>NC_136064.1:64569364-69369364 GCF_964261635.1 Lissotriton helveticus
CAGGACTGATTGGCACCACTTGGCAGGGTGACTCACAATTGGCAGAGTCCAGAGCCAGTAGCAGGGTTTAATGATGTCTGTGATGTCCCTGAGACTTCAGAACAGGAGGCCAGCCAGCAAGCCCTTGGAGTCACTTGGTTCTGGGGATGTAACGATTCAGACCATCCTCACCACCAGGCAAGGGGAAGCAGAGCAGACACATCAGAGCAGGAGTCCAGCAAGGTGTCAGTCCTTTCAGCAGCACACCAGTCTTTCTTCATGGCAGAGTGTCCTCAGGTCCAGAGTGTACTGAGTTGGTGGTGTAAGGGATCCAGTACTTATACCCAGTTATGCCTTTGAAGTGGGGTATACTTCAAACAGAAGCCTTCGAAGTACACAAGGTCCCTGTCCTTCTTGCCCTGGGTCCAGATTCACTAAAGGGGTTATGCTGCTCTTTGTGTGGGGACAGGCACAGCTCTATTCAGGTGCAATTTTGAGCTCCTCCCTCCCATCCAGTCCAGGAAGACCCACCAGCCTGGCTATGGGGGCATCAGGATGTGAATGGCTCACCTCAGATCCCTCTGTGTGTGTGTGACTTTCTAGAGGGAATGCACAAATCCCAGCTGTCACACACCCCAGACGTGTATTCAGAGACAGGCAAAGGCACAGAATGGTTAAGGTAAGAAAATGCCAACTTTTCTAAAAGTGGCGTTTTCAGACTAACAACTTAAAATCCAACTTTACCATAAGTTGTGATTTTAAATTGAGTCCAGCTACACCAAACTTGAAATATCTATCTTTTCTCAATTGAAAATTACATTTATAAAATGTAATAAGCTAATTCCAATGTTAACCTACGGGAGGGATAGGAATTGCAGTAGTGAAAAGCAAACAGTAGTGAAAACCTAATTTAAGAGTTTTTCACCACCTGGACATGTAAAACTTAAAAGTAAATTTCCCACTATTTTAATGCACTGCACTCTACCCTTGGGATTGTCCAGGCCTAACTTAGGGGTGACTTATATGTATTAAAAAGGAAGGTTTCGGCCTGGCAAGAGACTTAACTTGCCAGGTCCAAATGGCAGTTTAAAACTGCACCTACAGGCTCCGCTTTAGCAGTCCTGAGACATGTTTAACACGCTACTTAAGTGGGCGGCACAATCAGTGCTGTAGGCCCAATAGTAGCATTTAATTTACAGGCCCTGGGCACATGTAGTGCACTTTACTAGGGACTTCTAAGTAATTTAAATATGCCAACTGTGGATATACCAATATTACCATGTTTTAGGGAAAGTGAACTTGAACTTTATCACTGGTTAGTAGTGGTAACGTACCATTAGTCCTAAAGCCACCAAAAACAAGGTCAGAAAAAAAGAAAGAAGGCAAAACCTTTGGGTGTGGCCCTGTAGAAAGGGCCATTTCCAAGATTTGGTCTCTGGAGTATGGGGAGGGTTTGCATTAGAGACAACTAAGAGAAACGTTTCTTCCAAAATGAGGGACAATGCATTCGAAGGAGAGATCGGTTTTTACTGGAAAGGCATGCAGAATCCGGCAAAAGGATGTTAGAAAGTTCCACCCTGATAAAAGAGAAGTTATTAGAGATGTCACCTTCCTGTGGGATTTTGTTAATTTAGCCAGTGAAAAACAAGCCATATGTGTTAGACATGGAAGCATCAGGGCCAGATGGGCAGGAGGCACTGGTTTGAGAATGAACAATTTAAACCTATCTCATGGGCCTAATATTGGAGAGGTTAATGTGAAAGTTGAGTGACGCGGCTCTAGCTGAGAGGGTGGGGGGTCTGCAATGTTTCCTTTTTATTGAACAGGGTAAGTGGCACTGGAGTTTTAGTGACTCTCCATAGTTTTTTAATTCTCCAAGAGAGAGCCTTTTGAGCCTATAATGGATCCAATTTGAGGTCTTGGTTTTGTGCAGTGTTTTTCTGGAGAGTGGGAGGATCTAGTCAACACTGGCTTCCATAGAAAAGTTGACTTTCTTGGAGAATACATTAGTGTTACCGGACGCAAGCAGAGTCGGAAGCCTAGGGGAGATGGGTGTTTTCAGACCGTTTCTTTGTAATTGATGATAGTCGCGGCATCAAGTCTATTCAGGCTTGGTTTGAGTCGGATGGCGCTGGAAGAGGGGATGCAGAAAGTGAAAATGGAATGATCTGGCAGGTCCAAGATAACTGGATCTAGGTGTCCTCTGGGACAGGTCACATTCATCTGTCCGTAGATGTTGTGGGTCTTGCCTGTCTCGTGGTGCTTAGGAGCAAGCTGGAAATAGTAAATGTCTTTTATTTACAGAACAGCACATGAAGGGCACTCTTCACAACTCTGCTGGCTAGAAGTAGATGTAATGTAATGTAATGTAATAGGGTTTTTATAGAGCGCGGCCTTCACTCCAGGGAGCATCTTGGCGCTACGGGAGAGACTGGGCAGGGATGGAATGAGGCACTGAGTCAGACTGAGGTAGTGCAGCGTCTTCTAGAGCATGTCCCTCCATGGCTTCAACTTTACAAGGGTCTCTTATTCCCAGCCTCTTCTAGCTACCAGTCAAAACCACCAGACTGCAATGTTACATTATAAGTGTAGGAAGTAGCAAGGGGTTGACCCTGGTGGGCGTCACAGTGCATAGGCCATGAGACCTCAACTCTAACAGCCCTGCAAACCTGGGCTTTGCAAAGCAGTTTGTGGTCCTTCAGCTTGGCCCGGGCTCTCCCCTGCTTCCCTCAGATTGGTAAGGGGAAAACCCTTTGGAGTAGTTGCTGCGGAGTTAACATAGAGGCAGATTTATCCATCCCATTTAACTGTGGATCAAGCCTGAGACCACTGGACTGAAATGTTTTGTGTTTTTTTGCAGTTTTTATATAATGTGAACGTGACCCGAAGACAGTGCTTTAGATGGGCTGGTACTCACAGGTACTGAGTACAGGCCCTTCTTATTTTTACCACTCTGAGTACTGTCACTTATCTACTGCCAAGGAAAGTACAGGTGCTCAAGAAAGGGAGGCTCATTGGCTGGGGAGCACTAGGATGTTAGAGTGGAACCAGTCTCTGACAGCCAAGGTGCTTCCTTAGCCCTGAGCTGAGCCACCATTGAACTATTCAGGGTGGGCTCATTTGCATAATGTCCGGGTGTTCACATCACGCTGTGCTTGACAGAGCAGAGTCCATGCAGGCCCTGTGCTGTCACTCACATTCACACTATGTGTACATTTGTGAAAACACAGAAACATTGGCAGCACACTGACAGCAGCAATCAAGATAGCCATGAGAGTCAAGGAGTTTGAAATGGCTTTAATCCCACCTGAGTCTTCTATATGTGTGTTTGCTTGTGTGTGCGTGTTTTTGTGCAACAGAAAGCGAGGCAGAGAATCGGGACACTCTACAGAGGTTTTTAAAAGGACGTGTAGAATGCTTTGTGTGTGCAAGTCCACTTGTTTCTTTCTCTGTGTGTGCACACTGAAGAATATGTAGTATTGTGCCAAATAACAGCAGATAATAGTATGAAATTAAGAAGCTGCAAATATTACAAAACAAGGAAATGTTAATATATCATAGCGTTCGGCTTTCATTTTGTGTAACAAGTTAACCTGTTTTGCTTATATAAACGTATTCCTCGTGTTTTGGTATGTGCTGCAACTGGTATAGAAGTCATTAATGGTCACATTTACCATTTGTTCATGCAGGCAAACGCAGGAAGCCACTTTGCTGCGCTGCGTGAAAGGGGAGAAATGCACCATATTTATCATTCTACAGCGCATTCCTGTCCTTTCCTAGCGCTGGAGCCCTTTTTGCTGCCGTGCGTCAACGCGGGCCCCCACCCTTGCGTCATGGTGCACGGGGCCTGCATTGTAGGCAGGATTGTTGTTCGTGCTGGAAAGCACATCTTACTGCACAAAAACAATCCTCCAAGGCATGTTCCTGTTTGTATGTGCACCACATGTAGAAAGAGTGAAAAACAAGGAGAAATAAAGATATTTCTCCTCGTTACGCCTCACCTGGGAGGTGCAGTATTTTGATGCATTTCAAGGTCTACCACTGATGGTAAACCTGGGAATGAGACAAAATCGATGTGTGGATGCGTGGGAACACCCGTGCTCCACCCATGGAACGCCTCCCTGGGGCACCGTAAAGCAAGGCAGAGATTTGTGCCGCCTTGCATTACTCGAGATTCATTAACAAATGCAGGGCCACGCAAGGTGGCCGTGTCTGGCTTGATACATCTCATTTAGGTTTTGCATCGCCCTTGCGTGGCACAAGGACAACGCAAAACCTTGACAAGTCTGGCCCCAAATATCATCATGTCTTGCCTTCGCCCCGCCCACTCACACACCTCGTTTTAATGAGTACCTGCACTGATTTTATTCCCATTTAAAGCACTTCTCGAAGGTATTCGAGTGGTCAATATAACAATCAGTTCCATTACACAAGGTCACATTCATTTTTTGTAATCACAGGGAAATTAAGTCATTTGGCAAAAATCACAGGATGTCGCGCAGAGGCCGAGACTCGATCCCGGTTCCCCAGTTCCAAAGTTGGCAGTTCTGGTTGTTATAGTGTCTTCGGCCTTAGGCCCACATGCTGTGTAAATGACCACGCAGACAAGGCCTACTTGGGTACTGGAACTGGCCCAGGGCAAGAGCGCCTGGACACTTTTATTTGCAGGCAGGGACTTTTAAGGATTTTGGGGGCCCTGGGCCAAATGTATTTTGGGGGCCCCTGTTCAGAACAATTTTGATTTTAGGATCCAGTTTCAGCTCTTTGATGCCCTCTTCAGTAAAGTTCGAAATGTGTGTACATCTGATATTCAGGGATAGTGATGTGTGTTTTCAGTATAGTAACACAGCAGCAGCTCACTAATAATGCAAATAATTTCTGACACACCCTCCCATTTCTCATATGACCGGTACTATACTGATCTAAAAGAAAAAAAAAATGTATAGATGTTGCATGAAACTTTAACACACTTTGTCTGCCAAATGTCTATAATAGACTCTCACACATTAAAAAATAGAGGATAGAAAAACGCTATTTACAATAATTTGTTAAAATATTTTTCAAGTTGATCAGGGCAAGACTCTCCACACAACAATGCTGGCTCTATCGGGAGGGGATGGAGGGGGGCTGAAAGGCTGGGGCCCTGGGCCAGAGCCCACTTTGCCCATGCCTTAAAACGTCTCTGTTTGTTTGCAGAGCCATCTGACCAGTGACGCCTGTGGTGGGTGCGGGTGTAAAGTGTGGGGTACAGCAGGCAGAACACTAGAACGTGCCCAGCCGGACACTACAGTTGTTATGCCACATCTTCACCTATGTTCGCTTCTCTCTTGCTCCCCTTCACCCCACACCCACCCTTTGTCATATTCTGCTTTTTTAGGTCTCGCCTGTCGATGCGCATGCGCATCGAGCAAGCGAGACTATGGTGGCTTATCCACTCTTTATCCAACTTGCAAGGAATCGTGGCGATTCCTTGCAGTGCACGAGAAATTTAAGCTCAATGCGCATGCGCATTGAGCTTAAAAGCGCGTGCACATGCCCCCAGCCGCCTGCCTTGCCTACTCTCCCAGCTGGTGCCGCTCCACCCCCTGCGGCATCAAAGGCTTTCACGGCCGGCCGGCCATGCTTTCAGTTTCACGACCGGCCGGCCGTGTGAAGTACATTTTAAAAGCCCGCTCTCCCTGCTCCGCCCCCTGCTCCGGCCGAGACGCATTTCTCCTCCCTCCTCCCCCCTCCTAGGTCAGTTCCAGTCCACCTCAGCCCAGTAGTTGATGTACCGCCATCATGGAATCCCACTGAGTGCTTGTGATAATTCCTTGCTGCTATTTTCTTGCACGGTTTTTGAGTTTGGAAATCGGTTAATGGTGAGATAAAAACAGCAGCAGATTTTTTTAGCATTTTTAACGTACATATGGGGATTAGCTTCGCCCACCCACTCCCCATATCTCTGCCACATTAGTTATAGTCCCATTTTGTGTCACTCAAATTTAGATATGCCCTGACCCCTGCCAGCTGCCAGGCCCCTGCTCCGCCCCCTCCCCTGCCCGCCGTGTCGCTCCAAAGCAGCCTACGACCAGTATAGATAAATCTGTAGCTCTGAATTCGCAATGTATAAGCACACCGATGATTGGGGAATACTCCACAGTCTGAGCAGAACTTTGAAGTATCTATATTGTTACTTTTCATTGAAAAAAGCGTGAGTTTTGCTTTTTTTCTTCAGAAACATTACAATAATTTGCAGTTCACGGAGTTCACAGCAAAGCGTCCAACCCTAAAAGGGAGTTATTAATGTCACAACTGCACGCAAGTGTGCTTCGGCCGATTACTGTGCATTTTGGGAGTTGCACAGATGACTGCTCAAGAGCGTGAACATTTATTGCTTCATCAACGCTGAAAGCAGTTGCTTTAGGTGCACAATGTTCAAACGCACACATCCCATATACCCCCCCCCCCACCCCCCGTCAGCCACCACGTGCTTCCCACATTGAGCAACGCGGTCAGTATGCCGGCTCTCACGTGGGTACCGTTTCCTGTAACTGAAATGCGACCATGCTTGACAAACATCCCGCGCACAGGAAAAAGCCCCACCCGGGCTGCTGCTCTCTCCCTCCGTCCCTCGAGCCACAATAAGCCGCTTCTCACAGGGTGATTCCAACGCCCTCCAGAAGTAAGCACCAGGTTCAGACCTCCAGGGGGCATTTCTCCTCCCCCCTCCCCTTATCTGCCGTTCCTTCGTCTGTTCCTTCTCCCTGCTCCGCCCCCTCCCCTGCCCGCCGTGTCGCATTTCTCCTCCCCCCTCCCCTTATCTTCCTTCCCTCCGTCTTGTTTATATCTGTAATCTATTGACTTTCGTAAAAAGCCGTGGGAAACGGTTTATGGGGTGATGGATGTTCGCCTCGACTCTGGGAGTAGGGCATGCTGCTGGACTTTGGGAAACCATGCATTCCTTCCTCGAGGCGTAAAAAAGTTTGGAGGTACCCCTGCTTTTGTACAGGGAGGGGGATTCAAACAGTAGAAATATCAAACATACCCTGTCTTTAAGGAAGCCAATGGCTGGTGTAAGTACTACTGGAAGTGGTCTGGGTAATAGGGTCTCAAATTTGCCAATCACTGTATGATCTAGATGCCCCTGGTGGGTCACACAATTATAAACAATATGGATGAACTTGTAAGCACACTCAAATATATCAAGCAGAAGAGTTTTGAGTCTTGTTAAAAAATAATCATCATTGATTTATTAACCTCCCATTGGGGTTACAATCTAACATGTTATCACAAATTTTAAAAAGAATTTTAAAAAAACTAATACATGATTATACATAAAATAAGTCAAAATTTTTTATAAAGAAACAGTCGACGCAGCGTTTCGGTGCTTTTTCTCTTTTACACCTTCTTCAGGACTTTACAACATTTTGACTCCAAAGTTTCTAAAAATAAATGAAAACATTTAAGGATTTATCTTTTCTGTGAGTTCATCATTTTAACCTAATCATTTCTATCATTTGATACCAATTCATTTACCCTTAAATATACCAGACCACTTTGTACAAGTAAATAGAGAACTCGTTCTCTTTCCATCTTTGGAACTTTAAACTAAATCCAAAAAACCTGCATCACTGTTTTTAGCATTGGGATGCCTCATGTCATTATTTGGTTGTTATTAAGCTGTTATCAAAGGCGTTCGTCATACCTGTATTATATTAAAAATGGAACATTTTGATATAGTCCCACGAGAATGTACAGGATGCTCAGGTCTTTCAATCTCCTTGAGCCGAACTAATAATAAATCACAAAAATTCAATTTAGTAATGGATATTCAGCAACCACAGATGATAATACGTTGCTCGACGGTTGTAAATGTTACCTCTATATATGATTATCTCTGTGTTCTATGTGTACGGAGGAGCCACCATCAATCTAGGCAAAGCTTCATATGGGTTTTTGTTACACCACCTAGAAAAGCATCAATAACAAAGCTAGAGTAATCTTTTCCACAATGATTTAACGATTAGACTTGCTTTGTGATCCTTGGTCACCAGCAATAATGCTCCTACCGGATAGTGCACCAAATTACTAACCTTATTGCTTTTTTTGCAGGTTTGACAATGGGTTTTTTCGGCCAATAGATATTCCGCAGCCCCGCTGTCAGGATTTCTTTCGTCAAGGATCCAGATCTCTGAGTATATTTTGAGAAAAGTATCCATTTAGTCAAAAGGACTTCACTGTGGGTTATTAAAAGTTTTTTCATGCGTGCATACGATATTGCTAATCCTTTTTGTTTTTAGTGCTCTTTCCTCTCGCATTAGTTTTGTATATCTATATTATGAAATGAATATTTCTTGAGCACAGGAGCTGCCAGCTTCTTGCCCATGGGCTATTGTTCTATCACTATCTTTGCCCTTCATTCAAAAACAAATGAGCAACAGTGGCAATGAACGAACCTATTAGGTCCCTTGCAGGCTATATTTTGGCACGGTTGTATCACATCAGCTGTCAGGTAACCTATCCAGAGTTCTTTAAACCCATTTAGCCCACCGCGTTTGTTGTACATGCCTCACCTTGTAATTCGTAAGTGGCCTCCCTGCTCCTCCGTAGCAACGTCTTCCTGGAAATTAGAAGAGTGGCGCTCATGTTTTGAGATGTCCTTTTTATATCCGGTTTGTCTAATTCGACCCGGAAGTGTTCTCCTTTGCACTAGTGCCCCGTTATTTTCTCAAAATTCTCTAATAATCGTAATAGAGCCCCAATTTGCTCTGTTATTTACAGTATTTAACTTAAATGGTCACAACGACCTCCATGTACGGCCTCAGACCAAAAGTGAAAGATATTTCAAAAACGGGCTTCTCTTTTTCCACATGTCTTTCTTATAAAAATGCTACGCTCTCTTTTATCGATCTTTTGGTAATTAGTCGAGGCTCATTCCGTATCATAATAGACCATATTCAACAATTTTTGATGCCATCGCCGTATTTTTGACGGCCGCCATCTTGAAACGGGTTGAAAAACCATGGCGCTTGGATTGTTTAGCGTCAACAATGTCGCTCACTATGCAGAGAACCTCTTTGGTATTAATCTTTTAGGTATCGAAGACCCTCTTTGTTACTAATCTTTACATTATCGGGGCTCTTTTCAGTTTAATAGAGTAACAGCCCTCCACTCGTACAATTTTTCTTTTTTTCGCCGTATTTTTGGCGGCCGCCATCTTAGAGCGGGTAACAAACCCTTGATGTTTGGATTATTGTACGTTTGGAATGTACTTCTAAATATATAGAAAACATCTTTACTGTGTTCACGCTAAAAATGCTCTAGTGTAATGTTATTCTACCATCGATCCTCACTCTTCCTTTGCTATTTTCGCACAGTGTATCTGATTACATTACTCTATTATTTTTTGACATTTTACTAATAGTATTTGTACAATGTACACTTCGTTCCATTATTAAATTGGTGGGCACGTATCTGTCACACTGTCCCAGGTATCATATTTCATACATGTTGATAATACATGAGGTTCTAATGAAATGTAAACATTGCAATGGGTTCGCAGATACACATGACCATATATACACAATATATCGTAAATGCGAAAACATATCAGAGATGAAAACATTTACTAGATAAAACATGAATAACACTTTTTGTATATTTCACTGATGATGCTCTATATATTAATGGTGCGAATTCCATGCCCCCACGAATACATATTTACATGTATGTCCCTACAGATGGATCCTTTTGTGTTTGGACTAATTATCTCTCAGTGAATTAACTACATTTCATATTGCCTAACTTTCAGTGATATAAAGTAAAGAGTGAAAAGTAAAAAGTAAAAAGGGGGGGCGATGCCACTGTACTCTTATTTTTCTGAAATTCTTATCATCATAGCACCAGTCTCTCCCATTCCTCCCTGTTATTCAATCCAGTCCGGAAGGTATCAAAGAGAGACATATAAAACTGCTCTCTCTTTTTGCGTTTGTTATCCATGTTGCCTCCCCGGGTATTGAGGGAAATGGCTTCTATCACACACCACTTAAGATCTTCTATTTTGTGGTTATGAGTGATCCAGTGCTCGACCAATGGGGCAGATTTTTTGTTGGTTCTAATAGCAGATTTATGCTCTGTTATTCTAATCTTGATTTCTCTTGCGGTTTCCCCGATATATGCTTTGTCACAGGGGCATTTGATCATATAAACCAAGTTTTTACTTCTGCAATTTCCAAAGTTTTTCATCTTGTGCTCTACACCATTATGTGTTATTGATTTACCTTTCATTATTGATGTACAGTTAGAACACATGTTGCAGGTAAAATTACCCACTGGCAACGGTGCATTGTTAATAGTATTCGTATTGGGTCGTGCTTTTTCTTTAAACGTATGAACCAAACAGTTCCTAATTGTTTTATTGCGCCGAAAACTAAACATGGGTTTGGGAATACTGTCTCCTGCTTTGGTGCTCAATAATGACCAGTTGCGATATATAATGTTCTTAATTTTGTTACTTGCCGCACTGTAATTTGTTACAAAGATTAATCTATTGTTTGTGTTCTCACCTTTTGTCACGTTATTCCCATGGTTTTTATCCTCAAAAATGGATTCTCTATTATAGTACTTTGCTCGTTTGTAAGCACGTCTAATTAGATTTTTTGGATATCCTCTCTCTTTTAATTTCCCCGATAAAACATCTGCATGTTTGTTAAAATCCTGAATGTTGGTGCAATTCCTTCTTATACGTAGATATTGGCCAAACGGTATATTGTTTTTTTGGCTGTTGGGGTGGTTGCTCTTGTAATGCAACAACGTATTTCTATCCGTTGGTTTAGTGTAAAGATCCACACCTAAGGCACCATTATTTGCTTTGATTCTAATATCTAGGAATTCTATTGTGTCCTTATTGATGTTCGAGGTGAACTTTAAATTACTGTCCCCCAGGTTAAGCCAGAGGATAAAATCATTAAGTAATTCTAAGGGTCCGGACCAAATGAAAAAAATGTCGTCGATGTATCTCGACCAGTTTGTGATGTTTTCACTAAATGGAGCTAGATCATTAAAAATGTGCGCTTCTTCGAAGGCTGCTACATATAAACATGCTAGACTTGGGGCACAGGTGGCCCCCATGCTGGTACCCTTTGTTTGTTTGAAAAAACTGTTGTTAAACAGAAAAATATTGTTTTTTAGGATAATTTCCGCGCATTCTACAATGAAAGTTGCATGTTCAGTTAAGTCATCCGACCCCACTTTTAGGAGGCCCTCTAACATTCTGATGGTATCATCCTGTGGGATGTTAGTGTAGAGGGCCTCTATGTCTAAAGTCACTAGCCATTGTGATGTGATGTCATATGGCATACCTTCTATCTTTTCGATCATGCATGTAGTGTCTTTTATATAAGCTTTCTGTTTGCATACCATCGGTTGAAGGAATTTATCAATATATTTACTTAAAGGTTCTGTGACCGAGTCAATTGATGAAACAATGGGTCTCATAGGTGGGTCAGTGATACTTTTGTGGACTTTTGGAAGTCCATAGAGTGCAGGGATAATGGGTGCCTCATTTCTTAAAAACTTATATTCCTCTACGCAGATTATCTCATCTTCTTTCGCATGGTCTAAAAGTGTGTTTACTTTGAGGATTAATGCATTCCACTCAGATCTGCTTGAGGGACAGTAATGTTCCTTGTTGTTAAGAAGGGACATCATCCTTTTTTCATAATCATCAGAGTTCATTAAAACAATACTCCCTCCCTTATCACCAGGTTTGATAGTTAAGAGATCATTTTTTTCTAAATTTTGTAAGGCTGTTCTTTCAATGGGGCTTAAATTATTAATACCTCTAAGAGGGTGTGTAAGGAGTTCAGCAATATTATTTTCCACCACTTTTTCAAAAAGGTCAACTTGTTTGTTAACCATCCCAATATTGGGTGTCCACGTTGATTTAGGTTTAAGACCCGATTTGTTAATGGCGGTTTCTCTGGGAGGTTTATCCCTAAAAAAGTCTGCCAGCCTGATCTTTCTGAAAAAACTTTGTAGGTCTCTTTCTAAATTGTATTTATTGATTTTTGAACTGATGGCGAACCCTAGGCCTTTCTCTAGAACTGTCTGTTCAGTTTCTGTTAAAATTAAATCAGACAGATTGATGATAGCGGCTTTGCTATTTAGTCCCATTTTGGTTGGCTTCTGGTATAATACCTCCTTTGCTGTTGAGGTTGAGGGAAGAACTTCCCCCTCCCATTGCCTCTCGATTGGTGGTTGTTTTGATAGTTCCCTCTTCCTCGTTGGCCTAAAAAAGGAAGCGAATCCCTATTGGGGGTAGATGTCGATTCGCCTGTCCTGTTTTTCTCCACTGTTTTATCTTGTTCGGAATCTGTACTTGTGTACGAAGAGTCCGAAAAAGTAACTCTTTTCTTAGCGTAAGTACGCCGGGGTTGTTGCCAATGGTTTCTATTCTGAAAACTTTCTTTAGGACGGTCAAAGAAGTCTTTTTGGGTATAGGGATACACCGTTTCGGTGCTATAATTTGACACATCTTTGTTGAATTTATTAACTTTTTTACCAAAAAGATAATCTCTATACCCTGAAACATCCCTTTGAATTTCATCCAATTTTTTCTTGGCGTCCTCCAAGACTGAAATGTCTAATTTGGCCTCTAATTCTGCTATTTCTCTCCTCTCTATTATTAAAATAGAGTTGGCAGTTTCAATTATCAACAGCATCCAGTCCCTGCTGCATCTATTTGCAATCAGGGTCCAATTTTCTATGAAGCCTTCATGGCGAATAAAGACCCCAGGTTCATTTTTGACTTGAAGGCCACTAGGAATGATGCCCTTTTTCAGATAGTCAACTAAGAAATCGGCATGTAATTCTGTGCGAACTAGTTTTTTCTTGTTGTTCCATAGTTCGCGCCATTTCTCCTCGTCATTGTTGCTACTAGTTGTTGCGGTATAATTCTTAGAGGTACCGTTGACAATTTTATTAAATTCTTCTTCAGAAAACCCTTTAGTTTTTAGAGTATCCATTTATGATAATTTTTTGGATACTGAAAATAGGACTATGCCTAGAACTGATATGTTCAAATAAGCCTCCCAGCTAACAAGCTGTGCAGTCAATCCGTAAAAAAGTTTGGAGGTACCCCTGCTTTTGTACAGGGAGGGGGATTCAAACAGTAGAAATATCAAACATACCCTGTCTTTAAGGAAGCCAATGGCTGGTGTAAGTACTACTGGAAGTGGTCTGGGTAATAGGGTCTCAAATTTGCCAATCACTGTATGATCTAGATGCCCCTGGTGGGTCACACAATTATAAACAATATGGATGAACTTGTAAGCACACTCAAATATATCAAGCAGAAGAGTTTTGAGTCTTGTTAAAAAATAATCATCAATGATTTATTAACCTCCCATTGGGGTTACAATCTAACATGTTATCACAAATTTTAAAAAGAATTTTAAAAAAACTAATACATGATTATACATAAAATAAGTCAAAAATTTTTATAAAGAAACAGTCGACGCAGCGTTTCGGTGCTTTTTCTCTTTTACACCTTCTTCAGGACTTTACAACATTTTGACTCCAAAGTTTCTAAAAATAAATGAAAACATTTAAGGATTTATCTTTTCTGTGAGTTCATCATTTTAACCTAATCATTTCTATCATTTGATACCAATTCATTTACCCTTAAATATACCAGACCACTTTGTACAAGTAAATAGAGAACTCGTTCTCTTTCCATCTTTGGAACTTTAAACTAAATCCAAAAAACCTGCATCACTGTTTTTAGCATTGGGATGCCTCATGTCATTATTTGGTTGTTATTAAGCTGTTATCAAAGGCGTTCGTCATACCTGTATTATATTAAAAATGGAACATTTTGATATAGTCCCACGAGAATGTACAGGATGCTCAGGTCTTTCAATCTCCTTGAGCCGAACTAATAATAAATCACAAAAATTCAATTTAGTAAGGGGTACCTCCAAACTTTTTTACGGATTGACTGCACAGCTTGTTAGCTGGGAGGCTTATTTGAACATATCAGTTCTAGGCATAGTCCTATTTTCAGTATCCAAAAAATTATCATAAATGGATACTCTAAAAACTAAAGGGTTTTCTGAAGAAGAATTTAATAAAATTGTCAACGGTACCTCTAAGAATTATACCGCAACAACTAGTAGCAACAATGACGAGGAGAAATGGCGCGAACTATGGAACAACAAGAAAAAACTAGTTCGCACAGAATTACATGCCGATTTCTTAGTTGACTATCTGAAAAAGGGCATCATTCCTAGTGGCCTTCAAGTCAAAAATGAACCTGGGGTCTTTATTCGCCATGAAGGCTTCATAGAAAATTGGACCCTGATTGCAAATAGATGCAGCAGGGACTGGATGCTGTTGATAATTGAAACTGCCAACTCTATTTTAATAATAGAGAGGAGAGAAATAGCAGAATTAGAGGCCAAATTAGACATTTCAGTCTTGGAGGACGCCAAGAAAAAATTGGATGAAATTCAAAGGGATGTTTCAGGGTATAGAGATTATCTTTTTGGTAAAAAAGTTAATAAATTCAACAAAGATGTGGCAAATTATAGCACCGAAACGGTGTATCCCTATACCCAAAAAGACTTCTTTGACCGTCCTAAAGAAAGTTTTCAGAATAGAAACCATTGGCAACAACCCCGGCGTACTTACGCTAAGAAAAGAGTTACTTTTTCGGACTCTTCGTACACAAGTACAGATTCCGAACAAGATAAAACAGTGGAGAAAAACAGGACAGGCGAATCGACATCTACCCCCAATAGGGATTCGCTTCCTTTTTTAGGCCAACGAGGAAGAGGGAACTATCAAAACAACCACCAATCGAGAGGCAATGGGAGGGGGAAGTTCTTCCCTCAACCTCAACAGCAAAGGAGGTATTATACCAGAAGCCAACCAAAATGGGACTAAATAGCAAAGCCGCTATCATCAATCTGTCTGATTTAATTTTAACAGAAACTGAACAGACAGTTCTAGAGAAAGGCCTAGGGTTCGCCATCAGTTCAAAAATCAATAAATACAATTTAGAAAGAGACCTACAAAGTTTTTTCAGAAAGATCAGGCTGGCAGACTTTTTTAGGGATAAACCTCCCAGAGAAACCGCCATTAACAAATCGGGTCTTAAACCTAAATCAACGTGGACACCCAATATTGGGATGGTTAACAAACAAGTTGACCTTTTTGAAAAAGTGGTGGAAAATAATATTGCTGAACTCCTTACACACCCTCTTAGAGGTATTAATAATTTAAGCCCCATTGAAAGAACAGCCTTACAAAATTTAGAAAAAAATGATCTCTTAACTATCAAACCTGGTGATAAGGGAGGGAGTATTGTTTTAATGAACTCTGATGATTATGAAAAAAGGATGATGTCCCTTCTTAACAACAAGGAACATTACTGTCCCTCAAGCAGATCTGAGTGGAATGCATTAATCCTCAAAGTAAACACACTTTTAGACCATGCGAAAGAAGATGAGATAATCTGCGTAGAGGAATATAAGTTTTTAAGAAATGAGGCACCCATTATCCCTGCACTCTATGGACTTCCAAAAGTCCACAAAAGTATCACTGACCCACCTATGAGACCCATTGTTTCATCAATTGACTCGGTCACAGAACCTTTAAGTAAATATATTGATAAATTCCTTCAACCGATGGTATGCAAACAGAAAGCTTATATAAAAGACACTACATGCATGATCGAAAAGATAGAAGGTATGCCATATGACATCACATCACAATGGCTAGTGACTTTAGACATAGAGGCCCTCTACACTAACATCCCACAGGATGATACCATCAGAATGTTAGAGGGCCTCCTAAAAGTGGGGTCGGATGACTTAACTGAACATGCAACTTTCATTGTAGAATGCGCGGAAATTATCCTAAAAAACAATATTTTTCTGTTTAACAACAGTTTTTTCAAACAAACAAAGGGTACCAGCATGGGGGCCACCTGTGCCCCAAGTCTAGCATGTTTATATGTAGCAGCCTTCGAAGAAGCGCATATTTTTAATGATCTAGCTCCATTTAGTGAAAACATCACAAACTGGTCGAGATACATCGACGACATTTTTTTCATTTGGTCCGGACCCTTAGAATTACTTAATGATTTTATCCTCTGGCTTAACCTGGGGGACAGTAATTTAAAGTTCACCTCGAACATCAATAAGGACACAATAGAATTCCTAGATATTAGAATCAAAGCAAATAATGGTGCCTTAGGTGTGGATCTTTACACTAAACCAACGGATAGAAATACGTTGTTGCATTACAAGAGCAACCACCCCAACAGCCAAAAAAACAATATACCGTTTGGCCAATATCTACGTATAAGAAGGAATTGCACCAACATTCAGGATTTTAACAAACATGCAGATGTTTTATCGGGGAAATTAAAAGAGAGAGGATATCCAAAAAATCTAATTAGACGTGCTTACAAACGAGCAAAGTACTATAATAGAGAATCCATTTTTGAGGATAAAAACCATGGGAATAACGTGACAAAAGGTGAGAACACAAACAATAGATTAATCTTTGTAACAAATTACAGTGCGGCAAGTAACAAAATTAAGAACATTATATATCGCAACTGGTCATTATTGAGCACCAAAGCAGGAGACAGTATTCCCAAACCCATGTTTAGTTTTCGGCGCAATAAAACAATTAGGAACTGTTTGGTTCATACGTTTAAAGAAAAAGCACGACCCAATACGAATACTATTAACAATGCACCGTTGCCAGTGGGTAATTTTACCTGCAACATGTGTTCTAACTGTACATCAATAATGAAAGGTAAATCAATAACACATAATGGTGTAGAGCACAAGATGAAAAACTTTGTAAATTGCAGAAGTAAAAACTTGGTTTATATGATCAAATGCCCCTGTGACAAAGCATATATCGGGGAAACCGCGAGAGAAATCAAGATTAGAATAACAGAGCATAAATCTGCTATTAGAACCAACAAAAAATCTGCCCCATTGGTCGAGCACTGGATCACTCATAACCACAAAATAGAAGATCTTAAGTGGTGTGTGATAGAAGCCATTTCCCTCAATACCCGGGGAGGCAACATGGATAACAAACGCAAAAAGAGAGAGCAGTTTTATATGTCTCTCTTTGATACCTTCCGGACTGGATTGAATAACAGGGAGGAATGGGAGAGACTGGTGCTATGATGATAAGAATTTCAGAAAAATAAGAGTACAGTGGCATCGCCCCCCCTTTTTACTTTTTACTTTTCACTCTTTACTTTATATCACTGAAAGTTAGGCAATATGAAATGTAGTTAATTCACTGAGAGATAATTAGTCCAAACACAAAAGGATCCATCTGTAGGGACATACATGTAAATATGTATTCGTGGGGGCATGGAATTCGCACCATTAATATATAGAGCATCATCAGTGAAATATACAAAAAGTGTTATTCATGTTTTATCTAGTAAATGTTTTCATCTCTGATATGTTTTCGCATTTACGATATATTGTGTATATATGGTCATGTGTATCTGCGAACCCATTGCAATGTTTACATTTCATTAGAACCTCATGTATTATCAACATGTATGAAATATGATACCTGGGACAGTGTGACAGATACGTGCCCACCAATTTAATAATGGAACGAAGTGTACATTGTACAAATACTATTAGTAAAATGTCAAAAAATAATAGAGTAATGTAATCAGATACACTGTGCGAAAATAGCAAAGGAAGAGTGAGGATCGATGGTAGAATAACATTACACTAGAGCATTTTTAGCGTGAACACAGTAAAGATGTTTTCTATATATTTAGAAGTACATTCCAAACGTACAATAATCCAAACATCAAGGGTTTGTTACCCGCTCTAAGATGGCGGCCGCCAAAAATACGGCGAAAAAAAGAAAAATTGTACGAGTGGAGGGCTGTTACTCTATTAAACTGAAAAGAGCCCCGATAATGTAAAGATTAGTAACAAAGAGGGTCTTCGATACCTAAAAGATTAATACCAAAGAGGTTCTCTGCATAGTGAGCGACATTGTTGACGCTAAACAATCCAAGCGCCATGGTTTTTCAACCCGTTTCAAGATGGCGGCCGTCAAAAATACGGCGATGGCATCAAAAATTGTTGAATATGGTCTATTATGATACGGAATGAGCCTCGACTAATTACCAAAAGATCGATAAAAGAGAGCGTAGCATTTCTATAAGAAAGACATGTGGAAAAAGAGAAGCCCGTTTTTGAAATATCTTTCACTTTTGGTCTGAGGCCGTACATGGAGGTCGTTGTGACCATTTAAGTTAAATACTGTAAATAACAGAGCAAATTGGGGCTCTATTACGATTATTAGAGAATTTTGAGAAAATAACGGGGCACTAGTGCAAAGGAGAACACTTCCGGGTCGAATTAGACAAACCGGATATAAAAAGGACATCTCAAAACATGAGCGCCACTCTTCTAATTTCCAGGAAGACGTTGCTACGGAGGAGCAGGGAGGCCACTTACGAATTACAAGGTGAGGCATGTACAACAAACGCGGTGGGCTAAATGGGTTTAAAGAACTCTGGATAGGTTACCTGACAGCTGATGTGATACAACCGTGCCAAAATATAGCCTGCAAGGGACCTAATAGGTTCGTTCATTGCCACTGTTGCTCATTTGTTTTTGAATGAAGGGCAAAGATAGTGATAGAACAATAGCCCATGGGCAAGAAGCTGGCAGCTCCTGTGCTCAAGAAATATTCATTTCATAATATAGATATACAAAACTAATGCGAGAGGAAAGAGCACTAAAAACAAAAAGGATTAGCAATATCGTATGCACGCATGAAAAAACTTTTAATAACCCACAGTGAAGTCCTTTTGACTAAATGGATACTTTTCTCAAAATATACTCAGAGATCTGGATCCTTGACGAAAGAAATCCTGACAGCGGGGCTGCGGAATATCTATTGGCCGAAAAAACCCATTGTCAAACCTTCAAAAAAAGCAATAAGGTTAGTAATTTGGTGCACTATCCGGTAGGAGCATTATTGCTGGTGACCAAGGATCACAAAGCAAGTCTAATCGTTAAATCATTGTGGAAAAGATTACTCTAGCTTTGTTATTGATGCTTTTCTAGGTGGTGTAACAAAAACCCATATGAAGCTTTGCCTAGATTGATGGTGGCTCCTCCGTACACATAGAACACAGAGATAATCATATATAGAGGTAACATTTACAACCGTCGAGCAACGTATTATCATCTGTGGTTGCTGAATATCCATTACTAAATTGAATTTTTGTGATTTATTATTAGTTCGGCTCAAGGAGATTGAAAGACCTGAGCATCCTGTACATTCTCGTGGGACTATATCAAAATGTTCCATTTTTAATATAATACAGGTATGACGAACGCCTTTGATAACAGCTTAATAACAACCAAATAATGACATGAGGCATCCCAATGCTAAAAACAGTGATGCAGGTTTTTTGGATTTAGTTTAAAGTTCCAAAGATGGAAAGAGAACGAGTTCTCTATTTACTTGTACAAAGTGGTCTGGTATATTTAAGGGTAAATGAATTGGTATCAAATGATAGAAATGATTAGGTTAAAATGATGAACTCACAGAAAAGATAAATCCTTAAATGTTTTCATTTATTTTTAGAAACTTTGGAGTCAAAATGTTGTAAAGTCCTGAAGAAGGTGTAAAAGAGAAAAAGCACCGAAACGCTGCGTCGACTGTTTCTTTATAAAAAATTTTGACTTATTTTATGTATAATCATGTATTAGTTTTTTTAAAATTCTTTTTAAAATTTGTGATAACATGTTAGATTGTAACCCCAATGGGAGGTTAATAAATCATTGATGATTATTTTTTAACAAGACTCAAAACTCTTCTGCTTGATATATTTGAGTGTGCTTACAAGTTCATCCATATTGTTTATAATTGTGTGACCCACCAGGGGCATCTAGATCATACAGTGATTGGCAAATTTGAGACCCTATTACCCAGACCACTTCCAGTAGTACTTACACCAGCCATTGGCTTCCTTAAAGACAGGGTATGTTTGATATTTCTACTATTCCTTCCTCGAGGACCAGACGTCTCTGCAGAGGTAAAACATTTTGTATATTAAAAACAAAACTCTGCCTTTCCCGCGACAAGTTCAAAGGTGCAACATTCAGCTTATAGGACGGACACATTCTAAACAAACTGTGCACCTAACCCTGCTCGAGAGAGTCCTCGTGGGCGCAGGCTGCCTCATTTCCTGTTGCACGTGCATACCACAGCCTGTCCTGCTTTGCAGCACCCCGCCCCAAGGGCTTGGCTCCCTTCCAGGAAGCAAGGACCGCGAGAGAGGGGGGGGGGGAATTGAATTACTATTTGAATCACATTTTAACCTCTCCAATTATATATTTTTTATAAACCGTTGCTTTTTGTTGTGCGTCTAGAAAACCTGGTTTGGATCACGCCTCCAGGATATAAGTTTAAGAGCGTTTTTCACCCACAACAATCCTTGCGGTACAGAGTGGAATGTATATGCACATGGACATCAGCTCATTAATTCGCTGAGGATAGCGAAAGTGACATCACTGATTATTTGACTCCTCGCCAATGACAGCACACATTTGACTGCCAGGCCCACCTTTATCCCCTCAAGAGACTCCTGTTTCATGGTGCTGGGACCAAAGTTAAGAGCAACGAGAGGCATCACTGATTATTTGACTCCTCGCCAATGACAGCACACATTTGACTGCCAGGCCCACCTTTATCCCCTCAAGAGACTCCTGTTTCATGGTGCTGGGACCAAAGTTAAGACACAACCCCTCACTCACCCTCACCCTCACTCACCCTCAACCACTCACCCTCACTCACCCTCAACACCTCACCCTCACTCACCCTCACTCACCCTCACCCTCACCACCCTCAACCCCTCACCCTCACCCTCACTCACCCTCACTCACCCTCAACCCCTCACCCTCACTCACCCTCACTCACCCTCATCCTCACTCACCCTCAACCCCTCACCCTCACTCACCCTCAACCCCTCACCCCCTCACTCACCCTCACTCTCACTCATCCTCACTCACCCTCAACCCCTCACTCTCACTCACCCTCAACCCCTCACCCTCACAGCACTATCTGTAGCCCCAGCCATAGCAGCCTGGCAGGGCGCGTGCCCCCGCGTGCTCCGGGAGAGTGGACCCCGCAACGCTGTACGTGCCGCCTTCAGGGGAGATGCCTTATCGGGGTCTGAGTGGCGGGCCCACCGCCCGTGTGCGGAATCCGGCAGCAGCCCGCCGTGTGCAAGTCATGACAGGGCCTCCCGGGCTCCAGGAACACACACCATCACTCTTTCAGCAGCTCATACCAGAGCGATGACGCGAGGCTGGGAGCATGCGCACATCTGCGCACACCGTGCGGGCCTTCCACACGTATGTCATCTGGAGCCGAGGCTGGGAAACAGCTGGAGGCGGCCGGAAGAGGCCAGTCACTGTGGCTTCATCCGATAAATCAAATTAAAAGGAGCCGTGGAAGGGCTGCCAATGGGGTTTCACTGCTTCACACTGAGAATACAGCTGCTCAATTACTTTTGTTTTTCATCACACATATATGTTATCATATAGGCGTGCGCAAAACACACATGTGTGAGCACTACTGGAAAGGCCCTGCCTGAGGCTCCTTTAACCCCCTCTTTGCGAACCTGTCCTGCACCAGTCTTTACAGAAAAGTAAATCCAGTCCATTAACTTGGAACCTGCCAACTTTGGTGCACTAGGGGAGTTATTGGGCACAGAACTGAATCCGTTACTATGGTAAACCGCCCCAGGGAAACTCCCGAGTGCCGGAATGCAGTGCGTGGCTCCGGGGGGAGGGGGGGGGGGGGTAGATTAGATAAGTTTGATGCATTTTCGAAAAGTCTTTGGGGGACCCTACAAATGTAGCAGTCCAGTGAGCATTGCGTTATACAGATGTATCTGTTCATCCATGGTTATTAGAAAAACTCAAAAATAGAAAACAAGCCCTTTGATTAACTGAGATTTCCAGATGTTCGTGCAGAACATTTAACGAAATCTGATTGTCTAAAACAAAGTCACTTGATTGTCTAAAAGACTGAAAATATCTCTGCATGGCAATTTTGCTTCACACATTTGAATTCAAACGTGAATCATAATGGAAAGTTACTGACTCACCCCATTACAACCTTCAAAACAGATGATGAACGTTTGGGAAGCTCTTTTTTGCGGGTGGGGCCACTTTTTTTTCTTCACAAAACCCTTCTCCTATTGACAGACATCACAAAGATATTTAAAATAAGGATGAAACGCAGCATAATCCCGGCTGCTACGTATTGCACATGCTGGTTGGCTATTTAGTACAATTTAGGCCCTGCCACATTTACTTTTACGATCCTGATATGGAAGCCGTGGGTGATTAAAAAGAAAGAAATCTGCTTCCCCCCTGGTCCCCTGGGCTGCCCAGGACCATGGGTGGCCAGGACCTGGAGTTAAACATACTCCTCAGATTTGCAAAAGGGGACCTTCCCCATCCCACTCTCCGGCTTTTGAGGGGGCTGGAGAATCTTTCTGGTCTTGCATGGGGGTGGGAAGCAGTGGTGGGTGTTCCCCCCCCCCCCCCTCAGCTAGCATGTGGACTCTGCTGTATCCCTGGGTCAGTGAGAAGCTTTAGAGACACCGACCCACCCTTCCCTGATGGCTGCGGAGGGAGGTGAGTAAAACCTCATAACCCGCTTTGCCCACAGCATTAACCAGACACCAGGAAGGAACCTCTGTGCACTTCAGAGCATCCATGAATTTCACATCACTCCATGTCACAGAACAGTCCCACCAATCACCAAGACCACCATGGCCAAGTAGGACTTTCCTATTGGTCCATTGTTGTTGCTTGGCGTATCAGCTCACTGTTCCAATGTTCTCATCCGCTGTCGGTGGTGTCTTCACAGAAGCGTCAGGAGGCGCTCGGCTAATGGACGGTATTGGCTTTATTTACATCTTAAGTGCCTGAACACTGTCATATCCATGGCTCACCAACGATCCCTAACCCTAGGCTGTACCCCCTACCGTTGCGTCACAGCACCATTCACTCTCACCGTTCCAGACACCAGATCTGAGGAATAGGGACAGGCAGGATAGGACAGGCACCATTTTATGCTCTGAGTTTGTGTCTTCTTTCTTAAAGCTGATGGAGATGGCTCCCAGCTGCACTGGCTGCTTCAACCGAGTACAAGAAATAAACAAGCATTGGCAAAGCTAATAGGTCTTGTCTTTGCTGCATCTATTTTGTTATTTTTTTAGTTATGTTGCAATGTAGAGTATGGTATGGAATGTCATTGTATTGTATGATTTGATATCTTGTGGTCTGGCATGTTATTGTGTAGTATGATATGGTATGAAATGGTATGGGATATGTTAAGGGCTGTCATATAGTATGGTATGGCTTGTTGTATAGTATGTTATGTATAGTATGGTATGGCCCGTTATCTTATAGCATGGAATGATAGTATGGTATGGCCTGTCATTATTTATTATGTTATGCCATGGTGTGGTGTGGTTTGTCATTGTATAGGATGGTCTGGTATGGTATAGTCTGTTATTGTATAGTATGTCATGCTATGGGCAGGTATTGTATAGTATTGTAATATATGACATAGGATGTGATGATTTTATAGTGTGTTTTTTATGGCTTGTGATTGTATAGTACAGATTGGTATATTATGGCCTGGCCTTGTAAAGTATAGTATAATATGGTGTGGTATGGGATGGTCCATCATTGCTTAGTATGGTATGGTTTGGTCTGGTATGGTTTGATATGCTGGAATGGTATGGTATTGTATAGTATGGCATTGGCTTGTCATTGTATAGTATGGTATGATATGGGCTGTTATCGTATAGTATGGTATGGCCTGTCATTGTATAGTATGTTGTGGTATTGCCTGTCATCGCATAGTATAGTATGGTATGGCCCGTTATTATATACTAGGGTATGGCATGGCCTGTCATTGTGTAGGTTGTTATGTAATGGCTTGTCATTGTGTAGCATTGTCTGGTATGGTCTGTTACTGTATGGTATGGCCTGTTCTTGAGTCGTATGGTATTATATGTTATAGCATGTGGTTGTATAGTATGGTGTGGTATCTCATGGCCTGTCATTGTATGGTATGCTATGGCATGGTATGGTACGGTATGGTGTGGTGTGATATGATATGGCCCGTCATTGCATAGTATGGTAAGGTTTGGTCGGTCATTATAAACTATAGAATGGTGTGACCTATTATTGTTTGGTATGGTATGGCCAGTAATTGCAGAGTATGGTATGGCATTTTATTGTATAGTATAGTATGGCATAAACTGCCTTCCGTGGCTACAGTGTTGGCTCTGAGAAAACGCTCAGCAGAGGAATAAAGCAGTCACATGAACTGCTTCAATAAAAAGGTAAAATAGCACGCTGAAAAGAAAAAAATGCTGTTAAACATTAAATAAGTTAGTGGCAACAGTACAGGCATTATTCTGTATTCCAAATGTGCTTCCTCCTTCTTAAAGCTGATATAACTGCATGGGGCGCTTCAAACCAGTACTAGAAATAAACAAGCATTGGCAAAGCCAACAGGGCTCTCCTATGCAAGATCTATTGGGTCTGTTACTGTTTTTCTTTCCTCGCTATGTTGTATAGTACAGTATGGTATGGCCTGTCATTGTATAGTACAGTATGGTATGGCCTGTCATTGTATAGTATTGGATGATATGGTATGGCATGCTGTATGGTATGGCTATGGCTTGTTATTGCATAGTGCAGTCTCGTATGGCTTTTTATGTTGTGTTATGGTATGCCTATAGTATGGCATGGTATTGCCTAATATTGTATAGTATGGTATGACCTTTCTTTGTAAGGTGTGGCGCCGCGGCCAGGGCGACTGAGGCTGGAATCTGGGGATCACGGTTCAATCCCCAGCATGCGGCAGGTTAGCCCAGCACCATGTGACTCTGGGCAATAGCTTGCTTAATCTTCCCGACGGCCCCCAGCGCCTAGAGACCCTTACGGGTGATTGTTCGCGCTTTACAAATGTGGATTATTATTATAGTATGGGATTGCATGGTCTGTCATTGTATTGTATTGTATACTACGGCCTGGTTGTTTATGGTACAATAAGATATGGCATGGCCTGTCATTGTGCAGTGTGGCATAGTATGGTATAGGCTCGACTTGCACTGTGTGGTATGATGTGATATGAGCTGTCATTTCATAGTTATATTATAATATGGTACAGGATGCCCTGTCCTTGCCTCGTATGGTATCGTATGGTATGGCCTGTCATTGCATTATATTGTATGGTATGGCCTGTCAATCTATGGTATGCAATGGTACGGTGTGATCTGCTTTCCGTGGCTTCAGTATTACACCAAGAAGAGACGCAGCTGACAAAAACTGCAGTTACACAAACTGCTTTGATAAAAAGATAAAATTGCATGCTGGAAAGACAAAAATGCATTGGACGATATAAAGCAACATTGTAGTAAAGATTGCATTTGGAAAACAAACAAAATGTATTTGTACATTAAGAAAAAAATGCTTCTAAACATTCAATAAGTTTGTGGGTGCAATGTCACATCTAAAAGCAAAATTCTAGTAAATATAGTATTGGGGTAACAAGCGCAGTGTATTCAAATGTTAAATAAGACTGTCATAGCTGCAACGCCCGGAGCCTTTAAACATTAAATCAGTCAGTGTCTCAACAGAAAGGAGGCACAGCAGAGAAAATCCTGCTGTATCACAAACTGATTAAATTACAAGCATTGGCAAAGACCATAGGTCTCGCCTATGCAAGAGCTAATGGCTTTGCCAATATGGCTTAGCAAAGTTGTACAACAGAGTGGCTGCTGTTCAGCCTGGCTAAAGTTTAGTGGGGAAAAGGAGAGTGGTGTGAAGTGGAATGTTATGGAATGGCGTAGAGTGGAGTGTCATGGGGAGAAGTGGAGTGTCATGGAACAGTCTTGTGGCGGGAGTAGAATGTCGTTGAGTGGAAAGGCATAGAGTTGGGAGGCCTAGAGTGGAGTACAGTGTCCGAGTTGAGTAATGTGTCACAGAATGGAGTGGCATGGCGTGGTGTAGAACAGAGTGGAGTGGCAGAGAGGGTGTTGAGTAGAGTGTTGTAGAGTAGAGGGGCATAGAGTGGAGTAAATTGTCATAGGGTGGGGTGGAATAGTGTGTCATAGAATAGAGTGGTGTAGAGTGGAATAGCGGGAATTGCGTAAAGAGTCCTGGAGTGAAGTAGTGTCATAGAATGGCATAGAGTGGAGGAGAGTGCTGTAGAGTGGAGAAGAGTTTCGTGGAGTTGAGCATCATAGAGTGGAGTATCATGGAGAGTAGAATCGTGAAGTGTAGTAGACTGCCCTAGAGTGAACTGGAGTAAAGTACAGTGGTGCAGAGTAGACTGGTGTAAAGTGCAGTGATTTAGAGTAGAGTGGTATAGTGTAGAGTGCAATGGCGTAGAGTGGTGCGGTATAGAGAGGAGTTGCGCAGAATAGAGTAGAGCGGCATATATTTAAGTGACATTGAGTGCAGTGGCGTAGAGTAGATTGTTTGAGTAGGGGGTAGTGGCATAGCGTAGTGGGGTAGAGCACAGTGGCGTGGAGTGGCATAGAGTACAGTGGCCCAGAGTGGAGTAGAGTGGGGTATAGTGCAGTGACGTAGAGTAGATTGTTTCAGAATAGAGTGAAGTGGCAAAGGGTAGAGTGACCTAGAGTGTATTGGCGTAGAGTGAAGTAGGGTGGAGTGGTGTAAGTGAAGTGGCAAAGAGTGTAGTGGTGCATAGTAGAGTGGGGTAGAGTGCAGTGGTGCACTCTTATCAAGTACTATGCCGTTTTAGGCTACTATTGAAAATAGTTATAAATACTTTGAGCATTTGAAGTAAAAGTACCTAATCTAACCAATAAGTGGGAAAAGGGATATTTGGTGAACCTGAGCGATGGAGCTTAGATAACCTCTTGGCTAATGAAGATATATTAAAAACCAGCATGAGAACTCATGTCAAATGTTATGCTCCACTGAAAATGCAATCCATCAAGCTTACGCCCTAAGCACCCTTAATGAAAATAAACTTACCATAAAGTAAAGTAAAGTCCACATTTGTAAAGCGCACAATCACCCGTAAGGGTCTCTAGGCGCTGGGGGGCCGTCGGGAAGATTAAGCGAGCTATTGCCCAGAGTCACATGGTGCTGGGCTAACATGCCGCCGGAGCCGGGGATCGAACCGTGGTCCCCAGATTCCAGCGTCAGTCGCCCTGGCCGCGGCGCCACACCTCTCCCACCATATGTAAACTGGAAAAAAAATTGAGAAGTCCAAATTTCCTCTGTATGACCACACTCTACTCAAACACTCCGCTCTAATCGCTGATCCTGTATCATCACAGCCTCATACTATAAGACCACCATCTGTGGCAACCAACGGAAACAAAGCCCTCTTCAACAATGTCAAACACGGCAACGGTCCTCTTCCAGAACTCACAGTCACTTTTTCACTCCACGAAAGGAACAAAATCAACTTCTTCACAGAGAATGACAAAATCCAATCCATCATCAGTACCACTACTATGGCCCCTCTTTCCAGCCAGCCCATTGACTCCCCACCAAATGGAACTCCTTCAATCCCGTCTCACACATGGATTGCTCCAACATAATGATGTCTCTTAAGGCAAACTTCATTGAAGGCAACATCCTTCCTTCTTCCATCATCAAATCACCAAGGACAGAGGCCATCAAGCCTCTTCTCTGTATTGTCAATGCCTCCTTAAGCCAAGAACATTCCCAAAAAACCTTCTTACTGGTCCAATACATCCCCTGCTAAAGAAACCATCCGTGGACCCTGCTGATCTCGTCAACGTCTGTCCCATTGCCCGCCTCCATTTCTAGGGAAAATAATTGAAGAGGTCACCACCCAGCTACAGGAGCCCAACAGCAAGAATAATCTTCTACAGGGCTTCCAATCAGGCTGCAGACCAGACTGCAGAACTGAGGCAGTCACACTCCAAGAAGTCAATGACGTTCTCCTCAACAACCGGAACGCCCCCTGCCTCTTGGTCCTGTTTGACCTCTTTGTAGCCTTTGCACATTACACCATACGTCTCTGATCAACACTCTGAGAACATGCATGAGATTTTCAGACGCTATCCTGAAAGGGTTCACATCCTAACTGACTAAGCACACCAACTTGTGCAAATAGGCTTCACATGAACACTGGCACTCGTCATCTCCTGCAAAGTACCCCAGGGATCCATCCCCTTTACTTTCATCTTTAACATCAAAATCCAGCAATACACAGATATTACACAACTGTATCTAAAATCTCCGCACCCAATGACATACAGAGACTCAGATCATGCTCAAACGTATCCAATCTTGGATGCCAACTAACTTCCTGAAGCTAAATGCCACAAAGACTGAATTCCTCTTGTTTGTCAACAGCACCAAAAGCCAGATCCAAGCTTGGCTCACCTACTTAAACCTTACAGGCTTCACCCTCCAGGTAGCAGAGCATGCAACATGCCATGGATTCACCCTGACCTCTCATTCAAGCAACTCATCACCAGGGAGATCATGACCGCTTGGTTCCAACTCTTCCTCTTGATGACAGTGATGCAGTTTCTCACAGAATACAACTTCAGAACAGCTACAGAATCTTGAACCGTGTGGATGGAGACTGTGCTTACTCTGCAGTCTCCCTGGTACCACCTTAACACTCGTAAAAGGTATCATGCAAGCAGTGCCACCTCTCATCAAGGCCTTGAAGAAATTTGAATACAATACCCCCACGTTAAGACTTCCCCTTGCATACCTGGATCAACTTCAAGACCAGTTGCATCACTTTGATAAAGCTCTCAATAATGAGACCCTAGCTTATTTGCAAATTCAAACTAGCCACGTCTGGGTTCAGTGCCAAACCAGTAGACTGGATATTGTCAGACTGGAGACAAAATAATACAAGGAAGAAAAACCATAAGCAAAGCCTTCTCCGTTCATGCCCCTGGGATCTGAACTGCAACCCTACTGACATCAGATCAGCCCTGACTTTCCGAGAATAGCTGAAGACACACCTCTTCAATGAGCGCTACCCTTGACCTGAGACTGAACCCTTGACCTTAGCCAAATGACCG
This sequence comes from Lissotriton helveticus, assembly GCF_964261635.1. Taxonomy (NCBI): domain Eukaryota; kingdom Metazoa; phylum Chordata; class Amphibia; order Caudata; family Salamandridae; genus Lissotriton; species Lissotriton helveticus. Next base: position 64,598,499 of record NC_136064.1, read on the forward strand.
GATCTTCCTGGAGGTCATGCACCCTGTTCAGCACTTCTTTGCTTATCATCTAGGTTAGCATCATACAAATATCAGCGCATGCATACATACATCGCTGCTTCCTCACTTACTTAAACCTCCTTCCACAATACAACAACTTGGTGGAAACACTTTCCTCTCTTCACAAGACATAATATTTCCCTTCTGATCGGCTTTACCAGATTGTTGCTCGTGAATTTATTTATTTAGAAAGTTTTCTATAGCGCGAACATGACCACCGAGGGTATCGGAGCACTTTACAGTTCATACATCAAGAAGGATACAAGCTCAAGTCTGCGAGGGTGACCTTAGTCTCCTTGGAAGCTCCCTTTCTAAGGCAGAAATTTCTTCATCAATAGCACTTTGGCTTACTTTTTGAAAAGGACAGTAGAAGGATTCAGCTTGACTTCAGGGGGCAAGGAGTTCTAAATTCTCGGGGCAATACCTGAGAAGGCTCGATTGTAGGTTTTTCTTTTCTTTAATTTTTGTGGTTTGAGCAGTAGAGTGCTGGCGCTTCTGGAGGCTCTCAATCCACCTGAGAGCTCCAGTTTTTGATCGAGGTAAAGCAGGGTATTGCAATGAGTGACTTTATGTGCCATGCATGCAGTTTTTCATGGATATCAGATCTGGCGTTTTATGGTTGCATCTTTTAGCGCCTGCTAAGAACCTTGCAGCAGAATTGAGGGCAACCCTTAGAGGAGCCGCCTTCCATCTTGGAAGGCCGCAAAGGGTTGCACTGCCATAATCCAGCTTTGAGATCACTAAGGCTTGCACCACAACCATTAGGTCATGTGGAGGGAGAAAAGGTTTTATTTTCATTAAGATGCTGAGTTGGAGGTTCGCTCCTTGGTGAGGGTACTAATGTGCTTCTGCATGTTCAGACTCTTGTCTAGCATTATTCCCAGAGAGGTTGCTGAATCAACGATGTGTGGCGTACAGTTAAGAGCAGTTAGCTGATTCATCCATTGTCCTATGGCTGGAGGTTGCTTGTGTGATGCGATTAGGAGAAATTTTGTTTTGAAGGTGTTTAGCTTCAAGTGGTTATGTGTCAACCAACTTTATGTTTTCAGTAGGACTGAGTTGAGGGACCTGATGTCCTCAGGGGTGGAGGTCTTCAGGTAAAGTTGGGTATCATCAGCGTACATGTGATAGTGTATGCTGGATGATTTAAGAATTCTGTTAAAGGCTTTATGAACAGGTTGAAGAGCGTGGGTGAGAGCGCAGATCGGTGTGAAACCCCCAGCCTGACCGGAGAAGGATGAGATAGGCACTGGTTCACCTTGAAGCTTTGGGTTCTATTGTAAAGGAATGCGGAGAACCTGTTTAGTACAGGCCCAGACAATCCCATCCTGTGTTCCAAGAGGTCAATTAGGTTATCGTATTTAACAGTATCAAATGCTGACGAAAGGTCGAGGAGGATCAATAGGCAAGATTCATTTTGATCTAGCATTCTTAGCGCATCATCTACAATGTGAGTGAGAGCAGATTCTGTGCTATGACCCTGGCGGAAATCAGATTGAAATTGGTCCAGGAGTTGGAATTGATCGATGTGGTTACACAGTTGGACGAGCACACATTTCTCCAGGAGCTTTGCCAACGTGGGGATGTTAGAGATTGGGCGGAAGTTATGTAGGACAGTGGGATCTGCAGACGGTTTCTTTGGAATAGGGGTAACTTGCCCAGATTTTAGGCAGTCCGGAATAGCACTTTGCTGAAGTGAAGTATTGACAATATTAGTCCAAAGTGGGAGTGTGGAGGGTCTGATTTCAGAGAAGAGGTTCTATGGCAGGGGGTCATCGTTATGATTAGATGGTTTCAGAGTAACCATCGTTTTGCGTATGGGGCTTTCATCCAAAGTTTTGAAAAAGCTCAAGGATGCGGTTTTGGGAAGGGGGGGGGGGCAAAGCTGAGCAGGCAGGGTGACATCCGACCAGGGAGTAAGGAGGGTGTTCGGCGAACTGATCGACAAGGGTTCCAGGGCTGACAGTAGTTCAGCTTCGATCTTAGCAGTCTTATCCGTGAAGATATCCGCAAATTCTTCGCAGTTCGGCTGTGGCCCTCGACCCAATGCAGAGAGGTTAGGTTGACTGTTTGCTTGCGACTTGATGAGTTCGAACAGTTTTTTGGACATTTTTTTGCTTGCTCTAATTGGTTTCTGAAAAAGGTGGCTTTCAAGCATCTGATGCGTTTATTATAGATAAATAATTATTTTATAGATGAATAATCAGCCAGTTGCGTTATAGATGTACTCTTCACAATTTTTCCTCTAATCCTTTTATCATTCTCTTTGATTGACTCTGCAGGTGAACTTCCAGAGAGGAAGCCATGGATATCAGAACACTATGTGCCACAGGGGTGTGTATCATTGCAGGCATGGGCCAGTACCCGACCAGTGGGAAGGATGAAGTAGAGAATAGAACTGACTTTAAATGAGGAGGTAGTGGAACTAGGCAGGACTAATCATTTCGGCACAATGGATTTTCTAAGTTCTAAGAGCAGAAGAAAGCTGCCATTAATCCCAGATGATACCAGACACTCTGCAACCATGGGTCCTCCTGCAGGAAGTGTTGATGAAGAAGGCATCTATTGCATCATGTGCCCGCAGTATGGTCATGACTCCTGGGTGGCGGAACCTGACTATATAACCATTGATGATGTATGGTCGTCCCACCAGTACAAGACTGCCTGGGACGAGAAGGAAAGTAGGAAAGGTGTGTGTGTTCTGAAGCACAAACCAAGTGCCATAACCTTCAACAAAAACTGTGTGTGGACAAGAGGAAGTGTTGTTGCACCAACGGAAGGACACTTTTTCAACTCCCATCTCCTTGGGCCGTGGCTTCGCCAAAGGGCGCACACCTGGGGTCCTGATGGAAGGTGTTGTCCAGTGTGCACTGATGACCAAGGAGTGGAATCTGTCAAACCGCAGTGCACACTGGGATGGGACCATGGAGGCGATGGGCACCTAACCCATAATGCTCACTCAAGCCATGGGGTTGTGGCGGAATGCCCCTACTATAGTGTAAGTTTTAAGAGTTGTGTGGTCTTGGAAAGTATTATTTATAATTGTACCGGCATGAAAACCAATGCATTTTCTTTAACTCACACTTTTTTTTCAGAAGGCAACAAAATATAGTAAGATGTTTTCGGGAAAAAAACATTAATACTTGTGGTTTACAAACTGTTGGTCAATGTTCTGTAAGTTCTAGATTTCCTTGCAGAGTACTCCAAAAAGATGATCATTTTTTTGACCCGTTACATATGTCATTACCCAGCACATACACTGCAGAATCTCTGTCTGTAAAATGGTAACACAAACTCTTAACTATGTTCAATTTCCCAGCCGGTTGACCCTGTCATGTTGTGAGTGGGCACTTTGGTCGCTTGATATCTAGACGGTAGTGTCACTTAGAAATTATGTTTAGTCTTTCATATCACCTCTCGCCTTCCCCTGCCCCTTATCCTCGAATGGGCTTCACCGGTCTCTTCCATTTAGTGTCCCCTTTCTTCTCGTTTCATCTGCAGCCAATCCGATGGCACCGTCGCTCATGAAAGAAGACCATGCTGTTCCTGGTATCTTAGTGCCCTTGGCTAGTTATGTTTTATGCACGTCTCCCCTTTTCTTGGCACACATGTAGCTACACTAATGTTTATTATGTTCAAGCATGACTCCCATAGGAAGAGGCACCCAAGCGCCATGATGCTGGTATCAAATATTCTGTCTGCTCCTGGATTTAACCTCCACTTCCTTCTTCCACAGAGTCTGAGGGTCTTGGTTCAACACTCTGAGGCATGCTTTTGTTGGCTGCCACCACGAATGAATTATGTTGTGTTATGCTGTGAGTGTTTCTATGGTGCCTTTATAAAATTTCTATGGTCTCAAAGCTCTCTCAGTCTATGTACCTTTTACGGTTCAAGGATGCTCATCGGCCAACGTCAAGATGGTCTGAGGACTATGTGTTTGGATGTCTTTTTTAAGGGGCCTGGTGGCATGGACACCTATTGGAATAGTATATTAACGTTATGACTACACAGAGGAAGGGAAACAGATGTCTTACAATACGGATACCAACAATTGGGATTTATATATTTATTTATATAGTGCCTGAATCACCCCCGAAGGGCTATCTCTGCGTTTGATGACCCCTCTCACACCCTCTGGATTATAGGACAACCTCTGAACTAGTGCCAGTGTGCTCTCTGTGCCATACAGTCTCTCTAGAATACACGTTTATTTATTTATTTATTGAGTTTTATATAGCGCTGGCTGGACCCGGAGGTATCAGAGCGCTTTACATGAACATACAACTCTTACCACCGACAGCTGTCCCCTCAACACTGGTCACTTTTCAACTTTCAAGCTTTACAGTGATAGTCTCAGCTCAGTGCTGGAGTAGGCTAGGACCTCATGCTTCCACAAACCTCCTCAGTCCACATTGGCTTTCTCCAGTTGCCCATGATCCTTCCGTCTCTTCTTGCTCCAATCACGGACAGCTCCTGCCGACTCCACAGTCCTAGCAGATAACACACACTACCCACTGGTACAAGAAGAGGAAACATGAGGAGATGGGGCGTGGACTTCCCCCTAGGCCATCACCTACCCAGCCGGACTTGGGGCAGATTTCCCTTCGTCTCGCCGTCGTTTCTCCATCCTACCCTTTCACCCTACCCTTCTATGCTCCATTTATCTCATCTCCTATGCTCTTTAAATGTTTTACTAGTAACTTATGTAACCTGTTAACTGATGTAATTTTGTAACTTTGTCATAAAGAACTGGACAAGAAGATATCCACGTGAGATAAATGTACACAAAGACTTTAAAGGGGCCAGTTGGTGTGTCGTTCAAAACATGTCTCAAAAACTCAGCAAACCTTCTCGAGCAACTAAACCTCAGCAAACTTCCTCAAACAACAAAACTTCAGCAAGCAAGGAACATTGCAGAATGCCTACTGATGATGAGTGTTAGTGATGCAAGACTGGGTAAAGAGAACTGTTCTGATTTCTTGACTCGGTGTCCCCTTTATATTGCGCCCATTTAAATAGTGGTTATTCTGAAAATCTGGTATGACCTGAGACCTCCTGGCCTTACATCACCCACGTTTACTTCAAAGCACAGCTAAACTTCCTTTTTTATACCCCTCTCTCAAACCTAGCATCTCCACCACTCTTAACCACAGTGACATCACCACGTTATAGTCAACCATACCTTACTGGAACCAAAATCAGCCCCGACAGACCTGCTCAAAACAAGCCGCACAATGCAGGAGGCCTCGACTAGAAAGGGGGCTTGAGGCAAAGCTTGGGTCATAGGAAGCCAACGCTAATCCAAAAGTAGCCCCCTAACCCTACTGGGGAAATGCCCGAGTGCCAGAACAGCCAGTCCAGCCAGGTATTCAGTATACAGCAGAGAATGTCGTATGGGGCACAAAGAGGAAAGAAGTTAGTAGCCGCCATTACAGACTATGTGGCCTCCCTACGAACTTTGGGACAAGCCGTTGCAAGCAGGAATCATCCTCTACCATTAACATGGGAGATGGCGGGAAGGGGAGGGGCTATAGGACCTTCATTTTGAGAAAATTGACCCTCTCCCAGGATAATGGTTCTGAATTCAGAGCCGGCGCTAGGCATGGGCAGCATGGGCAACTGCCCAGGGCCCTGCGCTCAGCCTATCATCATGGAGTCTTGCACCAGTGTTCCTCTCCCCGCCCCCGTCCTGGGTGTCGTACCTATGCTCCAGCACAGCAAAGCTAGGGGAGGAGCACTTCTCTCCTGAGCCTCGCAGACATGTGTAGCCCTACCATGGAACGACAAGCAACTCTCACTCTTCCAGCCCTGTGAAAGAGATGTGTGTCTGTGTCTGGGAGGGAGCGCTGCTGCACAGGAGGGCAGAGCTGGACTGGCCATAGCGTGCACCGGGCATTTCCCCGGTGGGCCGCCAGGGTGGGGGCCGGTTTTAGGGCCCTGGGTCATTTTTGTTACCGAGGATCGGCAATATCACCCCCTGGTAACAAAATCGTCTGAAACTGGCCCCCGCAAACAGCTCGGCTGCACCCTCCCTCCCCCCAGGAGGGGCTAGCTGAGCAGTTTGCCTGGGCCGGTTTCAGTTCCCAGTCCGGCCCTGCAGGACGGGCCCTGTACCATGCAGGTTCTGGATCACCTTCAACTATAGGAGATTAAAATAGGGTTGCCATCTTTTCAAGAGGAAAATCCAGGCCATTTGTTGCTGTCTTAGGAGCCTGTAAAGGCTGAGACGCAATATTAAATAGCATTTCAAAGAAAATCGTATGTATTAATTTGTAACAAGACTTTTCTGTCTTTGTTTACCTTCATTATTACTCAGGGATCGAACACGGCAACAGAACACGTTTAAATGTGTTTTCTGTGTATATTTGCTTTTTGATAAGGGCTAATAATAACGGCTTTAATTGATTTGCTTATTTTTCTTATTTTGGTACTGGTTGGGACCGAAAACAGTACAGAACGGGACAGAAAACCAGCCAAGTGGCAACCCTAGATGCAAACAGCCTTGAATGAGGAATGAAACCCATTTTTGCAGTTTTGTATCGTGCAAACATGACCAGAAGGTATTGGAGTGCTTTACATGAGAACCGGTTACATTACACAAGAACACATTCTTTTTAGAGGCACAGGGAGAAGAAGTGATTTGCCCAGAATCACAGGATCTTGAGCCAAGACTGGAACCTGGTTCCCCCGTTCCAAAGTGGGCAGCTCTGGCTATAATGCTACATCCTTGTTTGATGGAAAGTGACTGGCTGAAACCACATGAAAGCTCAGCTCTTTATGGACTTGTGGTTCAAACTGGACCTCGAGCTGGGCCAGAGCCTGGGAGTACACCTTTGGTGTCTATTTCTCACATTAAGCCTGTTTCAAAGATCTTCCCTATTGTCAGGTCAATGGGCAAGGCAGAGGTAGAGTGTTATTTGTCCAAGATCAAAGAGTTTGTTAAATTAGTAGACCTAGGACTACAGTACACTGGTACTTGGTACAAGGGCAATATATTTACCACTGAACTGCATTTGGGTGATTAATACATATGACGGGGCTCCTCCCTTCTCTCTGGAAAAATTCAGTACATTTAAAAAAATCTGTGACTAGCAGTTTTTCCATTGTACCTAAATTCTCCCAATCTTGCCAAAAATGGAGGAGCAGAGCAATGAGCAGGGCACTGGAATTATGTGGGAGGGGAGGGTCAAATTATGCTGCAGGGATGAGTAAATAATGCACCAAGAAATTACATATTATGCAGTGTAATTCTGCAAATTTTATAATATTATTGCTTCACTATATTGTAATTTTGGCACTGGTTAACACTGCCTGTGCATTAGTTGTACTTAATTAGTACTAGTTCTTAAAACTTGCATATTATGCAACAGATAATGAACTATGCGGCAAATCTATATTTATGCAAAACATGCAGTGGCTGCACTATCACATAATTCCAGTGGCTCTGGCAATAAATTCAGAAAAGTGATTGCCCCAAGAGTACACAATTCGGACAAATGGGAGGCCAGGGTTAAAACATGCTTCTCCTAGTTCCATATCTCCAACTAGTCCATTAGACCACAGCGGAGGTGTCAGTGATTCTAATGGCAAAGCGAAGGGACTGCCCCACCCAGGGAATCACCACTTTATCAGCCCTGCTCAGCCTTCGAACATGGTGATTATTTCCATTAAAAACTGAGATTAGATGTCAAATATCCTAGTTGCATGGTTAAAATGTACCAGTTGGACCAGGTCGTGTGTCAGTCGGTAATTATTCGACAGTACTTGTGGTAGATACTGATATTCACCACTGCTGTTTCAAAGCTTAAGACGATTTCATCCTGTTGGAATACCAGAGTTCATTTTCTATACTTGTTGCTCAAAATTTGCAATTGCAAACAGTCAAGGCTTACTCCCGGAGGGGGGTGGTAACGGGATTAGAACTCAAATATACTATGAAGAGTAAACCCGCTGGATAAACTCAATCTCCAGCTGAGTTATCTTTAACATTGTCAAAATCAATAAGGACTAGCTAAGTTAGGGGGAGGGGAGGGGAGACTCAATGAAGTACCCGTGCAGGTAAACACATTGGTTTGTTCATGAAGCCCTCACCCACCAACCTAGTTGGTGGCATGCTTCATCATCAGGCCCACCGCAGTGACACCGAGTGTGTCCCGGGTGTGCTACGACGCCAGATTACTGCGGAGCTGGTATATTCGCTGAGTGTGCAGTGTAGTGGGTGAGAAAGTGAAGGGTTAAAAAGCTATACAGTGGGTCCCAGTACCCGAGGGTAAATGGATAAACTTTAATTACTGGGCCCCTGTTAGCTGCTAAAAAGGCAAACGGACGTGTTGAGTGGGAATTATGACCTCCAGCGTCCTTGGTCTACATGTTTCAGCCAGGCCTTTTTTTTTTATTTAAAACTGGCTTTCCTCAGGACCAAGTGAGTATGTGAAAAAGGTGTAGAAAAATAAATAAAATTACTAAATTATAGTGATTGTGTTTTATTGCTATGTGTCACACTCCCTAAGGTGCGTTATATGTTAGAGGGAGATTCCCTCTTGCTCTAATACACATAACATATAGGACATAGACAGACGTACATGGTAGAGTCATGTTAGCATGATATGATAATTTCCACATCATTTGCCGACTTATAAGGTGGGTGCTCGACCTATATTCAGCTAGGGTGTGGTCATGTCAGAGACATAACCTGCGTGGGTTTTATCATAGAACCGATTGTTGTGGTGGTGAGCTAAAATAGCGGATAATAGCATGGTGAGTTACAGGTAAGTAAAATACATTATCCTCACACAGGCTATTTGCTGTAAAAGGCTTTCTTGGGTCACCTGGCAGAGAAAGAGAGCCTGAAAGAAGGTTATGAGAGTGTTTGTTTACATCCGACCTGTAGGGAAAAAGAAATCAACAGCTTACCCCAATCGCTGCAGTCGTGTGCTGGTATTACTCACGGAATTGCCGGTCTAGATCCTCCTTCGACCTATCGTCCTTCTGCGGTGCCCGAATGAAAAGCGGAGGCCCATCGGTCGTGTTTAAGTAGTCCCGTTTATTGCTTTCACCTGGGTAAGTATGGAAATGGAAGAAGGGATGCGCTCGCGCTATGTGCCTCGTCATTCTGTAGCGGAGCGCTTGCGCAAGGGACCAGTGGTTGCCATGCATGCGTGCTGCAGTGCAAGGTGGCCAGAGAGTGCCTCCGGGTTTGCGCATGCGCATTGATATGTTTGAAGACTGTTACTGGCAAGGCCGGGGGGCAGACAATGCCCCTGGTTGAGAGGTTAAGCTTACTCGGAGGATGGTAGCATACCATCATTTAAAAAGTATGTGTACAATGTTGTACACAGAGGTGACTACATGTTTGCTCGGGCGCTAAATATGATACACGAGGGTGTCTAACTGTGTATTGGCGCGCGTAGTTATGCTGGGATGGACAGTGGGTAGAGAAGAGGTTGGTTGAGATACATGGCATGGTGTCAGTATTTGGGAGCTCTCCTAGGTGTGGCTAGTGGGGGCTGTACAAGAGTGGATTGCTCAAGGAGTAAGTGAATTCCAAGGAATTGTGTCGTTCAAGCCCACTGTGTGGGTAGAAAGTCTGTATATCCAGCGTTGTTCTTTTTGAAGGAGGTAATTTTCATTGGTTTCTGTCACATCAAACTGCTCAATGACAGTCCATGAGAAGTCATTTGGGATGTGGTTATGGGACAGGAAATGGTCCGTCAGTTTACTTATGTTCTTGCCGCATCGGATGGTGCTCCTGTGTTCTGTCATTCTGGTTCTGACTTTGCGGGTAGTCATCCCGATGTACCTTAGGCCACATCTACAGGTTATCAGGTATACCAGGTTGGACGAGTTGCAGTTGGTAAATTGACGTTGTGTCCATGTTTTGCCCGGTTCCAGAGTGAGGGTTTTGGACGGTGATGTTAAGTGGCATACGCTACAGTTGTTACATGGCTGGTGGCCTGTGAGTTTTGGTAGGCCCCAGGCGTTGAGGATTGTGTTGTCGGCCGGTGCGGAGTTGTTCCTGGGCCTTGTCTTGACAAGCTGGTCTTTTAGGTTTTTTGCTCTTTTATACACAAAACATGGTTTTTCCCAGTTTCTGGTGCCTGAGTTAATGATCCTCCAGTTTCTTTGGATAATGTTGGAAACCTGGTTGGATGCAGTATTGTATGTATATCTATTAGCAAATGTGCATTAGGGCACCTCAGCAGAATCCCGGCCCTCTACCTCTTTAGAAACTGCTGTAAGCCATACAAAGGGAGCGAGCGGATCATCATCATCATTCAGAAAAGGTTTGGCAGCCCGAGTTGGCGGTGCCGGTGGCAGGGGTCTCCACCTAAAGCAGACATGAAGCTAAGGAGGGCGGCCCTACTGCCCCTATGGGGCTTGCTCCTAATCCAGCTCCATCGGAGCTGCGGGAGGATCGGTTGGGCTCTGTGAGAGGGTGACGCAGCAGGCGCTTTGAAATCTTGTGATGCCTGGAGCTGTGGGTCGGAGCACTTGGCTACGAGAGGTCCCAGTCTGCCACGAGGAGCCCAGGTCCGGAGTGCCGGAGGGGGACGGACTGGTGGCGTAGGCTGGCGCGGAGGTCAGCGGCCGGAGGTGATTGCCGAGCGGAGGCTCCCCGGTAAGTGCCCCACATTTTTTGGACATCGGGCAGATGCCCCTGAAGACCTGGGAAGGACGGCCTGGCCTCCCCTTCGGATCGAGCCGCGGTCATACTGTTGTATGTGATTTGTGAGGAGAGGGCATAAGGAGTGCGCAGGCAAAGTCCCTCGAGGCGCGGAGGGAAGACTGCTGGGCTGGACTGGGTGGTGGTGGCCTTAGAACAGTATGGGAGCCGCCATTACCCCATGTCGATATTGGACATGGCGCTCAGGCTGCGAAGGTAGTGGTGACCAGCGCTGTGGGGACTTGATCTTGATCGGATCGGCGATTTCTGGACTGGCGTGCCCTTCTCTACCCTCCTCCCCCCTGTTGATGCCAAGGGGGGCAACAACCATGCTGAACTAAGGTAGGGGATGTGTGACCCCTGTGTGATTCCCCCAGGCCCTGAGCAGCAAGACTTTGCCGAATGTGTCCCCACCGGAGATATTATGTGAGAGACTATGCCTGAACTGTATGCTGCTTCTGGGGGATGTAAGCGCTCGAGTACTGGCTCACATCGCTGGGACTGGCTCTGGAGCATTCTGAAAGGAGGCCCGAGCTGAGCAGGTACTGGACCTGATGCCACTGTGGAGGGGGTGATTTGGATGGTAACACCTCGATGAACAGTACAAGCCCCACCATTTTGTGCCTGAACGGTTGAACTTCAAAATGGCTAGCTAGCTGTATTGGTAAATCAAAGAAAGGACCACTCACCTTACACCACCACATAGGCAAACACATAGGACTAATTGCTTCCAGCACGCTATCAAACAGAAACAAAGGACCATGCATGCTGATTTGCCCCCATAGAAACAGATAGAGGACTATACCCAGGTAGTTTTGTTGCAGGGAAAGAGTGATAGGACTAATCCCCAGATCTATTCCACCACTAAGTAAGCAAGCAGCCATCTTGGAACGACTGATACATTATGCAATTAAAACAGAGTATGCTCATTGATCTCATCCCCAGACACTCTAACCCTCAAATTAAATGATCTTATTTAATATAATTAACCGCTTATATTTATGACTAAGGATCCCAGGGCATTACCTAGATTGGGGCATGGAAATCCAAGTTAATCCCATCCTTACAAATACCAAGGACCACCTACCACTACGGGACCCACAAATGGTAATGGAGTGAGGACCTAGCCCAAGCAGTCATCATCTTGAATTAAACAGGGAGGCCTACGACTTCTCATACTCTCCAAATATATCTCCTCCCATACTACATTAGAGACTGAAGAGCCACCTGCAAAGTACAAAAGGCTTGAAGGCCATGGGTCAAAAGTAGGTGCTCTTTACAACGTGCTTTAGGAGTGTGGACTGGAACAACGCAGCCAAAGTCGCATTTTCTATCTCCAGAACTTTAATAATTGGATGAAGAGTATTCTCATTGGAGAGTTTATTGAAAAGGTGCGACCGAGGAAAAGAAGAGATATCACAGCTATGGGGGAGATTGACTTTGGGCTCCCTCCTTTGACTATCACCTACCCAGCCGGACTTCGGGCTAACGCGCCCGCGTCTCTCCTGACCTTACCTTCCCCCTCCCCTTCCCCCAACCCTCCCCCTCTCTGCTCCTACTCTTTCCAGCTTCTGTCCTCTGCCCTCACTTGCCCTTTGTCCCCACCCTGTTTTTCTGTGAACCTCTTCCCTCGCCACTTGAGACTGATCTATTTTGTCTGATGCCCGATGGAGCTACCTGGTTTAGCTATAGGGGAGATGGGCCGTGGATTCCCTCCTTGGTCGTCACCTACCCAGTCGGTCTTTAGACAGACTTCCTTTCGTCTCCATGGTTGTCTCTTTCCTTATCCTCACTCTCTCTCCTCCCCTAGCCCCCACTACTTTCTCTCTCCTCTCCCTCCTCCCCTAATGTATTGCTGACTGTTTTATTTAATGTTTACTTGTTGTTCTTTTTCTTGTATATTGTTGAGCCACATTGTTGCACTTCCTTTCGTCTCTCCTGTCTTCTCCTCCCACATCCTCCCTCTATTTATGTCTCTCCTTCCCTCCTCTCTCAATGTATTGAGACCAAACTATTTTGTCTGATGCCCGATGGAGCTACCTGGTTTAGCTATAGGGGAGATGGGCCGTGGATTCCCTCCTTGGTCGTCACCTACCCAGTCGGTCTTTAGACAGACTTCCTTTCGTCTCTACGGTTTTCTCTTCCCTTATCCTCACTTTCCCTCCTCCCCTACGCCCCACTACTTTCTCTCTCTTTTCTCTCCTGCCCTAATTGTATTGCTGATTGTTTGATTTAATGTTTACTTGTTGATCTTCTTCTAGTATATTGTTGAACCACATTGTTGCACTTCCTTTCGTCTCTCCTGTCGTCTCCTACCACATCCTCCCTCTATTTATGTCTCTCCTTCCCTCCTCTCTCAATGTTTTGAGACTGATCTATTTTGTCTGATGCCCGATGGAGCTACTTAGTTTAGCTATAGGGGAGATGGGCCGTGGATTCCCTCCTTGGTCGTCACCTACCCAGTCGGTCTTTAGGCAGATTTCTTTTCGTCTCTCCTTATTGTCTCTTCCCTAGCTCCTATCCTCTCTCCCGTGAATCTCTCCCCTTGCCTGCTACTCTGCCTACCCACTGTCCTTTGTGCTCTTTGACTAAGCACTCCTTCTCCCCTTGTTGGGGAAAGATCCAATATCTATACTCTGGATTCTCAGCGAACCCGCTGAGTGAGTCCACTGCGCCAAGGGAGCCACTCACACTTGAGGTATGGTATGGCACCCCTTGCCAAAGCACTCCCTCTCCCCTTTTTGGGGAAGGATCCAGTATGTAGGCCTTGGAGTCTCAGAGACCCCTCGGAGAGAGTCCACTGCGTAAAGGGAACCTCTCGCAATAGAGATAGGGAAGGGATACCACTTCCCCTGGGATCACAGCTTACTGGACTTTGGACGTTGCCTTGATTCGTCTACCGGTTTGTGTCCCTGTCACCTTTTCCCCTCCTCTCCCCATGCTGTGTCTCTCAACCTCCCCATCTCTTTCCCACCTTCATTATCTGTCTACTTCCCCTACTCCAACCCCCTCCCCTGAATCTCTCATCTTGCCTTCTTTTCCCCTTACGTATTTGTGCTTATTGTTTATCTCGACCTTACAAGTAACTATGTTGCCATGCTCTAAGAACTGTGTAACCTTTGTAACGATGCAACCGGTAACTATGATCTGATGCTCATGTAAAGCGCTCTGATACCTCTGGGTCTCGCAAGCGCTACATAAAACTTTTAAAATAAAATAAAATAAATAAATAAAAATAAATAAATGTCGTCACACAAGTGAGAATGGGTTCCTCAGGTGGTTTGACGGTGGTTTCAAGCAGTGCCTCCCTATTTTGGTTTCGTGCTCTTTTACAGATAGTTCTAATGATCCTGGCGGGGTACCCTCTGTCCTCCAGTTTGTGAACCAGGGCGGTGGATTGTAGCTTGTAGTCCTGGATGTTGCTGCAGTTGCGTCTCATGCGCAAAAATTGCCCGTAGGGAAGGTTTTCCCTCAGGGGTCTTGGGTGGAAGCTGTCAAATCTAAGGAGGGAGTTCCTTGCTGTGGGTTTGTAAAAGGTCGTGGTAGTTAAGCCATCTTGGTCTGCTTTGATGTTGAGGTCCAAAAAGGGTAGTTCAGTTGGGCTGCTAGTGCTTGTGAATCGTAGGTAGGTGTCCCGACTGTTGATCCAAAGTAGGAAATTGTCCAGTGTCTCCTGGTTGCCTTCCCAGATGATGAAGATATCGTCGATGTAGCGAGGCCATGTTTTTATGTTGGTTAAGTATGGATTGGTGGGAGGCTGTATGTGGGTCTGTTCAAAATGGGCGACATACAGGCCCGCCACGCTTGGGGCAAAAACGCTGCCCATGGAAGTACCATTGGTCTGCAGGTAGAATTTTCCCTCGTATTCAAAGTAGTTTTCTTTTAGCGCAAGGGTGGCGCAGTCAATGATGAAGCTGCGAGGGGTTTGATAGTTCCAGGTGTTTTCCATCAGGACATCATGTAGTACCTTCAGTGTGGCGTCTTGTGGCAGGCTGGTGTATAAGCTCTCTATGTCAAGTCCAACAAGGAGTTGAGTTGCCGGATCGAAGCTGGTGTCCTTGATGATGTTGAGGAGGTGTTTGGTGTCTTTGATGTATGATGGTGTCTTTTGAACCAGGGGGTTGAGGAAGAAATCACAGAATCGTGACAACGGTTCTAGAAGTGATTGGATCCCAGATACGATGGGCCTCCCTGGTGGGGGAGTGACTCCTTTGTGCACCTTGGGGACTGTGTAGAAGTACGGGGTTCTGGCATTTTTAGTACAGAGGTAATCCGCTTCTTGTTTTGAGATTTGTTCTGCATCGCTGGCATTTTTAACCAAGAGGTTGATGGTGTTGTGTAGCTCCTCAGTGGGATCTTTTATAAGGCATTTGTAATTCCTGGTGTCGCTCAGGAGTCTGCGGCACTCCTTGTCATAGTCCGTCTTGTCCATCAGGACTATGCCTCCACCCTTATCCGCAGGCTTGATAATGAGGGATGGGTCATTCTGTAAGCGTTTGATGGTTTTGCGTTCTCAGTGGGACAGGTTGTTAAAGGTGTTCCTGTGTTGCAGTTTTTCTACGTCTGTGTATACTGCCTGTTCAAAGGTAGATATTTCTACTGGAATGCTGGCTGGTGGTGGGATGAAATTGGACTTCAGTCTGAGGCCTGTTTCATTGGGGGTCTCATCGTGATTGTTGCCTGTGTTTTCTTTCTTTTCAAAGAAAGCTTTGAGCTTGAGCTTCCTGAAGAACTCGGCTAGTTCTACATGTAGCTTGAAGGTATCAAGTCTGGTTGTGGGGACGAAGGAGAGGCCTTTGTTCAGGACTTCCGTTTCCTCATCAGTAAGCTGTGTGCTTGAGATGTTGAAGACTAATGGGCTGGTGGTTCGGGGGGATACTATTTGCTCGGTCCCGCCTGTTCTCTGGATTTGTTCCTTGTGTTGGAGCTCACTAGTTCTTCTTCCGGTGCCCATTGCACCTGTGCGGTGTTCCTTCTCTTTCCGCGTGGTCTTCGGCCCTGGGATAAAAAAGGATACCTCTGGTTTTGGTTGTCTTGGTAGAAGGGCATGTGCCCTGGTGCATATAGAGGTGGGTAACCGAAGTATGGAGGTGGTATCGGTCCAAACTGGGGGGCCCGAAGTTGTGATTTTGTGGGTGTCCCTGCCATGGTTGTTGCCAGTGTTGTCCTTGCCGTCCTCTACCTCTAGATTTGTTGGATCCTGTGCTGGAGTTGCTCGAGATGGAGCTGTTGTCACCGGAGCTTTCAGAATCTCTTTTGGGAGCAGTGTAGTCATCGTCTGCATAGGGGTAGGTTTTTGAGTAGCTGAATCTTTTCAGATCCTTCTCAAATTTCTTTACCTTAGTCTGGGTTAGATATTCTTTGTACTCGGCCATTTCCCGGTTCTGGTCGTCTAGTTTTTTCTTAAAGCCAGTGAGCGTGGTTTTGAAATGGGTTTCCGTTGCTTGGATCTCGATAAGTATAGCATCCGATAGGCGTTTAGCAGTTTTTATTATCAGAACTAGCCAGTCCCTGGTGCAGTGCCAGGCGATCTGGGCCCAGTCTTTTCTAAAGGTGGCATCATTCAGAAATATCCTTGGAGCATTAGTAACTATGAGACCTTTAACATTACCTGTTTTATAGGGGGGATTTAGAATGAAGCCCCAAAAAATCTGCTATGTGTCTCTTAGTTCTACTGCTCCCCAATAAACATCTTCCAAAGTCTTGGCACACAAAATGTGTCTCCATGCATGCCGTGTTTCTCCAAAGGCATAAATTGTCCTGTGAAGTGATGGTGGAACATTGGCCACCCTACTTGGCTCTTGCAGCGATGGCTGGGGACCATGGCTGTGAGGCCCAGGGAAGGGGACTCTCCTTTCCTGGGGCTTTCAGCACCAGAACATGGATGTGAAGCTCAGGGCAGTGGGGCCACATCCCATGGGCCGTGCAGCACTACATCATAGCTGTGAGGCAGGAGAATGGGATAACACTCCCACGGGCTTCACAGCCATGGGAGGGAACACCCTTCCTCAGGGCTTGCAGGGCTACACTGCTATTTTGCGGGCCAATGGTAGAGGGTTCTCCTAACCTGGATCCTCTCTCCGGCAGCACTAGACCTTGGTTGCGAGGCCAATGGTGGAGGGTTCCTCTATCCTGGGTCCCTTCTCCTGGGCCTCACAGCACTAGACCATGGTTGCGAGGCCTACGGAGATGGAGGCCCCTAATCTATGCCTCAAAGCCATGGTGCAGCATTGCCAGGCCATGTGGAGGGGGCCTCTCCAATGGGCCCTGAAGTCATGCTTATGTGCTGCGATGCCCAGGGGTGAGTGGGCTGCCTCCCCTAATCCTCTTGGCACTACACCATGTCTGAGAAGTCAAGGAGGTGGGGAGGGGCCTCCTCTGGGCCCCATTGAAACTTTCTTACAGCTCTGTACCATGGCTCTGTGATTAGGTCAAGGCCCATGTCCTGTGATGTCATTTCCTGTGATTTCATGTTGTATGCCAATTAAAGGGGCCTAACACATTCCTTTTTCTACCCAGCATGGCCATTGGTCAGGGGCATGGCCATCAGTAGTGCAGCAGGTGCAGCGGCACTGGGCCCATGGATATTAAATGCTTAATGCTCCCAAATTATGGCTTTATTTTACTGTGCATCCAGTGGACAAGAGTGAGGGGGGCTTTTACTTTGCACCAGCATCCCTGGCACCATTGTTGTGCTACTTGCCTCTCTTCCATGGGCTTTGAAGCCGTGGTCCAGAGCTTTGAGGCCAGGGAGAGGCCCCCCTCCCCTGGGCATTGCAGCCGGCGTAGTTGCACACTCAGGTGAGGAGGTACCAGTCCATGAGCTTAGCATAGCAGAAGTATGGCTCTGAGGCTCTTTGGAGGCCTTTCTTAGGGGCATAGCTACCAATAGTACACAAGGAGCAGTGGCACCAGCGCTCACGGATGTTCTGGTCCCAATGCACACAAATTCTGGCTGTGTTTTAATGTCCAGCATCATGTTGTTGCATCAGGGCTCATGGCTAGATTACTGTGCAACTGGTCTCTTCTCTCGTGCACTGCACAGCCATGATCCAGAGCTGCAAAGGTCAGGAAAGGCCCATCCTCTCCATGGCCTATCAGCCATGGTCCAGCACTTAGAAGCCCAAGGAAGGAAGCCCGCTGTTCTGGACCTTGCACCACTGGTCCATGGCTGCAAGGCCCCCTAAGGCAAGAGGCCCCTCTGAAGGGCATCGCTATCAATTGTCCAGCAAGTGCATTGGGACCGTGACCTAATGAGGTTATGCGCCCAATGCACCCAAATGATTGCTGTATTGCACTGTTCACAAAAAAAGTATACGAAAAGTGATGGATGGAATGCTTGAATTAATCACAGAAACTGGTAAATTACTCAGGCCCCATCCCACTCCATTGTTATTTTGCACACCATGCTACCTCAGATTGGACCCAGCCATATGCAAATCAGTCTTGACCCTGCTCCAATGGGAAGCATTCCAGACCGAACTACTAGGGCAGGTCCTTCCTGACCCGGAACAAAAGCAGCCCAGGACAGCTGTTGCCGTAGTTAGGGATCATCAGCCAGGTGTAGCTTGGTTCCAGTGACACAGTCTGCACGTGACCCACAGCTGGGTAAACCCGTCCCACTTAGGGAGACTCACTAAAGTATACAAAAAGTGAATTCTGGAATGCTTTAATTAATCTCCGCCACTGCTGAGGCTGATGCCCCTAGATGATCAACTGAGGGCCAACAGGTGAGCTTCACTCCAATTTGAAGACCTCTGCTTACACCATTAGTCTTTATATTTTGTGACTTCCAATTTGAGAGATTTTGCTTAGCTGATGAGACACCGAAATGTTGTTCTATATTGTTATATCCCTAGAAGTGCTATTGAGAATTTTTGCTTTTTTGCACTGTTTTAGACACGATAATACTAACCATGATGGTAAAATACTCACCAGACACAACCATAGATGCCTGGCCTCCTTCACTTTGGCCTTGCAGCCATGAGTCCAGCACTGTGAGGCCCAAGGAAATGGGCCCATTAGTTGGCCTTGCTCGCAGCATTATTTAATTGCATTTAAACACATGCTTTACAGGTTTGGTTCAAAAGTAGGAGAAACCAAATGAGAGGAGATTTATTTCAAAGCTGTTAACTGAATCTGCATCACGCTAATTTACAAAATGAAATGCACTCTGGAGCCGTGTTCATGTATATTAATTATTATTAGAACATTGTAATGTTGGGAGCTCCATTAAAAACAATGGAGTGTTCTGGGCTTATAATGGCTGGTATAGGCCTGGAGCCCCAACATTCTAATGTTTCTTTGTTCACAGCTCTGGCTGTGAACAAAGGCTTCAGGGAGCCTGAGGGGATTCCAATACCCTCACGCTCCCTGAAGACTTTGTTTTATTTGTTAGAACATTCTGCCCTCTAGTGGCAGAATGTTCTAATCGCCTTATAGCCCTTCGTAGCAGGGCTATACCGGCTTTTAAAGTCCCTCTGCTTTGTTAAAGTCCCTCGCCTCCGGCTCGGGCCTTGAACGCTGCAGCAGGCCTTTACTAGCCGCCAGAGTCCGCGACGGCGGGCTATATGGCTATAGTATCGGAACATTTAAAAGCTTCAGAGGATACTGATAGTGGTTTTGTAGCCATAGCTCATGGTTCATTACATTAAACCCCTTTCAGCCTACATAGGATTGTATTCCTGTTGTTTCCGGTGATTTTCAATGACTAGGGTGATGTCTTTAATAAAAGGGCAAATATTCCCAACTGTTTTATTTGCGTTCATATCTTTTTTTGCATTGGGTATCTGGGAAACCATCTTGGAATGTAAATCCACTCTGGCCCTCCCTCTTAAGGGCATGCTACATGCTGCAGCAGCCCTCACCAGGGCATGAAGAAATATGACCACATTATAGCCCTGTTATGGAACTCCACAGGGCCATCTTGCCGGCCAGCACCATCTTCAAGCTCAGCGGCATTATCTGCAAAGTCCACACACCAGCTACCTGTCCCATCACTCCTTGACCCTATGCTTGTCGTTGACCCAGTACAGTGCTCTGCTGCTTTGCGCTAGGTTTGAACTTTACGACTGACACCGCTACCTTCTTGGATGACCAGCTTGGCCTCTCCACTGGCTCTCCACAAACCTGCGTCAAGGACACCTGCAGATGGAACAAGAAGTTGTGCTAAAATGAGAAGAAACAAGAAAAAGGCCTCCCATCTATTCCCCAAGGATCTGGAACGTTATTCCCATATCCACCCAGACAGCCCGAAATCCGCTCCAATTTAGGAAACCGCGAATACTCCGCTTTTAATAAAAAACTAAATCATGATGCAGTCACGATCCTCAAACCATCTACTCCTCCTATCATGCTATATAAGCACTGCATGCACATATACGTATCTAATGCACTAATATGGAAACCAATTGTTAACATTTCATTGAATTTATAAGTTTTGGAGAGACGTAGGCCAAACCTTTCTATTAAGTGTGAATAATATATTGTATTTCCAATAACTGAAATGTAAAATATATGCACTTATTTTATTAGTAGTAATATTATGTTTTTGTTTTTCTGATATCCGCATCAAGAAAGTTGCATCTAGCAAATTTCCTCAACAATAGCCAATCGATGGCACTTCCTATGATGTAATTTTCTGTGATTTCACATTGTTTGCAAATTAGGGGGGCCTTAAACATTCCCTTTTCTGCCCGGGGCCCCAAAAGTCTTAGGACCAGCGCTGACTGCATCAGTAACAACTTCACAACATCAATCGGAGACGCGTAAAACTTGAGCTCAGAGAGGGGACTGAAGTTTTACTCTCCTCTTCAGGCGTATGCTGACGTCACAGGCTCAGGAATTATCACGTGTACTACAATCCGGTGCCTTAGAGCGACCTCGACGTATGCCCCGCATCCCTGGGGCGCGGAAGGATATATAGAGCGCACCTTTTCTGCTAAAGCTTTCACACCTATGCATCAGGCCCGGGAGTTTTACAATCTTTGTGGAAATGCCACATTATTGTCCCTGAATCCGCTGGTGCTCAAAGTATACGAAGCTATGTGTGCAGCCTCCGAGCCCTCTGCCCAACAAGCGCTTCACAATAATATTCGTAATTATATATATATTTTTTAAAGAATAGCAGTATCACAAGTGGTTCATCGCATTATAGGGTAGGTGTGGTCCAGTGGCTATATTTAGGAACATAGTCAGAAGACCTGCATGAAGCCCGGCTTCCATGCTGTGGTGGGCGAGGTCAGGGCCTCGCGCGCAGCGCTGATCAAACAATAAGACACACACACAGTGATAGTAGGGTATGCCGGAAAGACCCCGAGCGGTCTTCCGCGCTTTTTATATATACCTCGGGGCGTGCCCGTCCCGAGGGTGAAGGCGTGCGTGTGTGTGTGTGGTAACAATGTATGTGAGAGGCCGGGTGGCTCTCTACATCCCTCCTTCAATTTAGTTCACATATAACTATCCCCACGTAATGGCTAAGGGGAAGTGCATATAAAGTCTCGAAGTCTTTGGCTTGGCCCAGGATTGGGCCGCAGATGATATCTGTGGTTGGTCCGGGCAGGAGACTCAGCAGCCCCGGCCGGGGCTGTTGTTTCATCTCGGGAAGAAGAAGTGCCCCCAGTTGTTTCACTTCGGGGTACACCAAGGTGACGTCTGTCTTCTCCTGGCTGGTCGCAGCTCGAGAGGGGCACGGAGTTTTGGGCCCCTGGTCTTCCATCATCCGGACCATCTGCGCCGGCACCGGTGGTTTCATCGGCTTCCTGGGGAGTGCCATCCGGCACTCCTATTCGTTTGAAACAAGATACATTCCGTGTGACAGTCTGGTGGCCGAGGCGGGCCGTCACCATTGTTCCGTGAATCCTCTCCACGACCCATCTCTCCGGTTCGAACGGGGTCCTGAATTTCCACCCAGGGTGCCGATCTTGTACTACAACGACGTCTCCTTCTTGCAACCCTGGGTTTCTGGCATGTCTTTTTTCGCTTGCTTTCTGGTTCGTGATTGTTCTCCTTGCCTGGATGGCATCACCATCCCTCTCTTTCGGGGTCCATGTAGAGGACGCAGGGATGTTGCCTCTTGGTGCTCTTTTGAACAGGACATGCGCCGGTGCGCAGTGAGTGGTGCTATGCGGGGTCTGTCGGTATGCACTCAGGAATTGATCTAACGCGGCTTCCGGATCTCTGCCATCATTGACGGCGATGCGGAGAGCCCTGTTGAGAGTCCGCATGAGCCTCTCCACTTCGCCGTTTGCTTGCGGCCACAACGGTGTGATCTTGCGGTGTTTTATCCCTAGGCTCTCCAGGTATGATTGGAACTCTCGCCCTTGGAAAGGTGGTCCGTTGTCCGACTTCACCTCCTCCGGAAGTCCCATAGTGGCAAAGACGTGGTCCAACGCTTTCTTGACCGGTCCAAATGCTGTGGAGGAGAGCAGCTCCACGACGGGGAATTTTGAAAAGGAATCCACGACGACCAGCGTGTGTCGGCCATCTGGGAAACTCCCAAAGTCTATGCTCAGTTGTGTCCAGGGCGCTGTTGCCGCTTCTTCTGTGATGACTGGGGCTGGGGCCGGATCTGACACCGTGATGGTGCAGGCGTGGCACGAGCGCACCATCTCATCCACCATGCGATCCATGGCCGGGAACCATACTTTGCTGCGTAGTCTGGCTTTTGTTTTGGCAGTTCCTTGGTGGCCCGTGTGAGCAATCACGAGGGTCTGTTGTTGGAGGCTCGCCGGTACCACAATAAGGTGCCCTCTCAGTATAACGCCTTCGTCACCGACGCTTAATTCATGGCGGATCTGCCACAGCTGTTGTCGGGCATGACTAATCTCCGGACGAAGTCCTTGAGCTCCTTCCAGAAACCTCGTCCAGCTTCCAGTGTCCAGGGCAGTCTTGACGCGGGTCAGCGTCTCATCTTCAGCGGTGGCTCTTCCCATCTCCTGCAGGGTGAGGGTCTACGGGCAGGCAGCTACGGACACCATGTGGACGAATTCTTCCACCAACAGGCTATCCGCCAGTGGGATTGCTTTTCTGGTAACATCCGGATGCCTGGACAGATAGTCCGCTGGATTGTGGGCGCCGGGCCGGAAGACCAGGGTGAAATTATAGCCTTGTAGCTGTACAGCCCATCGTTCAATCCGCGGTGGAGCAAGCCTGGAGGACCCGGCGAACAGGGGCAGGAGTGGCTTGTGGTCGGTCACGATGGTGAAGGGTTGGCCACAGAGATACAAGTGGAAGTGTTGGCAGGCCCACTTGATGGCTAGCGCCTCTCGCTCGATTTGAGCATATCGTGTTTCAGTGTCCGTGAGAGCCTTGCTCGCATAGGCGACAGGTTTCCAGTCGTTTTGGCCATATTCCTGCAGTAGAACGGCGCCGAGACCTACGGGGCTGGCGTCCACGACCAATTCGGTCTTCCTGCGCGGCTGGAAGTAAGCCATCGTGGCCTTGTCCAGAAGGCTCGCCTTGATTTCCTGGAAGGCTTGGTTTGCCACGCCAGTCCATTCCCATTCATGGTCCTGTCTAGTGAGTGCGCGGAGGGGCTCGGCCAAGTCGGCCAAGTTAGGTATAAATCGGCCACAGTACGTCGCCATCCCGAGGAAGCTTCTCACCTCGGTGGGGTTTCTGGGCGTGCTGGCATTCTGGATGGCTTCCGCCTTCTTTGGGTCAACTCGAAGTCCTTCGCGTGTGAATCGGTAACCAAAGAAATCCACCGCTTCTTGGTAGAACGAACACTTTTCCCTGTGGAGGGTTAGTCCATGTTCCTGCAACCTCTGTAAGGTGGCCCTCAGATGTGCATGGTGTTCCTCCAGCGTGTTCGAGTAGATCAGAATGTCGTCGCTCAGGTTGATGACCCCACTCAGCCCACACAGAACTTCCTTTATTGCATTCTGAAACACTTCAGCCGCCGATGACACTCCAAAACTTAACCTCTTGTATCTCCGGAGCCCGACATGTGTGGAAAAAGTCGTGATGTATCGGCTGTTCTGGTCAAGTTCCAACTGGTGGTAACCCGCGTTGAGATCAAGTTTAGAGAACCACTTCGCCCCGTTGAGGTCGGCGACGATGTCGTCCATGGTGGGCGTGATGTGGCGCTCCCTTTTCACGGCAGTGTTTGGCAGCCTCATGTCGACGCACAGCCTGATGGCACCCGGCTGCTTGGGCTTCGGGGCAACCACCAGGGGAGACACCCATGGAGTCGGTCCCGACACCTTCTCGATGACATCGAGGTCTTCGAGCTTCTTCAGCTCCTCTTCGACCTGAGCGCGGAGGTTAAACGGCACTCTTCGGTGACGCAAAGCGACGGGACGGATGGTGGTGTCTATGTGTAGTTTGATCTTCTTATCTTTGAGCTTTCCGAGGCCGCTGAATAGCGCAGGGAAGTCTCCTAGTATGGAGTCAGCGTGTGATTGGTGTACTTGGTTGGCGAAGAAGACCAGCCCGAGGTCCTCCGCAGTGTTGCAGCTGAGTAGTGTCCCTTTCTTCCCTTCAGTTACATGGAACCGGGCCTCGGTTGTGTATTCCCCATTACGAATGGTGGTGCTGATGACGCCGCGTAGCGGCATGGGTTCGGTGCCTCCATATGTGTAGATCCGAGCGTTCGTCGGGGCTAATGTGGGTTTTGGCGACATCTGTTCATACTGGTCAGAGTCCATGACATTTGTGGTAAATAAATAAATAATACCCTATTTTTGACTAGACTTATAGCATAACAGATAGCTCAATAAATAAGAGTCAAGATTCGAGGTAGTAGGAGTTTCTGCAGGTTTATTACAGCATAAGGACAGGATCAGGACAACCTGCATGGGAATAGGACAATAAGGCCCAGCAGGACAACTGGGGCCCAGCAGCTGCCGGGGCTTGGTCTGGGATGAGCGCGCTAACATTTAATAACAAAACATTGACTTATATACATAGTGCAAACACATAGCATTACATTGCAGTAGGCGTAACAGTAGGTGGAGTAGAAGGCGTGACGCGTAGCAGTCGCGAGAGATAAGAGAAATAAGAGGTGTAACTGGGAGTTTACTTAGACATGTGATGCAAAACGTAACAGAATATGTCATGAATGGGCGGAAACTTTGGAGGGGGCTACCTAAGGAGCCGGGACCTCTAACCTAATGGTGCGCGAAAACTGACAATGACGTGTTACTAGGAGAAGCTGGGGGCTACGAACTCTGTGCTAGGATCAGAGACTGGAGTCTGGAGGGTCGGAGCGACATGTACCTAAACCCTATCTGGTATCTAATGTTTAGGGAACATGTTGATATAAACTAGAAGTCATGAGGGGAAAAGCTAACTTGATTCTAAGACTGGACCATGCATTATTCTACATGTAGTGCGTGAAGAATATTAAATGACCATTAAATACAGTATTTCTCCAACGTGGAGACGAGAAGGCTAGACAAATGACGGAAACTATTGATGCAGTTCAGTAGCTTAGGAATGCAGAGGAGGAGGACTGAACTGATAACTGGAACTATAACATACTTTTGGCAGACTCAGAGGCAGAGCCGGGGTGCACCGGGCACTGCAAGGCAGGAAGTAAGTGAAGGGTCGAGGATACAGGTGGGGGCTGTATCGCTCCTCAGCGAGGCTTTCAGGAGACAGGAGCTGAATCTGTGGTCCGGGCCCTTTTTGAGGCCTGGAAACGGGGACTTTATAATTGAATAACGTGCACACTGAGAAACGTGGCAACATTACTTACATAGGCCTGATATTCGTAGTATTCACGAGGACTGGAAACTAACATACTAGAGGTGGACACAACTGTAATTGCGTCTTTAATCAGAAATGGGGAATAACATATGCATATTGGTCATGCAGAGCAGAGGCAGTCTCATCTACTACTGCTTCAAGGGTTCTTGTTAACCTACGGATTAGCTTACTATTTACAACTGTGCCTAAATAAGGGAAAACACCTTTATCAATATCAATGAATTGCTCTGCGGCGGTTTCAGTATAATCGATAATCGGGAGATTTCTCTTGTGTCTAGTGTGTACTAAGAAAGAATTCCTATGATAGTCAGGTGGGGCTAGAAAAACAGGTGGCAGTAGGAAAGCAATGTAACAGGTTCCCTCCCAATCGAGGGGCAGACGGACATATGCAGTTTGACCACAAATAAAATAAGAATGACGTGAAGCTTTGAAAATAGATTTCCCACTGTCACTATACTGGATAACAGTAGTACATTCACTATGACCTATATATACAGAACCATAACTACGGACACATAATTCGCCTTTGACTGGTAGTACTGAAATAGCGGGTGAGTCTGGAGTAGTATCAGACTGAACATTCAGAACCATGAAATTCGACGAATAATTTCCTAAATTATATACTTCATTTTCTAAATCTAAACCTGTTCTGTGGGGGAAACCTTGCTTGTCTGGGAAACATGTACTGTTAAGAAAAGACATATCTGTTGAGGATGACGTTAACGTGGACCATGCTCCACACGAACCATTGTGTGAGAATGGATAAGGAAAGAGTGGCAGAACTCCCTTCGGTGTCTGGAAAGGGGGGAGTCGACCACACACCCAACAATTAGTGGCATTGCTGGTCTGGTGTGAATAATGTAACATACGGATAAATGTGTTATTACGCATAGCGAGGCGGTATGCATATTCGTGAGGAGGCAGATCACTAAACGTGTGCTCTACTGTAGCATGAGCAGACATATTTACATGAGGAACTGAAAAACACAGATAGAAAGCATAGCTGGTGCAGGAAATCATTATGCTGATGAATAATACGAAACTCAGAAAAACGATACATTTGATTGAGCTTTGACTGACTCTCTCACTATGGGGGTCTATTTTATACATGTCAGAAACAGTCTAACCGTTTCACCTAGGGGAGGACTTATACAATCAAACTGGCTGACTTATTAGACCTGAGCTTTAACTTATACTCCTGTTGCGGAGTTTTCTCTAACAAGGGAGGGGTTGTAATAATGTCTTGTGCGGGACAGTCCTTTAAAACAATGTTCCGGCAATCCTTCGAATCCTGGGAAATGTTCTTGGAAATGTTTTTGAAGACTGGTTTCGATCCTTTGAAAAGTTTTACATGAGAAAGGTGGACCCACCCCTTCCTGCCTTCCAACTTGACGGCAGTTCGGGTGGTCAAGAGGACCTGACGTGGCTCCTTCCAACGTGGTTCCAGCGGACTTGATCTGTCGAAATTTCTGATCATCACTAGGGAGCCTGGAACGATCTCGTGCGGTGCCACCTCGGTATTGTCTGGAAATGCGGCGGCAACCTGTGAACGACATGAGTTGAGGGCAGACATCAAGGAAGCTAGGTAATCTGTCAGCATATTACATGAAACATCGGTAATACTTCGGGGTCTAGGAGTACCCCACATATTAGGGGGGCGGCCGAAAACGACCTCATACGGGGACAGACCTGATCTGGAATGTGCGACCATACGCATGTAAAACAGAGCGACTGGCAAAGCTACTAACCAGTCCACACCCTTGTCTTTACAGACTTTTGCTATACGGATTTTCAGAGTCTGATTATGCCTTTCGACTAGTCCAGCTGCTTCTGGATGGCGTACACAATGGAACTTCCACTGGTACCCTAACAAAAGGGAAACGTGTTTCATGAGTTCAGATGAGAATGGCTGGCCGTTATCAGAATATACGACTCTAGGGAGTCCATATCTAGGGAAGAATTCACGAACCAACTGCTTGGCAGTGGTCGCGGCTGTGTAATCTGGGACTGGATATGCTTCTGTCCATCTGGACAAGGCGCATACAACTACAAGGACATACTTGAAACCTCGACATCGCTCCATTTGAATATAATCCATCTGGAGGACCTCAAAAGGGTGGTCAGGGGGCTGGAAACCACCTTGTTCCACCGGGACACTTTTACCTGGATTAAACTGACAACATATCATACAGGTACGGACTTTCTGCTTGGCTGCAGCTCGTAAATGCTTGTTGAACCAAATGGTCTGGATACTGTCTAACATAGCTTTTTCTCCTAAATGTGCTGGACTATGTGCGGTATTGATAATAACTTGAACCATAGAATCGGGGAGAAACCATGTGGCTCTACCCTTCGTTAACCATCCTTGATCTGTCTGGACCCCTCCTTGTACAGACCATTTCTTGATTTCATCAGGAGTAGCATGTGACTGGATATCTATGACATCTTGAGTAGGGTCCTTAACTGTCATGCATGTAATCGGATCTGGAGTATGTGTCATATTAACTGGAATGTCTGGAGTCTGTGCTGTAAGCTTGGCTGTGCGGTCTGCTAAATCATTACCTTGGGAAATAATGTCAGTGACTTTCGTATGTGCTTTGCACTTCATGATAGCAATAGATGTCGGTAAATGTATGGCATCTAACAGGGCTTGAATAAGGAGACCATGCTGAATCTTGGTTCCATGAGAAGTCATAAAACCTCTCTCCTGCCAGAGCACTCCGAAGTCGTGTACAACTCCGAATGCGTAACGTGAATCTGTGTAAACATTAACCTTCAGGTTCTTGGCATGTATACAGGCTTGTGTCAGAGCGACTAGCTCTGCTGCTTGAGCGGACAGGGTATCAATACGGTGTGTTTCAATAACTTCAGTGTCGGTAGTCACTGCATACGCGGCGACTAGTTCTCCTGTACTAGTTCTCATACATGAACCATCCACATAAAGTGTCAGGTCAGGATCTGGTAACGGAATATCTGTCAGGTCTTGTCTTGGCTTTGTCATAATGTTAACTATTTCCACACAATCATGTGTGTCTGGATTTGAACTAACTGATGGTAACAGTGTAGCAGGATTCAGGACGTTGCAGCGTCTAATTTCTATGTGCGGCTGGAACAGTGTCAATTCATAACCTGTTAAACGTGCAATTGTCAAGTGCTGAGTTTGTGTTCGGTTTAAAAGAACTTCTACTGAATGTGGAACTTGTACTGTCAAGGAATGTCCTAAAACTATAGAATCACTTTGTCTGATAGCCAGTGCTGTGGCTGCAACTGACTTGAGGCACGCAGGCAACGCCTGGGCGACTGGATCTAATGTGCTCGAAAAATAAGCACAGGGCTTGTATTGACCTGCTTGATCTTGTGTGAGGACAGATAATGCTGTACCTTCGCTTTCAGTAACGAAAAGTGTAAAAGGCTTACTGTAGTTCGGTGTAGCTAGAACTGGAGCTTGACATAGGGCTTTCTTTAACTCGTTGAAACTAAGTGTATGGTCAGATGTCCAAGGGAGGACAGTCGATACGGCTGCCTCCTGTGTCGTTAACTGTATCAGTGGCTTGGCTAGGAATGCATACTGGGGAATCCATTGTCTACAATAAGAAGTAAGGCCGATAAAGGCACGTACCTCCTTCTGGGTTCTTGGCTGGGGAAGACTCGCTATTAACTGGATACGGTCGGGTGTCAACTGCCTACCCCTCTTGGACAGCAAGTGTCCTAAGTATACCACTTGCTGGACACAGAATTGAAGCTTCGAAGGTGACACCTTGTGCCCCATCTCGGCTAGAAAATACAGAACTGTAAGTGATGCTCGCTCGCAAGCACGTTCAGAACGGGCTGTGATCAGTAGATCATCGACATACTGGAGCAGGGCAGTGTCAGTTGGCATGTGAATGTTGTCTAGTTGTCTCTTGAGTGCTTGACTGTAAATACTAGGGCTTTCTGTGAAACCTTGAGGAGCGCGTGTAAACATATAGCTCCTTCCATTTAAACAAAATCCGAAAAGAAACTGGCTGTCTGGATGAATTGGAACACTAAAAAATGCATTCTTGAGGTCAATAACAGTGAAAAACATGGCTTCGGAATCAATGGCTGTTAACAGGGAAGAAATGTCTGGAACAACTGGGTACTGAGGAATAATACATTTGTTAAGCTCTCGTAAATCAATCACTAATCGATATACTGGGGGTGCATTTGGATCAGTACGTTTCATGACTGGAATGATCGGAGAATTACACACGTTGGAGTCAGTTTCTACAACTACTCCTTGAGCCATGAGCTCGTCAATAATTTTGGATAAGGCTGCTACAGCCTCAGGTGGCAATCTGTACTGCCTGATTCGTGGTAACACTACACCTGGTTTGAGAGTCACACGATAGGGTGTGATTTGCATGTAACCTACATCAGTTGGACCTTGCGCCCATAAATGCTGCGGAACATTAGACAATCTTGAATCAAAATCTCGTAATACATAGTGACCCTTAAAGTCACGTAGGAACAGACGTATTCCCTCTGGGGAACAGCAAATAACTGCACCTAATTCTTTCAGTGTCTTAATACCTAATAGATTTTCTGGACATGACTTAGTAAGTAACAGATCAGTAGTACGGGACAATGGACCTACTTCTAGAGTAACTGGCTTAGATATTTCATTAACTATGGGTTTTCCTGAAAATCCAAGGGAAACATTTCTTGAGCCTGAGAGCGGAGCCCCTGGAACTTCGGCGTGACTAATTGTGGTCCTACTTGCCCCTGTATCGATCAAAAACTTTCTGTCTTTCCCTAATACTTGACTATGAACATAGGGACCTTCTTGGTCTACAGGTATCTCGATGAGAGGCAAGCCTACCTCCCTCTCTAGGCTGTTTCATGAATATGACTGGTACTCTGGATACTCGGACTGTGCATACTGGTACATCTGCGATGTAACGTGCTGTGTTGCAGCAATAGGCTGCGGTACTGTAACTGTCTGTAGTGCATTCTGTGACTGAGGAGTCTGTGAAACTTGTTCTTGTCTCGGCGGACGTGGTCTTTCTTTAGTCTTACCAGTAGCTATGTTGTGTTTCAGAACTGCACACTCGTTTATAAAATGACCTGGCTGTTTACAATAATTGCAGTTCCCTTTAACGGGAGCCGCAGGGTGACTGGCTTGATTCGGACCTCTCTTCTGACTGTCTTGAGGAATAGACTGTGCAATTAGCACTTTCATTTTCGTGTCTTTCATACGTTTTCTTTCGTGTTCTTGCTCTTCTCTGATTCTATTCTGGTGGTACTGGAGCATCTGGAGCATCTGGGACGGACTATTTGCTTGCCAGGTGCTTTCGACTTTCAAAACTCGGTTTTTAATTTGTGGACTTGAATTCTCGACTAATTTGGTAACGAAAAGATGAGGGTATGACTCACTACTTGCCTTGAGACCACTGTTAATACTGAAACATTTCTCAAATCTAGAATAAAAATCACTAATATCCTCATCTTGTTTCTGTTTACAGGCTGAGATTGCATCCCAGTCTTCTTTCCTGGTTGTCAATAATCTGGGTAAAACTTGAATCAATAATTCTGGTAATTCTTTACATTTATCTCCAAGACCGGTACCTGGTACTCGTGCCTTGTCTTCAGCTTCTAGAGCTGCCCAATCGATCTTTTTCTCTCCCACCTCCCATTCTTTTTCCTTTAACTTTTCATACACCCCTGCGGGTAGCAGGACCTTTAACATTTTAATGATATCTGGGTAAGTGTATTCTCCCATACGGAGCATGTCTTTTAATTCTCTATGGAACCCCGCTGGATCTTTGTCATGACAGGGGATTAATTTCTTCATTTCAAGAAGTTCCATCTTTGATATCGGAGTGTATACAAACACTCGTTGCATTACGCCACCCGCCCCTTGGACTGGGTGGACTTCTCGTAGCGGATTCTGTCTGTCTATGTAGAATGGTTTACTTTCTGGGGGTGAGACATGAACAAAATGCGGGTTCAGGAACGTTCTATACTTGTGGCGCTGTTCTAGAATGACACTAATTAAATCGGTACCTAGACCTCTCCATCTGTACTGGAGTAACTCGTTCAGGATATCATGTAACGGGCCTGGATCAGAATGTTGACCCTCATACAGGGTAATGAGGTGCTGGATCATATACATACCCACCAGTCGTTGCTCGGCTGGGGGCAGTTTCAGAAACATTTGTGCCACTATTTCGTCTGGAAAAGTGGTAGAATCAGTAATCCATCGGACTGCTGATCGGGCTAGTTCTTGTTCGTGCATGGTACTTAATTCGCTATATCCGACTCGTGATTTCAGAATGTGATCGGTAGCTTGAAATACTTGTTCTAAAGAGCTTTGTTCTGGTGCTGGATGATGAAAAATAGACTTAGGTTCTGGACGTAAATGGCGATCTGGAAATCTGGATTTTCCTACATACGCTATTCTGGCGGGATTCTCGTCTTCCTCTTCAGGATCAGAGATACTTTCTTTCTCGCTTACTTGTGCTGCTTTACGCTGTTCGTGTAACCTTATTATTTCTTTACGAATTTTCTTGTACATACTTTCCATGGCACTAATGGTCTTGTGCTTACCCTCGGCTATATTATCACTCCACCTTGTTAAGATTCTCATTTCGGCGGGATCTTTAGACGGATAATCTTGTTCTCTTATTAGACAATTGATCAGGAACTTTAATACCATGAGCTGAATCTCGGCTTTCCTTTGAGACATAATCTCGCCGATACTTTCTGGATCATCCCCTGTACGGATGAAACGATATATTCTGTCTAGATCTTCTTTCATATTTGGTAAGGTGACTAGATACTCGGTCACCCTTCTTACGCGTACGGAATATAAAACCATATTATACTCGCCTGGGACTGTGTCATAGACACATTCGGCAAGGGCTTGTCTGATTTCTGTAACAGACTTATTACTTTTTGGAGTACGCTGTGATGCTTGAGCATGTAATTCGAGTGCTGATAAACGCTTGTGTGGCGGTGGGGTTTGAGGAGGACCTCCTCCTGCGGCCCCTAGACTGGAATCGTCGACTGACATTCTTCGTGCTTGCAGGGTCGGTAATTGTAACGTGGGCTGAACTTGTATGACAGGCTGACCCGGGGGTACCGTAACAGGTACTCCGGTGTCTGGAGGAACGGGAAATGCCTGATTTACAGGGACAGGTGGAGCGCGAACTGGATTTGCATATTCTGGGACTGTGTCGTCCAAATAGGACGAAATAAAAATATCAGCTGCGGTCGGTTGGTGACGTAGCTTGGTCGGAACTAATGGTGGCGGGAAATTACTGGGTGCCTCTGGGGTCGCTTTTGGCAAGCCTTCGGCAAGGAGAGGATACATACCCTTAATAAGGGCATGCCTCTGTCTGTCTGACTGTTCGACTTTGACTTGTTCACCTATCTCGATTAATTCTCTTTCTTGGGCTCGTTCTTGGGATTCTCTACTTAACTCTGACTTTCTGACTTCCTTTTCCGTTCTTCTATGCGCTTCCTTACGCCATAACTCGATGGCATCTTTCTGTGACTGTCTGGCTTTCTTTTTCCATAATGCTTCTTCTACTCGCATGATACATTCGGCATCCCATGTACCCGATACGGGCCATCTATACTTTTCTTCTAACTGTTTGGTATACTCTACCCATAAATCTAGATACAATATGGCGCTTATGCCATGTTTCTGGTACATAAAGTGACCTGGACTGTCCCTAGGCGGAACAGGAACTGCTGCTTCCAGCAGACCCTTTCTAGTTTTTAACTGACGTAACTTGGAAAAGAGCGGCATTCTAAACTTGAATCGGAACACAATACAATACACGAAAAACAATAACAATTGGGAAAACAATTCAGGCATACCACGACATTGGAAATACATTAAACAATATCATAACATAACAGTTCGAACAGAATACTACCTGAAAATACTGAAAACAGAAACAGAACAGAATTCTCGAGAACGGAACAGACTAGAGTTACTGGATGCACTGCTGTAACAGTACGGAACATACCGGTCCCATAAAGGAACGCATCAAGACCCGTATCCACCTAGGTGAACACTTCGTTTGTGGGCTTGGGTACCACCAACCCACGGACCAGGAGTCAATTTAGACTGACCCTGTCTAGACACTACCCCAGCAATGGTACTCACCGGGCAGCACGGAACGGAAGGCCTCGAACGGGACTGGACTACGACGGACTTGGGACTTCGGACTTCAGTTACGGGTGGGCCTCCGGATACCTCGGACCTTGGACTCTCGGCTTGGGCTCTGGTCGGGACTCGCCGCGTTCCTCCACCGTCTCGTTCGGATGCTGGACCGCCTCCTCCGTCTCCTCCGTGGGCCTGAGGGATACTTTGAAGCAGAAATATCTGCACTTGGCCAGTATGGTTCCGTCACGACTGCAGAGGGTCAGGGGGTCGGCGTGGCTTCACCGACGCGTGGGGAAAGGGCAAGTCCCTATTCGGGCGCCATTATGTGGTAAATAAATAAATAATACCCTATTTTTGACTAGACTTATAGCATAACAGATAGCTCAATAAATAAGAGTCAAGATTCGAGGTAGTAGGAGTTTCTGCAGGTTTATTACAGCATAAGGACAGGATCAGGACAACCTGCATGGGAATAGGACAATAAGGCCCAGCAGGACAACTGGGGCCCAGCAGCTGCCGGGGCTTGGTCTGGGATGAGCGCGCTAACATTTAATAACAAAACATTGACTTATATACATAGTGCAAACACATAGCATTACATTGCAGTAGGCGTAACAGTAGGTGGAGTAGAAGGCGTGACGCGTAGCAGTCGCGAGAGATAAGAGAAATAAGAGGTGTAACTGGGAGTTTACTTAGACATGTGATGCAAAACGTAACAGAATATGTCATGAATGGGCGGAAACTTTGGAGGGGGCTACCTAAGGAGCCGGGACCTCTAACCTAATGGTGCGCGAAAACTGACAATGACGTGTTACTAGGAGAAGCTGGGGGCTACGAACTCTGTGCTAGGATCAGAGACTGGAGTCTGGAGGGTCGGAGCGACATGTACCTAAACCCTATCTGGTATCTAATGTTTAGGGAACATGTTGATATAAACTAGAAGTCATGAGGGGAAAAGCTAACTTGATTCTAAGACTGGACCATGCATTATTCTACATGTAGTGCGTGAAGAATATTAAATGACCATTAAATACAGTATTTCTCCAACGTGGAGACGAGAAGGCTAGACAAATGACGGAAACTATTGATGCAGTTCAGTAGCTTAGGAATGCAGAGGAGGAGGACTGAACTGATAACTGGAACTATAACATACTTTTGGCAGACTCAGAGGCAGAGCCGGGGTGCACCGGGCACTGCAAGGCAGGAAGTAAGTGAAGGGTCGAGGATACAGGTGGGGGCTGTATCGCTCCTCAGCGAGGCTTTCAGGAGACAGGAGCTGAATCTGTGGTCCGGGCCCTTTTTGAGGCCTGGAAACGGGGACTTTATAATTGAATAACGTGCACACTGAGAAACGTGGCAACATTACTTACATAGGCCTGATATTCGTAGTATTCACGAGGACTGGAAACTAACATACTAGAGGTGGACACAACTGTAATTGCGTCTTTAATCAGAAATGGGGAATAACATATGCATATTGGTCATGCACACATAACATATGATGGATGAGGCGTAGGGACACAGAACATGGCAAAATTTACTTTTCCACACATTCACGGAGGCTCCGGTGTCGATCAGCGCCCTGATCTCTGAGCCTTCCACAGAAATCGTGCACATGGGTGGTGGCCTCTTCCGGGTGGATATCCTGCTGACATAGGATACCACATATACCTCATCGTCTTCCTCGTCCTCATAGTACGGTTTCCGTTCTTGGGCCTTTGTGTCGGGCGGTGGGTGTTCTTGTTCCAGCGACAGCTGTCTCACCCTGGATGTCATCGACCGAGATCCATATCCGCCTCGCGCCCTTTGGACGCTGGGCCTGTATCGTCCTCCTTGGCATACCGCAGCAAAATGGTTGAGTCTGCCGCACTTCGAGCACGTCTTTCCTTTCGCGTTGCACACGGCGGTCGCCGCATGGTCTCCCCCACAGTAGGCGCACTGAGCGTCCCGGGCCTGCCACTGTCGAGCCTTGCCGCCCGCTGGTCTCCTCTGTATCGCGTCGACGGTTTCCTCCTTGATGGGCGCCATTTTGGGCGCGGTTTGCGGGGCTATGGGGGACCGAAGTGCCAGCTCCATTTCGTCCGCTCTGGAGTCAGACAGTTCATGGGAGCGGGCGAGGACGAGAATGGCATCCAACGTGATGCCCGGTTGTCTGAGGATGAGCTTCCGTAGAAGTTTTGATTTGCACCCTACGATGATCTGGTCCCTGATTTCCTCACGTGGTTCCGTGAACGGGCAGCTGCTGGCCAGCCGGCGCAGCCTCGCGTAATACATGTCCACAGATTCGGCCTCAGTCTGCCACGCCCGCTTAAACTTGAACTTATCATAGTCTGTGTTGACCTGGGGGTCAAAGTGGGTATTCAGCGCGGCCACCGCCGCGTCATAGTCGTCGTCTTCGCCGGTGTTCGGGAGAGACTCGAAGAGGTCATAGATTTCTGGGCCTCCATACAGGATCAGGAGTGATCTTTTCACTGTGCTGTCTGAACCTTTACTTTCGAGGCACCAGAGAGACAAACGCCCCAGCCACGCCTTCCATCTCGGCGCCGCAGTTGCTGGGTCCGCAGTCTCGCTAAATGGCGGAAGCGGGGCCACTCCGGTGCGGGCATGGCTGACTATGTGCGTGTTAGCTCCGTGCCGTGGAGGTGGGCGTGGCGTAGCGGTATGTGCGGCCGTCCACGTGGGCGCACCCCCTGTGGCGGCGTCGTTCATGATGGCGACCCTTCCCTTGGATCACACCCCACTTGCGCGGGCCGCGTGGCGTGGACTGGAGATAGAAGGTGAGTAAATGATCGAACAGTTGCACTCGCCAATGCTTGATGGCACTGTTGATCCCTGTCAGTTGCACTCGCCAATGCTTGATGGCAATGTTGACTCCAGTGAACTGAGTGTAAGGGCCCACCGTGAAGTTATTGTAGGTGCCCTTCGCCTTGTATTGTTATTTTCCTTCCTTCACGCTGCAGCAGATGATCACATCCCCCACCTGCTCCCAGCGAGAACCCAGGCGCGCAGGACACGGCAGGAAGCAGCAGGGCCAGACACGCGTTGGAGGCACCACGTGTTCCTGCCTCGGGGCTGACGTGCAGCGTCTCCCCTGTTCACCCCTCCCCCTACGGGGCAGCACGCAATGGAAGCGCACTCGCGCTGGATGCAAAGCGGGACAGGCCCGCAGATGGCAGCAGGAGCAGCGCGGGGGCCGGGCAAAGGCCGCGGGGCGAGGCACTCACCAGGCGGCTCCCGCCAGCTGAACGCGATCCCACCAGGGAGGCGCGTGGGCGGGAAGCCGACTTTGAGCCGGCACAGCAGGCCGGCGGATGAGCTCCGCGGCCTGGGAAAACAGCCGAGCAGGGGCGGCCGGCAGCAGAGAAAAGGTGAGGAGCGGACAGCTCCGGCGGGGCGGCCAGGCACACGTGGGAGTAGAACCGGCCTCGTCGCCAGTGTGGTGGGCGAGGTCAGGGCCTCGCGCGCAGCGCTGATCAAACAATAAGACACACACACAGTGATAGTAGGGTATGCCGGAAAGACCCCGAGCGGTCTTCCGCGCTTTTTATATATACCTCGGGGCGTGCCCGTCCTGAGGGTGAAGGCGTGCGTGTGTGTGTGTGGTAACAATGTATGTGAGAGGCCGGGTGGCTCTCTACACATGCTTGACCGGATTGTGTGACCTGAGGCATATGAATGTACATCCTTTTACTTTACTTTCAAGCGTTTCATAATCGCAAACGATTGAAAACACTAACTAACACTCTATAAAAATATCTCGATGTGAATTCCTGCTCTTCAAAGACTACGCTACTTAGTGATAGTACACTTGCAATTTAAAAGCACCTACTAAGGCTGGGTGTGAAATACATGAATTCAGTAATCGTAACACTGTGCTCTGCTGCCCTCTACTGGGAGAACCGAGCAGTGAGTGATTTGGAAGCAAAAGGCACATTTTCTATTTTGCCTAAAAAAAAATCACAAAATCTAAATTGAATAGTACTTGAACGGAATATGCACTGCTGGCTGCTGCGGCGGGAAGAGAGCGCACTGGGGTAACTTCTTAATACAGTGGAGCAGAGAGTTCCCCTGGCAGCTCCACACCAAGAGATCTCAGCATAGTAAAGAGGAAGCAGTAAACGCAAACATAAACATTTCCAAGGGGGGCGGGCATTTTGATGCCGTGGGAAGCACTCGGCCTGGCTTTACCAAGCGGATGCATGGTTAAATGTTCCTATCTTTTTTTTTTATTTCAGGATGTGATCCAAAAAACAAAAAAAAATAGATAACTTGCCACCTGAATGTGGCAGCCATATATATATATATATATATATATATATACGAGCAATAAAAAAATCGCATACCATTTTAATAGAACAGTACAGGTGCTTCCTAGCAGACATGTGTACTTAGAACATGTATAGAAATTCCTTTTAATGTTAATGAATATCAAAGGAAAATATGGCACAAACGGCTGACTAAAAAGGGATTACGAATGGAAAGAAAAATCACTTGTTAATTATTGACCCACTGCTGTGCACTCCAAATTCGCATCACTCGCAGTGCAGGAGGGTCAGTGGCTGACGTAGGGTGACTCATTGTCCTATACTGTATATTGGGATGGGTGGGAGCACAATGTGAAAGGCAGCTGAAAAGACCAATGGATGACGAGGGCTGACCCAAAGGCCCACTTTGCATATATGTATGTATTTTCTATTTTTATTTAATGAACGCATGCTTTTAGCTGACACATCACACTTCAAGTGACACCACTGTTAGATCAGTGTTTTAGTTGAAACGATTGAGGGGGCATTTAGACCTTTCCAGGCTGCCAAGGTGCCACGAGAGGCTGGATATAGTTACATTTCCCAATTGCAAGGGACTTGTTCCAAGCTGCTGGGGCTGGCCCGCCCTAGTTAAAGATTCCCACGGATGTGGAGGGGTATTTCCACTAAAAGTGTCACCCAACAGTTTTTTTCAGAAACAAAAGCCAAAACATGTTTACAAAAATAAAAAAAAGCAGAAACGTCCCTGGTGCGATGGGAGGTTCCCCCACTGCATGGGGGACATTTCTGCATTTTCCCTGGTCGCAACAGCCTTCCTTTTATGAGGGGCAAGCAAAAAACACTGCAGTTTCATGTGTCCCTTTCGATGGTGTTGACCCAGTGAAGCTGTGGTCATTGGTCCACTATAGCTGTGGTCATTTGTCCACTGTCTAGGAGTTTCTGACTTTGGACCTGACTGCAGCTCTGCCTTTGAAACTCAGTGGCCCCCCCACCTCTCAGTGAGGGCGGACAGGACTAGAGGTGGACAGAATAGCGACATCTGTCCATTTTTGAAGAATTCAGAAAGCAGTGGACAGTGGGGGTTGGAGGTGTTGGGAGGTTGTTTAGTCAACACCGTACACAACTGAAAACTGTGTGCGGCGGGTGGTTGGCTGCACGCTGGGGTTGGACGTTGACCTTGGCCTGAGGGGTATACACCCGTTACAACGGATCTTTTACTCCGCACTACCATTACAACGCGACCATTACTCCGCATACCATTACAACGCATTGCGCTGGGGGGCGCTCTAGGATAGGGAATAAGTATCATTTACTATCCAACACCTTCCCTAGGGTCCACGGGGACTGGAGTTAGAATAGTAAATTATACTTACCACTATCCAGCGCCCCAAGGCGCTATGCGTTGTAACGGTATGCGGAGTAAAAGTCGCGTTGTAATGGTCTGCGGAGTAAAAGTATGCGTTATAACGTCATACATCCGCCTGAGGTCAGGCCCTGTGGCCACCCCATGCCAGCACCACCTTAAATTTGCTGACTGTCCCATTACCACTCACCTCTTGTTATAAGGGAGATATCACGTTAGACCTTACTTGTAATCATATTAAAAAATCATTATTGCCTCTTGTTAAAAAACTACTGTAAAATTGCACTAAGCCAGGGCTGCTTTTGGTTCCGCGCCCGGCCACGCCGAGCCCTCTAGTTTCAATGCCTACTTTCTGTAGTTGCCATTCTTTGCCCCTTTTGTAACTCCTCAGTAAAACATAGGAGGTTAGGGGTGGGATAAAAGACACACCATAACATATTATCAGGGGAGGTGGGTCAAAGTGAGCATAAGGCCACTTTAGCTTGCTGATTCAACATCTGTGATCACAGTATCAAAATTCTGAAACATTTGTAAGCGAAACAATTAAATACAAATCCATGTTTCTCTGAGATACATTTGCTCCTTCACCAACAGATCCTGGTAGGTTTCACTTGCTCTCCATTTTCTTAACCCTCTGCATTACAATGGCGCACAAGTTTCTAACAATGGGACATTAGATGTGCACCTACTCTCCTCCCAAGGAATAGCCATCCAGGCACCACTTATCACCAATGTTAGGTAAATTAAATTGGTATAAATTCCCTATTTACAATTGTTGAGAAAGTATTCAAATATCTTGGAAAATGGTTGAACCTTAACTTCACTCATGCTTAACTTCACCAAATTTGACTTTGATGTGTATTTTAAGTACTCCAACAGATACGAGAGAGGGTTCGAAATTAGAATGCTTCCAGTTACTTATAGAGGTATCTCAGTTGGACTGTTTTTGTTGTTGCTTGAACTGTAGAGGGTTGGCTTTGAATCTCAATGTTGTGTTGAAAAATTGAATTTATTGGGTGTCTATTGTTCTGCTTCCA
Organism: Lissotriton helveticus; assembly: GCF_964261635.1. Lineage (NCBI taxonomy): Eukaryota > Metazoa > Chordata > Amphibia > Caudata > Salamandridae > Lissotriton > Lissotriton helveticus. Next base: position 64,638,715 of record NC_136064.1, read on the forward strand.
TGTTTCAGCTATTTAAATTGCTGTTGACGGATCATTTGAAAATGTGTTGGTCTGAAACCTTTGATTGTCACATTGGTGATGATAAATCTTAGAAACAGCAAAGAACCCTGCTCCAGTGAGTCTTGTACATAGCCCACCGGATTCTGAATTTGATTATGATCTTCATAGGCAAGTTCCTTTCTGGTCCACAGATCAAAATTCATTTTCCTTGCCTCGGGTATTCATAGAGTGTCATTGCTTCTGCCTGTCTACCACACTGCTTAACTCGTATAATTATGGACTATATTTTGTCTGGTGCCCGATGGAGCTACCTGGTTTAGCTATAGGGGAAATGGGCCGTGGATTCCCTCCTTGGTCGTCACCTACCCAGTCGATCTTTAGACAGACTTCCTTTTGTCTCTACGGTTGTCTCTTCCCTTTTCCTCACTTTCCCTCCTCGCCCCACCCACAACTTTCTCTCTCCTTTTTCTCCTCCCCTAATTGTATTGCTGATTGTTTGATATAATGTTTACTTGTTGATCTTCGTCTGGTATATTGTTGAACCACATTGTTGAACTTCTTTTTGTCTCTCCTGTTGTCTCCTCCCGCATCCTCCCTCTATTTATGTCTCTCCTTCCCTCCTCTCTCAATGTATTGAGACCGAACTATTTTGTCTGATGCCCAATGGAGCTACTTGGTTTAGCTATAGGGGAGATGGGCCGTGGATTCCCTCCTTGGTCGTCACCTACCCAGTCGGTCTTTAGGCAGACTTCTTTTCGTCTCTCCTTATTGTCTCTTCCATAGTTCCTATCCTCTCTCCCCTGAATCTCTCCCCTTGCCTGCTAATCTGCCTACCCCCCTGTCCTTTGTGCCCTTTGACTAAGCACTCCTTCTCCTCTTGTTGGGGAAAGATCCAATATTTATACTCTGGAGTCTTAGCGAACCTGCTGAGTGAGTCCACTGTGCCAAGGGAGCCACTCACACTTGAGGTATGGTATGGCACCCCTTGCCAAAGCACTCCCTCTCCCCTTTTTGGGGAAGGATCCAGTATGTAGACCTTGGAGTCTCAGAGACCCCTCTGAGAGAGTCCACTGCGTAAAGGGTGCCTCTCGCAATAGAGATAGGGAAGGGATACCACTTCCCCTGGGATAACAGCTTACTGGACTTTGGACGTTGCCTTGACTCGTCTACCGGTTTGCGTCCCCGTCACCCTTCCCCTCCTCTCCCTATGCTGTGTCTCTCACCCTCCCCTCCTCTTTCCCGCCTTCATTATCTGTCTACTTCCCCATCTCCAACCCCCCTCCCCTGAATATCTCATCTTGCCTTCTTTTCCCCTTACGTATTTGTGCTTATTGTTTATCTCGACCTTACAAGTAACTTTGTTGCCATGCTCTAAGAACTGTGTAACCTTTGTAACGATGTAACCTGTAACTATGATCCGATGCTCATGTAAAGTGCTCTGATACCTCCGGGTCTAGCCAGCGCTATATAAAACTTTAAAAATAAATAAATAAAATAAATCCATGTAATTTTTTTACTTTTGCATGTTGGCTTATAATACAAAGACAATTTTATGGTTGATCATAGACATAATCTCTCCCAGGCCCAAAATGATTAAAGGTCTGATAGTATTCTGTCCATCTTTGGTTGACTACTAGAAAACTTTGCAGTTGCTGAAATAAGCACAAAAGGGAGTTTCCATGCTTCTTCTGTCTTCCTGCAATCCTATTAATTTAGTATCTATGTTTTCGAGAAGTCCGTCTCTGTTCCCTCCGCCCTGGATGAGAATCTGGTTGATCTACTTGGCTCCCTGGCATCTAAAGTCCTAATCTGTCAGAATTGATAAGTTATGTTATGTTAACATAGAACTGTATAGGACTGAATTTCCCTTACTATGGCCTCTCAGCAAGCACTAAAACTCTGCATGGAGCATCAGGGCATTTAGAGCAAGGTAGTATGGTCCTATACTTCCTTAGAGAGGTAAGTGGCAAGTCATATAGTAACTAACAGTGTGCAGTGCAAAAAAAGGGAAACTAAATACAAAAGAATAAAAATGTGCAATTAAAATTGGATTGGGGAGTAATGAACAATTTTATTCGGGTGATACTCGCCCTACCAATGTTTAAAAATGTGTCAAGACAGGTTGAAAAATAGCTGTCTAGATGTGGTACCAGGTCGATATGTTTCAGCAATAGTGGACGTAATTGTCCTTGCTTTCTTCAGGACCCAACGACAAATATTGCTACTGCAAAGACTAAAATAGGTGAAAAAGTGGAAAAACATATATAAAGACAAGTACAGAGATCACCTGAAGGTTCCTAGGTGTCACTTCCTGTCTTATTCTTACAGGTCGTGTGTTTTTCACTGAAAAAGGTCAGAAAGAAGAAGATAAGTGCCACCGGTTCCTCGAACACATGTTAATACACAAACATTACTAGGTTGTAAACTGTAAACCTTAGTATAGCCAAAATCAGCGTGCTATCAATACCCATTGTAGTAGTATTCCATTATACCATTCAAGGGTATATACTTATATCCCACATGAACACAGATGTATAAATCTTACCAAGTTTGTAAGAAGTGAAGACCTCACCCCACCTGGCAGCGGCTCAGGAGTAGAGTGAAGCACCGCTCTGTATCAGGGTGAGTAAGCAAAAAATGAAAACATACCCTTCATTTATAGTAAGCACACAAAACCTAGGTGACACACTCCCATACACCGACTCTCGAAGTAAAAAACTCTCAATTATTTCATATTGTAGAATATACGCTGTATGTCTCATACATGAAAAATGCTTAAATCTGTCCATATCCTCGTTTAATAAAGAACGGAGCAGTATTTTAGTAAAGTTTAAAGCTCAGCCGCTAATCACAGGAAATGGCCAGTTGGTATCTGGCACAAGGCTGGGCTCGATAATAATGCTCTGCATTGTTTGTTCGTGTTTAACTTTACGTAGCTATGGGTGTTATTTTATACGGAGCATCGAATCTTTGAGACTCTACGAGCCCAGCCTTGTGCCAGATACCAACTGGCCATTTCCTGTGATTAGCGGCTGAGCTTTTAACTTTACTAAAATACTGCTCCGTTCTTTATTAAACGAGGATATGGACAGATTTAAGCATTTTTCATGTATGAGACATACAGCGTATATTCTACAATATGAAATAATTGAGAGTTTTTTACTTCGAGAGTCGGGTGTATGGGAGTGTGTCACCTAGGTTTTGTGTGCTTACTATAAATGAAGGGTATGTTTTCATTTTTTGCTTACTCACCCTGATACAGAGCGGTGCTTCACTCTACTTCTGAGCCGCTGCCAGGTGGGGTGAGGTCTTCACTTCTTACAAACTTGGTAAGATTTATACATCTGTGTTCATGTGGGATATAAGTATATACCCTTGAATGGTATAATGGAATACTACTACAATGGGTATTGATAGCACGCTGATTTTTTCTATACTAAGGTTTACAGTTTACAACTTAGTGATGTTTGTGTATTAACATGTGTTCGAGGAACCGGTGGCACTTATCTTCTTCTTTCTGACCTTTTTCAGTGAAAAACACACGACCTGTAAGAATAAGACAGGAAGTGACACCTAGGAACCTTCAGGTGATCTCTGTACTTGTCTTTATATATGTTTTTCCACTTTTTCACCTATTTTAGTCTTTGCAGTAGCAATATTTGTTGTTGGGTCCTGAAGAAAGCAAGGACAATTACGTCCACTATTGCTGAAACATATCGACCTGGTACCACATCTAGACAGCTATTTTTCAACCTGTCTTGACACATTTTTAAACATTGGTAGGGCGAGTATCACCCGAATAAAATTGTTCATTACTCCCCAATCCAATTTTAATTGCACATTTTTATTCTTTTGTATTTAGTTTCCCTTTTTTTGCACTGCACACTGTTAGTCACTATATGACTTGCCACTTACCTCTCTAAGGAAGTATAGGACCATACTACCCTCTATTCCAGTCAAAGGAACCACTTTACCATCCTGGTTACCTTTGTTCATGAGAATAGTACATCCGGATATATGGCCTAAAAAAGGAATCCCAAATGATGAAGGGCGGTTCCGAGTGGTGACTGATGGGTACCTTAGACCATCTACTAGGGTGTCTTTGTTTACCATCTTTCTCAGTTAGTTGGTAGGTTCTTGTGCTTTCCGGCTACTTGCACGGTTGACTCACTGTACCTTTAGACCCTCTGGAACCCTTTTTTTGTTGGAAGCAAGAGGTACCTGCTCCTATCCCTTGGAAACACAAACATGCTTGTGTTTGTGACTCTGAGGTCACCTTAGTTGGTAAACCTGCAACCTGTTTATGGTTGTATGTTCTTTCAACGCATTCCGTTGCAACGCATTCCTTTACCACGAATGCCTTACAACGAAATAGTATTTCAACGCATAACCTTTTCCTCTAATTCTTGCGTGGTGACGTCGTACGTCGTTAAGAGGAAGCGGAAGTTTCTTTCCGTTTCCTCTTAAACGATGCCGATTGCCTGCACATTCTGACGTGATTTCAGGTGAGGGTTTTTTTTGGGGGGGGAGACCCCCCAAGCCCCCCTTTTTTAATTTGAACCTTTACCACATATGCCTTTACTACATACCTCGTGGGAAAGGTATGCGTGGTAAAGGCTTTCGTGGTAACCACGCATGCGTTGTAATGCATGCGTGGTTAATGTATTCGTGGAAACGGCCACGTTGTAGTGGCCATTTCCCCCTGTGTATACTAGCTCACAACAGACTCCAGAGAAGCTTACTCCTTGGCAGAGAGTAGTTTGGAATCAATCTGAGGCTTCCAAGTTGCTGGTGCAATAGCCAAAGAAGAACTGATGTGACTTGCACGTGTTTGGTTGCTTTCTGGCAATTGCTGCTAAATCAGCTGTCGGATAATATCCCAGGCCACTGTGATAAGATGATAGCTTGAGCACGTCTACAAGACAGTATGAAGAAGATGTGACAACTGGACAGTACGGCAAGGTGTAGATTTAGGAACCACAACAGGACACCCCCATTACTCCACCACGAAGAGTTGCAGTACCACGTCAGACTTGGAGAGACAGCAGACCAGTGGTCAACAGCACCCACATCTTCCTTTGTCTTGAAAATAGCCCTAAGCACCATCCCCCCAGATCCTGCCTTAGATGCACCCAACCATCTCTATGCGGCCTCTCCCTCTGGACACTGATGCAATCCTTACAACGTGTGTTTGTGCTCAAGCCCGTCAGGCATTAACATGATTTAGTTTGCAATGTGTGTAACATAAATAATATCAGTAAATAAACACAAGCATACCATAATGTTTGAAAACTACTGATGCAATTAAAGTAGTGACATTCAGTCCCTTTTTCAGATCCTGCGTCTTACGGCTTCTTGCCCGCCAACTTTAATGTGGCAGAAGCTTATTTTTATGTGGATTTACTTTTCATCTGGTGGATGTCTGTACTATGTTTGACCTGACAACTGTTCAATAGAAAACAGAGCAAAGGGGCATATGGACAAGGAAATGTCAGAGCATGGAGCTGCGCCAAATTTGGCCTTGCCGCGCTCTGACATTTCTAAAACACAAGAATGCGCCGTACTTACAACAATACGGGACACCCCTGTGCTTTACCCCTGTGCTTTACCGCTGTGCTGTCGCTAAAATTAGTTACTTAGCACCAAAGCAGGCACCTTTGCACCATAATGCAAGAGTGCCTGCAGTAAGAGAATGATTGTTTATGTGCAGGAAGGTGTTCCTTCCTGCACATAAACAATCATTAATGGCGTTTTGCTTTTTCTATGTGCGGTGCACAATGCAGCTCACATAGAAAAAGCAAAAACGAGGAGAAATAAAAGTATTTCTCCTCATTTCACCACTGTAACCCCCTGCTCTTGCATGGTGTTAGTTTTTGAAGCTGACTCAGATTTACAGATCCTTGTAAATCTTTTTTGCGATGAAACGTCCACATCAACACCGTAAAAATGGTGCAAGGCTCCTTCTGCATGCCGCCGTCACTGCAGACGGCGGCACGCTGGAGTAGCCTCCCCCACTTTTTTGCTCGACTGATGCGAACATTACCCCAAGTAAATCCTTCTGGATTACTTCGACTAAAGTGTCCCATTTTGTTTGGACACATATTAAGCTTTTGAATAGCTGTTATTCCGGTGTCTGTGACCAGGAAGTTTTTTACTATTCTTGAAACTAGCCTGGATTAAAAATTCCACTTTGATTAGACATAAGGGTCCTACAACACTTTCAACTCATCGTCCTGAAGATGGTCTAAAGTATGTATATGCCATAAAGACCGAAACGTCGGCATTTTCATCTATTTCCCCAGTGATTTATTTTCTCTAGGAATTGTTTTCTGTTCTCATCAGATTCATTTTCCGTTATTGTATTATTTTGGAATAGATGCTTACACTAATGACCCACAGACATCAATCTCTGTATATCATTTATTAAACTTGGTCATTGTGTTCTGTTACAGTCGTTTGTACCCTCTTTTTTTGGTCATATTAAAGAAGTTAATACTTTGAAAAATACAAAACCCGTTTTGAGAGTATCTGTTGTTGATTCATCATGATATAATATGGATGAATCCATGTATTGATTGCTCAACTGTAAGTCACCGGTTGGGACATACTAACATAGTTATATGTTTTAAATTGTTTAACTTAGTTTATTGAATGAAATCCTTTGCTGGCACAGTTACCTACCAATAGATACATTTCCCAAGCCTCCAATGGTTAATTGGGTTCCCTACTTTCTCCTACTGTCTTTACAGAGCGGTGTTAAGCCACACAAAGTGGCTTACCTTTGCTTTATAAATATGGAGTAGGGCATAGCGCCACTAGAATGTAACTAAAAGTGATGCTCGGGGGGCGATATCGCCTTGTACATATACCCCATGGTTCCTTAGTCCTGTAGTCCCCATCTCCACTGCTCCTGTTAGGTATCTCCTTGTCAAGTTTTTTTTGGGGGGATTAATGCTGTATGTTACAGGTCACTGACGGTCACAATTGCCAGTTCTTTGCTGGACTTAAAGACTACTTCGAGGGGTATCTTTCCAAAGGGGCTTTCCTGTAGATTTGTGTTTAAATAAACTTCCAAAGACACATTGAGTCATTAACACAAAGTAGACATGATTCAAAAACTATAGAGAGAATTTGTGGGGTGTCCCACATGACCTTCTTCTACAGTTTTAGTGGTAAATTGGGCATTTCATTAGTAGAACCCTTCATTCATATCATGGACAACATCACAAGGGCAAATCATAATCCACTTTTGTCCAGTAACAACATGCACATGTCAGTGAAATGCCACAGCTGCAACTCAGAGGATCACTAACATGTAGAAGACAAACTACACAAGTAAAGAATCCGGAGTAATGCTGCACGGAGAGGGAAAGTCACCTCTGTGGTGCATTGCACCATGAACTGTATCCGTGCAATCACAAAATGTAGTGTGTGTCTTGTCGAAAAGCCGTCACTATTTAGGGCTTTCGAGTGAGGCTAATTATGTTACGTCTACTTCCTTTAAGTAACTTCCTACTTTCCGGACGTCTGTTCACACCATGAACCTTCTGCGTGTGCACGAAGACCCTGGACATATAGGGGCTTATTTATGATAGGCTTGCACTGCCGGAGCGTCACTCTTTTTGATGCTCCGGCGGCATAAGCCTCTAAACCCTATCTATGAGGTGACGCAAAGTAACTCTGTGTGGCTTTGCATGGCCCCATAAATATGGAATAAGACAAAGCAGCACAGGCCGTTGCCTTGCCTTAGTCTGCATCAAGGAAGTGTTCCATTGGCGTTGCAGTGGGTTTTCCCATGTAACACCCATGGATTTTGGCGCTGTCCCAGATGTACTTAATGACGCAACCCAGGGCAGAGCCAAAACCATATGCCTCCTCAGAGCAGGCATATCGAGGAGCAATTTCTCCTCGTCTTTGCCGCTTTCCGTGTGTGCTGCACATTAGGATTGTTTTTCTGCAGGAAGGTGCCCCTTCCTGCACAAAAACAATCCTGCCTGCAACGGAGGCGCCCTTGCACCGTGGTGCCTATGTTAGTGCTAGGCAGCAAATTGAGTGCCAACACAGGGGTAAAGGACAGTTATGCACTGCATTTCATAAATACGATGCGTTCCTGCCCTTTCACATTGGTGTAGGACGCTGCCCTACGCCAATTTCTCATAAATGAGGCGCAAAGTTTTCAACAGTGGGTTAGAGAGACTGCCCTTCTTACTGTCACTTGAGGAATCCAGTAAACTTTTGACTTAATGCCCATTAAAGAGGCTCTTTGGTCCTGCGGCATATGATAAAATTACACTATCTTGGGGAACCGGGTTCGAGTCTCGGCAGGGACGCTCAACATCCTCTGATTCTGGGAAAATCACTTAATCGCCATCTGTAATGCAAGTGGTGCTCATGTAAAGCAGTCTCTTACGTCTGGCCGAGTGTGCGCTGTATAAAACTCCGCACCCCCCAAAAAAACCTGTTATTCCTAAAACAACTAAGAGAAAACAAAATGTAAAAACCTTAAACATGATTTCCAGTTAACACTAGATTCATGAAACCCATAAAACCTCATCCATGAGCCCAATGCTAACCCTATGCTTGACTCTAGCACTGTCAGTAAGCATGAGGTACCGGAAGCAAACCCTATCCCGTACCCTGACCGGAAGACTAACAATCACTCGAAATGTCAAAAGGTCAAAATGTGTGCGTGGGACCCATCGAGTCGAGAAAGGAGGGTGGACATTGAAGAAGGCATTAGTAGGGTCCAGGATGGAAGTGCCTTTGAAAAGTTGAAGGTTGAAGTGCTTCTTGAAAGTAAATTGAGAGGCACTGGTGCAGAGAGTCCGAGAAAGCAAACTCCAGTGTAAGTGTCACAGAGTAAGATGGGGTCATTGTGAGATACTTTGTCAGTTCTGGTGGTAGAAGTAAGAGTGACAGTGCAACAAGTAGGCTGTGGACCTCCAGAGGTCCCCATCTCTTCATCGGGCAGTGAGGTGTGTCTGTGTATAAAACTCTGAATAATTGTTTTTAAACTGAATTTTGGATATCTAATGTGTTGTATTTTTAAAATCTGCAGTAAGGGCGCGAAGATCCATGATGGACCAGTGATGTTGTTATATAGAATAACCTAATTTCTGAATGAACCGATAATCTGTATAGTTTTGCACAAGTCACTTTAGCATTTGTGTACTGAATATTTTAATTGTTTTTAAACTGAATTTTGGTTATCAAATGTGATGTATTTGTTTGCGTGCTTTTATGGGTACTATTGTATCCGAATAAAGTTGAACTGACTGACTGACTGAAAACTCTGAGTAATAGAAAACTCCCTCAAAGGGAGATCTGGCTTCAATGGGAAGCGAGTGCAGAGTTATTAAGATGGGAGTGAGGTCAAAGACTGATGGACCAGCAGCATGCAGAGCTTCCCTTATTACCTTGTGTGGGCCATGCCGTTTGCCTCTTGTGTTGCAAGGCCACAATACTGTTGCACCCTCGACTCTCTCAGGGTAGCGAGGACAAGCATTCAAGGCACACTCCAAGAGGTGGAGATGGTTTGGTTTTAAGTAGTAGAAAACACTCAATAACTTCAGTGTCCAATCAGTGCTTTCCTCTGCAAGAAAATATGGACCTTCTTTAAACAGAAGCACTTAATACACTTACATCTATGAAAAGAAAAGAAAAACCGAAGGTCTTGTAATTTCTTGGACACGTTGCACACCCAGACTACTTTCTAGCTCCTTCACACTTGGTGCTAGATGTCTAGCTAAATTCGATGCCTATGGACAATGTAGTCCTATGGGGATCCATCTCTTGTTTTAATGTGTTCAGGTCTCTGGTGGAAAAATAGAGAGTGATTGATTAGATATAGACTAGGGTAATGGGACTCAGCCTCTACTTTGATGTAGCTGCCAAAGTAGCTTTCCTGGTACCCAAGATATGTTTTAGTACAAAAAGTCACTCCTCAAAATTGTCCAAGTTCTGGATTTAAAGGAGGTGATCTATTGATAAAAGTAGCCACACACCCAACACGCACCAGGGAAACAAATCTTCAGCCAGGAAAAACTATGGGTTCTCCGACTGATGTCCCTGGTGACCCAATGCCTCTTCGCCAACTCCTTCAGAGGGACACGGTCCAGTTACTGGAGCCCAGGGACCAGTTAAGGGCCCACCTGTTCCTTTTGGCTCATGTGCGGAGCAGTTAGTAAACAATGCGACAGTTCCCACTATGTGTCCTTTGACAGTTGTTGTTGTTAGCGTCCAGTTTCTCAGAAGCTATTGATTAAGCAGGGGTAACACAGGTAGAATTTTTTTTGTCACAGGGAAACCAGAGGGTCCGTGGCACCCACAGCAGGTCAAGGCTGTTTGTTTTTCAACAAGTATGCATTCTAAGAAAATATCAACCTGATGCTTTTGCACAGATAGATTGTCTTTCCTATGTAGCGTGCTGATTTGGTGTCATGTAATGCTGATGTTATTTTCTTGGTGTGACAGGGCACTTGCTGCATGTTATCCTTCAAATGACTAAAGCTTTCTAAGACTTTGTCATTACTTCTGCATCTGACGCCAGATCCTGCCAGGCTGGTGTAAGATTTGGAGGATGTCAACAGTCTGAACCCGAGATCTCCCTAACCTGAATGATGGCTCCGTGGGCTACTGCGACTGAGTTCTGTGTAACTTTTTCATTTTTCCACTCTACCTCTTTCATTTTTCCACCCTACCTCTTTCAAGTAGATTTTTGGTTCTAATAAATGACCGATATTGTACTTGGTTGGGGCTGTATGAAAAAGTGAAAGGAAACAGGAGGTGGAAGTGAAGGAAGATGCTTCTCATATCTTTAGAAGAGCTAAAAGGCCATGTCGAAACAAATGCCCAGATAGATTGAACTTCTTGAAGAGGGCACTTTCCATTGTATGTACCTGGTGGAAATTGTCCTCACCCACTCTGTAATTCGGGGAAAGGAGCAGCCACCTCTAATAAAATGAGAGCAGCCAGATGGCAGTCTTGAAGCTGTGTTGGTATGATACCAGTCCACCGCCTTCCGCTACCTTTGATGTGACGGAGTCGCCTCTTTGTCTATTTTACACCTTGCCTGCGGCGCCGTTTCTCCCCCGGTGCTGAACATTCAATCGCGGGTGTGGTCATGACGGAACGGTTCCGTCATAAGCACAGCACGACCGATGCTCATGACGGAACCGTTCCTTCATGAGCATCGAAGGGGTTAAAGTCCTTAATCCATTGCTTTTAGGCTTAGAGATCTTTTCATGAGTTACGTGCATGGTCTGCGGACCATCTGGCATTATACTGTAGTAGTGGGTGACATGGATCGGCCACTGCCGCGAGTCTTCTGCCGATGACCCTGCTGCAGAGATGCATCCGACAGACGTATGCACGATTGTTTGTATAGATATGGTTTTTTGGGGGGTACAGGCATGGACGTTGCTTCACTTGAAGGGGCATCGCACACCCTTTCAACCAATGATGACATCACATGGTTGAAGAGAGGAGACAACACTCTTAACATTCTTAGAGCCTTGCTTACTCCCTTTTCCTCCTGATACCTGAGACTAGCGATAGCTCTGGCCGTGCCAAGCGTACCAAAAGGCAGGTGTTACCCCTGGCTACCTCCTTGCCCATGCTTGAGAGCAACGGGAAGACCAATGGAGGGACTTGACACAAACAACTCCCCCACATCAATGGTCTCGTGATTAGTATTGATCTGTTTAGAAGGTCTACCAGGTCTGAGGCCCGCAGACAGACCAGACATATCTCCCTCATTAGGGGTGAGTGTCACTCCCACCAGCCTCACTTTTGACCAATCGCCATTTCTCCATTGAGTTATGTTATGCTATAACAAATTGTACAGTGCACAACTACTCAAAGAGTGTTTTGGTGCTCAGGCTTAAGGCACCGAACTTAAAACCTAGACTGACTGCGGCAAAAGCCACGTTTTCAGTTTCTTCTTGAAAACAGTTAGCTCGCTGACTAGGCGGACGTCTCTCGGACGTTTATTCCAAGTTAGCGGCCCTAGAATAGAGAAGGATCTACCGCCCACTCTACCAGGTGAGCGGAGGAAGATTGCAGAGTGTGAGAGGGGGTGTAATCATGAATCCTCTCTCTGAGATAACTAGCTCCAGAGTTTACTCACACCAGTAGCTCATACCTTTTCTGTTAAAATTCTAACTTTGGGTTCCAGACCCTAAATGTTGGTCCTGTAGGTGGCTGCGCTGATACATATTTTTAAAACTCGGGTCCTGCTTTAAAAATGTTTTGCCCAGTTTCTCAGGCGTTCTTTGCTGGACACTAATTTCCCTTTTCTCTCGCGCTGTCCTATTTTTAAATCTGTGACTCCCGCAGCTGTTGCGTTAACCAGCTGCTCTATCTCACCAGACCCCACTTTATTGTCAGGAGCTGTTGAGCATGTAACATGTTGCAGAGGCAGGATATTATCATGCGGTATAGGAGCCCCTTGTTACCCCCGTTTAGTTCCATGTCCCCATAATCTGATTGGTCACGCCTTTTCCCCTGATTGCGCGCTCAGGGCCCTCAGAAGCCCCATTGTGCACCATTTCTAATTTATGAATGCCTGACCCTAAGAAACCTCTGTTTAACTCTCATACTCTCCCCCTCCCCAGCTGCCCTGGACATAAAGCTGGTTTGTTCTACAGATGCAGAACAGGCAGCTGGCTCATAGTGTAATAAAGTCAAAAACTATACATTAAGAACCTCCCCTTCCATAGAAACCCTTTTAGCACTGCTCGGCCTTCTTTCTGCTTGGTTTCACTGTTCACTGATAAAGCCTTTTATATTTATGAACGGAAAATACATTTTGTTTTTCTATCGCTAATATCTTATCCCAAAAAAAAAAAATCTCTTCACCCAAAGTGCATTTATCGTACAATTCTCGCCCGTACTTTGGTAAACATAGAAATATATAAAAGGTACTTTATGATAAGCGTCATAATAAAGCATGGGAGGCAGACCAAGGATATGTACAAAGTTTGAGGATCTGAAATGGACATCAGGCACATCTGTGTTGGACCCTTGATCCTCCCAGAGCAGAATGTACTACATTTCTCCTTTTTTAACTGAATATATGACGCTGAGTGAGTGGATTGTTTCAGGCTCTCTGATTGGCCGAAGGTATGGGCAATCACATTTACCAAAATACAGAATCCTAGTCCCCAAAAAGTTAAATGGGGACTATTTGGTATATACGGTGAGCTGCACTGACACAGGAAGTGACGGCAAGAGGAGCAATGCCCTAACCCTTTCATACCTCATTGAAATTAGCCTGTTTTCCAGTCTGTGATAGCTGAATACTCTCTGTACCCAGTTAAGCACATGCTTATAAATCTCATGTTTTGCCTCTAGTTTGTTCAATCCTAGCATAGAACCTCTGGAAACGTGTAGCAGTAAAGGCTGTGGGTGGGACAGTCACTGCTGAGATTATGGGAGGCATATATGCTGAAAAATAACTGTAGCAGCAGGCTGGGTTATTTTGATTAGGCGTAGACTCATGAAGACAACTCCCTTCCTCTGGACCTTCTCCAACAGGAATGCGGGCAAGAACCAGTGAATGTGGCTGGTGTATGCTGCTCTGGACCCTGGCGCGGCTCTGGCGCAAAGCATCTCGGACAACCAGGAACTGCGAAGGGGTAGAAGAGCCCAGAAATGAAAAGTGTAGGGGCGCCACTACAGCCCTGGGGCCTCATTTATGAAAAGTGATGCATCGCTGCGTGAAAACTTCGATGCATCACTTTTCACTGCGCCCTCCTTACAACACCAATGATGCGTCATATTTACAGTATGACGCATCATGGCGCAAGGAGTTACAGATACGTTAGTATTTCTGACGGATCTGTATGGCGCAAAAGAGACGCATTGCTGGAGTGTGTCACAAAAGTGACGCAACTCCAGCAATGTATCCTTTCTGTGAAAAGGCCTGTGCCAGTCTTATGCCTACTGTGAGGCAGGCGTAAGATATTGACACATTTGTGTCCTAGAAGTGGCGCAGTGAAATCACATAGATTTCACTGCGCCACTTCTACGACCCTTTCTTGCGTCAATACGCCCCCCCTTGCATACATTATACCTGTCGCAGGTATAATGTGGCGCAGGGGTTTACAAAGTGACGCATCTACCTAGATGCGTCACTTTGTAAATATGGCACAACAAGGCACATTTTTTACGCCACTGGTGCGTCACAAAAAGTGACGCACCGGTGGCGTAAAAGTGACGCATAGCCTCATAAATGAGGCCCCTGGTATGCTCAAGCGCCGATCATCTACAAGCCGGACCCATAGCTTGTTTCCACTAAATCACCGGAGCAAGGCCCAGAAGAGAGTCCCTGGAACCTTTTCAGTATGATGGATACACAACTGCAGGTAATCGCTGCCCAGCCATCTTGGTAGAATCCTTCCACTCTCCTTTGCGAGAAGGGTGGTTGTGATTCCTTGTGGCCATCCGGCCCGCTTTATCCCCCCTCGCCCTAGCTTGCTCGCCCCCTGATTGTTGGGGTCCGCGCTCCCCCTTGGGGGACCAGTCCTGGTCGCCCCTTCCCTAGCCGTGATGCAAATTGGGGCGGAGGAGGGCTTCCAACCTCCGGACGGCGTTTGAGCCGGGCCCCCAATGGGTACGGCTTCGCCTTCCCGGCCTGGGTTACAATGCATGGCTGATATCCCTTGAATATGAGGAGTGGTTATTTGTGTACATCTACGGTGTTGATATATACAACGCAGTAAAATGTCCTCAGTGATGGGTACGCGTTCCCCATTTTTGTTCTCTTAGTATACTAATTGGCTAGAAGCAATTCAGAGGCAAACGGCGAAAGATGTCCCCTATGTGGAGTCATCCCCCTTACCTATACTCCTCGGATGTATGATGGTACAACACGTGGTATTACCACGCGTACCGTTACAACGCAGGTTTTTCAACGCAAGTCGTTACAACGACTTGCGTTGGGGGGTGCTGGATAGTGAATAGTTTAATTTACTATTCCAACTCCAGTCTCCGTGGATAGTAGGGAAGGTGTTGGATAGTAAATTAAACTATTCCCTATTCTAGAGCGCCCTCCAGCGAAAGTCGTTGTAACGACTTTCGTTCTAAAACCTGCATTGTACCGGTACCGCGTTTTTAGGGTTTCGTTGAAAAGGATGTTCCCCATACTCCTCTATGCAGATGATATGGTACTCCTGGCTAGAAAGCCTATGGAACTGCAGAAACCTATACAGTAGTCCACGAGTTATATGGCTAGTTTAGACCTACGTGTAAATGTTTCGAAATCCATAGGTCTAGTTGCAGGAGTATGTTCTAAAATCTTTTACTTTCCAGATAGAGAAGAGGAAATTAGAAGGGGTTGATTCGTTTAGCTATTTGGTTGTATTATTTGACAAAAAGCTTTCTTGGAAAAGGATGGTGTTCAGTAGAAAGGCCCTTTTGGAAAATGGGATCAGTTCACTTGCAAATCTTTCCACAAAATTGAGTTCGAAACTTATACCAGAATTGTTAAATATATACCAACTAAATACGCTTACTAGTGCCACATATGGGGCAGTAGTCTGGGGAACGGTAGACCCGTCTCTGTTGCAACATGTGAAGGACGATTTTTGTAAGAAATTGCTCTCACTCCCCTGCTCATGTGCAAATTATCTACCACATTTAGAACTGGATTTATCGTACCTTGATGACGTAACTTGATTGGCCCACTGCTATTATGGCTTTCCACATGGAAAAGACAATGGGCCTCATTTATGAAAAGTGACGCATCGCTGCGTGAAAACAGCGATGCGTCACTTTTCACTGCGCCCTCCTTGCACCACCAATGATGCGTCATATTTACAGTATGACGCATCATGGCGCAAGGAGTTACAGATACGTCAGTATTTCTGACATATCTGTATGGCACAAAAGTGGCGCATTGCTGGAGTGTGTCACAAAAGTGACGCTACTCCAGCAATGTAGGGCCTGCATTAGTCTTACGCCTGCTGTGAGGCAGGCGTAAGAAATTGACGCATTTGCGTCCTAGAAGTGGCGCAGTGAAATCTTATAGATTTCACTGCGTCACTTCTACAACGCTTTCTTGCGGGGGATTGCGCCCCCCTTGCATACATTATACCTGGCGCAGGTATAATGTAGCGCAGGGGTTTGCAAAGTGACGCATCTACCTAGATGCGTCACTTTGTAAATATGGCGCAACAAGGCGCATTTTTACGCCACTGGTGCGTCACAAAAAGTGACGCACCGGCGGCGTAAAAGTGACGCAGAGGCTCATAAATGAGGCCCAATGTGTACAACTAAACAACGCGATCCTGAGGGATTGCGTAAAACTGGACAACGCCCACAGGACCCCCTGGTTAACCTCTTGGATGCTCATGACGAGCTCAGCTCATCATGAGCGACGGCGCTCCGGTGCTCATGACGAGCTGAGCTCGTCATGACCGCGCCCGTTATTTGGAACGCTCGCACGCTGGGCTGATTCCCCTTTTGTGCTGAACGTTCTATGGGAACGGGCGCGGTCATGACGAGCTCAGCTCCTCATGAGCACCGGAGCGCCGTGGCTCATGACGAGCTGACCTCGTCATGAGCATGGGGGCGCTGTACGTGCCCCCCCGCCCCCAGCACAGCGGGGGAATCCCCCAGCTGCGAAGGGATTAAAATATGTAAAGAACACCTTGTCCAAAATAGCACGCCAAGACCTATTTGAGTCGCCACTGCAGTGTGCCTCGTTCTCATTACAAAAGATTTACCTTGAAAAAGCCGCAAATGATAGAGGGGAAAGGAATAAAGTTAAAATTATTGCATACATTCTCCTCCCCCCTACATTCATACTTTTCATTTGTATGGAACCTTCAGCATGGATATATCTTGATTAGATTTAGGCTGAATTATATTCCTGTAATGTTTGGTTTCCCGGCTACCACTCACTCGGTGAACGATCTACAATTGTGCCCCTCTAATGGGAGAGCAGCTCAAACAACATTAGGGCCATATGTATCATGCAAATTCGCAATCACAAAGGCCGAAATTCGCAGAATTTCGGCCTTTTGCGAATGCGAATTTGCTAAATGGAATGTATGAGGCAAAACTGGTGCAAAATAAGTAATCGCAAAATTTGCGATTCCTTATTTTGCAATTGCATTTAAGGAGTCGCAAATTTTGCGATTCATTAAATGCAATGTATGTAGTAAAAGAAATTAGCAAAATGCCCTTAAGGAATCGCAAATTACCACCAACTTCTATTTGGTGGTAAGTTGCGAATTCCTTGAAAAATGCACATTTTTGCATTTTTCAAAGTACCATGTGACGCACATATATGCCCTTAGGGCATGTATGTGCGCCAAATGTGCACCCATGCATTTTTCAGGGGTGCAACAGGGTGTCCTTTGGACACCCCTGCACCCTTGAAATTATTCTCAATTTGCAATTAGCAAATTGCGAATCGCAAATTGAGAATAACTTCCCATTCATTCCTATGGGCCTCCTGGCCCATAGAAATGAATGGGAAAGTATTCCTTAATTGCGATTCGCAATTTGCTAATCGCAATTAAGGAATTCTAAGGAATCGCAAAAAAATGCGATTTTGTACATACATACCCATTTGCGATTCTCAAATAGCGATTTCTTAAAAATCGCTATTTGAGGATCGCAAATGGGTATCTTGATACATATGGCCCTAAGCATTCTATTTTTCGGCACTTTTTATGGACCCCAAAAGAAAGCTTATTTAGTTCTGATGTTACGGAAATATAATCTTGTCCAATGTATGCCTGCACTGCACTTTATTCAACAGCTCCCAGACCCCCATGTGTGTTGTACTCTCGCCTTTTACCTATGGGCAGTAGCCAGACGTAGACATTTATCTGCACAGATGTTTTAATGGACTGCAATTATTTGGCAATTAAGAAATTATGAAGATATGTAATAATTTTATATGATGTATGGTCTTAGATGTTTTTATTGGTTTTAACTTGTATTTGTACTATCTATGCATTGAAATAATGTGAAATAAATTAGAAGAATGGACTGGGTACGCGCGTGCATCATACCACAAATTCTTTGCGATTCGACTGATGTCTGTTCCTTTTGCTTCAGTGACTTTGTAGACATCCACCCTTGTGCAACAATAGACCTGCCTGATCCATAAAAGGGTCGAAGGGAACAGATGTCTGATTATCTTGACAAACTGATTTATTTCTGAGTGACTTTGTCGGAACACAACTATAACCCTTCCTAAAAAGCAGCACAAGATCATGTCCGCATTACATTCAACCCTTCTATGCAGCCACTCAGAAGATGAGAGGTGTGGAGCCCACCCACAGAGCCCCTTGGATGGGCAGTATGCATCCACAAGGAAGAGGAGAGGTGTGGTACCCAATTACAGAGCCCCTAGGGAGGGCAGTATGTATCCACACAGAAGAGCAGAGGTGTGGTACCTACCCACTGTGCCCCTAGGAAGGGCAGTATGTATCCCCACGGAAGAGAAGAGGGGTGATACCCACCCACAGAGCCCCTAGGAAGGTCAGTATGTATCCACGAGGAAGAGGAGAGGTGTGGTACCCACCCACAGAGCCCCTAGGAAGGGCAGTATGTATCCACGAGGAAGAGGAGAGGTGTGGTTCCCCCCCACAGACCCCCTAGGAAGGGCAGTATGTATCCACGTGGAAGGAGTGAGGTGTGATACCCACCCACAGAGCCCCTAGGAAGGGCAGTATGTATCCACGAGGAAGAGGAGAGGTGTGGTTCCCCCCCACAGACCCCCTAGGAAGGGCAGTATGTATCCACGTGGAAGGAGTGAGGTGTGATACCCACCCACAGAGCCCCTAGGAAGGTCAGTATGTATCCACGAGGAAGAGGAGAGGTGTGGTACCCACCCACAGAGCCCCTAGGAAGGGCAGTATGTATCCACGAGGAAGAGGAGAGGTGTGGTTCCCCCCCACAGACCCCCTAGGAAGGGCAGTATGTATCCACGTGGAAGGAGTGAGGTGTGATACCCACCCACAGAGGTCCTAGGAAGGGCAGTATGTATCCACGTGGAAGGAGTGAGGTGTGATACCCACCCACAGAGCCCCTAGGAAGGGCAGTATGTATCCACGTGGAAGGAGTGAGGTGTGATACCCACCCACAGAGCCCCAAGGAAGGTCAGTATGCATCCACACGGAAGAGGAGAGGTGTGGTACCCACCCACAGAGCCCCAAGGAAGGTCAGTATGTATCCACGTGGAAGAGGAGAGGTGTGGTACCCACCCACAGAGCCCCTAGGAAGGTCAGTATGTATCCACGTGGAAGAGGAGAGGTGTGGTACCCACCCACAGAGCCCCTAGGAAGGTCAGTATGTATCCACGTGGAAGAGGAGAGGTGTGGTACCCACCCACAGAGCCCCAAGGAAGGTCAGTATGTATCCACGTGGAAGAGGAGAGGTGTGGTACCCACCCACAGAGCCCCATGGAAGGGCAGTATGCATCCACAAGGAAGAGGAGAGGTGTGGTACCCACCCACAGAGCCCCATGGAAGGGCAGTATGTATCCACGTGGAAGAGGAGAGGTGTGGTACCCACCCACAGAGCCCCTAGGAAGGTCAGTATGTATCCACGTGGAAGAGGAGAGGTGTGGTACCCACCCACAGAGCCCCTAGGAAGGGCAGTATGTATCCACGTGGAAGGAGTGAGGTGTGATACCCACCCACAGAGCCCCAAGGAAGGTCAGTATGCATCCACACGGAAGAGGAGAGGTGTGGTACCCACCCACAGAGCCCCAAGGAAGGTCAGTATGTATCCACGTGGAAGAGGAGAGGTGTGGTACCCACCCACAGAGCCCCTAGGAAGGGCAGTGTGTATCCACGAGGAAGAGGAGAGGTGTGGTACCCACCCACAGAGCCCCTAGGAAGGGCAGTGTGTATCCACGCGGAAGAGGAGAGGTGTGGTACCCACCCACAGAGCCCCTAGGAAGGGCAGTGTGTATCCACGCGGAAGAGGAGAGGTGTGGTACCCACCCACAGAGCCCCATGGAAGGGCAGTATGTATCCACACGGAAGAGGAGAGGTGTGGTACCCACCCACAGAGCCCCATGGAAGGGCAGTATGTATCCACGTGGAAGAGGAGAGGTGTGGTACCCACCCACAGAGCCCCAAGGAAGGTCAGTATGCATCCACACGGAAGAGGAGAGGTGTGGTACCCACCCACAGAGCCCCAAGGAAGGTCAGTATGTATCCACGTGGAAGAGGAGAGGTGTGGTACCCACCCACAGAGCCCCTAGGAAGGGCAGTGTGTATCCACGAGGAAGAGGAGAGGTGTGGTACCCACCCACAGAGCCCCTAGGAAGGGCAGTATGTATCCACGCGGAAGAGGAGAGGTGTGGTACCCACCCACAGAGCCCCAAGGAAGGTCAGTATGTATCCACGAGGAAGAGGAGAGGTGTGGTACCCACCCACAGAGCCCCAAGGAAGGTCAGTATGTATCCACGTGGAAGAGGAGAGGTGTGGTACCACCCACAGAGCCCCTGGGAAGGTCAGTATGTATCCACGAGGAAGAGGAGAGGTGTGGTACCCACCCACAGAGCCCCTAGGAAGGGCAGTGTGTATCCACGCGGAAGAGGAGAGGTGTGGTACCCACCCACAGAGCCCCTAGGAAGGGCAGTATGTATCCACGAGGAAGAGGAGAGGTGTGGTACCCACCCACAGAGCCCCTAGGAAGGGCAGTGTGTATCCACGCGGAAGAGGAGAGGTGTGGTACCCACCCACAGAGCCCCATGGAAGGGCAGTATGTATCCACACGGAAGAGGAGAGGTGTGGTACCACCCACAGAGCCCCTAGGAAGGGCAGTGTGTATCCACGCGGAAGAGGAGAGGTGTGGTACCCACCCACAGAGCCCCTAGGAAGGGCAGTATGTATCCACGTGGAAGAGGAGAGGTGTGGTACCCACCCACAGAGCCCCTAGGAAGGGCAGTATGTATCCACGAGGAAGAGGAGAGGTGTGGTTCCCCCCCACAGACCCCCTAGGAAGGGCAGTGTGTATCCACGCGGAAGAGGAGAGGTGTGGTACCCACCCACAGAGCCCCTAGGAAGGGCAGTATGTATCCACGAGGAAGAGGAGAGGTGTGGTTCCCCCCCACAGACCCCCTAGGAAGGGCAGTATGTATCCACGTGGAAGAGGAGAGGGGTGATACCCACCCACAGACCCCCTAGGAAGGGCAGTATGCATCCACACGGAAGAGGAGAGGTGTGGTACCCACCCACAGAGCCCCTAGGAAGGGCAGTATGTATCCACGTGGAAGAGGGGCGGTGTGGAGCCCGTGGACAGAGTTTTTCTGAAAAGCAGTCTCAGGACGCCTGCCACTTGCCTGTGTTTGACTAAAGTCCTGGTGCTATTTCCTTCCCAATACATGATTGGAGCACCCTACAGGTAGATCTGAAAGAGCTTACTTACATGTGGGGATGCTACTTTAGTGCATAATCTCCCCGCAGACCTGCACATATTGACAGATATTGAATGAGCTACACCATGTATTCGGCTTAAAATGACCATAGGCTGTTTTCTGGGCTTTACTATTTGCCGGGGAAGGTTCGGATTTTGTTTTACAAATCTACTCACTTACTTTGGCTCTTTTGTTTGTGTGCTCAGGTATGTCCATGGGAACTGCACCCAAAATTGACAATTGTCACACATTTGGTCTAGTGAGTGAGCCGGGATTGCAGACTAGTAGATGGGCATATCGCGCAAAGGTTTGTTGGCCATCCGGTTAGCCCACCACCTTTCATGGGCACTGAGTTTATGATAAAACTTTCATGGAAACAGATGCCTCTCTGAGTGACTGAATGTGACCCCTCCCCATCCCCGGCACTCGCTGGAGTAGGCGGCGACAGCATGAAGCGTGTGGGCCACTGGGCGTATGCATGGGCACAGAGCCCCAGAAATATAGAAAGAGGCACTGTTCCCTCTCAAAGAACAGGCCAAAGCTGCTACTGTGCAGGCAGCTTGTTTTAAGTTGCTTCCCTTCTTGTGAATTCCATGCATAGCTAACAGGGGAAGTAGGCTGAACGTGGCTTCCTCTCTGAACACTGAACCAATGTGACCACCAGGCTGGGCTTTGACAGGGTCAGCATGCTGCAGGCCCTCGAGGAGGCAGCCCCCATAATTAGATGTTCAAGTAGGGCCAGGTCAAATCAAACTACTTCCATAGGATTTTTAGAAGGCGTTACGCGCTGCCTTATGTGTACTACAGACCGTTCGAGGACCAGAGGCACTCGAATATGTTGGGCAAAAATGCATCTGATAAACATATTCGGGGTTATTCGCTAAGATAAATTACACTTGTGAGTATTTAACATGTGTAATTTAGTCTTACACTTTTAAATAACTTTACTATTTTTCGCTATTCACAAAATCCAAATGTAAAGTTACTCGAAGAGTATATTTACACATTTCCCCTCCTTGATAAAGGGTGTGGAGCCACATTAACTGCAGCAGCAATTCTGCCGTGGCGGTTTGATTAGGTGGGCGGGGCCCGTCAGCCAGCGGACGTGCGCAGCACTACGAAGGTAGTGCTCGCGACGGCCGTTGGCCGACAGGGGCATGAAAAGGGTTAGCAAGTGTAAGTTACTGCTGAAAAAAACATGAGTACGTCCAGCACCACACAGGGTCAATCACTGGCACAGCAACACCCCCCCATAAAAATAATGCAAGCAGGGGCCTAAAATTAACGGCCACATGCATCATTGTTGCCGTTTCGATTTCTTAATTGCGAAAATTAAGGAATCGCAATTAAGAAATCGCAAATGGCTACGCATCAAGAAATCGCAATTTTTTTTGCAATTTCTTTAATTTCCTTAATTGCGATTCACAATTTGCGAATAACAATAAATATACTAACTCTGAAGTGTTGCGTAACTTCCCCGTTAAGGAAAGAAACTGTGATTTATTCAATAATTACACATATATATATATATATATATATATATATCAAACACAAGTTTGCCTGTAGTGAGAGGCCCTCGACAGGTAAGTGTTTGTAGGCTTTTATTTAGATGGCGAAGACGGGCAAAGCGGCGTGATGCCGCACAACAGAATTCAAAGTCCATCCAACGCGTTTCGTGCCCGACGGCACTTCTTCTTGGGATCTGGGCTTATGCTTTAGCTCCATGCTAATGGCGAATTACAGCTCCAACTTCTTATAACATCCCCCGCCCGGAGTGGGCGTGGCCACCCGCGTGGCCTGTTGGTCTCTGTGGTGCCGTCAATGAAAACTCCAGTGAGTCGCCAAGCATTTCGCTTATCAAAAGTACTAAATTGCCCCAGTACTAAATTGCCCCAGTGCCCGGGCACGAAACGCGTTGGATGGACTTTGAATTCTGTTGTGCGGCATCACGCCGCTTTGCCCGTCTTCGCCATCTAAATAAAAGCCTACAAACACTTACCTGTCGAGGGCCTCTCACTACAGGCAAACTTGTGTTTGATGTTTAGCGGCACCGCCTGAGCCGCGAGAAGAGTCCCACTGTGCTTGTGTGCAGTCCTGTCGAGGCGTCAAGCGGCGTTTCGACAATGGGAACAGGTACTGGCTGATGGATGAAACTAACGGCTGGTAAAGCGACCGAATTGCTTTTACAAACCCACTGGGGCAATTTAGTACTTTTGATAAGCGAAATGCTTGGCGACTCACTGGAGTTTTCATTGACGGCACCACAGAGACCAACAGGCCACGCAGGTGGCCACGCCCACTCCGGGCGGGGGATGTTATAAGAAGTTGGAGCTGTAATTTGCCATTAGCATGGAGCTAAAGCATAAGCCCAGATCCCAAGAAGAAGTGCCGTCGGGCACGAAACGCGTTGGATGGACTTTGAATTCTGTTGTGCGGCATCACGCCGCTTTGCCCGTCTTCGCCATCTAAATAAAAGCCTACAAACACTTACCTGTCGAGGGCCTCTCACTACAGGCAAACTTGTGTTTGATATATATATATATATATATATATATATATACACACACACACACACACAAACCAGATTTTAACCAACCATACCCATTTGTTTGGCACTGCACTTTCCTTGTTGTCAATTCTAAAAGCCTGTATTTTTTAAATAATAATGCACGTTCCATCAATTAAGCTTGTCGATTGCTATTGTTACATACAATTAAATAACTTGTTTCTACATTTTTAAGTTTTTGAAAAGTTTTTCAAACTTCTATTGAAGTGTATTTGATTTATCAAATAATGTGTGGATGGCTGGGGATCCAAATCGTTTAAAATAATCTTGACTAAAGATTGAGTTACCCATCTTGTCTGAGAATGGATTACCACTTGAAGAACATGGAGGCCATGATCTACTGGGAGTGCACATTGAGGCAGGGTTCTGGCACTTAAAGGAAGGGCTTTATGAAGTTCACAATAGTATCCTAGTGAGCGTTTGCGGCTTTAACATAGTTCACAACCACGAGATACTGATTAGTGGTTTGATCATTTTGAGAGTCATTCGGGACCCATTTTTTTTAGATAACATTGTCTGTGCACACACGCTTGTGGCCAGCATGTTGATTACAGTGTGAGGTGCAATGGATAGGAATTAGCTGAGCTGTTCGGTGTTCATTTTTGGTAAGACCAGGATGTAGCCGCTACTTGTGAAAACAAAGAGTCTGGTTAGTAGTGACTAGAAGAAGGATACGACATGTCCGTGGCACCACCATGGCATGGGGCAAATTTTGAGTGGCAGGGTTGCCTTCTTGTTGCAGTACTACTGGTGGTAGTTAGTAAAGTTATTTGCTGAAATTCAAGCTCCCTGAATCCGTACTTTGTTTTCCATTGATCCTACTTTGCATGAAAGTTGGTAAGTAACAGAAATAGAAGAAAGACCTGTTCAAAATGGCCGCCAAACTGAATTACATTGGTTGCTGGGAACTACTGCTTAAT
This sequence comes from Lissotriton helveticus, assembly GCF_964261635.1. NCBI lineage: Eukaryota > Metazoa > Chordata > Amphibia > Caudata > Salamandridae > Lissotriton > Lissotriton helveticus. Next base: position 64,663,589 of record NC_136064.1, read on the forward strand.
CTTACTCTGAGCATTGCTTCCTGATACACAAATGTTGATTCCTGTTGGACACAAATTTCCTGATTTTGTGAACAACTCTAAAAATAATAAATTGAGTCTCTTGACAGCTCGTTTCTTTATTTCATTGTGAGCTTGCAGTTTTGCAACTGTGATATGTAGCATTCTAGTGGGCTGATATTAGATGTAGAATTCTGGTGGGTTGAAGGGAGTACAACATACTTTAGCATGGCTGGATCCATAGCTGGTTTCTAGGATAAACAACCAACCACTTAGGCGTTCTATTAGATTTATTGCTATAAATGTATGCAATTGGGATAAACTGAATTTCTGGCTTGAATACGGCTCTCCTGGACTTAAGGTTCATAAACCTAGTATATTCGGGTTAATGTGAGGTCGTTTTTCCTTTGCAAGAAACCACTTCTTGTCTTTGGTGTAGTCTACCTTTTGTTACATAGCGCGCGGTCACAGCTGTGGCCTTCATTTTTGCATTCATCTGATGGTCTGTCAGTGTCGTCTGTGTACGTTCTGTATATTCCACCCAATCTGTGTGAATGTGTCATTGCAGTTGATTTCAGCTGTGTGGTTTGGTCTTAGCCGCCAGCATATGCATCTCAGCTGTTTTATGGATTTTTTTGTTGTGGAAGTGATGATAGCTGGATGCTACAGCCTCTCATAAAAACACAGTCCATTCTATAATCGCTCATGCGCGTTCATTAGTTTTACTTCGCTGTCATGATAGCATGTTGTTGGATTTCATGCTCTAGTATTCACAAAGTAAAGATATGAGAACACAGGGGCATATTTACAATAAGTGGCGCATCCCTGCATATCAGCAGGGACGCGCCACTTATTGTACGCCATGCCTACGCCAACATGGTTGTGCTGCATTTACAATACGGCGCACCATGGGGCAAAAAACGGCACAGATGCGTCACGCATCGGTGTCATAAAAGTGTCGCATTGCTGGAGTTGTGTCGCAAGCACGACGCAGCTCCAGCAACGGTCAGGGGGCCCTATTACTCCAATCCTACGTCAATCCTTACGCCTGCTTCAAGCAGGCGCAGGGTTTTGACGCAGCATGGGCACCAAAATGACTAGGTGAAATCTTGTAGATTTCACTCAGCCACTTTCAGGAGGCGTTCCTGTGCCGGAACGCCCCCCCCCCCCCGCGCAGGAACGCCTCCTTCTGGCGCAGAGCTTTACAACGTGACGCATCTCCCAGATGGGTCACGTTGTAAATACTTCGCACCTTGGCGCATCTTTTGCGCCACCGCTGCGTCACAAAAGTGACGCAATGGCGGCGCAACGGCGGCACAAGGGGATTGTAAATATGACCCACAGTCTTTAAGAAAGGGCCATTGTCAACAGTAACCGCTGTGGAATCTTTAACTGTGCATGTCTTCTGAATTCATTATTTACCATGCAAACTTCATCTCCTGTCTCGATTTCACAACTATCTTCTTTGAGAGAAGAGTTTAATTCTGCTAATGTACTCTGCCCTACTCCAGCTTCCAAACTGTCATAGCCCAAGATGTTGCTTCATGGCAAGATTTTCTCTCAAGGACCAAACTGTTTCCCCCAACAAAGTCTCAGACCTATTGGATTTGACAATGCCTGATTTCCATTTCCAGTACTGCAAGGGGTGAAGTTGCAGACCTGCACCCTCACGCTGCCTATTGTCAAGAGGAGCTGGTACAGCGGCCTTCCCATGATCTGGAAGTTGCATTAAGAATCAGTGAAACTGGAGACCAGTCACCGAAAAGAAATCAAAAATGGAATTCTGAGAAAACAGCTAAAAACCTGGCTTTTTGATATGTAATGCACCGACCACTCCCTCAAGCGCCTTGAGACCCTCTGGGTGAGTAGTGCGCTATACAAATTTATGAACTTGAACTTGAACTTGAACTTGAGACTACTTGATGTACAGTGCATCTGGTAATGAAACTGCAGGGGGTTAAACCAAGAGAGGGAGAGATGGACAAGGTCACAGGTGATTGTCAGGTCTCTGGGACACCATGCTCCTGGCCTTGACTTTCCTCTTTACAGATCACTGTTTCAGAGGTCTAGATCCAAGCAGGTGCATTCGAATGAACCATGACTACAACTCCCAGAATGCACCAGCAAGTCAACAGACATTCCAAGAATGGACTATACCGCTTGACCTGAACTTCAGGGCTGTGAAAAAACCAGCAGGTTGTGACGTGTCTGTCCCTTCTCACTTGCCTCCGTAAATGTTATAGAAAAATAAACATTTGCGTTAAACATGAGACTTTTTCGCAAGACTTATTGTCTTCGCAGTTAACTCTGAAAGACGCTAAAATGTTTTTTTTCAAGCTTGATTTGTGTAAGGTCGTTTATCACTGCGCTTAAGCAACAGCTGGGACATTTTTAGATACAACCGCGGGAGAGGACTCCACGAAACCGGCTCTCCCTGTGCCAAGTCCTGACCTCTCGGCGTGGAAAGAATGTGTAGTGCTTCCGGGCGGAGGGCCAGAATGTGTCCAAGAGCAGCAGCGCGAGGACAGGGATCCCGGGAGCCGTGGGTCCGAGGGCTGGCGCTGGTTCTTGAAAAGCGCGGGCCTCCGCGGGGGGGGGGTCACCTGGAGGGCCGCTGGCCTGGCGGGGTCCCCGGATCCCAGAAGTGTGCAGGGATGGGGGTGGCACGCACACTCACAGCCCTCCTGCCATAGCAGACACCAGGGGGCAGCCCCCTGCAAGGGTCCATCAATACTGGAGTTAATGCCACTAAGGAAGCCTGGAGGGCGTCCTTTGGGTCTGCCTGACCTCAAAAGGGTGTGTGACCTTTCAGAAGCGTGCACACCTTATTCCAATAAAGTCATCTGTACTCCACGGGGTTCCCGATGAAAGGGCAACCCCTTCCCTTCCGGTCTCTTTATGGTGGACAGAAGGACACAGAGACAGGAGTTGCACCTCACAGGGTTTAGGGTCGCCCTCCCTGTTCTGGTTTGTTCACCAGAACACTAAACACTGTTCTATTGATCCCAAGTGCAATACCTACTGTTCTTGTGGTGTTTGCTGATAAAAAACCTCCATCGGGGTGCAGCAGGTGCAGTGTCACGCGGCCCATGGCCAAAGGGGCCCTCTGTACCCCAGTTATAGATTTCTTTAGGTTGAGCCTGGTCAGCACATGCGCTGCTCTACGAGGCATGTTGTATTAGAGTAGACACTTGAAGCTCCGCCCATATTTTTCATTGGCTTGTGTCTTTGTCCTTTGTAAATGATGGCTTCTGATTCGGTAATCGGTTCGTTAATCCCTTCTTAGTACTGCCTTGTCTTCATTTGTCACCTCCCATGAGGACTGGCCCTTTTACTTCTGTTGTTGCACCGTCTGTGTTCTTTAGTCTGTAAGCTCTATTTCTTTACTGAGTTGTGTCTTACTGCAGGCACAACATTCTTTGCAGCAACATTCAGCGTGCCATGAGCGCTTTCACTTTCCAAGCAGTCGGGACAATGGCGGTTGCTCCTTTGCAATGCCGTAGGTCTCGCATTTAAGAGAGTTTGAGCTATTGGCATTGTAAATGACAATAGCTTAAATTCTCTCAAATGCGTCACCTATAGCCTTACACATTTTTTTGTGAGTTTTTTCCAAGTGTCCCATGCCACGCTTGCACTTAAGAGGCCGCAGCCCTTTCTTTAGATGCAGCTCTACTAAAGAAAGGTGCGTGGCCTCTATTAAGTGCAAGCGCGGCATGGGGCGCTAGGAAACAAACAATATTTGCAACTCAATAGGTCTCACATTTGCAAGAATGTAGGCTATTGATATTTACAGTGCCAATAGCTCAAAGTCTCGTAAATGCGAGACCTAGTGCAATGCAAATATACGCTTGTTTTTTTTTTTACTCCTCGTCATGGGAATAGGAGTCAGTTTTCCATGTTTGTATCAGGGCCCATTGCAGTGTTGCAAAGCCACTGACCGTCACCGAATGGGTGTCATGCTTCATCATTGGTTAGTTCTTTGTGTGAAACGCAACAGTACGTTACTCCCTTCCATTCATGGGATACACGCCGTGCCCTCCTGGGAAAGCACGCACCAGTTTGTGACTGACTCCTTGGTGTTATCCATTATTATTAGGCCTGGACTTTAGGTCAGCTGTAGCTCTGTTGCCAAACTATTGTTTTTACCGAAAACTCATCCATTTTTTACATATTTAGAGGGGCTTTTGGTCCGAGGGCTTCATTAATTGGTCTGTTGGATTGTCATTCACATTTTTTCTCCGCCCACCACAGCATGCATCACAGGGCAGTTCATCAGCTTACTTCGCCCATTGTCTTTCCTCACTTTGAGCGACTGCACAAAGCCCGTGCGCGTTGTTCACATCCACTTAAAAAGATTTCCTTTATCATTAGTGACAACACTACTTTAAAGCATGCTATTTATTTTGAATATTAATTTTAAATATCAGTGATTTCTTTTGCCTACCCTTTGTTTGTGCTCAGTTGGATGCATAGTTGCCAACTGGCCTGATTTTACCGGGAAAGTCCCAGTAAGTTGGACAATATTCCGGGTAATATTGTTGCAGCAACTGTTCCTCTTTATTACATACAGATCAGCAAACAAGAACTTTCTATCTGCAGAAGCCCTGTGCCTCAAAGTGTCCCGGGAAATTTTGTTCAAATGTTTGAAACTATGTAGATGATTTATTTTCTGTCTCCTTTTTAATTTATAAAAGCCTGTCCCTGATTTTCATTGCTTGACTATGGAGTGACCTATTATGATCTCTTTTACAGGCATTAATAATACAAATATTAATATTCATGGCTCGACTAAAAGATTCTTATTAAAACAATAATCACAAAAAAATGGCTGCATTTAGGATTTACATTTCTTTGTGGCATAGATTTGCATTAAAAATAAAACATAATTAACCATTGAACAGCTTGTCAAGGCCAGACCTAGTGGCATTTCCAATGCTCGTTTTCCTTCTCTAACAAACTACAGCTATAGGTACCCATCTGTCTTCACCCAGTGTGAGATCTAACTATATGACAGATAGCAGAGTGTTTTAAAAAATGTTTTATTCAGTATATTTTTTATTAAAGGTAAATCCAAAGCTAAGAAGTGAGAAGAGATACGGACGCGACACAAAGGTAATAAGATACTTGTATCGCTGAGTAGACCGCTTTTGGAGCACTTGTGGATGGCTCTCACTCGTGTTTTCCCCACAAGGTGGATATGCATCTCCCAGAAGTAGAATAAACCTGGTGTCTCCTGAATTGATTTGTGTTGGACAGTTTTGGATGATTTTGCTATTCAGGGGGATTATTATTACCTGATGAGACTGAGCCTGGTGGCCTGTTCCACCTCATATTTTCTGCATTTGTTGTCAGACTTGGTTGATGTCTACACCCAGGTAGCTCTTCTCACCACTCACTTCTCTAGTCCTGATGAAGACCCGCATTTGAGGCATTTAGTGCCCCCTTCATTGTGTCAGGTCAAAATATCAACGGTTCTTAGAATTAAGCCTGAATGAAAATCTACTATCCACATGATGGCAATAGTAATCGATCAACTGTGCCCTCTATGTGATGCAGATAATGCCATGCTTCTGCATCTGATAGGCTTGTAGATGAAGAAATATAATTCAGAAAAGGATCAGGAACACTCCCATTCCTCTCTTCTTTACACTTTCATGAGGACCTTCTCAGAGCACCTTCCTATTCTAATTCCTTATAATCCTGATATTCAAATGTCGATGCATAAGTTAATGTTTTTCAGAAATTTCAACAAAAAACTGTTGAAGTGCATATATATATATGTCTTTTTTCCGAATTCAATTGTTTTTTGCTGCCTTCCCCAATAGATGATTTTTCATATATTGTGAAAGAGTAAGTGATACATTCACCCCTTGTGTTCACCTCCCTGATGGACCATTGTTTGTTTGTATCATTTAATACACAGGCCATTAAGGCTACATTTGGGCCACCCCAATGATTGTATTTGCACTGGAATTATGTGGCAGGGGAGAGACAAATTATGCGTCAGAGTCGAGTAAATTATGGAGTAAGAAAAGGCAATTTAGTCAGTGAATTGCAACACATTTTGTGATAGCTTAGTTAATTATTTTAAATTTTTTGCACTTGTTAACACTGACTGGGCTTTGGTTGCACCTCATTAGTATCTGTTTAACATCCAAATATAAGCAACAGAAAGGTGACTTTGCAAAAGGCCTTACGCTATGCAGCAATTTTTAGTAACTTTTGTACCGTTTGAGCTAGAAACTATTTTTGTGTTAAAATCTACACATTACGCAGCAGATGGTGGATTATGTGGCAAAAGTGGCAATTCTAAATTATGCTACATTAGCAGCAGCCGCACAATTGCTTAATTCCATTGGCCCTGATGATAGTTATTTTATTATTATTTTCAGTCCAGCTGCACATCAGCCTTGCTGCTATACAGCAGGACTACAAATCATTGCTAAAGTCTGCAATGCCCATCCTATACAGCATGCATAAAAAGGAATGGCAAAGCCAATAGTCTTAAAGGGGAGAGACCTGTTGGCTTTGCCAATGCTTGTTTCAAATGTATTAAGAAGCACTTGGGGTGGGCATGTTGGGCACTCCAGGTAATCACTAGAATGACTTGTAGAGAAAAGCAGTACCATGAAAAGGAATTGAAAAGTGAGTGTGTTACCTGATAATATATTTTTTGTATTCTGCGAATATATCTTGTTTACTGTGGCTGGATCAGAGCATGTTTTTCACCACCGAGTGAGACAAATGTAGCACTACATAAGAATGAAGTACTTAGAATTATTTATCTTGCACCAGTGATTTTGAATGCAAATCCAACTCCTATATAGTGCACAGGTTTCACTGTCGAAGTTACAACATGTGTGAGAAATAGAGTGGTCTAAGGAGATTTGAGCTTCTATCAAAAGGTTGGACAGAAGAATTCAGCGGGGATGTTAACCCCTTCACTGCGGCGGCTATTCCGCCGCAGTGCTAAGGGGGCGGGGCAGGCGCATGCTGGTGACGGAACCGCTCCGTCACCAGCGTCGGTTGCGCTGTGCTTATGACGGAGCGGTTCCGTCATGGCCCGCCCCGCTCAATAGAACGCTCAGCACAGGCGCGGAATTCGCTGTTTGGTTTCCTGGCTAACACTCACTCGGTGAACGATCTACAATGATGCCCCTGTAATGGGAGAGCAGCTCAAACAACATTAACCCTATCCATGCTGATGACGGAACCGCTCCGTCATCAGCCGCGGTGGCGCTCTGCTGATGACGGAGCGGTTCCGTCATGGCCCGGCCGCCACGCCATGCGCTGGGCGTTCCATTGAGCGGGCGGGGCCATGACGGAACCGCTCCGTCATCAGCACAGCGCACCCGCAGCTGATGACGGAGCGGTTACGTCATCAGCGTGCAAGGGGTTAAGATTCGCCACTGAAAGACTGGCCATTGTGACCCAACAACTATGTGTACTGAAGCATCTTTATCTGGCGACCTCCAAGTCCACCGTATGGACGCATTGTTGATGTCCTCCAGGGATGAAAAGGATGATCAGTCCTTGTATTACATGTGGAACCTTCCAACAGGACCCTTCTGGAGATGCCAAGCACCCTCAGAATATGAAGCAAGGTGCCAGGGGAAGGCCTTCAACCTGACGTATTGGAAACCACCAGGTGGTAGAAGTATGTGTTAGGAGTAACTATTATTCTCTGTCCTCTTCAGGCTCGTAAGGGTCTTGCGGGCCCACTCAAAGATTGTTTAAAGGAAGGATCAGTCACTTTGGCACTTAAAGAAAATTATACACCTATTGCTTTTTGTAAGAAATTGAGTTATAGATTGAGAGGTGGGGAAACCTGTCAGGGTGAATCACAAAAGTCACTAAATTAACTTGTACTTAGTTACCTGGTAGCTTGGCACAAAGCAGTCAGGCTTAACTTGGAGGCAGTGTGTAAAATATGTATACAACACACAATCTGTAATAAAGTGAAAACACAACACAAGAAAAATCCCAAATCAATTCTGAAAAATAGAGTCAATTTTAAAAATAAAATGATACCACAGCGATCCAGTCAAGTGAGTCCTGTAGCACGCAACTAGCCTAAGCAGTGGGCTTGCTGCCATCTGTTTGCAAAGGGGGGTATGACATCTTGTCGCTCTAGTGTGCATAATACAAAGCAGGTTGTCCCACGGGGATAATTTGTGGTGCAAGGGCTAGCCCACCAGGGGGGCATCGGCCTGGATGACCCCGTTTTTTGCGCTCCATCAAATGATTTTATCCACAGGCGGAAGGCTTTATGGTTTTGTATCGCACAAGCTCTCCCAGTTATCTGCAGAGTGCTTCAGCTCTGAGCATGGCCATAGTTGGCCTTTCATAATGGAGGAGCTTGAAGAAAAAAAGTTATTGACCTTTGTGGTTTTCTGATGTAGAACCAGAGATCCAAATTATTAGGAGGAAGAGTGCATAGTGCTTTCAGTTTCTAAACACTATTTATATGAATTTAGGCATACCAATAAAACAAAAGAATTTCAAGTCAAATTGTGTCCACTGTGACATGACCATGTACACCGCTGTCTTTTGGCTAGGTTCACGCTAAAGATTACAACATTTTTGCATGTGTGAGAATAAGTATATTGGGTGTATGATTGTAACACAGCATTATAATGGGCCTGTTGTACTAAGACAAGACAAAAAGAGTCTTTTACATACAAGTAAAAACACAGAGTATTCAAATACACAGCTGCTCTCACAGGTTAGGTAGCTTGTGATTCTTGAGATTAATCAGCTTCTCATTGTGAATGCAAGTTCTACATTTCGACCGGCCTTCTAGGAGACCGAGCTTGAGCCATGGGGGAGGGAGGCATCCGATCTGCTGGCTAGACATGATCTCAATGGTACCCATATGTATTGTGGTCTACTAGTGATTGGCAGCATGGATGGGAAAGTATCAGTGAGATCATGGCAGTAGGTTGCATCTCCCGGCCATTGCTAGACTGTTGGCGGAGGACCAAGAAGCCTGGTGGTACCTATTCTACGCCTAGCGAAGAGTCGTAGTATAGCAGTCCACGTTACCATGCAGAGAGGTATCTTGACTATATAGCTGAGGAGTCCTGGAAGAGGAGACGTTTCAATTTGATTAGGATCCTAATAGTTTCAAAAATTGATTTCCAGAACTCGAATATGATAGGGCAGCGGCAGACTAAATAGATAGAGTCAGAGTTTCGATGGGCGAGCGGTAACCAGAGGATTGATGGTTTGTTCTGCTTTGCTTCGTTTTACTGGGGTGTAACGAGGGCGTGTTAGAAGTGCCTTCAGCTTAGCAGGTAGAGCCAGGTGGAGTCCACATAGGCAGTAGAGGGCCTGAGTTATGTGCTCACTTTACATGGCTCCAGTGGGAACCCAGGCAGTGGCATTCTGCACCAGCCACGGCCCGTGGAGGGAGTTACAGTGGGGCAGGCAGGCGGGGCAGGGTGGGGGGGGGTGTGCTTAAAACCGGAGTATGGATAATTGGAGGTAATTAAAAAATTTAATTAATACAACGAATTTCGTAGCGCTCACTGCCTTGCATTTTGCGATGCAGTGCGTACTACGAAATTCGTTTTATTTATGAAATTGTTTACTTACCTCCAATTATCCTTACTCCGGTTTTTAGCACCTCCCACCCTACCCCTCCCCGCCCCGCCTTCCTGCCCCACAGTAACTCCCTCCACGGGCTGCGGCTGGTCTGCACATCCCAGAGTCACTTGTCCTAGTACATGGGAATCTCTCCGTTAATTCCATTGCTGCGTATACCAACACTATATTATACGTGCATTATATTGCATGACAAAAGTATTATATCAATTATATTAAGCTAAACACTACATTGGCAAAGTAAGTGTAGGTAAGTAGAGCAGGAGTTAAGAAAATTAGTAATGATAAAAGTACTTCCATGGCGTAGTGGAAGTCGTGTCTTTGTTGGAAGATAATGTTTACCTCGATGCAGTGTCATACAAGCCTCTCAAAAAGTCACTTTTACTCTTGTAAGACATCACTTATGTTAAAAACATATTTTTGTTAATATTTATTTTTTGATTTCACACTCACTGAAGTTTCTTGGCTCAAAGATAGAAGAAGGAAAAGAAAACAAGAAAAAGGAAACAGAAACACAAATGATCCCTCAGACATTGAAATGTGCCTACAATTGTGAGAATAAGTTGGGTTTGACTGTGTGTTTGTTATGTTATGTTATATAATATCTGTAAAGCGCAGCTTTCACTCTGTGGAGCATTATGGCGCTGTGTGGAGCCCTAGTGCACACATACACCCATAAGTAGGAACTCAGATGAGTGATCTACAGAGAACATCAGGGGCATTGTAGACCAAAATGATGGAATTATATCAAAGGTCAACCGGAAGGCCGTTATAAAGCTTGGAGCATGGCACCTGGGAAGCTCTACCACCCCATACCGAGAGTTCAAATGGGGCACATCTAGGAGAAGAGAAGAGAAGAACAAAACCATAGAGCTCTGGCGGGTCTACAAGACCCCAGGGCTTGACAACGGAGAGGGCCCGGGGAGTGTCGAACAGAGTGCTTTTATCTGGATCTTCTGTTGCACAGGCAGCCATCCCAGGCTCATCACCGCATGGAGACATTGTTGTATTTCCTGAGACTGCTCCCCAGTCTCACTGTCATATTTTACAGATGATGGAGATTCAAAATAGACTGCTCGAGAGGACCTAGATTTAGGGCATTACAGTAATCCAGATGTGACCTAACACCCCAATCACCAGTCCAAATTTCTTCAAAGGGCTAAATGGGCTGATTTTTTTCCCCTGCTTTTTTATTCCTGCAAAACCTGAGGGCCAAACTTTCTGAGTTTCTGGTAGAAAGGACAAATGCTGGTCAGACGGATGCCTAATTTCTACACATATGCAATTGTAGAAGGAGTAGGGCCAAGTAGGGAATGCCACAAAAGTTTAGTCCAATTTACAGAATTTAATATCAGCATCTGTCTTGTCTCTATTTAGGTTTTAGAAATTAGTAGACCTCCATATCTGTATGCATAAAAGGCACTTTAATGGCCGGTCAATAGAATCTGAAGTATGTTGGTCCAATTTCAGTTCCAACTGAGTGTCATCAGCAGAAGAAAGTATGCTAAACCCAAAAGACTGAATGAGGCCACAGAGTGGTTGAATGTACAGGTTGAAATGGAGTTAGGGCCGCAAATTGAGGAGACTGGCTAGTTGAGAAGGAAGCGAACCATGCAAGTGCCCGCACTTGAATTCCAGTGGCTCTGAGATGGTCCAACAAAAGCCACATGATAGATCAAGTAACAATAATCTGGCAGACTGAACCTCATCCTGCCACACACGTAGATGGTTTAAAATAGCTACAAGCACTGATTTTCTGATGTGACCAGTGTGAACCCCGCTTCTCCCGTGTCCACAGGCTCCTATTCTTCAAAGTGTTTGTCAGCCATGTGGCTAGGTGTTTCTCATTGGGCAATAGGGCAGAAGTTTTTTTAAGTCTGCTACATCGAGCCCTGGTTTTTTAAATTATATGTCAATATTCCCTATTCAGGAACCTCCGGCACCAACCATGCTTGCAGTGAGTCCTTGATGGGTCTGTTTAGCAGAATTCCTATAGCACAAAAAAATGCCTTTAACAGATTGCCTAGGATTTTGCAGCCAGGGATGGCAAATTTTACAGCTAAAAAACGAAAAGCACAACAAACTAGGGCGACTCAGTAAACTCCCTGGAGACTGGGTATGAACATGAACAAACCGAGGAATCCCGAGGGGAAAAAATCTTTTATGCAATATGTTGTTTGTGAAATAGCAGTAAAATAGTCTGCTAATCTTGGTACATGCAATCATAGATGTTAGGCATACATCTCTGCATAGTAAACATAAAGTACAGTTTATTAATAAATTACATAAGGATATATATCACACTAAAAGGTTCAGGAGCCCAGGGTCAAAACAAATATATCAATAGGTCGTACTTTCTTGTGGTCCCAATCAGATCAAATCTTAGAAGTCACACATGGTGATACGAGCTTCCACGGGGACCTCATATCTTTCTAACAGTGTCCTTTTCAGAATTGTGACTAAAGATCTGACTTTACCAATAAAGTAATTTTGAGTTTTGACAATTTTTTTATTACAATTTTATAGACCCCAAACTCGATCCATCTACCTGCTCCCAATTGAAAGATACCACTTATTAAATGTAATAAGGTAACTTGATGTTATCCTATGGGAGAGGTAGGCCTTACAGCAGTGGAAACCAATTTAAGAGTTTTCCACTATCTGGACATGAAACATTTAAAGTACATATCCAACTTTTTATATACACTACACCCTGTCCTCTGGGTTATTCAGGGCCCTACACTACTTATATACAGGGCCACAGAAATTATGCAATTGTGTGCAGCATTTTTCAGATAATTATGTATTTGCCCCATTTACCACATAATCCATCATCTGCTGCACAATCTGCAGATTTTAACTCCAAAACATTTATCCAACTCAAAGGATTCAAAAGTTACGCTTAGTGGAAGGCCCTTTGCAATGGTTGACAGGTCACCATTCTGTTGCTTATTGCTATATTTAGGTGTTAAACTGGCACTAATGATGTGCAGCCTATTCCCAGACAGTATGAACAAGTGTCGAAATGACAAAATAATGCAATAATGCTATCACAAAATGTGCCGCATTGTGCCACATAATTTGCCTTTTCTGGCTGCATAATTAAGTTAACCCAGCCACATGATTTGGTCCTCATCTGCCATATAATTCCAGTGGCCCTGCTTATATGTATTAAAAAGGAGGCTTTAGGCTTTTCAAAAGGTTTGTTTTGCAAGGTTGAAATAGCAGTTTAGAACTGCACATTCCGGCTGCCACGGCACGCCTGAGACCGGTTTAAAGGCCCACTAGCTGCATTTAATTTACAGGCCCTCGGTACATGCAGTACCACTTTACTAGGGACTTACAAGTTAGGTTAAATATGCCATTTGGGTATAAGACAATCCTACCATGTTTTAAGGGGAGAGCATGAGCACTTTAACACTGTTTAGCAGTGGTGAAGAGCCCAGATTGCTAAAGCCAACAAATTCGAATTGGGCAAAATATTTGGGGGCGACCCTGCAGAGAGGGCCGGGTCCAGCAGTGGCACAATGAGTGCTGCTGCCCACTAGTAGCAGCCACTAGTAGCAGTTAATTTACATGCCCTGGGTACCTGTGGTACCATATACGAGGGACTGACAAGTAAATTAAATGTACTAATCATGTATTAGCCAATTGTATCAAGTTTAGAGGAGAGAGCACAGGCACGTTAGCACTGGTTAGCAGCGGTGAAGAGCACAGAGTTCTTAAAGCAAACAAAAGTGGGGTTAGAAAACAGGAGGGGTGAAGGCAAAAATCTTTGGTGTGATCCTGCAGAGGGGACCCAGTCCAACAGATGTCTTTAAAGTGTTTTTTCTGTTGAACCAGCATGGAGGGTATGGATCCACCCGCCTCCATATCATTACGGACACTGTTTCCAGTCTTGGTTGCTGTCCATTGACCCATTTCATTGACTTAATTAGCATCGGACACCCGATGGTGTTTATTTTCAGGTGAAAAGTCCAAGACTGGAAGCTGTCGCGGAGTGAGGAGGCCTTCCGGGATATTAGCATTCAATTCTATAATATAGAATGATTCAAGCTTTCTCAATTTTTACTCCCGGTTCCCACCTCTGGCGTTCAGTGGAATAATATCAATTACTTAGGGCTGTATGACGGTACGACGCGGGCTATTACCACGCGTACCGTTACAACGCGTGTTTTACAACGCAAGTCGTTACCACGACTTGCGCTGTTGGGTGCGGACTTAGAAATAGTTTAATTTACTATTCCAACACCAGTCCCCGTGGATAGTAGGGAAGGTGTTGGAATAGTAAATTAACTATTCCTTGTCCTTGAGCGCCCTCCAGCGCAAGTCGTGGTTACGACTTGCGTTGTAAGAGACGCGTCATAATGGAAGCGCGGGGTAACATCCGCGTCGTAAAGGATGTTCCCCGCTTTACATACTTTAAAGGCATTCCACAGAGGAGCATTTAACCTCTCGCTTAATTCTTGTAGATAATCACACCTATATATGGGATAATAACACTCAACAGACTTCTGAGATCCCCCATTGACCCCCAGAGAGGACGCACAGGTAGAGCACGCATATACACCTGCCTGTGGGTGCATGGGTTCCTAGGCTGTGTGCATACTCTCTCCCTGTCCATGTTTCCTCTGTATAGCTGCCTCTAGGGTTCTCAAATTGTTCATAGACTATAGGAAAGCCAAGCCTGTTGGATTTCCCAATGCTTGTTAGACTAGCAATGCTGCACAAATGACCCCTGAAATGTTTTCTGTAAAAATAGATCCATTTCAGATACATTTTCGACCAGTTTTTGTTTGCACTTTTCTAAGCACCAATAGTTTTCTACCAAAGAGATGCCGAGCATACAGAAGGGCTGTCCTGATATGTGGCCCCCAAGGAAGGGACCCACGGGACCCACCCTCCCCACTCCTACTGGGCTGGGGGACACTGGGCTACTTCCAGTGCTGGCTGGGATGGAGCCCCGAGGGTGTGGCACGAATATCTGTTCTTTTTCCTTTCGTTTATTTTCTTTTTTCCCTTCTCTTCCTCATCTTTCTCACTCTTTCTCTCCCTCATCTTTATCACTCTTTCTCTCCCTCGCTCTTTGTTATCTGTCTCCGTCGCTCTCTCTCTTCCCTCCCTGCCCGTTTCTCCTGGTTCTGCTTGTGAAGTCTCTCTCTGGCCGGCCCGTGTCTCCCTCTCTCCTCTTTTGCTTTCGCTCTCCGCCGCAGCCGGTGCAGGCAGCGCCTCTCCAGAGACAGGAAAGAGAAGCCTCTGCGGCTCGCTCGGACTTTCGTAATGTGTGGGGAATTTGCGGGGCTCAGTTCCAACCAACGGAGTAACGGTGCGCAGTTTGAATCGGCTGCTCCTCCTCTCACCCTCCGGTCCCTCCTTCCACCCGCGCCGGGCGCCTCACTCCAGCTGTGACAGGGATCATGGCGCTGTCCGGCAGGGGGGTCTGCCCGGCTGAGCGAGGGTCGCCCCCGCACTGACCGGGGTCCGAGGACGCGCCCCTCACCGCATCATGCCGCTCCTGGACTTTATCTGGTCGTGCTTCTCCAGGGCCAAGGTAAGGGACCCCCCAGTCCTCCACGACCCCCCGCAGCCCTCCGCGACCCCCGCTTCAGGGTGCAGCACAAGTCATGGAAAACTGACAGCGTGTTCAGGAAGACAGCTGTGCGTGCAGGGAGTGGGGGCTGTGCAGGCAGGGACTGGGGTGCGTGCATGCAGGGACTGGGGTGCGTGCATGCAGGGACTGGGGTTATGCAGGCAGGGACTGGGGGCTGCGCAGTCAGGGACTGGAGTGCGTGCAGGCGGCCGGTGCGTGTGCTGAACCAGCCTGGGGAGGGCGTCTGCGCAAGTTAAATGGACTTACCGGGCTCTTTAAATAACACGAAATATCCGGGATTTTTGTCCTTCCTATAGACCGCTACTTTAGTCGTATACGGGATGGAGGCGGATAGTGTTTTGTCCAAGATCACACAATTCCGGCCAAGTAGAGAGGGACGGATTAGAAACTAGAGTTTATAAGGTCATCATATAAAAGAGCGCTTTCAAATACTAATAAATGTGTTTGCCACGTTTGGTACCTACTTTTTATATTGCAGAAGCTAGCGCCTAGACCACCCCCTCCAACACTAACCTTGAATGTGGACAGTTTACACCACGTTCTTGTGCAACGGACAGTATTGGGTCGCGTGCCCCCAACAACCCCACCCTCCCCACACACACATACACACTGTCCAGATGTTGGGATCTAGGTTTGAATACAAAGTTTGTATTTATTTTTCTGCATTGAAGTGGGAAATATAAATATTTGACCATTTTCTTGACTCAGAATATCCATCTTTTCTACGTTTGTGGTTAAGGGGTGTGCGCAGTTACTAATTGTGTGCAAACGTTTGTCATTTCCTAACATGGTTGCTGCATCATAAATTCATAACTCGCAAGATCGAATGAAAGGCCAGCAAGGGCCGGACAGATTCTCTCTCTCTACGCGCGGCTCGTGCAAGATGTATTTTCTTAAAGGGCCGCCCAGTGTAGAGAAAACCCACATCTCTCTCCCCGCCGTCCTGCAGCTCTAACAATCGGCAACAATCGGCGTTCTAGGATGATACTTTCTTTGATGACGTCTTCTGGGGTCATGGGATCTATTGTGACGTCACCCACTGGTAGTCCCTTTAATTCCTGGCTGCAGTCCTCCAGCTCCTCTACATTCCGTGCCAGGGTGGTGGCTGCACCCCCTGTTTTGAAATGAAATGGAAGCAAATTTATAAAGGCGCTAAACCCGAAGATATCAAGGCGCTGTATATTGTAAATGAGTCAAGGGATACGTGACACTGAAAAAATACTCCAAGCCACACTCACGCCCATAAATTATTGCTTCAGGGTCACACATTGGACACGTTGTAGTCTGAGCGAGCATGGCTGCCTCTGTTCTCACCTTTTTCTCTTACTCCCATGTGCAATCACTCTCGTTGTCAGATATACAGGGTGCGTGTAAAATTAAGAATAAAAGTCCATTCGTTGTTGGTAACTTCATGTAAATTTATTGAAGATAGAAGTTACAGGAAATAAAGTACATGATCAACTGATTCAAACCTTACTAACATTCCAATTCCCAACGTTCCAACACACACGTAACCAGGCTGAGCATCACATTACAGTGCGCACAATTAATATTGAAGAGGTAAACTGAGGTACCCTGGATCTGTGCTGGAAGAATGTAGTAGTGAGGTACCGATGCCTGGTGTGTTGTAGACGCCTCGCCCTGCCTGCACCGCAGACCCGAACAACCCTCTTCATCCCTCCGGCCCTGCTCATCACCGTGAGATAGTCTATGCTTCAGGGGCACAGGGATGTGGGATTTTAGACCAGATCTACTTGTCCAAGGAAGTGGATGCTTCAGAAATCTAGGTGCCTGTGGAAAAACAAATCCACTTTCCTTTTTGGGGCCTTGAAGTGAGGTGGCCCATCATGGTAGAGTTCTAACTATATCTGAGCTCTGATAATGGCTTGGATACCGGAGTTGGGAGCACACCGCTGACCTCTTCCGCCGTATCGCCCCACTGCATCATGGTCTGTGCAGTTCAAGTAATTTCAAGAACAGTTCAAAGTTCAAATTTCAAAGTATTTCACCTCAATCGGTGCAAGTAAGTACTTGTATTGTGGTCACCTCTAGACACAAGCCTAGCTCGTGTTTCGGGATTGATTCCCTCATCAGTAGAGATATATTCGGGGTTGCAGAACAGGTCGCCAAACATCCGTCACGGGCCTCGTTGCCCCTCTGATAATGGCTTCTCTGATTATTTTAGGGCTCATGTCATACACAGGGTTTGATTCAAGCCAGCCTATCATTTTGCCACCTTTTCGCAAAACCATATACAGCAGTGGATGTTGGCGTGAAGCAGTAATTCTAGGAATCACCTGTGAAACGGTGCACACTCACACATATATTTTTGATGGTTTTCACCATATCCTCCCTAATCTCTGCCCATGTGGGAAAGACTGGAAATTTACTTCTGACAAAAGCAGGAGTAAAAAGCTTTTCAGGGTAGAAAAAAGGGGATAAAGCAAATACATTTGCAATTGCTTGTCAGATTGTCGTTGCATAATATTGTGTATTTTTGCTTTTGCGGAAATACAATTCAAAAACGATTGCTGGGGGTAGTGTTTCCAGGCCTACTTCCGTCAACTCTTGTGAATTCCTGAAAGTTGTAAATCTGCATGAATGCAAGGACACATACCTGTGGAGACACTTTTGTGAATTTCTTTGAGAACTGGCCCTAATAGATTTTTAAATTGCCCTTAATCGTGCCCATAATTGTTTTACACTGATTCCCCATTGCTAATCTTTTTTCTTTTATTTAATGCTGACCTGCTTCAAACATGCTTCACTAAACAATACCTCAGAGAATGGTATTTAAAGTTGCACAGACGTTTAGCAAAATGCTTTTTATAGTTGTTTGTCTACATTTTATTTTGAAAACAAATTATCCCCAATTTTGCTTTTATGCTTATGCAGGAGTATCTATTTACTTCTACGTGGGGAGCATTATTGTGGGATTATAAATTATGTTGTGCGATGCAAATGCGTTCAGTAGACTGTAATTTACTGTATATGGCTAAAACATGTTGGGCAATCCAATCTGCTTTTACATTTATCTCTTAAATCCATGTGGAAATATACCAATTGCAGCTTCATTTTCATGCTAAACACAAAAGAAATCTGGAAAAATACAGATACAATGAGCATAAAAAAAACAATGGATAAACGGGGGCGTGAATGGTAAAAAAATACAATAAAACCAGAAGCCCCAATCATAGACTGTCTCCAATTGTTGCATTTTACAAACATGGGTACACTCTTTCATACTGGAACCACTGTAAATAATACAAGCTGAGCTCAAGCTCCTTGCATTTCCAACCCGTTTGTCCTATTAGTAAAGGGTTGGAATTGATTAATCATATAGACATGTTTGTACAATTTCTACAAATAGATACCAACCTCGCCTTAGTTTCAAACAACCACAATCCTCTTTTGCCGGTCAATACCCTGGTACTGTAAACTGGCAGCTAAAGGGTTTCTGCTGCAGGGGGTGGGGCCTATTTGCACAATGCACACAATAAACTGGAATTTTGTCGACCTTGACCTCAAACAATATGTCCTAGGTGTCTGGCTCAAGGAATTCAACACCCATGGGAGCTGCTGCTGTGAGGCATGAGTAGCTCAAACAATGCTGCCCTGTTCTCGTTGCATTCTGGTACTTGTAGTCCTGAAAATATAAAGGAGCTAAAGAATGCTACAAGTTCCAGAATGCAAAGGAGAATCCATGACTGTGTCAATTACAGCCCTTGCACCTGGCAATGTGATATCCTGCCAGCTCTGTCATTATGTTTGATGCCTTGTGGTGGTGAACTTCAAACCACCTCTCACAGGAGGCGTGGGGGCATTCCAAACAAGAGATCTGCTCTAATGGTTTGAACGTTTTTCGTTTGATCCAATCACACTGTTGTCTTTTTCACACATTTTGTAACATAGCATAAGTTATTTTGTAAAGTGTTTGCTCACTGCTGAAGCAATCTGGTGGAAAAAAATCAGATTTCATTAATATCTAACTTCGATGTTCTCATTTTATCAACTTTGGAAGGATGAAAAGTGAAGTCACCAGGATTCAAGCCTGGGATCACACAGATAAACCTCACCCTGTGCAGGGGATGCATTAGGCCACTGGGCACCCAGATAGGGCCTGTGTTGGTATGTTATTGATTTTAATCTTCCTTTAACCCCTTCCATGCGGGGGAAGGAGGGGTGCGCTCGGCGCCGCAGTGCTCGTGACGAGCCCAGCTCGTCATGCTGCACAGTGGGGCTGTGCTCATGACGAGCTGAGCGCATCACAACTCCGCCCACTCCCATGGAATGCCCGCACAGGAGGGGAATTAGCTCCGCGTGGGCATCCCGCGGCAGTTATGAAGAGCTCAGCTCGTCATGAGTGCAGCTCCACTGTGCCTCATGACGAGCTGAGCTCGTCATAAGAGCCGAAGGGGTTAATTTCTATAACATTTTATAGCCCAAAACAGTTTTTTAAAGATAGCTTAGTGGATTGAGCACCTGTCATTTTTTCACAATGCAATATAGAATAATTAGGTCTATCGCTCAAATGCAGACAGAGCGTTATAAAACTTTTATCCCTCTCCACTTGAAGGATACTTTTTGCATCATGATCTTATTGTAGTTCGTCTGCTCATGAGCAGTGAGGGGCTGTCTGAGCAAGTAGGAGAGGGTATCTTAGAATACCCACCCACAATTATTCCATCTAATAATAGGAAATCAGTTTATTGGCACTACGACAAATGCCATAAAGAAATCGAACACTTAATTCTATAGTAGCGAGATTTAAAAGACCCGTCTAGGGTAAAAGAGCTGGTAATAAAAATTGTAGTAGTATTGACTCCTTCCAAAAGATGTTCAACCTCATAAAACTGTTATGGTCCCACCCCATCGGGATGATGTATCCCAAACTGTTCTAAACTGGTCTGTAACAGGCAGGGCGGACTGGCTACCGGTCGTTTTGGCATGCTGCCGAGCCGGGGCCTGATGTCACTGCGGTGGGGGCTAATTTCGTTGATGGAGACCTGCGTGTGCTTTGAAATAAACAAAGCAAAACGAATTTCGTTTAGCACACGCAGGTCCCCATCAACTAAATCAGCCCCCAGCTCGGCAGCATGCCAAAACGCCTGGTAGCCAGTCCGGCTCTGGCAACAGGTGGTTCAACCAAAAGTGCCAGGATGCAGAACCTAAAGTTTTACATGCAATAATTGTTTGCCACCTTTCTTTGACACATGAAGCATAATTCCTGCAGCCTAGGAAAGACTATAAAAATGTATTAAAAAGTAAAAAAAACAGAAACCCATATCAGACAATGGAAATATTTAGGCAGGCCTGTTTTAGGTTTAAACCTATAATAACTGATAAAACCCCACAGAAAGGGAAATAGTTCACATCAGTATAAACATATAAACACTGAAGAATCACTCGCACATCCACAAACTAAATGCCACTCAAGTAAAAGAGAGTGAAAGAGTCATTTTTTAAAAATTTCTTTCTGAAGGGGCCAATACAATGTAACATTGTTATACAAGGTAGCAGAAAGTAAGAGTGGCTAACATTCTTCTTCTTGAGTTTTGTTGTTTAGGGATATCACTAAAATATTGTTTCTTCTTCCTTTTGCTTTTTTCAGGTTTGTGGTCTTTGGTCTAAAGATGCATGGTTTAGAAGCATGTTTTAGGACTTGTTTAATTATTTTATAAACAAAAGAGAATCAGGAAATATCAAAATCATATTTGATATTATGGCTACTTTTGATTCTTTCACTGATAGTTAAAATGGCTGGTTTCATAAGAATACTTCCCAATACGCACCATCACAATTACCCACAGAGAATGGGCAACACCTCTTTATACATCAGCCCTCTTTTCTAGTGAGTCGGTTCTGATAGAAGGTGAATTGCCAAACACACTAGGCTTTGAAAAGTCAATGCAAGGTGTAGTGACAGTTATTTGTGAAAAGAATGCTGCAGCAAGCATCTCGGATAGTAGTGAAAACATGACACCAGAATTTTGGAAAACATGATGCAGCATTACTTGGAATGCTGCTGCAAAAAGTTCTTACCAAGTTCAACCAAGATTGGAGTGATATTGATTGTATTTTCAGTGATTCAGCTACGTATGTGAAAAAGTTGTGTGATGACCTGTCAAAATCGGTGCCTGAGCTGAAGTGCTTCCCTGTAAGAGATCCTTGCCACTTATTAGATGGTATGTTGAAACCATCTTTACAATCCTCAGAGTGAATGAAGAATGCTATTGACTTTGTAGTCCATTCTGGCGCACTGTTTTGTTGTGCGCGGGAGCTAAAAGGCAAATATTTTTCATTCAGTACTTTCTGTGGCATTAAAGAAAAAAAAGTCATCCCAACTATGTCATTTAGCTGGTGTTTCTCAGTCTTAGAGGTCGTGAATGGTATATAATCTATGCGGCAACTGTTTACAGAATTTTTGCTGAGTAATGATGCCAAAGGCAAGTAATGTGAGGATCTCTGGTCGCATATTGATAGTGATATGAAAAAAGTACACTCTACTGCATTCTCACATTTTTACAGGAAAACATGACTGCTGTAGTGGACATAATAAAAAATCTAGTGTCTGAAAACACCCTTGTCTACGAAATGCTCAGCATAATTGGTGCGGATGTGTAACATCTCCTTGAGAGTACGCTTGGCAACACTTTTAGTGACTTTGGCACTGCAACATGTTCCATGTTAGAATGCTTGCCTCTTGTTAAGCAAAGAAATGTTGAGGAGCAATTCAGGACATTTTATTTTACAATGTATGAGAGACGGCCCTGCAATGATTCATAGAAATGTCCCTTCACCAACCATGGCATTTGAAGTCAATGAAGCCTCATTGTGGTTCTCTGCACAACTTCTAGATCTCTTCCGTAAAGGGGAATTTTCTCCAGACTTTCAAAAGTGCTGCTTCTTGTATGACAAAGCAAACACAATGAGATGATGGATGAGGTGCTGAAACTTTTCAGACACTCACCCCCAGTCACAGATCTGGGTTGAATCCATCATCATTCTTTAGCTCACTCTGCCACTCCAGTTCAGACACATCTATATGCAAATCAGTCTTGACCCTGTGCCCCATGGGAACAGTCCAGCCTGAACTGCCAAGCCATGTCTTCCCTGGACCGGAAACAAGCATCCTGGGACCGTCCATCAAATTTGTGTTTTTAAGCTTTCTGGCCCTAAGTGCGCCGGGTGTCCAGACATGGGTCCTGGGCTCACTGTGCCACTGGATTCAAGCTATCCTGGCTGATGAGGGGTGAAACCCAGAAACCAGTCCTAGGATGCTTGTTTCTGGTCCATGGAGGACCTGGCTTGGCAGTTCGGGCTGGACTGTTCCCATGAGGCACAAGGTCAAGACTGATTTGCATGTGGCCAGGTCTAAACTAGGGTGGCATGGCGAGCAAAAGAATGATGGATTTAACCCAGATCTCTTGACTGGGGGTGAATGTTTTGATTTGTTCTGCATTCTGTTCATCAATTGTATGTCTTTTGCTTTCTCGCCCTAAATGCGCCGGGTATGCCCAGATGTGTGTCCCGGGCTCACTGTGACACTGGATTCAAGCTATCCTGGCTGATGAGGGTTGAAACCCCGAAACCGGTTCTAGGATGCTTGTTTATGGTCCAGGGAATACCTGGCTTGGCAGTTCGGGTTGGACCATGCCCATGAGGCACAGGGTCAAGACTGATTTGTATATGGCAAGGTCTAAACTGGGGTGGCTTGGTGAGCAAAATAACGATGGATTAAACCCATATCTCTTGACTGAGGGTGAATGTTTTGATGTGTTCTGCATTCCATCCATTAATTGTGTGGCTTTTGCTTTCTTGTATGACAGCTTCAATATATCTAAAGGATTATGGACCCTGTTCAACGCATGTGTTGCAGAATCTGTCCCAGAGACTCACAATCTTCAGGTGCACAAGTATTGGCATGGAAAGCTATGTCAGTGCCCAGAGTTAGCAAATTGTGTACAGGCTGTTTTGGCTTTGCCTGTCTTAAGTGCCAATGTTGAGCAGTCTTTTTCACAGATAAAAGTTTACATGGGAAGGAAAGAGCGTGCACGGCACGCATGACCAAATACTCACTGAAAAAGTATTGTGTGGTGTACTACAATACGTTTGATTTATAAGGATGTATTTGGACCTCATACACGCTGTATGTGCACTGTCTATATACCATGCACTATCAGTGTAGAAAGAAAGCAATAATAAAAGTAAAACATTCCATAAACACTGGAAAAACACTGTTTCTGTTGTTTTTAATGGTGCGAAATGTGTAATCACTGACAACCACTGCTCTTCAAGGTATTAAAATAACTGAAAAACACTGAAAAAACTCCACCAGAATTTACCAAAAACAGAAACTGAAAACAGGAAAGCAAAGATATAATCAAAGGAAGCCTCAAATAGGAAAGATACAAAGAAGTTCTGTAAGATAGTTTCTGATGTGTGAAACGGCAGAGCAAGTAGGCTAGCCCGCCACGTAGGTGCTAAGAAACGGGTGATTCATTTTAAGCAGTTATATGCGATTAAGCGCCCTACAAATAACAATATTGAGGCAGACAATGAGCTATATGTGGGCAAAAACCTGGCCCTAGCAATTTTAGTCCAAGAAATGAAAAGCGCTATCTTCAGCATGAAAAGCAACGTTCTAGGTCTGGATCTAATTCCCCCTGACTTGTATCATGAGGAGGCTAAAGCGTGATCCCGTATTCTCACTAAGGTGTTCAATGCTGCTGCTATAAAGGACAGGATACTGACTTCTTGCCAGTCAGCGATCCTGGTACCACTACATAATAAAGGTAGCTGAAAAAGTTCATTAAGCTATCTCACAATCTGACTCCTGAATGGAGCAGGGAAGATCCTGGGCAAGGGACTATTACACAAATTGCAGAGTTGGATGGACAACAAGGAAATTCTGATGGAGGCACAAACTGGATTCCGATCCAGAAAAGTGAACCAGGTAATCAATTTATATATGATTATTTAGAAGTATACTGTTATCAAGAACAGTCTCCTTTATCTGATCTATGTAGACTTGAAGTCAACTCTCGACCTCGTCAGTTGGGGGAAGCTATGGTCATTACTACATAAGATGGGTGTCGACACCCCCTTTTGAGTGCTATCATCGGGCTAAATACCAAAAACATGGGCAGGATCCATTACCGGGTCTTAGACTAGTGCACAGACCCCTTCTCGATTTACCAAGGTGTTAGGTAGAGCTGCTGTTGGCCCGGCCCTTTTTAGCTTATTCCTGAATGATGTGGTTGAATATCTGTTAGAAGTCGACCTGAATGTTCGTACCATCGCAGGCGGTAAGGTGCAGATCCTCTCTGCAGCTGATGATGTGTTATTAGCGACAACTGAAAATGCATCACACAGCTTACTGGAGGCTAAGATGGAAAGCCCAGATTGATAAGGCCACCCTTGGTCTACTCGGGCTATATGTGCCTTCAAACAAAAGGTGGGCAATTAGTCCCTAAGCGTAATATTGCAAGTCTATCAACAGAAAGCGGTGACAGACACATTATATGGGGCAGAGCTATGGCGCACGGCAATTTATAAAAGATCCAAGTGCAAGAGAATGCGCTTCTCAGGTCTCTCCTATTGCTAGGCTCCGGGACCCTATTGGTGCCTTTGTATCTCGATCCAGGTATTGGTATCATAGCAGACCTGGCCACGCTGAAACCTGTATTGTATTGAGAGTGCTTTTATAGGAACACTTCGCAAGTATTATATTTAAAACTGGTCCAAGAAATGATTGTCCATATATGCAGGTACGGGTGGTAGAAACTGGTTGAATTATATTAAACATATTTTAACATCTGCAACTAAAGCACTATTGGTAGGAGCTTTCTCTAATAGGCCCGGATTCAATGGAAGTTGTTAAGAAGCGGTTCTGGTCTTACAAAATAGAGGAATATGTATCCAAAGTTCAAGAAGGTAGCCTATCGGGTGCATACCTCACCCATAAATCAGCCTTTAGGATTGAGAAGTACTTGAACATGCTCTACCCAGATGGAAACGTTCCCTACATAAGCTTTGGATTGGGTACCTTCCCAACAAAGGAATACTTAGCTTGGTCTGGGGCCTAGTCAAAGTAATGTGTTCAAACCATAGTATCTGGTTCTATGGACATTAGGCTTGAAGTCAATGGAGCTGGGTGTGAGGGTGTCTGGTAACAATGCGCGGGTTGTTTAGTCTTCTGAAGCTCACATTGTTTTTCACTGATCAGAACTAGCTCTCACCGCAGAAGAGGTTGGAGACTCCTGGTCTAGAAGGTACTCAAAGGGGAACTATAGCTGTGATTGTTCCATTGGTGGAAAGGATTCTGTTATGACTTTTTGCTATTTTGCACAAAGTTCACCCAGGCCCGAAAACTCCGACTACTTCCCTTATTCAAGCTAAGAAGCGCCAGGACGGTGGCTGAGGCTCGGTCTCTCTGCCTTAGGGGCAGAAGAGCAGATTGTAAGCAAAGTGTCCTCTTACTTATGGACGGCATGGCTGAAGGTCCAGCATCCGGTGGGGTCATAGGTGTCTCATCCCTGTAGCCGCACAGTAAAATGTTCAATCTTCCCGGGTAAATTAATTTGCTGTGGAAAGGTCTGAATGGCTGGGGAGTAGCAACCAATGGTACAGCAGGTGCAGTGCACCGGGGACCAGAGCCCTAAGGGGCCCCCTGAACCCTGATAATTGCTATATTTTACTACTCCAACAAGAGTGAAATGGGCCATTACTACCCATCTGCAGGTTGAGTCTGTTAAGTTTTAGTGCTTGCAGTATAGGTTCCTATGCACTTGCACAATCTTTCAGACATATTTTCTAATATCGACTCTTGCTACTGCGTGAAGGATTGGTGGTCGCATGTCATGTTGGGGGAATTTTTTAAGGGTACGCTTTTAATTATAATAATGTAATTCGAATATGGCGGGCCATGTTTTTTTGTTTTTGTAAACCATTTTCAATGATATTTTGTCACAGTACAAGAAGACGTGGTATATCAAAGCAAAATGTATTTCAGAGCTTACATTTGTGACTGCTATGACGGCAGGAGTATTTGGTTCAATGTATCATAAACAGTTTTTAATAAACAACGTCAACTTCAGATCTCAACAGCAGTATCACCCGTTAAGTTTTTCTCTTGCGCGGTGTCCCCTCCCTCCCTTGTCTCTTTGTGCACCTATTTCTACTGTGTTTCGGTGTGTGTAGGCCCTCACCTTCTCTCCTTCCGTGGGAGTCCTGTGCTTATGGGTGGTCTTGTGACAGGGTCTGAGGTAGAGACCCTCTGAGCAGCAGGGACAGGGCCGGACTGGCCATAGCAGGCATCGGGCAATCCCCCGGAGCGCCGCAAGGGTGGGGGATGTTTTTGGGCCCCTGGGGGCCGTTTTTGTTACAGGGCCGTTTTCCCAGCACAGCTGCAAAATCGTCCCTGAACCAAAATCGGCTGAAAACCAGCCCCGGCAAAGAGCTCCGCAGGACACCTCCAACACCCCGAGTGGGGAGAGGGTTGGCCGGCCGAGCACTTTGTCAGGGCCGGTTGTAGTTCCCAGTCCGGCCCTGCGCAGGGAGCGCAGTCCACGGCATCGGAGACTAACGCGGACGTGTGTCATCCCGTGTGTGCACCTTTAAGGCCTGTTTATCGCCTAGGGCCGTGCCATGTTGTACGGAGTTCGATGGAATGTTTCTTAACTTTTGGACTGTATTTAGATGAATCTTGATTTGTTCAGACATTTTATGTTGTAAGGCAATTTGATGATGACAATAAATACATTAATAGATTATTTCGGCAGACTGTTTTAAAAAAAAAAACAAATAAAAAGAACATTTTAAAAATAAAATTAAATATATTTTGAAATCTCATTTGCATTATATCGTTTGTTAGCCTCATTTATCGATTTATTCTTATTCAGCCTCGATTTCTGAATTTTTTTAGACTGGGCAGCAGAAGCAAGAAATAACAAAAAATAAATATGTAAATAAAATTAACGTGAAGTAGAGTTTCTTAAAAACAGGGCACTCCAAACTAGTTAAAAAATGTTCTGATAGTGTAAACATCACCAGTTGATTGACTGGGAAAAGACTTTAGTCTCAAGTACCTAGTCCCTGGATACCCTCTCGGGTGATTAGTGCGCTATACAAATCAACGTAACAGGACCAATTAAAAACCTAAAGTCTTAATTGTTTTGCAAACACGGCAGAACGACTGATTCCTTCTTTAGCATGCAAAACCTTTTTTGACTTTTTGCACAAATTCATATTTGGCTTCCAGGCACTGTTTGCAACGCTGGTGTTACTTCAAGAGGGCGCTCGGCTTTAACGGAACCACAAACATATTGCACCTTCTTATAGTCAGTCCCGTGTCATGAATCCAGAAGTACTTCCTGGTTTGGGAACAAGGAGAATGACTATGAAATGAACAATACTGCCCTGCAGGACAGTCTAGTATCAAAAAGTGTTACTTCCAGAACCCCATAGTGTGAATACAAGAAAACACAATAGTAAGGGCGCTTTCAGAGAATAACTGTGGGGCGGGAGAGGAAGCTACTAAATGAGGCTTCCCTTTTATTACAAGAGGTGTGCACATATAAGCTTGTTTTCTGCAGAGTGCAACATTGTGTAGTTTACACAATCTGTCTCCCTGTAGGAGGGCAGTGTTAAAATTAACCACAGGCAGAGCTGGCGTAGTGCCACTATGCAGAGTTCCGCGGAATTGTTAAAATACTCTGCTCTGCTCCCCGCCTCCAACCCGCTAATAAAAAATATAAAAACGGAAATTGAAAAAGAAAAAAGGCACTTACCTGTACTGTGGCTTCTCACGATGGCCCTCCTCCTCTTTGCTTTGGTCTCGCTCCCACAAACCCCAAGTCCGATGTACGTTTTGCGAGAACTACACAGGTGGAGACGAGGAGCCTTTTTTTGTCGGGGGGAGGGCTGGCTAACTGTGCTGCGGAGTCGGAGTTTTGCCTAAACTCCGCGTTCTCAGCGGAGCGCGGAGTAGGCAAAACTCCGCACACTCTGTGCTGGCTGAGCGGAGTTCTCTGCACGTCCTTAGTTAAAATGTTCTATAATACAAGACAAAATCTTTGTTTGTGAATAATATTTTGAATAGGTTCTGCTGAATATATATAGTTTTCTTTCTTAAGGTACCTCTGTGTTTTAATAACGCTTGAATCCGTTTTGTTTTAACTTTTGGTATAGTGCAGAATAGCTACATAATAATGCCATGAAATGTGTAGCAAAATTTTACTTTTGTTCCATACTGTAGAGAACCATGGCATATAGTTTGGGGCATCATTTCAGTGGCCTTAGATGGGCAGCGGGGTTCAAGGACTGGGTGGCACTGTACGCTGACGATCGCTTGTTGTGCATCGGGGACCCTCCGAGCTCTGTCCCCCAATGCCTGGAGATTATTCGATTATTCGGTCTTTGTTAACCCGGCCAAATCCATACTGATGGAGGTGAGGGGGGACGCTGAGGACAGTCACAGGTGTCCTACTATGCCACTGTAACACATTTAAATACCAGGAAGTCCACATGTCCCACCTCCCGGACCTAGCTCGGAGACTTAACGTCCAGGACCTGCCCGCTTCCCTTGGCCAAGACTTCCGGTGCTGGTAACGTCTGCCACTCAATCCAACGGGGTGCAGCGCGCTCTTTAAGATCGGTGTGTCTTCCTCCGTACCTATATATTAGCAAATTTCCAATACTATGTGCCAAGGCAATGATTTCCCTCCCTAACCTCCAAACTGACCTCCTTTGTCTGGGCTGGGAAGCGTCACAGGGTGTACTTCTCAGCGGCTCAACAGTCACCCTTTCTATTGGGGACTGGGATTCGCTGATATTTACAAATACTACTGGGCTGCGCAATTGGTGCCCATCAATGAATGGTTTACGTGACGGTGGGATGATCCGGCATACCACCTCGAACTCCACATAATGGGATGTAAGGGCCTACTCGGCAATCTTTATGGATATCCGGTTTCCATGGAGATGCCCTCCTGTGCTCGAGTGGTGATACACTGGTGGAGGGCGGTGCGGCGCGTAATTTTCTGGAACCGCAACCTTACCAAACGTACTCCCCTGTGGTGTGGTGCATGGCTCCATCAGCTTCCTACCCTGAAGGGGTTATTAATGTCCTTACCTTTCAAAGACTCCAAATGAAATATGGGAGTGTCATTGCATCCTCATTACCCAGTTTCCCCCCCACACCCCCTCCATATCAGTTTCAGGTCTGATATTCTTACGTGGAGCAGTGGCTTTGTACACTCCAGCTGGCCGCACACATTATGTAATGCTGCTTGAACACAAGCTTATTTTGGGGAATTTTTGTATTCAGTGATTGGTCCACACAGTTCAATACAGCGCGTGAGTACAGGGATGTAAACCGGATTGGAATGGATTTAAAAATAAATAATTTTATTAGCAGCTTTAAATATATGAAAACAGAGGTTAACTTGGCTGTGTAAAGGACTATAAAACACAAGGGATTCTGAGACACAATTTCTGGACTTGATATAAGTATATCGTTTGCAAAAGAGAACTGCAATGGGGGCAACCTATGCCCCAATTATGATAACTGCTGTGAGTCCAAGAAAGAGGAAATATGTATTTTCCACCTAGATCTGGGAAAAAACGTTAATAACTTGTTTGCTTTCCGGAAGTGAGAATATTTTTAAGAGAAGATGCACATGCACTACATGACAGCAAGTGGAACCTGGTAGTGACGGGGGAGCTCTGTCGATAGAGTTCAGCTTTTGGATATTAAATTTGTAGAATGACAAGTATTGCCTCCTTTAACAGTCGCTACATCTAGGCATTCAAATTCTGAATTTTCTATGAGACACAAATATCACTAAGACTAATTAATAATTACACATAATGTATTGAATAGTATTCATTGTAATTAGGATGGCTCAGTGAGTTAAAGGTCACAGCTAAAACATGAGGTGATCTCCAGGTTAAGAGTTTGACTCAAGTCAAGGCTAACTCTGCCGTTCATCCTTCCATGGTTAGTAAATTGGGTACAACATATAGAAATGCCAGAAGTAGTGCATTCTAGTAAATGAATATAACCTAAACATAACATAACGTGTATTTGTAAAGCGCACGTTCACCCGAGCAACGGGGCATCTTGGCGCTGAAATAACAGATGTATATAATATAGGGGATGTGTTATAGAAAGTCCCTCATGCTGCAACCCTCGTGCGCCTGTTTGTTTTTTTAGCCCCCACCTCAAGCACTTTGGTATTACAGAAATGGCTGCAGAGGCTTTCTTGGCTGTTTCTGTGATACATATTGCGCTAATGTTAAATGCATGCTGACGTGATCTAAAGAGGGCGTCCTTTGCACTGGCGCTGTATAAAAGGCATAACTCCAGAGAGAAAAAAGCCATCAGAAGGTGCACTGACTGCGCACCACATAAGGGTAGCGCACCCAGAGGTGTTCTTGCAAATGGGGTACAAGTGTTGCATGGACCCGTGAGGCATCCATCGGAAGGTGGTGCAGCCAATCACTGCTGCCGTCTAATGGGGGAATCCCTGTTTCCCTTTTAAAGACAGCCTGGTTTCCACCTGCACAATGAAAGCCGAACAGGCAGCTTCAAACAGCTGGCTCTTTTTTCACGAATGCACTGCTCTCAGTGCAGGTGTGGGTTGTTCCTACACGGGGAAAAGTGGATTTACTATGATATGGTTCAATGTCCCACTCTTCACCCAGTGCACAGACTTTTAAGTGTGCACGGCCCGCTCCGCCGTATTGTGGTATGGGCGCATTTTCCTGGTTGGCGCCGGATGCATCTTTTAAATGGAGCACCAGGCGCTAACCAGGAAAATGCACCACATTATGGTGAAGGTGCTACGTGCATAGCAGCTGCAAACTTGCGTATTTGTGCGAAAAACGGAACGGTGCTTTGAAGCCGCTCTGTGTTTCACAGTGCATGCAGCAACCCGCCTGCAAGGGGATGTCTGGGGGGTCTATGGTATCCCCTTTTCCCTCTCCAGAGGGCTGACATCAGGAGATATATAAAAATAAAATGTCGGAATTTGTAAAGCGCACAGCTACCTCCACCGGAGGTGTCCCGGCGCTGTCCGTATACCGCTTAGGAACCCTTCCTGGCTTTCCTGGGAAATGTCCACTCCTGGGCACCCCCCAGGTGCAGCCAGGCATCCCAGCGCTTTTGGGGCCGTTGTGGAGACTAAGCAAGCTATTGCCCAGAGTTGCAGCGTGGGACCCATGATCAGAACAGGTACTGAGGCGACAATATCCAGTCAGGGGAATTAATGAGTCGGAGACCCGCGAGGCGGGAATCGAACCCTGGTCCCTGGCCAGAGCTCTGCATCAAGGTCTGCCTGCTCTAACCATTGAGCCACACTTCTCCATCACTGACTTTGCACCAACTTTTAGGTAGTGCACTGTCAGTGCGCCTTCTGACAGCTTCTTCGCCTCTGTGCCCGCGTCTGTAATACAGCAGGGGCGCAGAGGCAAACGGATACCCTCATCTGCATTGGGCCACGCCCCCATGGAAATGAGGGAACGCCCTCTTGAGGAAGCGCTGGTGCCAGCGCTTTCAGTATTACAGGATGGGATGCACAAGCGTCGGCTGCCCCTTCTATAATACCAAAGTGCCCCGAGGGTGTGCAAAGGGGGCGCAAACGCCTGTTGTGCCCCCGGGGCACTCTGGTAATATGGCCCCAGATCTCTAAAGTAGGTTGTCTCTGCTTCTGGCAACTTAACCTACTAAGAAAGCTTTTGCCCCAGCTGACTTGGTCCTAGTGAAATCGAGTCTCTGGTCCGTCTTCGATACACGGCGCCGGGAAACTAAGAGAGGGGGAACCATACAGCCTAGGTGAAACCGCCTCGTGGATTTTCAGGCGCACCCGCCCGACCACGAACAATTTTTCTCCTCCCGGTTTTCACCTTACTCGTGAACAATCGAGATCCATTACAGCCTGAATCTATAACTGTTGGGATTCCGAAATTAGGATTCAACTCAATGCCCCGACCGGGGATATTTATCTAAACGTACTATTACGTGCAAACATTTGCCTAGTGGACACGCAACAGAGTCTACACACTGACCGGCCTTCTCCCCTATTTTCGTTCCCGCGAAACGCTATAAGATCTACTATCCGGAATAATTATATCCAATCCTTACTATTACTTATTCCAGCCCTGAAGATTCGCAGTTTGTTCCCTGCGATGAAACACGTGTTGGCTTGTGAAATGGAACATTAAACAGAAGTGACCATTCAAAGAACAGACTCTTCATCCATCAATGTTTATTTTGGTTCATATGTACTTATTCTTGAAGTTCTACCAAATGTTTAGATTTGTCCTATCAATCTCCACCATTTTATTATACTAACTCACTTCAGTACTATCAAACTACTATCTATTGTGTATAGCGCAGGGGCATTGTTGTTCTTATCTGCTTCTGGCAACTAAACCTACTAAGAAAGCTTTTGCCCCAGCTGACTTGGTCCTAGTGAAATCGAGTCTCTGCTACGAAAACTCTTGCTGTTTGGACTCCCTTTAAGAACGCTCCAACTGGTGCAGTGGACGGTGGTCCGGCATAGTACTGGAACTTTGCACCACAACCATAGTTCATTCATTTAGGAACAAGTTTATCGGCTCCCATCAAGGAAAAACCTCCTTTCAAAGTGTTTTGAAATTTTCTTTCAGTCCATTCATGGCAAAGCACCTCCCTTCATGGTCACTGAATGTCATCTCACTTAGTCACACTTTACGATCCAGTGGTCAGTGCTACAGGTAGACAGTTACCACCAGCTGCAAGTGGGCAGTTACCACCAGCTAAAATTGGACAGTTACTACCTGCTTGCTACAAGTGGACTTTTTATTTCCAATCAACCTTATTAACGTTTTCTAATTGTATCTGTACTCTGCGTATTATGTTTTTCTACAGCGCCATGAAACCTCGATCTGTATAAATACTAAATAGCATACAAGTCACATGATGCACATGGACACGCGCTCAAACGTTAATTATAATACTCGGATTCACAC
This sequence comes from Lissotriton helveticus, assembly GCF_964261635.1. Lineage (NCBI taxonomy): Eukaryota > Metazoa > Chordata > Amphibia > Caudata > Salamandridae > Lissotriton > Lissotriton helveticus. The sequence goes on from NC_136064.1 coordinate 64,696,818, forward strand.
AAATTGCTGAGCATTATTTGCGGCAATGTATAAATGTAATGTAAATGTGTTTGTATTTATAAAGCGCCTTCTACCCAGAGGTCTCGTAGCGCTGTATTCATACCTCTGTGGAACCCTTCCTGGCTTTCCTTTGAGATGTCCACTCCTGGGCACCCCTTAGGTGAAGCCAGGCATCACTGCGCTGCTGGTGCCGTTGTGGAGATTAAGCAAGCTATTGCCCAGAGTCACAGAGATTAGACTAGGCACCGAGGCGAGAATTATCAGGTCCGGGGAGATTGAGTCCAAGAGACGCCGAGATTGAGTCCAAGAGCCGCCGAGGCGGGAATTGAACCCTGGTCCAGGCCAGACCTCTGCATCAGGGTCTGCCGCTCTAACCATTGAGCCATGCTTCTCCAATGTATACATGCTGCAGCCAGAACCATGTCCCTTGAGCAGGACAATTCAACATTCTCATTAGCAAAATGAGCACCAAACAAGAGATGAAGATTTTCACCTTTTGGTGCTGGTATAATTTTATAGGTACCCAGTTCCATTTTTAGAACTGCTAATGTATCGATCTGCAGCGATGTTATTTGCTATTTTTTCTCTTTTATTTGTGAAGTATTTAAAGCTTTGATGCTGTTGGGGTCGAGTGAAACGTAAGCTGAACACTCTGTGAACATATGTATAAAAGAACATTGTAATAAAGCATGTTCCATTACATGAAGAGTATATTATTTGCACCAGGATCACCAGATTTCAATTCACGCCCGTATTTTGCACATCATTCTTGGGGTGAAAATACCCCCTGGAGTGGAACAGCAGGGTGCATTGCTGTTCCTTCACTTCAGTATTATCTGCCCCTGAAGTGGTGCATTGTGGGCATGAAACGCAGAACTGATTGAGCACTGACCACTGAGCATGGAGTGTGATATTCGCTGCACCCCATTGGTGGGTTTTGTGACGTGCACTCAGATGGTGGCGTGCCAGCATGGACACTGCCCATGTGGAGACGAGAGAGGGTACTGGGGCTTGGGTGGGGTAGAGAGTATGTATTATGGTAGAAGGAGTTCTGTATTGAGTACTGACCAATGAGCGTGGAGTGTGAGATCCGCCGCACACCATTGGTGGGTTCTGTGATGCCCACTCTGATGGTCCAGGCCAACTTTAAAAGTGCCCATGAGGATATAAGAGAGCGTTTCAGGGCGTGGGTAGGGTAGAGAGGGTGCATTACTGTAGAAGGAGTTGTATATTGAGTACTGATTGAGTACCCATCACTGAGCGTGGAGTGTGAGATCCGCCACACACCACTGATGGGTTCTGTGATGCCCACCCTGATGGTCCAGGCCAACTTGAAGAGCGCTCAGGAGGAGAACAGAGAGTCCTGGGGTTGGGAGGGTAGGAGCTGCGCCTTGTGGTAGAAGCGGGTGGGCTTTTCTCCCGGGTTCGCTTTTCTATGGAGGCGAGGAAAGGCTGGTGAAGAAAGGCTGGGTCTTGTGGGCTCTAGTGCCAGAACGGAAAATGCCTCTGTGCTCCCAGTTTGATAGTAAAAGCAGTGTTTAAACTGGAAAAATAAAAGTGCAGGTACTCTGTACCGGAGTACCTGCTTGTTTCTGAGAAGTGCCGGTATTCTACAATTAAAAGTATTGCATTCCTCTTGAGAAGATGCTGGTACTCTACAATTAAAAGTACTGCATTTCTCTTGAGAAGTGCTGGTACTCTACAATTAAAAGTATTGCACTTCTCTTGAGAAGTGCCGGTACTCTCCTCCTCAAAATAAAAAAGTGCCGTATTCCGTACCGGACAGTACCTGCCCATTTAAAGGACTGAATAAAAGGCAGACAAAACTGGGCGCATTGGGGTCCTTCCCTTCCGCAGCTGTGCAACTATCAGTGCCAATGTTCATGATACTCTGAAAACAGGTATATGAGAGTGAGTGTAGTAGGGAGGTGAAGTAGGGTTGATGAAGTAGGGTTGACGAAGGCAGTGTTGAACCATGTTAGTAGTGCCTGAGGCGCAGTGGCTATATCTCGTGTTACAAAGCGCTAGAGGCCATTATAGGGACTTTTCAGCAAGGCTGGGGCTTGGGGTATTTCACGGGTCACAGAGGAAGCACGTCACGGTCCTCACCGGAAGTCACAGGATGGAAGGAGGAAGCTGGCCGGCAGTATCTGATCCTCAGCTGAAGCCTGGTGCTTTTCTCAACAGTCAAAACAGAACCGTGGAAAAGGGAAATGAACCGAGGCTCGTGAGAGACGGACTGAAAGCACAGCGCTGCCCTTTGGCTTGTTGTGTGATCGTGTGAAGTTAAGGTTACAGGAAAAGAGGCTGAGAATTGTTTGCCACCGAGTCACGAGGCTCCTGCTTCCACCTCATCTCTAATAACATCGACCCTGGCCATTTTACTTCGGTGTTAAACTTATGAATACATTTTGGGCTTTAATTGGTCTGTGGATGCCTTAAATCCCTAATCCTAGCTAATAGAGCTGTCATCCAGCCAATGTGTTTGGTTCATCCACTGTCTAGGCCACGTGCTCTAGAGCGTGGGAGACCCCAAGTCTCACTCGCCACATCCTTTGCAAGGGAAGAGCAGCCGGGGCGCCGACTCTGACGCCCCTGGAGGAAAGAATCACTAAAGTGTACAACACACATGTGTGAAGCTTGGAACCAGGGCCCCTGACGTCAAGAGAACGTAATTGATGAGCAGTGCGAACACCAGGGCCCGTATTATCCGTTGTGCCCTGGGGTTGAACGCGCGCTTTGTGCACCCCTGGGACAGAATGGTATTGTAGAAGTGGCAGACGCCTTTGCGTCCCCGTGTGTAATACTGATAACCCTGGTGCACATGTAAAATCAGTGCCATCATGGAAGGGCATATGCTCATTTGCATGGGGGCGTGGCCATATGCAAATAAAGGGATCACTTTGCCTCTGTGCCAGTGCCGTATTGTGGATGTGTGCGCAGACGCAAGTATGCCCTTAGGTGGTGCATCGAAAGTGCACCATATAAAGGTGGAGCACTCTCAGTGCGCCTCTTAAAGGCAGCCCTCAAGAGGGGAGAAAGGGGGTCCTATGGACCACCAGACATCCCCCGAATGCGGGTGCAATCACTCCCTGCACCCGCCTGCAAGGGGACCTCTGTTCCCTCTTCAAACACAGATCGGCTCTAAAGCAGTCGCAGTCGCTCTGTATTTCACTTGAATGCGCTGCCCCGAAGGCAGCACGAGTGCGCAGCTGCCCTGGGAGCCGCGCATTATTTTGACAGGTGCGCCATGGCGCAAGCAGGGAAAGAGCGCCATCTACATAATAAGGCCCTGATCTACAATTTTTAAGCGGCCTTGCAGAGCACCAGACTATCACATTACGAATCATCGGGGTAAGTCATTGGGAAGCATTTTTGTAAATCTTTTTGCACTTCACCATTTACACATTTATTATAGACTATTTTGGAGAAACCATTTCTGGGGGCCTTAGCGGCTCAAGATCTGCACCCATCAAGAACTATGAACTAAAAATCTGAGAACTGGTTGAACCCACGTTAGACGCGATTGGATTTTGAGATCCACCTTTTCTGAGCAGGAGCTATTTACTGAGACTTCTTCCAGGACTAAGATGTCCTTGACCATCCGGTCTAGTCACTAGGGGGTAGATGTATCAAACCTTTTGCGATTCGCAAAGGCCGAAATTCTGCGAATTTCGTCATTTGCGAATCGCAAAAGGCTTTTTTGCATTTTTTTAAATGCATCACAAAATCGCAAAATAAGGAATCGCAAAAATTTGCAATTCCTTATTTTGCTTAAGCATTTAAGGAATCGCAAATTTTGCGATTCTTTAAATGCGATGTATGTGGGTTTTAGAAATTGCAAATTTGTGTTAAGAAATCGCAATTTACCACCAACTTGTAGTTGGTGGTCATTTGCGATTTCATTTAAAAATGCCCTATTTGGCATTTGTGAAGGTGGCATGTGACACACATATATGCCCATAGGGCATGTATGTGCGCCATATGCACACACATGTACATTTCAGGAGTGCAGCAGGGTGTCTTTGAGACACCCCTGCACCCTTGAAATTATTCTCAATTTGCAAATTCGCAAATTGCGATTCGCAAATTAAGAAATATTTCACAATCATTCCTATGGGCCTCCTGGCCCATAGGAATGCATGGGAAATTATTCCTTAATTGCTAATTCGAAAATTGCGAATTCGCAAATAAGGAAGACTAAGAAATCGCTAAAAAATAGCGATTTTCTATATACATTCCATTTTGCGATTTCTAAATAGCGATTCCTTAAAAATCGCTATTTAGAAATCGCAAAATGGAATCTTGATACATCTACCTCTAGAATTGGCCTGTTGGCTTGTTCTTGCATGCTGGTAGCCTTTTTGGGGAATTGGTGCAAGGCTGTTTGCTGGGTTCCACGTGCTACAGGCCTGACAATTTATGAATAAAGTTCACCATAGGAGATGGGGCAGGGGCCTTCGAGGTGAGCCCCATGCCGAGTGCTACCTTAAAGACTCTGCCCTTCACCAATTCCTCCCCTCTCAAAAAAAAACCCCAAAAAACAAAACAATGGGTCAGCGAGGTTCTGTCGCCATGCCCTGGGGTCAAAATTGTGTGACACATAGTGGCACCGTGTGGGTTGGCATTGGCAGATCTTGTGCCAGCAGAGGTGCCTGGGAACCCCATGTACCACAGACTCTATGGCTAAGAGACCCTTCTTCAGCCTGGGCGGGGGAGAGTGGCTAAAGACTAACATGGGCTGTGCCCTAAAAGGGAGAAAATCAAAGATGGGATTAAAGTATTCTTGTCATATCCTTAGGAAGTGTGGGAGAAGAGCACAACGGTGCCCTAGGGAGAGGCTAAGGTGTGCAAGGGGCAACAGTTCTCAGCCCAATACAGATGAAGTAATAAAGGATGTAAGGTATACCCTGAGCACATAAAAAGTAAACATGTATTAGAAACTACCAGAAAATGCTTGAACAAAATCAATGAAAGAAACCCCAAGAATATACAACTGTTTCCAATTAAAGTGAATGGCAGCAAGATTTATCATAAATAGCGAACAATAATATTCTATAGGGAAGGATGGAAACGTTTTTTTTAATCCACTCATAGCTAAGGGTTTTAAGCTGGATTGGAGCAAAATCAGGTTGCCACATGAGTTCCTGTGGTTCAGTAGGGCCCGTGGCATTGCCCCGGTGCAAGTGAACATATATTTACTAAGGAGCTCGCTCCCTCCAGCTGAAGTTGGCTCAAACCTACAAACGATGCCTGCTCAACGAGGTCAGATCTCTTGCTTGAGGCAGCGTTTTCAAGCGCGCTGTGGGAAGGTTCTTCAAGGTGGCCGATGATTGGGGCGGGGTCATTGGGTCTGTCAGATGGTTCTCCCAAGTCAATTCTAGTTTTGTTGGATTTATTGAGGTTTCTTATCTCCAGCAAAGGTCACAGGCTAGTGGATAACAGACTTCTATAGACCTGGATTGGTTACACTGAAGCTTGTGGTGGAAAGGAATTGACTAGATGAAAATGTTCCAAACAGGATGAAGAGTTGACTTAAACCGGCAGGTTAAACCTTTTATCTGCATTTGGTGGAACTATATTGCGGCTTTCGGACAGCTGTTCCTAAAATTTGAACATTTAGCAATACATCTTACCACTGGTGACGCTTGGGACTCGGTAAGTACGGCTCAAAGGAGTCACATAATTTGTAGTTTGTCACTGGATGTTACAACTGAGGCTAAACATCTTTAGACTCCATAACAATGCTTGGCCTGTTTCTTGCAATACCTTTTACTCCTTCAAACCAGTTAAGGCACAGGTAGGCTGTCAACATCATTAAATGGTCTATGCATCTTTCCTGAACCCTCTGTTTTATATATATATACATTTGTTACGCACACAGCTGCTCGTGAGTGTCCCGGCGCGAGACCAACAAGGTGCAGCAATGGGCTTCATGTGAATAAATGAGTTTTCAATTTTTTCTTAAATACAACTGCATCCTGGATGGTACGCAGGACCAGAGGAAGAGCATTCTATGCAACTGCTGCTTTAACTGAAAATGAACTACCCCCCATTCTCTGACGCTTGAAACGTGGGACTTGGGCAAAGCATAGGGACGAGGAGCGCAAAGAGCGCGCAAGGGCATAGAAGGAAACACGCCTCTGCAGGTAAAGAGGGCCACACCCATGGAGCGAGCGGTGGGCCATGATCAGTCGTTTAAATTTCACTCTGGCTGCTAAGGGCAGCCAGTGAAAAAAGCGCAGCTGGTGATGACCACTGTCCCTGGCCGACAGACCCAATAGTAATCTGGCTGCATTGTTCTGGACCAACTGTAACTTCTTCAACAAGTAACCCGGGATGCCAGCAAAGAGGGCATTAGCGTAATCCAGCCGAGACAGGATCAACGCACATGTGATTGTTTGCCTCGCCACAGATGGCAGAAGGGGAAAAAATCTTCTAAAAGATTTAAGCAAGCCGAAGCAGCCGCCGGCCAGCTTCTTGATGTGTACTGCGAAGGAAAGTTCTTCGTCAAACCAGACCCCAAGATTTTTTTGCTAGCTTCCCAGTAGAGGTTGGACGTGGGTACTCAGGAGGCCAGAGCTGCTCTCTGAAATTCGGGGGAAATGTGCCAAAAAGCAGAATCTCTGATTTCCCTTCATTGCACTTGAGCCGTGTCTCCGCCCGCCATTTAAAGATTGATGAAGTGCACTGTTGGGCCAGAAGTACAGAGTCCGCACCTTTGGGCCAGGTGAAAAGCTGCTGGGTGTCATCCACATAAGCCAGCACCTTAGCCCCCAGCTCCTCTGCTAGATATATCAGAGGAGTCATATAGATATTAAATAGGAGGGGACTAAGGGAAGAACCCTGCGGGACACCCGTTTTTACCAGCTGAGGAGAGGAGGAGGAAGGTGGGATGCAGATCTGCTCGGACCACCCTTCAAAGAAGGAGTGGAACCAGACCCACACGGTGCCCGACAGACCAATTCTGGCCAGACGTGACAGAAGCAATGGGTGCGGGACCGTGTGAAACGCGGCTGAGAGGTCGAGCAAAATTAGCGCCGCCCTCCCGCATGCGTCCAGACAGTCCCGTATAGCCTCTGCCACCTCAAACAGCACTGTTTCAGTGCTGTGTGATGGGCAAAACCCAGATTACGCTGGGTGTAGGAGCACCTCCTTTTCCAAAAAATCGGTAAGCTGTTTGTTTACCGCCTTCTCACACTACTTTGCCAATGAAGGGAGGAGGGAGATACGCCGGTAGTTCCCTGGGCAAAGGGGGTCTAGTGACTGCTTTTTCAAGAGAGGCAGTATCTTGGACTCCTTCCAAGCCAAAGGGATCACCACTTTCTGGTGGGAAAGATTGATGATGGAATTCACTTCTGCATTAGCAACCTCCGCTTCCCCTGCCAGCGTCCTAGCTGCACAAGGGTCTAAAGGTGAACCTGATTTTAAACCTTTAAGAATTTTAAAACATTCCAGAGGATCAACCAGCCTAAATTCGGACAGTGAGTGACCAATGACTACCAGAGGACAGTCCAGAGATGCCCCCGAGTGGGTAAAGCAGGGAGTGAAGGTTGATTGAATCGCCAAATCTTATCTCTAAAAGAGCGTGAACGAGTGTTGTACCAAGAAGGTGAAGATGGCATCACACTTGCTTGGAATTTTATAACTGTATGGGGTGGGTGTGGGGAGCACTCCTATTCTTGAAACTTAAACTACTAATACAACGGTGCTATGACTGATTAGGGTTGTCACGCCTTAGTTATGCTTGAGTTAAGACTAGCCTGTGGGGTAGTCCAGTCATGCACTGTTCACGTGGTGTTATCTCACACCTTCTTATGTTATCAAACTTACTCAACAATTATTACAAACGCTTTTTCAATCATTTAATTTTTCACATTTGTTTCTGATTTCATGTTTTCAATCACATGCTATAAATCACTTCATGAATCAATTTTAGAACACAGTTTTTACATATAATCAATAATCATGATATCTTTTTAAACATGTTCCAATCATTATTAATTCATAACACAACTCAGTCGCGGGCCCAATGCATTTCGGTACCCAAGGTACCTTCCTCAGGGGCCTTTCTTAATGTAGTTGTTATATGTAGAGTGTTATCGATATCATCAAAAAGAGGTTCGCATCTGTATGCTGATGCGTTCGTATGATTCTCTATCTCCTGTTGGGTAGTATTTTCGCGAATCTAAACTGTCTTTCCTTCTTCTTAGATTTTCCACTATTCCGAACCGCTTACGCACCTGTAGGTTGTAGCCCTTTGTTTTGAACCTGGGATAAAAAAGCCACACTGCTTGATTATTCTGCTCCCGATGACTCGGGTAGTTCTGCTGCTGTTTGGGTGGTCAGGTGTACCGGTCCCCTGCTTATTGTGATGTCTTTGTCGGTAACCAAACTTTCTTCAGAAGAATGAGTTGCTGTTGTGGTCTTTTTAGGCTCGTATTTTCTCTGTGTGTAGATGTCCGCCCATGTATACACTTCGTTAAGTTTATAGTCTATTGTGTCGCACTTGTACTTGCGCATTTTACCCTGCTGAAATTCCTTACTGTATTTATCTAACTTCTGGTTCAATCCTTCCAGGTTAATTTGCCACGTGTTGGTTTCCAATCTGCTTTCCAATTCAGATTTCAAAATATTAATTTCCTCTTCCAACTCTCGACTGGTTTTAGACAGTTCTTCTATTATTAATAGTATACGGTCCAATGAGCATGTATTTAAAATACTATACCTTTTCTCCATAAATTTTGCATTTAAATTGAAGCGGAATAACATTGATTTGATGGCTAATCTTAAACCTCTTGGTATCCTTTTTGCTTTGTGATATTGCACTAAAGTTGATGCGTGCATTTTTTGGTTCAATTGACGACGAGTCAAATATTCTAGTTGTTTAACCCCTTCGATGCTGGTGACGGAACCGTTCCGTCATCAGTTACGGCTGAGCTGTGCTGATGACGGAACGGTTCCGTCACGACCGCACCCTGTTCTGGAATGTTCAGCACAGGGCGCGGCTAACGCGCCGCATGGAAGCGGTTAAGTTGTTGACTGACTGAGCTTCCATGGGCATCTTTAGTACGTACTTCCTGGATTAAAGAATATATCTGATCTGCTTGTTCTGCTGTGTATGCTTTTGTCGTTGCTCTGTTATCTGTTATTTGGTCGAACTGCATTTTATTCGCTGGGTGCTTCCTCACTGTTTTGACAAGAAATGTATAACTGTATGGGGTGGGCGTGGGGAGCACTCCTATTCTTGAACTTAAACTACTAATCCAACGGTGCTATGACTGATTAGGGTTGTCACGCCTTAGTTATGCTTGAGTTAAGACTAGCCTGTGGGGTAGTCCAATCATGCACTGTTCACGTGGTGTTATCTCACACCTTCTTATGTTATCAAACTTACTCAACAATTATTACAAACGCTTTTTCAATCATTTAATTTTTCACATTTGTTTCCGATTTCATGTTTTCAATCACATGCTATAAATCACTTCATGAATCAATTTTAGAACACAGTTTTTACATATAATCAATAATCATGATATCTTTTTAAACATGTTCCAATCATTATTAATTCATAACACAACTCAGTCGCGGGCCCAATGCATTTCGGTACCCAAGGTACCTTCCTCAGGGGCCTTTCTTAATGTAGTTGTTATATGTAGAGTGTCATCGATATCATCAAAAAGAGGTTCGCATCTGTATGCTGATGCGTTCGTACGATTCTCTATCTTCTGTTGGGTAGTATTTTCACGAATCTAATTAAACTGTCTTTCCTTCTTCTCCGATTTTCCACTATTCCGAACCGCTTACGCACCTGTAGGTTGTAGCCCTTTGTTTTGAACCTGGGATAAAAAAGCCACACTGCATGATGATTCTGCTCCCGATGACTCGGGTAGTTCTGCTGCTGTTTGGGTGGTCAGGTGTACTGGTCCCCTGCTTATTGTGATGTCTTTGTCGGTAACCAAACTTTCTTCAGAAGAATGAGTTGCTGTTGTGGTCTTTTTAGGCTCGTATTTTCTACGTGTGTAGATGTCCGCCCATGTATACACTTCGTTAAGTTTATAGTCTATTGTGTCGCACTTGTACTTGCGCAGTTTACTCTCCTGTAATTCCTTACTGTATTTATCTAACTTCTGGTTCAATCCTTCCAGGTTAATTTGCCACGTGTTGGTTTCCAATCTGCTTTCCAATTCAGATTTCAAAATATTAATTTCCTCTTCCAACTCTCGTATGGTTTTAGACAGTTCTTCTATTATTAATAGTATACGGTCCAATGAGCATGTATTTAAAATACTATACCATTTCTCCATACATTTTGCATTTAAGTTGAAGCGGAATAACATTGGTTTGATGGCTAATCTTAAACCTCTTGGTATCCTTTTTGCTTTGTGATATTGCACTAAAGTTGATGCGTGCATTTTTTGGTTCAATTGACGACGAGTCAAATATTCTAGTTGTTTCAGTTGTTGACTGACTGAGCTTCCATGGGCATCTTTAGTACGTACTTCCTGGATTAAAGAATATACCTGACCTGCTTGTTCTGCTGTGTATGCTTTTGTCGTTGCTCTGTTATCTGTTATTCCTGTTATTTGGTCGAACTGCATTTTATTCGCTAGGTGCTTCCTCACTATTTTGACAAGAAATGTATAACTGTATGGGGTGGGCGTGCGGAGCACTCCTATTCTTGAAACTTAAACTACTAATCCAACGGTGCTATGACTGATTAGGGTTGTCACGCCTTAGTTATGCTTGAGTTAAGACTAGCCTGTGGGGTAGTCCAGTCATGCACTGTTCACGTGGTGTTATCTCACACCTTCTTATGTTATAAAACTTACTCAACAATTATTACAAACGCTTTTTCAATCATTTAATTTTTCACATTTGTTTCTGATTTCATGTTTTCAATCACATGCTATAAATCACTTCATGAATTCATTTTTAGAACACAGTTTTTACATATAATCAATAATCATGATATATTTTTAAACATATTCCAATCATTATTAATTCATAACACAACTCAGTCGCGGGCCCAATGCATTTCGGTACCCAAGGTACCTTCCTCAGGGGCTTTTCTTAATGTAGTTGTTATATGTAGAGTGTTATCGATATCATCAAAAAGAGGTTCGCATCTGTATGCTGGTGCGTAAGTGGTTCGGAAAAGTGGAAAATCGTAGAAGAAGGAAAGACAGTTTAATTAGATTCGCGAAAATACTACCCAACAGGAGATAGAGAATCGTACAAACGCATCAGCATACAGATACGAACCTCTTTTTGATGATATCGATAACACTCTACATATAACAACTACATTAAGAAAGGCCCCTGAGGAAGGTACCTTGGGTACCGAAATGCATTGGGCCCGCGACTGAGTTGTGTTATGAATTAATAATGATTGGAATATGTTTAAAAAGATAGCATGATTATTGATTATATGTAAAAACTGTGTTCTAAAATTGATTCATGAAGTGATTTATAGCATGTGATTGAAAACATGAAATCAGAAACAAATGTGAAAAATTAAATGATTGAAAAAGCGTTTGTAATAATTGTTGAGTAAGTTTGATAACATAAGAAGGTGTGAGATAACACCACGTGAACAGTGCATGACTGGACTACCCCACAGGCTAGTCTTAACTCAATCACACTTGCTTGGGCCACAGGAGACATGAAATTCTGGACAATCGCATACATTTCCCTAGCGTTATTCTTGGCAGATTCAATGCGGGCGGAGTAGAATTGTCCTTTGGCCAGCTTGATCGCTGCATAATATGACTTCTGCTTATCTCTAAGCTTGCTATTACCAGATGGGCAGTAGCCACACCTCCTCCACGCCCGTTCAAGGATTTTACAGTCATGCTTCAAATCTTTAAGAGAAGGATTGAACCAGGGTTTGGACGGAGATTCTCTAGCTAGCCCGATAGAGCCGGGGGGGGGGGGGTGGGGCGGCAGCAACTGCAGACAAGACCCAGCTGGAAAACCCTGCAACCTGGTCCTCCTGCACTGCGCATTAACAAACAATCCAGGCTTCTAAGCAGGGCTTGAACTGTGGAAAGCAGAATCCATCTGCCTTGGGGAAAATTGGGATGCTGAATTTCCCTACAATAGTATCTAAATTCAGTCAAATTCAGTTTATTGAATTTAATCAAGAGCTTTGTTTGTTGGTGTTTACTAAGGCCTTATATGGCAATTCCTATCTTCAATATTGCAACACACTAAAAACTGTATGGTTTGTAATTGATCATTACAGCGTTGAGTACTTAAAGTACATTGTTTGAATTGTTGATTTGAATTACTTTCTTAAAGATACACATTTGTCATAAATATCTTCTTGGAAAAATATGAATAAGATATTGGACCCCAGCGGCACAGAGATTACTTGTACTGTCTTCTGGACCCAACCCCTGTCTAATTCCTATCTGCACACAAGTATTTTGGAGTGTTGTAAACAGCTGTTTTACTATTGATAAAAGTTGCCACTTTTCTGGCTCCCTAAGTGTTTTGAAGTAATATTATGCATGTCCAGACCTAGTATATATAGTAGATACACTTTCATATGTTTCCTAGAGTGCTTATGATCCTTTGCACAGATGGAATTGCACATTGCCTTCTTCGGGAGAGTTTTCACTGCTATTTGACTCTCCTGGTTACTCGCAAATCCAGTCCTATTTTCACCATTGCCCTTTCAGCTTTGATTTTTAAATCAAATAAGTTATCATCATCTGCAAATATTTTCTTGCATAAAAACTCTACAAAAAAAATATATATATTATTATCCAGTTAAACTGTGTCCTATATTATGAGACCTTCGTAGAGTTTTAGGTGTACGGGTCTGGCTTTAAGGAATGTTATATGTAGAGATATGTATTTGTGTGGAAGCACCCAACTGTAGAGTAATATTGGTGTAAGATAAAAGGTCAGCTGACAGTTGCACTGTCAGGCCACACCTAAAAATCCATGTAGGTTAAAGGCTGGCCCCTCGCATCTGTTCTGCTGCCAGAAAAAATCACCATAAAGTATCTAGTTATCTAAGACACTTCAATAGCTTTACAATGTCATGCCGACTCCCCTGAAAGTTCAAGCTCAGCCAGCTGGATAAATGAACAAAATGATCAACGGCTGCCCAATCAAAATTATACATTTCTGGCTCCCAACATGTGGGCGGAGCCAAAACCCCTCTTTAGTGATGCTCACATAATTGTCTGGCGACAGCTGCTCTGTCAAGCCGGACCAAAAAAATAGAAAAATACACTTTTCTGAATTTTGAAGAGACCACATCGTGTGTTCAATGATTTATATTTAATTGTATTGTGATTGGATTTATATAGCGCGTAGTAGACCTGACTAAGCTTCGCAGTAAATAATTATTCACCAGTAGTTTTTGTCTCTACAGACACCAGCCAAACCGTAGGGAGGTGAAAAAGTTGCTGAAAAGCAAATGTAGGTCGAAAGTTTTCAGTTTACATTTTTGTTGTAGAGCGATGGTGCTTCCTGTGAGACTTATTGTACGCATGCATTGGGAAACTCGAGGTTAATCCTTGCACAGTGTGTAACTGTGGATGGATGTGAAAGTTGGGATAAGAGTGATTTCTTTTCACAAATATTTAGTGTTGTTTAATTTTTCACAACCTGTGAACGATCACAGCTGCTTATTCACGAAGAGGGCACAGTGGCCAGTCACTGCCTGTGTCCAGCACTTGTGCAGAGCCATTGATTATGCACTAAACACATTCCGTTACTCCTCGGAGTGATCTCCCATCTGCTCTCAGCAATCTGTTACACATGCTTTAAAATGAATACAGTGTGTTGGAGAGCTGCATTGTGCCTGTCTTCGGTGATTCCAGCTTCCTTCGTGATTTACTGTCTCTGCTGCCTGGCCTCGGATGAGAAAAGGACAGAAGGGAGACAGGAAGGAGCGCAGTGTGCGTGTGTGGGGGCGCGAGCTGGAGAGAGAAAGACAAAGTAGAGAGGGGGAAATGAGAAAAGACAGATAAACAAGAGAGCAGGGAGAGACCACTTCTAACTGTTCCCTTGCCACCTGCTATGGAACTATCCTTCCCTTCAGCATGTATTTCTGTTTTGTTTACACATCTCCTGAATCCTCTGTTATTGTTTAGATTTCAGGTTGGATACTTGTTTGTGAACGTTGCACGGCTGCCTGCACTCTTCTCTCTGGAAAAGCCTGAATTCTCACATCTGCCACTTGTTGCTTCGGCCTCTTTGCGTTTCCCCCCCCCCCTCTCATCCAGCCACGAATGTTTGCACGCTTTAGATTCCAGCTCACGCTGCGTGCACGGATTGTCACGGACATGTGTGCTCTTACCATGTTGTCTCGTCACTGTTCTTCTGCCAGCCTCCCTCTGTCTTGTCAGTGGTGGGTCAGTCCTGAAGTGCCCCCCCTGTCTGTGCCCCTGTGTCAGTTCACTCGTGTGTGACCCAGTTCCCCACGCTGCAGTATCTTTGTTATGGTTTCAGTACCCCTGACCTGTGACAGTGTCCATATGTCATTGTTGGTGCCTTGATTCCCTGCACCTGCATCAGGGTCAAAGGTCAAAATCAGTGCTCTGATGTCAGACTTCACACTTTTTCCTCATATATTTACACTGGTGTTGGAAAGGATGTGAAATTTGTCCGAAAATGCAGCCGTCATGCACGGTAAAACCAGAGAACGCGCGGGGAAATGAAGGTTTGTTATACTGGTATATCAAAAGGGACGGGTTCTAACCAGGTCTACTGAATCCAAAAGATATCGTACTTAAAAAACTATAACTTTTTTTAGAAGAACCCTCGCCCACCAACCTAGTTGGCGGCATGCTTCATCATCGGGGTCCCACCTAGGGTCCCGAGTACATCCTAGCTGTGATTCAACACCTGAATACAGTGGAGCAGGTAGTGTTGTGAAAGGCAGTGAGATAACAAGTGAATTTTAAAATTATCTCAAGGATCCCTCCAGACTAGGAGACATTTTTATAGTGGGGTCCTGGGACAAAGTAAAAAAACTAAACATGGACGTTATGAGATTGAATTGATCTTAATCATCCTTGGGTTGGTCTACATGTTTCAGCCAATATCGAGTAGATTACCAGGCTTTCTTCAGGACCTGAGGTGGGAGGGCTGTGAAAACACGGCCTCTGTGTTGTAAAAGTACACACGCTAAGGTGATCCTATTATTAGAGGGCGAGTCAGTCACTCACGGTTTCTCACCCAGTACGCTGTATCTGTAAAAGAAAAAAAATGGCACAATGACAAATAGTAACCATAGTATGAACATAACCGGATGCAGTGTATGATGTGGTAAACCCATTCAGTGTCACCTTCACCTTAAAACAAACAAGCACCCATGAAGGATTGTTTGTCACCGGTATTTGTAATCTTGTGCCTCTTGCATAGAAGTCAAAATGTGCAAATACACCTCTTTCGTTCATCAGAAGTATTTCTTATTAGGTAATGTTTGGTAGAATAAATATGTGTTTATGTGTGCCAGGTTACTTCGCGTTGCATGCATCAGGATGGTGTAGACTCAATTGTAGGTCCATTCCCTCCTTCAAACATCATCACGTGTGATCACTAAATAACTCATAAAAAACATTTAAAAACAATTAAAAGGCATGGAATCACACGGATGGTCAGTGAAAAGGAGAATTGGTTAAGAAATGTCTTTCACAACAATACCCGATCCGCTGTAATCCGGCGTCGAAGCACACCTAGAATGCACTCTGCACCCTCGGTGGGAACCCAATGATGAAACATGCCACCAACTAGGTTTGTGGGTGAGGGTTCTTCTGAAAAAACATAATAGTTTTCTAAGTACGATTGCTTTTGGATGCAGTAGACTTGGTTAGGACCCGTCCCTTTTGATATAACTGATTACCCAGAGGAAAAAGATGTGTTTCAAATAATCCTCACTTTTATTTATATGATATTTTGGTTCTTTAAATTTTACTTTCTCAGCACATTTTCGCCTCATTCCAATTTATCGCTGTAGGAGGCTTTTCACTTTTCTTGTGAGTGCAAATTTATTTACCACCTGCTGTGAGATAGCAGATTTTGTTCAAGGGAAAGTGTATTTTGATTGGGCATTTCACTTTTTATGTTTTTAAAGGGGCAGCTAATATTAGACAGAGCAGTTGGCCTCAATAGGTTACTTGAAATATTGTAATCCCATTGATATGATGGAAATACATCACTCTGCCTAAGCTGTACTTTCGGTTCCTTTTACACAACATTTCTAATTTGTAGAATAAGAACTTGTTTTTTTATAAGATTTCAAAGCACAGACTCCATCCTTCTTGAGCACATGACAATCGAGGTGATGTTTACATTTCCCTAATGACACTGGGGATATGGAAAATCATCCGCATTGAGTTTTATGGCGCATCAACTTCCGCATTTCTAAGCTCTGTAAATAAAGGTTGTTACAGTTACTTTTCCCCTTCTGCTGTGACCCATGATCTGATCTTCCCCTGGTAGCCTTGGGCACTTTGTTTATCAAAATTAAAATCAACAACTTTTGTGACGCTTTTGCTGTAAGAGGGTTCGCTTGAACAGTTCTAGCTGTGCTAGTGTTAACCTTGCTATTGTCACAGAACAAATTGCATTAGTATCATATGGGCAGTGCTTAATTTGTAAAAGAGAGAGTGCCTGTGCCAAAGTTCTGCTCAGAAATTCTTAGCAGGTTTTATTAAATGTTGGTGTGGCAAATAATTTACTAATAGACGCTCTCTGCCCCTTTATCTCTCTCTTCCAGGTTCTTGCTTTCTCCCTTTCTGACTTTTTTCTGTCTTTCTCTTCCTCCTTCTTTCTCCTTCGTGTGTTTGTTCCCTCTCTTGCTCTCGGCAATTTTCTGTTTGTAGAAAAATAAGTGCTGGCACAAAAAACAGGAGTGCTAGGGGCCCCCACCGGCAACCACCGCCTCAAATTAAGCACGGCATGCAGAACAGTGGCACCTTATTTAGACCATGTGTGACCTCCGGCCCCCCAACCAAACATTAGCAAGGCCGACTCAGCCTGTCATCCTTCCAAGATGTTTGCTGCTTGCTTTGGTGAGTGTTACTGCAGATTCTTCCTCCTGGGTGTGTCCGGCTGGACAATGGAGGGTGGCAGCATCCTCCTCTCAGTGTACCACTGGCATCTGGTCAATAAATATGACCCCAGCACGGTTTCCTAGATGCACTAGCTCTCCCCTGCCTGCCAGGCTCTGAAAGGTCCCAACTGCGTCCCCCAAGCATCACTTCCCTCATTTCTGATGCGTCTTAGATACCCATGGGCGGGGGTGCCATGGACGGCAGCGGGCCTTGGTGCCAGCAAGGATCATGGGATTCATAATATCATTTTAGGACAGGAAAATGCACCCACAGCTGCTATCCGATCAGCTATGGGGCATAGGAAGGATGCCGGGGTCCCCCACCACTGGTTTGGAAGTAAAAACATCCATCATTGTGTAGTGGGCCCTAACACCCCCGAACCACAGCTCCACCACACTGGCTGCACGATTGATACTTACATTCCTAAGCGGAAGCCTCAGGCCCTAGTCACACTGCACCTGCTGCACCATTCTGTCAGAATTCAGGGCTTAATTGGAGCCGGTGGTTTGTGGTGCTCAGCACCAGCATTTAAGTGTGTACACTGGTGCTTGTGACAGTGTGGCACAAGGTGGCGCGGTCTGGCTAATTTAGAGAGGACCAAAACAACAGTTCTGTATTTATTCAATATACATTAAAGATTACTATTACCTGTTGCCTAAGCCATTCTTATAGCTTCGGGCCCTGGAATAGTCTGAATTGTCACACTTATGATGGTTAGTAGTTGTGTTAGTACTGTCATTGTAGCATGACGGGTAATGAGTGGTGTAGGCTGTAGTGACCTCCTGGTGAGAGTCCTGACACTTATTATTTTATAAATTAATCACTGCTGTGGCTGCACCTTGTTACTCCAGAAAGTCCTTGTCCCAGTCCTGGTGTCTTTCATCTTAGAAAGTATTCCCTGATACAGCTCCTGAGCTGCCCGCCACTTCCCTCAGAGCAGACAGGGCTCCCGCTGATCTCATCGATTAGACGGGAACATGGCCCTTTTCCAGACAATCAAGCACTGTATCAACCCCCACTAGACCACCTGTTCCTCAATCCACAGAAAAGTGCAATGACATCAACTTCTTCTCCAGTGATAAAACATTGAAGATCTGACAGCCGATTGATAACACCAGGCATTCTTCATCTCTTTATGCCCACCTCTTGCCGTAGAATCTCCTAATGGTCATTCTTCAAAGCCCTATCTCTTACAGGTCTCACCGACATGTTCCTATCCCTCAAAGTCATCTTTTATAAAGATGTCTTACTTGTGTCCTTCATCAAAGCTCTCTCTGGGGATGCTCTCTAACCCTACCCACTATTGTCCATGCCTTCCTCCCTCAAGAAGTCTTCCCAGAAGCTCTCAAGACAGACCAGATTCTCCCACTCCTAAGGAAACCTACACTAGGACATTACGAACACGCCAACAACCTGTGCATCACCGACCTTGATCTGCAATATCACTGGAAAACCAATCATGATGAGTATTTTAAATAGTGCTTGTTGCAATCACTGTTGCCTCTTGGAACTAGCATCCCCTTTCACCCCTTTCACGCAGGGCTAATTCCCCCCGCGGTGCGGGGGGGAGGGGCTGCACGCGGCGCCGTGGTACTCATGACGACTCCAGCTCGTCATGCTGCACAGTGGAGCTGTGCTCATGACGAACTGGACGCGTCATGACTTCGCCCACTCCCATAGAACGCTCGCACGGCAGGGGAATTAGCCGCGCGTGGGCTGGCCGCGGCAGTTATGACGAGCTCAGCTCGTCATGAGCACAGCTCCACTGTGCCTGATGACGAGCTGAGCTCGTCATAAGCATGCAAGAGGTTATTTCTCTGTCTCCTAGTTCTCTTATCTGCTACATCTGGAACTGCCCACAAACACACAGAACTTTAATTCTAAACGTGTAGTAGACAAAGTGAATCATTTTGATCTTCCTGGAAGTACCTAAGAGTCTATAAATACGAAGCAAGCTTCTTTGGCAACATACAGGCGCGTTGCAAGTTTCAAATGTTTCTCGGCGGCATGCCAGGTGCTTCCTTCTGAATTCTGCCCACATACACGTGGCACAGAGAATTGTTGGACCTGAGCCAGTGGTAATCGTTGCATCTGGAAACCCTGGCACACACTGTGTGAATTGTCCTTCGTGCACTTGCGTCACAAAGCCTTCTTTACAAACCGTGATAGGTTTTAAAAAGGGATTTAAAACATAATTTATTATTTTCTTTTACGTCTTGAAACGGGAGGTGGCTCTTAGGAAGGTGAAAAAAAGCCACGTGGTTTTATCTTTGCGGGTGTCCTCAGACATTCTTAGTGTATTTTACATACCCTGTGTGGACTTTAATGGCACATGGACTGCAGTCCATGTGCAAATTATATGTAAAACATATCAAAACACTCCATATGCCCCCTGTGGCTGCAGGGAAAAAATCCATTAAAAAAAAGGCATTTCTTAAACACACGTTGACAAAGCCAATAGGTCTGGCAGTGGCTGCAATACTTTTGGTTTTGTCAATGCTTGTGTTATTTTGTTATAACTTTTACATACCTTTATTATTGGGAAGCTGCCAGTCCATGCCATTATAAAAAAAATGACTACAAACTAAAATATATTTTGATTTAAAAAAAGCACTCATTGCCGTGGTAGTCCCTAGCACTGAAAGGGACTACTTTGTCTGTGGACTTCTACTTGCGAAAGGGAGGAATGCCATCCCTCACGGTGAAATTAGCCAATGACTGAGGTGGGCTGCCCATTGCCCCATTTTGTCTGCTATAGTGGGAGGAAGGAAACTGTGAAAGACAAAATAACAGACTATTGTACGAAGAGGGCTGGCTGAAAGCAAAGGTAGGTATAATATTCATATAATTTTAGTAAAATCAAAAGGTCTCTTAAAACACTAGACCTAGAAATGACATACAGTTGCGAGTTATCCCAAATATTTGCTCCTGCTGATAGTTCACCACAGCAGACAATACCCATGAGTAAGTACAGGGGAGACTGAGAATTAATGGAAATATGATTTAATTAGATTTCCTGGAATGCTCTAGAGAATTTTCTGCGAATCCCCTTCTATTGCAGGCTAATGCAAACCATAGATGCTGGTCTATTAATCATGATTTCTGCATATTTTTTTTATTTCTTTGTTTGCACTATTGTTCACTTAGATCCATACAAAGCCTCACCAGTGCCTTCTGGTGACCCCCAATTGATACGTAGGTTTCATTAATAAGTGTGTGCAGAATTGTTGCAGCAAGTATGAAAGTTAAGGAGAGCCCAACCCATTGTAATATAAAATATGACCTACAAGCACCTGCCATATGACCTATATATTACAATTTCTTTAGAAGGACAGCGAAACCTCACCTGAGTCACATGGGTTCCATGATAGGATAATCATCAGCTGGACGGTGATTGCTCAAGTGCCCCCTATTAAATGATGGTACTTGTGGTGGTGCCAGACAAAGATCAAAAGAGGTGGAGGTGGAGGAAGCCTAAATAGGAAACTTTGGAAATAAGTGACCTGGGGCCACATGTGCAAAGTTGTTTGAAGTTGCAAATGACCCAATTTGCAGAAGCAGGCCGTTTGTGACCGTAAAAATGTTTTTTTGACGTACACAAGCCAAATTGCAACTTAGTAACTTGCTACCGAATCGGAGTTTGGTTTTGCGATTCGGTATTTGGAAGCGGCGTGTTTAGGGCATCCCTTTCAAATACTGATTCAAATTACTATATATTAATGTTTTAATATAAAATTCCGGTTGCAAAACACGAACATTTTACCGACACCTTCGAAGGAGGTGGTAACCCAAATGCAAATTTACCTCTGGGAATGTAAAAAAATGACACTTAAAAGTTTCACTTTTTTACCGCATTCTGTTTTTCTTGAAGGAAAATGGGCTGTATTTCAAAAAAACACGTTGGTTTATTTAAATGCTCTCACAGACCTGGTGGTCTGCTGACCCCAAAAGGCCACCATCCCTGTGATTGCTATGATTTCTTGTGGGTCACACATTTGCAGAGTACCTCATTAATATTTATGAGGGGATCAATTTGCACCTAAATAGGAAATTGCTATTTTAAAAATATTTATTAGTACATTAGGAATTGCGATTTCCAAATTGCGTTTTGATAAGAACCACAATTTGTAAATCACAATTCCTAATGTTAGTACATCTGACCGCTGGTCTGCACCAGTGACCGTCTTGATGATGACATTCATATAGGGGTCATTGCAACCACCGATGTCTCTAGGCACTGGTTTAGTTGGCAAGTCCGATTATTTCCCAGTGGCTTAGTTCACTTATTTTCAAAAACTGGGAACATGTGGGAACCTTGATATTAAACACAGAAAAAAAAATGTCAGAAGTATTCTGAGCATTTTTAAGACCTGCAGGAAAAAAGTAAATTAACCTTTTGCAAAACTACAGGTGTGCTTAATTCTCACCAAACGCAACTACTGTGATATATCGTACCCCACAGCGCAATAGTTTGCTTATATGGCCGAATTCAGGATTTTTGGCACTAACCTAATAATTGTGAGGGAATAAATGATCTTACTCTTAGGGAATTTTAACATTAAATTAGGTCCACATTGTCCTTTTTCCAATTAATTTTTAGCTGTTCTTGATTTTATTGGATTAATTCAGTTTACGAATGGCCCAACTTCAACTAAAGGCCCTGTATTATATTTGGATTTTAAATTTAATACATTTTATCCAGTCAATTATCCGATTGTTTCGGTCAGATCATGACATAATTGGTTTAAGCCTAACCTTTCAGAGGAAACATGCACTAAAGCTTAGAATTATAATATCTTAATTCTGATTAACTGTAAATGTAAATTGACTCCTGATAAACGTATTCCTGCAAGGAAGATTATATCTATGAACCATTAAAGCCAAAAGGACAAAAAGCTTTGAGAGAAAATGGCAGAAATTACAATTCTATTCAGACAAACTGGCCTGTAAAATTCAGCTCAAGCTTTAGAAAACAGCAGGTTTGACATCAAAACGTCAGAGCTATGAAGCGTGCATTAACAATGCTCGCAGATCTACCCAAGGGTGAACTTTGACCAAAAAAATTAAATATTATGACATTTTCATCACCAATAATCGCAATTTTACTCGAGAATTCTTTCAAATATGTACTAAGCTGGTAAACTTTCCTTGTTTTCATAAGGCTGGCAAAATCCAAGATGGCCGCATGTATGGGTGATGCCGTCGTGCACTTTTAGTTCTTCATCTCTGCTGGTTCCTGTGTTGGCGCGACAACAGCATGGCATGAAGCGCACTTGTAGTTCATATCCTGAGCTTGATTGGTTGGAAAATAGTGGCACAGAACGCTGAGCACAAACGTTTGAAGCGGTAGTCCAACCCGGATAGCTACCATTGCTGTCCTCCTGCCGCCCAATAGACCCCCTACCTTGCAGACACTGGAAGCAAGTCTGCAAAACTCAACTGTCCGCGGTCATGGAGCCTATGTCTGATGAGTGGAAATAACAAGGACCCCCTGCTTGACCAATTACAGAAAATTCCTAGGTCAGGGACATAACATGTGGAAATAACAACCTAGACAATTCACTATTTGCTTGTCAATTATGATAATAGAGAGGAAAATAAAATAATGACATATGAAGTTATTGCTTTTTATTAATTCCGTAGAGTTTATATATAAAGTTTACACGTAAAACCACATTATTTAAAATGGTGTATAGCTCACCAATGAAGAGCTACAACATCAACAATTAATATAATGACAAGCAAATAGTGAATTGCCTAGGTTGTTATTTTCACATGCCTGTGTCTGATGTACATGTGCTCTTTTGCATGACGGTTATGTCTTCTAGCACACTCGTCGCCAGCGACAAGTTCAGTCATCAAGGTGGGAAGGCAACCACCTTGACATAAGCAAAAGGAGGGTTTTATACAAAATGGCAGGAAAAAGAAGACTGCTGTAGAGACACTGAAACAGCCGCCACCTTCCCCCACCACATACCACATACCACACACCCCATGATGACCCTGAGAAAGTTTATTCTAAATAATTATTACTTACATATGTTCAAAGTCGCTTACTCGTTGTGTAAATGTAATTTTCTTAAGTTAGCCACACAAGGCCAGAACTAAGGGGTCCATTAGGATGACGGGCGGACTTTGCCCGCCCGTCATCCTATCGTAAATCGGGACGCCCGCCATAAGGGCGGGGGTCCCGGTGGTGCTATTAGGATGTGCCCGCCACAGTGGCGGGCACATCCTGTATTTTCAGCATTGTGGCGGGCGGTGCTCTTTGCACCGCCCGCCACAATGCTGAAAATGCAATTTCACATTGTCATTTGCAAAGCGGCAGGCACCGCCTGGTGCCTGCCGCTTTGCAAATGACAATGAAGGGGGGTACCACAGGTACCCCCAATGTGCACCCCCCCACCTGTACTTCACTCTGGGGGCCCGCAGGGGGCCCCCAGAGTGAAGACCGAATGCCTTTCCGTGGCGGCAGCCCCGCCGCGGAAAGGCATCTAACACTGCCCATTATAATATGGCTGACGGTGTCTAATAGACACCGCCACCATATTAAACATTTTCCGCCCCGGCCGCAAGGCGACCGGAGCGGAAAAGTGGCGGGCGGTGTTTTGGTCCACTGCGGTCCCCCCCGCTATTGTAATATGGCGGGGGGGAAATCAGGGAAGGATGTCGGGCGGATTGCCCCCGCCAGGCTTGCAGTAGCCACTGCCAGCCTGGCGGGGGCAATCCGCCCGACATCCTAATGGACCCCTAAGCCTCTACTTCATTTTGGATTTCCTTCAAAAGACTCTGTTTCAATCCTCTCTTTCCACAAGCATTCATAATGCCACAATTGAACCGCTTTCTGCTCTCTGCAGAAAACTCGGTGTATTCAGCTTTCATTTGGGCTGCTACACTCAATGCCTTTTCCACATTCTAGGGTTATTATGGAATAGAAGTTCATTCATTAAACAGGTTGCCCATTGCATTTTCATGTAACAAGCGTTATACTGTCACATCCATTGCTTCGGTGTCAAACGAGTATTCAATATTCTGTTTATTTAGAAAATGGTGTTCGGTAGTGTTGCATTAATCTGTGTTTATTTATCGGTGCTAGGTACATGTTGCTCATTTTATGCTGATCATGTTTGTTTCTTGTGAATTTTTCATAAAAGCTGCTGTTTTTGGAGGCGAGGCGTGTTATTGCCTGCCCCGATTCTCAGAAACTAAAACCTTGGCTGGTTTGTCTGGCATTCTAACTATTTTGACAGTTTCTCTGAGGCTGATCTTAACACCAGACCTTGCTGCTTGCATTTAATAGCCAATTCCCTATGAACATTATCCTACATTGAGACAAAATGGTTCTCTTGCCTGCTGTAAAGACTTATTAATTTTTAATATGCTTTCATGGTTTTCTAATTTGCTGCAGACTTTCTGGATTCTCTATTTTTTGGAGTCCTAGGGCCAGATGTAGTTAGCCCAATACCGGTCGGAAACGGCCGAAAATACCGATTTTCGGCCGTTTCCGACCGGTATTGGGCTATGGAGATGTAGGGGCTCAAAAAACATACAGAATCGGCAATTTTACCGAATCGGTAATTTTACCGAATCGGTAAAATTACAGAATCGGTAAATTTACCGATTCTGTGAATTTTACTGATTCGGTAAATTTACCAATCGGTAAAATTACCGATTCTGTATTTTCAGATGTAGGTAGCACTTTGAACAGTGCTTCAGGCCTTTCAGGATTCGGTATTTACCATGTAATACAATTGCATGGTAAATACCGAATCCCTGTGTACATGCACATCTGTGCATGTACACCTGTGCCATGTGGCACACAGACATGCCCTAACGGCATGTCTGTGTGCCACATGGTGCACAAGCCAGTTACAGGTGTGCAACAGGGTGTCAAAGTGACACCCTGTCCCCCTTTGCAATTCGGTACTTTTACCGATTCGGTAAATACCGATTCGGTATTTGCTATTGAATCCTATGGGCTTCAAGGCCCATAGGATTCAATAGCAAATACCGATTCGGTATTTACCGAATCGGTAAATACCGAATCTTACCGATTCGGTAAAAAATACCGAATTTTTACCTACATCTTATTTACCGATTCATAAATACTGAATCGGTAAAATTCGGTATTTATGATTCGGTAAATGAGATTTATCTACATCTGGCCCCTAGTTCCCTAATGTCTGATGTATTGGGATGTTTGTGATGGACCCTATTGCCTCATGTTCTGAGGGGGTTTGAGACTGGCCCCAATCCTGCGTCAATGTTTTATCTAATATCTTTGTATATATCAAAGATGGTGTTTATCAGTTTGATGGAAAATGCTGCGGGCAAATCTCCCCAAAGTCTGTTAGCACCCCAAAATTTCATGGTACCCCAAAATTTGCATTTTGTCTACCCTTGGTTCCAAAGGTCGCAATTGAATTATTTGCTTTGTTCCGATGTTTCTGAGCTGTACTTTCTGAACAAATGAGTGTGAGTATAAATAGGACAAGATGTATTGGGTTGTTTTTAAACTTTGCAGAGAGTATTGCGGGTTGGTAAATTGTGGGTGTTTGCTATGAATTGCACTCTGTGTGAGCTTGTGATAAACCACCTAGACACTTGTTTAGTTACTGTGATGCTGTTGTTGTTGCCGCAGTTGTAAATTAGTGCTATTTTCTTGTGAGGCTTTTAGTGAAGTTTTGGTAAATGGATTTGTTGAAATCTCAGATCTGGAGATATTCATATTAATTGAACTTGTCTGTAAAGTGGAGGTGCGAAAATGTGAGGCGCCACGTTCACACCGTTGTAGGGCATTTCTTTGAGTTAATAGCAGTCTATTTGTGAATGTGTTCTAATCCAGATGTACTTATTTTCTTGTGCAAGGTGAGTTGCCGTTGGTGGTAAGTCTGCCTGTGTGAGATTTATTCTGCTTCAAAGGGCACTGTTCCTTTAGCTGGTGAGATTGATTCTCTTACCTATCTTAATTTAAGTTAAGTAGAGAAGGTCATTTTGTTTGTAGACATGCGTTGCGGCTGATGGCATTGTGTTGATTCTGTTCATGGAAAAGTCGTGCTGAGGAGCTGCGTAGACATTTGTGCGGGGTCATCACGAATCACAGAGTCATTGGTTGGTTACCTTTTTAGTTTGCTCAGTGGCCGAGTCTTGTGGCTCAGTGGACTGATGCGTCTACTGCAGGGGCCTGTGTTTGACCTCATGGTCACATGTTCAAATCCTGGCAGGTCCACTCAGCCTTTCATTCATCTGCGGTTGATAAAATGAGTACCTTTGAGTTGGGTAACAACAAACATCTGTTATTCAGATACCCGTAGTGGTGAACGTGCGCTTTACAAATACACGTTATGTTATTGGTTGATGTTAGACCTGGCACCATTGGCGTGGGTCTCCCTTCCATTTTTGCTGTTGCCTCATGTATTTTTGCTGGTGTTATATGCTTTGGGCACTGTGCCACTGCTGTCCAGTGCCACAGTGCGAGTGCTCCCTATTGTAAATTGATGTATTCATTAGTGATTCCATGATTGGCTTGTTTGGTTTACTTGTCAGACCCTAGTACAGTGAACTGAGGGTGCCCAGGGCGTCTAAATCCAAATGCTGCTGGTGGGCCTGCAGCACTGGTTGTGCCACCCACAGAAGCAGCCTTGTAAAATGTGTCTTAGGTCTTCCATTGCAGAGCCTGCGTGCAGTCTGGTACTGTCATGCTGACTGGGCAAGTGCATCCACTTGCCAGTCACTAAACCTTCCCTTTTCTTCATATCAGACACCCCTAGGGTAGGCTCAAGGGCAGGGTGCATTGTAAGTATAAGGTAGGACAAGCCCTGATGTGTGTGGCATGTCCTAATAGTGAATTACAGCCATTTTCGTTTTTCACTATTGCAAGGCTACCTGTTCTCCATAGGCCAGAATGGGCGGTTCGATTATGACATTCTATAATCCTAACTGACTCAGAGAACATGGTAGAAATTCGAGTTTAATATGCCTGGACTCAGAATGGTAAAATGCTTCTTTTAGTGAAGTTGATTTTAACATTCTGTGTTTGAAAATACCACTTTTAGAAAGTAGGTATTTTCTTGCCTAACTATCCAAAGCCTGCCTCCGCTAGGTTGTGTATTCCTTCTCTGGTTTTTTTGAGTGACAAGGCTGGGGGATTCCAAGAGGTGAATAGAGAGATCTGCATCTAGATGAGTGAAGTGGGAGGAGTTGCACCTGGGACCTGAATAGGGCCGTGCCTGCCTTCCACAATGCTGGCTCCACCTCCTGGGGTGCGGCTGATGTCTCTGCCCTGCACAGTGAATGAAGAGAAGGAATCTTGTCAACAAAGTGCTCCAAGGCTGTGCTTTCCCTCCACAATGCTGGCTTCACCTCCTTTGGGGCGTCTGATGTTTCTGCCCTGCACTGTGAAAGGAAAGAAGGAGTCCTGTAAACAGAGTGCTTCAGAACTGGTTTGGACTGGGCAAAGGCCCCTCTGCCCTCAAAGGACAAAGGATTTTGGGGTATAAATATTGGGACCCTGATCCCAAGAAATTAGATCACTTTTGGACTACAAGACTTTACTGAGGAGAGGAACCTGAAGAAATTGTGGGGCGACTATCCCTAAGCTGTAGTGCTGCTTTGGGGATTGGCCTGCAGCGGTTGCCTGACTGCCAAAGGAAGGAGAATGGAACTTTGTGTACTTTGCTTTCAACTTGTGAAGGATCACCAAGGGCTTGGAATAGAGTTTGCCTCCTGCTAAAGTCTCAGGGACAACAGACTTCAACCCCCAGCTCCCCAGAGTTCTTTGGAAGTGCCTGCTGCTGTTTTGGGCCTTCTGAGGGACTGCGTGTTGCAAGGAGCTGAAAGCACGACTCAACGAAGAAGAAGCGTGTCGCTGCTGCTGCCGTTGCATCTCTGAACGAGGGTGTCGCCGCTGGAGCTGTCGTATTGCACTGCATTGAGAGAAGCGTCTCGCAACGAAGAGGAAGCGTGTCGCAGCTGCTGCCGTCCCATTTCTGAACAAGGATGTCGCCGCTGTAGCTGTCGTATTGCACCGCATTGAGAGAAGTGTCTCGCAATGATGAAGGAGCGTGTCGCCGTTGCTGCTACTGCATTTCTGAACAAGGGTGTCGCCGCTGTACCTGTCGTATTGCACCGCATTGAGGAAAGCGCCTCGCATCCCCGGAGAAGCGCGCCGCCGTTGGACCTGCTGCTATTGCATTTCTGAACAAGGATGTCGCCGCTGTAGTTGTCGCATCGCGCGGAAGCTTCTCGCAAATGTCGGAGAAGAGTGTTGCAGCTGAAGCTGTTGCCGTCGCATCGCTAAACAAGGATGTCACCGCTGCAGCTGACGCATCGAATCAAGACTTCTTGCATCATCGGAGAATCGTGCCTCATCTGGAAGATCTTCACGTCTTTATTTCTTTGCACTGGAACTTTGCCGCATTTTCCATTGCTGCAACATTGCTTGTTGTGGTAGCGCAACACATCGTAAGGTACATTGACGCAAAGTGTCGCATCTTAAGAACTGAACTGAACTAAGCTAAAACTACCATCTAAAGTATAGTATTGTGTACTTTTTTGTCGTTTATGGTTTTGTGGTAAATCTATGTAAAGAATACTTATTTTTGATATAAACCATGTGTGTCCATCTGTAGTGTTGTCACTGAGTTACTGTATGTGGTCACAAATGCTTTACACACTGCCTCTGAGATAAGCCTGTCTGCTCATGCCAAGCTACCAAGGGGGTGAGCAGGGGTTATTTTAGGAGTGTACCCCCTTACCCTGACTAGAGGCAAGGGTCCCTATTTGTCACAAGTACCTACCTGTGCCAACTAGAGACCCCTAAATCTAACAGTTGACTTTTCCCTAAGCTGTGCTGTGCTGTGACTGGTGCTTTGTTGATGTTTTTTCCCTTGTTTGGTTGAACCGGTCAGAGTGAAAATGAGTGGTACATTGAAGAAAAATTCTAATCTGACTATGGATAGGGAGAAAATACTTCCAGATGGTGTTCCAGTTATAAAAATGATGTTGATTGTGGCTTTTTCTACAAATATGTGGTTAAAAAAGTGGGATGAGATTATGTCTGATGACAAGAACATGCAATTTTCTTTACAACATACCTTTAATGTCAGGAAGCTTGATTATCTGAGAAAGGTAATGCTTGATAAAAAGCCACAGCCCAGACCATCACAATTTGAATCATTGAATGAGTGGGATCATATTGCAGTAGAAAGGGTGTGAAAGAAAATGAAATGGCAGGTCAAAAGTGGAATAAACCATTGGGTAGAAACAAAATGGTGTTCATAGAAGAGGTCATGGAGAGAAAATACAATGATGGGCCTCGTGGGTTTAAGTTTTTACTTCTGCAGTGGTCTTTCTTGGTTAAATATTGGGGAGCTTTACAGCACTGTGGTATCTTCTAGGGGATGAGTGTCGTGCTTTGTAAGGACATAAAATAAATAAATACATTTGGGTGTGGATGTGTTTCCTGCAGTAGTGCATGATGTTGATAAAAAGAAAACAATGGAATAAATAATGGCCTTGTTCAGTGATTACTTATAGGGATCAAGACTAGATCAGGGGAGCAGCAGATCCAGGATGTTGTAGTCTCTGCTTATGTTGCTTCTGTTCATGCTGTGCCACAACTTTACTGACTGTGACTGACACAGTAACTACTATTGCTATTGTTACTGCGGTGCAACAAGAAGAACCACAAAATTCATATTTGCCAGCTCAATACGGAGTATGGTGAAATATTGATGGGTACCATTTCCTTGGATAGATTGACAAAATATTACAAGGATGGAATGCGCTACTTGCGCAAAGAAGCAACTAGGTGGGCGCCTGATGCATATGAGAAGCTTGAGGAACTAGCAGAAGCATGTGGGATTAATTTGGCTAGTCAAAAGAATTACTGTAACAATTCCAAAATGGATGTGACTGATTAAGAGATTAATCAAATGAGTTTATTAATTTATGGTCCAATGTTAAATATTTGGCAAACAGTATCAGAGAATGGGTGGATTTGAAGAAACACAAAAGCAAGTGGACCTCAACGTCGAAAGTGAGGGTTAAAAAGAAAAAGACAGAGCAGAGAAAGGAACAAGTGGAAGTTTTGACTGAGTTTCCTATATGAGAACTTCATGGTGGGGCATACGTTGAAGACTACACAAAAGGGAGCAGTGCTTTTTTTGGGCTTCCGTTTGGAGCTTAGTAAAAGCAGTGCATTGATGCAGTCCAGAATACAAAATGGGATGTAGGGGTGGGATATGGGATGCGGTGGAAGGGGGGAATTAAGCAGAGCATACATTACATATGTTGTCCTCACGAGTATTATACCTCAATAACAGGATAGAATGAGTTCAGCTGGCCTGGATGGGGGCGCACTACCTGGTTAGTATCAGAAAAGAGGGCCACCTTCCCCCTGGCCAGGTTGAGGGGGATTGTAGGAGGACCAGGCCTTGACCCTGGCCTTTTAAAAAACTTTAGGCCGATCTCCCTTCTCCCTGCTCCTGCAAAAATGTTGGAAGCACACCTAAACTTTCATTTGTCCTCCTTTCTTGATCATTCTGGATATCTAGATAACACACAACATGGTTTCCGGAAACATCACAGTACAGAGTCCGCTCTGACCCTTGTGGCCGACAAGATCCGGCGGAAAGTGGACTCTGGCCAAACCACTGTCTTGGTCCTACTTGATCTCTCGGCCGCATTCGATACCCTGTCTCCCGCCATTTTAACATCTCGGCTTAGGGAGGCAGGGGTTGAGGGATCGGCCCTGAGTCTTTTGAACTCTTTTCTTTTAGAAAGAGAGCAGAGAGTGATGCTTGGGAACTACCTCTCCCCTGCCAAGTCTTTGCAATGTGGGGTGCCACAAGGGTCGGCCTTGAGTCCGACCCTGTTTAACATCTATGTGGCCCCCCTTGCTAGACTAATAAGATCGCAGGGGATGGAGGTAGTATCCTACGCCGATGACACTCAAATCATGGTGTCTCTGGCTCATTCCTCTGTGGCAACATCCGCCTTGAGCTTCAGGGTATGCATGCAGTTGGTGGCAGACTGGATGACTGTTAATTCCCTGAGGCTCAATGGCGAAAAAACAGAGGTACTGGTCTTTGGAAAGAACCAGGACGTTTGGTCGAGCGAGTGGTGGCCTTCTTCTCTTGGCATCTGCCCCACTCCCTCCCAATCAGCCAGAAATCTAGGTGTGATATTTGACACCTCACTCTCTATGTCCCTTAAAGTTAATAGGACCGTGGCCACTTGCTGGGGTGTGATTAGGACTCTTAATAGAATCCGCGAATATCTTTCTCCCCAAGCTCGTAAACAAATTGCAGTCGCTCTTGTTGGCTCCAGGTTGGATTATTGTAATTCCCTGTATATGAAGTCCAACAAGAGCCACGTGCACCGACTGCAAATTGTGCAGAATGCGGCTGCACGTTTTGTATTGGCCCTTCCTAAGGTGTCATCTGCGACTAAAGCCAGGAAAGACCTTCATTGGCTTCCAGTGCAGCATAGAATTTCTTTCAAAATTCTTTGTATGACCTACAGAGCATTGGCGGAGGGACCAACGAGTGGGATTAGTTCCTTACTCGCCCGCTATGTTCCAGTTAGAGGCCTTCGATCCGCTGAACTACTCCAACTTGTCGTGCCACGTGTTAGGCTGGCCAGATGGGGAGCTAGGGCCTTCTCAGTTGTGGCCCCTCAGCTTTGGAATTCTATTCCAATTGAGCTTAAGAGGTTGCCATCAATTGATCTGTTCAAAAAGGAACTAAAAACTTGGTTCTTTAGGAAGTCCTACCTTTGATTGAATGTTCCTTGGAGTGATAAGCTGTGATTCTGATGTTAGGCGCCTTGACGCCCATTGGGCAAAGTATGCGCATAATAAAAACATTTTCATTCATTCATTCATTCAGTAAGGATGTCCCATGTTGTTGGCAGAGGACTTGTGCTTACGGGGATAGTGGTATGGCTTGCAGCTCAACGAGATAGGGCATGTCATAGGGTGTTGTTGTCCAAAGAGGATGGGGGAGCCAGAAAATGGAGGAGGTGAGAGGAGGAGGGGGATAGTAGTGAGAGGGGGAGTAGGAAGGAACGGGGCAGGGGATGGGGGGGTTATTTGGAGGGAATACCCAGACTAATGAGGGAGTGCCTGATGCCGGAGGGGGGATATCCCAGTTCAGTAGACTAGTCGCAGCACCGCCATTCACTATTTTCACTGCGTTGTGTCGTAGAGGAAGGGCCAGCAGGAGGAGTTGGGTGATTCTGGTTTTGTTGAGTGCTCATGTTCTGGGTTGAATTTTGAGACGTAGGGTATGAGTGTGCAGGGAAATGCTGTTTCGAATGTGCAAGCTTTTTCTCAAGACAGAGGTAGGGCTATATGTTTGGTGAATACTCTGAACAGCAATGTGAATAGTAACATGTTGAAAAAGAGCACTCTGTCATACCTGTGGGTGAACTGGCCACTGCAAGCCGGAATGCATGCAGAACCAAAATCAAGTTCAAACTGATTTTGTTCCCTAAATGCGACAAAATTCAAATCAGTCAGCACAGAGTGGACTGCGACAGTCAAAGTCAATGGTCCCAGCCCAACTGGCTCTTGCTCAAAATGTGCAGAATCATGGGCCCTCCAATGTGAACGTGCCTGTAGATCTAGTTATGCAGAAAATGCGAGAAACAAAATGCTAAAACCAGAAATTTTCCGACAAAATCCTTTAATCGTTATTGGTGAGTTTCAATTTTTGAGTTTCCTGCTGGAATGAATCCGTTGCAATGACCGTGTTTGAGAAGCGAGGAGGATTGCATGCTTTGTGCAGTCCTAGAGGTAGACCAGAGTGACCCTTGTGTAGTAGGTTAGATGTCTGGCCACACAATTTAATTTTTTATTGATACTGCTGCTACCCACTACCCGGTTTGTCTGGTGGATGTTGCCAACCTACTCCTCTTGGGAAAAGAAGTCCAAGTTGTAGGAATTAGCAATAAACAGATTATGAACCAGGTTTCAGCAAATGTCCCAGATCAAAGGTCCAATTGAATGGGATTTTCTAATTTTAATTTGTGACACTAGTCCTGTTAACTTATTAGGTAGGGATATTCTTTGCAAAATAATTGATGTGATTTATTGTACACCGGATGGTATTGCAATTCAAACTCAAGATGAAGACTCATTCTTTATAATGATATCTCACGGTCTAAAGTCTTATTTGTTCAAAAGAGTGTTTGTCTTTTGGTTTAGACATGGCTTGGCAGTTCGGGCTGGACTGTTCCCATGAGGCACAGGGTCAGACTGATTTGCATATAGCCATGTCTGAACTGGGGTGGCTGAGTGAACTAAAGAATGGTGATGGATTAAACCCAGATCAGTTGACTGGGGGTGAGTGTTTGATTTGTTCAAACGCTCCGTCCATCATCCCCTTTTGTATTGCCTTTTGGTTTAAGACACACAGTGAAAGAGATGGTACTGGATTTCACCGGTAAAGAGATTGGGCTAATTACAAGTGCAGTGCCAGTGAAGATTACATTAAACCAGATGAAATTTACTTTCAAACTTCTTAATACAAGCTAATTTGTGTAGCTGAGGAGGGGATGCAACCAGTGCTAGAGAAATGATTGACAAGGGCATTCTTAAGGAGGTGCCCGGGAGTCCATGTAACCTTCCTGTTACACGCATTAACACTGAGTGACAAACGAAACTTAGTTGAAGACATTAGAAAAATAAATACTTTTTTTTGTCTCATGGTACCAAATTCAGCAGTAGTTCTGTTTCAGATCTCAGTGGAGTATAAACGGTACAGTCATCGACTTCTGCCAAGCATTCTTTTCCATTCCTCTTCATGAGGATAGCCACTATCTTTTCGCATTGATACCACAATACACTCCTCATTTGTTGCCATATCCTAACTGGTATACAGAAAGTTCCTCAACCTTTTGTGAGATCTTAAAGGAAGATTTCGTAAAGTCACAGTTTCCCTGTAACTCACTGTAAGTACAGTATATAAATGACCTACTGGTTGCTTCAAAGACAAAGGAGGAATGAACGCCTGATACCATTGATCTCTTGAACCATCTCACTGAAAATGGTCATAAGGTATGACCCATAAACTCTTAGTACTGTATGAGAGACATTAATTACTTGGGTCATCACAGGAGCGCTTAACGCACTTCTGAACTCCTGAAAATGCATCCACCAGCTACTCAGAGAGGTAAGAATGTTCCTGGGAATGGTTGAATACTGTAGACTGTGGATTCCAAACTTTCCCTGAATCCAAATCCTCTACAGAGGCTTACGGTGAGCCTACTTTAGTTCTCCATTAGTTTGCGTATTACACATTTTAGGCTGCTTCTATATGCACAGCATATATTAGTTTAGAAATACGCTGTACAAGTAGTTTTGTTATTTAGTGACTCTTCTTCGGATTAAGTCTGAACTTTTCATACAGGATCGAACAATAGTGTGCACTGTTTCCTTATGCCTAGTCAGCAACATCTCTTTACGTTTTAGACATAGCACGGTCGCACAGCGGCACTTTTCCAACACAATAGTTTTTATCATATAAGATGTGGATTGTTCCCCAGAACAGAGAGGAGAATTCCGACACAGTGACTGGTACTGGAATGAAGGCAGCAGCCTTGCGTAAACTGAGTTTACACATATGATGAGACCACCCGGCTACACACACAAGGTATGTTGTCTGTGGCTAATGCCAGAGATCAATAATATATCCCTTTGTTCATGTAGTGATGGTAGGCCTAGACAGATATATTATTTGCCATGGTTGGGTTGTTCATAGTTTACAGCGTGCTAGTAATGCTAATTACGTTGCTTAGTTGTTTTTGTCTACTTATCACAGCACATCCGCTTTAAAATAGGCTACGATAGTTTCAATAGATATATTTTAAACTTTCTTTGTGTCTTTTTTTTGTTTACTATGGACATGCATGAGTGAGAAACGAAAGGTGATCTGTTTCTGTGGTTCTCTTGGAGACTAGGGCCTAGATGTATCAAGCCTTTTGCGAATCGCAAAGGCCGAAATTTCGGCCTTTGCGAATTGCAAACGGTCTATTTGCATGTTTTGGCATGCATCAAAAATTCTCAAATTAAAGAATCGCAAAAATGTGCGATTCCTTATTTTAAAACAAAAATGGGGGGCCTGGTGTCATAGGTGACCAGGGCTCCAACGTGCATAAACAATATTACATTTACTCAATGAAACAATATATTTCATGTTGTAATCACATATTTAATCATCATTCTTTGTATTGTTTCACAGAATGCATTATTATTCGAGACAATATCATAAATCAAATGAAGTTCAATGCAGAGTATAACAGTGACCAAAAATTAAATAACGTCATGAATTGCGTAAACCCAATGCATTTCGGGGCTTCAAGCCCCTTCGTCAGGGGTCTGTGTGAAGAGAAAGAAAACAAAGGGGAAACTAAGTTACTTCTAGTGCTTAGGAGGACATGTTTTAACATATCTGAATGTTAAATGTTAATCTTACCACAATTATAAACAAACGAACCCACTTAAGGATTCGGAGGATAGCATGAAGCGTGGCAGCGTGTGATCTAAGAAGATAAGTGAGTATTATAAATACACTCAATATATTTTTTTAAAAGGGCGAGAATTCGTTTATAAACAACGCACAAAAGTGCTCATTACCTGAATACCAGTGGTTGAAAGAACTGTAAATAAACGGACAAACGAAATGCGTCACGTATTTGGATCATAGTAGACTGAACTTAAAGTATAGCAATCAACATATGATTGAAAGTAATCCAGGGCTCACCTGCTAGATTAGTGATCCTGCGTTTAAATCTACGAATTTAAAAAAAGAAGAAGAAAGAAACCCATAAGCATTAAATAAATGCATGCTTGAAGAAAACAGTGTCCCTCAGCGATGCCGGGGTCGACAATTACCTGAAGAGGTCCGTCTTTGTTTAAGGAAGAGCAATTCGACCAGCTGTCACCGCGTTCTGTGGAAACAGATAGCGGTCGAAAATTAAGCTAACGTGAACAAATTTAGTTTGCTGGGCGGCAAACAGCGGCTGTAATACGAAAGGCGGTTGATAGTTGAAAGCGGAACTCACCGCAAATCTCGACCGGCTGTTCAAGAAAGCTCCACACACGTTCTTGCTCGAACGCGACTAGTCTTTTTGCCATTTTGATGACTCGTGGGAGCAGAGAGACGACGAAATAGAAAGTGGACTATTACGTCCTGAAAAATGAGCGCCATAGTGGAATGGCTTGATTCATACTCTAAGAAACAAACTATCGTTTTCAGAGTCTCAACCAGTATAGTGTGTGCCCTAATAGAAAAAGTGAAAAAAACAAGCGCTAAATAATAAATATAAAATATTAACATCAACTGCCTATTTACAATCTAGTGCTGCGCAGCATGTTTACTGATCAATCATAGGTCTACATTTCCTACCTATTTACAATCTTGAGAATTGGGTTAGGTCATTATAATTGATTATGTGTATCAGTGTTAAGGGTGTTGAGTGTATAGAAAATATTGAAGGTGTTGGTAGCACCGTGGAATTGAGATCAGGAGGGGTCCTGGTTTGAAAAGTTCATAGGAAACAAACCATCTCCATTTTATCATTAAGCCCACCTGGGGACATTGTTCGCAATTTGCGAATCCAAAAGGCCTCCCGCTGGAGGAGGATCTTGGCATTGTCATAACCTAAACGTTGTGGAATTAATTCGATTATTTGAAATCTTAACTGGGCAAGCGTATGCCTTGCATCATTCCAGTGCCTTGCCAGTGGTGATGTAAGATTTTTGTTCCGTATCCGGCTTTTGTGCTCAGACAAGCGAATTCTCAGTTTTCTATCCGTCTTTCCGACATACAGTAGACCGCATGGACATTTTATCGAATAGACTACGTGCTCCGAGTTACAATTTGTAGTATGCCTTAATGGTATTTTCTCACCAGTTTGAGGATGCAGTAGGGTGTTCCCAAGTATAGCATTATTGCAGTTTTTGCAGTTGAAGCACTTTGTTGTACCCTTGAATATTTCCTGCTGCTGATTCACATTACTCAAGGACTTATTCAATACCTCTTTGAAATTTTGCGCTCTTTTATATGCGAACAATGGTTTGTCCGTGAACAAGGTTCCAAAGTCATGCTCTGTTTGAAGAATTTCCCATCTTTTCAGTATAATTCGTTTTATGTCTCTAGAAGATGTGGAGAATTTAGACACGAAGACCATTCTCTGAGTGCTTTTTTTGGATTTCTTCTGCAAGAGCTCATTCCTCGGGATTGTCTTGATCTTTCCTAGATGTGCTTCAAGCAATTTTTTGGGGTTACCCCTTTCCAAGTACCTGTGTGTTTGTTCTTCAAGGCTTTTTTCACATTGATCCTCGTCCGTAGATATTCGTTTGATCCTCATAAACTGAGAGATTGGGAGGTTTTTGATCAAAGTAGCCGGATGGCTTGTTTGAATAGAGCCTAAGTTCAGGGTCTTAATGTTTTCCTCTAATTCAAGTGTAGACCTATTAGAATTAGAGGAAAACATTAAGACCCTGAACTTAGCTAATCCGAGAATTCAATTCACCCACAGCATCAGCAAAACAGCATTGCCATTCCTGGATGTATTGGTACAGATAACGGAAGGCTCTATTCAAACAAGCCTATATAAAAAAACCACAGATAAAAACACAGCGTTACTCTACAGCAGTTTCCATCCGGCTACTTTGATCAAAAACCTCCCAATCTCTCAGTTTATGAGGATCAAACGAATATCTACGGACGAGGATCAATGTGAAAAAAGCCTTGAAGAACAAACACACAGGTACTGACTTTGGAACCTTGTTCACGGACAAACCATTGTTCGCATATAAAAGAGCGCAAAATTTCAAAGAGGTATTGAATAAGTCCTTGAGTAATGTGAATCAGCAGCAGGAAATATTCAAGGGTACAACAAAGTGCTTCAACTGCAAAAACTGCAATAATGCTATACTTGGGAACACCCTACTGCATCCTCAAACTGGTGAGAAAATACCATTAAGGCATACTACAAATTGTAACTCGGAGCACGTAGTCTATTCGATAAAATGTCCATGCGGTCTACTGTATGTCGGAAAGACGGATAGAAAACTGAGAATTCGCTTGTCTGAGCACAAAAGCCGGATACGGAACAAAAATCTTACATCACCACTGGCAAGGCACTGGAATGATGCAAGGCATACGCTTGCCCAGTTAAGATTTCAAATAATCGAATTTATTCCACAACGTTTAGGTTATGACAATGCCAAGATCCTCCTCCAGCGGGAGGCCTTTTGGATTCGCAAATTGCGAACAATGTCCCCAGGTGGGCTTAATGATAAAATGGAGATGGTTTGTTTCCTATGAACTTTTCAAACCAGGACCCCTCCTGATCTCAATTCCACGGTGCTACCAACACCTTCAATATTTTCTATACACTCAACACCCTTAACACTGATACACATAATCAATTATAATGACCTAACCCAATTCTCAAGATTGTAAATAGGTAGGAAATGTAGACCTATGATTGATCAGTAAACATGCTGCGCAGCACTAGATTGTAAATAGGCAGTTGATGTTAATATTTTATATTTATTATTTAGCGCTTGTTTTTTTCACTTTTTCTATTAGGGCACACACTATACTGGTTGAGACTCTGAAAACGATAGTTTGTTTCTTAGAGTATGAATCAAGCCATTCCACTATGGCGCTAATTTTTCAGGACGTAATAGTCCACTTTCTATTTCGTCGTCTCTCTGCTCCCACGAGTCATCAAAATGGCAAAAAGACTAGTCGCGTTCGAGCAAGAACGTGTGTGGAGCTTTCTTGAACAGCCGGTCGAGATTTGCGGTGAGTTCCGCTTTCAACTATCAACCGCCTTTCGTATTACAGCCGCTGTTTGCCGCCCAGCAAACTAAATTTGTTCACGTTAGCTTAATTTTCGACCGCTATCTGTTTCCACAGAACGCGGTGACAGCTGGTCGAATTGCTCTTCCTTAAACAAAGACGGACCTCTTCAGGTAATTGTCGACCCCGGCATCGCTGAGGGACACTGTTTTCTTCAAGCATGCATTTATTTAATGCTTATGGGTTTCTTTCTTCTTCTTTTTTTAAATTCGTAGATTTAAACGCAGGATCACTAATCTAGCAGGTGAGCCCTGGATTACTTTCAATCATATGTTGATTGCTATACTTTAAGTTCAGTCTACTATGATCCAAATACGTGACGCATTTCGTTTGTCCGTTTATTTACAGTTCTTTCAACCACTGGTATTCAGGTAATGAGCACTTTTGTGCGTTGTTTATAAACGAATTCTCGCCCTTTTAAAAAAATATATTGAGTGTATTTATAATACTCACTTATCTTCTTAGATCACACGCTGCCACGCTTCATGCTATCCTCCGAATCCTTAAGTGGGTTCGTTTGTTTATAATTGTGGTAAGATTAACATTTAACATTCAGATATGTTAAAACATGTCCTCCTAAGCACTAGAAGTAACTTAGTTTCCCCTTTGTTTTCTTTCTCTTCACACAGACCCCTGACGAAGGGGCTTGAAGCCCCGAAATGCATTGGGTTTACGCAATTCATGACGTTATTTAATTTTTGGTCACTGTTATACTCTGCATTGAACTTCATTTGATTTATGATATTGTCTCGAATAATAATGCATTCTGTGAAACAATACAAAGAATGATGATTAAATATGTGATTACAACATGAAATATATTGTTTCATTGAGTAAATGTAATATTGTTGTTGCACGTTGGAGCCCTGGTCACCTATGACACCAGGCCCCCCATTTTTGTTTTGAATAGTGTGCAGGCACTAATCCAACGAGCACACATACCGCACAAACAGTCAAACCGCATACACGAGTGCAGTCCCCACGCATATTCATCGATTCCTTATTTTGCCATAGCATTTAAGGAATCGCAATTTTACGATTCCCTAAATGCTATGTATGTAGCATTTTTGAATTGTGAATTTTGGTTAAGAAATCGCAAATTACCACCAACTAGTAGTTGATGGTAATTTGCGAATTCTTTAAAAAATTCACAATTTGGCATTTTTGAAGGTGGTATGTGACGCACACACAAGCCCATAGGGCATGTTTGTGCGCCATATGCACACACATGTACATTTCAGGGGTGCAGCAGGGTGTCCTTGAGACACCCCTGCACCCTTGAAATTATTCTCAATTTGCGATTCGCAAATTGCGAATCGCAAATTGAAATTAATTTCACAATCATTCCTATGGGCCTACTGGCCCATAGGAATGAATGGGAAATTATTCCTTAATTGCGAATTCGCAAATAAGGAAGATTAAGAAATCGCTAAAAAAATAGCGATTTCTTACATACATCCCATTTTGCCATTTCTAAATAGCGATTCCTTAAAAATCGCTATTTAGAAATCGCAAAGGGGTATGTTGATACATCTACCCCAAGATTTCTAGGTTGCCAGAATCACCTGTTACTCTGGAAAGGTTAAAAGTTCAGGTGAGGCACTGTGAGCCAGCCAGGATTTGGGCCTCCAGGTATGGACGTTGTAGAGAGACTCAGTCCCTTCATTCTGACGTCCTGTTGTCCCAAGGCACAGTCCTGCTAACCAGCAGAATCCTTGTGACAAGGGTTCCAGGTCAAGGCTTGCCTGGCGGTCTTTGATGCAGGCTTGTAGAGGGTGTGACCTATCCAGCCCCATCGTCTCCTCATGATTTCTTCATGAGCAGGGAGTTGGGTTATTTTGGATAAAAATTATTTTTAGCACAAACTGAACCAAGATCTTTTTACTTTGCCCTGATGAATTTATACCCTCCAATACAAGATGAGCCAGAAAGACATTATAGAAATATTACAATGTTTTGGCATCTTCATTCTATTGAGAAGGTAATGTTGTTCTAATTCAGGTTTATCCCTGCTTAACTTTGTCTAGAGATCCCCAGTGCACAGTTTTCTGTAAATCTCACAGGTTTTCATTACTTTCCAGGCTTATGACTGGACTTTTTTGTGAACTTCCAAAAATGAGCATATGTTCCAAATTCAAAGGAATTAGTCTACGATATGTACATGTGCTCATTTTTTGTCAAATTGGGTCCTACGATACAAAGGGAAAGGACTGTCATGTACGTTGCCTTGCATAGGCTATGCTACAAGATGGCTCATTCAGCTGCCAGTAGGAAGAAGAGTAAAGATATGATGTTGATGCAAGCACCTTTAAAGGATAAATTCCTGATGCACTCCTAATACCACCTGTTATCCGTCTGGTGCCCAATTTGCTACCATGTGACATGCACACGAAAGCACCACAAAGTTTCATAGTTCTATAAAACCCAATAAAGTAAGACTCACAATAAAGGAAATATTCTTCAATCATAAATTTACTTCAGTGATGGGCGGTGATTATGCTTTTACCCTTCAGTCACCATGACCATTGGCATTTGTTTAACTTGCTTATTTCAAGGCTCAAACATTGCATATCAATCCAGCTGTATTAGAGTATTATCTGGGGGCAGTGAAGATGGACACTGCTCACATTATTTATAGATCCACAAATCTTATCAAAGTATTAAATAAATGAGTCATCTTCCAAATTTCCAGAAATGCCTATCTTCTAGATTCGATGTATTAGTCGATGGCTAGTGTTCAGAGGATTGCCTCCTGGGCTTTGCTCTTTTGAATGGTAAACTGCTTCAAAGCCATGTTTTGTACTAGACGATCCTGCTCCAAACTTCACGTGATATGCAGAATTCATTTCAGGTTCCCAAACGGAATCAGTCTGACCAGCCCATGATAGGACGATCCTCCGGTTTCCCATGCAGATCTTCACTCGGCTCTCAATATAGTTATTAAATCTTGCACACACGTTGAATAATTGAGGAATTACAACTTTGTGAGGAACTGCTTTGAAGATGGGTTGAAACGTGGCAATTGGCTAATTGAAAGAAATGATCCGACTGCATGATTTCAAATGTCCTACATGACTTTAACGGGAATTCTGGTGGTCGTTCAATGCCCTAGGTGACTTTAATCAGAAGTATGGTGGTCAATCTTTACAAACATTTGCTTGGATACCATACTTGTAAAGATATTTCCGGTCATCTGAAAGGTCATTCTGAGATCCAGCATGATTTTGTATGAAACAGTAATATGCAGTAAATGTACAAAGTAATTTGACTGCAATATGCAAAAGTGACTAAAGGCATCAAATAACAATCAAGGGGTGACCTATGGAGCTTGAGTGGCAATTGCACTCAAATTCATCAAAGGTATTGCCAGATCTACAGGGGCAATCGCCATCTTATTCAATGGGAAATATTGAAATAACATCTTAAATGAATGATTTTGAATCGGATTCAATCGCACACTACTTTTGGCAGCGATGGATTGTGTAAGAGCTTGGTCTGTGCCTTGCTGTGTCATAGAGCACTCAAGTCATTAGAGCATATGCTGTTTTTGTGTCGTTCGCTCAAGAAATTTAGGGACAATATTTTTAATCCAACAATACAAGAATATAAACATTCCATTTGTATTCACGTATTAAATTAAAATTATATGGTTTTACTTGGTGGTTTAATTTAGTACTGTGATGTTTTTGTTTGTTGGAAAGATTATGACTGTTCTCAGTATACGATATTGTTTTGTGAACCAAAAACAAGTAATACATGTATAAAATGACTATCTAATATGATCTGCAGGTCATGGGTTAGATTTCTAGCAAGGCTAACTCGGCCTTCTATCCTTTTATGGTTGGTAAACCACGTGCAGTTTAAAAAGGTAATCGTCCTGTAGTCACACCTGTTATTACAACACTTAGAAATTGGGAAAGTGCACTATATACATTACAAAATAAAATAGTATTATTATTATTATTATCACAAGTATAATGCTGTATTCCTTGATATATTATTTTTTGCTGTTGGTCATTGTTGAACATAAGTAACATAGCATAAATGGCCATTTTTTGTCTTCCATGATATCTGCAACACTACACTTATAATTTATGCATGGAAAGTTAATCAATTTCAGTGTAAAATGTGATAATGGTGCACATTTGTGTGCAGCAGGTGGTGCTGCTTAAAGCACTGTATGAAGGCTTTCTTGACACCCGAGATGATGAGCACGCAGGCTTTGCCCGATAATGCTCCGTGTGCGGGCTTCTTATATGGGAATGTGCCTATTTATGGAAAAGGATCCTATTGGGAAGGTAGCCATCTTGGAAGGTGGCAATTTTGTAGAAATGTAGTTCTCTTGTGGGAAGGCAGTTATTTGGTAGTGAGGTAGTCTTTTTGTGGCCATCTTGTGGGAAGGTAGGTTTTTGTGGGAGGGACGAAGCCTTGTTGGAAGAGAAATGTATATTGGGCAAAGGTATCCATATTGTGGGAAGATAACCATCTTCTGGGAAGGGATGCATCTTGTGCAGATGTAGTGATCATGGGGCAAGATCTCCCGAAATGGGTCCATCGTATAGTTTGATGTGATATGACGTGGTATGAGTTTATTTTCTGAGCCCAAGTATTGTCTCTAAAGTTGCCTTTTGGCTCTAACGACTGAACAAAGGGGCAGTGGCGTAGCTAGGGGGGGGTGGGGGCGGTCCACCCCAGGGGGCACTAATTTACGGGCGGTGGCTGCA
The DNA here is from genome assembly GCF_964261635.1 of Lissotriton helveticus. NCBI lineage: Eukaryota > Metazoa > Chordata > Amphibia > Caudata > Salamandridae > Lissotriton > Lissotriton helveticus. Next base: position 64,740,504 of record NC_136064.1, read on the forward strand.
CAGCACTGGTGGCCCACGTGGCCAGTCCAGGATTTTGTTGGGGGAGTCGGGACACTGACAGTGATGTACACGCCGGTCACCCACCAATCCCCACACCCACACGTTCGGCTGTAACTGAGCAGCACTGCACACGTGTAGGTAAGTGCAAGCGCACATGCTTGCAAAGGCTGCACCACCTAGCTTAGTGGTGGTGCAGCGCTCGGCGTACAGTGTATGTGGATCCCAGGGCCGTCAATCTTGTAGCGCGCGAAAGCGCTACCAATCACGGCCCTGGGCATCTTTTTGGGCCAGCCCCCGCGCTGTACGGTAAAATATACTAGTAACTAGCAGCACCACCACCACGCGCTCTCTTTAGTGGAGTCTCTGCAGTGAAGGGCGATTCACAGCAGACAGTCCAGCTGATTAAGAACAGCAGCAGTCTGAGTCTCACTTCGTTCGAGACCAGCACCACCGCTTCGAGATCCCCGACCGGGCCGTAAGTATTTACTATATATAGCACTTACATTCCCTGACGAGGCGCTGAAATATGTTATTAGATAAGATTGTAGTAAAATACCTCGTCAGCCACTGCCTCGTCATTCATGCCTCACAAGCCGCTCACTTCTCAATCAATATGGAACAATAACAATATTATTACCGTGTGAGACTTGGCCCTTTCCCCAAAATTTTTCGCCTTTTTATTTCCCTTTTAAATCAGAATGCCCTCATGGTAACAACAATGTATAGGCCTTGTGTAGTGAGGAAAGCCCTGTGTACTGTGAAACTGATGTTAAGATGCAGGTGTCTTATACCCCTAACATGGCTGCCACTGACCACTGCTGCTGCAGCGGGGTTTAGTGGGCGCATTCTAGTGGCTAGGGCCTGGTGGCTAGGGCCTGGCTGGAACCCTCCAAACAATGTATCAACTTAGCCTGCCAGCCTACCCACAGGTAGAATGGTGGAACCTCCTAGAACCCCCTGGAACAGGTGAGGTGACACCAACTGCCACTGCCAACTGTCAACTGGCACTGTATAAGGAAAGGAAGGTAAACTTTCCTGTCAGAGGGACTAAGGGGAGACCTGGGGAAGTACCTACGCAGGAGGATAGGCAGTGGGGGTCAGGGCAGGGTCTTATGATGCTGGAATGACAGGGCCTAGTGTGCTGCTTTACAAGTATTGAGGCATCTTGTACCCCCCCCACTGACCTAACCCCGCGGCAGGGAACCCCCAGGGACCACTTGAAGGGATTGGCTGAGAAGAACTTGGAACACCAGCCACCAAACTATTCCCCCCTTCAAGGAAACAAGAAACCAAAGGGCGCAAGAAACATCACGCCAACAAGAAACTAAGCTTCTAGTTACAAGGGCGCAAGAAACATCACGCCAAGAAGAAACTAAGCCTCTATTTACAAGGGCGCAAGAAACCTAAAGCGCTAAGAAGAAATTAAATCATCACAGGACTTTTGAAGAAGCAAACAGGTATTGGCGCGGTACTGACCCTGCGTTTCCTGATGTCACCTGGGGTCTCCCTTGCTAACCTGCTACTGTGGTGTCACCTGTCCTGTATATCTAGCGCTGCCCTTGCTGACCCTGTGAAGAGCGCTGAAGTAATGGAGAGGGTTGCTGCCTTCTGAAGCGCTATATTTGCCTGAACTGCAGCACCCTGAACTGAATGTTATTAGACCTGCTGGTCTTGCCCCCACCTCGTGTGGGCCAAAGCGCTATAGCCCTGCACCCTGCTGTCTGTGAAGCGCTAGAATCCTGGGCGTGATTCCTGCCTGAAGCGCTATATTCTGTGGTGCCCTTCAGCAGCGCTACCTGGAATGAACTGTCTGCCGAGCGCTACCTCTGCTGTGAATTGCCTGCTATATCGTAGCGCTGTGAATCCTGAAAAGCGCTATCCCCCTGAAGCGCTGTGTCACCAAGAACTTCTGTGGCTCTAGAAGTTGCTGCCTTCTGAAGCGCTGACTCCCTGCTCCCCCAACGCTCCTTTGCTGTCCCTGTGAAGAGTGCTGAGGTACTGAAGGGGGTTGCTGCCTTGTGAAGTGCTGTACCTGCAGGGTGCTATTATCTAAACCTGATTGCCTGCTGAAGCGCTGTCCCCAGCATTGCCTGTGGCCAAGCGCTGTCATGTGAGGAACTGAGGTAGTGCCCAGGGAAGCGCTGTAATTTCACTCCAAGCGCTCTCTTGTAGGCCCCAGAGAAACGCTGTATTTTTTACCTTAAGTGCCCACCTGTTGGCCCCTATGTGCCTCTAGTGACGTGGAGGCCATTAAGTTACTGTTTATGCCTGAGGACAGGCTTGCCATTCATTAACTGTTTGGGCCCTGGTTCCGGCGTAGGCCTAAAGACATACTGAGTTCACCTGCGATGGCTTAGCCCTGCATAGGGGAGTCCAAGGCATAGTAAAATGCTCATTGAGAATGCTTTACTGAATTGCTTATTGAAATGTTCACCTTAATTAACAGAAATGTTTTACTAATCTAAAGCAAGGCCTGTGCTTACTTAATGAGATGTTGCTCTCTAGCAATGAGTAATGTTCTATTTATAAGTTACTTAATGAAATGCCTATGCCTAATTCCTTCCCTGTAATGTTTACTCCTGATTAGGGGGATGTTACCTATGATTGGGGAAGAGTTTTGAAGTGGTTATTCCTGCTTGGAACCAGGATTATTCTGAACTATAGAAGTTTTATTACACCCCTGCCCCAGTGTTATAACCTCTACTTATTTACAGGATTACTCTTGGGTGCTGAGAGGTTTATGCCTGCTTAATGTAGGAATTAGAATGTTGATCCTGGCCTGGGGTGGAAACGCCAACAGCTGCATAATGAACTGTGTCTGCTGACTAATGAAACATTTATTCATGTTGGTTGAAAGGTGGAGCACATGCCCACAGTTATGGAGTGAGGTGCTCCTTGCTTTAAAGAAATGTTTACATTTACTAAAAGGCTTTACATGCATAAACCAAGTCTTCTAAGCTCAGGCTTGCCTGTTAAAAATGGTTATCTCTGCCTTGAAGAGTTGTTAACTGTTGATTGCTGAGTAGGGGAACGTTAATGCTATAACGATATAGTTACACTGCCTAATGAGATGTTTTATCCGCAGTGGCGTGTTTTTATTCCTGCCATAGGAGTTTCATTCCTGCCTAAGGAAATGGTTAATGAAATGTTTTACCCTCAGTGAAGTGTTTTACTTCTGCTAAACTGATTATCTCTATTGCAGGAAATGTTTTACCTGTAAGCTCCTGATTAATAGGGGGAAGGCCCTGCCTGTTCAGGCATCAGGTAATAGGATGGTGTGTGATGCCTAAAGAAATACTTTATGCCTAATGAAAGGTGTTGACCTCATTTGAGGCAATGTTTACTCCTGCCCAGGGAAGGGTCTCATACCCCTGCTATAACAGAGATCTACTTACACCTGCTCAATGTAGGGATTTCTACTTCCCTGATGGAATGTTGGTGTAGCCCTGATACAGTTAAACCTGCACAAGGGGATGGTTACCTAGATTGCAATGCTTTCTCCTAGTTAGTGCTGGCTAATGCAATGGTTAGCTGGGCCCAATGAGAAGTTCTCCCAAAGGGATGCCCAACCTTGTTATATGGAATAATTATTCTTAATGAAATGTTTAATTCCTATTACAGGAGGAGAGTTACGTCCACATACTTTTGTGGCAAATGAAATGTTTCATATTTAAGGAAATGTTTGAACTACACTTAACGAATTGTTTATTCCTACAGCGGGGAGATGTTTCTGTTATGGAACTGTCCCTTTGTTTACCTGAGGAAATGGATATTGATGCTTAATGCAGTGTTGTTCTTATGACTTTGAGATGTATTCCTTTCAGGTACTGACCAAGAAGCAAGGCGTAGGTCGGGCCTGTGTCCCACTAAAAATGTATTTAACTATTTATTGATCCAATATTTAATATTTATTGCAGAACGGATATTTATTCATCTAATATTGATCGCAAGTTTTGAGACACATGTATTTTAAATGAATTTATGATTTCCCTGATCCTGCTCTATCTATCTGATTATTTATCTTAATACACATTACTTGTTTTTATACAAGCTCTGGAGTGGAGTCATTTATTGCGTGCCCAGGTTTCTGTCTCAATGTGAGTGTGTGCTGCATGATCGCTTAACACATGTGCTTTCGGATGCCTACCCGCTCGTGCCATGCTACCCTAGGGGACTGGTGACCCCAGTTCCAACATATTGGTGTCGAGCGGTGGGATCCAGGACCTGTGACCATGCAGCACCCTCCATTGGGACAGGGTGCACAGCAATTGGGCTGCACAATTATTGTGTGTGCAAGCCTTAGGAATTGACCCCTCCACTGTCTAGCCTGTGAGTGTATCAGGGCCTGTTGGACCTCATTCTGTCACCACATCCTAGAACCTTTTTCCTGAATTATCTGAGTCCTCACCTGGCACTGGAGTGTTGTGTCAGGGGATGGGGGTGCCTGTTGGGCGGAGGGAAGAAGGAACTCCGTACCACTTTGGGGCACGGGTAGGAGCCCACCCAGAGGGGAGAGGGGATGGGGACAGGAGGGGCAGGTCACACCCAGGGAGGCGGTCACACCAGAGAACCTTGGAAGGGGGGGGGTGTCGTCAAAGAGGTTAGAGCAGAAAAGGGAGAGTGTGAGCCTTGCAATGAAGGAAGGGAAGCTGGTGCACAGGCTTCAGCTAAACAGAGACAGAGCTGAAGACCTTGAAATCATGTGTGCCAGGTACTTCCATGGTGGCAGCGTACCCGAGGTTCGGGGTTTGGACCAGTTACGGGGTGTAGAACCTGGACTGGGGTTTCAGGTGCAGGGATTGCCTGACCTGGAGGGTGGGGTACCAGTAACTATGGACCCTACCAGTGTGACTTCCAGGGGTACCTATCCGGGGAGGAGGGTGCGGAACCCTGGAAGGGGGTGCAGAGGGAGGAAGGACTCTCCTCTGGCACTGGTCCAGCCACGGGGTTAAAGATCCTGGGTTGGGTGGCCAGGTTCAGGGGTTGCCTGACCTGGCGGGAGGAATCTCTGTATTCAGAGTTCCCCCGGTTGTGACTTCCAGGGGTACCTATCCGGGGAGGAGGGTGCGGAACCCTGGAAGGGGGTGCAGAGGGAGGAAGGACTCTCCTCTGGCACCGGTCCAGCCATGGGGTTAAAGATCCTGGGTTGGGTGGCCAGGTTCAGGGGTTGCCTGACCTGGCGGGAGGAATCTCTGTATTCAGAGTTCCCCCGGTTGTGACTCTCAGGGGTGTCCCGAGGTGCCCCAGCTGTGGTCACTGGGCCTGGAGTGTTCTTTAAGAGAACCCCAGGTTGGGAGACTAGGCTGTCCCGATGTGTCATCCAGGAGGGAGGGTGCGGAACCCTGGGAGGGGGTGCAGGGAGAGGTAGGTCTCGCCCCTGTCACCAATTCAACTTAAGGGTTTAGACCCTAGGTTGAAGAGGAGAGTGGAAAAAGGTACCACGGGCCTGGGGCGACTGCCCCCCACTCTGAGAGAGAGTAAGGGCCAGAGACATCTGGATTGGAGGTCTGTCATGGCCGCATCCCACTAGGAACACCAGTGGGGTGGTTGGATTAGCGAGAATGTCATGGTGGTATTGGGCCTGCGTCCACCTTTTTCCGCCCCAAGCAGGGAAGCCCATCAAGGGAATGATCGGTCTACCCTGGCTTTTGGCTGGGGGGGAGATGTGTGAGACTTGGCCCTTTCCCCAACATTTTTCGCCTTTTTATTTCCCTTTTAAATCAGAATGCCCTCATGGTAACAACAATGTATAGGCCTTGTGTAGTGAGGAAAGCCCTGTGTACTGTGAAACTGATGTTAAGATGCAGGTGTCTTATACCCCTAACATGGCTGCCACTGACCACTGCTGCTGCAGCGGGGTTTAGTGGGCGCATTCTAGTGACTAGGGCCTGGTGGCTAGGGCCTGGCTGGAACCCTCCAAACAATGTATCAACTTAGCCTGCCAGCCTGCCCACAGGTAGAATGGTGGAACCTCCTAGAACCCCCTGGAACAGGTGAGGTGACACCAACTGCCACTGCCAACTGTCAACTGGCACTGTATAAGGAAAGGAAGGTAAACTTTCCTGTCAGAGGGACTAAGGGGAGACCTGGGGAAGTACCTACGCAGGAGGATAGGCAGTGGGGGTCAGGGCAGGGTCTTATGATGCTGGAATGACAGGGCCTAGTGTGCTGCTTTACAAGTATTGAGGCATCCTGTACCCCCCCCACTGACCTAACCCCGCGGCAGGGAACCCCCAGGGACCACTTGAAGGGATTGGCTGAGAAGAACTTGGAACACCAGCCACCAAACTATTCCCCCCTTCAAGGAAACAAGAAACCAAAGGGCGCAAGAAACATCACGCCAACAAGAAACTAAGCTTCTAGTTACAAGGGCGCAAGAAACATCACGCCAAGAAGAAACTAAGCCTCTATTTACAAGGGCGCAAGAAACCTAAAGCGCTAAGAAGAAATTAAATCATCACAGGACTTTTGAAGAAGCAAACAGGTATTGGCGCGGTAATGACCCTGCGTTTCCTGATGTCACCTGGGGTCTCCCTTGCTAACCTGCTACTGGGGTGTCACCTGTCCTGTATATCTAGCGCTGCCCTTGCTGACCCTGTGAAGAGCGCTGAAGTAATGGAGAGGGTTGCTGCCTTCTGAAGCGCTATATTTGCCTGAACTGCAGCACCCTGAACTGAATGTTATTAGACCTGCTGGTCTTGCCCCCACCTCGTGTGGGCCAAAGCGCTATAGCCCTGCACCCTGCTGTCTGTGAAGCGCTAGAATCCTGGGCGTGATTCCTGCCTGAAGCGCTATATTCTGTGGTGCCCTTCAGCAGCGCTACCTGGAATGAACTGTCTGCCGAGCGCTACCTCTGCTGTGAATTGCCTGCTATATCGTAGCGCTGTGAATCCTGAAAAGCGCTATCCCCCTGAAGCGCTGTGTCACCAAGAACTTCTGTGGCTCTAGAAGTTGCTGCCTTCTGAAGCGCTGACTCCCTGCTCCCCCAACGCTCCTTTGCTGTCCCTGTGAAGAGTGCTGAGGTACTGAAGGGGGTTGCTGCCTTGTGAAGTGCTGTACCTGCAGGGTGCTATTATCTAAACCTGATTGCCTGCTGAAGCGCTGTCCCCAGCATTGCCTGTGGCCAAGCGCTGTCATGTGAGGAACTGAGGTAGTGCCCAGGGAAGCGCTGTAATTTCACTCCAAGCGCTCTCTTGTAGGCCCCAGAGAAACGCTGTATTTTTTACCTTAAGTGCCCACCTGTTGGCCCCTATGTGCCTCTAGTGACGTGGAGGCCATTAAGTTACTGTTTATGCCTGAGGACAGGCTTGCCATTCATTAACTGTTTGGGCCCTGGTTCCGGCGTAGGCCTAAAGACATACTGAGTTCACCTGCGATGGCTTAGCCCTGCATAGGGGAGTCCAAGGCATAGTAAAATGCTCATTGAGAATGCTTTACTGAATTGCTTATTGAAATGTTCACCTTAATTAACAGAAATGTTTTACTAATCTAAAGCAAGGCCTGTGCTTACTTAATGAGATGTTGCTCTCTAGCTATGAGTAATGTTCTATTTATAAGTTACTTAATGAAATGCCTATGCCTAATTCCTTCCCTGTAATGTTTACTCCTGATTAGGGGGATGTTACCTATGATTGGGGAAGAGTTTTGAAGTGGTTATTCCTGCTTGGAACCAGGATTATTCTGAACTATAGAAGTTTTATTACACCCCTGCCCCAGTGTTATAACCTCTACTTATTTACAGGATTACTCTTGGGTGCTGAGAGATTTATGCCTGCTTAATGTAGGAATTAGAATGTTGATCCTGGCCTGGGGTGGAAACGCCAACAGCTGCATAATGAACTGTGTCTGCTGACTAATGAAACATTTATTCATGTTGGTTGAAAGGTGGAGCACATGCCCACAGTTATGGAGTGAGGTGCTCCTTGCTTTAAAGAAATGTTTACATTTACTAAAAGGCTTTACATGCATAAACCAAGTCTTCTAAGCTCAGGCTTGCCTGTTAAAAATGGTTATCTCTGCCTTGAAGAGTTGTTAACTGTTGATTGCTGAGTAGGGGAACGTTAATGCTATAAGGATATAGTTACACTGCCTAATGAGATGTTTTATCCGCAGTGGCGTGTTTTTATTCCTGCCATAGGAGTTTCATTCCTGCCTAAGGAAATGGTTAATGAAATGTTTTACCCTCAGTGAAGTGTTTTACTTCTGCTAAACTGATTATCTCTATTGCAGGAAATGTTTTACCTGTAAGCTCCTGATTAATAGGGGGAAGGCCCTGCCTGTTCAGGCATCAGGTAATAGGATGGTGTGTGATGCCTAAAGAAATACTTTATGCCTAATGAAAGGTGTTGACCTCATTTGAGGCAATGTTTACTCCTGCCCAGGGAAGGGTCTCATACCCCTGCTTTAACAGAGATCTACTTACACCTGCTCAATGTAGGGATTTCTACTTCCCTGATGGAATGTTGGTGTAGCCCTGATACAGTTAAACCTGCACAAGGGGATGGTTACCTAGATTGCAATGCTTTCTCCTAGTTAGTGCTGGCTAATGCAATGGTTAGCTGGGCCCAATGAGAAGTTCTCCCAAAGGGATGCCCAACCTTGTTATATGGAATAATTATTCTTAATGAAATGTTTAATTCCTATTACAGGAGGAGAGTTACGTCCACATACTTTTGTGGCAAATGAAATGTTTCATATTTAAGGAAATGTTTGAACTACACTTAACGAATTGTTTATTCCTACAGCGGGGAGATGTTTCTGTTATGGAACTGTCCCTTTGTTTACCTGAGGAAATGGATATTGATGCTTAATGCAGTGTTGTTCTTATGACTTTGAGATGTATTCCTTTCAGGTACTGACCAAGAAGCAAGGCGTAGGTCGGGCCTGTGTCCCACTAAAAATGTATTTAACTATTTATTGATCCAATATTTAATATTTATTGCAGAACGGATATTTATTCATCTAATATTGATCGCAAGTTTTGAGACACATGTATTTTAAATGAATTTATGATTTCCCTGATCCTGCTCTATCTATCTGATTATTTATCTTAATACACATTACTTGTTTTTATACAAGCTCTGGAGTGGAGTCATTTATTGCGTGCCCAGGTTTCTGTCTCAATGTGAGTGTGTGCTGCATGATCGCTTAACACATGTGCTTTCGGATGCCTACCCGCTCGTGCCATGCTACCCTAGGGGACTGGTGACCCCAGTTCCAACATATTGGTGTCGAGCGGTGGGATCCAGGACCTGTGACCATGCAGCACCCTCCATTGGGACAGGGTGCACAGCAATTGGGCTGCACAATTATTGTGTGTGCAAGCCTTAGGAATTGACCCCTCCACTGTCTAGCCTGTGAGTGTATCAGGGCCTGTTGGACCTCATTCTGTCGCCACATCCTAGAACCTTTTTCCTGAATTATCTGAGTCCTCACCTGGCACTGGAGTGTTGTGTCAGGGGATGGGGGTGCCTGTTGGGCGGAGGGAAGAAGGAACTCCGTACCACTTTGGGGCACGGGTAGGAGCCCACCCAGAGGGGAGAGGGGATGGGGACAGGAGGGGCAGGTCACACCCAGGGAGGCGGTCACACCAGAGAACCTTGGAAGGGGGGGGGTGTCGTCAAAGAGGTTAGAGCAGAAAAGGGAGAGTGTGAGCCTTGCAATGAAGGAAGGGAAGCTGGTGCACAGGCTTCAGCTAAACAGAGACAGAGCTGAAGACCTTGAAATCATGTGTGCCAGGTACTTCCATGGTGGCAGCGTACCCGAGGTTCGGGGTTTGGACCAGTTACGGGGTGTAGAACCTGGACTGGGGTTTCAGGTGCAGGGATTGCCTGACCTGGAGGGTGGGGTACCAGTAACTATGGACCCTACCAGTGTGACTTCCAGGGGTACCTATCCGGGGAGGAGGGTGCGGAACCCTGGAAGGGGGTGCAGAGGGAGGAAGGACTCTCCTCTGGCACTGGTCCAGCCACGGGGTTAAAGATCCTGGGTTGGGTGGCCAGGTTCAGGGGTTGCCTGACCTGGCGGGAGGAATCTCTGTATTCAGAGTTCCCCCGGTTGTGACTTCCAGGGGTACCTATCCGGGGAGGAGGGTGCGGAACCCTGGAAGGGGGTGCAGAGGGAGGAAGGACTCTCCTCTGGCACCGGTCCAGCCATGGGGTTAAAGATCCTGGGTTGGGTGGCCAGGTTCAGGGGTTGCCTGACCTGGCGGGAGGAATCTCTGTATTCAGAGTTCCCCCGGTTGTGACTCTCAGGGGTGTCCCGAGGTGCCCCAGCTGTGGTCATTGGGCCTGGAGTGTTCTTTAAGAGAACCCCAGGTTGGGAGACTAGGCTGTCCCGATGTGTCATCCAGGAGGGAGGGTGCGGAACCCTGGGAGGGGGTGCAGGGAGAGGTAGGTCTCGCCCCTGTCACCAATTCAACTTAAGGGTTTAGACCCTAGGTTGAGGAGGAGAGTGGAAAAAGGTACCACGGGCCTGGGGCGACTGCCCCCCACTCTGAGAGAGAGTAAGGGCCAGAGACATCTGGATTGGAGGTCTGTCCTGGCCGCATCCCACTAGGAACACCAGTGGGGTGGTTGGATTAGCGAGAATGTCATGGTGGTATTGGGCCTGCGTCCACCTTTTTCCGCCCCAAGCAGGGAAGCCCATCAAGGGAATGATCGGTCTACCCTGGCTTTTGGCTGGGGGGGAGATGTGTGAGACTTGGCCCTTTCCCCAACATTTTTCGCCTTTTTATTTCCCTTTTAAATCAGAATGCCCTCATGGTAACAACAATGTATAGGCCTTGTGTAGTGAGGAAAGCCCTGTGTACTGTGAAACTGATGTTAAGATGCAGGTGTCTTATACCCCTAACATGGCTGCCACTGACCACTGCTGCTGCAGCGGGGTTTAGTGGGCGCATTGTAGTGACTAGGGCCTGGCTGGAACCCTCCCAACAATGTATCAACTTAGCCTGCCAGCCTGCCCACAGGTAGAATGGTGGAACCTCCTAGAACCCCCTGGAACAGGTGAGGTGACACCAACTGCCACTGCCAACTGTCAACTGGCACTGTATAAGGAAAGGAAGGTAAACTTTCCTGTCAGAGGGACTAAGGGGAGACCTGGGGAAGTACCTACGCAGGAGGATAGGCAGTGGGGGTCAGGGCAGGGTCTTATGATGCTGGAATGACAGGGCCTAGTGTGCTGCTTTACAAGTATTGAGGCATCCTGTACCCCCCCACTGACCTAACCCCGCGGCAGGGAACCCCCAGGGACCACTTGAAGGGATTGGCTGAGAAGAACTTGGAACACCAGCCACCAAACTATTCCCCCCTTCAAGGAAACAAGAAATCAAAGGGCGCAAGAAACATCACGCCAACAAGAAACTAAGCCTCTATTTACAAGGGCGCAAGAAACCTAAAGCGCTAAGAAGAAATTAAATCATCACAGGACTTTTGAAGAAGCAAACAGGTATTGGCGCGGTACTGACCCTGCGTTTCCTGATGTCACCTGGGGTCTCCCTTGCTAACCTGCTACTGGGGTGTCACCTGTCCTGTATATCTAGCGCTGCCCTTGCTGACCCTGTGAAGAGCGCTGAAGTAATGGAGAGGGTTGCTGCCTTCTGAAGCGCTATATTTGCCTGAACTGCAGCACCCTGAACTGAATGTTATTAGACCTGCTGGTCTTGCCCCCACCTCGTGTGGGCCAAAGCGCTATAGCCCTGCACCCTGCTGTCTGTGAAGCGCTAGAATCCTGGGCGTGATTCCTGCCTGAAGCGCTATATTTTGTGGTGCCCTTCAGCAGCGCTACCTGGAATGAACTGTCTGCCGAGCGCTACCTCTGCTGTGAATTGCCTGCTATATCGTAGCGCTGTGAATCCTGAAAAGCGCTATCCCCCTGAAGCGCTGTGTCACCAAGAACTTCTGTGGCTCTAGAAGTTGCTGCCTTCTGAAGCGCTGACTCCCTGCTCCCCCAACGCTCCTTTGCTGTCCCTGTGAAGAGTGCTGAGGTACTGAAGGGGGTTGCTGCCTTGTGAAGTGCTGTACCTGCAGGGTGCTATTATCTAAACCTGATTGCCTGCTGAAGCGCTGTCCCCAGCATTGCCTGTGGCCAAGTGCTGTCATGTGAGGAACTGAGGTAGTGCCCAGGGAAGCGCTGTAATTTCACTCCAAGCGCTCTCTTGTAGGCCCCAGAGAAACGCTGTATTTTTTACCTTAAGTGCCCACCTGTTGGCCCCTATGTGCCTCTAGTGACGTGGAGGCCATTAAGTTACTGTTTATGCCTGAGGACAGGCTTGCCATTCATTAACTGTTTGGGCCCTGGTTCCGGCGTAGGCCTAAAGACATACTGAGTTCACCTGCGATGGCTTAGCCCTGCATAGGGGAGTCCAAGGCATAGTAAAATGCTCATTGAGAATGCTTTACTGAATTGCTTATTGAAATGTTCACCTTAATTAACAGAAATGTTTTACTAATCTAAAGCAAGGCCTGTGCTTACTTAATGAGATGTTGCTCTCTAGCTATGAGTAATGTTCTATTTATAAGTTACTTAATGAAATGCCTATGCCTAATTCCTTCCCTGTAATGTTTACTCCTGATTAGGGGGATGTTACCTATGATTGGGGAAGAGTTTTGAAGTGGTTATTCCTGCTTGGAACCAGGATTATTCTGAACTATAGAAGTTTTATTACACCCCTGCCCCAGTGTTATAACCTCTACTTATTTACAGGATTACTCTTGGGTGCTGAGAGGTTTATGCCTGCTTAATGTAGGAATTAGAATGTTGATCCTGGCCTGGGGTGGAAACGCCAACAGCTGCATAATGAACTGTGTCTGCTGACTAATGAAACATTTATTCATGTTGGTTGAAAGGTGGAGCACATGCCCACAGTTATGGAGTGAGGTGCTCCTTGCTTTAAAGAAATGTTTACATTTACTAAAAGGCTTTACATGCATAAACCAAGTCTTCTAAGCTCAGGCTTGCCTGTTAAAAATGGTTATCTCTGCCTTGAAGAGTTGTTAACTGTTGATTGCTGAGTAGGGGAACGTTAATGCTATAACGATATAGTTACACTGCCTAATGAGATGTTTTATCCGCAGTGGCGTGTTTTTATTCCTGCCATAGGAGTTTCATTCCTGCCTAAGGAAATGGTTAATGAAATGTTTTACCCTCAGTGAAGTGTTTTACTTCTGCTAAACTGATTATCTCTATTGCAGGAAATGTTTTACCTGTAAGCTCCTGATTAATAGGGGGAAGGCCCTGCCTGTTCAGGCATCAGGTAATAGGATGGTGTGTGATGCCTAAAGAAATACTTTATGCCTAATGAAAGGTGTTGACCTCATTTGAGGCAATGTTTACTCCTGCCCAGGGAAGGGTCTCATACCCCTGCTATAACAGAGATCTACTTACACCTGCTCAATGTAGGGATTTCTACTTCCCTGATGGAATGTTGGTGTAGCCCTGATACAGTTAAACCTGCACAAGGGGATGGTTACCTAGATTGCAATGCTTTCTCCTAGTTAGTGCTGGCTAATGCAATGGTTAGCTGGGCCCAATGAGAAGTTCTCCCAAAGGGATGCCCAACCTTGTTATATGGAATAATTATTCTTAATGAAATGTTTAATTCCTATTACAGGAGGAGAGTTACGTCCACATACTTTTGTGGCAAATGAAATGTTTCATATTTAAGGAAATGTTTGAACTACACTTAACGAATTGTTTATTCCTACAGCGGGGAGATGTTTCTGTTATGGAACTGTCCCTTTGTTTACCTGAGGAAATGGATATTGATGCTTAATGCAGTGTTGTTCTTATGACTTTGAGATGTATTCCTTTCAGGTACTGACCAAGAAGCAAGGCGTAGGTCGGGCCTGTGTCCCACTAAAAATGTATTTAACTATTTATTGATCCAATATTTAATATTTATTGCAGAACGGATATTTATTCATCTAATATTGATCGCAAGTTTTGAGACACATGTATTTTAAATGAATTTATGATTTCCCTGATCCTGCTCTATCTATCTGATTATTTATCTTAATACACATTACTTGTTTTTATACAAGCTCTGGAGTGGAGTCATTTATTGCGTGCCCAGGTTTCTGTCTCAATGTGAGTGTGTGCTGCATGATCGCTTAACACATGTGCTTTCGGATGCCTACCCGCTCGTGCCATGCTACCCTAGGGGACTGGTGACCCCAGTTCCAACATATTGGTGTCGAGCGGTGGGATCCAGGACCTGTGACCATGCAGCACCCTCCATTGGGACAGGGTGCACAGCAATTGGGCTGCACAATTATTGTGTGTGCAAGCCTTAGGAATTGACCCCTCCACTGTCTAGCCTGTGAGTGTATCAGGGCCTGTTGGACCTCATTCTGTCACCACATCCTAGAACCTTTTTCCTGAATTATCTGAGTCCTCACCTGGCACTGGAGTGTTGTGTCAGGGGATGGGGGTGCCTGTTGGGCGGAGGGAAGAAGGAACTCCGTACCACTTTGGGGCACGGGTAGGAGCCCACCCAGAGGGGAGAGGGGATGGGGACAGGAGGGGCAGGTCACACCCAGGGAGGCGGTCACACCAGAGAACCTTGGAAGGGGGGGGGTGTCGTCAAAGAGGTTAGAGCAGAAAAGGGAGAGTGTGAGCCTTGCAATGAAGGAAGGGAAGCTGGTGCACAGGCTTCAGCTAAACAGAGACAGAGCTGAAGACCTTGAAATCATGTGTGCCAGGTACTTCCATGGTGGCAGCGTACCCGAGGTTCGGGGTTTGGACCAGTTACGGGGTGTAGAACCTGGACTGGGGTTTCAGGTGCAGGGATTGCCTGACCTGGAGGGTGGGGTACCAGTAACTATGGACCCTACCAGTGTGACTTCCAGGGGTACCTATCCGGGGAGGAGGGTGCGGAACCCTGGAAGGGGGTGCAGAGGGAGGAAGGACTCTCCTCTGGCACTGGTCCAGCCACGGGGTTAAAGATCCTGGGTTGGGTGGCCAGGTTCAGGGGTTGCCTGACCTGGCGGGAGGAATCTCTGTATTCAGAGTTCCCCCGGTTGTGACTTCCAGGGGTACCTATCCGGGGAGGAGGGTGCGGAACCCTGGAAGGGGGTGCAGAGGGAGGAAGGACTCTCCTCTGGCACCGGTCCAGCCATGGGGTTAAAGATCCTGGGTTGGGTGGCCAGGTTCAGGGGTTGCCTGACCTGGCGGGAGGAATCTCTGTATTCAGAGTTCCCCCGGTTGTGACTCTCAGGGGTGTCCCGAGGTGCCCCAGCTGTGGTCACTGGGCCTGGAGTGTTCTTTAAGAGAACCCCAGGTTGGGAGACTAGGCTGTCCCGATGTGTCATCCAGGAGGGAGGGTGCGGAACCCTGGGAGGGGGTGCAGGGAGAGGTAGGTCTCGCCCCTGTCACCAATTCAACTTAAGGGTTTAGACCCTAGGTTGAAGAGGAGAGTGGAAAAAGGTACCACGGGCCTGGGGCGACTGCCCCCCACTCTGAGAGAGAGTAAGGGCCAGAGACATCTGGATTGGAGGTCTGTCATGGCCGCATCCCACTAGGAACACCAGTGGGGTGGTTGGATTAGCGAGAATGTCATGGTGGTATTGGGCCTGCGTCCACCTTTTTCCGCCCCAAGCAGGGAAGCCCATCAAGGGAATGATCGGTCTACCCTGGCTTTTGGCTGGGGGGGAGATGTGTGAGACTTGGCCCTTTCCCCAACATTTTTCGCCTTTTTATTTCCCTTTTAAATCAGAATGCCCTCATGGTAACAACAATGTATAGGCCTTGTGTAGTGAGGAAAGCCCTGTGTACTGTGAAACTGATGTTAAGATGCAGGTGTCTTATACCCCTAACATGGCTGCCACTGACCACTGCTGCTGCAGCGGGGTTTAGTGGGCGCATTCTAGTGACTAGGGCCTGGTGGCTAGGGCCTGGCTGGAACCCTCCAAACAATGTATCAACTTAGCCTGCCAGCCTGCCCACAGGTAGAATGGTGGAACCTCCTAGAACCCCCTGGAACAGGTGAGGTGACACCAACTGCCACTGCCAACTGTCAACTGGCACTGTATAAGGAAAGGAAGGTAAACTTTCCTGTCAGAGGGACTAAGGGGAGACCTGGGGAAGTACCTACGCAGGAGGATAGGCAGTGGGGGTCAGGGCAGGGTCTTATGATGCTGGAATGACAGGGCCTAGTGTGCTGCTTTACAAGTATTGAGGCATCCTGTACCCCCCCCACTGACCTAACCCCGCGGCAGGGAACCCCCAGGGACCACTTGAAGGGATTGGCTGAGAAGAACTTGGAACACCAGCCACCAAACTATTCCCCCCTTCAAGGAAACAAGAAACCAAAGGGCGCAAGAAACATCACGCCAACAAGAAACTAAGCTTCTAGTTACAAGGGCGCAAGAAACATCACGCCAAGAAGAAACTAAGCCTCTATTTACAAGGGCGCAAGAAACCTAAAGCGCTAAGAAGAAATTAAATCATCACAGGACTTTTGAAGAAGCAAACAGGTATTGGCGCGGTAATGACCCTGCGTTTCCTGATGTCACCTGGGGTCTCCCTTGCTAACCTGCTACTGGGGTGTCACCTGTCCTGTATATCTAGCGCTGCCCTTGCTGACCCTGTGAAGAGCGCTGAAGTAATGGAGAGGGTTGCTGCCTTCTGAAGCGCTATATTTGCCTGAACTGCAGCACCCTGAACTGAATGTTATTAGACCTGCTGGTCTTGCCCCCACCTCGTGTGGGCCAAAGCGCTATAGCCCTGCACCCTGCTGTCTGTGAAGCGCTAGAATCCTGGGCGTGATTCCTGCCTGAAGCGCTATATTCTGTGGTGCCCTTCAGCAGCGCTACCTGGAATGAACTGTCTGCCGAGCGCTACCTCTGCTGTGAATTGCCTGCTATATCGTAGCGCTGTGAATCCTGAAAAGCGCTATCCCCCTGAAGCGCTGTGTCACCAAGAACTTCTGTGGCTCTAGAAGTTGCTGCCTTCTGAAGCGCTGACTCCCTGCTCCCCCAACGCTCCTTTGCTGTCCCTGTGAAGAGTGCTGAGGTACTGAAGGGGGTTGCTGCCTTGTGAAGTGCTGTACCTGCAGGGTGCTATTATCTAAACCTGATTGCCTGCTGAAGCGCTGTCCCCAGCATTGCCTGTGGCCAAGCGCTGTCATGTGAGGAACTGAGGTAGTGCCCAGGGAAGCGCTGTAATTTCACTCCAAGCGCTCTCTTGTAGGCCCCAGAGAAACGCTGTATTTTTTACCTTAAGTGCCCACCTGTTGGCCCCTATGTGCCTCTAGTGACGTGGAGGCCATTAAGTTACTGTTTATGCCTGAGGACAGGCTTGCCATTCATTAACTGTTTGGGCCCTGGTTCCGGCGTAGGCCTAAAGACATACTGAGTTCACCTGCGATGGCTTAGCCCTGCATAGGGGAGTCCAAGGCATAGTAAAATGCTCATTGAGAATGCTTTACTGAATTGCTTATTGAAATGTTCACCTTAATTAACAGAAATGTTTTACTAATCTAAAGCAAGGCCTGTGCTTACTTAATGAGATGTTGCTCTCTAGCTATGAGTAATGTTCTATTTATAAGTTACTTAATGAAATGCCTATGCCTAATTCCTTCCCTGTAATGTTTACTCCTGATTAGGGGGATGTTACCTATGATTGGGGAAGAGTTTTGAAGTGGTTATTCCTGCTTGGAACCAGGATTATTCTGAACTATAGAAGTTTTATTACACCCCTGCCCCAGTGTTATAACCTCTACTTATTTACAGGATTACTCTTGGGTGCTGAGAGGTTTATGCCTGCTTAATGTAGGAATTAGAATGTTGATCCTGGCCTGGGGTGGAAACGCCAACAGCTGCATAATGAACTGTGTCTGCTGACTAATGAAACATTTATTCATGTTGGTTGAAAGGTGGAGCACATGCCCACAGTTATGGAGTGAGGTGCTCCTTGCTTTAAAGAAATGTTTACATTTACTAAAAGGCTTTACATGCATAAACCAAGTCTTCTAAGCTCAGGCTTGCCTGTTAAAAATGGTTATCTCTGCCTTGAAGAGTTGTTAACTGTTGATTGCTGAGTAGGGGAACGTTAATGCTATAAGGATATAGTTACACTGCCTAATGAGATGTTTTATCCGCAGTGGCGTGTTTTTATTCCTGCCATAGGAGTTTCATTCCTGCCTAAGGAAATGGTTAATGAAATGTTTTACCCTCAGTGAAGTGTTTTACTTCTGCTAAACTGATTATCTCTATTGCAGGAAATGTTTTACCTGTAAGCTCCTGATTAATAGGGGGAAGGCCCTGCCTGTTCAGGCATCAGGTAATAGGATGGTGTGTGATGCCTAAAGAAATACTTTATGCCTAATGAAAGGTGTTGACCTCATTTGAGGCAATGTTTACTCCTGCCCAGGGAAGGGTCTCATACCCCTGCTTTAACAGAGATCTACTTACACCTGCTCAATGTAGGGATTTCTACTTCCCTGATGGAATGTTGGTGTAGCCCTGATACAGTTAAACCTGCACAAGGGGATGGTTACCTAGATTGCAATGCTTTCTCCTAGTTAGTGCTGGCTAATGCAATGGTTAGCTGGGCCCAATGAGAAGTTCTCCCAAAGGGATGCCCAACCTTGTTATATGGAATAATTATTCTTAATGAAATGTTTAATTCCTATTACAGGAGGAGAGTTACGTCCACATACTTTTGTGGCAAATGAAATGTTTCATATTTAAGGAAATGTTTGAACTACACTTAACGAATTGTTTATTCCTACAGCGGGGAGATGTTTCTGTTATGGAACTGTCCCTTTGTTTACCTGAGGAAATGGATATTGATGCTTAATGCAGTGTTGTTCTTATGACTTTGAGATGTATTCCTTTCAGGTACTGACCAAGAAGCAAGGCGTAGGTCGGGCCTGTGTCCCACTAAAAATGTATTTAACTATTTATTGATCCAATATTTAATATTTATTGCAGAACGGATATTTATTCATCTAATATTGATCGCAAGTTTTGAGACACATGTATTTTAAATGAATTTATGATTTCCCTGATCCTGCTCTATCTATCTGATTATTTATCTTAATACACATTACTTGTTTTTATACAAGCTCTGGAGTGGAGTCATTTATTGCGTGCCCAGGTTTCTGTCTCAATGTGAGTGTGTGCTGCATGATCGCTTAACACATGTGCTTTCGGATGCCTACCCGCTCGTGCCATGCTACCCTAGGGGACTGGTGACCCCAGTTCCAACATATTGGTGTCGAGCGGTGGGATCCAGGACCTGTGACCATGCAGCACCCTCCATTGGGACAGGGTGCACAGCAATTGGGCTGCACAATTATTGTGTGTGCAAGCCTTAGGAATTGACCCCTCCACTGTCTAGCCTGTGAGTGTATCAGGGCCTGTTGGACCTCATTCTGTCGCCACATCCTAGAACCTTTTTCCTGAATTATCTGAGTCCTCACCTGGCACTGGAGTGTTGTGTCAGGGGATGGGGGTGCCTGTTGGGCGGAGGGAAGAAGGAACTCCGTACCACTTTGGGGCACGGGTAGGAGCCCACCCAGAGGGGAGAGGGGATGGGGACAGGAGGGGCAGGTCACACCCAGGGAGGCGGTCACACCAGAGAACCTTGGAAGGGGGGGGGTGTCGTCAAAGAGGTTAGAGCAGAAAAGGGAGAGTGTGAGCCTTGCAATGAAGGAAGGGAAGCTGGTGCACAGGCTTCAGCTAAACAGAGACAGAGCTGAAGACCTTGAAATCATGTGTGCCAGGTACTTCCATGGTGGCAGCGTACCCGAGGTTCGGGGTTTGGACCAGTTACGGGGTGTAGAACCTGGACTGGGGTTTCAGGTGCAGGGATTGCCTGACCTGGAGGGTGGGGTACCAGTAACTATGGACCCTACCAGTGTGACTTCCAGGGGTACCTATCCGGGGAGGAGGGTGCGGAACCCTGGAAGGGGGTGCAGAGGGAGGAAGGACTCTCCTCTGGCACTGGTCCAGCCACGGGGTTAAAGATCCTGGGTTGGGTGGCCAGGTTCAGGGGTTGCCTGACCTGGCGGGAGGAATCTCTGTATTCAGAGTTCCCCCGGTTGTGACTTCCAGGGGTACCTATCCGGGGAGGAGGGTGCGGAACCCTGGAAGGGGGTGCAGAGGGAGGAAGGACTCTCCTCTGGCACCGGTCCAGCCATGGGGTTAAAGATCCTGGGTTGGGTGGCCAGGTTCAGGGGTTGCCTGACCTGGCGGGAGGAATCTCTGTATTCAGAGTTCCCCCGGTTGTGACTCTCAGGGGTGTCCCGAGGTGCCCCAGCTGTGGTCATTGGGCCTGGAGTGTTCTTTAAGAGAACCCCAGGTTGGGAGACTAGGCTGTCCCGATGTGTCATCCAGGAGGGAGGGTGCGGAACCCTGGGAGGGGGTGCAGGGAGAGGTAGGTCTCGCCCCTGTCACCAATTCAACTTAAGGGTTTAGACCCTAGGTTGAGGAGGAGAGTGGAAAAAGGTACCACGGGCCTGGGGCGACTGCCCCCCACTCTGAGAGAGAGTAAGGGCCAGAGACATCTGGATTGGAGGTCTGTCCTGGCCGCATCCCACTAGGAACACCAGTGGGGTGGTTGGATTAGCGAGAATGTCATGGTGGTATTGGGCCTGCGTCCACCTTTTTCCGCCCCAAGCAGGGAAGCCCATCAAGGGAATGATCGGTCTACCCTGGCTTTTGGCTGGGGGGGAGATGTGTGAGACTTGGCCCTTTCCCCAACATTTTTCGCCTTTTTATTTCCCTTTTAAATCAGAATGCCCTCATGGTAACAACAATGTATAGGCCTTGTGTAGTGAGGAAAGCCCTGTGTACTGTGAAACTGATGTTAAGATGCAGGTGTCTTATACCCCTAACATGGCTGCCACTGACCACTGCTGCTGCAGCGGGGTTTAGTGGGCGCATTGTAGTGACTAGGGCCTGGCTGGAACCCTCCAAACAATGTATCAACTTAGCCTGCCAGCCTGCCCACAGGTAGAATGGTGGAACCTCCTAGAACCCCCTGGAACAGGTGAGGTGACACCAACTGCCACTGCCAACTGTCAACTGGCACTGTATAAGGAAAGGAAGGTAAACTTTCCTGTCAGAGGGACTAAGGGGAGACCTGGGGAAGTACCTACGCAGGAGGATAGGCAGTGGGGGTCAGGGCAGGGTCTTATGATGCTGGAATGACAGGGCCTAGTGTGCTGCTTTACAAGTATTGAGGCATCCTGTACCCCCCCCACTGACCTAACCCCGCGGCAGGGAACCCCCAGGGACCACTTGAAGGGATTGGCTGAGAAGAACTTGGAACACCAGCCACCAAACTATTCCCCCCTTCAAGGAAACAAGAAACCAAAGGGCGCAAGAAACATCACGCCAACAAGAAACTAAGCTTCTAGTTACAAGGGCGCAAGAAACATCACGCCAAGAAGAAACTAAGCCTCTATTTACAAGGGCGCAAGAAACCTAAAGCGCTAAGAAGAAATTAAATCATCACAGGACTTTTGAAGAAGCAAACAGGTATTGGCGCGGTACTGACCCTGCGTTTCCTGATGTCACCTGGGGTCTCCCTTGCTAACCTGCTACTGGGGTGTCACCTGTCCTGTATATCTAGCGCTGCCCTTGCTGACCCTGTGAAGAGCGCTGAAGTAATGGAGAGGGTTGCTGCCTTCTGAAGCGCTATATTTGCCTGAACTGCAGCACCCTGAACTGAATGTTATTAGACCTGCTGGTCTTGCCCCCACCTCGTGTGGGCCAAAGCGCTATAGCCCTGCACCCTGCTGTCTGTGAAGCGCTAGAATCCTGGGCGTGATTCCTGCCTGAAGCGCTATATTTTGTGGTGCCCTTCAGCAGCGCTACCTGGAATGAACTGTCTGCCGAGCGCTACCTCTGCTGTGAATTGCCTGCTATATCGTAGCGCTGTGAATCCTGAAAAGCGCTATCCCCCTGAAGCGCTGTGTCACCAAGAACTTCTGTGGCTCTAGAAGTTGCTGCCTTCTGAAGCGCTGACTCCCTGCTCCCCCAACGCTCCTTTGCTGTCCCTGTGAAGAGTGCTGAGGTACTGCAGGGGGTTGCTGCCTTGTGAAGTGCTGTACCTGCAGGGTGCTATTATCTAAACCTGATTGCCTGCTGAAGCGCTGTCCCCAGCATTGCCTGTGGCCAAGTGCTGTCATGTGAGGAACTGAGGTAGTGCCCAGGGAAGCGCTGTAATTTCACTCCAAGCGCTCTCTTGTAGGCCCCAGAGAAACGCTGTATTTTTTACCTTAAGTGCCCACCTGTTGGCCCCTATGTGCCTCTAGTGACGTGGAGGCCATTAAGTTACTGTTTATGCCTGAGGACAGGCTTGCCATTCATTAACTGTTTGGGCCCTGGTTCCGGCGTAGGCCTAAAGACATACTGAGTTCACCTGCGATGGCTTAGCCCTGCATAGGGGAGTCCAAGGCATAGTAAAATGCTCATTGAGAATGCTTTACTGAATTGCTTATTGAAATGTTCACCTTAATTAACAGAAATGTTTTACTAATCTAAAGCAAGGCCTGTGCTTACTTAATGAGATGTTGCTCTCTAGCTATGAGTAATGTTCTATTTATAAGTTACTTAATGAAATGCCTATGCCTAATTCCTTCCCTGTAATGTTTACTCCTGATTAGGGGGATGTTACCTATGATTGGGGAAGAGTTTTGAAGTGGTTATTCCTGCTTGGAACCAGGATTATTCTGAACTATAGAAGTTTTATTACACCCCTGCCCCAGTGTTATAACCTCTACTTATTTACAGGATTACTCTTGGGTGCTGAGAGGTTTATGCCTGCTTAATGTAGGAATTAGAATGTTGATCCTGGCCTGGGGTGGAAACGCCAACAGCTGCATAATGAACTGTGTCTGCTGACTAATGAAACATTTATTCATGTTGGTTGAAAGGTGGAGCACATGCCCACAGTTATGGAGTGAGGTGCTCCTTGCTTTAAAGAAATGTTTACATTTACTAAAAGGCTTTACATGCATAAACCAAGTCTTCTAAGCTCAGGCTTGCCTGTTAAAAATGGTTATCTCTGCCTTGAAGAGTTGTTAACTGTTGATTGCTGAGTAGGGGAACGTTAATGCTATAAGGATATAGTTACACTGCCTAATGAGATGTTTTATCCGCAGTGGCGTGTTTTTATTCCTGCCATAGGAGTTTCATTCCTGCCTAAGGAAATGGTTAATGAAATGTTTTACCCTCAGTGAAGTGTTTTACTTCTGCTAAACTGATTATCTCTATTGCAGGAAATGTTTTACCTGTAAGCTCCTGATTAATAGGGGGAAGGCCCTGCCTGTTCAGGCATCAGGTAATAGGATGGTGTGTGATGCCTAAAGAAATACTTTATGCCTAATGAAAGGTGTTGACCTCATTTGAGGCAATGTTTACTCCTGCCCAGGGAAGGGTCTCATACCCCTGCTTTAACAGAGATCTACTTACACCTGCTCAATGTAGGGATTTCTACTTCCCTGATGGAATGTTGGTGTAGCCCTGATACAGTTAAACCTGCACAAGGGGATGGTTACCTAGATTGCAATGCTTTCTCCTAGTTAGTGCTGGCTAATGCAATGGTTAGCTGGGCCCAATGAGAAGTTCTCCCAAAGGGATGCCCAACCTTGTTATATGGAATAATTATTCTTAATGAAATGTTTAATTCCTATTACAGGAGGAGAGTTACGTCCACATACTTTTGTGGCAAATGAAATGTTTCATATTTAAGGAAATGTTTGAACTACACTTAACGAATTGTTTATTCCTACAGCGGGGAGATGTTTCTGTTATGGAACTGTCCCTTTGTTTACCTGAGGAAATGGATATTGATGCTTAATGCAGTGTTGTTCTTATGACTTTGAGATGTATTCCTTTCAGGTACTGACCAAGAAGCAAGGCGTAGGTCGGGCCTGTGTCCCACTAAAAATGTATTTAACTATTTATTGATCCAATATTTAATATTTATTGCAGAACGGATATTTATTCATCTAATATTGATCGCAAGTTTTGAGACACATGTATTTTAAATGAATTTATGATTTCCCTGATCCTGCTCTATCTATCTGATTATTTATCTTAATACACATTACTTGTTTTTATACAAGCTCTGGAGTGGAGTCATTTATTGCGTGCCCAGGTTTCTGTCTCAATGTGAGTGTGTGCTGCATGATCGCTTAACACATGTGCTTTCGGATGCCTACCCGCTCGTGCCATGCTACCCTAGGGGACTGGTGACCCCAGTTCCAACATATTGGTGTCGAGCGGTGGGATCCAGGACCTGTGACCATGCAGCACCCTCCATTGGGACAGGGTGCACAGCAATTGGGCTGCACAATTATTGTGTGTGCAAGCCTTAGGAATTGACCCCTCCACTGTCTAGCCTGTGAGTGTATCAGGGCCTGTTGGACCTCATTCTGTCGCCACATCCTAGAACCTTTTTCCTGAATTATCTGAGCCCTCACCTGGCACTGGAGTGTTGTGTCAGGGGATGGGGGTGCCTGTTGGGCGGAGGGAAGAAGGAACTCCGTACCACTTTGGGGCACGGGTAGGAGCCCACCCAGAGGGGAGAGGGGATGGGGACAGGAGGGGCAGGTCACACCCAGGGAGGCGGTCACACCAGAGAACCTTGGAAGGGGGGGGGTGTCGTCAAAGAGGTTAGAGCAGAAAAGGGAGAGTGTGAGCCTTGCAATGAAGGAAGGGAAGCTGGTGCACAGGCTTCAGCTAAACAGAGACAGAGCTGAAGACCTTGAAATCATGTGTGCCAGGTACTTCCATGGTGGCAGCGTACCCGAGGTTCGGGGTTTGGACCAGTTACGGGGTGTAGAACCTGGACTGGGGTTTCAGGTGCAGGGATTGCCTGACCTGGAGGGTGGGGTACCAGTAACTATGGACCCTACCAGTGTGACTTCCAGGGGTACCTATCCAGGGAGGAGGGTGCGGAACCCTGGAAGGGGGTGCAGAGGGAGGAAGGACTCTCCTCTGGCACTGGTCCAGCCACGGGGTTAAAGATCCTGGGTTGGGTGGCCAGGTTCAGGGGTTGCCTGACCTGGCGGGAGGAATCTCTGTATTCAGAGTTCCCCCGGTTGTGACTTCCAGGGGTACCTATCCGGGGAGGAGGGTGCGGAACCCTGGAAGGGGGTGCAGAGGGAGGAAGGACTCTCCTCTGGCACCGGTCCAGCCATGGGGTTAAAGATCCTGGGTTGGGTGGCCAGGTTCAGGGGTTGCCTGACCTGGCGGGAGGAATCTCTGTATTCAGAGTTCCCCCGGTTGTGACTCTCAGGGGTGTCCCGAGGTGCCCCAGCTGTGGTCATTGGGCCTGGAGTGTTCTTTAAGAGAACCCCAGGTTGGGAGACTAGGCTGTCCCGATGTGTCATCCAGGAGGGAGGGTGCGGAACCCTGGGAGGGGGTGCAGGGAGAGGTAGGTCTCGCCCCTGTCACCAATTCAACTTAAGGGTTTAGACCCTAGGTTGAGGAGGAGAGTGGAAAAAGGTACCACGGGCCTGGGGCGACTGCCCCCCACTCTGAGAGAGAGTAAGGGCCAGAGACATCTGGATTGGAGGTCTGTCCTGGCCGCATCCCACTAGGAACACCAGTGGGGTGGTTGGATTAGCGAGAATGTCATGGTGGTATTGGGCCTGCGTCCACCTTTTTCCGCCCTAAGCAGGGAAGCCCATCAAGGGAATGATCGGTCTACCCTGGCTTTTGGCTGGGGGGGAGATGTGTGAGACTTGGCCCTTTCCCCAACATTTTTCGCCTTTTTATTTCCCTTTTAAATCAGAATGCCCTCATGGTAACAACAATGTATAGGCCTTGTGTAGTGAGGAAAGCCCTGTGTACTGTGAAACTGATGTTAAGATGCAGGTGTCTTATACCCCTAACATGGCTGCCACTGACCACTGCTGCTGCAGCGGGGTTTAGTGGGCGCATTCTAGTGACTAGGGCCTGGTGGCTAGGGCCTGGCTGGAACCCTCCAAACAATGTATCAACTTAGCCTGCCAGCCTGCCCACAGGTAGAATGGTGGAACCTCCTAGAACCCCCTGGAACAGGTGAGGTGACACCAACTGCCACTGCCAACTGTCAACTGGCACTGTATAAGGAAAGGAAGGTAAACTTTCCTGTCAGAGGGACTAAGGGGAGACCTGGGGAAGTACCTACGCAGGAGGATAGGCAGTGGGGGTCAGGGCAGGGTCTTATGATGCTGGAATGACAGGGCCTAGTGTGCTGCTTTACAAGTATTGAGGCATCCTGTACCCCCCCCCCACTGACCTAACCCCGCGGCAGGGAACCCCCAGGGACCACTTGAAGGGATTGGCTGAGAAGAACTTGGAACACCAGCCACCAAACTATTCCCCCCTTCAAGGAAACAAGAAACCAAAGGGCGCAAGAAACATCACGCCAACAAGAAACTAAGCTTCTAGTTACAAGGGCGCAAGAAACATCACGCCAAGAAGAAACTAAGCCTCTATTTACAAGGGCGCAAGAAACCTAAAGCGCTAAGAAGAAATTAAATCATCACAGGACTTTTGAAGAAGCAAACAGGTATTGGCGCGGTACTGACCCTGCGTTTCCTGATGTCACCTGGGGTCTCCCTTGCTAACCTGCTACTGGGGTGTCACCTGTCCTGTATATCTAGCGCTGCCCTTGCTGACCCTGTGAAGAGCGCTGAAGTAATGGAGAGGGTTGCTGCCTTCTGAAGCGCTATATTTGCCTGAACTGCAGCACCTTGAACTGAATGTTATTAGACCTGCTGGTCTTGCCCCCACCTCGTGTGGGCCAAAGCGCTATAGCCCTGCACCCTGCTGTCTGTGAAGCGCTAGAATCCTGGGCGTGATTCCTGCCTGAAGCGCTATATTTTGTGGTGCCCTTCAGCAGCGCTACCTGGAATGAACTGTCTGCCGAGCGCTACCTCTGCTGTGAATTGCCTGCTATATCGTAGCGCTGTGAATCCTGAAAAGCGCTATCCCCCTGAAGCGCTGTGTCACCAAGAACTTCTGTGGCTCTAGAAGTTGCTGCCTTCTGAAGCGCTGACTCCCTGCTCCCCCAACGCTCCTTTGCTGTCCCTGTGAAGAGTGCTGAGGTACTGAAGGGGGTTGCTGCCTTGTGAAGTGCTGTACCTGCAGGGTGCTATTATCTAAACCTGATTGCCTGCTGAAGCGCTGTCCCCAGCATTGCCTGTGGCCAAGCGCTGTCATGTGAGGAACTGAGGTAGTGCCCAGGGAAGCGCTGTAATTTCACTCCAAGCGCTCTCTTGTAGGCCCCAGAGAAACGCTGTATTTTTTACCTTAAGTGCCCACCTGTTGGCCCCTATGTGCCTCTAGTGACGTGGAGGCCATTAAGTTACTGTTTATGCCTGAGGACAGGCTTGCCATTCATTAACTGTTTGGGCCCTGGTTCCGGCGTAGGCCTAAAGACATACTGAGTTCACCTGCGATGGCTTAGCCCTGCATAGGGGAGTCCAAGGCATAGTAAAATGCTCATTGAGAATGCTTTACTGAATTGCTTATTGAAATGTTCACCTTAATTAACAGAAATGTTTTACTAATCTAAAGCAAGGCCTGTGCTTACTTAATGAGATGTTGCTCTCTAGCAATGAGTAATGTTCTATTTATAAGTTACTTAATGAAATGCCTATGCCTGATTCCTTCCCTGTAATGTTTACTCCTGATTAGGGGGATGTTACCTATGATTGGGGAAGAGTTTTGAAGTGGTTATTCCTGCTTGGAACCAGGATTATTCTGAACTATAGAAGTTTTATTACACCCCTGCCCCAGTGTTATAACCTCTACTTATTTACAGGATTACTCTTGGGTGCTGAGAGGTTTATGCCTGCTTAATGTAGGAATTAGAATGTTGATCCTGGCCTGGGGTGGAAACGCCAACAGCTGCATAATGAACTGTGTCTGCTGACTAATGAAACATTTATTCATGTTGGTTGAAAGGTGGAGCCCATGCCCACAGTTATGGAGTGAGGTGCTCCTTGCTTTAAAGAAATGTTTACATTTACTAAAAGGCTTTACATGCATAAACCAAGTCTTCTAAGCTCAGGCTTGCCTGTTAAAAATGGTTATCTCTGCCTTGAAGAGTTGTTAACTGTTGATTGCTGAGTAGGGGAACGTTAATGCTATAAGGATATAGTTACACTGCCTAATGAGATGTTTTATCCGCAGTGGCGTGTTTTTATTCCTGCCATAGGAGTTTCATTCCTGCCTAAGGAAATGGTTAATGAAATGTTTTACCCTCAGTGAAGTGTTTTACTTCTGCTAAACTGATTATCTCTATTGCAGGAAATGTTTTACCTGTAAGCTCCTGATTAATAGGGGGAAGTCCCTGCCTGTTCAGGCATCAGGTAATAGGATGGTGTGTGATGCCTAAAGAAATACTTTATGCCTAATGAAAGGTGTTGACCTCATTTGAGGCAATGTTTACTCCTGCCCAGGGAAGGGTCTCATACCCCTGCTATAACAGAGATCTACTTACACCTGCTCAATGTAGGGATTTCTACTTCCCTGATGGAATGTTGGTGTAGCCCTGATACAGTTAAACCTGCACAAGGGGATGGTTACCTAGATTGCAATGTTTTCTCCTAGTTAGTGCTGGCTAATGCAATGGTTAGCTGGGCCCAATGAGAAGTTCTCCCAAAGGGATGCCCAACCTTGTTATATGGAATAATTATTCTTAATGAAATGTTTAATTCCTATTACAGGAGGAGAGTTACGTCCACATACTTTTTTGGCAAATGAAATGTTTCATATTTAAGGAAATGTTTGAACTACACTTAACGAATTGTTTATTCCTACAGCGGGGAGATGTTTCTGTTATGGAACTGTCCCTTTGTTTACCTGAGGAAATGGATATTGATGCTTAATGCAGTGTTGTTCTTATGACTTTGAGATGTATTCCTTTCAGGTACTGACCAAGAAGCAAGGCGTAGGTCGGGCCTGTGTCCCACTAAAAATGTATTTAACTATTTATTGATCCAATATTTAATATTTATTGCAGAACGGATATTTATTCATCTAATATTGATCGCAAGTTTTGAGACACATGTATTTTAAATGAATTTATGATTTCCCTGATCCTGCTCTATCTATCTGATTATTTATCTTAATACACATTACTTGTTTTTATACAAGCTCTGGAGTGGAGTCATTTATTGCGTGCCCAGGTTTCTGTCTCAGTGTGAGTGTGTGCTGCATGATCGCTTAACACATGTGCTTTCGGATGCCTACCCGCTCGTGCCATGCTACCCTAGGGGACTGGTGACCCCAGTTCCAACATACCGAAACACTATTACCTTTACTTATGAGTTAATATAATGGATTGAAAACGCTTTTCCATTTGTTCTTTTTTTTCCTCCTGTCGGTTTCTCAGAGTTTTACATACACACTAAGCACATGGTCCTTGATTTGTGACTGCTTTATCCACTACAAAACATAGCCAAAGCTCTTTCAGTGCAAACTTCCATACAACACCAGATTTTCCCACATAAATTTCAAGACAAAGACAAAATCCTGCCTACTTATTTATCACAGGCAGTGTTTTACTCCTTCCACTCTTAGTCGTTTAACCACTAGCAATTTTCCGGTGTTTTGCGTCCAAACGTCCAAAGTTAAGACAAATCCCAAAATGCTACTTATTATTGACTTAACAGCTTGTACTTGCTTAACCACATCGCTGCAGCGGCTATTCCGCCGCAGCGCTAAGGGGGTGGGGGAGGGCGCGCGGCGGGCGCATGCTGGTGACGGAACCGCTCCGTCACCAGCCGCGGTTGAGCTGTGCTCATAACGGAGCGGTTCCATCATGGCCCCGCCCGCTTAATAGAACGCGCCACGCAGGCGCGAAATCAGCGCCGCGCCGGCGCATCGGGCGGGCCATGACGGAACCGCTCCGTCATCAGCACAGCGCCACCGCGGCTGATGACGGAGCGGTTCCGTCATCAGCATGGAACCGGTTAAGGCGTCACACTTGAAATGGGGCCACTTAGCTGCTATTAAGTGTTGGAATCGTACAGCATACGTTTTTTCTTTGCACGTAGTTGATGTGGGATAAATGTGTTTTTAACCTTTTCGAGGCTTGGTATTTTGGTGAAAAAATGTTACATACAGTGACAACCATGATGTTGATGAGCGTTTGAAAGCATACTGGTTGAGTGCACAGTTAAGCTTTCTTGCACAAGGCACACAATTAACTAAATCGACCTTTAATGCTTTTGTAAATATTACTTGTGATTTCAGTCATGGTAGAAGTTGAAAGTTCTGAAGCCTTCTTCCACAGGAGTGTATATGCTTACTCTACTCAAAGGTGTGCATAATTTGGGAAAGGAGTTGGCCTAAAGGCTAGGGCGGTCGACCTCGAATCTGGGGAACTGGGTTCGAGTCTCGGCAATGACGCTGAACATCCTGTGATTCTGGGAAAATCACTTAATCTCCCTGTGCCTAACAAAAATGAATGTGTCCTTATGTAATGCAACTGGTGCTATGTAAAGCGCTCTGATACCCGATTTGGGTCAAGTTCACGTATAGCGCTTTATAAGATCGTGCCCCAATCTCGTCCCATTTCGCTTTTGGCTTGCTGCCATTTTGTTGTTTGTTGTTGTGCCTCCCAGCCCGGCTCTCCACCCCGCTCCCGCCTCCCAGCTGCTCCTCCCTCCCACAGAAAGTGTAGGCTCCACTGTTCCAGAACGAGCGCTGTGACCGTCCTGAGCTTCACAGAAGCGGTCGCTCCCCTCGCTGCTCCCTGCTCAATCTTCTGGTATCGTAGCGCTTGCTGGCAGACTGCCATCTATCACGCATTGCTTGCCTGAATATTGTGTTATCGTAGCGCTTACTCCCAGACTGCCATCTATCACGCATTGCTCGCACTGCTGAATATTGTGTTATCGTAGCGCTTTACTGCTAGACCGTGCTTCGATATTTATTGTGCCATTGTGTATCACTCGCTTTGCCTGCTCAGAATATTGTTGCCTGACTGTGCTGCCTGTTCATAGCGTTTTATAAGATCGTGCCCCAATCTCGTCCTATTTCGCTTTTGGCTTGCTGCCATTTTGTTGTTTGTTGTTGTGCCTCCCAGCCCGGCTCTCCACCCCGCTCCCGCCTCCCAGCTGCTCCTCCCTCCCACAGAAAGTGTAGGCTCCACTGTTCCAGAACGAGCGCTGTGACCGTCCTGAGCTTCTCAGAAGCGGTCGCTCCCCTTGCTGCTCCCTGCTCAATCTTCTGGTATCGTAGCGCTTACTGCCAGACTGCCATCTAACACGCATTGCTTGCCTGAATATTGTGTTATCGTAGCGCTTACTGCCAGACTGCCATCTATCACGCATTGCTCGCACTGCTGAATATTGTGTTATCGTAGCGCTTTACTGCTAGACCGTGCTTCGATATTTATTGTGCCATTGTGTATCACTCGCTTTGCCTGCTCAGAATATTGTCGCCTGACTGTGCTGCCTGTTCATAGCGCTTGCTGCCATTTTGTTGTTTGTTGTTGTGCCTCCCAGCCCGGCTCTCCACCCCGCTCCCGCCTCCCAGCTGATCCTCCCTTGCCCCACCCCCTCCACTATCCATTTATGACAGATGCTTCTGCGTGCAGCGTCCACGCGCAGCGGTCGCGCCCCATGTGCGCCGAAGGTGCGCCAAAGGTAAGCCCGTCTACGCCCGTCCGCGCCTGGACCGCGCCCAGCGCCAGACTCCCTGGCCCCCGCAAAATCCACTCCGCCCGCATAACATACGATGCCGCAACCCTCTCAGCCCTTAACCCCGGCCGCTCACCAAACTGCTACCAAGCCGCCCCAGGACACACCCATGGACCCTTCACCTGCCACTCCTGCAAGTTCAACTGCATTAGGACCCACACCAAACTCAAAGATTCCAAACAGAGCTCCATCACTAACCACCTAAAGTGCATCCTGCTCAACACCCGCTCGGTCCACAGACACGCCATTGAACTTCCTTACAGAAACCTGGATGAACGCTTCATCAGCACCCGACATCGCCATAGCCATCCCGGACGGCTACAAGATCATCCGAAAGGACCGCACCAACCAAACAGGAGGAGGCATCGCCATCGTCCATAAGAACACCATCCGCATCACGACCAGTTCCGACGACAACCTCGCTACCGCCGAACACCTTCACTTCCAGATCCACTCCGACCCCAAGACCACACTCAGAGGCACCCTCATCTACAGACCACCAGGACCCCGCACACAATTCAGCGAAGACATCACTGACTTCATCAGCCCACACGCCCTCCCCTCCGAGGACTACATTCTACTGGGAGACCTCAACTTCCACCTGGAGAAGAACAACGACAGCAACACCACCACCCTTCTGGACAACCTGGCCAACCTCGGACTCGAACAACTTGTCAGTACCCCCACCCACTACGCCGGACACACGCTCGACCCAATCTTCACCTCCAGCAAGCACATCTCCTTCAATCACACCACAGCTCTCCACTGGACGGACCACAGCTGCGTTCACTTCAACTTCAAAAAGACCACGAACCACAACCCCCCACAACCCATTCCCCGAAGAAACTGGAACAAAATTACCACCGACCAGCTCTTCACATCGCTTCACCAGAACCCTCCTGCCAAATCATCGGACCCAAACCAAGCAGCCACCAACCTCACACAATGGATCGCCCACAGCGCCGACGAACTAGCACCCTTGAAAAACCATCAAATCAAGCAAGGTAGCAAAAAAGCCCCCTGGTTCAAAGATGACCTTAAAAAATCCAAGAAGCTCTGTCGTACCCTCGAGAAAGCCTGGAGAAAAAACCCAACCACTGACAACCTGGCCACCTTCAAGAACGCCACCCGCAAACACCACCAACTGATCCGATCCACCAAGAAATCAGCATTCAAGGATCGTCTTGACACCAACGCCCAAAACAGCAAGGAACTATTCAACATCGTCAAAGAATTTACCAACCCCACCGCCGGCACCAACGACATCACTCCCTCCCAAGACCTCTGCGACTCCCTAGCCTCATTCTTACACAACAAAATCGCCAACATACATAACAGCTTTGAAAACCAGTCCGAAGACCAGTCCACTCCACCCACCTCCGACCCAAAACCGCCCTCTAACAACCTTTGCGCCTGGAACCCAATCACCACTGAAGACACCATCCGCCTGATGAACTCCATCCACTCAGGATCGCCAACCGACCCATGTCCCTACCACATTTTCAACAAAGCAGACTCCATAATCGCACCCCATCTCCGTGACGTCATCAACTGCTCCTTCAACTCCGCTACCTTCCTGGAAAGCTGGAAACATGCCGAACTCAGCGCCCTCCTGAAGAAACCCACAGCTGACCCCACTGAACTGAAGAACTACCGCCCCATCTCGCTCCTCCCGTTCCCTGCCAAAGTCATTGAGAAAGCCGTCAACAGTCAGCTCGCCACCTTCCTTGAATCCAACAAATCCCTTGACCCCTCACAATCCCGCTTCCGAGCCAAACACAGCACCGAAACCGCCCTCATAGCAGCAACAGACGACATTCGAACTCTACTGGACAACGGAGAAACAGCTGCCCTCATCCTACTTGACCTCTCCGCAGCCTTCGACACAGTCTGTCATAGCACCCTCATACAACGCCTCAGCAACGTCGGAATACAAGGAAAAGCATTAGACTGGATCATCTCGTTCCTCGCCGTAAGAACCCAGAGAGTCCGACTCCCCCCTTTTAGATCAGAGGCCACCGAAGTCATCTGCGGCCTACCACAAGGATCATCACTCAGTCCCACCCTCTTCAATATATACATGAGTCCCCTCGCATCCATCGCACGCCAACACAACCTCAACATCATCTCCTACGCAGACAACACCCAACTGATCCTCTCCCTCACCAAAGACCCAAACACCGCCAAAACCAACTTACACGAAGGAATGAAAGAAGTAGCCGAGTGGATGAAGAGCAGCCGTTTAAAACTGAACTCGGACAAAACGGAAATCCTCATCTTAGGTTCATCCCCCTCTGCCTGGGATGACTCATGGTGGCCACCGGCCCTAGGAACAGCACCCATACCTACGGACCACGCACATAACCTGGGCTTCATCCTGGACTCCTCCCTTTCGATAACCAAACAAGCCAACGCCGTCTCATCATCATGCTTCAACATCCTATGCATGCTCAAAAAAATCTTCCGCTGGATCCCCACTGAAACTAGAAAGACGGTCACCCACGCACTGGTCACAAGCCGACTGGATTACGGAAACACCCTTTACGCCGGAAACACAGCCAAACTACAGAAAAAACTCCAACGCATCCAAAACGCCTGAGCCAGACTCATACTGGACATCCCCCATAAAGCTCACATTTCCGGTCACCTGAAAGACCTCCACTGGCTCCCCGTCAACAAGAGAATAACGTTCCGTCTCCTCACCCACGCACACAAAGCCCTCTACGACTTTGGACCCGAATGCCTCAACACGCGACTGTCCTTCTACACCCCCACCCACCAACTACGATCGTCCAATCAAGCCCTCGCCGCAATTCCTCGCATCCATAGATCCACCATGGGGGGGAAGATCCTTCTCCTACTTAGCGGCCAAAACCTGGAATTCTCTCCCCACCCACCTCCGCCTTACACAGAACCACCTCTCCTTCAGAAAGCAACTAAAATACCCCCCCCCAAGCGCCTTGAGACCCTCTGGGTGAGTAGTGCGCTATACAAATTTTTGAACTTGAACTTATATAAAACTCTATCAAATAAATAAAATATGACCTCATTATAATATTTACATCCACGGGTCATTAACCTTCACTCTAACCCTGACCAATATTTAGCATTCTATCATATTCATATTAGGTACATGTAAGTATCCTAAAATGTAACATCTAGAGCTAAGTATGTTGAACTTAACCAATGTTACATACCTAATTGGCACAATAAAATTAAAGAAATGAACACTTACAATGAGGCTAATGTTGGGTCTAATCCTAGTCAATTTAAATATTTAATTATATTAATTTAATTAAATCCAATGACATTTAAAAAAAAAATAAGCAGCCATTTCCCTAACCCTATTCCTTGGGAAGACCTTAATACTAACCATAACCAAATGTAAAAAATATAATATCAATTAAATAAAACTACATTCAATTAACCTTTACATGAGGTAATGTTGTCGACTGTAATGGCAAACAAAGACGAAGACGTGGAAATTGTCGAGGTAAATGACATCGCAAAGTTGAGACAAGGTAATGTGCTCGAGCTAACAGTATGTCTCCTGTGTGTGGTTCTGTAAGTCCAGCTTGTAGAAATATTGTTAGTTACAACCTGAGGTCTAGCAAAAGCTGCTACACATATCATGGGCCCATTGGCAGCCACCCGCTCGTTACCACTGTGGTCTTGGTCATGTAGAAGAACTCCACCCCTGTTTCTGCTTCAGGGTCGTGAGTCTTCTGACTTACTCGTGGACCGGGGGTATGTAAGGTTGGTGCCACAATCAAAAGTAAGTGCTATTTTGCCTAATTTACATCAGTTTTCTCCTCCTGGAACCCCTACCTCTCCCAACCCAACAAAGAACGGGTCATGTTTGCAGGTGCCACTTGTCGCTTAGGTGTGCTGACGGAGGCAGCTTGATTTATGGTAGGGCCTGCTCCGCTTGTGTGTATTGGTGTTTTATTATACGATGATGTGTTTTGTGTGCGAGTAAGAATACGCGCAATACTAGGCAGAGCTTTTCTGGACCCACAGATTTAGGTAGTGCGAGTATAGGAGTGTGAAAGACCTATTTATTAATCTCCTGACAGGCAGACTTCTAATTGATTCGTTGCTTTTCAGTTGCAGGCTCATAGCCTCTTCAAGAGGCCACAAACCTGCTACTGAAAAGCAACAAGCCCTCTGGTGTGCTTGTTTGGTAATTTAATGCCTGCTAGTCAGGCCTGACGTTACTTGTACAAGGTGGCTCGCCTCTCTAGGCTCTGTCACCTCGCCATTGCCATTGTCACCGGCCCACAGACATACGCTCCAAGTGGAGATGACTTGTCTCTCGCGGGTTAATAAATGTGTTTCCAGTGCTTTGTAGGACAACTGCCAGAAATTGCAATGTTCTGAATGTATGAAACATGTCAGAGTAGGTATTGGTGCTTCAGAGAAGTTTTTTCTGCTTATGAACTTTATGTTCCCGAAATAATCGCACAGTGCCATCTTCAGGTGAATAGTTTACGCACTTAAAACAATTGCTGTGCTTTTCAGAATTAGTTGTGTTGCCAAGGATCAGTAACTGTTACCTTGCTTTCGGTTCCTCCAGTTTTGAGTCTGCACCAATCCTCCTGTTCACCTTGTGTATTGTGCAGCAAATGAAAGACATGAAGGCTAGCTGCTTGCAATATGCTTATGGGTTCTTATTCCAACAATTCTGGCATTTTTACTCGCAATATCAAATAGGTTAAACTCAGTTAAGGACCTAGAAGAAGCACAAATGTGGAACTGCTAATGATCCAGAACTTGGCATGCAGACTATCCCTAAATAAAAACAAGCATTAAAAATTCAATAGGTCTCGCCTTTTATTAAATTAAAGCCATTTGCTTTGCTATACAATACCATTAGTAAAGCAAATTGCTTTAACTTAACCAAAGGCGAGACCTGTTGCATTTTCAATGCTTGTTTGCTCTGTCCCCACCCTCCTCCCCCACTGACCCCACCCTCACCGGTGCAGGCTTGGGCCATGCTCTAGGTCTTCGGGGACACTGTTAGCAGTTCAGGACTTTTGTGTGATAGCGAAATGCATTCTGGGTGTTGTAGTCTTATTTTGCTTTTATTTAACTGATTAGACGCACACACCTGAAATCACTGATCTGTCCATCAAAAGTTTGGATCTCACACCTTACCAACTAGCTCTCCAGCTCCAAACATATGTGCAAGTTGGGGACATAGGTCTCTGCAGCAGGCGCATCGACCCACGCAGCTAGACTAAGTGACCTACACGTGATACCTTCAAACCACATCAATAAAGTTTCACCAGATCGACTGTCCTGCCCACAGTTCTGACTGAAGATAAACTTAGACCGGCCTTACCCGGCCCTAAAATGACATTCACCAGATAGCCCCTAAAGTGTGCCATCAGACCCCGAAAAGAAACCAAGCAATGTTCACATAAAACACCGGCCATTGCAGTAAAATGCAGGTAGAGCCACTCGGCGGGTGCAAGGCCTCGTAGCGTGTACGCTGGGCACAACCTGTAAATCAAGGATTCTCGCCACCAAGACCCACGGAGAGTCCCCCTGGTGCAGACCTGTATTTTCAAATTATTTTACTTACAACCTCACGTGAAAAAAGATAATACAGCGCCCACAACCTCGCAGAGAGGTCTTCTAAGAGAAGACACAGAGAGTGAAGTAATCGGAGGCAGTGGCGCTCTAGCAGTCATGTCTGAACGAGGTTCAACAATCACAGACACACTGCGCCCGGCCAGGGCTGGGGCTTATGTATGTGAGGGGTGCCAGTGCTGTTGGATGGTGAATTAAAGCACATAACACATGTCTCTGAACCCTTCCACACCCCCTACCCCACCACCCGTACCTGCTGAATGTAGCATCAAAGCTGGAAGCTGCAGGCTGGAAGGCGCCTCCTGAAGCAAGCTGTCCCAGAGTGAGGCTTCCCCCTCAGAAACAGCATATTTAAGAGGAAAGTGACCTCCCCACCGCCCCTCCCACGTGCAAGGCCTGGACGTGAACTGAGGGGCAGCCTTTGAAGGGGGGCGCTTCCCAAACTAAGTGATAAAGGTGCCATCCTCCCGTGGGGGAATGTACAGCTCCTGAGATAAAGATCTCACCCCACCCCCAATCACCCTTCTGTACACTTACAAACAAGCACTGTAAGTTTAGCCAGGGCCTGGCTGCAGGAGGACAGTCCATGCCGAGACCCACAACTAAAATAGATTCTAATATCTTTCTTTCTGTTTGAGGTGTGTGCTTGCTCCAACCCTGGTCCATTATTGCAAACAGACAGCAAGAAGGGACTGAGGCTCGGATTGCAGAGCTGCTCTGCGACTTGTTAAGAGAGAGATACGTGTCAAGGCGTAGGGTCGGCGTTTATTTACTTTTCATTCTTTGCCTGTTTTATTCCTTTCATCTGTGGCTGATGGTGCTGGCAGAAACAGACTATGTCTGTGCAGAGAGTGGCACGGGTCCTGTGGTAAAACATGGCCCACGCACACCAGCGCACCACTGTCTCATGGCACCAGGCCTCGGGGTTCAAGACAGAGCCCTCCTGGGGTAAATAGAGGTGTCCAGCTGGGAAGCAGTGGCCACCACGCCACATAAACAGCTCCCCATAACTAGGCGCTGTCAAACAATTCAAAAGCAGCTGTGAATGGAAACGTTTTACTCCTGCGAGAGCAGGAACACAAGACATGAGTACACTTGGCACAGTAAAAAAAACAAGCGCTCGCCATGACGCCATGACGTAGAGTTTTCTCTTTTTCTGCCGTCCCACTTGGATGGCCTCGGCCTGCTTTCCTTCTGAAGTAAAAGGTTTATTATCTTTATGGGGCCATCTGTTTGGCCCCATAAAGATAAGAACCCTTTTACGCCAGAAGGAAGGCAGGCCAGGCCGTCCAAGTGGGACAGCAGAAAAAGAGAAAAGTCTACGTCAGCAAAAGCTCTTTCTCAGTGGCTGGCCACCGTTTAGCATAAACGGTGACGCCGGCCAATGGGAAAGAGGGGCGGGCTTAAAGTCAGATACTCAAAGCCCCTCTAAATCATAAAATCTCGCCAGCGAGACTGCGCATGCGCAGCTTACGCAGGCTTGACCTAAAAAACACAACCACGTCACCCGGGCACTGATGCCCCGCCTTTATATTCTGAAGAAGTAAAACAACCAGTTCCAGGTTTTGTGTCCCATACATGCAGCCTTTGATTGTAGAGGCACTTGCTAAGAAATGGTCACACACTACCCATGAGAAATCTGTTGTCCAGAAATGCTGCCTGCTCCTGTTAAAATAACTCTAGGTATCGGAAGCATTGATTAAAGCACTGATAGTTATGGTCCTCCTCCTGTGAAATTAGCTAGACTTTGTTTATGAGTTCATCTTCTTTCAGTTCAGTA
This sequence comes from Lissotriton helveticus, assembly GCF_964261635.1. Taxonomy (NCBI): domain Eukaryota; kingdom Metazoa; phylum Chordata; class Amphibia; order Caudata; family Salamandridae; genus Lissotriton; species Lissotriton helveticus. The sequence continues at coordinate 64,779,542 of NC_136064.1, forward strand.
AACACTTTAAAAACCTACCTCTTTAAAAGGGCATGTGGCACTTTCTTGTCTGAACCGGACACCACCCTCGATCCCATGGATTGGGCAACTCCATCAAATAGGAAGACCCTTCCAAGATCAGATTGTGCGCAGGAAAACTGTAAGGAATCTCCCAGTTAGCTGGAATTCCTGTACTGAACAGACAGAAAAGACTAGATAGCACCCTGGAGTGTCTGAAACTCTGCCAATCCACTCCCGCTGTTTGCCGTCCTCTTTCCCCCGCACCCTCCCTAAGTACCCATCATTGGTGCCAATCTGAGGGATAGCCCGGGACGCCAGGCGCTTTAGCTACGCCTCTGCAAAGGGGACCAGAGAAGTCCTGAAATAACGAAATAACAATTATCCTGCACTGACCAAAGTCAAGATTACAAGAGAGGCGCTTCTTCATTTAAGCCTAAGGGGTGATGATGCCTCAACTTCATTTCCCTAAAGTAGCAAAAGTTTGTGTAGGTTGATGCAGGCCACCAGCCGGGATCCACCTGGAAACTTTATATTTGGAACGGCAGGGGGTGGCTCGGTGACAGAGGAATGTCTCTAGTGTAGGTAGGAGGTGGATCTAAAACCTGGAGATCTGTTGTTTCCATTGAATGGACACTAGCAGAGGTAGACGGCTAATACTGGTGGCACTTGGACCCCGCTGTAGTTCGCATCAGTGCTCAGGTGAGGTGGTTTGTAGGTTTATCAACCACTGCTGAAATCTGAGTATAATCTGCAGGTCACAGGTTTGAATACAGCCAGGGCTGACTTTACCTTTCACCCTTTGAAGGTGAATGAACCGAATACCCATAACACTGGAGGACAAAAACACTGGTTATGTTGGAGGCAATGACGTTTGTGGTGTGGCCTGTGCAAAAGATTATTTTTAGGTCTGGATTTTGACAGCACCTTTGAACTATCGGCTTCCCACAAGCGGCCACTTTCAGCCATTGCCTGAGACTGTCTCAAGTATGTCAACATCAACGTATCCAAATTTACTTCTGGTCTTTCATCAGCGATCGATCTTATTGCCCCGTTGGTACCTCTTGCTTCTTTAAGATCTAAGCCTTCGGCCCCGTGGTTCTCACCGGAACTGCGAGAGGAAAGAGGCAGGTGCAAGAAATTGGAGCGTATTTGGCGTCGGTCATATGATCCGGCCGCTAAAACTACTTATAGAACTGCCCTTAAGCATTTTCATAGACTTAAACGTTCCATCATGAAGGGTCATTTTGTAGAGAAAATCAAGGCTGCTAAGAATTCATCTAAGACCCTATTTAACATCGTTAAAGAATTCTCTAATCCTTCTGCTGTGGCCTGTCCGATTGTTCCTAGTCAGACCCTTTGTGATGGTCTTTCAGAATTTTTTCATGACAAAATTATCAAGATTACGGATGCATTCCATCAGACTAGGATTTCTGCACCATCTGCTCCCAAAATTATTCATAAAGACACTTTTGTTTCTTTCAAACCCATAACAGCGGAATATGCACAGACTCTGTTACATCGATGTAAATCAGGTTCTCCTCTTGACCCTGCCCCTGCACAAGTACTAAGCAATCTGGCCCCCCTGCTGCTTGATCCCCTCCTCGAGAGCTGGAATCTCTCATTAGCTTCGAGCCTATTTCCCTCTCTTTGGAAACAGGCCATGCTGATTCCGATCCTGAAAAAGGTAGATGCTGACCCAACTCTCTTCAGTAATTATCGACCTATCTCACTCCTCCCCAAGCCTGCGAAAATCTTGGAAAAAGTGGTGCAGGAGCAGTTTGCGGAACATCTGGAATCAAATCACCTTCTTCATGATTCCCAGTCGGGCTTTAGGGCCGGCTTCAGCACTGAGTCTGCACTTCTGGAGGTGTCGGAGGCTATTCGAGAGTGCGTGGATGTGGGCGAGGAGGCCATGTTGGCCCTCCTCGACCTGTCCGCGGCCTTCGATACTGTCTCACATGACATCCTGTTAGATCGTCTCCGAGATATTGGCTTGGGGGGGACGCCTTTGGCGTGGGTGAGATCCTTTCTTAGAGATAGAACTCAGCAGGTTTTCCTTCGGCCCTATACTTCGGCAGAGAAACCTTTGTTATGTGGCGTTCCGCAGGGCTCGGCACTTAGCCCATTGTTTTTTAACGTCTACCTTTCACCGTTGGCGGAGGTGGTTGAATCCTGGGGGGTCAGAGTGATCTCTTATGCTGACGACACTCAGCTTGTGTTTTCATTTAGAGATCGCTCTGAAGGCAGTTTGTCCAATTTTCGACAATGCCTGGTTAACATCTCCTCCTGGATGACTACCAACAATATGAAACTTAATGCGGATAAGACTCAGATCCTACTCTTTAATCAAAAATCGCCTCTCCCGGCCAAAGCATGGTGGCCTGTTGAATTGGACCCTGCGCCGGTTCCTGTCTTATCCGAAATTTGGGCTTTCAATTTGATAATGCTCTGTCTTGTAAGACCCAAGTTAATAAAGTTTCAGCTGCATGCTTTGGTAAACTGCGCATGATTAAAAAAATCTTTCCTTTTCTTCCGCTTGATTCACAGAGAGCTGTGGTCCATGCATTAATCACGTCCCATCTGGATTATGCGAACAGTCTATATGTGGGAGCACCGGCCTATCTGATTAAGCGACTGCAGATAGTACAGAATGCCGCGGCCAGGATGATCTGTAACATCCCTTATCGCCATTCCATTACTCCACATTTGGCTAAACTTCACTGGCTGCCTGTGTCCTATCGTATCCAATTCAAAGCACTGGTCATTGCGTTTAGGGCACTTAATGGTCTGGGCCCTGACTATTTGAGACACAGGCTGAAACCGGTCCAGTCGGTGCGTGTTCTCAGATCTAATCATCTTCGCCTATTACATGCTCCCCGTTTCCGTCTTTCTAGAACGGGAGGTCGGGCTTTTGCTGTGGTTACTGCTAAACTCTGGAATCATCTGCCTTTGGACTTGAGGTTTATGACATCAGAGTCACTATTCCAGTGCAGATTAAAAACCTGGCTATTTTCTAAAGTCTAGATTTCACTATGCCTCTTATGGTTGACTGCTGTCCGTAGCACCGGGACACCCCCGTTGGGGGTAGCCGTGCGCTTTATAAGCTTAAAAAATAAATAAAATAAATAAATAAATATGTCTTGCCTCAGCACAATGGAGTGCACATCTCTCAGCTAATGCTATTGGCGGTTCGGGTGCATCCTTCCGCTTACACTCGAGTGCTTGCATTGAACTATATGAGACGCTTCTTACTTCACAACTAGAGCTCTTTCTGTCTGCTCCTGATGGCTCCTTACATACACATCCAGCCCAAACCTATTGGCTTTGCCACTGCTTGTTATTATTTATGAAAACTGACTCTCTGTATCAGCACCAATATTGCCCTGCCTGTCCTCCCCACATCCACGAGCTACAATCCGGCTAGCTGACATCTCACAGAGAGCAGTGCAGTTAAATGACATTACTAGGAAAAAACAAAAGGAGGAGAGAAAAGTAGGGAATAGCCATATATAAAATAAACAATTAAACTAAACAAACTCTTAAAGCTATTTAAAGCGCCGACCTCCCTGTGCCCTTTCGTGTGACATCACTTCTCCTGCGCATCAACTTTCTTATTTTGGTACCAGGTCACGACCCCAGTCTCCGTTTCCAGACCTTCCTTCTCTATCTGGGAACACAGGGGTGCAGCGCGAGACAGAATACTGCGGATTTAGGCGGCGATGGACGCGATGAAACGCCAGATAAGATGTCTGTTTCTGGCAACTGCATCTGCAGGACCGAGGAACTCAAAACAAAGGCGCGGGCAGACCCGGGCAGACCCGGGCAGGACATCCTGGACGGACAGGCGCGGAGAAGCATCTCCAGCCCTGGCCAGAGGGGGTGAGGGGGAGGCAGGAAGATGCTTCCTGGCAGACAGTTGTGTATGGTTTCTTAGCCTCTCACAGTTGCTCCAATTTTAAGATTTCATCGTACAAACTTAACTTTCTGATTTTAGTAACTAACAAAAATCAATGAACACAGTTGTAGGTTTGGTGCACACTGGTTAAAGACTTTATTGGCTGGCCAGTAATAACATGCACACAGCACATTTGCCAGATTTGGAAGGGAACACTGGCATTTTTTTTTAAAGTCTGAACAGCTAAACAAAATTTTTTAAAAACATTAAGAAAAGGGAGGTGATGAAATGTGCATTTGAGGTCCATAGGAATTAGTTCAGTTTGAGTTCAGTTCAGGGTTTTATGTGCAATTATTTAAAAAAAAAAATCAATATTCAAATGCGCATAAAATTTAAATTAAGAATAATAAAAACCAAATCCACAAGCCAGCCAATAAGAAAGAAAAACTTGTTTAAAGTGCAGGTTTTGCCAAAGCCAAGTGCCACAGTCTGTCACAGATAGAATCCAAGCTACTATAAGTTTCAGATGGGACATGTCTGGCTCTAGGCCAAGGGTCTCAAATAGAGATGTTTCTGGCCTGACATTCTGCTCCACGAGCATTACAAACTTCCCATGAACTTAGAAAACTGGCCTAAAAACTACACATTTTCACTGATGAAGCCAGCTTTGAACTCCTTCAGTGAAAGGGAGGATGCCACCTTCTAAAATGTAGGTTTTACCCAGCTCCAAGCCACAGTTGGTAAACTATGTTCAGAAAGAGCACCAGTGCCGCTGAGATTGGCCCTGACGCAAGATGGACTGAAGCCGGTTTGAGGATTCGAAGCGGCTTGAGGGTGTCAATCCAGATCTCCAGGTCTCACAGCGAAATGCCCCTGGACTGACTGTATAAACCGGTTTTACTCCTACCATTTGTGCACATTGTAGGGAGATTCACATACATTCCCAGCGCTTTGGCTGGAAATCTAGGTGAATCTTAGATTTCTACGCAAGCTGCTCTGCCCTTTAGATACTTAATCTTGTCAAATATCCTCAGATTAAACACTCTTCTCGGCTATACATTGTGGACATTTACTGTAATCTAGTTTGATTTCTCTTTTATTTACCTGGCATGGAACACATTGGAAAACATGTTTGCAGGTGGAGAAATAGCTTACAGTGAACTGCAAGAAAATATGATACTATAATATGTTGCTATGTATGTGATGTTTATTGTTTTTCGTGCTCTGTTTATACATTAGCGGCAGGATGGCTCAGTGAGTTGAATGTTCATTGTGGCATATGTGGTGATCTGAAGTCCATTCCTTCAGATCTTGGCAAGACTGTGTCATCCTTCCGTTTTTCAGATGCAGAAAAATTGAGGACCCTAAAGTGAATAACACAAACATCAATTTACAGTGCTGGGAAAAAACAATTGTGTGATATAAACCACCACAGAAGAACAAGTTATGATTTTGAGTATTACTTACAGCAGCCTTTTTTGGAGGTAAGTGTAGGTACGCAAAGTGGGTTTGAAGAGGCTTTGGCAAGGTTACTGAATAACCAGAAAGTTACAACCTTAGTTGTATTTAATTTCTTCGCCATTGCATCCTTTAAGTTCCCCTGGGAACCACCACGTTCCCATCCCCAAAGCTAGGACTACAGTGAGCCATCCAGACTTACCACCGATTTCCTGTTGACTGTGGGCATGTAGGTACCCACAGCTGGCATTTTGTTGTGCAGAAGGGTTGTGATGAGGTCCAGTAGGCCTCTAGGCTATCAGTCCGGCTTGAGAAGCTGAGTGACAAAAATGCCATATTGTGAATTAATTTTGATTTATTACCCTGGTCCTCTAATCTTCTCTGAAACGGTCTATGTATGGTGTGCTGGATTTAGCCAAGACCGCACGCGCTGGGCTTCAACCATCTCTCCTACAGATACCAATTATTAGTTGCAAATGGACACACAATGGCGTGTGGTCAATCATCAATGGACATTTAAAAACACCAGTATTTTACCATGTTTTTTATCAGGATAAGGGAGGCATTAGGATCGAACACAGCCAAGACTAACTATGAAAAAGATTTTAAAAATTCATAAAAATAATATGTTTGAATTCCTTTAACATCAGTGTTAGAAAGTAGTGGTAATTAATTAGGGCATCAACCGCAAAGACAACAAGGCGATGAACGGAATACTAGAATTAATCTTAGCCTCTGGCAATTGCTTGGGCTACATTCCAGTCCATCGTTTTTGACCCACGATTGTTACTCTAGACAAAGGCCTACCGTATGCAAATTGGAACCGACCCTACTCCACATGGCAACAGTCTGTCCTGAACTACCAAGTGAAGCCCCCTACCGAAGGGACCGCAAGCAACTCCAGGCCGGTTTCGCCCTGCTGGGGCTCCTCAGTAGGGTGCAACTTGAGTCCGCTGGGACCAAGCTGTACGCAACTAACGAGCCCCAACTAGAGTAAGATGTCTGATTATAAAAACATTTGTTGTTTATGTGTGGCATTTTGTCTCTAGCATATAGATAGACACCTTTTTTTAAACTGTAAGTCATAGCTTTACTCTTAAGAATGCCGAGATGGATGCAAAATGACTGTGACAAATAAAGTTATTTCATGAATTGTATACACGAGTGGCAGGTAGCCTGTATTAAGATGGCGCCCGAGATGGATGCAAATTTGGAAGAGTGTTTTTTGTAGCAGGCCAGTGTTTAGAACAATACTACACGTTTAGCTGGACCGCAGCAGGTAAACCGTGCTCACGAAGACTACAGGTTGATATCAGGAGCACGCCGTGTATGATTTTTGACACTTGACTAATATATCTATTTTCTAGTTTTAAGATGGCCGTGATATTGGGTATTAGTGAATTTTAATGGCGTCCTTGAATTTCGAAGTAAGGTATGTAGTTTATACCAAGATGGCGCTTGCGTTAGTTGCCGCACACAGGATCAGTAGTTGGAGGAGCACTCTCTCGAGTAAATTTGGTCAATGCATTTCTTGTAAAATATTAGATTTTTAGAATAGTGACTTACTGGCGATAAGTAGTATGGTGATTCAGTAGTATGGATGCGTGCATTTGTAGAGCCTAGATGACCCGTACGTGTATGTTGCTTTGGGACACTTTTGATATTTAATGATGTATGTGTGGAATTGTATGAAAGAGGGTATACATCAGATGAGACTCATATCTACCATGTGTATTCATGTAATAGCGTGTAACATTGAATGTATTTACTTGGCACTTTTAGGAGATGATATATTGGAAGATGTCATTATCACCAAGGGATGTCTGATGTTATAACTTTCACATTCAAGGACTTATCAAGTAGACACTGGTCCTTCGCCTTCTACAGATTAAGGGGGACACACATCCTCTAATGATTGATTTTGTGGACGCTACACAAGCGTAGTACAGTTCATAGGGTAAGTGGAGTAACCTATGAGGGTTATCTGGCCTGAACCCATGGCTTTAGGATTGTCTGTCAATTTATCACATTACATATTCATCTTTAGATATTGGAGAACTTGAGGATTTTCCTTGTGTACTCTTCAATTTTGATATATGAATTCTTGAATTATTAAATGTTGGTGAGTGCTGTATCCCATCAAAGGGTTCTTTTTGCTTGTTGTTATTTCTACATTAACTTAGTTCTTCACATTTTTTATTCCTCCCTTTATCTTCATTGTCTTTTCGGATAACGGATGCATAAATGGTATTGTGTCACAATTGGGTGTAATGTGTATGGTGTTTATGGCTATTTTCAAGTTTTTTTCCGAACACTAATTTATATTATGCTACTCCCGAGGGTTAGAGTGATTGTGAAGGTTACTTTGGGAATTATGTCTTGCAAGGCCCACAAGGTGTGATATCTTGGCGGAGGGATACAAAGACTTGCCGTGATTTAAATTACTATTCTGTTTATACTTTTTCTAGCCCTGTGGAAGTCGATGGTATATAAGCACAGACGACAAAACACGTGTTGGCTAGAAAATCATTGTAGACCTATTCAAAGAAAATAAAACAAAAAAAAATTAACAGACTAATGTACGACTCTTCATTGTAAATTGTTTCATAATGGACAGTGTGCTCGAAGGCTCCGTATATTGCATGCCACCAACCTTACCGGCATAATGCACATTATTTTCTGTGTATAGGTGTGACATGAATGGCTCAATGTGACAAAGTGAAATAAAAAAAGTGACATTCACAGTGCTCCTGCATTAAACACCAAAAATCATTGGCGACAAAAGGATAATAGATTACTTGCAAAAACAGAATATTTTCCGCAGGCTAGTTGCTACTAAGTTGTCAATCAAGTTTTTGCTACTAAATCTATTCTGTATTTGCTTTCTTCAGGACAAGGGTCTAGTTTTTTTTCTCAAAATCACAGCCTTGTTTGTCTATCATAGAAATGGACAAATGTTTAATTCACATTCCTATGTGCCTGTGCTACTTCACAATCAAAGTAGGAGAATCTAGTTAATTAATCTGAACCCGTCTGTTTTTTGGAGTTTACGGCCCTGAGGGGGATTTGTTCATGAGTAGAGTTAACCTGGGTGTAGAGAAGCAAGAAGTACTTGATAAGTACTTATAGCATTCATGATGTTAAATGCAACGAAAATGAGATTTGATTTATTGTTGGAATCCAAGAAAAGTTTTTTGCTGTGTCACCCCTCATTCTGCTATTTTAGCCAGCAATAGATTATTTAAATTGGGCTAGTAATTTGAGGCTGAGTATGGAACTCCGCGTAATGACCCAAAAAACTCAGCCGTGCTAAGTGGAGTTCCGCATGCAGCGGAGTGCATTTGGTCATGCAGTTTGCGCTGACTTTTAGTGCTGGGTGTTTGTCCTGCCCTGGAACATCAGCACGAATAGCACCATACGCAGCGCACAAGGGCGCTGCTTCTTTTTGCTGCTCGAGTAAATGTTCTACTTGAGCGGCAGCTTCCTCAACGCGAACGCAGGGTTTTTGACTTGGAGAGGTAGCGACCATCCGCGACTGCCCGCATTGAGAAATATTGCCAGGAGGTGGTCTGTAGTAAGATTTGCCTTGCTCTCGCTCGCCAACTTGACGTTGGCAAGCGCGGACTAAACTCCTTCGGAACTCCACGCTCTATGCGGAGCACGAAGTGGGAAAAGCTCTGCAGACTCTGAAAGCGAAGCAGCATTTCACAGCAGGCCTACTTTTAAGAAGGCAGTGTGGACTGTGGCAACTCAAGATGTGCCCTTATGGGGTTTATTCACAAAGGAGAATATGTAGTTCAATTTTCGAAACACTAATTTTCAGTTGTGATCCGCTCGTGCAAACTGTCCTGATAGCACGTGCTTCTTCAGTAAGAGACAGACGTACATTACAGTCAACTGACCCCCATCTGGTGAGTGAAACTTTCTGCCAGTTCTGGTTTTTCAACAAACTGCAGTCAGTATGCTGGAAATATAAATGATTTCTATGATACTTTAAAGATTAAAGAATCATCCAGAAGTCAAAGCTAGGCCAGTGGAATGAAAAGCGTAGAAAAACACTGTGAATGGTCTTTAAAGGGTTAAATGTTTGCTGCTAATAAGTGACTGCCAAAGCCCCAGCCTCTGGTGTATAAATAGAGATTCTCAGGGTCTCTGCTGATTAGTGGGGAGGTTATTGCTTCTTTCCAGTAAAGTCCTTTTCCTAGAATGATCCCTGGGACCTGGACCTCCTACGGTGTGGTGTGCACATGGATGGTGCCTGGTCCCTTCTCCCAGGGGCCTGGACTCTGCTGCTTGCAGCATTCATTCTGCTGAACAGACCAGCTTTGCAATCCCAGCTCTGTGCTCCATGCCTCCTTCCCATACTAACTCCTCCAACCACACATTCCTCTCCACACAGAGCTCCAGTTGTAAACAAACTCTTGGCAGAGGTCCCTGGAAGCAGAGGCAGCCAAAACTGCAAAGAAAAACATTTTTGACTCCACAGCTCTGCACCTCTGCTGGGCATGTGCTTAGTATGTCCGCGGGCTGGGGTGAAAGAGCGTGTAGCGCAGGGGAGTCATTTAGGGACTGTCCGAGCACAAGGGACTCTCAGTTTTCATGTCAGCCTTCTTCCCAGTTTACTGACCTGTGGGAGCTTAGGCAATGGTGCATAGTGTATAATTACCTACCCACTGGATCCAATAGGGTGTTTGAGAATAGGTTGAGATCGTTTCGGCCCCAAGACCTCTAATCATTCGCTTTACCAGATAAAACTGGTAAAGCGTCCACAGCGCTGAGACGCCCTTGGGCATTTGCGCGCTTTATAAATATCATAAATAAATAAATAAATGGGCAGGCATTATGTGCATTAGCAACTTCATCATTTATAGATTGTAACTTTAACCCTATGCTCCCTGGATGACCCCTGTGCCTAGATATGAAGTTAGAACTCCCCCTTGCCAGCCTGCACCATCTTCAAACCCAAGTGTCTCATCTAGAAAGCTTCACTCTGTCTCTCTGGCTGAAAAGCTCAGCCTCTCGCTTGGCCTTGGCTCTCGACACAGCCAGGCGGCCATCAGGCAGGAAACAAAGTTGAAAAAAGAGTAAACAAGCAAATGGCCACCTCCGCCTCTGCATCCAGGATCTCGAACAACTTCCCTGTATCCATCCAGACCATCCCAACGCTGATCCAGTTTCTGGAAAGAGTTGAAGAAACACCTCTTTATAGAGCACTGCACCACAATGCAGTAACAGTGCACCCCCATTTTCAGATGGCCACTACCCCTCCAAGAACTCCTTGACTGCATCTTTGCCCCTGTACTCTGCTGCCTTTCTGATAAGGTTTCACAATACAAATACCACAATCAAACATACATCCACTACATACTGTCCTTGCTTTTCAGTCAGAGTCGCTTATATTAGTAGATCTTAAAGGAGAAGTGTGCAAATTTTTTATTTTGCACTTGTAAGTTTGTAGGGTTCTTAATTGTTGTCTTACCTGTAGTTTCCAGATTTTCCTGCTCACCTGCATAGTTTTCTCATGCGAGTTTTAGTTGGCGCCGGTAATGTGCGAGAATTTTCAAGCCAGCTAACAGTTTGCTTAACTTTTTTATTCGAGTTCTCCAAAACTATCTTGGGCTGGTATCTCAAGAGCATTCTCTACTCAAGTGCATCTCCTTAATTATCCGTGCAGTGATTCAACACACACTACTCTTGTATACAAAAAGCCTACAAAATTACAGCTTTTCATTCCAAAGCCTCCCATTCACCCTCCCCCACACACACACACAGAGGTGAGGGTGTCTCGTGTTTGTTGGTGTGTGTTTGTGAGAATTATGCAAACTTCCCTAGGAAAAAAACACAAGACTTTGCACACACACAGGAGAGATCCCTTTGGTGTAGGAGGGTTATTTTGCTGTAGGGTTAGGCACTAACATAGAGCTTGTCTCCAGTATCCCTAGGGAGGACAGGCTCTTCAACCTGATATAGAAAAGGGCTAAAGGTAGGTAGGTGTACTCTACCCTGAGGCTGGAACTTTAAGACCTGATGTTCCTAGACACACCACAAAGAATTATATATTTGGGGAGGGGCACGTTTGCAGAATAATCTAATACGCGTGATGACACATTCAGCACTCCTTGTTCTCTGACTGCAACTATACAATGGGGAAAAAGCCAATTTCTGAATCAGTTGCCAGAAAGCCAGATATTAATATTTCCTTATGGATGTATTTAGTTATTCTGGATTTTTATGAGGTGCCACTTGGTGTAATCAGATGGCCTAGGGCTCTTCCACTATTAGGACTATGGCTATGTTCATGCAGAGGAAGTTCTCCTTCATCCAGTAGAGCACATAGTTAAAGCACTGGCTAATCTTGGTTCTATTCTGGGTATACAGGTGACGTATGTATATGTCACAAATTTAAAAAACCCTCATGCTCGTGTGAAGTAGATCGAGTTAGAGGTATATCTTGATTCTCCGCTGTTCAATCATGTGACTGCATAATCATTGGGTTAGTTGTTATGCAACCTCCACCCGGAGGTATTTACCCTTGGTTAAAAGCAGTAGTGATCAGTGGTTAGTGGTAGGTGAAATATTCTAAAATAATCGGACAGCCAGACTTCTTCTTTATTATTTCTGGATTTGAGTAGGTTGTCAGAAAATATATAGATGTGCGTATAGAGAATGATTAGGATTGTTACGCACTCAATTTTCGTGATTATAAAAAGGTCGACATGTTTCAGCCCTTAGTTGCCTTGTCAGGTCATGTGGGCTTTCTTCAGGACCATGTGAAGTGTGGGTGAAAACTCATATATAAGAATTTCTTAATATGATGAAAGGTGTTGTAAATGACGTATTAGTCCTCCACCTCAGGGAGGTCTCGTGGTACCTGTTGAAGTAGATAATCATGGGGGAGGGAAAGTGGGTTATAGGACATTCATAACATTTAAGTTACCACAAATTTACATTTCGCAACTGGAAAATGGCAATACTTTATAGAGCACACACCAATATGGCAAATAACACTCCCTCATTCTCCGGCCTTCATCCATGATAGCCGTCTTGTTTCGTTATACTAGGCAAATTTTCCCTACTCATTATGTTCAGTTAAAACTGATCGTATTCTATTAGTAGCTGTGAATTCCATTTCTTAATACTGGTGTTGTGTGTCAACCAGTTGCCATATGTTTCTAATAAACATTTGTTCACACTTTCGCTCATGTCATTCGACAATCAGGTGGTTTCTCATCATCAAATACCCGATGTTTTAAATACACAATTGTTCCCGTATTTGTTTAATTCAACTTTGTTGTAAAAAAAGCTCTCTGTTTTAGCCAGTTGCCCCAAGTTTCTAATAAACGTTAATTCACAATTTCACTCATTTCATTCAACACTCAGTGGTTGTTTTTGCAAAAAAAGCACAATGTTTCGAAAACCTCATTTGCTCATGTTTTCATTACTTTCAAACATTCTATGTGGTACTCAGTAGCGTTTACGAGAGAGGGCTAGCCTGCGCTCAGTGTCGGGCGTCTTTGAGTTAACATAGCGCGATTTTGCACATACCTCTTTTGCGCTGGTTCACGCTTCAACGGGTTGCCAGGGGGTCAGGGATGCCTACTGTAAGCGATAATATATACATTACAGGTCAGGAGTATGTAATACTTTACGGTTTCGTCGCTGCGTGGAGCATAGCGTTCCTGCTACCTGCGGCTGAATCCTCGAGCACGACTTGTGCTGACACTGCCTTTCTGGACCCGGGTGAATGGATGCTTTCCGGGTTCATGTTATAACAGATACTTTCGTAACGTGAAGAAAGACTTTGCTGAGATTCTTTTCTTGTGTGGAATAAATATGTACAGCAGTAAACGCGTCACTTTTTTGGAGATTGAGATAACAATAGTAAAAACACACACAATGTGGTTGAGAGAAAAGTATTCGTACATAAATGAATTTTGTAAAAGTGAGCCCTTGCAATTTGAATTGGTTCTCTTCTTTTCTCAGCATGTGGCATAGGTGTGTAAAGCAGTTATCGTGTAGTTTTTTGCGATTGAGACTCGCACGATGTAATTGAAGGGTTTCTTGGGATTAGGACCTCATCATGCGAAAGTCCTGTAGACGGTCCTGTTCATTTAACGGTGGCCGCGGGTGTACATAGTAAACATAAGAGTGACTATTCTTGGGGAACACTACATGGAACTACATGGGGTGTGTGGATGACTTAACTGACGTGATCCTTATTTTATGGCTCTGGTTAATGAGAGTATATTGGATTCACGATAGAGCCAAGCTATCATCATTCTATCTTTCCCAAAAATATTGCTTTGTCCGCAGTGGTCTGAATCCAGGCTGGTGGTCCTCGTGGTTCTGAATCCAGGCTGGTGGTCCTCGTGGTTCTGAATCCAGGCTGGTGGTCCTCGTGGGTCTGAATCCAGGCTGGTGGTCCCTGTGGTTCTGAATCCAGGCTGGTGGTCCTTGTGGTTCTGAATCCAGGCTGGTGGTCCTCGTGGTTTTGAATCCAGGCTGGTGGTCCTCGTGGGTCTGAATCCAGGCTGGTGGTCCCTGTGGTTCTGAATCAAGGCTGGTGGTCCTCGTGGTTCTGATTCCAGGCTGGTGGTCCTCATGGTTCTGAATCCAGGCTGGTGGTCCTTGTGGGTCTGAATCCAGGCTGGTGGTCCTCGTGGTTCTGAATCCAGGCTGGTGGTCCTCGTGGTTCCGAATCCAGGCTGGTGCAATCGAGGCTGGTGGTCCTTGTGGTTCTGAATCCAGGCTGGTGGTCCTTGTGGTTCTTAATCCTGGCTGGGGTCCTCGTGGTTCTGAATCCAGGCTGGTGGTCCTCGTGGTTCTGAATCCAGGCTGGTGGTCCTCGTGGTTCTGAATCCAGGCTGGTGGTCCTCGTGGTTCTGAATCCAGGCTGGTGGTCCACGTGGTTCTGAATCAAGGCTGGTGGTCCTCATGGGTCTGAATCCAGGCTGGTGGTCCCTGTGGTTCTGAATCCAGGCTGGTGGTCCTCGTGGTTCTGAATCCAGGCTGGTGGTCCTCGTGGTTCTGAATCCAGGCTGGTGGTCCTCATGGGTCTGAATCCAGGCTGGTGGTCCCTGTGGTTCTGAATCCAGGCTGGTGGTCCTGTGGTTCTGAATCCAGGCTGGTGGTCCTCGTTATTCTGAATCCAGGCTGGTGGTCCGCGTGGTCCTGATCCCAGTCTGGTGGTCCCTGTGGTCCTGATCCCAGTCTGGTGGTCCCTGTGGTTCTGAATCCAGGCTGGTGGTCCTCATGGTCCTGAATCCAGGCTGGTGGTCCTCATGGTCCTGAATCCAGGCTGGTGGTCCCTGTGGTTCTGAATCCAGGCTGGTGGTCCTTGTGGTTATGAATCCAGGCTGGTGGTCCCTGTGGTTCAGAATCCAGGCTGGTGGTCCTCATGGTCCTGAATCCAGGCTGGTGGTCCCTGTGGTTCTGAATCCAGGCTGGTGGTCCTTGTGGTTATGAACCCAGGCTGGTGTTCCCTGTGGTTCTGAATCTAGGCTGGTGGTCCTCGTGGTCCTGATCCCAGTCTGGTGGTCCCTGTGGTTCTGAATCCAGGCTGGTGGTCCCTGTGGTTCTGAATCCAGGCTGGTGGTCCCTGTGGTTCTGAATCCAGGCTGGTGGTCCTCATGGGTCTGAATCCAGGCTGGTGGTCCTCTTGGTCCTGAATCCAGGCTGGTGGTCCTCGTGGTTTTGAATCCAGGCTGGTGGTCCCTGTGGTTCTGAATCGAGGCTGGTGGTCCCTGTGGTTCTGAATCCAGGCTGGTGGTCCTCGTGGGTCTGAATCCAGGCTGGTGGTCCTCGTGGTCCTGATCCCAGTCTGGTGGTCCCTGTGGTTCTGAATCCAGGCTGGTGGTCCCTGTGGTTCTGAATCCAGGCTGGTGGTCCTCTTGGGTCTGAATCCAGGCTGGTGTTCCCTGTGGTTCTGAATCCAGGCTGGTGGTCCCTGTGGTTCTGAATCCAGGCTGGTGGTCCTCCTGGGTCTGAATCCAGGCTGGTGGTCCCTGTGGTTCTGAATCCAGGCTGGTGGTCCTCATGGGTCTGAATCCAGGCTGGTGGTCCTCTTGGTCCTGAATCCAGGCTGGTGGTCCTCGTGGTTCTGAATCCAGGCTGGAGGTCCCTGTGGTTCTGAATCGAGGCTGGTGGTCCCTGTGGTTCTAAAGCCAGGCTGGTGGTCCTCCTGGGTCTGAATCCAGGCTGGTGGTCCCTGTGGTTCTGAATCCAGGCTGGGGGTCCTCGTGGTTTTGATCCCAGTCTGGTGGTCCCTGTGGTTCTGAATCCAGGCTGGTGGTCCTCATGGTCCTGAATCCAGGCTGGTGGTTGTTGTACATAGCTTTTCCCTATCTGTCCTCTCCCTGCATGCTCTGGCTCCAACCTTCTAGACTGCTTGCATAGTTCTCTCTGTGTCACTGTCTGCCATTCCATTCTGTGGCAGTTACTACCTGGCCAGATGAGGTTACGGTCCTGTTACTTTTCTGTCTGCTGTATTAAACTGCTTACCTGCAACCTTACCGGATTTGGAGTCATCTTTCGTTATACAACATTTTGGCGACTTCAGGATGGGAGCATCTGGCCAAATGTTTGCTACAGCCTAAGAAAAGATTATCCTACAACAGCGATCCGTTCCTCGACGAATCCACGAGTGTCAGCGCTTTGAGTTCTCGATGTCTTCTCCTTCTGCAACCGTCTGATGTCGAGATTTTATGGATTCAACTTCCTAAAACAGCGTTTTTGTTCTTTGCCTCCGTGGTTGCTACCCACAGCGTCACAAGCCTGAGGTGCGTAGCAACGGAGTTGAACGTCACTTGTGTGTGTCCCGCGTGGCCATAGCAACGGTCTTGCTGGATCTGCTTCCACGAGCGGAGTCTCGAGCTGAGTCTCGCGCATTGACTGCGCACTACTGCACGGACCTCCGGTTGTTGCGTGGTGTCTACGCAAGGTCATTAACGTGACCTTCGTGACAACATACGCTGGCGGCCATCTTTGTTTACTTCCTCAGTCCGCTCTGTGCAGTTCATCAGTCCGATGCGAGCAGTTCGCTCGAGTGGTTCATTTCAAGTTAAAGTCGTTGGCACGCAACGTTTCCACACAAGTAAGCACATTATTCATTAACATTAACGCTAGGAAGTGCAGCGCCGAACATTTTTACTGGTCAAAGTTCATAAGAATGATACGATATTTATTAACATTTGGTGATTACTCCTAACGCTAGGAAGTGCAGCGCTGAATCTTTTTACTAGTCAAAGTCCAAAAGAATTGTACTTTCGTTGCGACACTGAACTCCCTGTGCTTGGTATTCATATTGTTTTGGCTGCTGGTCTGTAATGGCGCAATCTATAAACATCGCTCTTCCTCCTCAGTTTCTAACTGAACCTGGCAATCCTTCCACTCCTTGGGAAGACTGGGTCATTATGTTTAATGACTACATTGAAGCCTTGGATGGTGAGGGCTTCTCTGCCAAACGTAAGAAGGCCATCCTGATGACCACATTAGGCAAGGAAGGGCAAAGACTTTTTAAATATTTACCTCAAGTTCTTTCCGCCACGTCACAACCTTTGGATGAATTTGAAGAGGCCATTGCCAGACTGGAGAACAGATTTGGAAGGGAAGAAAACCTAATTCTTCAACGTTATAGGTTTTACAAAAATAAACAACTTGAGGGCGAAAGTATTGATGACTTTGTTGCTCGCCTTCGTGAGTTGTCAGTCAAATGCAACTTCGGTCAAATGGCTGACGAGCATATTAGGGATCAGTTGGTGGTACAGGTCAACAATAGAAAAATTCAGGAGCGCTTGTGGGCCGCTAAGAACCCTACTCTGAAGGTAGCAATCGATCTTGCTAAGGTGGTCGAGGAGAGCGAAAAATGTATTAAAGAGTTATCAAAATCTAGTTCAGATACCAAGGTTGCGGAAGTATCTTATAAATTAACTAATAGCGATATCAGTGATGATGAAACTGCTGCTGTTGCGATTGTCAGAAAGAAAGGTTATGTATTACAAAAGAAAAATATGTCTCAACAGCCATTCAGTAGATCACAGTCGCAACCTAGTAACAAGTTTGTGTCTAAAATGTGCTCTAGATGTGGGAGTTATTCTCATTCTTCTGATGCAAAATTTTGTTTCGCTAATAACAAAGAATGTTTAAAATGTGGTAAAATAGGCCACTTTGCAAAAGTGTGTAAGAATAGAGCCAATCAGAGGGTTACTGTGGTGTGTGATTACAATGAACTGAAGCGTGATGTCAACAAAATACTGATTTTGTATGATTCAGTGTGCGCGTGTGATGAGAAGAGGGAGCGTATTATTAAAGCAAAGGTCTTAGTTGATGGAAAAAACGTTGACTTGATGGTTGACACTGGGTCCAAGTGGACTATCATTCCCTCGTCTATGTTGTATGAGGTTTGGGGTAACAAACATTTGGAGGTCTGTGACATCTTTCCATCCGGTTACCAAGGGGAAAAAATTAACCTCCTTGGTTACTTCAATGCAATGATTGTTTTCAAGAACAGGTCAACCCAGGGCAAGATTTATGTGTCTGTGGATGGTCCCGCAATACTGGGTCGTTCTCACCAGTACGATCTACACATTATTGTCAATCCCAGAGCTGATGATCCCGTTCTTGTTGTGGATGATTGTTACGTGGATGACATACTTGCCAGTCACAGTCAGGTTTTTCGTGAGGAACTGGGTGAGCTACAGGGGTACACACACAGGATACTGTTAAAAGAGGGCAGTATTCCCGTACAGCACAAAGCGCGGCGTGTTCCTTTTGCCTTGCGGGCTGAGGTCAAGGCTGTTTTAGATGAGATGTTACAGGGGGGTATTATCGAACCGATTGAAGCCTCCCCATGGGTTTCTCCTGTTGTCATCTCGCTCAAACCTGACAACAAGATTCGTTTCTGTGTGGATCTACGCTCCTTGAACAGATGTGTGGTGGCCGATATATTCCCTTTACCTAATATAGGCGAATTAGTTTCCACCCTTAAGGGAGCTAGGTTTTTCAGCAAGCTAGACCTCAAGCATGCCTATCACCAGATTCGTCTGGATGATGCCTCAAAGCATCTTACAGCTTTTATCACGGGTGAGGGAACTTTCCAGTTTACTCGCTTACCGTTTGGTCTAATCTCTGCTGCCAGTGTTTTCCAGCGCATGGTTTCTGAAGTGTTCAAGGGGCTAGATAAAATTATCTTCTTCCAAGATGACATCCTCATCTTTGGCAATACCTTGGAGGAGCACAATGATGTTTTACGCAATGCCTTAGGTAGAATTGTGGATGCGGGTCTCACGTTGCGCCGAGAGAAGTGTGCGTTCTTGGTTGAAGAGGTTGAATATCTGGGTTTCTGTCTCTCTGCTGAGGGTGTAAGGCCTAAGAAAAATCTCTTAGAAGCGGTAGAGCTGGCTCCTCCTCCTGTAGATAAAGAACAACTCAGGTCCTTCATGGGGCTAATTGAGTTTTATTCTAAGTTTATCAAAGATTTTTCCTCAAAGACTGCTCCCTTAAGAGTTTTACTAAAGAAAGGGGTCAAGTTCTCTTGGACGAGTGAGCAAGAGTTTTGCTTTAACTGTATCAAAACTGAACTTAAGTCTTCAGGTGTTCTCACACCCTTTGACATTAGACGTCCTTCTATTTTGATGGTTGATGCCAGTGGTGTTGGTCTCGGAGCTGTTCTCCTCCAGAAACATAAGTGTGGTGAGAAAACTGTCGCTTTTGCCTCGAGGCCTCTGTCGACCTCTGAGGTCAACTATTCTGTTATTGAGCGAGAGGCTCTTGCGGCTGCATGGGGCGTTAACTACTTTAGAACATATCTATGGGGTTCTCGGTTTGTTCTTCGCACGGATCACAAACCCCTAGTAAATGTTTTGGCACCTGGTGGTACAGGCAAGGGCTCCCCTAGGCTGGCCAGGTTAGCTTCTCGCCTTCAGGATTACCAGTTTGAAGTTGAATTTGTTCACGGCTGGAGGAATGTACAAGCCGACTGTTTATCGCGTCTCCCGGTTTCTTTTCCCAACCCCGGGGATTCCTTGTGTGAACAGGGCGATGACAAGGCTGTTGCCTCCTTACATGATGTCGTGTCTTTGTGTGAGAGTTCCTTTTCAGCTGAGGAGTGGTCCAAAGGCATGGATGATGATCATGTTTTGAAAGCTGTAGTTGATCTTGTTCTCAAGGGGGCGAGAAGAGAAAGTGCCGTGGAACCAGCTGTCAGACCCTTTCTTAAGGTTGTCAATGAGTTGTCTGTGTGTGGGAAAAATGTTCTCATGAGGGGCGATCGTTATGTTCCTCCAAGCTCTTTGAGGGGCAGGATTCTTGGTTTAGCTCATGAGGGCCATTTGGGTCAAACTTTTACTCAGCGGCGTGTAAAAGAAAATTTCTGGTGGCCCTCAATCAACAGTGATGCTGTGGAGTGTGTTGTCAAATGCTCCTTGTGCATGGAAGGAGAGAAGCGTCTCAAGGTCATTGGTTCTCAATCTGTTGGCAGCATTTCCTTTAAAAGCTTGCCTTGGCACACAATATGTTTAGATTTCATTGGCCCTATGTGCGAATTGCCCGTAAATCAACGTTTTGCGGTGGTTGTTGTTGACTGTTTCTCTAAGTGGTTGACTGTACGTTTCATGAAGGAGATTACAACTGACTCCACCATTCTTTTCCTCAAGTCTGTTTTTGTGAATGAGGGTTATCCTTCAGTTCTCATTACAGATAACGGCACCCAGCTCACCTCTAACAAAATGGCTTGTTTCTTGCGTGAATGTGGTATATCTCATCACCGCACCTGTCTTTATAATCCCGAAAGCAATGGTCTGTGTGAAAGGGTCAACCGACTAGTCAAGGGTGTTATACAGATGTCAGTTGCTAGTGGGTGTTTTTCTGATGAGCGTGTACAAGAGCTGGTTTGGGCTTACCGCTCAACACCCCATGGGCAGGCTGGAAAATCCCCTTTTGAACTGATGCGAGGGCGTTCCCCTGTGTCCAAGCTAACTCCTTCCTGGTTGAGGGATGATAACAAGCTTTCTTCCCCTTCAAATATTTCCCCTCTTCCCATCTCCACTGGCGATTTGGTCAAGGTTAAGCCGGGTCGCTGCTCCAAGGGCCTTTCTAAGTTCACTGGTCCCTTCCGGGTTAAGAAAGCTTTTCCCCATTTTGTTCTTCTTGAGAATGGTGCTAAGTGGAACTACAGAAGGGTTGCCTTATATCAGAAGGAGGTCTCCAATACCCATGATTCCGATCTTATTCCTTCTGAGACAGGCTGCAGTGGCTATATGTTGTCTGCTCGACAAGACTCCGAGTCGCGTGACTCACCTGCTGTACGGGGGGAGGTGGGTGGTGGCGATGCTCCTTCGTCTGCGTGTGATGATATGCATGAGTGTTCTGATACTACCTCTGGTGTTTCTTCTTCCAATGTCTCCTCAAGGTGTCCACGTTCCCGTCATCCTCCAGCTTACTTGAGTGACTATGTTCATTAACAGCTGTTATTGTTATTTTGCTCTTTCTTTCCCTTGTTTTCATTTTGTTCCCAAAGGAGGGAGATGTGTTGTACATAGCTTTTCCCTATCTGTCCTCTCCCTGCATGCTCTGGCTCCAACCTTCTAGACTGCTTGCATAGTTCTCTCTGTGTCACTGTCTGCCATTCCATTCTGTGGCAGTTACTACCTGGCCAGATGAGGTTACGGTCCTGTTACTTTTCTGTCTGCTGTATTAAACTGCTTACCTGCAACCTTACCGGATTTGGAGTCATCTTTCGTTATACAACAGTGGTCCTCATGGTCCTGAATCCAGGCTGGTGGTCCCTGTGGTTCTGAATCCAGGCTGGTGGTCCCTGTGGTTCTGAATCCAGGCTGGTGGTTCTGAATCCAGGCTGGTGGTCCTCGTGGTCCTGAATCCAGGCTGGTGGTCCCTGTGGTTCTGAATCCAGGCTGGTGGTCGTCATGGTTCTGAATCCAGGCTGGTGGTCCCTGTGGTTCTGAATCCAGGCTGGTGGTCCTCGTGGTCCTGAATCCAGGCTGGTGGTCCCTGTGGTTCTGAATCCAGGCTGGTGGTCCCTGTGGTCCTGAATCCAGGCTGGTGGTCCTCATGGTCCTGAATCCAGGCTGGTGGTCCCTGTGGTTCAGAATCCAGGCTGGTGGTCCCTGTGGTTCTGAATCCAGGCTGGTGGTCCTCGTGGGTCTGAATCCAGGCTGGTGGTCCCTGTGGTTCAGAATCCAGGCTGGTGGTCCCCGTGGTTCTGAATCCAGGCTGGTGGTCCCTGTGGTTCAGAATCCAGGCTGGTGGTCCCTGTGGTTCTGAATCCAGGCTGGTGGTCCTCGTGGGTCTGAATCCAGGCTGGTGGTCCTCGTGGTTCTGAATCCAGGCTGGTGGTCCTCGTGGGTCTGAATCCAGGCTGGTGGTCCTCGTGGGTCTGAATCCAGGCTGGTGGTCCCTGTGGGTCTGAATCCAGGCTGGTGGTCCTCGTGGTTCTGAATCCAGGCAGTTGGTCCTGAATCCAGGCTGGTGGTCTTGAATCCAGGCTGGTGGTACTGAATCCAGGCTGGTGGTCCTCGTGGTTCTGAATCCAGGCTGGTGGTCCTCGTGGTTCTGAATCCAGGCTGGTGGTTCTCGTGGGTCTGAATCCAGGCTGGTGGTCCTCGTGGTTCTGAATCCAGGCTGGTGGTTCTCGTGGTCCTGAATCCAGGCTGGTGGTCCTCGTGGGTCTGAATCCAGGCTGGTGGTCCCTGTGGTTCTGAATCCAGGCTGGTGGTCCTCGTGGTCCTGAATCCAGGCTGGTGGTCCTCTTGGGTCTGAATCCAGGCTGGTGGTCCTTGTGGTTCTGAATCCAGGCTGGTGGTCCTCGTGGTTCTGAATCCAGGCTGGTGGTCCCTGTGGTTCTGAATCCAGGCTGGTGGTCCTCGTGGGTCTGAATCCAGGCTGCTGGTCCTCGTGGGTCTGAATCCAGGCTGCTGGTCCTCGTGGGTCTGAATCCAGGCTGCTGGTCCTCGTGGTTCTGAATCCAGGCTGGTGGTCCCTGTGGTTCTGAATCCAGGCTGGTGGTCCTCGTGGGTCTGAATCCAGGCTGGTGGTCCTCCTGGGTCTGAATCCAGGCTGGTGGTCCCTGTGGTTCTGAATCCAGGCTGGTGGTCCTTGTGGTTCTGAATCAAGGCTGGTGGTCCCTGTGGTTCTGAATCCAGGCTCGTGGTCCCTGTGGTTCTGAATCCAGGCTGGTGGTCCCTGTGGTTCTGAATCGAGGCTGGTGGTCACTGTGGTTCTTAATCCTGGCTGGGGTCCTCGTGGTTCTGAATCCAGGCTGGTGGTACTGAATCCAGGCTGGTGGTCACTGTGGTTCTTAATCCTGGCTGGGGTCCTCGTGGGTCTGAATCCAGGCTGGTGGTCCCTGTGGTTCTGAATCCAGGCTGGTGGTCCTCGTGGTCCTGAATCCAGGCTGGTGGTCCCTGTGGTTCTGAATCCAGGCTGGTGGTCCTCTTGGGTCTGAATCCAGGCTGGTGGTCCTTGTGGTTCTGAATCCAGGCTGGTGGTCCTCGTGGTTCTGAATCCAGGCTGGTGGTCCCTGTGGTTCTGAATCCAGGCTGGTGGTCCTCGTGGGTCTGAATCCAGGCTGCTGGTCCTCGTGGTTCTGAATCCAGGCTGGTGGTCCTTGTGGTTCTGAATCCTGGCTGGGGTCCTCGTGGTTCTGAATCCAGGCTGGTGTTCCTCGTGGTTCTGAATCCAGGCTGGTGGTCCTCGTGGTCCTGAATCCAGGCTGGTGGTCCCTGTGGTTCTGAATCCTGGCTGGTGGTCCTCGTGGTTCTGAATCCAGGCTGGTGGTTCTCGTGGTCCTGAATCCAGGCTGGTGGTCCTCGTGGGTCTGAATCCAGGCTGGTGGTCCCTGTGGTTCTGAATCCAGGCTGCTGGTCCTTGTGGGTCTGAATCCAGGCTGGTGGTCCTCGTGGGTCTGAATCCAGGCTGGTGGTCCCTGTGGTTCTGAATCCATGCTGGTGGTCCCTGTGGTTCTGAATCGAGGCTGGTGGTCACTGTGGTTCTTAATCCTGGCTGGGGTCCTCGTGGTTCTGAATCCAGGCTGGTGGTTCTGAATCCAGGCTGGTGGTCCTCGTGGTTCTGAATCCAGGCTGGTGGTCCTTGAGGTTCTGAATCCAGGCTAGTGGCCCTCATGGTTCGGAATCTACGCTGGTGGTCCTCGTGGGTCTGAATCCAGGCTGGTGGTCCTTGTGGTTCTGAATCAAGGCTGGTGGTCCCTGTGGTTCTGAATCCAGGCTGGTGGTCCCTGTGGTTCTGAATCCAGGCTGGTGGTCCCTGTGGTTCTGAATCGAGGCTGGTGGTCACTGTGGTTCTTAATCCTGGCTGGGGTCCTCGTGGTTCTGAATCCAGGCTGGTGGTTCTGAATCCAGGCTGGTGGTCCTCGTGGTTCTGAATCCAGGCTGGTGGTCCTCGTGGTCCTGAATCCAGGCTGGTGGTTCTGAATCCAGGCTGGTGGTCCTCGTGGTTCTGAATCCAGGCTGGTGGTCCTTGAGGTTCTGAATCCAGGCTAGTGGCCCTCATGGTTCGGAATCTACGCTGGTGGTCCTTGTGGTTCTGAATTGAGGCTGGTGGTCCCCGTGGTTCTGAATCCAGGCTGGTGGTCCCCGTGGTTCTGAATCCAGGCTGGTGGTCCTCGTGGGTCTGAATCCAGGCTGGTGGTCCCTGTGGTTCTGAATCCAGGCTGCTGGTCCTTGTGGGTCTGAATCCAGGCTGGTGGTCCTCGTGGGTCTGAATCCAGGCTGGTGGTCCCTGTGGTTCTGAATCCAGGCTGGTGGTCCTCGTGGGTCTGAATCCAGGCTGGTGGTCCTTGTGGTTCTGAATCAAGGCTGGTGGTCCCTGTGGTTCTGAATCCAGGCTGGTGGTCCCTGTGGTTCTGAATCCAGGCTGGTGGTCCCTGTGGTTCTGAATCGAGGCTGGTGGTCACTGTGGTTCTTAATCCTGGCTGGGGTCCTCGTGGTTCTGAATCCAGGCTGGTGGTTCTGAATCCAGGCTGGTGGTCCTCGTGGTTCTGAATCCAGGCTGGTGGTCCTCGTGGTCCTGAATCCAGGCTGGTGGTTCTGAATCCAGGCTGGTGGTCCTCGTGGTTCTGAATCCAGGCTGGTGGTCCTTGAGGTTCTGAATCCAGGCTGGTGGTCCTCGTGGTTCTGAATCCAGGCTGGTGGTCCTTGAGGTTCTGAATCCAGGCTAGTGGCCCTCATGGTTCGGAATCTACGCTGGTGGTCCTTGTGGTTCTGAATTGAGGCTGGTGGTCCCCGTGGTTCTGAATCCAGGCTGGTGGTCCCCGTGGTTCTGAATCCAGGCTGGTGGTCCTCGTGGTTCTGTATCAAGGCTGATGGTGGCTGACGAGATGGTTTAACTCCACATGAACTTGGCGTTGTCTCATCAACTCTATTTCTATGAACTTGTTGGCGAAATAGAGGTTTGAAATGGGCAGGTAGGTTAATACTTATATTACATTTAAGTAATTACATGTTTTCATATTTTTCAGCATACAAAGCCCTTGACCTGGTCATCATTAATTGAGAATGTTTACACTAATTACTTCCTTACACACTTGAAAAAAGGCAATGAGCAGCTGGTCAGTGGTCAGTTAACTTGTGCAACATGTTCAGTGTGGAAAGGCATCCATCCTGTGCACAAGTTTATTAACATCAGAAGTGTTTGAGCCATTCTTTTTCAAAATCTGCAAATTGTGCAACTGGTGGTGGTTTGCTTGGCTAGAGCGACAGATTCCTATTTACACAGAAAAAGATGACATTACTGTGATTTTCCAGTGGCCTGTACCAATAGTAGGGAGGGAGGCAGTATGACAGGAAATGTTAAATTAGATTGTTTAAATTCAGGAAAACGTGGATTGCTCAAGATTGTGGGTGGGAGGGGGGCTGGGGTGGGGGCGGCAAGAGAGCTGGTGTCCAAGTCGAGCAGGTCCTGTCAATCTCTTCCTTTAGGAGGGACGTTCAACAGAACTTTCTCAGAGACTTCACTTGAAATCTGTCCATCGATTGACCTTGACTAACCGGAAGTAGTTTGCTGAATGCCCCTCCCTCCTGCATGGCTGTTTTTTGAATCCTATTGATATCATAAAGTGCTTTATTTCTGCCTGAGTGTTCTGTAAAGTGCTCTGTCACCGAAGCACAGGGCCTTGTTGTGCTTTAATAACAAATGAAATAAAAGCATTCATACCTCCCAGAAGCTAAAACGTTCATGCTTACATATTCACATACACAAAGTGTACGTGCACAAAATGTACACAAGCGCCATTGGTGTAGTTAACATCTACACATCCCACTCAAACACAGTTCACACACACAGTAACTCGGGCAATCGTTTCTGAACATTGAGCAGAGTCACTTTAGGTCTTTTGAGAAGACCTCAACCCACTTGCTGTTATTTCTATGAAACTGTACATATTTCGAATAAAATTGGCCTGGCCACTTCCTTTTGAAGGCACACGTTTAGACTTTAATACTTTACTCTCACCTTTAATAATAATAATTTCATGGGCTGAAGCCATGTACTGAATCTTAAATGTAATATGTTTTGCAAAAACTTCACAAGAGTTGTGCTACTTCACTGCTCGTGTGATCGACAGACAGCAGAGCCAGCTTTCTTACTATGAGATATTATGGCCCATAGTTATCAAGGTTTTGTGTCGCCCTTGCGCCACGCAAGGGCACGCCAGAGCGACGCAAAAATTAGAATGAGATTTTTTCCAAGCTACGCGCGGCCACCCTTCGTGAGTTTGCTGAATCTAGAGTAACGCAAGACAGCGCACGTCGCTGCCTTGCGTTACTCTGCCCCAGGGAGGCGTTCCAAGGGAGGAGCGTGTTTGTTCCCACACATCCACCCATTCATTCTGACACATGCTCAGATTTACCAACACTGGTAGACTTGGGAATGCGTCAGAATTGTCTCACCAGAGGTTGTTTCCGCTTTCTGCAGCACACTTAAAAAGAGGAAAATGCCTCAGGGATTGTTTTTGTGCAGGAAGGAATCCCTGCACAAAACAATCCTGCCTACAACGCAGACACCATTGCAGTTTGTGCCCAAGTGCAGGCAGAGAGTAGGAATGAACTTTATAATGTCAAATATGGCGCATTCCTGGCCTCTCTCTTTCACGCAGCGCAGCACAGCACGGTGGCTTGCTCTGTTGCGTTGCGTGAAGTATTGATAAATATGGGCCTTAGTGTTTAGTGAATGACAGCTTAATCTGGAGTTGCACAAATGTCACAGGTATTTCTCTGTCCCTCAAGTTAAACGCACACTACCCATGTGCACTTAAGGTAGCCAAGCTGTCCATCGCCTTGCTCAGATTATACAGGGAGACTGATGCCTTAATCAAGAAAAAAATGATGGATTAACACATATGATGCAGACCTGCATCTCAAATAACAAATTTAACTCAACGTAGAGATATTAAAGGTCTGCACCTCAGACAGCAGAGCTTTGCTTTGGCTTGCTTAGAAGTAATTGTGGGCGGAGTTGGCGGAGTGACACTACGTGGAATTCCACATAGTTGCCTAAAAACTCAATGGAATTCCGCTCTGCTCCGACCCCTGCATGCAGCATGATGCAGGCAGCAGACCTGGAGGGATCCTGACCCCAAGACTGCCACCTGCTTGGCTTACCTAGTGCGTTCTCCGCCGTGCCCGGGCTGTCCTCCTCCTGGCTGTTTCCTCTCCTCGTCGGTGCACAACCCCTACGATGCAGGTCTTGGGAGGACAGCGCCTGTGCGCACATGCACAGTCCTCCGGAGATGTACAGTGTAGGGGTTTTGCACCGACGAGGAGAGGAGACAGCCAGGAGGAGGACAGCCCGGGCACGGCGGAGAATGCACCAGGTAAGCCTCTGCTGCCTCACCAGCGTCGGATTGGTAACGCGGGCATTCGGGCAATGCCCGAGGGGCCGGTGTCTGAGTGCCTGCTGTGGGCTGCTTTTTGGAGCAGTCTGGGGCCGATTTGGGCACTGTCTCTATTTTCGGATTACCGCCAGCGGCCCAGTGGGTGGCTGAGTGGCCTTTCTGCAGGCAGATGGGCGCTCACTACCACCCTCCCCGCCACCAACACCGCCGATCCCCCACCCCCGGTTTAGCAGCAGGCAGAGGTATCTCTCCCTTTGTCTCGCTGGCCGGCACATTACTGTGTGCACATACTGAGCGGGGCAGGGGGCCCCAGTAGAAGTGGCCTCACTTGTTTTCAGGTGTGTTTCACTAGTGTAAACTAATGTGTGCATTTTTTTAAGCCCCCCTCCTTCCTTTTAATTCAATTACGCTGAAGCAGTGATTATGCAAATGAGGGCCGATTTTTTTTTTGTGTGCCCGGGCCGATTTTCAATCCCAATCCGACCCTGTGCCTCACCAGGGGTGGGAGGCGGGGGTAAACTTCGCAACGCAGTGGAATCGGAGTTTTTGATGAGCTCCACGTTCCTAGCAGAGCGCGGAGTTGGCAAAACTCCACAAACTCCGCAGGCAGAGCGGAGTTCGCCACCCACCCTTACTTAGAAGATGAAAGCTGATATTGCAGTCAGCAGAGCTATCCCTTGGCTTGCGCCAAAGATGTTAGCTGATACTTCGGACAACAGAGCCACCCCTTCACTTGCTTAGAAGATGTATGCGGATACTTCAGACCGCAGAGCTATGCCTTCGCTTGCTTGGGAGGTGCAAGCTGATACTTTGGATAATAGAGCTATGCAGACACCAGCACTATTCCTAAATTATTCTAATATTCTAGGCCTGCATCTCGGACAGCAGAGCTATACCTCAACATGTACAGATGTTATTGGAGTGTACTTGGAGCAGCAAAGCTATCTCTCAGATTGCCACCCCACACACAGGTATGTGCCCCAGAAAACAGAGCAGTCCCATACATTAAAGAGGATTCTGCAGGCTGATGTTTCCGACAGCAGAGCTGTTCTCAGCTTTGCAAAAGTGCTACAGACATCCTGGTACAGATGGGCGGAGCCTTAAAGGTCAGTGGCAGGTCAGTCAGTCTCCCTCTCCTCAGGCACGTGAGGGGCACTGCTCGTGGTCTCCCACGACCCACCCCACCCAGCACTGAGCCTTCCTCTGAGCATTGTTTCCTTAAATGTGCTGCAATGGGTGTTTGAACTGTGTGACGCACATAGCTTTCTTTATTAGAGAGCTATAGTTCGAGCCCATTTGGACTCCTTTTTGTAGAAACACCAGAAAATGTAGAATAAATGTCTCCTATGAACCTTTTCTGAACCTACATATGAAAATAATATTCTGGTGCAATCATGTTGGAAAATATTGGGTCTCAATGTTGTCTCTGAACAATTGCATCTGTAAAGCTTGAAAAAACTGAACAACACGATTAAAACAGTCTGCCTCATGTTACAAATTACAGACTAGATTTGGACTATTACACAAGCAAAGCTGCATCTATTCTATTGGGCATCTTAGTACAAATTTTACTTGTTGCTACTCAGTCAAGTTTGAGTATATTAAAAGTTTCATCAATCAATACTTTCTTATAGTGACCAGTGTCAGTCCTTTTCTAAGGCATCGTAAACATTTTTCAGGCTTCTCTCTCAAAGCGCATAGAAACCCGATCATTGCGGCCCAAGCACCTATGATGCCGTAGTCCGTCAGTCATACTTGTCAGCGCTATACCCCAGACTTGCGTAAAGCTACCAACAGTGCCGTTGAAGCGCCTCGTCAGTGGGCTTACGTCTATATGATCCCTCTCGTCGGTGTGCTTGTCGCAAGGACAGGCATCTCAAACTTACACTGTCACGCATTCTTTTTTATCTAGTTAATCACAGCCATAAAAGTGGACCACAATTTTAACGAAGACTTGGCAAAACAAGTAGGTCTGGATTTAATGTGCCAATGGATGTAAACAAAGACATTCACGAATGCTGTTTACGTGTGTTGCGTGCACAAATGCTGTTTATCCCATTGAAGTCTGTCCTATTGGCTTTGCCAGTGCCGTGGAGAAAGTAACAACAAACGATAGGTTTCTTTATACAATGTGCATAAAGAGATTTTAAATTCAACTTGACAAACATTGTGATGACTATACTTTTCAGATATAAAATAGTCCCTCATGCGTTCTAATGGAAGCACTTCCTGGAAGGCGAAATAATAAACGAATAACCAATAGCATGAGGTGAGAGAGTAATAATGCCATGGGAGGAGCCAAATCGCAATCCATATATAATTATAGAATTGGTAACAGAAGGTCTTGCACACAGCTGTGGTAAGCAATACCTAAAAGGCCATCTGCTGTACGTGGGGTAGGAGATGCTACTGCGTAACGTGATTTTTGCATGAAGATTGCTAGAACCGCCTGCAGGCGGCAATTATTTTTAAAAACAATGAAGACACTAGCTTTAACTTCTGGACTAACTTCAGAAGCTAGTCCATGCACAGACGAATGACCGTATTGACGAATTACGTCAGGCCGAGATTCAGCTCACTAACGTGATTAGGGATGGTCACAACATAGTGTCTATTCAACTGTCTGTGGCTCGTATTAAGTCCTCTCTTCTTGAATTTTTGGGCCATGACCTCGCTGCTAAATATTTACAGTACCGATCGACAATGTTTGAGTTCGGGGAAAGATCAGACAGGGTTCTTGCCAAGCGGCTTCAGTAGCGGGGGTTAGCCAATCGTATTCTTAAGATACGAGACACTAGAGGGCAGATCCATAACACACCGGAAGGGGTACTATCTGTTTTTGCGGAATTTTATCAGTCTTTATATACTGAGAAAGTTCGTGACCTTATTATAGATCAGGAATTCGGCACCTTTGTGGCCGATCTCAATACGAGCAAAATCTCTGATTTTCAGAATTCCCTTCTTGCTGCTCCTATAGAGTGTGATGAGGTGGAATCAGCCTTGAATTCCTTGGCTAAGGGTAAAGCGGCTGGCCCTGATCTAATTCCTTTAGAATTTTATTCTACATTCCGGGCAGAGATTTGCGAAGATCTCTTAACAACCTTGAGGCAAGCTCAGCTTGGGACTATTCCAGATTCTTGGCACTTGACATCCATTATTTTGATCAAAAAGAAGGACAAATCAGATTTGGACCCAGCCTCATATCGTCCGATTTGATTAATCAATACGGACAGTAAACTATTCTCGAAAATTCTTGCTGCTAGGCTTGCACTGGTCATATCCCCTCTGGTGTCAATCCGTCAACACAGCTTCATCCCGGGCAGGGATACGGCAGACCATGTACGTCGAGTTATAGCTCTACTGGATTGGGCCCAAGTCACGGATTCTCCTTTAGGGCTAATCCTATTGGACGCCGAAAAGGCGTTCGATAGGGTTGCCTGGGAGTTTCTGTGGAGGGTTCTCCAATGGAAGGGCTTCTCTCCAAGCTTCATATATGCTTTACAATCATTGTATATTACTCCACGTGCAATGTTATCTATATCAGGTCTCCTTTCATGGTCTTTTGGCATAGGCAGGGGCACCAGGCAGGGGTGCCCCTGTTCACCTCTGCTATTTGCCTTATACATTGATCCGTTTATCAACAAAATAGAGTCTTGCTCAAATATAGCCCCTGTTAAGGTCAATGTGCATGAATTTAAAGCATTGGCGTATGCCGATGACATTGCTGTTTTAACCACCAATGTGTCATCTGCATTTACAGCTTTACAGAGATTGGCAGATACTTATGGTCAATTGTCAGGATATAAGTTAAACATTCAGAAAACTCAGATCATACAAACAGCTAATATGGGCCCTTCGGACGCCCCAGTGGTACGGAGTGCTAAGTACTTGAGGGTTGAAATTATAGCAGCAGTGGAACTCCTACCGGAAATAAATATCATGCCAATTATTCAAACCGTTAATACCACTCTGACCAGATTGGATAAGTTGCAACTTTCTTTATTTGGTAGGAGGAACGTTTTGAAAATGCTTGTTTTACCTAAGTTTTTGTATATCTTTAGGACAATTCTTCTGGAATTTGCTGTCTAGTATAAGTAGAGCACAAAGCTGTTGTAATAGGTTTCTCTGGGGCTATCATTCTACTCGGAGGGCGGCCAAATGGATGTATCTACCACTCAATAGGGGGGGGGGTTGGGCAGTTCCCGATTTGCTGCTCTATAACTGGTCAGCATTGCTGCAACATCTAACTCTGCCTTTGTTTGGGTCAAGAGCTTCAATTCCAATAGCTTGTTCCCACTCTATTTTTGAGATAGGGTTGGGTGATGACGCTAAGGGGATTCTCCTTTCAGTGCTGGAACCCAGTTATTATAAAAAAAACAAAGTTCAAGGTGATTCAAACAATGCATTCAGTTTGGAGGAAAATACGGCGGAAATGGGCAATTTCTAATTATAATTTTTATACACCTCTGGCGGCTGCTAGGTTGCTACCTGTAATTTTTCAGGATTGTGTCACCATTAGGTGGAGAGCACAAGGAATTTGTATACTGGGGACTTAGTTGTTGATGGTAATATGGCTTCTTTTGCATTTTTAAAAGAAAAATATGGATTAGGCACAAATAAATTTTTCAAATACTTACAGATTCGCAGTTATATTGAAAAACTTTTGCAACGCACCCACACTGCACTTTATAAAAATTCACTTATGGAACTTATTCTCAGGAAAACACGCATTGGGGACCTGTATCAGGATTTATTAACAGGGGTGCCAGATGACCTCTCTTCCCAAAACACGAGATTGGATGTTAAATTTGGTAAGAGCGGCATCGATATTCCATCAATATTGGAGTTAGCTAACTCAGTTTTAATTTCAGGGAGCTTACGCTCTCAAAGTAACATGGCTCTTTTTGACCGCTACCTCACCCCGGCTAAGATCTCTAAATGGGAGGGGTCTAGGGGACATGTGTGCCCAAGATGTGGCCAATCAGCTGCTAACGACGTGCAAATGTTCTTTACCTCTCTGAAACTGGGTTGCTTTTTTCAAGAAGTTCAATTTTTTATCACTAGTGCTCTTAAGATCCCTGTGGTCATTTCAGCTGAGCTAGTCATAACAGGGTGTGAAAATGATTGCTTGTTTACTAGATCAACGCACAAAACTGCTTTTCTGTGTATTGCTATGTCTGTTATTCGACTAACTATAAAGTCTGAATGGATTAACCCCATTCCCCCAACTTTTGTTAATTGGAGAGCAAGGTTTCTTGCCCTTCATAATTTGGAATCTGCAGTATTTCAAAGAGGGGGGGAAGAGGAGACGAGAGAAGGGGCTAAAAATATGGGCTCCATTTGTACATTGGATGAATAACTGAATGTTAGGATTTTGCTTGCTGACTTGACCTTTTTTTTTTCTTTTTTCGTTTCTTCTGCTTCTTACTAATTTTGTATATTGTCACAGTGTAAACATTTTGTTTTCCTATACTGTATTATGATTGCCGTAAGTTTTCTATGATATATTTCAATTAAGTTAACAATAAAAAAATAAAAATAAAAAAAAGACACTAGCTTTAATGAAACATCAATGGCTGTGATTGGTTG
Source organism: Lissotriton helveticus (assembly GCF_964261635.1). Taxonomy (NCBI): domain Eukaryota; kingdom Metazoa; phylum Chordata; class Amphibia; order Caudata; family Salamandridae; genus Lissotriton; species Lissotriton helveticus. Next base: position 64,812,346 of record NC_136064.1, read on the forward strand.
TTGGGGTGTGAGCCTTTCTGTCCATTTGTAAATATCGTGAAAGAAAAATAAGGTAAAAATAATCTAAGTGAGTGAAATATGTTTCCTTTTCTCCTCAGTGCTTCTCGTTTCCGGACGACAAGAAGGATGCAGGTAAGACCCCATATGTTCAGTTTCCTTCTGGTGCCTTTGTTTGGGTTACTCCCAGCTGAAGTGACTGCAGCCATGTCTGTGTTTGGAAGGTTGCTTCATGGGTGCTGATGGTGAAATGGTTTTAGAGTGGTCATTGAGAATGTCAAAAAGCTTCTCACCTTGGTGAAACGCGTAATTGCAATGAAATGGGGGGTGGGAAAAAGGCCATCTCTGAAGGGTTGGACTCAAGAATTGAACAAGTGAATGAAGAGGTGAATGAACAAGTGAAAAAGAGGTGTTTAAATCAAGAGGCTGCCCTAAAAAAAGGGACATAAAATGGAGCAAGTGGAATGTATACCGGGATGAACTGTGTATCTCACCTACCAGGGAGAGGGAGATGAGGCACAATACCCGACTCACAGTGGGAATTAATGACTAATTTTCAATTTGATTCCTATTGAATGTATAACAAATGTAACTGTGTAAATGTATAATAGTATACAAACCAAGAAATGTGACTTATTTGTTTGAAATCAATAAAACAAGTTTTTTTTTTTTAAAGAAACTTCTCAGCTGGACTCTGGTGGGACATGACCCCACCGAGCAGCCCATTGACTCATATAGAAGAAATTGGTTGATTCACATTTTGCTTAAATTTCTGCATTTAAGGGGTTTACAAATATCCACCGGGGTGTGCGCAGAAACATACACGAGGCCTCCTCCTCATCGCTTCTGCACCTGCGTGTTTTGCCCCCAGCAGAAGCAAGTTTTTCAGAAATGTACACTTTTAACTTTTTCCCTTCACTTGGAGGAAAGTCGTCCCACACCCCCTGAAACAATGGGTGCTCGGGATTTCTGCACCCCCAAGGTTTCACACGTGCTCTTGCATTTTTCACAATAAATTCATAGTAAATTAAAGAGCACAAACTGGGTATGCAAATTATTGGCAATATCTGTGAACAAAGTAATCACATCTTCTTGTGTTTGCAATATCTGTGAACACCCAGACCCTTCCAGCTGTGATGGTGTTCACCACATGTCCAGAGGCCACAGCAGAATCCACTGATGACCCTAAAGGATGTCAGGTTTTCCAAAATAAGAAGCTTTTTTAAAAAAATATTTCACTAATGCTTATGTTGTACCTCGTGATTTGGGAATTGCAGCAATGTTCTGTGGTTGTAAATTACACAAACAACAGCAAAGCATTATATAAATTAGGCCTTAATGCAGAAGTACATAAAACCTCAAGGGCTGAGCTTAAAATAAAAATACCTGCTCTGATAACATCAGATGTCTTCATTGTGTTAATAATGGTGAGCTGGGCACAAACACGTGTCTTTGTGAAACAAAGAGTGTGGCTGAGTGATTTTGTTTATTTCAAAGAGCAGTTTTGTGAAAAAATATGTTGTTAAAGAAGGGCTGTGTGTCAAAGTATGATTAGCAAAAATATCTCCTGACAGAAATATTGTTTCTTGAATATTCTTTGTAAAAACATTGTCTTTTTGAGTGTAGATTTGCTGTCAGATATTTTTGTAAACGATATTTAGGGCGCAGTAATACTGTTAGATGTTATGTTGGTTACTAGGGCCAGATGTATCAAAGGGTTTTACCCATTCTGTGTCTATGGGAAAATGTGTTCGTACATACGACGCTATAGTTCTAGCACCACACCCGCTGCGGGCATAAGTAAATATGTCTAATGAAATGTTTTTCAAGGAGAAGTTATGTTCTAAGGATAACAGTGGTTGTCAGCGATAGTTGGCCCGATTCACAAACAACATTATACATTTTTTAGTCGACTGCGTAACATACCATTAAATGCAATTTACAAACATGCGCATTGAGATCTGAGCCCTGGTGGTAGAGATGTCTGCACATGCAAGTAAACCATTTTGTAGTAAATGTGAGAAGGACCAAGAGAATGTTGGGAAAATGTGGAATAATTGATCAAAAACGGGTAGGATTATTGGAAAATTAAGGACGGGTTTGGAGAGATGTGCTAATACAAAACACATATCCACAAAAGAGTAAGACTATTAGAATTCACAAAATAAACATTTGAAGTTGCTACAGCCTTTTTAATGTCAAAACAGGCTTAAATGGACTCCAGCCCAGCATTGGAATACGAGAAGGACAAGACACATGGCCAATCAATAGCAGTAAAACACACCTCCATAGGAATCAATGGAGGCAGGGATTTCAACTAACAACCTACAGGAAAGCAGGAATGATTTTTAATCTATACATCTATGGTTTACTGCCTGGTTGCTTTGTTGCTTAGCTGCCTAGTCTGTGTAGGTGTTAGATATATATATCTGTGTGTGTGTGTGTGTGTTTGTATATATGTATTATATGTATATGTACATTGAGTATAATTATTGATTGGGTTAGTTTTATTTAATAATGCCCTTAATTTGTTTTTTAAACTATGCTTTTTACATTATTAAAAATATTAAAAAGTATTTACATTAATTCTATACATAACTTGTAACTGGATCTATTAGACATGAAACAAAACATTCAAATTCTAGTGAGGGTGGGTATTTTAATCAAAAATGTTTAAAAAAGTATATTGATATATTTATAAATTAAATGAATACAGTTAAATTATTTTATTTAATACACCTTCACCTCGAGTTTATGTGCTGTATTTGTATTTTATAAGTTCAAGATTAATATGATTTTTTACATTATTTTACATTTATATTTTACTTTAATATGCTTTTTTAATACTTTTTTTAAAATAATCTTTTTACGTTTCCTACACTTTCCCATAGGGAGATCTCCACTAACTGTGGAAATTTTACTAATAGTAGCTTTACAATCATACATTCAAACTTACTAGAATCCACCTGTCATTGGAGGGAGTGGAGTCATGTAAGTCTACATGGAGGTGTAAATCTTGATTTGGAAGTGGTCAATACCAGAAAAGCTGGGAGTTACACCTAAGTTTAGTAGCAAACCTATGTGTGAATAAAGCTACTCCAGTGCTTAAAACATCCACTCACCTGCTCACATTTGCGAGTTAGATTAATTCAGGACGAGCTATTTTTAGGGCCTACTCACCCTTTCTGGTGAGTAGGAAGACAAACTGACTTTTGACCTTGACTTTTGACCTGTGTCTCTGACAGCGGAGTAAATGTGACAAGATAACAAGATTTAAAGGCATTTTTATTGCTCACAAAGTTAATGAGCAATATATGGGGCCACTGTCTTGCAAACTTTCCAGTACTTAGAGCATTTTAAGTGTTTTCATGAGCTTTAAACAACTACATATTACAGATTTAGTCTGTCCCTGCTGCAGCTGTCTGCACTCTTTGTGTGATTTAGTTTCTGTTTCAAATCCAGCTGCTGCCAGATGGACGGAGCGTTAGAGCAAATCAAACACCCCCAGTCAACTCAACTGGGTTTAGTCCATCATCATTCTTTAACTCACTACGCCACCCCAGTTCAGACATGGCCATATGCAATTCAATCTGACACTTTGCGTCATGGGAACAGTCCAGCCCGAACTGCCAAGCCATGTCTTCCCTGGACCGGAAACAAGCATCCTAGGGCCGGTTTCTGGCTATCAGCCGTCATCAGCCAGGATAGCTTGACTCCAATGGCGTGGAGAGCACGGGACTCACATCTGAGCATACCCGTCCCACTCGGGGTGACAAATGTAAAAACAACAGTTGATGGACAGAATGCAGAATAATGTCATTCAATCACCCCAGTGTAGATATCTGGGCCTAAATCCATTGTTTTTTTGCTCACAAAGCCACCCCAGTTCAGACATGGCCAATGCAAATCAGCCTTGCCCCTGTGCCTCATGGGAACAGTCCAGCCCGAACTGCCAACCCATGTCTTTCCTGGACCGGAAGCAAGCATCCTAGGACCGGTTTCTGGCTTCACTTTCAAAACCAGCATGTCAATGACTGAAAGCTGCCTTTTCAAAATCAACTGCAACCTGCATTCTTTATTGTGTCACTGGTTCATTTTGGTTCTATAGGATAAACAATACAAATCCTGACACTGGTGCATGGTACATACCTTAGATAGAACATGCAGCTGGCACACTTAGAGTTCTATCCATATGCCAGTATATTAAACAAGCAATGGCAAAGCCAATAGCTCTAGTGTTGGCTACCAGCTTTTTACTACGTTATTGCTTGTTTTGTTTTGTCCTCGTTTTTGTAAAATGTTATTTTTGAAGGAGACTTTGGGTCCTCGCCAACAAAATAATGGGTAAAATTAAAAGAAAGCTGTTAACAATTAAATTTACAAATATTATTGGTCCCTGATTGCACATACTGCCATAGTAGTCCATGACGCTCAACAAAGCTTCTTTGTATGCTCCTCGTGCTGCTTGTGAAAGACCAGAATGCTGTAACTCATAGTGAAGTTAACGTATGACTAAACACTGCCCTAGAAGAATACTGTAGTGAGTTGAGGAAAATTGTGAAAGGCACAACAGACCAGTGGCTGTAGCGGGTTGGCTGAAATCTCCTTTAAGTAACTAAATAAATATGTATAATTTTAATAAAAGCAAAATGTCCTAATAAATAGGGCCTTAAACATAAGTAAGCTAAAGATCTCTATAGGCAGACCTAAAATGAAACCAATTATTTTAGTAATAAAAAATGAATTATAACACAATCAGCAGCATTTTCCTTAAAAGTCTCTCTCTGGTCCAGTAAACAGGCTTATGCTATTGAAATATTTAAAAAATGCATTTATGATATTAACATCGTATTACTAATAACTCTTTCTGTCCAGCTGTACATTTTATTTTTAAACACTAAACAAACTCTGCCGTATTTGTTAAAAGTAAATAAACATAATTTAAGATCCTGTTATTAATAAGGTTGCATAGCATAATTGTGCAACAGCATACACGAGGCAAGGTAGATCCTGGAAGGTGTAGGTGACCTCCGACACATCCATTCTGCTGGACATGGTGTCTGTTCTGTAGGGCGCTCTTTGGGTGGAAACAAGGGACAGCACCTTCCGAACTGGGCATTAAATGGGTCACAAATGCACTAAATGTACTAATGGTTGTTGCAATGTGTCTATCAGTAGCCCTGTTATATTTTTTACTTGCGAAGTGCTTACATTACATATTCTTTATATTGTATGTATAGTGCGGATGTATGTCGTTAGCATGGATTCTTTTACTACGCATGCCTTTACCACGCAACTTTTACAACGCAAGTCGTTACAACGACTTGGGCTGGGGGGCGCTGGATAGTGAATAGTTTAATTTACTATTCCAACTCTAGTCCCCGTGGATAGTAGGGAAGGTGTTGGATAGTAAATTAAACTATTCTCTATCCTAGAGCACCCCCCAGCGCAAGTCGTTGTAACAACTTGCGTTGTAAAATTTGCGTTGTAAACGCTGTTCACCGTATAGTGCATATGATTTGCATAAACTGTAGCCATACTTTATAGTATTGAATATACTGCTGTAGTAGGTATATAAAAGTGGTCTCTCTTGGGTCTTCTCAAATTATAATTACTGGTAGCAGGATGTGCTCATTTGTTGCACTGCTTGAAATAAAGGGGTCTTGAGAAGCACTGTGCTTCCTTTACCACTGCCTGAGGTATCTGCCACCTCTTAAGTGTCTCTAGAAAGATTCTGCACGCCACATTCCTTAGCAGCAGAATGTGAAACTGTTTCTTTCAACAGGCTTACATCCACAAATTGCATGCAAACATTCTCATCCTGCCATATTCCTTAACATCCTGTATGGAAAATGTACCTTCCAGCCCGTATGTTTTTTAATTGCACGGTTGCTTCCTTCCACCTTCTGCGAGCCACTCCTGTATATAAATTACTCTAAATATTGTGCCTGTCAGGCTTAAACTCATTTAGAAACCCATAACAATATCCATTATTCCAGCAAACAGTTGCTTCGAATAGCTGCCTGCAATGATCACATCTATGCCGACAATGTACCACAAAGAAACTGGCGTGAATGCATGGATGAGTGTGCAAAGCTAACCCCAGTAACAAGACTGAACACTCATCTTAGGCTCCTGGGTAGCGTGCTACTCGCCGTAAAGCGCTTCAACGCCTCATCGGGGATAGTAAGGGCTATACAAATGCAATGTCATTTAAACCTGCTACGCTTACATGAATAAACAAAACGTCCTACCTGCGTAAAATGTTATAAAGACTAAAAACGATCAAAGTAACCAATAGCATCTAATTCCATAACGTAAAAACGAATATACCGTAAAAAAGGGTACTCATCACATCACATGAAGTAACCTAAGGTTCCACAGAAGGGAGAGCTCGTCATTGAGCTGTTTATGCAGAAATTCCTACCAGGGCACTGTACATTCATCAGGTGCGACATTAGTACGTCTTTATGCTGCCATGATGAACACGCACTCTCCCACAGTTCCACCAGAGGGCGCCAACGTACAACAAAAATCACAACAGAGCAAACCAGGATTCCTGAGCATGGTGGAAACCGATGCAGACCTAAACTGCAAACAGCTCTCCAGCCCCCCAATAACAGGGGGTTCATATGCACTGCTGCCGCCTAATGCATGCAGCTGAGGCGGGCTCAACCCGCCCCTCTGACAACCGTGCGTAGATCAATGCAAGTCAGAGGGTTGCTGCCCGACGAAGAGTTCAACGAGCAGCGGGTCATAGAAGGATAGGATACACATTTATAAAGCGCACAAATGCAAACAGCGTTTTGGCGCTAGTGTAAGTGAGGGGTATCACCCAAATGTCCAACTATACTTGTGAAAATAGCAGAGTTTTTAGAATCTTCCTGAAAATTCGATGATTAGGCTGCAATCGCAAAGTAGATGGCAGCTTATTCCATAACTTAGCTGCACGATGGGAAAATGTTTTTCCACCCCATCTGACTCTCCTGATTTTGTCTACTTGCATAAAGCAAGCATTGCTGGATCTTAATGTCCTGGAATATAGGGCCTGAATAGTCTCTGCAAGTCTTTGGCCCCTCCCCCAAAGAGCACTTTATGGACCGTGCATAAGGCCTTAAACTCCACCCTTTGCTGTATGGGGAGCCAATGGAGGGCTCTGATACCCTAGAGGTAGAACTGCCTTTGGGAATCATTAGCAGCAACCTGGTCTTTAGCAATCAGCAACACATTACAGTAGTCTAATTTAGACCGCAAAAGGCCCACTACCACTGTCTTTTGCAGAGCCTGGCAAATGAAAAGAAAGATTTTTCTCAGTTTTTTCATAAGGAAAAAACAAGAAGAGGTGAGGTTGTTTACCTGTGCTGAAAAATTGAGCTGACTATCAAAAATTTGCCCCAGATTTCTAACTTTAGACACCGGGTTGGGGCATTCCCCTGCACTTGTTGGCCTACCACAGGGATTGTCCTGGCCCAAATTCCATGACTTCCGTCTTGTCTGTATTGATCTTTAGGTAGCCCCGGTTCATCCAGGTCAGGATCTCCAAAAGGCAACCATGGAACCTGGCATCAGTATCCTCAGGTTGTTTGGCCAATGAGATGATTAGCTGGGAGTCATCCGCATAGGATACCATCGCAAAGCCATGTTTCCTTACTAATCTTGCAAAGGGGGGTGACGTAAAAAGCGTCGGTGAGAGCGCTGAGCCCTGCGGGACGCCACAGGGGAGACTGAAACCCTCTGATTTCATTCCCTCCCAATACAGTTTTTGTTCTCTCCCTTCCAAAAATGATGCCAGGAGAGCCAAGGCTGAGCCCCCAATACCATTGTCCTGTAACCGTTGGACTAGCACCGAAAGATTTACAGTGTCGAAAGCTGCCGACAGGTCTAACAAGACGAGGATTACCTTATCCCCGCTGTCGACAGTCTTCCGAATCTCCTCAGTTGCTAAGGTAAGGGCAGTTTCTGTGGAATGGTGGGTTCTAAAACCATGTTGGGCCGGGTCCAGCAGATTATTAGCGTCCAGGTACTCTGTTAGGGTATTATTTAGTATTTTCTCCAGCACTTTAGCTGCCATAGGGAGACCTGCTATAGGGCGATAGTATAGGATCCAAAGTGGATTTCTTCAGAATAGGTCGAATTATCGCTTTCTTCCAGGCAGTAGGATAATCCCCTGACTCAAGCACCAGGTTGATTAGAGGAGTTAATTGGCTGACGATTTTAGTAGCCCCTAAATGCATGATTCTAGGGGGGGCACGGGTCAATAGGTGAGCCTGATTTTATCGACCCTAATATGTTCAGAATCTCCACATTAGTGGCTAGCGGGAAACTGACTAGGTTGGCGTGAACTGGTTCTGCATCAGTATGTAGTTCCTCCTCCATGTCTATGCGACTCTTCTGAAGGTCGTCATAGATAAGGTGAACTTTATTTTGGAAATCTGTAGCCAAATTGTTACATATCTCTTGATCTGGCTGAAACCTCTCCTCTTGATGGGGTTTGGATAGGAAAGTAATCGCCTTAAACAGCTCTTTAGCGGATTTGCTAGCATTCTCAATCCTCTGCGTATAATACAGCTGTTTTGCCCTAACAATGGCCTCTTTATACTGTGTAAGGGCCTGATTATATAGCGTTTTACTCTCCTTATTATAATTTTGCCTCCAAGATTGTTCAGCTCTCCTGCAGCTAGCCTTCAGACCTTTCAGCTCTGATTTATACCATGTCGCCGAGGGCTTAAGCCTCTTAACCGTCACCACCTTCTCCGGGGCCACAGTGTCTGCTGCTGCCAGAAGCCATTGATTAAAAGCTGCTACCGATATGTCATTGGTCAGACCTTTCCAACTCGGAGGCTGAGCCAGTGCAGTTTCTAAATCATTTAGTAGGACCTTATTCCAACATCTGACTTTTGTTTTCGCTGCAGCATTCTGCGTATAGCATCCGTGCAGAGAAGTTTTAAACTTGAAATGCCCTCCTCTATGATCTGACCAAGGAAGAGCCGTCAAATTGGTCACAGTAATATCATCATTATTATAAAAAATGCCATCCAATGTATGGCCCGCCTGATGGGTGGGTTCCATAACCATTTGATTGAAACCATAAGCTGCCATGTTGTCTACTAATCTGCAGGTATCGGTATTCTTACCTAATTCGAAATGGTAGTTAAGATCCCCGAGAATTAGCATAGAGTCAGAATCCGTACAAGATTCCATATGAGTCATCAGGGCTTTTGAAAAGGGCGCTCTAGGTCCAGGTGGGCGATAAATAGGAAGACCCAGGAGCTTCCAAAAGTTGTGAGCCTATATAGAGAAACAAAATGCTTCTGCAGGTCGGTCAGTCACAGCTTCAATGTACAGTTTAAAAAGGTCCCGATATATAATTGCTAACCCCCCACCTTTAATAACCTCTCTATCTTGGAACTTCACCGCGTAACCCGGTGGTAGCGCAATGTTCCAGTCCGGGCCAGAAGCATGGTCAGTCCAGGTCTTGGTTAAAAACAGGATATCGGGCGTAGTGTTCTGAATAAGGTCCTCGATTTCATATTTGTGTTTCCCCAGTGACCGTATATTTATCAGCACACACTGAATTTGCTGACATGTAGCTTTCATATGTTTCCCATATGTGTCAGGGGTTAGATTGTTACATGTTGTAACTTCAATATCACAACTTTTACGAGCAGCGAACAGTTCTCCCACCCCCGTGGTCTCCTGATTATGGGCTTGAACAGGTAAATTGGCTCTGTCAACAGACCCGGGATTAAATGCATATGCACAGCTGCTACAGACTGACTTTTCTAAGGGCCAGATACCAAAAGTCTTGCACTCACAATTATTAAAATCCAATAGTCGCTGTTTACTGTATGTAGTTACCTTACAACAGCCAGGGGTCCTGGCGCTGGGCGCGTTTCGCCCGTCTGCGCGGACGGGCGCATACGGGCTTGCCTTTGGCGTACCGCTGGCGCGCCCGCTGCGCGCGGTTGCCTTATAGCGCTATTTATACTTCCTGAGAACAACTAGTAAAGTAAGTAGCAATAGTCGTATGCAAAGTTAAAGAGAAAGTTAAAAATTGCAGAAATGCCCTGAAATTTTAAAAACGATATAGAGATGCGTGATTTTAGCCACACAGACACAAATAAAAACTGCTGTCCATGCAGATCATACCAAGACAATAAGCAACAGCCCTTAAACTTACAGGCTGCGCGGTCGCCTCATAGCGCGATTCATACTTCCTGAGAACAACTAGCGCGCCAACCCAGGTGCAGTGCAGTCCCGATTAACATCCGCGTACTTCCAGGGTCGAGCAGGCTAGCCTTTCAGCGCACCGAGAAGCGGCAGAAAGTAATGGAAGTAAGTAGCAATAGCCATATGCAAAGTTAAAGAGAAAGTTAAAAATTGCAGAAATGCCCCGAAATTTTAAAAACAAAATAGAGATGCGTGATTCTAGCCACACAGATACAAATGAAAACTGCTGTCCATGCAAATCATAACAAGACAATAAGCAACAGCCCTCAAACTTAAAGGCTCGAGCAAGCTAGCCTTTCAGCGCACCGAGAAGCGGCAGAAAGTAATGCAAGTAAGTAGCAATAGCCGTATGCAAAGTTAAAGAGACCATCCTTCTAGGGTCAGTCAGGCAGTTAATACTTTTCAGTTGGGCAGGCGCATCGATACGATTTCTCCAAGTTCGTGTAAACATCTAGCGCCTCCTGTAGTTTAGGCACCTCGATGCACGTTCTTCTCTGTACTTTAAGGTCTCGTCCGACAGGGGGCCTCGGTTCGCGAGAATAAAAGCTCAGATGAAAATGGTGAAATAGATACACGTGCCCGTTTACAGATGATTTTATTTTATTTATTTGTTTAGTAAATTTTTATAAAGCGCAGACATTACCCGAAGGTATCAGAGCGCTGCACAATAGAACCAGTTACGTTACAAGAGAAAAGTGTTACACAATAGAACATTACAAAGATAAATAGGAGACTTAAAAGGAAGGGTACACAAACACAAAATCCAACACAGCATGCAAAGGTGAAGAATGTACAAGAAAAAATAGAAATGTACAATGATGAGCAAACTTCCTAGAGGGGCCTGAGAATGAAAGTCTTAGTTCTGAAAGTGTCTTTGGAAGGGAAGAAATTTGAGGTCAGCTTTGAAGATCCGGATGGAGGTGGTGGCACGGAGCAATGGAGGAAGCGAGTTCCAGATTCTCACCGCATTGCCTGAGAAAGATTGTGCCATCGATCGTTCCCTTTTGAAGGAGGAGGGCTCAAGCAGAAGCTTTTCCACATTTCGAGAAGGTCGGGAGCCTCCGGACAATTTCAATTTATTCGCCAGGTAACGAGGGGAGGACGTGTGCAAGGCTTTGTGTGTGATGCAGGCAGTTTTGTGAATAGATCTTGCCTCGATCGGAAGCCCTCGAAGAGAGTACAGGATAGGAGTGACGTGGTCGCTTCATTTAGACCCTGAAATGAAGCGAGCTGCTGAATGGAGGATGGATTTGAGAGGGGAGAGATGGGATTTGGGTAGGCCAGTCAGAAGAGAATTGCAATAATCCAGTCTAGAGAGAACCAGCAATTGTACCAAGGTTTTAAGGTCTTTCTCCGGGAAGAACTGACGAATCCCCCACAGAAGGCGCAACTGATAACATGCGTTCTTAGCAATAGAGTTGATATGGGAGATTAGGTTGAGTCTTTTGTCAAGTATGACACCTAGGGATTTAGCGCTGTCGACAATTATGGGTTTATTGTTGGGTAAATTCAGCTGATCCATCCAGGATTGAACAGGAGGAGGGGAGAGAGAGGTAGGTAGTAGGAGGAATTCAGTTTTGGCGGGATTTAGAATGAGTGGTAAGCTAACATCCAGTTGTGAATAGAGTTGAGAGTAGAGTTGAGTAGTGAGAGATCGTGTGCTGACGACACCTTGAAGTAGATTTGGGTGTCATCCGCATAAAGATGGTAATGGATCCCAGATTTACTTAGGAGGTTCCCTAATGGTTCCAGGTAGAGATTAAACAAAGTGGGTGCCAGGATAGAACGTTGAGGGACGCCTTGACCTACCGCCAATGGAGACAAAAGACTGTTTGGTATCTTGATCATTTGGGATCTGTCAGAGAGGAATGAGGCAAACCATTTAAGCACTGTGCCATCCAATCCCATTCTCTGTTGAAGAGTGTTGAGGAGGGTGTTATGAATAACAGTTTCAAAGGCTGCAGAGAGGTCTAGAAGAATCAGAAGACACGATTCCCCAATGTCAAGTATATGAGGCACATCATCAATCACTTGCAGCAGGGCTGTTTCAGTGCTGCAATTTGGATGAAGTCAGACTGGAAAACGTCGAGGAGATTATTGTCCATAATATGTAGGGAAAGTTGTTTCGCAACACATTTTTCGATGATTTTCGAAAGAAAAGGGAGGTTGGTGATAGGGCGGAAGTTGTAGAGGTCGGTCACATCAGCAGAGGTTTTTTTTAGAAGAGGGGTAACCTGTCTTGATTTGAGGGCAACAGGGAGGGAGCCTTGACTGAGGAAGAGATTAATTAGCCTGGTCCAGTAAGAGAGAGTATAGGTGTAGAAATCGATGGGGATGACACTAGGGATGGGGTCAGAGAAATGGTTGGATGGTGTAGTTTCCAGACGTCAAAGTTCTGCCAGGTGACTAAGAATTTCCGCTCCTCAATGGGGTGGGGTGGGCGACCTGATCCACCAGTTGTTGGACTTGGCCTTTCTGGCAGGTTCACCCCTGAACTTTTTGCCTTTTAGTGTTACCTAATTATAATGATTCCTGGTCTTTGTACACTTTTGCACTGTGGCGCAGTGTAAAGTGCGTGCGCTCTCTGAGTGTGTGTGTGAGATTGGCCTGCCCACCCATAGGAATGCATGGGGAATGTGTGTGTCCATGGTAATTCCTGATGCGTGGGGAGTGCAGGTGCGAGTTTGGTATGTGCGGACTCGTGTGATTGAATGCTGCGCGATGATGTGTGCGGCATAAATGTGTCTAGTGTGGAAGTGCCACTTCTAGAAGTTGGCCTGTCTGTGCAGTGAATGTGCTGGCTTATGATTGGCTGGGGCTGGCTGGTGTGCCAGGCTCCTGGAGTCAGGATGCGTCTGCCCCGGTGGTGAATGGGAGATCTGCATGTTGATGGCTGGGGAGGAGTGCACCTGGGACCTGAATAGGGCTGGGCTTTCCCCCCACAATGCTGGCTCCACCCCCTGTGGTGTGTCTGATGTCCCTGACCCATCCTGTGAATAGAGAGAGGGGCTGAGCAAAAACAAAGTGCTCAGGAACCAGTTGTACCTGGTTCGCCCCTTGCCTGCACCTTTAGACAAAGGATTTGTGTGTATAAAAAGAGGCTGTGACCTCTTGTAAATGTTCTTGTTTCTGACTGGAATCACAAAGGGCGTGCTGCTGCTGGGGCCCAGGGGAAGGCTTGCCTCCCTGGGCCCTGCCCAGCCCCTGGAGGCCTGGAGGACTTCTTTCTGGGGCCCCTGCTGCCTGGCCTGTGGATGACTGGGGGACTATTCCCTCGCCCTAGAAGCCTTGCACTGTAATGCCCTGCTTGCTGCTGGGACCCTCCTTGCTGTGGGGTCCTTTCTTGGGCCTTTTTGTGATGCCTGTGCCCCCAGCGCCTTGAGAGCGCTTTATCTTTTCGTCCCTGGGCTGAGCGCTGTCGTTTTCCCTCGGAGGGAAGCGCTCCTGCCCTTTCTGTGCCCAGAGTGCGCAGGTGCCACCCTGCATCTTTATTTGCATTTTTTTATTATTATTATGGGTGCCCACCCCGTTTTGATGTGCCCCAAAGCGGGTACTCACCCCGCTATTTACTTTTTTTAATTACAAAGGTGCCTACCCCTCTTGCCCCCGAGAGAATCACCGCCGCGGCAGAAGCCGCGTTAAACAAAATGGCCGCCGCGTCCGCGGCCCGGCTGGTTGTGGGCGGGGCCGCCGACGGAAGTCCCGAGTGTGCCCGGAAGTGGTATTGCCAGGGATGAGGTCGGGAGCCTACCCCGCCTCCTCGAGCCCCCAGAGAAGAATCAAGGTCCTCCCGTGGCCCGGGCTCCGTGAGCTATGGAGGGAGCCCTGGGAGAAGTGTTCCGGAGGTCAGCGGGGCTCTCATGTGGCTTTGAGAGAGCCCCGCCTTTTGCCCGCAGCCGAGGAGAAGGCCCGCCGCCAGGGAGGACACCCGGCCCCAGAAGCGGGACCGGAGGAGGAGTCCTAGAGAGCCGGTGAGTGGGGCCCGGTGTTGTTTGTGGTAGAGGGGGCGTCGGGGCACATTGCTGGTGCCCCCCCCCCCAGTGTGCTATCTTCGTGAGGGGGCATTTTGTATCTTGAGTCCCCCGTGAGGGACTCCAACGTTGCCAGGGGCATTCCTGATTTCGCCCACGAGGGCTCCGAGGGCAATCTTTGTTCGAGCCCGAGAGGCTCCGCCAGCGGGGGCATTTCCTCAGAGTCCACGAGGGACTCCAACGAAGCGGCCGCATTTCTTCCGAGCCCACGAGAGGCTCCAAAGGGGCATTTGTGTATTTAGAGCCTGCGGGCTCCCATGCTGATTTGGGGGCATTTTGTGCCTTGAGCCCACGAGGCTCCCCAGTTGTTTTAAGGGCCTAGAGGGCCCCCAACGTTTGGCGCAGTTTTGCTCCCAGGAAGCCCCTATTTTCATTCCTAGAGCCTAGAAGGCTCTACAATGTGCAGTCTGGTTCTTCCAGAGCCTAGAAGGCTCCAAAGTGTACAGGTGGTCCTAGAGCCAGATGGCTCAGTTTTGCGCAGTTTGGCTCCTAAGGGCCAGTGAGGGCCCCTGTCGCAGTTTTGCCTTCCCAGCTGCCCAGCAATTAGTGGGCAGCTGCACCGTTTAGGTTCTTTCTTTTCTAGGGACATGTGTTCTCTGGACTCAGGAGTGAGTCGCACTCCTTCGCCCCTACTTGGTCATCCCCAGCTGCGCAGCACTTAGTGCCAGCTGCAGCATTTAGGCCCCTTGCTATTGTCCCCAGCTGCCCAGCAAGTAGTGGGCAGCTGCTACGTTCAGGTTCTGGCGCAGTGGCGTAACCTGGACTTTGTTGTGAGTTATGTGCTTCTTAGGGTGCTAGGAAATGTACTGTGTGTTGTATGTTTTGCGCACCCTGTGTTCTGGTACCGCTGAATGTGTTTTTATGCATCATGTACAACGTTGCTTTCCTACACCGCTGAATGTGTTTTATGCATCATGTGTTTTACCTACACCGCTGAATGTGTTTTATGCGTCATGTGTCTTCCTTACACCGCTGAATGTGTTTTATGCATCATGTGTTTTACCTACACCGCTGAATGTGTTTTATGCGTCATGTGTCTTCCCTACACCTCTGAATGTGTTTTTATGCATCATGTGTAAAGCTTCTGACCTATACCCCTAAATGTATCTTTATGCTTAGGTGGTTGTGTTTCCTAGTATAGATATGCTAGTGAGTTCATGGTTCCCTGCGTAATATTTTCCTAAGGTGGTTAGGGTTGCGTAGGTGGTACTTACCTTTTACTAGTGGTTACTGGTTGAGTGCTACATTTGCTATTTGGTGCTTAAAACTATCTCCAAGGGCTTGATACTGAGCTTGCCCCCTGACCAGAGTCCCAGGACCAGTGGACTCTGTTTTGCCTTCCATGACAAATTGCTGGGACTTGTCTAATCTCCTTGGGCCTCTGGAGCCTCGCCTGAAGTGTGCCTCGCTCACTCCCCTCTGCAGCTCGTGCCTGGCCGCCCCCGCCTAGAGCCACACCACTCCTTGTGAAGCCGTGCTCTGCTCCGCCTGGGCCGCCCGCATCCTGCACCTCGGCAGCTCGTGCCTGGCCGCCCTTATGCCTTGAGCCCCGCCGCTCTCCTCTGAGCCGCGTCCACTTTGCTGGGCCGCCCGCACCCTGCCCCCCTCCTCTTCTGAGCCTCACACCTTGGTCGACCCAGCCGAACGCTTGTAGCACGCCGGCCGCCCGCTCAGGCCTACTGAGGAGATCACTCGCATTATCCTGTGCAACCAGAACGGAAGGTACGGTCTGTATCCGCCACCAGTTATTATATGTTCTATGTTCTAAAAGTGTTACTTCTACAAAGTGCTAATTCTACCAACAGCAAGTTCTAAAAGTGCTTATTCCTGACAGTGGTCCAAGTGGCCCTGTCCCATGTACATTATCCCCTGTAAATTCTGCCCGTGCCTCTGGCACATTGTAAAGTGTGTGTTTACTATCTAATGTGTTTTGTAATACAAAGGCTATTTTTACATATACCTTGTGTGGAGTTCCTTTTGTGGGGGGCCTGGGATGTTGTTGCTGGTGGGTGCGTGCGCAAATACTTAACTTACATTGCCCCGGGGATCAGCCTTACTGCTCGTGTCATGTTGCCTAGAGGGATGTGCAGGGGTTATCTTGGCGTGTAACTCCCTTGCCCTGACTAGAGTGGTGGTTTCTGCCTGGCTTTGGCGCAAGCCTCAGCCAACTGGAAATCCCATTTCTAACACCAGTGCTTTGACCGTTTCATCAAAGAATATAGCTAAATCTGCTGCTTTCTTTGTGGAGTCCTCAAACTTAAGGGTTAGGGGAGAGCAGTTTGGATATTTGATGAGGTCAAAAAGTTTTTGGGGTCTGTTTTTGGCTGATTCAAGGAGGGATCTGAAATGTGATGCTATGTGGTTGTGGTATTTGTATCGTGCTGAACGTAAAAGAGAGAGATCGGAGGTGGATGGAGATTTTCTCCAATGTTTCTCCCAGATTCTAAGGTTCTTCGTTTCATTATAGAGAGCTTTATTGAACCAAGGTGCTGAGGGGGTGGGTCTTTTCCTTTTGCTTTGGAGTGGAGCGACATTATCGATTTCGACTGCTAGGACTGAGAGGCACTGAGAGGTGAGATCATTGACATCCACGCTAGGGTCTAGTCTAGGAAGTAACCGCATAGCAGAATCACAGAGTGTCTAGATCAACATTTTTAGTGTTGCGGAACCAAGGTAGTAGCTCATTTAGGTTGGCCGATAGGTGAAAACGGAAGGGAATGAGGAAGTGGTCAGACCAGTCTACATGTATGGGTGGAGCAATAGTCAGCAGGTTTGCTTTGGATATAACAAGGTCCAGAATTGATCCCTTAGAGCGTGTGGTTTCCGAGCACTGTTGGGAAAGATCATTGGCTGAGAGAAAGGTGGCAGGCTTGTTGGCAGCCGAGTCTTTCAAAGAGCCCCAGTGGAGATTAAAGTCACCCAGGAAGATCTGTCTGTCACTTTGAGAAAATTGGTCACTGATAATGTCGGTGAGTTCCTCCAGAAAGGAAGAGCAGTTACCGGGCGGGTGGTATATGGCATAGAATCTAAAGGGTGAGCCGTGATGTGTTTGAAGTTCTAGGGATAGACATTCAAATGTACGGGAGAAGGTGGTGGTGATTGAGTTCATGGCTTGAGCTCTTACTACTCTAACGATGGCTTTATAATCTAGGACCCTCCCGGGGAACAGAAACCCTTTTGGGACTTCTGGCATTGCCAGGGCATCGTTAGGCTGGTGGGCATGACATGCATCCCCGAATGTTCTGCATAGCGTCACGTGACGTAAACCGCAATTAATGTTCTTTTTGCCATTAAAACTGTGTTCTTAAGAAAGGCCTGCCCATTTAGCTCTATGGAGGAGCCATTTTCACTTGTGCACTTGCCTGTTTCTGCCATGACATTTTATTTTATGAAAAGATTTAACCCTATGTACTCAGATTTGTAGGTCTCGCCTGGCATTACCAGCATGCGCTGCATGGGCTTTTTGGAATCAATACAGATTCTAGATGTGCACGCGGACAGACAGGACAGAAGATGTGCACGTGGGGACTAGTTGCTTTACTCGCGGCAGGAGACACGGACGCACTATATTTTTCACTTTTCCTCTGTGGCTCGGGCAAGCTGCCAATCAAGGTTGTTTCTCAAGCCTCTTCCCCTGCACTTGTCAGCTGCTCCGTAAAGCGTTCTTATGAATCTGCTGTAAAGATGTAACTTTATCCCGATTAATCTTAAAGCTTGCTTTTGCCAACAGCATACAACACTTATATTTTTCACCCGACAGAACTCTTCAGCTCAACCCTTTTTTCTCCAAAGCTCTAGGATCAGTTTACAGTTGTTGCTCTAGAGCCCCTCTAGCAGTGCAGAGAAAGGGGCTGCTGCAAAGAAATCCTGTCACTCAATTAACCCTTCCTGTGCCATTGTTTCCCTTTTATACGAAACTTCCAATTCTTTTGACAGTGGCTTGTAAACAAAATATGCAATTTAAAGACATCATTCACTTTCTTCTCATAGGAGGAACGTCGCTCTACAGAGTTGTCGATGATCTTATTCTTTTCATGACGAATAATTCCAAAATTGTATCTCAGCAACAAGGATGGCAGACCTTAATGTATAAGTGTAGTTATGGCACACATTGTAGTTATTTGCGTTCGTTTTACAGTATTTTTCGAGTCTGTCTTTTTACTGGTAGTAGATGCACCAGATTTGTATTCTGATGGACAACTGGACTTTCACCTTTTCCAGATTATTTATTTTTTTAGTTAGGGGGATGGATTGAAGTAAACCCCTGATGCTAAGTGCCAAACCAGAATGTATTGCAATGTGACAACATGTTTATGACGTCATACATTGTAGGACGGATGTATGACGTTACAACGCTTATATTTACATCGCGGTACATTACATTGCGGTTTTTACAAAGCAAGTTGTTACAACGACTTGCGTTGGAGGGCGCTGGACTTAGGAGTAGTATAATTTACTATTCCAACTCCTGTCTACGTACAGTAGGGAAGGTGTTGGATAGTAAATTATACTATTCCTAGAGCGCCATCTAGCGCAAGTCGTTGTAACGACTTGCGTTGTGGAAACCGCAATGTAATAGCATTGCGATGTAATCCCGCATTGTAAACTATGTTTCCCTGTAGGACACCAGTTCTCCTGACCTCCATTCCGGCATTTTAGTTATACGCCCGATGTGGATTTGATCCTTGTTGTTCAGCTCAGGTACTGTATAGTGCCTCTTCCTTTGGGACTTACTCAAGTGTTGGTGAAGAGGTGACATGCCTGTCTCTCTATATTCACTCTCCTCATTTTAATCACTGGTCTAGGGGCATGGATGCACTGGTTTCTATTCACTCTTCTCACTGGGTTTGTTGTATCTCGGCTTGACTCCACAAGTCTCTCTCACTGTACTGTGTCCAATGACGTTTCCAATTTGTATCCTCTTGTATTATGTCCTAAACTACCTCCCCCCCTGTATTAAGCCCTGTGCGGTGTCCTATGAGTCCATCACATGCTTATTTTGGAATTACATATGAACTGCTGGTTTTATATTCCCCAGGCGCTTCTTCTTCGTTTGTCTTCCCTTGTTATGTCGCCCTGAGGAAGGTGAGACCCAATATTGGGGTCACACACCAAATTGCGCATCAGCGCTGGAGTTTGTGTCTCTTGTGTCTCCCCCTGAGATTCTTTATTGATGATACCAAAAAATTGTATAAATTAATTATACCAACGTGCTGTTTCAATTAGTGAAACGATATTGTGTTGACGCCATTATTCTATCATTTTGCATTTTGTGGCTATTCTAGTGCTGTCAACTCTGTCATGGAGAGGTGTTGAATCTAAGGTCAAGGGACAATCGATATTTGCCCGGCGGTATCGCCTCTTTAACCCACGAATTATTAATCAATGAAGAGGCAGGCGCTGGAGACGGGAAGGCAGGAAACAAGGTTTATTCTCTCCGGAGGAGAACACAACAATTCAGACAGCAGGTATCGTCATGAGGTGCTCTAACCGCATCTCTGAGGCCTGGGCTCTTATACACAGGTTTATTACTTTATTACATATTACATATTCATGGCAATGCTTTGATGTACGGAAAGACATTCTCAGAACCCCCGCTTCAAGCCCGTTCCCACACTCGTATACAGCAGAAGTCCCACCCCGGTCACAACAGGTGATGATTATCGCGCAGCTGGACATTCCGCCGATTCATGGAATGTGGGGGTTTGATCGGATCTCATAGGGTGGGGGCTTTGATCGATTCGGGGGTCCTTTGATGAGGGAAGCTTTCTACTGTACGGGGAGGGGCAATAAACAGTATCGCAGGGCTAGGTGTCGGCCTGGGAACGAGGAGGACAAACGGGCACACAGGAAAAGGGGGTTTGCATAAAAAGGGCCTGGGACCATGAAAGGAATGAAGGGAGGTGTCGCGCTGGGAACAGGATGGGGTTCTGAGGCAACGCTGCGCTGAAGAGGGGTTTATGACCCAAGGCATGTGCGAGCGGGGGTTTGTCAGAGTGCGGGCTTTGTGAGGGAGGAGGGCTATGCCGGGGGTCAGTGGCATGCAAAAAAAGGGTTGTTCTGATCGAGGCACCTAAAATGGCGGGTGCGCACGACAAAAAGTGTGGCATCAGGGGAAGAGGCAAGATGGCGCAGATAATGTTTACCAAACAGTACTAATTTTCCACAGTCCTCCCTTTAACATATCCAAGACATCTTGCTGGCCTATTTTCAATTCATATCGACTGTGGTGGTCATAGGAAAAGAAGTAGGTACCCAGGTGAAGGAGTTATAGACATTACATTTTGAAATCTTTCATCTTAGGAGGCGGGTCTATCGATAAAAACTCGTTTGCAGGAAAGTCATAGTAATGTGATAACAGACAAAAAATGATTCTGTAGTGAGAGCATTGAGTACATTTCATAGTTGCTTATGGTCGTTTGGAATGTGAATTGATAGGTCATTACATATGTGAGTTCTGTTCATGTTACAATGGTGGAGCATAATTAATACAATGGTGGCTGGGAGAGAAATGAGACGTAGCAGAAACGATGATTGAGGGTGTCAATGTTCGAAGTTAATGAGTTCTCAGCATTCTTTGTCGTCTTTTGTTGGCGCTGTGGAGCACCGGCGGTGGAGCTAAGGGTCCAGCTCTATTCTAGGTCCCGCGTTGCAGGGCACGACCTTTTCCTCGCGTTTCTGGTCAAAAAGGTCCTTTTCGCCCTGTGTCCTTTGAGTTGATTGTCAAAAAAGGTTCAGATGGAAGAAATGTGCGTGTGAGCAGTACTTTAGGGTAGGTCGGAGAAAAAGGGGATGGAGCAGGGCCAGATCGGGAACAGACTAGGGGGACGGAAAATTTCAGGTAGGCGGGCTCATGACCGAGTTTAGAGAGCGGGGACTTTTCGGCATACATTAGACATCGAGCAGGGGCATCAGGTCAGCCCTTTCCTCTTATTTTGTCGAAAACAGTGCCTCGTCCTGCAGCTCCTTACTGCCGCGGCCTCGCCTTGGCCAGTGTCGCAGATGTTCCATAGTCTGTAGTCAGGCCACGTGCTCCCACATCCGGTCCTTCTTTCCTCCGACAGTCGTACCCTTAAATGAGTTTGAAAAGACAGTCTTTAGAGAATTGGCAGAGGAAGGTAATCACATAAGTCTATTTCTCTCCCAGCTCCAGGTAAATGAGAATGCAATGGTGTTTTCTGCCTGGTCATGGTACGAGATCTGGTGCCTTTTATTGCATTACAGTTACGTCAGCTCTTCTGACGGAGACCCACCTTCCTAGTACGAGCCTTACAAAGCTATACCGTTCTCCTGGGCTATATATCAAAAACGCAATGTGCTATCACCATGGTCTGATAGGTATCTTTCTGAGAGATGAACATAGGCTAAACATTTTTCATTCTATCAATGCATCCTGCCTTTCAGCTAAACATTTTACTTTCAACAGGGTTCATTGCAACGGTTTCTTCACTTCGGTCTAATCTTAATTTTGCAAACATCGTTCTAGTTCCTACATAGCCTCTTACAACCTGACTACTTAATTAAAAACCGGGGTCTTGTGGAAAACAACTAGGGACATAGAAAACTGTGGTAAGGGCGTAAATCGACCCATCTCTTACAACCGGGGGTGAGGGGCAGTTTAAAACTCCCGTCTGGGGCAGCTGATACGAAACTGGGGGTGTTCTGGGAAGATGGGGATGTTTCGATCACCTTTACTGTTTGGGTATTGCGACAATTCGGGACGGGGAAGGTCGCGTTATCTGAGGCATCTTTTTATAACACAGGAGCCGCTGACATGTAGTTCCCTTATTTCGGGTCAGATTAGGGAACCTCAGTCGTCTTACCTGTCCTTTCCCTCTTGGCCAAATCTCGGTTTCATCAATTTAGCAGAAAGGAGAGGTAGTGGCACGGCGTCAGGGTGATTTTTACTTAGGATAAATTTTGAGCAAATACTTGTGGTATTTGGGGCCAATTGGTGGGGCACTAGGGGTGGCGGTTTGCCAATTTAGGTGCTTAGTCGTTCGGAAGAGCGAGAGAGAGAGAGAGAGAGAGAGAGAGAGAGAGAGAGAGAGAGAGAGATGTGCAACAACAGGCTAAATAGTACACGTGCGACATGGGGAGTGGCCGTGCATTAAGACAGGCTATTCAGCGCATTACGCAACATAAGGCATTACGGGTCTGTGTTAGAATTTTGAAAGCACGCAGTTTGGGATGGACGAGCATTAGGCCGGGTACAGGGGACATGCATCGAGGAAAAAAGGGTACCAGTGTGTCGCATTTCTTGCATTCTCGGTCCGTTAATCAGTTAAGTCAACGCGTCAGTCATACACAAACATCATCTCATAGTTTCAGACATACGTGACAGGTGTCCATTCACACAACACGGATCAAGGGTGATCGCTTTTATCATGTCATAAACTCTATTGGCTCTTTTGGTAAAAAGAGCAGTTTGTGGGTGTGTTTAGGTGCCACCAGGCAGTGTTAGTCCGCTTCGTGTATCAGACATGGCGAGGCTTCAGATCTTCACCATACTTCGGTCGTGATTCCGGTGTGGCCTGTAGAGGGGAAAAAAGAGGGGAGGGGAGGGGGACAACATTCGAGCATATCAAAAGCACAGGTACGAAAGTCCTTTACTTACCTCATACTCGTCTTATCCCCTCGGGATAGAATCCCTGGGGTTTTTGGTTTCTGGAGCCAAGGGGGGGGGCAGTGTGACCTTATAGGCTGTGAGTAGGGAAACGTTAGAGAATCAGAAGCACTTAGTGCGAGGTTTCCAGTTGGTAGGTGTATTTAGCTATTGGGGTCCTTAAACCTCTTTCAACGTTGTGATGTTCTAAGGTTTATCAGCTCTTCGGTCAACTCTGTTCCCTAGTATCTTTGAGTGTCGTATCTTTATAATATTTTATCATTTACATCGTTTCACTTTACCCAACCTTTATATTCCATCTTTTACACCATTTCGCTTTTACCCATCCCCAGAAGTCGAGGTCCTTCTCCATGCGCGAGTCCCTGAGTCAGTCGCATATTTGACGGCAGAGTGTCGTGTCTCAGATTCGATCCTCCATCCGGGGCTGGGCAACCATCTTCTATTAACCTTAAAGAGAGAGCAGAGTAGGGTGCACAGAAAAGAACTCTCCCGCCGATATTTTAAATAAAGCATGCAATATCCGTTCATAGTTTGAGAAACCTTTATTTTGCAAAATCATTCAGCATGTAGATTTATGAAGGTGCAGTCGTACTTGGCCGGACACGGCAATGGCTAAAGTGCGTACAGTAGGGGGTTATTTTGCAGCATTAAAAAACATTAGAGAGGTTTATTCATTCACTCGTAGGAAACTAAAACGTCTATAAATTGGTTGGGGGATCGGGGGGCATTTATTTCATAATTTAGAAGCACCGTCAGACTAGTTGCAATCAGATTTCCTATATGCATACCGTGTACGTGCGTCATAAGCGAGGTTATACATCAGCTATAAAAAAATATAATACATCGTACATTTGTAATCAACATTTTTAACGGAGTCCTTTTATATGTTCGTCGAGTGAACTCTCTTTTTTTTTTTTCAAGTGTACAAAGGATCAGGTACATGTCTCAGAACATCAAGTTTTTCTTTATTAGCAAAAAGAAAACACCACGTGGCGTTTGTAAGTTCCTATTGTTACCGGCGCCATTTTGGGCGGGGCCGGGTTAGTCCGGAAGTAGCATCAGAAAAAAATGTTTCCTACAACCGGCAGCTGGACCAGAGTCCTTTTCGGCAGTTCGAGAATTCATGCTAACAGAAGGAGTGGCAATGTCATGCTTGTTTTGTTAGCGATCGAGGCAGTTGTCCCTTACCGGAAGCCTGCAGGGGCCGAGGGCTCCTGGGACGTTTGTAGAATCTTCAAGGCTGTGGGGGTGCTGTCGGAGGTGGGGGCTCGTGCCCCGGTGGGCAAGCGCCCGAGTCACATTGTTGTTCAAAGTTACTCTAGCGGCCGAGGCCCGCCTTCCAGCGGACCCAGACGCCATTTTGAGGCCTGCAGCAGCCCCCCTCGTCGAGTCTGCGAGAGTGGAAGAGACCTTTCTGGGGACAAATAGAGAATGGAACTCCGTGTTGTGGAAGCAGGACGTTCGGCTAGGGCGCAGGTGTGGTGCCCCCACCTGAGGGGAGAGGGAGACTCGTTCGCGCCGTCTCCCTCTCCCGGTAAACTCCATGCCGCTCTCTTTCATGGGCATGCACGATGGTCTCTCCACACCCTGTGCTCCACAAGTCCCCTGCCCAGTGCCGTGGAAGTATGGCCACCTGCGGAGCATGTTCGGTGCTGCGCAAGTACTGGGGCGCCACCATGGTATGTTCGGTGCTACGCAGGTATTGGCACCATCGCCTGGCTTGGAGGAGTTCGGCGCTGGGCCGGGGGCTCGGAAACCTCCTATCCGTGGAGGTGGGAGAGGCTCGTCCGTGTCGCCTCTCCCTCCCAGCCCGACCTGGACTAATTTCGCGGAGGTATGTACAAGACATCCCGCCGCCCAGAGTTGTCGCGGCCATTGTTCATGACAGAAGTGGCGCCGGGCGTGCTGCTGCGGCCATTACGGAGGGGAAAAGAAAGAAGTGTCCCGTCCTTCTCTGGGCCGGGCTTCCGGTGGAGGTCGGCCGGACGCCTCTTGCTCTGGCCCCATGAACGGGTTCCTTGGCTCATCGGCTGCAGCCGGATCCAGTTGGCCCCAGTCCCTGGCCATTGGTGGCCGGACCGGGAAGACATGTGGCGGGACTACCTAAAACTCCCATGCGCCACCGTGGCCGGACCGGGAAGACATGTGGCGGGACTACCTGCAGCTACCCAGGGCCGCTGCGGCCGGACTCCGCTGGCCCCTGCCTCTCCTCCGGCTCCACTCTATGTTATGATTTCCTGACCGGTTGTTGGCAGCAGGGCCCGCCTTATATGGGTTGCTGCCGGTTGGGCGTAGCCGTAACCCTGCCCTACTTTGGAAGGTTCCAGAATGGGGGGGCGAATGTTCTGCTGACTTTCATTTTCTAGTTTTACCATTCTTGTTTCAAACGTTTTCTGTTGTTAGGGCATTATTAAGTGTTATTATTACGTATTGTTATCTGTTTCTTGTTCGTTATGTTAAATAAAAGTTCAAGTTCATAAGTGGCCTACGGATTTCGTTTTCCCACTCCTTTCTTTCCAGGTTGTTCCATGCTAAAGCTTCTGCTAACAGAAGTTTAAGTACCAAGGTAACACAGGCAGAGGGATGACGCAGATTCATGCATTACGTACACACAAACTCAGACGGGGAGACAGTACAAATATTATATAAAAAGACCCAAGACAAACATAAAAACAGTTATTGGCCATAATTATCTTATTTCTATATGCTGCGCATACTTTTTGTTGGAGCAATGGAGCAGGCTTCAGTTATATGCCTATAAGGATGCGGAAGAAAAGGAGGTAGTAGGTTTTCAGACATAGGCGATATCCCTAGTCCTATCGGCGAAGGATACTTGTGTAACCCTTACCTCGAAATACCCTAAACTTTTCCCTACTTGGCTAAACGTAAGGATGCTTGATCATGTGTGTACATTATTCTTTCGGTTTTCTTCGGGGTTTGTCGTCTGTCAATTTAGAGCTACACTGGGTTTTCCCGTCTTATCGTTGTTGGATCTATGAGGACTCGATCATGTCGCTGAAATCGGCTTGGCGAAATCTGTGCCATCGGGCATAATCGAACGTGGTGGTTCTATCTGGCCTGTTCAAGTCAGTCTGATTCATTTTTGTCTCGCGCCTTTTCCCTTTCTGCCGGCCTTTTATTCCTGTCGGTCCTCTGCTCCTATTCACGCTCAGTAGGGTCGGGCATTGGGCTTTCCAGTGCCCGGCATATCTACAAAAAGCACATTGGTTTTGCCCTAAGTCTGGCCGTCCTGTGCGTAGTGTCGGGGGATTACTTTCGGGACGTTGTGTTCTGAGGTCGTCCTGTCGATATGTTCCTTTACCTGCTCTGTCCTCGTCTCTATTCTTTCGTTGCATTGCTTCTTTGCGCCACATACCGAGGCAGTCGAGCATAACGGGCGTTGTCTTATTATCACGAAGGGCTATTTCTAACGTTTCTATTTTATCAAGATCGAAGGATCCTATCAGTGGCCACTGTTTCTCTTGGCTTTCTTTGGTATACCTGTGCCACAGTTTACTATAGGCTATGGTAACTAATCCATAGTTTACGAACATGTCTTTATTAGGGGTGCCTTCCAGCGGAGCTAGATGATCCACCTCTAATAAACGGTCCGGGTTGAACCAGCTATCGACCAGTGGGGAGAAGACAGACATGACAGCTCACGACGAGGGACAAAAAGTCAGCACTGCCTATCTTATCACTGCGCGCAAAGACTAGACAGAATATTTCTATTCTACGTTATTTGCAGGCAGTGAATACCTCATGAACCAATAACAAAAACAACCCAAAAAATAAAATAAAACCAGTGGGGAGAATAAGTAGGCGCGTAAAAGTCTGCGTCCTCTACCCTTTCACTATCCGTAAAGAGGAATCTGTTATTTCCTGTTTGCAGACAGAGAATCTCCAGAAAACAATCCGCGAACAGTAGTTCGGGGCCAAAAACAGTTAATCAGTGTGGGAGAGGGAGTCTCCCGAGAATAAGCCGTCAAATAAATAATAAAACCAGTGGGGGAGAAAAATAGGCACGACGGCTGAGTTACCTATCCTTGACTGTTTGCAAAAGGGAAAGAGCCTACTGTTTCTCCGTGTGCAGACAGTGAATCTCCAAATGAGTCAACAAAGAGTAATACTAGTATTTTCTGAACAATCAATAATTATTTCGTGATTCGTCGTGTCTACACGACCTTACCCGGACCGTATGGACAGTTTCTTGTCTTCCGAATCCAGCGCCCGATCGTCCTCTTGTCTTTGTATTCCTCGCAGCACTCCTGATGGTTCCCAGTCAGGACCGTAGATCACTCGAGAGAGGTCTGTTCGGAACCAGTGATGTTCGGATGATCGGCTGCCAGACGAGGGTCTATTGGGCAAGAGCTCTCCCGATCGTTGCAGTCGTTCACTCTGTCGTCAGGACCTCTCCCACTGGATCCACGAGTCGCTGATGGGCCCCACGTTGGGTGCCAATTGTTGAATCTAAGGTCAAGGGACAATCGATATTTGCCCGGCGGTATCGCCTCTTTAACCCACGAATTATTAATCAATGAAGAGGCAGGCGCTGGAGACGGGAAGGCAGGAAACAAGGTTTATTCTCTCCGCAGGAGAACACAACAATTCAGACAGCAGGTATCGTCATGAGGTGCTCTAACCGCATCTCTGAGGCCTGGCCTCTTATACACAGGTTTATTACTTTATTACATATTACATATTCATGGCAATGCTTTGATGTACGGAAAGACATTCTCAGAACCCCCGCTTCAAGCCCGTTCCCACACTCGTATACAGCAGAAGTCCCACCCCGGTCACAACAGGTGATGATTATCGCGCAGCTGGACATTCCGCCGATTCATGGAATGTGGGGGTTTGATCGGATCTCATAGAGTGGGGGCTTTGATCGATTCGGGGGTCCTTTGATGAGGGAAGCTTTCTACTGTACGGGGAGGGGCAATAAACAGTATCGGCAGGGCTAGGTGTCGGCCTGGGAACGAGGAGGACAAACGGGCACACAGGAAAAGGGGGTTTGCATAAAAAGGGCCTGGGACCATGAAAGGAATGAAGGGAGGTGTCGCGCTGGGAACAGGATGGGGTTCTGAGGCAACGCTGCGCTGAAGAGGGGTTTATGACCCAAGGCATGTGCGAGCGGGGGTTTGTCAGAGTGCGGGCTTTGTGAGGGAGGAGGGCTATGCCGGGGGTCAGTGGCATGCAAAACAAGCATTTGCAATGCATAAGGTCTCGCATTAGGAAAGTTTGAGCTATTGGTATTTTAAATGACACATTTTTTATATATGTGTTGGTTTTGAAAATAGCAAAAATAATAGCTTTGTCATTTACAATGCCAATAGTTATAACTTGTGACACCTATAGCATTTGTAATGCAATATGTGTTGTATTCACGTGACTTAGATGTATTGATATTACAAATAACAATGGCTTTGAATTTTTTAAATAATTAATACTTAAATAAAAGTTATTGTAATTTATAATGGCAATAGCTTAAACTTTTGTAAATAACTTTTGTGAAGAATATGTTCAGTGTATTTTATTGTGACGAAAATCCAAGAACAGAAGTGAAATACTAACCTCTTTTTGTGACATTTGTAATAAAGCTTGAAACATTGAGAGATCATATTTGACCCAGTTGTTGGTAAATGGTTGCACAGATTGATGCTGTGGTGGGGCTGAGAGATGTTGTGGTGGCGACTAGTGATGCTGTGGCATTCAATGATCCTGTGGTAGCGCATAGTGATGTTGTTGTGCCCCTTAGTGATGCTGTGGTGATGCGATAGATAGAGTGAGTGGGATAGATAGATAGATAGAGTGAGGGCGATAGATAGATAAAGGGAGGGCGATAGATAGAGGGCGATAGAGAGATTGAGTGAGCGAGATAGATAGATAGATAGATAGATAGATAGATAGATAGGAGTGAGGGCGATAGATAGCTAGACAGATAGATAGAGTGCTGGCGATAGATAGATAGAGTGAGGGCGATAGATAGATAGCGTGAGGGCGATAAATAGATAGATAGAGTGAGGGCGATAGATTGATAGATAGATAGAGTGAGGGCGATAGATAAATTGATAGATAGAGTGAGGGCGATAGATAGATTGATAGATAGATAGAGTGAGGGCGATTAGATAGATAGAGTGAGGGCGATTAGATAGATAGAGTGAGGGCGATAGATAGAGTGAGGGCGATAGATAGAGTGAGGGCGATAGATAGAGTGAGGGTGATAGATAGAGTGAGGGCGATAGAGTGAGGGCGATAGATAGAGTGAGGGCGATAGATAGAGTGAGGGCGATAGAGTGAGGGCGATAGAGTGAGGGCGATAGAGTGAGGGTGATAGAGTGAGGGCGATAAGATAGAGTGAAGGCGATAGATAGATTGATAGATAGATAGAGTGCGGGCTATTAGATAGATAGAGTGAGGGCGATAGATAGAGTGAGGGCGATAGATAGAGTGAGGGCGATAGATAGAGTGAGGGCGATAGATAGAGTGAGGGCGATAGAGAGAGTGAGGGCGATAGAGAGAGTGAGGGCGATAGATAGAGTGAGGGCGATAGAGTGAGGGCGATAGAGTGAGGGCGATAAGATAGAGTGAAGGCGATAGATAGACAGATAGAGTGAGGGCGATTAGATAGATAGACTGAGGCCGATAGAGTGAGGGCGATAGATAGACAGAGTGAGGGCGATAGATCGATAGACAGATAGAGTGAGGGCGATAGATCGATAGACAGATAGAGTGAGGGCGATAGATAGATAGATAGTTGTGTGTGTGGTTGTGGTTGTGTGTGTGGTTGTGGTTATGTGTGCGTGGTTGTGTGTGTGTGGTTGTGTGTGTTATGCTTTGTTTTTCTATGTTTTGTTATGCTATGTTTTGTTGTGTTTGGTATGCTATGTTTTGCTAGGCTATGATATGTTTTGTTTTGTTATGCTATGCTAATTTTTGTTATGTTATGCTATGTTTTGTTATGCTATGCAATGTTTTGTTTTGCTATTCTATGCTTTGTTTTGTTATGCTATGCTATGTTTTTTGCTATCCTATGCTTTGTTTTGTTATGCTATGCAATGCTTTGTTGTGTTTGTTATGCTATGCTTTGTTATGCTATGCTATGTTGTGTTGTGTTGTGTTTTGCTATGCTATGCTTTGTTTTGCTATGCTATGTTTTGTTATGCTATGTTTTGTTATGCTATGTTTTGTTATGCTATGTTTTGTTATGCTATGTTTTGTTATGCTATGCTATGTTTTGTTATGCTATGCTTTGTTATGCTATGCTATGTTTTGCTATGCTTTGTTTTGCTATGCTATGTTTTGTTGTGTTTGATATGCTATGTTTTGCTATGCTATTATATGTTGTGTTATGCCATGTTTTGTTATGCCATGTTTTGTTATGCCATGTTTTGTTAGGCTATGTTTTGTTTTGCTATCCTATGCTTTGTTTTGTTATGCTATGCTCTGTTTAGTTTTTCTATCCTATGCTATGTTGTGTTTTGTTATGCTATGTTGTGTTTTGTTATGCTATGCTGTGTTTTGTTATGCTATGCTATGTTTTGTTGTGTTATGCTATTTTTTGTTATGCTATTTTTTGTTATGCTATGTTTTGTTGTGCTTTATTACACTATGCTTGGTTATACTGTGCTTGGTTATGCTGTGCTTGGTTATGCTGTGCTTGGTTATGCTGTGCTTGGTTATGCTGTGCTTGGTTATGCTGTGCTTGGTTGTGCTGTGCTTGGTTGTGCTGTGCTTGGTTGTGCTGTGCTTGGTTGTGCTGTGCTTGGTTGTGCTGTGCTTGGTTGTGCTGTGCTTGGCTGTGCTGTGCTTGGTTGTGCTGTGCTTGGGTGTGCTGTGCTGTGTTTTGCTGTGCTGTGTTGTGCTGTGTTTTGCTGTGCTGTGCTGTGTTGTGCTGTGTTTTGCTGTGCTGTGCTGTGTTTTGCTGTGCTGTGTTTTGCTGTGCTGTGCTGTGTTGTGTTTTGCTGTGCTTTGCTGTGCTGTGTTTTGATGTGCTGTGTTTTGCTGTGCTGTGTTTTGCTGTGCTGTGTTTTGCTGTGCTGTGCTGTGTTTTACTGTGCTGTGTTTTGCTGTGCTGTGCTTTGCTGTGCTGTGCTGTGCTGTGCTGTGTTTTGCTGTGCTGTGTTTTGCTGTGCTGTGCTTTGCTGTGCTGTGTTTTGCTGTGCTGTGTTTTGCTGTGATGTGTTGTGTTTTGCTGTGCTTTGCTGTGTTTTGCTGTGCTGTTTTGCTGTGCTGTGTTTCGCTGTGCTGTGCTGTGTTTTGCTGTGTTTTGCTGTGCTGTGTTTTGCTGTGCTGTGCTTTGCTATGCTGTGCTGTGTTTTGCTGTGCTGTGCTGTGTTTTGCTGTGCTGTGTTTTGCTGTGCTGTGCTGTGTTTTGCTGTGCTGTGTTTTGCTGTGCTGTGCTTTGCTGTGCTGTGCTGTGCTGTGTTGTGATGTGCTGTGTTTGCTGTGCTGTGCTGTGTTTTGCTGTGCTGTGCTTTGCTGTGCTGTGTTTTGCCGTGCTGTGTTTTGCCGTGCTGTGTTTTGCCGTGCTGTGTTTTGCTGTGCTGTGCTGTGTTTTGCTGTGCTGTGCTGTGTTTTGCTGTGCTGTGCTTTGCTGTGTTTTGCTGTGCTGTGCTGTGTTTTGCTGTGCTGTGCTGTGTTGTGCTGTGTTTTGCTGTGTTGTGCTGTGCTGTGTTTTGCTGTGCTGTGCTGTGTTGTGCTGTGCTGTTTTGCTGTGCTGTGTTTTGCTGTGCTGTGTTTTGCTGTGCTGTGCTGTGTTTTGCTGTGCTGTGCTGTGTTTTGCTGTGCTGTGCTGTGTTTTGCTGTGCTGTGTTGTGCTGTGTTGTGCTGTGTTTTGCTGTGCTGTGTTTTGCTGTGCTGTGTTTTGCTGTGCTGTGCTTTGCTGTGCAGCTGTGCTGTCCTGTGCTGTGTTTTGCTGTGCTGTGTTGTGCTGTGCTGTGTTTTGCTGTGCTGTGTTTTGCTGTGCTGTGCTGTGTTTTGCTGTGCTGTGCTTTGCTGTGCTGTGCTTTGATATGCTGTGCTGTGTTTTGCTGTGCTGTGCTGTGTTTTGCTGTGTTGTGCTGTGCTGTGTTTTGCTGTGCTGTGCTGTGTTTTGCTGTGCTGTGTTGTGTTGTGCTGTGTTTTGCTGTGCTGTGTTTTGCTGTGCTGTGTTTTGCTGTGCTTTGCTGTGTTTTGCTGTGTTTTGCTGTGCTGTGCTGTCCTGTGCGGTGTTTTGCTGTGCTGTGTTGTGCTGTGCTGTGTTGTGTTGTGCTGTGCTGTGTTGTGTTTTGCTGTGCTGTGCTGTGTTTTGCTGTGCTGTACTTTGCTGTGTTTTGCTGTGCTGTGCTGTCCTGTGCTGTGTTTTGCTGTGCTGTCCTGTGCTGTGTTTTGCTGTGCTGTGCTTTGCTGTGCTGTGCTTTGCTGTGCTGTTGTGTTTTGCTGTGCTGTGCTGTGCTGTGTTGTGTTTTGCTGTGCTGTGCTGTGTTGTGTTTTGCTTTGCTGTGTTTTGCTGTGCTGTGTTTTGCTGTGCTGTGCTGTGTTGTGTTTTGCTGTGCTGTGCTGTGTTTTGCTGTGCTGTGCTGTGTTTTGCTGTGCTGTGCTGTGTTGTGCTGCGCTGTGTTGTGTTTTGCTGCGCTGTGTTGTGTTTTGCTGTGCTGTGCTTTGCTGTGCTGTGTTGTGTTTTGCTGTGCTGTGTTGTGTTGTGTTTTGCTGTGCTGTGCTGTGTTGTGTTTTGCTGTGCTGTGTTGTGTTGTGTTTTGCGGTGCTGGTAAGGGTATGTGAGGGTGTGTGTGAGGGGGTGTGAAGGTGAGGGTGTGAGGGTGAGGAGGTGTGTGAGGGTGAGGAGGTGTGTGAGGGGTGAGGGGGTGAGGGCGTGAGGGTGAGTGTCTCCAATGAATGTCACTGCTTCGCCTTCTTTGAAAATGTTCAGTGCTGCAAATAGAGCATGCCGCCCTAATTATCACAGCATGAGGCCACAAAGTGATAATTATCACAGCATGCAGAGAGCCGCCCCACGCTGCTGGAGCACTCAACTGCACATTAATTATAGTTGAGTGCTCCAGCAGCCTGGGGCGCCTGTTGACATGCTGTGATAAGTGGGTCTCATGCTGTGATAATTGTTGCGGTGCCTGAGGAAGTGGAGACTCCTGCTGGGATAATTGTTCTTGTGGCGCCTCAGGAAGTAGAGTTTCATGCTGAGATAATTGGTCTGGCGGGCTTGCAGCGCCTGACGTCCAACAAACGTGCACAAGCTGCTCAACCTTGAAGCGCGTTCACAGACCTGGGTCGGCTCGTACCCAGGTCTGTATCGGGCTCGTTCACAGCTGTTACTCCCTTGACAGGGAGGAAGGTGACTATAGTCTCGCTGGCGGGAGCGCTTCGCGCTCCAACGCCAGCTCGACCTAAAAAGGGTTGTTCTGATCGAGGCACCTAAAATGGCGGGTGCGCACGACAAAAAATGTGGCATCAGGGGAAGAGGCAAGATGGCGCAGATAATGTTTACCAAACCGTACTAATTTTCCACAGTGGGGGTAATTGTAAGATGTCATTTTGTGAGACTATTGCGTATATGTATGAATTTTTGGGTATATGCAAATGAATGAGTATGTATTGGTCTGAATGAATGACTGCTGTGTGTTGTGTTTGTTGCGCCTGGGCATCTTGTTATATGTTATATTTATATACTGTATAATAGCATGCCTTTTTGTGATTTAATACACAAAATTTGATGTAATTTGTTTCATAAAGTATCATTTGTTATTTCTTATCTTTTTTTATAAGTGCTCTGACACTCATGTGATCCTTCTGGGGGGTTATGTGACTCTTCTGTGTTTATGCTCATCAGTGACGAATAGCAATCTTTAAATACCTGTTAGGCAGTGGGGTTTTCTTTGTGAGTATTACGTTGTTTTTCCCTGCTTCCCCTGCCTATATATATCCAATATATATGGCCCCCTTCCATGCGAGTGCAAGCAACGAGTTAAAAATGTAAAGGGTAATCTGTAAATGTAAAGGGCGCTTGGGAGCCGGTACTGGCTCTAGCCCCTTACCCGCGGGGCTAATTCCCCTGCTGTGCTGGGGGGAGGGGTGCGCGCGCAGCGCCGCGGTGCTCGTGATGAGCTCAGCTCATCACAAAGCATGGTGGCGCTGTGCTCATGACGAGCTCCACACCCGTTTCTTAGAACGCTCAGCACAGCAGGGGAATTGATCCCGCGTGCGAGCGCTGTGTGGGTCATGACGAGCTGAGCTCGTCATGAGCAGAGCTGCACCGTGACTCGCTCGTCATGAGCACCGATGAGGTTAACTGATCGAATCATTCCAAGCTTTGTGATGACAAAAATGTATTCTTTTTGAGTGGTAGTGCAGAGTTAACAACCAAACTGTGTAGTGCGTGCTTTTAATTTAAATTGTATTTACATATTGTTAATTCCCCTAACGACCTGTTGCAGGGGTAGTTATGTAAAAAAAGATTGCATTACGCACAGTCTAGATATTGCTCAAATCTTTATTTTAGAACTAACATTTTATCTTAAACCTTTTTGTGATCTTTGTAGCAGTCTATAATATACTGTGTGTAATGTAAGTTTAAAATGATGACATATATTCACACAGTATCTGACCTCATAGCACTAAAAATACAAAAATCACTATTCTCTGCTGCACCAGCTAAGACTTAATTCTGTGATTCTCCGGTTACACACAGACCTCTGTAGTGCATTAACTTATAGAGGCTTTATAATGTACTATGGTGCATTTCCCACTGAGTTGCAACTTTTTATTTCTTTTTCATTCACTCTGAGCGTTATATTACATGTAGCTACCTGACGGTTAAAGGCCCAAAAAAAATGCAGGATATATATTTTTTTAGTTTTATATAGCGCAAACTAGACCCGAGACATTGGGTATCAGAGCACTTTACACGAGCACCAGTTTCGTTACAGATGGACACATTCATTTTTGTTAGGCACAGGGAGATTAAGTGATTTGCCCAGAATCACAGGTTGTTGAGCGTTGTTGTTGAGACTCGAACCTGGTTCCCCAGCTTCAAGGTCAACCGCTCTAGCTATAAGGCTACATCCTATTCCTGTTGACTCCCCCACCATCCCCCCACGCTCATTGACTCCGCCCCACTCCAAACAGCATCACAGTTCCCATACTTATTTTGAATGCCCTTCAACCACTGACGAGGAGACAACGGAATTTGTGACGTGCGCTGTATATAGTGCACAAGTCAAGGGCACACGTGGGTAGGCTGCGTCTACCCACTCTTTTCACAGGATGGGCGCTGTCCACTCTGCCAAGAAGTTGGGCTTCACTGAAATATACCGAACTTGTCCCATATATTTTTGGCCCATTGTCTTCCAAGGTGCAGCGTGCCCGCAAGGGGCTTTGTTATTTTAAGTTCCAGCTTGGCCCAAAACAAAAGACAAATTTTAGGAGCCATCAGGCCTCCTTTTGTTGAAGTATCCTGGCTGGGACCTTTTTTGGGCCTCACACCTACAAGCAAATACAATGGAGGGGAAACAAGGGCACACAGCTTATCACTCAACAGGTACTAAGAGAGGCATACTTCTGACTTTGTTCAGTCCCTGTATATAGGAGATATGCATGCACTGAGGAATGGCAGATGTGTTGGTCGGTCCCTGTATTTACACAAATAACTATTTAAATACCGTTATTTTTTTTAAATTCCTTTTATAATGCTACATATCCCAATGCAGGATGTCGGAGTGCTTTGCATTACATGTATACATTATACACGGATGATAAATCATATACATGTGTAAATCAATGTAAATGATGTATTAATAAGATAACCGGGTCGGCTCCTCCAATTGGGCGGAGGGGCATCGCCTCCCTGCTTTCTCGCAGTGCAAGAAGCAGAAACATAAATTGGTAAAACTACCATTTTATGTTTCTGCTTCTTGCACTGCGAGAAAGCAGCATTGCCTGGTTGGGGGTGGGCGGGTGGGCGGTCCTGCTAGTGGGCAGGGGAAGAGTGGCTAGCCCACTGTTATGGGCCCGACTGTTTAGTCAGCCCTCTGGGGCCGATCAAACCAGTCATGTGCACTCTCCCTTTTTCTCTATGTAGTCTGCATGCAGCCTACATATAGAAAATTACCTCCCTACATGCGCCCAGCTGGACGCTGTCTGCACCAATCACAATGCTGCCATTGCAGCGATGTGTTTGTCTTAGGGGAGGGGAGGGAGGCTGCCTGTGGAAAAAACCGACCCGGCCAGGAACAGCAGGAAAATTCGGGACCCGGCCAGGAGTAGAGGCGGTGGCGCGTGACCAGGGGGAAGGTACATTTTTAAAAATTGTATTTACTGTTCTGCTTTCAACCCGCGACCCCCCGTTCCCCCCTGACCCCATCCACCTGCCTGTCATGCTGGCGGTGACTGCTCATTTCATATTACCAATTGATTTCAGCTCCCACTTGGTTCCAAATGTGTGACCTCCGATTTTTTTACACACACAAACCCTGCTATTGGTGCATGACCCCACCGAGCCACCCTTTTGGAATACCTTAAGCCTGCTTGCATGGAATAATCCTGCTGTCCGCGGAGATAGAGCCTTTATTTACTGCCGGGCTGTAGCTACTCAACTTGTTTTGATCAGAGAGGAGCCTCGTATCGCACCATCTTGCTGTTTTTGTGGTTGAGAGAAACAAAAAGTATATCACGCCCAGTGCTGAAATCTTGAGTTTGCTCATTATCGTGGGCCTGACATGTTTATCGGTGCTCTATTGTCATGTATCTGCAACGTGTCAGCGCACCCTGACTGGGTACGTGGCAACGTGCTGAACTGGTGCATAGCGGAACGCAGTGAAAGAATGTGTAAATACAATCAACTCATGTAACAGAGCGAAGAAGAGTGAAAAGGGCTTATCATTGTGTGCTGGTCAGCGCAGTGTGATGTTATGTTTAACCCTGGGCAAAGTACTACGCTACGCTCGTGTAGTTTGCGAAGGTTGCGCAACTTCGCACTACACGAACTGCACATAGCAGAGTGCAAACATGCATAGCGTAGCGTAGTGCAGCGGTCATTTTTTGCTTGCTCGAGGTCCTCAACATCAAGTTGCCGATCGCGAGCATGGAAAATAAACCTACCGGCGAGATTCTCAACGCAGGGAGATCAGGTTTCCCATTACGAGTGGTCGCGCATGCTCGCGATCGCTCGCGAAGTGAAGCTACCAGTCCCCGTTGAGAAAGCTGCAGCTCGAGTAAAAATGTACTCGAGCGGCAGAAAAGTACAGCTCGCACTGTGCAAGATGCTGTTTTCAATGATTGCACAGTGCCAGATGCTTGTCCGCACTGTGCAATCATTGAAAACAACATCTTGCACAGTGCAAACATGCTACTACGCAGTTCGCGTAGTGCAACGCGTAGCTCGCGTAGTGCGAAGTGCACTTTGCCTAGCTACACGTAGCGCTACTTCGCGAACTACGCCCACCCCTAGTTATGTTTATATGATGGTTGTAATTAGTGCTTTAAATGGGAAAAAATAATTGCAGGTACTCATTAAAATGAGCTAGAGCTGTGTTGATTGGGCGGGGTTAGGGGCGGAGCTAAGGGCAAGACATGATGATACATAATATGATATATAACAGTAAATAAAAGCATAAATCATTCAATCACTTCAAAAGTGCAAAAGTATATCTATACTAGTATAATAAAGAGAGAGCTCTAACCTTTGAGGCGGGTAATCTCAGGAACCACAGCACCAATCACAACACCCAATACAGCGTTGGATAGGGCAGTTGCAGCAGAAGGACATAGGCTATGCAGACGCCCACCATATACATTTAAAAGGTAAAAGAACTGTGCCAGCAAAGTAGTCCCTTGTGGGTGTGTCTGCTTTGTGCTGTAGGCGTGTGCTGGGGGCGTGACAAACGCTGGGGGCGTGTGGTACGTTCCGCCCTTCATGCCATGTCTCATATCGTGTGCTAATCCCACCCTGCTCCCTTTAAATACCCCTGCACCCCATAATCATAACCCACCCTTACTCCTTAAAAATACCCCAACACCCTTAAACACTAACCCATCTTAACCCTATAAATATACCCTGTACCCCAAAACCCAAACCTATCCCTAAACCCTAAAAATACCCCTGTACCCCAAAACCCAAACCTAGCCCTGAACCCTATAAATACCCCTGTACCTCAAAACCCAAACCTACCCCTGAACCCTAAAAATACCCCTGTACCCCAAAACCCAAACCTAGCCCTGAACCCTAAAAATACCACTGTACCCCAAAACCACCCCTGAACCCTAAAATACCCCTGTACCCCAAAACCTAAACCTAGCCCTGAACCCTTAAAATACCCCTGTACCCCAAAACCCAAACCTACCCCTGAACCCTAAAAATACCCCTGTACCCCAAAACCCAAACCTAGCCCTGAACCTTAAAAATAACCCTGTACCCCAAACCTAGCCCTGAACCCTAAAAATACCCCTGTACCCCAAAACCCAAACCTAGCCCTAGCCCTGAACCCTTAAAATACCCCTGTACCCCAAAACCCAAAACTACCCGTGAACCCTAAAAATACTCCTATACCCTCAAAACTAGACCTAGCCCTGCACCCTAAAAATACCCCTGTACCCCAAAACCCATACCTATCCATAAACCCTAAAACTACCCCTGTACCCCATAACCCAAAATTATACCTGAACCCTTAAAATACCCAAACACCCCAAAACATATACCTCAGTACCCCAAAACATATACCCCTATACCCATACTTACCTTATCCAAACATTAAAAAAAAACATGCTTTTACCATTCATGCATTTACAACGAATTTCGTTGTAAATGCATGCGTGGTAAAAGCATATAAAATGTAATGCCATGCGTTATAATGGCATTGCGGAGTCATGGTACTTTCGTAATGATAGTATGCAGAGTGATGGTATGCGGAAAGAAAGTTGCGGAATAATGGGTGTTTACCCTCCCCCGATAAGTACAAGGTGGAGGCCAGGCATCCTTAGCGTTGTGGGGGCCGTTGTGGAGATTAAGCAAGCTATTGCCCAGAGTTGCAGAGTGGGACTCCATGATTGGAATAGGCACCGAGGCGAGAATTATCAGGTCCGTGGAATTTTTGAGCCCAAGACCCGCCGAGGCGGGGAATTGAACCCTGGTCCCGGACTAGACCTCTGCATCAGGGTCTGCCGCTCTAACCATTGAGCCACACTTCTCCACGAACCGTTCCGTCACAAGCACAGCTCACCCGAGGCTCGTGACGGAGCGGTTCCGTCACGACCACGGGAGCGCCGTGCGGCCGCCCCGCCCCTTTAGCACTGCGGCGGAATAGCCGCCGCAGTGAAGGGGTTAAGGTACATTATTTGGAGAAGCTGGAAGGGTGATATGTCCCATAAGTTCTGTGACCTACCCTTGAAGATCCTGACCCCTCCTTCCTGGAAGTGAGTGGTCAGTCACACGTAGGCTTCTTATGTGCCACTTGGGTGCTCCAAGTCTCTTTACCCTTCGTTCAGCGCTGCCTGCCACCCTTGACGTAGGTGTTATCAGACAGATTAGCGCTTAGTCTGTGCACGCCCCGTATCGGAGAGACACGTGCACTGCTGGGGCCTGGTCAGTATTTGTTCTGTGTGAGGGATCTTTGTTCTCTTGTTGTCCGTGCTTTACCCTATGTGCGCGAAGCACACTGGCACTGCTGCTGACAATACATCACCTGTTCTGCCTGTGATGGAAGCTGGCACTGCTGCCACACATATTGTACCTTCACCCCGTGTGTCAAGGAGGTAGCTTACACTTTTGATACAATGCTCGTTCTTTCTGTCAGAAAAGGATGTACGTTGTTACAACGCATGCTTTTATCACTCATGCTTTTACAACGCAGGTTTTTCAACGCAAGTCGTTACAACGACTTGCATGGCGGGGTGCTGGATAGTGAATAGTTTAATTTACTATTCCAACTCCAGTCCCCGTGGATAGTAGGGAAGGTGTTGGATAGTAAATTAAACTATTACCTATCCTAGAGCGCCCCCCAGCGCAATTTGTTGTAATGACTTGCGTTGAAAAACCTGCGTTGTAAAGGCACTGCGTGGTAAAAGTTGCGTCGTAAAGTATGTTTCCCATCAGAAAAGTACCCCTTTTCAAGATGTGTGAGTGTGTGTGTGTGAAACAAGGAGACCTGCTCCTTCCCAGGCTTTGACTGCTGTACAGGTGCTGTATAGGTGGCCTCCAGATCCCTCTTCATGTGTTGCAACAGAGTCAAACCGGATAGTCTCACCAGATCATTTTCCCCCACATGAATCAGCAACATGTCCGTACAACCTCTGTGCGGCACCAGCTTTGTCAAACAAGGCAGCAAACATCTCCATCACATTCCACTCTTTTCCCACCATAGTACCTCGTGCCGGTTGCCGTGCAGTCCCAGATTCCTGCCGTATATTTGCTGGTCCGCATACTTGGCTGCCAAATGAACCAAAGAATGTCCCATGCTCTCCGTGGGACTGCACCACGTGGGTGCTCACCCTGCTTCCTACCGTTACGTGTTGGGCTTCCACCTTGCTTGCTGCGTCATGCACCTGCCGGGCCACAGCCCCGCCCGCTGCTGCCTCAGTATCACCGGAGGCCTCAGCATGTTCTAAGCGGGCTGGGAGGCTAGAGCGCCTGCTTCCCTTGCTCGCGCCGGTGTCCCCATCTCTACTGACTTTTCCCTGCCCACGCTGTCCTACCTTATTTCTGGCTCCGCAGCCCTCTGGGAGGCAGGCTGCCACAGCGGCAGCAACCCTGCTCGCGGCCAGGCGTGCGGGGCACGCCATGCCTACTCACGCCCAGGGCTGTTTCTACCATTAGGCAGGACTAGGCAGCCACCTAGGGCGGCAAAAGGAGGAGGGCGGCAAAATAACTTAGAAATGGCCCTGCGTGAGGTGCAGAAGAGGGCAGGGGTCACTATCATTAAGCCCCTCTCTCAAGGTGCAGGGATTCCGAGCACTGCCAAGGGTGTGTACACGTGAGGCGCAGTAAGGGGCTCATCAATTACGTCACTATCAGAGTGCAGGGACCCTTATACCTGCCAGGGTGGCAAAGTGCTTGGCAAAGGTCTTCCTTCGGTCATGCTCCTCGTGCACGCGCTCAGTCCGGGGTCCCTCTTTTGTCTTAGTTATTCGCATTCATTGTTAAAAGGCGCCGGAAACAAATGTGTCAGAAATACTGCAGCAAAAGTGGGTCGGTGGCCGGGAGAGGTGCCATACATCAGGCTCGGCACGGACAAGGATGAAAGAGCTCTGTGCCACCCTGGAGCTGCGCGGCAGTAATTCAGTGCGCCAAGAAGATTATACCAGTGGATCAGGAGTGAGGAGTCAGGCTCTTGCTACTGGTGTTTTCTGGTTTCGTGGCGCTGTTAATGATGTTAATAACATGTTACTAATTCCCAAATGGTTTTAGCAAGCAAGTGCTTATCCACACTTTGGCCAAGTATTGTAGTTTTTGCATTAGGTGGAGATTGTCCGTGCTATGATTAAAGTAAAGTAACTTTTACAGCGTTGTTCTAGGTAGCACCCAAAATTACCAACTTTGTAATTTCCACGTATAATTTGATGGAGCAATAGTGTTTTAAGGCACCTTCAGAATGATGAGAAACAATAGATGCACGTAAAAACATGGTAATTGCTATAACAATTATTAAATAACATGTTATGATACTTTTATCATAATATTAATTACAAAGGAATGCAAAAAAGTGCAAAAACACGTTTTGTTAATTAATTTAAAAAACAGTGTAATAACACTTTATCGAAATATGTTTATCACATCATGAGTACTAAGTAAACTATTACTTTTATTGTAAAAATAGTGTAAAAAAAGGGAAATTAAATATTTTTTTATTGTAAATAATTTTCTAACAAAAAAATCAAAGTATTTTATTATGGCGAGAGTTATAGAAATTACAATGTGAAAGTACGTTTGATTGTAATAACTTTAACACAAAACCAATGACAAAGGTGGGTGATACTTTTAATAGCATACTACTAAACAGGCGAAAAGAAAATGGGAAGGCATGATTTTTGTAAGAGCCACAACAAAGTGA
This sequence comes from Lissotriton helveticus, assembly GCF_964261635.1. Classification (NCBI taxonomy): domain Eukaryota; kingdom Metazoa; phylum Chordata; class Amphibia; order Caudata; family Salamandridae; genus Lissotriton; species Lissotriton helveticus. The sequence goes on from NC_136064.1 coordinate 64,854,264, forward strand.
AATTCCACTTTCATTTAAAGGAGCAGAAGATATTCACTGTCGGATGCTTGATAGTAGGCATAGTGTGTAAATAATTATAATATTCACTGATGCATATACAGCCTGAATTATTAGTAATAATATTAATTATTTATGCTCGCGTTGAATACATTTCTCCTTCCCAAGTTGAATATTGAAATTAAATTTTACTGCATCAATCTATTTACCAATTGCATCTTACAGTCGGTGAATTCATAGCTCAAACAGATAGACCTTTAGAAAGCGCCTCATGAAACCCAAGTTCAGGCCCTGCAAACTAGCTTCCCATGCACTAGCGCACTGACTGACGCTCTTCTTTCTGGTCACTTGATCGAGCGAAGACTATATCATGTGATCAGGCGCGCAACACCCATTGGGCTCACGGGGCTTCAGCCCCCCCCGTCGTGCCTGTCAGCCCGGGCTGACACAGCTTTGCGGGCTGGCGAGCATGTAATTGCAGCCGCACCCGAGTACTTAACAGGTCTTTAAAATACCATTTAGTTGTAAATGAGGCTTTTGTTGTGGGGTCACCCCTTCTCACAGCCACGTTGTCCGTGGTTGGAAGAATTAGCCCCCCCCCGAAATATTTTCAGCCCCCCCCCGAAATTTGGCTCTAGTTGCCCGCCTGCATGTGATGTCAAAGAACGCTGCTACCTCCACCCACCCAACCATCCCCATCCCGTCCTTTTGCCACCCGCAAACAAAAATAATACAGTTATTTTCATATAGCGATTTACACGATGCATATACAGTTTGTAAAGGCAGCAAATAACAGGTTTCATGATTGCTCTATTTACCTACCTCGGCAGGATGGAAGACCGAGTGTGCTTAGCAAGGATTACAAACTTGTAGCTGATGAGTGAAAGGGAGGGGGCGTCATTTTTCAATTCTCGCCTAGGGCGGCAAAACACCTAGAAACGGCCCTGCTCACGCCTCGTCAAGCACTCCAGGTCGCAGGAGATTGTGTCGGATACCGCTCCCAACATCTGGAGCGTGGCCCTGATCTCGTCGGCATAGGGGGAAGTCATGTTCACCTCCTCGCCGCTGGAATAAAGCACTCACTAGCTACTTCTGAACCAATTTAACCTGTCACAAAATAAATCTCAAATCTCTATAACAAATCCTCAACCTCTCTACCCCTAACCTGGTGATGTACAGTGTCCGGAAGAGGCCGTTTTCGCCTCGCCAGACCCTTATATGTAAATTAGCTGTCCCGCCCTGTTGGACCCGGTCCTTTGGGCAGGTTTACCCCGTGACTTTTTTGCTTTTTCCTAGCCTGTTTTGGGAACCTGGGTTGGTGATTTTTAGGCCTCTGCGCACTTTTTCACTGTGGTACAGTGCAAAGTGCGTGTGCTTTCTGTGTATGGATGGTGAGTGACCTGCCCTCCCATAGGAATGACTGGGAAATATGTATGCCCATGGTAGATTCCTGATGCGTGGGGAGTGCAGGGGCGAGTTTGATATGTATGAACTCGTGAGAATGAATGCTGCAGAATGGTGTTTGCGGCATGGCTGTGTGTAGTCTAGAAGCGCCACTTTTAGAAGTTGGCATAATTGTGTAGTGAGTCTGCTAGCACGTGATTGGCTGATGGGCCTGGCCCAGGCATGCCTGGGCCTGTTGGTAGATGGACTGTCTGGTTTGAGTAGAACAGGGTCTGCAGGGTCTGCAAGGCCCCGGAGGAGGGGGTAGATGAAAGGCCCCTCTGCTGTCAGGGATGGGAGGAAAGAGCATCTGGTGGTGCCGGGCTGTGCCTGTCGCCCACCCTGCTGGCTCTCCATCCTGGCGGCCTACTGTCACCTCTGGCCCTGAAGCTGTCAGGGAGACGTAAACCAGAAACATTCCAGTACTCAGGGCCCCTTGCACGAAAGCTTCAAAGTACTTCAAAGGCATTTCTGTGTATAAGAAGGGACGGTGTCTCCTTCCAAAATGTTCTTGTTCTAGCTCTTGTGGCTGACTTGGATCTACCAGGGGTGGGCGCTGCCCAGCCCCTGGGTGCCTGGATTCCTGGACTCCTGGGGGACCCTTCTGCCCTGCCTGGGCTGAAGGGGGGACTTGGCTTTGCCCCTGGGGAAGCTCTGGGACCCTGGCAGCATGGAGAAGCTGCCTTTTCCTGGGGAGAGCGCTGGAGTTGATTTCTAGCGCCTGGAGGCGCTGGGCTTCCCCCTGAGCGCCTGGGAGCGCTCTGCCTGCTGTCTAGAGCTCTGGGGCGCTTAATTTCCCCCACGCGCTTGAGAGCGCCTTTTCTGGACTTTCTAGCGCTTAGGAGCGCTTTTCCTGCTTGTTTATAGCGCTGGATGCGCTGAGGATTCCTGCCTGCATGGATATAATTATCTACGAGTGCCCACCTCGATCTGTCGCGGAGGAAAACAAACCACGAAGGGGCCGCGACCGGATTGGCCGAGACCCGAGGAGAGCCGTGCTCTGATTGGCCCGTGGATCGGCGAGGCCGCGCTGCCATTGGTTGGCGGCCTCGCGTCATGAGGGGCTCGGCGCAGGAGCCGCGAGGTGATTGGCTGGGCCGCGCCGAGGAGGAAGGAAGATGGCGCTGCCTGCTGGCGGGTCGGCCGGGCTCCCGTGAGCTAAGGGAGCCCGGCGGCATCTGAGGAGACGAGGCGGCCGGTTGGCAGGGCTCCCGTGTAGCAAGGGAGCCCTGCAGGAAGAGAGAGGTTCGACCGCCCCCGTCCTGCCGCGAGAGAAGAGACTGCCCGGGAGCCTGGCTGGCTCCACTCTGCGTCCCGGTCCCGAGACGGGGGACCGGGCCAAGCGAGGAGAGTCGGCGAGGAGCAGGAGCTCCTCCGTTGCCGCCGAGCCCCGCCCCCGCCGCGCAGGAGACCCGGTGAGTCTGGGCGGAGGGCTGGGCAGAGTGGGGAAGAAGAGAGGAGGGGCGCCGGGACACGTTGTCGGTGTCCGCCCCCCCCCGCAGCGGCGCGAGATCGCGCCTAGTGCCAGTAGGAAGCCGTGAAGGCTTCCTGGGCGGCCCCAGTTGGCAGTGGGTCGCCCCAACGCGCCTGAGCCTAGAGAGGCTCAGAGGGGCCGCATTATGTTTACGAGCCCGTTTGGCTCCCGAGAGGGCCATATTCGAGAGGGGGGGCTTCGGGGCATATTGTCGGTGCTCGTCCCCTCCTGCCCCCGAGTGTGAGGACTAGAGTCCGGTGAGGCTCCTGGGGGCATCATTGTTCTAAGAGTCTGTGTGGCTCCAACGTCTGGGGCATGTGTGATATGCCCAGAGCCTGTGTGGCTCCAGCAGTGGCGCAGTTGGCGCCGAAGAGCCAGTGAGGGCCCTGGCTCAGTTCTGTTGTTCTCCAGGTGCCCAGCACTTAGTGGGCACCTGCTACGTTTAGGCTTTTTGGTACTTTGAGACTGGCGCTGCATGGCAGCGCACCCTGACACTGAGACTCAGGGCGTCTGAGCCCCAACAAGGCCATTGGCCTAGGGACTGCCACAGGTGGTGGCTTATGTGAGTTTGTGCGCAATCATATGGTTATTGCACCTCTGAATGTGATTTCTTGCATCATGTGTTATTCCTGCACCTCTGAAGGTTTTTAGGCCTCATGTGATTTTTGCGCTATTGTATTACTTTGACACCCCTGAATGTTTCATGCATTATGTGTCTTTCTCTTCTTGCGCTACACCTCTGAATGTTTAGTCATCATGTGTCTTCTTGCGCTGCACCCCTGACTGTATTTTAATTGCATCATGTGCTCTGTCCTGAACACCGCTGAATGTGTAGGTCTATACATCATGTGTTTTCTTTCTTTACTACTCCTCTGAATGTATATTCATGCATCATGGGTAGTGTGTTTTGAGCTATACCCCTAAGTGGATTTCATCCTTAGGTGGTTGTTCTTTCTAGTACAGGTGGTCCTAGTGAGGTCCTGGGTACCTGCGTGACATGCTCCTAAGGTGTTTAGGGTTGCGTAGTATGTACTTACATGTTCCCAGTAGTTACTGGGTGTGATCTATAACTGTTACTTTGTGTTACAGTGAAGTTTATATACTTTTATTCTGATTTCTGACAAGTATTTCTATATCTGCAAAGTGTTGATTCAGACAGTGGCCCATGTGGCCCTGTCTTGTAAATAATCCCTTGTGAATATTGCCGTGCCAGTTGGCACAATGTACATGTGTGATTTCTATCTGATATGTTTTGACAATACAAAAGTTATTTTAATATAACCTTGTGTGGAGTCTCTTTTGTGGTGTGCCTAGTATGTTGTTGCTGTCGTGCGCTGACGCAAATGCTTTACACATCGCCTCCGAGGTTAGCCTAGACTGCCCGCGCCATGCTACCTAGAGGGCGAGCAGGGGTTATCTTGGCGTGTGACTTCCTTGCCCTGACTGGAATGGTGGTTTCTGCCTGGCTTTGGCATAAGCCTTAGCCTACCAGAAATAGCCGGTTTCCAACATTGGTGGGTCAGCGGTGCGGATTTGGACTTGCATTTGCCCAGTGCCATAGCGACAACTGGCTACATTACAAAAACTCTGCGTTTTTCAGATAGTCACATATTTGGGATTATTGTTTTTGACTTTGTTTTTCCTCAAAAGTGTCATTTTCAGATGGTGTTCCTGCGCTTTATGGTTAGTGGCAGATGAGAGAAAATGACAGGGCGGGACGCCAGTAGATAGGGGAGGTTCCCATAGGTTAGGAATCCCTTGCTGGGTCCAGTGTCCAATCCCTATTCCTGTCCCTGTGTGGGTAAATGGAAGAGAGGGAGGGTGGAGGAGAAACTGCTTGCTCAGGAGGGTGGTTATTCCCTGAGTGTAGTGTGTGTGTCTGGATTCCCCAGTATGGTAGGATCCAGTGGTGGCAGCTTAAATGTGTCCAGTGCGTGAAGTCCCATTCCCAGTTCCCAGAGTATGGTGCCTGGTGCTCAGTAAGAGAGTGACAGGTTGAGAGTCAGAGGCAGTGAGGAACTGTCTCACCAGTCTGGAGGGGGAGTGTGTGGATGAGTGGTGTCTTGAACTGGAGGAGTTCGTGTGAGTTTATTTTAAGGAGCTTGCACGTGAGGTGTACCTCTGGTGGTGTGCAGGACGTCCTGCAGAGGCATTGGACAAGAAGGTGGATGTCTGGCGGTGTGCTGGATGTCGTGCAGAGACATTAGAAAGTGATTCTAAAAGTAGTGGCTTGTGTATCTGATGATCCTGTGTAGGTGAAGAGGTTCATGTGTAGCCCAGCTATGTCCCATTAGGATGATAGGGGTGTAGGGGCTCACGTCCTGTCTCAGTGGAGGCGGAGTGAGTGTGGGACGGTGTGTCCCACGTTAGCCCGAAACCTTGTCTCAGGGCCTGGAGGGTTCCCTAAGGGAGCGCCAGGTCAGGGGCCTAGGCTGTACTTATAAGTCATTTGAGGAGGATCTTCCTGTGTCAAGAGGACGGGGAGTTTCTGTAACCAGAACTCCGGCGGTCCTGGTGTTGGTCTGTACCGCTCCTAAGTGGAGGGTGCAGAAGTCCTGGTTCGCTGGGCATTTGACCGTCTAGAGTGCTTGACCATTTCTTTTTTTGGGGCCTCTGGAGGTCATTCCCCGAGGAGGGGGGAGGCCAGGTTCAGGTTCAGCCTGACCTGGAAGGAAGGGCATCTGTAGTCAGTGTCCTGACCGGTTGTTGGCTTCCAGGGGTACCGCTCCAAGGTGGGAGGGTGCAGAACTCTGGAGGGGGGTGCAGAGGGACGGTGTCCTTACTTCTGACCCCGGTGGGAGGAAAGTGTGTTGCTGATACGCCGCTGGCGTGTGCTCTGTCTAGCCTGGAACATACTGAGAATCACCCTGTGATAGGGAGTACTGGAGGAGAGTGTGTCGCTGCTACGCCGCTGGCGTGTGCTCTGTCTAGCCTGAGACATACTGTGCCTGTGATAGTGGAACTGGAAGGGGGTGCAGAAGGACGGTGTACTTCTGACCCCGGTGCAACTTAAGGGTGTAAATCCTAGGTTGGGAGATTAGGAAACTTCTAGGTCAAGAGGAGTCTCTACTAAGGTGGATCAACTGAAGAGACTGAGGAGGCGGCCCTTGCTGTGTGTTCTGGGGCCCACCTGCAGTTTGTTGTTTCCACTAAGGTAGAGGAAAGGGGGCTTTGCTGTGTGCTGTGTCCCCCCACCTGCTTGAAGAGGGACTGTGCTGTGTGCTTTGTACCTCAGAAGTGGAATAGTTTCCAGGTGGTAGACCAGTGACGGAGTGAGGTCCTGATCTGGTAGGAGAGTTGTGTTCTGGTGAGTGCTTCCCTGTGAGGGTTATTCCTTCACCCTGACTGGAAGCAAGGGTCCCTACTTGGTCTAAGGTACTTACCTCTGCCAACATGAGACCCCCAGTTCTAACATTGATGGAGTAGAGGTAGGGTGGGGCATGCTTGCCCGTGACCTCTAGTCAGCCCGAGGGTGTGGTCCCTAGGTTGTAGGATCAGTGGTAGTGTAGCTACCCTGAGAGAGAGAGTGGAGATTGGCTATTGTGTGCCAGGGGCTTCTGCCCCCACTCTGTGGATTGGTTAGGACCTGTGATGTTTGTATGGCCTCGGGCCTGGTCCTGGCTGTGGATGACTAGTGTGTACCAGTGGGGTATCCTAGTTGTGTCAGAGAGCTTTTGTTGAGGGAAATCCCTGTGGGTTCCGAGTGGCGAAAAACTGTAAGGTGGCCCTGCCCTGCAGGCCCGTCTCCGTGGTTTTGTCGCCCAAAGCATTGAAGACCATCAGTGTAGTGTTTGGTCTACCCTGCGTTTTGGCTGGAAGGGGGATGTGTTGGACCCGGTCCTTTGGGCAGGTTTACCCCGTGACTTTTTTGCTTTTTCCTAGCCTGTTTTGGGAACCTGGGTTGGTGATTTTTAGGCCTCTGCGCACTTTTTCACTGTGGTACAGTGCAAAGTGCGTGTGCTTTCTGTGTATGGATGGTGAGTGACCTGCCCTCCCATAGGAATGACTGGGAAATATGTATGCCCATGGTAGATTCCTGATGCGTGGGGAGTGCAGGGGCGAGTTTGATATGTATGAACTCGTGAGAATGAATGCTGCAGAATGGTGTTTGCGGCATGGCTGTGTGTAGTCTAGAAGCGCCACTTTTAGAAGTTGGCATAATTGTGTAGTGAGTCTGCTAGCACGTGATTGGCTGATGGGCCTGGCCCAGGCATGCCTGGGCCTGTTGGTAGATAGACTGTCTGGTTTGAGTAGAACAGGGTCTGCAGGGTCTGCAAGGCCCCGGAGGAGGGGGTAGATGAAAGGCCCCTCTGCTGTCAGGGATGGGAGGAAAGAGCATCTGGTGGTGCCGGGCTGTGCCTGTCGCCCACCCTGCTGGCTCTCCATCCTGGCGGCCTACTGTCACCTCTGGCCCTGAAGCTGTCAGGGAGACGTAAACCAGAAACATTCCAGTACTCAGGGCCCCTTGCACGAAAGCTTCAAAGTACTTCAAAGGCATTTCTGTGTATAAGAAGGGACGGTGTCTCCTTCCAAAATGTTCTTGTTCTAGCTCTTGTGGCTGACTTGGATCTACCAGGGGTGGGCGCTGCCCAGCCCCTGGGTGCCTGGATTCCTGGACTCCTGGGGGACCCTTCTGCCCTGCCTGGGCTGAAGGGGGGACTTGGCTTTGCCCCTGGGGAAGCTCTGGGACCCTGGCAGCATGGAGAAGCTGCCTTTTCCTGGGGAGAGCGCTGGAGTTGATTTCTAGCGCCTGGAGGCGCTGGGCTTCCCCCTGAGCGCCTGGGAGCGCTCTGCCTGCTGTCTAGAGCTCTGGGGCGCTTAATTTCCCCCACGCGCTTGAGAGCGCCTTTTCTGGACTTTCTAGCGCTTAGGAGCGCTTTTCCTGCTTGTTTATAGCGCTGGATGCGCTGAGGATTCCTGCCTGCATGGATATAATTATCTACGAGTGCCCACCTCGATCTGTCGCGGAGGAAAACAAACCACGAAGGGGCCGCGACCGGATTGGCCGAGACCCGAGGAGAGCCGTGCTCTGATTGGCCCGTGGATCGGCGAGGCCGCGCTGCCATTGGTTGGCGGCCTCGCGTCATGAGGGGCTCGGCGCAGGAGCCGCGAGGTGATTGGCTGGGCCGCGCCGAGGAGGAAGGAAGATGGCGCTGCCTGCTGGCGGGTCGGCCGGGCTCCCGTGAGCTAAGGGAGCCCGGCGGCATCTGAGGAGACGAGGCGGCCGGTTGGCAGGGCTCCCGTGTAGCAAGGGAGCCCTGCAGGAAGAGAGAGGTTCGACCGCCCCCGTCCTGCCGCGAGAGAAGAGACTGCCCGGGAGCCTGGCTGGCTCCACTCTGCGTCCCGGTCCCGAGACGGGGGACCGGGCCAAGCGAGGAGAGTCGGCGAGGAGCAGGAGCTCCTCCGTTGCCGCCGAGCCCCGCCCCCGCCGCGCAGGAGACCCGGTGAGTCTGGGCGGAGGGCTGGGCAGAGTGGGGAAGAAGAGAGGAGGGGCGCCGGGACACGTTGTCGGTGTCCGCCCCCCCCCCGCAGCGGCGCGAGATCGCGCCTAGTGCCAGTAGGAAGCCGTGAAGGCTTCCTGGGCGGCCCCAGTTGGCAGTGGGTCGCCCCAACGTGCCTGAGCCTAGAGAGGCTCAGAGGGGCCGCATTATGTTTACGAGCCCGTTTGGCTCCCGAGAGGGCCATATTCGAGAGGGGGGGCTTCGGGGCATATTGTCGGTGCTCGTCCCCTCCTGCCCCCGAGTGTGAGGACTAGAGTCCGGTGAGGCTCCTGGGGGCATCATTGTTCTAAGAGTCTGTGTGGCTCCAACGTCTGGGGCATGTGTGATATGCCCAGAGCCTGTGTGACTCCAGCAGTGGCGCAGTTGGCGCCGAAGAGCCAGTGAGGGCCCTGGCTCAGTTCTGTTGTTCTCCAGGTGCCCAGCACTTAGTGGGCACCTGCTACGTTTAGGCTTTTTGGTACTTTGAGACTGGCGCTGCATGGCAGCGCACCCTGACACTGAGACTCAGGGCGTCTGAGCCCCAACAAGGCCATTGGCCTAGGGACTGCCACAGGTGGTGGCTTATGTGAGTTTGTGCGCAATCATATGGTTATTGCACCTCTGAATGTGATTTCTTGCATCATGTGTTATTCCTGCACCTCTGAAGGTTTTTAGGCCTCATGTGATTTTTGCGCTATTGTATTACTTTGACACCCCTGAATGTTTCATGCATTATGTGTCTTTCTCTTCTTGCGCTACACCTCTGAATGTTTAGTCATCATGTGTCTTCTTGCGCTGCACCCCTGACTGTATTTTAATTGCATCATGTGCTCTGTCCTGAACACCGCTGAATGTGTAGGTCTATACATCATGTGTTTTCTTTCTTTACTACTCCTCTGAATGTATATTCATGCATCATGGGTAGTGTGTTTTGAGCTATACCCCTAAGTGGATTTCATCCTTAGGTGGTTGTTCTTTCTAGTACAGGTGGTCCTAGTGAGGTCCTGGGTACCTGCGTGACATGCTCCTAAGGTGTTTAGGGTTGCGTAGTATGTACTTACCTGTTCCCAGTAGTTACTGGGTGTGATCTATAACTGTTACTTTGTGTTACAGTGAAGTTTATATACTTTTATTCTGATTTCTGACAAGTATTTCTATATCTGCAAAGTGTTGATTCAGACAGTGGCCCATGTGGCCCTGTCTTGTAAATAATCCCTTGTGAATATTGCCGTGCCAGTTGGCACAATGTACATGTGTGATTTCTATCTGATATGTTTTGACAATACAAAAGTTATTTTAATATAACCTTGTGTGGAGTCTCTTTTGTGGTGTGCCTAGTATGTTGTTGCTGTCGTGCGCTGACGCAAATGCTTTACACATCGCCTCCGAGGTTAGCCTAGACTGCCCGCGCCATGCTACCTAGAGGGCGAGCAGGGGTTATCTTGGCGTGTGACTTCCTTGCCCTGACTGGAATGGTGGTTTCTGCCTGGCTTTGGCATAAGCCTTAGCCTACCAGAAATAGCCGGTTTCCAACACGCCCCTTCCCCCTTAAACAGCCTGTCCCAACTCATGTCCTGTTCAAAGCACGAATACCCCCGGGGAAAGACTAGGGTGCACCTTTCTTTCCCCGGGGGCCGTCAATGGTACATCAAATATTAAAATACAGAAATACACAGTAAAAGTGAGCTAGAGACAAAGTTCACTTTCGAATGGGGGTCCTTGGAAAATGGGGGCCTTGGACAATTGCCCACTTTGCCCATGCCTTAAAACATATGTGTCTACAGCGCCTTTCCCATCTTACCTGCCTTTCCAAGGCTAGCACTAAAGCAGGAAGTGTAAGTACTGCAGACACGTTCACATCAACCCGTTGCTTCAGGGAGTTTAAAGGAAGGGTCTCGACCCATAGAAGTACATACAGAGTACCAGTGTGGACAGGTGTGCCCGACCGAAGCTGCATATTTTGTACATTTGCCAGGATTTTCAGAGCTCCAAGTGTTCGGTAAACTCTTCAGATCGGATTGTGTAGTTTTCCTGGTGGTGTGTGAACCGGGCTGCTTGTCTCCCAAAAGTGACGTGCAATCCTGCCCCATTCCTGACCCAGTCAGAGCTCTCATGGGAGACCTTCCAGTTACTGTTCCAAGTAAGGCTCATTCATTCTCTGTGAAACTTCACACACTCTTCGTGTTTTCTATACAAACAAGTCCTGGGCACACATCAAGTATTATCACAGTGAAATTATATCAACACAGTTTGAGTAAGGTTGTAAGCAAATGTAATTGTTCTGGTGGGTGGAAAATTTCTTGCTTTTTATTCCATTTTAAATAAGCAAAAAGAAACCAGCCAACACGTGTTTCGTCACAATTGGAAATTAATTCCACAGCTTCCTCAGGGCTGAATATGCGTGAAAGTTACGTTGATAGTCGATCCGCCGGTGATAATTCCGACCCGGCTGGCCAAAGTACAGTCCCAGAATACTGGACTGCTTGAAAAGTAAAGATGAACCACAGTGATGGTGATCAAGTTATTGTATTTGCCGTGAGACTGCCTGACGCGATGGGTAGTTTGTAACCGGCATGTGAATCTCCAGTTTGAATCCACACAAGTCTTGTTTTTTCCCCGTGACGTGAAGCAGCGGTTATCCACTTTCCGAGCTTCTGTTACACTCAGTTTGTGATTTTGTGAATGTTTCCTTATAGTTGAGCGTCTCTCGCAGATCCTGTAACTAGGGTATTATGCATCAACCGTGGGTGCTGCGACCATGGTAAGAGCCACATCCCGTGCATTCCCTTTCATCCAACTCCTCGCCTGGGGGGTTTCCATTGTCGCCAGGGCTGAAAATAGAAAAGGTTTACTGTGGTATCTGATGAATACAGCCTGTCAGCAAGTGGGTGGAGAAAGGGGGGAGGAGGGGTTGAGAAACTCTGTACCCAACAAAATGACAATAAAGTGAACCTGTTCCCATTTTCTTAACCCCTTCGCTGCGGAGGATATTCCCCCACTGTGCTGGGGGGGGAGCGCACAGCGCTCGCATGCTCATGATGAGCTGAGCTCCTCATGAGGCACGGCGCTCCTGTGCTCATGACGAGCTCAGCTCGTCACGGCCACACCCGTTCCCGTGGAACGCTCAGCACAGCAGGGGAATTATCCCCGCATGCGAGCGTTCCACGGCTCATGACGAGCTGAGCTCGTCATGAGCACCGGAGCGCTGTGGCTCATGACGAGCTCAGCTCGTCATGAGCATTCAAGGGGTTAACTGGCCCCCAGCAAACTGACAGGCAGGCTCACCATACAAACAGAGGGAGTGTTTGGGGTTTTACACTACCCCTAAAAAATTTATTCTGTTGTAAATAATTGGGTGCAAGTCCTTTCATTCAGGTATGGCGAGATGTCTGTCAGATTTCATTTGGGATATACACACACTCTTTCTCTCTCACGCTCTCTCTCTCTTTTGAAGGTCTTAAAAATGTTAGTTAGTTTTAAACTTATAGTGTTTTAAGTACTCTTAGGGGCATATTTACGTCTTCTGGCGCATCTCTGCAAATCAGCAGGGATGCGCCAGAACCGATGCGTCATGCAATTCCCTCCTTGCGCCACCACAGATGCGCCGCATTTACAATGCGGCGCACCACGGTGCAAGGAAGGGCAGATGCGTGACGCATCATGTGGTGTACGGGCGGCGCATTGCTGGAGTCGTGTCGCAAGCACAACGCAACTCCAGCAATGCTCAGGGCCGCCCAATACTTAACATGCTGCGTCAGTTCTTACGCCTGCTTCAAGCAGGCGTAAGGAATTGACATAGCAGCGTCGCAGAAGTGCCTGCGTGAAATCTTGTAGATTTCACGCAGGCACTTTTGCGAGGCACACAGGCGCCGGAACGCCCACCCTGCGTGGGAACGCCCCCATTGTGGCGCTGGGCTTTATAACGTGACGCATCTCCCTAGATGCGTCACGTTGTAAATGCCTCGCAGGGATGTGCCACGTTTACGCCGCTGTTGACGTGGCGCAAGGGGCTTGTAAATCTGCCCCTTAATGTACTGCCCCGTGAGTCCCCCCATGTCCCGCTTCTCATACAATGTATTTTCAAAAGACACGCTTGCGTGATTGTTGGGAAATCTGACGTTCGCAACCCCGCCGGCCCAATCTTACTGACCAAGTTACACCACTGCATACAAATTAATGTAAAAAATTAGCATTGCGGGGGCTGTGTGTGATCTGAGGAGGGAAGGGAGTGAGCACAAAGGCTGTGTGTTCTCTCTGTGTGCTGTTCACTCCCAGAGCGCCTGCGCGGCCCAGGTGTTTCCTAACCCCTCAAAGGTGGGCGAGGCCTTCGAGCTCCCGACCAAAACTTACACCCTCCTTTTCCTCATGCTCACAAACCGGGCTCGAGTCGGGGTACCATGCGGGTGGACAGCGTCCCCCCACTTATTGTACCGGGTGGATGCCGTCCCCCCTGCCCAAAAGTGCCATGAAGTATTCAAGAATTACGCAACGCTTTTACTTTCAGGGTACGGCAATAACAACCAAGGGTTCCATTTACATTTTGCACTTGACTTGATGTCTGCCACCATATTGCGATGCGAAGTTGCTAGCTGCCAGATTCTATCAGGTGCCAAGTGCAGCGGAATTCCCTGTAATAACAGAGGACTACTTTTGTGATTTCACTTCCTGTCGTGATGTCACTTCCTATGACACCACCTAACTTGGGCGTCCCCCCACTTCTTTTTTTACGACTTGTGCCCTGCTCACAAATAACACAATTCGGTTATGGTGCAAAAAGCCCGCAGCTTTATTGACATACAGTTAACCAACACGTAATTCAACCAATCAATCGTGTTTGTCCATTTTGTTGCTGATCGTTGCATTCCTGACCGGAACCTAGAGAGCACCCCTTTTACGACAGCGTTCCGAGCGAATGCCCCTTCTCAGCCGGTCTAGCATTTCCTGTGGCCTCTAGGCTACATCTTGCTGCCAAATGTCTTGGGAGGCTGAGGGGAGGCCCTCCGTCCTGACCCGGGCTGCAAGTGCTCTCTCTGTCCTCTGCTGACCCCATGCTGACCTGAAGCCTGCCTCCATAAGGCATCCCAAAGGTGGCACAGGTTTGAGAGGCTCCCCCTTTGGCTATTGTGCTCTGTCTGTTGACCCTTTGTGCTGTCCCGCCTCACTGTCTGTGGTTTACTGACTGCAGACAACTCCCCCACTTGCTCCTCCTGGCCTCGTATGAGCTGAAAACTAACAAATCTAATACTCCCCCTATGTTAAAGAGGAACAGTCCCATGCCCACTTCCACCAGATGCACGCCGCCAGCTTCGCTGTAGCCCCGTGCTCTAGGCTAACGAGACCATGCCTCACCCATTGGCCCCAAATAATCTCTGACCGTATCAGCTTGGCTGGTCTTATGAGCTTAGCTACGGTTGCTAAACCAGATACAATGACACCCATCAAGACCCTACGCCCCAAGTTGGTGAGGTTGTCCCTCTCCTCCCCCAGATGAATCACCATGGCGTCCAGCTTTTTCTCACGACCCAGCGCCTCCTGAACGGTGGGCAGCAGGTGGTCCCATCGCATGCCTGGCCTACCCATCCAATGCACCGCTGTGTTTTGCAACCCCAAGACATCACTGCTCCTCCGGGCCACCACCCACCGCTGAGCCATCGTGACATAAGAGTGTACAAGGATTCCTACCCTGCATGACTTTGCCGTGACACCTGTAGAAAAGAGAAGTTATACTAACTTCTGTCAAACGTACCCCCAAAAGGCCCCCGACACCCACCGGCCTATCTGCTTGGTGAGATCTGACTCCAGACCGCAGGCTGCTGCTGGGCTGGCTGCGACTATGCGTAAGAAGTGCAGGGAGAACTCTTTTGGTGGGAGTTCTGCGGCCTTAACCGCCATTCTGAGGACTGCGCGAAATTGGAAACACCTGAGAAGGAGCCGTCTTCATGACAAAAAAGTGGCCAATCCCCTTGGGCAGTGTATCCCAGGTATTCCCGCATGCAGCAAACAGGGCACCCGTCCCCTTCCACCGGACACCGCAGGCGTGAGACTTTGCCCGCCTGGTCAGTCTTGGACCTACGCAGGTCCACCGTAATGACTCCTCCTCCGATCCGCAGGTCCTTCTCCCTGAGGAAGACTGACCCTGCCTTGAACTTGACCAGGGCCACTAACTCACTAATCCTAAATGCCCCAAAAAATGCTTAAGAGAATGCTGCTCGGAATAGAAGTTGCTCATGCCTTTGTGTGCAGATGCTAGCCAGCTCCTTCAGTAGCCTCTGCAAGGTACTGAAGGCTATAGGGCATCTCCTGTCCTGTTTCTTGGGCTGCAAGCACCCCCAACCCTTCTTGGCGCCCTGTTATCTTAATGTTATGTTAATTGAACTTTTAAAGCACACGGTTGCCCTGGGGTGTCCTGGCGCTGAGCACTACCTGCTGGATATCATATTAGAGTGTACTAAACAATCAATCAATACATTTACAGAGCGCGCTACTCACCCGTGAGGGTCTCAAGGCGCTGAAGGGAGGGGGTGTCGCTACTGCTCGAAGAGCCAGGTCTTCAGGTGTTTTCTGAAGGTGAGATGGTCCTGGGTCAGTCGTAGGTGCGCGGGGAGGGAGTTCCATGTTTTGGCTGCCAGGTAGGAGAAGGATCTTCCTCCGGTGGTGGTTCTGCAAATTCGTGGGACGGTGGCCAGGGCGAGGCTGGCGGAGCGGAGCTGGCGGGTGGGGTTGTAGAACGAGAGGCGGTTGTTACTACTGAGTAAAAAGCCATGCTTTCAGCCCTATCTGAATGAGAGGAGGTCTGTAGAAATCCTCAGGTAAAATGGGAGATCATTCAAGCCTTTGAGGTGCAAGTGATAAAACTCCTACCTCCCCAGTTAACTTTATGATTGAAGGAACTAGTACTTTTTTTGCTCCTGCGGAACGTAGAGTCCTTCTAGGGACATACCACTGGAATTTTCGTCTCAGGAAGTCGGGTCGTACTCCATTGAGGGCTTTAAAGACCGTGCTGAGTGCTCTAAAACACACTTTTTGTTTTACAGGGAGCCAGCGGAGTAGTTTTTTACGGAAATGAATTTTGGAATCCCTGACTGGAGTCTGGCCACTGCAGTAAAAGTGTTTGCCGGAGCACTTAGACCCACCAATTTTGCGTAATAGGGGGCTTCACCGATGTGACTCTGCTCCCACAACTAACTCTGGTTGCCGGAGAAAGCCCACTGAATGAACTGTTACACTACCCTGCTGGTAATCTGAGCAATCACTTGGGTACCCGTCACCTTCTTGAAGGTCGCCCTGGACTTACGGTATTTGGCAGCTGTCTTGGGGGCTAATGCACATTCCACCAGCCTGCTCAGTCTGGTCTACCAGGTTCCACAGGTCTTGAGGTATCGCTGTGCCATGGTGGTCTCCATGCGGCATTGCATCCCTGAATTTTTGCCACTGAAAATGAGACCCCGCATCAGCCGACATATTCTCCAACCCAGTATGTGCCGCACCCTAATCGCTATATTGTCCCTTATTTGATTGCTTGTCAGGTGTCTGAGCAAGCGCATCAATATCGAGCAATGGGCTGTCCCCAGATTTAATGCTTGAACCACTTGTCTACCCAGAGAGTGTTGCCTGTTTGCAAAGCACTTTACCCGTATGGAAAAAACAATCCCGGTTAGAAAGCGCTCTAATACTGCCAGCCTTCTGGTGATCACTTTCCTGTGCCAGCGCTCCGGCCAGCGAGATGTTGGCCATGAAGAGCCATGGATGGCACCAAAACCTTCACCCCCTGCCACATCCTTAAAAAGCTCCAAATGATCTGACATCATCCAGGGCTCCCTCCAGATCAAGAAGCCATTGAACTCGGCCAGGAAAGTTGCCCATTGTTACAAGTCCTCTCCGACCCCCTGGGTCAGTCTGACCCTGTGATGCCTCTTGGTCACCCCCTTCGTCAGCCATGCCAATCTCCTGGTGGAAGTTCTCCCTGAAGGTATTACCCGGGTGGTGAAATTCAGCTTGCCCAACAGTTTTTGCAGTTTCCCTAGCATAGCCTTCTTTTGTGCCAGCATCCCTTTAATCAGTTCCCTCAGCTCGTCTATCTTGGCGGTTGGTAATCTGCCAGACCCTGAAGTATCCAATTCAGTGCTTAGGAAGGGTAACTTGGTGCTGGGTCTTTTTTTGAGCCAAGGGTACCCCCAACTTGCTGGCCAAGATTCCACTTATCTGCATACTCTGTGATCCCTGGCATATCTTTGAAGAGGAAGTCCTCTAGGTAGTGTACCCGCCCCTCAGCTGGGTGACCCACACCCAGCACACACTCGAGGAAACTGCTAAATGCCTCAACATCTGTGAAGGATATGTCACATCCCATGGGCAGGCACCTATCGTAATAGTACCCTCCCTCTAGCTTGAACCCCAATAGGTGGTAGCTTATTGGGTGCACTGGTAGCAGTCTGAATGCTAGCATGGATCCTTTCCCACTCGCCCTGATTTGGTCTATGGCGTCATCGATGGTAGCATAGGACACCGAGCAACTGTCCTGGTCCAGCCAATCATTGACCGACTCCCCAACTGGGTATGACCGGCAATGACTAAGCTTAACCCGTCCCTGCTCCTTCTTTGGCACCAAACCCAACGATGATACCACCAAGTTATCGCATGGGG
Source organism: Lissotriton helveticus (assembly GCF_964261635.1). Classification (NCBI taxonomy): domain Eukaryota; kingdom Metazoa; phylum Chordata; class Amphibia; order Caudata; family Salamandridae; genus Lissotriton; species Lissotriton helveticus. Next base: position 64,871,301 of record NC_136064.1, read on the forward strand.
GTTCAGTGAAGGGACCCACTACCCTACCCACGCCAAGCTCCTTAAATACCTTGTCCTTGGCTACTTCAGGTTTGTCCCTGACTGACTTCAGGTTCTGGCTGAGTCGCTGTGTCACTGGGCTGCGGTAGGGAATCATAAAACCGCTCAAGAAGTCATCTGCTAACAATTTCTTTTCTCTCTCCTTAGGATATTCATTCAATAGTTTCAGCAGAGTCCTAATCTTAATGGGTGTCAGTAGCTGTCTGGCGAAGGCCTCATCAGCTACCTGGGGCCGTGCTAGTGCATGCTTACGTTTTTTCCACTTGAATTTTTGGTATCCCCTTGCCCCTTGGGTCTCTTGCAGTCAATTGCTGGATGTGCTCCCCCACAGTTGCTGCAGGTGTGTCTGAACTTGCACGACTGCCCCCACTGACAGTCATCCTTCTCATACCTCCAGCATGGATCATTGCGAGATTTGTCCAACATACCTCCTGCGTACACCTTAGGTTTGCCGTATTGTGGAATCCCTTCATGCCTCGCCTTTTGCCCACCTCCCCGGAATTGTCCTTCCTTACTGCCAACCACAAGAGAGTTGCACTTACCCAAACTTCTAAGCGCATCCCCAAATCCTTTTTTAAATGCATTCTTCTCAATTGTAGATCGGCTGTTAGACACGCAGTGTACCTCCCAGATCTCATCCTAGCGCAGGCCCTAGACCTATTGATCCCAGCAGAACTTAGCTAAATGAGTCCTCTGCACCTATTCTCAACATTCCCGTTCCTCCTAGTTACGATATTACCAGACTAGATAAACCCATCAGACTAGGGGAAGGCATTGCTTGTAATCACCATAACAGCCTTTCAGTTAAACAGTTAGAGTTAACAATCCCCACTGCAAATTGCACACGTTCAATCGTCCGCCCGGTGATAACCTCTCCTTCGTAGTGTGGAAAAGTAAATTTTGCCATGTTCTATGTCCCTACGTGTCCCCCATCTTATGTTATGTGTGCATGATTAATATGCATATGTATTCCCCATGTTTGATTAAAGACACAATTACAGTTGTGTCCATCTCTAGTATGCCAGTTTCCAGTTCTCGTGAAAGCTACGAATATCAGGCCTATGTAAAGTTACGTTGCCACGTTTCTCAGTGTGCACGTTATTTCATTGTAAAGTCCCCGTTTCTAGGCCTCAAAAGGGCCCGGACACCAGATTCAGCTCCTGTCTCCTGAACCCTCGCTGAGGAGCGATACAGCCCCCACCTGTATCCTCGACCCTTCACTTACTTCCTGCCTCACAGTGCCCGGCTCGGCCTGGCTCTGCCTACAAGTCTGCCAAGAGTATGTTATGATTCTAGTTATCAGTTCAGCCCTCCTTCTCTGCATTCCTAAGCTACTGAATCGCATCAATAGTTTCCGTCATTGTCTAGCCTTTACGTCTCCATGTAGGAGAAATACTGTATTAATGGTCATTTAATATTCCTCAACACGCACTACATGTAGAATAATGCATGCTCCAGTCTTAGAGTCTGTTAGCCCCTCCCCTCCTGACTCTTAGTTTATATCAACATGTCCTCTAAACATTAGATACTAGATAGGGTTTAGGTACATGTCGCCCTGACTCTCCAGACTTCAGTCTCTGCTCCTAGCGCAGAGTTCATAGCCCCCAGCTTCTCCTAGTAACACGTCATTGCCAGTTTGCGCGCACCATTAGGTTAGAGGTCCCGGCTCCTTAGGTAGCCCCCTCCATGTTTCCGCCCCATTTATGACATATTCTGTTACGTTTACATCACATGTCCATGTATACGCCTCTTGTTACACCTACTTTCACCCTTATCTTTCGCGACTGCTATTGACCACACCCACTGCTCCGCCTATCATATGTATTGTAATGCAACTGTTTTAGTATATATGCTTGTACATTGTTATTAAAGTCAGCGCGCTCATTCCCTGTCCCCCCTGCAGGGCCCTGCCGTCCTGTTCCCGTGCAGGTTGTCCTGTTCCTGTCCTTATGCTGTATTAAACCTGCAAACTCCTACTACCTCGAATCTTGACTCTTATTTATTGAGCTATCTGTTATTACTATGTCCAGTCAAAAATAGATCCGGTATTATTTATTTATATACCACATAATGGCGCCCGAATAGGGACTTGCCCTTTCCCCACGCGCCGGTGAAGCCACGTATGCCCCCTGACCCTCTGCAGCCGTGACGGAACCATACCGGCCACGTGCAGATATTTCTGCTTCAAGTATCCCTCAGGCCCACGGAGGAGACGGAGGTTGCGGTCCAGCATCCAGACGAGGCGGTGGAGGAACGCGGCGAGTCCCGACCAGAGCCCAAGCCGAGAGTCCAAGGTCCGAGGTATCCGGAGGCCCACCCGTAACTGAAGTCCGAAGTCCGTCCGTCCGGCGTCAAAGCAGTCCAGTCCAGTCCGAGGCCTTCCGTTCTTGCTGCCCGGTGAGTACCGTTGCTGGGGTAGTATCTAGACAGGGTCAATCTAATTGTCTCTGGTCCGTGGGTTTTGGTGGTACACAGACCCAAAACGAAGTGTCCACTTCGGTGGATGCGGGTCCTGACGTGTCTCTTTATGAGACCGGTAAGTTTCGTACTGTTTCAGCAGTGCATCTAGTTTCTGTTCTAGTCAGTTCTGTTCTCAAGAAGATTCATGTATTCTGTTTTCAGTATTCCAGGTAGTATTCTGTTCGAACTGTTATTTTAAATATTCTTCATGTATTTTAATGTCGTGGTATGAAAGTGGTGTAATTATCGTGTTCATTGTGTATTGTATTGTGTCTAGACTACAGTTCAGTCATGCCCTTATTTTCTAAATTACGTCAGTTAAAAACCAGAAAAGGTCTGTTAGAAGCAGCAGTTCCTGTCCCGCCTAGGGACAGTCCAGGTCATTTTATGTATCAGAAGCATGGCATAAGTGCCATATTATATCTAGATTTATGGGTGGAGTACACCAAAGAGTTAGAAGAAAAGTATAGATGGCCTGTATCAGGCACATGGGATGCCGAGTGCATCATGCGAGTAGAAGAAGCATTATGGAAAAAGAAAGCCAGACAGTCACAGAAAGATGCCATCGAGTTATGGCGCAAAGAATCTCATAAAAGAACCGAAAAAGAAATCAGAAAGTCAGAATTAAGTAGAGAATCCTTAGAACGAGCCCAAGAAAGGGAACTAATCGAGATAGGTGAACGAGTTAAAACCGAACAGTCAGACAGACAGAGGAATGCCCTCATTAAGGGTATGTATCCTCTTCTTGCCGAGGGCTTGCCAAAAGCGACCCCGGAGGCATCCAGTAATTTTCCGCCACCCTTAGTTCCGACCAAGCTACGTCACAAACCGACCGCAGCCGATATTTTCATCTCGTCCTACTTGGACGACACAGTCCCAGAATATGCAAATCCTGTTCCGCCAGCTCCTGTAAATAATGTAAATCCTGCTCCTCCAGTCACCGGAGTACCTGTTACGGTACCCCCGGTCCAGCCCACATTACAATTTCCCGCCGCGCCAGCACGAAGAGTATCAGTCGACGATTCTAGTTTAGGGGCCGCAGGAGGAGGTCCTCCTGGTACCCCGCCACCACACCAACGAGTAACGTTAGTCGAGTTACATGAAAGTGCGTTACAGCGTACGCCCAAATATAAGTCCGTTGCAGATATCCGACGAGCTCTTACTGAATGCCGCTATGATCCAGTTGCAGGTGATGATAGCACAGTTATATATTCGATCCGTGTAAGACGGGTGACCGGGTATTTGGACACCCTACCGAATATGAAAGAAGATCTAGACAGAATATATCGTTTCATCCGTACAGGGGATGATCCAGAAAGTATTGGCGAAGCCATGTCTCAAAGGAAAGCTGAGATCCAGCTCATGTTATTAAAGTTTCTGATTAATTGTTTAATAAGGGAACAAGATTATCCGACCAAAGATCCGGCCGAAATGAGAATCCTGACAAGGTGGAGTGATAATATAGCCGAGGGTAAACACAGAACTATCAGTAGTATAGAGAGTATGTACAAGAGAATTCGTAAGGAAATAATAAAGTTACACGAACAACGTAAAGCAGCACAAGTAAGCGAGAAAGAAAATGACTCTTCTACAGAAGAGGTAGAGGACGAAAATCCCGCCAGAATAGCGTATGTAGGAAAATCTAGATTTCCAGACCTCCATTTACGCCTAGAACACAAGAAAATCTTTCATCACCCAGCACCAGAACAAGGTTCTCTAGAACAAGTATTTCAAGCCACCGATCACATTCTGAAATCACGAATCGGTTACAGTGAATTAAGTACTATGCATGAACAAGAACTAGCCCGATCAGCAGTCCGATGGATTACTGATTCTACCACTTTTCCAGACGAAATAGTGGCACAAATGTTTCTGAAACTGCCCCCAGCCGAGCAGCGACTGGTGGGTATGTATATGATCCAGCACCTCATTACTCTGTATGAGGGTCAACATTCTGATCCAGGTCCGTTACACAATGTCCTGAATGAGTTACTCCAGTATAGATGGAAAGGTCTAGGTACCGATTTAATTAGTGTTATTCTAGAACAGCGCCACAAATATAGAACGTTCCTGAACCCGCATTTTGTTCATGTCTCACCTCCAGAAAGTAAACCGTTTTACATAGATAGACAGAATCCGTTACGAGAAGTACACCCAGTTAGGACAGCGGATGGTGAAATGCAAAGAGTATTTGTTTACACCCCAGTTACAAAGATGGAACTCTTAGAGATGAAGAAATTAATTCCTTGTCATGACAAAGATCCAGCAGGGTTCCACCGAGAATTAAAAGACATGCTCCGTATGGGAGAATACACGTATCCAGATATTATTAAAATGTTAAAGGTCCTGTTGCCCGCAGGCATATATGAGAAACTCAAGGAAAAAGAATGGGAGGTGGGAGAGAAAAAGATTGATTGGGCAGTTCTAGAAGCTGAAGATAAGATACGAGTACCAGGTACCGGTCTTGGAGAGAAATGTAAAGAATTACCAGAACTGCTAATACAAGTTTTGCCCAGATTATTAGCCACTAAAAAGGAAGACTGGGATGCAATCTCAGCCTGTAAACAGAAACAAGACGAAGATACTAGTGATTTTTATTCTAGATTTGAGAAATGCTTTATTATTAACAGTGGCCTCAAGACAAGTAGCGAGTCATACCCTCATCTTTTTGTTACTAAACTAGTCGAGAATTCAAGTCCACAAGTTAAGAACCGAGTTTTGAAAGTCGAAAGTACATGGCAAGCTAATACCCCGTCCCAAATGTTACAGATGCTTCAGTATCACCAGAATAGAATCAGAGAAGAGCAAGATCATGAAAGAAAACGTATGAAAGACACGAAAATGAAAGTACTAGTTGCACAATCTGTTCCTCAAGACAGTCAGAAGAGGGGTACGAATCAAGCCAGTCATCCTGCAGTTCCCGTTAAAGGGACCTGCAATTATTGTAAACAGCCAGGTCATTTTATAAACGAGTGTGCAGTTCTGAAACACAACATAGCTACCTGTAAGACTAAAGAAAGACCACGTCCGCCTAGACAAGAACAAGTTTCACAGGCTTCTCAGCCACAGAATGCACAACAGACAGTTCCAGCACCGCAGCCTATTGCTGCAACACAGCATGTTACACAGCAGATGTACCAGTATGCACAGTCCGAGTATCCAGAGTATCAGCCGTATTCATGAAACAGCCTAGAGAGGGAGGTAGGCTTGCCTCTCATCGAGATTCCTGTAGATCAAGAGGGTCCCTATGTTCACAGTCAAGTATTAGGGAAAGACAGAAAGTTTCTGATTGATACAGGGGCAAGTAGGACCACCATTAGTCACGCCGAAGTTCCAGGGGCTCCGCTCTCAGGCTCTAGAAATGTTTCCCTTGGTTTTTCAGGAAAGCCTATTGTAAACGAGATATCTAAGCCAGTTACTCTAGAAGTAGGTCCATTGTCCCGCACTACTGATCTGTTACTTACGAAGTCATGTCCAGAAAATTTGTTAGGTATTAAAACACTGAAAGAATTAGGCGCAGTCATATGTTGTTCCCCCGAGGGAATACGACTGTTCTTACGTGACTTCAAGGGTCACTATGTATTACGAGATTTTGATCCGAGATTGTCTAATGTTCCGCAGCATCTATGGGCGCAAGGTCCAACTGATGTAGGTTATATGCAAATCACACCCCATCGTGTGACTCTCAAACCAGGTGTAGTGTTACCACGAATCAGACAGTACAGACTGCCACCTGAGGCTGTAACAGCCTTATCCAAAATTATTGACGAGCTCATCGTTCAAGGAGTAGTTGTAGAAACTGACTCCAATGTATGTAATTCTCCGATCATTCCAGTCATGAAACGTACTGATCCAAATGCACCCCCAGTATATCGATTAGTGATTGACCTTCGAGAACTCAATAAATGTATTATTCCCCAGTACCCAGTTGTCCCAGATATCTCTTCCTTATTGACAGCCATTGATTCCGAAGCCTCATTTTTTACAGTCATAGACCTCAAGAACGCGTTTTTCAGTGTCCCCATTCATCCCGACAGCCAGTTTCTTTTCGGATTTTGTTTAAATGGAAGGAGCTACCAATTTACACGAGCTCCTCAAGGTTTCACAGAAAGTCCTAGTATTTACAGTCAAGCACTTAAGAGACAACTAGACAATATTCACATGCCAACTGACACTGCCCTGCTCCAGTATGTCGATGATCTACTGATCACAGCCCGTTCTGAACGTGCTTGCGAGCGAGCATCACTTACAGTCTTGTATTTCCTTGCCGAGATGGGGCACAAGGTGTCCCCTTCGAAGCTTCAATTCTGTGTCCAGCAAGTGATCTATTTAGACCACTTACTGTCCAAGAGGGGTAGGCAGTTGACACCTGACCGTATCCAGTTAATAGCGAGTCTTCCTCAGCCCAAGACCCAGAAGGAGGTACGTGCTTTTATCGGCCTTACTTCTTACTGCAGACAATGGATTCCTCAGTATGCATTTCTAGCTAAACCACTGATAGTTAACGACACAGGAGGCAGCCCTATCGACTGTCCTCCCTTGGACATCTGAACATACACTTAGTTTCAATGAGTTGAAGAAAGCTCTATGCCAAGCTCCAGTTTTAGCTACACCGAACTACAGTAAGCCTTTTACACTTTTCGTCACTGAACGTGAAGGTACATCATTATCTGTTCTTACACAAGATCAAGCAGGACAGTACAAGCCCTGTGCTTATTTTTCTAGCACACTAGATCCTGTAGCCCAGGCTCTGCCTCCGTGCCTCAAGTCAGTTGCAGCCACAGCACTAGCTATCAGACAAAGTGATTCCATAGTATTAGGACATTCCTTGACAGTACAAGTTCCACACTCCGTGGAAGTTCTTTTAAATCGAACACAGACTCAACACTTGACAATTGCACGTTTAACAGGTTATGAACTGACACTGTTCCAGCCACACATAGAAATCAGACGCTGCAACGTTCTAAATCCTGCTACACTGTTACCGTCAGTTATTTCAACTCCTGCCACACACGACTGTGTGGAAGTAGTTAATATTATGACAAAGCCAAGACAAGATCTGACAGATATTCCATTACCAGATTCCGACCTGACACTTTATGTGGATGGTTCATGTATGAGAACAAGTACAGGAGAACTAGTAGCCGCGTATGCAGTGACTACTGACACTGGAGTTATAGAAACACACCGTATTGACACCCTGTCTGCTCAAGCAGCAGAGCTAGTTGCTCTGACACAAGCCTGCATATACGCCAAGAACCTGAAAGTTAATGTTTATACAGATTCACGTTACGCATTTGGAGTCGTACACGACTTTGGAGTGCTCTGGCAGGAGAGAGGTTTCATGACTTCTCATGGAACCAAGATTCAGCATGGGTTCCTTATTCAAGCTCTGTTAGATGCCATACACTTACCGACATCTATTGCTATCATGAAATGCAAAGCACATACGAAAGTTACTGACATTATTTCCCAAGGTAATGATCTAGCAGATCGCACAGCCAAGCTTACAGCACAGACTCCAGACATTTCAGTTAATCCGACACAGACACATACTCCAGATCCGACTACATGTATGACAGTTAAGGACCCCACTCAAGATGTCATAGATATCCAGTTACATGCTACTCCCGATGAAATCAAGAAATGGTCCGAACAAGGAGGGGTCCAGACAGATCAGGGATGGGTAACGAAGGGTAAAGCCACATGGTTTCTCCCCGACTCTATGGTTCAAGTCATTATCAATACCGCACATAGTCCAGCACATTTAGGAGAAAAAGCTATGTTAGATAGTATCCAGAACATTTGGTTCAACAAGCATTTACGAGCTGCAGCCAAGCAGAAGGTCCGTACCTGTATGATATGTTGCCAGTTTAATCCATGTAAAACTGTCCCGGTGGAACAAGGTGGATTCCAGCCCCCTGACCACCCTTTTGAAGTCCTCCAGATGGATTATATTCAGATGGAGCGATGTCGAGGTTTCAAGTATGTCCTTGTAGTTGTATGCGCTTTGTCCAGATGGACAGAAGCATATCCAGTCCCAGATTACACAGCCGCGACCACTGCCAAGCAGTTGGTTCGTGAATTCTTCCCCCGTTATGGACTCCCTAGGGTCGTGTATTCTGATAACGGCCAGCCATTCTCATCTGAGCTCATGAAACATATCTCCCTTTTGTTAGGGTACCAGTGGAAGTTCCATTGTGTACGCCATCCTGAAGCAGCCGGTCTAGTAGAGAGACATAACCAGACCCTGAAAATCCGCATCGCCAAAATATGTAAAGAGAAAGGTGTGGACTGGCTGGTAGCTCTGCCAGTCGCTTTGTTTTATATGCGCATGGTCGCACATTCCAGATCAGGTCTGTCCCCGTACGAGGTCGTATTCGGCCGCCCCCCTAACATGTGGGGTACACCTAGACCTCGAAGTATTACAGATGTTTCAAGTAATATGCTGACAGATTACCTAGCTTCCTTGATGTCTGCCCTACACTCTTGTCGTTCACAGGTTGCCGCCGCATTTCCAGACAATACCGAGGTGGCACCGCATGAAATCGTTCCCGGATGCATGGTTCTTGTAAGGAACTTTGATCGTTCAAGTCCGCTGGAGCCCCGCTGGAAGGAACCAAAACAGGTCCTCCTGGCCACCCGTACTGCCGTCAAGCTGGAAGGCAGGAAGGGCTGGGTCCACCTGTCTCATGTGAAAAATTTTTACGGACTAAAGACTGTTTCAAAGAACATTTCCGAGGATTTTAAGGATTGCCAAAGTACTATTCTTAAGGACTGTCCCGCAAAAGACAATGATACAGATTCCTCCCTGTTAGAGAAAACTCCGCAGCAGGAGTATAAGAAAAAATTAAGGTCTAGTAAAATAAGTCAGCCAGTTTGATTGTCTAAGTCCTCCCCTAGGTGAAACGGTTAGACCGGTTTCTGACATGTATATAATAGACCCCCACAGAGAGAGAGTTAGTGAGAACTCTAAAAGTTGCATTATTATTTTATGTTTTCTGCTATATCTCAGCCTTATGTTTACCTGCACATGTTATGCATTTTATTTGTGTTTTCCAGTTTCTCATGTAAATAAGTCTGTTAATGCTACAGTAGAGCACACGTTTAGTGATCTACCTCCTCATGAACTTTCATATCGTCTTGCTATGCGTAATAATTCCTTTATCCGCATGTTACATTATTCACACCCGACCAGCAATGCCACTAATTGTTGGGTGTGTGGTCGACTCCCCCCTTTCCAGACACCGAAGGGAGTTCTGCCACTCTTTCCTTATCCATTTTCACATAATGGTTCGTGTGGAGCATGGTCCACGTTAACGTCATCCTCAACAGATATGTCTTTTCTTAACAGTACATGTTTTCCAGACAAGCAAGGTCTTCCCCACAGAACAGGGTTAGATCTAGAAAATGAAGTTTATAATTTGGGTAATTATTCTTCGAATTTCATGGTCCTGAATGTTCAGTCTGATACTACTCCAGACTTACCTGCTATGTCAGTATTACCAGTCAAAGGTGAATTATGTGTCCGAAATAATGGTTCCGTACATGTAGGCCATAGTGATTGTACTACTATTGTCAAGTATAGTGACAGTAGGAAATCTATTTTCAAAGCTTCACGTCATTCTTATTTTGTTTGTGGTCAGACCGCATATGTTCGTCTGCCCCTCGATTGGGAGGGAACCTGTTACATTGCCTTCCTACTGCCACCAGTTTTTCTAGCCCCACCTGACTACCATAGGAATTCCCACCTAGTACATACTAGACACAAAAGAGACCTCCCGATTGTCGATTATACTGAAACTGCTCTAGAACAATATATAGATATCAATAAAGGTGTCTTCCCTTATTTAGGTACTGTCGTGAATAGTAAACTGATACGTAGATTAACGAGAACCCTCGAAGCAGTAGTGATTGAGACTACTTCTGCTCTAAGTAACTTAACCGAAGAGCAATCCTTTATGAGAATTGTCGTGCTCCAGAATCGTCTCGTCCTTGACGTCATACTGGCCGATAGGGGCGGGGCATGTAGAGTCATCGGATCTAGTTGTTGCATTTTCATTCCTAATAACGCACCGTCTGTTTATTCAGCTATTACCAGACTCCATAATATTGCCCATATGTTACACCAAGATCCAGGCACCTGGACATGGTCCGGTTGGTTCTGGAATATAATTTCCACCTGGGGATGGAAAGTATTGTCATTTCTAGGTATTGCAGTAGCGATCATATTCAGTTGCTGCCTCTGTATACGATGTGGCCCTGCGATTTGCGGCATTTGTGCTACCTCTTGTATTCCTAGTCCCAAGTCCAGTTCTAAATCCAGTTCCAAGAAAATTCGAGACGAGCAAATGATACTGTATGAAATGATAGATGGTATCATGAATATTGATGTTTCCTGATGGAAACGTAGTGACAAGGAGGGAATGTGGAAAAGTAAATTTTGCCATGTTCTATGTCCCTACGTGTCCCCCATCTTATGTTATGTGTGCATGATTAATATGCATATGTATTCCCCATGTTTGATTAAAGACACAATTACAGTTGTGTCCATCTCTAGTATGCCAGTTTCCAGTTCTCGTGAAAGCTACGAATATCAGGCCTATGTAAAGTTACGTTGCCACGTTTCTCAGTGTGCACGTTATTTCATTGTAAAGTCCCCGTTTCTAGGCCCCAAAAGGGCCCGGACACCAGATTCAGCTCCTGTCTCCTGAACCCTCGCTGAGGAGCGATACAGCCCCCACCTGTATCCTCGACCCTTCACTTACTTCCTGCCTCACAGTGCCCGGCTCGGCCTGGCTCTGCCTACAAGTCTGCCAAGAGTATGTTATGATTCTAGTTATCAGTTCAGCCCTCCTTCTCTGCATTCCTAAGCTACTGAATCGCATCAATAGTTTCCGTCATTGTCTAGCCTTTACGTCTCCATGTAGGAGAAATACTGTATTAATGGTCATTTAATATTCCTCAACACGCACTACATGTAGAATAATGCATGCTCCAGTCTTAGTCTGTTAGCCTCTCCCCTCCTGACTCTTAGTTTATATCAACATGTCCTCTAAACATTAGATACTAGATAGGGTTTAGGTACATGTCGCCCTGACTCTCCAGACTTCAGTCTCTGCTCCTAGCGCAGAGTTCATAGCCCCCAGCTTCTCCTAGTAACACGTCATTGCCAGTTTGCGCGCACCATTAGGTTAGAGGTCCCGGCTCCTTAGGTAGCCCCCTCCATGTTTCCGCCCCATTTATGACATATTCTGTTACGTTTACATCACATGTCCATGTATACGCCTCTTGTTACACCTACTTTCACCCTTATCTTTCGCGACTGCTATTGACCACACCCACTGCTCCGCCTATCATATGTATTGTAATGCAACTGTTTTAGTATATATGCTTGTACATTGTTATTAAAGTCAGCGCGCTCATTCCCTGTCCCCCCTGCAGGGCCCTGCCGTCCTGTTCCCGTGCAGGTTGTCCTGTTCCTGTCCTTATGCTGTATTAAACCTGCAAACTCCTACTACCTCGAATCTTGACTCTTATTTATTGAGCTATCTGTTATTACTATGTCCAGTCAAAAATAGATCCGGTATTATTTATTTATATACCACAGTAGAACAAATTATGGATATCATCACAACAAACACTGGTCAACATGGCACTCAAATCTTCCTTGGGGACTTTAACCTCCACTGGAGTAACCTGAATGACCCCATAGTTAATAACCTTAGATCTGTTCTTATGGATCTTAACTTGATACAAATTCATGATAGCTCCACACACAACAAGGGGGCGATCTTAGATCTTATAATCGCAAATGGTAACTCTACCCAATTGGAATCTATAATTCCCTGTGATTGGTCTGGCCAACACTGCATCACCTTCCTCATCACCATTCCCTTGAAAACAACTAACACACAAGTACCCAAACGAAAAATTTGGAAAAGGAATACGAGAAATATCTATGAAGAATATTCTTGATTCGACTGCACCCTTACAACAAAAAAACTATCCTGAAATTTGCAACCTTGGTACAATGATAGCCTCAATACCGAAAGACAAAACATTAGACTAGCCGAGCGAAAGTGGAGATTCTGGCCAACTCAAATACCTAAGATCTCTTAGAAATACCTATCACAAAACATCATAAATGTCAAAGCACACTTATTCAGAACCAACTGGACCAAGCCAAAAACAATCCCCAAAAAACTTAATTGATCTGTTCAAGCATCAATCCAAGGGTCGACCCAATCTCTTCCCCAAAAAGATACTGTCTACTACCAATAGTGAAGAATTTGCCACCTTCTTCCTTGAAAAGACAGTCAATTTGAAAGCTGACCATCAGATAATATGACATCAATGTCCTCACTCACTAGACACTAAAATCTCCGCCACTGTGATAAGTGAACCCAGGTACCTTCGGGAGCGCATCCTAAAAAATAATGTCTCCTGGAATTCATTTGAAACAATTGAGCAAAACCCAATTCTCAAAATGCTTACAGACATGAACCCTTCAAAACACTTCATTGATCCACTTCCCTCCACCCTCTTCATCGACATCAAAACGTCTATACTACCACTCTGGACTAAGATTTAAATGCTTCACTATTACAGGGAAAAAAGCAGACTGCCTAAAACACGGACAGGTCACACCTATCTTAAAAAACCAATGGCTGATCCAAACAACCTTAACAATTTTCACCCTTTCTAACATCCCGACGCTGGCTAAGGTTCTTGAAAAATGTATTAATGTCCAACTACGTAAACACACTGACCAATTTCGTCTCTTTGACTGACCCCAATCTGGTTTCCACTCTGGGCACAGCACCAAATTGGCCCTGAAACGTATAGTGGACGATGCTCTAAAAATATTGGATCGAAACAAATCATGCCTACTAATCCTCTTGGACCTTTCCTCTGCCTTTGATATGGTTACTGTGAAACAGTAAAGGTATTGGATCCTACATCTGACCAACCCGGATCTCAACAATAGTGAAAACAGAACAGGGTGGCTGGACAGGATTATTCGTGAAACAATTCACCAGACACACAGTCAATCTGTACCGTGTGACCACTGGATTTAATTTTCCAAACAAGATTATTTTTCTTTTTTACATTTATCAGCAATTTTTTGAAACACAAGCACAAACAAAACCACTGTCAATTCAAAAGGTTCATATATACAGTATCTACAAATGCACACATTTACAAATTTACAACAAAGAATCAAACAAAAGATTGGTTAGACACACCAAAAGACAATCACAAATGTATAATAATTCAAATAAATTGCAATTATATACAGTGCAGAGATTAATCCATAAGCGAACAAACGGGAACCAGTCCTAGAGATTGAAAAAACCAAGTGACAGGCGGGGTTGAGATCAAAAACAAGCCTGCCTGTCAACGAAAGCCTGTGGTGTAATGTTAAATAGGGTTGCAAGGCTAGGATACAGAGTGGTGGTATGATTTACATCCTAGCGGCACCCTTTGTTGTAGCCACAGGGTGGTATTGTCGACGCGTTTCGAACCTAAGTATTCAAGGTTCTCTTCAGGACAGGGACTGGGAAACAGATTCTGCACGCGGGCACAAAGGTTGCCGTGGCATAGGTATGTCGTGTTCACACCTGCAATAGGCGCAGAGCAGGACTTAAGGCGTGGTGTCAGGCTTCAGAAGCTTGCAGGTATCAGGGCGGCTCACATTATTTTGCGCGTGTAGGTCTGGCTATGCAGACCACAGGGAGGGAAGCGGCCGGTCACTGGCCTCAGTTCAGGCCGGCAGTTAAAGTTGGCCCGTTTTCTGAATGAAGTAATCAAGCCACAGAAGGTCCGTGTTGCTCATTCTCTCCCAGGAACAAGCTGTCTGTAGGGTATGATATGGTTAAGCATGACTACCTACTCAATTTACTACAGCACAGGTTGTGAATATCACGGTCTGTCTTAAATGGGTTCATTTCATTTCTTCAAAACAGAACGTAAAAAGTCAAGGTAAATCAGTCCCTCTCCAAGACTGCTCCGGTCACACTTGGAGTCCCACAAGGCTCCTCTCTCTCACCCACTATCTTCAACCTATTCAACGAGCCACTAACAGATATTCTACTGTCATCTAAAATTCATTATCATCTGTACGCTGATGATATCCAATTGTACTTGAAAATCTCATCCCCTGAAGATATACAAAACCCCCAATCCTGTTCTTCAAAATACCCAAACCTGGCTGTCACGCAACCACCTCAAACTTAGCACTGAACATATGGAATTCCTCCTAATCGCCCCACCTAATCAGATGCACACTACTAATGATTGGATGAAGCAGCTAACAGCATCAATTGCACACCACAAATCATTGAGTAAGCAAGACCACATGGAATAATCCTTGGCAAAAACCTTAATATGCCGGGCCATTTTAGTGCCACCACAAAAGGAGTAGACCTACAAATCAGCATACTACGAAAACTAAAACCTTTGCTCCTTCAAAATGACTACAAGTCGGCCGTGCAAGCACTTGTGATTCCCAGACTGGAGTATGGAAGCGCTACCCTCGCAGGCCTGCCTCGATCCACAACGGCCCCAATAAGGGCTTCCCTTAACTCTGCTGCAAGACTCATCATGGGATCAAAATGGAACAAGCGCATCTCCCCTGACTTGAAATTCCTTAACTGACCCCTATATGAAGCAAGAATTCAACAAAAAATGCACGTATGACGCACAAAGCTCTGCGCCTTAAGTTATCTCGCTAATAAACTTGAACTGTTGGGAGGCTCAAGATCCTCTAGAAGCAATAGCACCCTACTGCTAAAGCCATAGCGTTTCGTCAGGAAGAAAACCTACGACAAAGCTTTCTCTGGTATCGCCCCCAGAATCTGGAACTCTCTCCACCCTGAAATAAGATTGACCCCCTCCAATACCTCCTTTAACCCCATTCGATGCTTGTGACGGAACCATTCCGTCATGCCTCACGGTTGAGCTGTGCGGATGACGGAATGGTTCCGTCACGACCACACCCGCGAATGGAATGTTCAGCACCGGGGAGAATCGGCGCCGCAGGCAAGGTGTTAAGAAAAAAGTCAAACTTTTATTTATGAACACATTTCTTGAATAGATCATCAGAATTCTGCTTCATGAGCTTATTGTACTCTTATCTTGTATGTACATTTGCTATGCTTAATGATTTGTATGTCTTTACCACATTTACTTGTAAAGCGCTCTGATATCCGCAAGGGTCATGTACGCCCTATATAAAACTTTTCAAATATAAAATCAAATCCAAAGCATATCTCCTTAATCTTATTACTTTACATTCAGGGGGATATAATACAGGTTTACAAGATTTTCCAAAGGGTGTAGGGATAGGGAGGGCATTCGTTTTTTTGCCTGTACACTCTAGTTTCTGCAGGACTTGATTGTGACAGGACACACATCAGAAAAGCACAGGTTGCGTGTACTACGCAAAGATTTTTTAAGGCTGGGTAGTTGTAAGTAATTTATATTTAGAAGTTTTCACTTAGTAATCAAATTGTATTGGTTGCTCTATAACATTTTCACAATAGTAGTGGAACATAGACACAAGTCAAGTATTTTTGTTGTATTTTTTAAAAAGTCCATTTGTGAGCAAGTCTTTAATTTGTATGACAGCAATCGAAGCAGAGCATACAAAAAAGACTACTATTATTGTCACTTCCTGTAAAAAGCCTGTGGGTGCATCTCTACTTTGTGAAGAAAACCTACCCAACTCCTGCAGCTAGATACCATGACAGTAAAGTAAAATAAATGGCAGTGCACCTTTATCACAGGCTAAGGCATTCAGACAGTTTTCACTTCATAAACAAAATGCCAATGTAGCCGTACCATCATGCATACAAAGCAAATACACCAAAAAGCACTCACTGGCTCTTAATTGTCCTGTTGCACCTGTCTAACAAATTAACTTCTTGCTTCCCAATTGCCAAATTATATTGGGAACACTAATGGGAGTCAATCCAAGCAATGGCCAATCATGAAAAGGCCATGGAAGGCGATGGCTATAGAAAGCTTACCCAGAGCCCACTCGCACTCGGTGCTACTTCTTGTACTTGTTTGAAGAATAGGTGACACCAGGGCAGCCAGATAAAGCTCAATTTAGCCATGCCTAAATATTAAACTGGCTTCTATGAGATCTGTTTAAGTTTGGTGTTTAACACTTCTTTTCCTTCCCGTATCTGACTGGCTCTTCCTTTATATAACGTGAATTGCTAGAGCTGTGTCTGTCCTGGAAATATGTTGTTTTAGTTACTTCTATTACGTTGCAAAAATAAATAACTTTTTATTTCCTTATCAGCCCTAAAAGGTGACGGGAGTAATGCTTGCAATTTGTCTACTCACTGGCAATCGCTCGGGTAGCATCACAATCCTTTGTTATGTTGTACACCAAACCACCTGCATTTGCACCCAGCCATATGCAAATCAGTCTTGAACCTGCTCCTTATGGGAACAGTCCAACCAACAGGGGTGGCTCAGTCGCCAAGGCAGAGGAGTGTCGCCCCACTGCTTTAAAACCGTGCAAAGTAAAAATAAAATGATAACGACTGTCTGTTATTATCATTTTAGTTTTACTATTGCTGTTGCACTGCTGAGCAGCCCCATTGATAGTGCGGGTGGGGCCGGCTCCCCTTGATGTCGAGGCCGGAGGAGGAGTGGTGGCTGCACCTAAAGTGCGCATGAAGGTTTGGCCAGCCGTCTCGAGCCGGCCAAACTGTCCTGTGCACTGTGCATGTTCTCCACGGGCTCTCTTATACTGCCTTAGTGGAGAATATGCCCAGCCTCCAAGCCCCTGTCTGGGTACGGAACCGCGGCGCTTAGACCATCCGCTTAGGGGAGCAATGTTATTGGTCAGGGGATTCTGGGAAGCTGGGTGCTTGCTGCTAGAGATGATGCAGCAACGGCGACCTCCAGGTAATTTGTATTTTCTTTTTTCTTATTTATTATTTTTCATTCCCTGAACAGGACTCCTTGATAAAAATGCATTTTAATATTAACATTTACCAATGCGTTTTAATATCATTTAAAAGTTTCCTGTTCAAATGAGCCATGTAAAGCTGGCGCCTCACATTCTAGTATGTTGGATTGGGTAAAAACTGAATGCCATTGTCCCTTGCCAGAGAGACGGGAGTGCTCTTTGCCAACTTCAGCACCGGATGCGCAGACTGAGATGTGTCTGTTTGTTAGTTGTGCATTTGTCCGTCTACTTGGCAATCCCCAGTAGAGAGATACGTGTATACCTGTGAGTGAGCATGGGTCTCTGTGGAGCTGGGTGAAGGTACAAGAGCAAAGCTGTGTGAAGTGAGGGGAGGGGAGGTGTAGCAACTGATCTATGTTTATTAGGCCCAGCACTAATTGCTTTATTAACCTTCCTGCTTCCTCAAATTTGCTTAATAATGCACCGTTTGTCCACTCTTTTTTCAAAAATTTCTTGGGGTGAGAACCTCCTCAAACCCCCTGTAGGTTTGTTCGGGCTCGCTCGCTCACCACAGTGCTGTATGACAATGTTATGCCTTACCACTTTCAAATACCACCAGCCGCCACTGCTTTCTCCTCCCCCTTCTACCCACTTTCTACTTTTCAATCTCTTCTTGCTCTGATGAGGAAAATTACACCTGCTCACAACACAGGACAGGAGTGCAAACACTACACACGTTAAGCACAGCGAGCAACCAGACAGAGATGAGACACAACCAGGCAGAGATGAGACACAGCCAGGCAGAGATGAGACACAGCCAGGCAGAGATGAGACACAGCCAGGCAGAGATGAGACACAGCCAGGCAGAGATGAGACACAGCCAGGCAGAGATGAGACACAGGCCAGGCAGAGAGGAGACACAACCAGGCAGAGAGGAGACACAACCAGGCAGAGATGAGACACAGCCAGGCAGAGATGAGACACAGCCAGGCAGAGATGAGACACAACCAGGCAGAGATGAGACACAGCCAGGCAGAGATGAGACACAGCCAGGCAGAGATGAGACACAGCCAGGCAGAGATGAGACACAACCAGGCAGAGATGAGACACAGCCAGGCAGAGATGAGACACAGCCAGGCAGAGATGAGACACAGCCAGGCAGAGATGAGACACAGCCAGGCAGAGATGAGACACAGCCAGGCAGAGATGAGACACAGGCCAGGCAGAGAGGAGACACAACCAGGCAGAGAGGAGACACAACCAGGCAGAGATGAGACACAGCCAGGCAGAGATGAGACACAGCCAGGCAGAGAGGAGACACAACCAGGCAGAGAGGACACACAACCAGGTGATAAGGAAGTGAAAGCAGATTCCTCCTGGACTCTAAACACAGTAGGAAAGTAATAAACAGATGAATAAGACTCTGTCTGTGCATTAAGAATGGAACGTTTTATAATCCACCTTGCCTATGAATATTTTTGCTAAAGTACAATTGCTTTTAATTTGAAAAAGTGATTCACGAAGTTTCATCTCTGTGCGTCTGGCGTTATTTGCATAGACTGTTCTTCTGACATCTGACATCTGACACTGTCGCCGATTTTGTTACAAACCTGTACTAAGCTGCGAGCCACGTTCAGAGGGCAAATAGCAGTGAGTTTGCCTCCAAAAACGTCATCAGAGCAGAGCCCTCGAGCAAACAAAGCTTGTACTTCCAGCGGAGCGTCAAATTTGCATTTTTCCTTCTTAGTCTCCGCCAGAAAAAAACCCTTAAAAAGTTATTTTTAAAGGACGGAGGCGGAGGGCGGGGCTGGAAGGAACAAGGAAGCAGGCGGCAAGACACTGACAATCACAGTAGAATGTAAAAGGGAGGTTTGATACAAAAACAATCCTCAATGACGCCATGCGTCATCGACGTGAATGTCTCGCGGCGTCTCGCGCGCGTGCAATGTTTTCAATCCACAAGTGGAGGTCTCCTGGGGAGCCCGATGACTCGTCCTCTCCTACACTGCGGGGTTTCCCCTCTTTCCCTCAGACGTTAGTCCCTCTCAGTAAATTCCAGCGTCCAAATAAACAAGCATGCAGCAGACTGCAAAATAACTTTTCTTTTTGCTCTCTTCCTGTTTCCCTAATGCCATCCACTAGTGGCCCAGGAGGTACTAACCGAGAGTGATCTAGAGATGTGGTTTTGTAAGCAAGAGGGGACTAGGAGTGACTAATGTTACTTAGCAAGAGTGATCTAGTGATGTGGTTTTATAAACGATATAGGATTAGGAGTCTCGCGAGAGTTATCTAGAGATGTGGTTTTATAAACGATATAGGATTAGGAGTGACTGGTGTTACCTCGCGAGAGTTATCTAGTGATGTGGTTTTATAAACGATATAGGATTAGGAGTGACTGGTGTTACCTCGCGAGAGTTATCTAGAGATGTGGTTTTATAAACGATATAGGATTAGGAGTGACTGGTGTTACCTCGCGAGAGTTATCTAGAGATGTGGTTTTGTAAACGATATAGGATTAGGAGTGACTGGTGTTACCTCGCGAGAGTTATCTAGAGATGTGGTTTTATTAACGATATAGGATTAGGAGAGACGGGTGTTACCTCGCGAGAGTTATCTACTGATGTTTTGTAAGCAAGAGGGGACTAGGAGTGACTAATGTTACCTCGCGAGAGTGATCTGAAGTTGGGGTTTTGTCAGCGAGAGGGGACTAGGAGTAACTGGGTTACCTCTTGAGAGTTATATAGAGATGTGGTTTTATAAACTATATGGGACCAGGAGTGACTGGAGGTGCCTTGCAAGAGTTATCTAGTGATGGGTTTTTTTAAATGAGAGGGAATTATGAGTGACTGGCGGTACCTCGGGAGAGTTATCTAGTGATGGGGTTTTGTAAGCGAGAAGGGAATAGGGGTGACTGGAGGTACTTCACGAGTGATATCTGGAATGGAGTTTTGTAAGCAAGAGGTTACTACGAGTGACTGGGGGTACTGAACAAGAGTTACCTGTAGATGTGGGTTTGTAAGCGAAAGGGGACTGGGAGTGACTGGAGGTACCTGGTGAGAGTTATCCGGTCATGGGTTTTGTAAGTGAGAGGGAACTCGGAGAGACTAGAGGTACCTCGCGAGAGTTATCTGGAGATGTGGTTTTGTAAGCAAGAGGGTACTAAAAGTGTCTGGAGCTAACTTACAAGAATTTTCTGATAATGGGGTTTTGTAAGTGAGAGGGTACTTTGAGAGACGAGCGGTACCTTGCGAGAGTTATTTAGTGATGGAGATTTGTAAACGAGAGGGGTCTAGGAGAGACTGGAGGTACCTCGCGAGAGTTCTTGGGTGATGACATTATTTAAGGGAGAGGGGTATTGGAAGGACTGGAAGTGCCTCATGAGAGTTCTTTGATGGTGGCGTTCTATAAGCAGGACAGGACTGGGGGTGAGTTGAGGTACCTCGCGGGAGTTATTTGGTGATGGTGCACTGTAACCAGGAGGGGACTAGGAGGGATTGGAGGTACCTTGCAAGAATTATTTGGTGACTGCTTTTATAAGCAAGAAGAGACTATGATGATGGAATTCTGTAAGCGAGGAGGGACTCGAAGTGAATGGAGGTACCTCGCTAGAGTTGGTTGTTGATGTCGTTTTGGAAGTGAGGAGGGTCTACGGGTAACTGAAGTTACCTTACAAGAGATATTTGGTGATGCTGTTCATAGTCAAAATACTTTATTCTGTTTTACAAACAGCAAACCATAAAAGCGATATTTCAACAATAAAAAGGACAATTATATGATTAAAAATATGTCCGTTAAACTTGTGCAAGTAATAAAACAGTTCCTTCGTATATTAATACAAAACAAGTTAAAGAGCTTGTACCCCAGAAGAGCAAACATAAGTCTAAAATGTAGTTGATACCATGACTACGGTACAAGGTTCCGTTAGTTTGGGAGGCTTTTTATCAGTCTCAATGCATTTTTTTAAAAACCAACCACAAATAAAGTGCTTTCTGGTGATGCTGTTCTGTAAGGGAGTGATTGCAAACCTTGTATATCTTTACCTGCTTCAACAAATTACTGGTGTGCTCAAAATGGTGAAAAAGGAAGGTATGTGATATTAACCCCTTCGGCGCTAATGCCGGCTCCCGGTCGTCATGAGTTACGGTGGGCGTGTGTTGATGACGACTGGGACCCGTTATGACCACGCCCGCGATCGGAATGTCCACCACCGGTGCGGAATTCCGGCCGCAGCCAAGGTGTTAAAAAGCATGGCTTATGGACCTTACACATATGTTATTCGAATGCCCTTCTACTCACAGATTTCGGTTAAAAGTCTGGAAACAGATAATTGAAGTCTTCCACACACAAGTACATTTTAATCTCACCAATATTTTTCTAGGAACTGTTTCGGAGGACTGGTCTTCCCTCTCAGATAACATTCATGTACCTGATTTACTACTTGCATTTCAGCAGATTACCAAGGCATGGAAATACCCTGCTAACATATCTTTTCAGTGTATGGGGAGTTTTCCGGGTATGGGGGCTATAATCACAGACTTGACAGGGCACACGTCAATCTTCTTTCATTACCTGGTACAAATTTCCTGGACTCAGCTGCAAAAAATGCCTGCTTGCATAACCCTCGGATTGAAGAGGTACCTAAACCTCCATTACTCTTTTACTATCAATATAGTTCATTTTTCTAATCTACTGGTTTTTGTCAAATTTTGATGCTTAGGTTTCAACAATGATATTATATATTTGTAGCTTCCTCCAGATAACATATGGCTATGAGGCTTTTCTCTCTTTTCTACCCTTCTATCTTTCTATCCTGTAACCGTTTCCTAGAGCGTAAAGAATTTTTCATGCTCCGCACACCATATTGTAATTATAGGCCTGTATTTTCTCTTCACCAATGGCTGCTGCCCTTGAAACATGGGTACTCAGGTTTGAATCCCCAACCTTGACTCAGCATCCTTTGAATCCCTGCAAATCTCCCTGTGCCAACAAAAAAACATGTGTAGTGTCACCTGTATTTGTTGTTAAGCACCATTTTGTCCTCTGGCAAGGTTCACACAAGGGAAACAACCTTTACAACGCAACTTTTACAACGCACTACCATTACAACGAAACTTTTACAACGCAACATCCATTACATCGCATGCCATTACAACGCATGACACTACAACGCATACCACTACAACGCATGTCATTACAACGCAGTCATTACAACGCATACCATTACAACGCATACCATCACAACACATAGTACCCTTACACTATCCAACACTTACCCTACTGTTGCACCCCCTGGAGTTAGAATAGTAATTTTTACCCCTACACTATCCAACACTTACTCTACTGTTGCACCCCCTGGAGTTAGAATAGTAATTTGTACCCCTACACTATCCAACACTTACCCTACTGTTGCACCCCCCTGGAGTTAGAATAGTAATTTTTACCCCTACACTATCCAATACTTACCATACATGCAATGTAATGGTATGCGTTGTAATGGTATGTGTTGTAAAGGTAGTATGCATTGTAATGGAATGCGTTGTAAAGGTAGTTTTAAAAAATTTGTTGTAATGGCATGCGTTGTAATGGAATGCGTTGTAATGGATGCTGCGTTGTAAAAAATGCATTGTAAAGGTATGCGTTGCAAAAGTATGCGTTGTAACGTCATACATCCTTCACACAATGGTGATTTTCCGAAAGTAAAATGTGGATTCTGCCTGTTATCCGCTGTGGTAGTCTTTCACTCTGTATTTTTTATCTTTAAGTACTGTCTGTGTCAGAGTGTATTGGGTTCCAAATAGAATGTTGTCTTGAAAAATGAAAGGTTGGCTTTAATTGGAAAGCTGATGGGCTGTGCAGTGGGTTCCTCTGACTTCTGACAATAAAAACTTTGCCTACTGCCTTGCTTGCGTCTACGGTACCGAGGAAGGCGCTCGAGAACTTGCAATCAGCCTACCTTGACTGCCGTTGGGAAGAAAGACCTCAGGACAGCACAAGGGGAGTGCATTCTTCTTGTTGTATGCAGCACTTGGCCATGAGCCGGTAGAGATGGAAGGAGGGTGCAAAGAAAGCGTTTTCTTCTCTTTATTCGCCTTTCCCGGGCCCTCGTCCTGCATTTGACTGCTACTAGAGATGTGACTTCTTACAATACCAACATTTCTTTTGTACCTGCTGCCTACTCTTCATATTGTCTGCTGTGCAAACACTAGAATGAGTACCTAAAACTGCAGCTCCTCTTAAATATTATACTTCATTGTATTTTTGCATATAAAGTGGGACTGTTAATAGCTAATATTATGTTTCACCGGTAATTCAGACATCAAATTGGGTGTCAGCATTTTAATTTTCTTTGCTTTTTTTCCTCTTCTGTTTTTTTTTTAATTTTTGGTTTTGCATGTCTGTCTCAATAAATATTTCACCACCACCTTTTTTTATCATCTCCTGGAGATACAATATTATGCTGGCCCAAATGGAAAAAGGTGCTTATTAATGATTTAAAAGTCTGTGGCTCTAATTTCCCACTTTGAAAGAAACATATATACTCATACATTGCTTTGGAGCTGAAGGGCAGACTATTTTCGAGAATGTTTCTGAAATTTCGGCTGATGCTTCAGATTCAGCTTTCAGTTCATCAAATGAGTTTGATACAGCTTTATAAAAATAGATAGATATTTTCTTCCAAAAGTTCCTACCATTCTAGAGCATTATCATTTTGGCATGAGGGAACAGATAGTTGAAGAATCTGTTTAAGGTATATATTACAGTGAAATAACGTGTTATAGACCAGTTTAGGTTAAAATGTAATATTGATAAGGTTAGGAAGGAACTCTGACTTAAGGACAATCCGAAATTGAGTGAAGTTATTACCATTTTTGCCCGATGCATTGAACATTCCTTAGCATGTGCCAATGAATTACGGAAGAGAAAAGATTCAAAATTCTCAGTGCAAAGTTTTGTGTATAATCCAAAGTACTTACCAAATCCTCAATTTTCTCTAAACACAAAATGTTCTGTTTTCGTTGTGGTAATCCCAATCAACTGGCCAACAGCAAAGAATGTCTTGTTTCAACACTGTTTGTAAGGTTTGTGGTAAGAAGGTAATTTTGCCAATTTTTGTAAAAGCGCTCACCTGAAAGGTACGGTTTATGAGGTGTATACAGAAAACAAAAACATTATTCTAGAAATCTCTGACAATGTTAACTTAGTTTGAATCAGGAGTACATCCCTGTGATCTGGTCTCCTTGGATGGTGTTGCTCATAACATGGTGATTGATTCTGTAGCTCACCTTTTATTAATATCAGATCAAGATGTTGCTTGTTTCTTCATAGAAAAGGCAGTTTTGCTCAAGCCTGATCTTATTCCATTCAACTATGGGGGTAAACCTAATGATCTAGAAGGCTGTTTTGAAGCAGTCATTGAATTTAGAGGGAATTGCACAAAAGGAAAAATCTTGGTTCTGGTTAAAGGTGACACCATTTTAAGATGGCCTAATAGAAAACTGTAAGGTGTTTATTTAGAACACAATGCTTCTTCACAAGCTTTGGTGCAGCACAACATTGATTTGCATATTTTTTGTCCTGATTTGTTGGTTAAGCATTTTCCAGCAGTTTTCTGTGATAAGACTGAATGTGTGAAAAGTTATATGCACCATATCTGATTACCTCTGAGTACCAGTCCAGCCATGTCTAAAGTATGACGCATTTCCATATCCCTGCAGGAACAAGTTAAGAAAGAGTTAGAACGTCTCAAAAGTGACTGTACTATATAAACTTTCAAGGCTACAGAGTTGTTTACTCCAGTTGTGGTTGTTTTTACGTCTAATGGGGATATAAGATTATGTGTTGACCTAGGACAACATAATGAGAGGGTGGTAGAAGATTATTTTCCATTACCCACTATAACTCAAATGATTAGGTTGTTGGCTAGAGCTAAGTATTTCGAAACTTCAGACGTAATGTCTGCTTATCACCAGGTCACATTAACAAAAGACTCAAAGAATTCCATTTAATTCATTACTCCTTTTCAGAGTTTCAGATTTAATTGCAATCATTTCAGCGTATGTTCTGCAGCTGCAGTATTTCAGATATTGATGACAAATTTGCTAGGTTGCCATCCTTGTGTTACATTTTTTCAGGATGTTTTAATCTTTAATGAACTTGTGGAGATCATTGAACTCTATAATGCAGGTTCTTATTATCTTCAAAAACAGTGGTATAGCTTTAAAGTGGATTAAATGTATGTTTTGTGGTGAAGAGATTACCTATCTAGGTCATATAATCTCAAAAGATGGTATTCATCCCAAGGAGGAGTGTGTTAATATTTTTAATTTGTCATCGCCTTGTAAGGGATGACACAATTTTATGCCTGCTTCATTCAAGATTTTGCAAGTAAAATATATGTAATCAGGAGATTCTTTTTTTTTTTTTTAAATTTTATTAAAGAAAGAAAACAAAGTACAAGGCAATAAGAACAGTATACATGGACATGTGTTCACATAGGAGGACACCGAGGCACAATATTATACAGCAATTCAATAGGACATATGGTGGGGAGGGCGTCAGCAGTGAAAACAAACTGAAGGACGACAAAAAACACACAATACATGGAATGTTGGATTAGGGGGACAGAGGGACATCGGGGTTGTCCACAAACGGAGGCGCACACAGATTTCCACGGTACGCGTTCCATTGGCTCCAGATACTATTCCATTTTCTAGGGTTGCCCCGCGCCACATAAACAGTCTTCTCCCTAAACAAACACCAGTCCATATTCTCCTTCCATACCGATAACGTGGGCGGGCGCTGGGAACCCCACAATTGCACTACATCCCTCTTGGCAATCATATTCCCAAGGGTCGCCCACTGCGTCTGGGCCACACTATAATCATTCGGCTCCCACACATTCAACAGGCACCGCCTGGCCTCGGGCTGCAGCACCACCCCCGTGACTCTACCCATCACTGCATGCACATTATTCCAGAACTGCACCACCTCCGGACATTCCCAAAGAATATGTAGGAAAGTACCAAGCATCCCACAACCGCGCTTGCATAACCCGTCCGAGGAAAAACCCATGCGAATCAAGTGCGGACCAGTGATGTATACACGATGTAAGATTTTGAGCTGAACGAAACGGAGACGGGCAGGAATCGCGACCTCCTTAGGCGAGGATAACGCAGCCTGCCAATCCTCGTCGTCCAGCTCCAAACCGTCACCGGTCCAGACCTCCCTAAGACGCACTAACAGATCCATTCGGGTGTTGATCAACTTCTTATATATCAGGGAAATGGTACTGTCAGGGACGTGGCCGTCAAGGAGCCTATCTTCAAGGGGGGAGGATTCGGGGACGACAGTACCCGCAGGGAGAACCGAACTCAAGGCATGGTGAATCTGCGTGTATCGGAAGAATTCCCTGTCACTCAATTCATATTCTGTCTTCAATGCCGCAAAGGTCTTGACCCAAAGATCGCCCACGCAGCTAACACCAATCACGTCCCATTTGTCAAACCCTTTCGTTTTACAGAGACACCCCAGATTTTCAGAAGCATACAAGGGGGTTGCACGAGTCAAACGATCTTCCCAACCCACAGACGCATTCGCAGCATGCCACACTCGCACAGCAATCTTGGTAGGACCAGATAAATCCCTGCCCGCCGCCTTGGAGTAGAGCGCCCTTCTGTAGTCCCCACCCGGTAGCAAATACTTGTCCATCTCGTACGCCGGGTTAGGAGCAGGCGTATATGTCGCATGATTGATCGCATTCAGTTGCGAGGCCCAATAGTAACGCCTAAGATCCGGTAACGCAATACCCCCATCATACCAGGGAAGAGTGAGTTTGGCGAGGGAAATACGCGAACGTCCATCCCAAATTAACCGTCTCTGCAGGCTCTCAATCTCTCTAAAGTAGCTCGCCGGAATAATATCGAACGTATTCTGAAGTGCATCCAAAAACCTCGGCAGGGCCTTCATTGTAAAAAGGGCCGCGCGCCCGAGCGGCGATAGCGGCAACCCGCGCCAGTGCTCGACGTCAAGCCTCAATCTTTGAAGGGGGGGAGCAGGTTATGGGCGTAGCGAGCCGCAGGGTCTAAAGATATAAAGATCCCCAGGTACTTAAAGCCCGTCGGAGAGACCCGAATGGGGCATCTGCGAGGCAAGAGAGGGGGACCGTCTGAGAGCACGTACACACAGGATTTAGTCCAGTTGATAACAAGGCCCGAATTTTTCCCAAACGAAGTGAGCACATCGAACAAAACATTCAGAGATTTCCGGGGGGATGTAAGGTACAGTAAAATATCGTCCGCGTAGAGCAAGACACGATCCTCAAAGTCCGGGGACAAACGAATCCCCTTAAGCGAGGGCTCCCAGCACAGCCAGGCAGCCAGCGGTTCAAGGGCAAGTGCGAAAAGCAGTGGTGACAACGGGCAGCCCTGCCGCGTGCCTCTCTCGAGAACAAAAGACGCCGAGACCCGACCATTCACCACCACCTGCGCAAGTGGCTCCGCATATAAAAGTTTCACCCAGCCGATGAACCCGGGGCCGAATCCGAATTTCACAAGAGCGGCCCAGAGATAAGGCCACTCAAGAGTATTGAAGGCCATTGAATGTATTCTGAAGTGCATCCAAAAACCTCTCGCAGGGCCTTCATTGTAAAAAGGGCCGCGCGCCCGAGCGGCGATAGCGGCAACCCGCGCCAGCGCTCGACGTCAAGCCTCAATCTTTGAAGGGGGGGGGAGCAGGTTATGGGCGTAGCGAGCCGCAGGGTCCAAAGATATAAAGATCCCCAGGTACTTAAAGCCCGTCGGAGAGACCCGAATGGGGCATCTGCGAGGCAAGAGAGGGGGACCGCCCGAGAGCACGTACACACAGGATTTAGTCCAGTTGATAACAAGGCCCGAATTTTTCCAAAACGAAGTGAGCACATCGAACAAAACATTCAGAAATTTCCGGGGGGATGTAAGGTACAGTAAAATATCATCCGCGTAGAGCAAGACACGATCCTCAAAGTCCGGGGACAAACGAATCCCCTTAAGCGAGGGCTCCCAGCACAGCCAGGCAGCCAGCGGTTCAAGGGCAAGTGCGAAAAGCAGTGGTGACAACGGGCAGCCCTGCCACGTGCCTCTCCCGAGAACAAAAGACGCCGAGACCCGACCATTCACCACCACCTGCGCAAGTGGCTCCGCATATAAAAGTTTCACCCAGCCGATGAACCCGGGGCCGAATCCGAATTTCACAAGAGCGGCCCAGAGATAAGGCCACTCAAGAGTATCGAAGGCCATCGTAGCATCCAAGGAAGCCAAGATGGCCGGTTCATGAAGTGAGGCCGCCCTCGCGAGAACACCGTGCAAGCGCCCGTAGGTTGAGCGCCGTGTTACGATGCGGGATAAAACCGGACTGATCCGGATGGACCAGGTTGCTGATAACGTTCGTAAGGCGGTTAGCTAATACCTTAGCCAGAATTTTCGGTTCAGCGTTTAGAAGCGAGATCGGTCTATAAGACGAGCAGCGATTCCGTGGCTTCCCCTCCTTGTGAATCACTACAATAGTAGCAAGACGCTGGTCACGAGTGAGGGAGCCAGAGTCGCGGGACTCTAGAAACATATCACGAAGATATGGAGCTAGTTTGTCTGGGCACAATTTATACAGTTCAATGGGCAGACCATTAGGGCCCATGGCCTTGCCAGAGCGGATTGAGCGAATGGCGGCAGCCACCTCGTCAGCCGACAGCACCGCGTCCATTAGGTCTCTGTCAGCCACCGACAGGCAGGGCAATGTAATATCGCGAAGCAGCAAATGAGAGTCAGCCTCTGGTCTGTCAGAGACCGGAGCATACACAGTTCGGAAGTGTTCCGCAAAGCATTCAACAATCGCAGCCGGGTCAGTCACACACACTCCATCAAGGTTCTCAATCACAGGAACTACACGACTCGCCCTTTCTTTCTTGTCCAGCCACGCGATCAATTTACCCGCCTTATCCCCGACATCATACAGTCTGCTCTGCTGTTCCCTGCTCATGACCTTCGCAGCATCAGTAACCAGGGCCTTATAATCTAATTGTTTGAGGCTGAGGGAATGAAGTTTGGCACGGGACACTCGCGCTCCAAGTCACTCTCTAGTGCAGTTATCTCCGCCTCAAGACGGACCACCTCTTCATGCTTACTTTTCTTGGCGGTGGCGATCAAAGATAATGCCTGTCCACGTATCACAGTCTTAAACGCCTCCCACAACGATACAGCAGATGACACAGACCCCACATTTTCTACAAAATAATGATCAAAGGATTTCACCAATTCGGCACGGGTCTTGGGATTGCGAAGAAACCAGGGGTTTATAGGGGCGACCCGTCCCTCATTACTCATGGTAATATCCATGCTAAGCCAAACTGGGGAGTGGTCAGATATGCCCCTGGCGAGGTGTCTTACCTCCGAAACGGAGGAGGACAGCGCCGCCGGTAATAGAATATAGTCGAGTCTGGACAGACTGCCATGGGCACCAGAGTGAAAGGTGTATTGCGTCTGATTCGGGTGTAGCAACCTCCAACAGTCCACCAGCCCAAGTGTCTCCAGGAACCCACTTAACCAGGATTGCGACTTGGGGAGATCCCTGGGGGGGGTAGCGATCCATGTCACCGGAGACAACCGAATTTAAGTCTCCGCCTATCACCAAAGTGCCCTCAGGGAGCCCCAGTTCTGCACGCCCAAGATCAGCAAAAGTCGAGGTCTGTAGACCCGGCGGAACATAGACAGTGACAAATGAGACCGTCCTCCCCTCCCATCTACCAGTGAGAGCGGCATAGCGCCCCCTATCATCGAGAAGCACATCATCGATTGCCAGGGGGAGGGAGGACCTGACGAGGATACCCACACCCCTAGAACCAGATGTGAATCCAGAGTGTGCCACCAGGCGATACCCTCTCCGATTCATGGCATGGCACGTGTTCCCAACCAGATGCGTTTCCTGCAACAACACAATATCGGGGGAGAGGCGCCGCAATAGCTGCAAGACCACACCCCGTTTTATCCTATCCCCCAACCCATTGGCATTCCAACACATTATCTTCAACCCACTAACCCCCATCCCGAAGAGATGTGCAGAGTCCACCCCACAACGAACACAATGACCCATTCAAGAAAAAATACGATACGTTGCCTTGAAAGAAACCCACAAACACCCAAGAACCCCCTACCGCCCCCCAATGAGAACCCGTTACAACTCCCCCCACCCTGCACCCCTGCGTTAGACTCAAAAGCCACCCCAACTTGCAGTGTGCCTGTCGCCCCATCATTAAACTAGTCTACGAAAAGAACCCCTGAGGAGGAAAGAGTCCCACCCCCCCGCCACCCCCGGGTACAGAGCAATAGGATACAATAATAGACGAAATTTCGAACCCAGCTGAATAGTACGAGAATGTTCAGAAATCAGGAAACATAGTGTCACTCTTGTTCCGATACGCCGCCCTCGGCTCCACCAGGATGCCCAATTGAGTCAGTTCGTTTGGGGAGGGCATCCAGCCAGTCACTAGCTCCGTCGGGACGATCAAAGAAGAAAGTCTGGTCTCCATATTCGACCCGCAGCCTGGTTGGAAAGAGCATAGCATATTTCAGGCCCAAGTCTCGCAGCCATCGTTTCACTCCCTGAAACCCCATCCTCTGTCTCTGAACAAGCTGCGTGAAGTCCGGGTAGAAACTCACCGTCGTGTTCTCGAACTTACTCTCGAGGCCTGTAGGATGGTGTCTCTGTCCCTAAAGTTGAAGATCCTGGCGATGATAGGTCTCGGCGTGGCACCTGAATTCGGCTTCCCGCCCGGCACTCGATGGGCACGTTCCACAGCAAAGAACTTACTCAGGCCTGTGGGGGCAGGTGATTCAAAACGATGTCCTCCACGAGCAGATCAGTAGCCAAGGCACCAGAGGTTTCAGGGACCCCGATAAGGCGTATGTTGTTGCGCCAGGCCCTATTTTAAAAATCCTCCAGGCGATGGACCATGAGATCGTTGGTGGAGCGCAAGCGTCCAACTTCCGTCTGCAGATCAGAGACATCGGTCGTGAGGCTAGAAGTCTTCAGGTCCAGAGACTTGACCCTTTCATTGGTCTTCGACAAATCAGCTCTAATTAAAGTAACATCAACTGCTACAGTGTCTATTTTAAGAGCGAGAGCCTCATATTGCTGACCAAGTGAAGTCTGCATGTTGGCAATGGCGCCCATGACGTCCTGCAAAGTCAATTCGTCCGACGTAGTCGGGTCGTCAGTGGGACCCTCAAAAGCTCGACTGGCACCACCGGGGGACCCTTTGGGTTGGGTATAGCGATCCATGACGTTGGTTTGAATCGGTCCCCCGCGTAGAGGCATCTTAGTCTTCCGCTTCTCGTTGTCAGGCCTGGTGGTCATGTTGAATGGTGAGCCCCGAAGGGGCCCGCGAGACCTGGTGAAAATGGCCGCTCACCACAGACCACTGCAAAGAACGAAAGTGGGCTGAAAGGGCAGAGGCGACAGCTCAGTCCAACACCCAGACCCTCAGAACAGTTGGCATATAGTCAGGAAGCAGAGTTAGGCTGGACACCGATGGGGGAGCGAGGCAAGTACGCAGTAGGAGAAGGCAGCGGCCCAGAAACGAAACCGAAAGTCAACTCAGGGCAACAGGGAAAACCCCTCAGGCCGCTGTTGTTCAATTGCTCCCCGGCATCTTGGTGTGCCAGCTCCCGGCGTCGCCGAGGGACGGGCCCCCGAAACTCCGAACGGTGTATCTGCGGTTCCTGAAGTCCAAATGGAATTTTGAAAACAGCTAAGATATCAGCTGAGGTTCATCTGCAAGCACCCGTGGTCGAAGTCAGGATATCTTTCAGGATTTATGCGGAGGGCAGCGAGGGACTCGGGAGCCCTGTGCTCATGCGGCCATCCTGGATGCACGCGTAGCTCCTCCCCCCAATCAGGAGATTATTGAGAAAAGATGTTACTTTTGAATTGGATGAGGAATGTGAAAGGGAATTCAAATGTATCAAGAAATGTTTAGTTGATGCTCAGTCCTTAAAATGTTTTGTTTCAGGGATACCTTGTTATCTCAGTACAGATGCTTGGGGGACGGTCTGGGGGCAACAAATGCAGGGTGGAAATGGATCTTAATTGATTTTGCCTTTAGGAGCTTGAGAGGAACAGCATGTAGATCTTCTACTATTGACTCTACTATTGACAATGAAGTTTTGGCAGTTTTCTGGGCTTTAAGCAACCGTAAGCCGATTTTGTGGGGGACTAAGTGTGTTGTTTGTTCTGATAACAAACCATTGTGTGAGGTATTTGCTATGAAGGGTCTGGATGGAATTTCCTGTCGCATTTGCAGATTGAAAATTGTTCTGCAAGATTACTCTTTTGAAGTTCAGTATGTTTCGGGAGTTGACAATAAAGCAGATGATTGTTTGTGAAGATTGGCGTCTGACTCTGTGAATGAGTCTTAATCTAAAAGTTGCTGTTGGAAAGAGGATGATTTCAGAGTATGCACTGTTATGTTGGGATGGGTTTCCCGCGATGAGTGGATGTCAGAGTTGGATAAGGATGTTGCGTTGAAGAGATTTCATTGTTGATTTTAAGAGGAGTGAGTTACATCAAGTTGGAGGCTGGTGGTAAATGGTGCAACAAGATCTCTTCATGAACTCTCCCTGGAAGATGGAGTGCTGTTAAGAGGTTCTAGGTTAGTGGCTCACAAAGGACTGAGAGAAATGCTGTTGGCTCTGACTCATGAAGGTCATCAGAGTTAGAGCAATAATAAGGAAAGGTTGAGCTAGTCTTTCTGGTGGCCTGGGATGGATCTTCAAGTGGAAATATTGGTGGGAGAATGTGTTGATTGCAAACTGATCAATAACTTCACGAATTCGAGAACTGCACCCATGGTGTTTAGGGAACTTCCTGAACATCCTTGGGAAGAAGTTGCTTTTGATGTTGTGTTTCCTTTGCTGGCAAAGAGTGGTAGAATGTATTTGTTTGTTCTAATGGACATATTTTCGAGGTGGCCTGAGGTGATGATTGTTAGTGACATCTCAATGTCCTAACTCATTAATTTTGTGACTGAAATATTTTCCAGAGAGAGTAATCAAAAGTGTCTGTTGACCGACAATGGGGTACCATTGACTTCTAAGGCGATGTCTGAATATTTAGGTTTAAGGCTTATCACTCACAAGGGATGTATGTTGTTACAACGCATGCTTTCACAACGCATGCCTTTACCACGCAGGTTTTACAACGCAAGTCATTACAACGACTTGTGTTGGGGGGCGCTGGATAGTGGAATAGTTTAATTTACTATTCCAACTCCAGTCCCCGTGGATAGTAGGGAAGGTTTTGGATAGTAAATTAAACTATTCCCTATCCTACAGCGCCCCCCAGCTCAAGTCGTTGTAACGACTTGCGTTGTAATACCTGCGTGGTAAAGGTACTGCGTTGAAAAAGTTGCGTTGTAAAGGATGTTCCCCCTCACAAGAAAGCAATAGAACGGTTGATAGATTTAATTGCACTCTCTAAGGATGTACTGGTGTATACCAATCCAAACCCTGTTGTCTGAAGAAATGGCCTTTATTTTGAAATGCATTGAAACAGATTTATTTTGTAGTGAGTGCCCTGAAACAAATAATTTTTTTGTGTCTTGAAACAGATGTATTTGTAGTGCCTTGTAACAAATATATTTTGTAGTCCCTTTGAACTGATTTATTTTGTAATGCCTTTATACAGATTGATTTGGTAGTACCTTGAATAAGATGTATTTTGCAGTGCGCTCAGACTTTCAAAGCAGCCATTTTATTTTACTTTATCCAAACATCCTGTAACCATCCGAAATATTTCCCATTAGTAACATAAAACATATGGTCGACAACATATTAAGTCAAAAGCTACATTTCATTGGAGGCAACCGCTCTGCTGTCTCCCTCTTAAGTCATTTTATTCTTCCTTTCTCTCTCCCTGCTCAAACCTACCTTTTTTTCCTCCTTTCTATAATGAATGTAATTCTCTTTTTGCTTTAGTACATAGTGATTAGAGATGTAAAAAAAAGTGCATTTTGTAAGAAAATATTGAAAGTGTAGGTCTTTTTTAATTAATATTTATTTTAGTGCACTTGATTTTGGTTCTGGTTAGAAGTAGAGGATGTTGATGGAGCATGAAGTGTGGACTGGATGAGACTTTTCTACTTGGATGTTCTGGGCAGTTTGGTCCTGTTGGTAGGACCACAAGATTCAGTTGAATGGGACAGAACATCTTGGATGTAATTTTTTACTGTTCTGTCCAGTTCCTAGAATAGTTGGGTCTGGATGAGAAAGTGAACCGAGGGGTCGGGGTGTGACGACGTTACGTTATCTTAGCAGCATTTGGATAGTGTGTTTCATTATTAGCATACCGTTTTCTAGTATGATTTGGGACTGTAAAACTTTCTTGCTCTGAGCACCATCTTCAGATAGATAGATTTATTTATTTGCACAATTAATTAAAATCATTGCAATTCGTACAAAAAGGACATAAAAAGCACTTTCTGCTCTCAATTTTAAAAGAGTTCATGTTTTTAAAAAAAAAGGAAAAAGGAAGAAGTTTATGGCTAAGACAGTGGAGGTTCATGGGTGATATCTGCCGGTAAAATTGAGGTTATCTTGATCATGAATTTTACAAATCGGGCGGCCATCTGAGCTGAGTCCCCCGACATACACTCCTCTAGGGCTTCTTGGCATGTCCGCACGTTGAGAATTCTCCAGATGGGGCGCAACCAAAAAATTTGAAAGGGGAGTAGGATTCTACAGATGCACAAAACGTTTATTAAGTTTTCTTCCCAGTTGTTGCAAAAAACGACAGTGATAGAGCGTATCTTCAGAGGTGTCTGGGATTTCCATCCATCTGCTGTGTATGGGTGTTTCAAATTATGAGATTCCATTTTACTGGCACCGCGTGTTCTTAATACTCATTGAGTTGGTTAATTGTCTGTGGTGTAAAGCTTCCTGTGAAACTGATTTCCTCTTGAATCTTTAACAAGGTGTCCGTCATACATAGGCTCCTCCCATTGTTTGCTCACTACTTGTGGAGTTTGGGTTTTTTACACCCTTAGATCCATTTCCTCATACCACCCTGTGTTTATTTCCGAGTACGCTGCTTCTCCATCTATTAATAACTCTTGAGTAAATTCCAAATGATTCAGTTCTTCTACTGAATCAGTGTCTTCTTCTCTAGAGGGTATGCCTTCTTCTGCATTCTCCTTCAGGGCTTCTTTTCTTTCTTTTTATTCCCTATTGTATTCTCTTTTCGTTTAGGGTAGCTCCTTCTACAATTGTCCCATCTGTGTCCTGATCATGACCCTTCTCAGTCTCATCTCCCTGGGGTTGAAACGTCAACAATTCTTATAGCGTAGACTGTCTTTCTGAGGTTGAATCAGGGTGGTATTTATTTATGTGAGCATTGCAATCCTCTTAACACTTTTTTGGGCCACCTCTGAATCTGATGTTATTTGTTTAAATTTACATTATTAGTTTTTTTTCTGAACCCCTTATGGATCCTGGTCATGTTGTATGAAATTGTGGAAAGCTGTTGTGTATTGGCTATCAATCGACACAAGCGTTTTCATCTTTTTTGAATCCCTACAGGGCAACTGAGGTAAAAAAAAATCAAAACTTGAATAATTTCTAAATAACCCCAAAGGAACCACTCCTCTTTGTGTGGTTGAAATGATAGCACCCTGGTATGCTGAAAAGCAACAAGATACTACTACCTGTTCAGAAGCATATATTTGCAGAAGCCTTGCTCATTATGTTTTTTTTTTTTTTTTTTTTAAACGGGGTAGACCCTGTGTCCCTCAGAACCTGGGTAGTTAATGGTTAAATATAAAGAATGGTTCTGTCGGGTAACAACACAACTAATTTACAATTGCTATTACATGCAATAAAGGAACCTCCTTCTGACATAGGGAGAGGTGTGGCGCCGCGGCCAGGGCGACTGACGCGGGAATCTGGGGACCACGGTTCGATCCCCGGCTCCGGCGGCAGGTTAGCCCAGCACCATGTGACTCTGGGCAATATCTCGCTTAATCTTCCCGACGGCCCCCCAGCGCCTAGAGACCCTTACGGGTGATTGTGCGCTTTACAAATGTGGACTTTACTTTTGACATACACACTAAACAAAATCTTACAATAAGTGGAAAGAAAACCTGTGTATAGTTCTTTATCTTTTATCTTTATCAAATTCATTCAAGACAATTTACAGGTGTTGTATAGATTGTTTGTCACATGATCACTATTCACTATTGTCACTTTTTGCACTTTTTTCAATATATTGACAGTCATCTGTAAATTGTCTTGAATGAATTTGATAAAGATAAAAGATAAAGAACTATACACAGGTTTTCTTTCCACTTATTGTAAGATTTTGTTTAGTGTGTATGTCAGAAGGAGGTTCCTTTATTGCATGTAATAGCAATTGTAAATTAGTTGTGTTGTTGCTCATTATGTTGGCATGAAAGCATTTTGTTTGCTGATGCTGTAATTCTCGTGGGGAAAAAGTCATAAAATTGGAACTATATATCCTAGCATTTACAGCAATGTTTATTTCTTCTGGCCCGGTATTTTTGATGACCATTTTTCAGCTGTTCTGCAACAATGGGTTATATGCTGTTCCTGAATGAAAGGTATTGGTTGGAGTCGCAAAAGATTTGGACCCACTGTACTCTAAATAGAGTTTAGTTGGGGATCCATAGGTTGGATCATAATGCCCTCACACACCCTTGCAGGTGTCATGCTTCATCATCTAGGCTGCTCCTCGTTCGGTCGGCGGTGCAATACCCAATGGGCTCCCTAAAAAGGGGCACTTTGGCGGAGATCTTCTATCCAACTGCTGTATGGTGAAGGGCGGGTCTGGGGCCTGGACTGTGTAGACGCAGTGTAGTGTGTAAATAGGACTGGGAGTACCTAGAAGGGCAAATTTTATTCTGGGGGTCTCCTGTCCTAATTAAAAGGGTGTACAAGGCACTCGCCCGAGGAGTATCCTCGTGTGTTGGTGTCCTTGTTTAAAATACATCGGTCAACATGTTTCTCGCTAATGGTGTTGTAACCCTGCGATTCTTCAGGACCTAAGGAAAAAGCTATCTACAAATTCTGGTTGGAGGCATAAAGTATTGCACACTCGGGTAACATTTTATACCCAAATATGACCTTTAACCTGCCTGGATCTACCAGTTGGGGGAGAAAGAAAGAGTTAAAGGCGATGTGATGTAGTGCTAGATCACATATTTCCATAATGTCTCATAGTGACTCCAAAAAATACTAAATCTAAAACGTGTGTGGACGCCTAAGGTGTGTGCAGGTCAATTACATGACAGATACATATTAAAAACGCTGTGGTGATTGTCCGCTGTGAGCTATGGCGACTATTGCCCCTGTGGAAGAACAAGAATTCTGAAGGTTTTGGCAGAAAAAACATTCGCAAATAGGACTCACCCACTAGTTATGGTCCCCAGGCTTCAACAGTGCCCGGTGGATCCACGCGCAAGGCGTTGCTCCTGTGTGTGAACTGGTATTGGGGAGATAAAAACAACATCCAATATACAAACAACGTGAATCGCACATGTTATTGCGTTGTAGCCTGTTACCACTCCGCTTACATAGCAAAATGATTTCCTCTTGTAGTCAGGTTAGGTCAGCTATTACGTCATTGAGTAAAGGTAGTCCCCTACTAGTACAGCATTCACGATAATGCTGCGCTGTTTGTCTAAGTTTGTCCCTTGAGATATCTGGTTGTGTATGTAAAGGTTGTATGGTGGTTTGAATTAAAAAGACTCTTTAGAGATGGCTCAGGATAGAGATGGATTGGAGGTTATATTACTTAGGTTTAAAATGATGGCTGGAGGGCCCTAACCATTAGGTACAATCATAGGGCATGGCCTCCGAGTCACCGTTATCCACAAACCATCTGGGGGCCCTCACGTCGTTCTATACTTGGAATCGTGCTGGCATGGTCGCACACGTAAGTGTTGTTAGCTCACATTCTAAAAATAAGGCACGTGTAGGTAACATGTATT
This sequence comes from Lissotriton helveticus, assembly GCF_964261635.1. Classification (NCBI taxonomy): domain Eukaryota; kingdom Metazoa; phylum Chordata; class Amphibia; order Caudata; family Salamandridae; genus Lissotriton; species Lissotriton helveticus. The sequence goes on from NC_136064.1 coordinate 64,909,757, forward strand.
TTTTTTTTTAAAGCTGTCGCATAGTTAGAGCTTAAAGAAAGTAAAGCGTGCTGGGGGGTGCCTCGTCTGTGTGAATCGGCTAATCATTATGGACATAGCTGTTGTTTAAAAAATCTGGGTGTCGCTTGAATCCGAGATAGGATAGATCCAATGCGGAAATGCTCGCTCGCAATGTCTCACTGAATTCGCAAGTAAACTTTCATGTCTTTTAAAGTTGCACGCGGTGTCATTCTGACTCAATCAGTGTGTTGATTCCCCTCTAGAGCTCGTGTGCTGTAGTTAGTTTAGTTGGTTAAATGTTTGCGACAAAGCATTGCAAAATATAATTGTGCGGGAAGCACGGTAACTAGATTAATGCCCCATGGCCAGTTACCTCGTATCAGGAGTGAGTTTCTAGAGTTTAATACATTTACTTAAAGTTTAAACAGTAGTAGGGTCGTTGCGATTTACTCGCGTTTGCCGCGTCGTGCGTGTGTCTTCTAGACCTGCCCTCATCCACTGGGTCCGGGAGGTGTTTGTGTGACCCTCGGTGCGATGTTAAAACAATGTTTCTCGAGTCATGTGATCGATCACATGATGAATAAGGGAGGGGCCAGTTAGTTAGATGTAAAGGGGATGGATTCTCCCCAGATTATCATGGCGGCCATTACTAAATGGTAAAGCCTTTCAGCTCTGGCACAAGATATAGGCAACATTTCACCTGCAATACAGTTATTTTTAGTTCTTGTTGAAGACCTATTGTGGACAATAGCAATGCTTCCAGTGGGCTTTGGATCAGCCCTTACATACTTTTGGTTTTCTTTCTTGTCCCCCTTCATGTGCTTTTTCTTATTTGGTGGTTTTCCTCTCTCCTCTTCTGTTTGTAGCTTCTTTACCGTCATTCTGGTTAGATGACTTTAATCCGTCCACTGCTCACATTCAGGAAACTTTCTTTTTTCTTTTGCTTTTAGTACTCCGTGTGAGTGCACGTTTTTGTGTTTTCTTGCTCTCTGCCTCGTGTTGTACTGCCCCTTCAACCCCCAAACCTACCTTCTTTGTGTTGCTCACCCCTACCACCCAAGCTCATCCGTTGCTTCTCCTACCTCTCCGTCTCTTTTTGAATGTATTTTTCAGCCCCGCCACCCCTATGCTCCTCTTGCGCATCCCAATGCAACCCAGTGAGTGTCCAACCCCTTTTTTTAATCCCTGTCTGTACCCATCCATCTTCTTCACGGATCCTCTTTGCACTTGCTGCTTGGAGATGTTAAAATTTCCACCCACCCATTCTACCATTGCACTCCCACCCCTCACCACAGCATCCGTTTTTTAATGATTTATTGGCGGACCCAGCAGCTGCAATTTGCGGCCGAACCACTCCTTTTTGTAAAAGGTTGTGTAGGAAGGTAGGATCATTCTGGATGGTTAACCCCACTTTTTGCTGGTGTCATTATAGTTTACTGGCTAGTCTGACTGGGATCCTGCTCATCAAGACCCCAGTCTCTGTGTTTCTTCTCCAAATTGGACATGGTGAGTACTTGGGTACCTCCCAGGTTGGCTACTGATGTACCCTTGTAAGTCCCTAGAATATGGTACTAAAGTACCCAGGGAATATGTACACCAGGGGTCTCCCATAGGCTGAAGCATGTATTATGCTACCCATGGGAGACCGCTCAAAATGTGAAGACAGGCCTGCCAATGCAGCCTGTGTAAGCTGGTGCTAGCACCACGTATGACAGATATAAGTTTCCCTATATCTGAGATAACTGCACTTAAAACCTATAAGTCACCCCTAAGGCAGGCCTTTCAATCCTGAAGGCAGGGTTCTTGTTTATAAGTGTGAGGGTTCCCTTGCATGAGCAGGACACCCCTACGACCTTGGAGTTCATTCTCCTGGGTTGTAAGTGCATCATCCATTACGATACATCGAGTGGCCATGTGTCATTACGCGATGGCTATTTCTAAACTGGCTGGAACGAACCCTGTTGTGTTTGGTATCAAACATGTTGGAATCATACCCCAACACCTATGCACTGTAAAGCTCCTCTGGGAGGCCCTCTGTGCTCCCGGTACCAGTCTTCTAGACCCGGACAGCATACTATGGCTACTGTCGACCAGAGACCTGATTCTGCCCTCTTGCTGCTGAGCCAAGCTCGAGCAGGAAAAGGCAGGTCAAAAGATGTCCTGTCACAGGGAAGTGTGACCACCTCCCAGACAGGACTTAGTGTATTGGGACAGTGTGGGATGCTTGCCAGTGCCACTAAACTGCTTTGAAGGGGCACATTTGGTGCCCTCCTTGCATATCAAACAACAAACAGTAGGAGGGGTCTAAGGGGAATATTTTAAAGACCAGCTAGCATCCAATCCCCCAATCCAACTATCTAAACACAACAGGGATGCTAAGGGTCTACAAAAGACTAATCAATTCATAAGTAGTTTATGTTAGGAGAGAGAAATGTAGTGTAGGATAATACCCATCAGCCCACCCACAGGCGGAGTCTCATCATCTGGGTTTCGTTAGAGACTGGTATCCGCGAAGTACCTCCTTAGTTGTATATAGGAGGGTACTAGCAGCAGAACCACCAGTGATGGAAAATCTACACAAGGTGTCAGTGGGTTGAGAGATGGAGTATTGTTGCAGTGCTAAAAGAAATTGTGGAGTGGTGAAAGAGTAAGAGTATTAAAATTGCCTAGTGTGATGTCAAAAAACAAACTTTATTGAGAAAGAATCATCATACTGGCAAGGTTAAAAGCAGCGTGAAGATAGTGTGTGGAAACAAATATCACTATCAGTTATGAAAGTAAGTGGTCAACATGTTTCAGCCTTCTCAGGCTTTCGTCAGGACCTGCTGGTATAACACTACTGCAACGATATAAGGTGAAAAATAAATGAAAAATAAATGACCTACCAGAGATAGATTATTCATATGGTGGTCTCAGTCATCATGAAAGATGTAATCTCCCATATATTTATGAGGAGAAGGCCTCACCTCGCCTGGCACTCGCTCAGGTCAAAAGAGGCCCCGCTCTGTCCGTCGGTACCTCCTGCTGCCTTCTGAGCCGAGAGGAAGGTCCTCCTTGCATACTCAACTTGAAACCGGTTCAGGGAGCCGTTGGCTCCCGCTCTGGCACAAAACTGGACAAAGGACATGGGTGTATCCTCCCCACTGTCCAACCCCTCCTCTTAGAAGGACCGCTGAATCATCCCAACCCTTTCCATAGGGGTACTTAAGGGCTTACCTGTGAGTGGCTCCCTATATTCATCGTGGGACAAGATTCAGATCCGAAACCACTTCATCTTCATCCGTCTGGGCACTTTTGACTTCGCTGGATGCATATGCTGTTCCAATGCAACGAATCATTTGCTCCATGGCTGGAGTGGCCTTTTTAATTAAGCACCTCGCACTTTATGTTTTGCTGAAGTCTCGTGCCCTGGAGTTCTGTTACAAAAAATCATGTAATGTTGTAATGACTCTATTATTGACACTAGGCGAACTGATGCACCCTGTGATGTTTTAATGTAAAAAAAGGTTCAGGGACAACCAATAAACAAAGATCCTTAAGTATTGCCCGGCGGTGTCGCCTCTTAACCCACAAAATATTAATCAATGAAGAGGCAGGCGCTGGAGACTGGAAGGCAGGAAACAAGGGTTTATTCTCTCCGGAGGAGAACACATCAGTTCGGACAGCAAGTATCGTCACGAGGTGCTCTAACCGCATCTCTGAGGCCTGGCCTCTTATACACAGGTTTATGATCTTTATTGCAGGTAACACATTCTTGCAATGCTTTGAAGTATGAAAGGACATCCTCGGAATCTCCCCTTCAGGCCCGTTCCCACACACATTTACAGTTGAAGTCCCCACCCCGGTCACAACAGGTGATGATTATCGCGCAGCTGGACATTCCGCCGATTCACGGGATGTGTGGGGTTGATCGGATCTCATAGGGAGGGGCTTTGATCAATTCGAGGGTCCTTTAATGGGGGAAGCTTCCTACTGTACGGGGGGGGGGCAATAAACAGTATCCGCAGGGCCAGGTGGCGGCCTGGGAACGAGGAAGACAAACGGGCACACAGGAAAGGGGGGTTTGTATCGAAGGGCCTGGGACCATGAAAGGAATGAAGGGAGGTGTCGCGCTGGGAACAAGATGGGATTCCGAGGCAGAGCTGCGCTGAAGAGGGGTTTATGACCCAGGGCATGTGAGAGCGGGGGTGGCCAGTGCGTGGGGGGGGGGGCTTGTGAGGGCGAAGAGCTGTGCTGGGGGTCAGTGGCGTGCAGAGGGTGGTTCTGATCGAGGCACCTAAAATGGCGGGTGCGCACGACAAAAAGTGTGGCATCAGGGGAAAAGGCAAGATGGCGCAGATAATGTTTACCAAACCGTACTAATTTTCCACAGTCCTCCCTTTAACATTCCCAAGACATCTTGCTGGCCTATTTCCTATCCATGTCTACTGTGGCGGTCATAAGTAAAGAAGTAGGAACCCAGGTGAAGGAGCTGTAAACATTACATTTAAAATCTTTCATCTTAGGAGGCGGGCCTATCGTTAAGCTCGTTGCAGGAAAGTCATAGTAATGCAATATCGGACAAAAACGATTCTGTAGTGAGAGCGTTGGGTACATTTCATAGATGCTTATAGTCATTCGGAATATGAACTGATAGGTTATTACATATGTAAGTTCATTTCGTATTCGGTTGGACCTAAATTAATACAATGGTGGCTGGGAGAGAAATGAGACGTAGTAAAAACGATAATCAGGGGTGTCACTGTTCGAAGGGGAAGTCTTATTGTCGTGGACCATCATTAGTGAGTTCTCAGCATTCTTTGTCGTCTTCTGTTGGCACTGTTGAGCACCGGCGGTGGAGCTATGTGTCCAGCTCTATTCTAGGTCCTGCGTTGCAGGGCATGACCTTTCCTCGCTTTCCTGGTCAAAAAGGTCCTTTTTCGCCCTGTGTCCTAACTATTCTTTCATGGGTACCTTAGACAGGGCACCCAAGTTTCATTTTAGTTTGCAGCAAAACCCTATTCTATCTGACCGCAGTTTTTCTTTTTCGAGTCGATTGTCAAAGAGTTCAGGTGGAAGAAGGGGGTGTGTGAGTAGTCCTTAGGGTAGGTCGGAGGAAAAGGGGATGGAGCAGGGCCAGATCGGGAACAGACCAGGGGGACGGAAAACTTCAGGTAGGCGGGCCCATGACCGAGTTCAGAGGGCGAGGACTTTTCGGCACATGTTGATCATCGAGCAGGGGCATCAGGTCAGCCCTTTCCTTTCATTTTGTCGGAAACAGTGCCTCGTCCTGCGACTCCTTACTGTTGCGGTCTCGCCTTGGCCAATGTCGCAGATGTTCCACGATCTGCAGTCAGGCCGCGTGCTCCCACATCCGGTCTCTCTCTCCTCCGACAGTGGTACCCTTAAATGAGTTTGAAAAGACAGTCTTTAGAGAATTGGCAGAGGAAGGTAATCACATAAGTCTATTTCTCTCCCAACTCCAAGCAACTGGGAAACATCCGTTACATTGGGGTTTACAACCAACATATAAATAATTGATGATGGGTTTGCTGGATTTCCTATAACTTTCCTTCGTAACTATTTCTTTGGTGTTTGTTGGTATTACATTCATTGTTGTGGTACGAGATCTGATACCTATTCATTGCATTTGTTTATTACAGTCACGTCAGTTCTTCTGGCAGAGACCCACTTTCCTAGTACGAGCCTTACGAAGCTATACCGTTCTTCAGGGCTTTGTATTTTTACGAAAAAGTGCAACGTGCTATCACCATGGTCTGATAGGTATCTTTCTGAGGAATGAACATAGGCTAAACAATTTTCCATTATATCAATGCATCCTATCTTTCAGCTAAACATTTTACTTTCAACAGGGTTTACTGCAACAATTTCTTCATTTCGGTCTAATCTTAACTTCGCAAACATCATTCTAATTTCTACATAGTCTCTTACAACCTGACTACTTCATTATAAAACCGGGGGGCTTGCGATAACTACTCAACTCATCCTTGGGGTGACCGGGGTCTTATGGAAAACAACTAGGAACATAGTAAACTGGGGTGAGGGACTATCGTCTTGCTTTGTGTCATGAGGGCGTTATCTAGCAGGAGGCCACAGTTCAGTTGGTAAGCGTTCAGTGATATTTCTCGAATTCTAAACTCTGTAGCTTGCTCATCAGCAAATCATTTTTAGGAACAATGGCTGGCCTGTGTTAGTTGTAAGTCGACCCATCTCTTACAACCGGGGGTGAGGGACATTTTTTTCAAACTCTCGTCCGGGGCAGCTGATACAAAAACTGGGGGCGTTCTGGGAAGACGGGGATGCTTCGATCACTTTTACTGTTTGGGTATTGAGACAATTCGGGACGGGGAAGGTCGCGTTACCTGAGGCATTTTTATCATAGAAGCCACTGACATGTAGTTCCCTTATTACGGGTCAGATTAGGGAACCTCAGTCGTCTTACCTGTCCTTTCCTTTTTGGCCAATTCTAGGTTTCATCAATATTTAGCAGAAAGGAGAGGTAGTAACATGGCATCAAGGTGATTTTATTTAAGACAAATTTGTGCAAATACTTGCGGTATTTGGAGCCAATTGGGTGGTGCACCAGGGGTGGTGGTTTGCCAATTAGGTGCCAGTCGTTAGGAAGAGTGAGAGTGTGGAGGAGAGAGAGAGAGAGAGAGAGAGAGAGAGAGAGAGAGAGAGAGAGAGAGAGAGAGAGAGAGAGAGAGAGAGAGAGAGAGAGAGAGAGAGAGAGAGAGAGAGAGAGAGAGAGAGAGAGAGAGAGAGAGAGAGAGAGAGAGAGAGAGAGAGAGAGAGAGAGAGAGAGAGAGATATGCAACAATAGGCTAAATAGTACACGTGCGACATGGGGAGTGGCCGTGTATTAAGATAGGCTATTCAGCGCATTACCCAACATTGAGACATTATGGGTCTGTGTTAGAATTTCGAAAGCATGCAGTTTAGGACGGACGAGCATTAGGCCGGGTACAAAGGGACATACATTGAGTAAAAGGCACCATTGTGTCGCACTTCTCGCACTCTCAGTCCTTTGACTAGTTAAGTCAATGCTTCAGTCGCATAAAAAAAACATTTTCTCATAGTTTCAGACATACGTGACATGTGCTCATTCACGCAACACGGATTAGGGGTGATCGTGTTTCATCATATCATACAACTTATTGGCTCTTTCGTTACAAGAGTAGTTTGTGGGTGTCCTTAGGTGCCACCTTGCAGCGTTAGTCCGCTTCATGTATCAGACATGGCGAGGCTTCAGATCTTCACCATACCTCAGTCGTGATTCCAATGTAACCTGTAGAGGGAGGAAAAGAGGGGAAGGGAGGGGGGACAACATTCGAGCATATCAAATGCACGGGCACGAAAGTCCTTTACTTACCACATACTCGTCTTATCTCCTCGGAATATAATCCCTGGGGTCTTGGTTTCTGAAGTCAGGGGGGCGGGCAGTGTGGCAAGGATGGCGAGCGATAGGTTGTTCACGAGGGAGACGGTCCGAGTGTGGCATTATAGGCCGTGTGTAGGGAAACGTTAAAAATCAGAGGCGCTTAGTGCGAGGTATCTAGTTTGTAGATGTATCTAGCTATCGGGGTCCTTAAATCTTTTCCAACACTGTGATGTCCTAAGGCATATCAGCTCTTCGGCCAACCCTGTTCCCTAGTACCTTTGAGTACCATACCTTTATAACATTCTATCATTTACACCGCTTCACTTTACCCGTCCTCAGAAGTCGAGGTCCTTCTCCATGCGTTAGTTCCTGAGCCAGTCGCATATTTGGAGGCAGAGTATCGTGCCTTAGATTCGATCCTCAATCCGGGGCTGAGCAACCATCTTCTAATAACCTTAGAAAGAGAACAAAGCAGAGCGCACAGAAAAACTCTCCCGCTGATCCCACATTTTACAAAAGCATGCAATACCTGTTCATAGTTTGGAAAACCTTTATTTGCACAATCGTTCAGCATGTAGATGTGAGAGTGCAATCGTATTTGGCCGGACACGGCGATGGCTGAAGCGCGTACAGTAGGGGGGGGCTATTTTGCAGCATTAAAAAAACATTTTAAAAGGGTTTATTTAGTCATTCGCAAGAAACTAAAAACGTCTATCAATAGTTGAGGGATCAAGGAGCATTCATTTCATAATTGAAAGCACAGTCAGACTAGTTGCAATCAAATTTCCTAGATGCATACCGTGGGCGTGTGTCATAAGCGAGGTTATGTATCAGTTACAATAATATCATAATAAATCGTACATTGAAACCAACATTTTAACGGGATCCTTTTACATGTTCGCCAAGTGAACCCTCCCTCTTTTTCGTCAAGTGTACAAAGGATCATATACATATCTCAGAACATCAAGTCTTATTAGCTAAAAACATCACGAGGTGTTCGTAAGTTCCTATTGACACCGGCGCCATTTTGGGCGAGGCCGGGTTAGTCCGGAAGTAGCATCAGGGACAAAATGTTTCCCACAACCGACGGTTGGACCAGAGTCCCTTTCGGCAGTTCAAAAAGACTTGTGCTAACAGAAGGGGTGGCTATGTCGTGGTTATTTCGTTAGCGATCAAGGCAGTTGTTCCTCACCGGAAGCCTGCAGGGGCCGAGGGCTCCGGGGACTTTTGTAGAATCTTCAAGGCTGTGGGGATGCTGTCGGAGGTGGGGGCTCGTGCCCCGGTGGGTAAGCGTCCGAGTTATATTGCTGGTCAAAGTTACTCTGGCGGCCTAGACCCGCCTTCCAGGGGGCCCAGACGCCATTTTGAGACCCCGCAGCAGCCGCCCTTCGTCGTGTCTGCAAGAGTGGAAGAGACTTCTTGGGGCGAAAAAATAGAACACCGTGCCGTAGGAGAAGGACATCCGGCTCGGGCGCTAGGGTGCAGCTGTGGCGCCCCCCACCGGGGGGGGCGAGGGAGACTCGTTCGCGCCGCCTCCCTCCCTCAGTGCACCCCACGCTGCCCCTTTTCACGGTATACATGGTGGCCACCCCACATCCCGTGCTCCGCAAGTACACTTGAGGGCCATCGTATGTCTTGTGCTGCGCAAGTATGGTTGCTGGCCATTCTATGTCCTGTGCTGCGGAAGTATGGTCGCTGGCCATCCTATGTCCTGTGCTGCGGAAGTATGGTCGCTGGCCCGGCTGGAGGATTTCTGCGCCGGGCCGGGGCTGGGAAACCTCCTACCCGGGGAGGTGGGAGAGGCTCGTTCGCGTCGCCTCTCCTTCCCAGCCCACCCTGTACCAATTCTTCAGCGGAGGTATTTTGTGTGGCCCGGGGGACGCCGCCCCAGGAAGAAGAGGATGGGAAGGCCATTACAAGCCGGGCCCGTGGTGCCTCCTGGACATCCCACTGGCGATCTTTTCGATCGATGGCTGTCAGTAGGCCCCGCCCCACACGTGCTGTGTGTTTCACCTTCCGGATGGGCGTGACCGGTGACCTGCTGCATTTCGTGAACTTCCGGAGTGGGGGTAGGTATTTTGTTTGGACAGGCATGTCTGGGTAATGGGGGGTTGTCTATGCAGGCCTGTAATTGCCTTTTTTTTTTTTTCACAGAGTGGGGGGGCAACAGAGAGTAATCAGTCCCATTGCACTCGGAGTTTGAGTTCATTAATGGAATGTATACTAATCTGTCCGAGACTACTCTGTGTATTGTTTCTGTATGTTATCCGAAAGGGTGGCTTTTGTGTCCGGGAACAGTAGCGGTAGTACGGGGTTCGTCACTGGGTAACTTAGAGCTAGACTGGGTTTCCCGTCTTAGCATTGTTCGATCTATGAGGACTCAAACATGTCGCTGAAATCGGTCTGGCGAAATCTGTGCCATCGGGCGTAATCAAACGCGGTGGTTCTATCCGGCCTGTCTGTGCCAGTCTGATTCATCTTTGTCTCACGCCTTTTCCCTTTCTGCCGGCCTGTTATTTCTGTCGGCCCTCTGCTCTTACCCGTGTTCAGTAGAGTCGGGCATTGGGCTTTCCAGTGCCCGGAATATTTACAAAAAGCACATTGGTTTTGCCCTAAGTCTGGTCGTCCTGCGCGTAGTGTCGGGGGATTACTTTCGGGTCGTTGTGTCTTGGGGTTGTCCTGTCGGTATATCCCTTTACACCGTTCCCTTCCTGCGTTTACTCCTTGGAACCGTGTTGCCGCTATCCCTTCCTTTTGCCTACCAGATGCTTGGAAGGTTGTCTGTCGCGTTTCTTTATCTACTCTGACTTCGTCTCTTTTCTTTCGTTGCATTGCTTCTTTGCGCCACATACCGAGACTGTCGAGCATAATAGGCGTTGTCTTACTACTACAAAGGGCTATTTCTAACGTTTCTATTTTATCAAGATCGAAGGATCCTATCAGTGGCCACTGTTTCTCTTGATTTTCTTTGGTATACTTGTGCCACAGCTTACTATAGGCTATGGTAACTAATCCATACTTTGTGAACATGTCTTTATTAGGGGTGCCTTCCAGCGGAGCTAGATGGTCCACCTCTAATAAACGGTCCGGGTTGAACCAATTACCAATCAGTGAGGAGAAGATAGGCATGACGGATTACAATGGGGCCAAAAGTCAGCACTACCTACCTTATCACTGCGTGCAAAGACTAGACAGAATATTTCTATTCTACGTTGTTTGCAGGCAGCGAATACCTCATGAACCAATATCGAACAGTCAATGTTCGGTCAATCAAACAATCAGTGGGGAGAATAAGTAGGCCCGCAAAGGTCTGCGTCCTCTACCCTTTCACTATCTGCAAAGAGGAACCTGTTCTTTCCTGTTTGCAGACAGAGAATCTCCAGAAAACAATCCGCGAACAGTAGTTCGGGGTCAAACAATTAATCAGTGTGGGAGAGGGAAATCTCCCGAGAACAATCCACGAACCGTAGCTCGGGTTCAAACAATCAATCAGTGGGGGAGAAAGATAGGCATGACGGCTGCGTTACCTATCCTTCACTGCTTGCAAAGAGAGAGAGCCTGTCGTTTCTCCGTTTGCAGACAGCGAATCTCCAAACAAATCAACAAAGAGCAATACTAGTATTTTCCAAACAATCAAACAATCATTTCGCAATTCGTCGTGTTTACACGACCTTACCCGGACCGTATGGACAGTTTCTTGTCTTCCGAATCCAGCGCCCGATCGTCCTCTTTTCCTCGTATTCCTCGCGGCACTCCTGATGGTTCCCAGTCAGGACATTAGATCACTCGAGAGAGGTCTGTTCGAAACCAGTGAAGTTCGGATGATCGGCTGCCAGACGAGGGTCTATTGGGCAGGAGCTCTCCCGATCGTTGCAGTCGTTCACTCTGTCGTCAGGACCTCTCCCACTGGATCCACGTGTCGCTGATGGGCCCCACGTTGGGCGCCAATTGTAAAAAAAGGTTCAGGGACAACCAATAAACAAAGATCCTTAAGTATTGCCCGGCGGTGTCGCCTCTTAACCCACAAAATATTAATCAATGAAGAGGCAGGCGCTGGAGACTGGAAGGCAGGAAACAAGGGTTTATTCTCTCCGGAGGAGAACACATCAGTTCGGACAGCAAGTATCGTCACGAGGTGCTCTAACCGCATCTCTGAGGCCTGGCCTCTTATACACAGGTTTATGATCTTTATTGCAGGTAACACATTCTTGCAATGCTTTGAAGTATGAAAGGACATCCTCGGAATCTCCCCTTCAGGCCCGTTCCCACACACATTTACAGTTGAAGTCCCCACCCCGGTCACAACAGGTGATGATTATCGCGCAGCTGGACATTCCGCCGATTCACGGGATGTGTGGGGTTGATCAGATCTCATAGGGAGGGGCTTTGATCAATTCGAGGGTCCTTTAATGGGGGAAGCTTCCTACTGTACGGGGGGGGCAATAAACAGTATCCGCAGGGCCAGGTGGCGGCCTGGGAACGAGGAAGACAAACGGGCACACAGGAAAAGGGGGTTTGTATCGAAGGGCCTGGGACCATGAAAGGAATGAAGGGAGGTGTCGCGCTGGGAACAAGATGGGATTCCGAGGCAGAGCTGCGCTGAAGAGGGGTTTATGACCCAGGGCATGTGAGAGCGGGGGTGGCTAGTGCGTGGGGGGGGGGCTTGTGAGGGCGAAGAGCTGTGCTGGGGGTCAGTGGCGTGCAGAGGGTGGTTCTGATCGAGGCACCTAAAATGGCGGGTGCGCACGACAAAAAGTGTGGCATCAGGGGAAAAGGCAAGATGGCGCACATAATGTTTACCAAACCGTACTAATTTTCCACAGTAATGGAATTATTATCTAAATGCTATTTTGTTATGATTGTCAATTTTTTAAATTGTATTTTTATGTAACACGATTATATACTGTGCTTTTATGGCTGTTTGATACATCCGAATAAATCTTATTATTGATTGATTGATTGACTTCGCTGGACTAAGCTTTGGAAACGGAGACTGCAACTGGGAAGATTCCTGCTGCACCTGGTCTCGTCGTCCTGCCAGTCTTCTGCGTCATCTGTGCCTGTGCTCCATACAGGTTCTTCTAAAGGCCTGTGGACATCCAAGACTCTCAAAGGAATTTCCCTTGAAGTGAAGGAGTCACTTCCCTGCATCTGCAGGCAACGCAACAAAGCTGACTGGTCTGCTGTTCCTGAGCTCTTATGGACTCCAAAAGGCTCAGCAATACAGGTGGTGGTTCTGCCATTCCCTTGAGGCCTGCATTATCTTCACAGCAAGTTTGAAGCCAGTATCCCTCGTTGGAACCGCTGGAGCAGTACCCCTGTGCACCTCGTCAACTTGCTGTTGCCAAGGTGTAGGAAACTGGCTCTATATATACTATTATGAAGTAAGGTATAGTGTGCACAGTCTGAACCGGTGGAACCCTAAAGGTTGGCAGAGGTAGAAGTAGATAATACTCTACTCTCTATTTGTGGTAGTGTGGGCGAGCAGTAAGGCTTTATCAGAGGGTAGTGCTAAGCATTTATTGTACACACTCAGGCAAGAAATGATGTTGTAAACTCAAAGGCTGAACTCAGACAAATTTGTTTGTATAACAGTAATATTTCGTTATTTTTATTTACTAGAACCAAGTACGCCTGGCACAGGTAAGTGTTAATGGTACTTTTCAAGGCAGGTTGAACAATACAAGCAAGCTGAATAGAAATGACCTTGTTACAGGTTTGTAAATACTTTGAATACAGATGAAAGTACTGATAGATTACTTTCGATTACTTTACAGATTACTTTATGGATTACTTTTTCTACTCAATGTGATACGCCTAGATATCACACTGGGACATTCCCTAGAGAAAAGGTAAGTAAAGCAGTTTTTACATATTTGCAGTTTGTTTTCTTAGAGTTCCATACAAACCAACTCCACACTTAAAACAATTCTCATGGAAAAGCAGTCAGTGCATTCCTATCGGAGGAAATTAAGTTCTGTGTTTACAGGTAAGTACTTGAATGCAGTAGTTGAGTTTTAGAACCAGGGCTCCCCCAGGGTCGAGGATGCACTCTCAATGCACCCTCAGCGCTACTAGGGCAGCCGGGTGCAGAGTGCTGTGGCCCAATTATATCCAACGAGGGATAGAGGGCATCCGGTTGGTGGCTGCTCACGAGCAGCCCACAGGGTTGTGGAAGCAAAGCTCCTGGTGTTAGGCTCAGGGCAAAGGGGGATCTGAGTTACAACACAAGGTGCACCCACAGCGGCATGGGGCGGCTGGGTGCAGGGTGCTGTTGGCATTGGGCGCCCTGTTGATTTCAATGAGTATTCCCCGGTTGCAACAAAGACTGCAAGCTTGTGAACGAAGATCTTCTGGCGGTGAGCACTGATTGGAGAGGTAAGTTGGAATCCCTGGGGATACTGGGACACCATTGGTTGGGCCACCCAAGGCCATGGGACGTTGGGTGCAGGGGTGTCTTTAGGCGTCGGGTTTTGTTACCAGCTCACGTTGCAGTCGGGGAGACCCTCCAGAAAGGGGCTGCAGGTCTTGATTGGAGATTTGAGGCAGGTCAGAGATCACCTGATCGTGAGGGAGGCCTCCTCATGTTGTTGGGCCACTCGAACTCAGGCTTTGGGCATTGGGTGCAGAGTGGTGCAGACTCGCAGATTTGCTGTAGCCAAAGTTTCTGGGTGAGCAAATCCTGTGCTCACAGAAACAAAAGTCTTGGTTTGGGAAGGCAGGGCTGGTCCTCCAGGTTCTTGGGGGCCGCTGCCTGCAGGACACACAGTGATTTTGCTGGAGCAGGTTCGAGGTAGGAACAGGCCGGTAGGGGTGGGGCCAAGTCAGTGGGTCCTCCTCTCCTTAGTTCAGCACAGCTTCTTCGGTCCTTCTTCTTCTGGTCGGTTCTTGTCTGAGGAGGCCAGGTTCAGGGTTGCCCCTAAATACTAAATTTAGTGGTGTTACAGGTAGGTAGAGGTCAGGACCAATGGGCCCCTTCCTTTGTGGTGGGTACATCCTCTAGTGGGATGGGGGTATATGCCTCTCTCTGGTTGGCTGGGTCTCCCCTTCTGCAAGATGGCGGGGACTGTAAGTTGTGCTTCACCACCTGAGGGGTGGAGTTGGCAGAGGTGGGCACACCTCCCTTCCTCACTTGGTTTTCCTGCCGATTCTCCCGCCCAAAGTGGGAGGTCAGAACCGGTGGGGGCCAGTTGCTGGAAGCAGCAACTGGCTGCGGTAGCTCACAAAGGCAGCAAGTCTTTGAAGCTTCCCCTTCGTGAACCCTGCCCAGCCTGTGGGAGGAGGTTTGGCATCGCGTCCCAGGATGTGCATTGTTTCAGACCCCCGAGAGCAGCAGGGGTTCAGAAACATATCTGGTGGTGGCAGCTGGTGATGTGGTATGACTGATGGATAAATTGACAGCACTTTATAGTTTATTTTGTGGGGTTCATATCAAATTTCTTATTGCAAATAATGAACTTTTTGCATTGAATTATTTATTTATCTTGTCTTAAAAAATATAAAAAATGTTATAAAAAATGTTTCTTTATTTCAAACTATGAAAATGAAAATAAATGGGAAACTAAAGAATAACATGTCTATGTGAATATTTTTACTCATGTTGCATCCTTTGTTAAATAGACTAGATTCATTCTATGTTTTGAAAAATAAATAGGTCAGTTCAGAGGTTCTATTTCTTAGTTTTTACAAAAGTAACATAAACATACTTTACCTGCAAACTGAATTTCCTTCCATAGGATAACATTGGTCATTTCATCCAGAAAAGTTTCTAAGTGTCAACTTTTAAAATACAATAATATTCCTTAAAAATCACTACTGTAACCAAAACGCTTTTACTTAACTGTTTACATCACATGTCCCGGGACTGTATCTAGGATCCAGTCCTGTGGTTAGAAAAATAATCTACAAAGTAATTAATTGCATTTAACTAGAAATTCACATTGAGCTCAATGTTGCATTGTGTTTGAAATTGTGTTGCCTATTGCTGCATACTGTAACTATTGTATAAAAAGAGTCTATTGCCTATCTGATAAGTATTTAACTAAAGTAATCCATTCTGAGAAAGTATATTTTGATACCTTGTTGGTTCTAAAATAAAACAACTATATCTTTTGATACAAAACAATTGGCCTAGAGTTCAGTTCTTGAGTGGGTGAGACCATTTGCTGACTGAGTGTTTACAACAAATGCTTTACATTGTCCTCTGATACTGCCTTACTGCTCGACCAAGCTACCACTTTGGAGAGTAAGGTTATATCTAACTTTAGCCTCTGCCAAAACCTCTGGGGACTGTGGTCTCTGTACACACTGTACCTTACTTTGGTCCTGTATATACAGAGTCCCTTTCTTACACCTGCCTCTTGACATCCAACATGGGACAGCTCGTAAATGGCTCCTGGTCTTCCATAATGTTGCCTGGTCCGCACAGCTGCAACTTCAAGGGCACCATCAACTCTCCTGCATCCCCGACACCGGTGGGCATTGGTCTTCTGTGCCTCCTGGTCACTCCTGAGTGGCATAGACTCTGTCCCCTCTGCTTGCAGGTACCTCTCACCTTAAACCCACCTTTGGGTTTTACCGGACTCTTTACACTTCTCCGCCAGTGGCATCTTCACCGAAGTCCTCCATTGTGGTCTATTGCGGTTACTGACGTCACTTTGCACCTATGCACCCAGCTTCCCTGGTGTAGGTATCCGGGTTCCTGGGTTATCCACTGGTAGGGAGAATCTCCAATCTTCCATCTTTCATGGGGTTTCTTCAGGGTCCACTTGGAAGAGTACTTCTTTAAAACTGCACCAGTGACTTACCCATTGACTTGCATTGAGCACGCTGTAGTGTTCCCACTCTGCACACGCCCCTTGGTGTTCCTGGTTACTTACCTTGTGTGATTCCTTGGTCCCCGCTCTTCGACGTCTTCTGGGTCCAGTCCTGACTTCAGGCGTGATTCGCCTTCCACTATTTTAGTAAATGGTTTGTTCTCCCACTGTGTATTTGTGCTACTTACGTGTTCTTTTATAAAAATATTGTGTGCGTTGTAGTTATATCTCCGGGTAGTAGATGTTGCAATGTGTGAGTGAGCTTCAATAAACAGCCTCCTGGAAAATACAGCGATTTATGTAGACTCTTTTCTATCTCCTTTGGTGAGAAACCTGGCGTCATATATACAGGACACACAGGACTTTCTCAGACATATAGAAGGGATAAGATGGGAGGAAGATCTATTGCTTATAACCCTGGACATCACCAGCTTATATACTTGTATTTGTCATTCCGATGGTTTAAAAGCGATAAGATGGTTCCTGGGTCAAAAACATCCGAAATTCACCCAACACAATGAAATGCTGTTAGACATGGTCTTGTATTGTCTCCATAATAACATCTTCACATTTGGAGGACAACTGTACCAACAAAATCGGGGTACAGCGATGGGTACGTGCTTCGCCCCCAGCTACGCAAATCTTTTCGTTGGCTGGTGGGAGAAGCACGTAGCCTGGGGGGAAGCCAATGACCAATGGCTGGACAGGATCGTACTTTGGTCGCGATATATCGACGATCTTTTTATTATATGGAGAGGCGATCAACTCTCGGCTGAGGAGTATATCGCGTCTCTAAATAATAATGATTTTAATCTGATATTTACAGGGAATATCAGTAACAGTGCGGTCAACTACCTGGACCTTCAGGTCTATATTGAAAATAGCACCTTACTAACCCGTCTTTATAGAAAGCCGACTGCGGGAAACGCAGTCCTACACGCAGGCAGTCACCATCCTATCAGCCTAATAAAAAGTATACCCTACGGGGAATTGTTACGCTTGAAGCGTAACTGTACCACCGAAGGGAGTTACACAATTGCTAAAAATGAGGCATTGGAACGCTTTAAAGACAGAGGAAAGGCTATTTAAAAACTGCTGAAAAGAAGGTGCAGGGCATTGAGAGGAAAACATTATTGTCCTCCAAAAATAAAACAGTGAAAACTGATGAAAACATTGTACGAATGATTACTATGTACAATGATAAATCTGCCCAAATAATTCAAATTTTCAAAAAGAATTGGCATATCCTCCAAACCGACAATATACTGAAAGATCACATCCCAGACCATCCTCCTATTACATGTAAAAGATGTACCTCGATCGGAGAACATCTAATACATAGTCATTTTACTAAACCAAATATAACACAGAATAAATTTGGGGTAAACGGCTTCTTTCCATGTCGGAAATGCAAAGCTTGTAAATTTAGTAAAAAAGTCACCACTTTTGAAGGTAGGCCAGGGGACCCTAGGCCAATAAGAACAATTAAACAATTTTTCAACTGTAATTCAGAATACACCATATACTGTCTTATCTGTCCATGTAAAAAAAGATATATTGGCAGCACTAAGAACCCCACTAAAAAACGAATACTAGAGCACATGCGGGCCATCTCAAACAAAGACCCAACCTACCCCGTCGCAAGACACTTTGAATTATATCATCAAAGTAACAGGGATCTGTTACAGTTTTACTGTATCGACGGGGTAGACAGACATGAAAGGGGTGGAGACAGGTTGAAAAAACTTAGAGCCAAAGAGTCCCGTTACATCATAGAGCTGCAAAATATGAGTCCGGCTGGACTCAATAATGATGAGGAACTTTGGACTCACCTTGAATAAAAAGTGGTGTAACTATGATGAGAAAAAGAATAACAGCTCCATTGTAAACATCCTTTCCTTCTTTATTTCTCTTTCAATAAAACTTCTGCGCAATATGAAAAATGAGAAACAAAGATCTTTCCATAAGCAGATAGTTTTCTCTAGACACAAATTAAATAAAAGCCCATACTGGGCTCAATTCTGGAACCACAACAGGGTTTGTGATAATAAATTGGTCTTTATTTGCGAATTGTTTGTAAATATTTTCCGTGTTTCTGATTATTTTTCTTTTTGTAATTATGGTTAAAATCATTTTACGCCTTGCACTTGCACTTTAAAAATGAACTTAGTAAGTTCTTTGTATTACATTCACCCACTATAAGAGGCCGCCTTATAATTCACATCATTGAGGTTGGTGGGAAGTCCATCTTCTGTTTTCATGGCTATGACGACAGATGGAGGGTTTAAAATGTTTGTTCATCACGATTGTAATCGAGATTGAAAAAGCCGTGAGGCGAAACGCGTCTGTCGATAGGGGGGAGAAGGCTGAGCACCGAATAAAGCATCTTGAAGCTTTAAATCCATACTCCGAGTGTGCCTTTCATTTTCGTAAGCTGGAGGAGTGCTTGCTGTTTGAAGTATATATATATATATATATATATATATATATATATATATATATATATTACTTACTGCTCTAAGATGGGCAGACGCCATTTTGGAATTGTAAATAAAAATAATTCCAGCTGTGTCATGCAGTGTGTGCGTGCATGGCAACTCATGCCCACATATAGCTCATCCCGCTATTTTTGCTGATGCTGCTAAGGATCAACAAACGTGTATTTATTATTTTTCTTTTTGCTAATGCAGAGCAGCATCATCAAAAGCATTGGCGAAGCCAAAAATGATTGGTCGTATACACATGCCGTGTTCTGTTGCACACGCTCTGTTTAGATGTACCCAAAAGTGTTTGTTGTTGCAAAAAACTTTTCGACTCTGTGGAATATCTTGCGTTAGATTATTTTATGACCTCCCGGGTAAAACTGCCACTAACCTGCAGGTTATCAGGTCATCAGGTCATATAGCTAAAAGACTATACTAGCACCATTACACTATATGGCACCACATGGCTTATATTGAAACATAAATCTAGGAAGGACACCTCTCTCCGAGGGAACTATTTTAAAAGTTGTCACACTTTAAAACGTCCCTGGATGTTAGTGCGATAACGTACGTGACCAAAGGGGTCTGATCAGAGCTGACAACAGGAAAACTGGCCCAACTGCTTCCAAAGTCTCTGAATAGCAATGGGGAAGGAAATGCTGGTAGAAAAAGCAAAGCATTGCAGAGTACAGTGAGTGAATCAATCAAACAGTCAAACATGTCCCCTGCAGCTCATAAACCGCGCAGCCAATCGTGTCCCCAGCAGCGTGTGGGTGGATACGCAGGAGGATATGTGTACATATACTCCCAACTTAAAGGGTGCTGTAGATCAGACCATCCCAGCAGCACCCATGGACAACCCTGTTCAGCTTCAGCGACATGTGCTTGTTTAACCTTCAGCAGCGAACCGTGATGGACAGTATGAGCCATCCCCATCAGCCGGCCTTTGACGATGGTGCTGTGGAAGTCACATCAGAGAAAGTGTGGCCACAGCACACCTGGATGGCTGAGGAGGAGAAGCCAACATCTGCAATGGTTGGCAGAAGGAAATCATTTAGCGAAAAGATGATAAAGAAAGCGTCCAGGTCCTGGGACTGGATACTGGGGCGCCCCACTGAAGAGGAGCGAAGACAAGGTAAGGGTTGTCAAATGGCTTGGGCTCTTGGTCCCATAGATGGCAGAAGTACCTTTGCATGACAAATGTAGATGTCCAGCCCTGTTTCCTGGCACTTCCAATCCATCCTTCTACTACACATGGACAAATGTGAGGTTCTTCATCATGCGAAGCACTTATATTTACCAGGTTATACACATGACATTTAAGGGTGAGGTGGGACGAGGATATTGGATGTATGGGAGCCTCTGATTGGGACAAGGCCCTGATGTACCCCGGGAGGCGGCCAGTAGAACGCGCTCTAGGTTAATGCAGTTAAAGATACTACATAGTGTCTATTACTCTAGGGCCCTGAGGTTTGGAAGAGCAACCATGCCTACTCCAGAAAGGTACCCCCTGTCGTTGCTTGCAAACGACAGTCTTTTGGGATGAATTTAACAGGATGCTGGCCATAGTATTAGGAAGGGAGAAGGGGCTTGCCAAGATTAACAACACCAATGTGCTTGTGGAGGAAACTAGAAGTTTGCCAACCTGGGTTTAGCTGTCTCACCTGGAGATGTGGCACACGGATGGGTGGCCTGACCCCTCCATTAGTCTAGGCATGGTGCACAAACATGGACGGGTGCATGGCTGTGGAGAGAATGGTGTATGCTGCCAGGGGGTGTAATGAATAGTTCCAGAAGGTATAGGGACCCAGGGTACAATACGTAGGGCTCAAGTGTTCTATGTCACAATTTCTACTGCCAGAGCAAGCACACAGGCTCCCAGACTCCCCTAAGCCAATCATGATGCTGCTATCATGCTTGTGATAGTATTACCAGCATGACAGCAGGTTTGTGATTGGTCTGAGCAGCAACCTGGTTTGCTGCTCAGACAGCGCCTGGGACTGTTCTCTACCCGGCTGTGTAACACTGCCGGGTGGAGAAATGCTAAGTGCGCATGTCAGTTTGACCATCCTAAGATGACCAGCTAAAAGGTCAAGCACACTTGTGGTACCCACCACTCCTCCTCCCTGCTACATGACGGTAGCCCAGCTCCTCCCTGCCCTAACCGGTCTTGGTACTGAAAAATAAAATGATAATAACGGTGTGTTTTTGTCATTTTATTTTTCGTTTTTGCACCGCTCAGAGAGCTGTGGGACGACGCTCCTTTGCCTTAACAGAGGAGCCGCCACTGCTTATCAGGTTGTCTAAACTTGATAAAATGAGTACCACTGAGTTAGGTAATACTGACACAGATTATTGAGGTCTAAAGAGACAATTCAGTTTGTGGTGCATGCTGTGTAAATTGTCAATGTTATATGACATCCCTGTACAGTCTACTGAAAAGTTAGATTTTTTTTACTCTTATTCAGTTAGCGGTGTGTGTATTGGAAAGGGTTTGTAAATCAAATTAGAAGTTGAAAAAGTTCAGCCATCTCTTCCTTTGGCCCACACAGACATGTAAACACAGCCACCCTGAGGGCCAGTTCATGACCCCGCCCACTTCTCGAAAATCTCAGGCCAGCAGCTGAGACATGAACTCAGTGCTAACTATAGAGAGAGCCTTTGTATTTTTACTGGCAATCCAGCCTTTGGTTCACAAAATAGCATCAGGTCCAGGAGGGGAATACCAGCTTAACAAATCCTGCAGGAATGTCCTGTGGAGTATTTCCCAGAACCCAGGCTGCAGTGTTTATGTTACTGTTAAGGCCATGGTCTTTTAACTTTTTAATGTCTCCCATGCACCCCCCTCCCCACCAACCGCCCATGTGAAATAATCTTACCTGGGCCCCAAAATGAAATAACAGATTCTCACAATCACTCTATAAAATGTTAAATGCTGCAAGCAAGAAGAGGAATTGTATGGAGCTTGAGTGCACACTTTCCAGCTAATATAGGGAAATCTATATTTTGCTATAGTGTTTTTCAACTTTGCATGCTTGATATCTGTTAAACAAAGCAAGCCAAATATTTCCCACAGGCCCTTTGTTCTGTCTTACTTCTTTCATAGAATACATCCTGTTTATGAAGTTGAAACCCTTTGAGAGTGTCGAAGAAACAAATGACAGAAATTGATGTTCATACATTCCTTGTATTTGCCCTCTCACAATATCATACTAAGTTGTCAGCTGACTTCATGTCATGCGACGGTTCCAGCCAGCCATGGCTTTTCAGCGATACAGCACTTTGCCTACTTAAGTTTTGACCTTATCCGTACAATGTGAAATACAGAACTACAAGTCCCAAAATGCAATTTGCTATAAACTAAAATATCAGGACTGGCTAAAGATGGTTTATGAGAGATTGGGCTACTTGGCAGCTCCGATCATAGTTAGCTAAAATATTGCAGTTTTTAGTGCAGTTCTCCTTTTTAAAAGTGCAGTGAAATAAATGTTTCCATCATGCTGCTTGACGGATCAGACACTCTGAAAGTCCCCACGTCATTATGCTTTATCAGAAATGTAGAGAGCCTTTTAAGTGTTATTTTATACTCCTAGCCGGGACATGACTTATTTATTTATTTATTTAGTGTTTTATAGAGCACGAACGTGACCCGTTAGGGTATCAGAGCGCTTTACAGGGATAACACGTTGTATACAAGTATGAAATAGTCAAAGAAAAAAATGAATGACGGAAGAATTAATGATTGTCTATTACAGAGCTGCTGACTTCTGATCTTTTGTTTCAGTAAAATCCAGGTGAGGTTTTTAAGCATGTGTGTCTGTGCTCACCAGGCGCTTACTAAAAGCATGTCTTGGCCAGAACCTGGCGCCCGCCTGCCATGAATTCTGGCCCTACCCCAGTTTGAAGACCTCTGCTCTGCTGTTAGCTGCTATGTGCGTCCACTAGCAGGAATATAAAATGGCTGCCGCACAATAGTTTCTATTCAGGCCATTGGAAGTCCCAGGCAGCACAGGGCCACCGCGTCATAATAAAGTAAAGTGTCGCTGAAGCTGAGCTGAGCTGCTGTGGAAGGTGACAATAGAGATTTTTAACACAAAATATGCCCGGGGTCGTGACCTATTAAAACTTAAACTTAAATTCTGTTGCGAGAAAACGCCTATCCAATCTGCTCACTTCCTTGTTGATTTTTAACAGTTTGGAGTCCACATGCTCTCCAAATCTTTCCTGATTTGGACATTCTTATTTGAAGTGATATCCTAGTTTCTAGAATCTTACAAAAGTTATAGAAAGAAAATATTAGAATTACAAAGTAAAAAAAATACAAGATAAGTGCATTAGAAATTATCTTATTACACAGGGAAATTAAATGGTTAAAGCCATATGAAAAGTAAAATTTTCCTAGGCAGCAAAAGACTTGCTTTGGGTGCATCAAGTAATAACATTTTAGAAGAAAAGTGTATTTGAGAAAATTTAAAGTTACTTGACTCGTATGCAGTGAACACGTTGGGCGTGCAGTGACAGGAACGTTGGGTCTCTGTGTGTTGTTTGGTGGCTGTCGGATAGTAAGTTCGGCAATAGAAGCCCTACAGAATGCATGCACTACAACATGCAAGGTACACTGTGGGGCGTGCCGGGTAGGTGGGGGCACATTAAAGCAAGTGGAGCCATTCCTGGGCTCCATCCTTCAAGGCCAGCAGGGCTTGGAGGGAGTCACTCACATGCCACATCAGTGTATCAGAAAGGCATCTAAGTCTGAATGGAGTCAGTTGTAATACATGTTACAATTTATGTGCACTTTGGAACAATATACATGTCCAGTGCTTTAAGGGCATAAAATAGTTAGGCCTGGGTGTCAAATTCCGCTCCACTCGAAAGAACACCTCCTGGCGAGGTTCTCGACGCAGGCAGTTGCGGATGGACGCTACCGCTCCCGTTGAGAAACCTTGCGTTCGTTCTGAGGAAACTGCCACTCGAGTAGAACATCTTCACGAGCTGCATAAATAAGCAACTCCCTCTTGTGCTGCTCATAATGCCGTTTGCGCTGCTTTTTCAGCGTGGTACAAACACCCGGTGCTAAAAATCAGTGTGAATGGTGCAACCTAACGTACCCTGCCGCTTGTGGATATCTGTGTAGCTCTGGGAGTTTTTTGGCCACTTTGTGGAGTTCCGAGACTCTGCCCAGGCCTAAAAATAATCTATGCTAACTGTGATCCTGAGTGTAAACTAGGCGGGGTCAGTGAATATGGGGGAGGGATCAGAGACAAGGCGACAAAGAATATTTTGCAGCTGTTTTGTTGACCTTTCAGCCAGTGCCGGCTCGTGTAGGGTGTTCCACCGTGCGGTGACGTGGGACCAGGGAGGGGCAGGGTTGGGGGGTGTAAAATACGGGAAATGGACGCTTACAGGTAAGTAACGTAAAAAATAAATATAACGAATGTTGTTGCGCGTGCTGCATCGCATTTGGCGTTGCAGCGCGCACAAGGAAATGTGTTTTATTTATTTTTTACGTTACTTACCTGTAATCGTTCATTTCCTGTATTTTACACCCCCCCCACCCTGCCCCTCCCCACGTCACCGCCCGGTGGAACGCCCTACATGAGCCGGCACTGCTTTCAGCATCAGTTAAATGCAAATAAAACATGATAAACACACCCTGGATGAAGAATAAATGCAAATTAAAATAATTGGTGGGAAATACACTCCTTTGTGTTATGACAGTTCAATTGGTTAATGTGATCACTGCAGATGTCTTTGTGTTTAACCAGACAGTCACAGAATGGAATCCTGGTTATTGCCGTGGGGAATAGTGACGTGTTTATAGAGCTGCGAGGTACCAGCCGTGCCTAATAACACTATAAAAGTATGACAGTCATTATTTTTTAAGTCTAGTACGCCCAGTATAAGATAGACTTCTTCAAAATGTGCAGTTTTAACGCTTAAGATAAAACAAGTGCTCTTAAATTACATTTAGTAATATGCAGTCAGACTGTACCTAGTGAAACCTTTTTGTGTACGTTTATTTTAGAGGACGACACTCCAAAACCCCGCTGGTACCGCCCTTGTATTACCCCCTAAAAAAGATAAATATTTGCCACAATAAAGTCTCAAATTACTGTTAATTAAAGCCACACACTGGCTCCCAAGCAACCTATGGATTTTCTGATTACAATTGCACACATATACATTTCTTTCAGGTGGTAGGGACCCTGCTGGCAAGGCTTGCTTCTATCTTCCCTGACTGCCACTTCCTTGATTTCACAGCTCTGGCCACACCTGCCTTTCCTTTCAGTCAGATGCACCTCAAAGGTCTGCACTGACCATTCAGGGAATAGTTGTTTTTTTTACAAAAAGTTGGGGAACTCTGTATAATTGATAAAAAAAGCTAGAGAACGTTGTTCCCAACAGGTCCTGCACACTCCGACCACTGCAGACACCCAACAGTTGAATCATGAAGCAGCTTCACAGAAGCACTGCTCCCACGACCAAACGGAAACAAAACGTACATTTACGAGAGGTAGCTCTGATGTTTCCTCTTTTCCGTTCGAAAACTGCACATTGTGCGTGTTTTGCATTAAAAGCACAGACTCATACAAACGTTAATAATACGACGAGAAATACATATTGCAAGACCCCACAGTAGCGCTTCGAAGCAGCACTGTAGATCCTAGGGGACATCATCTATTCGATTCGTGTCCTTGTTGTCCCGCAGGACAGTTGCGACTCACGCATTGGATTTGTCATAAAGAGTGTACAGAGTGTGAGTAGGTGCAGCAGCTGTGCACTCTGCAGGGGGAAGCAGATAAATGAAGGGGCTGTCGCCTTTGGGCCCAGGGAGGTAGGCAGCAGGTCCGAATCCCAGCCTCGGCTCAACATCCTGTGATTGTGGACATATCACTCAATGTCACTGAACCTGTAATCTGGCTGTCCTGTACAGCCCTCTCCATGCCTCATTCCATGTTTGATCAATAAGAACTGCAAACGAAGATGAAACAGAACAACTTTAGCTAAATCACAGTCGAAGGCAGAGACTGAGATCTGCTTCCTGTCCGGCAGATGGCGCTCCAGCTACGCTTTCGATGTCTCCACAGTACCTCTCCATCGAAGACGCCGCCTAGGAATCCCAGAACAAGCAGAAGCCCGGGCTTTACGTGTGGGCGGGTCCTTCCGGGCTTGGCGGACAGTAATTAAAACATTAATTCGAAACAGGTCCCTACTAGGCCCTATATTCTTTTCCTTAAATTTACAGACAAAAACACTGACATTTTTTCTCAACATCGGTTGAAAAAACCCTTTAGGTAAATATCATGTCAGCGATGTAGTTGCTGTTCCTGTTTACATATCACACCTTTACTTTATCTTCCCAACTAGTATTTGCTTGTCCAGAGGTTGTGCTCTGTACTTTTTTCATGCATCTATAAAGGGCCGGAAAGGCCTTTTATTCCACCGGGCATTTACCCGCTGGGCTGGATCCCCGGGAGTGTGGATTTTAGGGCAGGGTGGCTCTCATGGTTCCTCTATGGCACGCAAACACCGAAATTCGCAGAATTCTGCCATTTGCGAACCCATTTTCACTAAATGGTATGTATGAAACATTTTTGGTGCAAAATAAGGAATCGCAAAATTTGCCATTCCTTATTTTGCGATTGCATTTAAGGAATTGCAAATTTTGCGATTCCTTAAATGCAATGTATCAAGGAAAAAACATTCCAAAATGCCATTAAGGAATTGCAAATTACCACCAACTTCTAGTTGGTGGTAAGTTGCGAATTCTTTTAAAAAAGCATTTTTTTTAAATCAAAAGGTGCCATGTGACGATCATACATGCCCTTAGGGCATGTATGTGCGCCATATGCGCACACGTCATTTTCAGGGGTGCAGCAGGGTGTTCTTGAGACACCCCTGCACCCTTGAAAATATTCACAATTTGCGATTAGCAAATTGCGATTCGCAAATTTCCCCTTCATTCCTATGGGCCTCCTGGCCCATGGAAATGAATTGGAAATTATTCCTTAATTGCGATTAGCAATTTGCTAATCGCAATTAAGGAATTTTAAGGAATCGCTAAAATGAAGCGATTTCCTACATACATACCAATTTGCGATTTCTAAATAGCGATTCCTTAAAAATCGCTATTTAGGAATCGCAAAACGGAATGTTGATACATATGGCCCTAGGTGAGGAGAGAAAGTGTGCGAGTAAGAGAAATGGAGGGCGTGGTGAACAGGAGGTGATGCAAGGAAGTACATTCAAAGGGAGGCAGCGAAAAAACAGCGAAGAGCAAAGAGATAATGTGAGATAAGCAGATGCAGATTTCAGAAAGAAGTAGAGAAAAAAGTGTGCAATGATCTAACAGAGTCCGACGTTGCAGAGGAAAATGGTGTGAAGGGGAGAACAGGAGTGTTTGAGACCATCTGAAGGCCACTACCCCTTCCACAGACTTTAGTAATGTTTAATTCACAGCGCAATAAGTTCAGAGCTGAAACATTTTCAACTCTAATTAATCAGAACAATATCTTTGTTACTCACGTATTTGATACTATTACTAAGCATTGGTAAAGTGAAGAGGGCGGCTTGAGTTAGGCATATGTCTGTAGTTGTGTTAATGCCTAGAATAGATGCAATAATAGAAAAAAACACAGCGAGGCACCCAAATTCTGGCCAATGGGGAACAGATGTGGGCAAATCAGCAAATAGGCAGTGCAGAGGCCAAGGGTCTGACCAGGCTCAAAGAGCCCTAACACAATCCGCTTACGGCATCGAACAACGCAGAAACTGCCCAAATCGGCCCGAGGCTTCTCAAAAAAGCAGCCCACAGCTGGATCTACGGATACCGGCCCCTCGGGCATTGCCCGAGTGCTCGCCTTACCAATCCGATGCTGTCTCAAATATAGGAAAAGCAGGCACAGCGAACTAAAGTTCCTGGCTCGGATCACACAATTTGGTTAAGCGAAGAAGCCAGGATTGATTTTAAGTTTCCTGGTCTCACATTGTGCAAATTCATCCTCTTGAGGGGTATATCTTGCTCTCCTCCATTTTGCATCCAAGGTTAATGCTTTGTGTTTGATTTTTTGAGCAGCTACATCAGTGCGCTCCGTTAAATTCACATTATTACATGTAAAATCAAATGAAAGAAGAACTCTTTCTAGAAACATATTCAAAGTTAGGGGAAGGTAAGGTACTCTATTTCAGCATTGACAGGACCTGCTTATCCAGTCTTAAGAGAGAGACCAACTTCAGGCTGAACACTTTCAGTGAATTTATTTACATGAATCAACAAAGCACAGTTCTGGGCGACGCCAGGGAGATCACATTCCACCAGTGAAGTGCAGAGCTCAGCAGCTGGCAGATGTTCACACAGAGCCCACTCCATGTGGGCTGCTTGCATTATTCATTACCCCCTGGCTTTTGGGGCAGTAGGCCAGGCTGACCGACCATCGAGGCGCTGTAGAGTGCTGTGAAAGTGCTTGGCGAGGGATGCAATCGTGGTGATCACGGCCGGACTAGGAACCTACACCGGCCCTGGCGACCTGCTCACTGGCCTCCGGGGGAGAAGGAGCGGGGTGCGGCCGACCTATTTGCTACGGTCGGTTTTGGACGATATTGCCGACCCCCGGTAACAAAAACGATCCCTTTAGTGGTCCAAAATTAGCCCCCACTCTAGCGGCCCTCCGGAGAAACGCCCGGTGCCCGCTACGGCCAGTCCGGCCCTGGTGGTGATGTTTCAAATTGTGCGTACTCACGACCACCTGAAATGCCATTAGCACAGCATCGGTCTCTGAGCTCTTTAACAGTACATCTGCTAAACGACCTGAGCGCCTGGCAACACCTCCTCTGCGGCAGGAGGGAAGCCATGAGACTGAGGTGAGCGGGTGAGTGGCACAAGCCACATGACGGCTCGGCCGTTGTTGGCTCAAGGGTCTCAGAGAACCCCACCTTGAGCTAGAGCCGGGCGTCTGGCTCAAAACTTCACTGGGTCGCTCACTCCTATAGGAGAATGCCAACTTTTGAACTTCAATAATGGCACAATCTATTGTTCGAAATCCAAAGATCGAAATCTGCGGAACAGTACTGTTTCTGACTCTGTTCTTCCTATTCAACACCTCCTGTCCTGCTGGCGAGTGGCAGCCACCACAATAAAGAGGTGGGGGGCGCAGGGCCGGACTGGGAACCAAAACCGGCCCTGGCAAAGTGCTCGGCCGGCCCCTCGCCCCCTGGGCGGGAGGGGGGCGAGCACTTTGCCAGGGCCGCTTTTCAGCTGATTTTGTTACAGGGCCGATTTTGCAGCTATGCTGCAAAAACGGCTCTGCAACAAAAACGGCCCCCAGGGACCAAAAACCGGCCCCCACCCTTGCGGCCGATCGGGGGATTGCCCGGTGCCCACAACGGCCAGTCCGGGCCTGGGGGGGCGGATGGAAGGGGCGCTGGGCAGCGTGGGAGTGGGAGTACATGGGGGGGCTATAATTAAAAAAAAAGCAAAGTTTACCTGGAGCGGCCTACTGCATGGCATTTAGCCTCCTTCTTCCTGGTCCCAGAAGGTACTGGGGCCACGTCACGGACTCCACGCAGGGATTGGTCTGAGCAGACAGGAAAGATGCCCTGCTCTGGGGGGTTATCTCCAGCCTGGCTGCTAAATGCAGCTGCACTGGAGAAACCGAAGTGCGCATGTGTGTTTTGGTCGGCCTGGGATGGCTGGCCAAATACATATGCGCACTTAGGGAGTGCACATAGCACTCCTCCTCCCAATGCCCCGCCCCTCCTTGTGCAAACTGGCTCAGAGCCGGAATATGAAAATTAGAACCATGACATTGTTTTATTTTTTATTTACTGGCTCTGAACCAGACAGTGGGGCGACGTGTCTCTAGTTCGAACGGCTCAAAAGTTACCAAAAACACAGCGACGTGATGCTGCTCAGAAGAAGGCCCTATGCCAATCTTGACTGGTTAGCTTTCGGTAGCGTATTGCTTGGTTTAGGTTTTAAACTGATTCTAATGAGTTGCAAAAAATTCTTAGATAGTCTTAACAAGTTTAAACATTTCAAAAAAACGAAGTAATACTATCCCAAAATGTGCCTTTTCTTGATGCATAAATTACTCAACCCTGCCATATAATTTGTCCCTCCCCGCCGCATAATTCCAATGTCCCTGATTATAATCCTAGTAGGGTTAGTACCAGGGCTCGAGTCGGGGTACCACGTGGGTGGACAGCGTCCCCCCACTTATTTTACCGGGAGCTCGATAGGTGGAGCAAATGGAGCCACACATTCACTCTTTGGCCTCTCTGGGGCGAGATTGGAGCTCATTCAGAACACTGCTCACGCGCATTCTTCCCTGATGCAATCGCATCTAAGGGGTGAGAGAGAGGGGGGCAATGAATCCGATGGTGCAAGCCACTTTTCGCGACGTCACTTCCTGTTGTGACGTCAGCGTCCCCCCACTTCTTTTTTTAGGACTTGTGCCCTGGTTAGTACCCTCACCAGGCCTAGTATGTACCTCCAGTAAAGCCCCAGCACCTGTGCAGTGTGCCATGCTGTGCCTCTCGCCCCTGGGTGCCCTCTCGCCCCAGCGTTGAGGGCATTGGGCAACCGCTGCCACCCCCATCTCACACAGCACTCGTTGTTCCAGGGAGCAGGCCTGGGCGGCCCCCGCCACCGCTCTGCTATTTGTGATTCAATTTTCATATCCCACCACAAGGGAGCTGCTGAATGCGGCCATTGACCACTCTCGGTGCGGGGAGGGGGGTGGGCAGGGTGGACCCCCCTCTCTGCCCCTTCCTGACGTCACAGCTATAATGGCGCCGAGGCCTCCTCTGCTTTTCCAGCAGCAGCTGCTGCACGCTGGGATAAAGCCTCTGGGAATGGGGCGGGGGCCATTAAGATTAAGCAAGCTATTGCCAAGAGTTGCAGAGTGGGACTCCATGATTGGAATAGGCACAGAGGCGAGAATTATCAGGTCCGTGGAATTTTGAGCCCAAGACCCACTGAGGCGGGAATTGAACCCTGGTCACGGGCTAGATCTCTGCATCAGGGTCTGCCGCTCTAACCATTGAGCCACACTTCCCCACAGGAGACAACAGGAAACAAACAGAAGAATAAATGGAAGTGGAATAATGCCCAACAGAAAAGAAAGTGCTATATCCTTCCTGAAGATAACACGGGAATCGTCAAAGTTAACCATAGGGTCCTCATATTTCTGGGTGGAAAGAGAAGGGGGAGGGGGTGCTTCTTGAAAACGAATTCCCAGACACTCGAGTAAGATGCAAAATCTGCGGCTTGTTTTCCTTTGTTGCTCACACACGAGGCTGTTGAAGCTTGTTTCCCACCGCCGACGCGGCGCGTGACGTCACCACGTCAGGGAGACGCATGAGCCGCAGCAGCTAACACTACAAAGGTGCATTGAGAAGAGAGGGCTGAGCATACAGTCTGTCAAATATACCCCTCTGCAAGAATATATCATTACACCTGTTACTTGGTATGAGTGTTGGGTTTCCCTTTCTTTACTGCTACCAAGTTGGGAGGCTGAGGGACCCTCCAGAAGTACATCAGTTATAGGGTGACCAGGTGTCCCCGTTGTGCCAGGATGGTCCCAGTTTTTAACCAGCTGTCCCAGCAAATTTCAAGAAATGTAGCTCATGTCCCGGTTTTTAACCCCTTCGCTGCGGCGGCTATTCCGCCGCAGCGCTAAGGGGGAGGCGGGGCCGCGTGGCGGTCCCGTGCTCGTGACGGAACCGCTCCGTCACGGCCCGCGGGCGAGCTGTGCTTATGACGGAACGGTTCCGTCACGGCCCGCCCGCCTAATAGAACCTTCAGCGCAGGCGCGGAATTCGTGCCCCGCAGGCGCGGCGATCGGGCCGTGACCGAACCGTTCCGTCACCAGCACAGCCCACCCGAGGTTCGTGACGGAACGGTTCCGTCACGAGCATGGGAGGGGTTAAAGAGGGTCGACTGAAAACGGTGGGAGGTGTTTTTTATGTTTTACAAAGCAGGGTTAGTTAGCAGTTGTTTCAAGGAAAGCAATTTAATTAACAGGCAAGCTACTGGCTTTAAAAATTGCATTGCATGTATGTTCTTACTGCCTGTTCTGTAATCCTCTGCTGATAGCGCTCCCATCGCTTGAACTTAAAGTCAAATTGTAGGCCCCCTTCTATTTTTGTGAAATGTCCCGTTTTTTGGCTTTAAAATTCTGGACACCCTAATCAGTTACCTCAGGCGTTAGCTTTTGAATATTGCAAGCTGCCTCTGTCTAGAACCAGAAAAACAATGGCATCCGTTATTATGAGGACCCAATGGGATGTGGCGTAACGGCAAGAGCTGTCGACTTTGGCGCTAGGGATCCAGGTTAGAGTCTCGACGTTGGCCCAGCATCCTGTGATTCTGCCCAAATCTCTTACTGTCCTTAATGACAGCGCCTGGGTACCCTCACGGGTGATTGGACTACAAATCCGAGTATTTATTTATTTATCTATGTGCACTTCTTTCTTTTTCAGGGCCCAGTGTGCTCTAAAACTACTCCAGCTCCACACATTTCCCCTAAAACATACTGTGAGAAGTTGGCCTGGTAGGGGATGTTTCCAATTCTGTTGTAAAGTTAAAGTTAAAGGACACTTCCGCTGAACCTAGAGGAACAAAACTTAACACACAGACCCTAGAGGTGTGCACCAGTGTGGGAACACCGGCGGAGCAAAGTTACCTCACCCACAGGAAGTGGGTGCACAGGGTCGAAGTGGCGTCGGGTTTTGACTCGCAGGCTCTTGGTGCTTGAAGCTGAAAGGGCTGCAGGCGGGTTAAAGATGAAGTGTCCGGTGGAGTCCAAGGGTGGACTCAAGTTGTAGAGTACCTGAAAGCAGAGGGGACAGAGTCTGGGTCACTCAGCAGTGACCAGGGTGGAACCAGGACGGAACCAGGCAATGTCGGGCGCAATCAGGTGGTCGTCGAGGAGCTTCTCTCCGCTGTCACGTGGGCTCTGGGGCATCTGCGACGTCCAGGAGCAGGTCACGATCTGTCCCACGCAGGCTCTCACCGTCGGTGCAGTCGGCTTCAAGTTTGGAGCAAACAAGCCTTGGCAAGAGCAATCCACGCGGGATCGGAAGATTGCTTCTCACTCGGACCAGGAAGGTCAGAGTCGGGGCTCCTTTTCAGGGGAGCTGGTGTGGATCTGGAGCAACCACCTACTACCTGACCAAACAATCCCTTATGGTGTCTGGTTGTAAGTCAACCTTATTAGACAAGCTATCCTAGGGGTAGCATGGACTAAGCAGCCTAAAGGCTTAACTTAAG
This sequence comes from Lissotriton helveticus, assembly GCF_964261635.1. Taxonomy (NCBI): domain Eukaryota; kingdom Metazoa; phylum Chordata; class Amphibia; order Caudata; family Salamandridae; genus Lissotriton; species Lissotriton helveticus. The sequence continues at coordinate 64,942,709 of NC_136064.1, forward strand.
AGGTCGTGTTAAGCGAGCTGTTTTACCACATACAATCCTGTAATACCAAATGAAAGGACACCACACAAGTATATATTATAAAAATATATGTGTTTATTACTAAAAACAATCCCCAGTATTCTTTATGAATAAAGGGGCACAAGCGTTAAATCAAAAGCACTGTTTAAACATACAAAGTTGCACAATTATGGATGAGGGCAGGGGGCCACTCAAACCATATACTAAACAAGTGGTATAAGAGATGCCACTCGAGCAGTGGTTAGGCCTAGGGCCTAGGGAATCGCTGGGAGCAGTCAGGACAAGCAATGCTGAAGTCGGGAATGGCCCTCGGGATTCGGGAGATGTGCGGAAAGCGCACGCACGCACCAATGTTAACCAATGGTGCGTAAAAGTTGTAAAGTTAAAGTTAAAGGACACTTCCGCTGAACCTAGAGGAACAAAACTTAACACACAGACCCTAGAGGTGTGCACCAGTGTGGGAACACCGGCGGAGCAAAGTTACCTCACCCACAGGAAGTGGGTGCACAGGGTCGAAGTGGCGTCGGGTTTTGACTCGCAGGCTCTTGGTGCTTGAAGCTGAAAGGGCTGCAGGCGGGTTAAAGATGAAGTGTCCGGTGGAGTCCAAGGGTGGACTCAAGTTGTAGAGTACCTGAAAGCAGAGGGGACAGAGTCTGGGTCACTCAGCAGTGACCAGGGTGGAACCAGGACGGAACCAGGCAATGTCGGGCGCAATCAGGTGGTCGTCGAGGAGCTTCTCTCCGCTGTCACGTGGGCTCTGGGGCATCTGCGACGTCCAGGAGCAGGTCACGATCTGTCCCACGCAGGCTCTCACCGTCGGTGCAGTCGGCTTCAAGTTTGGAGCAAACAAGCCTTGGCAAGAGCAATCCACGCGGGATCGGAAGATTGCTTCTCACTCGGACCAGGAAGGTCAGAGTCGGGGCTCCTTTTCAGGGGAGCTGGTGTGGATCTGGAGCAACCACCTACTACCTGACCAAACAATCCCTTATGGTGTCTGGTTGTAAGTCAACCTTATTAGACAAGCTATCCTAGGGGTAGCATGGACTAAGCAGCCTAAAGGCTTAACTTAAGAGGTCGTGTTAAGCGAGCTGTTTTACCACATACAATCCTGTAATACCAAATGAAAGGACACCACACAAGTATATATTATAAAAATATATGTGTTTATTACTAAAAACAATCCCCAGTATTCTTTATGAATAAAGGGGCACAAGCGTTAAATCAAAAGCACTGTTTAAACATACAAAGTTGCACAATTATGGATGAGGGCAGGGGGCCACTCAAACCATATACTAAACAAGTGGTATAAGAGATGCCACTCGAGCAGTGGTTAGGCCTAGGGCCTAGGGAATCGCTGGGAGCAGTCAGGACAAGCAATGCTGAAGTCGGGAATGGCCCTCGGGATTCGGGAGATGTGCGGAAAGCGCACGCACGCACCAATGTTAACCAATGGTGCGTAAAAGTTGTAAAGTTAAAGTTAAAGGACACTTCCGCTGAACCTAGAGGAACAAAACTTAACACACAGACCCTAGAGGTGTGCACCAGTGTGGGAACACCGGCGGAGCAAAGTTACCTCACCCACAGGAAGTGGGTGCACAGGGTCGAAGTGGCGTCGGGTTTTGACTCGCAGGCTCTTGGTGCTTGAAGCTGAAAGGGCTGCAGGCGGGTTAAAGATGAAGTGTCCGGTGGAGTCCAAGGGTGGACTCAAGTTGTAGAGTACCTGAAAGCAGAGGGGACAGAGTCTGGGTCACTCAGCAGTGACCAGGGTGGAACCAGGACGGAACCAGGCAATGTCGGGCGCAATCAGGTGGTCGTCGAGGAGCTTCTCTCCGCTGTCACGTGGGCTCTGGGGCATCTGCGACGTCCAGGAGCAGGTCACGATCTGTCCCACGCAGGCTCTCACCGTCGGTGCAGTCGGCTTCAAGTTTGGAGCAAACAAGCCTTGGCAAGAGCAATCCACGCGGGATCGGAAGATTGCTTCTCACTCGGACCAGGAAGGTCAGAGTCGGGGCTCCTTTTCAGGGGAGCTGGTGTGGATCTGGAGCAACCAGATTCACGAGTCTTCTTAGGTAGGTCGTCGGCACAGGGACCACTAGCCAGCTGGCAAGTGACCGGGCCAACGCGTTGAGCCAAATAGAGCCAAAGGGCCCCACGCAGCACTCGTCGAGTGTGGAGGGCTGAACTTCGGCTCAGGAGCAGCTCAGGGTGGGGGCTTCTCAAACCCCGGTGCACAGCTTCGAGGATCACTCGTGGGCTGCACGGTCAGCGTCTCGTGGTCAATTCAAGATGGCGTGCCCCACGCTTCCGGTCGCCTCCACGGGTCTCAGCTTTGCAGGGACTGTGGATCGGGCTGTTAGAAGGCAGGCAGGCTTGATCTCGTTGATCTCAGTCGCTCGAGTTCCGGCGGGAACTGCAACTAAGTAGATGTTGAGGGCTGGATGGTGCCTGCTGCTGCAGGGTGGTCACTCCTTGACCACAAGGGAGATTCTTCGGGCTTCCACGTTGAGATGGAGGGCGAAGGGTCCAGAATATCGTTTCAAATGTTTCTTCCAGGAAAATCTGATGTGCATTGGCACTGCTCCCACTCTTATTCGAATCTGGGGGGCGTGATTACCTGCTAGGTCCCCTCCTATGGGTGGGACCCAGGAAGTGGGTGGATACACCCCCTTCCTTTGATCCAGGCCGCCCTGGCACGAGGGCTGGAGTGCCCCAGAACCGGTTTGGCCGGATTATGCAAGGGGCAGCCTTGTGCGCCCCAAGCAGTGTCTGGTTTCTTTCAAACCTCCCTGCTACAATACACTATCTCCTGTCTGGAGGGCGGTGACACCCTCCTGTGACAGGAAACCCTTTGTCCAGGACCCATTTGGTCGAGTTTCGGTCAACTGCAGGGGTCCAGACATTTGTCTGTGGCAGAGGCATCCATTTTGTGGATCTTAAGGTCTTTGGAGAAATCAACCGCATTAAAGTAAAGTAACATGTCTTACCCCTCTAGAGGGGTGGAATGCCATCCCCGTCGCCAGAACTGGCGAGGGGATGGTATTCCAAATCGTATGACACCTTACACGACATGTTTTGATAAAGCCAAACCAAAGTTGCTATATAACCGCGAGGATTATAAGGCGCTTAAGAGTATATGGTATGGCATTATCCTGAAACAGCTTAGGGAGTTGTTCCCGACAGCTGCAGACAGGCTCAGCTCATGCTAGAGCTCCATCTCACATGAAACCACGCACTCTGCCTCCAGGATTGATCAGGCCTTCCATAGGAGTGGCTCACAGGTTAATATGTGTCCAGATATAGGTTTAGATATAGGTATACTATATCTAAGCAAGGGGTGATTACACCACCTTACCCCAGCTGAGTGATCAGCCAGTTGTGTCAATTTAAGAACCAGCCAGGGGTGGCAAAAGATATGCTGCAGCCCCTGGTAGGCCTTGGTGGCCCCTATGCCCTGTGCACCTATAGTGCATTATACAGGGGCTGACAAGGAGTCCATTTCCAATTGTGGTATGTACCTAGGGTACATGGAATCCATTTTACAGAGAGAGCAGATGGCCTGGGCCCTGATTAGCAGGGAACCAGGTCAACTAAGTCAAAAAACCAGCTAAACACAGGCAAAAAATCCGGGGTAACCATAGTCAGGTAGCCACCTTCCTACATAACCCCCCCCCCAAACGAAAGGAGATAAGGCTATCCTTGGCCAGGTAAGCCTATATTGCCTGAGTGGCCATATAAGGAAGTACCTGCACTAGCATGGGTACCCCCTGTCTCATGGTCCACTAAGCAGTCCCTCACCCTTGGGGTATTAGAGGGTCTCCACCATAGGGAATCACTACCTTGGGTGTGTTTATGCAAAGTTAAAGGCTGGTTTGGATATGGAGTATTGAAGAGAGGCCCTACTAATTTAGGGCTTAGCTTCCTCCAATTATCTTCCACCATATGTGCCTTTCTCTCTTTAACTGAGTTGCACTGTGCTCTCAGGGTCAACCTCTGGCTACCTAAAGCTGGAGGCTGGGTCCCTCTGTTTGGCTTGCTGGAGGGACAGTTCAGGTTTGGGCCCCTTGGGTCCCAGGTTTGGCTGTGCCCAACAGAATCCATCTGTGGGAGGTCCCTAACTGTTTTTAAGGGGGCTCCCTCAGGAGTTTTTAAAGTTTTCACCTTACTAGGGCTACTAGTTTTGGTGCACCTAATCGTTTGATGGGGGTGCTTTATTTGACAGGGGGCCCTCTGGGTCTCACTGTCCTTCTTGTCCTCTGCAGCCCTGGGCTGGCTAAGGCAAGGGAGAGAGGGGCAGGTTACCTGCTCCAGACTGGGTTCCACCTGAGAAGGGTCCCCGCCATCAGAGGCTCTGTCAGGCCAGGCCTAACAACCTCTGGGGCAGTTCCTTCATCAGGGGTAAGATCAGTTCCCTGAGGAGGCTGATCCTGTCCTAAAGTCTGGTGAGGGGGAGATTTCTCTTCCTCCTCCATGCTCTCAGTTTGTGTGGAGTTATCCATCATTTCAGGTTTCACAACACACATATCAGTTTGAGTTTGGGCTGTGGCCATCACAGCCCCACCAACCTTTTCAGGAGGAGACTCAGTTTGGGTTTCTGCTGTTATCATAACAGCTTTGCTATTCTGTTCAGGAAGAGCTTTTGCTAAAGATGGGGCAGAGAGTTTCTCAGCCCTACCAACCTTTTCAGGAAGGACATCTTGAATTGGGGCTGTAGCCATTACAGCCCCACTAACCTTTCCATTGGAATTCACCATTCTAGAATGGGTTTCCTGTTCAACCTCAGCCCAGGCTGAGATCTCCAAATCATTACCAAGTAGGCAGTCTACAGGCAAGTTTGGTGACACTGCCACTCTCTTTGGGCCAATGACACCTCCCCAGCTGAGACTTACTACTGCCATGGGATGATTTGTTTGGATTCCATCAATGTTTGTAACCTGGTATGTGGCACCAGGTAAAAGTTGCTTAGAGGGGACTATGCCATCAGCCACCATGGTGATGCTAGCCCCTGTGTCTCTAAAAGCCTCAACTTTCAAACCATTGATGATGGGTTCTTGTCTATACTTGCTCAAAGTATTTGGGCAAGCAGAGAAGTTGGCAAACCCCATGCCAGTTTCATAAACAAGATCATTGGGTGATGGGGACCTGGATAGGCCAGGGTCCACCTGAGCTCCAACAGTAAACCCACCCAGATTCCTGGGTGTGCTTCCACTTCCTGGGGGATTACTGCTGACAGTAACAGGAGGTGTGGAAGCTGGCTTGGGAGGTATATTTTCTTTATTGTTATTCTTGGGACAACAGTTGTCTGTTTTGTAATGCCCCACCTGTTTACAGGGATAACAATAAGGCTTTTTCTCAGTTGAAGAAGTGTCTTGGGACCCACCCCCATTCTTGGAGTTTTGGGGCCCTGGGGAAGTCTTTTCTTTATTTTTATCCCCACCCTTATCTTGAGGCTTGGTAGACTCCTTCTTCTGGTTACTGTCCTGATTCTTAGGCCTAATCCTGGTTCTGACCCATTTGTCTGCCTTCTTTCCCAATTCTTGGGGAGAGGTCAGATCAGAGTCCACCAGGTGCTGGTGTAAGAGCTGGTTTTGACAATTACTTAGGATCTGCTCCCTCATAATCAAATTATACAATCCTGTAAAGTCATGTACTTTGCTGCCATGTAGCCAACCCTCCAGAGCCTTAGTTGCACAATCAACAAAATCAGTCCAGTCCTGAGTCTGTGTCTTCTGGGTATCTCTGAACTTCAACCTGTACTGTTCAGTGGTTAAGCCAACCCCATCTATCAGAACACTCTTCAGGACTTTGTAATTGTTTGCATCCTCATGTCTAACAGTGAGGAGTTTATCTCTCCCTTTCTCTGAAAAGGAGTACCATAAGATTGCTGCCCACTGTTCCTCAGGAACCTGCTGTACCATGCAGGCTCTCTCAAGAGCAGTCATCCATTTGTGGATGTCATCCCCTTCTTTGAAGGGGGGCACAATCTTTGTCAGGTTTCTACTATCATAGGACCTGGGTTTCTCTTTTGGAATATTGCTGCCACCAGTGGCATCTAAGCCACACAATTTCTGCTCTCTTGCCAAGGCAAGTTTAGCTTGGGCCATGGTAAGTTTAGCTTGAGCCAAGGCTACCTTCTCCCTCTCTATTTGGAGTTCGACAGCCCTCATTCTGGCCCTATGCTCAGCTTTCTGAGAAGCACTCATGCCTCTCTCTGATTCTCTGGAGGCACTAGAAATATGAGAGTCCCCTGAGGGAGATCTCACTCTTCTGTTGCCTGGGAGAATCACATGTTGGGTTCTGGGGAGGTGCTGGCCCTCTCCATTCCCCAGTAGGTCCAAGTTGGCCTGGCTAAGCCTGGCAACTGGAACCTGGCTACCCTGTTCCTGAACTTCTAAGTCCTCAACATCTGAGTCCTCATCTAAGTCATCATCATCCTCCTCTTCAGGGGGATCAGTTACAGGGGGGTTCCCTCCATTTCCTGTTTCTAGGGAAGCTTGCTTCGCCTTGTCTAAGTCATCCTGTTCTAGGATTTCTACCAGGATTAGGCAGGTGGGGCTTCTGCCCCTTTTTAACCCTCTTGCTTTGCACAAGGCAATCAAGTCTCTGCGGGTTAACTTGTCATATCCAAAAGTTGCCTGGGTAGGGTCAACTGTCGCAGGATTAGACCCTGAGGCCTTTCCTGTGTCAGACATGGTTACTAGTGAGGTGTAAGTGGTGCACTTACCTACACTAAGTGTTTTCCTACTGTACCTTGCTAGTGAGTTGTAGTCAGGGTGTGCTAATCCCTTTAATCTACAACTACTAAGTTCAGTAGAACTTAATATGCTAAGCTTTTGATTTATATGTACCTAGAGGTACTTGATGTGATCTTTCAATTTGATATAAAGATTGCAATGGTAAAACAACAGCAAGCTCAAATCCGCACCGCTGCTCACCAATGTGAGAAGTTGGCCTGGTAGGGGATGTTTCCAATTCTGGAACCACCTACTACCTGACCAAACAATCCCTTATGGTGTCTGGTTGTAAGTCAACCTTATTAGACAAGCTATCCTAGGGGTAGCATGGACTAAGCAGCCTAAAGGCTTAACTTAAGAGGTCGTGTTAAGCGAGCTGTTTTACCACATACAATCCTGTAATACCAAATGAAAGGACACCACACAAGTATATATTATAAAAATATATGTGTTTATTACTAAAAACAATCCCCAGTATTCTTTATGAATAAAGGGGCACAAGCGTTAAATCAAAAGCACTGTTTAAACATACAAAGTTGCACAATTATGGATGAGGGCAGGGGGCCACTCAAACCATATACTAAACAAGTGGTATAAGAGATGCCACTCGAGCAGTGGTTAGGCCTAGGGAATCGCTGGGAGCAGTCAGGACAAGCAATGCTGAAGTCGGGAATGGCCCTCGGGATTCGGGAGATGTGCGGAAAGCGCACGCACGCACCAATGTTAACCAATGGTGCGTAAAAGTTGTAAAGTTAAAGGACACTTCCGCTGAACCTAGAGGAACAAAACTTAACACACAGACCCTAGAGGTGTGCACCAGTGTGGGAACACCGGCGGAGCAAAGTTACCTCACCCACAGGAAGTGGGTGCACAGGGTCGAAGTGGCGTCGGGTTTTGACTCGCAGGCTCTTGGTGCTTGAAGCTGAAAGGGCTGCAGGCGGGTTAAAGATGAAGTGTCCGGTGGAGTCCAAGGGTGGACTCAAGTTGTAGAGTACCTGAAAGCAGAGGGGACAGAGTCTGGGTCACTCAGCAGTGACCAGGGTGGAACCAGGACGGAACCAGGCAATGTCGGGCGCAATCAGGTGGTCGTCGAGGAGCTTCTCTCCGCTGTCACGTGGGCTCTGGGGCATCTGCGACGTCCAGGAGCAGGTCACGATCTGTCCCACGCAGGCTCTCACCGTCGGTGCAGTCGGCTTCAAGTTTGGAGCAAACAAGCCTTGGCAAGAGCAATCCACGCGGGATCGGAAGATTGCTTCTCACTCGGACCAGGAAGGTCAGAGTCGGGGCTCCTTTTCAGGGGAGCTGGTGTGGATCTGGAGCAACCAGATTCACGAGTCTTCTTAGGTAGGTCGTCGGCACAGGGACCACTAGCCAGCTGGCAAGTGACCGGGCCAACGCGTTGAGCCAAATAGAGCCAAAGGGCCCCACGCAGCACTCGTCGAGTGTGGAGGGCTGAACTTCGGCTCAGGAGCAGCTCAGGGTGGGGGCTTCTCAAACCCCGGTGCACAGCTTCGAGGATCACTCGTGGGCTGCACGGTCAGCATCTCGTGGTCAATTCAAGATGGCGTGCCCCACGCTTCCGGTCACCTCCACGGGTCTCAGCTTTGCAGGGACTGTGGATCGGGCTGTTAGAAGGCAGGCAGGCTTGATCTCGTCGATCTCAGTCGCTCGAGTTCCGGCGGGAACTGCAACTAAGTAGACGTCGAGGGCTGGATGGTGCCTGCTGCTGCAGGGTGGTCACTCCTTGACCACAAGGGAGATTCTTCGGGCTTCCACGTTGAGATGGAGGGCGAAGGGTCCAGAATATCGTTTCAAATGTTTCTTCCAGGAAAATCTGATGTGCATTGGCACTGCTCCCACTCTTATTCGAATCTGGGGGGCGTGATTACCTGCTAGGTCCCCTCCTATGGGTGGGACCCAGGAAGTGGGTGGATACACCCCCTTCCTTTGATCCAGGCCGCCCTGGCACGAGGGCTGGAGTGCCCCAGAACCGGTTTGGCCGGATTATGCAAGGGGCAGCCTTGTGCGCCCCAAGCAGTGTCTGGTTTCTTTCAAACCTCCCTGCTACAATACACTATCTCCTGTCTGGAGGGCGGTGACACCCTCCTGTGACAGGAAACCCTTTGTCCAGGACCCATTTGGTCGAGTTTCGGTCAACTGCAGGGGTCCAGACATTTGTCTGTGGCAGAGGCATCCATTTTGTGGATCTTAAGGTCTTTGGAGAAATCAACCGCATTAAAGTAAAGTAACATGTCTTACCCCTCTAGAGGGGTGGAATGCCATCCCCGTCGCCAGAACTGGCGAGGGGATGGTATTCCAAATCGTATGACACCTTACACGACATGTTTTGATAAAGCCAAACCAAAGTTGCTATATAACCGCGAGGATTATAAGGCGCTTAAGAGTATATGGTATGGCATTATCCTGAAACAGCTTAGGGAGTTGTTCCCGACAGCTGCAGACAGGCTCAGCTCATGCTAGAGCTCCATCTCACATGAAACCACGCACTCTGCCTCCAGGATTGATGAGGCCTTCCATAGGAGTGGCTCACAGGTTAATATGTGTCCAGATATAGGTTTAGATATAGGTATACTATATCTAAGCAAGGGGTGATTACACCACCTTACCCCAGCTGAGTGATCAGCCAGTTGTGTCAATTTAAGAACCAGCCAGGGGTGGCAAAAGATATGCTGCAGCCCCTGGTAGGCCTTGGTGGCCCCTATGCCCTGTGCACCTATAGTGCATTATACAGGGGCTGACAAGGAGTCCATTTCCAATTGTGGTATGTACCTAGGGTACATGGAATCCATTTTACAGAGAGAGCAGATGGCCTGGGGCCCTGATTAGCAGGGAACCGGGTCAACTAAGTCAAAAAACCAGCTAAACACAGGCAAAAAATCCGGGGTAACCATAGTCAGGTAGCCACCTTCCTACACATACTAAAATAGGCAAGGAGAGGCAATGTTAGCCATGAAACCCATTCATCCTGGGGGCGGCTCAGAGATTCTGACATGTTACCTAGGGGTGGGGCAGTCACCTTACTTGCTGCCATATCAACCTGGCGTTGTTCTAGAGAACTAATCAGTCCTGCTTAATGACATATCTTTGGAGGTGGGCTGAGAGCAGCACACATTTGTATCTGTCCACAATATCCCTGAAGCTAAATTCATATTTCCTGTGTAAAGGAAGGCATCATGTTTTTTTCCTTTTCGTGCTAGCTTGCTCATACATTGCCGTCATGGACGCAATTCTTAGGAAGGCTGTCAGAATAGCAACCGCCCTTTTAACAAATTATGGTGGAGCGACCCTAACACTATGTACGCAAGAAAACCATTATTCATCTTTGCAGAGTTTCCCACTACCTTCACCTGGACTCAAATATTACTTGCCACTGAAATCTGAAACTTTTTTTAATGCTACTGTGAGGCTGTGTTGTGTAGGACTCTTCAATCTTTGCATTTTTTTTAGCTTTTGCACGTACTATGTAAAGCTGGTGAGGAACAACGTCTGAGGAACCTGCTATGCCTGTTGTAGATTTATTTGCAGTTGTGCCCAGTGCTTTGGTGAATCCTTTCAGAGTTTGTGCTTATTTGCCTTGAATGAGATGGTGTTTTCATTGAGATGTATCTAAGACATTCCAGGCAGGTCACCTGCTTTATCCATTGGTGTGATAAGTGAGTTATTAAACACCTTCCAATCTTCCTCAGTCACCAGTGAGACACCTCCCTTGATATGTGCTCTAGTGATCTGCAGGTTCACATCTCCCTTTGCAACCCTCGCTCCACTGATCTTAGATAATAAATGTAAAATGCTTGGACTCACTGAAACATGGCTGCCCTCCTCACCCTGGTTCAAGCATCTCCTGGAGTCCATATCGTGCAAGGATCAGGACACGGTCAAGTGAGGACAAACAGGAGACTCAAAGCTGCTCAAGTCAGTAGGAGCAACTTACCTGAGCCACTGACGTGGACCAGCTAACCAAGGTGCCATGGGCTGAGGCAAGATTGACGGAAAGTATGGAGGACCGATCTCGGGGTTCAGGATACAGAGGCGGGACTACCAGGACAGAGCGGGACTCAGACTGCAGCGATTGGCTGTAAGGAACAACCAACCAGGGGTGGGATACTATCTACTAGGTCAATATAAGAGGCAGCAGTGGGAGGAACTGTTCACCTTGCAACTTCCTTTAGTTCTATGATTCCCACTGTTGTCCTAGTTTACTCATTTTTGTGGCATCCTTGCACTTGTTATCTTGTTTTGTTACCCCTATCTTCGATTTCCACTGTCCTTCGGTGATTTTGGTCGATAAACGTCTTGTCTGGATTCCACCTGCTGAGAGGTTCCCGCTGTGCTTCCTCCATGCTCCCAGTACTGGAGTAGTTCTCATGATGCACTGCAGATGTTGCCAGTAGCTCGTCCATTGTGTTATCAGGTGAACTTACTACTCCGTTGTATGTTGCACGTATTTTCCATTATGTTGGATACCTAAAGTTAACATTACCTTGTTCATATTCGGGGCGTAGTGCGTGCAATCTCCAGTGATCTTGCAACACGAACAGACTATACCTTTCTCTACACACTCCACCTGAACTAACATCGCACTTGCTGGTTGACCAGCAATGACAGAGCCGGCACTTGACTCTCTGTATCAAACTTTACTCTTATTTGTTTTTTGCCTGGAGATATTGCCACTGCCAGGGTTAGATCTCCTGGTTCAAGCAGATCTCCTTGGCAGGAGGTTTGGTGGACTAGAATTCCACCAGGTCCTGCCGTTCGCTAACTGAAACCTGACGTTTGTGAGGCCAACTACCCCAGCAAGGACTCAGATGTTAATCCTTTCAGCCCATCACAAAGACTCCGGATGATTAACCGGTTGCCAGACAGGAAAGGAATGACTTACTGTCCAAAATTAGCAAATTGGATGAACAGAGGGACGTGGGACTGGTTGGATGTTCGGTCTGTACGACTACACCCTCACACCTATAGCTAAAACTTGGTAGCCTACTGCTGGATTCTGTAGTGTAGGCGAGTATGGAGTCGGCACTGATCAGGAAATTTGTGTGGGCCAGTCTGTGGTAGGATCTGGTAAATTTCGATTAGGAGATGGTGGAGGTGGAGTGACAGCAGTGGTCATAGCCCTGAATGTTGTAGGAGCTCATTGGAGCGTCCTTGGGAATAATTAAGAAGGGAAGAAGAATATCATTGTAGGAACCCTGTGGAGGCTTGGGCATTCATTCAGGGGCCATGGGGCACCTCAATGGGCTTCCGGAAGGATGCATGGGCGGTGGTCTATAGATTGAGAGACCGAGGCAGAACCATTGAGTAAAGCTTCATTGATTTTGCCACACTTTTGATACAGGTCTGTTAGGTCTTCTACGAGTGTGGTACAGGGGGTGTTTGTGCACTTTCAGTCAAGTGATGCCACTTACTGGGGTGGTTTGTAGTGGTTAAAAAAAACTTAATTAAAGAGGAGAGGTGGTGTGAATCATAGCGTTTAGTTCATCACTATAGCACGACTGAGGATGATGAGCATCGGGTTTATGATTATTCTAGCGTGGGGCAGTTGATTAACAATAGCCCCGCAGCTTCCACAGAGTGGGGGGTGGGCAAGCTGCAGGGGGCCCCCTCCAGCACTGTGCAGAGGTGGCAGGCCCTTGGCCCCTGAGCTCCTGACTGGGTCTGGAGCGTGGGCAGCCCCCTCCATGTACTTTGCAGCACCCCCCCTCAAGTTTCGTTATGCCACTGGGGTGGGGATCATGACAGTGTCAGAGACAGGGCCGGACTGGGAACCAAAACCGGTCCTAGCAAAGTGCTCGGCCGCCCCCCTCCCAGGGGGCTTGTGGGTGCCGCCGAGCTCTTTGCCAGGCCCGGTTTCCGGCCGATTTTGTTACAGGGCCGATTTTGCAGCTATCAAACACATGGCCTAAAACCGGATTGCCCGGTGCCCGCTATGGCCAGTCCGGCTCTGGTTGGAGACTTTAGGAGTGTAGAGGGAGGAGGTGGGGAAGGGGAAGTTGGTGTGAGGATTAGAGGTGTCTGTGCCAGAGCCTTGCTATTGTGCAGAAGAAATAGCCCATCTGTGCGTTATGAGGGGCACAGTTCAGAGTTAACAGTGCTTCATACCCGCTGCACAGCCAGCCTGCTCCTCTGTGGGCTGGTGACACGGAAGTGTCTCTACCGAGTCCCCAGCTCTGTCTTTGCTCTTACACTACACCAACTGATAGCTGTAAACACCAGTAATTTAAATGAGCCGGTGCTGTGCGGGACTCACTGAGCATATGCACTTCATTAATGTGAAAGGGTGAGGCCCTTCTTTAATGTGAAAGGGTGAGTGCCAGCACTTCTTTAATGTGAAAGGGTGAGGCCCTTCTTTAATGTGAAAGGGTGAGCGCCAGCACTTCTTTAATGTGAAAGGGTGAGGCACTTCTTTAATGTGAAAGGGTGAGCGCCAGCACTTCTTTAATGTGAAAGGGTGAGGCACTTCTTTAATGTGAAAGGGTGAGCACCAGCACTTCTTTAATACGAAAGGGTGAGCACCAGCACTTCTTTAATATGAAAGGGTGACCACCGGCACTTCTTTAATGTGAATGGGTGAGCACTGGCACTTCTCTAATGTGAAAGGGTGAGCACCAGCACTTCTTTAATGTGAAAGGGTGAGTAATTGCAATTCTTTAATGTGAATGGGTGAGCACCTGCACTTCTTTAATGTGAAAGGGCGAGTACCTGCACTTCTTTAATGTGACAGGGTAAATACCTGCACTACTTTAACGTGAAAGGGTGAGAAGCGGCACTTCTTTAATGTGAGAGGGTGAGCACCAGCACTACTTTAATGTGAAAATGTGAGCACCTGCACTTCTTCATTGTGAAAGGGTGAGCACCTGCACTTCTTTATTGTGAAAGGGTGAGTACCAGAACTTCTTTAATGTGAAAGGCTGAGCACCTGCACTTCTTTATTGTGACAGGGTGAGCACCTGCACTTCTCAGCACTGCGGACATACATTTAATAGCAGCCTACCAGCACTTCTCAGCAGCGAACGGTTAGTGTGACTAGTGAGTACAAGCACTTCTTTAGTTCCATTTCAAGCACTGGTAAACACACAACCGAACCTGCTGGATTTTTCAGTCCTCGCTGTGTCACTGGGACTTGAGCTCTGGTTTACAGCTGTCCAGCCCATGGTTTTAGGGGTTTCCCATTTTAAAGGCCAGGCACCCCTAGACAGACTGGTATGCAGTCTGCGGTTGCAGCAGCTGCCTGCCAGGGAATACGCGGGCCTGAGAGCGGCCTGCAGCGCTGCCCTGACTTGTTTCACAGCGCTGTTGTCCAAGCCAGACCCTTGGAAGCGGTCAGGCAGCTGGTACACTCAGTTTAACGCTGTTCAGCAAGAGGGGCTGAGGTCATATCACTCCAGTACGTGTTGAAAGATCAGCGGGTTGTGATACGTGGTATGTCGCGGGTCGCGATGCGTACATCAAATCAAATCAAAACAGGATTTATAAAGCACGGCCAATCACCCGCGAGGGTATCCAGGTTCTGAGGGTTTGCTGCTTCGGGTGGGTTCAGTTGAACAGCCAGGTCTTGAGTCATTTCCGGAATTCTAGAACCTTCCTTTCATCTTCAGACACATGAGGGACTGAGTTGACGAACAAAGGCTATTTTGTTGACCATCAAGGGCACGTTGTTGGTTGTGTTTAATTAATATGAGCGATATCATAATTCTACACAAACTACTGTCCTGTTGTTGACATTGGCCAATGGCACATTCCCCGCAACCTTTATCTTGACATTCAAGCATTGCAACGTCATGCGCATCTTTCTGGAACGCTTGCCTTAAACATTCCATGGGCTCAACTTGATTTAGGTGGAGTTATACTTACACAATGGCCACCCTCTCCTACCGAATAAAGGCAGCTGCCCTATTTAAAATTGAGTTAACACCACAGCGTAAACCTGGAATGTGACTGTCCGGGTAGATAACAAGCATTTACAATGCAACGGTTTCGCCTTTGGAAAAGTTTGAGCTATTGGCATTATGAATGACAAACGTTTTATTTATGTGTTAGTTTTGAAAACAGATAAATAAATGGCATTGTCATTTACAATGGCAATAGCTTAATCTCTCGCAAATGCGATTTGTATTGCAACTATTTCACTTATCATTTTGCACTACAATGAAAACTGGCTTGTGCATTTACTCCTGCAGAAGAGTATCAAGAGGAGAGGCCCTGTTGCAGACCCGTGGAGTTTCAAGTATCTGTTGTGCATCACCTCATAACAAACAGCATAATTGTAAACGGGACTGAGAAAACTTTTTTTTTTTTAAGAGGAGTGCCCCTCTAAAAGAAAGGCCCCGGTCTCTACTGCTTTCTTGTACAAGGACGCACTTGGTTGTTGTGAGGCGCAGGTTGAAAAGAGAAATTGCGTTGTCAGTCCTCGCCCTGGTCCAGTCAGCAGGGCCACATTGGTGCTGCCATACCCAACCTAGCGCTGCCAACTGCATGCCCAATGAACTCAGTGCAGCAACGTGTGCCCACCCTCATGCTAAAGCAAGCCACCCTGTCCTGAAGGCAGCAGCCCTGGTTCCGCCGCGGTGTCGCCGCCCTGGTCTCCCTGGTCCAGCGGGTGTCTTCCTGCTGCGCCCGCTCTCTTATCGACCAGTCAGTCACTTTCCCTCATCCGAAGCCCTGCTCCGTGCTGCACGTGTTCCTACGCATTGATGCTGCATCTTTGTTCTCACTCATAGGGTCCAAGAGAGCAGAGAAAGCTTCTGCAGGACCGGACCTGATAGTAGACATATCAAGGTTTGGGTCAGTTTACGCCTCTCCTCCCCCCATTTACTCCACAGGTTCAGATAAACAATAAAAGCTGCTCACAGCCCTGAAGCACAACCGCACACAGGGGCGAGAGCACACACCCACGATCACACCTTAAAGGGAAATAGTGAGGTAGCATAAGAGTATTACAACTAGTAATGTAAATAAAACATTCTTTGGCCCAAGGTATACATCTCTTCGTAGCAGCCATGACTGTACCAACTGTGCACAGAGTGCCTCAGGTGGAGGGTGTTGGGGCTGCCCTCTGAAAGCAGAGCCATGGAAGCTTCGGGAACAGTCAGCATGATATCAGGCTCTATCAGGGCAGACACTAAAACATCAAATCCAAGGTCGGAGTGTAGCTGCAGCGAAGCAACACTGTGGTGTCCTGGCCCTGGACTCCATTAGTCTGCTCCACTGACCCTGCAGGTGAAGGGAGAGTGCAGAGTTAGGACTCAGGGCAGGTGACCCTGTCTGCAGACCACCCCTGCTGGCTTTTCCCCTCCAGGGTGCAGGCTAGGAGCACACGACACCCCGACCTCCTCAGCAGGGAGTGTTTATAGTGCCCTCTCCGCCTGCCAGTCGCCCTGGCACCCACCTGCTGCTGAAGTCCATGAGCCCTGAGCACGGTGCCAGGCACGGACTGATGCCCGGCTGCTGCCACAGCGGAGAGCTGGTTGGCCGCTCCGCCATATCTTCCTGCAATCCAGAGGTGGCTGGTGGCCCCTCGGTTGGTGCTACTCTGCAATCATGGCAAATGAAGCGCCGCTTTGGGGCACCAGGCACCATCTCCATTGCTGGCACTGTTCACCCATTCAAAAATACCGACGGATACCGCAGCACTGTCGTGGATTGGGACCGGCATAGTGACGTGCGCCTTGCCATGTTGCATGACGTCATTGTAACTCTATTGCAGAATGGTGGCGATAAGAGTGACAGGTTTGACAGCCCAGGTAGAATCACGCTCGGCTGTGGGCTCCATTAAACTTAATAAATGTAACATCTGGCATCATGGCATTTATTTCCCCTTCATAACACACCTCTGGGCAGATGTGCCCCAGTGGAGCATTTACCGCCATCTTTACCCGAGTCCCAGCTTCTTGCCAGACGGCTGAGACCCACGGAGAAGGAGACCCGACACGAGGGAAGGAGGAGGCGCACGGGGATGCACGGGACAGAGGCGCAGGGGACATGGTGTCTTCTACTACGGGGGGAGGGGCGGACACCGACAATGTGTCCCGACGCCCCTCTCCCCTTGCAGGCACTCACCGGGTCCGGCGGCTGCTGGACGAGAGCTCCCGCTCCTCGGGACTCTCCGGAAGGAGATCGACTCACCTGCACCTTGCGACGGCGGCACTTCTCCGGTCTCCCTTTTCGGCATGGGAGACCGGCAACATCGACGGCGGCAATCTCGCTGGCACTTCTCCGGTCTCCCTCTTTGGCATGGGAGACCGGCAACGTCCTCCGCATCTCCCGGGGCTCCCTCCAGGCCACGGGAGCCCCGCGGGCGCCGCCATACTTCTTGCCGTCTTCCTTCTTCCCCCGGGCTGCGGGGGGCGGGCACTTCTGGCCGGCCGCGCTAGGATTGGCCGGCCGGCCGGTCACTTCCGGGTCGCCGCGGGCAGCGCGGCGGCCCGTCACTAGCTCAGGCAGGCGGGCGGCGAAGTTTCCCGAGGAGTGGGCTCCCTCGTGGACCAGCAGTGACGTCCACGCAGCTTCACCAATCAGGAGCAGGATAGTCACTGGTGCCGGCAATGCCGGACCAGATTCGGGGGCGTTCCCGGCTTTCGGCTGACGTCGCGTGACGTCGGCAAAAGCCAAAGAATCTCGGGAACGCCTCCGAATCTGGTCCGGCATTGACGGACAGGCCCCTCGTCCAATGGCTAGGCTCCATTTATGGAGCCAGCCAATGAATGACGAGGGCCGACCCAAAGCCACACTACAGTTCTCATTAGATTTCTCCTGCGCAAAAGCTGCTTGCGCAGCTTTTTGCAGTCGAAACCTAAAAAGCACCAATGCACTTCGGTTAAAGTCAAAATACACTTTGTTCGGCTGAAAGCCATAAATGACAAAATGCATACAGATTAATAAAATTAATCATTCGAAATGCAACTAGTAGTCACACAGCGCCACCTTGTCTCCTGCTTCATGACGATATCGCGTAGTGAGGTGTTAAACACTAAGCTCTCAAGGAGACACTTCCCAATACCTACTCTGCCATAGTTACTACGTCTCAGGTTACGTGATCAATTATCAGACCTCCACTGGCTCCCCATCGAGAAGAGAGTAACCTTCAAGATACTCACCTACGCCTACAAATGCCTCCACAACACCGTACCCCAATACCTCCACGAAAGACTATCCTTCCACGTACCCAAGAGAAACCTCCATTCCGCCGACCTCGCCCTTGCCGATACCCCGTACATCCGCAGAGCCGGAATAAATGACAGAGCCTACACGTACATCGCGGTCAAGACCTGGAACGAGCTCCCAGTCGACATCAGACCCGCTCCCCTCTCTGCCCATCTTCAGAAAGACCCTCAAGACCTGGCTCTAGGACTGAATGGAGCTGCTTACTCTCCCCCGCTGTCCCCCCGCAGCGCCTTGAGACTCTCACTGGTGAGTAGTGCACTTAACAATTCCCTAATTGATTGATTTATTGATTATTTCATCATGAATAAGTTATATTATGTTGTGAATTAATCAGCACACAATTCTGCTGATAATGGTGCCATTGAGGTTATGAGTGAACCGATTAGTAATCTTATTGATAAAGCGGCCGGTGATGTCATACGGTCAGAGGTGTTATTGACAATGTCACTGGTGTATGTTTTCGGCCTTATGCAGCGTGACCTGCCCGCCAAAGCAATGGAGCACTGCACACTAGTGGTTGTGATGCGATGCATCGTGGGATGGTGGAGGACAGAAAGGGAGATTCTCGGGTAGTGTATCTGTTATAGATTCACAAGCTTGAATCTTCCTAGTCGTCGTAGTGGGAGTTACACCCTGACGATGGGGAAGATTCAAGCTCGAGATTCCATCAAAGATGTCAATACTGGAGAACCACACTGTACAGGTAAGTAACTTGTTTCTTACAGACACAAATGGGGGCGTGGTACGCGGGGGAGTGGGCTCCTGGCTGAGAGGTTGAGCCAGCTGCAGCAGGGAACGGGGGTAAGGCTGTACCTGTGGACATGTTGGGGCCACCATCAGAAGGTTTGATAACCGGGGCTGCACTACGAGGGGGCTGTACTTGAAGAAGCATGTTCACTGCTAATACTGACCATAAGCACTGCTTTTCTTGTCTTTTTAGGTCTAGTTTGAGAACTTAACGACATTGCTACTAAAATATGCACACAACTGCAATAGATATGAGGTCATACTTAAGCAGCTGTATCGTCATCTACTGAAGTGAGCTGACTAATCCAGGGTTTGTTGAGGATTAGGTAAAGCAGGGAAGATTACTTAGGAGAAAGGAAACAAGCAGTGGTAATACCCAGGGCCACTGGAGTTATGCGGCATGAGGGGACCAAATTATGCAGCAGGATAGACTAAATGATGAAGCAAGAAAGGCAAAATATGCAACCTAACGCAGCACATTTTATAATAATATTACTTCATAATTGTGTCATTTGTTCATGTGAACACTGGCCAAAGATTTCACCTCATTCGTGCCCGTTTAACACCAAAAACATAGTAATATTCAACTGCCAGATGACCAGTAAACCTTTGAATAGGGCCTTCCACTGTGTGACACAAGGGTCGCAGTGATTTTAGTAACTTTTCATCAGTTGATTAAAATCTGCGTATTATGCAGGAGCTGAATGATTATGTGGCAAATGCGGTAAATCCATACTTAGGTGGAAAACGCAACAGCCACACAATCGCATAATTTCAGTGGTCCTGGTGATACCAATTGATTTTGTGCAGCAGTAAGATTTCCCCAGCCTTCAGTAAGACCTGGAGAGCAGGTTATTTCAGGGTATCGGCAGTGCAAGCTTCTGCCCCTCAAAGAACTGGAACAGCGCAGTTGCGTCAGTGCAAGCTTCCCTCCTTCACAGACCACTTAAACCATGTCCATCTGCAATGCAAGCATGCTTCTCTCACAGCACAGGTACAGCATGGCAGCGGCAGCTCAACCTGCCATCCCCCACAGAAGATACTGTACCAGGATGCAAGCTTCCCTCTCTTGTAGAGGAGACAGCAGCAGTGCAGCTCCCTCACAGCACCGGTACAGTATGCTAGCAGCAACTCCATCTCCCATCCCCCACAGAAGATACTGTATCAGCCTGCAAGCTTCCCTCTCTTATGGCACAGACAGCAGCAGTGCAGCTCTCACAGCACAGGTCCATCAGCATGGAAGTGTACCAGCCCTGCAAGCTTCCCTTTCTTATAGCACAGACAGCAGCAGTGCAGCCCTCTCGCAGCACATGTACAGCATGGAAGTGTACCAGCCCCACAAGCTTCCCTCTCTTATAGCACAGACAGCAGCAGTGCAGCTCTCACAGCACAGGTCCATCAGCATGGAAGTGTACCAGCGCTGCAAGCTTCCCTTTCTTATAGCACAGACAGCAGCAGTGCAGCCCTCACAGCACAGGTACAGCATGGAAGTGTACCAGCGCTGCAAGCTTCCCTTTCTTATAGCACAGACAGCAGCAGTGCAGCCCTCTCGCAGCACATGTACAGCATGGAAGTGTACCAGCCCCGCAAGCTTCCCTCTCTTGTAGAGCAGACAGCAGCAGTGCAGCTCTCACAGCACAGGTCCATCAGCATGGAAGTGTACCAGCCCTGCAAGCTTCCCTTTCTTATAGCACAGACAGCAGCAGTGCAGCCCTCTCGCAGCACATGTACAGCATGGAAGTGTACCAGCCCTGCAAGCTTCCCTTTCTTATAGCACAGACAGCAGCAGTGCAGCCCTCTCACAGCACAGGTCCATCAGCATGGAAGTGTACCAGCCCCGCAAGCTTCCCTTTCTTATAGCACAGACAGCAGCAGTGCAGCCCTCTCGCAGCACATGTACAGCATGGAAGTGTACCAGCCCCGCAAGCTTCCCTCTCTTACAGCACAGACAGCAGCAGTGCAGCCCTCACAGCACAGGTACAGCATGGAAGTGTACCAGCGCTGCAAGCTTCCCTTTCTTATAGCACAGACAGCAGCAGTGCAGCCCTCTCGCAGCACATGTACAGCATGGAAGTGTACCAGCCCCGCAAGCTTCCCTCTCTTGTAGAGCAGACAGCAGCAGTGCAGCTCTCACAGCACAGGTCCATCAGCATGGAAGTGTACCAGCCCTGCAAGCTTCCCTTTCTTATAGCACAGACAGCAGCAGTGCAGCCCTCTCGCAGCACATGTACAGCATGGAAGTGTACCAGCCCGCAAGCTTCCCTCTCTTATAGCACAGACAGAAGCAGTGCACCTCTCACAGCACAGGTCCATCAGCATGGAAGTGTACCAGCCCCGCAAGCTTCCCTTTCTTATAGCACAGACAGCAGCAGTGCAGCCCTCTCGCAGCACATGTACAGCATGGAAGTGTACCAGCCCCGCAAGCTTCCCTCTCTTATAGCACAGACAGCAGCAGTGCAGCTCTCACAGCACAGGTCCATCAGCATGGAAGTGTACCAGCCCCGCACGCTTCCCTCTCTTATAGCACAGACAGCAGCAGTGCACCTCTCACAGCACAGGTCCATCAGCATGGAAGTGTACCAGCCCCGCACGCTTCCCTCTCTTATAGCACAGACAGCAGCAGTGCAGCCCTCTCGCAGCACATGTACAGCATGGAAGTGTACCAGCCCCGCAAGCTTCCCTTTCTTATAGCACAGATAGCAGCAGTGCAGCCCTCTCGCAGCACATGTACAGCATGGAAGTGTACCAGCCCTGCAAGCTTCCCTTTCTTATAGCACAGACAGCAGCAGTGCAGCCCTCTCGCAGCACATGTACAGCATGGAAGTGTACCAGCCCCGCAAGCTTCCCTCTCTTATAGCACAGACAGCAGCAGTGCAGCTCTCACAGCACAGGTCCATCAGCATGGAAGTGTACCAGCCCTGCAAGCTTCCCTCTCTTATAGCACAGACAGCAGCAGTGCAGCCCTCTCGCAGCACATGTACAGCATGGAAGTGTACCAGCCCTGCAAGCTTCCCCTCTTATAGCACAGGTAGCAGCAGTGCAGCCCTCTCGCAGCACATGTACAGCATGGAAGTGTACCAGCCCTGCAAGCTTCCCTCTCTTATAGCACAGACAGCAGCAGTGCAGCTCTCACAGCACAGGTCCATCAGCATGGAAGTGTACCAGCCCCGCAAGCTTCCCTCTCTTATAGTACAGACAGCAGCAGTGCAGCCCTCTCGCAGCACATGTACAGCATGGAAGTGTACCAGCCCCGCAAGCTTCCCTCTCTTATAGCACAGACAGCAGCAGTGCAGCTCTCACAGCACAGGTCCATCAGCATGGAAGTGTACCAGCCCTGCAAGCTTCCCTCTCTTATAGCACAGACAGCAGCAGTGCAGCCCTCTCGCAGCACATGTACAGCATGGAAGTGTACCAGCCCTGCAAGCTTCCCTCTCTTGTAGCACAGATAGCAGCAGTGCAGCCCTCTCGCAGCACATGTACAGCATGGAAGTGTACCAGCCCTGCAAGCTTCCCTCTCTTATAGAACAGATAGCAGCAGTGCAGCTCTCACAGCACAGGTCCATCAGCATGGAAGTGTACCAGCCCCGCAAGCTTCCCTCTCTTATAGCACAGACAGCAGCAGTGCAGCCCTCTCGCAGCACATGTACAGCATGGAAGTGTACCAGCCCCGCAAGCTTCCCTCTCTTATAGCACAGATAGCAGCAGTGCAGCCCTCTCGCAGCACATGTACAGCATGGAAGTGTACCAGCCCTGCAAGCTTCCCTTTCTTATAGCACAGACAGCAGCAGTGCAGCCCTCTCGCAGCACATGTACAGCATGGAAGTGTACCAGCCCGCAAGCCTCCCTCTCTTATAGGACAGACAGCAGCAGTGCAGCTCTCACAGCACAGGTCCATCAGCATGGAAGTGTACCAGCCCTGCAAGCTTCCCTTTCTTATAGCACAGACAGCAGCAGTGCAGCCCTCTCGCAGCACATGTACAGCATGGAAGTGTACCAGCCCCGCAAGCTTCCCTCTCTTATAGCACAGACAGCAGCAGTGCAGCCCTCTCGCCGCACATGTACAGCATGGAAGTGTACCAGCCCCGCAAGCTTCCCTCTCTTGTAGAGCAGACAGCAGCAGTGCAGCCCTCTCGCAGCACATGTACAGCATGGAAGTGTACCAGCCCCGCAAGCTTCCCTCTCTTATAGCACAGACAGCAGCAGTGCAGCCCTCTCGCAGCACATGTACAGCATGGAAGTGTACCAGCCCCGCAAGCTTCCCTTTCTTATAGCACAGATAGCAGCAGTGCAGCCCTCTCGCAGCACATGTACAGCATGGAAGTGTACCAGCCCTGCAAGCTTCCCTTTCTTATAGCACAGACAGCAGCAGTGCAGCCCTCTCGCAGCACATGTACAGCATGGAAGTGTACCAGCCCCGCAAGCTTCCCTCTCCTATAGCACAGACAGCAGCAGTGCAGCTCTCACAGCACAGATCCATCAGCATGGAAGTGTACCAGCCCTGCAAGCTTCCCTCTCTTATAGCACAGACAGCAGCAGTGCAGCCCTCTCGCAGCACATGTACAGCATGGAAGTGTACCAGCCCTGCAAGCTTCCCTCTCTTATAGCACAGGTAGCAGCAGTGCAGCCCTCTCGCAGCACATGTACAGCATGGAAGTGTACCAGCCCTGCAAGCTTCCCTCTCTTATAGCACAGACAGCAGCAGTGCAGCTCTCACAGCACAGGTCCATCAGCATGGAAGTGTACCAGCCCCGCAAGCTTCCCTCTCTTATAGCACAGATAGCAGCAGTGCATCCCTCTCGCAGCACATGTACAGCATGGAAGTGTACCAGCCCTGCAAGCTTCCCTTTCTTATAGCACAGACAGCAGCAGTGCAGCCCTCTCGCCACACATGTACAGCATGGAAGTGTACCAGCCCGCAAGCTTCCCTCTCTTATAGGACAGACAGCAGCAGTGCAGCTCTCACAGCACAGGTCCATCAGCATGGAAGTGTACCAGCACTGCAAGCTTCCCTTTCTTATAGCACAGACAGCAGCAGTGCAGCCCTCTCGCAGCACATGTACAGCATGGAAGTGTACCAGCCCTGCAAGCTTCCCTCTCTTATAGCACAGATAGCAGCAGTGCAGCCCTCTCGCAGCACATGTACAGCATGGAAGTGTACCAGCCCTGCAAGCTTCCCTTTCTTATAGCACAGACAGCAGCAGTGCAGCCCTCTCGCAGCACATGTACAGCATGGAAGTGTACCAGCCCGCAAGCTTCCCTCTCTTATAGCACAGACAGCAGCAGTGCAGCTCTCACAGCACAGGTCCATCAGCATGGAAGTGTACCAGCCCTGCAAGCTTCCCTCTCTTATAGCACAGACAGCAGCAGTGCAGCTCTCACAGCACAGGTCCATCAGCATGGAAGTGTACCAGCCCTGTAAGCTTCCCTTTCTTATAGCACAGACAGCAGCAGTGCAGCCCTCTCGCAGCACATGTACAGCATAGAAGTGTACCAGCCCGCAAGCTTCCCTCTCTTATAGCACAGACAGCAGCAGTGCAGCTCTCACAGCACAGGTCCATCAGCATGGAAGTGTACCAGCCCCGCAAGCTTCCCTTTCTTATAGCACAGACAGCAGCAGTGCAGCCCTCTCGCAGCACATGTACAGCATGGAAGTGTACCAGCCCTGCAAGCTTCCCTCTCTTGTAGCACAGATAGCAGCAGTGCAGCCCTCTCGCAGCACATGTACAGCATGGAAGTGTACCAGCCCTGCAAGCTTCCCTCTCTTATAGCACAGACAGCAGCAGTGCAGCCCTCTCGCAGCACATGTACAGCATGGAAGTGTACCAGCCCGCAAGCTTCCCTCTCTTATAGAACAGACAGCAGCAGTGCAGCTCTCACAGCACAGGTCCATCAGCATGGAAGTGTACCAGCCCTGCAAGCTTCCCTCTCTGATAGCACAGATAGCAGCAGTGCAGCCCTCTCGCAGCACATGTACAGCATGGAAGTGTACCAGCCCCGCAAGCTTCCCTCTCTTATAGCACAGACAGCAGCAGTGCAGCCCTCTCGCAGCACATGTACAGCATGGAAGTGTATCAGCCCCGCAAGCTTACCTTTCTTATAGCACAGATAGCAGCAGTGCAGCTCTCACAGCACAGGTCCATCATGGAAGTGTACCAGCCCTGCAAGCTTCCCTTTCTTATAGCACAGACAGCAGCAGTGCAGCCCTCTCGCAGCACATGTACAGCATGGAAGTGTACCAGCCCCGCAAGCTTCCCTCTCTTATAGCACAGACAGCAGCAGTGCAGCTCTCACAGCACAGGTCCATCAGCATGGAAGTGTACCAGCCCTGCAAGCTTCCCTCTCTTATAGCACAGACAGCAGCAGTGCAGCCCTCTCGCAGCACATGTACAGCATGGAAGTGTACCAGCCCTGCAAGCTTCCCTCTCTTGTAGCACAGATAGCAGCAGTGCAGCCCTCTCGCAGCACATGTACAGCATGGAAGTGTACCAGCCCTGCAAGCTTCCCTATCTTATAGCACAGGTAGCAGCAGTGCAGCCCTCTCGCAGCACATGTACAGCATGGAAGTGTACCAGCCCTGCAAGCTTCCCTCTCTTATAGCACAGGTAGCAGCAGTGCAGCCCTCTCGCAGCACATGTACAGCATGGAAGTGTACCAGCCCTGCAAGCTTCCCTCTCTTATAGCACAGACAGCAGCAGTGCAGCTCTCACAGCACAGGTCCATCAGCATGGAAGTGTACCAGCCCCGCAAGCTTCCCTCTCTTATAGCACAGATAGCAGCAGTGCAGCCCTCTCGCAGCACATGTACAGCATGGAAGTGTACCAGCCCTGCAAGCTTCCCTTTCTTATAGCACAGACAGCAGCAGTGCAGCCCTCTCGCCGCACATGTACAGCATGGAAGTGTACCAGCCCGCAAGCTTCCCTCTCTTATAGGACAGACAGCAGCAGTGCAGCTCTCACAGCACAGGTCCATCAGCATGGAAGTGTACCAGCACTGCAAGCTTCCCTTTCTTATAGCACAGACAGCAGCAGTGCAGCCCTCTCGCAGCACATGTACAGCATGGAAGTGTACCAGCCCCGCAAGCTTCCCTCTCTTATAGCACAGACAGCAGCAGTGCAGCTCTCACAGCACAGGTCCATCAGCATGTAAGTGTACCAGCCCTGCAAGCTTCCCTTTCCTATAGCACAGACAGCAGCAGTGCAGCCCTCTCGCAGCACATGTACAGCATGGAAGTGTACCAGCCTCCCAAGCTTCCCTCTCTTATAGCACAGACAGCAGCAGTGCAGCCCTCTCGCAGCACATGTACAGCATGGAAGTGTACCAGCCCCGCAAGCTTCCCTCTCTTATAGCACAGATAGCAGCAGTGCAGCCCTCTCGCAGCACATGTACAGCATGGAAGTGTACCAGCCCTGCAAGCTTCCCTTTCTTATAGCACAGACAGCAGCAGTGCAGCCCTCTCGCAGCACATGTACAGCATGGAAGTGTACCAGCCCCCAAGCTTCCCTCTCTTATAGCACAGACAGCAGCAGTGCAGATCTCACAGCACAGGTCCATCAGCATGGAAGTGTACCAGCCCTGCAAGCTTCCCTCTCTTATAGCACAGACAGCAGCAGTGCAGCTCTCACAGCACAGGTCCATCAGCATGGAAGTGTACCAGCCCTGCAAGCTTCCCTTTCTTATAGCACAGACAGCAGCAGTGCAGCCCTCTCGCAGCACATGTACAGCATGGAAGTGTACCAGCCCCCAAGCTTCCCTCTCTTATAGCACAGACAGCAGCAGTGCAGCTCTCACAGCACAGGTCCATCAGCATGGAAGTGTACCAGCCCTGCAAGCTTCCCTTTCTTATAGCACAGACAGCAGCAGTGCAGCCCTCTCGCAGCACATGTACAGCATGGAAGTGTACCAGCTCCGCAAGCTTCCCTCTCTTATAGCACAGACAGCAGCAGTGCAGCTCTCACAGCACAGGTCCATCAGCATGGAAGTGTACCAGCCCTGCAAGCTTCCCTCCCTTATAGCACAGACAGCAGCAGTGCAGCCCTCTCGCAGCACATGTACAGCATGGAAATGTACCAGCCCTGCAAGCTTCCCTCTCTTGTAGCACAGATAGCAGCAGTGCAGCCCTCTCGCAGCACATGTACAGCATGGAAGTGTACCAGCCCTGCAAGCTTCCCTCTCTTATAGAACAGACAGCAGCAGTGCAGCTCTCACAGCACAGGTCCATCAGCATGGAAGTGTACCAGCCCTGCAAGCTTCCCTTTCTTATAGCACAGACAGCAGCAGTGCAGCCCTCTCGCAGCACATGTACAGCATGGAAGTGTACCAGCCCCGCAAGCTTCCCTCTCTTATAGCACAGATAGCAGCAGTGCAGCCCTCTCGCAGCACATGTACAGTATGGAAGTGTACCAGCCCTGCAAGCTTCCCTTTCTTATAGCACAGACAGCAGCAGTGCAGCCCTTTCGCAGCACATGTACAGCATGGAAGTGTACCAGCCCGCAAGCTTCCCTCCCTTATAGGACAGACAGCAGCAGTGCAGCTCTCACAGCACAGGTCCATCAGCATGGAAGTGTACCAGCCCTGCAAGCTTCCCTTTCTTATAGCACAGACAGCAGCAGTGCAGCCCTTTCGCAGCACATGTACAGCATGGAAGTGTACCAGCCCGCAAGCTTCCCTCCCTTATAGGACAGACAGCAGCAGTGCAGCTCTCACAGCACAGGTCCATCAGCATGTAAGTGTACCAGCCCTGCAAGCTTCCCTTT
The DNA here is from genome assembly GCF_964261635.1 of Lissotriton helveticus. Classification (NCBI taxonomy): domain Eukaryota; kingdom Metazoa; phylum Chordata; class Amphibia; order Caudata; family Salamandridae; genus Lissotriton; species Lissotriton helveticus. Next base: position 64,970,142 of record NC_136064.1, read on the forward strand.
CCTATAGCACAGACAGCAGCAGTGCAGCCCTCTCGCAGCACATGTACAGCATGGAAGTGTACCAGCCTCCCAAGCTTCCCTCTCTTATAGCACAGACAGCAGCAGTGCAGCCCTCTCGCAGCACATGTACAGCATGGAAGTGTACCAGCCCCGCAAGCTTCCCTCTCTTATAGCACAGATAGCAGCAGTGCAGCCCTCTCGCAGCACATGTACAGCATGGAAGTGTACCAGCCCTGCAAGCTTCCCTCTCTTATAGCACAGACAGCAGCAGTGCAGCCCTCTCGCAGCACATGTACAGCATGGAAGTGTACCAGCCCCCAAGCTTCCCTCTCTTATAGCACAGACAGCAGCAGTGCAGCTCTCACAGCACAGGTCCATCAGCATGGAAGTGTACCAGCCCTGCAAGCTTCCCTCTCTTATAGCACAGACAGCAGCAGTGCAGCTCTCACAGCACAGGTCCATCAGCATGGAAGTGTACCAGCCCTGCAAGCTTCCCTTTCTTATAGCACAGACAGCAGCAGTGCAGCCCTCTCGCAGCACATGTACAGCATGGAAGTGTACCAGCCCCCAAGCTTCCCTCTCTTATAGCACAGACAGCAGCAGTGCAGCTCTCACAGCACAGGTCCATCAGCATGGAAGTGTACCAGCCCTGCAAGCTTCCCTTTCTTATAGCACAGACAGCAGCAGTGCAGCCCTCTCGCAGCACATGTACAGCATGGAAGTGTACCAGCTCCGCAAGCTTCCCTCTCTTATAGCACAGACAGCAGCAGTGCAGCTCTCACAGCACAGGTCCATCAGCATGGAAGTGTACCAGCCCTGCAAGCTTCCCTCCCTTATAGCACAGACAGCAGCAGTGCAGCCCTCTCGCAGCACATGTACAGCATGGAAATGTACCAGCCCTGCAAGCTTCCCTCTCTTGTAGCACAGATAGCAGCAGTGCAGCCCTCTCGCAGCACATGTACAGCATGGAAGTGTACCAGCCCTGCAAGCTTCCCTCTCTTATAGAACAGACAGCAGCAGTGCAGCTCTCACAGCACAGGTCCATCAGCATGGAAGTGTACCAGCCCTGCAAGCTTCCCTTTCTTATAGCACAGACAGCAGCAGTGCAGCCCTCTCGCAGCACATGTACAGCATGGAAGTGTACCAGCCCCGCAAGCTTCCCTCTCTTATAGCACAGATAGCAGCAGTGCAGCCCTCTCGCAGCACATGTACAGTATGGAAGTGTACCAGCCCTGCAAGCTTCCCTTTCTTATAGCACAGACAGCAGCAGTGCAGCCCTTTCGCAGCACATGTACAGCATGGAAGTGTACCAGCCCGCAAGCTTCCCTCCCTTATAGGACAGACAGCAGCAGTGCAGCTCTCACAGCACAGGTCCATCAGCATGGAAGTGTACCAGCCCTGCAAGCTTCCCTTTCTTATAGCACAGACAGCAGCAGTGCAGCCCTCTCGCAGCACATGTACAGCATGGAAGTGTACCAGCCCCGCAAGCTTCCCTCTCTTATAGCACAGACAGCAGCAGTGCAGCTCTCACAGCACAGGTCCATCAGCATGGAAGTGTACCAGCCCTGCAAGCTTCCCTCTCTTATAGCACAGACAGCAGCAGTGCAGCTCTCACAGCACAGGTCCATCAGCATGGAAGTGTACCAGCCCTGCAAGCTTCCCTCTCTTATAGCACAGACAGCAGCAGTGCAGCTCTCACAGCACAGGTCCATCAGCATGGAAGTGTACCAGCCCTGCAAGCTTCCCTTTCTTATAGCACAGACAGCAGCAGTGCAGCCCTCTCGTAGCACATGTACAGCATGGAAGTGTACCAGCCCCGCAAGCTTCCCTTTCTTATAGCACAGACAGCAGCAGTGCAGCCCTCTCGCAGCACATGTACAGCATGGAAGTGTACCAGCCCCGCAAGCTTCCCTCTCTTATAGCACAGACAGCAGCAGTGCAGCTCTCTCACAGCACAGGTCCATCAGCATGGAAGTGTACTAGCCCTGCAAGCTTCCCTCTCTTATAGCACAGACAGCAGCAGTGCAGCTCTCACAGCACAGGTCCATCCGCATGGAAGTGTACCAGCCCTGCAAGCTTCCCTCTCTTATAGCACAGACAGCAGCAGCGCAGCCCTCTCGCAGCACATGTACAGCATGGAAGTGTACCAGTCCTGCAAGCTTCCCTTTCTTATAGCACAGACAGCAGCAGTGCAGCCCTCTCGCAGCACATGTACAGCATGGAAGTGTACTAGTCCTGCAAGCTTCCCTTTCTTATAGCACAGACAGCAGCAGCGCAGCCCTCTCGCAGCACATGTACAGCATGGAAGTGTACCAGCCCCGCAAGCTTCCCTCTCTTATAGCACAGACAGCAGCAGTGCAGCTCTCTCACAGCACAGGTCCATCAGCATGGAAGTGTACCAGCCCCGCAAGCTTCCCTCTCTTATAGCACAGACAGCAGCAGTGCAGCCCTCTCGCAGCACATGTACAGCATGGAAGTGTACCAACCCCGCAAGCTTCCCTCTCTTATAGCACAGATAGCAGCAGTGCAGCCCTCTCGCAGCACATGTACAGCATGGAAGTGTACCAGCCCCGCAAGCTTCCCTTTCTTATAGCACAGACAGCAGCAGTGCAGCCCTCTCGCAGCACATGTACAGCATGGAAGTGTACCAGCCCCGCAAGCTTCCCTTTCTTATAGCACAGACAGCAGCAGTGCAGCCCTCTCGCAGCACATGTACAGCATGGAAGTGTACCAGCCCCGCAAGCTTCCCTCTCTTATAGCACAGACAGCAGCAGTGCAGCTCTCTCACAGCACAGGTCCATCAGCATGGAAGTGTACTAGCCCTGCAAGCTTCCCTCTCTTATAGCACAGACAGCAGCAGTGCAGCTCTCACAGCACAGGTCCATCCGCATGGAAGTGTACCAGCCCTGCAAGCTTCCCTCTCTTATAGCACAGACAGCAGCAGTGCAGCTCTCTCACAGCACAGGTCCATCAGCATGGAAGTGTACCAGCCCCGCAAGCTTCCCTCTCTTATAGCACAGACAGCAGCAGTGCAGCTCTCTCACAGCACAGGTCCATCAGCATGGAAGTGTACTAGCCCTGCAAGCTTCCCTCTCTTATAGAACAGACAGCAGCAGTGCAGCTCTCACAGCACAGGTCCATCAGCATGGAAGTGTACCAGCCCTGCAAGCTTCCCTCTCTTATAGCACAGACAGCAGCAGTGCAGCTCTCTCACAGCACAGGTCCATCAGCATGGAAGTGTACCAGCCCTGCAAGCTTCCCTCTCTTATAGCACAGACAGCAGCAGTGCAGCTCTCTCACAGCACAGGTCCATCAGCATGGAAGTGTACTAGCCCTGCAAGCTTCCCTCTCTTATAGCACAGACAGCAGCAGTGCAGCTCTCACAGCACAGGTCCATCCGCATGGAAGTGTACCAGCCCTGCAAGCTTCCCTCTCTTATAGCACAGACAGCAGCAGCGCAGCCCTCTCGCAGCACATGTACAGCATGGAAGTGTACCAGTCCTGCAAGCTTCCCTTTCTTATAGCACAGACAGCAGCAGTGCAGCCCTCTCGCAGCACATGTACAGCATGGAAGTGTACTAGTCCTGCAAGCTTCCCTTTCTTATAGCACAGACAGCAGCAGCGCAGCCCTCTCGCAGCACATGTACAGCATGGAAGTGTACCAGCCCCGCAAGCTTCCCTCTCTTATAGCACAGCCAGCAGCAGTGCAGCTCTCTCACAGCACAGGTCCATCAGCATGGAAGTGTACCAGCCCTGCAAGCTTCCCTTTCTTATAGCACAGACAGCAGCAGTGCAGCCCTCTCGCAGCACATGTACAGCATGGAAGTGTACCAGCCCCGCAAGCTTCCCTTTCTTATAGCACAGACAGCAGCAGTGCAGCCCTCTCGCAGCACATGTACAGCATGGAAGTGTACCAGCCCCGCAAGCTTCCCTTTCTTATAGCACAGACAGCAGCAGTGCAGCCCTCTCGCAGCACATGTACAGCATGGAAGTGTACCAGCCCCGCAAGCTTCCCTCTCTTATAGCACAGACAGCAGCAGTGCAGCTCTCACAGCACAGGTCCATCAGCATGGAAGTGTACCAGCCCTGCAAGCTTCCCTCTCTTATAGCACAGACAGCAGCAGTGCAGCTCTCTCACAGCACAGGTCCATCAGCATGGAAGTGTACCAGCCCTGCAAGCTTCCCTCTCTTATAGCACAGACAGCAGCAGTGCAGCTCTCTCACAGCACAGGTCCATCAGCATGGAAGTGTACTAGCCCTGCAAGCTTCCCTCTCTTATAGCACAGACAGCAGCAGTGCAGCCCTCTCGCAGCACATGTACAGCATGGAAGTGTACCAGTCCTGCAAGCTTCCCTCTGTTATAGCACAGACAGCAGCAGTGCAGCTCTCGCAGCACAGGTCCATCAGTATGCCAGTTTGTTAAAACAGGTCTTGTAGACAAGAGCTATGTTTGCACATTCAGAAAGACATCCAAAAATACTAACTGGAGGGAAAGCAGAGAGAGGGGAACAAAGCACTAGAGAGAGAACCGCGAATGGTACGACATGGAATGAAACATGGCGGAGCTGTAATAACGTCCCACCAATCAGATTGCTTAAAACATGTCTGTGAAGATTCCAGAAATGGCGCCTAGCATGTTGTAAACATCCGGTCGCGCGTTCCCTCGCGGCATGGACGCGCATGCCTCAGTTTCCCCCTCCGAGCTCTTGAATTGTTTTTTGCTGTTTTTGTGAGAACCAGCCCCCTGGCCCTGACCTCAAAGGCCTCGCCGCCGAGGAGCCAATGAGCCCCCTCGTCTCGTGCTGGTAATTGAGGCCTTCTCACAGACTTCTAAATGCTGCCTCAGTGCCCTCAACACAACAAACTTTTTAAGGCCCTGCCCGAAGCATCGGTCCCTCTGCCCACAGAGACGAGAGGGATGAATAGGTTTATTATATTCTTGGAGCGCGTGAACTCATGATACGAACAATAGAATAGGAGATGACTGCGCCTGCTCGGACAGGAAGGGGCCGGACTACAGAAAGGAAAAACAAGAAAGAAGTTTATAGCGCTAAGTTTATAGCATTAGGTTCACAGCACTATGGCATATTCAGGTTCTTGTGGTTGAGCGGTTTATAGCCATAGCATCTGCATGGATACATTCGCATCATATGCGACATCTTGTGCGGAACGCAAACATCCCGCTCAAAGTCTCTTCCAAGATATTGAGCGTCTATATGTTTACAGTTTTTACATTGCACGTTTTGTATCGTGAACTTCGTGTGGGCGGAGATACCTGCAGACTGTAAACCATGGTTGTATGACGGAACAACGCAGGGAAATACTCTGCATGCCTTTACCACACATTTTTTACCCTGCATTTGTTTTTAGATGACATATGCTTTTACAACATTTGCCTTTACCAAGCATTGTTTTTGTATATGTTTGTGTGTATATATATATATATACACCAGCGATCAAGGCGTCTGAGAACGCCGAAACGCGTTTGGGTTTTTATTCGGAATATGCACGTATAACTATCATGTAAAATAAACTTTACCTGCGGCTGCAGAAGAAGAAAACTGTGGAGTCCGTCTCTCTTTTACCGTGATATTCGGGACGCCGTGGATTACTTATATATATATACACACACACACCAAACTTGTCCAAGGATCAAATCTGAAAAAAGGATTGTCCGGGCGAGCTTATGCAGAAATAGGAGCTTTTATTCAGGCTCCACTTGACGCGTTTCGAGGATACTCCCTCTTGTTCACGAGCGTGAGTGTTTGTGTAAGAGTGAAATAAATACTGTCACATGTCCATAAACACAGTGAACAGACTCACAGGTCTGAAACATTGGTGAGCTACATTGCACGTAGTCATTAATACATGAAATTCATTCATAAATCACGTAATTCAAATTAAGGAAATAAACACTTGAATGGTTGTATGACGGAACAACGCAGGGAAATACTCTGCATGCCTTTACCACACATTTTTTACCCTGCATTTGTTTTTAGATGACATATGCTTTTACAACATTTGCCTTTACCAAGCATTGTTTTTGTATATGTTTGTGTGTATATGTATACATATATATATATGTATATATATATACCAAACTTGTCCAAGGATCAAATCTGAAAAAAGGATTGTCCAGGCGAGCTTATGCAGAAATAGGAGCTTTTGTTCAGGCTCCACTTGACGCGTTTCGAGGATACTCCCTCTTGTTCACGAGCGTGAGTGTTTGTGTAAGAGTGAAATAAATACTGTCACATGTTCATAAACACAGTGAACAGACTCACAGTTCTGAAACATTGGTGAGCTACATTGCACGTAGTCATTAATACATGAAATTCATTCATAAATCACGTAATGCAAATTAAGGAAATAAACACTTGAAGGCAGCATCAATGCGAATAATACCAAAAGAAATTGCAAAAAATACAATATTCAACAATAGACGATCGCATTTAAGCGAACGTAAAAAATATTGTGTGTCAGCTAAATATCCTTCATTCTTTAGCATCACATGGTTATGGCAATCTAGCCCAAGTGGGCATTCCCCTAAACACATATATATATATATATATATATATATATATATATATATATATATATATATATATATATATATATATATATATATATATATATATATATATATATATATATATATATATATATATATATATATATATATATATATATATATATATATATATATATAATATATATAGTATTTGTGGGGGGAGATCACCCATACGTTCAAACTTACCTGAAAAGCATTGTAGCATCCGTTGTAAAAGCATATGCGTTCTAAAAACACGTGTGGTAAAAAATGTGTGGTAAAGGTACGACGTGGTAAAAAAACTTTGTTGTAAAGGTTGTTTCCTATAAACCATGGGTGTTCTCAAATATTTCATCAGTGACCAAAATGTTTGGTCTGTTATGTGACAGAGAGCCTCATTGATGCCAGTAGGGTGGTGTTTGGGGTGAGGCAGAACAGATGGATTGGGAGTGGGTGGGATATTGTTGGGATGGTGGGTGTAGGAGAAGCTAAATCTATACATCGAGTAGCTGAACTGCACAATGTGAAACCAGAAGGCTTCCCCACTTTCTAAATTGTGTGATCTTAGGCAAATTTTTTAATTCACTTTTCCTCCATTTTCTTCACTATTACATATAAGAGGACCTTGAAATACATGACTTCAGGATGTGCGCCTTACAAAACCTTCCCCTGTGTTTGATTTAACCCATTTGCTGCTGCCGTCGGCCAATGGCCGTCACGAGCACTACCTCGGTAGTGCTGCGCACGTCCGTTCGCCGACGCGGCCCCGCCTGCTTAATAGAATGTTCCGCACTGGTGCGGAACGTTCTAAGCAGTAAACGGGTTAATAAACTGTAATGTTGTTTATGTATTGTTTATGTGTAAAAGGAACCTAGGCCAACCAGAGGGCGCACGTAACACCTAACTTGCCCCTTAGTTCACAATTGGCATAGTTGCCAGGGAGTGGGAAGAATTAATTTTTCTAAATTCATGTTTATAAACTATCACTTTAAAAATAATACTTCTCAATGCACTGATATAATCTCATATACTAAGGATAAAGGGTTCTGATGTCGATGAAATACCCTTTTTACATTTTAAAACGACTATCCTATGTTTACGGGTTTGCTGCAAGATGTTTTCACTTTATCTTTAAATAAATGCATGCCCATTTATGTAATGTAATGTTAGTGTGGAGTCGAGTAAACCACAGCCCAGGTCTGCTGTTGAGGTGGCCAGGGGGCCGCACTTAAAGGTCAGGACAGCTGCATGCAGCCCCCGGGCCGTACTTTGGGTATCACTGCTGTAAACACTGCACTTTTTGTGTAATGAGTGTTGTGGTGGCAGAGATACTGGACCGAATTCCTAACTTTGGGAAGCTGGTCTGGAAATGTTGGAAGAAAGCCTTAGATATACTAATGTCAGCACTGACAGCACCGACAGCTCAAGGCGGTCCCTTGCCCAAGGGGCAAAGTCCTTCCTGACACTCAAACTTCTGTTTCTGGCGATCAGAGAAGCCCCCTCCCCCTCTAAACCTACTCTCTGCTTTTAGGCCAATTCAGAACGTGATTCGACTTGGGCGGTTACAAGGAATTACACCCCTCATATACATCTGCAAATGTAGCTATTGGCCAGACTTTATGGTAAATGTAAATGTAAATGTAAATGTACAGGAATTTATATAGCGCAAATCACCGAGCGGTTTCTAAGCGCTTGCTTAGGGAACCCGTCCTGGTATTCCCCTGTGAGATAACCCCGGCAGGGTAGCCGCAAGGTGAAAGCCAGGCATCCCGCCGCGAGGGGCCGTTGTGGAGATTAAGCAAGCTATTGCCCAGAGTCGCAGAGTGTGAACCTGTGAATCGAGTAGGCACCGGAGCGAGAATTGTCGAGTCCATGGACATTTTTAGGACTTAAGACCCCGCTGAGCCGGGAATTGAACCCTGGTCCCGGGCTGACCTCTGCTTCCAGGTCTGCCTCCTCTAACCAGTGAGACACACTTCTCCACGAGAAGTGCTCATAAGTCTAAAAAGTTGTGCCTGTTATTGTCTCGTCTCTGACATACTTTTCCCCCCAGATTTTTGTGAATACCTGCTCTGCCTGCAGGTGTTGCATCAGGCGGCAAGCAGTTGTTTCTGTTTTGTTTTAGTATGAAAGACACGGGCATTAGTACAACTTCTGATAGCTTTTTAAGATGTTACTTGTGTAATATGTTCCTTTTACTTTATGCTTTTAGTTGTTTCTAAGGTTGTTTTAAATTAATTGCTCTAACTTTGTTTGCATAGACAATTGCTTGTCTTTCAGACAATTTTAATTAAGAAAAATAAAGTTGGAAATAGTACAGAGTGAGTGAAGGAAAAGCTGAGAACATTTAAGGACTGTATATCTCTTTTCGATCTTCGAACCGGACGCCACAACTAACCATCAGGAGATACATATCCTATGCACTTGACTTTTGCTCGCTCACACAAAGATTAACTACAAAGAACATATGGTATATGTGCTTTACTTATCAAGCCCTGAAGAAGTCCCAAGAGGGACAAAACGCGTTGGCTGTCTTATGAATTGTGTGGTGTGATTTTTAAATAATTTCTATGGATTAAAAGAATAGAAGGAATCGTTTTTACAGCAAAAACATTGACTAACGCTCTTCATTTGGGAAGATATAATTTTATTTTTGTTGTGTTGGACTATGGACATTAACATCCTTTTTTTTATCAATTGCTTACTTGTTTATCTGAGTGCAGGCCCTCTTTGTTCATATCAAGATAGGACTTTAAATGTGTGGTTAGATATTGATTCCCTCCTAATGGCAATTCGCCATGATATTTAACAGTGGTGGTTTGTGACAGCAATTAGTAACAGATACGCATACCACCTTACCCTTTGGGAATCCTGCTGGGCAGCCTGAGGGGCTAGGGGTGTTGATGGGTTGTTTGAGGCACTGGCCAAGAGAAGCATGCTGAAAGCAGTTCCACGGTCCATTTAGTAACCTCTTTCATCTAGTAACCTCTTTCATTACCTCAGCAGCTAAGACAAATTGCCGACCACAGGAGGTTCAGGAAGGAGGTTAAGACTTGGCTTTTTACTCGATAGGACAGTGGCCAGCGCAATCTCAGTTACCCTGCACAGCGCCAAGACGCCTCGGCATTAGTGCGCTTTAGAAATACCATCACTCACTCACTCACTCATATCCTGGCTGGGAGTAGGTGTCAAAAGAGGGTAGGATGGGGGCTTTCAAATAACCCCTAATGGCCACCCCTCCATTTCTGATAAGAGATCACACTGTGAATACTTTTATACTTTAGGGAGACGGGACTGTCCATTGCATGTTATCAATTATGTATTTGGTTGCATTTTATAACGGATACCTAAAACAAAACTGCATTGTTTGAATTGTTAAATAGGTTTAGTGCTACCAATTTTATAGAATGAATGTGAAAACATTTATTTGACATTCCGAGGGGTCGCTATGACTTTTTTTTTTCTTTAAACAAGAGGTGGAGGGGTGGTGCCATTAAATAAATTTTGAAGACCACTGCCTTACAACAAATTTAAAGGGATCCTATTTTCTTTGCCTCTAGCTAATACCTTTTGATTTAAATAAATTATATGTATAATGTACTTACTTATAAGAGCTTTCAGCCACCTCTCTTCATCCATTGGTTTGTTATGTTGTCATTCACATTACACTACAGCAGAGGTTTCCAATGTCTTCTGTAATAAGAGCTACTTAAGTTCAATGAAAATCATCCTTGAGCTACTAATATTATTAGTGTTGTAATAGTGACCACATCAGACAAGATTTAATTAGTGGCCACCACATGCAAGATTATCAGCAGTGATAACCTCAGTTCATCCAGCACAGTTCCCAGTAGTAATGCAGCAACTGTATTGTCTTCAAGGATAATACGTAGCAGCCATAGCTTTATTGCCCCTGACACCAAGGTAATTATATTAGTAGTAAGTCTCCAAAACGCAGTAGTAATTTTCACTGAAATCTTAGCCTTAAAAATATTTTCCAAATACTGCCCTTTTGCTCCAAACATCAGTTTATAAGTTTTGAAAATATACAGAGTTTTGTCTTCAATACACACTTTTCAGTTTTGGCACACAGGTATTGATCCAAGCAAAGCTTCTAAATCAATAGGCTGGACTGCACACAGGAGAGCTACTTATAAGTAGCTGGAGAGCTACCAGTAGCTTACGAGCTACTTGTTGGAGAAGCCTGCATTACAGCATATGTCATCAGTGGTGGCTCCTCCGCTAAGGCAGAGGAGCGTTGCCCAACTGCGCAAGAAATACAAATAAAATAACAATAACGTATCATTATTGCCATTTTATTTTTCTGAATGCATGCAGTCCGTGGCCTGCATGCAGTGTGTGGCGGGGCGGGGCTGGCCGGGGCAGGGGAGGAGTGGTGTGCACTCCCAAAGTGCGCATGAACTGTTTGGCCGCCCCTCTTGGGCCAACCAAACATTTCATGCACACTTTGCATGTTCCTCACCAGGCTGCATTACACAGCCTGGTAAGGAACATGCACAGGCTCCCTGTTCCAGTCTGAGCGCTGATCTACGGCACTCAGACCAATCACAACACTGCATTGCAGCGTTGTGATTGGCTCAGGGGAGCCTGTGTGCTGGGATCTTCCTGCTGCCGGCCAGAGTGCAGAAAGGAAGAGGACACAGGGGGGTCGGCGGCGGCTGGCCGTTCCTGGGTAAGTGTGTGTTTTTTTGGGTTAATTAACCCCCCACCTCACCACCCCTGTCCGGTAGCAGCCGCTACTGTACATCATGAAGTGATGGGTCAGCCCACTTAAGCCACTAGTAGACGTCATTATCAGACACTGCATTCTTCTCTTTCACAAGGAGCACATCCACACACAAAGTAGTTCCTTCAGTTTCCGGGACTTTTATGCCAATGCATGTTTTTTTAGGCCAAAAAATATTTTTGCTTTTAGACAATTTTTTTAGATTGACGAGGGCCAAGCGAAATCCCCAGCTACACGTTTTGCAAATATCATGACAAAACAAAACACGCATTGACATAGCAGGAAAGGCTCTCATCTGTACACCAGACCTATTGGCTTTGCCAATGATTGTTTCATCAGTGCTACTTTTACCATTTAATTTTCAAATATGGGTATTGGCTGTTGTTTTTTTCTTTATTATTAACGTTATTCATCGTGGCAGTCAATCAATTTACCTTCTTGGTTTTTGTATTTGTTTGGGTTGTTAATTCGTTTTCACACCATCAGTAGCTAGACCCTTTAATATGAACTCCCTGGACTCTGCCTATTGGGTCAGACTGGGACGCTGTGAGCCGTGATTGGTCCTTTGGGGGCAGCCTGGGACGCTGCGAGCCGTGATTGGTCCGTCCCCGCCGGTGGGCGTGGCCCGCCGCTGCCACAGAGGGCACAGTGCAGCCACCTGCTCAGTGACAAGAGCTGGCCGCTGCAGGCAGCTCGCTGAGCCGCCCCCTGCTGTATTTATTGCCCCCTCCCTGGCGCAGCCTCTTGGCTAGCAGATTAGTGGCTGTGGCTCCTTCCCGCTGCAGAGAAGCAACCGACGCGGCCTCCCGGTAAGACTGAGTGGATGGATGAATGGGCGAATGCATGATCTAAGGCGAGGTGGGACTCTGAGGGTGATTCAGATTTAGAAAGAATGAGGCACGGGGTGGCGAGTCTTCCACGGGGGAGAGAAAATACGGAATTAATTTCTGAATGTTTACACATTTATAGCACAGCTCTTTGAGGCTGCATGTAGCGAGGGGGGCACCAGGCCGGCTTCACGGAGCTGGGAACGGCAGAAGAGATAGTCTTGATGCTTCAGAATTGCACAGAAAATCAATGCATCTCTGGGACTAAGCAATTCATTAGTTGCCGAAGAGCACACGGTGCACTGAAGTGACAGGCTGGATTACAGCTCCGTTCGCCCGGTGCCACCGTTGGGAATTTTGCAGCCCTGTGCTTTCCTACAGAGAAGGTTGCATCGCTGCACTGACAACCCTTTCACGCGTGGGCAGCATTTCTGTTGTGTTGTGATTGCATTTTAGTAGCTTTTCATGCCCCAGACGAAGCGTCGAAGAAGAGGCTTAGAAAATTAATGTCTGACAGCAGTGGAAGCTACTTGAGGAACTCTCGCATCTGTTTGTAATTTACTCTAGTGGTCTGTTTATTCCTGTGCCGCTCCGGTGTTATTTCTGTAGTGCTCTATATTATTGTATTTAAAATTAATAGAAATGTTCTGAAATTAGTGCGGTAGACCCGACGGTAACGTAGAACAACTGCCCATGGGTGCAGATCAGGCCTGTAGAGCAGAGAACAGTGCCCCCCCTCCAACAGGGGGCGCATGGGTGACCTCATTTCACTGGGACCCCATGTTTTCAGTTATGGCTAGCTCTTAAACAACAATATCTCCCGCAAGGCGCTAGGTTGCTAAGCATGCCTAGCACAGCATTGCAGTGCCAGAGGGCATCAGTGCCCCATTTTCAGGCCCTCTAGATCAGCACCCTCTCACTCGGGGTGTGAGGTGGGGGTGAGGGCTTGCAGCAACTCCCCCCAGGAGAGCATCTGTTGCTGATGGGCAGTGAGGGTGGAGGACTTTTGTAAATTCATCTTCTTTTGTTTGTCACAGCTGGGGATTGGTGAGAAATGTTTTTTGCACGTGTAGGGTCTGGGGACTTAATGAGCTAATGTGTCCGCTGAGGGGCCTGTGTTCAACCTCATGGTCACAGGGTCAGTTCTCTGCTGTTCCACTCAGCCTTTCATCCTTCTGAGGTCGATAAAATGAATATCATAGAGTTGCGTAACAATAAACATGTTATTCAGCGGCAAGATGCCTTTCTGGGTGAATATGCGCTTTGCAAATACACTTTATGGTATAGTGGCCCCCAACAGGTTAAATCTCAACTGAAACTGTCCCAATTGGCGGGGGGAATCCTCAAGATGTCCAATACATCGTCATTCAAACCAGTGAGCCCTGCGCTGGAGATTTACAAAAGCCAGGCGAGGGCAGCAGCTCTCTATGGTGGGGAGCTCTGGGGGCACTCTTGCAGGCCCGAGATTTCCAACACGGAAAACAAATTTATGCGGCAGCTACTGGCGCTTCCCCAAAGTACACCGCTTCTTCCGCTAAGGTTAGATCTGGGATTGAGTTTTATACAGGATGAGCTGGCACTAAAACCCCTTAGGTTCTGGCGCAGGCTCTGGACAGCGCCAGAACCGCTGAACTACAGGCTAGAACTGAAGGAAATATTATATTGTAAAAGTGCAGCAAAAATTCCTTGGCTCGTCGTTGTTAAACAGGAATTTGGTAAATTGGGCCTGCCAGCTCTGTGGCATGATCCGGAAAGGGCGTGCCGTGACGTTTCAGGCAAGTCCCTCACGAGGTCCTTTATGGATAGCAAACTTAACACTACACTGTATGATTCTCACGCGGGCACCTTGACTAAATTATTTTTAACATTTAAAATATCATACTGCTTTGAGGATTTCATGGATGTTATCTATCCCATTAGATCAAGGAAACCCTGTTTACAATGGAGATATGGTACATTACCTTTAAGGGCTTTTACGAGCAAATGGTCTGCCTCTATGACCAAATCTTGTCCTGGGTGTAGCTGTAGCTTAGAGGATGAACTTCATATACTTTTTTTTTTGCCCAGCCTACAGTAAAGCCAGGAAGTACTGGCTAGTACCGTTATGTAAAAATATGGGTTTCGTCCAATGTTTGCATGCTTTGAGAATCCTTAAGACAGATACGTCCGGACACATTGTATTTGCAATTTCAAAGTACTTGTCAGCTATGTGGTCCAAGAGACGATTTTTAATTGCTAATGAATGCCAGGGTTGATTCTAACTATCTTTATGGCTGTATGAATTGTACTATTTTATATGTGTTGTGGAAAAATTTGTTTCAATTGTACTCTTTTATGGCAAAAATGCCGAAATAAAGATTTTAAAGACAAAAAAAAAGGTATGGGAGAGTCACATTAACTCACAGTGATGCCAAATCTGCTCCATCCCACCGCCCACAGCAGTATTTGGTGAGGGACCCCTAAAAGATAACTTGAACTGGCTGCTTCCCAGATATGCAAAGACCTTTGAGCACGGCAGTACCTGCTGCAGCGCCGCGGCTCCACCTATGGCATAGTAGCGCCACCCCCCCCCCCCCCCCACCCCCCAAAAATAAGGCAGGAATGGAAATAAAACTACACTCGTTTTTATTTCTCCTGTCCTGCCGAGTCTTGGGGAGCAGGGCCTGGGGGGTGACGACACTGCCGGGAGTGGTAGTGCACTCCCATCACTGCGTATAATGGTTTGTCCGGCCGCCTCAGGCCATCATGCGCAGGGAACCTCTCTCCAGCCCCAGCTGCATTGCTGGGGTTAAAGAGAGGAGGCGTAGACTCCCACTCTGTCCTGGAGCGCCGATCGAGGGCGCTCAGGCCAATCCTGAACCTGCTGTCATGTGAGAGCAGCTTCAGGATTGGCCGCAGGGCATTCTGGGAGCCTGTGTCTGAAGCAGAGGAGTGGGACGTGGCCTGCCCCCTTCCCTTCACGACCCCTATGTCCGGCCTCATCCCCCCCACCCGCCACTCGTCCCTATTACGGGCCGCCACTGACCTGCTGAGTGTTCCATCACACCGCTGACCTGGGGTGGTTACATCCAAGGACTGCCCAGGAGTCACCAGTTGGAAGCGAGGCCTTTTCGTGTGCACACTGCCCTCCCTTACCCCCTGCTCCCCAGCAGATGCACCCCACTTCTTCACTGGTGGGTACAAGTCCTTAAAAAAGAAGTTGGGGGACGCTGACATCACAACAGGAAGTGGCGTCACGAAAGATGGCTTGCACCATCAGCCTCATTGCCTCCACTTGCTCACCACTTGGATGCAATTGCATCAGAGAAGCCAGTGCGTGAGCAGCGTTCTGAATGAGCTCGGATCTCGCCCCAGAGAGGCCAAAGAGTGAACGTGTGGCTCCATTTGCTCCAGTTATTGTGCTCCCGTTAAAATAAGTGGGGGGGACGCCGTCCACCCGCGCGGTACCCTGACTCGCGCCCTGCTGGTAGGGTATCTCTGTTGTTACCATGCACTAGCCGCCAAGTATTCATGTTTTTTTACCCAAACTGGCATGCTGGCAAGGGCATCGCACCCTGGCTTTCAATCAATCAATCAATCAAGGACATTTATAGAGCGCACTACTTACCCGGAGGGTCTCAAGGCGCTTGGGGGGGGGGGGTGCTGCTACTGCTCGAACAGCCAGGTCTTGAGCTTCTTCCTGAAGGAGAGGTGGTCTTGGGTCAGACGCAGGTCGGTCGGGAGGGAGTTCCAGGTCTTGGCAGCCAGGTGGGAGAAGGACCTTCCTCCTGTTGTCATTCTTCAGATGCGGGGGACGGCGGCGAGGGCGTGACTGGCTGATCGGAGGTGGCGTTTGGGAGCGTAGAAGTTGATGCGGTTGTTGAGGTAGCTCGGGCCTTGATCGTGTAGGGCTTTGTGTGCGTGGGTGAGGAGACGGAAGGTGATTCTCTTGTTGACGGGGAGCCAGTGCAGGTCTCTCAGATGTCCGGAGATGTGGCTGCGTCGGGGGATGTCGAGGATGAGTCTGGCTGAGGCGTTCTGGATCCGCTGGAGTCTCTTCTGGAGCTTGGCGGTGGTTCCGGCGTAGAGGGCGTTGCCGTAGTCCAGTCGGCTGGTGACGAGGGCCTGGGTGACCGTCTTCCTGGTCTCGGTGGGGATCCACCGGAAGATCTTCCGTAGCATGCGCAGGATGTTGAAGCATGACGAGGAGACGGCGTTGACTTGTCTGGTCATGGAGAGGGAGGAGTCCAGGATGAAGCCCAGGTTGCGTGCGTGGTCTGTCGGTGTGGGTGCGGTGCCCAGGGCGGGGGGCCACCAGGAGTCGTCCCAGGCGGAGGGCGAGGAGCCCAGGATGAGGACTTCCGTCTTGTCTGAGTTCAGTGCATGCAGAGGACCCACAGACTGAGCGACTATCCTCTGCACACCTACTCCTCTCCATGGAAAGTTGCCCTAGTTTAGGATCTGAGCGGTGGCTCGTGAACTGATGCATCTATTGCAGGGACTTAATGTTGGCCCTCATTTCACCAGTTGGATTCCATATGGACCAGCTCAGCATTTCATCCATCTTAGATCAGGAAAATGAGAACCATTTGGTAACTATAAACCAGCTGTATATACCCTTCTTCCATATCAGTGCCAGTGATTAATGTGTTCACCTACACCCCTGAGAGCTGCCTGGGGGGGTGAGTGCCTCAACTTTTTATGCACTTACCCCTATCACTGTGTTTGTCACGTGGAACCCATTTCACTGCTCTCAAAGGGGGTTTTGTGTTGTCACTTAAAATGGGCAAAATACATTTGTCTACTCAACTTTAAGAAGAATTGAATCCACCTTTGCCAGAGATCTGCTTCCCTCACCACAAATTGAAAATAAGCATTGGCAAAGCCAATCGGTCTCACCTTTGGGACCTTTGGATTTGCCAATGATTTTTAGTGATACTGTGCAGCATGGCTAAAGATGAGTCAAAAGTAGCTTATGACGCAGCCACCCGCTTCATGGTGCAGGAGCGCACCATATACTGATTCGAGTTGGATAGGTAAATAAAAAGAAAAACACAGCAAAAGTTTTTTTTGAATGCAGGTAGGATGGAAGCAACACGGGGTGGAAACACCATAGGGGATGAGAGGCAAAAGCATCACTGAGGCACAGGGGTGGGAATGAACACGGGCTTGTGTGGTGCACACAGCAACACAGAGCACAAGGGGGAAAGGAGGGGAGGAAATCAAATACTCAAGAGAGCATAATATGGTGTGCTGGGGTGAAAAGCAGGGTGTTATACCTACCCCCTACATTATCCCCTTTTTAATGTTTGACCTAGTAGGGCATAATACCTACCCCCTACATTATCCCATTTTTAATGTTTCCAGCTAGGGAAGTGAATACAATTAGTTTTTTCCACTAGCCAAGGAATTTTTAAAAGCCCTTATTTTTGTATCTTTCACACTCCCTACCACTCTCACTACCCACACCACACATACCCTATTTTCATAAAATCAAGTGCTCCCGCTTATTCGTAGGTTGAAGCACGCCCCGTAGAGGGACGGGAAGACCCCTATGATGAAGCATGACACTATGGGATTCTTAGTGTGTGAGGGGTATTTTTAAAAACACTTAGTGCTTCTCCCTGACAGTTCCGGGATAAGCAACACTTACTTGCTGTGTATCACTACATATTAAATATAAAACAAAAAATAGGGTAGAATCATTTTGTTTATAAAGAGAAAAGCAAACAGGCAAGCGAGAGAGAAACGTAGAGCAGGGAGGAGAAGCACGCGGGTGAGAAAGCAACGCAGGGGAGAGGTGCTCACCAGGGTGCGCGCATCACCGTGGAGTATGGCAGAAGCACACGGGCGAAGGAGAGCAACACGAGTGCAGAGGTCGGAAGAGAAGCACAGTTAGCTGGAAAACACATGCACTCACGTGGAGTGCTTAAGACAAAGCAAAAAATTAGTACGCTAAAAGTGAGCAGTGGAAGGACACAAGTAAATTGACAATGTTACATGGGAGGGACACACACAAGATGAACAAGGCAAGCCATCAAATAAGCAGCAGGCAAATGAGAGTGACAGTAAAGTCAACCTATGGTAAGCAATGGGTAGGCTGCAGGCTCCTGTAGGGTTCTTAGTAAGCATACCAGAAAGCTGCACGGTCTGGTAGACTCGACTAAAAATGACTAACTGCGAGCAGTCACGATGCAAGACTTTTTATGAGATGGTCACAGGGACTTTATGTACAGAATGTCACAGGCTGCCAAGTAACTTTTCAGATTCCCACCCTGCCCTCATAATCTAGTCCACACTAGGATTGGGTAAAGTTTTAAATACGCCGTCAAAATTCACTATCCTCTCAAATTTTCGCATTACAAGAAACTTGCACTTTTCCACAAAATATCACATACTGAATTTGTTATCCGACTGCATACTACAACATACCAGCAGGAGATTGTTTCACCCAGAAAATGTCTTTCCAACAGACATTTTCTGCTTCCTACCGGTATCTCACGAATTTTTTTTACATGAGTAGTGCTCAGGTAAACAAATGTGTCTCTAATGCTACAAAGTTATTATTTTGTGACACTTTTATGGAATTTCGTGAGATTTTGTGAGGAAAACATACAGTATTTCAGCCCCCAACGTCACACTGAGCCTCAATACAGCCAGACTCAAAAAGATGAAGTTGCTGTATTCACACTGTAGCTATGTATGACTTCCTCAGCGCTTCAAGGCCAGTGCAGTGCTGAAAAGCACTATGCAAATAATACATAATGCTTCAATGCTACACCTATACTGACAGAACTGGGGAACCTGTTCCTGTCACACCACCTGGGTTGTAAGAAAACCAGTGATTTCACATGTGCCATGTGAGGTAAACATATATTTGGCTACCAAGTGTTGTGCATCTAGGCATGTTATTATCTGCTAGTCCAGTAAAGATCTGGGGCGTATTATATATAGGGTGCACTGCTCTGGTCTGGGCATACCTTGAAATGGGTACACTGGATGCAAACCTGGCCACTGAGCCCTCCCATAGATGCTGGGGTGCCCCAAGGACAGCTGTGAGCTCGCCTCTGCCCTGGGGCAGCTCATGAGTGACAGGTGGCCCAGCTGATGGAAGTTGCCAGCCCATTTCAAGTGGAGCCTGCATCTCAAATGGAGACTCAGGCCTGTAAGGGGCTGTCCATCGCGTCCATGGGACCTCAGTGCCTCTCTTGTAGTGGTAGGTAGGAGGGCGCAGTGACCGCGTGCCCCCTCTGTGAGGCACTATCAGTGCAGCATCTGGTGGCCACTTTGCCTTTGCGCCATATTGTGGCCCTGGCGCAGACGCATGGTCAAGACCTCATGCTGATGGGGGGCACGCCCCCTTAGAAACGTGCCAGGGCTATATGTACTGCAGGTGAATGAATGAATATTGAACTTATAGAGCACAAACTTAGCCCAAGGGTGTCAAGGCGCTAATTGCAGGACTGAAAATGCAGACAAAATGACATCCTCACACTGAAATCTGTGAAAAAAGCCAGGTCTTTAAAGCTTTACAGAAGAGAGAATGACACACCTGTGTACTACAGAAGGGGCTTGCCAAGCGTTTGCCTCGGGCCCATGTCCTCTTCTTTAATACCGGATACCCTTATTATGCCCCCAGGTGTTTTATATAATCGTAATTGTATTTATATAATGCTTACTACCCCTAACAAGGTTTTGAAGTGCTTTCGGCGGTAATCTCTTCCAGAGTTCTGAAAGTCCCCGAAGACCTGTCTCTCCGGCTTGTCAACTGGACCTTGCCAGCGCCTGGATACCCTCACGGGTGACAAGTAGCGCTCTGCAAATCTACTGTTTGATTGATATAAATGATCCAGGGAGCTTTTATGCCCACATGCATCAAGGTAAATTGCATTCGCAAACGGTGCGAACCGCAAAATTCGGCCGTTTGCGAATGCAAATCCCTTTTTTGGGATGCATTAAGCTTTTTTCTTTTTTTGCAATTTAAGAAATCGCAATTTATTTGAGATTTCTTAAATTGCGATTGCATTTAAGAAATCGCAATTTTGTGATTTCTTAAATGCAATGCATGCTTTTTTTTAAATTGCGAAATCGCAAATAGGTACTGTTAAATTAACATGAAGTTAACCTTCATGGTAATTTGGGAAAACTTTCAAAAGTGCACAAAAGTGCATTTTTGAAAGTTTCATTTTACACACACACATGCCCTTGGGACATGTGTGTGTGAACAATGTACTTAAAGGTACATTTCAGGGGTACAGGGGGGGGTCCTTGGACACCCCCCTGCACCCTTGAAATTGCATTCTCATTTTGCGATTCCTGAATTGCGAATCGTAAAATGAGAATGCCTTCACATTCATTCCTATGGGCCTCTAGGCCCATAGGAATCAATGGAAAGGGATTCCTTAATTGCGATTCGCAAATTGTGAATCGCAATTAAGGAAAATTAAGAAATCGCAAAAAAAATTGCAATTTCTTAATGCATAGCCGTTTGCGAATTCTTAATTGCGATTCCTTAATTTTCACCATTAAGAATTCGCAAACGGGAACATTGATGCATGTGGGCCTTAGTGAAATAGATCAAAAGTTTATGCATGGAAATACATGAGGGTTGAATTAATTTAGTAAGTGTGCATAGGGAGCTTTCGTCACTCTCACAGAGCTGTCTGTTGAGTAAGTGTAACAGCGCTTGTACATATAGGAAAAGATAGTGAGGCCAGGCGCGGATCCATGTCCCTTCCGTCTACTCACAGGTCTCACATAATCTCCAGCTTTCCTCCTTCTCACTCAGTGTTGCAGTTTTCTCGTTTCTGCCTCGGGCCTTTTCGAATTCATTTACTGTTCTGTGTCCAGCACCACTGAGTGCCCTATTAATAATTACTTTTCTGTGCTGAATTCCACTCTGGTGCCCTAATAACCGCTGAGAACAGCCGCGGGGCACGTTGCGTGCCCGCGGCGTGCCGGCCTGCCCTTTTTGCGACACAGCACTTGCAACCTTTTCTCGGAATGGACACAGAGGACCCTGTGTGTGCCAGACTTTGTGTCCACTCCCCTGGGGGTGGGTGGATTTGTGAATTTTTGACTTCAATGGAATTTCTGTTAACAGGGTAAAAGTCAAAGTCGGCCTGTTTTGTGCGGATTGCATTAATCAGGCCGTTAAATTCCACTGGAAGCAGTTTAGAAATTTTGCTGGTTATGAACGGCTACTTTTATGTATATATATATATATATATATATGTGTGTGTGTGTGTGTGTATGTGTACATATACACACACATAGATAGATAGATAGATAGATAGATAGATAGATAGATTTGTAATATGCACACCACAGACTAAACCCTATCTCTGCTCAGCAGTCCTCACATGTAGGCAATAAGGTAGAACAGGATTTAATATTTTCAGAAATAAAGCTGGGGAGAGTTTTTCAACCAAGTTAAGGGGGAGGGGTCCTCGAGCCTGGTCCTCCAGTGTGAGGGGTAGCTCTGCTGTCTCAGGTAGTTGGTAGCCACACCTGGTGTCTGTAGATACAGGTGGCGAGCATGGCTTCTATACTCTGGCATGCTGCTGAGCAGGAGGAAGGTATGAGTCCGGAATGGTACAGGGGCCGGGACTTGCCTCTTTATAGCTATCATGTTTACCCCCCAAATCTGGAGGAGTCGATGGGGTTGTTTTCAAAATCAAGTGGTGGTCTTCATGCTGATGACGGCCCCCGGTCGTAATGCATCATGGTGGGCGTGTGCTGATGACGGCTGGGGGCCGTCATGATCCCGCCCACTCTTCAAAACGGCCACACAGCGCGAAAAATCGCCGCGCATGCAAGGGGTTAAACAGTTTGCCCTACCTACATTAGATTAGGCAATACATTCAAATGTTTTAAGAATATAATACATTTGAAACTTTAAAAAAAAGAAAAATGTACAAAAACGTGTATGAGAAAAACGATCACACAGTGGTAACACTTATTCAGTGTATGACCTCACGAGGGTTTTTAAATAGCTGTATGTGTCCGTTCTTTGTGTTTGCTGCTCCACTTTGGTGCTGTTATGAATACGCAGGCAGCAGCCGGAACATTTTGAAGGAAGGGGGCGAGCCGGGTAGGGCCGTGTTTTGTATTTCTGTGGGGATCTTTCTGAATAGTGGCATCGGCCTGTTTCTACATAGCTGGGTTTATAATTGAAAAAAAGCCCTTTACTTTCATCCTGTAGGCGAGGCCTGGGTGGGGCGGCTTTGGGGGGTACGTGCATTTTATATTTCTTATGCAGAAACGTATTTTTGAGGCTGGAGAGGTCCTTCGGGCTATACCCCTTTTGATTCAAATAAAAAAATATATTTGTCGCGGCGGATAGTGAGGGCGGGGAGGGTAAAGGTTAGGTATCCGTATTCAACAGAGGTTACTTTTGCCATATTGTTTACCTTCTTTACCTCCATTTAAATTTGTTGCCTGCTTTTAATGTTTTAGGTACGGGCATTTTAACCAGGCCTTGGCGTAGTTCGCAGAGTTTTGCTACACGAAAGTCTGCGAAGTTATAAAAAACTCTGCGAAGGTCCGCGAGTGGCGGAGTGCAGTGTGAACTTCAGTTTGTACTGTTTTTTCTGCCGCTCAGGTAGAAATTCTACCCGAGCAGCAGCTCGCGCTAGCGAACTCACCGTATGCAACCGCGGGTGGGGGAAAAACTCTGCTGCACATCGCGAAGCAGAGTTTTCTGCCCTCCGCAAGCTCCGCGGAGTGCAGAAAACTCCGCAAACTCTGCGAACGGAGCGAAGTTTACCTCCCAGGCCTAATTTTAATATGTATTTCCTTTTTTATCTTTTTGAAGTTAAGACATATCGATTTTGTTTTGTTTCAGACAACTCAAATTTGTTTGAACAATTTTCATTCATACCTTTTTGTTTTGCACATTATTCATTGACAGTTTTCACGTGAGCCATTTCTAAATGCATTCTATCTAATCCCAGAATCATTTGCATTTCTGCTCTGTGCTGGTGCTTCCTTAGTATGCAGTGAGGCAGCTGCTGGATGCCCTCAGGTATGGCCCTGCCTCCCCCTTGCCAGTGGCCTTGTCCTGGCTTCCCGTCACTTCCGGTATCCAACGGAAGTCCTGTGTATTGATTATGGATGTGTCACTATCTCCGGAACTAACGTCATCCTGTCATTCCTTCTGGTTTGAGGTCATCAAGATGCTCTAGTGCAATGGTTTTCAAAGTACATTCAACATGACATTTTACCGCTTGGGTGCTCCCTCTCCAGTACCAAAAAGCCACATTTGGATGCCTTATGGTGGAGTCCGGCCCTTCTCATGATCATTTGCCATGCTTCTAAATACAGCCGGCGACAGTGCCACAAGCCCTCTGAACAGCCAGCGACTATGCACGGACATAGATGCGCAATGCATCCATGCTGGGACACACTAACATTTGTTTTCGGCCCTGCTAAGTGAGGAAGATAAGCTTTCAGGTTTCCAAATAAAAGCTAGTAAATTACACCGGATGGGAATACATGACAGCTGATGGGCGAGGGTCGCCCAAAAGCCAAATTAAGTTAAACGGTGAAAGAGAAATGACGACATGGGAAAAACTTTCTAAAAGTTACTCTTCCTTAATATTTATTAGAAAATGTGACTTCAGCCTTGAATTAGATTTGTTATAACTTTTATAAATAGTTGTGTCATCATTTCTCTAGCCAGTCCCATTGCTGAGAGTGTATTATGATTTTTATCAGTACTTCTATTCTACAGTGGACAGCTAGGCCCACAGTGAAGAATAGCTATTGGGTCCTAGTCACTGTAAGGATATGTTAACAATACATTTCTACATGTCCTACATTTCAATACCATGCTCCCTACATTGTGGGCGACTAGGTCTCTATAGAGGTGACTTTAATATTTAAGGGAGAGGTTTTGACCGGTCAAAAGTTGTTTTTAGGTCGAGCTAGAGTTGCGCATGCGTAGCATGCACTGTCTAGCTCGACAACTATTGTTTTTAGTTTCCTGGGATTCTGAGACAGGGTTCTGACACGCGCGCCGATTGCACCTCGTGGGCGCGCCGGCCGTGCACATATCCTATCTCAGATTCCCAGGAAGTCAGCCATGCCGCCATGCCTCTCTCAGTCGCGCGCACACACATACACACAGCCACACTCACACACACATGCACACACACATACACACATGCAGGCAGGCACACGCACGCATGCACACACACACACACTGCATACACACACGCTCACACGCGCACCCCCCCTTACCTCATCTCTGTACTCCAGCTCCTTTGGCAGCACGACGCGGGGCTCTCCCCTTAGGCATTGGAGCCCCGGTGTGCTATCCGCTGCTCTTCACCCGGGCCCCCTCCTGGGACCCGGGACTTCGGCTCCCGCACTTCGCTTTGGGTCCGGGCTCGTTCCTCATAACGAAAGTTATGAATGGAGCATGTTGCGCATGCGCGGGCAGCCCCCGCCCTCCCACGTGCCCGTCTCTGCCTGTCACTCAGCCGCCCCCTGCCTCCTCAGACACCTTAGCACGGGGAGACAGATAGAGGAGAGATTTCACTTTCCCTGGCTAATGATTTCAAATTCAAATGCCATTTCTCACTTGCTGTTTTCAGGACGTGTTCACTGCATGTTCTTTCATTTAAAGAATATCGGCTATTTTACACCCTACATACCTGCCTAAAGATATGAACTGCTGCGTCTTACTGATTAAATGCATGTTAATTTGCCAACATAATTGCCGTAAGCATTTTATCTCTGTTTGGATTGTGTGGCGACAGCTTTTTTATTTAATTATTTTGCCGTGCGAGTCTGCTGCCGCGCTTGCCGTTTATTTAATTATGTTACCGCACGAGTTTCACTTCTGCGGCCGCCCTTTTTATTTCCATTGCAGGGCTTGACCGAAGGCCAATTAAAAACGTTGTGTTTTTTAAATACTCCTGCTTTAGACATTTTAGGCCCACGGCCGTCATAGTCAGTCTGAGGCTGCTAACTGTAAACACACGACTTACAGTATTTTAAAAGCTTCGTAAACATTTGTTGGCTGACTGCTACTTTTAATGTCTAATGTCTACTGGTTAATTCAGTGTTTATGAGGTTTGTAGCGTCGCGCACAAAGCACTACAGGAAACTATAACAAGTAATTGAACCTGCCAGTCACCTTGAAGATTAGACTGTGGTGAGTAGTGAAGTAGACGCTTTTAAACGCTCACCAAATTAGGTCTGTAGTTTCCAAGGCAAGGAAGTTGCACTAGAGCGCCACCCAGTGACAGTACCCAAAAATAGCCTTTAGGTGTCTGGGGACCGGTACTTGCCGGCAACTTTATTTTTGCCATGCAAATATTTTTTAAAAAATCTATAGTTCTTTCCAGTATGGAGAGCCTGGCTCCAGTCCCGTTCTTTCAGCCAACAACCTAATGCATTCTGGGAGTTGTAGTCTTGATTCGCTTCCATTAGACATCCGGACGAGGTTGGAAATCAGGTGCCCCAGCAGGCAGATAACAGTGCAAAGAGCCCACTCTGAACGTGATCCCAATCACTGGCTGAGGAAACAATGGAGCGCCTTGTCATTATTCAGACTTTAGGCACTATGTCAGGTTTTACTTCCAATATGTGAAGTCTCACCTAGGTCTCTCGCATGTCTGTCTCTGGCGGTATTTCCTCTATAATCCCCCATCTCAAACAGCCCCAGACCCACCCCCGCCAGATGAGACAGACATCCTAATTGTAGTAAATTATACATCTCTCCCACCCGTAAAAGACATAAATGTGAATCCTTCAGGGAGCGCAAAAATCCTGTTGGATCACAAAGTGAACAAGCATTTGCAATGCAATCGGATTTACGCAAGTTTAAGCTATTGACACTGTAAATGACAATGCCTTTTCTTTATGTTTTTCAAAAACTAAAAGAAAAATTAAAGGCATTGTTATAGCTCAAACCCGCGTAAATGCGAGACCTATTGCATTGCAAATGCTTGTTTTCAATAGGTTGAATAACTATGTTTAAACTGCCACATTCCGGCAACAATGAGCCTGAAAGCTGTGTTTTACACTGCCACTGTAATAGATGGCACAATAGGTGCCGCAGTCCACTAGTGACATTTAACTTACAAGCCCTGGCACATTTTGTACGATACAGTAGGGACTTACAGGCAAGTTAAATATACTAATTAGGAATATGCCATTCCAACCATGCTTAATAGGGGAGCAGAGGTACTCTATCAATGGTAAGTCGAGTTTAAGTGCATAGAGTTTTAACACCAGCACAAAATATAGGGTCCATCAAAAGGAGATAAATATAGGATGACTGTAGAAAAGGTGGATTTTCTAGAGTAAGAAAGATGGAAACAAATTGAAGGGAAAGAGCAGAGTGGAAAGAAGAAGAAGCAAATAATACAATATGAAAGAAACACTCAAGTGAAATGGAGAAGGCTAGAATGAAAAAGTTAAATGAAGGGTAGAGAAAGCATTAGAAAAGGAAAGAAAGATGTGTTTGGGAAAAATAAAAGAAAGCAAAGTGGCACAGAAAAAGAAATCAGATTGCATACAAAGGCAGAGAAATATGTAAAGGGTGGATGGAGATAGGATAGGAGTGGCGAAATAAGCTGAATAACGAAGGAGAATTTAAAATGTAGAGAAAATATGGAAAAAATAGCACAAAGAGAACGAGATAGGGGAATGATGAGAAGCATATAAAGAATGAGGAGTAGTTTACAGAAATACTAGTTTAGGGCACAATGAAAGAGAAACATAAAGTTAGAGCTAGAGATTCGGAGAAGAAAGAAACTGAGGAAAGGGACAATAGAGATAATGATATCTTTGTAGTAGCTTGGGACTAGATTCTTACCTGAGCAACATTTCAGCGCATGTGCAGAACAAGAAGAGCTTAAACATGGACTGGGCCCACCGGAACTAAGTGGCGGGGAGGACCGAACTATGCAGCACAGGCAACTAAATTATGCAGGACAAAAAGGCAAATCAAGCAGTATAACGCAGCACATTTTATGATAGTATTAATTTATTATTGTTGCATATTTACACTTCTTAACGCTGGACATAAGTTTCACCTCATAGGTACCAGTTTAATACCCAAATATGACAATAAGCCAGAGGGAGGTGACAGGTCAACCTTTGCGAAGAGCCTTTTACTGTGCTGCATGTTGCTGGGTTTTAGTAACTTTTGAGCCGTTTGAGCTAGAAATATATATATGTGTATTTTTTTTAATTTGCATATTATGCCGCAGATGATGAATTAACCCCTTGGCCGCGGCCCGATTCTGCGCCTGTGCGGCCGTTTCGAAGACTGGGCGGGTTCATGGCGGCCCCCAGCCGTCATCAGCACACGAGCACTGTGATGCATGACGGACAGGGGCCGTCATCAGCACGGAAGGGGTTAAGTGGCAAATACGGCAAACCCATACCTATACATAAAATGCCGCTGCCCCCAAATCACATAATTCTTGTTGCCCCGATAAAAACCAGCCCACGGATGAGTAAAAAATAAAATCTGTTTGTAAACAGGCACTATTTCGGCTTCCGAGAGGTGAAAACATGTATAATTATAGCATTTTGTGGCAGAGTTCTAGTGCTATTGGGTAACCACAAGGCCAACCTCTGTACGGGGCCTCTGCAGGGTCAGTTTGTTGACAGGAGCACAAACTGGGTGAAAGGGAGTGTGTTTGGGTGAAACTGGAGAGGTGTGGTGAAGTGGCCAGGGCAGCTGACTTCGGAGCACAGGGTTCACGGTTCAATCCCGGGTCTGGCGGCAGCTCAGCTCAGCACCATGTGACTCTGGGCAATAGCTCACTTAATTTCCACGACAGCCCCCAGCGCCTTGAGACCCGTAAGGGTGAGTAGTTTGCGCTTTACAAATAATTTTTGTGAGGGTGGCAGTGGGGGATGTGACGTGTCAGCTGCTGTGAGAGTCCTGCATGTTGTGGGGGGCTGTGCCCAGCGTGGAACAGATAGTCACTGGGTAACCGGCCGTGCTGCTGTCAGGGCTGCAGGGGCCACAATACTCCTAGCCACATGACTGCCATGTTAGCCGTTTCATGCTGCTGGGGGCCAGTAGAGGGCGCTCTGCTGCTCTTTGGACCCTGAAGGGGTCTTTCTGTGGGCAGTGCCCTGTCATCCTCAGAGTCGGGATCTTTTAACCGCATGCGTGCGGGCGGAATTCCGCCCGTACGCTGGGTTTTGCGAAACCGCACTTTACGTGACGAGCTGGGCTCGTCATGAGCGTGCGAGGAGGCTACGCCATGACGAGGCCAGCTCGTCATGAGCGTCGAAGGGGTTAAGGGCCTTTCAAGCTAAATTAAGACTTGTGTGCCTTTGTTGGGAAGGGAGTAGGAACCTGTGTGCTTCTTATGGTCAGCAGCTTCGCGAGTGGGTTAAATGCTCACCGCTGACATCTCCAGTGAACTAACAGTCACAAGTTCCAATCTTGGGCAGGATAACTCAGCCTTCCATCCTTCTAAGGTCAGTAATTTGAGTACTATTAATCTGAGTAATCCTAACACCTGTCGTTTACAGTGCTTTGAGACTGCAAACTTGAGATGTAAAGAGCTATATAAAAAGTAAGTTGTTGATATGATGGGTTAGTCTGTCTGATGGACCCAATGGCACAGTTGCCAATGCAACAGCTTGAAGGGAGAGACACTGTTTACCTCTGACGTCACCCAAGCTCTTGACAATGAGGATAATCCCACCAGTCAACCTTTAAGGTCAGGAAACCATCCTACTCGGCTGCCCACCTCCTAGCCCTGTGTCCCCAAACTTCATCCCCCATTCATCTGACTATATAAATGGAGCTCGGTGTATTGAATAGGGTCATGGTGTAGGGCTCTCTCCTTTGTCACACTGGGATCCTGTCGTTAAAGGGAACCCCAGACAGAAAAATATCACGCCTCAAGGGAAAGGTTTTTTTTAAAGGCGAAACATACTCAAAACGGAATACTATAAAACATAATTTATTTTGAAATTACTTAAAATTAAGCATTTAAATAAATGGGTATATTGTGTTACAAGAGTATTGGATAGCGTTGGAGTAAACAATAGGCTGTAGCAGGGTTCTCCAAAGTCGGTCGTGGGGGGCCGGATCCATGCCAGAGTTTAAGATAACTACATTTATCTAAATATGGATATGCTAAAAATCTACAATGGAACTGGCCCTCCGCGACCGACTTTGGAGAAGAGTCACAAGCTTGCCGTAATCGTCTGGGTAAGGCTTAGGTTAGAGTTATAGTTAAGCTTAGGTTAGGTTTCAGGGTTTGTGATGGTATCAGGTAGTGCAAGTATTGATTGTAAACGTAGATGTCGGGTTATAGATGGAGTAGGTATTAATGGAAGTTTAGCAGTTTGTTATAGAGTTATCTCGTAAAATCACACGTTCACTATCCATATCTGATGAAGTTTCTCGGTAGTTGTTTTGATTGACACTCTGGTGAGACTACACTGAAGTGTAGGAGGGCAGTTATGTGGTTATGACTGAGGCTGTGTTGAATTGTATGAGGATTGTTATGTGGTTATAAATGAGACTGCTTGAAGTGTATGAGGCGAGTCCGAGGTATAGGGGCATGGAATGGACACTTAGATAAGGTAGAGGCCGAAACAGATATACGCGCCCCCCCACCCATCCCCTTGAACAGCCAAGATGCTCACAGAGGCTATTTGCAGTGCCCTCAATTGTGCCAAAAATACAGATGATTCCCTATAATACATCCTGTAGACCTTACTGAAGAAGGGGGAGGGGCTCCGCCAGTCAGACTAATACCCCACCACTAGAGGGACCACAATTCTACTGAGCCCGGATGTTGGAGCGGGCATCTTTTGGCCTGTTTCTCCTGTCTTTTTGCCTTCTGACCTCCTGTTTTGATGGGGTGCTGGTTCATCTTCTGTTGCTTATTGCTATATTTGGGTATTAAATGAGGTGCACCAAAGCCCAGGCCGTGGTAACAAGTGTGAAAATGACAAATAATGCAGGAATAATATAGCGAAACGTGCCGCATTATGACTCATAATTTTCCTTTTCTTGCCGCAAAATGTACTCAACCCTGACACATAATTTGGCCCTTCCCTGCCGCATAATTCCAGCGGTCCTGCTCGTAGCGTAAGATGTCCACATATATATATATATATGTATATATATATATTCCAAGGATAATCCGGCACGGCTCAGGTTACCTCCAGGCTGCAAACACGGACACGGACCCAAAATAAATGCAAGTATATATTTTATTGTCTATCGGTGCTCCCAATCGTCACGACGCGTTTCGCACTGCCCAGAGCGCTTGATCACATGACACAGTAATCACCAGGCATAGGTTTAAATACACTGATCACATGTTATGGCCTACAAATAGCATAGACACTGAAGAGTTATCGCAGTCTATGAACTACAAAAAAGACATTTCATTAATAACATTTGTATTGAGTACGGGTCGTAAGCAATGTTCAGTGGCATATAACTACAATGATTTTACACATGTGTGTTAAAACCCCATCCTTCCAAGAATTTTGTAGTGATAAAAAAGAAGTGTTTAAAATTAAAAAGTTTTAGTGAAAGAGCAGCATTAAATTATGTTCATTCTTAATTACAAAAACAATGCAACATAGATTAAAATTGCATTGTCATGGTATGCCTTCAAGTGCATTTGTGGAATCGCAATGGAGCCCCATTTGCTTTTACTGTCCACATATTTTTGAGTGCACCGGGGCCGGAGATAAAGTGCGACGTACAGTATGATAACCCTCCCAATATCAGTAAAATACCATTTCAAACAGTATTGAAGTTCAGATAGTTAGGCCACCTATTATTATGTTATAGATCTTTGTGCAAACTAAGCGTAGAATTTAGGCATAGGTATTACATCTTTCCCATAAATATCTCAGAATCAAAGGTAATACATATAAATATAAAAATATACACAGTTATAGGACTCATAAATACGCCAATGAATAAAAACCTTAAAATGGTTAAATAATGGCTAAAGGAATGAATTCATAACAGATATATCTAAAATTGATTACATTAGTTTGATTGCGCGGCAATAATAAAAGATGAAGGGATTAATAATATGTGATACATAATAAAAATCCGCCTAAAAAACTCTTAAAAGCATGATTAATAGTTTGCAAGTCCTGTAAAACATGTGCAAAATAACAAGAGTGGCCTACAGTGAAAGATGTGCATTACAGGCAAGTGTAAAGGTCCTCTATAATATTAAGACCCGAAGGGTGTTTGGTATTAAGTTCAAGTATATAACGTGTCTCGAGACGGCACAATTTCTCCTCCCTATTGCCACCTCGTCAACTTGCCTGGACACAGTCAATTACAAAATATTTAAGTTCACTGCTCTTAGAATCATGTTTGGCTTTAAAGTGCCTCGCTACAGGGTACGTATTGTCCTGATTGCAGATTGCTCTGAGATGTTGTAGAATTCTCTTGTGTACGGGGAGCTTGGTGCTGCCCACATAAAGCAAATTGCAAGGGCAAATCAGGACGTAGACGGCATATTCCGTCTTACATGTGAGTAACTTGTCAATCTTATGTTCCCTGCAATCAAATGGCGAGTGGTAGCTATTTTTGTTTACAGCCTGTTGACAGGCTTTGCATACCTTACAGTTGTAAAATCCCGCCTTGGTCGGAAACCAAATTTTGGATTCTAAGACTTCAGGACTGGTCTTTACTAATTCATCTTTCATAGATTGCCCCCTACTATAAGTTACAGAGCGCCTTTTGGGGAGATCCCTCCCTATCACTGGGTCACTCAAAATCAAAGGCCAGTTTTTATTGATGATTGTTTGAATCTGTTTGTGTTGGGCGCTATATATATATATTTTTTTTATTACCGTAAATAATCTTTCCTACAGTCCTCCTGCCCCCTTCTCTCCCCGCTTGATTAAGAAATAGAATTAAATCCGTGCCAGCACTTCTTGCAGGACTTCTCGAGGCACTTTTTATCTGGGCTGCAATGCCTTTGGGAGTGAGGAGAACAAACAGGGTCACTCTGGGTAAAGGCAACCATCAGCAAACCGTGCTTGGGCCTGCTGCAGCCTGAGCGGCCAGGCAGGGACGTCTGACCCGCGGGGCCCCTGTGCATTTCAAAGTTGAGTGTTGGAACCACTACTTTAAGTGGACCGGGTCTCAAGGGGTCTGAGCACCGGCAGTTTTTTTAAAGGGGGCCTCGAAACGGGTCTCTATCTGGCGCTGTTTTGAGCCCTGGCACAGGCGGTCCGTTTTTTTCCGGACTGCAGTGACAGCAGTTGCCGCCATCATGCCAGGTGAGCGTTGTGGGGGAAGGGAAATCCATAAAGAGTCATTTTCTTTCTGGATTTCCCTTCTCTTACTGAAACTCAGGAGCAGCAACATTGTGGTAGGGTCTCACCGAGCTTTAACTGGAAGCTTTTTCAATATTATGTAAGAAGCCATAGTTGCAGCTTATTTATCTTATGCAACTAACAACCATTGACAAAGCCAATAGTCCTGACTTGTTGTAGGTATGATGTTACTTGTTGTATCACATATCTGGATGCAATGACAGAAACAGCAAAATACTAGTCGGTCGTCGCACTATGCTAAACACAGATTTTTAGCGTAAGTGTTTTAAAGCAACGCCCCTAATTACACTGGCCACGCCCCTTTGGGAAACCCCCCAGTTTCTTCATCCCACTTAAAGCCCTGGTTGGAACCACTGGTTCTGAGATCTCTGCTTAGGCCGTATTTAGGTCCAGAATGGTCCAATGTGTCCACCGAGTCCTGCTGCAGTGTGGAAAGCCCGGGGCACACCTTGCCGCCCTGTGCAGAGCTGCAGCTTGCCCAGGCAGGGAGAGCGGGACAAGAGGTTGGCAGTGCCTTCCTCTCCCAGCCTCAAATGGTTCACCTCTGGGATGCTCAGTCATTGTTTTTTCTGATTTTCCTGATTGGGAACAGGAGTCGAAGGTCAAAGAGAGCACATCTAGACACTGTCCATCAGACTCCGAAGACCATCAAGGAACCAAAGACACACTCTGGGCTTATTTGTGAGAGCCCCGCGTCAGTTTGTCACCACCCAAGGTGGTACATGCGTGACGCTGGGATCTCATTTCGATTTACCCTGCGTGACTTTGAGTGGCCTCATAAGTTTTGAGTAAGGCAACGCAGCGGAAATCGCTTCATCGCCTTACTCTGATCCCGGGAGGCGTTCCATGGGCGTTGCGAGGGATTTTCCCACCCAACACCCATGGAATTTGAGGCTGCCCGAGATTTACAAATGATGTAAACCTGGGGAACTGCCAAATCCATACGTCTCCCGAGTTGAGGCGTAAATATTTCTCCTAGTTTTTTACTCAATGTGGGCATAAATTGAAAGAGGAAAACACCTCTTAAGATTGTTTTTGTGCAGGAAGGTGTCCCTTCCTGCACAAAATCAATCCTGCCTGCAACACAGGCACCCGTGCACCATGGTGCAAGGGTGTCTACATTGGCTATATCCTGAGCTCATACTCCACGTAAAAAGTTCATAGAGACAAGTTGTTCTTCACAGTTTTCTTCTTTATTCCAACGGTTATGTATTTCTTCAGAGGAACAGAATTAGCTGCCACTAGCCAACACGTGTTTCGTCCTGTGTTCAATCAACCACGGACTTCCTCAGGGCAATTCATTATATGTTTCAAGTCCAAATGAAGTTAAAATTTGTTGAATATTCAAACGCGGCTATAATTCCAAAAACGAACGTGGATCTTATATCTTCTTCCAATCGTCCATAACAAATGTTAGTTCAGTTTCCAATTACCGATATATACTATGTTTTTCGTATCCGCATTCTCAGTACATAGGAAGTCCGTGGTTGATTGAACACAGGACGAAACACGTGTTGGCTAGTGGCAGCTAATTCTGTTCCTCTGAAGAAATACATAACCGTTGGAATAAAGAAGAAAACTGTGAAGAACAACTTGTCTCTATGAACTTTTTACGTGGAGTGTGAGCTCAGGATATACCTCATGTTCTGTTTAATGGTTTGGATTTTCCACACCTTCTGGTGAATGTTGAATGGCCTTCACTTCATCCTTAGAGCTCTAAATAACTGGACTAGAATTATAAATCGTACAACATTGCGCAAATGTTAACCCAGCCATTCATTCCTTTGCATTTTCCTGTCTACATTGGCGCTAGGCTGCCAAAACGACACCACCGCAGCAGAAAGGACGGGAATGCGCCACTTTACATAAATCCAGTGCATTCCTGCCCTTTCACTTTGGCGTAGGGCAGCGCAGCAAAGTGCCTTCCTGTGCTGCCCCTACGATATAATGCCATAAATAAGCCCCTCTGTCTCTTCCAACAGGTGCATTTACCCACTCTGCCATTTTACAAACATTACACAACTGTAAGCTGTGGGTTACCTGCTACGCTCTGTGGTAAGCATAACTATTTCATACTTATTCAAACATGTGACCGGATATTACACACCAATCTCTGAGCATCTACATTACTCGAACATGCTGGATACACACGTCTACAGTATGCGCCCTGATTTCAACGCAGCATGTGTCTCAGTAATGATGCAGTGGCCAAGTCATTGCGTCTTTTTTTTATTTTCTGCCATACTGAACAGCAGTGGTAAAAAACTATTAACAAACCCAATAAGAGTTACAGGTGCGACCTATTTTCTTTACCAGTGCTGCTTATTCAGGGACATTTTAAGGATTTTGGGGACCCTGGGTCAGACATATTTGGGGGGCATCTGTTCGGAAGTGCTTTGACTTCATGATAAAATTTTAGATCTAATATTCAGGAACAGTGATGTGTGTTTTCAGTAACACATCAGCAGCTCATTAATATTACAGAAAATAATCTCTGTGACCCCCCTCCCCTTTATATACGCGGTCCTGTTTCGATGTGAAAGAAACTTTTTTTATGGATATTGCATGGTGGTGAAAATATAAACATTCCCCTGTAAAATGTCTGTAATAGACACCCACACATCACCCATATTTAAATTACAAGAGACCGGTTTTAAAAGAATGTGTGTCGTTATGCCGCACTCTTTTTGTCCGCAGGGAATCACAACACGGTTGTTCCGCATACCATTACTCCGCAAGTCGTAACAACGACTTACAGAGGGGGGGCGCTGGATGTTGGGATAGCATTATTTACTATTCCAACTCCAGTCTGTGCGGACAGTAGGGAAGGTGTTGGATTTTAAATCCAACACCTTCTGCCCCCTCCGCAAGTCGTCGTTCCGACTTGTGGAGTAATGGTATGCGGAATCACAACGCCGTCGTTGTAACGACCGCGTTGTGATTTCCTGCAGGCAAAAATTTTCGTGGTAAACGTTGTTTACCGTTTTAAAACAATATGCATAAGAATCATTCAAGGTCATCAGGGCAGGACTGTCTGTACTACACTGATGGCTCTAGGGGTCCCCCCCTTAAAGGCTGGCGCCCTGGGCCAGCGCCCACTTTGCCCATGCCTTAAAACGTCAGTAGCAGCGTTTCCCAATAGGGATGCAAAACATTTAAATAGACCTTATGGACACTTTAAGGAGGGACGTGTATGCATTAAAAGGCCAGGAACTGTAGAGGCGGGTCTAAGTGTTCGCGCCTCGTTCGACAGCTGCGGGAGTCGAGGAGCTGTGTTTGTGGCTCTGAACGGCTGCAAACAGTTTATTGGCGGAACAGTTCCCGAAACATCTCCCTTTGATCGCTGCCAGTTAGGGGCCTTGGTCGGGTGGCGCCAGCACCACGGGCTAATGCCCTGCTGGATAAGAGTTCTTCCAGGATTTAGGAGGTGGGGGCGAGGGGGCGTGTCCCATGGCCAACTTCACGCACCGCCCCTCCCCCCTCCTGCCATGCTGGAGTGAGGGACAGACATGGCTAGTAATGGGGCCCACGCAGGCAACGGGTGAGGCGCCCAGAGTTTCATATTTTACTGTCGCCCACTGGCATGCATTGCAGTGATGGAATCTCGAGTAGAAGCAGGCAGTGGCAAAAAGAAATTACAATTTAGCAATGGTGTAAAAAAAAAAAAAGTTGGTTGGATAGCTCTGCGGGTCCATGAACCTGCTGCACAGTTGCATCACAGTCCAGATTGCTCACATTTGAGTCTTCTGAAAACATGCATGTTTGTTGGCAATGTCCTGCTCTTGCCTCCAAAGCTCCACCCTCCACACTCCCCCCTCCCCCACACCCCCTCCCCCACACCCCCATTAAGGGCTACTCGTCCAGGACTAAAGAAATATGGCTGCATCCTGGTCACAATGTCGGGCCTGGTGGCTTAGTGGACTAATGTGTCCCCTACATGGCCCTGTGTTTGACCTCATTGTCACAGGTTCAAATCTCGGTGGGCCTACTCAGCCTTTCATCTTTCTGAAGTCGATATAATGAGTACCATTGAGTTTGGTAAAAATAAACATCCGTTATTCAACGCCATGATACTGAACGTGCGCTTTACAAATCCACTTTGTTACTCCCTTCCTCCTCCGATGGAACCACCCTGGCTCTCCTTGCTGTTCCGCACCCCGCTCCAAGCAGCTGCATCTACAAAGCCTTCGCGGCAAGCACCCCTGCCCACCTGACTGACCAGCACACCATGTCTGGTGGGTTCGGGCACAGCCACAACTAGACACCCTCAGACTAGAGACGAGTGGAGAGGTGTGGCTCACTGGTTAGAGGCGGCAGACCCGTAAGCAGAGAACGGCCCAGGACCAGGGTTCAATTCCCGACGCGGCAGGGTCGTGGACCAGGGTCAAAAACGGACTTGATAATTCTCGCTTCGGTGCCTACTCTAACCAGGGAACACACTCGGCAACTCTGGGCATTAAGCTTGCCTCATCTCTACAACGGCCCCCCACAGACGCCGGGGATGCCTGGTTTCACCTTGGAGATACCCAGAAAAGGGACCATCTCACAGGGATAGCCAGGACGGGTTCCCGAGCGGTCTTCAGCGCCAGGATACTCCATGGAGTCGCAGTGCGCTTTACAAGTACACCCACACACACGAGGAAGGACAGAAAAAGGGCAGTAGGCATCTTCTATTTATGCACACAGGATCTGGAACAACATCCTGTATCCACCATCTCACAGGGAAAGCCAGGACGGGTTCCCCAGTGGTACAGCGCTGGGACGCTCCAGGGTAACCACGCGCTCTATAAATCCAACATTCATTCATTCATTCATATATAAAACTTTGTAAATAAATAAATCAGGACCACCCCAGCGATGCTCTAATTTAGGAAAGAGATGAAGACACACCTCTTTAAAGAGCACTACATCAGGACGCAGGAACGGGCCACCCTCACCTAGCAACCAGCTGCCCTCCTCCACCCACTCGTTGTCTGACTCCTTGGGTTTGACACTGCTGCCTTCCCAAAATGGTGCAGCCGCACAGGTGATATGTAGCGTGCTACTCGCTGAAAAAGCAATTTAACACCTCATCAGGGGAAGCAGGCACTATACACATGTACACCTCTTTCCCTCTCCTATCCCTCTACTATCCTTCCCAATCCAAATAACTGACTAACCTATCCACCACTCAAATTACTTTCATATTTCACTATGCTAATTCACCACTAATCCTTTATGGGTTCCGGAGTAGCGTGCTACTCGCCGAAATGCGATTTGACGCCTCATCAGAGGTAGTAAGCGCT
Source organism: Lissotriton helveticus (assembly GCF_964261635.1). Taxonomy (NCBI): domain Eukaryota; kingdom Metazoa; phylum Chordata; class Amphibia; order Caudata; family Salamandridae; genus Lissotriton; species Lissotriton helveticus. The sequence goes on from NC_136064.1 coordinate 65,007,849, forward strand.
ATATAAATGCAATTAGAATACAATATGCACGCAGGTTGTTTTGAATTTTGTTGAAAGGACAACAAATGCAGCAAACATATTTAGCTGCAGCATAAATTCACAGTTTTCCTCGAGGATTAAAATGGAGATAAGAGATTGTGAAACACCCGTTTATAAAAGGAAAAAAAAACATTTATTTCCCAATTAGGTTGTTTTTTTAATAAGAAACATAGCAAAAGGGGTTTGCACCAAAGTGAATTTCATCTTCCACATGTGTTCCAAATCTAATTTAATCTTCCGCCTTTGTTTTATTTGTCATTAAGTTAAGACATATTAATTTCAGTTTCCTCCAGGGATTTTCCTATTGGCTTAATTTTAGTTTCCTCCATATTTTACCACAAACAACGCTCTGAGATATGCATTGGAGAAAACTGTGTTTGCAACTTTCCTTGTGATGCAAGCAGCAAAGCTTAATGCATCCAGACCTTTTATGTCTAAGCAGCAGGTCAGAGGTCTGAATCCTGTTAAGGTTGATAAAAGGAGTACCACTGAATGCAGTGATAGTAACTCCTCATTTTTTGCAGCGCCGTTCAACATCTGCTGTATCACGGCAGGCACACAGCGGGAAGAGCTGCCCAGAACTCATCAGCCAGACCCCGGCCTGGCTGCGTGCCCCTCCCCCTCCCTGGTTACTGATTAATCTCCATAACCATCCTTGTGTTGACTTTGGAAAGTCGACTCCGCCTCTGGCTAATTTAATTAATTTTTACTATGTGTGTCCCGCAGATTTAAAGTGACAGTGTTCCTCATTTATACACCCGAGAGTGCACGAGTCCGACACCCTATTGGGGGATGGGGGGGGGGGGGGTGAAGGGGGCGGGAGTTACATAATATTTAGCACTCAAAAAATAAGAATTTTCTTTTAAATAAAAGGTGTATTGATATTAACAATGGTAGCAGAACTCGTGTTATCTACTCCGAGATGATGAGAAGCGGAGTAGGTCTCCCCCACTTCTTTCCAAACCCACACACCACTGCAGACACTCTAGTAAATGTCCAGATGAGTCTCTTTCTTTCTCTCTCGCTCTCAAACACACAACCGGACACACGCACAGACGCACAAACTGAACACACATCAATGTAATCCAAACGTTCCGTCGAGACACACGCACTCCTGCAGTCTCACCCGGCCAACGGGCTCAAGGCACACACATTCCTGCACTCTAACACCCTGCCTTCAAGAGCAGCTCACACTCTTGCACACACACTCACTGCTCTGAGGAGCTACACACATTCTTGCAGTTTCAACCCGCCACCGCTGTGCACAGTCACACACATTCCTCCAGTCACTCGCTCCCCACCCTGCTGTCCCTCCCGCTGTCATTCCCACGCTGCTGTCGAGTCTCAGACGTCCTGCTGTCTCTTCCCACCCTGCTCCCACTGAAGGTGCACAAATTCCAGTAGTCCAGTGTTTCCCAAACTTCGGGACCCCAGACGGTAAAGTCCAAACAATATAGATGTCTTTAAAGTCTGACTTTATCTTGTCACTTTGCTGAGCTCCAAAAGAAAGGTCAAATGTCAGGGTATAACTTGTGACAAACTGCTGCCTTTTTTAGGTCGAGCCTAGCGGCAGCGCGCATGCGCTACTCGCTCTGCAAGGCATGCTGTATTAGATAATGCACTGGAAGCCCCGCCCACTCTCCACCCATAGTTGTCATTGGCTTGTTTCTTTGTCCTTCGTAAATGCTGGCTTCTAATTCGTAAATAGGCTTATTCGTCTCTCCTTGGTACCACCTTGTCTGCATTAGTTACCGACCATAACGATTGGACCTTTTACTTGGCTTGTTACACGGTCTGCATAATAAGTTGCTGAGCACAATTTTGTTTATTGACACTGATGGGGACAATGACGGACGCTTTTCTCATAGAGCGCTATTCCGCTCTGTTTTGCATGCTGAGAGTGGCGCCTGCTTTAGGGACACACCGCAATGAGTTAAAAAATGTTTTTAACTTTGATGTTGAGCACAGCTCCTGCTTCAGGGACACTGTGCTCTGTTTCTTTTTTCTTTTTTTAAACTTTAATACTGAGCGTGGCACTTGTTTTTGAAATTATTATTATTATTTTTTTTAAATGTAAAACTGAGCGCGACTCCTGCTTCAGGGACACCGCGCTCTGTTTCTCCAAAGATGCTCAGAGCTTTAGTTTCTCCCACACTACTCTTCAAAGATGCTCAAAGCTTTGGTTTTTCCCACACTACTCTCCACAGACGCCCAAAGCTTTAGTTTCTCCCACACTACACTCCAAAGATGCTCAGAGCTTTGGTTTTTCCCACACTTCTCTCCACTCAAAGCTTTGGTTTCTCCCACACTACTCTGCAATTAGATGCTCAGAGCTGTGTTTTCTCACACACTGCTCTCCACAGATGCTCAGAGCTTTAGTTTCTCCCACACTTCTCTCCACAGATGCTCAGAGCTGTGGTTTCTCTCACACTACACTTCAAAGATGGTAAAAGCTTTGGTTTCTCTCACACTACTCTGCAATAGATGCTGAGAGCTGTGGTTTCTTCCACACTTCTCTCCACAGATGCTCAAAACTTTTGTTTCTCCCACCTTGTGCTGTGAAAAAAACATTTCTTATCCCTAGACGGCAAAGGCCGTGGCGTTTAACACTTTCACGTTCACATCCTAGAGTTTAACCGCATGCGTGCGGGCGGAATTCCGCTCGTACGCTGAGATTTTTAAAAGCGCACTTTACGTGACGAGCTGGGCTCGTCATCAGCGTGCGAGGAGGCTACCTCATTCAGCGTGGAAGGGGTTAAGTGCAGAAATATTCACCAGTAAAAACTTGAGGTAACTTAGAACGCGACAGATAAGTAGAAAACGAGAAAGGACACATTTGTCCCGAGTTTACCCCCCTGACCTGCTTTCCTTTCATACTCCTTCCTTCACATGGGGTGAATATCCCGAAAGCTCTGGGGGGAGGGGCGATAAACGCAGGCCCTGAGCCCCACCATCACAAGTGAACTTTACTGAGAGCACTGGACCACGATGAAGTGCCTCGAAGATGTGTGCTTCAGGCGCTGTGCTGTGTGATTTCAAGGAGCAGGATGAGTTTGTGTACATTTTTATATATTTATATTCAGTTTTTATATAGCATGAACACAGCCCAGCTGATGCTTATGTATCGCAGACTTGGTGACAGAGAAGGGGTGCACTTTACTTTTTCATAAAACCAAAAACGAGATAAGTAGAGGGGTGGGTCTTCTAAGCGCTGGCGCTGTGCTGTGTGATTTCAAGGAGCAGGATGAGTTTGTGTACATTTTTATATATTTATATTCAGTTTTTATATAGCATGAACACAGCCCAGCTGATGCTTATGTATCGCAGACTTGGTGACAGAGAAGGGGTGCACTTTACTTTTTCATAAAACCAAAAACGAGATAAGTAGAGGGGTGGGTCTTCTAAGCGCTGTACCCTGGGTGAGGTTCATGGCGATCCTGTTAAAGGGGAGACAGTTCTCTCTGAAAAGATGGGGCTTAAGCTCTCTTATGAACTGGAGGAGGGCGGAACCGAGCCAGATTGTTGGGAATCCAGTTCCGCGTCTTTAATGTGGGGGAGCATAGGGTTTGGGCGTGGAGCAGACAGGATTGGAAGGGACAGTGCAGGGCAGTGCAGAGAAGGTGAAGGCTGGAGCATACAGGCTCTAAAAAGGCCCCTAGACATCACTGTACCACACCTGAACCCCAAAAACCAGTCTCTGAAGTCCACCCCCCATTTCTTCCAGCCCCCTGATGCCTTCAGAAGCTTCTATGGGGTCACAGACCCACCTCTGATAACCTCTCTGCTGTGTACTTTTGTGTGTGTGTTTTTGTGTGTGTGCTTTGCCAGAGATTGTGTAAGTTTGGTCCACCCTGGAGGGAGGTGGACAAGGCCGACGAATCAGTCCGGTGCTCCCCTTGACCCTGTTACACCTCACCGCTTGACTCCAGGTAGAGCATGGGCCGGGCGGTTAATAAGTTACATATTACCCAGGGAGCGTGTGCCGTGGGCCCTTATCAGACCTGGGGCAACGGCTGCTGTTTATTAAGCCATGTTTTAAAGATCCTTTATCGGAAGTGTCTCCTGGAACCACTGGTGGAGAGTCAACTGGAAACCACGTGGACCGCGCCCCGGAAGGGCCACGCCCAGGAAGGGCCTCAGGAAACACTTAGTCATTGGCCAATGAGGGCCTGTCTTGAGTAGCGTGGGAGAATGTGCAACAGTGTGCTGGTCGCCATAGGAGGCCATGGCACGGCACCGCTTTGTACGTTGCGGTTTGTGGTATTGTGTCGCGCCGCTCCCATTTTGGCGGGATCAATGCGTTAAAAGTGCCGCAGTGGGCACCGCTTATCTGTCTTGGCTTGGAAGGCTGGGCACGAAGCCAGGCCAGGATGCGGAGCGGGGTGGCGCCAACGGTTGCTTGGCGTGTCATGACTGTGGCACAATACCTGAGCTTTGTACCACAGGGGCGAGCGCTATTGAGGTTCAGCGGCAGGATAATGGCGACCAAAGGTCGCGTCTATCTTGTAACTTCCTCAGGGACCCATGAGTAAAGATCGGCTGCCCAAAGCAGAGTTCAAGTAAAGCATGTGTCCCGCACACTAAAACCTAAACCAAGACATGGCGCCTGTCGTCTGTGAGTGGCTTCTGTGTTGAAAGTGTCAAATGTTGCTCCTGCAAGACCTACACACCTCAGAGTACATCACCCCAGGCCTATCCCCAGGCTGGTGAGGACACAAAACAAGACAATGGCAGTAAGGAATAAAAGGCTGCACAATCCTACTATACTCACTATTAATATACTACTAAGTCAATGTTGCCCACCTCATTGGTCCACTGCCATGGGACCACACACATACGATATAATCTAAAGCACACAGAGAGGCAACACAAAATATTATGAAAATGCACAAGTGTACAACAGGTAATTCAGTCCAGACTCTTCAGAAATATGTGATAAGTTCCATTTAATAGATTCTTGCATCATTCATGGCGTATAAATGATTGAACACAGCAGCAAAACAATACAGCCAACGCGTTTCGCCCCAATGGGGCTTCCTCAGGGCAGTAATGGGAATCCTCCAATCTTAGAGTGATCACTGAAGTAGCAGGATCACTGAATCTTATACTTGACGCCAATATCTGCTCTATATTCTGTATCCAGCTGTAATCACGAAAACCCCCAGTTTCACCCACACTTTAAATTGGTGGTCCACAATTGCTTGAAAATACATCGAATCCTCAGACTGTGTATCATAATCCGAGTTCAGTTCTCACGTTCACTTTGATAGGTGAATCTTCATATATCGACAGTTACTTCATTTACTGCTCCAGTGCGACGCCACGCTCCACAGCCTGCCACCAACCTTTGAAAAATTTGCCAGAAAAGGGCTGGTGAGGAGCTGAGGGTTTAAGCACCTGATACAGGTATCTGTGAGTTACGTGCAGGAGAAACCACCACACACACCTCAGAGTATATTACCCAAGACCTGTCTCCAGGCAGGTGAGAGCTGAGGGTTCGAGCATCTGATACATCTCTCTCTTCCTAGGTTCTGGAGCCCATGACTCATTGCCGTCTCATCTGCAGTTGAGTGACCTGTTAACGTAGTCAATGTCTCAAAGAGTGCGCTTCAGGCAGACGCAGAGCTTTCTTCACATCAGTCCAAATCTCCCCAGGTGGGTTTGGGTTCTGTATAGGGCCGTCCTCCAGTGGTCAGTCTTTTAAATATGAGGAGCTTGAGAACCTCTCTTGTAAACACAAGGAGCGTTGAAACTTTTCAGACACACCCCCAGTCACATATCTGGGTTGAATCCATCATCATTCTTTAGCTCACTTCACCACCTCTGTTAAGACCCAGCTATATGCAAATCAGTCTTGACCCCGTGCCTCAAGCATCCCGAGACCGTTTTTTTTTTTTAGCTAACACCCCTCATCAGCCCGGCTTGCTGGAATCCAGTGGCAAAGGGAGCAAGGGACCTACGTCTGGGCATACCCTGCCAGCTTAGGGCGAACAAAGCAAAACCAAAGGGGATGATGGACGGAGTGCTGAAACTTTTCAGACACTCACCCCCAGTCACAGATCTGGGTTGAATCCATCATCGTTCTTTAGCTCACTTTGCCACTTCAGTTCAGACCCAGCCATATGCAAATCAGTCTTGACCCTGTGCCTCATGGGAACAGTCCCGCCCGAATTGCCAAGCCATGTCTTTCCCAGACCGGAAACAAGCATCCTGGGACCGGTTTGGGGGGTAACACCAATGACTGCACCGAGGGCTGTCATTGGTTCTCGCACATGCGCACCCTGCCCATGTGTGTGTAGTAGTATTTGTATTTGTATAGCACACACCTAGCAGAAGAGTAGTGAAGCACTGTACCCGGTGAAGCCCTAAGAAAAGAATCATGATCATTTCTAGGAGCTAGAATATACAGGCGCTGGTTGTGGAACAATTGTCTTTTTATAGCTGTCCCCCCAGGGGGCTCACGCCTCTCTAGATCAAGAAATCCATTGCCCCACCTTGCAAAAGTCAACCGGATGCAGGAAGTCGGGGCGTTGGGCAGGAAGTGACGGACGTGGACAGTGGGAGTAGGGAGACTCCAAGGAGGAATGTGTCCACCTACAGTGACTCGCTAACAGGGTTCTCGTATTATATGCCCCCTAAAATCAACGTGTATCATTATTTTTTTGCATTATGTGCTCATATAGCGCTTTGCAGGTTCAGCGTGCCTTCAAGGAGGTTCTGAACAAGGCTTCCAATGAGGCCAGATGGGCAATCCCAACTCTTTCATGGTTCTCGTGCTGCCCTGGTCCTTGTGAGTTCCCAATTCAGTATTTTCTATTTATTCTGATACAAAAGGCCTGCATTTTTATTGGTTGAAAAAACTACAGGGCCCAGAATGCACTGTTCTCTGGACAGGATGAGCTGCTTGACGGTGGATTTCAGAAACGGATTCGTTGGCGTCTTCCCGAACTTAAAAGGGCCCATCAGTAGCTGTCAATCTCTCCGACGCGGAATTAACAGACATTCCCTAAACAGAGATCATTTTAGCGCCGATTCCTAGTCCTTCCTCTATTTCCCCTCTCTACGGGACCTGGGCGGAGGGGGGTGACAGCCGGCTGGTTACCTGTGCTGGCGGCTGCAGCAATCTTGTGTCCCTGCCCCTGTGTTTGTGTATCACACTCATTTATTGATTAATTCCACACATACAATCAGGGCAGACATATTAGAGAACAATTATTTCTACAAAAACAACGTCTGCAGTAAATCAAGGTACATATGGTAACGCTAAGGCCTGTAATACCTGTTAATTAGTTCTTGTTTTAAATATAACATTTTAAGTACAGTGATGATAAGCTAATCGATATTGGTATTCGTTTATTGACGTCAGACACAACCTTGCTGGGACTTGCCCCTGCGACCTGCGCAGATGCTCAAAACCAGCACTCAGCTCGCTGAGTTATCTTTTGGACTGGACTGTGTAGCTCGGTAGGTTTCATGATGCGGCCGCGGGTACGGTGCAGGGCGGTTACCAGGAAGAGAAAGTCCTTCGTGTATTAATTCTATAATGTATTTGTAATGAGTTCGGGTTGTGAGGGGGTGTTTATAACCGGCACGATTGTTGAGGCCGAAGGCGCGGCCAGTTTCGCACATTGCCAGGCTCAGTGGGTCATAAACAGGGCCACTGGAATTATGGAATGCTGCGGCTGTGCCTTTTTTGCACAAGGATGGATTTGTGGCATTTGCCACATCATTTCCATGTTCTTGCTGCATAATTTAGTCAACCATGCGGCATAATATTGTGCTCCCCAGCCCCATAATTCCAGGGGCCCTGGTCATAAAGGTATTTAGAATACATGCTCATCCAATCCTTGGCCCCTCCGCAGATCGCATAGCTGTGATTCTGTGTTTGAAGGTGGAAGACAACCGTCGGAATATTTACAGGGAAAAGGTAAAAAGCATTCATTGCATTCACGTGAGTGGATGAGATGGTAACGTGGGGGAGATGCAGGGAAGTATATGCAAGGGGGTGAAAGGTGGGCGCTGAAGACGAGAGAGAGAGAGGTGTGAGATGCAAGTGGAGGGCTGTGGAGGAAACCTGGCATGTCTGACGGGGAGGAAGGAGGTGTGCACGGACATTTTCAGTTATAATTAATCACAACGAAATCACTGTGGAACTCGTTATCTGATACTGCTAGCAAGCATTGGCAACGCCAACAGGTCTCTAGCATGTTTTAGGTGCACGTCCATTACTGTGTATCATTGTTGGATGTGAAAGCTGCCTTCGAGTAGGGTGACCAGGCGTCCCCGTTTTGCCAGGACGGCCCCTGTTTTTCACCTGCTGTCCCAGCAAATTTCAAGAAATTTAGCTCATGTCCCCGTTTTTAGAGAAGGTCGACTGAAAACGGTGGGAGGAGGTTTTTATGTTTTACAAAGCAGAGATAGTTAGCAGTCGTTTCAAGAAAGCAATTTAATTAACAGGCAAGCTACTGGGCTTCAAAATTGCATTTTATGTATGTTCTTAATGCCTGTTCTGTAATTCTCTGCTGAGAAGCCTGCTCACCGCTTTAAGTAAAATCGTAGTCCTTCTTCTATTTTTGTGAAATGTCCCGGTTTTTGGCTTTAAAAATCTGGTCACCCTACCTTCGAGGCACCACAATACTGGTCCGGTGCACACTGGGGGAAGTTTTAGTCTACCTGTTAAAAGCCAGACCCTTCTTTGTTGCATAGGCCATGGCTCATGGAAAGATTCCTAGTTACGTCTCTTAGGCCACGCCCCTTTTAGAGACACCCCCACACTCCTTCTCGCCACTAACCTCTTTTTAAGCCGTTTAAGCCCTGAAGACAACTGCGCCTCTTATCAGGTGCTAAACCAGTTCTTCTGTTTCACACTCACTCCGATTTGTCCTGAAAGGTGTAAGACGATGCTGAGGCACGCGTCACTGATGGAATGGCGACATGTTTACAGTGAAAGTGCTCCAGGCCTCCAGTGGCCAGAGCTGCCGACTTTGGAACTCAGGAAGTGGGTTAGAGTCTCGGCGCCGGCTCAACACCCTGTGATACTGGACAAACCAGGGCTCGAGTCGGGGTACCACGCGGGTGGATGGCGTCCCCTCACTTATTTTACCGGGAGCTCGATAACTGGAGCCACACATTCACTCTTTGGCCTCTCTGGCCGGGCGAGATTGGAGCTCATTCAGAACGCTGCTCACGCGCTGTCTTCTCTGAGGCAATCGTATCTAAGGGGTGAGCGAGAGGAGGCAAGTCTGATGGTGCAAGACACGTTTCTTGACGTCACTTCCTGTTGTGACGTCAGCGACCCCCGACTTCTTTTAGGACTTGTGCTCTGGGGCAAATCACTTACTCTCCCCGTGCCTAAACCCCCTCTACCCCCCCCCCACAAAAATACATGTGTAATGTACCTGGCGCAGTGGTGCTCATGTAAAGCGATTAAACCTTTGGGTTGTGTTCACGCTATATGGGTTGTGTTCGCGCTATATAAAAATGCAAAATAAATAAACATTAAATAATCAATCTGCGGTCCAGAGCATTCGTACACTCACCCCTCCTCAGCAGCTCAGCCAGCACGCTTATCATCTTTCTAATAAAAAAAGCAGGAGCGCCATCCAGTGGCCGCAAGAGAAAAGGGCAGGTGTGTTCTGACACAAAGAGGCGACTGTTCCTCTGAAAACCTGCTGCCATCCTTTTCGTTATATTCGCACCATTTAAAAACGGAACCAAAACAAGAAGGCTCTTGGGTTTAGGGGGAGAACGGATAAAATGTTCTTTACATAGATACGGGGCATATGCAGCCATGATGGGCATTGGCAACAGGGCACAATATTATTTACTGTACCCACAGTCCAATGTTTTTGCTGTGCCCTGTAAGTAGAATTACAGGTGGCCTAAACCAAAACATCCAAGGTCCCTGTTTTGACCATGGCACACTGTACATAACTTGAAAAAAACACTCGGTAGTTCCTTGAAGTAGGGGTGGAGAAAGTAGGAGGTTTCCCGCTTGCAAAGTCAGGAAACTTCTCTCTAGGAAGCAGTGGCCAGATTCCCGTCTGGCGAGTTAATGTTTTATTTCTTTCCCTGACACATGCATTCCTGCATCCAAGAACTATGCCCAAGATGGGCGCAACTTCAGACTGCTGCAAATGTGTGCCAGTTTGCCTCTTTGGGATTCGCTAGTCCTGAGTGCCACCCGGGGACACGCAAGAACGGCCCTCAGCAGGGTCACGCTTTGTCAAGTTGGCAAAGTTTAAAAAACAAAAAAATCGCAATGTATTACACTTTGTGCACCCCTGGGTACAAATAATTTACAGGAGAAAACAACCATAGCCTGCAACCATAAGTTCAATTGAATACAATTTTATCTCAGGTTAGCAAATGAGAGGCACTTTTTAATCGTCGGAACTGCTGAGAGTATAGCAGTATGCTCAGTTTATTTTTTGAAGTTCAATCCTGGCAATCGTCTTCTCAAGTTCAGATAAACCTCAGTTCTCACGCCACCAATCAGCCATGTCTAGCCTTCAGAAAACACTCCGTGCAGCCCTGAAGAACTTCTGATAATTGAGCGAAACGTGTTGGCTCTGTTCACAGATTTCTGAAAAACAAATAAAGAATATTTTTAAGAAAAGGAGAGAATTGTGGATGGATTCAATTATTGGAACTGAAATTTGTCTGTATTGAGAAGACATCTGCTAAGACTTTACTTAAAGATAAATGAAGCCTAGTGCCATGCCTCTGTAACCGTTTGGATTGTCAAAAAGTGCCTCTCCCTTCTGCTAAACTAGTGTTTTTATGTGCGGGTTTTATTGGCTGATAACCCAGGGAGGCGGGCGCAGTGGACGTACAATTACCAAGTGCGACTCATGGACGTGGCATACTCGACCATAACCATCTATTTATCCTGACACCATTTTTTCAATCTCTCTTCACTGATTTAACCCATGAATTCTGGTGCTGTTTAAATACCTTTGCTCAAAACGACTACTCGTGAAAAAACAAGTGCATAAAGAGGACATACATATCCTCCAAGACTGATATGGTATTTATTACACCTCGTTGAGGGAGGTCAAGGCCCCACGACCCACTCAAGCTTCCCCTCTGGTGAGTGATAGTAGAGTGCATGAGGAACCTCTGTGTGTGGACTGTGACTTCTGAACTCAATCATAGCATTTATATCAATCATAGCATTTATATAGCGCGCTACTCACCCGGAGGGTCTCAAGGCGCTTGGGGAGGGGGGGTCCGCTACTGTTCGAACAGCCAGGTCTTGAGCTGCTTCCTGAAGGCGAGGTGGTCTTGGGTCAGGCGGAGGTGGGTCGGGAGGGAGTTCCACGTCTTGGCGGCCAGGTAGGAGAAGGATCTTCCCCCTGTGGTGGCTCTTCGGATGCGGGGGACGGCTGCGAGGGCGTGGTTGGTGGATCGAAGCTGGCGTGTGGGAGTGTAGAAGTTGAGGCGGCTGTTAAGGTATCTTGGGCCTTGGTTGTGTAGGGCTTTGTGTGCGTGGGTGAGGAGACGGAAGGTGATTCTCTTGTTGACCGGGAGCCAGTGCAGGTCTCTCAGGTGTCCGGAGATGTGGCTGTGTCGGGAGATGTCCAGGATGAGTCTTGCTGAGGCGTTCTGGATTCTCTGGAGTCTCTTCTGGAGTCTGGCAGTGGTTCCGGCGTAGAGGGAGTTGCTGTAGTCCAGTCGGCTGGTGACGAGGGCCTGGGTGACCGTCTTCCTGGTCTCGGTGGGGATCCACCGAAGATCTTACGTAGCATGCGCAGGATGTTGAAGCATGACGAGGAGACGGCGTTGACTTGTTTGGTCATGGAGAGGGAGGAGTCCAGGATGAAGCCCAGGTTGCGTGCGTGGTCTGTTGGTTCCCCTTGGACTCCCCTTGAAACATAAATATACATATTTCATCAACTGTAGGTTGCACCATCTTATTAAGAAGTGCACAAAAATAACTGTACAAATGTCCATCCACTGTTGACAAAAGTCAAAATCCTTTATTCTTCTTTTCAATATCCATAAATTGTACACCCAACAGCCAAACAGCCAACGTGTTTCGTTCTATACGAAGAACTTCATCAAGGCAAGTCAAATCTTTAATTCCAAATTTCAAACCGAGCGCGCACAGGTAATCTTCCACTGTGGTTATTCACCGCAACATGCCACCTTAGTTAACACCTTCGCTGCGGCCGAAATTCCGCCGCAGCACTAGGGGGGTGGGGGGGCCGCGCGGCGCTCCCATGCTCGTGACGGAACGGCTCCGTCATGAGCCTCGGGCGCGCAGTGCTTGTGACGGAGCCGTTCCGTCACGGCCCCGCCCGCTCAATAGAACGCGCCACGCAGGCGCAAAATCAGCGCCACGCAGGCGCGCCGAGCCGACCATGACGGAACCGCTCCGTCACCAGCACAGCGCGACCGAGGCTGGTGACGGAGCGGTTCCGTCACCAGCATGGAAGAGGCTAAGGTGACAGCAGGCAGAGACAGAATATGTCTCTTTTGCCTATGAGAAATGTTTAATCAAACTACAATCCACGCTCCAAAAACATACAGTGTTGGTTGATGTGCCATAGTATTTCCATCAAAGCTACGTAGCGTGGAACTTTTCCGGTATACACGAAAGACTCACTCAAGCTTCACCTCTGGTGAGTGATAGTAGAGTGCACGCGGTTTCTCTGAGTATGGACTGTGACTTCTGAGCTCCCCTAGAAACATAAATATACATATTACAAACACAATGTAGTGTATTTTAGCCACGTGCTGGTAAAAGTTGCAATTTCAATATAGTAATGTCCACTAGAACATTCCCCTCAGCACTAAAGCTCAATCACCAGCAGGTGGTATTCATTTATTACAAACAAGTCTAAATGATTCTTGTAATTTCTAATATGACGTTGGAAGGGTGGCAGCAAAGTATATAACTCCGGGCATTGGAGGGAGATGGGGTTGGGGTTTTAGGAGAACTGCACAGCTTTCTCGACAGGGGGCCCCACGCCGCGTCCTTGCACGAGGCCAGTTCCTTTTTGGGCCAAGCTAATGAAATGTTTGATAAACATGATTTAAACTGTTGTACGAACGGATATAAGCAACAATCTTAACAAAGCAAAGGACTGCCGTCACAGCCCCTCACCCAACCCGTGGAGACAGATGGAGTTGGCATGATTCAGGCGGGGGCTTCTGGGAACCGTGCTGCAGCCTTCCAGACCAGGCCCGAGTCAGCACAGCACCCCCCCCCCCCCCCAGGGCTCTGGCGGCGCGTGACCTCCCCCGGGTTAATCATCTCATCGTGAGAAGAGGGCAGCTCACCGAGAGCAGGGGTTCAGCGACTCCGACACCCCCACGCCCCGGGGAGGGCAGATTAAGACAGATTAGTTCTAATTTGAGTGGGGTCAGCGGATGGGGGCGCCAGCGGGGCCACCGCTGGAGATCACAGGGCTACAGTGGCCCTTATTAGGGGCCAGTGGGCCAAACGGGGTCTGACACCGATTTTACAAATGAGGCTGTCACCCAGAATTAGTGAAATGCATGTAGCGTAACGGCCAGAGCTGCCGACCTTGGAGCTGGGGAACCAGGTTCGAGCCTCGGCGTTGGCTCAGCATCCTGTGATTCTGGGCACATCACTTACCGTCCCCGTGCCTGCCAGAAATGAATGTGTCCTTGTGTCATGTAACTGGTGCTTATGTGAAGCCTCCAATACCTTCGGGTCGAGTTCGTGCTATATAAAAACTGCAAAAAACAATGCACCTCAAGAAAGTGGAGGACAACAGAGGGGTCGTGCCCCACAAGAGCTGGGTAGCACCATGTGCCTCTTGTTTGATAGCTGGCCGGGCCTCTGCAATCATGGAAATTCAGCCGCGGTCGGCAGTAGGAGTTCCTGCAGGGCGGTGACTTGTGGAGGGGGAGGGGTAGGGTGGAGAGTTAGTAATGTATGGATTACGGAGTTTAACAGGTAAGTAAACATATAAATAAATAAAACGAATTTTGTTGCGTGCACTGCATCACCAAATGCGATGCAGTGCGCGCAACGAAATTCGTTTTATTTATTTATATGTTTACTTACCTATTAACGCCTTAACGGCGGCCACGATTTTGCGGAAGTGCGGCACTTCCGCAAAATGGGCGGGGCCGCGTCGGCCATTGGCCGATGGCAGCACTGGGGAGGTAGTGCTGCCGTCAGCCAATGGCCGACAACAGCACAGAACGGGTTAAACTCCGTAATCCATACATTACTATCTCCCACCCTAATCCTCCCCCTCCCCACGTCACCGCCCTGCAGGAACTCCTACTGCCGACCGCGGCTGCGGAAATTGACAAGCTGCTCCCTGCCCAAGTTCGGAAGAGGTGTGGCACAGCGGCCAGGGTGCCTGTGCTCACTGCCCAAGCTCGGAAGAGGTGTGGCACAGCGGCCAGGGTGCCTGACTTCGTACCACAAGGTTAACGGTTCGATTCCCAGCTCCGGCGGCAGGTTAGCCCAGCACCATGTGACTCTGGGCCATAGCTTGCTCAATCTTCCCAACGGCCCCCAGCGCCGGGACACGTCCGTCGGAGGTACCTGTGTGCATTTGGATGTCCCGGAGAAAAGAGGATGTCTCTTTCCTCCGGTCTTGGCCCTGACACTCCCTCTGGTGCATAGGGTGGGCGCTGCTCTGAGTTTTTGGGTGGACAAGAGTTATAAATGACTCACTGTAAAGCTCCTGTTTTCAAGCTCACAGACGAGATCGGCTGCCTCTAGGCGCTCCTTGGGTGTTCTTTCTGGCTTTCCTGGTCAGAATGAATCAAGGGATTTGTTGAGTGCGCTCCTACTCATAAAGAGTGTCCGGTCCAGGGCCGGCTTTAGTGCTGGTGGCGCCCTGTGCGATAATGTCTGTAGGCGCCCCCCCCAATGACCACCTCTGCTAAGGATTCCCTCAATAGCACCCTCTCAAGTCTCCATAACCACTGTCTCTCAGATTCATTTAGTTTTATAGCACCGCTCACACCAGTGTAAGGTGTCAGAGCACTTTCTACCACACACACATTGTACAGACACAATCATATGTGTGTAAATCAGTGTATAGGAAATGTTGCATCAGACAGGACTACAAGGTGTAGTGTAGGAGTGCCTGGTCATTGATAGTAGTAGGAAATATAGTTAAAGTTCTTATTTAAGAAAGGCACATGTTGATAATTTAAAATGCAACATCATTGTTAAGGGTTCTCTTTCATAATAAAAATAGTTTTCTACCCAAAACAACCCCTTTTCACAAGATTAGGATAATGAAAGACTGGGCAAAAAGGCATAAAGGTCTAACATATACCTTGCAGTTTGCAGCAGCTCTAGGGTGACAGTTAATAGCTCAATGTTCTATATTAGGATTTTGACTTATCAATGACCAGTAACAAACGGAGCTCTCTGACAGAAGCAGTAACCCACTGACCTATTTACATTATATGCACATCGTTATCTGCATGGCACACTTTCTTACCTGCATGCATTTTAACCCTCTGTGCTACCTTAGGATGAGTCAAAATTTCCACTAGACAAACCTCCTGTCTCTTTCCAGGAAAACGATTAATCACGGGACTTCTCTTGACATTTTAATTGATGTCTGAAAGTTGCTGGAGGCCAGGAAAGAGGCAGCAGGTGCTTTTAAAATGAGGAAACACATTTTCATAAATGACGCCCCCCCCACCCCAAGTCAACGCCCGGTGCGGTCGCACCGATCACACCGCCTTAGAGCCGGCACTATGCGGAGCGTAAGATAGGGAAGGAGTGCGGAGGGACTTGAGTGTGTAGAGCCGGGTCTTGAGTTTCTTTCTAAAAGGTGCTGCGTCTTCAGTTTGACGCAGTTCTATTGGGAGCTTCTTCCAGGCTTGCGTCCAAGGCAGGAAGAGGTTCTGCCTTCCGTTTTTGCTTGACGGACACTAGGAGTTCTGGCAAAGTGACCGCAGGAAGAGCACAGGTTTCTCTTGGGTATGTAGTTGTGTATCCCAGATGACAGATAACCCGGTCCAGAATGGTTCATTGCTCTATGCATTAGGAGAAGCAGGCGCGGACCATGCAGGTAAGAGCGCTGGAGCGACAACGACGAAGATGGAAACTTAAAGGAAAAAAATGATAGCCACTTACCTTGCGCTCGCTGCATTGCTGCGGCGAGACATGGGCCCGGCTTGGTAGATGGAGCACCGGGCGAGCAGCCTCGCTTTGGACCATTTGCAGTTTCTTCAACAAATATTGTGGGAAACCTGCATGAATAACAGTGCAGTCCAGCCTGGACAAAATCAAGGTGAGGGCTGAAGTATTCCTCGCTGGTGCAGAGAGGAAGTGCAGAATTTGTTTTGCCGTACGCAAGAGACCAAAACACGTGCCAACTACTGTGTTCATTTTCTTGTGCAAGGTTAAACTTAACTCCCAAGTCGGCTTTAGTGTATGAAGCTTCCACAGGCCGTTGTTGACCTTCCCTAGGTTTACAGTTTCCACTGGCTGCCCGTGGCCTTACGCTTCATAACTTAGAGCTATAGTTTCTATTCATCCTATAGGCCTTCCATGGTTTGCATTCACTCCGGATGTCTTCCACGCCTATCTGAGCAGGCCTCTGGTTGTGAGCTCATGGTGTTCCTGAGCAGGCCTCTGGTTGTGAGCTCATGGTGGTCCTGAGCAGGCCTCTGGTTGTGCGCTCATGGTGGTCGTGAGCGGGCCTCTGGTTGTGAGCTCATGGTGGTCGTGAGCGGGCCTCTGGTTGTGAGCTCATGGTGGTCCTGAGCAGGCCTCTGGTTGTGAGCTCATGGGGGTCCAGGGTAGGCCTCTGGTTGTGAGCCAATGGGGGTCCAGGGTAGGCCTCTGGTTGTGAGATCATGGTGGTCCTGAGCAGGCCTCTGGTTGTGAGCTCATGGTGGTCCAGGGTAGGCCTCTGGTTGTGAGCTCATGGTGGTCCTGAGCAGCCTCTGGTTGTGAACTCATGGTGGTCCAGGGCAGGCCTCTGGTTGTGAGCTCTTGGTGGTCCTGAGCAGGCCTCTGGTTGTGAGCTCATGGTGGTCCTGAGCAAGCTTCTGGCTGTGAGCTCATGGTGGTCCAGGGCAGGCCTCTGGTTATGAGCTAATGGTTGTCCTGAGCAGCCTCTGGTTGTGAGCTCATGGTGGTCGTGGACGGGCCTCTGGTTGTGAGCTCATGGTGGTCGTGAGCGGGCCTCTGGTTGTGAGCTCATGGTGGTCCAGGGTAGGCCTCTGGTTGTGAGCTCATGGTGGTCGTGAGCGGGCCTCTGGTTGTGAGCTCATGGTGGTCCAGGGTAGACCTCTGGTTGTGAGCTCATGGTGGTCCTGAGCAGGCCTCTGGTTGTGAGCTCATGGTGGCCGTGAGTAGACCTCTGGTTGTGAGCTCATGGGGGTCCAGGGTAGGCCTCTGGTTGTGAGCTCATGGTGGTCCAGGGTAGGCCTCTGGTTGTGAGCTCATGGTGGTCCAGGGCAGGCCTCTGGTTGTGAGCTCATGGTGGTCCAGGGTAGGCCTCTGGTTGTGAGCTCATGGTGGTCCTGAGCAGGCCTCTGGTTGTGAGCTCATGGTGGTCCTGAGCAGGCCTCTGGTTGTGAACTCATGGTAGTCGTGAGCAGGCCTCTGGTTGTGAGCTCATGGTAGTCGTGAGCAGGCCTCTGGTTGTGAGCTCATGGTGGTTGTGAGCAGGCCTCTGGTTGTGAGCTCATGGTGGTTGTGAGCGGGCCTCTGGTTGTGAGCTCATGGTGGTTGTGAGCGGGCCTCTGGTTGTGAGCGCATGGTGGTCCAGAGTAGGCCTCTGGTTGTGAGCTCATGGTGGTCGTGAGCAGCCCTCTGGCTGTGAGCTCATGGTGGTCACGAGCAGGCCTCTGGTTGTGAGCTCATGGTGGTCCAGGGCAGGCCTCTGGTTGTGAGCTCTTGGTGGTCCTGAGCAGGCCTCTGGTTGTGAGCTCATGGTGGTCCTGAGCAGGCCTCCGGCTGTGAGCTCATGGTGGTCCAGGGCAGGCCTCTGGTTATGAGCTAATGGTGGTCCTGAGCAGCCTCTGGTTGTGAGCTCATGGTGGTCGTGGACGGGCCTCTGGTTGTGAGCTCATGGTGGTCGTGAGCGGGCCTCTGGTTGTGAGCTCATGGTGGTCGTGAGCGGGCCTCTGGTTGTGAGCTCATGGTGGTCCAGGTTAGGCCTCTGGTTGTGAGCTCATGGTGGTCGTGAGCGGGCCTCTGGTTGTGAGCTCATGGTGGTCCAGGGTAGGCCTCTGGTTGTGAGCTCATGGTGGTCTTGAGCAGGCCTCTGGTTGTGAGCTCATGGTGGTCCTGAGCAGGCCTCTGGTTGTGAGCTCATGGTGGTCCAGGGTAGGCCTCTGGTTGTGAGCTCATGGTGGTCGTGAGCGGGCCTCTGGTTGTGAGCTCATGGTGGTCCAGGGTAGGCCTCTGGTTGTGAGCTCATAGTGGTCCTGAGCAGGCCTCTGGTTGTGAGCTCATGGTGGTCCAGCGCAGGCCTCTGGTTGTGAGCTCATGGTGGTCCAGGGCAGGCCTCTGGTTGTGAGCTCATTGTGGTCCAAGGCAGGCCTCTGGTTGTGAGCTCATGGTGGTCCTGAGCAGCTGTCTGTTGTGAGCTCATGGTGGTCCTGAGGTAGGCCTCTGGTTGTGAGCTCATGGTGGTCCAGGGTAGGCCTCTGGTTGTGAGCTCATGGTGGTCCTGAGCAGGCCTCTGGTTGTGAGCTCATGGTGGTCCTGAGCAGGCCTCTGGTTGTGAGCTCATGGTGGTCCTGAGCAGGCCTCTGGTTGTGAGCTCATGGTGGTCCTGAGCAGGCCTCTGGTTGTGAGTTCATGGTGGTCCTGAGCAGCCTCTGGTTGTGAGCTCATGGTGGTCCAGGGCAGGCCTCTGGTTGTGAACTCATGGTGGTCCAGGGCAGGCCTCTGTTTGTGAACTCATGGGGGTCCAGGGTATGCCTCTGGTTGTGAGCTCATGGTGGTCCAGGGCAGGCCTCTGGTTGTGAGCTCATGGTGGTCCTGAGCAGCCTCTGGTTGTGAGCTAATGGTGGTCCTGAGCAGGCCTCTGGTTGTGAGCTCATGGTGGTCCTGAGCAGGCCTCTGGCTGTGAGCTCATGGTGGTCCTGAGCAGCCTCTGGTTGTGAGCTCATGGTGGTCCTGAGCAGGCCTCTGGTTGTGAGCTCATGGTGGCCGTGAGCAGGCCTCTGGTTGTGAGCTCATGGTGGTCCTGAGCAGCCTCTGGTTGTGAGCTCATGGTGGTCCTGAGAAGGCCTCTGGTTGTGAGCTCATGGTGGTCCAGAGTAGGCCTCTGGTTGTGAGCTCATGGTGGTCCTGAGCAGCTCTCTGGTTGTGAGCTCATGGTGGTCCTGAGGTAGGCCTCTGGTTGTGAGCTCATGGTGGTCCTGAGCAGGCCTCTAGTTGTGAGCTCATTTTGCTCGCTCCGAAGCGGTCGCTCCCCATGCTCCCTGACCATCCAGAATTTGCAGCGCTACACTTCAGAAAACAACTAAAAACTTGGATATTCGATAAGTAAAGTTCCCCCCCCTCAAGCGCCTTGAGACCCTCTGGGTGAGTAGTGCGCTATACAAATGTTAAACTTGAACTTGATGGTGGTCCTGAGCAGGCCTCTGGTTGTGAGCTCACGGTGGTCCTGCAATGCTTTCCCCTTGAGATCTGGGTCACTGGTTCTGGAACGCTCCCCCTGCTTCCTCGATTGCTCAACCAAACAATTTGCTTCTCAGGAAACTCTTTTAAACCAACTTACAGAAACGAGTCTTAACTAGTAACTTCTCCCAGCCATCAAGTTACACACACAGTGCCGTACTGGGGCAGTGGATAGTAAGTGACACCACCCAGTGGCCTTTCCTGCTCCAGGAAGAGCGCATGGTGGGCAGGATTCCGTTCCATGGATGGTGTAGTTCCTGGGTAGGGAACATAAGGTCCAATTGCGTCAATTCCATTCTAAAATTGTATATCAAAGTAACCAACTTTAATCCAACCAACACCCAGAGACGGTGGCAAGGTGCCCGGCCTGTATTTTAGCTGTGGGGTGTGTGCCCCCCTCCAGCACTCTCCTGGCCCCTTACTTCTCTATTGTCACGGAACTCCTCTGTGATTTGGAATATCCTTATAATGTATGGCAGGGGGTACTTTATCCCATATATTATAATTATTATAACTGCATAAATATTATGAAGCTAAAAACCAGGGCCGGACTGGGAACTGAAACCGGCCCTGGCAAACTTCTCAGCCAGCCACCCCTGGGGGCAGGGAGGGTGCAGCCGAGCTGTTTGCGAGGGCCGGTTTCGGGAGTTTGTTACCGAGGACCGATATTGATGACCCCCAGTAACAAAAATGCCCCCCAGGGGCCCAAAACCGGCCCAAACCCTGGCGGCCCACTGGGGAAATGCCTGGTGCCCACTACGGCCAGTCCGGCTCTGCTAAAAACGTTATTAATATTGTTATTATTGCAAGCACTATTTGCTCTAGTGATGGGGTAGCTCACTTTTAATGCAGGTCACTCTCTGTGAACTTATTCCAAAACCAAGCATGCCCTCTTAACTCCCAAGCTACCGAGTCCTGGTTTCTCTTTCCATTCTGGCACTTGTAATCTAGTCTTTTAGGTCTGGCTGAGACACAGACTGGTGTGTGTTTTTAACTTCATGTTAAAAAAAATCATAATAAAAATCCATGCCTAATATATTGTATATCTATCCATGTATCTCTATATACACATATACATAAAGGGGCTTTCAGTCAGCCCTCTTCAACCGTCCATCTGTTTATGGCCCATTCATGTTTGGCTTCTGCTCGCCACAGCCTATGTGGCACGGGCAGTGGGGCAGCCTGCTTCAGCCATTGCCTCTTTTCGCTGTACCATCTCTGCTTTCGTTTGTTTTAATTTCATGTTTTTTAAAGTTTATTTTTGTGATGTTTTAAATTGTTTTTTGGGGGGAATCGTGAACGCCAATTTTAGATGGCGTCATTTTTACTTTTGGTTACTTTTACACATTTTCTGTCTATTGCATGCACACACACACACAGACACACACACCAGCCACCCCACCCCCTTTTTTCATGGCTTTGCCAATGCTTGTTTCTTCTTCCAAAGTGAAACTGCGGCATTCTGATGGATAAATAGAGCTCGCGGCCTGGATCAGCTGCTCGCCCATGTGTGAGAGAGGGCAGGCCTGGATCAGCTGCTCGCCCCCGTGTGAGAGAGGGCGGGCCTGGATCAGCTGCTTGCCCCCGTGTGAGAGAGGGCGGGCATGGATCAGCTGCTCGCCCCCGTGTGAGAGAGGGCGGGCCTGGATCAGCTGCTCGCCCCCATGTGAGAAAGAGGGCGGACCTGGATCAGCTGCTCGCCCCCGTGTGAGAGAGGGCAGGCCTGGATCAGCTGCTCGCCCCCGTGTGAGAGAGGGCGGGCCTGGATCAGCTGCTCGCCCCGTGTGAGAGAGGGCGGGCCTGGATCAGCTGCTCGCCCCGTGTGAGAGAGGGCGGGCCTGGATCAGCTGCTCGCCCCCGTGTGAGAGAGGGCGGGCCTGGATCAGCTGCTCGCCTCCGTGTGAGAGAGGGTGGACCTGGATCAGCTGCTCGCCCCCGTGTGAGAGAGAGGGCAGGCCTGGATCAGCTGCTCGCCCCCGTGTGAGAGAGAGGGCGGGCCTGGATCAGCTGCTCGCCCCCGTGTGAGAGAGAGCAGGCCTGCATCAGCTGCTCGCCCCTGTGTGAGAGAGGGCATGCCTGGATCAGCTGCTCGCCCCGTGTGAGAGAGGGCAGGCCTGGATCAGCTGCTCGCCCCCATGTGAGAGAGGGCGGGCCTGGATCAGCTGCTCGCCCCCGTGTGAGAGAGAGGGCGGGCCTGGGTCAGCTGCTCGCCCCGTGTGAGAGAGAGGGCGGGCCTGGATCAGCTGCTCGCCCCTGTGTGAGAGAGAGCGGGCCTGGATCAGCTGCTCGCCCCCGTGTGAGAGAGAGGGCGGGCCTGGGTCAGCTGCTCGCCCCCGTGTGAGAGAGAGGGCGGGCCTGGGTCAGCTGCTCGCCCCGTGTGAGAGAGAGGGCGGGCCTGGATCAGCTGCTCGCCCCCGTGTGAGAGAGGGCGGGCCTGGATCAGCTGCTTGCCCCTGTGTGAGAGAGGGCAGGCCTGGATCAGCTGCTCGCCCCGTGTGAGAGAGAGGGCGGGCCTGGATCAGCTGCTCGCCCCCGTGTGAGAGAGAGCGGGCCTGGATCAGCTGCTCGCCCCCGTGTGAGAGAGGGCGGGCCTGGGTCAGGTGCTCGCCCCCGTGTGAGAGAGGGCAGGCCTGGATCAGCTGCTCGCCCCCGTGTGAGAGAGGGCAGGCCTGGATCAGCTGCTCGCCCCCGTGTGAGAGAGGGCGGTGAGAGGGCAGGCCTGGATCAGCTGCTCGCCCCCGTGTGAGAGAGGGCGGGCCTGGATCAGCTGCTCGCCCCCGTGTGAGAGAGAGCGGGCCTGGGTCAGCTGCTCGCCCCCGTGTGAGAGAGAGGGCGGGCCTGGGTCAGCTGCTCACCCCCGTGTGAGAGAGGGCAGGCCTGGATCAGCTGCTCGCCCCCGTGTGAGAGAGGGCGGGCCTGGATCAGCTGCTTGGCCCCGTGTGAGAGAGAGCGGGCCTGGGTCAGCTGCTCGCCCCCGTGTGAGAGAGAGGGCGGGCCTGGGTCAGCTGCTCGCCCCGTGTGAGAGAGGGCAGGCCTGGATCAGCTGCTCGCCCCCGTGTGAGAGAGGGCGGGCCTGGATCAGCTGCTCGCCCCCGTGTGAGAGAGAGGGCGGGCCTGGGTCAGCTGCTCGCCCCGTGTGAGAGAGGGCAGGCCTGGATCAGCTGCTCGCCCCCGTGTGAGAGAGGGCGGGCCGGGATCAGCTGCTCGCCCCCGTGTGAGAGAGAGAGGGCCTGGGTCAGCTGCTCGCCCCCGTGTGAGAGAGAGGGCGGGCCTGGGTCAGCTGCTCGCCCCGTGTGAGAGAGGGCGGGCCTGGATCAGCTGCTCGCCCCCGTGTGAGAGAGGGCGGGCCTGGATCAGCTGCTCGCCCCCGTGTGAGAGAGGGCGGGCCTGGATCAGCTGCTCGCCCCCCCGTGTGAGAGAGAGGGCGGGCCTGGGTCAGCTGCTCGCCCCGTGTGAGAGAGAGCAGGCCTGGATCAGCTGCTCGCCCCCGTGTGAGAGAGGGCGGGCCGGGATCAGCTGCTCGCCCCCATGTGAGAGAGACGGTGCTCGCCCCCGTGTGAGAGAGAGAGGGCAGGCCTGGATCAGCTGCTCGCCCCCGTGTGAGAGAGAGAGGGCAGGCCTGGATCAGCTGCTCGCCCCCGTGTGAGAGAGGGCGGGCCGGGATCAGCTGCTTGCCCACCGTGTGAGAGAGGGCGGGCCTGGGTCAGGTGCTCGCCCCCGTGTGAGAGAGGGCAGGCCTGGATCAGCTGCTCGCCCCCGTGTGAGAGAGGGCAGCATGTGGTCTCCCCGGGACGCCTCCGTCCCAGCCCTTCCTGCAGCGTCCGTCTGGGCTGCAGCCTGTCCGTCCTGCAAGACAGCTGGATCTGACCTCCTCAATTAGGAGAAGAAAGTTTAGGGGTCAGCAATGCCGGGGGTCACTGGGGGTCACAGACTAGGCTGGAAGGAACAGGAAATGGCGCTGCATGTCTGCATTCTGAGGCTGGTTCCCACCCTGTTTAAAATAGTCTTGGAGCCGAGAATCTCCCCTCCAGGACCCCCGGGTCCCTTCTGAGCCCCCCTCCCCCTCCCGGGTCCCTTCTGAGCCCCCCAGGCACGTGATGGGACCGCAGTGAGAGCTGCATTTTCACTGTTTTCTAGCTGGAAAGCGACTCGATTGGAGTAAGTGTTATATCCTTAAGAATGTAAACATTGAATTCAAGTGAACTTTATTTGCATAACAAATTAATCCAGTCTTACTTATTTTACTGCATGGTATATAACCAGGGCACTAGAATTATGCGGTTGCAGCGATTTTCGCATAATTATAGATTTGTCGCATTTGTCACATAATCTATCTTCTGTCGCATAATCTGTAGATTTTAACAACAAAATAGTTTCTAGCTCAAACAGTTCAAAAGTTACTAAAGTGCAGTGACACGTGTTGCTGCGCAGTGGAAGGCCCTTTGCAAAGCTGGACTGGTCACCTTTCCGTTGCTTATTTCTATATTTGGGAGTTAAATTGGTATTAATGGTGTGCAACCAATAACTAGACAGTGTTGCCAAGTTTAAAAATGACAAACTAATATTATTCCAAAATGTGCGGCATTATGCTGCATAATTTGTCTTTTCTTGATGTGTAATTTACTCAACCCTGCCACATAATTTGGCCATCTCCTGCTGCATAATTCCAGTGGCCCTGCATATAACCAATGTTCAAGGCCGCAGGATGGATGCATTGTTACTTTTCAGGTTTGATAGAAGGGTGCACCCCTAAATATATTTGGATAGACTTACCTGTGAGTACATTTAATGTATAGCTTTTTTAGAGGGGATATAAGATACTAGGCTGCTGTTTGTCACCCCACCCTACTAATGTGCTGCAGTGTTTCTTCACCTTTTCTTGGGGTTACTTTTTCATTATCAAACAGTTTCAAAAACTGTTACCAATATGTTTCTCTAACTGTATACTTCGCCCTGCAAAAGAAAATCTCATTTGTGGCCAAGTTTAGTTTGATTCTGAGGATGGGCCTCCATTTTCAGCTGCCACTTTTCCAGTTTTATTTATTTAATGTGATTTTCTATAGCGCGTACATTACCCGAAGGTGTCAGAGCGCTTTACAAAAGAACCAGTTGCGATACATAAGGATTTAGGATTACATGAGTTACATAAAAGATGCAAATAGGAAAAAAAATTGCAAATGTACAAGTTGTAAAGTCACACAGGGAAGAGATACAAAGAGAAAAATTGCAAATGTACAAGTTGTAAAGTCACTCAAGGAAGAGATACAAATGGATAATCTCTAAGAATCACATAGGAATGGTAGTGAGTACAAAGGTCTACTACATATACTAGTGGTTAGAGTTATGTCTATATACACATATATATACAAATAGTAGATTTTCTAAGGATACCATTTTACCAGCGATTCGGCTTGGACAAGTATATATCACATATTTACAGAGTGAAAAGTTCAATGATGCCTCTGAGTGGGCGTCACCCAGGTAAACCCGGCACTCCTAATGAGCCTGGAAAATCTTCGTTAATTCACAAAAAATGTCATGGTAAGAATTCTACTGTACATTTTTCAGTCGTTTTATTTGGATTGTAAACCTTTCCAGCGGTGTCTTAATAGCCTAGAAGGCATACAGCGTTTCCTGTCATGCTAAAGCTATTTTAAAGTTACCAGATGCACTTTAATGCCAGGCAGAGACATGCATAGTTTATAGCATACATTGAATTAATTTGCATATGAAGGTCTTAACTTTGGAAGGCTAGGGTTTTAGTCTTTTCCAGACTGCAGGCCTCTGCCATTTCCGAGTTGGGACCGGATAAACTGATCTTTAGCACACATGTTGGACCCGGCCTCATGGCGTGGTCCTACCCCTCCCGCATGGCGGGCCCAGGACGACATCGGCCCTCCACCCAGCATCGAGCAGCCCTTTTGCCCGACACTGCACGCCCCAACATTGCTGGTCCGGCCACCATCCTGGACCCCCACTACCGACCTGGCTCCATCGTGGGCCCCTCACGACCTAAGCACGAGGCCGCGCCCGACCCCATCTTGCGCCCACCACGTCACGACCACGTGGCCTCGGCCCAGGCCACAGCGAAGCCCAGACATCGAGGCACCAAGATCCACCCAGGTGGTCGAGTGGCCACTCGACAGATCCCGGAGAAAAGGGAGTTTCGATGGCCCTCCAGCCGTCCCCGGACGCCTAGTATCGATCGCCCTCCGGCCTCCCTGGGCGCTGGCTCCACCCCCCTGCTGGGTGTCTGGACACCATCATCCCGGCCCCTCTGACCCCCAGGCGAGAGGGTCCAGACATCAAAGGACTCCAGTCCTATATCTGGGCCAGCCCCGGAGTAGGACGTCAGTTGAATCCTGGACTGGAAGCCCTGCTGACGCTGTCACGGCCGACACCAGAAGAACTCATTGCCTGTAACCTGAAGAGACCCTGAGAGCCTGCTGGCGCTGCCGCGGCCCACCTTTGCTGTACCATCTTAAGAGCCTGCTGGCGCTGCCGCGGCTGAACCATCTTAAGAGCCTGCTGGCGCTGCCGCGGCTGAACCATCTTGAGAGCCTGCTGGCGCTGCCGCGGCTGAACTATCTTGAGAGCCTGCTGGTGCTGCCGCGGCCGAACCATCTTGAGAGCCTGCTGGCGCTGCCGCGGCTGAACCATCTTGAGAGCCTGCTGGCGCTGCCGCGGCTGAACCATCTTGAGAGCCTGCTGGCGCTGCCGCGGCCTCCTCTCCGTTAAGACCACCTGTCGAGTCCTGCTGGCGCTGCCGCGGCTCGACCTCTCGGGACCCCCGGCTCGAGGATTGGGAGCTGTGCGCAGGGTATCCCTTCCTGCATCCATACCAAGACTGTCCCGCTACCCTGTCCCTTTTACGAGACTCTACAGATCCCTCGATCTGCCTGTATATACCGCTGAGGCCCAGCAACCTTTATTCTTGATAAAGCCTAAGAACTTAACCTCTTGTGTGGTGTCCGTTTGTAGTGTTGTGGTTACCCTGCTGTACGATCCTAGGAGAGGACCCTCACCCAGAAGGCCTCTCGATAACGCTCGGCTACTTCTCGACGGAGGGGTGGACCTAGGGGTGGTCAGTCAGACCTCTTCTGCCTCCCCCAGGATCGCCTTTCTAACATTGGTGGCAAGCGACGGGATCCGAGCCGACGCAGATCGTACGGAGGGTGATTCACTCACTACCGAGAAAAACACACTACGACCATGACTACGCAAGAGACAAGACCGACTACGGAATTCCAGAAAGAAAAAATGGAAGATTACAGTCACAAGGAATTTAAACAATTCTGCAAAGACCTGGGCATCGCTACCACTGGGCTAAGCACCAAGGAAGACTTTAAATCAGCCCTACAAGCATGGGTGGACACCGATGATACACCCCCCCGGAATGAAGACAACCCGGGCCCGAGCGGACGCCCGGAGACCGACACGACCCCAGCGGGGGAGAGACCCGTCAATCCAGGCACGAGCCCCCACGAAGACGCCCGAGAGCGGAGGGGAACCGGCTCCACGAGTTGGAGCTCGCCCGACTCCAGTTGGATGGAGAACTACAGCTGGCGGAAAGGAAAATCGCACTCGAGCAACTACGGCTAGAAGGAGACCTGGAGGAGAAGCGAAGACAAAGAGACCTCGAAGAAAAGAGACTCATGCTCGAGCATGAGCGCGGCCTAAAAGAACTAGAACTCAAGGCCAAAACGAATGATGCCAACGCCTCCGGGGGCAAGACCTCGCCCCCGCCCTTGGACACAAAGGTGCACATACCCAAGGATGTCGTCAAGGAATACTACAAGAACGATGACATCCAACAGTGGTTCAAAGCCTACGAGGTCGCCATGACCGCACATCGAGTACCCCTCAAGGACTGGGGCGCCGGCCTGTGGGGAAAGTTCGTCAATGAGGGGAGAGACGCCCTGCTAGAGCTCCCCGATGCCGAGATGACCTCGTACGAGCACATGAAATCCGCTCTCCTCACTCGCTATGGACTCACCCCCGAGATGTACCGGCAGCGATTCCGAGACTGTAAAAAAATCCCCGGTACCACTTGGGTGGAATACGTGAACTTTTACAGCAGAGCCTTCGAGGGGTGGATCAAAGGCAGCAAGGTCACCACCTACCAGCAGTTGGTCGACCTCATTATATGGGAACATCTGTCCAACAACTGCTTCATCGAACTCCGGCAGCACCTCCTCGACAGCAAACTGACTGAGCCCCGAAAACTCGCTGTCGAGGCGGATAGATGGGTGAGCACCCGAGTCCCCCGGAGTCCGATGGGAGACTACGGCCGGGGATCCCCGTGGAACCACCGACCACGAGGCGGCGAAGGAGGCCAGAGCAGGGGACGAGACACCCCCACGGGGTCCTCCCCTACCTCCACTTCACCAGCCCTGGGCCGAAGGGGGGTTCCCCGAGCCCGACCCGGGCCCCGCCCGAATGTGACGTGCCACAGATGCCAGCGACAGGGCCACTACGCGAACGACCCCCTCTGCCCGATGAACCAGCGACCCGGCACCACCGGTCCTCCCAACCGCCAAATCGCGGCTGCCGCCCTGGGGGAAGAAAGAGGCGAGGAAGACGACAATGACCCCAAACAGGCCGAGTGGGAGCCCGCCGCCATGATCTTGGCATGCCTGGGTGATCGAGACATGGTCCCCCGAGACCCGATCCCAGGCAACACCCAGAAATATCGCCAATGGGTCACCATCAACGGCCGCCGGGCCGAAGCCCTCCGAGACACTGGAGCCAGCGTAACAGCGGTCCGACGCCACTTGGTGACCCCAGAGCAAATTCTCCCCAATATCATGTGCCCGGTGCGGACGGCGGACAACTCCGAGAGTTTGTGCCAGCTGGCCCGCATCCCCTTCGAATGGGGAGGGGTATTGGGTATGCTGAAGGTGACCGTCCGGGACGATGCCCCCGTGGACTGCCTCCTTGGGAACGACATGGAAAGTTCCACCTGAGCCAGCGTCGAGCGGAGAGAGCATCTGGGGATGCTAGGCCTTCCAGAGTGGGTCTGTGCGACCACCCGCTCCATGTCCGCCCGAGCCTTCGCCCCACCGGAGGATGCTCCGACCGAGGAACCAGAGTGGCCCGCACCGCCACCGCCCGCTGTCCCCGGGGACGCCGACCCTGAACCTGGCCCCCCAGGGGCCCAACCATGAAGACCTCACCGAGCTCGGCCACCTTCCAGAACTAGCTCAATGGCGCCAAGAAGGTGGCCCCACCTGCGAACAATTCCGGCAGGAACAGAAAACCTGTCCCTCCCTCGAGGGAATCCGACAACAAGCCGCCACTCAAGCCGCTGGAGGCCCCTCGGGGTCCCACTGGGTCTATTGGGACCACGACCTTCTCTACAGCGAGCAGAAAGTTGCCGAACTAGGGGCCAGCCGAGTACTGGTCGTTCCCCTCCGTTTCAGAGACTTCCTCTTGAACTTGGCACACGACGTGCCCCTCGCCGGGCACCTGGGGCAGGATAAAACTTACAGCCGCCTGGTGACCCATTTCTACTGGCCGAAGATGCGCAACGATGTGCACAACCACTGCCGATCCTGTCCGACGTGTCAAGCCAGCGGGAAGAGCGGGGGAAAAGTCAAGGCCCCACTCCAGCCCTTTCCTGTGGTCACCACCCCCTTCGAGAGAGTGGGGATCGACATTGTGGGACCCTTGGACCCCCGCACCTCTCAGGGGCAGCGCTTCATCCTCATTCTGGTGGACCATGCCACCCGCTATCCTGAGGCCATCCCGCTCCGAACCATCACGGCCCCAGTAGTAGGCCGAGCCCTGATGGGGATCTTCTCCAGAGTCGGCTTCCCCCGAGAAGTCGTGAGTGATCGGGGTACAAACTTTATCTCCAAGCATATGCGATCCCTGTGGTAACAGTGCGGGGTCACATATAAGTTCACCACCCCGTATCACCCCCAAGGAAATGGACTTGTAGAACGGTTTAACCGAACGCTGAAGGGGATGATCAAAGGCTTAGACGAGCCACTACGACGCAGATGGAACGTCCTGCTGCCCTGCCTCCTGTTTGCGTATCGAGAGGTACCCCAGAAGTCCCTGGGGTTCAGCCCCTTCGAACTATTGTATGGGCACCCGGTCCGAGGCCCCCTCAGCCTGGTCAAAGAAGGCTGGGAGACGGCTGTCCGTAGTGCCCCACCAGATGTCTACCAGTACCTCCTCACACTCCGCAACCAGACTCGGAAGTTCCGGGAACTTGCCGAGGCCAACCTCGAGGCCAGTCAGGAGGAGATGAAACGCTGGTATGACCAGAATGCCTCATCCATCGAATTCCAGCCGGGCCAGCAAGTCTGGGTCATGTCCCCGGTTGAACCTTGCGCCCTCAAGGACAAATGGACGGGGCCCTTCAAAGTGGTGGAGCGCAAGAGCCCCGTCACTTACCTGGTGGACCTGGAATCCCCCCGGAACCCCCTCCGGGTTCTGCACGCTAACCGGCTCAAGCCGCACTTCGCCCGCACTGAACTAAGTCTGCTGCTAGTGACCGATGGCGGAGCTGAAGACGACTCCGAACCCGTACCAGATCTCATGAGCATCACCGAGAAAGACGGCTCCATCGAAGTGGTCACGCTCTCCTCGACCCTGACCCCAGAACAGCACCAAGACTGCCGGGAGATGCTGGGGCAATTTGCAGACCTATTTTCCCTCACCCCTGGAGTCACCCGGTGGTGTGTCCACGATGTGGACACCGGAGAACTCACAGAACTGACCTCCAAGAGGCTACCCCAGAAGGTGCGCTGGACCCCAGAGTGCCAAACAGCCTTCGAGGCTCTAAAGACTGCCATGTGCACCGCCCCTGTGCTCCAAGCCCCCGACTACAGCCGAGAGTTTGTGGTCCAAACCGACGCCTCGGAGCACGGCATTGGGGCGGTCCTCTCACAAGTGAACCCTGAGGGAATAGACCTTCCCGTTGCCTTCATCAGCCGGCGGCTGCTGGCCAGAGAACAGCGCTGGAGCACCATCGAGAGGGAAGCCTTCGCCGTCGTGTGGGCACTAAAGAAGCTCCGGCCCTACCTCTTCGGCACCCACTTCCGGGTCCAGACCGACCACCGGCCCCTGCGGTGGTTGATGCAGATGCGGGGAGAAAACCCGAAACTGTTGCGATGGTCCATCTCCCTGCAAGGGATGGACTTCACTGTGGAGCATCGCCCCGGCAACGACCACGCAAATGCTGACGGCCTGTCCCGATTCTTCCGCCTCGGCGAGGAGAATCCCCAAGAAGATGGGTGACTCTCCCCTGCCTTCAGCTGGGGGGGACGCGTGTTGGACCCGGCCTCATGGCATGGTCCTACCCCTCCCGCATGGCGGGCCCAGGACGACATCGGCCCTCCACCCAGCATCGGGCAGCCCTTTTGCCCGACACTGCACGCCCCAACATTGCTGGTCCGGCCACCATCCCGGACCCCACTACCGACCTGGCTCCATCGTGGGCCCCTCACGACCTAAGCACGAGGCCGCGCCCGACCCCATCTTGGGCCCACCACGTCACGACCACGTGGCCTCGGCCCCGGTCCAGGCCCCAGCGAAGCCCAGACATCGAGGCACCAAGATCCACCCAGGTGGTCGAGTGGCCACTCGACAGATCCCGGAGAAAAGGGAGTTTCGATGGCCCTCCAGCCGTCCCCGGATGCCTAGTATCGATCGCCCTCCGGCCTCCCTGGGCGCTGGCTCCACCCCCCTGCTGGGTGTCTGGACACCATCCTCCCGGCCCCTCTGACCCCCAGGCGAGAGGGTCCAGACATCAAAGGACTCCAGTCCTATATCTGGGCCAGCCCCGGAGTAGGACGTCAGTTGTATCCTGGACTCGAAGCCCTGCTGACGCTGTCACGGCCGACACCAGAAGAACTCATTGCCTGTAACCTGAAGAGACCCTGAGAGCCTGCTGGCGCTGCCGTGGCCCACCTTTGCTGTACCATCTTAAGAGCCTGCTGGCGCTGCCGCGGCTGAACCATCTTGAGAGCCTGCTGGCGCTGCCGCGGCTGAACTATCTTGAGAGCCTGCTGGCGCTGCCGCGGCTGAACCATCTTGAGAGCCTGCTGGCGCTGCCGCGGCCGAACCATCTTGAGAGCCTGCTGGCGCTGCCGCGGCCTCCTCTCCGTTAAGACCACCTGTCGAGGCTCGACCTCTCGGAACCCCCGGCTCGAGGATTGGGAGCTGTGCACAGGGTATCCCTTCCCGCTACCCTGTCCCTTTTACGAGACTCTACAGATCCCTCGATCTGCCTGTATATACCGCTGAGGCCCAGCAACCTTTATTCTTGATAAAGCCTAAGAACTTAACCTCTTGTGTGGTGTCCGTTTGTAGTGTTGTGGTTACCCTGCTGTACGATCCTAGGAGAGGACCCTCACCCAGGAGGCCTCTCGATAACGCTCGGCTACTTCTCGACGGAGGGGTGGACCTAGGGGTGGTCAGTCAGACCTCTTCTGCCTCCCCCAGGATCGCCTTTCTAACAACACAGCAGCCATTTTATCTTTGTGCCATGCAGTGGAGGACCCTGGCGGGCAGTGCCCCGGAGCAGGTTAGCAGACCAGCCGGATATATGTGAACCAGTGTTGGGGTGAGGTTGGAAGCAGAGCCTTTGATCCACTGCCCAACACATAAGCTGGTCCCCCGGGTCCGACACCAGTGCTGCCCAGTGTCTAACTCTAAATCTAGTTCCCATTGCCCAGCACAAGAGGTGGTACCCACTAACACTAGACCACCATCACCAGTGGCTGGCACCTGAGCGAGTTACAACTGCCTGATGCCAGGTCTGAATCCAAGCTGCCAAGCAACAGTGATAATGCAACCCACCTGAGACAGAAGCTGATTGATGCCCACTGCTTCATGCCAGGCTGCTTCCCCACGGATGTATAACGTTACAACGCACACTTTTACAACGCATACCTTTACTACGCATTTTTTACAACGCAACATCCATTACAACGCATTCCATTACAACGCATGCCATTACAACGAAATTTTAAAAACTACATTTACAACACATTCCATTACAACCCATAATACCTTTACAACGCATACCATTATAACGCATACCATTACATTGCATGTTTGGTAAGTATTGGATAGTGTAGGGGTAAAAATTACTATTGTAACTCCAGGGGGTGCAACAGTAGGGTAAGTGTTGGATAGTGTGGGGGTAAAAATTACTATTCTAACTCCAGGGGGTGCAAAAGTAGGGTAAGTGTTGGATAGTGTAGGGGTAAAATTACTACTCTAACTCCAGGGGGTGCAACAGTAGGGTAAGTGTTGGATGGTAATGTTATGCGTTGTAATGGTATGCGTTATAATGACTGAGTTGTAATGACATGCGTTGTAGTGGTGTGCGTTGTAGTGTCATGCGTTGTAATGGTTGCGTTGTAATTGCATGCGTTGTAATGGATGTTGCGTTGTAAAAGTTTCGTTGTAATGGTAGTGCGTTGTAAAAGTTGCGTTGTAAAGGTTGTTTTCCCTTCCCCACCTTTAGTACTGGCTTCCACTGGAGCTGAACCAACTGGCATATATCGATGCTGATACCACCGTCCAAAATCCATCGCTTGGCACCATAGCGGACATCCGACATTGTGTGAACTTCCACCAACCAACCAGAAACCTTCGCTCCGCCTCCCTCGCGCAGACGCCGCGCATCTGCCGTAGCCATAGCGGAGTCCGCTCCTTCTCCCACCCCGCCACCAAGTCCTGGGATGGCCTTTCCCTCCACCTCTGAACATCGCCCTCGCTGGCGGACTTCAGGAAGAGACTCAAGACCTGGCTGAGCCCAGCACCACAGCGCCTGGAAACCCTCACGAGTGATAAGCAGCGCTTTACAAATACTGATTGATTGATTGATTGATCGAACAGGACTAACGCACACTGCCGGACACCACAGCAGCTTACACCCACTACATGAAACTAAAGCTCTTACCCTCTGCCTGAAACCACAGCCGATTCCAACTGAATGATACCCACGTCCTGGCATCAGAGAGGATGCCTGCCGGACCCTAAAGCTGGCACGAGCTGCCTGACACCAGAGCACTACGTCATGCACCTTGTTTTACATCAAAGCCACTGTCTGACAACAGCTGATGCCAGTGGTTGAAGTGGGCGGGATCTGTTTGGAACCCAAACCTGCCCAGTGTTAAACTGGAACCCACCTCCTGGCCATCCCAGCAAGTGCCTGCCAGTAAAGCACCTGGCTTCAGAGCTGATGCTGCAGGGTGGCACGGCTGATGCCCACTGCTGGACGCCACGGCTGATGCACACTGCTGGACGCCACAGCTGATGCACACTGCTGGACGCCACAGCTGATGCACACTGCTGGATGCCAAAGCTGATGCACACTGCTGGACGCCACCGCTGATGCACACTG
The DNA here is from genome assembly GCF_964261635.1 of Lissotriton helveticus. Classification (NCBI taxonomy): domain Eukaryota; kingdom Metazoa; phylum Chordata; class Amphibia; order Caudata; family Salamandridae; genus Lissotriton; species Lissotriton helveticus. The sequence continues at coordinate 65,041,856 of NC_136064.1, forward strand.
CTGGACGCCACGGCTGATGCACACTGCTGGACGCCACAGCTGATGGCCACTGCTGGACGCCACCGCTGATGGCCACTGCTGGACGCCACGGCTGATGCACACTGCTGCACGCCACCGCTGATGCACACTGCTGGACGCCACGGCTGATGCACACTGCTGCACGCCACGGCTGATGCACACTGCTGGATGCCACGGCTGATGCCCACTGCTGGATGCCACGGCTGATGCACACTGCTGGACGCCATCGCTGATGGCCACTGCTGCGTGCCACGGCTGATGCACACTTTTGGGTGCCACGGCTGATGCACACCACAGAATGCCACGGCTAATGCACACTGCTATGTGGCAAGGCTGATGCCCACTGCTGGGTGTCACAGCTGATGCACACTACTGGGTGACAAGGCTGATGCACACTGCTGGACGCCAAAGCTGATGCACACTGCTAGGTGGCAAGGCTGATGCTCACTGCTTGGTGCCATGGCTGATGCCCACTGCTGGGTTGCGCAGCTGATGCCCACTGCTGGGTGGCACAGCTGATGCCCACTGCTGGGTGGCACAGCTGAGGCCCGCTGCTGGGTGGCACAGCGAATGCCCACTCCAGGATAGCACAGCTGATGCCCACTCCAGGACGCCATGGCTGATACCCACTGCAGGACGCCACGGCTGATGCACACTGCTGGGTGCCACAGCTGAGGACCACTGACTGGCACCAGAGCGGGTGCCCAGAGCCTGGCATTGAACCCACTTGCAGGGTTGATGCCCTCTACCTTGAAACGAACAGTGATGTCTCTCCCTGTCTCACACGGCCGGACTGAGCAGGTTAGGAAGAGAGTGAGGGTGGGGTCAAAGGTCCCATAAAGTGGGCGTGGCTACATTCATGCGTTCTCTGCTACCGACTTCTGTAAAGACAGAGAACATCACTCACTGCCCACCTCCCTTCCTCGTCGTGCTGCACCTGTGTTTGGGGGATTCTTCTGACCCCTGTACCGGGGCAGCAGGGCTGAGTCTTGGGGTGAGACAGTGGAGAATAACACAGCCTCCCCTGCCCCCTTGCCATCGCAGTCAGCGCCCCGTGTGCTGCAGACGGGCATCCCGACCTTTCCCTGTGCCAGGCGGGCGGCGTGCCCAGTAATTTGTACAACAGCTGTAACAGCTGCGCCGCGCGGTGCCCAGAGTTTCCAAAGCCCCCTGGGGCCGGGACATTCCTGGCCCATGTGCAGACTGCAGCCCGGGGCACCGGGCTTCCTTCCCACCCGTACTTCGGTGCGGGGGGGCGAGGGGGCGAGGGGGGATCCGTCGCTTCAGACTCTTGACTCGCCCCGCCTCCTCCACACATGCGGTAATCTCACCTTTGGGCCTCCCCGCATATGCAGGACCTATAAACCTCTGTGCCTCACACGTGTAGGCCAGGGCTTTAAGTGGGATGAAAAAACTGGGGGGTCTCTCAAAGGGGCGTGGCCAGTGTAATTAGGGGCGTGGCTTTAAAACACACACTTAAAATCTGTGGTTAGCATAGTGTGCCGCTCGACTTGTTTTTTGCTGTTTCGGTCATGGCATCCAGATCTGTGATACAACAGGTAACATCATCACTACAACAACTCAGGACTTTTGGCTTTGTCAATGGTTATTAGTTGCAGAAGATAAATGAGCTGCAACTATGGCTTGTATATAATATTGACAAAGCTTCCAATTAAAGCCCTGGTGACCCCACCACAATGTTGCTGCTCTTGCGTTTCAGAAAGAGAAGGGAAATCCAGAAAGAAAATGACTCTTTAAAGGATTTCCCTTCCTCCACAACGCTCACCTGGCATGACATCATGAAATGACTTCTCCACTAGCGAGGAGTGTGAGCAGTGTGAGCAGCGCACATTGATGTGCTTGCTGCCTCGAAACAGGTCTCTATCGGGCTTTGTTTTGCATCCTGGCATTTTTTTCCTGGACTGCAGTCACTGCAATCTGGGGGGAAAAACGGACCGCCTGCGCCAGGGCTCAAAACAGAGCCCGATAGAGACCCGTTTCGAGGCCCCCTGAAAAAAACTGCCGGTGCTCAGACCCCTTGAGACCCGGCCCACTTAAAGCCCTGCGTGTAGCGTTACAACATGACTTCCGAAGAGGGCTGTGGGATGAAAAAACTGGGGTGGGGGTCTCTCAAAAGGGCGTGGTCAATGTAATTAAAGGCGTGGCTTAAAACATGTAGGCTAAAAATCTGTGCTTTTAGCATAGTGTGCCGCCCGACGTGTATTTTGCTGTTTCTGTCATTGCATCCAGATATATGATACAAGTAACACCATACCTACACAAGTCAGGACTATTGGCTTTGTCAATGGTTGTTAGTTGCATACGATAAATAAGCAGCAACTATGGCTTGTATATAATATTGAAAAAGCTTCCACTTAAAGCCCTGGTGACACCAGGACAATGTTGCTGCTCCTGAGTTTCAAAAAGAGAAGGGAAATCCAGAGATAAAATGACTCTCTTTAAAGGATTTCTCTTCCCCTACAACGCTCCCCTGGCATGACGTCATGCCGTAACGTCTCCACTAGTGAGAAGTGAGCAGTGTGAGCGCGCACACAAGACGTGCCTGCTGTCACTGCGGTCTAGAAAAATACGGACCGCCTGTGCCAGGGCACAAAACAGAGCCCGATAGAGACCCGTTTCGAGGCTCCCTTTAAAAAACTGCCGGTGCTCAGCACCTGTGAGACCCGGCCCACTTAAAGCACTGCTTCCGAGCATGAATGGAACAGCACAGTCCCGGAGTCCCTGCTTCTGCAGCTTCAGGCGGCGTCACTCACATGCAGTATCCTTCCGCCCATGGGCTGCACACGTGGTAATTGGCCGTGACTCTGCCTCTGCAATTTCAGGCGGTGCCTGCCACACGCAGTATCCTTCCGCCCATGAGCTGCACACATGGTTACACTTTTCACGATGGACCACCCCACGGACCATAGGCACAGCACACGCATTCACATGCATGATACCCTACAGAGACCACAGCACAAGTGCCATCTTAAGGATTTTAGGGACCCCGGGCAAACCACATTTTGGGGTCCGAAGTACAGATCATATTTGAATTTTATTACCCATTTTCTGCTATTTCAAGCCAGGATGATGCCAAAAAATACTAAATTATATGTTAAACTTTAACTGGTTCAACAAGAAATAATTGAAATATGTCTTGCCCAGAACCCCAAAATTCGCCTGAATTGACACTGGGTAGAGAGAAAGAGTCAAATATGTATGTGGGCAGAGAGGGAGAGGTGTTTAGAGAGAGCTATAGAATAGACAGGAGTCTAACAGAGAGAAAGTTCACTTTCCCTGGGGCCCTTTGCAAGGTGGAGACCCTTGTCGATTGCCCACGCCTTGCCTCTGCACAGTAAGTTAGCGGGCCCCCATGCATGTAGTTTTGCCAGATCGTATCTCCATCGTTTGTTCTCCTCCACTCACTAATCAGGATGTGTAGTGATTGCTACTCATCCTTCTTGCTTATCCTCTGCTGTCACCATGTGGAATGTTGGTATCCATGATGACACGTTAGAATGGTGGGTTCCTAGCTCTGTGAGTTCAGTTGGGAGCTTGGGAGTGAGCTGTAAGGATACAGCTCCTGGTGGGGTTTGTATCATTCTTAACATCTTATACCTTTGACTTCCATCCTGTACCATCTTATCAATAAATACTTATTCTTCAAGAACCTACGTTGGACTTCATTCTCATTTTACTTCACTACAGGATGTCTCTCTACATGTCAAGGGTCCCATATGCACAGGATTTTAAGGCAGATAACATATGCTGTCGACTTCCAAAATGGTAAGACTTTGGTCTGCGTCCTTTAAAATGCATGATGTATAGCTATGGTTGTTTTCAGCACATTTCTGCACCATTAGGTGCACACTTCCATGAATGCAGTGATGCTACCCATGACGGGCACGTAAAGGTTAGAGGACCTTCCATATGTGTTGCACAGGTACGCCTGCACACAGGCACGCAACAGTAGACCATCAGCATTGTCTGCACAGATAAACTACTTTTTGTAGCCAAAGAAGGTAAGTACCACGACAATGAACAAATTCTGTTAGCTAGGGTACCGGCTGCAGCACCACCTGTTGTAATCCCTGGGTGCCAAGCAATGGTTGGCCACCGCTAAAGACCAGCTGCCAAATGGTCAAACATTAGAGACATTTAAACAAAATCGAGAGGCAACTAAGCAAAGTGTAAACAAAGAAAGTTGTACAAGAAACAAGGAAAACAAGACAATTAGGTCCCTTTTTATTTGAGTTTGTCTCTTAAAAGTGTTCTTCTTCAGAATATGCAAACAAGCACAGCCAACGCGTTTCGCCTTTTCACAGGCTTCCTCAGGGTGGAATTTTTAACAAAAAGGCCTTGTAAACCAATCCAAGCAAACAGCGTTGCAGAAGACAACCAATCAACCAGGAGTACACTTGTAAAAAAAAAAAAAGGATTGATATATAAGTCGTAGCTTAAGAGTTAATTGACCTATGGTATGGTTACGGTCGGACGTTCAGGGTCTTGGGATCAGCCGTCCAAGCCGTGTTCTAGCTTAAAGGCTAGAATGGTTGACCTCGAAGCTGGGGAACTGGGTTCGAGTCTCAGCAGGTCCTGTGATTCTGGGCCAGTCACTTAATCTCCTCTGCCTAATAAAACTAATGTGTCTGTCTGTAACGCAACTGGTGCTCATGTAAAGCACTCTGATACCTTCGGGTCGAGTTTGTGCTACATAAACTAAAAACAAAAAGAGCGTCTCTTCCAGCAATCAGGAATTTTGGCATTCTGAATGGAGTAAAATACTACTCAAGCTATGATTTATAGCAACGTATTTTTTACAAGTGTAATTCGGAAGATTGGTGGTCCTCTGCGATGATGTCTGCTCAGATTAGCTTAAAATGCCTTTTTATCCATTTCCGCCTGAGGTAGCTTTGATAAGGCGAAACGCATTGGCTGCGCTTGTTGTCATATTCGGAAGAAGACTACTATTAAAAGATAAACTCAAACAAAAAGACCTATTTGTCTTGTTTTGTGGTTTCTTGTACAACTTTCTTTGTTTACACTCTGCTTTGTTGCTTCTAGTTTTTATTTAAATGACCACAACATTTCCTGACAAAGCAAACAAATCTCTAAAGACTGCTTAATTTGGATCTCTTCTTTGGTCTTTAGACCTCAGCAGTAGTCAAAGACACACAAGTGATGGACGGAATGCAGAACAAATCAAAACATTCACCCCCAGTCAAAAGATCTGAGTTAAATCCATAATTTTTTTGCTCACCATGCCACCCCAGTTTAGACCTTACCATATGCAAATCAGCCTTGACCCTGCTTCTCATGGGAACACTCCATCCCGAACTGCCAAGCCAGGTCCTCCCTGGACCGGAAACAAGCTTCCGGGGACCGGTTTAGGGGTTTCACCCATCTTCAGCAGTAGTCAATACATCGATTTCGGCTCTTGTAAGTGAGATGGATCTTCAAGCTCTTTCGACTACCACACAGTGCGTTAATGTCATCAATGCTAGACTACTGCAGCAGAACCCCAAAGACTGCAAAACCAAGAAATGATCTCATGTTCCACCAGCCTCAAAGGGCTGCAGTGGTTTCCAGTGGCACAGAGAAGAAAGCTCAAATTTCTGTGCACAGTTTTCAAAGCCCATCCATGGCAAGGTACACAATATCTTCAGCCTCTGTTCCTGAATACACACTGAATCACAACCCGAGTCCAGTAACACAAACCGGCTTCTTTTTAAGAAGATTTAACCCCGCCAAAAAAACGATGGAGGCAAGTCATTCCAAGTGGTGGGATCCCAATCCAGGAATGTGGTGTGCCCAGACTTGAAGAATCAACCAAAGCTTGCAACCAAATCAATATGTTTTCTAAAGTGCCGCTAATCATATGCGAGGGTCTCCAGGCGCTGAGGTCCGCTGCTGCGGGAGGTTCAGTTGAACAGCCAGGTCTTGAGTCCTTTCCTGAACTCTGAGAGAGACAGGGAAAGGTCCGAAGGTGCAGGGGGAGGCCGTTCCAGTCCTTGCAGCGAGGTAGGAGAACGAGCGTCCTTCACTGTTGCTTCAGGGATGTGGGGGGTGTGGCGAGGGCGGCGGAGTGCAGGTATCTGATGGGTAGCTGGAAGTTCAGGTTATGATTGTTGTACGCTGGCCCTTGATTTTGGAGGACTTCGTAGGCGTGCATCAGCATTTTAAATTGGCATCTTTTCTGGATGGGGAGCCGGTGTAGATTTTTGAGGTGCGGGGTGATGTGGGTCCATTTGGGGAGGTTGAGCCTTGGCTGCTACATTCTGGGTCGCGGCGTGAATCCAGAAGCAAGCAGCTTTTTTCAGACGGGCTTTCCTATTTTGGGATCGGTCAGAAGCTCCTCATTATCAAGTGAGGCTTCCAGCTTGTGACTTTGAATTCTCCAATATATTACACTGTGTATCTACATTTTTACTCACATGGGTTCCTTTTACTCAATGGATAAATTTATCAAATTAGAGCCTGGGCAATCCTCATGAACACTTCGAGAGCTATCCTGAAAGCGTCATTACACATCAAGTTTTGACGAAAACTGTTCTTAGCCTTGAAAAAGTCGTCTCAAGACGAAACACGTGTCGGCTGTTCTTGTTTCTGTCCCTACGAGTCAACACTGAAGAAGACTTAAGAATAAAACAATTTTGGCTACACATACTATTGGATCTGTATTTGTATTGTTTATGTAACTGCCGACTCACTGGAGTCACTTTTGTAACTAGATTTGGGTCGTGCTCTGTCAACCAAATGTTTACATTTTGTTTGTATGTGGGTATCTTACATACATAATAACATTGTGGGTGGCACAGTGATTGACATGGAGCACGCTGGAGAATATCCCCTTTTTTCCCTAAACTTTGGGGCAAAACTTACACAGAGGTGCTGGCTGTAGTGTACCACTGCCATCAAGTGTTCTTAGAAGCATTCTGATAGTTGGTAGTCTCTTCAGGAGGTGCTTGGTGATTCCAACCTAGCGTGCGTTGCCGTGGTCCAGCCGGCTGGTGATAAGGGCTTGGGTGACGGTTCGTCTGGTGCTCACAGGGAGCTATTTGATGATTTTCTGGAATCAAACTAACAAGAAACCTATTTCTAGAATCCCTCAGAAAACTCACAGCTTTCAAGATTTTCCAGTTTCATGCACGAGTTGCTTGTGCATTCCACATTTTTTGCTGTGCCCGTCAGGGCTACAAATACCAGAATTCAGAGAAAAACCCTCGCCTGGATGAGTTTACCACACATGGACTAAAGACATTTGAGAGCTCTGGAAACTACAAGCCCAAGGCTAGACTATGCTATTAGCTGAAAAAGCCAGGGCTAGCAGAAGGAGTCTCACTTGACATGGTACGCCAGGGCTTCTGTGTATTATGCTAAGCTTACGAGACATCCTCTGAACCCGTATTTGGGCTTTAACATGGCAATATGTGCTATACCTCATAAGTGTATAAAAAAGTTTTTCACAATAGCTCTTATGTGTCCGCATGTCACACTTCAGACATAAAGTATTGACTTTGTAGCCAGCAACAGTTTGCATTGTGGGACTTGTAGTTTTCCCTTCCCTTTTTTAAGCCTCCTCTTTAAACCATGTGAAATGCTATTGGCTAAAGACCAACAATGATGCATGATGTCACAGATAGCATGTACCTAAATACCTCTAGCTATACACATCAATAAATAACAAGCCGTACTAAAGCATTAGCCAAGACATGACTCGCGCGCACCACCATACAACAGCACACATGAAGACAGAACTCTGAGCCAACACAACCCTAAAATGAGCACCTACTGCACTTTGTACTGTCGGCTACTTAGACACATATACATCTTCTGGGCAATACACAACAGTAGGAGTAACCTTGGAAATGTTTATAAAACTCGGTACAGCCACCTGCCCCATCCCAAGAAAACAACACAAATCATTAGCCTCTTTGGCTACAGTCATTAGATGACACCTTGTCACTGGGGTAACATTTCCAGAGAAATCAGGCCTCTAATTTTGGTTACAGACCTGATTCGATTCAAGTCAAGTCAAAAGATACTTTATTCGACAGCTAAGAGTCATAAAAGCACAGTTCATTACAAGACATTGGTACATAAAAGTTAAACCTTAAAAAACATTTAAAATGTTGTTCTAAAAATGCTATATACAGAGCAGATAAACACGTAACCCAGTTTACAGATTCCTCAAGCAACTAAAGGTGTACAGACAAGACCGCAATAGGAGGTATAAAGAAGCAGTATATATATATATATATATATATATATGACCAGAGACTATTGTGTCTGTCTCGTTAAGTACATGTTAAATAACCGAGCACACTGACTCTAGAGCCGGCAAGCTTTTCCTATATCTGATTGCCGCTATTAAAAAGCTTGCAACCCCAAAACACACTGTGGGGGAAGATAGCATTTGAAGATAGGTGAAAGCCGGCCTCACTTGAACAAACTGTCGGTCTTTGAACAGTGGTAAAATGTGAGACCTGCGCTGAGGGTTGTAAAAAGTGCAGAAAAACATAAAATGTAATGTATCCTGGTCTGAAAAATTGTCGCAGGGGCAAGGTTTGAGCGAATCATGCTTCAAGTAGCCATGGGGAAATGGCAAGAGCCAGGGTACCATATTCAATCGAAATCTAGTCAATACAAAGTGATGGTATGGTTTGTTAACGTAAGTTAAATAGGGCTGCATCTGTGGGCCCATACTCAATATAACATGACTCCTCACAGACGGTTTTACAACTTCCACCTCCTCCCTGAGCGTCTGCCGCTTGTCCAAAAACTGCTTTTTAAGAGCTCTAATAGCAGTTTTGCTCAATGCCCCAGGGTTCGAGAACAGATTCGGGCATCCAAGCCAGCCTGTCTGTTCTTTTATGTAGTTTAACCAGGGGATGTGCAGGGTCCCATCCAGACTAGAGCAGTTGCCAATTATGAGCAGGCCCAGATTTGGTGCTGGGGACGCCCAAGTTCTGAGCCTGCGCAGCAACGGTGCAACTGCCATCTTGTCTGAGATATATCCAGCTCCCAGTTCTTCGTGCACATTCAAAACGGGTGTTGCGATGGGGGCCGCAAGGAGTTTCTGCATATAGTTATTCTCAGCTACCTGGATCCCCTTCGTATCCTTATACCCCTAGATGTTGCTCCCATACGTAGGTATCGGGATGCATTTTGCATTATAAATCTTTAGTAGAGCAGGGAGTGGTTTAGACCCCAATCTTTTTGCAAAATTTAAAGTTGCTCCCTCGGCTCTGGCCAGAGTGTTCCTTTTAAGTAAGATTTGCGGGACCCAGGATCCTTTTTCGTCAAAAAGTACCCTTAGATAAGGAAACAGACCTGATTCATTCTGGGGATTGCTGTCTTGGGTCTTCATCTGAAACAAATGGGCAACAGATCCAGATGGACTACAACATCCTGTGACGTGGAGTCATCCCTAACCCTGCCCTGAATGCCATCCATCCCTCCCCGTGTCATTTCTATCCCTTCCCCGGACACTCTTAGCTCCCGGATCTTCTCAAGCGTTCATTGGTGGCATCTCTTTGCAGTCACTTCCGGCGAGGCGGGGTCTGTATTAGGAAAGCGCTGTTTGGGCTGTCCTCCTGTCGTACACTGCCCTTATTCGCAAGTGTACCGCTTCTGGGACTTTGCTTAACAATGTAAGGCTTTCTGGGAGTTGTAGTTTTATTGGCTAAAACTAGACTAGCGCATCTGAAAATATTCATTTACTCAATAAACCACCATGACTGGAACATCCCATGCGTGGTGACGTAAAATCAGCCGCTGACATTGCTCCTGTACCATGCAGCGCTTTGATGCATGCACCCTCAAACTTTGCTATCTTTAAAAATAATGGCATCGCTATCTACTGTGGTGGAAACTTTGCTGTTCAACTATTTTCTATCATACAGTGACGCAGGAAAATGGCCTCTAAAACAGTGCTTAAATTGGCCATGTCGCCACGTGGGTGCTATGCCCACATACTTAGAAATAATGAACGCAGACACAGTAGTATGGGTACTGGTAACTGAATCAGGTTTGTTGTCATATATGTCATAAATAATCGGCTGTAAACTACCTTTAAGGCTAGTGGAAATCCCAGAAAACATATGGAGAAAAAAAGCATTGTAGTAAATGAGTTAAAAGCGTTTTATCAAATAGACTTGGTGCACAGCCTCACTAATATACAGTCTAGTTACTGCAGAATATGTATTATGCTGGCAGACGGGTGTATTTGAATTTGCCGCTGACACCAGTGGCCACAAGCCACTTCTTATATTTTGGATCATTAGATATTTCAGTCCTTAACCCCTTCACTGCGGTGGCTATTCCGCCGCAGTGCTAAGGGGGCGGGGCGGCCGCGCGGCGGGTGCATGCTGGTGACGGAACCACTCCATCACCGGCCGCGGTTGCGCTGTGATCATGACGGAGCGGTTCCGTCACGGCCCCGCCCGCTCAATGGAACGCTCAGCGCAGGAGCGGAATCCGCGCAGGCGTGCCGAGCGGGCCGTGACTGAACCGCTCCGTCATCAGCACAGCGCCACCGCAGCTGATGACGGAGCGGTTCCGTCATCAGCAGGGGAGGGGTTAAAGGAACTCAGAGCGGGTAGCTCTGAAATACAGGTTGTCCTGGCTTTATAATAACTTGATCGATAAACTTGCACACAATAACTTTTTAAGCTCTTGCTTGGTAGACAAAGAGAACATTTCTTTGCACTCATTTTATTTTAGGTCTTGCCTAGGCAGCGCCTGCGCTGTCTCCCTGAGACATGCTGTATTCAGGTATGGATTTTAAGCTCTGCCCATTTTCTGCCTATCCTTTCAATTGGCTCCTGTTACTGTCCTTTGTAAATGGTGGCTTTTGATTCGTTAATAGGCTTAGTAGTCCCTCCTAGGTACTGTCTTTTCTCCTGTTGTAACCTCCCATGAGGACTGCCCCTGTTACATGTGTTGAATTTACAGTTTCTGATCACTATTTTATTAATGACTTTCTCCTAGCTGCTGTTGCAGGCAGGCTTCTGCAACCCACCCTGAAGATTAACTCCATGGTGACGCTGCACACAACCCATCATGTTTAACAATGGCGGCCGCGCCTTTATTTTCTTGTGCGTGGCTCGCCACACTCAATTTTTTTTAAGTGGGCGGCACACCACCCTTAAACTTAAACAATAGCCGCTGCGCAGATCGGTCAACTCGATTTCCTCATTATTTGAACTTTTTTAAGCAGCACAGCAGCCGGACAGTCTTCTCACACAACACGAGCGCTTCACGGCCGCTGCTTTATTTTCTGTTTGCATTGACAGACCACCTGGGAGCTTTAAAGTTGGCTGCTCTCATGGTATGCTTTATTGTTTTCACCCTCTCAGTTCGCATTGAGATGTCACCCCACCCTCCGAGCGCAAATGCAGCGTTTCTCTCCCCCCACCGTTTCCTTGTGCTTTAAGTGAGCCACCATCCATGTTGTTATGTGGAGGGGGAACACTTTCGCCCTTTCTACAGGCCGCTGGACTATTGTTAAAGAACGTCATGGGATCCCGGAGGTAGGATCAAGTATAAACATGCATTTGCAATACAATAGGTCTCTGGCTCCTGAAAGTTTGATCTATTGGCGTTGCAAGTAATAATGCAACGCCAATAGTTCATCCTTTCAGTAATGCAAGACCTATTGTTTTGGAAATTGTTTTTTTTTACAATCTGGTTGTGGAACTATTTGTGAATAGTGACCTATTTGAAGGGGGCACTAACTGAACTCTCAGTTGTGTGGTACAACTTGTCCATCGAGCTATAAAACTGTTAGAATGTCATTCAACTATTAATAACGCTTACAGCTAAACAGCCATCCTCTTTCGTTTCTGGCATTAAATGGCAGGACTTTTTTAAATGATGGTTATAACTGATTGTCTATTTATCTCGTGTTACTCGATAATATTGAGTGATTTTTTTTAATTTTACCTACTAACTTTTTATTGTAAAATGATTTAAATCAATAGAATAACATACTAACATTAACATATTGAGTGGAAATTTTAGATTTCTGGCAAGTCTCTTGTAAGAGTGCACCTGATTACACCTGGCAGCAAGCTTGGTACCTGCCAGGAAGGTTTATCCCCTGGTTCACTCCCAGGGTGACCTCCCTTCACTCGATGACCTCGTTTACACCCTGCTCCCCCATCCCTCTTTTCTGGCACCCCTAAGATGCCGGCCTCTACTGTCTGCTTTGCAGGAGTTACCCTGATCTTTTACACTTGAGGATTGACCTTCCAGTGATCTTACCTGCCCCCATACTGTCCTCCACGCCCCACATTCTGTTTAACTTGGGGTGACCAGGTGAACTTTAACCGAGCTAGCGCGTGTTACTGGCCCTATATGTTTCATGGAGTGTAACATTTGAGTGTGTCTACAGACCTCAGAGGGGCTGGCTTGTATGGTATGGGTATTTATATAGCGCTTACTACTCCGATGAGAAGTTGAAGCACTTTGCCATCGCGCGGTACTCTGTGGGTGCCCAATGCTAGTGATGGTCATACATGTCGGGCCCTGAAGCAGCATGATGGCCTTCGGAGACATGCGTCTGTTATTAGAAGGTGCCACAGTTGCCTTTTTGCAGGTCTCCAGCGTGACGCAAAGAAATGACAGAATATTGCATAAGCAGCAACATGGAACTCTGTCATTAGGGTACCACTTCTAATGCCCACTTTGCAAGACTTGTGACTAGTCATGCAAAAAGGTAGTTTGCAGTGAAAATCTCGTCTCTCTCGTGAGCCTACTCAAAAGGTCCATTTCCTGCAGTTCTGTCTCTTACCAAAGAAATCCTGGTTTGAAAAGGGCCGAGTTTGCACCCAAAGCCATCCAAACATCTCATGTTATGGCCTGCATATTTTCACTGGAGCTTGACCGAAGCAGCCATCTAAGTGAGCCAGGGTGAGGCTCTGAGCTGTTAAAGGTCTGGCCAAGACGCACATTAGGCAAGCGCCAGGTTCAAGGCATGGGCATCCGGAGAGGCTCCCCGCTAGTTCTGATGCCCCTGGGCTTCCTGAAGCCTAAGCGACAAGGAAGACGAGGACCTATCACATCCAGGCTCCCTTGTCATTTGTGGGTAGATGTATGGATGTGCGCCTGAGACTGATGACACTGGAAGGAAAACTACAAGCCCCAGAGTGCATTGTGCTATTGGCTAAAAACCCAGGACTGGCCGAAATTCTCACTTTGGGGGCGGCAGTCTCCAGACTCTCATTGTGCTCTCTTGAACTCTGTCTCATGCCCAGATGTTTCTCTGTCACCCCTTGTGCTCTGTACCCAATGCCTATACTTCATCTCCTTTGTAGGTCTGTCTTGACACCTATACTGTCGGACTGACCTTTTGCTTACAATATACTTAGAGGGGGCTCTGGATTCGCCCCTTCAACCTTTGGCTTTTTTTATACTGTCTTCCGGCCGATAGCTTGAGAATTTGCCCGTCTCACCGGAGTGTAGTCCAGACGGGTGCTACCAACTCACCCCATGCTGTTGGTTGGTGGTGTATGGTTCTGCCTGCAATGGAGTGCCTGCATTGACCTGCATGGGGGCTATTTTATAACCATATATAGAGAATTCTGCTCCTACAAACTCTTTCCAGTCCCCCCTCTTTCCTCTGTCTCTCTTCAATTATCCTGCAAACCGCCTCTTATTGTTTCTCCCTTACAGCACCCCTTTCCCCTTTGTGCTTCTTGTCTACACCCCCTCCACCCCCCACCATCTTGTTCCTCCTTTCCCCTGTGTGGCCCTTGCTCCCCCTTCCCACCACCCAAGTAGTCTAGTAAAGGATAGATATCTTTATCCATGGCTATTTTACCATGAGATAGTGCTCTTTCTATTTCTATATTAAACAGAGACCTATAATGAGGACTCATTTGCCGCCATGCCTTAATTTGTCATGGAAACAAAAAGAGGACTGTATCTTAGACCAGGGATCCTTATATAGACAGCCGTTTCATTACCCAGCTTTAATGTTCTTATGCGGTGTTAACACTGCAACTCCCATAGCGTGTAGGGTACAAGGCCTGATGCACGTTAGCTCGGACATGTGTGCACATAATGTGCTGTAACACGCAGTGCTTTAAATGGGCCGGTACTGTCCGGTATGGAGTACCAGCACTTTCTTATTTTGGGAGGAACAGTCCCAGCACTTCTCAAGCGAAATGCTATTGGCCCGATTCACAGAACTAACTTAAGACAAAATCCTAAACTTACTATTTTTGGTATTCACAGAAGTTAGGATTTTGTTTTAAGTTTGACTTAAGACAAACTTAAGACAGACTTAAGACAAAATCCTAACTTAAGTCTGTTTTAAGACAAAATCCTAACTTCTGTGAATACCAAAAGTAGTACGTTTAGGATTTTGTCTTAAGTTAGTTCTGTCAATCGGGCCCTATACTTTTAATTAGAGAGTACCGGCACTTCTCAGAAACAAGCAGGTACTCTGAAATTGAAATTGAAATTGAAATTAATTTATAAACGCGCAACTAAAACCCTGAGGTGTCAAGGCACCTCAGGGTACCTGACACAGAGTACCTACCTGCACTTCTATTTTTCCATTTCAAGCACTGGTAACACGGATAGGTTGCTTGCGGTGGCTTTCGTACCCATAGTGCGTTACAAAAACGATAGTCCATATTTGACAGCGGCCATTTGATGCATGTAGACATAGCCCTAGCATGTGATCGCCATAATGTGTGCGCTACACAACCCATATATTAGTAAGGTGTGCGTCAGATCCCACAGGCGTGGTGCTCCCGGCTGTGACTGTGTGCGTGTTACAGAACCCATGTGCAGTGTATGCCACAGCCAACGCCATGGCGCGCCGTGCTGTAACTCTGTTTGTATGTTGCAAAACACATGTAGAGTAGTAAGGTGTATGTCACAGGCTTCCTCACGGCGCATCATGCTTTAAATTGAGAATGCATAGGTTGCAGGCCCCCATACAGGACATGGCGTGCTGTAACAGTGATAAGATGTGCATTACTTCCGGAATCCATAGGCGTGGTGTGACAGTCTGTAGTCCAGCCATGCCACCGCGTGACTGCGGTAGTTTGTGTGTTGCTCCACATACCCTGAGCCGTACCCGCTGAAGCGGGTGTGAGGTCCTTGTGGCTTGGCCTCTTGCCCTGGCACCCCTGGCACTGTCTCCTGAGCTCGCGCTGTCCCCTGGCACCGGCTCGCGGTGGCACAGGGGCCTGTCTCTCCCCAGCGCGTGCCGCGCAGAGGCAGCGCGTGCACTCGTCCTGGATGATGAAAGATTGTGATGGGGCTCCGAGCTGGAATCCGGGGCCTGTGCCCAGTGCCCCGGGGTGGGGCGCAGTGAATTCCTGCCTGGCATGCGATCTGCCTGGCCACATGCCCCGGACAACAAGTGGCCTGTATAGAGTGTCACTGCGGGCAGCACAATGTCCGTCTGTCCTGCCGGGCCGGCACAGGCCTGCCCTTTGTGTGCCCGGCGCTGGGCAGAGCTCGAGCTGTTTATCAAAGCATCTGCGCACTTTCCTGGCGCTTTTTGGAGCGTCAGAACAATGGACGGGGGTGTGGGCGCAGGGCCTCTGGTTGTGATGTCAGAGGTCGTGTATGGGGCATTTGTGTGACGTGCGATAGAGGCCTCATTGTAGTGGCGAGGGCAGTGGTGGGGGCGGGGGGAGTAGCCCCAGCCCGCATGCACGAGGCGAGTAATCAGAGAAACAGGCAGAGACTTATTTCGGGTGTGTGTGTATGGGGACCCTGACCAGGGCGAAGCGCGAGGCGACGCGTTACTGAAGGGTGTGTGTGGCAACTACTCGGCGAGTAAAGCCCTCTGCAAGAGTACGGGGCTAGTAACTGGGGCAACTGTAGGGTGGCACCCTACTCTGAAATACCCTTGAAGGAGTTTGTTCTGATGGGCCCTCCTCAGCTGAGGGTGTGAGATCACCCGTGCTGGGTGGCTTGCATGAAAGTGACTCTGTACATGCTAATACCGCCCACCAGTTGCCACCCCTCCCCACACCAAGGTGCTCGCCTACTTTTTTTTCTTCAAATAGCACGAACTCGAACCGAAGGAATTGGAGCGCATTACATGAGCACCCATTAAATTGCCAGTTACATTACACAAGGACACACATTTTTGATGGGCACGATTGAGGGATTTGCCCAGCAGGCCCGGCTCCAGGAATTTTTATTTGGGTGGGCCAAGGGTGCTTTTGGGTGGGCCACTGCGGGCTCGATTTGTTGCATATATGTCTAGGCAGGCCTGCTTCAGGGCCCTCCTTTATCTCTTCTTAGTCTTACAACGCCCAGTAAAACTCACTCTTTTCCAAAACTCTTTTTAACCCCTCCGCTGCGCCGAACGGTCCGCGCTGGTGCGGAACGTTCTAATGCGCGTGCGGGGCTGGATCGTTCAGCGGTCGTGCGCAGCACTACAGAGGTAGCGCACGCGACGTCCGATGAACATGCCCCGCACTGAAGGGGTTAATGTTATCACTCTCAAAAAGTGTTTTTTCCATGTAATGTTACTTTGATGGGAAGAGGAGGTTTCTGAGGTGGGAGTATCAGGCAAGTGACATTCCTCGGTCTCCCTCTGTGCGAGCCTCAGGGCGAATCCCTCTTCATTACTACCTCCACCTGACCACAGACTCTACAACACACTCCCTTACAGGCTTGATTAGCCACTACTCCTCTGCAGTGCACCTTATCTCACAGATGACATTGGGCCTCAGCCCCATATCAGGCACAATCAGGCTCCACTTTCATTTTTCCTGGTAAAAACATTAATAAAATCACCTTCATACTTAAAAAATATAATTATCAGGCACTTTAAAGTATGTTCTACAGTAGCCTTTATGGCCCGACTGCTAATTAAATAAACAAAAATAGAAAGAGCTGATGCGAAAGTCTTTTTTGGCGCCGCACCAATAACCTCTTTCTCAGCAAATACCTTTACCACCACCTTCCAACACTGCCCCTCATCCCTCCATGGCCCCCCTATTGACCTCTTCCTCGGATTCCCTCACTGCCACTCGCCACAAGTGACCCTCATCTCCCCAAAGCCCCTCCCCCTTATGACCTCTTCCTCGGATTCCCTCATTGCCACCCTCCAACAGTGGCCCTCACCTCTCCGTAGCCCCCTATTGAACTCCTCATCGGGCTCCCACACTACCACTTTCCACCAGTGCCCCTCATCTCTCCATAGCCTCCCCCTATTGACCTCCTCCTCAGATTCCCTCACTGCCACCCTCCACCAGTGCCCCTCATCTTTACACAGCCCCTCTCTCATATGCATTTCATTTGTTGTATAGCGCTACTCATATCAGTGTAGTGTGTGTCAGTACTTTACACCACACACACATTATAGAGAGACAATGAATCATACAAGTATGTAAATCAGTCTACAGGGAATGTCACATTAGCCAATGAGTATTGCAAGGTGTAGGAATCACATGTCATCCATACTGGTGGGCAGTATATTTTAAGAGAGTTTGGTCTGGGGAAACACAACCTTGGGATTTAAAGAGTATTCCATGGGGGTCAGCTTTACTGATAAAAATGTATGTCTGCCCAAACATACTCATTTGAGCAACATTAGAATGATGAAAGACTGGGGAAGTTCTAACTATATCACAAAACAAAAAAAGTGAAGTTCTAACTATACCATTCATGTTTGTATGCAGCTCTTTGGTGACAGTTCATTGGTCACTGTCCTATGTTAGGATTATAACTTCTGACCTGCATAAAACACAGGGATCTCAGTGACAAAGGCAGTAACCCACTGAGCTATCCACATACAATAGAGTTCACCTGCATTTAAAAACTATTAACAGACAAATGATTGCACTCTAGAAGGATCATTAATCACCAGCATTATCTGGGCATTTTGTTGTGTCTTATTGCTGTCCTGCATCGACCATGATAATGATAGAAACTGTTTAAATGAAGCACACACGAAGTATGTGTCCTGCTGGGCCTGTGCAGATTTTAAAAAGAAAAAAATGTAGTAACACATTCTCTTACCTACTAAATTGGTCAAACTTTGATGTGATAAGCCGCTGCAGGGGTCAGGAAAGGTGACTAAGAATAAACAAACTTCTTTTCTCCTGTGCTGCATAAAAAAATAAATATCAACGCAACATGACAGTAGGCAAAGGTTACCAAAGGTTGCCATTGTCAAAGAAAGGATTTGTCGCCTTTCACCATGCAGAGATGAAGGGGTGAAAGATAAACGAAGCCTCGTTAACATTTAAATGGTCTTTAAAGACCTGTGAAGTACTCGGGTGCGGCTGCGATCATCTCTAAATATGTCTTTGTGTGTGTGCGCCCGCCCGGGAAGCTGTCTTGGCCCGGGCTGACACACACGACTTTGGCTGACACACACGACCTGTTGCACGTCTGCCTTCAAGCCCTCACTGCGAGGGCCAAGGCTCCTGTTTGGGTGGGCCAGGCTCATGTTTGGGTGGGCCTG
The DNA here is from genome assembly GCF_964261635.1 of Lissotriton helveticus. NCBI lineage: Eukaryota > Metazoa > Chordata > Amphibia > Caudata > Salamandridae > Lissotriton > Lissotriton helveticus. The sequence continues at coordinate 65,060,325 of NC_136064.1, forward strand.
GCCCACCCGGCCACCCGCTAGAACCGGGCCTGTTGCCCAGAATCACAGGATGTTGAACTGACGCCGAGACTTGAACCTGGTTCCCCAGTTCCAAAGTCGGTGGTTCTGGCCGTTACGCCACATCCACTCTCAGTTGGGCATGTTGCCTGCTTGCTCGGACTGTCCTTATCATGGATGTAGAAGTATTGCACAATCATGTCAACTCTAAGCCCTTAAAGGAGAAAGTATCCTGTACTCTCTATGCAGGTGTGGCTTGTAAGAGCCGAGGGGCTCTGTACCCGGAGCACCACCATGGGAGGCCACTAGAAATCTTTACCCTGTGAGTGAAACAGTGGCGGCCAGCACTGATCCGAGGTAGGTGGGCAGGGATAGGAGGGGGGACGCGGGAGGTAGGGGGAAAGCGGGAGTTAAAAATATAAAATAAACACACACTATCTTGCCGCTTCCTCTCCTCCGTAGTCCTCCCTCGCTCAGCCTTACCGGATGCACACCCAGGTGACCAGTCAGCCAATCACAACGCTGCCTTAGCAGCGTTGTGATTGGTCTGAGCGCTGTGTTTCGGCGCTCAGATGTTGAATGGGGGCCTGGGAATGTTCTCCGCGTATGCAGCCTGCATGGATAACATGCAAAGTGCGCAAGACTGTTTTAGATGGCCCGAGAGGGCCAGTGGACCAGTCCTTGCGCACTTTAGGAGGGTGATACTACCCCCCTGCCCCGCCCCCTAGCGAAAGCAGGCGGAATAGGAGAAAATAAAATAATAATGCAAGCTATTATCATTTTATTTTCCCTTTGTGTCACTGCAGATAAGCAGTGGGGCAACGCACCTCCGCCTTAGCAGAGGAACCGCCACTGGGCCCAGGGAAAGCTTGTCATCCTGGTGCCTCAACTTTCACAGAGTAAAGTGGGTGACCCCAGGGCTCCTCACAATGGACCCTTCATCGTTTCCTCAGCGCCTCTCTCTCCATCTCTTGAAGCCGGGCCCTCATGGAGACGAGCTCACGGCTTCTTCTCTCCTACTGGCTGTGACCACCGTGCCTGGTCCTTTTAACCTCCTTCAGACTCTGATGCTTTCACGATGGAAGGTCACAAAGCTGTGCCCTGCAGTCAGGGCTTTAAGTGGGCCGGGTGTCACTGGTGCTGAGCACCGGCAGTTTTTTAAAGGGGGCCTCGAAACGGGTCTCTATCGGGCTCTGTTTTGTGCCCTGGCACAGGCGGTCCGTATTTTTCCGGACTGCAGTGACAGCAGGCACATCATGTGCACGTGCTCACACTGCTCACTTCTCACTAGTGGAGAAGTTACTGCATGACGTCATGCTAGGTGAGCCTTGTAGGGGAAGGGAAATCCTGTAAAGAGAGTGATTTTCTCTCTGGATTTCCCGTCTCTTTTCGAAACTCCGGATCTGCAACATTGTCGGTGTGTCACCAGGGCTTTAAGTGGAAGCTGTTTCAATATTATATACAAGCCATAGTTGCTGCTTATTTATCGTATGCAACTAACAACCATTGACCAAGCCAATCATTCTGATTTGTTGTAGGTATGATGTTACTTATTTTATCATATATCTAGATGTAATGACAGAAACAGCAAAATACAAGTCGGGCGGCACACTATGCTCAGCACAGATTTTTACTTTATGTTTTTTAAGCCACGCCCTTGATTACATTGGCTACGCCCCTTTGAGAAACCCCCCAGTTTTTTCATCCCACTTAAAGCCCTGTTGCAGTATTGTTTTCGCCTTCCCACCTTTGGTCGAGCTGCACCTGCTGTCACTTCCCTTCCTCTGTCCTTTGAGATGAGAGAGCGTGGCTGGCGCCGTGAAGAGAGGCCCTGCAGCCTGGGACGCGCGTGGGAGACATACGCTGTGGCAGCCTGGGGCACGCGGGGGAGACATGCGCTGTGGCAGCCTGGGACGCGCAAGGGAGACATACGCTGTGGCAGCCTGGGGCACGCGGGGGAGACATGCGCTGTGGCAGCCTGGGACGCGCAAGGGAGACATACGCTGTGGCAGCATGGGGTGCGCAAGGGAGACATACGCTGTGGCAGCCTGGGGCACGCGGGGGAGACATGCGCTGTGGCAGCCTGGGGCACGCGGGGGAGACATGCGCTGTGGCAGCATGGGGTGCGCAAGGGAGACATACGCTGTGGCAGCCTGGGGCACGCGGGGGAGACATGCGCTGTGGCAGCCTGGGACGCGCAAGGGAGACATACGCTGTGGCAGCCTGGGGCACGCGGGGGAGACATGCGCTGTGGCAGCATGGGGTGCGCAAGGGAGACATACGCTGTGGCAGCCTGGGGCACGCGGGGGAGACATGCGCTGTGGCAGCCTGGGGCACGCGGGGGAGACATGCGCTGTGGCAGCCTGGGGCACGTGGGGGAGACATGCACTGTGGCACCCAGGGATGCGCAAGGGAGACATACGCTGTGGCAGCCTGGGGCACGCAGGGGGAGACATGCGCTGTGGCAGCCTGGGACGCGCAAGGGAGACATACGCTGTGGCAGCCTGGGGCACGCGGGGGAGACATGCGCTGTGGCAGCCTGGGACGCGCAAGGGAGACATACGCTGTGGCAGCCTGGGGCACGCGGGGGAGACATGCGCTGTGGCAGCATGGGGTGCGCAAGGGAGACATACGCTGTGGCAGCCTGGGGCACGCGGGGGAGACATGCGCTGTGGCAGCCTGGGGCACGCGGGGGAGACATGCGCTGTGGCAGCCTGGGGCACGTGGGGGAGACATGCACTGTGGCACCCAGGGATGCGCAAGGGAGACATACGCTGTGGCAGCCTGGGGCACGCGGGGGAGACATGCGCTGTGGCAGCCTGGGACGCGCAAGGGAGACATACGCTGTGGCAGCCTGGGGCACGCGGGGGAGACATGCGCTGTGGCACCCAGGGATGCGCAAGGGAGACATACGCTGTGGCAGCCTGGGGCACGCGGGGGAGACATGCGCTGTGGCAGCCTGGGACGCGCAAGGGAGACATACGCTGTGGCAGCCTGGGGCACGCGGGGGAGACATGCGCTGTGGCAGCCTGGGACGCGCAAGGGAGACATGCGCTGTGGCAGCCTGGGGCACGTGGGGGAGACATGCGCTGTGGCAGCATGGGGTGCGCGGGGGAGAAATGAGCTGTGTCCTCCATCTTCACGACGTATGCGAGGAACAATAGTACCTTTCTGCGCGATCTGTAGGCGGCGTGTGTACACAAGAATCCTTTGCAGTCCAGGACCACCTTGTACCAGTGGGCTGAAGACACTGCAACTGAGTAACCTGTCCTGAGATATCAGGCCTGGAACTTCTGAAAGGAGTAAAGGACTGTGTAAGAACAGTACATTTTTGCGTAAGAGTAAGGGGTGAGTAATATGAGGACAGGAACTTCTGGAAGGAACAAAACACTATGTAACAGTATGAGATGGGAAATATGAGGCCAGGGACTTCTGGAAGGAACAAGACACTGCGTTCTCGCGCGCGCGGTTGCAACCCACCGGGTCCCTGCGTTCGCCAACGAGTTTTCCTATCCATTCGCATGCGCCACGAGATGTTGGATTGTTGGTAGCCGGTCGCGCTATCATGCGAGAGTTTGCGATTGCGAACACGTCATCTGACCTGGAACAAGAAATAAGCATCGCAAGCAAGATAGCAGAGCCCATTGGCGACCGCATGGGCAAGTTAGAGATACATTTCCCAGCGAGCGCACTAAAACACATCGCGAACGGACGGGAAAAGCAATCTTCACAAAAGTTCCGCATGCTCGCTGAGATTTTGAGCAATTTCGCGATAGTTTGTCAAAGTCAATTTCGTAAATTCCACCCACTCCTAGCGTGAGAGTAAGATATATGTAATACTAGGCCAAAGTGGTTTGGAAGGAGCAAGGCACAGAGTAAGAGGTGGATAGAGCAGTTGATGCATACAGACTTGAGGTTCCGTGAATCCTGAACCCGTTTCATAAAGGTCATGGTTTCATTACGAATTTGATATTAGCGAACCGTAACTAGTTAGTGCGGCAAGTATGAGTCCTTTCATCATGTTAGACCGATGGATTCACTACGTATTTAGGGATTTCGTTCTGAGCCCTTGGGTTCCATTTTGTGTATGGCAGCCATTTTGTGGTTGCCCTCACATAGGCCGATGACTGTGGCTGAACTAGTCTTTTTAAGGACATGTACACCTTAGCTCCTGTTCGTGCTGACTCCTGTTTGACCTGAGTGAACTGACCCTGTTGCCTGAAGCTGACCTTATTAAACCAGTTCCTGCCCTTTAGCTGATCAAGATTAAGGATCAGAGCACAGGACATCGTAAATTTTATTGCACACAAATATGCCTTATCCTACTCTCACCTGTTTCTGCTCCTTTCTTTATGGTCTATTTATGATTGGGTTGTGGCCTTTTTTATTATGGGTTTGTTCGACCTGTCTAAAGAAGAATGTTGGGTTTGACCGATGATTGATCATGGGCTGGGCAACTGAAAAGTAGGTTTGTCGTCATGCGATACTTTTGTTGTAGAAACATGTGATTGGTTAAACTGTAAACAAGGAATGTTTGCCTGAAGCATAATGTTTGGCATACAAAGGGATGACTTGCTTTGTAAAATTGAGCAGTCTCCTGAGAACTCATACCGTGATGATTTCTAGGACTTCTGTTACTGGCTGCAGCCAATAAATTTGATCTTTGACGCCACCAAGAAGTTTCCGTGTCTCTGTATTCTAAGACAGGTGGAACCCGAAGACTTTGGGCATGCCCCTGGCGCCGCTGGGTATTAAATAACCCGGTTCTTCAGACTACCATGAAGTGTAGAAAGCAAGTAACTAACAGTGGTCCCACTGAAGTGTTACTAGGCGGTAACATAGGAATTGTGGGACATTCTGTCAAACTATAGCCTCATTATATTCTGACCCAGACGTATGTTATGTTGAGGTGAGACATCATTTCCGATTGTGATGGATGACTATTCTACCGGCATGAGACTCCATTGGAAGCAATGTGACCTTTTGAAGAAGTGGGACTGTGTTGAAATATCCATGTGGTGTCACGTGCGCAGTGGTACTCCTACGACTGCACGTACAGTAGGCCCTCCTGCCTTGTGAATAGTCTGTCACAAGATCCTGGGGCAGCAAGCTTCCTGGGAGAGTGCTGTGGGCCTAAAGATAGTCTGTGCCACTGCTGTTTCCTTGCTGAGGGCTAAATTTACGATGCGTTGAAACAGATCAGGTGTAGGACAAAAATAAATCCTGTTTACAGGATGGAGGTCAAAGCGATGATGTCTTCATGTTGCAAATAATTAGCGCTTCATTTGTAAAAAAAAAAAAAAAAGTGCCAGGGCCCTCATCAGGAGATCACTGCAGATTGCCCCACCCATTGCTCCTGCCACCACTGCCAATGGCAACCACTAACCATTGCACTGTTACAAGTCTGGCCCCCAAAGCTATAAGAATGACTTGGGTGGCAGGTGTGTCATTTTTTAATGTGCATAGAATTAATAAACAACTATTGTTGTGCTCATCTCTAAATTAGACTGGCAGCACCATCATGTGGAAGATTGGACTACGGCAACTCTCTTTATTTGGGCGCAAATAAGGCGAGCATCAAGCGCCTGCAGAGGGTCCAGAACGCGGCGGCTCGGCTTCTGGTTGCACTGCCCTGATCCTGCTCGGTGGCGCATGTGCTCCCCGAACTCCACTGGCTTCCGGTCGACAGGCGCATTGAGTTTGAGGCACTATGCTATTCGCATAAGATCTTGACACATCAGGCCCCAGCAGGTTTACTCCATCTATTGGAAGCCTACGTGCCTGGGCGTTTGCTGCAATCAACTGACCTCGCGCTGGTCCGCATCCCCCGAGTCTGGAGAGCGAGAGCCGGAGGTCGCTCCTTCTGCCACCTGGCGGTGAAACTCTGGAATTCGCTACCTGCCTCTATGAGAGTTACGCCGAACCATCTGGCTTTTCGAAAAGACTTAAAGACCTGGCTTTGCTCTTTGCCAGCTGTTTAATCTCCATGCTGCTCCTGTGTCGGCTCCGGCTTTTGGTCTCTGGTTGCGCTGGGACGCCTCATTGCTGAGGCAGCTATGCGCATTACAAATCCAAATTAAATTAAATTAAGACTGTCAATTGCTGGTGTTGACAATTAGGTGCAGGTGCCGAACACCGGAAACCACTGGCTCAAATTAAGCCCTGCGAGTAATACCTGTGGGCCATGCAAGGAAAATGGGTTTACATCACATCATATAGATATATATGAGCCTTGGCTGCCATATGCATCAGACTACACGCAGGCGATTTCCTCACCTAAGGCTGAGGAATGCTTCCTTTAGGTACGCAAAAATGCACCCCTATGACATGTAAAGGAATGGACCCTTAGGCGTCAAATAATTTCCTGTTCAGTCACCCTGGCAATGACTCATCCGGACATCTGGAAAATAATATTTTGGAAATTTCTGAAATGGGCCTACATTGGATGAGTTACTAACAATGCTCATTTTGGCAACAAAAAAAAAAAATTACAGAAAAGTGGATAAACAAAGTAATGCTTATGAAAAGAACTGATTCTGAAAAACACTATTTGCCGCACAAAGATCACAAATGAAAAGAAAACAATTTATGGAAATAAGAAGCAGAGTCTTAAAAATAAATTCATTAGAAAAAAAAACATTGATTTTCTACTAAAGTCTAATTACCTGAAAAGTGATTCACAATTAAAAAACTGAAATTCCCTTCAGACGTATCAGAAAATTCTTTGGAAATTTAGCCTGATTTGAAATTTCTGTGCAAAAAAATTAAATGTTGGGATGCAAAAGTCCTCTGCATGGCGAGACACGTGCCCCTGCCCTGAGATGCCCAGCGTGCTGTTGTCTGGATCAATCATGCTTTTTTTTTTCATCGTAGGCAAATATGGATCATGCATGTCGCCTTGACGTAAGCCTTGTCTCACGGATTGTGGTCTTGTTGGACTGGGAAGGGCAAAAACAACAATTGATGGACAGAATGCAGATCAATGTCATACATTTACCCCAGTACAGAGATCTGGGCCTAAATCCATAGTTTTTTTGCACTCCACACCACCCCAGTTCAGACATGGCCATATGCAAATCAGCCTTGACCCTGTGCCTCATGGGAACAGTCCAGCCCGAACTGCCAAGCCACGTCTTTCCTGGACCGGAATCAAGCATCCTAGGACCGGTTTCTGGCTATCAGCCGTCTTCAGCCAGGATAGCTTGACTCCAGTGGTGTGGAGAGCATGGGACTCACGTCTGATCATACCCATCTCACTCGGGGTGACAAATGCAAAAACAGGGTCAGACGGATTTGCATATGGCCATGTCTGAACTGGGGTGGCTGAGTGAGCTAAAGAACGGTGATGGATTAAACCCAGATCAGTTGACTGGGGGTGAGTGTTTGTATTGTCAACGCTCCGTCCATCACCACCTTTGGTTTTTCTTTGTTCGGACTGGGAAGGGCGCCAAAAGCGCAACCCTCATAGTGGTTGGAGGCCACCGCCTTCACCAGGAGATAAGCAGCAGTAGTATGGTGGCGTCAGCAGACCGTGTAGTGATCAGTAGAAGTGAACAGGTCCTTTTCACCCTGTGTCACTGGAGTGAGGCCTAAAGGCTCATTCACCTTTTTAAAGTTCAGGTGCTATTTGCTTAATTCATCCTTGGCCTCCATCAGGTAGGTGTAGAGTGCTGTGTAGCGCCGGATTAGTGACTCTGCACTGGATGTATGTGTACCTAGGAAGGGTACAGTACAGTGCAGCATCTGTGTGGCTAGTGTGTGTATGTATGCCTGCAAGGAATACATTCAAGAAAGATGAAGAGTTGTGCAATGCGTGAGCAATGAAACGTATGTGCTTGGGTATATGTGTGTTTGTGAGAGGTACAATATGAAGGGTGAAGTGTTGTCCGGCGCGCACACATGGTAAGTGTGAGTGTGCTGGCAGTGTGTGTGTATGTGTGTGCATTTACAAATAGCACACCCATCTACAAAAGGCTACAGTACTGAAGAGTGCTCACAAATTGAAAGTGTGTGCTGAATACATGTGTCTGTTATGGCACAATGCATGGAGGGAACAGTCCTGGAGAGTATGTGTGCTGTGAAAGTACACTGAGTATGGCTGCATTCCTGTGAGCTGGGTGGGACACACACTGGAGGAAGGGAGAGAGGGTGGTCCACAGGGCCGGACTGGGAACCAAAATCGGCCCTGGCAAAGTGCTCGGCCGCCCCCAGCCCCCCTCCGGGGGTTGGGTGTGCCGTCAAGCTCTTTGCCAGGGCCAGTTTTCGGTCGATTTTGTTACAGGGCCGATTTTGCAGCTATGCTGCAAAAACGGCCCTGTAACAAAATCGGCCCCAGGGGCCCAAAACCGGCCACCACCCATGCGGCGCACCGGGGGATTGCCCGATGCCTGCTACGGCCAGTCCGGGCCTGGTGGTCCCCCTGTACAGTTCAGACATCTGCTCTTTGATTCGGTGAGAGGTCCCAAGGAAGGGGCCAGAACACATCTCAGAATGGAGATGGGACTGATAAGGGAATCAATGACTGGGGCGGCTGGGAGCCCAGGATTAACCATTTGATGCACATATGACTGTGGCTGACACCCATGTGTGAACTCTAATCACACACTCCTATGGCCTGTGTTGTGGGACAATCCGCTGGGGAGTCTTTCCTGCTGCGACAGACAGCCTTTCAAGAGGAAAGAAGAGAAACAAAAGTGTACACTTCAAAAGAAGCAGAACCCCAACATAAAACTTCAAAAACTCGGACCCTAAATCAAATATTTGGTGTCTGGAAACTGGGTATAAGAGATGGTTGATACCCCAAACTTTGTCATCCTTCAAGCAGCCAGACTGGCTGTGAGAGGAGGGGATAGGGAGCTCTGCAGGACTGCTCGCTGTCACCTGCTGGTTGAGGGGACATCACCCAAGGAAACTAAGACCTCCTGCCCTGGAGCTCTAGGGCCTACCTACCTCCAAGGCCAGTGTGCCTAGTTGGGAGTGGGGAGCCCTATTGAGAGGACTCCCTGAGCGAGGTTTGAGGAAATAGCTGTGCACCGATCAGGTCATTGCTCATGGGCAGAAGTGATCTGGTGACCCCCCTGTATGCCAAGAGAGGGCTGACGTGGACAGAGCTATGTATTGATCAGTTTGCTGTGAGTGCCACACCAATACTGCGTCATTGCTGTGACCCTGTATGCTAGACCGGGGCCACCATTGAAGTTATTGTTGCCGGCACATGAAGACTCTGCCTTATCCGTGACCCTGTATGCCAGAAGAGACTGCCCTGATGTGGGTGATAGCACCGGAGGAGTCTGCGACTAATCCGGAAAGTACCATGGCAACACCATATGCCAGAAGGGGATGATAGTACTACACTGCAAGAAGTTCGGGCTGTTGCCCGGGGCAAGATTGCACCTGCAATTGGCAGGTCGAGCCCGCACACCAAGCCCTGCCCCTGCCCCGAGGACCATAACGTTCACTGTGGAAGATGTCCCATCCTCGCTGGGCTCCAGTCGGGAGCTGGAGGATTGAATCCCCCACTCATGTGTGGGAAAGATCGCCTTACATTATCTTCGCACTTTGGCAGCATCTCAGATCTCTGGGAAAAGGTGTCAGTGCCGCTCAAGGGAGAGAGCTTGCACCTGCTGGGTGCTACGTGCGTACCGTGAGCAGCCCAACTCCTCTGAACAGGATCAGGACTTGTGAGCACTAGCGGACATTGCTCTCGCTGCACCGCTGAATGTTTCAGTACTGTAGGAGCAGGGAAAACGTGAACTAGGCATGCGGGCCCCAGGAGACTCGCTGCTGGCGTTGCTACGGCACCGTAGAGACTTTTGGCTAGTCCTTAACCCCTTCACCACGCGGCAAATTCCACCCCAGTGCGAGGGGTGGCAGGGCTGGGCGTGGCGCTCGGGTACCCAGGATGGCTCCCGGCCATCATAAACCGCGGTGGGCGTGTGCTCATGATGGTCGGGAGCCATCCGAAGTCCGCCCACTGATTAATTCTCCCGCACAGGCGGGAAATTAATCACGCGTGGGCGGAGCGGCAACGCTCGGACGGCACCCGGTCGTCATGAGCACACGACTACCGTGACTCATGATGGCTGGGAGCCATCCTGAGCATGGATGAGAGCTCTTGAGTACTAACTATTAGTGAGCATTTCCTAGCTGCTGCCACCAGTGAATGGGGAATAACCACCACCATGTTACATGGAAGAGAGTGGGACAGGGATTTGTCTAACAAACGTGAGAGCCTCGACCAAGTTTTTTTTTATTATTGCTTATGAATGTTGCTTACAAATAACATACTTCTTTTTCTTATCAAAGCAGGTATTTGACTGGAGATTGATTTATTGACAGTACTGTGTGCACTTTGAGTTATGAGTCGTGTTCACTTACCTGTATCTATACTTTACCCCTCCCCCGAGAGAGCCTTTGACCGCTCACCCCCAGCTCTCACTGAGAGTCAAATGCTGACGGGGTACTACACCCAGTTGCTCCGGATCCATAGTACGTCAGGCCCCTGGACATCAGGAGTAAAAGACCTCGACTACCACGGTTGGGACCGGCAGGCCCTGCGTGTCCTCTGGCCCTCTAAAACGGGCTCTGACACACAAACTGGAGATTTTCTTTTTTCATAGTTTCCATATGTCACTGGCAAAGAGCAGAATACATATTCTTGACATTAAATAATTCTCTGTAGTTTCACATGAATTCCACAAATAGGTTCAGTTATATGCCTAGTTTTTTGCCATGATGGTGGAAGTGGGCGGCCAGATGAAATAGAAATAAATGTCACCGTGTTAGACGGGGACCTGGAGGGTCGGCCGAGCACAAGGGAGAGGCCTCCAGTGAGGACCGTCTCTAGCGATCGCACAGACAAGTAACTTCCCCCCCCACAGATGGACACCACACGAAGATCAGGGTAACACCTTTTATAGGCAATTCTTGGAGTAGAGGGGTACGATACAAGGCGATCAGGACACGATGATCCTCTCAATTCTAGTCTCTAGTAAGGGAAGGGGGTAGCGGGACAGTCTTGGTACCCACAGGTACTGAGGGGTAACGGTGGTAGCTCACAATCCTCGAGCTCGGTGTTCGGACGGGTCAGACCGCGGCAGCGCCAGCCGGTCCCGAAGAGGTCGTAGGTGGCAACGGGCCGCGGCAGCGCCAGCAGGTCCCAACGAGGATGAAGGTTACAACGGGCCGCGGCAGCGCCAGCAGGTCCCAACGAGGATGAAGGTTACAACGGGCCGCGGCAGCGCCAGCAGGTCCCACGAGGATGAAGGTTACAACGGGCCGCGGCAGCGCCAGCAGGTCCCACGAGGATGAAGGTTACAACGGGCCGCGGCAGCGCCAACAGGTCCCACGAGGATGAAGGTTGCAGAGGGCCGCGGCAGCGCCAGCAGGTCCCACGAGGATGAAGGTTGCAGAGGGCCGCGGCAGCGCCAGCAGGCAGGACAATAGTTCACAAGGCAGGGCTGTGGCAGTGCCAGCAGTCCGTCAAGGATGAGTTTGTCGCGGTGTCTCTCGACTCCAGGATACAACTGCCTTCCTGTCCTGGGGCTGCCTCAGTTATAGGTCTGGCGCCCTTTGATGTCCGGACCCTCGCTCTTGGAGGTCGGGAGGTCTGGGATGAGGGAGTCCAGACACCCAGCAGGGGGGTGGAGCCAGCGCCCGAGGGGGCTGGGGGTGATCGGCACCTGGCGGAGGAGAGCCATCGACACTTCTTACTCCCATTGACCTGCCAAGTGGTCCGTTCACCTCCTGGGTGGATGGTGGTGCCGGGATGTCGGGGCCTGGCTAGGCCCAGGGTCGGGGTCGGGCTGAGGCCGCGCGGCCGCGTGGTGCCGTGTCCAAGATGGCGGCTGGGCCGGGCAATGGTGCTGACGGTGGCCCGGGCCCGTGACACAGGGGCATCCGGGAGCAGGCGTTCCCTGGGGGACGGGTTGCGGGTTGTGTCTGGGACCCGGGCCCTGTCCTGCGGGGAGGGAGCGAGCCCTTCATGGGGCCTGTCCAACACACCGCATTTGGATTTGGCCCAATTGATGCCGGTGACGTAGAGGGAAAACGTTCATGACCAAGTTCTGCTTCTCTTATCATCTCCCTACACCTCCGGCGGGTGAGGCGCGGTTCGATATCACAGTCCTGATTAGTCCAGCCTGATAAGAAGAATTACCTGGAGGATGAAGTAGGGTGACTGGACACTTTCCTGAAGCTCGAATTCTTGGAACTCCACCTGCCCACCACTAGATCTTAGGGAGTGATGTTTGTTTGTATCGCCCAGAGCCTTCTGCTCCTTACCACCTAAGCTATTACTCCACCGAGCCCCCTCTTCTACACTGAGATAAAACTGATGGGAACAGAATGGGACGTGCGAGTAGGGTTACAAGCGTTAGGATGTGGGCAGAGTAGAGCAACAATATCTCCTTCTCCTGCCCTGCTGCCTACTATCTACATTGCAACTCTGCACATTCACCTGTGCTACTTCTACCCCTTAACGGTGAGACAACACTGGAGTGCTCAGAATGGTAAGGGTGAGTAGGCCTACAAGTGGTAGGGTGTGGGCAGAGTAGAGTCACTGCGTCTCCTTCTTCTGATCTGCTTCCTACCACCTACCCCCTCCCTCTACTCTACCCATTTACCAGCTCTACCTCTGCCCCCAATACAGGGATAAAACTGATGTGTACAGAATTGGACGCTTGAGTAGGGTTACAAGTGGTAGCACTCGGGCAGAGTAGATAGATGTGGTCTCCTGTTCCTTCCTACCCGGCTTGCTACCATCTAACCCCTCACTCTACCTATTTACCCCTGTACCCCGTATCAATGAGACAGAAGTAGAGTGTTGGCAAATTAGACGATAGCGCGTCGTGACCTCATCTCATACCTGCCACTTTCCTCCTTATTTGGCCCTTCTGCCCTCTACTGCCTCTCTATTGCTACCCTCATCCCCACAAAGAGATGGAACCCTGCAGGTGCCAGATGGGGTGTGCTCTGTGGCCCTTGCCTGCTGCCCCATTGACCACTCCTGGCTTCCACTTCTTCCCTCCATGGGAGAGTAGCCAATGGCAGCTAGCGAGACCACTGCGGAAATGACGTGCAAAACTAGAAGAACCAATAGGCCTTCACGCGTTGCAGTCTTTGGCTCACGTACATCCATCTGAACGGCTTCCACTCTCCAGTAGAGGGAGCCCTTCCGCCAGCGCCAGGTGTAAGTGAAGCTGCCATGAATCACACGGTGCGTCATCTCATGAACTTGGTAAGACAGAGAAGGAAGTGTCTAGGGAATTCGTCTTTTGTTGTGAACCCAGCAGACGTGAGTTCGAATTCCAAGTTGCCCTCTTAGGGAATTGTTTCATCCTGGAAATATCACGTAGCCTCCCCCCTCGGTCTGTTTATATATCGAAGGCGGGCGCTCTTGGAAACTGGCAGGACCCGAGTATTCATTTATAAAAAGCAGGAAACCGCAGTCGGTCTCCATGCTCCTCGGGCCGGGAAGATGTTATTTCTATTCAGATTCCAGGGCGGGCCAGGAAATGAGCACTGCGTGGGTGTGGCTCGTGCCTTGAATGCAAGAAACACGTGGGAGAAAAAATGTGAGAGCCGGCGAGGATGCGTGGTCCTGCCCCGGGGTGATGTGGCCCCCATCCAAGCCAACGCTGACTGCTCGGGCGCCATTTTAGCTTTCCCTGCTGCCCACAAACACTTGCCACTGCCCTCTTTAGCAACCCCCCTACTCTGTGGATTCAAACCTGATGGCCAAGCCGGTGCTTGGCTTTTGACGCTCTCGCTGGGCCAAGTTTCAGGAAATCCGTAGCTGGCGCGGGCTGAGGAAGGCCGCGGTGGCCTCTGAGCACATTGTTCCACCCGGTATTGCGCGGGCCATTGGAAAAGCCCACGTGTATTTACGTTGGCGCCTTCTGCCCAGGCTGCACTTCTGGGCGCCCTGATGCCAATTCCAGGTGCTGGCCTTTTACCATCCGCATGTCGCATGAGGGGTGTACTAGAGACGTTTGAAGGCATGGGCAAAGTGGCAATTGCCCAGGCCACCATCTTCCAAGGGGCCCCTGGGAAAGCGAACTTTTTCTCTTTTTTACTTTTCTCCATTTCTCTATCTCAACCTTTTTTATTTGGAGGTGAGTTTTATATAGACCAGCCCGGCATACCTCAACAGATGACTCAACTTCCACACCCCCACCCGCCACCTCCGCTCCGCCAGCCTCGCCCTCGCCGCAGTCCCCCGCATCCGAAGAACGACCACCGGTGGCAGATCCTTCTTCCACCTCGCCACCAAAACCTGGAACACCCTCCCCACGAACCTACAACAGACCCAAGACCTACTGGCCTTCAGAAGACTCCTCAAGACCTGGCTCTTCTATCACTAGCAGCACCCCCCCCCCTCCAGCGCCTTGAGACCCTCACTGGTATTTAGTGCACTTTATAAATGTCATGATTGATTTATTGATTGATATAGCGCAAACTCGACCCAAAGGTATCCGAGCTCTTACCATGAGCACCAGTTGCATTACAGAAGGACACATTCATTTTGTTAAACACGGGGAGATTGTGATTTGCTCAGAATCACAGGATGTTGAGCGTCAACTAGTGCACCTAGGCGACATATGGTCCAAAATATTATTGCCCTCCACTCCCCGTTGTTAGACCTACTTGATGTTCGGTCCAACACACCATCAACACTTGTGCATGGACGGGGATGCCCAGAAAATCTAGAGTAGACCATAAAAACCCCATCTCCTTGACCAATTCCACAGCAGCTCCCAAACATATCCAACCCCTGATTTCATACTTTGCTGACGCCATCTTTGAGATATTATCAGCAACAAGTTTCAGATTTTCTTGACTTGGGTGCCAGGATCTATTTGAGCATTGTAGACAATCCTAGTTATAGACTTTAACAACCTCAGTGACTGGACTTTGAGCTCCAGGTCCCAAATCTTATCATCTCCAATTTCTTGACCAGATTAACCCTTAATCTTTGACTATATCAACTTCAGTTCCTGCCCTGTACTAAGTCCAGTTTGTAGGCTGAAACTTAAGCTCCTAAATGTAACATGAAAAAAACCTACATCTTGAATACAGCGCCAAGACTATATCCTCCCAAGCTGCCCTGGATTACCCTGATCCAAGCTACTGGATCATAAGGAATCTTGTTCCTTTCTAGAACGAAGCTTCCAGATCCCATAAACAGTGGCTCCTGACCCATTGCCTTCCCAGCTCCCCGGCCCATATTGAGTTATCTGTTGCAGCTCCTGGGCCTAATTGACACAAGCCCCAGTCCTTATCGACGCTGGCACTTTCACCACATTAACCCTAGCTTCCAGTCTATATTGGCCTCAGCTCTCAGTCCTTATCGGTTGCAAATCCCTGGCATTACACGCCCCCAGCCCTTATTGACCACCTCTCCCAATTCTTATTAACCCCAGCTCCTGGCTCTTATCGTCCCTAGGTTCTTCATTGCGTTGCCCCTGGCTTCATCACTGCATTGTCATTAGTTTCCTCCTGATATCATCACTAGTTTCCTCGCCACTAGCTCCTTACCCTTATCGACCATAGCTTCTGGCCGTAATTTTCCGTAGCTCCTAACCCTTATTGACTGTAGCTTCTGCCGCATTAATGACCATATCTCAAAGCCCTTATCGGCCCATGCTCCTGGCCCTTATCGACCCAGTCCTTATCAAACAGAGTTCCCGGCAATTATCCTCTATGACCACATCTGCACTAGCTCTCCACCATTATTGACATTAGCCCCTGGCACTTATCGATTCCAGTTCCCAACTCTTATTGACCTTAGGTCTTATCCACGTCTATCCTAGTTCCTCGCCCACATTGACCCCCATTGCCGGCACTTATCGACCCTAGCTACTGGCCCTTATCAGCCCTAGCTCCTGGCTTTTATCAACTCTAGCTCTCCATCACTTATCAACCCTAGCTCTCCAGCGCTTATCAACCGTGGCTCATCAGCCCTAGCTCCATACCCTTACTGACCCTAGATCTCTGCCCTTACTGACCCTAGTTCTCTACCCTTACTGACCCTAGTTCTCTACCCTTACTGACCCAAGCTCCCTACCCTTACTGACCCTAGTTCTCTACCCTTACTGACCCTAGTTCTCTACCCTTACTGACCCTAGTTCTCTGCCCTTACTGACCCAAGCTCCCTACCCTTACTGACCCTAGTTCTCTACCCTTACTGACCCTTGCTCCCTGCCCTTACTGACGCTAGCTCCCCTGTCCTTACTAATCCTAGCTCTCTTGCCTTTACTGACCCTAGCTCCCTGCCCTTACTGAACCTAGAGCCCTGCATTTCCTGACCCTAGCTCCCTTGCCCTTAATGACCCTAGCTCCCTTGCCCTTATTGACTCTAGCTCCCTGCCCTTACTCATGATCCTAGCTCACCTGCACTCACTATCCCTAGCTGTCTGCCCTTACTGACCCCAGCTCCCTGCCTTTACTGACCCTAGCTCCCCTGCCCTTACCATCCCTAGCTTCCTGCCTTTACTGACCCTAGCTCCCTGCCTTTACTGACCCTAGCTCCCTGCATTCATGGGCTCTAACTCCCTAGCTGCTGGGCCGTATCGCCTCAAGCTCCCTGTCTATATTGAGCCTCTCTCAGTGTTTTATCCCCACGAAGAGCTTGAAGTGTTGTAAATCGTACAGCCTTGTTCCGTCCACGCTGATCAGCTCCCACAGGTCAGAAAATCCGACACGAACGGACGGCTGTGGGGAGAAGGGGAGGGCTGGGGGGGTCGCCGCCAGCGACGGGGCCCTCTTTAGAAGGAGTCCACGGCCCCGCAGCATATAGATCAGAAAGAGCGCGCGCTGCCAACTCTATACATCCTGTTTTGCAATATTTGCACGACATTCTCAAAATTCCTGGCACGGGGAGTATTCTCCTTCCCCTTCACTGCACTTTAGTCTCTGTGAATCCTGAGACATCCTCCGCGGCGCTGTATAAATAACTCTTCCCAACAGCCATTTGGCGACGAGGCTGAGCGGAAGCGCCGTGCCTTGGAGAGGTTTCACCTCGCGGTGTTATGCGCAGCTCTCGCCCCCCCCCCCTCACGGCGGGCTTCCCCTGGGTGCCCTCTGCCGTACCGTGCCCAATACATGTCTGGGACGGGCGGCGCTCTCTAGCTGAAAGAACGCTCGGCCAGAGGCGCGTGCGCGCGTGGGTAGGAGCGAGCGAGTTTAAGTTTAATTTCCTCATCGCCTGCTCCGAAAGGCTTTGGGGGACGCTGGTCACATACAGGAAAGCTGAGCCTACCCTCACTGTCGAGTGGTGCAAGATGGCGGCACCCTGCTTCTTAATATAGGAACAGTGCGCACTTTGGGGGTGCTGTGTGCTACCGTGGAAAGTTCAACCCCTCAGCGTCCTTTAGTCTGGCAATGTGTGCACTGGTCACCTCTACCATACATGGCAACATTCTGAACCTGGAAAGAGGAAGAATTTTGGGTGGGAAATTGGGGGGGGGGGAGATTTATTCTCCCCGTTAACTTACATTAAGAGATTTTAGGTGGGGGACAGCTTTAAAAAAAGCCATTTTGGGCACAAAAGTTCTGGAGCCCACGCCTGAATTGAGTGTGTTGGCATGTATGCTCTACCCCGCGTGGCCGCTTGTCTGGAGTGTGGCAACTCTACATACACCTCGCGGGTTTGTTATCTGCACAGGGGCAGCGCCACACCCCGCGGTCTGTTTTCCGGACAGAGGCCGCTATACACCTTCTGGTGTCTTGATATGGACAGGGACTACCCACCAGGTAGTTTAGTAGTATTGTTGATTTGTGGTTTGACTCAAAAGGGGTTCATTTTACCCGAGTGTATGTCCTTGGTGGTTTAGCACCAATGACGTCAAGTCAGGGAAGCTTGACAATCTGTGACCTGATCGTCTACACCGGGTCCGCTCAACAGATTTTGGTGATGTGTCCAGACAAGACATTTCGACAACTCTTGCCTGGTCATCTGTACACCTCTTGCCTGGTCGTCTGGGGGCCGCTCTACAGCGCGTGGTCTGGTCATCTGGGCAGGGGGTGAACTATACCTTGCCATCATATCCTCTGTATGGAATTTCTTCTCTGGGCCTCAGCATTAAGACTCTCTGGCCTTTTGGGGCCCGGTTGTCTAGATAGGTACGGATTTATAGAAAGGGCGAGAGTTGTATTTTCCTGTGAGGTTATCTGTAAAGGGTACAATTTAGTATTTGCGGTCTCCTCCTCAAATAGAAAGGGCGAGAGTTGTATTTTCCTGTGAGGTTATCTGTAAAGGGTACAATTTAGTATTTGCGGTCTCCTCCTCAAATATATGTTTGGATATTGGATTTGTGAACTCGACGCGGCATGGCCATCTACACGGGACAGACTCTCTCTCTGTGGCATGATCCCCTCGAAAAGGACATATTTTCCCTTTCTGGTTTGATTATCTGGCTGTTTAGACTGCGGCAGTTTAATAATTTGTGATGTGGTTGTTTGTTCGCCATAAGTGTGGCAGGGTATGCTCAGACGTGAGTCCCTTGCTCACTTTGCCACTGGATTCAAGCAAGCCTGGCTGAAGACGGCTGGAATGCCAGAAACCGGTCCTCGGAAGCTTGTTTCCGGTCCAGGGAAGGCATGGCTTGGCAGTTCGGGCTGGACTGTTCCCATGAGGCACGGGGTCAGACTGATTTGCATATAGCCATGTCTGAACTGGGGTGGCAGAGTGGGCTAAAGAACGGCGATGGATTAAACCCAGATCTGTTGACGGGGGTGAGGATAGATGTGTTCTTTTGTGACCAGGTTGTCTAGACAGGAATAGATTTACATTTTATGGCCTGGTCCAGTAGATGGGGACAGATTTACTTTTAGTGACCTGGATGTGCAGATAGGGACAGATGTACCCTTTGTGATCTGGCCATTTAGACAGGGACAGGTTTGTCTTTTGAGACCAGGTTGCTTAGGCATGGATAGATTTGCATTTCATGGCCTGGTCCACTAGATGGGGACAGGTTTACCCAGTGATATGTGTTCTTGGTGACCAGATAAGGGTATCGATTTCCTCTGGACAGGGACAGATTTATAATTTGTGACCTGGTTGCCGGACAGAGATACCTTTACCCCTGGTTACCTGGTTGTCCAGAGATGGATTTACCCGTTTTGTCCTCGCTGCCTATGTAGGGACGGATGCACCCTTTGAAGCCTTAAATAGAGTTATCCACAGACAGCAAAACTATCCCTGAAGTTGCACACATCCCATAGCTTTATGTCTTTAAACTGCAGTCTGTAGATAGCAAAGCCAAGCACGGGCGGAGCTGCGGCTGAACACGTACATGCTTCTTTCTCTTTTCTCCAGTCTCATACCTTAAAAACTATTTTGCTTAGACAGCAGAGCTACCCCGCAGGTTGTGCATATGTTATTGAATGCTGTCTTAGCCAGGGTACAAGTCCGAAAAAACAGAAGTGGGGGAACGCTGACATCACGACAGGAAGCGACGTCACGAAAGGTGGCTGGAACTATCAGACTCATTGCCTCCCCTCACTCACCCCTTAGATGCGATTGCATCAGAGAAGCCAGCGGGTGAGCAGCGTTCTGAATGTGCTCCGATCTCGCCCCAGAGAGGCCAAAGAGTGAATGTGTGGCTCCATTTACTCCAGTTATTGAGCTCCCATTAAAATAAGTGGGGGGACGCCGTCCACCCGCGTGGTACCCCGACTCGAACCCTGGTCTTAGCAGAGCTATTCCTCAGATTGTATGTATCTTATTAGGATAAGGCTTTGACAGCAGAGCTATCCCTCATGTTGTGCATTTGCTGCTGAATGGTGGCTTTGACAGCAAGGCTATCCTGTAGGTTGTATTTATCTTGTTGGGATAAGGCTCTGACCGCAGAGCTGCCCCTCGTGTTGTGCATTTGCTGCTGAACGGTGGCGCTGACCGCAGAGCTGCCCCTCGTGTTGTGCATTTGCTGCTGAATGGTGGCTCTGACCGCAGAGCTGCCCCTCGTGTTGTGCATTTGCTGCTGAATGGTGGCTCTGACCGCAGAGCTGCCCCTCGTGTTGTGCATTTGCTGCTGAATGGTGGCTTTGACCGCAGAGCTGCCCCTCGTGTTGTGCATTTGCTGCTGAATGGTGGCTCTGACCGCAGAGCTGCCCCTCGTGTTGTGCATTTGCTGCTGAACGGTGGCGCTGACCGCAGAGCTGCCCCTCGTGTTGTGCATTTGCTGCTGAATGGTGGCTTTGACCCCAGAGCTGCCCCTCGTGTTGTGCATTTGCTGCTGAACGGCGGCTCTGACCGCAGAGCTGCCCCTCGTGTTGTGCATTTGCTGCTGAACGGCGGCTCTGACCGCAGAGCTGCCCCTCGTGTTGTGCATTTGCTGCTGAACGGCGGCTCTGACCGCAGAGCTGCCCCTCGTGTTGTGCATTTGCTGCTGAACGGCGGCTCTGACCGCAGAGCTGCCCCTCGTGTTGTGCATTTGCTGCTGAACGGCGGCTCTGGCCGCAGAGCTGCCCCTCGTGTTGTGCATTTGCTGCTGAACGGTGGCTTTGACCCCAGAGCTGCCCCTCGTGTTGTGCATTTGCTGCTGAACGGCGGCTCTGACCGCAGAGCTGCCCCTCGTGTTGTGCATTTGCTGCTGAACGGCGGCTCTGACCGCAGAGCTGCCCCTCGTGTTGTGCATTTGCTGCTGAATGGTGGCTGTGACCGCAGAGCTGCCCCTCGTGTTGTGCATTTGCTGCTGAACGGCGGCTCTGACCGCAGAGCTGCCCCTCGTGTTGTGCATTTGCTGCTGAATGGTGGCTCTGGCCGCAGAGCTGCCCCTCAGGGGTTCCAGACAGACCTGGCTGCACCACGCCTTGGACAGCAGGCATACTCCTGGAGTTGCACATGTCTCATGATTAGTTCATGAACCCCGGATCTATCTGTTGGGTAGGGGTGTTGAACGCAGGTACAGGAGGGCTGGGTCCAGGTTAAATTTGCGGGCACATACATTTACACATTTTATTTTCATCCTAAAAATCTGCCCTGGATTCAGCCCTCCTGCACCCATATTGGACACCCCTGCCTTAGGTTGTGAAGCTCACAGCCGCTGGTGGGGTGGCGCGAGCTGTGGTTATCTTATAGTATTATGGCTTAAAGGGCAGAGCCATTCCGTGCGGTGCGCAGAGGCCCAGGTGCCATAGACAGCAGAGCTACCGCTCGATTTGCATCATGATCTTCTATCCCCGGCCCGCAGGCCTCAGAGGCCTTCTCTGCAGACCGCGCCTGCCTTCATCTGGGAAGCATTAGCGGCCCTGGGCCCCTGGGGTCACTCCAGCTCCGGGGGTGGCATGGCCCCGGCAGGCCTCCTCTTTCGGTCCCAGGGGCAGGGCTGAGACAGCCGCCTGCTCTCCGGCCCTTGCACCGTTGAGCAGGCCGCCCTGCCAGCAAAGGTCAGGGCAGGGCAGCCTTGGGCAGGATTTGGGAGGCTTGCCCCTAAACTGGGAGTGTTTACCTGGGGCGGGGATCACACAGCCTTGGCACACAGAACCGGGCACAGCTGGGGCTGACCAGCCTCGTAACCTGCAGAGCTAAACCCGACAGGTCAAAGGCCGCCGACTCTAAGGTTCGCTTTTAGCTCCTTCTAGGCCACATGTGAAGAAATGGGCCGTGGGCCCCTGAAGGCCGAGCGCCACTTTACATTGTTCCTTTAATCCAATGGACGTTATCACAACAACCTCCATTGGATCCAGGCCTGTCCCGAGCCAAGATGGCGCCTGCCCTGTTACCCCTCCACCCCCCTCGCTCCCAACACCATCCGCTCGCGTTCCAGAGAGTGTCTTTGATAGCCTGGGAAGTCAAAATACTTGAAATTATTACATTTTGCCCCATTTTAGTGATCAGAGATAATAATGGGTTACTCCTGTTCACCTGCATGAAGCAATTATATTTTTTCACCAACATATTTACTCTCCCTTGGATGCTTAAGGTTTTCCTGTACGAAAATGGCACTGCATCCTAAATAACGTTCATAACATTTTAATTAACAATTACAATTTATTAAAACTTCTTCATCTAGTCGAGTATGCAGTTCAAGCGCGCATTCCAATTCACAAATAACTCAATGGCAGGCTCTCAAAGTGACGCTTGTACCTCTTTTAAAAAAAAATATATATATATATTGTTTGCCAATCAGGTTTGTGCAAAGTTTGCCTATAATTGTATTGTGGATTAAAAAAAAATCAGTGGAGCAAACTGAAAATTGTACTGATCTCTCTATTATATATAAATGTGCCCTTGTGGGAGGAAAGTGGGAATGTTTCATATACTTCATGAGTATTTTGTTCAGAAGGGAAGATAGCTCATAGTATTCAGTGCCTGCTGCTGAGGTGTCATCACCAGGTTGACTTATGTGGTAAAATTCTATAATTCTTCACACAGGGACAAATCCGTTTGTGGTGTAATAATTCAGATTGTTAGGGTAGTCTGAGAACAGAAAAGTTTTCAGAAGTTTTCAGAAATGTAGATAGTCAGAAGTCCTTATCTTAGCCGCTGCATTTGCAAAAGTCCAGCCACCAGTTCTGCTATTAGTAAACAAGCAGATGCAGAGTGAAGGGCGCGGGTCAGTTGACAGAGGATCTCTAGAAATGAATTTTGGGTCTGGCCATATATGGATTTATGGCAAATACAAAGACTCTTAAATACAACATGCTTCTCAATGGGGATCGGATGTTCCATTTGATGTGATGAGAAATTGGGATCCAACAGGGAAGACCTATCAGAAGTCGCGCTGCCATGTTGTGAAAAAGTTGTCGCTTTTCCAACTGGTACTTTGGAAGCGTCATTCGAAGTGTTACAAAAATCACATCTTTGGACTATGTCGCTGAGGGTCCTCCTATAATTAAGACCTCGCTCTTGTCTGAAGTACGTTTTTGGAAATTTCTCCTTATCCAGGTAGCAACCGCAGTGAGGCAGGAGAAAAAATTGTAATCTATTAGAGAATCTGTTTAGGCAAATCTATCAAATTGTTGTATGTCTTTGTAAATGTATAAGAAGACTAACTCTAAGAACTTTGGAATTTTAACCCCCCTTACCCAAAAAATCAGTTTAAATAGAAACAGCCAGATAGGAAGATGCAATTGTTTAAAAAAGTATACAGACTGTGCAAAACTAAGAAATTGAAAAGGAACTATTCAGTTGCATATTCAGTCCAAAAGTTTTATAACAAACATTTTGCTTGGCAACATATAATGACATTAGATTTATGAATAATCATGAAGTGACTCTTATCAATGAGGTTTGTACAGGAATTATTCCAAATGTTTTTATTTGTTTATAGTATTAAACTCAGTGGTTTCCTAAGTCAAGTCAAGTCAAGTCATAGAATTTATATAGCGCACTACATACCCAGAGGGTTTCAAGGCGCTTGGGGAGGGGAGGGGGATTATTTGTCAAATATCCACGTTTTAAGTTGTTTTCTGAACGCTAGGTGATTCTGGGTGAGGCGAAGGTAAGTGGGAAGTGAGTTCCATGTTTTGGCAGCCAGGTATGAGAAGGATCTGCCTCCCATGGTGGTTTTGTTGATGCGAGGGACGGTGGCGAATGCTTGGCTGGAAGATCGAAGTTGGCGGGAGGGGGTGTAGAAGGACAGTCGAGAGTTGAGGCAATCTGGTCCGATGTCGTAGAGTGATTTGTGTGCGTGGGTAAGCAGTCGGAAAGTAATCCTCTTATTGATGGGTAGCCAGTGGAGGTCTTTAAGGTGACCAGAGATGTGTTCATTGCGTGGGATGTCTAATATGAGCCTGGCTGAGGCGTTTTGGATTCGTTGTAGTTTCTTCTGTAGTTTGGCGGTGGTACCTGCGTAGAGGGTGTTTCCGTAGTCCAGTCGGCTCGTGACCAGAGCATGGGTGACTGTTTTCCTTGTTTCGGTGGGGATCCAGCGAAATGTTTTTCTGAGCATGCGAAGGATGTTGAAGCAGGATGAGGATACGGCGCTGACTTGTCTGTTCATTGAAAGTGAGGAGTCCAGGATGACGCCAAGGTTCCGTGCGTGGTCTGTCGGGATGGGTGCTTTTCCGAGGGCTTCCGGCCACCAGGAGTCGTCCCATGCAGAGGGGGATTTACCTAAGATGAGGACTTCTGTTTTGTCTGAGTTCAGTTTCAGACGGCTTTGTTTCATCCATTCGGCGACTTCTTTCATTCCTTCGTGTAGGTTAGTTTTGGCGGTGCTGGGGTCCTTGGTGAGAGAAAGGATCAGTTGAGTGTCATCCGCGTAAGAGATGATGTTGAGGTTGTGTTGGCGGGCGATGGTCGCGAGGGGGCTCATGTATACGTTGAAGAGGGTGGGGCTGAGTGAGGATCCTTGTGGTACGCCGCAGATGATTTCAGAGGCCTCGGACTTGAATGGTGGGAGGCGGACTCTCTGGGTTCTTCCGGAGAGGAACGAGGTGATCCATTCCAGTGCCTTTCCTTGGATTCCGATGTTTCTGAGGCGCTGTAAAAGGGTGCTGTGGCAGACTGTATCGAAGGCTGCGGAGAGGTCGAGGAGGATGAGGGCGACTGTGTCTCCATTGTCCAGTAGAGTTCGAATGTCGTCTGTTGCTGCGATGAGGGCGGTCTCAGTGCTGTGTTTTGCTCGGAAGCCAGATTGTGAGGAGTCGAGGGATTTGTTGGCTTCGAGGAAGGCGGCGAGCTGGTTGTTGACAGCTTTCTCAATGACTTTGGCCGGGAATGGAAGAAGTGAGATGGGGCGGTAGTTTTTGAGTTCGGTGGGGTCTGCTGTTGGTTTTTTCAGAAGGGCGGTGAGTTCAGCGTGTTTCCAGTCTTCTGGGAAGGTAGCGGAGTTGAAGGAGCAGTTGATGACGTCTCGGAGGTGCGGGGCTATGACGGAGTCTGCTTTGTTGAAGATGTGGTGAGGGCATGGGTCTGTGGGGGATCCAGAGTGGATGGAATTCATCAGGCGGATGGTGTCCTCAGTGGAGATTGGGTTCCAGGCGTTAAGGGTGTTAACTGGGGGAAGATGGTCAGCAGATGGTAGGGTGGGTTGGTTTCCGGGTTGGTTGTCAAAGCTGTTGTGGATGTCTGCAATCTTGTTGTGGAAAAATGAGGCTAGGGAGTCGCAGAGGGTTTGAGAGGGAGTGATGTCGTTGGAGTTGGCCGAGGGGTTGGAAAATTCCTTGACGATGTTGAAAAGTTCCTTGCTGTTGTGGGCGTTGTTGTCGAGTCGATCCTTGAATGCTGTTTTTTTGGCTTTTCGGATCAGTTGGTGGTGTGTACGGATGGCGTTTTTGAAGGCGTCCTTGTTGCTGGTGGATAAGTCTTTTTTCCAGGCCTTTTCAAGGGAGCGGCATAGTTTCTTGGATTTCTTGAGGTCCTTGTTGAACCATGAGGCCTTCTTGATTTTGTGTTGGCGTTTTTTCAGTGGTGCTAAGGTGTCTGCGGTGTTGGATAACCAAAGGGTGAGGTTGGAGGCGGCTTCGTTGGCGTTAGAAGAGAGGGCAGGGGAGGTTTGAAGGAGCGATGAGGAGATCTGTTCCGTGGTGATTTTGTTCCAGTTTCTTTGTAGAGTTGGTTGGAGGTGGATGATGGGTTTCGGCTTGTTGTAGGTGAAGTGGACGCAGCTGTGGTCAGTCCAGAGGAGCTCCGTAGTGTGGTTGAAAGAGACATGGTTGCTAGAGGTGAAGATGGGGTCGAGTGTGTGACCTGCGATGTGGGTGGGGGAAGTGACCAGTTGTTTAAGTCCGAGGTTGGCGAGGTTGTCTAAGAGGGTGGCGGTGTTGCGGTCGTTGAACTTCTCAAGGTGGAAGTTGAGGTCTCCCAGGAGGATGTAGTCTTTGGAGGGGAGCGCGTGTGGGGTGATGAAGTCCGTGATGTCTTCACTGAATTTTGCGCGGGGTCCTGGTGGTCTGTAGAGGAGGGTGCCTCTGAGTGTGGTCTTGGGGTCGATGTGGATCTGGAAGTGAAGGTGTTCGGAGTTGGCGAGGTTGGCGTCAGAGCTGGTTGAGATGCGGATTGATTTCTTATGGACGATAGCGATTCCTCCTCCTGTTTGGTCGGTGCGGTCTTTGCGTGTAATCTTATAGTCGTCAGGGATAGCGATGGCGATGTCAGGGGCGGAGGAAGCGTTCATCCATGTTTCCGTTAGGAAGGCGACGTCAGGAGAGATGGTGTCTAGTAGGTTCCAAAGGTCAATGGCGTGCCTGTGGACCGAGCGGGTGTTGAGAAGGATGCATTCTAGGTGGTTGGGGTCGGGAATCTGTGGTGTGGTCGGAGCGGAGACGTTGACGGTGCCGCTGAATTTGCAGGAGAGGCAGGAGAATGGTCCATGGGTGCGTCCTGGAGCGGCTTGGAAGCAGTTGGGGGCGCGACCGGGGTTAAGGGCTAGGAGGGTGGCGGCATCGTAGGTAACGCGGGGGGGCTGGGCAGTGCGAGGGGCAGGGGGTCTGGCGCTGGGCGCGGTCCAGGCGCGGACGGGCGTAGACGGGCTTACCTTTGGCGCACCTTCGGCGTGTACGAAGCGCGTGGGGGCATTGGCCATAAATGGATGGTGGGGGGAGGGGCGAGGGCGCTTCAGCTGGGAGGCGGGGCGGGCTAAGGAGGACGATAAACAACAGCAAAATGGAGGTGGAGGGGTCAGGGCGGCAGGAGAGCTTGGGGGGGACACGCAAGGACTGAAGCAGGGTCGCGCTGGTCACCAGGATGCAAAGTAGCACAAGCGGCGATGAGTCAATAAATTAAACTGCAGAGTCACGCTGGTGGAGTTGCACTGTGAATGGGCAGATCGTCAATTACAGCAAATTAAATGTTCAAAGCTGCGAGCAAAATGGGCAGAGCGGCAGGAGCAAAACGCGGTTAAATGCACTCAGGAGTAGATTAAAAGCGCTGCACAGACGGTACCTTAGCAGCAGGGGAGCGACCACTCAGCTCGGGAGCGTAGAGCGAGTCACGGCGCTTCGAGGTGTGTGAGCGCTGTTTGTTGTCTGTGGGAGGGCGCTTCAGCTGGGAGGCGGGGCGGGCTAAGGAGGACGATAAACAACAGCAAAATGGAGGTGGAGGGGTCAGGGCGGCAGGAGAGCTTGGGGGGGACACGCAAGGACTGAAGCAGGGTCGCGCTGGTCACCAGGATGCAAAGTAGCACAAGCGGCGATGAGTCAATAAATTAAACTGCAGAGTCACGCTGGTGGAGTTGCACTGTGAATGGGCAGATCGTCAATTACAGCAAATTAAATGTTCAAAGCTGCGAGCAAAATGGGCAGAGCGGCAGGAGCAAAACGCGGTTAAATGCACTCAGGAGTAGATTAAAAGCGCTGCACAGACGGTACCTTAGCAGCAGGGGAGCGACCACTCAGCTCGGGAGCGTAGAGCGAGTCACCTAATGCAATGTAAACCAATTTTTCACCAAGTACAGGCCATGACACATTTAAGACCTATTAGCATATGTTGTAAATAAAATCATTTAAAAATGTGAATGTGGAAGATTATCCATATACTACAGAATGAACACGAGTAAGAAATGCAAACATATGATGTCAACGTGTTTCGGCCAATAAAGGAAAAATCTGTATCCCAAGCCTTCACAAGGGTGTTTTAGATAAGTCTGTGTATCACATATAGATATATATCTAGGTTAATTGGTTTCTTAAGTTCTTCAGCCTTTCTCATCACTTGTAGTCCTCGGAGCGTTGCAAAAAACTATCGCCGTCCACAATCTTTATTTTGTCGGATGAGGCAGAAGGCCTTCCATACAGTACAATCAGAAAAGTAATAAAAGCCACACGAGGCCTGTTATATGTAGGTGGTCTAATTGTGATTTCAGATGTGTGTGGCGAATGTGGCTGTTCTTCTGCAGATTAATTAGTGGTCTTACATTCTTTGACTATTAATCATTTCAACAACTGGTGTTAATTCAGTTTGATCTGAACAAGAATCCTCCAACTTTGCCAAGTCTCTTCGACTGAATTAATTAAGTTTTCATCCCTCAGCTAAAATCATGTTTGAGAGACTTATGCAAGAAAGAATTACAGAAATGTGGTACCACTCAGATTACTATGTATTAGAAATAGTCTGCAGTTACTGTAGGTAAGGAAATCCATAGTTTCTGCAAAGATCTGTGCTATGTTATGTTATGTTAGTATGTATTTGTAGGGCGCACGTTCACCCTGGGGTTTCTTGGCGCTGTGTACCGCTGGGGAACCCGTCCTGGCTTTCCCTGTGAGATGTTCCCTATTGGCATCCCCAAGGTGAAGCCAGGCATCCCCGGCAGCGAGGGGGCCGTTGTGGAGATTAAGCAAGCTATTGCCCAGAGTTGCAGCGTGGGACCCATGGTTAGAGAGGCACCGAGGCGAGATTTATCGAGCCCGCTGACATTGGTCCCGTACCCTGCCGCGTCGGGAATTGAACCCTGGTCCCAGGCCGACCTCTGCTTCTGGGTCTGCCGCCTCTAACCGGTGAACCACACTTCTCCACTATCCAATCCCTTTTCACATTTTTTGACTTGCCCTATTCTTTATCGCTGAGTGTGCGCAAGAATCTGTGAGTTACTGGTTATGGAGACACTGATTGGTGGTTGAAGCAGAGATACTGGACGCAAGTATTTTAACTTGTATCTCTGCGAGAGAAGTCTGCTAACCCTATAGAGCCCGGACCCCCCATCATGTCCCCCCACCCCAACCTCATGCAATCCCACAATCAAACTAGCCAGTCTAAGAGTGTGGGTAAAATGGCCATGTTTAATAAACATCAAAAAACATTCATAAACATGACAAAAACATTTTAAAAATTCACATTTAAATTTCAATAGTCACACTATATTTACAAGTATTATAACTGATCATAACCACTGGTTATTCAATAGCTACTTACTCCAGCACCAAGGGGCCCTCTGGCACGCATCCCCTATCTGAGAACCACGCAAGGCGCAACCCACCTGCGTCCTTGAGCGGTGAGCCCCCAGCCCTTGGTCCTTGTCCGTAATTTCCGGGGGCCCACCGGTGTCCCCATTCTCCCCGCGGAGAGCTTACTGTCTCTTCCCTCAGTGCAGGCGGGCAACTAGAGCCAAATTTCGGGGGGGCTGAAAAAGTTTTGGGGGGGCTAATTCTTCCAGCCGTAACCAGAGTGGCTGTAAGAAGGGGTGAATACATAACAAAAGCATCACTCACAAGTAAACGGTCTTTTAAAGACCTGTGAAGTACTCGGGTGCGGCTGCAATTAGACATCGCCAGCCGCGAAGCTGTGTCAGCCCGGGCTGACACACACGATGGGGGTGGGGCTGAAGCCTGGTGAGCCCAATGGGTGTTGCGCGCCTGATCTTAGGAGTATGTAAGCAGGCCTCCCGTTAACCCTGAAAATCAAAGTTCTGTGGCCTCTTTTCCGCCCTTCACCCTCCTAACCTACCCCCAAACTACTAATCTCAGGGACGGGTGGGTGGGAGATCGATTCCGCTCCGCTGATCCAGGGGTCAAAGAGTGGGAAAAGAGGATGGGCAGAGGTGAACCTAGGGTCTAAATAGCCCCCCTGGCTCCGCCCCTAATTTTCCTCTGCTCTAGCCGAAAGTGAGTCATAAGTGACCCAGAAGTAATTCTACCGGCCAGTAGCCAATCGGGCTACTGGACCGGAATCTGGGTGTGTGGCGTGGGTCCGGGCCCTAAGGGCGCGCTCGCCGAGATCTTGCGCTCTTCATAGAGCCCGGACCCCCCAGCATGTCCCCCGCCCCAACTTCATGCAATCCCACAATCAAACTAGCCAGTCTAGGAGTGTGGGTAAAACTGCCATGTTTAATAACCATCAAAAAACATTCATGAACGACAAAAACATTTTAAAAATTCACATTTAAATTTCAATATTCACACTTTTAATATTTACAAGTATTACAGCTGATCATAACCACTGGTTATGCAATAGCTACTTACTCCAGCACCAAGGGGCCCTCTGGCCCGCATCCCCTATCTGAGAACCACGCAAGGCGCAACCCACCTGCGTCCTTGAGCGGTGAGCGCCCAGCTCTCGGTCCTCGTCTGTCATTTCCGGGGGCCCACCCCTCTACCACTAGGCTGCCAAGGAGGCTCGTGTGACCCGGCGCCATTGCCTCCCCAGCCGGTGTCCCCATTCTTCCTGCGGAGAGCGTACCGTCTCTCCCCTCAGTGCTGGCCTCTGGAGTATGTAAGCAGGCCTCCCGTTAACTCTGAAAATCAAAGTTCTGTGGCCTCTTTTCCGCCACTAGGGTGACCAGGGCCCATAGGTCCTTCACCCTCCCCAACCGCAAACAAGTTCTGAACAAACAACCAAATCCCTTTGATCCACACATCTGTGCCAATGTCCGACAGATGCACGCTGTCGTGGTGAAACACCAGGTCCCCTGAGATTAGTCTATGCGGAATATGACACAAGCGGCCCGGGCCTGAGCACAACTTGGCCAATTCCCCGTTGAGTCGCCTCACCGACACGTCCAAAGCTCGCGATCTGACTCCAGTGGCCCATGTCCGGCGAGGTATCATACACGACCATGCAATCCGAGCTTTAGGAAAAACTCTCCCTATCCAGGCAAATTCGGTCAATAAGGCTTCCCTGATTGCCATGCGTCCCAACTCCACCATGTCGTTTCCGCCCAAATGTAGGATCACCAAATCCGGGGACTGATGTCCCTCGCGCTCAAGCATCTCCTCGATCAGCTGCCCAACTGCCAAATTTGCAGGCCGCGCACGCCGCGCCATAGGAACGCCCTCTTTAAACCGGTGGTTTAGACACTCACTTCTGCCATAGCTGAACTGTGGCAAACCGCACGAACGAGTGCCCCAACACCTAAATCACCTTTGAGGACATACTAGTAGTAGGAAGAGAAATGGAAACGTCAGCATTGTCATACCAATAATTTGATTCGTAGCCAATCGGGCTACTGGACCGGACTCTGGGGGTGTGGCGTGGGTCCGAGGGGCCGGGCCCCAAGGGCGCGCTCGCCGAGATCTCACGCTCTTCAAATTCGTCTTGGTCTACAAAACTGAGTATGTGGTGGTCTGAGGCGTGTGCGCAACACATGCTCTGTTCATATTTGGTCTAAAGAGTTTACTCCCACAGGACATGGTGAAATGAACAATTAGGCGCCAAAGCGTTCCGAACACCGGATCACGGTGGCTGTGCGCTCCTGCGGAAAAAGAAATACCGCTTATTTCCTCTTGGCGCGTGGCCATGATGAAATTCCATGCTGGTGACTTGTGAAAATGCTCGTTTTTTAGGAAATTTCAAGCATATTTTGCTCCGTGCACTTTTCACGCGTATTATAGATGCACGTGGCTCGCTCCACAGGCTCCTGCATAGGAGTGACATAGGGTGCAGTTAGCACCCGGAAACAGATCGCTCCCTTTGAATGGACACGTCTGAGAGAAAGGAGCGACTTTACGTGCACACCGTACAGTCCTTGCAATAACTCCGGTCAGAGGTGCAACTAGAATCAAATTTCGGAGTGGGGGGCTAAGAAAATTTTTCGGGGGGGGGGCTGAATCTTTAGGCAATCGGCAGAGTCGACCTGCAGGGGCTCTTAGAAGGGGTGAAACAACAACAAAGCCCCACTAACATGCACAAGGTCTTTTAAAGACCTGTGAAGTGCTCGGGTGGGGCTGTGAGCGGGCTCAGGAAGTGTCTCATCCCAGGCTGCCACACCCAACGGGGGGGGGGGGGTGGGGGGGGGGGGACTGAAGCCCTTTGAGGCCAACTGGTGTTGCGCGCCTGACTCCGGTCCTGTGCCGGCTGCAGCTCGTGCTCAAACCCGTACACTTACCTAGGGAGTGTCCACATTGCATTGAAAATGGACACTGGGGCGCCCAGTGAAATCTAAATAAGGCGCTCAAAGGCCCTAAACTTTTAGAGTACATAGGGCTTGCACCCGAAAGGAGCCATGTAGACCTATCTGAGAGTGTTGTCACTACTCAACCCTCCACTCACTAGGATTAAAGATTTATGTAACAGCCTATGGGCCATATGTATCTTGCAAATACGCAATCGCAAAGGCTGAAATTCGCAGAATTTTGACCTTTGCGAATGCGAATTTGCTAAATGGAATGTATGAAGCAAAACTGGTGCAAAATAAGGAATCGCAAAATTTGTGATTCCTTATTTTGCAATGTATGTAGCAAAAAAAATTAGCAAAATGCCCTTAAGGAATCGCAAATTACCACCAACTTCTAGTTGGTGGTAAGTTGCGAATTCTTTGAAAAATGCAAATTTTTGTATTTTTCAAAGTGCCATGTGACGCACATACATAGGGCATGTATGTGAGCCACATGTGCACCCATGCATATTTCAGGGGTGCAACAGGGTGTCCTTTGGACACCCCTGCACCCTTGAAATTATTCTAAATTTGCGATTAGCAAATTGCGAATCTCAAATTGAGAATAACTTCCCATTCATTCCTATGGGTCTCCTGGCCCATAGAAATGAATGGAAAAGTATTCCTTAATTGTGATTTGCAATTTGCTAATCGCAATTAAGGAATTCTAAGGAATCACAAAAAAATGTGATTTTGTACATACATACCCATTTGCGATTCTCAAATAGCTATTTCTTAAAAATCGCTATTTGAGAATCGCAAATGGGTATCTTGATACATATGGCTCTATATTGGAACTTTAAAATTAGACGTAATTCATACCCAACTAAAGGCCACATTATTTTCATTCCACACGAAAGGAAGTCGTCCGTGTCAGTAACGTTTACGTTTCACACAGATCTCTGCAACAGGCGCCTAAACGCACTGCGCTGTTTTACCTAAAGTTGTTGCTTTGCACACACCCTGTCACCCATTTTTTCCCCTCAGGCCCACGCGCACTTAAGTTAGACACACGCACTTGAGTTAGCTAGCCAGTAATCCTATAGAACCAATGTGCGTTGCACACAGATCTCTGGAGCGGGCGCATTGACCCTCTGAGCTGTCTATGAGCTAGCTCCCGTCCTGGCCAGCGCGGAGGCACGGGGAGGTATGGAATGTCTGCAGTGCGCGCTCACACACAGACTTACAGAGTGTACAGTCAGAGCCTATGGCCCCTCCCCCACAGCCCACAGCTGTGGAGGGGACATGTGTTCCGCCCGGGGAGGGGCCTCTCTCTGCGCCCACCGCAGCTGGAGCCGCCCTGGAGGGGCATGTGCCGCCGGAGCCGGACGGGGTGCGCTGCTGCCCTGTGCCACAGAAGCCTTCCCCTCTCACACACTGACTGCTCCGGGGTCCCTCGGATGGGCCATGCTGCGGGACGGGTGGACGCGTGGGGGGCGCAGTGCGAGTGACCCGCCCCGCGCACCCGTGCGAGCCTGGGAGGGGCAGCGCGCGCTCTGACTCGAGGAGGTCTTGTGCGCTCGAGGTCCTGGACTGAGGGTCTTCTGCGTGAGGCCACCCTGCGTGCGTGGAATCCGCCCTGCGACCACTTGGATTAACTTCCCCCTTCCTGGACGGCTCGAGGGGCCACCCTCCCCTGCCTGGGATCCGTGCGGAGACCCCTCTACCCCTTGGCACCGGTGCTGAGACCACCACCTTCCCTGGAACCCACGAGACGACCACCACGCCATACCCTCCCTGGAATCTGTGCGGAAACCCACCCTGTCTGGGATCGGTCGCTCCACCACCACCACCCACTCCCAGAATTTGGATCTCCCTGGAATCGGCGCGCAGACCTCCCTGGGGCCGGAGCCCGGGCGAGTGGCCCCTCGCCCCCATCAGGGGACTCACCCCCCTCTGGAGCTGCCTCCCACCCATGTGTTCCAATGCACAGGTTTAGGCACAAAAAGATCAGAAATGGTGAGTTCACATCTGTATTTGTGTTTGTTTTAAGTTTATGTACCCATCAGTGCGCCGGTTAATTTATTCACTGCGTTTAGAGAGTGCACACATGACCCGGGGCACATGAACAAACGTGCAGGGGAACATTTGTAGCGCCTGGAGGTGACTTTCCACTCACCTTGAAAACGCAAAAATGGCTCTTACCTGTTCTTGTATTAATAGAGGCTTTAAAACCATAGGATTTATGTTGCATTTTAAATTAAGATAATAGTGCTGCGCTGTGAGTATAATGGCTTCTGGGCGCTGTGAGGCGCCTGGAAACGGAACTTTCTGCTTGGTTACAATTGACTCTAATTAAAGCACTAGGCTGTCGCCACGTTTCTGGAATTAGACCCCCTTCCCCTGCAGGACGCTGTGATGGAAGAGTGAGTCCTCGGGTGTAGGCCCCGGATCCCCCAGCATGCTCCACACCCGCCTACCCACCGAAACAAGCACTTGGGAACAGGTGGGTTTAAAAGGCCATGTTTAATTACACTTCATAAACATGACATGTAAATCGTTTATACATTTCTCAAATTATGAGCAACATCTCTCCTTTATCATCAACTCTTCTTCATCAACTTTATTATACGTTTCAACTTGTATTTATTTTGCTCATAACTTCTTGCTTCCCCCAGCACCAAGGGGCCTTCAGGTTCGCATCCCCCAAGTAACGATGCCCGCGCCAGGTGCAACCCACCTGCGCCCCCCGAGCGATGGGCCCCAGCCCTCGGGTCCTTGTCCGCCATTTCCAGGGCCCCACCTCTCATCCACCACGCTGCTAGGAGGCT
This sequence comes from Lissotriton helveticus, assembly GCF_964261635.1. NCBI lineage: Eukaryota > Metazoa > Chordata > Amphibia > Caudata > Salamandridae > Lissotriton > Lissotriton helveticus. Next base: position 65,094,847 of record NC_136064.1, read on the forward strand.
CGTACCTGACGCCCTTGCCTCCCCAGCCGGTGGTCTCCATCCCCCTGCGGAGAGCTTACCCTCTCTCCCCTCAGTGCTGGCGTAGGGAGTGCGCAAGGCGGACTCCACTCCATTTTTCCAGTCTATCAGTGTTCAAATGTCTCTTTTCCGCCACAAGGGAGACTAGGGCCCTCAGGTCCGTCGCCCTTCCCCCCTGCCGCCAAGTTCAGCACAAATGACCAAATGCCTTGAATCCAAGCATCCATACCAATGTCCGACAGATGCACCCCATCCTGGTGAAACATTTCAGATCCCGAGATCATCCTGTGCGGGAGATGTAGCAAGCGGCCCTTTCCTGAGCACATCTTTGCCAATTCTCCGTTGAGACGCCTCACAGACACATTCACCGGGTACGGCCGGATCCCATTGCCCCACCATCGTCGTGGGATCATGCATGACCATGCTATCCTGGCATGGGGGAAGGTTCGCCCCAGCCAAGCAAATTCTGTAAGTAGTGCCTCTTTGACTGCGAGGCGGCCCCTGTCGACCATGTCGTTGCCGCCCAAGTGTAAGATGACCAATGCGGGAGACTGCCTCTCGCGCCCCTTGATGTCTTCCACCAACCGCCGCAGGTGCCGAATCCGCATTCCTCCCACACCATGCCACAAAAACTCCGTCCCTTCCAGCCCGGGTGGCTTCCGCACTCGCCGTTGCCGCAGTCGCACCGCTGCCCGTCGAACGAACGAGTGTCCCAATACCCACACCACCTTCCCTGGCATACTAGTAATCGGAGAAGAAAAAGGAAAGTCAGACATGGGCATGGCAATACACGACGTCATAGCAATTCGGGCCTTACATATCGTTTAAAGCAGTCGGACGACCAACGGCCCACCTTCTTCACAGCCTTGGAAGAAAACCCTGCCCCTGCCGCCAATGTGGCAGCGCCTATCCTGAATGAATGGGACGAATAACCCGAATCCCCAAGGCCCAGGTCACCCAGAGCCACCCGAAGTACAGCCTTGAATTGGTATTGCGAGACACACTCACCCCCCTCATGAATGAACAAGGCCTGACTCTTCTCCCCAGGGCGGATGGCCAGGTATGCCTGCATACAGGCTACCGGGCACACAGGCGCATCAGGCGCAGGGCCCAACTGGATCCAGGCCCCTTTTCCCAGCTGGTCGGTCTTAGACTTTCTGAGGAATACCTCCATGGTCCCTGCTCTAAGATTGAGATCCCTGAACTGCAGCCCCCCATTATGATCATTGCGAGAGGACCCCACTATCTCCCCCAGACGAAACGCCCCATAAAAGGCTAACGAGAAGACTGCAGAGAATAAAGTGCTCTCAAAGGCAGAGGTGCACCGTCTAGGGAGGGCGTCTAGCATACTCTTCAAAGTCCCCACGTCCAAGGGCCGTCTACTGTCTCGCTTAGGGCCTTCCCTCCTAGCCCACCCAGTCAATGCTCTCTTGACTACATAAGACATCCCCGGATCATACAAGCCCGCCAATCTGGCAAAGAATCCCACAGAAGTGACGTGCGTTCTGGCATAAGAGAGTGACCTGCCCTGGTCACAGATGTGCTGAAGAAAGTGAAACATAGCTTGATCAGAATGCCAACATGAGAAACCCGCCTCTTGCACCAATGTCCTGTAATACAAAAAACTCTGCTGATACGTTTTCCGAGTGCGGTCACTCAACGAGGCACCTACCAGCCCCGCTAAAGCGGGGCTCCAATCCTCCACAGTGATGGTGGGAACACCGTCCTCTGATCCTCCGCTCCAGGATGGAACCTCCGAAATTCCTGCAGCTTGGAACGAGACAAAGCATCAGCAGCATGATTGTCGACCCCTGGAATGTGTGCTGCCTTAAACGTTAAATTCAACCTCAAACATGCCAACACCAACTGTTTCAACAATCTCAGCACATTCTTACACGTGGCCCCCTGTCGGTTAATGGCTTCAACCACAGACATGTTGTCTGACCAAAATATCACTGATCTGTTCCTGAAGTGCTCTGCCCAAACAGACACCGCCACCAGTATGGGGAACAACTCCAAAAAGGCTACATTTCTTGTCAAACCTGTTTTGTGCCACTCTTCCGGCCACTCCGCCCCGCACCACTTAGGCCCGAGGATAGCCCCAAAGCCGACGCTGCCTGCCGCATCCGTGAATAATCCCAACTCAGAGTTGGACACCGGGGCGGACGGCCAGACAACTGTGCCATTGAAATTCGCTAAGAAATCTCGCCACACTCTCAAATCTCCCTTCACCTCGGCCCGTAGGCGCACTCTGTGGTGCTTCTGCGTTAGGCCCACCATCGCCCTGGCAATAGATCTAGAAAAGGGGCGACCCATGGGGATGATCCTGAGGGCGAAGTTTAGCTGTCCAACCACAACCTGAAGCTGGTGTAAAGTCACCTTTGTACAAGCCAAGACCGCATCAATGGCCTGGGAAAAAGCCTTCACTTTGTCTTGTGGTAACCTGCATTCCCCCGCCACCGTGTCAATTTCAATCCCCAGAAAAGTCATGCATGTATCGGGGCCCACTGTCTTGCCCGGGGCCAACGGAATATTAAATTCCCTGAACAAGGCCACCAGTTGGTCCAACGCCTGATTACAAGCTGTTGAGGCGGCTGGTCCCATGACCATGAAGTCATCTAAATAATGCACAACCTCCCTGCACCCTGTCTTATGAGAAAACAACCATTGGAGCATGCAACTAAAGGTCTCAAAATACTTGCAGGAGACAGCACAACCCATGGGCATACACTTATCATAGTAAAACTGTTGGTTCAGTTGGAATCCCAACAGGTGATAATCCTCCGGGTGAACAGGCAACAGGCGAAAAGCGGATTCTATGTCTGTCTTGGCCATGATGGCGCCAGGCCCTAGTGACCTCACTTTATTCAAAGCTACGTCGAAGGACGAGTAAGATACTGAACACAAAGTTGGGTCGATAGCATCGTTCACAGACTCTCCCTTGGGGGCAGATAAGTTATGGATCATCCTGAATTGCCCCGGTTCCTTCTTCGGTACTACCCCTAGAGGTGAGCAGACAAAGCCTGGAAGCGGGGGGGCCCCGAACGGGCCCGCTACACGCCCCGCACTAAGCTCCTTCCTTACCTTCAACTCAACCACCGCAGGCATCGCCCTTGCAGATAAAAGATTATTGCAAAACTGAACCGGGGGGACCCCAAGTGCTGGAATGCGAAACCCCTCTGAGAACCCTGAGTACAAGAGTTTGGCTGCTGACCGGTCTGGATACTGATTCAGCCAAAAAACCAGTTTCCCAATGTCCACCGGGGTGGGCAGCTTATGGCTGGGAGGGCTTAACCTCTTTGCCCCCCCCTCCCCGTTCCTTGGATTTTTTAATGCACTTGAATTCGGGATGTGAGGGGTGCCCGCAAAAGGAGCATGCGTGCTTGAACTTGCACTTGTCCGGCGGCCAGGTGCACACCTTCCTGTTAAATTGCCAACATGTCCCCCGCTTCTCCCCAGGTCCCCCCTGGGATGTCCGAAAGGGCTGTCTATTGTTTTGCGACCCACATGCTTTGGCATTCACACTTTCCAACCATACATTGACCTCCACCTGGTCCAAACCCATGTAATATATGCCCCAAATACCCCCTGCCCATTTGCACCTCCTGAGGATTTTCACCGGTCCTCAGTGCACGAGTGGAATAAGGATAAAACTGCCCCCTCCCCTCCCCTACCAAGGGCGAGGCTAGACGAGCCCGCCTTTAGGGCCCGGCCCCCCGGCCCACACCGCGCCGCCATTGGTTCTTAGGTCACCTCCTGAGGATTTTCACCGGTCCTCAGTGCACGAGTGGAATAAGGATAAAACTGCCCCCTCCCCTCCCCTACCAAGGGCGAGGCTAGACGAGCCCGCCTTTAGGGCCCGGCCCCCCGGCCCACACCGCGCCGCCATTGGTTCTTAGGTCCCAGGAGGCTGCCCTATGGGCAGCCATCCTGGGAAGTACTTCCGGGTCAGGGGGCGGGTGACGCACGTCCGGTGGGGGCGTGGGGCAGAGGCCATGACCTATTTAGGTCTGGGTCACGGTCAACTCGGCCTCTTTCCCCGCCTGCGCCGGACCTGATCGCCCACTCCCTGTCCGTTATTAAAAATCGCTATTTGAGAATCGCAAATGGGTATCTTGATACATATGGCTCTATATTGGAACTTTAAAATTAGACGTAATTCATACCCAACTAAAGGCCACATTATTTTCATTCCACACGAAAGGAAGTCGTCCGTGTCAGTAACGTTTACGTTTCACACAGATCTCTGCAACAGGCGCCTAAACGCACTGCGCTGTTTTACCTAAAGTTGTTGCTTTGCACACACCCTGTCACCCATTTTTTCCCCTCAGGCCCACGCGCACTTAAGTTAGACACACGCACTTGAGTTAGCTAGCCAGTAATCCTATAGAACCAATGTGCGTTGCACACAGATCTCTGGAGCGGGCGCATTGACCCTCTGAGCTGTCTATGAGCTAGCTCCCGTCCTGGCCAGCGCGGAGGCACGGGGAGGTATGGAATGTCTGCAGTGCGCGCTCACACACAGACTTACAGAGTGTACAGTCAGAGCCTATGGCCCCTCCCCCACAGCCCACAGCTGTGGAGGGGACATGTGTTCCGCCCGGGGAGGGGCCTCTCTCTGCGCCCACCGCAGCTGGAGCCGCCCTGGAGGGGGCATGTGCCGCCGGAGCCGGACTGGGTGCGCTGCTGCCCTGTGCCACAGAAGCCTCCCCCTCACACACACTGACTGCTCCGGGGTCCCTCGGATGGGCCATGCTGCGGGACGGGAGGACGCGTGGGGGGCGCAGTGCGAGTGACCCGCCCCGCGCACCCGTGCGAGCCTGGGAGGGGCAGCGCGCGCTCTGACTCGAGGAGGTCTTGTGCGCTCGGAGGTCGTGGACTGAGGGTCTTCTGCGTGAGGCCACCCTGCGTGCGTGGAATCCGCCCTGCGACCACTTGGATTAACTTCCCCCTTCCTGGACGGCTCGAGGGACCACCTGGGATCAGTGCCGGGACCCCTCTACCCCTCGGAACCGGTGCTGAGACCCCCACCTTCCCTGGAACCCACGAGACGACCACCACGCCATACCCTCCCTGGAATCTGTGCGTAAACCCACCCTTTCTGGGATCGGTCGCTCCCCCCTCCCAAAATTTGGAGCTCCCTGGAATCGGCGCGCAGACCTCCCTGGGGCCGGAGCCCGGGAGAGTGGCCCCTCGCCCCCATCAGGGGACTCACCCCCCTCTGGAGCTGCCTCCCACCCATGTGTTCCAATGCACAGGTTTAGGCACAAAAAGATCAGAAATGGTGAGTTCACATCTGTATTTGTGTTTGTTTTAAGTTTATGCATTCATCAGTGCGCCGGTTAATTTATTCACTGCGTTTAGAGAGTGCACACATGACCCGGGGCACATGAACAAATGTGCAGGGGAACATTTGTAGCGCCTGGAGGTGACTTTCCACTCACCTTGAAAACGCAAAAATGGCTCTTACCTGTTCTTGTATTAATAGAGGCTTTAAAACCATAGGATTTATGTTGCATTTTAAATTAAGATAATAGTGCTGCGCTGTGAGTATAATGGCTTCTGGGCGCTGTGAGGCGCCTGGAAACGGAACTTTCTGCTTGGTTACAATTGACTCTAATTAAAGCACTAGGCTGTCGCCACGTTTCTGGAATTAGACCCCCTTCCCCTGCAGGACGCTGTGATGGAAGAGTGAGTCCTCGGATGGGGGAGGGGAGGGGGCAGTTTTATCCTTATTCCACTCGTGCACTGAGGACCGGTGAAAATCCTCAGGAGGTGCAAATGGGCAGGGGGTATTTGGGGCATATATTATACTAATGTGACTGAATGAGAGGTTTGTGTGAGGAGTGCGCCCTCTCCTCTGCCCCTGGGTGAGGCTTCTGACGTGCCACCCTGTGGGGTGCTTCTACACTGTGGTGCAATTCCGAATTAAGGGTCGCTGCCAGTTTTGGGGTTTTAAAGATGAAGAAAATGCCCGTTTCTACCTGTTCCTCGCCTCGAAATGGACATTATTTCAAAAGTCTACAGGACGGCGAGTGCCTGGCCAAACATCTCCTGTGCCACGGCCTCTTTCCCGAAGGCCGAAGGATAACTTACGTGGTTACATTAGCTACGGAATTTCCAGCATAGGGTTTTAGGTATTTTTGCGATATCGGGGTGGCTCTTGCATTGGCACCTTCGGTTGTCGTTTAAGTTGACTTTGTATCGTTATTTGCCTTCTAGTTGCAGCTGCGTCTCTTTTATTGCAGCTCGGTTTGTTGCTGCTGAATTTGCCCCATCTTGTGGTATGCTGTCTTGTTTTAATTTCGTTGCCATTGTTGTTTGCTGTGCAGTCACTGCTGGATTGATTGCTCTCTCGACAGTTATTGGTGGATTTGCAGTCACACCTGTGTTGGGGATCACTGTTTGGCTCTGGTTTGTGTTTGATATGTGGGTGCTGTTTGGTTTGCAGTTGTTGGTTCTCTTCAGACAAGGCTTGTTTTCATGTTGCTTCTAGGTTTGCATTGGCAGCTGTGCTGGTGGGGTATGTTCCTTTCTCTGGTATGTTAGCAGTCACACCTGTGTTGGGGATCACTGTTTGGCTCTGGTTTGTGTTTGATATGTGGGTGCTGTTTGGTTTGCAGTTGTTGGTTCTCTTCAGTCAAGGCTTGTTCTCATGTTGCTTCTTGGTTTGCATTGGCAGCTGTGCTGGTGGTCTATGCTCCTGTCTCTGGTAGGTTAGCAGTCACACCTGTGCCAGGATCACTGTTTGGCTCTGGTCTGTGTTTGATATGTGGATGGTGTTTGGTTTGCAGTTGTTGGTTCTTCAGCTTAGGCTTGTTCTCATGTTGCTTCCAGGTTTGCATTGGCAGCTGTGCTGGTGGCCTTGTTCCTATGTTTGGTGGGTTAGCAGTCACACCTGTGCTGGGGATCACTGTGTGGGTTCTGGTCTGTGTTTGATATGTGGGTGCTGTTTGGTTTGCAGTTGTTGGTTCTCTTCAGCTAGGACTTGTTCTCATGTTGCTTCCAGGTTTGCATTGGCAGCTGTGCTGGTGGGGTATGTTCCTTTCTCTCGTAGGTTAGCAGTCACACCTGTGCTGGGATCACTGTTTGGGCTCTGGTTTTTGATTGTTATGTGGCTGCTGTTTGGTTTGCAGTTGTTGGTTCTCTTCAGCGAGGACTTGTTCTCGTGTTGCTTTCAGGTTTGCCTTGGCAGCTGTACTGGTGGGGCATGTTCCTTTCTCTGGCAGGTTAGCATACATACCTGTGCTGGGATCACTGTTGGGTTCTGGTTTGTGTTTAGAATGTGAATGCTGTTTGGTTTGCAGTTGTTGGTTCTCTTCAGTCAAGGCTTGTTTTCATGTTGTTTCCAGGTTTGCATGGGCAGCTGTGCTGGTGGGGTATGTTCCTTTCTCTCGTAGGTTAGCAGTCCCACCTGTGCTGGGGATCACTTGGGTTCTGGTTTGTGTTTAGAATGTGGATGCTGTTAGGTTTGCAGTTGTTGGTTCTCTTCAGCCAGGACTTGTTCTCGTGTTGTTTCCAGGTTTGCATTGGCAGTTGTGCTGGTGGCCTTGTTCCCATGTTTGGTGGGTTAGCAGTCACACCTGTGCTGGGGATCACTGTTTGAGCTCTGGTTTGTGCTTGATATGTGGCTGCTGTTTGGTTTGCAGTTGTTGGTTCTCTTCAGTCATGGCTTGTTTTCATGTTGCTTCTAGGTTTGCATTGGCAGCTGTGCTGGTGGGGTATGTTCCTTTCTCTGGTATGTTAGCAGTCACACATGTGTTGGGGATCACTGTTTGGCTCTGGTTTGTGTTTGATATGTGGGTGCTGTTTGGTTTGCAGTTGTTGGTTCTCTTCAGTCAAGGCTTGTTCTCATGTTGCTTCCAGGTTTGCATTGGCAGCTGTGCTGGTGGTCTATGCTCCTGTCTCTGGTAGGTTAGCTTACATATCTGTGCTGGGGATCACTGTTTGGCTCTGGTCTGTGCTTGATATGTGGATGCTATTTGGTTTGCAGTTGTTGGTTCTCTTCAGTCAAAGCTTGTTCTCATGTTGCTTCTTGGTTTGCATTGGCAGTTGTGCTGGTGCTCTGTGTTCCTTTCTGTGGTGGGTTAGCAGTCACACGTATGCTGGTGATCCCTGTGTGGGTTCTGGCCCGTATTTGATGTGTGTAGGCTGTTAGGTTTGCAGTTGTTGGTTCTCTTCAGCCAGGACTTATTCTTGTGTTGCTTCTTGGTTTGCATTGCCAGCTGTGCTGGGGGTCTTTGTTACTATGTTTGGTGGGTAAGCAGTCACATCTGTGCTGGTGATCCCTGTTTGGTTCTGGTCTGTGATATGTGGATGCTGTTAGGTTTGCAGTTGTTGCTTCTTCAGCTAAGGCTTGTTCTCGTGTTGCTTCTTGGTTTGCATTGGCAGCTGTGCTGGGGGTCTATGTTCCTTTCTTTGGTGGGTTAGCAGTTGCACGTGTGCTGGGGATCACTTTGTGGGTTCTGGTCTGTGTTTGATACGTGGATGCTGTTTGGTTTGCAGTTGTTGGTTCTTCAGTTGAGGATTGTTCTTGTGTTGCTTCTAGGTTTGCATTGGCAGCTGTGCTGGTTGTCTTTGTTACTATGTTTTGTAGGTTAGCATGCACACCTGTGCTGTTGATCCCTGTTTGGCTCTGGTCTGTGTTTGATATGTGGGTGCTGTTTGGTTTGCAATTGTTTGTTCTTCAGCCAAGGCTTGTTCTCGTGTTGCGTCTAGGTTTGCCTTGGCAGTCATGCTGATGGTCTTTCTTACTATGCTTGGTGGGTTAGCTGTCATTGAGGAGTTTATCACTTGGGTTAATAAAAGCTGTTGGGTTTCTTTTCACAGTTCTGTTGGTGGTGACTGTTGGGTGTAGTTGCTGCTCTTTATCCAGTCATCGTTGAGTGTGGGTTTTCCTTTGTTGCTGGGTTTGTGGCCCTTGTTGGATCTGTGCCAGCAGCTTGAGTGTTTTGACCTTTGGATACAAGAGAAGATTTCAGGTCTAGCTTTTCTGGTAGAATGCTGCTGCTCACTCGTCTGTTTCTTGTTTCTTCAGTGGCAGAATCTCCTCATACAGCTGCTACATCTGTGATTTCACACGTGCCTTCCACGTGGGCGCGAGCTTTGGTGGCTGCTTTGTAAAATATCAGTGAGAAGTGGATATTGCTCTCTGTTTTGGCACTAGGGCCCAAGGCGCTGAGTTTGCACTTGAGCCCCAGCACTTCATGTGATTTGCACTTCTGTCAAACTGCACTGAACTCACAATGAAGTCGGAGGCCACTCGAAAACTTCCAGTCCTGATAGATTACATCACCAATGACATCACTGACGACAATTCCATCGTAACTCTTCTCTGTGAGCTCACCGATGACCTCACCAGTGCATCTTGGATGTATGTGGTTTGCCTGTGTGTGATGCGGACTGTGGTTGTGCCCATGGCATGTTATGACATATGACGGCACATATGGCGCACGCACACTCACACTGGCCATGAAGCCCTACGCCCAAGGGCTGTGCCTTCTGCATGCAACGTATGGCCTGAAGGTACTACACACAAAGTTCAAAGGTTATTACAGCCTCTGTCCAGTGCATTCTGTGCGACGTCCATTGCAGCACTGCGGCCTGTACATGTACTGTAAACACATCTTGGCCTCGCACAGAGTAGGGTGTGAAGTTTGTATGCATTACAGACACTGCTTTACATGGGCAGGTGCTGTCTGGTACGGAGTGCCTGCACTTCTTCAATTTGATATGACGAGGTCCTGCACTTTAATGGGAGAGTACCAGCCAGTGCTTGAAATGGGCAGGTACTGTCCGGGACTGAGTACCTGCACTTCTTGAATTTGGAATGGAGAGTACCTGCACTTCTCAGCACTGCTTCAGTACATTTAATAGAAGAGTACCTGTACTTCTCAGCACTGCAGCAATACATTTAACGGGAGAGTACCAGCCAGTGCTTTAAATGGGCAGGTACTGTCCGGGACTGAGTACCTGCACTTCTTCTATTTGAAATGGAGAGTACCTGCACTTCTCGGCACTGCTTCAGTACATTTAATAGAAGAGAATCGGCACTTCTCAGGAGCAAACGAGTCCTCTGGGCAGCGAGCACCAGCGCTTGTACATTTCCATTGAAAGCACCGATTAAAGACAGGACGGCCCTGTGCACAAGTCCTCCGGGGCGGTGGGCGGGGCTGTTCCCGGTGCATTACGAGACGAGTACAAAGTGCAGGTTATGTGCACAGGCCATGCCTTTCCTCCCCCTTCCCCTTCCTCCGTGGGAGCCATTGTCTTCTCTGTTGAGCGGATGTCTCAACGCCAAAAGGTGGGTCCGGCTGCTGCCTCTTTTGTAGTCAGGCTCGAGTCTGGGTGGACTGAGTCTCCCCCCCCCACTATTTTTAGAAAGAGGTCTCCGATCCCCTTTCCCCGAGGAGGAGAGGTTTGCTTTGCAATTCGTTTTAAGAACACTAAATGTAAAGTTTTAAAAAATGCACCCAGCACATTTTGTTTAGTCGCTAAAGCAGTTCTAAAAAGTGACATTTACGAGCTCCACATATCTGTCTAAAAAATATTATCACTTTCACCCATTTAAAACCCCAGCTGCATTTTTGAGTTGTGGAAAAAAATAGAGTGATTTATAAAGAAAAAAAATAAAACCAGAAATTTCCATTTTCTATTATTTATTTGTGATTGTTAAATTGTTGTTTCTGTAAAGTTGGCCAAAAACCTCTTAAATACGGATTATTTTAAGGACATGGCACCTCTTCTTGTGACGCCACTTCCCGTCACGTCATTAATGCATTGCAAATAATAACTAGCCCGACACTGTTTTCCTTGAGGTTTGTGTCCTGTTACTACTCCATCCATTCCTTCTTTCGTACACATAACTGTTTGCACGTGGAGAACGTGCCATGTAGCGCCCCGTGTGGTAGATGTACGTTTTGGAAACCGAGTTCTAATCTCATGATCCCGACTTGACGAAATTGTGTGATCTTGGGCCATTAGAGGAGGAGAGGAGAGTCTAGGGCTGGAGCTGCCCACTTTGATACTGGTCAGCCAGGTTCTATATGGGCTTCTGCGCAACATCCTGTGATTCTGAGCAAACCCCTGAAGCGCCTTGTGCGTTAAAGCAACCGAATGTGTGAGGCGCTGTTCTCTCGAGAAGCGCCCTAATGCCCCACTATTAAAACGCAGAGCGCTATATCTCGCTTCCTGAAACCAAATCGGCATTAGTAGCTCAAGAATTGGACATTTGGTGAAGGGGTGGAAGGCTAACCCCGTTACCGACGGGGAGCTGTTGCCCCGGGCTGGGGTTCAAGGTGTCATTGTTTCCTGCCGGAAGTGCACGCTGACTCCCTTGGGGCGCACGCACGGGGGAGGGGCCTGCCTCGTGAAACCGGACCCCATCCTGCCTGCCTTCTGCTGACCGGAGGGGACCCACAGGCCAGACGTAATTACAACATTTCTGGGGCATTCCTAGAAAATACGTGGTTACCTCACGCCGGCTGCGGCGGGGTGCGCACAGCTGGCGTCTGTTCCAGGGTCTGTGTCTGCCTGCACCAGACTGCCAGAAGCCCCTCGTCTGACTGCTCCTAGGCCTTCACGGAGGCGCACGTGTCTGTGACTGGCTGAGTGCCTGCATCTGTCTGCCTGCAGCGGCCTGTACCTGTGATTCACCTGCAACTTCTCCCATGCTTGATTTGACTTCCTTCATGCCTGCTTCTGGCTACCTAATGGCGCCTGGCTGTATCTACCTGTGTGCCTGCTCTGTTCGGCATCAGTCTCTGTGCCTGCTTCTGATTGCAAGCCGGCTGCAGCAGGGGGTTTACAGCTTGCACCTAGTTCTTGGCCCGTGTCTGCCTGCCTTGCCCAGACTGCCAGAAGCTCACCGTCTGACTGCTCCTAGGCCTTCATGGCTGTGCGGGGATCTGAATGTCTGTCTTCCTTCTTGTCTGTTTCTGACTACTGAATGGCTCCTGCTTCTACATGTGTGTCTGTTCTGTTCCGCCTCAGTCTATTATTGTGCCTGCTTCTGACTGCAAGCAAAAAGAACAATTGATGGATAGAATGCAGAACAATGTCATACATTCACCCCAGTACAGAGATCTTGGTGCCATTCCAGTTTGGACCCAGCCATATGCAAATCAGTCTTCACCCTGCGTTCAATGGGAACAGTCCAGCCCGAACTTCAAGAACAGGTCCTCCCTGGACTGGAAACAAGCATCCTAGGACCAGTTTCGGGCTTTCAGCCCTCATCAGCCAGGATAGCTTGACTCCAGTGGCATGGAGAGCACGTCTGAGCATACCCGTCCAACTCGGGGTGACAAATGCAGAAACAGGTGCCCGTTCTGCGAATTCCCTTTATCTGTTATCTCCTTATGTGCCTAATGTGTTTCAACATCCTATTTTGCAGCTTTTTGATATAGCGTGAACAAGAGCGTCGGAGCGCTTTACACGAGAACCAGGCCGTACACATGTTTTTAGGCACGCTATTAAGTGATATGCCAAATATCACACAATGTTTAGCTTTAGTCACACTGTCTGTATTGTCTCGTTATGTTTCTATATTCTCCGTGCTCAGATTCGATTATATTTGACTTTTATTGAAAACGTCTTACATTTCTACGTTCTTTCTCTCTTAAAACATGCATATATTTATATTTTCAACTCCTTACTATTCCGTAATATTTATTTCGCTCCCAAACTTCCCTTCCTGCAGTGCAAGTGAACACCTGCCCCTCTTTTGCTCTCTAGTGGGGCAGGTGGCACTGCGTGTGGGCATATACCTCTCCTGTGAGTCGACCTATGACCTGCTGTGAATCACAGAACCATGCCAGCTGTGACGATAGCTCAGTGGGTTTCATGCAGCCTCTGGTAGATCTCCATGTAAGAAGCAGGGCACAGGCCAGAACCATGGAATAGTCGTACCAGCCTTTCATCCTTCCAAAGTCAATAACATGAGTATCATTCATTTTTCAACGATTTATAAAACTCACCTTAAGATATGTCGTGATCTTGCTATTAAGGATAAAATATCTTCCACAAAAATATCTTTAAATCAGTTGATAAAATCCTGAATTGATAGAGCTCCCCCTTCCCTTGGTACCTTTGGATGAATCTTGCACCTTTCGATTTTTCAGGCGAAAATATTTTACATTAATGGTGGTTTTATATCATAGTGACAGCAAGGCATGGTGGGAGCAATGTGGCAGCTGCCTTACTGCACCACCAGAAATGGGCTGTGGAGGGCGCCAGATTGCCATACATATCCACAAAAAGTCAACAACTCTCGGTAAGGGAGGGGACCCTTCCCCATAGCAGCGCCCGGTACCTTTGACCAGAGGCCCCCCCCTGTGAGAAGGACCTCGAAGTAGGATGCTGACCACCAACCTTTTCTGGCCAACCCAAGAGTCTGACATTTCCCCCAGCATCTTTCCGCCTGTCATTTCCTTCAGTTTGTGAGTACACACCCAGGTTGCCTCCTCCTTCAAATACGCCCCATTGACTCAACAGCCAACCAAAGCCAAAGCTGGACCTCCCATTCCTGGCGTCTACAGACCAGTGGCCGGTCAGCAGGCTCAGAGATGTCCTGGAGTAAGTCCCCAGACTGCAGGACTACCTTGGCCAGGGTCTTCTCCCAATTAGTCGTGATATCATCGGGGTTACGACAATAATCTGCGCCCATGGACTTTGTGCACTCTCTCTTAGAAAAGATTGATGAAGGGGGTCTGGATCTTCGGCTCTTACGGGGACCTCTGTGGCATTTGAAACAGTCGACCACCACCTACCAGTTGAGTGCCTCGAGTTGGTAGCAGGGTTGAAAGGAACTTCATTGAACAGGTTACCTGCTCAATAATTGAGTGATATCACTGAACTCTAGCACCTTGAGACCCTCATGGGTGATATGCAGCGCTTTATAAATCCTTGATTGGTCGATTGAAAGAAAGATGGGCCTCCTCAATCAATCAATCAATCATGGACATTTATATAGCGCACTACTTACCCGGAGGGTCTCAAGGCGCTTGGGGGGGTGCTGCTACTGCTCGAAAAGCCAGGTCTTGAGCTTCTTCCTGAAGGAAAGGTGGTCTTGGGTCAGGCGCAGGTCGGTCGGGAGGGAGTTCCAGGTCTTGGCGGCCAGGTGGGAGAAGGACCTTCCTCCTGTTGTCGATCTTCGGATGCGGGGGACGGCGGCGAGGGCGTGACTGGCTGATCGGAGGTGGCGTTTGGGAGCGTAGAAGTTGATGCGGTTGTTGAGGTCCAACTTTCCAGAAGTTGTGTGTGAGGATCTCCAAGGGTCCATCCTCTGCCTTCCTTGAATTGACCTCTGGGTATGGGCTATCTATGCCGATTATACCCGGATTATTGTCAGCCAATTCACACTACCCTTCGGCAGGTGCTGTGGTACTTTGGGCAACAGCAGCCCACAGCTGCCCACAGTTTAATGTACCCTGAACTGAACTCTTTCTGTTTGGAACCCCAGCCAGACTGAATGAGGACCGTCCATCTATCCAGACCATTTTATATTCATTCATTCCTACTCCATCTTTAAATCTGGACTCATGGCGCACCTCTCTCCAGAAAGCGCTGTGAAGTGATACCAGCGCCTAGAGACCTGGCTGCAGGTAGCGAGTGCTAAGTTAACTCAGTGATTCATTCACTCATGTATCATTGCCCCTCTGCCGGCTATTTTTGTAGGTAGGGCCACCGAGCTCACTGGAGTTAAACATCTCTGGATTATCCTGGATAACCTCCTGTCCAATGAGCGCTCAGCTTGCCTACATCCAGACACATATCCTGTTTCACCTGGACCACATGCTGAGAGCTATTCTGATGGGCATTGTTGTCATTTCCACATTCTGTCCCTGCAGGGCTCTATATCTGGATGGGACTTAGCTGAGCATCTCCCAGCTTCAAAGGATGCAGAATGGGGAGAGCATAGCTGGCTTAAAGCAGCCTCATCTCCAGTGTCAGGCGGGCCTCACTCGAGGGAAATCCAGAGCTAAGTTTATATGCCTCTGCATTATATAAGAGTGTTTATATGGGGTGTCTGCAGAATACCCTTAACACTGCCCTTAGTGCCCTGGGAGGCGCGTGCATTCAGCAGACTGTAACTTGGAGGCAGTTGCTTCCTTTAGTCTATTGTATATTGATTCTTCTTGTAATATGGCTGACAGTAGTCATTAGCCCTTCCTTAGTGTTTTCACCTTATCAGTCTCCCAGAATACCTGTGAGTGTTCTAACTGGTACCTGAGTGTTCTATCAGTGTCAGTTGATGGTCTGGTCAGCTGGCGAGGTTTTGTACTCAGCTGTGTCCTACAATAAATCTACATGTAATCAACTGAAAGTATCCTGTCATCTATCACCATCCTATTTACAACATCTATCCAGCTCGTCATGGGGTGGCTTGAGGAGTTTGGATGGATACAGCTCTTGGTACCACTTGTGGAACAGCATCGTGACATAAGACCAATCAAGAGCTGTCCATTTTCTTCTGTCTAACTGCATTTGCTGGTAAAATTTGGTGTTTACGGTGCACTGCCGGCTCAATGCAGTAGAGGTAGTTAATGTTTCGGTCTCATGGCTTAACCCTGACCTTCTTCACGATAAGATACACACAGTACCAGTCTATTAAAGATACTGTCTGACTGACTGGGCATTTGTTCAGCAATTCTCAGCCCCACCTGTCTTTGTGTAACCAGACAACGCTGAAAGCAAAAACATGACATCTGCAGTCTGGTTCCCTAAACTTTGACACTTTTGAAAGATGGAATACTGCTCAAGGTTTCTACTGTTATGCATTTTGAGAGCATGTGTGAGCTTTGGACGTGGGGTACCTATCTAAATTGTAACGGCCAATTAGAACAACTCCCATAATTTATGTTAGAACACCCCAAAGGAGCAGGAAGGAGACGGAAGCCAATGCCTTAGCTCACATGGTAGTGAATACGGTGATCTCTGCATATGTAACGTGTGCTCGTGTACATTTTTCACTGAATAAACGTGTTTAGCAACCTCAGTAACATAGAATGTGTCACACTTAATATCAGGCACATGCCATTTACTGTTGTTTTTTTAAGTCACATACACATACTCCCTTCGAAGGAAAACAGATGTTGGAACTGGTCTGATGTGCTGAATCGACCATGTTTTTATGTGTATAGGCAATAAAAGTTGATTTAAATATCTTTTTGATCTGAAATAAACGACTTTGTGTGTGTGTGTGTGTATGTGTGTGTCAATTATTGAGAATGATAGGAAGTGATTCCTCTCAAACTAATGTCTTGTTAATTTAAATTCCAGTGAGATCAAATATCCATGCAACAAACTTTTGAAATTACTTAGTCTCAGATTTATGTAAGTGACACAGCAGGTTTTACTCTGTATCATGGCCGCAAGGGAGAGCCAGTTGAGATCTCTTAGGATTGGGGAGATCTGGTGGAATCTTCTTTTCTCCGAGATGAGTGATGCTGTGGCATGAAGAGTGGCTTTTGGAGACAACGGTTTAGATGCAGGTCGAGCAGCCAGGATTGCATCGCCTGGATCTACCCCGGATATAACCAGAGCATGCCCTGCAGTTCTCAGTTGTTTGTGGGACAGTTCATGCTTTGATTTCTTTCATTATTTGAGGTGTAGATTTGCAGACTGCATCAATTTCTTGGCATGAGGAATCCTAGATAGTTTAGTTTCTAGTTTAATTTATTTTATTTATGTTTTGGAACTCCTGACAGAGGTCCACATAAAATCATCCAACATTGATATTTGAAGCATTATCAACAATTTACAAAAAACAAATCTAATATATATCCAAAAAACTTTTTAAAAAGTTACAAATTATACAGCAAAACCTCTCATTTGGCGGATTACAGATAGCATCCAGAAAAGCAGAAGCGGAAAAGATATTTAGTCTTAAACAAATAGGTCTCAACCATTTGAGGCGGTGTTGTTTTAAGGCCGGACAAACAGATAACACATGTTTAACATCCTGTTTAAATTTGTTGCAAAAATTACACATCACTGATGAGCCATACCATTTTGATAACAAATTATTTAAAGGGAGTAGGTCCTGCCTCAGGAGAAACAAAAAACAACGAACCCCATGGGGAAGATTACAGGAAACATAAGGTTGAGAAATCCTAATTTGGTAATGATTAATGACTGGTAACGGACCCCTTTTTGCAGTAAGGGCCTCTTTATCTAAATCAAAGCTTAGGTTCCATGAGGCCAATTTTAGAGTCAGTTTTAACTGATAAGTAGATAAAGAGAAAAGTGTCAATCCTAGATAGAAACAGTCAATAGTGAATGGGGGATGGAGCGAATCGGAGATTTCTTGTGTAATTAATGATTGTTGATGTGGTTGTCTTTTCTGGATTAGAAGAAATCGTGTTTTTTTTAGTTTGGTTTTAATCAGTTTGATTCCATTTAATGGTGTAATTTTCTTAGACTTATCTGTAAAGTGAAAGGATCATTGATCCATGCCAGTTTTAGGTGTAACTGTGTATCATCTGCATATTGGTGGATCTTAACATGGGTATTGAGCAAAGCTTCTAAAGGTACGACATACAAAATGAATAAAATGGTGAGAATAACTTGTGGAGTTCAAAAAGGGTCCACCGTGTGGAACTCCACACCTCGCTTGATTCGGAGAGGATGAGGGATTTCCTCGTTTATTAATTGTGCTTTGCCTTTTAAGAAGGACTTGAACCAGTTGAGCACAGAGTCTCAATCAATCAATCAATCAAAGCATTTATATAGCGCACTACTCACCCAGAGGGTCTCAAGGCGCTAGGGGAGGGGGGTCCGCTACTGCTCGAACAGCCAGGTCTTGAGTTGCTTCCTGAAGGCGAGGTGGTCCTGGGTCAGGCGGAGGTGGGTCGGGAGGGAGTTCCATGTCTTGGCGGCGAGGTAGGAGAAGGACCGTCCCCCTGTGGCGGCTCTTCGGATGCGGGGGACGGCAGCGAGGGCGTGGCCGGTCGATCGGAGCTGGCGTTTGGGAGCGTAGAAGTTGAGGCGACTGTTGAGGTACCCTGGGCCTTGGTTGTGTAGGGCTTTGTGTGCGTGGGTGAGGAGACGGAAGGTGATTCTCTTGTTGACCGGGAGCCAGTGCAGGTCTCTCAGGTGTCCGGAGATGTGGCTGCGACGGGGGATGTCCAGGATGAGTCGTGCTGAGGCGTTCTGGATCCGCTGGAGTCTCTTCTGGAGTTTGGCGGTGGTTCCGGCGTAGAGGGAGTTGCCGTAGTCCAGGCGGCTGGTGACGAGGGCCTGGGTGACCGTCTTCCTGGTCTCGGTGGGGATCCACCGGAAGATCTTAGGTAGCATGCGCAGGATGTTGAAGCACGACGAGGAGACGGCGTTGACTTGTCTGGTCATGGAGAGGGAGGAGTCCAGGATGAATCCCAGGTTGCGTGCGTGGTCTGTTGGTTTGGGTGCGCTGCCTAGGGCGGGGGGCCACCAGGAGTCGTTCCAGGCGGAAGGTGAGGATCCCAGGATGAGGACTTCTGTCTTGTCCGAGTTCAGTTTCAGGCGGCTGTTCTTCATCCATTCGGCTACCTCTTTCATCCCTTCGTGAAGGTTGGCTCTGGCGGTGGCGGGGTCGTTGGTGAGGGAGAGGATCAGCTGGGTGTCATCGGCGCAGGAGATGATGTTGAGGTTGTGCTGGCGTGCGATGGCTGCGAGGGGGCTCATGTAGACGTTGAAGAGGGTAGGGCTGAGCGAGGAGCCTTGAGGTACGCCGCAGATGACTTCGGTGGCTTCAGATCTGAACGGGGGGATGCGGCCTCTCTGTGTCCTTCCGGCGAGGAAGGAGGTGATCCACTCCAGTGCCTTCTCCTGGATTCCGACGTTGCTGAGACGCTGTACTAGTGTACGGTGGCAGACAGTGTCGAAGGCCGCGGAGAGGTCTAGGAGGATGAGGGCTGCTGTTTCTCCGTTGTCGAGCAGTGCTCGGATGTCATCGGTGGCTGCGATCAGGGCGGTCTCGGTGCTGTGGTTGGCCCGGAATCCAGACTGCGAGAGGTCGAGGGATCCGTTCGTCTCGAGGAAGGCGGCCAGCTGCTTGTTGACGGTCTTCTCGATGACTTTTGCAGGGAACGGGAGCAGCGAGATGGGGCGGTAGTTCTTGAGGTCGGTGGGGTCGGCTGATGGCTTCTTGAGAAGAGCGCTGAGTTCGGCGTGCTTCCAGCTCTCCGGGAAGGTAGCGGTGTCGAAGGAGGTGTTGATGATGTCCCGCAGGTGGGGTGCGATGACAGCGTCGGCCTTGTTGAAGACGTGGTGGGGGCAGGGGTCGGTCGGAGATCCGGAGTGGATGGAGTTCATCGTGCAGACGGTGTTTTCGGTGCTGATCGGGGTCCAGGCGCGGAGGGTGGTGGTGGGGGGCGGTGGTTCGGTCATGGCGTGCGTTGGTTGAGTGCTGAAGCTGTTGTGTATGTCCGCGATCTTGTTGTGGAAGTAGGAGGCGAGGGAGTTGCAGAGGTCTTGCGAAGGGGTGATGTCGTTGTTTCCGGCGTTGGGGTTGGAGAGCTCTTTAATGATGTTGAAGAGTTCCTTGCTGTTGTGTGCGTTGTAGTCCAGTCGTTCCTTGAAAGCAGTTTTCTTGGTGGCGCGGATGAGTTGGTGGTCTTTTCGGGTGGCGAGCTTGAGGGCTGTCAAGTTGTCCGGTGTTGGATCTCTGCGCCAGGTTCTCTCGAGGTCTCGGCAGTTTTTCTTGGAGCTCTTGAGTTTGTCGGTGAACCGTGGGGCTTTCTTGCTGCCGGGTCTGCTGGGGGGGGTCCTCAGGGGGGCGAGGTCGTCTGCGCAGTCGCTGATCCACTGCGTGAGGTTGTTGGCCGCTTGGCTGGGGTTCGTTGCGCTGGTGGGTGGGTTCTTGCTCAGGGAAGTCGCGAGCTGGTCGGCTGAGATCCTGTTCCAGTTTCTGCGTGTAACCTGTTGCTGGTGGTGGTGGATCGTGGTCCTTCTGAAGCTGAAGTGGACGCAGCTGTGGTCCGTCCAGTGGAGTCCGGTGGCGTGGCTGAAGGTGATGTCCTTGCTGGATGAGAAGACGGGGTTGAGTGTGTGTCCGGCGTAGTGGGTGGGGGTGGTCACCAGCTGCTTGAGTCCCAGGTTGGCGAGGTTGTCCAGCAGGGTGGTGGTGTTACGGTCGTTGTTGTTCTCCAGGTGGAAGTTGAGGTCCCCGAGGAGGATGTAGTCAGCGGAGAGGAGGGCGTGTGGGCTGATGAAGTCGGCGATGTCCTCGCTGAATTGTGTGCGTGGTCCCGGGGGTCTGTAGATGAGGGTGCCTCTGAGGGTGGTCTTGGGGTTGATGTGGACCTGGAAGTGCAGGTGCTCGGCGGGTGCGAGGGAGTCGTCGGTGTTGGTCGTGATGCGGATCGTGTTCTTGTGGATGATGGCGATGCCTCCTCCGGTCTCCAAGGCCCGTCCTTCATTCCAGGGTTTTAAGTAGCTGGCCGTGGTCCACTGCGTTGAAGGCTGCCGACAAGTCCGGTTGTAGCAGGAGGCTGACTTCACCGTCACCAGGATGCGATGGATGGCGTCCATACCTACATCACGGCTGTTTCAAGGCTGAGCCCCTCTCGGATGCTTGATTGTGAAGAGGCTAGTTAGGAATTTTCATTTACGGAAGTGGTTCAATCTTATTTCCACACATTTCTCCATTGCTTTACTCAGCCATGGGAGGTCTTGGATAGGTGTAAAACCGTCCATGATGTCTGGTTGGCTTTGAGTTTCTTTGAGCTCAGTTGGACCTGGCCTAGTTTTTGATTATTTTGATATATTCCTCGCGACAGGGGTGCATCAGTTAGATCACACCTGGTTGGTGTGAACAATTGTAAGTGAGAGTTGATTATATCGCAGGCATAAGGTCTCTGAAGTAGGAGGGAAGGCGTGTGCTTTGATGACTTTTGTTAGGCCTTCTAGTTGCAGTTTCTAGATTGAATTCCAGGCGTTAGGATGTTTTTGAATTACGACTGGGTCTAAATCCCTAACCGAGTTAAATTCTGCTTTTATTTTAGCAAGGTCGTTGTCGAACAATGTCGGGAAACTGTTGCATTTCTCTAAATTGTGAGGCTGTTATTGGGTTGTCTTTTATGAGCATGACTAGAGACCTGGCTGCCTTTGATGCTAGGGAGATTTGTATTTTTCTAGAGGTAGAAGGTTTTTTGCTTTTTGAATTACATCCTTTTACTGATTGCCTGTTTTCTTTATTTTGACTTTTATTCAATTCAGTTTGGGTTTTAAGCTTTGCTAATGGTTGTTCAATGCAGCACCTACAATTCTAATATCAGATCCTCAGGAACTGAGAGAGCAATGAACCCCCCCACCCCAAAACACACAACTTTTAGGTGCAACTTGTGCACCCCCTCAGACTGCGAGTGGGCTCTGGGGTAACTGGAAACGCACGTGCACACACATTCTGTGCTCAGACACTCCTTGAAGTGGCGGGAAATCATATCCAAAACTCCCACATTTTCGCGGAAGTGGGACCATTTTTGGGAACTATTTTGTATTCTGGTCTTCAAGGTTGAACCACGCACAATGTATCTGCCAAGTTTACTGTAACAATAATAGAACATTTGTCACGCTGCCTCATTGTGGGGCTGGGAGCCCGGATAATTACATCAAATCGGCACATTCTTTCTTTCTGCAGTTGGCATCCTTTCATTTGAGATGGTCTGGCATACTCCTTTTTTCCCAAACCTACAAACGGGGACGCTCCATTGATTAAAAAATCGAACTTGAACCAAATCTCAGCTGAAAAGGATTGACTTGGGTAATAAAGCACCAATTTTGCAGCGCCCAGAAACGATCCATTGTGCGGTGGGCGCTGTATATTACCACATTTCAAGTGGGTGGTTATTTGCTGTTCAGGCCCAGCTTGATGCTGTTTATTCGTACGCGTTTTTGGCAGTCGGAAGAAACAGGGTTTCTCATTCGACCAGGCCGAATTTTGGGGGATTTTGACGGAGCGTTGTATTTTCTGTAATACACTTGGCAGCGAAACAGTCTCTGCCCAACCCCCTCCCTCCCCTCTCTGAGCCGGAGAAATGCCGAGGTGCTCCCAGGGCAGGAAGCGGGAAATCCGTTGCAGATGTGGGTAGAGACGCAGAACAAGCCCCTCCCCTTCTCTTTCTCTCTCTTCAATTCCTGTTCCCTCCCCTCCTCCATACACATCGTCCAGGGGTCGCAGCTGCGACCCCTGACTTGCCCCATGCAATCCCTGGCACTGTCTTTGCGACCACTGGCCTCCATCCTGCTTGTTTTCTGTCCATTTTTTTATTACCGTGGCAGTTAATAATATTGTATTATTTAGTGTAATAAAAAATGGAGCGCCAGGAACTAGAAGGAGACCTTTACTGATGAGAGGAAAATACTTTTAAATATATTTAATTTAATTTAATTGTGGGTTTATATAGCGCTAGAATCAACTCCCGGAGGAGTATCTCCGCGCTTCGACCGCTGGGGAACCCGTCCTGGCTCACCCTGAGAGATGGTCCCTAATGGGTATCTCTAAGGTGCAACCAAGCATCCCCGGCGGTCTGGGGGGCCGTTGTGAAGATGAGGCAAGCTAATGCCCAGAGTTGCCGAGTGTGGTCCCTGACTGGAGTAGGCATCGAGGCGAGAATTATCGAGCCAGCTGACCCTGGTCCACGACCCTGCCGCGTCGGGAATCGAACCCTGGTCCCGGGCCGTCCTCTGCTTACGGGTCTGCCGCCTCTAACCAGTGAGCCACACCACTTCACTCGTTGTGTGCATACTTGTGGGAGAGGGTGCGTTTGTATAAGAGAGTGTGAGGGCATTTGTATGTGAGCATGTGAGTGTGAGTCAACATGAGCGAGAGTCAGTTACACATACTGACTGAGATTGAGTATGAGTGAGAGTAAGAATGACTTCAAGTGAGAGAGTAGGTGAATCAGAATGAAGGAATAAAATGTGTGTGAGGACTGTTAGGAAGTGTCAGTTGCTGGAGCATCTGTGCGCCTAATAAATGAGTATAACATAACGTAAGTGAGGGTGAGAAGTCAGAGTGAGTGAGAATGAGTAAGAGTGAGTGTAAGTGAGAGTGAGAGTGAATATGAGTGTAAATGATTGAGTGAATCAGAGTGAGGGGAAAAGGGGGATTGCGAATGAGTGAGTGCAAGTGTGAGTGAATAAAAAAATATGAGTCATGAATGTGTGAGTGATTGAACTCAAGTGAGTGAGAGTAAGAGTTAGTGCAAGATTGAGTGAGAGTGAATGTGTGTGCAAGTAAGTGAAAATGAATAAATGAGTGAGTGTAAGGGAGAATGATATTGAGTGAGTCAGTGTAAGAGCAAGTGGGTGAGATTGTGGTTTTATGCTTGCTAATCTGTCCTTGTCCTGCTATACGGAAGGTACTTTTCTCAGACATGTTTCACCTGTGATACATGGACGGCAATAATGGCAACATTCTACCACTGGCGTAGTATGTCATTTTGTAGCCTGGGGGTCACCCATGACGAAATGCTGACCCTGGCACATTGCAGATGATTATTTGACATAAGGTTGCACCCATAGTACATCTTGGGAAAAAATTAGGTCAACTGGTGAGCATCAGGTTTCATTGGCGTGGTACACAATAAAGGTGTGTCTTCGAAGCCTATGGGTTTTCAGCAAGTATATGTGTAAACTGTGCTTTAAATTAAAATATGAGAACCTATTTAAAAAAAAAATTCTGAGCGGAAGAACTCACCTGAACCCCCTAGAAGAGGTGAGGCTTGCTTGCTTTGCTCGCTCGCTTCAGTTCAGGGAAGGTATTATGCCCAGTCATTTTCAGAGAGGATGTTGCGGCTTATGTGCTGTGTAGTTATATTAATAGTTCAATTAGTCATTTAAGGTCATGGCTTTAGGATTAAGGTCATGTAACCTCATTTCAAGGTGAAAGGTCATATGGGATCACTTCCTGTGATGTCATTACGGTCATAGAGTGGGTGTTTCCACTTCCGCTACCAATGGCATTTTCGTCAATAGAAGTCCGTGCCCTCCTCCTTCTGTTTTCCACCCACTGTTTCTTGTGCCCGTCTTTCTCCCTTGGTTTCTCTCCCTTTTGGTCCATCTCACACACTTTGTCTGATGCGTTCATTCACCTCTATATACCTCAGTTCATTTCAATAATGCTTTATTGACATGACATTAGTTTGCAATATTAACAAAGCTTTGCGTAGTCCTAATACGCATTGCAATATAGGATTACGAAAGAACCTTAATGTCCCTGGCTCTGCCACTGATATGGGCACTCACACACAACTCAGCATCATTCAATACACGATGGTTCAGCAGTGAACATTGTATGAATCAAGTAATTTTACATCAAGTAAGAGTTCAGCAAAAGCTCTTAGGATAGCAAATTACATATTTTTTAATACAAAACATGAATCGGATATATTTGGTTTATAATCCTTGATTCTTTTATCTTCTTCATAATTAAGAACCGTAGCCAACGCGTTTCGTCCTCTGGACTTCTTCAGGGCTCTCAGTAAAATTCCTCTCAATTTGGCTAGACGGTACGATTCTGTTAATTCCTCTATCTATGGTCGTATGTATCACTGTTTTTTATCCTCTCAAAATGAGGTGCGTCCGCATGGTTGTTTGTCATAAAACCGGAATTTAAAAAGATGTGAAAGATGTCATCATCTGCAATATTCAGAATGAACGTTCCACTCCAATTGGTGGCGTCCTAATGTTCAAGGACAGAATTCCCAGTTTCTCCACGCACAGGGTTCCACAATGTGATATAAGGCGCCTTATATCACATTGTGGACTAACAGAATCGTACCGTCTAGCCAAATTGAGAAGAATTTTACTGAGAGCCCTGAAGAAGTCACAGAGGATGAAACACGTTGACTATGGTTCTTAATTGATTATGAAGAAGATGATAAAAGAATAAAGGATTATACACCGAATATGTCCGATTGATGTCTTGTATTGAAAAAAGTTGCAATTTGCGTCACACTATCCAAAGTGCTTTTGCTGAACTCTTACTGGATGTAAAATTACTTGATTCATGCAATGTTATGCGCTGAACCATTTTGTATTAATTGATGAGTTAAGTGTTCCTTAACTGATATGGGGAGTTGAACTTCTGGTTCTGTGAACCAAAATTAGTTTTTAACTATCCCCGCAGTAGGGTAAGTGCGGTCCTCGTTGCCTCAACCCCCGTGGAGTCAAACCTCTCAGCATCATGATGGACACCTTTCAGACCCAACTGTGTGGCTCACTGGTTAGAGGCGGCAGACCCGGGAGCAGAAGTCAGCCCGGGACCAGGGTTCAATTCCCGACGCGGCAGGGTCGTGGACCAGGGTCAGTGGACTCGACAATTCTCGCCTCGGTGCCTACTCTAACCTGGGGTCCCACTCGGCAACTCTGGGCATTAGCTTGCCTAATCTCCACAACGGCCCCATCAACGTTGGGGATGCCTGGCTCCACCTTGGGGATTCCCAGTAGGGACCATCCCACAGGGATAGCCAGGACGGGTTCCCCAGCGGTATACAGCGCCGGGACGCCCCTTTGCTGGGGCAGCTGTGCGCTTTACAAGTATACGACATTTAACTTCTTTCCTTCATCCAAGGGTACCCTCAGTCTAGGCACTTTGTGACGTTGACCTGGACGCGGGCTCTTTCCAGCCATTGGCGACAGATGGATGGGGTGGGTGTCTGGAGCTGCAGCTGTCTAGATACCTCTGCGAGGGGGTGCAGGTTGGGGAACCCCTGGAGAGAGCTGCAAGCTTCGCTCACTCTCATTGATGGTTGATAGACCCCCCCCCCCCCTGTCATCAGATACACATTTTTCAGTCCGGCTTTACTATCTTCATGCATTCTGGGAGTTGTAGTCTTGATTCACACCAAGTGAACCACTTGGACTGAAGCCCCAGGAAGCAATGGTTTGAAAAAGACAAGGACTGGGGCCCTGGGGCCATGAGCCATCTGGTAAACGCCAGGCCTTCGCATTTCTATTTTCCTTGCAGCCCTTGAGGAAGTCTCTCTGACATGCTAGGCCACTGCCCAGCCTTGCCAATGTACCCTGGTCTGAGGCGTGGTCCTGCACAGGTGAAAGGTCAGGAGGATACCCTGTGGACCCGGGTCACGTGGTCCAGACCCGTTACATCAAGACGCAAGTGCACACTCATGGGTTTACTTATTTTTCATGCTGTATTTTTTAGTATCACTGGTTTGCTTCCTTGCTGCCTGCCTACTATGTAATGCAATTTCCTTCTGTGTTTTACAGTATGATTGTAAAGCGCTCTGATACCTACGGGTCAAGCTAGCGCTATATTAAACTTTTAAAATAAAAAAATAAAAAAAATAAAAAAGGATGATAAAGGTGTGCGGTGGGGGCCTGATGGGGAGGGGCTCCTCGCCTACTTCCGGCCTGTGAAAAGCTGCAGACACCGTCCCTGCTTCAAAGCCCCTCGTGGCTGGTGGGTAAACAAGGCTGTTTACCTGGGGGGGCTGTTTCACCCTCTCAGCTGGGCCTGCCCGTGTTGTGTCAGCCCTGTGCCGGCCCTGGCTGAGTGTGAAGGGGGGCAGGAATGCTTGTGAAGGGGCCACCCCTCTCACTTTCCTCGTGTTGACAGTGAATCTTATCAGCTGCCCTAGAAGCGGCCCCCTTCACACCTCAGACAGTACACATGTGAGCCCCTTTGAAGGAGTGTTTGAGTGAAGGGGGGGGGGCGGTGTGCGGGTGGGGGGGAGCCCAGGCAGGCTGGCTCCAGTTTGGACTCTGCTATGCGGCTGCTATGTGCCTCGACTATTTGTGGCACACACGCTGGTGACAGCCCCTCGCAGCCTTGCAGACTCGAGGCCAAATTCACCGCGCATGCGCGGTACAAGTCAGACACTTCTGTAGATGCAGGACTACTTTTGGAATACATTCAAAACTTTTAAGGAAGATCAGGGCAGTCCCAGGAGCCCTCGCATGCGTAACCATTTATTTATTTAGACAGGATGTGGAAACAGAGCTTAACCCCACTTTTGTTTGCAATATGTTTTTTTTCTTTCTCCAAGGGGGAACCCCCACATCTCACTTCTCGTCCTAAATACAAATGTATTTCTAACACTTCACAGCAGTAAATCTACGCGCGCATTCGGGGCGGGGCCTGCCTGCTGAAGTGAATATTCATTCCCAGCTTGCAGGCCTGTGGTCGTGCAGTCTTTCACTGGAGCCCTCCCCGCCCTCAGAGTCCCACGCCTAGCAGGGTTGCTTGCACGGAAAAAATGTTATTCCTGGCGCAATTTCCACATTAGCAAAACACCCGGCATAATTCAATCAATGCAATGTGTTTTACATTGGTTAAAAACCACAAAATAGTTAACATTTCCCGAGTTCATCGAGTGTAAAGCAATGAATCAGTACCGCGTTGCTCATTTGCACTGAATTTCCAAACTTTTTTTTAAAATTGATTCCTTAAGGAACACTCAATGCTTTGATAGAGGGTCTTCCAAAGAATGTAATTTGTTGCACAGTTTTAGAAAAATGTATCCATAATAGTTGTCCGTGACCTTCACGAGCGTATGTTGCATTAATGGAATTTCAATAGCGCTTAGAAACATTGGACTATCGCCCCGTAACGCTCTTATTCTGGGCGCGCTACATCTGAAGTCCATTAGTCGTGGACGTTGCTGGTTAGTCCTTTGCTGTCTGTGGTTAGTAGACAGTTGCGGAGTGTTGTGTAGGTGAGCATGAAAGTACACCGGTCTGTGCAGCGCTTACTATTGCAGCGCCACGAGCTCGTGCGGGGCGTCGCGCGGCGCTGTGGGGCGGGGCCGCGCCCCTCCCTCGGTGAATGAGTGATTTACTCGCGCAGTGTAATCTCCAGGGCTTCAGATAATGTCATCGACATTCACTTAAAATAGACACCCTCCGTGAGAGGCGGCCAGATTCCACGTGCGTCAAGAGGGCCTGTCAGCTGACATCACAGGGTGTGGAGAGGGGGGGAGGCGGGTGTAAGCAGGGGGGAGAGGCCGGGTGTGGGAAAGCGAGAGCAGGGAGAGGAGAGAAGAGGTGAAGGGAGAGGCAGAGGGGAACAGAAGTGTTATTGAGGGGCAGTATAAGGAATAAAAAATATAAAACATAAAAAACAATACCGTCATTTTACCTTTAACAACATGCTGTGGTGAACATAAATGAACGCCGCTTATGTACACCTAAAGTTTATCGATTTTAACAGGGCATGAGCGATGCTAGTGCGGGAGTGGTAGGGAGAGACCGGATAAAGAGGCCTCAGAATGGACGGGTTGGCGGTACAGGGAGGGAACCAGGAGGAAAATAACTGCATGGGCCATACGGAGATTAGTGCCAATGTGTTTGATATGTTCATGTCTGGAGGGTGTCGCTCCGTGTTTGTTTACAGCGCTGCGAAGATGAACCGAACATAGGCGCATAGTAGGTTTCTGGTGTTTTGTTTGGGGTGGTGGGTGAGCGTTGCCCTCTCAGAGAGTTGTCTCTGCCCCCAAGACCCTTTGATTGGCCCCTCTACCCGAGACAGAGCAAGGCCAGGTCCAGGCTGACGTGTGTTCACAAGAGCCGATCTGCCCACGCACGGGGGTCTATCCAAGGGACCCCCAAAGGGGGGCGTTTGGAAGACATTACCTGCTGCCCCTACTGCTAAATAAATATTGGGGGGGTTTTGTATTTAGTTAACTGTGATGCAGTATTTTTGGGGGTACTAACGATGCTACTGTAGTATACTTTCACATAACATGTTATTTAGGGGTCAGGGAGTGGAGGCTGTGACGTAGCAATGTGTCCTGGGCCCAAAGCCAAGCAGGAAACCTGGACCCCTCCCCCATCGCCTAATTTGCTGGTAACAAAAAAAAAAAAAAAAAAACCATCCACTAATTGGAATGAGGTGGACCTGGACTCCTCACAACCCTGGGCCCCGGTGCCACTGCACTTGCTGCACTATTGATAGTTTTATCTTTGAATAGGGAGGCAGCAATTAAGACCTCGCCTTCTCCCTCAAGGGCAACAGGTATCATAGTGTAAACAGTGCCAAAGCCAATATGTCTGGCTTTTTTGTATACAGTGAAATATTGTATTTTGACTACCAATAAACAAATTTGTAGTGTCTGAGTAGGGTTGTGATGGTAATAACCTAATGTTCCAGTCTGGGTACATTCTTTGTGCACGGATGGTGGACCCGATGAACCTGTAATGTAACAGTTTGACCCAGGGTGATGCTAATTTAAGGACACTGCATGACGCCTTCTTAAGGCACCACCAGAAAACGCCACGAGAGGGCGGCAGATGGCCTCAAAATAGACCTGTTGCTATGGGAGCTGGAGCACCCAAACGGTAAACTGTCGTTTTGTCTTTCATTCCGAAAACAAATTGCATCAGAACTGTCTGGGCTGCAGCATTCCTGGAAGTCCCCATTCACCCCCAGCAGATGGGTTTTTGGTAACTTTCAGCATCTATAAATAAAGAAAGGCGACGGTGGCCGCCCTGCAGCTGCTGTCTGACGCCTGCATTTCCTCCTCACACTTCTGAGTCCTGCTGGCGAAGCAAAGCGCACTTCCTGCACGGGAAGCGGCCGCATCCCCACAGGTGACTCCGCGGATGGACGGAACAATGCAGCTGGCCTAGTCCGTCTTCCACTATTATTTTAACACCGGGGCCTAAAGGTCTGAGACTAGATCAGAGGGGGCAAGTGTCAGCGCCACTTCAGAAACTGACACTGTGTTGTACTGTTATTCTTAATCATTATTGAGACATTGTAAGCATTCTCACAGGCAGCTTGTTCACGCTCGTGAGTGTTCCTTTCCTTGTAAATGTAAATGTATGTGTCTTGTAAAGCGCACTGCTGCCCTGAGGCGGCGTGGCGCTGTAGACCGCTGGGGAACCCGTCGTGTACTGTGATTCTTAATCATTATTGAGACATTGTAAGCATTCTCACAGGCAGCTTGTGCACGCGCGTGAGTGTTCCTTTCCTTGTAAATGTAAATGTATGTGTCTTGTAAAGCGCACTGCTGCCCTGAGGCGTCGTGGCGCTGTAGACCGCTGGGGAACCCGTCCTGGCTATCCCTGTGAGATGGTCCCTACTGGGTATCTCCAAGGTGAAAACAGGCATCCCTGGCGTTGATGGGGCCGTTGTAGAGATGAGGCAAGCTAATGCCCAGAGTTGCCGAGTGTGATCCCTGGTTAGAGTAGGCACCGAGGCGAGAATTATCAAGTCCGCTGACCCTGGTCCACGACCCTGCCGCGTTGGAAATTGAACCCTGTTCCCAGGCCGTTCTCTGCTTCCAGGTCTGCCGCCTCTAACCAGTGAGCCACACAACCTTTTCGTGGTCTCCCTTTCTCCCTTTCCTTGACTCAGGGGAGAACTGTTGTTATAAAAAGAATTGTAAAGCGCTCTCATACCCTTCGGGATCAAGTTTGCGCAATATAAAACTTTATAAATAAATAAAAAAATCTCTGCTGCGCATGTCCTTGTATCTCCTGAGCACATGCATGACCCTCGGGCGAGTTCAGTATGGCGAGTCTTTGGGTAACACGCGTGCATCCTAACTTAGCTCTGCTTAGAGGTGGGGTGGCGGGTGGGTGACCCGAGGACCACAAACTTACAACCCTAACTTGACTATGTCCAGGGGTGGGTGACCCTGCAACTACACACTGACAACCCTACCATAACTGTGTCCAGAGGTGGGTGACCCTGCAACCACACACTGACAACCCTACCGTAACTGTCCAGAGGAGGGTGACCCTGCAACCACACACTGTCAACCCTAACTTCACTGTGTCCAGAGGTGGGTGACCCGAAGACCACCCACTGACAACCCTAACTTAATTGTGTCCAGGGCCACCAATTCTTAATTTGTCCCCCGGTTTTCCCCTTCTCCTCTCTGTACAGCACTGTACTGGATTTAGTAACCATTGTCCTGAAGATGACCTGGAATTGAAAAGGTTGAAACGCCATCGACTATTGAGCGCAAACTGTGGTGTTTAGGTGGTCAATTAGTTCACTCTAAATTGTAATACTTACCTTGTGTATATCTGTTTTGTATCATTGACCAAAGAACTACTTGCTTTTACTGTTTTTTCACCATTCACGCTGTTTCCTCACCCCCTGTGTCACTGCACCGTTCACAATTAATAGCACGTTTAGTGCACACTTGGTTGTTATGGTTACTTTATGTAAAATTGTACTGTAGTGCTGATACAACTACTTACAAATAACACTTTATACTCTATGAAACCTGTTCGTGGTCTCCCTTTCCTCTCCCCCTTCTAGTGATTTATACACTCTTTGTAATTGCCCTCGCTAATGATTACCGGTTGAGACACTGTTGTTTTGTTATATGTTCTATTGTCCAGCAGTAAATGTTGCCCAGTTTGACTTACTGAAATGTATTTCTGAGAAATTGTAATTGCTACATTAATGTATGCAAACATGACAAGAGAGATGGGTAGTATGATGTTACAACGAATTCCGTTGCAACGCATGCCTTTACCACGCATGCGTTACAACGGAATTCCTTTCCCACGCATCTCCTTTACCACGAAAATGCCTTTAACACGTATATTTTTACGTTTTCCGTTGTGAAACTATGCATGTTATTGAAATTTTTATGTTAAAGGATATCTTATCACTGTAAATTAACCCTTATATTTTTCCCCTTTGAAACCACCCCCTCATTCCTCCTTACCTCTCCCACGTCCTCTCCACTCCAAGCCCTTCCGAGGTGACGTTTCTCGTCGTTTAGAGGAAACGGAAATGTCTTTCCTTTTCCTCTAACGACGCCGATTGCCTCCACAATTGTTCATCTTACTGAATCAGGTGAGTTTCTTTTTAGGGGGGGAGACCCCACCAAACCCCCTTTATTTAACCTACGTTTTTTTGTGTGGTGGGGGGGAGACCCCCCAAAGCTCCCCCCCCCCTGTTTTTAGGTCTCGCCTGTCGATGCGCATGCGCATCGAGCAAGCGAGACTATGGGGGCTTATCCACTCTTTGTCCAACTTGCAAGGAATCGTGGCGATTCCTTGCAGTGCCCGTGACTTTTAAGCTCAATGCACATGTGCATTGAGCTTAAAAGCGCGTGCACATGCCCCCAGCCGCCTGCCTTGCCTACTCTCCCGCCCCCTCACTTCTTGATTGCACGGCCGCTAGGCCGTGCCTCCCCTACTCCTCCTCCTACTCTCCTCCCCTCGCCGTCTGTTCCCGCACTCCTCCCACACCCCCGCTCCGCCCCCTCCCCTGCCTGCCGCGTCGCATTTCTCGAAACTGGTGAGTCTATGTCTGTGACAGGAGGAGCCACGTCGTCTGTGTGTCTTTGTACCCACAGGTGTCCAGAAGTTTGGCCATGTTGTTTTTATGTCCTCGGAACCAAGGCCTGCTTCGATTCAGAGATGCTCGATCCCAAGTGTTTCTTCGGAGCCAATGCAGGGTTAAAGTTTGTTTGGTAGGGCTGTGACGTACCGTGGCACGGTGGGGAAAGTGTTTGCAAGATTTTCTTGGCACGTGAGTGAGCGCAACACTTCAAAGTCAGTCACATCAGCAGATGTTACGGGCACCCGGAGCTCACAGCCACTCTCTCTGCCCGCCCGCTCTCCACTCCATCAGGCAGCCAGCTTCAGGAGAGCAATCTGCGGGGTGTCGCCATTTTGTATAGGGTAAAGGCTCAGGCGCCAGCATCTAAAAGTTATATTTAAACAGCCCCCTCTCGCAGCAATTGTGTACTTGCAATGTGTAGATCTGGCGCTCGAGGCAGCGCGGTCCGCCAGCCCCAGGCACCTTTGCGTGCTTTGGTTCGTTCTCCGCAGTTTCCCACAGCTGCGGCCTTCAGTCTCGCTTTCCGCCTCGGGCTCGATTTTAGCAGCGAGATAATGGTGCTCGGCTGCGGCTGGTTTTAAGTTGTGGTGTTGTGTCTCACTGAGCAGCGCCACACATCACGCATTTGGCATGTGCCCGTTTCACAAAATATCAGCACATTTAGGGAATGTTCCTCAGAGCTCAGCGCGCGTGGTCGGTGCGATAAAAACTTCACTTGTTCATGCACACTAATTGCCTGCCAGCGCCGAGTTATTTGCAGACAGACTGTACACCGCACCGCAGCCGGGTGCTTCATGCCAAAGTGTGCTCTGCAGAGTTTAACATGCTCATTCTCGCGTGGTAGCATGTAGAGAAGGTGCTTCTTGTGTATGTAGTCATGTATTAACATTAATAATAAATCGTATTTCGGAGACTCCAGCATACCTGGTACACAGGTGATTTGCAAGACACGTTTTATTTCTCTCCCAAACACAAACGCATGCAGACAGACATGCTGTTGCTGCAGAGGTCGATGAAATCTCCATAAAATTATCGAAATTAAATATAATTCACTGTTCCTTTGGTTTATCAACTCCTTTACACTTTTGAGTTGCGAATGTGTACCATTAAAGAAAAGAAAATACATTTAAAAAAAGTTCAGAGTGCCTACTTTCTGAGAGGTGTGAGGGCTCCAACAAATAACTTGAAGTAGAAGCTGGTTTTCTGTGTGATCTTGTTTTTTCAAGTCGTTTTTAGGTCTCACCCTCACTCACCCTCACCCTCACTCACCCTTAACCCCTCACACTCACTCACCCTCACCCTCCCTCAACCCCTCACCCTCACTTACCCTCACACTCACCCTCACCCTCACTCACCCTCACTCACCCTCAACCACTCACCCTCACTCACCCTCACTCTCCCTCACTCACCCTCAACCCCTCACCCTCACACTCACTCACCCTCAACACCTCACCCTAACTCACCCTCACCCTCACCCTCACTCAACCCCTCACTCACCCTCACTCACCCTCAACTCCTCACCCTCACTCACCCTCAACACCTCACCCTCACTCACCCTCACCCTCACCACCCTCAACCCCTCACCCTCACTCACCCTCACTCACCCTCACTCACCCTCACTCACCCTCACTCAACCTCAACACCTCACTCACCCTCACCCTCACTCACCCTCAACCCCTCACCCTCACTCACCCTCAACCCCTCACCCTCACTCACCCTCAACCCCCCACCCTCACCCTCACCCTCACTCACCCTCAACCCCTCACCCTCACACAGTGCAATAGGTCTCAGACCATTTCAGTTAGAGCTTTTAGAAAGGTTTATGGCTTTTTTTATTTGTAATTCTTTAGCATAGGCTACAGGAAACAAAAATGCTAAACATTTACAAAAAAAACCCATAAACAATTCTAAAAGCACTAACTCTAATGGTGCGAGACCTATTGCATTTCCAATGCTTGTTTGGTTTCCTTTTGCACACATGCCTTTACTATGTATCTCGTAGTAAAGGTATGCGTGGTAAAGGCTTTCCGTGGAACCACGCATGCGTTGTAATGCATGCGTGGTTATGGTTACTCATGGAAACGGCCGCGTTGTACTGGCCGTTTCCCGAGAGATGCATTACACTTACCTGGCCACTAGGGAGCAGCAAGAACGAGGAAGGGCTAACACAGCTCTCTCATTATATGGACTGCTGTTAGAATGTTATTAGGTCAGACTGTAGTTCCTCACATAAGACTCCTGGGAGTTTTAGTTCTCCTACGTTACCGTTTGATATTGTTTACAAAATATATGTATGGTAAATATTTTGATGGCTGCTATGGAATTAAAGCTGGTGGTTAAAGCATTATTCGAAGCCTTCGGTCTTGACATAGAGTTTGGGATTCTGACGTGTAGTAACTTGTAATCGCGGCTAAAATAGATCTGACCAGCCAGGTCAAAGTGACCAGGGAAGCCTTGGTCCCCTGCCCGGATACCACAAGCATGACAGAGGCTGCTCCATAGATGGTCCAGGAAAGAACGTTATAAGCACATCACTGTCACAGTGAGACTGGGAACCACCAATCAACGACAGGCTGCCTGGGTGGACGGTCTGTTCTGGGCGGGACTAGGCTCGGATTGGCAGCGGCCTGGTTCCTGTCATAAGGACTGCCAAGGGCCAGAAGAAACACATGGTGAGTCTCCAGAGAGGGAAGTCTGGTGTCTGGGCAGGATGGCGAGGATCCCTCTGAAGTTAAAGCAGGTGAACACTTTATTTGGAAGGCAAGGAAGGTTTGGTTGGGCGAGTGACTCAGATGAAGTGCATTGGACGGTGTCATTTGAAGGGGGATGTCACCTTGCTCTTGAGGGTGAGCTGAGGGGTACGTCACTGACTGACAAAGCCTTGTCATCCTTTCTGAACATCTTAAATGTGACTGTTCGTCTTTCTGGCTTGTCCGGTGAGATGGCCTGACATGGAACTGACTCTTAAACAGCCCAGCATTCCAGAGGCCTTTCGACTTGCTGCTGACTCCGCCCCAGCCCTGCAGTCCTGTAAGAGGGATTGTCCTGTGACTGTTGCTTGTTTTACTATTTCTGTACTCCATCAGCTTCCAGAGACATCGGCTTGCTGCTTACTTTGCCCAGCCTTGCAGTCCGTTAAGAGGGCTAGTCGTGTGACTATTGCTCTACTCCATTGGCTTCCATAGACATCGACTTGCTGCTGATTCCACCCCAGCCCTGCAGTCCTGTAAAAGGGCTAGTCGTGTGACTGACTATTTGCTTTGCTCCATCAGCTTCCATTAGGCATGGACTTGCTGCTGACTCCGCCCCTACCCTTGAGTCCTGTCACAGGGCTAGTACCTGACTGACTATTGGTTTACTCTATCAGCCTCTCGGAGACCTGGGCATGGATCTGGTAGGGCCCACTCTTGCTTCCCCTCGGGCTGCCTGACCTGTGACGTCAGTCTCCCATCTCTGCTGGTCTGAGAGGGCCCGGGCTTGACCGAAAATCTCCCATTTTCCATGCAGACCTGCCCTCCTCTGCCAGCACCACCCCCGCCGAAAACCCCGCACCGCGCTCATTTCCAGTCTGTTTTTCAAATGGAAACATCTCAGAAGTCTCCCAAAATGCCAGAGTTTGCCTCGTTTCAGTAATGGAAGCAGGCCGCCCCTCTTGCCTGGCTGCTTTTCCGTGAGGTCACCGTGGGCGGGGCCTGGTGACGTGGCTAGCCTCCCTCACACTCCTTGCTTGTTTGGGACCTTTTTATGAGGGGGAATTTTGCAAACCAGACAGACTCGGGAACTTATGTTTTTAGTTTTCAAACTTCCATTTACATTTGTGGGCAAAAAGAGAAGGGGGGGAGGGGGCTTCTTGGAAACGAATTCCCAGACACTCGAGTAAGATGCGAAATCTGCGGCTTGTTTTCCCGTATTGCTCACACACGAGGCTGTTGAAGCTTGTTTCCCACCGCCGACGCGGCGCGTGACGTCACCACGCCAGGGGGACGCAGAAGCCGTAGCAAAAGTACAAAGGTGCATTGAGAAGGTAACTGAGAAGAGAGGGCTGGACATACGGTCTGTCAAAAATACCCTTCTGCAAGATTAGATCATTACATCTGTTACTCATTGAGTTTTGGTTTTCCCTACCTTACCTGCTACCATGTTGGGACGCTGATGGAACCCCAGTATTACAGTTGTGCCTCTCCATGTGTGTTGGTGTTTTCATCCTTTGCTGCTGGCTTCCCAGTTCGGGTTGGACTGTTCCCATGAGGCACAGCGTCAAGACTGATTTGCATATGGCTGTGTCTGAACTGGAGTGGTGTGGTGAGCTAAAGAATGATGATGGATTCAACCTACATCTGTGACGGGGTGAGTGGTTGAAAAGTTTCAGCGCTCCGTCCATCATCTCCTTGTGTTTGCCATGTTGATGAACCCCTTAGTATTACGTCTGTTACTTTGTATGAGTGTTGGGTTTCCCTTTCTTTACTGCTACCACGTTGGATTGCTGATGGACCCTTCAGTATGACACCTGTTACTCTCCGAGCGTTGGTTTTCCATCCTGTACTGCTACTGTGTTGGATTTACCCTTCGGTATTACAGCTGCCTCTCCATGTATGTTGGTGTTCTCATCCTTTGCTGCTGTTCTCCAGGGGTATTGAGGGGTCCTCCAATGCTATGTCTCTTACTCTCCATGACTGTTGCTGTTCCCATCCTTTACTGCTACTCTGTTGGGGTACAGATGGACCATCCAGTATTACACCTGTTACTCTCCGTGAGTTTGTTATTCGAATCTGTGCTATTTCCTTATTTCAGTATTGGTGGTCTCACCGGTGTTATATTAGTTAGCTTCTATTGCAACACAAAAAGGTTTCAGCACTCTATACAATGATATTGATGTTTTGTATCACAATCCACAACAAAGTAGCACATAAAGAAAGAGCATCCAAGTCCAGAGTATATGTTTCACGGTGCCGTGTTCACTTTATTTTTTATAAACAGATTCTCTCTTCACAATTCCATTGATCATAGCCAATGCGTTTCATCTTCTGAGAGCAGGGCCGGACTGGGAACCGAAATCGGCCCTGGCAAAGTGCTCAGCCGGCCCCCCCTCTACCCTGGGGGTGCGACCGCACTCTTTGCCAGGGCCGGTTTTCGGCCGATTTTGTTACAGGGCCGTTTTTGCAGCTATGCTGCAAAAAACGGCCCTGTAACAAATATGGCCCCCTGGGGCCCAAAACCGGCCCCCACCCATGCAGCCGACCGGGGGATTGCCCGGTGCCTGCAACAGCCAGTCCGGGCTTGTCTGAGAGACTTCCTCAGGGCTTCAACATATGGCATACAGTGTATTCTTCAAATAATCGCAATGTTTCAAATCCAATAGGGATAAAGTGCTTATGGTATTCAAAATGCTTTGACGGCCTGATAACCGCAGGCAGAAAAGGTCAGAGTATCATTTTCAGCCTTCTATGTTCATTGGTTTTCAATTCTCTTCCATTAGTGTTGGTGTTAGTGGACTCATCAGTATTATATCGGGTGTTCTCCAAGATTGTTGATGTTCTTATCCTTTACAGCTACTCTGTTTGGGTATTGGTGGTCTCACCAGTGTTACATCTGCTCTGCTACTCTTCACAAGTGTTTGTGTTATTATCTTCTGCTGTTACTTTCTTTGAGTATTGATGGCATTAGATCTGTTGCTTCCCACAAATATTGGTGTATCTTCCTGATACTTTGTTTGAATATTGATGGTCTGACCAGCATTACATCTTGTGTGCCTCTGAGTATCCTCATCATATGCTGTTACTCTGGGAATTGATACTCTCACCGGTAATGCAGCTGTTACTCGCCAGGGTTTCTGGTGTTCCATCCTCTCCTGATCCTCTGGGTATTGATGCTTAATCTGTTGCTCCCATTCCATAATGTTATTCAGCCTTGGTATTTACACTACTTCTGTTGCTCTCTGCGAGTGTTTGTGTTCTCACCTCCCTTTCTTTTGCTGTTGGTCTACGTTGGTATTGATAGGGTTCGCATGTGCCATTATGTTAGGTTCCCTCCCTATTTGCCTTTCCGTCCTCGGCTTTTACTCTGAGTATTGATGGTATCACCATTTTTAAATCAGTTCTCCATAAATACTTTTGTTACCATCCTTGGATTGTTTTTCTCTCTGTGTAATGATGATTCCACGAGTACTGCATCTGTTACTTGCAAATTAATAATTGTGTTCTCACCTCCCTTATGTGTTACACTGGAAATTGCTATTAATATTTATAAAGCTCATGCTGTTACCTTTTGGGTGGTTGAGTGAGTGAGAAGAGTTATTTGATGCAGCATCATGGCTTGAATGACTTCAGGTGTCTTCCTGTTTTCTACGAAGTATAGTTACTTTTTGGCACAAGTTATAGTTACTTGAGATAACCATAAATAGTGAATTTCAGTGTTTTTGAAGTTTAAAACAGTATGTCATGACTGACATTTTCACCTAACTATAACATCCCTTTAACCTTTGTGCTTTCAGGGAAAAAAATGAATAAAATAAATAAAGAAATGAATAAATATATATGTGTATGTGTGTGTATATATATATATATATATATATATATATATATATATATATATATATAATATGTGTATATATATATAATATGTGTGTATATATATATATATATATATATATATATATATATATATATATATATATATATATATATATATTTTACTCCCAGGCTCCCTTCAACACAGGAACCACTCGGACATCTCAGGTGCTGCAGAAATATTTATTCAGCTTTTTCCCTTGCTGAATAAATATTTCTGCAGCACCTGAGGTGTCCGAGTGGTTCCTGTGTTGAAGGGAGCCTGGGAGTAAATTTTCGTAAAGCGCCGGCTTTAGGAACTCGGACCGCCCAAGACAGCCTTGGTCTCTTTACCGGTATTTGTGGAGTGAAAATATATATATATCGAGAACGCACACGACAGCGCTCTGGCCATCCGGCTTTAACTTGCAGCCTGAGTTCCCACTTCACTTATATTTGATGTGCCAACGCGTTTCAAGGTGTCACCACCTCTTCCTCGGGGCTGCAAACAAACGACATCTGAGGCTTGTGTAAAACATTGGGCTTTATTTCTATGCGTCACCATCCCACTGGGCGTGTGTTTAAAACAGGTTTTCTTGGTGCCTCCTGGGATGTGTAGTGCCAGACACAAGCATAATGTATTCACTGAAGGTCAGTTCAAATGTTCGTTCATTATTATTTTGCAATGTTTATTACCTTGAGTAGGTTGTAAGGTGATCGGGCAGGCTCATTTGCATAAAGACCGCTGTGCCAGTAATTCCTGAAGGTTCAGATTTACGGCCTCAACTCTCCGGTGAATCTGTTCTCATCCAGATAGTGATGGTGCAGTTCTCCACGGCCAGGCCTGCCGTGCATTAATCTAAATCACAAATTGCCCTGAAGCATTCGAGAACGCACACGACAGCGCTCTGGCCATCCGGCTTTAACTTGCAGCCTGACTTCCCACTTCACTTATATTTGATGTGCCAACGCGTTTCAAGGTGTCACCACCTCTTCCTCGGGGCTGCAAACAAACGACATCTGAGGCTTGTGTAAAACATTGGGCTTTATTTCTATGCGTCACCATCCCACTGGGCGTGTCTTTAAAACAGGTTTTCTTGGTGCCTCCTGGGATGTGTAGTGCCAGAAACAAGCATAATGTATTCACTGAAGGTCAGTTCAAATGTTCGCTCATTATTATTTTGCAATGTTTATTACCTTGAGTAGGTTGTAAGGTGATCGGGCAGGCTCATTTGCATAAAGACCGCTGTGCCAGTAATTCCTGAAGGTTCAGATTTACGGCCTCAACTCTCCGGTGAATCTGCACCATCACTATCTGGATGAGAACAGATTCACCGGAGAGTTGCAAAATAATAATGAACGAACATTTGAACTGACCTTCAGTGAATACATTATGCTTGTGTCTGGCACTACACATCCCAGGAGGCACCAAGAAAACCTGTTTTAAAGACACGCCCAGTGGGATGGTGACGCATAGAAATAAAGCCCAATGTTTTACACAAGCCTCAGATGTCCTTTGTTTGCAGCCCCGAGGAAGAGGTGGTGACACCTTGAAACGCGTTGGCACATCAAATATAAGTGAAGTGGGAAGTCAGGCTGCAAGTTAAAGCCGGATGGCCAGAGCGCTGTTGTGTGCGTTCTCTAATGCTTCAGGGCAATTTGTGATTATATATATATATATATATATATATATATATATATATATATATATATATATATATATAACCTACTGGCAGTCGCCAGTAGGTATATATAGTTAGGATTTTTTTGAATAGGGATTTCTGAAAATTCTATGTTGAATAACTTTGGCGTTGATGGACGGAATTGGCTGAAATTTTCAGGAAAATGGCACATTTTGTTTCTGAGCGTCCCCTGAAAGTTTGGGGGGGTTTTGTCAAGCGGGGGCCGAGAAAAAAGGGGGGTCCCAAAACGTGTTTTTAACATTGAGTTTTCCATAGGGCGGTTGGACTCACTTTTAGCTCAAACGGCTGAATGGATTTCCACAAAACTTGGCAAAATTGTAGGGACTGGTAGCCCGATGTGCCTTTGCTATGTCTCAAGATATATGCTCCAGTGGTTTTTACGAAAATTAACTTTGAAAAATATATATTGGGCTACATTGGGCTATATATATGTTAGAGCCCAAATGTAGCCCAATGTAGCCCAAAGATGGCCACCAGAGACAAAAAAAACAAATGTAGCCCAAATATCAGGCAGATGTAGCCCAACTATAGCCCAATGACAGAATGTCCCAGAGTGTTCTAAAGAACAACTAGAACGCTAACAGTCTTACTTATGACAAAAGTATGGCACACCTGAAGTCATCTTGATTGGAATAAAGTGGTAACACTTAATACATTTAATTTGAAAAGGAACAAAATGAGGGGTTTCATTTTGCCATAGAAATGTTATATATATATATATATTACCTACTGGCAGGCGCCAGTAGGTATATATAGTTAGGATTTTTTTGAATAGGGATTTCTGAAAATTCTATGTTGAATAACTTTGGCGTTGATGGACGGAATTGGCTGAAATTTTCAGGAAAATGGCACATTTTGTTTCTGAGTGTCCCCTGGGGGGGTTTTGTCAAGCGGGGGCCGAGAAAAAAGGGGGGTCCCAAAACGTGTTTTTAACATTGAGTTTTCCATAGGGCGGTTGGACTCACTTTTAGCTCGAACGGCTGAATGGATTTCCACAAAACTTGGCAAAATTGTAGAGACTGTTTGCCCGATGTGCCTTTGCTAGGTCTCAAGATATGTGCTCCAGTGGATTTTGAGAAATTAACGTTCAAAAAAATATATATATCTGTGACAGCGTCCCGGTTGTTGTATTGTGTGGGTGATGTAAGTACCAACATGTAGGTACCAATGAAGAGTCTAAAATTCAATGTACACCGTCTCCTCTGTAGATATTTTGTATGTTCTAATATGGGTTATTTAAATGTAAATGTGTGGAAAAGCACTTCATGCTTTAAAGCAATTGTATTTTTTAACTGATTGTTCTTTCCTCTTAGTCCTCCTCTTTGTTTTTTTTTCCCCACACTCTTCTTCAGCATGATAGTTGATAAATTCGTTCCCTCAAAAAATTTATATACATAAAAAAATTATATTAAATACATATAAAATATATTTTTCCTTTAAAAGAAGAATACATTTTACAGCTTTTGATATTTGCTATTAAAAAACCATTGAAATTCACTGAAAAAACCATAGGTTATAGACCATATATAGTTAGGAATTAGCATTTACAAAACCTTGAAAATTCACTGAAAAAACCATAGGTTATAGACCATATATAGTTAGGAATTAGCATTCACAAAACCTTATTTTACTCACACAAAACCATTGAAATTCGCATATATAGTTAGTTGCACTAACTATATATCGCGCACCCGCAATCCACTGCTGATCATGTCACATATTACATCATTCATGACATGGTCAGTGACATCACTGATGACATCTCAAATGACATCACTGATGACAACATCCAGTGACTGTATGTTTCTGTAAAGTTAAAATATGTCTTACATATTGAAGAATGAGTGGATGTATAAGTGTCTGGATGAAGGATTTAGTAGGTGCATGACTGACTGTATGAGTGAGTGATTAAATGTGTCTCACTGAGTGCATGGGTTAGTGACTAAACTGTCTTAATTTGTGCATCATTATGTCTGTTGTTCTGTAAACTGCTGCATGTGTTGATCAGTAGCTATATGAGTAACTATATGGGTTATTGATTGGTTGCCCAAGTATTTGTATGGGAGACTGAGTGTGTGTGTGGGTGGCTGGGAGGTGTATGACTCTGTGCATAGATGTGTGAGCAGTTGATTTACTAGATGTATGGGTTCAAAAGTGCATGTGGAAACAGCTGTATGGGCGGTTGACTGTGTGCATGAGTGTATTGGTGAGTGAATGGATATCTCAGTGCTACATGTCAAAGTAAGTACATATGTAAAACACAGTACATGTGAGAGTTGACATATATAAATAACTGTGCATAAGAGCCAGTGAATGTGTGAGTGGCTGTATGGATCATTGTGAACTTGTATCAGGGATTGTATAAGAGAGTAAATATGTGTTAGTATATGTTTGAATAAGTAAGGTGTGTATAACTGTATAGTTGAGGAAATGGAGGTGTGATTGATTCTTTGCATGACTGACTAGGTGTGTGAGTAACTCCATGGATGAGTGACAGTCTGTGAGTGTCTGTTTACACTGAGTGTATCTAAGGTTATATTAGAGTCTGAAGAGGTTCATCGTATTATCACATGAATGATGTCATCAGTGATGTGATCAGAAATGTCAAATGAGATGTCATCAGTGATGTCATCAGTGATGTCATTTGAGATGTCATCAGTGATGTCATCAGTGATGTCATTTGAGATGTCATCAGTGATGTCATCAGTGATGTCATCAGTGATGTCATTTGAGATGTCATCAGTGATGTCATCAGTGATGTCATCAGTGATGTCACTGACCATGTCATAAATGATGTAATATGTGACATGATCAGCAGTGGATTGCGGGTGCGCGATATATAGTTAGTGCAACTAACTTTATATGCAAATTTCAATGGTTTTGTGTGAGTAAAATAAGGTTTTGTAAATGCTAATTCCTAACTATATATGGTCTATAACCTATGGTTTTTTCAGTGAATTTTCAAGGTTTTGTAAATGCTAATTCCTAACTATATATGGTCTATAACCTATGGTTTTTTCAGTGAATATATATATATATATATATATA
Organism: Lissotriton helveticus; assembly: GCF_964261635.1. NCBI lineage: Eukaryota > Metazoa > Chordata > Amphibia > Caudata > Salamandridae > Lissotriton > Lissotriton helveticus. The sequence continues at coordinate 65,138,412 of NC_136064.1, forward strand.
TATATATATATATATATATATATATATAATATATATATATATGTATATGTGTGTATATATATATATATGTGTGTATATATATATATATGTGTATATGTGTGTGTATATATATATATATATATATATATATATATATATATATATATATATATATATATATATATATATATATATATATTTATATGTGTGTGTGTTTTCATTCTCCCTACACTGACAGAGACCAGCACTCCAGAGTTGTGTGTGAAAATCAGTTTATTCATCCATTAGCAGATGTTATCTGTTTATTCACCCATTAGCAGATGTTAACATCTCCCATCTGCTAATGGGTGAATAAACAGATTTTCCTGCACATCTCTGGAGTGCCGGTCGCTAAACGGTCCTCACCTAACAACCGAACATATTTACAGATATTCCGTTCATGAAGTACTTTGGGTCAAGGCTTATCATCCACTGGTCTACTGCACGAACAGTCACATTTTGTTCGGTCGAAGCCTACCGTACAATGCAGCCATCTGGTTTGCTAACAACATCTTGGGGACATTAAAAAAGATTCCCCGGGAACGCATTCCATCCATTGCTTACCATTGTCTTTGCGGTTTGTAACTCACATGTGCCTGCTTTCTATTTGCTGGCTTGGTTTTAGGTTGTCCAGCTTGGGTTTGACCCTTACGTGGCTCATAGCCCATTTACGGTATCCTTCCACCAGTGCTTGTTTTCTGTAAAGAGCCCTTTATATCTTGTTCTTCTCTCGCCACGTTTGCTATGTAGTCAAATAAATAGGTCAAATCCCAGGCTCTGTGTTCCGAGGGAGCTTAGTGTTTACATTTTCAAAGTGAGAGGGTTTTTGTGACACTCATGCTGGCTACTGTGGGCGTGCTGGGCGAAAAGCTGTACGATGTCATTTTTTTTTATCACACAACAAAATTTAAATGTCTGTAAATGAACTGTGCAGATATTTCAGAATATATCAGAATTAGGGAAGCACAAATGAAGCACATTGTTTGGTAATTCTGAAGTGTGGTGGAGGAACCATTATTTTATTATGATTAAAAAAATCAATACAATAGGCGATGACGGTTCCATACATTATCGTTTGTCTGCTGTATACTTTGATCGGTAAAACTGCATGTCTGTGCAAATGTAACGGCCATTTCCATTGAAGATGTGTTGTCTGTATTGGGAGTGCGCTACCACACCGTGCATACTCCACGCTACCCCACTCTAATTTACTCTGCATTGCTCCACACAACTGGAGTCTACGCTGCTCCACTTCACTCTGCACCAGACTACTCTGCGGCACTCCACACTGTGTCACTGTACACTACTCAGCACCACTCCACTTTCCCCACTTCACTCAATACTTCTCTAGTTTGCACCAATCTACTCTATGCCAGTGCACTCTACTCCACTCTACTCTACTGTGTACCACTGCACTGTTTGCCACTGCACTCATTACCACTCCAGTCTAGGCCATTCCACTCTACCCCAACCCGCCCCACTCTACTCTACGCCACTCCACTACACTGTACGCCACTCTATGCAACTCTACTCTTGTCACTGCACTCTACGACAATGCACTTTACTATGTACCACTCCACACCAGTGCACTCTACGCCACTACTCTTGTCACTGCACTCTACCCTGAACCACTCCACTCTAGCCTGCACCACTCCACGCCATGCTACTTCACGCTACTCTGAAATAATCTATTTTATGCCACTGCACTCTCACGCTACTCCACTCCATGGCCCTGCACTCTACACTGCTCCACTCTACATAACTGTGGAGAAGCGTGGCTCAGTGGTTAGAGGCGGCAGACCCGGAAGCTGAGATCGACCGTGGACCAGGGTTCGATTCCCCACCTCGGCGGGTCTCGGGCTCAAAATTCCATGGACTCGACAATTCTCGCTCCGTTGCCTACTCGATTCACGGGGTCACACTCTGCGACTCTGGGCAATAGCTTGCTTAATCTCCACTACGGCCCCTCGCGGCGGGATGCCTGGCTTTCACCTTGTGGACACCCTGCCAGGGGTTTCTCACAGGGGAATACCAGGACGGGTTCCCTAAGCAAGCGCTTAGATACCGTGTCGGTGATTTGCGCTATATAAATACATGTACATCTATATAAATACATGTACAACTTTGTACCATTTTAGTGCACACCACTGCATTCTACACTATTGAACTTTCTGCCAATGCACTCTACCCAACTTTACTCAAAACCAATGCTCTTTACGCCACTGCACTCTACACCCACTCTCCTGCACCACCACACTCAATGGCACTACACTCTACTCTACAACACTCTACGCCACTGCACTTTATGTCACTGCTTGCTACGCCACTGCTCGCTATGCCACTCTACACTACTACACTTTCTGCCAATGCACTCTACTCCACTTTACTCAAAACCAATGCACTCCATGCCACTGCACTCTGCACCCACTCTCCGGGACTTCTACACTCTACACCACTATTCTCTACAACACTCTACAGCACTGCAATTAACGCCACTGCATGCTACGCCACTCTACACCATTGCACTCTAAATCTCTGCAATCTACACCACTCAATTCCACTCATCACCACTGTATTCTGTGTCACGGCTCGCAGTCTGCACCACTCTACTCTACACCACTGCACTCTACACCACACCACTGCACCCTACGACACTCTACTCTGCAAGACTGCACTTTCCACCACTGAGCTCTCCTCCATCCCACTGCACTCTATGCCACTACACTCTACTCTATGCCAATGCATTCTAGGCCACTACACTCTACCTCAGTCTACTCTGCGTCACTCCACTCTAATCCACTGCACTGTCACTCTAATCTACTCTGCACCGCTGCACTGTTTGCCACTCTACTGTACACCACTTTTTCCCTGCACCACTCCACTTTGCCACTTCACACTACTCTGAAACAACCTACTCCATGCCAGTGCAATCTATGCCAATCTACTCCACCCTGTGATACTTCACACCACTGCACTCTACGCTCCAGTACTCTACACTGCAGCACTCCTCTCTGCGCCACTCTACTCCCTCAACGACACTCCACTGCACTACTCCACTCTATTCCACGACTCTCTGCTTTACGACCCTCCATGTTACCTCTTTACATCGCTACCTTTTAGCCATGCTGAACAGCAGTCACACTGGTGTACAACAATGCTAAAACATATTGGCAAAGCCAATAGCTCTTGCATAGGCGCGACCTTTTGGCTTTGCCAATGCTTGTGTATTTTGTTTCTGCTGCCCTCCGCGAGGCGCGGTTGGTTTAGCCCGCTTCAGCCACGGGCTCTCACACTGTGAGTGAGTTTTCTTCTGAGCACATGCACATCCACCTTGCAAGCAGTGCTCTTCAGTGTCGGCTGCTAGGCCATTATTTTGCTTTGTTAATGCGGTTTCATTTCCATTCTTTATCCTTTTTCTCTTTCCGTCATCCCTGAATTACAGTAATTCAAACCAACAATATCTTTTCTTTCCGCCAGTAACAATCATATTTTCTTGTGACTTGCATTAAAGCTAAACTGGGTTTTCAATCTGTTTAAATTACACCTGCCTGCTAGGAAACTGTTCTATTAAAATTTTGTTTGCTCAGCGTCGTGTTTTCTATTTTTTTCTACTTTTGTATTTTATGTTCTTAATTGTCTCAGATTAGTTACTAGGGCATTGGATAGAACTGATAGCAGTGGAACAGTGCGCTGTGTTTTTTTTAACAGAGCACAGTAGTCGGTGGCTGTGATTTCATCAAGTCATGATGGCTCCGGTGCAACACCACGATTCTGGTAGCGCTGCGAAGCCTTCGGGTAGCCATGCACTCTAGAAGTCTGCCTAGAATAGAATAGAATAGAATAGAATGAATAGAGAGGCAGACGGCTCCCTGTTTGTTCCAGAGCAGAATACCCAAAGCCGCTGTTATTGCATCACTTTCGGTTGTTCCTTCCAGCTCTCGTGGGACGTTTCACGCCACAAATACTGTGAGGTATTGAATTTACCAAAATAGTGCAAGGATTGCAAGCATTTGTAATGCAGCAAGTATGCTTTGAACTAATTCCGCAACCTTTAATCTGATGGTCGAAAAGACATTGAATGCTTTCTGGAGCACACCGTCCCCTCTTCCAACTGAAGGCTTTTCGGCGAAATCTGTCTAGTCTCAGCTTCTGCCACAAAGTGACCATTGTACCACCAAGGCCCCCCCGGTTTACTTAATAATCCACATTTTAAAGCGCACAATCACCCGTAAGGGTCTCTAGGCGCTGGGGGCCGTCGGGAAGATTAAGCAAGCTATTGCCCAGAGTCACATGGTACCGGGCTAATCTGCCGCTGGTGCTGGGGATCGAACCATGATCCCCAGATTCCGGAGTCAGTCGCCCTAGCCACGGCGCTTCACCTCTGTGCAAGCCATCGCGACCATTGTAGAAGATTGTGGCACGGCCACATGATGCTCCTCCTCTTTGATGGCCCCGTTACAAAGACCCAGCGGCTGGGATGGGAAAATGTCCTCTCTGTATTGTGGGATCTCCAGTTCTGGTTGCATGCACTGCTCCCACTACAAATAAACTAAAACTGCAAAAAGAGCCATACGTGCCATGCTGTGTTATTCGGATTTATAGAGTGCACTATCACCGTGGAGGGTATCCTGACACTGAGCAGGTGTGAGCCTAGACAATCCTAGGGCCTAATGGCACTACTCTAAAAGCCGGGTCGTCAGATAGCTGCAGAATTCAAGAAGTGAGGAGGAGGCTCTTATGTGTGACGGCAAGTTGCTCTATGATTTAGGAGCGATGTAGGAGACGGCTCGACTGCCGAATCTGGTTTTCCATATTGGTGGGATTTGTGCGAGTAGCAGTCTGGATGACCAGAGGTGTCTGGAAGGTTTGTGAAAGGCTCAGGGAGGATCCTTGCGGAACGCCGCAGATGAGGTTGCCGGCATTCAAGGTGTACGGTGCCAGGATGACTGACTGTCAAGAAGGAATCGATCCATCAAAGGGCGTATCCATGGATTCCAATGTCATGTAGTCGTTGGATGATGTTGGGGTGGGAGAACATATCAAATGCTGCAACGAGGTCCAGTAGGATGATGACCGATGTGTCTCCTCTAACCAGAGTTGTGCGGATGTTATCCGTGGCGGCGATGAGGATTACGTTTCCGTTCTGGTTTCAGACCCAACCACAGCATAGAGGCGAACTAGTTCTACTAAAACCTTGACCGAGAATGATCTGTGCTCGTTCCTTATTGACAGAACCTCAGCATTACCATAAGAGTTGTCCATTCTGTTCTCAATGTTCAGGCAACAGGGATCAGGGTGAAGCGGAGAAACCAAAACAGCAGAGTGATCCCTGAATATCATTTTATGACCCGATCAAAGTTCTTGAGGATGATACCTTTAGAAATCACAAATGACAAACTGAGAGAATTCATATGTTTTGCTGTACACTAGGAATGTGCTCCCTTTGGCAATCGCAACTGGATGTGATGCAATGGCAAACTGGAAGCCACCTTGTGTTTTCCCATCTGGTTTTCCCCTGTAATCTGCCAGGTTTTGCAATTTCAGTTGTTCAGAAATTGTCATGTCATTGGTGAGGTTATAGGCTGACGAGGAGGAAATAACAACTGGACACTGGTGATAATATTGCAGATGTTTCGTTTAACAAGAGCCATATGTTTAATAGGACAGTAAACCTCGTCTGTAGGGCTCCTGTGCTTTTAATGGGGCATTACAGGCAGTACAGGCTGGACTCATATCCTGCATTTTCAGACTGGAGCAGGTATTTCGTAGACTATAGTTGCTTTGACTGTTACGGTCAGGCAGCTGATTTTACTTTCCCTCATTTGTTGTCTCTTTTTTAGTATATTTGCATTTACTGTTACTGTGCTTTTTCATACAGATAATTTTACTTTTCTTGTGATAGATTCTTGTTTAAAAATAAAGACATTTAATTGCCCTTTTTTAAAGTATTTTTTTTTAAACTTTCGTTTGCTTTCTATTTTTTTTTACATTTGCTATTTAGTTTCATGTAATTGCTTTGTTGTTCCTTAAAATAGCTGAGCTGTTTGGTTTAGTTGATGTATCTTAATAATACATTTGTTTTTACTAAGAATAGGACTGTATTTTGTTATATAGTTGCTTTATTTTTTAATATGATGCCGTGTTTTTCCAAAGTTGAAAAGTCTATCTTTATTACTGCTGTGTCCAGTCTAATTGCTGCGGTGTCCTGTAATGGTCTTTACATTTCCTATTGATCTTCCACCTGATTTTTGTGTCCTTTCAAAACTACCTTTAGGCATTCGTATAGTAGCTTTACCGTCATATGATTGCCTTTTCTCATTATTGGTAGTTTGTTTTTTACTTATAGTTGTTGAAAATATTTTGTATTTTCCTTATTGAGTTGTGTTCACTTACTATAGGATTTCCTTTTTTTTAAGCCAAGTAATTCAAGCGCTCACTGCTGACTTCTGGTGTGACTTGCAGATGACAAATTTAGATCACAGCAAGGCTAACTCAGCCTGTCATTATTCCAAGGTTGTTGACTTGAGCATCATTAAAGTGGGTAACAGAAATATATGCTATTTACAAAGCTAAAATGTCAAAACTGTGGTAGGACATGCTATAAAAAAGACATTTTGGTCTTTATCTTTTCTGACAGTTACTTTTTCTTTTTTCTTATGATAGTTTTGCTATCCCCACTTAGTGTATTACTTGTTTATCTACTGGGCTCTTTAGTTCTTCCTTCTGTTCTCGGCTCTGCTCCTTTCAATGATTTACATCCTTATTGTTGGTATGCTGCTGTCGTGTCCTCCCACACAACCCCATATTGATCAGGAGCCGAAAGGGTCCCATTTTACACACTTAATGCCGAATACCTCAACGACCACCATTTCCTCATCACTTAGTCCGGTTTCAGAACCAATCACAGCACAAAAACGTCCCTCATCTCCACCGCGGATGACATCCACATGACTCTGGACAGAGGAGACACTACTGCCCTCATCCTCCTGGACCTCTCCGCAGTGTTTGATACATTCTCCCACCCATCCTCATCCAACACCTACATGACATTGTATTCGAAGGACACCCCCCGAAATGGATCTGCTCCGTCCTGACTGGAAGCACCAAGTCCGCCAGCCTGGCACCGTACACCTTGGACACCCCGACCTCCTCTGAGGAGTTCCGCAAAGATCCTTCCTGAGCCCGACCCTCTTCAATGCATGCATGGTCCTCCTAGTCAGCATCATCCGCTCTCAAACCATCAATGCCGTCTCCTAAGCTGACCATATGCAACTCGTTCTCTCCATCATGGGCAAGACACCCAGAACCCGGATCAAGACTAATGCTGCATGACTGAAATCGCTCACTGGGTAAAGACCAACATCCTAAAGCTGAACAACAACAAGACCGAAATCATAATCTTTGGGAAGAGCACATCACCGTGGGACTGTACCTGGTGGTCAACCGAGATAGGACTGACCCCCAATCACACCACTCTCACATAGAACCTCGGGATGATCTTTGACAGTAAAATCGACAAACTCACCCAAGTAAATGCCGCTACTGCCTCATGCTTCCATACCCTAAAGAAGTTGAGGAAGATTTTTAAATGGCTCCCAATCAGCACCTGATGAAACTGTCATCACGCCCTGGTCACAAGCAATCTGGAGTACAGGAACACCCTCTATGCCGGGATCAACAAAAACTCACCAGAAGGCTGCAGACCATTCAGAACACACTAGCCTGAAACGCTCTCAACCTCTAATGCCACAAATACATCTCACCACGCCGGAAGGAGCTCCTCTGGCTCCCCTTTCACAAATAAGCACAATTCAAACTCCTCACCCACACTTTCAAGGCACTACAGAACACTGGCCCAGCATGACTGAAATCGCCCACTGGATAAAGGCCAACTGTCTAAAACTGAACACCAAGAAGACCGAAATAGTAATCTTCGGGAATAGCACATCACTGTGGGACTCCACCTACACACACATTCAAGGTAATACACAACTCAGGCCCAACCTACCTCAACAGTTGCATCTCAAGTCCAACAAGCACCCAGGACCCCTCTACTCCGCAGAACTTCTGCTCGCCAACATCCCACGCATACATTGAACAAGAGCAGGAGGACGAGCGTTCTCTTTAATCACTCCTAACATACGGAACGACCTCCCTCTCCACACCAGAGCCTCCTCCTCTCTTCTTGAATTCCACTATAATCTGAAGACCTGGCTTTTCAATTAACCAACCTACCATAGGCAGGGCTCCACACACACACCTACTCAGTGCCAGGACACCCTTGTGGGTGATAGTGCGCTTTACAAATAAACATAACCTAATATAACAGATGCGGGCTGTTTTACCGGGTGAAGAGTGCCCTTGAAGATCTAGCGTGGTGATACCGATTTTATTAAAAACTCACAATTTCGCTCAAATTAGTAGTACAATATATCTCTAAATGATGTCCATACTGCTCGTCCCGTCCTATTGCTATCCATCTTGTTTTCTGTATCTTGGCTGCCTTTGGAGGCGTTGCCGCATTTTCCTAAAACTGCGCTTGTTGCTCGAATCTGTCTGTATTTCTATTGTCATTGTGTCCTTTCCTACAATACAGTGGGTGCTCCTCTCTAAGTATCGATTAGGCCTCCACTTTCATTGGTGTGTCCTGATATGTACTGAATTTGTCCATTCGCGTTACTTTTCTTTCCGGTGATAGTACCTTTTCAACTCCTATAGTTGTTGGCTAACAAATTATAGTTGTGTTTTTTAGGGAATGGTATTTTCTGTTTTTATATAGTTGCATTGTCTTTTCATACAGCTGCTGCATCTTACTTATATATGCTTTGTTCTTTCCTCCAGTTTCTCCGTTTTCCTCATGATAAAGTATCTTTATGTACAGTTGGCGGTTTCTTACATTTGATATAATTTGTTTATATTTCTGTCTTTGCATATAATTGATTTGTGTATTCAGATAGTTGATTTTCAGTGTTTATCTTGATTTTGTCCTTTTTATTGATTTCTCTTCTCATCATCGTGTATTCTTTTTATTTTATAAATATATGTTCCCTTTTCATGATTGTCTTATATTTTATTACAGTTTTGTATTTATCTTTGTGTATAGTTTCATTTTATTTCATTTATAGTTAATTATCGACTTTTCCTGTAGTTGGTTGCTTCCTTAGCATTTAAAAAAAAATATGTGATTTGTATTTTCCCTATGGGTGCAATGCGTTTACAGATTGGTGCTTTTTGTTGTAGTTCATGTATTTTTATAAAGTTATTTTAAATTTCTTTTTAGTTTCTCATCCTTCTATATAGCTGTTTTCTTTTCATGGGGTTTTCTTGTATTTCTTTTATTTGACCAGACCTTTCTTATATTTACATTTTCTATTTATTGTAGTTTGTTTTTCTTGGTGATACGTTGTTTTTGTTTGAGCATTATTGCTTTCGGATGGGAGCATCCACAATTTTTATTTCCTTAACACATGCTTCCATAATAAAGGCTAGGGTACACAATGCAGGGAAATAGCTATTAAAAGTAGTCCATGCCCGGATCCATGATTACTATAACATTACTTGCAACTGTCCCCAGACCTCCGATTGGTTGATTTAAATAGACATTTTGTATTGCTCTTCTCGGAATTAAGGCTAATGGTTGGGCTTACTTTTTTCTGCTAGCTCCTCTCTCGCTCTGGGCAATCATAAAACTATCATTATCATATATCTAGTACTCAAGAGTTACCTAAATATATAGTTATGTTGTCTATATTTTATTTGCGTATGTGTATTTTGGTTTAAGTGTTTTTGATTTGTTTTATTGATTTTTTCTTTTTTGTGCAGTCGTTCTAGCTATACTAGCAGTCTCTATCTTTTTTTTAACAGTTTTTTTATTAAGGCTGTTTTAAATCATTCCAGTATAGCTAAAAACATCCTTTCAAAAACAAAGCATTTAACAATTGAAATGAGCCCCGAATCATAGGTTAGGGAAAAGTTGATCGTCCTAAGATGTCGCCATGTCAGCAGGAGGGGATCATTGCTTCTGGTTTTCATATTCCATCTCTTGAGATTCACACAGACCCCTCACCCAGGTTCTTTAGGATGCAATAAAGTCCAGCAGATCAGGGATATCCCCAGATAGCCTTTCTTAGAGTGACCCAAACAGAGTGGAAGTCTCTTGATAAGGTTGGTTCTCCATTCTGTTTGTGATTCTACTTCCTTCTTCCTCTCTGATGGTGGCATCCATGCGAGGGGCTCCCTTAGGTAGCTTTTGAGAGGTTTAACCCCCAATATTCCAGCCCTTGGCTCCAGGCATGATTTGGCAACACTGGCATCCTGATTTCTTTGCCCCGCCTCCTTACAGCACACTCCCCGCCGCCGCCTCTTATTTAAGCATTGGGTACCAAGCACAATACAGCATCTCACCTTTACAAACTTGAATCTTTCTTGTCGCCTTCCTGACACATGACACACGGGACACAGCCGTCTACACCACCTTCACCGACTTAGAGTTATGCGTGATTGCTGTCGGAGGAAACGATGGCCATAGAAGAGAAAACAGTGGTTCACCAAGGAATAATTGTGAACTAGCATAGTATCACTCATAGTAACTCAGTTATTATGACAATTTATGTCAAAATAATCACCTTGCCACGAGATACTTTCTTTACTTAGCAAACCATGAATTGCATAAGAAGAATAGGTTTATTTAAAAAGGAAACAATGCCAGCATTTGAATGTCATCTCAAAGAAATGTTCCCAATACAATTCTAAGAATACGGGATTGTTGATTTAAATATCCATTAAGGATTTGTTTTTTTGTGCTCTCATGATGGCGTGCTAGGTTCTTGGGTAGAGGGGTGTGAAGGTACTTCGTGCCGTTTGGTGTTGTAAATTGTAGAGGGAAGCAAGGGCGGTGCCAAGAATTAAAAGGGTGGCATGGCTCAAGACTAAATGTATTGTATTACAACATCATTCATAAGTGAGACCTATTGTTGAGATGTCATTCACGAGATAAGAGATACTGTAACATCATTTGCTATAGGGGACTCATTGTCACATCATTCATTTGATGAGGATTATTTGTGACATTGTTCACTATATGAGACCTGTTGTGACTTCAAAAGTTTTCCAGGATGTGCCCATCTGAAAAACCTGGTGAACACCCGCAACTTGCACGATTTGGGGTATTCACCAATGCTTTCGAAGTAACTTTCCAAAAATAATTTAGTGGTTGCAAAATCTCGATAGGCTTTTCGGACCACAGTTGTAGTACATATGATCCTAGGCCCTTTCACGGTGTTGCAGACAAAAAGTTGAATCATTTGCGACCATAAGGGGAACCCCCCATTGTGGTTGCTAATATAATTCCTCAAATTGCCTAGAGTCCGGTGGATGCGATTAAGCTATCTAGCCTGGGTGAAGTTACCTTAGGACTGCTATATAGTATTGCTTTCTTCTAGGACCTGCCCTGTCTTTCCAACATTGAACAGTAAGATGCAGTCTAATATCGCTATCACTCCTTTCCTCAACTCTTTCTCTCTCTTCTTACTGCTCTCTGCTCTCTGTCTACCCTATCACAACGTTACCCATCCATTCTTCCTGATTATTCGAGTTCCTACTTGGAGTGGGCGAGTTTTCTCACCTGTTACCCGGTGCTTAACTTGTAAATAAATAAATAAATAAATAAGTGCCAGAGCCCTGTTCATGAGGCCACTGCAGCTTGCACCACTTATTGCCTCTGCCAGCGCCGCCAATGACAGAACCAAATTGGGTGGCGGGTATTAGTCCTTTTTAATGTATATTGAATTAGTAAACATCTGTTGTTGTGCTCATCTCTAAATCAGGCAAACAACACCACCTTGTGGCAGACCCTTATAAGTACCGGTGTTGGCAATTAAGTGTCGGTGCCTAGCCCCGGCAACCCCCGGCTCAAAGTAAGCACTGCTGTTACCTCATTGCATCGTTATCGTCCTTTTTTTATTTTTTATTAATTTTATTATCTATGCATCGTTATCTTCCTTGAGGTATCTGATTGCTTTGCTTTCCATTTAGATGCCTCCAACCTACACTTCCTACATTTAAGCCCATCTTTAAACTCCTTTTGGCAGGTCCTTTTGTCAGTGTAGCTCTTTTAAGCATTACGTTGATGCTGGCGGTGACACTTAGGCTTGTGTCGGTTGGCGGATTTCTGCCAAGTGATGCCTCGTGGAACCTCTGCAAACATATATGCATGAATCCTTCTGTTTCCTGTCCGGATGGACGGAGCTATTCTGAGAAATTCATCTTCACCGGCCCTGACATGTTTAGTTGTTCTAATGAAGGGTTGTGGTCCCAGATTCCAGTAACTGTTTATGAAATAAGCTACCTGTAACAGTAGTGTGTTGCATGTTTATTCCTAACCTCACTTGCTTCGAAATTGCCTGGAAAAAACACAGCTACTGGAAGTAGAGTGTATAGTGTAGGACACAACAAACTTTAGTGAGCCTAACAAGTCACATTTTCCAAGCCAGACCACACAATGGTGGTGATAAGCACAGCATGGTGTCTTTATGATACTTTCCTTCCTAGTGCAGACCTTTGAAAATGGCATTGGCTGCTCCACACCCCACTCAATTCAATAGGTGAATGGGTCAGAGTGAAGGCATAAACATTCTCTGTGCAAATGTGTGATCTTGTCAATCCACAACTCATAGCTATATTGAAATATACAAATGATTGCATACCAACATGCATAAGTTGTGTAGTCCTTTACTGGTGTGCTGAGTCAAATGATATAGGAAACAAAATGGAGTCCAACCAATATTGAACCACGCTCGCTCTCCTATATGTAATATGTAAATGCTGATGTTTTTAAAGACATTTAACAATTTAACAATTGTGACAATATTGCTGTGATTTTAAAATGGCTTCCTCTCTTTGATTTCAGAACGGGAGGCGAAGAAAGCGTGCTCCTGGCTGCGTGCGGCCGGGTTCCCACAGTATGCTCAGCTCTACGAGGGTGCGTATTTCATCTTTCTGTTGGGTTTTGGTCGTGTAAGCTTCTACACAAATGTTTCCTAGAATTGAATGCTTTCTTTCAGCCACAAGTCAACAAAGATCTTACAAGGCCTGCCATTGGGTGAGATGCTGCCCCAGAAGCAAGGGCACAAACAAACACAAATACAATATGTTAATACACATGAGACAGTGACTTATGGAAATATATGAAATCCAACAGATGCATGCAGATAAAGCTAGCCAAATTTCAAATATCTTTTAGTCTACCTTTAGTCGTTTTGAGAATTTAGGTGATTCTCTTATACGCGATCAAATAGTACGATGCACAAATAATAGGAAAGTGCGTGAGAAATTGCTCATCAAAGATTCTACGTTGGAGGAGGCAATACAGATACCAAAGGTCTTAAACACACTGATTTGTGGATAAAAGAGATGGACAAATGTAGTAATTCAATATTGTCAAAAGATTCTGTTTCAAAGGATACAAGTGTTAAGGGGTCTGATGTCCATGCATGCATTGATGAGACTAAGGCCATGCGACCTGCTAAAAAATCTCAAGTCAAGCAATCACAATTTAGACCTTTTAACAAAACGAATGAAGCTCCTCATAGCACTAAATGCTATTCTGGAATGAATACATCACGTGTTGTAAAATGTTATCGTTGTCGGGCGCCAGGTCATATTGCTTCCAGCAGTATGAGTATGGGTAGGAATGCTATTTGTAGGGCATGTGGCAAGAGAGGTCACCTTGCAAAAGCATGCAGTGCCAAGACGCAATATGTACAAGAAGTAATAATAATAATAAACTTTATTCGGATTTTACAAATCCATAAAAGCAGTACAGGTAAAAAATCTTCAGTGAAATATAATTACAAATTACTTAAAAACAACAAAAAAGGAGTTTTGGAAATGTATACAGTACTATTATAGTTAAAGGTTTTTCCTGTGTCCATATATACATTTCAGAAAGTTAAGGACATGGTAACATGTGACTTCGGTATCCAAAAGCTGCAAGCTCAACATGGCTACTCGGCATTGTCTGAGACCCCAAGATTTTAAAAGAGTTAGTAACCAGAGTTTGCGATGTTCCTGATAAAATTTGCAGAACAGAACAGTATGAAGGGTGGTTTGGCCTGATATCCCATCGCATGGACATGGAAGTGGATTTGGGTCCCAAACGTTTGGCGTTGGGAAAGCTACCAGTTTATGAAATATGTTCAGTCTGAATCTTATCAGGAGAAATCGTTCGAAGGTACCAATGTCAAGGTTTAAATAGGGCTGCATTAAAAGGGTAGATTGAACCATTATTGCGTGCTGCACCGACTGTTTCCCAGCTTCTATTTGTAGTCTCAGATTGCCCAGATGGTCCAAGGCTCGTTTTTTTAAGTTATTTTTTGAGAGTTCTCCAATTTTTTCGGGGTTTAAATAATATTTTTCTATTCCAAGGTCAAAGAGAAAGGTCCGGATATAAGCCAGCCATTTAATTTTTAAGACATAGTCCAGAGACATTGCATCCGCCAGTATTGTTTTTGTGATGTCGTTTTTATCTGACGCCCAGATACGTCGCCAAAGGAGGAGTGGTTGAATTTTGGCAAGATCTTCGATGTATGGTGCCCCCAATTCTAAATGGCAGGCGTAAGTCGAGGAACTTTTGGGGGCGGATAAAAGGAATCTGAAAAACTTGTTTTCTGCAATTTGCAGAGAGGTGACATCCGTATGGCCCCATAGTCCTGCTCCATATAAAGCTGTAGATTGACACTTGGCTTTATATATGGTTATCAATTCCCTGGGCGGACGTTTTCCTAGTTTTTGTGTAAACGACACCAATGCGGCTAATGCTCTTTTAAAACAATGTTTTCTGGCTTCTACTGCTGGTTTCCAGGAGAGTTTATTATCTATCATGACTCCCAGATAGCAGTATTCATTTGTAGAATCTATTCTTTGGCTGTCAAGGTAGATGGAGTTTTGCTGTTTCCTCCCAACCCCAGCCTTCATTACGAAAGTCTTTTTTACGTTTATGTGAAGGTCAAGGGTTCTCATAAACTGCGAGTATCTATTAAGGGACCTTTGGAGTTCACGGGGGGTTTGTGCAAGGAGGACGGCGTCGTCCGCGTAGAGTAGGGCGGGGATCGGGCGATGTTTGGCCAGTGGAAGGTCACGGGCACCCTTCAGGAGCTCGACCTCCAAGTTGTTGGTGTAGAGGGAGAAAAGGAAGGGTGCCAGGACACATCCTTGTCTGACCCCACGCTCCACTCTAAAAGACGCCGTCAGTTCCCCCTTTGTCCCGTAGCGGACTCTTGCAGATGGATTGGAATAGAGTTCCCTTAAAAAGTTCAGGAGTGATGGATCTACCCCCATCTGTGCTAAAAGGGACCACAATTTTGTATGGGAGACGCAGTCGAAGGCCGCGGACAAATCTACGTAGGTCATATAAAGTTTTGCTTTCTTTGCATGCACATATTTTCCAAAGATTATCGATAAATTTAGGGCTTGTTCCACAGTACCTAGTCCTTTTCTAAATCCAAATTGAAGATCGGATAGGATGCCTCTCTCTTCCGCCCAGTCCTGAAGTCTTTCTAAAATCACTCTTCCTGCTATTTTTCCCAGTGAGTCCAGCAAAGAAATTGGGTGATAGCAGGCAGGGTCCATACGGTTACCTTTTTTAAATATCGGCACCATAATGGACCTTGTCCATGACTCCAGAATTCCTAATTTTGCCGTGGCAGTGCAGACCCTTGTTAAAATCGGTGCCCAAAGTTCTGTTTGATGTTTAAAAAAGTCTGCCGGGACTCCGTCCGGCCCTGGAGCTTTTCCTTTTTTGGTTGAGTTCAATGCCACAAGAATCTCGGAAATTTCAAAATTTATACCTATAGGGTATGGTAGGAATATTTTTTCCTCTTCTTCCGTCTCTTGGTCAGAGGTTGGTTTTTGGAAGATGCTGGTAAAGTGTGATACCCAAGTTGCAGCGTCTATAGCAGCTTCGATTTTTGGGCAAGTGTCGTCTGCCAAGAAAGGAGTTCTTATAATTCTCCAGAAGGCTTGAGAGTTATTTTCTTGGGCACTGGTGTGGAGTTCATGCCACAGCGCTTGCTTCAGTTCCTCTTTCCTCTTTTTCCTTATTTTATGGTATTCACTTCTGAGGGTGGCTATTGTACGGGAATCCCTTTCGTTTTTGTTTAAGGCTAGCTTCAATTTTGTATGAGCCTTCGTACACTCTTGGTTAAACCAGCCTTTGGCCCGGGATGGACCGAATTTTTGTTTTTTTGTGAGTAAAACCTTTAGTTTGTCCATAATTTGGGCAAAGTTATTTAGAAGCTCCGCGTCATTAGTTGCTATGTTCAAACAAATTTTAATTTGGGAATAGACTGATCTTATTAACTCTTTGGTAAGTTCCTCTGGGTTTATCCCTCCCCATTTTATTGAGTACCCGTTTACTTTATCCATATTGATATTTTCCTGGGTCAATGCATTGGCTATTATTACTGGAGAACATTGTTGATAGTTTAATGAGACTTCCAAGGTTAATATTGCATGGTCACTTTGAGGATTTGGTTTGACTTCAAAGTTTTTTATTCTTAGTTGTAAGGATGTTGATATAATTATGAAGTCTACCGTGGTTTTGTAGCCTCTTCCTATGTAAGTGGGTGCAAGTGAATTATCCCCATAGTCCCAGGTGTTTACTATCTGGAGATCCAGGTCGGATAGGAGATCATTCATTTGTCTACCCATTTTATTATGCAAAAAATGGGTGAGTGAGAGGCCATCTTCTGTCACCATGCCAGGACATTTTCTTTTTGGTTGGGTACAGGCGTGAAGATTGAAGTCGCCTGCCCATATTATTGCGGCCGGGCCTCTTTCTCCTTGTTTCATTCTGAGAGTAAATAATTTTTCGTGAAGATGGGCCAGGACTCCCTCAAAGTCCAGTTCATCCAGGTTGTTATAAAAATTAATGATAACTATTGACTCTTTTTTCTGAAGGAAAAGACCAAGGATCTGCAAATTAGGTGCCAGTTCTATAACCTTTATTTTAGCGTTTTGGATAGTGTTGGCTACGTATATGCACAGACCTCCCTTTGGTCTGCCTATGTGTCCCGACTGCGCGAGAGAGGAGTACGTTTTGTACCCCTGCAGGTGATGTTCTTGTAATGACCATGTCTCCTGTATGCATATTACTTGGTGATTATGCATGTGGTGCATGATTGTCCCATCCTCTATTTTTGTCCTTAAACCGGCGATGTTCCACGAGATCAGACTCAGGATTGTTGGACTGTCCCTTGAGCTTTTTACTCTTTTTGATTCATTAAGGATCTCTGGGGCTGGAGGAGTCTCTAGGTCTGGAGGGACTAATAGGGAGACCGTGGGTTCCAGTAGGTCTGTGTGGATTTGGGAGTGTTCTTGTGGTTGTGGTAGTCAATCGACGCACTCCAAAGCGCTATACCTATTTGCTAATTGAAGGCCATTCCAGCTATCCCAACGTGTGGGGTCACTGTACTTTCTCCAGTGTTCCTGTCCACTCCATTCGTCCCTGTCTCTGCCTTGGTAGTTAAGGCCTAGTGGGTTGGGCGGGGGAAACCGTCCTTGCCGCGGCTGCTGCCATGGGTGAGTGTTGTATTGCATGGAATGCTGGGGTTGCCACCACTGTTGGGTGGTATGATATGGGTATTGAGGAAGATGCGCTGGTGGGTGGGTCGCAGGGTGTATGGATTGAGGAAGTTGGATGGGGGGTTGCCACTGGAAAACTGATTGTTGTGAATTTTGTGGGAATCGTGGCATGTGTGGGTGCTGCTGGTGTTGATACATATTGTATTCAGTGGAGTTTATAGGCCCAGTGTTTAATGGGAGTACGGGAAAGGGGAAATTTTGCCTTGAGGATGGGGGTAGGAAATAGGACAAGGGTAGGGGATTTATTTGGGTGGCTGGTCCTCTGTTGGGTGAGTTGCAAATATAATTTGATGCCCCTATCTCCCTGAATTTGATGCTGATGACATCCCCCGCTATTGCCTTCGTGCTTCTACCAACCCAGTCTCCTCTGCGTGCAGAGAAGATGTCACCCCTGATGTGAGCGGGTAGGGGTTTATGGAGTTGGAGCCACTGTGCGCATTTGTTCCTCAGCTCTGCGAAGGTTTCTCTTACGCCCTCCTTCAGTGGGGGAACAGCTGTTAGCACCACCACGAAGGGAGAAGCTTCCGGGGGTAAGTTGATTATTTTGGGCTGAGACTGCTTGGTCTTCAGTTCCGGAGGTTTTTCTTGGGAGGGGGTTTCTGCTGGAATGGTGGTATTTCCTTTTTTTTGTCGGTTGTTTGTTTTAGTTTGGCCTGCTGGACCTATTTGTGTGGCAGAGGGGAGATCTACCGCCACCGGAATAATTTGGGAGGCATCTAGATTAGTCCCTTTTTTAGCTAGGGGTTGTGTTACTGCCGCTTTTCTGGTTGGTGAAGTGTGAGGCTTGTTTGTTATACCTGTTATTTGTTTGGGACTAGATGGTTTTTTTGGGAGTATTTCCTTTGCCCCCTGCGTTGGGGCGGGACCATTCCCGCTTGCCTTACAACTGCATTTGGTATTGATTAGTGACGTAAGTCTGTCCAACTTTGATATTAGGGGTTTGATCTGTGCTGTAATTTTGGCTTCGAGGTCTGATTTTAGGTCCATAACCATGTTTTCCACCCAACAGGGGATACCTGCCGAGGAGTTTGGGGTGGGCGTGATCAGGTTATGATTCTTTGTTTTTGTTTTAGGTTTTTCCTTGATAATTGGCGTAGCCTTAGGGAGGGTGGAGGTGTTTTTCCTTGATTTTGTTGGTTCTAGGGTCGTTACTGGATCAGGTAATAAGGGATTACTGATGGCACTCTGATCTAATTTTTCAGTCGGTGATTGGCAGGCTTCTAAGTCTGGGGTTGCTTCAAAGTCGACATATGATTGATCAGAGTCAGTTTGAGTTACGGATAAATCTACAGAATTTGGAACAGTCATTGTAGGAACGATGGTTAGTGGCAGTGGTAAAGAGCAATTGTTAGCAACCTGGTGAGCAGGGGAAATTGCGGTAGCAAGTGAGCCGAGCGAGGATCGTTTGGCCTGCATGAGGTCCAAGGAGACTCTTTACTCCAGTAGGATGATACTCTTATCAATGGTGTCGTTTACCCTGGATATGAAAAGGTCTATAGGACCGGTCACTTGTGTCACCAGTGTAGCTTTCTTAGACGTGCTTCTGGTTTTGGGACGCATCGTGATTCTCAGTGATGTGCTTCAGAAGTCGTGGGGGCCTGTGGAAACGAAGTAAAGTACAGGGTGACAGGGCCGGGGCCGTCCTCTGCCGTCCTCGAACGGCCTCAAACGGCCCTGTCTTTGCCCAGTCTTCGCCCGTGCTGCGTCCCGCGCTGCGGGAGTGAGATGTTATTAAGTAGGGAGCGTAAAGGGCAGGGGGCGGGCCAGCAGGGAGAGCGGACCGGAAGCTCTTCCTTGGTCTTGCAGGGACTTCTGGGAAATGAAGTCCCCGCACGCTCGCAGCCCCGCTGGTTCCTCGCGCCCCTTACCGCCTTGCTGCCGGCGTCCTCGCGTTGGTCCTTGGAGATGCTGCCTCTACCAGCACCCACCGGCGAAGCGGCACCCGCGAAGCGGGTGCGGCGAGAGGTGGGCTGGGGGGCCGGTGCGCTGCTGGGCTGATAGGTTACAGCGTGAGTGATACCTTCCGATTCAAAAATAAGTAAGTAGGTGTCCCACAGGGTAGAGGAAGAGGAGCGCTTTTAACTGGCTTTGATGGGCGGGGGGCGGGCCAGCAGGGAGAGCGGACTGGAAGCTCTTCCTTGGTCTTGCAGGGACTTCTGGGAAATGAAGTCCCCGCACGCTCGCAGCCCCGCTGGTTCCTCGCGCCCCTTACCGCCTTGCTGCCGGCGTCCTCGCGTTGGTCCTTGGAGATGCTGCCTCTACCAGCACCCACCGGCGAAGCGGCACCCGCGAAGCGGGTGCGGCGAGAGGTGGGCTGGGGGGCCGGTGCGCTGCTGGGCTGATAGGTTACAGCGTGAGTGATACCTTCCGATTCAAAAATAAGTAAGTAGGTGTCCCACAGGGTAGAGGAAGAGGAGCGCTTTTAACTGGCTTTGATGGGCGGGGGGCGGGCCAGCAGGGAGAGCGGACCGGAAGCTCTTCCTTGGTCTTGCAGGGACTTCTGGGAAATGAAGTCCCCGCACGCTCGCAGCCCCGCTGGTTCCTCGCGCCCCTTACCGCCTTGCTGCCGGCGTCCTCGCGTTGGTCCTTGGAGATGCTGCCTCTACCAGCACCCACCGGCGAGAGGTGGGCTGGGGGGCCGGTGCGCTGCTGGGCTGATAGGTTACAGCGTGAGTGATACCTTCCGATTCAAAAATAAGTAAGTAGGTGTCCCACAGGGTAGAGGAAGAGGAGCGCTTTTAACTGGCTTTGATGGGCGGGGGGCGGGCCAGCAGGGAGAGCGGACCGGAAGCTCTTCCTTGGTCTTGCAGGGACTTCTGGGAAATGAAGTCCCCGCACGCTCCCAGCCCCGCTGGTTCCTCGCGCCCCTTACCGCCTTGCTGCCGGCGTCCTCGCGTTGGTCCTTGGAGATGCTGCCTCTACCAGCACCCACCGGCGAAGCGGCACCCGCGAAGCGGGTGCGGCGAGAGGTGGGCTGGGGGGCCGGTGCGCTGCTGGGCTGATAGGTTACAGCGTGAGTGATACCTTCCGATTCAAAAATAAGTAAGTAGGTGTCCCACAGGGTAGAGGAAGAGGAGCGCTTTTAACTGGCTTTGATGGGCGGGGGGCGGGCCAGCAGGGAGAGCGGACCGGAAGCTCTTCCTTGGTCTTGCAGGGACTTCTGGGAAATGAAGTCCCCGCACGCTCGCAGCCCCGCTGGTTCCTCGCGCCCCTTACCGCCTTGCTGCCGGCGTCCTCGCGTTGGTCCTTGGAGATGCTGCCTCTACCAGCACCCACCGGCGAAGCGGCACCCGCGAAGCGGGTGCGGCGAGAGGTGGGCTGGGGGGCCGGTGCGCTGCTGGGCTGATAGGTTACAGCGTGAGTGATACCTTCCGATTCAAAAATAAGTAAGTAGGTGTACAAGAAGTAGATGATTCTTGTGAAAGGGTACATTAATTGTTTTTATGTGTGGATGACATGAGTAGTCCTGATGTAGTTTATTACAGTGGAGTGATGGAAAATAACATTACTACAGAGAATACTGACTAATTAGAAAAACCTCATTGCACTATTAGTTTAGATTTGAATGATGTCACGATGTTAGTTGATTCAGGTAGTTTATATACGCTACTGTCAAATTTGCTAACCCATTGTGCTTTGCACGCGTGGGTTCGGATCCCATCCTCGTCGCCAATGTAAAGATCTTCTCCACGCAAGATATGAAGAAAGTAGTCTTTATTGTAGAAGATAAAGAACTGTCAAATTTGCTAATCCATTGTGCTTTGCGCGCGTGGGTTCGGATCCTCGTCGCCAATGTAAAGATCTTCTCCACGCAAGATATGAAGAAAGTAGTCTTTTTATTGTAGAAGATAAGGAACAGGTACCTCCAGCTTCTTCCTCTATCTTCACAGCTCTAAGTCAGCTTCTTCAAACAACAACATTCTACCTTAGCAACAAGCCTACATTCTATATGTATGAAAACTCCACACTTATGTATTCTAGTGCCTGTAAATAAAATCCCTATGCAGAGCATTTGCCCATCACCTTCCTTTGTTTCTTGACCGATTGCTTTGGTAAAAACACCCTCTTTTCAGATTTCTCGCCCCGTTGGGCACTTTGGCGATGAAGGGTTCTTGATATTGTCTATCGCCGAAGCAGCTAAGGGGTTTTCTACTGCCAAATGACTTCCATGTTGTCCTTTTATGTTCTGCAACCCTGACAAGCGAATGCTACAATATCAACCCGAAGCATTCTGGGGTTTTGAACCCATGCTGTAATGGTAAAATCAAACTACAAGTCTCAGATCACAAGGGGTCTGAGGCTGGGAAGTCAGGACTGGCTGGAGGTGCTCTACATGATAAGGGCCTGCTTAACAACCTTGGGCACTGGCGAACATTGCTGTCTCCTCAGGGGCTTGAAGCTCTACATAAACTCTATTATCTTGTTGGGTCCAACCACTTGAGTGTGTTTCATGTGTTTGCAGAACTCTGATCTTAAAAGGGAGGCCACGTGCAGTCTCTGAACTGTGCAGACAACTTTGGAACTGAGACACTCACTCAATTTGACTAGTTCTCTGTAAATTTCCTGTACAGCTCTCATGGACAACCGTAACCCGGGCCAAGTGTCGCGAATACGGCTATTGCTTGTTAGGAGTTCGGCCTTCACACCCTTCCCCTGTCACCACACTGGTCTTCCGTGGGAGAATTGTTGTTTACCGCTGACAGCCCATCTGTCGTTTCCATGGCCGGCTCCCAGGGCCTTCAACCTTGGCTCGGCTCTGAAAGGGAAGGCCGAGAACAATGGCGGGAAACGGGGCATCATGGCCGAGCGCGAGGCCAGCGATTGTCTGACGCCGAGACTTCCATATCCCCTCATAGCGAGAATTCTGCACAGCGAGGGAAGGGGCGCTTTTTTTACTCCCTGACTTCTTCAATCATCTCCCCTCCGGCCTTGACCATGCATTGATGGCAACAAGGAGTGAAGACGCCATATTGGAGATTTGGATAAGCTCATTTTGGCTTCTTGGGGACCTTTAGGACGAAGCCTCATTAAAACTGTCCCCGGCGCATAAGTTCTCTTTTTCAGGTTCTACAAGCTGCCTTGCAAGGCCTTGTTGTCTTTGTATTGCATAAAGGTATCCCATGAAGCACAGGCACTTTTATACACTAAGCGGAGAAGCGTGGCTCAATGGTTAGAGCGGCAGTCCCTGATGCAGAGGTTTGGCCCGGGACCAGGGTTCAATAACCGCCTCGGCAGTTCTTGGACTCAATTTCCCTGGACCTGATAATTCTCGCCTCGGTGCCTAGTCTAATCATGGGTCCCACTCAGCAACTCTCGGCAATAGCTTGCTTAATCTCCACAACGGCCCCAACAGCGCTGGATGCCTGGCTTCACCTTGGGGGTGTCCAGGAGTGGACATTTCACATGGAAAAGCCAGGATGGGTTCCACAGCGGTATGAATACAGCGCTACGAGACCTCTGGGTAGAAGTGCGCTATATAAATACAAACACACAAACACAAACTAAGCGCAACCCCGTAAACAAGGGGACAGTGCACCTCATCAGAAAAAAGTGCCACAACTTGCACTTATACTGAAGTCCCAGCAGTGCATGCGCAGAAGACGGCACAGTAACGGAGGAAGAGGTGTACGCGCCGCACTGCGACTGCATGCTTCTGGTTGCCTCAGAAGGTTAGATCAATTCCAAAGTGCAGGCCCCATTCAAAGTCCAAAGAGAGAGGTGCTGCTGAGCAGACAGGGAGCACAGCCCTGCCACCCTGAGGTATGTTCAGCTGCACACCATCCTCCATCTAAAAATGGGAAGATCTATCTCCACAAATGAATTCCAAGATGGCAGTGCATGCTAAGTGTCCGGCACCTGTCGGGAGTGGGACATGTGCCCCATCCAACTGGGTCCTCAGTCTGTGCTCAGCCATCTGTGGGAGGTTCAGTGGCAGGAAAGTGAAGCAGACAGTGTGTTAGAGTGGTGCTAATATCCAAGTTGTCAGTGCTACTGGGCATTGGCATCTACTAATCACCCGTTCTGTCATGACCTGCCTTTTCGTGGGACTTGCAACAGTCATTGCAGGGCAGATAACCACTCTTAATGGATCTGTGCAGTTATTTTAGCATTTTTTATTCAATAATACATAAATAAACGATAGATTAGGCACAGTCCAAGACTAGTCTTAAATGAAAAGATCATATGAGGAGGGATTCAAGAATTGAAACCTAGAGGAGAAAAGGAGAGGTGCATAACTGTTAGATACTCATAACAAAAAGGGGAGAGAGAGAAGGAAGTGGATTCGATCTCCCTGGTCAGTATATCATAAACAAAGTAGAATCCACTGAAGAGTTACCGTGGTCCCTACAATGGTGGGGAGCACTTAGTGTTTTTAAAATACCCCTCACACACCAAAAGGACCCTTGGTGTCATGCTTCATCATTGGGGTCTTCGCACCCCTCTACGGGATGCGGCGTGCTACTACCTACGACTACGCGGAGCACTTATACACAGACTATGTGTGGTGTGTGTAGGGTGGTGGTTTGTCAGTGAGTAGTGGGGTTTGGAATGTGATAGGTGATGATTAAAAAATACCTGGCTCGTGGGGTAGAATTTTTTTTTAATATGCCCCCGGGCTGGTATTGTTAAAAGGGTTTTGGTGTGAGGTTACCTATGTATAGTGATGTACATTAACCTCGCTTGTGCGTCAACATGTTTCGGAGTCTAAATTTCTTCAGGACGGGGTTGCACAAATCCCCACCGTAGTCACATATGTTAAAAAAGTGTATTATACAGAAAAGTGAACTTAAGGGTATATTTGTACCTAATTCACAATATTTTTCGTAGTCTTTCGCCCAATAGGCGTTGCTGTAAGAAAAGACTTAATAATAGAGCTTGATAAGCATCATGAGCCTTCTTGCATTATGGGGGTTGAATCGGGCCACTATGCAACGATTGCTGCTTGTTGTGTCAGTCTCCCTCTCCTCGACGCGGCTCCCCTGGACTGTTAGAGACATTGCAGTTGTAGACTATTTCTAAAACAAGATCATAAGTCTGGTTGGGAGGACTCGAGACAGTAAGAAATATTGTTTTGTGAATGCACGAGGCAGCAAAAGTGGTGGAGAAAGAGTAAATGAACAATACCGTATTGTGCAATGGTTAATCTGAGGACCAAGGGCACTCGGGAAAGTGGGTAGATCTGGCATGCCTTACCGACTGCCTAATTATGTGTGTCTGTGTATAGTCCTGTGTTCATGAGGGAAGAGTAGGCCACTCTGTGTTGCTAGAGGAATGTAAGAGGCATTCATCACATCCCTGGAAGTTTGGTGGTACTAGCACACAGTAACTCGACGGCCATTTTGTTTTTATTCTATTCATAAAAATAGAAGAAAGACAACAAAGGGTTCATCACCCGCAGTCACGATCACTTTCCTGTAAGGTTGTGGTCCTTCCAGATTGTAAAGTGGCTGTCTGGCCTGTGTGGCTATCTCCTATAAAACGGGCATCCCTTGTCACGCGATTACATGTCATAAGAGTGGGCTTCACTGAAATTGTGAGTACCAGCTGTAGGAGTTACCATGAGGATATGCAGCAGGGCTGCCTACTGTGAGAAGGGGCTGAGTGCGTAACTGCTTTACAACGGCTGTCACCAATGAAGAGTGGTACTTTCTATAAGAGAAGGTATACCACCCGAATGTCGACTTTTAAATATCGCGCTACCGCAATATTGTAGCCAGACTATTGACTGCCAAAATATTGTGACAATAAATATATACAGGTTAGTTGTCACTGGTTGTATTTATGTCTATATATGTATCTTGACGATATTTCGGCAGTCGGTATACCAGCTGCTGGACTTTGGTAGCGCCATGTGTTTGTGCGCGATAGAACACCCATAAGAAAACGCTCTGATCCTTGCCCTGAGTGGGCATCCGTGTGGACAGAGGTTTCTGCTGTTGGCTCCTGCATCATAACTATCTGTACTATTGTGGTGATGTAGGTGAGAGCACGTAGCCACACTCTGATGTTTGGTGGCAGAGGCGGCCTTAGGCATGTGCAAGCTGTGCACCTGCACAGGGCCACCAAACCCCAGGGGCCACCACGCCAATATATATCCTTAATATAATAATCCTCTGAGGATGGATACATATTTGCGTGGCGGCCCCTGGCAGGGATTTGGCGGCCTACGGCTCTGTTCCACTTCCAAACACCCTGACCCCCCCACCCCCTCCCTCTTCACTGGCCTCCGCGCTCCGCCCCTCCCGGACCCCCTCTTCCGGGGCCCCTTACCTACGCTCCCTGCCCAGGGCCGCCATGAGCCTAGAGCCACCCCTGTTGGTGGGATGTGGTCCTTGTTCTAGATCTAGGATCAAGGTCAGTTTTGGGTGGGACTGGGATATCAAATAGCAGTTGTGCATCGGTTCATGATTGTATCATAAATAGCGCTCCCGGTTTTATGGTATTTTGTTTTTTACATGTCCTTCTGTATGTATCCATATTTATTTTTTGGCTATCGTGCTTGTATTTATCCACGTTTGTTTTGAGAATAAATGGTACATTTCCACATTTATTTAACTGACAAGCATGCACTCATACTTCAATACCTGTCGCGGTTTAGAAAATTAAGCTGACAAATATAACAAATCACTACTCCCACAGGTAAATATTAGCTTTATGTACAAATGTATGCTAACATATGCTGTATTTAAGGAAATCTCATCCTGTTTTTAACTCCTCCTGCTTGTAGCTTCTCATCTGTTGGCCTGGAATGTATGTGGGCAGAATGGAGATTTACTCACAAGAATCACAATTTTCTGCTTTTAAACATTCATACAGACAGAAAACATATTTTCTGTTCGTATTTATCTGTACAAATCTGTGAAAACTAGGAGCCTTAATCATAAAGCCGTTTGCAAATTAATATCTATTCATGAAGCAAACTTGCCTTGTCTCTTCCTCTTTGATACCAAGTTGAGTGGAGTGATCAAATGGGGTGGAACTCTGAAGTGCCTTCCTTCGTACCTCTAGGAGCTATGTTGCTGCACCAATCCTGGAACAGTGAAACAGTAGGAAACGGATCCGCATACTCAGAAGGCCTGCAGCTGCTCGCCTTCCAAATTGTGCTCCAGAAATTCCCGGTACACTGCAAGCCCCAGTCTGGAAACATTGTGTCCCGGTGACATAGAGTTATAAAAAGCCACCACCAATATGGAAAGTGTAAGGTCCATGAGCAGTAAGCAAGCACGCGTGTGATCAATATAGGACCAGTGCATTATACGGATGGGTGCACTGTGTCATTGACTTCACATCATTGCTTTGGTGACGTGACAAGTTAATTTCTTATGCATACCTGGTCACACCAGAGGCTCTCAGCCCCCTCCTGATGAATGCAACTCTTTCCGGCAGACTCAGCAACTAGACGTGTTAGCTTTGCCAATGCTCGTATAATATGAAACGCCTGTGCATTCCTTCCCTGGTGCTGGCCCCCACAAGCATTATATATATATACTAGCAGCCCGTCCCGACGTTCTTCGGGTATGAAATAGAATGTGTGTATTTGGCAAGGGCAATTTATTTTAAAATCTCGCGGTAGACAACATTTTTTGTTTCATTAGAATAGGGACGGAGAAGGCCCAGCTGCAGCCCTGGTTGATGTTAGCAGGCGAGTGTAATTGGTGTAGTGATCCGCCGCCTGAGCCCGGCTACAGTCCTGGTTGATGTTAGCAGGCGCGTGTAATGTCGTTGAATGAGAGAGTTATCAGCCGCGGGTAAATCCGTTTAACCACTTGAATGCTATGGGAATTCCCCTGCTGTGCTGGGATTCCGGGATCCTCATGCATTCATGACGAGCTGGGCTCGTCATCAGTGTAGCAGCAGGCTACTTCATGACGAGCCCAGCTCGTCATGAGCGTGGAAGGGGTTAATGAGAGAGCTGAGTGACAGCGAGTAGGAGAGGCTGCAGTAATTGTCCCCGCAGACACGCTCATTTGCGTGTTCCCCCACTTGAGGCCCAGATGCAGGCCTGTTTGATGTTAGCAGGCGCCTGTTCCCCCGCTTGAGGCCCAGCTGCAGCCCTGGTTGATGTTATCAGGCGCGTGTAATTAGTGTACTGATCCGCCGCTTGAGCCCGGCTAGAGCCCTAGTTGATGGTAGCAGGCGCGTGTAATTTCGTTGAATGAGAGAGTTCAGTAACAGCGCGCAGGAGAGGCTGCAGTAACGTTACTTACCAGGCCTCCAGGTGAACGCGTTTGTCACGCCCCCAGCACACGGCCACAGCAGACGATCTTCTGATTAATGTACGACCCACATGACATGAAGGGCGGAACGTAGCACATGCCCCCAGCGTTTCTCACGCCCCCAGCTTGCCCCTTGATGCGGCGCAATTGCGTTAACATGGCATGAAGGCTGGACACATGCCCCCAGCGTTTCTCACGCCCCCAGCGTGTCACGCCTCCAGCGTGCCCCTTGATGCTGCGCAGCAACGTAATTGGCGCTTGTCTGTACGACTCACATGGCGTGAAGGGCGGACACACGCCCCCAGAGTTTGTCACGCCCCCCAGCACACGCCCACAGCCCACGATGTGATGGCCGTACCACACGCCCCCAGCGTTAGTCACGCCCCCAGCCTACGCCCAAAGCACAACGCAGACACGCCCACAAGGGACTACTTTGCTGGCACAGTTCTTTTACGTTTTAAATGTATAGAGGAGTTGGCCTAACGGCTAAGACACGCGACCTCGGACCTGGGGATCTGGGTTCGATTCTTGGTAACGACGCCAAACATCCTGTGATTCTGGGCAAATCACTTAATCACCCCGTGCCTAACAAAAATGAATGTGTGTCCTCATGTAACGTAACTGGTGCTATGTAAAGCGCTCTGATACCTGATTCAGTTCGGGTCAAGTTCGCGCTATATAAAACTGCAAAAAAAAAAAATATGGTGGCCGTGTGCATAGCCTATGTCTTTCTGCTGCAACTGCCCTTTACAACGCTGTATTGGGTGTTGTGATTGGTGCTGTGGTTACTGAGATTACCCGCCTCAAAGGTTTGGGCTCTCTCTTTATAATATTAGTATGGATATATATATATATATATCTCTATATATATATAGAGATATATATATAGATATATAGATAGATAGATAGATAGATAGATAGATAGATAGATAGATAGATATATCTATAGCTAAAGCTATAGAGCTATATAGATACCGAAAACATAATTGTTCCTTGTCCGTCTCTAGTGTAAATGTGCTAATTTGGCAGAATTGATGCTTCTTCAACTTGAAAACCAGGTTGCTTTTGCACTTGACCAAAAATGTCTGTGATTCAGAGCTAATCACATGCTTGTTTCCAATTGCTTTTAGATATTCTGTTAAAAAAAGATGCACAGTGCACTGCATAGTACTGTCAATTACATGCTATTATTCACACTCCATCATACACTGATTATGGCAATCCTTTTCTAGCCAGACCCTGCATACCAAATTATTCTATGTGCATGTCCCCATGTTCAGATGCTTATGATGCAAGAAATCTTTTTTTAGTAAAGTGCTTAGATATTTTTCGGATCCAGATTCATTCCATAAATCAAATATGTACACTAACTGAGCACCACTGGAATCTTCCTCACTCTTTCAGACTCTGGCCTGGT
Organism: Lissotriton helveticus; assembly: GCF_964261635.1. Taxonomy (NCBI): domain Eukaryota; kingdom Metazoa; phylum Chordata; class Amphibia; order Caudata; family Salamandridae; genus Lissotriton; species Lissotriton helveticus. Next base: position 65,167,704 of record NC_136064.1, read on the forward strand.
CCTGACCACTTGCCTGGCCCCTACACTGCACATCTGGGAGACATGCAGGCGCTGGATGAGTGGACATGAGAGAGACGTCTTTGTCTTCCATTGGCTGCCATTCGAACAATTAACAATTAGCTTGAACCGCGGAACAAGCAAATCATTTTTAAAACAAATATGCAAACAATTGATGGAGCTGCCAAACATGGGGATAACTTCCTACACCATAATGTAATTCAGGCCACTTTCAAATGTGGTCAAAGAATTAGACATTCACCCAAACCTGAAACACTCCCTCGGTTGACTCACCTTTCTAGTCCTTTTGTGTACAAGAGCATTAGTCTGATCATGACCGCACACTGACCCACTTGCTCTATAGCTCTGCAAGGACATTTTGTAGACTCACGTGTTGACCTATCATTAGCTTCAAGTGTCTGCCTTGGCCTAAAGTCCCTCATAGACACCGGTATGAACCTAAACCTACCACCAAAGCTCTTGCGTTGGATTAAACTTCACTACAGGACACCTTTATGCACCTAGGCTGAACTCCAGGTTGTATGCCTGGCCCCAGCCATAGCAGTAAGACACACGTGTTTGTCTACCTTCTACATGTACTCATGAACGAACCTTAAAATTGGAGCTCATTTGTTTTCTTAATCTTTAGTTCAAGCACATGTCTTGGTCTAAAGTTAACTCCAGGACTTATGTGCTAGACTAACCTTTAGTTCCTGGACTCGTGTGTTGCACCAACCTTTAGCTCCTGGACTCGTGTGTTGGACCAACCTTTAGCTCCTCAACTTGTGTGTTGGAACAGCCTTTAGCTCCTAGAATTGTGTGTTGGACCAACCTTTAGCTCCTGGACTCATGTGTTGGAACAACCTTTAGCTCCTAGACTTGTGTGTTTGACCAACCTTTAGCTCCTGGACTCGCGTGTTGGATCAACCTTTAGCTTCTGGACTCATGTGTTGGACCAACCTTTAGCTCCTCGACTTGTGTGTTGAACCAACATTTAGCTCCTTGACTTGTCTGTTGGACCAACCTTTAGCTCCTGGACTCATGTGTTAGATCAACCTTCAGCTCCTGGACTCATGTGTTGGACTAACCTTTAGCTCCTGGACTCATATTGAACCTAAGGTTAGCTGCATGTCTTTTTTTGGCCTATCCTTTAGCTCTGACACTCATGTTTGTTGGACTTGATTGGCTGACTTTAACTGCAGGTCTTCTTTTGGCTCAGTCTTAGCTAAAGGGTTTAGATTAGTCTAAACTTAGCTGCAGAATATGTAATTATAATTGCATTTGTATACCACGTACTACCCCTCATGGGGCATCAAAGCGCTTTTTGGCGAGCAGCATGCTATTCCGTTACCCAAAAAGGATTATTGTTGAATAAGTATAGGGAAATATGAAAATGTATTTGAGCAGTGGATATGTGAGTCTTATTTGTGTTGAGAAATGATAGTGGAGGGATAGAAGAGGGAAGGTTTTGCATTAATATAGCGCTTGGTACCCCTGATGGGACATCAAAGTGTTTTTCGTCGAGGGGCATGCTACTTCGGAACTCAAACAGGATTAGTGGTGAATTTGCATAGGGAAATATGAAATTAATTTGAGTGGTGGACATGTGAGTCTGTTACCTGGATTGAAAAGGATAGTGCAGGGATAGAAGAGGGAAGGGTCGAGAAAGTGTTTATTTGGTGCTCATAGCAGTAGGAGGGGGTTTGGGATGAGTAGAGGGAGGTGGAGGGGGAAGAGTCAGAGGGAAGGGTTTAGAGAGGCTTGTTTGGGAGATCAGAATAGTAAGAGAGGTTTGAGTTGACGCAAGGAGTGGTAGAGGAGGGAAGAGCCTAGTAAGGGTTATTTTGGGGATCAAAGTAGAATGGGGTTTGGGATGAGTCAGACAGTCGCGATAGAGGATACATTGAGAGGGGTATAGGGTGAGATATAGGGTAGTTCTTTGGAGAGAGTAGCAGTTCTGTATGTGGAGAAGTGTGGCTCACTGGTTAGAGCAGGCAGACCCTGAAGAGAGGTCAGACCCGGGACCAGGGTTCAATTCCCGACGCGGCAGGGTCTTGAGCTCAAATGTCCATGGACTCGATAATTCTCGCTTCGGTGCCTGACCTAATCATGGGTTCACACTCTGCAACTCTGGGCATTAAGCTTGCTTAATCTCCACAACGCCCCCCCTGCGGCGGGATGCCTGGCTTTCACCTTGGGGATGCCCTGTAGGGGCTATCTCACAGGGAAAAGCCAGGACGGGTTCCCAAGGCAAGCGCGGAGATACCCCTTCGGGGGTCGATTCAGGCGCTATATAAGAAACATAATAATAATAATATGTCACATTAACTGCAGGACCTGTGCTGGCCAAATCCTGACCTCTGGCACTCATGCGTTGTCCCACCCGTACGCAGCTGTGTAACTTGTTAGAGTAACCCCAGCTGTAGGACTTGATTCACTAAACTTAGCTGCAGGATGTGTGTTTGCGTAAAATGTCGCTCTGGTTCCTGTGTGAGTTGGCCTCACCTTAATGAAGCTATAGGCTTGCTTAGGTAACCTTAGCTGCAGCATTCTAGTTGTGGTGTTTGAGTAACCCTAGCTGTAGGACTTGTGCTGGCCTAACCTTTAGTACCGGTAATTCTGGGTTGTCCTCTCTCAGCTGCATATGGTTTTAGAAGTTATTTCACTAACCTCAGCTGTAGGACTTGTCTTGTTTGACTAACCCTAGCGGCTGGACTATAGTTGGCCTAGCCTTGATGAATCTGTTGGCTTGCTTAGCTAAGCTTAGCTAAGCTTATATGCAGCACTTTAGTTGTGTTATTTGTGTAATCTTAGCTGTAGGACTTGTTCTGGTCTAACCTTCACCTGCTTTTCGAGTGAGATAACTTCCTAGGCAATTTCAATCAGTCAATGCATATATCGGGACATGAATCAGGGAAAAGTAAACAACAACAATCATGTAAAAGGCATAGTAATTTTTAATTATATTTAAAAAGACAAATTTGAAATTGCCTAAGAAGTTATCTCACTCGAATTGTGTTTCCCTGTCCTAGGAATTGAAATATATTCATTTTTTCAGGGGGTCCTTGTTTTTTCACATCTAACCTTCACCTGCGACACACATGGTTTGTCCCCACCTTAGCTGGACTTGCCAGTAGGAGTTGCTTGAGTGACATCAGCTATAGGACTTGTTTGACTAACATTACCTGCAGGACTTCTGTTGGCCTAATCTTCCCTCCCTTTCTCTTCTGCAGAATCTCGGTTCCCCCTCGACATCGACTCCGTGAAGAAGGACCACAGCTTCCTGGACCAGGACGCCCTCAAATCCCTCTGCAGGTAAGGGCACTTCCGGCAGGGGAGGGCACTTCCGGCAGGGAAGAGCACTACCGGCAGGAGCACTGCTTGTATCAGAAGTGAACTCTGTGTGTCTGTACTTATCCATGGGGAACTGGGGCACCGTCTTAGCCTTACACAGCTCACTCACGGGCTGAGCATCCCCTGGGGAACTGGGGCACGATCATTGCCTCACAGTCACACAGCTCACTCATGGGCCCAGCATCACACCCGACATGTCAGAGGCGAAGGAATAACACTGAACCTGCAAGGGAAAGAAAATTACAGCCTTCACACAATGTCCTAGAATTTCCAGCTGCTTTTCATTTTACGTTGCATTTTAATAATCCTCAGACTTATCACGAGGGTGCAACTTCGGGTGTTCTCTAGTAAATTACCAAATGTACTTTTTTATTGGATAAGGAATAAAAGATGTGCACCTTTTATTCTTTAGACTGCACAGCTATTTGGAAATACACCCTCTCAGATACTCCATCCAGGTTCTTGTAAGGGTCTCGTGTCTGGGAGGGGACGGGCAGCATTTGCCCCCCCCCCTCCCCACCCCCCTGCAGAGGGATGCTACGTCTGGAGCAGTCACTCAGGGGCCTGTAAGTGGGGGCGGTGCAGGGACCTTCAAATACCGGTTTCCTCTCAGGAATGCAGAGGGGTTCTTGGAAAACAAGAGTGCGCCGGTGCTGGTCTTTGGTCAGCGCCACGTTTGAGTGATGCGTGTTATTACAACAGCTGCTTTTAAAGGCCCCTTTTGAAGCTTCTAGTGAGAGCCGTGATTGGGGCAGGTATGGACTGGAAGAGGGTGTGAGGCGGGCAGAGGAGGGGGCGTCACCTGGAACAGGGGCAGGCGCGTGTGCAGACTGCTGGGAAGGTACCACCTGGAGCAGTCATGTGTGTAGGTCATTTAAACACGCAAGGGGACTTTGTCCGCCCGCCATCCTATCGGACAACGTGACCGCCCGCCATAAGGGCGGGGGTCCCGTGGGGGGTATTCGGATGCGCCTGCCACAGTGGCGGGCGCATCCTGCATTTTTAACAGTGTGGCGGGCGGTGCTCTCAGCACCGCCCGCCACAATGCTAAAAATGCTTGTTGTGCATGTGCATGCACAACGTGGCAGGCACCGAGCTTTGCCTGCCATGTTGTGCATGCACATGTAGGGGGGTGCCATTGGTACCCCCCATGTGCCTCCCCCACGCCCCCCACCATCCCGGGGGCCCGCAACGGGCCTCCAAACAGAAAGACCGCATGCTTTTCCGTGGCGGCGTTGTATGGTTGGCGGTGTCTCGCAGACACCGCCACCATAGAAAAGCACTTTTTCCGCCGGTCGACTTTATGACCGGCGAAAATGCGGCGGACGGACTTTCCATCCGCCGCGGACACCCCAGCCATCCTAATGTGGCAGGGGGTCATTTTGTTGAGTATGGCGGGCGGATTGCCGCCGCCATGCTAATGGGCCCCGCAGTGTGCCGCAGTGCAGGCAAATATCTACTGTAACCAGTGCTTTTGGTAGAGGTGTGCGATACATTACAGAGGTTTGAAGCAGGCACCTGACAGAGCGCAGGCGTGGATCTCCTAGCAGTTCCAAAGCAAGCAGGCGACAGTGCGCAGCCCTGGATATCCTAGGTGGTGTGGAGCAGGCATCTGACAGAGTGCAGGCATGGGTCTTCTAGACGTGCTGGAGCAGGCACATGACAAAGTGGAGGTCTGGAACTCCTAGATGATCCAGAGCAGGCAGGTGACAGAGAGCAGTCCTGGATATCCTAGATGTGCTGAGCAGGCATATGACAGAGTGCAGGCATGGATATCCAAGATGTGCCGGAGCAGGCACATGACTGAGTGCAGGCCTGGATCTCCAAGATGTGCTGGAGCAGGCATGTGGCAGAGTGCAGACCTGGAACGTGTAGATGTGCCGGTGCAGGCATAGGACAGATTGCAGGCCTGGATCTCCAAGATGTGGTGAAGCAGGCATATGACAGAGTGCAGGCTTGGATCTCCAAGATGTGCTGAGCAGGCATATGACAGATTGCAGGCCTGGATCTCCTAGATGTGGTGAAGCAGGCATATGACAGAGAGCATGCATGGATCTCCAAGATGTGCTGAGCAAGCATATGACAGAGTTCAGGCCTGGATCTCCTAGATGTGCTGAGCAGGCATGCAGCAGAGTGCAGTCCTGGATCTTCAAGATGTGCTGAGCAGGCATATGACAGAGTGCAGGCCTGGATCTCCTAGATGTGCTGAGCAGGCATATGACAGAGAGCAGGCATGGATCTTCAAGATGTGCTGAGCAGGCATATGACAGAGAGCAGGCATAGATCTCTTAGATGTGCTGGAGCAGGCATGCTGCAGAGTGCAGTCCTGGATCTCCTAGATGTGCAGGAGCAGGCATACAACAGAGATCAGGCCTGGATCTCCAAGATGTGCTGAGCAGGCATATGACAGAGTGCAGGCCTGGATCTCCAAGATGTGCTGAGCAGGCATATGGCAGAGTGCAGGCCTGGATCTCCTAGATGTGCCGGAGCAGGCATATGACAGAGTGCAGTCCTGGATCTCCTAGATGTGATGAGCAGGCATATGACAGAGTGCAGGCCTGGATCTCCTAGATGTGCCAGAGCAGGCATATGACAGAGTGCAGGCCTGGATCTCCTAGATGTGCTGAGCAGGCATATGACAGAGTGCAGGCCTGGATCTCCTAGATGTGCCGGAGCAGGCATATGACAGAGTGCAGGCCTGGATCTCCTAGATGTGCCGGACCAGGCATATGACAGAGTGCAGGCCTGGATCTCCTAGATGTGCTGAGCAGGCATGCATCAGAGTGCAGTACTGGATCTTCAAGATGTGCTGAGCAGGCATATGACAGATTGCAGGCCTGGATCTCCAAGACGTGCTGAGCAGGCATATAACAGAGAGCAGGCATGGATCTCCAAGATGTGCTGGAGCAGGCATGTGGCAGAGTGCAGACCTGGAACGTGTAGATGTGCCGGTGCAGGCATAGGACAGATTGCAGGCCTGGATCTCCAAGATGTGGTGAAGCAGGCATATGACAGAGTGCAGGCTTGGATCTCCAAGATGTGCTGAGCAGGCATATGACAGATTGCAGGCCTGGATCTCCTAGATGTGGTGAAGCAGGCATATGACAGAGACCAGGCATGGATCTCCAAGATGTGCTGAGCAAGCATATGACAGAGTTCAGGCCTGGATCTCCTAGATGTGCTGAGCAGGCATGCAGCAGAGTGCAGTCCTGGATCTTCAAGATGTGCTGAGCAGGCATATGACAGAGTGCAGGCCTGGATCTCCTAGATGTGCTGAGCAGGCATATGACAGAGAGCAGGCATGGATCTTCAAGATGTGCTGAGCAGGCATATGACAGAGAGCAGGCATAGATCTCTTAGATGTGCTGGAGCAGGCATGCTGCAGAGTGCAGTCCTGGATCTCCTAGATGTGCAGGAGCAGGCATACAACAGAGATCAGGCCTGGATCTCCAAGATGTGCTGAGCAGGCATATGACAGAGTGCAGGCCTGGATCTCCAAGATGTGCTGAGCAGGCATATGGCAGAGTGCAGGCCTGGATCTCCTAGATGTGCCGGAGCAGGCATATGACAGAGTGCAGTCCTGGATCTCCTAGATGTGCTGAGCAGGCATATGACAGAGTGCAGGCCTGGATCTCCTAGATGTGCCAGAGCAGGCATATGACAGAGTGCAGGCCTGGATCTCCTAGATGTGCTGAGCAGGCATATGACAGAGTGCAGGCCTGGATCTCCTAGATGTGCCGGAGCAGGCATATGACAGAGTGCAGGCCTGGATCTCCTAGATGTGCCGGACCAGGCATATGACAGAGTGCAGGCCTGGATCTCCTAGATGTGCTGAGCAGGCATGCATCAGAGTGCAGTACTGGATCTTCAAGATGTGCTGAGCAGGCATATGACAGATTGCAGGCCTGGATCTCCAAGACGTGCTGAGCAGGCATATGACAGAGAGCAGGCATGGATCTCTTAGATGTGCCGGAGCAGGCATGCTGCAGAGTGCAGTCCTGGATCTCCTAGATGTGCAGGCGCAGGCATACAACAGAGATCAGGCCTGGATCTCCAAGATGTGCTGGAGCAGGCATATGACAGAGTGCAGGCCTGACTCTCCTGTTGGATTTGGAGCAAGCTAGTGACAGAGTGCAGGCAAGGCTGTCCTAGCAGGGTTGAAAGAGACATGTGGCAGGTTTGCGGCAATTAACTCCTGAAAATAATGGAGCAGGAATGTGACAGAGTACAGGCAAGGCGTAGTAGTGTTGGAGCAGGCATATGCCCAAGATCAAGAAAGGGCCTCCTTGAAGAATTGGAGCAGGCAACTGGCAAAGTGCAGCCAAGAAACTCCTAAAGGGATTGACCCTGGCATATGGGAGTGGGTGGAGGGACCTCTCGTTGGTGTCAGTGCAGCCACGTGGCAGTACGCAAGCAGAAAGCTGCAGGAGGTGTAGGAAGAGGCGCAAGCTTTTAAGCTTCCAGGCTTCCTACTTTACCTTTTTTCGCATCTGATTTGCACGTAGACATCCAGAGGCATGCTGTTCGAAGGAGCAAAAGTGTATGGAGTTGTGTGTTTTCAGGTGGGCATACAACTTAAACTCTCATCGAGGGCACAGTCACCCTGGGCTTGGCTCTGATGGTCAAGACCACACAGGGAGAGGTAGACTCTTTTTATGGCCACAGAAACCCAGAGCCTGGCTCTCCTTGTCGGCTTTGACTTTGCTGTTGGCCTCTGCCTGGCACCATGAGAATCTTTCTGGGCTTTAAAGGCTCCTGTGGTTGTTTGGGCATCAGAAGAAAGATTGGAAGCTTTTGAAAACATTTCTGCCAGAGCTTCAGAGGGACCTGCCGGAAAAAGTATCCAACCAGCAATTCCACTCCGTCGGATTACATTTCAGCTCCGTCCAAGCATTGGGACTTGGAAAAATTTCAGTGAGAAATCGCCAAAGCTACAGTGATCTATCTGCTTCAAATATCAGGACTTTGGTTCCATGACAACTCCTACAATTTCAGTAGTGACCCCCTCGGGGAGGCGTTTTCTCTTTAAAAAGTGACAAAGTTCCTTTCTGCGTTGGAACTTTGGAGAAATGTCAACACTTTTCTTCAAAATGTCCCTTTTCTGAACTTGGAAACTGTTTTGAACTTTTTGACTTCCATACTTTTCACTGGAACCAATCCATTTATATCTGACAAGGGTGCTACCGTGGTGAGCCTCTAATCGCACCTTCGTTCCATTCCAGTGCTTAATTTGTAAAAAAAAAAAAAACAAAAAAAAAACCATGCTTGTCCACTTGCACCATCCATTGCCCCCGCCATGCTGCAATGATATTAACAACACAACTACTAACCATAACACTACTACAAGTGTGATAATTCGGACTATTCCAGGTCCCCCAAGGCTATAAGAATGGCTGGGCTGGAAACAAATAGTCATTTTTATCTCTATTTACTTAATAACTAACTGTTGTGGTCGATCTCTAGATTAACAAGACAGTGTCACTATGTCGCATGACTGCCACAAGTGCCGGCGTGGACAATTAAGTTCTGGTGCCTAGTACCAGAAACCACAGGCTCAAATTAAGCACTGCCTCTGCCACTTCCATAGACACCTCATTGGCATGTTGTGTTTTTTGGCATTATTTCTTCGTGAAACTTTAAAAATCCATTGGTTCCAAATATTGGATTTCTTTGTTTTGGGGTCATTTTGTTTATTACATTTTACTCTATTTTTCTAGTCCTGTTGTGGATATTTATAGTGTGATATTTTGACTTTATTACAGTTTTGATACTGCATAAATAGTTTACACATTGCTCTAAGTTAAACCTGTCTGCCCTGTGCCATGGCTCCTAAGGTTTTAAACTCATGGTAATTTAGTGACTTCAAGTGTTCATCCCAGAAAATACGTTTTATTATTCCGTGAGATGGGCAATCGCTCATCCTAAGTGATAATCCACTTTCTTACAGATAGAGAGACACACAACCAGACTCTTTTTGTGGGGAGCTAAATCTAGGCCAGCATGAACACCTGTCTGGAGGGACCTGTGTCTAGGCTCTCTTTGTAGTCACTGACATGCAGAGCTGGGTTTTCTTTCTGGCTAGAGACACCCAGAGCCAGGCCTTCTCTGTGAGCAAAGACACCTTCAGTAGGTTTTGCAGCGTGAATCTTTTCTGGATTCACATGCTGTGCATTATTCCGCCATCTAGTGGTTGGGTCCGGAATTGAGCAATGCTCTCCTTGTGTGCATAGTACTGCATATGATCACAAAGACTGTGTCAGCTGTACTAACTCCGCTCCTAAACAAGGTCATCACCTCCGGCGAATTCCCCACAAATTGGAAAAAAGCCTGTATCCGCCCCATCCTTAAGAAGGACACATTGGACCCTGCCGAACTTAAACACTACCGGCCTATATCTTGCCTGCCCCTTCCAGCCAAAATCCTGGAGAAAGCTATGAATAATGAAATGGTGAGATGCGTAGACTCTAACAAGCTACTGGATCCATCACAACATGGGTTTCGACCTTGTTACTCAACTGAGTCCGCCCTGATAATGGCAACGGAAAACATACGAAGGACAATGGATGAAGGCGGCAGAACGGCCCTGATTCTATTGGACCTCACAGCGGCTTTCGACACCGTGAATCATCCTGTCCTTATAAGCAGATTGAGAACTCTTGGCTTTACCGGCACCGCGCTGACTCTTTTAAAATCTTTCTTGGATTCTCGAATTCAGCAGGTGCACTGGGACGGTCTACAATCCGATGAATTCACCCTGCCGGGTGGGGTTCCCCAGGGCTCTGCACTATCACCTACACTATTTAATTTGTATGTCACTCCTCTTGCCGCTCTAATCCAAGCTCATGGCCTACAATTAGTGTCGTACGCAGACGACACTCAAATTGTAGTGTCAATATCCCAATCAATCGATGCAACAGCCGAGCGCTTTAAAACTTGCCTCATTAGTGTAAAAAATTGGATGAGCGGAAATTTTCTAAAATTAAACACGGATAAAACCAAGATAATCGAGTTCGGCCAAAAACCTTCCATTTGGAGTGACCTTTGGTGGCCCCAAGAGGCGGGCTCTTGTCCTAACCCTGCAGATAAGGTTAGGAACCTCGGTTTTATGCTGGACAAAGATCTTTCGTGCAAGGCGCAAATCAATCAGGTGACTTCCACCTGCTTTTATACCATCAAAATCCTCAGGAAAGTGCTACCATACATTCCGTCAGTACTAAAAAAGACGGTGATGGGGGCCCTGGTAATGTCCCGAGTGGACTATTGCAACGCACTCTACCTGGGCACTGGAGAAAAGCAGCTGACCAAATTACAGGCAATCCAAAATGCCGCAGCCAGGGTCCTGCTGAACCTACCGCGTCGCCATCCAACCTCTAAAGCCATACGCGAGCTTCACTGGCTACCTATTAGAAGCAGAATAAAGTTCAAAGCCCTCTGCCTGGTTCACAGGTCCTTGTATGGCAAGGGACCTGATGACCTTACCAAACTCCTTCCTCGGTACTCGCCGGCTCGAACTTTGAGATCAGCCAACCAAGACTTAATCTGCCAACCCAGAATTAGGAGAGCTCGTTGGGGCGGGAAATCTTTTTCCTACCAAGCCTCTAGTTTGTGGAACTCTCTGCCCCCCGCACTGCGCTCACAAAAATCCAAAATGTGTTTCAGAAAGGCACTGAAAACCTGGCTTTTCTCTCTGCAGTAGACTCTCGTTCACACCGCTTTCTCTGCACATTAGCGCCAAGACGCCGCGGCATTCGAGCGCTTTATAAATGTTTCAGTCAGTCAGTCAGTCAGTCAGTCATAGTCACTAAGAGATTATTATTTTTTTTTAAAGGTTTTATATAGCGCTGGTGTGGTGTTGTGTGTCATACATGGAATCAGGAACACTGCCGTGCTCCGGATTCCATGAGATGACAGTTACAACCCAGGTTGACATGATAGATGTGTTTTATCTGTCTCCATAATAAATCATCATTTAACATCCTCCTGACTCTGGAAGATACTTCATTTCACTGGCGACGATTGGAGAAGAACCGCAACTCAACCTGGAGTCCCTACCTGCATCATTACACCTCGTCTGATGCGGAGGATCACGAACTGTCCACAGCGGTGTCAGCGCTGTTTCCCCATCCACCTGAGCTTCAAAACGGTGAAATCGCCATTCTTGTGAGTAAATTTGGGAAGAGGCTGAGCAATTTCAACTGAAATCTGCATTCTCCGGTGAGTCGCGCTAGTCGCGCTAATTGAACCTGTGCGCATGCGCGTAAAAGACCCTGAACGAGACAACGCGCGAGACCAGTGCCTGAATGTGATCAGTGTCAGCGCGAGCCAAGCCTGAACGTGACCAACGTCTACACCAACGCGAGCTGCGCGAGCCATCCCAGTACCCATGCGTATGACGTCATAACGTCACAATTTAACGCACGGCGGCCATTTTAAGGAAAGAAACCTTCTACCTTCACGAAGATGATCGTTTTTATCAAACAAACCCACATTTCTACATCAAAATACACTGGAATGCAACAAAATTTATAAATGAAACTTTTGAAAAACTAAAACTACAATTTAGATATAAAAAAAAAAAATGTATTCATCATAACATTTTAAATACAGTACTAACACTATAATGGAAAGTTTTTCAGCACCGCCACCATTTCTACCTAATCCAGGCGAACCTATATTAGAATGGAAGAGATGGAAAGAAGGATTTCATGCCTATATAGAAGCTATTGGAGGAGAAGACTATACTGACAAGCGTAAATTAGCCATTTTAAAACACAGTTTGGGTGCGGAAGGAAGGCATGTCTTAAGCCATTTACCTTTGCCCACGGATGGTGTATCAACTTCTGATAACACGATTGATGTTTTTGAGGAGGCAATCAAACAATTAGACAAACAATATATAAAAAAAGTCAACATAGTAGTTGCACGTCACAAGTTTTTGAGTAGGGGTCAGTTACCAAATGAATCAGTTGACTCATTCATGAACGACTTAAGAGTTTTAGCATCCAAATGCATGTATTCAACGTTTCATGATCAGATGCTGCGTGATCAAATGGTTCACAAAATTGCTGACACCAAGCTTCAAGGGAAACTTTTAGATACGGAGGATTTGACTTTAGATAAAGCATTGGATATTGCTCATCGTTTTGAGAATATGAAACTTGGAGTGAAAGAACTTGCAGAAAAAAACATTGCCGAAATCAATCTTGTGAAAAAATCTAATTTTGAAGAAAAATCTTTCAGAAACAAAAACCAACAATTCCATCAAGGGAGAGAATTTGCATGTTTTAAATGTGGTAATCCAGATCACTTAGCAAATGACAGAAAGTGTCCGGCAATTGGTCAAATGTGCAGATATTGCAGAATGAAAGGTCATTTTAGCAAAATGTGTAGGAATAAGAATACGTTTAAGAATAGGAGTTTTAACCAAAAAAGAAGCTCAGATGAACATGTAAATGAAATTGAAGACGATTATTTAGAAGAAGAGTTTCTTTTTGCAGTGTACGAAGTCAACGCTGGTGAAAAAGATTCACCTTACTGCACCGTAAATGTTGGAGGGAAAGATATTAATGTCATGGCTGATTCTGGGGCAAAACGCACTCTCATAGGTGAAGAATGGGTGAAAGAATTTCCTGATCTAAAATTATCCCCTCCAGACGTAAAGTTACTTGTATATGACAAAAAACCCATTGATATTCTAGGGTTCTTTACAACATCCCTTAGTTTCAAAGGTAAAACAATCAATTCAAAGGTTTATGTAGCCAAAGATGGCTCTTGTTTGTTAGGTTGGCCTCAACAGAGAGACTTAATGATAAAATTAGATCCCAATCATCCTGAACAGGTACTAGGATATTCTGATTTAGTCATGAACGTAGAGTCTGATCTCGGCTCTGAATGTGAAAGAAAATTTCCTTTGGTTTTTTCGACCACCAAATTAGGTCTTTTGAAAAACTTTGAACACAAAATCATACTAAGGGAAGATGCCGTACCAAAAGTTCACAAAGTAAGGAATGTCCCATTACATCTGAGGGATGCAGTAAAATCTGAACTTAAAAAGTTATGTGATCTAGACGTCATTGAAGAGATAGAATCCTCTGTTTGGTTATCCCCAGTCGTTGTCGCTCACAAGCCCAACGGCAAAGTAAGACTCTGTGTAGATTTGAGGGATTTAAATGGAAATGTTTGGGTAGACAGACATCCTCTCCCTAATATTAATGAAATGTTCACAAAGTTGAAAGGGGCATCAATTTTCTCCACTTTGGACTTGTCAAATGCTTATCATCAAATAGCATTACACAAAGATAGTAAGCATTTGACATCCTTCATCACATCGGAAGGTGCCTTTAGATACAAGAGGATGCCGTTTGGCCTAATATCAGCATCTTCCGTTTTTCAAAGGATCATGCATAATCTTTTTAAAGACTTCGTCAATGTCTTATATTTCCAAGATGACATTTTAATTTTTGCATCCAATCAATATGATCATTCCGAAATTCTTTATAAAGTTTTATGTGTATTACAAGAAAGTGGTCTAACACTTACGAAAGAAAAATGTAAATTTGGTGTATCCTCTGTAGACTATTTGGGTCACACCATAAGTAAAGAGGGCATTTCCCCGAAAATGAATTTGGTCAAGGCCATAGAATTAGCTCCAGACCCTGTTGACAAGGATCAGCTCAGATCATTCTTAGGGCTTGCAGAATATTATTCAAAGTTTATTCCCCTGTTTTCCGACAAGACTGTAAACATGAGAAACTTGATGAAAAAAAATGTTCAATTTATTTGGGATGACAATTGCAAAAAAGAATTCTTGTTGCTAAAAAAGAATATCATATCTGCACCTGCATTAGCAACGTTTAATACTGCTAACAGTTCACTAATTATCACTGATGCAAGTAATGTAGGTGTTGGAGCAGTATTGATGCAACGTCAAAAGGGTCAGTTAGTGGCGATTGGGTTCGCATCTCGTCCTTTGAGGGATGCTGAAAGCAAGTATTCCACACTAGAAAAGGAGGCTCTAGCTTGCTGGTGGGGGATTGAATACTTCCGGAAGTATGTGTATGGCACTGAGTTTAAGCTATGGTCTGACCATCGTCCGTTGGTGGACTTATTCACTACCAAAGGATGTGGTAAAGCAACTTCAAGAATTGCCAGATGGCAGTACAAGCTTCAAGACTTTCATTTTAAAGTAGAATATATACCTGGCATTAGAAATGTCTTAGCTGACTGTTTATCTAGGTTGCCTGTGCCTGATGACAATGTTGTGGAAGAAGATAAGGATGAAGATAACGTAGTGTCTATATGTGAAGTCTCCAAAGGTTGTATTGATGAGGATGCATGGAAGTCAGCGTGTGATAATGATTCAATTATTGGTGATGTGAGCAAATTTGTAAAAACACAATGGCCTCGCAAAGAGTTGTTATCTGAAGAGTTTCTCCCTTTCTTTCATGTTGCTCAAGAATTATCCGTTGTAGGGGATGTTTTGGTTAGAGGTCAACAATTAGTGGTTCCTCATGACTTACAATCCAAGATTTTAGACATGGCTCACGAAGGTCATCCTGGGATGACATTCATGAAGAGAAGGATAAGGAGCGAATTCTGGTGGCCAGCAATGGACAAATGCATAGAACGTCAGGTTAGAGACTGTCTAGATTGCTGTTTAAGTGATAAATCTCAAAAACATATTAAGTGTGAATTATTTCCCATTTCTAGACCTTCACGTGTATGGGAAAGTGTGTCATTGGATATTGCTGGTCCTTTGTCATTTAACAAAAGTGTAATGTACGCAATAATTTTGGTAGACCAATTATCTCAGTGGCCTGAGGTAAAGATAGTAACCAGCATAACATCCAGTGTTGTGATCAAGTTCTTAAACGAAGTGTTTGAAAGGGAGAGTTTTCCAGAATCAATTACTACTGACAATGGGGTGCAATTTGTATCCTCGGAGATGAAAGAGTTTATGGAGCGTCATGGTATAAGGCATAGACGCGTGTCAGTGTATTATCCGAAAAGTAACGGCATCGTGGAAAGGTGGATTAGAGTATTTAAAGAAGGTCTTCAACTTGCCTTACAAAATGGAAAAGATTACAAACAAACCATTAGCGAAATTCTGTGGTGTTATAGAAACACACCCAGGAGCATGGGAGATTTATCTCCTTTTGAAAAGATGAGAGGGAGGAGGTGTTGTTCTAACCTATCTCAACCATGGATGAAAATACTTGACTCTAGGAAATCTGTTGACATTGATTGTGCTCCTTATGGTGGTTCTTCTCAGTTCAGTGTCAATGATTGGGTTCGTGTCAAGAAATGCAGGAATGTCAAGTCTGGTGAGTCTCGGTATTCCAAGCCTTTGATGGTCACGCGTGTAGGAAGGCAAGTTGTCGAACTTTCAGATGGAAATGTGTGGAACTTATCTAGGGTTGTTAAGGTTCCCAGATGGTTATGGCCCAAGGATGTGTTTCCAGAGCCTAAGTTTTTTTCTGGTTTGAAGTCTTCCAATAGTGCAAGTAATTGGAGGAAGTTCTCAGGTTCAACAACTCTTCATAGTTCTCCTAAAGTTAAGTCATCCTGCTCCACCAAAGACAATGTACTAGTTCATCGTGAACAAAGAAAATGTCATGTTCCAGTATGGTCAAAAGACTATCACTTTTATAAGTAATTCAATTTGAAAAACTTATATGTTGCTTATCAGATAATAGTATTTATATATTTCTTTCTTTTCATAACTTCTTGAAATGTAATATTTGCTAGTTCTTGTTATAAAGTAATTCTTGGTGTTTTTATAAATATCTTATTACGAAGGGGAATGTGTGGTGTTGTGTGTCATACATGGAATCAGGAACACTGCCGTGCTCCGGATTCCATGAGATGACAGTTACAACCCAGGTTGACATGATAGATGTGTTTTATCTGTCTCCATAATAAATCATCATTTAACATCCTCCTGACTCTGGAAGATACTTCATTTCAGCTGGCTAGACCCGGAGGTATCAGAGCGCTTTACATGAGCATCAGATCATAGTTACAGGTTACATAGTTACAAAGGTTACACAGTTATTAGAGCATGGAAACAGTTACTTGTAAGGTCAAGATAAACAATAAGCACAAATACGAAAGGGGGAAAGATTCAGGGGAGTGGGGAAGGAGCTGGGGAAGTACACAGGTAATGGAGGTGGGAAAGAGGAGGGGAGGGTGAAGGACACCGCAAGGAAAGAGGAGGGGAAGGGCGACAGGGACACAAACCGGTCAACGAGTCAAAGCTGCGTCCAAAGTCCAGTAAGCTGTGATCCCAGGGGAAGTGGTATCACTTCCCTATCTCTGTTGCGGGAGGCTCCCTATACACAGTGGACTCTCTCAGAGGGGTCTCCTGGTGGGAATGGAAACCTAGATTGAGGTTCTCATTCTTGCCATCGACGCACACAGCCAGGTTTGCCTTGTTTGTATAGAAACTTGAAATTAAGCTCCACTCCTGGTGTAGAATCATGCTCTTTGGCTCTGGTCACCTGGAATTACACTGCTCTCTGCTCCTGGCACAGTCACCTGTAGTTATAGTCTGCTAACGGGTTTAGCATTAACATCTAATCTAGGCTTGTGGGCATACTTCCTGTTTCGCTCCTAGCAGGGATTATTACCTTGTATAAAATTGGCTTTCAGCAGCTCTCTGTCCATTGATGCTGCACGTCAGTGGCACTTCGTATATCATTCCAGGCTCTTGAAAGCACTTTGCCTTTTGGTGCTGGATCTCAGTGCCATGTTGTCTATTATTGCTGGTTCTCAGTAGCACTTTGTCACTGCTGGCTCTTGATAGCACTTTACCCATTCATGCTGGCCCTCAATGGAACTTTGTATATCATTCCTAGCTGTCAATGGCACTCTGCCCATTGGCACTTTGGCAATTGTACCTTGTTCCTGGTGCTTTATGCTTATAATGGCTGGCGTTCGCTGTCACTTTATTGGCCCTTCGAGGTGCTTTCCAACTTGTTGTGAACCCCTGGGCCTTACTTTATAGTTCTTAAATGTTTTTTCTTAACCTGTGCCACAGCTGTTCATCCAACGCTTTGGGTTCTGAGTGTGATTTTGATTGAGTCTTGTACTCTGTGTCACTTTTACTAATGGTGCCTCCTATGACTGGTCTAGTTGATTGCATTTGATGGGTCTTTGCCCAGCATGCTGTGCCTCACTGTCGCTTTGGATGTAATCTGAGCCTGATGTCACTTTGCCTGTTGTACTGGAGCCAATAATAATTGCCACTTGGTGTGTAGCTGACACCCCTCCAAGGCACCTTTGCCATCTGTTCCTCATTGCCTGGCCTCAGTGGCCCTTTGGTAGTTTCTGTGCCCATTTTAACCTTTTTGCCCATCATTTATAGTACTCCCCATCACTTGGGGGCATATTTACAAAGAGGTCACGCAACGCAGCACAGCGCAGCAGGTAACGCTGCTGCACTGAGTTGCTTTAGTGGGAGAGAGCAATACTGGGCTATATCTACTTAGAAGTGAAGGGCCGCAGTTCTGCTCTCTCCCTGCGCTGGCACATTTGTGGCTGACCTGCAACAACGCAGACATGCTTGCACCATAGTGCAAGGATGTCTGTGTTGTACTCACCACAGATGTGTGCAGGAAGGAGGCCCTTCCTGCCCAAAATCTATGCACCGCGCATGCAAAGAGGAAAAAACAAGGATAAATTAAAACATTTCTCTCAGTTACGCCTGCCTCGGGCGGGTGCAGGATTTTGTTGCAAATCCCTGTCTAAAGTTCTTTGGAGATCTGGATTTGCGCATCACTCGTGGGTGGGTACATGGGAACAGTCATGCGCCAGCCACTGAACTCCGCCCTGACACAAAGTATTGCAGGGCACGGCACTGCAGAGCATTGGGTCACAAACCAACACAATTCGTGATTTGCATTGGTTTGTAATTCCCAACAGAAGGCTTTTGTGTTGGGTTGTGTTACAAAGTAACGCAAACCGGACATAAACTCTTTGCAAACCTGGGCCCTGCTCTGTAGTCTCAGGCCCTCCATGCCACTTTGGTCGTTGGTGTCTTCTGTGCACTTTGTCCGTCGTTGGCATACCCCCCTCCACCTGATCTGCAGTAGTCCACCCTCAGTGGCAGTTCGGTGGTGGCTCTTGCCCTGGGGGCCACTTTGACTGCCATTGATGGCTCTCCTTGTGACGTGCGCTGTTGTAGACGCCCCTGGGTGACGCTGTGCCCATCATCCCTGGGCCTCAGTGTCACGTGGAGTCTCATCCCTGGCCCTCGGTGCCACCCTCCTGGCAGCGGCGGCCCTTCACCTGTGCTCTGCTCTGCTCCCAGGCCCAGGGGCCATCTTGGGCGCGCGGCCCCGCCGCCGGCGCGCGCCGGATGTGCCCTTTCTGAGGGAACATAATGCTGCCGCGTCCCACTGATAAAGCCCTGAAAGGGCGGCTGTCCTTCGAACACACGGTCCCATTCATAGGCACGCTGCGCCGACGCCCCCTGTCCCGCTGCCAGCCCTGCGCGAGGCCTTTGATGCCCGCCTTTGTTCTGCAGCCAAGAGGCGGCTGCGGAGACCGAGGGAGGGGTGACCCCGCCAAGGCTGCGGCTCGAAGGCTGCCTCTGAGGCCCTGCAGGCGGCTCTGAGGGGGTTGGGGCCCCAAGCAAAGGCAACGGGGCCCTCTGCGCCCTTCCTGGGGGGCCACAGTGGCAAGACTGCATGGACGTCTGCAAAGTTTCCCAGATCCAAGTGGGACTAGTTGCTCCAGCCCAGGTTTTTCCTTTGCATTCTGGGACTGGTAGTCCTGGATGTATAATACGATAAACAGACCACAAGTCCCAGAATGCACAGTGAAAATCAGGACAAGAGAGGGTGCACGCGCATAGACTGGGGACACTTCACGTGGCCGGCTGCCTCTGGCACACATGGCATTGCCCCCTGGGTTCAGGGACCACGAGAGGCAACAGGAGTTAAACAGGACCCCAAGAGCCAGATTTACTTCCTGCCTTGTCCACTCTGTGTCATTTCCTTCGAGGGCTGTAGAGGGACTCTTAGCTGAGAGCAGAGGTCAATGCTGTGGGGCCATCAGGTGTCAGGGGGCGGGGGCCACACCCACAGCTCGTTGGCATTTTGGTGAATAATCGTCCGTGGGTGTTGCCACCTCCCTGGATTTTTACCCAAATATTTGTGCAGATGTTTTATGTGTATTATTTCTATATTGGATGGTTTTGATAGTCCAGTTCTAATTAAAAACTAGAACTGAACATTCTTGAAATTGGCCAGATATGGTGTGCTACAAAAACCACAATTGTCACCATGCAAGCCATAAACCGCACCCGAAATGCAATGGTCGTGAACTCACTACATTTACACAAATAAATAACAAGCCTTAACAATAAAACGGGCTTAAATGACAGCACATAGCTTAACATAGTATATTGCACTCACTGTGACATCATCAATAATGCCACCTATGTGGTCACATGTAATACAACTAAAGATGTCACATTGTGGGCAGCACCAGAGATAGAAGCAAACCAAAAAAAATGGTTTTCGGTGGAAATATTCTTAACCGCTGTTACAGAGTCCCTGTCACCAACGCGGTTTGTGTCTCTACATTGCATAATGTGCTTTTGCGCACATGAAGAGAATACGTGCGCGCACCGGCACGCGCCTTGGTGCCAGTAGATATGGGCGCTTTCCAAGGTGCGGGTGACCTGTTTCGCTCCCTCTGAGCCCTTCTGTGCTCCTTATCAGGAGGGGCGTGCCCGAGTCGGGCTCACATTGCGGTAGAAGTCGAATCCCTGTTGCAATGACCCCTGCACGTGGCAGCGTGACGCAAGCAAAGAGTGCAGACTCCATCGGAGCCGCCTCGGTGGCAAGAGGACTGCAGCGCTGCATGGCACAGGCGGCACGGCCGCTGTAGAGCCGAGAGAACACTACAGGACGGCAGGGACCTGCGGTAATGACTGTGGAGAGCAGAAGTGCCAACGAGCAGCTTCGAAGCGCCTCTTCACCGACACCAAGCCAGGTGCTGCCCTGCACACGGCACCCGTGAGCGCGCGCTGCGCGCAAAAGAAGCTGCTGTTCTCACACCACATCTGGGCCCCGCCAGCACGAGCGGGCAGCTCCTGTTCTCACCACATCTGGGCCCCACCAGCCTTAAGCCTCGAGCTGCTCTCACAGAACAGGTGCCCTCCACCAGCAAGCCCACAGCTGCTCCAGTCGAGAGGACCCCACCCCCTCCATCACACCGACCGAGAGGCCTAAAATGTGAGTACTGTCAACACAGCCTTTTTTCCACTTGTGTGTTGGGTGCTGCAAAGGCTTATGGGAAAAGATTGACGTTTTGTGAGGCGAAGTGCCCTGGCATTTGACGTTGATAGGGGATAAATGCAGTGCTTGAAATGGGAAAACAGAAGTGCAGGTACTCTGTAACAGAGAACCTGCTTGTTTCTGAGAAGTATCTTGTTTCTAAAAAAAAAGTGTCGGTACTCCGTACCGGAAGGTACCGGCCCATTTAAAGCACTGGATAAAGGTTAGTTGTACACATTTACTCCAGGCTAGCTGGGGTAGTGACGGCTGGCGACAGCACAGCTGCCATGTGACACCTCCACCCCGCACCCACAACTCCTGGCTTTTTAACCAAATTTCTTTGAAGCAGGATAGCCAAACACCCCGAAATATCGGCCGACTTACAGGAAATCAAGAGAGAGCGCCCTGTCCCTGCCCGGCTGCTGGTATCACAGCAGCACCGCCCTGTCAGGTAATGTCCCCCTGATGGACTCTGCCCCAGCCCGCCTAGCACAGGCACTGGACTGTGGTGAAGCCGCTCCGTCTTCCCAGGGCCCGGTTCAGCTCTGCTCTTAAACGGTGCCTGTGTTGATAGAGCCACGTCTTTGAAAGGCCCGCCCTGCTGCAGTCCCTGACCCCGGACTGAGCGCCTTTCTTGACTGAAACCTCACCAACAATTGCTCTTTAAGAGTTGCTGCAGCGCCCAGACTCCAGGCGCCCGGAGGTGGGCGCTACCCGGGGGAGCTGGGCAGACCCCCGGGCGCCTCTGCTGCGGGCGCAGAGAAGGCGGCCTTTCACTTCAGGTGCGGGAGCAGAAAGTGTTTCTAATCTCCACAAATGTTTCAACGACCGCAATCAATGTGAAATCTGGCCTGACCTGAGCTGCCGGGAGTTGGGGAAGGGGTGAGGGCGACAGCGGAGGCTGAGCCCGAGGAGGGAAGGACCCTCGCTGTGAGGAGAGCTGAGCGAGCGGCTGCGCTTTTAGTGATGGCGAGATAAGAAGCATTTCGTAAAGAGCCCGTTCTTTGCAAGAAAGAGAGCAGATCTCTTAGTTACTTTCCAAAAAACAAGCATTGGTGCTGCTTGAAGCTGCAGTTATTACCCGGAGTTTAATCTTTAGGTTCCACTCCCCCTCCACCCGGGTGTCTGCGTCCATCACCCGGACATTTATCCTGTCTCCCCCTCCTCTCCCCTCCCTCGCCTCTGTGCGTTTGTTTCATTCCCTTCACCTCTCCTGCAGCCTCCTGCAGTAGAACAGATTCACGTTTCAATCTAGCCTGTGTTCAAAGCCTTCGAGCGCTGCCCGCACTCATGGGTGAATGAATGCTCTCAACACAGGGACAGCCAAGGAAACATATGTGCCAAGGCGCTCTCAACACAGGGACAGCCAGGGCAACATATGGGCCAAGGCGCTCTCAACACAGGGACAGCCAGGGCAACATATGGGCCAAGGCGCTCTCAACACAGGGACATCCAAGGCAACATATGGGCCAAGGAGCTCTCAACACAGGGACAGCCGAGGAAACATATGTGCCAAGGCGCTCTCAACACAGGGACAGCCAGGGCAACATATGGGCCAAGGCGCTCTCAACACAGGGACAGCCAAGGCAACATATGGCCAAGGCTCTCTCAACACAGGGACAGCCGAGGCAACATATGGGCCAAGGCGCTCTCAACACAGGGACATCCAAGGCAACATATGGGCCAAGGAGCTCTCAACACAGGGACAGCCAAGGCAACATATGGGCCAAGGAGCTCTCAACATAGGGACAGCCAAGGCAACATATGGGCCAAGGAGCTCTCAACATAGGGACAGCCAGGCAACATATGGGCCAAGGCGCTCTCAACATAGGGACAGCCAAGGCAACATATGGGCCAAGGAGCTCTCAACATAGGGACAGCCAAGGTAACATATGGGCCAAGGCGCTCTCAACACAGGGACAGCCAAGGAAACATATGGGCCAAGGCTCTCTCAACACAGGGACAGCCAAGGAAACATATGGGCGAAGGCGCTCTCAACACAGGGACAGTCAAGGAAACATGGGCCAAGGCTCTTTCAACATAGACAGCCAAGGAAACATATGGGCCAAGGCGCTCTCAACACAGGGACAGCCAGGGTAACATATGGGCCAAGGCGCTCTCAACATAGAGACAGCCAAGGAAACATATGGGCCAAGGCGCTCTCAACATAGAGACAGCCAGGGTAACATATGGGCCAAGGCGCTCTCAACATAGAGACAGCCAAGGAAACATATGGGCCAAGGCGCTCTCAACATAGAGACAGCCAGGGTAACATATGGGCCAAGGCGCTCTCAACATAGAGACAGCCAAGGAAACATATGGGCCAAGGCGCTCTCAACACAGGGACAGCCAGGGTAACATATGGGCCAAGGCGCGCTCAACATAGAGACAGCCAAGGAAACATATGGGCCAAGGCGCTCTTAACATAGAGACAGCCAGGGTAACATATGGGCCAAGGCGCTCTCAACACAGGGACAGCCAAGGCAACATATGGGCGAAGGCTCTTTCAACATAGAGACAGCCAAGGAAACATATGGGCCAAGGCGCTCTCAACACAGGGACAGCCAAGGCAACATATGGGCGAAGGCTCTCTCAACATAGAGACAGCCAAGGAAACATATGGGCCAAGGCGCTCTCAACACAGGGACAGTCAAGGAAACATGGGCCAAGGCTCTTTCAACATAGAGACAGCCAAGGAAACATATGGGCCAAGGCGCTCTCAACACAGGGACAGCCAGGGTAACATATGGGCCAAGGCGCTCTCAACATAGAGACAGCCAAGGAAACATATGGGCCAAGGCGCTCTCAACACAGGGACAGCCAGGGTAACATATGGGCCAAGGCGCTCTCAACATAGAGACAGCCAAGGAAACATATGGGCCAAGGCGCTCTCAACATAGAGACAGCCAGGGTAACATATGGGCCAAGGCGCTCTCAACATAGAGACAGCCAAGGAAACATATGGGCCAAGGCGCTCTCAACACAGGGACAGCCAGGGTAACATATGGGCCAAGGCGCTCTCAACATAGAGACAGCCAAGGAAACATATGGGCCAAGGCGCTCTCAACATAGAGACAGCCAGGGTAACATATGGGCCAAGGCGCTCTCAACATAGAGACAGCCAGGGTAACATATGGGCCAAGGCGCTCTCAACACAGGGACAGCCGAGGCAATATATGGGCCAAGGCGCTCTCAACACAGGGACAGCCAAGGCAACATATGGGCCAAGGCGCTCTCAACACAGGGACAGCAGAGGCAACATATGGGCCAAGGCTCTCTCAACATAGAGACAGCCAAGGAAACATATGGGCCAAGGCGCTCTCAACACAGGGACAGCCAAGGCAACATATGGGCGAAGGCGCTCTCAACACAGGGACAGCCAAGGCAACATATGGGCGAAGGCTCTCTCAACATAGAGACAGCCGAGGCAACATATGGGCCAAGGCGCTCTCAACATAGAGACAGCCAAGGAAACATATGGGCCAAGGCGCTCTCAACACAGGGACAGCCAAGGAAACATATGGGCCAAGGCGCTCTCAACACAGGGACAGCCAAGGCAACATATGGGCCAAGGCGCTCTCAACACAGGGACAGCCAAGGAAACATATGGGCCAAGGCGCTCTCAACACAGGGACAGCCAAGGCAACATATGGACCAAGGCGCTCTCAACACAGGGACAGCCAAGGCACCATATGGGCAAATGCTCGCTATACATAAGGGTCTAGTTTGCGAGATATAAAACTTTTGAAATAAATAAATAAAATACATAGAGACAGCCAAGGCAACATATGGGGGATTGCTGTTCAAACATAGTGACAGGTACAGTATTGTATGGGGCTTTGGCAATGGCGTATCACAAAGATAGCCATAGCAGCATATGGGCCAGTGGTCATCAAACACAGATACAGTAAATAAAGGGCAAATGCTACTCAAAATTTGGGATCTGACCTTCATCGTCTCACTGTTGCTTCATTCTTGTATCTCCCACACCCTTCTTCTCTTCTTTATCTGTTAGCATAGCGTACCACACACAGTGCACACGGTCGCACCATCTATGTGTTAACGAGGCCCTCTGTCCCCTTACCATGATGTGAGATCCCCCAGGCTACTTGTACTGCATTAAATAATTTGTGCTGCCACTCTAATATGGCCGCCTACATGTCTGACACCCGCTGCGACACGCCATCTCCCATAGTCAATAACACAGGGTTGCCCCTGTGTGTGCCAGTCACCGACTCTTATTCCTGGAGGGCTGAATCAGTCTTCCACCCTAGCAGGACTCATTTTATTTATTTATAAAGTTTTATATAGTGCGAACTGGACTCGAAAGGGTATCAGAGCGCTTTACATTTAGGATTGTTGCGTTACAAGTTACATCAGATACAAGAGCATAGTAAGGTACAGTACACATAAACGAAATGGCTTCTAATGCCGTGGTCCTAATAATAGCCATTATTCACGTGTCTGTGGACATTTCCACTTGATTCAAATAGCAGGGGCGAGTGCATCGGTTCCATCTGCCCCACTACACTCGGCCTCATTGCTCCACTGTTGCTTCCCAGGGAGTAACGTTATTAAAAACTGATATGCATGGGAACGCCAAACTAATCCTGCTAATCCAGGCTAAGCCAAATGCCAAAGATATTTAATCGCTCGGCCTCAGCATGCTATTAAGACACGGGCTGGGCAGCTGCCTTCACACTGCGTCTGTTATGATTGGACGATCTATTGGCAGCAGTTTCTCATCACTAATGCGTTGCCGGCCATTGAAGGACACTAAAATCTTCTCTATTGGAGTGTGTAGGTTTACTTGCGCGTTTGGGGAGGAGGGTGAGGCTATGGCCCGTCGCCAGCACCATTTGTCCTGGGCCCCCATGGCTCCATCACTAGAGCTATTGTATGCTGCCTGTGGCTAGTGGCAACACAGAAACAAGCATTGGGAAATTCAATAGGTCTTGCGTATGCAACGGGTACGGTGTGTCAATGTGTTCTAGACAGGTTGTACAACAGCGTGGCTGCTGTTCAGCATGGCTAAACGATAGCGGTGTAATAGAGAGTGGAGTGTTGTAGAGTGTTGTAGAGTGTCATGGAGTAGAGCAGAGTGTTGTCAAGTGGAGGATTGTGGAGTGGTGTAGAGTGGAGTACAGTGGAAGGGCATGGAGCGAGCGGTGTAGAGAGGAGTAGAGTGGAGTCGTGTGTCATGGAGTAGAGTGAAGTGGCATAGATTGGAGTAGAGTGGCCTAAATATAAGTGGCACAGAAGGGAGTGGTGTAGAGTGTCATAGTGGAGTGATGTCGAATGGAGTGGAGTGGCATAGCGTAGAGTGGAGTACAATGTCATAGAGTGAAGTGGCGTAGAGTGTCATAGAGTGGAGGCGCACAGAGTGGAGTAGAGTGGAGTGTCATAGAAGGTAGTATGCATGATGTGGTAGCGCGATACGGACAACACTTTTTCAACTGAAATGACTAATACATTTGCATAGAACAGTTTTTACTGATAAAATTATACAGCACACAAACGATAATGTGTGGAAATGGTATCACCAATCGTATTGATTTGTTTAGATCATATTAAAATATTGAACTCCAACACACTTCAGAAGTACAAGCAAACGTGCTTCGTTTGTGCTTTCCTAATTCTGATGTATTCTAAAATATTTGCACAGTTTTCTTACAGACATTTCAGTGTAGTTGTATGCTAGAAAAAAGCCTTGCCTTTCACACCCCAGATTGTCAGATACATCCTCTCACTTTGAAGTCAGAGAAAGAAAAGTAAAGAACACGCTTCCATGGAAGACAAAGCCTGCATTTGACCTCTGTCTTTGAATGCACAGCAAAAACAAAAGTTAAAGGGCTGTTTACAGAAAGAGAGTACTCATGGAAGAATACAAGGAGGTGGTAATCAGGCTATGCTCCACTGGAGGGACTAAGACATGCTGGACAGCCTAAAACAAATAAAGCGAGCAAAAATAATGCAAGCAACGGTGAGTTGCAAAACACAAAGGCAATGGTAAGCAATGAGCAGAATGCATTCCTAGGGCAACATTCAGAAAGTCCTCAAGAGGTCTTTAGCAACCATAGAGCTGTGCTATTTGGTAGGCTTTGTTGAAAAAACCAAGGCAGTGCCAAACGCATTATGTCTAAATACCTCTCACTGCAAAGCAGTGATTGTTTGAATATGATGTTCTATGTATATGTGTATATATCTGTATCTCTCTATACATACATACATATGTCTCAGACCTGACATGGTGCCACCGTATGCCCACACACCTTCAGCCCCTTCACACAGTATCCTCAGGACGTCGATGGTAGCCTTAGGACATTTTGTGTTTATTGCATACATTTTTAAAGGGAAGTGACTGGGGGGAGGGGAGCGCATAGTGGTGCCTTAAGCTGTCCTCCACATTAAGCCCTGTCGCCCTCAAGTCCCCGCTCTCTCCTCGCACATGGTGATTTTCTGATGTAATATATATCGTGCCCTCATGCCAGCTGCTGGAGATCTCACGTGTGGTGCAGCGGCCAGGGCAGCTGACTTCGGAGCACAGGGTTTACGGTTCGATCCCCGGCTCCGGGGAAGCTCCGCGCAGCACCATGTGACTCTGGGCAATAGCTCACTTAATTTCCACGACGGCCCCCAGCGCCTTGAGACCCGTAAGGGTGAGTAGTTCGCGCTTTACAAATACGGTTACGTAGAAACGTCATGGCTCCCTCATCCCCCCCCCAGCCCCATGGCCTCTTTCTCCATGGATTCCCTCATGTCGACCCTGGAATAGTGCCCCCATCTCCAAAGGTGATCTCCCCCATGCATTTCATTTGTTTAATAGCGCTACTCATACCAGTGTAGGGTGTTCGAGCATTTTACATCACACACATTATACAGAGACAAAGATTCATACATGTGTAAATCAGCCTTTAGAAAATGTGACATAAGACAATAAGGGTTACAATGTGTAGGAATCACGTGTCATCTGGTCTAGCAGGCAATACATTTTAAGAGTGTTTAGTCTGGAGAAGCACAAACTCAGGATTTAAAATGTATCACACAGTGTCTGGATTTACTAATAAAAATGTATTTCTATCCAAACAAACCCTTTATAGCAACATTTAAAGACAAAGAAAGACTCTGGGGGAAAATAACATTGTAACCAATGCCATACTGTTTGCATGCAGCCCTTTGATGACAGTTCATAGGCCACTGT
This sequence comes from Lissotriton helveticus, assembly GCF_964261635.1. Lineage (NCBI taxonomy): Eukaryota > Metazoa > Chordata > Amphibia > Caudata > Salamandridae > Lissotriton > Lissotriton helveticus. The sequence goes on from NC_136064.1 coordinate 65,195,541, forward strand.
GCTACATTAGGATTGTAATTTATGATTTGCAAGTAACAAAAGCATGTCTAGGACAAAAGCAGTAACCTACTGAGCAATCCACATAAAATAGAGTTCTGTGATCTGCATGGTACAGTTCCTTGCAGCAGGCATATTAACCTTCTGCGCTTCCTTGTGATGAGTCAAAACTTCCACTAGACAAAACTCTGATCTCTCTCCAGCAGGAACATTGATCAGCAGAGTTATCTTTGCATTTTAACTGTTGCCTGAAAAATGCTGACTCTGCAGCAGGTGCTTTTAAATGCATAAGTTATTTCTACACACAGCTCCCCAGAGATCATGCACCAGGTGCAGCTGCACCGGTTGCACCTCCATAAAGCTGACTCTTATAATCATGGACACTAGCATTATGCAACAAGGGAGGACCAAATTATGCAGTCTGGATAGGCAAATTATGTGGCGTAGTGCCGCTTATTTTGTTATGGTATTACTTTGTCATTTTGACACGTTAACACTGGACAAAGGTTTTACCTCATTTTAGTTCCAGTACCAGAATATCGACCTATTCAATGCAAAAGATCTGTTCGAATGGTGGGGTTTACACTGGCTTTAATGTAAACAATCTAGGGCTACTTCAAAAACGAATTATCTCAAAACATAGTAAGGTAAAAAACAAAAGTGACACTACACTGCCTACCTTTCTTCCTCTGCAGGAATGTCAGATCTCTTCGCTCTAGTTCCAAAAATCTTCTTACCACCTCTAGATTCAACAAAACACTCTCGGGGGGGGGGGGGGGGAACCTTCCAGGCCTGTGCCGCATCCCTCTGGAACAAACTCCCTCTTGACATCCGGATGATCCAGGACGAGCTTCCTTTTCATAAGGCACTAAAAACATTCCTCTTTTGCTAAATCCCTCAGGAGTAAGATTTATTTACACTCTCAGAAGCGCCGGGACACCCCGTTGGGGTAGCCGTGCGCTATATAAAATACACTAAATAAATAAATAAATACAATGATTAGAAAAGTACAAAAATAATTTATTAAACTTCAAAATTATTTTGATAAATATAAAACACACATATAGAAAAAGGTCATACAGAGACTGACAATTAAACAACATTTTGACCGCATTCATACAATACACAAGCATGCTACATTCTAATGATCATATTGATATATATGATCTTCTTAATGAGAGCAGTTTAATTTGCAATTAATGTAGCAAAACAACTTGATGAACACATGATTTTTTGGGTGGTTTCCAGAATAACTCTACGCGCGTTTCGACAGACTACTGCCTTCATCAGGAGTTCCACCACCGAATATTGTGCTCTGTAAAACTGGCTTCCATGTAGGGCAATGTTCTAGAGCATGTTTGTTCTCTTGTGGGGGTCGGGGATGAGGAGAGGGGTTAATTTACAAAGCGTGACCGCTATAAGGGTGTATCTCTGTAGGCATTCATGAACCTTCAAACGATTTCCAGCCTAGTTGGTGAACAAAACGTAAGTTCGAGGAATTCTGGCGTAAGTGTGCATTTAGGTTCGAAACTCCCCCGGGAAACACATTGTCATGGGATGTGGCTGAGGTGACTTCGTGAGCTGATTCGTTTCATGTGGAGAAGAAAAGAAAACAAGCATTGGCAATGCCAATAAATCTTGCACATGTGTGAGTTAGAGCTATTGGCGTTATAAATGACAGTTTTTCACACACGTGTTTTGGTTTGGAGTGCAGTACATGTATGTGGTGTACATTAGAATTGTTAGTTGTGGAATTGTGTGGTATGGAGTGGATTTGTTTAGTGGGATTATGTCTACGTTTCCCTCAACCATAATAATGCGTGCCATCCATTAATATCAATGGGGCAACCCGGTTGTGCACGGAACCTGGGGATAGTTACATGAAGCGAACAGTGGTTCTGCTACACAATTTGTCGAGAACCTTTCCCTTTTTTATACCATTCATTGGAGATCTCACATTGTTGGCTATAAAATAAGAAAGGTTCTCGACAGATTGTGTAGCAGAACCACTGTTTGCTTAATATAATCATGTGTACAGAAACATTGTGCAAATTGTACATGCTTCCCCTGTCACCCTGTGAAAGAATGAATTGTGTTCTGCTCTAAGGAGCACGCAGAAGTGGATAACGCTGCGTGCCCTGCAAGTACACACAGGGCAACACGAACAAAGGGAGACACTCACTGGAAGGCACTGGAGAGAGCCCGACTTGGGGGGAAAACATTACAAGTACACACTGGAAGCCACTCGGAAGACGTAAAGAAAGGGAGACGGTCATAGGAAGGCACTGGGAAGACAGACATGTGGAGATGCTGTAACAAGGAAACACAGGAAGACACTCGGAAGATGTAAACAAAGAGACACATTCACAGGAAGTCACTGGGGAGAAACCAGCATGGGGGTACCACTTCACAAATATACACAGGAAGACACCTGGAAGAGACAGCCATGGGGAGACACAGTTACAAGTACACACAGGAAGACACCTGGAAGAGACAGCCATGGGGAGACAGAGTTACAAGTACACACAGGAAGACACCTGGAAGAGACAGCCATGGGGAGACAGAGTTACAAGTACACACAGGAAGACACTTGAAAGACAAACAAAGAGACACAGCCACAGGAAGAAACTGGGGAGAGACCGACATAGGGAGTTACTGTCACAAGCATGCACAGGAAGACATAGGCATTGGGAGACACTTGTCCCAAGTATACACAGAAAGGCACTTGGAAAACACAGACATGGGGAGATGCAGCAACAAGTACACACAGGAAGGCACTCGGAAGACACAAGCAAAGGGAAACAGTCACAGGAACAGACTGCGGAGAGACTGGCCTGGGAAGACAGACACCATCACAAGTCTACACAGGAAGACACTGTGGAGAGACCGACATGGGAAGACACAGTCACAAGTAGATACATGAAGACACTAGCGAGACAGCTAGATGAAGACAAGGGGGAGAGACAGACATGGGGAGACACAGTCAGAGGAAGACACAGGGTAGGGCCAACCACTGGGAGATACAGGAAGACATGCAGGAAACAAAGACACCGAGAACATTGGCCATTGGGATACTACAAGGATCAGACAATTGGAGGTGTAGGAAAAAAAGACTTAAGCAGTGCTTAATTTGTGCCTGTGTTTGCCTGTACTCAGCTCTGGTACTTATTTTCAATCCCAAGCACTTATGAGACTATAACACAAGATGGTGCTCTCTGCCTATGTTTGAGCAATGCTGGCCAGAATGTTTAACCGCTTTGCTGCAGCCCGTGCGGGAGAATTCCACGTGTGCGGGGTTTGGACAGCCCCCGGCCATCCTCCGCATACGCCCACCGTGACGTCAGACCGCCGGGGGCCATCCGACGCACCGAAGCGGCTAACAATTCAATACACCAAAACATATACAGCACTAGAACTTCAGGCATTCCCTAAATCTCGAGGTGACCTGGAACTGTCCAAAATATCACACTTGTTCAAGTGTGATGATGATTAACCTCTTGCGTGCTCATGACGAGCTGAGCTCGTCATGAGGCACGGTTGCGCTGTTCTGATGACGAGCTTAGCTCGTCATGACCTCCGCGGAACGCCCATGCGGGGATAATTCCCCTACGGTGCTGGGCGTTCCATTCAAACGGGTGGAGTCATGACGAGCTCAGCTCGTCATCAGCACAGCGCCACTGTGCTGAGTGCACCGCGTCACGAGCACTGCAGCGCCGCTCACGCCCGCTCCCATCGCGGGGGAATTAGCCCCGTGGCGAAGGGGTTAATAAGCAATGTTTACAATAGCATTTTGTCAGCATTGGTAGGAATTGTGGGTGCAAGACCTTCGGCCCTGGTACTTATAGTTTTACAAATTAAGCACTGGACTCATGGAAACTTTGAGGACCAGAACTTGGGCGGGGATCAGGAGACACAGACATAAGGAGAAACGGAGAGAGGGGGAAAGGGGGAAACACGGATCTTGGGTAAACGTAGACACTGGTTCACTCATCAGCATAGTAATACATTGGTACACTCCAAATACATCAACCGGGGTATACACAGGATGTCTGCAACATGGGACGGCACAGACGCAGGGCGAACAGGGCTTGAGGACGCACTCAGAGAGATGAACTCAGCGACACACAGAGTGACAGTGGTGGGGCACTTGGAGACGTGGGAGGATGCAGTGACACAGTCACAATCAGGCATGCACAAAGGTAGACATACACAAAGAGCTGGTGGGATGTGCAGCATTACACAGAAGCTATACTCCACAAAACAAACCATGGCATACAGGTTAACACCCAGCGAAGTGGCAACGCACCACCCGAAGGCTGTGTTGTAACACCTTAGCAGTCGCGGAAGGGTACTACACAAACGCAGAGTAACAAAACATAGTGTACCCGTTTGACTTTGCTTTTCCTGCCAAGCGTTTGTAATGTGATTGCACCCTGTAGATACTTGCTCCAGCTCTAACCTTTCTCTGCTTCTCTTCCAGGAGGCTGATGACCCTCAACTCCTGCGCCTCCATGAAGCTGGAAGTCCACTTTCAGCATAAGCAGGTAGGCACGACTCATGGGGCGGCACGGTGTGGGCACCAGGTCATAAAAGAAGGTCACCTGTCCAGCAACTGCATATATTGCACAGGGATGATGCCCTCAGCTGAAGTATGGAAAGTAGTTGTGGAGACAATAGATTTTGTGGGTGCTTGTGTATTGCAGAAGCAACAGCCTATTGTCTCCAACACATTAAAACATGTGCACAGAGTAGGCTTTGGATCAGCCCCATGCTCTTGACTGGATGGCTTTCTTGTGTATTGCATTTCCCAGCTACAATATGCAGTAGATTTCTTACCTGTTCTGTGTTTGTACTCTTCTGGGTCAAATATCTGCTTTGCATGTTCTGATTGGACGACTCGTATCTTTCCACTGGACGACTCGTATCTTTCCACTGGATGACTCGTATGTTTCCACTGGACGACTCGTATCTTTCCACTGCTTACATTGAGGGAACTACTTTCTTTCTTTTCACACTCCATGAGACTGCATTTGTTTTCTTGCACCCTCCCTCTACTTTGTGTGTTGCTTCCCACTTTACATCCTTGAACCCCCCTCGCTCTTCGAGTTATGTCACAGCTCTCCGTATCACTCACTGACCTGCCTCAGGAGCATTTCTTCTCTACAGTGTTCTGATTGGATGACTTGTATCCTTCCATTGCCTAAATTCAGGAAACAACTTTTTTTCTTTTAGCAATCCATGGGAGAGCATGTGTCTTCTTGCTCTCTTCATCTCTACCGGGTGTGTTTCTTCCCAGTTCACACCCTCACTGCCCTCTGCTCTCTGTGAAGTCTTCCCACCCGTATCCTGCTTGCCATGTTTTTTTAAATACCCTCTCACGCTGCACCCATGTCCTTTCCTGCTCACAATCGATACTTGGTGGCAGCGTTTGCATCCTTCCCACACCTTTAGCTCTTATGTTATGCCTAAAAACATTCAAAGATGGCCACCATGAATTCATAGGCATCCATGGTTGCCATCTTTTCATGCTTTTTGTTTTAGATATCAAGATGGCTGCCACAAGTGTGGGCACATTTTTGTTTTACAGAGTTTTATATAGCGCGACTTGACCTGAATCGGGTATCAGAGCGCTTTACATTGCACCAGTTGCATTACATGAGGACACATTCATTTTGTTAGGCACGGGGAGATTAAGTGATTTGCCCAGAATCACAGGATGTTCAGCGTCATTGCCGAGACTCGAATCGAGTTCCCCAGATTCGAGGTCGTCCGCCCTAGCCGTTAGGCCAATCAAAGCAACTATCTAGGATAGCAACAACCATTCGCAAAGCCAATTGGTTAAAAACCTATTGGTTTTGCCAAAGCTTGATTTAAACATGTGAGACCAATTGGCTTATACAATGTGGAATTTAAATCTACCACTTCCAGGGTGAAAAGGAAAAAAAGCATGACTGAACGAAGTTCCTAGAAAGGACAAATTAATTTCTCACTTTTTAGTTAGCACTTACACTGATTTACACAGTGAAGTGTTGGAGATACTCATACGTTATATATTTCTGCCATCTAGCGGTTAGCTGGGAACTTGCAGCTAAATCAAGGCAAACGTGTTTCCCTTTTGTGAATGTCGACAAATGGGTGTGTTTGCAATGAGATCCCCCTCCTGCTTGCCCATAACACCCCCAGTGCTCCACAACGCCCCTTAAATCTGCACCATCCTTAGATTGCATTTTAGGTCCTACATAGACCTATTGTTATCAATTTTTAAAGTATGCAGAGTGGTCTTTATCTCTGCCCAGAGGAGTGTTTCTCACTCACTTCATGGTATTGGCTGGTGTATCATTCCACCTTCTATGGGCATTGCAATGCAGGAGGGACTATTTTACGTCTCAAAAGTACATTAAACCATCATACAGTAGATTCTGTAAGTCATTATAGCATAGATGTCAAGGTTTCTGATTGATCTATATGTGTAGCTATGAGAGATTTTCAACGACTATGAGTGACACTTTCTTGTGAGCAAAATCAAGCAATGAAGATGAGGTAAACATATAAATATCAAAAATAACACTCATTTGAGCAAGAGAAACTCCAAGTACAACTTAAAACTGCTGCAAAACACCAGAAATGTGAGGGCACTAGCCTAGTGTCCTTATCAGGGGTGCTGCCTATATACAATGTGTTGCAGCAGCCAGGCCCCAGGTTGAAGAGTTTTGAGGGAAGGGGAGGTGTGAGAAAGCTACATACATGGGGCTGCTGCCTGCCCTAATCTCTCTATTGATGTCAGAAGGTGGAGACTTCCTGTAAGTTCCCCCAATGCATTACACAATCAGAGCTGTGGCATCTAAGGTTACATGCTGATCACATTTTTTAGCATGCAAGTACCTCACACCCAGAGCCTTGGTATGCCTGGTACTATCAGAATAACTTGTTTTTAACCTAACATTTCTACTGTATATATATATATATATATATATATATACATTTTTAGCCTCTGTGCAGACGGTGAATTTATTCACTTAAATACGAATTACGGGCGGTACCATTTGAAGCATTAAATGGAAACATTTGATTTACACGTGCCAAAGTGTATAGTTTCAGCCCTGAAGAAAGCTGTGTCAGCGCAGACAGAAGAATCAAATGTGATATATATTCCATTTCTTTTGGAAGCAATGTTTGGGAATAAGAAATGTGATTTTAAGGGACACTGTATGTACAGCTTGAACCAAGAATATGTGCTCAAATCAATTTGAGTGATTTTTGCTTGGTATTATTTAAAGGTTTGCATTCCATTGTTATAAAAGATTCATCTACAGCAACTCTCTCGGTACGTTGACCAGAGACAGTGCTTCCATTGCCACTTGGAGCCGGGAAACCAGAGAAGGCCCTTCCACGCCTATCAGCTGCTCATAAAAGAACCACTAGTGAAGAGTGCCCTATCCCAACTCTCAGCAAGGTGACCTGAGATTTCTCCCTCCTAGCCACTCAGATCAAGGGACCAGAGAAAGGCATTTGGATACCACTGAAACCAGCAGAACCACAAGATTTTTGTCACTTAAACTTTCAGAGTACGGAGGCCAAAAACATCTTTCGGACTCGCGCAGAGCGAGGGACCATTAAAGGCTGTCTCATAGCCATTCCTTGCGGAAGGAGTGAGAGAAAGCTCTTTTAGAGCAATTCAGTCCTGGGCAATCATAGATTGTACAGTCACAGGGGCTTCTGACAGGTGACCTAGAGACAGCATTTTCACAGCTTCTTCCAGCAGTGGCCCAGAAGTGGCCCTTTTGGTGCCACTCCAGAAAGGGACTGCACTCTCACACCATTCCTAGAAGGGGGACCACAGACTTGTCTCTCATTGTCACGGGCTCACAGATGCTCACAGCAGCCCTTTCATTGCCACTCAGCTCTTGGGGGATCAGAGAAGTTCCACTCCCAGATGCTATCAACAAGGGGACCAGAGCAGGCTCTGTCACATCATCTCAGACCATGGGGGGTCACCAGAGAAGACGTTTGCGGCTCCTCCGAGACGTAGGCTTGAGAAGGTTCTCTGCTATCTGCTCAGAGCAGAGAGCCACAAAGGCCCTTACGCAACCATTAAAGGCCCTATGAATTATTTCACGCCTCTGAAGGAGGTAGAAACAATGTTGCACCACATGTTTTGTGCATTGCATATAGGCTTTTTATAATGGTCTTGCAGAGAGCTGTCAGGGGTCTGATCACTTATAGTCCATCCCTGACTATCTAGCGGGTTCCTCCCTGTGTGATCATCAGATGCCTAAAGTCATGCTTCCTGAACCTGCAGTTTGAGCACCAGACCAGGCGCTGCAGGGCTGGATGTCTGCTCCTCAAAGGCTTGACACTAGCACTCCGTTTACCTGTGGGATGGACTACTTGAGAACTCAACTGCTGGTTTGCGTCAAAGGACACTGATGGCAGTAAGGCAGGACTCCTAACAGACCCCACAGGATATGCTCACGGTTTCTTCTCCGATCATGGTTCTGCGCCTGTGCCTCTCATTTTCCCCACTCCAGGCAGTCGGCTGTAGGTCCATGCTCCACTTGGGCATCTGTACTGGTAGTGCATGGGTAAGCAGCTCACGGACGCACTACTATTCACACAGATCACGCAATGCCCTTTTAAGTGCAACCCTGCCACACTTTTATGCATCCATGAAGCGCACACCTAGAGTTGTACATCCATCGTGCCCTTTGACATTGGGCCTAAAGCACGTTTTGCCTGTTGTAATGTTCACAAGTGCAAGGCAGACAAGTGTACATAAAAGTTAGAAATGTTTTGGGGGTTCAAGGCTTATGTGTGTGGCTGGTTCTTTGTTTATGCTGAAATGCTGGCCTTTGTCCATGCTGAAATGCAGGTCTTTGTTTATGCTGAAATGTGGGTCTTCGTTCTGACTGAGCATCTGTTCAAGTTAATGTGCTTTGTTAACATGCTCGTCAGCACCTCTGGGGCACTTATACCACTAGCAGGGTATTATGATGTGAGAGTACCATGCAATCAACTAGATAGTTGGGGTGTCCAAAGAACTGTGCTTACTGTGATGTCCTCTAAGTGCTTCTCTTATGTCATAATAGTGATCACTGTACTGCAGTGGTGTTGTAACTGTGCACAAATAACATTGTAGCGACTGGAGAGAAGTGTGTCAAAACAAATTCTCACACCTTATTCTCCACTATTCACCGCACAAGTAATAATGAGGCGCAAGAACATGGCGGCTACCTTGCACAAACTGTATTTGTACACGAGTATTTTGCAACTAGGAAGGAGGCTTGGGGAAACAAGAGGTCTGAAGGTCAAGCTTTGCTTCATGGATCCACCAGTTGTTGCGCTGTCACTTACCCGTCTTTCTCTTTTTCTCTATTTTAGAATGATGATTCTGGGGATGAGGACCTGTGCGCCATCAGTGACCGCTGGGCCTTCCAGCCGGACAGCAGGCGGTGGTCCAGGTTGGGCTCCGCTGACCTCCTTGGCCACAGCCCCGAGATCTTAAACCGAAGAATTAAGAACACCTCAAGTCGAGACAGCATCCTGACCGATCTCAGCCTGGACCTGGAGGCGTCCTCCTTGCACAGCAACACCAGCTCGGCCAGCGCTCAGAGCAGCACCTTGGCCATCGTGATCACCCCGCCGGACGAGCCGAGCCACAATGAGTTTCCAACGATCACGCCAGCCCAGAAAAGCTTAAGTGACCAATCCATTGCCTATTTACCTCAACCCGAATCTGACGCGAAGCTAAAGAAGTCTAGCTTGCGCAGGTCAATGTCAAGGTTGAGTGGAAGGAAGAAGAAAGACAAGTCTAAAAAAGTCAGCGACGAATCACCGTCACCACCAGGCCAGGGCTGTACCAAACATGATAGCTCTACATGGCAGTCACAAAAAGATGACAAGAAAGGACTTTTATTGCCCAATGGCAATAAGCATTTTCTTTATCCAGAGTACAGCACAAAGATGAAGTCTAGGTCCTTGGGTAGAATAAAGCCAGGGATTGTGACAGCATGTAATGGACATGTGGGCGAACATGACGCTTATGGTAAGGCAGCCAGGTGGCAGGCAGAATCTAGTCGTCGACCCAGCTGCCCCCCAAACAGCCTTATTTACATCCCTAGTGATCACAAGCCAGGAACCTTCCCCAGATCTCTCTCCATTGGAAGCATGTGCCCGGCGGCCCGGGAGCACTTGAGCACTTGGATTTCCGAAAGTAAATCGTTGGAAGCTTCTGAATGCAGCAGTATAGATTCGCAGTGCTTCGACTACCGGAAAGGGCTCAGCTCGTGCAGCTCCTCAGGGAGTAGGACAAGTATTTATGACAATGTGCCCACCTCCTTCGATGCCACCGCTGACCCGTTTGATGTGAGTAAGAGCGTGGACTTCGAGCATCTCGACGCCATTCTCCAGCACGTCCACAGCGTACAGCAGAAGGTGGAGACCTGGTCCAAAGCTCTGTGTGAAGACCAGGACCCCGAAGAGGACTTTGAAGAAGAGGCCACCTTCGCCTCCAATCATGTGAACTTCGAAGAACAGTCCATTTCTGACTTGTGCACCTCCGCCAGTGACTTCGAAAGCACGGGCAACTCCCTAAATGACACAGAGGAGCTTGAAATAAGGGAGAGGAGTGATTCGGGCGTTGGAGCTTCCCTGACGCGACGGCGGAGGTGGGTACCTGTGTTGTGTTGGTACCAATTGCAAGTTGTGCGGTTAAACTAGTCCTAGATGTTGGGGACAGCCCTGTAGGAGTCTCATTGTCTGTGATGTTGAATTTTGTTGCAAGCATTTATATCGGGGGTGTGACTTTCATTAGTGCAGTAGGTGCAGTGACACCAGAGCCCATGGGTATGAGGGGGCCAGTGCACACCAATTCTGTCTTTGCTTGCCATCCAACAGGAGATGGAGAGTCTATTTTCAGTGTTTGCGCTGTTTTTTACGCCACGATTTGTATTGCTCTTTTCTACCACTTGTGTGGATGTGTGGCGCTTTCTCAATGCGCTGTCTGGGACTGAAGTTACCACTGAGCAGTGTTAGTGGTCTGTGGAAACTGGATTGGTTGTGTTTCGTGCTGGTAGTGGCTGTTGCTTCTAACTTGTTGATGGATTATACTGAAGATTGACCAGCCAGAACTCTAAAGGGTCTGCCTTAGAGGAGAGTTACTTGTAAGGACGCTTGTGCTTTGCCATTTACTTGCCCTGCTGGGGTGCATGGCTGACGATTGCTCTGCGTGGTGCGGCTGTTTGATTTGGAGTCATCATTGCAGACTGCGGCTTTAGTGCAGTGCTGTGAGCATATACGTACATAACGTATTTTAAATGGATGTCATGGGTATTGGTCAGAAGTCATGATGTGGAATATTGCCATAAAGCGATTTTAATGTTTGCTAAAAAGCAGCCTGAAATCACAAATTGCAGGGGGCTTTGCGAACTGGGGTTTGAGAAAACACAGTTATTGCAGTTCAAATGCTGGTGGCTTGGGTGTATAATCCAGAATGTTTTTTGCACGTCTCTCTACAACAGGACCATAAGTATAATTTGGTAGTTAAGTTATGGTTACCAATAGGGAGTAACCTAGGATCCCTCAGTGTCACACCTGGTGCTGGCCAAGGAATTATGCTACTTGTAGTTTCCAGGCTCCAGACTGGCTGATTCCTTTCTTTGGTACTTAATTGTCTTGGCCACTGGTTGTCATCAAATATGAAGCATCCTTATGAAAAATTGAGGGAGATTTTGTTAATTTAAGTAGCCCCCCAGGCCCCTAATTATGTATAGGTCAACTAAACCTTAGTGACCGATTCCATGAAATGAACATACTGAAAATTGAATTTTATTTACTTCATTATTGCAAAATGCACAGAGACACATACGATGACCAATTCATGAATGCATCTACATGAACACATTAAATAATGAAAAAAAACTATTGTGAAACGTGAGCTAAGTAAGACACTTTCCAGTGATTTTGCTCGTGAATTTAACTCCAGAAGAGCTTAGGACTAGCTGCCACAGAAAGAATTGTTGACATGTTAATTAATATGTAGAATAAAGACGTCATTGTGGAATGTTTCGCTCTAATTATATACCAACAACAAACATAAACATAAGCCTGCTATTTCAAGAAAGAGTAACACACAGCTCGCTTAGCTAATGCATCATCTATGTCTAGAAAAGGAGTTGGATAAAAATGGAAAAAATGAAATACCCCAATATAGCTGAAAAAATATTTGCAATCATTAACAAGCTATGGAATTTTAGCACTTCCAATAACTCCAATAACAAAACCAAGAATATGTAGATAACCTGTCCACATGGACGGTTTTATCGTTGGCAGTGCCCAGTGCTACAATATTTGTTGCCTCCCTACCCCTCATCAGTGCCCTTCTTCGTCACCAGCTCCCTTACTACCACCCTCTAATGGGCCCCCTTATATATCATTATAGCCTCTCTCACATTTATTTCATAGCTCTACTCATCCCAGTGTAAAGTGTCAGAGCGCTTTACATCACAAACATATTATACAAACACAATGAGTCATACAAGTGTGTAAATCAATGTATAGGAAACGTTTCTTAAGACAATGAGGACTGCAAGATGAAGGGTAACGTCATGCAAACTAGTAGATATTATATGTTAAGGGTGCTTAATCTGGAAAAACAAATTTACCGATTAACTAATATTTCACGCAGTGTAGTAGCCAAAGTTGTACAACTGCACCATAGCTAGTGAGATATGGTGTTGTTGCTCTGTCCTCTAGTGCTGGTGTATGTTAGCCTGCCTTGCACCAATGCACACCATAGTGCAAGGGTGTGTACAGGATGTCAAGCATAGGTTTTATACTGGAAGGGTGTCCTTCTGGCATAAAATTGTTGGCTTAGACTAAGTTTACAACATTTGCGCTCTGTATGTGTGCTGTACGGTGCACCACACGCAAAGTTGGAAAGGTTTGGAGAAAATAAATATTTTCTCCAACTTTAAACCTGTCTCGAGGAGGCCTTATTTTTTTTTTAGCAAATCCCTTTCTGCAAAAGTTGTTACAGGGAGATTAGCGACAAAATCCTTGGGTGGGGACCTTTACCTGTCATTATCTTTGTTAGGGAAAGCAACGTGAATACTATCTGGCTACATGATGGGGCTGCCTTTACAAGTACTATGGTTTTTATCTGTCAACATGTCTATTTTTGTCTTTTTTCTCCTCCGGCAGGGGATGGCGCTGGCACAGCTTTCAAAACTCGCACCGGCCAAGCTTAAACTCCGCCTCCTTGGAAATCAACCGCCAGTCGGCGGCCCAGCTGAACCTGCTTCAGAAGTTCTCGCTGCTGCGCCTGACGGCCATCATGGAGAAGTACTCCGTCCCAAACAAGAACGGCTGGGTGTGGTGAGTGTCCGATAGAAGTCTGACCAAGGCTGGGACTGCTGGGGTGATCACAGTGATGATGGGGTAGTTGAGAGGAGGAAAGTGACTGGTAATACCTATTTCAAAACATGAATAACTCCCCATAATCATAAAATTGCAGTACACGCAACACTACTAGTGGGTTTTCCCATAAACCTCACTACACTGCATTTATAGGGTAAACCATGGGTTCCGAACTATTTCGTCCCGAAACTGCTCTTGGTGCAAAGCATGCCTGCTATTCCTGTTTGCTCCCAGAGGTCAAGTGCAAAGACATTGAAAACAAATCTAACTACCTTTTAAAACAAGAAAATGACAACAAACCTACAAGAATAAAACAATCGCTGGCTTGCAAAGGGTGCCAGAAGGCAACTAAACGCCTTAAAGCATTTCCCATGCCTCCAAAGTCTATAGTGAAACGAGGGAGTAAATCCCAAACTATAAGCGGGTCATCCACCCAAGCTGGGCTGAGTTGCTATCACTAGTCTCACCCTTTGTTTGCTGATCACCACTTACCGAATGGTCTAGCAAGACAGCGAACCACACTACAACTATACTATCCTAATACTGTGAAATGTGCTGCCTAGTGCCAACGCAGGCACCCCTGCATCATGGTGCATGGGTGCCTACGTTGAAAGCGGGATTGTTTTTGTGAAGGAAGGTGCCCCTTCCTGCTCAAGAGCAATACCCAGAGGAATTTTCCACTTGCTATGCGTGTTGCAGAATGCTAAAGACACACAATTGATGGACGGAATGCAGAACAAATCAAAACATTCACCCCAACAGATCTGGGTTAAATCCATCATTCTTTTGCTCACCATGCCACCCCAGTTTAGACCTGGCCATATGCAAATCAGCCTTGACCCTGTGCCTCATGGGAACAGTCCAGCCTGAACTGCTAAACCAGGTCCTCCCTGGACCGGAAACAAGCATCCTAGGACCGGTTTCGGGGTTTCACCCCTCATCACCCAGGATAGCTTGATTCGAGTGGCACAGGAAGCACAGGACACATAGAGGAAAAAAACGAAGAGAAATAAGCATATTTCTTCTCGCTACGCCTCATCTGGGGAGGCATAGCAGTTTTGGCTCATTCCTCGGTCTCCCACTTATGGTAAATCTAGCAATGTGTCAAAATCCATGGGTGTTGTGTGAGAATACCCCCGCACAACCCATGGAATGCCTCCCTGGGGCAGAATAACGCAATGCAGCGATTTGCCGTGTGTTGCGTTACTTTGGATATATCTAGCCACTCAGGGCAACGCAAGGTGCCCTTGCATGGTTTGGTAATCACATATAGTAGTTGCATTGCGCTTTTATCCTGTTGTGTGGTGCAAAAGCGATGCAACTACATGATAAATATGACCTTAAATGTCTTTTATCTTTGGCCAAATAGACACTCTCTTGAAACAGTGCTATATAACTTCTGGACTGTAAAGAAAGGCTGGTATATTGGGAGCCAGAAATAGGCAATGGACTGTGGCATCAACAACTAACACTGACACAAAGAACAGACCAACCCATGAAATATAAGTATAGGAGAAACAACTGCCCTTGATCTAGGAGTTTTATGGGTATACACATTTTCAACCATAAGTGATGGGAGCCATTGATTGGCCCAACAGGGATTTCTGTTCACCAACTCAGAAAAAGGATGCCACTGTAGGAGGATTTGGATCTGCTAGGCGACCCATTTGTTTCACACAAATTCTTTTCTAGTTCAGCGATAGAAACACAAAACCATTCTCTGTTTACTACTGCAAGCCCGATGGCGGTGATGATAGACAATCGGTGATGCTATACTGACTATGAGAATGTAGGACAGGGGGACAGAGAGGTAGCATAAGAGGTGAACCCTTTGTCCATAAACAATTCAAAGACCCAGTTACAGAGATTTATTTTAGCGAACACAACAAAGAATACTGGGACTTGGATAAATTGAAACTGTAAGTACAAGCGTGCTTAGTTGTCGGTGGCAAACGCAGCATAGAGTCTCTGAAAATCTCTTATTGTTCATGGAACAATATTCAAGGCATTTAAGAGCTGTTCAGCAGAGATCCTAGACAAGTTATGACCGAGCATTGTGGATAATAAATGCCGCTTACGTCAACTTCATATGTGGACCAACTAGATGGACAGATCATTGACGCACAGTCAGGCAGACGCTGTGTCGAACTACAATATTTACTCTTTTGGATGCGTACTGCAAGTCTTGAGGGTTGGGGACAGGGAGGATTCTAGTAAAGGGAGGCATTGCAGCCTCTATCTACATTCAGATGCTTCAACTGCGAAAATAGGGAACCCTCAGTGCTTCATGTTTTGAAGACATAGTTGAAAATTCAAAAAAAATTGATAGTTAAACCATTAAAACCGGTATCTATGGTATTTATAAAAGCTGAGATTGGTTAAAAAAAATTAAAGCTTAAATCTTTGTTTGCTAGTTCTTATAACAAAGCATTTATCTGCTGGAAAGTTGAAAAATGTTATTATGTCAAATGAGAAGTAAATGTCAATTAAAATTTACACATTTAAAGATGTTTTTAAACTTGGATTTATCTTTACTTAGTGAAGGAGTTTTTAAAAATGTGGCATTATTTGTTCATAGCTTTTTAAAATGAAGGCGGTTATTGTGTAGAAATGTATGCTGAATATTTATAAACATACCTTTTTTGCACAGGGGAATGTGTGAAATATTTTTTTGCATAATAATTGTTCCAAACATCTAAATGTTTGGGACAATTTTCCCCACTGTCAGGAATATTGAAATTCTTATAGTAAGGAGTGCTTGGAGAGGCATTGAGGACAGGTCATAGTGTAATACAGCTGCTGGCCCTTTTGGTGCACTTTAGCTGTTTATTATTCAGAATATTAAGAACTGGCTTTCTAGTTAGATAAAAAAAAGAGAGAAATGGATATCTTTCCATCCATAGCCCACACTGCTATACTAGTTACTGTTCAATGATAGTACTTGCTCTCTTTATTCTCTGTGTGCAACCGGTGGGCCAATGCAATTTTTAAACATTCGAATAAAATTGTTTTTTATATGCACCTGCCTTTTTATTTTTTGTTCTTATATGTTGCATTTCCACTTATTGTTCCCATGAACTAATAATTAAATTAGTAGAGGAGCTCTAGTTAAATGATAAAGTAAAAAGTTAAATCATTAGTAGTAAGCAGTAGAATGGATGCTAATTTTATGAACATTACAGGAACGATTCTGCCCTGTTCTGATTAGAATTTGAAACCTGCCAATGGCATGCACTTTACCTTAATAGCAATATCAGCTCAGACAGAATCGTATTAAAGCGAATTAAAAAGAAAACATTTGTGTCAAATATACCCCTAGGACCAAATTGTTGCGAACGGTAACCTCAAATTTTCAATTCTGTTTCATAAACTGCCCAAAGGTCTTTGTTACTCATAGTCATAAAATCAATCTAAAGATAGCATGGCATAGGGGACTTCACTAGGCTAAGTAAATGTATTAGAGAATGGTTCTTGATGTACCTGTGGTCAACACCCTCTTATTATTATTTTAAACAAAAACATGATGGTTGTTCAGGTAAGAAGAATTGTCTATCTCAGGTAGTAGAGTAGATTGTTTCATTATCCTTTTGAATGTGTCTGAAATGAAGTGTTTAATTCCCATTTATCTACCCCCAATACAGGACAGTCCCTAAATTCATGAAGCGAAGCAAAGTCCCCGACTACACAGGGAAGACTGTGTTCGGAGTTCCACCAATCGTCAATGTGCAGAGGACCGGGCAACCTCTTCCGCAGAGCATCCAGCAAGCCATGCGGTACATCCGCAGCCAGTGTCTCGACCAGGTGGGTGTCAAGGCGGAGCCAGCTGGTGCTGTGAGAGTTCTAACCAGAAGTTTGAAAGTGTCCGAGAATGTGGCTGTACATTGCATCCATTACAGCACTACTCAAAGGGAAGTCATCCATAGCGAGGCCATCACACCTGACCACTGAGTGGGTTACACACCTTCTAAGTGGATGTGAAATGACACAATTCTATGTAAAGTTCACATCATATCTTGTTTGATGTATTGCACCTATATATATATATCTATATATATATCTCTCTCTCTCTCTCTCTCTCTATATATATATATCTATATATATATAGATATATATAGATATATATACATTTATTGTATTTATTTATTTGTGACATTTGTAGAGCGCACTGTTACCGTACGGTGTCCTGGTGCTATATATGTATATATATATATATATATGTAATCCGTGTGGCTCGCTTTTTTCTCAAATGGCGCTGCCAAGCGTGGCCGCGTTGCTCCTGCGGTTGAGCCCAACCGCTGTCAATTCGAACAAGGTTCCTTCCACAGAAGGAGGTAACGGAGTCGCAGTCAAGCCACACAGTATAGCAAGGAGGTTGCTTCTTAAAGATTATTTATTTGTATCCATAGGGTGCCAAAACAAAACATAAACCAACGCGTTTCGACAGCCTCCGCTGTCTTGTTCACGGTCAGTTTGTCAAGTGCAAACATACAAGTTTAAGAAACAAACCGCCTTTCCTGAGACCCAATGTTACCTCCCCCTTGTGGGTGTAGTTCCAGTCACTGACCCAACCCATGGGATTCTGGTCCATGTAGTCTATACATTGTTTTGGTAACATTTGGTAGTGAGTCGTTTTTTCAATTAACCCCTTCGTTTCACCATTTATTCTAGTTCTATTTAGTGGCGGACAGCTTAGTTTTATCCATTCCATTGTATAGGTGTGAGACCGGTGCCACTTGTTTGTAGCCATTTCACTCGTTGCTCCTGTTTGGAATTTCCCCGTGCAGGGGTTTCTGGATAATGTAGTTGTGTGACGTATCACTGAATTATTCTTCCAAGGAGTACCCGTTTCAGTTTGGAAACAGATATTAGAGCGCGTTGTATATTGAGCCCTCCAGTGGGCAATGTGCCTCAAACAATGTGTACACGGCATTCACTGTGTTGTTTAATTGTTTTGACAGTGCCACTTAATGGTGAATCTTTTGGGGTTTCGATGATTATAAATCTGCTTGATTTTTGATGATTTTGTCCTGCCCTCTGGTGGGCTTCTGTTGTTTTCGGTTTGTTATATTCTCTTTAACATAGGTGAAGTGTTCTTGGTGAAAAAAGATTTAGTGATGTGTGCAAAACGGGATGTTTGATCAGGAATCGGACTAGTTCAGTTCAAATTTGTTAATCTGTTCATATTTTCATAGATGTATGTAAAGTTCCTCCGATTGGTTGAGACCAAACGGAGTCATGGTCCTGAAGTTGAGTATGTGTCTTGACTCCTTTTGCCGCAAAGTTCTCTCATTGTGTCCTCCTCTTTCTGATAAAGTCATGGATTCAATGCCCCAAAATCGTAATTGTTTCCAGTCCCCTTGATGATGGGTTTCCATATGTTTTGCCACTGCATTATTTCTATCCTTGTGAGTTGTCGCACGTGCATGTTCAAGGATTCGTTTTTTCAGCTCGCATATTGTACTCCCGATGTATCGGAGTTTGCAAGGGCATTCAATCATATATATCGTGTAGTTGCTATTACACGTTATGCACTCCTTGATCTGCCACATCTTTTTGTTTGGCATCAGAACGTGGGTTGTCGGCTTGGCGATTTCGCACGCTTTGCAATTATAGCATTTGATGAAGCCTTTTGTTTTTAACCACGCTTTTTTGGGGTCTGGTGTTTTGTAGTGACTGTGCACTAATTGGTCCTGTAAATTTCTCGCTCTTCTATATGTGATTACGGGATGGTTGCCCATTTTCTTGCCGATTATCGGATCCAATTGAAGAATTTTCCAATTCTTTTTTATAATTTGATTGATTTTTCTTGATTCTTGGTTGAAGTTCAATATTAATCTGATCGGTTCTTCTTTCTGAGTGTCTGATTTGGGTTTTTGTTCTAGGCATTCCTGCCTGGTTTTTTGATTTGCTCTACTCCAACAATTTTGGACCACTTTCCGGTTGTATTTTCTTTGTGTGAATCTTTGGATAGTCTTGTTACTTTGTTTCTCCCACTCCTCTTCCTCGCTACAGATTCTTCTCAAGCGTAGGAATTCCCCGTAGGGGATGCTTTCAATTAATGAATGTTGATGAAAGCTAGTTGCTTCCAAAGTTGCATTTGTTGCCGTGTCTTTTCGGTGAAGAGTGGTCTCGATGTTGTTGTTTTTAATATATACCTCAGTATCCAAGAAGATGGCTTTAGTTTTGCTTATGTTGCATGTAAATTTCAAACATGGTGTTTCTGTGTTTAAAATTTCAAAGTATTCCAGGAATTTCTCTTCACTATCATTCCAAACAATAAACAGGTCGTCGATGAATCGTTTCCATGACACTATATGTTGTGTGTATTCCATGTTTTTTTGATGCCATGCGACCGTTTCCTCCCACCATCCCATGGTGATGCAGGCGTAGCTTGGACTGTGGGAAAAGCCCATTGCGGCCCCATTTTTTTGTTTGAAGATCTGATCCCCAAATAGGAAGATGTTGTTCGTAAGTGATATATCGACCATTTCCAAGAGCATGAGGTTATGATCTGTAAAATGGATGTTCCGGTTCTGGAGAAAGAATTTGCAAGCATTTATGCCTAGAACATTGTCAATGTTTGTATAGAGGGATATTACATCCATGGTTATCAGTAAGTGATTAGGTTGCCAAGTCAGTTCATTCAAAACACTTAAAAAATCAGTCGTATCCCTTAGATAAGATTTTAAGTTCTGTACATAGGGATTTAAGAAGTAGTCAATATAGTTAGCAAGAGGTTCTAATAGAGACCCTTTGGCTGACACAATTGGCCTCCCTGGTGGTTTCGTGGGATTTTTATGAACTTTGGGCAAGAAGTATATGGTTGCCATTTTGGGGAAATCGACAGTGAGGTATTTCTTCTCATCATAATCAAGTAAACCATTATTTTCCCATTTAGTCAGGTTTTTGTCAAATTCTTTTTTGATTTTATCCGTAGGATTTGAGTTCAATTTTTCATAAAATTTTGAATTGTTTAATTGTTCCATGGCTTCTGTGGTGTATAGATTCCTGTCCCACAGAACTACGTTGCCCCCCTTGTCCGCCATTTTGATTTCAAAGCTGGGGTCATTAGTAAGGGATGTAATGGCTTCTCTTTCCTCAGTTGTTAAATTATCTTTTCCCTTGATTTTAGTTATTTTATAAAGGTCATGGATAATTGCTTCCTGGAACATGTCAATCTTGTTCCCTGGTGTTAATTGTGGGTAGAATTTAGACTTGGCTTTCATTTTACTTGAACCTGCTCCTAATTGCGGTATTGCTTCTGTTAGGGTCATATTGCTGTTTTCTTCCTCGTTTAGGTTTAGTAATGTCAAATATGCCTCCGCCTCCCTGGCTAGAAGAGTAGATTTGATTTCCGCTTGTGTTGTGACAGGTCTCGGTTTGTGTGGTTTTTCCATAAAGAATTTTGCCAATTTGATCTTTCTGATGTAAAGGTATATATCAATACGTGTTTGGGCCATATTCATTCTTTGTGTTGGGCAGAAATTAATACCTTTCTTGAGGACTGCAGTTTCCGCTGGAGTTATCGTTCTTTTGGAGAGATTAATAATTTGAAGCTCATCATTTATGTGCCCTTCTTTTGTTTCATCCCTCGTGTTTCTGTACCCACTCTTGTGTTTGTAGAACTTCCTTCTTCTGCTCCGCCTTGTTGGGGTTTTGGGTTTCTGGCCTGCCATGGCCTTCCTCTGCCCCTGCCTCTGCCTCGTGTGAATCTCTGCGCCCCCGATGTTGTTCCCATTGGCGTTGGATGAGAACGAGGCGCATATCCCCTAAAAAAGCCTTTTGAGTTGGGTCTGTTATTGTTTCTTCATCACTTAATTCTAATGATGTGAAGGACGAAATACTTGACGAGGATACATTTGAGCTGTCAGCTTGTTGTTTGAATGAGTCATACTTTCGGGCAAATGTAAAGATTCGACCCTGTGCGTAGTCATTTTCATCTCTTATAAATTTGGTTTCTTTTCTTTCCCTTACTGTGTCCTCATGTTTTTCAATTTGTTTGTTGAGATCCTCTTTGAATTTCGTCATTTCAGGATTTAATTTAAGGGCATCTATTTCTTTTTCTAAGTTCCTTAATTGTGCTTTAATTTTATTTAATGCAATTTCTATATGTTTTACTAGAATTTTTATAAATCCCAAAGATGAGTTCAAAGAGTGTTCTCCCCACTCCTGTAATAAGTCGTTTGTGACCTCTTGTTGACTGGGCATTGTTAAGTTACGTAAGCCACGTGGCACTCTTTCCACCTCTAGATATTTTTGCAGTGTTATCAATTCCCATGATTTGTTAATCTCTTTTTTGTTTAATTTTTCCCATTGTCTCAATTTTTCCTTTGTGTCATTTTTTCCTTTGTCTTTGTCTTTTTCTTTATTTGTGGTTGCAGATGTATAGTTTCTATCTTTTTGAAACATTGTTGTAATTTGTTCCTTCCTTTTTGCATCCCGTTTATCCATCTTAATGTTTCGTTTTGGCTTATCCCTCTTTTTTCTGGATAATTGTTTGTTGTTTCCAAGTTGGGTCACTTGAAAAATGCTCCTTGTACCGTGGTTTGATTTGTTTGTCGTTCCGAAGGTATTGGAATTGTGTCTTTTGTTCTAATCTGGTTATATCCTCAGCGTGATATTATTAGTTACCAGTTCATTTAGTTAATTGTCAACAATCCGTTTTCCTTCGGCCAACACAATGCCACTAAGCCGGCTTTCTCACACGTTGTGGTTATAGAAGTTTGTGACGTGGGAGACTATTGTCGATAAGTATACTGTGTGATTCACAGTCACGTAAATTTAGGAGTGATAGCATCAAATGGGGAGTTTGGGTGATGGGAGAGTCTCTTTTGACTGGATTAAATAGATTCCTTATTAGCATTATATGCTGTTTAAAAATGTGCCTTTAGTTCTTTTGTGAAATCTAGGACTTACTGGATGTAGTTTGGCCCAACCCATAGAACATTTCACTTTTGCGTTTATAGATTAATTTCTAGATGGCTGATTTCATGTGGAGTTGTTTTATTTCTTGATTACTGGTACTCGCCCGCCCAAGTCTCTGGTTCTGCTCCTGTAGGTCACTAGTTTCTCATGTGAATCTGCAGCATTACATGAAGTTTAGTTACTCTTTTCACTTCTTACTTTGTTGATATTAATTCAAGATCACAGATTTCGTCAGATGTCCCACCTCTGGTCCATTGGTATTGCCTTAACATTTCAATTTTCACATCTGATTCAATAAGTTCACTTCAATGCTAGTAGTTTCACTTCTGCTTCATTGGCATCCACCCATGGTTACTTTTTTCACCACTGAATCAGTGAGTTCACCTCAATATTACTGGTTCCCCCTTTAATTGATTTGTTTTTCCTACGGTCACTGGTTTCATGCCTAATTTATTATATTTCCCTCAAGTTTATTTGTTTAATATCTGATTTAGTTTTATTGCCTGTTTTAGTCTCTGATTCATTAGTTTTGCCTCAGAGTCGCTGACTTCAACTCTCAGTCAATAGTTTAGCCTCAAGCAACTGGTTTCACTTATGAATCATTTGCATTGCCTTGGGGTTAAAGGTTTCCTCTCTGATTCCTCAATTTCACCTTTATCTTTAATTCACTGGTATTGCCTCAAGGTCATTGACTTATATCTCGGATTCACTGGTACTGTCTTGGGGTTAACTTCTAATTTGCTGCTGTTGGTTTAAGGCTGTGCGTTACCTCTAAAGGTGTGCTGCGTGCCCACACTGATCCACTGTTTTAATCCAGCATATTAACCTCACGTTTAAGAACAATAAATTGGTGTTCCCTAATCAAGAGTAAGATCTGAGTCATGCTTAGTGTCTGTGATGCTGATTCTGTGTTTTGGTCTGTGCAGGAGGGCATCTTCCGAAAGTCTGGCGTGAAATCGCGAATCCAGATCCTGCGACAGATGAACGAGGCATCGCCTGACCACGTCAACTACAAGGAACAGTCGGCCTATGATGTAGCAGACATGTTAAAGCAGTACTTCCGGGACCTGCCGGAGCCCATCTTCACCAGCAAATTGACAGACACCTTCCTACAGATCTATCAGTGTAAGCCTTGCTGCCAGCCCCTTCTTAATTACTTTTACTGTCAGCTATTGGATGGGGCAAGAAGGAAGTGGTAAAATTGACAGGGAGTAGACAGCATAGGTGTAGCACTTATTCATGGAAAGGCACTGTCTATTGTCTAGGGGGAAAAGGAGTTGTCAGTTTAAGAATGGGCCAGGAATATGTCAGTGCTAGAAAGACCATGGTCTAAGTGGCTTTATCTGTGAACTAGTCAATGTAAAAAATACCAATTTGTAAGTGGCTTGACCGGTCACAATGGAAAATAAAAACAGAAAATGTCAGAAATACATATCTGGCTCTGATGTGGAGTGGGAGGTCGTTTTACACTTAAGGAGTGATGTAACAACCAAAAAATAACCAGTGCCAGCATTTTTTATGTTGTATATGATGGAAAGACCAGGGTGTAATTGAAATTATCTTACATACTGTCAGTGATGAAAAGCCAAAATGTAAATGGCTTTGTTTTTAATCCTTAGTGGTCAAAGGACCAGGATATAAGTGCCCTTTTATTTAAAACAAAAAAACTTCTAGACTAGGTAATTAGTTACAGTAACTTTTAAGCTGTGACTAGAAAGACCAGGATGTAAGTGGCTTTCACCTTTTGCATCACTAATGATTTAAGCTTTACTTTTTAAATAGTAAATATTAGAAAGTCCAAGATGTAGTGGCTTTATATTTTCTTCATTGGTGGTGGAAAGGCAAAGATGTAACTGGCTTTTTATTTAAAATCATCAGTAATGGAAAGTCCATCTTGTTAAAGGCTTTAAAAATTAAATCTTCTCTATTTTTATCTTGTCAATGATGGAAACTAGATTTATATTGTCATTTGTCAGTGATGGAATGGAAAGGCTGTTTTTTTGGTAACCTTTTAAATAGTAAATATTAGAAAGCATGGGTATAAGTGGCATTATCTTTTAAATGGTAAATTTTAGAACGCCCAGGCTTTAAGTGGTTCTAGGCCTGATTACAGGCCCATGCATAAATCCCTGTTTACGCATAGGTCGGAATTAACGAGTTGGTATCCGATGCATTAAATACCTTGACTGTTGTTTAATGTCGGCAGGTCAAATCTGCAAAAAATTTAACAGGGGACACTTGTTATTCCCTACCAAGTTGTAATAGCTGTTGTTTATCACACCCGATAAATAACGTAGCCTGTGGTATAGTTATTGATCAGGTGTGATAAATAACACTTAAACTTGGATCAGGCCCTTTATATTTTATATCATCAATGATGAAAAACTGGGACCTTCTGTCTGTATCTTTTTGTTAAACAGTAATAGAAAACATATATATAAGTGCATTTTAATTCAAAACAGTAAATGCCAGAAATACTAAGAGGTTAATGGTTTTATCTTTTCAGTGGTCAGATCTATAAAGGCCAAGATGCAAGTGCCTTTATATTTTAAATGCAAAAGAAATAGCAAATATTAAAAAGTATAGGATGTAATTAAATTTGCAAGAGCCAAGTGTGAGCCTGTTCTCATCTATGTGTACCTTGTTGAAATCCTTCCACCGGGCAACCTATTCACTTTGGCAAACCTTCTGTAAGTGTCTCTGTGCTGCAGCCTCTCTAAGGCAATATAGGGGTACAAGGACAGCTGTTGTAGGTGGCATTGCCCTATACATATGTTAATAAGGCATTTATTGTGGCAAATTATTGTTACGCCCCAGTGTTTTTTTGTTGAGGCGCTGGCATTTTTTTGTGTGGAACTGCACTGATCTGATGTCTCTTTGCTCCCTATAGTTGTTCCCAAGGAGCAGAGGCTTAAGGCGGTCCAGGCGGCCATCGTCCTGATGCCCGACGAGAACCGGGAGATGCTGCAGAGCCTGCTCTACTTCCTCAGCGATGTGGCTTCCGTGGATGAGAACCAGATGACCCCAGGGAATCTGGGGGTCTGCCTCTCCCCTTCCATCTTCCATCTCAACATCTGCAAGAAGGAGTCCACCTCCACAAGGTGAGGCCTCACTCACTTTCCAAGCCGCAAGGGCTTGCAATCTTTAACCGCCTCATCACATTGTTTAGACACTTGGAGATAATATGATAAACCTTGGATCCATCTAAGCCCCTCCCCTTCTGACTGTAGATTTTCTCCACCTTCAGTTCATGGCTTTGCACCAAGCAGCATTAAATATGAGCTGCAGAGCCCCAGACAACTCTACAGGTTTTCGAAACAATTTCTTCACCGTTCTTGATCCATCAATCCAATGTTATTAATTTTATTCATATGCAAAAGAGACACCTTGTCATATATCTCTGCTTCGCACCAGCAATACAACTTTTACCATTTGCTCTACTTTATTTGGAGTACTGAAGATACACTTTCAAGTACACCGTAAACAGATCTGAAATTCAGACTCCTTCTCAGTGCTTTGCATGATGACGACTGATTGAGTTAAAAATGATATGACTTAACTTGGGCGCGGCCGCGATTCGGCGTCTGTGCGGCACTTTTAAACAGTGGGCGGGTTCATGACGGCCCCCAGCCGTCATCCGCACACGGCCACTGTGATGCATGACGGCCGGGGGCCGTCATCAGCATGGAAGGCGTTAAAAGTAAAATGGCTTCGCAGGTGCCATCTTTCACTGATTTTAACCCTCAAGAAAGGCCTTGTTGAGTATCTACACTATCTGCTGTAAGGAGAAACAAGCCTTTAATGTTTTTTTAGGATTAGATATACTACCCACTGCTCTTTGACCTTCCCCTGTCTTCCTTTTTCACCCCCTGAAAGGAGATGTTACAGAATACTTTCCGCAATATTGGTAAAGGCAGGACTTCCTGCTTGAAGCGATAGAAGCTGCCTCCTTTGTTAGACCTAACATAAACATATGGTACTTAAGCCCATATAAATGCCAAGATCTTGCCTTAAGAGTCTAGAGGGTGCCCGGGTTTGTCCTTTCTGATAGGACTCCTGCTTTACTATCTCTTACAGAAACCCCACCCTGCAGGAATGAGAAGTTGAGAAATTAGGACATACCACTTTAGAAACATAACCATCTCATTCTCAGCAATAAAGGGGAGAAAATGGACTTCAGGAAAAATACCTGGCACTCCCCTATACATTACATATGCTATTTTTTTTTAAAAGATAGTGGTGAGTATATGTTGTAATCACAGGTACAGTTACTCTCATCTAAGTTGGAAGGCTCGTTAATTGGCTACAAATGTACGAATGGAGGCCTGCGAGGGACAGCAGACCTCCGACCCTGCATTTGTAATCCCACAGGATTTTTTTTTTTAAGCAGCCCCCGTTCATTAACGCCTTGACCGCGGCACTTTTTCCGCCGCTGTGCGGGCGTTCTAAAGGGTGGGTGGGGCTCCGTCGGCCATTGGCCGACGGCAGCACTAGCCAGGTAGTGCTGCCGTCGGCCAATGGCCGACGGCAGCACAGAACGGGTTAAAAGGAACATTGCTGCTTTTAGAAAACAAGTTTCCTGTTTGCAGAGGCCTTAACAAGAGCAGGCCTGCTCCCCCAAAGACTCTCTCATGATTTCCAAAGGGGAAGATGTTGCATGGAGAAAGCTTCCCCTTTGCCAAATAGATACCACCTCCTATGGAGTGTCTGTTTCTGATCAATGCTTTGCAACTGCATTTGTGGTCACAAATCCTTAATAGATTCCTCTTTGAATCACAGATGAGAGGGGGATACCCCTTTCATGCCCCCTTCCATTTGCGATTAGGATAACTTTGCAAACCCTTTTTACACACCCTTTGTGGTGCAATATATTTCCACTTCCATCCGTGCACATTCAGTCCAGTTGAAAAATGCCTGTGGCAGGGTATGTTGGAGACACTTTCTGCCGCTTTCTGCGCAGCCTGATAATAAGGGAGGTGAAAGGAAAGTACTGGTTTACCAGAGAGAGGATTAGTCAGTGTGCCAGACCCATCAGGGGTGTTGATGGAAGATGGCACTCCCGCCACTCCTAGCCTTCACTCCTCCCCCAACAACGCCCCCCCCTTTTGTGGCACTCAACGCACTCCAGACCAACACCCAACACTCAACACTTCCCCTCCCACCTCATGCACCCCCGTCACTCCTAGCCTCCACTCGTCCCTCAACAGTTCACTCCCCACCCTTAGCTCCCCCTCCACTCCTGGTCCCCACTCCCCCCTCAACATCTCCCCCCCACTCTCACTCCCCATTACTACAATTGCCCCCCCGCTTCGACCAATTTCCACACGTCTCGCTTTTGCCTCACCCCACCTGTTACTGATTACCCTTCCAATAACTCTAACTCCATACCTAACGGCACGCTGGACGCAATCATGACCACCCTCCTCCAAGTGAAAGAAGATCTCCACACACTCAAAGAGTCACTCCTCACGCTCACCGAGCATACACCCCTCTCCACCACATCTCATCGAATCATCAACTCCTCCCCACATCCTAGGCACCCCATACGTGGGACCTCTATTCCCTCTCGCAATACCTCCAACAGGCCTAAACGCACCATCAAGCCACATCCTAATCGCTCCTTACATTGGACCTCCATCCCCGCTCGCAATACCGCCAACCGCCCCCAGCGCGCAATCAAGACTCTCTCGGACAGCGATATAAACACCCTACTCAGCACATATGCACCGGCAACCCAAAACAGCTTAGCCACCACGCACATGTCCATCCCTACGATTCTCTCCAACCGTATTAGGCACCCCTCGCATAGCAACAGAGGCTCTGTTCCCGACAACCTCACTAAAGTCCCTCTCACTATAGACCCCTCCACCTCCCCGTGCACCCCCAGTCTCAAATGCACACTTCTCAACTGTAGATCGGCCCAAAAACACTCGACAGAGGTCGCTGACCTCATCTTGTCCAGGAACATTGACTTGGCCATACTAACGGAGACATGGTTAACTGAATCCTCCAATCCTATCATGGATATCCTAGTCCCCCCCCAACTACTGCATCACTAGACTTGACAGGCCCAACAAGACAGGCGGCGGAATCGCCTGCATTTACAAGAGCAACCTCTCTATTAATAAAGTCACCGCCCCTTCTCATACCTCCTGTGAATACTTATGCCTTGATGTCATCAGTGAGAACAAACCTGTATGTTCACTACACATCATGTACCACCCCCCGGGGGACAA
This sequence comes from Lissotriton helveticus, assembly GCF_964261635.1. Lineage (NCBI taxonomy): Eukaryota > Metazoa > Chordata > Amphibia > Caudata > Salamandridae > Lissotriton > Lissotriton helveticus. The sequence goes on from NC_136064.1 coordinate 65,224,112, forward strand.
CCTCCTCTTCTCCCAACAACTCATGGACACAATATCTATCAACGCTGGACGGCAAAACACACAAATTTACCTTGGTGACTACAATCTCCACTGGAATGATAGCAGTGATGCTGTAGTTAATAGCCTCAAAACTTTCCTCATCGCTTCTGACCTCACGCAAATTTGCAACTCTCCAACACATGACAAAGGCTCTATCCTCGACCTGGTCATCTCCAAAGAAGGCACCACTCAACTTGACTCAATCCAACCTTGGGACTGGTCAGACCACCATATTATCACATTCCTCATCAAGGAAAAAGTAAAACTCATCCCGGTGCAATACGCCATGCCCAAAGTTTGGAAAAGAGACATGAAGAAACTCAATCCAAACTCTCTACCCCCTAACGGCTGCACTCTCCTACTCCCCCCTACCGACGTTACTGACGTCCATGACCTAACGAACCACTATCTCAACTCCATGGCCTCAATAATCAATGAGGCCGCTCCAATGCAACTGAAAAGAGTATCCACTAAGATATCCAACCCCTGGTACAACGGGAGTCTCAATGAAGAGAGACGGGCTATGCGAATGGCAGAGCGCACCTGGAGATCAGTCCCCTCGGCACTGCATCTTAAAACTCTGAGGAAAAAGAGAAATGCATATTTCAGGAAAATAAAACGCTCAAAGTCAGAGTTCTTCAGACTCCAGCTAGACCAAGCAAAAAACCGTCCAAGTAAACTGTTCGAGCTAATCCGATCTCAATCTAAGGAACAACCCCCAGCTATCGACATTATGAGCACTACTCCTTCCTGTGAAGATTTCTCATCCTTCTTTAACAAAAAAACTGACAATATAAGGAGAGACCTCCTTAATGACGCAAGGCTTTACTCAATACCCAACTGCATAACTCCCTATAAGCTAAAAAACAATGCGACCTGGTCATCCTTTGACACTTACTCAGAAGAAGAAATTGAGAGAATACTCAGCACCCTAAAACCATCCAATCACCTCACTGACCCTCTCCCTGCTAACGCCGTAAAAGACTTCATTCCTCTGCTACTCCCACTCTGGACTAAAATTATCAATAGCTCGCTACTACAAGGAGCCATCCCGGACTCCCTCAAAGTGGGACAAGTTACACCTTTACTGAAGAAACCAACAGCCGACCCCACTGATCTAAACAACTACCGTCCGATTACCAACATTCCCACTCTCGCCAAACTCTTAGAAAAATGCGTCCAATTACAAATGACAAAGCACATAGAACAGTTTGATCTCCTGAACCCTCACCAATCAGGCTTCCGAGCTGGGCACAGCACTGAAACCGCTATGACTCACATAATTGACGATGCCATCCAAATCTTAGATCAAAATGATACTTGCCTCCTCATCCTTCTTGATCTCTCGTCAGCATTTGACACAGTGAAACATGTGAACTTACTCGATCTCCTAAAGACAAGAATGGGCTTCTCTGGGACTGTGCTTTGTTGGTTTACTTCCTTCCTACACAACAGGTCCCAAAAATTCAAGAGCAAAAACCTGATGTCTTCACCAGTTCCGGTGTCGCTAGGTGTCCCTCAAGGATCCTGCCTATCCCCTACTTTGTTCAACCTAGTTATGGAGCCTCTCACCACCCTGCTACAAACATCAAATGTACACTTTCACATGTACGCCGATGACACTCAAATATATCTCAAGTTACATTCCCCCAAAGACATCCTGAGTCTGAACTCTACGATCAGAAGCACCCAAGCCTGGCTGGCCGATAACCACCTCAAACTCAATGCTATGAAGACTGAGTTCCTCCTAATCTCACCTCCCTCGAAAATATCCTCCGCTCAAACATGGCTTAAACACCTAACAGCTCTCAATGTCCAACCGACCATCGTGGACTCAGCAAAATCCTTAGGCATAACACTTGACACCAACCTCAACATGCAGCAGCATATCAGCAAGGCTACCAAGGGGGCGAACTTCCAAATAAATACCTTGAGGAAACTGAAACCTTTCCTTCCAGCAAAAGACTTCCAAACAGCAGTACAAGCTCTAGTCATTCCTCGCATAGACTACGGCAGCGTGGCCCTCTGCGGCCTCCCCCTAACGACAACTGCACCCCTCAGAGCGTCACTAAATGCGGCAGCGAGACTCATCACTGGATCAAAAAAGCACTCGCATATCTCCCCTGACTTCAAATCCTTGAACTGGTTGCCTCTTGAAGCCAGAATACAGATGAAAATTGCCTGCATGACGCACAAGGCTATACACCTGAAATCACCCAGCTACCTCTCTCATAAGTTGACAATTTCCGGGGGGTCCAGAACTACCAGGAGCTCAAACAATCTTCTGCTGAAACCGCGAAGATTCGGGAAGGAAAAAACTTACAAACGCTCCTTCTCTGGAATGGCGCCCAGGATCTGGAACGCACTTCCTCCTGAAACGAGGCTCATCTCCTCCTCCCTCCTTTTTAAGAAAGAAGTCAAAAGTATCCTTATGGCTAAATACACTTGAACAATGCGTTTGACTTACACTGCGAACAGTACTCCAGTATTTTATAATGATACAGCCTATATATTACTCTGCACGTGTGTTTTGACCTATATTAGTCTAAAGTGCTTAGATCCTTTTTTCCCCATCTCTGGATAGTTACAGCGTTTTTGTTGTCATACGCTCCAACTATGCCTTGCTACCTCATACCTGTACTATACGTAATATTTTTTGCTATGTACTTGATCGTGATGATCTTGATGATGTTTACACCTACCTCTGTAAAGCGCTCTGTTATCTGCAAAGATCTTGTTCGCGCTATATAAAACTTAAAAAAAAAAATAAAAAAAAAAAAATGGCCTGAGGTGGTTTGGGTGCTAGAGAAAGAGCCTTCCATTTTTACTAGCAACCACCTTCAGGTTGCTAGACTAGTGCATTTCCTTGCCACCTCAAACCATTCACGTACCTTTCATGTAGAATTCCGGATCTTTTCTCTCCATCCTCTACATAGACAATTTACTAGATGGAATTGTGCCAGGTTTTGACACCTCTTTGACACATTGGCTCATCTTGTGCTGAAGATCCTTTTTTCCCCCTAATTTCCAGAATGACACAGAAGAAGGCAGGCAGAGGACAGCCCGACCAGAAAGACCTGAATGAACACATGGCAGCCACTCAGGGCCTCACGCACATGATCACAGAGTGCAAGAAGCTCTTCCAGGTGAGTGTAGACACAAGACAACACCCGCGGTGCTCGTGTCCTCATACAACTCCCCCACGGTCTTTTTAGAATATTTGATCATCCTTAAGAAATTATGGGATTATCAGAGTTAGTGGCATTTTGGCGGCCATATTGGAATTGGTGTCGCCGTAGTGGTGCCTACGGTTTAATGTCTGTGCATTCCTTTCTAGATCCCCCATGACATGATGCTGCAGTCACGGAACTCCTATGTGTCCGCTGACCCGCACCCACTGTCCCTCGAGGAGCTAAATCAGCAGCTGAAGGGTGAAGGCCGTGACTTCCAGTTGTATGTTGAGGATTCCGTCCAGAGCCTGCTTCGCGAGTCTGCTGAGAAGTTCAAAGGATGGCATAGTGTGGCTGGACCCCAGAACACTGAGCTTGCCTGTAAAAAGGTGAGTGCGGGTTTCGGTTTCGTCATTAGTCCTGGGTTCTGATCGCCTTCATCAGGATGCTACCTATTTACCTATCTCATTATGTGCTATTCTTAAACGGTATGTCAAAATAATGTATGTAACAATACGTTACCAGCGATTTTATGTCCTCAAAGCTATGCTAGTAACATAGCCATGACAGCTCTAATGTGGGTAAATAGAAATTCACATACTCCTTGTATAGCATGCACCATTTAACCCCTTCCATGCTTTTGTAGGCCATCGCAAGCACTACCTCCGTAGTTCTGCGCATGTCCATTGGCCAACGCGGCTCCACCCACTCCACTAAACTGCTGCACCGTGGCGGAATTGCCGCCGCGGTTAAGCGGTTAAATATGGGGTTGAAGTCCCTGATGCAGTACTTCTGTGTAACCCTGCTTCTGATTTCATCCTTTAAATGCTTGCCTTTGATCTCTGATGTAATCAGCAGGTTACACTCTTGAATCCTCTGAAGGCCAACTCAGCCTTTCGTCCACCTGAGGTTGGTAAATTAAACATCACCACATTGGTTAATAGTAATATCAGTTGTTTTCAGCTCTGTATAAAACCTCTTCACGCCTAGCTGCACCACCAACCCAGTATACCTTACTGTGCAATTTTCCTTTGTTATACACACATGACTGATGAAGAAGAGTCTTACGGGGAGATTTACTAAGATTTTACTCTGTGTTTGCATCACAAAAGTGCCGCAAATCAGCACAAAATCTTTTTTTCTGGACGTACTTTCCAGTGCAAAACTTGTTAACAGCTGGAAATAACGTGAAAGAAACTCAAACATTATTTAGCGCCAAGGGGGCGTTCCATGGGTGGAGAATGTAAGTTCTCATGCAACCACCCAAGATTTCAGATGCTAAACCCCATTTACTAAATAAAGTTGACAGGGTTTAGCGTCAGAAAACTGCGCCCTTTTGAAGTAGGATCAACGAAGAAAAAATGCTTTAATTTCTCCTTCCTTTTCTGACTTTGTACGTGTGCTGCACTTTACCGCACACACACAAAGAGGGAAACTGGTTAAAATCAGTCTATGAATAGTATTTTGTGCTGGAAGTCTACCCTTCCAGTACAAAACCTATACTCACAAAGACACCCTTGTACCATGGCGCAAAGGTGTCTCCATGGCGCACGGCAGCTGATTCAAGCACCAGCACTAGGAAAATGGGAGGAGAGGGCCATATTTCTATAAATATGGCGCTCTCCTCCTCTCTCCTTTTCACACAGCACCGCATTTCATATACAGCTCGTGCACTGCATTGCATGAGTAAGTGGTAAATCTGGCCCTTCATCTTTACTCTCTTTGTTTGCACCCCTGCAGGTTGGCGATGGTCATCCTCTGCGCCTATGGAAGGTCTCCACAGAGATAGAAGCCCCACCGGTGACGGTTCTGCACCGAGTGCTGCGTGAGCGGCACCTCTGGGATGATGACCTGCTTCAGGTCAAGGTGGTCGAAACGGTGGAAAAGAACACAGAGGTGTACCACTACGTGACGGACAGCATGGCTCCACACCCCTGCAGGGACTTTGTAGTTCTGAGGTATGACAAAGAATCAAAAATAGTGGCCTTGCTAGTGATCAGAACTTTGAACCAATAAGTTCCGGTTCCCCAGCTTCAAACTCAACCACTCTAGCCACTAAGCCACATCCTCTCCTCCAACCTTTGAATTTATACATTAGTTTAAGCAAGATAACTTATATGTGAATCTGTCTAATCAGTTTTATGTGATTATCCTGTATGTTTTAAACATGCTTTGGCCACTCCTGCCATAACTATGGTACTGATTATTTTGAGTTAGTCGCGAAGAAGCCTACTAAACAAAAATTATTTTGAAAATCTTGACCTAGGGATTTCTTCAAAACATAAAAAAGTAATATAATCTGGAATCCTCTTGGAAATAGTCTTGTTATGGATGGGGAGAGGGGTTGGCCGAACGGCTAAGGCGCTCGACCTCGGACCTGGGGATCTGGGTTCGAGTCTCGGTAACGACGCCAAAAACCTCCTGTGATTCTGGGCAAATCACTTAATCTCCCCGTGCCTAAAATGAAAGTGTGTCCTCATGTAACGTAACTGGTGCTATGTAAAGCGCTCTGATACCTGATTCGGTTCGGGTCTAGTTCGCGCTATATAAAACTCTGCAAAAAAAAACATAAGACATAACTTTTAATTGGGCCAGATTAATCGGAACAAGAACAGAGGATCTAGCCTTACAGCTAGAGCGGTCGACCTCGAAGCTGGGGAACCAGGTTTGAGTCTCGGCAGCCATGCTCAACACCCTGTGACTGGGCAAATCACTTAATCTCCCCGTGCCTAACAAAAATTAATGTGTCAATTTGTAAGGAAACTAGTGCTCATGTAATGCGCTCCATGTAAAGCGCTCTGATACCCGATTTCTCGCGTCTAGTTCACGCTATGTAAAAAACTATAATTTAAACATAGGAAAAGTAAAAACCACGATACGTTAGTGCACATTGACATGCCCTTCATTTGAGATTTAAATTCTGTCTTTTCTTCCACATTGCAGGAAGTGGCAGACGGACCTGCCTAGGGGGGCGTGTGTGCTTGTGTCCATGTCGCTCGAGCACGAGAAGGTGGAACTGGACTCTGGCGTCAAGGCCGTGGTACTGGCTTCCCAGTATCTGATTGAGCCGTGTGGAATGGGGCGTTCCAAACTGACTCACATCTGCAGGGTGGACCTGAGGTAAGCCCAAAAAGTGGAGTCAGGACTTGGTTGAGTCTTGAGCTCTAGGTCTCTAGGGTCTCCATTATGTTTTACATTTTGGTGCTGCAGAAAAGTTGAAAAACAGATGCACGGTTTTAACAAGCCTTAGAGTCCTATGGGCTCTACCAAGTAAACGCTTGAGTTTGAATTTTAGTTTGTCTATTTTTAGGTGGCGACTTCCTTCTTTTTTGTTAGTTTATACGCTGCTCGTGCTTCCCACACATTGTGCGGCACTGTCCTATTCTGGATTTTCTATGGAGGATACACATCATGCTGGGACCATTTACGCGTGACCATTCTTCATTTCAGAGCGCCTTGATCTAAACTTTATGCAAATTATAGCACATAGTTAAAGTCATTTAACTCATTTTGTTTCTCCAGCTGGAAGTGCTTAATGGATTTTTCAGTTCATAACCTAAATAAAGTGACATTGCTGTTTCTCATCTGCTTTTTTGTTTAATATATTCCAGTCTGTAGCTGTTTATTTTTCTAAAGGGCATGTCTCAGAATTGCTGCCTTTACTGATCTGCATTCCTTACTCTACATGCAGAATTAATAACTTGTGTCATTTTTTCACTTAAGATGTGCCAGCTGGTACAAAAAACATGTATTGTCTGGTGGTCTGTGTGATATTTTGTACTCAAACCAGTCACCTTTGTGCAAAAATTATGGAAAAGCTTATTTGTAAGAAAAAGAACTAAACTTATGAGCAATATATGAAACTCAACAATTGAGATTTATGAGAGACTAGGCTCATGTAAAAATGCCTTGACTTACTGTTTACCACCACAATGACTACCATCAAATCAGCCCCCCCTTTACCTTTAACCACTTAAGCACATCATTCTACTACCCCTTACACTGTGCATCGTTCACTCTAAAAACACCTTCACGTCAACCATTCTCTTTGGCGCTAGCCGTGATCAGGAACTTAATACTAACCCACCCGCATGCCTCTTCACTCATCCTGCTCTTTCTCTCTTACTCTCTTTTCTCTTTTACTTGTTTCTTTTTTAACTCTTGGCACCCATTCCACCTATTATCTTTCTTTTTTGTATTCCCTGCACAGATTTCTAACCCAGCTTCTTTCAATTTCCTGCAGTTTGTATTTGTTTAACTCTGGTGTTTAAGGGGGTGAATCCTCCATTTTCTTTCTTTCTTTCTTATCATTGGATTTCCATATTGGATTTAGAACCCTCTCTTGCCCCTCCACCTCCTCTTCCACACATTGTCTGTTTCACTTCTCCCTTTTTATCCTGCTCTTTTCCATCATATGCATCTCCTGTTACTGAGAATTCTTTTAGTCCTGTGGCGAGGTCTGTAAATGTATGTAAAGAAGGAATTGTAAACACACCTTCCTGCTGCCTCAGCGCCTCATGTTCTTCTGTGGTCAGCTGCCAATGCACTAGACAACAAAGACTGCCTTTTAAAGTGCTTACTTTTCTTGTACTAAAACTGCTATGGGTTTTTAATTTTTCTTTTAGCAATTGTGAATTTTTGGCTTTTTTAAAGAGGGTTCCTTGATGCTATTCAATATGGGGTTCAGTCTTGTGGATCAGAGTATTGGTGGGGGTGTTGTGATGTGGTAATGGAAGGGTAGGACGAAGCAGTGTGATCGCCATAAAGTTTCGTTTCTTGTTTATACTTTTTAATCTGTTGTTAACGCTATATTAGAACGTCTAACCAATCAGTACAGGGCAGCTCTTCTAAGTGAATGCTATTTTATTGGAATTTCATGTCTTACCCCAAGGTCCTTTTAAAGCTCACAATTCTCTCCCATTATTTTTGTTATTTTAGGGGCCGCTCTCCCGAATGGTACAACAAGGTCTTCGGACAACTCTGTGCTATGGAACTGGCCAGGATCCGAAACTCTTTCCCAGCCCTGAACCCAGTAGGCCCAGAGACAAAACTCTGAAAAGGCTTGGAGTATGAGTTGACCCAGTGGACCCTTGGATGCCAGGCCTCAGGATGAGGGACCGGTCTACAGAAACCTGCTCACTGGGACCTCTTGCTTGGAGGACAGTGGCCAGGTCAGTTGCCTTCCTGCTCAGGGCAACGTGCTTTATAGTATTACTTCCTGGGGAAGACCTCGCTGTTGAAGTTTGGATTTTCAACCAAGAAATAGCATCTCCTGGATTCTGTCTAAAGAATCAGCATATTATCATCTGCCAAGGACAATGGGACACCCTTTAGTCACCTTTCATTGCCTTAGAATTGGAACAGAGAGTTAAAAAGTGAGTCGATGATGAAAAGCCCTCAGTGTCTGCCTTGTATCGGTGTGCTAGCAGCGGCATTGCGTTTCAAGAGCACACAACAGAAGCAGGTACAGACGACTGCATCCTGATCAGAACCCTTTGCCCTACGAAGAACAAACAATGGAGTGATAGCCTTTCTTCGGTGTCTGGAGGCACAGGTCCTCGGGTCTTCGACAAACGATGGACCTTGAACCATAGAACCACAGGTCACATCATGCATCTATTAAGGCACTGTTCCAGCACACTGGGGAAGAGCTACAACCAAAGATTCAGCTTTGTCAAACGTGGAAAGACAGCACAGACATTTCTATTGTGTAGATAAGATGCTTTTATTGTTTTTAACCTCAACGGCAGCCTTTCCCTGGCTTGCAAAATGTGTTACATTCTTGGAATGTGAATGAAACTGAGAATCTGTGCCAAATGTGGTGTTTAGCTAGTGGACTGGTTGAAGTTGGGAGACTTCCACTTTGACCTATATAGTTCAGGTAGGCGACTTCTAGGGGTAGGATACAATGGGTGACTGTTCGTAAACATCCTATCGGACACAACACTCTGCATTCAGGTGATCTTGACAAACATGCACGTGTGCATGGTGCTCGGTAGTAGCCTTTTACTAGTAAGGGGCGATACAATCAGGAACTTGTGTAAGATATTAGGCCAAATTATTTCTCTGACGATGATACATGTCTCTGTGGATTGAATTATGCAGTCCCTTAGGACAACCTTATCCCCCACTGTTCTCTCCTATTATTGCCCTTACCTTTGGTGCTTCATCTGACAGCCTTAGCAGAATGCCATAGAATTCCCATTAATTGCACCTGGAACAAGAAGCCCTTTAGAAAAAAGATCCTTATAAGACGGTTAAATGTCCACCATTTCTTATAGAGTGTTTAAATGGTGCCACGTTGGTTCATGCCAGTTTGACAAGGCATTAACATTTTTCACTCTCTTTGCGATGCAGAAACAATGAGAATGGACGATACTAGAATGCACTAGATCACAAAATTCATTCATTGCAAGGTTGTCAAAAGGGTGCTAAAAGCCACAAAATTTACTAAAAGCATATTTGTACTAATGCAAAACGCAGTGTATAGTCCGGCTGGCTCAGCCCTGTCTGTACTAACTACACATTTATACGGTAGATTAACCAGAAAAAAATCATTTCCATGGTAAATTGGTCCTGGAACTATTCAGCCAACCCCTAAAAACGCCTTTCTCTTTTTTGATCTATTTTATATCACCTGTTTCTCACATCATAGGCATTTAAATGCTACCTACGAGACATGCTTCTATCAGTGATCTGTTCAATATTTTGGTGAAAATGATAAGATAGCATTGCTATTTTGTTTATTGCTTTAATCAAGCATGACCCTCCGACGCGTAGCTTACTTTTGACTGCACTTATTAGTAGTATCCCACGTAACATACCTTCTACCTGTATGATTTTTGGGTGAACCACTTAGGAGATCCCTAATACTCTAGTTTCTTGATGTTCTAGCTGCTGGTGTGCCCGAAGAAAACTAGGGCTGGGCGTAGTTTGCGAAGTAGCGCTTCGCGACGCTATGCAAAGTGCACATCGCACTACGTGAGCTACTCGTAGCACTACGCGAACTGCGTAGTAGCATGTTCGCACTGTGCAAGATGCCGTTTTCAATGATTGCACAGTGCGGACAAGCATCCGGCACTGTGCAATCATTGAAAACGGCATCTTGCACAGTGCGAGCTGTAGTTTTCTGCCATTCAAGGAGATTTTTCCTCGAGCGGCAGATTTCTCAACACGGACTGGTAGTTTCTCACCGTGAGCAGTCGCGAGCATACGCGACCACTCGCAATGAGAAACCAGACCTCCCCTCATTGAGAATCTCGCAGGGAGGTTTATTTTCCACGCTCGCGATCGGCAACTTGATGTTGCTGATCGCGAACGAGGAAAAAGTCTTGCCAGGATGTCATTTTGCTTGCTCGCGGTCGCCAACTTGACGTTGAGGACCGCGAGCAAGCAAAAAATGACCGCTGCACTACGCTACGCTATGCGTGTTCTCACTGTGCTACGTGCAGTTAGCGTAGTGCGAAGTTACGCAAACTTCACAAACTACGCGAGCGTAGCGTAGTGCTTTGCCCAGGCCTAAAGAAAACTCTCCACCACACCGCACTGTAAACTAAAAACAGACCCTTCTTTAGATCAGCGTTTGGCCAACATCACACAGAGGCCCACCCCTGTTCTGTAAGCTAAATGTTGGTTTTATGGTCCAGTATATGTAGGAAATCAGGCAGAAGGTACACCAAAGGTATGAGTCCGAAGTTAGAGTGATGTAGTGAATAGACCATGTCACTTCTCTATGACCTTTGTATTCATCCTGAAGAAGCCCACAATGATCATTACGAGAAACTGTCATCTAGACGTGTTAAAGGCCCACCCGAGTACACCACCTTTCATTCCATAGCTTGCTATTTCATGTTACACTTTCATTTCTTACGTTTGAATAAGACAATCGCCAAAGTAACTCTGGCCACATATCTCTGTAAAATGATGCCCCGCTTTTTTCTATATTCCTTAAGAACACGCTGACATAACCTCTCTCAGTGAGATCCACTTCAAATGGTGCAAACAAACCGTGGTAAACTTGTGAGACGGTGCCTTGCCACTTGTGTACCCCTCACTGGCTCACTTGCTATCTACTAATTCTGAATAATTGGATGCTTTCGTAGGTCAATTCCACAGTGCTAGGTATCAACGAGTCCTCTCATTGGCCGATTGCTGGACTTGCGTCTTCAGCTATTGCCATTACATGAGACGCTTCCATATCAAAACAATTTACTTGCAGTGTTCACTACCTAACGCCAACAGTTCTTACTGTTTTAAAGCCATGATGCCACATTTGTAGGGAGGAGTTCTCACTCAGTGGCTTATGTAAATATGTGTAAATTAGTTTGTTTTGCAGATCTTTCTTTCCTTTTTGTGTTTTTTGTGGTTTCTTTTCCCATTTGTGTTTTCTATTTTTGTACTTTTGGGTATTTCCCTTTGACATTTTCCCAGCTGATTTCCTGGTCGATTTAAGTGTGCTATATCATTGTTTTATGTTTCTGTTTCTTCTTATGAATAGTGACATAATCATGCCTGCGATGGTGCCTTTCTTCAGACACCAACCTTTGGGACCAACTGGTCTATCTGTATTGGTCCAAGGTCAAGGCATTGTGGCAGCCTGTAGCTTGTGTCCAGAATAATAAACCATGCTGTTATTCTGGAGAACAGAAATCAAGTGTTGTAACTAAGTAGTATCTTATTACAAGCTATAACCTCTTACTCTCCGTTTGTACCTTATCAACAGTATTTGATTGTAAAACTAAAGCTCTGTCTCATTGTGTTCTAATCTGTTTTACAAGTGTTTTTGTCTTTTGGGCACGTCCCCCTTATAAATAATGTACAGTTGAAATATTAATATATATATATGCCTTCCTTTGTATTTTTGCAGCTGAAGAATTCCGTGACAGGCAATGCACGGGTTTTATGTGTATTTTCTATTTAAGGATTTTTTGTAACATGTGCAGAGTGTTTGATGCAGAGGTTGAGTGACTCGTGGGTGCTGTGGATGTAAAGTTGGGATTCATGTGAGGAAAAGGGAGCCTGAGCCATTAAAGAACTCATACATTTAATTCTGCTGTCTCAGTTTCATTTGTCTTTTTGTAACACTACTTGACCAAGCACATAGAGAGTGTGAGCTATTATGGCTATGGTAATTTTTCTGGTTAGCATGAGAAAAGTTCATCATCATATTTTGCTTTAAAAAAAATCATGAGAAACAATAATCAGCAGGGCAAGAAACCTACTGCAAACTGTCAAGACTTCCACCCGCTCACTCTTAAGGGTATATTTACAAGGTGATTGCGCCACCAGAACGTTACTTTTTTGATGCTCCGGTGGCGCAATGCCCTGCACCATATTTACTAAGTGGCATTAAGCCACTTATGGTGGCTTAACGCCGCTTTGTAAATATGGTACCCTTTCACGCAGTTTTCTGTGTGTAAAGGGGCGCGCGTTGGCTGTTGCTGTGGGAGCTCCACCGCAACACCCATTGCTTTTTTATGCTGCCCCAGTTTTACAAGATTCTGTAAATCTGAGGCAGCGCCAAAAACTGGATGTTTGACGTTTCAACGCATGCTTTAACCACGCATGCCTTTACAACGCAAGTTTTACAACGCAAGTTGTTACAACGACTTGCGTTGGGGGGCGCTGGATAGTGAATAGTTTAATTTACTATTCCAACTCCGGTCCCCGTGGATAGTAGGGAAGGTGTTGGATAGTAAATTAAACTGTTCCCTATCCTAGAGCGCCCCCCAGCGCAATGCGTTTGTTAGAATTGGGGTTCTCTGGTTGGCGCAAGTATGCACTTGTGACAAGCAGGGACCCTCTCTTCTAAGTCAGGGCGAAGGATGACCCCTTAGAATTACCCTTGCTCACCCTCTAGGTGCGTGGCGTGAGCAGCCAAGGCTATTCTTCAGGCGTTAGTTAGTTAAGCATTTGTAATAGTACACACAGTAAAATATACCAATCCCCCCACAAATGGACACCAGGCTGTAAATATATAAAAATACGCTTCTTTATGTAAAAATATATATATGTAACTCAACAGACTTATCACAAGACCAAATAACGTTTTTGTTGCACCACAGGTTGTAAATAGGCAAAGGTTCTTAGTTGTAGCTTTCAATGGTTGTTTGTTTGTTCAAAGAAAATAGTTCGTTTTACTCTCTTTCTTGATGTCTTAAATTCCACAGTTCTCTCAGTGTTCTCTCCTTTCAAAAGAAAGCCTCTCTCTGTTCTGGGGCTTTGGGACCCTCCCTGGGCCTTCGGCGAGCCTTGCAGCGCCTCTCCTGCCTTCAAGGGTGAAACTGACACAGCCCCTACCAACTCTCACGCATCGGGCGTGAGCACGCCTGTGCCGGCCCCGGCTCTTCCTCTCAGCTCGAGGACAGAGTTAAAGGCGGGCGGCCCAGCGGTGCGGGGGGGGGGCTCTGCAAGCAGTGCAGCAGGTAGGGGGGAGCTCGGGGTCCCTGACGGGGAGTACTGACGGAGCCCTCAGCTCTGACTCACCCGTGGGGACTCCGGGCACTCGGAGACTTCTCGGCTCGGCTCTCAGTCGAGCAACAGCTGGAGGGCAGGGAAGGAAAGCGTTGCGGGCCCCGAGCCTGAAGGAGACTTTGCAGAACACTTCAGTCACTTGGATCAGAGTCGGCACAGGCTTGTGCGACTCCAACGATGGGGGCACTCGTGGATATTGATGCCAGCGGGCGTATGCAGCCAGGCAGGCGCAGCCCGCGACCCTTGGCACGACGGTGCGGGGGTCTCCTCAGCGGGGGCGGCGCGGCCTGGCAAACCTCGGGGATTGCGAAGCGGGGTCACAGGGCACGGACTGTGCAGCTGTCGACCCGGCGTGGATCACAATCCACAAAGGAAATTCCGGCGGGAGGGGTGAGAGCGCTTCAAGGCACTCCAGTAGCAGGCAAGGGGCAGAGGAGCAGGAAGCCAAGCCTGGGGGCAGAGAGCGACTCCGATCGGAGCGAGGCTCTCACAGGGCAGAGGCTGGCAAGCTCCCGAGTGCCACAGCCCTAGGAGGGGGCGATGAGGGGCGCAGTCTGGCTCCAGCAGGGAAGCACACACGGCTCGAAAGTCAAGACGAGCAAAAGCACCAAGGACCCACTAGTCCTGGGGTCCAGATTAGGGGGCAAGCTCAATCAAGCCCTTGGAGAATGTTTAAAGCACAAAGAAGCAAAGTCTTTTCTCAGCAAGTCTTCTCCTCTCTTTTCTCAGCAAGGCAAGCAGCAGGCCAGTCCCTCGAGCGTCTCTTCTCCTTCTAGTCGGGCAGAGGTCCTTCGTAGTAAAACAGGATTCTGATTTACAAGGAGCAGGGCTCCTACTTTTATACATACTTTCTTTTGTTCTTACAGGCCAGGGGGGCCTCTGCATAACTGCTCTCAGCCTCTGAGCACTTGTGGTGGGTACTTCTGCTTCTGCATTCAGTGTGAGGGCAGGCACATCAGCCGCTCCCCAGGGGGGCGGAGCCAGCATTGTGGAGGCAGAGCACAGCCTGATGCATAGTTCAGGGAAACTCCCACCCCCCACTAAGGTGTCATCCTGCCATTCACCACCTGCCACCTCCCAGCCCTGTCACTCATACAACTCAGACAGTCAGATACACACAAAAGCAGAGGCGGGCTGAAATGGTTAGGCAAGCAAATGCTATTTTTCTAAAAGTAGCATTTGCAAACACAGGATATTAAAATAAACTTTACTAAAAGAAGTATTTTATTATTCTGAGTTCAGGCCTACTAAACATTAATTTCTACCATGTTCCCTGAGCCTGCTGGGATTATAGAGTGTAATAATTCCAGCAGCCCATCTGGCCTAAAGGGAACTGGTAGCCTTACAATAGTGAAAAACGAATTTGGCAGTAATTCACTATTAGGGCATGCCACACACATCAGAGCATGTCCTACCTTACACTTACAATGCACCCTGCCCTCAGGCCTTACATAGGGGTGACTAATATGAAGTTAAGGGAAGGTTTAGGGGCTGGCAAGTTGGTGCACTTGCCCAGCCAGCATGACAGTACCGGACTGCACGCAGGTTCTGCAATGGCAGACCCTAGACACATTTTAAGGCTGCTTCTGTGGGTGGCGCAATCAGCGCTGCAGGCCCACTAGCAGTATTGGCATTTACAAGCCCTGGCACTCCTAGTGCACTTTACTAGGGACTGACAGTAAATCCAATGAACCAATCATGGACATCAATCACAGATACACTTTACAGTAGGGAGAGCATATGCACTTTAGCACTGGTCAGCAGTGGTAAAGTGCCCAGAGTCATTAAACCAACAAAAACAGGTCAGAGAGAGTATTGGAGGAAGGCAAAAAGTTTAGGGATGATCCTGCCAAGAGGCCCAGGTCCAACAGCGTTGTAATAACTTGCGTTGTAAAAGTTGCGTCGTAATGGTAGTGCGTTGTAAAAGTTGCGTTGTAAAGGATGTTCCTCCCAAAAACTAACTCCTTGCAAAAGCAGGAGTTAGATTGGCGCAATGAGAAATACTTTTATTTCTCCTCGATTTTGCTTTTATTAGAAAAGAGCAAAATTACATAAATTATTGTTTATGTGCAGGAAGGTATACCTTCCTGCACATAAACAATCATTAAATAACGATGATTTGCTTCTTCTAAGTGTGCTGCACAATGCAGCACACATAGGAGTTACAAATCTGTACAGAAAGGGAGACCTTTGTGCACAGAAACAATCATTCCCTGGCACCCTTACACTATGGCGCAAGGGTGTCTGCACTGGCAATAGGCAGATATTTTTAGTGCCACCACTTGGGAAAACACAGGGACAAACTTCACTGATTTTCCCTGCCTGGGTCTGCCATGCAAGGCATGCTGCAGGCTTGGAAATTAACAATTTCTCTTATGTATTGGGTATCAGTGCTATTATTATTTTGCTTTTCGGGTAATGAATCCCTGATTTGAGGGTTCAATCAACAGCAAAATGAAGTGTAGAACTGCTGAAAAAACATGGTGCCTGTTCTGCATTTCAGCTGTGCCTTTAATGTATTCTTCTCCCTCGCTGATGCACTGTGGGCATGAAGATCCCCCACAAAACCTAAAATTACCCTTATAGCCCCCCAAAATAAAGACTTTTAAAATCTCTAGCTTATAATCATGTCACTACTGAAAGTTCAACCTGCACCTAAACACTTGTACTTAGAATAGTAAATCAGCTCAACCCTAACATATGTGTCAAGTGAGTTTAGCTGGGTGTAGATTAAATAAATATAGGTCGAACTATTGGTAAAATATTTGTATAAGGTGGAGATTTTTATTGTTTACATTTTGAAGTATTTTTCTTTCAAAATGTGTTTGCAAAATGTTATCCCATTGAATCCTTTGCTGTAGCCGTAGATGGAGACATTTGTACAAGTTGTGTTTCGGTCTCCATGAAAATAGGCAAGTATGAACTTTCCTTAAGGAGCTGTTAAACCTGGAAGAATGTATAATATCATATATTTCCTTTTTTATTTATTGAGGTACAATTTTCGGGACTAAGGGCCAGATGTTCAAACTTTTTTGCGGTTGCAAACGGTCATATTCGGAGTTGCAATAGCAGTGCGTAATTTGTAAAATAATAAGTCCCAGGTCCCTGACCGGGTGCCACTACAGCTTGCACCACCCCTGTCGTCGGGGGCAAAACAACTACTGACCACCTCTCTCGCCTGCAAGTGAAACAGTTCAGATTATTCCAGGTCCACAAAGCTAAAGGATTGGGTGGGAGACGGGTATTAGTAATATTTAATGTATATTGTATTCACAAACAGCCGTTGTTCTGCTCATCTCTAAATTACATGAGCTGCACCACCATGTGATAGACCAGTGATACGCAAAGTACGGCCCTGGGGCCACTTGCGGCCCTCTTGACCTTTACATGTGGCCCCCCATGTGAACAGTAGAATGTGCTGCGGTTTACTTGCCGAGCACTATTATTCAGAATTTTTTTAAATAAAGGGGCAAGCATTTATTTGCAGGTAAAATTAAGTAACTACGGTAGTGTCCTGCTTCACTTAACTTTAGTTAACCTGCAAATAAATGCTTGCCAGTTTGTTTTAAATTTTTTAGACCTCCTGACCCACTGAAGAACCGGATTAACCTACTTACAGGGTCTCGGCGGCCGGGGCACCGCCCAAATCTTCCATACCCTTCGTACGTAGTAAAAGGAGACACAGGAGCCTTCGTCTGCAGGAGGAACCCAGATTTATTCAATAGACCGGCTATGGAACAGAGTCCCAAGCTAGTCAGAGACAAAACCCAGGAGGCTGCTACTTTACTCTGTAGCTTACAAGCCTTTTATACATTTCTCATACCATTCTTTTGGCTGTCAGTCCATTGTCCAATCAGGGCAGTGTTTGTAGTTGATAGCTTGATCAAGGCGATGCTTGTAGTTGGTGACCTGGTCAAGGCTTGGTATACAGAGCATTGTCCACTCTATGCTTGTAGTTGGTGACCTGGTCAAGGCTTGGTACACAGAGCATTGTCCACTCTGCTTTGATCAGGACTCTTTCTTTCAGGTCATTGTTCAATTGCCTGATCAAAGCCTGGTCTTTCAAATCATTTGTTAATTTACCCTGATTAGAGTCCAGCAGTCAGACCATTGTCTAGATAACCTGATCACTGTGTCAAGGATGTTTACCTGGCTGGGAGCATGAGATGGAAAATGAATCATTCACTTAGGGTGTGAGTGTCTTGTGGCTTTCAGTTGACCTGCAAAGAACAGGGGGGGGTTGGGTGTGCGACAGTTCATGGGCAGAAATGCAGGCTGCAAGATGTTTTTTGTCGTGTCAGTTTAGAATTTCCTCAGGCATCAGCAGAAAATGACCAGGTGGGTTGTGTGGAAGTGTTTGACACAAGATGGCAATGAAAAAGCAATGGAGTCCTGGTACAAATGATGTCAGTCAAATGAACACTTCTCCTCACCACCCAGGACCCCTTACTGCCACAGTGCGGCCCTCGGTCACACCATAGACCCTACGTTGTGGCCCCTAAGCATATGTTTATGACTACCCATGTGATAGACTGTCATAAGTGCGGTGTTGGCAATTAAGCGCTCGTGCCGAGCACCGGAAACCAATTAGGTGTCGGTGCCAAGCACCGGAACTCACTGGCCTAAATTAACCACTGTGCAATAGCAAAAAAGTTATTTCTTTAGCATGTGTTACTGTAGATACCGATGCTCTGCATGCTCCTGCCATCTAGTATTGTCCTCAGATGTTTGTTGGCTGTTTGTGTTCGAAGAAGGCCTTAGTGTTTAGTCTCAGGATGCACTCTGACACCGCTCTTAGTGGCCAATGCACCTGTGCATCAACCAGTGCTTAATTTGTTACAAAATAAGCGCCTGGATTCTAGACAGGAGGCCACTGCAGCGTGCACCATACATTGTCCTGCTATGCTGCCAATGACAGTAACAAAACAACTATTAACCATCTCACTCCTACCAGTGTGACAACTCTGACTATTTCAGACCCCCAAAGCTATAAGAATGGCTTGGGCAGCAGGTAATAGTAATTTTTTATGAATATAGCATTAATAATTAACTGTTGTTGCGGTCATCTCTAAATTAGCTAGACAGTGCCACCTTGTGGCAGGCTGTCACCAGCGCTGGCACCAACTCAAAGTAAAACAAGCATTTACAATGCAATGGTCTCGGCTTTGTTAAAGTTAGAGCAATTGGCATTGCAAATGGCATTTTTTTTAAACAGAAATAAATGGTATCATTTACAATGACAATAGGTGAGCATTAGAGAGTAGTAGAGAGTATTAGCGGACACAGAGCCACACACACACACAGACAGCGCCACACACACACACACACAGACCGCCACACACACAGACAGCGCCACACACACAGACAGCGCCACACACAGACAGCGCCACACACAGACAGCACCACACACAGACAGCGCCACACACAGACAGCGCCACACACAGACAGCGCCACACACAGACAGCGCCACACACAGACAGAGCCACACACAGACAGAGCCACACACAGACAGAGCCACACACAGAGAGCCACACACACGCACAGCTCTCTGTCCAGTAACGCCCTAGGGAACAGAGGCATGAAAAACCGGATCACATGCAGGGAACAGAGGCATAAACCTAGCGTCCATCACTATTGTCCATTGTTTTATCAACAATTCATTTACGAAAGGCAAACAAAACCTGAATATTCCAATTCTAAACAGTGCTCATTGTTAGCTGCACCTTGAAGACGATCACTTGTTCGGTTTCACTAACCAAAAGAAAGCAAAATAAAATATACAAATAATGGGTAAAGTGTAATGTTGTCCTGGGCTACCATCTCTAGGCCTGGTGATATTTACAAATTACTCGGCCTTTGGCCTTGTGGTTTATGATGTCACCATAAGCCCTGGGTGGCAATAGTGGACAAGATCACATGGTTGCCCTTTATCTGGTCTCTCCCATACGCCGACTTCCTTAAAGAGAGATCTTGCACGCAGGTGTCAATGGTCAACGTCTTCTCTACCCCTGCGGTGATTGTGCTCTAAGCTTTAAACAGGGCCGATTCGTGACTTCCTCCGACTTTGCAACGTTGCCTTCACGCTGCCCTCCCGCCCCTGGCAAACCTGTTAATTACCCTTTACACATACAAATCTCACCCCCTGGCCAACCAAACGTCTTTGTGCTCAGTAATGAATCGCCCTAGCCCCCTCCTTGGAATTTGCGCCCCTCCCCGTGCAGGCACATGTAAATGCTTTTTGTCTGTGGAGCTCGCGCCCATGAATGAATCCCCCCACCGCCCCCTCCCCCCCCCAAAGTAAAAGTCTTGTCTGCCTCGGGCTTGAGAGGTGCATCTTCTCCCTGGTGAAGAACTGCAGTCCAAAATCACATCCGGGTACACAATGAAAGTGAGATTAAACACAGATAACACTGGCCATTGCTGTAGCGCCCACCGCCCTCTTGGCGCTTGAATAATGCTCGTCCACTGGCCTTTCAGTGATCTCAGAAGGATGAAAGCCGAGGTCGGTTCTGAGGGGGTCGAACCCACAGCACCTCTGCAGCAGGCGCTTTCCCCCACCGAACTATCTCCAAGCTCCACGGGTTGCCAGTATGGCTCCCGTGAGACCATGGGGAGGGCTTCTGAAAACCAGGGGCTTACGGCTGCAAGCCACCACTTCGAGGCGCGTTCCCCTGTGTGAAACCGATCCGCAGCTTTGAGGACGCGAATAACAATAAATACTGTTTTCAGCTGTTGGTCCCCGTCATTTGCCTTTGGTACACACAGCGTCTGATAACTTTTTTTCACTTTGTGTAATCACCATGGGCGCCTGCATTTGTAAATGTGATCTAGATTGAGACATGTTGTCTAGAACGCGTAAGTTTGTTCAGCTTTTTGTTTACGTTTACCTACATTCAATGTCATTGGACCGGTTAGTTAACAGACAGACTGCTGGTTAAATCGCGTCTGTCCGTATCCAGCCCTAGTTCATTCTAGCGCTTCGATGACCGTTGTAAACCGCGCCACGGTGCCTCGCAAGGTGGAGGACACCACTGAGAGAGGGGGCGTCCTGCACGGATCCAGGACAGACAGAGGGGCGGCACCGGCCCTTCCAATGAAGCAATCGCGAGGAAGGTGTTTGGCATCGAAAACTTTCATTCTGGGATTGTGTTAAATAACGATTTGAGCGAATGTCGTTTTGTATGGCTAAACTTTTTTTTGCTTTTTTTGCTGTATGTAGTGTTTTTGGGAAAACCACTTAACACACTAACACCTTTTTCTTTACACTGCACTCCCCCCTTCCTCCTTAACAATCATCATGATAGAAGCAGTTTACGTGGTGAATGGGGTTCAAGGTGGGAAGATTTGCACATCCAAAAAAAGTCGAGGCTTGTGTGAAACCATACAATGCGATGGACCCAAGAGTAAGGCAGAATAGCCCATGGGGTCAAGGCGCCTGTTGCTGCTGTGTGCAACATTCAGCTTAGTCGGACATTCTTACTGGGCGGGCTTTGTCCCCGAGTTTGAATTGGGCACTGTGTGAATTCCAGATGCCCCAGTGCTGTATGGCTGTCCCCTGAGAATGAGTTACGATGCGAAACAATGTCTGACGCTCGCCTAAATCCATCTAGACTGCACTCAAGCCAACATCCATCAAAAGGGGCATTTTAATTTAAAATAAACACAAGCCTTACTGCACCACTGTCCCTTATGGGTACACTTAAACGTACAAAAGATATACATAAAAACAATTGCTTTTTATCTTTTACAAAGTCATGCAATTGATAGCACACAAAAAACATCTATTAGTGCTTTTTACTCCGGTACTTTTAGTCCAGAAGTCTATCTACCCGGTGCTTTCCGTGGCATGTCACTTTACACCCTTCACAACCAATGGCAGGCGGCACGCTGCTGTGGAAACGTGGGGCAAGCAAGCGTTAGGGAAAGCATTGTTCATTCATTGCTTGGCCTCTGTGCTGGAAGCCTGCACAGTGGGTGTGTTTTTAAGTGCTCGCTGGAAACGAGTGGAGGGCGGGGTCTGTCTGAAGGACGGCCAGAGATTCACCCTG
Organism: Lissotriton helveticus; assembly: GCF_964261635.1. Classification (NCBI taxonomy): domain Eukaryota; kingdom Metazoa; phylum Chordata; class Amphibia; order Caudata; family Salamandridae; genus Lissotriton; species Lissotriton helveticus. Next base: position 65,245,842 of record NC_136064.1, read on the forward strand.
CAGAAATGTTTATTCTCTTTTATATAGTGCGCGTGTAGTCAGAGCTGACGTCAGAGCGCTTTGATAAAAGGCACAGTAGACTCTGTAAACTATGTGCATTCAGAGTCGAAACAATCGAACCAGGGTGCCTCGTCAGGGGTACTAAGCGCTAAATAAATAAATAGCCTTGTACTCCTGTGTTCATCACAGAAGTGCTCTCTGGATGAAGGAAAGTTGCGAGTGAAGTTTTTGGTGACCCGTGGGGCAGGGGGCGGTACGGCCGGGAGAGAAGCGAGATTTTTTTTTAAAAAACAAGGATATGCGAGACCCTTTACCTTGGCCGTGAGTCCGGGTGGCCTCGGAGGGTGGCGGGCACAGACTGGGCCTTCTCTGCACACACACAGGCCCTTCTCTGTAGAGTCCCGCCCCCTTGCACCAGGTAATTCTGGGCAGGCTCGGCACCTCAGGGTGCTGTGAACGGCTGATAGGAGTTCGCCCCCCCACCTCTCCACCCCTCTTTGAGAGGAGTATGTAGAAGCCCAGGAGGTGTTTGTGCCCTGAAGCAAGGGAGGGCATACAGATCTCAAAACCGGCCCTACTTGTTCAGGATGGCCTCGTCAGACATCCCCACCCCCCCAGAAGCATCTGGTGACCTCCTCCCCCCACCTCCATCTTTGTGGATTTACGCGATTTTAAATAGTGCGGATACTGCCCATAGGCGTCAAAGTGCTTGACAATATAAAGTGTTGCATCACGCACGTTAAATATATGCACGATATTACACAAGAGTTACTTAATCGGCAGGTTGAGAACAAGCAAAACATTACACAATGTTACACATGTTTCATACACGTACAGAGACTTACACAAACTTTACAAACTATAGAATGAAGGATGAGCAAAATAAGTCCGACTGAAGCAAGGCATCAAAATGCACTCCCCGTGTTTATTCGCATACTACCGCTTTCTACTTAAAACTGTGGCTGCAGTTCCTGATCAGTGTCCCAAAAAAGCAATAATCTTCGGGAACAGGCACACGGACAGCGGGAGGGGGGGGCGGGAACGGGCACACGGACAGCGGGAGGAGGGGCAGGACCGGGCACACGGACAACGGGGGTAAAAAAAAACAAGCACTCACCTGGACTTCTTCCAGCGGCGGTCGGCCTGAAATGGCTGCCACAAAGCTCCGGCATTTTCGAGATTCGGGGGCGTGTTCTTGCAGTGATGTCAAGATTAAATACCAAGATAAAAAAAAAGCAAGAAACGCCCCCGAATCGCGTCGGGACGGGGAAAAGATTTACAGACACCCATCTCTTCCAATGGCTAGCCTCTATTTACGAAGCTAGCCAATGGAAGACAGAGGCGGGTTAAAGCACCACTGTTGAACTCATAAAATATCGGCTCCGCCCACTGCTTACGCAGTGCGACGGTAGCCTCAACCTAAAAACTTTTTCTGCCATTGGGTATGGACATGTACCGACATGCCTTTAGTGCCACACAGTGAATCTTCAACACCCAGGGGCATTATTACAAGGCCCCTGTGCCACCGGAGCATCACTTCTTTTGACGCTTTGGTGGCGCACAATGCTGAGCCATAAATGGAAGTCCACATAAATCCACCCTGCATGGTTTTTCATGGCCTTGTAAATATGCCCCGCTTTCACGCATTTCTCTACATGAAAGAGGCATTCCCTGGGTGCTCCTGTGGGTATTCCCATGCAATACCCATGGATTCTGGCACATACATCAGATTTACAAGGTTTCGTAATACTGGGAATGCGTCCGATTCAAACGCCTCCCTAGGGAAGGTGTTAAAGCAGAGCAGCAAGGAGAAATGCCTTTATTTCTCCTCATGTTTTTAGGTTGAGCATTCGAGACATCTTGTATATACTTTAGTATATACTTATATATACTTTTATGTGTATGTACTGTGTATGTACTTTGTAGGCTCTGGAGATCAGCCCTAGGGCTTGTCTGCTTCTGCTTAAGGACTTTTATTCTGTTCAACTGCCTCTATTTAACTGTCTTGATAGAAAACGACCATCAGAGGTCAGTAAAATACCAGAATCACTTTAGCATTCTCTAGATTCAAGTACATAAAAATTGTCTTCCACGAGCACCCGTAGACAATAATATTTTTTTCAAATCTTGTATTTTCAGTGATCTGACCACAGAAAGCTCTGATTTTATGTTAAAAACAGAGCTTTGGACTATACTATTTGCCGCTGAAAGGCAATATTTCTCTCCAGGTTTTCCCATACATGGCGTGTCACGCAGTTTGGTGCTTACTTTCCCTCCATATTAAAGAACAGTAGATATTTCAGAACCCAGGCTAATGTGCTGCATAGCTAAATACATATAAGGTCCCAAAGGCGAGACCGATTGCATTGCAAATGCTTGTTTCTCCTTCTATGTGTGCTGCAGAATACAGCACACATAGAAAAAGGAAAACGCAACCAATGGTTGTTTTTGTGCTGGAAGGTGTTTCCTAACTGCCCCGCTTCACCCAACCTGCAGATTATCAATTAAACTCCACCAGAAGTCTCCTCCGGATACTGCCCACGGGTCCACTCCAAGCCATCCGCAGTTACACGGATTCCTCGAACCATCGACCAAAACACCACTAGGATTTTTCTCCAGCACTGTCAACAAACTCAACCCAGTCCTGATGATGATCCCAATTAATGTGGATCGAAACGCCGTCGACTACTCAGCGCAATCTTAGGCGCAACACACATTATGGTTCATTGATACTACAGCCAACTCAAAGCAGAATCAAACTCCAAATCAGCTGTAACCCTATTGTATTATCTATTCACTGTATATATTTATGCACCAGTCACCTTGCGCCGTGCATGCTGATTACATGGTCACTTGCGTCGCCACCGTGTATATCACTTGCACCAATTTGCGCACCAAGTACAATTAGGGTTGTATTATTATTTTTATTTGTTTAAATTACAGTGCTGCTACAACTGTAACTTATCCTCCCTTGTTTTTGATAAAACAGGATGCCATGAGCACATCTAAAAACTACGAACGAGTCTCCTTACTTCCTTTCCAATAATGTTTATAACATATCCTTTGTAACTGTCCGCAGAATTATACCAGTTGGGATACCATATTGTTATATCAGATTACCTACCGCAAGCCCAACGTGGTTGATGGGTTTTTGCTCCTGTAGTTTATACAAAAATGCATTGCCGCTAGACAGCCAATTGGGCGCCAGCGCAGAGGACAGGACAGGAATGTGTCGTATTGCTGTAAATACGATGCATCTCCAAACTTTTCTAATGACGCAGCATGGTGCAGCAAGCTGGCTTGCAACACCGCACCATTTTCTAGTAAATTTGCACCCCACAGTTGGAAAAACATTTGCCATTTGCATTTTCTTTTGACAGCATCCCTTGATGCCCCAAACTGCAAGGCCCTCAAACCTTTTCTAGGGCCACGTGTCCCTTTGCATCAATCTTATACACCTGAGAATGCAGATCTCAAAGTGAACTGGAACTGGCACCCATCCAGTACTGCAGCCAGTGCCATGTAAAGTACGCGTAGTGGGATCACCGACCACGACGATGCCTTCTCTGAAGCTTGCTTCACCTTTAGGGCTGCCAACTTTCTGAGAAAAAATCCCAGATTTTGCTGTTCTAGAGCAGCCAAGAGCAAGCAGATGAAAAAGCAGTTGTGTAAAATTGTCAGAATTATTTTCCAGCATGGTAATTATTCCTCTGTGTCTCTAATAATCATTCTGACACTATATCGATTGCTCTCAAATACTTTCTAAATGATTTCGGAGTATGTTGGTTATTTTAAGTTTGTTTCAGAGATGTAAAATTACTGGATTTTACTGCTTTTGTCAATATTTTTACCGACATGAACTTGAAAATAGGCTGGTGTAAAGATATTGACCAGGTGGCAACCCTACTCGCCTTCCATTGGAAGAAACCTCTGTCGTACGGAATGAAGAGACATTCGTGCACTGGAACATGCACCAGCAGCCTACTGCCAACTTTCCTGACATCCTTGCAGAACAAGACCCTTTCGGCGCTGAGGAAGGTGAGGACGTCGGTCCTTCCGGCATCTTGCCTCATGAGCCGACACCTGGCCCAGAGGCCATCTCCTCCAACTCTGAGGGAGAATAGAAGGCTCCATAGAATTCCATGACCAGTGGCCCTCAGATGATGACCTTGGCCAGGGTTGTAACTGCGGTCAACACTGACACACACCCCAAGCCTCCCAAGAGGCCTCATGTCAAGGCAAAGCAGTGCTCCTGAGGGAGTTAGGCGTTGAGCCCCATGCATGAAACACCCCAGCTTCCAGGGGTGTCCACCACCTACAGACGTCTATTGGCTCTGAACTAAGGCCTCTGATTTGGAAAAGGACTCCTTCCATGGTGTCATCTCCATTGGAAGCCGAAGGTTCCATCGACGCCAGTGGCTAAGCCCCGTGTACTTCAATGCCTTCATTGATGCTGATAACACTCTCGATAACTGGGTCAGTTTATTCGTATACACCCATCCTCCAGAGCCTACAGGAGGAGCTTGATGCAATGAAGCGCCTCTCTATCCATCCTCTTACAGGGGTGATTTCGGCAAAAACACCTCTGGCGAAACCTACAGAGACTCTGCTTCGAAGAGGCGACTGGCTTCCGAGGAGGACCCTGCATCAGAGGCCCCTCAGGGTCTTGTGTCCAAGAAGCACCATTCCAATCCCTTATGCTACACCTCATCCACCTTTGCCTTCACCACTTCCTCCACCACTGTGTACACCACCACCAATGCCTCCACCAGAGAGAACCCCACACTCATCTTATGACCCTTGCAGTCCGTTTAGCTCTGGTGGACCTTATGACACTCTTCGAGCTAGAGCTCATGGATGACTCTTCGGAAGACTACGAGGTTGACCCCCCTCAGCGACCTAGACCTTGACCATTAGATCATCGGGACATCTTCCCCAAATGATACCATTGCCTTTCTTAAAGTCATCCAGCAGGTAGCCGCATTTCACAAGGTGGACGTGCCTGTCCTCCACAGTGTAGGCGATTTCCTTGTCAAGACGCTGCCCAAGTCAGTAATTTTTGCCCAGGCTGAAAACACATGCTCAACTCTGCACCAGAAACAGTCATGGAACCAATAAAGGCCAGGGTAGTAACACCCAGGAATAAAAGTACAAGACCTTCACAAGTGACCTGGTCTACATCAGGGACCATGTTACACAAGATGCTGGACACAGCTGGCAAGAAGGTGGCCATAGGGATGGTCACCCAGTGGCACTTACCAACTCCGTGGGACTCTTCTCCTGCTACGATAGACCCCAATGGGGTGTCCTTGAGGAGCACAGGACAAGCGGAGAGGAGACAGTGTCCGTGGCCAAGACTATCCAGTGCTAGCATCCGTTGTGCACTCAATGCCATGGGCACAGTCTCCCTGGGGATCAACACCAGCATCCATCACAGACTGATGCGTGTCTGGCTCCATATTTTGAGGTTTAAGCAGAAGGTTCAACAGTATTTCACCAAACTGCCTTCGATGGGGAACACGTATTTGGGCCTCATATTGATGAAAAGCGGGGGACAATAAAGAAGGACGCTGCTGTCGCAAATCGACAGGTGCCCTTCATACCCTGGCTTCAAGAGGCTTTCGGAGGCAGCATCCTCCAGGAGCGACCAAGGCCACTTCTTTAGAACTTGCCCACTCATACCAGAGGCAGCATCATTCTTTCCACCAGCAGGCTGGCAGGGGTTACGGCGGGGGCACCTACAGCGGCAACAACAAGGGTAGGTGGAGGGGCAGCTCTGGAAAAGGAGTCTCTACCTCTAACCATTGACATGCCCACCTCTTCCCCCATTCATGGCTCCTGTTGAGGGAAATTGTAGGATTTCCTCTCCTGCTGGGAGAAAATGACGTGCAATCAGTGGGTACTCTCAGTGGTTTGCCACAGCTACTGCCTAGAGTTTCTCACAACCACTCCCAACATCACACCCCCAAATACCCTCAGCAGAAATCATCTCTACTTTCTAGAGGAAGAGATCCAGGCGCTTGTGCATAAGAATGCCATAAAAACAGTGCCCCTCACCACTGGGTCAAGGCTATTTTATTTCCTCATCCCCCAATAAGAATGGCTCCAACAGCCCAATCTTTGACCTTAGGATCCTTACTCAATGCATCCTGTTGGAACATTTCCACTGCTCAACCCTGCAGGATGTCACCCTCTGCTTCGACAAGGTGACTACATGAAACCGCAAGACCTGAAGGACACTTACCTGCTCTTCTCCATTCATTCCACCCACCTGCACCCCCTGCTTTGTGATAAAATGTCACAATTACCTATTTAAAGTGCTTATCATTGCACCAAAGATCTTCACAAAAGTGCCTAGCAGAGGTAGCAGGTCACCTACAGAGGTGGGGCATCCACGTTTTTCCTACCTTAACGATTGGCTGATCAAGAGCACGTGCAAGCAGCAAAGCCTGGATCAGACCCAAGCTGAGGTCTCCCTGCTTCAAGGCCTGGGATTCACTAGCAATGCCATCAAGTCTCACCTACAACCCCTGCAGGGCCAGCTCTTCCTGGGGCCCTCACTCACTCCAGTCACAGGCAACGCTTAACCGTGCCAGCAGAGGGTATTGGCATCCCAGTACCATCTACCTGCCATGCGCCTCCTAGTGATAATCGCCTCCCTAATTGACATGGCACCCCACACCAGGGTCCACATGTGTCCAGTGTTGGAATGCCTCTCGGCTCATTGGTTACAAGCAGAGGGTCACTGGGAAGATGTAATACTGAATGGCCAGTGCCCATCGCTCTCTCAGTGGTGGAACAGCAACAACCTGTTGCCGGGCCGGCCTCTCTCCGACCCTGTTCCACAAGTCCCCATTACCACAGATGCCTCTCACCAGCTGTGGGCACATCTAGACAATACAACAATAGAGGGGATGTGGGCACCCCACCCTCTACCAGGGGTCGCATATTCACTATCGCAAGAGCTGCCCATACACACCACTCTTAAGGGCATCCTTCGAGTCATTCGGGTCAAGATAGTCATCTTCAAGACAGACAACATGAACACCATTAATTTCTTCCAAAACTTCAGCTACCCTTCCCCCCCACAAGTCCTACTACAGTACTTCCAATGCTGGGGTGCCTGTCAGATAGACCTGTTTGCCACTCCCGAAAATGAAAAATGCTCAAACTTTGCATTCAGGTTCTCACACACACAGTCCATGGGCAAAGTACTATGGACCTCATTTACAATATTTTGAAGCACGGCAGTGCAGCAAGTCTTCCTTCTGCGCTGCCGTGCATCAAAATAAAAGGGCAGGAATGCACCCTATCTACAAGATATGCAAAAATAACAATTGATGGACAGAATGCAGAACGATGTCATTCATTCACGCCAGTACAGATCTGTGCCTAAATCCATAGTTTTTTTGCTCACCGTGCCATTCCAGTTTAAACCCAGCCATATGCAAATCAGTCTTGACCCAGCGCCCAATGGGAACAGTCCAGCCCGAAATGCCAGGCCAGCCCGAAATGCCAGGCCAGGTCCTGCCTGTACTGGAAACAAGCATCCTAGGACTGGTTTCGTGCTTTCAGCCCTCATCAGCCGGGATAGCTTGACTCCAGTGGCATGGAGAGCACGGGACCCACATCTGGGCATACCCGTCCCACTCGGGGTGACAAATGCAAAAAGAACAATTGATGGACAGAATGCAGAACAATATCATACATTCACACAAGTACAGAGACCTGAGCCTAAATCCATCGTTTTTTTGCTCACCATGCCATTCCAGTTTGGACCCATATGGCTGGGTCCAAACTGGAGTGGCTGTTGGGCAAAAGAACGATGGATTTAACTTAGATCTTTTGACTGAGGGAGAATGTTTGCATTGTCAGCATTCCGTCCATCATTTGTTTGCTGTAACTGGCACCAGTCACATGAGGCGCGCGCAAACCTACCTTCTTCTCAGCAAGCCTTCGTGGATCCCTTGAGACGGGTCATGCAAGCACCAATTCTATGAATGTTGTAAAGACTTTTAAACTGTATGCCATCGCCGGTGAGCGAACTCTCACCCGAGTTGCACAACCACAACATGTTGACACTGACAAAAGTGTGCATTGATATTACAAGTGGGTCTGCTCAATTTCACATCTAAGACGTGGGTACCGGGCTCACTGTGCCACTGGAATCAATCTATCCTGGCCGATGAGGGCTGAAAGCCCCAAACCGGTCCTAGGAGGCTTGTTTCTGGTCCGGTGAGGACCTGGCTTGACAGTTCGGGCTGGACTGTTCCCACGAGGCACAGGGTCAAGGCTGATTTGCATATGGCCAGGTCTAAACTGGGGTGACATCGCGAGCAAAAGAATGATGGATTTAACCCAGATCTCTTGACTGGGGGTGCATGCTTTGATTTGCTCGGCATTCCGTCCATCAATTGTGTGTCTTTTGCTATCTTCAAGATATGACGCATTCCTGTCCTTCTTGCCTTCCCCAGTGCACAAACAGCAGCTGGGCACCGGCGCAGACACCCTTGTGTCATTTTGCAAGGGTGTCTGCACTGAGGGGATACTAAAGGGACACTTTCCTGCACAAAAACAATCATTAAAGGCATTTTCCTCTTTCTATGCATGCTGCAGAGTGCAACATGCATAGAAAGAGGTACAAATCAGGAGAAATAAAATAATTTCGCCTCATTAGGTATTTTTTTTCCTATCATTTTGACCCTCTTAAGCCCAGTGTCCACAACAGAATTTGTTATATTCTCAATCAATAAAAGTCATGCCTCGTCTACACAGCTGCATCTACCTGCCATGGAACTTCCGCCAACTTAACGTGTTGTGTTAAGAAGGTTGCTACTTGAATGGATCAGAACTGTCTAAAGCTAAATGGGAGTAAATCGGAAGTCCTACTTTTAGGCTTTTGCCTTATCTCTGGGGTCCTCATTGCTAGCCAGAGGAATTGGGGAATTGATTTATGCTGAAGCAGGTGGTTAAGGATTTAGGCTTACTGCTGGATGAAAAACTATCTCAAACAAGATAGGATCATGTTGTTTTGGCTTCCTCGGATTATTAAGAAAGATCCTTTGGCCTCTTCCTCCTGAGATACAAAAGACCGTTGTTCAGGCCCTCATAATCCCCAGATTGGACTATGGTAACATTCTTAACCTGGGTGTCAGCAATGCCTCCTGCGTAAAGCGATTGTAGATTGTGCAGAATGCGGCCACTCATCTTCTTTGCCACATTCCTCGCAGCATTTCTGCTCAGTCACTTTGTGTGCTGCATTGTCTTCCCATGGTCCAGAGGATTATGTTTAAGGCACCTTCCTATGTGTTCAAAGCTATGCAGCATGTTGGACCTCCTCTCCTTCATATTCCTATGCATGAGTTGTGTTCGCGTGTGGCCAATTTAGCCACTACTCCTACAGTGAGGTTAGCTAGACAGGGTGGTCGGTCCTTTTTTATGACTCCCAAACTATGGAACTCTGGGCCATTATTACCAAGGTGAAGTATCGCCGCTTTTTCGCCGAATTGTGCTGAGAAAGCGGCGATACTTCTGCCTCAAGCCCACTTTGCATGTCAGCGAGAAACATCGCTAATGACATGCAAAGTGGGCGTTCCCACGTCCAACCACATGTAAAATGTGGTTGGAGGTGGTAACACCCTATTACCAAGGCAGGCGTTGGGAAAAGGAGACCTGCGATAAACTCGTTTATTGCAGGTCTCCCAACGCCTGCTCTGATCAGGTGTTAGGCATTGATAACATGGGGGTGTGGATCATAAAGCTGAATCCACCCCCCCATATTATCAAGGCACACAATAGCGCGTGACAACAACGCTTGTTTTCACGCGCTAATGTTCCCTATCGCCAGCTATCGCCGGATTTAATATCGCCTACGTGTTGCGCGTTGATAATGACGCGCTAACACGGCGATAAAATCCGGCGACAGCCGGCGATAGGGAAATGTGCGTTGTGCGTTTTTTAATGCACATCTTGGTAATATGGCCCTCTATACCTGCCTCTCTTCGACTCCTTTCATCAATTCAGGAAGATGCTTAAGACCTGGCTCTACGGGTTAAGAACTCTCGTGTATCAGTTTGGATCTGTTAGCCCTGGGAAACCTCAGTCGGGTAGCCTTGCACTCTAAACGTGAATTGAATTAAACCGAATGGGTGCATACATGCAAAACAGGGAACACACCTCCTTTTTACATATCTCAGCAATTAAAGCATTAATGGAGGGCCTAAAGAGTCATCCCACCCAGAGTCCACCCAGGCCCCTGTGTGGATTCTCATCGTGGTCCTTACCAGCCTCATGGGTCTACCCTTTGGGCATTGAATTATGTAGCGTTATCCTGATCGGGGGTAACGTCCCCAAACGCACACTAAAGTGTGCGTTTGGGGACGTTACCCCCGATCAGGATAACGCTACATAATTCATAAACAGGACCCTAGTACTCAGAAGGGTACACCAAACAGCACCTACTTATCAGCATAACACCCGTACGACCTATTCACCATTTAAAAGGAGTGCAATTGTTCTTTCTAAATAGAATCTACACTTTGAGCCCCTGCATTCTTAAGCTTTGCAATTCCTCTACTGTAAACTTTCCTCATAGCCATAACCTCCCTTGGAGGTATTACAGTGCAGGGATCAACAGGGGGGGGGGCGGAGGGGGGCACCATAGGTGACCCCTATGCCGCCATCCAGTGGACTTGCACACATGGGAGCCCTGCTGGGGGGCCCCCAAAGCCGGATTCCCTAAGCCTTTCTGTGTCGGAAAGGCTGACACAGAAAGGCTGTAGAAATCTGCCATTGTAATCCCTCGGGCGCAAAGAGCCACCCTTGGTATTACAGGCCCCTTTCCGAATGGCAGATGGGCTCTCCGAGCCCAACATAAGCTATTCGGATATCCTGTTTGGATTCATTTCTGACCAACTCCATCAAAATGAGTCGGTCGAAAATGAAGCCGAGGAAATATCAGGCTATTAAACACCAAGAACCCTCCATTCAGGTTCACAGGGTCCTTTTCAGAACCAACCCAAAGTTCCTTCCATTGATCCAGGTGGATAGCCAGGTGCATCCAAACCTGCACCATAAAGCGAAATACCCCTCACTGTTACTCTCAGGGCACACTCTACAAGCAAGAAGGCAACAGTGGCCTTCCTTGGTAATATCCCGCTATCTGACATTTGTAAGGCAGCCACTTGGTCAACCCTACACACATTCACTAAGCACTATTGTATGGATATCTTAGCCCGCCGGAAGGCTGTGATTGGCCAGAGAGTCCGAATTACTATATTTCAGACATCTGCATCATTCGCACAATAGCCACCTCTTGTAGGGGTATTGGGTTACAGACAATGAAGAGCAAGTGTAACTACAGCAACACATGCTATGAACGGAAAATGCTACTTAACCTACAAGTACCCTATAAGCATCTGTTCTTAGCGTGCAGTGCCGTAGAGTCACGTGCCACCCTCCTCCCCAGAACCATGTGGCTCTATTTCTAGATCTCTTATTTTATAATTTAAACTACCTTTCACAATAGAAAGGCACCATACTGCATTCTCTCGCCATACTTCCTCTCACTTGCTGTGTGAAAAACAACCCAACATGGCGTTGCTGCCCATGCGTAGTGGGAGTTGGAGTCACAGTGCATTTTGTGACCCCAAATGAAAACAACTGTCCGTGCCTAACACTAGATGGCAGGAGTATGCAGAGCATGTAAATCAAGAGCACTGAATGCTACAAACAGATGCTTATAGGGTATATAACGTTTTCCTTCTAATACACCAAAAGAGTCAGTAAAGTTTTACTAACTCCTAAAACAGGTTCAAATATGTATACCGATTTGGTATCTTGTGAGTAATTTACATGTATAATTTCCTCTTACAATGTTGAGTAACTTTACTACTTTGAGATATTCACAATGTTTGTCAAAAGTTACTCAAAAGTGTAAACGTAAATGTTTCCACCCTGTGAAAAAGGGTGTAGAGCCACATTTACAAGTGTAATTTACTGTAAACCTAAACGAAACAGTAGTGAGTACAGCACCGCATATGATCAACCACTTGTACTGCAACACCCGTTCATAGAAAATAATGGCAGTAGGGACTTAAAATAAAGCCCATAGTAATAATGTTAAATTAAAGTCTATTATTTTAAATAGTTAAAAATATAAATAAATATAGGATAATGAAAAACTTAAATGTATTTATTATTTAATTATATAATAATTTAACAACTTTTTTGAATTTATAAATGTCATTTCATTAAAAAGATATTAAATTACTTTAAATTCATGCGAAACATTACTTGAAAAAATTATTAACACATATTACAAATCTTTTCCTACTTAAGGTGGGAATTTATTTTTGAATTCAAACTTCAGAAAAATAATCCATATTTAATTTATTATATATAAATTAATTTAAGAATTATTTCAAAATTAGGTTATTAATGTACAGCACTCGTTTTGTTCTACGTTTAAAAGAAATATATAAAATCAATTTAGGTTAATATTTAACATAAAAATATTTTTACCAATATTATTATGAAGTTTAATAAACTTTTGAAATGTTCTATATATTTTACCACAGTAAGATCCCCACCTTGACTGTGGAGGCTCCCTGTGGTAAAGTATAAGGAAAAGTAAAAAAGCTTATTTAACTAAAAGAAAAAGAAAAAGTGTAAAAATATTTTTATGTTGAATATGAATGTATATTCAATTTATAGATTAACTTCATGTTGAATTACATATGTAATAAATATAAAATTCTGAAGTTTAAATAAAAAAATACATTCCCACCTAAAGTAAAAAAATATACAAAGTCATTTTCTGACAGCCGTTCTGTGTCAGACAGACCGAATCAGATAGGCTGACCGGATCCGACATCATAATACGTCGGTCGGAAATGCAATCCGTAGACTTGCACGATTCGGCTTCGACCGACCCGAGGTCTCCGAATGGCAGTCTATAACAAGTCTGAAAGACCGAACGGTTACCTTCTATCGTAATCGGTCGGTCGGAAATGTTTCCAAGTCGGTCGGAAACATGGGTTTCGTAATGGGTTAGGAAAATCCGAATGCCGCTCAGAGTCTTTCTGACTGACATTGTAATGATGCCCTAAGTAGTGACGATATAGATTATCTCCCCGTAGAAAAGATAGAAGAGGTGGAGATTCACCCTCGGTGCTTTGTGAGTAGCATTTTGCAGAAATATAGAAGTACTACTATACCACTAACGTACTACAAAATACGTCTGTGAATAGGCCCCTCAATTGGTACCATATGCATTAATGGCTTGTGACCAGAATTCCGGTGGCAAACTATTAGAAAGTCACTGACTCCAAAGTTGGAGTTTACAAAATGTGGGGAAGAAGTCCCATTTGGACTCATTCCGCTCGTGAATTGGTCTAAACCTTTCAGGGAGTGTAGGCAGTGGTCGAAGAGGGCCATTGAAAGCTTGCTCTGAAACTTTAAATGAAAAAGCCACCTATGATAAATGTATGAGGTTTCACCCCTCATTTGGGGTGGTGATTTAATGTAAGTCTTCACCCAGGTGTAAATCTCCACTCTGAATTGGTGAATTGCAAAAAAGTGAAGAGTTAGCTCTAGGCATAGGAGCAGATATACACATGAGTAAATATATACATGAACATTTACCTTCGTGAATCGGCCCCTTAATTTTTAGTTTGTCGGCTGGCCTAACTCAAAAGTATTTTTGCGCATCTCCATAATACAAAGTTGAACAAAAAAAAGGCAATTTGCGACTGAACTACATTCCCGATTCAGAATTAATATCTATGGAATTTTACAACCATAAAATGCATCATTGTAAAGTTATTTGCGAACAAGTGTACACGAGCCATCCTTCAGAAATGAGTATGCAGACAGCATCTGGGAAACACATGTAAATGTATGAATGCATAGATAACTGAAAGAGAGAAAGGACAAATGGAGGAGGCAGTGGACACATAATAATGGGTTTCAATAAGATGCTTTACCTACTGGACAGACGGGTAGCTTACATTGAAAAAGCTCTCTATACAGTGTCAACCATTGCTGGGCGCCGTATTCAGGCTTGCAAGACTAAACAAGGTAACTCCCTGGAGCCTCAAAGGGAGAACAACAGGTTTCCAGAAAGCATCTACTCATTTTGTGGTCCAGTTTGGTAGCTACATTAAGGGGGAGCAAGGTTCATAGTTGATGCCCTTCAACTGAGAACATTTATCCTCCTGTGGACCAATACTGGACAGAGATTTGTTTGTACAACAATAACTGTGCTCTAATCTCAATGCAACAAGTTCCATTTTAGAATGGAGAGAAGATCTTCGCTGTGATCAGGAATAAACACTTTTATTGAGTTTTTCAAATGTATGTATAGCTGAATCGTGTACCCATATTTTTTTTTCAATTCGTCTTTGAAATTAAATAAGCAGCTCTGTTTTCATGTCTTCATCCACAAACATGTCAACTGGAATTGACGTCAGGCACTGCAATTATTATTGAAACTCAACTTATTTAAAAAAATTGAAAATGTACTCCAATTTGGTTATCTGTTGCTCAATAAACCACACCAATCTTGACTTCCTTCACACATTTATTGCTCTGTTTTTCCTTGACACAGTTATTACTTTACAGCAGACACGTGTTTCGCTCTAGTTGAGTATTATTGTGGCACTAATAATAAGGTATCTCATTAGTGTAGTTGACAAGAAGAAGCACACTTTGGAAATTGGCACCTCAGACACTACTCTAGAACCTCTAATTATTTAACCTGAGCAACTCATTCTCAGAATACTTCCCTCTAACAAGATTAATTATTCTCAGAAATTGGAAACCTCAATGAGAGCGAAAAGCATGTGTACCTTCGAATCAGTGCTTAATTTGAGCCAGTGGCTTAAGGTGCTCAGCACCAACACTTAATTTTCAGGACTGGAACTTATGACAGTCTGCCACATGGTGGCGCTGTCTGCCTAATTTAGGTATGTGCACAACAATAGCTGTTTATTAATTGAATATACATTAACAATGACTAATACCTGGCACCCAAGCCATTCATATAGCTTTCGGAGCCTGGAATAGCCTGCATTGTCAGTCTTGTATGAGTGTCATGGTTAGTAGTTGTGTTGGTACTGTCCTTAGCAGCACTGGCAGGGGCAATGGATGGTGCAAGCTGCAGTGGCCTCCTGACAAGGGCCTTGGCACTTTTCTTTTTTACAAGTTACGCACTACTTAGAATGGCATCTGTACAAAGGAGAAATGAAACAATAAATGTGTTGCAAAGTGTGATCAACTTGATTTCCCTGACAGACCCACAAAAAGTACTTTAGGATAAGGATCAGTTTGTCTTCTGTAGTGCAGGCTTCTGAGATGTTATGAATGCCAGAGTGGTATTTTGATTTCATGACTGCTTACTATGAAAAGGTCGTGGGGGAGGGGGGATGGGTCTAATACAGTCTTCAGGAGTAGAAACATCACACACCATCCAACTTGAAAATGTTCTCCTGGAAATTGTTTGAAAGTTACCTTAGGTGATGCTTTTCAGGGGACCCACCTCAGATGCGGAGGGCCTAGTAGTGTATATGGTGGAGCTTACAATTACCTTTGCTTTCTACGTAAATCACACAAACCCACACGACCCAAACATAGTTCACAACTTCAGAAGTGAGCCAAGTGTTTCTAGGGTTCAGAGGATGTGTCATTACAAAGAGACATAGTACACTTGAAAATATTTATTCAAAGTTCCCACATGCACAACTGGATTGTTTGAAAGAAAGGCCTTCCATGCTGCTGTGGAGGTGCCAAACAACCACAGGAAAATGAGGGGCATATTTATAAGAGAATGGCAGAGCGTGGCGTTAAGCCATAGTTGTTAACGCTGCGCTAGGCCATTCTAAAAATGCAGGGATACGTCGAATTTACAATACCCCTGTATTTTCCCTAGCGCAGGAGCTAAATTCAGCTGCCTACCACCAACTCAGGCACCCTTGCATCATAGTGCACATAAACAATCAGTAACGGTGAATTGTAACTTCTATGTGTTGCAGCTCGTCATTTTTTTAATGATTGTTTATGTGCAGGAAAGTGTCCCTTCCTGCACATGAACAGTCACTAAAAAAATGGGGCAGCGCCAAAAATAAGACCAGGGAAAACCTGGTCTTAACCTGGCGAAACAAGAAGAAATTATTAATTTCTCCTAGTTTTTGCTGTTTCTATGTGTGCTGCATTCTGGGACAACTTCCTGCACATGAACAATCACTAGTGGTGATTTGCTGTTTCATTGTGTTCTGCATTAATAATTTCTCCTCGTTTCGCCAGGTTAAGAGCAGGTTTTCTCTAGTGCTATTTTGGTGCTGCCTCATATTTACGCCACTCTTGTAAATAGGGGACAGCATCAAAAAGCAATAGGTGTTGCGGTGGAACGCCCACAGCAACACCCATTGCCCACCCCTTCCATGGTAAGTGCTGTGTGAAAGGGGGCCTTATTCACAAGGCGGCTTTAAGCCACATTAAGTGGCTTAACACCGCCTTGTAAATAAAGCGAAGGGTTTATCGCCACAAGAACGTCATAAAAAGTGACATTCCTGTGACAATAAACTTTTGTAACGACATATAGTTCAAGATTAAAATACGTGCCCCCCCAAAAAAAACACATTTTCTTTACCAGGAGGCATTCTAATATTGCTTCTTCCATAGGCCCATGAATGCCCACTAATGTGGATAATACTTCTTTTTTGTGGCTTTGTATTCCCCTTGGTTAATGTCCAAGTGTGGAGTGATGGGATTTAGCTTCAACATTTGGGTGCAAAAAGCTTCACTTTTTGTGGGAGCCGGAAAGGACTGACTTTCAGGACAACAACCACTGATTGGGTTCTCTGACAAATGGGTGGGTGGAAGTGGTGAAATCTGAAGGCACAGAGAGGGGGACACACTGAGAATGCAGTGGGGGTGATGGGTAGTTTCTATTAACTCTTTCAAGTCAAGTCCCTTTTAGACTCTACTGTAACAAACACAAGGGGGCATATTACCAACAAGTAGCGATAATTATCGCTAAATAGGCTTAGCGACGATTTTTTTATCGCTGCCTATCGCTGGATATGTCAGCAGAGAAAACATGCTATTAGCAACGTTTTTCTCCATTGTGCTAAAATATCCAGCGATAGCGGCGAAATGCGTGAATATCGCTGAGAATACAGCCATATTCACGCATTAACGACTAAATGCTTTTAGCCATGTTATCCACCTCCTATTGGATAACATGGCTAAGAACTGGTCTGAGCAGGCGTTAGTTTTTGACGATAGCGGGAATATTTCCATCGCTACGCCAGCCTTGCTAATAGGCGATAGCGACGTTAGCCACTGCTTTCAGTCGCTAACAGGTTGGGTACGCCCACTTTGCATGTCATTAGCGATAAATATGGCTGACATGCAAAGCGGGCCCCAAACCGCTCCCTATCTCCTAAAAGCTGTCGCTAACATCAGTTAGCGACAGAGTGCTAATAGAGCGATAGAATTATCGCCGCTTAGCGGCTGAAAACAGCCACTAAACCGGCGATAATTGCCTATCGCCACCCTTGGTAATATGCCCCGAGGAGTGTTACAACCATTCATCTGCGGTCGAAGATGAGGCAAACTCCAAATTAATTCGAGAACATGGCAGTGCCCACACTGTATGAATTTGCCGGCTTTCTTGGAGGGGGATAGTTACAATGCTACAGCGGCACTTTTATGCCACCAGAGCTGCCCCTTTCTTTTCACGGAGGGCAGCACAGCTAGAATGCTTGCAGCGCTGCCCTATGCCAAAATATTGTAAATATGCCCCTTGGCGTCTTGAATCTTTGAATATATTTTCTAATTTTTGAATCCCTTTATGAAGGAGCGATCTTCTTGCTTACGTAGCCATGTCTAGACAGCTTTCAGCTTTGAGAGGGGTGCCTCTTAGTTTAATGTTTTGCCCATAAAATACATTATAGATCTCAACAGCTCTGTTGTAGCATTACCCCAAATGGGAAAGATTGTGCCTTGGAAGATACTGTGGGGCATATGTACAAGCCCCTATCGCCACATACCCCCATGGTCGGCTTGGGGTAACGACCCACAATCACTTTATTGTACCATATGATGTTGATCTGATGGGAAAGTGCAGTGCAACAAATGATAAGAGTGGTGATTAAAAAAGGGAACTTATCAACAGATTATTAATTAGGCATAAGCCCCTTCCAGTTTAAAAACATGAACAGTGTAGGACAGTAATCGCAGTTCAACCAAATAGCTGCGAGAGGGCCCTCTGCACTTTCCCATCAGATCAACATCATATGGTACAATAAAGTGATTGTGGGTTGTTACCCCAAGCCGACCATGGGGGTATGTCGGATGTCTCAATGATCAAGAGACACAATACCCTGGCAGGATTACCAGATGAGAATATTGATCTATACAAGTCATTGATGGGAATCCTTAATGAGGTTGATTGACAATCACGGGTGGCCCATATTTTGGTGATTTGGACTGTTAGTCTAATTTGATATTCATTTCCTTCTGTACTTAACGAGACATAAGGATAGCTGATAAGAGATCCCAATAGGATTTCCAGTTTGGACCCCTAAGTTTGTTTGTTGTATAATAAGCCCCTAAGACCTTGACCAATCCTCTGACAAAGGGCCGCATTCTGGATTTTGACCCATGCTTTACCACAGCAAATTAGTTGATCAACCAGTCACTAAACTGGATAATTCTTAAATAGAAGTTTGTTTTTGTTGTTCAGCACATCCATTGGTGCTCCTTCACTTGCCTTCCACTTCAGTCTCAGTAAATCATCCCGTGATTGTGGCTGGACCCAAGATCATGGTATAAAACCAATCTTTTTAAGCTCTTGCTGCCACTCACTGAAGGAGAAGAGGGCTGTAGAAACACTCTACTCCTCACTACAGTCTACCTGGAGTCTTCACTGTATTTACACTTGGCTCATCGCAATGAAACCTACCCTCATCAGATGATGACCCATAGACACAGCAGGAAAACCTGGACTATCGCTGCGGCCAAATCCTACATATCAGCACATTTAACCCTGAGACGTCGCTGCAACTACATTTGGGATAATACTGTGGTAAAACAGATTACACCACTTCAGTTAAACCTAAGGCCTCTGCAGTTTAAACAAACCCAGTCAATAAATCAGGATTTATAAAGCATAGCAAATCACCTGTGAGGGTCTTATGACGCTGGAGTTGCTAGCTGCTTCACGGAAAAAGCAGTGAAAAACGAGGTGAAAGCAGGAGAAAGGGGAGAGAGGAAGGAAAGAACAGTATAAAAACGAGGCAAAAGGAGCCGGAAACACTGAAAAACGAGGGCCAAGGAAGGAGAAAGCAGTAAAAAACAGATGAGGCAAAAGCAAGAGAAAGCACTCAGTTAAACCTGGTCTCTCACTGCATTTAAACCTTATCTCTCACTGCAGTTAAACCTGATCTCCCACTGCTGTTAAACCTGATCTCTCACTCCTGTTAAACCTGATCTCCCACTGCTGTTAAACCTGATCTCTCACTGCTGTTAAACCTGATCTATCACTGCTGTTAAACCTGATCTATCACTGCAGTTAAACCCAATCTCTCACTGCAGTTAAACCTGATCTCTCACTGCAGTTAAACCTGGTCTCTCACTGCAGTTAAACCTGGTCTCTCACTGCATTTAAACCTTATCTCTCACTGCAGTTAACCCTGATCTCTCACTGCTGTTAAACCTGATCTATCACTGCTGTTAAACCTGATCTATCACTGCAGTTAAACCCAATCTCTCACTGCAGTTAAACCTGGTCTCTCACTGCAGTTAAACCTGGTCTCTCACTGCATTTAAACCTTATCTCTCACTGCAGTTAAACCTGATCTCCCACTGCTGTTAAACCTGATCTCTCACTGCTGTTAAACCTGATCTATCACTGCTGTTAAACCTTATCTCTCACTGCAGTTAAACCTGATCTCCCACTGCTGTTAAACCTGATCTCTCACTGCTGTTAAACCTGATCTCTCACTGCTGTTAAACCTGATCTATCACTGCAGTTAAACCTGATCTCCCACTGCTGTTAAACCTGATCTCTCACTGCTGTTAAACCTGATCTATCACTGCAGTTAAACCCAATCTCTCACTGCAGTTAAACCTGATCTCTCACTGCTGTTAAACCTGATCTATCACTGCAGTTAAACCTGATATCCCACTGCTGTTAAACCTGATCTCTCACTGCTGTTAAACCTGATCGATCACTGCAGTTAAACCCAATCTCTCACTGCAGTTAAACCTTATCTCTCACTGCAGTTAAACCTGATCTCTCACTGCAGTTAAACCTGATCTCTCACTGCAGTTAAACCTGATCTCTCACTGCAGTTAAACCTTATCTCTCACTGCAGTTAAACCTGATCAATCACTACAGTTAACCGTCATCTCTCACTGCAGTTAAACCTTATCGCTGACTGCAGTTAAACCTGATCTCTCA
Source organism: Lissotriton helveticus (assembly GCF_964261635.1). NCBI lineage: Eukaryota > Metazoa > Chordata > Amphibia > Caudata > Salamandridae > Lissotriton > Lissotriton helveticus. Next base: position 65,266,309 of record NC_136064.1, read on the forward strand.
CTGCAGTTAAACCTGATCTCTCACTGCAGTTAAACCTGATCTTCCACTGCTGGTAAACCTGATCTCTCACTGCTGTTAAACCTGATCGATCACTGCAGTTAAACCCAATCTCTCACTGCAGTTAAACCTTATCTCTCACTGCAGTTAAACCTGATCTCTCACTGCAGTTAAACCTGATCTCTCACTGCAGTTAAGCCTTATCTCTCACTGCAGTTAAACCTGATCTCTCACTACAGTTAAACCTGATCTCTCACTGCAGTTAAACCTGATCTCTCACTGCAGCTAAACCGTATCCATCACGGCAGTTAAACCTAATCTCTCACTGCAGTTAAACCTGATCTATCACTGCAGTTAAACCCAATCTCTCACTGCAGTTAAACCTTATCTCTCACTGCAGTTAAACCTGATCTCTCACTGCAGTTAAGCCTTATCTCTCACTGCAGTTAAACCGTATCCGTCACAGCAGTTAAACCTGATCTCTCACTGCAGTTAAACCTGATCTCTGACTGCAGTTAAACCTGGTCTCTCACTGCAGTTAAACCTGATATCTCACTGCTGTTAAACCTGATCTCTCACTGCAGTTAAACCGTATCCGTCACGGCAGTTAAACCTGATCTCTCACTGCAGTTAAACCTGGTCTCTCACTGCATCTAAACCTTATCTCTCCCTGCAGTTAAACCTGGTCTCTCACTGCATCTAAACATTATCTCTCCCTGCAGTTAAACCTGATCTCCCACTGCTGTTAACCCTGATCTCTCACTGCTGTTAAACCTGATCTATCACTGCAGTTAAACCTGATCTCTCACTGCAGCTAAACCTTATCTCTCACTGCAGTTAAACCTGATCTCCCACTGCTGTTAACCCTGATCTCTCACTGCTGTTAAACCGGATCTATCACTGCAGTTAAACCTGATCTATCAGTGCAGCTAAACCTTATCTCTCACTGCAGTTAAACCTGATCTCCCACTGCTGTTAACCCTGATCTATCACTGCTGTTAAACCTGATCTATCACTGCTGTTAAACCTGATCTCTCACTGCTGTTAAACCAGGTCTCTCACTGCATCTAAACCTTATCTCTCCCTGCAGTTAAACCTGATTTCCCACTGCTGTTAACCCTGACCTCTGACTGCTGTTAAACCTGACCTCTCACTGCAGTTAAACCTGGTCTCTCACTGCATCTAAACCTTATCTCTCACTGCTGTTAAACCTGATTTATCACTGCAGTTAAACCTGATCTATGACTGCTGTTAAACCTGATCTCTCACTACAGTTAAACCTTATCTCTCACTGCAGTTAACCCTGATCTCTCACTGCAGTTAAACCTCCTCTCTCACTGCAGTTAAACCTTATCTCTCACCAGAGTTAAACCTTATCTCTCACCAGAGTTAAACCTTATCTCTCACCAGAGTTAAACCTTATCTCTCACTGCAGTTACACTTAATCTCTCACTACAGTTAAACCTGATCTCTCGCTGCAGTTAAACCTCCTCTCTCACTGCAGTTAAACCTTGTCTCTCACTGCAGTTAAACCTTATCTCTCACTGCAGTTAAACCTTACCTCTCACTGCAGTTAACCCTGATCTCTAACTGCAGTTAAACCTGACCTCTCACTGCAGTTAAACCGGATCAATCACTGCAGTTAACCCTGATCTCTCACTGCAGTTAAACCTGGTCTCTCACTGCATCTAAACCTTATCTCTCCCTGCAGTTAAACCAGGTCTCTCACTGCATCTAAACCTTATCTCTCACTGCTGTTAAACCTGATTTATCACTGCAGTTAAACCTGATCTATGACTGCTGTTAAACCTGATCTCTCACTACAGTTAAACCTTATCTCTCACTGCAGTTAACCCTGATCTCTCACTGCAGTTAAACCTCCTCTCTCACTGCAGTTAAACCTTATCTCTCACCAGAGTTAAACCTTATCTCTCACCAGAGTTAAACCTTATCTCTCACTGCAGTTACACTTTATCTTTCGCTGCAGTTACACTTGATCTCTCACTGCAGTTAAACCTTGTCTCTCACTGCAGTTAAACCTTATCTCTCACTGCAGTTAAACCTTACCTCTCACTGCAGTTAACCCTGATCTCTAACTGCAGTTAAACCTGACCTCTCACTGCAGTTAAACCGGATCAATCACTGCAGTTAAACCTGATCTCTCACTAATTAAATCTGATCTCTCACTGCAGTTAAACCTGATCTCTCACTGCAGTTAAACCTCCTCTCTCACTGCAGTTAAACCTGATCTCTCACTAATTAAATCTGATCTCTCACTGCAGTTAAACCTTATCTCTCACTGCAGTTAAACCTGATCTCTCACTGCAGTTAAACCTCCTCTCTCACTGCAGTTAAACCTGATCTCTCACTAATTAAATCTGATCTCTCACTGCAGTTAAACCTTATCTCTCACTGCAGTTAAACCTGATCTCTCACTGCAGTTAAACCTGATCTCTCACTGCAGTTAAACCTGATCTCTTACTGCAGTTAAACCTGATCTCTCACTGCAGTTAAACCTGATCTCTTACTGCAGTTAAACCTGATCTCTCACTGCAGTTAAACCTGATGTCTCACTGCAGTTAAACCTGATCTCTCACTGCAGTTAAACCTGATGTCTCACTGCAGTTAAACCTGATCTCTCACTGGAGTTAAACCTGATCTCTCACTACAGTTAAACCTGATGTCTCACTGCAGTTAAACCTCCTGTCTCACTGCAGTTAACCCTGATCTCTCACTGCAGTTAAACCTGATCTCTCACTGCAGTTAAACCTCCTCTCTCACTGCAGTTAAACCTGATCTCTCACTAATTAAATCTGATCTATCACTGCAGTTAAACCTGATCTCTCTACAGTTAAACCTGATCTCTCACTGCAGTTAAACCTGATCTCTCACTGCAGTTAAACCTGATCTCTTACTACAGTTAAACCTGATCTCTCACTGCAGTTAAACCTCCTGTCTCACTGCAGTTAACCCTGATCTCTCACTGTAGTTAAACCTTATCTCTCACTGCAGTTAAACCTCCTGTCTCACTGCAGTTAAACCTCCCCTCTCACTGCAGTTAAACGTTATCTCTCACTACAGTTAAACGTGATCTCTCACTGCAGTTAAACCTTATCTCTCACTGCAGTTAAACCTGATCAATCACTACAGTTAACCGTCATCTCTCACTGCAGTTAAACCTTATCGCTGACTGCAGTTAAACCTTTTCTCTCACTGCAGTTAAACCTGATCTCCCACTGCAGTTAAACGTGATGGCTCACTGCAGTAAACCCGGAGATGTCTTTGCACCTGAACTGAAAAATCATATATGCCCTACAGCTCACTGCCTGGTCTGTCACTGCATTTAAATTTAAAATCTCACTGCAGTTCATCCTGAGATCCCATTGTAGCAAAATGAAAAACTATGATCATCTAAACCTGATCTCTCACTACAGTTAAACCTGATCTCTCGAGAACAAGAAATTGCTCCAGTTAAGCTGACCACTCATTGCAGCTAAAGTAACCACCTAACATAATATAAAACACACATCTCACTGCATTCAAATGTAATCTTCCATTGCAGTAAAGCCTAGCATCTCACTGCACTTAAACCTGATTTATCAATGCAATTAAAATTGCTTTTTAATGCACTTACATTTCTCTCACTGCATTTACGTCTCTGACTCCTCACTCGAAGTAAACCTGAGCTCTACTCCTGTCTCATCACAGTACGTAAATCCGACCCGTGACTACACACACTAAACAAAACCATATTTCATTACATGTATGACTTCACTTCTTTTAGTATCTAAAGCACCCTTTCCTTACATTTGTACCTGACCGTTGAATGCGGTTAAGCTTGACCTCACACTGTAGATACACTTGACCGCTCACTGGATTTCAACCTGACCTTGCACCAGAGTTAAACTTGTTCTCTTAGTATAATTAAGCCTAACCTCTCATTGCAGCATAATAGTATAACAACAGCTATTCCTGAGGTATAAGAGCTCCTAACCCAACACCTTTAATAATTAATTTTTAATGTAATTTATTTTAATTTATTAACTGTGACCCCGTTCTCGGTACAAGTAAACCTAGTGAAGTAGAGCCATATCTATTAAGTGCTGCTATTGCTGTCCCCTGTGCATGCGCTCTAAGAACCTGCCTTGCTTGACGCCCTGCTTCACAGAGGTCAGGTGCACTTTCTAGCACAGGATTTGTACTGTAAACACTACAAACTCCTTTGACTAGACAAGCACAGGATCCTATACACCGGATGTGGTCTGTGCATTTAAGTATGCATACAATGTGAAGGCTTTTTTGTGAAATTAAACCATTTCTCCTTGTTAGCACCTACTTCACCGAGGCATTTTAGGATGCAAAGTCTTGTTTGGTTATCTTAGTAGATCAGGCTGTGCATCAAAACCCATGGGTGCTTGCTTTAAACCACTCAAGTAACACCCCTTTGATGCAAAGCAACACAAAGCAGCACAAAGTGTTTTTTTCCATGGGGAAAATTGCACATTTCTAGCTGAAAATGCATTTTGTGGTGGTACCATGTGCCACTTTGAGCTGGTGTCCTTGGTAAATCTGGCCCTCCATATGTTAAACAGGATCCCAACTGAGCTTAAATTCATATTTTCTTGCAGTTAAACCTGGCCTCTCACTATTCCTTGGTGTGCTATACAAACTCCTTACATTCATCTACCCATACATTCACCCAAATCAAACACTGGTTGACTCGCATGTTTCTCCACTCATACATTGATTATTTACCCAATCGTGCCTCGTAACCAGTAAGGCAACGCGTCTCTTCGTTCTGCTTTCTAACATGTTCATCATCCTCACTCCAATTAAACCTGTCCCTCAAAGTCCCTCAACCTGCCCCTCATTGCAAAGGCACATCTGCCTGATACTACATCTCCCCTACGCATCAGTGCAGATCCTACCGCCCAACGCTACGGAGTCCGCCCCTCCATGTGGAAGGACCCGCGGCTGGCAGTGCTTAGACCTACCTTCTTTGCAGGTGACTTTGTGTTTTGAAGGAGTCACACCTTATTGCCCAATACTGCAAACACTGTCCCTCCCTGCAGTCCCCTCTGCGTGGCCAAATCCCTCTTACATGTTGCTGACTGCACACACAACTGTCTTCTTGACTCTCCTCAGAGTGCTCCTAACCTTCACCACAAACAGAGTCCTCACTGAGTAATAATGCACAGGACTCTGCCAGGTGTTTTTGATTCACCTGTAAGCACAGAAGAGGGTTTCTTGAGGGTTTTGAGGGAGAACCCCTCTTTTTTTGCAGGTCTTTGTGAGCATCCTTGTATCTGATCTCTTTAAACCTTCTACTAACCCTCATGTAAAGATCTCTTTTGCATGCAACACACATTCTCCTCTTCCCCCACAGTCCCCTTTTCTGCTTAGGTGCTTCACTGTCACAACAGTGCAAGTCCAGCATGTCCACAAGGAAGTATGCCCGGCCCTTTACCTCCCTTTTGGGTTTCCAAGATGGGATCTGGTCGGCTGTGCACTTGTTTTTCAGCAGTGCCCCTTGCCTCACCTCATGCTGTGTTGTTTGACCCAGGTCTTGGCACTCACTGATGCCACCACCTTCTTCTCCCACCCCTGCCTGAGCTTAAGATGAGAACATATCAGAAATAACAATGTCATGTTTGGTAAGTTGTCCAACCACAGAGGTCCAGTTGAGCAGACAGAGCCCAGGCAACTGTTTGTGCAAGGTGGTGGCTCAATGTCGAGTGGCCGTGGCCGAAGGCGAGGCGCCAGTCAAGCTGTGTTGGTCATCTGTGTGGAGACAAGAGTGAAGCTTTCCTGCAGCTGCTGCTGTTTCATCTTCAGGCACTGCTTGAGCCTCTCCTGGAAGGACGCTGTGGTCACGGTGTAGAGGATGGGGTTCAGGGCACTGTTGATGGGAAGAATGAAAATGACCACCCAAGAGGTGATGGTAACTGCAACAAGAAGAAAGCATGAGTTGTAACCTTGCTTCTTGATATGTAGTGAACATACATGATCTGTTACAAACCTTGGCTCAGATTGATGAAGCCCTTGCATTGCCTTTGCATCACACACGGCAATACACGGGGTTCTTTGAGATTTACTAAGCCACGAAAAAAGACACCTTGTGTGGCTCTGCAAGGCTTAATAAATCTGGAATAACGCAAGGCAAAGCAAGTCTTTACATACAAAAATAGAAAATAGGTGTGAACTGAATGGAAAAGGACCTCTGTTTATACTTTAATGTACTGTCTCAGGAGCTAACAGGTTTTTTTCTTGCAAATGAACCAATGCAAAAATTCCATTTTGATTTTGTATGAGTTTTTGCACCATATCTTACCTATCCGTAAAGCATAACAACATATAATGCTCACATTCCACAATTACTGGTGGCCATGGAGATGGATGAGAAGGTGTGGACTCATAGCAGATAGAAACAATTTGAAGGTCATCTGAAGGTCATATGCTCATGTACAACTCTGAGGTGTACTTGCAGACCGGGTCAGGGCATTTCCAATATTGAACCAAAAGTTGAAAGGATAAAAGCTTTCAATCAAAAAGTTATCTGGAACAGACATCCTTGCAGTAGAGTAACCATAACTTGCTTCAGAAAGAATACACTTCCAATTTAGGTGCTGTGAATCTATCCGGCTTAAAAGGGAGAATTTACCATTTGATATGGGGCTGTTTCCTAGTCTGCGCCAGTTTTAACATTTAGGCTTCTAAGTTTAGCAGACAAATGGAACACTACTGGGTGTGGAATATTGAGAAACAGACCTAGAACCTTGGGACCACAAACATCTTCATGAGGGAACTCTGAGTCTCAAGAGACAGTGGAGATGTACCCATCACTCCACTTGTCTGCAATTTTAACATTGGCTGACTCATAGTTGTCATTGATACCCCAGCCTGCATCTCTATGTTATTAGGACCCCATTGTACTTCATTGAGTCAGCCTGGCGCTGCAGAGGAATGTCTGTGTTACACCTCACCGAACTTAGGGGCATATTTATAGGGGCTACGCCTTCTATACAAGGCGGCATTAAGCCACGTTAAGTGGCTTGATGCTGCCTTAGGAAATAAAGCCCCCGTTCATGGTACACTTAGCGTGAAAGGGGCGGGCAATGGATGTTGTGGTGGGCATTCCACTGCAACACCCATTTATTTTGACGCTGTCCACTATGAACAAGGGTGGCATACATAGGAAGCAGCACAATAAATAAGACCAGGCAAACCCTGGTCAGAAACCATGCGAAAACAAGGAGAAATACTAGATTTCTCTTTGTTTTTGCTGTTTCCATGTGTGCTGCGTTGTGCAACACAAACATGGAAACAGCAAAACGCCAATGATTGATTATGTGAAGGAAGGTGCCCCTTCCTGCATATAACCAATCATTTAAAAAAAAAAATGCTGTTTTGCAACTTCCTTGTGTGCTGCATCAAGCAGTACACATAGAAGTTACAAAACAGCATTTAATGAGAGTTTATGTGCAGGAAGGGTAACCTGCCTGCTTATAAACAATCTTACCCCTCAACACAGGCAACCGTGCACTACGGTGCAAGGGCGCCTGTGTTGGTGCCTGGCAGCTAAAGTTAGCACTAGTGCAGGGTGATACGCAGAGCTGCACCATATTCTAGTAAATATGGTGCAGCCCTGCATTTTTAAAGTGATGAAGCGTGTCATTCGCTTTCTTGGCTTAACTACACGCTTTGCACTTGTAAATATACCCCTTAAACTGAACAGTCTTAAAGCCAATTGTAAGAAGAGCATGGTTGAGAACACAAAGGCAGGAGATGGCATTTATATTCAGGACACAAGAGTACTTTTAAGATTGCAAAATTTCTGCTAACAGAGATGCATAAAAGATACTTTTAGACGCATGCAGTGAACTGGTTTTTATCCATTTTTGTATCTTATGTGAATGCTATGCACAGCGCATGAAAGTTTAATAGCGAAACGTAATATGTCTGCATCTCAATGGAAATGCTGGTTGGAGAACAGGATCAGCATATGACATTTATTCAGCTGCCTTCTGGGAGGTTATATATCCCACCTCGCTGTAACCTCCTTTAGCACTTCCAAATAAAGTTAATCAATTTCTCTTCTACCAAAGGCAAAACATGGCAAGAGTGAGACAGCGAAGAAGCATTTATGTACCACAAACACGAACTGCGTCTTTCTCTCTGAGCACTTTGTTGTTGGTTGTGATACTCGCTTCAGTAGAAGGAGCCTCATTTTCCCAATTCATACATGCCAATAGACCCGATTCAGGAGGGAAACTACCGATTTTTCAAGCCAAAAATTGGTTTATTTTAGTTGTCTCCCATCTGAAATTGCATTTTCTACAATAGAAGTCAATGGGGAATTTTCATTCTCCCTTTTTTTCATTTTAAATCTCCCTCGTCCCTGTCCTAAAATGTTGGCATGTATGCCAATTGTGAACAAAAAATAAGGCTGTAAATTCAGTTGATTTACGTACAAAGTTAACTACATTAACGAAAGAATTATTCTTTTGTTATATGGAACTAGTCTGCCATCGTGTGGTCAGTTGTGTAGCTGCAGGTATACAACCTAAAAAGCAGCGCTAGCCATGAAGTAACATTCTTTTTATGAAACAAGCCTGCCCCCCTGTGGGCACCGAGCAGATTGACTCTGGAAGCACCTCACAGAGGGACTCTTTGGTTTCTCGCTGTCCTGAGCAGAAATTGTTATCAACTCACAATGCATGTACCAGTTTCTGGAGGTCTGACCTGGGTACGGTGGTTTGGGCCAGTGGGATGCCGGCACCACCTCAAAAAAAGGCACAAAAAAACCTAAACAAACCGAGAGGCCTTAAGTGCCCCTGAATTATGGCAGGACAATAGAACTATTGCGCAGGATTGTCCTTTGACGCTGGTCTGTCCCATAATCACAGATGTCAATGAAATGAAATGAAATGAAAGTGAGTTTTATAAAGCGCGTTACTACCCGGAGGCCCCGTAGATGCGTGTCTCGGGGAGTCTACTGACTTACTTAGAGAAGAGGAAGGTTTTAAGGTTTTTGCGGAATTTTAGATGATTGGGCTCGCTGCGAAGCGTGGAGGGTAAAGAGTTCCAAGCCGTGGCAGCATTCAGGGAGAAGGAGCGTCCGCCCCACCTGGCCCATTTGATCTTGTGTGTTGTTGCCAGACAGGCCATGCTGGAACGCAGTGATCTTTGAGGATGGTAAGGGGTGGCTAGGGAGCAGATCATTGCGGGGGCGTTTTTCCACATGGCCTTGTGCATTATGCACATAGCCTTGAATTTTACCCTGGCCTGGATGGGCAGCCAGTGTAAATTCCTCAGGGCAGCACTACCCGAGTGTCTACGGGTCAGGCCGACAAGAAGGCGTGCTGCTGCATTCTGAGTGACTTGCAGCTTTTTAAGTGTGCTGGTCGGTGCACCCAAATACAGAGCATTCCTGTAATCAAGACGGGACAGGATGATGACCTGGACCATTATCCTGCGGGCCTGAAAAGGGAGGAGTGGTAGGACTTTCCGCAACATTTGCATCAACCCGAAGCAAGTGGCGGAGAGTGTTGTGGCTTGCTGGTTAAGTTCAAGTTCAAGTTCAAGTTTGGCATTTATATAGCGCACTACTCACCCAGAGGGTCTCAAGGCGCTTGAGGGAGGTGGGGGGTTATGTATCAAATATCCAGGTTTTGAGTTGTTTTCTGAAGGAGAGGTGGTTTTGAGTAAGGTGGAGATGGGTGGGGAGGGAGTTCCAGGTTTTGGCCGCAAGGTAGGAGAAAGATCTTCCCCCCATGGTGGACCTGTGGATGCGTGGTATAGCGGCTAGTGCTTGGTTGGAAGAACGGAGTTTGCGGGTGGGGGTGTAGAAGGAAAGGCGTGTGTTGAGGGATTCGGGTCCTAGATCGTATAGTGCTTTGTGTGCATGGGTGAGGAGACGGAACGTAATTCTTTTGTTGACAGGGAGCCAGTGGAGGTCTTTCAGATGACTGGAGATGTGAGCTCTGCGGGGGACGTCTAGAATGATTATGGCAGATGCATTTTGGATACGTTGGAGTTTTTTCTGTAGTTTGGCTGTGGTTCCGGCATAAAGGGTGTTTCCGTAGTCTAGTCTGCTAGTGACCAGTGCGTGGGTTACTGTTTTTCTTGTTTCGATGGGGATCCATCGGAAGATTTTTCTGAGCATGCGTAGGATGTTGATACTGCAAAAACAACAATGATGGACAGAATGTGGATCAATGTCACACATTCACCCCAGTCAAAAGATCTGGGCCCAAATCCATCGTTTTTCCACTCCACACCACCCTGGGTTAGACAATGGCGATATGCAAATCAGCGCTGACCCTGTGCCCCATGGGAACAGTCCAGTCCGAACTACAAAAGCCATGTCCTTCCCAGAACGGAAACAAGCATCCGAGGACCGGCCCGGTTTCGAGGTAACACCTCTCATCAGCCCGGCTAGCTTGCGTCCAGTGGTGTGGAGTGCCTGGGACTCACGTCTGAGCATCCCCAGTACACTTAGAGCGGTTACTGCAAAAACAACAATGATGGACAGAATGTGGATCAATGTCACACATTCACCCCAGTCAAAAGATCTGGGCCCAAATCCATCGTTTTTCCACTCCACACCACCCTGGGTTAGACAATGGCGATATGCAAATCAGCGCTGACCCTGTGCCCCATGGGAACAGTCCAGTCCGAACTACAAAAGCCATGTCCTTCCCAGAACGGAAACAAGCATCCGAGGACCGGCCCGGTTTCGAGGTAACACCTCTCATCAGCCCGGCTAGCTTGCGTCCAGTGGTGTGGAGTGCCTGGGACTCACGTCTGAGCATCCCCAGTACACTTAGAGCGGTTACTGCAAAAACAACAATGATGGACAGAATGTGGATCAATGTCACACATTCACCCCAGTCAAAAGATCTGGGCCCAAATCCATCGTTTTTCCACTCCACACCACCCTGGGTTAGACAATGGCGATATGCAAATCAGCGCTGACCCTGTGCCCCATGGGAACAGTCCAGTCCGAACTACAAAAGCCATGTCCTTCCCAGAACGGAAACAAGCATCCGAGGACCGGCCCGGTTTCGAGGTAACACCTCTCATCAGCCCGGCTAGCTTGCGTCCAGTGGTGTGGAGTGCCTGAGACTCACGTCTGAGCATCCCCAGTACACTTAGAGCGGTTACTGCAAAAACAACAATGATGGACAGAATGTGGATCAATGTCACACATTCACCCCAGTCAAAAGATCTGGGCCCAAATCCATCGTTTTTCCACTCCACACCACCCTGGGTTAGACAATGGCGATATGCAAATCAGCGCTGACCCTGTGCCCCATGGGAACAGTCCAGTCCGAACTACAAAAGCCATGTCCTTCCCAGAACGGAAACAAGCATCCGAGGACCGGCCCGGTTTCGAGGTAACACCTCTCATCAGCCCGGCTAGCTTGCGTCCAGTGGTGTGGAGTGCCTGGGACTCACGTCTGAGCATCCCCAGTACACTTAGAGCGGTTACTGCAAAAACAACAATGATGGACAGAATGTGGATCAATGTCACGCATTCACCCCAGTCAAAAGATCTGGGCCCAAATCCATCGTTTTTCCACTCCACACCACCCTGGGTTAGACAATGGCGATATGCAAATCAGCGCTGACCCTGTGCCCCATGGGAACAGTCCAGTCCGAACTACAAAAGCCATGTCCTTCCCAGAACGGAAACAAGCATCCGAGGACCGGCCCGGTTTCGAGGTAACACCTCTCATCAGCCCGGCTAGCTTGCGTCCAGTGGTGTGGAGTGCCTGGGACTCACGTCTGAGCATCCCCAGTACACTTAGAGCGGTTACTGCAAAAACAACAATGATGGACAGAATGTGGATCAATGTCACACATTCACCCCAGTCAAAAGATCTGGGCCCAAATCCATCGTTTTTCCACTCCACATGGGAACAGTCCAGTCCGAACTACAAAAGCCATGTCCTTCCCAGAACGGAAACAAGCATCCGAGGACATGGCTTTTGTAGTTCGGACTGGACTGTTCCCATGGGGCACAGGGTCAGCGCTGATTTGCATATCGCCATTGTCTAACCCAGGGTGGTGTGGAGTGGAAAAACGATGGATTTGGGCCCAGATCTTTGGACTGGGGTGAATGTGTGTGTTTGCAATTACCGCTCTAAGTGTACTGGGGATGCTCAGACGTGAGTCCCAGGCACTCCACACCACTGGAGTCAAGCTAGCCGGGCTGATGAGAGGTGTTTCCTCGAAACCGGGCCGGTCCTCGGATGCTTGATTCCGTTCTGGGAAGGACATGGCTTTTGTAGTTCGGACTGGACTGTTCCCATGGGGCACAGGGTCAGCGCTGATTTGCATATCGCCATTGTCTAACCCAGGGTGGTGTGGAGTGGAAAAACGATGGATTTGGGCCCAGATCTTTGGACTGGGGTGAATGTGTGACATTGATCCACATTCTGTCCATCACTGTTGTGTTTGCAATTACTGCGTAGGATGTTGAAGCATGAGGAGGAGACTGCGTTGACTTGTCTGGTCATCGAGAGGGAGGAGTCTAGGATGAAGCCCAGATTACGTGCGTGGTCCGTAGGTTTGGGGGCGTTTCCCAGAGCCGGCGGCCACCATGAGTCATCCCAAGCGGAGGGGGATGATCCTAATATGAGGACTTCCGTTTTGTCCGAGTTCAGTTTAAGGCGACTGGTCTCCATCCATTCGGCCACTTCTTTCATCCCTTCGTGTAGATTGATTTTGGCGGTGTTTGAGTCTTTGGTGAGGGAGAGGATCAGCTGGGTGTCGTCTGCGTAGAAGATGATGTTGAGGTTGTGTTTGCGAATGATGGATGCGAGGGGGCTCATGTATACGTTGAAGAGTGTGGGACTGAGTGAAGATCCTTGTAGTACGCCGCAGATGACTTCGGTGGCTTCTGATCTAAAAGGGGGGAGGCGGACTCTCTGGGTTCTTCCTGCGAGGAATGAGATGATCCAGTCCAGTGCTTTCCCTTGAATTCCGATGTTTCTGAGGCGGTGTATGAGGGTATTATGACAGACTGCATCGAAGGCTGCGGAGAGGTCAAGTAGGATGAGGGCAGCTGTTTCACCATTGTCCAATAGTTTACTGATGTTGTCTATTGCTGCGATGAGGGCGGTCTCGGTGCTGTGTTTGGCTCGGAATCCGGATTGTGATATGTCGAGGGATTTGTTGGATTCGAGGAAGGCGGCGAGTTGACTGTTGACAGCTTTCTCGATGACTTTGGCTGGGAATGGGAGGAGCGAGATAGGGCGGTAGTTTTTAAGTTCATTGGGGTCTGCTGTGGGTTTCTTCAGGAGGGCGCTGAGTTCGGTGTGTTTCCAGCTTTCCGGGAAAGTGGCAGAGTTGAAGGAACTATTGATGATGTCGCGAAGGTGGGGAGCGATGATGGAGTCTGCTTTGTTGAAGATGTGGTGGGGACAAGCGTCGGTTGGGGATCCTGAGTGGATGGAGTTCATCAGGCGGATGGTGTCTTCAGTGGTGACTGGTTTCCAGGTACAAAGGTTGTTAGGGGGGAGATTAGGTTCTGAGGTGAGTGGGGTGGATCGGTCATCCGGTTGTTTTGTGAAGCTGTTGTGTATGTCGGCGATTTTGTTGTGGAAGAATGAAGCTAGGGAGTCTCAGAGGTGCTGGGAGGGAGTGATGTCATTGGTGCCGGCTAATGGGTTAGTGAATTCTTTTACTATGTTGAACAGTTCCTTACTGCTGTGGGCGTTGTTGTCGAGTCGATCTTTGAGTGCTGATTTCTTAGTGGAGCGTATTGGTTGATGGTGTTTACGGGTGGCGTTCTTGAAAGTGGCTAGGTTTCCGGTGGATGGGTTTCTTTTCCAGGCTTTCTCGAGGATGCGGCATGTCTTCTTGGATTTCTTAAGCTCATCATTGAACCAGGGGGCTTTCTTGAGGTGTAACTTGGTAGGGTTGTTTTTCAGAGGTGCTAACTCGTCAGCGCTGCGGGTGATCCATTGTGCAAGGTTGGTAGCTGTTTGGTTTGGGTCTGATGAATAGGTAGGAGGGTATTGGTGGAGCGATGTGAAAAGTTGCTCAGTGGTGATTTTGTTCCAGTTCCTGCGGGGAATTTGTTGAAGCTGGTTTTGGGACGTAGTCTTTTTGTAGTTGAAGTGCACGCAGCTGTGGTCTGTCCAATGGAGAGCTGTGGTGTGGTTGAAGGAGACGTATTTGCTGGATGTAAAGATTGGATCGAGTGTGTGTCCGGCACAGTGGGTGGGGGTGTTAACAAGTTGTTTGAGTCCAAGATTAGCGAGGTTATCTAATAGGGTGATGGTGTTTCTGTCGTTGTTTTTATCTAGGTGGAAGTTGAGGTCGCCTAGTAGGATGTAGTCCTCGGAGGGGAGGGCGTGTCTTCGCTGAATTGTGTGCGGGGTCCGGGTGATCTGTAGATGAGGGTACCTCTGAGTGTAGTCTTGGGGTTGATGTGGATCTGGAAGTAGAGGTATTCGGAGGTTGTGAGGATGTCATCGGAACTGGTCGAGATGCGAAGGGTGTTTTTATGAACAATGGCAATGCCTCCTCCTATTTGGTTGGTTCGGTCCTTACGGATAATCTTGTAGCCGTCAGGGATGGCTATGGCGATGTCGGGTGTTGAAGAGGAGTTCATCCAGGTGTCTGTGAGGAAAGCGACGTCCGGTGATGTAGAGTCGAGTAGATCCCAAAGTTGGACGGCGTGACTGTGGACTGAGCGGGTGTTGAGTAGGATGCATTTCAGATGGTTGGTGTCGGCATTCTGTTTGATGTTGGTGGGTTTGGTGAGGGTCCTAATGCAGGCAAACTTGCAGGAATTGCAGGTGAAAGGTCCATGGGTGAGGCCGGGTGCAGCTTGGTAACAGGTTGGTGGTCGGCCGGGGTTAAGGGCTGAGAGGGTAGAGGCGTCGTACGTGATGCGGGAGGAGGGGGGGTGCGGGAACCAGGGGGTCTGGTGTTGGGCGCGGACGGGCGTAGACGGGCTTACCTTTGGCGCACCTTCGGCGCGGCCGCAGCGCGTGGACGCTGCGCGTAGGTCCATCTGTCTATAATGGGTAGTGGAGGGGGGCGGAGCTTGGGAGGGGCAGCTGGGAGGCGGGAGCGAGGTGGAGTGACGGTGTGGGAAGGCACAACAAAACAAAATTGCCACAACAATAACAACAAATGCTGCGATGCAGGGCGAGATTGGGCAAAAAGGAGCGCTATGGGGGAGAACTAGTGCAGTTAAAAGCGCTATGAAATTTGGCAGCAGTTTAAGTAAAATGCACACAGCAATGAAATTGTACCGACAGGCAGGCGAGGCAAAAATCACTCAACAATTAGCAACCAGCAAAGCAATACAAAGCCCAGCAGTGCGCAAAAGAACTCGAAATGCAAAACGTAAAATGCACTCAGCAGTCAATAATCAGTGAAGTAACACAATGCCCAGCAGTGCGCAAGCGAACTCGGAATGCAAAACGAGAAATGCTCTCAGCAATCGCTAATCAGTAAAGCAATATCGAGCCTAGCAGTGCGCAAATGAATAGACAGAGGCTAGCGCTTGGAAAGATATTTGGCAGAATCAGAAGCGCTACGCCACAATACCAAATGAGGAGGAGGTGAGGGGAGCGACCGCTTCTGCCGAGGACAGGACGGTCACCTTAAAGCTTAGGGTATCATTCAACCACATGCCCAAGCTTTTGATTCGCTTTTTTGGCTCTGGGGGGGGGGGCCCATGCAGGGTGGCCATTCTAGGGTCGGTCTGGGGCCGGCTGTGTTCCCCAGGAACATCAGTTCTGTTTTGTCCCCGTTAAGTTTTAAATCTGAAGAGGCCATCCATTTTGTAACTGCTACTAAGCAGCTATTCAGGTTGGAGGGGGTGCTTCCTGGCTGATTCAGGGCCACCACAAGCTGGGTGTCATCAGCGTAGGTTATGATTTCAAAACCAAATGGGTGGACGACCTCTGCTAATGGCTGCATGTAAACGTTAAAAAGTGTGGGGCTCAGGGAGGATCCCTGGGGCACACCTTGGTTGAGAGGCCAAGTTTTAGAGTGAGTGTCACCCTCCACCACCTGGAAAGTGCGGTTTCCTAAGAAAGACTGTAACCATGAGATAGCGCTTCCCGTCACTCCGAGCTGTTTTAGGCAGGAGATAAGGATGTTACTGTTTACGGTATCAAAGGCGGCACTTAGGTCCAGCAGCATGATTGCTGTGGTGCCGCCTTGATCCATGTGCTTACGGGCTAGTTCTGTGACAGTCAATAGTGCCGCCTCTGTCCCCAATTTTGGGCGAAAGCCAGCTTGAGAGTCATGGAGCAGATGATTAGCTTCCAGATAGAGCATAAGGCTGGTGTTAATGTGTTTCTCAAGCAGCTTGCTTACCCAGGGGAGGAGTGAGATGGGGCGGTAGTTGGTCATTTTTTCTGGGTCGAGGTTGGGTTTTTTCAACAAAGCCCTGTCACATTTCCAAGTTTCTGGTACTCTCCCTGTAGTGATTGACATATTCGCAATGTTTAGAATCGCTGGTCTGATGATATCCGCAACATATCAATGAAGTCACAATACACACGTTCTGCATGATGCAGCACTGCAATGCATTTCCCACCACCTGAGGAACCTTAGGAAACCACGGGCCATTCTCAAACTTGAATGTCTCAGGTGGATTATGCAAATTCCCTGCACCTGGCTTCCAAACTCTTGCTAAGAAAACTACAAAGGAGCAAAAATGAGGGGAACACATAACACCTGTGATAGGGCAATAACTAGTTCCCAATAGCCAGGTGCTCAGCCTTTGAAGCGCTCTACCTCTTCCACAGCGCCATCAGCGGGAAAGGCTCGCGGCTCCTACAAGCTGCGGAGCAGATCTGCTAATATTTCACGCAACGCAGCAGGATAAGTAGCTGCACGTTATGAAAGAGAGAGAGCAGAAAAGCGCCATGCTTCACTGATGCCATCTTTACAGGAAGGATTGTTTTTTGTACAGGAAGGAATACGTTGATGCACACATAGAAAGAGGCAACATTAAGGATAAATTAAGTATTTTTCCTCTTTACTCCTCTGTTCGGTAGATGCAACATTTTAGCCCAAATCGAGGTTTATAAGTGTTTGTAAATCTGGGTTTGTGCCACGATACATGCGGGAATGCCCATGCTCCACGCCTACCTGACACAAAGTAACGCATGACAGCGCTATGTGCTGTGTTGATTTACTTTGTATTAACTATGCCATGCAAAGCTCCACAAATTGACTTTGCGTGGCTTAGTAAATGGCAAAATGGATTTTGCATTGCGGCTGTGCAGCAACACTGCCCCCAAAGCAAAATTTTAGTAAATCTGGGCCTAAATTACTATGATACTTCCAAAAGCAGACACTGCACTCAAGAATACCAGCGCACCTTGGGGCATATTTACAAGGATTGACGCTATGATGGTTTGATGCTGCTTAGCATAATTTTTTTTACCGCTGCCATACGCCAATTCCTTAGTGCCATGCTAGTGCCGTATTTATTATACGGCGCTATGTGGTGATAGGAACAGCTAGCGTCAGGAATAAATGACGCTAACTCTAGCCTCAAGTCATAAGAAAAATACACGTTTGCATGAAAAAAGTGACAGACGGCCAATTAGCGGAAACAAAAATCACTTTCGTCGGCCGAACATCCCATGTCAGAGTCTAGCACGATAAAAAACTTTAAAAAACCCCCCAAAAAAACATAGCGGAAGGGCCCCGCTTGTGAGTGCCTTCTGCCCTGGCCAGCCCAGTATCGTTCAAGGGCCCTTGCTTTGCTGCCGGTCTCGGAGTGGGGCATTGTTGCTTACTGCCGGGCCCGGCGAGGCTCAGCCCGGGGAACCTTGACCTTTGCCTGCATTGATCGGGGTGCTGGACTGTGGCCACGCGGAGTGAGGGAGGCAGTCACTGCACTTGCTACCAGGATACTGCATTGGTTGCTCCTGGATTGTATCGGCGGAGGCCTGGCCGTGACAAAATGGCGACGAAAACGGAGACTGAGAAGCAGACCTCTAGGACCGTCAGGGGTGCCAGGCAGATTCATTCCAACAAACTGGACAGATATACTCTGCCCAAAGGATCGCCACAGGAGCCTAAGAAGGGTCCGGGAGGCGGCTCTGACGACCGCTCTGCAGGGGAGGATCCGACCTTGAATGATCTTATGGCGGCTATCACTGGGGTCAAGACGTCTTTGGATCAGAAGATGGAGACTCTTGATGCCAAGCTGGACACCGTTTCTATAGAGATGGGTTGATCCGGGCGGACCTTTCCAAGGCTAATAAGAAGGTTAAGTCCTTGGAGGTCAAGACGATGAGCCTCATAGATGACGTCAATCAGCTGCAGCAGGAGGTACGTGACCTCAGGTCCTCAAGGGAGAGCAGAGATCGGCGGCTGGACGAATACGAAGGGCGGGCCCGCCAAAACAACGTTCGAATTTTGGGAGTCCCGGAGAAGGCGGAGGGGCAGGCCTCTTTGTGGAGAACCTCATCCTCAACCACCTTAAACCAAAGGGCCTCAGCAAGTTCTTCACATTGGAACGGGCACATAGAGTACCGGATGGCAAGCCCCGGGTTGGGGCAAACCCGAGACTGATC
Source organism: Lissotriton helveticus (assembly GCF_964261635.1). Classification (NCBI taxonomy): domain Eukaryota; kingdom Metazoa; phylum Chordata; class Amphibia; order Caudata; family Salamandridae; genus Lissotriton; species Lissotriton helveticus. Next base: position 65,284,875 of record NC_136064.1, read on the forward strand.
ATTGCCCGTGTGCTTAACTTTCGTGACCGGGACGCTATCCTGCAGGCGGCCCGTTCGGCGGACTCCCTGGAATTCAAAAATGCGAAGCTCTTGTTCTTTCCGGACTTTACAGAGGCGGTGCAGAAACAGTGGCAGAGGTTCGTCGCGATCAAGAAGTTTCTGAGAGACAGGGGCATGAGGTACGCCATGATGTTCCCAGCCCGTCTTTGAGTGGAAATCGACGAGAAGGCATGGTTCTTCGACAATCCTGATGTGGCGGCGGACTGGCTGGAGACTGTTCAGCGCCCTGACCGGGATTCCTGCGAACAGGGGGCAGCAGAGGAACAATAACTTGGTTTGGCGTGGGTTCTGCAGGGGGCGATCGATAGTTGTATTGGGGTGGGTTTCTGCGGGTGGCTGGAGTTTGGATTGCCCGCAAATTTGTATTTATGATGTTGTTCACTTATTTTGATTGCAGGTTTCTCCACAGAGAGTCGGTGGTGGGGGGTTGGTGGGCTGGGTAGTGGGCCCTCCTTTGTATTCTACTTTTAGATTTTGTTGCTTAGTGGGGGGCCACAGGCACACTGCGAGTTAGGGATGAGCGTAAGCTGTAAGCAGGGGTGCAGGGCAGGGGGTTGGGGGGGTCTGGGGTTTGTTTTTGGATTTTTGGAGTCCCTTTTTTGTTACACTGGGTGCTATCGAGATATTTTGTTTTTTCTTGGAGCGGTGTTGTCCTCCGTTAAAGGGGTGGTTGGGATCTCTGTCTTGAGTTGGAATGTGAATGGGCTGGGGGATAAGATTAAGAGGGGTATGGTTGGCCAGTTGATCTGGAGGAATTCCCCAGACGTTGTGTTACTACAAGAAACTAACCTTATGGGCAAGCGGTGCATGGCTCTCCATAGAGGGGGCTATAAGTTGGTTGTGCATGCTGGTTTCACGTCTGGGTCAAGAGGGGTCGGGATTTTGATCAAGAACTCCTTCCCATTGGCCATACAGGCCACCTAGATGGACAACAGGGGCAGGTATGCTGGCATCTCGGGGCTGTGGGAGGGGAGAACTGTGACCTTTCTGTCTGTCTATATCCCTCCGGCCCTTCAGATTGATACATTCCATCATCTGTGTAAGATTTTTCTCACTTTGCCTGTTGGGTTGTTGATTGTGGGTGGTGACTTCAATGCAGTTGTGGATGAGATGGTTGATAGGTGTCCGGCTCGGGAGTTGTTGCCGTCACAGAGGTGGTTGGCTGATTTCATGGACACGGTTGGTCTGGTTGATGGTTGGAGGTTTAAGAACCCTGGTGATTCTCAATACACTCATGTCTCGGCTGCTCACAAGTCTCTCTCCAGAATAGACTACGTATTGGTACCCGCGGCTCAGGCTGCGTGGCTCTGAGAGGTCCGGCATTTGGCCAGGGGGGTTTCGGATCACTCGCCCGTTTGGACTAGCTTAGACCTTGGCAGACGGGACGTGGCTAGGATTGCTCCTATTAGTGCATGGCGGTTCCGGGACCCAGTGGCTAAGAAGGAGATTGTGCGGGTGGCTGACCGATATTTCCAGGAGAACGTGGACTCCAAGTGTTCCCTATGGGAGGCGTACAAAACTGTCCTTAGAGGGGAATTGCTTTCATATATCTCCGGGAAAAAGAAGGAAGGGCGGGCTGAGATTGACAGGGTGGATTCAGAGCTGCTTGCGCTGGAGCGGGAGATGTCGCTAGTTTCTACGCCGGAGGGGCTGCATCGATTGCGCCTCCGTAGGGATGAGTATCGGAGCCTGGCTCGAGATAAAGCGAGGTCACAGCTGGCAGAGACCCAGAGCAGGGTGTATGAACACGGGGATAAGGCCGGAAAGTTGATTGCCTGGCTGGAGAAAGGGGATTGGGCGTCGCGGTTGGTTCCGGTACTGCAGCCCGCTGGCGCGATTCGGATTATGGATCCACAGGAGATTGTAGATGCGTTCGCTGGTTACTATAGGGAGGTGTATACGGCCGAATGTCATTACTAGGAGTCTGAGAACGCGGACATGATCCGAGACATTCCGATGCCTGCTCTTTCGGACGAGGATAGGGAATTCCTTGACTCCCCGCTTACGAATGACGAAGTGGCGCAGGCGATTAGAGGGGTTCGTTCGGGTAAGGCTTCGGGCCCTAATGGGTTTCCCGTTGAATTGTACAAAGTGAACGTGAACAAGTTGGCTCCATTTGTAAGGGATATGTTTGTGGAGAGCAGGGAGAGGGGTCGGCTTCCTTATGATCAGCGTGTAGCGAATATTATTGTCCTGCATAAAGAAGGTAAGCCGAAGACGGAGTGCTCTTCATACCGGCCGATCTACTTGCTGAACGCTGAGCCCAAAATCTTGGCTAAATTATTGTCGGCCAGACTTGTGAAGGTCAGTACGATGCTGATTCACCCGGACCAGTCAGGTTTTATGCCCCGCCGGAATACTGCTTTTAACCTACGTAGGTTGCACGGGGTTTTGGGAGGGGCATCGCATATACATGAACCGGCGGCTCTCTTGTCCCTGGATGCTACCATGGCATTTGACAGATTGGAGTGGCCCTTTCTTTTTGCCGTTCTGGGCAAGATGGGCTTTGGCCTGGAATTTGTCTCTTGGGTCCGCTTTTGATATTCCGCTCTCCTGGCCCGAGTGGTTGTCAATAACCATAGATCTGCTGACTTCGAGCTGGGGAGAGGCACCAGGCAGGGATGTCCTCTCTCCCCGCTGTTGTTCGCTTTGGCGCTCAAGCCACTGGCAGCTTGGGTCCATTGGAACAGGTCGATTAAGGGACTTAAGTGGACGCCGGAGTGGGAAGACAAGATTTCGCTCTATGCTGATGATATTCTGTTGTATTTGACTTCCCCACGCACTTCGCTTGTAGTCTTTTTGAATGTCCTGAAGGTGTTTGGTCAATACTCCGGCTTCACCATTAATTAGGCGAAGTCGGTCCTTTTTGTTTTAAGTGGGGATCACCCTGAGGTTCCTGCAGGCTGCCTGGTCAGACTGGAAACGGTCGGATTTAAATATCTTGCCGTTTTTATATCCTTGGATCCGCAGAGTCGATACTCCAATAATTTGTTGCCGCCACTGGTCCGGCTTCTACGTGATGTGCCCCGCTGGAAATCGCTTCCCCTCTCCCTCCTCGGTCGTGCTGTCCTGTTCAAGGTGATGGCTCTCCCTCGTTTTCTATATGCACTTCAAAACACTCTGGACCCGGTTCCCCCGTCTTATTTCTGGGAGGTTGAATCTCTCCAGAGACAGCTTCTTTGGGAGGGTAGGCCTAGAATTGCATTTACGAAATTGACGTTGCCATGCTATGACGGGGGGGATTGGTTTGCCTAACATCCGTAAGTATTATTGGGCGTCGCAATTGACGGCGGTCAACCAGGCGATCTATAGCTCGCCGCTTGATCCCGGTTACGCAATGGACCGCGGCCAGGTTCCCGGTGGGGAGTTTACGAGGGCACTGTATGCTAGGCGTGGGCGTTTTCCTCTGGTGGGGCCAACTGCAGTTGCCGTTCAGGTCTGGCATGAAGCCAATCGCTCCCTTAAGTGGGAGGGAAGGGTCACTCTGGCTACACCTCTTTGGAACTCTGAACGATTGGGAGGCTTGTGGAAGTCTAAGGGCTTTGATAAATGGGACCTCATCGGGATTTCCAGAGTGGGCGATCTCTGGGGTAAAGATGGAGTCCTCCTGTTCGAGACGTTGCAGGAACGGTATCAACTGCACGGGAATGAGAGGTTTCACTACCTCCAGATCAGACATGTGCTACTGGCCAGTATCCCCCGGGAGGCGGAGGTCCTGGAGGCCTCCCCATTGGAAGATCGAGTGTTGGACGGTCATCTCCCAACCAAAATGATCTCCTTGATATATAGAAAATTGGTTAATCACACGGGTGACCCCCTGCTGGGTCTTGGAGATCAGTGGACCGCCGATGGCCTGGTACTAGATGATGAAGATTGGAGAGAGTCTGTGGCCTCCCCGAGGGTTGTTGCGATTCAAATGAGACTCCGCTTGGTTCAATTAAAGATCCTCCATCGCTGTTATGTTACTGGTCCGCGTATGGTGTGAATGGGTTTGGCAATGAGTGATGTATGTAAGAGAGGTTGTGGCGAGACCGGAACGTTTTTCCATATCTTATGGGACTGTGCTCACATTCGGGGGTACTGGTCAAGTATCCACGCCAAGGTGCCGTAGGTGTGGGGAGTGAGCTTTGATTGGAGGCCCGGAGGTGTCTCCTGAATGTTTGGGAGCTAACTGACCTCCCATCCCACGGGAAAGTGTGGGCCACGTTGGCTTGTGGTGTTGCCAAAAGTAATATTGCTCAGCTGTGGGGGGCGAATCAGCCACCTACAGTTCGGAAATGGATGGAATATCTGGACTGGCGTATGTTTAGAGAGCGGGCGGTGTATGTGGCCAGAGGGAGACCCAGGAAATGGGGCAACATTTGGGGACCATGGAATCGGTACAGGGGTGAGATCTGTAATCCTCTGGCCACTCTGGAGGGTCCAACACTGTCGGAGATTCCCTGAACCCGTATTTTGATATTTTGTCATATTTCTTTGACTAGGAGGCCGCCAGTAGTTGTAATGTGAATTGAGATGCAACCCAGTGTATTTATTGTATGTCTTATGATTTCTTTTGTGTGCATTAATAAAAAAGAGTTTTAAAAAAAAAATTAAAAAATACGCCGCTAAGAAGAAAAAAACCTGAATGCAGAATGGAGTAGCCAGGACAAAGCTCAGCACAGAATAACAAACCCCTCCCCCCGACCCCACCAACAGCCAGGATGACCAGCCAAAGTCCAAGGGGAAGAGGAAATGCAGATTCAATCAGGAGGAGAATAAGATCCGGATTGTGGAGGTGTCGGAGCATTAACACCGCTCTTCGTCAGCCGCAAGGTGTGATTGGGGACCAAAAATGCTAAATAGCAGTCCATAGTAAACAAGGTGAACGCCATTGCAGAAGTCAAGAGGACAATGATGGACTGCAAAAATGTTGGCATGATGCAAAGCACAAGACTAAGAAGAAACTGGCTAGCAATCGACAGGCAGCACTGCAGACCGGAGATTGGGGTCTTGCTCCCCGGAGGAACTCGATCTCTCAGAGGAGCAGGTGTTCACAGTCACGTGTAAGGAGTCAGTGGTTGAGTGGAGGGACAAGACAGTGCTGACTATGACAAACTACACCAACAACCTGACATTAACCTGTATTTACCAACAAGGGACTTGGGTGGAAGTTTGTCATGCCGTCCAGTCCAGGCACCCATGCCTCCGCACTCTCCCACACTGTGTGCAGGCCAAACGGTAGCCACCTGGGTACTCTAGGGCTTATTTACAAGCCCTTGGCACCACCAGTTGGTCACTTTTTCTCATATTGAAAGTGAGATACCAGTGGTGCAAGGAGCTTATAAATAAGGCCCCAAGTTTTACCTGGCCTTAGTTGTTGGCACTGCCACAGCCTTGTAAATATGGGGCAACTTAAAAAAAGCAATGGGTGTTATGGTGGAACACTCACTGCAACACCTATTGCACTGCCCTTCCATGCTAAGTGAAGTGTGGAAAGGGGCCTTCTTTACAAGGCGGTGTTAACCAACGGTAAATGGCTTCACGCTGCATTGCAAATAAGGAAAAGGGGATTTCGCACCAGAACGTCGCTAAAAGTGATGTTCTCGAAGTGATATCACCTTGAAATTATTCCTCTGGGTTTGGGGATTAATGCAACTCATACATATGTAGAGCATAGGATATTTGTAAAGTCAAAAGTTGCAGGGTGCAATTGCAAACAGATTGGGTTGTGTCAACATGCATCCTTTCACAAATGCATGGAAGGGCCATATACACTGCAGTAGGTGTCATCCCTTTGCACACCCTTGTGTTGCTGTAATAAGGTCAGTGTGCAAAAATGCAGCCATCCATGAACCCTGGCTCAAAGTTGTCTGTGTTGCTGATTGCCTGTCTTCATCATTGCCCGTGCAGGGGAAAACACAAGGGGAGGGCGTGCTCGTTCTGAGTATGGGGGTGTCCTGTGTATGTGGAAATAAGCAGTGGTGCACAGATGAAGTGCCTGCAGTGCCATGTCTTGTCAAAATCTTGTCAAAAGGACCCTGCATAGGTACATCCCACCATCCCCTGACATGTAGCATTTATGGACAGTGTAAACTGCCATTCACAGCTTAGTGTACCAGGTATACCATGTCTCACAGGAAAATGGAAAGTGTCATGCACTTTGGGTGTGAAATGCTTAAAAACATTTCATCATTTAGCAGAGAGCATCAATAGTATTTGCCCTTTCCATTGCAGAGGATGAAACCTTATCTCCTGGTCAGCACCCTGGCCTAGACATCACTGATTTTTACTTTTTTACTTCTTTCCGCAAAGGCCGAATAGGTAGTATAATAAAGTTGCCCACCCCATCTACGCTGCAGCGCCATCCCTTCAGCCCTAGTCAGATGAGTCTCCTGCAGGAATACTATCTGCGCGCCCCTGCGTACCAAGTAGGAGTGGACCTTGTGTCGTCGCTGCAGCGAGTGTAAACCCCGCACATTCCAAGTCATACATGTAACATCAGGTAATGGCCCCATAGTCAAAATGTAAAAGCACAATGAATCGCTGTTCACTCCAAGACACGCCGGTGAGTACCATCCCCAAACTAATTCTCCCCACATCCCCAACTCCCCCTGTACCCCCCAAGCACATCCCTCCCTCCCCAGAACAGGCACTAACATAGTGAATCCCATCCAAACTGATCCCAACAAATGCCCCCACAAAATGTCAAGGCGTACTAACTGTGGACCATCCGGCGGGGGTGGGTTAGAGCCTAACAAACAACCATAGTCAACCTAGACCTCCAGCTCCAACCCCTCGGCAGCAACCAAGCCCCCAGCGGTGAAAGCGGCAGTGCTCCCCTATCAATGATTAACAGATCCACTGGTAGCCAGGCTTACCCCTACAGCCCCCCCAGAGCCCCGGGCATCCCAGGCCCCAGCCGTCCGCCCCCCAACAATTCAGGAAGTACAAATCAATAGCTACCACCATAGAAGTCCCAGAGTCTCAGAATCTACCCCATCTTCATGGAGCGTCCACCATGTCATCTGCCGTACCCGGTGTCACCTTAGGAAGGGTCTGGCTGCCAGACTCTGACAGCTCCGTTTCAGTCCCATCAGCCTCCTCTCCAGACCCTGCAGCCGGCCCTGGGGAGGACGCCTCCGCTCCAGCAATTACCGCCACCGCCTGTAGCGCTGCCAATCGCTCCACTTCTGTCTGGGACAGTGAAGGGCCCCAGGCACCGAGCTTCGTCTCCGGTTACGGCGGGATCTGCGAAGTCGTTGCTCCAGCGCCGGTTGCCGCGATGGTACCCCAGCCTCACCCTTGCCAGCCTTATACTCCTCCAGCCAGGACCAGGCTGCCTTAGGATTATTGCAAAAGTGTGTTTTGCCATCTAGGGCTATCCACAGCCGAGCCGGAACCATCAGAGAATATTGCAAGCCTTCGTCACATAGTGCCCTCTTGACCACCAATAGGAGGCCCTAGCTCCTTGCACCTCAAGCGTGTAATCCGGAAACAGCGTGACGTTGCTATTTTCCACAGTGTAGGGGCCAGATGTCCTGGCCTTTTGCAGGAGCAGATCTCTGTCTCTGTAATGAAGAAGCCGTGCCACCACCGGTTGAGGCGGGTGTCCCGGATCCGCAGGCGCACCGGCACCCTATGGGCCCTTTCCAGTGTGTAGAACTGCGATAGGCCTTCTGGCGCGACCACCTTCCGGAACCAGCGCTCTAGGTAGGCCACCATATCGTCCCCTCAATCCGTTCCGGCAAGCCCACTACTCGGACATTATTCCTCCTATTGTGGCCTTCTGCATCGTCCGCACTCTTCTCCAAGGTCTGCAACCGGGCCATAAAATCCACCATCTGAGCATCCAACTTGTGCTGTGCTGGCCCCACGTCCTTCAATGTAAGTTCCGTTTGTCGCACCCTGTCTGATAATTTAGCATGATCAGCCCTCAAGAGCCCCAGGCCCGGCGCCACCTGCGCGATATCTTGTTGAAGGGCCGTTCTAGTGTCCGTTATAGCCTGTAGAATCTGGTCCACCTGGTGTTGTGGGAGCGATCCAGGAGGGACAGTGTCCGGGTCCCGCGGTCCCCGCACCACATCCGGCTCCGTGCCGTCAAAGGAGGTCCCTCCTGCTTTCCTCGGGGTTTCCCCATGTTCAAAGGTTGCCGGCCCAGGTCAGTCCAGGAGGCGAGCACCCTCCTCAGGCCCCGGAATAGTCTATTGCGCACACCCCTATGGGGGGTAAGGGACTGCCAAGCACCGCAAATATGCACCTGGTCCCCGCAGCAGTAATTCCCAAATTCAGGTAGGGTCAGGCCCGGCAGGGCCACTACAGCGAGTCGAAACCACCCTGGGAAGCCCAAGAGTTATAGGGTCCCCAAACGGACCAGCTATTAACAATCTTAGCTGTTCCTGCACTGCGCCACTCAGCCGCGCACATAGTGCCTCCTGCTAAAGCCATTTGTTGCGATCCATTTGTGAAGCAACAAGTCCTTCGAGGTAGGGAAGGGGTACTCGCCCCCCAGGGCAGGGCCCTCTGCAAGGGTTCTGCCCATGTTGCAGCAGGTCGAGCGCCAGGTGCCCACAGCAGTCAAGTCCCACTAGTAGCCCCAGCGTCTCAACTTCGCCGCCGCCACCAACTCACCCCCATAGTCATTTTATGCCACCATCGGGGAGAGGGGGGGAGAAAAAAAGGGGGGTCCCCCGCTGGGACGATCACGACCCCCTTCCACTCCTCAGTCGCAGCCCACTGCAGGGAGACCAGCCAAAGTCTAAACAACGTGCCTTATAGGGCGGGGATCCGCTCCGTGCCAAGCCCCGCAGTGCCGCCGTCCCAACACGGCAGCAGGGCAGTCCCTCCGCTGCTTGCGCCCCAATGAGCTCCAGTGCCTACTTGGTCCCAGGTGAGTCTCCCATAGCCCAGTCGGGCCGCGCCGCCATCTGCAGCATCCAGTGGGCCGCCGTCAAGGGTGGAACAGAAAGAAACCCAATGGAGGAGGGGGGAGAAGGTGCTCATGACCCTCCGCGCCACTCCCGAACCCGCCCCACTCAGCCTTCGCCCGATGTCCGGCCGCCACCCGACGTCCCCACATCCAGCAGGGAGAGAAACTCCGGTCCAGCACCAGGTTCAGCCTAAAGGCACTGCCGACCGGCCGCAGGTCGACCCCGCCTCCAGGATCCGGCCAAAGTGAGGTGGCAACGGGCTGCCAACGCGCCGCCGCCGATATCGTCCGGGCTGCCGGGGGGGAAGGGGGGTCCGCTCCAAGGCTGTCCCGGCCTCCGTAGCAGACGGGTCTCACTTCCGGACTCCCAGGTACATGAGGCAGAGATCCGTGAAGCTCCAACGCTCCGTCCGCTCTGTGGTCGCTGCCATTTTGTCCTGCAATCCCGTCTCGAGCCGTGGGCCGCAGCAGGGCTCCCAGCGCGTCCATGGGGGCGCCCAGCCTCCACAAACCGCCGGGGCAAGCACCTTCGCCATTCCCCTACACCGGGGGCTAATTTGGGGGCCTAAGCGGTCCCCTGGTCACGATAATCGGAGGGGTTAGCGCGGAGCTGCAGGCTCACGCTTCCTCCGCCATCGGCTCCCAAGCCCGCCCCCCTAGCCTAGACATCACTGATGATGCTGATGATGATGAAAATCTTTCAACCATTGACCACAACACCCTCCAAGAGCTCCTGGACTCCATAGAAACGCAAACTGCGGACTTGGGGAGGGTCAGCAGCATCATGGCATCTCCACATACCCTGCCAAACAAACAACAGGCATTACCTACCACCACAGCCACAACCCTGGACTCAGAGGAACCACTGATCACCTTCCACGGACTGTGGTAGGAGTCCAGCGGGAGTTGGCAGATCAGGCGTGGGCAGGGCTGAAGACACTGGCAGCCACAGTAGAGGGTGTCCGTGGCTGCCTCATTCCCAATAGGGACAACTCGGTTGCCATCAGAGGCACCTACTCTATGCTCTGTGGCCTTCAGCAGTCCCTGACTGACATCGCTGGTGTCACAAAGCAGAGGCATCAACAACTGCCCTGCCAAAGAGGCACCAGTGATGTGGCCAAACAGCTGGGGGCAATCCGAAATATCTTGGAGACCATGGAGTCTCCCACACGTCTGCGTAGCGCTGCGATGTTGCTGCTGTGTTGGAGAACCAGCAAATCATCCTTTGTGCAGTGATGCCTCACATTGTGGCACAGATGAATGCTGCTGCAGGCATAGCATCCTCATCTTCCGCTCCTGATGTGTCTGTGCCTCCCTCATCTGCCACAAATACAAACAATACCTCAAAGGAGACATCACACACACCAGAGGATGAAGATGGTACAGCTTTCAAAAGGAAAAGTCTGCGGTAGCAATCATCTGTGTCAAATGTCCAGTTTCTGTTTAGCCCTGTGCCCTCCAACATGTTTCGGAACATCTGCCGTCACGGTCTTCAACATGACTTTGCCCTGTTCACTTTGAACATTTGTGGACTGACAATGTGGCCTTTCCTCCCCAATGACACTGCGGTCATTCTCCTGACTGATACTTTCCAATTCATTTACATTTCATTATATGTCTCATGACATGTTCCCCAAGGTGCACAGACATAATATCGACTCCAAAATATCGTTTGGACAGAATATCGAGTTTGAAATATCGTTTGGACAAAATATCGACAGGACAGAATATAGACAGCCAAAATATTGTTTTTAAGGTAAGTGAAGTAATATCGACTGTAAATAATATAGAAAGTGAAAATATCCAAGTATATAATCTAGATAGTAAAAGATATCGTTTTTTAAATAATATTTAATTATTTATAGTGTTTTTTATGTTATAATATGTGTGAAAAGTGTCATTTTATGTTATAATTATTTTTAATTAATGATTTTTTTTTATTATTGTGTAATTTTATTCTGTAGCGGGTTGTGGGTTTATAGGGGAATAGGGTGGGAAGTAATTTAATTATAATTAATTAAATATGTAAATGTATTAATTGGTAGTAATATTTAATTAATTGGTAATTAAATAATATTTGTTGATTATTTAAAATTTAATTGGTAATTAATTTAATTTAATTGATCAATTGCTAATTGTGTAAATTTAAATAATTTATTTCCTGTAGCGGGTTGTGGGTTTATAGGGGAATAGGGTGGGAAGTAATTTAATTATAATTAATTAAATATGTAAATTTAATAATTGGTAGTAATATTTAATGAATTGTTAATTAAAAAATATTTGTTAATTAATTAAAATGTAATTGGTAATTAATTTAATGTAATTGATTAATTGCTAATTATGTTAAATTAAAGGGGTATTTTTAGGGTTCAGGGTCAGTTTTTGGTTTTTGGGTAAAGGGGTATTTTTAGGGTTCAGGGTCAGTTTTTAGTTTTTGGGTAAAGGGGTATTTTTAGGGTTCAGGGTCAGTTTTTAGTTTTTGGGTAAAGGGGTATTTTTAGGGTTCAGGGTCAGTTTTTAGTTTTTGGGTAAAGGGGTATTTTTAGGGTTCAGGGTCAGTTTTTAGTTTTTGGGTAAAGGGGTATTTTAGGGTTCAGAGTCAGTTTTTAGTTTTTGGGTAAAGGGGTATTTTTAGGGTTCAGGGTCAGTTTTGGGTTTTTGGGGTACAGGGGTACAGTGTAAAAATAAAGTAAAATTAAATTTACATTAAATTAATTTAATGAAATTAAATTAAATTATATTAAATTAATTTTAAATAATTTAAATTAAAAAAATTATTATATACTTACCAATACTTACGTTGTAATGGTAGTGCGTTGTAAAAGTTGCGTTGTAACGTCATATACCCACTGTTGCACTCTTTGGAGTGGGAATAGTAATTTTAACCCCTACGCTATCCAACGCTTTCCCTACTGTTGCACCCACTGGAGTGGGAATAGTAATTTTTACTCTTTTGTATTTGTACGTTAATAATATTGGCTATTATTTAATTAAATTTTGTTACTATATATATATATATATATGTTTTAAGAAATATGATAAAAAAAATATTATTTTTTTACTTTCATTAATTATTTAATTATTAAAAGTTATTTTAAGTATTGTTAAGTATATTTTAGTAATTAATTTTTTATATTAATGTAATTAAACATTGTTTTTATTAAAGTCGATATTTTTTACAACTATATTTTTGTAAACGATATTTTTAACTCAATATTTTTGTACTTACCTGTTTGTAGATAGAAACTCGATATTTTGTCTCTCGATATTTTGTCAACGATATTTTTGTTGGTCGATATTCTGTCCCTCGATATTATTTCAGTGATCCGTTCCCCACAAGTACTCTCTGAACATCCACTGGTTACATACATCCTTTGGGGTTGTTGTCTAATGAACTGTCCCTGTGTGACCAATTATGATTTGCACATGCATCTTTAATTGCCAGCTGTGTATTGTCTGTCACCATGAAACAGTACAAGTGTCAACAATGGCAAATCTGGAGGAGGAGCTACGCTACGAATCAAGATGGCCGCGTAAGCTCCCGGCTCCGCTGACCTCCGCCAGCAGCTCGATTATCCTGTCTTCAATCCTGACCTTACACCTGATTTCCTTGTTTATGAAGGTCTACTGCTTCTAAAGGTGCAATCCCAAGATTTCTACCTCATCGGCTGACGGAGATACGCCGTGTTTCCGTTCTCGGCCTAACAACGTGTGGAAGCCGGGGCCTCGATTTCTAGACTATCCGGGTCTGAGTTGAACAACATCGGCCGTGAGACCTGGACTGAGCCCGGTCTCCCGAAGAGTGCCTGAATTGTTGACTTTTTGTGACGATCCTTTGAACTATCTACACCGAGGACACACCAGCGTGCCACGCCGGCTGCTGTGGTGGGGGTCTGGTGCCCGGAGACCTTGCTGCCCTCCCGGGGTCGACGGGCTGGGGCCCTCTCTGACGGCAAAGGTGTGTTCTGTAAGACGAGGAGCGCCCATTACTTGATCTGAGATTTGTGTGGCTGCGACTCCGGAGCAGCCGGCCTCCGGGGTTCAAGTCCGGCTCTGTCGCCTATTGAGAGGGGATGGAGCGGATGGAAGGCGCGCAATCGCTGCAGGCCGTTGTGGCCGCCATTGGGGCGCTCCATTCGCACACAGTCGCTGTGTTCCAGACACTAATGGTGAAAGTGGACGGTATCCTGGAACCTGAGGACGACACCTCGATTGGTTTTCAGCTAGAGATGGTACCAGCGGTGCATTGCACATCAGAGGTCGAGGTCCCCGTGCATAACCCGGAGTTCATGAACCTTGACGGTCCCCTATTGCCGACAAGCCAGCCCGTGCTTCTCGCTAGCGTCTCTTGCCTGATCCTGCTGCCGCCTAACGCATCTATAGACGGTCTTCCATGTGGCTACGAGTTCCTTGGTGATGGTTTGGGATACTCGCTGTTTTTGGACACCTTTCCTCGTTCGAGCCGTGAACTTTTATCCTGTATTCGATCCTCCTGTGCTGACAAGAACTTTTGTGGACGATTTGCCTTTTCCTTCAAAATGGCGGCTCGAGTGGCAAAGACTCCTATGACGGACCGTACTGGCCAGGGCTGAACTTTATCGCTGGGTTCCGATAAAATAGCTTTTAGCGATGCCGGGGTTGTGCCTATATTGTGACGAGAATTGGGTGGTTGTTGTTTATCCTCCCCTGACTGGTTTGTATAATTGCTAAATATTGATTTTACCATGTCTCGGGGTGGTCGCTGTTGGCGCGGGGTACGGGAGACCGGGAGTGTGTTTGCTTTCTCCTCCTCCGCTTTCTCTTTTCCCTTCCTTTAGGGTAGTTCTTGGGCGACAGGCACGCTGCTAGTGGGGTTAGGCCATAGCCATTGCAGGGGTGCAGGGTGGGGGGTTAGGGGTGTTTTTTTTTATTTTGCCTTCTTTTGTTCTATGGCCCCTTTTGTCTTTTCTTTTTCCTTCTATGAGAGATGGGCTGTTTATTTTTCACGAATCCTTTATTGTCCGGGTGTCTTCGCTGGCTTAATTATCCTGTAACATTGTGGACGAGGTCACGCGGGTGGGATTGCTTTGATTGCTTAATAGATTGCTTATTTCCGATTTCCGTTATGTGTACCCGTGATGGGCCTTTTACTTCTTACAGTGATTATTGTTTGTGTATGTCCCCCGCCTGGCCCTGTTCTGTATTTTACTGTGAAACACCTGATGTCTGTATTGCCTGCTCTTGTCTTACTGTTAAAATAAAAATATATATAAAAAAAACAATGGCAAATCTGTGTAGCCACCAATTCAAATGCTGAGTAAAGTTGAAACTTTTGTGTTTGAGGACTCAGGGACCGTGATAGGCAGTGAGATGTCAAAATATATGTGAAGCATGGCCCCACTTTCAGCCATCGTCAGAAGCCAGTGACCCAATTTTATCTCCTATGCCAATGACACACAGCTGTTTTGTCCCCACCAATGAACACACAGTGGCCAAGTGCAACTTCCACAACAGGATGGAGGCAGTTACCACCTGGATGAAGGAAAGCTGACTTAAGCTTTACTCAGACAAGATTGTAGTCCTCATTCTGGCCTCCACCCACTCCTGGGATGACTCCTAGTGATCTGCAGTGCTCAGAAATACCCCTCACTTGGACCTCACGAAACCTCAGAAACATCCTGGACTACTTGCTCTCAATGGACTGCCACATCAACGGTGTTTCATCCTTCTGCTTCCACACTCTCCGCCTGCTTCACTTCTCCTATCTCACTGCAAAGACCTGGAACTCGCTACCTCTGCACATCAGGCAATCACCATCGGTGCCGCAATTCAGGAAAGACTTCAAAACCTGGCTCTTCCACTGAACCGCAGATCGCACTATACAAGAATCCTGATTGATTGGTCGATTCATTTTATGTGGCACACACTGGCTTAATTAGTGTCAAAATGTGCAACTTGTAAAATATATGTTGTACTTTTGCCTTTTTATGTGTGAAATTATTTATGGGGGCATAGCTACAATGTATGCACAGTAGAAGTCAACATAAGACCTATTTGACATTGTTTTCCTACATGATTGAGTACCTTGTGGTCTGCCGTGTGTTTGAAATGTCCTTAGCAACAAGCAGGCCATTCCTATAGGTCCCATCCTGGAAACGCTGATTGATGACAGATTGACGAAAGATGTTGGAGCCGTGCACTCCCCGGTTACTTTTCTAGTACATTAATGAATATGGCCAGATGGTCCACGATTGCCTGCATGTTCATTAAATAGTGTGCTTCCTGTTGCGGTATATGTGTGATGTTTTTACAGGTGGCACAAGTTGCACATGTGTGCAGTCTATAATCCCCAATGCATGCGGGAACCCTAGCAATGGCAAACAAGCCTTGATTGTTGTCCTGTTGTTGCTGCACAGTGTTGGGGAAGTAGAGGTACTGTGGCGTGAGGCTAATGCCAGCATCCAGGACGATGGGGAGGAACCTGGAAAAGGATGCCTGGGATACTCCTGCTACTCTGCCGGTGGTGTGTTGAAAAGTTCCTGATGCCAGCATGTGCATGACAGCAAGTAGCTTGGCCTGTGGAGGGATAATGGAGCAGCGCTGGGATGTGGTCTGCAGCCTTGGTGCAATCTGGTTCAGGAGGCAGACAACGGACCCCCTCTTGAGCCTGTAATGGGTAATGACCTCCTCTTGCCTGACGTCAATGAGGGTAGTCCTCTGATGGTATATCCGCTCCCTTCTCTGGCGTTGCCTCTGTGGTGGTGCCGGTGGTGGTTGTGGTGTCCTTGGTGCTCCTAGCAGCAGTAGCAGGAGATCCATGGTGTAGTTGAGCTTGCCTAAGGTGATTTGGGTCTGTTCAATGTTTAAACAAGTGTGTTAAGACCAGGCAATTCCTAGTGATCCAAAACTGCCGCTAATGAGACTTAGCAGCAGTTTTTGAAACTTAGCGTCATCGCTGAAATTTCTTGTACATATGGCAGAGTGGGTTTAGTGGGTGTTTTACCATGGGATCGCCTACATTCCATATCATTTTCAGTAAGTCACCGTAGCTGACACGGCATTGTTGAAAATAGGTGCAACCTGTGGAAAAATGTCGCTAAAGGGGTTTTGTAACACTTTGTAAATAAAATGATAAAAAAAGCCGCGGTAGCCTCAAAAACATGGTGCCATGGAGGCGTTAAACCCTTGTACATATGCCCCTTGTCATTACTTCATACATGAAAAAGATCACTTGTGCAGCACTACCCTCAGAAGAAAAGATGTGGAATATACAGGACCACTACAGGACCACTAGAATTTCTGGGCGGAAGTAAAGACATGGCTCGCACCAAGGAATCTATAAACTGAGGAACATTTGAGGTCAGATCAGAAAATCTGCACAAGGGTTCTCCTAAAAGTTACAGAACTACCACGACTTAAACATGACCACAGCTGGCTTGACCATACAGGACAAGGAACAACAGTCATGCTGTATCCTGACTGCCTTTAACCAGGACAAACTGGAACGTGCTTATAACCCAGGTTCTGGAGCAATAGAACAATCATACTAGGCAGCTTGCAATAGAGAACCTAAAAGAAGCATGTATTCTTTCAGGCACTCGCCATCAACACGCTTAGACCACACCTCTTAACATGTGAGGAGATGCACACATTGTCTGGCACATAACAGCTTCAACTTGGATAACTTTAACAGAGTCCACTCTTGTAGGGCCGACTCCCATCCCTCCCTAAGCATCATGAATTATTCAGTGCAACAGTCCCTTGCACTGTAGCAAAACCACCCAGACAGATCTCTGTCCTCTGAATCTTCTATAGGATTTATAGAATTACTGACTTAAATTGTGGAATCCAACATTGGACGCAGGATTAAAGACTAGGGGGCATGTTATCAAGGACACGTTGAAATTCTCGCCAGGTTAGCGGCAGAAAACTGCTGGTAAAGCGGCGATAATGGGCTTGATAATATGCCCTGGAGAATTACAATAGAAGCCCAGGTTCACACCAGAACACGCACTTCTATTGGAATTCTCTACGGCGTATTATCAAGCCCATTATCGCCGCTTTAGCAGCAGTTTTCTGCCGCTAAACTGGTGATAATTTTAACACCCGTTCTTGATAATATGCCCCAAGGTAGTAAGTAGAAAAACTCCACAGGGACCAGCAGAGATGTACAGCTGCCAATTAGTGTGAACTATACACAGTATCTCTCCCATCTCTCTCCTAAGTGATAGGACACGGTAAGAGCTACACTCGGATCACTCATGCGTGACACCAAATGGCTTCTCCCCACACCAGCCTGATGGCAAGCATGATACCCTTCCAACCAAGCACTCTCCCACTGTGCAGCATGTTACCTGGTCGATAATGCACTCCAGTGCCTAGAAATGGGGCATGAAGCGCTACAATAACACGAAGAAAGCAACAAGCACACAACTGAATTATAATGTTTTGATGCATAATCTAAATCACCATAGAGCACCCTACACCATCATGCAGCAATCCCAACCCTGCTCCCTTCACACTCCACAACAGTTCAGAGAACATTGGTAGTCTAGATGGAACAGCAGCTTTTTCTGCAACCACTTTCTAGGAGTTTGAGGACTCTGGAGGCAATGGTAATTTTAGCTGAACCAAGGTATGTACCAGCAAAGCAGGTGTATGCATATTAGTGATGAACCACTGGCTAGCAAAATCCAGTTTGGCTTTCAGAATTACAAGCGTGTGCAAACAGTGTCCATTAAAATTAACTCCCATTCATTTTCCTTGCGGTTTTCCTGAAGTCCTGACTGATTTTCAATATTCGGTTGGTCAACACGCCTAGGGGCATATTACCAACAACTAGTGATATTTATCGCTAAATGCGCTTAGCGACTTTTTTTATTGCTGTCTATCGCTGGATGTTTTAGCAGAGAAAACATGCTATTAGCAATGTTTTTCTCCATAGCGCTAAAATATCCAGCGATAGCGGCGTAATGCGAGAATATCGCTGAGAATATAGCGATATTCTCGCATTAGTGACGAAATGCTCTTAGCCATGTTATCCACCTCCCATTTGATAACATGGCTAAGAACTGGTCAGAGCAGGCGATAGCGGGAATATTTCCATCGCTACGCCAGCCTTGTGAATAGGCGATAGCGACGTTATCGACTGCTCTCAGTCGCTAACGGGTTGGGTACGCCCACTTTGCATGTCATTAGCGATAGATATCGCTGACATGCAAATCGGGCCCCAAACCGCTCGCTATCGCCTTCAAGCTGTCGCTAACTGCTGTTAGCGACAGCTTGATAATAGGGCGATAAAATTTTCGCCGCTTAGCGGCCGAAAACGCCCACTAAACTGGCGAAAAGTGGCTATCACCCCCCTTGATAATATGCCCCTTAGTCCTAATGCGTCAGCGCTTGAGAACCCAGAGGACTTTACTGTAGAATGAAATTTGCTGTATTAGCAAAAATAGGCACTTTAAATCAACAAGAGATGGAGGTGGGAGTTCTTAGAAGAGGGAGTGTGAGCTGTCAATGTTGAAGTGTAGCAGATGCAGGGATGCACAAGATTTTTTTTCTCAGAATAATAAAATGTTCACCAGCTCCCTCGTCAAGTTTACGCAGAACTTTGTAAAATGCTGCTAATGGTGTTTTGAGGATGTAACATATAAAGATAGCTTGGTATTTTGTTTTTCTCTGGGCTGAAAGGTTATGTGAAAGAGACGGATGTGCTGCTCTAAGTAGCAGGACTAAATTGTGGCGAGTGAGGCTAAATGCCAGTTTACATGCAGCTGATATCCGCAATGCAGGTCCTCACTGGGGGATTCTGCTCGCCCTGTGCCAATCCTTGATACAACTAAGAAGCAATAAAAATAGCTTATGTAAGCTGCAAGAGCTCTATCAACACCAGACACCATGCCGCCAAAAGGAAGACATGTTTCTGCTCTCGTACAGAAGCCTAACTCTAGCAATAGGCATGCAGTGATCACAAATGGATGCAGTGATTGCAGATGCATGCTGCCATTGCAGATGCATGCAGTCATTGCAGATGCATGCAGCGGTTACAGATGGATGCAGTGATTGCAGATGCATGCTGCCATTGCAGATGCATGCAGTCATTGCAGATGCATGCAGCGGTTACAGATGGATGCAGTGATTGCAGATGCATGCAGTGATTACAGATGTATGCAGCGGTCTCAGATGCATACGATTGCAGATGCATGCTGCCATTGCAGATGCATGCTGCGATTGCAAATGCATGCAGCCATTGCAGATGCATGCAGTGATTGGAGATGCATGCAGTGATTACTGATGGATGCAGAGGTTGCAGATGCATGCAGCAATGGCAGATGCATGCAGTGATTATAGATGCATGCAGCGGTTACAGATGCATGCAGAGATTACAGATGCATGCAGTGATTACAGAGGCATGCAGCGTTGCAGGTGCATGGGGCAATTGCAGGTGCATGCAGTGATAGCAGATGCATGCAGCCATTTCAGATGCATGCAGCAATTGCAGATACATGCAGCCTTTGCAGATGCATGCAGAAATTTCAGGTGCATGCAGCCATTGCAGATGCATGCAGCCATTGAGGGTGTGATTACTGATGCATGCAGCGATTGCAGATGCATGCAGCGATTACAGATGTATGCAGCCATTGCAGATGCATGCAGCGATAGCAGATGCATACGATTGCAGATGCATGCTGCCATTGCAGATGCATGCTGCCATTGCAGATGCATGCTGCCATTGCAGATGCATGCAGCGATAGCAGATGCATGCAGCGATTGCAAATGCATGCAGCCATTGCAGATGCATGCAGTGATTACTGATGCATGCAGCAATCGCAGATGCATGCAGGGATTACTGATGCATGCAGCAATCGCAGATGCATGCAGGGATTACTGATGCATGCAGCAATCGCAGATGCATGCAGTGAATACTGATGCATGCACCCGTTGCAGATGCATGCAAAGATTGCAGATGCATGCACCCATTGCAGATGCATGCAGTCATGGCAGATGCATGCAGGGATTACTGATGCATGCAGCAATCGCAGATGCATGCAGTGAATACTGATGCATGCAGCCATTGCCGATCCATGCAGCCGATGCATGCTGTGATTGCAGATGCATGCAGCAATTGCA
The DNA here is from genome assembly GCF_964261635.1 of Lissotriton helveticus. Classification (NCBI taxonomy): domain Eukaryota; kingdom Metazoa; phylum Chordata; class Amphibia; order Caudata; family Salamandridae; genus Lissotriton; species Lissotriton helveticus. The sequence goes on from NC_136064.1 coordinate 65,304,952, forward strand.
CATGCAAGCAGCCACTGCAGATGCATGCAGCGATTGCAGATGCATACAGCGTTTGCAGACGCATGCAATGACTGGGGATGCATGCAGCTTTAATTCTGTTTATTCATTTTTGCTTTTAGGAAGCTATGAGCTATCTGCAATTAGACTGCTACAAAACCTTTGTGAAAGGGTAAAAGAGAGGCAGAAGCAAAGTGACATTAGAGGAGACAAAGTGGGTATACCTAAATTAACTAAGTTATTAAATAAGTTATTATCTCTTTCACCTCTGTCAGTCTCAAATGATCTCATGTAAAACCTCAATTCCATCCTCCCCTCTCATCAGTATCTCTGCGTGCCTTCATTTGGGCTTCTATGTCCACTCCTTCATCAATTGATTTCTTATTTCGCCTTTCACCTCAGCCTCTCCTCCCTTTCTTTTAATCTTTGCCTCTTTTTCATCCCAATCATCTTTGTGTTTCTCCTTTCTCCCATTTCCCTTGTGCCTTTCCCCAATAACCTTGCTGGTTCTCCTCTCTTTAATAGCCTTTCTCCTGTGTGCCTTTCTTTCATTCTTTAGGTGCACCTCTCTCCTTGGTAACCTTTCTTCCCTATGCCTCTGTTCCCCACTCTTTCTTCTGTGCATCCTCTCCTTAATGTTTGTACCTTTCTATCCTCCCCTTCCAAATCTGTGCCTTCCCCCTTTTCATCTTTGTGCCTCTTCATTCTTTCATCTCTTTCTCCTCAGCTCTGTATCTTATATGTACATCCCCTCCCTGTTTCCCTTTCTGTGCATCTCCTACCCACCCCTTCCATTTGTGTTCCTCTGCCTTTAAAACTTGTGCCTCTCTTACTTTGTTTTGCTTTCCATGCATCAATTTGCCTCATTCTCTGGCATTTACACTGAGCTCCCTACCCCCCCACCTGCTCTTGCCCAGTGACACTAGCTGCTCCAAGGCTGGATGTCCCATTCCAACTCTCTACCAACATCCCCCCATTATAGAGGCTTAAGGACTGTCAGGTGGTCTTACTTGGGATCTCCGCCTTGGTCAGTGACACAGCTTTCAGAAGGAAGATAGGGATCCAGCACAAGGCATCTGTGAAGACGATGAAGAAGAAGCGCTTGGCAATGGCTACTTCCCTGGACAGAACATTGCGCTCAGCTGTCTTCGTCCCCGTTCGGTGGATGGAGTAAAACATGCTGGTGTAGGAGAAGACAATGGTGATGAAGGCGATCAAGTTTAAACCTGCAGAAGACATGAAGCAACAAGTAAGAAAAGTCAGGAGATGGCATAAGGGCATCCACAAGAACCCTTCCTCACCTGCAAACCTGTCCATATCCAGGCCCGAGATATGCTAATATCAAATACACAAAAGATGGTGGGAGGAATGCTTGCAATAAGTCGAACCACTGGCAATCGCTGAAGGTGGCATTTTAACCTTTCATTCATTTGCTCCCCATGCCACCTCAGTTTGGACCCAGCCATATGCAAATCAGTCTTGACCCCGCTCCAATGGCCATAGTCCAGGCTGAAATGGAATTGAATTGAAACAGCATTTATAGAGCGCATGGTTTCCCGAGGGCATCCCAGCGCTACCACAGTGCGATCAAAGGCTGCCAGCTGTACTGAGGGAAAGAGAAAAGTTTTAAGTTGTTTCCGGAAGATCAAATAGTTTGGTTCAAGGTGGATCTGAAGGGGAAGGCAGTTCCACAGCTTGGCAGCATTATATGAAAAGAGGTTCCCCTCCACTCCTTGATCTCTTTATTTTTGGACCAAGACCTGGTCTCTGAGGCATCTATTCTTAGATTAATACCTACAAAACGTGTGCATGTTACTGTAGTTTTCTACATTACATTTACTCCTCTTTTTTCTTGCTTGTGAGGTAGTTGCAAAAAGTTTTTCTGCCTCTCATTAAAAACACTTTTTTCAAAAGACAGTCTACAAGAACAGGTAGTAACTGAAGTCTTGTTCCCCAAATTCCTAGTACATTCAGTACCCAAATGTTTTCCTGAACAAGCAGGAAGCCATACCGTGAATCTTCTCTCTCTTAAACCTCTGTCTAGTCTGATTCTCTATCTACACCTCTCACCCTCTCTGCCTCCATCCATTTTTAACTGTCTATAATCGGGGCCATCTTAAGGATTTTTGGGGTCCGGGCAATGTAATATATACTTCCTGATAAAGTTTAACCTGTAATTTTGTTTTGTTTGGCATCACGCGGGCTTCAATTAGCACTATATGGGTAAAAAAAATAAATTTGGTTCTATATAGGGACTCCCAAAATACGCCTTTCCTGAGGCACCCCAAATCTTTAAGAAGACACTGGTCCCAATCATGAGTGTTCAGCCCAACTGAGTCCAAATCTAAGGCTACATTTGGAACATCGGAGTTACAAGCCCCCCCACCCCCCTGGGACACGCTTTACCTAGGAATATGCTGGCCGAGTAGTCCCTGGCTCCCGGCGTCTCCTCATCGTCTGACTGGAGAGGGAAGCACACGCCGTTCCTGCCGTAGAAGTTACCAAACGAGGCCTCGTTCCAGAAGGGGATGACGGTGATGAGCAGGCCCAGCAGCCAGATGGCCGCCAGGGTGGCGATCGTCTGCTTCCGGCCAGCCCGGAAGTGGCTGAAAGGGAAGACGATGCAGAGGTACTTCTCCAGCGTCATGTAGGTCAGCAGCATGACGGACACCTCGGAGGACAGCATGGCCAGCGACCCGACCAGCTTGCATTCGCTGCTCTCCTTCCAGGCCTGCGCGTGCCTGTTGTACTCCCCCTGGAACTTGAGGTCGAAGGCGCCAATGCAGAGGAGGTAGATGCCCATGAGGCAGTCTGCACCTACGCAGAGAGAGAAGAGGGCCATTAGGATGGTCTGGTTACTGCCCTGCACCCACAGCACAACTTACTATACCAGGCCTCAACCACGTCCTGTGGCAGCATGGTTTAAGATACCATACCATGACTGATCGTATCACTCAATGCCTCATCACGATATAACTCACCGCACCATGGAACAGCATGACATGACATACCATACCATGATGTGGTGCCACACCGTGATATAACACACCACCTCATGTGTTGACGTAAGACACCATACCCTGGGTGGCCATACCATGACTTATTATACCACCCAATGCCACACCCTTATATGATACACCAAATCATATATTAATGTCTGAACACCCAACACTATGCCTACATATATTACTGTAACACACCACACCATGTCTTACTTACTGCTTTAGGTAACACAACATACAATGGAATCCCCAACAAACAATGGTAGCTAGGCAACTCTATGCCGCAGCACCTGCAATTTCCACATGGTATGTACACTTGCTGTCCATCTCTATAGGTCAGCTACCAGAGGATGTATGACATTACAATGCATGCTTTTACCACGCATGCCTTTACATCGCAGTTTTTACAACGCATGCTGTTACAACGCATAGCGTTAAGGGGTGCTGGATAGTGAATAGTTTAATTTACTATTCCAACTCCAGTCCCCGTGGATAGTAGGGACGGTGTTGGATAGTAAATTAAATCCATTCCCTATCCTAGAGCGCCCCCCAGCGCAATGCGTTATAATGACATGCGTTGTAATAGTTGCGTCGTAAAGGCACTGCGTGGTAAACGTAGCGCTGAAAAGGATGTTTCCCGCTACCAGATGGCCCAAAATTGAAAACATCTTTTATATTAGAGAGGCGACATACTTGAATGAAAAATGAAAAAAGATCTCTTTAGTAAATCAATCATATACAAAATGATAATCAGAAGGTTTTCTTTATCCTTTAGGATCTTTATTCTTCTTCAAGTATGAACAAGAGCGCAGCCAATGCGTTTCACCCATTCACTGGCTTCATCAGGGCATGGTTTGTTGCGAAAGAAATCCAAACAAGACAAATGTAGTGGGTTCTGGCAAAAACAGCAACCATCCAACAGGAACACTTATGTGGAGTATAAACCTCGAGTTGTCCAAATCCATGTGTTCCTGATGTATATGAGAGCGATGCTGTAATGCTTAAGTGCTGCAATTCAAAAGAAGTTCAGTAGTCCAAGCTGTATGACTACTGAACATCTTTTGAATTGATGTGCTTAAGCATTATGAGCGTCACTCTCATATACATCATAAACACATGAATTTGTACTACTCGAGGTTGTGCTATGGGTTATCATTCCAGATGCTAAACGGCCATTCCCTAAGGTGACCAGGTTTTTGCCGACAATCTATGGGTGTCCTTGGGCTTCGCAGCTACCAGGTCTCTTTCAGGATATGGCCAAGACAGCACAGGCATCTATTTGTATATTACTAGACTGGACTGACTATATAAGGAGCATTTTATGAAATTAGATTTTATTTTTTTGTTGTAACTTTTTTATTATAATAAAACATCAAAAAACAAACAAGGCAATATAACAAATAGTACAACCATTAGGCGTGTGCTCAAGGAGGACGGGAGATACACGATAGCATAAGACAAAATATATCGATTACAGGTAAGGGGGCCGGAGGTGAGAACTGCATATCAATAATAAGGTACACCACATCATAGCAGGAATGCCGGGTCACGGCGATTGGGGAAGACTAGAGATCTCAGTAAGTGGGGGCGTACATATATCTCCCCGGTACGAGTTCCATTGGTTCCAAATTTTCCCCCATTTTCTGGGTCTACCTCTCGCCACATACACCGTTTTCTCTCTAAACATGCACCAGTCCATATTCTCTTTCCAGGCAGTCACTGTGGGGGGCCTCTGGGACCCCCATAATTGTGCAATATCTCGTTTGGCTATCATATTGGCAAGAGTCGCCCATCGAAGCTGTGACACATCATAATCATTCGGTCCCCACACATTCAATAGACATTGTCGGGCTTCTGGCACCATCACAATACCCGTTAGATCATTCATCACATCATGTATACGGTTCCAAAAACGCACCACCTCAGGGCATTCCCAAATTATATGAAGAAAGGTGCCAAGGAGACCGCAACCACGCCTACATAAACCATCCGCAGAATAGCCCATATGGATCAGGCGGGGGCCGGTGACATAGATTCAATGGAGGATCTTGAGCTGGACCAGGCGGAGGCGGGCCGGAATCGCAACCTCCCTGGGAGAGGAGATCGCAGATTGCCAGTCCTCGTCATCTAATTCAATACCATCAGCAATCCAAGTGTCCGTAAGGCGGTCAAGCAGGCTTGACCGGTCATTGATCATCTTTTTGTAAAACAAAGAAATGGTGCTATCCGGCACATGACCATCCAATATACGATCCTCGAGGGGGGAGGATTCCGGAACGTCACTACTCACGGGAAAAACTGAATTCAAGGCATGACGTACTTGAACATAACGAAAGAATTCCCTATCACTCAGCTGATTTTCCACTTGTAAGTCCGAAAAGGTCTTCACCCTGCCCTTAACCCATAGATCACGCAGTTTACTAATACCGATCGTATCCCATTTGTCATACCCCTTCGTCTTCCATAGACACCCCAATTTTGCGGAGGCATAAAGCGGAGTTGCACGGGTTAATCTATCTCTCCAGCCCATGGGAGAGGTGTGGCGCCGCGGCCAGAGCGACTGACGCTGGAATCTGGGGATCAGGGTTCGATCCCCGGCTCCGGCGGCAGGTTAGCCCAGCACCATGCGACTCTGGGCAATAGCTTGCTTAATCTTCCCGACGGCCCCCCAGCGCCTAGAGACCCTAACGGGTGATTGTGCGCTATACAAATGTGGATTATTATTATTATTATAGCCACAGTCGCGCTATGCCACACTCGCACGGCTATAGCGGTAGGACCTGAGAGTTGTAGACGGGAGGATCCCGAATAAAGCGCCCTGTTATAGTCACCACCCGGTAGCAGCCACCTATCCATTTCAAACGCTGGATTCAACGCCGGACCATACATCCCATGGTTGATGGCAGCAAGTTGGGAAGCCCAATAATACCGTCTAATATCCGGAAGTGCTATGCCGCCATCATACCAGGGAAGCGTTAACTTTGGAAGAGCGATGCGCGAATGTCCGCCCCATATCAATTGCCTCTGCAAGGATTCTACCTCTCGGAAGTACTTCGACGGAATCACATCAAAACTATTCTGGAGTGCATATAGAAACTGCGGTAAGGACATCATTTTAAAAAGGGCTGCACGCCCCAGCGGAGACAACGGTAATTTGCGCCAGCTCACTACATCCGAACGCAAACGTTGGAGTGGGGGGAGCAGATTACGTTCATAGCGGACCGCAGGGTCCAATGAGATAAACACACCCAAGTATTTAAAACCAGACTGCGACACCTGGATGGGACAACCCCGCGGCAGAAGGGGGACACCACCTGCGAGCACATAAATATGGGATTTTGACCAGTTGATAACAAGGCCCGAGTTCTTCCGGAAGGAGTTAAGCACGTCGAACAACACATTAAGCGATTTTTGGGGGGACGTGAGGTACAATAAAATATCATCTGCGTACAATGAAACACGATCTTCAAAGTCCAATATATACCCCTCATCGAGGGTTCCCACCGCAGCCAAGCAGCAAGGGGCTCCAACGCAAGAGCAAAGAGAAGCAGGGATAAAGGACAACCCTGCCGCGTGCCCCTCCCAAGAGCAAAGGACACGGAGACCCGACCATTCACCACTACCTGCGCCAGTGGCGTCTCGTACAGGAGTTTCACCCAGCTAATAAAGCCAGCGCCAAAACCGAACTTGGCAAGTGTGGCCCAAGGATACGGCCATTCGATTGTGTCGAAGGCCATCGTGGCATCCAGGGACGCCAAGATGGGCGGTTCACTCAATGACGCTGCCCTCGCGAGAACACCATGCAAACGCCGCAAATTCAATGCTGTGTTACGATGTGGGATAAAGCCCGACTGGTCTGGATGAATCAGATCACTGATCACCGTAATCAGGCGGTTTGCGAGTAACTTGGCAAGAATCTTAGGCTCAGCATTCAGGAGCGAGATAGGTCTGTAAGATGCGCAACGATCCCGTGGCTTGCCTTCCTTGTGGATCACCACAATGGTCGCAAGACGCTGATCCCGAGGGAGGGAGCCAGTCTCTCGCGCAGCCAAAAACATATCTCGGAGATATGGCGCTAGCGTGTCAGGACGTAGTTTATACAGTTCGATGGGAAGGCCATTGGGACCCAAAGCCTTTTCGGAGCGAATGGAGCGCACCGCAAGAGCTACCTCATCCACCGAGGGTGCAGCATCCAAAGAGTTCCGATCAGACTCCGACAAACAAGGCAATGTGATATCTCTAAGTAACAACTGAGAATCCTCTTCGGGCCTGTCGGATACCGAGGTATAAACCTCTCAGAAATAATCAGCAAAACATTCAACAATATCAACAGGGTCTGTCACACGCACACCATCCGATTTCTCAATCACAGGAATCACACGACTCGCTTTCTCCTTTCTGTCTAACCAGGCAATCAATTTTCCTGCCTTGTCGCCCACATCATACAGTCGTCCCTGCTCTTCCCTACTCATCATCTTGGTCGCATCAGTAACTACATTTTTATATTCTAATTGCTTAAGACTGAGGATATGCAATGCGTCTCGAGTAACGTTTCGCTCCTATGCACTCTCTAACTCAGTAATTTCTGTCTCGAGACGTACAACTGTCTCGTTCCTACATTTCGTAGCACACCCAATCAAAGACAATGCCTGTCCCCTAATAACAGTCTTGAAGGCTTCCCACAATGAAACAGGCAAAGACACAGATCCCACGTTTTCAGCAAAATACAAATCTAATGATTTAATCAATTCAGTACGGGTTTTGGGGTTAAGAAGATACCAGGGGTTAATCGGGGCCACCCTCCCTTCAGCGCCTATGTTCAGGTTAAAATGAAACCAGAGAGGGGAGTGGTCCGATACACCCCGAGCTAGGTACCTAATCTCCCCAATCGAAGAGGACTGGGCCGCCGGCACCAGGATATAATCTAATCTAGAAAGACTACCATGTGCGCCCGAGTGGAAAGTGAACTGCGTCTGCTCTGGATGCATAAGCCGCCAACAATCCACAAGCCCCAAAGTCTCCAAAAATTCACCCAACCAGGATTGCGCAGCTGTAAGGTCTCTGGGTGGATGGCGATCCGCTCTGCCAGAGACGACTGAGTTAAAATCACCACCTAGTATCAGAACACCTTCCGGGAGACCCAAAAACCACCCGCCCCAAATCTGCAAATGTTGTGGATTGTAAGCCAGGAGGAACGTACACCGATACTAATGAAACTGTTCTCCCCTCCCACCTACCTACAAGTGCAACATATCTACCCCTAGTGTCAAGGACCACGTCATCGACCTCGAGGGGGAGTGAGGTCTTAAGCAATATACCCACCCCTCTAGAACTAGAAGTAAATCCAGAATGAGCAACAAGACGATAACCCCGCCTGTTAAGAGCGTGGCAAGTATTCCCAATCAAATGTGTCTCTTGTAGCAGTACAACATCGGGCGAGAGGCGCCGCAAGAGCTGCATAACCACCCCCCTCTTTATCCGATCTCCCAAACCATTCACATTCCAGCACAGTAGCTTCAACCCCCTACCCCCATCCAAGCCCACGATGAACTCCCATCTCAGAACGAGCACCACACCAATATCCGAAGTCGTAACAGTTTGTTGCCTTGAAGAAAAAGAAAAGGGAAACAACCCCCACACACTTCCCACCCTCCCCCAGTGGTACCCAACACAACTCCCCCCCACCCTGCACCCCTGCACAGACTCGGAAGCCACCCCAATTTGCAGTGTGCCTGTCGCCCTAGCAAAAAATAACTAATCTACACAAAGAAACCCCAGAGGAGGAAAGGGTCCCTCTGTCCCCGCCGCCCCCAAGGATACACATAGAACGATCAAAGAAGTCAGTGAGCCGCAGCTGTCCATGGTGGATAGTGTTCAGGACTCAGGCACCATTGTCATTCTTGGTCCATTAGGCCCCCCTCAGCGCCACCAGTATGGTCTCGGCCAGCACGACGAGCAGGCAGCATATCCAACCAATCACTCGCTTCTTCAGGCCGGACAAAAAAGAATGTCCGATCGTCATATTCCACACGCAGCCGGAACAACATCGCATATTTCAACTCCATGTCTCTGAGTCGCCGTTTCACCCCTTGAAATCCCATTCGTTGCTTCTGAACAGACTGAGAAAAGTCCGGATAAAAGTTCACCGCGGTATTCTCGAACTGCGTAGGACCACTTGTCCGTGCAGCCTGCAAGATGGCGTCTTGGTCCCTGAAGTAAAAGATTCTTGCGATGATCGGACGGGGGGGGGAAACCCGGCTTTGCCTGTCCCCACGGCACCCTGTGTGCGCGTTCAACCGCGAAGAATTTGCTCAGGCCCATGGGTGCGAGATGATTGAGGATAAGGTCCTCGACACGAAGATCAGTGGAGAGTGAACTAGAGTTCTCCGGGACCCCAATAATACGCACGTTGTTGCGTCATGCACGGCTCTCAAAATCCTCCAAGCGACGAGCAAAGAAGTCATTGGCAGTTCTCAGGTTGCGTACTTCTGTTTGCAAGTCGGACATATCCGTCGTGAGGCTGGATGTCTTTAGATCGAGAGACTTAACCTTCTCGTTTGTCTTAGCCAGATCTGTTCTAATTAGATTGACATCAATACCCACCGTATCCAGTTTCAGGGCCAGGGCTTCATACTGTTGGCCGATCGAAGTCTTGAGGCCAGCAATGGCGCCCATTACGTCCTGTAGCGTTAAGTCCGCCGACATAGCAGGGTCGTCGATCGTCTCATCACGGATCTTAGGTGCGCCACCGGGGGATCCTTTAGGAAGTGTGTAGCGGTCCATGACATTCGTCTGGGCTGAGCCTCCTCGGAAGGTGGTCTTGACTTTCCGTTTGTCACCCTCGGGCTTGCCCGTCATGGCGAGCCGAGTGCCCCGAAGGGAAGCTTGAGACCTGGTCCAAATGGCTCCTTAGAGTTCACCCACAAGAACACAAAATGCAGAGACGAGTCAATATAAGTCCACAGCCACGCTTTCGCTAGCCCCAAGCCCAATGAACTGGCATGGGAGCCAGTCGTGATCAGCATTCACCCCGATGAGGGGATACGCTAGGCAGGAGAAACAAAACCGAAAGGGGAGTGGGGCTGCGGGCTGAACCCCACTTGCCGTTGTTGTTGAATTACTGTCCGGGTATAGCCACAACTCAAGGCCCAGGCGGCTCTACGGAGAAGGCCACAAAATACAGGATGGCGTAACTCGGGAACCCGAAGTCCGATTTTGTCTCTGAAAGCAGCTAGTACATCAGCCGGGCTGTGTCCTCAATGATCTTCCTTCAAATCAGGATAGTAACCAGGATATATGCGGGAGGCGGCGAGGGTCTCGGGAGCCCTGTGCTCACGCGGCCATCACGGATGCGCGCGAAGCTCCTCCTCCCATGAAATTAGATTTTTAAAACACGGTGTCATAAACAGAAAATAAAGTTAATGGTTTTCAAAGCAGATTCCATACAGACTAAAAGCCAATGGCAGCCTTGCTTCCATAGCACAAGATGGTGCTATTCCAAGTTATCACCTAATTATGCTGACGTGTGCCTACAATGCCCTCCATGACCAAGGACCAGCATACATCAACCACCGTCTGAACTTCCACCAACCATCCAAACACATGTGCTCTTCCTCCCTCGCCCACACTCCTGCATCCACCAAAGTGGAGGACGCTCCGGGAAAGACGTTCCCCTTCAAAAAAAGACTTAAGAACTGGCTTTTCCCCTCCTCCCAGCAAGAACCTATCACCTGGTTTCCCTCGCGGGTGATTAGCCGCACTCTACAAATCTAACTTGATTGATATGCTGCTAGCTGGTGGCATTGCTTCCAGTGTTCGCCAACAGCCTAGTGATCAGCAGGCATTTTTGAAGCCTGCGTCATAAACACAGCATAAAGGCTACCTCAGTTTCCAGCGCACATTCAGTTTCTCTCTGTATACGTTACCTACTGCTTACTTCTTTTTTGTTAAAGCTGTGGATGCCATGTTGCATTACAGGTTCTGGCAGTTTTTTTTCTCTGCCTCATCTGTAGCAGGCTGGTTAGGCCTGGGGTATGCAGTTAGGTTTCGCCACACAGGACGATCCAAAAAACACACGCTCACTTTGGCTCTATTATTGTCAATGGCCTCGAGCGACCATCTGCCAGTTTATTTAACACTTCAGACCGAGCCTGGCCCTCGGCGTGAGGAATTGGATGCTTTGTAGTGTAGAGGCTGGGTGGCACTCTACATCTCTCCCATCTTTTAAAATGTTCTTACAAGAAAGAAAATCAGCTCACTCAGGCCAGACACATAATGTCTTTCGGTCTGTGGCTGGGAGCCAGGTGTGGCAGAAGAACATACTTCTCGCTCAGGCAGATGTTATCAGTTCCATGCCCAGAAAGCCTCCTGCCAGTTGATTCCCCAGCCAGGTAATTTCTTAGTTGCACATGCCCATGTGAGGATGACGTTGGGGTATTGCTCATGCATGCCTTTTCAAAATGCTGGTGGAGTTTCACACCTCACGTGGTTGGGGTTCAGGGTATACTCTTCCTCGGCTTTGGCATTCTCTTCAGCGGCATTCCCCAAATGGTCTATGGAAGCCACCCCCTCTTTGAATCATGAGATGTTTCTGGTGACCCATTGATCACCCCTTTGCACTGTGACCAAACTTCAGTCAGTTTTAATCACTTCCCTTACCTCTGTCTCGCATCGTGTCCGAAACTTCCACCCAGGATGTCTGTCCTTCATGATAACCGATGCTTTGATCCTTAGAGTGGGATGCTTCGCTTAGTGAAGCTGACTGGATCGTCAATGATGGCTCTTCTCAGTGATCGAGTAGCTTTAACATCCATGCCAGCCAGTCGCCACTCAGTGTCAGCTGGGATGCTATTCCATGTTGACTTCCTAAACAGTAGGATGCAGATTTCCGAGAACTCATCTGTATGCGTCAGTTTCCCTGCACCAGCCTACGATACCCATTGCACCACCATGGATGCGCCGTTTTTACAATACATACAATTGATGGAAGGCATGCAGAACAAATCAAAATAGTCACCCCCAGTCAAGAGATCTGGAGCAAATCCATCATTCTTTTTCTCACCAGGCCACCTCAGTTTAGACCTGGCCATATGCAAATCTTTCTTGACCCTGTGCCTCAAGGGAACAGTCCTGCCCGAACTGCCAAACCAGGTCCTCCCTGGACCGGAAACAAGCATCCAAGGAAAGGTTTCGGGGTTTCACCCCTCATCAGCCAGGATAGCTTGAGTCCAGTGGCACAGTGAGCCCTGAACCCACGTCTAGGCATACCTGTCAGATTTAGGGCGAGAAAGCAAAAGACACACAATTGATGGACGGAATGCAGAACAAATCAAAACATTCACCCCCAGGAGATCTGGGCTAAATCCATCATTCTTTTGCTCACCATGCCACCCCAGTTTAGACCTGTCAATGTGCAGGGGAGAGGGGTTGGCCTAACGGCTAAGGCGCTCGACCTCGGACCTGGGGAACTCGGTTCGAGTCTCGGTAACGACGCCAAAAAACCCCTGTGATTCTGGGCAAATCACTTAATCTCCCCGTGCCTAAAAAATGAAAGTAACTGGTGCTATGTAAAGCGCTCTGATAACTGATTCGGTTCGGTTCAAGTTCGCGCTATATAAAACTCTCAAAAAAAATAAAAAAAAAATAATGAAAAGTTACATTACTTCTGAGGCATCTGTTGGCCCAAAAGTCACATATTGCTGGAGTCATGTCGCAAGCACAAAGCATCTCTAGCAATGCATGTTGAGGCCAATACCTAGTGTAGTCTGTCACTCCTTACACTTGCTTCAAGCAGGCTTAAGGTTTTGACACAGTGGCGTCCTAGAAGTGGCGCAGTGAAATCTTGTAGAATCCACTGTGTCTCTTTTATAAGGCTTTCCTGCGTGGGAGCGCCCACCCGGCATACATTATACCTGATGCAGGTATAATGTGACGCATCTCCCTAGATGCTTCATGTTGTAAATTGGCTGCATTGTTTACACCACCGGTGTGTCATAAAAGTGACTCAATGGCAGCGCAATAGTGTCGCAAGGGGCTTGTAAATCTGCCCCTCGATTTGCTGGAGCACAGTTGGTAGTGCTGTGAGGGGTTTTCCAGTACACCCATAAGAACTTATTCAGGCAGTATTCGGCATCCTCGCAGAGGTCTACCCCAATCCTCAAAGCCCAGATGAGTGTTCTAATAAATTAGCCACCATTCCATTAGCCTGGGTCCACTGCCGGGTGATTTTTGGGTGATGAATGGCCAGAGATTCCATGTTTTCTTGGAAGTCACATCCCTGGAAGGCATTGTCATCAGGCCCATCAGTGCAAACGTTTTCTCCAGCACTGGATTAATGTGTTTAAACGCTGTGGAGAGCAGCACCCTACAACCTCTCCCACTGGGAACTTCGTGTACGAGCCCACTATCACTACCATGTCTGTACGTCCAGAAAAAACCCAAAGTCATTACTGACTTTCTTCCAGAGTTGGTTCTTCAGTCAAAGCCAGAGCAGGTGAAGGATCTCCACTCGTGAATCACACAAATCACAGTTGCATACCATGTCATCGACCATCACATCCATGCTTGGGAACTACACCTTACTGCGTCGGTGGACCTTTGTGTTCACAGTTTCTTGGTGTCCCTGGTGCACCAGGTCAATCACATGTGCCCATAGGCTCTTTGGCATTGCAATCAGTAGCCCCACAGCAGCAGGTCGTCTTTGCTTTCACTGAATTCACTCCACACTCCCCACAGCTGCTGCCGGAACACTCGCTCGGCTGTCAAGTTCCTCACTTCTAGAGGTGACGGATGAAATGACAGGCAATTTGGGGGTTGTTAGCCCAGGACGGTATTCCACCTCAAAGGCGTAGGGATATAATTGTACGGCCCACCTCTCAATTCCTGGAGTGGAAGAAGCAGTTTGTGGTTGGTCGCTACCTTCAAGTCATGGCTGCAGAGGGGTAAATGAAAGTGTTGACAGGCCCATTTAATGGCAAGGGTCTCACGCTCAATCTGAGCGTACTGGGTTTCTGTCTCCGACAATGCCCAACTTACATATGCCACAGGGACACACTCTCGGTCCGTTCCTTACTGCATGAGGATGGTGCCTAAACTCACAGGTCTCGTGTCCACTAGTGTTAGCTGTGGGCTCCAGACCCATGAAAGAGTGGCCCTTATGAACATGTGTGTTGCTCCACAGTGTGGCTTGTTTTGCTGCAGCCTGCTGCAGGATTTTGGATCACTATAAACAGACCCACAGAGGCTGCAAAGGTGCACCATTAGTGGTCACCCAACGCCAAATGAGGCGGTAGGGCAGGGGCACCAGTTGGGGTAAGGTGGGCGCTCCACCAATGTATGGTTCAGCTCTATTGCTGTCAGAGTTTAAAGAAGGCCCTGTGTTATGACATGGTCAGCACTAGAAGGACACACGTCAGAAATGTGCTGGGCACGCGTGAGAGTGATTTACCATTTAAAAAGAATTACCATGAAGCTGATGCATCTGCACAGACCTCAGACTTCAGTGTTAGTCAAACATCAGTGTAAAGAAAGGTGGACTTACAGAGGGGCAGACAGATTTCCCTTACTCATCACCAAGTGTTAAGGTGCTTCTGTTTTGCCACAATGGAAGGGACCACCTATACAGAGCTGGAGAGAAGATGAAACAGGTCAGCAAATTCAGAAAATAAAACTGCTACCGACCCTCTTCACATTAACCCAGGTGTATGTATGCAAGTAAAGATAATTGTCATCTTCGCAAAAACATGGCTATGTGCCTAAAATCAGCATAAGCAAACTAATTTATACCCCAGTCACAACAAGAGTAATATACTCCCCTTCGCACAATTCATTATTTCTGGATAAAAATGCAGTGTTTGCATTCTCTTAATGCCTTAGTACATCATAAATCATGCAATATTAGCACAAAGAAAAGCACCATGTGTGTTTCCTTAATAAACACATCAGTATGTAAGGCAGACATCTGAAATAAGAGAGTTCCCAGCACACTGTCTCACAATGAAAGGAATGAATGGCTTTCCCTTACATCATTAAAATAAGGTTAACTCTATGGAGGAGCACCAGGGGAATTATAATAAATTAAAGTGGTAGCCAGCACTATCAAGCATTAAAGGGCCATCCAGTGAAGAGAAAATTACATTTCTCTTTTCCCAACCTGCCTTTGTAACCATTACCAGCAATGACCATCATCGAACAGGTCCTGGGACCCCTGGGGGTCCGTAAAGCCTACTTAGGGGTTCTGCGGTTGCTTGGAATATTAAATAACATAAAAAAATTAATGAAGGGCATATAAATTAAAAATAGCAAAATGTAAATCTGAACATTTTAAAATGTTCTATAAATGTGAAGGAATTTAAAATTGGAGGTGTCCTCATTTTGATTAGCGGAAGCAGTGCAAGTGCATCAAACAGAATGTTGTATGGACGACTAGTGGTCTCAATTGCATTTATAAAAGGTCTAAACGATATATATATATTTATATATATATATATATATTGCTGCACACTTTTCGTATCCCGAAAAAGAAAGGCCGGCACGCTGGTATCCAATTGCAAAATTTTTAATCACCAAACCCCCCTGACCCCTTACAGACGCGTTTCGCCTTCACAGGCTTCGTCAGTGTAACATTACTGTGTGGTAAAAATCACCATTTTAAAGACATTGGTTATCCACCTGCTTCATTAACATAAACGAAGGACATCTTTTTTTAAATACATTGTGGTCGCCATTTTGTAGTGTGCAAATAACATTGCTTTGCTTGCTCTATCATGGTGATTAGTGTAAAAAGTGCATAGTGCTCAGTTTAAAAACAAGTAACATTATTTCAATAAATCAATACTTTTTTTACATTCATTCAGTAAATGCAGTAACTAGGATTGGGATACACTTTGGGTGTTTTAAAAAAAACCCCTTTCTTTCCCAAGTCATCCTCTTTGTGTTATTTCGCCCTGAATGGGCGTTCAGTTAAACAGTGCAAAATCAACAGTACAACCCAAAAACACAAGGCATTGGATGTCAAAAAAGGAAGTGAAGCTGTTATTCAGTTCTAATTTTTTGATTATAGTTTCCTTCCCATTATTGACTCCATCGTGCTCACAAGTGAACCCAAAGTTCTTCATTGTTGTTCAAACCCCAAGGAGCTATCGTTTTTAAATTGATGATGTGTTTTGATTCTAAGATGCGCAGGGCTTTTTCCCTATCAAAAAAAAAAACAAAAAAAAAATAAAATATATATATATATATATATATATATATATATATATATATATATATATATATATATATATATATATATATATATATATATATATATCCATACTAATAGTATAAAGAGAGAGCCCAAACCTTTGAGGCGGGTAATTTCAGTAACCACAGCACCAAACACAACACCCAATACAGCATTGGAAAGGGCAGTTGCAGCAGAAGGACATAGGCTATGCAGATGGCCACCATATTTTTTATTTTTTTTGCAGAGTTTTATATAGCACGAACTTGACCCAAACTGAATCAGGTATCAGAGCGCTTTACATAGCACATGTTACGTTACATGAGGACACACATTCATTTTTGTTAGGCACGGGGAGATTAAGTGATTTGCCCAGAATCACAGGATGTTTGGCGTCGTTACCAAGACTCAAACCCAGATCCCCAGGTCCGAGGTCGAGCGCCTTAGCCGTTAGGCCAACTCCTCTATACATTTAAAAGGTAAAAGAACCGTGCCAGCAAAGTAGTCCCTTGTGGGCGTGTCTGCGTTGTGCAGTGGGCGTGACTAACGCTAGGGTGTGTGTGGCACGGCCATCACATCATGGGCTGTGGGCGTGTGCTGGGGGCGTGACAAACGCTGGTGGCGTGTGTCCACCCTTCATGCCATGTGAGTCGTACATACAAGTGCCAATTACGTTGCTGGGCAGCATCAAGGGGCACGCTGGGGGTGTGACACGCTGGGGGCGTGAGAAACACTAGGGGCGTTTGTTCGGCCTTCATGCCATGTGAACGCAATTGCGCCGCATCAAGGGGCACGCTGGGGGCGTGAGAAACATTGGGGGAGTGTGCTACCTTCCGCCCTTCATGCCATGTGGGTCGTACATTAATCAGAAGATCGTCTGCTGTGGCCGTGTGCTGGGGGCGTGACAAACGCGTTCACCTGGAGGCCTGGTAAGTAACGTTACTGCAGCCTCTCCTGCACGCTGTTACTGAACTTTCTCATTCAACGAGATTACACGCGCCTGCTACAATCAACCAGGGCTCTAGCCGGCATCAGGCGGCGGATCAGTACACTAATTACACCTGCCTGATAACATCAACCAGGGCTGCAGCTGGCCCTCAACGGGGGGAACACACGCCTGCTAACATCAAACAGGCCTGCATCTGGGCCTCAAGCGGGGGAACACGCAAATGAGCGTGTCTGCGGGGACAATTACTGCAGCCTCTCCTACTCGCTGTCACTCAACTCTCTCATTAAACAGATTTATCCGTGGCTGATAACTGTCTCATTCAACGACATTACACGCGCCTGCTAACATCAACCAGGGCTATAGCCGGGCTCAGGCGGCGGATCACTACACCAATTACACGCGCCTGCTAACATCAACCAGGGCTGCAGCTGGGCCTTCTCCGTCCCTATTCTAATGAAACAAAAAATGTTGTCTACCACGAGATTTTAAAATAAATTGCCCTTGCCAAATACACACATTCTATTTCATACCCGGACAACGTCGAGACGGGCTGCTAGTATATATATATATATATTTATATACATATATATATATATATAAAACCATAGGTTTCAGGGGCGTTAAAGTTAGTTGGACATTTCACTCGAACAAAACCAGTGAAATTCCCCCGTTATAGTTAGTTCAGCTAACTTTAAATCGCGCGCCCGCAATGCACTGCTGATGACGTCAGATATTACATCAGTCATGACATGGTCAGTGACATCACTCATGACATCACTGATGACATCTCAAATGACTGGGCCACCTTTCTGCAGTGCAGTGGCGCTTACTGGAGGTAAGTGGTGGGCTAGTTGGCCCCCAGGGACCCTCAGTATTCAAGGGGAATTAATTCCCCACCTTACAGCTCACCAAGGTGCGCATTTGCACAGTGGTGAAGGAATGGGGCGGGGCCTGAGGAGACATGTTTGCAAATACGACAGGGAGCTCCTTTGTAGAGAGGTGTTCAAAGGCCTCGCCCCTTTTTACACCTCTCTGCAACACAGCTCTGTGGCGCTTACTGGAGGTACCTGGTGGGCTATTTAGCCCACAGGGACCCTCAGGATTGAAGAGGAATGAATTCCCCAACTTAAAACGTGCCAAAAGGCGTATTTTCACACATGCCTCCTCAGGCCCCCCCCCCCCCTCCCTTCATCACTGTGCAAACGCGCCTCGGGGCGTGTTTTAAGTTGAGGGATTAAGTCCCCTTGAATCCTGAGGGTCCCTGGGGTCCAACTAGCCCACCAGGTACCTCCAGTAAGTGCTGCAGAGCTGCATTGCAGAGAGGTGTAAAAAGGGGCGTGGCCTGAACCACCTCTCTGCAACGCAGTTCTGTGGCGCTTACTGGAGGTACCTGGTGGGCTAGTTGGCCCCCAGGGACCCCCAGTATAGAAGTGGAATTAATTCCCCAATTTAAAAAGCGCCACAGGGCTCGTTTGCGGAGTGTTTCTGGGAGGGGCGGGCCACTGGCACGGTCTGTCTTTTTTTTTTGTTGTTTTTTTGTTCGAAGGGCGGCTGTGTGGCCCCCTTCCTTCCCCTTTTCTTGGGCCTGATCCCTTGAATTTTTTTTTTTTTTAAATGAATGGGAAGGGGGCCGCGTGAGTCCCCTTCCTGTGGCCAATTCCATCCCGGGGACCCCATGCCCCGGGGCATGGTCAAACATATTGTTTTTTATAGGAAGGGGGGCTGCATGGCCCCCCTCCTGAGGCCTCTATTGGCCCTGGTGACCCCATCCCCGGGTCCTGCCTTTTTAATAAAACATTTTGAGGGGGAGGGAGGGGGGCGCGTGGCCCCCCTCCTGGGCCACTTCTGGCCCGGGGACCCCATCCCATGGTCCTGGCACCTCATTGGAGAATGTGGGGGGAGCCCTAATACCCCCACAGTCCCAGCCGGCTCTCTGCCTCCTGCGGGAGCCGGCATTGCTTTTCCACACGGGGAGCTGCTAAGATGCAGCTCCCCGTGTGGAAAAGCAATCTGGTTTGGATTTTGGAAGAGAGAGCAGGTTTCCTGCTCTCTCTTCCAAAATCCAAACCAGTGTTTGCTATGACAGGGCAGGAGCCACAAGGCTCCCGCCCTGCCATAACAAACAGCAGTGTCCCGGGGGTGGGCACACCGGGACACTGCAAAAGCCGGCCCTGGGGGTGGTGATCCCCAGGGCCATCACAGGCTCCAGGAGGGGGGCCGCACGGCCCCCTCCCAATATCTACACAGCCCCGGGGAGGTGGCGGTCCCTGAGGCATGTGGGGGAGCACGCCCTTGTTTCCCTGTTTTCTTGTGCCTTGGTTACCGAGGCACCAGATGGCTGCAAACACTTCTTGGTTTGGAGTGTTGACAGCCAATTAGAATACAGCTCATGGTCGGGAGGGTCCGCGGATCCTCCGTGCCTCTAAATATCGAAACTTTTATTTTTTGATTTTCTCAGCAACTACTGACCGGATTTACACCATTTAAGAAAAAGAGTTCTTTCTAAGGCAAAGACTACCTTTATGCCAAATTTGGTGTAATTCCGTTCAGCAGTTCGAGCTGTAGCCATGTGTAAAGTTTCCTATGGGAAATGCATTTTTCACCTCTTTTTCTTGAATTTCTCAGGAACTACCGAACGCATTTACAAGATTTGAAAAAAAAGAGTTCTTTCTGAAACAAGGGCTACCTTTTTTGCAAAATTTGGTGTAATTCCGTTCAGCAGTTCAGGCTGTAGCCCTGTCTAAAGTTTCCTAAAGGAATTAACATGGAGAAAACACGTTTTGGGACCCCCCTTTTTTCTCGGACCCCGCTTGCTGAATCACCCCGAAATTTTCAACATAGGAGCTAAGTTTAGAAAATGTATCGAAGATTCGTCAACCAGTGCCAAAGTTATTGGGAAAAGAATGTTACGATTTTCCTATGGATAATAGGTCCTAACTATAACTACCTACTGGTGACCGCCAGTAGGTAATTAATATTTATATATACATTTATATTACCTACTGGCGGTCGCCAGTAGGTAGTTATAGTTAGGATCGTTTTCCATAGGAAATCCGCATAATTCTATTGGGAATAACTTTGGCGCAGAATGAGGGATCTGCCTGTAATTTTCCTTAACTTTGCCTCGCTGCGCTCCGCTCTTTCCCTGAAAGTTTCGGGGGGATCTGTCAAGCGGGGGCCGTGATAAAAGGGGGGTCCCAAAACATGTTTTCCCCATGTTAATTTCCATAGGGCGGTTGGACTCACTTTTAGCCCGAACGGCTGAATGGATTTCCACCAAACTTGGCAAAATTGTAGGGACTGGTACCCTGATGTGCCTTTGCTATGTCTCAAGATATATGCTCCAGTGGTTTTTACGAAAATTAACTTTGAAAAATATATATTGGGCTACATTGGGCTATATATATGTTAGAGCCCAAATGTAGCCCAATGTAGCCCAAAGATGGCCACCAGAGAGAAAAAAAAACAAATGTAGCCCAAATATCAGCCAGATGTAGCCCAACTATAGCCCAATGACAGAATGTCCCAGAGTGTTCTAAAGAACAACTAGAACGCTAACAGTCTTACTTATGACAAAAGTATGGCACACCTGAAGTCATCTTGATTGGAATAAAGTGTTAACACTTAAAACATTTAATTTGCAAAGGAACAAAATGAGGGGGTTCATTTTGCCATAGAAATTATGATTAGTGCTGAAGAAAGAAAAATTAGGGCACATTTTGAGTGACTTCTCAAATCCTCTTATATTTCATTAAAACAATTCTGATATGCAGTCTCCCAAGATGGCCACCAGAGACAAAAGAGCCCAAATTTAGCCCAAATATCAGCCAGATGTAGCCCAACTATAGCCCAATGACAGAATGTCCAAGAGTGTTCTAAAGAACAACTAGAACGCTAACAGTCTTACTTATGACAAAAGTATGGCACACCTGAAGTCATCTTGATTGGAATAAAGTGGTAACACTTAATACATTTAATTTGAAAAGGAACAAAATGAGGGGTTTCATTTTGCCATAGAATTTTTATATATATATATATATATATATATATATATATATATATATATATATATATATATATATATATATATATATATATATATATATATTCACTGAAAAAACCATAGGTTTCACACCAGTTATAGTTAGGTGGAAATTTTACTCGCATAAAACCATTGAAATTCCCACGTTATAGTTAGTTGGACTCACTATAACTTGCGCTTGCAATGCACTGCTGATGACGTCACATATTACATCACTCATGACATGGTCAGTGACATCACTCATGACATCTCAAATGACATCACTGATGACATCATCCAGTGAATGTGTATCTTTCTGAAAAATAAATATTTTTTATATATGTATATCTAAAGGTTGATGGAAGAATAAATGGGTAAATAAATGTCTAAATGGATTTTTTTTGTGTAAAATTGATTGGTTAACTGACTTATTAAATGTATCTTAGTGAATACATATATTAGCGAGTAATGTTTAAATATTTAAATATCTGTATCTGTGTCTCACTTTGTGTATAAGTGGCTGCATGGGTTGGTGAGTAGCTACATGAGTGTGTATATGGGTTATTAGTTGTTTTTTTGAGTATCAGTATCAGTGTCTGTATGGTTCGGTGGGGGATATTACTTAGAGCACAGATGCATGAATGAGTGACTCACTATTTGTATGTATTTTGAAGACAGCATGTGTGCAAGACTGTATGGGTGGATGATTGTGTGTATGGGTGGGTTAGTGAGTATGTGTTTTTATAATTGATTGTTTAAGAGAGTAAATATGTTTCAGTTTCTGTAGAAGTATGTGTAGTGGTGTGTATATAGCAGTATAATCAAGTAAATGGTTTTTTGATAGTTTATTTGCAAGTGTGAATTTGTGTGTGAGTAACTATATGGATGAGTATTAGTGTGTAACAGGATGTATAGGTGTATGAGTACATATGATGAGTAAGTACATGCATGAGTGACTTTATAGAACTGTTGGTGAATGAGTGGATGTGTATGTAGATGTTGGAATTACCTAATAAGTTGTTGTAATTGGTATTGGTTTCTCCTTTTTTAAGAAAATGTTAGTTTCTATTTTTGAATGTGTGTGTCAAAGGTTATTTTATGCTGATAGGAGGTCTGCCACTTTGTCACAAGGATGTTGTCATCAGTGATGTCATTTGAGATGTCATCAGTGATGTCATGAGTGATGTCACTGACCATGTCATGAGTGATGTAATATGTGACGTCATCAGCAGTGCATTGCACGTGCAAGTTATAGTGAGTCCAACTAACTATAACGTGGGAATTTCAATGGTTTTATGCGAGTAAAATTTCCACCTAACTATAACTGGTGTGAAACCTATGGTTTTTTCAGTGAATATATATATATATATATATATATATATATATATATATATATATATATATATATATATATATATATATATATATATATATATATATATATATATATATATTCACTGAAAAAACCATAGGTTATAAACCATATATAGTTAGGAATTAGCATTTAAAAAACCTTGAAAATTCACTGAAAAAACCATAGGTTATAGACCATATATAGTTAGGAATTAGCATTTAAAAAACCTTATTTTACTCACACAAAACCAATGAAATTCCATATATAGTTAGTTGTACTAACTATATATCACGCACCCGCAATCCACTGCTGATGATGTCACATATTACATCATTCATGACATGGTCAGTGACATCACTGATGACATCACTGATGACATCTCAAATGACATCACTGATGACATCACTGATGACATCTCAAATGACATCACTGATGACATCACTGATGACATCTCAAATGACATCACTGATGACATCACTGATGACATCTCAAATGACATCACTGATGACATCACTGATGACATCTCATTTGACATTACTGATCACATCACTGATGACATCACTCATGTGATAATACGATGAACCTCTTCAGACTCTAATATAACCTTAGATACACTCAGTGTAAACAGACACTCACAGACTGTCACTCATCCATGGAGTTACTTACACACCTAGTCAGTCATGCAAAGAATCAATCACACCTCCATTTTCACAACTATACAGTTATACACATCTTACTTATTCAAACATATACTAAAACATATTTACTCACTTATACAATCCTGGATACAAGAGCACAATGATCCATACAGCCACTCACACATTCACTGGCTCTTATGCACAGTTATTTATATATGTCAACTCTCACATGTACTGTATTTTACATATGTACTTACTTTGACATGTAGCACTGAGATATCCATTCACTCACCAATACAGTCATGCACACAGTCAACCGCCCATACAGCTGTTTCCACATGCACTTTTGAACCCATACATCTATGCACAGAGTCATACACCTCCCAGCCACCCACACACACACTCAGTCTCCCATACAAATGCTTGGGCAACCAATCAATAACCCATATAGTTACTCATATAGCTACTGATCAACACATGCAGCAGTTTACAGAACAACAGACATAATGATGCACAAATTAAGACAGTTTAGTCACTAACCCATGCACTCAGTGAGACACATTTAACCACTCACTCATACAGTCAGTCATGCACCTACTAAATCCTTCATCCAGACACTTATACATCCACTCATTCTTAAATATGTAAGACATATTTTAACTTTACAGAAAAATACAGTCACTGTATGATGTCATCAATGATGTCATCAGTGATGTCATTTGAGATGTCATCAGTGATGTCATCAGTGATGTCATTTGAGATGTCATCAGTGATGTCACTGACCATGTCATGAATGATGTAATATGTGACATCATCAGCAGTGGATTGCGGGTGCGTGATATATAGTTAGTACAACTAACTATATATGGAATTTCATTGGTTTTGTGTGAGTAAAATAAGGTTTTTTAAATGCTAATTCCTAACTATATATGGTCTATAACCTATGGTTTTTTCAGTGAATTTTCAAGGTTTTTTAAATGCTAATTCCTAACTATATATGGTTTCTAACCTATGGTTTTTTCAGTGAATTTCAATGGTTTTTTAATAGCAAATATCTATAGCTATAAAATGTATTCTTATTTAAATCCAAAAATATATTTTATATGTTAATTAATAATTTTTTTTCAATATTTTTTTTGTTTCGCTCCCGGTCCGCGAACCGGGAAGCTTCCCGTTAGCTCAATTTGATGCCGCGACCCGGTCCGCGAACCGGTAAAAAATCAACTTAGTGACGGTATCGCGTTGCCGCGTAATGCGTCTTATGGTGCAGCCAAACACTTTGCTACCGAGAAAGTAGCATTACTCTTATAATGAGAGCTATCAAAAATCATGTTTGCCCGAAACGCCCCAAAAAATAAATTCTTCTTTTTTTCGTTGCTCCTGTTGAGCCCTTCTCAATGAATCATTTTTGTTTCCCCCCTCCCCCCCAAAAAAACAAAAAAATTACAAAATGTTCAGAAAAAACAAAAAAATATAAAAAATGTTCAGAAAAATAATAAAAAAAATTTAAAACAAAAACCAAAAAAAAAGTTCTTTTCAGAACTACCTCCCCATTATAAAAAAAAATGGTAGAATTTTTGAAACTCTGCCAATCTCTATTTCTTTTAGTTCGCTTCCAGTTCGCACTCCGGTACGCGAACCAGGAGCGAACCAAAAACATTTTTTTAAAAAAAGAACAGTAAGTATAAGGGAAGGAAACAGACAGTTATGTTAAAAGAAAGACAGCTACAGGGAGTAAAGAAAACATACTGTTACCCGCAATCCACTTCTGATCATGTCACATATTATATCATTCTTGACATGGTCAGTGACATCATCAGCAGTGGATTGCGAGTAACAGTATCTTTTGTTTACTTCCTATAGCTGTCTTTCTTGTAACATAAATGTCTGTTTCCTATCCTTATACTTACTGTTCTTGTTTTAAAATTTTTTTGAGATCATTCAGAAACAGTAACATTAATAGAGACAGAATGAGTGAATAATAATGAAGAAGTATGAGAAGAGAGGGACTGAGAAAAATACTGGAAGGAGTAGAATAATTAAGTAATAGAGAAAGGAATGAGAGAAGTAGCAAACGCAGGAAAGTAAGGATTAAAGAAATGAAGCAGTAGAACTAATAGATGTTAAATGTGATAGATTAAATGATTGATTCAGGATGACGATAAGGTGTGTCCTCTCCAAAATTTTGTTTAAGATGAGGCCTACTTAGGGTTGCATATCAAATTTATGCTTGTTGAAGAATACAGAGGAGATAATACATGTGAAGGCCTACCATTGAAGTAAAACATGTCCACTTCACTCTTGAACAACGGCCAGACCTCTTCTGTGTCCATAGACAGACCTAAAGTTCATCTGCACAATGTCATCCGTAAACTTAGAAAACACAAGTAATGTAATTGAAAAACGTGGAGTTTCTTTTGCTCATTTCAAAATCACATCACCTGTGTTGCCTTTGCTTAGGTATCTCATAGTGCAGATGTAGTTCAGCATATGAAACAGTACGCAGAAGTGCAGCAGTGTATGCATTAATACATGTGAAGGCCTACCAATGAAGTAAGTCATGTCCACTTATTACATCATTCATGACATAGTCAATGACATCATCAGCAGTGGATTGCGGGTTAAAAGAGTAGAAAACATTTACCTTATAATTCTTGTTAACTTTTTCAAATATTTTTTCATACTTTCAATCTGTAAAAGAGAGAAGAAACATTTCAAAAATATTAAAACATGTATTTAAAAATTTGAAAAGACAAGGGAAAAGGTTCAAGAAGAAACAGTTTTTCAAAAACTTTGAGATTTACAGAAGCCTCTGCTGCTACACGTCCCCTACACAATCCTAAAGATATATATTTTAAACAAACAGTATCTTGATGCTGATGAAGTGAGGCCTATTTTGGAACATGGTGCATCTTTTGCACTGCTGATGTCTCACAATAGTGATGCAATAGCAGCGCAAAAAAGATGTAAAGCCATCATAAAATTGTGTCTAACATTTTAAATGATTCTTTCAGGATACAAATAAGATGTGTCCTTTCAAGAGGTTTCTTTAAGGTGAGGCCTATTCAGTTTTAAAAAAAAAACAGTACCCAGAAGTGCAGCACTGTAAGCATTAACTTTGACACTTACAGAAGCCTCAGTTTCTCCATATCTACCTCACATTTCTAAATGTATATCATAAGTACAAAAAGTAGAACATTAATTATACATGTTAAATGGTTTATTTTTGCTGTTCTCAGAATGTATCAAATTTCACTAAAAACAGTGACTTGAAGGTATTCATCATGTAACAGCGGGGAAAAAAAAACACAATCAAAATGATTGTGTTTAAAAAACCCATACAACATCAGAAATCAAAATTCAGAACTCCTTAAAGTTAACTTACTTTCCATGACGTCCAAGGATGTCCTATGAACAGCTTACACTCTTTTGTGCTGTTATTACTTTCAGCCCGCCACTTTCTGAAAGAAAATCTCCATCGTTTTTAAAA
Organism: Lissotriton helveticus; assembly: GCF_964261635.1. NCBI lineage: Eukaryota > Metazoa > Chordata > Amphibia > Caudata > Salamandridae > Lissotriton > Lissotriton helveticus. The sequence goes on from NC_136064.1 coordinate 65,331,625, forward strand.
ACACGTTACATGCAATAAATGACTTCTTGCTCTCTACCACAATTTTCCACAAGGCCAAATCTGGTCAGAGCCATTTATAACTCTTGGATTTCTTGTAAGCCAATCCCGTCATTTGGCATTTCCGCAACTTTCAGAATTAAAATGTTGAAGATCATTTTCACAATCCTGGAATAGTAATATCTTCCCCTTCTTGCTCAGTCATGTTCTACATTTCCTATGACACTGATACAGCTTACTATGAAGCAGACTTACACTACCTCTATGACTACTACAATTATTTAATTCTCTACATCACTTTTAATCACAAAGCAATGTAAAACAGTAGACAGCATTGCAGACTTACATTCCCTCTACTCCATGTTTTGATTGGCTGCTTCAATTAGCTTATAAAAAGAAACAGTTTTTCTGAACTCATTGAAAGTGCACGTATTTCTCCATGACGTCCAGTCCTATGGTTAGAAGTTATGTCTCTGAACTACACTTATCCTCAAGGCCAAATTGTGTAGGAGCCATTAGAACTTCTTGAAATTCCACAGAGCACATCCCGAGATTATTTCCCTAAAATTTTGGTTTTAAAAACACCAGGTAAGAGTTTTTAAGGTCATACGGCAATTTTTTTTTGAAAATTAAAACAGAATCATTGCAGAATGACCAGCCATTTCTAGACTTTAAATAAGCTGTGTAATGTCCTGATGTTATTGAAGGGCCGTCATGATATATAATTGCTGCAGTTACAAAAGTCCTTCCTGATATTGACAACTGCGAAGCTACAAAATTTTTAATTAAAGTTGTCAATTTTGTTCCATCAGGCCTACATCGTTGGAACATTAAAATGACATACTAGCCATATGTTCGTATAAATAATGTGGACATCATTTCAGATTTACATTGGCTACACTCCATGTTGTGATCAGCTGCTTTTACTAGCTTATTAAAGGAGACTGATTTACTGTCTGGCAAAGTTAAATATATAAATCTTTCTGAGTCTACACTAGTAGTACTTGATACCATACAGTTCTCGCAGTCATGCTGCCATTGATAAGAAAGCCCAAACAGCTGATCTACATCTACACCTTCAGCATGTAATACATCAAGCATATACATTAAAAACTCCTGACAATCTTGCTGAATATTTTGAGAGAATTGTGTTTGGCCTGAACATCTGTCTAACAGATTTCGAATTTCAGACACACTTTCTATGTTTCTTCTATCAGTGCTACATTTCTCTAACACAGAATTTAACAAACTGCAAAATCTTTGATCAGAATTGACCACAATCTCTTCTTTTACATTTTTTAGAGAAAACAAAACATTAACCACTACATTAGCATAGCAGTTGACACCAGAACTGTTTTCAAACTGAAAACCAACAACATCTTCAACAGAATCCTTTTTGTTTCTGCTTGTAATTTTAGGTTCATTGACTTTTTGTCTTTTTGCTACAACCTCCCCAGTATTGTTCTCATTTCTTCGTTTCCGGCCTACCACACGTTTCTCAAACAAAGGATACTGAGGCAAATGTGGCGCATACTCTCTTCTTAACCTATTGTATTCCTTAACACAATCTAGATCCGCACAAATGTTTGTGACATCACACTCAATCAAGTACAATCCCGATAAAGTTCTAACTCGTGACAATGCCACATATGCCATACCCTCCTTGAACACAGAACTGCCAATATTCACCAATGCACTGTCTACACTTAAACCTTGCGATTTATGGATTGTCACCGCATATGCCAAGCAAACAGGAAACTGCTTACGGCGAACATATAAGTCTTTTACAAGCAAAAATCTAGCAGAACAACGAGCAATTAGCTGTACTTCCTCAATGCCATCAAATTTAATTTTTAAAAATTCAATTCCATCTCTATTTCTGTATTTCACAAAATCAACAACATTACCCATTGATCCATTTACCAGACCTCTTTCAACATGTAAATTCCTTCTTAAAATTATACGGCAGTTCAAGCACACATTCAGAGTCTTTTCAAAACCTGCAGTTTTAGATATACTCTTCTCTAATGAATCCAATTTTGTTTTCAGATTCTCAGACAAAATAATTGTTGATCCCATATGCTCTACTCTATCAATAGCTTCCAGTTTCACAATCTCTTGCTTTTCTAAATGCAACATTTTGTTGTTAAATTTGGCACATTCTGCAAGAGTTGGCATCAAACATATTCCAGATTTCTTCTCAGTAATTTTCTGAAAAATATTCTCAGGCACAACATCTTGTTCTGGATATAAATTTGACAGTAAACGTGCATGTAAAGCTTCTTTCCCATGCTCGGTCACTTTTCCAATTCTAACATCTTGTAGAATAGTCTTGTAAACTTCATCCTTCGCCTGACGCATATTTTCATGCAGTTCAGCATAATTGAAGTTTAACCATATATTGACGTTGCCAATGCTGCCTAGGCACTTCCTGGTATCTTCATGCGTGAGCATTTTGAACACAGGTTGCCCTTTCACTGGTGTCAGCTGCAGAAGATCTCCGAAAACAATGATGTGTTTGCCACCAAATAACACATCATACTCTGTTTTGAGAACCTCAAATGCACAAAGGCAAGCATGACATTGGAAACCATGCTTACTTCGTCAATGATAAGAAGTTTCATTTTCCTCAAGATTCTTGAAACTTCAAAACAAGCATCTCCAGATAGCTTGTGATATTGTAATTTGTTGTCATGCTCCACTGGCAGCATCAGTAAACGATGTAAAGTAATCCCTTTAATATTATGTGCTGCCAGTCCAGTTGGAGCAGTGACAACACAAGACAGCGATGACTCTGTCCTTTCCTGCAAATAGCATGAAATTGCTTTAATGAGGAAACTTTTTCCAGTTCCCGCTTCTCCACTCACGTACAGTCGGACAGGCTTAACGACGTACATGAGCACTCTTTCTTATCATGACTTAATCCATGATCAATTTGCATGGTAACTTCGTCATATATTTTCCTCTGCTCAACGTTGAGTTGTCTTTCCAACTCTTCTAAGTTAACCGCATCCTCCTGAGCATGTGCCATGGCTATTTCCACTTCATTCATGGCAGTGGCAGCTTCATTTTCGATAACAGGTCCTCCTAGTGGATCCTGACTCAATGAAGCAGAACTCTGACTGTCCTGAGAACTGTCTCTGGCAATCTCGGCTGCAATCGTTGCTTCCTGCTCAATTTCCGCATTCAACATTTCTGCATATTTGGGAAAAGCAGGACATTCTATGGTCTCCTTGGCGGCATTGAAAGAGTCTTCGTACCAGAGGAAATCTCCAAGCAGTTCCTCTTCTGCACGCCAAGGCTTGAAAAGTTGCAAAAGTGCTAAATAGAAAAACTCCTTTTTTTCAGGAGATTCGCCACTCAATTTTCGATGGTTTACCAAGTGGCATTTTCTTTGCTTGACCAGACATCCCTCACTTCCTATTACAGCATACACTCCTTTCTCAGTATCTTCTTTGATGTTCCTCTTGAATATGTAATTTTGCAGAACCTCATACAGACAAACATTCTCGAGGTGACTGCTTCGACTTGGATAATATGTATCCAACATGTTTGTCTTCAAAATGTCGGTACTGTTTGGCTCCTTTTCCGCCAAATACTCAATTTCCCGCACAGGTTTGAGAACTCGATTACGCGTTGCTGCAAGACCAAGACTCGCCCAAACGATACTCCTGGACTTGGCATAGAGACTTGCTGAAGACAACCGGTCAGAACATTCGTACGCTCCGATTTCTCGATGCGACAACATCTTCAGACTGAAACTGTACAACTTCTTGCTGAGGCTCTTTTCATGGGAAATGTCCTCCCACATATCCTTCAATTCTGTCTTCTCTTTTTTGGTGATGTAAGACGTCACATACCGAGCCACAGCCATACAGTTATCAGCCACAAACTGTATATCCATGTTAGCATTCCACATGGACAAAATCACCGGGTTGTAGTCGTTGATGTACTTGGACTCTTCGTTCCTCTTCAAATTGTAAGTGTTTTTAGGTGATTTCTTCATGACATTGTGTCGCAGCGAAGACATCAAACTGTTTACTCTTCCTTTAGAAATCACCGGTCGTGGAAAGCCGAAACGACATTTAGTGTAGAACTTGTCCTTGTTTCGGAATTTACGACGGCAGTACTTTCCACATCGATGGCTTTGGAAACGCAGAACTTTTTCTCTTAGGCTTTTCTTCTCCTTTGCGTTTGGAACAGCACACGTAGAATACTGTTGGATGAAACTCATCACTGAGTCTTCTGGATCCGTTCCAAATTTAGGTGCATCCTTGATCCACAGCAACATATGTATATGAGGAGCACCTCTTGCTTGGTACTCCTTTCTCCAGAAGAAATCCAACACCTCTCCAAGAGGTGGATTCTTCTTAGTCATGATGAAAGACATCATAGCTTCAAATCTATGATTGAAGTACCTACATACATTGACTGGATCCAAAGAGCACAGTTCTCCGGGTGTCTTGAATTCGATGTTATCTACGTTAGCATTTGCCTCTCGTAGAAATTCAAGTAAGTCTTCCCAGCCATACTCGGCACAGCTCAGAGTGAGGAACCATGTGGGAGTACCTAAGTTCCTCAACATACATTTTAAATCACCATGACGACGGTACCAGTACTCATTAGTACCACGCTGACACGCCATGAGATTAATCAGGTGAGAATCCAAAATACTGTCTTGGACATTGACTTTATCCATAAAGTCACTTGCCGAGATGTTTTGCATGTGTATACCACTTTTCAAGATGTGGTTCACTGCATATGACAGTCCAGACAGATCGCTTTCAAACAGGAGATGAAACAAATAAGGAATGCATTGTCGAAACCTAGCATCTCCTGCATACAATCGCAAAGTCCGGTATTCAGAAGCAGGAATTTGATGAGGTCGCTCATCATATCTTCCTCCCTGACCTGTTGGAAAAAGCTGTGGGAAACACCGAGCTTCCAAACTTTCCTCCCAAACACTAATGGGACTCCCTTTGGCTTGTTTCATTTGAAACAACTCAATAGCATTCCCCATGACTTCCTTGGAATGCAAAGGATGAACACTATAATGTTCATATATTTCTTCACTAGTAGAGGGTTCTACTTTCTCAATTTGACCAGCACACAAATCGCTATCCTCTTCCTCACTTACTTCCTCTTCTGCAACATATACATTCTTATAGTATTTATTATTTTTTTTCAAATACAATGTTGCCTTTTTAACTTTCCTAACATCTACTAAATCTTGCCATATTTTCTTATTCTTTGTCGGAACCCCATTAACTAAGATAACCAGAGGTTCCTCTTCCACTTTTTCTACTCCAATTGTGTTAATGTTTTTCTTCAAATCTAGAGGCAAATAAACAACTCTTCCCTTTAATCCTCTCTGTAAATCTGATGGAGGCAATTTCCCTGTCTTTGGCTCCATTCTTACAATAGCCTGAAAGGGATGGATACTTTGAATCAAAATAGATTCATAAGTATTTAAATCCTTCAATTCAGAAGGAATCTCAACCAATTCCAGATTATTATGAACTGCTCTAGCAGGCATCTGGTTTTGATTTAATTTGCAACAACAATAACTACACACACGTTGATCCAATCCCAAATCAAAACAATTTTCTACCATCAAGTATGGTGCGAAATCCTTCCATTCACTATTATTTTCCCTTTCACTTTTTGCATATAAATCCACTAACTTAGTCTGATTCTTATAATAAGTGCGTCGACAACACACACAAGTGAAATTAGGCCTCTCACTTGATTTTACCTCAAACGTCGCAATTTCCCTCTGGAAATTATCTGTACTGGAAACCTGTACACTATCTTCCACATGACCCTCTTCTTCTTGCTCAATTTCAACATTCTCCTCTTTACTTCCAAAGTAACAAAACTCAATTTCTTCACATATATTCTTCACATCTATTTCAGAACCATGCAAAAGAGCAGCGCATAATTGTTTAAGCATAATTGCTGGACTCTTAGCATAATACAACATTCTAACTAATTTCCTCACTTTATTATGATGCACTGCTAGCATCCTGAAATGATGAAAAACACTCTGGCATACTCTCCTGGAAAGACAAGCCAGTGAATGACCATGCAAACCTGTCACTTCTCTTACTCTGCAAGGATCTAATTCTTGCAACAACCTTATTTTCTGCTTCAAACTTTTCTTATTAAATGACCGTACAAAATCACAAAGCAAATTGATGGAATCCTGTCGCACACTGCAAATACTACTACACTTCCAGGTGTACACAGGACCCTTAGCACGTCTTCCTAAAACCTCATTACCTAACACCTCTTCTGCCTCTGTTGTCACAAGTTTTTCTTTTTCAACTGGACAACCATCTTTCACTTCATAAGCACGACCACTGGTGTCAACTGCATGCACCAAATCATTATCCTGGAAATAACTCTCCTCATTAAAAAATGCCTCACAGCTTGAACTATGCATCCATTCTCCAGAAAAAACTTCACAAAAATTACTACGATTAACTATTCTCTTCCATCTACTATTTCTTTTGAAATCATAAATTGCCTTGTTTAGCTTCCTAATTCTATTGATTATCAAAATAAATAACTTACGTTTAATTTCAAATGCCTGATCAATAACTTTCTCAACTTTTTTTTTTCTCTTATAAAAAACCAGTTTCTGTTGACCTTTCTTAATATTTTTTAACAAATTGCCAATTATCCTGTTGCGGAACATTCGTTTACGAATCTCCCTAAACTGTTGTTTCCTTCTACTATCATGCACAGAGTTATCTCTTGCTCTAGCAGTAACATTTTTCATTGGCCTTTCCTTTCCATTTGAATTCCTTCTCGTTTTATGGACTGAAACATTTTCTGTAGTAATATTTTTTTTACTACACATATTTCTTATGAAATATTTTGTGCTCTTACCCGGTGCTTTCTTCGTGACTTGACAAATCTTTTTGTTAGAGGACTGCTGCTTATTTTCTTTCACCTGCTGTCTTTGACGTTTTGCAGCCTTTCTCTGTCTTTCTATTGTTGGCATGGTGAAATCTTGAAATGATCTGCAGTTGAATCTGTGGTAAAATATAATAAAAAATGTTATTAACCATTATTACCAAACAGTAAAACAATAACAGTGATCAAAAACTTAACACACTACTTGACATTTTAAATAGAAGATTTTTTAGTCCTTGCAAATTTACAATACAGAAATAGCAGAAAAGAAATGACATTTATATTTATGTTACCTGTGCTATTTTATATGTGAATCTGATCTAATTTTATGAGCATATTTTAATATTTTATTGAAGACACTACACATAACCTGCTTTTGAAGGTGTCTTTATTTTTAAATTAAACGGTTTACCTTTTTACTTTTTATTAATTATAAATTTTAAAAATAAATGTTTATATTTCCATAGGCTCAAGCAGGTCAGCTTCCCATCCTATGTCATATAATTCGGACAAATCTGCATCCTCATCACGCTCTTCTTCATCCTCAGGATTTAAATCATCCAAGGGATAAACATCCACTGATGTTTCAATTACAAGTTCAATGATGAGGTCAAAATCAACTGATTGCAGATTGTCGCTCATGTTGAGGTTGTCTTTATCTTTAAAGAAAGATAACAACAATGAGATGTTGCAGAGTAAGAGACAAATCTCAGAGATTATAATAGTAAAATTGTTTAACAAGAGTAATATTTTGCAGCTATTATTTAGCCATGTCCATCAATGCTGAGCAGGTGAAGACTATGTCTAAATTTTCAGTGAACAGGACTCATCTCTTCTTAACCTTGGATAAGCCTCACCGACTCTGTGTGTCCTGCACATACTTAAATGTAAAGGGGCAGATTTATGTTAAATGGCACATCCCCAGGCATGCACCAGTTAACGTGCACCACTACTCTGCCACCCATGGTGTGCCGTATTTACAATCAGATAGGAGAAAGCTTCGTCAAAACCCTGCGCCTGCTTTAAGCAGGCATAGGTCTTGACGCAACATTGTGGAGATGGGGCACCCCTGAGCCTTGCTTGAGCTGCATCGCACTTACGATACAACTCCAGCAATCACTACCTTTACAGCACAGATACGTCACGCATCTGTGCCATTTTTGCCCCATGATGCCCCGCATTCTAAATGCAGCACACCATGGGTGGCGGAACAGCGGCGCAGGATGACTGACACATCCCTGGTGATGCACCAGTCATCATAAATCTATCCCTAAGCTTCTTATCTTGTTACAGATGAACCGCCATATGTAGCATGAAACTATTTTGCATTTCCTAAATAGCGAATTTTAAGGAATAAATAGCAATTCTTTACCATTCCTAATTTGCAATGAGCAAATTGCTAATTGCAAGTTACCCATTCATTTCCATGGGCTAGGAGGCTCATAGGAATGAAGGTTTAATTTGCGATTAGCAATTTGCTCATCACAAATTAGGAATTTTTCCAAGGGTGCAGGGGTGTCTCAAGAACACCCTGCTGCACCCCTGAAAAAGAAATTTGGGGGCATATGGCACACATACATGCCCTAAGGGCATGTGTTGGCGTCATATGGCACCTTTTGTTTTTTTGAAAAAAAGCTTTTTGAAAAGAATTCACAAATTACCACCAATTTACCACAATAGTTTCCAAATCCTTAATGTCATTTTTTACATATTTTTTGTTTGATACATTGCATTTAAGTAGTCACAAAATTTGCAAATCCTTCAGTGCAATTGCAAAATAAGGAATAGCAAATTTTGCTACTCCTTATTTTGCATCAAACTTGTTTGATACATACCATTTGTCTAATTAACATTCGCAAAGGCCGAAATTCGTAGAATTTTGATCTTTGCGAATGCTAATTAGCTTGATACATATGGCCCCAAGTGAGGCCTGTCTTGCGACATGGTGCATCTTTTGCATCACTGCTGCATCGGTTTCATGTGGTACGTTTTTTTTACACCATGACATATCTGCCTAAATGCATCAATTTGTAATGTTGTCGCCTCATAGCAAATCTTTTGCACCGCCGCTGCATCATAAAAGTGACGCACAGTGGCGCAAAAGAGGCATACACCTATCATAAATCTGTCTCTACCATTTTAAATGATGAATTCAGGATGACGATAAGGTGTGGCCTATCCAGAGGTTTGTTTAAGGTGAGGCCTACTCAGGATTGCAGATTAAAGTTACGCTTGATGAAGAATACAGAGGACATAATACATGTAAAGCTCTACCAATGAAGTAAGTGATGTCCACTTCATTGCGCCAGTCATCATAAATGTATCCCTAAGCTTCTTATCTTGTTACAGATGAACCACCATATGTACCATCAAACTATTTTGCATTTCCTAAATAGCAAATTTTAAGGAATAAATAGCAATTCTTTACCATTCCTAATTTGCAATGAGCAAATTGCTAATTGCAAATTAGCACCGCCGCTGCATCATAAAAGTGACGCACAGTGGCACAAAAGAGGCATACACCTATCATAAATCTGTCCCTAGCATTTTAAATGATTAATCCAGGATGACGATAAGGTGTGGCCTATCCAGAAGTTTGTTTAAGGTGAGGCCTACTCAGGATTGCAGATTAAAGTTACGCTCGATGAAGAATACAGAGGAGATAATACATGTAAAGGCCTACCAATGAAGTAAGTAATGTCCACTTTATTGCGCCAGTCATCATAAATGTATCCCTAAGCTTCTTATCTTGTTACAGATGAACCACCATATGTACCATCAAACTATTTTGCATTTCCTAAATAGCAAATTTTAAGGAATAAATAGCAATTCTTTACCATTCCTAATTTGCAATGAGCAAATTGCTAATTGCAAGTTACCCATTCATTTCCATGGGCTAGGAGGCTCATAGGAATGAAGGTTGCAATTTGCGATTAGCAATTAGCTCATCACAAAATAGGAAATTTTTCAAGCGTGCAGGGGTATCTCAAGAACACCCTGCTACACCCCTGAAAAAGAAATTTGGGGGCATATGGCACACATACATGCCCTAAGGACATGTATAGGCGTCATATGGCACCTTTTGTTTTTTGGAAAAAAATGCTTTTTGAAAAGAATTCGCAAATTACCACAAACTAGAAGTTGGTGGTAATTTCCAAATCCTTAATATCATTTTTTACATATTTTTTGTTTGATACATTGCATTTAAGGAATCGCAAAATTTGCAAATCCTTCAGTGCAATCGCAAAATAAGGAATAGCAAATTTTGAATTAAGGACATTTTAAGTAATTTCCACATGTGCAGTGTTTTCAAATTATGATTTGAAAATCGTTTTTGGGGAAAAGTAATGGTTTAAAATTTATGACAAGGACATAATGGTGTATGCTTCTCTATAAGGCATTTCAGTGTCTCTGATGTCATTTTTCCCATATTACATTATAAGACCTTTCCCCATAGAGCACATTCCTTGTAAATATGCTCCCACCTGTGCATGGTGAATTTAGATTTTGACTGTTTGAGTCACATAGCCATGTTAAAAGTCACCCCAAAAAATTGCAAACGCTTTAAAAAAACACATTCATGTGTCTTAAGGACATTTTAAGTCATTTCCCCGTGGACAGTGTTTTGTAAGTGGCACAAAAGAGGCATACACCTATCATAAATCTGTCCCTAGCATTTTAAATGATTAATTCAGGATGACGATAAGGTGTGGCCTATCCAGAGGTTTGTTTAAGGTGAGGCCTACTCAGGATTGCAGATTAAAGTTACGCTTGATGAAGAATACAGAGGACATAATACATGTAAAGCTCTACCAATGAAGTAAGTGATGTCCACTTCATTGCGCCAGTCATCATAAATGTATCCCTAAGCTTCTTATCTTGTTAGACATTAACCGCCATATGTATCATATAACTATTTTGCATTTCCAAAATAGCGAATTTTAAGGAATAAATAGCGATTCTTTACCATTCCTAATTTGCGATGAGCAAATTGCTAATTGCAAATTACCCATTCATTTCCATGGAGCAGGAGGCCCATAGGAATGAAGGTGCAATTTGCGATTAGCAATTAGCTCATCGCAAATTAGGAATTTTTCCAAAGGTGCAGGGGTGTCTCAAGAACACCCTGCTGCACCCCTGAAAACGAAATTTGTGGGCATATGGCGCACATAAATTTTAACAACATTCCTTTACCTCAAAAACGATTTTCAATTCATAATTTGAAAACACTGCCCACAGGGAAATTACTTAAAATGTCCTTAAGACACATGAAAGTTTTTTTTATTGCCTTTCCAGCATGGTTGGGTCACTTTTAACATGGCTATCTAACACAAACATTTAAAATCTAAATTTCCCATGCACAGGTCGGAGCATATTTACAAGCAACTTGCGCCACAGAGAAAGGTCTTACATTAAAATGGGAAAAATAACATCAGGGACAGTCAATTGCCGTATAAAGAAGCATACACCATTATGTCCTTGTCATAAATTTAAAAACAATTCCTTTTCCCCAAAAACGATTTTCAAATCATAATTTCAAAACACTGCACATGGGAAAATTACTTAAAATGTCCTTAAGACACATAAAAGCGTTTTTTGATTGCCTTTGCAGCATGTTTGTATCACTTTTAACATGGCTATGTAACACAAACATTCAAAATCTAAATTTTCCATGCACATGTGGGATCATATTTACAAGCAATTTGCGCCACATAATTCATAATTTTCTCCTTAAAGCACACTATTCTCTATCTAAATTAAAGAAATATTTTCTCACCTTAGCAAATACTTTGAGTTTGAAAACAGTCTCAGAAACACACCAATTTGTCTTCAGCAGAGCAAAAGGTATGCACTCCAGAGTCTGCAGCTATCAAAAGCACAGAAATGCTGTAAATCTTCACACATATCTCTCATGTCACCCAATCAAAACTCTTCCCTCACTTTTTTTCAAATGAAAACCCTTCCCCCCTCTGCCATTTCATGCCTTTTCTGCATGGCAACCACCTCATTGGAAGACTTCTGGTGTTTGCAAGTTCACACAACTTTGTTGCAATTGAACTCTGAACTCTCAGTGCACCTGCATATCCAGTGCATTCTTTCATTTAATGATTTTTTATTGACCATTCAAAATACATCTTTCAAAGAACACATCCGTGCACCCTAACTTTCTGTTTTCAGCAATCAAAATCCACCAATCACTGTTACTGCTTCATGAACACAGAAACTCCACAGTTTTTTTCATTTTAAACTCTCATTTTTTCAACTGCCATTTCATTGCCACACTTCATCTGACTGCAGGAGAACCTTCTCTCACCATGTTTTCTGTCTGGATTGTTGGACATAGTTATATTCACTGGGCTCAAAGGTACGTTGAAAACAGGAATTTACCTAACCTCAATTTACAAGATGTGGAAATTAAGTGGTTTGGCCACAGAGGATTAAAATGTCACCAATTGATACCATTGGTGAAAACCTTTATGCATTTGCCCAAACCTGACCTGTTAATTGTGCACTGTGGAGGTAATGACTTGGGCACTTTGACTGGGGTAGGTCTGGAAATGCTTTTAAAGGACACCTTTGAGCAATTGATGGCACTTTTTCCTCAGACTGCCTTGGTATATTCAAATATATGCCAAAGACAGAAATGGAGGTGGTCAAACCAATTTGGTCCACAAATTGAGAAGTCGAGGAAGCATGTAAACAAATCTGTTTCAGCTTACATGAGAGACCATGGAATGGGCTCCCTGTACAACAATAACTTGCGTTACTACATGCAAGATATCTACAGAGGAGATGGAGTTCACTTCTCAGATGAGGGCAACAGAGTTTTCACTCTGAATTTAAGAATGTGCATTGGTACCTACTTATAAGTACCTAAATGTACCATAAACCCAAAAGCTCTTCTCAGAGCTACCCTACATCTAATCACTCACAATTATTATTTTACTCTAACATTTTTCACTAATTTTCAACAAAGTACGCTCCCCGGGGCGCTACCCGGTACGCGAACCGGGAGCTAACCTCGCGAATTTTTTTAAAAAAATGATTTTTTTCCGCACATATAAGCCTCCTCAGCCACCCTCACAAAACCTAGGGTGTCAAGATAAGTCTACCGTGGCCCCTTCTACCCATTCTGAACATTATTTGCCCTCCATTTTGTATCTTAATTCGACCGAAACACAAAATGGTGAACTCCCGTAACGCTTAAGGTTCGCGTACCGGGGCGCTCACCGGTTCGCGTACCGGGTCGCTCCCTGGGAAGCGCACCATCAAAAAAGGTGGGAAAGTAGTTCACAGAAAAGCCACTGGAGACAATTTCACCAAATATAGATTAGCTAATACTACATACCAATCCCTACCATTTTCACAAATTTTATTGGAATTCCATTTAGTCATTTAGCCTGTAGACCTCTCTAAATACCCTGAGGTAAATTACTTCACAAAACACATCTGAAGTGTTGGAATTGACAACCAATGAAAATGTTACTTTCATTTTCTACTTTTTTTACCTGACATTTCATTGGTTATATACCTGAATATATATAAAGGAAGAGAAGAAAACACAGCCATTTTGACTACTACTTCTTGCTGTACATTTCAATAGTATTTTCACTAATTCCTTCAACTTCTTTCTAAAGGTAAGTTTTTATTTTTAAAACTGAAGTATATTGTGCACTATAAGTTAATATGGTAAACTTTTTCTGATAGATATATACTATCCCTCTGTAGTAGTTATAGATTTAGAGAGACTTCTCTGTTATAGTTATGGATGGAGTTAGGCTTCTCTTGTATAATTATGAATTTACTTACGTTAAATCACATACACTTTTTTAAATTCCTACTTCCACTCTGATACTATACACTGCCCAAAGATAAATTCACTGATAAAAAATGCCTATCTAAAATTATTCCCAACATTGCCCTATCTCTACTAATATATATTTTTTTAATCCAAATTTCAGGCAAAATGGAAGGCGAAAACCAAGTTTCTTTTGAAATGGACCTGCAAGAGAGCAGCCAAGAATTGATTGATACAATTGATCAAATTGACATTGAATTTTTCGATGAAACTTGGGACAATGAACTACTGCAATGTGTACAAGCAGTAGATAACCTCCTTGCAAATGAGGACATTTTACACCCTCAGAGACTACAATGTATATTCCATGATAATTATGAAATTTCTGACAATGAAATGTTAGAAAGTTTAATAAATTATGAAACACAATCACAATAAAAAAAAATGCTTAAAAAATAAAGAAAATAAAAAATAATCAACAAAACCAACAATCAATTAACATACTGCATTTGAAAAGTCTCTCATTCTTTTTTCATTGTAGTACGCTGCCCAGAACGCTTCCCGGTTCGCGTACCGGGCGCTACCCACGCAAAAAAAACAATTTTTTTTTTTATTTTTTTTGCCCCGCGGGGCCCTTTTAAAGCCTCCACATTAAACCTAGGGGGTCAGGGAGGATCTACTATGCCCCCTTATGGTCATTTCCCCCTTTGTTTTGGCCTCCTCTTGTCTCTCAATCCTACCGAGAGACAAGATGGCGGCCGCTACGGACTGTTTAGAATGTTGACAGACACCGGAGAGCCAATCAGCTTCGCTACGCGAAGTTCCGGTACGCGCCCCGGTCCGCGAACCGGGGCGCGGACCGGAGCGCGCTTACAGATATATATCTTTTTTTAAACGTTAATTTCTCAAAATCCACTGGAGCACATATATTGAGACCTACAAAAGGCACATCGGGCTACCAGTCCCTACAATTTTGCCAAGTTTCGTGCAAATCCATTCAGCCGTTCGGGCTAAAAGTGAGGCCAACCGCCCTATGGAAAACTCAATGTTAAAAACACGTTTTGGGACCCCCCTTTTTTCTCGGCCCCCCCTTGACGAACCCCCCCCAAATTTTCAAGGGCTGCTCAGAAACAAAATGTTCCATTTTCCAGAAAATTTCAGCCAATTCCGTCCACAAACACCAAAGTTATTAGACATAGAATTTTCAAAAATCCCATAGGGAAAAAATCCTAACTATATATACCTACTGGCGACCGCCAGTAGGTAATTTGTATATATATATATATATATATATATATATATATATATATATATATATATATATATATATGTATGAACACAATACCTTCCCTTGCCTTGCAGAAAGGAATGAGCCGCGCTCGTGACACTGTGGTTTCAAACCATTTCTAATGAGCAGCTACGGGCAGTCCTGACGCGTTTCATGCATCCAGTGCACTTTTTCAAAGGTAAGCCGGGCCACCGGAACCAAATGCGAGTCCGCGAAAATGTTCATATATTGGATTGTTTTGCAGCCCTCTGGTGGTACGTTTTAGATTTTCAGTTCTTGGTGCATGCTGGAATCCGTGGTTTCTTTCACATTGGTCTCAATGATAATCCCCAATTAGTGGTGGCAGTCCGTCCCAAATTTTCATGCTGTCTCCCAGGAAGCAAAGTCTATCCTGTACAGTGTTACCCCTTCTCAGTCCTATTTTCGAGGCTGACAGGGACCATGCCACATTCCGGTACGTGGCAGCGTCCGTTACCCTGTTCGTATTACCGAATCATCAAACATGGTTCAGGGATGGGTAATGATGGCGCACTTGCTGGCGGCGCGTTGCTCTGCGGCGGAACCCAAGCCGCTGAATATGAACACAATACCTTCCCTTGCCTTGCAGAAAGGAATGAGCCGCGCTCGTGACACTGTGGTTTCAAACCATTTTTAATGAGCAGCTACGGGCAGTCCTGATGCGTTTCATGCATCCAGTGCACTTTTTCAAAGGTAAGCCCGGCCACCGGAACCAAATGCGAGTCCACGGAAATGTTCGTATATTTGATTGTTTTGCAGCCCTCTGGTGGTACGTTTTAGATTTTCAGTTCTTGGTGCATGCTGGAATCTGTGGTTTCTTTCACATTGGTCTCAATGATAATCCCCAATTAGTGGTGGCAGTCCGTCACAATTTTTCATGCTGTCTCCCAGGAAGCAAAGTCTATCCTGTACAGTGTTACCCCTTCTCAGTCCTATTTTCGAGGCTGACAGGGACCATGCCACATTCCGGTACGTGGCAGCGTCCGTTACCCTGTTCGTATTACCGAATCATCAAACATGGTTCAGAGATGGGTAATGATGGCGCACTTGCTGGCGGCGCGTTGCTCTGCGGCGGAACCCAAGCCGCTGAATATGAACACAATACCTTCCCTTGCCTTGCAGAAAGGAATGAGCCGCGCTCGTGACACTGTGGTTTCAAACCATTTTTAATGAGCAGCTACGGGCAGTCCTGACGCGTTTCATGCATCCAGTGCACTTTTTCAAAGGTAAGCCCGGCCACCGGAACCAAATGCAAGTCCACGGAAATGTTCATATATTTGATTGTTTTGCAGCCCTCTGGTGGTACGTTTTAGATTTTCAGTTTTTGGTGCATGCTGGAATCCGTGGTTTCTTTCACATTAGTCTCAATGATAATCCCCAATTAGTGGTGGCAGTCCCTCACAATTTTTCATGCTGTCTCCCAGGAAGCAAAGTCTATCCTGTACAGTTTTACCCCTTCTCAGTCCTATTTTCGAGGCTGACAGGGACCATGCCACATTCCGGTACGTGGCAGCGTCCGTTACCCTGTTCGTATTACCGAATCATCAAACATGGTTCAGGGATGGGTAATGATGGCGCACTTGCTGGCGGCGCGTTGCTCTGCGGCGGAACCCAAGCCGCTGAATATGAACACAATACCTTCCCTTGCCTTGCAGAAAGGAATGAGCCGCGCTCGTGACACTGTGGTTTCAAACCATTTTTAATGAGCAGCTACGGGCAGTCCTGACGCGTTTCATGCAACCAGTGCACTTTTTCAAAGGTAAGCCCGGCCACCGGAACCAAATGCGAGTCCACGTTTCAGCCGCCTGGCCTTCATCAAATTCAGTTTAGTTAAACAGATCAGTAGCATTCAAATGTTTAAATAACTCATTTTGCTCCCCCTCCTTAGTGTCAAGCAAGAAAGGACTGCACTTTCACCATAGTCCATTCATTATTTCACACCGCCATCATTGAGTGTCTGTAGATTGCATTTTAGTCCCATAGTGGTGTTTTTAATTTCATGGTAACAAACCTTTAAAGTAAGTAAGCATGGGCGGATTTTGCGAATTGGCAATCCGCAAACCTGTGTATTTACGGATTCGCAATCCGCAAAATCCACGAACTCTCGCGAATTTGCGGATTTTTAATTTTTTTTTGTGTTCGCAAGGATTTCTGCCAGTTCGCGAGTGTTCTGTACCAGTTCGCAATTGCGAACTTACTTGTCGGCTCGCAACGGCCGCAATTGTGTTGTTTCTACATCTGGTTCATCATCACAGGTTCACAGCACCCTCCGTTTCACCACTGCCAGCCTCTGGTACACCCATGCCACCCTCTGGTACATCACTGCCACCCTCTGGTTGGTTTATCACTGACTGTAGATTATGGGGGTGAAAAAAAGCAAGCACACCTGCCCTGCTTCAACTGACATGAATTAATTTGGGGTTGATTAATGTGTCACTGAATTTAAACTTCCAGTCTGGCTGGCACCTGCTTCCTTATCTGTAATTTGCTTTCTGTTGCAGTGCAATTTTTTTTCACAGGACCTTTGTGGCCTATAGTTGCAAGTAGGCAACTGAACTCTGAAGGGGCCCCTCAGGAAGCACTACAGGGAATGGTTACTAATAATAAGATTGAACTTTTGCACCTGCTGAGTGCTCTCAGTTTTGTCTGTAATTGCTTTCTGTTGCAGTGTAATTTTTTTAACAGGACCTTTGTTGTATACTTGTAGCTATTCTCTGAGCCTGCTGTGAGGGTCAGAGCAGGGTCATAGAATAGTTGCAAGTAGGCAAATGAACTCTGAAGGGGCCCCTCAGGAAGCACTACAGGGAATGGTTACTAATGATAAGATTGAACTTTTGCACCTGCTGAGTGCTTTCAGTATTGCAAAAATCCAAATATCCAGCAGCATCCACAAAAAGTCATCCTTCCAGGTCAAGATCCAAATCAAAGTGACCAGCACATGAAGAAAACACTGGGAGGAGCCTGGTGGACAGGAACAGGAAGTTGGAGACTGTGGTGCACTTCCTTCCTCCCACCCCCACCCCCCAAAATGGACTCCTTGCAAAGAAAAAGTGCAGGCAAATGTCAACCTGAGGAGTTATTCTGATAACAATCATAATTTTCAAGGTTTATGCTGCCTGCTGGTGGATTTCTTGTGCGAAATTGCAAATTTTGCAATCTCGCAATTGCGAGATTGTCGCTGCCCGCCGCATCTACGTGTTCGCAAGTGTTTACTCCCGCGAAATTGTATAGTATTCTAGTTGGCAAGTGCGACCAAGCAAAAAATCCGCTTCGCACGGATTTTACGAATTTTCGGCAAGTTCGCGAGTGTTCGCGAATTGCGAATTTACCGAAAATCCGCAAAATCCGCGAGCGGAACGGATTTTATGCCCATGCTTAAAAGTAAGCTTCCATTATTGTAATGGAAAATCTGTTCATACCTCGAAGATTACACTGTACTTATGCCACTGTGGGTTTTATTCCGGGAGCATCAAGGTTTTTAAGATGCTATTGATGTTACAAGCCTTTTTGTCAGCCACTCATTGCACATAAGGTTTCCTGTACCTGAAAGCGCTGGTTTGAGTAATCAGCTCTTTTCATTGAGTAATCAGCACATTTCAACAGCCGGCCCTGGGGGGTGGCGGTTCTCAGGGCCATCTCGGGCTACGGGAGAGGGGATGCATGCCCTCCCCCAACTGATTAAAGCCCCGGGGAGGTGGTGGTCCCCGGGGCTGGGCATCCGCAATGGACTCCCACATTTTAATTAACAGGCTTGACCCCCCCCAATGTTTGGTTTTCAAAGTAGCCATGGGGAGGTGGTGGTCCTTTGGGCTGCGGGGGCGGGCGCGTGGCCACCGCACTAAAATCATGTAGCCCCGGGGAGGTAGTGGTCCCTGAAGCTATGGGGAGGGGGCCCGCGAGGCCCCCACCCAAAAATTATTAAATGCACCGGGAGGTGGCGATCCCCGGGGCAGTGTGGGGGGGCAGGAGCCCCCCACACATTTTTTCTTTAAAAGCCCCGTGGAGGTGGTGGTCCCTGGGGCTGCGGGGTCCCCCACAAGCCCCTGCATGTAATTTTCCCATAGCCCCCGGGACCTGGCCAACCCAGGGGTTAAAGAAACGAAGCGCAGGAGTTTTAAAAAAAGATTTTCAGCCGGATTTGCGCACCTAGCGCAAATTCAGCTGAATATGTATGAAAAAAAGCTTTTTTTTGGTCCTAGGGTCCCCATGGGGCCGCTAGCAGGTCTAGGGGGCCAGGGTGTTTCTACCCTGCCCCCTTTTCATATTTTTTATCTTTTTATTTTTTACTACTTTCTCGAGACTCGGTACTACCAAGTCACAAGATGGCTGCCGACACATTTTGGTTTGGAGTGGTGGCAGCCAATCAGAATGAAGCACGTGATTGGGAGGGTTTGCGAATCCTCCTTGGCCCTCAGATATCAATATTTTTATTATTTTAATTTCTCAGTAACTACTGAACGGATTTACACCATTTAAAAAAAAGGTTGGTTTCTTAAGCAAGAGCTACCTTATTGCCAAATTTGGTGTAATTCAGTTCAGCAGCTCAGGCTTACCACCTACTTGATTTAGGTGGTAACTGCAAGTGTTTTGCGACCGCAAATGCAGTCGCAAAATAATCATACATTGTTGATAGACTCGCTATTAGGAAGAGACTCCCTTGCCACGCCCCTTCCTAATAGCGAGTCGCAAACCACATTTCGCAAAATTCTCGTTTGCAAAAAATGGTTGTACATCTCTCTAGCTGACTGAGACACATCATTCATTCCTGGAGGACTCTATTGGCTGGCACATACGCTGTGGGCGCTATTTCCGGACTTCTCTTCCTCATGGGAGAGAACCTTTGAGCTGAGATGGTGCATATCCTTTTCTGAACTCTTCTAGAGATTTGGTCATTGATGGCCCTTCAAAAGAATACATTTAATTATGCTGCACTCCTAAATTGAATTTTCTGAAATTTATGTATTTACTCTTCCTAAATTTACTGGTAAAATGAAACCATCCTCAAATCCTGTTTCTGTCTCTCTAAGTCTCATCTTTAATTATTGATTGTGCATTCCAATTTGAGTATTAATGAGAAATGGGAATCTAAACAGAGTGATCTCTGGGCATCAGATTCTTATGTTAATATTCTGCATGGCTCTAACTGAATTATTGGTTTGTATGATTTTAGTCCGACTGCATTTCTTCAGGATATTAGGTATAGCTGTATTAATTCTTCATTTGTAGAGTGTAGTTTTGAGAGTTACATATACTCATCTAATTACTAGTTAGTAGGTCAGTTAACAAATTCCAGGTCCTCCTTGGATAACTGGATTGGATCCCCTATATCCAAACGCTTCTTGGCACGATTCAAGATCCATCGGAGGACCAAGTAAATGACCCGGATGTTTAGTGTCAGGAAATAAAGTGAGACAAAGTAAATGGGCCCAGTGGTGCTGCAACAGAACAGTTAAAGACATTGACATTCTGAGAGAGTCCACAGTGACAAGGGAGTCACATACAGTGGAGGACTGGGCTTCATCCCCTTACCACAGGGAACCGTCTCCTACCCTGCCGGAAGTCGGACCCTGTGTTCACGCTGTGTTTTCTACCCCCTCACACTCCTCTTTCCTCCTTCATTCTTCTAAGTGTGCCGGTGACCAAAGCACTCCTCTCCCCTTGTTGGGGAGGGATCCAGCATCCATGCCCTTGAGTCTCAGCGACCCCGCGGAGTGACTCCACCGCGACAAGGGATTCACACATAATGGGAGACTGGGAATGATCCCTTTACCACTGTGAGCTGTCTCTCAACCAGCCAGACATCAGACACATTTACTTCCTGGTCTCCTCGCTGTGCCTCCTACCCCCTCCCTCACCTCTTCCCTCCTTCAATCTTTGCTTGCCTCCCCTATTATTTTCCTTTCTCCCCTGAATCTCTCTCTCCCCCTGCCTGCTTTGTTCCATTTAATCTCTCTCCCCGTCGCCTTTTTACATTACCCCCTTACCCTTCTACATGCCATGAACCAACGGATGTAACTTGTAATTGATGTACCTTCTGTAAAAATATGTAACTTGCAACCTATATAACTCTCCTCAAGTAAAGCGCTTTGATACCTCCGGGTCTAGCGAGCGCTATATAAAACTCAAGTAAATAAATAAAGGTGATAATGGGGTGCATATAAAAAAGACTGAAAGAGAAGTTTGAGGTTTGATAGGAAGGGTGGGGAACGGCTGCAAAAGGGGGGGAAGGTTGGGGCACAGCTGCAAATGGTGGGAAGCATAGGTTGGTAGGAAAGAGTGGAACCATGCTGTACTGAATGGGATAGTAAAGAATGATTGAAGATGCGTTTGAAGGCGTGGGATGGGAGAGGTTATCAAAGACGTGCTGATAGGTATGGAAACACTAGAAAATAGTGGATGACATATTGAAAATTGTTGGTGGGCAATGAGTGCTGGAAGACATTTTGGAAGAGATGGAACGGTAGAAGGTGGTGGAAGACATTTTGGAAGGCAGGGAGTCGCAGAGAATGATGGAAGGCATTTGTAGAATGTGTTATGTTGGAGAATGTTGGAAGACATGTTGGAAAGAGAATCTTGGTAGACAAAAGTGCAATTATGTTGGAAGAGGTGAATGGTGGTTGTGTAAAGGGAAAATGAGAAGTGGAAAGAGTAACTGTGTAAATGAAGAATAACAGTAAGAGGTTAATAGGATAGTGGAGAACGGCAATAAGAAGGCGGATGACTAGAACACAAACCTAGGAGGAGCTACAAGAGAGGGAAACAAATGTAGAGTTATGGGAGCAGGAGCTGTGAGGAGGAAGAGTCAGGAAGCACGGTCATTGTACACATATGCAAACCTCCTGGCTTCACCAGAAACCTCCACTTGACGTACAGCAGAGACACTTGATTGACATGGTGTGTTGGCAGTTTTCGGTCACAATGAAGGAGCGCATGCAGATAACGAAGATGTTCCCGAAGCAGGTGACACACGCCATGACCCAGACAAAGACCCGCAGGAGGATGTTAGCCAGGAGGTCTTCGAAGGAGGAGATCCCATCCGTGTTCGGCTTGCACGCTCTGACGTGAGGGGCGTAGCTGCAGTACTGGAACTTCTTAAAGTATCTGAAATGGGAAGCATAGTATCTTAACGGAGAATTGATCAACATTTTGCATCACAATTCAAGAAGCTCCATCTTTCCCTTTAATTAACTAGGGAGCACTGGAGAAGCAATTGTAATGCGGCGTGTGATGGACAAACTGTGGGCACCGTAGCCAAACATAAGAGAGGGCCGCTGATTAGCCGCTGATTTACAAAGCTACATGCAAATTTCAGTCGCTTCGCCTCGTTTGCAAATAGAGCAATTTACACATGCAGCTTCATGTTTGCGACTCACAAAAAATTAAATTTGGCTGGTAAATGGGAATATTAACACTGAAAATCATGCCAGTATTGCATAATATTAAGTGTGAGCAAACATCTCATATAGGTGGGGTCTGTGCCTTTGAAAGAAGATTCCCAGGAGGTTGGATCCATTGTGAATTCAATGATAGTTGAAAATTTACTCGAAGAGCTGTCTGAAGATTAAGTGAGTAAATGATTAATTATAGTTTAGGAATCGGACCCTTATTGGGTGAATATGGATAACTTCACAGACTGGGCATTTTCAAAAGGATACCCTTTTCCCAGCTTGTCAATTATGCCATACTCCACTAAAGGAAGATCTTTCCTACAAATAAAACGCTTAGTTAGACAACAAAAGCTGTTTTGCTGTAGAATTATCATTATCAGATTTTTTTTCCGGTATTTCTTGTTTTAAATACCTTTATACAGTTTGCGAAGTTCAAAAGGATCATACAATTCAAAAACAACATTTCTGGAAGTTATTGAGGAAAAACCTTGGCAACTTTCTACTTAATTTGCAATTCTGGACCATGTTTGTCAACTTCCTGGTCTGAAGAGACTGTTCCCTAGACTGTAATTTCTAGCCAATTCGATATGTTTGCTGCAATGTTGTGCTAACTGGTAATGAGGGAGATTTGCTGTTGAGGACTTTATCTATGTTGATTGCATGTGGGTATTTTAGGGTCTGTCCAATGTATTCTGTTTGGATTGAGCAAATCATAAGACTGTTCAGACAGGAATGAATAATATGCATTGTTGGGTGACAAGTGCTGTTGGGAGTTCGATGGTAGCTGACATATCAGAACAGAACTGGGTTACTCCATCCCAAACGTGACAGATATCCCGTTCACCAAATTAAAATTCCATTATATCCTATAAACTTGTAATAGGGCGGATGACAAGATTGTATTCAGGCCCTATGTTAAATGTTCTTATGGTGAGTATACTGTTCCTGATCAATACCAACCTACAAAGCTATTGGGTTGGAGCTGTAGCCATCATCATCTGGCCAGCTATTTACTGGACCGGGCACACCCTTTATGGTAATATCATTAAAAGAAGATGCGCTGAATCCACTGTGTCTCCTAACTAGCTCTCCCTCCCTTCCCAGGTATTAGGAGTGGGTAGAGAAGAAGAATAGGAGAAAAGAAAAAATGTGAGAAAAGGAGTGGTGGAGCCTCACGGGAGTAACACCATGGAGGCTTTGCAGGAAGGTACTCGCCTGCCGCCTAGGTACTCATCATCAGCAGCCACCACTCCAACCAAAAAAGTGTAGTGTGAAAAGAAATGAAATATAGGTGACAATAAAGGTGCTAGGGGGGCACTCGCAATTAGGGGGAGCAAATTACCATGAGGTTGAACCTCATGGTAATTTGCGAAAACTTTGAAAAATGCACTTTTGTGCATTTTTCAAAGTTTCATGTTGTGCACACACATGCCCTTAGAGCATGTGTGTGCACAACATATGTGCACAGATTGATTTCAAGGGTGCAACAGGGTGTCCTTTGGACACCCCTGCACCCTTGAAATCGCATTCTCAATTTGCGATTCGCTAATTGCTAATCGCAAATTGAGAATGTCTTCCCGGAGGAGCTGAGACGCTAGCAAGCAAGATGGCAGCGTAAGCTCCCGGCTCCGCTGACCTCCGCCAGCAGCTCGTATATCCTGCAATTTATCCTGAACTTACACCGGACTCCCGTGCACATGAGGTTTTCCTGACTCTGAAGGTGCAATCCCGAAATTTCCAACTTATCGGGTGACGAAGATACGCCGTGTTTCATTCTCGGCCTACCTCAGCGTGGAAGCCGGGGCCTCGATTTCTACCCCATCCGGGTTGGAGTTAAACAACATCGGCTGCGGGACTTGGGCTGCGTCCGGTCTCCCGAACTGGGACAAAATTTGGTTGTTTCGAATGGCGATTTCGTTAACTACCTACGCCGAAGACGCTGCAGCGTGACGCACCGGTTGCTGTGGTCCTGGATCCGACGCCCGGAGACTCCGTAAGCCTCCCGGGGGGGACGGTCCTGGGCCCTTACTAGCGGCGAAGGTGTTGATATTGCAAGGCGGAGAGCGCCCACTGTTGTCATCGGCTTCTTGTGTGCTTGTTACCCCGGAGTAGTCGACCTCCGGGGTTCCTGTCCTGCTTTGTCACTTCGCAAAAGGGGATGGGGGGGACGGAAGGCACACCATCGCTGCAGACCGTAATGGCCGCCATCGGGGCGCTCCACTCGCAGATCACCGCCACATACCAGAAACTTTCTGTAACAGTGGACAATATCTGCCAGAGACCGGACGACGACTTTTCGGCACGCTATCAGCCAGCAGTTGTACCCATGGAGCATTGTACGCTTGAGTTTGAGGACCCCGTGCGGAAGACGGATTTCATGTGCTTTGCTGATCCCCGCATAACAGATTGCACGCCTGTGATCATCGTCAGCTTCCCTTGCTTGATCCCTATTCCGCCAAATATCGACATGGACATTCTTGAGTGCCGCAACAAGTTCTTCAGTGCCTATCGGAGAGACTCACTATCCTCCCACACCTTTCCTCGCCTGCTTTGTGGATATCGTGAACTTTTATCCTTTTTCCGATTCGATCGCATTGACTTGAACTTTTATGAACGCTCTGTTTCTTCCACTATGGTTTTGGTTTGGGTTATAAGGGCTCTCATGAAGGACCACACCGGCCAGGGTTAATCTGTCTTTTTGGGCTTGATATAATATCTTGATTTGATGCCGGGATTGTGACCTATAATGTACGGGAGTCGGGTGGTTTTTACTTTACTCCCTCAGATTGACTATATACTTTGCCGCATACTGTCTTGATTGTGTTTCGGGGTGGTCGCTTCTGGCGGGGGGTAAGGGAGACCGGGAGTGTGTTTTTATTTCTCCTCCTCCGCCTCTTTCCTTCTTTTAGGGTACGTTTCTGGGCGACAGGCACGCTGCTAGTGGGGTAGGCCGAAGCCATTGCAGGGGTGCAGGGTGGGGGGTTGTTATTTTTCCTTTGTTTTGTTCTATGGCTCCCTTTCTCTTTCTTTTTTCCCCCTTCGGGAGGCGGGCTGTTTATCCTTTACTGATTTCTTATCCATCTGGGTGTCTACACTGGCTCTGATTCTTCTGTACTTCGATGGGTGGGTCATGGGGATGGAATTCGCTCTTGATCGTTAACATGTGGTTTATCCTTTTTTATGTGTAACTATGCTGACGTCGCATGCTTCGTTATATTTGACTGTTGCGAAACTGCTTCTCCTCGCCTATTATGTACTGTATTTTATGGTGAGACAACAGATATCTTTAATGTCGCTCCCGTTTCTTTAATAAAAACGTATAAAAAAAATAAAAAAAGAGAATGTCTTCCCATTCATTCCTAAGGGCCTCTAGGCCCATAGGAATGAATGGGGAGGTATTCCTTAATTGCGACTCGCAATTTGCGAGTCGCAATTAAGGAATATTAAGAAATCGCAATTTATTTAGCGATTTCTTGATGCATTGCATTTTGCAATTCCTTAATTGCGATTCCTTATTTTTCGCAATTAAGGAATCGCAAAAAGCAATATTGATGCATGTGCCTGTTACTTTCATTATTTAAGAGTAGCAAGTGGTCTGTGGGACCACTGTGTACTGTACTCTTGAAAAATTTATTTTGTAACATTCTCAAAGGTAAGGGGTTCCTTGCGGACAAAGTACCTTGCAGTAGTCGCACAAAAATCATTGTTTTGAGACCGGAATTCACAAAACAATAGTACATATTACTGCGAATCACTATTTGGAAGGGATGCCCCAAACACGCCCCTTTCTAATATCAATTTGGTATGTAGTTGCAACCTTAAAATGCAATTCCATAACATGTTACAGAATCACAGTTTGGGTTTCATACAAAGGCGTTGTACATTTAGCCCAGAATCAAAAAGCGCGTTGACGCCTCGTCTGGGGTAGTAAGTGCTATATAAATGCAATTACAATACAATACAATACATCTGGCACGCAGACATTGGCACATAAAGAAAGCAGTTCAGTTCACAGTGGCCCCAAAAACATTACTGTTACTTGATATGCCCCATGAGGAACCTTGTGAAAAACATCTGTTCCTCTCATGAGTGTAACTCAGTCAAGAATGTTAAGGGGTATGAGTCTGTGAGTTCCCAACAAGCACGTTTGGGGTACTCAATTGAAAAGAGCGGGGCATTTTAGGGCAGCAGCACAAGTGTAATGGGCAGTGTTAGGAGCATTAGACTGGACTTATTTAAACAAACACTGGCAAAGCCAATAGGTTTGGCCTACGCAGGAGCCGTTGGCTTTGTCAATGTCTTTTAGCCATGTTGTACAGTAGTGTGGAGTGGAGTAGAGCAAATTAAAGCGGTTTGAGGTAGAGTGGTGTGGAGTGGCGCAGAGTGTAGTAGAGTGGCGCAGATTGGAGTGTTGTAGAGTGGCATATAGTAGAGTGAAGTGTCACAGAGTGGAGTGGTGTAGATTAGAGTGGTGCAGATTGGAGTGGTGCAGAGTGCCACACAGTGGAGTTGCAGACAGTTGAGCGGCATAGAGTAAAGTGGAGTGGTTTAGAGTGGATTGGACTGGCATAGAGTAGAGTGGTGTAGAGTGCAGTGGCGTAGTGTGGATTGGCATAGAGTTGAGTAGCGTGGCATAGAGTAGAGTGGTGCAGAGTAGTGTGACACTGTGTGGAGCAAAGTGGTGTGGCTAGTGTAGAAGAGTGGCGTAAAATGAAGTTGCATAGAGTGCAGTGAAATAGAGAGGTGTGGAGTGGCATAGAGTAGAGTGGCGTAGAGTAAAGTGGACTGGTGTAGAGTACAGTGGTGCATACAGTGCAGTGGCATAGAGTGGTGCAGAGTAGAGTGCAGTGGTGTAGAGTGCAGTGGTGTAGAGTGCAGTGGCACAGAGTGGTGCAGAGTAGAATGGTGTGGAGTGCTGTAGAGTAGAGTGGCATAGAGTTAAGTGGCATACATTACAATGAATACAGTGCAGTGGTGTAGAGTAGAGTGCAGTGTTGTAGAGTGCAGTGGTGTAAACTGGTGTAGAATATAGTGGTGTAGATTGCAGTGGTGTAGAGTGCTGTAGGGTGGTGCAGAGTATAGTGGTGTAAAGAAGAGTGGTGTAGAGTGCAGTGGCATAGAACGCAATGGCGTTAAGTGGAATAGAGTAGAGTGCCAAAGAGTGCAGTAGCGTAGAGTAGAGTGGTGCAGTGTAGAGTGGCGTAGAGTGCAGTGGCATAGAGTGCAGTGGTGCAGATTAGAGTGCAGTGGCATAAAGAGTAGAGTGCAGTATAGTAGAGTGCAGTGGTATAGAGTGGTGCAGAGTAGAGTGCAGTGGTGTAGAGTGCAGTGTCATGCAGTATAGTGGTGCAAAGTAGAGAGGCATTGAGTGCAGTGGCACAGAGTAGGGTGCCTCGGAGTACAGTGCAGAAGTGTAGAGTGCAGTGGCATAGAGTGGTGCTGAGTAGAATGCGGTGGCCTAAAGTGAAGGGGCTTAGAGTAGAGTAGTGCAAAGTAAAGTGGTGTAGAATATAGTTATGTAGAACAGAGTGGTGCAGAGTAGAGGAGTGTAGCGTAGAGTTCAGTGAGATTAAAAGCAGTGGCATAAAGTGCAGTTGCGTGGAGTGGTGCAGAATAGAGGGGCATAGAGTGCAATGGCCTATGTTAGAGTGGTAGAGTGTAGTGGCATGGAGTGCAGTGGCATTGAGTGGTGCAGAGTAAAGTGCAGTGACGTAGAATTGTGTAGAGCAGAGTGGTGTGGAGTACAGTTGTTTAAAGTGCAGTGGCGTAGAGTGGCATAGCAAACAGTGGTATAGAGTGCAGTGGTGCAGACAAGAGCAGATTGGCAAATGGTGCTGTGGCGTAGCGTGGTGTAGAGTGGCGTAGAGTGCAAAGGTGTAGAGTAGAGTGGGGATGAGTGGAGTGCAGTGCCATAGAGTGCAGTGGCATAGAGTAGAGTGCTGCAGAGTACAGTTCAGTGACGTAGAGTAGATGCAGTGGCATAGAGTACAGAGTAGGGGTGAGAGGGAAAAAAGCAACAGGGAAGGGGATTGTGGGAGGGAATAGAAGCTAAATGGACAGGGATATGGGAGATGGACTGAAAACACAAGCACTCATATGGAGTTCTTGAACACAAAGAAAAACATAGCTTGAAAACCAGGAACAGTGGTTGGACACAAGTACTTGGCCCATTCTCCAGGGGAGGTCCCAACACAAGAAGAGGACATGACGCCTGAATGTCGTGCCACATGGGAGCAATGCAAATCCAAGTGACGCTGAAGAGAACAGATGCTAAGCTATGGGTGGGCTGTAAGCACACTGTATGCAAACAAATATCTCACAGAGATGGTACATGTGCTTTATAGGTGAAAGCGAAAATAAGGGCATATTTACAAGAACTGACACATTGGCATTGATGTGTCAAATTTCTTGTGACTGCTGCAAATGCCCTAATAATGTCATGGATGCACTTTATTTACAATACAGTGCTCCATGGCGCAAAGATTCATGGATCTGTCTGGAATTCTGACGCATCTTTTGACACTAAAGTGATGCTTTAACCGCATGCGCGCTAGCGGTTTTCCCGCTGCGCGCTGAAAATTTGAAAAACCCGCGTTACGTGACAAAGCCAGCTCGTCATGCGCGTTGCGCAGGTAACGCCCATGACGAGCTGGCTTTGTCATGAGCGCTGAAGGGGTTAATGGAGTTGATCGTAAGACTGACGCAACTCAAGCAATGTGGTCAGAACACAGAGGAGAGTCCCATGTTAAAAGCCCTGTGTCATTCCTTACGCCTGATCTGAGCAGGCATAGGGATTTTGACGCAGTCAAGTCGTAGAGTGACGCAGAGAAAAGTTGTCAATTTCACTGCGTCAGTTCTATGTGGCTATTAATGATGGAACGCCTGCCCTGCATACATTATACCTGGTGCAGGTATACTGTGACGCAGGCCTCTACAAACTGACACATTGGGCACAATGTGTCAGTTTGTAAATATGGAGCAGTGAGGAGAACTGATTTCTCCTCTGCTGCATCAAACAAAATTACCTTGTTACGGCGCTAGCTCCTTGTAAATATGCACTTTTGAGCATTTTTAGCAGCATTAAGATAAGCTCAGGGGTGCAGTTATCAGTTGTGCAGCCGGTGCAGAGGCTCCGGAGCCAGACGTAAGAAAGGGGTTCAGGATTCTCTGCACTCAGACTGCCCCTCCACTCCAGAATGCGTTCTGCATGTGTATCCATGGAGCTAAATCGTAACTCGGCGCCCGTCCGAGAAAGACAGAAAGACTTCATATGAGGAAAGAGAAGAAAGAAGGATGAAGGGGGCATAAAGGAGAAAAAAGGTCCAGGCAGTGGAGGTAAAGAAAAGAGGAATAGCAAAAATAAAGTCGATGAGAAGAAAGGAAAAAGGTCAGAAGATTCTATTAAGACAAGAGAAGCTACGAAGGAAAAACAGAAGAGGGTGAACATCTAAAGTAGCGGGAAACAGGATGGAAGTAATAGAGAGGGTGTGAATAAATGAGAATACAAAGGATATACCACAAAGGAAGAGCAGAGACAGCAGAAAAGGAGAAGGGAAAGACAAATGAGAATGGAAAGAAAGAGATGGGGCAGGAGTAGAAGGGTGAAGATTAGAAGGGCAGAGAGAATAGAGAAAAGAGAAGGGGTAGAAGAGGAAAAGAGGAGAATGTAACGGCCAGAAATAAAACAAGGAAAGAGACAGGATAAGAGAGGGAGGGAGGGAGGGAGGAGATATGGGAAAAGAAAAAGGGCCTTGGAGAGTTAAATATGAAAAGAATTAGGGGGCAAAAAAGGATAAAGAGAAATGAAGTTGAGCTATGGAGTGAGATAGAAAGGGTATTAAAGAAAGGGTGGAAGGACATCAGCATGAGTTGCAGAGGATGGGAAAGAGACAGAGTGAAAGTGTGTAGGGAGGAGTGAAAACTCAAAAGGAGGAATGAGATGAGAGGAACCAGAGATGGAGACGAGAAAGAGATGACAAACAGAATAAGAAACGGGGTGACTCAAGCAGAGGCACGGCTATCATTTCTGCAGGGAGTAGCGCTGTTGCCTGGAGTGGTGAGGCATACCATAACATATAACACGCATGTGTATTTGCAATGCACATATTGACACAGAAGGGTATCTTGGCGCTGAATAACAGATGTTTATTATTACCCAACTCAATGGTACTCATTTATTGACCTCAGAAGGATGAAAGGCTGAGTGAACCTCAGGTTTTGAACCTTTTGACCATGAGGTCAAACACAGGACCCTACATTGGATGCATTAGTCCACTGAGCCAACAGACCCAGCAGGGCCCACAACACTCTTGCTAGGTCACCTGGAAATGCTAAATGACATCCACCACAATACAAGTTCACACCAATGGAGATTGTGTATCATTCATTTGGAAAGTGCAGCATACTAGGTCATTCCCAGGGCTTACTTTGCATCCCCTGCCAGCTCAGATATGTGGTTAACTGCCATGCCAGTGGTTGGGGAAGTGCACATGCACACAGTTGGAATAGGTGCCTTTAGGCAGTGCTCACTTTTTAGGCAAAAGCACTTTGCAGGCTGGCAAGATTAACAGCCTGATTCATCAAGCTGAATTGCGCTCGCAAAGGGCCAGATTCTGAGAATCTGGCCCTTTGCGAGCGCAATTTATGCATTTGGGATTCATCATCCCAAATGCAAAAATCGGTAATTGCTAATTCGCTAAATTGCGAGGAATTACATTTAAGGAATCTCTATTTGAGATTCCTTAAATGCAATTCATGAAGCATTTTAAAATTGCGAAAATGCAATTTTGGGCCGCTATTTACCGAGAGGTCAGACCTCTCGGTAAATAGCAAAAACTTAGAAAAATGCTTTTAAAAGCATTTTTCTAAGTTGCATGTTGCACACACACATGTCCCTTGGACATGTGTGTGCGCAACACCTGTTTCAATTTGCATTTCAGGGGTGCTACAGGGTGTCCTTTGGACACCCCTGGCACCCTTTCAATCGCTATCTTATTTGCGAGTAGCAAATTGCTACTCGCAAATAAGGAATACTCCCCATTCATTCCTATGGGCCTTTTGGCCCATAGGAATGAATGGGGAGTTATTCCTTATTTGCGATTAGCAATTTGCTACTCGCAAATAAGGAATGTGTAGGAATCGCTATTTATTTAGCAATTCCTACATGAATACCGTTTTGCGAGTCCTTAATAGTGATTCGCTATGATTCGCTATTAGGGGCTCGCAAAACGGCCCGTTGATGAATAAGGCTGTAAGCCCATACTTTTAATGCTAAAAACTAAAATACGAGTCTCATGAAGAAGAGAATTGTCAGCTGTAAAGCCCACTCCAGATGAAAGTGTCATACACAACAGGAGGTCACTTCACAGCTAAGACTATGCAAGAAGGGGAAAAAGTCATTTTACAGATGAGACTTTTATGACCCTGTCTTTCTAATTTTAGTAGTACTTGTGGTAGAGCAGCAGATCAGCAGAAGTACCTGCTCCGGGGAGATGCAACAGACAGGGCCTTGCTGCGCTGCCCTACGTCAGAGCAAAAGGGCATTGGATAAATGCAGTGCATTCCTGTCCTTTCCCCCTGCGCTGGCGCACAATGGGCTCATAAATATGCCCCAGAGTGAGCGCACATTCACACTACATCACGAGCTCATGCACCTGTGCAGTGGGATGCTGCTAAGAGAATACGAGGAGAGCAGCTGAGCCCCATGTCTGACACCACAGCCAGCCAGGTCTTAAGCAACAGCTCTTTGTATCTCTGCAATATCACCTTCTACATTATATGTGAGAAAATAGGAATACCTTCTTGAAGCAGAGAAAAGAAAGGCTAAAAAGTAAGGGTTAGATGAAAGTGTAACTATTAGCATGGGGGCACTTGGCAGATGCCTGCCTAAGAGAAACTGGGGTTGTATGGTGACAGCCTGCCCTGACACTAGGGGGAAATCTGATGCGTTTTGGTTCCAGCAGTTATTCTTGATCTGGAACCAGGTTCTAGGTGTGATACGCACAATGCTTAATTTGAGCCAGTGGTTTCCGATGCTCAACACCAGTACTTAATTGTCAACACCAGCACTTATGGCAGCTGCCACATGGTGGCGCTGATTGTGTCACTTGGACATGAGCACAGCAACAGTTATTTTATCAGTTCAAAATATATTGAAAACTACTAATACCTGGCTCGTGAGTCATTCTGATAGCTTTGAGGGCCTGGATAGTCTGAATTGCCACACCTGTAGGAGTGTGATGGCTGATACTTGTGTTGTTACTGGCACAGGGACAATGGATGGTGCCTGCAGTGGCTTCCTGATGAGGGACCTGGCACTTATATTTTTTTACAAATTAAGCACTGCATCCGCGGCTCTTCGCAACTGGGTCCAGGCTTGGTTTGCTGACACGCAACAGGGCCCACGGCCCATACACAATCAGCAAGTTTGCCGTGCACAGTAGTGTGTTGGGGAATGCATGGCTCTTCTTTCCTCTTTAGTACAATCAGACTACAAAAACAAAATATCTAAGATCACCAGTAATTCTTTTCGACTGGGTTGAACATCTGGCTGGGAGCATTTGTCACACAGCGTCCAGCTGGACCTTCACATCTTTGCTGCAAAGACCTGTTAAAGTTGAACAAAAGGATTCTGCCTCCTGCAGGATATTGGGACGTGTTAGGAATGGGGGGTCTCTAGTTGGCAGAGGTAGGTACCTTTGTCCAGATAGGGACCCTTGCTTCTAGTCAGGGTAAAGGAATTCACTCCTAAAATAACCCCTGCTCACCCCCTTGGTAGCTTGGCACGTGCCGATAGGCTTATCTCAGAGGCAGTGTGTAAAGCATTTGTGAACACATACAGTAATACAGTGAAAACACTACAAATGGACACCACACCAGTTTAGCAAAACAAGTAATCTTTTTCTACACCAAAACAAGACCAAACTACAAAAATCCACAATACAGTATTAAAAATAAGGCTTCCAAATGGTAGAAATAGTTCGGTTCAATGCAAGTTGTAATTGTAACACTTTTCTCACAAAGTACCTTGGATGCGTCACGCAAAACAAACAAAATGGCCGCAGGGAAGGTGATGCGTCAGTTTCTTACATGCAGGGAAGGTGATGAGTTGGTTCCTAGCTTTGGGGGAGGTGATGTGTCGGTTCCGTACCGGAGAGGAGGTGATGCGTCGGTTTCTTAATGCCTGGGGAGGTGATGCGTCAGTTTCTTACTGCATCCCCCAATGATTCGACATTCTTGGCTCCTCGATGCGTCGATCCGGTACGATGTGTGGTTTCGTGCAGCCACACTGAAGGCTTGCGTCGGGATCGGTGCGGTTGCACCCGATGCATCATGCGGCGATTTCTCGAGCTGTGGCAGGAGCTGTGAGGGTTTCTTTGGCGATGCGTCGGAAACAGGTGCAGATGCCACACGCTTCTTTGATGTTGCGTCGATTTTCCAGCTCCCAGTGACAAACAGTCTCTAGAGGTCCTAAACAGCAGCAGGCACCTCTTTACAGGTTGAAATTCCCAACACAGAAATTCAGGGAAGCTGGTGGTGAAGCCTTTGTGTCCCTGAGACTTCAGACCAGGAGGCACGCTCAGTTTAAGCCCTTGGAGATCTTCTTGCAAGCAGGTGACAAAGCAAACAGCAAAGTCCTTTTCTTGACAGCAAGCAGCCACTGCAGGCCAACCCCAAGACAGAAAACAGCACAGGGGCAGTATTCCTCCTCAGCTTCTCCGGCTCTTCTCCTTGCCAAAGGTTCCTCTTGATTCCCAGAAGTGATCTAAAAGTCTGGAGTCTGGGCCCCTCTTTTTATACACCAAAATCCTTTGTTCTCTGAAGGCAGAGAGTTTCTGTACCCAGCCAAAACCAGTTCTGTCCTCACTGGTGCAGCCCCCTGGCAGGAGGTGGAGACAGCATTGTTGCAGGCAGACCAGGCCCATTCAGGTGGAAGGAAATCCCCTCCTCCTACTCTAAATGCAGCTCAGGTCTATTCAGCCCAGTCCTGACTCATCAGACTTCTGGAGCCGCTGCTCCTCTCCAGCCCCTGTCATCCAAAAGCCAGACATGCAACACACAAACCTAGCAGAGGCGCACTGGATGGTTAGGCAAGAAAATACCTACTTTTTAAAAGTAGTAATTTCAAACACAGAATGAAAATATCACCCACACTAAAAGATGCACTTTAACATTCTGCGTTCAGGCATACTAAACTGTATTTGTTTACCTTGTTCCCAAGGCCAGTTATGTTTATAGGATGTTATAAACAAACTCCCCATTCTGTCCGATGGGAACAGGTAGCCTTGCAATAGTGAAAAACAAAATATGCAGCATTTCACTATCAGGACATGCCACACACAACTGGGCATGTCCTACATTTCACTTACAATGCACCCTGCCCACAGGGGTACCTTGGGCCTACCTTAGGGGTTATTAATATGTATAAAAGGGAAAGTTTAGGGACTGGCAAGTGTGTGCACTTGCCAAGTCGACATGGCAGTCCCAGACTGCACACAGGCTCTGCAATGGCAGGCCAGAGTTACATTTCACAGGCTGCTTCCGTGGGTGGCACAATCCGTGCTGCAGCCCACTAGTAGCATTTGATTCACAGGCCCTGGGCACACACAGTGCACTATACTAGGGTCTGACAAGTAAATCAAATATGGCAATCATGAAGCACTAATACATAACAATAATTTACACAGAGAGCACTAGCACTTTCGCACTGAACAGCAGTGGCAAATTGCCCAAAGAATCTAGACCAGCAAAACGGAGTTCAACCCACCGCAAAAACACAGGAGGCAACCGCAAAAAATGGAAGGGAGACCCACGCCAAGTCTAACAGAAAGTAAATAAACACACACACACAATTACACCATCCATTCTCTCCTGAACACAGACCCTCTCACCCACAAATCATCCATGCAGTATTCGATATTCCTCAGTTCCTTAACTTCCTCCAGTGGAGCAGGCATGTGACAGGAGTCCCAATTTCAAATCAATATCAGCATGACTTGAAGGGATATAACAATAGGAATTATAAATGAAATCAGTCTGAAGCAAGCAGATGGGAAATCTAGAGTCCATGCCAAGAACTCAAGCCCTGATTGCCCCCTTCAAAGTAGATACTCAGAGGCCCTTAGACTGGAATGGAGGGGCAGTGGAGGCAGAGGTCAGAACTCCAGGCAGGCAGGCATTCAATCTGCAGCAGATGGCAGAAGGACCCTCCCTCCCTCCATTCCAGCGGGATAAAATATCAGACACGAATTAGACCAACCACTCCCACCATGGTGATCGAACAAGTATGCACGGATTGCTGGAGCAAGGGGGAGGTCCGCCATCAGTACCATGGCAGCATGATCAGATGATTGGGCCCCACCCCCATCCCCTTCCTGAGCCAGAGCAGGCCAGACAAGGAACCAGCACAGATGGCAGCAGCAAGCAACGCAAGACACCCAATTTGGTGGCACCACTAGAAACACCTGTGTTGTTACACTAATAATAAGGATTTATAGAGCTCAATAACAACTGTTTCTTGGCACTTGAACCTCTTTATGCGTGGTCAGGGAAATTAGTCAGTATTTCTCCTTCGCCCATGATACAGGTGCCTCCAAGTTGGTTAAAATTCAGCCCAATAAGAGTTGAACCCTGAGAGTCCACTAGGACATGAAACATCACCGTGCTATCGAGGCCTGAGAATCCAAGATGGCGCTCTAAAGCTCCCTCCTAGTGCAGGCCCACTTGTCGCTGCATAGCGCCAATATAGACACCCTTGTGCAATGCTGCATTATGGGCTGGATTGCTTTGTGCAGGAAGGGGTGCCTTCCTATGTAAAACAATATTTTAAGGCGATTTCCTCTTTCGATGCATGATGCAGAATGAGTCACAGATTGAAATAAGAAGTAACGACCAGAAATAAGAATATATTTATTCTCGTTATGCCTCTCTCAGGAAGGCTTAGCAATTGTACGCATTCCCCAGGTCTACTAGCTTTGATAAATCTAGGAAGGCGGTAAAATCCATGGATCAATGCATGGGAACGCCCATGGTCCACCCAAGGAACACCCCTCAGACGCAGAGTGACAACGCAGCGTACCAAGTCACACAAGGCGACACAAATACCAACTAACGTTGCGCCCTGACTGAGCCATAAGAGTGGCACAACCACAACACAAAATGTTAGTAAATCCGGGGCTGAGTTTGAGTAGCTTAGAATGCTCAGTGCTTATACACACATTTAATGGTCCACAACCTGGACTACAGCATGCATTTAGGAATATCACAATACATCAAGTCAGGACCTCCGAATATAGGGGCATATTACCAAGGGGGGCGATAGGCACTTTTCGCCGGTTTAGCGGCCGTTTTCTGCCACTAAGCGGCGAAAATTCCATCACCCCATTATCAAGCTGTCGCTAACAGCAGTTAGCGACAGCTTGAAGGCGATAGCGAGCAGTTTGGGGCCCGCTTTGCATGTCAGCGATATTTATCGCTAATGACATGCAAAGTGGGCGTACCCAAACCGCTAGCGACTGAAAGCAGTCGCTAACGTCGCTAACGCCTATTCACAAGGCTGGCGTAGCGATGGAAATATTCCCGCTATCGCCAACAACTAACGCCTGCTCTGATCAGTTCTTAGGCATTTTATCCAATGGGAGGTGGATAACATGGCTAAGAGTATTTCGTCGCTAATGCGAGAATATCGCTATATTCTCAGCGATATTCTCGCATTACGACGCTATCGCTGGATATTTTAGGGCAATGGAGAAAAACGTTGCTAATAGCATGTTTTCTCCGCTAAAATATCCAGCAATAGGCAGCGACAAAAAAAAAGTCGCTAAGCGCATTTACCAATAATTTTCGCTAGATGTTGGTAATATGCTCCTTAGTGTACAACATTGCTTCACATCACTTGAGTGTATCTCCATCACTTACCTGCCAAGCTCTAGGCCTTAATGGTCATGATCTATTTCTAGCCTGGTCTTCAGATACAAGCTTCCACCTGGTAATGAGGGCATGCCTCTGTGGTTGTATCTTGATGATTGAATTTAGGCTGAGCCGCAAGAATGCTAAAACAGGTGGAGCAAACATGCTTTTAGCCTGTAGCTCCTGCAGGTGATGTTTGCTAGGTGTGCAACACAAAAACCTCTTTAGGGTGAGACTGTGCAACTGATAACCAGAAAGAAATGGAAACTCATGCTAAATCATGGAAGGTCTCAATGCACTGGGTTAACAGTGATACCAGCAGGGACATGGTTTTCATGAGGAGGTCATAGTTTGCTCAATTTTTAATGATATTTTCCATAGAGTCCTCATGACGCATCAGTATAATTTCAGGTATAGGTGATGTTTGAACATTGAAAGCCCTGGTGGACTCCACATAAATGCTCATGCATTCATTCTGCATGTGCGCGGTTACTTACATGTGAGAGAGATTCGTGAGCTTCGTAAACATCTGGTTGTGGATGTTCGGAATCTCCAAACCCTCAAGGCTTCTGCCAGGAAAAATAAATGCATATTAGTTAGTAAGAAGTGCTAGGGCAGTGTGATTCAGTATGAAACAAGCTATGGACCTACTCATAAAGCAACCACTTTTTCTCTGTATAACTCTCTGTACCTCTTTGCTCTTTATCGTCACCCAAAAGAATCCCTCTGGAGTTTGTCCACAGACTGACTTCCCCTAAAGAAGGAAAATTGGCATCTTTTGTGTCAAAATAACAGTCCTTGTGCTTAGCAGTCTATATATAAGGCTGTCAGGGCCCTATTCACAGAACTAATTTAAGACAAAATCCCAAACTTATTACTTTTGGTATTCACAAAAGGCATTTAGTAGTAGTAAAGTTAGTATTTTGTCTTAAGTCTGTCTTAACCCCTTCCCTGCGGGGCATATTCCCCAGCTGTGCTGGGAGGAGGGGGGCGCGCACAGCGTCCCCATGCTCATGACGAGGTCAGCTCGTCATGAGGCACAGTGCTCGTGTGCTCATGACGAGCTGAGCTCGTCATGACCACACCTGTTTGTGTGAAACGCTCGCACAGCAGGGGTATTAGCCCAGCATGAAGCGTTCCAACGGTCATGACGAGCTCAGCTCGTCATGACCACACGAGCACCGTGGGCATGCAAGGTGCTAAGTCAAACTTAAGACAAAATCCTAACTTTACTACTACTAAATGCCTTTTGTGAATACCAAAGTAGTAGGACAGACTTCAAAAAGACTTAAGACAGACTTAAGACAGACTTAAGACAAACTTAAGACAGACTTAAGAAAGACTTAAGACAGACTTAGGACAAAATCCTAACTTTACTACTACTAAATGCCTTCTGTGAATGCCAAAAGTAGTTAGTTTAGGATTTTGTCTTAAGTTAGTTCTGTGAATCGGGCCCTCAGCTTTTATTGATATCACCCAGGTTATCAGTCTGTTTGTCAACGTCTGTCGGTGCTCATGTTTCTCATAGACAAACCACAGGTACTCATGTTTTCCAATTGTCATCCATGACCATGGTTCTACAGTGCTCGCGGCACCGTGCTGTGCTATTTACTTGTAAATAAGGCCCCTAGTATTTTTCGGCAGCGAGTCCAGGCCAGGCTTCCAGAGTTAGATCTCTAGAGGTCTGTGGTACTTTGAAGGCCATTGTCAATTGGAAAGAAGGAGGAAGTGGGAACAGATGGAGAGATAATAATTTCAAGGGGCTCATTGCAGTGTCTGGGGCATATACCAAGAAAACCTACCTCGAGGTCTTTTATTTGGGCACTTGCTGATTGTGTTCAGCTCTGTAGCATCTTGCTACAAGTAAATACAGACACTTGTTGGACTTCAACTGGAGCTTTATTATGTACATCCAGTGCCTTCCCTGTCCCTACTCTAACTGCCCTCATCCTGTCCCTACTCCGCCTCTTCCTGTCCCTGACCACCTAGCTCCTCCCACCCAGCTACTAGACTGCTAACACACAACAAGCTCCAGGTTGTGTGCACACAATGTGAGTTTGTATATTTCTCCTACTAGGTGTATGTGATCAGGGCCTTAACTATTATACAATACTTATTAAAAATAACCTGCCATTATAAAACACAGTTAAAAAAAATAATCGATGTCATCGGCTGACTACACTTTGAGATTGTGCTGCTTGCCATTATCCTGTTAGAGTGATAGCAACTCCCTAATGCATCAGTTAGAACTTACTAAGGGGCATATTTACAAGGGATTTATCTCTGCTCATTTGGCTTACAAAGCCAAAAAAGTGGAGATAAAACCAGCGCCCTATTTACAAGAGGGTTCTAACATGCATAATCGCATGTTAGCACCCTTTTTCCCAACGCGTCCCTTTGCATCTCTAATGAGATGCAAAGTGGGCGTTATTGGGCGTACCCAACATGGACTACCTTGCAAATATCGCTGATGTTTACATCGCGATATTTACAAGGCAGCCCACATGATTTTAGCACACATTCGATTTTGCCGGAAACTGCCGTTTTCGCCAAAATCTAACGTCTGCTAAAATCCTGATTTAGCCATCCCTAACATGGGGGCGGATTATGCTGATACGACCCTGTGGGTCATACCAGCAAAGTTATCGCCCTTTTTGCAGGGAGCATCATCGGAAAACCAGCGATGTTCCCTGCAAAAGGGCGATAACCTCGCTATCTCTGGAATTTTTATTGCCCTGGAGTAACGCGTTGTTAATTACGCACTGCTAGGGCGATAAATACCAGTGATAGCCTGCGATAATATAATTATCGCTAAGCACGGCCAGCGATAATTATCTCTGGCCATTATTAATATGCCCCTAGGTCTCCTTGTAGAGAGTGAAGGCAAAGGCAAGAGATGGACAGATGATGACGTGGAGAGTCTGCATGAGAATAGCAGTGGGGTTTCATTTGCATAAAGTGGGCCTCTGTCTAGAGTGAGTGGCCCAGTGTGTGGATGATGCAGGTTTGGAATGCTATCTGCAAATATTTTTCCCACCACCGTGTGTGTTTTTGGCAAATGTTTGTAATCACCAAGTGGCCCTTGGTAAGGCACGAGGCAGGCTTTCCCAGAATGTGCCAGAGGAAATCATCACCTCTCCCTTTCTTCCCACCGCCTTACTCTCGACGGATGACACCAGTGGCTACCAACCTTTGGACCACTACTGGAGAAAAAGTCTTCTTTGGAGGACAACTTTAGGTGCAGACCTATCAGTGGTGTTAACAGCCTTTGGAAATTATCTTCAGCGAAGGAACACAAGGTTTTAGAGCTCTGTTTTTTGAGTTCATAATTCGATGTGGGTGCATTACAAAGATGAGTGCCAGCAGAAACACATATAAGCTGGTGTGGTGCATGAGGTCATTGTACATACTGCTGACAAACATTCAGGAGTGCCCAGGCAGGATACAAGATTTCAGAAAGCTTGTAATCTATCCA
Organism: Lissotriton helveticus; assembly: GCF_964261635.1. Taxonomy (NCBI): domain Eukaryota; kingdom Metazoa; phylum Chordata; class Amphibia; order Caudata; family Salamandridae; genus Lissotriton; species Lissotriton helveticus. The sequence continues at coordinate 65,372,418 of NC_136064.1, forward strand.
CATATAGACATTTCTTCTGTAGTGACAAGCTGAGGGTCGCCAGCTCAGCATCTTTGAGGTGTTGTAAATCAATGTTAAGTTGTTCCTTGATGAATATATCCTAGACTAAAGATTGCTTCCTGGACTGGTTGGTCCATCCTCCAACACCACTCCCATGAGCAGTGAGACCTTTTTCCCTTGTTGGGGAACACAGCATAACCACAGGCCTCTCATCTGCCTAATGTGATAGGCCTGCTATCAACCCACAGTCCCAGTCAACTTCTGCCTTTACTCCTCCCTGCCTCTCTCCCAATAAATACCATGACTTATGTCTGGCTTTGGTGGAGGAGATGTCACAGTATGTCTGCATACTTACAAAGAGTGCAGGTGCATCAGGGTGTCAAACTGGTCTTTGGGGATCACCTTCAACGGGTTGAAAGAAATATTTCTGCGAAGAGAAAAACATTGACTTCTCAGCCTTCAATTACAAGTCTTATTACTTGACCCTTGATGTACATACCTATCTGGGATGCTGCCCAATGAGCTTTGCATGGCTCACACCCTTGTCATCATCAGCAAGGTTTCTAAACCTTCTTTTCACACAGCTTGACACAAGCAAACTTCAATCACTCTCCACTCCTAAACTTGACTTTTCAACCTGAACTCTTGGAATGCACAGACCACTTCAAGTCAATTCCTCAGCAATCACAGTGTATTACGCCAAGGTGATGCTACATCTGCCTAATGTGTAGCCTCACAAGATGATATGGTGTATGCTGTGTTGTAAGGCGAGACATCTGCTTTGACAATCATCCACCCTTTTCCAACCCGTACTAAGAACTTTGATTTAAAGTTTAGCAGGCTGGTAACTCCATCACAAGTGTGAAGCATATCACATCTGCCTTATTAGAAGTGCATTATATCCTATGACACATGTAATAAGAAGGACTGGAGATTCATCATGTTTGTGATGTGTACCAGTCCACCAAATTCCAAATCAAGCCATCTATTTCAAATTATATACTGTGTCTTTTTCCCATATATTGACACGGCATTTCTTTTCCAATGGCGTCTGACAATGGATTTTAAGTTAGTTCTTATCATGCCAAGATATGATATGACAATTTTCTCTAACAGATCGATTACTTGTGCTCAAGCTAAGTTCTATTTTTCAATTTTCAGTATCAAGTGAATTTCTTTCCAGTCGTGTATACATTTTTGTACCAGTTGTTCTATTATTGACGGTCCCCACTGCCTAATATTTATATTCAATAGCATACACATAAGTTGGCAGCTCTAACCCATGCTATATGTGTGAACCATTAGCCTGCGTCATAAGTGTTCCTATAGTTGGATCTTAGCTTATTTGCCCCATGCACAGGCACGTTCACAACTCAAGATTATGCCCACTTTGGAATTGCCCAGACAGAACTCTGTCTCATTATTATTATTATTTAAAGGTTTTATATAGCGCTGGCTCGACCCGGAGGCATCAGAGCACTTTACATGAGTATCAGACAATAATTGCAGGTTACATCTTTACAAAGGTTACACAGTTATTAGAGCATGGCAACATAGTGACAAGTAAGGTTGAGACAAAACAAAAAGGAACATATAGGTAAGGAAAAAGCAGGCAAGGGGAGATGTTCCGGGAGTGGGGGGTAGGAGCAGGGGAAGTAGACAGAGAATGGAGGAGGGAAAGAGGAGGGGAGGGTTAGAGACACGGCATGGCAAGAGGAGGGGGAGGGTGACGGGGACACAAACCGGTAGACGAATCAAAGCTGCGCCCAAAGTCCAGTAAGCTGTGATCCCAGGGGGAGTGGTATCATTTCCCCATCTCTGTTTTGAGAGGCTCCCTAAGAGCAGTGGAATCTCTCAGAGGGGTCTCTGAGACTCCAAGGCCTACTTACTGGATCCTTCCCCAAAAAGGGGAGAGGGAGTGCATTGGCAATGGGTGCCATACAATACCTCAATTGTGAGTGGCTCCCTTGGTGCTGTGGACTCTCTCAGCGGGTACGCTGAGACTCCAGCGTATATATCTTGGATATTTCCCCAACAAGGGGAGAAGGAGTACTTAGTCAAAGGGCACAAAAGGACAGGGGGCTAGGTGGTGAAGCGGGCAAGGGGAAAGATTTAGATGAGAGGGGATAGGAGCAAAGGAAGTAGACAAAGAACAAAAGAATGCTGAATGGGAACAGATAGATAGATAGGAGACAAAGAGAAAGCAGAGTAACAGAAATACGATGAGGGGGGTTGATGGACAATCTTCATGACAAAGAGACGGGCGGAGACTCGTCATGGCCGTGACTCACTCAGGTCTGTATTACTTGTACGACTCGTAAATATCATTTAAATGTACAGCCTGACTGAGCCTTTAGAAGCTTTGCTACTGGCTGCTCACGTCAGGTCGGTAGTAGTTTCAGGTTTAAAAACTGATCAATAAAATGATATTGGAAATATTTATGATGCAACGTAAAGAAGTTTGGGAGTTAAGTCCATAAGTTCTGCCACTGAATTTTTGGTGAAAAATTAAGAAAAGTTGTACATGAGGATTACGTTTCACAAATTAATTAATTGTTTGCCATTAAACCAACTATTTAGATAACATTTTTTCAAATAATAGTCTCTAAGCTCCCCTTCCCACATGAGGCATTTGCTACCTATGCTTACTAGCCACTTACAACAGCTGCAGGTCCGGCAGATCCGCGAATAATGAAGGTGGAAGATCTTGGAGCTTGTTGACGGATAAGTCTCTGCAAAGAAAAAGAGAGTGGAATCTTGAATATATTTATATGTCATCAAGGTACATGCATGTGGAGTGAAAATGCTGCTCTGTGCATAAAAATAATATCTAATTTAATTGTAAAAAGCTATCGCTTCTAGGATAAGAGGTTACCAATAAGGAACAAACCAACACCAAAGCCAGCATAGATTACACCAACTTTCCCCCCCTTCTCCTGAGTCTTGGATCATCGTTGTCGCTTGAAGAAGAGCGCTCAGTTGCCTACCAGCGAGGTTTGCATTAAGAGTGCCCAATAAATACATTCAGAGGTACACATATACATACACCCTTCCAAAGTTTTATGTTGACTTGGAGGAATATCCTTCACTGTAAGTTGCTTAACCCCGGGACTATGCTAGTTTTCATTAGCATGTTAAATTCTTATCATATCCTTTCATTTCCTTTTACTTAACTTTTGTACAAGTAAATGTTCTTTGCTTTAAGTCCTCACACATTTGTTGCTAGTTGTAAGGCATATATCTTATGACATACAAAATTAGAGGTGGGTAAATTATTACACCCTGCTTGCAAAAATGGAAAACATGGCTCTTTGTGAAGATGGGCTGAGATTCCAAACTACGCCTGAGGCAAAGTGTTGTGTTACACCCAAATTGTTGTAGGTAACAACCAGCAGATCCCCTAAGCCACAAAATGGACCTGTTCACTTACTGGAGAATTTTTCTTTATTAGCAGTTACCTCTCATTCCTCCCATAGCGAGTTATGCTCAGATAAGCAGGAGTTAGGAGTCAAACGAACCTGATAGAGAATCTCTCATCTCAGGACAGTTTACAGAGAGAACTGCCCCATACCGTGAAGTCATAGTTGGTACTTCACTTATGCTATTCAACTGCTCCCAGAATCTGGAACGCGCTCCTTCCCGAGATCAGATACAACCCTTTTACATACCTCTTCAAGAAAGAAGTACAAATTCTATAATTCAGCAAATTCACCACTCCCTGAGGACTTACCCCCCTCTCTTCTTGATCGGCCTCTTCCACACCTGCCCCCGAGTCTTGCATTGTTTCCTCTCCTATGTCGCTCCTTCATTTACACTATGTTCCTCCACCTTTGGACTACATTCAGACTGGGAAATATGTTAGACTATATCTTCTTATCTCTCTTCTACCCATCTGTGCATGCAATTAATGTTTTCCATGGTATATGTTATGTATAATAGATCAGTCTGTACTATATTATTATTATTTGCCTGTTTTGCTTGTCCTTTAAAGTACTCTCTTACCCAAAAGGCTCTGGTTCGTGCTTTATAAAATGCTAAATAAATAAATAAATAAATCTATAACTCATGCGTATTAGATTGCAATACCCCTGCAATAATCAAATAAATTAGAACAAAGGTTAAATAAGCCTGATTCATATTTCATCACACATTTGTATTGTTAGTCTCCCTAAATTCGAACTCACTGTCTAAAAGTATGGTTGCACACGTTCTTTTCAATATGTTATCTAATGTCTCCCCGCGGATGTTCTAGTTCCTTCAGGCCAAAAGTTGTGACTCCAAAATTCAGCATCCACTTCAGCAACCAGTCTGTCTGTGTGTCTTACACTGTGCATTGCTTAATCTTTAAGACAAGTATATGCTACTTGTACGATCAACCAGGTATGACCCCAATAATTTAAGGGTAGCACAACAGGAGACCCTAAAATGAGGGGGCCATGTAATGCGAAGTGCAGAATTCCTATTGTTTGCTCCCAACCTGTGTAATTTAAAGACACTCTTCCTTTCCTGATCCCAGGAGTCTTCCTCGATTCTTGAAGCATTTCGATATCCCCTAAGGGACTTCTCCCAGTCCCAGGAGTCCCTTGAGACACTGTGGAAGTTGTGCCGAGGGACTACTACCATCGGGCATGTAGAAGGAGTGAGTCAGGGCTTCCACAACCTGTTTAATACACACTTAAGGCTCCCAGTTTTGTGTTTTTACTGATTTTTACAGATAAATGCAGACAGGAAACAATGGGTTTCCTCTCTATATTTATTTTTAAAAGCCGAACAACGCTGAACATTGTGCTTCTAATGAGTATCTTTCCATGTTGTCTGCTGTGCATTCCAAGACAACGGATGAGCAGAGAGATAGCATGGGGAGTTACAAAAACAGGTGAAGATATCTTTAAATACAGGCATATGTTAAAATATAGTTGGAATGCATTTCTATTATTTACCGGTGGTTGCAGTTTTCTGCTATATTTGGCTGCTGAATTTGCTGAAATGATGAGTGCATGTTTATCAGTTAAATAATGTGGAAATGTACCCATTTTGACTCCAATTATGCGCAAACCACGAAATAAATATGGATAAATACTAATATGACGGACAAAAAATAAATATGCATAAATGCAGACAGAAATGTTTAAAAAAAAATACCATAAAACCGGGAGCCTTACACTTAATATTCATGGGAAAGACTCCAAGGAGCCTTGAGGCACTTGTACATCTGAAAGGTTATCATGAATCTTTGTATAGAAGGAAACTATTAACTTGTCACAGGTGTTTAGGACTGATATGCAAAATATGCAATAGAGGAAAAACATTCAAACAGAAATAGCAAAAACTACACAGCGGTCTGTTACTATGTATGGAGGCCCAATTTAACATGCAATATATAGGATGACGTATACATATGCCTCTATCGAAACATGAACCGCAGTTTAGTAGAAGATGGAAAAAAATATTGAACATTCAGACACCTCCTAAAATACTAAGAGGCTTATCACACGTTCCCTGTTGAGTCTGGTGGGGTGATTCCAGGGTGGGAATTATACATCCCGGGTGATATCTCCTCATCAGAAAAAGAGGATTACAAGCAGTGCTTAATATGAGCCAGCGGATTCTGGTTCTCAGCACCAGTACTTAATTGTCAACACCAGCACTTGTGACAGTCTGGCACAAGGTGGCGCTGTGTGGCAAATTTAGAGATGACCACAACAACAGGTAATTATTAATTCAATATGCATTACAAATTACTATTACAAGTTACTTCTCCCAGAGTGCAAAATAAGATGCAGACAACGTTGTGTCCATTTCCATAGGTTACCCCCCTCTTGTTGGGGAAATAACGGGCCCAGATCTGCAAACATTTACCACCGGCTTGGAGCAGGGGATAAGTGCTGTGGGGGCTTTTCCCTTTCCCATGTGTGGGTGGAAGAATGGTGAGGCAGCTGGAGGGAAGGTGTTCTTTTACTTCAGCTGGGGGAGTTTCTCCTGCTACCTCAATTGTGAAATATTGGGGCGGGCACAGCAGCTGTCTGGAACCCCCGCAGCTCCACCGATGTCTCTGGTCTGATGTATCTGGACCTGTAAATTAATTATCGGGTCCAAAGTTTGAAGACCTGAGCCCGGAGACACCGCACAACTTGTAGTTGCCTGGAGCGGTATCACTTCCGGGGCGGGCTAAAGGGCCGCAGGGTCCAATGAAATATGCGGAGGCCAAGCCTCGCAAAAATATAGAAGTCTGCCTAGAAACCGCAAGTAGAGAACAAAATATTCACACAGACCTACTGATATGCCAAGGAATAGTAAATCATGCAGGTAAATGCATTCAACTATGCATGAAGGAAGAGTGAAATATATAAATAGGAGAATGGACAAGAAGGGCTGGTCAACTATGCAATTCTGTCTAGCCAAATATGTACAGAAGCCTAGGTAGAATTGCAAGAAGAGTTAGATGAATATCAACAGGGTGGTAAGTAAGATCAAGAGTACTGGATAAAGTAGATAGCAAAGACTGTGGTGTAACGGGGAGAAGATGTGGCATTACAACCAGAGCTGCCCACTTTGGAACCGGGCAAGCCAGGTACAAGTCCCAACGTTGGCTCAAGATCCTTTGATTCTAGGCAAATCACTTTTTTCCCCTCGCCTAAAAATAAATTAACAAAAAGCAATCTGAGCTTGTGTAGTGTAGTTGTTGTGCACGAAAAGCGCTCTAATTCACTTGTGCCGAGTTCGCGTTATTAAAAGTGCAAATAATAAATAAATCTAGGGGCATATTATCCAGACAGGTGATAAAATTATCGCTGTTTTAGCGGCAGAAAACTGCCGCTAAAACGGCGATAATGGGCTTGATAATATGCTCTATGGAATTCCAATAGAAGCCCAGTTTAGATGTCCTTCACATTTAACATGGGCTTCTATTGGAATTCCATAGAGCATATTATCAAGCCCATTATTGCCATTTTAGCTGCAGTTTTCTGCCACTAAAACGGCGATAATGTTATCGCCTGTCTTGATAATATGCCCCCTAGTGCTTGCCAAATAGTTAAAGGAAGACAAAGCAGGAACAACTTAAGAAGCTGTCCATTCCATGTGCAGCCCAGTCAGTCAAATACTTTTATTCGACTAAATACCATAAAAAGATAAACCGTCATCAAAAAACACAAGATATGTCCAAACAAATAACCAATATAAAATCATGAAGAATTAATGCATGCATGTATCAAAATACAAAGCTTTATTTTAATACATGAGAAATCTGGTCAATCTATAACAATCAAACCAGAAATTTGATTAGATAAACCTATACAAGATAAACAAAGCAAAAACAGAAACTCTAGCTTTAAGTGCATGATGAAAAGTGCGAGTTTCTCGGAAAGATTCTCCTCTCTTCTAATTCTAGGTGCTTTTCGGACAGAACTTATAACCGCTAGTCAGCAATGCTCTGGGGCATGTTTACAAGAGAAGTCGCAGAGAGCGGCGTTAGCCTTCTTGGCCTACTGCCGCGCTCCGTCACTTCTGAAACGCAGGGTTGCACCATATTTCCGGCAATATGGTGCAGTGAGTTTCCCTTTGCGCTGGCACTAAATCTGGCAGATTAGTGCCAATGCAGACACCCTTGCACCTTAGTGCAAGAGTGTCTGCGTTGCAGGGGAAGATTGTTTATGTGCAAGAAGGTGTCCCTTCCTGCACATAAACAATCTTTAAATGGTGTTTTGTAACTTCTATGTGTGCTGCTTAATGAAACTAACAAAATGAAAATATTGTCTGGCCTTTAGAATTTTAAAGAGTGACAGCACCCCAGTAATAGTCTTTGCTACGAGCAAATTCTTAAGGGCAGTATGGCATAAACGTGGCAGACTACTGACTGTGCCCCCAAATGATTAGGTCAAACTTTTTAATTACTCTTTTATCTTAATCATGCTTGTGAGAAGTTGGCCTGGCATATGCTGTCCACTATTCTAGTGGGTACCTTGCACCAGTCCAAACGACCCTTATTGATGTTAGGTTTAAAGACAACCTTATAGAAAGCTATCCTAGTGGTAGCTGTGGAGAACAGCCTTCAGGCTAAGTCTTGAAGGAATGTAAAGCTGCTTGTTTTACTAGTCTATAATCTCATGAATGACCAAATGAAAGGAGAACTACACCAGGTATATATATAAAATATATATATGTATTCTAAACATACCCCTCTAGTCTCTTTATGAGGCTAGAGGCAAAAAGTACATTCAGTAAACTTATTTAGCACACAGTAAATAAGCACAATATACGTTGAGCCCTAGGGGCGTACCAAAACATATATTAAGAAAGTGGTATAAGAACCACGACTGACATAGAGGCAAGGCCTAGAGCCTTTAGAACTGCTGGGGCCACCAGGAACCACCCAAGGTAGTGACACAGGGGACCCACGGCGGACGCGTGCAGTGTCTAAACACAGCCGCGAATCACCATTAACTTCTATGGGGAAAGTGGAGATTGGAATTTTAAAGATTAAGGACACTTAGAAGAGGACTTGAAGCAAACCCCTTTAGAACTAGGCAGTTCTAGAGTCAATACCCACGGGAGCACTGAAGTACTCGAGTTACTTCACCCAGGGAAGACAAGTGTATAGGTGTCTTTTGGTGTCGGGTTTCGTCGTCGATTTCAATGGCGATCTGTTGCAAAGTGCTGCTGGCGACCATGTCGAAAGTATCCGGGTGGATCCAAGGGTGGATTGGAGATCTGAAGAACCTGAAAGCAGAGGGGACAGAGTCTGGGTCACTAGCCAGGGACCAGGAAGGCGATGAACAGATGCCCACCGATGTCGGGTGATTTTAGGTGAAGAAGGTGAAGATTGACTCTTCAGCCACGAGGACCAGGAGGTGTCGAGGACAACCAGGAGCTGGATTCGAGCTGTCCCATGAAGGATGTCGAGTGCTGCCATGTCGGTTTCTGGATTGGACCCAACAAGCCTAGGCAACATCAACCCACACAGAAAGCAGAGATTGGCTTTGGTGCAGACCAGCAACGTCTGAGGGACTCACCACTTGGTGGGGAGTCAGGGCACGTCTAGATCAACCAGGAATGCCCAAGAAACAGAAGAGTTACCTTCGTGGGGACCCACCAGTTGACGGACCAGGAATCGCGAAGTAGCCTCGAGCGGAAATGCTAGAAGCGGAACACCCGTGGAGTGTAGGCCCACAATCTTTGGTGCAGATGGTGCTCAGGGCTTAGACTACAAGTAGCCCAATGCACAACTTGGAAAAGCTCGGGAATTGATGCACTAGGAAATGTGCACGGTGTACAGAAGTTCCGGTCCCACGTCACTCGTGAGGGCTGCGGGTCTCAGCTTTGCTGGGATCTCATGTTGGCTTCTGGGAAGTCTGAAGTCTGCGTCCTGAGTCGCAAATCCGGCGGGATCCAGAGGGAGCCTTGGAAATGCAGACCGGCAAAATGCTTCTTTGGTGCCTGTTTGAACAGGGGAGTCACTCCTTGACCCCAAGGGAGATTCTTCCGTCTTCTATTCATGTAGAATGTCGAAGTTCCAGGATATATGTTGCAGAGTTTCGTCCAGGTGTAATCTGAAGTCCTATGGACTGGGGTCCCATACTTATATTAAGTTAGGGGGTTTGACATACTCTGGGTACCCACCTATGGGAGGGTCAGGGAAGAGGCATGGTTACACCCATTCCCTTTGTCCAGTTTCATGCCAGAGCAGGGGCTGAGTGCCCCTGCAACCGGTTTGAACTGGGATATGCAAAGGGACACCAAATGTGCCCCCAGAACTGTCTGAAAAGCATTCTCTGAATGCACCCACCCAGCCTCAATTGACTAAAGCCTGTCTGGAAAGTGGTTACACCTCCCTGTGACAGGAAACCTATTGTCCAGGCCTCCCCTGCTAGAGTTTCGTCGAGCAACAGGAGGTTAGACTTGTGTCTGTGGCTGCAGCATCCATTTTGTGATGCAATCTGGAGTGTACGTAAAGTACATGTATTCATTTTAGAGAGGGAGCAGCTAGGCTGGGGCCCTGAATAGCAGGATCCCAGCCAAACTCTCCCCCCTTTTTTGATAAATGAAAAATTAACAAAACAATTTTTAAAACATTAAATACCGAAATTTACGCAGAAAGTACAGATACATTGATAGACAGATGTTGTTCCAGGGCTATCCTTAACACAGTCTAATACAGAAGACAGTCCTGCCGTAAATCTAACAATGCATGTATTTACTTTCTGCGTGTCCCATCCAGAGCCTACGGCAAAGTCAATGACTGGCAGCTTCCCCGGTCCCAGTGTACTATTAATACTACTCCCGGAGTAAGGTTGCGCAGGGGGTACAGCTTATCGGACGGATACTTTCCCCCGGGCTCCCCCTACACCCTGTGCCTTAAACTTCATTACGGGGGCTGCAGACTTCTGGGTATTGGTGCCTTGATGCGAATGCGCCTGCGGGGGTGGCCCCAGGCCCACTGGGAAGGATGACTCCCCTGGCCCCCGCACCCCGACAGCCTACTTACCAGCTGTCACTACCCCTGGAGTTACATGGTGCTGACTGTTAAGGACCGAGGACTATGCTTACCAATCATGACCTTACCGCCACAGGCCAGCGTAGTTGCCCGACTAGCTAGCCTCCCCCTCACTCACTAGGAAGGTCATGTACTGCGCTTCATACTCTCCACCCAAGCTAGGATGTCCTCCATGAAAACCAGATTCCATTTATGAGAGGTGCACCCTGTCCTGCAGAAAAAAGATTTTTTTTAAACTGCTCCCCCCTGATATATTGGTGTTCTATGGACCTTAGCCTAGCGTTCCTGAATATTATCAAATTTGTTGTTGATCTGGTTTACCCCGTGATTCAATGCTCTAACTGACTTGCCCCTCACTCCACTGGACCCTGGGGTTCATGTGAGACCATGCTATTATTGACTCAGGACACTGCTGCGCTAGCCACCCCACTTCTGTGAGCAGATCTTCCACCAGTACTCTCCTGGGACTTGCTTCCTTGTTTAAGATGCTTGCACTTCCTCGCTTTCTTTACGCGTTGTACAACACTCCCAATCCTATCCCAGATTCCGATTTCTCCCAAATCGACGGCGTAGTACGGGGCCTATCGCGAATTGCAATAACCAAGCTTACTATGGGATGGTACAACGGGGGCATAGGTTTACGAGATTTATGACTCTATTTTCCAGCTTCCCAGCTGACTGCGGTCAATAGATGGGTATTCAGCCCCCACGATGACCCCAATTTCCCCACAGACCACTGGCTCATGGGACCTGGCGGCTATATCGCCCTATACACCAATCCCCGTAAACTAAAGTTAACCAGCCTCACAGCCCGTACGGTTGAGACTTGGTACGGAGTCACAAGAAAACTGAGTTAGTATAATTGCCTGACTAAGGCAACTCCGCTATGGGAGCCTGATATTTTGGGACGGTTTAGTCAATGCCCCGGGTTCGATAAATGGGACACAATTGGGATTTTCCGCGGTGGGACACATGTGGGTGAAAGGGAAGCTGGCCTCATTTACTGATCTACAGACAAAGTACCAATTAGCACAATTGGAAAGATTCAGGTACTTACAGATTAGTCATGCTATCTCGGCTGCCTTGTCAAAGGGGCTCCCTCTCCCTGACTCTTCCCCCTTAGAGGACCGGTTGCTATTGGATCCAATGGACAACAAGGCAATATCACTTACGTATAAAAAACTTGTTAATAATCCTGCAGATCCGATGTAGAAACTGAAGGGGAGCTGGGAAACAGACTTGGGTACTATAGAGGATGATGACTGGCGTGATGCACTGGCCTCCCCCAGGGAAGTGGCCATTACCATGCGGTTATGGCTCATCCCGTTGAAAATCCTCCATAGAGTCTACTTTGATGCTAAACTTTTATTTAGACTGGGTGGGCGCCCTGACCTGCTCTGTCTCCGACATTGTAATCAAGTGGGTACCTTTTTCCACATATTATGGGACTGTCCAGAAATTCAGCATTATTGGGACAAGATCACCCGTCAACTAGAGAGAACATGTGACAAGCCCCTAAAGCTATCTCCCCAACTTTGCCTTCTTAATATCTGGGAGGCGACTGACCTCTCCTAGGCGGAACAGGCTTGGGTCTCAATGGGATTTATTATCGCGAAGCGCAACATTACAGAGAAGTGGGGGGTGGACGGGGTCCCGCTATTGAGTGATTGGGCAAAGGACATGGACAGTGCAATGATTGCAGAAAAGATGGTGTTTAAGAGACGGGGATGCCCCAGGAAATGGGACCAAAAATGGAGAAGGTGGAACAAGTACCAAGGGGACATCTGTATCTCCCCGACGATTGAGCTGCGATGTTAAAGACAAACACTGATGGACCAGTTACCAGCTGAGCTTGCATCCTCTCCACTTCCCAACTAGACAGTATACGACTCTTTGACCTACATTATTTGTTGTGCCAAGATAAATTGTTCTCCATCAGCAATGTACCCTGAAGCTGGTTGGTCACTGGCCAGAGGCAGTGTTCCGCTCAAGTCCTTGATTGAATGTATGTGGATGTAAAGTTGCTGAAGCCCTGTGTGGAGGACGCAAATATGGTAATGATGCTTGATATGTACCGTTACTATGTTATTGAAACTAAAAATTGTTTTAAAAAAAAGAAATAGTAAGAAGCGAGGGAGAGAGCAGAGAGGAAGCGATGGAGGGACAAAAGGGGCGAAGGGATGGAACGGAGGGCGGAGGGAAGGAGGCTCAGGATTGCTTGAACATTTTTGACAGGGTTGCTTTTGGTTCCCAGCCCAGCCCTAGAGATTGGTGAAGCCTGTTTGCTCCCTGATCCTGTAAACAGTGTACCTGAGTAGTACAATTTTTGTTTGAGCCTGTACCATTCGTCTACCTCTGCTGTCTTTGCAATGTGACTGTAAGATTTGAATAGCTTTTGTTTTTATCACCTGCCTCTTCCATGCAGATTCACAACCTGTTTGTAAGTTGTAGGATGGAAAGCTTAAGTGAAGAAACACGCTCTCGACATGTTGAAACATGATAGGCCATGTGAAAGTGCATGCTCAGTTTTTTCAAGCTGCCTTTAATGTATATGGGTCAGCCAAAGCTTAGGGAAAATGTCCTGAAAAATCACTGTGTTGCCACAATTTGTTTGAAGGACTTCATGGGGAAATTAACAAACCACCAAATAATTGATATTTTATTACTGCCCTTTCTGAACTTTTGAATGTTTAGTCCATTTAAGTGAAAACTGTGCTATACAATTCAGCATTTGACTAATATTTTTATAGGGGAAAATCTCTCTAATTCCATTAAAATATATTATGTTTACATGGTTTTATTAAAGTCCCACTTCTTTAAAGTTCACAAGCCGTCACTACGTTCCAGGCTGTCTGGTGAGATAGGGAGCAACACCCATGGTGGCAGAGGGCTGTTTCACTGGTGGAAATGGCAGTGCCCACTCAAGAATATATTTGTGCCAGGGAAACTTATTTATTTACTCTACAAATTAAGTACTGCTCCCGAAAAATTGCACTAGAAGCAACTTAACACCTTGCCTGCTGCCCCGATTTCCCCCCGGTGCTGCACATTCCTTAACTGGGTGTGGTCGTGACGGAACCATTTCATCATCAGCACAGCTCAACCGTGACTGATGACAGAATGGTTCCGTCACAAGCATCGAAGGGGTTAAATATTTGTCATGGCATACACGTAAACAGGAAATAAAGGATTTGATCATCTTCACATTTCCTTGTGTAAATGTTATGTCAATCTATTACTCTGAGATTAATGATTTTGAGATTGTTTTTTTGAATTAGTTTTCGATAACCTCCCTTTTTTGGGGAAAGATCTTGAATATATATTTTATTTTTTATGGGGATGACAAGCCATACTACTTATTCTGTCTTATCCTCTACTCCTTCTCCCATTTTGTAATCCTCTACCTTTTAACAATCATCTTAACTCTTACCACTTACTACACATTGTTTTCAGCCTGTGAGCCAATGAAATATTCCAGTACCTAAAAATCTGACAGTACCTGGGAGCATAATTTCTATGCTGCATCTATTACTTGACCCTTACGTAGTAAACAGTAGGCACTGGGTGGTGTTCTGTGTTCTTCAATGGAATCTGGAACACGCTGTGAATGGTCCAGATTCCACAGAGGGACAGTTTGCTCAGGCCTGTTAACAGCTTAATCTGTTACTTTCCACTTATTCAATAAATAAGTGAATTTACCTGTGAATCTTGTAATCTTTTGGACGGGAATATAATACTGGCGACGAGGATGGGAAAACCAAATGGCCAAAGAAAGCTGATGTGTCTCACAGTTTGTTACCTTTTCTTCAAATTGCACAAGAATTGTCCATACAGAATAACATCTTGATGAGGGGTTTGCAATTAGTTGTACCTCGTGATTTTAGGGAAATTGTTTTAGATATGGCCCATGAAGGACATCCGGGTATGTCCAGTATGAAGAGAAGAATTAGGAGTGAATTTTGGTGGCCTGCTTTTGATAGATGCATTGAAAGGAAAGTTAGATCTTGTGTTGAATGCAGCAACAGTGACAAATCACAGAAAACCTTGATTTATCATCATGTTCCCATTTCAAGACCTACAAATGTGTGGGAATGTGTGTCACTGGATATTGCTGGACCTATGAGTTTTGGTCACAACCCAGTTTATGCCATTATTTTAATCAATGAACTATCACAATGCCCTGAAGTTAAATTTGTTGCTCAGGTTACTTCAAAAGTTGTCATTCAGTTTTTGAATGATGTTTTTGAGAAGGAAGGTTATCCTGTATCAATTCAAACTGACAATGGAGTACAGTTCGTTTCTGTGGAAATGAAGTCTTTTCTTGAAAATCATGGCATTGTACATAAACGCTTTTCTGTATATTATCCCCAGAGTATTGGAATTGTAGAACGCTGGATTAGAGTTTTGAAAGAAGGTTTGCAACTTGCTTTAAGCAATGGTAAGAATTGCTATGATGCTGTGAATACATTATTATGGAATTACAGGAATACTCCTAGAAGTGAAGGAGATTTATCACCTTTTGTAAAAAAGAGAGGTAGGAAGAGTTTGTGCAATTCGTTACTTTCCACTTATTCAATAAATAAGTGAACTTACCTGTGAATCTTGTAATCTTTTGGACGGGAATATAATACACTAGTAGGGCATGAAAGTACTTTTAGCAATCTGGGGATGATTTGATGCATGTGCCTATAACAACTGTCTCAAACTTAATGCTGACAAGACAGAATCTTTGGGAAGGACCCAACACTGTGTGACACCATCTGGTGGCCAGTTGAACTTTGACCTACCCCTACCACAGGATTGTCATTGGCAGCCAACTCAACATCACCACCCAAGTCAACACCATCACAGTTTCCTGCTTCCACACCCTGAAGATGCAGTGAAAAATCTTCAAATGGCTCCCAACCAGCACCCTGCAAAATCTACACACATGCCCTCGTCACCAGCAAGCTGGACTATGGAAACCCCTTTACACCGGGATCAGCAAGCAATCAACCAGAAGATTTTAAACCTTTCAGAATGATGCAGCAAGACCTAGGGAGCACCACTGGATTCCTATTCACAAATGAGACCAGTCATAACATGCGCCCAGTGCCGCACAAGGCACTAAAACCAATGTAGCACACATACACTGGAGTCTTACACTGGCACTCACTGGTTTAGGCTGGGGCCGACAAAACCATAGGACACAGCCAGCAGAACCTCAACCATAGCCATATTAATTAATTAATTTAATTAATTGCGGGTTTATATAGCGCTAGGAATCGACTCCCGGAGGAGTATCTCCACGCTTCGACCGCTGGGGAACCCGTCCTGGCTCACCCTGAGAGATGGTCCCAGATGGGTATCTCTAAGGTGCGACCAAGCATCCCCGGCGATCTGGGGGGGCCGCTGTGAAGATGAGGCAAGCTGATGCCCAGAGTTGCTGCGTGTGGTCTCTGACTAGAGTAGGCACCGAGGCGAGAATTATCGAGTCCGCTGACCCTGGTCCACGACCCTGCCGCGTCGGGAATCGAACCCTGGTCCCGGGCCGTTCTCTGCTTACGGGTCTGCCGCCTCTAACCAGTGAGCCACACTTCTCCACCTCCATATGTCAGACAATAATGTGTGATTGGCTCTGCAACTGCTCTAGGTACTTATAAGATTTAATTTTCGCGTGCAATAGAAACAAGTTGAAATGGAAGGTGGGCCCATAGAGGAATGTAGGTATATAAAGCCATTGATCGCCCAGTTCAGCGCCCTGTCAAGAAACCAAGGTCCACCAAAAAGAGACCAAACATTCATATCCCACAAAGACTTTTCCATAGACAACCTAATGCTTGAAATTATACCTCATTCTATCAACTCCATGTATGATGCCAACGTCCTTCTTAATAACTTCAACAATTTTTTGAAAACTATGTAAACGTCCACATACCAATAAAAACAAACAACTGCAAACCAAAGCCTTTGGTGTCCTGGTAATTTAAAGACTGCCTGACAATAACAGATCCATCTGTAGACAGGAAAGGAAATGAAAGAAAAACAGAATTTGCAATGACTCATGATACTGAACTCCTCCCACACAACATGCATACACTTAATCTAATATATGTTTTATAGGGAGTTCTAAAGAGAAACCAATGAAATATTCCAGCACCTAAAAATCTAACTGTACCTGGAAGCATAATTTCTATGCATCATCTATTGCTTGGCACTTATGTAGCAAACAGTAGCCACTGGTAGGGCATGAAAGTACTTTTAGCAACCTGAGGATGATTTGATATATGCGCCTATAATCCCATACACCTAATCACATCAGTAAAAGCAAAGTAGTATATCAACAACATCAATGATGCCACCAACAAAAGCAGAACACTTTCCAAGACAATCAATCACTGAATCAACCCCTTGCCACAATCAACTAATCCGCACGCCACAGTGCAGTGCAATCCCATCAACCTCTTCTTCAGTGAAAATATACAGAAGATATGACAGCACACCAACAAAGCCAAGACTTCTTCATCTCATACCACACCCCTTCCCATAGAATCATGCACTGATCATCCTACCCTTAAAAGCCCCAACTCTTGCAGATCTCACCCAAATACTCAAATTCCTCAAAGCGACTTCTTATGTAGCTGTTGTCTTACCCCCGTCCTGCAGGAAATTTCTCACTGGGGACAATTCCTCAACCCCCACGTAACACTGTCAATAACTTTATCAAACAAGGCATCTTCCCAGAAGCTCTCAAGATGGACCAGCTCTACCCACTCCTAAACATAAACTACACCAGACTCCAATGAAGTTCCCAACAACTGGCCTATCATTCACTTACCATTCATCAGAAAGATCATTGAAAAAGCAGTCAATGTTCATGTGAGAAAGTGGATTATTAGTTGGGGTGGATGATAGTCCACCGTAGGTAATAATGATGCTAATCTCATTAGGTCCTGAAAAGGTTTCAGTAATTTAAACCAGAGCTCAAACCCTGGTTGCTATGGCACAGAACAGACAGCCTTAGCTTAGGAAAATGTGTAAAGTATTTAGAAATGCCAAAACATTTAAAAAGTTGAAAACGAAAACACAATAAATGTACCAGCACAATTTATAAAAGTAGAAAATAGTTAATTGAACAAAATGACACTGAAACAACAAAAATCCAATAAAGGGAGCAGGAGTCTTGAGTTATGAAAAGTTTAAATAAAAATAGAGCCAACCGTGTGCAACTGGTTGCGCTAGACAGGGACAAAGGTAAGTTTTACAGCCAACTGCAATGGAGCGCATTTTGGATACAAGGATCAGGTTGGTCCGAATCAAAAAGTTAAATTCTGATTTAGAAATGTTCCAAGAAGGTAAAGTTCTCTTTCAGGCAAGGCAACAGGCTGGATCCAAAGATGGGGTTGTTGACAAAGGACGAGGTCTTAGTGAAGCTGTCGACGAAGTCGGGAAAAAATGCTCAGAGCAGGAAGAGTCCAGCCTAGGACCCATAAACTGTCAACGTTGATTAAATGCTGCTCTTCATCTGGTCTGGTAGAGATTTCTACCTTTGGACTTTGACTCTTTTTTAGTAGTTAGATTTCTTTAACAGAGCAAGGATTCAGACTGTGGTCGTCAAATGCTGGTCACAGTCGGGTCCTCTGAATAGGATTTGCTGCTGCACAGAAGAATGTAGCGGGACCTGCGGTAAAAGTCAGGCCCACCGGCGATACACCCTCAGTGGATCAGCTTTGCAGACTGGTCTCAGTCTTCTATTGGTTCTCCAGACAAAAATCCTTGAAAAGTTTTGAAGTCCCAAGTTTTAGGGTTAGGCAAGATGCATACACTCTGACAGAAGCCAAGGGTTCCAGGATATCAGGTACAGCATTTGGGGGTCAGAACTTACTCCAACCGAAGCCACCAAAAGAAACCAGTGCACGCCAAGCTGAAACTGGTCAACTGAGCACCTTCAGGAAAGTGGGCCTTTTGCAAATTTTGTGTCTCTGCAGCTTGACAGGAGGTTAGTCAACTGATTGTTAAAGTCCTGAGTACGCATGGGAGCGGCTCTAGCCCTTAGGGTTCTCCTCACAACTCTCAAAAGCAGGGGCCGACAATCTTTTGTCCTCTACACATTCGGTAGTGTACTGGAGATGGTACCCAGGGGTGTTACATTTATGCCTGGCACTAGCCTGTGGAAGGAGAAGACTCCTGCCCCTTCCCTGACAATATGGAAAAAGTTCCTAAGGGTAACCATACCCACATTTCCTGCCATTGCTGTGTGCTCTAGTGCAAACATTCCTAATGTGCCCCTCTCTTACAAAAGTACCCACTTGTGCAGAGTTCCTGTGCCCAACCTAGAGATTTAGATGGGGAAACAAGCAAACCCTCTCCTGTGGTCACTAAAAACCGGTTCTGGAGGCAGCTCCTCTCCCACTGGGATTGGTCCCTCATTGGCAAGAATGACAATAGAGGGAGCAGGTCCAGGTGTAAGCTACACATGTCTGAGGCAGGTCAGACCCCATTGAAGATAATTAAGTTCCTGTGCAAAGCTCAGATGGTCATTTGGCAGAGGAACAAGACAAAACCCCACCCAGGCCCTTTGTCTCAGCTCTGGGATCCAAATTACACCTCCTCAAGGAGCTAATCAGCTCCTGGGTGATAGGTTCAGGCTCATGCAATTGGGCTTTTAGAGGTAAAATTTGACTTTCCTAAAAGTACCTTTTGCAGAATATTTGACTTTACCAATAAATTGGGTTTGTAATAAATATTTAATATTATAAAAAGTACAAGAATTAACTTTGTATCTGGTGCCTAGGTGACGATAACAGTATTTACTTTACATATTGTATCCCAATACTTTCTTATAGAACAGCTAACCCTGCTACAGTGAAAACTGATTGTCACTATA
This sequence comes from Lissotriton helveticus, assembly GCF_964261635.1. Taxonomy (NCBI): domain Eukaryota; kingdom Metazoa; phylum Chordata; class Amphibia; order Caudata; family Salamandridae; genus Lissotriton; species Lissotriton helveticus. Next base: position 65,391,776 of record NC_136064.1, read on the forward strand.
AGGGGATGTTTAACATTAAACCTTTACATGTTCTACATTTAAATATCATGCACCCTGCCTCATGGGCATTTAAGGCCTACATACAAGTGACTTATTAATATTTAAAAGGAGGATTTAGGCCTATTGAAGCGTGTTACTTTGACAGGTCCAGTTTGTAGTTTACATTTGCACAGCCAGTTTACTGGTGGCAGGCATGCAGCCTCCACTAGTGAAAAGGGCTTATATGTAGGTGAGTTAAATATGGCAATTAGGTCAGAGACACTTTAAGGCATAGGCAAAGTGGGCAAGTGGCCCACTGGTAAATTGCGTGGGACAATCAAAATTAATGACATTATAACTAAACTCATAGACGCCACTACTTTCTCTAAAGTGACAGCTGAGCATGCGTAACAGAGACAAGTTTTTTTAAAATTAATTCACACAATGTTGGATGCTGTGCTGTGTGAAAGGGAGAGGGCAGGACAATGCCATATGTTTTAGGATATGGTGCTGCTGCTCTCTTCCCAAGCTCTGGCAAACAATCTGACTGCCTTGTGTGATGGATACTCCTTTGCACCATGGTGCAAAGATGCTTGTGTGAGTCTAGCATGGTTTTTATTTTCTGGGAGCGTTGCCTCCCAGTACAAAACACTATGCTGAGACTTAACTTTAGAACATTTCCCACATTATATGTATGCTGTGCTGTGCAGCACACATACACACTGAGAGAAAATAAAAAGCTCCTACTTTGCGACTGCTTCAAGGATGTTTTATTTTTGGAGAAAACACCTGCCTATAAAGGGTAGTATATAGGGCCTTGCGTACAAAAATGGGTCGTAGCTTGGGAATGAGCATGTAGTAAATATAGGATGCCCCCTTGATGCAAAGTAATGCAAAGTGGTGCATTGTGCTCCTTTGCATTACATTTACTACCTTTCCAGTACAAAACAAGTATTCCCTTAAAAGCAAGTCCCATATTAGCACTTTGGCCCAGTTTGCAGCACTTTTGGTGACTTGGCACCAGCGCAAAGTGTTGATAAATGTGGTACTTAGTGTGCATGCCTAGCCCGATCAGAATTAACCATCACACCCTCAGCAGTTATTGGTAATTAAATTAACAAATAATCTTTCTGTGACATTTCTTGCTCCTCACTTCAGCTCACCTCTTCTACATTACCCGTCTCTCTTAAGCTCTCTCTCTTTCTCTACAGCTCTATGTACCTTCATCGTCTCTCTTGATCTCAGTTGTCTTCACCTTCTTCTACCGGTATACAACCTTTACCACGCATTTTTTACCACGCAATACCATTACAACGCTGGTATTACAACGCAATCCATTACAACGCATTGCGCTGGGGGGCGCTCTAGGATAGGGAATACATTTAATTTTCTATCCAACACCTTCCCTAGTGTCCACGGGGACTGGAGTTGGAATAGAAAATTATACTTACCACTATCCAGCACCTCTAAGCACTATGCGTTGTAAAGGTATGCGTGGTAAAAACCGCGTTGTAAAGGTATGCGTGGTAAAAGTATGCGTTGTAACGTCATACATCCTCTTCTACCTCACCTGTCTCTCAATATACTGAATATACCTCACTTAACTTAATCCTTAAGGTGTCACTGAATTAGGTGTATACCAACTCGAAATGTTGTTAGGGGGTCAGAGCACATACACTGGGCACTGGATAGCAATAACGCCGAGTGCATAGTCCAAAAGCCAACAGAAAAATCTAACAAAAAAAACAGCAGACAAATCTCGTAAAAACACGGGGGTAACTACACAAAAAGAGGCATTTCCCTACAGTTCAATTGCAATATCCCTTTCATGCTAACAATCTTCTGCATGATTACGATCTTGGCTTTACAACACATTGCAGCACGGAGACTGCTCCCTTGTAGACAATGCCCTCCTGCCCACAGATGGATATGGCCTCAGCCTCTTGATATTGCTGGAACTCTGAGTTGTCTTTGACAGTCTGCCATCCCTCGTCGTACCCTGGTGTCTCTAGTGGGATTCACCAGCAATATCTGTTACTGAGTCTACACCCACCTTTCCCACCAACACCAGTTTTTTCATGTATTTGCCTCCAGGTCCCAAAACATTCCTATAACTTGTGGAGTCTCCCAGGGTTCCATACAGTGCCCTGTCATCTTCAACGTCTTCATAGAGCAGCTTAGCTTCCAGATAACAGCATCAAGATGCACCAATATGGTGATTAGACACAACTCTACTCGAAAGTCTCCTCTGCTTCAGACATCCAATGCCTCGAACACTGCCTGCACATCACCCAGATCTGAATGACGAGCATCTACCAAATGCTCAACCCAACCAAGACATCATTTCTGTTATTTGCCATGAACAACAACAACAAACAGTAGAAACCAGGCTCAATGACTTCAGCCTTGACAGATTTGAATCCCAACTTTCATTGATAATGATAAGGATGATAATGTTAATGATATTTATAAAGCGTGCAAAAACCAAAAATGGTGTCTCGGCGCTAGAACCATAAGCAGAACCCCGACCAACTCCCCTCAATGGAACAACCAGGTTTTCAAGTTTTTTCTAAATCTCAAAAGAGAGCTAGCCTTCCTAATCTCAGGTGGCAGCAGGTTCCACAGCTTAGAAGTACCATACTGAAAACTCCGTCCTCCCCAATGCAAGGTCCGAATTTTCGGCACTGTTAGTAGTTTTGCACCCGTAGAGCGGAGCGATCTGGCTGGCTGGTACCACACAAAAAGCTCCTGTAGACAACAACGGACCCTTCTGTGTCAAGGCTTTAAAGGCCACACAAAGCGCCTTGAATTTGATCTGTTGCACCACTGGAAGCTAATGCAGCCTCCGAATTTCCTCTGAGATGGATTTATGCCGGGGAATGCCAGCTCACTTGAATTCTCCCTGGACACCAAACTCACCTTCAAGGAACACATTACAAAACAACCACAAAGACTGCCTGGTACTAGCTCGCACTTCTAAAGAAAGTGAAACCATTTTTTCAGAAAGTGGCTTCAGATCTTATACTTAAACCATTGTGCTCTCACATGTAGATGGTTGTAAAGCTTTGCTCCATGGCCTCCCAGACTCCAGGCTGACACCCACATCCTGACAAAACACCATTGGCTGCCCTTGCTGACATGCACCATTTTGAAACCAGCTGCATCATTTACAAAGCCATCATGACCAGCACCCCCGCTTATCTTTCAGGCAAAACAACTATCTCTGGTGATTCATTGCCCACCTGAAGCTAGGGCATCCTCAGACTGCAGACCAAGACGTGTAAAAATGATAAAACAAGATAGCAGGTTTTTCTATCTATGCACTTAGGATATGGAAAAGCATCCTCCTAGCCATCAGAATAGCCACAGCATTGCTCCAGTTTAGGAAAGACAGAAGATGCACCTCATTAGCAGTTCCCAACCACCTACCTCTCCTTTCCCTTGCTGGCTTTATGCTTGTCTTTGACCCTGTAGAGTGCTCTGTTGACTTTTGGCCAGGTTCGTGCAATAGTAATACCACAAAAAAATATACATACAAACTAAAGTACTAACTTAGTATATCAATTGACATGCACAAGGATTGTGGCCTTGCACCATCAGTAGAATCACACTAGGGGCTCCAGTTAAATACAGATGGGAGAACAAAACAAACCCATCTCCTGGAGCTTAGCCATACCATGCCTGAGCTGGGATTTAGCCTTCACTGCCAGATCCTTTTCGTGCACCCGCCTCCTGGGCCATTTTTCAGTGTTTTCCCCACCAGCACCTGTGGTGCTGCAATGGACGATTTTCTTTGTCTGCCTAGTGCCACTTTACTGTGGTGCACAACTGTGTGTCTGATGTCTAGCAAGGATAATCTTCAAGTACAAAATAATATGCTTAAACATACTTAATACTTTTCCACAGTGTGCAAGTGCTGTACTGTGCAGCATACATTCAATGTGTCACATATCGGGAGAAAGACAACCATTTCTCCTTGTTAGCGCCTGCCTCAAGGAAGTGTTATTTTTTATGCCAAGTCTTGTCTATTATTGTTAAAAGGTAGGAAAATCCATGGGTGGTAGTGTGGCAGACCCTATTGGTTCAAAGTGACGTAAAGCACTATGGGCCAGGCGTATGAGCAATTTTAGCATGCGTAAATGGGTTAGCGAAACGTTTGTCAAGCTACAATTGGCTTGGCCATATACTTACACAATTTTGCGACTTGCAAATGAATTGCGACTCGCAAAAAAGTGTTTAGAGACTCGCTATATGGAAGGGGCGTTTCTTTCCAAATAATGACTCTCTAACCCATGTACGAATGTTTTACGACCGCGATTGCGGTCGCAAAACACTTGCAAATTACCACCCTCTTCAAGAGGGTGGTAATGTAGTCGCAAATGGGAAAGGGTTCCCAGGGGACCCCTTCCCATTTGTGACAGGCTCTGCATATATTTTTAAGGGCAGGCAGTGGTCCCAGGGACCACTACCTGCCCTTAAAAAATGAAACAAAAACGTTTTAATTTTTTCTTTTAAATGCAGTCCCAGACATGGTGTTCTGCTGAGCCCAGCAGGCCACCATACCAGGGAGGGCCTGCCATTCTGAATGGGCTCGCAAATTGCGAGAGGGTCATTAATATTCATGAGCCTCGCAATTTGCGACTCCTTTGGGAATCGCAAACAGTGGTAAACATCCAGTTTTGTGACTCGCAAATTGCAAGTCGCAATTGTAACGCAATTTGCGAGTCGCAAAATTGCTGGTCGTACATCTGGTCCTATTTGCTTTACTTTTATGTTTACTTTCTAGCATAAAACTAGTTTTGCACTGGAAATTACTTTATCAACACTTTGTGGTGGTTGCATCACTTTTTGTGATTTTGCAACTGTGCAAAGTGTTGCTATATCTGTCGCTATTATTTTTTCACCATGCAGCATCTTGGCAAGAACGAAAACCAGAACTGAGTGGTCCACCACGAAGTGAAACTATGGCAGCTACACCCTCTGTGCTGTCCCCCTGCGTGCAGTGTTAGTAGAGGTGAGCAAACGATTTCTTTTGCAGGCAATGTTTTGCACAATTCTTGCTTTCGACCCTCCCATAATTTGCCAGTTTAACCTCAGCCCTGCAATTTTCTTCCTTATTGCGAGATCATTTTCACCAAATAGACCTCCATTAGGAGTTACAGCATGCTGGCAGAATATAAACTATGCACCCAGAATTACTAGTACTTTGTAGTAACACCCCACCAGTTCCATGCATGGCGGTAAAGGAATCATGGCAAAAGGCTGGCGAACGGATAATAAAACCACCCGATTGCACTTAACGAAGTGAAATGAAAAGGCGTCAAGTGCGGGCTTTGTTCATCACGGGAATATCAGTTGTTTTGGTTATTCACCCTAACAATAGAGTAGCAGGACAGCGTGAAGACTGGTAACTAGGGGAAGAGAGGTGGGACGACATGGGAAGTTATACTACGAGAATACCTTAGCTCACAGGCGATTATGTCACTGCATGTAATGATAATTAGAATTTGCCATAAAATTGACACAAAAGAATATTGTATATTCTATGGACAGAGTGTATAATGTTTTTGAATTATATGTTTGTTGTTCCCAAACAAGTAAAACGTGATAATGTGACAGTCGTTTAGTCCATCCAGTAGCGTATTGTATGTTAATATGTGTTTAATTAATTTCACAGTTACCCCTGACGAAGGGCCCCTGGAGGCCCGAAATGCATTGGGTTTTTAACAAACTGCTTATGATGAAACACGCCTCCAGTACATATTTTTGAATGAAGAGGCTCGGATGGCCCATCAAGGATATGAGAAATTTAAGTAAATTGGCATTCCCTTGCCCGTGGATGAATCATGATTACTGTCGGTTGAAGAATAGAAGTAATGGTATATAACTGATTTAAGTGGAAGAAGAGAAAAAAAGTTTAAAAAGGTTGCATTAGCACTAGCAACAGTGCCATGGTTTGGGACACCGACATAGTGCCCCATCTCAGTGACAAAATGCTGGCACAGGCACATAAGAGGTAATTCTTGGTAAATGGGACACTCATGGCAAAATACTGGTGCACCAGATGTAGTCTTGGCATTAGTGAGGACAACCATGGCATCAGAGGATAGGGGTGGGCAAACCATAACAACATGCTGGCTCTGGCACAATAGAGAACATTTTTGACAGATGGACCATCCAGATGGCATCAATGGCAACATTCTGGCATACTGTTTAAAACTCTTGGCATAGTTGGTGCCCATGGTATAATGATGGGGTTGGCACAATTGAAGTAATTATTTAAATGGTGGGGTCGGAGGGGGCAGCCCATGCACAGTTGAAAAAAAAATAGGGTCCATCATGAAAGTATTTGTAATGTAATGTATTGTAATTGGACACTTGCATAGCTCTACTATCACTCCAAGTAGGCATCATGGCGCTAAGCGGAACCCGGGATTGGAAACGTACTGGGTGGCCGCGATAAGTGAGGGAAAGGCATTAGATAAGAGTTCTGCATAGAGCGTCAGATGTTGAGAAAATCCAAGGGGCATATTATCAACAACTCGCGAAATTTATCGCTAAATAAGCTGATCGACATTTTTTCTATCGGCGTGCATCGCCGGAATTTATCACAGAGATAACGTGCTATTAGCAACGTTTATCTCAAATGCGAGAACATTTCCGGCGACAGCGGCGAAATGCGTGAATATCGCTGGTAATCCAGCAATATTCAGGCATTATCGCCAATGGGGACCTAGCCAGAATATCCACCTCCCATTGGATATAATTGGCTAAGAACTGGTCTGAGCAGGCGTTCGTTTTCAGCGATATTTAATGAGTGCCCTTACAGAGCCTATGACGTTTGAGCAATTTAAGTGCTAATTATGCTAATTATGCTTTAGATTGCCCCATTGACTCCATGTTTTTCACAATTTTATCAAGGGATAATTTCCCCTGAACCTTCATAGAATAAATTGAGCTTCCTCGATTAACTTGCTGATTTTCGAGGCAATTATTACACCTGACTGCACTCTAAGATCAGCAACCAGCACTGGGGTGTTGTGCTATTCCAAGATGTCTGCCATGTTGCTTTTAAATGCTGAAGTGCGCTGAACCCTTGAGCTAGTCTGGAAGGATGGCGGGAAGAAGAAAGGAAAGATGGTGAAAGGAAATAAAAGAAGACAGACAAGTAGGAAGAGAGGAAGAAAAAGGGAGGACTGAGGGAGGTAGGAAGGGGAAGAACAAGAAGTAAGGAGAAGGAAGAAAATAAGAAATGAAGGCAGAAGGGGTCAGAAGGAAATTCTTGAGCAAAAAATCTACAAAATGGAATCATCCACATGGAAAGCAGGAAAATGAGGCGGCTTACAGTTCCACAAGCCTGGTCATCATGGAGAGTGCTCCGGGTTGTATCTTTTTTATCTTGTTTCTGCGCAGAACCCTGCGGGGGCAGAGAAAAGAAAGTATGAGTTACAACACAAACATGACCAGATGAATGAAAGAAAACTACAAAATGCCACTGTGCACTTCCATGTTAAAAGCAGGTGGTGTCAAGGAGAATCTCCTTGTATTTCTATGGAAATGACAAGTTCCACACAAGTACTCTGCTCACCTTTCCAGGCATTGTTTGGGGGTGTGAGATGACTCCATGGGAACCATCAGCTAAGATTGGAGGGGCCTAAATTTAGTGAAGTCCTCACTTTAAACATGCCTTGTCCTGGGGCAGCGATCATGGTGTGGAAATCTCTTACCACACTAAGGGGCATATTATCAAGAATGGCATTAAAATTATCGCGGGTTTAGCGGCAGAAAACTGCCGCTAAAGCGGCAATAATAGGCTTGATAATAGGCCCTGGAGAATTCCAATAGAAGCCCATGTTCACACCAGAACATGGACGTCTATTGGAATTCTCAAAAGCATATTATCAAGCCCATTATCGCCGCTTAAGCTGCAGTTTCCTGCAGCTAAACCGGCGATAATTTTTAACGCCGTTCTTGATATTATGCCCCCAAATGCCTGATTTCTTACTTATTGCTTTTGAAATACATCCTAGATCTTAGTTGGGGGTGACTTTCTGGGCTTCATTTTATTTTGGTTGATTAATTCGCTTCTGCGCACACATATAAGTGTGCATTGCGCATCTTCACCGCAGTCTGTTGTCCTGGATTCCTTGGGAGACGCTGGCATTCAGTGTTTAGGATACTATGCAGGTTGGACTCAAGGAAAGGGACAAGCCACTGCGCTCATTGATTACTTTCCTAAGTGGGCTGAGTTGACATTGATTAGGGGTCTCCAACCTTTTCTGCAATCGGAGCTACTTATGTTCAATGAAAATCATGCCGAGCTACTAATAATAATAGTGTTGTAATAGTGACCACATCAGACAAGATTATATGGACACCCCAAGCAAGATGGTCAGCAGTGATCACCTCAGAGCATCAGGCAAACTTAGATGATTGTGGGTCTAAAAGAAAAATGTTGAGTTTAGCCTGACGACAACAGAAGACAATAAAACAGGAAAGAGAAAATCAATCAAGGATATCTTCTCATTTGTAAAGATACCCATCAGTCTTCGATCGGTTCCGCCCTGTTCATCATTTGGGACTCCTCACACCAAGGAGAGCATTCCTACAACCACTTGATGTTAATAATGGTGGTTGCACTAGTGTGTCATTAGGTGTAAGGCCGTTAACCGTGAAAACTGAAAGCAGTGCAAATAAATGAAAATAACAATGATGTGATATAGTGAAGGGATATAAAATTGGAGAAAATAGGAGAAAAAAACGAGACTTTATTAGATGTTTCCTATGTTTCCAACGCTAAAAAGTGCTCAGATACAGTAGAAAAACAAATAACTACTGTAGATGGTCTATCCCTTCACTATATCACATAATTGTTATTTTCATTTATTTGCACTGCTTTCAGTTTTCACGGTTAACGGCCTTACACCTAATGACACACTAGTGCAACCGCCATTATTAACATCAAGTGGTTGCAGGATTGCTCTCCTTGGTGAGAGGAGTCCCAAATGATAAACAGGGCGGAACCGATCGAAAACTGATGGGTATCTTTACAAATAAGGAGATATCCTTGATTGATTTTCTCTTTCCTGTTTTATTGTCTTCTGTTGTCAGTCAGGCTAAACTCAACATTTTTTTCTTAGACCCACAATCATCTATTTGTGTATTTACAGTTTTTATGGGGAGTATGATTGGATGTGGTCTTTAAACTTTCCCAAGGACCCCCTCTTAAAATGTTTGTTATACATCAGGCAAAGTTGCCAGTCCTAATGCTAAAAAGGATTTATCAATTCTGGAATGTCTCTATATGGTTAATAGGGGACAGCCATAGCTGCAATGTTCCCAGAATCTAGGTCATTTGTCTCCCCAGTGCAACACTTAAGTATCAGCTTTAATTTTATTTTAAAAATTCAGCCATTTTTCTCGAAATACTAGCTTATGAGATCTGAAAATATGCACATTATCATCTCAAATACACACACTTTTAATTTTGGTATTCAGAGAATAGTCCAACCAAACAAAGCTAATTTAGTAGGCTGGGCCGTACACAAGAGAGCTACTTACAGGTTGCCCTAGAGCGCTAGAGAAGCCTAGATTAGAGAATCCAATATTGATTCTGTGTTGGAAACGTTTGCAAGAGAGCTTCCACAAACAAGAATAACTTATCTGCATGAATACTGATAATAATGTTCATTTAATTCTCAACGACTTACAAATATTCTAGCAGAGCGAGGAGTAAAACACAAGAGCACTGCACTGTATACTCCCACTATGAATGGCTTAGTCGAGAGATTGACCAAGATCATTGCAGAAGGAGTGCAACTGGTGCAAATGGCAGGCTTGAATGTTAAGCAATACTTTGGAAGCCTTACATGGTCATGCCAATATACACAACAGCAGCAGTGTTACTCCTTTTGAGCTCCTGAAGAGTACTGTACCACATGCTGGTTTCAATCCACAGCAGTCCACTGGTTCTCTGAAACCATTTCACTTTTTTTTTATTTTTATTTTTTTTATTAAAGTTTTACCCCTTTTTACGATGTTTTCCAATACATGTTACAGCATGAATGCACATACAGAAAAGAATACAAAGAAAATATAACGCAAGTATTATTCCAAAAAAAGAAAAATGAAGACATACTTTGATACAGTACATAAAATACATATCCTTTCCTCTCCCAGCACGGTAATGGAGATCCCTCCACTACTCTCCCCTCTTTTTCCACCGATGGTTGCCATATCCTTCCTCACATTGCTCTCGCCCATCTGCCCTTCTTTTCATATATAGCTTTTTCCAGGTTATATGTGGAAAGTAACCTTGCTATCCATGTTTGAAATGTCGGTGATACCCTATCAAACCACGCCCTTGCAATACCAATCCGATATACCGCCGCTACCATAAACAAAAATTCTATAGGGAGGTCCTCTGCACCTGCCGCCACCCCTAACATTATTAATTCATCTGTCATTTTGATCTTAATCCCCAGTGAACTCTCCAAGAATTCCTCAATTGCCCCCTTTACTGTATGCAGTTGTGGACATTGCACGAACACATGGACAATATCCGCATCTCTTGAATCACACCGCGGGTAAGTTATTCCTGTATCCCCCCCCCCACTGTGCAATTCTGGCCAGAGTATGATATAGAGAATACAGTGTTTTGTAATGCTGCGCTTGTAGCGTCGCTGAGCATAGAACTGTCCTCCTTAAATCTAAAGATGTCTGTAATCCCTCAGGGCCAGCTCCTACTTTCTCCGTCCATTTGCTGGCGTATTTTTCTCTATCATCATTTTTTAACACATATAACTCCGCATATAACTGCCGGATTGTACACTGGTTACTCCGTTCAATATAGTCCATCATTCTGCAGTGGGTAAACCCTAACAAGCCTCCTGCTTTATTTGCCAGATAGCTTCTTACCTGCAGATACTTAAAAAAATTGTTACCCGTTATCTCATATTTCCTTTGTATTTCCTGGAATTGCAACCCCCCCCTTCAATATCCAATAAGTCCCCTACCTTCTTAATCCCCTTGTTATCCCATTCCTTCATGATTGTATCTCTAAAAATATCTCCTGGAAGTGAATGATTTGTGTACAGTCGGGTGTATCTATTATATCTGCCTATTCCAAGCTTTTTTGCCACCACCTTCCACACCTTATAAGCCGCTCGTAGAGTCTTAAACCTGGTATGTTTAAAGTAACCATAATCAACCGTGTTTAGTAAGCCGTTCTCAGCATTCCCCCCCATCAGTGCTCTATATACATTCGTGAATCCTGGTCTCCCAACCCGTTGCTCAGTTCCCCCTCCTCCTAGGAGCCCTTGAAAATATTGCAGGGCCGCTGCCCAATAGTAAAGTCTGATGTCTGGGGCCCCCCAGCCCCCCTTTTCCCTCGGGAGTGCCATAAACCGATAAGCTCTTCTGGTCTTCCCTTGTGCCCAGATAAGCCTATTGAGTATTACTTCCAGCTTACTAAACCATACATGATCAAAAAATAGTGGTATCGCTCTAAATAAATACAAGGATTTCGGAAACGTGATCATTTTGATCACGTTTATGCGACCCATTAGAGTCAGGTGTAAATTATTGATCCTTTCTGTATTTCCTTTTACTTTTTCTAATAGCGATTCCATGTTTATTCTCACAAGGCTATCTAAATCGGTAGTCACTTTTATCCCAAGGTATGTTGCTTCAGGTACCACTCTAACATCCTGGTATGTTGTAAAACTGTTCTGCACTATCTGAGTCTTCCCTTTGTTAATCAGATATCCAGCTATCGCTCCAAAGTTCATTGCCTCTTGCTCTATTTCAATTATCGCTCTCCCTGGTTTCGGTGTTACAATAGCCACATCGTCCGCATAAGCGAAAAGTTTATACACATTTCCTTGCAGCCTAACCGGAGAGATGTTGTTGTTGCTTTCTAGTCTCCCTAGCATAGGGTCCAAATATAAGGCGAATAGCAGCGGCGAGGCTGGGCAGCCCTGCCTAGTCCCATGTTTTATCTGAACTGCCTTTTTGTAACTTCTATTAATTCTTATCCTTGCCGTCGGCTGTTCATATAAGGCCTGAATTGCTTTAATGTAGCCCCCACCTATCCCATACCACTCCATGGCCTTCCACAGATAGTCCCAGGAGACCCTGTCGAAGGCCTTCTCTGCATCAAGAAACAGGGTCTCCTGCAACCTCCGCGGCATCCAAGATGGTGATCATTTGTCTGGTGTGCTGAGTTGTCCCTTTCCCTGGAATGAATCCGTGTTGAGAGGTGATGACTAATCCCTCAATAACCCTGCTCAATCTTTGCGCAAGTGATTTGGAGAAAATGTTTTGCGTCCGCATTGAAAAGAGTGATTGGCCTATAAGACCCTGGTTCTAGTGGCGGTTTATCCTTCTTTAATATCACTATGATATCCGCCCTTGCCCAAGAGTGTGGGACTGCCCTGCCTAGCTGTGCCTGCCTAAAGGTTTCCAGCATGTCCTCCCCCACTGTGTCCCAAAAGGCTTTATAAAATTCTGCCGGTATTTGGTCCGGCCCTGTGGCTTTCCCCGATGGTAAATTAGTCACAGCCTCACCTACTTCCTGTAAGGTTAAAGGGAGGTCTAATTTCAGTTTCCCCTCTGTACTTAACATTGGATGTGGTATCTCTGCCAGATACTCCAGATCTGTATTACTTAAGCTTTCCGTAAAATTTCCTAAAAACCTCCTGCACCTCTTCCACCTTATTAACTACCTTCCCTGTGACATCTCTAATTTCCTTTATTTCGCCTGCTGCTAAGTTTTGCCTAGTCCGGATTGCTAGTAGGTGGCCTACTCTTTCGTTATATTCATAACACTTTTCTTTTTTAGCCAAAAAGTTTCCCGCCGCCTTCTGCGCCAGACTTTCCCCTGCCTCTGCTTTATTCAGTTCTATTTCCAGCAATATCCCCTCTATTGCTTCTTGCTTGGTTATGGCCATAATTAGACGTTCTTCTAGCCTCCCCAATTCTATCAGCCTCTTATCCATCCTGTTCTTCTCCTTCTTGGTCCTCTGTAATGTATAACGCAGCGTTTCCCCCCTAACTCCAGCCTTGAACGCATCCCAAATCATGTCAGCTGAATTCCTATTAATCTACCAAAATTGTGGAATCCATTCCTGCATGTGGCTAATATATCCTGGTTCCCTCAGCAATCCTCTCTCAAAAGTCCATGTGTTGCTTTTTCTCCCACCCCTGTTATCCAGTGGCAGGGTTAACACCAGCAGATTGTGATCCGACACACGTCCACCAGAGCATTGTGTTGCGCCAAATTGTGTATAGCCTTGCAAGTTTTCCTCTTCCGACCAGCAAAGCCTTCCCCACCCCTCAAACCCAACCCATCCAGGCCGTTAACATTAAAATCTCCGCAGCATAATACAGGTTCTGGCCACAATGCGAGTTCTAAATCTAAATATTCAAAAACCTCCGGTTCATCATCATTGGAGCCATATACAGAGACAATTGTAAAACATCCAGCATGTGTTTCCACTTCCACGATAACCCATCTCCCCCCTTGATCCTCCTTTTTCCTTTTAAGTTTAACAGCTCGTTTCTTAGACAGTATGGCGACCCCGTTTGTCCTAGTTTCTTGCATTGTGTGAGCAAGGACATCAAACCCCATCTGCTCCAACACGTATTTTTCCCTCCCTGTTATATGTGTCTCCTGAAGGCATATTATTTCCAGCCTAAGCATTCTTAGCATGGCAGCCACCTTCTGTCTTTTCACTCCATTATTAAGACCACAAATGTTCAGGGAGACAACCCTTAATGCCCTTAATGCCATTTATACTTGCTGAGACTTTCCTTCCCAATCACCATCTTGTTGCTACCACCTTTAATTATAGTCAACCAAGCATTCTCTTCTCTGTGTTTTTTGTCATTTTGTGCTGTTTGTTTCCAACTCCCAACACCACCATTCCCCCCTTCCCCCGCCCTATCCCCCTACGCCTCCACCCACCCCCTGGACTCCTGCCCCCCCTTCCACAGGCAAATAGGTCAGACATGACCTATGTGTGGCTGCTATGTGTTGTAGTGTCGCCTTCCGCTCCCCTTTATTACTCAACCCTTTTTTTCCCCCCATTGCCCTGAATCTGTGTTGTACCCCCAGTCTTCTGACAGTATCTTGACTTTTCCCTTTTACCTTATCATTTCTTTCCTCCCCCCCTGTGCGACTCAGTAAGTTCAGTTAAGAATTCCCCTGCCTTCACTTCTGAAAAAAACACCCTAGTGCGTCCTCCTAAGATAACTTTTAATTTTGCCGGGAACATTAGGTAAGCCTCTGCATCTTGTCGCCTAAAAGGAGCAATTAGTTGCCTGAGTCGCCACCGCCTCTCCACAGTTACGTGGCAAAAATCAGGCCTTGCAAAGAACGTTACCCCCTGAAAAGTTTTTTTAGAGTCTGGTCTGGCTTTCTCAATGATTTCCTGTCTTGCCAAGAAATTTTCGAAAAACACTAACATAGCTCTCTGCAATTTATCCTGCCCCCCATCCCTCTTCTTTTTAATTGACAGAGGAAACCTGTGTGCCCGTTGGACCTCTATTTCCCATTGCCACTGAGCTTCCGGGAAGGCACCTTTCAGCAACTTAACAACATAACCTCTTGCATCCTGCCCCTCAATCGCTTCCTCTAGTCCAAGAAGTCTCACATTATTTCGCCTCTGGCGATTTTCAAAATCCTCAATTTTCCATTGAAGATCCTCCACCGTTTTAGCCTGCTCCATCTTAAAGGCCTGCCAGTCCGTTATCTCATCCTCGAGTCTGCCCGTCCGTTCCTCTACCTGTTCCACTCGCTCCTCAACCTTCTCGTACTTTTTATTCATTTTCCTGATTGATGCCTGTATTTTCTTGGTGTCATGCCTGGCTCTCCGACTCTCTGCCCTGGCTTCAGCCTGCATTTGTCTTAGTGTGTTAAACATCAAATCCAGTATAGCATGTTGTGGAACTCCACTTTCCCCCCCTCCTGATGCTCCTGCTTCTTGCGTACCGTCCTGATGCACACTTGGGGTTGCAGAATAATCCAATAGGAGTTTTGTGTTTGTATTTACTGGGGAACCTCCACCCCCTCCTCCTCGTCTTGTTGTCGATTTCCTCCTTTTCTGTGCATTTTTATCTTTAGATCCGCTGCTCCCCTCTGAGTCCGAGCTGATCTCTGTGGAGTCTTTACCTTCCCCGCAGCTCGAGGTGGAGTCCGAGCCCTCCTTTACCGAAAATAATTTATCCCCTTCGCGCTCTTTTTGTGAGTCCAAACTTGTCAGGCTCCCCCAGTTTGCACACTGATTTTGTCTTTTATCATTGCTTAATTCAGCCTCCACTTGTAACAGAGCATCCAACATCTGGGCATTATTTGTATTTTCCGCCCCCCCAGTAGCGCTGCTTATGACTAACAGAGGTCCCCCGCTCACCAGATGCTTTCTGCTCATGTCCTCCGTCTCCGTCTCCCCCGCTTCCAATGTGTCTGCGGGAAGCGTGCAAACTGTGTCCGTCATTTCTGGTTGCTCAGCAACCGAGACGCCGACGTCCTCGAGGACGGCTCTCTCTCCCCCCGCGTCTATACCGGCGTCTACAGCAGCGTTCTCCGCCGGGGAAAGCCTCGCCGGAATCCTGGTTGCTGCTCCTGCCGCTGATTTCGTGTTGAATGACTCCGTCAAGGTGGGCTGTCTCAGGTTGGAGTCCTTTGCGTCTTTGGCAGCCATCAGTCTGTTGCTGCGCCCGGAGATGGCAGGGTCTTTATTTAACCCTTGTTTTGCAATCGGCGTTTCATTTTGGGCCGCCCTAGTTTCCAATTTTCTTTCCCTCTCGACTTTCCTTTGCTGTGCCTTCTGAGCCGCACTGGCGGCCGGGGTCGATCGTTTGCTTCGTGGCGGGATCTTGGGGATAGTCCCGGTTCCTAGCGCCTTGATCGCGCTGGTTGCCGCCGGTACCACCTTTTCTTTATCTTTCTCCTTTTCACCTCTCACTCGTTGGGACATTGTGCGCAGGCTACTGTATAGGGTCCACCAGCGCTCTCTCACAATGTTAACTGCTGACAGAACTTAATGTTGAACGCGGAATCCTGCGGTGCTGATGGCCTTTTGATGCCTCCTTGTAATCCACACGATCACCAGCATATCCGCCTCATAATTGTCTCAGGGCTGCTTCTTCATACTCCTAGTCAGGAGAGGGAGTAGAGTGCGACTGTGCGCTACAACCCGCTAGCGGCCATCTTGCCTCAACCACGTTGCTCGAAACCATTTCACTTTTGAATGCATATAACCAGGCCAGGCAAAATGTGTCTCAGAAGCAAATTAAGGTTTCAATGAATAATTCAAATAAAAATAGGAAAATTGCAAGGGTGGGTTACAAGAGGGGGTTCTGATCAAAGTCTAGAGACATGAGCTGGTGAGGGAAGGACTATCCAAATGTTCAAAAGTGTTCAAAGTTGCTTTGTGAGAGCTCTCTTATCCTGAACAACAGGAAATGGTGGAGTCTCAACAAAGTGGTTAAGCATAACCAGCATAACATGCTGGTTTCAATCCACAGCAGTCCACTGGTTCTCTGAAACCATTTCACTTTTTTTTATTTTTATTTTTTTTATTAAAGTTTTACCCCTTTTTACGATGTTTTCCAATACATGTTACAGCATGAATGCACATACAGAAAAGAATACAAAGAAAATATAACGCAAGTATTATTCCAAAAAAAGAAAAATGAAGACATACTTTGATACAGTACATAAAATACATATCCTTTCCTCTCCCAGCACGGTAATGGAGATCCCTCCACTACTCTCCCCTCTTTTTCCACCGATGGTTGCCATATCCTTCCTCCCATTGCTCTCGCCCATCTGCCCTTCTTTTCATATATAGCTTTTTCCAGGTTATATGTGGAAAGTAACCTTGCTATCCATGTTTGAAATGTCGGTGATACCCTATCAAACCACGCCCTTGCAATACCAATCCGATATACCGCCGCTACCATAAACAAAAATTCTATAGGGAGGTCCTCTGCACCTGCCGCCACCCCTAACATTATTAATTCATCTGTCATTTTGATCTTAATCCCCAGTGAACTCTCCAAGAATTGCTCAATTGCCCCCTTTACTGTATGCAGTTGTGGACATTGCGCGAACACATGGACAATATCCGCATCTCTTGAATCACACCGCGGGTAAGTTATTCCTGTATCCCCCCCCACTGTGCAATTCTGGCCAGAGTATGATATAGAGAATACAGTGTTTTGTAATGCTGCGCTTGTAGCGTCGCTGAGCATAGAACTGTCCTCCTTAAATCTAAAGATGTCTGTAATCCCTCAGGGCCAGCTCCTACTTTCTCCGTCCATTTGCTGGCGTATTTTTCTCTATCATCATTTTTTAACACATATAACTCCGCATATAACTGCCGGATTGTACACTGGTTACTCCGTTCAATATAGTCCATCATTCTGCAGTGGGTAAACCCTAACAAGCCTCCTGCTTTATTTGCCAGATAGCTTCTTACCTGCAGATACTTAAAAAAATTGTTACCCGTTATCTCATATTTCCTTTGTATTTCCTGGAATTGCAACCCCCCCCTTCAATATCCAATAAGTCCCCTACCTTCTTAATCCCCTTGTTATCCCATTCCTTCATGATTGTATCTCTAAAAATATCTCCTGGAAGTGAATGATTTGTGTACAGTCGGGTGTATCTATTATATCTGCCTATTCCAAGCTTTTTTGCCACCACCTTCCACACCTTATAAGCCGCTCGTAGAGTCTTAAACCTGGTATGTTTAAAGTAACCATAATCAACCGTGTTTAGTAAGCCGTTCTCAGCATTCCCCCCCATCAGTGCTCTATATACATTCGTGAATCCTGGTCTCCCAACCCGTTGCTCAGTTCCCCCTCCTCCTAGGAGCCCTTGAAAATATTGCAGGGCCGCTGCCCAATAGTAAAGTCTGATGTCTGGGGCCCCCCAGCCCCCCTTTTCCCTCGGGAGTGCCATAAACCGATAAGCTCTTCTGGTCTTCCCTTGTGCCCAGATAAGCCTATTGAGTATTACTTCCAGCTTACTAAACCATACATGATCAAAAAATAGTGGTATCGCTCTAAATAAATACAAGGATTTCGGAAACGTGATCATTTTGATCACGTTTATGCGACCCATTAGAGTCAGGTGTAAATTATTGATCCTTTCTGTATTTCCTTTTACTTTTTCTAATAGCGATTCCATGTTTATTCTCACAAGGCTATCTAAATCGGTAGTCACTTTTATCCCAAGGTATGTTGCTTCAGGTACCACTCTAACATCCTGGTATGTTGTAAAACTGTTCTGCACTATCTGAGTCTTCCCTTTGTTAATCAGATATCCAGCTATCGCTCCAAAGTTCATTGCCTCTTGCTCTATTTCAATTATCGCTCTCCCTGGTTTCGGTGTTACAATAGCCACATCGTCCGCATAAGCGAAAAGTTTATACACATTTCCTTGCAGCCTAACCGGAGAGATGTTGTTGTTGCTTTCTAGTCTCCCTAGCATAGGGTCCAAATATAAGGCGAATAGCAGCGGCGAGGCTGGGCAGCCCTGCCTAGTCCCACGTTTTATCTGAACTGCCTTTTTGTAACTTCTATTAATTCTTATCCTTGCCGTCGGCTGTTCATATAAGGCCTGAATTGCTTTAATATAGCCCCACCTATCCCATACCACTCCATGGCCTTCCACAGATAGTCCCAGGAGACCCTGTCGAAGGCCTTCTCTGCATCAAGAAACAGGGTCTCCTGCAACCTCCGCGGCATTCCAAGATGGTGATCATTTGTCTGGTGTGCTGAGTTGTCCCTTTCCCTGGAATGAATCCGTGTTGAGAGGTGATGACTAATCCCTCAATAACCCTGCTCAATCTTTGCGCAAGTGATTTGGAGAAAATGTTTTGCGTCCGCATTGAAAAGAGTGATTGGCCTATAAGACCCTGGTTCTAGTGGCGGTTTATCCTTCTTTAATATCACTATGATATCCGCCCTTGCCCAAGAGTGTGGGACTGCCCTGCCTAGCTGTGCCTGCCTAAAGGTTTCCAGCATGTCCTCCCCCACTGTGTCCCAAAAGGCTTTATAAAATTCTGCCGGTATTTGGTCCGGCCCTGTGGCTTTCCCCGATGGTAAATTAGTCACAGCCTCACCTACTTCCTGTAAGGTTAAAGGGAGGTCTAATTTCAGTTTCCCCTCTGTACTTAACATTGGATGTGGTATCTCTGCCAGATACTCCAGATCTGTATTACTTAAGCTTTCCGTAAAATTTCCTAAAAACCTCCTGCACCTCTTCCACCTTATTAACTACCTTCCCTGTGACATCTCTAATTTCCTTTATTTCGCCTGCTGCTAAGTTTTGCCTAGTCCGGATTGCTAGTAGGTGGCCTACTCTTTCGTTATATTCATAACACTTTTCTTTTTTAGCCAAAAAGTTTCCCGCCGCCTTCTGCGCCAGACTTTCCCCTGCCTCTGCTTTATTCAGTTCTATTTCCAGCAATATCCCCTCTATTGCTTCTTGCTTGGTTATGGCCATAATTAGACGTTCTTCTAGCCTCCCCAATTCTATCAGCCTCTTATCCATCCTGTTCTTCTCCTTCTTGGTCCTCTGTAATGTATAACGCAGCGTTTCCCCCCTAACTCCAGCCTTGAACGCATCCCAAATCATGTCAGCTGAATTCCTATTAATCTACCAAAATTGTGGAATCCATTCCTGCATGTGGCTAATATATCCTGGTTCCCTCAGCAATCCTCTCTCAAAAGTCCATGTGTTGCTTTTTCTCCCACCCCTGTTATCCAGTGGCAGGGTTAACACCAGCAGATTGTGATCCGACACACGTCCACCAGAGCATTGTGTTGCGCCAAATTGTGTATAGCCTTGCAAGTTTTCCTCTTCCGACCAGCAAAGCCTTCCCCACCCCTCAAACCCAACCCATCCAGGCCGTTAACATTAAAATCTCCGCAGCATAATACAGGTTCTGGCCACAATGCGAGTTCTAAATCTAAATATTCAAAAACCTCCGGTTCATCATCATTGGAGCCATATACAGAGACAATTGTAAAACATCCAGCATGTGTTTCCACTTCCACGATAACCCATCTCCCCCCTTGATCCTCCTTTTTCCTTTTAAGTTTAACAGCTCCTTTCTTAGACAGTATGGCGACCCCGTTTGTCCTAGTTTCTTGCATTGTGTGAGCAAGGACATCAAACCCCATCTGCTCCAACATGTATTTTTCCCTCCCTGTTATATGTGTCTCCTGAAGGCATATTATTTCCAGCCTAAGCATTCTTAGCATGGCAGCCACCTTCTGTCTTTTCACTCCATTATTAAGACCACAAATGTTCAGGGAGACAACCCTTAATGCCCTTAATGCCATTTATACTTGCTGAGACTTTCCTTCCCAATCACCATCTTGTTGCTACCACCTTTAATTATAGTCAACCAAGCATTCTCTTCTCTGTGTTTTTTGTCATTTTGTGCTGTTTGTTTCCAACTCCCAACACCACCATTCCCCCCCTCCCCCGCCCTATCCCCCTACGCCTCCACCCACCCCCTGGACTCCTGCCCCCCCTTCCACAGGCAAATAGGTCAGACATGACCTATGTGTGGCTGCTATGTGTTGTAGTGTCGCCTTCCGCTCCCCTTTATTACTCAACCCTTTTTTTCCCCCCGTTGCCCTGAATCTGTGTTGTACCCCCAGTCTTCTGACAGTATCTTGACTTTTCCCTTTTACCTTATCATTTCTTTCCTCCCCCCCTGTGCGACTCAGTAAGTTCAGTTAAGAATTCCCCTGCCTTCACTTCTGAAAAAAACACCCTAGTGCGTCCTCCTAAGATAACTTTTAATTTTGCCGGGAACATTAGGTAAGCCTCTGCATCTTGTCGCCTAAAAGGAGCAATTAGTTGCCTGAGTCGCCACCGCCTCTCCACAGTTACGTGGCAAAAATCAGGCCTTGCAAAGAACGTTACCCCCTGAAAAGTTTTTTTAGAGTCTGGTCTGGCTTTCTCAATGATTTCCTGTCTTGCCAAGAAATTTCCGAAAAACACTAACATAGCTCTCTGCAATTTATCCTGCCCCCCATCCCTCTTCTTTTTAATTGACAGAGGAAACCTGTGTGCCCTTTGGACCTCTATTTCCCATTGCCACTGAGCTTCCGGGAAGGCACCTTTCAGCAACTTAACAACATAACCTCTTGCATCCTGCCCCTCAATCGCTTCCTCTAGACCAAGAAGTCTCACATTATTTCGCCTCTGGCGATTTTCAAAATCCTCAATTTTCCATTGAAGATCCTCCACCGTTTTAGCCTGCTCCATCTTAAAGGCCTGCCAGTCCGTTATCTCATCCTCGAGTCTGCCCGTCCGTTCCTCTACCTGTTCCACTCGCTCCTCAACCTTCTCGTACTTTTTATTCATTTTCCTGATTGATGCCTGTATTTTCTTGGTGTCATGCCTGGCTCTCCGACTCTCTGCCCTGGCTTCAGCCTGCATTTGTCTTAGTGTGTTAAACATCAAATCCAGTATAGCATGTTGTGGAACTCCACTTTCCCCCCCTCCTGATGCTCCTGCTTCTTGCGTACCGTCCTGATGCACACTTGGGGTTGCAGAATAATCCAATAGGAGTTTTGTGTTTGTATTTACTGGGGAACCTCCACCCCCTCCTCCTCGTCTTGTTGTCGATTTCCTCCTTTTCTGTGCATTTTTATCTTTAGATCCGCTGCTCCCCTCTGAGTCCGAGCTGATCTCTGTGGAGTCTTTACCTTCCCCGCAGCTCGAGGTGGAGTCCGAGCCCTCCTTTACCGAAAATAATTTATCCCCTTCGCGCTCTTTTTGTGAGTCCAAACTTGTCAGGCTCCCCCAGTTTGCACACTGATTTTGTCTTTTATCATTGCTTAATTCAGCCTCCACTTGTAACAGAGCATCCAACATCTGGGCATTATTTGTATTTTCCGCCCCCCCAGTAGCGCTGCTTATGACTAACAGAGGTCCCCCGCTCACCAGCTGCTTTCTGCTCATGTCCTCCGTCTCCGTCTCCCCCGCTTCCAATGTGTCCGCGGGAAGCGTGCAAACTGTGTTCGTCATTTCTGGTTGCTCAGCAACCGAGACGCCGACGTCCTCGAGGACGGCTCTCTCTCCCCCCGCGTCTATACCGGCGTCTACAGCAGCGTTCTCCGCCGGGGAAAGCCTCGCCGGAATCCTGGTTGCTGCTCCTGCCGCTAATTTTGTGTTGAATGACTCCGTCAAGGTGGGCTGTCTCAGGTTGGAGTCCTTTGCGTCTTTGGCAGCCATCAGTCTGTTGCTGCGCCCGGAGATGGCAGGGTCTTTATTTAACCCTTGTTTTGCAATCGGCGTTTCATTTTGGGCCGCCCTAGTTTCCAATTTTCTTTCCCTCTCGACTTTCCTTTGCTGTGCCTTCTGAGCCGCACTGGCAGCCGGGGTCGATCGTTTGCTTCGTGGCGGGATCTTGGGGATAGTCCCGGTTCCTAGCGCCTTGATCGCGCTGGTTGCCGCTGGTACCACCTTTTCTTTATCTTTCTCCTTTTCACCTCTCACTCGTTGGGACATTGTGCGCAGGCTACTGTATAGGGTCCACCAGCGCTCTCTCACAATGTTAACTGCTGACAGAACTTAATGTTGAACGCGGAATCCTGCGGTGCTGATGGCCTTTTGATGCCTCCTTGTAATCCACACGATCACCAGCATATCCGCCTCATAATTGTCTCAGGGCAGCTTCTTCATACTCCTAGTCAGGAGAGGGAGTAGAGTGCGACTGTGCGCTACAACCCGCTAGCGGCCATCTTGCCTCAACCACGTTGCTCGAAACCATTTCACTTTTGAATGCATATAACCAGGCCAGGCAAAATGTGTCTCAGAAGCAAATTAAGGTTTCAATGAATAATTCAAATAAAAATAGGAAAATTGCAAGGGTGGGTTACAAAAGGGGGTTCTGATCAAAGTCTAGAGACATGAGCTTTTGAGGGAAGGACTATCCAAATGTTCAAAAGTGTTCAAAGTTGCTTTGTGAGAGCTCTCTTATCCTGAACAACAGGAAATGGTGGAGTCTCAACAAAGTGGTTAAGCATAATAATGTGTTTGAAAAGAATTTGTCTTATATTATGATTGATTCCCCTGAATTTGGTGCTATAATTTATCAAGTCAATTTTTCTACACGGAAAACTAAGCATTTAAGAGGTCTCAGGAGATACAGAGAAACAATACTCCAGAAAATCCACAGGAAATTATTCAGACGAGCTAACATCTGTTCATTGGAATAGACCTGTAATATTGCAACGTCTTAAACATATTGCTGTCCTTTGTTTGATTTCTGGTCTTGGTCATTTCAGTTTATGTTTTAGAATTGTGTTTTTTTGTTTTTGTGAGAGTGGTTCTTTTTCTCGTGCAGTACCCACATTGATCTGTAATGAAACTTGTTAGAATATCTATTGGTCTGCTGACAGTACTACAGTGCTTAATTTGAGCCTGTGGTTTCCGGTGCTCAGCACTGGCACTGAATTGTCAGCACCTGCTCTACCGATAGTCCACCACATGGTGGTGCTGTCTGTATAATTTTGAGATGAGCACAAAAACAGAGATTAATAAGTCGAAATACATTAGAAATGAATGAGACGTGATGTTCACACCACTTACATCACTTGGGTGGCCTGGAATAATCTAAATTGTCACACTTTTAGGACTGCAATGGTTAGTAGTTGTGTTGGTACTGTCGCTGGCAGTGCTGGCAGGGGCAATAGCTGGTGCAGGCTACAGTGGTCTTCTGAGAAGGAACTGGTGCTTACTTTTTCGCAAACTAAACTCTGCAGTTGGATTGTATCGTGTTCTTGATCTAATAAACGTATCCAATATATCCCTGGCTTACTCATATTCTCTTACTGCAGGCACAACAGCTTTCCAGCTACGGTGCCAGTTCCTTACACCACTCGTGGAACGCTGCTTTCACAATGTTGGCCAGGCCCGCTTTACTTGCACCACTTGCGGGTTTAAGGAAGTGGGTTTTTGTTGCAGTAACCCCCCCTTTTTGCCCGATAACTGATGCACTTTTCCTTGGTGTGCCCTGGGACACTGCCAATCAGGTACCCAGGGCCTGTGTTCTTTCCCTAAAAACTTTACTAAAGCATAACCCCAATTGGCATCTCTGGCCACATGTCAGCCCCTGGTAAATGGTACCCTAGGTACCCAGGACATTGTGACCAGAGAAGACCCCTAAATGCTGCAGCACTTATTGTAGCACCCTTAGGGGCCCTGTACCCTGATACCCACACACTGCCTTTGCAGGCTGAGTGTCCTGGTGCAGAACTAAACAAAGAGTCGGCATGGCACACATTCCTGTTTGCCATGCCCTCAAACACTCTGCCCTGGCATACATCAGTCACACTTCTAGCTGGGTGCACTATGCCAGTGGTGTGGGCACAGGTGCATGAGCCCTGTACCCCTACAGTACCCATGGCCATTCCTGGGCACTGTAAGTGCAGTGATGCCATTAAGAGTATATGGTGCTGGAAGGTTGTCATTACGAACTCCACAGCACTATGATGGCTACACTGAAGACAGAGCAGTTTAATATCAAGCTTCTCAGCACATTCAACCCACACTGAGGCCAGTGTTGGATTGAATGCCAAATGCACTACAGAGGGCGAGGTGCTAGGTCTCCTCCCCTAGGATGTGCAGGGGAAGCTTCAAAGGCATGCTGCCTTTTGTGAGCTTCTCTAGGCCACTTGCAGTACTCAGCATCTGGCCCCCACCAGTTCTGACCCCCACTCTGGCGGGAAGACTGGCGGGAAACCCGAAGGAAGGAAGGGAGGTATGTCAGCCTCTGCCAATCCTACCCCTCAGGGGGGGAGACGAGGTGAAGCACATCTCCGGGCACATCTCCGGGCTCTCACCATCTTGAGAATGGGGAGCCCTGCCCAATCAGAGATAGGCTCCTGCTCCCCTCTCAGAGGAGGGGAGCAGGATAGGGGGTGTATTCACCCTAGGACAGGGATCCATTGGTCCCTGCCCTTCCCGTACCTGAACCGCCCCTAAATTTAGTATTTAGGGGCACCCTGATCCCTTCACAGTGCAGCCAAATATCTCCTCGGAAAACATTCCGACCCAACAGACAACTGGGTAACATGGTGGAAAGTGCAACACAGCTTCATCTACCCCCAGAGAGGCCCCTGGGAGACAATCTGTGTGAGAAACACGAAGAGAAACTGAGGCTGTTCTGTGCAGAGGATCAGAAGATGATATGCTGGGTCTGCCGGGAGTCCAAGGAGCATAAAACTCATGCATCAAGTCCAGTAGAGGAGGCAGCAGAGGAGCACAAGGGCAGCAGCCTGAGAAGGGACGGACCTGCTTTTTGAATGATTGCGAAGCAGATCCATGGGAACTTTTACCGAACTACCTACCCCCTACCCCTCCCCGCTCTACTCCTCTCCACTTTCCTGCTACTGACCTCTGCCCTCACCTGTCCTGGCCCTTAGTCCCCACCCTGTTTATCTGTGAATTTTCCCTCGTCATTTGAGATCCAGCTATTTTGTCTGATGCCCGATGGAGCTACCTGGTTTAGCTATAGGGGAGACGGGTCGGGGATTCCCTCCTTGGACGTCACCTACCCAGTCGGTCTTTAGCCAGACTTCCTTTCGTCTCTCCTGGCGTCTCTTCCCACATCCTCCCTCTATTTATTTCTCTCCTTTTCTCCTCTCTCAATGTATTGAGACTGAACTATTTTGACTGATGCCCGATGGAGCTACCTGGTTTAGCTATAGGGGAGATGGGCCGTGGACTCCCTCCTTGGTCGTCACCTACCCAGTCGGCCTTTAGACAGACTTAATTGCGTCCCTCCTTGTTGTCTCTTCCCCTATCCTCCCTTTCTCACCTTCCCTGCCCCACCACTCTACGCTCCATTTATTTTGCCCTCCATGTTCTTTAAATGTTTTTCCCATTGAGACCTAGCTATTTAGCCAATGCCCGGTGGAGCTACCTGATAACTATAGAGGAGATGGGTTTTGGTACTTCCCCCTCGACCGTCACCTACCCAGCCGGACTTTGGGCAGACTTTCCTTCGTCTTTCTGCCGTATCTCCCTTCTACCCCTTTACCCTTCCCCCCTTCCCCTCTACACTTCAATTATCTCATCTTCTATGCTCTTGTAATTGTTTGTCTAGCAACTGATGTAAATTGGAACTGATGTAATTTTGTAATTTTGTGGAACCTCATGTAAATCGCTCTGATACCTCCAGGTCTAGCCTGCGCTATATTAAACTCTTAAAATTAATAATAAAAATTCCTTCCTCAGATCCCGATTTTGAAACAAGAAAGAAGACCAAGAAGAAGAAGACTTGCCATGCAGCTGCTAACAAGAGGACAACACCAACTGACTTGGCCCCAGCCCTACAGGCCTGTTGATCCTTGAACCTGCTCCTGCTAAATCCCGGCGTCTCCTGCGGACTGCAACTTCGAGAACCCCTGAGGATCTGCCTGCCTTGACCCTCTTAAAGACTGGGACTCCCATGAGCAGTGGTTCTGCTCAAACACAAATACCCCCGGTGCCAGCAAAGAACCGCGAATACAGCACACTCCGCACCCGCCGAGCCCGGCCTGTGCCCGAGTGGACAAAGACCCCGAGGACGTCGCCACGGCGATTCTGACCTGGAATCCAGTCCCCAAGGAACTTCTTGATGACCCCAACAGCGCCTGCAGCCTCAGAACTAGGGACCCCTCCAACTGCGACCAGCAGAGGGTAAGATTTCCCAACGTCAAAAGACACCCCGGCGCCCTCCGGCCCTCTGTGCCCAACTCCGGGGTGCCTACCTATCCTCCAAGATTCCAACTTACCCCGCGAAGTGTTGGTCGCTCCTGAAGATCCTCCGAGCTTGCAGCCTTTGTCCACTTTCCGAGATCTCCATTGAATAGCATTGAGCGCCCGACGGCTCAAAAGCACCCTACACCCAGCCACCCTAGTGCCCCTGGCAGTGCAACAGTTGTCCTCATCTACTTCCCCATTTGCCCTGAGCAAGTGATCAGGAGCCAGCAGCCACCAACCGAAGGTCCCCAGCCTCTAATTGGATAACATTGGGCCTAACTACCTCTGCACCTGGCTGCCCCTGTGCCGCTGAGGGTGTACCAACTATACCTACCTGACCCTGGGAGACCCCTGAGTCTATGCTCAGAACCTTAACTCTGCCAGTCGGGTACTTACCTAAAAGGAGATAATTCACTTTTCTTCCATAGGCTAACATTGACTGCTTTCACTTGGAAATTCTTAAAGGGAGTTTTGGAACTTTAAAATATTCACCTAAAATCAGCTGAACAACGAATCCTGATTTACTCACCTGTTATCAGGAGAGAACCCAGTGCTTAATCTTTTAGCCCAGCACTGACCCTGAGAAGTAATCCGAACCGTACTTACCAGTAACTTGAATTTCCTTCCATAGGGATCCATTGTCTGGTTTTCACCAGAAAAGTTTCTAAGTGTTGATTTTCAGAAACTGCAAATATTCCTTAAAAATCGCCTGTATGACTTAAACGCATTCTTTAAACTATTTACAGAAGATGCACCAGTGCTGGATCCAGAATCCAACACTGAGTAAGAAAAAGTAATCATAACACTAAGTGAATTTCCTCCAATAGGATAACATTGGTGATTCTATGTGAAAAAGTTTTTGTGTCAACTTTTAAAATATAATAATATTCCTTAAAAATAACTACTGTAACCAAAACGCTTTTACTTAATTGTTTACAGGAGATGTCCCAGGACTGAATCTAAGATCCAGTCCTGTGGTTAGAAAAGAATCCTTAAAGTAACTAATTGCATTCAACTAGAAATTCCCATTGAGCTCAATGTATAATTGTGTTTGAAATTGTGTTGCCAATTGCAACAACTGTAATTATTGTAATCAAAAAGTCTATTGCCTATTTGAAAAGTATTTAACTAAAGTAACTTATTCTGAGAAAGTATATTTTGATACCTTGTTGGTTCTAAAATAAAACAACTATATATTTTGATACAAAACAATTGGCCTAGATTTCAGTTCTTGAGTGTGTGAGACCATTTCCTGACTGAGTGTGTACAACAAATGCTTTACACTGTCCTCTAATACTGCCTTACTGCCCGACCAAGTTACCACTTTAGAGAGTAAGGTTATATCTAACTTTAGCCTCTGCCAAACCTCTGGGGACTGTGGACTCTCTGCACACTGTACCTTACTTTGGTCCAGTATATACAGAGCCACTTTCTTACAGCGGGACGCTGCTTTCACAATGTCGGCTGAGCCCGCTTTGCTTGCACCACTCTCTGTATGCTGCTTTCACAATGTCAGACGCTTCTTGTTATATCTCTGTGTTTTAATGCCAACAGCTAGCAAGCTCTGCTGAATTAGGAAACTCTGCTCTCAGTAGCCTGCAATTATTTTGTCCTGAAGTGTCCATACTTTGGGGTCGATTATGATTGCGGTGATTCCGCATCCTCCGGGCCGGTGGAAGCCACCGCCGGCCCGGAGGATGCAGAATTACCGCTGCGGACCTTCAAAACACCCACTGCCAGATTATGATGGCAGTGGGATCAGCGGCGGATGGCAGTTCCGTTCGCCGCTGATCCGTGGGGTGTTGGACGCAATTTGGTGGCGGTGTCTGCAAGACACCGCCAGCCAAATTACAATGGGTTTGTAAACATGCTTTTCCGCGGCTGATTTACCGCCGTGGAAAAGCATGTGGACAATAGCTTCTGGGGGGCCCTTGCGGGCCACCAGGGTGTCATGCGGTGGGGGGTGCACATGGGGGGTACCTATGGTACCCCCCAGCATTTACATGCACAAAGTGGCAGGCACCGAGCGGTGCCTGCCGCTTTGTGCATGTAAATGCAATGCATGCATTTTTAACCTTGCGGCGGGTGCTGCTTCAAGAAGCACCCGCCGCAAGGTTAAAGATACGGGATGTGACCGCCAGGATCGCGGTCACATCCTAATTGCACCGGAGGGACCGCCCTGCCCCTGCAGACGGTCCCTTCACCTCGGGGGTGGCGGACGGACGCAGGTCCGTCCGCCATCCTAATAGGCGCCTTTGTTTCTTAGAACTTCTCTCCAGGAAGAGTTGGGGGATTCTGTCGTTAGCATTTAATTAGATGCTCCACAGGTTTTCTTTCGGTCAAAGAGCAGAGGAAGTTACACATTTCCGAAAATAATTGCTGCCTCAAAGACAAAAACCTGTCAGTTGCTCAGTTGCCGAAGAACTGGGCTACGCTTAGGTCATAAAGAGTAGTGCGTATGCTATTTAGATAGAGAGAAGATACGATCTACAAAAAAATCTCACAACGCTTGTCAGTGAAGAATAGTTTTGCGCACTTTACTACCAGACCCGATGCAAATACAGAACAGGAAATTTATTTTGAAGACTCCTCCTGAAGAGATTTTACCGCACTTATATATATATATATATATATAAAAAAAGTATTTCCAATATAATAGGTCTCGCATTTGCGAGAGTTTAAGCTATTGGCATTGTAAATGACAATGCCTTTTATTTATGTGTTGGTTTTTAAAACACAAATAAAAGGCATTGTCATTTCCAATGCCAGTAGCGTCAACTCTCGCAAATGTGAGACCTATTGCATTGCACATGCTTGTTTAAAAAATTTTAATGGCTGGAAAAGCTGTGTAGCTAAGGAATGATAAATTTAACTCAGCTGGACTCATAATGAAGAAAGTACCAGGGAACTATCTGCTCCCGCCCCATATCGATACCCTCTAACAACCCCCCAGCCATTCCCAACAGTGGGTAACTCAACCCAAACAGGAAACACACTTGATCCCTCATTAACACCCCTGCGGCTTCACCCCATTGGTTCTCCTTTCCACATTCCCCTCACCTTTGCATTTGTACTCATCTAGGAAAGCCAATTAGCGGCACACTTGGACAGTAAGCACCAAAAATAAATACATTACATCCATTCTTCTTCTCAATATTAAGACAAAAGTTGTACCTAAGAATTTACCATGCTGGGTTTGACATGTTTTTACTTACATTTGTCACACCAAACAGATAAATAACAATGCTAAATAGTGTATATTATACTTCACCAGTTAAAGAAAAGGTGTGGCGCAGCGGCAAGGGTGCCTGCCTCCAGACCACGGGGTTCATGGTTCGATCGCCAGTGGCCAGTTAGCCCAGCACCATGTGACTCTGGGCAATAGCTCGCTTAATCTTCCCGCCGGCCCCCAGCACCAGGACACCTCTCCGGAGGTAGCTGTGCACTTTACAAATGCTGGTATTTAATCTGTTTGTTGCTTCAAACGTTCTGCGCCAGTGCTGAACGTTCGAAGAAACGGGTGCGGCCGCGTCGGCCAACGGACGTGCGCAGCACTACCAAGTTAGTGCTTGCAACGACCGTTGGCCGACGGCAGCACTCAAGGGGTTAAAGAAGTAGCCCACACATACATCACAACAGTTAGTTAGGACATGCCAGGCTTGATAGCAAGAAGCTCCTCCACTCCAAAGGAAGCAGCAATTAATTCCTTCGAGGAGAACTAATGATAAAACTTCCCTCACTTTCTATCACATGGTCAGCAGAACTATAAAGTGCGCTCCAATCCTCTCTAGTAAAGCCTGACCTATATAATTTTATGGCAAGACTGGAGGCTAACATTATTATTAATAAAATCCAGATTTTCTGAACACCAAAGCTGATGAAAATCTACAATTTTAATCCATACGTTCAGCCATATGGCTGAACATGTGTTTTCCAAGAGACAGTAATTATATTTTAAAAGGACAGACAAAGTAACTTTTGACCTGCTGCAATTAAAAACAAAATTCTATTGAAATATGCATATTATGCAACGAATAGAAGAGTAAAGGTCTGATGAAGCAAGCCCTAAATATGTGGCCACAGGATTATAGCAGCTATGGATGCAGTGCTTAATTTGTGAATAAATAAGTGCCAAGGTCCTCGTCAGGGGGCCGCTTCAGGTCGCTCCACCTATTGCCCCTACCTGTGCTGCCAATGACATTAGAAACACATCTACTAACCATCACACTCCTGCAAGTGTGAGAATTCAGACTATTCCAGGGCAACAATGCTATTATGTTGGCTTGGGTGGCCAGTATTATTTTATTTATTTATTTATTTTAAAAGTTGTATATAGCGCTGGCTAGATCCGGAGGTTTCAGAGCTCTTTACATATGGTTCAACAGAAATTATAAAATTACTTCAGTTACACGTTACATCAGTTACTAGAAAAACATTTCAAGAGTGTAGAAGACAAAATAAATGGAGTTTAGAGAGGTAAGGCAGTGGGGCAAAAGGGGGTAGGAGTTAGAAAGAATTGAGAGACGAAGGAGGGTCTGCCCCAAGTCCGCTGGGTAGGAGACGACCGAGGGGGAAGTCCACAGTCCATCTCCTCTTTAGCTGTCAGGTAGCTCCACCGGGCATCAGTCATTTTCAATGAATATTGCATTTATAAATAACTTTTTTTATGCTACTCTGGAAATAGGTAGCCTGCCATTGGCGCCGGTGCTGACAATTAAGTGCTGGTTCCAAGCCCTGGAAACCACTGGCTCAAATTAAGCACTGCATGGATGTAAACTGCTTTTAGACTCTTCCTGCAGATGTAAGTACGAGCTCTTAAAACAACTGTGATGTGAGCCATAACACAGCGTTGTCTGATTATGGTGTTTTAGAGCGAGCCTACTAGACAGTACATACGCTGTCTGCTGCAAGGCATATTGTGGCTTATGAAGAATATAGAGAAGGTTGGAGGCGAACCTTGCTCACCATTGGTTGGCTTTCCTGTAACTCTCAACTGCCTGCTTCTTACTTGTGTTCCAGCTTGTCAGTTTTGTGCTTGTCCCTCCCATCTCTTTGATTGGCTGATATCTCTGCTTCCATTGCTTGTTTCTTAAGCACTACTTATTTCTTCTGTATTAAGCACTCCATGAAAATGAATATGGGTTGAGCTGTCTCCTCGTGTACTGCTCTCCTCTGCACTATTTTGCTTTCTGACATTGAAGTCAGGGGTGGGCGGAATTTGGGTAATTGCGTTACTTAAATCTCCGCAAAACGGTAAAAAATCCTCGCGAACACGCAGAAATTCAGCGAACAAGCGGAATTGCTTGTTCGCGATGCTTTTTTACAGTTCGCAATCGATGTTTATGTGCTCGGGGGAAATATCTCGCAAACACGCATTTGAGAACGCGAAAAAGCAAAAAATTTCGCGAAGTCGCGGAACGCAGAATTTGGGACAATTTTTCGTTCTCTGCGGAACGTGAAATTACCCAAATTCCGCGAACGGAACGGAATTTAGCACCCAGGCCGAGTTGAATTGCGTCTCCCTGCCCTTCTGTGCTCGGTGGTGTGCTTCTACCCATTGCTTCTGTGTTGGTTACTTCCACACTCGCGCCCCCTTCTCTCTCCCTGGTGTTCCTTACCCCTGCCCGTGGCCTCCATGCTAATTTTCCCTAATGTCTGTGCTACTTCCCCTTCCCTCTCGCCCTCCCTGTGTTGCTTTGACCTCCCATCTGCTCTCGCCGTGTATGGCTTATGTCTCCCTTACACCCTGCTCATGTTGCTTCCACTTCATGCTGGTTTCGTTATCCTCACTCGCTTTAAAAAAAAAAACACTTTTGAATATTTTATCTATTTTTGAGTTACCGATCCAACTTAGATCAGTAACTAAAAAGGAAAGAAAGCACCTGTGTCATTTTGTAGGATCCCAGGCGTGGAGTGAGTGCCTACAAAATGACGCAGGCGGCTACTTCAAAGGCTTTTTTTTGTTTACTCGAATGACGCTGCACAGTATATGAGAAGCTGGGCAGCATGACTAAAAAACATTGGCTAAACCCATAGCTGGCAAATGTGGGATGTATTGGCTTTGCCAATGCTTACTACAGAAGGAACCAAGTGGAATACCATTGACAGGTTTTTTCAGAGACCTGTAACAGGGCTTGAGATGTGTATTTTGCCCAGGACCAGTTCACATGCTAGGGGCCAGATGTAGAAGCCCTAATACCGGTCGGTAACGGAGGGGGCATCTTATTTTCAGAATCGGTATATTTACCGATTCGGTAAATTACGATTCTGTAAATCAAGATGTAGGTGGCACTTCAAAGAGTGCCACAGGCCCTTTAGGAGTCGGTATTTACCACCCAATACTATTGGGTGGTAAAATACCGAACTGCAGTGTAAATGCACATCTGTGCATGTACACCTATGCCATGTGACACACAGACATGCCCTTAGAGCATGTATGTGTGCCACATGGCACACAAGCCTGCAATTAGGGTGCTACAGGGTGTGAAAGTGACACCCCGTTCCCCCTGCCAGGATTCCGTATTTACCGAATCGGTAAATACCGAATCTTACAGATTCGGTAATTGTTATTTAAAAATTACCTACATCTGCCTCCTTCTAATTTACCGATTCATAAATACCGAATCGGTAAAATTCGGTATTTATGAGTCGGTAAATTAGATTTACCTACATCTAGCCCAAAGAACGGTCATTTCAATCTTTGATGGAAACACATCGCCCAAATACCCCTAGGGGTGACCGCGTTGCGCTTTGCAAATACTGATTGATTGATTGACTGGATGACTTGAGATGGCAATGTTTTCATCAGTAATTTTATTCTGATGTAAGGCGCATGTACTTTACAGACATATAGGTCGCAGCATACCCTGCACAAAACACAGGGAGGCACTAGCTTGCACATGTGTAATAAAAGCGTGGACCTGTGTGTGATCTACTCCCCACAATGCAGGATGCCATGTGATTTCCCACCTTCTCTAAAGCCTCCAGGTGTGGGCTTCTGGTAAATTTACTAATATGTTCACATAAAAGCATAAAAAATGAAGAAGGTATGTATGCATGTTCATATATATTGTGCAAACCAGCTATAAAGCAATGGTGTGATGTACAGTTAACTGGGGCTCAAGGTTGTGGTGATGGGTGATAAGATCAAGATGACAGTGATAGGGGAAGGGAGGTAAATGAAAGGTGGATGAGACGTGGGAACAGGTGAGTCCTATAGAAGAGGTGAAGGGAGAAACAGGTGACACTTCAGATAGTTCAATGATCTAGGAGTCAGTTGACTAAAGAGATGGGTCATTAGGTCCTTTCTGAAGTGGGGAATGGATGGCACCTGCAATCTGTTTTTGGCATTTTGTGGTTTCCTGGATTCTAGTCTGGTGATACCACTGCCGTTGTTTACTTGCAGTCCTCCAGATGCCTTGATTTTAGAGGCTAGGAAGGGTGGAGTTTGATCCCTTTCTATCTTGTAGCGAATAACCAACTAAAAACGCACACATATGCAAACATTTGACTACCAGGAATTTCAGAAATAGAAGGTGAATCAAGTACAAAATAATTGCCACATTACATATGGGAACTGTGTCTGGCGGCTGAACCTATGGCATATTTTCCTGGTTTAGTTTTATCATTTTAAAAATTGGTGATGTTTTAGCTGCTCTTTTGTAAGATTTTAATTAATCAAACAAATAAAATAAACTTGAAACTTGAAACTGGTTTAGTGAAGTCTGGAGCCCAAATCTGGTCCTTCACCTGAAACCTGAATGTGCTTTTTGTACTGCCTTGAGGTACAAACTCATCACAGCTTCTACTTGAGCCTCCTGAAACTCTTTTTATGGGCTGGGTTACTTGAGGAAGCAATAGGTGAGCTGTGAGGCTGCAGTGGTCTCAATTGTTGTCTCATTTGTTACATCACCACAACAGAGTTTGATCTCAGATGATGTAGATCTTGTTATGGATCCACGCATGCAGAGTCCAAATTGTGGCAAAAGCACAAACGTCTAGGGGTGCTGGAATGTAATCTGGATTTCATAGGAAGATCTAGGCATGACGTATGCTATGACAGCTATGTAGGTGTGTAAAACTGAACAAATTATTCATTTGGAGCTGGTGACGCCATTTCTATTTAACCATGACAGCCAAACCCAGAGAACGGTCTTATGAGGCCACGATAGGTAAACATTACACAACCATCATTGTAGTTTGTTAAATGGTTTTCTCATGGTGCGTCCCCAACTCAAGGGCTCTGATGCACCAGCACCACACCCCCAGCCCCCGCACCTCCTTTCCTTAGCATCATGTGAGGCTCCAGTAGATCTTCAGCAGCCAGGTGGGTTCCCTGTCCTGGGACCACTCTCCTGGTCTCCTCACTATTGTGGTGGGTGGAAGGGGTTGGCTCCCTGGTGGTGCTTTACGACCCAAATTGCTGGCAGGTGATGTTTCTGGTCAAGATTTTCCTACAAGAAACGCATGCATTTGTGCAGCAGCTTGAGGTGGTAACTTCTGACTGCACACACGCTCAATCTACCGGTCAAAATTCAGGCTTGCATCTTTTTCCTATTACATAGAATCAATGCTGTCTGCAGAATATTTTCCCATAGCAACATTACGGGTGCAAACATTTCTGGGATCACACAGGAATGATCCTATAAAAGGCAAGTAAGATGATAAAGGAATGTGCATTGTAATGCTTCGAGTAGCTTGTCTTTGTCATGCCCTATGCCTTGTTGCATTCCAGTTACTTGATTCTGGGAGGGTTCTATTCTGTTGCAGTTGTGCCTTGTTGTACTTTTCCTTTGTTGGATCTTTTAAAAGTTTGGAGAGCCTTACTTATGCTTTGATTGGTTCACCTCTTTAGGTACCATATTTGTTCCTTCTTTTATCATCTTCTTAGGACCTTGGAATTACTCATTTGTGGCGCCTTTTTTTGGTCTCACTTTCCTGACTTTTCCTTGTTGGCCTTGAGAAGGTGGCTCTTATCATTCCAACACGTGTTGCCTGTATACAGTAAGCGTAGATATTAGGTAGTTGCCTTATAGGTTTGGTGATAGCCTTCAAGAGCACAAACAGATGCAGAAAAGTACTGGAGAATACAAAGGATTTTAAAATCTAGAGGGCAGATAAATGTTACCATGTGACTCTGAGTCACGAAGGGTGCAACGCTCCAGTCCTGGGCTTTCTGTTTCAATCATTGTATTCGTTCAATTAGAATAGCCGGTATCAGGATTATAAATCAAATAAATATTTAAATTATTAAACAAAAATCCAGGACTTGGGCGTGGCGTCTTTGGTGGCATAGAGTCACATGTTAATGGTACAGATAATAGCCTGGAAGCCTCTTTCTAACTACCAAGGAAGATTCCAGTGGTCTCATGGAAACATAGGGCCCAGGTTAAAACCAGAACCTGGGCTTCTATGGGAATTGACAAGGGCATATTATCAAGCCCATTATCACCGCTTTAGCGGCAGTTTCTTGCCAATTAAAGCGGCGATAATGTATCGTCCTTTCTTGATAATATGGCCCTTAAAGACTAATTTAGAGCTGGGTGCTATCTGTAAATCTGCTGATTGTGGAGGGCGCTGTAAATCCTCTGGTTGGAGATTTTTCTAATGGTGGAGAGAATACGGACTTGATGCAATTATGTCAGCAACAGATGGTAATTCTGATGCGGTATTCTCTGCAGAGCATCGTCCAGCATAAAAATAACACTCAACAAAGCACTTGTTCTACAATCATAAGGCAATTCTTCAAAATCCCTCTCAGAGCCTTACCAGGGCGCACTAGACTAGGAGCTGCGCTTGACGGACGCATTTGTGCTCTTAGGTGGACAGGGCAGACAGGTGAGTCGTTATAAGAGCAGCCTGCAGAGATCTTTGGTGGCTCCCGACTTTCAGGATATAATAATAACGTCAATATAACCCTGGAGGGTAATGTACATGCTGGAGAGATCAGGGTTTGTCTTGTCACAGTTCTGGCTCATCATAAAGTAGCTCAGAGGGTTAATGTGCCTGCTGCAAAGCACAAAATGTAACACACAGATTGCTGATTTGTATGTTGTGTACACAGCTCAGTGGGATACTGCTTTTGTCACAGAAATCCTTTTGTTACTTGCGGTTTAGAAGTCCTTCTAATATAGCACAGTGAGCTATCAACCCACATCGAAGAGCTGCCTTTAAACTGCATAGCAGAGGTTTAGAGCCTTATTGTTTTTTACTCAATATCTTCATTATTTTAAGATTGCTAAAAATAGTTGATTGGTTATAATAAATACTTACTAGAACTGACAACAACACTCATGACACTATGTCAATGGCACTATGGTTTAAATCCTGAGTTTGCATTTCTCCAGACCTAGACTCGTAACATATAATGCCAACCAGTATGGATGACGTGTGACTTCTACACCTTGTAGCACTCAATGTCTAAAGTATCAGCCCCGTCAGGGGTAGTAGGCGCTATCTAAAAACACTTTACTGTTATAATCTCCTATACATTGATTTACAGACTTGAATGATTCATTGTCTAATGTGCACGTGTAACGTAAAGCTCTCTAACATAACAGGTGTATTTGTAAAGCGCACTTTCACCCAGAAGGGTATCTTGGTACTGAATAACAGATGTTTATTGTTACAAAACTCAATTGTACTAATGTTACCGACCTCAGAAGGACGAAAGGCCGAGTGGACCTGCCAGGATTTGAACCTGTGACCCTGAGGTCAAACACAGGCCCCTACAGTGGATGCATTAGTCCACTAAGCCACCTGACTGAGCTGAATAGCGCTGTAAAAGAAATTAAATAAAGGAGACAGGGGCTATGGAGAAATAAGGGGCACCGTTGGAAGGTGGTAGTGAGGGAATCCGTTGAGAAAGAGGCCATTGGTAGGGGGCCCCACCACCGCTCAAGCCAGCCCTGACCCCTCTTCTGACGGAGTTGAAAGTGCTTGCCCGCCAGCCTCATCATGCGTCTGATAGAGATAAATTCACTGAATGTATTCTATAATGTTTTTAGTATTTTAATTATGCTTTGATGATTCTGTGAATCGAATAAAGTTATTTGATGATGATGAAATTCACTGAAAGCTGTCTGTCCTGACCCAGATGGACACGCGCGTACTCAGGCCTTTCCTCAATCTGATGGAAGCACGTCGCACCCTCCTCCCTCTCTACAACCCCCATCCCCTGCTGAGTCAGGCAGGCCTAATTTACTTTTAATGGGCCTCTTATGGTGTGGAGCCCCCCAGAGACCTGATCTCCAATTTAACACTCATTAACCTCCGTCAACTACATGAAAGCTGCCAGAGCTCGCCGCTGGCCACGGGCCAGCGGGGATCAACGCGCAGACAGATGCCTCAAAAGATTAATATTTAAACAAATGAATCAAGCGGCCGCCCAGAGTCAGGCACCCGTAGGAGCGCGCAGGGCCAGCCACCCCCCCAAAGACACCGATGGGGCACGCTGGGAATAATCGAGCCGCCGCCTCCTGCGGGCTTCTAGGCACCTCAGCTAGCCCACCCTGAGGCAGCGGTGTCCCTGGGTGCAGTGACAGAAAAATTGTTGCATGTTGGCCACACCTTGGACTCTCTATGAGACTGAAGCCTCACTAGAGCTAACAGTTTGTTGCATGTTGGCCATGCCATGTACTCTCTAAAAGACAAGGGGGCATATTATCAAGGTGGGCGATATGAAATTATCGCCGCTTTAGCCGCCGTTTTCGGCCGCCGTTTTCGGCCGCTAAGCGACGAATATTTCATCGCCTTATTAGCAAGCTGTCGCTGACAGCAGTTAGCGACAGTTTGTAGGCGATAGCGAGTGGTTTGGGGCCCGCTTTGCATGTCAGCGATGTTTATTGCTAATGACATGCAAAGTGGGCGTACCCAACCTGTCAGCGACTGAAAGCAGTCGCTAACATCGCTATCGCCTATTATCAAAGTAGGCGTAGCGATCAAAAAATTGCGCTAAGCATGAATATCTCCAAAAACGAACGCCTGCTCAGACCAGTTCTTAGCCATTATATCCAATTGGAGGTGGATATTCTGGCTAAGTCCCCATTGGTGATAATGCGTGAATATCGCTGGATTACCAGCGATATTCACGCATTTCGCCGCCAACGCCTGAAATTTTATCGCATTTGAGATAAGCTTTGCTAATAGCATGCTATCTCTGCGATAAAATCAGGCGAAGCATGGCGATAGAAAAAATGTCAATAAGCTTCGTTAGCGATAAATATCGCTACTTGTTGATAATTTGCCCCAAGATCCTCACTAGGGCTAACAGGTTGTTGCGTGTTAGCCATGCCCTGTACTTTCTCTATGATACCGGAGCCTTACTAGGGCTAACAGTTTGTTGCATCTTGGACATGCCCTGTACTGCGGATGCAATTGGTGCAGATATTTGATATTTATTGGTTTACAAAGTGCCTGAATCACCCCCAAGGGGTATCTCTCCGCGCTATGGACCTGATGCAGCCGGCCACAGAAGAGGAACAAATTAGAACAGTGTAGTTTTAAGGAGCCTTCTGAACTTCAAGTGATCCGGGCATTGCCGCAGATGGCTGGGAAGTTGGTTCCGGTAGAATGGGGCTAGGTGGAAGAAGGCTTTACCACCTAGGCACAATTTTTTGCACCATGGAACAAGGAGTAGAGACTTGGTCCCTGAGCAAAGGGACTTGGGTGGCAGATATTTAGTAAATGTTTCTGCCAGGTAGCTGGGACCTTTGCCATTCAAGGATTTGTGCACAATGCAGCAGACCTTGAATCTGATCCGCTTCCGCACTCGGAGCCAATGCAGTTGCTGCAAGAGAGGGAGGGAGGCAGTTCGTAGGGGGAGCAATGGAGACTAGGTAAACCGCGGTGTCCTGGACTTCTTGCAATGTGTTCAGTTAAGCTTTGTTAGCTGAGATCAGCAGAGCATTGCAGTAGTCCAGGTGGCTTAGCACCAGTGCCTGGATGAGGGTTTTCCAAGAGGTCAGAGGGAGGAAGGGCAATACCCTACGAAGGAGGTTTAACACATGGAAGCAGGCGCCGGCGGTAGTTGCAGCGTGCTCCTTCATTATCAGTTTCTGGTCCAGGCGGATGCCCAGGTTTTTGACCAAAGTTTTGAGAGCGGTGCCCAGCTCCACTGGCCACCCACTTGGGGACCACCTCACATATGCATCTCCGAACAACATGATCTTAGTTTTCCCCGCATTGAGCTGGAGGAAATTATTCCTCATCCAGCTAGCGATAGCCGTCATGCCCTCTGAAAAGATAGACTGAGCGTTAGGGTTGTTTTTGTCGAAAGAAAGTAGGAGCTGAGTATCATCAGCATATGATATTGGTACAAAACCTAAATTCCTGAGTAATCCCGCTAACGTAGCAACATAGATGTTAAATAAGGTGGGACTGAAACAGGTTCCCTGGGGTACTCCCTTAGTCAGTCCCATAGTCTTTGAACGGAAAGGGCCTAGATTGATAGTCTGTGTTCTATTAGACAGAAAGCTCAACATCCTTTGTAAGGCTGTCCCTTGGATTCCAATTTCCCTGAGTCTCCTGAGCTGAGTCTGATGAGAGACAGTGTCGAAGGCTGCAGACAAATCGGGCAGTACGAGAAGTACTGCTTGTCCGTTGTCCAGGGACTGTCTAATGTTGTCAGTGACAGCGATCAAAGCTGACTCAGTGCTCTGCCTGGGTCTGAAGCCCGACTGAGAAGGATCAAGGCAGCTAGAGGCTTCGACGAAGTCAGGCAGATGTTTGTTAATGTGTTTTTCTAATATCTTGCTCAGAAGAGGTAGCAGTGAATTTCGACGATAATTGCATAGGTCATCCTTAGGGGCCTTAAGGTTCTTACGGAAGGGGATTATTTGTACCGCCTACCATTCAGAGGGGAGCTGATCCTCTCTCATCGAGCGATTGAGGATTGAGCAAATTGGGGTGGCTAGCTGTTTGGAGTGCAGTGAAGTGGTCTTAGCTGGGATAATATCCAGTGGCGAGCCTGATTTTACTATGTTTAGTAAGGACTCTACATCACCGGGCGTGAGCGTGGGGAAACTCTCTAGCATATGCACGTTAGATGGGGCAGGGGAGTGGTCTGCCGTAGGATCCAACTGAGAGCTTCCGACTGAGGTGATTTTGTTGTAGATCAGTTACATTTTCTGAGTGAAGTGAGTTGCTATTTTGTGACATAGACTTTCGGAGGGAGCTCCTTCATTGTTGCACACCTTCGGGTTAGTGAAGGATTTTAAGATCTGGTAGAGGGTTTTGGGGGCATTCCTTGCCTGATCAAGTTCAAGTTGCAGCGCAATATGGACTTTCCTAGCGGTATATATATATATATATATATATATATATATATATATATATATATATATATATATATATATGTATATATATATATATATATATATATATATATATATATATATATATATATATATATATATATATATAATTTTAGGTTCAATACGTTTATTAGAATTAAACGAGCATACAAACATTTGAATAACATAAAGGTGATACATAAGAGGAAAAATTGGAATAAAAAGAATAAAATAGCAATCCTGAGAAATGCTAATATAAATTCATCATGAGTTACTACTGAGATATAATATAATGTGGAAACCAGAAAAAAAAAACATGTTATAGATCAGAGGTATCACCATGGGGTAAAAAAGAGATTTGAGAAAGAGAAGAGAAAATAGGAGAAAGAAAAAGAAAGGAAAAGAAAGAGGAAGAGGCAGATGGGAAATTGAAGAAAGGAAAAGGAGGAAAAGAAGGGAAACGGAAGGAAGGTAGGGATCTTCTGGGAAGCTACACCTGGACACAAACACAGCACTCACATAGATGAGTCAAAAGGATATTGAACAACCAAACCCTTAGAAGCTAAATCCATATATGAATCCAAAGTTCTCCAGACACCACTAGAAATTGAGGAAGAAAGATGAGCTTCATCAACTGAGGTGTGTGCACCTCTCAAATATGAGACCCAAGCCCACCAGGGGGTCGATTCCGATCCGGTAAAATGCGCTCCGAATCGTCGTACGGAGAGTTTTTTCCCCATACGAATCGTACCCGTAGACGTCCCGTACGTACGACGAAGTACGATCCGTGCCAGGTGGCAAACTCCGTACGAGTCGTACAGGATTCCGTACGACTCAAATCTCCGTACGAGTTTCACTCGGAGCCGGCTGTACGCGACATCACTACGGTTCGCGGCTGGTTTTTACGACCCAGCAAGTACGATTCGTGTCGGGTACGCGCCGTACGACCCTTTTCCTACGGGAGCCGAAAACAGTCGTAAACGCAGAGTTTGCGCCGAAACAGGTACGGATGCCCCCCCTGGGTACGGCACGTACCCCCCATGATCGCAGGGGTACACGCCGTACCCCTGTGATCATGCGGGGTACGTGCCGTACACCCAG
Source organism: Lissotriton helveticus (assembly GCF_964261635.1). NCBI lineage: Eukaryota > Metazoa > Chordata > Amphibia > Caudata > Salamandridae > Lissotriton > Lissotriton helveticus. The sequence goes on from NC_136064.1 coordinate 65,433,929, forward strand.
CGTACATGGGGTACGCACCGTACCCCATGTACGGTGGGTGTACGGCACGTACCCCATGTACGCTGGGTGTACGGCACGTACCCCGAATGATCACAGGGGTACGGCGCGTACCCCTGCGATCATGGGGGGTACGCGCCGTACGGTGTGTAGGTGATCGTGCGCTTTTCCGTACGAATCGACGTGTACCGTACGAATCGCGTCCGGGTCGGCCGATCGGGATCGGAATCGTCCGGTCGTACGGCGTCCGTATGAGTCGTACGGAAACGGCTCCGGATACGAATCGTACGGACGGGGATTTTACCGGATCGGAATCGACCTGCAAGTGTGATAAGAAACCGAGGAAAAAGATTTCCAATCCATAAGAATGACTTTCACCGCAACAGTTTATAACAGATCTAGTAACTGGGAATCCAAGGGCAGAGGAGTCCGAGACGCAAGTGGGCCTAACAAAATCAAAGCTTTTTAAAAATATTTTTATGATATTGATCCAGAGCGGTCTCATAGCTTTCTTTATCCTGTGCGTCATGGAAAAGATGCCTGCGTTGTTTCAGTTTTTTGCAGAGACTCTTTTCTATCCGAAAGTTGGGGGGAGCCACACACTATGAGGATGCCTAGCTGAACTAGGGCATTGTTTCTGGGGGGTTATGTGATCAATGGCGTTTTTAATTTTAGAGGGCCAGGAATTCCTCTACATTGTCTGAATCAGGGTTCCGGAGTGCTGGAATTATATCCTGGAAGTGGATAGGCATGATTTTACGCCACTGTCTGCGCAAGCTAAGGGATGTTGTGGGGGAAACATTGTGTACCCTGGGACCCCTGATTTTAAACTCTATTAGTGAATGGTCCATCCATGTAAGTGGACAGGGAGCTCCCCAGAAAATATTAGGAGAGTTAGTAAAAATAAGATCCAACATGTGACCACCTGAGTGAGTGGGGCTGTCGTTGATCTTACTTAATTCTAGTGTGGTTAAATCTTCCAGGAGCATCGAGGCATTCTGATTTGAGGTGTTTTCACTGTGAACGTTAAAGTCACAGAGAAGCAAGAAGTATTTTGTTGAAAGAAAATTAGAGGAAATTAATTCCATTCGTTGAAGCGAGAAGTCTAAGAGGGGACCTGGGGCCAGTATACAAGGGCGCCTTTTCAGCTGTGTTGAGAAGCAAGTCAATTCTGAAAACTAGGATTTCAATGTTGTCATTGCTTAGTTGCTCAAGTGTGGAGACTTTGATGGATTCCTTATGGATGATGGCTATCCCCTGCCCCACCTTGGTTTGTCTGTCCAGCTTTTGGATGCGGTAGCTCTCCAGGAGTGCCACTGCTATGGCAGCGGTGGAGCTGGGTTTGATCCAGGTTTCGGTCAGGAATCCAATGTCGGGGAGCTTGGATGAAAATAAGTCCCAGATTTCAACTGCATGTTTAGGCAGAGATCTAACATTGCTTAATAGGCAATTCCAGCCTTGGTTTCCCGAAGGGGTCTGTGGAGAGGGGTCTACCTCAACGCAGGGGCTATGCTGACTTTTGCCTAAGTCAGGTGTCGTAATATTGGTGCGGTGCTGTTCCAACTTCAGGCTCTGAAATGCAGTAATAAGGTGTTGCTTACTTGGCATACCTTACAATCAGCATCTGGGTAGGAAACAGTCTCTTACATGTTCACCACGCCCTCTATCTTTACGAGGCTGGCGGCTTACTCGTGCTAGCACAAAGCTGCTTGTTCAGCACACCCTGTACTCTCTGTCAGAGTGGTGGAGTGCTGGGGCAAGCATTTAGTTGCATTTTCATCATGTAAATGTATGTATGTTTCTTGTAAAGTGCACTGCTGCCCTGAGGCGTCATGGCGCTGTAGACCGCTGGGGAACCCGTCCTGGCTATCCCTGTGAGATGGTCCCTACTGGGTATCTCCAAGGTGAAACCAGGCATCCCCAGCGAATGTGGGGGGCCGTTGTAGAGATGAGGCAAGCTAATGCCCAGAGTTGCCGAGTGTGTTCCGTGGTTAGAGTAGGCACCGAGGCGAGAATTATCGAGTCCGCTGACCCTGGTCCACGACCCTGCCGCGTCGGGAATTGAACCCTGGTCCCGGGCCGTTCTCTGCTTCCGGGTCTGCCGCCTATAACCAGTGAGCCACACCACTCCACAGCCATGTACCCATATAAGGTTGATGCTAGACATCTGCTAACAATTTTGGGCATGCTTGTCCTACTCTGTTCTATGAGTATGGCATTGTAGTAGGGCTAAAAATGTGTTTTATTTTTGACATAGTCCAGAATTCTCTAGGAGGCTGGTGAACTAAGCTAACAAATTGATGCAGGTCTGATACTTTTCATTTGAGTCAGAGAATACTGCCTTTTGAGTGATTCACAAGAGTATACAAGGTACTATATTGAGTGTCGTAGTGCTGTGTGGCAAACAGGAGCCCGGTGTATCTCTTTTACTAAAGAGAAAATGTGCGAAGCGGAATCCTAATGAAAGTAGATGTTACAGAGAGGATTGGTGGTAGTGTTTCCCCATCTAAAGAGAAAACGTCCGCACATAGTGTTAATACATCTCCTGACAAAATTGTTATACGTGGCATATGTTATACGAAGGATATATCAATATACTCCAAAGAGGTGCTATTATGGCCTGATATACACCCACCACCAGGGGTGTCAAACAGCACAGAGTGCCAAATATCAGAGAAAAAAAGGAGCAGGACCATACAGCACTCACAAAGATTGTTAAGTTAGGTTCATTATTATAAGATATCCTGGACTAGTATTATGGATCTGTCAAGACAAGATCATATATTCTGGGTTCATTCACACCCAGCAGTATATAATGTTCAATATTTAGCAGCAGACTCCAAATTATGGATCCAAACCAAGTAGTAATCTTCCAATTCTTTATTTTGTATCCATAGACATAAAAAACTTTACAGCTCACACCGCCGACACGTGTTTCGTCTCATGGAGACTTTTTCAAGGCTGGAAGCATATTGATAGCATGAATATATCTCATAGACAAACTCATTGTGTAACATTAATAGATGTCACATTATCATCATATAATCACATCGTTATTGATATGCAAAAAGTGTGACCACATAACAGATTTCTATTCTAAGAGGATATTAACCAAAACTGTCTCTAGCCACTTTAACTCGCAAACACCTCACCTCCTCGTAATTCGATCGTCTGCGGACCTCCACTGCCGGTAGCAACCCGTCGCTGCCTTGACCACTGATAGCCTTGCAATATTTTCTTTTCTTCTTATAATATAGAACTGAGAATATTGAACTCCAGTACCAAACGCGATGCTGGCATCTAGTATGGGATTTGTAGTAGCCTGACTCGGCCACGTTGTCTCCTTACAATTCTGGTGAGGAATCCTTTCAAAAATGTCCTATTGACCTAGTGCCACCCGTTATAGGGATTTTTTATATGACTATGATATATAATTATTCATAGAGAAAATATAATGGCTGTTCAGTATATGAAGACTATGCAACCCTATTGAACGATTTGGAGAGGTGAGTGATTTCTCACTTATGATGGCAACTCAGTTTGATTAAACGAATACACTACAGATATAACTATTTGGCAACACCTTTTAGGTGGGTTTTATAATTGTGCATGACATTACAGTGTGGTTCTCTACGCTTAGAACATGCTTATGTAGTGTATGACTTTATTTTCTGCTTTGTTCTATAGGAACTCTGTCCAGGTGGTTGATGTCATAAGCAACACTGATTCACTACTATTTGAGGGATACGGGTCGATTGACTGAGACACACACTATTACGTCTCTACGTTTATTATCCTTGGTAGGTCCTGCATAATATCTGGCGATAAGACATGGTGAATCAGGTAGCTAATATAAATCTGCATTTTACTCCCACAGTGCAAACCTTACTATGCGTGTATACACAAGCTCATTCTAGTGCCTTTGAGCATACATCTTATTGATGATCAGAACTGAATCTTAACTCGAGTAACATCTACTATGTTTAGACTATGTATAGAAATCTGTTATGTGGTCACACTTTTTGCATATCAATAACAATGTAATTATATGATGATAATGTGACATCTATTAATGTTACACAATGTGTTTGTCTATGAGATATATTCATGCTATCAATATGGTTTGGTGGTTTTTCAAGAAAGAGATCATAAATTCATGTATATTTGTATTATATCTAGTTTTTAATTGTATATAGCAAGAGATGTAAATATAGAGTGTATTTTAAATTATATTAATTGTAGTTTTATTCTATGCTTCCAGCCTTAAAAAAGTCTCCATGAGACGAAACACGTGTCGGCGGTGTGAGCTGTAAAGTTTTTTATGTCTATGGATACAAAATAAAGAATTGGAAGATTACTACTTGGTTTGGATCCATAATTTGGAGTCTGCTGCTAAATATTGAACATTATGTACTGCTGGGTGTGAATGAACCCAGAATATATGATCTTGTCTTGACAGATCCATAATACTAGTCCAGGATATCTTATATTAATGAACCTAACTTAACAATCTTTGTGAGTGCTGTATGGTCCTGCTCCTTTTTCTCTGAAAGTAGATGTTAATGCCATGATAGAATCATTTCCTCAAGAATGACTCTACCTCAAAGTCCAGCCTGACCATGAAAGTTCAAGATTTAGAGAAGGAGGACCCACATGTCAAATATAAAAGATGCTGCCCAAACAGGAATTTGGGTACCCACCAAGCTGTTGTTGACTTCTCAGTTTATAAAAACAGTTAATTGCATTAATTACGAGTTGGATTTTGTTACCCTATGTCTGCACCACATGTCCTAGATGACCAACTTAGCCAATAAATTCATCATGCATTCCTGCGAGCGTTTGCAGTGTAAATCGAACGATAACATGTAAATGTTTACCTGCGAGTTAGCATACGGAGAATGCATGGGAAAGGCATCCGTCGCAAACGGCAGGGCTCACGCCTTGCCAAAACTGTGGACGCAGTTCATTTAGAGATTTATGCCCAGTATGTGTAAATGTGTGTGTGAGAGAGTAAGTGAGAATGTGTGGGATTCAGTGCCAGTAAGTATGGATGAGCAGTAGCGACTGGAGCAGAAAGGTAAAAATAAAGTTAATTAAATAATGTCAAAAAATACAACATCTACTCACCACTGGTCGCCAGGGCCTCGAAGCACACTTTCGACAGTGGACATAACACATACCGTTTTCTTCACCACCGCACTTCCTCTTGAGCACTTCATCATTATCACGTCACAGCAGCCTGATTTCACTGCTTTACAAACAACCAATCCATGCCTTGCTCTCATGCTGTCTTTACAAGGAGAGCAAAGCACAGATTGGTGTGAGCAGGGGAATCCAGTGCTCCAAAATAGACTGGGACAGCTGTCCTGTGTTCCCCCCGGCTCCTTAGCAGCGCGGTTCAGTAGCCTAAAGTGCGCATGTCTGGTTGGCTACAGCAACAGACCTGTCCAGCTAGACATGCGCATCAGGCTTTAGCTGCTGACTGCCAATCAACAGGATTGGCCACACCCTGGGTTTAAAGCATGCAGCAGCCACAGTAAATAGTAATATAGAATTTTTAGTTGGCTCTTTTAAATTGGCAATGTGTGTGGTAGTAAGAGGGGTGGCGGGTCAATGCCCCCACGCTCAAACGAAGAAACCACGGCTGTGAGTGAGTCATAATGATTGGAAATGAGTCAATGTAAGCGAGTGCGTAGGATTAGGAATTGGTGTAAGTGAGTTATAGAGAGTGTGAGACTGAATACATGAGTGAGTGTGAGTTGGTGAAAGTAAGTGAGTGACAATGTGGTGTTAAGCTTGCAAGTTCGCCATGGGCTCTTGCCTACTGAAGGGCATCCTTGTCTTATTGAGACACCCATGGTAAAATACCTGTGCTGACATGCTTGAGGCATTTCTTAGCATGACAGACAACTGTGGCAAAATACTGGCAAACTGGAGGTAATTCTTGATATAATGGACACTAATGATAAAATACAGGCAATGGCATAGTAGAGGTAATTCTTGGCATAATGGACTATTTGACAACATTCTATTCAAAATGTTATCAGGGAGGGAGAGTTCCCTAGTAGTGACCTTGCTTTCTCACTTCACTTGCTCACTACGATTCAGAGCAAGTATTGCATCCCAGTACTTTCAGAGACCAAGTCAGCAGAAAAACCTAGACGGTATCTAAAATAGACCTTTGTCTGAGTGTGTTGTTATTTTAATCATGCAGGTAAAATGGAGATTCAGCACTGTCAATTATTGTGATGTCATCAGAGTTAAGATCATGTGACTGCGTTTTGGATAAAATGAGGGTCAAGCGTGATAAGATGTCACTTCCTGTGATGTTGTTAAGGGTAAAAGGTATGTGATGCCCTTTGCGTTACCACGGGCATTTTGGTCATATGGATGCCCATGAAGTATGGATTGATGAATGGGTAAAAAGATGAGTGAATGGATGGCAGAGTGGATGGGTGGATGGCACAGTGGATGAATGCATGATGAATGGATGGGTATCCACATGGCAAAGTGGACGGATGCATGAATGGCAGGGTGGATGGCACAGTGGATGAATGCATGATGCATGGATAGGTAGACAGCAGAATGGGAGGATGGCTGAGTAGATGGTTGAGTAGATGGATGGATAGATGGTAAAGTGGATGGGTGGAGGGATGGCAGAGTGGATGGATGAGTGGTCTAGAAATGCCAGAATTTAGCAAACTTTTTTCTCACTGGCAGAAGCTGCTTCAGTAGCCATCTGACATCAGCTGGTATCTTAGGGGCAGATTTATGTTGGGAATGCGCCACGTGTGCGTCACGCAACTGCGGCGTAAACGTGGCGCATCCCTACGACCCATTTACAACATGACGCATCTAGGCAGATGCGTCACATTGTAAAGCCCTGCGCCGCTTGTGGGCGTTCCGGCGCAGGGTGGGCGTTCCGGGGCAGGGTGGGCGTTCCGGGGCAGGTGCGCCTCGCAAAAGTGGCTGAGTGAAATCTATAAGATTTCACTCAGTCACTTTCAGGCCAATGCTGCGTCAAAACCCTGCGCCTGCTTGAAGCAGGCGTAGGTCTTGACGCAGCATTGTATAGATGGGGCACCCCCGAGCCTTGCTGGAGCTGCGTTGCGCTTGCGACGCAACTCCAGCAATGCGCCACCTTTACGGCACAGATGCGTCACGCATCTGTGCCGTTTTTGCCCCATGGTGCGCCGCATTGTAAATGCGGCGCACCATGGGTGGTGGAGCAGCGGCGCAATATAACTGGCGCATCCCTGGGGATGCGCCAGTTATCATAAATCTGCCCCTTAGAGTACAACTATATGTAAGAATAAGAAGTTGTCGCTTTAGGATGCGAGAGCGATGCTCATACTCTAATACCCCTGAAAGAATGTATGAAGGATTACTGGTTCTATCGGGCATACACTCTCCTTGTGTCACTGTTCCTCCACAACAAAGCACTACTTTCATAATGTCACAGAGGTAATAACAACTGGTCATTTCTATGCAGTTTGGAAATGCTTAATGCTATTTGTTTGAGTTTTCATCCCTGCCATAAATATTTCTTTCTACACATGGATTCCATTTCAGTGATACTTTTAAGTGCTTTCATTTTTAGGAATCGATTGCCCAAACGAAAATCTCAGTTTAATACAGGCTTAGGAAAGGACTACCCATCCTTAAGAAGTGGAAGAGATGCTGCTGAAGCACAATGCATGCTGTTCAAGTACTGTGTTTACATTGTTCATGGTTGCTGGGTAGACATTGAGGGTCAAGTTGAATCAGACTCTTCCTACAAGTCATTCAGAAGCATTCCTCAGTTGAGATGTGAGTTTCCTCTGTGTACAGCTTGTCATGTCCATGCCAGGGATGATAAATATATGTGTATAAGGGAAAACAATCAAACTACCAGTCACACGCTGCATGTTCTGCTCACTCTCCTATGGATCTTTTCTGCATCTTCAAGGAGTTGACAACTGTCAGGTGCCACCAACAACTTGCTTACCTACTCTCCTGGTCCCTGTGATAGCCTCAAGTCTTCGTCAACAACATTGAATCTCTGAGAGCCCATATAATCGCTGATTCCATCAAGCAATATTCAGAGCATGGTACTCCATCCCATACACCCAGTACAGGAGTATGTGCCAGCCTCCGAAGCCAAAGTTGAGAAAATATTCACCCCTCTCAAGAAGTCCTCCCCAACCTGGATTCATGGTCTTCGGATGCCTCCCCCACCCTCCCCCCAGCATCGTGAGACCCTCGCGGGTGAGTAGCTGAGTCGTACCAACCCTGATTGAATGATCCAGGCGACAAGCAAGAGCATGTGTGGAGAGTTGTGGAAGGGGTGTGGAAGAAGATGAGAAATGATGCCTGCAATAAAGGAGGGCAAGAATAGAGTCCGATTTTAAGTTTGACCAAATGAGTCGTGTCCGTTGGAATGCCAAGGACATTACCTTCACCATACAGACTGTACTACGTTCCTCAAATTTAGAGGTGACCGCCCGCCTGGTGGTCATCTCTGTACCTTAAAAGGAACCACAGTCCCATAGGTTCCCTTAAATATTTAAATGGTTTGATGGACAGCTGCTGTCAGATTCTTCTAGCTGTTAGTTGTATGGTATGGCAAAGCTTATCGTGGACTGTGCCAAAAACTTAAAGTGGGCCAACCTGTTCCTAACTATTGCTTGCCTTTGCTGTCTCTCTTGTTTGCTTGCTTTTTATTCAACTGTTTTCCTTGTTCATCTTGACCATCCCCTTCAGCATGGCCTCCTTACCATCCTTTTTATTTAATGACTTGTATCCTTCCACTATTCACATTTAGGGAACTACTTTTTTCTTTTTCTTTCCACGCTATGAGAGTGCATGCGTTTTGGAACTCTCTCCATCGTGTGTGGCTTCTCTTCCCCAAACACCCGTCACATTGTGTCCTCCGTTTTGCTCCCTTATCCCTGCCAATCTCCTCCACTGATTTCTCCACCCCACACTAACTTTATTTTTATTTATTGGGCCTCTCATGGCCCAGCCTTAAGCAAATCCATAGCTGCCTTGCCCCCGCCCACTCCAGTGCTTGAACTCACTGCTCCCGCCACCCACCCCTCCATGGTACCCTGCCCTGAGCCTCCTCCCTGTGGTCCACCTGTGTATTTTCATTTTTGGGAGGTCCCGACAGCAGCTTGCATCTGGGCTGCTCTGCCTTACCAAAAGTGCACTCGGCTGCTCAAATATGATTTTTTTGCTCATCCATCTTGAATCTCATGCTTACTCGTTTCCAACAAAAGGCACCTCCATTTCAGATGGTTCCAGCTTTTTTAGGACTAGTCGTATAGAGTCAGATCACCCGCATAAGAGTGTTATGGGATTATTTCGAGTTAGACGGGTGTCCTGTGTGCTCTATGTATAGTGTATACTAACCCTAGGCATAGTTCGCGTAGCTACGCGAAGTGCACTTCGCACTACGCAAGCTACGCATAGCTACACGAACGTAGCGTAGTCCTTCGCCCAGGGTTAGTGTATACGGCTGCCCCATTTTTCCTGTGTATGGGGGGCTATGTGTGCCAGAAAGTCTTGACCCTTGCCCAAGTCGGGATAGCTCAGTCAGTGATCGGAATTACCGAGGACTTTATCGCATCCATGAATTACCGGAAGTGATCAAATCTTCCCACCAGGATAACTTTTACAGGGTGGACCCTGCTAGAATGTCACAGCAAAAATGCCACGAATTATCTGGACATGCAGATTTTGGAGCAGTAGGCAATAACATCTGCATGTTATTCCCCAAAAGGTGGAAATTATCTCACCCAGTAAATTCCAACCCACGGTATATTTGGTGCGGCAAATTACGACTCCCCACTTCATGACGTCCTAAGTGTTGGGCTGAGGCCACGTGTCTGCATCATCTTGCCCGCGCTGTTCACCTTTCAAGTCTGGGAGTGGAGTCCTCCTGGGTGACCAGAGCTTGAATGGGGGTGCAGGCCGGCCGAAGATTTCTCAGTGGCATGCTACAACGTGGGTCCTTTTTACTGCTGTAAAACACTGCCTCAATTAGTCATAAGTTTTTTAATTCTGCATGTGGAAGAAATCCCACTCTGGACACCACTGCACGTGCACTGTTGATAGTGCATCAGTTGCATAAGTAGTGCAGTATAGGGTTAATATTACACATTATCCCAGGGCTGCTCCTGTGTCTCTGTCCAGCCAGGCACACTGTGGGCAGCCATCTGCACAGGAGAGATGAACAAGGAGGGATCAGTGGACTGCCCATGTCTGAGGAGATCACCTCTCTGAGGTCTACTTCTATGGCATTCTTCAACCTTTATGCGGCGCTGCTCTGCTGGAAAGCTGAGAGGCCCACAAACGTATGGGCATATTTAGAGGCCAGGCTGCATAAGGATGGTTCAATGATGTATTCCGGAGCAGGACTGTTCACCGAGGCATTGTCAGTGTTCGTTCACTGCCCTCTGAAAGAGAAGAGCAACCGGCTGTGGAGGGATGTATGACGTTATAACGCATACTATTACTCCGCATACCATTACAACGCGACTTTTACTCCGCATACTGTTACAACGCATAGCGCCTTGGGGCGCTGGATAGTGGTAAGCTTAATTTTCTATTCCAACACCAGTCCCCGTGGACACTAGGGAAGGTGTTGGATAGAAAATTAAACTTATTCCCTATCCTACAGCGCCCCCCAGCGCAATGCGTTGTAATGGTATGCGGAGTAAAAGTCACGTTGTAATGGTAGTGCGGAGTAAAAAATGCGTTGTAACAGGTGTATACCGCTGTGGAGGTACACACGTCACTGGCATTCTGTCAACCTTACTGCAGTAAACTCACGATACGGTAATATATATCTTACGATCTACAGGAAGAGAAATAGCAATCCTAGGGGCATATTAGCATGGGCATTATCACTGCTTTAGCGGGACTTTTTCCCACTAAAGCGGCAATAATTCTATCGCCCTAATAGCAAGCTGTCGCTAACAGCAGTTAGCGACAGTTTTTAGGCGATAGCGACCGGTTTGGGGCCCACTTTGGATGTCAGCATTATTTATCGCTAATGACATGCAAAGTGGGCGTACCCAACCTGTTAGCGACTGAAAACAGTCGCTAACACAACTATCACCTATTAGCCACGCAGACGAAGCGATAAAAAAAGTCATGGTAAGCGCGATTATCGCTAGAACCTAACGTCTACTCAGACCACTTCTTAACCTATGTATCCAATGGGAGGTGGATATTCAGGTTAAGTCCCCTTTAGCGTAAATGCCTGAATATTGCTGTATTTCCAGCGATATTCACGCATTGAGCCGCTATCACCGGATATTTTATCGCATTAGAGATAAACGTTGCTAATAGCACGTTATCTCTGCGATAATATCCGGCGATGTGCGGAGATAAAAAAAATGCGCTTAGCGCATTTAGCGATAAATATCGCTAATTGTTGCTAATATGCCCCCTATACCGCAGAGATGGTGACCCAACACTTCTGTGATGTGCACACCCCTCAGCTCACAAGTTCACATCTGTGAGCAAGGAATCCACGCCCGCATCTTTCCAGTAAAGAAACCATAACGTCCAATAGCCATGTTAGTAATTAATTGTTAAACGACTGAAACAAGCCTCAAGATATCTTCTGTGTTCAGTGTTTTCTGTAAAGAATGTTCCCCAGGGATTCTCCAGGACACAAAGGCTCAAACCTTGGATAAACTTGTTCTAGGAGAAGGATGGAGCAGGGCTCACAGAGTTCAGGGTTTGCAGCACACACACCAGGCAGGCAGGGACTTGCTTTAATCAGGGATGTGTTTCATTCACTATCGTGTCATGAAAGAATAACTGAGAAAGGGATGGGGGTCACCAGCAGCAGGGGGGCGATGAGATGGGAGGCAAGGCAGCCCGCAGGCCATTAAAAAAGCTTTAGGAGAAGATGAGTTGGGGAGGGGGGCGTTGTCCTTGGCTCGGAGATGGTGGGTATGGCAGCTTCAGGCTTCGCTTCTCTGCTTTTGTATTTATTTCCAGATACTTTACTGGGGGCGAAGGCTGTGCTTTAAATGGGTCGGTACTGTCCGGTACGGGGTACCAGTACTATTTTATTTTGAGAAGGAGAGTACTGGCACTTCTCAAGAGAAATGCGATACTTTTAATTGGGGAGTACCGGCACTTCTCAGAAACAAGGTACTCTGCTACAGAGTACCTGCACTTATATTTTTCCATTTAAACCACTGGAAGGAAGAAGTCAGGTGAAGGGCGGGCCCTGTTTCCACATAGGGTTTTCTTTGGTTTACTAAAAGAGCCCCTCCCATGCTCTCACCATTTGGGATCGGGGAATCTGGTTGGTCGCCTCTCCAATCTGCATCTGGGTGGCTCTGAAATGTTATACCAAGAACTCTCCACCACCAATCATATTTTTTTTAATTTTGTTTTTATAGAGTTTTATACAGTACCAACTTGATCCGAATCGGGTATCAGAGCACTTTACATAGCACCAGTTGCGTTACATTAGGACACATTTACTTTTGTTAGGCACGGAGAGATTAAGTGATTTGCCCAGAATCACAGGATGTTCAGCGTCATTGCCAAGACTCGAATCCAGTTCCCCAGATTCGAGGTTACCGCCCTAGCTGTTAGGCCAACTCCTCTACCCAAATTGCACCGGTTGGCAGAAGTAGCTGCAGCTACCAAGTGGCGCTATGTCACGGGTGACCAGCCGCGGGCCGTGGAGGGAGTTACGGTGGGGCAGGGAGGCGGGGAGGGGGAAGGGCGGGGTGGTTTGTGCTAAAAACCCGCATATGGATAATTGCAGATAAGTAAACAATTTAGCGCGCATTTTGCGATGCAAGGCGCACTACCAAATTCGTTTTATTAATTAAATTGTTTACTTACCTGCAATTATCCATATGCCGGTTTTTAGCACCCTCCACCCTGCCCCTTCCATCTCCCCGCCTCCCTGCCACACCGTAACTCCCTCCGCGGCTGCGGGTGACATAATTAAATCAAACAGCACTTGTAAAGCGCCACACTGTCACCCCAGGGGTATCTGGGCGCTGTCTCCATCAAAGATACAGGTCTTGAGTCTCTTTCTGAAGTCTGCCAGCGAGGGGGCTTTACAGAGCTGGAGGGGCAGGTCGTTCCAGGTCTTGCAGTGAAGTAGGAGAAGGAGCGGCCACCGCTGTAGCTGTAAACAATGCAGGGAGTGTATGCGACGGCGAGTGAAGATGAGTGGAGGCGTCTAGCAGGTACATGGAACCAAGGGCCATATTATCAAGAAAGGGCGATACATTATCGCCAGGAAACGTCCGCTAAAGCGGCGATAATGGGCTTGATAATATGCCCTTGTGAATTCCCATAGCAGCCCAGGTTAACACCAGAACCTGGGCTGCTATGGGAATTCACAAGGGATATTATTAAGCCCATTATCGCCGCTTTAGCGGCAGTTTCCTGCCGATAAAAGCGGCAATAATGTATCGCCCTTTCTTGATAATATGGCTCCAAGTTTGCCCTTTTAGCTGACTAATAAACACATACACTATGTATTTCGCTGTAGGCTTTGCATGCAGTCAAGAGAGATAATGGAGCCAGTCTGGTTGTGTGTAGCTACCTTAATTTTCGATACACCTTAGAATGACTTAAAGGGTCGCCTTGCCTTACGTTAACGCAGGGGTCTCAACCTTTTCTGTAATAAGAGCTACTTATGATCAATAAAAACCAGCTGAGCTAGTATAATTGCTGTTGTAATGGTGACCACATCAGGCGAGATTACATTAGTGACCACATCATTCAAGATTACTAGCCATGAATACTTTTGCGTATTGTGTGGGGTAGCCAGCAGTAATATAAACAAGCATTGGTAAAGTCAATATGTCTCACGTTTGCGAGAGCTATTGGCTTTGCCAATGTCTTTAAGCCATGTTATAAACTAGCGAAGTTGCTGTGCAGCATTTCTAAAAGTAATATAGAAAAGAGTTATAAACAATTTATTTTTTACCTTTGTGCTCATATGTAGTAGTCGGTTCCGTGACAGTGAACTGCCATGTTTGCATACCGCATTCTGGTAACCATGTTTCTTTGTACTGCATGTAGTGATCTCTTCCTATGTACCAGAGATTCCCTCCCAAATCCTATTGCTTAATGTATACAGGCACAGTATACACGCATAACCATTAATACCTTTGCACAACGGCCAAATAGCAAGATGGGATGTGAAGCACGTAAGGGTTCGCGCATCATGGCAGAGTCCGTATGGAGCCGACCTCCCTTCTGGTTCAAGGATGTGCTGCTTTGTATTGAACTTGCAGTTCACTCCTCCCGAGCTACCCTGCTTCTTTTGATACATCACATGCCTGTCTGTCGGGTACTGTAACTCTCTACCTGAATGTGCCATGCAAACCACTGTAAGAGCCACAGCAGCACACAAGATACTGGTTACTCTCTATATCTCCCCAAGCAGTACTGGAGGTGCTGTATAGTTTGCATGCAAGACCCTCCCTGTTTAATTGTTTTTTTCTATATGTCACATCATTCAATCACAAGTCTGTGATGCATGCAATGTGCAGGCAGGCTCATAGTTACACTTTCTACCCCTACCCAGTACACATATTGTACATAAAGTTGTAGGAATGGGAATTGCGATTTTCATATTACCATGACTAGAGAATCTGGATTTCATTAAAGACACGGAGGCTGACATTATGCATTATTCCTTCAATGCGGAGGGAAAGCATCACAGTGGGATGGGAAAGCAACACGGAGGTAGTGGGTAGGGAAGCAAATGCGAGAAAGACAATGGACATGAGAGCACAACATGGAGCTTTCGGGAAAAGACAAACGTGAAAAAGCAATGGGGAGAGAAAAAGCACACGAGCACGAGTACAAACATGGAGGGGTGGGGGATAACCACAGGAGGAAACAAAGAAAAATAGGAGCGCGGTGGATGAAGGGCAGTCCTCATGTGAGACAGATGGAAAACATGTACACTTATGGAGTGCTAAAACAAAAAGGAAAAAAGTAGGGTCATGCTCCAGAGGAGGGATAAACACAAGAAGAGGATGGAAACCCACACACATGAATGAATAAGAAACAAGAAAATGAGAGTGACAATGAAGCTAACCAATGATGAGCAATGGGCGGGCTCTAAGAGATCCGTAAGTTAACAATAGTCTTGCAACAGACATTGTATATACTTTCTAGTAAGCTTCAACTTAAAAAGGCTTTATAAGTTTAGATAATAGATATAGATTTAATGCCCCTGCACCAAGGTAATACTAAAGTAAGTGTTAAATATATTATGGTAATTCAACAACTTACTCAGCTTATGAGTTCTGAACATACACACATTTCCATCTCGAATACACAATTTTCAATGTTGCCATACATCTATTAATGCAGCCAAGCAAAAGCTAATTTAGTAGGCTAGGCTGGACGCAGAAGAGCTACTTACAGGAGGCTGGAGAGCTACAGTAGCTCACGAGCTACCCATTGGAGAAGCCTGTTTTAATGAGTATGGAGACCATTAACAAATGCTTTTTGGCATACATAAAGGCTCCTATGCTAGTCTTTTAAGTACTCCTACATGCCTTTGGGAATTGACCACAAAACATAATTTGGGAATAAAATTTGAATATTCAACGAATATTCAAATACAATTAGTACATAGAAGGTGGCCTGTTCCCTCTTTGCAGTTATACCAATAGGCAGTTGGACGTTTCAGACCAGATGTACAAAAGCATGTAAGAGTGTGTAAAAAGAGTACACCTGTAGTACTGATTCCTGTCTTCATGTATGCTTTTTTGGGATTCAGACATTATGCTGTTCCAGATTTTAGGATTGGAATCGGATAAGAAGCGTGATAAGGTGGAATTCTCATGCCATAGTTTCCAGATAATGTGAGCTTCTTCATGAAATAGTAAGCTGTATTGAATTTCAGAGTGTTAAAAATAATAAAAGCTGAAATAAAAATACATTGAGAGATCCAATTGCGTTTGGTTTATTCAAGGGTAATATGTGTAAAGGTCCAAAGGCCCAATTACAACAAATGTTGAACTGTAGCGCACATAGATAATTCCACACATGAAGTATTGATACTCCAGGTATATGTACATCGCGAATGTGAGAATACTGAGCCATTATGAATTGGGCATTCGTACATGAGGTATATTAAATATATGGAACCAGTTTCTGGTACCAATTTCTCCATCTCTTTCCCCATTATCGTGCCTATTTTCTCCCCAGAGAGTACCAACTAGATTCCTACGTGTGCTGATGTCAGTTCTTGACCATGTCATTGTTTTGGTCGTGGTGGATGATAGTTTTGTTTTGGTTTAGTTTTAATTTCAGCGAGGAAACACACTTGTTGATGTAGTAAAGGGATAAACCATTGTTCAGTTATACGTAGACCTGGGTATCATTCACGTATTGGTGGTACGAGAGGCCAAGGGAGTTTGGGAATCCCTAGAAGGTTCTAGGTTTAGGATAAATAGTATGGGGACAGGTCTGAAACCAGAAAATCTATTAGTAGAAATCAATTGTGTTAAATTACATTAATTTATTGACTTGGGCGGTACATTTCTAACTGTGCACAAGCAAGCATGTATCAAGTCAGGTTCCACAAAGTAAGTAATTACAGGACCCCAGAGTTCTCTAAATGGGAGAGAGCTCCTGACCCTAGAGATCAAACATACATTACACCAGTGCAGAAGAGAATTTTGATCCCAATTAGGATTCCTTAACTCTCTGGGTAGTCCTGGGTGAGCAGTCCAAGTGAAGCACATGTGGGGGAGAAAAAATAGCGACCCAAGCAACAATAAGGTAAAACTGTCAAACCAAGGGTTGTGTGTTCATGTGTTCACAAAGTTCAATATTAAGTCATACATATATATATATATATATATATATATATATATATATATATATATATATATATATATATATATATATATATATATGTATATATATATACATATATATATATAAATATTTTATATATAAATATACACACACACACATATATATTTATATATATAAATTGAAAAAAAACAAAGGTTACAGAGATGATATAGTAAGGCTCAGGTTTCACTGCACTCGTACAAATCCAGTGAAATTCAGCAGTTATAGATAGCTGTGCTAACTATAACTCACACCCCAGCAATGCACTGCTTAGGACCTCACTTATTACATCATTCATGACATGGTCAGTGACATCACTGATCACATCTCAAATAACACCACTGATGACATCATCCAGTGACTGAGAGTTTTTTAAAAGTTTATGAGTGTTAATTATATATACACCAAGGTGTATTGGTGAATTAGTGGGTATACGAGTGCCTGTATAGATGATTCAGTGGGTGCGTGACTGACTGTATAAGTGAGTGATTAGGTGTCTCAGTGAATGTATGGGTGAGTGACTTGTTATGTGAATGTCTGCACCAGTCTGTCAGTTGGTGTCTAAGTGGCTGTATGTGTGTGTGAGTTGGTACATGACTGGCTGTATGGGTGAGTTACTGGTTGTCTGAGTACCTGTATGGTTGTTGGAATGTCTGCCTGGGTGGGTATGATTAATAAACAGTGCCTCAAGGATTTGGCCCATCTGGGGGCTTCAGACAAAAGATGCGTAAACCTGCAAATTTGCATCAAAATTAAATTAAAAAATACTTTTAACCCACAGTGGCGTCCCTGTGGGACCCCATGCCCCACCATATGTAGTGGCCAGGGTATTTCTACACTGCCCCTTTTATTAATTTTTTACTTTTTTGTGGGACTCAGCTTCAAGCCGAGTCCCAAGATGGCTGTCAACACTCCCTGGTTAAAATGTTGGCAGCCAATCAAATTTTAGTAGGATCTGCAAGTCCACTGTAAGGACTCGCGTCCCCAGGTAACTATATTTCTTAAACTTAAATATCTCTGAAACTACTGAGCAAATGTACACTAAATCAGAAAAAGCACACTTTCTGGACCAACATCTAGCTTTCTTCCAAATTTGGTGTAATTCCGTTCAGTGGTTCGGGCTGTAGTCATGTTAAAAAATGAAAATAATCCCCATAAACATAGAGAGAAAACACGTTTTGGAACCCACCTTTTTTCTTGCCCTCGCTTGACGCTTCACCCCGAAACTTTTAACACAGCAGCAGAACCAAAATGAGGACGTTTTTGGAAACTTTAGTGAAGATTTATCAAGCGGCGCCAAAGTTATTGGCAAAACAAAAAACACTTTTCTATGGAAACTTTGGTTCAAACTATAACTATTTACCCGCGACCGCCAGTAGGTAATATATATATGTATATATATTTACAGTTTCAATAAGTATTTTTTGGAGGTGATTGCTATGTCCAATGTACATGATGTATGCTGGCTAGCCTTACTATGTGCCTTTATGTAAGTACGAGGGCCTCATTTATGAAAAGTGACGCATCGCTGAGTGAAAACAGCGATGCGTCACTTTTCACTGCGCACTCCTTGCAACAATCCTGATGCGTCATATTTAATGTATGACGCATCATGTCGCAAGGAGTTACAGATACGTCAGTATTTCTGACGTATCTGTAAGCGCAAAAGTGACGCATTGCTGGATTGTGTCACAAAAGTGACGCAACTCCAGCAATGCGTCCATTCACATGGGGCAAGCCCCATGTGAAAGGGCCTGCGTCAGTCTTACGCCTGCTGTGAGGCAGGCGCAAGATTTTGACGCAACGGCGTCCTGAAAGTGACGCAGTGAAATCTCATAGATTTCACTGCGTCACTTCTACGACCCTTCCGTGCGTCAATACGCCCCCCTTGCATACATTATACCTGGCGCAGGTATAATGTAGCGCAAGGGTTTACAAAGTGACGCATCTACCTAGATGCATCATTTTGTAGATATAGTGCAACAAGGCACATTTTTTACGCTGCTGGTGCGTCACAAAAAGTGACGCACCGGCGGCGTAAAAGGCACGCACGGCCTCATAATGAGGCCCAAGATTTTACCCAGCATGCTGGTTGATTGCAAGTAGTACGTTTTTACAGCTTGCTGGCACACAGTTTAACTTTGTTGATGCACTAACATAGTACAACTGCCCTCCACCAGCTTTCCTGACACATAATAATCAGGGCTCACGCTAAGCATGGAAAACCACTCCGTTGACTTCAGCTAGAGACAATTACAGGACTACATGACCAGTGGATTAATTGAAGATTTGGTAGATTTTCTTCACAATTGACCATTTCTCCGGGCATTTTATTCCCTGCAGCACAAAGGCAATTAAAATGCCACAGGAAATAAGTCCATCAATATTTCAAGACAGGGCGCAATCCAATTGCACGACACTAATGAACGATGTCTCGGCTTGGGGCATCGCCTTGTGACCTGCCATGCTACCTCCATCTCCAGATCAACGTCAGAACAAATTGCCTGTTCTCTTAATTCATTCAATTCACCAGTTGTCCTCGGGTGCTCCCTGTCGAATTCGTTTTAACATTGTTGACAGATGAACCTCCAATGTACGAGGTAAGGGGCAAAGAATATCGTGCAATCTGAATTCTACACAGCCAGAAAAGCAGTGGATACAATCTGAGTGTTAGTGCACTGCCTTTCTCCCAGTTTATTTCTGAACATCTATATCCAGTTCCTTTTACCCTCCTCAGAAATGAGGAAGGTTGTGCAGCTCCAACTACTGCACCGTCAGAATGGTGGTGAAACACAACTCTTGGTCTCACAGCTGTTTGCTAGAAGAAGCGATGTAAATGTGGTGAAGCATGAGTGATACAAAATTTATATATATATATATATATATATATATATATATATATATATATATATATATATATATATATATATATATATATATATATATATATACACATACATATATATATATTCAGCAACAACACTCTTCGAACTTCCACACCGGCAAACAGAGAGAAATGAACCCAGATAGTGTTGGCAGGTGAGATGTCTATTTCCTCTCACTCCGTGACGCGTTTTGAGCAACCACTGCCCTTGTTCACATACACACACACACACATATATATATATATATATATATATATATATATATATATATATATTCACTGAAAAAACCATAGGTTTCACACATTGAAATTCCAACGTTATAGTTAGTTGGACTCACTATAACTTGCGCGTGCTGATGACACTGCTGATGACATCACATATTACATCACTCATGACATGGTCAGTGACATCACTCATGACATCACTGATGACACCATCCAGTGAATGCGTGTATTTTTAAAAAATAAATATGTGTTATATATGTATATGTAAAAGTTGATGGAAGAATAAATGTTTAAATAGGGTTTACATGGATGTTTTTTTTTTAAAAATTGATTGGTTCACTGGCTTATAAATTGGACATTTTTACTCCTAAATGGGTAGGGTTTAGCCTGGGAAAGAAGTGGGCATATGGAGGGGCATGAAAAGACAAATACACACCAACAAAAGAGTAAGTCCACTATTTTTCACACACTACATTTCTGAAGTTACTTGAGTCATAAAGTAATAAATGTGTCCAGCTCCGCTTTGGAGTACTTCTAGTGCCACACATGGCCACTTGCAGATACTGCAAGCCATTTCCATAGAAAATAATGTAGGCTTGACTAGATAAAACATCCTTCAGGAAAATATATTAAATATATAAATATTTTTGTAAATACAAAATAGTTTTTAAATTTAAAAATTTGAATACATTTATATTAAGATTTTATAATTTAAAAATGAATATATTTTTAAATATAATAAGACAAATATAAAAAATGTTTTACATTATTAAAAAAGTCATAACTATTAATAACATTTGCTAAATAATAATTATATATACACATGCTAGTGACTTTGGGATTATTTGAAAATGTTTTTAATAATATTTTAAAATAAATGCATTTTAATTATTTCATTATTTATTACAATTTTAATTTGATTATCAATGTGCTGTAACATTTTATTTTTTATTCTAGGTAATTATAAGTATTTGATGTTAATTTGCATTTTTTTTGCAACAGATTACTTTTAAGATTTTGTTTTTGTATTAATTATTAAACTTTATTATTTTTCTCTATTCTTTATCATATGGAGATCCCAGCCCTGGTAGTGGAGCGTCCTGCCTTCGTGTGAAAAGTTACTAGCAGTAACTTTACAATCTCAAGTTCTATATTAGATGTCTCTGTCCCCTGAACAGAGGTGGATGGGGACATGTAAGTCTTTAGTTAGGTATAAACCTACACTTGAAAATGGTGAATAGTGAAAACATGTAGCCTTACACTTAAGTGAAATAGGAAATTTACACATAAGTAAATCTAGATGTGTAAATGTATCTTTCTGAACAGGGCACGCTGTTTTCAACCTTTGATTCTACAGCTAAAGCTCTCACCCATTGTTTGATAACTGGGTATTCAGGTAAAGCTATTACAAACATTAGCCTCTTATGTGACAGCTATTAATGCTAAGGTAGATCGCCTTCATCAGTTAGTTAATTGGGTTAAAATATGGGTTCATTCTAGGTGAATGATCAATCAACTGCAATATTTCATCAATATTAGATAAGCTCAGTACCTTTCCAAACATGCTGCAGGCAGTAGTGGTTAACCTTAAGACTTGCCAGATTCAGGTTACATCTCACAAACTAGAGCAGATTGCTCAGTCAGAACAATTCTCAGGGCATATGTACAAGAAAGTGGCAGAGCGCGGGTTAGCGATAAAACTGCCAACGCCGCGCTCCGTCATTTTAGAAACACAGGGATGCATCGTATTTACAATATTATGGTGCACCCCTGCGTTTCTCCCTGCACTGGCACTAAATTTAGCTGCCTAGGGCAAACACGGGCATCTTTTCACCTTAGTGCAAGGGCTGAGGGAATGATTGTTTATGTGCACAAAGGTGTCCCTTCCTGCACATAATCAATCCAGAATGGTGATTTGTAACTTCTATGTGTGCTGCATTGTGCAGCACACATAGAAGTTGCAAATCGTCATTTTTTAAATTATTATTTATGTGCGGAAAGTGACACCTTCCCGTGCTTAAACAATCATTCATGGCAATTTGCTGTGTCTATGGGTGCTGCATTATGCAGCACACATAGATACAGCAAAACGAGGAGAAATAAAGCATTTCTCCTTGTTTTGCCATGTTTTCCCTGGTCTTAATTTTGGCGCTGCCTCCTATTTATGCTGCGCTGGTAAATAGGAGGCAGCAACAAAATCATGGCGGAACGCCAAGCACAGCACACAATGCACGTCCCTTTTCACTCTAAGTGTAGCGTGAAAGGGGGCTTTATTTAAAAGGAGGTGTGAAGCTACGTTAAATTACTTAACAGCACCTTATAAATAAGGCGAAGGGTTTCTTGCCACAGGAATTTCACTAAAAGCGACATTCCTGTGGCGATAGGGGCTTGCATATATGCCCCCTCATTCCTAATAAAATATAAACACTCCGCACAACAGCATCACCTTGGAAGCCTCCTCAAGAAACAAGCATTTGCAATGCAATAGGTCTCGCATTTACATGAGTTTGAGCTATTGGCATTGTAAATGACAGTGCCTTTTATTTATCTTTTGGTTTTTAAAACATAACTAAAAGGCATTGTTATTTACAAAGCCAATAGCTTCTACTCGTGTAAATGGAGACCTATTGAATTGCAAATGTTTTTTTTTTCTTCAGTTGAGGAGTAGAAATAGCAGTGCTGCGTCTTTGCCATGCACCCCATAGATAAATCACCTGCTTGGCTGCTGCCAAGCCAATGAGTGGCAGGGGGAAGAGCCATTCTCCTGCAGCCGAGGAGCATTGTCTCGACTCTTACCCGTTCTCTCGCTACACCATGTTATTCCAGTAGATAGCAAAACCAGAGGCAGGAATGCTATGGCGAGTTTACGGCATACTTATGCAAATCTCCAGGCAGGGCTTGCAATCATAGCTGCACCATTCTGATAGCACTGTAAGCAGTGGCGTAGCAAGTGTGGGTGGAGGGGGCGGACCACCTCAGGCGGCACGAATTGTAGGGGGGGCGGCCATGGGAATAGCCAGCACCCCCTCTTAGACACGCAGCGGCCTCCCCCGGCGGCCAAAGGCCTAGCTACGCCACTGACTGTAAGGCGGCTGCCTTACCTTAAGTGCATCCCACAACTACGTTAACGAGTTGCACCGCAGAAAGCAGTCTCTTTCTGTGCAACCATCCTGCCCACTTGAAAAGGGTAAAAGTATTAAAATATGTAACGAAGCTCATTAAGGGAAAAGGAGCCCCGGAAACTCGATCTCACCAGTGCACGCGATGACTGCTCATAACAGCCCATCTCAGCTGAAGCGACGCAGCTATGTTGTGCCCCCTCCCCATCCTCCCCCCGCCCTGGGATATCGTTACTGATTGGGTAAAGATCACCCCAGCCATAAATGCACAAACACAGCATACTAGCTGAAAATGCGCAGCAGGAAGGCCAATTACCTCGCAATTAGATCCTTAGCGGCATAATGTTGACCTGCTTGGGCCTAGAGAAATAGGCCTGCACTATTAATAAAATAAATGTATAAGCGCGATAGTTAGAGCGGACGCACTATAATTTAAATAAATACATTAGTAACAAGCATTTGCCTGCGAACAGTAAACAAAAAAGCATTAGACATAGCGTAGAAATTAGGGTAGTAAAACGGCCTCACGCCTTATCCACTGGGTGTATTATGTGTTCTGTGACGAGACCTGGGAGGGCGGGGGCTGCCCGCGCATGCGCGGCATTTCTAACTTTCATTCTAAGGGCCCCGGTTAGAAATGCCGCGCATGCGCGGGCAGCCCCCCGCTCTACCAGGTCCAGCAGCTCCAGTCCCGTCGTGAAGAACATCGGTTGCCAGCCCCCGCTCTACCAGGTCCGGCAGCTCCCGTCATGAAGAACATCGGAAAGGGCCGACCATGCCTAAGGGGAGAGGAGCCCGGTGAGTGGGGGTGAGGGTGGGGGTGTACGCGCGTGTGTCTGCGTGTGTCTGTTCGAGTGTGTCTGTGCGTGCGTGCGTCTGTCTGTGTGCGCGTGCGTCTGTTTAAGGGGGGGTGCGTGTATGTATGCAGTGTGTGTGTGCCTGTGTATGCGTGTGGCTGTGTATGTGCGCATGCGTCAGTGTAGCGCGCGCACCGCCATGCACGTTACAAGCAGCCAAGACGCCAAAGCGCGCCCACGAGGTCAAATCTCCGGCAGGAGAAGCGCGTGACAGTCTGCTGTCCACATTCCCCCAAAAGTGATAACATAAGTTGTCTCGCCCTAGACAGCAAAAGCTTTGCTTTTGCTTTCGTCTAGGCGAGACCTAAAAAGGAGAGCACGAGTTCTATAAACGCACAAAATTCTACATCAGTCTCAGAAAGTACAACACTGACGGTACTGTAAAACCAGCGTTGCCAAAGCCAATAGGTTTCCCCCATGCAAATTCCATTGAAATGAAATGAAATGAGGGCATTTGTAAAGCGCACAGCTACCTCACCCGACGTGTCCCGGCGCTGTCCGTATACCGCTTAGGAACCCTTCCTGGCATTATCCCAGTGAAATGTCCACTCCTGGGCATCCCCAAGGTGAAGCCAGGCATCCCAGCGCTGTTGGGGCCATTGGGAGATTAAGCAAGCTATTGCCCAGAGTTGCAGAGTGGGACCCATGATTAGAATAGGCACCAAGGCGAGAATGATCAGGTCCGAGGAAATTGAGCCCAGGACCCGCCGAGGCGGGTATTGAACCCTGGTCCCGGACCAGACCTCTGCATCAGGGTCTGCCGCTCTAACGATTGAGCCACACTTCTCCATTGACTTTGTCAATTTTTTATTTTTTTTACATATTGCAGTCGTTGAGGTGCTGTGCAATAGAACTTAAAGTAAAAAAAAACAGTGCCATGACACAGACAATAGGCGAAACCTATTGACTTTGTCAATGCTTGTTTTTACTCACCGTGGCATGGAGGTGTTTCACTATTTGCTACCATCCCCTTGAGCTGCACTCAACAAATAACAATCACATCTCAAAGACAAAAAATTGAATAGGGTGAAATGTGTCAGTCATTCATAAACATCTTTGAGAGATGTATAATTTTGTTGACAAAGTAACATTTAAAGTGGCACTACCTATAAAATTATTTACATAACTTGAAATTTTGTTAGAGAAATCTGATTTGTTTTAACAACAAGCATTGACAAAACCAATAGGTCTTGGCAATGCCCAAGCTATTGGCCGCCTTGTCAAAGTGAATCTCATTTAGCATTGTTGTCTAGCAGCACATCTGCTGTTTATCATGGCTGAAAGTCACTGAAGAGCCCAGAATCACGGATTATGAGCCCACGGCGAATCTCTTCGACCACCTTGTTGAGTTTATTCTCCTGCCCCCTCCTAAGACAGAAAAGTACTATAACTTGGCCTGCACTGGTCGCATCATAGCGCTTTTTTAGTGACTTTCAGCTATGCTAAACTGCAGTTGTCCCTATGTGTCCATACAATAGCCTACACTCACTTCCACACTCTCTCCCTTGCTCTGACATCCCTGCCAACTACCTAGTCCTCCACTCTCTTACCATCTACTTAGTTCTTTCAGCTGTTCTCCTCCATAGTACTCCTGCCCTCCTCTCCTCTGCTCTCTTTTTTCCTTGTGGTCACCCCGCTTCCTCCCACTCCACTTCAATACCTTGCCCTGATCACTCTCTCTTAATCCCATAGACCTCTCAGGCTTACTCCCTCTGCCCCCTTTCCAAAACTTCCTCTGGCTGCGCCCACTTAGTTGCATCATCTTTATTCCTGGGTACTATCCCTCAGTTCCTATTCCCATCCACGTGGTTCTCCCTGCTTGCTCTAACTGCCCTTATATACATTCTCCAGATTCCTTCCTCTTTGTACCATGCACCCCCTAAAACACCTATGAACTCCCCACTGCCCCAAAATCATCATTACCTTTCTGGTCTGCTCCCCTCATACTTAACCTCTCCCCACCCTACCCTCCACTGCGTTGATTCCCACTTCTAGTTACTCTCACCTAGTACTATTCCTTCTTAGCATTCATACTCTCTATTCCCTATATCCCCACTAAACTCAGCTTGGTCACTACTCCTTCACTATACACATCATATCCTTCTTCAGTGGTTCCACTAATACATACTGTTTTCATTATTCGTTGTAAGATCTTCATGTCAATGTTTACGTTTGGCCGCATTCCGGAGTTTACTACCCCCACCTTGCCCCTCTCCCGCCCCACCCACCGCCCTGCAGCACTCCCTCGAGGAGCACCCACTAGGTTAATAATTTATTTTGACATGGTACTGAGAGTCTTTCCTTGAATATGATGTGAATACCATGAAATATTTTAAATGTTGTTTTTAAATGATAAAACAATAGCAATTTTGTGCCTATAAGAAGTGACATCACTGGTTATACCAGACCCACAAATATTGCAACAATTGACTTCTGGGTGACTCAACCCTAGGCGAGTTTTAGTGGATAAATATAATGATTGCAGGATATATACAAAATTCCGTTCTGAGAATGATCTGGTTTGGCTTAATCATTTTCTGACGAATGGTTCTCATGCACTCTTGAAAAGTTGAATGCTATATTGTGATTGAACTAAACAGGTCCTTTTGTTTCCGGACCCTATTATTGATTTCAGCTTACTTTTTGTAATAAATTAATTTAAATTCATACATATAAACTTTGTTCTATAAAATGCTAAAGGACTTTTGACAGGAAACATAAAAAATAAGTTATACTGCTCCAACACATATCAACCATGTAAAAAATCGTAATCTTTGTTAACAGAAATTAGACTACATATTTTGAGTCTATAGGGATCTTTAAAAGTAATATTTGGTAATCAGTAGTACACTATTATCTAAACGTGTTGGCGTATCAACAAAAATACGTAATCCAAACCTTTCATGTCTCAGAACTTGAAGGAGCACTGTGGGAAATGTGCGCAATAACATGGCTTTGAATTGCAGAAGTGTTTAGTTTATGACAGATCTACTGGTAGATACTTTTATTTTTTGATCAAAAATATAATATTTTTAAGAATAGTTAAATTACTTCAATTTGAAGTAATATCCGTAGAGTAAACCACATTTGAACCACTTTCAATGCTGTCAATAAGATGATAATTAATTAATAATTAATCTCATATAAAACATCTTTACATTTTATCTGATATGGGTCTAATATCAGAAAAATAGATGAGGTAATATATATATTAGATGAGTGTATTTCTGAAGTTTGTTGTACCTCGATCAATTTTAAAATAGTACTAAGACCTCTATATTGAATAATAATAATAAAGATTTTTGAAAATCAATGATTCCTTATGCAAACACTTTACATTTTTAATTTAATTTTTGCCAATTTGTTTACATTTATTTATCCGTGCTTCATTTTTGTCTTAGAAAGCAGAATTACAAAACATTTGTTGGCATTTAGAGTGCTAATTGATTGAATTTTGATATTGATAACTACAAAAGGGAGAATATTAAATTTCGCTACTGACAAAATTAAACCAAGTATTACTGAATGATCTGTCTTAATGGAGTTTTTGGCAAACAGCAAATACTGAAACAATGTATTGAATGTAGGAAATCAATTAATATATCTGACTAATGCATACATGATAAACATGATGCTTTTGGTTATATTTTGTAACAGACTTTAATATAACTGAACCACAAGGGCAGTGGAGTTTTAAGAGGAGCATGAGCACTGGGTTGTTATAAAGATTACCTACATTTCTGAATTCGTATTTAATGGCTGGTTTCACAAATACTGTTTTAGACTGACTAGAGATGTGAAAAAGCAGTAACTTCAGATATGCAAAAAGTAGCAATCTACCTGTGCATTTCTTTAATTCACAAAACAAAACAAACTTGTAAATGCCTAGGCTCAACAGAGTTCTGCGGGTTTAGCATACTCACTCATGTGTGGCTTACGCACACATACGTTTGAACTTAGATTTGAGTCACTGGTATTTTTAGGGGGCCAGTAGGGGGCCAAGGATATTAAAAGCTAATGTAGTGAACATCCATTCAGTTGTTATTTTTTAAGTATACCCAAACATCTTATAATGTACTTCCTAAATAAATCTGCATAGCTAATTTACACCTGGATGTCTCAACTGTAGGTAGTGTGGTAATGTTTCTCGTCATCTGGACGAGAAACAGAGCTCCGTGCAGCTCCGTACGATTGGTGCAACAATCGTAGGGGCCATTCAGTTTATGTTGAGGCTCACATCAGGAGCCAACATATACCCTCTTCTTCAGCTGGTACGAGAAAAATTGGCTGGAAGATGTCCCAGAGTACAAGGTGTCCAACATTGGTGCGGTGACAAAGTGTCAAGCCCTGATGAATCTGCCGGGAGTTTCAGTGGCAGTGAAACATGTTGGCTGTAGGTAATGGTATGCAGAGTTAGCTACCAGCCTTTTTTTAGTTCAACAGAACACATATAATTTCGAAATAAAGTTGTGCGAAAGGTGTGCCTGTTGATTTTAAACACTTCTGATCACAGAAGGGAGTGAATGCTTATTGCTCCTGTGCACTTCACACATCTTTTTGGTTTGTTTCGGACACTTTCCTTCCTCTTTCTTTTGAATTGAATGACTACCAATGATGAGAAAAGGGGCATAACCTGGTGAACACCTGCCAGTTGCCCCGAGGGTGGTGCGCCCGTGAGGTGTCATTCTTTTCTCCACACATTTTTGAACACGGAGTAAGTGTGGTTGGATGTCCTGTGTACATGACTGATGCAGAAATCTTTCAGTGCTCTGTTTGACTGTCATTTGGAAGTTTACTAGGAATTTCCCTTAATTTTATATTGAGAATTTCTGGGAAAATGCATTAAACACACCAACCAAAAATATTTTTTTTTAAATTGGTGGTGCAGCATTGGACTTTGACCGTTTGTCTCTCCATTGCATTAATAGGAGTTTTGATATTGAATGCCCTTGGGACAAGGTTTTTGTGATATTGTCAGTTTATGAGTGGGGGGCAACCCTGATTCCCCTTTTTCCCTTTTGGCTCCTTTTTGGAATAGTGTGGTAAAGTGTGCCAAGATATCCTAAGGTGTGTCTGTAGAATCTGAAGACATTAGGGGTTATTCACAAACATAACTGACACTTGTGAGTAATTTAGGCGTTTAACTTTACTCTTACACATATTAATAACACTACTTTTTTTGGCTATTCACTATATCTAAGTGTAAAGTTATTCACAAATATAGACTTAAATTACCTGAAACAGGGAGTGGAGCTAAATTCATGAGTGTAAATTACTACTGCCAAAATGAAAGAGTAGTATGTCCAGCACAAAAACATGGCCAACCACTGGGATTGCAACACTCTCTTATAGCAAATAATGGCAGTATGTACTTTAAAAAAAAAACATAGAAAATAACATCAAGTTAAATAAAATTATTTAAAATAGTAAAAAGTATGAACACATATAATTTAACGATAAAAAAAATCTAAAAATAAAATATATTCATTATTTAATTATAAAGTAGATTAATTAACTGTATATATCACTTTTAGTAATTATTTATACATAACAAAAACATTTTTAGTGTACGTGGGAATTCTTTTAATTTGAACTTTAGGAAAATAATTTAAATTCAATCTATATAGCTTTTTTTAAAGATGCATTTCAAAATTAAGGTAATAGTTCTGTAGCACTGTTTTCTTTTGTTCTACATTTAAAATAAATATATTTATTTAATTTACATTTATATGAAACATGCAAATATTCTTACACTTTTTTTGAGTTGAATAGACTTTTTTACATTCCCCTATACTTCACTTTACTTCCTAATCCTACACATGTACACAAGAAGCAGTATATATGGAATGCTTCCATGCATTGCGAAAAAAGTACATCTTTTTTTTTTTAATTATTTACGGAGGTTTATATAGCGCAAACTTCACCCGAATCACTTTACATAGCGCCAGTTGCGTTACATGAGGACACATTCATTTTTTTTTTTTTTGTTAGGCACGGGCATTGTTATATGTTCAAATAGCAACATATGTAGTTTGTACAACAGGTTAATGTTGCAAAGGCTGTGATTTTCACTATTTTGCGTCAAATAGGCAATTTTTTGTGGCGATTATTTGATTTGAATGAAATATTAACATAATTGAAATTGTTTTAGGCCATTAAGTGAGAAATGTTCCTCTCACAATTATAAAATATCTGCCTATTTTAGAAATGAATTATCCTTCAAAGATTACTAACGTATTTTTCTACCTTTAATTTATACTAGAATAAGTAGATTCCACATAATGACTGACGCTTTTTGGAAAATAAATATTATAGACAAAGAACAGTTAAAAGATATTTGATATATTTCAGAGTTGGTTTTCAGAACCCTTTTACAGACTAATTTAGTAAGAATGAAACTCCATGGAGCCCAAAAGTCTTGCAGTGGCAACTGGAAGTGTCTTGAAAACCAGCAGCATGGACCCCCCCCTTAACAACCTTAACCTGCTGCAGCATTAGCAATGGCCCTGGGGACTTGGGTTGTGATGGGGCCAGCTATGGAAATGGATTGGAGTTGGAAGACACTGGGAATGAAGGAGCCTTTGAGTTACATCTTTGCGACGGATTTCGAGTGATGAAAAGAGGGCAAAGCTCAATTCATTTTGTTGCATTTTTGGCATGTTTTAGACTTTGACTTACCTGAAGACTTCAAGCGGGAATCGGACTACTGATTCCAGCATGACCTATTATGTTGTTTAGTAACTTTGAGCTTTGCTTCCTGATCTGATTGCTTTCAGGTGCCTGGGGACACCATTCATGACCAGTGCCCAAGCACCAGAAAGACACAGAATGAGGTTCAGCGACTGACATCTGCTTCCTACAGTCGCTGCTCAGTTTAATACATTGTCTCTCACACACTGTCTGGAATGTTTCTTGGGAGCTGTGGATGGTCTCACATGTTGGGAGTAGAGCGACAGGGCTTTTGATTTTGTGGATTTTGGCACTGCAATTGTTGCTCTAAGTCCTTGTGAGATTGTTTCTTCTCCCTTGGAAAATTATCTGTCGGAGCCAGAGCTGCTGACTCTGGCTAGGAAACCAAAAGAAAACTGGGTCTGGAAAACCCAAAAATTGACAAGCAGTATAGTTCGAGGGGAATCAAAAATTGGGTGGTGGTTGAGATGCAGTCACAAATATTGTTTAAAGCTCTTTAACTTAAAAAACATAAAAGGCAGCATTGTCCGAGATGGAATAAAGGTAAACAAAGAAGCCCTCACATAAAAGGTTCGTTATGTTTGAGATAAGAAAAAGTGCTTTGCAAGAATGCTCAAACAGGCCCTTTCACTTCATCTTCTCACGGTATCACTCTCTGTCCTCCATCTCTCTTTCTCCACTCTCTCCTCTCCCCCGAAGATCGCTTTCTCTCTAGCTTTCTGCTCTCTGCCTCCTTCTGTATCACTCTTGAAACCTTCCCGTCCTGCTGCTCCTGATTTTTGTATATGTTATTGCTATAGCCTTTAGAAATGTGTAAAAAGCTTCGGTTTGTCGACTTTTTTAAGAATTAGTTTTCTCTCTCTAAATTGTTTTAATTTTGGGCATGATTTTAATTTTCATAATAAACCCACTTTCCTCTGTGATTACAGGTTATACCTGTAGAGAGCATGGACACACCATAATATTTGCACAGTGTATAAGGAAAGTGTAGTTTTCACATGCAATATTTTCTCGCACATGAAGAAAGAAGGGAAACAACACACACATGCTTATTTCCAAAGGTAAATCTACAGAGGTAGACAAGCAAATTTACTCTTATACCTTTGGCTATTCACCATTTACGAGTGTAAAGTTACTCAAAAGTTTAAACATACATGTACTCACCCCTCAAAATAGGGAGAGGAATCAACTAAAACATCAAATATGACTGCACTACTTCGCAATGGGGTCATAGTTCTCCGCACACAAAAATCATAGGAGAGGGTGACGTGAACGCCGCATGCAGGTTTATGAAAAGCATTGTGTAGTAGAACTGCTGTAGTACTACTAACGTACTACACAATGCTGTTTGTGAATATACCCCACACCATTTGCACAACTCCACAAGAAACCAAGCAGTACAACAGAAGATCTTTGGTATTGTGGACAACCAGCACAAACACAGGAAGAGGAAGCAGGGATCTTTACCCCATCACTGCAAGGAAACTTTTTATCCAATGGAGGCATAGTACCTTGCCTCTCAAAGTCTTCACTTGCAAATGGTCCGCCACGGACGACAAATCTTGCCCTGGATGTAATGCTAGTGTTGAGGATGAAATCCACATCCTCTTCTTTTGCCCGGCATACAGCAGGCCGAGAAGGTGCTGGCTGGTACCGCTATGTAGGAACTTAGGTTTCAGAAATTGTTTACATTCTTTTAGAATCTTAAAAACGAGCACCACAAACTGCATTGTATTTGCACTTTCCAAGTTCCTACTAGCTATGTGGATTGCAAGAAAAAGATTAATGTAAATTTAACAATTTTTGCTGTAAGATGAATCCTAGTTTGGAATATGTTGACTATTTTTTCCTTGCACATGCTTTTAATTGTTTTTAGCAATGTATGAATGGATGTTTTTAATGTGTTTTACTGTTTCTTTTATGGCCTTGAGGGCCGAAATAAAGAACTTTTGGATTGGATTGGATTGGAAGCAGGGTTCTTACAAGGAAACAATGCAAAGGCGAATTTTCCCTGCTATTCACCTGTTTTTTGGGGAATTAAGTAAAAGTTGGAAAGTTACTTCTAACATTGCAGGATTTTGAACTTTCCTTTAGCATATACTGAGAAATAGAGCAGCAAAAATTGACAAAACCACACTGTGCAGGACCACATGTAAAGCAATTATTAAATCAAATTATGGGGACAGTCGGCTTTGTGGATACTCACAGCACCGTGATGCACTTCTCAAAGACAGAACTCCTGATCATGCGCATGTGGTTTCCCTCCAGATCTCTGCAGAAAATTAAACATTGATTCTTGTTATTAGGAGCAGCAAAAGAATTAATATAATACACTTTTTAATCTTAATTTGATCATTAACATTTTCATGGTAAGCATGATTAACGTAATATATGCCCCCTATTGTATTATAAGGACATAGCAAGTCACGCAGAAGTTCCATAATGAAACAGAGATACAATGCTTTTTGCCGAGTGTCCTTATTGGTCTCAGAACTCCTAAGTGGCTTGCAACAGCCCACACGATGTAATTTTATCCCATACACCACGTGCACCTTGTCATAGCTGCTAAGTGGCATCATGCCATGTGGCATGCCTTCGCCCAAACCTGGCTTTTTAGCCAACAGCACTTCTCATCCCGAAATTTTTAAACCTATATTTTCAATGTTGAAAGCAATAATACAAGTCCCAGAATGCAACATACTTGAAGCTAAACAAGCATAATTGGCTGAAGGTGTGACTCATTACACTGGGTTGCTAAGCAGACAAAGGTTAGTGTTGTGCTTTTTAGCAGAGATTTTTCTTCCACACATTTGTTTTCTCGTCTAACGTAAACCGATGAAAAACGAGCATTGGAAAAGCCCATACGTCTTACCTAGAACAAGAGCCATCAAATTGGGTTTGCCAATGCTTTGTATTTTTTTTCACTAAGGTCTCAGTAGCTGCCAAGTGATACTAAGTCACTAACTTTCCTTCTTGCTCTATCCTGCAAAATATTTTGTATTCTTATTTTACTATTCTGGTCCTGGGGCCCGTCCAGCAATGGGTTCTGAGCAACTGAGCCAACTACTGCCCCTTCAGCACTTGACTCTCAGTGGTAGCGTGGGTCGAGCACACCCAGGCTTCTCAGGGATTTGTGGAGGTAGATGCAAGGTGTACATAGAATCACTACTCAAAAACACCTGCAGCAACGCCACTAAATGAACGTTCAGCCACATATTTGCTTTTATGAAAAAAGTAGAATTTAAAAATGAACGCAAAGTCAGGACACATAACAAATAATACGTATAGTCTTCGTAAGGCAGGTCCATTCAGCCAGTCATCCTTCTGAGGTCGATAAAATGAGTACCATTGAGTTTGGTAACAACAAAAATCTGTTATTTAGCACCAATGTGCCTACGGGTGAATGTGCGCTTTACAAGTACACACGTTATGGTATGTAAGACCAGCGCTGTAGCATTGTCCAGGTAAGTCCCTGTGTCCCATTTCCCTGTGTAGCAATTGTGATTATTCCCCACTCATGAGATGCAACATTCAGGTTAGGCCCCGCCAGTATGTACAAGTCTTAGAAGTTCCACAATGGCTTCTTTAAAGTCTGTGTCTCAGCTCCATTGCGCCTTTATTCACAGCAAGTTCCACCAAAGACTCCTGATCCAATGTACAAATGGTCAGATTCCAGGAGTGCTTAAAACATGAAAACCCTCTCCTGGTTTTAGGGATTTTATGTTATGCTATGTTATTAGGTTTCGTATAGCGCTCTAATATCTGAAGTTGTCTTGGCGCTGCTTTGGATAAATAACGCATAACTAAAAGAATAGAGAACACGACTGGTTGAAGGGCCATGTTTTCAAAGCTTTTCTGAATTGAAAAAGATTTTGTGAATTTTTAAGATAAAAAGGTACAGAATCCCACAATTTGCCAGTACATATCACAAAACGTTTTCCCACCCAAATGCGCTTTCCTGAGTTTGGGAATAGACGATGATTTTTCAGAATGAGGTGTGTAGAGACCTAGATGGAATGTAGCAATGAAAATTCTGGATGAGAAAATCAGGTCCGATGTTATGTAGTGCTTTGAAGGCAGTGCACAACGCCTTAAAGGCTATTCTTTTCTTCATGGGCAACCAATGGATTTGGATAAGTAGGAAAGATGCTGAGTGGTATTTGAGGAAACGGTAGCCAAGACGTGCCACAGCATTCTGCAGAGTTTGATATTTGGCTAAAATTTAGATAGGATTAGTGCTGAATTTACCTTTTTTTTTTTTTAAATTGATGGGAATGTAGGGGAGGATTTTCCTGATGATCTTTAAAAGTAAAAAAACAGATTTAGCCATTGGGTTCACCTTGTTTTCAAATGTTAGTTCTTTATAAAAAACAACGCCAAGGTTTCTGACCTTTCCTACTGGTCCAGGAGTTGGGCCCATGTCTTGTGGCCACCAATCCGGAGACCAAAACGTGGTATTATTTCCAAACAATAGAATCTCTGTTTTTCCCGAATTTTATAAATTTCCAAAATTGGGGAGCTGCATGGGCAGGATTGCCAGAGAAAGACACAACAATTTGTGTATCGTTGGCATAGGATAGTATAGACAACCAGAAGATTTAAAGAGTTTGGTAAAAGGCTTAATATACAAATTGAACAGAGTGGGGCCTAGTGAAGCCCCTTGAGGTACGCCACAAGGGAGATTCAGAAGTTTGGAGACAAAATTATCTAAAGTGACATAGTGTTCCCTGTCAGAGAGGAAGGAAGCCAGAAGAGAGAGGGCAGTATCTCTGATGCCCAGCTCATACAAGCAGCTAAGTAAAATGTGGTGATTGACAGTGTCAAACGCCGCCGAGAGATCTAAACGAATCAAGGCCGCCTTTTTGCCCTTGTCAATATGAGTTCTAATGCTTTTTGCTGCAACTATAAACGATTTCTGTGCTTTGTTGGCTCCGAAAGCAAAATTAAGAAGCATCAAGCAGACTATTCTCTTTGATAAAAGGAGATAGTTGTTGATTTAATGTTTCATCTTTGATTTTAGCTGGCAGAGGTAGGCGGGATATGGAACGATAATTGTTGGGGTATGACACTGGAAGGGTGGCCTTTTTTATCAGGGGAAGGATGGTAGATAGTTTCCAAGCGTTGGAACAAATATCTGTATGAATGATTTAATTAAAGATGGGAGTAAGATGGTCATTAATGACATCCTGGGCCAAATTCCCAGGGAAACGTAGACAACTTTTGTAAAAACCTCTGGGTGGGGGCTGCTGCACTACATGCAGTCTCCCATACGGCATTTAAAATAATATTTAGTGGTGCCCCTTCCTCTTATAGTGACATCATAGAGGGGAAAACATGCATATCTAAAGGCCTGCCAGGGGCATATGGGGTGTTTCTTGGCCCTTCCAATGAATATTTTCTTTGCATCTTTCTGCCACATTTCCTGAGGCTGTTTCCTTTAGTTATAGCATGGCCTCGTGCTCTAATCCTCTTTTAGTTTGGGCGCTGGGTACCATTGCTCCTATAATTGGGCACCAGGCATATGCTTGCTGGTCAGTTCCCTATCTCAACAACACCTTCCTGTGCTGGTGTGGCAGCCTGAATTCACTCTCCTGCCCATGTGACAGTGGGCAGGTCCTGTAGGGCTGGCTGTGCCTCCCTGCTCTCCCCGGGACACAGGCACAGGGAGCAGGGGAGGGCTCCTAGCTATCTGGGGGGTGGAGGGGGCTGGAGATACGTGTGATCTCGTTTGTCCAAAGGAAATGTGGTCCCTTGGGACAATTATGGCCTAGTGTATCGGTCCCTGGGCAAAAATAGATCCTGGGGAGAGGTATCACCAGAACCCTCCCCATACAAATGTATGAAAAGAGGTAGTGCTGACCTCTGGGGACCTGGCCCTCCTTGGGGTAATATTTAAAAATCCCATTGGAGTACTTAGGAGCAGATTCCGATCTGGGTTTGAAAGCTCTCCGAACGAGCCGGATCCGGAGTGTTTTCCGACCGAGCCGGACTCCTGCAATCCGACTGAGCGAGTACAATGCGGCCGCATGCTGCCGGACTCGGTTTGGTCGGACTCCCTTTGAAGTCAATGGGAGCCGGTCGTACGACGTGTACATGGGCTCCCATTGACTAAATGGGGATATCTCGCACAAGGGCGCCCCCTACCTTGGGTACGCGTCTATGCCATCTGCACCGTACATGCCTGTGTTGGGGAGACCCTTGGGTCTCCCCCTGTGTCCGAGTCGCATGGCTGCGGGTGACAGGGGGTTCAACGCGGACCCCCAAAGTCAGCTTCCTGGACATTTTGCGAGTCGGAAACTTCTGCTCGATACGGCTGACTGACGCGTGCATCGTACTGGCTCGGTTGGAATTCGCCTCCATTGCACGGCACAGTTTGCTTACGGATGAGGCGTACGGAGCGCTTCGGACCCGGAAATGATTCAGTCGGAGATTTTGCGTTTCTCGCATCGTACTTGCTCGATTGTACAGCTGTATGAGTCTTGCGGAGAACACGCATACGGCTCGTACAGTTTACGGCCGGATCGCGTTCGGGGACCTTCCGAGCGAGATCGGAATCAGCCCCTAAGTGTTCAGTTTCCTGCCTTGTGCCCCTGGGGATGGAACTTTAGATGCTGGATTCTCGGGCCCCATTGGGTCAATTCTCCTCACTCTGGTGTTGTTTGTTCCCAGGTTCCACTTCTAGCCTATAGAAACATTTTCTTCAGCCTCCTGGCCTCTGAAAGATACTTTTGATGCTGAGCTTGATTTTTAAGGTTCCCTTCACCAGACCGGTCCTCTGCCTGGGCTCCAGATATTCTCTCCTGCTTGGGGACATTGTCCACTGCCCTTCCACAGTCATCAAGTAGAACACACTCCCTTCCACACTCCCTAAGACCCACAGCCTTCTGGCTACTTGCAGGGCACCTGTGTGTCAGTGGAGTCAAGGACCAGTTCACAGAAGTTTCAGGAGAACTCTTAAGTTTCCCCAGCTAGTCCAGTCCCCACTACTGTTCCTCGGGGGTACAGCAAGGCCACACCACTGGCTCATGAGAGACCCATCCTAGTTCTGGGGGCCAGCTCAAGATTCAGAATTACAAAATGTAACCTTGAAGCGGTTCAGGGGTCTTCATTCTGCCAGATGGGCATTAATCCAGTTCACAGCCCCAGGTCCAGTATCTTCCCAAGAGTCTCTCCCTTATGTGAGGGTTATTAAGTGGAGGTGGAAAGTTCTGCCACAGCATTACTCACATCATGCCCCACTCCTCCTGCACAGCATTCTGGGGCACTTAAACATGGCAATTTCAAGTCGTCTATGAAAGAACCTTCCATGGGAGCCTCCCTTTCCACCAAAACCTCAAAGGGGATTCCCTCTTGTGTTTGGCCCCAGAGGGCTGGCCTTCCTCCATTGTTTCTGTGGGCTTGGGCTTGCCAGGGACAGGTACAGTGTGAAGAATTAATTAACACATGCAGTTTTGCTACCCACCCGTTCCTTTCCCAGGTACTGGGCCAAACTCTGTTAAAGGCTCTATTGTGTGGGAAGGCCTTTGATACTTCTGCTGACCAGCACAGTAATTAACTTGACCTAGCAGAGGGGATAAAGGCCTAGAATTTGATTATGGTGGAGCCAGAGAAATCAATCTAAAACTCTAGGAGTACAGTTAGCACAAAAGTGACAGTGAATATGTATTCAGTGTATATGCTTACCCCAAAATCGATACCTGCCTCATATCTGTAGGTGTAAGTATGGCAAAACTGACCGGTGAGGCAGATTTTTCCAACAAGGTATGTAGTTAGCATACAGCCCTTCAGCAAGCACTACAGATGCAGACTACGAATGCCCACTCACATTACAGGCTTACACAGTGTCAGCACCATTCCCTGAAGGGTCCCTTCTGTGACTGGCTATCAGTGAGCAGATACTATGCTTAGCTAGATGGTAGTCACACATCCTCAGGCCGCACACTACTAGTTGCACATGCTCAGCTGCACACTACTAAATGCTATGCATTAATTACAAATGTACACAACTGCATGTGCTCACATGTTCATGTGTTACACGCTGAGATCCTCGTATCTTAGCTGCGCTGCAGCAGCACTATCTAAAAAGGCGGACACTGGCGGTTAGCATTCTCAGTCCATTTACACAGAATGTACCATGAGTTTGTGAGACTCACTTACAGTAAAAGTCCAAAACCGTGTAGTCCAAAAGAGCAAGAAATCGAGGGGTATTAAGTTGGTGGAACCCATTTCCTACAATCACATGGTATTTTCTGAATACAAATACTTGGCCTCTTCATTCATTGCTTATTGTGATCATGTGAATGTCGCACTATAGGTGATTATGATTTTCTTTAAATGTTTGTGCATGGTTGTTGTAAATTTATGCTGCTGTTGTACCCAGCCTTATGCTCAAGATTTCACAGCACAGATACTTCAATTAATCCAAATGAACCCAACATTGATGGTGCCTTTACTGCTAAACTCATTGTTTATTTTGTTCTTTATGCATTTCTGAAATTTATACAGCGCATAGCTTCCCCAGTGACGAGGCGTCCCAGCGGTGCCCAAACAAATGACACTGGACCTCTCCAACCAAGGAAGTAGCCTACGCAGGGAAAAGCCAGGTCTTTATGGCCTTTCGGAATGCCAAGAGGTTCTGAAGTCCTCTGATTGAGATCGGAAGAGAATTCCAGAGGTGCGCTGCCTGGACCGTGGAAGAGCGACCACCTCCTCTGGCTCTTTGGAATCAAGGGATACAAACTGAGCCAGAGTTGGCAGAGCGCAGGGGGTGATTTGGCACTTATTGGACCATAAGATCCTCTAAGATCGGCGGTCCCTGATGTGTCAGAATTTTGTGGGCTACACACAGAGTCTTAAAGTGAATTCTTTTAGTTATCGGCAGCCAATGAAGTTTAGGCAGAAGATTCGCAACTGAACAAGATTTAGGGCCATATGTATCAAGCCAAATTGACTTTGCAAACACCAAAATTTGCAGAATTTCGGCGTTTGCGAATGCAATTTGGACTAATGGTATGCATCAAGGAAATCTGCCTGAAAAATAAGGAATAGCAACATTTGTGATTCCTTATCTGGCGATTGCATTTAAGGAATCGCAAATTTTGCGATTCCTTAAATGCAATGTAAGAAGCCAAAAAAAATAGCAAATTGGCCTTAAGGAATCGCAAATTACCACCAACTTCTAGTTGGTGGTAAGTTGCTAATGCCTTTCAAAATGCATATTTTTTCATTTTTCAAAGTGGCATGTGACGCACATACATGCCCTTAGGGCATGTATGTGCACCACATGTGCACCCATGCAGATTTCAGGGGGGCAACAGGGTGTCCTTTGGACACCTCTGCACCCTTGAAAATATTCTCAATTTGCGATTAGCAAATTGCGAATTGCAAATTTCCCCTTCATTCCTATGGGCCTCCTGGCCCATAGAAATGAATGGGATATTATTCCTTAATTGCGATTAGCAATTTGCTAATCGTAATTAAGGAATTTTAAGGAATCGCTAAAAAGAAGCGAATTTCTACATACATACCATTTTGCGATTTCTAAATAGCGATTCCTTAAAAATCGCTATTTAGCGATTCCTTAAAAATCGCTATTTAGAAATAGCAAAACGGAATGTTGATACATATGGCCCTAAGGGAGAGCTAGCAGAGCACAGGCTGCAGCATTCTGAATTCTTTGGAGACGGGAGATGCAGGATTTGTTGGCGCCTAGGTAGAGCGAATTACCATAGTAACTTGTTAGAAGTGGGACACTGTTGAACATGTATGTATGTGGTATTTCTAGAGCGCAAACCTAGCTTAAAGTCAGTGGTGCTCCAATGTTAGCTTGTACCTATGTTATACTCTTGCAAACACAATTTTTGTGTGAATATAATCCTATAGCACACATATTAGAACCCTGTGCCTGACTGGCCTTACTTTGTGTAGAATTATGTTTTAGTTTGATATAAAAGTACTTGTATTTTTCAATTTAAAAAAGCACTGCTCTAGAAGCATGTAGTGTCTCAGTTCAATTGAGGTTTGAGTTCTAAGTCTCTGCTGCCCTCAATAGCTCCCTGAGAACCCTCTGAATGATGGATGGCCTGTGCTACTCTGAGAGTCCAGCATCAGTAAACTTGATTCTCAGCTTACTGTACCATCGTTAGTCAAGCCCTGGAGCAACAATAAGGGGGAGAGGGTGTGGCGTAACGGCTCGAACTGCCGACTATGGAGCTGGGGAGCCAGGGTTGATTCTCGGTGTCAGCTCAACATCCTGTGATTCTGGAGAAATCACTTAATCTCCCCGTGCCTACCAGAAAAATGAATGTGTCCTTGTGCAATGCAACTGGTGCTCATGTAAAGCGCTCCAATACCTTTGTGTCAAGTTTGCGCTATATAAAACGCGGGGAAAAAACTAGTAAAATGTACAATTGAAGCCCCTGTAACCTCTGCTTTCCCCGTGGCCACTTTAAAAATGATGCATACATTTGAAGTACTTTGAAATGGACTGAAAAGAGACAAAGACAATAACCGGCATATTCAGGAATGCACTTCCCCATCGCCCAATCTTTGTTCACAAAGTCTTCCAATTTGCTGAGCTGCCTTTTCCTCTGAACTTGCTAAAAGTGGCTTGCCAATTACAATTCAAGAAGGTCAAAAAGAGAACAAGGGGTGAGGGTGCTTTAAATGCTGGCTGCATGCAGCACTCAGAAGGCATCATCCTTTTTTTTTTGTTATCATCCTTTCACACCACTACATTATCTGATTCAGCTGCCCTGTAAGTGCCTGGAAAAGTGACATTCAGTATCAGACAAATATATATTTTTTAAGTAATTTTTTTGTCTAATAAAGATTGCTTTATTTTAGAAATATTCAGCACATATAAACAGGTTTGATAATCTATAAGCATATTAACATGTGAGTTGTTTTCCTGTTTTAACACATGATATTGTCATTTGTAAATACATTTGTAGAAGTAAAATCATGCAACCGTTTTCTGATGAATAGCAGATCCTTACCTACCCACCTCTTACTGATAAAATGTGACCCAAGCAATGAGTAATACTTATCAGCAGC
This sequence comes from Lissotriton helveticus, assembly GCF_964261635.1. Lineage (NCBI taxonomy): Eukaryota > Metazoa > Chordata > Amphibia > Caudata > Salamandridae > Lissotriton > Lissotriton helveticus. Next base: position 65,475,616 of record NC_136064.1, read on the forward strand.
CTTTCTGCTAAGGTAAGGAGTGTCCTGATTACATTCTGTAGGGACTGTCTCTGCTACTTAAGGACCTATGTCTGTGCACGGTTTGTGTGGCTGCAGAGACCCTGAAGCGTTCTATTCGGCTGCACTTTGTGCCTGGCTACTTGGAAATGGTAATTCATTTGGCAGTTTCTAGGCACCACTTTGTTCTCCTATTGCAATTGTCTAGTTGTGTTAGAGGCTGTTAGACTATTGGTGGTTTGCCTTCTCGATGTGTGTAAGGATGCAGAGATGTCTGTGTTGGGGCCATTTATGATTTCTAAAGTTTTGGCTCAAGTAGAGGCCCCTTAGTCTGCCCCCTGTGATCTTGGGGTAGTGTCGCATTGCTGGTAGCGCTGGGTATTTGGGGCTTAACTTCCCCTTGGGTGCCATAGGGGACTCTGCATAGGGATACTGCAGGAAAGAAAGTGGACGTTAATCCGCCATATGCAGCACCAAGTGGGTACCACTGGAACCATCCCCCCCCTGCGGCGATGGGAACTTTCAACCCCCCTCCAAAAAAAGGATCTCTCCAACCCACAATCGCAGGGTATCTTCTAAATCAAGAAAGCCCAGATAATTTTGTAACCCTGTGTATCCCAAAACAGAAGAAGAAAGCAACCAATCACGGGGCAACTGTCAATGCATCATAAAAGAGATATATATTTCAACCCACAACAACGGATATTAATCTTTCAACCTATGGAACACCGAATTTGTTTGCAAACAACAAAACAATTTTGTGAAATGGTCATCTAAATGTCCATCTAACAACTCCTTCTACTTAAAACACCATGGAACCACCAAATTTATCTCATGGCTCAGATTTCCCATATGAGAGCCCTGAAACCAACATGAACCTATACAAATATGGCTCAGAGAACCTACCATGCAACTATGCAAATAACCATGCACGGATGATGACGGCAGACGGCTCCAACGCACGCTGCTGTTAGTGCCCTCTTCTGACCCCGCCCCTGAAATTGGTAGTGACAGATCTTGAGGGCGCGGCGAAGCGAAAAAGCTGGGAATCGGTGGGGGAATCCGAGCCCGCGTGTTAACTGTGGAGAGGCTGGGTCTCTCTTTGAACGCCTGCATTAAGGATTGGAAAGCTTGTGAAAGATTTGCAGACTACGGCCTCGGCTGACGATAGATAGACTAGCAGTCACATATCCGGAGGAAAGCTGGAGTCATGGCCGACTTCAGGGAAAGACACAACTCTCTCTACAATGGTGAAGGCGAGCGCGTTGCAGCAGGAAGACCAGGAAAGCTGCGGTGAATCCAGAGGGTCGCTAAGAGGGCTTAGTTTTGAGCGATGAGAACTTCATCATAGAGTCACCCGTGCTGGGACAAAACGTAGTTAAATAGGGAGTTTTGGCGGTAGCATCTGCAGGCTAAATTCACACACTGGTCCAAAGGGAGAAGAGAATTTGGTATAAGGACGGGTATAAAGATTATTAACCATCATGCAAAAACAGCGCAAAACTGCCAGTACTAAAACTGTGATGCAGAGTCAATCTACGCCAGACCAAAAAATGAAAAGCAAGGTGCAACGCAATGCACAACAGGGAATGGAGCTTACGGCTAAGGCTCTATTGGAGCTAGAAAGAGAAGTGGCTGACAGCAGTATTACAGAAAATGAGAATGGGCCGAAGTCAGAAAGCGGAGGTGCGATATCAGAACTGCAGCTCTCTGATGCATTAATGGATCCTGATACATTAGATAATCATGACGACAGCAAAAGTACCAAAGCTGGAAATATCGGTTTAACACGCCCCAAGCATTACCCCCTATCCGCAAAACAAACTAAGTTACAGTCTGATCTGAAGGCGCACTCAATGGGGCAGGGCGAGATTGAGACTGCCCCAGGACAAAACGCCCCTCTCAGGGGGAGTATATTTGAGCCTCAGGAGATCATACAAGACCTCCCTATGGTGATAGACACTCAGACAGGAAATAAAAACATATTGCAAAAGAAGAATGAAAGAGTCAGCCCAAGATATGCTTGCCACCATACTCTAGGAGATGAGAGACCTGAGCACAGGAAATAGCAATACTTCATGCAAAACTTGCAGAAATGGAGGAAAATATGTCACTGATGCCAGAAAGACTGAAGGAGGCAGAAAGCCGAGTCCCAACCTTAGAGGGCAAGGTGGTAAACTTGCAGAAAGAGATTGTCCAGATCGAGAAGAGTAAAAGCCTGACTGAAAATAAGATGAAAGATTTAGAGAATTAAAACAGACGTTCTAACCTTAGCCTAGTGGGCATCCCTGAAGGAAGCAAGGATACCCAAGTTCTGAAATGGTCTGAGACATGTCTGAAAAAAGCAATACCCGAATTAGATGGAGACCTAGCTATTACTAGAACCCATCGGGTACCGGCTCAGAAATATGCAAATGCCAAATACCCACTTGCAATACTTCTTAATTTTGCAGACTATAGAGTGAAAGGAGCACATTTTAAATCAGGCTATTATCAGAAAGACCTTTTCAATGCCAGAAGTGCCCCAATTTAAAAAAGTTTCAGACATGTCAGCAATCACTGCGATGAGACGTAGAGAATTTGTTAAAGTGATTGACTCTTTTAAAGCTAAGGGGGCCCAAGAGTCCATTGCTCAAAAAGCAAAACTTAAGGTGTTAGTGAAATGATGTTGAGGACGCACAGGCACTTCTATTGAAACTGTCCAACTAAAATTATAAATCAATTGTTTAAATGTCAACTAAGTATTTTGACTGTAGGGGACAGTGCAATATATAAATATTGGGTATGATGGGGCAATGGAGAGGGGGGTCCTTTCCTTCAAGTAGATTCTAGTGGAAGGAAGGGTGAGCGCACAAGGGTGCAATACAATGGCACCCAAATTCAGGAGTGAGAGGGAAGGAGGGGGGAAATCTTCCTCAGGAGGGTGCACGGAAGGATGTTGGAGGGTGGGTTGGGACACAGCAAGAGAAAAAAGGAGAGTTCAGAGGCACCAGGGTTGATAGGTGAATTAAAGATAGTGGAAAGTTGAGATAGCCAGAAAAAAGCCAGATTAAAGAAAGCTATGGTGGAAAACATTGTCCAATTTATAGAAGCACACAGGAGAAAAGATGGGAAAAAGATAACAGAATGTATGTAGCAACATTCTTTAATATCAGCAGTTTTCTAAGACATGAGCTGTATGGATAAATAGACACTGAATATAGTATCGTTTAATACCAATGGCCTCAATAATAATCAAAAGGGTCAGACAAAAGACATATGGTTGAGAGGGCACTGCGCACACATTATATTTTTACAGGAAACACATTTAAAAAAAAACAGATAAGGCAAGAAAACTCTTTAAACACTGGGCTGTCTCTCAATGTCTCTCAAATGCAAGGGCAGCGCAAAGGGGAGTTACAATATATGTCCACAAACATCTGCCTTTTCAAGTAATGTTCACTCAGGGAGATACAGAAGGGAGATGGGCTATAATTAGCGGTATATTATATAAACAAGATTGTCTCTAGCTATAATATACGCACCAATATTAGACAACCCTACATCCCTAAGGGAAGTGAAAGAGACCCTAATTAACATTCTGGGCCTAGTGATTATAGGAGGGGACTTTAATCTATTGCAAAGTCCGGAATTAGATTCCTCCATTCATGGTTGTAAGCAAACCAAACCACAAACAGTTCAATCATTCAATCTCTTTATTCAATCTCTTATTAAAACAGATCATAAAAGCATCAAATCATCTAATAAACCATAACACAGTATTATAAAAGAGATCCGTATGCTACCACTGTTAAAACACTTAAAAATCTTTACAGGGCCATCAATTTCGAGAATAGGCTCTACAAATTGGAAATATTATTTAAAATAATTTGTAGGAGCAGCCGTTAGCTTTACACGATTTCAGTAACTTAGGCCCCCAACTTTTAGATACAATCAATTTTTCCCCAAATATTACAGCGATTTAGGTCAACGGATCCCAGTTCTTCCTTCTTCTCATACATACCCACAAAAAACATGCTACAGAGAAGCGAACAAAGGGGTCATAAAGTGCCTTTAGAAAATACAATGCCACCCTGCATTGAGTGAAATTGTAGCGCCTTAAAATCGGGAGTATAAAAGCTTTCCTTTCAGTATGGTAAAACTTGCAGAATAATACTACGTGTAGGTCTGATTGGGGTGAATGATTGTCGCAGGGGGACACATCTGAGTGTTTTTACTTCCTCACTGGGTAGGCTAGCATCAGAGGGATGTAATTCAGGCTAAAAAGCAATAGACTAAATCTAGGGTGAGCAAAACTAATGCACAAGAGATATGAAAACCCTTTGCCTAGTCTTGGTGCGATAAGATCATGTACAATTGAGGCCCTTTGGGTATGATTTACCCCCCCCCCCCGAAGAAAGCTATACCTCTGAAAATACAGCTCAGTGATTTGCCTCTTCGAGACCTTCCTAAACAATGAGGGGTCCCTGAATAGATTTCTCTGTCCAATTGCAGTCAATTCAGCCTCTACGAATCTAAGCCAGCCAATCCTCTTGTAGTGGTCCAGCTTCAGGCAACCAACAGTTAAAAGTTGCGTTAAGTTGACCATGGACCTACGCCAGATCGAAAGCCACAGAAGGATTGGGGCCAGTCTGATGGAATCAAGCAAGTAGGGTAACCCCAATTCAAGATGTAAAGTATAATTTTAGTGTGAATGAGGTAGAGATACCCGATTGTTAAAAAAGGTGTCTCTGGAGATGGTCGGAGTTTGCCATCCCCCAAACTCCAGCCATGAATGGTTAAAGCATTGGAAGATTGTATGAGCGAATTCAATTTAAAAGATTCGAGGATAAAAAAACAGCAACAAATTCGCAAATTTTTGTTTTTTTCGGCCTGAATATAATTTCCTCCTACAGTGTGGATTTTATTAAATATGAGCAGATACAAAGTGCTTTTTCGTGCCATGCTATGGTCGAAATCGAAATTACAGGGACTACGATAGAAAGACAAATGGGAAGATGGACTATTGATATAGTCAACTTAGAGTATTGCTGCACAGAAGTAAATAATGAGATGGTAAATAATTTTAGGACAAACACCGACACTGCCTGAGTAGAGAATGTGTGAGGGTCGTTCAAGGCAACCATCAGAGGATATATTACCACTAAGGGGATACAAAAACGAAAAGAGCTATCATTACAGAGCTTAAAGGTGGACAATGAGCCTCATCAGGCAAAAGTAATATGTTTATGCGTGCTAAGACAGCAGTACATAAGGCTCGATTCAGACTAGCTAAATTAAATATGCAAGAATATTATTACGCACAAAGTTATACTGACAACTCGGCATGTCTTCAAAAAATCTATGAAGAAATCGAATACGTGGGTAAATTGCTAGCATGGCAATCTAGAGATTGTCAAATAAGTAATAGGAATACATCCTTAGTAAATATAGAAACCAAGGTACATTTAACAGATCCCCTAGAAATATAGAACGCCTTACTTGAACATTATGAAAAAATATGGCTTACATTGTCAGACAGATACAAGACGGCTGAAGCTATTTTTAAGTAAGCTCCCAATGCCACAGCTGAAGAGTGGTCAAGTAAAAGAGTTGGTGGTTGATTTCTCTCTAGATGATTCAGAGAAGGTAGTAAAATCTTTGGTTGGTAAATCAGCTGGGGGGGATGGAATTTCTTCGGAATTGTATAAAAAGTTTGCACCAACTCTGAATTAAGAGATCCTGAAGCTTGAGAATTATAAACTAAAAGGAGGTGAACCCCCACCTTCATTTAGAACATCGGGGTAGTAAGTGCTCTGAAGAAGGATGAAAAAGGGAAAATATTAACTCCTATAGGCCAATCAGTCTGCTAAATGTGGATTATAAGATTTTTACTAAACTCTTGGCTAACCGACTAAGTAGAGTTATAGGCTCTGTAGTTCACCCCCATCAATGTAGATTTATTGCAGAAAGGCAGTTATGTACAAACACAACTTTTCTTATTGAAGCCCTATATTTTATGACTCAAAATCAGGTGCCCGCCCAAGTGATGTTTTTAGATGCCGAAAAGGCATTTGATCTAGTATGTTGGGAGCGCCTTTTTATGATTCTAAGGGAGTTTGGGCTTCCAGATAATTTAATTTGAATACTAAATTGTTTGTAAAAGGGAGCTACAGCACAAATAATCATAAACTCAACGACAGCTGGTACTTGCAAGGTGAATAGAGGTACACGGCAGGGCTGTCCTCTATCTCCAATATTATTAGCATTATTTATAGAGCCCCTATCTATAACCATAAGAACTAACTAATATGTGGAGGCACCTGGTAATGGCATGTCAAACTAAATTATACACCGACGATATTGCCTTATTCCTTAAATCTTTAAACCCAAGAGTAGTAGTCAGAAGCATGTATGTGGGATCTTTAAAGAATTTCAAGCACTAGGTGGATACAAGATAAATAAGTTAAAAACTGAAATGTTATTGTGTAACTGCTCACAAGATACCCTAGTGTCAGAATTTCAACACTTATTGAATGAACAGCCAAAACGGTAGGGATTTGGGTTTCTGAAAATATTAACGACTTGTTTGCATTAAATTATGCTCCAATAATTCATAAGTTTAGACAATGTTGGCAAAATGGTTATATTTACAAAATTCATTCATGAGAAGTGTCGCTTTGATTCGTATGTCTATACTGCCTTTATGTAACTTTCTGTTCTCCTCTGTACCGTGTGCTTTACAGATCACATTTTTTAAAGAGCTAGAGAGTTTATTCTCAACATTTATTTGGGCAAATAAAATACCAAGATTAGCACTAGACACTTTATATAGACCAACTCAGGAAGGAGGTCTGGCTCTCCCAAATATTAGGGAACATTACTACGCAGATTTTGCACATAATACTTTTAGATTTTTTTAGATCCACAGAGACGCTCAACATAGATAACTTTTTTGTAGAAAGGATATTTCAAGAGTGCAAAAGTTTTAAAACTTACAAAAAATCCTATGAAAATTAGATATAAGACCCTACAATGGCTAATTAAGCAGAAAACACAGTCATTTAAGCTTTATAATATACCATTTATTAATTGGTCGATACGCCTAACCGACATAGTTGTAGAAGATCAGCGTTTAATAGAGAAAAGTGTTGCACAAAAATGGGAAGGTAATGGTTATATTATCATCTTTGATTTTGTCAATAAGGAGGCCTGGAAGGACGGGGGGACATTGAGCCTGATATTAGATATTATTACGATATATTAAAATGGTCATTCATGCAGATTAGACACTTTTTTAAAGACATTTTAGATTGAATCTTACGGAAGATTTGATAGAGTCTAACACATGTCGATCTATCAACTGCTGGATAGCTATCTTAAGAAAGAATAACGATAGGCAATTATATTGGAAAGCACGAGATAAAAGGCAAGCTAAGGAAAAGATTAAACTTTCAGCAGCAAGGTACAAGATCAATAACTACAATGCTGCATTACTGAAGGGATCACATTTTAAAAGAATGCAATTTTATGCTAAATGGTTATTATATAGAACTCCTTTTTTTTGCACAAATTATATCCTCAAGTCCCGGATGCATGTTTTAGGTGCTTATTGCAAGGGGAGGGCAGCTGGACCCACATCATTTGGAGCTGCCCGAAAATAAAAAACTTTTGGTAAGAAATTGAGAGATAGTGCTCCCACAATTTGGAATCAGGGACACTTTTAGATGCCCAGACCGCTGTTTTAGGATATTCGTCAGATATATGCATTAGTCCATTGCAGGAGAAATAAACAGTTATTTATTATTACACTTGTAGCTAGACGTTTGATATTACAGAACTGGCGTGCGGAAGTCATTCCAATGCTTCAGGATTGGTTGAATAAAATGGGTAGGGTTGGGGAAATGGAAAAAAGGTATGCCTTAAGGTCGGAATCATACTCTAAGTACACATTGATATGGGGATCTTTCTTTTAAAAGTGGCAAGACAGTATGAAGTATATGAATATCATGGCAGGTACAATATAGAAAAATGGACAATATATCTTTTTATGTCTTATATACGATATATGTTTTATATCTCAATGTCAAAAAGGAATCCTCTAATAGAATCTACTTTCTCTTTGTTATTCACTTATTGATATAAAATATGAGATGTGTAATAGGTAATGCGTCAGATAGAAAATGCAGATCTTATGTATGTTATATTTTAGGCACATTTTAAGTCATATATATAAAATATTTATAATGTGGATTGTGTGATCGATGAACTCTCTGAAATAGAAAAAAGTATATAAAAAACAAAAAACAAATAACTATGTAAAACATGCAGAGAAACCCAAAAAACCTTATGCAACACATTAATATTTTAAGAGAATAAAAAGTGGTATGTGAAATTACTTGAATTATTCTCAACCACTGGTAAACACTATGGGCCAGATTCCATTCCATCGTTTTTATGCTCTCTGTGGCAAACTGGTTTCAGCCTGTTGGGAATCATCAGTGGGGTGCAGCATCAATGTTATGGTTTAAAGACCGGCGGAGCCCACATCCGGGCATATCTATTGCAATTATGGCCTCACATAGGGAACTTAAAGTGATGGATGGAATGCTTGGTAGTTACTATGGAGCTCATTCCAGTGCCTTGTTTGTTTTGATGACTGGACTACTTCAGACTGGAAGCAAGTATATACAGACAGCTGTGTTTATTGTACAATATAAAAACGCAACCTGAGATGCCAGACCATGTCTCATCTGAAAGGGAACACAAGAAACCCCAGACCTGTTTGAACCTTGTTTCACCTCATCAGTAAGGCAGCTTTGCATAAGATTGGTTCCTGTCGGTGGTAGCACAGCGAGCCAAAACACATGGACTAAATGACTGCTCCGAGTGATTATCAGTAGGGGTGGGCGTAACTCGCATAATTCAGTATAGAGAAATCACGCGGAATTACCTGAGAATTTTGCAAGATTACTTATAGTGACACAAGAAGAGTAATTCTGCATTTAGCACTATTTTTTGGCAAAATGGGTGTGAGAATGCATTGTGAACTAAGAAATAGCACTAAATGCAACAGAACTCAAACAGTGCGCGCGAGCAGCCGCCTGCCTGTGATAAATGTGCCTTTGGGGTAGGATTTTCCCCTAAATTATTCCAGGCATTTAGCTCTAATTCCATAGGGCAAAATTCCCACTTGCATCTAAAATGGGCATGAGAATGCATTTTGCGCCAAGAAATAGCTCTAAATGTGCTCTTGGGATAGGATTTTCCCCCATCTCACTCCGAGCATTTCGCACTAATTGCTTAGGACAAAATGTACCCTTCTGTCCAAAATGGAAGCGAGGATGCTCTCTAAGAAATAGAGCTAAATGCAGTAGAACATAAATAACAAGCATGAGCTAAATATGCTCTCGCTGAAAGATCCCCCCCAGTTACTCATAATTACGCAAGCAGGAAGAATCGTATAATTATTGGTAATTCTGCATCAAAGAGTGATGAGGAATTACAGAAATTACTCTGATTACTCTCAATTAATTGAGATTCCGCAGAAGGTTCTGCCCAGATGACAGACAGATGGGAAGAAGAACTGTGGAGATAAGATCTTGTGCTAATGCCTTATATTATAGAAAAGACAATTTCTGAAAATATATTCTCCAAATAAAATCATGGAGTCTGTCAAACATCCATTTCATAGTTGTTGACATCTCTTTCGATATACACCTAATTGTAATATTGCAATAAACAATGTGCGAGCACCTGAATTAAGTAACTGTCTCTCTTCCCACCCAATAAAAATCATTGCATAATTACTATATTTAAACATGTATTTCCTAGAAAGGAATAGAAACCTTATTTACCTTGGATCTAGTAAAATAACCAATATCAATAATGTTTTTAAAGACTTTACTATAATCTTTTAATGAATACCAAAGCATTTTTACATCTTAATTGTGGGATGAGCCTGTTCTTACATCTTTTAAACATGTCTTTGTACAGTGCAGATGATGCTTCCAAATAGTTTATTCCTTGCAGCTGTATTGTTCCTTTACATTTTAAAATACATGTTTTCCTGAAAACTTTTCACATGCTACCAATTGTTCTGTATGTAGTGGCACCCTTCCTTGCACAGCTCCGCCTGGTACCTGAGGCCACCGAGCTCACCGCTGCTGATCTACTGACCCTCGGCCCTCCTCCACCCATAGGCACCCACCTGCACCTAATCCCTGGTTGCCTAATGGTAGAGTGTCACTGCTCTGCTGCTGGACTGCCCTCTGTCTCTTTTTTCTGCTCTCCTTTTTCACCTTTCTCTCTGCTTTCTTCTGCCTTTACTGCTTTTTTCCTTCATCCTTAGGGGCTTGCCCCTGCCGCTACAATCCCCCGTGCCCCCCCCTCCAAGTGCCACTTTCTTGCTCCCAGTGTTTCCCGCCTCTCAACTGTCAAGCCCCCCCCCAGAGCACACTACTCAATGGCGATACTACGCCAGCACCCTCCTTGCCCTCAACTCCGGATGCCACGCCGCCTGCCACCTCTCATCGCCGAAGGACACCCAAGGACCGTTCTACTGACTAAACTGTAGCTGCACCCTGTTCCACCTCCGCACTCTAGCTCTTCCCGTCACCCAAGGGACAAGCAGCGGACCTGAATGGCTCAGCTGCATCCTCCTTTACATGAGCTCCCTCCAAAAACATACCACAGAAATCTGGGACCTCCTCGACTCTGCATCTCCCGACATCGCCTTCCTCACGGAAACTGTGGCCCAGACATCGCCCCCACCATCCCGATGGCTACAAGATCACCTGAAAGGACCATGCCTACGGATCAAGAGGAATCATTGCCATCACCCACAAAAACACCCTTCGCCGGACCATCCACTCAGATGACCCAACAACAACAATGGAACATCTCCACTTCCAGATCCAGACCAACCCCAACACTACCCTTTGCAGCACCCTCATGTACAGACCACCTGACCACCGTCCGCCCTTCACAGAAGCCATCATTGACAGAATCACCCCCCAAGCTCTTGCATCCACCAAATACATCCTACTCAGTGACCTCAACTTCCACCTCGACAACCCCAATAACCAGAAGACCACATCCCTTCTAGACAACCTTGCCAATGTAGGACTCAAGCAGCTAGTCACCACTCCAACCCACACAGCAGGACACATGCTTGACTATGTCTTCTATGCCAGTGGAAACATCACCTACAGCCACACCACCGAACTCATTTGGACCGACCACTACTGCGTGCACTTCGCCTTCACCAAAACCACCGTACACCAACACCCTACTCCCCCCAACCATAGCTGAAACAAAGTCATGGAAGAACAGCTCTCTGCCTCTCTTAGGACTACCAAACCGCCAACAGCCGCAAACGTCAATACGGCAGCATGCAAATTCCACCGATGGATCTCCAACTGATTAACTGATTTGACACTCTGGCACCCCTCAAGAAGGCATACAGCAAGCAACACTGCCAGACAGCCAGCTGGTTCACTCCTGCCCTCCACGAGTTCAGACGAACCTGCAGACGACTAGAGAAGAAATGGAGGAACAACACAACCCCAAATACCCACACAACCTTCAGAGCTGCAATCACTGCAAACCACCTCTTCCTCAAAACCACAAAGAAAACGGCCCTTCAGGACAGAATAATCGCGAATGCACACAACACTAGAGAACTTTTTGCCATCGTTAAGGAGTTTGCCAGGCCCAACAGCAAGACCACGGACATCAGACCCTCCCAAGAACTCTCCGACAAACTCAGCGCCTTCTTCCACCAAAAGATCAGGCAGATCTATGACAGTTTTGACTCCCAAGACTTTCCCACAAAGCCTGACACCACCGCACTCAAGCAGGTAGCACCCAAACAGATACTGCTCAACTGGACAATGCTCACCACAAACGACACTCTCAAGACCATGAAGAGCATCCACTATGGAGCCCCCTCGGACTCATGCCCATGCCACATCTTACATAGAGTGACCACCGCCATCACCCCGAGCTCTGCCATTCCATCAACTGCTCCATCAAGACTACCACCTTCATCGATGACTAGAAACACGCCAAGATTAACCCTCTGCTAAAGAAAACATCAGACCTGACAGACCTCAAGAATCAGACCCATCTTCCTGCTCCCTTTCCCAGCCATGGTCATCGAGAAGGCCATCAATGCCCAACTCTCCGAGTACATCGAAGCAAACCACGTCCTGGACATCTCCCAATCAGGCTTCAGAAGCAACCACAGTGCCCAGGTCGCACTTGCCACCGCCTCTCACGACATCCGCTCCCTCCTCAAATGGGGGCAAAACCGCAGCCCTCATCCTTCTGAACCTCTCGGTTGCCTTCGACACTGTATCCCATCGCGCCCTAATCACGAGACTCCATGACACTGGCAGCCATGACAAGGCCCTGGACCGGATGGACTCCTTCGTCACCCCGTCAAACACAGTGGGTCAGACTACCCCTATTCCTCTCCGAACATATGGAGATCAGTTGCAGCCAGACTGGTCCTCGACATATACCACTGCTGCCATATCACCAAATACCTCCAAGAACTCGACTAACTCCCAGTCAACAAAAGAATCACTTTCATGCCCTTCACACATGCTTTCAAAGCCCTCTAAAACACAGGACCAGCATACCTGAACCACCACCCCTCATTCCATGTACCTACCAGACACCTCCGCTCCGCCCAGCTGGCCCTTACCACTGTGCCTCAAATCCACAAGGACGGAACGAGAGGAAGATCCTTGTCCTACCTCGCCACCAAGACTTGTTACACCCTCTCACAGACAATCCCCGTCACCGAACCAATTTAGGAAGGATCTCAAGACCTGGCTCTTGGACTGAAGCCCAGTGCTCAGACGGATCAGCAGCCTCCACCCTCAGTGCCTTGAGCCCCTCGCCCGTGAGTAGCCATGCTTTACAAACCCGATTGATTGATTGATTGATCACAGTGAACAAATATAAAATGGACTAGAATGTGACCCGAGCAACTTATGGCAGAGATTTATTTAAGTATGCCACCCCTCAGGCTTTTTTTTTGTACAGTAATAGTTGAAACACCTCAAACGAAAAAACGGATGATAATGGATAGGTGAAATGTAAATATTTCTTGTTACTTTGCTCAGCAAAACAACTGTGTGGTCAATTCAGTGCTTAATTTGTAAACAAAAAGTACTAAGTACTAACCATCACAGTCCAACACGTTTGACAACTCAGACTATTCCAGGCCCCCAAAGCTATAAGAATGGCTTCTGCGTCATGGAATGTATATTTAATTCATAAACAACTGTTGTTGTTCTCGTCTCTAAATTACGACAGACAGCGCCACCATGTGGCAGCCGGCCATAAGTGTTGGTGTTGACAATTAAGTGCCTGGTGCCTATACCGGAAACCACTGGCTCAAATTAAGCACTGCTCCAACAGAAGAATCACTTTGGGGCTCACAGGTTCCCTGAAAGAAGAAATTCTGCAGTGAATGGTTAGTCACTGAACTGTCAGTAAAGGCCTCACAGTGGGCCTGTTACTGTAGGCTCCGATAAGTAGCACAGTTGTGTACCCATCACAGGACTCAACTAGTGCTTCCAAAACATTAGCCTTGTCCAGGGAGGGATACTGACCTCTCTCTGTTTTGCGAAATTGAAAGAATCCCAAGACGAGACCGATCGGCAGATGTAAAAGTTTTAATGATTTGTGGGAAAATTGATTAATGCAATTTGGAGAGAAGAGGCGGGTATATATTCAACTTCCGCAAAGCGCATACCCGAGTTTTACTGAGGAAGGAATGCAGAAAATAATACTGGTAATGTACCTCGGGCCAGAGCAACAGTAGTGGCACAATGTTTCTTGAAGCCCCATTAATAATAAATATGGGGATATCTCCCCCCCTAAAACTAAGACACGAGGAGAGATATCGATACACTCAGATACTCCCTATCTATACAGAACAAGGGATGATTATATTTTATAATCTAAAATCATTGTTTTTAATATTGTCCTGAGGAAGGTGATGCATAATAGCAAGATCCACCAAAACGCGCCAACACATTTCTGGTTGTTGGATTGTACATTTTTAAAAGATATTGGTTTTATTGTGTTATTCTTATTTCAATACATGATTATGCAACTTGATATCCGAAATGAATGAAAAACCTCAAAATAATTGTAATTTGGATAACTTATGTATTTGAAAAGATTCATTGCACAATGAATCCATGTTTTTAGTAAACAAATGCAATTTGATATATTGTTTTAATAAATTGGAGTCATAAGATAATTAATAATGTCTAGGCTAATCATTGTTTTTATAATTGTCACCATATTTTGCTCTTTGTGGTCCTACTCTCTATACTTCTGATACGTGCTAACAATTGGTATGCTGAGCCCTATGAAGATGATCTTTGAGAGTGGGTTTGAATTGGAGTAAGTGTGCGTGAGACACCGTATGATAGGAAACAGTGTACAGAGGGAATAATTCTCATTTATGCACTCACTCGGGAGAACTTCCGAGTTAAGTGTAAGTCCTTTAGACGGTGCAGCGTCTTAAAACAGGTGCACGGCTAGGCGCTGCGCCAGCGCACCTGTTCATGACAGGGTGCCTGCTCTCATTGCCAAGCTTCTCAGCAGGGTTATTAATGCCCTGTAGCGCTGAGAAGCCTCATCAAATCAAATGCAATTGAAAGCACGCTCCTCATTAGCTGACAGGTAATTCAGAGAAATGACTCTGCCCACTGAGGGGCCAGCAGGTTGACCCTACAGCCTGCTATTACAGACCGCAGAGATCAAAAATAAAGCAGCGTGCTCGCGCCCACAAACAATGCAGCTACTTCAAAATAAACATGTGAAGGACATGCGACGTCACCGCAGCATTAACGAGGCACCGCAGGCACGGGGTGTCTTTGAGAAGTTTAGCCCCCACAGGGCTCTCTCTGCCAGAGCTGATTATTAGTGCCCTTGTGGGTTATTTATGGCTAGGTTTGGTCTCTGGCCTGGTGTAGCAGCGCTCTCACTTGCTGCTCAGCAGATGTGGAGTTCACCTGTGCTGGCGCGTTCCACACAGTGATCGACAGCTTGGATGTAAATAGGTGCCCTGTGGGGGAGATGGCGTCATGATCTGAAGGAGGGTCTATTGAACACAACCACAGCACATGGTGTCATTCAGGCGCGCAACACCCATTGGCCTCAAAGGGCTTCAGCCGCCCCCCGCACCCCCGTGTGTGGCAGCCCGGGATGAGACACTTCCCGGCCGCTCACAGCCGCACCTGAGCACTTCACAGGTCTTTAAAAGACCTTGTGCATGTTAATGGGGCTTTGTTGTTGTTTCACCCCTTCTAAGAGCCCCTGCAGCTCGACTCTGCAGATTGCCTAAAGATTCAGCCCCCCCCCTCCGAAATGTGTTCGTAGCCACCCCCCCCCCCCGAAATTTGACTCTAGTTGCGCCTCTGGTGTCATTAGCGTCTAAACGTCAGCTTTAAGCGACAGATCTACCCAAACTGCACACCTGCCATATCACCTCGCAACCTGAATAGCTTGTAGTTTTCTAGGGCAGTCGCTACCTCCCCCAGCGAAGTGCAGGGGACACTCAGAGCGTCTTGTGCTTGAGGCGGCAGAGGGGGCGCACGAGGTACTCCCCCACGGCCTAGAGGCGAGGTATCACTGCACCCACAAAGGCAGACTGGGTCTCATATCTCTCAGAGGTCACAGCAGGGAACTCTTAAGGATCTCGGGCCCTTGGGTAAAGGTATTTGGGGGCCCCTGTGGAACAGCTTTGAATTTATGATCCAATTTCGGCTCTTTCGCGCCCCCTTCGGCCAGGTCATTGACAGTCACAGTGTGTTTACATCTAATATTCAGGGATAGTGACGTGTGTTTTCAATATTGTAACACAGCCGCGGCTCACTAATATTACTGCACCCTGAGACACCCTTCCAATTCTCATATGTCAGGTCTGGTTTTTAGGTCGAGCCTAGGGCTCGACAACTTATGTTATCACTCCGGGGGGAATGTGGACAGCAGACTGACACGCGCTTCTCCTGCCGGAGATTTGACCTCGTGGGCGCGCTTTGGCGCCTTGGCTGCTTGTTGCGCTTTCATTCATGTGTAACGTGCGCGTGTCAGTTTCGCTTTCATTTATGTGTCATCAAAGGGGCTGGCGCCAACAACGCGGAAAAGGCTTGTTTTAAGTGCTGATGAAAGTGCCTGGGGCGCCTATGTGTTCCCAACCCGTGCTGGATTCAGCAGTGTCTGTTGCTTGCGTACACTTCTCGTTTCGAAGCACGCGGTCGAGTTTTGGTGAATGTGCTGATTACAGGATGACAATCCCAAAGGGGGTTCACCCACATGTCTCAGCTCCCTTCGGACTTCACATTATTTAAATGCAGCTTTCCTCCAAACTCTATTCCCAGTTCAGAAGAAACGTCTGCCAGCTTCTCTTGTGACCCTTTTGTTGCCCGGCGTTGGAGGAAAACATCGGCATTTTGTTCTTCTCGGACTGTACGTTTGAACAGACACTCTTCGACACTGTTCTTGGCATGATGTCTACGTGCTCCTCTTTCAACTTCCAAAAGTTAACATTTGGTAGCTTTGCAAGGAAAGTTATATTAACAAAGGAATCTACAAATATACATTGGCACGGGAGCTGGGTGGGAGCCACGGTACACATATCCCGCAGAGGCGACGTGAACAATGCAGACCTAGTATTACTGTCCTCTTTGTTTAGTTTACCAAGTCCGCGCTAAAACGCATGAAACCTTTGTAAAGTTTATTTACATACCGTATTTACACGAGACCAGGGCATGCTATTCCCAATCCCGTACTGCGTTGTTTTGCCATACTGTATTAAAATTTCAATTACATAGCGTTTCCAACCCCTGAAGAGTGACGAGGCGTGGAAGCGCTTTACGACAAATAGTTCCCTCCTCGGAGCCCAAAGTTCGTGGTCAATCCTTGGGTTATTAGAATTAGACTTGTGCTCTCAAAGAAACAATTACACAAATCTACTCCAGTGTCTTTCTTGTACATTAAAGACCTCGGTGTGATCACTGGAGGAAGTTATGTGAGAATCAAAAGGTTGATGGAATGAATAGAGATATTGTTGGTTTGTAGGGATATGGTTTCAGAGAGAGATTTAGAGAGGCAGAAGATTTAGAGTAGTCTGTTAATAAAGGAGGCGCGCAAAATGTTGAAAGGAAGGAGGGGGCATTCAAAATAAATATGGGAGGCAAATGTAATGTGTAAGTAATTGTTTAGTGCAACGTTTTAGGAATATAGTAGCGACATTTTTGCATAGAATGCAGTCTATGGATGTACACCTGTATTGAGAAACAGATTTTAAATTGTACTCGAAAGGAATGTGCTATTTAACAGTCTTTCTAGAGAAACTTTATTTTTCAAGGGGTGGCACATACTTGCCTCAAAAAGCAACCCCAGTGCGTGTTGACACCCCTTAAGAAGCGACTGTCAAGCAGTGACATTTAAGCATATTCCAGTAACCATAATAACCCTACTTATCCAATGCTGGTTTTCTTGTTTGACTGCTTTTAATGACCGATGCTGATCTATAGCCTTCACAACATGTGGACAATGCTTGTTTCTCGAGCAAGTGTGTGACTGGCTCTGGTTTCGTAGGTGTCAGTGTGTACAGGGCTGTGTGTACTAGCGCGTGTGTCAGCCCTGGTGTGTTTGCACAGGCTCTGCTCACTGGCCCCAGGCCCAGAGGTCGGCCTTTGACCCGGTGCCCTCGAGTCAAAGATGCCTCTGCCTGTCTCTTCCTTCAGGCCCCAGCCTGGGCAGAGGGGATTGCTCATCCTTTCTGTGGCCCCGCTGGCACGTCAGGGCAGGGATGCTGGCCTCAGAGGGCGTCCTCCGCTCACTGGCACTCACTCACTGGAGTGAGGTACGAATGTGCTGCACACACTGGTGCACACAGTGAGCCTGCACCCCCCCTCCCTTCGCTGCAGACGAGCCGAGCCTGTCTTCCTCCAGCGGTGAACACCTGCCTGACTTACGAGCCCCGCGGGCTCACACCAGGGGCGGCCTTAGGCATGTGCAAGCTGTGCACAGCCACCATGCCAATATATATCCTTAATATAATAATCCTCTGAGGATGGATACATATTTGCATGGCGGCCCCTGGCCGGGATTTGGCGGCCTCCGGCTCTGTTCCACTTCCAAACAACCTGACCCCCCCCCTCTTCACTGGCCTCTGCGCTCCGCCCCGCCCCGGACCACCTCTTCCAGGTCCCCCTACCTGCGCTCCCTGCCCAGGGCCACTATGAGCCTAGAGCCGCCCCTGCTCACACCCAAGGAGCGCTGCATCCCCCGGGTACCAGACGGACGTGTGCCAGCCGGACTTAGGTTAAAGGCGGCCGTGGGGAGGCCCCATCTGACCTCCGCTTTAAAATTTAATACTGCACCCCTGGAGGGTTCCACAGCCCTGCACCCGAGCTCACAAACAGGCTCAGCTGAAACGGAAGTGGGCGAACTGCTGTGTGAATGGCGCCTGCAAGTCAGTTGAGCACCTCTTACAAAACAGAACTCGTTGGTGGCTCCACCTTCGATGCTCTGCGGTGTACAGGTTTATCCATTCATTCATTCAAAGCAGCCCTTCTAAATACGCCATTCCTGCCCGGTATGGGGCTTCGGGAACCTCTTAGCTGCAGTTCCAGTATCTCTTTTCTCATTTGTGAATTCATTCATTCAAAGCAGCCCTTCTATAATACGCCATTCCTGCCCGGTATGGGGCTTCGGGAACCTCTTAGCTGCAGTTCCAGTATCTCTTTTCTCATTGAACCAGACACCGTGGGCCTGATTCACAAAGAGACTCCATACTCGTGGTAGAGGCCCCTTAGTCATGGGGGAAACTACGCAGTCATGGAGGAGTCTACGTACTACGGCGGAATCTCCGCATGAGAATTCTCATTGTGGAGATTCAGCGCTGGGATACTCACGGGTGACTACGCGCTTTATAAAAACCTAAAATAAAATAAATAAATAAATTTGTGAAATCTGACCTGCCTGTTATACCGAACCCCGGATGAAATCTGAAGCGAAGGTAGGTTCAGATTTTAAACTCTTGAATGTAAGAGACCTTTATTCCGTAATTGACCGGGACACGGGAAACACAAGCGTAACAATGTCTTATGTTGGTCACTTACATGTCTGTCTTTTTTCGTTCAACACATTGTGTGATGGTAGAGCGCGGTCTCCCAGATGCTGGGCTCAGATGGTGCTAAAGTCGCACGTGTGTCCTCGCCGATGCTGTGCAGATTCTGATTTCATTGGACTTGGGTAGGCAGGGGACGAAGAGAGAAAGGAAGACACAGACCAAGGCACAAACACTTACTGAAAGGCAGATGGGAAGATAGATTGCGAGTGATCCAAACGCAATAAAGATACATGGACATACAATCTGGTAGTGATGGATAGTTCATAATTAGATGTATTAAAACGTCCTTAGAAGTCCAGTGTGTGCCCATCTCTCCATTTCTTTCCTGTGCTCTACCTGTCTTTGTAGTGTCCATCGCTGCTCCTCTCTTTTCTTTCTCAGTCTGTCCTTCTTGCTCTGTTTGTTCTTCCTGTAGTGCTCTCTTGTTGGCTCTTAGTATGTCTCACCCTGTCTCTTTCTCCATATTTCTCCCGTCTTGGCTCTGTCTTTCTTAGTCTCTGTCTTTCTTTTGCTGTCTCTCTTTCTATGCTTCTCTGCCTCCCTTTCTCTCCTCATCTTTCTCTAGCCATCTGTCATCCTGACGCTCTCTCCTTGTCTCTCTGCCTGTCTTTCTCTGCCACTTCCTGTCTGTCTTCTTTTTCCCTCTCTCTGTATCTTTGTGTATCCTTGTCTCTGACTTTCTATTTTCTCTCTATCTTTGACTTTCGTCCTGCTCTGCCTGTCTCTCATTACCTCTCTCTCTCTCTCTCTCTCTCTCTCTCTCTGTCCTTATCTGGAATTTCTCATTTCTGTCCCTGATTTTCTTTCTTTCCACGTCTCCCTCCCCCTCCTGTTTATTTCTCTCTCTTCCAGGCACCGAGCTATGGGTGTTCTTAATATCCTGGACAAACTACAAATGTTTGGTGCTAAGTGTTATTTTTGTGGTGCACGTATAATGAACAAACATTTGCAATGCAATAGGTCTTGCATTTGCGAGAGTTGAAGCTATTGTAAATGACAATGCCTTTTATTCATTTGTTTTGAAAACCTGCAAGCGGTGTGTTAACACGCACTTTGTACCTACAATCCTTGATTACGAGAAGAAAGGCTGTAAGTAAAAGACTGCCAGCTTTGCTTCGCATAAGGAAGGACTACAGGTACAAAGTGCTTGTTTACGCACCGCTCGCAGGTTTTCAAATGCATAAATAAAAGGCATTGTCATTTACAATGCCAATAGCTCAAACTCTCGCAAATGCGAGACCTATTGCATTGCAAATGCTTGTTAATGTATGTTGCATGAAACATAAACACAACATTTCTCTGCAAAATGTCTGTAATACACTCTCACACAACACGCACATTAAAAATACATTAAAGGAAAACTGTATTTAAAACAATCTGTTTAAGATTTATAAAAGGCCTTTAGGACAAGACTTCCCTACAGAGCAGAGCTGGCTCTATCATGGGCTTACTGAAAGGCTGGGGCCCTGGACCACAGCACACTTTGCTCATGCCTTAACGTGCTGTGCTAGTGATGGAGTGGTTCCGTCACGGTGCGGCTGCCCCGCCCACGCTGCAGGAATTCCGCGCCTGCGCGGACGTTCTAATGAGAGGGCGGGGCCGTGACGGAACCACTCCGTCACAAGCACAGCACGCCCGTGGCTCGTGACGGAGTGGTTCCGTCACGAGCATGGCGGCGCCGCGCGGACCCCCCTCCCCCCAGCGCCGCAGCGGAATTAACGCCGCGGCCAAGGGGTTAAAATGTCTTTGGGTCACAGGGCTGCCTACCCTCCCTGCACACAAAAATTGGCGATCAACTTGTCTTTATCTCTTTGGGTATTTCAGTACTTTTTTTTCTCGCTCTCTTTGTTCTGCACCTTACACCATCTGCCCCAGGTGCCAGTTGGGCAGCATGACAGTACTTGTAAACAACAAGGGTTCCCTGTTAGAGCAAGTAACATTCAACCCCTAGGTCAGTGAATAAATCTGAGGAAAACAATACCTAGGCAGTATTTCAAAATATCAGACAATATTATAAAGACCAACACTGGCAGCAGAACAGTTTCTAAGTGGTAACAAAATTTATTACAATCACATAAAAAATTATACATGTATCTTGCATCAATGATTAAAAATATACCATCCTTAGAAAGTACATATACATAAAAAATACGTGAACATGAGTGAATAAGTTGTGTGTCGACGCGTTTCGGCGGCCAGCGCCTTTCTCAAGACAGTTTACAACTTTCTGAAAATAAAAACAATAATCAATATACAAAGTATTATCATACATTATAATTTTAGCTACACAGTGCGAGCTTATTAAAAAATCACGTATATACATAATTCAATTTCTAACCTAGAAACACTTGTTCCGCCAGCCGGGTCCTGAATTAATATAATGTGAACAGAACTAATGATATGACATAAATAGCATAACGTACATGATATCACATAACGTAACCTCTATTGTAGCTTTCTAATAATAGGAACATTACTTAGATCTTTAAATAACTTTCAGACATAGATGTTATAGATGATACAATATGTGGCTGTTACCTCCGCTAATATTCTGGTGGCCACTATTGACTAGTGAATTCTTTGCACAACATTGCCTCTGTTTTGACTTTGCACTTATCGACCTGGGTCTTTAGATAGCTAAAAAGCATGACTGAAGCATCTTATGGCTGTTACATACGCTCGTATTCTGATGAAAATTATTAAACGTATATCAACCATAAAAGTTAGGTACTTGTTTCTGGTGCAAGACAAGCTATGACTCTGTCAATCGATTACCAGGTATAGATGTTCTATCCGTTATGATTCACATACTAATCTAGGCCTCTAATAAATAATGAATACAATAATGGCTCCCAATTAGATACATCTGGACCACATAGGCACAGGCAGAATAGAATAACAGAAAAAGAAGTGAAAAATAGAGTGAGATAAACAGAAGAGGGTCTTTTGGTTCCGTACTACATGTGTACTGGCCTTACTGTTGAAAAGTCCAAGCCCTTAGGGGTCTCTTATTGTATTTAAACATCTACGGACACTTCTAGTAAATACTCGAATCTCGTATTAGATATTTATATAGGTATGAAGGTTCGTTTTTAATTGCAGGGATAGATATCTATGGAAATGGTTCCACTTACCTAACAAAGTGAAATAAGACAACGATTCACTCCACAGTGGTTAGCACTTCACACTGTGGGGATCCATATGGTGGTTAAAATAGAATTGCTGCTTCAATTCGTGCACAATTCTATAATCATTAATAACAAAATAATTTTTATTAGTCCCACATCTCATAGCTGATACTCATTTTATCATGGCTAAAAGGTGTTTGAATTCAGAAACAATGTAACTAACCTAATCTGCTAAGTTTGCAGTTTGTGTTATAGTAGACCGATATACAAGGGCCTCAGCAATATGGCAGAATGGGTCCCTATTGCCCGGAAACACGAACTTCCTATATAAAATGAAAAAAACCTATTATGTATGTACAGAAAAGGCTTCTGGGGACCTAAATACTCCTATGTAAACTCCTTACCTGCACACGGAGCTTATAAATTTCGACGCCTCCACAGACTGATTCAAACTCTCAGGCTAAAAATTATCTGAAATGTGATAAGTGAGATACAGATTTTAGGAAATTAGCCGGGAGGAAGAGCGATAAATTAGCTCATGCTGCCCTCTACGTTCTTACCGGGTGGTTTTTAGAATCACAAACGTTATTTAATGTGGGGTCTGTTATTCGGGTTGTTGCTGAATCGCCGTGCTCAATTCCAAGCCTAAATAAATCAAACACTTGCTTACTTACTATCGATAACAGGCATCCTAGCTAAGTCTCTACTATAACTGAAAAATAACATACCTCCAGAGTAGGCTCTTTAAATTTCAATGCGCTCGCACAATGGCGATAAAAACACATGGAGACGATAAATGCTTCTCGAGGAGTTCCTGCCGATTAACAGAATGATAATATATTAACCTCGTGTCCTGCACACGTAGCGTCTAATTTACCTAAATTAAATAAGCATGCTGAACTTCTCATGTAGAGCGCAATAATATTTTAAGTAACTGGTGCATTTAATAAAGACCGAAGCATTCGGCTGCTAAGTTGAAATCGGCATGCCGAACTTCTCATGTAAGGCAGAATAATCTTTTAGGTAACTGGTGCATTTAATAAAGACCGAAGCAGACGACTGCTCAGTGAAAGCGAGAAACATGTATGGAGCCGGCGTCTGTCGCGTACATACCTATAGTTTCATGGATGGAAACCACATGGAGGCAGATGTCTTACTCCGTCAAGTTCCGTGATGAAAGTGAGGGTCGGGTCAATTGCGCGCGCATATTTAAATAGACACCTGTGTGTCTCGTTAAGCTGATCATGACGTGGCTCCAGGTAATGAAGCTCGAAAAAAGACTGCTCTGCTAGTTACTTCAGGAAGAAGTAACCTACTCAACTGTTCCTACATTTACTATTTATTGTAGGTGATCCATCATGATCTGCTACAATAGATTATATACAAAGCGCTGATTACCAATCTAAAAAAATACATGAGGGACAATAACGGCTCGAAGAAGGACTGCGCTAATGGTTACTTAAGCTGGAAGTAACTTGCTCGACTATTATCTCAACTGCTATTCGCTGTAGGTGATCAGCCATGATCTCCTACATAAAAATTATATTTCAAGCGCTAATCACCAGTCGAAAAAATAATTACATAAAGGACAATAACAGCAAGCATTAAAGATTTTTATGCATATATTTTGACAACTAATTATAGGCTGATAACGGGAACGCAACTATTCATGTGGCTCTTTATCATCTCTTTAATCTGACGCTATATATTTTAAAAAATCGCATTTTCCCATGGAATTTCGCTGTTTAACCCCTCACGAAATGTATTGAGAGAGAAAATCCAGAAGACTTCACGCTTCTTGCGTATTGCCTCGCCTCCTTTGTTGTCACTCATATTAATTTTTTCTAGTATGCGCCACGTGAAGTCATTAGGACCATGGCCATGGTCTAGAAAATGCTTCACAATTGGTGCTGTTGTTTTTTTAGTTCTCACCGCGGAGCGATGTTCAGTCAGTCGTGTCTGAATGGCACGAGATGTTTCGCCCACGTACCCTAGCCGGCATGGGCATTCCAAAAAATATATAACATTGGAAGTTTTGCAGTTGAACATCCCTTTGGCGCTAGTAGTATAGCCATTGTGAGTGAACTTTGCACCTGCATGAATATTGGCGCAAGATTTACAACTGGAACAGGGAAAGGTACCTTCTACAGGGTTGTCTCCTATCAGAGATTTCTGTGCTAAATGTTGAGAATTTACAGAGTTTTTCATTCTTGAATGGACAATATAATCTCTAATATTTTTGTTTCGCCTGTGGGCAAACAAGGGTTTTTCCAATTTGGTTGTACCATTACTGTTTAAAATGTGCCATGAGGAGTTAATTACTTGTTTCACTTTAGCATCTACTGTGGAATGCCGTGTGATACAAACTAATTTATTGGCTTCTTTTGTGGGGTTAGATCTTAACAAACAATCTCTGTCATAGTACCGAGCTCTCTTATAAGAGTCTCGTACTAATCTGTGGGGATAACCTCGGTTTAAAAATTTCAATTTCATCTCCGCTGCCTGTATATCAAAATCTTGGAGATTGGTGCAGTTCCTCCTCACTCTCAAAAATTGAGAGAAGGGGATGCTTTGTCTCTGATTCCTAGGGTGGAAACTGCGGAAATGTAAGAGAGTGTTCCTAGCAGTCGGTTTTATAAAAAGATCTACCTTCAGTTTTCCTTCCTCATGAAAGATCCAGATATCTAAAAATTCCAACTTCTCAGCACTAATGTGAGAAGTGAATTTAAGGTTAGGGTCACAAGAATTCAACCATGCTAAAAAGTCATCCAAGGCTGATCTCCCATCGGTCCAGACGAAAAAAATATCGTCTATATATCTGGACCAATGGGAGATTGACTCGTAAAATGGCGCTACTTCATTATAAATGTGTCTCGCCTCAAATTCGGCCATATAGATGTTTGCGTCGAAATTTATAAGCTCCGTGTGCAGGTAAGGAGTTTACATAGGAGTATTTAGGTCCCCAGAAGCCTTTTCTGTACATACATAATAGGTTTTTTTCATTTTATATAGGAAGTTCGTGTTTCCGGGCAATAGGGACCCATTCTGCCATATTGCTGAGGCCCTTGTATATCGGTCTACTATAACACAAACTGCAAACTTAGCAGATTAGGTTAGTTACATTGTTTCTGAATTCAAACACCTTTTAGCCATGATAAAATGAGTATCAGCTATGAGATGTGGGACTAATAAAAATTATTTTGTTATTAATGATTATAGAATTGTGCACGAATTGAAGCAGCAATTCTATTTTAACCACCATATGGATCCCCACAGTGTGAAGTGCTAACCACTGTGGAGTGAATCGTTGTCTTATTTCACTTTGTTAGGTAAGTGGAACCATTTCCATAGATATCTATCCCTGCAATTAAAAACGAACCTTCATACCTATATAAATATCTAATACGAGATTCGAGTATTTACTAGAAGTGTCCGTAGATGTTTAAATACAATAAGAGACCCCTAAGGGCTTGGACTTTTCAACAGTAAGGCCAGTACACATGTAGTACGGAACCAAAAGACCCTCTTCTGTTTATCTCACTCTATTTTTCACTTCTTTTTCTGTTATTCTATTCTCCCTGTGCCTATGTGGTCCAGATGTATCTAATTGGGAGCCATTATTGTATTCATTATTTATTAGAGGCCTAGATTAGTATGTGAATCATAACGGATAGAACATCTATACCTGGTAATCGATTGACAGAGTCATAGCTTGTCTTGCACCAGAAACAAGTACCTAACTTTTATGGTTGATATACGTTTAATAATTTTCATCAGAATACGAGCGTATGTAACAGCCATAAGATGCTTCAGTCATGCTTTTTAGCTATCTAAAGACCCAGGTCGATAAGTGCAAAGTCAAAACAGAGGCAATGTTGTGCAAAGAATTCACTAGTCAATAGTGGCCACCAGAATATTAGCGGAGGTAACAGCCACCTATTGTATCATCTATAACATCTATGTCTGAAAGTTATTTAAAGATCTAAGTAATGTTCCTATTATTAGAAAGCTACAATAGAGGTTACGTTATGTGATATCATGTACGTTATGCTATTTATGTCATATCATTAGTTCTGTTCACATTATATTAATTCAGGACCCGGCTGGCGGAACAAGTGTTTCTAGGTTAGAAATTGAATTATGTATATACGTGATTTTTTAATAAGCTCGCACTGTGTAGCTAAAATTATAATGTATGATAATACTTTGTATATTGATTATTGTTTTTATTTTCAGAAAGTTGTAAACTGTCTTGAGAAAGGCACTGGCCGCCGAAACGCGTCGACACACAACTTATTCACTCATGTTCACGTATTTTTTATGTATATGTACTTTCTAAGGATGGTATATTTTTAATCATTGATGCAAGATACATGTATAATTTTTTATGTGATTGTAATAAATTTTGTTACCACTTAGAAACTGTTCTGCTGCCAGTGTTGGTCTTTATAATATTGTCTGATATTTTGAAATACTGCCTAGGTAGGGCAGCATGACAGTGCCATCGCAAGGGAGCCCAGTGCGCCAGGGTGCCAAAACCCAGGCTAGGCCACACGTGCCTCCTGTATGACCAGCTGGTCATGTTTTAGTGTTTCCTAATACTGTGTTTCCACCAGCCATTCCTAGAGGGCTGGCTTCAGTGCTTAATTTGAGCAGGTGCTTTCAGGTGCTCAGCACCGGCACTTCTTTCACGGGGCCAGGGATACAATTTCTGACCCTGCAGGTGGTGGTCTCAATGTTTATTGTTCAAATTCAAAATAAAAAGAATAACATACATCGTATGGTGACCGGTTGGTAAATGTTCATAGACAGGCCAGCATACGCCTGTCTAGGCAGGCATGATTGTGTATCACCACGTTAGTGATGATGTCATCCCGCCGATCACAAGAAGAAGAAGAAGTCATCAACAAACTATGGCTTGCATTCTATTCCCTGAGTCTGCTGCACCCTGCCACTGCCTGAGCCTAAGCCTCCCATTGGATAATTGTAGCTGGGGCTGGCTCATTATGGAGTTGAGGCAAGGAAGCTGCGAGAGCGCATTTGTGACTTGGCAGTGAGGGCTCTTGAGGAAGAATAAGCAAAAGTAATTGTGGACTTTCCACTTGCTGTGTAGCCAGAGTAGCATATCCTGCAGCCCTGCATTGCTGCTATCCTCAACGTGCTCGATGCAGCTGTGGCCCAACACAACTTTTGTGTGCCATGGCGTCACCTGTAGAATCTGTGCGCTGCACCCCAGCATGGCAATTGCTGAGCGTGCGTGAATCCAGTAGGCACCACAGCCATACTTACCGGCATTGGCACCATTACAGCTGGGGCAGGCAGGGTCGCAGCAAGCTGAGCAGTGGATGCCAATGCCGTCGCCATCCCTGGACCTACTAATTACAGGCAACACTAGCAGTGACATCACCTGCTGTGCTCGAGCAGCCGTCTCTTCCGCGATAAACCCAGTCATACCACACTGGTTAATATATGCAAAAAAAGCATTTTCATTTGGTGTACATTTTGTTTTTGCACTCGGTGTAGGTAAGAAAGTAAAACACGCCATCTTCCACTTCTTTAGGAATGACAGCAGGAAAACGCAGAGTTCAAAATAGCAGGGACATGTACAGGCTGACGACAGGGGTCACAGGCAGCAGCAGTGTTAAAGATGAGAGAGAGAGCAGGAGTAAAGAGGAGAAAGAAACAACAGGAGAACAGAGAGATAAGACGGAGCTAAGTAGAAGAAAAGGAGAGCAAATCCGATACAAAGAGAAAACAGCCATGACGTGAAGAAGAGAGCATTAAGAAGAGAGAAGATAGAAAGAAAGGATGTAGAGGACAGGACCGAGGGAAAAAGGCAGACAAAAGATAAAACAGAGACACAGCTAATCACGGCTAGAAGAGTGATAGTAAAGAGCCAAGATCGAGGGGAGCGAGAGCAGAGCATGGATAAAAGTGAAGAGGAAAAAGGGCAGGGCTAGAATGAATAGAGGGTAAATCAGAAATGCAGGGAATAAGGTAACACACCAGGTGTGACAAAGATGATAGAAAACAATTAGAGAGGTGAGAGGATAGACTCTTAGAGCAAAGACTTAAGGGACAGACAACATATCAAGGTTAGAAGATAGAGACTGAGGCAGTGAGAGTGTTGAAAGTGGGGCTCACCGGAAGAAGTGAGCTGTGGCCTCCTTGGCAACATTTCCAGCACCTGCACTTCTTTTTTTACAAATTAAGCACTGGCTGGCTTCCACACTCACCCCACACCCATCCATTATAGGTGTCAATGGTCATGTGACGCTGCTAATAAATACAGTGCCAGAATGTATGGCACTGTGAAGGCGTGATTAATCTATATGCATGGGGGCCTTGGGCCCTGACCCTACACCTCCAAAGGCCGCCCAGCAAGGCAATCCACGCGGCTCATCCGAGCCTTGATAATGCTGTGGGGGAGAGGCAGCAGGGAGTGGTCATTTCTCTGCAGCACCTTTGGCATCTGCGAGTGGCAGTGCAGGTGCCGCAGGAGTGCTTAACCCTGTTCTACAGTGTTGTAGGCTGCTAAGGGTAGCTGCAGCCCCAAATGACACACACAGGAGGATGCAGTTTGTGGGGATGTATGTCGTTACAACGCGTGGTATTACCACGCGTACTGTTACAACGCAGGTTTTACAATGCAAGTTGTCACAATGACTTGCGTTGGGGGGCGCTGGATAGTGGAATAGTTTAATTTACTATTCCAACTCCAGTCCCCATGGATAGTAGGGAGATGTTGGATAGTAAATTAAACTATTCCCTATCCTACAGCGCCCTCCAGTGCAAGTCGTTGTAACAACTTTCGTTGTAAAACCTGCTTGGTAACGGTACCACGTTGTAAAAGATTCGTGGTAAAGGATGTTCCCCAGTTTGTGGGATGGACCTCAAGCATTCCTAGTGTCCTTTATTTATACCCTTTGGCCGTACCCGGCCATAGAGTAGCGTGCAGTCATAGCGTAAGGTCAGGAGTCATGGGTGAGCCGGGTGGTTCACTACAGTCGTCCCTGTGGCTGAGCAATCAGGCTACCAAATTATATATAGAGACTCAGGGATTGCAAGCAATCTCTGCTATTTAAAACTGTTAATCAAAACAACCCAACAAAAGTACTGTTTTGGCACCATACAAATCATAAAAAACCACCTGGAAAGGAAGCGAGAGAAATACAAAACACTTTGTCATCAGGGAAAGGCAGAAATAGGAGGCTTTTCCCTTCGCACCTAGCCTTAGAGTTCTCCTGACCAATCCTAGGCATACCTGTCATAGGACTGCACCAACCCACCTGAAAGGCCCAGGTGAAATCTCGTGCCCCAAGTTACAGGAGACATGTTGCATTAAGATGAAGGGATGGAGAATGTTGTAGTTACATTAATATACTTCAATTATTTACATTGCACCTGCATTAGGCACCTACAATACATGAAAAAAATGGTTCAGTTTGCAAACATGTACAATGTAATGTACATTTTTCTGATGTAATAAAAGTGTGATATATGTGGACTGTAAAAGCTAAAAGTACATAAACTGTCCAGTTTATTGACCCTCTGTCTCCCATACCGTCCCGGTTTCGCCCATCTGGTCCTGCAGCAGTAGAAGATTCTCTGTAAAGTCCTCTGCTTGGTCTGTGTTAGTTTAAAAACCACAAATACAATCAACCATCTCCCAACAAGAGACATGTCCACTCTGTCAAGGAGATGAGACACACCACTATGATACAGAGTGGAAGATGCCTTGTTGTCAAAGTATTACTGAGTAGAGCATGATGATGATGATGTAAATTATCACTACAGGCAGGGTCACTGGAATTATGCAGCCGGGGAGACCAAATTATACAGGACAGAAGACAAATTATATGATAGTATTACTTCATTATTTTGTAATTTTTTCTGATAACACTGTCTTGGCAAGTGATTCACCCCATTACTGCAAGTGTAACACCCAAATACAGCAATAAGCAAAAGATTAGTGCCCAGACAACCTTTGTGAAGGGTGTTTTACAGTGCGGCAGCACATGTTGCTGCATTTGTATTACCTTTTGATCCTTTTGAGCTATAAACATCTTTTTTATTGGTGAAACACATCACAGCTGCAAAATTGCATAATTCCAGTGCGACTGCTTCCTGGTCAATGGATGAATTTTCAAAAAGGCTGAAAATATACTGTTCTTGATATACTGCTTAGTTATCAGCTGTTCACACTGGCCACTTGATTGAACTGGCATAGTTACAGCACAACTCAAGTGGAAATTTACCCTAGATTAATGAGCTCACTTCCCTTTTTACTAGTGTTCAATAATGTCACAGGCATATTTCAATAAAACAAGTATTGCTTGCTAGTTCTGGTTTCCATGTATACTATGCGAGATAGGGTTAGGCTGTTCCTGTTTTCAGTGTGTATTTTGTGTGGGTTATAGTGGTGTTTTCGAAACCTCTTGAAATAAGTGTTTATTCAGCTGCCTAACCCCAAAATAGACAAAAAATGTGTGTTGCCAGACTTTACTAAACATGCTGTTTTTTTGCAGTGAGTGTTATAAATCACATATTTAATTTAAAGGAGAAACAATTCAGGGTGTTAATTGGTTTCACATTGGCACTATGAAAATCATAGAAGTCAGTGTATTGCACTCACACACACATTCACATCTCATTATCTTGTTTCACACCTTCTTACCTCTCACACTGGCACTGTCAGTCTATGTCTGAGATACAGAACTATTAATGGATTAAAAAAGGAAGAGAGCTATATTCAAATGTTTTAATATATGAATTAATAGACATAGTTGGAGGACATTCCTTACTGAATAGTATGACATTGTTGGGGTTGTCAACCCTGATAACAACCTAATACCTTAGAAAACCTTTAACATTTTCAATTGCACCAAATTGATTTGTATCCCTTCATTCTAAGGCACCTGAAGTGTGATGCTTTGAGCATGTTCACTACTTCTTTTCTGCACTGTTTGTCTGACTGCATGTAGGTGGCGCTGCTGTTCTGTGGACATTCATAGCTACCAAGTTTCCCCATGAAAAATGTCTCACTTTATATAAGTCATGACCTTTTAACAGACATCACATTGTTATTCTGGGAAAGAAATTCTGCAGTTAATATTGTAAGTATGTTCTCAAAAGTCCCAGCAGAAAAGTTCAGGTGGGTGAACAGATAGGATTAGCTGGAGGCAACACACATTGTAACGGGACACCTTGCAGCCATGAATTATTTTGGCATGTAGAAAATCTTATGTCATGCTTTTACCACTATCCCATGCACATGGTAACAGCACTCTTGTCACATGTACCTGCCACTACACTTTGCACCGAATGCTTAAATCCTGGGGTGTTTGGCATGTGACTTGCTCTCAATACTGACTTGTTAGAAAAGGGGGCTCATGTATCAAAGAGGCTTACTCATTCTATGTCTGTGGGTAATTGTGATAGAACATATTGGCCAAATGTCTTATGCACCAGCCATTTATCCAACATTAGTGAAAGAGTGAAACACTGCCAAAAGATCAAATATGATTTTAATATTCCAAAATTCTCTACAGCAGTGGATCTTTACCTTTTGAATTTATGGACCCCCACTTAATCATTACTGGAACTTGAGGACCCACACTGAATAATTTTTGGAATCCGGGAACCCTACTGAGTCGTACTGGAAGCTGGAGACTTCGATGATTAGAACTGCCAAACAATAACAGAATTCATCAAATACTTACGCAAATGCTGACAAAATTCCTTTAATCCACAAAGAAACATAAAAAATAAAGATAACATTTTAATCGGAAGTTTGGAGCTTTTGTAAAATCAGTGGAGGACACTCATTGTCCAAACTATGTTCTGTTTGATGCAGTTGCACTGCTCCCTCAAATCAATTTGAGGATACTAACTCATCTGTTAATATTACTTACGTTTTTGTTTAAAAAAAACAAATTTTATTGATAGATTGCACAACAGGCGCAGCACTCCGCATTCCGGAGAAAACTGCAAACAAGTAGACAACATCAGATGATTGGCAATCTATACATCATTTGAAACAGAACATTTCCCCGCTCCACACCCTCCCCGCCCCCCACCCCCCAACTGCCAACTCCCCCTCCCGGATCCCACCCTAACCCACTGCACAATATCGTCTCATTCTTAAAAGAATTCTCATATATAAATCCGTGTACACAATTCCTCAAATTTGGCCCCCTCACACATTCTTCTTGTTCTACTGGTGGTTCTAGCCATAGACCCCTCTAATCCGCCCATCGTTTCCATATTTTGTAATGCTTCCTAGGGCAGCCCCAGGCCTCAAAAATAATGCGCTCCAGCCCCATTCAAAAATCTAGCCCCTTCTTCCACACCACTACTGAAGGAGCCCGTGGATCTTTCCAGGAATGTGCCACATCTCTCTTGGCGACGGTGAGGCCCAACAACAACAGATGCCTTTTATATATGTTACCTCCCACCCCTTCTAATACATGTAGGAGGCCTAATTGTGGAGTACGGGGAAGTTCCCACCCCAACACCTCAGACAAACAGTCCCACACCCCCTTCCAGAACCTGGCCAAAACACTACAGCTCCATACCGTGTGAAATAAGGTGCCCACCTCTTGGCCACATCTCAGACAGTCTGGAGACTCAATCAGACCCGCCCGCCACAGTCTCTCCCTAGTGTAATAAGCTCTGTGAAGGTATTTAAATAGGATTAGTCTTAGGCGCATTGCAATGGCTGCACCTCTGGGGGCTTCAAGGGCTTCCCGCCAATCTTCTTCTTCCAGCGCTCCGACATCCCTTTCCCAGGATTCCCTCAATTTGTGTAGAGAGGAAGAACAGTGTGTAACTAGGGTCTGGTATATGCAGGATATTTTCTTGTCTTCTAGATCGCCCATAAATACCTTTGCTTCAAGTGGGCTAAATTCGGGTAAGGAGTCTAGTCCCTCCAGACTAGGTGCGATGGCGTGGCGGAATTGTAAATATTTTAGAATTGGGTCCGAGGCATGCCGTATTCCTCGCTAAGATCCTGAAATGATTCAAGGGCCGCGCCGGTCATTACATTACCCAACGTTGAAATTCCTATGCAATCCCAGCCTCGGAAGCCCTGCAAGGACGCCAGTGCCGGCAGACGACCAATATGCCATAGGGGGGTCTCCTCAGTTAGCGTACCCCACCATCCCATAGGACGTAGCACCTGCCTCCAGATCTGGAATACTACCTGGGTAGCCTGTGGCAATCTCTTCCTCAACCTCACCGAGTATAGAATTGTGTGCAGAATATCGGACCCCATAAGATGTCGCTCCAGAGCATATGCAGGGTCCCCCCTATCCCCATACCACCATTCGTTCAGGATCAGGAGATGGGTTGCCTGATAGTACGACAGGATATCGGACGTTGCCAGCCCTCCACAGTAGGTTGATAAGAAGCAGGTGCGCAGCGCTACCCGCGCTGCACCCCCCCGCCCAAAGGAATTGTCCTAGCACCGAGTTGACTTGCCTAAACCGATGAGGTGAAATCGGGTAGGGGTGGTTCTGCAATTGGTATAGCAGACGTGGGAGGGCAACCATCTTAAAAATAGCCGATCGGCCATAGATAGTAAGAGGCATACAGGACCACGTCTTTATCTCTGTTCGAACCCGGTCCCAGACCGGCACTATGTTGCACTCTCAGGAGACCACGGAGGATTCCGTTATGAACACCCCTAAATACTTAAGGCCCCCCATCGCCACTTGCAACGCAGACGCCCATGACCCTGTGCGATCCCCCAGCATCCATAGAGTAGATTTACGCGGGTTCAGGTATAGTCCCGATGCTTCACCAAATATTTGCATTATCTCTAAGACACGCGGCCCCGACCTATTAATGTTAGTAAGGAAAAACAGGACATCATCCGCGTAAAGCGCGATTCTGTCCGACGGTCCGGTCTCCCATTCAAAGCCTCGCAATTGTGCGTCCATGCGCACCCACGACGCCAGCGGCTCCATGGCAAGGGCAAACAGATACGGCGAGAGGGGGCACCCCGGCCGAGTACCTCGCCCAATGGGGAATTTGGTAGGTGTGGCCCCGGCCACCCTCACCGAAGCCTTCAGGTCTGTGTATACTAGTTGTAGATACGACAAATAGCGGGGCCCAAAGTTAAGATGTGGCAGGAGTGCAAACAGGTTGACCCAACTCAATGAATCAAAAGCCCTGTCTAGATCCGACAATAGGAGCGTCGCTTGTTCCACGGTGCCTCTCACCGCCTCCACTGCGACATGTGCGACACTGGCGGCCCAGTGACGGATCTTATAAATCTATCCTTCACTCAAGGAGTGGTGCCCCCCCAGTTGCAAAGGAGTGGTAGTCAAAGCCCTCCTGAAGAAGCCCAGCCTAGATCCCGCCGACCTTGCGAACTTTAGGCCTATTTCCTTACTTTCCGGCCTTAGCAAAGTGGCGGAGAAACTCGTGAATAGGCGTCTATCGGGTTTTCTGGAATCCAACTCCCTTCTGGGTGATTCTCAAACGGGCTTCCGCCCGGGTCAGGGGACGGACACCGCCCTGCTGGCAGTCGTGGAGAATGCCAGGTGCATTTTGGATTCAGGGGGATCGGTGGCAGTGATCCTCCTGGACCTCAGTGCGGCATTTGACACCGTAAACCATCAGGTGTTACTCCAGCGGCTGTCGAGGGTGGGGGTCTCCGGGATGGCCCTGAAATGGCTCGCGTCCTTTCTAGAAGATCGGACGTTCGAGGTCTGGGAAGGCCACGAGAAGTCAACATCGGTTCCTCTCCAGTGTGGTGTGCCACAGGGCTCATCGTTGAGCCCGACATTGTTCAACATTTATATGGCCCCACTGGAGAGTGTAGTACTTCCACTGGGTATTAAGATCATCAGCTATGCTGATGATACCCAGTTGGTGGTAGGGCTCCCCCAGCCGGCGAATCAACCCGACCAGCTGCATGCATGCCTGGCTAAGATCTTCACTTGGATGTGCAATTCAGCACTTAAACTCAACGGTTCAAAAACCGAACTGATGATGTTGGGGAACTCCCCTCCCTCCTTGCCCTTAAGTAGCTGGCCTAGCTGTCTGGGAGCGCCACCCACCCCTAAACAGGAGATTAAGAGCTTGGGGGTGTGGCTGGAGCAGGACCTTTCTTTTAAGTCACACGCTAAAAAGATCTTAGGCGTGTGCTTTGGCCTGCTTCGGTCAGCTCGGAAGATCCTACCCCTTCTCCCGATGGCTACTAGGAGGCTATTAATTCAGGGGCTCATCAATTCCCGGCTGGATTACAGCAATGCGCTGTTTCTGGGGGCGCCAGAATCAACTCTGAATAAATTGCAGCAAGTACAAAATGCTGCTGCCAGGCTTTTGACGGACCTTCCCAGGCGGCAATCAGCCCGTCCGGCGCTGAAGGCGCTTCACTGGCTCCCTGTCAGAGAGAGGGTGAAGTTTAAGGCACTCTGCATGGCCCACAAAATCTTGCAGGGGAAAGGGCCACCTATCCTCCGGGATATGGTTCAACCTTACAAGGCCTCCCGTGCCCTCCGCTCAGACCACCAACACCTCCTGCAAGTCGCGAGAGTAAGAAAGGCCAGGACTGGCGGGAGAAGATTTTCCGTCAACGTGGCTGTTTTGTGTAATTCCCTTCGCCCTGCGCTCTGAAACTAGCACTCTACGATTTCGTAGACTTTTAAAGACTCACCTGTTCCCTGTCTAACGAGTTCGCTTTGTTATGGCCGTTCGCTGGATAAGCGCTGGGATGCCCAAGGGTAACCACGCGCGATACAAAACTCATTAATAATAATAATAATCTGATATTGTGTCTCGTCGCCCTATGAGGCATAAACCCCGCTTGATCCGGCTGGACCAGCTCTGCTATGTAAGGAAGGAGACGGTTTGCCAGCGCCTTGGCCAGTATCTTAGCTTCAACGTTTAGGAGAGAAATGGGTCGGTAAGACTCATGTCTGTCCGGGGGTCTGCCGGGCTTGGGGAACACCACTACTTGCCCATGTTTCCAGTCTGCCGGCAGGCAACCCTGCTCCCTAGCCGCCTCCAATGCTGCGCTATAGTGCGTACCTAGTTGGAGGTGGTATTTCTTAAAAAATTCACTCTGGAACCCATTAGGCCCGGGGGCCTTTCCTGTATTAAGCTCCCCTAGGGCCGTGCCTAACTCCTCAGCCGACAGGGGAAGTTCGAGGCGCTCACGTACCTCCTCCGATACTGCGCGTGGCGGGAGGTCCGCGATAAATTTATCCACTACTGCCGCAGGAAGGCACTCCCGCTGGGCATATTGCTCAGCATAGTATGATGCGAAGCTATCCGCTAGCTCCTTTGGGTCTGTGATTGAGGCCCCGGCCGCATCCCTGATCCCCGGCAGTGTATGCGCCTGAAACGTGTTTTGGCAGAGCCTGTGGAGCATGGTGCCCGATTTGTCACCCCACTGATATATTCTGCTTTGCGTCGCCAGCCACACCTGCCTAGCCTCATCAAGTAGCAAGGACGCATATGA
Source organism: Lissotriton helveticus (assembly GCF_964261635.1). Taxonomy (NCBI): domain Eukaryota; kingdom Metazoa; phylum Chordata; class Amphibia; order Caudata; family Salamandridae; genus Lissotriton; species Lissotriton helveticus. The sequence continues at coordinate 65,512,367 of NC_136064.1, forward strand.
CTGCTGTGCTAGTAAAAGCTGCCCCACCTCCCTACCCTCTCCAGCTCCACTGCAGCGTTCCTCTAGGATCTCAATATGCGCTGCAGCCTTCACTAAGTCCTCTTTACGCTTCCTACGGGCAGCCGCGCACCAGGCGATGTCCACCCCTCGAAGCGTGGGCTTCAGGGCCTCCCAGAGTGTCACGACATCTGCAACCGAGCCAACATTTTCTTCCCAGTAGTGAGCTATGGCCTCCCCCATGTGATTCCTATAATCCTCCTGTTGTAGATGCCACGTGGAAAGGCGCCATCGGAAAGGTTGCTGACCTTTATCCAACATCGCCACCAGAGAGTGGTCTGAGAGCCCCCGTTGCAATATAGTCGCTGATTCCACTCTACCTACAGCTGCGCGGGGGACAAAGATATAATCCAATCTAGAAAAGGACTTATGGACCGCTGACAAATAACTATATTCCTGACTATGTGTGTGTAGGTATCGCCACGTGTCCACCCAACCCATCCCCCTGAGCATGTTGGCAAGTTTAGTAGGCGTGTCTGCTACCTGTCCTCCCCGGGTCTATAACGACCCATCCGGCCATTCATGACATCATTCCAGTCACCCCCAACCACCGCTAATGCCTCCGGAATATCCGCCCACACTGCAAACAACTTTTCCACCAGCGACCACTGTAGCGGGGATGAAGCATACACACTCCCCAACACTAGGGGTTCCTAACCAAGCATCCCTTTAATAAATATGTATCGGCCGTGCGGGTCGGCCCACTGTGTCGAGTAAACGTAGGACAATCTGCGATGCACCAGAATGGCCACCCCCTCGACCCCCTAGTAAACCCAGCATGGTAGACCTGTTGGTATCCGTACCGCTGTAAACTAAGTGTTTTGTTGCCTAGCAGATGAGTTTCCTGCAGTAGCAGGACATCCGCTCTTTCCCTTTTCCCCAATCGCAAACGGCACCCCTCTTTATCTTGTCAAGCATTCCCTGCACATTCCAGCTAAGGATCCGTAAGGATGCCCTGGGAGTCATCGTCCTGGTCCCCTCAACCGCCATCCAAAAGCATGCATATCAAAGGCCCTAGAGACGGGCATAATAGACGTGTACACACCAACTGTTGAGACCTCAAAATCATTGTGCAGTTCAAACCAAACACCCCCCCCACAACTCCCAACCCACCCCACTCCCCCTCCCCCAAACACCCACCCCAATACCTCAAAAACGCTGAAGTACCAGCCGCGGCATGGGCAGCCCTCGATCCCAACCGCAGGACCTGAGGCCATCCATACCAATGGATCCCCATGTAACAACCCCTTCACCCAACTCCCCCCCCCCAAAAAAGGGAAAACTAGCCTAAAGCTCGGGGAGGTGGTCCGCCACTCAGCTAACTCCCCCCACCCCCGCCGCCCCAAACCATCACCATCGCTGTCGTTTAACTGCCATAACTGCCCCTCTCGGCCCTACAGCCACTCCGGTGGAGTGACCCCTCCATCTACACCCTGCAAGGATAAATGCTCATCAATGTTCCATATCTCACAGGCTGAATTACTGTAGTTCAAATGTTCCAACAGCCCCTCTCGGCCCTATGGCCACACCAGTGGAGCGCCCCCGGCCATCTACACCCTGTATGGGTACATGCACACCAGTGTTCCAGCTGTCGCAGGACGAAGGTTCAAGGATCCGTTGTCGAATGTTCAGGGACAGTCATGCTTCTGCCTGCCACGCCTCCCGGGGAGGAGCGCCTCCTAGATCTGGACCTCCAATTCCCTCTGCTCCGCGAGCCCCTGGCGGTCTGTGATTGTACTCCATTCGTGGATGAGTCTGAGTCGAGGCCCGGCGGCGTATGCGGCCTCACCTTCACCGTCTCATGCGTCCAGCGGAACACTTCCTCTGGGGAGTCGAAGAAGTGGGTGCAGGATTGAAACACCACCCGCAGATGGGCCGGATACAGTAAGGCATACGGAAGTTTAAGGTCGCGAAGGCGCGCCTTGGCCACTGTGAACGACTGTCTCTGCTGCTGGACAAGCCTGGTGTAGTCCGGAAAGATCCGGATTCTATGATTTTCATACATGGGGATTACTTAAGTTTTTAAGCAGTCACTGAGTAGTTTTTGCAAACCTCCAGGTGTCCCCAGACCGCAGGTTAAGAAACACTACTGTACAGTGTATGAATATTTAGATTATACCTAACCATGATTCTTAACCAGGCACCTTTCTTCCAAGAAAATAAAACTAGAAGAAACAATAATTTTGTGTCATCCATAAGCATCAAAACTCAAGCAGAGTAATCTAACACCACTCTTTTTTGCTGTTACCTTGTATAACAAAGTTACATTGTAATGGTACCTTAGGGAGGAAATAAAAACAAGCATTTGCAATGCAATAGGTCTCACATTAGGAAAGTTTGAGCTATTGGTCTTGTAAATGAGAATTTTTTTATGTGTTGGTTTTGTCGTGTATTTCTATAGGTTCTGATTCGATCCCCCTATTCCTGACCCTATTCTGGTTAAACTTACTAGCTAGTTAACTAACAGTCAGCCCATGAGGCAAGAAAACCCCCATGATGCAGATACCGTTATCTGACGCAGTCACACTACGGCACAGGAACGTGTTATCTGATTAGGTCATAACGCTTGAGATCTAATTAGACAAGCGACATTCCTCCAGCCCCTGATAAGGCATACGACGTTCTCATAACAAATCAAACCTATGACAACCTGGATAATCCGTGCGGCCATTGTTTTGATTTCACAGAGAACTTTAGTAAAGAATGTGCTAACGAGCAAGTCGTATGACATCTTTATTGACGTACCTATGTCCATCCTTACGTCAATCCCGGCACCTTTAAGGTATAAATATTGCCGACCTTGCCCTATGCAAACACACGCGTGGTGACAAGACGGAGCAGCCATACTTGCCGAAGCCGAGAGCAGAAGCAGACCCCGCAGGCAGCAGCCCCGCCTTCCTGACGCGCTGAGAGACGCGCTGCTATCTCAAGCCGAGAGACCCAGCACCGGCGCTTCTGGGCAGCCCTCGCAGGCAGCCTGGAATATCGAGAGCAGAGAAAGAGATACCATTCCTCATTCATCCTAAATTCCAGGTACAGAACTGAATAACCCCTCCTAGAGAATTCTTTAGTTATTCACTTGGCAAAAACAAACTTAACTTAAACTGTAACTTTCTATTCCCGCCCACGCATTAGACTTAGGTCAGGTACACGGGGTAGGCGTATTTAGAAACACCAGTTGAGTGCGTTTAGTCAAATGTATATGTGTATGTAAATATATTTTAATCATTTTAAACATCATATGGCTCAGAAACCATATCAATGTTTTTACAGTATTATTTTATACTATTGCTTCTAATGTATGCACTTTACTTAACTATAAGTATTGCAATAATATCGATCCATTTCTCTTGTACGAGAAAAGAGACTGATCAATAAATAACATCTTTTATTGAACACGCCCGTCTCTTCCTTTTCTCTACATTCTGATGAGACTAAGAATGCACGTACTGACTGAGTAAAATAATTGCCTTGTGCTCACACGACTCTCGAGATTGACTCTTGATTAGGGGAGAGCAAAGTTGTCATGTTCTATGGTTGTCAGAAACTAAAACCCTTCTTGTCTAATCAGGGGAGTTCATCCTTCCTTGAACATTCGAGAAAGTTTCTAGCGAACTCTGAGCTTAGCTGGCAAACCCAAAAATTAAGTCTAGTATCGACAGTAGTAGACCTAGTTAACGTCTGGCCTAGGCCTTTACTGCTGTAGGTACTATTCCAATGCGCAGAGCCTATTGGGAAAATAGGAGCTACACTACATGGCGCCCAACGCGTTTGGAAAGGGCGATAAAACTAACGTAAGACATTTAGAGTAACTCAGTCGTGCTTTCTCACTCAGACCCCTTCTCCCAAATACTCCAAAGACGTCTGGAGTGGGTGAAAGGTTAATTATATCCTCCAAAACCTCGCAGGAGGGAACTCCTATGTATGGTTCTTGGTCTAGTCAACGTTGAAGGATAAAACAGTTCCAGAATATTGTGCACCTAATCTCTGTTTCCATAAAGAAACCTGATCTGCAAACAAACATAATACCATCCTTTCTGTAAAATGGCAGAGAGTGATGATGAAAGAGAGGCAATTAGATTAGCTACTGAAATAGCAGCAGCTGATACTACAGCACTCGATGCAGATCCGGATATAATACTCATCCAGGTCGCCAAAAGGAGAGCTATAACTCTAAAACTTATAGAAAATGGACTGACACCTAGAGGTGGTACAGTCATATTCGTAATCGAGGCACACGAATATCGGCAGACAGAGGTATACTATACATGGATACATTTTCCAGCAGCAAATGCTGTAACAAAGTACTTCCACTATTACAAAGTAGAGGAACCTCCTAATGAGTACACTCCTTTCGAGGAGGTGGAAGTACCACTCAAATTCCAAGAGCATTTGCTCTTATTTGATGGCGCCCTAATACATAACAATCACATTACAAGGCTCGGTCCTTTAGGAAGACCAGGAGCAACGTGGCCGGTCCTAGCCGGATACACACCACATCCAGACATCGAAAGAATGCCTGCAGCAGAGCTGTTAATACAGCTAAAACAACTACTAAAAATTCACAGACAATTAGTTCAGTATGTAATGCGGACTTCAACAATTCAGCCAGCGATTAAACTTCCACAGCTGACCCCTCACCAGGGGAACACAAATAAAATTACACCACAGAACATCCAATCCTGCCTAGGTAAAGTTCCAGCTAAACGGGAACAAATACCATTCTGGTTGGCACAGAAAATTACCCAAATAGAGGCGGTGTTTCCTGACACCACCCCGCTGGAAAAACACAGGATTCTGACTATATGTCTCCCAATGGGAATCGCACCACACATTGAGGACTGTGACACTTGGGGTACAGTCTTTGCTTCCATCTATACAAAAACGCACGGTGTTCCATCCATTTCGGTAATACCAGATGTGCTAAAACAAATTCAAGATGAATACGGTCCAGAACCTGCTTTAACTCTTGGTATGAAATTACTGAAAGACTTCAAGCAAGTCTCGGCTATATTACTAGCCAACATAAAAGGTGAAGCAGCAAACGTGGCGATCCGCCAGAGGTTAAAAGAGACAGATATAGCAGACCAACCAGCTGAAATTGCCAGAATCATAGAAAAATCCTATGAAGAACTAGGCAGAGATAGTCTAGGTGGAATACCAGTAAAACCGCAACTGACTACAAGTCCAGAAAAAATATTTTTTAATAATAATTCACCAAAAAAGAACTGGGATGGAAATAAACAATCCAATCCTAAAGAAAAGAAATTCCAGTCCAGAGGAAGGTCTCCTAGGCGAAGAGAGAAATCTCCAAACCCGAGACAAAGGTCACCTCAGAGTGAACCCTCTGGGAATAGATATAACCTTAGAAATAGGGATAATATTAAAAAACCTGATAGATATCAAGACATTGATACACGTCCCTCTCAATCTTTTCAGAATTCCTCGCAGAAATCGGAAAGAAGAGGACGATCAGAAGAGCACGCCAAGTCCAAAGACAAGGAACCTGCTCAACTGAAAAAGAAATCACAATTTCCAAAAAAGAAGGTAGCCAGTATCAAGGTAGTTAACAATGCCGAGAATACTGAGGACACAACTGAAAAACGGAGAATGGGCTCAGACAATGCTAGACAGCGCAGCAGAGGTGAGCATAGCTCGCAAAGTCCTTATGAATCATCTGGAGACAGTGGACACGAATGAATACCTTCAAGTGGAAACTGCAGATACCAGAGTTAGCAAGCCCCACAAAATATACGAGATAACATTACGTATAGAGGGAGATAAGACTAGGAAAATAAGGGGACTATTTTGGGATAACCTATCCAAGGGCTATGACATCCTTCTAGCTGAAAAAGACTGGCCACCAGAGTTTGTCAGGGAGTGCCCTCATGGCGAAGAAGTAATTATGCCTGCCTTCTCGAATCAAATACCGATTCATAAAAAATATACACTTGCTAGAAAGTGGGCAGTGGCCTTAGCACCTGCTTTATATAAAAATCATGTAGGATGGGATGAGGATTCTCCTCCTCACAAAGTCCAGTTAAAATCACAACCTACTGCACAAAGGCAGTACCCAATTAAGCAAGAAGCTAAAAAACAAGTAAATGAAATACTAGATCAGCTAGAATACCAAGGGGTGATTGAAACTTGCACCTCACAAATGAACAATCCTTTGTTTCCGGTCTCCAAACCAGACAATTCATATCGTCTAGTTTTGGATTACCGACACCTTAACACATGTTGCAAAACTTTTGCAGTGCAAAACTCACACAGTGCTGCACTAATGAATAACATAGTGCGCAAAAAATACAAAACAACCTTGGACATCTCCAATGGATTCTTTTGTCAAAACATAGCACCAGAGAGCAGATATTTAACTGCATTTTCAGTAAATGGCACTCAAAAACAATTCTGTCGGTTAGCCCAGGGGTACAAGAATAGCCCGGGGGTATTCTCAGCGAGAGTAACAGAATTACTACAACTATATGATGATGAAGCATTATCTTATGTCGATGACATTTACTTAACAGATGATGACTTGGAGACTCACTTGAAAAGAGTGAACACCATAATACTTGGTTTCGCTGCAGAGGGTTACAAATTCAACTTCAAAAAGTCCAGAATTGCCCATCTGACGGTCCTATTCTTAGGATATGAGTTATCAAGTGAAGGCAAAAGCCTGGCAGACAATTTCCTAGAGAAATGTGCCGTAATCCAAGCTCCTAAAACACTAAAAAACCTACAGTCAATTCTAGGCTTCCTAAATTTCGGAAGAACATATATTGCAAATTACGCAGAAAGGGTCAAACCCCTTTACGATCTAATTAAACCAGACTTTAAAAGATCCAGTTGGACTCAAGCACACACAGAAATTTTGAGATCCTTACAAACAGACATGCTAATTAAAACAAAATTAGAAACCCGTGATAATACACGCAACCTTGTGATCCGAGTCATCCCAGGGAGATACGGATTCACATACCTAACCTCTAATGAGGGAGATAAGGTACCAATTGCATTCAAATCACATTTGTACACAAAAGCTGAACAGAGATTCAACAACAAAGGAAAAATTGTTCAAGCAGTTCAAACCGCAATAGCTAGAGAAAAAGACATAGCTGACGGTAGACATATCACAGTCAGAACAGCAGAATCAGCCTTTGAGGCATTAACAACACCGTGTAATTTACCAACAACAACATTGGATCCAGAATGGTTACAATGGGTAAATTCAATCACAACGGACAAAGTATATTACTTCTTTGATCCAGAACTAGAAGAATTAAAAAATCTAAAATATGAAAAAACGTATCCTCTGCCACTCGACATTCTGCCTCTACGACATTACGCCTGTGTAATCTATACAGACGGACATGCTCAACCCTCCGTTTGGGGAGAACATGCATACAATCCCACATGTGAGATTACAAAAGAAGTGTGGCACGGAGGTAAACTAAGACCTCTATTAACAAAATCACACTCAGTAGAAACTAATTCAGAACTACAAACTGAAATAATAGCTTTGAAAATGGCGCTAGATAATGCGGATCGCGAATTCCCGACACTTATAGTGTCAGATTCATATTTCTGCGTCAAAGCATATAACCAGGATTTGCAGACATGGATTCAGAACGGTTACAAAGATGACACAGATGCACCAATAAAGCAGAGATTGCTCTGGGAACAGGTAGCTCTTTTGAAAAAAGAACTACCAAAGACTCACGTGACACACTCACTGAGTCATCAGCGTGATGGCGTTCACGTTGTAGGGAATTCATTGGCTGAAACAGCCGCAGCGGCAGCCAGTAAACCGGCTCCCGTAGATCGAAAAAAGCGTACATTAAAATACATTGACGGCGAAACATTGCTGGCAGTAAAAACGTCATCAAAAGGCGACTGCTCGGCGTTACCGATCAACTATCCACTCAATTACACATACATCATAGATGCAAACTCCATTCCTTTTGCTCGAATCCCTGGAGTGGGGGATAGAGTGATTCCAAACATGGACAGGAGAAACTTGTTAATCGCAGACGCACACATGGGCGAGGGTCTCAGACACCTTAAAGTAAAAGATTCTCTGGAAGAATTACAATCACGGTACTGGTGGCCAGGCATGAGCCTGCACTACACCATGTTTGTAAAAAACTGCCCAAACTGCAACAGAGATCGCAGTGGGGAGAGAAGCAGTTTAATACCTCGTCGTATCAAGGCAGATAACATCACCACTAAAAAGAATGGCTTGCGATTAACATATACAGGCTAGTTCCCACTTATAATGTAGATCCACAGCACTCGGCTGACGTCCGGACTGTTATACAAGATTTGCGAGTCTAATTGGCATATACGCTAAGAGCATGCTACGTTCGACCATTTTTTTTTTTTTTCCTTTTCTCAGGCAATCCAGCCTGGGGGGGGAAAGAATGGCCAAATGAGCACAGCCCAGCGGGAATCTTCTCACTTCCTTCCTGAGGGTATGGGATGGTGTAAAGAAAAAACCAAGACAGAAAGCAATCTATAATAGAAAGGATATTAGGTTCGGGAGCTGGGTGGGTCAAACATCTAATAAGTGTCCAACGTAGTCTAAATAACTTGCCAAGAAATTCTCTGAAGGGATTCAGTCCGTACGAATTATTATTCGGAACTAGGATGTTGATCTCTGACCTTGATAGTCAGACTTCAGTGGTAACAGAAAAAAGCTTTGATGTCAAAGACCGTTTGGCTATTTTGCAGGACTTAAACAAAACAAGAAAAGACCTGAGCAACATACAGTTGAAAGAACAGCCAACGACCACTGAAGAATCACCACCTGTCCCAGCAAGACCTGTCTGGATTCCAAAAGTCGGGGATCTAGTCAGGGAGAAGATCGCGGTAAAGAAGGAATTTGGGCCTTCTTACAGAAAAGCAGTTCCTGTCTTGTCTGTCAACGGGACAAGATCAGTTGTACTACCGCCACTTGCTGGAAAAAAGGAGAACCGAGTTGTATCCATCGACCTGGTAAAACCACAACATGTGGCCGATAACAAACAGTAGGCCAAGTGGACTCCCAATAAGTAGCAGAACACCAAGGTTTGCTACCAGTACAGAGGTCCTATCAAAGAGGCTCATCACATTCGAAACGCCTACAGAAGAACAACAAGGACTATGCAACAATGCAATAGAACTTAGACCTCTGAAAACCCAAATAAAGACATTTAGCAGAGACACACCAATCTATACAGAAGTACCAAGTGAAAATGCGAGAAACAAAAATCCTGAACCAATTGGAACAATTGACAGAACTGCATCCGGTTACTTCATCAACTTCGATGATTCCTCTGAAGGCTTCAGCGAACAAAAGACACAGCCATCATCAAAATCCTTTAAAGACAAAGCTAAGGAACTTTTGAAACAACTGAAAGAAACATATCTAGTTTCTCCATGGATTGAATTTTGGGTGGGTTTTGGTGCATTTATCCTCATACTTTGGCTCATCATGGTATTTACCTTGGGACGCTTCATTGAGGGAAAATATGCTAAAATGGACACAGCAAGTCAGAACATCAACTTGGTCCTCAAACCACACACATCTTCACACGTCGAGAAAAGAGAACTTTCTTCAGAACTTTCTTCAGCCAACTTCACAGCAATTCCAATATCTGGTGGGGTAGCCTGGGACAACACTGACTATGAAATTTATGGTCCGGTCGAGATCCTGAAATATCCACACCAAATCAAGATCTCCTTGAGTGACTTTGCAAAACCAAACTCATTTGCTGATGATTGGGACTTTGAAAGTATAAACAATATGATGTCTGACTTAGTAATGTCTGCTAAATTTACAAAACATGATTATTTGCAGGGTTCTACAAATTATGACAGCATGTACTGCTATAACCATTATGGTAACCATTTCTTGCATAAATCTGCACAACCTAGAAATGTTTTAAATTTTAATCAATGGGAACATTGTGCTACACCTCCAAAAGGGAGCTCTAGAACCGTGTATGGCAAATATTCATATTTTTCAGGTTTTAACATAACTAATGCTGAAACATTTTATTACAAATTGTCAAACAAGACAGGGATGAAAACCATGATAACCAACACAAAATTGATATATTCAGATTCTTTCTTTGAAAAAATGAATACTTTTGGATTTGATTATTGGGACAAACATGTTGATTTGAAAAGTGTTTGGGGTACAAAAGAATGGCAAGTACAGGGTATAGAAGCTTTGTTTAGAGCCTGCATGATCCCAGAACAAATGATATTTTTAAATGACACCGTTCAACAAACCACCTGTCTTGGCTTAGCCAAAATCAAAGATTTAAATAACCTGTCTATTCCAAAGCCAATAATGTTTAGCAATAACTCTGAAACAGATGAAGAAATAGACATAAACCATATACTTAACCAAAACAGAACACATCCTGATTGGAAACAGTGGTTGATCTGGCCCACAGATACAAATAACTGTCAAGATAGATTCCTGAATAAAACACAGGGTTTCAAAATGACCAGGCCAGACCCTAGATATCCTCAAAGACATCACCCAGGGATAATAACAACCTACAGTGTGGGCAAATTATGCCTTCAATGGCTACAAACTTCCACACTGCCTGAAATTAAGCAACACCTAACTTTACTTACTGATGGTGCTGACTTGCGTGATTTCATAATGGGACCACGCAAACAGCGTCAAAAGCGTTTCATAGCAGCCTCTGTATATGCAGCATACAATGAGGCCTGGAAGGTTACTCAAATTGAGACAGCAGAGAGAATACGGGAAATTGACCGTATTAATTTGGAAAAATCACTTTCTGTAGTGGACAATGGGTTAATGACTCTGTCCTCCAGAATTTTTTCATTGGACAGCATTGTGTCTTCAGCAATCGACATATTATCGCAAGACTTACTGTTATTACAACATGGTCAGTCACAATTGCGTTCTATTGTACAGCTTGGCTGGACGTTACAAAATCTGCGTTCAGGCTATGTGCCTTGGCGTTTAATCAACACAACGTCACTATTTCAAATCTTTAACCTTACTGATAGACAGATCGGTATGGCGCAGAAGGGTGCTGATTATACAATCTTGAGCATTGAAAAACTAGAAAGATTACCGTTGACAATGTCAGAACGACCTGTCAGTGAATGGATAATCCACGGAATCATAAATATTCCAATCTCAACCTTCAGGTTTCAATACTGCCAAAAATATATACAGGCTGGCATGTACGAGAAATTGGGAAAGGGGTACCTTAAAACAACATGGAACCTGCCCTATTCACATGCATGTGTCAGTAACAAAGGACAGAAAGTGTTTCTTAGTGGCAACAATTGTGCTATGTCACTAAGCGGCACGCTTCTGTGTAACGGTATTAGTTTGCACGGAGCCTGTGAAGGGAATTCATACAACCTTTCATGTCACCAGCAAGGCGCACCTGCAACTGAAATAGAACCATTCTTTCAAAGACTCTATAATGGGAGTTACATTCTTATTGTAGACCGCAGATGCTGTAGTCTTATGCCCGGGACTCCTTATCTCGTCACTACGACGGCGAAGGTCAAGTGCTGTGGACGTTCTTTGTTTCCCAGCTCCTTTCCAGACAGGGAGGCAAGGGCATGGCCCGGTCTGAAAATTACTTCTATTCGAATAGACACTTTAAGCAGAATGAAAACAGTGCTTCTTCAGACGCCTACAAGGCTCACGTCATCTAAAGAAACGTATGATCTACAAGTCGCAAGGACGACTGCAGAGATACATACATTATTATCAACTAATTCCCCCGTACATTTCGCGGAAATTCTGAGCGAAATCTTAAATATTTCTGATACCACTGGGGTCTCAAAGGTATTTAAGACAGTATTTTCGATGGCATTAACACCATTCAAAGCCATACTGGGTATTTTTCCAGACTTCGTCCATTCGATTTTTGGCGGACTTCCCTTGATCCTGGGACTAATTGCAGGAATCCTATTCCTAGTCCTTATTTTTCGTTATGGCAACCCATGTCACAGATCAAACTCTTGCGACAATGGAAGATACGATCCTAGCCATTGGATACCGGGACCGGATATCAAAAATCCTGGGACTATCCCGGCTTAGAGACCTAAACATGACTTGGTTTCTATCATTTCGACCAATGTGGCAAAGGTGTGTTTTACCTGTACTAAGGTGTCTGCTATGCGGAGAAGAATGCGTGTTAGACACCTGTCTGACGCTACAATCGGATGCGCCGGTGGATGCAGATACACTGTTGGTTCCTACCAAGGTTCACGCACTGTGCTGCCCTCAAAGGCTGCCAATTCTGATGACGGCATTCCTGGAATCTTCACCACTGCGATTGAAGAGTAGTGAAGTTCAAGATGAAAGCAGCATCGAACAGGTACGACCTTCTGTCAGCAATGCAAATCAGAATGTCAATGGAGACAATCATGCGCATGAATGCATGGTTACCCCTATTTCCGACTTAGAGGAACTTTCCCATGAAGCTGTTGACAGTTTTTTCGAAAGCCTGAATGATATGATGTTCTCTCCGGAACAGAAATAGAGACTTTTGAGTAAACTCGCACACGGCGTTCCCTGAATTCGGCCTTCAACTTTAAAAATAAAGTCACATGAACAATTACAATCCAGTTCACGGACAGCAACTTTTTTCAGCAAGCCCCTAAAATATTTTTCTATATATTCTTTCCCGGGACACTGATTTTCTGCTTAAAGTAAGAGACTATTCCTAGAGAACTAAGATTTCTATTTTAGATACTTTATAGACTTTATAGACTTTAGCTGCCCGCTGGTATGTTCGCAATAGATTTTATGTGATGAAATGGTTTCGACTTTTTTTCTGTATAGCCATATTAAGAGCCATTTCATGTGTATTTCTCATATACCAACAAGCAATAATACATAACAATGCGTGTTTACTTTTGCATTTAATTCATAGCTTAAGTGCATACAATATATATGACTGCAATTTTTCAGTATATTTGAAAATTTCGAAATGCATTTATGTATTTTGGGGTGGTAAGGTATACACTATACTCTATAGTATGTTGTACTATGTTATACTATGCATAGATTAGTAGATATGACCATAGTTAGCGTGGAGTGGGTGTCGTGTATTTCTATAGGTTCTGATTCGATCCCCCTATTCCTGACCCTATTCTGGTTAAACTTACTAGCTAGTTAACTAACAGTCAGCCCATGAGGCAAGAAAACCCCCATGATGCAGATAGCGTTATCTGACGCAGTCACACTACGGCACAGGAACGTGTTATCTGATTAGGTCATAACGCTTGAGATCTAATTAGACAAGCGACATTCCTCCAGCCCCTGATAAGGCATACGACGTTCTCATAACAAATCAAACCTATGACAACCTGGATAATCCGTGCGGCCATTGTTTTGATTTCACAGAGAACTTTAGTAAAGAATGTGCTAACGAGCAAGTCGTATGACATCTTTATTGACGTACCTATGTCCATCCTTACGTCAATCCCGGCACCTTTAAGGTATAAATATTGCCGACCTTGCCCTATGCAAACACACGCGTGGTGACAAGACGGAGCAGCCATACTTGCCGAAGCCGAGAGCAGAAGCAGACCCCGCAGGCAGCAGCCCCGCCTTCCTGACGCGCTGAGAGACGCGCTGCTATCTCAAGCCGAGAGACCCAGCACCGGCGCTTCTGGGCAGCCCTCGCAGGCAGCCTGGAATATCGAGAGCAGAGAAAGAGATACCATTCCTCATTCATCCTAAATTCCAGGTACAGAACTGAATAACCCCTCCTAGAGAATTCTTTAGTTATTCACTTGGCAAAAACAAACTTAACTTAAACTGTAACTTTCTATTCCCGCCCACGCATTAGACTTAGGTCAGGTACACGGGGTAGGCGTATTTAGAAACACCAGTTGAGTGCGTTTAGTCAAATGTATATGTGTATGTAAATATATTTTAATCATTTTAAACATCATATGGCTCAGAAACCATATCAATGTTTTTACAGTATTATTTTATACTATTGCTTCTAATGTATGCACTTTACTTAACTATAAGTATTGCAATAATATCGATCCATTTCTCTTGTACGAGAAAAGAGACTGATCAATAAATAACATCTTTTATTGAACACGCCCGTCTCTTCCTTTTCTCTACATTCTGATGAGACTAAGAATGCACGTACTGACTGAGTAAAATAATTGCCTTGTGCTCACACGACTCTCGAGATTGACTCTTGATTAGGGAAGAGCAAAGTTGTCATGTTCTATGGTTGTCAGAAACTAAATCCCTTCTTGTCTAATCAGGGGAGTTCATCCTTCCTTGAACATTCGAGAAAGTTTCTAGCGAACTCTGAGCTTAGCTGGCAAACCCAAAAATTAAGTCTAGTATCGACAGTAGTAGACCTAGTTAACGTCTGGCCTAGGCCTTTACTGCTGTAGGTACTATTCCAATGCGCAGAGCCTATTGGGAAAATAGGAGCTACACTACAGTTTTGAAAATAGCGAAATTAATAGCTTTGTCATTTACAATGCCAATACTTTAAACTTTTGCAAATGTGACACCTATAGCATTTGTAATGCACATTGTGTTGTATTTACGTGACTTAGATGTATTGATATTACAAATAACAATGTTTTTTTTAAAATAATTAATACTTAAATAAAAGTTATTGTAATTTATAATGGCAATAGCTTAAACTTGAGTAAATAACTTTTGTGAAGATTATGTTCAGTGTATTTTATTGTGGCGAAAATCCAAGAAAAGAAGTGAAATATTAACATCTTTTTGTGACATTTGTAATAAAGCTTGAAACATTGATAGAACATATTTGAACCAGTTGTTGTTGAATGGTTGCACACATTGATGCTGTGGTGGCACTGAGTGATGTTGTGGTGGCGACGAGTGATGCTGTGGCCTTCAGTGATGCTGTGATAGCGCATAGTGATGTTGTGGTGCCCCTGAGTGATGCTGTGGTGGTGCTGAGTGATGCTGTGATGATGCGATAGATAGAGTGAGTGCGATAGATAGATAGAGGGAGGGCGATAGATAGATAGGAGGGAGATAGATAGAGGGAGGGCGACAGATAGAGGGAGGGCGTTGGATAGATAAGAGTGAGGGCGATAAATAGATAGAGTGAGGGTAATAGATAGAGTGAGAGCGATAGATAGAGAGACAGATAGAGTGATAGACAGATAGAGTGATGGCGATAGATAGAGTGAGTGCGATAGATAGACAGATAGAGTGAGGGCGATAGATAGAGTGAGGGCGATAGATAGAGTGAGGGCGATAGATAGATAGAGTGAGGGCGATAGATAGATAGAGTGAGGGCGATAGAGATGGATATGAGGGAAGGGTAAAGAAGTGTGACAAAGATGGATCTGATGAATGTGTAAAGAAGTGTGACAAAGAGATGGATCTGAGGAATGGGTAAAGAAGTGTGACAAAGAGAGATGGATCTGAGGAATGGGTAAAGAAGTGCGACAAAGAGATGGATCTGAGGAATGGGCAAAGAGAGATGGATCAGAGGAATGGGTAAAGAAGTGTGACAAAGAGATGGATCTGAGGAATGGGTAACGAAGCGTGACAAAGAGAATGCTTGAGTATTGGAACAGCTGAGTTCCACCAACAACAGTTTTTCGCTCAGCTCATGGGATCATAACGTGCCATACGCAAACAAGGAACTTTACAGCAGGTATTTTAAAGGTAGATAGACAGCCTAAAATTATTGTTACTTACTGTTCAGTACTGAAATCAGTCTGACTGAGTACAAGGAAACGGACTTGCGGTGCAAGGGGTGTATCTAAAAACCAGCTCTGGCAAAGCCAAAAGGTATCAACTTTCTAAGATAGTGATATTTAGTCATGCTGTACAGCAGGGGTACTCACAGACATTTGCACAGGGGCATCAAAGTACGGTCTGTGGTGTGACAGAGGGCCGCACTGATGCAGAGGGGTGGTGGTAGGGGTCTGGGTGGGTCAGAGACTGTGTGAGGAGGTCTTAAAAAAATGTTAAATAAACGGACAAGCATTTCTTTGCAGATTAAACATTTTGTTCTGGATAATAGTGCTCAGCAGCTCACACTGCTGTTCACTAGGAGGAGGCCACATGTAAAGGTCAAGAGGGGCACAAGCGGCCCCGGCCCCTACTTTGAGTATCATAGCTGTACAGCATTGCGGCTGCTGAGCATCATGGCTTATATTTTTGTTTAAAAAAATATACATATATAAACACCATTATGAAGCCAACTGTGTCATTTTGTAGGAGCATGCCTATATGCATGCCTACAAAATGCAGAAAGTACTTTTTTTATTTACCAATATCTTATTGTGTGGTAATAGCTTTATATAGCGCTTACTACCCCGGATGAGGGAGAGGCGTTGAATCGCTTTTTCGGCGAGTAGTATAGTGAAATATGAAAGTAATTTGAGTGGTGGATATGATAGTTAATTATTTGGATTAAAATGGATAGTGGAGGGATAGAAGAGGGAAAAAAGGTTTTCATTTATATAGCGCTTGCTACCCCTGTTGGGGTGTTGAAGCGCTTTTTTGGCCAGTGCTATTCCGGAACCCATAAAGGATTAGTGGTGAATTAATATAGTGAAATGTGAAAGTATTTTGAGTGGTGGATATGTTAGATTGGTAAAAACAGCACAAAACGTGATTTGTTTTTACTTTTAGCACAAAGGTGCTCAAAAGAAAGAAAACCAGTAAGGAGGTCTGATAGAGGTAGAATAGGAGAAGTGAGATAACTGATCCCTGAGGGTCACTGCAGAGTGGGCTGTGGAGAGGGAGTGAAGGTGAGTGGGGGCCTGTTTTCTGGCGTCTGTCTTTGAGGTAACAGGCGATTTTTTTCTGATTCTTTCTGTACATTTCAAGGCTTTCCAGCCTGAGAATGAGTGTTTGGTGATGGGTTGTATCAGAAAGCTTATACTAAGTCCATAAGGCAGCAGTGGAGTTGTTTTGTCCTCTGTAAGATTTAAGTCCTCCAAGCTGGATATCTCTTTTAGGTCATTCTGATTTTGGGCCTCTGGCTGGTGGGAATCCTAATGATTCCTCTGTCCGCAGGTCGTTTCCCAGGGTGAGGTTAAGGGGATGTACTAAGACCTTTTCCAAATCAGCTTATCCAGGCGTCTGGAAACTGGTCTGTAGTTTGCAGGTTTGGAAAGTTTAAAGTTCATGGTTGAGAAGGGTTCTCGTGTAGGAGGCCTTTTGCTTGGATTTTTTTCAGGATGTTACTTATTTCCGATTTGGCACAAGTATTCAGTGTTTGATTCACTCACATCTTTCATTGGTTGGTCGTGGGGTGTGCGAGTCACACATGCATTGTATCTCGTGCTCCTTCACAAGAACATGCTTGCCTCTCTCTTTCGCTGTCAAAGCGCTTAGAAGCCACATATATTTGGTGCATAACCATGTATAGAAACAAAGTATTGTGTTCTCTCCCAAAGCCTGCATCCACTTCGTTCATACTGCAAGTATTTAAATGTCTCCCTCATTGCTCCTCTTAGTAGTTTGCTCTGCTGCAGAGAATCCCTATGCCGGCTCCGCCTTTTACCATCGATCCGTACTGTCTTTCTAGCTGATAGACGCGCTTGCCTTTAAAAACTGTGCCTCCTCCAAGCGCCTGACCAGAGCCTTACCATACGAATCTGTGGTGCACAGTATGCTGGGAACAGGAAAGATATCAGTGATGCACCCGATAATAATTGTCTTTTTTTTGGAATTGAAAGTGCTGAGAGAGTGGAATTTTGCAGCTGCTGCAAGAGCCGTAGAAGGCGATCTAGATATGACAGAGGTACTTGTGGATGCTGTGAATGACAGCGGTGGAACAAATGAAGCAACAATGAGACACCCCCTGTTGAAAAACTGCAAGGGCCACGTAACATGTGCAGCAACACGCACGCAGACACAGGGGGCGGCCACACACACGCAGACACAGAGGCGGCCACACACATATGCGACACTGATGTGCAAACAGGCACCACGTGCAGCCACACACACATACTACACTGATATGCAAACAGGCACCACATGCACGTGCACTGTGACACTTATCTGCCGACAGCCACACAATTAATTAATGCACTCACATTGGCACAGATGCATGCACAGTGACACTTGCACAAGCAGACTCTGGGACACTCCTACACAACGACACGAGCGGCACTACTAATGCACTCATCGTGTGTTGCCTACGTAGAGTGCGCACCCAGGCACAACAGTTCTGCCCGCCAATGCCATACTCTTACTCAAGTACCACAACCGCGGGACGCTCACACCATCGATGTGAGTCTCACACTGCACAAGCCAACAGGTGACCGGGATCACTCCAGCGCGATGAATACATATGCCAGGCTCCCTCGAAACAGGCAGCAAGCAGTTTGACTGAAACCGCAGAGCCATGTGTAAACAAACGCACGCGCTGTGCGGCTAGCTCAGAATGTTGTGAGGGTATACCAAGGTGTGCTATACAAATCACACGTCGTGCAACATAGCAGCAATATTTATTTAATTGTGTGTGTGTGTGCAAACTGCAGTGTTATAAAAGGCCATGTTTAACATGCAGTGAGTTTTATTTCAAGGTTCCAGTACAATATGGGTTTTTTACACTGGGGGGGACCTACATTCATTCTGATTTCCTTCCTGCAGCCATTTAATGTATAACGCATGATAGATAGTGCATTTAGATAATGATAAGTCCACACCACTCTATAGAACGTCACCATAGCCCACAGTTTAATTATCAAGCTGTTCATGAAAGCGAAGCAAAACCTGACCATTGTAATTACAATCAGGGCCTCTTGTTAGATGAACATAGCAGGAGCAGCTTAAACAAGTCTTCTTTAACCACTACAGCGCTAGCGGGTTTTCCCGCTGTGCGCTGGATGTTCAT
The DNA here is from genome assembly GCF_964261635.1 of Lissotriton helveticus. Taxonomy (NCBI): domain Eukaryota; kingdom Metazoa; phylum Chordata; class Amphibia; order Caudata; family Salamandridae; genus Lissotriton; species Lissotriton helveticus. Next base: position 65,531,299 of record NC_136064.1, read on the forward strand.
AAATCACACTTTACATGACAAAGCCAGCTCGTCATGCGCGCAGCGCAGGTAACGCCCATGACGAGCTGGCTTTGTCATTAGCGTGGAAGGGGTTAAAAACAAGCTGCCTGTGGGAGGGAGGCTGATGATGTGATGACAGGCAGAAATGAGAAGCGGCCTTGAAGCAGGGGGCGGGGCAGCAGAACCCTTTGATGTAGCTCATGGCCTGGCGGCCGTGAAAGTGCAAGCAATTAGGGGGGAGGAGAAGTGAGGCCAGCGCGCACTGCGCACGCTGGGGAAGCCTGTGGGAGGGAGGCAGATGGCTTTGATGTGGGGAAATGCGCGTGCTTTTGTTCACGTGATTTCACATGAACTGTTTGAAATCCGCCTGATGGTGTGAGAACTTATTTTGCCCACTAAAATTCTCCCCTATCCATTCCTGCGGAATGGGATAGGCTCGACCTAAAAAACTGGGTTTCAGGCTTCCTTTTGCAGAATCTATGGATGAGCCTTGCAGCTGCCTCTCATGGAAGCTCGTGAGCCCAAGCACAAGAAAACCTGTGTTCTCTGCTCAGTGTAGCTCCAAGAGAGTATGCTGCTGCTTTTGTTATTTCAATGACTCAATGGATTTGTGCTCCTACGTGCTTGTCAAGAACTCCTTTCTCACCTCAAGGAGCTACACATCTTGGAAGATTTCAATTGCCTTTACTAGTTGTTTGATAATTAATGTCTCAGCCTCCCTGCAATTTCACCAGTCGGTCTTTCTAACTTCAGTACAACTCAAACCTCCATTTCTCAACTAGTGTAGGTTCTCACAGATAGTGTTTTCCAGTTATCGGCCTCATCAAGAATACCAATCTAGAGTGGACATAGACCTAGTAACACTGCAATGTCCATATGTAGAAGGGGACATAGGCCTATACACGTTGCAATGCCCTTACGTAGAGTAAACATAGACCTATGCATGCTGTATTGTCCCTGTGTAGAGTGAACGTAGACCTACATAAGCTGCAATTTCCCTATGTAGAGTGAACATAGACCTATACATGCTGCAATACCCCAATGCAAAGTGAACATAGACCTATATTTGCTGCAATGTCCCTATGTAGAGAGTACATAGACCCATACATGTTGCAATGTTCATATGTAGAGTGAACATAGACCTACTTGGGGCTATACATATTGCAGACAATGCCCCTATGTAAAGTGAACATAATAATAAAGGAATTTATAAAGCGCCTGGTGACGCCTTCACGGCGTGTCCCCGCGCTATCATAGACCTATACATGCTGCAGACAGTGCCCCTATGTGAAGTGACCATATACCTATACAGGCTGCAGACAGTGCCCCTATGTGAAGTGACCATATACCTATACATGCTGCAGGCAATGCCTCTGTGTAAAGTGAACATAGACCTATACATGCTTCAGACAGTGTCCCATTGGGACCTGAACATAGACCTATAAATGCTGCAGACAGTGCCCCTATGTGAAGTGAACATAGACCTACACATGCTGCAGACAGTGCCCGTATGTGAAGTGAACAAAGACCTATACATGCTGCAGACAGTGTCCCTATGTAAGGTGAACATAGACTTATACAAGCTGCAGACAGTGTCCCTATATAGAGTGAACATAGACCAATACATGCTGCAAAAATCCTATGTAGAGTGAACATAGACCTATTCATGCTGCAAAAATCCTATGTAGAGTGAACATAGACCTATTCATGCTGCAAAAATCCTATGTAGAGTGAACACAGACCTATTCATGCTGCAGACAGTGTCCCTATGTAAAGCACACATAGACCTATACATGCTGCGACACCCCTATGAACAGTGAACAAAGACCTAACCATACTGCAGAGCCCCTGTGAACAAAGACCTATACATGCTGCAACACCCCTATGGACAGTGAACAAAGACCTATACATGCTGCAACACCCCTGAGTAGAGTGAAGATAGACCTATAGATGCTGCATTGTCTCTATTTAGAGTAAAGATAGGCATATATATGCTACAGCGTCCCTATGTAGAATGAAGAGTGACTGCAGTGTCACTATGTACAGTGAACACAGACCTATACATACTGCCTGAGAGATGCCATAGAACATCTCTACTAAATTGCTTCCGCGTCAAGTACTTCTGAAGATGAAAGTTATTCGGAAAGGTTGGAATCTGACTTTTGCGTACACGAAGTTCCTCTTGAACATCTTCTTAAACCCACAAGCATAATTTAAATAGACTATAGCTGCTAATGAGCCTATTTGTCAGCTGAGCAACTAACTAAAAAGAAAAGTGAGGATTTGCCACCTTTAGTGGCTGTGAATGGACAACACCCCTCAGCTGCTTGTTCTGCCTTTGTCCAGCACCCAATAGCTGCTTCTGTGGCCTAGCCTAAAAGTTTGAGAAAAAAAAAAGATCAGTGTAGCACCTACCTTCTGTTGGTGCAAGATACTCAGCCAACTGCCTTTGTTATGTTATCAGTGTCTGTGTAGTATGTGCCTGCCATGCCTTGCACTCTCAGCATTACGGTGATGCCTTTCCACAGGGCCCTTGGCTTTCTAACTGTAACCTGTTATTTGTAGTGCTCAGTGATGATTCTTATTGATGTTACGGAGAACCCTTGGGTGCCCTACTGTGCTGGAGTTTGCCTGTAGTATTTGCTACATACATTTTGATTCCAAGTGAGCCAGACTTAGCACCATTCTTTGCATTCCAAGAAGATGAATGGTTGTCGACTGTCCACTGGGTGTGTTGTGAAGGACATTCATTCCATAACAAATATTTGGCTTGGTGCTTTATTGTGTGCTTGCGGACTCAGATCGACTGATATAAGGATAATTGACAAGTATGTGATGAATAAATCGCAAGTGGTATATAGCAAGTTTGTTGACATTTCAACAGCCTTTGACTGGGTAGAAAGACCCACTCTGTGGAGGAAACTAAAGAAAATGGAGATCCCCATGTGCTCTTCTAAGACCAATAGTTGCTTTTCCCTCATCAACCTGGTGTAGAGTACAAATGGGGGGGATAAGGGACTGACTCAAGATCTCTACTTTAAATGGCTTGTAGCAGGGATGTCTCTTGGCTACTCTTTTGTTTTCACTATTTCTTAGCGATTTACCCAATTGTTTCTTAAAAGTAAACAACTTTCCTCCAAAAACTGCATCACACATTTGTATGTTTTTATGTACGCTGATGATTTGGTCATTTTTTAGCTCACACCTTTTTGTCTACAGTGTAACATGGACACACTCTTCAGATATACTGAAAACGATTTTTTTTTTTAAGTAAACATTTCTAAGACAAAAGTGGTACCGTTTAGGGGGAGGAAACACGATTGTCACTTCCACTGAAAATTGGGCAGGATACCAGTTGAGGTATCAAGGACGTATACCTATTCGAAGAAAGTCTTTTCACAAACATTAGGAACTGCCACTCACTTTTTACATTTGGAGTTCAAGGCTATAGCTCATGTAAGTGATGTAAAAGGATGTTATTCTTCTTTGGGAAAGAGACACTTTCATTCCCTTCTAGAAATCTATCGAGCAAAGATACTCTCCACTCTGTCATATGCACTAGAGTATATTTCGAATGTATGACGTTACAACGAATTCCGTTGCAACGCATGCCTTTACCACGCATGCGTTACAACGGAATTCGTTCACCACGCATAACCTTTACCTCGACTACTTGCGTGGTGACGTCATACGTCGTTAAGAGGAAACAGATTTTTTTTTCCGATTTCTCTTAAACGACGCTGATTATGTGCAGATTCCGACGTGACTTCTGGTGAGTTTTTAAATTTGGGGGGGGAGACCCCCCCAAGCCCTCCCGTTTTACTTTTTACCTTTACCACATATGCCTTTACTACAAAACTCGTAGTAAAGGTATGCGTGGTAAAGGCTTTAGTGGTAACCACGCATGCGTTGTACTGCATGCGTGGTTAAAGATTTCGTGGAAACGGCTTCGTTGTAAAGGCCGTTTCCCATATATTTCTATATATAAGTGGTCAATATAAAATTTAAATGAAGGGAAGCTTCTCCCTTAGAGAACCACTATGAGCCAAGCCATATCAGTACAAGCACTACATTTAGAGCTCATTATAGTTAGCGCTTTTCTAGATCTTTGGCAAATGTAATAAGATGGGCATATAACTTACTACATGCGGCAGAAAGCTCTCAGAGTGTTCTCTTACTTAAAGAGTCAAACTTTTAAGGCTGGAAAGAGCCAGTACATTTTTAATGAAAATTTCGCGAGTGCCTTAGAGCATTTTCAATGTTCTATCACCCTACTGCAGTCCTGGTCACCAGCACTTTTTAATTACACCTTGAATGAGTTATGATCTTAACATTGTACACTGTTCCCTGTTAGTAAATAATAGGCTATTTGTTAATAAACTAGAATATAAAATTAATCAAAGATAGCTGAGACATACATTAAATCCCAGCCTTAAATGATGTATTATCATTTTACGTTTAGGGGTCTTATCATTAAAAACCTACACCAAACACTGGAGTGACAAGTGGCAAGTCTGGATCTTGTGAACTCTGTAGGGAAGATGTGCAAGATGTTGTGCATGTTTTATAGGTCTGCCCCAGTAAAGTCTTGGTGGAAGCTCAGAACCGCTTTATAAAACGTATACGTTTTAAATAAAGCATATCTAAAATTAGTGATTTGAGATGTCCAACTAGATCACCCCTTGATGAATTTGTTTGTATGCTATAAACTGTATAAATGTTTTACAACTTTTCTACTGTTGTATTAATAGATAAAAAGGTATTAAGGTGCCATATTTAATTTTGTATTGACCCTGAATGTTTTATATTGTTGATCTCTGATGAGGTCTTAATTAATAAAAAACTGATTTGATTGTCTAATGTTTTGTTTTGGATCTGTGAGCAACAGTTCATTTGAGGGAGGGAGTTGTCGCCCTGAAGAGCATCCCTTTGCCAATTATTTGGGCCTTGATACATGTTTAACAATCACAAACCAACATCTCTCAAAGATGTCCAACAATCACAGCAAAGATGTAATACACTGATTATTTATAAAGCATGTTAAACCACCCACATTTTTCCATAAAATATTGGGTATTGAACAGGAGGGATGGAAATGCCCAAGAGAGGAAAAGAAAGGGACAAGAGGAAGGAATTATGGAAGAGTGTTCCCCAAAATGTTAGCATCTCACAGGACGGGAGGTTGTGCCTTGTGAATAGCCAATCACAGGCTTCTGGTTGGCAGAAGGGGAGGAGAGGAAAGGGAGGCATGGTGCGAGGGTAGCTCTCGGAAGAGTAAACATGCAAAAAAGGAGTTAAAAGTCAAAGACTGGGTCTGTCTGGAAGAGGATTTATTGTTTAGAAATCAATATAATTGGTTCCAGGGATATAGCAGGTGGTAAGTGATTCTTGGAAGCAGGAGACCATCCCATCACAATAACAGAGACCCCTCATGCACGTGTCACTGGAATAAATAAATTTACTTTGCGCCCAGAAGAGGTAGTAATAGGAGAAAGTTGGTGGCTCGGGGCTTGTTATTGTGCTGGGTGCCTGGGGCTTTGCGGGAGAACTTTAACAGGATACTGAACATCTGCCCACAACACTCGCCGAGGTCAGTACAGCCTGTTCTGGGCTTGTAATACTTGATGATGCCTGCTCCACTGATACCCACGTGATCTTATCCTTGCGGTAAAAAACTGCTGCACACACACGAGACGAGGCACGACTGATGCACATGAAGACGAGGGTGCAGAACCCTGCACATGATATCCAGGATTAGTGGGGCAGGTGCAGAAGGCGACATGAATACCTGGGCCTCTTCTCTCGTGGTTTGTTGGCATAATATTGGGAGAGATTGGCTTTATAAAACAACACCAGATCGAGAATAAAACTTGATTGTCATGTCCTTTTTACTTTAATACGCACGCTCCCTATAGTTAAATTTAAACGAGGCTTATGTACCAATGTGAACAAATTCTAATCACGCGGCATTAATGTCACACGGATCTGTTCTTCCGAATCTACACGAGGCTTGTGCATTAGAGGTGAAAAAGGAACCGCACAATTTCTCAGTTTAAATATCAGCCATCCACCGCACAGAGGATAAACTCCGTCCTTTGCTGAAGGGTGCTTCTAAAAGCACTTTATTTCACGGTTTACATGAGTTGGGAAGTCCATGCCTTCCATAGCTTTCGGCACATTTTAGATCCATTTCTACTGTTTATTAATCTTTAGTCAATTACTCTCCCCACCTTTAACGATTATGAAAATTGTCAAGCCTGGATACTCGACCATGCTGCTTGCTGTTAGGCCTTCCCTGCATTAAACTCATTAAAAGGGTTTCCCTTTTCCAAGTACACCAGCTTGCCAGAAAGCATCAGTACCGTTTCATTAAAACTATTCACAGTGGTCCTTTTTTAAATGAATATTGCAATTACATATACATTCTGCCACGGTTTAGGTGCCAGGATTTTTATCTTTGTAGCATGTGCTCACGATAAAAGATTTCTTTAAAAAGTCATCGCTGCATCAGCTTGCCAACGCCAGACCTATTGCTTTGCCAATTGTTTATCTATAACATTCATCTCTTCTCGTGACACTGAATCCGAAACATGATTTACTAGAGAGCTACTCATGACCCAGACGGAGCTTCAAGGCGCTGTGTTGCCCTTTCCAAAAACCTGCACGCAGCCAAAGTCTAGATCCACAAATTGTCTCCATTCCTCTTGTCACATACTCCCACACAGCCCGGGCATCTATTATCTCAAGTCTTCCTATTCTTGGGTATACACCTGCAATCCGCGCCCCTCCTCGCCTCTGTGTGCATGCCCTTTATTGTGTGTTGCGACTTCATGTGCAATAATGCAAACTAACTACAGGTCACAGAATAAAAGAACGGGAAAGTTTGAAGGCGTCACCTGATGCGAAGCCGCTTCGCAGCGCTGGATGTTAACTCCACCTTTATTACGGCACGAGGGTCAGTAAACAACCACTTCTAACATGTCTGCCTCGACAGCCCGCAGGGCCGAAATACCTGTCTTTACAAACTGACTCCAGCAGCTGCCTGTGGGTGCCACCAGTACAACAGCGTTGTCAGCTGATAAGCACCTGACTGTCTTGAGTCACAAGTCTTCCCTCTGACCCACAGGTGCCTGGGGATGTTTATCAGGTCTCACCTGAGGCTACAGCCACCTGCCTCCCCTGCTGATCTCTCTGAAATTCTTACTTCACCTGTGCCCCCCCTTCTTGTGTACTCCGTACTCCACACCGCAGAGCACGATGCACACAGTCAAAATAGGGTACAACCAAGCAGCTTTGAGCCTTCAAAGAATAAACAGAGCACTGAGTTCTAGCACAGCCAACAGTTGCTCAAGTACTTTATAGAGTGCAGAGCCCTCAAGAGCACGTTACCCCTCCCCAAAAAAATCACAGTGACCAGATCCTCTCACTTGCGTCACCCCAAACACCTCACATCAAACGTACTGCTGCTCTGACTCTCAGCCCAGTACCATGTACCCTAAAAACATGCTTACATATAGTGCTTTAAATGAGCCGGCACTCTCGGGTACGGAGTGCCCGCACTTTTATCATTTGAAATAGTCTTCTCAAATGGGGGTGAATGGGAGAGTGCCTGTAATTCTCAGTGGCAGGCAGGTGCTACGAGATAGTGGGTACCTGCACTTGCATATTTCTATTTCAAGCACGGTTTATAGCCTTTAAACATCCAAGGGCACTGCCGCGAGACCGACCCCGCCGACCCCCTGCTCACCCTCGTGAGCACAGACACAATCTTCCGTTATCTCCTCATGTACTAATACAGCGCCCCGATACCGAGGCCTCCCCCCCAGTTATCAGACAATCAAAGAGCATAGTACTGCGCAGGCGGGCAACTAGAGCCAAATTTGGGGGGGGGCAGAAAATATTTGGGGTGTGGGCTAATTCTTCCAACCACGGACAAAGTGGCTGTGAGAAGGGGTGACCACACAACAAAAGCCTCATTTACAACTAAATGTTATTTTAAAGACCTGTTAAGTACTCGGATGCGGCTGCAATTACGTGCTCGGCAGCCCGCGTAGCTGTGCCAGCCCGGGCTGACAGGCACGACGGGGGGGGGCTGAAGCCCCGTGAGCCCAATGGGTGTTGCGCGCCTGGTACTGCGACACCCTCACTAGTCACAGGGCGCTTTGCTAAGCACCGCCACCTGCCCCCGACACCCTGCCTGCCTGATCCCACTTCTAGTATCTTAGTTTTTTTTTTAATGTGATTTTATATAGGGCGAACATTACCCGAAGGTGTCAGAGCGCTTTACAAAAGAACCAGTTGCGATACATAAGGATTTAGGATTACATGAGTTACATAAAAGATACAAACAGGAAAAAAAATGCAAATGTACAAGTTGTAAAGTTACGCAGGGAAGAGATACAAATAGAAACAAATTGCAAATGTACAAGTAGTAAAGTCACTCATGGAAGAGATACAAATTGATAAACTCTAAGAATCACATAGGAATGGTAGTGAGTATTTACTTACCCTGGGCGTCAGAATCAGCGGGGTTACTACCCCAGAGTGTGCCGGGTGGACGTCTCTGTCCTCTCTACCTACACCTATAAACTGTACTGTAGATGACACAGGGCAGGCTTCTGTCTGGGAACTAGGGACTTTCTTACCCGATTCGGGAGGTCTTTCAATCCAGTCGAATTCGCCTCGCTCATGCTACCTCAGCCCCTCGCTTTGTTTTGAGTGCTCCGGCCCCTGTCCTCGCGGTCCCTCTCCCTCCTGCATCCCGCCCTGGCGGCTGTTGTTTTTATCGGTCCCTCTGGCAGTGCCTCTGCTCCCAGTTCCTGGTCTCGGTCACCTGACTCCCAGTCCGGTCCCGCGCACCCGTCACGCAGTAGGCGTACCAGGAACGGCGCGAGGCCGCGAGCATCAGACAGGGAGTTGCACAATGTGCTGAGGCAGCGGCAAACGGACCTGGCTTTGTAGTACAATGTGTGTGCATACTGGGACCATTGGAGTCACAGCGACGAGAAACTGCGATTCCCAAAAACAAGATAGATGCTGCCTAAAACGGAGCAACTGCCTTGCAGTGTCATAAGCTCCAGAACGCTCATTTTCCCGAAGTGTATGCGTGAGTAGCTGTATTTTGTGTGTGCAGTTTTATACAGCGTGAACTCGACCCGCTTTAGATGAGAACCAGTTCCACTGCACAGGAATACATTTAAAAACAAGCTGAGTGAGGATCGCCGGGCGCGAAACAGCGCGGTGGGAGCGCACAAGACGACACGCAGTCGCCGTGAGCGTGCACATCAGCTGTAGCGGCGCAAGCTGAAAATCGCGGGAGAAGACACGCTGACCTCCGAGTCTGCCTGCTGCCAAGACTGACCCACTGCGGAGGGAGAGGGACACGCGGAAAGAGCCTGGTGAGTGGGGGGGTGGGAAGGGGGGTGTGTGTGTGTGTGCCAGCGTGTGTGTGCGCGCGCGCGCGCGTGTGTGTGTGCTTCCGTGAGTGTGGCTGTGTGCGCGCATGATTGTGAGAGGCTGCCGCTGTGAATGTGGAGCAAAAGATGTGCACGGCTCCGGGGGCCTGGGCATGCGCGTCCACGATGTGAAATCGACGCACGTGCCCAGGTCTGTCTCCCTTGAGAGCCAACTCCACAGCAATAGGTCTCGAGCGAGACCTAATGACTCATTCTCTTTCCTTTCTTTGAATGGCATTAGCAGTTTGGAGTTGTGTAGGTGTTTATTAATGTTTATATGTATACACTCATGAATGCTATTTCCCTTTTGAGGTGTTGATGAGTTATTACTGGTTTAAAACTAAAACAGGAAAGCCTAGATATATTATCATACCACACATTATACAGATATTGCAAGTCACTGTCCGTTGATCATATAGAAGAGTATGTCTGATAAGTGAAGTTCCTTTTTGGAACTCTGTTGTGTTGGTGGGGATGTCTTTTGACAAATGTGCTTCCACTAGAGTAGTGGAAACACTTTCTCCAAAATAGAATGCAGTGTGAGAAGCCACTTTGGTGCAGCCAGTTGGGATTCATTTTAGTTTTTCAGAAAAAGATCCCATAAATGGTAGTTGTTTTTAAAAGAAAAAAAACAATGGAAGTGACAAGGCCATTGTATGTTTCACCTTCCAGACTGCTGAGCCTGTCATGGCAGACCTGAGCAGGGGCAGTGTACATCAGGAGGGTCGTAATAAAGAGGGTAGAAATCCAGATGGTTGAAAAACGGTCATCATTTGGTGTACTGGTGGCAGCCTTAGATTAACCTCTTGCTGATTTAAGACAGTTCTCTCATTCCTCACAACATTACATGACCCTTTAGTCTTTAATAGATTATATTGTGTGAGACATCAACAACTAAAATTGAAATCTTTTAATAATAAATGCACCTTCCTAGAAAATTGGTAATCAAATTTGGTTATTTAGGAGTCCTTTGCCTAGAACAATTGTGAGTGACCCATGTTTTCTTCGAAAATTTCATATTTTTGTTATTCTGAAACCAGCACATCAAGCCGTATTTCATATCCCTTTAGAAACTACCCCTTTTCTAAATTGTTCCATCCCACAGCCACAGCACTGCATGAGAGGTTCAATTTGAGCCTGAGATCCAGGAAATGTATGGGGGCAATTCCCAAAGGCCACTATGAATACATAAGTTGTACTCCTGTAGTAATGTTTTATGTGTTCTTGAATGCCTAGTACAAATTGAAAGGATTTTGCCCTCTTTGCACTTTACTAGGAGGTAGCTTGACTTTTCAGAGCAAGCTCACAAGAGAATAAGAGTAAGTAAAACATTTACTTCCTGTGCTCATAAATGTTTTTTTTAACTGACCCTATAGCTCTATTCTCTATCCTGAAGTCTAGCAGTTCAGGTATGTACTTTATTTTACAATTATAATGAACCAGTTCATTGTATTGAAAATGTCGACGCCCTGCATCTAAGAGAGTGGGTATGCATCCAATTGGTGGAGATCAGGGTGCCAGGCTAATGATAATTTTTTTTTTCACAACAACTTTTTAGGCTAATGATAATTTTGAGGTCTCGCCTATGACAGAGCATGCACTGTCTATTGAGAGACGTTTTGTTAGCTTTCAGTTGGCTTGGAGCCTGTCCATTGCTTACCATTGGTTGGCTTCACTGTCACGCTCATTTGCTTGCGTCTTATTCATTGTCAGTGGGAGTTCCTTCCTATTCTTGTGTTTGTTACTCTCCTGAGGTATGGATGCATTACTGTGTTGTTCCGCTGCTCACTTTTTCAGGAGCTACTTTTTTCATACTTCCATACAGTGCCTACTTGATGTTCATTCATCCCCTGTTCATCTGTGTTCTACGTTTATACAGGGCTCTTGTGCTATTCAGCGTATGGGATTAGAGAGAAAGTGTGTTCTTCTATTCTACGTTCCAAGGAAGTAACTAGCAGCAGTCATGACTTTTAAACCTTTTATTCCCAAGTGAATTTATGGTTCTATTTGAGATCACAACAGAAGAGCATCAACCAGGCAGCAGACTCTGACAGGAGTGACGTGAATCCTCCAATCGGCCTCAGACCTCTTACCTGCTCTACTTTGACAATCACGGAGGGCAGGTAAGGGATCCGGGGGAGAAGGGAGTTAGAGAGGGGTCTCCTGAAGAGTGGGATGCTTCAAAATTCCTGTTGTGAGGCTCACAAGGATAACTTCTCTAGAGTCGACTCTTGCAGAAAGACACAAAAAGTCTGGCTATACAACAGATACATCATTCTACTCTTCCCCAGCCATGACAGTGATACAAGCACACCAGCTAGTGCTTATGACCTCCACACTCTTTCAGCTGTCCTGCAACACTCTTAGAGTGGCTTTACATGCCTAAAAGGGCACCGTTTGACCAAATCCCCACAACTTCCTAGAAGAAGGTCAAAAAGGCTTCAAAGCAAATTCGAGCTACTGCTTAAATGTGCTTAATAATTATGCTTTCTTTCAATTTTGTTCCTAATAATCATTTCAAAAGAAACCCCAAAATGCCACCACATGGTATGTAGACTTAAATAACATAAGTTGTTCTTTATGTTGCACACTAGACTGCTTCACAGCGTGTATGACTGAATAGGCACAACAAAAATATTGACCTACACTAATATCAATATCAAAATATTGACAACCCTTTCATTTTAATGAAAACACCACAAATATCCAAATGATTTAATCCAATACATCGACCTACACAAATATCTACAATTATTTTTTTTTAAACAAAAACATAGACTACAATAATATTACTTATAGAATAAAAATACACGGTCATTTTTGTAAACAAATTAACTGTATTTAATTCAAATTAAGTTTAAATTAAAAACATTTGAAATACCGTTAGCAAATATATTATACACAATTAAAATAAATGTAAATTGTAATTAATCTATAAAATATCATAAGCTTGAACAATATACTCACAAACAGTTCAGACAGAGATTGCATAGAGAGGGATATAAACCAAGTGCCCAATTGGCATGGCTCCACAGGGGGAGAACGATAGGCCTTGTATCGCCCCAGTGACTGACACCGCGGGTAGGGTCCACCATACCCAGGCAGAGATATTAACAAGGCCTTTCAACAGCATTTGCAACAGGTTTACACCCACGGGAAGGTGCTAGATGGCCAACAGATCACTACATATTTGTAATTGAAGAACTTGATCCGCCTATCGAGAGAGGTCAGGAAGGAACTAGACCATCCCATATACCAGTGGAAAACTCAGCGCTCGAGAATATGCGTAACGGAAATACAACCGGACCTGATAGTCTGCCCCCTGAAATTCATAAGATTGTGCTTGCGCTGCTGATGGACAAACTTAGGGAAGGGATTTAGGAGGCATTGCATGATGGGCTCTTGGCCCCATCAAGGCGATGTTGGTGGTGGAAGCCTGACAAAGACCCCGCCGTGCTAGTTCCATATTGTCTGTTGTCCCTTTGACAGATCGTATCCCACACTGGAGCACAATACTTAACCTTCACTGACTGACACATGTAGAACACACCCTATACTCTGATGGTGGTTGCTAGGCTGTGGCTTCCTTGTATATAGAACAAGCAATCAACACAGTGGGCTGGGACTACATGTTTGCGGTCCTGAGAGAGATGAACTTTGGCCCGGGGATCCTCAGATGGATCAAATTCTTGTATACTTGTCCTGATTCCAGGGTCCACACAGGAGGAATGGTGTTGTCTGAAAAGTGGGAGCTTCAATGAGGTACCCTCAAGGGATACCCCTTATTGCAGCTCCTGTTCGCTTTAGCCATTGAATTGACGGCGAACACACTGCTTATAGAGATGATAGACTGGAGGGTGTGGGTCAGCTTGGGGATGCATGTGGTGTCTATGTATGCAGATGACACGTTGATAAACATATGAGGCACCCAAAGGACACAATGCCATGTTTGTTGCAGCACTGAGAGGACATATGGCAGGTGTCTGGCTGGTGTTTAACCAGAATAAATTTAGGTTGTTTCCTATGGGCGCCCTCGCTGACACCCAGGGGTGTTTGATCCACCTGACAGTGGGATACGGTAGCAACCACAATCAGTGAAATATTTAGAGATACATGCTACTTACACCCCTGATGATGACCTTACGCTCAACATTGGGAACCTCTTAGAAGGCCTGGAAAGGTCTATCCCCTTCTGGGGGAAACTGCCATTGTCCATAGGGTGCAGGATAGCAGTTTGTAAAATAATCATACTTACTAGATGGCTATATGATATAATAATAATAATAATACTGATATTTGTAAAGCGCGAACAGCTACCTCACGAGGAGGTGTCCCGGCGCTAAGTGAGCAATGGGCAAGGCGAAAGGCAGGCAGAATGCTTAGGTTTTCTGCATAAAGAGCCAGGTCTTTAGTTGCTTCTTAAAACTAGATTCTGTCGTGGCAGATTGGATGGCGGAAGGCAAGGCGTTCCAGAGTTTCGCCGTGCCAGCAGAAAAGGACCTGCCACCAAGTCTAGCTTTTCTGGCTCGTGGGACGAGCAGCTGAAGCAGGGAATTAGATGGCAGGCGTCTCTCCTGATGGTAGAGGGGGAGTCTGAGTTTTAAGTAGTTCGGACAGGTCCCCTTAGCGCTCTGAACGCCAGGGTTAGGGCTTTGAATTTTATTCTGCTTGCCACTGGGAGCCAATGCAGTTCGCGCAGATGCGGAGAGACATGCTATCTATAAGGGATGTGCTTTATCAGTCTCGCAGCCGCATTCTGCACGATCTGCAGGCGCTGCACCAGATATTTAGGCAAGCCAAGATAGAGGCCGTTCGCGTAGTCCAATCTGGATGTAACTGTCGCATGGACTACCATTTTGCGACACTCTTCTGGTAGAAGAGAAAGGAACTTACGGAGGTTCCTAAGTTTGTGAAGACATCCAGATGTGACCTGCTGTATATGAGAGGAAAAAGAGAGACTCTCGTCCCATCTTACTCCCAAATTCTTCGCATTGGTACTGGGGGATGGTGGTGGACCCATTTCAGGAGGCCACCACAGGTCCGAAGGGGGGTGAGTGTTTTTACCAAAGAATACCACCTCAGTTTTGCCTGCATTCAGTTTTAGTTTATTGGCATTCATCCAGCTGGCCACATCTCGAAGGCAGCCCCATATTTTACAAAAAGCTGCCTCCGACACATCCAAATAGGGGAAGACTAATTGCGTATCATCTGCATACGAAATCGCCTTAACCCCCCATTTGGCAATCAGGGTAAAAAGTGGGGCTAAATAAACATTAAAAAGTAAAGGGCTGAGTGCCGACCCCTGAGGAACGCCACACCAGAGGCGTTTTGGCTTAGAGGAGAAGGTGCCCAGGGCCACTTTCTGGGAACGGTCTGTGAGGTAGGAGTGGAGCCAACTCAGTGCCTTTTCTTCCAGACCAATGTCCTCCAACCGTAGCAGCAATCTGCCATGATCCACCGTATCAAACGCGGCTGATAGATCCAGGAGCACCAGCATAGCTGATGCTCCTGAATCTAAGGACCACCTAATCGATTCAGCCACCTCGATAAGGGCGGTCTCGGTGCTGAAACCTGATCTGAAACCTGACTGTGTTTCATGCAGAATCCCTTTTTCCTCAATAAAGCTGTTCAGTTGTCGTTGTATCAATTTTTCGTGCATTTTGCCTGGGGCTGCTAAAAGGGAGATTGGGCGGAGATTGCTTAGGTCATCGGGGGCGCCATTGGGCTTCTTTTTCAGAGGGAGAAGTGTGGCGTGTTTCCAACACTCAGGGAACATACCTGTTGCAATGGACGTATTCCAAATATGTAAGAGTGGTAATACAATTGAGTCTGACATCATTTTCCAAAGCTTGGGCGGGCAGGGGTCGTCCGGGGCCCCTGATTTGCATTTTTATAATTCCTTCAGTGCCTCGGGGAGGGAGATAGGATGGAATTGAGCTAGGGAAAGGGAGGGCATCACATTTTCAGCCATGTCCGTCATTACTGTGGGCTCGGGGCTAGTGAAGATATCATAGACTTTCATAATTGTTTTATCAAAGAAGTCCGAGATGTCTTCACAGAGTCTCTCCGACGGAGTGACTTCAGTCTCAATAGCCCTAGGTTTAAAAAAGGATTGGACAATCTTGAAAACTTCTTTGCTTGATTGCTCCGCTTGCTGAATGGAGGTCGCAATGAATAATTTTTTTGCTTTTTTTATAGATTGATGAAGACCACGGAGGGCTATTTTGTAGCAGGTTTTTGCTGATTCACAATAATTTACCCGCCATTGGCGCTCCAACCTTTTGCAATTGCTTTTTTCAACCATCAGCTCTGTGGAGAACCATGGGGCGGAGGGGGATTCTCTGCGTGACCGTGTTTCCTATCCAGCGGTTCAGCACCACCGCATCAGTGTTCACGTCTATAGTCAGGGCTGGGGGACAGCTGCGAGAGCAGGACAGAGGGTGTCAGCTGATATGTTATCCCATTTTCTGCGCACATATGAGTGTCTCCCATTTGTCTGGTAGTGGGATGGAATGAGATTGAAAAGGGAATTAAAAAGTGATCCGTCCATAGCAGTGGCTGCGGAGGTTTGGCTGTCGTGTCCAGTATGTTGGAAAAATTAAATCCAGCATATGTCCTGCCCGGTGCGTCGGTCCAGAAATGATTTGAGTAAGGTTTGCAGCTTTCAGCGTTGTGATAAGTTGAGTGGCTTGGGGGCAGCCAGGCCTATCTGCATGGACATTAAAATCACCAACTATAATATAATGTGAGTGAACTAGAGAACTTTGGACTATAAAGTCCATAAGTTCACAGGTATTTGTTGAGGAGCAATCCGGGGGTCTGTAAATAATCAGGGCGGCCAAAGACAATTGGGGGTTGATTTGAAGGCAGAAGTGTAGCCCCTCTATGCCGGGGATAGTAGTAGGTGTAGAGGATGCCAATGTGTATTTGTCCTTAAAGATAATAGCCACCCCGCCACCCCTTCTATCCTCCTCTCTGTTAGAGAAGCTCATTTTGAAGCCCGGCGGGACAGCCAGAGGAATGGAGGCCATATTGTCTTCATTCAGCCATGTTTCTGTAAGAAATAAGGCGTCCCACTCAGAATCCGCCAGTAACAGCCAGATATCGTCAGCATGCCTAGGGAGGGATCGGCAATTCAATAGGCCAGCCCTAAAGAGAGTATCAGAGGTATTAACTATAGATTTGATTTTTGATTTTAAATATGAATTTTTTAAGGACGGACCATCACAAAATGTCTTGCTACAAAGCAAGCATGACGGCGGTAGATCATAGTTAGCCAAGTTAAACTTATTCACCTGACACGATTGTCCTGTGTTCAGTGCCAATAGTTCCGACCTGGACCAAACAATCCTCTTAGTATCACTACACTCACCAGCAGCGTGGCTGGCGCTGGCCGCGGTCCGGTCGCGGACGGGCGCAGATGGGCTTGCCTTAAGCGCGCCTTCGGCACACCATCGGCGCGCCCGCTGCGCTCGTCCGCTGCGCTGCCTTGCTCCCATGTTTTTTTATAGGCGGAGGGAGCGAGGGGAAGTAGTCGCGTCCCTCCGTTCAACCGGCACCAGTAGCCGTGACGGACCGGGGATCGACAAGAATCAGGGTAGGTGTAAGGGGATGTGCAAAATGAGTAAGCACACACAGTATTACATTTCATCCAAATTTAAAAGTTTTAAAACACTTCTGACATGCGGAAAGAGCAGTTCTTAAAATCAACCAGTCTCTCTTAGCATAAAGTAAGGCTCTCGCCACCAGCGCGATACACACGCTGCTCACACCAGTGAGGCCTGGCTTCACTCAGCTTTTCACAGTTAATGAGGGGGAGGAGTCGCGTCCTTCCGTTCAACCGGCACCAGTAGCCGTGACGGACCGGGGATCGTCAAGAATCAGGGTAAGTGTAAGGGGATGTGCAAAATGAGCAAGCACACACAGTATATCCAGGGCATAATTAGTCTACTCCTACAGTCGGTTTTCCGACTAATATATATGATGATCACTGCATTTCTCTGGGGCAGTGTGTATCACAGGATAAAGCTGGACAAGCTAAAACTGCCCTACGACAAAGGAGGGATGTCACTAGCTGACACTAAGGGGCTTATTACGATTTCAGGACACAGTAGCGGAAACGGTCCGACGGACCTCCGGCTGGTGGTCCCGACCGCCTAATTACGATGCGACCACACATTGTGTGGTTGTATACTCACATTTCCCCATGGGAGCATGTGCTACAGCCTTGTACTGGCAGTAGCACAAGCTCCCATAGGGAATTGGGAGATTATGTTCATCTCTGCATCGCGTAGCAGGCACCTCATTGTGCCTGTCACAATGTGCAGGGATCAATAAGGGGGCACCATAGGTGCCCCCTCGGCCCCCAACCTGAGGCTACAAAAAGAAGGGGGCCCTTCTAGGGGCCCCCAAACTCCCAATCTGACAGGCTTTTCATGTTGGAAAACCCTGCATAGAAATCCTGCCGGAAACCGAGCATCATTATCCGGACGGAGTAAAATGCTGTCCATATGGATTACTGGCTGGTCTCCGACTGGCTGATGGGCTCCTTGAGCCCGACAGAATCCAGCTGGTAAGACCAGCTGGTTTCACTACTGAAATTTTAATTAGTCAGTCGGAAGTGAAACCGACGATCTCGATTGGAAAGCCTCCGACCAAAGGTCGGAGGCTTTCAGACTGAGATCGCAATTGGCCCCATATGTTGCAACACCTTCTGCTGTGGCAAGTTGAGATGCCCAGTCAGAAAAGGAGGCTTCTTTAGTGTTGTTACCTAAGGGAAGACTTAAAGAGGGTACATCTAGAAATACAGTGGGAAGACCAGGGGGTTCCATATTAGGTATATCTCATGTCTCAGATGTGGAACCTTCGCAGTAGATATGTGGTAATGCGGACCCCTTTCAGCTCAGACACCAAAATATCGACCCAGCCTGTGTTTTGGTACCTCAGCCTGCTTCCTATGGGAGCTGGAAGGCTGGAGGGATGCTGTTGAGAAATGGGTAATGTATATGAAGGAAACCTATCTCATGTTTGAAATGGCACAAGAAAAATGCTCTATCGGTGCAGGGCAATTTCTGACATACGCTCGACTGACTGCAACAGTTTGACCAAGTTGGTGTGGGTTCCCGGGGTGCTTGCCAATGTCATACACATTCAGTGTCATGGTGGGTTTGCAGGAGGGATGAAAACATGTGTCTCAGTTCTACAAGGGATTAATCCTGGGTAAGGTGCCCCCCGACTGTGAGAGCAAAACTGGGAGTGGGATGTAGGAGTTCCTTTCACTGGCTGAGTGGGACAGAATACTGGGATTTCAGAAGACTATGACTAGCCACGCTTGGTTTCTTCTGGTAAATATGAAGACATTTCATCCAGCCTACTTCACCCCTCTTACTCTTAGTACAATGTACCTGCCATACATAGGAGACTGCCCTACATGTGGACGGACTCCGGCTGATTTCCTGAATATGTTGTGGACATGCCCGGTGGTGCCTACTTACTGGACTTGGGGGTGGAGTGTCTTATGAGACCAGGACCGAAAGAAGAGTGTACCTTGAAACACTGAGTGTTGGGACTACATTCTACTTATATAATAGGAAAAATCTGTTATCAATTTGTATTCTGGGTATTGTTCTTGGAAAAACAGAATCATAATATAATGGACCCACCAGGGATCCTTCTGTGGCCCCATTGTTTACTGATGTTCAGGAATAGTTGCTAGCTGAAGAGATGACTCACCAAGGTGCGGACGGATGATAGAGCTCAGGAGGACATCAATCGCTGGCATGTGATGACTGATAAGCTGTTGGAGATGGGCTGTGACCCAGAGGCAGTGACCCCTCAAAGTGTGGGGTCTCCCCAGCCCGACCAACTTGCCTGAAATGTGACTGAGAGGGTTTGGAACATGTAAGTGGACACTACTGTGCAGACCTGAAATGCCAAATGCTATGACATGATGTATTGTGATACATGAAGGTGGGAATTTCTATTTGTGAGCTTTGCTCTTGTTCTTCTTGATGGCATATAAAACAAATAAAAATATATATTTTAAATGCGTCTACTTTAAATTATAATGAATGAAAAATAATAGATCTTCTAGATTTAAAGTAGTTAAATTACAGAAGATAAATCAATTAAAAGAACTAAAATAATTTTTATGGGCATCAATGTATCTGAAAATGAAATAAAATTTCGACACAAATACCTTTTTTTCAAATGTTAAAAATAATTATATATAAATCTACGAACACAAAACAATTTTGAATACACTTAAATATTTAGAAATTAAATAATATTTGTAGGGAAGGTTAGAGTAGCTAGTCCCACTTCAAACATAACATAGTTGGAGAAAGAGTGGCACTCTGGATGAGTCATATTTACTGTTCTCATTTAAAACAAGAAAAATAACAACAAAAGAATGTTACTTGGTTGGAAACACACAAGTAATCGAGCACAAGAGATAACAACACCAATTAGGTTTGTTTATAAAGCCCTCACTCACTGACCTGGTCGGTGACATGCTTCATCATCGGGCCCCACTGGGTGTCACTCATTTAAAACAAAGCAACATTAGGGGAAGTGGTGAACTCTGGACGGGTCAGATTCACTATACCCACTGCAAAGTAAGCACGATTGAGAAAAGTGTTGGGGGGGTGGGAAGGCATATTATTTACCATTGCCCACCACACTTAGCAACCATGGGAAAAACATTGGACTCTTAGGGGGATGGGGAGGAGTCAGATTTACTATGTCCACAACAAATTAATCACTGCTTAAGGGAAAAATTACATAAAGAAATGTAAAAATAAAAACGGAAATTTAGTTGGATTTTAATTTAAAGCAACAAATATTTCTTTTTTCTAGAACAAAAAAATTAAAATCCCCCAAAAATGCTATATTAAAACAAATTATTGTTTATTACAACAATAAAAATATATAAAACAAATTAACCCCCAAAACATAAGACAAATATTTTTTAAAATGTAAAAGATTTAAATTTTGAAATATTACCCACTTAAGACCCCTATTAAAAACAACAACCAGGAACATAAAAAAGTGACAAATATATTTACCAATTAAATAAAATAACAAAAATGAATTAATTTCACATTTATTAAAAACGTTTTAAAAGCCTCTCAACCCAACAAAACATATAAAGCCCAATATCCTGCAAAATAAATATCATTAAACATCAAAAACAAATATTTAAAAAAAGTATGCAAAAAATAACAAATATTTCTTATAAAAAGCAATTTAAAATACTACCTAACCATAACCCCTGTAATACACTGAAGCAGGGGTATAAGGTGTCAATGTGGCCGGCTTACAATCTGCAGCAATTTAGCAACATCAGCGTTTGAATCTACCTAGAATATTGGCTAGATGCTTTATGTCTGATAACATATTGTTACTGAGCTTAAACAGCACATGGAAAGCCCTTGCAAACTTCCAGGGTTGCATGTCAACTGAGATAAAACTCACCCAATGCAGGTCCAAAGAAACCGCCAGACAGCAATAGCAATAGTTATAACCAGCAAATGAGAGAAGTCAAAAACCAGATGACCCCAAAGCAGCAAGAATAAGTGGTACCGTTTGCCACCATAATATTACACTAGTGACCAATATGGGCATATGTAAGTGGAAAACTAATCTGTTTAAGGTATGGATTTACAGGTACAATGAATGGAGAATGCGATGTTACAAAGCAAAAGAAGCTGAGCAAAGGACCTAATTTAAGATTTGCTGAGCAGTTATTCCCGTCGCAAACGTGACAGAGTACCCTGCCTGCCAAACTCTTGGTCCTTCTGCCTCATTTAGAGAAGGGATAGCAATACACTTTGCATCTGCGTAGCCCCCTCAGGCTCATTTTGTGAATAGCTTCATGCAGTGGCCTGACAAAGTGGGAACCAGTGGAGGTAAATCATGTTGCTTGTTGTGGACATATTTGTTTTCAGTGAATTATCTAAGCATTAACATCTCCTTTCTCCCCCCGCCCTCAAATAAGGGAACACACTATGAATGACCATGTACCTATATATCCCTTAGAGTATTACAACAGAGCGATGCCTCCTTGGGTTTCCGGGTTCAAGCATTTCCCCTCCTTGTACCCGGGTAAGACCAGACTGTTCTTTTACTACTTTTGTTAATACTTGGTTTTAAAACTGTGCAAGTATGCTGGTTATTATTAGTGAGTTTATTTAGACTGAATTCACAGGTGATACGTTCGCAACCACTTCTGATAGCTATGATGTTGGTTGCACATTCCTGTAATGAGGAACATAGTTTGTCCTATTGCCTTCTCTCTGTGTGAAATGACTATCAAATTTCTGAGATAGCTGTGGAACCCTTTGTTGTGTGTAAATTTATGATGGGAGGATAATGGTTTAGCATTCTTCACTTCTTGCCCTTTTGTGTGTAAAAAAGAGTGCACATAAAAGAGGACAATGAGTGGAAAATAGCTTTTCCCACCCCATTTGGGCATGCTGAATATCATATAATGCCATTTTAGTTGTGTATGAATTTTTTTTTCTGGTGCTTAAAGTCACTTTTTACAGCTCTTTTTAATCAATATTTTGGTGTTTTTCAAGAACCTTGTATCATGTCCCGAACATGTGGACTTAGCAGACTATTTGTATTGAAAACCTTGGAAAATTAAATTTGAGAATAACATGACTAATTATCTTGGATTTGGATACTTCTGCCCTTTCCATGGATCCAAACCAATTATTATGCAATTATTTAATTGCCAGACATACTAAAGTTAAAATGCCTAAAAGTGTTCTTGAATTTGCAAACTTATATCATCAATTTATTTCTGATTTTGCAGAAATAACCAGGGATATCACGGTCACCTAAAAAGGAATACATGAAAAGTGTTTTTTGCTGGGACGAACATGCAGAAAAGGACATCTAATATGATTAAAACAATGTTTTTTAAAGCCCCCATGCTGTCTCATCCATATATATCTAAGATGTTCATAGTCGAGACAAATGTATCCGAGAGCTATAGGGGCAGTGTTGTTACAAAACAAAGATGGTAGTGGGCCGGAACACCTTGCCCTTTATTAGTCTCATGTTTTAACAGAGATTGTACAGAATTTTAAGAGCTTTTAGCCATGAACATGATTTGTACAAAATTGAGGCATCTTTTGCTGAGCTCTGGAGACCTTTCAAAATTCAAACTCATCATCGAAAAAATGTCAGTGTCTAAAAAATATTCAATATAGGACTAGTAGACAAGCTAGAAGGGCATTTTTTCACACACTACCACTTCATTATCAGCTATTTTCCTGGATTAAAGATTTATTGGTGCATGCCTTATCTTAGACTATCATGAGTTGGCACCTGCACTTGATCAACCAGTAATTCCTTTACATTGTGTGGGGGTGTTACATCTTTTCCTGTGATGTCAGTTCCTGTTTGACCCACGTTTAAGGAGGCACTGACAAGTGACAGATCCATTGCAACACATTTGTTCCATTATTTTTCTCAGCATTTATATCCCACTTCCAACTATTTTGGCCCTTAATTTTGCTGCTTTGTAGCCAGATTTCATTCATATTTTTCTTCTGAAATTCTTTCTTTGGCTCTTATACCTGTCCTCATGTCAGGGAGCGTTTTTTTACTTCTTCATAAAGGATCAACTTACATGAAGTACTACTGATTGCTAAGGAAGTTTCTCCTCCAATTGTTGCTTTTTCACCTAACTGGTATCCTCTGAAGTAAACACTTGACGTTTTATGTTCCTATACTATTAAATCCAGGTTGGCACCATGGATACTGGAAGGAGTCACCCTTTTTTCAGGCAATCAAGAAGCTTCCTGTCCTGTTATTGACAATGGAATAAAGGAACAAACATATGATAACAAGATTCACGATAAGAAAACATAATTTAAAGAAATCTGTTTAAGAATTTAATTTAAGATTATGAATTTAAGAATGTGTCTGTCAGAATTTTCATTGCTCAAGAATTGTGCATTCTTCAGAAAGATGTGTCCTATGTATCAAGTTACTATGTAGACGTTGTTAATTTAAAAATTGATATTTCTTGTAAGGAAATTTAAGTTAATTATTTTGCGGTAATTGAAATAAAACCCAAACCTTCTGCAATAGCAGAAGTAATTTATTAAAAAATTATTTCAATGGCCAACTAGCGTTTACACATGTTAAAACATATTTGTCGTTTTTACACTATGACATACATTCATAATTCCAATTATGAATTCTTCAATTTTTAAAACAAGCTGTTCCGAAAAGCAACATTGGTAAATAGCCTTTTTTATGCTTCTGTCATCCTAACAGACAACAAAATAATATTATTTTTCCCTGAATTTTTACCAGTGTGAAAAATCTGGAAAAGTTCAAAAGAATGCAGACAAGAAGAATGAAAAAGTAATTACCAGGTTCGCAGAAATATGACATTACAAAAGTATTATTTGAAACGTTAAAACTGGTTTTAAACTTTAAAGGGATGATTTGTTAAAAAAGCCATTATGTAGGAGGGCTGAGCCTGCCACCGAGGAGCACAGGCGCAATCTCTGTGAGGCTTGGACATGGCCTGTCCAAGCTGTGGAGATTCCAGAAGATTTCTAAGGCCCTTTGTAGTCCACTAGACTCTAAGTTGATGAGTGTAGGAGACAGATGATCATTTTATAGT
Source organism: Lissotriton helveticus (assembly GCF_964261635.1). NCBI lineage: Eukaryota > Metazoa > Chordata > Amphibia > Caudata > Salamandridae > Lissotriton > Lissotriton helveticus. Next base: position 65,555,404 of record NC_136064.1, read on the forward strand.
GTTGGGAAAACCCTAGCCCTCTTCTTGCTCTACTCTACCCTGGAAGTGTATCCCACAATAATGTCAGTGACCTGCAAGAGGAGAAGCCTCTCCCTCTGTTGCACCTCTGCTTTGGATGTCCTCTGATAAGCGGTGCCAACCCATCTTCATGCTAACATTGTGAGACAAGAACTATGGATGGACCTTATCTCGGATTAATACACAAAAGCCAGAAACCGGTCCCAGAGTGGACCTGTGGAATACAAAAATGTGTCTATAAACCTGATATAAGTATTGGGTAAAAACTATAAGATATGGAGACAAGATTTCTCTACAGCCAGAATCGGGGCCTCACAACAGTGGAGACAGAGAAACTCTTTTGTGTTCCAGGGCTGGTGCCACTGAATGCCAACTTTCCTTTGTCAAGTTCATGAACAGGAATCGGGATGTCTTACAATCTACCAGGAGAAAAGGTGCCTTGAGGAAAGGAGCTGACTGACAGCTGAGGTGGGATGCTGAAGGTTCCCTTGCATGAGGAAGACACTACCCAGAAAAGCACTCTGAGGAGCTGAAGCAGAAAGAACTGGAGGCTGCCTATAGCAGCCCAGCCATGGATGCACTGTTAGACTGCATGACCTTGAGAACATGGTGCCTCTGCAGCACGCCCAGAAACACATAGCACCTGGGACTACTTAGCACTTGGAAAGTCACACCAGTGCTAGGACGTCACATCAGAAGTAAGCAAAGTGCGATGAGGGGATTGTTTGGTGTTAGACCCAGATTTCTCACTGCAATGGATCACTACTGCAGACTGGGATGTGCTCTACACTTTGTTTGGGTTGCAGAGTTTTGTTTAGGCCCAAAGAAAATTGCCAAGTGTGGCTCATCTGACACCGATTAAATCCAGGAGAGGCCAACCTTCTCTCCCCCAATGCCCGTACCACCGACTGGAGACAGCAGCAGTGTCAGCTGGGCTGGGACAAAGTCTGCGTAATCCTTCTCAGTGGATCATGTGGACAACACACCCCGTTGAGAAGGTGCAGCCCTTGCCCAAGCCAGCAGGACTGGCATGCAGAGACTTAAGCGCACAAGACAAAGTACACTGAAAAATGGAACGCTACGTGGAGAACGTTTTATGTTACATGCTATTCAATCACCATTGTTTAAGAGGGGTGGATGGTGGACCACAGTAGAACCCCCACACAAGTGCAACAGTTTATACTTACACTTAATGTAGTAGTAACTGCCCCATAGGACCAAATTGAGTCGATACAGACTACCCCATTTCCTATGAGAAGTTACCTTACTAGTAGTACACCATAATATTGCCCTCTGGCATTTAAGTGCAGATTGTATTGTCTGCTAAGATCAAAGCACTGGCTAGACATTGAAATATTATTTGCTATTAAATGTTTCATTGAATTCTCAGTCTCTGCCCCGCAACACCTCCATGAGTGGGCCTTGAACTGGTCGACTTGGCTACTCTGAGAGTGAACTGTTAAAGGCATGTCTTGGTGCTCAGTTTTGGGTTTAAAAGTAAGGTAAATTCCCAGGATATCAATGGTAAAACGGTCTTGTTGACACACATTGAGCCCAGCAGCCCATTAGCATCCTACCAGTACTGACAATGTTTCCACAGTGTGTAAAACGGTTGAAAATAATGTATATGTTTCAGTATTTTTTGAGTCACATTGATATGTGAAAGATATGGTGCCTAGTTTGACATTTGTAGCAAGCATATTTGATCAAATAAGACTGGATACATTATTCTAGGTGGTGTTGCTGTTTTAGATACAGAACACTAAGGGGTCGATTTCGATTAGGGAAAAAAAAAGTCAGACGATTCGTATTCGTAGCCGTTTCCGTACGAATCGTACAAACCCGTCCGATTCGCGTAGTAGAACGATCCGTTTCCCAAAAATACGTCCAAATGTTTTCAAACCGTACGAAAAACAAGCCAAGATCCGTACGATATGGCTTCGGAAATTGAACCGTACGATTCGTGACCATGGCGTACGACCCGACGAGTACTATCCAGACTGGGGTGTGAGGACTCGATTCGTACGGTCCACGTCAGGTAAGGGCGATTCGTACGGACAACCACACAATCACATACACACCGTAGGGTGCGTACACCCCATGATCGCAGGTGTACTGTGCGTACCCCTGTGATCATGGGGTGTACGCACTGTACCCCATGATCGCAGGGTGTACGCACCGTACACCCTGCGATCATGGGGTACGGTGCGTACACCCCATGATCATGGGGTGTACGCACCGTACCCGGGGGGGGGGGGGCGTTCCGTACCTGTTTCGAGACGTACTCTGCTTCTCCAACCGTTTTTGGCTCCAGTAAAAAAAGCGTTGTACGGTGCGTACCCGACACGAATCGTACTTCATGGGTTGGGAAAACCTGCTTCGAACCGTACAGATGTCGCGTACAGCAGGTTTCGAGGGAGAATCGTACAGAGATTAGAGTTGTACGGTCTTTGTACGATTCGTACGGAGTCCTGCTCCAGGTATGAATCGTACTTCATCTTACGTACGGGGAAGGCTGCAGGCTACGATTCGTACGGGAAAAACGCTCCGTACGGCTATTCGGAGTGGTTTTTTCCGAATCGGATTCAGCCCCTAAGAAGCATGGATGGATGAACTGATTATGCAAAGATTTTTGACCTAGAGTGCCTCCCGTAAAGTCTTTGTTGTGCATCACTAGCTAATACACTCCAGGCCGTGTAGTATTTGTGTATATTAGTCTAGAGTGGCCTACCAGCATGTGCACAGTGCGAGGGTTGAGATACTGCCTAGAAAGAGCCATGTGTACACAATATAATAGGCTAACAATTAACTCCCAAGGCTAAGAACACATATGCATTAAGATACACTGACTAGTAACTCCAAGCATGTACATGGTAGGATAGACTACCAGCTGACCCAGGCCAACAAGCGTGAACTTTGGCTATGACCTATGGTGTGAGAAAATTAATTATTTTATCAATTTAGTAATTCTGTATTGTACTAGGAAACGCCGCCCAAGACCTCTTCAAGCCCCTGTACAATGGGAAAAGATACTCACAGCCAGTTCAAGCGAGGCATTTCTGCACAAATGGTTTTTTGAGGTATTTCTTTGATGGAGTTGTTCAGCAAGACACTGCAGGGAAAGAAAGCAAACAATTATAGGCACAGCAGAAAATGTATAAGAACACCACTTGTCAAACGTTCCATTATCCCACTAAGCACACAGCTCTTTCAACAGACTTGCAGCCTTTCTAGATTAGCAGCTGTGTCCTGAAGCGGATTTGGGAGGTGCCTGGTGGGAGAGCAACAAAAACACAAACACAAAATATAAGAGCATGACTTTTTCAGTGGCAAGATGATCAATTCCGCTTTCTCAGCATCTGCGGTTTTAGCAAAATAAGTCAAACACAGCTTACTTTGTGGAAAAAAAGTCAGGAAAATGGTATTCCAACTGGTATTTCTCAGACTAAATCAACCTTGCATTGAACAAAACTCCAATATCTTTGCACTTCTTAAATATATACTCTTCAGCCCTCCCCATGAGCATTGTTCCTTCTTCCCCATGAGCAGTCAGCAGAGAGAAGGAGCTCTGTCCATGTGTTATTTTTTGACTGGGTTGACAGAGATAGTTTCCTGTTTTGTAGGAGAAGCACCTCATGCAAACAATAGACTATGGGGCATATTTACAAGGGCTTTATCTCCGCTTTTTTGGCTTAAAAAGTCAAAAAAGCGGAGATAAAACTATCACCCTATTTACAAGAGGGTGCTAACATGCATAATCGCATGTTAGCATCCTTTTTCACAACGCCTCCCTTTGCATCTCTAATTAGATGCAAAGTGGGCATCACTGGGCGTACCCCGGATGGCCATCCTTGCACATATCGCTAATGTTCACGTTGCAATATTTACAAGGCTGCCCCAGCATTTCAGCACACGTCAGTTTTTGGAGAAAACAGCTGTTTTCTCCAAAAACTAACGTCTCCTAAAATGCAGACTTACCTATCCCCAACATTGGTGTGGATTATGCTGATACGACCCTGTGGGTCCTATCAGCAAGGTTATCGCCATTTTGTAGGGAACATCGCTGGAAAACCAGCAATGTTCCCTGCAAAAGGGCGATAACCTCGCTATCTCTGGAATTTTTATCACCCTGGCGAAACGCGTTGTTAATATGGCTCTACCAGGGCGATAAATTCCAGAGATAGCCTGCGATAATATAATTATAGCTAAGCACGGCCAGTGATAATTATCGCTGGCCGTTGATAATATGCCCCATATTCTTAATATTTGCCAGGGTGTTTTGTTAAAGTGGACTTAGTGACATTATTTAGCCAGGAATATCTTAAGGATTTTACGGGCTCTGGGCCATACGTATTTTGGGGGACCCAGTTATAAACAACTTTGCATTTTTGATCCAGTTACAGCTTCATGCCCTGTTTGGCTAGGTCACTGAGCGTGCAAAGATACACTGGTCCAAATCCAAAATGTGTTTCTATCTAATATTCGGGGACTGTAATGTGTGTTTTTAATAGTGTAAAACTGCAGCAGCTCGCTAATGATATTGCAAATAGTCTCTGACACCCTCCGATTTCTGATATATGAGGACTTGTTTCGATCTAAAAGACACTTTTTTATGGATGTTGCATGGGGGTGAAAAAGAAATCATTTCCCTACAAAATGTCTGCAATAAAATCCCACACATTATTCATATTAAAAATACAGTAAAGGAAAATTGTATTTAAAATAATGTATGTTTAAGATTAGTTCGAGGTGCTCCATAAATATGGGACACCTCTTTGGAAGTAGGTCTGTTTCCTCGGATTGGAATCACGCTTTCCTTTTATCCCTTCTTAAGAAACCTAGGGGCAGATGTACGACTGGTTTTTGTGGTCGCAAACGGGAATTCAGCCGGTTTTGCGACCGCAAAATTGGTCTGTCCCATGTACAAACCCTATTTTGCGACTCACAATTAGGAAGGGGCTGCCAAGGATGTCCTTTCCTAATAGCGATTCTAACTGCAATGTATGATAGTTTTGTGATTGCAAAACACTCGCAGTTTACCACCTACTTGAAGTAGGTAGTAAACAACTCACAAATAGGAATTGGTCCTCAGGAGACCCCATCCTCTTCGTGAGTGGTAAAATATTTTTTAGAAGCAGGCAGTGGTCCCACAGTGGTGCCTTCTCTTAAAAAATGAAACTGTAACAGTTTTATTTTTTATTTTTTAAATTCATCCGGCTGCATATAAAAAAAAACCCTGCTTTATTTACAAAGCAATGATTCAGAAAATGGGGTGGTGATGAACAGAGTGTCTGAATTAAGCAGACCACTCTTACCCAGTCCAAAGATCAGGGCTTGATCCATCACCGTTATTTAGCTCACTGCCCCATCCCAGCTCAGAACCTGGCTATATGCAAATTAGTCTGTCCCTGGCCCAGTGCATCATGGGAACAGGGCAGACCAAACTACCAAGCAAATTCTTCACCAGAAAGGAGACAAGCTTCCGGGGACCGTTTTCCGCCATTTCAGGCGTCGTCGGCCCGGCTTGCTTGAATCCTGATGGAGCAGTGAGCAAGGGACTCATGTCTGAGTATACCCTTCCACGCTTATGGTGGACAAAATGATTCAGAAAAGGGGGTGGTGATGAACAGAGTGTCTGAATTAAGCAGAACACTCTTACCCAGTCCAAAGATCATGAATCATTTTGTCCACCATAAGCGTTGAAGGGTATACTCAGATGTGAGTCCCTTGCTCATTGCACCATCAGGATTCAAGCAAGCCGGGCCGACGACGCCTGAAATGGCAGAAACCGGTCCCCGGAAGCTTGTTTCCTTCCCAGTATAAGAATTGGCTTGGTAGTTTGGTTTGCCCTGTTCCCATCATGCACTGGGACAGGAACAGACTAATTTGCATATAGCCAAGTTCTGAGCTGGGATGGTGCAGTGAGCTAAAAAACCGTGATGGATCAAGCCCTGATCTTTGGACTGGGTAAGAGTGGTCTGCTTAATTCAGGCACTCTGTTCATCACCACCCCCTTTTCTGAATTATTTACAAAGGAGTCACAGACATGGTCGTCTTCTGACCTCAGCAGGCCACTATCCCTGGGAATGCTGGCCATTCCTAATGGGGTCGCAAGTAGCACCTGCCTCATGAATATTAATGAGGCGGGCAATTTGCAACACCAATAGGAATCGCTAACGGTGTCTGTGACACAATGTAAATTGCATTTTGCGAGTCGCAAAGCGACGCAGTTTGCAAGTCGCAAAATGTAAGAGTCGTACATCTGCCCCTAATGCAGAGCCAGTGGCTACTAAAATCTTAGAGAAACTGGTAAATCAACAGTGGTCATCTTTTGTGAAAACTAATGGCCTACTTCAAGATTCACAATCTACCTTTAAATCAAGTTTCAGCCCTGAATCTGCTTTACTGGAGGTTACAGGGTATATTAAAGAGAACCTGGACTGTGGGCACTCAGCAACGGTAGTTTTGCTGGACCTGTCTGCCACGCTCGATACGGTCTTGCATGCCCTTTTCGACAGACTAAGATTGGCAGACATCCAAGGCAGGGCCCACTCTTGGCTAAAATCTTTCTTGGAGGACAGAAGTCAATGGGTGCATCTCCACCCTTTCTCGTCCCTCCCTGAACCCCTTTTATATGGAGTTCCTCAGGATTAAGCTTTGAGGCCTACCCTCTTCAACATATATTTTACCCCTCTGAGTTGTTTAATGGAATCTTTGGGTGTGCAGGTGGTCTCATATGCTGATGACACCCAGCTTTTATGTCTTTGCAGGAGCATTCAGATTCTGCCCCTCATCAAGCTTAAGGAGTGTCATAAGGGATTCACTGGTTGGATGGATTCTAAATTCCTCAAACTAAATTCTGACAAAACAGAAGACCATTTTTTTTAGCCAGTGGTCCCCCACCCCATTGCCGATAAGGGCCGGAAGCACTAAATCCCCTTCCAGCTCAGGTCTCTTCCACTAGAAATTTGGGAATAGTATTTGATTCAACCCTTTCCTTTTCCACTCAAATTAAGTATGTATCGTCTGTCTTTATTGCTAAACCTAAATTGTTAAAGAGGCTGCTGCACCTGGTACTGAGGCTGCACAGAAAACAGAGGTTCACAACTAGGTAACCTCCCATTTAGACTATGCTAACAGTCTCTATTTGGGCCTTCCTGCTTTTCTAATTGGAAGCCTTCAGTCATTCAAAATGCAGCAGCAAAGCTTATCCAGAGAGTTCCTCTTCGGCAGTCTATTTCGCCCCATTTGAAGCATGCACACTGGCTGCCTGTTAGTAAGAGCATCAAATTTAAAGCCCTTACTCTGGCACTTTGAGCTTTCGTAGGTGAAGGCGCTTCTTATCCGAGAAACAGACTTCGACCTTATAAGCAATGCAGATCGCTCGGGTCAAATAAAGATGGCCGAACAACTGGGGGCCAAAATTATTGCCTATGCTGATGACACGCAGCTGCTATTTACGTGGCCTAGCAATGTTCTTGACACAGTGCTGATTCAGTCCTGTCTTTCCTCGGTTTTTAATTGGTTAGCTGCCTCACAATTGAAATGTAATGAGGATAAGACGGAAATGTTGTTGTATGGTCATTTTCCCCCTAGTTTTAGAGATTTACTTTGGCCGGCGGGCTTTCCGATGCCCTATTCAGTTAATGTTCCCGGTAAGAATTTAGGGATCTGGTTCGGAGAAGACCTCCGGTTCGAGGCGCACATTAAGAAACTGACAGGGGGTTGCTTTGGGACCCTTAAAGCGTTACGGAAGTTTTTTCCTTATCTTCCTTCCACAGCAAGAGAGTCAGTGGCGAGGGCATTAATTCTCTCACGCCTTGACTATGCCAATGCCTTGCTGAGCGGCTCCACCGGCCTATTTGGTGAGGCGTCTCCAAGTAATCCAAAATGCTACCGCCAGACTTCTATGTAATATTTCTAGCCGTGTGAGTGTAAAGAACCATCTGCAGAGATTGCACTGGTTGCCAGTTCCACAACGGATCATTTTTAAAATTCTTACACTGGCTCATAAAGCTATAAATGGTCATGGTCCTGCCTATTTGATGAAACGATTTAGCCGTTACTCTACCAACAGACCTTTGCGTTCTGCCGCTCAACATCTGCTTCAGGTCCCACGTTTCCAGCGCTGTCGGCTGGGAGGGCAGTCGGTTGCGGTGAAGGCCGCTTCTGCCTGGAATGACCTTCCACTATTCTTGCGAGCTACCCTGAACTTTGGTCCGTTTAAAACAGCTTTGAAAACCTATCTGTTCAGGTTGGCTTTTTAATTGTTTCGTATAGCTTACTCTTCCTTTTCTGTTTTCTTTTTTCATTTCGCGCCAGGATACTCCGCAGTAATTGAGCGCGTAATAAAACAGCATAATAATAATAATAATAATATGATGCAGGTCCCAAAATTGTCTAGGGATTGACAGGGAGACAGTTCCTTTAGATTTCTGATTTCCAAACTGTGAAATGCTCTCACAGTTAACCTTCATAGGTCTGATTCTCTCTCTATCACTAAAAAAATAAATAAAAACCTTTGTTTTTGAGAAAGATTAGTCCCCCGCTGCTCTGCTATCGCTTAGAGTCAGTCTCTCTAAGCTGTGAGCACCAGGACGATTCTGATGTCTTTGATTGATTGATTGCTTGAAGGTCATCAGGACAGGACTGTCTGTGGAACAGAGCTGCCTCTATCAGGGGCCCCCTGAAAGGCTGGGGCCCTGGGCTAATACACATTTAATCCATGCCTTAAAATGTCTCTGTGTTCAGCTACCTTTACACTGGTGCAAAAACAGGACTAATCATTTAAATATTACTTACATTTAGACTAGCACTTTTGTGACCCATCAAAAATTATCTCTCTGCCCATTAGTGGGTCACGAACAACAGTTTGGGAAACCCTGTGCTATATTGTTTGGGTTTGGATATGTTCAGAAGGCACAGGATCTGAAGGAGTACGTGGCATTGGGCAAAAGGAGGTCCATGGTTGCTGGGCAAACTTTTTCCCAGTTTAATTCAGGTTGCATTGAAGAAGACGTACAGGGTTTTTGCAGACCTGAGGCAGAAATATAAAAAAGAGCCCCGTAATGGCCAGTCCAGAGTAAATGGAACTCGGTCCCCTATGGTTATGGCTTCTCTTGCTGTCCGCAAAGGGTCAAAAAGGTAACACACTGCCTGATCATTTGTGAATGCAAGTGCTGCAACACTGTGGCCAATAATCAGAGATTTAAATTGCCCAACAATACTACATTTTCCCTCTCCAAAACGTGCAGTCAGAGTTCTTCCATAAACAAGTGTTGTTTGGTTAATGGAGCATCAGTAGGACAGTACAACAAAAGTAGACTGACGATCAATTTGTTGATATCACATAAGGATACCAATAGTTCATTTTCTATATTGGCCAGGGTGGATTGGAACAGTCCAACCAGCACACCATTTTCTGTATCCAGGTAAGTTATGAAGGGTTGACCTATGGCCAGCCAATGTATTACATAGTCATTTCAATTCATTGGTAATCCTCTGACCCACACTAACAGTACCACCAAAATAGTGGCCATCAGTCAATTGTAATATATGGTTAAATTCTCTTACACACACATAATATCTGCTACAGATTTTGTCCATCTCCCAGTACTGAACAAGTATGGAATAACTGAATCGATGTGCCAAATGCAAGAGGGATCAAATCTAGTACACCACTGTAGGTTCCAACTACTACATACTATGACCACTTCTTTACATCTCACAATGACATTCAGATATGATCTCCCCACCACTTCTTTCTCCAACCATGCCTGCTCAGGACCATATACTTTTAAACATAATACCGCAGATTGCGCAACGCAGGGCAGTAACCATCTTAGTAGACTGTAAGCATAAGAAATACCATAAAGGGACCTGCAGAGCTGCCAACTACTGCAACCCATAAACTGTGTGTCTGCTTCTCACACTTCTCCATCCACTACACTGCCAAGTGTTGCATCCTATAATACAATAACGGTCCTCATGTATGACATGGAAACCCTACCCACATTGGATCAAAAACAAAGACAACAATTTCCCAGCCACACATCCTACCACGCCTGGGTGGAGTTCGCGGAGTTCTACGTAAACTCCGCCAGGCTACGGGGAGTTCCATGAGCTGCAGAGTGCGTTACCTCGTGCCTTTCACACTGATTTTTACCACCGGCTTTTTGTCCTGTGCTGTAAAATCAGCACAAATGGCATCCAGCACAGGACAAGAGGGTGTTGCTTCTTTTTGCTGCTCTTGTTGAAGTTCTACTGAAGCAGTAGCTACTCCAATGCGAACAGAAAGTTTCTCAACGTGAGCCGTCGGAGACCATTCACAATCGCCCACGTTGAGAAATCTTGCTGCAAAGCGTTCTGCATTGGATTTTCCTCGTTCGCGCTTGCCAACTTACCGTTGGCAAGCGAGAGTGGTGAAAAAACTGCGCTATGTGGAGCAGAGTTTTATCAGAACTCTGCAAGCTCAATGGAGCATGGAAAACGTCTCAAATTAAACGAACATAGCGTAGTTCACCACCCAAGCCTACATCCCACACAGCGTAGCATGCTGCCCATGTAGGAAAGTGGTTCAGTGCGCCAGATAAGGGAAATAAACTTTATATGAATGTTGCAATACATTACAATATGATAATTTACCAGAAAGATTGTGCCAAAATCTGTCTTTTGCCTCTTTCCTCAAAGATGGTAAAACTGTTATTTTTTTATATAAATTATTTTTTGAGCATCAAATCAAACATTGCACATATCTTTAAGAGAACGAAAAAAAATGGAATTTTTTTTCCATCATAACAGACCTCATAACTTTCGTCCTGCTTGTTATACATTAAGGTGTGTATTCATGTGGAGTATAATCATTGGTGTCTACGTATTGATAACAATAAACAGTAATATCTGTATTAATGGCCGAAGGTAACTTGCTCCGGGAAATAAAGCCCGCACAATAATAGGCAATATATGCTAAACTTCCATACCATCATGCCCAAGCGCTTTCCCCCCCACCAATCAGTCCATCCCATAGATTATTCTAACATAAAAAAATAACATGTGTATTTGTTCAGTGAATGTTCACCCAGTATGGTATCTTAGCTCAGATTAACAGATGTTATTGTTAACTCAATGGTACTCATTTAATAGACCTCAGAAAGATGAAAGGCTGAGTTGACCTACAGGAATTTTAACCTGTGACTGTGAGGTCGAACACAGGCCCCTACAGGGACACATTAATCCACTAAGCCACCAGATCCGGCCATACTGTAGCTATGATGACAATCATTAGTGAAAAACATTGAAGGTAAAGCTACCACTTCTAGGGTCCACTCTAAGGCCTAGTAGAATTGGGCCCACAACAGTATTCTTGTTTCTCCCCATTGTCCCATTGAAGCATTGTTCTACCATCAGTCAGCTTGAAATGGTGGTCAATCCTGGGTTGGAAGAAATTTACCCCAGATTTTCTCAAAGACGGGCAAACGATCCTCCAGTCTGTATGTGACTCAATCGTTGGAACTGTGGTATATAAATAAATAATACCGGATCTATTTTTGACTGGATATAGTAATAACAGGTAGCTCAATAAATAAGAGTCAAGATTCGAGGTAGTAGGAGTTTGCAGGTTTAATACAGCATAAGGACAGGAACAGGACAACCTGCAAGATCTGGGATGGCTAGCTAGCACACTTTAATAACAGTGCACAAGCATATATACTAAAACAGTTTCATTGCAGTACATACAATAGGCGGAGCAGTGGGTGTGGTGCATAGCAGTCGCGAAAGATAAGGGTGAAAGTGGGTGTAACAGGAGGCGTATACATAGACATGTGATGTAAACGTAACAGAATATGTCATAAATGGGGCGGAAACATGGAGGGGGCTACCTGAGGAGCTGGAACCTCTAACCTAGTGGTGCGCGCAAACTGACAATGACGTATTACTAGGAGAAGCTGGGGGCTATGACTTCTGCGCTAGGAGCAGAGACTGAAGTCTGGAGAGTCAGGGCGACATGTACCCAAACACTATCTAGTATCTGATGTTTAGAGAACATGTTGATAGAATCCAAAAGTTATCGGGGTAAAGGCTAACAGACTCTAAGACTGGTGCATGCATTATTCTACATGTAGTGCGTGTTGAAGAATATTAAATGACCATTAATACAGTATTTTCTCTTACATGGAGACGTAAAGACTAGACGATGACTGAAACTATTGATGCGATTCAGTAGCTTAGGAATGCAGAGAAGGAGGGCTGGACTGATAACTAGAATCATAACATACTCTTGGCAGACTCAGAGGCAGAGCCAGGCCAAGCCGGGCACTGTGAGGCAGGAAGTAAGTGAAGGGTCAGGAACACAGGTGGGGGCTGTATCGCTCCTCAGCGAGGGCTCAGGAGACAGGAGCTGAATCTGGTGTCCGGGCCCTTTCGAGGCCTAGAAACGGAGACTTTTCAATGAAATAACGTGCACACTGAGAAACGTGGCAACGTAACTTTACATAGGCCTAATACTCGTAGCTTTCATGAGAACTGGAAACTGGCATACTAGAGATGGACACAACTATAATTGCGTCCTTAATCAAACATGGGGAATACATATGCATATTAATCATGCACACATAACATAAGATGGGGAACACGTAGGGACACAGAACATGGCAAAATTTACTTTTCCACATTCCCTCCTTGTCACTACGTTTCCATCAGGAAACATCAATATTCATGATACCATCTATCATTTCATATAGTATCATTTGCTCGTCTCGAATTTTCTTGGAACGGGATTTAGAACGGGACTTGGGACTAGGAATACAAGAGGTAGCACAAATGCCGCAAATCGCAGGGCCACATTGTATACAGAGGCAGCAACTGAATATGATCGCTACTGCAATACCTAGAAATGACAATACTTTCCATCCCCAGGCAGAAATTATACTCCAGAACCAACCGGACCATGTCCAGGTGCCTGGATCCTGGTGTAACTGATGGGCAATTTTATGAAGTCTGGTTATAGCTGAATAAACAGACGGCGCGTTATTAGGAATGAAAATGCAGCAACTAGATCCGATGACTCTACATGCCCCGCCCCTATCGGCCAGTATGACGTCAAGGACGAGACGATTCTGGAGCACGACAATTCTCATAAAGGATTGCTCTTCGGTTAAGTTACCTAGAGCAGAGGTAGTCTCAATCACTACTGCTTCAAGGGTTCTGGTTAATCTACGTATCAGTTTACTATTCACGACAGTACCTAAATAGGGGAAGACACCTTTATTGATATCTATGTATTGTTCTAGAGCAGTTTCAGTATAATCGACAATCGGGAGGTCTCTCTTGTGTTTAGTATGTACTAGGTGGGAATTCCTATGATAGTCAGGTGGGGCTAGGAAAACTGGTGGCAGTAGGAATGCAATGTAACAGGTTCCCTCCCAATCGAGGGGCAGACGAACATATGCGGTCTGACCACAAACAAAATAAGAATGACGTGAAGCTTTGAAAATAGATTTCCTGCTGTCACTATACTTGACAATAATAGTACAATCACTATGTCCTACATGTACGGAACCATTCTTTCGGACACATAATTCACCTTTAACGGGTAGTACTGACATAGCAGGTAAGTCTGGAGTAGTATCAGACTGAACATTCAGGACCATGAAATTCGAAGAATAATTACCTAAATTATAAACTTCATTTTCTAGATCTAACCCTGTTCTGTGGGGAAAACCTTGCTTGTCTGGAAAACATGTACTGTTAAGAAAGGACATATCTGTTGAGGATGACGTTAACGTGGACCATGCTCCACACGAACCGTTATGTGAAAATGGATAAGGAAAGAGTGGCAGAACTCCCTTCGGTGTCTGGAAAGGGGGGAGTCGACCACACACCCAACAATTGGTGGCATTGCTGGTCTGGTGTGAATAATGTAACATGCGGATAAATGAGTTATTACGCATAGCAAGACGATAAGAAAGTTCATGAGGAGGCAGATCACTAAACGTGTGCTCTACTGTAACATTAGAAGACTTATTTACATGAGGAACTGGAAAACACAAATAAAAAGCATAACTTGTGCAGGTAGTCATAAGGCTGAAAAACAATATGAAACTTAGAAAAACGATACATCGGATTGAGTTGTGACTAACTCTCTCACTATGGGGGTCTATTTCATACATGTCAGAACCGGTCTAACCGTTTCACCTAGGGGAGGACTTAGACAATCAAACTGGCTGACTTATTTTACTAGACCTTAATTTTTTCATATACTCCTGTTGCGGAGTTTTCTCTAACAGGGAGGAATTTATATCATTGTCTTTTGTGGGACAGTCCTTAAGAATAGTACTTTGGCAGTCTTTCAAATCCTGGGAAATGTTCTTGGAAACAGTCTTTAGTCCATAAAACTTTTTCACGTGAGACAGATGCACCCAGCCCTTCCTGCCTTCCAGCTTGACGGCAGTACGGGTGGCCAGGAGGACCTGTTTTGGCTCCTTCCAGCGAGGCTCCAGCGGACTTGAACGATCAAAGTTCCTTACAAGAACCAGACTTCCGGGAACGATTTCATGCGGTGCCACCTCGGTATTGTCTGGAAATGCGGCGGCAACCTGTGAACGACAAGAATGTAGGGCAGACATCAAGGAAGCTAGGTAATCTGTCAGCATATTACTTGAAACATCGGTAATACTTCGAGGTCTAGGTGTACCCCACATGTTAGGGGGGCGGCCGAATACGACCTCGTACGGGGACAGACCTGATCTGGAATGTGCGACCATGCGCATATAAAACAGGGCGACTGGCAGAGCTACTAACCAGTCTACACCTTTTTCTTTACAGACTTTGGCAATGTGGATTTTCAGGGTCTGATTATGTCTCTCTACGAGACCGGCTGCTTCAGGATGGCGTACACAATGGAACTTCCACTGGTATCCTAACAACAGGGAAACGTATTTCATTAGTTCAGATGAGAATGGCTGGCCGTTATCAGAATATACGACCCTAGGGAGTCCATAACGGGGGAAGAATTCACGAACCAACTGTTTGGCAGTGGTCGCGGCTGTGTAATCTGGGACTGGATATGCTTCTGTCCACCTGGACAAAGCGCATACAACTACAAGGACATACTTGAAACCTCGACATCGCTCCATCTGAATATAATCCATCTGGAGGACTTCAAAAGGGTGGTCAGGGGGCTGGAATCCACCTTGTTCCACCGGGACACTTTTACCTGGATTAAATTGGCAACATATCATACAGGTACGGACTTTCTGCTTGGCTGCAGCTCGTAAATGCTTGTTGAACCAAATGTTCTGGATGCTGTCTAACATAGCTTTTTCTCCTAAATGTGCTGGACTATGTGCGGTATTGATAATGACTTGAACCATAGAGTCGGGGAGAAACCATGTGGCTCTACCCTTCGTTACCCATCCCTGATCTGTCTGGACCCCTCCTTGTTCGGACCATTTCTTAATTTCATCGGGAGTAGCATGTAACTGGATATCTATGACATCTTGAGTAGGGTCCTTAACTGTCATACAGGTAGTCGGATCTGGAGTATGTGTCTGTGTCTTGTTAACTGAAATGTCTGGAGTCTGTGCTGTAAGCTTGGCTGTGCGATCTGCTAGATCATTACCTTGAGAAATAATGTCAGTAACTTTCGTATGTGCTTTGCACTTCATGATAGCAATAGATGTCGGTAAATGTATGGCATCTAACAGAGCTTGAATAAGGAGACCATGCTGAATCTTGGTTCCATGAGAAGTCATGAAACCTCTCTCCTGCCAGAGCACTCCGAAGTCGTGTACAACTCCGAATGCGTAGCGTGAATCTGTATAAACATTAACTTTCAGGTTCTTAGCGTGTATGCAGGCTTGTGTCAGAGCAACTAGCTCTGCTGCTTGAGCAGACAGGGTGTCAATACGGTGTGTTTCTATAACTTCAGTGTCAGTAGTCACTGCATACGCGGCTACTAGTTCTCCTGTACTTGTTCTCATACATGAACCATCCACATAAAGTGTCAGGTCGGGATCTGGTAATGGAATATCTGTCAGATCTTGTCTTGGCTTTGTCATAATGTTAACTACTTCCACACAGTCGTGTGTGGCAGGATTTGGATTAACTGACGGTAACAGTGTAGCGGGATTTAGAACGTTGCAGCGTCTGATTTCTATGTGTGGCTGGAACAGTGTCAGTTCATAACCTGTCAAACGTGCAATTGTCAAGTGCTGGGTCTGTGTTCGGTTTAAAAGAACTTCCACGGAGTGTGGAACTTGTACTGTCAAGGAATGTCCTAATACTATGGAATCACTCTGTCTGATAGCTAGTGCTGTGGCTGCAACTGACTTGAGGCACGCAGGCAGAGCCTGGGCTACTGGATCTAGTGTGCTCGAAAAATAAGCACAGGGCTTGTACTGTCCGGCTTGATCTTGTGTGAGAACAGATAATGCTGTACCATTACGTTCTGTGACAAAAAGTGTAAAAGGCTTACTGTAGTTCGGTGTAGCTAGGACAGGAGCTTGGCATAAGGCTTTCTTTAACTCATTGAAACTAAGTGTATGTTCAGATGTCCAAGGGAGAACAGTCGATACGGCTGCCTCCTGTGTCGTTAACTGTATCAGTGGTTTAGCTAGAAATGCATACTGAGGAATCCATTGTCGGCAATAAGAAGTGAGGCCGATAAAAGCACGTACCTCCTTCTGTGTCTTGGGCTGAGGGAGACTCGCTATTAACTGGATACGGTCGGGTGTCAACTGCCTACCCCACTTGGACAGTAAGTGGCCTAAGTAGATCACTTGCTGGACACAGAATTGAAGCTTTGAAGGAGACACCTTGTGCCCCATCTCGGCTAGGAAATACAGGACTGTAAGCGATGCTCGCTCGCAAGCACGTTCAGAACGGGCTGTGATCAGTAGATCATCGACATATTGGAGCAGGGCAGTGTCAGTTGGCATGTGAATATTGTCTAGTTGTCTCTTAAGTGCTTGACTGTAAATGCTAGGACTTTCTGTGAAACCTTGAGGAGCTCGTGTGAATTTATAGCTCCTTCCATTTAAACAAAAACCGAAAAGGTACTGGCTGTCTGGATGAATGGGGACACTGAAAAATGCGTTTTTGAGGTCGATTACGGTGAAAAATATTGCCTCAGAATCAATGGCTGTCAATAGAGATGAGATATCTGGAACAACTGGATACTGGGGGATGATACATTTATTAAGTTCTCGAAGGTCAATCACTAATCGATATACTGGGGGTGCATTCGGATCAGTACGTTTCATGACTGGAATGATAGGAGAATTACATACATTGGAGTCAGTTTCTACAACTACTCCTTGAGCCATGAGCTCGTCAATAATTTTGGATAAGGCTGCTACAGCCTCAGGTGGTAATCTGTACTGTCTGATTCGTGGTAACACTACACCTGGTTTGAGAGTCACACGATGGGGTGTGATTTGCATGAAGCCAACATCAGTTGGACCTTGCGCCCATAGATGCTGCGGAACATTAGACAATCTTGGATCAAAATCTCGTAATACATAGTGACCCTTGAAGTCACGTAAAAACAGACGTATTCCCTCTGGGGAACAGCAAATAACTGCACCTAAATCTTTCAGTGTCTTAATGCCTAACAGATTTTCTGGACATGACTTCGTAAGTAATAGATCAGTAGTACAGGACAATGGACCTACTTCCAGAGTAACTGGCTTTGATATCTCGTTTACAATAGGCTTTCCTGAAAATCCAAGGGAAACATTTCTAGAGCCTGAGAGCGGAGCCCCTGGAACCTCGTCGTGACTAATGGTAGTCCTACTTGCCCCTGTATCAATCAGAAACTTTCTGTCTTTCCCTAGTACCTGACTATGAACATAGGGACCTTCTTGATCTACAGGAATCTCGATGAGAGGCAAGCCTACCTCCCTCTCTAGGCTGTTTCATGAGTACTGTTGATACTCTGGATACTCTGTCTGAGCATACTGGTACATCTGCTGTGTAACATGCTGTGTTGCAGCAATAGGCTGCGGTGCTGGAACTGTCTGTTGTGCATTCTGTGGCTGAGAAGTCTGTGAAACTTGTTCTTGTCTAGGCGGACGTGGTCTTTCTTTAGTTTTACCGGTAGCTATATTATGTTTCAGAACTGCACACTCGTTTATAAAATGACCTGGCTGTTTACAATAATTGCATGTCCCTTTAACGGGAGCTGCAGGATGACTGGCTTGATTCGGACCCCTCTTCTGACTGTCTTGAGGAACAGATTGTGCAACTAGTACTTTCATTTTCGTGTCTTTCATACGTCTTCTCTCGTGTTCTTGCTCTTCTCTGATTCTATTCTGGTGATACTGGAGCATCTGTAACATCTGGGACGGGGTACTAGCTTGCCATGTACTTTCGACTTTCAAAACTCGATTCTTAACTTGTGGACTTGAATTCTCGACTAATTTAGTAACAAAAAGATGAGGGTATGACTCGCTACTCGTCTTCAAACCACTGTTTATGCTAAAACATTTCTCAAATCTAGAATAAAAATCACTAGTGTCTTCGTCTTTTTTCTGTTTACAGGCTGAGATTGCATCCCAGTCTTCCTTTTTAGTGGCTAATAATCTAGGCAAAACTTGTATCAATAATTCTGGTAATTCTTTACATTTATCTCCAAGACCGGTACCTGGTACTCGTATCTTATCTTCAGCATCTAGAACTGCCCAATCGATCTTTTTCTCTCCCACCTCCCAATCTTTTTCCTTGAGTTTTTCATATACCCCTGCGGGCAACAGGACCTTTAACATTTTAATAATATCTGGATACGTATATTCTCCCATACGGAGCATGTCTTTTAATTCTCGGTGGAACCCTGCTGGATCTTTGTCGTGACAGGGAATTAATTTCTTCATCTCTAACAGTTCCATCTTTGTAATCGGGGTGTAAACAAATACTCGTTGCATTTCACCATCTGCTGTCCTGACCGGGTGTACTTCTCGTAACGGATTCTGTCTATCTATGTAAAACGGTTTACTTTCTGGAGGTGAGACATGAACAAAATGCGGGTTCAAAAACATACTATATTTATGACGCTGTTCTAGAATGACACTAATTAAATCGGTACCTAAACCTTTCCATCTATACTGGAGTAACTCGTTCAGGACATCATGTAACGGACCTGGATCAGAATGTTGACCCTCATACAATGTGATGAGGTGCTGAATCATATACATACCCACCAGTCGCTGCTCGGCTGGGGGCAGTTTCAGAAACATTTGTGCCACTATTTCGTCTGGAAAAGTGGTAGAATCAGTAGTCCATCGGACTGCTGATCGGGCTAGTTCTTGTTCATGCATAGTACTTAACTCACTATAACCAATTCGTGATTTCAAAATGTGATCGGTAGCTTGAAATACTTGTTCTAGAGAACCTTGTTCTGGTGCTGGGAGATGAACAGTTTTCTTGTGTTCTAGGCGTAAATGTCGGTCTAGAATTCTAGATTTACCTACATACGCTATTCTGGCGGTATTCTCGTCGTCTACCTCTTCAGTAGAAGAGTCATTTTCTTTCTCGCTTACTTGTGCTTCTTTGCGTTGTTCGTGTAACCTTATTATTTCTTTACGTATTTTCTTGTACATACTCTCTATACTATTGAGTGTCTTGTGCTTACCCTCGGCTATATTATCACTCCACCTTGTCAGGGTTCTCATTTCTGTCGGATCTTTGGACGGGTAATCTTGTTCCCTTATTAAACAATTAATCAGAAACTTTAATAACATCAACTGAATCTCAGCTTTTCTGAGAGACATGACTTCACCAATACTTTCTGAATCTTGTCCTGTACGAATGAAACGATACATTCTGTCTAAATCTTCTTTCATGTTCGGTAGGGTGACCAAATACTCGGACACCTGTCTTATACGTATGGAATATAGAACCATACTATCCTCGCCTGGAACTGGATCATAACCGCATTCAGTAAGAGCTCGCCTGATTTCTGCAACGGACTTATATTTGGGCGTACGCTGTAACGCACGTTCATGTAACTCGATTGTTCCTAGACGTCTACTTGGCGGCGGGGTACCAGGAGGACCTCCTCCTGCGGCCCCTATACTGGAATCATCGACTGATACTCTTCGTGCTGGCAGAGTGACTGATGTGGCGGGGATTTGTACTACTGGCTGGACCGGGGGTACCGTAGCAGGTACTGCAAGAGGTGCCCCGGTGACTGAAGGAGCAGGATTTACATTATTTACAGGAGCTGGTGGAACAGGATTTGCATATTCTGGGACTGTGTCGTCCAAATAGGACGGGAGAAAAATATCAGCTGCGGTCGGTTTGTGACGTAGCTTGGTCGGAACTAATGGTGGCGGAAAATTACTGGATGTCTCCGGGGTCGCTTTTGGCAAGCCCTCGGCAAGAAGAGGATACATACCCTTAATAAGGGCATGCCTCTGTCTGTCTGACTGTTCGGTTTTAACTCGTTCACCTATCTCGATTAATTCCCTTTCTTGGGCTCGTTCTAAGGATTCTCTACTTAATTCTGACTTTCTGATTTCTTTTTCGGTTCTTTTATGAGATTCTTTGCGCCATAACTCGATGGCATCTTTCTGTGACTGTCTGGCTTTCTTTTTCCATAATGCTTCTTCTACTCGCATGATGCACTCGGCATCCCACGTACCTGATACGGGCCATCTATACTTTTCCTCTAACTCTTTGGTGTACTCCACCCATAAATCTAGATACAATATGGCACTTATGCCATGCTTTTGATACATAAAATGACCTGGACTGTCCCTAGGCGGGACAGGAACTGCTTCTTCTAACAGACCTTTTCTAGTTTTTAACTGACGTAGTTTGGAAAACCAGGGCATGACTGGACTGTAATCTAGACACAATACAATACACAATGAACACGATAATTACACCACTTTCATACCACGACATTAAAATACATGAAGAACATTTAAAATAACAGTTCGGACAGAATACTACCTGGAATACGGAAAACAGAATACATGAATCTTCTTGAGAACAGAACTGACTAGAACAGAAACTAGATGCACTGCTGAAATAGTACGAAACTTACCGGTCTCATAAAGAGACACGTCAGGACCCGCATCCACCGGAGTGGACACTTCGTTTTGGGATCTGTGTACCACCAAACCCCACGGACCAGAGACAATTAGATTGACCCTGTCTAGATACTCCCCAGCAACGGTACTCACCGGGCAGCAAGAACGGAAGGCCTCGGACTGGACTGGACTGCTTCGACGCCGGACGGACACACTTCGGACTTCTGTTACGGGTGGGCCTCCGGATACCTCGGACCTTGGACTCTCGGCTTGGGCTCTGGTCGGGACTCGCCGCGTTCCTCCACCGCCTCGTCTGGATGCTGGACCGCAACCTCCGTCTCCTCCGTAGGCCTGAGGGATACTTGAAGCAGAAATATCTGCACGTGCACGGTATGGTTCCGTCACGGCTGCAGAGGATCAGGGGGCATACGTGGCTTCACCGGCGCGTGGGGAAAGGGCAAGTCCCTATTCGGGCGCCATTATGTGGTATATAAATAAATAATACCGGATCTATTTTTGACTGGATATGGTAATAACAGGTAGCTCAATAAATAAGAGTCAAGATTCGAGGTAGTAGGAGTTTGCAGGTTTAATACAGCATAAGGACAGGAACAGGACAACCTGCAAAATCTGGGATGGCTAGCTAGCACACTTTAATAACAGTGCACAAGCATATATACTAAAACAGTTTCATTGCAGTACATACAATAGGCGGAGCAGTGGGTGTGGTGCATAGCAGTCGCGAAAGATAAGGGTGAAAGTGGGTGTAACAGGAGGCGTATACATAGACATGTGATGTAAACGTAACAGAATATGTCATAAATGGGGCGGAAACATGGAGGGGGCTACCTGAGGAGCTGGAACCTCTAACCTAGTGGTGCGCGCAAACTGACAATGACGTATTACTAGGAGAAGCTGGGGGTTATGACTTCTGCTCTAGGAGCAGAGACTGAAGTCTGGAGAGTCAGGGCGACATGTACCCAAACACTATCTAGTATCTGATGTTTAGAGAACATGTTGATAGAATCCAAAAGTTATCGGGGTAAAGGCTAACAGACTCTAAGACTGGTGCATGCATTATTCTACATGTAGTGCGTGTTGAAGAATATTAAATGACCATTAATACAGTATTTTCTCTTACATGGAGACGTAAAGACTAGACGATGACTGAAACTATTGATGCGATTCAGTAGCTTAGGAATGCAGAGAAGGAGGGCTGGACTGATAACTAGAATCATAACATACTCTTGGCAGACTCAGAGGCAGAGCCAGGCCAAGCCGGGCACTGTGAGGCAGGAAGTAAGTGAAGGGTCAGGAACACAGGTGGGGGCTGTATCGCTCCTCAGCGAGGGCTCAGGAGACAGGAGCTGAATCTGGTGTCCGGGCCCTTTCGAGGCCTAGAAACGGAGACTTTTCAATGAAATAACGTGCACACTGAGAAACGTGGCAACGTAACTTTACATAGGCCTAATACTCGTAGCTTTCATGAGAACTGGAAACTGGCATACTAGAGATGGACACAACTATAATTGCGTCCTTAATCAAACATGGGGAATACATATGCATATTAATCATGCACACATAACATAAGATGGGGAACACGTAGGGACACAGAACATGGCAAAATTTACTTTTCCACAGAACCCACGAGGAACATTTTCAGTTTTCCAAAAACGAAGAACCCACAATGTCGAAATTGTTTGCACTTTGATGAACCAAAGCCCATGTTGTGAGGTGATTTCTGGATATTGTGAGAAATCATGAAGCATTACTGACGAGTCTACCAAATCCCCCATAATTCCTGACGTTTGTTTTGTATACACCCACAGGGTATCCCAGTAGGATCTCAGTTTGGCATTCCCGCACTTTGTGGATCATAATAATATCCACTTAATGCCACCCACTGCTGGGGGGTTAGTGTACAGCCATTTTACTTTGGTCAGGAATCTTTGACTCAACCTCACGGAAATCAATAATCGAAAAAAGGTACCCGGTCAAAGGCCTTCTCAGCATCGAGGGAGGCTAATAATATTTCACCAAGGTCATCTTGTTCCTGCCATGTGCTAGGGATCACAGATGGAACATCGATGATTGGTGTGGGATGAACTGCATCTGGCAACTGTGTATTAAGGATGGTAAAAAACCCTTCAATCTGTTTGCTAAAACCTTCTCAAGGATCTTAAAATCAACATTAAAAAGATTGGTCTAAAACTTGTGCAGTCATATGGTTCCTTGCATGGTTTAAGTGTATCTGCTATTCTTGCTTAGTTAGCTTCTCTGAGTGGGGGAGTATTGTCTTGGATCTCATTAAATATTTTGCACTGTAGGGGGACTATTATTATTTTTTATTTCATAGTACGCCACAGGGTATCCGTCTACTCCGGGGACTTTAGGCAGGAGGAGTTTGTTAATGGCTTGTCTTACTTCTTCTTCCAATATGTCCTTATGTTAACAATTCAGGCTTCTCTGGGGACAGTTTGGGTAGGGTATGGTAGAGAGAAACTCCCTTCTGCCCGTTCTGACCCTTGACTTTCTGTTCTGTATAGTGTTTTGTAGAACAAGCAGAAAGTTTGCAAAATTATGGTGGGGAGCGCTAGTGTCTCTCCTAAGTTATTTCGAATGGCTGCAATTATTATTATTATTATTATTATTATTGGGACATTTGTAAAGCGCTGCGTTACGCACACCGGCGTGTCCACGCGCTGAAAGTGAGAGAGGCAGAAAACAGGAAGCACAGTAGCTTACTAGTCCTTTTACTTCGTATACAGGTGGGTTTTTAGTTTCGCTCGAAACCTCATTTCTTCAGGTTCCAGACGTAAGTCCACTGGGAGTTTATTCCAGTAGTTTGCCGCTAGACACCTGAAAGATCTGCCTCCCATACGTGCTTGCTTCACCCTGGGGACCCTAAGCAGACCCCCATCGGCAGATCTGAGCGCTCGGGCGGGTATGTAAGCTTCAACCAGTTTCCTAAGTGGTCGAGGAGCCCTATCATACAGGATACGGTGACACGTGCAGAGGGCTTTATATTCAACTCTGCGCCTCACCGGGAGCCAATGTAGCTTCTGCAGTGCCGCCTTCGAAGGCGCCCTTTTGGGCAGCCTGAGGATGAGACGGGCTGCCGCATTTTTCAGCACCTGGAGGCGAGCCATGCTCTTCTCTGGCACCCCCAGGTAAAGCAAATTCCCGTAGTCCATCCTGGCGGTTACCAAAGCATGTACTAGGGTTTGGCGAGCTTCCCTCGGCAATAAGTCCAGGACTTTTCTCAATCTTTTAGGTACCCCAAAACATACGCCAACCACCCGGTTGATCTGGGGCCCGAAAGTGAGACCTGCATCAAACCACACCCCTAGATTTTTTGCCTCCTGGCAAGGGGTGGGGGTAGGTCCTAGACAGGGTGGCCACCATGCCGATGACCATGCAGACTGGGCTCTCCCTACCACTAGCACTTCTGTCTTGCTGCCATTAAGTTTCAAACAGTTGGTGGCCATCCAGTCGGCAAGTTCTTTCATGCACGACCGGAAGCCATCTGCAGCAAGACAGGGCGCGTGCGACAGGGAGATGACCAGCTGCGTATCATCGGCATATGAAACCAATTGGAGACCATAGTTCTCTACAATGGAGGCCACCGGCGCTACATATAAATTAAAACGGGTTGGACTCAGAGACGAGCCCTGAGGCACGCCCTGGCCCAAAGGAACCCTCTTTGAGTAGCAGTCGCCTTGCCTCACTTGAAAGCTTCTTCCTGTGAGGAAGGCCTGGATCCATCTCAGCGCGGTGAGTCTCGTGCGAGAGTCTTCCTGTTATCTCAACTGAAAAGCCAGCAAAGGCCTTGCCTTTTCACCCTTTTCATAATGTGGTTGTTTCAAGCTGAAAGTAAAATCTTTGCACCACAAAGTATAGCCTATTAACTTTAGATTTTCACTCAGAAGATCTCTAAGTGTGTTGTGAGAGTACGTGTTGTAACTGCTTTTTGACATTCTAGCACTTTTGGGTTGTCAAGGCCTGCTTTTTGCAAGAGCTGAGTCATGCATCAACTCTCTTCTTATACTAGCCTTCCCAACCTCCCATAATACATGAGAGAAAGGCACTGAACCTTATTTAATTCTAAATAGAATATTGTGAAGCCTTGTACCTTATGTTTGGCTTCAGGAATTTTGAACCTGGAGATATTAAAACGCCAGTGGCCCATTGGAGGGGTCGGTATACCTACCGCAAGCTAGAGTTGTACTGTGGAAGTTCCATTTGGTGTGATCACCACCTCTTTAATATATGGTAGAAAAGTACGTGTTAAGAAGAAATAGTCAATTCTGGTGCGGGTGCCATGTGTGCATGAAGTACATGTCTAGTCACGGTTGGTGGGGTGGGTTAGCACCAGAGATCCGTCGAAGAGAGGTCATATATTAGATCAGCTAGGATGCACCTGTCCCCTTATCTGTGAAGCTCATTGTGGTCATATTTATCTAGCACAGGGTCTAGGACCAAGTTCCAATCGCACC
This sequence comes from Lissotriton helveticus, assembly GCF_964261635.1. Lineage (NCBI taxonomy): Eukaryota > Metazoa > Chordata > Amphibia > Caudata > Salamandridae > Lissotriton > Lissotriton helveticus. The sequence goes on from NC_136064.1 coordinate 65,580,950, forward strand.
CTAAGATTTCTTTTGACCTGGGAATTGAAAGAAGACTGTAATACAATGCTCTGAGGAAAAGCCCCTTCTCTCCAATTGAAGCCTCTTTGGAGCCAAGGACCAGTGGCAGAATTTGGTTACTTGCCTTACTAAATATACAGTGTCCCTCTGCGTCAGTCCATGTTTATCCGCAGTCCCTTTCTTATCAGTACGTCTACCCCTCCTTTCCAAGAAGGTCTAGTGGATGATACTTTACCCCTTGTCTCGTTCCTCCACAGGTATGATATTCCCTGCCAACTCACTGCCATCTAAGGTTTTCCACTTGAGAGAGGTGAGTTCCTTGAATGAGGGCTACATCAAGGCGATGGGAGTAAAAGGACAGTATTTGCTCCATTTTATGTAGTGAGTGAGGCCATCAAGATTAAGAGAGACCAACTTAAGGCCTGTGTTGCGGTGTACGTGAGTGCCATGCGTGGAGCTTCCTGGAAATTAAGTGGATTTTATCTAATGCGACAGGAGAAATGGTGTCTTTAGTTGGTAGGTTTCGTGGAGTTGGACATTTTTGTATATATCAGTTGTGGGCTGGGTGTCTGAATGCGTACCGGAGACCATGCAGCGGCTTCTAATGCTGCACTAGGATTAAATGTGGAAATGGAACAGAAGTGGGGTTTAGAGGGCATTAGACCAATGAAGCGGGAGTGTACCCGCTTTCCCTAGGTTAAGTGGTAGTACCAAGGGAGTTGCCAAGTCATCCGCCATAGCTGAGCATGTGTATTGTGAGATATAGGAGGAAGGAAAGGTAGAAAATGAGTGAGAGTGTCGGTGTATGTGGCCCATGGCAATCTGTTGATGATAATTGTAAAGTAGCAACAAACTCCCTCTTACTTGGTCGCTGACTAGCAGTGTATAACTGGTGCATTGAGACTGGCATGGATGCAAGGTTCACCACCTATCATGACCCCAAGGACAAATCACTCTGCGGGTCCAACCTGAGCCCTGTAGTCTTAGATCTTTATGAATAACATCTAAACAGAGTAACCTTCCCCCATACAGTCACGGGGAAGTACCTGTAACCCCAAAGTATCAGTTATTGTCAAGACTATGAATATAATTAGGGCTAAAACAGCTGGGAAATGAGTCTTTCTTTAAAGGGGATAGTGATTTATCTCTTGCAGGTGGCGGCCAATCATAATATTTGCTGTTTGGTATCGAAGTCCAGGACTTGGTGGCCATATCTTGTTCTACCATCTCCTGCTGTGAAGAAACGTCATCAGTTGCCCTTGAGCTAGGTGGTGAATTAACATCAGTGGGATGAGATGTGTCCATGTCTTCCATGTGCAGTGCGTCAAGGAAGCTCTAGAGCTGCTCTGCGTCATAAAATTCTTTTGTAAACCCATTTTCCGTTATCTATATTCTCGCTGGATTTGGTAGGCCAAAGTGAATGTCCGTAAGATTCAGTCAGGGCCTCAGGGAGAGGAAGCTCTTCCTTTAAGCATGGTTACATTTCCAAAGCAGGAAAGGTCCATGTTTTTTTGGTCTCTGGCATCACTTCTATCGCTTGTTATTGTCTAAGGAAACAGACGATCACCTGACGCGGAGTGTCTCTGCCTTCATTAAGTCATGATCTAATCCCGTGGGCCCTCTGTAAATCCAGCAGTGGATGGAACACCAATTTGGTGATTGACAGGATAAATTGATACATAAAAGACCTTATATTGTCGCCTTCCAGGTTCTCTAGGATTTCATCGAATTGCAAGTTATTTTTTCCGTTTCTATCTTCTATTTCCATTATTGTTTCCTGCATGTAGCAATGATCTTGTTCCTAGTCAGTGGCCTTGGTTAAATCCTGTTCCATGATGTTTATTCTGTCTTCCATTGTTGAGAGTTTGGAGTTAAAGATTGCAAGCTAAGTCCTCATTGAGGTTATTTCCTGCAACGTTTTGGAAGTATTGTCATCTACTGTGGCCATCATAGTTCTGAGGGCTGCCAGTTCTTCAAGTAAATTATCAAGTGTAGAGAGTCTTGCGCACGGAGTCCAAGTCCTGTTGAGGTTTTCACTCCTTTACCAAAACAGCTACTGTAAAGAGGAGTTGACGGGATAATTTTGACATTAAGGAGGAGGGTTTGAGTTTGGCAAAAATTGAATGGTAGGTCATCTGCACCTCATCGCTGGCAACTTTTACCAGTCTGTCGGCTGAGGGTAGGCGACTACTTATTTAAGGAGTCTGTAGCAGGCTCCCTCCTCAAAGGTGCAGCTGAGCGTGTATCCTCTGTGTCTGTCTTTTATACGGGAAATAAGAGTGACAGAGTTTGAAGTGTAAGTACAACGCCTAGGTGACCCTAAATGTAGTCCAGCATTTTATATGTGGGACGCTCTTAGACTGGTGCTTTGAATTGGGAGTCTTGCAGCTAACACTGGTCAGTGTCATGTAGACATATGGATCTCTAACCCCTGTAGATGTTCACAATGCGTCTCCACGTCACTTGCAGCAGCCAGCTTGTGGTGTGGAGACCTCTCGCTGGTCCCAAGGGACCAGCGAGAGGTCTCCTGCGCCTACCAGTCCGGGCTTGAGTCGAGTAATGAGGGCTTGCACTGTTGTTAATCGTGCCCTGGCATACTCTTATGAGGTGTGATGTTCACACAAGAAGCCCTGAATAGCCATAGGAGCAGCTATTATGTGAGGCCGCGCAGAGTGCTAAGTTGTTGAGGGGGTGCCTCACGGGATGGATACCTCAAGTTATGAAGGCATTTAGGTGAAAAGAGACTATAACTGATAGAAATCATTATGAGCCATGCCTATGTGAAACAGCCCTCTACTGGCCGGCTCACTGCGATGTGGCAACCATCTTTAGTACTGGCCAGTCCTCTTTGTAAGGCTACGGACCCTGTCGGGCCTGGGTTTCTTCTTTTGTCCACCGGCACCCTATTTAGGCATGTCTGCCACTTATGAGTCAGTCCTCACTCTGAGTTATTTTCAAAACAAGGTGCTGTGCATCACTCCCACCAAGATTGTTTGAGAGCTGAGTGGCATGCTGACTTTACGTTGGAGCTCACCTTCTCAGTGTTGCTTGAGATCGGGCCATTAGAGTTGTCTCAGAAATTCAAGCTCTGCAACCCGAGCCCAGCATGATTTTCCAGAAGCCTTTACCTTAAGTGTTTGCACTCGTTCTTTGCTTCTGTCGTCTGGTTACCGTCCTCTCCGTGTGTCGCTAAAGATCTGTAGTGGCGGCCAGACAGACGAAGCTCTAAGGAAGTGCTCCACTTCCATCAGCGATTACCTCAGGGTGTGCATTACCACGAACTTCATTGTACAGCCCCATAATTCCTTCCAAATATTTGGGGTATTTCTTTCAGACAGTTTTTGTGCCAAATTAAGTTTCTCTAGATTCTTTTTGCACACTTTAGATGTAAATCAGGTCTTGTTGATCTATTTAGAGCAAGGATAATGATTGGTTCCCACTACTCCAGGTGCATTACATTTGGGTCAAGTGATCTAGAGAAACAAAACCATGGATATGATTCACAGTCGCTGGTTTATTCTGCCTTTACAGTGGCCTATCATGAGGTGAGATTAAATCCTGCGTAAATTACAATTATAACAAACCCACAGGTAATCGTCCTCAGACCCCCAAAGCTGTCCTTTTTGGCACCTACCAGTAATCATCATTTTTAAATTGTATACTATAAATATGGAGATGACACTGGCGCATATCTATATGCTTCCAGCAGTTCACTCCATCTCCGCGTTGATCCGCACTCCATTCCTGGATTCTGTATTTGCCTTCTTCTTCCTTCTGGATTCTCTAGTCTTTCCTTATCCAAGTCTCAGTGCAGCCTTCTATTTCTAGGTGCAGTTCTCAATTGTGTGGTTTCTGCTAGATTATGACACCACTCACCAGATGGCCCACATACAAACCCTTGCAAAACTACAAACTTCTCATATACCTCAATCACGTCAGAATCACGCATATTAGTTGAGCTCTTCAGACATAGTTGGGACCTCTTTTGTACCACTTTTCGCTTTTATCATCTTCCACAAAAAAAATTATTTTTCATTAATTCCTTGTGTGTTTTAACATAGTTTATTCAATGCGATTTGATGCTTCTTAGTGCTAGGTCTAAGCTTTCAAATAATGAATACTTAAAAACTCAGGTAAAGGATGGGTCTTTAACTATTCCAATAATGTCTTCAGAAGCAATCCTAGCCTCCAAATGGCTGTATCCCCTATAGTTTGATTCTCTAGTTCTTGAAGAGTGAATCCAAATATGTAGGATGTAAACAAAAAAGACAGTTCCAAATTTAGATTGAATCAGATCATGTTCAGAGACCACAATTCATACTCACAGCAGATACAGAGATTGCAATCCCGTGAAAGATCCTGGTACAATCTTAGACAGTTTGTTGTTGTCAAAAATCCTGAAACAGAAAACAAAGAAAGGGAACATCAATGAAAGGCAGGGTTAAAGAGACCTGCTTGACAGAGATATGCAGATATTTTTTGATGGTTTTTTTCAGTTTGTCTCCAAAATGTTTAGTTTCTGTTCTTAAGTTTCTTAAAGATACGTAGTGGTGTTTATCAAAGTTATCAAAGGTTTCAGAGTGCATGAATTTTTTTCTATCAATCAAACACAATAGACTTTATCTCATAATCACAAATTAGAGTTTTTCAAATGCAATTGCTTTAGAACAGCCCTAGAACCCTTTTTAAATGTTAAGCCTTATCCAAATACTTTTAAGATGGCTATAGGCTTACTCCAAGGAATGTACACAACGTGAGACAATTTAAGGTAAGCATTCAAATAGTTTATGATCTCCGTTGTCCAATTTAGAATCAGGTATTGGCGTTTCCTTTGCGTTCATAATAGCCTATGACACTCTTATTACATGTATGGGTGCTGGTGTGAAAAGGAATAAAAACATTCATTGCAAATAAGGTATATGTTAAAACACCTGTAAACACCTGTCTACAACAACATATAAGGGCCAATTTACAAAGGTAAATTCAGTGATCAATGTAAAGTTCACAATATTAATGGCTGTTAGATTGGGAAGTCTCTAGTTGGCAGAGGTAAGTGCCTTAGACCAAGTAGAGACCCTTGCTTCTAGTCAGGGTGAAGGAATAACCCTCTAGGTAGCATGGCACGAGCAGTCTAGGCTAATCAAAGGCAATGTGTATAATATTTGCACTTAACACAACAATAATCCCCAATCCACCACAAACTGAGACCACACAGGTAAGTATATTTTATAAAAATATATAGCTTTATCTAGTTTCAGCAAGGTAAATAAGGTAATTGCACAATAATCACTTTATCAATAAAATGTTGCTCTTAATCTTAATGGTTGCAGTACTTGTAAATAGGAAGTTTCTCATCTGAAACGATAGTCTCAAGTCTCTTGGGGGATCAGCACTTAAAATAAGTAATACTGACTGTTCTTAAAAATGTGCCCTCAAAGCGAGCATTAAAAATACTGCCCACGTGCAATCTTGCGTGTGGGCTTCAAGCGCTGCAAATGCGCTCCTCCGCGAGGCCCGGGGACTCTTTCTTTCCCCAGGTGCAACCTCGCTCCTTATCGTGCCTCAGGCGCCCCGGGCCGTGCAGATCGCACGCGTCCCCGCCCCGGCCGGTCCCCTGTCCTCTCCCGCCCGCTCTCGACAATCCAACGAGCGGCGGGGGAGGCAGTGCTGCTCACCTTGTGGGGGACGGCTGGCCAGGGGTGCGGGACGCTTCAGATTCCATCGGCGGGGTCGGGTCAGTCTTCCCCGGTCCCGGCGGTGATCACGGCGATTCCTCGGCTCTTCCAGCCGCCTCAGCCAAGGCAGCCAATCCCGTCGCGGCTCTTCTGACGAGCCCCTCTGAACGCGAGGCCGCCGACCAATGACAGCGCGGCCTCGCCGATGACGCTACGCTCCGCCAGCCAATCCCGTCGCGGCTCTGTTGAGGGGGCTTGGCTCTCTCACCCAATCAGAGCGCGGCGGGCTCGATCTTTGTAGCGCAAACACCGGCAAGCGACGGGGCACTTCCACAGGGGTGACGGACCCCGGGCTGCGACGGTGACACGGCCCACAATTGTTTTTCAGCGCTCCTTACGCTGGGAAGGCCCACAAGTCTCCGGCCTGCACCCCACACGTGTCGATGAACACGTCGATCTCGGCCACACAGCAGGCTGGGTCAGCGGGGCGCCCTCACTCAAATTAGAGAGCAGCCAGTGCGCTAAGCAGGCAAACTACAGGGTTTCACGATCTCCTCGCCACACAGCAGCTTCAGGGGGCACAGCAGAGTCTTGTAGTCCTTGGGCAACCTTTATGTCCCTGGGTTGCAGACAGGGGGCCAGCTCTTCTCAGGCCCTTGGAGATTCAAGTTTGTAGACACAGCACACAGCAAAGTCTTGGCAGTTTCAAGCAGGTAGGGTCAAAGCACACAGCAAAGTCCCTTTCTCCTCCTCAGCTTTCAGTTGCAACAGCAGAACAGGTCAGCCCTTAGAGCACACAGCAAGGCAATCTTCCTTTAGTTCTCCAGCAGTCCTTCTTCCAGCGGAGGTTCCTACTTGATTGTAGAATCTTAGAATCTAATCTTCTGTAGTCAGGGGTCCTTCCCTTATACCCCTGAAAGTCTTTGAAGTCCTTTGAAGTCTTTGTGTAAGGGGGCCCTGAGCCCGGGCTAAACCAGTTCTGGGGGTTGCGGAGCGCTGGGTGTTTCTGGTTTCCGTCTCCTGTCAGCATCAGGGTCAGAGTTGACAGTTTGGCCGGCAGGAGGGGGAGCCAGCATGGTGGTCAGGCAGGCACAGCCCGGCACTATCAGGAGCTTTCTCCTCCCGCCTCCCCGGCAGCAGATGTGGCCTTTCATCCATGGCTGACTCCGACCCCCTCCCTCCGGGGTCTCTGCAGCCCCTGTCACACCCAGACCAGACAGTCATTCCACAAACAGGCCCAGGCACACAGAAAGGTTTTAGACAAGAGAACAGCCACTTTCTAAAAGTACTATTCTCAAACACAGGATCTAAAAACAACCTTCACTAAAAGATGTGTTATTAAATTCTGAGTTCAGGGATATCTTTCACTTATGTCCCATCTTGTTCCTAGGAGGAGATAGGCTGGTATCCATTGGGACCAGCCTCCCCCATGTTATTCTATGGAGCAAGATAGCCTTACAGCAGTGAGCGCACAAAATGGCTGCTGCCCACTACCAGAGCATGTGACCTGCACTAGTACATGCTCTACCTTATCCATACACTGCACCCTGCCCAGGGGGGTACCTTGAGCCTTCCATAGGGGTGGCTGATGTGCACAGACAGGGAAGGGTTAGGCCCAGCCAGTGGGGACACTGGCCCGGGGGACAGGGCAGTACACTGACTGCACACAAGCCCTGCGCTGGCAGGCCTGAGTCCTCTTTTTAGGGCTACTCATGTGGGTGGCGCAATCTGCGCTGCAGGCCCACTAGTAGCATCTGTCATCACCAGCCCTGGCACACATAGTGCACTTTACTAGGGACTTCATGGTGATGCAAATATGCCAATCAGGTATATTTAATCAATATGGCAATTTACCTCGATGCTGCTTTGATTGAGAGGAACCATAAAGAGATGTTTGTCAGAGCAGTGAGTAGTGAGTAGTGAGTAGTGAGTGCAGAGTAGTGAGTGCAGAGTGGTGAGTGCAGAGTGGTGAGTGCAGAGTGGTGAGTGCAGAGTGGTGAGTGCAGAGTAGTGAGTGCAGAGTGGTGAGTGCAGACTAGTAAGTGCAGAGTGGTGAGTGCAGAGTGGTGAGTGCAGAGTGGTGAGTGCAGAGTGGTGAGTGCAGAGTAGTGAGTGCAGAGTAGTGAGTGGTGAGTAGTGAGTGGTGAGTAGTGAGTGCAGAGTAGTGAGTAGTGAGTAGTGAGTAGTGAGTAGGGAGTAGTGAGAGTAGTGAGTAGTGAGTAGTGAGTAGTGAGTGCAGAGTAGTGAGTAGTGAGTAGAGTAGTGAGTGCAGAGTAGTGAGTAGTGAGTAGTGAGTAGAGTAGTGAGTGCAGAGTAGTGAGTGCAGAGTAGTGAGTAGTGAGTAGTGAGTAGTGAGAGTAGTGAGTAGTGAGTGCTGAGTGCAGAGTAGTGAGTGCAGAGTAGTGAGTGCAGAGTAGTGAGTGCAGAGAGTAGTGAGAGTAGTGAGTAGTGAGTAGTGAGTAGTAAGAGTAGTGAGTAGTGAGAGTAGTGAGTAGTGAGAGTAGTGAGTAGAGTAGTGAGTGCAGAGTAGTGAGTAGTGAGTAGAGTAGTGAGTGCAGAGTAGTGAGTGCTGAGTGCAGAGTAGTGAGTGCAGAGTGGTGAGTGCAGAGCGGTGAGTGCAGAGTAGTGAGTGCAGAGTAGTGAGTGCAGAGTAGTGAGTGCAGAGTAGTGAGTGCAGAGTAGTGAGTAGAGTAGTGAGTAGTGAGTAGTGAGTAGAGTAGTGAGTAGTGAGTAGAGTAGTGAGTGCAGAGTAGTGAGTGGAGAGTAGTGAGTAGTGAGTAGAGTAGTGAGTGCAGAGTAGTGAGAGTAGTGAGTAGTGAGAGTAGTGAGAGTAGTGAGTAGTGAGAGTAGTGAGAAGTGAGTAGTGAGTAGAGTAGTGAGTGCAGAGTAGTGAGTAGTGAGTAGTGAGTAGTGAGTAGAGAGTAGAGTAGTGAGTAGTGAGTAGAGTAGTGAGTAGAGTAGTGAGTAGAGTAGTGAGTAGAGTAGTGAGTAGTGAGTAGAGTAGTGAGTAGAGTAGTGAGTAGAGTAGTGAGTGCAGAGTAGTGAGTAGTAGTAGTGAGTAGAGTAGTGAGTGCAGAGTAGTGAGTAGTGAGTAGTGAGAGTAGTGAGTAGAGTAGTGAGTAGAGTAGTGAGTAGAGTAGTGAGTAGAGTAGTAGAGTAGAGAGTAGAGTAGTGAGTAGAGTAGTGAGTAGAGTAGTGAGTAGTGAGTAGAGTAGTGAGAGTAGTGAGTAGTGAGTAGAGTAGTGAGTAGAGTAGAGTAGTGAGTAGAGTAGAGTAGAGTAGTGAGTAGTGAGTAGTGAGTAGTGAGTAGAGTAGTGAGTAGTGAGTAGTGAGTAGAGTAGTGAGTGCAGAGTAGTGAGTGGAGAGTAGTGAGTAGTGAGTAGTGAGTAGAGTAGTGAGTGCAGAGTAGTGAGAGTAGTGAGTAGTGAGAGTAGTGAGTAGTGAGAGTAGTGAGAAGTGAGTAGTGAGTAGAGTAGTGAGTGCAGAGTAGTGAGTAGTGAGTAGTGAGTAGTGAGTAGAGTAGTGAGTAGTGAGTAGAGTAGTGAGTAGAGTAGTGAGTAGAATAGTGAGTAGAGTAGTGAGTAGTGAGTAGAGTAGTGAGTAGAGTAGTGAGTAGAGTAGTGAGTGCAGAGTAGTGAGTAGTGAGTAGTGAGTAGAGTAGTGAGTGCAGAGTAGTGAGTAGTGAGTAGTGAGAGTAGTGAGTAGTGAGTAGTGAGAGTAGTGAGTAGAGTAGTGAGTAGTGAGTAGAGTAGTGAGTAGAGTAGTGAGTAGAGTAGTAGAGTAGAGAGTAGAGTAGTGAGTAGAGTAGTGAGTAGAGTAGTGAGTAGTGAGTAGAGTAGTGAGAGTAGTGAGTAGTGAGTAGTGAGTAGAGTAGTGAGTAGAGTAGAGTAGTGAGTAGAGTAGTGAGTAGAGTAGTGAGTAGTGAGTAGTGAGTAGAGTAGTGAGTAGTGAGTAGAGTAGTGAGTGCAGAGTAGTGAGTGGAGAGTAGTGAGTAGTGAGTAGTGAGTAGAGTAGTGAGTGCAGAGTAGTGAGAGTAGTGAGTAGTGAGAGTAGTGAGTAGTGAGAGTAGTGAGAAGTGAGTAGTGAGTAGAGTAGTGAGTGCAGAGTAGTGAGTAGTGAGTAGTGAGTAGAGTAGTGAGTAGTGAGCAGAGTAGTGAGTAGAGTAGTGAGTAGAGTAGTGAGTAGAATAGTGAGTAGAGTAGTGAGTAGTGAGTAGAGTAGTGAGTAGAGTAGTGAGTAGAGTAGTGAGTGCAGAGTAGTGAGTAGTGAGTAGTGAGTAGAGTAGTGAGTGCAGAGTAGTGAGTAGTGAGAGTAGTGAGTAGAGTAGTGAGTAGTGAGTAGTGAGTAGAGTAGTGAGTAGAGTAGTGAGTAGAGTAGTAGAGTAGAGAGTAGAGTAGTGAGTAGAGTAGTGAGTAGAGTAGTGAGTAGTGAGTAGAGTAGTAAGAGTAGTGAGTAGTGAGTAGTGAGTAGAGTAGTGAGTAGAGTAGAGTAGTGAGTAGAGTAGTGAGTAGAGTAGTGAGTAGTGAGTAGTGAGTAGAGTAGTGAGTAGAGTAGTGAGTGCAGAGTAGTGAGTAGTGAGTAGTGAGTAGAGTAGTGAGTGCAGAGTAGTGAGTGCAGAGTAGTGAGTAGTGAGTGCAGAGTAGTGAGTAGTGAGTGCAGAGTAGTGAGTGGCTGGCCCTGTTTCTAGCTCAAGCGGCACCGGCACCTGTAGTCTAAAGATAATACCTCTGCCTCAAGTGAAGTACTCTGGTACCCAAGGATGACTAGCAAACAATATTATTCACAACGTTGCTTACTATTCAGCAACATTTGACAGTTTGCAAATCATCTTTATAAAACAATTCAGAGTTTGATAACAAATGAATGCAACACATTGTAATATACAATGCCAATAGCTCAAACTTTAATGCTGCGAGACCTATTGCATTGTAAATGCTTGTTTTAATAAGGGGCGGTGGGCCATAGAAATCTTGAGTCAATCTGAATTTAACGCTCAGGATTTAACTGAGCTTATACTTGGGGGTGGAGCATCGACCGCTTCAACCAATAAATCTGTTGCTATTCAGGCATTAATTCATGCCTCAATTAAAGCTGTGGTTGCAGCACCTGCTCTCAGGATCACCCATGACCAGCCCAATTGTGTACTTTGCACTGTGACTCTATAGACTCAACATCTTCCTAGACTTTGGAGGCCTCAACAACCATTCCAGCAGCTTTAATTCATGAGCCATCAAATAAGACTTTAAAACTGTACGATTCTCTGGCAGCTACCACCAATGTCTTGGGTTCCTGCATGAGCCCGCTTGCCAATCATTGAAGTTCCCCACATCTTACACAAACCAATCATATTACAATTCCCAGTGTCTTCCTTGCCGCTCGGAATATTCACCACCGCACACCCCATATCTATGGGTAACACAGCCTAGTCTCTGCCGATTCCTGGAAGCTACAGCGTCTGCTCTAAACTGGCAAGCGGATGAACTAGACATTCACAATGACCTATTAGAGTCTCAAGCCACCTTTCTTAATAGAAAGCAGAATTTCCCACTTAGATACCTTTGTGTCCTGCACCCTGGTAGACCTCATGTTATTATCAACCAATTATCAACAAACTCTTTGAGTTACTGTTGCTTTTTTTCTCCCTGCTATCATTAGCAAACTCAGTCAATTCTCCTTGACTGCTCCAAAAGCCTTCTCGGGTACTACGAGGAGTAGGTTCTCAAACAGACGATGTTGTGCACTCTGCTCCACTACACTCAGCTCACACAATACCTGTATGTTTAAATAATATTGAAAGGCTACAAACAACAGCAGATCAAAACCTCTTGTGAATTCTTGTTCTCTCACAAGATCACCTACTAAAGTAGATCCAATTTTCTCCACTTATCATCAACTTGTGAGGAAGCAACAGTTGACACCCCTAGCACAACGCTCAGCTCATTTAGTACATCAATCAGTTCGAAGCTACCAGTATCCACACCCGGAAATATCTCAACCCCCACAAGCCCCAAATAATTTTAAAAAGTCTGGAGCTACCCTAACCGCCCAGCAATATTAGGCAGGCATTTTCCTCTACCGAGACTCACACAAGCACAAAACTCATTGCGCAGTTAGGGCCACCAAATCAAAAGTCCTCTATTCACACAGCAACTATGTACCCAGTTCATGGAAGTCCAGGAGACATATCTAAGGATAGTAAAAATGTAGCTTCGAAACAAAATTTACTTCCCATCACCAAAAGCAATCATGTTGCTGCAGGTAACACAACAAGCAAGATCAGGAGTTTCCCACAGCCCTGCTTTACACTTTAGTCACTTCAAACAGAGACCAACACTCATCACTGCCTTTCAAAAGCTCCTCAAGTGCACAGCCCCTCTTTAATATCCCCCCTTCATCCATTCTCTTGAACCCACCTCCACATCACGCTAAAAGAAGCCAGTGCAAAAACAGACGAGCACGCCCGTTCCCCCTTGTTGATCCCAGAATACGTGTCCCAGGTCAACTAGAAATTTTAAACAGAAGGAATATTCTGAAGCAAATCCCTTTAAGAGTTAAACGGCCTGAACACCAACGCTATTGAAGGCACCAATGGATATATTTACACATTTTTTTGCACCAACTTTACGTCACAAATTGAAGCAAATCAGTGTAAAATGTTTTTTTGAAATTTACTTTGCAGCACAAATCTTGTTTTGCACTGAAACGTTAAGTGAAAGTAAAGCAAAGCAGGGTCTAGTGCTGCAATTCATTGTTTAGCTTCCAGAGGGAGTTCCATAGGATTTTGATGCAAACCCCTATCTAAAAAAAAAAGTAGACAGCATCAAGGAATAACACCTTTTTTGACATTGCCGGTATCAAGGAGCAATGGTTTTATTTCTCCAATCTCTTCCGCCTGCGCATGCGTGCTGCAATGTACAGCACACATAGAAATAAGTTAAAGATTAAATGTTAGTATAAGCACGGCATTTTGTACTGCAAGTGCACCCTTTTAATACAAAACACGTGTGTGTGTGTGTGTGTGTGTGTGTGTGTGTGTGTGTGTGCGTGTGTGCGGGTGTGTGTGTGTCTGTGTGTGTGTGAGACATGTGACATGTGACATGACATACTGGTTGCGAGCCAGCACAGGAAAGAGAGCAGAGCAGTGCCATACCCTGTAGATGTGGGGGTTTTCTGCTCTATCTCTCTTACACAAATTAGGGCACAAACTTTAGTTTCAAACAATGCTTCATACCATGACAAAGAATCCACACTGTTCCACTCTGGGTGCTCTCACTTTTAGTCTGGAATGCAAGGGGACTCATTGTCTCCAATCCAACAGTTTGTTGCTACCCCGAGCCATTCACTAAAACCAACATTATTGGCCAATTTACTAATGAAATCTACAGCCTAATCATTCTTAAAGAACCACCAGGATGCTGTAACCATAGTGCCACCATGCCACCAACCCATGACTTAAAAATAAAATGTCTCTGGAGCGTAGGTAGAGTGATGCATATAAAGCAAAACTCAAAGTGGTATTCACCCACCGAGGAGGAATGGTACTGGCTCGCCTCCACCCATAATTAACCAGAAAAGTCTCTAGGGTAAAAAAAATCCACAGGACATAATTTATGCATCCTTAGACTTTGTGAAGCATAACATTCAGCCTACAACTGGTAAGGAAGCTCTCTCATTACTCTCTTGTAATGTCACATGTCCTTCTAAACTCTTGGATAATGCCAACTCCTGCACCTTTCTGGCACATGGTGATATAATCCGTACTCAAGACAACTGGTGCAGCGATCCTTTATCATTACAGGTTACCATAGTTACCATATAAAAGCCATTAAACGAAAATGCAGGGGCGGAGCAAATGGTGTCTTAAGTATCTTCGTCCCAAACACATTGAACTGCTCAGCTGAACAAATTGACACAGGAACAGGTAACTCAGATAGTCAAGAATGCGGGGGCTGTGAATGGTGATATACGTGTTACTGACTCCGCTGTTTATCTAGGGATCAATATATCTGCAGATCTGGGAAAGACTGGAGACAGAAACATTGAGCCAATGATGTCTAAAGCTAGAAAGGATTTTGATAGAATGCACAATCTACACCTATCGCTAGTGGGGTGCTGCAATGTGGTGAAAATGGTCTTTCTACTAAAGATTTTGTATGTTTTTAGGGCGATTCCACTTGAATTCGAGGGGAAAGGGTTTTTAGCACTGGAGCACATAGTCAACAGGTTTATTTGGGCACATGGGAAAACTAGGAGGCCACTGCGTTTTACGTCTTTGCCAAGGGCAAGGGGAGGTTGGGCTGTTCCCGATTTCAGAATGTATTATTGGGCGGCAGCCTTTCAGTATATGAGCGGGTTAATTGGCGGAGATGCGTCTGACCCACAGGTCAAGACTCGATCAATTGATATGTACTCTATTTTGATCGGAGGAGAAGCGGAGAACTGTCTTCTGAAGTTTATTGACCCTAGCTATTTTAAAGGAACTAGGTTTAAGTAAAACCCTGATGGCTGCATATAAGATCTGGACAGCATTGCGCAAAAAAAATGGTCTTGGCAGTTGGAATGGTTACACTCAACTATTTAGGAATCCCACTCTCCCTGAGGAAATCTTTGCAGGCGCTATAATGGCGGAATAGGAAATGTGTGGAATCCGGAAACTGGGTGATCTAATGGGGCCACATGGAATTCGGCAGTTTATAGACATACAAAATAGCTATGATATCAACAAAAGATTTTTTTTTTTAAATATCTTCAAATTCAGAGCTTTCTAGGTGGGAAAAAGGGGGGGCCTGTGGATTTGATAAAAACTGAATGATGGATGTTATTATGGGAGGGGAAGACTGTACTATTCGGAGGATATATGCTGAACTCTCTTTACTTAAAAATGATGATCTTGAAAAATGCGAGAAGAAATGGGTGGATGAACTTGTCATAGATCAAGATGGCTTTAGAGACTCATTAGAACTAGGCCAAACGGTGTTATGCTCTGCAGCGCTTCAAGCTCAACAGTATAAAACAATGTTGTCCTTGTATTATACTCCTGCAAGGATTGCGCAATGGGGTGGGGGGGGGACGACAGACAGGAACTAGATGCCTTCGATGCGACAGTGCAGACGCTGAAATAATACATATGTTTGCGTCATGTCCCCAGCTGCAAGTTCTGAGGAAGGCGATAGAATTATTTCTGGACAGAACTTTAGAAATTAAAGTCAGTCTTACTCCTTCTATAATTTTGCTTGGGATAAATAGTGAGGGCAGGCAAGATCCATCACAATACTTTCTCTTCATGGCTATGTCTGTACTGTGTATCTGCATTGCCACAGCGTGATAGGATAAAGCAGCTCCAACTTTCCAGCAATGGCTTGCCAGGTTGTTGTCTACCTACAATCTCGAGAAGGGAATTTATGAAAGAAAGGGTAAAAGGAGGAGGCTGCTTGGCAAACGTATCTGGGGACCCATCTATAGATGGAAGGAAAATCAGCAGTATTGAGTGTTGTAGTGGCCAATTGGGTTGGCTCCCCACTCCCTCTTCTTATGTGGTCCTTTGAAGGGGTATCCGAATAAGGAAGATACATTACCTACTATCAATGCTCATTGTTGTAAATGCTATTCGAGCTTATTATTGTTGTCTTGGCTTCATCTTTTCTGTTCCTAGGAGGTGTCTTTCCTTACCGTTTTCTTTTGTATCACAACGTGTGTATATATCTCAGATGATTCCAGTATGTTTTTCTGTTATGTTGCTGCGCTAACAAAGATAAAGACTATGAAAAAACAAAAAAAGGAACAGGTAATATACAGGTGCTACATTTTGAGTGGTCTTGTACGACCAGTACTATGATGGTGATAACCTGTCTTCTCATACTCAATAACTACCTACACCCAATGGCTAATCTGAAGTCACAATTAATAGAGAAATGCTCTCTATTCTGAATAGACACATTAAGGAGCATACAAATGTATGCACAGTAGTAACAGGCGATATTAACTTAAATCTAGCTCTTAATCTCATGAACGATCCATTTCACGTATATTCAGATCAGATATGGGGTATTTCAGCAGTGTTTCCACCACTGTAACGTAAAGACCAGGAGTGTTACAACCTACTGAAAGCTTCATATTGCTATAGCTATGATTCCTGAATGGAAGGCTCCCCAGCTGTCTGGCTACCGGGCGGTTTCCCGCTCGACTTTCGTTTTCAGCCATTCCTGCTGGACGGCTACTTAGCTGCCGCTGCATCCTACCTGCTAGGTGGATCAAGTATTTTCATCCACCTCTGGAGACTCTATTACGTATCTTTTGGGCTCCTCACTCCAGCGAAGTGAGTGGCCCCTACGAGGACCCATTGTATCCTTGGATTGCACTTGGAATTCTTTGACAGCCAGTCTCGGTCCTATCTCTTAGGACGCTGAGATTATCCTCTCACTTTTTTGGGAACTCAGCTATTTCTATTGGTTTGGGCCCAGAGCACATTGAGTATTCGTGTTTTACCTGACTCGTTGCTGACAATCTTGCAGTCAACTGTTCCAGGCACGTCCATCTCGGTTTCTTTACACTATCAGTTCGCCCTGAAGAAGGTGAGACCCACATTGGGGTCTATCATCACCGAAACGCGCGTCAGCACTGAAGCTCTGTTTGGCAATGTGACGTTCCCACCCTGAGTAGTAACAGTGATTTAAAAAATGAATTGTACCATCAACTGATGAATTTTTTCATGTAATTGCTTCATGTGTTTATCAAATTATCTGACCTTATCCTATTGTATTCACTGTTTGATATTATAAAGCTACATTTTCATTCACATTTTGTTTGGGGGTATTTGTTTGTTTGTGTATGTGTGTGTATATATATATATATATATATATATATATATATATATATATATATCCACCAAAGTTTCAACCACTTGATGCCGCAGATTTTGATGTCACCGCAGCACCGCCGAGAGAAACGAGAGACCCAGTAATTCCGTGAGTAATTAGTTTTTAATATCTGCAACGGACAGCATAACGTTTCGGCCTTCCAGAGGCCTTGGTCACATGGCGCCACAAAGGGCGGTGGCAGAAATTTAAAGTGCTAGTGCATTTAAAATCAACAAATCACAGTAGGGAACTGATGGCGGTACAATGGATGTGGTAAAAATACTCCAGTTTTAAGTTTAACATTAATGAGTACCGGTCATGCATACATTCAAATTTTGGGCTAAATCCCTGTTTGATTAACAATACGCCGGGTGAATATATAATGGCAAATCTTGATAATTTACATAATTTACATCAGTCAAAGGAAGATTTTATATTGCACAATTTCTATTGCTGCCGCATGTTAGTGGGATAAATCCCTCGGCCCTTCCCTATATCGACATGACTGTTAGTATCACCAATTATATACAAATGTACACCATATTAAATACTCCAAAATCTACATAATATATACATATATATATATATTCGGCATACGAAAGTCTCCAGCAGTTCTGCGGGTAATAGACAAGACAAACCCAAAGACTGGTGCTGATTTTTTATTTAGCTCTCCCACCACACCACCATTACGCGTTTCGGGCTAAACAAGCCCTTGATCACATGACAACGTGTAGGGGCGTATGTGCTCCTTTTAAAGTGCTAGTGCCATAGTATTGCTCTCATAGACATAGAAAACATATTGCCTTGGATAATAACTGGAAACAGCACACTGGGTCCTTCCGGGTACCTCCTCCTGTGGTCAGGTGGTGCGGAAAATAGGCAAACCCAAAGCCGAGTAAATTTCAATGAAAATTCCCAAGTTTGCCAATAAGCAAAGCCGCGCACTCAAGGAGATGCAGTCAGAAAAGATTTATTTCCGGATAACGCTACGCGTTTCGACACCCCACGGTGTCTTGATCACACGATAACCTCTCCTGATTTTCCCGCATGTTAAATACACAGCAAGGTTCATGAGCAGTAAACATAGATGAGGTATGCATTAGTAGAGCAATACATGAAAACAGTCGGACATATTGGAGTAGTACTTTCCCCTGAATACATAACTATGTATTGAATGACCATACAACTGTACATGAAATTGTGTTGTAAATATATACATCAATATACAAGGGAATTAACCCACAAGGTATAAGGAATATACCTCCAACTTGCGACATACTTGTACGAACAATTTAGAACCCTTGTCATGCCAATCTAGGTTACCACAGTTCATTAAATAATAGCTGCGAAAATAACTAGTCGCGTTATTGGTTATATCGGTGGGTAGGTTTTTGGAGTATTCAGAAATTTAGGCGCTCAACTTCTTACGGTATGGTTTTGACTTATTCGTGGTACCGAGGTAGGTGCTTCTTGGTCAGAGGAAAACCTTAACCTCTGTAGAAAGAAGTGGATAAACCACCCCCTTCTTGTGTTAATTTGGCAAAGAGACCAGAGCACACTATATTTTTTTCTTTATTGTTCTTTTTTTCTTTTTTTCAAAGTATCTTCTTCATCAAGTTTTCATTCATTCGGGATAGATCACACCAAATGAATATTTTTAAAAGGATTTTATTTGTGAACAATGTCCACTTCTCAGAAATCACTGTATCAATCACTTAAGCCTACACGTGTTTCATCACAGCATGTGGCTGTGACTCATCAGGGCTGATCAAATGATCAAAAACGCGTGGTCGGGGAGCCGGTGATAATTCCAACCCGGTCCTTGTCGGGTAGTTATTATGGTGATTAAGTTTGCCGTCAGGAAACTTTTTTTCGGTGCGCAAATATTCTTAAATAATTTCAGGCCGTATGCAGCCAAGGTCCAGCCTGTAAAGCTTCTGTCTCCGAGTACAACACGCTATTACTCGAAATGTGAAAGGTGTGTGGTACACAGATTCCGGGCCAAATAAAATGTGAAAATAATTAAGCTCCGTGAGCATCTATGCCCAATGGCATAGAAAGAGACTACCACGTAAGGGATATATATATTAGCGGTCTAGTGCCCAGCTATGCTCTCTGCCGACAGGGCATGTGATGACACATAACACGATTAATCAATACATTCGGTCTATTGTCAATTGAAGTTGCAAGTGTGTGGTTTGACACATAAACAAAAATTGTTCTCCCTAAAAAGTAAAAGATTAACTCCCATTATAACGGAGATTACATCCTAAGCCATGCAAGGTGGGGTAACAATGACTACAATGGAATACTGTGTATCCAACTGCTGTATGAAATAAAGGGAGGCCATGCCCAAAAGTGAAAGTCTTATCTTAACGTGAGTGAAGTGAAATCTTCCATCCAAATGGAGAAAGGAGGGGCTGTGGTGAAGTGTTCAAAAAGTGTGCCGTCCCCATCCTTATCTCCTGAAAGAAATATATAACAAAAAACAATTAAAATGAGTTAAAACATATACTGACAGTATATCTGTACACAATTAAGCTATGCAAGATTATGAAACAACTTTTCACTGTGGAAAGAATCATGGAACTGTATAATAAACACTCCACAAAAAAGAGACACAAATATTCCTCATGCAACATTATTCAGTATGCAGATGAGTTGCCAGCTCTTCGTCCAGGTTGTGACCTCCCGGGAATCTGGTCTCGAGCTCCATTATCCATCTGGATTCCCTCTTCCTTAGAGCCAATTCCCTGTTGCCCCCCCGTCTTCCTATATTGACTTGTTCCACTGCATAACATCTCAGTAGAGAGTTGTTAGATTGGTGGAACTCTTGGAAGTGTCTGGCAATGGGGTATTTGGCATCTATATTGGTTATAGCTCTAAGATGTTCTTGCACCCATTTTTTGGCCATGCAGGTGGTGCTTCCCACATACCTGGTTTTGCAAGGGCATTGTAGAACGTACACCACATAATTAGTGTTGCATGCCAAGAATTGCTTGATTTTTCTACGTTCCGGAGTACCTGGGATTACAATATCTTTGACCATAAAACTGGCTCTACATGCCCTGCAGTGTCCACAGGGATAAAAGCCTTTTAGCCCCTGAATGTGTTGTTTCTTGGTCTCAGTGATATCCCCCTTAACCAAAATATCCCTCAGGTTCCTACCTCTTTTGTATGTGATCTGTGGTCTTTCTGCTATTTGAGGGCCTATGATGTTGTCTGCTTGCAAAATTTTCCAGTTGTCCACGATGATTTTCTGGACTTTACTGGATTCTTGATGAAAGGTAGTGATGATACTCGTGTTAACTGAGGCAGTGTCATCTCTGGGTTTAGGTGTGAGGGTTTCAGATCTCTCTATTTCTTTAACCTTTTTGACAGCTTTGGTTAGGACCCATTCAGGGTATCACTGTTCTCTGAATCTGGTAAGCATGATCTCTTGTTCAGTGTGGAAACCATCTATGCTACTGCAGTTTCTTATTGCCCTCAGAAGGAAGAGGGAATCCAGATGGATAATGGAGCTCGAGACCAGATTCCCGGGAGGTCACAACCTGGACGAAGAGCTGGCAACTCATCTGCATACTGAACAATGTTGCATGAGGAATATTTGTGTCTCTTTTTTTGTGGAGTGTTTATTATACAGTTCCATGATTCTTTCCACAGTGAAAAGTTGTTTCATAATCTTGCATAGCTTAATTGTGTACAGATATACTGTCAGTATATGTTTTAACTCATTTTAATTGTTTTTTGTTATGTATTTCTTTCAGGAGATAAGGATGGGGACGGCACACTTTTTGAACACTTCACTACAGCCCCTCCTTTCTTCATTTGGATGGAAGATTTCACTTCACTCACGTTAAGATAAGACTTTCACTTTTGGGCATGGCCTCCCTTTATTTCATACAGCAGTTGGATACACAGTATTCCATTGTAATTGCATTTCAGAGACAGAGACCTCCTAATACAGAGAGCACGCTCGCTGGGCCCCTTTCAAGTGGACAATAGCCCTGTTACGATCTTTCCCGATTACACGCAAGAGGTCCAGAGGCGCAGGGCTACTTATCTCTCTGTGAAAAAAGAACTGAGGGACCAGGGCATACAGTATTCCTTGCTCTTTCCAGCCAGATTGCGAGTGATAGTGGATGGCAACACCCAATTTTTTCAGACCCCTGATGAGGCATGGTCGTGGCTGGAGTTGTACCGGGCCGGTACGGATCGCAGAGGTAGAAATGACCGTGAGAGACAGAAACCGCTACAGATGCGAAAGTCGAAACGAATCCGCAACCGGAATAAACTCAAAATGGCGCTCATGGAAAGCCAAATGGCGGCGGACAAGAAAGGTGCACTGGCCACTACAGCGTCCATAACGGGCTCACGACCTGACGGACAATCGGTGAGCTCAGACTCTGATGAGGAAGGCAGGAAATCTGGAGGGGATGCTTCGGAGGTGGACAGTGCTGGTGGACCGGAGGTTACCCCGCAAACGGCGGATGGACTCTTTAATGAATGACATTCCGAGAGGGACTACTATACTGTACCCTGGTACTCCACAAACTACCAGGTATTGTGTTGATGCGTGATAGGGGATCGAGGCTAGGAGGGGGGTATCTGCCTGCCCCCGGTTGGCTCTGACTCATCTCCCTATTGCCCTTAAGGCCTTCTGTAGTAACGACTACTGAGTAGTGAATGTGTGTTGTGTTACGAGTTTGGATGGGGGCTGATGACTTGTTGTTAGGTCCTGTTCTGGGGTATGGGGTTTGGGGAGTTTTTTGGGGTTTCTTGAGTGGGGAGTTTTGCTGCACTGGTGTGGGTGGCAGATTGATTTGGTGGAGATGGTGGGAAGATGGCGACAATGGGGGCGTTACCTGATTTGAAGTGCCTTACGTGGAATGTCCGTGGACTTCGAACGATGTCAAGGAGACACAAGGTGCATGCCCATTTGGTGCGGCGTGGCATCCAAATTGCACTATTGCAAGAAACCCATTTAACTAAACAGGAATGCACTGCGCTGCAGAAGAGGTGGCGTGGACAGGTATTTGGTACCACATACTCGGCTTATGCCAGGGGAGTGCTGATATGGGTGAGAGCGGGGATCCCGTTCCAGGCATTGAACCAGTTGGTAGACCCTGAAGGGCGGTTTGTGGCGGTGGAGGGGAGGTTATATGGTCGGGATGTGGTTCTATGTAGTGTGTATGCCCCTAACACTGACCAAGCGCGATTTTTTGATTGCCTGTCGGGGTCACTAGCACACTTTCTAGCTGGTCCCATAATTCTGGGAGGCGACTTTAACTCAATTACTGATGTCTTCTTAGATCGGTCGTGTTAGATCTGGGGGTCTCTAGTTGGCAGAGGTAGGTACCACTGTCCAAATAGGGACCCTTGCTTCTAGTCAGGGCAAGGAGATAACCCTCTGAGATAACCTCCGCTCACCCTCTAGGTAGCTTGGCGCGAGCAGTCTAGGCTAACCAGAGGCAATGCGTAAAGTATTTGTACCAACACTCACAGTAACACAGTGAAAACACCACAAACTGACTCCACAACAGTTTAGAAAAATAAAGGTATTTTTAATCTAAACTACACAAGACCAAAACGACAAAAATCCAACATACACAGTTCAAAAATATGGTTTCAAAAAGAGTTCTTAAGGTTGCGTTAAAGTTCTTCAAGTTGCGGTAAAATAAACCACAGATGCGTGAAAAGTTCACAGTTGCGTCACGTTTACTCACAGTACCTTTTAGTTGCAACAAAGTTCCAAAAGCAGAAGCTGGTGCGGTGGAAAACAAGCGATGCGTTGCTCCTGAGACCCTGGGGAGGCGATGCGACAGCCCCGCTGCAGCAGCGGGCGTGTTGCGACGAATCCGGTCTGTATGGGGAGGAAGGCCACTTGTATGGATTCCGGTGCGTAGGTTCCGTAGGAAGTCTGTTCTCGCAAAGGCACGATGCGACGATCTCGTAGGTGCTGCGACGATCTCCGGGGCGACGATGCGCGGTCCAGCGGCGATCCTTTCTCTCGCAGCTCCTCGATGCGATGATTCTGCAACGACACTCGCAGCGACGTGATGCGGTCCGCAAGCAAGCGGTGCGGCGTTCTCACCCAGCGACGACAGGCTCTGCGACGATACTCGCAGCGATGTTCGATTCTCCCGCACCGGTCTGGTGCGTCCCGCAAACGAAGAATGCGACGTCTCTGGCAGCCGCGTCAGGCGCTGCGACGAACTCGACCTCCGTAGCGGCGGGAAACTTCTCGCACTGTCGGGGATGCGCTCCACAAGCGAACGATGCGACACTTTTCAGTTTCAAAAAGTCACTCAAGCTTAGTTTCAAGCTTCCCAGCACAGGTCCAACCTCCAGAGGCCCCACAACTGGATCAAGCACTCTAGGAGGGACAGAACTCTCTCAGCAGAGTTCAGGGAAGCTGGGGGTGAAGTCCTTTTGTTCCTGGGACTTCAAAACAGGGAGCCAGCTCTTCTCAGGCCCTTGGAGATTCCTTCAAGACAGGGGACACAGCACACAGCCAAGTCCTTCCCCTCTCCTTGGCAGCAAAGCAACAGGTCAGTCCAGCAGAGCAACAGCAGGACAATCTTCCTTCTTCAGTTTCAGCTCTCTCCTTGGCAGAGGTTCCTTCTTGATTTCCAGGATGATCTAATTTTCTGTTGTCAGGGGTCCTGTACTTATACCCCTAAAGTCTTTGTTCTCTTGGTGCATGTGGGCCCTGTGCCCGGTCTGAACCAGTTCTGGGTGGATCCTGAGTACTTTGTTTTGCTGGCTGCATCTTTCCTTTCAGAGTGAGGGGCAGGGTCCTCAGCCGCCCAGCAGGGGGGTGGAGCCAGCATTGTGGAAGGCAAGCACAGCCCTATTCAGCCCAGGTGCTAACTCCTCCCACCACTCCAGTTTCAACTGCAGTCATTCAGCCTAGTGCTGACTCATCCATCCTGCTGGGGAATTCCCCAGCCCCTGTCACTCACAAACCAGACAGTCAATACACAAACAGGCCCAGGCACACAGAAGGGTCAGACAAGAGAACAGCAACTTTCTAAAAGTGCTGTTCTCAAACACAGGATTTAAAAACAACCTTTCCTAAAAGATGTGTTATTAAATTCTGAGTTCAGGGATACTAGATACTTATGTCCTATCTTGTTCCTATGGGAAGAAATGCTGTTAACCACTGTAGCCAGCATCCCCCATGTTAATCTATGGAGCAAGATAGCCTTACAATAGTGAAAAACGAAAATGGCTGTAATTCACTACCAGAACATGTTACCTGCACCAGTACATGTTCTACCTTTCACATACACTGCACCCTGCCCAGGGGGGTACCTTGGGCCTTCCATAGGGGTGACTGATGTGCACAGAAAGGGAAGGGTTAGGCCTGGCCAGTGGGGACACTGACCAGGCGGAGATGGCAGTTCTAAACTGCCCATAGGCACTGCAGTGGCAGGCCAGAGACACCATTTTAGAGCTACTCCTGTGGGTGGCACAATCAGTGCTGCAGGCCCACTAGTAGCATTTGTCATCACCAGCCCTGGCACAGTCAGTGCACTTTACTAGGGACTTCATGGTGATACAAATATGCCAAACATGTATATCCAATCAGAATAATACTTTACATAGAGAGCATATGCACTTTAGCACTGATCAGCAGTGGTAAAGGGCGCAGAGTCCTATTGCCAACAGCCACGGGTCAGGAAAAATAAGGGAGGAAGAAGCAAAAAGTTTGAGGATGACCCTGCAAAGAGGGCCAGTTCCAACACAACCCCCTTCCAGCCTAAAGCCAGGGTATACCAAACGATACCTCGATGGTATTCCCTGCTTAAGGCGATAGAACACGGAAACTGGCCCACACAGCAGGGCAGTTCTGTTCTACGCCGTCCTAAACCCAGTTGGATCACTCTATCCATACTCTCAGGGTCCACCATGCCAATCCATGTGGAACCCTTCTCCTCACCTGTGGACACCACATGTGCAGCACCTAACCTTAATTCCCTCACATGTGTGTCCCAACAGACCGACAGCAAGCCACAGTGACCACCAACAGTGATCAGGGATGAGACCCAGGCCTCATGCCTCTCATGGCTCTCAAACACCTGTGGCCTCAGAGGATGGGGGGCAGTAGCCCCAGGTGCTTGGCACCCTTTGTCCATTCTCCCACCTGTCAGGTCAGGTCTAACATCCTGGCACTGACCCACCAGTCCCGGACCTGTATCCGGCGGCTGGACAGGAGGCTGAGTTGGGCTTCTCCACACCCGGTCCTCCTCTTCCTTGGGGCTCTGTACCCTCCAACCTGGAGTGGTACCCCCTTCTAGAATAGTCAGGGCACCTGTGGCAGGTGTCCTGCACCATTCACTCACCAGTTCAGGGGTGCTATCCTGCAACTGGTATTCCTGGTCAGGGGGGATACCCCGGGCCTGGCCCTCTAAACTAGGCTCCAAAGCCTCCAGGTCAGACACCACCTGAACATGGCATCCCCACCCAGGGACCAACCCCTGCGGTGGAACACTTGCCTGACACGCTAGGACTTCTGGGGACTTACATAGTACCCCCTTGAGGGTGACACACAACTCAGGTGTCCTGTGACAGTCTGCCTGGCGCAGATCTCCCGACCCCTGTCCACCTGACAGCGCAGGAAGATCCCCCAGGACAGAAGTGAGGTCACCATGGTCACTCACTGGGGACTCAGCCCTTCTGACTGGTCCCTGACCCACTGGTTCTCCCACTGGGGACTCCTTCCCCCTCTCACCCCTCAGTCTGGACTTCGGTACCCTCCCAAATGGAGCAGCACTGCCAGACACCAGAACTGATGGAGGCCTGGTTACAGGCACTCCCCGTTCCCCAGACACTAGGAGATCCTCCTCAAATGCCCTACAAGTACAGTCTAGGTCCCCAACCTGGTGTTCTCTTAATGAACCCTCCAGGCCCTGAGACTGGGTTTCGAGCACCGTGAGACACACCGTCTCACACTCATTCCTTCTCCACTGAGACCGGACATGAGCCCCTACACCCCTCCCACTACACTGGGACCTAACTGGGCTACACTGAACCTCTTCCATCTCACAGGTCTGGAAGATATCTAAGCCACTCCTTTTGGGATCACTCCCCAATGCCTCCTCAGACTCTCTGGAATCCACCAGGAGGTCTGCCTCCAACGCAAGCTCTCTGGGATCAGAGAACTCACACTCCCCGGGGTGTTGGCATAGCTCTGGAAAACAGGGACTTAAAATATGCTCTCCAACAAATGAATCACACAGCCCCCCACAGTTGTTAACCACGCTACCCTTTGCCTCACCCTCCAGTGCCTCACACAAGTACCCCACACCACTCTCTTGAGACTGGCAAGACAGTATCTGACTACCTCTGTCACACAACCCACACTCTTCTGGCCGGTCTTCACACACACACACCAAGGTTTCTACCATGGGGGAACCCCTCTCCCTGTACCTCTCATCTAGAGTCAGTAGAGTGTCCCTCCCACCACTAGGAATATGGTCCCCTGTGCCAGTCCCCCCATCTACTTCAGGGACACTGCACTCCACTGGAACTACATCATAAACCTGAACCCCCTGGTGTATGTCGACCCCCTCCCTCAAGTCAGGCGCCACATCTCTGGGTGTTTGTACCTTTCTCTCAGCACTAGATATCATAAACATGCTGCCACCATCTGAGCTGGACTCCACCTCCAACTCAGCAAAGCTCACCTCTTGAGCTACCCATGTTTCTTCTTCAGCTGAGACCCTCATGGCCTCACACTTCTGGAGCTCCAACTCAAGCTTCCTCATTCTTAATTCATGGGCCAAGGTCAATTTCAATTCTTCCAGGGCACGGGCATTTTTGCTCTCCTCCGCCGCCCTTTCCATTTTCATGACTTCCAAGTCATATTCTCTTATTCTCTGATTTTCTTGTAACTCTTCTTGGGTGAGGCCCCTTCCGGAGTGGTTGCTGCCAGCTCCTGAGCCTACTCTGCCCACTGGCAGATCCTTGCTGTGAAAACTGTTTTCCACATCCACCACATCATCTCCCTCTTGAGCCTCCCAATGGGCCCTCAAGATTTTCTGCAGCTCCTCCTTTCTGTAGGCGCTTTTTATGGGGCACTCAAACTCAAGGCAGAATTTCCTAAGTTGCTCAACTTTGTATGAACACAAATCTTCAATGCAAAACTCTAATTCTTCTTCTGCCTCCTGACTGGGTGCCTTTCCTTTCACAGACATGATGCTTGGAAGAGTTACTCAAAAATAGAAAAAATCAAAACCAAAAACCAGTAGTATGCGGTGGCGTAGTGGTCTGCACTCACTAGTGATGTACACCAATTACTGTGGGTCAAGTACAAATACAAGTTCAAATCCCACCGCCTGACCACCAATGTTAGATCTGGGGGTCTCTAGTTGGCAGAGGTAGGTACCACTGTCCAAATAGGGACCCTTGCTTCTAGTCAGGGCAAGGAGATAACCCTCTGAGATAACCTCCGCTCACCCTCTAGGTAGCTTGGCGCGAGCAGTCTAGGCTAACCAGAGGCAATGCGTAAAGTATTTGTACCAACACTCACAGTAACACAGTGAAAACACCACAAACTGACTCCACAACAGTTTAGAAAAATAAAGGTATTTTTAATCTACACTACACAAGACCAAAACGACAAAAATCCAACATACACAGTTCAAGAATATGGTTTCAAAAAGAGTTCTTAAGGTTGCGTTAAAGTTCTTCAAGTTGCGGTAAAATAAACCACAGATGCGTGAAAAGTTCACAGTTGCGTCACGTTTAGTCACAGTACCTTTTAGTTGCAACAAAGTTCCAAAAGCAGAAGCTGGTGCGGTGGAAAACAAGCGATGCGTTGCTCCTGAGACCCTGGGGAGGCGATGCGACAGCCCCGCTGCAGCACCGGGCGTGTTGCGACGAATCCGGTCTGTATGGGGAGGAAGGCCACTTGTATGGATTCCGGTGCGTAGGTTCCGTAGGAAGTCTGTTCTCGCAAAGGCACGATGCGACGATCTCGTAGGTGCTGCGACGATCTCCGGGGCGACGATGCACGGTCCAGCGGCGATCCTTTCTCTCGCAGCTCCTCGATGCGATGATTCTGCGACGACACTCGCAGCGACGTGATGCGGTCCGCAAGCAAGCGGTGCGGCGTTCTCACCCAGCGACGACAGGCTCTGCGACGATACTCGCAGCGATGTTCGATTCTCCCGCACCGGTCTGGTGCGTCCCGCAAACGAAGGATGCGACGTCTCTGGCAGCCGCGTCAGGCGCTGCGACGATCTCGCCCTCCGTAGCGGCGGGAAACTTCTCGCACTGTCGGGGATGTGCTCCGCAAGCGAACGATGCGACACTTTTCAGTTTCAAAAAGTCACTCAAGCTTAGTTTCAAGCTTCCCAGCACAGGTCCAACCTCCAGAGGCCCCACAACTGGATCAAGCACTCTAGGAGGGACAGAACTCTCTCAGCAGAGTTCAGGGAAGCTGGGGGTGAAGTCCTTTTGTTCCTGGGACTTCAAAACAGGGAGCCAGCTCTTCTCAGGCCCTTGGAGATTCCTTCAAGACAGGGGACACAGCACACAGCCAAGTCCTTCCCCTCTCCTTGGCAACAAAGCAACAGGTCAGTCCAGCAGAGCAACAGCAGGACAATCTTCCTTCTTCAGTTTCAGCTTTCTCCTTGGCAGAGGTTCCTTCTTGATTTCCAGGATGATCTAATTTTCTGTTGTCAGGGGTCCTGTACTTATACCCCTAAAGTCTTTGTTCTCTTGGTGCATGTGGGCCCTGTGCCCGGTCTGAACCAGTTCTGGGTGGATCCTGAGTACTTTGTTTTGCTGGCTGCATCTTTCCTTTCAGAGTGAGGGGCAGGGTCCTCAGCCGCCCAGCAGGGGGGTGGAGCCAGCATTGTGGAAGGCAGGCACAGCCCTATTCAGCCCAGGTGCTAACTCCTCCCACCACTCCAGTTGCAACTGCAGTCATTCAGCCCAGTGCTGACTCATCCATCCTGCTGGGGAATTCCCCAGCCCCTGTCACTCACAAACCAGACAGTCAATACACAAACAGGCCCAGGCACACAGAAGGGTCAGACAAGAGAACAGCAACTTTCTAAAAGTGCTGTTCTCAAACACAGGATTTAAAAACAACCTTTCCTAAAAGATGTGTTATTAAATTCTGAGTTCAGGGATACTAGATACTTATGTCCTATCTTGTTCCTATGGGAAGAAATGCTGTTAACCACTGTAGCCAGCATCCCCCATGTTAATCTATGGAGCAAGATAGCCTTACAATAGTGAAAAACGAAAATGGCTGTAATTCACTACCAGAACATGTTACCTGCACCAGTACATGTTCTACCTTTCACATACACTGCACCCTGCCCAGGGGGGTACCTTGGGCCTTCCATAGGGGTGACTGATGTGCACAGAAAGGGAAGGGTTAGGCCTGGTCAGTGGGGACACTGACCAGGCGGACATGGCAGTTCTAAACTGCCCATAGGCACTGCAGTGGCAGGCCAGAGACACCATTTTAGAGCTACTCCTGTGGGTGGCACAATCAGTGCTGCAGGCCCACTAGTAGCATTTGTCATCACCAGCCCTGGCACACTCAGTGCACTTTACTACGGACTTCATGGTGATACAAATATGCCAAACATGTATATCCAATCAGAATAATACTTTACATAGAGAGCATATGCACTTTAGCACTGATCAGCAGTGGTAAAGGGCGCAGAGTCCTATTGCCAACAGCCACGGGTCAGGAAAAATAAGGGAGGAAGAAGCAAAAAGTTTGAGGATGACCCTGCAAAGAGGGCCAGTTCCAACAGGTCGCATCCACCATTGGTTGACTCCCCGGTGCATAAGCTAGCATCACATAGACAGGACTGGCAGGAAAGATGGGGCCTTCTTGATGTATGGAGGGAGCAACATCCAGACCTCAGGGACTATTCTTTCTTTTCAGCACTACATGCCTTACATGTTAGATTAGATTCTATCCTCTGTAGTGGCCCCTTGGCCGCCCTATCGACCCACACGGAATACCTCACCAGGACCATTTCGGACCACAATCCCTTGCTGATGATGATTGGGTGGCAAAGAGTAAGGTCGGCGGTCCCGACGTGGAGGCTGCGGCCTGACACATTAGAGGACCCGGTGTTTAGTGATAGAGTCCTTCAGGGTATTGAGAGCTACTTTGCTGAGAATGAGGGGACCGCGGCCACAAGATCGATCGAATGGGATGCAATGAAAGTGGTGGTGAGAGGTGTATATATGGGCAGATTCATGAATGAAAGGGCGACGGTCCTGGCTGACCTGGAAAGAGCGGAGACTGTGTTGAGAGACCTGGAACAGCGTAGCCCTGAGCGACTCGATTTGCTGGAGAGATTGGTGGAGGCGAAGGAGAGGGTGGCTGCGGAAACGGAACGCCTGAGGTGCTATGATTATAAGCTCTATCTCACCAAGGTACATGCGGAGAGGGATAAGGTGGGCACATTGCTGGCTAAACTAGCTAATCCGGAACCTGGAGGTAGCCCGGTACTGGCCATTAAAGCGGAATCGGGGATTATGGTCTACTCTCAGACAGGGGTGTTACGGCGCTTCCAATCGTATTACACGTCCTTATACGCCAGTCGGCGGGAGGTGACGGGCTCTGATATAGGCGACGGCCTGGAGACCGTCCATCTCCCACGGCTGGGGGAGGAAACCGCAAAGTTGTTGGGTGGCCCGATAACGTTGTCAGAGATCCGAGCGGCCGTCAAGCAGATGGCCAAAAATAAGACGCCGGGGGTGGATGGCTTCCCGATTGAATTCTATGTGAAATACATAGATATTCTGGCACCCAGGCTGCTGACGGTATACACGGAGGCCTTGACGCTTGGGCGACTGCCCCAATCGATGAGGGAGGCACTAGTGATACCACTGCTGAAGCCTGGCAGGGACGCCTCGGATGTAACATCATATAGGCCCCTATCAATGCTGACAGTGGACTATAAGATCCTGAGCCGTATCCTGGCCACGAGACTGTTACCGCACATGACCACGCTTGTACATGAGGACCAAGCCGGGTTTATACCTGCTAGGAACACCTCTGTAAACATCCGCCGCCTGGTCCGCCTACTGGACGGTGCGTGGACGGCGGATCAAAGACCAGCAGTCCTATCTGTAGACATCGAAAAAGCTTTCGATAGCCTTGAATGGACATATCTTGATCAGGTGCTTGAGAAATTTGGTCTGGGAGAAGGCTTTGGACGATGGACGAGGGTTCTTTACTCCTCGGCCACTGCCAGGGTACGTTTAGGTTCTCTCATATCGTCCGATTACCCGGTGCACAGAGGGACGAGGCAGGGTTGCTCGCTCTCTCCCTTGTTGTTTGCCTTGGCAGTCGAACCGTTGGCAGCGCGAGCAAGGGACGGAATATGGTACGCCGGGATTGAGCATGGTAGGGACGTACACCATATCTCACTGTATGCTGATGACCTCTTATTGTACTTAGCGGACACGGAAGGGGCTTTGGAAGGAGCTGTGGAGTTGTTGTCACATTTTGGTCGGCTGTCGGGCCTCAACGTGAATTGGAATAAGACTTGTGTATACCCATTGCGAACTGACACGCAGTATCCCCCTCTTACGGTGGACGTGGTTTGGGAGGGTGCATGTTTCACCTACCTGGGTGTTCGCATCTACCATGATACCGTGAACCTCCTGGATGGCAATGTAGGGCGCTGCTTACGGGCCCTGAGGGGCTGTATGTCTTTCTGGGCCTCCCTCCCTCTGTCCGTGCTGGGCCGGGTAGCGCTACTGAAAATGGCGGCGCTGCCGAGGTTGCTATATTATTTCCGCATCCTTCCGACGTGGATCCCGCAACGGATCTTTAAAGAATTGAGAACGATGGTTATTGATTTCCTATGGGGATCTGGCCGGCGCCGGGTTGCGCTGGATACTCTGACGTGACCCAAACTTGAGGGAGGGATGGCGGTCCCCGATTTTGAGTTGTATTACTTGGCGGCTCAATTGCAAGTAATGACACAGAACGTTGCCAGAGAATTTAGAGGCCCAGAACATACGCGGGGATCGGGTATTCAGCGACACATCTTGTCGTACATTGTCATGCACCAGCCACTGGAGTTGAGGAATCTGACTGTAGAGGAAAGGACCCTTCGACTATGCTGGCACAGGAGCCTGAAGCGGGCGAAAGTAGTACGACTATATGCGCCAGAGATCCCATTGGGGATGCTGACTGCACTACCACACGGGGGCGATTGGTCCCCATTGCTGGACTGGGAAGAACTAGGTCTACATGTAGTTGGAGATCTCTACAGTGACGGAACGCTGATGCCGTTTACAGTACTGCAGGAACAATTTGGGCTCCCAGATGGAAGCTACCTCTTGCATGCGGCAGTGGTCGCTGCAATGCAGAAGCACTGGAAGGGAGGACTGTCAGAACCGTCCACAACCATGGCCTGCCAATATGTGGTAATGGCAGCAGGGACGTTCAAGGCAGTGACCTGTCTCCACTCCAGAATGCTGCACGAGGGTTTAGATCCGCTAACCAAGCTGAAGGCCACATGGGAGGACAGTGTAGGCAAGCCCATACCGGACACGGACTGGGGCCATATTTTGGAACGGACGTGAAAGGGTACCAGGAATGCCCGTTTTCAGCAGGTGCACTTCTTCATATTACATAGGGCTTATTTGACTCCGGGGAAGCTCAAACGGTACTTTCATGTGCAAGATGCGATGTGCCCGAGATGCTTGGCGCCTGAGGCTGAACTCGATCATCTGCTGTGGGGTTGCTTGAAACTGAGGTCATATTGGCCTGCGGTGGGGGAGCTCCTGAATGTGGTTACTGACCGGGAGGTGGAGTTTGACATGGCGGCCTGTCTGCTGCTTTGGTTCCCTCATACGGCTAGAACAAAAGTCACGAGCAAATTTATTGACCTGGGACTCGTTCTGGCCCAAAGAGAGATAACCTGGCACTGGAAATCCAGGGAGGGCCCATCGGTGCGGAGATGGATGAATGAGCTGTTGAAATGGTCCAGGTGTGAAGGAGTGATTAGAATGCGATTGGCTACCAGGTCGGGGAATGAAAAGAGTTTGGAGAAAGCAAGGGCTTGGGAGGTCATAGTACAGGCCCTGAAGGACTACATGACTGCAGATGAAGAGCAGGAAGGATAAGCGGAGGAAGTTCCACTGGGCTTTGCGATATGAACATGTATGACCGATAAGTAACGTACTATTGTGCCAAACTCACGGTTGCCACCCACATCAGCAGGGGGTGGGGGGAGGGGGGGAGAGGGAGGGGTGGGTGGACCGCGCTAATGCACCACTGTGGAGAGGGGGGAAGCACTAATAATATGTTCGATTAGTGGTGACTGATGGATAGGGACTCTCAGGACCCATGACATACCAGGGGCTTCGAGGACTTACTGAGGGATCTTAGGAACCGCCAGTTTGGGCAGCAATAAAGTTGGCCTGACACAGTGGACATTGGTTTTCTGGCGTCACCCATTCCGAATAGTTGACTGTGCTTAGCGGGGCCTTGGGGAAGGGAGTTTGTTGGTATAAAAGCGGATGCTATATTATGTTGTTGTCCCTATTTTTCCTAGAATTGGCCATTGTGTACTCTATCTGAACTGGTTGATATGCCGCCCTACCTCCGGGATGTGGGCTAAATGGCTGTGTGCAAACTTATAGACACAAAGGTACTTTGTGATATGATGAATCTGAAGGATGACCTATTTCGATGCTTGTTTTGTACATCTGCAATAAAAATGTCTTTAAAAAAAAAAAAAAAAACAGTATTCCATTGTAGTCATTGTTACCCCACCTTGCATGGCTTAGGATGTAATCTCCGTTATAATGGGAGTTAATCTTTTACTTTTTAGGGAGAACAATTTCTGTTTATGTGTAAAACCACACACTTGCAACTTCCTTTGGCACTAGACCGAATGTATTGATTAATCGTGTTATGTGTCATCACATGCTAGACCGCTAATATATATATCCCTTACGTGGTAGTCTCTTTCTATGCCATTGGGCATAGATGCTCACGGAGCTTAATTATTTTCACATTTTATTTGGCCCGGAATCTGTGTACCAAACACCTTTCACATTTCGAGTAATAGCGTGTTGTAACGCGACTAGTTATTTTCGCAGCTAATATTTAATGAACTGTGGTAACCTAGATTGGCATGACAAGGGTTCTAAATTGTTCGTACAAGTATGTCGCAAGTTGGAGGTATATTCCTTATACCTTGTGGGTTAATTCCCCTGTGTATTGATGTATATATTTACAACACAATTTCATGTACAGTTGTATGGTCATTCAATACATAGTTATGTATTCAGGGGAAAGTACTACTCCAATATGGCCGACTGTTTTCATGTATTACTCTACTAATGCATACCTCATCTATGTTTACTGCTCATGAACCTTGCTGTGTATTTAACATGCGGGAATATTGGGAGAGGTTATCGTGTGATCAAGACACCGTGGGGTGTCGAAACGCGTAGCGTTATCCGTAAATAAATCTTTTCTGACTGCATCTCCTTGAGTGCGCGGCTTTGCTTATGGGCAAACTTGGGGATTTTCATATATATATATATATATGTTCAAACAAGATGCCTGTGACATGAGAGGCACACTGCAGGGCTCTCCTCTCCGGGCTGAAATGTCACAGCGCGCTTCTGCACGTTGCAAGGAGTAATGTGCCCGACGCGTTTCTGGGGGACTCCACCCCCGTCATCAGGGGCTGCTTCCAGTCAAATCTCGATGTATTTCATGTGATTTATGGACATTTTCTATCAGGCAAATCCATAGGCAAGCATGTGGCCTCTTGAGTTGGAATTATGGGATTTGTAGTCCGTGGTGAAGAATACACCTCGATAAGAGAGGAGAGGAGAGCCCTGCAGTGTGCCTCTCATGTCACAGGCATCTTGTTTGAACATATATATATATATATATATATATATATATATATATATATATATTACCTACAGGCGGTCGCCAGTAGGTAGTTATAGTTAGGACCTAGTTTCCATAGGAAATCTGCAACACTCTATTTGGAATAACTTTGGCGCCGGTTGACGAAATTCTCCAAGAAGATGGGGCGCTCCGCTCCGCTCCTATCCTGAAAGTTTCGGGGTGATTTGTCATGTGGGGGCTGAGAAAAAAGCAGGGTGCCAAAACGTATTTTCCCCATGCAATTTTCCAAAGGGACCTTCAGACACGGCTACAGCCTGAACTGCTGAACGGAATTACACCAAATTTGGCAAAAAGGTAGAGTTTGGTTCACAGATTACGCTTTTTGTTAAATGGTGTAAATCCGTTCAGTAGTTACTGAGAAAATCAAAAGTAAAACCATAGAT
Source organism: Lissotriton helveticus (assembly GCF_964261635.1). NCBI lineage: Eukaryota > Metazoa > Chordata > Amphibia > Caudata > Salamandridae > Lissotriton > Lissotriton helveticus. Next base: position 65,615,802 of record NC_136064.1, read on the forward strand.
ATATCTATAGACAAAGTACCGTACGTGTATCCTCCCGAGCATGAGCTTTATACTAATTAGCTGTCAACACTCCAAACCAGGAAGTGTTGGCAGCCATCTTGTGCCTCGGTAGAACCGAGGCACAAGAAAACAGAAAAAGAAACGCGAAAAATGCAAAAAGGGGCAGGGTAGAAACACCTTGACCCCCTAGGCCTGCTTAGGGGGTCCCAAAATAAATGTATATATTCTTAAAAAATCGTGGGATACGCGTAGGGTACGCGTACCTTGCCGATACAAAAAAAACCCGAAGCATGGCTCCCGCGCTTGAATGTAAATTAGCCCCCGGGGGGGCCGAATCCTGGGGGCTTTATACCTATAAAGTGTGAGGGGGGGCCCATTCCCCCCCACACTGCCCCGGGGACCGCCACCCCCTGGGGCAAAGTACGTATTGTAGCAGGGGGCACACGGCCCCCTGCAGCCCCTGGGACCGCCACCCCCTGGGGCTTATATGTATAATAATGGGGGACCTCCAAGGCCCCCCGGGGACCTCCACCCCTGGGGCTTTAATATGAAGTATGCGGGGGGGGGGGTTCACGGCCCCCCGCAGCCCCGGGGACAGCCACCTCCGGGGCTTCTTTTTAAAATATTTTTTTTTTTAAAACCTGTGTGGGGGGCTCACCTCCCTGGGCTCTAATATTTAAAATAGGGGGGTCTGTGACGGACCCACCAGCCCCGGGGACCACCACCCCCCGGGGCTTTACAAATGATGGGAGGGGGGCCCCCCTCCTGGAGCCTGTGATGGCCCTGGGGACCGCCACCCCCCAGGGCCGGCTCCTGCAGTTTCCCGGGGTGCCCAACCCCAGGACACTGCTGTTTGCTATGGTTTTTGAAAGAGAGAGCAGGAAACCTGCTCTCTCTTTCAAGAACCAAAGCCGAATGCTTTTCTGCATGGGGAGCAGCATGTTAGCTGCTCCCCATTCAGAAAAGCAATGCTGGCTCCTGCAGGATGCGGGGAGAGGGCCTGGCCCCGTCGGATGGGGTCCCCGGGGCCTTAAGTGGCCTGAGTAGGTGGACTATGCAGCCCCCCTTCTTAAAATAAAAAATAAAAAGTGGCATGCCCCGGCGGATGGGGTCCCCTGGGGCCTGGATTAGCCACGGGAGGGGGGCCCCGTGGCCCCCTTCCCATTGGAAAAAAATAATAATAATTTTTGGTGGTCAGGCCCTGGAGGATGGCTTCCCCAGGGCCCAAAAAAAGAAAAAGAAGGGGGGCTACACAGCCCCCCTTCTTAAAAACAACCCCCCCCCCAAAGAAACGGGATCGGGGAGGAGGCCACGCCCCCTCCCTGCACCACTCTGCAAACGCACCCCCTGGTGCGTTTGCAGAGGGGGAAGTAATTCCCCTTGAATACTGGGGGTCCCTGGGGGCCAAGTAGCCCACCAGGAACCTCCATTACGCACCAGGGGGCTGCGTTGCAGAGAGGTGTAAAAAGGGGCGTGGACTCATTACACCTCTCTGCAACCAGCCCCTGGTGCATAATGGAGGTTCCTGGTATTCAAGGGATTTAGTTCCCCCTCTGAAAACACGCCAGGGGGCTGCGTTGCAGAGAGGTGTAATGAGGCCACCTTCCTTTTTACACCTCGATGCAACGCAGCCCCCTGGCGCATACTGGAGGTTCCTGGTGGGCTAGTTGGCCCCCAGGGACCCTCAGTATACAAGGGAAGTTAGTTCCCCCTCTGGAAGCATGCCAGGGGGTTGTGTTGCAGAGAGGTGTAATGAGGCCACACCCCTTTTTACACCTCTCTGCAACGCACCCCCCTGACGCATACTTGAGGTTCCTGGTGGGCTAGTTGGCCCCCAGGGACCCCCAGTATGCAAGGGGACTTAATCCCCCAACTCAGAACGCGCTACGGGGCGCGTTTGCATAGTGGTGAAGGTAGGGGGCGGGGCTTGAGATGATATGTGTGCAAATATGCCCTGTGGTGCGTTTTAAGTTGGGGAATTAATTCCTCTTCAATCCAGAGGTCCCGTAGGGGCCAACTAGCCCAACAGGTACCTCCAGTAAGTGCCAGGGAGCTGTGTTGCAGAGTGTTGTAAAAAGGGTGTGTGGCCTCTGAACACCTCTCTACAACGCAGCTCCCTGGCGCATACTGGAGGTACCTGGTGGGCTAGTTGGCCCACAGGGGACCTCAGGATTGTAGAGGAATTAACTCTCCAACTTAAAACGCGCCACAGGTCGCGTTTGCACACATGTCACCTCAGACACGCCCCCTTCCTTCACTATTGAGCAAAATATTCCTCTAAAATCAGCCGAACTACGAATTCCGATTTACTCACCTGTTATCACGAGAGACGTCAGTGCTGCATCTTTGAGCCCAGTACGGACCCTGAAAAGTAAATCTAAGCATACTTACCAGTAACTTGTATTTCCTTCCATTGGAATCTATTGTGTGGTTTTCACCAGAAAAGTTTCTGTCTATTTTTGAAACGTACAAATATTCCTCTAAAATCAGCCAAACTACGAATTCCGATTTACTCACCTGTTATCAGGAGAGACCTCAGTGCTGCATCTTTCAGCCCATTACTGATCCTGAAAAGTAATTCTAACCATACTTACAGTAACTTGAATTTCCGCCCATAGGCTAACATTGACTGGTTTTACTTGGAAATTCTTCTGTGTGGAGTTTTGGAACTTTAAAAAATTCCTCTAAAATCAGCCGAACTACGAATTCTGATTTACTCACCTGTTATCAGGAGAGACCTCAGTGCTGCATCTTTCAGCACACTACTGATCCTGAAAATTAATTTTACCCGTACCTACCAGTAACTGGAATTTTCTTCCATAGGATATCATTGCCTGCTATATAAAATATATATAAATTAAAAAAATATAAAATAAAAAAATATAACAATTTCAATATTTTTAAAAACATTTTTTTTCAATTTATGTTAAAAATATGTAATGTAATTTAAAAATAAAATATCTAAAAATAAATACTTTAAAACAGTGTAGTAAATCAGTATAAAAAAACATAACAAGTAATACATTTAAAAATTATCATTTACAAAACCTTTGAAATTAACTGAAAAATCCATAGGTTTCAGCCACGTTATAGTTAGCTGGACATTTCACTCATACAAAACCAGTATGTGCACGTTTCTGTAGAAGTAAGCGTAGTAGTGTGTGTATAGCTGTATATGCAAGTAAATGGATGTTTGATAGTTTATTTGCATGTGTGAGTATGTGTGTGAGTAACTCTATGGATGAGTATCGGTGTGTAACAGGATGTATAGGTGTACGAGTACATATGATGAGTGAGTACATGTATGAGTGACTATATAGAACCGTTGGTGAATGAGTAAATGTATATGGTGGAATTACTGAATAGGTTGTTGTAACTGGTATTGGTATCTCCATTTCTTTGAAAATGTTAGTTTCTATTTTTGAATGTGTGTATCAAAGGTTATATTAGGGTGAGAGGAGGTCTGCCACTCTTTCACAAGGATGATGTCATCAGTGATGTCATTTGAGATGTCATCAGTGATGTCATGAGTGAGGTCACTGACCATGTCATGAGTGATGTAATATGTGACCTCATCAACAGTGCATTGCGGGCGCACGAGTTATAGTTAGCTGAACTAACTATAACGGGGGAATTTCAATGGTTTCTTATGAGTAAAATGTCCAGCTCACTATAACATGTGTGAAAAACCTATGGTTTTTTCAGTGAATATATATATGTATATCTGTTGTCAAATATTGAACCCTGATTTTGTAGGACGTATGAGTATGTGTGGGTATTTTTCTGTTTGGTTGAACGTATGTGTGAGTGTGATGTAGGATGTGCTTGGATTATTTGGAAAATAATTCTTATTATGTTTTTATCTGAAACTGTAAAAACTAAATGAATAAATAAAATGTGATATGTTTGGTACTTGAAGGTTTGTGTATTATATTATGGAAGGCCAGTGTTTCAAGTTTGGTGAAATGCATCAGTGACTATTAGCACCATAAGACTTTGTTCACAGGCAGAAAATTATTGTTCTAACTTGCTTTCTATTTTCCCGTTTTCTCTGCCTGTCATTTGTGTCAGGGGCCCCCTTCTATGTGAGTTCTTGTTCTTCCCCAGTGATAAGCCCATGAACTACAGATACATCTCACCACAATGCAAGGTGGTATTAAATTACACTTTTGTATCAGCTGAGCATTTTCACCATTGTACCACCTTTGACGTAACTGCAAGGATTGAGATTGACCACACTACCCAGAGGACCTGTGCTATCTTTCTCCCCACCCACACACATCAACCCTATGCAGCACTAGGAGGATCTACTGAATGCAACCACCTAGAACAGCTTTTCTGGACTAGGACTATCTTCAATAATTTGGTCAAGACAGAAAATAGAATCAGCTTAATCCAATCTATAAGCAACTTAACTCCTCCACAACTTGAACCCAGTGAAATTTGATCACAAATGTAAAAATGATTATTAACCCAGCAAGGCCCCAAAGCCAAGCACCCATCCTTTCGATTCACAAGAGGTGCATGCAAGAACTGGGGTTATATGCCAAAACTAAGAAGCCAAAAATACATTTAAAGAGGGCCTTATGTCAAATTAGTAGATTATCCCTCCATATATACTTACTATGGTTGCTACGTATTCAAGCAGACAGTATAAACAACAGTGTGTGTTCAAAAGAGGACCAGTGGCTAAAAGTTGTCCCGATCACTCGGTGAGGCTCCTCGAAAAAATACTACCAATTCATAAATATGCTGGATTTTCACTACTGACCAGATCTAGGCAACTTCACTCTAGAAACAATGTTGATTGTTCCTATAGAGGCATTATACAGTGATGGTTCCTTAAGAGTCTATGGGCTGTATTAGAAGAATGCAGGATCCCACCAGGTAACTGAGAGGCATTCAATTGCTTTATTGGAATACATCAGTGCAAATCAAACTTGCTCAAAATGGACACATACCAAGAAAATTGGAGACAAATGGAGGACTAAAGCAGATTTGTGTGCTAGCCCCTCTGTTCAATTTATATACAGTAAATCCACTCGAAACTATCAAGACTCCTGGAAGACCATCCAAAATAAGTCACTACTGCTGTAGGCCTCACAATATACAGATGATACACTAATTCTAGATTATAGATGAGCAGGTCTGATGAATTCACTGAGTGCTCTGGATAGATTCAGTGCTGCTAACAAGCTAAGAATTAATGAAGCAAAATCTGCAGTGCTAGTTTTTAGAAAGAACCATTGCTGATTGACAAGACAGCGGTTAGGGGAAACCAAGATAGAAAGAGAAACCACATACTCCTATCTTATGAGGCTCCACAATCAAGTCACCCCAAAAGAACACTGGTCACATCTAAAGTCCAAGACTGCACCAGTAGCCTATCCCTAATTCAACTACCCAGGCACATATCAGACTAGAAGTTAATCGGCCGCAACCTTCGTTCAAACTTATGTTCCTATATTTAGTTAGCTGCCATAAGCTGTGGAATGCCATAGCAAACACTTTTAAAGTCTTTGCTGGGGTAATACCTCTCAGCGAGCCATTCGAGGTTTTTACCTTGGTCAAATTACCTAAATTCCGCACTGACCATTTGGCAACTACAATCTCTCTGGAATTTGCCGACATCACCAGAGAACTTCAAATCTGTGGCCAAAAAACAAGTAAAACGTTAACTTTCATAAAAGACGCGGAAACCCATGGTGCCTGATTATGATCTTGGAGGATAGGATACTCCATCACAAATGTGACGGATAACCTGTCTGCCATATTGCAAGTTCCATAGGATATAATGGAATTGTAATACGGGAGACGAGGTTTCCGTCATATTTGTGACGGAGTAACCCTGTCCACCAAGATTATAATAAGGCCCATCATTTCCGAAAATTCACAGTTTACACCACAGGGAGCATCCTTGAAAATACGCTGCCAAACTATTTTTTATTTTCAATGTCAAAACCAATCAGGTATCATTGTATTTGCATATGGTTTCTATGTACTCCACTAATGGAGTATTGACATGATTGACCGGCCTACAAAAAACTGCTCCATTCATTGCCGCTAACGCCGTTTTAAACATGAATCACTAACATATATACTATGCTTTTATTCCCTTCTTTTAGTAGAGAGACAAATATGGTTCTGACCCCTCTTTATTGAAGAGGGCTGACATTTCCAATGAGCTGCGAAAAGACTCAAATGTCATTTAATTTGGTGAAGTTCATCAACACATCTGTCCACTATATTGGTCTCATAGACGAGGAATTTGCTAGCATTTTGTTTTTTAATATAATTATAATGTTTCCTTCTTTTCTTCTAGGGATTTGAAACTCTGGTATTAGTCTCAAATGTACGAAAATGATTTTATTGTACTCCAGAACACTGTATAATTTAATTAAGTTGTTGGAAATTAGGTATTTAGTTAAGATGGGGAGTACCCTCCTCAAGCAGCAGCACAATTTGTGCCAGGGTGAAGTCACAAGCAAACCCCCAAATTAACCTGTGCTCAACCCTCTGGTAGCTTGGCACCAGCAGTCAGGCTTAACTTAGAGGCACTGTGTAAAGTATTTATGTAGCACACAAACGGTAATAAAGTGGAAACCCAACACAAGAAAACCCAACACCAGTTTTGAAAAATAAAGTAAAATCTAACAAATTATTTGACACCCAAACAACAAAAATCCAATTAGTACAACTGGAGAAATGCAAGTTCAAAGTTTTAACTGAAAATAGTGCCTAAAAGCACAAAGTGCCAGCTGTAGTTATTTGGCCGTGCCAGACCGGGACAAAGTCACAGGTTCAGGCTAAGCGTGATGGAGCGAGGGGCGCATAAAGGAACCAAATTAGGCCCGCTGCATAAAAATACCTTAAATCCTGGTTTGCGGAGTGTTGCAAGTTCCCGCATCGAGGATGCATCACGCAGCGGCAGTTCTGGGGAGCTGCGAGGCTGCGATGCGAGGTCCTGCTTCACGTTCTAGAATGCAATCGATGAGGGGCTTGTAATGGGAAGTCTTGGGTCGAAGATGCATCGCGCACCAGCAGTTCTGAAAAAGCTGCGGGGCTGCGATGCGGAGTGCTGCTCTGTCAACAAGGGGCTTGCAATGCAAAGGCCTGCGTCAAGGATGCATTGCGAAGCATAGGTTCCAAGGATACCTCATGCTGTGATGTGTGGTCCGGCGTCGGGGATGGGTTGCACTGCTGCCGTTCTAATATGGTCGCAAGGAAATGCGTCACGCTGCATTGGTTCTGGTTTACAGAACCAAAGCTGGGCTGGCAGAGCACCTTCAGGCCCACTTCCAAGGGTCCAGGCCTAGGGTGGCACCACTTAGGGGGTAGGACTCACAGCACACAGATGCTGTGTTGAAGGTAGTTGGAGCATTTCTGTCCCTTAGGTTCTGATCAGCAGGCCAGCCAACTAGCCCATGGAATCCCTCTGGTGGTCCTGGGTTCAACATGCAGGTCCAGCGATTTCCCTCAGGCAGCAGGGAACATGACAGCAGGGCAATAGAGTAGCAGTCTTCTTGCAGAGCAGCATACCAGTCCTTCTGAGTCTTCCACAGGTCCAGAGGTGCACTGAAGAGTTGGAACTGAGGGTCCATTATTTACATCTGGTGTCCACTTTGAAGTAGATGAAGGGTCTTGGAGGTTTCCACCCCAGATGTGTTTGGAATTTCCTGCCTCCCATCCCTGGCCTCGGCTTGTCTGGGGTGAAAATAGATTAGTGTCAAACCCTTGTGAGTGTGCTCAGTCAGTGATGGGCAAGTGTGGGGTGTGACAGCTCCTACCCCTCATCAAGTCAGAGATGGCCCATCCTGCCAGCACCTATGCTCCTTTGTCTCACTATCTGAGAGCAATATACAAAGACCAACTAAATTAAATGTGCCAATTGGGCTTAAGCCACGTTAGCACATTTAAATGAGAGAGGACATGCGTGTTAGCACTGGTTAGCAGTGGTAAAGTGCACCGAGTCCTAACACAGGTGGAGAAGTAAGGCAAAATGTTTGGGGTAAGACAGATCTAACATAACTGACAATAACTTTTTCACTGAGTGCCTTTTTGGAACAACTGAGGTAGTGATCAGTAGAAAGCTGTTGTTAATGTCTGAACAGCAGGGTCTGTATTATCTTCAGGCAGGCAGATAAGCCTGTCGAAGGACTTATTGTGTTTCTGCTGTAACCTTCAGCAATGAAAGGTGTTTACGGTGAAAGCTCTTGTCTATGCGATCTCTGCCTGCAAACTCTGGATCGAAGCTGCTCTCTAGCCAACAATGCTTCAGTTCAGCTAATACACTATGTCTGAACATTGTTGCAGGTTTTAAAATAAACAATCAATATCCAAGACTCTTCTAGCCTTCCACCTATTTCAGTTTTATGAACCATTATTTAATGTTTGGAACAAATACCTGAAAAATTAAGATATCAGATTCTATAAAATCTTGTTGATTATATAAATTATAAGTACAAAATCAAGATATCAGGCTGTGTGGGAATAAATATTGAACAGTATATTCCAGCAAGCTGCATTTTCACACTGCACTGAAACAAATATTTTAACAAAAGATTCAATTGAGCATTTGTTTTTATAAACATATCCCTCAAAATATGAACATGATAATGCAAAAGGGGGATACTTAAATGAAAAATATAAGATAACTATTAGGCCTGGACGGTAAATTCCGTTACGCACATGGAATTTGCAGAATTTGGGTAATTTCGCATCCTGCGGAGAATGCAGAATTGGCCAGAATTCCACGAATTGAGGCTTTGCGAAAATATTTGCATGTTCGCGCTTTCAAAATGCGTGCTCGCGAGATATTTCCCCCCGAGCACGCAAGCAGTGTTCGTAAACAGGTAAAAAGCATTGTGAATGGGCGGAACAAGCAATTCCGCGTGTTTGTGGAACTCCGCATGCTTGCAGAGATTTTTTACCATTACGCAGAGCTTTGCGTAGTGTGACTACCCAAATTCCGCCCACCCCTAAAAACTATATCAAATTCACCCCTAACAGTTTTATTGCCTCTGCACCCGTGTCTCTATTATGGGTAAGAGGCAATATGTTCCCTTGTTTTCATGGGCCCGCAGTTCCATTAAAATGAAGGTACTTCCCTTCATGAGCTCACTAGTGCAAAATGTGTGCCAGTGCTGTCTGTACTACAGAAGAGACCACACAAGCATCTGCAGCCCCTTCTATAATACCAAAGTGCTCAAGAACTACAAGTAGTGGGTGCAAATGGCCACTGTGTACCCAGGCATTTACTGTAATACAGCCCCAGAAGTTATTGTTTGCCACAATGGGACAGCTAAGTTTGTTCGAAGTTCCTGTGAAAAGCTAACACGTGCGGTCCGCAGTACCTCTGCGAATATAATGGTAAATTCAGACGTTCTTGTAACAACGGATGCTACCAGTTAATGTAAAATTAAAACCGCCTGAAGATGGCTGTCTTCTGGGATGGATAACACAAGATGTTACCTCTTGTCCTTAGGAGTAAGAGCTGTATATATGCATTTACAATGCAAAACAATACAAAATATACAAATGTTCGTTGCAGTCATGGATTGATAATTCCAGAATCCAGCTGATTTGGAAGGAAATCTTTGTGTTACCAATACTTGTGAAATGGTAACCTGGGAAGTATGCAGTATCAAAAGGGGAGTGTTATGCCCAGGCTTCTGTGAATAATAGGGTCTTAAGTTTTTTCCTAAATGGCAGGAGGCAGCTTTCAGAACAGAGCTGACCTGGCAGCCTGTTCCAAAGCTAACTCGGTCCAAAAGGGGGTGGTGATGGACGGAGCATCTGAACCAATCAAACACTCAGACCCAGTCAACAGATCTGGGTTTAATCCATCACCGTTCTTTAGCCCACTCTGCCACCCCAGTTCAGACATGGCCATATGCAAATCAGTCTGACCCTGTGCCTTATGGGAACAGTCCAGCCCGAACTGCCAAGCCGTGCCTTCCCTGGACCGGAAACAAGCTTCCCAGGACCGGTTTCAGTCATTCCAGCCGTCTTCAGCCAGGCTTGCTTGAATCCAGTGGCAAAATGAGCAAGGGACTCACGTCTGAGCATACCCTGCCAACTTATGGCGAACAAAGCGGTACAAAAGGGGGTGGTGATGGACGGAGCATCTGGACCAATCAAACACTCACACCCAGTCAAGGCCGTCCATGGAGGACCTTAGTGAGCGACATGGGACATATTTGTCCAGGCGTTCCTTGATGTAGCTGGGTGCCTGTCCTAACAGGGCCTTATGTATAATGCAGAGGCCTTTGCATTTGTCCCTCTGTTTGATGGGTAGCCAGTGCAGTTGTTGCAGTAGGGGTGATGCCCGAGTGGCTTACTCTCTTGTTGGTATCACCTCAGTGCTTGCAATCATTTTCACAATCAAGCTGCACAGAGGGGGTTTCTGGCTGGTCTTGTGGTCAGGGCTGCAAGAAAGGAGGGACAGCTACATCACAAGGGAAACTGTGCTCTGAACCTACAGGTCAGGTGCCTATATCAGTGTCAGCAGACACCAGCGCAGGAGACCCTAGTAATCTGTCCTTAGCAGACTGTATTCAATTTGTGAATGAAAGAGTGCCAGTGCCCAAAGTTCTGCTGAGACGCCCGCGACCAGTGCAATTAAATGTTGGTGGGCTGAATACCAAGGCCTATTTAATTGTTTACCAGACACACCCTTGCAGGTTGCTACTTTCTCCTTTGTGATGGGTATGGTGAACAACCTTTACAACGAAACTTTTACAACGCACTATCATTACAACGCTGGCATTACAACGCAAACCATTACAATGCATTGCGCTGGGGGGGGCGCTCTAGGATAGGGAATACGTTTAATTTACTATCCAACACCTTCCCTAGTGTCCACGGGGACTGTAGTTGGAATAGTAAATTAAACTATTCACTATCCAGCACCCCAAAGCGCTATGCGTTGTAATGGATTGCGATGTAAAAACCGCGTTGTAATAGCCTGCGTTGTAACGTCATACATCCGATGGGTATGCTGTCTTTCGCTTCCTCCTTCTTTCCCGTTTGTGTATTTTCCCTCTTTTGCTCTCAGGAAATGTTTAATGAGGATAAATAAGTGTGAGTCCTCAAAAATGAGTTACAGTAACAGGGTCAGCTTTAGTGGTCTTAGTGCCTGGTGCAATGATCTTTTTTGGCACCCCCCCATAACCTCCCTTATTAGCTTCCACACTCCAACAGTGCCCCTCATCTCTCCATAGCCCCTCTCTGACATGCATTTCATTTATTTTATAGTTCTACTCATACCAGTGTAGGGTGTCAGAGCACTTTAAAGCACACACACAAATTATTCATAGACAATGAATCATACGTTTGTAATTCAATATATAGTAAATGTCACAAAAACAATGAGGATTACAAGGTGTAGGAGTCACATGTCACCGATACTAGTAGGCAGTATATTTTAAGAGTGTTTTGTCTGGAGAAGCACACACTCAGGACTTATTACGTACCACAGTGGGTGGGATTGGCTTTACTAATAAGAATGTATTCCTACCCAAAAATCCTTTTTAGCAACATTAGCATAATGAAAGGCTGAGGGAAAAACATAATGTTCTAACATACACCATGCAGTTTTCATGCAGCTCTTTTTTGACAGTTCATAGGTCACTGCCCTAAATGAGAATTGTAATTAGTGAACTGCAAGTAACAATAGGATCTCAGTTACAAAAGCTGTAACCCACTGAGCTATTCAGATAAAACACAGTTCTCTGTGCTACATTATGGTGAGCCAAAACTGCCACTAGACAAAACTACCAGAGTTATCTTGAAATGTTCATTGTTGCCTGCCCACTGAGGACATACAAGGAATTCTGCAACAGGTGCTTTTAAAACCATAAATTATTTTTAAACACAGCATCCCTCTCCACGTCAGTTGATGCAGATTCTACTTGGTTACTATTATTAAAGTTATAGAATGTTTTACAACTTTTGTTAATTTTCTAGGTCTAATTTTAATATTTTGAATTTAGATGAAATTCTCAATTATATTTATAACGTTGATGATGATGGAATATTTAGTTTTCTTAAGTGTGATAGCCAACTTCCAAGGGGTACAATGGTTGTTAAAGGCCCAAACCCTAGCCCAACCCACAGCCAATAGTAATTAGAGAATAGGTATCTTGAGGTTCCATTGAAGTCAATATGGGCCAAAATGGCTTTTGTAGTCTTTCTGCTCCCGCATTCTAATGTTTGTCTTTCAGTTTCTCCCTGTTTATTTTAGAATATTCAACTAAAAGTGGGGGGATTTTCTAAAAATGATTGTGGCCCGTTTGAATTGAGCTACAAAGGTGGTTAGTATGGTATATGGACTTCGGCCTGCATTGCTCCTACAGACGGACATTTCTCTGCCTGCATTGCAGCGCCTAATTAAATAACGCTGCAGTTGTTGGTGGGGAAATGCCTGTCAGCAAGCTGGGAAGGAGAATAGTGATGTGGGTAGGGTTGACGTCCACAAAAAAAACCAAGAAGGCAGCAATCACTGCAGACAAGCACTGGTGTGGAGATTAGGTCGGTGTTTGCCATGCAGTGAAATGTCCAGAAATCGGTAAATATAGATCTCAGCAGCGGGCAGTAATGCTCTAGTATTAAAACTCCCCATAAAGGCCCAGCTCTAGAAATGTAGCATACTATAACTATTATAGCCTTAGAGCCCACTGTAGCGGGTTCTACCGGCCATTAAAGGCCCACTCCAGTCGACGAGGGCCTTTAACAAGGGAGCGGGTCTTTAATGGCCGGTTGAGCACGCTATGGAAGGCTCTAAGGCTATTAGAACATTCTGCCCCAAGAAGGCAGAATGTTTTAATTTGTAAACCAAAGGCCTCAGAGAGCCGGAAAGGGGTTGAAATCCCCTCATGCTCTGTGTGGCCCTTATTAAACATTGGAATGTTGATGCTCCGGGCTTCTACCGGATATTAGAAGCCCAGTGTGCTTCATTGTCTTCAACAGAGCACTCAACAGTCCAAAGTTCTGATATAGATTACATGGGCCAATAGAATAGGGTTCTCCCCGGTCCTTCTAGATTGTGTGCTGTATGGCCCATTATTGACAATGTGGCTTCATGGCTACTATACCTTGGTGATTAAAAGAAAGAGCCAGAAAGAGTTGAAAGGTTAGTACCAACATTATTCAATAAAATTTACTTATTCAGAGTGAGCTGGGAGGGGGAAAGACGATTTCTGATAAAAATGAGGATGAAATTATATATGAACTATCATGAAACACTTCGTAGAAATGAGAGCATATTAAATTGGTATAATTATTGGGAATATGTTCTGAATATCCTTGGGTTTCCCTTTGAGTTGCCAATAATCCTATTTTTACTTAAGCTTCGAGAGTTAATTCAGTCTTTTGCTTGCATAAAGAAGGGACATAGGGGCATATTATCAACAAATAGCGATATTTATTGCTAAATGGGCTTAGCGATATTTTTTTTACCACCGCACATAGCCGGATTTTATTGCAGAGATAACGTGCTATTAGCAACCTTTATCTCTAAAGAGATAAAATATCCGGCGATAGCGGCGAAATGTGCGAATATCGCTGGGAATCCAGCGATATTCAGGCATTAATGCCAATAGGGTCTTATCCTGAATATCCACCTCCCATTGGATATACAGGCTAAGAAGTGGTCTGAGCAGGCTTAGCGCGAATATTTCCATCGCTACGCCTGCGTTGATAGTAGGCGATAGCAATGTTAGCAACTGCTTTCAGTCGCTAACAGGTTGGGTACGCCTACTTTGCATGTCATTAGCGATAAATATCGCTGACATGCAAAGCGGGCCCCAAACCGCTCGCTATCACCTAAAAGCTGTCGCTAACTGATGTTAGCGATAGCTTGCTAATAGGGCGATAAAATTATCGCCGCTTTGCGTCCGAAAACGGCTGCAAAAGTGGCGATAATTTCATTTCACCTGCCTTGATAATATGCCCCATAGTTTCATAGTATTTCATTCACCATCTAAAATAAAACAAGAGCTTATGAATGACTGAGCCAAAATGGTGTAAAATACTCAATGAATATTTATTAAAATGCCGCAAAGCTTCTTTGTGGACGTCATTGTGGGCCTCTGTGTTTATGAATGTTCACCTTCATCCAAGCTGTCCTCTTTCATTGAATGAACTGCGTTTTCTGAGCTCGCTGTTGCTCGAGGGCGTCTTTTAAGCCAGAGGATTAGGAGGCAGATAGCATGGTGGTTTAGTAAAGATGTTGTCTCAGCAGCTTGTGAAAGACAGCAGTGATGGGAGCAAGAACAAAGTCAGTGGAGCTTAATCCGGATGGGAGGAGTGCTTTGCCGGAAGAAGAGCAACCCCGCCCCCCTAACCCCTCAAGTTCAGCACGTGTAGTGTTGGGAAATTCCACTAAAATAATACTGGAGGAAAGCTAGGTCCAAGAGTTAGAGATGAAAGGGGTATATTATCAAGGGGTTTATCTCCGCTTTTTTGGCTTTAAAAGCCATGAAAGCGGAGATAAAATTATCTCCCTATTACCAAGCTGTCGCTAACACCAGTTAGTGACAGCTAATAGGAGATAGCGACCATCTTGGGCCCCGCTTTGCATGTCAGTGATATTTATCACTAATGACATGCAAAGTGGGCGTGCCAAGATGTTAGCGACTGGAAACAGTCGCTAACATCGCTATCCCCTATTACCAACTTTTGGAGATATTCGCGCTAAGCGTGAATATCTCCAAAAGCTAACACCTGCCCTGAGCAGTTCTTCACCATGTTATCCAATGGGAGGTGGAATACATGGCTAAGAGCATTTGCTCGATAATGCATGAATATCGCTGACTTTTCAGCGATATTCATGCATTGCGGCCGTTTTCTATCGCATTTGCGATAAACCTTGCTAATACCAAGGTTTATCTGCGGTAAAAATCGCCGATTTGCGGCGATAATTTTTGTCTCTAAACAAGTTAGAGACAAAAATCCTCTCTATTGGTTGGTAATATGCCCCAAAGTTCGGTATTTTATCCTGTATAAAGTACAAAACAATGTAATATTGACCCATTTGTCCTCTGAACCAATGAAGTTCTGAAAGGTGATTTGTAATCAGTCAGTGGTGGACGGGGAGCTACACCTACCCTGGAAAATACTGCCATGTCAGCCCCATATTACACAAAGGGAGTGGGGGAGTCCGACCACCCCAGGATGATTTGGGGGTATATTATATATACTTTAGAACACCAAGATTTCTGAGATTTCCTGTACGAGCTGGGGGCCCATTATGAAGCTGAGCACCAGGTAGCAGACATGAAAAGGGGCTGGGGTAGTAAGAGCAATCAACTCTGTTTTATACAAGTTTAGGTAAAGGCTGTCGTCCAGTGGTTCATTTGTAAAAAAGACCATTTCTTCAGAGCCTACTACTAACCATGAAAGTGGGCAGAAGGTGTGGCGTAATGGCCAGAGCTGCAGACTTCAGAGCTGGAGAACCAGATTCGTGTCTCCGCATCGGCTCAACATCCTGTGAATCTATGCAAATCATATAATCTCCCTGTAAATGAATGTGTCCTTAACTGGTGCTCATGAAAAGTGCTGTTGTTGATGATTAAGTGCAGGTGCTGAGCACCGGAAACCACCGGCCCAAATTAAGCACTGCTGTTGTCAGTCACCCAGGAAGCAAACTGGGTCATTCAAGTTATGAAATTTACAGATGTTACAATTAGAAGCCACTTCATTTCTAATCAGAATGTGTGTGCAATTTGGATATGCATAGAATGAAAAACCAAAGCATCTAATAAGAGAAGCTAAAGGTGTTTACCTACGTATTAAACAGCATGAGGCTTCAGCTATCATTATGAGTTGAGTTGAGAAATAACGCAAGTCCAAATTACAAGTGTGTCAGGGTTCAGCATTATCAAGAACCATTGCACCCCCAGCCCTCTACCCGCCACCTGACCCAATCTACAGTGCCACAATACACGTTCCAGCTGCTCAAAGTGGCAGAAAATGTATGCATTTTTTACCAAAATGGTGAAAATTGCATTGTAAAACTTCTGGTAAATCCAGGTGGAAGCAGGTATTTCCAATATCGGGGAAAAACTCGTAATGGCCTTACTGCAGCAGAGATACTGGCCGGTAAATTTAGTTCCAGAGCTCCTGTTTCTCCATTGCAAAGTCAGGCCAACCTGCAATTAGGGCCTTAGTGGTGATCCCAGAAGGACCTTCAGTGTAGAGTGTGTTGAAAGCAGCAGAAAGGCCGAAGGAAAATAATTTGGCTTTTGTTACAGATGAATGACCTGAGCTAGTCTAAGGCAAGTGATCTCATGCCTGACAATAGGCTGGGGAAGGTCACTCGCGCCAAAGGCAATTTATGGACACTAAGACACGACACTGCTTGGTCCAATGCCATCCTGATGTCATCGACGGCTCCCACCAAGATGAGCTCTGTGCAATGCACGGGGCAGGTCCAAAAGTGGCAGTACCCTCCAGAATATTCCCAGAGGATTTAAGAATTAACCACTTTATCAATCACTTTGGCAATGACAGAGTGCAATGTTGCTCTTACATTTGTAGGGGTGCATTATAATCATGATTAGTCCGCATCCACACATAAGGGCCGATTATGATGGCGGACGGACCTGAGTCCGTCCGCCACCATAGAGTAGGAGGGACCGTCCGCAGGGGCTGCGGCGGTCCCTCCGTGCAGATTAGGATGTGACCGCCAGGGTGGCGGTCACATCCTCAATCTTTAACATTGCAGCAGGTGCAGCTTCAAGCTGCACCCACCACAATGTTAAAAATGCATGCACGGCATTTGCGTGCACATAGCAGCAGGCACCGCGCGGTGCCTGCCGCTTTGTCCACACAAATGCAGGGGGGGTACCATAGGTACCCCCCATGTGCACCCCCCACCCCCTTCACATAGGGGGCCCGCAACGGGCCCCGAAGGCAATGTCCGTATGCTTTTCCACGGCGGAAAAGCCGCCGTGGAAAAGCATATGATTTCCACCATCCTAATATGGCTGGCGGTGTCTGATAGACACTGCCAGCCATGTTAGAGCTTTTCCGCCACGGTCGGAAGGCGCCCGTGGCGGAAAAGCTGCAGACGGATTTTGAGACCCACCGCCATCCTAATTTGGCGGTGGGTCTTTTGTGCATCCGCAGCGGTTTTCCCGCATCCTCCGGGCCGGCGGTGGCTTCCGCCGGCCCGGAGGATGCGGGAAAACCGCAATCCTAATCGTGCCCATAATCTGTTGCCGTATTAACATTAGGGCATTAGAACGTAAATTGTAATAACGTGTAAGTGAAATGCTAGAAATTTT
This sequence comes from Lissotriton helveticus, assembly GCF_964261635.1. Lineage (NCBI taxonomy): Eukaryota > Metazoa > Chordata > Amphibia > Caudata > Salamandridae > Lissotriton > Lissotriton helveticus. Next base: position 65,633,090 of record NC_136064.1, read on the forward strand.
CTTCATGCAATCAAAGAATTAAGGGGCATATTAACAACGGCCAGCGATAATTATCGCTTGCCGTGCTTAGCGATAAATAGATTATCGCAAGCTATCTCTGCTTTTTATCGCCCTAGTAGTGCTTAATTAACAATGCGTTACTCCAGAGCGATAAAAATTCCGGCGATAGCAAGGTTATCTCCCTTTTGCAGGGAACATCGCTGGTTTTCCAGCGATGTTCCCTGCAAAAGGGAGATAATCTTGCTGATACGACCCACAGGGTCATATCAGAACAATCCACCCCCTATGTTAGGGGTGGCTAAGTCAAGAATTTAGCAGACATTAGTTTTTGGAGAAAACAGCAGTTTTCTCCAAAAACTAACGTCCGCTAAAATGCTAGGGCATCCTTGCTGATAGCGCGAAGCCATGCTATTGATGTCCTGACATGTAGTGTATGTCAGGAACGCCCACTTTGCATCTCATTAGAGATGAAAAGTTAGGCATAGTGCAAAAGGGAGCAAAAGGATGCAATTATGCATGTTAGCACCCTCTTGCTGATAGGGCGATGGTTTTATCTCTGCTTTTCTGGCTTTTAAAGCCAAAAAAGCGGAGATAAAGCACTTGCTGATATGGCCCTAACATAGTAAATGTATGTATCTAGGTGAATCATATACGTGTGAAGTGTAATCCTGACAATTGAACTTTTCTTATTAAGGCTCATATAATGTGTTTGTATAAATGACTCCAATATGTTTGCCTTTTTAATGTGAGCACTGTTCTTATGTTAGCTGAATTTGGTAGGCCTAACTTTCTTTTCGACCTGTTTGCTCTTACGTCGAAATTGTTACAGTTTATGTGCCTTTGGAATATTTTCCTTTTCACGTTTCTGTTGCAGGTGCAAGAGTTTGTCCTCGTTTCTGTTGCAGGTGCAAACGCAGGTGCAAGAGTTTGTCCTCGTTTCTGTTGCAGGTGCAAGAGTTTGTCCTCGTTTCTGTTGCAGGTGCAAGAGTTTGTCCTCGTTTCTGTTGCAGGTGCAAGAGTTTGTCCTCGTTTCTGTTGCAGGTGCAAGAGTTTGTCCTCGTTTCTGTTGCAGGTGCAAGAGTTTGTCCTCGTTTCTGTTGCAGGTGCAAGAGTTTGTCCTCGTTTCTGTTGCAGGTGCAAGAGTTTGTCCAGAGTTTGTCCTCGTTTCTGTTGCAGGTGCAAGAGTTTGTCCTCGTTTCTGTTGCAGGTGCAAGAGTTTGTCCTCGTTTCTGTTGCAGGTGCAAGAGTTTGTCCTTGTTTCTGTTGCAGGTGCAAGAGTTTGTCCTCTTTAGTTTGAATAACGTCTTTGTTTTAGGAGTTAGACAGGCATAGGGAGGAGAGGATGCCTTTGAACAAGCAGAGCTGATAATGTAGGAGGATGTCTTCCGTGTCTGGACAGGACTGGGAACCAAGAGCAACAAACTAGAGCCTGGATGTATCGTTACTTCATGGAAAGTTAACTACAAGGCGGTACCCAGCTGCACGAGGCAGTCAAGTGATGTAATTGGGGGTGTGATTTTTGACTTTCGTATTGGGGTTAGGGACAGAGCCTAAACAACCTCTCACAAGACTACAGAGTGGAGAGGGGCCCGAGGGGAATTATTATTATAGACCTAACCAACCTCTGCCTTACCTGGAGAAGGGAGAACATCTTAGAACGAGCTCTGTTGCTTTATGCTACTCGACCCATTTAACGTGAGAGTGCTTCTTAGGAAGTCTTCACTTGCTGACACCTTTCTGGGGGCTTGCCTGAGGAATGCTAAGATAGAAGTAGTGCAGGGACAGAATAATACTCTTGCTTACAACCCAATAAGGAAGAGGGCTCTTGATGTGGTTTATATAATCATGTGTGTCCTGATTTTGGAATTGGTTATTCTGTGTATGTTGCACCATCTAAATTTTTTTTCGTAGGTTTGGTTTTGTCTTAGTGCCCAAGTATCTTTACACTCTCGCCTTGAGGTGTTTATATGGGATGTATGACATTACAACGCATGCTTTTGCATCGCATGCCTTTACAACACGGTATTTACAAAAAATACCTTTACAACGCATAGTGCTTTTGGGCGCTGGGTAGTGAATAGTTTAATTTACTATTCCAACTCCAGTCCCCGTGGAAAGTAGGGAAGGTGTTGAATAGTACATTAAACCTATTCCCTATCCTAGAACGCCCCCCAGCGCAATGCGTTGTAATGATTTGCGTTGTAAAAGTTGCGTCGTAAAGGCACTGCGTGGTAAAAGTTGCGTTGTAAAGGATGTTTACCGTTTATATATGCAACTGCTCTTGGCTTTATAATAAATATACAGAAATTTGGATTAGGAGTCTGTGTTCTTTTGGGGTCATGGGCAATGATAAAGTATAATTGGCTAATGTTTTTCTCTCCCTTCCACACTTGCAAAGCAGGCAACAAGATGATCGGCAAGAGGTTCCTGAGTAAATCTAGAACGTGGAACCCGGCTCGGTCAGCAATGACAGGCAGGAGGGATAAAGGATGAAAATTACTCAAAATATTGGGGTCAGCTGAGAGCTTTTCAAGAGGGGATTCGCCATGGTACTTTTAAACGCTGGAGGAATGGAAGCGAAGGAAAGCAAAAAGGTAAGATAGTAACAGAAAGAAGGAGCTACAGAGGGGTCAATCTTTTTCAACTTTGAAAAGGGACTAGCATCATGGGCCTGATTTTATGAGTCAGAGTCTGTGTTATGAGAGGAATGAAGTATTAAAGTCGAGGGAGAGTCTCTGGCAAGCTGCTGCTACCAGTTTCGAGAGGTGTTATGAGTAAAGGGGGCAAAAGTGAAGTTTCAGATTCAATAGACAAATATAGGATTTTGTTATGCCATATAATTTAGCAAAACAATACTGTCCTATGAAGCGTGGAGCGTAGTTACATACAGAACACATAATGATCTCGGACACTATCACTGTTCTAATAATTATATTCAATTTAAGAGCACAGATAAACTCGCCTTAAAGGACTCCATGTCCCGAATGGATGACAAAGGTGAATCAGTATGTTCTTGCATACAATATAACAGGGCAGTACCTGTTTTAATTTAGGAAATTACAATACCACCTGAAGAACTACCATAGAACTAATTACCAAATGAAATAGAGCATGGATGCTGAGAGATATGAACACAGGGGCAGATTTACAAGCCCCTTGCGCCGCTTTTAAGCCACAGTTGCGTCACTTTTGTGACGCAGCGGCGGCGCAAAAGATGCACCATGGTACGGGGGTATTTACAACGTGATGCATCTCCCAGATGCGTCACGTTGTAAAGCCCTGCGCCAGAAGAGGCGTACCATTGCAGGGGGAGGCGTTCTGATGCAGGAACGCCCCCCAAAAGTGGCTGAGTGAAATCTACTGGGCGGGGAACATCCTTTACAATGCAACTTTTACAACGCACTACCATTATGATGCAACTTTTACAACGCATGTCATTACAACGCATTGCGCTGGGGGGCGCTCTAGGATAGGGAATAGATTTAATTTACTATCCAACACCTTCCCTACTATCCACGGGGACTGGAGTTGGAATAGTAAATTAAACTATTCACTATCCAGCACCCCAAAGCGCTATGCGTTGTAAAAACTGCGATGTAAAGGTAGGCGTTGTAAAAGTATGCGTTGTAACGTCATACATCCCTTTTGGGCTCATGCTACATCAAAACCCTGCGCCTGCTTGAAGCAGGCGTACGGATTGACGCAGCATTATGCACATAGGGCCACCCTGATCATTGCTGGGGCTGCGTCACGCTTGCGACACAACTCCAGCAATGCGCCGCTTTTACGGCACAGATGGGTGACGCATCTGTGCCGTTTTTGCCCCATGGTGCGCCGCATTGTAAATGCGGCTCATCATGGGTGGCGGAGCTGCGGCGCACAATTACTGGCGCATCTCTGCCGATATGCAGGGATGCGCCAGTATTTGTAAATCTGCCCCTAAGAATCTCTCTTTTTATAGTGATAGATTATCAGCATGATGACTGTCCACAGGCTTGGCCTGGTGCATTTTACAATGAGATCCTATTGGCTGAATTAATGAACATTTATTGGTTATACAAATTTCTCTACAAACAAGATTACTGTGTGCGTGAGCCAGCTTAGTGGGTTTGACCTTGAGAAAGCCACAAGGCTTTCAAATGTAGTGATTATTTGTGACTTTCTACAGACTCACACTGATTACCATCTCCTCACCATAAACCCCTGTCCCCACAGTGCAATTGCATCTGTAGCTTAGGAATCAAAGGCTTAGGCAAATTGCTAGACATTTATGAAGATTCTGTTTTTTTTTTTATTGATCAGTTCATAACATGAAAAATAGGCAAAACAACAAAATAGGCAGACATAGGGATTGATTCATAACATACACTTGAAATTATAACTAGATAGGTCATTACGGCATGATAATAATATCATTGCAAAGAGACATCTAGATGTTGAAGCATAGGATGCCAAATTTTCAGTCCTCATTTTTTCTTTTTCACTGACTTTAAACCATACAAATTATATTCAAAATAAAATACATTATAGAATTTAGCTCTCCACATTTCATATGCTGGTGCCTCTCGCTTCAACCACATTATGGCCATACAAAATCTAGCCACCGCCATAGCCATAAAAATAAAATAACGATTAGCGTGATTGTTCTGCGTAGATTCTAACTCACCACAAACCCCAAAGAGCAACATTTGCCGACCCTAGTTGTTTCTAGCAAAAATCGTTGAATACTTAGAAAAAGCGGATTTAATACATTACAATCAAAAAAGATATGAACAATATCCGCTTCTTCCATTTGACATCTAAAACATTTGCCGTCATATTTATTGCCCCACTTCATCATTTTAAGTGGTGTATGATATAGATGAAAAAGCGTTTTGTAGTGTCGTGTACGCAGGTTTGCAGACAAAATGACTTCATTTGCTAAATCAATCGAAGTTTGTACTGCAAAACCAGAGTTATCTAACCACCCCTGCATTTGGAATCTTGGATATCTAGATCGTCTTGTTGCTTAGAGAGTAATATTTCATATAACGTCCCTATCTTTGCCTTTTTATATATAGCTACAATAAACTCATTACACAAGATAACCTGTAACCTAGCATGTTTATGTAAAAAATCACGTAGCTGTAAGTATTTGAAAAAATCGTTCTTGATTATTGTATATGTTGCCATTAGATTCGAAAAAGCCATCAATACACCATCCTTATATATATCGCCCAAGCAGCAAATCCCATTATTTTGCCAATCTTTCATCTTTGAATCCCAAAAAATCCCCGGGAATAATTCCGTAGAATCCAGTGGTGTATGAAAATTTCTCCATTTTATGGCCAGGATTTTACATAGCATTTTCCACCACTTATATGCTGCAATCATAATTTTAAATCTAGTCCGTTTGTAATAACTTGGCTCAAAAAATTTCAGCAAAGCTAAGCGGGCCGAATCTCCTACAAGCATCTGGTAAATATCAGGAACTTTAAACGATCGAACAGCCCCCCGTATTAGCATATACTTTGAATTTTGAATAAGACAAGTATACAATATAACAGGAAATTAGGAACGCCCCACCCTCCCCGGGATAATGGAAGCACCATATATTTTGATGCCAGGCGTGCTTTTTTCCAGCCCCAGATAAACCTATCAGTAACAGACTGAAGTTGCGATAGTTGAGGCCGTGTAAGCTCTAAAGGGACTGTCCGGAAATAGTAAAGTACCTTAGGAAGAATGCACATTTTCAATACATTCCGACGCCCTACCATTGACAAATGAAGACATTCCACTTTTTCTAATTGTTTTTTAACCGATCCTACAATATCCGACCAGTTCACTTCTACTATTTCCTGAACTGACATTCTTATTTTAATCCCCAGATACTTCGCCAGGACACAATCCAGTCGTACACACGACTTGCGTTTTAGAAGTATTTAACTTGTATCCGGCAACCTGTCCAAATCTTTGCGTTACATTTTCTACCTCTCTTAACGCCGACGCGGGATCAGATGTCACAACTGCGATGTCGTCAGCATAGGCTAAAACACGTATATTGTGCTCCCCAACTAACAATGATTGAATAAAAATGGTAGACTCCAATACCTGTAATAATGGTTCTATATAAATAGCAAAGAGCAAAGGGGAGCACGGACATCCCTGTCGTGTTCCCCTAGTTATATGTACAGACAAAGATTCAAGTCCCATAGTACATATTTTAGCACAAGGGCTCTTATACATAGTGCGTATTGCCTGGTCCAAACCCCATCCTGTGCATTATACCCCATAAAAAAGCCCAAGTAACACGGTCAAATGCTTTTTCAGCATCAAGAAAAATAATTCCAATATCCTTTTGTAACGTAGTTGCAAAATCTATAGCAGATATAACCCTGTGAAGATGATTAATCGTGCCTCTGCCTGGGAGAAACCCATGTTGCTGCCGAGATACAAGTAAAGGGACAACTAGTAAAAGTCGGGTTGCCAATATTTTAGAATAGATTTTCGCATCAGCATTAATTAAAGATATAGGCCTATATGACCCGGGAGAACTAGGGGGCTTATCCTTCTTTTTAAAAATTACTATGTTAGCATCATCCCATGAAACCGGGGGGTTTCCACCTTGAGAGGTTATAAAAGTACTAAGCATATCCTCTTTAATAATTTCAAATTGTACCCGATATACCTCCAGAGGGAGTTTATTCGGACCGGCTGCTTTCCCAAGTGCCAACTCATCCATTGCTGACTGTAATTCCAACATAGAGATTGGAGCTTCCAATTTCTCCCCCTCAAGAGACCCTAGTTTACGAAAATCGAAATCCTGGAGGTAAGCCACAATTAATTCCTCAGAGACCACATCTTGAGTATAAAGTTCTTGATAATAACTGCGGAAAACCTCCAAAATTTCCTCCATAGTTTCCACCATATCCCCGCTTGCGTTTTCTAATGCCTCAATACGCTGCGCCGCCTGTCTACCCCGCATCCTTTGTGCTAAGCATCTGCCTGTAGCCTCCCCATATTCATATCTTTCATTTTTATACGCTTGATGTTGAGCAGCAATATCCTGACTCCATATCCCATTTATCCTAGCCTTACAACTAGCAACCTTAGTTTGTGCTACACGGGAATCAGAGTTAGAGCGTATTCTAGCAGTAAGCTCACATTCTGCCTTTCTAAGTTCCTCAATAAGGCCGTTTACCAAGGCTTTTTGTTTTCTTTGTTTGGCCCAACCATAACTACATATTTCCCCCCTGAAATCCCGCCTTAAACGAGTCCCAAACCAAAATTTGAGAAGCGGAGCCGCGATTCAATTCTAAAAACTGCTTAGCCCATGCCTTAATATTATCTATAAACTGCTGATCACAAATTAATTTTTTATTGAAAGTAAATGTGCGGGCTTCCTGCACCATATTACAGCATGTCAAGTCTAATACCACTGGGATGTGATCAGAAGTTATTCGGGGCATTACTTGCATGTTAGCACCTACGGTGAGAAGTCGGGGAAGAAACATGTAATCTAATCTTACTAGTTTAGCATGGGGAGAAGAAAAAAAAGAATATCCCGGATTGCCTGGTTGTAAAATAGCCCACCCGTCAACCAACCCATGTTGCAGTAACAGCTGCCGTAGAGCCCTGTATACCTTTGGTTTGCGACCTTTATAGTTCTGAGAAGCAAGATTCCAAGTTTTATTATCACCATGTATATTGAAATCCCCAAGTATTATCAAAGGGGTCGCCCATTGTGCCAATTCTACATTTAAAAATTTAAACATTTCAGCCTCGTCAAGATTAGAGCCATACACTGTGCATATTGTAATCTTGTTCATTCCAATTATACACTCAGTAATTGCCCACGGCCCAAAGTTATCCACCCGCGTCCTGCCGGTTACTACAACCCCCCAACCCCTCAAAATCACAACCCCTCTATTCATAGTAGCTTGTTTTGAAGCAGCTAGCAGCGTAAACCCCATTGAAGCTAGAATTTTGTGATTAGACCATGGAATATGTGTTTCCTGCAAACAAAAAAAAATCAGGATTGATAAGGCGCAACTCATTAATCACTCGTTTTCTTTTCATAATATTATTAAGACCGCACACATTATTTGTGAAGATTCTTAGGAAGAAGGGTCACTTACAACCATTGCAGCTGATGGAGGTCCCTGAAGACACCTGCCTCCAGTGAAGTAATTTGATTGTGACTTAGAAATCTGTGGATCCAAAATAAAATGTAGCTTATTTTTTAGGGTGTTTGTTTTCATTTCATTAAAACATTCAGATACTTTAGAATGTACAATAAATATTTAATAGCAAATTGTAATGGACATCTGTGCAAAAATAACTATATTCTCTAAGGCTAATGATAAAATAATTACAGTACTCGTGTGTTTTTATGGGGTAAAATGCAATTATGCAAGGCATGCTGATTCAAAATGAACACCCACCTTTTTAAAGCTAGATTTACATTGTTTGGTACAAGTTAATTGATCACATAACCTATCTCTTCAACAAAAATATGGACCGCAGCCTCTCCTGAATGTACTGCATTATTCAGCATAAGATACCTAAATGTCTACATCTCATATATAACAAAACGTGTAAAAAATATTTTTTAACCTACCTCAAACATGCATGACCCTGGAGGTTCTTCCATGCAATGGTCCCATGCTAGAGTTGTACATTTTGAGCATGATATCCATTTTCTAGCTTCAAGTGATTGCAAGGAACATCAGTAACCTTTGGTGTCTAGCCATGTGCAAAGTGTACATATGTTTAAATCTTTCCAATTTGATTTGATCTTACAATCTCTTCTATCTGTCCTCAATATTAGCTTTCATTCTTTGGATATTTATATTTAATGGGCTATCCTTAAGCCATTAGTTTGTAGAGTTTGAGGCAACTCAAAGATGGAATGTTGATACGATATGATGTTTCTATTTCTAGCAATTCCGTATCTCAGATTTGCATCGGATTGGTATTTCAATGACTTCAAAAAGTAATATTTAAGCACCAATTATGCTTTTGATTCCACTGACTCTAAAATAGTGTTTATTCTAAATAGTTGTGCCATATTATTTAGAATTTCAAAAACTAATCTCAAAAACACACTCTGAAATGTGTACAGTTTGTTCTGAAATTCTTCATTCCATATCTATCTCTTAGGGACCATTTTCAAACCTATTTCAGCATCAAATAACTGTAAACATAGTTTGAGGACTTATGCTATATCCATCTGCTGGAAGAGCCTTTTTTACGGGGTCCCATCAGGAGGCAAGGAGCCTCCCGATGACGATTTTTATTAAATCACTCAAAATGGCCCACTGCTAACAAATCAGCCTCTATCTCTTTTCACTGGAATCAAATTTTCTAGTCCCAAATTTTTACACCAGCAAATTTTAGATAAGCTCTAGATTTTCTCCCTTTATAGCGTTTCCAAAGTTTCATGGTTTAGTGGGATAATGTTCAGTCTAATCAAATCCAGCCAAACTTTAAAATATAATCAGAATTTATTTCTGAGCATTCCATTAACGAAGCATTTCGATGCACAATAGCAAGCCTGCGTCAAGAGTTTCTTCTGAAGTTAACATTTTGCTGAACTCTTCTTTGCACAACGGACTCAAAGAGAAAGAACTAATACATTTCCTCCAAATTAAACAGAACCATTTTGTTAGTACTAAATAAGGATATATGTGACATCAATTGTCAAAAAATCGAACATTTTCAATTGAAAGTGTCCGATAAGTAAACATCCCAACCTTTACAGGGAGGTTAAAAATCACAAGCTTTGCACATACACATCTCTATTGTAACCCCCAGCTGTAATTACTACTTCATGTCAATGATCCAACACACTTATAACCTAAAATATAAAACCTACTCAGCTTTCTTTTATCTCTTACAATGAATGAAGAGAGCATAATAAAATCAATCTCAAGTACAGTAACAAATGTTGCTGTAATTTCCATAATACATTTTTCATTACTACACAATAAAGTATTATTAAGTTTAAACACACCATGATTTGTTGCAAAAAGATTGTTACTCACAGCGTCTTCAAGTCGAAAAGCCCAGCAAAGGAATGTTGGGATAAATGTCGAATCTTGTTGTCTTGCAAAAATCTGTAATAAAAAAATTAATGAATTGAACACTAGGAATAAGATCATATAGAAATGTTTATTTGAAAAGAAATTAACACGTACTTATGTATGTATTGAGTGATATACTTTTTATCAATTAACAACGTGGCAGGGTAACTTCTGCGCAGAGAGGCTATCAGAATTTGTAGACATTTTTCTACTCCTCCTTGTTACCAATCTCCCTTCACACATAGATGATGCAAAACATTTACTGAACGTACTCAATGTGGTGACTTGAGACCTCTTGATACTTGTTACCATGGATTTGGTTTCACTGTACACAAACATACTACATCAACACGACCTGACTGCCTTGAGGCATTTGTTTTTATAAGAGACCAATAGAGCTCATGGAGCATTCGGAGATGTTGATAACCATGTCCCAGATGATACTTGAAAATAATGTCTTCTCATTTAATGGGGAGTGGTAGACAGTTATGCTGCATTGCAATGGGCTCCAGATTTGCACCGTCTTTTGCCAAACAATTTATGGGCTGATTCAAGGCGATGCATATCTGGGGCTCCTTTGAATCTAGATGGAAAATCGCATTTATTTTTTTGGACGTTATATTGATGACTGTCTAATGACTTAGACTGATAGCTAGGTAGAGCTCAATTATTTTTTTTGATTTCACGAATGACAGTATATTCAACACAGCCAAGAAAATATTGCGTTTTTGGATATTGAGCTCTATATTAGTGGGTGAGATGCTCAACAGCAGGATGTACAGAAACATGACATCCTGCAACTCTTTATTTCATGCCAGTAGCTTACATCCAAGATGTCAGGTGAACTCGATATCTTTTTGGTAAAATGATTAGAGCGAGGCAAAAGTATAGCAAGGATACCAAATTTTCACATAACATTATGCAGACCAGAGATTCCTAGCATGATAAAGCTCTGATTTAGAGCTAGAATTAGGTCCCAGAGACTAAGGGGCATATTTTCAAGGACCGGTGTTAAAATTATCGCTGTTAATTACCATAGAAGCCCATGTTCTGATGTTAACATGGTCTTCTATGGGAATTAACAAGGGAGTATTATCAAGCCCATTATCGCCGTTTTATTGGCAGTTTCTTGCCGACAAAACGGCGATAATTTTAACACCGGTCCTTGATAATATGCCCCTAAGAGTGATACTCTTAAGGATACTAGAAACAGACCCAGAAACAAAAAGACACTATTGAGACCAGTTAGGGGTTATCATCCTTATTTAAATAAGGTGTATAACTTACTCAGATGATTCTGGTGCTTACTAACCTTGGATCATACACTACAACCCTATTTGGCAGATCATCTGAGTGTTACATACTGTAAGGGCAGGACACTATGAAATATGGTTAGCTCCAGTGACCCTAAAACACAACAGGTGAGTGAAACATGGTTACGCACAATGAGTAAGGGCTTGCATAAATGTGGAAATTGCAATATGTGCAGACTGTTTGTGAATGATATCACCAAATTTGATTACAATTCTCGTAAATGTTGCATTTGCACACATATTGACTGTATGACTAAATATGTTGTTTATGTTCTAATCTGTAAATGTGGCAAGATACATGTGGAAAGTACTATCATACCACTGAAAGGTTGTGTCACAGAACATTTCAGAGCATTGAAAAAACGAGATGAAAGCTATCCTATTGCGACATCTGCAACATATTGTGAGGCTTGAGATGTACATTGAATCTGTGCAAAATGATGTAAGGGGTGGAAATTGGGAAACGGGATACTGAGGCATAGACAGTGCGAAGCGCAGTGGATAATGAAATTGCATGCGGTTGAATAAGGTCTGAATATAGATCATGAACTTCAATATTTCTTGGGTACATGATATACCTGAAGGGTTTGGTGACACATTACCTTTATATGAATCTGAAAATATATCTATCTATATTTTCCCTTTCTTTTTCCCTTGCTACGAGCTTTGTGTTTGGTTCATGAAATGGTTATCTGTTTATAATATACTGCATAATTTTGGGTATTTATCACTCTATCTTCATGCCACACTGGGTAGAATACGAGTTAGCACTGTATATGATAAACAAATGAGGGATTTGGTCCACGGGATGAGCCATGATGTGATTATTATCTGGTAAACATTGTTATGTAACCATATTTGTCTGTATTTTCAAATGCCTTGGACGAGTGGCAAAGATATGTGCCATCACAATAAATTATTAGATTAGGAATACTTACCAAACATACAATTATAGGTTTCCACATTTTCGAATGACGGAGTTATGTAGCCGCATTACACTGCTTTCAATACAACAGGCTGAAATGCGGTTGAAACAATGACTGATTGTAAATGACAAGAATACTTGCCTCAGTTTGACCAAATATTTTATGGTTTAACTGAGAAATACATATTGTGTACCATTTCAATTTGGGGCTTTTTTATGAACCTCATCAGCTTTTGCTTTAGCTTCTTACACCAACTCACCTTTATTATGATTGATGACAATGATGGAGGATAATGTTTTTAAAGTTATACTGATACTAGAGCAGGGCTCATGTATTGAGGATGTCAGTGCATCGTTGATGCTTATTACTTCTTTGGTCCTAGATGGAGTCACCTTTTGTTTTAGATTTCTGTAACCTTGATTGCCCCTATCATGCTCAGATGATGCCAGTTGGGGCAACAATACTGTGAACATGGTCAGTCAGAATGCTCGGTCTCTAGTATGTTTATGTTTTGGACTCGAGGTGTGGTAGATATCATTTGCTCTACCTGATTGGCGACATAAAGATAGTCAGTTCTATATGTCTTTGACCCTATACTAGTATAAATTGACATTACAATATGGCATGGATGTAGCACACAGTTGTTTTAAAGGGAGATAGAAATACTAGCGTTTGACTATGAGGTGGGGATTGTGATACATAATAGAAAAGCTCAAGCTTTCTTGAGCTCCGTCAACATGAGTGATTATATATTGGTGTTACTCCATTCAGCTTGCTAATTAATAGTTATGATCATGCTCAAGATGGATTTCATAATGGTGGAGGTGGAAGACTGCATCATCACCATGTCTCAAGGAGTACATTAGACTTCTGTTGATTCTGTCTCACCTTTGTCTTATTAGACAGCAGAGTTATCTCCTCCTGACTAGCATGCTACCCAGGGTCCATTGAGTTATTCCCTCCTATATCTGTCTGTCAATAGTGTCTTCCGAGGATCCTATATTCTTTGGTCTTCTTCATGAGGAGCCTCTCCTCTCACTTCTTTTGATGTCTTCTATCAGGCTGAACCTTTGATGACAGCACTTTGGGTACATTTCCCCACCAGACACCTCTCACCCATACGCCATGTTTACCTACATGTTTATCCTCAGGCTAGTTTCTCTTAATTCTATACTAGAGCCATGAGTGCAATAGGTTCTGACACTGCTGACCTCATGGCAGACTTAAACCTGTCACTGCAGTTTTATATCAGAATATCAATTTACAAACATATCGCTCCATTGTAGACTAAATATCATTTAAAAACATATCACTGCAGTGTGAACTAAATATCATTGACCTCATTCAGGACTACATATAATTTACAAACATAGCACTTCGTTGTGAACTAAATATCATTCACTCCTTTGTGGACTAAATAGCATTTACAAACATATTGCTCAATTTTCTGTTATTAATTTCAAAGAAGTAATACTTTCACAAACAATATTTTGCATAGTATATTTTTATCAGATGATATTTAGGCCATGATATTCTGTTACAAGATTGTCTCTTTCACCCCAACAAAACATATAGTAAACATTTTATAGGGTTAATAGTTTCTCTCTATGGAGGCTTGCCTCACGACTGAGAGCCTGTCAACCAATCAGAATTTGTGTTTGATAGCATCACAAAGTAAAACATAGTTGCACTATGCACAGCTTTGCCTTATTTTGCATCAACGGGGCATTCCATGGGTAGTGGATGGGTGTTCCCATTCAACCACCCATGGGTGTTCACAGAAACCCCTTTCTACAAACATGGGCAGAAAGGAATTTGTGCCAAAACTTAAGACCTCCTCATTGCAGGTGTTACAAGGATTAATGTTTTAATTTCTCCTTGTTTTTCCATCTTGGAATGTGTGTTGCATTTCACAGAACACATAAAAAGTGGGAAAAAGCCTGAAAGCATAGATTTGTATGGGTGGGACTACTTCCAGTACAACGCCTAAGCTTCAGAGAACGCACACACTCTTACACTATGGCACAAGTGTGTGTGCATTGGCAGATGTCTGCTAAAAGTGTGCAAGTGCACGGGAAGGGAAAAAAAGCACCGTATCTAAGTAGATGTGACACAGTTCTTCTCTATTCCTTCGAGGCAAATTAACACAGCAACACCAGCGCAACATTGCCATGCGTCAATGAACAGTGAATCTGGGACTTAATCTCACACAATATCACCCAATCCGGCACGGTGTCACAGATTCTCCCTCACTTTCACTCGCACACAGATGCTTACACATACAGACACACTTGCTGACCCATACATGCTTTCTGTAACTTAAACATATCCTCACCCGCAAGCTTGTATACAACATAGATTTAACACTATTTCTAAATATCACAGCTGCCACCAATGGTCCTAAATGTGCTCCATTTCTTATTATACTAATGGCGAATCATAGAATAGTATAACTTTTAGTGTAATGAAAAACTGAAATTGAAGATGCTCAGATACCACTCTGTTCTTAGCACTGATTTTGCCACCTCTGAGCTCAGGGATCGTAAAGGCACTAACAGGGGTTACAAGGCGCGTAGTTTGGTAGGACTCTAAAAGTAGTTATGCACACATTCCGGACACTAACCACTCCTCATTCTGGAACGTCAGGCATGGAAGAGCTGAGACAACATCGCCGCCCAACCCCCGGGTTGTGGGCATGACGGCTGTGTACTGTTTGACGAAGTATATTGTGTATCTGCTCGATTTTATGAAGCAACTACTACATGTATCGACCTGTACATGCGTGACTACAATAAAAATTATTTAAAAAAAAAAAAAAAAACAGGGGTTACAAGAAGCAAGACTGGAGTCACAGCTGTGACTCCTGGTGGCTCCTGAATGAAGTCCATGAGAGCAGAGAGAAGTATCCTGGCATTTGGCTTTATCTGGGACCATTTGAACAATCCCTATTGCCGTAGGTGTTGTTCTCACATAACCTCAGGTCGTTTATTTTATCTCTGGCCCCTAGTCTAGGATGGACAATAGCTATTTGTCCAAACCCTTTGACTTGAACTTCCCTATAATCTCCCAGATAGGCTTGGAGTTATGATATAGAGGAAGAATCCCACCCCCTTAAGAGTTCCTGTCTGGTAAGAGGACATTTCAAATGGGCAGTTGTTCCATGATATGAATCATGGTTTACCCTGTCCTTAGTGGTATAAAATGCTGTATATATCACTTTAGAGTGATATTTCATATGGCCTGATAAGCCTCAGGCATTTATTCACTAGAAAGGTAGCAATTGAGGGCTGTGCATTCTATAAAAGGAATATCAATGTACACTGATGGGTGCTAGACTCTGGTTGAATTGGGTATTGAGTCCCCAGACTTGAGTATTCGGATCTCCTTTGTATGTTCCTTGTTGGCCTTGGGGTTTGAGGTACAGAGCATGGTCACCTTGGCTGCTTGAGGAATCAGCCTTCGTGGTTTGACTAGTGGTAACTTTGGGGAATGTACTTTGAGGCTATCTTCTCTCCATGCTCTATACCATCATATATCATAGTAGCCTGAGTTTAACTTTTCAATGCTCAAATTTCCTCTTTTGTAACTTATTCAAGCATTTGATTTGGCTTGAAAGCAGCTGCTTCAGGAGTAATGATGACCAATTCTGACCTCAGGTTGCTGGTAACTTGGCAGTACAATTACAGGTTTCCGACTAGTTATGTTTCTTGATTCGTTCCATCTTTCCAGGGATGAATCACTGTAGGGTTGCAAAATCATTACCTTAGTAGCCCTTTACCTCCTTCAATAATGTTTATAGGTCATTTGCTAATACTGCCATGCTGTTGCTGGTGATTCTGACCTATTTGAAATATGATTTGGATTGGCCACGATTCTGTTATCAATCTCTGGTTACTTACTGGAGTGGCTAGTCTACATTATTTCTTATGATCGTGTTTTTGGACCTCTATTGAAGCTCCATTTAGTTTCAATACCTATACTGGTTATTTCAGATGTTAATGTTCTTTTTTAGATTATTTGGGGACTTTTGGGTTCAATGGTGCACCTCAAACATGGTGAGTTATCTCAAATAATTATTTTTATTTAGTGTTATACTTGTTGCACGACATGCCTATGATTATATCAGGTCACATAAGATTTCATTTGGGTAAATATCCTATTTCAGGTGCATGGGATCATGCAAACGGCGAGCAAGAGCCTCTGTTGTTGGCACTGGATGTGACTTTATAATATTTTAGTGCAATATGCCAGACTGGCATTTCGTATAATTTCATGCAATTTATGGGTAATTTCTGCTGAGTGAGTTAAACAAATGTGGCCCTGGCCCCCTAAAAAGAGGAGACTGAATATTTTTATGCTGTTATCCCTTTGCCTCCTTGTAAGGACTAACTATATCACACTTATTAGATACAATTTACTTGCAGTGCAAAAGCACTGTAGTAATATGTGGCCATGTAAGAAAACCAATTTTATATACATATTAGTGTCACCTATAGAGTGTGCTTTGAAGGCACAAGGCAGGGAATATATGAAAAGTGTATACATAAAATGTATGCATAATGGAAAAAGTGTCATCTTAGTGACTTAAGTCCTAAAAGCTGTTTTCATCATGAAGGTTAGGCTAGTGTTTCCATAGACAGGCCTAGGTATGATTCAAATATTTCTGACATATCAGCCTGACAACATGCTACAAAAATAATTCAAAGTTATTTCCACTTAGTTTTCAAAATCTGATTTCGTAGTGAAACATAACTTTATAAAATTGTACCAGTGCCGCCACTCACCACAACTCCCTTAGTCAATACACATTCCTTGCTGGAGTCAACGACTCTGCCTTCCAGAAGACAGAGACCTGGTATCTGGACCTAGGTAGGCAGACATGTTGTCAACAACTTCCACTTAGAAGGGGCTACTCATCTGCATGGGGCACAGGACATTTGGCAGAACAGAGGCTAGCCATAATAGATTTTCCTATGTTTGCTGTTCACAAAAAACTGTCATGTTCTTCTCCTATTCATTCCCACTGCCCTCCTAGAGCTGTTGGGTCCACCTCCACCAGGAAAGAGAATCAGTTTGAAATCTGATAGAGGTGAATAGATTGTATCTACCTAGAGGGTGGGGCATGGTAGCCACCTAGGGCTATAACAGATGGAAGAAAGGTTCAGTCATCTTGAAGATTGGGCTTCTTGGAATTGGCAAGGGAAAATTATCAATTATCAATCGATCAATTGAAAGAAAGAAGAAGTATGAGACTTCAAGGGTCCTTGCCGGTGTCCGCGTTGGGCCTTGGACCTTGTACCACAGACTTCAATTCCAGTGACTAATTCCTAGGGGAAAACATTGACCAATATGGTCTGCTTGGTTCAGCTGACCTCCATTTCATGTGCCTAGGTCCCAGACATCCTCAAACTGGTTTTTGTTATGGTGCTTTACTTTTCCTTGGCATTTGTTTGTCATAAAAGTTGAAAACTATATATCTCTGGTTTCTGTTATCTAATTGTAATGACTTTAGTGGGGTTTTGCTCATTTTCTATTTTTCTACATTAGTTTGGGAATTTTATTGTGTTTCTTGACTTTGAAGCAGTTGATACTGCTCTGGGGAACTGCCTGCTGCTGGTGTCATAGGTACCAATGGTTGAGCAGAGTTTCTCCGAGACTTGTGTTTAGACCTCTCCAGGATTCGTTTTTAGGGCTCGGGCCTCCGCCTCCACGAAGTGGGGAGGCGGAGCTTCCCGAGAACTTATGCGTTCAAAAGAAGAAGGAATTCAGAAAGGGCTCTTTCCAGGCACATTCCTTAGTGTTTTCTGGTATCTGCCTAGTGATTCGTCTTCGCTGTGCTGTTTTTTTTGTAGCGTTGACCTGATAGGCTGTAAGTAATTTACGCGTGGCCGATGTGGCATATTGTGTGCGCGAACGAGCACGGCCGAGTGATTAATCTTAATTAGGAGCTGTCAGAGTGCCTGTGTAATGCTATCCAGATGGTGCGAGCGCGTTCACCATGGCATTGCATACAAAAAGTCATAAACACACACACACATGGCCGTGGCATCATGTTACAGTTGGCACGCGCACCGGGCGGGAAGCGGTGGAGGTCGTGCAGCTTTAAAAGTGGTTTTAAGGGCCTCGGTGTTTGTTTGCGCCTCCTGTGGGTGGGTGCAAGTCCGAGCATATTTATTCAGGGGATGAATGAGTTTATCGAGGTTTCGGCAGCTTGCTTCTTTCATTTGGAGTTTTACTGTTCCAGTGCCGAGGAGCTGTCAGGGGGATAAATCTTGCGTTCGGCGAGCATGTCGATTTGTTCCCACCCATCCCAGAGGCTTAGTATCGAATTCAATGTACACATATTTAACCCACACTCATGCACGAAGGGGTATTAGTCAGCTATTGACAATAAATACTGATTTTCATTTTATTAATCGGTTGTCTTTGCCTTGTGACTACCAGCGCTCGCTGTCCAACGGAGAAGCGCTGGTTTATAAATCAGGGACACTCGATTTTATCGACCTCAGAAGCATGAAGGCTTGAATCTTCATACGGAATTCTGCAGCAGGTACACTATTCTCCTGAGCTGGCTACACAGTTCTGAATGCATTGTTCTATTAGGCCGAAATAATCTGTGTGTATATATATATATTTTTTTAAATAACTTTCTTTTGAAAATGTGCTTAAAGTCAGCAATGCAAAAGCTAATATCTACGGGTAGAGAGTTTGTGCGAGAATCTGATGACGATGTGAAATAACAATTTTGGGAAAGAGAACAAAAATACACGAATTCTTTGCAACATTACTCGAGGAAATAACATATTGCATTTTTTACATAGAGCAGACGCAGTCATTAACCATAAAATGTGATAAAAAAATAGAACAGTAAAAAGGATTAAAAGGAACATTCGTTATATGCAGCGCTTTTTAAAATCAGGGTTGTTTAAATACGATTTAATTAAATCATTAAAAGTCTATTTGTGAAAACTGAAACCATTCACTAAAAAAATAACAAAACACTGACGCGGTAACAACCTGTGATTTCTGTTATGTATAGGACATAGTAAAGCCTATAACTCGCAATTCAATGGAGTAAATGTACTCGATCAACAGACATCTGAAGCATGACAGCAGGTCACAGCAGGGAGCGGTTAATCTGCTGAGTCACATTACATGCACGTGCCAGTGACACGACTCTTTATTTTGAAAACGCACTATATTTACTGTGAATATGGGCTTCCTAAGACACCACAGCGAGGAAGCATCAAACACTATTGCACTGCTCCAAAAAGGAGAGATACGTGTGCGATGTGTAAGAGGAGAAAAACAATGACGTGTTTTTATGTCGAGTTACTTTCGTTGAATTTGCCGTTTGCCAGTGATGGAAATGAAATGTCACTTAACCACTTTTCTCAACTGAATTGCATTCAGGCAGTTTATCCCTGCAAAAGCAGAACCTTCGTGTCACCTGCAGTGCGCTGCAGGGGCGCATTACCCTGTGAGTTATCTTAACGGATGTTCTGTTGAAAGGAGATACTGCAGGCTTGGTATCTTTATGTTGTCCGTCTGTAGGGCTGTAAAAACAAGTGTGGACAGTACACAAAGCCCCCGAAACGGCGAAGGTGGGTTCCTCGGGATAAAACGAACACGACATGGATGACTCCGCCTGCTGCTGTAAATGCGTAACACCAACCTCAAAGAGGAATCAACAGACAGCTGACTGCCTGCATGTCACGCGCGGTTTGATAGGTGAGCGGTGTTTGTTGTGTTATTGGGGTCGGAGATGCTACTTCTGCTACACACATAACATGCTAGTTTTGCATCAGAATCAGACATCTTCACTCTGGTCTACAGATATGAATCAACTCCACGTGCCACTCTTCTTCACGCTTTTGGTACATAAGTCACGCTTCAAAATATTTTTTTTCATTTTTCCAAACGGATTTCTTTACATTGAACATAGTAATTAACATAGTGGACTATGTCGTTTGGTTGCTCGCAGTAAAATGACAGAACAGTCCTTCATAATATAGAGAGGGGTGTATAATTTTTACTAAAATAAAAGGTACAGTTTGCACTGTCAAAAACAAGTTCTGTTCCCAGAAGGGAGGCATTGTTGGAGTTGTTCGTTCAAGTGTGCGGCTAACTATGGACACTGTTTGAAACTAGAATGTTCACGTTTTGTTTGCCTTTCACAAATGGCATGTTAATAAAGCAATAGAAAATTGCGAGGGTCAGAAAAATATGCAATTCTGTCACTTTGGATGCAGGGTTTACAGCATAATTATGAACTTGCCACATTGGCCACATAATCTGCCTCATAATTAGCACTTTTATCAAAAGTAGTGAGTGCAGAGTAGTGAGTAGAGTAGTGAGTGCAGAGTAGTGAGTAGTGAGTGCAGAGTAGTGAGTAGTGAGTGCAGAGTAGTGAGTAGTGAGTAGAGTAGTGAGTAGTGAGTAGAGTAGTGAGTAGTGAGTGCAGAGTAGTGAGTAGTGAGTAGTGAGTAGAGTAGTGAGTAGAGTAGTGAGGTGAGTAGAGTAGAGTAGTGAGTAAAGTAGTGAATGCAGAGTAGTGAGTAGAGAAGTGAGTAGTGAGTAGAGTAGTGAGTAGAAAGTAGAGTAGTGAGTAGTGAGTAGAGTAGAGAGTGGAGAGTAGTGAGTGGAGAGTAGTGAGCAGAGTAGTGAGTAGTGAGTAGAGTAGTGAGTAGAGTAGTGAGTAGAAGGTAGAGTAGTGAGTAGTGAGTATAGTAGTGAGTGGAGAGTAGTGAGTAGTGAGTAGAGTAGTGAGTGCAGAGTAGTGAGTAGTGAGTGCAGAGTAGTGAGTAGAGTAGTGAGTAGAGTATTGAGTTGAAAGTAGAGTAGTGAGTAGTGAGTAGAGTAGTGAGTAGAGTAGTGAGTAGAGTAGTGAGTAGTGAGTAGAGTAGTGAGTAGTGAGTGCAGAGTAGTGAGTAGAGTAGTGAGTAGAGTAGTGAGTAGAGTAGTGAGTAGAGTAGTGAGTAGAGTAGTGAGTGCAGAGTAGTGAGTAGAGTAGTGAGTGCAGAGTAGTGAGTGCAGAGTAGTGAGTGCAGAGTAGTGAGTGCAGAGTAGTGAGTGCAGAGTAGTGAGTGCAGAGTAGTGAGTAGAGTAGTGAGTAGAGTAGTGAGTAGAGTAGTGAGTAGAGTAGTGAGTAGTGAGTGCAGAGTAGTGAGTAGAGTAGAGTAGTGAGTAGGACATCACAGGCAGCAGCTGTGCAAGCTTCTTACACTCACAAGGAGACCACAGGCAGCTGAGGTGCAATCTTCTCCCACTCACAAGAACGACATCACAGGCAGCAGCAGTGCAAGCTTCTTACACTCACAAGGAGACCACAGGCAGCAGAGGTGCAAGCTTCTCACACTCACAAGAAGGACATCACAGGCAGTAACGGTGCAATATTCTCACACTCACAAGGAGATCACTGGCAGTACACACCACATGAACACACTCCATAACACATAGCAACAATACATTGGCATTTACAATGCCATTAGCTCAAACTCAAATAAATCCGAGCCCGATTGCATTTCTAATGCTTGTTTGAGTTGGTAATAGTCCCCCCTTCTCAAATTAACAACTCACTTTCTGACACCAGGAATCACTAATGATCCTGGAGTCTTTTAACCCCTTCGATGCTCATGACGAGCTGGGCTCGTCATGGCGTAGCCTCCTCGCACGCTCATGACGAGCCCAGCTCGTCACGTAAAGTGCGGTTTCGCAAAACCCAGCGTACAGGCGGAATTCCGCCCGCACGCATGCGGTTAAAGAAAAAAAAAGAAATCTTGAGGAATCAGCTTTTTGGGTCTCAGACACTTAACAATGAAAATATATAATTAGAGCAATCAAGCAGAATCAGAATTGCATCTCTGCAACTCTTCTGAAAAAGCTGTGGGGTATAAGAGGAGTCTACAAGGAAAACTTAATTTAAAAAGTATGCCTAGAATATCTTCTAAACAAGCAACATGTTGAAAGAAAAATCCATCCATATTTTCAACTGTATCTGCTCATCTGTAAAGGCTAATATCATTTTAGGATACTTTAGATGTAAGTGCAGCAGTTTCTGAATACATACCTCTAAAGTCACAAGTCTAAGTATAAAATAATTTAAAATTTAAAATGTTTTCTATGCATCATACCATCGCTTCACCTGTCATCCCATGGACATCATTGACCAGTTATATGATCTTAGATTCAGTTTCTCATACAGGTATCCTCCTGACTATATTTTAGGATTTAGACCATCCAGCTGCTCAACTGGCCCAATTGGGGCCATGCTACCTAAATCTACAAGTAATTATAAGGATACCTATTGGAAAAAAACTAGCAAACTGTATGTTATCCGGAGGGTTTTTTTCAGGATGCTGACTAGAAGTGCCACTTATTGTCATGTCAGGGTCTTCTCCGAGGAAGTAGTACCGTGAAGTCATTTACAGTGGTGCTATACCAGCAAAGAAAACACTTGTGTTCCGTACAGAGAGTTGGTACTGTCTGGATTCAAGCTGCTCATGCATTATGAATGTGCCATGTTGTAGAGCATGGGCAGCCAACTATGGGCCAGATACACTAACACATATTGAGAGACGGTGGTGGCCATCTTGGATTTTCAAGTATAAATTCCCTCATGGTGCTCAGCGTTCTTGCTAGGCAATTTGTTCTACAATGTTGCCAAAGCTGGAGCTCGCAACAGGGTTGCTGGTTTTCAAGCATCAAGTCCTCTAGTTCCCTTAGGATTGGATTATTGACATTGTGTGTCTCAGAGAAGTATTTTAAAGATCTGCATTATTTGAAAACTAGCGGTTCACTATTTTGCACATTTGTTTGGGGTAAATGTTCTGTTCAAGTTCCTGCTCCAAGTGGACATTCCATATGAATGCAAATGTGTAGGAATTCAAGGATGTTAATGATGTTCTTATGTTGTAATTTTACAGCAGTCAAGTAGAAACTATATTCATCTGCCACAAAAGAACTCAAAGTGACACAGCTTCTGATAGTTGTTCTAAAATAGACAAAGGTGTACGCCTATAATTATTTATTTATAGCAAGGTGCTTATCTCATGATATCGCTTTGCTTGTAGTGCTCTACCTCAAGCTGCAGCTTTCCTTGACCCTAAAAGTGATGAGCAGATTGTGGAGTGCTGTGTCTCTTTTCTCTCTTATCCCATTCCGCCTTCCCCGCTTCTACCAGCAGTTCTCTTCTTGTATTGTCTGTGGTTACTAGTGGGATTCTGTTGGATCTGATGTACAAGGTTAGTACCAAGCCTGAGTTCTCCAACTGCCTAAAGGTGGCCCCGCCCTCATAAAGATGTCACTTGGGACCTTGAGGCCTAAACTATCATCAGCCAATAACCACTCAGCCTTTGTTTGCAAAAGTTATTGAAAGCTGTGTGGCTTCCTATTGGAAAGGATTTGTCGCTGACTATAATTACTGGAAAATTACCATTACCAATCTGGATTCAGGCCTGGCTGAACAACCAAGAATGCCATGTTAAAAAATAATTGACAATGCCCTCTGCACCTTAGTCCTGGTCCATATCTTTATTTTTTATCAAACATATTTTTATTGGCATCTGAGTTAGTGATAGTCTCACATATCTGCTCGCGATATGACATGCAATACAGTTTTAAACATTGATCAACTGTACACTAACCCAACATGACCAGTTTACAATTCCCAGCGATTTTCACACTGCAATCCTTAACAATCTAGTCAATGTTACAACCCTAGGAGTTGAGTTCCGTGGGTGTTCCTATTTGGGTGCAGTGGACTAGAGCAATTGTTGGGTCTATGTGCCATTTGTTGTCTACTAGTGTATGCAGTTTGTTAAGAGAAAGGGAACTGCTGGAAAAATGACTCAGATTGAGCAACTCACAGACAAGAAAAAAACTGGGAACTAGGTAACTGTGCAGGGTGGTGTGTCAGCAGGATTACGTCAGGGGTATAGGAAGGGGGAAGGCTCGTGGGTGACCCGGCTGGTAAGGGGGTCTTTTTTTCATCGTGGGTACACAGCAACTTGCCCAACCGGTGTTTAAACCTATCTTTCCCGGGTTTATTCAAATCAAGGTGGGGGTGCGACAGCGGTGATGGGGGTTCAGGTAGTTAAGTGCCCCACAAGTCAGAGTGCCTGGCTATGGTCACTGTCTGGATGAGAGCTGGCTCCATCTTGCTCTGTTAAGGTTTGCTATCTTTCAGGGTGTTCCTAGTTTTCCAGGATCCTCCCTCCAGGGGTCTGCCATGTGGTGCGGCTGCAACCTCCACGCGTCTTCTCTGGCCAAGACTCTCCCCTCTGCCCCCGCCCAGTGCGACACGTCTCATTTCCAGTCTCCTATCTTGGGACCCCATGTTTATTTCCATGCTAACGATTTCCTCCATTTGGCCAGGACCAAGGCCAGATCTACGAACCTTGTTCCCACTTTCTGCTTGAGTGGCCATAGGAAAAGTCCCAGTATACAGGTCCCAATCATGGGTTCGATTGTGCGCCCCATTGTGGCTTCTGTCATCCCAACGTCATCCCTCCAGAATCTATTCACAATGACACAGCCCTGAGTCATGAGTATAAAATCAGCGTCACTGCGATCGCACCGTAAGCAGTTGAACATTTCCCCACCGTAGGGAACCCAGATTCTAAGGGGTGTCATGTATGTTATATGGATGTAGTTGAACTGCATGTATTTCACCCTAGTATTGCAGGAGACCTTTTAGGGTATGCTAAGAATCTGTTCCTTCTGCTTCTGGAAGTTCCTTTTTCAATGCAGTATCCCATTTGTCACACAATGTTTGGAGAGGGGTACGGGACAACTCTGACACTGAAGTGTAAAGGCATTTTACTTGGTGCCGCTCCCCACCCTGAATATACGTGTCAAGGCTTTGTAATGCAGGAACTGCCCTGGTTAAAGTCCACTACTTTCTACCAGGTCTTCCAGGGAAGCCAGAACGGACTGTTGATAACAGTCCCCCACGGATGTATGACATTACAACGCATGCTTTTACATCGCATGCCTTTACAACGCAAGTATTACAACGCAGTCCATTACAACGCATAGTGCTTTGGGGTGCTGGATAGTGAATAGTTTAATTTACTATTCCAACTCCAGTCCCCGTGGACACTAGGGAAGGGTATTGGACAGTAAATTAACCTATTCCCTATCCTATAGCGCCCCCCAGAGCAATGCGTTGTAATAGTTTGCGTTGTAATGGTTGCGTTGTAAAGGCTCTGCGATGTAAAAGTTGCGTTGTAAAGGTTGTTTACCGTCCCCCACCATCTGTAGTCCCACCACAGTCCTGGGCGACAATTGTTCGGAAGAAAATATCCTCCTGGGGTTACCGTGTGGCAAGCCAATGAGAGGTAGGTCCGGGGCATATAAGGGAATCTATGACCGTTTACAGACCGCAACGTTTCCAGCACTGCAAGACCGTGGCCTGTAACAGGGATTGGTGAGGGATCACCACTGCCGGTTAAGCCTTTTGGCCAACAATAGGGTTGTGCGGTCTCCTAAATCAGTCAAATTCGTGCCTTCAGGACCTATACCTCCTAGCCATTGTGCCAGCCACTGCAATTGAGAAGCCAGAAATTGAGTTTGAAAGTTGGCACTCCCAGGCCACCCTCTCCCATTGGGTGTTGAAGTGTAATTTTTTTGTAATTTTGTAATTTTATTTATATTTGTATAGCGCGTTATCACCGACGGTCTCTAAGCGCTTTGATAGAGGGGCCTGCTAGTGTTGAGGGTGGGGAGGCAGGTACTTTACTGCGCGCCCCAGGCTTCTTTAAACAGGAGGGGTTTTAGATGTTTCCTAAAGGGTAACAGAAAGTGTTCCCTACGGAGGTTGTCAGGCAGTCTGTTCCAGATCTGTGGAATGATAGACGAGAAGGCTCTGCCTCCCATGGAGGACAGGCGGGTAAGGGGACAGACTAGCATCCTGGCTTCTGAAGATCGAAGTGCTCTGGTAGGGGCATAGTTCGTAAGGCTGTTCTTTATGTAGGTTGGTGCATTGCCATACATGGCCTTGAGTGCAATGCACAGACCCTTGAACTTGATCCTCTGTCTGATGGGGAGCCAGTGTAGCTAGCGTAGAACGGGGGAGGCGTGAGTGCGGCGTGGGACTTTGAACACAAGCCGAGCCGCATCGTTCATGGTGGTCTGAAGTCTAGTCAGTTGGTAGTCTGGGAGTCCTAGGTAAAGTGAGTTGCCGTAGTCCAGACGGGATAGGATGAGTGCTACTACCACTCGTTTGAGGGTCTCGAAGGTGAGTAGCTGGGCCAGTTTTCGCAGCTGCCTGATTATGTTGGAGCAGACCCCGACTGTGGTGGATACCTGGGGAGCCAGGGTTAGTTTGTTGTCAATTTTTATTCCCAGGCTTTTGACTGCTATAGCTGGCTCAGGGTATTTGCCCAACTCGGGTGGCCAAAAGAGGCAGTTCCAGGGGTTGGCGTCATTAGTGACTGCCAGCACCTCCGTCTTATCCGGATTAATCTTCAGATAGTTGGCCGACATCCAGTTTATTGTGAATTTTAGGATGTTCTGTACTTTCTGGTGCGCTGGTAGGGAGTTGTCTATCCGGATGATAATTTGAGTGTCATCTGCGTAGTTGTATATTTGGCACTCCAACTGATTGAGTGCAGCTATCAATGGCAGAAGGTAAGCATTAAATAGAAGGAGGGAAAGTGCGGATCCCTAAGGGACTCCACAAGGGAGAGTACCTGACCTGGATACTGCTTCCCCCAACTGCACTCTCTGCGAGCGATCTTTTAGGAAGGCTATGAGCCAGGTCATTGCAATGCCCTGCACCCCGAGACCGGACATCCGCGACAGAAGTAACTGGTGGTTCACGGTATCAAAGGCCGCGGATAGGTCTAACAAAATCAGGGCGCAGAGGTCCTTTGAATCAGCTCTCAGTCTCAGGTCATCTAGGACTGCCAGCATCACTAATTCGGCGCTGTGATGAGGTCGGAAGCCCGCCTGGTTAAATTGCAGGAGGTCGTTGGCCTCTAGATGGTGTGCAAGGGAGGCAAGCACGTGTTGTTCCAGGACTTTGGCGAGGAACGGGAGCTGGGATATGGGTCGAAAATTGTTCACGTTTTTAGTATCGGTCCCCGTTTTTTTCAAGAGGGGGATCACGCGCGCCTCCTTGAACTCGCTCGGGACCACTCCTGTTTCCAGAGACGTGTTCAGGAGTGACAGAGCCTCGCTTTCAATTTCGGGGAGGGCCATCCTGTAGATCTTGGGTGGGCAGGGGTCAGCTGGGGAACCTGACTTCACACGTCCGAAGAGTGGCCCCAAGGCATCATGTGTGAGCAGGGGGAAGGACGTAAGGGAAAGTTCTGGGGAATGGCCAGAGGGGACTGGGTTTAGAGAGCATGTCAGCTTAGGGGTATTCTCGATGGTGGTCAAGAGGTCCTCCACTTTGGAGGTGAAGAAGATTTGTAACTTCTCACAATCCTCCTTGTTAAAGGCAAGTTTCTGTTCTTTGACCTGTCGCAGTTCATTTAGAACTTTAAACGTTTCTTTCTGCGTTTTAGGGGCAGACACAATCTTGTTTTCATAGTAGACCGACTTTTCAGTCTGTATAGCGTGTTTGTATGCTGAAAAGACTTCAAGATAGTGTGAGAGAGTTAAAGGGTCATATGCTTTTCGCCAGGCTCTTTCCCCTTGGCGAAGCTGTTGTTTCAGAGTGCGTAGTTTGTCGTTAAACCACGGGGCTCCTTTCCCCTTATCTTTAATCCTTTCCCTACGAGCGGGTGCAAGAACTATCAATGGCCTTATTAATTCTTTTCGCCAGAGCGTGTTTTTTTCATTGACATCCCCAGAGGGATAGTCAGGCGGGCCAGACAATCTGAGGGCAGGGGCGAGGTCGGCTGCACTGATTTTGTTCCAGCTTCTAATTACTCTCCATCTTGGAGAAAGTTGGGGTCCTAGTTTGGGGGGTTGAATGGTGCCGCAAATAATTGAGTGATCGGACCAGGCACAGGGTTGAATGACAGGGGGGCTGGAGAGAGGCAATGAGGTCCAGACTAGGTCCAAAGTATGACCTTTAGCATGGGTGGGGCTAGTGACAGATAGGCACCGTCCGAGAGCGGTCAGAGCTTCATCTAGGAGGGAGGCTTGATTCTCTTTGGGGATGCCTCCCAGTGGAAATTGAAATCGCCCAATATAATTAAACATTGGTAGTGGAAGCATAGATCGTGTGCCAGTTCCACTAACCACTTAACAAACTTGGGTGGTGTTTTAGGGGGACGGTACACGGTTATGGCGATGACACACCGTGAGGAAGAGTGGAGTTTGACCCCAAGTACTTCCGCCCCTTTGATGCTTTCCGCGAGCAGGGTCTCGGCTTGTGTTTCCAAGGACACCCTCCGGTGCCCCTTTTCCCATATGAGATCCTGAAGTAGGGCATCAAGCTGTCGGAACCATGCAGTGGGCACCACTATCGGGAGGTTAACAAAAAAAATATAGCAAACGGGGCAACATGACCATCTTTAAAGTGAGATTCTGGCCATGAGCGGAAGACACAGGGAGCATCAGAATGGGACACAGGCTCTGTGAGAACTAAGAGCTCGTCCGAGGTTCCTATCTCTCAGATCCTCCAGGTGTGGAAGATGTGTATCCCTAGGTCTTTAAAGGTGGAGGATCCAAGGGAAGTTCGACAGGGCAAGGGCTGGTCGGAGACACTGGGAACATGAAAGTCTTACATTTGTTGATCCGTAATCTGGACACGTGGTAAAATCTAGCTAATAAGTCTAGTGCTACTTCGAAGCCCCATACAGCATCATTACGGTAAATCAGGAAATCATCAGCATAAAGTGAAATGGTGTGGGTATGGCCCCCAACCGTCAAACACGCACCTTTGCCTCATTGACGAAACAGTGCTGCAAGCAGCTCTATCACCAACGCTTTCCAAATTCAACCTCACCCATTTCACCTAGTCATCACCCAGACCCATGTGTGTCATACAGCCAGATTCATGAAGCCAAAATAGGCTCGCAAAGGGCCAGAATCTGCGAATCTGGCCCTTTGCGAGCGCTTTTTTTGCATTTGGGATTCATCATCCCAAATGCAAAAATCGCAAATTTTGAAATCGCTAAATTGCGAAGAATTGCATTAAAGGAATCTCTATTTGAGATTCCTTAAATGCAATTCATGAACCATTTTAGAATTGCGATTTCGCAATCTGGGGCCGCTATTTACAGCGAAGTCTGACTTCGTGGTAAATAGCGAAAACTTAGAAAAATGCACTTTAGTGCATTTTTCTAAGTTGGATGTTACACACACACATGTCCTTTGGACATGTGTGTGCGCAACACCAGTGTAAATCACTATTTCAGGGGTGCTACAGGGTGTCCTTTGGACACCCTGGTACCTTTGAAATCGCTTCCTTATTTGCGAATCGCTAATTGCTAATCAAGCAATTAGCGAATCGCAAATAAGGAAGCAGTAGAAATCGCAATTAATTTTGCGATTTCTACATGCATCCCGTTTTGCGAGTCTTTAATAGCGATTCCTTAATAATCGCTATTAAGGACTCGCAAAAGAGGAGCATGATGAATCTGGGGGGTAGTTTCTAATAGAAAGTCCCATCTAACAGTGTCAAAGCCCTTCTCCAGATCTATTGACAGGAGGGCCACCCTAGGATGTAGCCTCACCAAGAGGTGGTACAGCACAGAATACAGTCTGCGTAAGTTATAGGAGGAGTTTTGTGTCAATATAAAGCCATTTTGATCTGTGTGAATCAGCATGGACGTAAGTGGGAGCAAACGGAGTGTCAGACTCTTGCTCAGGATTTTGAAATCCATGCTGAGCGTGGAGAGAGGATGGAAATCAGGGACCGGGCTCCCTCTAGGTTCATTGTAGGGAGTGGAATGACCAGTGCACCTATGACAGTTGCAACTATTCTATATATATGGTCACCAGACAGGGGGTTTGTTTCGAAGCATATGCAGCATAAAATTATGAAGGAAGACCACCTGGGCCTGGGGTCTTGTCTGTGACTATGCTCTTAATTGCCACCCATATTTCCTGTGGTTCAACGCGGCCACCTAAGGTTGCCTTCGCTTGTTGGTCTAGTGTGCCAAGGGGCATCAGAGACAGAATATTTTTCTGTTCTATGTGTTGCACCCGGGATGGTGCTTTATACAGTAATACATAATAACCACGAAACAGTGTTAATAGCCCCTGGGTCATGGACGGATTGATTCGTCCTATTCGTAAATGAGTGATCAGGGAGCCTCATGTTTCTGGTTTAATCAACCATGCCAAAAAGCGGCTAGGCCTCCCCTCCTCCTCCTGCACCTTTGTAAGGAACCCCTTATAGTCATAATACCTCCGTTTTTCAAGCGCTTGATGGTATAGTGTTTGCATTTCTTTCAATAGCCTGTGTTGTGCAGCGTCCTGGCCCTGTGCATTGTCCAGACCATGCAGTTTATCCTCCAGTTTTCTTAATTCCGAGTGTAATTTACGCTGCATGCCAATAGATTGTCTCAAGCAAACCCCCCTTATCACCACTTTAAATGCTTCCCACTCCATCAGCACTGTGGATGTTGTGCGCATGATGGTGGCAAAATAAGCATCTATGGAAGAGCCCACAGACTCCTTAAATCAAGGGCCTTCCAACATCTGTGTTTTGAGATGCCACAATGGAACTAAGGGGTGCTTCCCTACAGGTAGAACGGTCATCAGAAAAGGTGCACCTAGGTATTCTGTGATTGTGGTAGCGAGTCCCAAGGCAGAGGAGTAAAGAAATGCCTCTATCCTTGTGTGTAACTGATGTATAAAGGACAAATATGAGTAGTCCCTGTCGTCCAAATGATGCGTCCTCCAAATAGCTTTCAATCCTCAATGACCCATCCCCTCCATGAATCCTACTGCTGGGCAGTGGGCCTAGGACCCTGGTGGTGGGGGATATGAGCGGTCCAATGTGATGTTAGCCATGCAGTTAAAGTCACCCCCAATGATAACATCCATCACCACTACTTCAGCTATATGGGCTGGACGGCCTTGAACAAAGGATACCTGTTCTTGATTTGGGCATATATACTGCCCAGCGTGATCTCGCGTCTAAGCAGTCTCACTTTCAGGAATATGTATCTGCCCTCGCTATCCGTTAAGGTATGTAAGGATTCGAAGGGTACCTCCGCAGAAAGGGATGTTGTAAAGACTTGCCTTCTCCAGCGTCTGTGTAATTTCTCTATTCTGCTGTGCACAAGATGCGTCTCCTGCAGTAAAGCGATCTGCATCACCCTTCTCCAGACGTAACGGTGATGTTCCCCCCTGATGTTCACGTCATAAGTTTTGGTGTGATGTGCGGGCGCCATTTGAAGAAATTCAACCCCAGTCCCATCTCCCCAACCCTCTCCCGCCCCCCTCCTTCAAGAATTATTTTACCACCAGTCCTGCAACAGGGCATAACTCAACCATAAACGAAAAAAAAAACCGGCAAAGGCGAAGTCCATTTCCCCAGAGCAGTCTGGCAATGGCCAGCCACCCAAACTGCAAATAGTGCATCGTTCTCAGCAGAAGGCCCCAGCCAAACATGGCAACAAGTAACTTGGGCTTCCACTGGCAACCCAATTTTTTATAATACCTTGGCATAAGGTTTCCCAGTGATCTCATAACTTGCATTAGACACCATCAAACAAAAACCCTAGATAAAGTGAAAGATCTACTACCGGCTTGGTCCCCTAAGCATATTTCGTGGTGAGGCAGAGTGAATTAAAATAATGATTACACCCCTGATCAACTTTATTTCAAGCATACTGCCCTTACGACTATCTAACAACCTATCCTCTGTGGTGGATAAAATCACTTCATAATTTCTATGAAATAAACAAAAGAGCCAGAATCTCTTACAAGAAATTAAGGGGAAACTATAATGATTGTGGATGTGAATTCACCAACTAGTTCAACTTCCAAACCACCTAATTCGCCAGTCAGGGTGCAATTCTGCTCCCCAACCGTATTGGTGCTATATTGAACAAGACCTTGATTCACCTTCTCATATTGTCTGAACCCTAAAAATGTCATGTCACAAACCTTTATATTCAAAACAAATGTTATCGGACACATCAAGAGCAATTCTGCTCACCACTATAGTATCCTCTTAACAACATTAGTGATGTATATGCTCGAAGTGTGCATTGATTCGTCTGCATGACTATATTCCCATGCTCCACCCTCTCTCCCAGCTCTCCGTTCCCTACTCTTCTTTCCTCTTTTATTTTTTAGGGATACCAAGTCACACCATTTGTATGTCCTTTGCATTTTCTTTATTTATATTACTAGCAGCCCGTCCCGACGTTGTCCGGGTATGAATTGCTGCCGGCCAGTAGTATATTGTTTTGTAGGATTTCGTTTTGATAGCATTTCTTATCTGTGACACGCCTGTGAAACGCTCCGATTCACAGTGCACTGCTGATGCACTTAAGAGTGCGCGTTCAGTAGTGTGTGAACTCGAGTTTCCCAACTTTATTTTTCCTTGCAATATTATATAGCGCAAACTCGAAAACATGGTATGAGCACAATTTACATTACAGAAGAACACATTCATTTGTGGTAGGCACGGGGAGACAAAGCGATTTGCCTGGAATCACAGGATGTTGAGCTGATGCCGACATTCAAACGTAGCTCCCCAGCTCTAAAGTTCGCAATTCTAGAACTTGTGGCGGGAGGTGTGTCTAAAAGTGTATGTCGGTGCTGACCATCAATGAGAGAGACTTGTGTATTTTTCAAATCGGTGGTGAAAAAATATGAGTATGTTGCTGGAGATGTGGGCCGCCGTGCCACCAATGTACTTACCGGGGGAGGGTAAACACCCATTATTCCGCAAAATTCTTTTCGCATACCATCACTCCGCATACTTTCATTACGAAAGTACCTTGACTCTGCAATGCCATTATAACGCATGGCATTACATTTGATATGCTTTTACCACGCATACATTTACAACAACATTCGTTGTAAATGCATGAATGGTAAAAGCATGTTTTTTTAATGTATGGATAAGGTAAGTATGGGTATAGGGGGTATATGTTTTGGGGTACTGAGGTATATGTTTTGGGGTGTTTAGGTAGTTTAAGGGTTCAGATATAGTTTTGGGTTATGGGGTACAGGGGTAGTTTTATGGTTTAGGGATAGGTATGGGTTTTGGGGTACTGGGGTATTTTTAGGGTTCAGGGCTAGGTTTGGGGGTAGAGGGGTATTTTTAGGGTTCAGGGGTAGGTTTGGGTTTTGAGGTACAGAGGTATTTTAAGGGTTCAGGGCTAGGTTTGGGTTTTGGGGTATAGGGGTATTTTTAGGGTTCAGCGCTAGGTTTGGGTTTTGGGGTACAGTGGTATTTTAGGGTTCAGGGGTAGGTTTGGTTTTTGGGGTACAGGGTTATTTTTATGGTTCGGGGCTAGGTTTGGGTTTTGGGGTACAGGGGTATTTTTAGGGTTCAGGGGTAGGTTTGGGTTTTGGGGTACAGGGGTATTTTTAGGGTTCAGGGGTAGGTTTGGGTTTTGGGGTACAGGGGTATTTTTAGGGTTCAGGGGTAGGTTTGGGTTTTGGGGTACAGGTGTATTTTAAGGGTTCAGGGCTAGGTTTGGGTTTTGGGGTACAGGGGTATTTTAGGGTTCAGGGGTAGGTTTGGGTTTTGGGGTACAGGGGTATTTTTAGGGTTCAGGGCTAGGTTTGGGTTTTGGGGTACAGGGGTATTTTTAGGGTTCGGGGCTAGGTTTGGGTTTTGAGGTACAGGGGTATTTATAGGGTTCAGGGCTAGGTTTGGGTTTTGGGGTACAGGGTATATTTATAGGGTTAAGATGGGTTAGTGTTTAAGGGTGTTGGGGTATTTTAAGGAGTAAGGGTGGGTTATGATTATGGGGTGCAGGGGTATTTACAGGGAGCAGGGTGGACACCCGGAGCTGGAATGTACAGAACCTGGGAAGAAAAAACAATGAAATATTGGGCACAACGCTCGCTTTTTTCCGTAATCCCGCGCCCCGCACACTCCCACGCCCACAGCACACGATATGAGACATGGCATGAAGGGTGGAACGTACCCCCACGCCCCCAGCGTTTGTCACGCCCCCAGCACACGCCCACAGCACAACGCAGACATGCCCACAAGGGACTACTTTGCTGGCACGGTTTGTTTACCTTTTAAATGTATATGGTGGGCGTCTGCATAGCCTATGTCCTTCTGCTGCAAC
Organism: Lissotriton helveticus; assembly: GCF_964261635.1. Taxonomy (NCBI): domain Eukaryota; kingdom Metazoa; phylum Chordata; class Amphibia; order Caudata; family Salamandridae; genus Lissotriton; species Lissotriton helveticus. The sequence goes on from NC_136064.1 coordinate 65,667,565, forward strand.
TGGCCTTTCCAACGCTGTATTGGGTGTTGCGATTGGTGCTGTGGTTCCTGAGATTACCCACCTCAAAGGTTTGGGCTCTCTTTTTATTATATTAGTATGGATTAATTGTTATTGTATACTTGTATCAGACAGCAAATGCTTTGGAGCATGCATATTATGTAAAATGGTATTAAGGCCACACTTGTGATAGTGGCCTATACATCCAGAATTCTCTATAGATCAAGTTGTGGCTGACTACATAGCCATGCATGTTTGCTAAGGCTACTTGATTACATTACATTTTTAATTCTGAAATATGTGCCATGTATTGCTAGAGCTCATAGGAAAATCAACACCAGCCCATTTTTGCAAACATTTAATAGGGTGAGTGGTTGAAGTAATTATCTTGCTAACAACCTTGATTTCATGTCTTTTTCTTAAATGCTCTTGGATGCTTCGAATTGTGGCTTACAATGAGTTTCAGCGCTGGGTGGCTTGTACCAAGAAAGTGAAGCCGCCTATGGATTTCTTACTGTAAGGCAGTATGATGATCTGTGGTAGTAGTGTGGAGTGCAGTGTTGTATTTTGTTTTTATTGTTTACATTTAATTGTTAGGTATTATGGTCCTTTCCTTTAGGAGGCTCTGTGGATGATATTAAATGCTTTGAACAGCTACAGATAACCAGTGAGGTGTTTGCAGGGTTTAAGGCAGAGTCTATCTGCAGCTTTTTGGATTGACTGCATTTTGCATCTGATAAGCAAGAGGCACCAAGCTATGTACTATTGGCATAGTCAAGCTTGGAGGTCACAAGAGTGAGTATAGCTTACAGTTTTTGTTGGTATCCAAGGTATTTGGACGTGAGTTGTAGAGGTTTCTTTGTGAATAACGTACACCTTGTGAGCCGCTTCGCATGTGGTATTAGAGACAGAAATGAGTCTAGGGTCACTCCTAGGATCCTCACTTCTCTTGCACCAGGTGTTGGGGCGTCATGTTCCTTGAGCTATATGTCCAAGAACAATCATAAATAAAAACACCGAGCATAATACAGTTGTAGTGATTCTGAATATTCAACAAGGAAACTTAACAAACTTCAAATCTATTCTCTGGGCAAAAAGGCTTTGTGTTGTGTTCATCTCTGCTGAAACATAAATGCAGAAGGGAGACCAGGAAAGTGAAAACATATTCTAAAAGTACACCACTTAGGTGGCATATTCCACCATATTGCTTTTATTATAGGTCCGACTTTGATCCATGCCTTGAGAACTGGTATAAATTATAAAATGGATCACATCCTACCTCACCAACCAAAAGCAACTTTTCAAAAAGGATCTAGCAATCCTGGATTCTCCCTGTCACCTGTGGAGCCCCTCTGGGCTCTATTCTGCCACCCATCATTTTTAACCTTTACATGGACCCCCTGGGAGCTATCTTTGCAGACAGGAACATCAAGATACACCAGTTTACAGATGACAGCCAACTATATCTCAAAATCTTCTCAGCCAATGACAGACAGAGACTCAAAGACTGTATCAAACCCATACAAACCTGTAAGTAAGTAAATTCTTTATTGTATGATTACCTAAAATCGTTTACAAAAGACAATGTAAAACAGGCATTGAATGTAAAACTAAATGGTTAAAACCTATACGATGTTCGTTTAAGTAAAAAAATATATATAAATTAAATGTCACAACATTTGTAGCCCAAGTGTGGTTAACAGCATCAGGAAGTGCTACGGTCCAGTGATATGGGAGCAGCAAATAGCTCAAAGAGTTATTTTGTGGGGCCAATACAAAATGAGGCATCACTGGGCAAAACCAGAAACCATGGGGTGCGCGGGCGTGCAGTGTTGTGCCATGCATAAAATTATGTTGTGCGTGAGCATGCATCGGCAGGTTACAGTGAATTACTCCAGGGCTACTTTGTGGCCCTTGATATTTTGCATCCAAGCCAATCGTATGTGTATCTGAGAGAAGTGTATGCATAAAAACCAAATAAACCTGGAGCCTCCAAATGCCATAGAATGTATGCATGGGGGCCCTATACTGCTGCGACCTAGGGTGCCGAATTGGAGTGAAAAAGCATATAATAAGAGTGAGAAACAAAACTCTTCCCAGATCATTGAATATATGGTGCTCAAACCTGTGGTGCACGTAAAGTGCATGCATGTATGTGGTGCATATTTGTGCAGAAGACTCACCAAGAGATTGTGCCAGAAGTAAATAGGACGCTGGATGTAGAGTCAGACACACGCACAGCACCCGCGAGTAATGCAAGCTTCATGCGAACCAGCATGCTCCTCTGGATCCTAAGGTGCGAGGTGCATATGTAGAATCACTCAGTGCCAATTCATATGAAGTGCCCCCTGAAAGTGTTTCTACGGCAATAAACGACCAGTGGCTTGTGTATACAAACCTGTAAGTCAACAAACTACCTGATGCTAAACTCAATGAAGGCTGGTTTTCTTCTGTTTTCTAAGAGCACCAAACATCCTCTGATTCATTCTCCAACTTATAACTAATAGGCTTCATTCCCACCCAGATAGAACATGCCAAGTTCCTTGGATTCACCCTGGACTCCAACCTCTCACTCAAAGAACACATCACCAAGAAGACCAAAACAGCATGGAACCAAAGATAAACTTTTTTTCACATGAGAAGCCTTCCATCCTGACGTATATAGAGGCAGTGCCCTGGTCAACAGCATCCCAAGACCACCCTCACTCCATGTAAGACATTCTTCAAGCAGCACTATAAGCCAACAACAAGGGGCTAAAGGTTTCCAACAACATCATACTTGCACTAAAAGATCTATACTGACTTTCCCTACAATTGCAGACCATCTTTAAGATCAGCTACATCACTTACAATACCCTTTACAAAAAGACACTGCCTCCCCAGCTAATAAACCAACAATATCACTCTGGGTGTCAGTTGCAGAAGAGGAGCTCCAACATGACCAGACCAGAGACTAAACACTGCAGAAAAGAGAAAACAAGAAAACAAGCCTTCTCAGCCTATGCCCCAGGATCTGGAAAGTACATTGGAAAGAAATGTATTTAAATATTAAATAATAGGAAATACTTTACCGGAAACACCATTGTATCAAAAAATGCAGTGTTAGGGTTAATAGCTAGGGTATTGGAATTAGGTCCGAATAAGGACATTTTCCCTAAAAAACAAGAAATATTTAATACAAAATAAGGGAGAGTAGTTGGACCTCTCTCCCCAAAAAAGTTTTAATATATCATGTGTATATTATATATCCATATAATGTGTATTTATTATACATATATTACTTTGTTTGATGTTTTATCACACACAATGCAGTGATCTAAAACCCATATTTAACAGTCAACTGTGAAATAAGGGCAATATTTCACATGGTTCACATGGTGCCTTGTGAAATATGGGTTTCATCATCATAATGCCAACCCCCAAGCCAAGTTACAGAGCTTTAGCACTACAATTATGCAGCAAGGTTATCTGTCTAGATTATGTGGCAAGGTATCTAAATTGTGCGGCAAAAAAGCCAAATTATGTGCCACATTTTTTGGCGGTATTATAATCATCCATGTGAGACAGAAACAATATTTTTGTGAAATCGGAAAATTATGAAGAAAATGTCATAAATCCATAATTATGTGGTACAGGGTGCAGCCAAAGCATCACATCAGTCCACTGTCCCTCATATTTGTGCATTATTTTATCAACATTTTTTTCATGAAATGTAAACCTACACATTTTAATACCAATCAGTGCCCGTTCTTAGCTGCACTTTCAAGAAAACTGCTTTTTTAAAGATAATTACCAGCAAATGTAATAAAATGCATAACGTGGAAGCCTGTCTTGGAACGCTGTCAGATGCAATAACAAATTGTTGATTGCATTTGTCCTTTAACAGACTGTTTCCATAAATATTTGTAATCAAACAATTCTCATTTATAGCTTCAGCCTTTGCCCAATAGGCCATGATAACATACTTAGAAAACCAATAAGAGCTTGGTAGTCGAGGTTCAGATCTGATTACAGCGCTTTCCAATAATTTCCAATTAAATCTATTTTTCTCTGATGGTAAGCTGAGGTCTGAGCCTGAAGCAATTATCCTGCTCTCTTGATATAGTTTTCAATCCCACATTAAATTGCCTACAACCACCACACTAAGATAACAGTAGGTGTTTAAAGACCATCATAATAATGAGCCCAAATACCATTTTCAATGTTTGTGATGTTGGCCTCAGGCAGAGTTTTACTTTTCGTGAAATTAATTGTAATGTTATATTCATGAGCGTAAACTTATTTAAGGATTTTTGATATAACATCGGTAAGTATTGTGACATCATTCAAACTAGGCGGAAATATTACTATTTACTAAACTAGTTGAGAGAATAAAGTAACCTGTACCTAGAACCATTATGAACAATGGTCACTTAGGGCATGATTTAGACATTGGGGAACGGGTAATCCATTGCCGCGGCAACAGAGTAACCTTTCTGCCAACCTGAAGGTCCACCCACCTCATTTAGTCAGACAGACCTTCAGTTTGTAGATGATGGAGACTACTTCATGTACGTCACCTACACGCATCTCCGACGGCCCAACGGACTAACGGTCGTAGGAGGTTTGGCCATGTGTCTGCCTGTGGGCGGACCTAGGCAGTTTTCACTGCCTGGCAGTCACTGCCATGAAAAACATGACAGTAAGGGCCAGTGGAAACTTTTAAATGAGAATGCTCCCATGGTGAGAAGATTTTTTTGTTGTTTTATTTGGGATTTTTTTGTTGAAAATATTAAAAAGTTTTTAAGTTTGACAGACGGCTCCGTCATGTTGATGGAGCTGTCCCATCAAATTTACAATGCATTTCTAGGAACCGTTGTGACAAAGGTTCCTGGGAATGAAAGCGATGTCCACAGGGGAGCGGACATCTCTACATAAGGCGGGCGGAGTACCCTCGCCATGGTGGGAGTTGGGTACTCTCGGACAGATATGATAAATACTCCATCTGTCAATAATTAAATCAGCCCTTTGTTGAAGCATCCACCCTACTCCTAATCTAGGTTGATGCTTCAGGCCCAGATTACAAATGCCCCGGAGGATTTAGGGATATTTATTGCATGCAATTGAATTTGATATTAGTGGTTCTGAATTCATCAGGTGTGATAATTAGCACCAAAACTATTTGACCCCTACATATAAAATGCAGATTTTAGTTTTTGAATAACACAAAAATCCATCCAGTCAGAATTTACTGAGCCTTTTTTTGTCGAAAAATGTCACGGGCTTTTTTCTGCCAAAATTGAAAGGGGGAAATCAGGAGATTGTGAACCTTATTCCATCACTAGTAATTGGGACCCCTGCAGCGCAAGGGGTAGAATTGAAGGAGGTGCTTTCAATCAAGAACATAGAGCGCATCCCATAATGACTTGAAGAAGACCTTAGTCAGCCCCCCTCACCCAACTATCCAGTTTCTTTCATAGTATAATTCAGTCAGTTTTATAAAAATCTGCTTCTAGAGCAACAAAGCAGAAACATAACTCCCTTCCTTTCTCTTGTTTCTTTTTGAGTGTCTGGCTAGATAGTCTAAATGTGCACCCTGATTAATAGTGGAATGACCTTCTCCACATGTGGACTGGACTGCCGGAACTGCAGTTTTATATTTTGCTCATTAAACCCATGTAAAGCGCTCTGATACCCTTGGGTCCAGCCAGCGCTATATAAAACCTTTTAAAATAAATAAATAAAAATAAAATGGCAGGGAAGCTGGTATGGTTTTGGTAAATCCTTTGCTAACATAATCCGTTTTGGAAATCACCTGTACAACACAGGGCTGCCCGTTTTCCTTTTTTATGAATTAGGGTGATAATAGTCCAGTTCCATTCCTCAGGTGTGAATAGTCCTTTTCAGTTTTTATTATATACCGCAGTCCTAATTTTCCACCACAGCCCCATGTTGAGCTTTAGCAAAGAAGCCTCAATGGTCATGGTTCCTTCAGGATGGACCCAACATGTGCTTCAGACACAGGATTGACTTTTGCTCCAAAGTGCTGAACTAACTTCCCATGAATCTTCTTAACCCCTCCCATGCTCGTGACGGAACCGTTCCATCACGAGCCTCGGGTGGGCTGTGCTGGTGACGGAACGGTTCCGTCACGGCCTGCTCGTTGCGCCTGCACGGCGTGAATTCCGCGCCTGCGCTGACGTTCTGAAGAGCGGGCGGGGCCATGACGGAACCGTTCCGTCACAAGCACAGCTCACCCGAGGGCCATGACGGAGCAGTTCCGTCACGAGTACGGGAGCGCCACGCAGCCCCGCCTCCCCCTTAGCGCTGCGGCGGAATAGCCGCCGCAGCGAAGTGGTTAAATAAGGGGCTGTATCACACAGAGTAAGCCCTGGAGGGGATAGTTTGAGACACAGTCTAAGCCACAGTTTTGGGATGACTGTTGTCTTCAATAGTCGAAGAGCTGGAGCTGCGCTATTTAACACCTTAGGCAGTCGTAAATTGATGTTTGTCACTGAAACTAAAGACATGCTGTTTTTCATGGAAGTGTTGCTGCATTTGTTGACATATCTAAAAAAAAAACAGAAAATGACACAATAACATACACAAAGCAGCAAGCAACGTAAAACAACACAACAGCATCATATTGCAAAAATGCATCACAAAAGCATAGCATCACAAAATCAACAGAAGACATGAACACTTCAGCAAAGTGCCACACAACAAATATGTACACATATTCTTGTCACACATTGCCACCTCCTGAAGCTTGATTAAAGGTGCTTGCACCAAACACGGACTGAACTTACCACCAAGGGCATGAAATAGCGCCAGTTAAACATTTTTCCTGATCCAGCCCACGAGGTTTTGTAAATATCTGTCCACATTACACCACCTTAGGAATCAAAGTCTAAATCCACCAGATGCTTCTATTCAATAGTTTCCTGCATCACATTAATAGCATCATATGTTCTCTTTATTTCACGATTAGTTTATTTTAACTTTTGAAAAAGAGTACTTGCAATCAACCTAAATCTATTACGCCTTAATTAGCTGCCATTTTTTATACACACAGGTGCACATATACTAACATTTCATGCAACACAGGGCAGCACCCAGAGCTGCTGCACTGCGTTATGTGAAAGAGAGAGAGAGCAGAAATGCTCTATATTTACAAAGATACATTGTAAATAATAGATTAGTAACATTAGTAATAGATTGTGCTGGCACACTGTGTGCTGCCTAGTGCCAACGCGGCCTCCCTTGCACTATGGTGCAAGGGTGCCTGTGTTACAGGCAGGATAGCTTTTGTGCAAGAGGTTCACCTTCCTGCACAAAAGCAATCCTTAGAGGCATTTCCCACTTTCTATGTGTGCTGAGGATTTAACAAGGAGGAATAATTATATCACTTCTCATTAAGTCTTCGTATATCTGGGAATGAACCAAACTCCACGGGTGGATGCATGAGAACGCCCATCTTCCACCCATAGAATGCCTCGCAAGTTGAAATGTAATGTAACACAGCGCTGGCAGCTGCCTTGTGTGACATTTGTTTACAAAGCCACGCAAGGTGGCATAAATCTCCCCTTGTGTGGCCTTATATTTATTACTGAAGCTTTTGCATCATCCCCGCGTCACCTTGCGCCTTGCAATGACTCCATGATTGACCCAGAGGTCAGAGTAAGTGGTAGGTGGGATCCCAAGGGGGGTTGAGAAAGTTCAGTGCTGTCTCAGAGATGCTTGTTAGACTCAATCTCCAATTCCCAATGGTGGCTTGGCCAAGAACCTCTCACCAGCAACTCTGAAGCCCTTGACCCTCTAGGCGTAGGGGAGCTAAGAATAACATATTGATCTGCTCATCGTATCACGCCACGCTTCATCTGACAGGTTCCAGGGTGGTGAGAGCGAGATAGGAGGCTCCATAGGAACACCTGTCAGTAAGTACCTGTCAAGTCTGGGTTTAATTGACTCTACACCGGAAGCTTCTACTGGAACCATGCTGCCCCTTGGCACTGTGGATCAGATCCCTGACTCTCTCAATGCTTGTAGATTTGAGCCAGGACCATATGAAATCCTCTTACTTACAGAGCTGTGACGTTGGTGGAGACCGGAGGGACGGCGCGCAGCTCCTGACCCGTGCAGTTAATGGAACGCTTCCAACACTCACACCTCTCGGGGACATCTTCCAACACTAGGAGAAAAGGAGACATTTAATGTATGTTTCTTTCCATAGAGCAAAAATCCAAGGCATCCAGATCCGCTCTCCCAACACATCTAAAGGCAGTAGCCCACATACTCACCCAAAAGGGCATACAGTGTTTTAAAAAAATCAAATGTGTTATTCCTCCCTAATAAAGTTTCAAATTCTGCTGATTTCACATTCATAATGTGCTTAAGAGTAATCTTATTTTTTTACTGTTTTACAAGCATTGCTAAGACCGCCCTCCCTTTTGTGAACGGCCATGAATCATTGAAACAGGAAGTGACGCCAGTGGTTAAGCGGAAGTGCATTCTGTAGATCTGTTACAGAAACAAATGTGCAAAGTTAAAAGCTGGGTGTTCATTTTCTTTTCATTCACGCGTTTCTCGCATCCAATCCTCTCCTCCAATCCTCTTCTCTTATTCAGAGACAACGGTACCTGCACCTCTGTCAATTCACCAAAATGCCAGGGGTAGCGGAAGTGACTTCACATGCCCTTTGACCTTCACGTTCACTCACACATACACATGCTCACACATACACACCTATTCACACATGCACTCACACTCTGCCTACACATACACACACTCTCTCTTACATAAACTCACTCAAAAATGCAAGCTCGCACACAACATACATACATTTAAAAGCATTTTTTTAACTTACCTCAGCTGTCAAGGAAAGTCATATTCCAGCTATTTGTACCCCATTTGTATGAAACTAATAGCAAATAATGTAATAGTATTCACTAGTAATATCAAAATTGACAAAAACGAGGTGAGTGAAGCCCCCCATCGGCGTCAATCAGGACAAGCTGCTTCTGTTCCTGGCACTCATGTTGCCACTGCTAAAACAAGGGGTCGCGAAGGCAGTGCCCGGGGTCACAAGGGGCATGCCAGCGGTTGCAGTAGTGACACCTGGCAACCCCTAAATGACGTCCATGACCCCTATCCAGGGGCGGCGGCACGGCTCATGGGTGGGGCAGGGGCGGGTACGCAGGTGGTCGCCAACTACATGAAAAAAAAAACGTACCTTGCCGTTGCCGGGTCCCGCGTCTTCTCTCCTGCTCGCCTGTGTTCAACTCCAGGTCGTAACAGGTAGCAGGCAGCCATGCTCCCACCCCTAAGCCGTGACACGGCGCTCAGCCTGTGGCTGGCAGGATGGCATGTTCTCCATGCAGGCTGTAATGCAGCCTGCATGGAGAACAGGGGAGTGCGCATGACTATTTTGGCCTGCCCGAGAGGGCCGACCAAACAGTTATTGCGCCCAGGAGTGTTCTACCACTCCCCCCCTGTAGCTCTACCCCGTCCCTTCATGCATTGCCACAGCAAGGGGACAAAATAAAATGATAATAACATTCTGGTATTATCAGTTTATTTTTTCCTTTTTTTGCTGCTCCTGGCAGAGGGGCGATGCTCCTCCACCTTGACAGAGGAGCCGCCACTGCTCCTACCCGGCTCACACAATTTACGATGCTGCCCCTCCAGGCTTCACTGCAATACGCATATAGTGCCGATTTGTATCTGACACCTGGCGACCTGTCACCCTAACTCGATAACTACTAAATCTAACTACTACTACTTAAAGTGCAGCTGCTGGTATTATTATTACTGCTACTACTACTACCTGACTAAATGTTACTACTAATAAAAGTGATACTACTACTACAAGGACTACTAGCAGTTCACCAATACCACTGCCAATCATACTAGTACTACTACCAAAGCTGCTGCCAGGACAATTGATGTGCCTAGTAATACTATCACAGCCTTTGACGCTACTACTAGTAGTGCTAATACTAGTTTAAATATGAATGCTAGGCGGATTACTAGAACCCCTATTTCGACCAGTGCTACTGTCACTAGAGCGACACTAGTGCACGCTGCTAGTACCACTCCAGCTCTCACGATGACTCACTATACTAATATTATTTCAGCTGCTGCTAATACAATTATCAAAAAAAACACTACTGGCAATGCTGCTGCTTCTAGTAGGGCCACCTCAAGTACTAATGATGGACTTAACTACTATCACTGGCTCCACTATAAAACCTACCACTGCTAGAAATGCCAGTGGCATTACTAGTAGTTGTGGCCAAACTAGAGGTAATAGTAGTCGTAGCACTGATCTCAATGATTTGTAGTATTCACAATAGTAGTGTTGCTAGTAGTAAGACTAATGCGAGCAGTGCTGCAGCTTCAGCAGATGTACATATCCACGAGGCGAGAAGCTATGATAGGAACTATATGAGTATCAGGCATTAGAACTGGAATACCAAGTAAATAGGCCCCTAGTATTGAGACATCATCACCAGATATGGAAACCTGTGGACGGGCAAGCATATTGGCCCTGCAGACTTCCCCTGTACCTTCTCCTCTGCGGTCACTACAGTTTCAGGGGATGAGGACAGTTCACCAAACGACACTCTAAGCGTGATAAATGTACACAGAAAAGTCAAAAATAAAAAGAGATGGAAATGGTTTACGATGGGTTATAAGAGGAAATTCACACATTGATGCGAAAGGCATACAGTCCTCTACAAGATGGCGGATCATATGCATTGGGGACATGTTTACGCGGGAAAATCAGGGTTCATAGGATGGGTCCTGCATGAGAGATGGAGTCTCGAGGTCACAGAGGAGACCCTTGAGGAGCGGAAACCATCACATGCTACACAAGAAGACAGAGTACTGGTAGAACACATCTGAGGACCCGGATCTTAAAAGCGCGGGGAGGTAAAAGAATTGCTCGCTTATTTTATTTATTTATTTATTCAAAGTTTTATATAGCGCGAACAAGATCCTTGCGGATATCAGAGCGCTTCACAAAGACAGGGTAGGGGAGGTAGGGATGAACAGAGATAATGGAAGCAGTATAGTAGTCACTGACATGGTAGGATAATAATAACATACATAAAACATATCAATATACAAACTGGTAGACAAGTAATATAAGACGACACCAGTCATTGATCCCGCTACAGAGATGTTCAGGTACACCTTGGGTGTGTGGATGGCTTATCCCAATCTCTTAGAAAAAGTAGATCATTTAAAACAAATTTCAAAATAGCTCTACGTGCCTAATTCACCCTATGAAAAAGTGCTGTGAGAATGAAATCCACTTACAAAAATCATGTTTTTATTTACTTAATTTCTCGCACTGATGCCCCAAATTCGCCGCAGATATCGTCCACACCAAAACACTCCCACCAAATTCATTATCCCTGAGATGATAGCCTGTTTGTGGGCTACTCTTAAGCATCACCTGTATGACTTAATCCACTAATGCGGCTGTCCTCGGTGATACCAACAAAGGATATTTCAATTTCACTGGATTTCTTTTACCCATTTTTTTTTATCCATGCTGTGTTAGACTAAAGGGAGTAAGTAGCCTAACTACTTACCCCCTTGAATCGTAGGGAGTGGGAAACTCTGTGCCAAAACTACGCCAGTACCACATGACGCAAAGCTGAGACCTGGTTGAGAACTCACAAACTCAAATGCAGCATAAACTGATTGAATTTCCATTGTCAACCATTTGTCTTTAGCTCAAATGCTTCAACTTCTCACCTCATTTACCGTAGTTTTATGTGGCATGTGCAGGTCTCAGCTGTCTTATTACTTTATATGTGTACTGCTTACCTCTTCCAACACCGTGAAGGACATTAGTACCTAATTCCTGATTTAAAGCTTTTAATTTTTTTCTGGTTTCACTTCAGTGGTTTGCGATCTACGATTGAGATGTTGTAATCGAGGGCAGCGCAGGACTCTTCATACTTTTGGATCTCTCCTCTGCTTTCAACACCATCGATCGTTCAATTCTCCATCACCGCCTATCCTCATATGCCATGAGAGGTCCTCTCCTCCAGGCATGGCATTCCACAGTCTTGTCGAGAAGAACCGAAGCGGTAAAAATGACCGATCTTCATTCATCACCTAAACCTCTACAGTGGGGCATTCCTCAGGGTTCCATAATCTCCTTAGTTACCAAACCTTTTTTTATCTCCTTAGCTCCATCAGAAGTTTCAAGACAAAATATACTTTTAAGCAAGTGATGCACAACAAACATTCATTCTGCGTGATGACAATAACTACCATGCCCTTGCCTTGTCATTAGCTTTAGAAATAACACAGTGGTGGGTGCTCAAGAACATTTTGAGACGTGGAGCCTGATTTAGATTTCAGTGGACAGGTTACTACGTCACAAGGGTGACAGATATCCGGTCCACCAACATTTAAATTCCATTGTATCCTATTGGATTTATGTTTCGGCTGAGGTTTTATCCATCACTGTTGTGATGGAGTAACCTGTCTGTCAAGATCTAGATCAGGCCTATATTCCTTAAAAAACAGATATTGTATTCTTCAATAGGCAGTTGCAATTAACCAGTTCAAGTGGTCCATAAGTTTGGTACTAGTTTAAACACCTACCTATCTCTAGGAGCTTGAAACTCTGCAGTAACAAAATCATGCTTTTTCTAACTGGAAACATTTTTAAAAACTCAGGGGCATATTACCAACGATTAGCGATATTTATCGCTAACGATGCTTAGCAACAAATTTTTTAACGCTAAGCATCGCCGGAAATTATCGCAGAGATAACTTGCTATTAGCAAGGTTTATCTGAGAAGTGATAAAAAACCTCGCCCTAGCTGCCAAATGAGAGATTATCGCTGGAAAACCAACGATAATCTCTCGAGTTAGCTTGATGATAGGGGCTCACAAACTTAGCCAAGATATCCACCTTCCATAGGATATTATGGCTAAGTCAGGAAAATACCAGGTGTAAAACAAGCATTTACAATGCAATGGTCTCGGCAATATTATAGGTAGAGCTATTGGCATTGCTCATTATTTTTTTTACTTTTTTTTTGTATCCCTAAATAAATGGCATTGTCGTTTATATTGGCAATAGCTTAATTGCTTGCATATGCGGGACCTATTGCATTAGCAGAGAGAAAGTGAGGTAGTGAGACAGAGAGAGTGAGGTACTGAAAGAGAGTGAAAGTGAGTTAGTGAGATAGAAAGAGAGAGAGTGAGGTAGTGAGATAGAGCGAGAGTGAGGTAGTGAGTTAGAGAGAGAGAGTGAAGTTGTGAGGTAGTGAGATAGAGAGTGAGGTAGTGAGAGAGTTCCACTTTTTGGGGCTCATCAAATATCGGTCACATTTTAATATTCGCATTACTGTTCCATCCTGGATGATCCTTACCTTATAGCGAGTATTTCAGGCTCAAGATCCAGAAAGCGCCCCCCTCAAATGTCCGCCCTAACATTGATGACCCCCTTTCACAACCCTGGAGGCAGACGCGGCCGAGCACGGTGGAACCAGGGGGAGCGGGCCTAGGAGCAGGGAAAATAAACTGGGGGAGGGAGGGCCAGAGTTTTTCTCCCTATATCTTTCATCCGAGCTGTTAAAACCCACACTTTCTGCTTCTAGGGCCTTATTATTGTATGATTTTCAGCAGGTGGTAAATGATCATTCGGCTGAAATAAAGAAGGCTGAGTGTAATGGTCGTGAGACTCTTACTGACTTTCTACCGTGTTTATTACATCATTTCATGTTGCTGAAACATTTAAGCACCTAAACGCAATAGCAATTGGACTACAACCCCCAGAAGAAATAATTAATTTGCCACTGATTGTAAATTACTGGCAGAGGCATCCCCAGCACGGTAGATTTTAATTTTGACATAATATTTAGTGCTTTGTAACGGGCACTGTGACACTGCAGAGATAATTTCTAAATACCGCGAGAGGTATTCATAAATACTTTGTGGGAGTACGTTAAGATCTTCTACCTCAACCAGAACCACATGACTGCATTTAAACAACCACACTGCCACCCAGTGAACTCCAACAAGCCACTCCAAGCGGATAATGACCAATAAGTGATAAACTGCAAGCCAAAAACACAGATCAGAGCTTTTGCAAGCTACAGCACAATGAACTGCTTTTCATTATGATAGTACGAATACTAGCATTAATAACATTATTAATGTTAACAGCACGTTTATAAGCATAATATGACCCCAGAGGTGCTACTCACATGTACCGTCTCCATGGAGAGTTCCTGCTCGCTCTCCTGGCTCCCCCTGTTGCTTTCTTCTTTTTTGGAGCTCCACCCTGCTTTCATTTTGCATCCAGGAGGCGGGGAGGGGCCGAGGATCCCCAGAGAGTGGTGACAAGGGTGTAGGGACTTGGAGCAACTGATCGGACTGGGCCCTGCCAGGGGATAAGGACACTAACGGGGAAGGGGCGCTGGCTGGCGGTGGTACAGTGGCAACTGTGCTGGGACGGTGGACTGGGAAAGGGGCGTGCACATTTGGGGCATTGTGTAAACATTGCTGGTGCGGCAGGAACAGTTAGTGTGCCAGGAAGGAACAGATATTTCCAAGTAGATGGAAACTGAATGACCTGTTGGCCCGGGTGGAGGTAAAGAAAGGCAGATTGCAGAGGCAGAAGGAAATCACTGCCGGAGGAAGGGGGCAGTGCCGGGACACGTCGGAAACGCCAGGCAGCGTTTAAGGCAGCAGGCCATTCCGGATGAGGGCAGTTCATGGTTAGACAGGGCAATGACACGGGATGTGACTGGACAGAGTTAGGATTGTCCAGAGTACCAGAGAAGTGGGGCGGTTTTGCCCGGTCCGGGCAGTGTGAGGACTATGCCTTGGTAGTCACCACCATCATGGTGCTGCCTCAGTGAGCGATTGATGCCGCGTCAAGGCGCTATATGCCGAGGTGTATGTCGGTATATTTCAGTCCACACTGATATCCGCATAATTCCGTATCTGTCCGCTCGCACATTTGCCTCCATTCTTCCCTGCGCCGCCATCCGTTATTTCCAGAGTCAAAGCATTCCTGCAACTTCCAGCGAGCTGTATTCACACCGCTGCAAATTGCAGCCAGGGGAGAGGAACGCCAGGCAATTTTCTTGTTTGTTGGTAAGTATTATCGGCACCAGCCCTGGCGGGTGACATTTTCAAATAATGTTATTAGTATTATTAATAGCTGCAATCTCCCTAAATAGCCGATACACGGTGAGAATTATGCAAGACTCACGAGCAGGACGGCTGTCGCGAAAATGACATATGTTCGGAACGTACCAACATGTAGGGGTGGGTGGTGGAAGTGGACTGGCAATCAAGGCAAACACAAAGAATGGCATCAAAAGGCAGCGGCGAACTTTGAGGAACTCGCAATACACGTGCACAGTACTGAGGCCGGAAACAGACCCACCTCCTTTTGTTTTGTCATGTATTCCTATAGGTTCTGAATCAATCCCCCTATTCCTGACCCTATTCTGGTTAAACTAACTATCAGGTTAACTAACAGTCAGCCCATGAGGCAAGAAAAGCCCCCACGATGCAGATACCGTTATCTGACGCAGTCACACTACGGCACAGGAACGTGTTATCTGATTAGGTCATAACGCTTGAGATCTAATTAGACAAGCGACATTCCTCCAGCCCCTGATAAGGCATACGACGTTCTCATAACAAATCAAACCTATGACAACCTGGAAAATCCGTGCGGCCATTGTTTTGATTTCACAGAGAACTTTAGTAAAGAATGTGCTAACGAGCAAGTCGTATGACATCTTTATTGACGTATCTATGTCCATCCTTACGTCAATCTCGGCACCTTTAAGGTATAAATATTGCCGATCTTGCCCTATGCAAACACACGCGTGGTGACGAGACGGAGCAGCCATACTTGCCGAAGCCCAGAAGCAGAGCAGACCCCGCTGGCAGCAGCCCCGCCTTCCTGACGCGCTGAGAGACGCGCTGCTATCTCCTGCCGAGAGACCCAGCACCGGCGCTTTCGGGCAGCCCTCGCAGGCAGCCTGGAATATCGAGAGCAGAGAAAGAGATACCGTTCCTCATTCATCCTAACTTCCAGGTACAGAACTGAATAACCCCTCACAGAGAATTCTTTAGGTATTCACTTGGCAAAAACAAACTTAACTTAAACTGTAACTTTCTATTCCCGCCCACGCATTAGACTTAGGTCAGGTACACGGGGTAGGCGTATTTAGAAACACCAGCTGAGTACGTTTAGTCAAATGTATATGTGTATGTAAATATATTTTAATCATTTTAAACATCATATGGCTCAGAAACCATATCAATGTTTTTACAGTATTATTTTATACTATTGCTTTTAATGTATGCACTTTACTTAACTATAAGTATTGCAATAATATCGATCCATTTCTCTTGTACGAGAAAAGAGACTGATCAATAAATAACACCTTTTTATTGAAAACGCCCGTCTCTTCCTTTTCTCTACAATCTGATGAGACTAAGAATGCACGTACTGACTGAGTAAAATAATTGCCTTGTGCTCACACGACTCTCGAGATTGACTCTTGATTAGGGGAGAGCAAAGTTGTCATGTTCTATGGTTGTCAGAAACTAAATCCCTTCTTGTCTAATCAGGGGAGTTAATTCTTTCCTGAACATTCGAGAAAGTTTCTAGCGAACTCTGAGCTACGCTGGCAAACCCAAAACTTAAGTCTAGTATCGACAGTAGTAGACCTAGTTAACGTCTGGCCTAGGCCTTTACTGCTGTAGGTATTATTCCAATGCGCAGAGCCTATTGGGAAGATAGGAACTACACTACAGTTTCCGTGAGAAACAAGAACAAAACAGAGCTGCTCCAGCAACAGGAGGGAGGGGGCCGCTCAGGGAAGCTGTTATCGGCGCTGCACGCCTCTCTGCAGACTTCCCCTGCATTCCAGAGAGGCGCGCGACGCGATCCGGACTGCCGTGCAATGCTGTGGAGACAAGACCGGGCCGCGCGCACAACGTTATCCTATGGAAAAACGCTGCGCGCGGCCAGGTCTTGTCTCACTTCGTCGTCTTCAAACTGCTGAGACGCCGACTATAGTTCTCTGGCGAGAACGCGCTTTCAGCGCGTTACTAGCCGAGACCTAAAAAGCAGTGCTAACCGCGGTTAGCGCTGCTTTTTTTATCACTAACAGGGTTAGCGAAATCCTTGTCTAATCAGGGGAGTTAATTCTTTCCTGAACATTCGAGAAAGTTTCTAGCGAACTCTGAGCTACGCTGGCAAACCCAAAACTTAAGTCTAGTATCGACAGTAGTAGACCTAGTTAACGTCTGGCCTAGGCCTTTACTGCTGTAGGTATTATTCCAATGCGCAGAGCCTATTGGGAAGATAGGAACTACACTACATGGCGCCCAACGCGTTTGGAAAGGGCGATAAAACTAACGTAAGACATTTAGAGTAACTCAGTCGTGCTTTCTCACTCAGACCCCTTTTCCCAAATACTCCAAAGACGTCTGGAGTGGGTGAAAGGTAATATCCTCCAAAACCTCGCAGGAGGGAACTCCTATGTATGGTTCTTGGTATAGTCAACGTTGAAGGATACACTGTTCCAAAATATTGTGCATCTAATCTCTGTTTCCATAAGAAACCTGATCTGCAAACAAAAAGAATAACCTTTCTAACAGTAAAATGTCAGAAAGTGATGAAGAAAGAGAGGCAGTTAGATTAGCAACTGAACTCGCAGCAGCTGACGCTACCATACAGGCTGCAGACGGGGATATAATACTCATCCCGGTCATCAAAAGGAGATCTATAACCCTAAAACTTATAGAAAATGGACTGACACCTAGAGGTGGCACAGTCATATTCGTAATTGAGGCACACGAATATCGGCAGACAGAGGTATATTATTCATGGATACATTTTCCAGCAGCTAATGCTGTAACAAAGTACTTCCACTATTACAAAATAGAGGAACCTCCTAATGAGTACACTCCTTTCGAGGAGGTGGAAGTACCACTCAAATTTCAAGAGCATTTGCTCTTATTTGATGGCGCCCTAAAACACAATAATCACATCACCAGGCTCGGTCCTTTAGGTAGACCAGGAGCAACGTGGCCGGTCTTAGCCGGATACACACCACACCCAGACATCGAAGGGATGTCTACAGGAGAGCTGTTAATACAGCTAAAACAATTACAAAAAATTCATAGACAATTAGTCCAGTATGTAATGCGGACTTCAACAATTCAGCCAGCGATTAAACTTCCACAGCTGACCCCTCACCAGGGGAACACAAATAAAATTACACCACAGAACATCCAATCCTGCCTAGGTAAAGTTCCGGCTAAACGGGAACAAATACCATTCTGGTTGGCACAGAAAATCACCCAAATAGAGGCGGTGTTTCCTGACACCACCCCGCTAGAAAAAGACAGGATTCTGACTATATGTCTCCCAATGGGAATCGCACCACACATAGAGGACTGTGACACTTGGGGTACAGTCTTTGCTTCCATCTACACAAAAACGCACGGTGTTCCATCCATTTCGGTGATACCAGATGTGCTAAAACAAATTCAAGACGAATATGGTCCAGAACCTGCTTTAACTCTTGGTATCAAATTACTAAAAGACTTCAAGCAGGTCTCGGCTATATTATTAGCCAATATAAAAGGTGAAGCAGCAAACGTGACGATCCGCCAGAGGTTAAAAGAGACAGATATAGCAGACCAACCAGCTGAAATTGCCAGAATCATAGAAAAATCCTATGAAGAACTAGGTAGAGATAGTTTAGGTGGAATACCAGTAAAACCGCAACTGACTGAAAGTCCAGAAAAAATATTTTTTAATAACAATTCACCAAAAAAGAACTGGGATGGAAACAAACAATCCAATCCAAAAGAAAAGAAATTCCAGTCCCGAGGAAGGTCTCCTAGGCGAATGGAGAAATCTCCGAACCAGAGACACAGGTCACCCCAGAGTGACCCCTCTGGGAAAAAATATAACCTTAGAAATAGGGATAATATTAAAAAACCTGATAGATATCAAGACTTTGATACACGTCCCTCTCAATCTTTTCAGAATTCCTCGCAGAAATCGGAAAGAAGAGGACGATCAGAACAAAGAGAAGAGCACGCCAAGTCCAAAGACAAGGAACCTGCTCAACAAAAAAAGAAATTACAATTTCCAAAAAAGAAGGTAGCCAGTATCAAGGTAGTTAACAATGCCGAGAATACTGAGGACACAACTGAAAAACGGAGAGTGGGCTCAGACAATGCTAGACAGTGCAGCAGAGGTGAGCATAGCTCGCAAAGTCCTTATGAATCATCTGGAGACAGTGGACACGAATGAATATCTTCAAGTGGAAACTGCAGACACCAGAGTTAGCAAACCCCACAAGATATACGAGATAACATTACGTATAGAGGGAGATAAGACTAGGAAAATAAGGGGACTATTTTGGGATAATCTCTCCAAGGGCTATGATATCCTTCTAGCTGAAAAAGACTGGCCACCAGAGTTTGTCAGGGAGTGCCCTCATGGCGAAGAAGTAATTATGCCTGCCTTCTCTAATCAAATCCCGATTCATAAAAAATATACACTTGCTAGAAAGTGGGCAGTGGCCTTAGCACCTGCTTTATATAAAAATCATGTAGGATGGGATGAGGATTCTCCTCCTCACAAAATCCAGTTAAAATCACAACCTACTGCACAAAGGCAGTACCCAATTAAGCAAGAAGCTAAAAAACAGGTAAATGAAATACTAGATCAGCTAGAATACCAGGGGGTGATTGAAACTTGCACCTCACAAATGAACAATCCTTTGTTTCCGGTCTCTAAACCAGACAACTCATATCGTCTAGTTTTGGATTACCGACACCTTAACACATGTTGCAAAACCTTTGCAGTGCAAAACTCACACAGTGCTGCACTAATGAATAACATAGTGCGCAAAAAATACAAAACTACCTTGGACATCTCCAACGGATTCTTTTGTCAAAATATAGCACCAGAGAGCAGATATTTAACTGCATTCTCAGTAAATGGCACTCAAAAACAATTCTGTCGGTTAGCCCAGGGGTACAAGAACAGCCCGGGGGTATTCTCAGCGAGAGTAACAGAATTACTACAACTATATGATGATGAAGCATTATCTTATGTAGATGACATTTACTTAACAGACGATGACTTGGAGACTCACTTGAAAAGAGTGAACACCATAATACTTGGGTTCGCAGCAGAGGGTTACAAATTCAAAAATCCAGAATTGCCCATCTAACAGTCGTGTACGTAGGATATGAATTATCAAGTATAGCATGGTTGACAATTTTCTAAAAATCTAGAATATGAAAAAACATATCCTCTGCCAATCGACATTCTGCCTCTACGACATTACGCCTGTGTAATCTATACAGACGGACATGCTCAACCCTCCGTTTGGGGAGAACAAGCATACAACCCCACATGTGAGATTACAAAAGAAGTGTGGCGCGGAGGTAAATTAAAACCTCTATTAACAAAATCACACTCAGTTGAAACTAATTCAGAACAACAAACTGAAATAATAGCATTGAAAATGGCGCTAGATAATGCGGATCGCGAATTCCCGACACTTATAGTGTCAGATTCATATTACTGCGTCAAATCATATAACAGCGATTTGCAGACATGGATTCAAAACGGTTACAAAGATGACACAGATGCACCAATAAAGCAGAAACTGCTCTGGGAACAAATAGCTCTTTTACAAAAAGAACTACCAAAGACTCACGTGACTCACTCACTGAGTCATCAGCGTGATGGCGTTCACGTTGTAGGGAATTCATTGGCTGAAACAGCCGCAGCGGCAGCCACTAAATCGGCTCCCGTAGTTCGAAAAAAGCGTACATTAAAATACATTGACGGTGAAACAGTGCTGGCGGTGAAAACGTCATCAAAAGGCGACTGCTCAGCGTTACCGATCAACTATCCACTCAATTACACATACATAATCGATGCAAACTCCGTCCCTTTTGCTCGAATCCCTGGAGTGGGGGATAGAGTGATTCCAAACATGGACAGGAGAAGCTTGTTAATCGCAGACACACATATGGGCGAGGGTCTCAGACACCTCAAACTAAAAGATTCTCTGGAAGAATTACAGTCACGGTACTGGTGGCCAGGCATGAGCCTACATCATACCATGTTTGTAAACAACTGCCCAAACTGCAACAGAAATCGCAGTGGGGAGAGAAAAAATATAATACGGTGGAATCTGACTGCAGATAACATCACCAGTAAAAAGAATGGCTTGCGATTAACATATACAGGCTAGTTTCCACTTATAATGTAGATCACCAGCACTCGGCTGACGTCCGGACTATTATACAGAGATTTGCGAGTCTAAATGGCATATACGCTAAGAGCATGCTACGTTCGACCATTGTTTTCACTCAGGCACACCAGCCTGGGGGGAAACATGGCCAAATGAGCACAGCCCAGCGGGAATCTTCTCACTTCCTTCCTGAGGGTACGGGATGGTGTAAAGAAAAAACCAAGGCAGAAAGCAATCTATAATGGAAAGGATATTAGGTTCGGGAGCTGGGTGGGTCAAACATCTAATAAGTGTCCAACGTAGTCTAAATAACTTGCCAAGAAATTCTCTGAAGGGATTCAGTCCGTACGAATTATTATTTGGAACTAGAATGATTATCTCTGACCTCGACAGTCAGACTTCAGTGGTTAAAGAAAAAAGCTTTGATGTCAAAGACCGTTTGGCTATTTTGCAGGACTTAAACAAAACAAGAAAAGACCTGAGCAACATACAGTTGAAACAACAGCCAACAACCACTGAAGAATCACCACCTGTCCCAGCAAGACCTGTCTGGATTCCAAAAGTCGGGGATCTAGTCAGGGAGAAGATCGCGGTAAAGAAGGAATTTGGGCCTTCTTACAGAAAAGCAGTTCCTGTCTTGTCTGTCAATGGGACAAGATCAGTTGTACTACCGCCACTTGCTGGTAAAAAGGAGAACCGAGTTGTATCCATCGACCTGGTAAAACCACAACATGTGGCCGATAATAAACAGTAGGCCAAGTGGACTCCCAATAAGTAGCAGAACACCAAGGTTTGCTACCAGTACAGAGGTCCTAACGAAGAGGCTCATCACATTCGAAACGCCTACAGAAGAACAACAAGGACTATGCAACAATGCAATAGAACTCAGACCTCTGAAAACCCAAATAAAAACATTTAGCAGAGACACACCAATCTATAATGAAGTACCAAGTGAAAATGCAAGAAACAAAAATCCTGAAGCAATTGGAACAATTGACAGAACTGCATCCGGCTACTTCATAAACTTCGATGATTCCTCTGAAAGCCTCAGTGAATCAAAGACACAGCCATCATCAAAATCCTTTAAAGACAAAGCTAAGGAACTTTTGAACCAACTGAAAGAAACATATCTGATTTCTCCATGGATTGAATTTTGGGTGGGTTTTGGTGCATTTATCCTCATACTTTGGCTCATCATGGTATTACCTTTGGGACGCTTCATTGAGGGAAAATATGCTAAAATGGACACAGCAAGTCAGAACATCAACTTGGTCCTCAAACCACACACATCTTCACACGTCGAGAAAAGAGAACTTTCTTCAGCCAACTTCACAGCCAATCCGATACCTGGTGGGGTAGCCTGGGACAACACTGACTATGAAATTTATGGTCCGGTCGAGATCCTGAAATATCCACACCAAATTAAGATCTCCTTGCGTGACTTTGCAAAACCGAACTCATTTGCTGATGATTGGGACTTCGAAAGCATTAATAATATGATGTCTGATTTAGTAATGTCTGCTAAATTTACCAAACATGATTATTTGCAAGGTTCTACAAATTATGATAGTATGTATTGCTATAACCACTATGGTAACCATTGTTTACATAAATCTGCACAACCTAGAAATGTTTTAAATTATAATCAATGGGAACATTGTGCTACACCTCCAAAAGGGAGCTCCAGAACCGTTTATGACAAATATTCATATTTTTCAGGTTTTAACACAAGTAATGCTGAAACATTTTATTTTAAATTGTCAAACAAGACAGGGATGAAAACAATGATAACCAACACAAAATTGATATATTCAGATTCATTCTTCGAAAAAATGAATACTTTTGGATTTGATTATTGGGACAAAAATGTTGATTTGAAAAGTGTTTGGGGTACAAAAGATTGGCAAGTACAGGGTAAAGAAGCTTTGTTTAGAGCCTGCATGATCCCAGAACAAATGATATTTTTAAATGACACTGTCCAACAAACCACCTGTCTTGGCTTAGCCAAAATCAAAGATTTAAATAAACCGTCTATTCCAAAGCCAACAATGTTTAGCAATAGCTCTGATACAGATGAAGAAATAGACGTAAACCATATAATAAACCAAAACAGAACACATCCTGATTGGAAACAATGGTTGATCTGGCCCACAGATACAAATAACTGTCAAGACAGATTCCTGAATAAAACACAGGGGTTCAAAATGACCAGGCCAGACCCGAGATATCCCCAAAGACATCACCCAGGGATAATAACAACTTACAGTGTGGGCAAATTATGCCTTCAATGGCTACAAACTTCCACACTGCCTGAAATTAAGCAACACCTAACTTTACTTAGTGATGGTGCTGACTTGCGTGATTTCATAATGGGACCACGCAATCAGCGTCAAAAGCGTTTCATAGCAGCCTCTGTATATGCAGCATACAATGAGGCCTGGAAGGTTACTCAAATTGAAACAGCAGAGAGAATACGGGAAATTGACCGTATCAATTTGGAAAAATCACTTTCTGTAGTGGACAATGGGTTAATGACTCTGTCCTCCAGAATTTTTTCATTGGACAGCATTGTGTCTTCAGCAATCGATATATTATCGCAAGACTTACTGTTATTACAACATGGTCAGTCACAATTGCGTTCTATTGTACAGCTTGGCTGGACGTTACAAAATCTGCGTTCAGGCTATGTGCCTTGGCGTTTAATCAACACAACGTCACTATTCCAAATCTTTAACCTTACTGATAGACAAATCGGTATGGCGCAAAAGGGTGCTGATTATACAATCTTGAGCATTGAAAAACTAGAAAGATTACCAATGACAATGTCAGAACGACCTGTCAGTGAATGGATAATACACGGAATCATAAATATTCCAATCTCAACCTTCAGGTTTCAATACTGCCAAAAATATATACAGGCTGGCATGTACGAGAAATTGGGAAAGGGGTACCTTAAAACAACTTGGAACCTGCCCTATTCACATGCATGTGTCAGTAATAAAGGACAGAAAGTGTTTCTTAGTGGCAACAATTGTGCTATGTCACTAAGCGGCACGCTTCTGTGTAACGGAATTAGTTTGCATGGAGCCTGTGAAGGGAATTCATACAACCTTTCATGTCACCAGCAAGGCGCACCTGCAACTGAAATAGAACCATTCTTTCAAAGACTCTATAATGGGAGTTACATTCTTATTGTAGACCGCAGATGTTGTAGTCTTATGCCCGGGACTCCTTATCTAGTCACTACGACTGCGAAGGTCAAGTGCTGTGGACGTTCTTTGTTCCCCAGCTCCTTTCCAGACAGGGAGGCAAGGGCATGGCCCAATTTGAAAATTACTTCTATTCGAATAGATACTTTAAGCAGAATGAAAACAGTGCTTCTTCAGACGCCTACAAGGCTCACGTCATCAAAAGAAACGTATGATCTACAAGTCGCAAGGACGACTGCAGAGATACATACATTATTATCAACTAATTCCCCCGTACATTTCGCGGAAATCCTGAGCGAAATCTTAAATATTTCTGATACCACTGGGGTCTCAAAGGTATTTAAGACAGTATTTTCGATGGCATTAACACCATTCAAAGCCATACTGGGTATTTTTCCAGATTTCGTCCATTCGATTTTTGGCGGACTTCCCCTGATCCTGGGACTAATTGCAGGAATCCTATTCTTAGTCCTTATTTTTCGTTATGGCAACCCA
The DNA here is from genome assembly GCF_964261635.1 of Lissotriton helveticus. Classification (NCBI taxonomy): domain Eukaryota; kingdom Metazoa; phylum Chordata; class Amphibia; order Caudata; family Salamandridae; genus Lissotriton; species Lissotriton helveticus. The sequence goes on from NC_136064.1 coordinate 65,692,547, forward strand.
TGTCACAGACCAAACTCTAGCGACAATGGAAGATACAATCCTAGCCATTGGATACCGGGACCGGATATCAAAAATCCTGGGACTCTCCCGGCTTAGAGACCTGAACATGACTTGGTTTCTATCATTTCGACCAATGTGGCAAAGGTGTGTTTTACCTGTATTAAGGTGTTTGCTATGCGGAGAAGAATGCGTGTTAGACACCTGTCTGACGCTACAATCGGATGCGCCAGTGGATGCAGATACATTGTTGGTTCCTACCAAGGTTCACGCTTTGTGCTGCCCTCAAAGGCTGCCAATCCTGATGACGGCATTCGTGGAATCTTCACCACTACGATTGAAGAGTAGTGAAGTTCAAGATGAAAGCAGCATCGAACAGGTACGACCTTCTGTCAGCAATGCAAATCAGAATGTCAATGGAGACAATCATGCGCACGAATGCATGGTTACCCCTTTTTCCGACTTAGTGGAACTTTCCCATGAAGCTGTTAACAGTTTTTTCGAAAGCCTTAATGATATGATGTTCTCTCCAGAACAGAAATAGAGACTTTTGAGCAAGCTCGCACACGGCGTTCCCTGAATTCGGCCTTCAACTTTAAAAATAAAGTCACATGAACAATTTTTCCCACCAGTTCACGGACAGCAATTTTTTAGCAGCCCCAAATTAATTTTTACTAATTTTCGGGACACTTATCTTCTGCTTAAAGTAAGAAACTATTCCTAGAGAACTAAGATTTCTATTTTTAGATACTTTATAAACTTTAGTTGCCCGCTGGTATGTTCACAAATATTTGATTATGTGATGAAATGGTCTCGAACTTTCTTTCTGTATAGCCATATTAAGAGCCATTTCATGTGTATTTCTCATATACCAAATAAGCAATAATGTATACAAATGCGTGTTTACTTTAGCGTTTAATTCATAGCTTGAGTGCATACAATATATATGACTGCAATTTTTCAGTATATTTGAAAATTTCAAAATGCATTTATGTATTTTGGGGTGGTAAGGTATACACTATACTCTATAGTATGTTGTACTATGTTATACTATGCATAGATTAGTAAATATGACCATAGTTAGCGTGGAGTGGGTGTCATGTATTCCTATAGGTTCTGAATCAATCCCCCTATTCCTGACCCTATTCTGGTTAAACTAACTATCAGGTTAACTAACAGTCAGCCCATGAGGCAAGAAAAGCCCCCATGATGCAGATACCGTTATCTGACGCAGTCACACTACGGCACAGGAACGTGTTATCTGATTAGGTCATAACGCTTGAGATCTAATTAGACAAGCGACATTCCTCCAGCCCCTGATAAGGCATACGACGTTCTCATAACAAATCAAACCTATGACAACCTGGAAAATCCGTGCGGCCATTGTTTTGATTTCACAGAGAACTTTAGTAAAGAATGTGCTAACGAGCAAGTCGTATGACATCTTTATTGACGTATCTATGTCCATCCTTACGTCAATCTCGGCACCTTTAAGGTATAAATATTGCCGATCTTGCCCTATGCAAACACACGCGTGGTGACGAGACGGAGCAGCCATACTTGCCGAAGCCCAGAAGCAGAGCAGACCCCGCTGGCAGCAGCCCCGCCTTCCTGACGCGCTGAGAGACGCGCTGCTATCTCCTGCCGAGAGACCCAGCACCGGCGCTTTCGGGCAGCCCTCGCAGGCAGCCTGGAATATCGAGAGCAGAGAAAGAGATACCATTCCTCATTCATCCTAACTTCCAGGTACAGAACTGAATAACCCCTCACAGAGAATTCTTTAGGTATTCACTTGGCAAAAACAAACTTAACTTAAACTGTAACTTTCTATTCCCGCCCACGCATTAGACTTAGGTCAGGTACACGGGGTAGGCTTATTTAGAAACACCAGTTGAGTACATTTAGTCAAATGTATATGTGCATGTAAATATATTTTAATCATTTTAAACATCATATGGCTCAGAAACCATATCAATGTTTTTACAGTATTATTTTATACTATTGCTTTTAATGTATGCACTTTACTTAACTATAAGTATTGCAATAATATCGATCCATTTCTCTTGTACGAGAAAAGAGACTGATCAATAAATAACACCTTTTTATTGAACACGCCCGTCTCTTCCTTTTCTCTACAATCTGATGAGACTAAGAATGCACGTACTGACTGAGTAAAATAATTGCCTTGTGCTCACACGACTCTCGAGATTGACTCTTGATTAGGGGAGAGCAAAGTTGTCATGTTCTATGGTTGTCAGAAACTAAATCCCTTCTTGTCTAATCAGGGGAGTTAATTCTTTCCTGAACATTCGAGAAAGTTTCTAGCGAACTCTGAGCTACGCTGGCAAACCCAAAACTTAAGTCTAGTATCGACAGTAGTAGACCTAGTTAACGTCTGGCCTAGGCCTTTACTGCTGTAGGTATTATTCCAATGCGCAGAGCCTATTGGGAAGATAGGAACTACACTACAGTTTCCGTGAGAAACAAGAACAAAACAGAGCTGCTCCAGCAACAGGAGGGAGGGGGCCGCTCAGGGTAGCTGTTATCGGCGCTGCACGCCTCTCTGCAGACTCCCCCTGCATTCCAGAGAGGCGCGCGACGCGATCCGGACTGCCGTGCAATGCTGTGGAGACAAGACCGGGCCGCGCGCACAACGTTATCCTATGGAAAAACGCTGCGCGCGGCCAGGTCTTGTCTCACTTCGTCGTCTTCAAACTGCTGAGACGCCGACTATAGTTCTCTGGCGAGAACGCGCTTTCAGCGCGTTACTAGCCGAGACCTAAAAAGCAGTGCTAACCGCGGTTAGCGCTGCTTTTTTTATCACTAACAGGGTTAGCGAAATCCTTGATAATAGGAGAAATGTCGCTTAACAACATTTCTCCTATTATTTTTCTCTGGAACGCCCCCTTTGCATCTCAGAGATGGAAGGGGATGCGAATTTGCATGTTAGCACCCTGTTGCTGATAGGGAGATAATTTTATCTCCGCTTTCTTAGCTTTTAAAGCCAAAAAAGCGGAGATAAATCCCTTGATAATATGCCCCTCACTTATATAATTCTTCTCACACAATTGTCAAATCATACATCTAATCTAATTTTAAAATCCAGCAGCTCTATCTATCTGGTATTACTCAAGAAAAGCTTGGCTCGGCTTCAGAGAATGCAAAATACAGTTGTCAAGATTCTGTTCAATTTACAGATGTTTGGCCACATCTCAGAATATCTTAAACAACTACACTTTCTTCTGATTAATAAGAAGATCCAGTTCAGATATGCCTGGGTGCAATAGAAAGTGCTCTATGGCAGAAGCCCAACATTCCTCTCTTAGAAAATTTGTGAAATATGTTACTCTCTCCAGCTTAGCTCATCGAGCAATCTTGAATGGTCTGTAAAAAGACTTAAGCTTACCGTATACGGTGGACGAGTCTTTCAGGTCCAAGGAATCATTTTAAGGAATCCCTTATCTCTTTAAGAGCAGAAACAAATCTTCTTAGGTTTACAAAACTCCTCAAGATATGACTCTTCATACACTCCCTCGAAATGTACTATTTGTTACAGTGTGCTAAACAAAACTTAAATAAATACATTTCTGCCTGGAATTCTGTGTTACTTCTTACCAGGGACTATTGTGTGCATTGGTAATTGATGAGTCTCAAATAAATTGCTTAATACACAGAACTAAGACATTGGGTGCCCTGGCTTCAAGGTTGTTAAGTACTGCTAGTGATAATAGTTGTTTCTCTCTCCCTCTTTTTCACCACAAATTCCCTCTAGACCCATCAGTCTCAACCCACCTTAATGCCCTCCCACCCCATATATCCCATCTTCACTGATTCCTTTTCCCTTTTTAAAGCATGCAAACAATATAGTTAGAATAGACTAAATGTATTCTCTTCATTTAATTGATTGCTGTAGAATGTATGTTTGGTGACTCCTCTTATTTGCTGCTACAGTGTTCCTGTCCAGATGAAGGTTATTAGGAATAAAATTATTCCAATACATAGAGTACCAAAAAGAAAAAAAGTCACCGAGTGAATAATGTGCACTTCTTTCTACACTGTATTTTTTTTTAGTGAGGAGTGGTTCTGGGCAGTTGCACGCATAATAAAGACTGTAGTAATATTTTTTGGTTTGTCTGTGGCTTTTCCTCCCAGCTCGCTTTTCTTTTGACCCATTATTTTCCTGTTTCTTGTCACCACCAAGTATGTGTTAATTTTGACTGTATCATTTTTGTATTTTATATTGTAATCTGTAAAATATTGGTAAAAGTGATATATTTACTAATTGAAACTATATAGGTGCATAGTGCACGTTATTTTTCTTTTCTCAGATTCCCCTTGGATGCTCCTTACCTTTCATACTCTGGTAGGTTATACAATGCGTTTTAAACCCTTATGCATTTAATACATAATATACTAAATATAATTTACTAAATATATATCCAATGGAATTCCGTACTCTTTTTGGTAGTTTAAAATAAGATTCTGTTCCGGAGATAGAGTTATTCCCTAGTTGTTCATAAATGTTTTCAATTCAATTCAATTCAATTCAAATCTTTATTTCGGTTAAACAAACCATAAAAGAGTCATTGACATAAAATACAATACAATCTCTAAAAACAAGTGATACCAATAATATCAATTTCAGTTTCCAATTAAAGGCAGGCGATAAAAAGGGGTCACGATAAACAATGCAACATTTTTCTGGGGGGAGCTTAACAAAAAGGGGGTGGTGATGGACAGAGTATCTGAGTTAATCAGAACACTCCTACCCAGTCAAGAGATCAGGGCTTGATCCATCACCGTTTTTTAGCTCATTGCACCATCCCAGTTCAGAACCTGGCTATATGCAAATTAGTCTGTCCCTGGCCCAGTGCATCATGGGAACAGGGCAGACCAAACTACCAAGCCAATTCTTCACTGGAAAGGAAACAAGCTTCCGGGGACCGGTTTCTGGCATTACAGCCGTCTTCAGCCCGGCTTGCTTGAATCCTGATGGTGCAATGAGCAAGGGACTCATGTCTGAGCATACCCTTCCACACTCATGGTGGCCAAAATAATTACAAAAAGGGGGTGGTGATGGACAGAGTATCTGAGTTAATCAGAACACTCCTACCCAGTCAACAGATCAGGGCTTGATCCATCACCGTTTTTTAGCTCATTGCACCATCCCAGTTCAGAACCTGGCTATATGCAAATTAGTCTGTCCCTGGCCCAGTGCATCATGGGAACAGGGCAGACCAAACTACCAAGCCAATTCTTCACTGGAAAGGAAACAAGCTTCCGGGGACCGGTTTCTGGTATTACAGCCGTCTTCAGCCCGGCTTGCTTGAATCCTGATGGTGCAATGAGCAAGGGACTCATGTCTGAGCATACCCTTCCACACTCATGGTGGCCAAAATAATTACAAAAAGGGGGGGAGCTTAACAAAACCAGACAATTGGAATTCCTAATCCATTATTACAACCAGTCGGTCCCTAGTTCGCTAAATGCATGGCAGATACACTGTTTAAAATTTGGAACAAATATAAATATTAATAAATATTAATAAATACCAGGTGCTAATATTAGTTAATATTATTAACAATGATAAAAACATGTTAAAGGACAAATAAAAAGTTTTTTTCATAAATGTTTTACTTTTGTGAAAAAACACAGAATGACGCCTTTAACCAGAAAGGCAGCGAAGCATATAATGATATGTTATGTCGCATTAAGGTATCAGCTTTAACATAGTCCACTAAAATAATTTATATTGTACTGTAACTCTTTCAGAGTGTAGGCACTGATCCTCATTGACCACAGTCAGGGTGGACCGAGCTATTGTGTCTGCCCAATGTACTGTTTAATATTTCACTTTGGTTGAGCGGACCAGTACAACACATTGCTGAATATAGGTTGCTGTTAGAAAATAGACTGAATGCAAAGTTTCAGTGGGATTTCATACTCCCGCAAATTGCAAAAAAATATGTCAAAGGTAAAATCTTATGCATTATTAAAACATTTATTTAGTTAGGAGCACATCCCTATCCAAAACTAATAAATCTCATGATGTTTTCTTTCTCGGTCTCTATGACTTGCATTCTTGCTTGAGGAGAATTCTAATTTTGACTATTTTTGTGTGTTACAAAGAAGATGCACCTAGATTTCATTATTACTACAGTATCCACAGTCTGGCTATCAAGAGGGTCTCTTTCCATTACCAATGAGCCAAAGGTAATACTGTTGTAATTACCCTTTTTGGAACAAACTGCCTGCCCTTGAAAGTCTTTCTATTTTCATGGAAGAACAACACAATGATATTGCAGGTATTGATTAAATTAGAGTAATTCTGCATTTCTACGTTACTCTTTGACGCCGAATAAACGCTAAACATGCGATTACTCCTTCTTGCGTACATTGGAGGGAAATACCTAGGGCAAGAGCACATGTAGGGAGCTCCCGTAGCCGCCTGCGCTCGCTATTTATGCTCTGCTGCATTTAGTGCTATTTATTAGCGGAAAAATGTATCCTCGCGTCCATTTTGGATGTATTGTGGATATTGCGCTGAGAAAATAGTGCTACATGTCAGGAGTACGCTGTGAAAAATCCTACTTCAAGAACACATTTATCGCGCACGAGTGGCTGCGTGCGCTCATTTTTAGCCATCTTCTGCCATTTGGTGTTATATCTTAGCACAAAAATGCATCCATGCTTCATTTTGGATGAGAGGGGATAATTTTGGGGGAAAATCCGGATGTATGTCATTACAACGCATGCTTTCACTCCGCATGCCATTATGGCGCAACTTTTACAACGCAAGTCGTTACAACGACTTGCGTTGGGGGGCGCTGGATAGTGGAATAGTTGAATTTACTATTCCAACTCCAGTCCCCGTGGATAGTAGGGAAGGTGTAATTAAACTATTCCCTATCCTAGAGCGCCCTCCAGCGCAAGTCGTTGTAATAGTTGCATCGTAATGGTAGCGCGGAGTAAAAGTTGCGTTGTAAAGGATGTTTCCCGAAAAATCCTGTCCCAGGAGCACATTTAGGGCCAAATTATCAAGAAAGGGCGATACATTATCGCCACTTTTATCGGCAGGAAACTGCTGCTAAAGCGGCGATAATGGGCTTGATAATATGCCCTTGTGAATTCCCATAGAAGCCCATGTTAACATCAGAACCTGGGCTGCTATGGGAATTCACAAGGGCATATTATCAAGCACATTATCGCCGCTTTAGCGGCAGTTTCCTGCCGATAAAAGCGGCGATAATGTATCGCCCTTTCTTGATAATATGGCCTTTGGTGAGCCCAGCTGACTACTCACTATTCGTGTTGCATTTAGCACTACTTCGTAGTGCAAAATGCATCCTCGTATTCATCTGAGACGTTAGGATGCATTTTTGTGCTAAACACAGAATTACTCTTCTTGCGCAAATCTGCATAATCTCGCAGAATTCATAGGTAATTCCACATGATTTTGCTACACTGACTTAAGGCACCCCTAGTATCGATCTACGAAGCTGCCCTGACCAGCCCCCAGTGTCCTCCTCATTTTTCTAAGGCAGCAGCTGCTTTGCTTTCTTGGTAAATTTCTTTATTACATATGACCTATTCTCAATCCATTTTTAAGAATAGAGCCATCCTGGTCAGTATCGCCCGAGTTATAGAAATAACGCACAGGATAACTTAGCTAAATGATGTGTTGGAACTTTCAGCTTTTGATGAGACACTTTTCTGCAAGTCCCAAGTTAGTGTATTAGCCTTCTCACACCCCACCAGTAGTTTTTGTTTCTACTACTGGACCTTTCTGGACCTTTCTGCAAGCCTATCAGAACAAGTCAGGTTCTCCTTTCAAATAGCTAATGATTTTGAATACATTGCCACTGGTCCTGTGTTATTGATTTTGCTTTCACAACTAGAGTGGGCTTTGGGCAGCACCTTGCTCATGATTGCATGCCTTTCCTGGCTATCTCCCTTCCCTTATCCTAGTGTGATGGCTTTACTCTTTATTCTTCTGATTCGATGAGTGTAGCCTTCCACTGTTTTTTGCTTGACTGTAACAAAAAACACACTGATCCTTCGTAAACATACTTAAATTTAAAGAACCAAGTGGCAAATAAAATGTATTCAAAGAAGTTTATGAAAAACTCATAGCTGCAGTGAATATTGGTGCAAAATAAACATGCTTGATGCTCTTTAGAGGTGATGCACACAAGAGATAAATTGTGATAAAAAAAATCAACAAGTGTATCAACAAGCACAAGAACAGCATGGCCCTTTACAGGAAATTCTCAACAATCATATAGGGTCCATGTTTATAAAGTTGTTGGCGTTTCGATCCCAATAAAAATGGAGGGATCATCATCAGGATTCAAGGGGATAAAGTGAGTCCGAGAGATAGATTATGTTAGGTAATGCAGTTGCTAAATGAGGGGTCCCAGGTGACAAGCCTCAGGAACAGGATGGCCTGAGCTGGGAATATGCTGGATCCCCAAATGGGGCTCCAATCAAGCCGCAGAGGGAAGGACTCGTGTGGTCTGGGTCCCAAGACTGAGGGGTAGATGTATCAAAATTCCATTTTGCGATTTCTAAATAGCGATTTTTAAGGAATTGCTATTTAGAATTCTCAAAATGGAATGTATGTAAAAAATCGCTATTTTTTAGCGATTTCTTAGTCTTCCTTATTTGCGAATTCGCATTTTGCAAATTCGCAAATAAGGAATAATTTCCCATGCATTCCTATGGGCCAGGGGGCCCATAGGAATGATTGCGAAATATTTCTTAATTGGCGAATCGCAGTTTGCGAATTCACAAATTGAGAATAATTTCAAGGGTGCAGGGGTGTCTCAAAGACACCCTGCTGCACCCCTGAAATGTACATGTGTGTGCATATGGCGCACATACATGCCCTATGGGCATGTATCTGCGTCACATGCCACCTTCACAAATGAAAAATAGGGCATTTTTAATTGAAATCGCAAATTACCACCAACTACAAGTTGGTGGTAATTTGCGATTTCTTAACCCAAATTCGCAATTTCAAAAGCCTACATACATCGCATTTAAGGAATCGCAAAATGTGCGTTTCCTTAGATGCTTAAGAAAAATAAGGAATCGCAAATTATTGCGATTCCTTATTTTGCAATTTTTTAATACATTCCAAAAAATGCAAAAAAGCCTTTTGCGATTCGCAAAGGCCGAAATTTGCAGAATTCCGGCCTTTGCGAATCTCAAAAGGCTTGATACATCTACCCCTGAGTGACAGATTCCTTCGCTGGGCACGAATCAGCTCAAAAATTGAGGTTCATTAGTTGCGCTAACTGGCAGGGCCGGCCCTAGGGCATTGCGGACGGTGCAACCGCACCAGGTGCTGACCTTGCATGGGGGCGCCTGTTTGCTAGTTTATATTGTGCTTAAAAGCAACTGCTGCAGCGTTCCTGCCTCCAGCAAATTTCAGGCAACAATATGTCAAGAAAACTCCAGTGATTAATGTTCTCCCAGGCAAATTGGATATTTGTCTAGTAGAAGTTTTGACTCCTTGAAGTTTTGATTCTTGGTAAGGTAGAGCAGAGGGTTAACACGCCTGTTGCAAAGAAGATGTACCATGCAGATCACAAAGTGAATGTAATGTAAACAGGTCAGTGAGTTACTGCTTTTGTCAGTGACTTCCTTTTGTTAGTTGCAGTTTACAGTGAGCTATTAGGTGTCAAAGAACTGCGTGCAGACTTCAAAGTATAGCTTGGAGCGTTTGGATTTTTTCCTCAGACTTTTATTATTCTAATGTTGCAAAAAGAATTCACTTGGATACAACTCAGTTCTTGTTATTGAAGAGAGCCCCAATCCATTGTGTTACCTTTTAAATTCAGAGTTTGTGCTTCTCCAGACCAAGTACTGTTCAACTATACTGCCTACCTGTATGGATAATATGTGAATCCACTCCTTGTTGTCCTCTGTCTTACGTACATTTCCTATACACTGAATTACTCACCTATGATTGATAGTCTCTGTGTAATGTGTGTGTTATGTAAAGTGCTCTGACACCCTTTACTTTTCAATTTTAATTTGATAGCGTCACTCATAGTGACGCTATAAAATTAATTAAATGCCTCTGAGAGAGAGTGGTTATGGAGACTGTTAAAGGGTGGTGGAGTTGGTCATTAGGGGGCGCCAAAAAACATTGTCGCACTGGGCGCCACCAGTGCTAAAGCCGGCCCTGCGACCTGGCAGCATAGAGTCCTTTCAGGAGATTGACTTCTCAAAGTGCCTGCTAGGCCACTGTTAAGCATCCTTGTTTCCAGTTATTCAGGTTGGCGCAAAGGACTTCAAGAAACGCAGGAAGGCTCTGTTCCCTGCCTACGTGCACTTACCACCGCTGTAAGTCATCCTTTACACTCTTTCCAAATTGCTATTGCGGGTTCTGTGGGTATTAATCATGTTTCTACATGTCTGTGATTGCCATGATCTGTTTTCCGGCCACCTCGATTATATGTGTGTAAGATTATAGTCTATTCTAATGCGGATTCCACAGGCAGGCTGATGGAGAGTGGGTTACTTCATTTAGGGCCAGATGTACAACAGAAAATACATGCGCAAACGGGATTGCGACCTGTTTGCGCATGCAATTTTCCTCTGGGCCATGTATTAACACTATTTTGCAAGTTGCAAATAATTTGTGACTCGCAAAATAGTGTTTTGCGACTTGCTATTAGGAAGGGACGTTCTCTTCCTAATAGCGACTCACAAGCCATGTACGAATGTTTTGCGACCGTAATTGCGGTCACAAAACAATTGCAATTTACCGCCCTCTTCAAGATGGTGGTAATGAGGGATGCCCGAGGTCCCTGCAGGGGACCCCGTAGGAGGGCAAACCCCCCGTAGTAGGGCGTGGGGAACTGAGGAGCGGTAGGAGGAAGGGTGGGACAGGGCGGGGCCACACGAGGGAAGCCGCCCCTTTCCCGGGACCTGATATAGGGGAGCCCGCCCAGGATGCGCCCTCTTTGCTGCTCTCCCCCCCCTGTTAGCTGGACGTGCCAGGCTGCTCCTCGCCAGCCCTGGCATTAGACCCCCCCTCTCTCCCCATCCCCCCACGACGCCGGACGCGAGGCCCGCACTTTCCGCTCCCCTCCCTACCGCTCACCCGCTGAAAGGGGGGATGTGGGGAGGGGGTGAATATTAACGATGTATTTGTGTTCTTTCAGGTTGCAGGAGGAGTTACAAGGTGACCCCCATCAGGACAGGCGCAGGAACAGGACCTGAGGGCCTAGTGCGAGACGCACAATGCTGAGTCATACCTAATCCAAGGGGCCCTTCTTGGGGACTTGGTTCCGACGGCACCCCGTTAGTCCTGAGGGCGGTTGTAGCCTGTGCAACCGGGGGTTTGCTAATAATGCCTCGCCTGACTGGGCAAGGTGTGAGTTGACTCTCCCTGGTCCGGAGGGTGGGACAGGTGGACGATAGGTCCACCGGTGGGGTTTTTTTCCTCCCAGGCTACACACCGGGCTATGGCCACTGGTGTCTGTTTTGGCTCAACTTCAGGCGCCCTGCAACAAGGGGTTGTGGGGTTAAGGGGTCACCTGTCAGTTAACCCGCTCTGTTATTTGTATTACAAATAAACCTGCAACTCTTCTTCCCAAAATACTTGTCTGTGTTTCATTTGGGTGGTGTGGGTTGCGGGACGAGGTGTACCGATGCAACTACTATGTAATTGTAAGATGGAAGGGGTCCCCAGTGGCCCCCTTCCCCTTTGCAAAGCAGGGGAAAATACTTTTTAGGGGCAAACAGTGGTCCCAGGGACCACTACTGCCCGTAAAAAAGTGAAACTAAAACGTTAAATTTTTTAATTTTTTTAATACATCCCGTTTTCCTTTAAAGAAAACCGGCTGCATTTTTTTTTTTTAAACAGCTTTATTTAAAACCAGTTCCAGACATGGAGGTCTGCTGAGCTCAGCAGGCCACCATCCCTAGGAGGGCCAGCCATTCCCAATGGGTCGCAAATTGCGGGTGCCTCATTAATATTCATGAGGCTTGCATTTTGCTACCCATTGGGAATCGCAATCAGTGTCTTAGACACTATTGTACTTTTGAAATGGCGGCTCGCAAATTGCGAGTCGCAATCAAGCGCAATTTGCGAGTCGCAATTTCAAATGGTCGTACATCTGGCCCTTTGTGTGCTATCTTAATTTGAATACATTTAACCATGCTTATGTTAATTTAATTTTTGTCTTTATTCAGAATTCTGTACATGATTCCAATTTATTTATAGAACGTAATACCAGCCCAGAAGCAGAAAATAAACAGTGCATATCAGGAGACTGCTTACCTTCTGCTGTTGGGGCTGCTTTTGCCACCTTGGAGGCCAGGGTTTGAAAAGACAGTGCCAGGGGTCGCAAGGGACAAACGAGGGGTTGCAGCCACAACCCCTATATGAAATTCATATGCATGTGGCCTGATTCCAAGGAGACGTTTCTGCCTCCAAAGGCTGAGTCCAAGGGTACCATTACAATAGCCCAGGCCTCAGCCTTGGTTTCAAACCTTAGCTTCTTTAGAAGTGGACTACCGAAAACATTAACGGACAGATCCAGTGCACAAGCTGAGCCATGAATCTGGCAAGTAATTCATGCAACAAAATATGCAAAGTCTCTAAAATGTAAAAAAAAATATTTGATTTAAATGCAAAAAAAGATTCACCGTAGTAGTTTAAATGATATCACTGCTTTGAAAAGCATTTATTAAAAGGGAATTGTGATTTTAGGTTGACCTTAGAAACGTTCTTGGCCTCCTAACAACATTGCTATTAATGAATTAAGAGGCTGTCATGAGCGCCCTCCCCATATGTGGCCTAGAACCTTATTGTACATAGAGCAACATTATAGTCTATTAAATGAAACACAAGTGAAAGACTTGGCCAGGATCACACATTTTGGTCAAGTGGAGAAGCCTGGATTGATGTCAGGTTTTGTGGTTTCACATTGTGCAATTCTGCCAATAGATGGGCATCTCTTTATTTCTCATGTTTTAGGCCTCATCCAGGGCACCATTGCGGCAGTTTAATAAGTCTAGGATGTGCGGAGCTCTTACTAGTGAGCATAGTTGAATGTAAATTCTGATTAATGTCCATAACTTGTGGTGTCTCTCATTGTTCCTACATCTCCATGCTAGTGTTGGCTTTCTATGCAAACTAGTTACATTTCCTTGTAAAGGCCAATATTTTCTTGAAAAGGCTAGTTGGAATGGAAAAGTATGTGCCCATTTCTTTTGAGTTAAATTTATCATCATTTCCTTCTCATCCTTGGACACTGGGAGGCTTGCACATATTTGGATGTGGAACTGATACCTCTTACTGTGAAATATTTGCTCCATTCTTTGTGTAGGTATTCTGGTAGTACTGATTTCAGGGTGAGCTGTTCTCCGTTTACGGTGGTGAATGGTAGGGGTTTATAGTTGTCCCAACAGTAAGAAAATGAGAGATGTCTGCTTCTAATATGGAGGTGACAACCTTTTGAGAGCAATGTGCAATATGTAAAAACATCTAAGCAGAGCCCCAAATGTTTTTTAGGGTGCTGTTGCTGAATGCCTGGTTCATTTTGACAGTACCTTTTTCTTTCAAAACCCTATACTTGCTTAAAATTGATCTTTTTAAAAGCATTTCTTTTACACCGTTTTCTGCCTTGATCACTGTTTCCATATCTCTTTCTCCTTCTATCTACACGTTAGTCTTTTTCTTTTGCTCTGTCATGGTCTGTTGGTGAAAAATGAGCGGGTAAACAAAGGAGAGAGCGAAGATTATGTGGGGGTACGTCCCTATCCCCAAGATAAGCTATAAACAAACAGCGTGGACGGACTAACTTGCAAAAATAGACAGACTCACTTGTATTGAGATTTACATGAGTGCGAGAAAACCATTAGGTTTGTTAAAAGACCCCTCACCCACTAACTTAGTTGGTGGCATGATTCATCATTGGGGTCCCAACCGGGTAGCCGAGTGCCACCCGGTCGTGCTGCGATGCCTGATTACAGCAGAGCTGGTGTCGTGTGATATGTGAGTGAAGTGGTGCAAGTTAAAATTATCTTTGGGAATCCTTGCCAAATATTTTATTGTTAGCGGCCCAGGATAAGGTTAAAAACAAAGAGGGCAACATTGGAGAAAAATGCTCCTTGTTGCCACAATGGAAAGTCTACATGTTTCAGCCCCTTTAAAAAGGTGGGGGCTTTCGTCAGGACCAGGTGAATGGAGTGAATGTGGCAAAATTACACCATGTGTAAGGTGATATAGCAGCACACACTAAGGTGTGTTGTATGGTGGGTGGTGTCTGTATACTTACCTACCCACGGATAAAAAACACTGGCTAATGGTTTTCTGGCACCCGTTTAAATCTCAATACAAGTGATTCTGCGTTTTTTTGCAAGCGGGTCCATCCACACTGTTTGTTAATGGTGAAAAATGAGCTTCACTCCCCTAAAATGAGTGCAGGTGCCCACCAAAGACACACTAAGGGGCCCAATAGGATGGCGGGCGGACTGTGTCCGCCCGCCATCCCATCGTGGAAAGGGACCGCCCGCCATAAGGGTGGGGGTCCCGTGGGAGAAATTAGGATCCGCCCCCCACAGTGGAAAATGCCTGTCTGAGAGACACCGCCACCATATAGATCCCTTTTCCGCCCGGTCGCAAGGCGACCGGGGTGGAAAAGCGGCGGACAGTCTTTCCGTCCACCGCGGACCCGCCCAGCCATAATAATATGGCAGGGGGTCATCCGCCCGCCATCCAAATGGACCTCTAAGTGTGGGGGTAAGGCTGGGTAAAACTTCGCACAGGAGGATGGTCTCACCCCTGGAGAATGCTGACAGCTAAAGCAATCACATCTACATGGAAATGTGCTAAGCACAAAATAGTACTCCTGGTGAAGTGGGCTGGCGGCATAGTGAGTTTGTTCAGTCCTTTGGCAAAGGAAGTTTTACACGGATAAAAGGCAACATTGTTTGACATGTAGCTTACAAAACCATGAGGCATATTTACAAGGAGTTAACGCCATCAGAATGTCATTTTTTTCCAGTGTTCTGGTGGCGTTAAGTCCTTTGCCTTATTTACAAGGCAGCATTAAGCCGCTTAACATGGCTTGACAATGCCTTGTAAATAATGCCCCTATTCATGCATCACTTAGTGTGAAAGGGGCGTGCAATGGGTGTTGCAGTGGGCATTCCGCCGCAACACCCATTGCTCTTTTATGCAGTACCATATTCACAAGGTATGGGCAGCGCCAAAAATATTGAGAGGGAATACCTGGTGTTAAGCAGGCGAAAAAAAGGATAAATGTTACATTTCTCCTCATATTTTGCTCTTTCCATGTGTGCAGCATGCAGCACACATAGAAACAGCAAATTGACTTTTAAGATTGTTTACATGCAGGAAGGTGTCCCTTCTTCCAGATAAACAATTGCCCCTTCAATTCGGGCAACTAATTGATCAGTTTACCACTTTGTTAAATACTGTATTTTATAAATGTATACCTTTTAGGGCTTTAAAGTATCCCCTATGTTTTATATTTCATCTTTCCTTATGACGACCACTTGATGTTTGGCTTCAGAAATGTTCTTCCTGTATTTTTTTTAGTACTTTTTCTAAGGAAATTTTTAAGGTGTGGGGTTAAAGCAGAAGGAGAAATGCCTACAGGACATGCAATATATGTATGCTCGGCAAGTGCTGATTGTCCATGTACTTAAGGACACAGGCAAGATCTACACATATGACCATTGTGTAACAGCTACAATCATGGCTGCATAAAACACCTTCTTCTCAGGCCCCTCAAACAAATTCACAGGAGAGTAATTTAGTGAATGTGCAGTTTGTGTTGGTGCATTGGCATACAGTTAGATGGCATTGAGGTTTTGTGTGCTACTTGCCTCCGGGTTGTGTGATGCAGTGTGGCAATCATTTGCTTGCTGGTGTCTTGGTGCAGTGAAATTAGAGTTTTAAAATGGCATGTTACTTGGGTAAATCTTTATGGTGCAAGGAGTGTAGTGAGGTAAGAAAGGAAGATATATTGGTTGAATTACATACTGGTAATCTTCTGTACTCTCTTTCTCACTTCTTATTACCAGTATTTATGTTAGCACCTTCCCGTCTGCAACTGTGCCTTTCTGCATGGGTATGCTCTTTTATGCAAGGTATCCAACTTCTATTTTCCCTATTCTATGCACCAGAGTCCACAAACGTTTGCATGGAACTCGATCTAATTTTGAAACGTCAGTTTGATGGGACTTTTTCTTCAACACCCAAAATGCCTGCATCACTTTAATATATTCATATTTCTTTGTGCTACAGCCTGATGGATATCCATGCAATGCTTCTTAAGAGTTTCTAAGAGATGTCTGATTCCAGCAGGAAGATAGTGCTTTTTCTTTAACTTCCAAAGTACTTACATCTTCGTATATATACAGTTTTGTATGCACCACAGCATTTGCTCTGGAGCCACCCTATTCAACAGAACCCCCCTCACCTACGTACAGGCCTCAAGTCTATTAGTGTTGTCCAGCTCATTCTGCCATGGCCCATCCTCCAACATTATTTACAACAAGGGGTGGTGATGGACAGAGTCTCTGAATTAAGCAGAGTACTCTCACCCAGTCAAGAGATCAGGGCTAGATCCAACACCGTTTTTTAGCCCATTGCACCATCCCAGTTTCAGAACCTGGCTGTATGCAAATTAGTCTGTCCCTGGCCCAGTGCATCATGGGAACAGGGCAGACCAGACTACAAAAGCCAATTCTTACACTGGGAAGGAAACAAGCTTCCGGGGACCGGTTTCTGCCATTTCAGGCGTCTTCGGCCCGGCTTGCTTGAATCCTGATGGTGCAATGAGCAAGGGACTCACATCTGAGTATACCCTTCCACGCTGGTGAAGAATTGGCTTTGTAGTTTGGTCTGCCCTGTTCCCATGATGCACTGGGCCAGGGACAGACTAATTTGCATATAGCCAGGTTCTGAGCTGGGATGGGGCAGTGAGATAAATAACGGTGATGGATCAAGCCCTGATCTTTGGACTGGGTAAGAGTGGTCTGCTTAATTCAGACACTCTGTTCATCACCACCCCCTTTTCTGTATCGTTTTTGGCCACTATAGGTGTGGCAGGGTATACTCAGACATGAGTCCCTTTCTCACTGCTCCATCAGGATTCAAGCAAGCCGGGCCGAAGAGGCTGAAATGCCAGAAACCGGTCCCCGGTAGCTTGTCTCCTTTCTGGTGAAGAATTGGCTTTGTAGTTTGGTCTGCCCTGTTCCCATGATGCACTGGGCCAGGGACAGACTAATTTGCATATAGCTAGGTTCTGAGCTGGGATGGGGCAGTGAGATAAATAACGGTGATGGATCAAGCCCTGATCTTTGGACTGGGTAAGAGTGGTCTGCTTAATTCAGACACTCTGTTCATCACCACCCCCTTTTCTGTATCGTTTTTGGCCACTATAGGTGTGGCAGGGTATACTCAGACATGAGTCCCTTTCTCACTGCTCCATCAGGATTCAAGCAAGCCGGGCCGAAGAGGCTGAAATGCCAGAAACCGGTCCCCGGTAGCTTGTCTCCTTTCTGGTGAAGAATTGGCTTTGTAGTTTGGTCTGCCCTGTTCCCATGATGCACTGGGCCAGGGACAGACTAATTTGCATATAGCCAGGTTCTGAGCTGGGATGGGGCAGTGAGATAAATAACGGTGATGGATCAAGCCCTGATCTTTGGACTGGGTAAGAGTGGTCTGCTTAATTCAGACACTCTGTTCATCACCACCCCCTTTTCTGTATCGTTTTTGGCCACTATAGGTGTGGCAGGGTATACTCAGACATGAGTCCCTTTCTCACTGCTCCATCAGGATTCAAGCAAGCCGGGCCGAAGAGGCTGAAATGCCAGAAACCGGTCCCCGGTAGCTTGTCTCCTTTCTGGTGAAGAATTGGCTTTGTAGTTTGGTCTGCCCTGTTCCCATGATGCACTGGGCCAGGGACAGACTAATTTGCATATAGCCAGGTTCTGAGCTGGGATGGGGCAGTGAGATAAATAACGGTGATGGATCAAGCCCTGATCTTTGGACTGGGTAAGAGTGGTCTGCTTAATTCAGACACTCTGTTCATCACCACCCCCTTTTCTGTATCGTTTTTGGCCACTATAGGTGTGGCAGGGTATACTCAGACATGAGTCCCTTTCTCACTGCTCCATCAGGATTCAAGCAAGCCGGGCCGAAGAGGCTGAAATGCCAGAAACCGGTCCCCGGTAGCTTGTCTCCTTTCTGGTGAAGAATTGGCTTTGTAGTTTGGTCTGCCCTGTTCCCATGATGCACTGGGCCAGGGACAGACTAATTTGCATATAGCCAGGTTCTGAGCTGGGATGGGGCAGTGAGATAAATAACGGTGATGGATCAAGCCCTGATCTTTGGACTGGGTAAGAGTGGTCTGCTTAATTCAGACACTCTGTTCATCACCACCCCCTTTTCTGTATCGTTTTTGGCCACTATAGGTGTGGCAGGGTATACTCAGACATGAGTCCCTTTCTCACTGCTCCATCAGGATTCAAGCAAGCCGGGCCGAAGAGGCTGAAATGCCAGAAACCGGTCCCCGGTAGCTTGTCTCCTTTCTGGTGAAGAATTGGCTTTGTAGTTTGGTCTGCCCTGTTCCCATGATGCACTGGGCCAGGGACAGACTAATTTGCATATAGCCAGGTTCTGAGCTGGGATGGGGCAGTGAGATAAATAACGGTGATGGATCAAGCCCTGATCTTTGGACTGGGTAAGAGTGGTCTGCTTAATTCAGACACTCTGTTCATCACCACCCCCTTTTCTGTATCGCCATTCTTCAACATGGCAAGGCCACATCCGGTCCCATGTACATCCGGTAGACAAAGCAGATGGTAAGAAAGGCACACAACACGGAAACCTTGCCTCAACTCCCGAGCCTTGAGGCTGCCTCAGTGCTGGCCAAGAGAGGTAAAAAGCAACAGTATCCTTCACCAGTACATTTTTGGTTCACGTGTGACCATAAATTCTCCTAATTTAATGTTGTTGCAATACAATGGAATAAATGAGCAAACTCATAAGGGTGATTTTGCAGACAATTACATGAGAATACAGGGGATGTTTGATTTTTAAAGGGCATTTTGTGATTTTCCTTATTAATGTATACATTTTAATCTAACCACAAACCAAGATGGGTGGATAACCTCGCACATTACTATAAAAGTATTGTTCCAAATATACTACAAATTCAGTCACCTATGCTCATTCAGGTTGAAAATATGTTTCCCAAACAATTATTCAGTCTTTTCCAGCTCGCTAGTAAACAGTGAATAAGTATATTAGAGCAGCAAAAGCAACAACATATAACTAACCCTATGTGTTCTACATGAATATGCAAATGCAAATCCAGTATCATGGATTTCTTTATGTCTGCAAAAGGTCAATGTCAAATTTAAAAAGTAGCCTAGTACAACCCAGTTGGTCCTTGTAATGTATCTGCATGAGATTCGCAGGGGATGCAATCAACCACAAATGTAACCCAGCTTCTCCACTAGGGGACGCTACAGTCAAGGGCAGAGCAGGGAGTGTCACTTTTGAAAGGGGTTACCAGCTTGCAAGAGTGTTGGGACCTCAATCAGTGGAACACATTCCAGGAAATGTATCCATGGCTAAGCACTGAAAATAGCTGGCTTGGGTGCAAAATCTGCAGTTAAATGAACCTGCTTAGAGTGTCAAGAGTGTCAGCATCACAGGGTGGGAGAACGTCTAAAGAATAGATCTCTGGGAGAATGTCTGCATCTGGTACAGGAAAAGCTAGCCAGTTAATTTCACTGCAGAAAAAAAAAATAAGTACAAACTTTCTGAAGTACATTCCAAAGCAAGTGAAATACAAGCTCCTTCCAAGAAGGAGGTACTGCAGTAAAACTAGGGCACAGCAGTAGAGGTATTACCATGCCTCAACAGGTAAGGCTTTTCTCCCTCTTTATCATTGTGCCAAAAATAATCATCCATTTGAAGCTTCCCAGGACTATAAGACGTGCAGGTGAGGCAGATGTGGCCTCGATTCTACACAGTGAACACATGCAACACCGATAACAGATTGCATCACTAATGAAATGCAAAGGAAACTTTGCATGGGTATCACTCAACTTGTAAAACCTATGTTTACATTGATGAGCCAACAAAGTTTTCTTCAACTTCTGTTTTATTTATATCCATGCTGCCATCAATGGAAAACTTGTAGCAAATGGGGTTGGCTCCAATCAGTAAGGCTGAGCCTAATCAACTGAATAACAACAAGAAATGCCAGTACTGATACGTAAATCAAGACCAATATTTAGAACCCAAATACAGACAACAGTTCAATACTCAGGGCAGCTATTAAATAGCTGTTTATTCGAAAATATTTCTGTAATGCACGATTTTGAATTAATGTTCAAGTTCGAAAAACACTTAACAACAAAGGACATCAGGACACAGAGTAATGAGGTAAAAATTCATCCAAAATAACACTCGTTAACCATCAGACATATCACATTCAAACCACTCACGTACAAACATTCAAGCTGAATACCTCAAACAATCTGGAAAAACAAATAAACCAGTTGGAGAAGTATACGGTCTGCTCAAGAATCTAAAGCATTCTATAATGATCTAAATCATGCACTGTTGCTAATTCAAATAAATCAATGCGATTTTCATCATCATTTACAGCATGAAATTTACAAACACAGGTCAACGTGAAAAACAAATGAACACCAAGATATAATGAGCAGACCCGAGGGCCTACGCGTTTCGAATCCTTTTGAATAACAGGATTCTCATCAGGGCCAGGCGTCTCAGTCTGTTATGTTCAGCAAGATAAGTTCCAAAGAGTGACCTCCTGTGCGAAAAAGTTGCTGTGCCTTCAGCTAGCTGGTCACATTTTACTTCAGTTCGCTAGGGTGAAACGTAAGGATCGTGCAAGTCCTTCTACCGCGGCATGGGTAGTTCGTAGATGACAATCGGTCGGGCGTGTGCGGGTGTGTCAATCCGGGGCACCAGGCTTCAACACCGGGATAGATGCGGCGTCTTCAAATCAAAACCGCATCGGGAGCACTCGACTCCTTGCTGCGGTAGAAGGACTTGCACGATCCTTACGTTTCACCCTAGCGAACTGAAGTAAAATGTGACCAGCTAGCTGAAGGCACAGCAACTTTTTCGCACAGGAGGTCACTCTTTGGAACTTTTCTTGCTGAACATAACAGACTGAGACGCCTGGCCCTGATGAGAATCCTGTTATTCAAAAGGATTCGAAACGCGTAGGCCCTCGGGTCTGCTCATTATATCTTGGTGTTCATTTGTTTTTCACGTTGACCTGTGTTTGTAAATTTCATGCTGTAAATGATGATGAAAATCACATTGATTTATTTGAATTAGCAACAGTGCATGATTTAGATCATTATAGAATGCTTTAGATTCTTGAGCAGACCTTATACTTCTCCAACTGGTTTATTTGTTTTTCCAGATTGTTTGAGGTATTCAGCTTGAATGTTTGTACGTGAGTGGTTTGAATGTGATATGTCTGATGGTTAACGAGTGTTATTTTGGATGAATTTTTACCTCATTACTCTGTGTCCTGATGTCCTTTGTTGTTAAGTGTTTTTCGAACTTGAACATTAATTCAAAATCGTGCATTACAGAAATATTTTCGAATAAACAGCTATTTAATAGGTGCTCTGAGTATTGAACTGTTGTCTGTATTTGGGTTCTAAATATTGGTCTTGATTTACGTATCAGTACTGGCATTTCTTGTTGTTATTCAATCAATGGAAAACAGCCCATTGTCTTCCTCCTTTACTTGGTTGAGTTGACTAGGGTGGATGCAGAGAAAATGGAGGCCTCACTTTTGACAAACATGGGTTTTGGAACAAGTTCCTTGCATCAAATTGTATTGGGGTTCAGTGGTGGCCCGTATCAGTAGGCATGGTGGGCAGGGGTGGGTGGTGCTAGTCGACATACCACAGCATCGTGAAAATAAAATAAACAAACCACTTACCTTGCTTTCGTTGCATTGCTGACACGGTGATGCGGTGAGCACAAGGTAAGTAGTTTTATTTATTTACTTTATTTTCATTATCTAATCGTATGTCAACATCCATCCCCCCACCACTGTCATGCCCCACTACCCCTTCCTGTATGGGCTTTGCAGTGATGATACAAGTGAAATGCTTTTTGAGATAGTCTAGGGCCTCATTTATGAGGCTATGCGTCACTTTTACGCCGCTGGTGCGTCACTTTTTGTGACGCACCAGTGGCGTAAAAAATGCGGCTTGTTGCGCCATATTTACAAAGTGACGCATCTAGGTGGATGCGTCACTTTGTGAACCCCTGCGCCACATTATACCTGCGCCAGGTATAATGTATGCAAGAGGGGCGTATTGACGCAAGAAAGGGTCGTAGAAGTGACTCAGTGAAATCTATGTGATTTCACTGCGCAACTTCTAGGACACAAACGCGTCAATTGAGGCAGGCGTAAGACTGACACAGGCCCTTTCACATGGGGCTTGCCCCATGTGAAAGGATACATTGCTGGAGTTGCGTCACTTTTTTGACACACTCCAGCAATGCGTCACTTTTGCGCCACACAGATACGTCAGAAATACTGACGTATCTGTAATTCCTTGCGCAATGATGCGTCATACTGTAAATATGACGCATCATTGGTGTTGCAAGGAGGGCGCAGTGAAAAGTGACGCATCGCTATTTTCACGCAGCGATGCGTCACTTTTTATAAATGAGGCCCCTAGTGTTTTGGAAAGGCCATGTACAAATTACCTAGTTGAGAAACTGCAATAGGTATTTAACACCTTGTTATTTTTTAACAACTAAATGCAATGTACCACCCGTCTCCCAAAAATGATTGAATTGAACTTTCTGAATGGGTTGAAGAGTTTAAAACTGCAAGATTCAAAATTGGTTGAGCATTAAATATTCAGTGGATTGCCTCTAGCAAAAGAGCAATCCGAGCAGTGTGGGAGGCAGGTCCAGCCCTTCAAAATAATTTTTATCAGTCAAGCTTAAGCACTTCTTGTGATGCAAGTGGGCTGACTAAAATCCTGATATCAGCAGATTGCTTCTGGATCTAGCTGGTTTTGCAGATGGTACACACAAATTGGGGCACTTTCAGAAGCACTGCAAAGGGATGATATAATGCTGCTAACCAGCTCATTATTCGTGCTGTGAAGGCAGTTGAGAAGCTTAAGGAGTTCCCAGGCAATTATGCAAAGGAAGCTGAACAAGCCATTGAAAGTGACTTATTTAAAGGTCTATCAATCAGAAGGGAAGAATCACATGGGCAGGTGAAAACAAAATCTCCCCCAGTTCACCAAAATCTGGCAGGTAGCGTGCGCTCTACGGTGTATGCACAGTTATACAGCAATAGGTCAGCCGCATCAACTCGGACAGATACATTTTTGACAAGTACATCTGATAAATCCACACAAGTGGCCAAACCACATTGAGAGCACATAGCATGAAGGTGAAAAACCACATGACCTGCAGGAGATCCTCTCTTAATTATAAACTCATTTTGACAATGGTGGGAATGAGATTCCACAACTTCAAACGGTTGTATGACGTTTCAACGCATGCTTTTACCACGCATGCTGTTACAACGCAGTTTTTACAACGCATGCTGTTACAACGCATAGCGCTTTGGGGTGCTGGATAGTGAATAGTTTAATTTACTATTCCAAACCCAGTCCCCGTGGATAGTAGGGAAGGTGTTGGATAGTAAATTAAAACTATTCCCTATCCTAGAGCGCCCCCCAGCGCAATGCGTTGTAATGGTTTTCGTTGTAAAACCTGCGTTGTAAAAGCACTGCGTTGTAAAAGTTTCCTTGTAAAGGATGTTTCCCCTTCAAGCTGCCCTGAGGGCAATAAACACACTACCCATGAACTCAAGTGACTGTCGAGGAGGTTTGAGGTTCAGCACCATGAATTTAATAATGTCACCCTTGCAAAGCTGTCTCGGTGTTGCACGTCTGTAAGGAAATGTATCTTCCTGTATGGTCACCCCAAAAGTTTCGGCCTGATGCTGCTGGTTTTTTGACTCTGAGAGTGCACTGAGGGCGGCTAACCAGACCTCACTGCCTGTCCCTAAAACTGAGTATGGTTGACTGGCGCATGCTCAATTGGCATAAAATAGCTTACTTGGCTCCTAGTCTGCCACTGCTGACTGGAAGGAAAGTACTGCTGCCTCAACTTTGCCATTTAAAGTAATGGCAAAGCTAAGTCCTCCCTTTTCAATACTTGTAGGTCAACCCTAAGGTAGGCCTACTGAGCCCTATGGCAAGGGGCTGTGTATTAAGAAGTGGAACATGTATTCAGTAAACACACAGTTGTTGTTTTTACTGTGGAAAAGGCTAGTAGCCCGATTGGAGAGTGCAGCCCTGCTAATGTCTGACTGGGACTACTAACGTTGATACTGTAAGGCATCAAACAACTTATTACATTAAATCTGACTTGATGCTCACCTCAAAATTAATGTAACGTCTTGCAGTGTGCAACTTTTACAAAGTTGCCATTTTGTTGCCTAAAGCCTCCTATGCCCATTTACAGTTACACACAGGAAGTGTCCTTGCGACAGCTTTCTCCCCTGCTAGGGAGGTGTGCAAATGACTCCCAGGATAGGACACAACAGAAGACTGCATGGGGGTGTTTCCTTTCTCTGGCAGGAAGCCACACGTGTTTTGGCCCAACAGGCGAGCTTTAAAGGAGAAGCCACATGTGAAGGTCAAACGGTGACCACTTGTTTAGGTAGACAGGCTGACACTCAGGAAGGAGAGGGAAACCAAAATGGTTTTCAGGGGCATGTTGCCTCACTTGGTAGCCACACCTCTGGGTTGGGCTAGAAAGCTCTACATGCGGAGAGAGGGGTTTTGTCATCTTGAAGTGGTGATCAGAATGGAGGGAACCTAGTAGCCCCATGACTACTGACCACAACCTACCTTGAGGTCATTTTATGGGCATAAAAAGGGCACCCCTGGCACCCAGGGCTCACATCTCTTCAGACTGGAGAAGAGGACTAAGGAAGGACTGCCCTGCTGCACAGAGGACTCAGCAAAGAAAGGCTGCATCAACAAAGACTGTACCTGCTGAACCTGGTGGCTAGCAGAGGAGAAGGCAGCTGTGCCTGCTGTTACCTGCTCATGGACAAGTCATTATCTAGGCCCAGTCAAAGCACATGACTCCAGGGGTCAGTCGGCTGACCACCTGTTTGCAGGACAAGGCCACAACAGCTGAAGAAGCCTCCTGGTGTGAGTTGATAGCCCAAATATTCTACCAGCTGCTCCTCACCACCATGCAGTAACAGGGACCTGGACCTAATGCTCACAGTTGCCCCCAAGTCTGCTGAACCCAGGAGTGTTGTCAGAGTGCAGCTTGGTAGCCCAGAAGGCATGGAACAATTCCACTGTGACTGAGATACCTGGCGACTGACAGCCCAGTGATGATTAGACTTCTACCCGGACTGAGAAGACTTTAAGCATGAACCCTGTCAACCTCTATTGCTAGGATTTCTTCACCAAACCCTGGACCGAGGAGTAGCCGCAGGAAGATCCTCGTTGCCTGCATAACATCCACAGCATCCGTAAGCATTTTGAGCATCCTCTGATAATAATAATAATAATAATTCTTTATTGTTTGATTATTTAAAACCATTACAATTTAACATTTTTTAAAAAAACTCATACGGTTCTTATATGCAGAAGACAAGGCATTAATAAAACTATGGTTAATACTAAAAGACTCTGGGGAGAGTGATAAAGACACCCTCACGATAATGGTTACCTGTGGCAGTCCAATACTGAGGTGTCAGGTCAATCAGGGCATCACCCCCTCTCTTTTTAAATGAAACGACGAAACTGGAGGGACCTAAAAACTGTTAATATTAAGCAGAGGGCAATGTTCTTGTCAACAGAAATTAGCAATCAAAAGCTCATTAATTGAACCTGGAGTAGAGTTACAACTCAGCCGGGATGATGGAGATTTGCAGCTCTGTTATCTCCCAACATTTTCACTGCTCTGTTTACAAATTTGGTGAACCGAATGTTCAGCTTCGTATTGTCTGTGTATAGTTCGATGATTATGGCTTGGCAGCAGGATCGTATTCCAAGGTTGTTCCATTCGTCCCACAATAAAGACCGTCTGTCGATGAGCATAACGGGACATACACAAACTATATACTCCTTAGCTTCAGACTGATAGCCACACTTCCTGCATTTGATACTAGTGCCGGGGCGGCGCCGTTCAGGCAGGTTCATTAAAAAAGGCCATTCTCCCATCCTCAGGGCCATGAACTTTAGTTTCCAGAAAAGTGCAAACATGCTAGATAAAGAGGATAATTCGACCCCCGATTTAAAATGAGAGATTATTGCCCTGGCGTGTTTCCTTCTAGACAGTGTTGCCCTATCTGAATGGAGAGACCACAGCCGGACGCTCCTCTTAATGACTGCCTTAAGTGTTATCCTTCAGCATCGGAGTTAGACTCTGACCAATTACTTTTTTCGACAGTTTAAATGAGGCAATCTCAAGTGTAAGAGCTTTAGCTCTTAACTCCTTTACTGCTTTGAAAGTTCCACACCAGTGCGGAACGTTTGAAGAAACGGGTGGGGCTGCGACGGCCAACAGTCGTTCGCAGCACCAGCCAGGTAGTGCTCCCGTCGGCCAACGGAACGGGTTAATGCATCTTTCTGCTTAAAAAATGAGCACCTGGTGTCAAGGTAAATTCCCAAGTACTTATAGTGAGGCATTGATTCCAGCTTTGCATTGTTAAAGAACCACCCTCCACGCAGCCGCTTTTGCCTCCCAAAAGAAATTGTTTTTGTTTTAGACAAGTTCCGCTCAAGGAGGTTTCTTGTGGTGTAGGGGAGCAGCTCGGCAAGTAGTCTCTGTAGGCCTACTTTTGTTTGACTTAATAGCACAAGGTCATCGGCGTATAGCAAATTCCTGATGCGGGTTCCATCTAATTGGTGGGGGGGAGGGATTGGCTGTTAACGCTGTCAAGTACTGGGGATAGATCCGAGATGAACAAGTTCAAAAGGAGAGGGGCCAGCACGCAGCCTTGCTTGACTCCACTTTTGGTCTCAATCTTCCTGGAAACATGGGAACCTTCTCCCAACTTAATTCTTATCCGTGTTTCCGAATGAAGTTGAATGAAAGCATTTAAAGGGGCCGGGGGTATGTCCCAGAGCTCAAGTTTTTGCCACAAGTGGCCCCGGGGCACCCGATCAAAGGTCGCTTTAAAATCAACAAAGCAGCAGTGAAGTTGGGTGCGCTGGGATGCCGCTTTCTCTATGAAGATAGATAGGGTGAATAAATTGGTAGTTGTTCCGGAGTTGACCACAAAGCCAGTCTGGTTGAACGGAAGGTGCTTTGTTGTGTCTGCCCAGGCCAGCAGCTCTTCCAGTAAAATGCTGGCATCGTGTTTGGCCTCAACGTCGAGGAGAGCTATCAGTCTGTAATTGTTAGGGGATTCTCTTGCCACTTTTGTAGATAGTATCGATGATAGTACCTTTCAGGACTCCAGGAGGGTATTATTTAGTCTGCAGTGGAGAAACATGGAGGGCTAGGTGGTCTGACCAGAGGTCGATGTCTGATTTGAACAGGGCCTGGGGAAGGCCGTTGGGCCCTGGTGCCCCTTTAGCCCTGGCTTTCCTAATTGAACGCGAGATCTTGTTTTTTAGTGCCTCTAATGTCATTGGGATCTCTGTCTTTGAGTCGTCACTCTTCTCAAGGCCCTTGTTTGTTGGTTCAACCGTAATATTGTTGGCTGGTGTGAAGAGGCTAGACTAGCTTGGGCGCTTTAATTCTAGGGGTGATGACTCGGGGGGGGGGCTGATGAAGGAAGATTGAGATGGTCGTCACTGTTTCTGTGATCATTAAAATGCGATGATAGAAACTGAGTCCATTCATCTGCGCTAAGGTTAGCACTACCATGACCGCTTCCACCCTGTGATCCCTTGTTCACAAGAGACCAAAATTGCTTGCGTTGAGATTCTTGCTTTCATGAACTAGTTTCAGCCAAAACTCGTCAGAGGCTGCTTGTTTTTCCCTACGTATACAGGACTTGAAGGCTCTTTGTGCTTGCTTGTAATAGTTAAATACATTTAGTTTCCTGGACTTTTCCTTGAAAGACGGAGGGCCTGATTTCTTTGAACCTTTATTTTTTTGTTACTAATGAGATGTGATGTTGTGTTACATACTAGCCCAGTTTCGAGAGTCTGTGTCCGACGGAAATTGATTGTATGGAAAGGTGCGGGGGAGCAATGGGGGGAACGATCCCAGGGACCTCTGAAGCATTACACAACAGGTTTGAATTGAAATCCCCTGAGATGATGCTGGGTATACTGCCGTAATCACTTAGTAGGTTACAGATTATGTCTGTCAATTGGTCCATTTTAAATTTTTTCTTAGTGGTACGCGGAGAAATATACACATTGAGGAGGAGCAGCTGGTTGACTGAGGTTGGACTTCGCACCACGATTCCGGCCACCCAAACTACTTCGAATTTTTGTTGTTTGATGCATTGAAGAGTTTAATAGAGGCGTAGATTGAAAGTCCACTGCAACGCCTGCCGAACTTGGACTGTCTACAGGCAGGTGACATGAATTCCAAATAGACTTCAATGGGAATGCTGGATGCAGCCCAGGTTTCCTGGATAAGTATAATGTCTCGATTTTTTATAAAGCCAAGAGTTACTCCGGATTGACTTTTCGATCCCTATCTGTTGACGTTCCAGGAGCATATTGTTAAACCATGATTTGAGATGTTTCAATCTTTCCGCCTCCGAGATAAAGCTCCTGGTAGTCATGACCAATCAGCTCTTTGGGTGACTAGCTGAATACTTGTTTGCTCTGGGGCAGCAACTGGCGACCCACTTCTAGCAGACTTTAGTACTGAAAAAAGGGCAAGGCTTGTACTAGAAGCATGGGCCTGTGTGTTTTCTAGTATTGAAGGATAGCGAGGGATTATTATGCCCCAGTCTTTAAATTGGTCTGCTTTTAACTGAACCAATTCCCAGATGGCAGAGGACGCTAGTGTAATTTGAGCTGCTTCTCCTACTTGAGTACCTTCACTGGATATAAATTCAATGGCAGTTATATCTTTTGATTACAGGGTACTTAGGGCCGGGAACGATTTGAAAAGTCTGAGAATGTTCCCACAATTTAAAATGTCATGAGGGCCTCTTGAGACATATTCTGGGGTTAACAGGAATTTGGTCTTGGAGCGGTTAATTGCTTTGTTGTGCACTTCCTCTACTGTTGGGGACTTATTTAGCTTAGAGGTTACCACTGGTGCCATCTTGGTTGTACGTGTGTTAGACGGGGGGGAATCAGTTCTCGACGATGAGTGATTGGTGATAAAATGGGGGATATACTACACGTTACCACCAGCAATTGATGGCTAGATTAGGTTGGCGGATACTGACCATCGAGCACTTTTACTACTCTTTGCCGGGCTGGTCCATTAACCCCTGCTGAGAGTGGACAAGGTGCGATGAAGTCAGATAGTAACTTTTGGGGATTAGCGGTCCCAGCTGGATCTTTGCCAGTCGCTAACACCTCTGCAGGTAGACATTGATTAAATCCCGATGTGACTTGAGTGATTGGCTGCAAGGGGAGCCTTAGGGCTTGAGGTGGGTCTGCTGTTGGTGAACTATTCGATTGAAAAAATGCTTTTTGAGATGTTAAAGGTTGTGCTACTGGTGGCGAACTGGTGTTGGCTTTGTGCGTTATGGGTGATTCCAGTGAAGTCTCAGAGTTATCCTTTGCGAAATAGCTGGTGATAGTGTTTTTAGTTCCCGCTGTTTGTTTATTCTGACTTTTATGCAATGTTTTTTTCCTGCTTTGACAACAGATGAGTTTTGTGGTGGGTTGATGGTGCGTCAGAAGATGCGTTGGAATCTACAGGCGCCTTACTTTGCAGAGAGGGGAGTCGGGGTTGCACTAACACGGGAGTTGGCCCTTTGGCCTTGCCCAAGGTAAGATCCTGAGGTTGAGGGTTGGGTGGCCCTTTGGAATGGTAGCTTCTTATTTTCCGATATTACAGCGTCTTTCTTCACTATCATTTATAAATTTCATGGGCCCACGTCTGCTGCTTTTGGATTCCATTTGCATATGTCGACAGGTGGCTGACTTCTCACCATCATGCGGATAACAACCCAGTCCATGGAAGCATATCCTACTGCCCATCATAACAGAAGATATACAGATGCTTGTTTCTTTTTAGGTGATTTTGTTACCTAATTAGCACGTATTCAATGAGGTAAAAGGTCACACTAATTAGTAATTTTTTCGATAATGGACAAAGTTGTCTACAATTGCCAATGTGTATTATGATGGTATGTCAGTTATTTTTATTTTATTTCAAAAATAGGCTTAATAGTTTTCACAAATGAAAGTGGTGCGGTGTGGCTCACTGGTTAGAGGCGGCAGACCCGAAAGCAGAGAACAGCCCGGGACCAGGGTTCAATTCCCGACGCGGCAGGGTCGTGGACCAGGGTCAGCGGACTCTACAATTCTCGCCTCGGTGCCTCCTCTAACCAGGGATCACACTCGGCAACTCTGGGCATTAAGCTTGCCTCATGTCTACAACGGCCCCCCACAGACGCTGGGGATGCCTGGTTTCACCTTGGAGATACCCAGAAGGGACCATCTCACAGGGAAAGCCAGGACGGGTTCCGCAGCAGTCTTCAGCGCCGGGACACTCACGGGCAGCTGTGCGCTTTACAAGTCCAACACATTTATTTATTTATTTAGTCAACAATGTAACCAATGACCTCTCTGGTCAGTGACTAAGTACAACCACTTGCTGTGAAAATGCCCAGGTTTGCAAATGTAGTAGACAACAATTTTCTGACCATTCCTGCCATACCAAGTGGTGTAGATGCTATGAAATAAAACATAGTTCTTTTTTTATTTTATGTTATGTGTATTTTTTATGCATGCATCTCACTCTGGAAGGTTCACTGGTGTCTAGAGAAGGACCCTATCTGGAGCCTATTGGACAAGCCAGGTTTTCAGTTTCTTGCAGAATTCAAGGGCTGAGCTGTAAACTCTAATATGTAGGGGGAGGTCATTACAGGCTTTATCAGCTAGGTATGAGAATGTATGACAGTCGGCTCTGGTTCTACGAATGCGGCGGACAAGGGTAAGCAGGCCGGCCGCCGAGTGGCGATTTCTGATGGAGTGTGGAGTTTGGTGAGGCTTTTCATGCAGGTGGGACCTTGATTGTGCAAGGTTTTGTATGTGTGTGTGAAGAGCTTCAAGAGTAAGTGTTTCTGAACTGGGAGCTAGTGGTCGAGGTCACTGAGGTGTATGAAGATGGGAGTGTGGGGTGGGAGTTTGAGCATGAGTCTGACTGCTGCCTTTTGAATGACTTGGAGTCTTTTGGCGAGGTTTGTGGTGATGCTGACATAGAATACATTGCCTTTATCCAACCTGCTGGTGATCAGGGGTGTGACGTTTATTTTGGATGGATCAAACCCAGATCTTTTGACTGGGTGTGAGTGTTTGATTGGTTCAGATGCTCCGTCCATCACCACCCCTTAAGTACCGCTTTGGATGCCATAAGTGTGGCAGGGTATGCTCAGACGTGAGTCCCTTGCTCACTTTGCCACTGGATTCAAGCAAGCCGGGCTGAAGACGGCTGGAATGCCAGAAACCGGTCCTCGGAAGCTTGTTTCCGGTCCAGGGAAGGCATGGCTTGGCAGTTCGGGCTGGACTGTTCCCATGAGGCACAAGGTCAGACTGATTTGCATATAGACATGTCTGAACTGGGGTGGCAGAGTGGGCTACAGAACGGTGATGGATCAAACCCAAATCTTCTGACTGGGTGTGAGTGTTTGATTGGTTCAGATGCTCCGTCCATCACCACGCCCTTTTGTACCGCTTTGGACGCCATAAGTGTGGCAGGGTATGCTCAGACGTGAGTCCCTTGCTCACTTTGCCACTGGATTCAAGCAAGCTGGGCTGAAGACGGCTGGAATGCCAGAAACCGGTCCTCGGAAGCTTGTTTCTGGTCCAGGGAAGGCATGGCTTGGCAGTTCGGGCTGGACTGTTCCCATGAGGCACAGCGTCAGACTGATTTGCATATAGCCATGTCTGAACTGGGGTGGCAGAGTGGGCTACAGAACGGTGATGGATCAAACCCAGATCTTTTGACTGGGTGTGAGTGTTTGATTGGTTCAGATGCTCCGTCCATCACCACCCCCTTTTGTACCTATTTTGGATGTTGAGCGGGGGACATTTGTAGATTTTCTGAGCAGCTTGAGGGTGGGGAAGCAGAAGGAGGTGGCTGTGTTGATATGGCTGGTAACAGAGTTGGTTGTCCACTACTATCCCTAGGCTCTTGGCTTGGTTGGTGAGGTCCACTGCGAGGTGGCTTTTCCGAAGGGTGCCACCTCTGTCTTGTTGGAGTTGAACTTCAGAGCAGACAGGAATTCATCTTCATCTAATTGGCGACTTTGGACACCCAGGTGAGGGACATCATTCAGGTGTTAGGAATGTCGTTAGAGAAGGAGAGGGTAAGCTGGGTGTTAAGAGGGTCATCAGAAAATTAGAGGATGAGCTAGGTGTCATCAGCATACGATATGATGCCAACTCCAAGGCTCCAATGTTGTTGGCGAGCAGCACCATGCAGACATTGAATAGCATGCTGCTGAGGGAGGATCCTTGGGGCACTCCGCAAATCAGGTTGGTGGCAGCAGTGGTTAACGGGCCTAGGCTGATAGACTGGATGCATCCGTTGAGGAAGAAGGTGATCCATCCGAGTTGGTCTGCGTATTCTGGTTTTGTGGAGGCATTGGAAGAGGATGGGGTGGGAAACAGTGTCAAAAATGGCAGAGGTCAATTAGGATTAGTGCCACTGTGTCTCCTCTGTCTTCTGTTCTGGAGGTGGTTGTCATTGAGGCGGCTGGACAGTTGCTTGCTGACAGAAGCGGTAGTATGGTGGTGTGTTTCCAGGTGATGGGTAAGGTGGCTGTTGTGAGGTGCTCATTGAGTATGGGGTGAGTGCAGCACACATGGGGTTGAGTCCAAATGTTGATATGGGTCCACTTGGGCTTTCAAGTGGATTGAGCCAATGGTGGTGGCTGTTTCAAAAAAGGGGGTGGTATGTCTGCCGGGCAATAGCAGTTTCCAGGGTGTATGTCTTGTCAGGTTGAAGGGCGACGAGGGTGGAAAGGTCATATTGGGGAGCAAAGTTGTTGTATATGGTGCTGGTTTTACAACAATCTTAAAAAATAGTAAACAAAAATATCATTATAGGGCATCATGGAAAACTCCTAGAAAGGTCAGTGAATAATAAATGATTTGCTCCAGCAGCTCATTTATTATGTATTGTGATGTCCCAGTGCCCACTCAAAAAGCCCTTTTAAAAAAATATATATTTGAGAAGTGGTTGGGTATCCTATCCCAAGGGATTCTTCTTTTGTATTAATGGGAGGAGGGCACACAGCTTCCTCTGTTCAAGCTAATTTGGGTCCCAGGGACCCCATCCCCCAGGGCCATTCTTTTTATTAAGGGGAGGAGTGCACAGCCCTCCTTCTTGAGCCAAGTTAAGCCCCAGAGACCTAGCCCCCTAAGCCTTTGTTTGTTGTAACAGGAGAGTGCCAGGCAGCCCCATCACTGGGCCAATAGATGCACAGGGCATTGGGGGCCCCAAGAGCTTTGCAGTCCCGCAGCCAGCACTACACGGGGTGCTGGCAGGAGCTGGCACCTTTTCTTGGCTCCCGCCTGGTCGAGAGCAGAATTTTTGTATTGGTCCCACCACACAGGAGCTAATCGGAGTCCTGGGCAAGGAACCACAATAGCCCAGGGTTAGGCTCCCTATCACACTCTGACGTATCATGACTGGGGGATGAGATCCACTTAGCAGATACTAGCACTGGGCGGGGTCATGCAGCCCCGGCTCTCCTTCTTTAAGAAACTTGGCCCTGGGGGATGGGGTCCCTGGGACCTATTAGTAGCTCGGGGAATAGGGGGCGGATCACCTCCTACCCCTTATTAGGCAATTACCCCGGGGATAGGGTCAGAGGGGCCCTAATATAGGCTCAGCGAAGGGGGGCCACATGCCCCTTCCCTGTTATTGTGAATTTAACCCTTGAGGATGGGGTCTCAGGAGTGGCACCCTCCCCAAATATAAAAAAAAAAGACCTCTAGGCCCTGGCTCACTCCGGGGTTCTAATGATTTAATTAAAAAAAGAATGTCAGCTGGTGTTGCTTTTGTTTTATGCTGCAACCCGGCAGGAGACTTACAGGATTGCGGCTTTAAAAACCTTTTATTTTGGGCACAGGAAAGGCCAGTCCCTGCCCTGCCCCCCCATACCCTGCCCTCTTATATCTTTTTTTATTTGCAAACTATGGACATGGGACTAGGGGCCAGATGTAGGAGCCCTAATACCGGTCGGTAACGGCCGAATTCGGCCGTTACCGACCGGTATTAGGGTTTTCTGATGTAGGGGGCCTATATTTTACCGATTCTGTAAATTTACCGAATCGGTAAATTTACAGAATCGGTAAAATACTGGATCGGTATATTTTCCCGATTCGGTAAAGCCATATGTAGATGACACTCCTGAGAGTGCCACAGGCCCTTAAGAGTCGGTATTTTACCACACAATCCTATTGTGTGGTAAAATACCGAATTCAGGTCTGCATGCACATCTGTGCATGCACACTGTGCAATGTGACACACAGACATGCCCTTAGGGCATGTATGTGTGCCACATGTCACACATGCCTGTATTTGGGGTGCTAAAGGGTGTCAAAGTGACACCCCCTGCACCCTTGCAGGATTCGGTATTTACCGAATCGGTAAATACCGATTCGGTATTGCCCATTCATTCCTATAGGCTTCAAGGCCCATAGGAATCAATGGGCAATACCAAATCGGTATTTACCGATTCGGTAAATACCGAATATTACCGATTCGGTAAATCAAAAATAAAATTTACCTACATCTCCCACCTTCTAATTTACCAATTCATAAATACCGAATCGGTAAAATTCGGTATTAATGAATCGGTAAATTAGAATTACCTACATCGGCCTCTTGTCACTGTGTTCTGTAAAGGTTGCTTGCAACATTTCCCCTCATTTTGCAGGCATTCAATCAGGGCGCTTGCTCTCACAGGAACCTTATTAAAATTGGGTTTGAATGAGCCCTTCGGACCCAACCATATATTTTTTTTAACCTTAATTTCTCAAAAACTACTTAACAAATTAACACCAAATCACAAAATGCATGCTTTTGGAACTACACTCTACTTTATGAACAAAAATCTAGATTCCTGCCAAATGAGGTGTAATTCTGTTGAGCAGTTTTTTCGGTTGCACTGTTCTAAAAAGTCTACGGAAAATGCATGGAGATTTTGCATTTTGGGCCCCCCACCTCTTTTCTCTCAGCCTTAGCTTTACAGATCACCCTGAAACTTTCTTAAAGTTGAAAAAGAGAATCCTTTTGGAACGTTTTGTGGAGAGGTGCCAAACGGCAGCAAAGTTATTAGCAAACCAAAAAAGGCATTTCCTGTGGAAATGCAGACCTAACTATAACTACCCAGTGGTGATCGTGGTCGCCAGTAGGTAGTTATAGTTATCATGTTGTTTCCATAGGAATAGCTTTTTTTCATTTGCCAATAATGTTGGCGTTATTTGACAAATCTTTGCAAACATTTCAAAACTAGTAAATTTGATGGCGATCTGTCAAGCGGGGGCCAAAAAAAAGGAGGAGTCCCAAAACGCTTTTACTCCATGTTAATTTCTTTTGTAAATTTTAGACAAAGCTACAGCCCAAACTGCTGAACGGAATTACACCAAATGTATCAAAAAAGGTAGCTGCTGGTCCAGAAAGCGCTCTTTTTGTTCAATGGTGTGAAGCTGTTCAGTAGTTGCTGAGAAATTTGAAGAAATTCCCAGTTGTAAATAAAGGGACGCAAAGGATCCACGAACCCTCCCGATCTCATGCCTGAGATCTGACTGGCTGCCAACACTTAAAACCAGGAAGTGTTGGCAGCTATCTTGTGACTCGGTTCAACTGAGTCACAAGAAGATTAAAAGAAAAGAAAAGGGATCAGGGTATAAACACCCTGACCCCCTGGTTCCCAGAGGGCCATACAAGCATTGCTTTTAAAAACTTTTCAGACAAATTCGTGTCTGGCTCAGTGACTCCCGTCGAAAAAAAGAATAACGAAGGGCGGTCTCATGCGCCTCATTAAATAATGGCCTTCGAGTGGTCCAGGTACAGGGGGCAGTTTATGTCCTAATGTGGGGGGTGCCTATGTGGCACCCCCGCACCACAGGGACAACCACCTTCCTGGGGCAGTCACAATATTATATGCTAGGGAGCATAACTGCTCCCCTGTTGCCCCAGTGACCTACACCTCCCAGGGGCAGTGATCAAATTTACAAATAATGTGGGGGAGGCTGTATGGCCTCCCCGCTGTCCCGCTGAATGCTACTTCCCCGTGGCTATTTCAAGTGAAAATGTATGGGGGTTAAAAATAAAGTACGGGGCCACGCGGCCCCCGTAGACTAGAGGACCACTGCCTCCCCAGAGCTTAATTACATTGGAGGGGGGCTGCACGACCCCCCTCCTGGAGCCCCAGATGTCCCTGGGGACCCCCCCCCCCCAGGGCTGGCTCCACCAATGTCCCGGGATGCCCACCCTGGGACATTGCAGTTTACTATGACATGACAGGGGCACTGCTCACCCCATGCCATAGCAAACCAGCTCTGCTTTCAGCAAGCAAGAGCAAAAAGAGTTGCTGAAAGCAGAGCCGAGTATGTTACCCTGCTCGCTTTGAAGAGAGCAAGGAAACTGCACTTTGCTTTGGGATCCAGGGAGCTATGCGAGAAGATCCCTGGGTCTCAACACCATGCCGGCTCCCTCAGGAGGCTGGGACAGGTAGGGACCACGGGAATTTTGAGGCTCTCCCCACAGTCCCCAACAAAGAGGCCAGGCCCTGGGGGATATAATTAGTGCTGTCACTGACCATGCCATGTGTGATGTAATAAATAAGGTCATAAGCAGTGCATTGCGGGGGCGTAAGTTATAGTTAGCTCAGGTAACTATGGCTACTGAATTTCCCTGGTTTTGTAGACAGAATTTGACCCTAACTATAACGTCCCTTTAACCTTTGGTTTTTTCAGTGAATTTCTAAGGTTTTTCTTTAATTCTATTGGAAACTATAATGTCCCTGTAACCTTTGGTTTCTTCAGTGCTTCAGCGAATGTCTAAGGTTTTATTTAAAGCCAATTTCTAACTATAAAGTGCCTGTCAGCTTTGTTTTTTTCAGTGAATATATATATATATATATTTTTTTTTTTCTTCCAAGTAACATAGATATGGAATTGCGTATATTGAATAGTAAATGTATGCTAACTACTTGCACACACCTTTTGATATTTTGTACTCCATATTCTTGTACTGTGATATTCTGGGGGGGGGGGGCGATATTCACTAGTACAACCCTTCCAGATTGCTTCAGTCCATACCAACAATATCCAGACCTTTACCACAACCAGTTTGCTCAAATATGTCCCCTTCCAGACCATCCTCTCAGCTAGATCATATCCGTACACAACATTGCTTCCTCTTCCATTTCGCTCTCATCTGGCCCATAACCTGTAGATCATTCCTTCCAGACCACTGGAAGGAATGGTCTAATCCTTCCAGACCACTCCCCTCCAAACCACTCCCCTCCAGACTATTCCTTCCAACCCACTCCCCTCCAGACCACTCCCATCCAGGCTATTCCTGCCAGACCACTCCTTCTTCCATCCAGACCATTCCTTCCAGACCACTCCCACTTCCTTCCAGACCACTCCCACTTCCATCCAGACCATTCCTTCTAGACCACTCCAATCCCATCCAGGCCATTCCTTCCAGACCACTCCACTCCCATCCAGGCCATTCCTTCTAGACCACTCCACTCCCATCCAGGCCATTCCTTCCAGACCACTCCCACTTCCATCCAGACCATTCCTTCCAGACCACTCCCACTTCCATCCAGGCCATTCCTTCCAGACCACTCCACTCCCATCCAGGCCATTCCTTCTAGACATCTCCACTCCCATCTAGGCCATTCCTTCCAGACCACTCCCACTTAAAAATAATAATATAATAATATCCACATTTGTAAAGCGCACAATCACCCGTTAGGGTCTCTAGGCGCTGGGGGCCGTCGGGAAGATTAAGCAAGCTATTGCCCAGAGTCACATGGTGCTGGGCTAATCTGCCGCCGGTGCCGGGGATCGAACCGTGATCCCCAGATTCCGGAGTCAGTCGCCCTGGCCGCGGCGCCACACCTCTTCCCATCCAGACCATTCCTTCCAGACATCTCCACTCCCATCTAGGCCATTCCTTCCAGACCACTCCCACTTCCATCCAGACCATTCCTTCCAGACCTCTTACTCAAGACCATTCTCATCTAGATGAATTCACTTTAGGCCTTTTCATTCTCATCATTCCCATTGAGACCTCTGTTTAAATCCTCCCTCTCCGATCACTAGTAAATCAAACCTTTCCCAAGACACCTGATTAAATTTGCGTCTTTTCCCCAAATAACCATTCCATTCCAGTACAATTTGCAGGTGCCCTCCTTTGGTGTAGGTGCCATCCCCCTGGACTAGGTGGGCAGATAGTGCAGTCAAACCGTCACCACATGTACCACATCTGCACATCTCTTGCATGCCCTGTCGGATGTTCAAACCAACCCCACCGCCAGATTATTATTATTATTATTATTATTAAAAACTCTTCTAGAACGCGTAGTCACCCGTAGGTATCCCAGCGCTAAGAACCCTACCCTGAACCTGACATGGGGGGGCCAGACGGAGGGGGAGTGAGGAATGGGACGGGGATACAGTGGTTCGGATAGGAAGGGATCATTAGGGAAAAAGAAAAGTCTTCAGCTGCTTCCTGAAGCGGAGGTAGTGTGGTTCAGTTCTCAGGTCGTGCGGGAGTGCATTCCAGAGGCTTGCGGTCTGGACTGTAAACCGCCTTCCACCTGTGCGTACCCTCCTGACTCTGGG
Source organism: Lissotriton helveticus (assembly GCF_964261635.1). Taxonomy (NCBI): domain Eukaryota; kingdom Metazoa; phylum Chordata; class Amphibia; order Caudata; family Salamandridae; genus Lissotriton; species Lissotriton helveticus. The sequence goes on from NC_136064.1 coordinate 65,731,586, forward strand.
AGCGCTGATGAAATTCTCCGTGTCCGATCTGAGGGATCTGCAGGATTTGTAAGGTTTGATAAATTTTCTAAGAATGGGAGGGCCTTGATTTTGTAATAATTTGTGGGCTAGACACAAGGCTTTAAATTTAACTCTCTCCCTTATAGGAAGCCAGTGGAGGAGTTTCAATGCTGGTTTGGCCGAGTCTCTGGCAGGGGTTTTAGTGAGAATCCGGGCGGCTATGTTTTGGATTCTCTGAAGTTTATTCAGTGTTGCTTCCGGGGCGCCCAGATATATCACATTGCTGAAATCAAGCCTAGAAATTATCAGGCCTTGTATAAGCAGTTTTTGGGAATTGGGTGGCAAAAGGGGCAGGATCTTTCTCACTGATTTCAGCAAGCCGAAGCATGTCCCGGCTACTTTTTTTGCTTGTGTGGAAAAAGACAAAGTAGTATCTAGCCACACACCTAAGCTTTTTACTTCTTGTTTTGGTTCTGGAATAGGACCCAAACAATCAGGCCAGATATCTGGGGGGAGAATGATTCCTTTTTGACCAAGAAGAAGGACATCTGTCTTTGTTCCGTTTAGTTTCAAGGCTGAGCTGTTCATCCAGTTTTGAACCTGCGTAAGGCAGTTAAGTAAATCTGCTGGTTTTCGATTGGGATGGGATAGTGATACCACTAATTGTGTGTCGTCAGCATAGCTGACGACGCTCACTCCGAACGGGGTGATAACCTCCTCCAAAGGGGACATGTAGATGTTAAATAATGTGGGGCTCAGGGAGGAGCCCTGAGGCACACCACATTGGAGGGGAGTTTCGGAGGAGCAGGTGTTGTTTTCCCAGATCTGAAAAGTACGCTGGTCCAAGAAGGATGTGAGCCAGGATAGGGCAGAGCCTACCACACCGACTCTTTCGAGCCGTTTAATGAGGAGTTGGTGATTGAGGGTATCGAAGGCCGCACTCAGGTCGAGGAGGATCACTGCCACTGATCCTCCCTCGTCTAAGAGTGTCCTGGCCTCCTCTACCGCCGCCAGGAGGGCGATGTCGGTGCCCTGCCCTGGCCGGAAACCTGTCTGAGAGTTTTTTAATTTGTTATTGTCTTCCAGGAACTGAGACAGTTTTTTATTAACCAATTTTTCGGCCAATTGAGACCAATTGACAAGCAGTGTGTCACTCTCCACAGTACACTCACACCACAGCCTGCCAATCCCTTGTATGTCCCCTGTTGATCTTCCTTCTCCAAACTCGCTTGCAGACCACAACCCCCATTCATTCGGCATGGTTCCACACTTATACCACCGCATGAGTGTATACTACTCTGTCTCACTGTGACAGCATGCTGTGCGCGTTCTGCTCTTTCAGGAAACACAAGTGAGCCATGTACACCATGTCATGCGCGTTCAGAAACGAAACTGAAAGCGGAACATGCTAGCTTCTTCTGGCTGAACATCCAGCCTCCTAAGGAAACCCAGAAAGTCTCTTGCTGGGCACATTCAGACAACCAACGTGTGCTGCGAGGCCGCTTCAGTGGCAGCTGGGTGCTAATAATCAATTCTTAAATTATTAAGGAAAAACAAGTAAGTGCAGGCGACAAAGTTTATTGTAGAAACTGCTGTCAGTGCAGCCGAATGCCAGATTTCAGGAATACCAAGGCTGCCTCATCTTAAGTCCACCTCATACCTGCACATCCTGCATTTTTGTCTCTTCCTCTGGGTCTATTCACATCATCACATCCACCCCATATCCGCTCCATGACCAACTTACTGGTCTTCCGCAAGGCGATTAAAACCATTCTATTCTCCCCATCCTAATCCCTTTCTGTCCTCTCTCTCCCTCCTTCCCTCTGGTTATTGTTATGGGTCAGCGCCGGGACGCCTCGTTGCTGGGGCAGCTGTTCGCGCTTAATAAAACTTAGTAACATAACATAGTAACATAACATTACATGCTTTGGAGTATATCAACACATTGGCAGCACACTTACTACAGTCGTATGTCTGCTCTTCCCGTCTTTCTTTGCTCACACGGTTTCTTTGAATGGTATCAAAGAGCTGGGGCCACCCTGAGTCATCCACTGCAAAAAGAGAACAAGAATGAATGGTGTAATGCAGGACACAGGCAGGGCTTATGTCAAGAATCATCCGCTCGCGTATGAACACAGGGTACTACTGGGCTTAAGAGCTCATTTGGCATCCACTGAAGTGTTTCACAGAGGTATTTCAGACTGATGGAAGTATGTGCTTAGATGTGGGCCCTGAGCCGCTGTGTCATGCGACTCCTGATGCAGGTCATCCATGAAGGCAAACAAGACTGAAACAATTCTTCATTGTTTGTGTTCCCATTCATAGAGACCTGATCTAGCAGTTCAGGCTGAACTGCCCCTTTTGGGGAAGGGCAGGGACTGATTTGCATATAGTTGCACTCTGTAATGGCTCAGATGAACTAAAAAAGATAACATAGTCCTGATGAAATACCAGTGGCTGACAGTAATTCATGCATTAGGTGCATCCTTCGAAGCAACAGTGGAGGCCGCTCCTTCTATACCTCTATGCCAAGTCCTAGAATGACCAGGGCCGGACTGGCTGTAGCGGGCACCAGGCATTTCCCCAGTGGACCGCAGGGGTTGGGGGCCGGTTTTGGGCCCATGGGGGTCGATTTTGTTACAGGGCTGTTTTTGCAGCATAGCTGCAATTTCGGCCGCTGTAACGAAATCGGCTGAAACTGGCCGAGGCAAACAGCTCGGCCGCACCCCAACCCCCCGGGGGTCCGTCTGAGCACTTTGCCAGGGCCAGTTTTGGTTCCCAGTCCGGCCCAGGGAACAACCTCCCCCCTGCACCTCCGAACATCATCCCCTGTCCCTGAATTCAGAAAAGGACTCAAGACCTGGCTCTTTGATTGATCCCAGCGAGACCCCAGCACCTGGATACTCTCACGGTGATGGTGAGAGTGTTACATTTGTGAGTGTTCACACAACTAGTCATGCACGTCTTACCCTTCTCTGAGCACCTGACTTGCACCCAAATGCCACTAGAATAAGCAATGCAAAAATGTGGTACCGTGTGCCAGTCAGCTCTGTTATGTCAGGAAGACTGAAGTAACAGGTGCCAGTCATGGAAAAATGTTTAATCCAAGGAAAGGCACTGCAATGTAAAACAAGTTGAAAAGCCACAATGTTGCCTACCCCAGCAATATGTGCATTGCAAACTGACAGAGTTAGAAAAATATCCTTCCATCTTGAATATACATGTAAACATACACACACAAATGCACAGATATGACGTTCAAGTGTACGCGGTGTAGAAGAATGCACCTGCATCCCCAACCAGTAGTGAAATATACTCAAACAAGAGCACAGTTTACACAGATTTGTGAAAAGACTCCTGGAGCTCAGAAGAAGGGATGATGAATGGACAGAGGGGATCGAGGAAGGTTTGGAGAGACTTAAGAATGAAGGGAAAGAGTAGTGAGAGAGGAAGAAAGAAAGGTAGGAAGAGTGGGAAGCAAGGAGGTTGCAAGGACAATGGTGGGAAGGTAGTAAGGGAGACAAATTAGGAAGAACAGGAAGGCAGGAGGTAAAGCAGATATAAACAAAAGAAAGTAGTTAGAAAGAGAGGGATGAAGAGACAGGAAAGAGAATATGATACGGAGAAGAAAGGAAAGGTTAGAGGAATGAAGGCAGGAGGGAGAGGATGAAATGAAGAGGAGAGTTAGGGTAATTAAGGAGCAAGGAAGGAAAAATGAAGTCAAAATAAAGGAAATGTGAGAGTATGAATTTAATAAGGGATGGAAGAGTGGTCTGGGGACAGGGAGGAAGAAAAGAAGTAATGAGGGAAGGAGGGACACAGGGACTGAAGTCAGAAATAATGGAATAACTGAGTAAGTGAATGGAAGCTGGGAGTTAAGAAGGAAAAGTGGAAGGAAGGAAGGACACGCTATAAGATAGAAAAGAAATGGAAGACTCTTCAGGGTATCCAATTACCTCAGCAGACAAGGACAACAGTATCACCTGGTTGGGACTGTTAGGGGCAGAAAGGGCCTTAGGCCAGAACTCATTTTCCACTGAAACATACAAGGTAAGATAACATCATGTGCATCACCCAACACCCCGTACTGCCAATCCCCACAATCACATCCAGATCTAAATGACCCAGACGCTCATTCACATAGTAATAGAATGACACATAGACCCAACTTCATACACATTCCAGTAACTACCAAAGACCCTCAAATGACAGAACTCCTATTCCTCCTCATGCTCATTAATGAACACTCTGTAATACTTCCATGCAAAAGACAACCAACACCTTAACATCTGTCACAAACTTGCCACCCTCTTCATCACAGAAACAGGCGTCCTGGGTTTCCTTCTTCCCACAAGCTAGAGCAACCATTGTGTGGATCAGGCACATAAGAAGGGAGGAGGCCTTGCAGTCATCTAGAAGACATTCTGGTCCTGCACCCTAGGCAAACAAGCAACACTCAATTCCATAGAGCTGCTAATATGCCATTTCCCAGTCTCTGAGACTCAGACCACCGTCTTTCATCCCATCTACAGACATCACAGGTAGAGCAAACACTTCTATAATGAATTCTTGAAACTTCTCACCACCTTGTCCACCAAATATGCCCACACCACCCACTTGAGTGAATTCAACCGTCCAGACATCACAAGCTCAAAAAACAAACACACTCTTTAACCTCATGGGCACACTCAATGTGGTACAGCATGTCAGATAACCAACTCACAGAAAAAGCAACATACTCGTGTTTTAAACACCACCAATAGTCCAATACAAACCACAATGGACAGGACTGACCACTTTGACATCCGCATCTCCTGCTCAGCATTCTACCAACAAACCAAAGTCAACACAAACGAAGAACAAACCTTCAGATCTTTCAAACTTTTCTTTATAGATAACCTAATCCTTGAACTCCTCTCTCACCCTATCATCTCCACATCTGATGCCAGCACCCTTCTGAACAACTTCAACACTTTCCTGGAAAGTTATGCGATCATCCACATTCCAAATAAAACATGTATGTGCAATCCGATGCCTTCAGCAACCTTGCTACAAGATATAATCCATATATAGACAAGAAAGAAATTAAGAAAAACAGAACTCCTGATAACCTCATAATACTGAAGTCCCACATGTAACATGCAGACACCATACCCCATCAACCAAAGAAAAGTACAATACCAACACCAACACCACCTTTAAAGCCACCAACAGAAGCCGAATGATTTTCAAAAAAATAAAGCACTCTATCATCCCCTCGCCAGATTGCCCTAATCTCTACTCCACTGGAAAGTGCACTCCCATCAATTTCTGTTTCAGTTAAAAAATAATGACAATCCAACAGCACATCAATAACACAAAACCTGCTTCATCACCTATGCCCACCCCTTAATGTGGAATCCCACATAAGTCAGCCTTTAAAGCCCTATCCCTCGCAGATCTTAACAACATACTCAACTTCCTTGAAGCAAGTTCTTGTGAAGATAATGACTTGCCTTCATCAAAGCTATCTCTGGAGAGGCCCTCTCACCACTTCCCACTATTGTCAATGCCTCCCTCACACAACTTATTTTCCCAGAAGCTCCTAAACCAAGACCGATCGTCTCACTCCTAAAGAAACATACACTAAACCCTAATGACCTTGCCAACTACTGGTCCATCACTCACATACCATCTATTGGCAAGATCATTGAAAAACCAGTCTGTGTTCAACTCCAAGATCACATCATTGCTAACCATCTCCTGCATGATTACCAGTCTGGCTTCAGATCACTCTGCTGTATGAAGACCGCTACTTTAGACATCATTGACACTGCCCTACTCTTCACAGATGGTGACTCCTGCCTCCTGATATTGCTGGACCGCTCAGCTGCCTTTGACAATGTTTACCATCCCACCCTCTTACACACCCTGGAGTCTCAAATGGGATTCACTAGCCATGTCCTTCACTGGGTCTCCTCCTACCTTTCCAACCAACACCAGTTTGTTCAAAGGGGCACCATGAGATCCCAAAAGATGCACATGACCTTTTGAGTCCCCCCAGGCCACCATACTGTTTACTGTCATCATCAACCTTTACATGAAGCCACTGACAGATAACAGCATCGAGATTCAACAATTCTATTTGAAACTCTCCCTTGTTCCAGACATCCAGTGCCTCAAACACTCCCTGTACATCATCCAGACCTGGATGCCCAGCTCTCTGAAGCTCAACCCAACCATGACAGAAGTCCTTGTTTGGCAAGGACAATAGGCAAGGAACAGTAACAACCTAGGTCAAAGAAATGGAACATGACGGCAACAAACCACACATCTCACTGAATGGCAAGTCACTTGGATTCACTCTGGACACCAACCTCACCCTCAAGCAATGCCTTGACAAAAAATAAATACAGCCTGGTACCATCTCTCATACACTAATAATTACTGGGGTCGCATCCCAGTCCATCATTATTTTGCACACCATGCCACCTCAGCTTGGACCCAGCCACATGCAAATCAGTCTTGACCCTGCTCCTTATTGGAACAGTCCAGACCAAAGTGCCTGGCCAGGTCCTCCCTGAACCGTAACACAAGCAGCCCAGGACAGGTTTCACCCTAGTTAGGGCTCATCAGCCAGATGTAGCTCGGTGTATCTGCAAAGCCATCACACCCAGCACCCTTGCTTATCTTGATGACAAGCTCACCTGTCTGGTGGCTTTCAGCACACCCGCAGTAAGCACACAATCAGACTTCAAATGAAGAAGCATATAAAAGAAAAAACAAGGCTACAGGCCTTTTCCATCTATGACTCAATACACACCGGTCCCTTGCATCTAGTGATGTGAAAGAAAGCAAACAAGGGGGGCTTGCTTACAGGGGGGTGTCCCCTTTATGGACCGTTTCCTTCACCCACCAATGGTGGCATGCTTCATCATTGAGAATCCTCCTCGCACCATTGAAGCCTAGTCATGGTGCGGGCTACAACCCCCTCACTGTGAGGGATGAGCTCTGGATGTTTTAATAGCAGGGTTATTACTAAACCCCACGGGAGCTAACAGGTAGGCCTGGGCAAAGCACTACGCTACGCTTGTGTAGTTTGCGAAGTTTGCGTTACTTCGCACTACGCGAATTGCACGTAGCACAGTGCAAACACAAGTAGCGTAGTGCAGCGGTCATTTTTTGCTTGCTCGCGGTCCTCAACGTCAAGTGGCGACCGCAAGCAAGCAAAATGACATCCCGGCGAGGCTTTTTCCTTGTTCGTGATCAGCAACATCAAGTTGCTGATCGCGAGTTTGGAAAATAAACCTCCCGGCGAGATTCTCCACTCGGGGAGGTCAGGTTTTTCACTGCGAATGGTCGCGTATGCTTGCGCCGCTCGCGATGAGAAACTACCAGTCCGCGTTGAGAAAGCTGCTGCTGGAGTAGAAATCTACTCGAGCAGCAGAAAACGACCGCTTGCACTGTGCAAGATGAAGTTTGCATTGATTGCACAGTGCAGACAAGCATCCGGCACTGTGCAATCAGTGCAAACAGCATTTTGCACAGTTTTTGTAGAAAAGGACGGTGCACCAAATAATAGGATTCAAGAAAGCTTCCAATTTGTCCCAAAAAGTCCTTTATTCTTTTTAATCTTTTAAAACCTCAGCCAACGCGTTTGGTTCCATTGGAACTTTGTCAGGACTCAATAGTCTCTTATGGGTCCAAAGAAGGACCTAAAATAAGTGGTCTGACCACTTGCATTTTGCACAGTGCACTACGCAGTTCGCGTAGCTACGCGTAGTTCGCGTAGTGCGAAGTGCACTTTGCATTGCTACGCATAACGCTACTTCGCGAATTACGCCCAGGTTTACTAACCGGGTCTCGTGAGGGGTGCAGTGCAGGTGAATGAGTGAATTAAAACTAACTACAAGGTTCGCCTTCTAACCTTTATTCTGGCTAACTTGTGCGAGGACTAAAAACAAAGAAGTACTCCGGGAACCATTAGATTCAGTTGTACTGGATAGTGATCAATCCATTTTCATCAATGAACCTAAGATCCATCAGGACCACCCGAACACTGCTCCAATTTAGGATAGACCTGAAGGTGCAGCTCTATAAGGACCACATGAGGATGCAGTGACCATCCACACACCTGCCACCTCTCCTATCACTCGCTGACTGTATGCTTGTCTTTGACCATGTACAGCGCTCCGATGCTTTTTGGCTAGGTTCGCACTACAGAAATACCAAATGCATGCATACATACAAGATTTGGGGAAATGGCAGAATAGATTCAAATACTGTGTAGTAAGCTCCTTACCACAGTTCTCCTCGTCGGCTCCGTTCTCACAGTCATGCATGCCGTTGCAGTGCAGGAGCTGGGGCAGACAGACGGACAGGTTCCCACAGGGGAACTGCCCGAGGGGGCATCTCCCACTGTCCAGGTTGGTGGGAATCAGGAGCGACTCTGCCAAGAAAAAGTAAACAGCATCTCAATGGGCAGGAAAAAACAATGAACAACTGACGTGTCTAGAAGGACATATGCATGGTGGGGATAGAGAGGGTTTCCTCTTAACAAGATAGAGGGAGGGTCCTCTTAACAAGTTCTATGCAGCTATCTAGGAAGACACAGACTAAACTGAAATAACCCTGCTATGGGAAGGCTGCAGCAGGATGGGCAACTCACTGGGATAATGCGCCAGCCACAAAGATGTTTTACATTAATTTGTTATTCAGAGAGCATATACCTGATCCCGCAAAAATTGATTATAGTGATACCTGAAATGCAGGGCTTCAAATGAGCACGTCTGTGTCACCAGGCGCTATGTAGTTATAGATCTGAAAAGAAAGCTTCTCCCTCTGCCATTATAAGCTCTTGAATTTTACCCTTACAAATAAGATTTGCCAATGACACCATGCTGGCGTTGTGGTGGAATTTCCACAGGGGTTCCACAGAGGTTTTGTGCACATGTCTGGGTGGTCCTACCTAGAACAGCAGGCGAACTCATGAAAACTCATAACTTGGTCGGTGTTCACATACCCTTTGCCCAGAGTTTGCACCCTAGTAACTCTGACAGGGGTAAGTACGTTTCCATGGTCAGAATATGCAGGGAACACCACCATTTTAATGTGGGTTCACCATTGCTCTAGGAGGGAAATTATTTTACCCATAGAGAAAACATGCTAAATATACATTTATGCCACATTTCTGCAATTGGAATTTACACCAGGTGGAAATTACGCATGTTACATATGCCAGTACTTCGGAAAACCTAAGACTGATTATTCAGAATTCCAACAGTACTCAAACGATGCTTGGAGAACCTTTTCAAAGTCAGAAGTTGGTTCCAAACTTGTGGGGATCACCTATCAGAATTTTTTCCTGGGCTTTACCAGTTGGACGCCTGGTAGAAAGTTTCCTTGGCTATAAGAAATATATACTATTTAAATAATTTCCTCCCCTTAAAGACAAGTAAATTACAAAATGTGAGTTCCCACGTACAAGTGATTTGGAATACAGGCATAAGCCAACACGGTTTGTGAATATAATGGCGCTCGGTGTGTAAATCACTGCATGGGAAGCACCAGACGCATTTTACATAGTTTTGACATTTGTAAACTATAAACATTAGTACGGGTACCGTACATCACACACCTCTAACATTTTTAGGTCGAGCATTCGAGACCTCTTGAACATACTTTAGTATATACTTATATGTGTATGTACTTTGTGCGCTCTGGAGATCAGCCCTAGGACTTGTATTTTTCCGCTTAGGGACTTTTTTTCTGTTCAACTGCCTCTATTTAACTGTCTTGATAGAAAACAACCAGTAGAGGTCTTAGATCATGTAATGAGGCAGGAAGAATATTGTGAACAGACGTTACACAAGCAATTGTATTTAGTGTAAGCAGATACCTTTTTTGTGTTGACCTAATAAGAAAGAGAATGGGACTGAAATTCTAGGTACTTCTAAAAACATGTGTGTCAATTAAGTAATAGATTTACACCTAGATGTACAATTTTAGTCGGTTACCATGGAACCTTGTATATTTTTGAAAGAGCTACTAAATGTTTTTAATATAGAAAAACTACTCCCCATATAAATTTGTTATCATTACTAAAACTGTGTTTTTATCGTAAAATGGCTGTGTTGACGGGATTTTATTTATATTTATTGTTTTTTTAAACTCCAAGAAAGGTCTTATTTTGGGACATTGATTACCAATTAAATTGCGTACGGCCGGGTGGGTTACGCTTTGAAATACTGTTGTATGAAGTTTTATATAGTATGTAATATTTTATGTTTTTTTAAAATCGAAATAAAGATTATTGAATTGAATACTAGAATTGCTTTCTGCTTGTTCAACTGCCTCTAGTTAATTATTTTGATAGAAAACAACCAGTAGAGGTCAGTAAAATACCAGAATTGCTTTCTGCTGAGGAACTTTCTTTTTTTATTTTTCTGGCAACTGCCTCTATTTCTATCCTAGCCCAATACCTCAGAACTAACACAGCGCCTAGAGGGTTAATAGTGACAAACGCACCTAGAATTTTTTTGGACGATGCCACCTTCCGCAAAGACTGGGCCCAGATCGCGTGGCACTGTACCAGAGATTGGATGATACTCATCATCAAGACAGCCAAACGTCTCTGTGACGCCATAGTGATTGAAATTCAAGCCACTGAGTCACATTTCAAGACAACCTTAACCTCATATAAAAAGAAACTTGATGACCAAAACAAAGACATGAACGAATACAAAGAATACCTCACACAAGCTAAAATAAATAAATTTCAGAAGGACCTTAAAAAGTTAAACTACACAAAGGTATACCCCTATGCCGATGAGGAATACACGCCACCAACCAAAAATGGTGGAACCAGTGACTGATCGGCTGATGACAGCTCGGCCTCCAGTGATTCGAGCAACGGCCAAAACAGGAGACGCGGTAGAGGACGACATGGTCAACAATGGCCCCAAACATGGCAAGGCCCCTAACAAGGACAATTCTTTGGAGCTCCCCCGAACTTCAGCCACATGCAAAACCCATTCTACGGGTACCCACCGATGTATCCTCCAGACCCTGTGCCATTATTCCCGGGCAACCCTAGACTTCCTTTTTTAGGACAAGGCCGACGATCACACGGCAGAAGAAGACACAACCAACTAAACCAACAGGTACACTGGGCCGACGAGAACAACCCAGTGAGTGCCAACACCCACCAGAAGTCCAAGGAGGCCCCAGGAACGAGCAAACAATAAGACAGGAACCACCAGCCTCACTTGTGTTCAACTTATCAAGCACCAACCTCACTACCACTGAACAGACGGTACTGCTGAAAGGGCACTCTTTCGTACCCACATCGAGACTTGAAAAATTCAAACTCCATGTGGAACTTGCTGAGTTCTTCCGCAAGCTGAAATTAAAGAAGTTTTTTGAGAAACCCACCCTTGATGAACCCACAGTCATCGATAACCCCAACATCTCTGGCCTGAGACCCAAGTCCACCTTCACCCCACCCCCCTCGTCAGTCCCCCTAAGATCGCAACATTCGGGCTAGCAGTATACACGGAGATTGAGAAGCTGAACCCCAGCAATACTTCAATAACCTGTCCAAAGAGGACAGAAACACCATACAGCGCCTACAGAATGACCCTGGTCTCGTCATAAAACCGGCGGACAAAGGAGGGGGAATTGTACTCATGGACAAAAATGACTATGACAATGAATGCAAAAGACTCCTCAGTGACAACCGCAATTACAAGATTCTTGAGCGGGACCCAACTCTGGAACTCCAGACGACCATACACAACCTCGTTAAGAGAGCAAGTGATAACGAATACATCTCGAAACAAGAAGCAGAATACCTCTGCCCCAAAAAAATCAGAACCCCATACTTCTACATTGCACCTAAGGTACACAAGGGAATCACACCACCACCGGGGAGACCCATAGTTTCGGGTATTCATTCGCTCCTTCAACCTCTTTCACGGTATTGTGACTACTTCTTAAACCCCCTTGTCCAACAGACTCCCACCTATATCAAGGACATCAAGCATTTACTCAACATCATCCATGATGAACCCTTTGATGTCAACACCCAATTACTGGTTGGGTTAGACATAGAGAGTCTACATACCAGCTTACCACAGGACGCCACAATCCAGGCTCTGAGAGACATCCTCATGCAGACACCCTGGCCACACCACACGCCCATAGAGTTCATCTTGGATTGTGCGACCCTAGCACTCAAAGACAATTACTACGAGTACGAGGGCACCTACTATTTACAAACTAACGGCACATCGATGGGCAGAGTCTTTGCCCCGAGCGTAGCGGGACTATATGTCCACCACTTTGAGGAGATCCACATCAAGTCTGACTCCAACCTATTTGCTAACAATATAAAGAAATAGCGCCGTTACATCGACGACATCCTGGTGATCTGGCAAGGCTCTGCCCACACGCTTGATGCTTTTCTCAAATGGCTTAACAACAGAGACCCCTACTTGAAATTCACGAGCACATCCAACTCGACCACTCTTGATTTCCTAGACCTCACCATCACGGCCAATCAAGGGTACCTCACTACCACCACTTATAATAAGCCTACGGCGAGGAAATCCCTACTACGCTACGAGAGCTTTCACCCCAGACCTCTCAAGGAGAACCTCCCATACGGCCAATTCCTGCGAATACGCAGGAACTGCAGCAAAGTGTCAGACTATAAAAAACAAGCCTTCAACTTGGCACAGAAACTCGAGGATCGGGGCTACCCCAAAGTAATCATCGCTAAATCTAACAAAAGAGCCAGGAACCAAAATAGAGATGCCCTACTTGAAACCACAACAAAGGAGACAAAAGAACAACCTATAACCTGCGTCACCACCTACAACACGGCCTCTAACCAGGTAGCGAAAATTATCCCAAAAAACTGGAGGATCATCAATTCCGGAAACAGAGAATGGGAGAAACCACGTTTTGCGTACAAAAGAGCCAACAACCTCAAGGACCAACTGGTCTCCACTCGTCCTAGACTACAGACCAGAGTTGAAGTGAACACAATCCACAACACGTGGGGACTACCAAGAGTGACAGGTCATTACCTGTGCAATGATTGCAGTGTGTGCCATCTTACCAAGCACATTAAAACACTGGATCTGGAACCTGGTAAAACCTGGACCCAACGGTCACATACCAACTGTAACTCACGTAATGTAGTTTACATGCTGACATGTACCTGTGGTCTGCGGTACATCGGTATGAACACGCGCAAAGTACGCACTAGGTTGGTCGAAGACAGGAGCACTATAAGGTGCAAGAAAAATGTGAGCAAACTCACCGACCATTTCCTTCGCTTAAACCAGACTCCCAATGATTTTCAGTGGACCATCATTGAACATTTCCCTGACAATGGGGTAGACAATGAGAAAAAACTCCTCAATAAGGAACAACGCTGGATCTATCGCCTCTCATCACAGAAGGATGGCCTCAATGACGCTATCCCGTGGAACTCCCTTAACCATTAAAACCTCCCAGTGACACCACAGTACTATCCACACTCCGCCCAACGAGTCAGCACGTCATGGCCCCTGTCCCCAGTCTGAACGTCATATTTTATGCATTGGCAAATCCAACTCATCCCTTGCGCATCCGGCTCTCACACGGAGCCTTTAGGACACGAGAACCTTGGGCTGCTTTAGCCTTAGTTCCCGAACCTCCTGTGTTGCAGCAAATTCCTGCTCTGCCACTAAGACACGCGGCTTAACCGCGCATGCGCGAACACCTCCGGCTGTTTCAGCCACACGCATGCGCAGGTCTCGCGCCACCTGGCGAGCCTCTCTTCCATTTCCATTACTATTCCCACACAGGTGCAGGCAATTGAATCACTCATAAAAGCAGACCGCAACCTCCGAACAGGTCCCGGAGTACGAGGACGGCACACAGGTATCCCGCAGGTCCTGACCAAGACTGTTGTGAGTTCGCTGCTCTACCTACACTACGCCTTGGTAAGCGTTTCTTCCCATACAGGTCCCTCTCATACCAGTGGTCCCACGTTTGTATTCCAGGGTCATTTCCTTTGCCGACCCACTCCTGGAATCACCGCAGGCCAATCGTCAGCGTGAGATTACTTACCCTTACGCCCCTCTCCACATAATGTGTGTGAGCTGTTCGTTTTCTAGCATCACCACGACATTTAGAAACCGATTGTCCCAACTAACAGTACCACCAGTACTGTTACACCGTTGCTGCTTGTAAGCCCCTACACGCAGCACTTATAAACGGCAATTTTATAATATTTATTTGACTTGTGCAACGTGCTAAAACTGTCTCTATATATGTCGTGTCTCTTTCATAAATGTTGTATGTCCAGGTATGCTTGAGGAGGGAATCCCCCCCTTTAACACCTATAGCACCTTAGTGAGTGCGACACTCACTTAAATTTGTAACTTTTAAACTTGCACCAACACTTATAAACGGTCCTGAGGAAAGCCAGATTTAAAAGAAGGCACTGGCTGAAACATGTCGGCCCACACCGGATGTAGGAGGTCGTAATTCACCACCATCACATCCACCCTGCCTTGTTTTTAACCGCTGACAGGAGCTCATTTATTAGAATTTAATTTAGCCCTCGGGCACTGGGACTCCTGCCAAGCCGTTTTAATCTCACTTCACCTTTCTCACTACACTGCACTCTCAGTAAGATACCTGCTCTGCTGTAATCAGGCGTCGAAGCACACGCGGGACACATTAGGTGTCACTGGGTGGGCCTGATGATGAAGCATGCCACCAACTAGGTTGGGGGGTGAGGGCTTCATGAAGACACCCACCCGGTGCCACTGGACATGACCTTTCAGAGTTCCATACAAGTCACAAGTAGCTAGTTCTTTTTGATACATATAACTGCCTCTATTTAACTTTCTTGACAGAAAACGACCAGCAGAGGTCAGTAAAATACCAGAATCACTTTAGCGTTCTCTAGATTCCAGTCCATATAAATTGCCTTCCACGAGCACCCGTAAACAAGTATATTTTTTTCAAATCTTGTCTTTTCAGTGATATGACAACCGAAGGACCTGATTTTATATTAAAAACAGAGCTTTGGACTATACCATTTCCAGCTGAAAGGCAATATTTCTCTCCATGTGCTCCCATACCTGGCATGTCACGCAGTTTGGTGCTTACTTTCCCTCCATATTAAAGAACAGTGTATGTTTCAGCACCCTGGCTATTGTGCTGCATAGCTAAATACATATAAGGTCCCAAAGGCGACACCGATTGCATTGCAAATGCTTGTTAAATTTCTTAGTGAATGAGTCAGTTGGAGGTTAGGATCCTGGCTTGCAGATCTGAGGAGAGGGTCTGGCTGCCCTGCAAAGCTGCATCGCGAACCAACAAATTAGGCATTTACATCACACCAAGGGGGGGTGGAGGGGGGGGGGGGTTAGCAGATCGTAAAATTGTAAACGCATCCTTGGAAGAAATGTTGCAGAAAGACATAAAAAACTCGTAGTATGCTTACGCGATTTGTAAAATGTACCAATGAACAGCAGCAAGCTGCATGCTCGCGAGGGAGTCAGTGTGCAGCTGCTGCACTCAGGGCATGTCTGTCCCTGCCTCTCAGGTTGTTACATCACGAGTCACTATTTATATAAAAATTCTAAATTAACATGTTTCAATGTAAAAATATCTTTCATTTCACTTATCTCAATTATTGTAAACACATGTTGTATCACTCATCTCTGCACCTCTGACTACCCCTCTGAACTATCTATCTCTGGACCCTAAAACTCCTTACTACTACCATACTCTAGAGATCCCTATACTCTAAAACTACTTCCTTTCCCTACACACTTGCCATCCTTGGACCCTAAAACCTCCTTGCTATCCCTGCACACTATCCATCCCAGGATCCTAAAACTCCTTACTACTCCTATACACTATACATCCCTATACCCTAAAACTTCTTCCTATCGCTACACACTACCGATCCCTTGACCCTAAAACACCCTAATCAGTAAACCTTCTCCCAGAGGCGAGGAGTTGGGATTCCGAAGCAAGGATACTGTGGAGGTATCAGGGCACATACAGATGACAGGAGGCTGGAGTGCATTAATAACTGCACTTTATTGTAATTATACACGATAGTTAGGAAGAGCGCCGGGCGTCTGCTCTTTCTCGCGCAATGCCGGCAAGTCCTACGGCGCGAACGCCGTTCGCGCATGCGCAGCGCCTCTCAGCGTGCCTGGCGTGTTACGTCACATGCCTCTCGCGTGCAGCGTCTAGAACGCTACACCACATATCTCCCTTTTTCCCACAAGGAAAGCAACAGTTCAGAGTTCAATGTCCCTTTACTCAAAGTCTCGTAGATGCAAGGGCCGGACCACTAATCTTCCTACGCGCATGCGTCTTACCGGAGTGGAAGATCTCCTCAACAGCTCTGGGTCGGGGCTCTCTGCCTTTCCTGCCTCTTGTTCTTGTCCTGCTCTCCCAGGCGTTGCTTCTGCTCTCGCTGATGTTTCTCTTCCACTGGTTTCGCGGGAATCCCCCATGTCCCTGCTCTCTATTTCCATTCCTTCGCTAGATCCTTCGGGATCTTCTTCTCCCATCACTGCTCCTTGTACCTGGACTGGTACGTCGTTGCTGTTCTCTTCCGGCCACTTCATTATCCTGTTGACCTTGGCCATGCGGTCTTGTGACCACACCCTGCCATCACTCAGGAGTGCCGCTCTGCCATACACTTCTTCTACTTGTAAGGGAGAGCTGTACTTACTCTCCCCTTTCTTCTTCAGGACTGCGTGTTTCACTCTCACCCACTCTCCTTTTTCCTATGAAGCACTTTGCACCTTCTTCCTTTGATTGTAGTGGTCTGTGTACACCTTCTGTGCTCTCTGTAAATTGTGTTGGACTACAGCAGGGGACCATTTGCTGGTAATCGTCTTCTCTCGCCAGATCACATTGTCCTTCGTGAACGGGTGTCTACCCCTGAGAATTTGGAAGGGACTGTACCCCGTCGTGGTGGGGGTTATCCGGTACGCCCACAACATTCTTTGGACCTCCAGTTCCCAGTCTTTTCCTTGCATTATGGCAGCTTGAATGGAACCCATAAGCACGCGATTGAATCTTTCCACTTGTCCATTGCAGGCAGGATGATACACTGCAGTGTGTTTCGACTTGATTCCATTTCTTTCCATGTATCTTTGCCATTTCTCAGATGTGAACTGTGGCCCATTATCTGTCAGTATCGTCCTCGGAATACCTTCTCTTAAGAAGACAGAGGTGAGAAATTTGAATACGACTTCTGCGTCCATTATTTCATGCACATGCACCTCAGGCCATTTGGAATATTTGTCCACAATCACACACAGATACTTGGCTATGCCTTGCCCATCCAGAACGGGCCCCAAGATATCAACAGCTACATCTTCCCATGGATCACTGGGTTGTTCGAAGCGGCCCAAAGCAGGTCTCAATGGCTTGAGTACTTTATCCGACTCTTGGCACTGGTTGCAATCCCTAACATGTCTCTCAATAGCGATGTCCATACCTGGCCACCAGTACATCTGCTTTACTCGCGACTTGGTCTTAACTATCCCAAGATGTCCTTCGTGCATTTGGTTCAGCAGTGTCGGGATTAGGTCCGGTGGGGGTATCACTTTGTCCCCTCGGTACAGAAAAGTACCTGAATCACTCATGGACAACTCCTCTCTCACCTCAAACATTTTCCTGAGTTCTTCTTTCAGCTTTCTTTTGTCGGGCCAGCCCTCGACTAAGTACTTCTTTACTTCATCCACTGTCACATCATTTTCATAGGCCAGGGTCCATTCCTGCAGGCTTATCGCTCTTTCTACGTCTTCCATTGCTGCCACCATTTCCTCGTTCTCTTCCGCGGGAGTTGGTGCTTCCTCCATATCCGACGCCCTGCTAAGGTAGTCTGCCACCTTGTTGCGCGTGCCCGGGATGAACTCGACATCATAGGTGTACTCCAACAGCTTGAGCGTCATCTTCGCGATGCGCGGGGTGGCTGTTGCATGCCCGCTGGAGGTTAGCACCTTGACTAGTGGCTTGTGGTCGGTTTGCAGGCGGAATCGTGTGCCCCACAAAAACTGCCGGAACTTTCCCATGGCCCACACTACTGCCATCATCTCTTTCTCAATTACGCTGAACTTCTGCTCGGTGGCTGACAGCGCTCTGGACGCAAAGCTGAGTGTCTCGACAGTGTTATCTTCTCTTTGTTGAGCTAGGACTGCTCCCAGTCCCTTTTCACTGGCATCCGTTGTTAGGATGCAGGCACCCAATGGGTCATAACCCTGCAACAGCACAGCCTGACTGATGTCCTTTTTTAGCCCCTCAAACTCCATCTGAGCCGCACTGTCCCAGAGAAAGGGAGTCTTGTCTCTGATCAGATGACGCATGCCATGTGTCTTCGTCGCGAAGTTTTGGACAAACTTACTGTAGTACTCTGCCATCCCCCAGGAATGACCGTACCTCCTCTTTGCTGGTGGGGGTTCTGGCATCGCAGATGGCTCTCACATTGTCCTTTTTTGGCGTGATCCCATGCCCACTTATTTCGTGTCCCAGGTAGGTGACTGAGGACATACCAAAGCGACACTTCTCCCATTCAGCCGTGAGACCTCTTTCTTGCAATACTCCTAGTACTTGGTCTAGTTTGGCGTCATGGTCCTTGCGATCCATCCCCATTACCAAGATGTCATCTTGGAAGTATTGTATGCCTTTTACGTCTCTGAACAGGCGGTGCATGAGTTTTTGGAAAACGGCCGCAGCGGACGCTAGTCCGAAAGGCATCCTGCGAAATCTGTAGCACCCATAGGGGGTGATGAAGGACGTCAGTTTCCTGCTGGATGGGTGGAGTTCGATCTGGTGGTACGCTGACGTGAGATCGACGGTGGAGAACCATTGTACACCTCTGGTTTTTGCTAGCATCTCTTCAATTCTCGGGAGAGGGAATTTTTCCACCACCAGGCATTTATTTAGCTCGCGCAAGTCCACACACAGGCGCACCTTCCCGTTGGGCTTCCTGGCTACCACAAGTGGTGCCAACCACTCTGAGCTGTCGATGGGCTCTATGATACCTTGCTCTTCTAGCCGGGACAATTCCTGTTGGACTGCCTCTCTCACTGCGATGGGTACATTGCGGACCTTGTGAGACACCGGTAGGGAGTTCTCTTTGAGCACGATCTTATGCATGAATTTCTCCAATTTGCCCACTTTGCCTCCAAAGACTCTGGGGTATTCTCTCCTCACTCTGTCCACATCAGGCCACTGCTCGTCGTCCGTAAGGAGGATTTGTTCCTTGCCTCCAGGATCTAGTTTAATTCCCAAGTCTCCTTGGTCTCTCCAACCCAAGACAGAGGGTCCTTTCTCTGCTACATATAGTTTACAGGTAGCTGTCCTTCCACGGAACTCGAACAGGAGACTCCGATACCCCACCATGGGAATCAGGTTTTCCGTGTACGATATTGGTCTGATGTCTGGTGGATCGAGGTGTGAACCTAGGCTCGGACTGAAGTCTCCTTCCCACACTGATCTCTGTACAATGGAGTATGGGGATCCTGAGTCAATCGCTACTCTGATACTCACACCACCCATTTTCATTTCGGCCCGCGGCTTGTCGGATCGGCGAGCGTTGACGCTTAGGACCTGCTCCTCAATGCACAGAACTTCATCATCATCGCCCGTGTCCTCTCCTGTGTCTGCTTCTTGACCTTGCCGTGCAATGTACTTCACCATTGTCTTTTTTTCCTTCTTGCGGCACACTTTCTCATAGTGGCCTATCAGGCCGCAGAACATACATTTCGCTCGAAAGGCTGGGCAGCGTTTGTCCTGAGCTGAGTGGTTGGTACTGCCACATCTGTAGCATGACGATCCGGTGGCCAGGAACTGTTTTCCTGCAGGCCCCGATTTTCCCGCCCATTTGCTGGTTGCGCGGTCACCGCTCGGCGCCATTTTGTGCCTGTACGACGGTCCCGCGTCGTCAATTTTGTTAACCATAACTCTTTGCGCGCTTTCTTTCTTTGCTGCTTCTGCGCATCTTTTGGAGAGTTCCGCTTTCTTCACCATTGCGATTACTTCTTTTAACGTAGCTTCCCCATGGGCCCATAGCTTGTCTTGCACATTCTTGTTGGTAGTGTGCATTACTATCTGGTCTTTGATAAAATCCTCTTCCATGTTTCCGTACCTGCATGTGACCGCAAGTCTCCTCAAGGCTGCTACATAGTCGTCGACCGGCTCTCCTTCACCTTGCTTCCTTTGCTGGAAGTTGAACCGGTCAATGGAGACGCATACCGCCGGGCGGTAGTGAGCATCCAGGTCTTCCAGGGCCTGCTTGAAGTGATCGGCATCAGCTGCTTGAAGTGGTGCCGACGCGATATTTTTGAACACTCTTATGCCCTCTGGGCCCAAGTTGTGCAGTAAGATCCGTCTCCGTCTCGCTGGGGTGAACTCATCGGTGGATTCGTCTTCCAGGGCTTCTAGATAGTTGCCGAAGTACTCCCTCCAGTCCTCCCATTTCATCTGTGGTTCACCAGGTCTCGGCAGGAACGGGATGGGGGCTGTGAGTGAGGACGCTTGGCTACTCATCTTGATCCTTTCTCCTGGTCCTTCCTCTTGATTCCTGGGGCTGCCCGGTGCATTGTCGTCTCCTTCTTGACGCTTGGGGCTGCCAGGGGCGCCGGCATCGCCTGTTTGCGACGTCGCAGCGCTGTGTGCGCTACTCCCCGCTCCCTCGGGGGCACCCTTCTCCGCCAGGTTCTATGAGGGTTGGTTGCGCTGGCCTGCGGTGGTATCGCACTGTTCGCCTTGCTTTTCTGACCTGTGCTGGGGTTCCTCTTTTGTCTGCACCTCTGCCACGCTCTTCCCTCGTGACGATGTCTCTTCCTGTGCTGCAGGGGACTTCGTGTTCCGGTGTTCCTTTGGGCTTCCTTGGCCTCTGCTCTGCCTTGTGCTGTTCCCTCAATCTCTTGTGGGCATATCCCACCCTCGTCGCCACTGTGGAGGTATCAGGGCACATACAGATGACAGGAGGCTGGAGTGCGTTAATAACTGCACTTTATTGTAATTATACACGATAGTTAGGAAGAGCGCCGGGCGTCTGCTCTTTCTCGCGCAATGCCGGCAAGTCCTACGGCGCGAACGCCGTTCGCGCATGCGCAGCGCCTCTCAGCGTGCCTGGCGTGTTACGTCACACGCCTCTCGCGTGCAGCGTCTAGAACGCTACACCACAGATACCACCATGGGAAGTTAATACACATCCAAAAACATGTTTTGTAGGTCTTCACACACTTTTTGTGTGGAATATTCCTAACAACCGGATATTTATGCTCGTGAGTGCCAACAGTGGATCTGTATAGAAAAGAGGAGAGAGCACCTCCCTGAATTACATGGATGAAGGGGAATGGATTGGAGAAAAAAGTTAGCAAGTAAATTTTTTATACATGTGTATCTTTAGCAAATTCACAAGTGTAACCAAGAGCAAATACCCAAGTGTAACTCACATGGGTATCTTTGAGCAAATACACGTATATCGTTAAGAAAATACACATGTATCTTTCAGGAAACACACATGTATCTTCGAAGAAATGCACACCTGCAACTTACAGCAAATACACGTGTGTATCTCACATGTGTATCTTTGAGCACATAGTCATCTATATCTTTGTACAAATACACATGCATCTTTGAGAAAATACACACGTGTATCTCACATGTGCTTCTTTGAGCAAATACGCATATGTATCTTTGAACAAATACACAAGTGTATCCTTGAACAAATACAAGTGCATCTTTGAACAAATACACGTGTATCATTGAGTAAATACACGAGAGAATCTTTGAGCAAATACATGTGTATCTTTGAGCAAATACACAAGCGTATTTCACACGTGCATCTTTGAGCAAATACGCATATGTATCTTTGAACAAATACACGTGTATGTTTGAGCAAAATCAGAAGTGTATCTTTGATAAATCCACAAGTGAGTCTTTGAGCAAATACACAAGTCAATCTTTCCTCAAATGCATGTGTGTCTGCTGATCTGAAAAGGGAATTGACAAGAGGATGTATATATCACTCCTGGGAAAACTGTGACCCTCACAGCTCCAAATGGAAGCTCCTCCTGGAAGCTTTTTTGGCTAATCTTATCCTGTAACTTTTTATAAATGTGTTTTGAGGGGGTACATCCTCAAAGCAAAGACCTTCTCAGTAACAGTGCAGCGGGGAGCGTGCCCCCCCCACCCTTACTGCCATAGTCCAGAGTAGGCCATTCTGAAAGGGATTCAGAAGCACCTCCTGTGGCCTGGCTCGGCTGAGCCATGATTGGTCCCCTCTTCCCTTTAAAGCCTCAGTGAGTTCAATGGATGCTCAGGTGCATCATCAGAGGCCCTTTCTTCAAGAGCTCTCCAATCCAGGACCATCTTCAGTTGCCATGGTGATGGAGATGGTGAATAGGGCAGGGGACAACGAGAAGCTTTGGTGCAACTTTGAAGGAATCTCAAACAAAGCCATGTTTTTGATCCCATTTAATAGAAAATCCTACTACCCACATGCAATTAGGGTTTGAGGCGGTGTGGAGCCCCCTGCGATAGGATTCCAACTCCTACACAAAGTACTGTGGAATTTCCATACTTTGAGGTGGTGCAGCCTGCAGGATTACCAATCTGTCATCCGAGGCGCAGGTTAATACATTCATTGCAATTCAGTCATCAACATTTTTGTATATTTATTTGTATTTTGTAGCATCTTGCGGCCTTTCTCGTAGGACTGCTGTCAGAGCGCTTTCTCAAAGAGACTCACACTTTCACTTTGTGTACTGCAGACTTTCTCGGTATGATTCTCATTTTCCTGAGTTCAGGCCCACCTCATCCTAAGCATGTACCATGAGGTGAGCTCATATTTGAAGGCATGTAATATGCGTGTCCATTTCAGTAATCTCATTCAATCAATCAGGACATTTGTTAAGCACGCTACATACCCGTGAGGGTCTCAAGGCGCTGGGGAAGTGGGGGGGTGAGGGGTGCAGCTACTGATCGAAGATCCAGGTCTTGAGAAGTCGTCTGAAGGCGAGTAGGCCTTGGGTCTGTCGTAGGCTGGTGGGGAGGGTGTTCCAGGTCTTGGCGGCAAGGTGGGAGAAGGATCTGCCACCGGCGGTTGTTCTTCTGATGCGTGGCACTGTGGCGAGGGCGAGGTCGGTGGAGCGGAGCGGAGCTTGCGGGTAGGGGCGTAGAAGCTGAGCCGTTTGTTGAGGTACGTCGGGCCGGCGTTGTGGAGGTCCTTGTGTGCGTGGATCTCACGATTTATTACTCCAAAGCCAGGGTTCTACTGACCAGGTAATGAGCATCCCTTTTGCTCCCCTCCAAGCTCTCTTTTGGTCCATCCAACATGGCTGTGACCAGTGCAAGGCCCGGGGTTCACCTTGGAATATGGGGGTTCCCAAGAACTAGTGCAGATATTATCAACACTCATCGCAGTGATTACACCCGATTAATGAAACATTACCATTTTGTTTATCTTTTATTGTGGTGATTAATGGGAATGAAAAACTACAGGATGAAACAGATTCTGGTGGACATGAGATGAAGAGATAACATGAGCTCCGTTTAATAGGGTGTGCGTTTTATTCCCAAATGGCCAAACATGTCACCCTGTTAAGACAGCTCTCAGAGCCATGACCCCTGTGCACCTGCACAGATGAGAGACAGGGGGCTGGAGTGGAAGATCTATTTGTGCAGTCATCTTCAGAACCTAGCACTTGATTTTAAATGAAATAAGTTCCTGACGGCCTGTATTGGTCTTATTGATACTACATGGGTTGTGTCTAAACCTTATATATATACATTTTCAGGGGATAGAGTTATCAGAATCAGACTTGTGATTTATGGTGTGACCTGCTTCTTCGTTCGCCTGCTAGATTTTCTGGTTGCCGTTTACACGATTGACCACCGCAGGCTACTCCGGCTACTGGAGCGCCACCTGGGTGGTTTCGGGCAGTTTCATATTGTTCCTGGCCAACAGACATTACCTGGAGAAAATGGTAGATCACGCCTTGAACAGAGCAGAAGTGCTAAGCAGTGTCCCCAGTACTCAGTCCCAGCTCCCACTGGATTTAGTCCTAATAAGGAACCTCTCAGCCTGAGTCTAAGCAACTCAGGCACCAATATCCACAACCAAAGACATTGCTATCCTGTGAAATTTATCTTCCAATTGCAAACCTGGATGACGCCTCATTTTCTTGTCCCAATCCTAGAAAGTTGATTTCTTGATCTTGGATTCCTGGACATTGGAGGAATTCCTCCCCTCCTCAAAATAACTGGATTTCAGTGTGGACTCAACACTTGTACACAGATCAACAGGAGGTAAAAGCAGATCACTTCCATGTCCACGCTTTGTAGAAAATATGCCACATCTTACCCTCGATCATCTCAAAACAACTATTCACTCACTTTTCATGGCCAGAGTTGCCTTTGCCTTTTTTGATAATTACCTTTCAAACATCCATCACTCCACTCACATCTGTGCTTCACCCAGCAGCCAGGGATGTCCACTCCGCACGCCAGCTTGATCACATTACCCCTAAACCGCAAGACCTCCACTTGCGCCCCATCACCTTCAGAGTCCAGTTTCAAGTGTGCTGTCTAGGTTATAAGACCATCCCGGAGACTGAACACCCCACCACCTCATGCATTTCTGCAGTCTTAAGAGGTCTCAGAAGCCGAAGCAGGCTTTTCCCAGAAGTCATCAACTTCAGAAGCTCTACTGCAAGGATTCAGCCAAGACAGCCTGGAAACTCTCTTCCCCTAGAATTAAGAACACCACCCAGCACCTTCTGGAAACAGCTCAAAGCCCATGTCTTCAGACAATTCCTAAACAATGGTCAAGGTGGACAAAGGATGCTGGTCTCTGAGTACAAGCAGTGTTCTATTTCTGTTCTCGCGACTGTTGCCTGAAATTTTTACCCGTTCCCCATTTTGAGGTAACCCTTGCTCCTTCAGTCAAAGCACTCTAACACCTTTCCAGTCCAGTTGCATAAAGTATAAATGGTTAAAATATATAAATAAAACAAACAATAGGTAATGTAGATGAACATTTCCAGTTGTAGTTCCCAGCTGAACCCCCCATACTACAGGCGCTTCAGATTTTGCTAACAGCGACTACACAAATAAAATTAGTTACTAAACTATACACAACCTCGCAGAATGAACAGGGCACAGATCCAAACAGGGTGAAGGAGCGATGGGAGGAGACCACCGGGTTGCCTCTATCTGAGGATGACTGGAACTATAGCTGTACACAGCTAAGTTTACTCACACCTAACTGTAACTTACGGATCATACCCTTTAGGTTTCTACACCAGACATACTACACGCCGGACAAACTGTATCGATATGGCCTCAGGGATGATGATAAATGCCGCAGGTGCAATGCCCCACGGGCAGACTTTGTTCACGCTGCGTGGGCATGCCCTCAACTGGAGGCTTATTGGTGCGAGGTACTGGAGGCGCTGTCCCATATGGTAGGCGCACAGATCCCAAATACACCCACTGCTTGCCTCCTAGGTACCTATAAACTAAAGCAGCCTAGAAGACGCAAATTGTTGGCAGTTGTCCTCCTACTGGCAAAAAGACGTATAGCCCTTAAGTGGGGTAGTAGACGCCCGCCCCGTTTTAAAGACTGGCTGGCAGATTTGACATACTGCAAAGAAACACTGGGCACATACGAGGCGGGGCTGCCACAAGCGTCTAGGCCTAAAGACTTTTGGCAACCGCTGGTAGACTACTTGCTCCGGCAGGAGGATGCTGACAATGCAACGGACTAAATTAGAGGATGAATTGACTTACGAAAAACAAACTGTTATATGGGCATAGAATACATATGCTTATATGAAGTATCTTTTCAATGTTGTTGTTTTGTAAGAAATACAAAGGTGCCCCATGGCAATGATTTCATAAACACATATAGCAGATCAGATCAGAGTTATGGTCGATAGCCATGAAAAATGTGATTCTACTGTAATACTTATACCTGTTGCGCTACGTACGAAATTAGAATTGTACACACATCATTGTAAGCTGTATATGTCGCTGTGTGGTGGAATAAAAATAAAATAAAAAAAAATAAAAATATTTTCAGTTGTAAAGTGAATTTCTTGCAAGCCACTATGTAAGTTTACGTTATTTCCAAAAGTTCATTCCAAAATGCATGTACGTTTCTTTCTGGCATCATGCCTACATCACAGTCTTGTGGCCTGTACTTGCCAGGTGCTACTTCAACGAACTGGCCCCACAATGCCCAGGAAGAGAGAGGAAAGCCTGGAGGGCCACCATCTGTGTTTCGCAAGGCACCTTTTGCCTGGACCAAATGTGGTCTCAGGATAGGTGGTTGTCTGTGATAACTATTGGTCTTTATTGGTAGGTCTAGGGGTGAATGGGAAGGCTCCAGAGAGATCCACATAGCTGAGATGGGGATATATGTTTGGTGATTGGCACTCTTACAACGTTTTGTTGCCATAAACCATGTAAATGCAGTGAAATACTTAACTTCATACTCCAAGTGTGAAGCCTGGGAATGACATTAGTACTGGCTCGGGCCTAGTTATAGCAGAATCACTGGTTTATCTTTTAGAACACTCAGCCCAATCGAGTGGAAAGAGAGAATGTCTCAAGAGAAGACGCGCCCAAAGAAGAGATGACTTCCCTGCTTTCTGCAAAATTCCCGACTGTTGCTTGAGTATAGGGTTTCCCAGCTCTGTTTTGATCTTTTGCTTACAGTAATCCCTCCAGCTCTAATAGTGCCAGTTTTGAACCAAATAGTCCACAGGAACATTGGGATACATTTCTTGTGATAAAAGAATACCATTTAATGGACCATGCTCCAAGAAGCCTGGATCTGTGAAGAGGGCTGATCCCCTGTTGGAAGGTGCTGTCCATCCTAGGAGGAACTAGCTGATGCTACATCTCTGACAAGGTCTGAGCCAAGAGCAGGAGTGAGAGCAGTACCTCCAGCCTAGCAGAGACAATATGATTTTAAAGAAGGAAGGAGCACTTCATGCTCTGCCCATCACAGTAAAATTGGACGCCACACTCTGCTTATGCCTGGGAGTCATCGCCGCTTGGATTGTTTTTTTTTGTTTTACAGCATTAACAATACCTCGAGGGTTGTTCTGTGAGGATGGCAGAGCATAAAGGGTGGTGCAGGACTTCACAATTCAGAGCAGCGTGAAGGTTGTCAAATTTGGACTTCTTCTTTTTGTCCAATGAACATCAGGGGCCCTATGATGTAAAGCGCTCACATTCCATGTTTGTGCCCTGCACACCTTAAAACAGTTGCACCAGGTGCAAACAGGGAACGTGTGCCCTATTACATGGAATGCACTCACGCTGCCTTAGGGGGAAGCACATTCCTGTGAAAAACCGGAATGCCTGCTTGGAAGCCGCTCTGTGTTTTCACAGTACAGGTCAACCCGGCTGCACTTTTAAAGAAGATTAGAGATCCCCTTGCAGGCGGGCGCAGTCGGTGACTGCAACCGCCTGCAAGGGGATGTCTGAGGGGTCCATGGACCCACTTGGTCCCCCTCCAGAGGGCTGCCATCAGTATACCTCCTGAGAGCTTCATAGCCTCTGCGCCCACGTCTGTAACACGGCACGGGTGCAGAAGCAAATGGATTCCCACATTTGCTTGGGGCTCGACCCTATGCTCTTGCGAGATTATCCCTTGAAGATAGATCTTGTGCTTTATGAGCACCTGCGCTATTGGTATTACACAAGGAGCCGCACAAGCATCTGCACCCCCCTTCTATAATACCAAAGTGCCCCGGTTGCGAGCAAAACGGATGCAAATGCCTGTTGCACCCTTGGAGCACTTATGTAACACATCCCCAGGAGCAGTGGCGGCTCCTCTCTGAGGTGGAGGAGCGTCGCCCCACTGCTTTTAGCAGTGGAAATGAAGGAAAAATACAATGATAATAACTGGACATTATTATCATTTTATTTCTTCCTGCGTCTTTGTGGGGTGGGCTGCTCTGCTCTCAGAGCAGGGGATGGAGTAGTTGCACTCTGTAAAGTGTGCATGAATGTTTGACCGACCCTCTCTCGATTGAGTTGATGATCACAATAATTAAAAAACAATTGTGTCAATTTCTAGTAAAACTAGAACATACTGGGCATCATAGATGGGACACTAACTATGGTTACTTCCAGGCCTCTGAAAAGAAGTGGTCAACAGCTGCTCCTGATGACGAGAGGGGACTCATTCTCAAAGGTTATTTTAAGTCTAAATGTAGGAATGAAAATACTTAATTTATGCCTGCCACAAATTTACAAAAAGGATTCCTTGCAGGCTTAAACAGATTTACTACTAGAGACTTCTCCATCACAAGTGTGAAGAAATCTACAATAGAGACTCCCACACATGGCTTGTGAAGTGGTATTAAAAGGCATGCTTTGTAAGTTTGTGAAACCCACAATCAAATAAGTTTGAGGACATTCACAAACTCTGATTTGACTTCTTGTGACAATGGAACTGATTGGAAAGTATTGCCTCTTCCAGGATGAGAAAGGGAACTGATTTATACCAGCTGTGAGTTGGCTTAAAACTAGCTGGTCTGGTGCAGAAATGTCTACTTCGCTTTCGGCATTACTGTTGAAGTTCTTATCAGGGTTTTTAGTAATGAAGAGATTATCTTTGTATCTGCCCTCTCACTGTCCAGAGAATGTGGGCTGTCATAATCCCATCATTCTGCAGCCTACACAGCCGCAACAATCACTTGGGCTTCAGAAATGCTAGAACCTCATCCGCTCCATGGGACAGCACTGTTCATGCCTTTTCAACATCCTGACTCTACGAGCCCACCTCAGGTATCCTAAGGCCTTTCTCATAATGCCATGCTCAGTGTAAGAAATCAGGTTATTAATAACAAAGGATGTGAGTTTTTCACAAGGAATAACTCTGCAACATTCCCTTTAGGGATTGTAGCACTTGACTCTCTCAGGGTAGCGAAGCAGAGCAGTCCAAAGCCTACTCAGGGGAGGTGGTGGCGGCTAGCAAAAACCCTCAATAAATCATAGTCTAATCATTACATTTTCCTACAAAATGGTAATGTACTTTATTACACACAAACACACTACTAACTGCTGCACATTAATTTATAAAAATATTCAGTTAGTTAGATGGACATTACCTTTAATGCCACTCTGTACCAGTTGACACCACAGCAATCATAAATCACAGTACTCCGACACATAGGCATAGAGACAATGTCATAGAGTGCAGGTATAAAACGTCAGGCCTATTGGCTCTGACTGGGTGGCTCCACAATTGTGAAAAGCGAATATGATATTTAAACTCATTGCAAGCCACATTAATAACATCCTCTGAAAGTACCATCTCTCACTGACATTCATTAATATGTGTTATGGCCTACTGTTCTTGTTAGCATATTCAAAGAGGCATTGCAGCCGCAACAAAGTATGACCGTAAGTCCCTTTTCTATTTTTACATTGCTGCTGCTGCAGCTATAGACCTAACCAATAAGGGTCCTCACACTCCAGAGCCTTTGTGCAAAAGCACAAGCTCCAAGAGTGCTTGAAAATTTGTAAACCCGCTCATGAGGCATGAAACATAGCGCAACCTTTTTGTGGGAGCTCGGGTGGGGGCTGCTGTGCTCCTGGTAGCCCCCAGAACAATTTACAAACCATTGGTGGTGCCTTTGCCCTTCATGTGGCACCACAGAGAACAGTATGCATATGCAGGAACCCACACAGGGGTTTTTGGTGCACACGTTCTGCCCGAGGCATGAATAACCAATGAGCAGCTGCGCTACTTTTGGGAAATGCTTCACTTTTGTTTTATTTTAACGGCGGCCTCATGCCGTGTTGACTTTTTCCTGCTGGGTGCCCCGTCCCTCTGTTGCGGGTAGGCCTCCGTGAATTTTAATTATGCCAGGGTAATCAAAGTAATGTTCTTTTACTCTTTTGAGGTGAAATTATAGATAATGAATGCCAATATGGCAGTTCATGTATTTATGGGTAATTTGGCACAAAGGTCCTTCTGCAGGGGCACAAGAACAACCATTGTAGTGAACAGCTGCTCTGGTTTGTGTTCCTGTGCATTTAGCTCTATTTTCTTAGCACAAATGCATGCTTACCTCCATTTTAAATTTGTGGGTGTATTTTGCCCTGAGAAAATAGCACTAAATGCTGGATTACGCTACTCACGTAATTCTGACTAATCTCGTGTAATCTTGCTCTTATTTTGCGTAATACTTCTACAGCAAATTACACGTGTCATGCCGGCCCCTAGTTGGGGGGCACCAGGAGGGTGCTGGCATGTGGGTCAGCACAGGGAGCCGACTCTTGCACAGCCCAGCAGACACAACTCTTGTGCTGGCCTGGGCACCAGTGTTGCAAAGACTCAAAAGGAAGACTCCCTTTTGTGCAGGCCAGACTCCATCTTTTGCCTGATCATTGGCCTCTCTACCTTTGACCTAGGTATTGTCTGTCCTTATCTTACTAAGAACTTTTGAAGGTTCCAAATCATCCGGACAGCGACCATCTAATGCAATATAAGTCTAAGACAGGTTCCCTGTTATCTATAGTTCAAGATATGGCAGTGAATGTACAATGTGAACAATCCAGTCTTAATTGAAGATCTTTTGTCATAGTGGTCTATAATGATTTATCTTGAACTATCATATGCGTCCCTACCGGTCATGTCCCTAATTAAGTGGAAATTCCCCATATGTAGGGTAAAAGTACGTGGTCAATACTATAAAAGCTGCTTGAAGAGGCAACATACTTCGCACCAGATCATCAGCCATGATTATAGGACCAGGTCCAGCCAGGGCTCCTGCAAGATTTGCTTACTGCTGCAGCATTCTCCCATGCAGAGAGCTGACACCGAGCCCATTCAGAGAGGAAAGTATCTGAGCCCAGCAGATGTGTGTTTTCCTTTCAACAGAACACACCTGGCCCAAGGCTGAAAACCACAGCTCCCTGGCTGTAAACAGGGATGCAATGCACTGAGTTCTAAGAAACTCGAGATGCAAGTTATCTACTCCATGCTCTCACAGTGAAGTGCATAGAAGTAGTCTTTAGGATGTGAGGTTGCCAATGATAAACCAACCATGTTAGAAATGTTCATATTATTCTTGATGTGAGTGACATGTGTCAGTACTCCTCTATATATATTCTGTGTGGTGCGTACTCACGTGTTAAGCAACAGGATGGACTGTTGAAATAAACACTTTTAAATATAAAGTGTCTTTTCTTAGTGCAGTACTTGTGTGTGATATTCTAAAGCATGAAACTGGGTTTGAATTACCACTTCCTCCTCATTTCAAGGGGCTCTTAGTAATCTAGAAAGCATGGATACCACATCGATAACTATGTTTAGTGGGGTTGTGTGGAGCTACAACAACTTTAACTTTCACACTTAAGTGTTGGTGTGCTGAACTGAGTTCCAGTATTCATGGATGCTTAAGTCAAAGGCCAAAACCAGAGTCTTAGTTTATGCAATAGAAGCATCCTATTTTTCCTGTCCTCGCGGGTGGTATGGTTGTGCAGCATGTACCCCACTCTCCGAAACCTGGCAACAGGGAGCGGGGGGCATGCCGTCAGTTTGGGAGCGTGACTGTGGTCCTCTTTGTGCTCTGGGGAGAAGGGGTCTGTTCAGTCAGGCAGGGACGGATGGGGTCCCCTTGGCCAAAGAAAATCTCTGGTAGGGTCCCCCATTTGCACACCTCCCCATAAAAATGTATCAAATGAGTATCCAAAGATCCTCGGGAGCTGCGCCTTCCCTGGAAGAACTTGAAAACTTACAGCGGGGACCAGGCTTCTCCAGTGGTTTCCTCCAGCCCCGTAGGGTCAGTTATTAAAAGGGAAGTGTTGGATTGCTCCTGATGGCGAGGAGACACAGCCATTTCCACGCGGTTTTTACACCGCGGTACCATTCCAACGCGTCAATCACAACGCAAGTCGTTACAACGACTTGTGCTGGATGGCGCTATGTACTAAGGAATTGCATGATTTACAATTCCAACACCTTCCCTGCTGTAACGTAGGCTGGAGCTGGAATAGTAAATCATACTATTCCAAAATCCAGCGCCTCCAGCACAAGTTGTTGTAACGACTTGCGTTGGGATTGACGCGTTGCAATGGTACCGCGGTGTAGAAACCACGTTGTAAAATCATACAACCGATGGCGAGCTCTAACCACCAGGAGTCTCCTGTCCAAGCATGCAGCTTGATTCTTAAGGCTCCAGCTGCTCAACCTTTCCTCAGCTGGGCTTCTGTCACCAGATTATAACCGGGGGCTTCCTCTGCAACCTCTCCACAGTGCACCAGAAAAATATGTCCCTACCGCCCTTCCCAGGCCCCATGGCTCTCGCTGTCTTGCAGGGCACCTCTGCCAGCAGGGGGAGCCAGTGCTCCCCTCCTGATGTGGGTTGAACATCTATAGGACCAATCCATAAAATACCCAGGAGACCCCTGAAAGGTCTCCCCATGCAGGTCTATTCCTCTGCTGTCCCTCAGAAGGAATGAATGGGCCTGTGCTAATGGCTCTGGGGAAACACTCCCAGTCCGCAACTGCCAGTTGGAGTCACAGATCTTCAGTCCATCAGTGCAGGGACATCCTGTAGGTTTTCCTTTCAGCTGGACTTTCCTTCACCATCGCTGTTCCCAGGTCCAGGGAGTTTTCAAGTGTCTCTCACTTGTGCAGGGATTTTTGAGTAGGGTTAAGAAGTTCTGGAAAGTAGGCGCCTCTCTCCAATCCTACGGTATCACCCCTGCCCCAACCCTGCTGCAAAGCAGTCTGGGAAATCTAACAATGGCGACTTCAAGTGATCTAGGGAAAGGCCTTCCCTGAACGTGGCAGGGCTGAAGCTTGCTTGAGGCTGCAAAAAGAAAACAGCCTAGTGAGTGACCTTGCTCATTTAATATTCATAGACAGTGGCCGTGCCAATGCTCCACCGTTCCACAGACCCAACCTCCAAGGCCCAAGACTCTTGAAACATCTTCCCCATGACAAAACAAGTCTAGTTAGTTGAAAATCCTGTCCCAAAACTGCTAAGCCATGTGATAGATTCAACAATCAAAAAGCTGCCTGCTTCCCCTACAGTGTTCTATCTGGCACAGGCAGTGTGCCCTGCAAGAGAGGCTGTGAGCCCACTACAGGATACTATTGCTGGGCTGAGGTACGAATGTTGCGTAAGAGTCAGGACTCTATGCATAATTTAATGGTACATAATTTACTGACCTCAGAAGATTAAAATTCTGAGATAACAGTAAAGGAATACAACTCATGACCTGCAGATAACAAGATACACCAATGGCGACCAGTTATTCACTGACATTACAATACCAACCAGTCCTTCAGCAGGACGGTGTATGGCCCTACCGTGCATGACGTCGATGCATTATGACGTTGGGAGGCACCATGGCATCTGTTACGGGGTCATGGTCCCAGGGAGGTCGCCCATACGAGTCAGTGGGGGGACCAGTGACCAGTCATTCATTATGGATTCCTCACAGATGAACACTCAAAACTGAAGTATTGTGATTTTTTTTGCATCTTACAAACCTCCCAAACAATAAAAAAAAAACATGACTCTTTAAAAGCTGATTTGTTGAGAATTAAAGTTCCATTTTGTAATTGCAATGTAAGGTTTTCTCAAGCTTTCTTGGCAGAGGTGAGTCATGCTCAAACCATGACTCTGTAGATGCCACAGACCACAATCCTGCCAAATAAGCACTGACCAAGGTCTGGCTATCGATCAGTGACCTGGGCCTGTTGGCGCCTATTGTTCAGTTGAAATCCAGACAACCAATAAATCAATCCTGAAGACAGAACACAATGGGGGGCAGAACAAAGACAATTCTGAATCACTTGGAAGAACAAGGATGCCGAGTAGGTTACTGTCAGTGCCCTTGGAGTTACTGACGTTTCAGGCGTCTCTGTGCATGCACGTCATTACGCTACTGCAGAAAAATCAATTCTCTCGCAGCCTTAGGGTGGGACCGGTAAAAATGCTCAAACCAGCCCTGATCCCTTCGTCTCTTCAAGCAAGCTCTCTCTTTCGGTCCCTGTTTTCTCTCCTCTCGCTCTCTGCTTCACCTCTCCCTCCCTCTCTTTATCTTCCCTTGAAGCTTTCCTGTACCTGCCGCAGATAACTTCATGGTTCTGAGGGAGGAGACAGACACACTAGGAGCAGCTTTAAAGGGCTCCATCCCACCGGGGACTTGCCCTGTGGAATAAAAGGCCCTTCCTGCCCTGTCAGCCGCCAGAAGTCCAACATGGCTGCCAATCCACCTCTGATGTTAAAGTGACCACTTTTACACATTCCCTGACAGGAGCGGATCCTCCCGCGCCACTCCACCTCCCAGCGCATAATTCGTGAAAAAATAAGTGCCAGGGCCCTGTCAGAAGGCCACTGAACCTTGCACCACCCATTACTAGGGCAAGCACTGCCAATGACTGTACCAACACAACTATCCATCAAGATCCTAGAAGTATGACACGTTCAACATAATTTATAACCATCACGTTCCTACAAATGTGACATGTTCAATCAATCAATCATAGCATTTATAAAGCGCGCTATATACCCATGGGGTTTCAAGGTGCTGGGGGGGGGGGCATCCCACTGCTCGAACAGCCAGGTCTTGAGGCGTCTTCTGAAGGTCAGAAGGTCCTGCGTCTGCCGTAGGCATAGGGGGAGGGTGTTCCATGTCTTAGCAGCGAGGTGGGAGAAGGATCTGCCGCCGATGGTGGCTCTGCGGATGCGGGGGACAGAGGCGAGGGCAAGGTCGGTGGATCGTAGCTGGCGAGTGGGGGGTGTAGAAGTTGAGGCGGCTGTTGAGGTATGCCAGTCCGGTGTTGTGGAGTGCTTTGTGTGCGTGGGTGAGGAGCTTGAAGGTTACTATCTTGATGACAGGGAGCCAGTGCAGGTGTTTCAGGTGCGGGGTGATGTGGATCCGTCGTGGGATGTGCGGATGTGTTCTGGATGCATTGAAGCCGTTTGAGGAGTTTTGCTGAGACTCCTGCGTAGAGGGCGTTTCCGTAGTCCAGTCTGCTGCTGACCAGGGCCTGGGTGACCGTCCTTCTGGTTTCGGTGGGGATCCACTTGTAGATCCTGCGCAGCATGAGAAGGGTGTTGAAGCAGGAGGAGGAGACGGCATTGACCTGCTTTGTCATGGAGAGGGTGGAGTCGAGGATGATCCCTAGGTTACGCGCGTGGTCGGTGGGGGTGGGTGCTGTTCCTAGCGAGGTTGACCACCAGGAGTCATCCCAGGCTGAGGGGGTGGGTCCAAGGATGTCTTGTCTGAGTTCAGCTTCAGTCTACTGTTTCTCATCCAGTCTGCAACGGCCGTCATTCCCTCGTGGAGGTTGGATTTGGCCGTGTGGGGGTCTTGGGTGAGGGAGAGGATCAGCTGGGTATAATCTGCGTAGGAGATGATGTTGAGGTTGTGCAGTCGGGCGATGTGGGCGAGCGGGGCCAAGTAAACGTTGAACAGCGTGGGGCTGAGGGAAGAGGCCTGGGGTACGCCACAGATGATCTCGGTGGCTTTGGAGCGGAAGGGAGGGAGGCGGACGCTCTGTGTTCTGTCGGATAGGAAGGAGGTGGTCCAGTCGGGGGCCTTTCCTTGTATTCCTGCATCATGGAGGCGTGTGCGCAGGGTGTGGTGGCAGACTGTGTCGAAGGCAACCGACAGGTCCAGGAGGATGAGGGCCGCGGTTTCCCCGTCGTCTAGCAGGGTTCTGATGTCATCTGTGGCGGCTAGGAGGGCTGTCTCGGTGCTGTGGTGGCGGCGAAATCCGGACTGGGATGCGTCTAGGATGTTGTTTTCCTCGAGGAACCTGGTCAGTTGTATGTTGACGGCCTTGTCGATGACTTTCACCGGAAAAGGGAGCAGGGATAATGGGACGGAAGTTCTTGAGGTCCTTGGGGTCAGCCGTGGGTTTTTTCAGGAGGGCGTTGATTTCTGCGTACTTCAAGTCCACCGGGAAGGTCGCCGTTTTGAGGGAGCAGTTGATGGCCTTCCGGAGGTGGGGTGCGATGGTGGTGCTGGCTCTGTTGAAGACGTGATGTGGGCAGGGGTCTGTCGGGGAGCCGGAGTGCATGGAGTTCATGATTTTGATGGTGTCGCTGATGTCGATGTTAGCCCAGGCGGTCAGGTGGTTGGTGTGGGTCTCGGTGATGGCTGGGGCGGGCGTGGTGATGAAGCTGTCATGGATGTTTGCGATCTTGCGGTGGAAAAAGGTGGCGAGCGAGTCGCACAGTTCTTGTGAGGGGGGATGCCGATTGCGCTGGAGGTGGGGTTGGAGAGTTCTTTCACGATGTTGAAGAGCTCTTTGCTGTTGTGTGCGCTGTGGTCTAGCCGGTGTTTGTAGGAGGCTCTCTTGGCGGCTCTGATGAGGTGGTGGTGGTTGCGGGTGGCGTCCTTGTGCGCAGTGCGGCTTTCCAGGGTTCGTTCGCGGATCCAGATCTTCTCTAGCTTCCGGCAGGTTTTCTTGGATGTTTGCAGGTCTTGGGAGAACCAGCTCGCTTTCTTCCTGGTGTGGCTGGTGGAGGGGTTCTTGATGGGGGCCAGGGCATTGGCGCAGTCTTCCATTCCAATGTCTGAGGTTGTAGGCTGCGGCGTCTGGGTCGGTTGGTTCTGCTGGTGGGAGGTGGGCGAGGGTGGCGTTTAGCTGATCGTCGGTGACTTTGCTCCAGTGGCGACGGGGCATCTGTTGGTTGCGGTTCAACACACCTTCCTTCCATCATCCTCCTACCAGTGTGATATGTTCAATACGTCTTCTAACAATCACGCTCCTACAAGTGTGACACGTTCAACACACCTTCTAACCATCACGCTCCTACAAGTGTGACACGTTCAACACATCTTCTAACCATCGCGCTCCTACAAGTATGACATGTTTAACACACCTTTTAGCGTAAAGAAAGGCAAGTGCCCCCTGCTATAGAATGAAAGTTCCTATAGGCAAGGATAATAAAGTAAATGTGAAGCCCTAAGGCAACTCAAACAATTGCCACAACCTATGATAATAAGTACATTGAAGGAACCAAGATATAAAAATATACAAAATATATTTTATTATCTTAAAAACTCTATGAAAACCCTAATCATTATATAAGTTCGCATGATCAATAGTTAAATCAATTCCCATGCTCACTCCAAATGCATTTACATTCACTCATTCACTTTCATACTCAATATACAGTCAAATTAATAGTGGCAAAAAATATATGTACAATGGATTCAAATGATGATTTCCACAATTGCTGAACAGAATGCTATATAAAAATTATTCATTCAGATTCAAATCAGTAGATTGAGCACTATAATGATTGGCAATACATCACCCCCTCCCCCCCAAGAGTAAAGCATGTTTGCTCGCGTTCTCTCAGAGGACCATGTCCATTCAAGGCGCAGCTATTCCACCCTAGTCCTCAGCATGAAGCGTAAGGCCGGTGCCTACCAGAGGGGTGTTGTGAAAGAGAATAGAGTTTTAATGGTGCTTGCACACTGTGCGTTTTATTTAATAAGCATGATCCAACACTGATCGTGGCTGGCCGTGAACAATGCAGTGGTTTCCCCTGCTGAACTTTAAGAATAATTATCGGCAGGGCTTAATTTGTAAAAAAAAGAAGTGCAGGTGCTGAAAGTTTTGCCAAGGAGGCCACCGCTCACGTCTTCCTCCGGTGAGCCCCACTTTCAACACTCTCACTGCCTCAGTCTCTATCTTCTATCCTTGATCTGTTGTCTGTCCCCTAAGTCTTTGCTCTACGAGTCTATCCTCTCACCTCTCTTTGTCACACCCTGTATTTCTGATTTGCCCTCTATTTTATCCATGCTCTGCTCACTCTCCCCTCGATCTTGGCTCTTTACAATCACTCTCTAGCAGTGATTAGCTGTGTCTCCATTTTATCATTTGTCTGCCTTTTTTCCTCTGTCCTGTCCGCCACATTCGTTCATTCTATCTTCTCTCTTCTTAATGCTCTCTTCTTCACATCATGGCTGCTTTCTCTTTGTATGTGATTTTCTCTCCTCCTTTTCTTCTACTTAGCTCCATCTTATCTCTCTCCTCTCCTATTGTTTCTTTCTCCTCTTTATTCCTGCTCTCTCTCTCATCTCTAACACTGCTGCTGCCTGTGACCCCTGTCGTCAGCCTGTACATGCCCCTGCTATTTTGAACTCTGTGTTTTCCTGTTGTCATTCCTGAAGAAGCGGAAGATGATGTGTTTTACCTACTCCGAGTGCAAAAACAAAATGTACACCAAATGAAAATGCTTTTTTGCATATATTAATCAATGTGGTATGACTGGGTTTATTGCGGAACAGACGGCCGCTCGAGCACAGCAGGTGATGTAACTGCTAGTGCTGCCTGTAATTAGTAGGTCCAGGGAGGGCGACGGCATTGGCATCCACTGCTCAGCTTGCTGTGACCCTGCCTGCTACAGCACAGGCATTGTCCTTAGCAGTAATACTGCCAATGCCGGTATGTATGGCTGATGTGTCTACTGGACTCACTCACGCTCAGCAATTACCATGCTGGGGTGCAGCGCACAGATTCTACTGGTGACTCCATGGCACACAAAAGTTGTGTTGGGCCACAGCTGCATCAAGCACATTGAGGATAGCAGCAATGCAGGGCTGCCGGATATGATACTTTGGCTACGCAACAAGTGGAAAGTACACACTTACTTTCATTTATTCTTCCTCAAGAGCCCTCACTCCCAAGTTCCAAATGCGCTCTTGCTGCTTCCTTGCCTCAACTCCGTCATGAGCCAGCCCCCAGCTACAATTATCTAATGGGAGGTTAAGGCTAAGGCAGTGGCAGGGTTCAGCGGACATGGGGAATAGAATGCAATAGGTTGTTGATGACTTCTTGGATTTGTGATCAGCTTGATGACATCATCACTAACGTGGTGATACACAATCATGCCTGCCTGGACAGGCGTATGCCGGCCTGCCTATGAACATTTACCAGCCGGTCACCATGCAATGTATGTTATTCTTTTTATTTTCAATTGAACAATTAATATTGAGAGCACCACCTGCAGGTTCAGAAATTATAGCCCCGGCCCTGTGAAAAAAGTGCAGGTGCTGAGCACCTGAAAGCACCTGCTCAAATTAAGCACTGATATTTATCGGAAGCATTAAATAAAACCAAACTCGTAATTCCGACCCATGTGTAAACAGTGGTTAACGAATGGGTACTAATGAACTGAGCCACTGGTAATCAGGGCCACTGAGTTTAATCACATAAATTATGCATATTAACAGTGTGGGATTCTGCTTCTATTTCTCTTTGTATAATGGAAGAAGTGATTGTTTCTGCTCAACTCTTCTGCACAAGCAGCCAACGCCAAACATTTCGCATGAAGGCAGATGTTTGTAAGCATCTCTCTTTGCTCATCTTCGACACAGTTTTCGAGGAACAAGTGTTTTGCAGCCCCTGTCTCTGAAAAAATACCTACAGAGATGTTGTTAGTGGATTTGAAAAATGCTTAAATGTAAAACAGCAGCGAAACCCACTAAGATTGCTCCTCTTCGTCGGCTGCATGCAGGGAAGCCCACTGATGTGCGAGCAATGTACTTTTACTTTTCTTCAGGATTTCGAGAGTTATATTTAAAATTCTATATCCCATTTATTTTGCATTAGCTTGTGGCTATAGTCTTTCTTACCATGTACACCACTATGGGGCACATGCATCATTCATAGGTTTTGCGATTCTTAATTTGCGAAAATTACCGAATCGCAAATTAAGAATTGCAAAATGCTATGCATAATTTTTTTCGCTATTGATTTGTGATTCGGTAAAAATCGCAATTTTTACCGAATCTCAAATAAATAGCGAATTCCTAAGTGCATTTTCGCAATTCCCATTGATTCCTATGGGCCGAAAGGCCCATAGGAGTCAATGGGAAGGCATTTACGAATTCGCAAATTGTTGATGCATTCCAAGGACCCCCCCCTGCACCCCTGAAATGTATTTGGAATTGCATGTTTCCAACACACATGTCCTAAGGACATGTGTGTCTGTAACATGACAGTGTAAAATATGCATTTTTTTGCATTTTGAAAGATTTTCGCAAATTAACACGAGGGTTAATTTGCAC
This sequence comes from Lissotriton helveticus, assembly GCF_964261635.1. Lineage (NCBI taxonomy): Eukaryota > Metazoa > Chordata > Amphibia > Caudata > Salamandridae > Lissotriton > Lissotriton helveticus. Next base: position 65,771,690 of record NC_136064.1, read on the forward strand.
TTCCAATTTCAAAATTCAAATTTTTTTTTAAATTGATGCATTGCATTTAAGGAATCGCACAAATGCGATTCCTTAAATGCATTCGCATTTTTAAGAAATGCAAAAAAATGCGAATTTTTAAAAGGTGTTTGATGCATCCCAAAAACGTATTTAGGAAGTGCAAATGGCCGAATTTACCGATTCGCACCGTTTGCACTTCCTAAATAGGTTGATGCATGTGCCCCTATGTCTCTGTAAACATTTGGGGCTTGATTTACAATCCAATCTATTTATGTGTGGAGAAAGATACTACTAGTAAAATACCTTTGTGAATAGCGAATAATGGTGAATCAGGCCCTATTTATGTATTTTTGTGAGGGTGTCAGGATTTGTCAGGATTTCTCCTTTCAGAGCACCTTTTGCAATGATTTTGTTTTTGAGCCACAATCTAGAAGGCTGGGTTTTGGAACAGGGCTGCTCACTTCTTAGTTGAGAATTAATGAAGTATTTATGGATAATTCAAATTAAATGTATTAATTTATAGTCCAAGAGGATTCACCAAGCATCAAAATAAAGACGAGTATATAACAGCTAACACCCCCCCATGAAAGGAGTGCTGAGGGTCACCATATAATTGACAGCATTTACTATGATGCCAGTGGTTGTATAATACAATTATAGCTTTTTCGGTGGAAGTATGACACATCTACCTAATGGTTCAGTAATTGAGCATTAAACTTAAAGGGGAACTCTTAGGACATTTTATCACTTCTCCCATAGATGAAAGGGCTAATGTAATGCCTAGATGAATCACACTCATCTTCCCAGCAATTTAGAGGCAAGGGTTTTTTAATAAATATAATTGCTGACAAAGTGTGGTTATATTTTGATCGTTTGAAGATGAAAACATTCCTGCTGAGAAGATAATTTAGACACCTGATAATCATATTTATTAATTCCAAGAAACCATCTATTTATAGCCTAAAAATAAATGCGGTTAAGTGAACTGCATTAGTGTCACATTAAATATTAGCCCTTACAGTTCAAGCTGCTTGCTTACCCCATTGAGGCAAAATTCAGCAGCTCCATCTTATTTAACATTTTCAGTTTCAACTTTTATTTAAATTTTTGTTTTTCTCAGAACACATTTTTGTCATGATTCTCATTAGTTAGTTCCTGACACATGTTTCGCTTTCCTCAAATTCATCATAGAAGCCCAACATGGGCTGGGTGCTCGAATTGTCTGCAGTCCAGCATTGAGAGCCCATTCAATATCACATTCTTGGGTGCCTGTTTATCTTGTTTTGGAAGAAATGTTAGGCCATTCTAGATCACAAAATGTCACAAAAATGTCAACTACTCTCCATGTAAGGGTCCACTAATTCATAGAACATGGCACAGGCGATGTATGAGGTCCACTCCAGAATACATAAAATAAGGTAGAATGTCATATAATTCCTGAACAGGATCCATTTCATCCACAAATATAAAGATTCAATCTAGGATAATCCAGAATAAAATATTGCACAGTATCTCGCACAATCCTCCCTGAAACATAAACATACCCTCCTTGCTTCAAAACTGTTGACATCCAGCTATTTCCTTATAAACCTAAATCATCCCCTTACTCCACTTCTAGTGCACTTTTTCTCAAGTTTTATCTTTTCCAAAAGTTTTCAACCTGTTGTGATCAACCATATCATTCCTTGCTCCTAGACCCAATCCTATTAACCCTCTACAGTTTATTTTATGAGTTTTCCAAACTACTGGGATTGCTCTTTGTCATAACTTAAGTTTCATCTCTTAAATTCATGTCTACCCTATCTCTCATGTTTATGCACCTCTCGGGGGCATTTGTCAATGTTGCTCCTCCTGGATTACTATCATTTCTGCACCTTCCACTGATCTTCTGTCTCCTGGTGCTCTAGTCATTATCCACCAAGGCATCAGTTTCCAGCACTTGGTAAAAAGAAGTCAAGAGCAATTGATATAGAAAAGTGATCACCATCAGTCCTTTGAGGAACCCAAAGAACACATCCAGGAAAGAACCCGTAAGAGCAGTGAGTATTGTTTCCTATACCTAGTTAGAAAGGCAGGGCATAGATTGTTAACCCCTTCCACGCGGGGCTAATTCCCCCGCGGTGCAGGGGCGGGGAGGGGCCGCGCACGCGCCGCGGTGCTCGTGGCAAGCCCAGCTCGTCTTGCTGCACAGTGGAGCTGTGCTCATGACGAGCCGGACTCGTTACGACTCCGCCCACTCCTTTAGAACGCCCGCACAGGAGGGGAATTAACCGGGCGTGGAAGGGCCGCAGCAGTCATGACGAGCTCAGCTCATCATGAGCACAGCTCCAGTGCCTCATGACTAGCTCGCCCGCACAGGCAGGGAATTAGCCGGGCGTGGGAGGGCCGCAGCAGTTATGACGAGCTCTGCTCTTCATGAGCACAGCTCCAGTGCCTCATGACGAGCTCAGCTCATCATAAACAAGGAAGGGGTTAAAACAATCTTTAAATTGTTTTCCTAAGAAGTCTTGTTTTTCATCAGCAGCAGCCACAACCTCCTTGTCCTCGGTGAGAGGTTTTGATGTGAATTCTATTTCTCAGTTAACAAGATTAAGTGGAGTCCACAGTGATGATGATTTCATGACCTGGATAATAGAAAACTAAGGCACAGATTTATCAAACTTTGACACAATGCGACAGAGCAAAATAACTTGCTGCGCTGCGTAAAATAGAAAGGGCAGGAATATGCCATATCTGTGAAGATGTGGCAGATTCCTCCTCCCTCCTTGCGCTGGCGCACTGAGTGCTATCTAGTGCCAATGCGGGCACCCATGAGCCATTATGGAGGGTGTCTGCGTAGGATTGTTTCTGTGCAGGAAGGGACAATCCTTAGAGGCTTTTTCCTATTTCTAAGTGAGCTACACAATGCAGCGCACTTAGTAAAGAGAAAACAGCAGGGAGAAATGAAAATGTTTCTCCTCGTTGCACCTTCCCTGGGAAGGCGGAGCATTTTGATGCATTCCCAGGTCTACCAGTGTTGATAAATCTAGGATGCGCCAATATCCATGGGTGGATGCGTGGCAACACCCACGCTCCACCTATGGAACGCCTCCAAGAGCAGAGTAACACAACGCAGCGACTTGCACTGCCTAGGGTTACACTAGATTTACCAGTCAACGCAGGGCTGTCGTGGAGATCAACAATGTCTGCTAAAAATTAAATGCAGTGTAATGTGCCAGGTTTCATGGAGGCAGAAAATGTCCCATTTTAGTAAAAATATGTTTGCATCAGCATTCTACAGTAGTCTTCTAAGGCCTGCTATGTTCCATGACCATTTGGTAAATGAGTCGGTGATATTTCCACTCAACAAAGATACAATTCAAAAAGCACAAAGGGGCTTATTTATGAGCCCTTGCGGACCTTTTGCGCCGCCGTTTCATCACTTTTTGTGACGCACCAGCAGCGTAAAAATGCGCCATGTTGCATCATATTTACAAAGTGACACATCTAGGTAGATGCGTGACTTAGTAAACTGCTGCGCCACGTTATACCTGCGTCAGTTATAATGTATGCAGGGAGTGCGTTCTGACGCAAGTAAGCCTCGTAGAAGTGACGCAGTGAAATCTATGAGATTTCACTGCATCACTTCTAGGACACAAATGCATCAATATCTTACGCCTGCCTCACAGCAGGCGTAAGACTGACGCAGGCACATTTCACATGGGACTTGCCCATGTGAAATAACGCATTGCTGGAGTTGCGTCCAGCATGTCGCAAGGAGGGCGCATTGAAAAATGATGCATCGCTGCTTTCACGCGGTGATGCGTCACTTTTCATAAATGAGGCCAAAAGATTTGTGTGTACCCAAGTGAAATCCAAGGTGAGTAAAAATGCTATTGTGGGTGAAGCTTTCCTGAGAACAATTCGTATTTTCAGAATCAGCGCCTGTTTGCACCCACAGATAATCTGCCAGTTTGGTTAATTTAATTGTTTGCAGCTATTCCTGTAGGGAGAGTGGCAGACATTTAGAACAATCTGCGCGCTGTGGCCACTCAAAACTCATAGGGGCATATTACCAACAAGTAGCGATAATTATCGCTAAATAGGCTTAGCGACGATTTGTTTATCGCTGCCTCTCGCTGGATATGTTAACGGAGAAAACATGCTATTAGCAACGTTTTTCTCCATTGTGCTAAGATATCCAGCGATAGCGGCGAAATGCGTGAATATCGCTGAGAATACAGCGATATTCAAGCATTAGCGACGAAATGCTCTTAGCCATGTTATCCACCTCCCATTGGATAACATGGCTAAGAACTGGTCTGAGCTGGTGTGCGTTTTTGGCGATAGCGGGACTATTTCCATCGCTACGCCTGCCTTGCTAATAAGCTATAGCGATGTTAGCGACTGCTTTCTGTCGCTAACAGGTTGGGTACACCCACTTTGCATGTCATTAGCAATAAATATCGCTGACATGCAAAGCGGGCCCCAAACCGCTCGCTATCACCTAAAAGCTGTCGATAACATCAGTTATCAACAGCTTGCTAATAGAGCAATAGGATTATCATCGCTTCGCGGCCGAAAACGGCCGCTAAACCGGTGATAATTGCCTATCCCCACCCTTGGTAATATGCCCCTTTGTCATGCCCCGAGGACACTATAAAAGACGCACCAAGTCACCAGAACGCCGCTTTGCGTTCTAGCGTCAAGCTCCCACTTCCGTGTGTGTTGTCCCTGTAGATTTTGCCTGACTTCCGGTTTTTGTTCGGGAGGTTTCCTGTTCTGGTTCTCCGCGTTCCCTGAGCTGGAGTCCTGTTCTGTGGTTCCCGTCGGTCTCCTTGGCGGTTCCTAGACCGTATTTACTCTTAGTGATCAGATTGGAGACATTTCTGTTACCTTTATTGTTTTTTCCCATAATCTCGAGTGAAGGAACTCGTGTTGGGTTTATCAGTTCCTTTCTCTATTTTTTCACATCCCCGCTCCTGGTGCTCCGCCCGGCGGCCGGGTCTTGCCCCGTCGTCCGGCCGGGCACTGCCTGCCGCATATCTTGGTTGCTGCCTCTCCCTCACATCCCCGCTCCTGGTGCTCCGCCCGGCGGCTGGGTCTTTCCCCGTCGCCCGGCCGGGCACTGCCTGCCACATATCTTGGTTGCTGCCTCTCCCTCACATCCCCGCTCCTGGTGCTCCGCCCGGCGGCCGGGTCTTTCCCCGTCGCCCGGCCGGGCACTGCTTGCCACATATTTTGATTCACTGGCCGGAGCTGTCTCCCGTTACGTGAACCACCCAACCAACCTTCCCTTTGATATTTTGGAACATCCTTGTTTGGGGAACTTGCGTGGACCAGTGTGTTTCGTGGCTCAGCTACTAGAATCACGGTAACAGCGCATTGCGCTGCTTCTATTATCTTGTTTATGGTTAAGGTTGTGTCTAACAAGTGTGTTATTCTCTGGCAGATACCTTGTATATTCTTCAGAATAAAGGCGCACACGCACCCTTTTCTTAGGAATAGAGTTTGGATGATCTTCAAGTATTCCTGATAAAGAATGTGTGGTGAGATTCACATATCACTTTCTTGTGATACTAGAACAGAGTGGGGTAGAGTGCTTATACTCTTGGTCCTTTTCTAGCACAGAGAGAGCGGACGCCAATTCCATCCACCAGTGGTATCTCAAGGTCTATACTATTAGAAGTGGTAGGTGTGGTATACATATTTAGACATTGTAATGTACACTGTTTTGTAAAACAGTATAGGTAGTAACGTCTTCCTTCCCTTACAGCCTGTCTCCTCATCAAGTGTCCACACGGAAGTTCCACAGTCAAGACCTGTTATTTTCCCCGCCTTTCCTTGTTTTCTTTCCCTGTTTTCCCCTGGCGTGCCATCCGATACTCTAGAGTCTGATAGAGTCGGAAGGCCGTAGGGGAAGGCTGAGGACTGCTCTCCGAATTCCTGACGCTCCTGCGGAACAAGCCTGGAAATCATTACACCCTTAGACTTGTGCAAACTCACCAAAGGTCTTTACGTTTTTCCCCACACAGAGTAAACGCACACAAAAGTATTCTTGTAAAAGGCTGGTGTAAATACATTCTATGATGGAAAAGTGAATTTCACACCCACATAAATCATGGGCACGAACGTTTTCTTGATACAGAAGAATAAAATGAAAGAAAAAAACCAATTTCTGTCATGCTTAAGGTATCACCATCAGGACAATCTTCTGAAATATGCATGGCGCACAGGCAAAATGCTAGAAATAATGATTTGAGCATGCATAGTTTCATTGCATTTTTTTGAATAATCGAAAATGTGTAAACCTTTGTGAATCCGACAGACGTCTGTGAACTGCTGATTTATGCATTTTTGAGAAACAGACACGAAATTGACACTACAAGCACTCTGCACCTACTCTCTTACATTTCCTCCTAATTCTTAAATGTGACATGTGACCTCTGCCGATGGGATGGCATACACGAGACAACAAAGAGAAACTAATAAGAAAAACATAAAGGATCTATGTTAGAAATGAAGAAAGTCCTTCGGGAGTTACCTTCATCCCTCCCTGGACTTGCAACAGGCCAGCCAGGCAGAAAATTGCTCATGTATAGTTTAGTTTTTAGACAAATGGAACACAAACTGCCTGACCTCTCTCTGAAGGACAGGCAGCCTGGGCAGTCCATGCCTCTGCTTGCTCTGCCAGGCGTAGATCCAGCAGCCGACCTTGGGCCTCCCTGGACCACTTAAATATTTAGCTCCTCATCATGAGAAGCGGTCACTGGTGGGCGCCACTATACGGGCGCACTGACCCGAAGAGCGGCCAAGAGGCTGGGCAGGAGCATTCTACAAAATGTATGAGCTCTGCTCACTTGTCCAGCTACAAGTTTCCATGCTGTGGCTCAGAGGGTCTACAGAGAGGTCCCCGGAGAACTGGTCCCATCGAAGGGAATGCATGGTTCGGATCCAACAGGAAGTGCGATATCATATCTCCTGTCACAACAAACTTATTTTAGGAAATTAAGTTTGTAATTAACATACCAAGGAGGTTATTCCTCTACTTGGGCATTTCCTTTTAAATACAAAGGGCGCTATTTTTAGAAATTCATATGCAAATGTTGATAATCGTGAAATGTTAAGTGAGTGAAAATCAGCCATGTGTTGACCACTCATGGAGACTTCAACTCTTGGACACTGCAGAGTTTGGACCAAGCGTAGATAACGATGGATTTAGGCCCAGACCCTTGTACTGGGGTGAATTATTATTTATTATTATTATTTATTTATTTTGCGATTTCTTAAGCGCCTGGTGACCCGTAGGCATCCCCGCGCTAATCAACCTGTAAGAGTCCAGAGGGGGGGAGAGGGGGTGCCCTATTTGGGGAACAGGAGGGTTTTAAGTTTTCTGCGGAACCCCAAGTGTGAGGGCTCCAGGCGTAGACTGAGAGGGAGTGCGTTCCACGCTGTGGAGGCTTTGACCGAAAAGCGGCGACCGCCAGAGCGAGCCTTCCTGATTTTGGGCACCGTAGCAAGGTGTTCGGCGTCAGAACGAAGGGGTCTTGAGGCTTTATATGGGGTGACCAAATTTTTTAGCGCGGCAGGGCCAGCTCCATTGATGAGCTTGTGGGTGATACATAGGGCCTTGAACTCTACTCTCTGGCGGACAGGGAGCCAGTGTAGAGCTTTGAGGGCAGGCTTGGCCGACACTCTAGGGGGGAGGTTCATAATGAGCCTAGCCGCCGCATTCTGGGTCCGTTGGAGTTTGGCCAGGGTGTATTCAGGGGCCCCCAGATAAATGGCGTTGCTGTAATCGAGCCGGGCCAGGACCAGACCCTGGACAAGTAATTTCCTGGATGGGAAGGGAAGAAGAGGCAGGATCTTGCGTACGGACCGCAGGAGACCAAAGCAGGTGCCTGCTGTCTTGGCTGCCTGCGTTTTCATGGTAAGGTCAGGTTCCAACCAAACTCCTAGTGTTTTGATTTCGTTTCTAGGAGAGGGGATTTCGCCGAAGGTGTCGGGCCAAGATGTAGGTGGAAAAGTCGTCCATTTATTGCCCAGGAGCATGATCTCGGTCTTTGCGCCGTTTAGCTTCAGGGCCGAGTCGCACATCCAGGTATGGATGTCCTGGAGGCAATGCAGCAGGCTGTCAGGATGGTTATCCAGGTGGGACAGGGATACGACAAGTTGGGTGTCGTCAGCGTAGTTAATTATTTTTACACCGTAGGGGGCCACTACGTCTTCCAGGGGAGCCATATAAACATTAAACAGGGTGGGGCTGAGCGACGACCCCTGGGGAACTCCATTCTTCAGTGGAAGAGGTTCTGACCTGGAGCTGCCGTCCCACACCTGAAAGGATCGATGGGAGAGGAAGGATTCGATCCACGCTCGCGCCATACCCACAATTCCTGCCTTGGCCAGGCGATGTAGTAGGACACGGTGATCCACCGTATCAAAGGCGGCGCTACGATCCAGGAGGATCACTGCCACTGATCCCCCTGAGTCTAGGATACACCTTGCTTCCTCGATGACAGAGAGGAGTGCGGTGTCCGTGCCATGGCCGGGTCGAAATCCAGTTTGAGATTGGCGCAGGATGTTGTTTGTTTCGAGAAATTGGGATAGTTGCGAGTTGACTAGTTTTTCAGCTATCTTACTGATACAAGGGAGCAGTGAGATCGGTCTGTAATTAGACATGTCGTCCGGGTTCAGTTGGGGCTTTTTCAACAAAGCCTTCACAACTGCGTTCTTCCAGTTAGGGGGTACCGTTCCACCAGCGAGGGAAGAGTTAATGAGATCCCTGATGGTAGGGGCTATGGTGGGAGACACCTTTTTTAGGAATCTGGCCGGGGCTGGGTCAAGTGGGGAACCGCTTTTCAGTTTCTCTAGCGTGGACGTTACCTCGGTGAGGGAAACTGCTCTAAAAGTCGCCAGCTGTGGGCAATTGTTTTCGTCCGCTATGGCCGGGATGGAAGGGGGGCTGACGGTAGGAAGGGAGTCCAGTATCCGCATGATTTTAGACTCGAAATAATTGGCCAGATCCTTGCTTCTGTCTGGTGGGGGGAAGTGCGAGGGGGGTGCTGTTGGGATGTTCAGTAGTTCTTTGACTATCTGAAATGATTCTTTGGCTGAGTTGGTCGCGGATTTTATTCTGTTGTCGTAAAACGTTGATTTAGCTAATTTCAAGGCTGTTTTGTATTGTCTTACCGCGTTGTGATATATATCTTTATTGCTGTGGAGCCAGTCTTTCCTCCAAGCTCTCTCCGCCTTTTTGCACACTTTACGGAGCCCTCTAAGTTCGGAATTATACCATGGGGCATGGCCCCTGCTCTTATTTTTCACCTCCCGATTTTTGATGGGGATGCAATTGTCGAGGGAGGAGGAAATCCAGTCTCTGAACTGGATGTCTGCCATGGTGGGGTCGGCTGCGAGACTAGGGGTAGAAGCGTCAAGCGCCGAGGCCCAGTTGTCCGTCGAAAGTCTGGCCCAGGCTCTATCCTTGGTGAAAGTAGGGGGGGTGTGGGGTTTCTTAAAGGCCCCTGGGAGATGGAACGAGACCAGGAAGTGGTCCGTCCAAGGGAGGGGGAGGGAATTGGTGAACTGGAGGGAGGGGATGTTCGAAAATACCGGGTCGAGCAGATATCCTTTCGCATGCGTGGCTCCTGAGTTGGTCAGGGAGAAGCCAAGGGCGCCAAGTTCACAGATTAAGTCAGACGACCCTGTGTCTGTTGGATCATTGAAATGGATATTGAGGTCGCCTGTAATCAGGAAGTTAGATGTTAAATGGGCCAGGGATGAAACAGATTCTAAAAAGGCGGCGGAGAAGGGGCCGGAATGACCAGGGGGTCTGTAGACCAGAAGGCCTGACAGGGAGTAAGTCGGCGAGAGCGTCAGCGTGAACAGACAGCTCTCTGACTCCTTGCTCTGGATCTCAGTAGATCGGCAAGAGAAGTAGTCTCGGTAGATGATAGCTATACCACCACCTCGACCTAGAGGGCGGGGTTGGGACATGATGAGAAAGCCAGGGGGGAGGGCCGAGACTATGTCGGAGTTAGAATGACCGGCGATCCAAGTTTCAGTTAAGAAGAGTATATCCAGATCGTGATCGACAATTAAGTGGTTTATGAGAAGGGCATGCTTGGGAAGCGATCTACAGTTGAGTGTCGCTAATTTGAGGCCGGGGAGTGGGAAGGCCAGTCTGGGAAGGAGTAGGTTTCCAGGTTTGCAGAAGTTACACCTAGTGAAGGGGACGTTTAGGTCATGTATGACATGACAGGTAGAGTTTTTCGAGGGTCTGAGGCTGAGGAGATCTCGCCGAGTGTATTGTCTCCTAATGGCGGTGGGGTCAGGCGTGGGGGCTGGCCCTAGGCCCGGTCGTGCGCGGACGGGCGCAGACGGGCTTGCCTTAGGCGCGCCTTCGGTGCGCAAACGGCGCTCCCGCTGCGCTCGTCCGCTGCGCGTTCTGTGCATACACATTAGAAGGGGAGGAAGGGGGCGTGGCCTCCAAGGGGGCGGAGTCAGCGCGCACGCCGCGGGTGATGGCGGCTGCAGGGAAGAACCTAGGAAAGCGCGACCAGCTTTAATGTCAGCTGAGCGCTAAGGTAGGGGCGAGCGCTGGCTAAGTGCTTTGTTGTATTTGTTTTTTTTTAAAAGCGGCGAAGTGGTAACAAAGTGCTGTGAACAAGTACAGTTTAAAAACAATAGAGTACCTCCAGCCCCGGCTTTCCGCCTCAAGACTGGGTCAAGGTTAGGTGGTTGTCGCTTTTAATCAGCGAGTTATATATGGAAAATAGGGGGCGTGGCCTCCAAGGGGGCGGAGTCAGCGCGCACGCCGCGGGTGATGGCGGCTGCAGGGAAGAACCTAGGAAAGCGCGACCAGCTTTAATGTCAGCTGAGCGCTAAGGTAGGGGCGAGCGCTGGCTAAGTGCTTTGTTGTATTTGTTTTTTTTTAAAAGCGGCGAAGTGGTAACAAAGTGCTGTGAACAAGTACAGTTTAAAAACAATAGAGTACCTCCAGCCCCGGCTTTCCGCCTCAAGACTGGGTCAAGGTTAGGTGGTTGTCGCTTTTAATCAGCGAGTTATATATGGAAAATAGGGGGCGTGGCCTCCAAGGGGGCGGAGTCAGCGCGCACGCCGCGGGTGATGGCGGCTGCAGGGAAGAACCTAGGAAAGCGCGACCAGCTTTAATGTCAGCTGAGCGCTAAGGTAGGGGCGAGCGCTGGCTAAGTGCTTTGTTGTATTTGGTTTTTTTTAAAAGCGGCGAAGTGGTAACAAAGTGCTGTGAACAAGTACAGTTTAAAAACAATAGAGTACCTCCAGCCCCGGCTTTCCGCCTCAAGACTGGGTCAAGGTTAGGTGGTTGTCGCTTTTAATCAGCGAGTTATATATGGAAAATAGGGGGCGTGGCCTCCAAGGGGGCGGAGTCAGCGCGCACGCCGCGGGTGATGGCGGCTGCAGGGAAGAACCTAGGAAAGCGCGACCAGCTTTAATGTCAGCTGAGCGCTAAGGTAGGGGCGAGCGCTGGCTAAGTGCTTTGTTGTATTTGTTTTTTTTTAAAAGCGGCGAAGTGGTAACAAAGTGCTGTGAACAAGTACAGTTTAAAAACAATAGAGTACCTCCAGCCCCGGCTTTCCGCCTCAAGACTGGGTCAAGGTTAGGTGGTTGTCGCTTTTAATCAGCGAGTTATATATGGAAAATAGGGGGCGTGGCCTCCAAGGGGGCGGAGTCAGCGCGCACGCCGCGGGTGATGGCGGCTGCAGGGAAGAACCTAGGAAAGCGCGACCAGCTTTAATGTCAGCTGAGCGCTAAGGTAGGGGCGAGCGCTGGCTAAGTGCTTTGTTGTATTTGGTTTTTTTTAAAAGCGGCGAAGTGGTAACAAAGTGCTGTGAACAAGTACAGTTTAAAAACAATAGAGTACCTCCAGCCCCGGCTTTCCGCCTCAAGACTGGGTCAAGGTTAGGTGGTTGTCGCTTTTAATCAGCGAGTTATATATGGAAAATAGGGGGCGTGGCCTCCAAGGGGGCGGAGTCAGCGCGCACGCCGCGGGTGATGGCGGCTGCAGGGAAGAACCTAGGAAAGCGCGACCAGCTTTAATGTCAGCTGAGCGCTAAGGTAGGGGCGAGCGCTGGCTAAGTGCTTTGTTGTATTTGGTTTTTTTTAAAAGCGGCGAAGTGGTAACAAAGTGCTGTGAACAAGTACAGTTTAAAAACAATAGAGTACCTCCAGCCCCGGCTTTCCGCCTCAAGACTGGGTCAAGGTGAATGTATGACATTGTTCTGCATTCTGTCCATCAACTATGTTTTTTGCAATAGATATATATCAGAGCATTAGAAGTGAAGTTTGAGTCCCAGTTTAGTGCTTAAAAGTCTTCTGTTGTGGTTAAATGGCTGAATTGCTGACCTTGGAGATAGAAAATATTGAATCTAATCCCGGCTTTCACACAAAACCAAAAATAGTTTTCCTGGGCCAATCAGTCCTCCCCTTCTGCTTAAAATAGTAAATATGGGAAAATATTGGAAAACTAAACATTTTGTGATGTAGTAATGTGTATAAAGTGTGAAACTCAACTGCAGAAGGTGGTATCTAGATTGTCCCAGTAAATGTTTACCGAGCCATCGCCTTGCCACATTCGTTTCTGTGATCCAGTCTGAATTTGGCCCCTCACACACACCACAATGTTCAATAGAAGGTAATCAGTAGTAATGGTAGATATATACAGTGGCGGCCAGTGCAGGTAAGCGTGGTTGGGCGGGGGGAGGAGTTGACAGACGACGACGAGGGAAAATAAAATTAAAAAAAAGAAAACCACTTACCTTTCACCCACCGCATCTCTGACCTGGCGATGCGGGGAGTGCAAGGTAAGTGGTTTTCTTTTTTTTACATTTTCTTTTCACGTTTCCTCGACTGTCGACTGCCCCCCTACCCTGCCTCCACACTCTTACCTGCACTGACTGCCATTGGATATAAAACACTATTTCGCACCATGTAGCAAGGCCCACTCTTATTCAAGCACCTTAAATAAAAAGTCTACACAGTCCAGGCCAACGTCAACTCCTGCTCCTTCCTTCTGACACAACCCTGAAGAAGCCGCTCCTGATGTGCCTAGGTGATTACATACAGAATTCCCATGGCTGACTCTCACAAATAGTAGCACTTCCTTACAAGTCCACTGTCCAGCCCACCTATAGCACAGTGTTTTAGCAGTGAGACTGATTTACCTATTGGCAGAGTTTCCTACATGTATGGTGTAGGAGAGAAAGTGGGTGTGCTAGCTAGATGACATCCTTGTTATGCTCCTACTAGAGCCCTTGGGAGGGGTGGCCCGGTAATCCAAAGTAGGACTGGTAAAGGGTTCTACAGGTCACATGGGGTTTAAACGTGCTGTGGAATCACTGTGAAGTGAAAGAGATTCAGTAGACACTTCACCTGCTGAAGCATGAAGGTGATATAATGCAAAAAGTATGAGCCCTAAGTGACCATCAACACACACCAATTTTCATAACACAACATCCACTTTAATCCAGTGTGTTTGAGAATGTATCTTTTATTTTATTTTAGGTGCTTGTTTTTATCAAAGATATTTATTTTATATCAATTTCTTCAATTTCTTCATCTGCACTACAAACAAAACAATGACATTATATAGAACATATAATACAATTGACCAACAAGCAATACTGAATAGAATTGAACATCACATAACAATCCACAACTTCTTAGAGTTCATGAGATTGTGCAAAGTCCAAATCGTTTTGCAACTCTCTACATCTAATGTATTTCCCCTCTGGGGATGAAGGTACGTCTCTACGGATCCTTCTCTAATGTTAGCCTGACCAATTTTTTTTTTCACTTGTACAACAAAAATATCCATACTTATGGATAAAAATAAGCACATAAAATAAAATACGAGATACATTTTCGAAAACATTGGATTAAAGTAGATGTTGTGTCATGAAAGTTGGTATATCTTGATGGCCACGTTGGTCTCATAAATGTTGTATTATTTTGTACTGATCCCTCCTCAGTTGGCCTTATTGGATCATACCCCTTGTATGTGAAGCAGGTGATATGTCAGTGACAACAACCAGGAATAACCGTCTGAACTGAGTGAAGTATTCCCAAATGTCCTGGTAGTTTTCAATTTCTTGAGGTGCAACTCATAGCCCACGGTATTCCTCCACCTGAAATGCCAGCACTATCACTAACTCTAGAAGGGGAGATACTTGAGCCATTTTTTGGCAGACTCATAATGGCCCTTTAGAACATTTCAATACTATCCGCTCTCTGATGAAGGCTCGTGAGATCCTTGACAAATGGATTGTCCTAGGTGATACCCTTCAAGGCAGGAGTATCTTGAACTGCAGGGTCTTTGATGTTGAGAACCTGAGTTAAGCAAATGCAAAAGAATATTCCTTTACATCTGGAGTTTGCAACAATAATATCTATTTGTTTCTCTATTTTTCTATTTAGTCCTTTTATGAAGCAGTGCATTTGCCTCTCCGTCTACTTGCGAGGTGGTATGACCTGTGGCCAACATTCTTGCAACCTAACCCATGATCTGCATGGAGTACAGTTGAGCTCAAGCTCAAATAGGTCACTTTTCAGATGTATCTTAAACCACACGTAGTTCTGTTCTGTACCCAGTGTTGAATCGATGCTCCCTATAGCCTACCCGGACTTCACGTATTAAACTCCCACTTTTAAACAGTTGTAAGGCCATTGTTCAAGAGTGTGATCTCTCTTCCTAGTCAGTGCTTTGTGAGGCGTCACTTTCTCTAAATATAGCGGAGCTGGACCTGATGGGCTCTATGCACAGTGAAGGTAGCCTTGATCCTTGCGTCCACTAGGTGGTAATTTCAGAAATTAAGAAAGATTCTAACCTCCTGATTATGGAATCTCTGCAGATGCTTGTTGAATCTTTTCGGTAGTCTACTACAGATGGTGTTAGATCATTCTTATATATGTTTGTGTGTATGTGGTATTTGGATAGCAGCAAAGCACTGAATATGATTAATGGTAAATACATTCAATGAGAGGCTGGTGTAGAAGATGGGTTCTATGAGTAGAGGTAAACTGGTAATTTTTTGTGATGTATTATTCTTAAAAGAAGTGTGTCTTAAGCTCCTTTCTAATTTGGAGCAGGGTTGGCATGTTCCTCATGGATACAGGGGATATTGTTTTACATCTTGGGTGAATAATTGGAGAAGGCCTGATGCTTTGTTTTTTCTTTATCTGCCTCTTAATCTACAGTCTGATAGTGTCCTGGCTGAGCCAAGAGCCACCAGAGGTGGTGAGCTTGTCTGCTAGATATGCAGCGGTGCCATTTGGGGTGGCTTTGAAGATGTTGCAGCTGGTATGAATCCCTAATGAGGCAGGATGCAGCCTGTAGGGTGCTCTAAAGCATGGCGTTGGCACTATCCGGATGCAAGAGAACGAGGGCTTGTTTAGCAGTTTTAAAGTCGCTTTCTGTGTGGCATGGTTTCACATTCTTCGGAAAATGTAGCGTGTGCCTCCATGCTTGTTGTACCCTGTACATAGAGACACTGGTAGCCATGTAGTATATTTCAAGTCTTCTTTATTGGTTCCATGTCTAGGTAGAATCACTCTCTGTCCAGCCAGCTCTAGTCAGGTACTAGCCATGTACCAGCCCCACCAGGAGCAGCCTGCCTAGCTGCTCAGCCCATCTCCAACTATCACCACTCATCCACACAGGCACCCGGGCATTCCACGCATCACAGCCACACCAACATTCTGATACCATCTCTCACTATGGCTGAGCAGCTAGGAGAATCAGACTGGTTTACATGTACATGTAACACTGAGGATATAACAATGTTGTCTTAAGTATATGTTCCTTGAAAGTGTGCTAAGTTAATCTGAGTGACTTAGCTTTGAGTAAAAGCTGGGGTTCAGCTCCATCCAGATTCATGTTGTTCAGACAGCTTGGGACTAGATGCTGCTTGTTGTTCTCTGAGAATAATAGGAATTTTGGGCCATATCTAGAGTTTGGCTGAGGGTACTCCAAATGGAGGGATCACCGCTGGCCCAGTGGTGATCTCTGAACCTTGACAGAAACCACCATCAAGGAAGCTCCTCTCAAGGATTGAGGATTGGTGGATGGCCTTCAGTGGTTTCGACTGGTGAATGCCAAACTTAAATAAACTTTTTATTTTTTTTAAAGTGGGAGTTTGTTATTGAAAAACAAACAAAGTCAAATTATGACCTCCACACGTGTGGAGCTTTTCACTGGGTGTGTGAGTCATTATCTTTCTGCCCCTTACCAATAACGGACTGAAGAAAAATTAAATCACACCATTTGTCTTAATCACGACAGGCCGTGTAATGCCCTTCTTCCAGCAGCTCCAGCTCCATTGGTCTGTTGGAGTAAGCTTTTCATCAATAGAGCCAATTGGGTTCCATCCAGAGAAAGCTGATGGTCCTCTGAACCCTAAATATGGCTCCATTGTGGTTCCCTGAATGCTCTATTGAAATACCACCCTCTGTACTTAAGGGGCTCTTATATAGCGCGCTGACACCATGGGTTTCCTGCCGCTGGTTGAGTGCTGTGAGGTGTAAAGGCGGGGGTCTAGCCAGTCTGCGTGAAGAGGTGGGTTTTCAGAAGTTTTCTGAAAACCAGAAGGAAATTGGCAGATTTGAGCAGGAGGGACAGCTGATTCCAAAGAGTGGGGGCCCGGTGAGCAAATCTGTGGCCGCCGAACTTTTTAAGTTTAATAGGAGGGATAACTAAGAGTTGGCGGTAAGACGACCGGAGGTTGCGGACCGGGCAGTAGGGGATGACCAATGATTTAAAAAAGCGGGGGAGGTCCCAGACACAGCCTTAAAAGTCAGGCAGCCGATCTTAAATGCAGTCCTCTGCTCCACCGGCAACCAGTGGAGTCTGCGAAGCAGTGGTCTCGCAGACTGCCACTTCGGGGTTTTATAGGCCAGTCTCGCCGCTTGGTTCTGTACAATCTGAAGCCTGTAAAGGAGGGATTTAGGTAGGCCATGGTACAGAGAGTTTGAATAATCTAGGCGGGAGAGCACCAGGGCAATCAGGACTTGTATCAGAGCCTCCGGTGTGAGGAGGTGGGAGACTTTCCTGATTTTTCTGAGCTGGAACATGCATGATGACACAACCACACCCACCTGAGGCCTAAGAGAGAGCTCCGTGTCAATTATGACCACAAGTCTCTTTGCTGACTTTGCCGGGACGGGCGGGGAGCCAAGCTCAGTTGGCCAGAACTGTGGGCCCCAGTGAGAAAGACTGTTGCCCGGAAGAATTAACTCGGTCTTCCCCGGGTTCAGCTTAAGATGGTGGGAGTTCATCCAGTGCTGGATGTGTAACATCACCGCTTGGCAGTCGAGAGCTGCATTAGGGGTGTTGAGCAGGAAGATGATTTGCAGATAATCTGCATAGTTGAATACGGTGACATTCCACCTCTTCAGGGAATAGATGAGCGGCTGAAGGTAGAGATTAAATAGCAGGGGGGACAGGGATGAACCCTGGGGCACTCCACAGATGGATGGCACCTTCGCGGCTATGAAGGGACCTAACCGGACCGCCTGGGTTCTGCCCGACAGAAAGGATTTGAGCCAGGCAGAGGCCAGGCCTCGGATGCCGGCTTGCTCGGCACGGTGGACAAGAATGTTATGGTCCACCGTGTCGAATGCTGCCGACAGATCCAATAAAACGAGTGCCTGTGGTGTCCCTTTATCGGCATTGGCCCTAAGGGTATCCATAACTGCCAGGATCACAGCCTCGGTGGAATGGGCTGGTCTGAAGCCGGCTTGATTGGGTTTGAGAAAGTTGGAACACTCGATAAATTTAGAGAGGCAGTTGGTGACATGTGCCTCCAAGAGTTTGGATAAGTAGGGCAAGAGAGAAATAGGCCGATATTTGGCGAGATCGTCCGGGTCAGCTCCAGGCTTCTTCGGCAGGGGCACCAGGACAGCCTCCTTAAAGGAGTTGGGCACCACACCTGCCTCGAGAGCGGTGTTTAGCAGAGGCAGGATGCAGTCTGGCAGAGTCAGGCAGATGTCACGGAAGACAGAGGGGGGCAACAATCATTAGGCGAGCCGGATTTGACCCGAACAGCAAGTTTGGCCAAAGTACTGGGGTCAAGAGCGGGGAAGGATGATAATGAGAGTGGATTTTCAGGAGGGGAGGCTAACATGCCATGAGGGGAGGCAGGGGGAATAGTATTCTTGATCTTGATGATTTTTTTGATGAAGAAACTATTTAAGGCATTGCAGGACTCTTGCGTCGGAATCTGAGAAGGAAGAGTCCTAGCGTCAGACGTGAGCTCCCTCATGACTGAGAAAATCTCCTTGGATTTGTTAGGAGCAGTAAGGATCCTTTCCGAGATGTGAAGAGCTTTTGCTGCCGTAATTGCAGCTTTATAATCTTTCCGCGCAGCAACGTATAGCTCTCTGTCGATGGGTAGGTAATTACGTCTCCACCTACGTTCCGTCTGGCGCAGTTCAAGTTGCTGGGTTTTCAAGGTGGCATTAAACCACTTGTGGGACTTGCTGTGCCGGGAGCGGGGGAATCTGGAGGGAGGGGCAAAGCGGTCGCTGGCTTTAGTAATCCAGCCAGTGAGATCCTCCTCCAGAGTGTGAACAGTCACGGCACTAGACGACGGAGGGCGAGTCTCAGCCAGGAACGAGAGGAAAGCCTGAGAATCAAGGGTGCTCCATTTCCGAGCAATCCCACCTGCCAGGGGAGGGACATTCGTACAGCCCCTAACTGTGATCACCGTGTCGATCAGGTAGTGGTCAGACCAAATAGAAGGAGTGATCACAGGACAGGAGAGAGTAAGGTCGTGAGTCCAGATGTGATCTAAAATTTGGCCCCCGATATGGGTAGGACGGGTAACTAGTTGGGTCATATTAAAGCTGGCTGAACTTCAAATAGCTCAGCCGCATGAGGACCAGCGTCGCAGTCGTTATACCAGTAGTTGAAGTCGCCCAGAATGGCGACTCGAGCAGATGAGGTAAGTAAATTGGCTAACTGTTCACTAAAGGCAACAGGGAAAAGAGGCATAGGATGGGGAGGACGATACAGGATAATGATGGTAACAGCTCCCTCTTCAGTCTCCAAGCTGATGATGAGATTGTCCACGTCAGTGAGAGTGAAAAAAGACGTGGAAATAAATGTAAACTCCTTTCGGATAACAGCTGCCACCCCGCCGCTGACACGACCGAAGGGTCGGTTCGTATTAAGCAGGTAATAGTCGGGGGGCAGAGCTGCTAAGATGTCAGGGAGAGAATCATCAGTCAGCCAGGTCTCGGTGAGTAAAAGGATATCGGGACTTTCGTCGATGAGAAGAAGAAAGAGATCAGCCTGATGCTTTACCAGTGAGCGTGTATTTAAATATAGGACCCGGATGCACGTTTCAGTAGTGCTGAGACCAGCTGGATGCTTACTGCAGGGAGATGAAGAAGATATATTACACGCAATGCCAAGTGAGGAAATATGATCTAGGTTTGTCGGAGATAATGCACCACATGCACAATCCAGGTTCCTAAGAGCAGACGGAGAGTAAACAAGGGGGGTGGCAGCCTCCTTGGCCTCTTGCGCCTCCTTAGCGCTGACGGGCGCAGACGGGCAGGACTCTGGCACGACTCCGGCGCAGGTCCGGCGCGTCCGCTGCCCGCGTTCGCTGCGCGGATGCATGGACGTCCCCTTTTATGCACGACTAGAGAGCGGGGGATTAAAGCCACACCCAATATGGCCGCCGCTTGTCTGAACCTGGGACCAACTCCACAGCGTCGATACTCGGCTGGGAATGGCCCAGGGCAACGGGGAGAAGGGTGAAGGAGTCAGCGACGAGAGCTTCTTAAATCAAGCAAATAAGGCAGTGTGGCAGGTAAATTTAAAAAAACGCCGTTTTCACAGTGATATTAAATTTCGAGTAAAATTAAAAACACAGCAGCACAACCTCCCGGCTTCCGCCTCAGGAGGGACACACGAACACTCAATCAAATGAGTGCAAGGGCTCAGGAAACCCCTTTTATGCACGACTAGAACGCGGGGGATTAAAGCCACACCCAATATGGCCGCCGCTCGTCTGAACCTGGGACCAACTCCACAGCGTCGATACTCGGCTGGGAGTGGCCCAGAGCAACGGGGAGAAGGGGGAAGGAGTCAGCGATGAGAGCTTCTTAAATCAAGCAAATAAGGCAGTGTGGCAGGTAAATTTAAAAAAACGCCGTTTTCACAGTGATATTAAATTTCGAGTAAAGTTAAAAACACAGCAGCACAACCTCCCGGCTTCCGCCTCAGGAGGGACACACGAACACTCAATCAAACGAGTGCAAGGGCTCAGGAAACCCCTTTTATGCACGACTAGAGCGCGGGGGATTAAAGCCACACCCAATATGGCCGCCGCTCGTCTGAACCTGGGACCAACTCCACAGCGTCGATACTCGGCTGGGAGTGGCCCAGGGCAAAGGGGAGAAGGGGGAAGGAGTAAGCGATGAGAGCTTCTTAAATCAAGCAAATAAGGCAGTGTATCAGGTAAATTTTAAAAAACGCCGTTTTCACAGTGATATTAAATTTCGAGTAAAGTTAAAAACACAGCAGCACAACCTCCCGGCTTCCGCCTCAGGAGGGACACACGAACACTCAATCAAACGAGTGCAAGGGCTCAGGAAACCCCTTTTATGCACGACTAGAGCGCGGGGTATTAAAGCCACACCCAATATGGCCGCCGCTCGTCTGAACCTGGGACCAACTCCACAGCGTCGATACTCGGCTGGGAGTGGCCCAGGGCAACGGGGAGAAGGGGGAAGGAGTCAGCCTACCTACTGGTAGGGTTGAGTTTCAGGTAAGTGCTGGACACCCAGGTCTGGAAGCATTGCAGGGGTGTTCGAGGCATCAGGTGTTTAGAGCATAGGAAACCTTCACGTAGAGTTGTGTATCATTGGTGTATTGGTGAAATTGGTGATATCTGATGCTGTTATTGGTGAGTTCGATTCCATGGAAATCTAAGTACACGGTGACTAATAAGGGAGACAAGATGGAGCTCTGGAGAGGTAGGAGGAGAACTAGTGAAGGAGACAGGATAAGGATGGGATGGCCAGTGATGAAAAAGACAGATGAGAAGTCCAGCAATATCAAGACGCAGGTGACAACTCTATCTGTTGTCTGGAGGATCGATGCATTAGTTTGTGAGGATTCAGAATTCAGAGCTTATGTTGGGCATGGCACCAATTAATAGCCCCAGTTGTTAAAAAAATATGAAGAGAAAAAACATAGACAAGTAAAAAATAAGGTTGGCAACACCCATCCAGTTGTGAAGTCACAAGGTAAACAGAGGCACATTTAACGTGCAAGAAAATGGTAGCTGCTTTTCAACACCGGTGAGGAAATATTGGCCGTCTGTGGGGAATATTACTAGTTAGCGCAAAAACTGTGCAGATGCGTATTAACAGGAAAAGTGAAAAACTCGACGAACTATGAGCAAGACGATATTAGAGAACTGTGCAAGCTGACTTCCTTGTGATACAGAAATTACCAACCCTGAGTTCTTTACCATCTGACAGTATTCAAGCAAATCCTACAGGTCCCTGCCTGCTTCAGCATTGATTACCCTCTAGAAGAGCACTATTATTCGTCAGAACAATTACTAAATATGGCGAAATGGCCTCAAAATACGAGGCAGCGTGAAGCATCAGTTAGTTATCCATTCAGTGGCTACTGCATCACTTTATTTACATCCAGCTGATAATGGTTCTGCTGAAGCAAACATCCCACTCACATTTCCTCTCCTGCCTTGCCCAGTGGTTGTTGTGATTGCATGGCTGGCTGGACTTCCAGTTAGAGTGTTGGTGTCTGATCCTTATCTCACTCTACACTAGTTTTTCTTCACTTCTCTGCCTGAGAGATGTTGAGTCAATAGAGAGTCTGCTGCAGTACAAATAAGGCTTCAGGCTGTATCCTCCCTTTATTCCATCCACTGGTCCTCAGGGACGTGTAATGGGAATGAATGGAGCAGAAAAGATGTGTCAACACAAAGGACTACACAGTGTGCTTTTGAAAGATCCTCCTGCTGTTTATAATCTGAGATTGGTTGTCATGACTGTCAACTGGTCTCATTTTCCCTCTTATTTGAAAAAGTGCAATCTGTCTTATTTTTGCTTCACTAAAATGTGTGATTTTGAATTTATATAAATGTTGGCTTCCTTATTTTGGTCTTCTGCATAAAAAAAGTCTGGTTGAATTAATGTAATGCGTTGGTGTACAGGATGCGGTAAGGAAGGGAGGCAATATCCATCTAATGATGAAAATCTTACAGAACAAGCACTGGTAAGGGCAACAGGCCCAGATGTCATGTGGTAAACACAGGCTTACACAAATGCTGCTGTAATAGTGGAGCTGGTTGTAATGGGGTTGATGGTGCTAGTAATTGTGATGATGGTAATGTTGGTAGTAATGTGATAAGTAGTAATGTTGTGCTGTTAATGGTGAGAGTGGTGGTAATTATGACAATTATTGTGGCAGTGATGGTGGTAATTGTTCATGTTCATTCTGAACCAAATTAATTTTAAAAGTCTACTGCACTAAAAAAGAATTACACACAACCCATGTTTCCTTAACATTTTCAGGCCTGTCAAGTGCCATTGTTTTTTTAGTGCAAAGGAGGGTATTAATCAGCTATCGCTTTCACATTTTTACAGTGGATGTTGTGTATGTGAGACATGTGTCTACTTTGACATTTTCTGAAAGCAGTAAACCTATAGAGTGTCCCTTTCTGACCTGCTGGTGTTTTCTTTATTTCGTCTTCGCTAAAGTGTTGGCATTGCTCTGGCTGTGGGAGGGTCTGTGAGAGGCTAGCTCACCAAGCGGTCATCGAGAACCCAACAATAACAACCTCCAGATCCATCAATACACTGATGACACTCAGCTCCACCTCACAATATACTCCAACAATGGCATTCAGCGACTCAAAATGTGCCTCAAGGTGATGAAGAAGCAACTGGCGAGAACCAACCTAAGCACATCCCAAGGGAGGCAGAATCCCAGGCGGTCACCAGCTGCTCCAAACAACAACAGATTCAAGCCTGGCCATGCACTGGGAACTAAAGGACTTCACCCCCTGCTGACACACAATGCACAAACCATTGAAGTCACCCTCAACCCTCACCTCGCATTCAAAGAACACTTTGCCAGGAAAGTCAAGATAGTCTGGTACCAGCTGTTCTTTCTACAGAAAGTTAAATGGTTCCTTTAAAAAACTGGCGTAAGCCCAACAATGCTAAACCTGGTGCTCTTCTTCCTACTCAAGCAACGCTCTGCTCAGCAGCCACAGATACCACTCTGGGACCCCTGGAAGGCATTGTACACACTGCAGGTACTTGAAGAAATTCCGCTACAAGACAACAACCCACAAGAATTTACATGGATAGTGTAAATGCTTGAAGAAATTCAACACTATCCCAAAGCTCAAGAGACTATATAGCGCTCTGCTACCTTTTGGCTAGGTTCACCCTACAGAAATACTACAAATATGTATGCGAGGACTTACACAGGCTTCCCCCCAGACCTATGTCATCCTCAAAACCAGCTGCATGAAATACAAGACCATCAGCAGTGGCGTAACAAAAGACCCCGCAGCCCCAGCGGTGCAGGTGGCCCCCAAACTCCGGGGGCCCCCTCCAGCACTGGCAGGTCCCTGGCCTGAGAGTTTCAGACTGGCCCGGAGTGTAGGGGGCCCCTGCATGCACTTTGCAGGGGAGTGGGGGGCTCAAGTTTTATTATGCCACTGGCCATCGGAAACAGAACCTGACTTAAGAGGCCTAGAAACTAACACCCCAGGCAGACAAAGGTGCACCAGGAGCTAAGACATCACTAGACTGGAAACAAAAAAGGTGCAAGAAAAAATTAAAAAAAATAAGCAGAAAGCACCCCTGTCCATCTACAAACCCATTGTCTGGAACAGCATCCTCATCAGTAATTTAGGAAGTGGATGAAGATACAGCTCTCATCCCCTACCGATATGCACCTACACTTTTCTGCCTTAATTTAAACACACTGGGCCCGATTCACAGAATAAACTTAAGACTAAATCCTAAACTTACTACTATTTGGTATTCACAGAATGCACTTACTACTTTCGGGATTCACAGAGTGAACTTACTACTTTCGGGATTCACAGAATTAACTTACTACTTTCGGTATTCACAGAATAGATTTAAGACTACTAACTTTACGTCCGCACTCGGGCCGGAAATTCCGGCCCGGAGGCGGAGTTTCCGGCCCGGAGGCGGAGCTTCCGACTTCAGGGCGGAGCTTGCAGCCCGGAGGCAGAGCTTGCGGCCCAGAGGTGGAGATTTCAGCCATGGGTAAATCCCCACCTCCGAGCCGGAAGCTCCACCTCCAAGCCGCAAGCTCCGCCTGCAAGCTCCGCCCCCAAGCCGGAAGCTCCACCTCCGGGCCGGAAACTCCGCCTCTGGGCCGGAATTTCCGGCCCGAGTGCGGACGTAAAGTTAGTAGTCTTAAATCTATTCTGTGAACACCGAAAGTAGTAAGTTCATACTGTGAATCCCGAAAGTAGTAAGTTCACTCTGTGAATCCCGAAAGTAGTAAGTGCATTCTGTGAATACCAAATAGTAGTAAGTTTAGGATTTAGTCTTAAATTCATTCTGTGAATTGGGCCCACTGGATTGTATTCTTGGCTTGCACCCTTATCGAGGGCTCCCTTGCTTTCCAGCTAGTTTTGCCTAAACATTCTCCTTTGCATACATTCAAAGAAAGCAGAGTCTCAAAGATAACATCAAACACCCCAGTGTTACCCACAAGTTTTGACCAAGAGGTCTGATTTTTATTTATGTATTTAATTAATGTTACAAATAACGCTTACACAAAACGCTTGTAGACATTAATTTCTGAAGGCTAGAGCCAGTGTGTGCAGCAGAAGTAGCTTTTTTTTCAATGCTTTGCAGAACAAAACCTCAATTTGCAGCTGAAATGTATCTGGGGTCGTTTTATAAAGATATCCAAACCATAAGCATTTTTTTTCTCTGTGGACTCCTTGACAAGGAGCTGTAGCTGTCTTCCCATTGCATATTAAAATGTGTTTTTATCATGTTGGTACATGCCAAAGCAAGGAAATACTTTGGTTGCGTAAATGAGAGAACGCACCCACAAGGGATATTTTTTTTTTTTTTTTTTTTTTTAAAAACCTTTATTGGAGTAAGCAAGAAAATACAAGGATGGGCCTACAACCACACGGGCTGGCCGCTAAAGAGGAGTCGAAATACAAGATACCTGCCCGCAGAGGCAACAATCGACCAACAATGCAATACTCCCCACGAAATACAGGACAAAACAGATTTTATTTTATATGAAAGAACAAGCACACAACAAGGCGAAAGTATAGTACTGTCAGTCAGCCCAAAGGACGTAAAGGGGGTATAGCAGCAGGAGAACATAAACGGAGCTCCAAGCTCCAAGGAGATCGGGGGGGGGGGGGAGGGGCGAGGAGATCAGAGGGGAGAACCGGAAACACCAGCACAACCCCTATATAAAGGGTTCCAGGAACGCTCGCCTAGGGAGACAGGGTAATCTCAGCAGTGCCTACAAGGGGAGGAGTACAAATGTCGCCACGGTAGTCATTCCATTGACCCCAAACCTTCGTCCACGCCCTGGGTCTGCCCCTGGCCACATAGACAGTCTTCTCACGGAACATGGACCAGTCCATATTATCCTCCCATTTCGAGACGTCAGGGGGCCTAGAGGCCCCCCAGAGTTGCGCGATATCCCGCTTCGCAACCATATAACCCAGGGTGGCCCATCTGGTCTGGGCCACCGAATAGTCGGTGGGTTCCCAAACATTCAAAAGACAGCGACGAGGTTCCGGACGCAAGGACACACCTGTCACCACAGCCATCACTTCAAGCACAGCCGTCCAATAAGCAGCCACCATCGGGCACTCCCAAAGAATATGCAAAAAAGTTGCACTCAAACCACAGCCACGCTTGCATAACCCGTCGGAGGAAAAGCCCATCACCACCAGACGCGGTCCCGTAACGTACACCCGATGAAGGATCTTAAGTTGAACCAGACGGAGACGAGCCGGAATAGCCACCTCCTTCGGGGAGGAGAGGGCCGATTGCCAGTCCTCATCATCAAGTTCCAACCCATCGCCCACCCACGCTTCCCGAAGTCGGACCAGTAGGTCGGCCCGATTATTAATCAACTTTTTATAGATCAGGGAGATAGTGCTATCAGGAAGATGCCCGTCAAGGATACGGTCTTCAAGGGGGGAAGAATCAGGCGGAACCTCACCAGGAGCAAATACCGAAGCAAGGGCGTGTCTGACCTGTAGATAACGAAAGAACTCCCGACCATTCAGGCCATATTCAGCCTGGAGGGCCTGAAACGACCGCACAGAACCCTTAGAGTACACATCCCCCACCTTACAAATCCCAATCACATCCCAACGGTCGAAACCCTTGGTAGACCAGAGACCGCCCAGACGTTCCGAAGCATAAAGCGGTGTCGCCAACGTCAAGCGATCTTCCCAGCCCAAGCTCACATTCGCAGCGCGCCACACAGTCAAAGCAGTCATTGTAGGTCCCACAAGATGGCGCCCAGCGGAGCGAGAGTAAAGCACTCTGTTAAAATCACCTCCCGAAGCTGAAGTTTATCCATCTCGAACGCCGGATTACGACCCGGCGAAAACATAACGTGATTGATAGCAGACAGGTGGGATGCCCAATAATATCTCTTAATGTCGGGGAGCGCCATGCCCCCGTCATACCACGGGATGGAAAGTTTTGCGAGAGCAATGCGCGGACGCCCGTCCCAAATAAGCTGTCTCTGAAGACTCTCAATCTCCCGAAAATAGGTCTTAGGGATAGGATCATAAAAGTTCTGGAGAGCGTAGAGAAATCGCGGCAATGACATCATTTTAAACAGGGCCGCCCGACCCAGAGGAGATAAGGGAAGTTTACGCCAGCGGGCAACGTCCAAACGTAGTCTAAGCAACGGGGGAAGGAGATTACGATCAAAGCGAAGGGACGAGTCCAAAGTAACAAAAATCCCCAAGTATTTGAAGCCATCCTGGGCCACCTGAATGGGAAGTCTACTCGGCAACGGAGGCAAGACACCAGATAAAACATATACACAGGACTTGGTCCAGTTAATTACAAGGCCCGAGTTAGCACCAAAGGACGCGAGAACGTCAAATAAAACGGATAAAGACTTACGAGGGGAGGTAAGATACAAGAGGATATCGTCCGCATAAAGCGAGACACGGTCTTCAAAGTCCGGGGCCCAACGAATCCCTTTAAGGGATGGTTCCCACCGAAGCCAGGCCGCCAATGGTTCAAGAGCGAGTGCAAACAGCAGCGGAGACAAGGGGCAACCCTGGCGGGTGCCCCTGCCCAAGGAGAAGGGAGCCGACACCCTACCATTCACCACAACTTGCGCCAGAGGTTCCGCGTACAACAATTTAATCCAGCTAATAAACTCGCACCCGAATCCGAATTTCTCAAGAGTCGCCCATAAATAGGGCCACTCCACAGTATCGAAGGCCATAGAGGCATCCAAAGACGCCAAAATGGCCGGTTCCGTCAACAGCCCCGCCCTCGCTATCACGCCGTGAAGGCGACGTAGATTCAAAGCAGTGTTGCGATGCGGGATAAAGCCAGATTGATCTGGATGGACCAGGTCACCAAGAACCGACTGAAGACGGGACGCCAAAAGTTTCGCCAATACCTTGGGTTCAACATTTAACAGGGATATAGGCCTATATGAGGAACAAAGGTCCCGCGGTTTACCATCTTTGGGGATGACGACTATCGTCGCCAGACGCTGATCGTAGGGAAGGATGTTCCGCTCTCGGGATTCTAAAATCATATCGCGGAGATACGGCGCCATCTTATCGGGACGTAACTTGTACAACTCAATAGGCAACCCGTTCGGGCCCAATGCTTTGCCCGAGCGGAGCGAACGGATGGCAGTAGCTATCTCATCAGCCGTAAAAGGGGAGTCCAAAGCAATACGGTCCAAGTCGGAGACACAGGGCAGAGTTATATCACGCAACAGAAGGCGAGAATCCGTCACATCCCTCACAGACACGGGAGCATACACAACACGGAAGTATTCGGCAAAACGGTCAACAATAGCAATCGGGTCAGTCACATTCTCACCACTCGCAGACTGAATCACGGGCACCACACGATTAACTCTTTCTTTCTTGTCCAACCACGCTAGGAGTTTACCCGCTTTATCACCCACATCATATAACCTGCCTTGTTGTTCTCGAAACATCACCTTTGCAGCGTCCGTGACCAGGGATTTATAGGCAAATTGTTTCAAACCCAGGGCGTGAAGTTTCTCAGGTGTGACACCAGAGTCCAGTTCGTCCTCCAAAGCCTAAATCTCCCCCTCAAGGTCTACCACCTCCCTCTTCCCGGCTTTCTTAGTTTCAACAATCAAGGAAAGGGCCTGTCCACGAATCACCGTTTTAAAAGCTTCCCACAGGGACACAGCCGAAGAGACCGACCCCTCGTTGTCCAGGAAATACGCATCCATGGACTTGAGCAAGAGGCTACGGGTCTCAGGGGAGGAAAGGTACCATGGGTTAATGGGAGCTACTCGGCCCGCTGCCTCCACCCCAACCTCAAAACGGAGCCAGAGCGGCGAGTGGTCAGAGATACCCCTTGGCAAATGCAAAATCTCCCTGACCGCCGACGACTGGGCCGCGGGCATCAGGAAATAATCCAGCCGAGACAAACTGCCATGTGCCCCAGAGTGGAATGTGTATTGAAGCTGAGTGGGATGCAACAGTCGCCAGCAGTCCACAAGGCCAAAGGTATCTAGAAACCCACCCAACCACTGCTGAGCAGCCGGAGTATCCCTAGGGGGATGGCGATCGTGAAGGCCGGAAAGCACCGAATTAAAATCACCGGCCAGGAAGAGAGTACTATTAGGGAGATCTAACAAGACGCGGCCCAAATCAGTGAAAGTAGAAGTCTGCAAACCCGGGGGGACATAAACATTGAAGAGAGATAGGGTGCGGCCCTCATATCTACCCACCAAGACCGCATACCTCCCTCGGTCATCTTGAATCACCTCATCAATTGCCAGGGGGAGGGAGGTTCGAACAAGGATACCCACACCCCTGGAACCAGAGGTAGACCCCGAGTGTGCCACAAGGCGGTAGCCCCACCTATTCATTGCATAACAAACATTTCCAATCAAATGAGTTTCTTGCAGGAAAACAATGTCCGGTGATAAACGTCGTATACATTTCAAAACCACACTGCGCTTAATACGATCTCCCAGACCGTTAACGTTCCAGGAAACGAATTTTAACCCTCTACCCCCCATCCCATCCACCCGATCCAAGACCCCACGTCCATGAGCACGACATCAGAAACAGCAGCAAACACAGGAGCAATCCGCCTTGAAAACAACACACAGAAAAGAAAGAACTTCCCAACCCCCCTCCCCCAAACTGAAAAGGAACACCCCCCACCCTGCACCCCTGCAAAAAGCTAAAGAGCCACCCCAACCTGCAGTGTGCCTGTCGCCCTAGGACCCCTATTCTACACAAAGACCCCGGAGGAGGAAAGGCCCCCGTTCCACCCGCCCCCCGACCACACCAAGAACTAAAAGGAACAAACTAAAGACAAAATAATTATGCTGTAGAGGAACGCCGGCCAACACTCCTGAAAACGTGTTCAAAGTAAGACATGAGAGCCGAACAGTCAGATCTCCGCACCACCTTCGGCACCACCAGGGTGAGCGGCGGGCTCAGTCTCAGGAGGACGGTCAGGCAAGGAGTCCAGCCAGTCATTAACAACATCTGGTCGATCAAAGAAAAGGGTACGCTCGTTATACTCGACCCGAAGCCTGGTGGGAAAGAGCATAGCATAGCGTAGGCCCCGGTCCCGAAGACGTTTCTTGGCACCACGAAATTCCATCCGTTGTCTCTGAACTTGTTGGGAAAAGTCCGGGTAAAAGTTCACCGTGGCATTTTCAAAGGCCACCGGGCCCTTCACCCGCGAAGCCTGCAGGATAGCGTCCCGGTCTCTATAGTGGAAAAGCTTCGCCACAATAGGTCTCGGCGGGGCTCCCGGCTTACCTTTGCCCCCCGGAACACGATGTGCACGTTCCACTGTAAAAAACTTAGTAAGACCAGAAGGGGCAAGATGGTTCAAGACCAGATCTTCAACCAGGAGATCCACCGAGTGGGGTTCTGGGTTCTCCGGTACACCAACCAGACGGACATTGCAGCGACGTGCCCTATTTTCAAAATCCTCCAGGCGTCGGGTCATGAAGTCGTTCACCCGACGGAGATTCCCAACCTCCGTCTGGAGCTCCGATACGTCCTTCGTGAGGCTGGATGATTTAATATCCAATGATTGTACCCTTTCATTCGTCTTGCCGAGATCAGCACGAATCAGATTCACTTCAATAGCCACAGTGTCAAGTTTATGGGCCAAGGCCTCGTACTGTAGGCCGATGGATTCCCTCACGCCCGAAATGGCGCCCATATTGTCCTGCAGGGAGGGCTCCGCCGACTCCTCCAAAACTCGATCGGACGCTGTAATAGGACCAGGCAGGGCAGCTCCGGGGGACCCCTTAGAATGGGTATAGCGGTCCATAACATTTGATTGAACCGGAGCTCCGCGCAGAGGTGTTTTCGTCTTGCGCGTCTCCCTGTCCCCTCTGCCCGCCATTTTGAAGATGCGTCACAAGGCGAGCCACCAGGGTCAACGGGCCCGACACTCAAATCGCAGGACCAAAGATTCCAAAAAGGGCACCACACGGGTAGAGGTCGCCAAACCAGCAAATAGTCCACAGGAAGGCCCAACAGCCGATCTGCCTCCAAGTATCAGTCCCTGCACGACACGCACACTGTCGGCCCAAGTCGAAACAGAATCGAAACCGAAACTTAGGAGGGGGACCCACAAGGCTAGTTCTCCTGCCGCTGTTGTTCAATTCCAGGACGGCCACAGAACCGCACCCCGTCCCGGGCGCACCTCAAGGGCGGAGCCCAAAAGTTCAGATCACCATATCTCAGGAATCCAATGTCCAAATCGATTTCTGAAAAGTGCCAGGGTCATCAGCCAAGCGTCCTCCACATGAATTCTTGCAGGAAATCAGGATTCAGTCAGGATAAAATGCCGGGAGCGGCGAGGGTCCGGAGAGCGCTGTGCTCAAGCGGCCATCTCGGATGCCCGCCAAGCTCCTCCCCCACAAGGGATATTTAAAATAATAATGATGAGGTTTAATTCAAACAGAGCAAGGATTTAACCAAATATTTTGGAACCCTGTGAACGATGTTAGTGGATGATTTATTTTAAAGTTTGCTCTTAATTGTTACTAGGAGGGGTTTCTTAAAAATATGTGATTTACAGAAGTACAGAGACACAGATCTATATGTAATCTGTGATCCCAGGTTATTTATGTAAAATGCTAATCTCCCATCTAGGCCTGCTCTAGCTTTCTATTCTGACTCTTGCCTACCCAAATCTCCGGATCTCACCAAATTTCAATGTGATGATCTTGCTATGTTCTTTTTCAATAAAGTCGAAAGTATATATTCCACACTTAAGGAAGCCCAACCATCCAATGGTCAGCAGCATATGAAGAATCTCGATCCGTCAATCAATAGTATGAATCTTCAGGCCAGAACATCTTTGACACCCACCAGTAATCTAAAATAATTGGGTACCTTTTGACATTAATTCCTTTAGGCACATTTTTTACAGTCTTAGATCTGGTTCTTCTAGGGACCCAGTCCCCATTTCTGTACTCCAGAAATTGGAAGAGTCATCTCTGCTGTTAATTATGGAGCTGCTTAACGCCTCCTTAATGGAAGCTAAGTTTCTCCCCGTTTCCCTGTCTCGCCCATCCCCCTCTCATCGAATTTCTGTAACTCTGCTTTTTCCTTGTCTCCTATGGTTTGATTGCGCTTGAACAAATGTAAACATGTTTGCCTGTAACTCTGACGCTCATTTAAAGTGCTCTGATACCTCCGGGTCGAGCCAGCGCTATATATAACTCAAATAGATAAATAAAAAAAATAAGGTACCATCTGCCTGGAAGCATGCGGTGGTTCTTCCACTTTAAAAAAAATCTAATGCTGACCCTTCACAACTGTCTAACTTCTGGTCCATTTCATTGCTTCCGGCCTTTTCAAACATTTTGGAAAAACACGTCAACATCCAATTGACATCATTTGTTGAATCCCAATTTTTTTTGCATGGCTCACAGTCTGGCTTTCGACCAGGTTTTTCAATGGAGACTACCTTGCTTGGAGTCACAGAAATGTTACGTAACCGTGTTGATGCCGGGGATACTGTGGCTCTTATACTCCTATATTTAAGTGCAGCGTTTGACAAGGTTTCTCATACAAGCCCTGCAAGCCCTGCAATCTTTGGGAGTGACTGGCATGGCATTTAAGTGACTTTGGGCCCGATGTAGGTGGCAAATACCGGTCGGAAACGGCCGAATTCGGCCGTTTCCGACCGGTATTTGGCATCTTGAGAGGTAGGGGGTCAGATTTTACAGATTCGGTAAATTTACCGAATCGGTAAATTTACCGAATCTGTAAAATACTGAATCGGTATTTTTACCGATTTGGTAACGGCCAGATGTAGGTGGGACTCTTCAGAGTCCCTAAGGCCTTACAGAATCGGTATTTTACCACCCAATCCAATTGGGTGGTAAAATACCGATTCCAGGTGTGCATGCACATGTGTGCATGCACACCTAGCCATGTGACAGACAGACATGCCCTTAGGGCATGTCTGTGTGCCACATGGCACACATGCCCGTCTTTGGGGTGCTAGAGGGTGTCAAAGTGACACCCCCTGCACCCTTGCTAAAATCGGTATTTACCGATTCTGTAATTACAGAATCGGTATTGCCCATTGATTCCTATGGGCTTCAAGGCCCATAGGAATCAATGGGCAATACCGATTCGGTATTTACAGATTCGGTAAATACCGAATCTTAACGATTCGGTATTTACAGAATCTGTAATACCTACATCTCCCCCTTCATATTTACAGACTCTTAAATACCGAATCGGTAAAATTCAGTATTTAAGAGTCGGTAAATATGAATTACCTACATCTAGCCCTTAAAGATTTCCTGGCTGATCACACGTTCCAAGTTCTCTCCCACATCCAGCTCTTCACCCTATGGGGTTCCTCAAAGCTCGATCCTCAGCCCTCTATTATTCAACATTTATGTCAGGCCCCTGGCGTTGATTGCTGAAGATTCGTGGTTGTCTCTCTTTTCCTACACCCATGCCACCCAGATAGTTTTTTCCCTATCTGCTCACAGGGTGTCCAAACCTGCCTCTTTGCAATCTGGGTTGAGGAATATTGCCGGATGGATGCAAGCCAACCTGCTTAAACTCAATGGTGAAAAGACAGTGGTGATGATACTGGGCAAAATAGAAATCTATGGGGCCCTCAACATTGGCCACCTGAAATCGGCACCTTGCCCCAGCCAAATCAGCAGGTCCGGAACTTAGGTGTTATAATTGATGACCAGCTCTCAATGAGGCAACAAGCATTGAAAGTGTCGTCCACTTGTTTTACCATCTTCAAATGGCTCAGGAAAATCATCTGGATGCTGCCTCTGTCCACACAACGTACTGTGGTCCATGCTCCCGTTACACCAAGGCTGGACTATGGCAACATTCTGTATTTAGGAGCCAACAAGGATGTGGTACAGAAGTTACAGCGAGTACCAAATGCGGCGGCTAGCTTGCTCTGTAAGGTCCCTAAAACAGCTTCCATCTCAGGCACCCTCCAAGATCTTCATTGGCTCAGAGTTGAGAACCGAATGAAGTTCAAAGCTCTGAGCTATATATTCAAAATCAAAAGTGGTAAAGCACCCCAATATCTGAATGCTTTAGTTCAGTACTACCTCCCCTCACATTCCTTACGTTCTGCCACTCAGGTGAGATTTACAGTGCCTAGGACCAGGCTGTTACGTATGTGAGGTCGGTCCTTCTCCAATCTTTGCCCCTCATTGTGGAATACTCTTCCTATGGCACTTTGGACTGAAACAATTTATGAGAATTATCGTAAATGCTTAAAAACCTGGCTGTTTAATATGTAGAATCCAATGTACTCTTTTTGTTTCTTTCTCTCAGTTTCTGACGGGCGGCACCGGGAAACCCCTGGGTAGATTATATTAACATAACATAACTCTTGCGTTCTTGAAATGAAAGTACAAAAGACCAAAAATAAATACATAGGTCTGTATGCCCAACTCTCACCTGAGAGGAGCCACATGGCACCTCTGTCTAACCTGGGAACCTCTTCCGACACTTTCGCCCTTTAGAAATGTCATAGGATGATACTGAACTACATGACATTCTGGCCAAAGGCCTGAGGTCAAAACCTCAGCTGAGGTCAACTTACGGGAGGACAAAGTGCTTTGGGGTTCAGCCGCATGTGCCCCCCAGTCAGCCACAGACACTGTATCACAAGTGAGATGAAGGTTCATGTGAAAAGTGAGATTGAATCTGGTGTCCTAGCACATAGCATGTGATACACCTGGTTGCAGCATCCAGGCCCTTGACATGCCTATGCCTTGACGTCAGTCATTGCATCAGTGAATAGTATGAAACAGTTCACATAGTGACTCACGTTTACAATACATGTACCTATTGCATAGGACGTATCTTCCTTTCCACAAGTTAAATAAATATGGTTCTCCTAATGTAAGCATCATAATGTTTTTCTAGTCAAGTCAAGTAAAAAAAAAATTGTATAGCGCACTACTCACCCAGAGGGTCTCAAGGCGCTCGAAGGAGGGGGGAGGGTGTTCGTTACTTATAAAATAGCCAAGTTTTGAGTTGTTTTCTGAAGGAGAGGTGGTTCTGTGTAAGGCGGAGGTGGATGGGGAGAGAGTTACAGGTTTTGGCCGCTAAGTAGGAGAAGGATCTTCCTCCCATGGTGGCTCTTCAGATGCGTGGCATCGCGGCGAGGGCTTGTTTGGACGATCGAAGTTGGCGGGTGGCGGAGTAAAAGGTCAGGCGTGTGTTGAGGTATTTGGGTCCAGGTAGTATAGGGCTTGTGTGCGTTGGTGAGGAGACGGAACGTTATCCTCATGTTGACTGGGAGCCAGTGAAGGTCTCTTAGGTGACCGGATATGTGGTTGTGACGGGGTATGTCTAGGATAAGTCGGGCGGAGGCGTTCTGAATGCGTTGGAGTTTATTCTGTATTTGGCTGTTGTTCCGGCGTAGAGGGTGTTTCCGTAGTCGAGACGGCTTGTGACAAGTGCCTGGGTGACCGTCTTTCTTGTTTCGGTGGGGATCCAGCGGAAGATCTTTCTGAGCATACGTAAGATGTTAAAGCATGATGATGAGACGGCGTTGACTTGTCTGGTCATCGAGAGGGAGGAGTCTAGAATGAATCCCAGGTTGCGAGCATGGTCTGTTGGTTTGGGTGCGCTGCCCAGGGCCGGTGGCCACCATGAGTCGTCCCATGCGGAGGGTGATGATCCTAGGATGAGGACTTCCGTCTTATCAGAATTCAGTTTTAAGCGGCTGTTCTTCATCCACTCGGCAACGTCTTTCATCCCTTTGTGTAGGTTAGGTTTAGCGGTGTTTGGGTCTTTGGTGAGGGAGAGGATCAGCTGGTTGTCGTCGGCGTAGGTGATGATGTTGAGGTTGTGTTGGCGTGCGATGGATGTGAGGGGGCTCATGTAGACGTTGAAGAGGGTGGGACTGAGCGATGATCCTTGTGGTACGCCGCAGATGACTTCGGTGGCCTCTGACCTGAAAGGGGGGAGGCGTACTCTCTGGGTTCTTGCGGCAAGAAACGAGATGATCCAGTCCAGTGCTTTTCCTTGTATCCCGACGTTTTTGAGGCGTTGTACAAGGGTGCTATGACAGACCGTGTCAAACGCTGCGGAGAGGTCCAGGAGGATGAGGGCCGCTGTTTCCCCGTTGTCGAGAAGTGTTCGGATGTCGTCTGTGGCTAAGATGAGGGCGGTCTCGGTGCTGTGTTTGGCTCAGAAGCCGGACTGTGAGAGGTCGAGGGAGCCGTTAGATTCGAGGAAGGCTGCGAGCTGATTGTTGACGGTCTTCTCTATGATCTTGGCAGGGAAAGGGAGGAGCGAGATGGGGCGGTAGTTTTTAAGTTCAGTCGGGTCTGCTGTGGGTTTCTTCAGTAGAGCACTGAGTTCGGCATGTTTCCAGCTTTCTGGGAAGATAGCAGTGTTGAGGGAGCAGTTGATGATATCCCGGAGATGGGGTGCGATGATGGAATCGGCCTTGTTGAAGATGTGGTGGGGGCATGGGTCGGTTGGTGATCCGGAGTGAATGGAGAGCATCAAGCGGATGGTGTCTTCGCTGCTGATTGGGTCCCAGGCGTCAAGGGTGGTGGTGGGGGGCTTCAGTTCGGTGGTGGTGAGGGCGGTGGACTGGTCGCCAAAGCTGTTATGTATGTCAGCGATTTTGCTGTGGAAGAATGAGGCTAGAGAGTTGCAGAGGTCTTGAGAGGGAGTGATGTCATTAGAGCCGGCGCTGGGATTGGTTAGCTCTTTGACGATGCTGAAGAGTTCCTTGCTGTTGTGGGCGTTGTTGTCGAGTCGATCCTTGAATGCTAATTTCTTGGTGGATCGGATCAGCTGTTGGTGTTTGCGGGTGGCGTTCTTGAGGGCGATCATGTTGTCTGTGGTTGGGTTTTTTCGCCAGGCTTTTTCGAGGGTGCGGCAGTTCTTTTTGGAGTTCTTGAGGTCGTCATTGAACCAGGAGGCTTTTTTGCTACCTGGTTTGTTGTGATGGTTTTTCAAGGGTGCTAATTCGGCGGCGCAGTGGGTGATCCATTGTGCGAGATTGATGGCTGCTTGGTTTGGGTCCAATGGTTTGGCGGGAGGGTTTTGGTGTAGCGATGTGGTGAGCTGGTCAGTGGTAATTTTGTTCCAGTTTCTGCGTGGGACTTGTTGTGGGTGGTGGTGGGTTGTGTTCTTCCTGAAGTTGAATTGGATGCAGCTGTGGTCCGTCCAGTGGAGTCCTGTGGCATGAATGAAGGAGATGTGCTTGCTGGAGGAGAAGATTGGGTCGAGCGTGTGTCCGGCGCGGTGGGTGGGGGTGTTTACCAGTTGTTTGAGTCCCATATTGGAGAGGTTGTCCAGCAGGGTGGTGGTGTTGCTGTCGTTATTCTTTTCCAGATGGAAGTTGAGGTCCCCTAGGAGAATGTAGTCCTCGGAGGGGAGGGCGTGTGGGCTGATAAAGTCAGTGATCACTTCGCTGAATTGTGTGCTGGGGTCCTGGTGGTCTGTAGATGAGGGTGCCTCTTAGTGTGGTCTTGGGGTCGGTGTGTATCTGGAAGTGGAGGTGTTCAGCGGCGATGAAGGTGTCATCGGAGCTTGTTGTGATACGGATGGTGTTCTTGTGGATGATGGCGATGCCTCCTCCTGTTTGGTTGATGCGGTCCTTTCGGATGATCTTGTAGCCGTCCGGGATGGCTATGGCGATGTCGGGCGCTGATGCGGTGTTCATCCAGGTTTCTGTAAGAAAGGCGACGTCCGGCGTTGTGGTGTCCAGTAGGTTCCATAGTTCAATGGCGTGTCTGTGGACCGAGCGGGTGTTGAGCAGGATGCATTTCAGGTGGTTATTGTCGGGGCTCTGTTTGGCGTTAGTGGGCGTAGTGTAGGTCTTGATGCAGCAAAACTTGCAGGGTTGACAGGTGAAGGGTCCATGGGTGCGTCCTGGGGCGGCTTGGTGACCGTTGGGGAGTCGGTCCGGTGTTGAGTGCGTAGAGGGTTGCGGCGTCGTAAGTTAAGCGGGTGGAGTTCATTTGGCGGGGGCCAGGGGGTATGGCACTGGGCGCGGTCCAGGCGCGGACGGGCGTAGACGGGCTTACCTTTGGCGCACCTTCGGCGCGCATGAACGCTGCGCGTAAAGGCATCTGTCATAAATGGATCGTGGAGCCATCTAGAACTTCATAGTGCAAACCTAGGGGATTGTTTACAAGCCCCTTGCGCCGCCGGCGCATCACTTTTAATATGGGAAAAAGTGACGTACCGGCGGCACCAGGGCCTTGCAAATAAGCCCCCTACACTTTTACTTTCTACATCTAAGCACATTTCGACATGTTCACACCCACGCTTACTATTTACTCTTTTACCAGAACCTTGATGATGCATAGGGGAATATCTCTGGGATTTAAGACTTACCTTTCGATGTGCGGGTGGGCATGAGGATACTTAGGGGCATATTATCAAGGGATTTATCTCCGCTTTTTTGGCTTTAAAAGCCAAGAAAGCGGAGATAAAATTATCTCCCTATCAGCAACAGGGTGCTAACACGCAAATTCGCATGTTAGCACCCTTTTTCTCTACGCTTCCCCTTGCATCTCTAATGAGATGCAAAGGGGGCGTTCTAGAGAAAAATAATAGGAGAAATGTTGTTAAGCGACAGTTCTCCTATTATCAAGGATTTCGCTAACCCTGTTAGTGATAAAAAAGCGTGAGTATAGAAGGGGTAGGCCCTAAAAACTCAGGACCTGGGTCCGTGGAGCAGTACAAAAGAGAATTGGTCCGAGTTACAGCTATATTAATATCATACAGTTCTGTGATATTTAGTTCAACACATAATCACCATCAAATTCAAAACAATTCAAAGAAAATTATTGTACAGGAATACATTTTTCAATTCATTTTCATTGGCATTTATTCATGCAAAGTCATTGTTTGATCAAATTGCAGCCAATAATTCATCATGTCATGTAATTGTAAAATCATTACATTTGATATTCAAAATCGGTGCTCTCAGTGAAGAAAGGAGGGGTAAGTGAAAATGTGAAGGGGACAGGGTAAAGGTGTTGTGACATAATTATAACATCATGTTAAAATTAGAAAAGCCTTTACAACCAAATTGATGGGCAAAGGTTCCCAAGTTACATCACACATAGACAAGGAGAATCAATCTCATATTTGACTCCTATGGTGTGTAGAGAAGCGGCGTAGTTCTACGTTTCGACCCCTGATTACGCTAAAGGGTTGGTTCAGGCCTCATGTTGGGGTCTTCATCAGGAAGGGTAAGGAGAGCCTGTGAGATAACGTATAGTTAAAATCAGTACTTAATCGGTGATAGTGCATGATTATAAGAGAGAAGGGATGTGGTTCTACCTACATCATAAGACGGTCAACCATCTATCTCGTCCAAAAGTGGGCTCTCACCAAGCTCCAAGGATTTCTGAAATAAATTAAATTAAAACGTGCCATCAGGGCGCTAGTACAGAATGACTGTGGGGGGTGGAAAGGCTAGGCAAAGAAAGGAACTTACTTAAGCGAACTACTCGCAGTCACTAGACCAATGTGTGCAGGCAGGTCAATCCTCTCGTCTGGGGTCGTGATAGGCTTCTTACTGTAATTATTAGAAAAGAAGCGTCATATCAGACCCTGCTACATGTGGTGTTGAATACAAAGACATAAACATGTCTGAACGCATCAGGACTGGCACTGGGTAGTCTGTCTCCATAGTGTGGCAGGCTTCGAGAGAGTTGTTTACCTTAGAGTCGGGATCTCCCAGGCGGGTTACTGCTCCGCTGGCGTGCTGCATCGATATGAGCTCGCGGTGCAGGCGCTTGATGCTAGTGAGCAAAAAGGGCTCGGCAAAGTGGCCCAATCAAAATCGAGGAGTGAATCATGGGCTCCGAGGCTTGAGGGAGCGTCTGTAAAGGATACAGGAATGATTCAGTGGGGAAGGCCAGGGGTGTCGGACCTTAAAGGTTCCATTGCCCGGGACGGAGGCTGGCTATGTCTGGGAGCCGGGGGAACAACCGGGGGAGCATCCCTGGTGTAGTGAGGTCGTGTGAGCGAGTAAATTAGTTAGTCACAGAGTTGGCCCTGGCTACACATAGGATAGACAAAATGGTGGCCAATGTATAATGCACATAAATTCAGAATATACATTTAGCAAACGTATGGAATGTAATTACATAGGTCAGATGTTCCATGTAATCCCGACCTGGATATACATGTTAAAGCTTTATTAGGTGGAGTGCAAGTATCCAAAAAGTGGTATATCCAATTTAAAAGCTCAACGAATGTATAATGCACATTAATTCAGAATATATATTTATAGCAAACATATGGAATGTAGTTACATGAGTCAGATGTTCCATGTACTCACGACCCAGAAATTAAAGCTTTAGTTGATCAATTACAAGTATCCAAATGGTGGTCTATACAGAAACAATGCACAGGGAGCATATCAAAAGGCCCCACTCAGATTGTCCACAGTCTATTCCGGGTTAAGTCCGGCCATTTGAGAAAAATTGGCATCGAGTTCATTCAACCCCCTACTTATGGTCTGGAATTTCTGCATCCATTTGCATTCTCTAGTATTGAGGATGGAATTCAAATTACCCCCCCGTGGACCGAGGGAGATTTTTTCAATTACTAGCCAGCGGAGGGACTCAGGGGCATGGTTTCTGTCTTTGAAATGGTCTACAAGGGGAGCCCCCGGTGTAGAGCAGCGGATCCTGCTGCAATGTTGAAAGATGCGATTTTTGACTTTTTGCTGTGTCTGTCCAATGTACATGAGGCCACATGGGCATAGAATCGCATAAATGACCCCACTTGAGTTGCAGTTGGTAAGGGACTTGAGATCTATTGTGAGGTTGTTGTACTGTACTTGTTTAGTCTCCCAACACATGGAGCATGCTTTGCATGTGGTACACTTGAAGTGGCCCACTATCTCCGGTAATTTCCATAGACTCTGAATTGTAGGTGCCCGAGGGGTATCCAACAGTGATCTTACCACAAAGTCTCTGACATTCCTGGATCTTTTGAAGGCGTGCAGAGGAGGTGCAGGGGCCTCGAGGATGTCAGCTACCAAACCCCAATGTTTATTTACAATTCTTCGTGTGGCATTGCTTTGGGTGCAGAAAGTGGTAACGCATATCATACGTTCTTGTGATGTTGTTCGTATCTTGGGTTCGAGTAAGGTCGATCTATCCTGGAACCATGCTCTTTTTCTAGATCTCTTGACTAGGCGTTTAGGATAGCCTCTATCTATCAGGCGAATGATAAGGTCATCCGATTCCTTAAAGAAGTCCTCTTTGAGGGAACAGTTTCTCCGAAGGCGGAGAAACTGTCCGAAGGGCAAGTTGTCCCTCAGTCCTCTTGTGTGGTGACTTGTGTAGCGTAAGAGGGAGTTCCTTTCTGATGATTTCCTGTAGAGGGTGGTGTAGAGATATCCATCCTTCTCCTTAACACTGATGTCCAGGAAATCGATCGACTCTCTATTCAAGTGCATAGTAAACTTGATGTCTTCTGATTGGTTATTCAGCCAGGTTAGAAATTCATGGAGAGAGTCCTCTTGTCCAGTCCATACCATGAGGACATCATCGATGTATCGATGCCATGATGTAATCATCTTCCTGTATGGATTGTGATGTGAAAGGATGCAATCCTGTTCCAATTCCGACATATAGAGAATGGCCAGGTCTGGGGCAAAGGCAGCGCCCATGGCTACTCCTTTGCTCTGTATGAAGAAGTTGTTTTGGAAAATGAAGAAGTTCTTGGTCATTGCGATTTCTAGCAGTTCCACCAGGAATTCTGTTGGTACTGGCGTAGGTTGCTCCCGTCTGTTGAGTACTCTCCTCATACACTCCAAGGCTGGTCTCTGGGGGATACTGGTGTACAAGGAGACAATGTCCATGGTTACCAGGATCTGATCGTGTTTGTTGAATTCTTTCTGTTCAATGAGATTAATGACTTGCATGGTGTCTCTTAGGTAAGTGGGGGTGGCCTCTGCTAAGGGCTTCAAGAATATGTCAATATACTTGCAGAGTGGTTCAAGCAGAGAGCCGCATCCGGATATGATGGGTCTCCCTGGTGGTTTAACTGGGTTCTTGTGTACTTTCGGTAAGACATATATGGTTGGTGTTCTAGGTTGTTCCACGTTGAGGTATTGGAATTCTTTTTTGGACAGAAAACCCATCTCTAAAGCTTTAGTTGTAATAGCTATAATGTCTGTACGTGTTTCCTTAGTGGGATCTCGCCTCAATGGCCTGTAACTGACCCCATCGGTTAGTTGAGATTGGATCTCTGCCTTATAGTCTTCCACATCCAGCATGACTATAGACCCGCCTTTGTCAGCTGGCTTTATCACTACTGACTTGTTGTTTTTCAATGATTCCAGTGCATTTCTCTCGCCCATGCTGATGTTATGTCTCACATAATGTTTCTTGTCGATAGTTTTGAGGACGTCTCTCATGACTGCACTTTCGTATGTTAGTATTTCATGGGATACTGATGACATTGTGGGCATAAAAGTTGAGGGAGGACGTAAGCTTGTAAAGGCCGTCATGGCTGTTGTGGGTTTGTTCCTGAAGAAATATTTCAACCTCAATTTTCTGAAGAACCTGGTCAATTCAGTCTGTATGTTAAATTTGTTGGGATAGGAGGTTGGCACATAGGATAGGCCTTTACAGAGTATACTTCTCTCATCTTTAGTAAGTGTATGTTTGGATAAATTTAGTATGGGGTTGGTCCTATCGAGTGTATCGATTACCATCTGTAGGTCTTCCTCCTGGTGCTCCTCTCTCCGTGATCTTCTGGTTGGAAACGCACTTGTTTGGTGGTGTTGCCTTGCTGTCTCCCATTGTCCCAATTCTGTTGGTTGTGGCCTCGATTGGGGCGATTGTTCCAGGATCCGCCTCGGCCTCGCCCTCTCGGTGGTCTCCACTGGCTGTCCCCTAAAAAAGCCGGCTGATGTTCGTGCATCGGTTGTTGGGGTGGTTGGTACCATTGATCCTGTTGGTGATAGTTGGTACTGGATGCGGTCTGGTCGTTCTCGCTGTCCCCACTATACGATGAATCAGAGAAATTTGTGTATCTTCTGGTGCCCCTGTATCCTCCTCGACCTCGGTTGGAAAAACGGCCTTGATTATCTTGCCTGTAGTAATCCGGCTGTAGGTAAGGGTAGGTCTTTTTCCGGTCGTAATACTGAATGTCCTTGGCTAGTTTGTCCAGTTTTTTAGTTTGGGTATCCACGTCAAAATCTTTCAAGGTCTTTTTCAATCTTTCTAAAGTGTCTTTGGCATCTGCAAAAGCTGAATGGTTTGCAATCTCAGCCTTGAGGTCGTCAATTTCCTTCGTAAGTTGTTCCACCTGGTCCCTGGCTGTCTCCACTCCCAGCACCATCAAGTGCCGGGAGCAGTTGTTGGCCACGAAGCTGAAACCTTCTTTGAATTTTGGATTATCGACGAAGATGGCAGGTTCGTTGCGGACTTGGAGTCCGGTGGGGATGATGTTGGCTCTAAGGTAGCCTGTTAGTAAATGGCCATGCAGTTTGGTTCTTACCAATTTTTTCTCTAAACGTTCAAGTCTGTTAATCTTCTCATTGAGAGAATGATCCACACTGGCGTTGGTAGTGGTCAGGAAAGCAGTCCCCGTTTCACCCCCAATCAAATTATTTATGTAATCTTCTGTATAAGACAGGGTCTCAAGTTCCATGTTGATGGTACCCTATCTATACAACAATATGATCAATCGAAATTATTCTCATGGAAAAACCCTCGCAAGAAGCCTCTTGCTCTGAGAGTGTGAGTATAGAAGGGGTAGGCCCTAAAAACTCAGGACCTGGGTCCGTGGAGCAGTACAAAAGAGAACCTGAAGAGAGGCCTGAACCAACCCTTTAGCGTAATCAGGGGTCGAAACGTAGAACTACGCCGCTTCTCTACACACCATAGGAGTCAAATATGAGATTGATTCTCCTTGTCTATGTGTGATGTAACTTGGGAACCTTTGCCCATCAATTTGGTTGTAAAGGCTTTTCTAATTTTAACATGATGTTATAATTATGTCACAACACCTTTACCCTGTCCCTTTCACATTTTCACTTACCCCTCCTTTCTTCACTGAGAGCACCGATTTTGAATATCAAATGTAATGATTTTACAATTACATGACATGATGAATTATTGGCTGCAATTTGATCAAACAATGACTTTGCAGGAATAAATGCCAATGAAAATGAATTGAAAAATGTATTCCTGTACAATAATTTTCTTTGAATTGTTTTGAATTTGATGGTGATTATGTGTTGAACTAAATATCACAGAACTGTATGATATTAATATAGCTGTAACTCGGACCAATTCTCTTTTGTACTGCTCAACGGACCCAGGTCCTGAG
Source organism: Lissotriton helveticus (assembly GCF_964261635.1). Lineage (NCBI taxonomy): Eukaryota > Metazoa > Chordata > Amphibia > Caudata > Salamandridae > Lissotriton > Lissotriton helveticus. The sequence goes on from NC_136064.1 coordinate 65,815,795, forward strand.
TTTTTAGGGCCTACCCCTTCTATACTCACACTCTCAGAGCAAGAGGCTTCTTGCGAGGGTTTTTCCATGAGAATAATTTCGATTGATCATATTGTTGTATAGATAGGGTACCATCAATATGGAACTTGAGACCCTGTCTTATACAGAAGATTACATAAAGAATTTGATTGGGGGTGAAACGGGGACTGCTTTCCTGACCACTACCAACGCCAGTGTGGATCATTCTCTCAATGAGAAGATTAACAGACTTGAATGTTTAGAGAAAAAATTGGTAAGAACCAAACTGCATGGCCATTTACTACCAGGCTACCTTAGAGCCAACATCATCCCCACCGGACTCCAAGTCCGCAACGAACCTGCCATCTTCGTCGATAATCCAAAATTCAAAGAAGGTTTCAGCTTCGTGGCCAACAACTGCTCCCGGCACTGGATGGTGCTGGGAGTGGAGACAGCCAGGGACCAGGTGGAACAACTTACGAAGGAAATCGACGACCTCAAGGCTGAGATTGCAAACCATTCAGCTTTTGCAGATGCCAAAGACACTTTAGAAAGATTGAAAAAGACCTTGAAAGATTTTGACGTGGATACCCAAACTAAAAAACTGGACAAACTAGCCAAGGACATTCAGTATTACGACCGGAAAAAGACCTACCCTTACCTACAGCCGGATTACTACAGGCAAGATAATCAAGGCCGTTTTTCCAACCGAGGTCGAGGAGGATACAGGGGCACCAGAAGATACACGAATTTCTCTGATTCATCGTATAGTGGGGACAGCGAGAACGACCAGACCGCATCCAGTACCAACTATCACCAACAGGATCAATGGTACCAACCACCCCAACAACCGATGCACGAACATCAGCCGGCTTTTTTAGGGGACAGCCAGTGGAGACCACCGAGAGGGCGAGGCCGAGGCGGATCCTGGAACAATCGCCCCAATCGAGGCCACAACCAACAGAATTGGGACAATGGGAGACAGCAAGGCAACACCACCAAACAAGTGCGTTTCCAACCAGAAGATCACGGAGAGAGGAGCACCAGGAGGAAGACCTACAGATGGTAATCGATACACTCGATAGGACCAACCCCATACTAAATTTATCCAAACATACACTTACTAAAGATGAGAGAAGTATACTCTGTAAAGGCCTATCCTATGTGCCAACCTCCTATCCCAACAAATTTAACATACAGACTGAATTGACCAGGTTCTTCAGAAAATTGAGGTTGAAATATTTCTTCAGGAACAAACCCACAACAGCCATGACGGCCTTTACAAGCTTACGTCCTCCCTCAACTTTTATGCCCACAATGTCATCAGTATCCCATTAAATACTAACATAAGAAAGTGCAGTCATGAGAGACGTCCTCAAAACTATCGACAAGAAACATTATGTGAGACATAACATCAGCATGGGCGAGAGAAATGCACTGGAATCATTGAAAAACAACAAGTCAGTAGTGATAAAGCCAGCTGACAAAGGCGGGTCTATAGTCATGCTGGATGTGGAAGACTATAAGGCAGAGATCCAATCTCAACTAACCGATGGGGTCAGTTACAGGCCATTGAGGCGAGATCCCACTAAGGAAACACGTACAGACATTATAGCTATTACAACTAAAGCTTTAGAGATGGGTTTTCTGTCCAAAAAAGAATTCCAATACCTCAACGTGGAACAACCTAGAACACCAACCATATATGTCTTACCGAAAGTACACAAGAACCCAGTTAAACCACCAGGGAGACCCATCATATCCGGATGCGGCTCTCTGCTTGAACCACTCTGCAAGTATATTGACATATTCTTGAAGCCCTTAGCAGAGGCCACCCCCACTTACCTAAGAGACACCATGCAAGTCATTAATCTCATTGATCAGAAAGAATTCAACAAACACGATCAGATCCTGGTAACCATGGACATTGTCTCCTTGTACACCAGTATCCCCCAGAGACCAGCCTTGGAGTGTATGAGGAGAGTACTCAACAGACAGGAGCAACCTACGCCAGTACCAACAGAATTCCTGGTGGAACTGCTAGAAATCGCAATGACCAAGAACTTCTTCATTTTCCAAAACAACTTCTTCATACAGAGCAAAGGAGTAGCCATGGGCGCTGCCTTTGCCCCAGACCTGGCCATTCTCTATATGTCGGAATTGGAACAGGATTGCATCCTTTCACATCACAATCCATACAGGAAGATGATTACATCATGGCATCGATACATCGATGATGTCCTCATGGTATGGACTGGACAAGAGGACTCTCTCCATGAATTTCTAACCTGGCTGAATAACCAATCAGAAGACATCAAGTTTACTATGCACTTGAATAGAGAGTCGATCGATTTCCTGGACATCAGTGTTAAGGAGAAGGATGGATATCTCTACACCACCCTCTACAGGAAATCATCAGAAAGGAACTCCCTCTTACGCTACACAAGTCACCACACAAGAGGACTGAGGGACAACTTGCCCTTCGGACAGTTTCTCCGCCTTCGGAGAAACTGTTCCCTCAAAGAGGACTTCTTTAAGGAATCGGATGACCTTATCATTCGCCTGATAGATAGAGGCTATCCTAAACGCCTAGTCAAGAGATCTAGAAAAAGAGCATGGTTCCAGGATAGATCAACCTTACTCAAACCCAAGATACGAACAACATCACAAGAACGTATGATATGCGTTACCACTTTCTGCACCCAAAGCAATGCCATACGAAGAATTGTAAATAAACATTGGGGTTTGGTAGCTGACATCCTCGAGGCCCCTGCACCTCCTCTGCACGCCTTCAAAAGATCCAGGAATGTCAGAGACTTTGTGGTAAGATCACTGTTGGATACCCCTCGGGCACCTACAATTCAGAGTCTATGGAAATTACCGGAGATAGTGGGCCACTTCAAGTGTACCACATGCAAAGCATGCTCCATGTGTTGGGAGACTAAACAAGTACAGTACAACAACCTCACAATAGATCTCAAGTCCCTTACCAACTGCAACTCAAGTGGGGTCATTTATGCGATTCTATGCCCATGTGGCCTCATGTACATTGGACAGACACAGCAAAAAGTCAAAAATCGCATCTTTCAACATTGCAGCAGGATCCGCTGCTCTACACCGGGGGCTCCCCTTGTAGACCATTTCAAAGACAGAAACCATGCCCCTGAGTCCCTCCGCTGGCTAGTAATTGAAAAAATCTCCCTCGGTCCACGGGGGGGTAATTTGAATTCCATCCTCAATACTAGAGAATGCAAATGGATGCAGAAATTCCAGACCATAAGTAGGGGGTTGAATGAACTCGATGCCAATTTTTCTCAAATGGCCGGACTTAACCCGGAATAGACTGTGGACAATCTGAGTGGGGCCTTTTGATATGCTCCCTGTGCATTGTTTCTGTATAGACCACCATTTGGATACTTGTAATTGATCAACTAAAGCTTTAATTTCTGGGTCGTGAGTACATGGAACATCTGACTCATGTAACTACATTCCATATGTTTGCTATAAATATATATTCTGAATTAATGTGCATTATACATTCGTTGAGCTTTTAAATTGGATATACCACTTTTTGGATACTTGCACTCCACCTAATAAAGCTTTAACATGTATATCCAGGTCGGGATTACATGGAACATCTGACCTATGTAATTACATTCCATACGTTTGCTAAATGTATATTCTGAATTTATGTGCATTATACATTGGCCACCATTTTGTCTATCCTATGTGTAGCCAGGGCCAACTCTGTGACTAACTAATTTACTCGCTCACACGACCTCACTACACCAGGGATGCTCTCCCGGTTGTTCCCCCGGCTTCCAGACATAGCCAGCCTCCGTCCCGGGCAATGGAACCTTTAAGGTCCGACACCCCTGGCCTTCCCCACTGAATCATTCCTGTAACCTTTACAGACGCTCCCTCAAGCCTCGGAGCCCATGAGTCACTCCTCGATTTTGATTGGGCCACTTTGCCGAGCCCTTTTTGCTCACTAGCATCAAGCGCCTGCACCGCGAGCTCATATCGATGCAGCACGCCAGCGGAGCAGTAACCCGCCTGGGAGATCCCGACTCTAAGGTAAACAACTCTCTCGAAGCCTGCCACACTATGGAGACAGACTACCCAGTGCCAGTCCTGATGCGTTCAGACATGTTTATGTCTTTGTATTCAACACCACATGTAGCAGGGTCTGATATGACGCTTCTTTTCTAATAATTACAGTAAGAAGCCTATCACGACCCCAGACGAGAGGATTGACCTGCCTGCACACATTGGTCTAGTGACTGCGAGTAGTTCGCTTAAGTAAGTTCCTTTCTTTGCCTAGCCTTTCCACCCCCCACAGTCATTCTGTACTAGCGCCCTGATGGCACGTTTTAATTTAATTTATTTCAGAAATCCTTGGAGCTTGGTGAGAGCCCACTTTTGGACGAGATAGATGGTTGACCGTCTTATGATGTAGGTAGAACCACATCCCTTCTCTCTTATAATCATGCACTATCACCGATTAAGTACTGAATTTAACTATACGTTATCTCACAGGCTCTCCTTACCCTTCCTGATGAAGACCCCAACATGAGGCCTGAACCAACCCTTTAGCGTAATCAGGGGTCGAAACGTAGAACTACGCCGCTTCTCTACACACCATAGGAGTCAAATATGAGATTGATTCTCCTTGTCTATGTGTGATGTAACTTGGGAACCTTTGCCCATCAATTTGGTTGTAAAGGCTTTTCTAATTTTAACATGATGTTATAATTATGTCACAACACCTTTACCCTGTCCCCTTCACATTTTCACTTACCCCTCCTTTCTTCACTGAGAGCACCGATTTTGAATATCAAATGTAATGATTTTACAATTACATGACATGATGAATTATTGGCTGCAATTTGATCAAACAATGACTTTGCATGAAATGCCAATGAAAATGAATTGAAAAATGTATTCCTGTACAATAATTTTCTTTGAATTGTTTTGAATTTGATGGTGATTATGTGTTGAACTAAATATCACAGAACTGTATGATATTAATATAGCTGTAACTCGGACCAATTCTCTTTTTACCAGTGATAAAAAAGCAGCGCTAACTGCGGTTAGCGATGCTTTTTTTACACCTGGTATTTTCCTGACTTAGCCATGATATCCTACGGAAGGTGGATATCATGACTAAGTTTGTGAGCCCCTATCATCAAGCTAACGCCAAACTTCGAGAGATTGTCGTTGTTTTTTCAGCGATAATCTCTCATTTGGCAGTTAGCGCGAGGATTTTAATCACTTCTGAGATAATCCTTGCTAATAGCAAGTTATCTCTGCGATAATTTCCGGCGATGCTTAGCGATAACATTTTCGTTGCTAAGCCTCGTTAGCGATAAATATCGCTAATCGTTGGTAATATGCCCCTATATTTCTTCCCAAACAAACCCATGTTAGCAACAATGGAATAATAAAAGACAGGTTGGAGAGGGGCATAGCGTTCTACCTATACCATGCAGTTTGCATGCAGCTCTTTGATGACAGTTCTATATTAGAGTTGTAACTTATAAACTGCAAGTAACAAAAGAATCTCTGTGAGAAAAGCAGCAACCCGCTGAGCTATCCACATTAATTGCACTTTTGTGATCAGCATGGTACACGTTCTTTGCAGCAAGCACGTTATACCTCTGCAAAACTTTATGATGAGTTAAAACTGTCACTAGACAACACTCCGATCTCTCTCAAGCAGAAACATTAATTACTAGAGTTATGTTCACATTTTTATTGCTGCCTGAAAACTGCTGTTCACACTAGGAACTCTGCAGCAGGTACTTTTAAACCCGTAAGTGATTTCTACATTCATCGCTCCCTCCTGAGTTCAGAGCCAGGTGCGGCTGCACTGGTCGCACAGCCGTAAAGCCGGCCCTGTATCCAACATCTTTCAGCTTCAAAACAATGTAATGTTTTGAAATGTTTCTTTTGCAGTTAGGAAGAATATTAAAGAATATGTATGACATAATAAGGGGGAATTGAAAACTCTGTTTTCACTGCAGTCAACAGCCAATGACGGTATTGTATAGAAGCGGAAAGATTTATACCAACTAAAAAGCAAATTTAAACCCATGGTGATACTTTAATTTATGGTGGATTCTTGCTGTTCAATTGTATCTGACTGTAAAAGCATATTTAAACTGGGTAAACATTCAAAACACTCTTTTGTTGACTTCCATTTTGAAGCTAAGGCTCAAATTTATGGCATTAAGAATGTGCTCATTTTTAGAACCAGGGGCCATATTATCAAGAAAGGGCGATACATTATCGCCGCTTTTATCGGCAGGAAACTGCAGCTAAAGCGGCGATAATGGGCTTGATAATATGCCCTTGTGAATTCCCATAGAAGCCCAGGTTAACTTTCCTTATAAATAATCCCATGAGTACACCATCTACACCAGTTGTAAATTTCAACTTACTGTGTAATATATGCACATTAAATTATGCATGCAGAATTTTCACCAGGTTGAAATTTTCTTGTATTTAAGTTTCTTTCTACATTTTGGTCCTCAGTTTCCTTTATTCATTGGAAAAAAATACCTCGGAGAAACCTCTTCCGTAAACTCCAATTAGGAATGGATATGGTCCCTCTTCTTCGAGTTTTCAAAGGGGGGATGTCTATACCCTAAAAAAAAATATTTTAGGCTTGTATCTGTTTTAATAGTGGACCCACCCAGAATACTCAAAAATCTGTGCCTAACCCTAAATGTGTAATTGTGATAGTTTCTTCCTAAAGGCATAATTTCTGAATTTCCCAGTTCGAGCTGTGAGGGCGGATCCTGTGCACAAAGACTGTGAATGTAGCCCCAGAAATAGCATTTTTTGTGAATACTTAAATTTAGCTTACGTGCCCCAAATGTGTTTTGCATTGTGACCAGTGAGGCATTGCCAAATCTGACAGCAGTGAAGAGATGCACAACTGAACAGGATGCCACAGCAGCTGAGCACACATCATCTGCAGCAGCTGCTGCATTACCACAACCTGCAGCACTATCAACCACAATGTGTACAGTTCCGTGCTGCATGGCAGTGTAATTGCAGCTCCAGGAGGGGTGAAAGGCCAATGTAAGACAAACCCCATTTGCACCAGAATCCATCAGACAGCAAAAGGACAGGCCAGATCAGGGGTCCATTACTTGCATGGTCACACTAAAAGGCTTCTGAAAGGGGATACTCAAGAACCAGCTGCCTATGCATGTGTAATATTCCTTTAAGACCAGACACTGCCAGGTGGAGAAGAACAGATAGAAGAAGGCCAGAACACTGGATGCAAATGTAGCCTTTCTGCAGGGTCACCCTTGATTTTATTTGCCTTTTTACTGAACCCTGTTTTTGCTGGTTGTAGAACTTTACCCTCGCTAATCAGTGGTATAGTGTTTGTACTTCTCCTTTCAGCATGGAAAACATGATCAAATGTGTATACACCTGATTTGCTTATTAAATGTGCATAATATATGGTACCCAGGGCATGTAAATTAAATGCTACCAGCGGACTGTAGCGCTCGTTATGCTACCCAATGCAGTGGCACTGTAAAGCATGTTTCCAGATCTACCTTTGTATCCTGGCTTTCACAGGCATACATTTCCTCTTGAATATTAATAAGTCACGTCTTACTAGACCTTACTGCACACAAGGCAGGATGCTTGGAATTTAAAAGTAGGACACTTACAAGTTTAATTTTAAACATGTACTTACATTGAAAAGGCCCTAAAAGCTATTTTCACTGTAGCAGGATTGGCTGTTACATAGGAAAGTATTGGGATAAATTATTATGTGTTTCAATAAATATTAACTCTGGATAGAAAACAACAACAAATTTCATTTTTGGACTTTTTGAAATATATGTTACGAGCCCAATTCACTGTTGAAGTCAGATTTATAATAAATATTTTGAAAAGATGACATTTAGAAAGTTGCCTTTGACCTGCCTTGAGGCCCTGGAAGCTAAATTTGAATTTTCTCTCCAACATCGGCAAACCAGCAATTAGCATTTGAATAGGCATGAATGAAGTGCAAACTTGCTACCAGGAGCAAACAATAGGCTGACATCAATAGGCAGAGATGGCCAATCGAGCCTAACATAATATTCACGGTGGGGCTGAGAGGGACCTTTTTGACATTAAAGTATCAAGTGCTCCTTTAATATCACATAATGCTTGACTTACCTGCTAGGGTTTTTCATATGACACTTGTGGTGCACATCAAACAGGCCTCCACTGTCAGAGACAAACGTTAGCTGACACTTGCGCGGGCCCTTCTTTTGCCACCCCCCAGGCTCAAATGACAGTGGACCTCTTTCTGACATTACAGTGTCAAAGCCTATTTGACTGGTCTGCTGAGTTTACATATAACACTTGTGTGCACTTCAAATGGAGAAGATGCGATGCAAAAACAATTCTTGTGAATCCAATGTCTAGTTTCCTAAAAACAAGCTACGATATTGTTGTGGGTAGTATTAGGTGTGGAGGTCACAAGGATTAGCATAGTACATTCCCCACGCACAACCTCAGCCCTCAGAGCCCAAACTGAGTGTGGCTGAAGACTTCAGCTATCTTCAAATTGTCCAAAGAGGATTGGGTTAGCCCTGGGATCTTTTATCCCATTAGTTTAAGGCATTCTCAGCGGTCATTTCCACCCACTAGCTCATGCCAGGTATAAATGTGGCATCTTCAGGCACCCACTTTGGAACACTTCTGGAAGTGTGGACATTCAGAAGAGGACTGAACCTGCTGTCTGAGACCTCAGAAAAGTCTAAAAGACTGGACCTGCTCTCCCTCCAGTGCCTAGGACAAAGAAGTGGACTCCAAGGTTCATAAGGTTGAAAGCTCCACGTTGCCTTTTCTGCAACTGCCCAACTGATCAGTGGCAACCGAACCTCGAATGTTATTTTTTTTATCACATACCCCTGTACAGTACCATTACATGCAATACAGTGATGTGACCAGAACATTAGAAAAAACATTGAATCCACTCCACCACATGTCTGCCATGAAACCCTCCACCCCCACAAGCACCCCACTCACTGCAGCTCCCCCAACTTGCTAAAGGCAACCCAATCTGAGACTGATGAACCACTCAATACCCAAATAACACAAATGAACAGTTGGGGTACACCCATTAGGGGACACAAGAGTGCACAGAGCCTCCTGATGAGAGGGGGAGGTGGCCGAGTGTATCTATGGTTCAACGTAGAAGCGCCAATCGGCAATCAAGAATTGTAGGTCAGTACCGATTTAAAGGTTTGTGCTGCATGCCCATGCGGTCCAGCAGCCAATAACCATCCCCAGTGGTACACTTACAACTCATAATTACAGTGCAGTTCTCACTGTTCCTCCTCATCTGATTCAGTAGTGGTTTAGCAGCGGCACTTTTTAAAGAGTTTCGCATATTCCATGGTGGCCCTTGGATTGGTAAAAATCTTGGAAGCACCCTCCAATCCGATCCTCAAGCATGCTGGGTAGAGCATGGCGTACGGTATTTACTCGGCCTGCAATACGTTTTTTGTAGGGATGAACTCTCTTCTAGCGGCCTGGACGCCAGTGGTGAGATCCGGAAAAAACGCCAATGCGCTCCCCTGATGCACAATCTGTCCTTTTTCCCGGCTGGGTGGAGGATCATGTCCCGTCGCGATAGTTTAGTAGCCATGCAATAATGGGCCGCAGTGGGGAACCCGGGCTGGGGATTGCTACCAGAGAACGGTGGATTCCCTCCACTATTAGCATAGGAGATAAATTGTCGGTGCCAAAAATCTCTTTGAGCAGCCACTCCACAAATAGTTCCCTTTTACTAATGTTGGTCGACTTCGGCAGCCCCGTAATCCTTAAATTGTTCCTCCTGGGCCTCGCCTCCAGGTCCTCATTCTTGGCTTGGATAACTGCTAGCACCTTCTCCATGTTTAGAGTTTTGTCCGAGACTGTGTGCAAGTCATCCTCCACAGTAGACACTCGCTGCTTGACCTCACCCTGCCTGGTACCCTGCTTGTCAAGCTTCACCGCCATATGATCCATGCGTCGATCTTTCCGTCAATTGACTGCAGGCTGTGCTGCATCGCCAGGAGTGTGGATTCCAGAGTTGGGGCAGTTTCCGAGGGAGCCTCTGCTTCAGAGGTCAGCGTATGGTGTGATCTGCCCGTTTTGCACATTTCAAATGTGAGGCTCAATTATGTCTTGTCCAGCTTGCCCATGATGCACAGCCCACTGGCAGAGTGACAGTCTGCTCCCATCCTGTACGAGCCAAGCACAGCAGCCATGCGCAGCCGGTCCAACCAAACACCCAAGAACGGTGCTCAGGGGGGTCAATATGATTATATCTTTACTTTAAAGAGCTGCCGCAGAGTCCTGTACCCGGGGTGCAGCCTCAACCTGCTACCCTGGTGCCCCGCTAATCTTCATTGAGCCTCAAACCTCCGGAGCCTGACATCACTCATCATTGCCTACGTCCTGGACTAATGGCCATGAGGCAGTGGGCTGGACTGCCTGCATTGCGGGGCATTCAAGACCAACGTGGGACTTCCCTAAAGTGAGTGGGTATCTTTGTTACTGTACGCCCTGTTGCAAGGGGTTGGGGCCCCTTCCTCAACTTGCATCTACATGTTCCTCCGCTTCTCTTCTCTGTGGCGACGGAGCCCCTGTGTTTGTATGGGGAGGCCTGCTGTCCTCCTGGGGCCTGGTGGAGTACTGCACTGTGGACAAATTTGATAGCAACCGACAATTTATGAGGAGGAGGCTTTTTAATTCAGTGGCATCCCTTTTGCCTGGAATGTGAGGGGCATGCTTGATCTGGGACTGCTATGGACCTTAAAGGGGTTGCCCTCCTGCACTAACTCCATTCTGCAAGGCCTGCTGTACTCTGAAAGTACAGCCAGTGAGGGCACCTGATCTTGGACAGCCTCCTACGCTGCCACAATAGTGGTGTGCCTCCTGCTTCCCACAGCCTATGCTCCTGTGTGTGGCTTGGTGCATTCAGCCTCTTCCTCCAGATGCAGTGGGGCTCCTTTCTGCTCCTTTCTGCTCCAATGTGGGATTGAAACACCTTTTTTGAGTCTTCTCTAATACCTCAGACACCTCTCCATGTGACTTCCTCTGGACTTTCCTCGGCATTAGACATTTGCCCAGCACTGGTTTATTCAGCCTTCAGGTGGTACTCATCAATCGCCTGACCTTATGGTACTATGCCAAAGGGGAAATCTTCTAGAGACTGCTTTTTGGCTTCCTTGTAGTCCAAATCTTCACTGAACACTTCTTATAAAGGGGACCGGCCACACCCTGCTCAGGCCTCTACGCCCCCACTTACCACTCAGGAATACATGGTCCAGTTCATCAATGACAGTAATCAGAAAATTGGCTCTTTAAAGGCATTCTTCAAAACCTGCATGCAGGACCTTCGGTGGGCACATATGTCGATGATCTCGAAACGCATGATGGGCTCTCGCACAGAAGAACAAGAAATGCTAATGTGCCATCACCCAGGAGAACCAACAGATTGAGCTTCAAGCTAAGCAAAAAGACTTAGAAAATCACAGCTACAGAAATAATATTCGCATCCGAGGTATCCCTCGGGGTGCAGAGGGGTATGATATTATGGCTTTTATGAGAGACCTGCTCCATGCAATTCAAGGGGATGAGGAGGACCTACCGCTGATTCTGGACTGTGCACATCGTCTCTGCCATGGCGGGCAGACCTTATGCCCTTCCAGAGATTTCTAACAAGAGTGCATTTCTTTCAAGATAAAGAGGCAACCCTGAGAGACGGCAGGAGCAAAGCTGATTTAGTCTTCAGAGCCATACTTTGCAGATCTTTCCAGACCTTTTACCAGTAACGCATAACAAAATTGTGAGACTTCAAGCCTGTAACAGACAAACTCCGGGAGATGAACATCTAATACCAGTGGACTCATCCCTTAAGTCTGCTGTTGCTGCTGAATGTCAAATAACATAGGGCCACATGCATCAAACTGTGCATTTGCGATTCCTAAATTGCGCTTTTTAAGAAATTCCAATTTAGGAATAGCAAATGCTTAAGCATGTAGAAATAGCAATACAATTTGCGATTCCAACACATTCCTTATTTGCGACTCGCAGATTGCAAATTGTAAGGAATTGCTTCCCATTAATTCCTATGGGCCTAGAGACGCATAGGAATGAATGGGAATTGCATTCGCAATTTCAAGGGTGCAAGGGTGCCAAAAGGACACCCTGGTGCACCCCTGAAATTGCAATGTCAACACATTTTGCACACACACACATGCCCCAAGGGCATGTATGTGTGCAACATAGAACTTTGGAAAATGCACTTTTGTGCATTTTGCAAGTTCTCGCAAATCACCATCAACTTTGAATTGATGGTAATTTGCATTTCTTATTTGCAAAATCACCATTTTTTTGTTGTTGTTGCATTGCATTTAGGGAATTGCAATTTGCGATTCCCTAAATGCAAGCGCAATTTAAGTAATCGCAAACTTAGTGATTACTTAAATAGCGATTTTTGCATTTGGGATGTTGCATCCCAAAAGCAAAAATAGCGGTCGAAAATGGGCAGATTCTGCGAATCTGCCCGTTTACAATCGCTATTTTCAATGACGCAAGTGGCCCATAATGTCCATTCATAAAATCAGGCTAAATGACTAGTGGGACTTCCGGCGGTAGTTAGAGAAGCTGACCAGCAATAGGCTTTTTGCAACTATTTTAGTGCCCTTTATGCCGGAGGGAGGGAAGACCCAGAGGATGTTCAGGCTAATCTACTGGAGTTTCAATGGATGCCCTTGGACTCCCAGCTTTCTTGAGACTTGGGCGAGCCTTTCACGATGCCCAAACTCAAAAAAGCTCTTAGGGGACTGTCAGTGGGAAAGGCCCTAGATCCAGACGACCTGCCGATTTCCTTTTTTAAGATTTTTTTCCCATCCTTGAATGACCAACTGCTCGTGCTAGAAAATAGCTTCACCCACACCACTGGCCTTAAACCTACAATGTTGGCAGCTGTAATATCACTTATTCTTAAGCCTGGTAAAGACCCCGTTCAATGCTCCTATTACAGGCCTATTTCCCTTTTGAACACCAATGCTAAGATGTAAACCAAAATACTGGCAAATCGCTCCGAATCCTTCTTGCCGAGTCTGATTGACCCTGATCAGGTGGGCTTCATACAACACCGACAGTGTCCGAATAACACCAGGGCCCTTGCCCATCTGATAGAAAAGGCCCATGTGCATTATATCCCTGCCTTTCTCCAGTCCTTAGACGTGGAGAAGGTGTTTGACAGGGTCAGTTGGGACTTCTTGCGCGCTGTTCTTGTAAAAATTGGATTGGGTCCCGTCATGATCAGCAAAATTATGGCTTGAAATGCCGCTGCTGACTGCTACTATCAGAGTGAACAGCCATTCTATTGCCTCTATCCCAATACAGCGAGGTACTCATCAGGGCTACCCCATATCCCCTCTTCTCTTTGCCCTAGTGGTGGAACCCCTGGTGATTCGCCTTCGCCAGACTCCGGACATCACAGGCATCCTTTCGGAGGCCGGGGCCATAATGTTCTGCTTCATGCGTATGAGTTTTTACTGACTCTAACAAACCGTATGACGACCCTTCTTGTCGTTGTGCAGAAACTGCAAGAGTTCGAACTAACCACAGGAGATAAAATAAATATATCTAAATCGCAGGCCTTAAATCTCACTTTACATCCACAGCTTCTCCTGGCCTTGCAGGACTTTGATCATTTTCAACAGGCCACAAAGTCTATTCAAATCTTGGGGTTCAACATCACAAACTCCCAGCAGACCTGGACCTGCGCGAACTGGCCCGATTACCTCAAGGCTTTTCTAGAAGACCTGAGCAGATGGAAACTAAGGCATTTCCCTTGGTTGGACCGGAATAACGTGGTCAAAATGAAAATTCTGCATTGCACACTCTAGCTGTTTCAGGCCCTTCTGATCTCTGTCCCAGAGGAGGATATCCGCAGGCTACAGAAGGATGCCTGTGCCTCCATATGGAATAGGAAACTGCATGCATTTCCAGTAACATACTGATGCTGTCCAGAAACCAAGGAGGCCTAGCCTTCCCCAACTTTATTGATTACTACCAAGGTTCATTTCCGAATGAGTGGTAAGACATCTCCAGCCACCTGAGGAACCTGCACTGGCTCCCCGTCGACAAGAGGATCACGTTCCGGCTCCTCACCCACGCACACAAGTCTCTCCACGACCTGGGCCCCAAGTACCTCAACGACCGCCTGACCTTCTACACGCCCACCCGCCAGCTACGGTCCACCAGCCTCGCCCTCGCAGCCGTACCATGCACCCGAAGAGCCACCGCCGGAGGAAGATCCTTCTCTTACCTGGCTGCCAAGACTTGGAACTCCCTCCCCATCCACCTTCGGCTGACCCAGGACCATCTCGCCTTCAGGAAACAACTCAAGACCTGGCTGTTCGAGCAGTAGCATACCCCTCCCCCCAAGCGCCTTGAGACCCTCCCGGGTGAGTAGTGCGCTATACAAATGGCATGATTGATTGATTGATTGTAAGAGAGAGCGAAAAACATTGGCTCCATATGGATCGTGCTGTGGCGTTCAGGCCTCTCTGGGACCTGGCTTGGTTGCCCAAATCTCATCGTCCTCAAAGTGCCTACCTCACTACCCCTATCAGAACAGTACTGAAAATCTGGGACAGAATTGTGCTCCCTTATGGCTGTACCTCCCCAAATACCCCTATTGCACGCAACCCAGAGGTCAAGCCAGGTCTGCTCCCGGGTTCACTTAACGCAAGGTACATCGTTGATTGTAGAACGCTGCAAGACCCATTCCAGAGTCGACTAATCAAATCATTTGAACAATGCAAGTCTGAATTCAATATACCTGACAAACTCCTGCATCAATATTTTCCACTCCACTGGGCACTTCGACCCCTAACATGGAGGCTCTTTCAGCCCCTTTGAAAGCCTGGTCTGCCACTTTGAGGGCTCTAGGAGCTTCACGACGACTGGTACTTATTCCATCATAGGACAGGTGCAGCCAAACAACTGATTGCCCTGACTATGAGGTCCTCGGCTCCCCCCCATTGCTTCCGGGGTTACTAAGCTGTGGGTCAGGCCCTGCAGGGACAGGCAGTCGAGCATCAGTTCAAGTTTTGCCTCCGCTGTTGGAACCAGGTGAGTGCATGACAGTGATTATTACTTGAGATAAGTACTCGCACCTCTCAGCTAATAACTCAATTTCTTACATAGTCCATAAAGTGAACCAGATTGTCAGATTGCTTTGTGTGCAGAAGTTAAAAGAATATGTACAAAGTAGATCAGAGAAAGGGAGGACAAGTTTTGGGGCACCATCATCAGCCAAAATGACTGGCCTGGAAGAGAAGAGATTCAGGGGCATCACTTTAATAAGACAATGGGGTGGCAAAGGTGCCACTAAACAGAATCCCCCCTTAAACTACAACACAAGCCCTCAATGTCTCTTTTGAAAAGCACCCGGTGGGCATCTTGCCATACCTCAATTCCTACCTTCCCTGCCCATACTTGCGGGGTTAGGACATTCAGCCCTACATTGTGCACACAAGTGCCACCAGTGCATTTCGGGGACGGCTGTCCAGGTTAGTACTCCGGCCCCCACTGTCCCCTGCACAGAACAGGTCTTCACCATAACTTGTGCACTCTGGCGACTCACCCCAACCCACCGGGTACCTGTTCTTCTCCAATAATTGTGCCAAGGCTGCAACTCAAGTTAACGGCTGCAACTTGATTAACACAATTATGGTCAATGAATCCTTTGGTACTGAGTGCCCAAGAAGGTTTGTATCAATGGTGAGGGCAAACTCAGGTGCAAGAGTGAGAGAAGAAGGAGTCCCAGAGGTGCACAGCTCTACGGCTAACATCTTGTATCCTCATTCACTGGTTCCCTTCCCTTACTCTTTTCTGCACCTCAGTTCCTTGTAGGGAGTTATTTGAACTCATCCAAAACAGAATTTATCTGCATTCCACCGGTCATTGACTAAGTGAAATCACTAGGATTAATTCTTGAAAAGAACCTCAACATGCGGAAGCATATCAGTGCCACCACCAAAGGGGCGAATCACCAATTGAACATTCTATGAAAACTAAAACCCTTCCTACCCCCAATGATTTCAAGCATGCAGTGCCAGCCCTAGAGAATCCCAGGTTGGACAATGGAAGTGCCACCCTCTCGGGGTTGCCCAAATCCAAACTGGTTCCTATAAGGTCTTCGCTCAACACTGCTGCTAGGCTCATCACTGGTTCCAAAAGAAACAACCACATCACCCCTGATCTGAAATCCCTCAACCGTCTCCCTTTAGAAGCAAGAATCCAACTATAAATTGTCCACATCCGACAAAGCTAGCCACTTCAAACCCCCTAGGTATCTTGCTTAGAAGTTCGAACTTTCTAGTGGCTTCAGATCATCCAGAAGCTCCAAAACCTTTCTTCTGAAACCACAGAGATTCTACAAGAAGAAAACTTACAACCAATCTTTCTCTGGGATGGCCCCGAGAATCTGGAACACCTTACCCCTTAAGTCAGATTTAATCCATTAATGATTTCCTTCAAGCAAGAATTCAAAGCACTCATCATGAACAAATGTGTTCCCTATATACCAAGAACCTTTCTTCCCTCAGTCACATCCCTGACTACTTTCACCGCAGATTTCAGTGTTTTAAACTTAATTGGCCTGACTCCACCAGCCTGCTCCTACAACTTTATTGACTACTAGCAGCCCGTCCCGACGTTGTCTGGGGGCAATGAGGCTCACTGCGCAGTCCTCCGGAGCGCAACCGCCACCTTCAGGGCCCCCATGCAGCCACACATGGTCCGCGTGCACAGACCTCCGGCAGCATGCCGCGTCCCGAATCCCCGGCCCCCAACCACCTGTGCAGCCGTGGGCCAAAGACCGGGTGACACTCACCTACCTTAGCCCACCGCGGGCGCCGCCGCTCCTCAGCCTCGCGCTCCTGGCCACTCCTCCCCGTGCTCCTGGCCGCTCCTACCCCTGGGCATGTCGGACCTCTACCTTAGCCCACCGCGGGTGCCGCCGCTCCTCAGCCTCGCGCTCCTGGCCACTCCTTCCTGCGCTCCTGGCCGCTCCTATCCCAAGCATGTCGGACCTCTACCTTAGCCCACCGCGGGCACCGCCCCTCCTCAGCCTCGCTGTCCTGGCCGCTCCTCCTCGCGCTCCTGGCCGTTCCTCCTCGCGCTCCTGGTTTACTTACTTTACTTTACCAAAATGTCTGACCGTGATGTCAGCACGTTCCGCACACACTTCGTTAGCACATAAGCCCACCTCAGACATGGCGCTACTTCCAAGGGACTACTTTGGCAAAGAACGTACTTTGCCCTTCTAACATATATTTTTTTTGTTATATAGCCTATGTCCATCTGCTTACCCTGACAATTCCAATGATGTATTGGGTGTTTGGATTGGCGCTGTGGTTCCCGAGTTTACCCGCCTCAAAGGTTCCCAGTTCTCTCTTTATAATAGTAGTATAGATGATTCTTTGTCTTTTATTGAGTTATCCCATATGCTCTTGAACATTGTCAATCTTACCCTCACTCTCAGGGTCTTAACACTAACCTGTATTTTCCTCTTCATATATGACTTTATTGTTATCACGGAGCTCCTCTCTGCAAATTTGTAAAGCACTCTGATACCCGCAAGGGTCAAATTTGCGCTATAGAAAAATTATAAATAAATACATGTTCTGCTTTCCCCTGTGTTGCCCTCCCCTCTGTATGCATTTTACACCTCATAACTACTTCATTCTATTGGAATTAACGCTTAATCTATAACTTTGAATAACATATTTTCTCTCTGACACAGTCTGGCTTTTCTCCACAGCTAAAGATGACCTTTTTTCTCTTTTTCCCCCCACTAAAAGCTTCCTTATTTGTGCCATCTTCACAGGTGGCTTGTTTCACTTCATGTTTAATGTATTTTTCTCTCTTCGGTGTATCACTGTTAAATCTGTGTCTTGTCTGCTTCCCATTAGCATGCTTGGGGCTGTTAAACCTTCTGGCCTCATTCATACAGGTAATCCCCCCTTCCTGAGTCTCTTGTCAGTTCCTGATGTTCAGATGCCCTGTCATTACACCTGAGCCAGAGGCCCGTCTTCCACCCTGGGTGGTCTTGGCACTTACAGATGTAATCCACTTTCATGTGACCCGCAGGGCTCGTCAGACGTCAATCCTTCAGCAAGCAGGGAGATGAGTTCTCTGAGAGGCGGACATGAGAGTCACATCCAATCTCCTGCGGAGGCGGTAGGATAGGGAGCACATGTCGGGGTGCGCCGTGGGGAGGGAGGGGGGCCTCTCATCCTGTTTGCTGCCCAGGTACTTCTGATTGTTAATGGCCTTTCACGGAGCGCCCCTAATCTAAATGCACCCTGAAGAATAATTGGAGTGTCTCACAGCATCTGCTGCAGATGTGCTGACAGGTACGAGAGGGCAGAGTTTGAACGAAGGGTTTCTCCTCTTGGCGCGCATGCTAACGATTGCCTGGCTTAAGAAAGTCGCAAAACTTCATGAAAATAAAAAATCACATTTCTGAGCCAGTCAGAAGCAAGCAATGTCCTTAACTGTGCCTTGAAATATTGCCTGATCCTGTTTCCTTTAATTCTCGCTAATTTGTTCCTCCTACACTTTCCTTTTTCGGTCTATTCCAGCTGTGAACGAAAAATTCTTCCATCTACACACTTTTAAAAGATGTCACTTTATTTTCTATATTGCATTTAATGTTGCAAGTGTTTTGTCACTGGTGATGAACTTTCTCATTTTCTAGATATATTTGACGGTTTATTTGGAAAAAGATAAAAAAAATACATTTGAAAAAAGAATATTAAAAGAAATACAATATTGTTAGATTATTTGTTTTTATTTAACAAACTGCCATCATCCTTAATTGGGATTTCCTCTAATTGTTGAATGTGTGTGGACATGGGAGAGAGCGACCTCAACCCTCCTCTCCCTTCCCACAGCTTCCTTTTCTTCGGGGTGGCTGTGATATTCCTTCTAGGCACCTCATGTAATAAGTGGAGAAATATATTAATGCATCTATGTAAACAGTGTGCAACTGGTGGGAATACGTGGCTTCATATCGCAAAAATATTACCAGACTAACCGCTATATGTATGAAGCCAAAAATCGATCGCAAACGCTGCGATTCGCAATAAATAGCGTTAGCGACTAAAAAATCGCTATTCGCTATGTATGAAGCAAAATACGCTTGCGAAATAAGGATTCGGTAAATAACGATTTCCAAACGTTGCGAAAGTGCAACATAGCGAATAAAAAAGCGAATCCTTATTTAGCGTAGAAATCCGTTAGCGAGATTCGCTAAAGCGGAAATCGCAATTCTGAAATCGCTATGGAATGTATCAACCAATTTGCATTAGCGAATCAAGCAAATTCGCAAAATAGCGCCTCGCAATTACCATCAAGTGGGAGCAGGTGGTAACCAGGTGCAAACTATAAATTGAAACCCAGAATGCAACACACTCCCTACCACAATGTCCGGGTTGTACATGATAGTGAGGAGGCGAAGAGTGAGAGCTCTGGCGCAGAGGAGGAGACGGCAGGAGAGGATATTCCGGTTGCGCATTACCATCTTCCAACGCACTGATGAGGATATCCACACCCATTACAGACTGGAGGAAGAGAGCATAATTGAATTGATTGATGAACTCAGGCCCTACCTAGAACACCCCACCCGCAGGACCCAAGCCATACCCACACACATCCAGGTCCTGTGTTCACTACACCTGCTGTCCTCAGGTAGTTTCCAGGGGGTCATAGCCACTGCAGGAGGGGTGTCTCAAAGTGCCCTGTCGCGCTTTTTCCATGCATTCCTCGACGCCATGACACATAGGATGCAACATCACATACACTTCCCCAGCACCCCACAGGAACTGGCACAGACTAAGCAGGATTTTTATAACATAGCCCAATTCCCCCACGTCATAGGATGTATAGACGGAACACATATTGCCATTTCACCCCCCACAAACATAGAGTATGTATTCCGGAACAGGAAATGCTACCATTCCCTGAACATACAGATGGTGTGTGATGCCAAAAACATTATCACCGATATAGTGGCAAAGTACCCAGGAAGCACACATGATGCATTTATATTCCGTCACTGTGGCCTATACCGTAGACTCTCAAGAGGGGAATTTGGAGAGGGATACCTACTAGGTAACAGCACACATTGTCAGCCCATATTACTCATGACCTGCATGTGCATCACATTGACTGACCTTTCAACTCTTCCACCCACAGGGGACAGTGCCTATGCAGTCAGGGACTTCATCCTGACACCCTACTTGAATCCTGCCACTGCTGGGGAGCACCGCTACAACCGGGCACACATTACCACAAGAAACACCATCGAGCGAACATTCGGGATTCTGAAGAGCAGATTCAGATGCATCCACAAAAGTGGAGGTGCCCTTCAATACAGCCCTGAGACATGCTGCAAAATTGTTGTAGCTTGTGCCATGCTCCACAACATTGCAACCAGGAAAGGGACACCTATGGAGTCGAGTGACTCAGATACCTCGGACGTGGAGGGACCCGGACCCATACACATGGAAGCTGGCGTAGCTGCTGCTGCAGCTGGGCGCCAGAGGCGTGATGAGATCATGCGGAACTACTTCTAGGTGAGTGAAAATGATACAATGACAACTTATTGCTCTGCAAACGTGTTTAATTTCCAAAACCAACAATGTGACTTCCAAAAAAATGCAGGATGAACTCTCCTAAACCAAAGCACATGTTCAAATCACAGTGCAACTAAACAGTCATTGGTATAGCAAGTGCTACCCAGTTGCTGGCCCCATATACCCCCTGTGTGGAGTAGTCATTTTGATGCAGTCCCTATTGTTGTGGGGCAGGCCTGCTGCTCCGGCCACTACGGCGCCTCTCAACAGTGGGTGGTGGTGTATTAGAGCTCCGCACCGACTGTGAGTCCTCCTCACTGGGGGTAAGCACCCCGGGTCCAGCAGTACGCAGCGCACGCAGCTCATCCAGGGTGGCAGTTGACTGCACTACCACAGTGGCTATGTCCTGGATACCATGCGAGAACTCTCGCTGGGTCTCTATGGCACGCCTTGCCAGCATATTGTTGGAGGAGGCGAGGCGATTAACAGCACGCGTGTAGTGGTCCATGCGGGCAATTTCTTTGCGCCTGGCTGCGCGTTCAGCTCTCATCTCTGCAGTCAGCTCCTGCACAGCCCCCCTGATTTCCTCGCGTAGTCCTCTGTTCCCTGCCCTGATCTCTCTCTGAATGGCCTTCATGTGTTTCGCTTGCAGGCGGTGAACCTGGAGCATGTGCATTTCAAGACCGGCGAACACTGATTCTTCTTCTTGCACATTGGTGCTGATGGCCGTGCGGGGTCTACGCCTGCCTCTGGACTCTGTTCTGGACTCCTGCTGCTGGGGTACTGGTGCTTCAGACTGGACATTGTCATTTTCCTCATCATCCATTATTCTGAATGGCCTCACGTTCCTCCTACTGTGTCCCTGTGTTTGGATAATAGGACTGTCCTCCCCATCTGGATCATGGCCATGCCTGCCTTCTCCTGAGCCTCTGGCTCCTGTCTCTGTTGCACTGGCTGTAGCTTTCCCACTTGCAGGTGCTGTGGATAGAACAGCACACATTACTTATTTGATCATCACAGGTGATGTACTATTAAATTTTCACAGTGTTCCCTGACTTTACTTGTGTCATTCACCTCTCCTGACCTGCACATGTGTACAATTTGACAATCTCATGCTACTTTCTACATTGCTGACTGTTGTGACTACATCTCCCATAATGCATTGCTGTGTACTTGGTCTAGCCTGACATGTGGTTGCCCTAATCCCTAGGTCGCCTCAGGGGGTTCTGGGGGTGGTTTAGGGTGGGGAGGCATGCTTCTTACCTGGTCTTGCTGATGGTTGTGCTGAGCTGTCGAGCACGGACACGCCCGCAACACTCTGATGAGGCAGTGTGCCCTCTACCAGCTCCTCCAGTGGTGTAGAGTCTTGGACGTTGGAGGTTCCCCCACCGGTGAGCTGGGACTGCTCCAGCCTGGCAGCCAACCTCTCCTTGGAGCGCTGGCGCAGGTCGTACCAGCGCTTGCGCAGCACATCAACTGTCCTGTGGGTGACTCCTAGGGCATTCACTTTGGCTTGGATGCCCTCCCAAATCCTTCTCTTGCTGGCTTCTGGCACCTTGTGGGAAGTGGCCCCAAATAATGAGTCATGGTGTTGCACCATTTCAGTGATTAGGGTCTCTAGTTCAGGCTCTGAAAACTTGAGCTTCCTCTTCCTGGCTGCTTCCCCTGCTTGCTGCTCCTGCTGGCTTGCTGGGACATCCTGGCTTCCACTTTCTGACATGGCTCAAGAGTTGCACACAACACTCTCACTCTCTCTGTCTCACTCCAGATGCCCCATGGGAAATCACTCTCTTCCTGGTTGTGATGTCATCATATAGCATCAGGATTGCAATTGGATGTTTCCAGTTTGTGCTAAATTGCGATTTTTCCCGGGGGTACCTCTCAATTTAGCGCTTTGCTGGGCGCGGTCGCGCTAATTAGCGTATTTAGGGGTGCGGTCGCGCTATTTCACGGCGCGGTCGCGCTAATTAGCGTATTTAGGGGCGCGGTCGCGCTATTTCACGGCGCGGTCGCGCTAATTAGCGTATTTAGGGGCGCGGTCGCGCTGTTTAGCGACGCGGTCGCGCAATTTAGCGACGCGGTCGCGCAATTTAGCGACGCGGTCGCGCTATTTTTGCGTATTTAGGGGCGGGGTCGCGCTATTTTGCGAGTTTGGCCGTTTAGGGAATCGCTGATTCATATTGTGCAAATATTTAGCGATTGTGGCCGAATCGCTAAATATTTGCTAATGCGTTGATACATCCCGATTAGCGATACAGATTTAGCGATTCGGTAATTTTCGCAATTTCTGAATCGCTAATCGGTCCCTTCATACATATAGCGGATAGTGGTCATCTCAAACTTCAGTGATTTGTTGATTCCGTTACGCTACCGAATCGTAATTTGGGTTTGCGACTAAGGGCCATATGTATCAAGACCAAATGGGTTCGCAAACGCCGAAATTCGCAGAATTTCGGCGTTTGTGAACCCATTTTAGCAAAATGGAATGTATCAAACAATTTGGGTGAAAAATAAGGAATCGCAAAATTTGCCATTCCCTATTTTGCGATTGCATTTAAGGAATTGCAAATTTTACGATTCCTTAAATGCAATGTATCAAGGGGAAAATACATTCCAAAATGCCCTTAAGGAATAGCAAATTACCACCAACTTCTAGTTGGTGGTAAGTTGAGAATTCCTTTAAAAAAGCATTTTTTTAAAAATCAAAAGGTGCCATATGGGCATGTATGGGCATGTATGTGCGCCATATGCGCACACATGTCATTTGGGGTGCAGCAGGGTGTCCTTTAGACACCCCTGCACCCTTGAAAATATTCTCTATTTGCGATTAGCAAATTGCTAATCGCACATTTCCCCTTCATTCCTATGGGCCTCCTGGCCCATAGAAATGAATGGGAAATTATTCCTTAATTGCGATTAGCAATTTGCTAATCGCAATTAAGGAATTTTAAGGAATCGCTAAAAAGAAGCGATTTTCTTAATACATACAATTTTGCGATTTCTAAATAGCGATTCATTAAAAATCGCTATTTAGGAATCGCAAAACGGAATGTTGATACATATGGCCCTAAATATCACATCGGTATTTGGAAAGAGTGAGACCAAAATCCCGTAATATTTTACTGCCTACACAATTATAGTGGTAACCCATTTTGCAAACGGTAAGGGGTCACCAGGGAGCCCTTATCCTTTGTGAATGTTGACAAAAATATTCTTTAAGATTAGGCAGGGGAAAAATGAACTACTGCCTGCAATGTTCCGGTATGTCTCAAACATTAAGAAACTAGCCGCTATATGTATCAAGCTATTTAGCATTCGCAAAGGCCGAAATTCTGCGAATTTCGGCCTTTGCGAATGCTAAATAGACAAATGGAATGTATCAAACAAGTTTGATGCAAAATAAGGATTAGCAAAATTTGCTAATCCTTATTTTGCGATTGCACTTAAGGAATTGCAAATTTTGCGATTCCTTAAATGCAATGTATCAAACAAATATTATGGAAAAAATGCCATTAAGGATTAGCAAATTACCACCAACTTCTAGTTGGTGGTAATTTGCGAATTCTTATCAAAAAGCTTTTTTGAAAAAAACTAAAGGTGCCATATGACGCCCATACATGCCCTTAGGGCATGTATGTGCGCCATATGCCCCCAAATGTCTTTTTCAGGGGTGCAGCACGGTGTTCTTGAGACACCCCTGCACCCTTGGAAAAATCCCTAATTTGCGATCAGCAAATTGCTAATTGCAAATTGCACTTTCATTCCTATGGGCCTCCTGGCCCATGGAAATGAAGGGGTAATTTGCGAATGACAATTTGCTAATCTCAAATTAGGAATGCTAAGGAATCGCTATTGGAAAGCGATTTTGTACATACATACCGTTTTGCATTTCCTAAATAGCGATTTCTTAAAATTCGCTATTTAGGAAATGCAAAATGGTTTGTTGATACATATAGCGGTAGTAGGACACCAAGTCTCGCAGCTCTACAAACTTTTACCAGCAAACTTAACAGAAAAACAATCCCCTATTGGGAAAGGCAAGCTAGCCCACCTCTCGACGATCAGGAATGGGTGACTCGGTGGTCCTATCTTTTTTACTGGTATTGATGTTGCTATGTGTGCATATACCATGGCGTACATTGGCATTGCATTCACCGATATTAACAATTATACATTCTGTCAAGTGTCAGCCAAGTTCTAAAAGAAGGGGTATCACTTTACCCTTTTTTCCTTCGCTGCCATGCCATTAGTCTTGCACTCCACTAGATTATGGCAGACGGTACTTCATTGGTGCAGGTAGTGGGCACCGGCACATAATTTATTAGAGTTCGACCAAACGTAAGAAAGAGAAACACAGCAAGGGGAGAAAGAAGGTGGGAGAAAAAGATAAGAAAACAATACAAAGAAAAAAAAAAGGATGAAGGAGAACACACAAGAGCGAGATAATGCGTCAGGTACTGTAGGTTCTTGGGGAAAAAGAGACACAAGCTGGAATCAAGAGGAGGCAGCTTCAACATGCAGGAGGGGATGTGGCCTAATGGCCAGAACTGACGACTTTGGAATTGGGGAATCAGGCTCGAGTCTCAAGTCAAGTCAACATGCTGTGATTCTGGGCAAATCCCTAAATCAATAGTGTTTGAAAAATGAACGTGGCCTTCTAATACCTCCGAGTCGAGTTCACTCTGTCTAAAACTGCAACAACAAAAAAAAAACAAATTTGAGCGCATGCATATGATCTTTCATAAAATAAATACCAGTATCAGGTGTGATGCAGTATTTTATTAAAAAAAATCCGAGAGGAGCGAAGGGATTTCCAAGGCAAGGAAAGCTCTGTTGCAGGGATGTGTCACTCTATTAATGGCACTCTTCCGGGGGCGACCTCAAGCCGTTTCCCAATTGGATAACAATGAAATGCGTCATTATGCCACGTGCTCCCTAAGGGGCACTATGCATATCTTTGCAAACCCAAGCTGCATTATCTAAAGCACAGACCAGAGTATTTAGCATTCAGTGATGAGGAAATTAATCCGGTCGCAGCTCACAGGGGAGATTTTATGCAAGCTTTCCTGGTATTGTGGCGGAACCTTTTTCATGTGTCTGCTGGGAGAGAGCCTTGGTCCTATTAAATCTAACTATTCATCATTTTCTGCCTTTTGATTTCTAAATTTCAGAGGAAAAGACTTTCTGAGCTTTATACCCACAACTTTATATGCTCATCTTTTGATTTTTTGTCGTATGAATATTTTTTCATGAGACCTGGACGAGGCGGCTGAGACTAAAGCTCCATTACACTGGAATACAGAACCCAATAGCAAATTATATATATATAGGGCACTTGCACTTTATTTCATTATTGCATGATTGAAAAGCAAACTTTTTTTCAATTTTTTTGTCCTTTTTGTACATTTTCTTCTGATTAAAGTTTTTAAACACAGTGAGTGTTAAAAATCTATAATAAGAAAACGACAAAGGTAAACTAGGTTTATATTGTTTCATACTGAGAAAAGTTATAGAGAGGGAGGAAAAAAACTTGAATGAGACATAAGAGTATAACCCACATAAAATGATGAATCAGTTTTTGTACACACCTAGGGCCAGATGTAGGTAATTCCTATTTACCGATTCATAAATACCGAATTTTACCGATTCGGTATTTATGAATCGGTAAATATGAAGGTGGGAGATGTAGGTAATTCTTAAATTTGAATTACCGAATCGGTAACATTCGGTATTTACCGATTCGGTAAATACCGAATCGGTATTGCCTATTGATTCCTATGGGCCTTGAAGCCCATAGGAATCAATGGGCAATACCGATTCGGTATTTATCGAATCGGTAAATACCGAATCCTGCAAGGGTGCAGGGGGTGTCACTTTGACACCCTCTAGCACCCCAAATACAGGCATGTGTGCCATGTGGCACACATACATGCACTAAGGGCATGTCTGTGTGTCACATGGCACAGGTGTGCATGCACAGGTGTGCATGCACACCTGAATTCGGTATTTTACCACCCAATAGGATTGGGTGGTAAAATACCGACTCTTAAGGGCCTGTGGCACTCTCAGGAGTGTCACCTACATGTGGAATTACCGAATCGGTAAAATTACCGATTCGGTATTTTACAGAACTCTTAAGGGATGTGGGATTCGGAAATGGTGCTTATATATATATATATGTATATATATATATATATATATATATATTACCTACTGGCGGTCGCCAGTAGGTATATATAGTTAGGATTTTTTCTCTATGGGTTTTTTGAAAATTCTATGTCTAATAACTTTGGCGTTTGTGGACGGAATTGGCTGAAATTTTCAGGAAAATGGCACATTTTGTTTCTGAGCAGCCCTTGAAAATTTGGGGGGGGTTCGTCCAGTGGGGGCCGAGAAAAAAGGGGGGTCCCAAAACGTGTTTTTAACATTGAGTTTTCCATAGGGCGGTTGGCCTCACTTTTAGCCCGAACGGCTGAATGGATTTGCACGAAACTTGGCAAAATTGTAGGGACTGGTAGCCCGATGTGCCTTTTGTAGGTCTCAATATATGTGCTCCAGTGGATTTTGAGAAATTAACGTTTAAAAAAAGATATATATCTGTAACAGCGGACCGGGCAGCGCTCTGGTTCGCGGACTTTTCGCGCAACGGAGCTTTGTGAAGCGAAGCTGATTGGTTCTCCGGCGTCTGTCAACATTCCAAACAGTCCGTAGCGGCCGCCATCTTGTCTCTCGGTAGGATCGAGAGACAAGAGGAGGTCAAAACAAAGGGGGAAATAACTATAAGGGGGCATAGTAGATCCTCGCTGACCCCCTAGGTTTGATGTGGAGGTTTTAAAAGGGCCCCGCGGGGCAAAAAAATAATAATAATAATAATAATTGAACGGCTGAATGGATTTGCACGAAACTTGGCAAAATATTAGGGACTGGTAGCCCGATGTGCCTTTGCTAGGTCTCAATATATGTGCTCCAGTGGATTTTGAGAAATTAACGTTCAAAAAAAGATATATATCTGTAACAGCGCTCCGCTTCGCGTAACGGAGGTTTGCGAAGCTGATTGGTCATTCTGTCACTGGGCTATAGTTGGGCTACATCTGGCTGATATTTGGGCTACATTTGTTTTTTTGTGTGTCTGGCGGCCATCTTTGGGCTACATTGGGCTACATTGGGCTTCATTGGGCTACATTCGGCTAATTAGCAAATAGCTCATCGCAAACTAGGAATGGTAAAGAATCGCTATTTATTCCTTAAAGTTCGCTATTTAGGAAATGCAAAAAACTTTGATGATATATATGGCGGTTCATCTCTAACAAGATAAGAAGCATAGGGATACATTTATGATGACTGGCGCATCACCAGGGATGTGTTAGTCATTCTGTGCCGCTGTTCCGTCACCTATGGTGTGCTGCATTTACAATGCGGCGCATCATGGGGCAAAAACAGCACAGATGCGTGATGTATCTGTGCCGTAAAGGTGGCGCATTGCTGGAGTTGTATCGCAAGTGTGATGAAGCTCCAGCAAGGGTCGGGGGTGCCCCTGTCGCAGGGTTTCTGTTCTCACACAGAACTGTGGACAGAGGATTGGAACCTCGGCGAATGCATTGCTGGAGTTGTATCGCAAGTGTGATGAAGCTCCAGCAAGGGTCGGGGGTGCCCCTGTCGCAGGGTTTCTGTTGTCACACAGAACTGTGGACAGAGGATTGGAACCTCGGCGAATTAGGGTGTCCCAAAACTCACGTTAGTAATCAAAAACTCCTTAGCAAGCTAGGTACAGTGTCACATTGGATATAACAAACTCTCAATGTTTAGACAATCCAGAATATGAACTTATAGTACCTCAGGATACGTGGAACTCATGAACAGTCGGTCGTTATAGATTTCTTAGAAACCAGAACATGGAGTTAAGAAGAACAGATGTGTATTTGAAATGTTTATTTACTAATGCCGTCTTCTCAGGCGTAGTACCTTAGATAATAAAAGTACACATATTATCAGTAGCAAAATTACCAGCATAGTTACTAGTACATAAAAAGTGAATGGTGATAGTATGTTAACATGCTGTAAATGAATAAGAGTTAGCAACACTTATAAGCAGCCGCGGGCCGTGGAGGGAGTTACGGTGAGGCAGGGAGGCGGGGAGGGAGAGAAGCAGGGTGGAGAATACAAGTACACATATTATCAGTAGCAAAATTACCAGCATAGTTACTAGTACATAAAAAGCGAATGGTGACAGTATGTTAACATGCTGTAAATGAATAAGAGTTAGCAACACTTATAAGCAGCCGCGGGCCGTGGAGGGAGTTACGGTGGGGCAGGGAGGCGGGGAGGGGGAGGGGCAAGGTAGAGAGGGCTCCACCCTGCTTCTCCCCCTCCCCGCCTCCCTGCCCCATCGTAACTCCCTCCACGGCCTGCGGCTGCTTATATCTCACCCTCCCTAATACACATATTATATTATTTGCTAAGAAGGTCTCTTTGTGTTGGTTTAGGGCGTGCCCATACTTTAGTGTCTTAGATTTGAAGGAATCACATCACCATACACCAGCTCTCTCTTCATGTGAACCGCATCAACTGTTGTGTATGTGTGTTCGGCAAAGCAATATAAAACCCGCCTCATGCCCAGAATTGGCAGAAGTTGCACTTATGTTATGAGTATGAAGTCGTGGAGATCAGACCTCATAACAATTCTGTATCGTGTTGTTCTTGAAACTTTAGCACTCGCTGTACAGATATAGTTTAACAAGTAAAGCAGATAGTAGACCAATAACATATTATTCTCATGTAAACCACGATGAACTACTAGGTGGAAAGCTAAAGCAACAACTAAGTGTCGTGTGCAGAAGTTGCAAAAAAGGAAAAATGGCGTTTAAACCGGTAATGAGCCCATGCTAACTTAACACGGTGTAAAGATATCCAGGACCTAGATGACACCTCCTCATGATCCGGAAACGAACTGAATAAGATAATAGAAGTGCCATCTCATGAGAGCAGATTGCAAGTTTATATGTGGACGGTCCGCAAGGTAAAGCATTAAAAACTAGGAAAATTTAATGCTAAAGAAAAATAAAACAGCCAAGTACTTTATCGAGTCTTAAGCCAATAGGCAAGGTAAATAATAAAAACTTGACAAATAAGTCAATGAATTGTCAATGAAATGCTAGTACTCAGCATATCAAACATGAAAAAGGTCTATGACATAACTGTGTATGCAAAATAAGCTGCAACAGCCTCCAATAGGAAGTCACCGTCTTCATCCGAAAACAGTTCAGCCATCCAATTTAAAAGCGGAAAAGAACATACGTGCTCTCCCAGCACCGGATCCTCTATCACCATCAGAGGACAGCTCGGTGGGTTTTCAAGAAAGCTCTCTTCCAAGAAAGACTGTGCTGCCGCCAGTAAATTCCAGGGACCAAGTAGTCCATGCATCAATGCCACAGCCATAATCCTTTCGCCAGGACAAACCAACTCGTGAGTAATGATAGGAGTCATCAGCTGATTAAAGTCGACGTCAGGAGAAACCGGTCCGCAGAGACACAAATCAATGGCCCAATCGAAATCACAGGTCAGGCAGTGAAATACAGGCTGGACACAGGTGAAGTAGGAGAACCGAAAAGATAATCCATATGCCGTGCTTAATATCGCCAACGGCATTGTGCCATAATATTCTAGCATGCGATTGCGGAACAGTGTCAGCAGCTGCAGGGTCGGAGGTTGCATAGGAGGGACATCCATATTTAAAAATGTAAAAAAGCACAAGAGCGTCCGCTGGTAATGCAAGTAAAAATGCCAATCCACGAACCAGAGTGCAGAAAATACAATGAAAGGAAGCAGGGATGACTCCAAAGATTTTCTCAAATGAAGTCACGAGACCACTGGTAACAACTTTAAAAAAGTGCACCAGGGACTTTGTGGAGGATGCGTTAAAGATAGTCGGAAACATGTTGCTGAAATTGAAAGGCAAATGTTAATTGAAAAAGGTTTTGCACCTCTGTATGGGTGTTCGCTATGTGAAGTACGAAAGTTTCACGGGCCGAACTCAAGGCCACCTCTCTCTGAGACAAAAGAGCTCTTATTCTTGCCATGCCGTTGAAACGTGTCCCAAGGTTGGTATTTGTGGCCAGATTGAAAACTCCCTATGTTCATGTGTGGGAGGAAATAGAACATTTCTGCAGCAAATAACCCGTTCACTTACTGTTACGATAAAAGGAATACTTTTAATTAACTCAGAACAATCTTCATTATTGAGCATCAAATAACTACCATTTTCCAACAACTTGAACGTGGGGATGATAGCAGGAACTGGCGTGCCTTGCAACACGCAAGCCATATTTGGTCGGTGTTTGTTGCATGAACCGTGTAACTGTATGTGCCTACACATTAGTGAATGATCTGGCGTCTCAGTGCATTCCTCTCCATTCAGATAAACCTCTTGATCATCTTTGAAACATCTGTATGTGTATGGAAGCGACCAGACCTCATGAAGAAAAGCACTACCTAAAGGTTCATAACGACCTATTGGTATATATTTCATACAATTTGAAAACTTATATAAAGCAAAAGGCAGCGTTATTAAACCGTGGATAAGG
Source organism: Lissotriton helveticus (assembly GCF_964261635.1). Classification (NCBI taxonomy): domain Eukaryota; kingdom Metazoa; phylum Chordata; class Amphibia; order Caudata; family Salamandridae; genus Lissotriton; species Lissotriton helveticus. The sequence goes on from NC_136064.1 coordinate 65,847,047, forward strand.
CATGTTGCCAAAAAACCCGCAATCCTCTGCTGATGATGTCACTGAGCATGTCATGAATGATGTAATATGTGACATCATCAGCAGTGGATTACGGGTAATGGTATCTCTAGTTTACTCCCTTATAGCTGTCTTTCTTTTAACATAAGTGTCTGTTTCCTTCCCTTATACTTACTGTTTTTGGGTCGCTTCCGGTTCGCGTACCCGCGAGCGAACTGGGAAGCGAACTAAGAGAAATAGAGGTTGGCACAGTTCCAAATATTGTACCAATTTTTTAATAACGGGGAGGTAGTTCTGAAAAGAACTTTTTTTTTTATTTTTCTGAACATTTTTTTACTGTTTTTGAATTTTTCGGAACAGTTTTATATTTTTTTGGGTTTTTCTTGGAGGGGGCAATGAAAACGATTCATTGTAAAGGGCTCAACAGGAGCAACAAAACAAAAAAAAGAAGTATTTATTATTTTGGGCGTTTCGGACAAACTTGCATATGATAGTCAATAGCTCTGTTGATCAGAGTGATGCTTCTTTCTCCGTAGGAAATGAATCCATCGCAAAATACGCAGGTGTGTTTTACTTCACCAAATCTCATTTGTATATTTGGCACCATCTCCCTGCCCTCTGGTCCCGTTACTTCCGGTACAACAGATCTTCTGGCCATAATAGGGAGATTATCTAGGTCGTTCCGAAACTGTGCAGCACTGTAGTTGTTAGGATGCCACCTAGTCATATGGCGATGCATTGTGTAGTTTCCGAAACTGTATTTTTTGTCGGTCCCTCTGGACAGTCTATCTTGACATATAAGGCAAGTTACGTATCTTGCATTTACTTTTTTCTGACCTTTGGGAATTTTAAAAAATTGCCAAATGAAGTTTTCTTTCCGGTGAGACGTCCTGGGCTGCTCAGGCAAAAACTGCCTCTCTTCGTGCTCGTCCTCCTGTTCCTCTTCTTCTTCTTCTTGTTGAATTACAACTTGAGCAGGTGGTCCACTCTTCCTTGGATGTGGTGGAGGTGGTGGGGAAGCACCAGCTGAAGCTACTAAAGAAGCCATTGCTCAGTGATCACAAAGGGTCTTTCTCTCACAATGATGAAAGTCAGAGTGAGGAAAGAAGGAGGGATTTTCATCATTTGGGAAAAACAAGAGTTCTCAACCAATCAAAAGTGTTCATTTTAGATTATATGACCTAGTCTTACATCATTAGGAAACCAAAAGTGAAATGAACCAATGAAAAGTGTTATTACCAAGTCACATGACTTGCTGTGTTTACGTTAAGCGCTTTGCAGGGCCTCCCGGTTTGCTTCCAGAAACCTGCGCTTTGCGACTCGCTTCGCGTACCAGTTCGCTAACGTAGCACGTCATATGACGTATCACGCGACAACGTGAAACGTCATGCGGACGGGAGGCGTCACGATGTTGTTTTGTAACGCGGCACTTGCGGTAAAGAAACGTTTACCGGCTCGCGGTCTATTTCGCGGCATCAAGGTCAGCTAACGGGAAGCTTCCCGATTCGCGAAGCGGGAACGAAGAAAAAAAAATATTTAAAAAAAAAATTATTCATAAACATATAAAATATATTTTTGGATTTAAAGAAGAATACATTTTACAGCTACAGATATTAGCTGTTAAAAAACCAATGAAATTCACAGAAAAAACCATAGGTTATAGACCATATATAGTTAGGAATTAGCATTTAAAAAACCTTATTTTACTCACACAAAACCATTGAAATTCCATATATAGTTAGTTGCACTAACTATATATCGCGCACCCGCAATCCACTGCTGATGATGTCACATATTACATCATTCATGACATGGTCAGTGACATCACTGATGACATCACTGATGACATCTCAAATGACATCACTGATGACATCACTGATGACAACATCCAGTGACTGTATGTTTCTGTAAAGTTAAAATATGTCTTACATATTGAAGAATGAGTGGATGTATAAGTGTCTGGATGAAGGATTTAGTAGGTGCATGACTGACTGTATAAGTGAGTGATTAAATGTGTCTCACTGAGTGCATGGGTTAGTGACTAAACTGTTTTAAATTGTGCATTATTGTGTCTGTTGTTCTGTAATCTGATGCATGTGTTGATCAGTAGCTAAATGAGTAACTATATGGGTTATTGATTGGTTGCCCAAGTATTTGTATGGGAGACTGAGTGTGTGTGTGGGTGGCTGGGAGGTGTATGACTCTGTGCATAGATGTGTGAGCAGATGTATGGGTTCAAAAGTGCATGTGGAAACAGCTGTTTGGGCAGTTGACTGTATGCATGAGTGTATTGGTGAGTGAATGGATATCTCAGTGCTACATGTCAAAGTAAGTACATATGTAAAACACAGTACATGTGATAGTTGACATATATAAATAACTGTGCATAAGAACCAGTGAATGTGTGAGTGGCTGTATGGATTATTGTGAACTTGTATCAGGGATTGTATAACAGAGTAAATATGTGTTATTATATGTTTCAATAAGTAAGGTGTGTATAACTATATAGTTGAGGAAATGGAGGTGTGATTGATTCTTTGCAAGACTGACTAGGTGTGTGAGTAACTCCATGGATGAGTGACAGTCTGTGAGTGTCTGTTTACACTGAGTGTATCTAAGGTTATATTAGAGTCTGAAGAGGTTCATCGTATCATCACATGAATGATGTTATCAGTGATGTGATCAGTAATGTCAAATGAGATGTCATCAGTGATGTCATCAGTGATGTCATTTGAGATGTCATCAGTGATGTCATCAGTGATGTCACTGACCATGTCATGAATGATGTAATATGTGACATCATCAGCAGTGGATTGCGGGTGCGCGATATATAGTTAGTGCAACTAACTATATATGGAATTTCAATGGTTTTGTTTGAGTAAAATAAGGTTTTTTAAATGCTAATTCCTAACTATATATGGTCTATAACCTATGGTTTTTTCTGTGAATATATATATATTCCAAAAACATTTCTCCAAGAAGAAACCAGAGGCCAGAGGGGGTGTCAGGATTCACAGCATGCTTTATTCATTTAATCCACAGCGGCGGCAGGCGTTATAGTTAAGACCTTGTTTCTATTTAAAAAGCGTTTTTTTCCTTTACCAATATCTTTGGTGCCGTTTGACGAATCTTCGCAAAATTTCCCTAACTAATTGCCCGCTCAGGTCAGCTCCTGTCTTGAACGTTTCGTGGTGATTCATCAAACAGAGGCACGAATAAAAGGGCGGTCCCAAAACACGCTTTCTCCATGTTAATTTCCATAAGAAACTCTAGATAAAGCTACAGGCTGAATTGCTGAACGGAATTACACCAAATTTGGCAAAAAGGTAGCTCTTGGTTCAGAAAGTGATCTTTTTTTTAATTTTAAATGGTGTAAATCCGTTCAGTCGTTTCTGAGCAATTTAAAAATAAAAAAATATCGATATCTGGTGACCGCGGTGGATCCGCAAACCCTCCCGAGCACCAGCTTGATGCTGATTGACTACCAACACTTTAAACCAAAAAGTGTTGGCAGCCATCTTGTGACTCGGCAGAACTGAGTCACAAGAAAAAAGGTGAAAAAAAGAAAAGTGTGCAGGGTAGAAACACTCTGACCCCCTAATGCCTGGTCAGGGGGTCACACAGGGCCAAAAAAACAATTTGATTAAAAACAAATTCAGCGGGATTCGCGAATTGAAGCGTGCCACCCAGGGTCAATGCGCATAATATATGCGGGCCGCGTGGGCCCCCGCAGCCTTGGGGACCGCCACCTCCCTGGGGCTTCATTTTTCAATACAAAATTGCTTGCCCAGGTTCGTTTGCAGAGTGGTGCAGAAAGGGGTGTGGCCTTTGTCCACCTCTCAGCAATCCCACTATCTGGGGCTTACTGGAGGTAACAGGTAAGCTAGTTGGCCCCTAAGGACCCCCAGCAGTGAAGGGGACTTCAATCCCCATCCAAGAGCATGCCTGGGAGTGTGTTTGCAGACAGGTGGGCAAAGGGGGCGTGGCCTGCTATGTGAACTTACCAATGCTGCTGTGTGGGACTTACAGGAGGTGATTGGAGGGTTACTTGGCCCTCAAGGATGTCCTTGGGGGCCAGCCACCCTTCTTGTTACCTCCATTAAGTCCCACACAGTGGTATGGCTAAATGTCTTTGGAGGCCATGCCCCCCTTTTTCCACCACTCTGGAAACGCGCCTCCTGGCACACTACAGGTTGGGGGATGAAGTCCACTTTACTCCTCAGGGACTTTGGGGGCCAAGAAGCCCTCCTGGTACCTCCTGTAAGTCCTAAGCAGCGGAATTCCTGAGCGCTGGCCGGTGGCCAAGCCTCCTTTCTGCAACACTCTGCAAACATGACTACTACATTATAGTTGGAAATTAGCACTTAAAAACCTTAGAAATTCACTGAAAAATCCGTAGGTTTTAGGGACATTATAGTTAGTAATTAGCATTTAAAAAACCTTTGAAATTCACTGCAAAAACCATAGGCTTCAGGGAAGTTATAGTTATAAATTAGCATTTAAAAAACTTTAGTAATTACCTGGAAAAAACCACAGGTTTCAGGGATGTTATAGTTAGGCAATCGCAAATTGTACGTTTGCGAACACGAGCTGGCGCTCGGGTAGAATTTCTACCCGAGCTGCAGGAATACCAGCACACACTGCACTTTGCACCGCACTCCGCCACTCGTGGAACTTCGCAGAGTTTTTTTGTAACTTCGCAGAGTTCCGCATAGCAAAACTCCGCAAACTACGCCCAGGCCTATTGAGTGATGTCATGAATGATGTCACTGACCATGTCATGAGTGAGGTGATATGTGACGTCATCAGCAGTACATTGTGGGGGCACGAGTTATAGTTAGCTCAATTTACTATAACAGATTAATTTCTCTGGTTTTGTACCAGTGAAATGTCTAACTAACTATAATGTCCCTGAAACCTATGTTTTTTTCAGTGAGTATATATATACATATTACTTTCCTGACAAGGCCTTGTGGCTCACCTGGCAGGCCATGTAAGATTTTGAGTCCCCATTTGAGGTTACCAGTGTTCCAATTGTTAAAGGTTCCCTGTAGGTCTGTGCATCCTGACAGTAGTCATATTTCCACTCTTCCCCTTAATATCTTGAAATGCGTGTACATATTCACACACAGGATACTTTGCAATTTTAACTCCAAACCTTAAGTATTTGGTGAAAGCATATTTTGGGGTGCCTTGGCATGGTCTTGGCTGGTAGAGAGAGTGAAATCTCATGCATGTCATTGAACTGAGTGAAATGTGTTTATGTGTTCAGTAGAGGTGTGGCGTACGGAAAGAGTGGTGGCTTCAACTTATGGAACACCAGAAGCAATGTGGACAATCCCAGAGGCAAGGAGAACCAGGTAAAGAACCAAAAACAAGGGCGGCGACAGGACTGGAATCATAAAATTAAAGATGGAGCACATGGGATGCAGGAGAATAGAGAGATGCCAGGGGCAATTCAGGACATGTTAGGACATGTAGTGTATAACTTCTTGGGTCTGGGGAGGGCCGGTCAAACTCTCCCATACACAAAAGTGGGGATGGGACACATTTATTAAAAAAATACAAAGAAAATTGGGAAGGCGGGCGGGAGGATGCACAAGGCGGACCCTTTTATAAAAACAAAGGATGGGAATTTGCCATTGTGGGACAAGGTCCAAACAGTAGTATCTAAACTGCATGACAGGTCTTTATTGTTACTCCACACAGTGTTATACCTTTTGTGCAACCTTGAGAGAATGGGAGGCAGATTGTCCCTGCTGCAGTTCAAAGTTGTGCCCATGAGGCCAGGCAGGTCCCTGTTGTGAATGCAGTAGTCCCCTCTGCCATCAGGACCGGCTACTTAGGCCTAGTCGTAATTATACTAAGCCAGTGCTTAATTTGTAAAAAAATAAATAAAAGGCATAAGTGCCAGGGCTCCTGTCAGGAGGCCACTGCAGCTTGCACCACACATTGCCCCTGTCAGGCTGCAATGATAGTAACAACACAACCACTAACCATCACACTCCTCCAAGTGTGACAATTTGGTCTATTTCAGGCCCCCAAATCTATAGGAATGGCTTGGGACGCAGGTATTAGTCATTTTAATGTATATTGAATTAATAATTAACTGATGTTGTGGTCATCGCTAAATTAGGCAGACTGCGCCACCTTGTGGCAGACTGTGCCAAGTGCTAGTGTTGACAATTAAGTGCCATTGAGAAGCACCAGAAACCACTGGATCAAATTAAGCACTGCGCTGAGCCCTAATATTCCTTTTCGCAGTCTGTAGAGTAAGTGGGGGCGTCATGTATGGGAAACAGGCAGACACTGGATTTTAAGAAACGTTTTCTCTTTCTATGAGGACATATATATACCGATCTGGGAACATAAACTCAAGTTTTGCTGATGTAAGCCTTGAACCGGATGTTCTCTCTCTATTACAGGACCTAGTCTTTCTTTCTTCGACTTGTCCTTCTGCGTTTGGGATGTGCTGTGGAGTGCTTTTGCACTTACTATCCTTATCTGGCCTTTTTATTCTTGGTTTGTAGGTTGGATCTTGCTACACAATCTAATGTTATTACACCTGGCCCTGGGGCTCCTCTCAGCAGTGCTGCCCCTGCTGGGGGCTGTCGTCATGCCCCAGGTCCTGTGTCAGTACGTCACCTATAGTCCATATCCGGATAGGCAGTGCTCCAGCGGTGCAGGGTGGTCATCCGTTTCCTTCTGCCAACACTGTTCTTCTGTGTACAGGGCAGTTTATGTGTGATTTCTGTAAAACAAGATGGATGCAATGTGCTTTTAACCCAGGTTCACTCCCTCCACCCTTCCCTTCTTGTTATTATCCCTTGTTCCGGTGGCTGCTGCCTCTCTGGGTGCATAAGGGTTGGTGTTAGAAGACAGGCTGACCGGCCTTTCTCTGGGTTTACTACTTTTGTATATTTATCCTTACTGAGCCAGTTATTTCTGTTATTTTGTGTTTATCCTTTGTTGGCAATCAAACCACAATGTCAGCCACCAGACTTAGCCCCAAGGACCCCCTGAGGTTTCCACGCTGCCCTCAGTCCCAGATGTGCACAGGATCACACACCTCTGTGGGGACAGCACAGCCATCCCTGGAGAGAACTGGAGAAGCTTCTTGTTTGAAGGGACCCCAGAGTAAACTGGCCAGGCTCTGAACCCAAGGGGTCAAAGGTGAGCAACAGCAGGGATGGTGTGCTGATGGAAATCCTCAAGAGTTCTAGGTGATGGAGAGACATAAGCTTTCATAATTTGTCTCTGTAACAAACATGGGCCCTTCCTATAGTCTCACCAGCCAGATACCTCCCATCACCGTCTCAATGTCAAGCCAATGCTGCCTGCCAGCTGCTCCTTGTGGGCTCCAGTCTGCCTGCCTGCATGCGGCATTGTCGACTCTTACACAGCGCTGGTAAACACAGGACGTACACATCATTCACCTATGGTGCACATACAATGTTGTGCAAAGGAATTTTAGTAATGGCACACACTGGCATGGAACCATTTCCCATATCCTGGATATGCATCTTGCTATGATATGGTGGGGAGAGGGGTGTGATATGTTACCAACATGACAACCCTGAAGGAATAAGAAAATACTATATTTGTCGCCAACTTGGAGGACAACTCAGTTGAAATGGCATGTCCACCACCTTTTCACACTGGGTCCGAATTACATATATGGCACTCGGACTCTGTTTGAGACGAAGCTTACATTTATCTGTGTGAGCCCGACACAGACCGAGAAAGGGCACCCAATGACAGTAAATGGTGTGAGTTTGCAGCTGCACTGCGGACACCACATTAGTGAACGACCACCCGACTTTTCACTCTGCTGACGGTGTGTGAAAGGGGGGGGCAGAGGTTCCCCTCCGGGGGGAGGGGGTGAGTGTGTGACTGCACCCACCTGCAGAGGGGTGACACAGGGACTCCTGGGAATCATTTTGCCCTTCCCAAGAGGTGACTTTCGGGGATGCAATCAATGTGTGCCACTTCTGTGAAGTTTGGAAAAAAAGAAGAAAGAAACATATGCAATGAATATTGGAAACAGTGTAAAAAACACAAGAAATCAATGGATCTTCATACACACTTCTTTGTATTTGAAAAGCTTTCGTGATTCAATACTTCAATGGAGCGACCAACATCTCCCAATGCATTTTGGTGAAGCCACCTTCATCAGGGGAACACTGCAAAAATATATGTATACAAATACATTGCTTTACATATGTCCCTAACGTTGTCGAGCATAAAAGTGCATATACGTACAAAGAAGAAACAAATGTTTAGAGGTTTACATCATATGGTTCCCCAGCTAAACAATTATGTAAATAACTGAAGTACAAGGATTGAACGACATGTTTACAGTGCTGCTCAATATGTGCTGTTTTCAATAAGACACGTGAAGGGTTATGGTTTAAGAAACAGTGCAGGGTTGTGACGTGTGCAGTCTAAAAAAATCATGTGTTCAACATGGTGCCAGGAAAGGAGCCAACACCATCAGTGTAACCTGAGTGAAACTAAAAAAAGAGTGATTCGTGTTGGCATGCAACTCTCCACATGCTTTGCAATCTCGCTTACCCATCGTGCCTGTGCAGGCGCAGAGACAAAGTGGTACCTCACTTACCTGGGGCCACACCCCATGCAAATGAGGGAGCTCCTCCTTGTAAATGCACCTGTGCAATCGATAATACAGAATGGGACTCACAGGCACACGTGGCCCCTTGTATCACACCAAAGTGCCTTAAGGCACAAGCAGGGGGTGCAAACAAATGTTACTTCCGGAGGCCCAGGTCAGTTACTTCGGCTTTTAAGTATTTAGGACTTTTGAAATCAAAGGTTACTCAGCACATTACTGCCACTGAGCACTTTCATTGTGGATTAAAATATGATGTGCTCTGAGCCAAGGCCTGGAAGCTCTGCGATGCTTGAATCTAGGAGAGGCAACAATATCATCACATCGAGTGAGAAACATTTCGAAAGGAGGACTCGCAAGCAGTGATTGTTATTGAATAGGAAGGAGAAGACTGGGGGAAAGCCCAAAAAATTAAATTTAAATTCTTGAATTATTTATGTCCACTGGTTTGTGTGGCACTAGGTAGCATTCCATTCCATGCCTCATGTCTCTTGACTGTGCCATTGCAGAGTGACCGACTGTCATGCCAAACAGTGATTGTCGTATCCTAAAAAAGGAATGCTGTCAATCTTTGTATTCCATATGACAAAATCCAACTGAGCAACAAACTCTCAATTTGGTTTCAATATTCCCCATAATTGTCCTATATCTCATTCATGGTATCCAAATAGCCTGTTGGGTACAACACGGGCTGTATGGTTTCCTTGCAGATTTTTCAAGGCTAACACTTTATTTAATATAGTTTATCACTATTCATACTCTTATTATCTGATTGGTATCTGGAATGCCTTAGTCCATATGCATATTCCTTCTGACCACTTTAACTTCATTCAGTAGTCCCTTAAGGATGATGCATATGTGTCTGGTTTCTGATGTCATCATTGGTAGGTTCCTGAAAGCCTTTCCACGATACCAGTGATGTGGTTTTCTATTATTTTGGTGTGAACCACATTCAGCCTCGCTGTGGACCAATGTAGGTCTTGTGGTGCCTAAAAATGAATACTGTAAGGCACTTCATAAACCCTGTGCAGTGGCGGCTGGTGACATTTGAAAGTGGCGGGCATAAAAGTTCAGGATGAGTATCCTGTGCTGAGAGAGTGTAGTGGATGATCCCATCAGTTATAAAGGTGGGTTTGGGGGGTGGGGGGGGTGATTCCCCTCAGGAAAATGTTTCAAAAAAAGTTGGAAAATCATGTACTTTCAAGCAAATTTGAGAAAGCAAGAAGGTCTATAGAATGATTGTAAAAGTGTAGACTTAAAATATTGAAACACATAAAAATGCTCCATAACTTACTGAATTAAAATTGTTCAAGAGTTAGTGCAGTGTGTAAATTCAAATTGTATTTTATATTGATATAACTTATAAGTTATACAAAGAGTATATTCTGTCCTGTGTCACTATGTGCAGCAGGCAAGTGGGGACTCCTGGGATTTCCTGCCTACAAGATTACACTACTACAGCGAACAGACCGAGGCAATATGTCAGAGCCATCCCATGGATACAATTACCTGGCCCTGGGTTTTTATGTCGAGCCTACAGCGCTCATGCGCTGTCTCCAAGACCTGCTTTAATCAATCACATTACGTTATACCCGCCTGCTGCTTGCTATAGGTGTAATGAGGTCTGTATCCCCAAGAAGGACGCTGGAGCCACTGGTAATTTAACTGTATTTATTACTGAAATTCTCCCTAAAGAGCGCCGAGCCTCTGCCCTTAGTTCCGGCTCTCTGCACTGCTTTCGCGCTTCTCAGAGCGTGGTGCGCGCGCAGCCAATCATGGCCGCCAGCACGTCACGTCGCCGACATGACGTGCAACCACTAGACCGCCACTACATATCTCCCCTTTTTCCAACACATAACATTTATAACTTACAGTCCGTCGCTCAGGTCATAGTCTCTGAACCTTGTTGGCTTGAAAACCACCCTGCCCCGGCGGGTCAGTCTTACCACGGTGGTGGGGTTCGCTCCTTCACTGCTTCTTCTGCTTCCTAGCACCTCCTCGCTTCCAGTTACATCACTCGGGTCCTCTCTGACCCTCTTCTCTTGCTCGATGCTTCTCGCCTTTTCCTGTCGCTGTTCTCCTTCTCTCATTCCAGGTTCTACCTCCAGATGTTCTTGTTGGCCAATCCCGTTCTCTCCATCCCCTACATCTACTCCGCCATGGTCCCAAGTTAGAATTTTGTTGCATCTTGCCATGCGGTCCTGTGACCATACATTCCCGTCACTCAGCCGGGCCGCTCTGCCCATTACTTCCTTCACTTGCATGGGCTTGCTGTATTTGCTCTCTCCCTTCCTTTGTAGCGTGGGCAACTTTACTCTCACCCATTCCCCCTTTTCCAGTCCCGTGTCTTTCACGTTCCTCCGGTCGTCGTAGTGTTTTGTGTAGACGGCCTGTGCTTTCTCTATATTGGCACGCACCACTGCGGGGGACCATTCACTCACAATTGTTTTCTCTTTCCACACCCGATTGTCTTGGGTGAATGGTTCGCGGCCTCGCAATATCTGGAAGGGGTTATAACCGGTCCCTGTGGGAGTGATCCTGTACGCCCACAGCATGTGCCATATGTCCTTCTCCCAATCTTTGTTGTCCGAGATGGCTGCTTGAATCGACCCCATCACCACTCTGTTGAAGCGCTCCACTTGACCATTCCCCGCCGGGTGGTATATGGATGTGTGCTTCGCTAGAATGCCGTTTCTTTGCATGAAATTGTTCCATTTTTCCGATCTGAACTGGGGGCCATTGTCGCTGAGGATGGACTTTGGGATGCCTTCCCTCACAAAGGTGTCCGCCAAAAATTTTACGATGATCTCTGTGTCCATTGTCTCTTCGATTTTCACTTCTGGCCACTTCGAGTACCTGTCTACTAGGACACACACGTACTTTTGGACTCCTTGTGTGTCTAGGATCGGGCCCAGGATATCCACTGACAGCTCCTCCCACGGATTCTTCGGAGGTTCGAATGTACCCAGTGCTGGGCGTAGTGGTTTGAGTGTCTTGTCAGCACCCTGGCACCTTGAGCAGTCTCTTACATGTCGCTCCGCTCTCACGTCCATTCCTGGCCACCAGTAATTTTGTTTGGACCTCAGTTTCAGTTTTCCGAATCCAAGGTGTCCCTCGTGTAGCATGTCCAGTAGTCTGGGGATGATACTTGTCGGGGGAATGACCTTCTCTCCTCTATAAATAAATATTCCTTGGTCGTCCATAGACAGTTCTTCCCTAACTTCGAAGTAGGGGTTGAGTTCCCCACGGGTGTGTCTCTTGTCAGGCCAATCTTGGGTGATGTGTAACTTCACTTCCTCTAGGGTCTGATCTTCCAAATACGCCTGCTTCCATTCTTGAAGGCTGATGATTTTTTCGTGGTCCTCCATGAGTGCTACCCATTCTTCTGTTCCCGCCTTGTCTTCCTCACTCGGTTCCATGGCCGCCGCTCTGCTCAGATAGTCTGCCACTCTGTTCTTGCTGCCTGGAATATGCTCCACATCATACCTGAATTCAAGTAGTTTTTGTGTCATTTTGGAGATTCTGGGCGTGGCATCCGCATGCCCACTCGACGTTAGCACCTTCAGTAACGGCTTGTGATCCGTCCGCAATTGGAACCGCGTGCCCCACAGGAATTGTCTGAATCTCGTGGTGGCCCACACCACTGCCAGCATCTCTTTCTCTATCACGCTGTACTTTTTTTCTGTTTCGCTCAGTGTGCGCGAGGCGAAGCTTAGTGTCTCTAGTCTCCCTTGCCCTCGGTCTTGCATGAGGACGGCGCCCAGTCCTTTATCGCTGGCGTCTGTGGTTAGTACGGTCTTTCCTTGAGGGTCGTACCCTTGGAGTGGTATTGCTCCTGCTACCTCTTTCTTGATGATCTCGAATTCCCCTTGTGCGTCCTCCGACCAGCAGAACTCCGTATTCTCTTTCGTCAGCTGCCTCATGTGGTGGGTCTTGGAGGCAAAGTGCTGCACGAACTTGCCGTAGTACTCTGCCATACCAAGGAATGACCTGACCTCTTCCTTGTTGGTGGGCGGAGGTGCTTCACAGATCGCTCTTACGTTTTCTACTTTTGGAGTCACTCCTTGCACTCCTATCTCATGCCCTAGGTAGGTCACCGAGTTCATCCCTATTCGGCACTTGGACCATTCCGCTGTGAGTCCCTTACTTTCTAGGATCCTTAGTACTTTCCCAAGCTTCACATCGTCGTCAGTTCTATCTCTCCCCATAACCAGGATGTCGTCCTGGAAGTATTGGACGCCGGCAGTATCCTTGAACAATTGGTGCATCAGTTTCTGGAACACAGCTGCCGCCGAGGCCAACCCAAATGGCATTCGTCGGAACTGATAGCATCCCAACGGGGTGATGAATGATGTGAGTTTGCGGATCTCCGGGTGTAGAGCTATCTGGTGGTAAGCTGAGGTCAAGTCTATAGTGGAGTACCACTTAATTCCCCTAGTGCTGGCCAGCATCTCCTCTATTCTAGGTAAGGGGAACCTCTCCACCACAATATTCTTGTTCAGTTCGCGCAGGTCGATCCAGAAAAGGGGGTGGTGATGAACAGACTGTCTGAATTAAGCAGACCACTCTTACCCAGTCCAAAGATCAGGGCTTGATCCATCACCGTTATTTAGCTCACTGGCCCATCCCAGCTCAGAACCTGGCTATATGCAAATTAGTCTGTCCCTGGCCCAGTGCATCATGGGAACAGGGCAGACCAAACTACCAAGCCAATTCTTCACCAGAAAGGAGACAAGCTTCCGTGGACCGGTTTATGGCATTTCAGCCGTCGTCGGCCCGACTTGCTTGAATCCTGATGGAGGAGTGAGCAAGGGACTCATGTCTGAGTATACCCTGCCACACCTATAGTGGCCAAAAACGATTCAGAAAAGGGGGTGGTGATGAACAGAGTGTCTGAATTAAGCAGACCACTCTTACCCAGTCCAAAGATCAGGGCTTGATCCATCACCGTTATTTAGCTCACTGCCCCATCCCAGCTCAGAACCTGGCTATATGCAAATTAGTCTGTCCCTGGCCCAGTGCATCATGGGAACAAGGCAGACCAAACTACCAAGCCAATTCTTCACCAGAAAGGAGACAAGCTTCCGGGGACCGGTTTCTGGCATTTCAGCCGTCGTCGGCCCGGCTTGCTTGAATCCTGATGGAGCAGTGAGCAAGGGACTCATGTCTGAGTATACCCTGCCACACCTATAGTGGCCAAAAACGATTCAGAAAAGGGGGTGGTGATGAACAGAGTGTCTGAATTAAGCAGACCACTCTTACCCAGTCCAAAGATCAGGGCTTGATCCATCACCGTTATTTAGCTCACTGCCCCATCCCAGCTCAGAACCTGGCTATATGCAAATTAGTCTGTCCCTGGCCCAGTGCATCATGGGAACAGGGCAGACCAAACCACCAAGCCAATTCTTCACAGAAAGGAGACAAGCTTCCAGGGACCGGTTTCTGGCATTTCAGCCGTCGTCGGCCTGACTTGCTTGAATCCTGATGGAGCAGTGAGCAAGGGACTCATGTCTGAGTATACCCTGCCACACCTATAGTGGCCAAAAACGATTCAGAAAAGGGGGTGGTGATGAACAGAGTGTCTGAATTAAGCAGACCACTCTTACCCAGTCCAAAGATCAGGGCTTGATCCATCACCGTTATTTAGCTCACTGCCCCATCCCAGCTCAGAACCTGGCTATATGCAAATTAGTCTGTCCCTGGCCCAGTGCATCATGGGAACAGGGCAGACCAAACTACCAAGCCAATTCTTCACCAGAAAGGAGACAAGCTTCCGGGGACCGGTTTCTGGCATTTCAGCCGCCGTCGGCCCGGCTTGCTTGAATCCTGATGGAGCAGTGAGCAAGGGACTCATGTCTGAGTATACCCTGCCACACCTATAGTGGCCAAAAACGATTCAGAAAAGGGGGTGGTGATGAACAGAGTGTCTGAATTAAGCAGACCACTCTTACCCAGTCCAAAGATCAGGGCTTGATCCATCACCGTTATTTAGCTCACTGCCCCATCCCAGCTCAGAACCTGGCTATATGCAAATTAGTCTGTCCCTGGCCCAGTGCATCATGGGAACAGGGCAGACCAAACTACCAAGCCAATTCTTCACCAGAAAGGAGACAAGCTTCCGGGGACCGATTTCTGGCATTTCAGCCGTCGTCGGCCCGGCTTGCTTGAATCCTGATGGAGCAGTGAGCAAGGGACTCATGTCTGAGTATACCCTGCCACACCTATAGTGGCCAAAAACGATTCAGAAAAGTGGGTGGTGATGAACAGAGTGTCTGAATTAAGCAGACCACTCTTACCCAGTCCAAAGATCAGGGCTTGATCCATCACCGTTATTTAGCTCACTGCCCCATCCCAGCTCAGAACCTGGCTATATGCAAATTAGTCTGTCCCTGGCCCAGTGCATCATGGGAACAGGGCAGACCAAACTACCAAGCCAATTCTTCACCAGAAAGGAGACAAGCTTCCGGGGACCGGTTTCTGGCATTTCAGCCGTCGTCGGCCCGGCTTGCTTGAATCCTGATGGAGCAGTGAGCAAGGGACTCATGTCTGAGTATACCCTGCCACACCTATAGTGGCCAAAAACGATTCAGAAAAGGGGGTGGTGATGAACAGAGTGTCTGAATTAAGCAGACCACTCTTACCCAGTCCAAAGATCAGGGCTTGATCCATCACCGTTATTTAGCTCACTGCCCCATCCCAGCTCAGAACCTGGCTATATGCAAATTAGTCTGTCCCTGGCCCAGTGCATCATGAGAACAGGGCAGACCAACCTACCAAGCCAATTCTTCACCAGAAAGGAGACAAGCTTCCGGGGACCGGTTTCTGGCATTTCAGCCGTCGTCGGCCCGGCTTGCTTGAAACCTGATGGAGCAGTGAGCAAGGGACTCATGTCTGAGTATACCCTGCCACACCTATAGTGGCCAAAAACGATTCAGAAAAGGGGGTGGTGATGAACAGAGTGTCTGAATTAAGCAGACCACTCTTACCCAGTCCAAAGATCAGGGCTTGATCCATCACCGTTATTTAGCTCACTGCCCCATCCCAGCTCAGAACCTGGCTATATGCAAATTAGTCTGTCCCTGGCCCAGTGTATCATGGGAACAGGGCAGACCAAACTACCAAGCCAATTCTTCACCAGAAAGGAGACAAGCTTCCGGGGACCGGTTTCTGGCATTTCAGCCGTCGTCGGCCCGGCTTGCTTGAATCCTGATGGAGCAGTGAGCAAGGGACTCATGTCTGAGTATACCCTGCCACACCTATAGTGGCCAAAAACGATTCAGAAAAGGGGGTGGTGATGAACAGAGTGTCTGAATTAAGCAGACCACTCTTACCCAGTCCAAAGATCAGGGCTTGATCCATCACCGTTATTTAGCTCACTGCCCCATCCCAGCTCAGAACCTGGCTATATGCAAATTAGTCTGTCCCTGGCCCAGTGCATCATGGGAACAGGGCAGACCAAACTACCAAGCCAATTCTTCACCAGAAAGGAGACAAGCTTCCGGGGACCGGTTTCTGGCATTTCAGCCGTCGTCGGCCCGGCTTGCTTGAATCCTGATGGAGCAGTGAGCAAGGGACTCATGTCTGAGTATACCCTGCCACACCTATAGTGACCAAAAACGATTCAGAAAAGGGGGTGGTGATGAACAGAGTGTCTGAATTAAGCAGACCACTCTTACCCAGTCCAGAGATCAGGGCTTGATCCATCACCGTTATTTAGCTTACTGCCCCATCCCAGCTCAGAACCTGGCTATATGCAAATTAGTCTGTCCCTGGCCCAGTGCATCATGGGAACAGGGCAGACCAAACTACCAAGCCAATTCTTCACCAGAAAGGAGACAAGCTTCCGGGGACCGGTTTCTGGCATTTCAGCCGTCGTCGGCCCGGTTGCTTGAATCCTGATGGAGCAGTGAGCAAGGGACTCATGTCTGAGTATACCCTGCCACACCTATAGTGGCCAAAAGCGATTCAGAAAAGGGGGTGGTGATGAACAGAGTTTCTGAATTAAGCAGACCACTCTTACCCAGTCCAAAGATCAGGGCTTGATCCATCACCGTTATTTAGCTCACTGCCCCATCCCAGCTCAGAACCTGGCTATATGCAAATTAGTCTGTCCCTGGTCCAGTGCATCATGGGAACAGGGCAGACCAAACTACCAAGCCAATTCTTCACCAGAAAGGAGACAAGCTTCCGGGGACCGGTTTCTGGCATTTCAGCCGTCGTCGGCCCGGCTTGCTTGAATCCTGATGGAGCAGTGAGCAAGGGACTCATGTCTGAGTATACCCTGCCACACCTATAGTGGCCAAAAACGATTCAGAAAAGGGGGTGGTGATGAACAGAGTGTCTGAATTAAGCAGACCACTCTTACCCAGTCCAAAGATCAGGGCTTGATCCATCACCGTTATTTAGCTCACTGCCCCATCCCAGCTCAGAACCTGGCTATATGCAAATTAGTCTGTCCCTGGCCCAGTGCATCATGGGAACAGGGCAGACCAAACTACCAAGCCAATTCTTCACCAGAAAGGAGACAAGCTTCCGGGGACCGGTTTCTGGCATTTCAGCCGTCGTCGGCCCGGCTTGCTTGAATCCTGATGGAGCAGTGAGCAAGGGACTCATGTCTGAGTATACCCTGCCACACCTATAGTGGCCAAAAACGATTCAGAAAAGGGGGTGGTGATGAACAGAGTGTCTGAATTAAGCAGACCACTCTTACCCAGTCCAAAGATCAGGGCTTGATCCATCACCGTTATTTAGCTCACTGCCCCATCCCAGCTCAGAACCTGGCTATATGCAAATTAGTCTGTCCCTGGCCCAGTGCATCATGGGAACAGGGCAGACCAAACTACCAAGCCAATTCTTCACCAGAAAGGAGACAAGCTTCCGGGGACCGGTTTCTGGCATTTCAGCCGTCGTCGGCCCGGCTTGCTTGAATCCTGATGGAGCAGTGAGCAAGGGACTCATGTCTGAGTATACCCTGCCACACCTATAGTGGCCAAAAACGATTCAGAAAAGGGGGTGGTGATGAACAGAGTGTCTGAATTAAGCAGACCACTCTTACCCAGTCCAAAGACCAGGGCTTGATCCATCACCGTTATTTAGCTCACTGCCCCATCCCAGCTCAGAACCTGGCTATATGCAAATTAGTCTGTCCCTGGCCCAGTGCATCATGGGAACAGGGCAGACCAAACTACCAAGCCAATTCTTCACCAGAAAGGAGACAAGCTTCCGGGGACCGGTTTCTGTCATTTCAGCTGTCGTCGGCCCGGCTTGCTTGAATCCTGATGGAGCAGTGAGCAAGGGACTCATGTCTGAGTATACCCTGCCACACCTATAGTGGCCAAAAACGATTCAGAAAAGTGGGTGGTGATGAACAGAGTGTCTGAATTAAGCAAACCACTCTTACCCAGTCCAAAGATCAGGGCTTGATCCATCACCGTTATTTAGCTCACTGCCCCATCCCAGCTCAGAACCTGGCTATATGCAAATGAGTCTGTCCCTGGCCCAGTGCATCATGGGAACAGGGCAGACCAAACTACCAAGCCAATTCTTCACCAGAAAGGAGACAAGCTTCCGGGGACCGGTTTCTGGCATTTCAGCCGTCGTCGGCCCGGCTTGCTTGAATCCTGATGGAGCAGTGAGCAAGGGACTCGTGTCTGAGTATACCCTGCCACACCTATAGTGGCCAAAAACGATTCAGAAAAGGGGGTGGTGATGAACAGAGTGTCTGAATTAAGCAGACCACTCTTACCCAGTCCAAAGATCAGGGCTTGATCCATCACCGTTATTTAGCTCACTGCCCCATCCCAGCTCAGAACCTGGCTATATGCAAATTAGTCTGTCCCTGGCCCAGTGCATCATGGGAACAGGGCAGACCAAACTACCAAGCCAATTCTTCACCAGAAAGGAGACAAGCTTCCGGGGACCGGTTTCTGGCATTCCAGCCGTCGTCGGCCCGGCTTGCTTGAATCCTGATGGAGCAGTGAGCAAGGGACTCATGTCTGAGTATACCCTGCCACACCTATAGTGGCCAAAAACGATTCAGAAAAGGGGGTGGTGATGAACAGAGTGTCTGAATTAAGCAAACCACTCTTACCCAGTCCAAAGATCAGGGCTTGATCCATCACCGTTATTTAGCTCACTGCCCCATCCCAGCTCAGAACCTGGCTATATGCAAATTAGTCTGTCCCTGGCCCAGTGCATCATGGGAACAGGGCAGACCAAACTACCAAGCCAATTCTTCACCAGAAAGGAGACAAGCTTCCGGGGACTGGTTTCTGGCATTTCAGCCGTCGTCGGCCCGGCTTGCTTGAATCCTGATGGAGCAGTGAGCAAGGGACTCATGTCTGAGTATACCCTGCCACACCTATAGTGGCCAAAAACGATTCAGAAAAGGGGGTGGTGATGAACAGAGTGTCTGAATTAAGCAGACCACTCTTACCCAGTCCAAAGATCAGGGCTTGATCCATCACCGTTATTTAGCTCACTGCCCCATCCCAGCTCAGAACCTGGCTATATGCAAATTAGTCTGTCCCTGGCCCAGTGCATCATGGGAACAGGGCAGACCAAACTACCAAACCAATTCTTCACCTGAAAGGGGACAAGCTTCCGGGGACCGGTTTCTGGCATTTCAGCCGTCGTCGGCCCGGCTTGCTTGAATCCTGATGGAGCAGTGAGCAAGGGACTCATGTCTGAGTATACCCTGCCACACCTATAGTGGCCAAAAACGATTCAGAAAAGGGGGTGGTGATTAACAGAGTGTCTGAATTAAGCAGACCACTCTTACCCAGTCCAAAGATCAGGGCTTGATCCATCACCGTTATTTAGCTCACTGCCCCATCCCAACTCAGAACCTGGCTATATGCAAATTAGTCTGTCCCTCGCCCAGTGCATCATGGGAACAGGGCAGACCAAACTACCAAGCCAATTCTTCACCAGAAAGGAGACAAGCTTCCGCAGGTCGACACACAACCGGACCTTTCCACTGGGTTTCTTAACTACCACCAAGGGCGCCAGCCACTCAGCACATGTGATGGGCTCGATGATCCCTTTCCTTTCCAAGTCTTGGAGTTCCTCCCGTACTGCTTCCCTCACTGCCAACGGGACATTTCTTGCTTTGTGGGCCACAGGCACAGCGTCTTCCTTTAGGACGATTTTGGTGGCGTACTTTTTCAGCCTTCCCACCGTGCCCCCAAACACTTTTGGGTATTCACTCTTCCATCTGTCAAGATCGGGCGATGCCTCCTGTTCCGTTAGTAATATCTGTTCCTTGCCTCCCGGATCCAGCTTTATGCCCAGGTCGCCTTGGTCTAGCCAACCTAGGACCGAGGGGCCCTTCTCCGACACGTAGAGCTTGCAGTGTGCGGACCGGCCTCTGAATTCGAAGTTCAATGGCCTGAATCCTGCCATTGGTATGCGGTCTCCGTTGTACGTGACGGGGCGGATGTCTAGTTTTTCTAGTTCCAGGCCTAGTCGCGGTGCGAATTTCTCTTCCCACACCGCTCTCTGGACGATGGTGTAGGGCGAGCCTGTGTCTGCCACCACGCTGATTGTGATACCGCCTATTGCCATTTCCAGGACTGGTTTCATTGTCCTTTTCCCATCTATGCCCAGGACTTGGCCGTCCGCGCTCAACACCTGGTCGTCGATGTAGATTACTGTGACGACATCCTCCTCTGTGCCTTCGTCGTGATCATCGCTGCCTTGACCGACATATCTCACCGTGCCCTTGGAGGCCTTCTTCCGACATACCTTCTCGTAGTGACCGATTATTCCGCAATACATGCATTTGGCGCGAAATGCTGGACACTTCCTGTCGTGCGCTTCGTGCGACCAGCTCCCGCACCTATAGCATGACTTCTTGTTGCTTCCCGCCTGTTTCCCCAAGGGGCCTGCGTTGCTCTGCCATTTGTTGGGTCCCCTCTCCGTTGATCTCTTGTTCTGATAGTCTCTGCGCGGTTCTTCGTCGTCCACTTTGTTCACCATGGTGCTGGGCGCAGTTTCTTTCCTCGTGACTTCTGCACACCGTCGTGCTAGGTCTGCCCTTTTGACGATGACCATCACTTCTTTCAGTGTGGTGTCTCCGCTGGCCCACAGTTTGTCCTGCACTGCCGTGCACGTGGTATGCATCACCACTTGATCTTTGATGAACTCCTCTTCCCAGTTGTCGTATTTGCACGTGGATGCCAACCGCTTCAGTGCCGCCACATATTCCTCCACCGTTTCTCCCTGGCGTTGCTTCCTCTGTTGGAAATTGAACCTGTCCACAGATACGCACACAGCCGGCCTGAAGTGTTCATTAAGGTCATCAATTGCGTGAGCATATACATCATTGTCTGTGGATGTTCTCTGTTTCGGTACCAGGCTCTTGTAAATTCTCAGACCCTCCGGGCCAAGGTTCAGCAACAAGATGCGTTTTTTCCTCGTGGGTTTAAACTCCTCTTCATTCTCATCTTCCAGGACTCCTATGAAGTTATCAATGTATTCTCTCCAGTCCTCCCACTTCATGAGTGGTTCTCCAGGACGGGGCAAAAACTGCACTGGCGCCATTGCATATCCAGTTTGCGCACTCATTTTCTCTCTCTTGACCGTGGGTTGTACACTCCCTTGGCTTCTGGGGCTCCCCGGTGTGTTGTCCTGCTCTTCCTTGCTTGTTTGGGCTTGGGGACTACCTGCTTCCGCCCCCTCGCTCTTCGGTGGGTTATCCAGCGCGGTTTCCCTTGTCTTTTGGGCTGCGGCGTGATTCGGTGCACTTTTCTGCTTGTCCCTGGGGTCTGTCCACCCTCTGTGGTTTCTCTGTGCCACCCCCTTGGGTGCTCTTGGGCTCTGCCACGCTCTTTAGGGTACCTGTGAGGTAGGTGGTGATCCTTCTGGCCCTCTGTTCCTCTGGGCTCCCTTTTTTTTTCTTAGTGGTCCTGCTGGGCACTGGTGCTCTCTGTGTGGTTGCTGTTGCTCTGGTGTTTCTTCCTTGCTGGGGGGTCTGTCATCCCACCCTCGTCGCCATTGTAATGAGGTCTGTATCCCCAAGAAGGACGCTGGAGCCACTGGTAATTTAACTGTATTTATTACTGAAATTCTCCCTAAAGAGCGACGAGCATCTGCCCTTAGTTCCGGCTCTCTGCACTGCTTTCGCGCTTCTCCGAGCGCGGTGCGCGCGCAGCCAATCATGGCCGCCAGCACGTCACGTCGCCGACGTGACGTGCAACCACTAGACCGCCACTACAATAGGTTCCCTCAAGTGCCCCTCTTAATTGCTGTATCCTGACTCGTTCTAGCCGCTGATAGTTCACTTCCGTTTACTGCAGAGGAGCAATGGCCAGTTGCAGTCTCCGTACGGTTTTATTCGTTATCTGTTTTTTTTTAGAATTCTTTTTTTTTAATTGTTGGTTTCTGCCTGTGGCTGCTTGTTAATCTTTCCTCACGCCGAGCCACGGGGAGCTGAGCTTGGTTCAGCTCTCTATGCTGCCAGTCACAACCCCCAAACCTTCCCAGTCACTTCCTTGCAGTCTGCCTGCTGACGTTCCTCAGCCCCCATGTCCTCTGCAGAGCACTTTGTTTACCAGGCTCTGTTGTGGTTTCCGAGCTTGGTTGCAGTTCCTGTGATGGCTGTGGCTTGTGCACTGCCAGCTTAGAAGCTTCGCTGTAGCTGATGTGATCTTAAACATCCTGCTTGTTTGTAAGCTGCATGTTTTAAAGCTGTCTTTGTGTGCTTAGTTTTACTAAGACTCACTACGTGCTTTATAACCCCGCGGCACTGACCCGTTATCAGCCTTAGAAGGATGAAAAAGGCAGACAGTAGGTTAGAGAATCTGTCAAATAAAATTGAGTAATAACCAAGAGACCAGTCTCTCTGTGCACAGCAAAACACACAAGATGATGGACGGAATGTTGCACAATGGCAAAACATTCACCCCCCGTCACAGATCTGGGTTTAATCCATCGTTATTTTGCTCACCACGCCACCCCAGTTCAGACATGGCCATATGCAAATCAGTCTTGACCCTGTGCCTCATGGGAACAGTCCAGCCCGAACTGCACTGAAACCTGTGTGTGCTGCTTCGGATGCTCTGCATGGCTGCATTTTCCCAAATACGTGTGCATTCCGTTGGACATGAGCCCTTGAGAAAGCCTGGCGCAGAGACCCAACACCAGACAACATGACTACCCTCAAGCTCGCCACCCGAAAACACCACCAACTGATCCACGCCACCAAGAAAACTGCATTCAAGGAACGACTGGACAACAACGCACACAACAGCAAGGAACTCTTCAACATCGTCAAAGAGCTCTCCAACCCCAACGCCGGAAACAACGACATCACCCCTTCGCAAGACCTCTGCAACTCCCTCGCCTCCTACTTCCACGACAAGATCACGGACATACACAACAGCTTCAGCACTCAACCGACGCACGCCACAACCGAACCACCGCCCCCCACCACCACCCTCCGCGCCTGGACCCCGATCAGCACCGAGGACACCATCCGCATGATGAACACCATCCACTCCGGATCTCCGACCGACCCTTGCCCTCACCACGTCTTCAAAAAGGCCGACGCTGTCATCGCACCCCAGCTGCGGGACATCATCAACACCTCCTTCGACACCGCTACCTTCCCGGAGAGCTGGAAGCACACCGAACTCAGCGCCCTACTAAAGAAGCCATCAGCCGACCCCTCCGACCTCAAGAACTACCGACCCATCTCGCTGCTCCCGTTCCCCGCAAAAGTCATCGAGAAGACCGTCAACAAGCAGCTGGCCGCCTTCCTCGAGACGAACGGATCCCTCGACCTCCCGCAGTCTGGCTTCAGGGCCAACCACAGCACCGAGACCGCCCTGATCGCAGCCACCGATGACATCCGAGCTCTACTCGACAACGGAGAAACAGCGGCCCTCATCCTCCTAGACCTCTCTGCGGCCTTCGACACCGTCTGCCACCGTACCCTAGTACAGCGCCTCAGCAACGTCGGAATCCGGGAGAAGGCGCTGCAGTGGACCATCTCCTTCCTCGCCGGAAGGACACAGAGAGTCCGCCTCCCCCGTTCAGATCAGAAGCCACCGAAGTCATCTGCGGCGTCCCTCAAGGCTCCTCGCTCAGCCCAACCCTCTTCAACGTCTACATGAGTCCCCTCGCAGCCATCGCACGACAGCACAACCTCAACATCATCTCCTACGCCGACGATACCCAGCTGATCCTCTCCCTCACCAATGACCCCGCCACCGCCAGAGCCAACCTACACGAAGGAATGAAGGAGGTAGCCGAATGGATGAAGAACAGTCGCCTGAAACTGAACTCGGACAAGACGGAAGTCCTCATCCTGGGATCCTCACCCTCCGCCTGGGACGACTCCTGGTGGCCCCCCGCCCTGGGCAGTGCACCCAAACCAACAGCCCACGCACGCAACCTGGGCTTCATCCTGGACTCATCCCTCTCCATGACCAGACAAGTCAACGCCGTCTCCTCGTCGTGCTTCAACATCCTACGCATGCTACGCAAGATCTTCCGGTGGATCCCCACCGAGACCAGGAAGACGGTCACCCAGGCCCTCGTCACCAGCCGACTGGACTACGGCAACGCCCTCTACGCCGGAACCACCGCCAAACTCCAGAAGAGACTCCAGCGGATCCAGAACGCCTCAGCAAGGCTCATCCTGGACATCCCCCGTCGCAACCACATCTCCGGACACCTGCGAGACCTGCACTGGCTCCCGGTCAACAAGAGAATCACCTTCCGTCTCCTCACCCACGCACACAAAGCCCTGCACAACCAAGGACCAGGATACCTCAACAGCCGCCTCAATTTCTACGCTCCCAAACGCCAGCTTCGATCGACCGGCCACGCCCTCGCCGCCGTCCCCCGCATCCGAAGAGTCACCACAGGGGGAAGGTCCTTCTCCTACCTCGCCGCCAAGACCTGGAACTCCCTCCCGACCCACCTCCGCCTGACCCAGGACCACCTCGCCTTCAGGAAGCAGCTCAAGACCTGGCTGTTCGAGCAGTAGCGGACCCCCCCTCCCCAAGCGCCTTGAGACCCTCCGGGTGAGTAGTGCGCTATACAAATGCTTTGATTGATTGATTGATTGATTGATTGTCGTCATTTATTACAGATCCAAGGGGCCATATTATAAAGAAAGGGCGATACATTATCGCTGCTTTTATCACCAGGAAACTGCCGCTAAAGCGGCGATAATGGGCTTGATAATGTATCCTTGTGTATTCCCATAGAAGCCCATGTTAACACCAGAACCTGGGCTTCTATGGGAATTCACAAGGGTCATATTATCAAGCCCATTATCGTCGCTTTAGCTGCAGTTTCCTGCCGATAAAAGAGGCGATAATGTATCGCCCTTTCTTGATAATATGGCCCCAAGTTTTTCAGGAATATTGAGGGTCGCGCTTCCAGATTATTTAGTTGTTTAGGACTTGTGTTTCATTCACTAACGTGTGTGATTTGAGCCTGTGGCTGCAAAATGTCTGCAGAGTTTGAAGTTAAAGGTGCCTTACGCTGCCATAGGGCAAAGGCGATTTATATTGTAAACATGAAAGGAAACTTTCAAATATGTACATCATACATGCATCCGCGTGGTAGAGGCCCTGCAGTGTGATCATCTAGCATTACCTTCAAATGCAGCATCATTGTGTCTGTGTGTCTGCATCTCTGTAACAGGAACAAATGGTTTGCACTGTGGTGCAATGATTTGTCAACGCAAGAAATCTTTTTTGTGTGTTGAAAAAGTGCCAACCAACGCATGCATAGAGACAGAGCAACAATGACCTAACATTAAGTTTTTTGTCAATTTTTTTGGTTACCGATCCAACCTGGGTTTGCTGTCCCAGACACTCCAAGTATTAGCTGAAAAGTGCAGAATTTTCATAATGTTAAATATCTGAGCTCTGACGCGGTCGGAACATCCAAAAAAACACTTGAATGTGGAATACACCCTGATTAAAAAAGAATAAAACTAGGGGAAACTTAGTTCCTTTGAAATATTGCCCTTGATCAATAGTATTTTTTAAAGGGGAGACAGCGTTTACAACGCAGTCATTACATCGCAGTTCCTTTACAACTCAGCTGTTACAATGACCGCGTTGTTAGAACGCGATGCCTTTACAACGCAAGTCATTAGATCGACTTGCTGTAGGGTGCGCTCTAACCTAAGGAATAGTATAATTTACTATTCCAACACCTTCCCTGCTGTTGCGGGGGCTGGAGTTGGCTATACTATTCTTAAGTCCAGCGTGCCCCCTACAGCAAGCCGATCTAATGGCTTGCGTTGTAAAGGTATCGCGTTCTAACAACGCGTCGTTGTAACGACCGCATTGTAAAGGAATGCAAAGTAATAGCACGCAATGCCACATGCTATATTCTTTTAAAAGATGCTCTTTAAAATCTCGGTTCATTATAATGTAGTTTAAATATACAGTTTTCTCCAAAGATGTCGCAAGCAGCCCTAATTCTAGCCTTACGTTAGAATAAACTATATGACCATCTTTCTCAATTGAAAGTATAAATATATATATGAGGGATGGTTAGGCAGGCAGGCAGGTAAGCAGCGAACAGCAGCATTTTTAGCAAGGATCTTAACGCCTCCGTTTTTACACCCGGCAATCTAGTGTTGTTTACATACAGGAGCTCAACCATTTTTTTTAATTATAGCCTTATAGCCCGCCGTAGAGGGCTATACCGGTTATTAAAGGCCCTCTCCAGCGTTAAACAAGGGAGAGGGACTTTAATAGCCGGTATAGCCCAGCTACGAAGGGCTATAAGGCTAATAGGACATTCTGCCACTAGAGGACAGAATGTTCTAACAAAAAAAACAGAGCCTTTTGGGAGCGTGAGGGGATTGGAATCCCCTCAGGTTCCCTGAAGCCTTTGTTCACAGCCAGAGCTGTGAACAAAGAAACATTGGAATGTTGGAGCTCCAGGCTTATACCAGCCATTAGAAGCCCAGATCACTCCATTGTTTTCAATGGACCTCCCAACATTCCAATGTTCTAATATTTGTTAAAAAATAACAATAGTTATTTTTACACAATACTTAAACTGTCTGCTCTCTGAGCCACGTCAGAAAAGACCCACTACCGCCTAATAAACGGTTGTCTCTCTTCTCAGCACTGGAAGGATGAAATGCTGAAGGGATTATGTGAGCGGTTGGATACAGAAAGACTTCTGCAGTGGGCGCTTTACCGGTCATTCTCCCTCACTGTTCTGTAGCGAGCTCGCTGTTGCTCTGCCAGTGCTCGCCGCATTATACTCTGTCACACCCAGTTTGTTCATGCAAACTATTTTGAATAACTGAATGGATTGGTAATGTATCACAAATTATAAAAAATGCAAAGCATCAACGTTTCTTCATTGATGATTCAGGGAAAAACCCGGAATAATGCCACAGATAATATTCAACTCTCTCTCACCCATCACAGACACGTCCCAAAGACATTTATCAATCACGGTCATTCATCGGACGTTTCTCGTTAGTGTGATGTCACTGACATGCATTAAGATTTAAGAATAATGGTGCAAAAGGTTGAATCAGTATAACGATTACACCCAAATGGCAAGTAAACAAAAAAACCCTCAAAGAGCCAAGGTATAAGGTGCAATACGCAGTAGAGTAAAACAATCCAACCATTAATCGACAAAATAATACATGCGCACAGCTAGTGCAATCCAACCAGGGCTGTTGAATATCACAGACAGATGCCTGGCTTTGGGTGGGGGGCTAATAACGCTGTAACTATTATCATTATTTTCTAGTAAAAATGCTAATTCTGTTTAGAACCTTGCAGCGATAACAGCAACACTAATTGCAATTAATACATTATTAATTGTTTGCATTAATATAAATAATACATTTGCTGTTCTTTCTCTTCAAGACTTATGCCAATGTCTTCCCACAGTTTTTGGAGCATTTCACTCTTTTTGCTGATGGTGTTAGAAGCTCTACTGCGCTCGGACTGAGGCCAGATGTGATGTCATAACCGCCAATGGTAAATTCGAGTACGCCAATGGTTGAGGCCATAATTGATTTACCTTAATGATCAATAAAATGTCGGGCTTCTCAGCTTGTTTGTGCGGTGCTGAGAGTGTAAGCAGGGACCGACTGGGAACGAAAACTGGTCCCGGCAAAGAGCTTGGCCGGCCCCCATAGGGTTCGGCGGATTTTGTTACAGGGGCCAATTTCGCAACTATGCTGCAAAAACAACCCTGTAACAAAAACGGCCCCCAGGGGCCCAAAATCGTCCCTCAACCTAGCGGCCCACCAGGAAAACGCCCGGTGCCCGCTCCGGCCAGTTCGGCCCTGAGCATAGGACACTGCAGGGCAAGGGGAATGTTACAATTGAACGTTTCTCTCTAATAAGCAGCCTTGAGTGGCCGCCTGCATTACTAATTATCGAGTTGAAAAGAAAGTGTGAAATGAAGGAACCTCACCAGCACATATGTTGTAAAAGTGGAATCAGCGACGTCCGTTTTTTATACTCTAAATGGGAGCAATACCACCTGAACACCTCACTGAACGAAGGCACTAATTTCCTGCTCTGTAAATATGTAATATATAATTGTCTAAGCCCAATCGCTGTGAAAATGTAATCCTGAGTGAATTTGCTATCTATCCATACTAATATTATAAAGAGAGAGCCCAAACCTTTGAGGCGGGTAATCTCAGTAACCACAGCACCAATCACAACACCCAATACAGCGTTGGAAAGGGCAGTTGCAGCAGAAGGACATAGGCTATGCAGACGGCCACCATATACATTTTTTGTTTTTTTCTTTGTTTTTATTAACTTTTCAAGAAACAGTGGCTTTCATCACAATCATACAGTGCAAGACATACAATTATACCGTAGGACATCATATACATTTAAAAGGCAAAAGAACCGTGCCAGCAAAGTAGTCCCTTGTGGACGTGTCTGCGTTGTGATGTGGGCGTGGGCTGGGGGCGTGACTAATGCTGGGGGCGTGTGGTAGGGCCATCACATCGTGGGCTGTGGGCGTGTGCTGGGGGCGCGACAAACGCTTGGGGCGTGACAAATGCTGGGGGGCGTGTGTCCACCCTTCATGCCATGCGAGTCCTACATATAAGCGCCAATTACGTTGCTGCGCAGCATCAAGGGGAACGCTGGGGGCGTGAGAAACGCTGGGGGCATGTGTTCGGCCTTCATGCCATGTGAACGCAATTGTGCCGCATCAAGGGGCACGCTGGGGGCGTGAGAAACGCTGGGGGCGTGTTCTACATTCCGCCCTTCATGCCATGTGGGTCGTACATTAATCAGAAGATCGTCTGCTGTGGCCACGTGCTGGGGGCATGACAAACGCGTTCAGCTGGAGGCCTGGTAAGTAACATTACTGCAGCCTCTCCTGCGCGCTGTTACTGAACTCTCTTATTCAACGAAATTAGACGCGCCTGCTACCGTCAACCAGGGCTCTAGCCGGGCTCAGGCGGCGGTTCAGTACACTAATTACACGCGCCTGATAACATCAACCAGGGCTGTAGCTGGGCCTCAAGCGGGGGAACATGCGCCTGCTAACATCAAACAGGTCTGCATCTGGGCCTCAAGCAGGGGAACACGCAAATGAGCGTGTCTGCGGGGACAATTACTGCAGCCTCTCCTACTCGCTGTCACTGAACTCTCTCATTAAACGGATTTACCCGCGGCTGATAACTCTCTGATTCAACGACATTACACGCGCCTGCTAACATCAGCCAGGGCTGTAGCCGGGCTCAGGCGGCGGATCACTACACCAATTACACGCGCCTGCTAATATCCACCAGGGCTGCAGCTGGCCCTTCTCCGTCCCTATTCTAATGAAACAAAAAATGTTGTCTACCGCGAGATTTTAAAATAAATTGCCCTTGCCAAATACACACATTTACACACATTCTATTACATACCCGGACAACATCGGGACGGGCTGCTAGTACTGGTATAATAAAGAGAGAGCCCAAACCTTTGAGGCGGGTAATCTCAGGAACCACAGCACCAATCACAACACCCAATACAGCGTTGGAAAGGGCAGTTGCAGCAGAAGGACATAGGCTATGCAGACGCCTACCATATACATTTAAAAGGTAAAAGAACCATGCCAGCAAAGTAGTCCATTGTGGGCGTGTCTGCGTTGTGCTGTGGGCGTGTGCTGTGGGCGTGCCAATGCTGGAGGCGTGTGGTACGTTCCGCCCTTCATGCCATGTCTCATATCGTGGGCTAATCCCACCCTGCTCCCTTTAAATACCCCTGCACCCCATAATCATAACCCACCCTTACTCCTTAAAAAATACCTCAACACGCTTAAACACTAACCCATCTTAACCCTATACATATACCCTGTACCCCAAAACCCAAACCTATCCCTAAACCCTAAAAATACCCCTGTGCCCCAAAACTCAAACATAGCCCTGAACCCTAAAAATACCCCTGTGCCCCAAAACCCAAACCTAGCCCTGAACCCTAAAAATACCACTGTACCCCAAAACCACCCCTGGACCCTAAAATACCCCTGTACCCCAAAACCCAAACCTACCCCTGAACCCTAAAAATACCCCTGTACCCCAAAACCCAAACCTAGCCCTGAACCCTAAAAATAACCCTGCACCCCAAAACCGAAACCTACCCCTGAACCCTAAAATACCACTGTACCCCAAAACCCAAACCTAGCCCTGAACCCTAAAAATACCCCTGTACCCCAAAACCCAAACCTAGCCCTGAACCCTTAAAATATCCCTGTACCCCAAAACCCAAACCTACCCCTGAACCCTATAAATACCCCTATACCACAAAACCCAAACCTAGCCCTGAACCCTAAAAATACCCCTGTACCCCAAAACCCATACCTATCCCTAAACCCTAAAACTACCCCTGTACCCCATAACCCAAAACTATATCTGAACCCTTAAAATACCCAAACACCCCAAAACATATACCTCAGTACCCCAAAACGTATACCCCTATACCCATACTTACCTTATCCAAACATTTAAAAAAAACATGCTTTTACCATTCATGCATTTACAACGAATTTCGTTGTAAATGTATGCGTGGTAAAAGCATATAAAATGTAATGCCATGCGTTATAATGGCATTGCGGAGTCATGGTACTTTCGTAATGAAAGTATGCGGGGTGATGGTATGCGGAAAGAAAGTTGTGGAATAATGGGTGTTTACCCTCCCCGGTAAGTACATTGGTGGCACGGCGGCCCACATCTTCAGAAACATACTCATATTTTTTCACCACCCATTTGAAAAATGCACAGGTCTCTCTCATTGATGGCCAACACCGACATACACTTTTAGACACACCTCCCGCCACAAGTTCTAGAATTGCGAACTTTAGAGCTGGGGAGCTACGTTCGAATCTCGGCATCAGCTCAACATCCTGTGATTCCAGGCAAATCGCTTTGTCTCCCCGTGCCTACCACAAATGAATGTGTTCTTCTGTAATATAAATTGTGCTCATGTCATGTTGTCGAGTACGCGCTATATAATATTGCAAAGAAAAATAAAGTAGGGAAACTCTAGTTCACACACTACTGAACGCGCACTCTTAAGTGCATCAGCAGTGCACTGTGAATCGGAGCGTTTCACAGGCCTGTCACAGATAAGAAATGCTATCAAAACGAAATCCTAAAAAACAATAGACTACTGGCCGGCAGCAATTCATACCCGGACAACGTCGGGACGGGCGGCTAGTTTGTATATAAATATATATATCCAATTACGCTGCCACAGTTTGAGGTGCACGCAATGACAGGCGAACTCAGCCACCACGGTTAAGTCCTTTATTCAGGCACAACGAGACACAGCGCTGTATATTTCATTAAGCTTGTTGTGCCTGAATAAAGGACTTAACCGTGGTGGCTGAGTTCGCCTGTCATTACGTGCACCTCAAACTGTGGCATCGTAATTGGAAATAAATATATATATATATATATATATATATATATATATATATATATATATATATATATATATATATATATATATAAAACGCTAGCCATTAGTATATGCAGTAGACCTTTGTACTTACTACCATTCCTATGTGATTTTCTGAGTTTATCTGTTTGTATCTCTTCCTTGAGTGACTTTACAACTTGTACATTTGCAACCTTTCCCTCCTTTCACTTCACTTGTATATATAACTCTAACCACTAGTGTATGTAGTAGAACTTTGTACTTACTACCACTCCTATGTGAGTTTAGAGTTTATCTGTTTATATTCCTTGAGTGACTTTACATCTTGTGCATTTGCAATTGTTCCCTCCTTTCACACCAGTTGCATATTTGCATTTTTTTTCTATTTGTATCTCCTATGTAACTCATGTATCCAAAGTCCTTATGTAACTCAACTGGTTCTTTTGTAAAGCGCTCTGACACCTTCGGGTAATGTTTGCGCTACATTAAATCGCATTAAATAAAATAACAAATAAAAGACAATAAAATAAATAAAGAAAGAAAATGCTACCAAAGGTCCACCATGTTCGAACCATTGAGTTTCCAGGTGCTCAAGTGACAAGCAAAGCCAGTCCTATTTTCCCATCATCTTTCTGGTACTTGTAGTCCTTTTATCCATTATAAATTCAATGCTACACATCACTTGATTTAAAACCTGGCTTTGATTATTTAATCATGTCAGAAATAAGGACATTTTAGCATCCTGTGGGCAGTGGCGTAGCCAGTGTGCACGAGCCCCAGTGCAGGGAAGTACATGCCCACCACCCCAACGTATGATGTTTGTATTGTCAAACACAGCGATAACCAGGGTACAAATGACTCCCCCAGGTTTCTACGCCCCGGTGCCACTGCAAGTGCTGCTATGTAGTATCCTGTATATTAAGTATATGCAGATTTCCCACTACTCCATCTGTAGAACACTCTAATGTGATGTCATTTGGAGTGTTGTTCTATGAAGCTGTCAGTTGGAGTAGGGCTGAGTGCCTAGCTGGGTACTCCTGGTGGGGCTATCTACTGATGTACTACTGATCTCCATCTATCTTCAATAAATCTACCTGAATATCACCTACCTGCGTGGAGTCAGTTACTACAAATATTTGGCGACGAGGATAGAACATTAACTGCTGCCTGTGTGAGAGATTATTTTTATTTTAAACAGTGTTCCATTTCTTTCCTTCTCATCCTTGTTTATTCAATTTGTTGACAAAACCTCGAAAAACTGCTTGCGTGTTTCAACTACGCTCATAAATAATGCAAAGTATTTGTTTCATCTTTTGTTGGCAAAAGCAGTATTTATAAAATGTGTGGCAAATGCACTGTATAGATGAGTTCTGTGTCCACCTTCCTAGGCGTCATCTACTTCACTGTCATACTCAAAAAATTAAATAAAACAGTGACTTTGAATTCATACTATGCCCCACTCTACTTTATGCAAAAGAAACAATTGATGGACGGAATGCTGGACAATGCAAACATTCATCCCCAGTCACAAGGATCTGGGTTAAATCCATCATTCTTTTGCTCACCACACCACCTCAACTTGGACCGGATGTATGACGTTAAAACGCATACTTTTACAACGCATACCGTTACAACGGGACTTTTACAACGCAAATACTATTACAACGCATGTATTTACAACGCATTTTTTTACAACGCAGGTACCTTTACAACGCATACCATTACAACGTAAGTATTGGTAAGTATATATAATTTTTTTAATTGTATATTATTTAAAATTAATATAATTTAATATAATTGTATTTAATTTAATTTAATTTAATTTCATTTAATTAATTTAATTTAAATTTAATTTTATTTTATTTTTACCCTGTACCCCTGTACCCCAAAAACCCAAAACTGACCCTGAACCCAAAAAATACCCCTTTACCCAAAAACTGAAAACTGACCCTAAACCCTAATGTTACCCCTTTACCCAAAAACTGAAAACTGACCCTGAACCCTAAAAATACCCCTTTACCCAAAAACCCAAAACTGACCCTGAACCCTAAAAATACCCCTTTACCCAAAAACTGAAAACTGACCCTGAACCCTAAAAATACCCCTTTACCCAAAAACCCAAAACTGACCCTGAACCCAAAAAATACCCCTTTACCCAAAAACTGAAAACTGACCCTAAACCCTAAAAATACCCCTTTACCCAAAAACCCAAAACTGACCCTGAACCCTAAAAATACCCCTTTACCCAAAAACCCCAAACTGACCCTGAACCCTAAAAATACCCCTTTACCCAAAAACCCAAAACTGACCCTGAACCCTAAAAATACCCCTTTACCCAAAAACCCAAAACTGACCCTGAACCCTAAAAATACCCCTTTACCCAAAAACCCAAAACTGACCCTGAACCCTAAAAATACCCCTTTAAAAAAAACCTAACATATAACATTTTAAATATAATTATATACTTACCAATACTTACGTTGTAATGGTATGCGTTGTAAAAATACCTGCGTTGTAAAAACATGCGTTGTAAATAAATGCGTTGTAATAGTATTTGCGTTGTAAAAGTTCCGTTGTAATGGTAGTGCGTTGTAAAAAATGCGTTGTAATGGGTGTATACCACTTGGACCCAGCCATATGGAAATCAGTCTTGACCCTGTTCCTTGTGGAAACAGTCCAGCCCCAACTGCCAAGCCAGGTCCTCCCTGGACAGGAAACAAGCATTCTGGGACCAGTTTTAGGGCATCACCCTTCTTCAGTAAGGCTAGCTTGAATTCAGTGGTGTAGTGAGCACAGGACCCACGTCTGGGCATACCCTTCCCACTTAGGGTGACATATGCAAAAGAAAGAATTGATGGACGGAATGCTGGACAATGCAAACATTCCATGCAAATCAGTCTTGACCCTTGTTCTTGTGGTAACAGTCCAGCCCTGACTGCCAAGCCAGATCCTCCCTAGACCGGAAACAAGCATCCAGGATAGGCCACAACTATAGTTTGCACCACTCCACTTTGTGCCACTCCAAACTACTCTACGCTGCAAAACTCCACTCTACGCTAATCCACTCTACTCTTTACGACTCCACACCATACCACTTCACTCTACTCTAAAGTAACATACTCTATGCCACTACACTATGCTACACCACTAAAAGCCACTCTTTTACAATCTGTGCCACTCCACTCTACTCCACTACTCTATACGCTGCGCCCCTCTATGCCACTATACTCTGCACAGCTTTACTCTACACCCCTGCGCTGTACATCACAGTATTACTGTATTCATAATTCCACCGCACACCATGCTACATATATACTCTACACAAATCCACTCCACAATAAACACTTCCATACCACACAATTACACAACTAACAATTCCAATCAAACAAACATAATTCCACTTAAACCAAATGCGTCCAGTCCACAACACAAAGGTAAAACACATTGCCATTTACAACGTTAATAGCTTTAACTCAAAAAAATGTGAGACCTATTGCATTTCTAATGCTTGTTGTTTATGTCCTGAAAAATGGCTTGAATTTTATTGCTTGCCTTCGGAAGCGCTTGCCTTCAGCAAACCAGTTTATGCAGGCTGCAACCCATTTATCAGGCTATAAACCCACCATACAGGGCTCAGGATGGGCTGTAAGGTGTGTTGGAGAAGGAAATCCTTGCCTTTGATGCGCAGGCACGACAGCCCAAGGCCACTTACATGCGAGCCACAGCCGCGTAGGAAGGGGGGAGCAGTGGGTGCGGGTCCCCCAGGTGTCATCACTGAGGGGGGTGACAAAATGGCAAAAATTTGTTTTTAAAACAAAAAAATTACACTTGGAACTGTAAGTATCTTATTGTTCCTACTCTCTTTAATGATTTAAATGTGTGTGTGTGGGGTTGGGGGGAGGGTGACGAGAAATTTCCGCACCGGGGGCGAAGGGGGTTTGACAAGAAATGTACCACCTGACCTTGCTAGGGCACTGTCAAGCCAACGGCGAGGCTGCAAGCATTTTCACAATTTTACCAATCCTCGTAGGCTCTTTGAAAAGCTAGATCTGGGGCTGCTCTGAAAAAGCGCCCGCTACATGGCGCTTTGGAAAAACGAAAGTACATAAAAGTAGGTTTGATTGAGCGTCCTGAAAAGGGGGGGCCCTCGGCCCCCCCGCACGCATGGCGGCGCGGCGACCGTCTCCCCCCCTTTCCCCTTTGGTGTCTCTCGGTGGTGGGGGCGGGCCCTGGTGGGCGCGACCCACCACCGATTGGCCGGCGGCCTCCCTGACCCGGATACCAGGTAGAAGGTCCGGGTCAGGGGGGGCGGGCTACAGGAGGGGCGGGCCGGGGGGGGCGTGCCCCCCCGCATGGCCCCTTGAGAATAAAGAGGTGGGGAGCGCCCAGGAGACCCTCTTGTCCCTGGACGCTCCCTCACAGCACGGTGTGCCCCGCGCTCGGGGCTTCTTTGTTTTCCCACCCACCATCCCTTGGAACAAAAGTCTTGTGGCATTCATTATGTCTGGTTTAATTGTAAGTTTGCGAAGGTACTGTCCACATGTCTTACATGGTAGTAGTAATGGATCTGTCGGTATATTTTGATGATGCTTTT
The DNA here is from genome assembly GCF_964261635.1 of Lissotriton helveticus. Classification (NCBI taxonomy): domain Eukaryota; kingdom Metazoa; phylum Chordata; class Amphibia; order Caudata; family Salamandridae; genus Lissotriton; species Lissotriton helveticus. The sequence continues at coordinate 65,883,171 of NC_136064.1, forward strand.
TGTTTAGGAATTTTTTCCCTTTTCAGCAAACTGTGTGTGAAGTACTTTTTCTTTGATGCCAAGTGTCTTTAGGCCTTTTTTCCCTTTGTAGCTGTACGGTGATACTGTTATTTATTAGCCAGTGTAGCTGTCCTTTAGAATTTTTTCCCATAGGTCGTCGTATTTGTTAGGTATGGGGCATGCGGTAAGGTCATTATCGGTGAGCACATATTTGAGGTCTGAGGGGGCGGGCATCATCCTATGGAGGTTCCCGCCCAGGGGGAGGGGCCTGCGGGCCACTCCTAGAACTCCAGGGGCAAGGTAATTGATGCTGCAAAGGAGCGCGGGTAGGAGTAGTTCACGCTTTCCCTAGGCTGGTAGCCACCCCGCGCGCGTATACTCATGACGTCACCGGATGGCGCAGAGTAAGGGCCCTCCTTTAGTGGGTAAATGGAGTTCAGGGCGTAGACCGGGCAATTCCCGGGGTAACACTGCGCATGCGCACGTCTCTTGGGGAGGCGCAGCTTGTAGGACCTGACACCGGTAGTGACCTTGCCATATGGCCAGAAATTTACAAAAATCAAGATGAGGATGTTAGACTCGGTTAGGAAACAACATGTATTAGAGTTTTTGTTAAGGTCAGGCTCTCAAACTTGTTGACAAAATTTGTATCTAATGTCCTGCTGATTTTTGTATAAATTGTTGATCATGCAATTAAAACCTTTTTTAATTTCATATCTTAATAAATACGGCCGGGCGACTAGCGCCCGCCTTCCAAAAAGTAAAGAAGTCTCGTGTCCACGTTTCTGGGTGTTGGGTGCCGGTTTGGGGGGGAGGCGGCAGCTAGTCGCTGACCATGTGGAAACTGCAGCAGGCAGAAAAGCAGGCAGCACACAAGGAATAAATGCCCAGGTGAGGCACAGAGCCAGCAGGAACTCTGCTTTGTTCTCTACTTCAGTAACAAAGGAAACAGCAGACGAGTATAACTAGCATAAGCAAGCACATGGATGTCTTTACATAAGTAAGTCTGTCATTGACGTTTGCACCAAGCGCTTTGAACATGATCAGCACTTCAGGTTTGTGAAGACGGAAATGTGTGATCCTGGGCTAATTCCTAAAATTCCCCATTCATCTGTTTTCTTGTCTGCTAAATATGTTTCCTCACTTATTCATTCTTAAATAAACATGCATTTTAAATGATTTCAGGTAATATTTCACTGGCAGAAGATAAAGGGCTGCATGCCAATTGATAAATCCTTGTCACATCCTGCTATATAAAAAGCTGTTCCTCAGCCCCTGTCTAATCCCCACTCAGCAGTTACCATGACGTCATCAGGTTAGGTGTGATGCTGGCTCTACCCACGTTCACCCACCCTACCTCCTGTGATTGTGCGGTTAGGTAAAAACACCGTTTTATAGTTGGACATTTGTTTATGCAAGTATAAAGCTTCATTACAGACAAAGCTTTAACTAAACCCCCTATGAATGAACTCAGGGGCATATTTACAATAACTGGCGCATCCCTACATATCAGCAGGAATGCGCCAGTTGTTGTGCGTCCCAGCTCCGCCACCATGGATGCGCCGCGTTTACAATACGGCGCACCATTGGGCAAAACCGGACAGATGTGTGATGCATCTGTGCCGTAAAGGCGGCGCATTGCTGGAGTTGCGTTGCAAGCGCGACGCAGCTCCAGCAAGGCTCTGGGGTGCCCAATCTTTACAATGCTGCGTCAATCCGTACGCCTGCTTCAAGCAGCCATCTTGTAGATTTCACTCAGCCACTTTTAGGAGGCGTTCCTGTGCCGGAACGCCTCCCCCTGCGCAGGAACATCTACTACTGGCGCAGGGCTTTACAACATCTCCCAGATGCGGTATACAACCTTTACCACGCATTTTTTACCACGCAATACCATTACCACGCATCTATTACAACGTAAAGACTTTTACCACGCATACTTTTACCACGCATACTTTTACCACGCAAGTACCTTTACAACGCATGTACTTTTACAACGCATTATATTAAAAAGTATGTTAAATGTAAAATAACTTTAAAATATTATTTGATTTTAGATTTATTATAAATACTTTTATAATTTTTGAAAATACTGTGTTAATTTAAAAAAAAAGGAATTAATTAAACTTTTGTTTTTGGTTTAAAAATAATACTAGAGTATTATTTGTTCTAATTAATTATTTTTGCTAATTTGGTCATTTATTAAAATAAAAGAATGTATTTAGGGTTTTGGGATACAGGGGTATTTTAGGGTTCTGGGCTAGGTTTGGGTATTGGGGTACAGGGGTATTTTTAGGGTTCAGGGCTAGGTTTGGGTTTTGGGGTACAGGGGTATTTTATGGTTCAGGGTTAGGTTTTGGGTGTTGGGGTACAGGGGTATTTTTAGGGTTCATGGTTAGGTTTGGGTTTTGGGGTACAGGGGTATTTTTAGGGTTCAGGGCTAGGTTTGGGTTTTGGGGTACAGGGGTATTTTAGGGTTCAGGGTTAGGTTTGGGTTTTGGGGTACAGGGGTATTTTTTAGGGTTCAGGGCCAGGTTTTGGGTTTTGGGGTACAGGGGTATTTTAGGGTTCAGGACTAGGTTTGGGTTTTAAATAAAATAAAATTAAAATTAAATTAAATTGAATTATATTAATTTTAATTATTTACATTTTTAAAAATAATATATACTTACCAATACTTAAGTTGTAATGGTATGCGTTGTAATGGCATCTGCGTTGTAAAAATTGCGTTGTAAAGGTATGCGTGCTAAAAGTATGCGTTATAATGTCATACATCCCCCAGATGCATCATGTTGTAAATACCAATCATGGTACTGGTTTTGCGCCGCCGCTGTGTCACAAAAGTGACGCAACGGTGGCGTAAAAGAGGCGGAAGGGACTTGTAAATCTGCCCCTCAGTATATTACTTACATTCAAATGCCCAACACAACCCTTTAGGAAAAAAAATCATAATTTTACAACCAAAAGCTGCTGAGTTATGTAATCTCAAACTGTGCTTGTCCTATGAAATTATGTGCACTGGGTTCCCGTTTTCGTCACTTTTCTTCATATATTTTTCTTTAGCAAGCTGACAATGGGCGTGGGGAGTTATTCTCTAAACAAGGGTCTAGTCTCCCTCTGGAGGTTCTAGTCCCTCTGCTCCCTGGCTTGGCGGTAGGGAGCTCAAAGTTCCCTTCCTCCCTAAATAGTTGAGGTGAAGGCTTAAAGTCCGCATCCACCTCAACTACCTTCCCCATCTCCCTGTGAGTCTTCCTCAACAGGAGAGGGATGGTCCTTTTCATACTCTGCCAGAAACTCCAGGAGTTCTATTCTGGTAGGGTTGAAACCTGTTCTTATTTGTCTAGCCTTACAGAGAAGCCTTAGCTCGGTAACCCTTAGGTTGGAGTAATGGGTGAGGTTGAGCTCCTCAGCCACATTCCCTGTGTTGCTCATTATATTTCTGAAGTGGGGTTCTTTTTAGAAGTCCTAAACTAACAGTTCTAAGTACTTGATCCCTAACTTCAGTGACTTTTACTTTTTCTAAAAAAAAGGCTACAGGAACTTAACACAAGGCCCTTACAAGACTTCTACACATTTGTAAAAAAAAAATAGTCAATTAAAAAAATGAGTTGTACTAAAGTCAATTTTTGGATTCTTGTCATGTGATCAGAGGTTGACAAAGTTAGTCCAATAAATGCAAGGCTTTACATCCCACCGCTGATCCACCAATGTAGAAAGCTGGCTCTGTATATACTGTGCCAAAGTAAGTTATAGTGTGCACAGAGTCCAGGGAATCGCCAGAAGTATAACAGAGGCTAAATTAGGTTAGTACTAATTCCTCTCCTTGTGGTAGTGTGGGCAAGCAGTTAGGCTTATCCGGAGGGAGTGTTAAGCATTTATTGTATTCACTCACTCAAGGACTGAATACACACACTCATAAACAGAATCCAGTTGAATTGGCTAAGTATAACAAAAGGTATACTAGTATTTTATTTCGAGAACCTAGCAAGACTTGCTCACAGGTAGGTAAAATGTAATTTCAATTATAAACCTTTACATAGAAATGCAATTGGGAATGGATTTGCAATTGTTACAGGTTGGTATGGGTTCAGAAAGCAGTTTAAATTATACAGTGATTTTTACAATACTTTATTACTTTCAGATTACATTGACTACTTGGGGTGGTTTGCTAGCTACCACACCGAGGGAGCTCACCATACACTCTAAGTAAGAGTTTTAGAGCTTTGAAGTTTAGTTACTCTTTTTCCATACATACATCAGTTCAACACAGCATTTTTGGCACAAAAACTCATAACATGGGTTCCTATGTAAGACAAGCATTTACAATGCAATCAGTCTCGCCTTTGGGACCTTATATGTATTTAGCTATGCAGCACATTAGCCTGGGTGTTGAAACATCTACTGTTCTTTAATATGGAGGGAAAGTAACCACCAAACTGCGTGACACGCCATGTATTGGAACACATAGAGAGAAATATTGCCTTTCAGCGTGAAATAGTATAATCCAAGATCTGTTTTTAATATAAAATCAGGGCCTTCGGTGGTCTTATAATTGAAAACACAAGATTTGAAAAAAATATTATCCTCTACGGGTGCTTGTGGAAGACAATTTCTATGGACAGGAATCTAGAAAATGCTAAAGTGATGCTGGTATTTTACCGACCTCTGCTGGTGGTTATCTATCAAGAAAGTTAAATAGAGGCAGTTGCCGGAAAAATAAAAAAAGAGAAAGTCCCTCAGCAGAAAGCAATTCTGGTATTTTACTGACCTCTGCTGGTCGTTTTCTATCAAGACAATTAAATAGAGGGATTTGAACAGAAAGAAGTCCCTAAGTGGAAGCAGACAAGTCCTAGGGCTGATCTCCAAAGCCCACAAAGATCATATACATATAAGTATACTAAAGTATATAAGTATATACTAAAGTATATACAAGAGGTCACGAATGCTCGACCTAAAAAATGGTTATCAGTTTCACAGGTAAGTAAATGTCTTACAAGTGGGAGTTTTGGGGGACAGGACCAAGGTTCCCCAAGGTATAGGTAGGTACTCAAGTCACCACCGGCAGCACTGGGGCGGCCGGGTGCAGATTGCAGGGGCCCAATATTAGCCAATTGGGCCAAGGGGGCCTTTGGTTAGGCCACTGGGATGTGGGAGCAAAGCTCCTGGGGTTGAGGTCAGTACTACAGGGACCAACAATCAGCAAAGGAGCTGCACCACCAGCGGCACAGGGGCGACCGGGTACAAGGTACCAAGAGGACGTCTGATGCCCTGTGGTTTCCAAAGGAGACCATTGATTCAGCAAAGCTGCTGCAGGCTCGGGCAGGGAGAGTTCCTGAAGGCGACCACCGGTTTGAGAGGTAAGTTGGGTTCTTGGGGGGATGCCTGTACACCGTGGGTTGGGCCACCCAAGGCTCTGGAGCGTCAAGTGCAGGGGTGTCTTCTGGGTCGGGTCTTCTTACAAGCACTGTTCGTGGTCGGGGGACCCTTGAGGTTGGGGCTGCAGGCATTTTCTCGAAGCTTGAGGGAGGTCGAGGCTCACCAGATTCCAGGTTCTGATTGCTGGGTAGACCTCCTTGTGATGTGGGCCACTCGAAATTGGGCTGCGGGCTTCGGATGTGGAGTGGTGCAGAACCGCAGAGCCCCCAGAGTCCAGGTTACGATCTTGGAGTCGTGGTTGAGCAAATCCTGTGCTCACGGGAGACAGAGTCTGTCAGGTGAGTGCAGGGCAGAACCTCTAGCCTCTTGCGGGCTTCTGGCTGCTGAAAACAATTGTTTCCTTGCTGTAGGCAGGTTGGAGGAGGGACAGACCAGTAGGGCTGGGGCCAAAGCAGTAGGTGTCCTCTTCTTTTTGGGTCAGCATGGCTCTCCGGTCTTTCGTCTTTCTTCCTTGAATCTGAGGAGGCATGGTTCAGGGTCGCCCCTAAATACAAAATGTAGGGGCGTTAAAGGGGTGTGCAGGTCAGGACCAATAGTTCCCTTCCTAAGGGTGGGTACACTGCCTATTATGCCACCCTCCAGTGGGAGGGGCATGAGCCTCTCCCTAATTTGTTGAGTCCCCTCATCTTCAAAATGGAGGGGACTGAGATGTGTGCTTCACCTTGCCACCCTTACCTGAGGGGTGGGCTTGGGAAAGGTGGGCACACCTCTCTTCCTAGCTTGGTGTTCCCATTGATTCTCCCACCCAAAATGGGGGTCAGAACCGGTGGGACACAGTTGCTGGGGGAAGCAAAAGGCATGGACAGCTTCTAAAGGCAGCAGGCCTTTGAAGCTTCCCCTTCGTTGACCCAGCCCATCCTGGGGGAGGACACATTACACCACTGCCCAGGAGGGCCTGTGCTTCTGCACCCAGAGAGCAGAGACTCTCCACCCAGGGGCCCAGAAACCTGTCTGGTGGTGGCAAATGGTGGGCATCCATCCAGTAACCACACAAGGGCTGGTCATTTATATGGGGACATCTCCAAGATGCCCTCTGAGTGCATTTTACATTAAATCCCACACTGGCCTCACGGTGGGTTTAATGTGCTTAGAGGTTTGCTACCAAACTTCCCAGGTTTTAGTAAAGTCATGATGGAGCTGTGGAGTTCGTAATGACCAACTCCCAGACCGTATACTCATTATGGCTTTACTACACTTACAACAGCTAAGAATGGACTTAGACACTGTAGGGGTACAGGGCTCATGTCACTGTACTTTCACTGGAGGGCTAATGCACCCTGCTAGAGGGGTGGCTTACCTAGGCCTCAGGCAGTACGTTGTAGGCATGGCACACAGGGATGTGTGCCATATTGACTCTTCACGTTTCTCTGCACCAAAAGATGCACCTGCAATGGCAGATTGTGGGTGTTAAGGTACAGGGACTCTAAGAGTAGCACAATAGGTATTGTAGTCCTTAGAGGCCTTTCCTCATCACAGTGCCCTTGGCAGCAATGGTACCTTTTACAGGGGGCTTACCTGTGGCCAGAGATGTGCCAATTGTGGGTACAAAGGTGCAGTTTTGGGAAAGAACACAAGCACTGGGAACCTGATTGGCAGGGTCCCAGGGCACATCAAGTCAGGTTGCATCAGAGGTCAGGCAAAAAGGTCGGGGGAACCATGCAAATGGGGGCACTTTCCTACACTCGGTCAATGAGCAAAAATAAATACAACATCTTTAACGTACTGACAGATACAGAACCAGAAATACTATTCATCACTGAGACCTGGTTGGGAAAAGACATGGCCCCATTACTGCATAAAGTTATGTCCCTGGATATCAAGTCATTACAAACAATTGAAAGAGAGAAAAGCAGGAGGGCTATGCACAAATCATCCCTGTGATGCAGAAATCAGACCAACTAGTTACTTATAGGTAAGTTAAGGAAGCCAATTTGGGTATGCCGATTTCATCATGTTGAAAGGAGGAGCACAAACCCTTTACCACTGGTCAGTAGGGGTCAAGTACAAAGACTTCATTAGCCAGCAAAAATAGGGTTCAGCAAAATGGCCAAAAGATTGGGGTGAGCCTTGAGAAAGGGCATATTTGGCATGTTTAATACCTATGAAAAAAATGGACAAACACCATCAACAGCTAAACGGAACAACCAGATGTGCCGAGAAGTTTATATCACCTACTCACAGGTAATGTACTTTCAACCTTTTTTTCTACTCTTTATGCTTCCTCTGATTGAATTCTATCTCAATATCCTAATCAACTATGTACCGGAAATAATCCTCCATTAAAATTGACACTGATTTATAGCTATTCTCTCTTACCTTTCTATTTGAATGATACTCTTCTTACGCTCCATCCTCTGCCTTCCTTAGTGCTGCTGAGGACAACCTACTCTGTCACATGCCTTACTGTCTACTATACTTCAGTAAACTAATCATGCCTCTCCTTACAAACCATAAACTCTCCTTCTGAGACACCAATCATGCAGTACCTCACCGTTTCTAGCCATATTTACCCACCCGCCTCACACAAATTGCACCGTAGAACCTCTCCTGGCAGTCTCACAATATCTAACCTCTTGCACCCTATTTACTTATCCCATTATTCAACTCGCATGAACTCACCCAATGACCATGCTTAACCCCTTCCATGCGCCCGTCGGCCGCTGGCCGTTGGCCATCGCGAGCACTACCTGGCTGGCCCCGCCCACTCCTTAGAACGCCCGTACTGCACCGAAATAACGTCCGCGGTAAACGGGTTAAATCCTAGTAACTTCATTCACCCTCAGAGAGAATGCTACGAACAGTTACCTCTGAACACAAGACTATAACAAATGTTTATTCTCACTCGTTGGGTGAGGTACATAAGACAATTTTGAGAGTATAATACAGTAGGTATTTTCTATTATTGGAGCAACACAGGATGTTATTTTTGAAACTACTCTAGTTTGAATATTTACCATGGAAGTCTACCGTCTCTTGCTACCAGGACAGTCATTTCTGTGATCATTTGCAAAAATTGAATTTTAAGCCCATATGAAACATAGGGCTTGATTTAGAGTTTACGGACAAGTACTCAATCATAAATGTGACAGTTATCCAGGACACATACGAATATAATGGACCTGTAATAAATCATACGGGATATCCTGTCTGCCAAACTCTAAACCAGGCGCTTAGATATTTATATTATGACAGCTTTATAAGTGAAATTATTTGAGTAGCCTAGAACTTATTTTTTCCCTTTTTCATACATAAAAATAGAGAAATAGTCCCTTCTAAATGATTGTCACCCATTTTGGTTAAACTTTTTCAGATATGAGCCAAATGCTTATAAAGTACGTTGTGGATTTATTCAAAAAACACTGATGCATCGAAAAAGATGGACACTTAATTAAAAATAACCTGAGGGGCTGTGTATCATTATTCTTGACTTTTACTGACCTTTTATACATATTTCATGACATTGACTGACAGTAAATTATTTAAAAGGTTGTGAATTCAAATTAATTGGTTAGAAACATATGGATGCTCCATACCTGACTAACTTTGAAAGAAACACTGATGAATTTATTTTGGAAAACAATTACAGAAAAACAGACATAAATATAGACGGATATAAAAAGATATCATACTTGGTTGGAAGGGGATACATTGAAAATGTGTTTGACATTTGGATTTTACGGTGTGACCTGGTGTATATTTACATTTTTGGTCAGTAAATGGGAAGCCAGAATGTGAGTTGTTATCATTATTGTAAATAACATAGGTTAAAATGCATGTACGGGTTGGGCATTTGGTTTTCATTGTGATAACCTATAACCTTAGTGTGTCAATTTGTTACATTCCTCTGGCTTCTTTTATTTAGAGCATAATATTTGGGTCAATACAACACAAAAATATTAGTACATGAAAGAAGGCGCAATGTTTTTTTTAGGTCTGGCGTTAGGCAAGACCTTTTGATTTTACTAAAATTATATGTATAATGTACTTCCCTTTGGGAGCTTCCAGCCAGCTCTCTTCATCCGTTGGTTTCCTATTGTGCCACTCATATTTTTCTTCCACCCACTACAGCATGCTCCCTGGGGCGAAAGTTCAGCCCACTTCAGTCATTGGCTATGTTCACTCGACAACATTCTCCACTTTCACAAGGAGCACATCCACTAAAAAAATAGTTCTGTCAACGACAGGTATTTTTAAGGCAATGTGTGCTTTTTGAGACCAAAAAAATGTTTTTGTTTTTAGCCAATGTTTTTTCAGATTTTTGTTGTGCAAAACACATAAAGCAAAACAAGCATTGACTAAACAAAAAGGCTGACTTGCAATGCCAAAACATTTGGCTTTGCTAAGGTTTGTTGGATTTGGGGGGGACAGTTGGGGATAGCGATGTTTCAATTAATTTGTTTCTTTATGTGGCATAGCCTGTTTGACTTTGTTTTGAGCTCAGGATCAACAATGGAAGTGATTAAAAGAAACTAAAGACTAAGGGGCATATTACCAAGGGCCTTATCGCCGCTTTAGCGGGAATTTTTCCCGCTAAAGCGGCGATAATTTTATCGCCCTATTACCTAGCTGTCGCTAACACCAGTTAGCGACAGCTAGTAGGCGATAGCGATCATCTTGGGGCCCACTTTGCATGTCAGCGATATTTATCGCTAATAACATGCAAAGTGGGCGTGCCAAGATGTTAGCGACTGGAAACAGTCGTTAACATTGCTATCTCCTATTACCTACTTTTGGAATTAATCGCGCTAAGCGCGATTATCTCCAAAAGCTAACGCCTGCCCAGAGCAGTTCTTAGCCATGTTATCCAATGGTAGGTGGATAACATGGCTAAGAGCATTTGCTCGGTAATGCATGAATATCGCTGACTTTACAGCGATATTCATGCATTTCGGCCGATTTTCATTGCTTAGGAGATAAACCTTGATAATTGCAAGGTTTCTAAGCGATAAAAATAGGCGAAGCACGGCGATAAAATTATTGCATCTAACCAAGCTTAGCGATAATTATCGCTTATTCTTGGTAATATGCCCCTAAATTCCTGGTGTTTTCTTAACATATCATAAATTGCGAAGATAAAGAAGTAAGACGTCTGTATAATATTCCGTGAGTTCGCATTTCTTTTTATTGCATGTCCTACCTGTTTCAAAACAGATAGCTTAATGTGATTTTCTCTGAGCTGGGTGTTAGATTAAGAAAAGGGAGATACTGATTTACTGGGAATAGAGAGGCAATGGGTACTCAAAGGACCTTGGAAAATCTGTTCAGGTAAAGTTCTAGGAAGTTCAGGAAATTCAAGGTCCACAGAGATTCACAATTTTCAGGTGATGGAGGGTAATTCATGATAATATAAAAGGTGCAATCAAGAGGAAGATAAGTACTTCATGAGCTTCTAAAATATTGTTTGACAGAAAGTGTTTAATTTTCCGGCTATGCTCTTTTCCCATGGTGCTTGGCATCTATGTTCCTCTGTCCTGCCTGTGTCCGGCATGGCACCCTGCAGCCTTTGCATACGCTTCCGTTCACTCACTGCACCTAGATGTGACGTTACCTTCGGCTGTCAGTAAAGTCCCTTCTCCTAATACGATCCTAAGTCCTGTCACCCTCACCCCATTGGTTGTCACGCAGGACTGGTGGACGAATGGTAAGAGAAACGCCATACAACCTCAACCCCACTTACATAAATGTGCACGCACACTCCTGCCTCTAGAGGAGCAGAGAGGACCTCCAAGACCATTACCTGGCTCAAAAGCCTCATCCTCCATCTCAGATCCACAGCATCAGCACCACATTTATGAGGGCTGAGAATCTGTCACCTTGCCTCAGCAACCGACCCTCCAAACACATGCACGGTCAGACAACCAGAGCCATGCTAGCAGGCACCACTCTACCGCAAGGAATATTTCCTGAGGGGGCCACACCAGTTCTATGTGCTAACCCACTTAGTGATCCAGTCAAAATACTGCTTACATTTCCCTCAGCCACCAGGGGCTCCTCCATACCATGCAAGTAGAAAGGAGGCAAGATGCAAAAACAAGAGAATTTGCTGCTGTACCTTTTTCTGGGAAACGAATGATAATACATAAAATTAACATGTCAAGTCAATTGTGCAAGATGTGCGAAAACCAGAAGAGAGAAACACGAGAAGAAGAAAAAGAGTCTGAAGGTGTCAATACTTCATAAGGAATTGTCATCTATTTTCATAAGGGCATGCGCAAAATATCTTATCTTTATAAATTCTGCATAGGCGCATGTAGACTACTTCCAATGAGTTGTCATGACGACCAACCAATAAGAAGACCAATGAAAGACATAGTTTGTGCGGATTTGGATCATTGGCTCCCATCATTGGGCAGTGCCAAGAAGATGGCTTTTGAGGCAGGCTGAGTGTGTGCACCACAGCACCAGCCCAGGAACTGACAAACCCAATCCCCTAAAGTAGCGAGGAACACACATTGGCCGCCATTCCGAAGATTATAATTTTTTTTTTAAAACGTGGACATATAGTTGTGCTATTTGGGGTTAAGTTATGCACTTTTTGAGGAATGTAATAAAACAAAAAAAAGACTTCCGGTGGAAATTGAAACTGTGTACAGAGTTATACTTAAGAATATTTATTCCTACCCACTTGATGTGTCTGTTTTTACACCAGTACTTCTTACCCATTTTCCTAGAAATAATTCCTGAGTTGGGGTCTGTTATTAATGCACTTACTAGTTCATTGGTCTGCTTAATCAACGTGTTTGGAAGTTGTTTCACTAATTGATTTAATTGTTGACATGAAAGATGGATCAATGCCGAATTTACTGCAGTCACTTGTCAAAATACAAAGGCATCCTTTTAAACACCTTTCCCAAGGAGAGCCCCTGCTGTAGATGTGCCCATGGATGGCCAACATCGAGGCCATGCAGAAGAAACTGCAGAGAATTGAGATAAGTTTCCAAAAGTGCTTCCGCATGGACATTCGGAGAGAGATTTACAAATGTTTCATGCAACGCAGCAAGGGATCATGCTGTGCTGCGTTGCATGAAATGAAGAGTTGAAATGCGTGATATCTATCAAGATATGGTGCATTTCTCCTCCCTCCTTGCTTTGGCGCACTGCGTGTTGCTGTGTGCCGAAGCAGGAAACCTTGTGCCAAGGAGCAAGGGTACCTGCGTTACAGACAGGATTGTTTGTATGCATGAAGAGGCACCTTCCTGCACAAAAACAATCCTAAGGGGATCCATAGAAAGGGGAAGTAATTATGAGAAAAATAGCTATATCTCCTCGTTACTCCCGCATTTGGGTGGATGCGCCATTTTGTTGCAAACCCAGGTTAACTGCCTTTACTAAATCTGGGTTTGCGTCAAATGGTATGCCTCCCCATAGCAAGGTAATGCAAGCCAGCTGTATGCACTTCCTTGAATTACTTTTTCATTTGATACTATACTGTGCAAATCGGGCTTTGCGTGGCTTAGTAAATCCAGATACACATTTTGCGTTGGGGAGGCATTGAAAAAGTGACTCAACTGTGATGCAAAATCTTAGTTAATCTGGTCCTGGGTCGGGGAGGAGCTTTGCGCGCATCCGTGATGGCCGCGTGAGCACAGGGCTCCCGGAGACCCTCGCCGCCTCCCGCATTAATCCTGGATAATATCCTGATTTGACGGAAGATCATTGAAGACACAGCCCGGCTGAGGTGCTAGCAGGTTGTTGGGTCGAAATCGGACGTAGGGTCCCCAAGCTACGCCATCCTGAAGTTTGTGGCCTTCTCCGTGGAACCGCCTGGGCCTCGAGTGGTGGCTTTACCCAGGTCGTAATTCAACAACGGCTGGCGGGGATCAGCTATTAGCCTCACTTCACTTTCGGTTTCATTTCTCCTGCGCGCCGTCTCCCTCTTCGGGGTGACGGCTAACCGGAAGTTTGGCTGTGGACTCAACTTGACCCAACTCGGCCCCTGGTATTGGTGTGGGTGAATTCTACAGAGCCATTTGGACTAGATCCCAAGCCTCCCTTCGGGGCGCCCGGCTCGCCATGACGGGAAAGCCCGAGGGTGACAAGCGGAAAGTCAAGACCACCATCCGAGGAGGCTCAACCCAGACGAATGTCATGGACCGTTACACACTTACTAAAGGATCCCCCGGTGCCACACCTAAGACCCGGGAGGGGGCTGTTGATGATCCTGCTGCATCGGCGGACCTGACGCTATAGGACGTGATGGGCGCCATAGCAGGTATCAAGTCCTCTATCGGCCAACAGTAAGAAGCCCTGGCTTTGAAACTGGACACGGTGGCCATTGATGTTAACCTCATTCGAACTGACTTGGCCAAGACGAACAAAAGGGTGAAGTCCCTTGATTTAAAAACATCCAGCCTCACCACGGATGTGTCCGACCTGCAAACAGAAGTGTGCAATCTTCGTACTGCCAATGACTTCTTTGCTCGTCGCTTGGAGGATTTTGAGGGCCGTGCAAGGCGCAACAACGTGCGTATTATTGGGGTACCGGAGGATTCTAGTTCTCTCTCCACTGATCTTAGAGTGGAGGACCTTATCCTCAATCATCTTGCACCCATTGGCCTGAGTAAATTCTTTGCTATTGAACGCGCACACAGGGTACCGGGGGAACAGGCGAAACCCGGTTTCCCCCCCGTCCGATCATCGCACGGATCTTCAATTTCCGAGATCGCGACGCCATCTTGCAGGCGGCACGGGCAAGCGGCCCGACGCAGTTCGAGAAAGCTGCTGTGAACTTTTATCCGGACTTCTCCCAATCGGTCCAGAAGCAACGAATGGGATTCCAGGGTGTAAAGCGGAGGCTTAGAGACATGGACTTGAAATATGCAATGTTGTTCCCGGCCCGACTTCGTGTTAAATATGACAATCGAACATTCTTCTTTGTTCGGCCTGAGGACGCAAGTGAATGGTTGGACACTTTACCGGCTCGCCGTACTGGCCGGGACCACGCTGGTGGCGCGGAAGGGGGCCTAATGGACCAAGAATAACTATGGCGCCAGTGCCCAAATAACTACTTCTCACTGTGAATGGCTGTGGTTCACTGCCTTCATTGATCATTCCATTTGTATATTTTGTGGGGTAGAGGGGTTGACGGGTCCCTTCCCCCTCTGGGGTTTCTTTGTGTAGTTTAGTTGTTTGTTTGTATTTGTTAGGGCGACAGGCACACTGCAAATTGGGGTGGCTTCTGAGTCTGTGCAGGGGTGCAGGGTGGGGGGAGTTGCGTTGGGGTTATTGGAGGGAGGGGGGGAAATGTGTTGGGGTTGTCTGTTTTTTCTTTTTCAAGGCAAATAACTTTCACTCTTTTTGACTTTGGTGTTGTGCTCGTTTTGAGACGGGAATGCATCGTGATTCCAGATGGGGGGTAGGGGGTTGAGGATACTGTGCTGGAATGTGAATGGGTTGGGTGACCGGATAAAGAGAGGGGTGGTTTTGCAACTTTTGCGGCGCCTCTCGCCTGATGTTGTTTTGCTACAAGAGACGCACCTGATTGGAAATACTTGTTACGCTCTTAATAGATGGGGTTATCGTCTGATTGCCCATTCTGGATTTACATCTAGTTCTAGAGGGGTGGGTATATTGCTTAAGACTTCCCTCCCCTTCAAAGTTGATGATGTGGTTCTTGATGCCAGGGGTCGATATGTTGCACTAATCGGGCGGTGGGAGGAGAAAGTAGTTTCTTTGCTATCTGTGTATGTTCCTCCTGGCCTACAACTCATGACGTTTGCTGATTTGGGGCGACTGGTATTGGGTCTCCCAGAGGGGGTTCTGATATTGGGTAGTGATTTTAACTCCATCGTTTCTGGTAGAGTGGATCGCCATCCGCCCAGAGACCTTCCCACTGCGCAATTCTGGCTGGGTGACTTTCTGGACACATTTGGGCTGGTGGATTGTTGGAGGCTAATGCATCCAGTGCAGAATCAGTTCACCTTCCACTCTGGAGCACATGGTAGTCTTTCCAGATTGGACTATATCTTGATACCGGCTGCCCTGTCCCCTACGATTGGAGAGATTAGACACCTGGCCCGGGGCATATCAGACCATTCCCCTATCTGGTTTCATTTTAATCTTACCACGGGTGCTGAGGGAAGGACGGCCCCGATTAACCCCTGGTATCTTCTTAACCCCAAAACTCGCACTGAATTGATTAAATCGTTTGATCTGTATTTTGCCGAAAACGTGGGTTCTGTGTCCTCGCCGGTTTCACTGTGGGAAGCCTTTAAGACTGTTATCAGGGGACAGGCATTGTCTTTGATTGGGTGTGCCAAGAAATCTAAGAATGAGGCAATTGTTCATCTTGAGGCTGAAATCTTAGACTTAGAGACTGCATTGGAGCGAGATGTGACGCGGGAGACACTGCATATTCTCCACCTTAAACAATTGGAATATAAAACTTTGGTTACTGAGGCGGCCAAGATGATGAGTAGGGAACAGCAGGGACGACTGTATGATGTGGGCGATAAAGCAGGAAAACTGATTGCCTGGCTGGACAGAAAGGAGAGAGCGAGTCGTGTGGTTCCTGTGATTGAGAAGTTGGATGGTGTGTGTGTAACCGACCCTGTTGAAATTGTTGAATGTTTCGCTGATTATTTCCGAGATGTGTATACCTCAGTGTCTGACAGGCCCGAGGAGGATTCTCACTTGTTGCTTAAAGATATAGCATTGCCGAGTTTATCAGAATCGGAGCGGGATTGCCTGGATGCCGCACCCTCGGTGGATGAAATTGCTCTAGCACTTCGCTCCATTCGTTCTGGCAAGGCTCTGGGTCCCAATGGTCTTCCTATAGAACTGTATAAATTGCGACCTGATATCCTGGCTCCTTATCTCTGAGATATGTTTTTGGCTGCGCGTGAAAATGGCTCCCTCCCTCGGGATCAGCGTCTTGCGACTATTGTGGTGATCCACAAGGAGGGCAAGCCACGGGATCGCTGTTCGTCTTATCGACCTATTTCGCTTTTAAATGCCGAGCCTAAGATTCTCTCTAAACTACTCGCTAATCGTCTGATTACGGTGATCAGCGACCTGATCCATCCGGATCAGTCGGGTTTCATCCCTCATCGTAACACTGCTTTAAATTTACGTCGCTTGCATGGTGTTCTCGCGAGGGCCTCAACGTTGCGTGAGCCGGCCATCTTGGCGTCCTTGGACGCCACGATGGCCTTTGATACAATTGAATGGTCGTATCTTTGGGCCATGCTCGCCAAGTTCGGATTTGGTGCTGGCTTTATCGGATGGGTCCAACTCCTGTATGCGACGCCACTGGCCCAGGTTGTGGGTAATGGTCGTGTCTCCATGCCTTTTGCTCTCGGAAGGGGCACGCGCCAGGGATGTCCATTGTCCCCGCTTCTTTTTGCTCTTGCGTTGGAACCACTCGCCGCTTGGCTACGTTGGGAACCTTCACTGAAGGGAATACGTTGGAACCCGGAATTTGAAGACCGTATCTCCCTGTATGCGGATGATATTTTATTGTACCTTACATCTCCCCAAAAATCGCTTAACGTTTCGTTTGATGTGCTTAACTCATTTGGGAGGAATTCGGGCCTCGTCATAAACTGGTCTAAATCCTATATCTACGTGCTCGCAGGTGATGTCCCTCGTTTACCGCGAGGTTGCCCCATCCAGTTGTCGCTGTCTGGTTTTAAATATTTACGGGTGTTTATTTCACTGGATCCGGAGGTTCGTTACGAACGTAATATACTCCCCCACCTCCAAAGGTTACGCTTGGATGTAGTGCGCTGGCGTAGGTTACCGTTGTCTCCCTTAGGGCGAGCGGCCCTTTTTAAAATGATGTCCTTGCCGCGATTTCTATATGCACTGCAGAATAGTTTTGACGTGATTCCGACGAAATATTTTCAGGAGGTGGAATCGTTGCAGAGACAACTGACATGGGACGGACGTTCGCGCATCGCTCTTCCAAAATTAACACTTCCCTGGTGGGATGGCGGCATAGCACTTCCTGATATTCGTAGGTATTATTGGGCTTCCCAACTTGCTGCCATCAACCATGGGATGTACGGTCCGGCGCTGAATCCGGCCTTTGAGATGGATAGACTGCTACTCCCGGGTGGAGACTATTATAGGGTACTTTACTCGGGGTCCTCCCGTTCGCAACTTTCGGGACCTACCGCTATAGCCATGCGGGTATGGCATAGCGCGACGGCGGCTATGGGTTGGAGCAACAGATTGACGGGCGCTACTCCGCTTTATGCTTCCGCACAATTGGGCTGTTTATGGAAGACGAAGGGATTTGATAAATGGGACATGATTGGTATTAGTAAAGTGCGTGATCTCTGGGTTAAGGGAGGGGTGAGGACCTTTTCGGATTTGCAGACGGAATATCAGTTGAGTGATAGGGAAATTTTTTGTTATTTTCAAGTACGTCATGCTTTGAATTCAGTGTTTCCTGTAGGTAGTGATGTTCCGGACTCCTCACCCTTGAAGATCGTATATTGGATGGTTATGTGCCGGATAGTACTATTTCGCTGTTCTATAAAAAGTTGATTAATGACCGTTCGAGTCTGCTGGATCGCCTTCGTGAAACCTGGATTTCTGATGGTATTGAACTGGATGATGAGGACTGGCAATCCGCGATCTCCTCCCCCAGGGAGGTTGCGATTCCGGCCCGCCTCCGTCTGGTCCAACTTAAGATTCTCCACAGAGTCTACGTCACCGGCCCCCGTCTGTTCCACATGGGTTATTCCACAGATGGCTTGTGTAGGCGTGGTTGTGGTCTCCTCGGCACTTATCTCCATATACTATGGGAATGCCCTGAGGTGGTGCATTTTTGGCTTCGTATACATGATGTGATGAGTGAGGTAACGGGTGTTGTTATGAGGCCAGAAGCCCGGCAATGTTTGTTGATTGTATGGGGTCCGAATGATTATGACGTGTCGCAGCTTCGGTGGGTGACTCTTGCTAATATGGTTGCCAAACGGGATATTGCACAATTGTGGGGGTCCCCGCGGCCGCCTACAGTGTCTGCTTGGAAAGAGAGTGTGGACTGGTGCATGTTCAGAGAGAAGACGGTATATATAGCAAGGGGCAGGCCCAAGAAATGGGGAAAGATTTGGAACCAGTGGAACTCATACCGGGGTGATATTTGTACGCCCCAGCTTGCGGAAATTCCTAGTCCTTCTCCTTCGCCCTGACCTGTATTCCTTCTAGCAGTGGTACATTGTGCTATTTATTTGCAGTTTCGCCTTTGACCCCCCCCCCCCCATTACCTACATTTGAGGGATTTCTCTCCTGTTGTCCTGTATCTCCCCTCCTCATTGAGCACAAGTCTACTTGCTGTAATATCATTACCTTGCCTTGATTGTTTGTTGATGTTTCTTTGTTCTGTTTTATGTTTAGAATAAAAAGTTACAACAACAAAAAAAAAAAATCTGGTCCTGGGTCTACGGCAAAGACCTGAAGTCCCATTTATTTTCAGACAAATTTGTGTAGAGTCTTATATCGTACTTTTTCTTGTGATCTCTCTACTCGGATAAACCTGTGGAGGTTAATGAAATACTTATTTTTTGTATGAGTTTCACAATAGTAGACCTGGTTAGTATAGGTCTGCCCTTTTGCTATTCCTTTTGAAAGTAACTCTTTTAAACTTTAGCTTGTGTCAAATTGATGGAAGCACTAAAGGACGGTGTGCAGGTACATTTGTATTCTGCCACTGAAAAAGATTGTTCATTTTTTTCTACTAATTTAGAGTTATGAAGGGATGCTTTCTTTGAAATAAATAATGCCCACCTTGTGGTCTTAAAAGCTTCCTACACAACAGTATGATGAGCAGGGTCGTTATTTGTATGAAGGTAGTACACAATTTTCTTTTCATAGAGGAAGTACATGTTTGGACATAGAAGAGTGTGTTTCTTCCTCCGTCAATTCCTCTAGAAAAATCTTTAAAACTGTCAAGTCCTTTCTCTCCCCCATGAGTGAAACAGACGTGTTGCCTTGTCGCCAGAGCTCTGCCAGGACCCTATCTGCTTTTTTCCAAGGTAAAATCGACAACATGTACAGCATAGTCAGGGATAATGAAACCGTCTGCTCCCAATCTACCCCCATAAATGGGCCCCTGTCAGGCACAGCTCTTTCTTAGTTTAAATCAATTTCTGTGCAGGAGGATAATAATAGGCTGTTAGGTCGGGGTCGCTGTTAGACCCCCACCTCCCCCTTTCCATGACTAAGGCTATGCACAAATTTAACCCTCTTATGAAAACGCCTGTGGATGTGTTAACAAAGGGTTCAGGCAGATCAGGTCGATTACCCCTTTTTGAGGTTTGCCCGGCGTCAGCCGCTTCTCACCCAACTCACGATTTATCAAATAAAGAGGCAGGCGCTGGAGACTGGAAGGCAGGAGACAGGAGTTTATTCCGACGGAGCAGAACACATCAGATCAGACAACGAGGTATCGTTTCGAGGTGCTCTACCAACATCTCCGAGGCCTGGCCTCTTATACACAGTTTTATGGTTTTATTGCATTCATTGCATCCGTAATATTACTTTGAAGTACTGCATGACATCCTCGGAATCCCCGGTCCAGACCCGTTCCCACACACATCTATAGTAGAGTTCCCACCCCGATCTCAGCATGTGATGGCAATTGCGCAGCTGGACATTCCGCTGGGAACGGGAATGTAGGCGATCGGTCGGGTCTAGGGGTGTGAAGGTATTGATTAATCTCTGTTCCTTTGATGTGGGGTGAGTTCCTGCAGTGGGGGCAATAAACTGCATCTGTTGAGCTATGTGATGGCTTGGGGTCAGGCCGGACAATCGGGCAGGGAGGAAGAGGTTATCAAAGGGCCTGTTCTATGAATGAGATGAAAGAGTGGGGGGGGGGTGCAGCACGGGATGGGGCTCGAAGACAGGGTCGCGCTGGAGGTGCGTTATGACTCAAGCAGGAGAGACCGGGGGCTGTCGGGTATGCTTGCGAGGCTGGGGGGTGAGGGAGAGAGAGAGAGAGAGACGCTAGCTATCGGGAGTGGGCAGAGAGGCCATGGCATTCAGGGATAATAATAATAATTTTTTATTTAGATATAAAACCATATCTTTAAAAGATTACACAAATCACATTATGCACAGTTTTATGGATAAATGGATAAAAAAGTGATAAAAGAATAAAATGTAACCGTAAGCATGATAGTTAAAACATTTCAATTTGTAGATTAGCCTTCCCGGTCATAGAAAATTCTTTTAAAATACTTGTTTGATCTTGTCAATCTGCAGTTCAACCTCAGCAATGTCTGTTTTATCTAAGTTGCGATACACGTGCTGAGTAAATTTAGACAAGTTTATGTTTAAGACAATATTATCTGGAGACAGAGCAGCGATAATGGCATGCCTACAGGTCCGAACTCCCAGCCTGTTCCATTCTGGCTTAAGCAGACATCTGCGTTGGAAATTGAATAAGGGACAGATGCAGAGCACATGCAAGATTGTTTCTGTTGCTAACCCGCATCCTCTGCATGTTGTGTCTTCCTTCTTACGGCGCCAGGTGGGTAGATTTTGGAGAAAGCGCCAATCTCCCATTCTTAAGGCAATCAGGCGGCGCTTTAGATTAAGTGAAAATGTCGTGGAGAGGTAGGCAGCTGGGCTCAATCGTTTGTAGGAGTTGACTACCGCCCAGGAATGACTAAGTTTCGTGGCAAGAGCTTTGTCTGTAGCCAGAGATTTCAGTCTTACACATTTTTTGATTATATTTTCAAAAACAGTCTGACTGGGGTTAAGAGCCCAAAGATCGGCAACTGACATTTGTTGGATGTAATCATTCAGAAGGCGCCCGAATGTTCCCCCTGGATTAGTCTCGTAGATTTCTTTCCAGATTAGGGATTCTAATGTACCTGGATCGGCCTGTCTTAATTTATGACATAGCTTAAGGTAAATACCCACATTAGAAACATCATAGTTGATTAATCCCAGCTCTAATCTAATCTGGGCTGGGGAAGCAGTGCTCGGTAAATGAAGTACCTTTCTGTAGATTTTAGTTGTATATTTGTTTAGGGCAGTATTCATTTTGCCTTTAAAGGTCTCTATGCCATAAGAAAGTGTTGGCCCAATTTTTGCTCTAAGGACTTCTAATAAGGGGGCAAAGGTTGGACCTGAGAGTTTCTTCGATAGTTTGGCCAAGGATACCACTAGGGCCATAGTTTTAGCTGCAATCACACTGCTTTGCTTTGAAAAGCTGCCCCTTATGTCCAAGTGGACACCTAGATATTTGTATGATTGGCCAATCAAAAGATTTGTTTTATTAATTGACCAACCACCGCCGCTGTAGTATTTCTTACCAAATGGGACTACCAGGGTTTTCTCCATGTTAATTTCTAGTTGATTGTCAATCGTATATTGGGATAGTGCAACAAGGAGCCTTTGTAACCCTACTCTAGTGAGGCTAAACAGGGCCAAGTCGTCGGCATATAAAAGGTTACATAATGCCGCGCCTCCTATTTTGGGGGGATGACTATTTACCCTGTCTAGAGTACTTGACAGGTCGGATATGAATAGGTTAAAGAGAAGAGGGGCCAGCACGCATCCCTGCTTGACACCACGTGAGGTCATGATTTTTCGCGAGAGGTGCGAACCGGACCCTAACTTCACTCGAACCCATGTGTCAGAGTAGAGTTGAATAATTGGATTCAATATTTTGTTTGGAATACCCCACTGTGTCAGTTTTTTCCAGAGAGCCGCCCTAGGCACTCTATCAAACGCTGCTTTGAAATCGACAAAGCAGCAAAAGACCATTTTGCTTGTTGATAAGGCTTTGTCGATTATAGTGGAAACTGCCAGTAAATTTGTCGTTGTTCCTGAATTGGCAACAAACCCTGTCTGGTTCAGGGGAATCAGATCATGGTCCTTTACCCATTGCCTTAGATCCTCCAGAATGAGTCCTGCAAAATGTTTTGCCTCTCTGTCCAGTAGGGCGATTAATCTGTAGTTGTTAGGCATAGCTCGTGATCCAGATTTATAAATGGGATGAATTATTGCACCCCGCCATGAGTCCGGGATTGTTAGTGTTCTCAGAGTGTAATTAAAGAGATTTAGTAACACCGCGGACCAGAAGGGGATGTCCTATTTGAATAGCCTTTGTGGCAGGCCATTCGGGCCTGGTGCTCCAACTTGTCTCCCCTTTGTCACTGCTTTGGCAACTCGGTCCTCTGTTAGTGCAAATGCAGTGGTAAGTCCCAGATTTGTTTTCAAGAAGGTATTCGGTGATACATCTTCTGCAATCCCGCAACCCCTAGGTGGTCTACTGAAATCCTGGTTATCTTGTGCCTGGAAGTGATCTGTTAGATATATTACCCATTCTGCTTCCTGTATATTTGCAGAGCCAGAGTGTGTTAGGTTCAGATTGGTGCGGTTAACAAGGGACCAGAATTTCCTTGAGTTTTTTTGCTTGCTTTCCCACACCAATTTTGCCCAGTATTGGTTTTCCTGAGCCCGTTTCTCTTGGGAGACAGCCCTCCTGAATGCTTTTTGGGCATGATGATATGTGGCAAGGAAGGCACTGTTCCCCGGGAATTTTAAGACCAACCTCAGTGCAGTGTTCCTTGCTCTCTTTAGTGGTTTTGTGGCGGCGTAGGTTGCGACCCCTGCTGGAGGTAAGCGGTTTGATCTCTGCACAGTCGCAGGATATGAGTTGATTAGATGAAGGCACAGCTGCGACCATTTCCGTATTGGGTTGACATCTTTATCAGGACTACCTGTTATAAAGTCCTTGCTTGCTTTTAAAACACTCAGACTATTGGATTCATTCCATTTGAGGCGCTTGAGGTTTTCGGTGTGAATTCCCTTGTAGGTTGAAGGAGCCGCTTTATGGAGTTCCGGGTTTGTAGTGAGGGTGATAACCTGGGGCCTGTGGTCGCTTTCAGACCGTGGGAGGATGCAGAAACAGTTCAACTTAAACAGTAGTTCTGAATTGCAGATAGTAAAGTCTAAATAAGACTTTTTTCTTCCATTCGACCAGGTCCAGTTTGGGGGTGAATCGCTTGTTGTCCTTCCATTCACGACCAGATAGCCTGCGTTGTAGAATCTCATCACGGAGAGTTCACCTAATATGTTTGGGGCTTGGTTCGGAGGTTTAGATTGAGTCAAGGCCTCAAAGTTGTTAGTCAGGTCTGGCCCTTCCATGTCTACTGCGTTCCCCTGAAATAGATTCGTGTTGAAATCTCCCGTGAAGATGCGGTCCGAATTGGGATAATCAGTAGCGATGTCATTCATGATTTCGCACAATCGGACCAGGTGGTCTTTTTTTGTACGGGTGCTAGGGTTAATGTACACATTGACGAGGAGAATTGGACACTGCATCCCCCCAGGGTTGATTTTGACCCCAAGTAACCAGTCTTCTTTGAGGTGAAGTTGGTTGAGAGCACCTTTTAGGTTATTTGAGATGTATATGGACAAACCACCTTTTGGGTGGCCAAATCGTTTGTCCCTGAGAGCTGGTTTCCAAAACTTGATATATCCTTCTATGGGACGGCCCTCTGTCGCCCAAGTTTCCTGTAGAGCGATTGCGGTGTGTTTGCACAAGAAAGCCATAGTGTCTTCATTTGAAGTTTTTTGATGAAGTCCACTGATATTCCATGAGCACAGTGAGAATGGAGGCCGTCCTTGCTTGGTATCTCTTTTGTGCCGTGTGTCTGCCGCTGAGAGGGGTTTTCTAGAGGAATTGTATGTTTCTGCAGGTATTTCCCCCGCTGGCGGTCAGTTTGAATGTTTTGATGACAGGATTGCTGGTAGCCACCCCCAGCTATAGTTCGATTCTTCATTGACCCCTGCTTTTTCGGGCCCTTTTGGTTTGACTTCGGCCCCTGAAGCATTTTTTAACACCGAGTAAGGTCTCGCGCCTCCTGTTGTTTTGGATGTAGACAGGTAGCTGGGTGAAGTCGGCCTTGTTAACAGGGAGGTGGGATACCCCGGGGTAGAGTAGGGGTACACTCTAATTCCCCAGTTCTGCAGCGTCGGCTTCTGTTCAAGAAAAGCTCCTACCCAGCTAGCCGATGAAAAAGTCACCACTGTAACCTCAGAGGGTTGATTGCCTCGAGGGGAGAGAAATTCGATGGATTCAATATTGTTCGTGACCAGTCCAGCTAAACCTGGAATTCCTTCTGCTAGTTTTAACAGATTAGATCTATTAAGAATATCGTGCCGCCCTTTAGATTTATATTTGGGTGCCAGTAGAATCTGATGGCACGGTGGATCGTTATTGATTGAATCCGGAACACTTGAGGGTTTAATGTTGGAATTTTCAAGTGTCCTGTCTGCTTTAATTTCGTATAGGTGTTGTGACAGACGTTGCGGAGCCCTCGTCAAATGTAAACTGTGACTGGTCACAACTTTGGTATCGTTGCAGATGGTTTTAGAATAATTGATTCTTGACATTGCTATTCCTTTTCCCGGGGAAATGAGAGCCGTCGGTGGTCTGGAGGTATCTAGTGTCATCTTTGGCCCGGTTGCACTTGCCGTATCTGAACTCATCCTGATGGTTTCTGTGTAGGCCCTGCCCTCGGTTGTTTCTGGGGCCATTGTTTGATTGCTTCGGTCCTTTGGGCTACTCGCAGAATCTTGGGAGAGTTTTTCCGGGGAGACTCCCTTGGGGGTAATTCTTTGCTCTGCGCACCGTTTTTGGGGGGGGGGGGGGGTTATTTTCGACTTTATTGAAGATAGGGAAGAGTTCCTGGTGGACCATGTTGGAGTTTGCCCTCATTTTATTTCTTGCTTTGCGCTGGCGTTTACGCTCTCTTTTACTACGTGGTAAAACTGGCCCTGCGAGGGCCGCCACTGTTGAGACACTTTGAGAAGTGGGGCTGTTTGTTTGCACAGGCTCAAGATGATCATGCCTGGTAATGGGTCCGATTGGTGACAAAGGGGGGCCTTTTTCTGCCGTCGGGGTTGATTTTGATTGGGCGCTCTGAGTATGACCATTCAGCTTCGTTTGGCCAGTGGTTGTTCCTATGTTTGGGACCACACCATCTTTTGAGTTTGTGTTCTGCTCAGCAAGAAACTCAGTGGGTTTAAGGTGTTCTTGCTGTGTAGGGGGTGGCGATTTGGTAAAAACATTTCCTCCTCTCAACAACTTTACTTCCCTTATGACTGTGGTTAGACATTCTGGGAGCAGTGAAAGAGAATCTATGATTGGGGAGCAACAGCAAGTTGATTCGGCAAGCTTCGTGGAGGCTTGCGCACGTAAGATTAAGGAATTGAGTTTATCGAGTTTGCTATCGATCCCAGACGTGAATAGTGCCAGAGTGTTTAGTAGGTCGACCTGCACCTCCAGTTTTATTGAATGGTAATTGAGAGCGTTAACTGTTTGCTGCAGGGTTTGTAAAAGTTGTGGCCAAGCACCGGTCCCGGTATTTTCTTCAATATTTTGTTTTTCTTTTGGGGTCGGGCTGGACCTAGGTGAACTTTCAGACGTCTTGAGGAAAAGAGACAGGTCCGTCATAAACTGATCGTTCTGGGCAGGCGATGCTGGCTGGCTTTGTGGTGTATCCTTTGTGTGTCCAGGTGGCGAGAATATCATGTACGGGAGGCTCAAAACTGGTGGTGCTGTTGTGGACATTGTCGTTTGTAGGGTTGGAGATTGTTGGCTACTATTGAAATGCTCAGGGTTGGCTTGCCCGTGGATTTGTGCCGTCGTTGTTTGGTGAAGAGAGGCCACAAGAGGCATGGTCGTTGTCGCTGCATTGGTTACGGTGGATTTAGGCGGCGTTACTTCGACCTCTGCTGGGCACATAGTGGTCTCCAACTGGGTTTGTGGCACTTGACAGTGCCAGCGGTCCTCTGCTGAAGACACTGAAAACTTGTCCGATGAAAGGTGGTCAGGTTGAGAGTTTTTGCTGTTTAGGTCGTTACAGGAGGACCCAAAAATATAAACCTCTGATGGCTCGATGCCCTCGCAATTTCAGGTGCCCAATGCTGCACCAAAGCCGAGTTAAGCAACCCAGGTTGAACCAAGTTAATCGAGCCTGGCTGCACCAGGGGGGTGATAGTTGTTGCCTCCAAAGACTGCGCACTTGATTGAGGTGATTCCGCGGACTTAGATGACGTCTTTTTGAAGAAGTCCCGTATGCTTAGCGGTTTTGGTGTTTTTAGAATGTGTCTGGCGTTGGCCGAGACCTCTGTGACGTCGGGTTGTGTTGCTCTCCTTCTTTTGGGCGCTGTATACTTCCTCACTTTTCCTGATCTCATTGTTTCCCAAGGGCCTGGGGTTGAGTTTGGGCTCTTCTGGTTGCTCTCGGTCCAACACCAGTGGTACTTTATTGCAGCTTTGTTGCAGCTATGAAACAGCAGCGGATTTTCGGGATACTAGCTTCTGACTTCTGGAGCTGTATGCAGGTTAAGCGCTAAGCAGCTATATTAGTGTATGGCACCCCCCTGCTCTCCCCGTCCCCGTCCCTCCTGCGCGGGTCTCCCAGCCCTACCCCAACCTGCTGACACCACCACCTGCCGAAAACAACCAGAGCTGCGTGCTGCGCAACTCTGGGAGGCACGTGCAGGCACCACAGAGCCTGGGGGTGAAATGGAGCCAACCGGGTCTGGGTGGCTAGTCAAGACTCAGCCGGCCTGGATGGGGAGCAAGGGGAGCAAGGGGAGCAACCCAAAAACTGGTGGGCTCCCGTGGCCAACCAAGCGGCGAGCAACGAGTAAGGGATAGCTGAGGGCGGTAAGTGCTGGGAAATGAGGCGCCCACGAGAGCAACAGGAGCACCACAGGCCGCGAGGGCTACAGAAACTGGGCCGGTGGAGAGAAATCAGAGAGAACACAAGAACTCTGAGGCTCTGAGTGCGTTAAGCACAAACGCCGAGCAGACTCCAGGCAAGCAGCGCGCCAGGGGGGGATAGCTGGGGGGACCAGAGAAGGAGCCGCCCGTCCACCGGAGTGAACGATGGCAATGGTACGAGAGATTAATCTCAAATTACCCTCTCAGTCAGCCCCTGTCAGTCATTCTCCATGCCCCCACCCGTGTGCGCTGAACGCCGAATGCTGCCTTACCGTGAGTCACACTGGTCTCTCAATCGTCCTCCCCGAGGGCACGCTTGTACGCCTCGCCTCGCTGTGCCCCTGCTGTGTCCTCGCCGAGCCCGCAGCTCCCCGCTCTCAGAGCGGCCCCCGCACACCCGGCACCCGCCGCCGGCAGCGTCTCCGCTCACCTGCACTGCCACGCCTACCTGTCGAACCTCGGGAGTCACGTTAGGAGGATGCGGCCAATCACCAAAAAGCGTTTCATGTAACCTCTGTCATGGCATTCAAAATGGCTGCCGCTTACGCGCACGTACGAGTCTGAAAAGGGACAAGATGGCGCCGATAATGTTTATGCCACAATCTAGATTTTAACAGTCCTCCCTTTTCAACATATCTAGCCAGCTTGTCAATTTACGTCAATCCCCATGATATTTCTTACTTCAAGGTCATACAAGGCTTTCATGCGTTCGGTTTCAAAGTCCAGAGTCTTACGGCAGATACAGTTAGTCAAAAGTGAGCATAGAGGTGGCAAACATTGAATACCCAGGCAGAATCCACATATTACGACAATCGGTATCAATACGATCATAAACAACCTCCACCCCCAGTCCTTTACAGCACTCCAGAACCAACTCCCAAGTGACCATTCTTCTTGTTCCTGATGAACCTCTGAGGAAAGTCTGTGGAGGTGTTCGATTGCTTTGTAGACTGAGGGCGAGTTATCTGGCACGTAGGTGCAACAGCTGGACCCGATGATGCGGCATGCTCCTCCACGGTCAGCTAGAACCACATCTAGAACAAGGCGGTTCTGAAGAGTCACCAGGCGGACTGCCTGAAGCTCGGCTGTATTGTTAGTGAGGATGCCAGCCGTGATGTTCATGGTCGTTTCTACTGCCTGGGTCAGGTGTCGGATGGCGCGGCTGTTTGCCATTGGGCCCCACAGTGGAGCAAGTCCCTTCACTGCATCCAGGAACTGTGCTCCGGTGGAGTCGGCTTGGTCAATGTCTCTTGCGCGCTTCTGCTGGTGATGGTTTTATGGGGGCCACGTACGTTGGGGGGAGAATGAAGGCGATGTATACAGGTGCCCCCCCAACCTTTTGGCAGCCAAGTGTAAGCTTTGGTGCCACAAACAAAGTACATGTTCGGAGAAGCAACAAAGGAGGGGGGATCAATTGAGTCCAATGTTCTGGTGATGTGGCAGGAACTGTGGCCCACCAGCTGTGTTCCCAGGCCTTCGAGGCACACGAGGCCCATGACATTGATAACAGACAGAGCCACAGTCAGAGTGGCAGCAGTTCGTTTCCGTAGGTAGGAGAAGGTGGGTCTGGCTGGATTATGGAACACCTGCATTTCAACTCGTTCCTTGGCAGGGATGTCCATCTGGAAGGAGGGACCAGAGGTCAAAGGACAAAAGGGAGCAGATGTTCTTCCGGTTTTGTTCAGCCAGAACCCATGGTAGAAGTGTGATACTGTTTGACCTGAAGTGGCGTTGTCCTTGTAGCTCTCTTGCAAGAGAATCAGCCAGGCGAGGCAGGAGCCGTGAACTGAGAAAGGGGAAGGGATGAAAGGGATGGAGTGTCCGGTGGCATGCGGGAGCAACCCGCAGATCCAGCAGTTGGTGGCGTTGGCGGCAAGGTTGTGTTGGTGCAACAGTTGCACGAAGGAATTGTTCCAGAACTCCTTACGCCTTTCTCGGAGCTGAGGTGAAAGGGAGATTAGGTGATGCTCTTTCATAGTGGTTGGCTGTGCAGTGGTCATCAATATCTGATGAGCGAGTGCGCTCTCTTCCGCGATCCAGAAGGAAGTCATGAGGAGGAGGCAAAAGAGGAGGACAATGAAAAGGGCAATTGTCTTTGAGTTGTGTATACTGTCAGTCTTTGGGTTCCGGTAGTGGGTATTTCCGGTTGCTTCCATCATCTTCTTATCTGGCGCTTCCATCATCTTTGAGGTGCTCGGTAGTGGGCAGAACCGCAGACTTCGTTTAGCTTCTCACCGGGTAACCCTTGGTTGAGTTTAGGCTACCGTTCTGAGATTCAACTCAGTCTGTGGTCTACTTAGCCGAAGCTCCCTCCTTTCGATGCAGGAAATACCCTTCCCTGGATGGCACAGTGGGATCAGAGATTTTTGCAAGTTCGAGTGCCTCGGTATCAGGATAACAGTTCAGTGATGCCCGGTCTTTGTTCAGCAGTTCTTCTTGGGTGCTGACGTTTTCTGTCGTGGTCAGGGTCGAGGAGACCTTCTTACAGTGGTGTGCGTGCAGCCAGTGGCGTTTCCCCTCCACTCGAAGAGCCGTCCGGGTGGTGATCAGTACTTGCCAGGGGCCCGTCCACCGGGGTTCCAGACTCTTCGCCCGTTGGAAATTTCGGATCAGCACATAATCCCCCGGTTGGATATCGTGACCCGGACCCCTGGAAGCGTCGGGGATGGCCTGCTGCACCTGCTGATGAATGACAGACAATGTTTTAGTCAATTTGCACAAGTAATCAGATAGTAGGACGTCCGGGACGTCGTGAATGGAGGTCGGTTTAGGGGCAGTCCAGAGGTTCATCGGTCGCCCAAATACAACCTCGTAGGGGGTCAAATGGTGTTTAGTGGGAGTGGAGCGCATCGATAGCAATGCCAGTGGGAGGGCATCCGGCCATTTAAGTCCTGTGGTGGCCACTATCATCGACAGTTTTAGTTTCAGTGTGGCGTTGTGTCGCTCAACTAAACCAACAGATTGGGGGTGAAAAACTGCATGAAACCTCTGTTTTACACCCAACCCTTTCAAGATTAGTTGGATAACTTCGGCTATGAAGTGGGGGCCGTTGTCGCTCCATAGAATTCGACAAAGACCGTAGCGAGGGAAAAACTCTTTCAGCAGTACCTTGGCAGTGGTCATGGCAGTGTTATAACGGGTTGGATAGGCTTCTACCCATTTGCTGAAAGCACACACAATGACTAATACATACATCAGGCTTTGGCATCTTTCTAGTTGGATGTAGTCCATCTGGAGGACCTCGAAAGGATGGTCGGGGACTCCAAACCCTCCCCGGGGTACCACAGTTCCTTTCCCAGGGTTGTGTTGCAGGCAGATAAGGCATTGCTGGACCAGGCGTCTGGCTGAGTCGGGATTTTGTCGTTGTGCCAGACCTTGGAGATGAGTTTGATCATGGGGGCAGATCCTATGTGTGCAGGGGAGTGAGCCATAGTCAGTATGGGGATCAGGTATGAGTTGGGTAGCAACCATTTGTTAGTGTCCTTTGTCTGCCAGCAGCCTTCATTGTCTTTCATTCCCACCCGTGTCCATTCAGTCAATTCGTGTGGTGAGCTGGCCATCTGGATGTCCCTAATTGTCTCCCTAGCGTCAGTCCATTTTTCTGCTTGTGACCTGGTCACATACATGCGTGTCGTCGTCCTATTCTCAGCTGTGGTTCGGGCGGTGATGTCGGCCAGCGCGTTTCCCTGTCCGACTAAGTCTGTCACCTTCCTGTGTGCCTGGCATTTGATTACAGCTAATCGTTTGGGGAGGAGAACTGCTTCAATCAGGGCAGAGACTAGATCTCCGTGGAGGATGGGCGTGCCGTGGGACGTCAGGAATCCCCTTTCCCTCCACAAGAGTCCAAAATGATGAACCACCCCGAAGGCGTACTGGCTGTCCGTGTAGATGTTTGCCGTAGTCCCTGTTGCTAGAATACATGCTCGTGTGAGGGCAATCAGTTCTGCCGCCTGTGCGGATCGTTGCGTGATACAGGCGGTTTCAACTACAGTTCGGGCTGTGGTAACTGCATAGGCAGCTGAGGTGGTGCCGTCGGGGAGTTTTATGCAGGAGCCGTCTACCCATAGCTCTCCGTCAGGGTCTGTGAAGGTGGTGTCTCGGAGGTCAACTCTACTCCTAGTCTGTTCGTCTGTGAGGGTCACACAGTCATGTATAGGGGGGACATTTGGGTCGTTTTCGGGCAGAGGCAACAAGGTGGCTGGGTTCAGTGTGGTGCATCTTTTCAGCGTGATGTGGGGTGCCAGTAGTGTCAGTTCGTATCCGGTCAGTCGTGCGCTAGTCAGGTGTTGTGTTTTAGTCTGGTTTAGGAGGGTGTCAACAGCATGAGGTACCAATACCGTGAGGGAATTCGAGAGTACGATCCCCTCACTTTGTCGGATAGAGACAGCAGCGGCAGCTACGGCTCGAAGGCAGGCAGGCAAGGCTCTCGCTACGGGGTCAAGGGTGGCAGAGAAATAGGCACATGGTCGTTGCTTGGGGCCAATGGTTTGAGTCAAGACAGACAAAGCGCACCCCTCCCTTTCGTGGGTGTAGAGAGAGAAGGGTTTGGTGTAATCGGGGGTTCCTAGGACTGGTGCAGAACAAAGGGCGTCTCGAAGTTCTTTGAAGGAGGATTGGCATTCGGGGGTCCAAGGGAGTGGGAAGGGGACATCTTTGGCTAGTAGGGAAAGTAGTGGCTTTACAATGAGGCTGAAATTTGGCAACCACTGCCGGCAGAAGGAGGTGAGGCCTACCAGGGAGCGGAGTTGTTTCTGGGTCTTTGGGACAGGGGCGTCTAGAATGGCCTGGATTCGATCGGGTGTAAGCTGTCTCCCATCTTTGGACAAGAGGTGGCCTAGGTAGGTGACCTGGGTTTGGCAGAATTGCAACTTCTTCTTGGAGACCTTGTGGCCATTTTCCGCAAGGAAGTGCAAGAGTTGGATGGTGGCTGTGACTTCAAGCGGAGTGGTGTCGGCCGCCAAAAGGATGTCATCGACGTACTGTATCAGCACCACTCCCTCCGGTAGCTGAACGGCGTCCAGCTGCCTCTTGAGGGCCTGGCTATAGATGCTGGGACTTTCTGTGTAACCTTGGGGAGCTCTACAAAATCTATATGAGCGGGATTTTAACGTGAAGCCGAAAAGGTAGCGGCTGTCTGGGTGGATGGGGATGGAGAAGAAAGCGTTCTTGAGGTCTATTACAGTGAAGGTGGTGGATGTGGAAGGAATAAGGGTCAGAATGGTGGCGATATCTGAGACCACGGGGTACTGAGGTACCACTACTTTGTTGACCTCTCGAAGGTCGATGATGAAGCGGTACGCTTTCTCATCTCCCTCGCCTTGCTTCTTTACAATGGGTAGGATAGGGCTGTTGCAAATATTGCTGACTACTTCCTCTACCACTCCTGCCTCAACCAGGGACTGGATTATCATTACCAATGCCTTCTCACCTTCGGGCGATATCCGATACTGTGGGAGTTTTGGGAGTATCGCATCTTGGCGAACAGTTATGCGCACGGGGTCGATCATCATTCGTCCCACATCAGCGTCAGTTTTAGCCCACAGATACAGAGGTAGAGAGTCAAGTAAGGATGCGTCAGCGTCAGAGATGGAGAACATGTGTCGTGCGGGATGGGGCCTGAGCAGAGTCGGGTTATCATACAGAATGACCCGAACTCCGTCCTGTGAACACCTGATAGTAGCTCGGAAATGCTTCAGTAAGTCAAGTCCCATAATGGCATCGGGGGTGTTGGAGGAAAGCAGAAACGTCGTGTCAGTGGGGTTACTGTCCAAGTCGAAGGAGACCGGTGCGGATAAGGGGTTAGTGGAGGGCGTTCCATCAAAGCCTATTGATGTTATGTGTGAGCCAGACAAGGGTGCCCTTGGAATCAGTCGTTTAGATAACGCACTACGTGTTGCGCCAGTGTCTACCAGGAATGGAGATTTCGTACCTAGGACCTTAGCGGTGACATAAGGACCTTGCTGGTCAACATAGAGCTCGACTGCATCCCTTCCTTGCCCTTGGCAGTCCTATGCGAAGTCGCGGGCATTGTCGCAGTCAGTCTGTTGACACTGATTCTGCCGGGGACGGTCAAATGTGTTCGGTCTGCCAGTTCTGTCATTGTTGGTGTTATGGGTGTGCCCCCATCCCTGCTCTCTAGTCTTGGGGCCATTCGTCGTATCCCTCGTCTCTTTATTTTTAATCATTTCCAGAAGAACCGGACATTGAGACTTCCAATGACCAAATCCTTTGCAAACCGCACACTGGTTCTCATCGAGGTCTGTTCGTGGAGCGCCGGGTGTGGGTGTGCGGTCTCTAGGGGGTGGATTTCTAGGGGCGTTCGACTGGTAATTTCCTCTATACTGTTCCCTTCCTGTCGTTACTCCTTGCAATTGAGCAATCATCACTCGTTCTTTCAAGTCCTTTTTCTTTTTCTCAGTCGCCCTACCGTTCTCGTTCTTTTGGTGTTCGTAGTACTGAGCCATCTGAAGGATAGCTGCAGGTTTGGAGGCCCCCCTACTACTCTCGCTCGTCTGTAATTTCTGGGAGACTTCTTGCGATAGACCCTTTACGTAGTTTTGCACGAATAGGTGTTGTCCGGTTGCAGTGGTCATGTCTTGGCCACTGTAGTCGGAGAACACCGTCTCAAATCGGGAGAAGTATTCTGATACGTCTTCCTGGGGCTTCTGACGGCAAGCCGTGACTATTGACCAGTCTACCTTCTTCTCTGGGGTCAATGTCTTTAGCTTCTGAACTATTTTGTCCGGGAGTTCCAGTATGTCTTTTACCGGTTTCTTCCCGGGCTCTCGCTGTCTATCTAGTTCACTGAGTTGGTTCCAGGTATGTCCGAACAGATCTGTGTGGTCGGTTTTCCGGATTTGCTTCCACACGTCAGCCGGCAGACATAACCCGAAAAACAAGTCAATGTCCGCTAGAGTCATTATCGTTGAACCCAAGGCTGTACCTAGCTCGGTATAAAATGCTGTCGGGTTCTTTCTTAAATCGGGCAGGGTTTGTCTAAAAGTTAAAATATCTTGCCGATCCCATGGTTGATAAACCCAGTTTTACACAACCCTTCCCTTCGCATCTGCGTGGTTGATATCGTCGTTTGTCCCCTGACCTCGCGGGGGGACCCAGTAGGGGGCGGCTTCTCTGATAGGCATCATAGTGTTGGCTACTTCTGATGAGGACCCAGTCGTTTCAGGGACTGTAATCTTAACTTCTGGTTTCTGTTCCGTGAGGTGGCAGAAGACCTCAAGCGTTTGCCTGAAGAGGTCCGTCGCGTCGTGCTCAGCCTCGTCTCCAACATTGACTTTTCTATATAAAGCGGTCAGTTTAGCAGGACCCTGACTCTGATACCTATCCTCATATGCGTTCAGGGTGTGGTAGCTAAACCGTAAAATGAAATACCGTCTGTGGCTACCGGCATGTGAATTGTGCATATCTATCGTGTATTCTTCGCTCTCCTTCCGTTCTACCAGTGTCTTTGCTATCTTGTCAATTCCCTCCCGCTCATCTTTGCTCAATCTATTCAGTCTGGCTGGTGGCTGCTTGCTAGTCTCGAGTTCATCTGATGTCGCTACTAATGCGGCCGGTGCGGAGGCCGTGAGGGCTGGGGTACTAGCTCCAAGGTTTTTCTCATTTGCACTCGGAGCTGGCGGGTGCTGTACTAGAGGTTGGGAGGGGGCGTATAGGGGGGGCATGTAGATGATCGGAGGACCTAGCAGTAACTCATCGTTCGCCCGTTGTTTGGAGGGCAGCTCAGGGTAGAGCGTAGAGGGGGTCCTAACAGGGCATTGACCTGCCGACTCAGATTCCTG
Source organism: Lissotriton helveticus (assembly GCF_964261635.1). NCBI lineage: Eukaryota > Metazoa > Chordata > Amphibia > Caudata > Salamandridae > Lissotriton > Lissotriton helveticus. The sequence continues at coordinate 65,918,103 of NC_136064.1, forward strand.
CCTTTGTCTGCTTTCCTGTCTTTCTTTTATTTCTTCTTCTAGTTTCTTAGCGGTCAGATGGGCTGCCTTTCGTAACTCTTTTCCTATTCTTGCTTCTTCTCTTTTCTTTCGTTGCTCTGCTTCTTTGCGCCACATGCCGAAACTATCAAGCATAGTGGGCGTTGTTTTATTGTTACAAAGGGCTGTTTCCAGCACGCTTATTTTTGCGTCATCGAAGGATCCTATCAGTGGCCACTGACTTTCCTGATCCTTTTTAGTATATTTATGCCATAACTTACTATAAGCTACGGCGACTAGTCCATACTTTAAAAACATATCCTTATTAGGGGTGCCCTCCAGAGGAGCCGGATGATCCACCTCTAATAAGCGGTCCGGGCTGAACCAACTACTGAACAATGGGGAGAAGATAGGCATGACGGTTTACAATGGGGACAAAGGTCTGCACTACCTATCCTTTCACTGCTTACAAAGACTAGACAGAATATCTCTATTCAACGTTATTTGTGAGCAGAGAATACCTCCAAAGAACCAATATCGAACAATCAATGTCCGCTCAATCAAACAATCAGTGACGAGAAAGAAATAGGCACGACGGGTTACAACGGGGGCAAAGGCCTGCGTTACCTATTCTTCACTATCTGCAAAGGAGAACAGAATACGTTTATCCTTCCCCGTTTGTAGACAGAGAATTCTCGAGAAAGCAATCCTCGAACAAACAATGTTCGGGCAAACAATCAATCAGTGGGGGAGAAAAATAGGCACGACGGATTACAACGGGGGCAAAGGCCTGCGTTACCTACCCTTCACTACCTGCAAAGGAAGAGAGAATACTTTCTATTCCTCTCCGTTTGCAGACAGAGAATCTCCAAGAGAACCAACAATTCAGAGAGTAATACTAGTATTTTCCAATCAACCAATCAAATATTTCACAGTTTGTCGTGTTTACACGACCTTACCCGGACCGCGTGGACAGTTTCCTGTGTTCCGATTCCAGCGCCCGATCGTCCTCTATCTTCTGTCGTGGCACTCCTGATGGTTCCCAGTCAGGACCGTAGATCACTCGAGAGAGGTCTGTTCGGAACCAGTGAAGTTCGGATGATCGGCTGCCAGACGAGGGTCTATCGGGCAGGTGCACTTCCCGATCGTTGCAGTCGTTCACTCCGTCGTCAGGACCTCTCCCACTGGATCCACGTGTCGCTGATGGGCCCCACGTTGGGCGCCAATTGTTAACAAAGGGTTCAGGCAGATCAGGTCGATTACCCCTTTTTGAGGTTTGCCCGGCGTCAGCCGCTTCTCACCCAACTCACGATTTATCAAATAAAGAGGCAGGCGCTGGAGACTGGAAGGCAGGAGACAGGAGTTTATTCCGACGGAGGAGAACACATCAGATCAGACAACGAGGTATCGTTTCGAGGTGCTCTACCAACATCTCCGAGGCCTGGCCTCTTATACACAGTTTTATGGTTTTATTGCATTCATTGCATCCGTAATATTACTTTGAAGTACTGCATGACATCCTCGGAATCCCCGGTCCAGACCCGTTCCCACACACATCTATAGTAGAGTTCCCACCCCGATCTCAGCATGTGATGGCAATTGCGCAGCTGGACATTCCGCTGGGAACGGGAATGTAGGCGATCGGTCGGGTCCAGGGGTGTGAAGGTATTGATTAATCTCTGTTCCTTTGATGTGGGGTGAGTTCCTGCAGTGGGGGCAATAAACTGCATCTGTTGAGCTATGTGATGGCTTGGGGTCAGGCCGGACAATCGGGCTGGGAGGAAGAGGTTATCAAAGGGCCTGTTCTATGAATGAGATGAAAGAGTGGGGGGGGGGTGCAGCACGGGATGTGGCTCGAAGACAGGGTCGCGCTGGAGGTGCGTTATGAGTCAAGCAGGAAGGACCGGGGGCTGTCGGGTATGCTTGCGAGGCTGGGGGGTGAGGGAGAGAGAGAGAGAGAGAGAGAGATAGACGCTAGCTATCGGGAGTGGGCAGAGAGGCCATGGCATTCAAAATGGCTGCCGCTTACGCGCACGTACAAGTCTGAAAAGGGACAAGATGGCGCCGATAATGTTTATGCCACAATCTAGATTTTAACAGATGGATGGTTGAATAAGGCAGCTGTCCCACAGCCCTGGAAACATGTGGGGGATACCACCCTGCTGAAAAAGCTAACCGCGGATCCCAGAGTCGTGGATAATTTCAGACCAATCTCCCTGCTTCCAGCCTGCACGAAGATGTTAGAAAAAATGATAAATAAACAGCTAAATGCCTGTCTTGAAGCCAATATCTGCTGCACTCCATGCAGTCAGGTTTCAGGGCTAAGCATAGTACTGAGTCTGGTCTGTTGGAGGTGACAGAATACCTCAAACTAAGGGGGTCATTAGGGTGATGGGAGGACTTTGTCCGCCCGCCATCCTATCGGATAACGGGACCGCCCGCCATATGGGCGGGGGTCCCATGGGGAGAATTAGGATGCGCCCGCCACAGTGGCGGGTGCATCCTGTATTTTTAACATTGCGGCAGATGGTGCTGAATGCAACGCCCGCCGCAATGTCAAAAATACATGTTGTGCATTTCAAATCACAACGTGACAGGCACCGCGGGGTGCCTGCCACGTTGTCCTTTGAAATGCAAGGGGGTACCATAGGTACCCCCATGTGCACCTTCTACGGAGTTCTTGGGGACCCGCAACGGGCCCCCAAACTAGACTCCGCATGCCTTTCCGTGGCGGCATTGGAAAATGCCCATGGTAATATGGCTGACGGTGTCTGATAGACACCGCCATCATATAAACCCTTTTCCGCCCCGGTCGCATTAAGCGGCGGATGGTCTTTCCGTCCGCCGTGGACCCCCCAGGCATACTAATATGGCGGGGGGTCATTCCGGCAAGGATGACGGGCAGATCGCCCCTGCCAGGCAGGCGGTGGCTACCGCCGGCCTGGCGGGGGCGATCCGCCCACCATCCAAATGGGCCCCTAAGCCTAGATCAGGGAAACACAGAGGTGGTAGTAATGCTGCTTGATCTTTCCGCAGCCTTTGACATTGTGTTGCATTCCGTTCTTTTAGGCACGCTGACCGAGTGCAGCATCTGTGACTAGAAGTGGATAAAATCTTTCCTGTCAGTCAAATTTCACACTGTCCACCTTCCATCTCATTCCTGAGCTCCTAAGTCAATACAAGATTGGGTCTTACAGGGCTCGGCTCTCGGCCCCACATTGTTTAACGTCTACCATCCGCCACTAGCAGACATCATTCAACCGTTCGGCTTAAAGGTGATGTCTTATGCAGATGCCCTCAGACCACATTCTCCTACAAGGAGGTGAATTAGAAGCTACAGGAGTCATTAAGCTGTTGCCTTATCACGGTTGCTGGCTGGATGAATAACAATTGTTTCAAATAAAATTCTGATAAAACAGAAATATTGTTTTTCAAAGCATCCAGTTCTGTATAGTTCAGCATCTGATGGTATCCTGACCTGGGAGCCCCACCCGCTCAGTGAAAAATTATAGGCATTGATGAAAAATAACTCACCTTCTGCCCTAAGCATCGATGCAATGCAGCGCGCGCGCGCAACGAAATTCGTTTTATTTATTTCTTTATTAACTGAACTCCGTTCGGCCTTATGTTGAAGTTTACTACCTCCCACCCTACCCCTCCCACGCCCCGCCCCACCACCCTGCAGCACTCCCACGAGGAGCCGCCACTGCCCTTAGCAGTAGCAGAGTCCTGTTTTTCTCTGTTGAAGAGTCTAAAGAAGATCTCTAATCTTGTGATTGAAAGCACTCAAAAGACCATTAGTCATGCATGGATTACTTCACGCCTCGACTATGCTGGCATATGTCATCTAGGCCCACCTGACTATCTGATACAACGTATACAGTATGCACTAAATGCTTCGGCAAGACTCATGTGGCACCAGCCTGTCAGCGTTTGGTTACCATGCACCTTAAGACGCTGCTTTGGCTTTTAAGTGTGGTAACGCATTGTCTTCAAATGCCTGGTGTTAAGTTTTAGAGCTGATCTTGAGAGAAGCCCTACATATATCAGTCAAAGGATTATTCATTTTCAACCGACTAGATCTCGCAAATTCTCCCGCCAGTTTCTACTACAAATGCATAGAGTGAGATATACCCATACTGGTGATCCATTTTCAAGGTGGTCTTCTTTGCTTGTAACACTGGGAGGCCCTGTGGTGCAGCTGAGCTCTCTACAAATGCTTCATTCATTCATTCATTGTTATTGATGCATCTGCATGGTGGACGATTGGGGATTTGAACTCCAGACGTACCAAGGAATTATGTCAAAATCTTGCTTTTTTGTACTATTGAAAAAAGCACTGATGTCAAGAAAGAATTAATACACCAGGCATACATAAACAGAACTGAGCAGACCTGAAAACCATAAACCAGAAGGTGTATTAAGAATTTTTTTTTAGCTTTGCTTTTACCTTGTGTATGAATGGGACTTGATGAATCATGATCTAGGATAAGTAAGCAATTAAAGTCCCCACTATTCCATATCTATCCAGGCAACTGAGATAGCTACAACCCTGGTGCCAATAAAGGTGGCGGCTCATATAGCACCGAAGCATAGTAAGACACAATAACAATCTACTTGGAAATTGTATTAAAACTATCATCCAACAGCCTTGGGTATTGGATATGAGGTTCTTGCAAGACCAGCATTGGGCGATTTTAATAACAAGGAGTGCCACTCCACAGACAGTGGCAGTAGCTGAAGAAAAAATATGTATACTCAAGCCACAGAAGTGTCTTCATTCTTTCTTTTCGCAAACAAAATGAGTTGTTGAAGGGCGATCATAGTGGGTTTTCTGCTTCTTTGCCATTCCTAGATTGCATACCCATTGCTCCTACTATGAAGTCCATTAACAATGTATCTATTAATCATGTCATGGTTTAAAATAGAGCTGGTCTATCCTTTCTCTAGCAATTGTGCATAATGAACATCCAGAAATCATCATATATTTTTGCATGTCCACTTTCTATTTTGCACTCCCCCCTCCTTTGTGCTATCGAATCTGCCATCTATCCCTTTTCTGGGGTGATACCATCCCATCCCCTAATATCATCACATGACAACCCCTTTCGATCCCTTCTCACTTTTGAGAAGCCATTGTTTCATTCCCAAAGTTGGGAATTCCCAAAGTGCTGAGGTGTTGCATCCCATCAAGAAATGTATTGGACTAATACGCTTGAACCAATTGATGATCTTCAAAAACTTGAAATCAATCAGCTCAAAATCCTTTTAATTTTGCAAGCTGATGAAGCTGTGAATGAACACCAAAGTTTCCAAATGTAAGCATTAATTTCTTCATACCCCATCTTCATCTAGAGGTTTTAAAGGAGAGATCTGGGTGTACCAAAAAATAAAAATCATTGGCTATTTGGATTGTTTTTTTCTGAATGGCTTTGGTTAACATCAGTTCCATGATCTGAAAATCCATGAAATTGATCAGAATTGTGAATGGCGTGCAACAGGTTTCTGTTTGCTGAATGGAATTGTAGAATAGACAAATATTTTGGAGATTCGAGGATCTAAACTTTAAACTTTTTGAGTAAATTGGTTTCAAACAATCATATTTTTGCAGTCTTCCTTTGATTCTGGAGCAGCTACTACCCTTAGATTCAACAATCTAGCACAGTTCTCCTACTCCCCTTAGCTTTTAGACTGGGCAATTATTTGCTCTTTTAGGGGTTGTAAGCTAGACTCTTCTAACTTTGGGAATCATTGTTCCAGCTAATCTAAAACCTCAAATTGTTGATCAATATTGTCGATGATAGTTTGAATTGTTTACAATTATTTAGCTTGTTAAGTTTTTAATTAATTGGTTTTGGTAAACGAAAAATCTGAGGATTGTTTTTATGGGTGATTTAATGTGGCCTGAAACCTACTTGTATTATCATAGGACATACACAGGGACAATTTAATGGGCTGTGTTTGTTGGGCTGATTCAGACATACTGCCTGTTATGTTTAATTCTTCTGAAGAAGAAGTGTGTTTGGGATTTTGGGGTTACATGATTAAAGGAGAGGGTCTGTCCAGTAATTTTCAGTCCGTGCAAAGCTTGTCTGGCCTACTAAATTGTGCAGTGCTGGTGTTAAAGGAGAATCTATCGATCAGAGAGAAACTTGCAGGTATTGAAGAATGCTCGGTTAAGATAGACAACTCAGGAGAGACTGCCAAATTGGTTTTGGAGGAAATATTTGAGGCTTCATTCAGTTTGTTTTTGTTTGTTGATTGAACCCTAAATAGAGATCCTTTATTGTGCAGTGTTTGTTCTTTAGTCCTGTACAATTTGCAGCATGTTGTCAGTCATACAGGCATTAGTTTCACTTGATTTAATATGTCTTTTATCTTTTACTTGCAGCATCTTTTGGGCGAGTAGGAGGAATAAAGCCCAATGCTTGAAATTCAATATTTTCATGAAGGCCGTTGTCCCCAGGCACGACCGGCACAGGTCAGAGTGGTGGGGGCAGGGTGGGGTACAAGTCGACAGACAACGGGATAGGTAAAATGAAATAGAAAATGAAATAAAACTACTTACTTTGCCCTCGTCACATCACCGAGCACAAGATAAGTGGTTTTATTAAAAAAAAATATATGTTTTACCTATCCAATTGTCTGCAGACTCCCCCGCCCCCACACCTCTCCCCTCAGCTCCACCTCTCTTTACCTGTGCCGGCCGCACTTGGTAGTCCCCATGACCACATTCACCTTCCAACTCAGCAGCCCTTGCAGTCCCCCTTATCCTCATCCATGGACCTCTTTACCTCACTCAAACAGCTCCCTGATACCATAGGGAGAGGAACCAGATGGTCTGGGAAAGAACTAGGAACACTGGTCTGCCACTGGGGAGGCCCACCCAAACGTAATTACTCATTGCCATTGTGAAAGTGATCTCCACCATACTTTTATGTTTATGGTGACATACATTGCAAAGGACCAAACTGTACTCACCAAAAGACTTTCACCTACGAAACAATACTCCAGGGCTTACAGAATAATGGATGCAAGAAACCGTTGTTTCAGTGATAATAAAATGGCACATTCAATCCTGCAATGTCTTCTGAGACTGCCAGCACCATTATGCCATGCAAACTATAATCGTGGAGAGGATTAATATGCATTATATTGGAATAGATAGAATTTTTATATCAGCCTACAACAAGCATTGGCAAAGTCAATAGTTGGGACCAACTGTTTTGGCATGCTTTTTAGCAATGCTGTACAGCATGAGCAAGATGCTGTGTAGCCTAGCCAAAAGAGAAAAGGGTCCAAGTCACAGAGGCTGCATCATTTTGAAAGTGCATGCATACATGATGATATGTGTGCACACATGTTTAATGATGCTTTTGCCCCTACAAAATGACATGAGAAATCTATTGCTTTTAATATAAACTTAAAATGGACTTACATGCTGCCTCCTCTCTTTCCTGGCTTCCCATTGGTTGCTGTGCGTGCCACTTACATTTTTTCCATTTCTATTGGCTGTAGAATATTTCCCTGCATTTACCAATCCTTGTTCCTCGTCTGCTTCTCTATTCAGTTTCCCGCCATCGAAATACTGTTAACATCCGCTTTGGTGGAACTATATTTTCATAAAGTTTTGCATTTTACTATTGTAGCATATTTATATAACAAATTATCACACGAAGAGATTAAATGATTTGAATAGAATGACAGGATGCAGCGCAGCGCCGCCAAGATTCGAAACAGGATCCCCAGCTCTTGAGTCAGCAGCTCTAGCCACTGTGCAATATCCTCTACTCCCATGTTATCTGTCAGGGAGCTCTTTCCTTCTCCCGGACGATAACATAGCTCTTTATTCTTTACATAGGTGAAACCGATGCATTACCAATGCTGGGTTTATTTACCGATTCTAAGTAAATAGATAAAGTAGTTTGAAAGCTCATTTTGTTTTGTTACAGACAGAGATGCATGCATCAATTTGCTGCCTGTTCCCTCTCAAACTTAAAAAATATATTTTTTAAAATACTATGCGTGTGGGCAACAGAGGAGTGGGTTGGATCAGCAATGGGGTGTGGGAGAAGGAGGGGAAAAGCAGCACACAAAGGAAAGCAAAATGAGGAAGGGGGAGAAGCACATTAGTGACAAAGCAACACTGAGCACGCACAAGGGAAGAAGTTTGGCAGGGGAGAAGCACACGAGAAAGAGCGTGCAACAGAAGTGAGACATTAACATGGAGCACAGGGGCAAGTATCTGGAGCGCTGAGGAGCACACAAGTGAGAGAGCTAGAAAACACATGCACTCTCATGGAGTACTTAAGTGGCAAGAAAAAAGTAGTTTCCTAAAATGGAGCAGTGGAAGGATAGAAGCCAGGTAATCAAAGATGGTAAAGAGGCTCTACTTCAGGGGACGAACAACACACAAGAAAGACAATCTGGGACAAGGGAAGACATCAAATACAATGCAAGCGAGAGTGACAATCAAGCAACCAATGGTAAGCAATAGGTGGACTGTAAACCCACTGTAAGTTCTTGGGTAGCCCACAAAAAGTATTTTACAACAAGACAGCTTGTAATGTCTGGTAGGCGAGACCTAAAATGGTATTCAGCTTGTTTTCTACCCTAGATGGTAGGCACATAATAAATTCACATAGATGGTGTCATGCAGTAAGCATGTGTGCCATCAAGAGCCTATATACTCCTATGGCATTCATCTCTCACGTATGGTGGTACATGGTCTGCCGCATAATGTAACATGAGTATTCATGGGTTGATTTTGAAAATGAAAGTTGTTTACAAATTCAGCAAGTATGAGTGTTTTTGTAGGCTTTGAAAACAAACATGCCCTCAATTACCCTTGTTTAATTAACATTGGGAATTAAATTATTCATAGACGTGCTAATGATTAATTTGATATATTCATTGACTTTCAGGTACCAAAATTAAACAATAGACTGTGTTAGTCAGTGGATCTCATTAATTTAAGATCCCTACAACCTTGTCATAATAGAATCTCTGAAAATGATTGCAACAGCCTACAGTGAGGTTCATGGATCAGAGGGCCACACATGCATTGGTAACAACCTCATTGCGCAAAGCCTGTCCATAGGATAAACTGGACTACTTATAGAGAAGGTGACATACGTCACCTTCTCTGAATATAGGTAAACAAGTTTATTCCATTATACTTAACAGAATGTGTAAAAAAGCGTAAAATATGTTGAATGTCGCACATCTGGAATTTTTTATATTTTTATTTACCTATTGGAATGGTATATTTTGTGATTTCACAAGGAGGAAAGTCTACTATTTTCCCTAGACCTTGAGGGATATTCAAATGAATGACAGGGGTCTGTGAGGAGACTGCAATAATTTAGCATATAGAATATAACTTTTCAACCAACTTGCATATAGTATTAACGAAAACAAATGTAGGTCTGCTGAGGTCACCTGCCATATAAATAAATGATACCCCCCACAGCTATAGGGAATAACCAGTCATAAGGTGACAGAGCTCCTAAAATGTTTAGTTGGGTGAGCTGACATGCTTTGGAGAGTTTTGCTCAGGGGAAAAACTATATAGGCAAAATGATCTTTACCAACCATCTGCAGATTTTGGATGAGAAGACTTCAATGCACGTGCCCAGACTGGAAAGGTCTCGTCTTGTCCTTTGATGCTAGTTCCGATGAGAGTGTTGGCATTCAGGAAGCGTGTCCCCCTTGAAGTCTGGTTGGATCCGTTACCCCGGGCGTTTCCTTCTTTAGATATACACAGCTGAGACAGCTGTTTACTGTGGTGGGATGGATTATTATAAGCATGGGACAAGTTGCAGCGCTATGGACGTAGCCAGTCATTGAAGGCTATGTCCTTCGATATGATATCACTAACAAGCGTAAACAATTTTTTTAGAAAACAAATTGGTCATCCATTTTTTCTCGGGTCCTGTTGAGGCCGCAAATCATATGAAGGCCGAAACGCGTCGACCATTACTCCTCTGGTAGAAGCAACAATTCCCAGAAGGCAATCAGGAATTAATTATCCTGGGTTGGAGAGCTAAATAAAAAAGTCTTAGAAAGAACTGTGGTCCATAAATGTAAGTTTGTGGCTGGATTTTAAACCAATATGAGAACGAATGGAACCAACATTAGACACGTGAAACTGGATGTGAAAATATTTCCGGGAAAAGCCAAGAGTGACCATAACTTTATTTGTGTTTTGTAAAAAATGTCAACTTACGTGTACTGATGATTGTTTGTTACAAAATGGCAGATGAAAAAATACGCTAGAGAAAATAAAATAACACCACCAACCAGACTTGGAAATATATGGTTTCATGAGTTTAAAAAAAATATATTCGATGCCATAATTAACTTAGATGTCGCACAATGTAACCTTATCCTACGTATGCCACCTTCTTAGCAACTAGGAATAGTGAGCCCTAGGGCTAGAAGAGTTCACTATCCCACTGACAGAGAAAAATGATTCCTTGTATAGTCTCAGGGCTAGAAGAGTTCACTATCTTACTGACAGATAAAACGATTCTAAATATAGCCTCAAGGCTATCTCACTGATGGAGACAATAATTGTTGATACAGCCTCTGGAACTAGAAGTGCTCGCTGTCCCTCTAACTGAGACAAAAACAATTGTTCAGATACAAACGTTCAGGCAGGAAAAACAGTACAAGGGGCTGAAGCATCACGTCCAATTAGAAATCAGTACTTATGAATATTGATTACATTCTATACGTGATGCCTCATGGGACATAGCAAATGCCTGCAAAATTGGAAAACTGCATTTGATTCCTCCAAGGGAGTAGTTTTTGCATTTATTTTTGTGCCTCGTATATTTAATAAAAATAACCGTGTGGACTTGGCTGACCCAAGAATAGATTGAAACATTACAACTCAATGAGTTTATCTTTAATTCAAGGTGTTAAATTCCACTTGTTGAGACTGTTGTTTCTAATGAAATGCCCCAAAAGTGTTTCCCTTTGGCTAAAAGTTGACTAAGCTAGATAAGAACCATTACTATTTGTTTTTCAATTTAATGTGAACAACTGTTTTAATTTAAATGTTTTTTTTATTAAACAAGATCCAGTAAATCAAAATGCATAGAAAATGAATTTTCTGTTGGATAGCCAAACAAAAAAGCATATGGATCAAACAAAACAGTTAAAAAAGTCAGAAAAATCTTGGTTCAGGAGTATCAAGGGCTTGTGTGATAGGTTCCGGTTCACTGATACTTATTTGCATGTCTTTCCTGCAACACTGTTTCATTCTTCTGCAGAAGCAGGAACTGCTTCTTTAGAGTGTCCACAGGCCAGAGTTTCTAGGTTGTCACGCAACATGTACTTGGCCTGAGTTAACTGAAAGGCTAACCAATAGGGCTCTATTTGGGGTAGCCCCGGCAGGGCTTCATATGGGGTAGCCCCAGCTCCCCCAACTCTGTAGGGGTGTGCAAATTGGTTGCTTTTAGTCGTGTTTTTTCCCCCTCCCAAAGCACTTTTCAATTCTTATGTTATTTTTATTAGGCATATCTGTGTGGACCCATAATGGGACCATTGTAAACAAATAGATGACTTTAATAATTTCTATTTCCCTCCAAAACAGTTGCCACTTTGACCATTTATTCGTCCTATTCGTTAGTATTCCTAGACATGTCAGTCAGAAGGTTTCCAATCGGAAGGGTCATTTGTATAAAGCTGCTTTCGTTGTTTATCTAGTGATGAGGAGCGTGTCACACTGATCCCATTTAAACCGTTGGCTGCTGCCGTCGGCCAACGGTCGTCGCGTGCACTACCTTGGTAGTGCTGCGCACGTCCGTTGGCCGACGGTGCCCCACCCATTTTTCGAACGTTCAGCACTGGAGCTGAACGTTCGACGCAGCCAACGGGTTAATGCAATATCCAGAGAATATTGAGAATATTTGGGGAAAAAGAGCCCGAATGTGAGATGCTGGGTTTGAAAGCATCACTTTTCCCTTGCTTGCTTTTCCTCTTTCGTATATGTGCTTATTGTTTATCTTGACCTTACAAGTAACTATGTTGCCATGCTCTACTAACTGTTTAACCTTTGTAACAGTGTAACCTGTAACTATGATCTGATGCTCTTGTAAAGAGCTCTGATATCTCCGGGTCTAGCCAGCGCTATATAAAACCTTTAAAATAAATTGTTGACGCATAATAGTGCTTTGTGTTCCCCTACTGGGTCACTAATTTCCTTCATCTGCATATTTTAACACACAGCTAATGCTAGGGGCACTACGCCAATTATAAATAGCATGGGAGAAGGTGTACACCTCGTCTTGTCCCCTTCAAAATACTTATGGGTGAAATTATCTGCCTCTGACAGGTGACTATTTTTGTTAGTTCCAACAATAGCCATCTGACTTTTGCCAGGAATTAGGAGCCAACGACCATTCACTCCATCACTCAAACTATATAACCGCATTCCATCCTATTAAAATCTTTTTCTGCATCCAACGATAGAGCCACCTTTTCATCGGTGTCCTTTCGTACTTGCTAGATTATATAGGATAGTGTTCTCATATGTAATGTGGAAGAGCAGCGTGACACAGACGATCTGTGCTGGGTAGATCAAGAGGCGTATCACCTGTTTGACTCTATTGGTCAATATCTTAGCAAGTATTTTGATGTCGACATTAATCAGTGAAATTGGCTGATGGCTCATAGAGTGAAGGTGGGTTCTTTTTCCGGTTTCAGTATTAGGGAGATCTTAGCTTTCATTCTTCCGTGTAAGGGTACCCTCTCATTTAAGAAGTCCTTAATTATGCAGCCTAGTAGTGGGATTATCTTTTTTTTTTGTCAATTCATAAAATTTCGGTGGGAACCCATTTATACACTGAGATTTATGTAATCAAAATGTGTCTATCGCTTTGCTCTTCGGCAGGGAAGTCTCCCTCAGGTAATTGTGCCTGCTCCAATGATAATTTCTGGAGTTTTAATGGGGTCATAGAAACCTCTTCCTCATGTATGCTGTAAATAAATTGATTCTGATACCAAAAGGGGTGATGGACGGGGCGCTTGAGCAAATCAAACACTCACCCCCAGTCAACTGATCTGGGTTTAATCCATCACCATGCTTTAGGTCACTCCACCACCCCAGTTCAAGACATGGCCATATGCAAATCAGTCTGACCCTGTGCCATGTCTTCCCTGGCCCGGAAACAAGCATCCTGGGACCGGTTTCGGATTCATAAATTGATTCTGAGACATAAAGGTCTCTATAGAACAACTTGAACATCCCCACCATTTCTAGAGAGTGTGCCGATATGTTACGATTGTTATCCCTAATAGCTGGGGTGGTATTCTGGGAGTCCAGTTGCTTTCTACCCGCCTTGTTCCACCCTTTCATTGTTATTTAATATAGAAATGGTAATGCTTGACTCAAGAGGTGAACAATGAAATTAAGTCAAATTTCTCCTTTATTATTCTCTGTAACACATTATTATTAGGAAAAGTCTTGTATTGTTTAATGCGATACTCAAAGCCGTATTCTAGACCTTCTTGTGGGAGGCATTCATTATTTGTCCTCTTCACAATGTACCTCATGATTTTTCCCCTCGAGTGTGCTTTACCTGCCTCCCATAATATCTGTGCAACTCTTGATTTCCTCTAAGCATGCCATCAATATTGCCTGTAAGTCTTCTTTATGTCTAGGGAGATTGTCAAGGGATAAATGCATATGTAATTTGTTGCTCGGAGGCCTCAGTATGCCCAGATCGAACTGTATATTACTACGTCATTATCGGAAGCACTGCTGGGTGTTATTGTTAGATTGGAGACGAACCTCAGTAGCAAGGATGTTACAAAGAACTTGTCAATGCAGGAGTGCCTTCCATGCATGCAAGAGATAACAGTAGAATCCCTTTCCTTTAGGTGCAGTAGCCTACGGGAAGCTATTAAAGCATGTCCAGTCATCAGACCTGCTAGTATCTGTCTGTCTCTCGTCTGTCTTACAGTAGGGTGGTTTGTCCAAGATTGGAATGTGTACCTCGTTCCAGTCCCCTGCTAGTAGGTCCCTACTTCTACCCAGGGACAGCGAGATTCTCAAGACATCTGTAAATAATACAATGTTATCTCCCGTTGGGGTAAATGGAACCTAGGACTAATATTTCATTCCATTGGGGTCGTCACAAGTCTTAAGGACATGGGTGGGTAAAGCCTTCCTGATCAAGATAGCAACCCCTCCTTTGCAGAACAAAGTTCATGTGTAGAGGGCTGGGTATCCCTGTGGCAGTTTACATGCATAATTGTCTCAGCCACCCAAGTCATGTTTAAATATATTGCTCTCCATAGGGGAGAGGTTTATCTCTTGTAGTATTGTTATGTTAAGAAACATCAGTACTTTATTTTCCTCTTCATGAAGTGGGTCAAGCCATTCACATTCAGTGAAGTCCAATTGAGACCAGTAAATGTGGGATACATAGGGTCATGGCGATGGCTCGGACGGGTATCCGCACACTGCTCTGCCTGAATTAGTGTGGGTTTCAAATTAATGGTCCTGCTAGGACAAGATCACCGAGTGGGGGTATAATGACACAATTTGTGTCTAGGGTCTATGAAGAGTATAATGTATAGAAACCCAGGATCCAAACTGTTCCCCTTGCCCCTGGTTGAGATTGGTGTAGGCTGACCCAGTCGGGACACACCCTTCAATGACCTGGACAATGTATGTCTATCTTGTTGCATACAAAGATCTAGGTGGGACCTATGAGCGCTATTCCTTGTCCTATCATGGTGACAGTAGCCAGGTACTGGTGTACACCTCTCATCCTAAAAGTAGTTTTGGATCCAGGGGAGGGTATTATTCCAGCTGTAGTGTTAACTTACATCTCAAGGTGCATTTCAAGTTGAGCTTGTGTGATGGACGCATTCTGCATCGTGTCAAAGACATGAGTTAGTCTTGATGCTTAAAAGGTCCACATCCTGTATTACAACTTTCACCTATCAGTATCTTCCACAAATACCTGTGTTGTTGCCTACTGAATCATGAATGGTAGCTAACCATATCCCACAGGGAAGGGATAGGATTGGTTAAGACTAATAAGATTAAACCACAAGAATACATGGAGTCATCGAAGCTCAGAATTCTTTTTGCTGTTTGCGAATCATTCAGTTCAAGGACTTGTCCTTAAGGGTAAGAATAGGACTTGTCTTTGGATGCCAAAGCTTTAGTAGGTTTACATTTGTACCCTGATACAATTGGCCTGTCACCTCAGCAATTTGTTCCACCTTGTCTGGGCATGGTTCTACCTACTGGTACTCTGCTGCATGGCTCTGTCACTGCTGGGTGAAGTCTGCCTTTGAAGTGTTCATTGTGGTGAAGCCCATCTCTAATAGGGGCTGGATTGAGAAGACTGCATTTATTGCCCCATTTCTTCAGCGGTAGCTCCAGAAATGTCTTGCACATTTGATTATTTTCAGTTGAAAAGTTTTGGGAGACAAAAAATTTGTGGTCATAGTACAAAATGGGGCCTTGCTGTTTTGCAGACAACACTACTTGCCATCTTTGCCGATGTAAGAGGTATTGTGTTTTCTGATCCGCTGTACCCTTTGCAATTCCAAAAGAGGGTCAACGTTCAGTTTGTTGATTACTGGAATGAAGCAGATGATAAATTCTACCATGTTATAGTTTTTCAAATGTTCAGAGGTTATCTCTTCTCTTCCTGTCTTCTAACTCTGATTTTATTTTGCATGTTACCGTGGTCCTGCTCCGAAACTAGCCAGTGGCCAGCATTTTTTGTTCACTAGTAGCTATTCTGTGTTCTATGGCAAGAAGTCATCTAAAAGTCAAAAGTGCAATGCCTTCACATGGGGAGATTACATTGTTAAATGTTGTCATGTTCTCTATTACATTCCCATCTTGGTTTTTAATCACAGTCAGTTACTTTAAGATAGCTTCCAATGGTGTCGCTTGCAGCCCTGTCAAGTATCACGCATCATGCATTAGACTAATGCATTTCAGTGTGGTGGTCCGCATCACCGCACTGTCGCGCCTCCTAAAGCGAAGCCCTAGAGCTGCTTAAGTATCATTGACTGCCAATTTGTGTTTAGCTGTCAGCGCGAGTTGCTGTTGCAGACGTGGGGGCTGGCTCAGCTAGCTACAATGTTTCTTCAATTACCGCGCAAAGACACTGACATCACATGAAGTGACTGAGTCTCATGATTTCATTTGTCCAATCAAGAGACAGAAGACATGCACAATGAACGTAGGGCCCGAGTGCGTGCTGGCATACTTTGAATTGCGATTGATTGGGATATGCGCGGCTTCCACAAAGAGTGGTAATGTATGCAGCCTGGCCTGCCGCCCTGCACTATAGCCCACTGCTTGTGCAGCCATGAATGCAGTTGAGGCAGCCCCCGCTGTTGACTAGCTCTGCTGCCTGCGTATCGTGAGCGTCAGCGACCTACCCAGTCCGGGCCCACCTGAGCCCTGTGTGCACTCGAGCCGGCGGAGTCTTTCAGAACACCCTGCGGCTGCCGGAGAGGTTCATTCTCAGCTCCAGACCACGGACTTGGCCTGACTGTGAAGTTGAGCTGGCTGGGCCCGAGCCTGCCTGAAGCATTCGGCCGGTCGGGCAGTCACCACAGAGAGAGAGGAGCAGGTGACTGGCGTCGCATGAAATCATTACTTGCAGCTGTTCTCGAGCTGTCCTCCTGCTGAATTTATTTCAAGTAAGAGTGTGCCTAACCCTGGAGTCAGTGAGGGGCCTAAAAGAAGAGTTACTGCGGTAATAAACTTGTAAATCTGTGCTCGGCTTGCCTTCCGATCTGCTACAAGTTCCACGCAATCAAGAGTCACACCTACATTTGCAGCCACTTACACATGTGCGGCCAGTCAGTGGAACGCACATACAACATCAATGGTCATCGGAAAGTTAGCTGCACCCGCTAATGCTGGCGACGAGACATCTGCACCCGGAGGAGGATCAGAAAAGTCGTGAAACCCCGGGATAGCGAGCGCAGAGGAGGAGGTGATGGCGGCTAGAACGAAACTGAAACCCGGATCATAGTACCATCGCCACCACGCCACCGTTCCTGCCTGTTTGCCTGCCAGTTATCTGCACTGGGTATGCAGCGAAAACCAGGGAGCGGTATCATGGAGCTGTACGTAAGGGAGGTGCGAACATAGAGGTTGCTGGAAGGCGGAGCGGTGTGGAGTAGTGCAAAAGGCGAGGGAGTCAGCCTCTACATGTGAGCACAACCAGAGGTATCGGAGTGGTACCAACAAGCTTCATAGGCGAGCGAGAAGACTACCATCAGACTACAATCAGCGCATCAGCGCATCAGCGCAGCAAGGCCACAAGGGTGAAGCGGCGCAGACCCCGACAGGAGGCCGACAAAACAAAGGGTAATGGCGGACTGTGAACAAAACCGAAACAGGCCAGCAGTGAGACAAACACCACCACCATTTTAAGCGGGGAGCTAGAGAGCAGAGTTTTCGGGTGAGCGGGAAGACTCAAGTCCCATATCGGAGAAAAGCATCGCTCTATCAAGCCAGGAAGGCGGTGTGTCTACAAATCCCTCGTACAGCCTAGACAAGTACGGTGAGGGGTAAAGGAGAATACGTGCAACCGGTAAATCACAGGGACAAGGGAGATCGCAAGTGGAGCGGGAGGGCGGAGCCACCAGCACCCCATGCAATCAAGCACCATAGGCACTTGGGAGTTGCGCAATAAGGGGGAGTTCACATGAGGACCGCAAGCTTCGTAGGCGATCGAGAAGACTACCGCCAGCGCTGTGACGACACCGCGATAACGCAGGGGTCAGGTGGGAGCTCAGCAAAAAGGACCGGAAAGGCAGCGCCAACAATACTCAGAGTCGACAAACATCGCAAAACTAGTGAGAAGACTACAGCGCTGCTGTGACACTGAGCAATACTCCAACAGGAGCTCGGCAGGACAAAGGGTAATGGTGGTCTAAAATCGAAACCAAAACAGTCCAGCAGCGAGTTAAACATCGCTGCCATTTTAACAGGGAGCAGAGTTTCGGTGGTGTGAGCAGCTCCGAATTGTGAGAAGCAGCCTTCTTTAAAAATCATTTACTGTGAGTACAAATGCAGAGGCACCTCTGGGGGTGTATAAAAGGCGCTACACAAAGACCGCAACAAGTGCAGCAGTACAGTGCCAACAGTGAGAAGTAGTTAGAAAGCAACTACGGGTGGGCTCTAATCAGCAAGGCTGAGCCAAATTTGTTTTTGCTCTTGATAGCAGCTCCTCACCTCTCTCACTCCTCGCCGAGCTTCATGAGCTCTCTGTTCACACTGGGCTTTCCTGAGCTCTCTGTTCGCACTGTCCCCCAGCTCTGGTGCCCCTCTATGCGCTACTTCTCACTGTTCAAAAAACAAAAATAGAATGCCAGTGCTGATATGAGTAATTTAAACAAACAATGTGCTAACCAGAACCTGACCAGAAAATTCAAGGACGGAAATTGCTACTTAATAGCTTTTTATTTTCAATATTTTTGGAAAGGTAAATTTATGTTTTTTCAAATGATCTAAGAAAGGCCTATTTACAAAGAAAGGACAAGTACAATTAGAAAAAACCAAATATTTGTCTTCAAACATTCGCTATTACACCCATATCACAGGCATTCAACAAACTTTCACACCATTCAGGAAAAGGACTATAGAAGCATACATTGTAATCTTAAAAAATATATACATTTGCGAATTTACTTTACAAAAGAACAAAAGGCCACAGCCTGCGAACACAGTGCTACATTAGTAAACAAAACGATTTTTATCAAATGTACATTCGTCTCAAATGATTTTTTGAATAAACTTTCAAAGATTCTTCGTAATGTACAGACGGGATGGAAAAATTAATTAGATGACCAAGCCGTTTTCGCAGGTATGGTGTGGCAAAGAGCCTACGCGTTTCGAATCCCAATTGTTTTCATAGGATTCTCTTCAGGGCCTCGAGTAGTATCTAAACAGAGCACAACCAAGGGTTTAAACACAGAAAATATATAAATTAGTAACTCAAACATACTAGGTGACAACCAAAAACAGAAAATGAGCAGATCAGGATTTGCCTTATTAGTCATATTTTGTTTTAGACCAACTCTCAAGACACCTATCCAGGCTACCCATCCCCACAAACGCTCCGTGGCTTACCACTAGGTGAAATACGCCAAGATGGTGGAGGAGGGTCGAGAATTGGAAGCAGGGAAGCCGTTTCTACAAGATGGAATAAACATGTCTCAAATGTGTATACTCGTAGGAACGAGTGTAAACAGGGGGCCCCTAATGTGTTGGTAATACTTGCCTTTGTCGGCTGTAGTGTTATTTGCAATATTCAAATTCAGGACCAGGACGGCGTGATGGATGCAGTCAAGGTGCAGCTATCTGTTGATTTCAAAGAATGAGAATGAGCATTTTGGTTTGAGCATGCCTTTCAAAAGACGTAACTGGACAGGAGGATTGCAGTTTAAGGGACACGCTAAATGGTATTTAATGCCGGGCTATCACTACCGGTCTTCGGCAGGGGAGTTAACATTCAAACTCTTCGAGTTACCATCGCGCCCAAGCAGGGCTGCATGCATTTCCTTACCTAAAGACAGATTCCGGCCGCTACTAGCAGTCAGGCGGGAACCAAATCGCCGGCGCTTTTGTTCCGTTTGTATCACGGCGAGTTGAATTAAAAGCCGAACTTGCGCCACCCTTTGGAGTCCTGCAACAAGATACAGGGGTGTTTTAAAAAAAAGGGGAATGAGGAGGGCTGCACGATGGAAGCCGTGGCCACGTAGTGCCTTTTGATACGAATGCTCACCATAGTATATATGGATTTCCAGCCTGCTGGCTCAATTTAGACTTGTGGCGGCGCTTTGGCGATTACTAGATACAATTACAAAGAGAAGCACTTTTTAGCGTGTATACTGTTATTAAATTATCGGCATGAAGTGTGTCCAGCCGGCTCGCAGTACTTACTTTGGTATCAAATGGGAAGACGTGAATCCGCTCGCGTTTCAGTCGGCACTACCTCTAGGGACATGTGCATAGCATGCCGAGGCAAGATACTGTCGGGTTTTAAAGGGGCATGAAGGCAAACCGGCCGCCTATTTCTTAAAGGAATACCACATGTTAAATGGTAGTACCGCTTCTTGAGGGGAAACAGCACCCGCAAGGGCTACAGTTTATCACATATTTGTTCGTGGGTCGACCTCCGTGGGTGGAACCACCAGATCAGGGAAGCTTTATTAGAACGTAAAGAAAAACCTAATGTGAAACGTCAGGTATGTGTCACCACCTTTTGCCCTAACGCAAACCAGCTAAAACGGATTATCGGACAAAATTGGCATCTAGTCGAGAATCTAGACGAGAGCCTTAGAGATCTACCCTTGTTTGCCTTTAAAAAGGAGAACAACATTGCCAATCATATTGTCCGAGCAGCTATGCCTGCTCCGAGTCCGCCTACATTGCGCCAAATGATGCGACTGCCGCCCATAACTGGTCATCATAAATGTGGAACTTGCCTGTGCTGCGAATCCACGGTTGAAGGTTCCCTATTCCAGCATAATGGGATTTACTGGAAACACAACACTTTCAGTAATTGTAAGTCTAAGTGTGTGGTCTATGGGATTATATGTCCTTGCCAACAGTTGTACATAGGTAAAACCAGTCAAGAGGTGCGTCAACGCATTTCCCAGCATAAATCAAGACTTAAGAAAAAAGTAGAGAACGCCCCATTGGTCCTACATTGGACAAAAATGCAACATGCAATCAGTGATCTCAAATGGACTGTGATTTCAAGAATCGAGAAGAAGAAGAAGAACCCACGTGGAGGCGATCTGGATTTACAACTTTCAAAACGAGAAGCCTTTTTAATTGTAAAATTTGATACGGCAATCTCTGACCTCAATGAATTGAGTGAAATTTTCAAGCTGTAAATATCAAGTTCGTGTATCACTCAAGCTATTAATCGACTTTAAAAGAACTTCCACTCCGTGTTAGCACTGTGTTTAATAAAAGCTTTGACCTGTGAAATCTGGTGGTTCCACCCACGGAGGTCGACCCACGAACAAATATGTGATAAACTGTAGCCCTTGCGGGTGCTGTTTCCCCTCAAGAAGCGGTACTACCATTTAACATGTGGTATTCCTTTAAGAAATAGGCGGCCGGTTTGCCTTCATGCCCCTTTAAAACCCGACAGTATCTTGCCTCGGCATGCTATGCGCATGTCCCTAGAGGTAGTGCCGACTGAAACGCGAGCGGATTCACGTCTTCCCATTTGATACCAAAGTAAGTACTGCGAGCCGGCTCGACACACTTCATGCCGATAATTTAATAACAGTATACACGCTAAAAAGTGCTTCTCTTTGTAATTGTATCTAGTAATCGCCAAAGCGCCGCCACAAGTCTAAATTGAGCCAGCAGGCTGGAAATCCATATATACTATGGTGAGCATTCGTATCAAAAGGCACTACGTGGCCACGGCTTCCTTCGTGCAGCCCCCCTCATTCCCCTTTTTTTTTAAAACACCCCTGTATCTTGTTGCAGGACTCCAAAGGGTGGCGCAAGTTCGGCTTTTAATTCAACTCGCCGTGATACAAACGGAACAAAAGCGCCGGCGATTTGGTTCCCGCCTGACTGCTAGTAGCGGCCGGAATCTGTCTTTAGGTAAGGAAATGCATGCAGCCCTGCTTGGGCGCGATGGTAACTCGAAGAGTTTGAATGTTAACTCCCCTGCCGAAGACCGGTAGTGATAGCCCGGCATTAAATACCATTTAGCGTGTCCCTTAAACTGCAATCCTCCTGTCCAGTTACGTCTTTTGAAAGGCATGCTCAAACCAAAATGCTCATTCTCATTCTTTGAAATCAACAGATAGCTGCACCTTGACTGCATCCATCACGCCGTCCTGGTCCTGAATTTGAATATTGCAAATAACACTACAGCCGACAAAGGCAAGTATTACCAACACATTAGGGGCCCCCTGTTTACACTCGTTCCTACGAGTATACACATTTGAGACATGTTTATTCCATCTTGTAGAAACGGCTTCCCTGCTTCCAATTCTCGACCCTCCTCCACCATCTTGGCGTATTTCACCTAGTGGTAAGCCACGGAGCGTTTGTGGGTTGGGTAGCCTGGATAGGTGTCTTGAGTGTTGGTCTAAAACAAAATATGACTAATAAGGCAAATCCTGATCTGCTCATTTTCTGTTTTTGGTTGTCACCTAGTATGTTTGAGTTACTAATTTATATATTTTCTGTGTTTAAACCCTTGGTTGTGCTCTGTTTAGATACTACTCGAGGCCCTGAAGAGAATCCTATGAAAACAATTGGGATTCGAAACGCGTAGGCTCTTTGCCACACCATACCTGCGAAAACGGCTTGGTCATCTAATTAATTTTTCCATCCCGTCTGTACATTACGAAGAATCTTTGAAAGTTTATTCAAAAAATCATTTGAGACGAATGTACATTTGATAAAAATCGTTTTGTTTACTAATGTAGCACTGTGTTCGCAGGCTGTGGCCTTTTGTTCTTTTGTAAAGTAAATTCGCAAATGTATATATTTTTTAAGATTACAATGTATGCTTCTATAGTCCTTTTCCTGAATGGTGTGAAAGTTTGTTGAATGCCTGTGATATGGGTGTAATAGCGAATGTTTGAAGACAAATATTTGGTTTTTTCTAATTGTACTTGTCCTTTCTTTGTAAATAGGCCTTTCTTAGATCATTTGAAAAAACATAAATTTACCTTTCCAAAAATATTGAAAATAAAAAGCTATTAAGTAGCAATTTCCGTCCTTGAATTTTCTGGTCAGGTTCTGGTTAGCACATTGTTTGTTTAAATTACTCATATCAGCACTGGCATTCTATTTTTGTTTTTTGAACAGTGAGAAGTAGCGCATAGAGGGGCACCAGAGCTGGGGGACAGTGCGAACAGAGAGCTCAGGAAAGCCCAGTGTGAACAGAGAGCTCATGAAGCTCGGCGAGGAGTGAGAGAGGTGAGGAGCTGCTATCAAGAGCAAAAACAAAAAACAAAGGAGTAGAGGAGCGAACCTGAGCGGCGTGCAGGAGGGAGGCCACACAGGAGCCTCACAACAGCCACACAGCCACGCAGTTAAGCAGCAACCCGCCCGCAGTCCTCTGCGGTCCCACAGCTCCTCCTGAAGATATCCCAAGAGGGAATAACAGCGAGTCAGGGCAACAGAACGACAGACAGACTACCTTCCACAAGGTGGAAAATGACAGTTCGTGCTGCATGCGCACCCAACACCTATCACACCTACCTGGTGCCTCGGCCAGACCACAACATACGGACCTCTGGAGCAAAAAACAGCAGGTCACCGGGGTCCCGAAAGAATCACAGCCAAGGAAGCCGAGGAAACCACACACAAAGCACGTTCCCAAACAACCAATGCAAGATATAACCGACACAGGCACAACTCAAGGGAGGAAACAAGAAATGGGAAACAACCCCTGGCAGCTCCGGGTAGAGATAAGGAATCACACAAGAAGCGAGTGATCCAAAAAAGACAATGCAGTGAAACCAGTACCTTGAGCACAACAAGAAGATAGACTGTAGGACGACAGTGGGCAACAGTGGAGGCCACACATCTCCGGCAGACAGTCGAGGAAATAACGCAAACCAACAGTGGTCCAGGCACAGGCACAGGAGGAAGGAGAAGTGGGCGATTTGAACTTTACCAGGAAAAGAGCGGACCCACGAACATGGTGGGAATCGAGGCAAGACTCCAGCAACAGCTTAAAAAGAACAAGGGCAAGCCCGCACTATCCGATTCACCACTCAAACATTAGCCAGACATCAATGGCACCCTAGAAATGATCCTACAAAAACTGGTGGATGTACGTGACCTAGCCAAGACAACAAAACAAACCACAGACGCAAATACAGCTAGAGATAGCAGCGGTCAGGGCGGACATGCATACAGTTAATAATAGACTAACTGCAGCAGAACAAAAAATAGGAGATATTGAGGATGCGGATCTGAATGTGAACAAGGAACTGAAATCTCTAACAAAAGTACAGCGACACTTCAGAAATAAACGGCGGAATTCGAAGACCGCAACCGGCGGGCGAACATCAGAATCCTAGGTGTCCCAGAGGGGGCGAAAGACAAGGCGGGCTCATGCTTGGCCTTCCACCACAACATGGAGCGTGGCTCGCCCAATAATCTGCAAGCCTCTGAGATCACAGCACACAGAAGCCATCTTCAATTTTGCACGGAAAAACCACCAGATCACATGGAATGGGCAGAAGATTATTTTCACGCAGGACTACTCTAACCCCACAGTGGATATCAGAAAAGGCTTCCTGTCCTTACGCGATAAAATAAGAAAAACATACAGTTCTCTTTTATTGGCCCCGCCAAATTCAGGATAAATGACAGCGGATGTTCCCACCCCTTCAACAATCCGAAGGTGCTAGCCAGATACCTGGACGGCCCAACAGCCCAAGAAATGGAGACCTCTCAAGCAGGAACCAGTAAAAGGAGAGCCTCACCGGAGCTGGAGGGGGAATGAAGCAAAACCTACACAAGAATCGTAACAAACACCTACTTTAACAACATGATCTACTTCATTAGCTACCTCAACAAACACTCACTAACTAACTACCTCAAAGGTACTCAGGGCACCGCAAGTACCTTAAAGTACTCATGTGGTCTCACCGAAGGACCTGCAGATTGGGCACAAACGAGCACAACCGGACCGGCACCTCGACAACCAGCAACAGACAGCTGAGGGAGGCCCCCAGCTCCCAGCCCCAGGGCCAGCAAAAAGACAATCTTCATATACTTTTTTCCTATGAAGATACAAGGGAAATGTATAGGGACGGGGGGGGGAACTAACAAAGAAATAGCACATCTAAGAAACTGAAAATGCAAACTCTCTTGGGATCATAGGATCATAGAGACACAGAACTACTAACCAACAACTCCCTGTGAGACGGTACGGCGACCCTGTCATAGCACGTCCAGCATACGATGTATCTGTGATGAGGGAGGGCGGTGTGGGGGGGTCGCTAAGCTCTTCGCTTTCTTTTTTCTCTGTCTTCCTTTACACTTTCACCTCTTTATCCTCATTTTTCTTGACAAGAAGGTTCAACCAGGTACTCTTTACTGTTAGAAGAGAGAGACCTAACACTGTTGCTAACACAAGGCAAACACATGTCCCACATCATGTGGCCGTGCGGGAGGGGAGGAGTTAGCACAAACGAGAGCTGGGGGCGTAGATTAGGTTAGGTTTACCAGACATGCCTCACCCTAGACCATGACACCCACCAACAATCTCAACCTGGCTTCTGACCTAAAGATAGTATCCCTCAATGTCAAAGGGCTCAACCACCCCATTAAACGCAAGACGATTCTAGACTACCTAGCTAAAACTAAAGGAGATGTGGTCCTGCTACAAGGAACCAAATTGTCCCTGGAGGTTGCCAAGCTAGGGAAAGGTAACTGGATCTCACAGGTGACTTGCTCACCAGCAGAAAAGAAGAAACAAGGGGTAATCACACTGGTATCTAAAACATCCCACCTAACTCTAGAATCACAGTACCAAGATGACGCAGGTAGACTCTTGATAACTCACCTGAGAAGGGGGGAGGAGCTTATCCACGTAGCTAACATATACGGCCCAAACACAGACAACCCTACCTTTTGGTAAGGGGTGTCACACAAGCTTGATAGCCTCCCACAGAATGACCTCACGGTGGTGGCAGGGGTCTTTAATATGCCTCTGGATCATATATTAGATAGGCTGTCATCCTGCCAATACCAACCCACAAATGCACACATTACACTCAAGAATATCTGCTCCAAATTCAACCTTAAAGACCCATGGAGTCTCCAGCACCCGGACACAAGGGACTTTACATTCTACTCCAACCCACACAACTCATACAGTAGGATAGACTACATACTAATCCCATGACCCCACACACATCTAATAGAGCATTCTGACATTGCGCCTAGGTTAGTGTCAGATCACTCATGTATAGGCCTACAGCTGAGTGGCTGCCATAATGAAGCCATACCCCGGAGGTGGCGGTTTAACGACATCCTCGCTGCCCCCGAGAACAAAAAAAAGATTGAGGAGTCAATATTGGAGTACCTCAGACACAATGACTCACAGGGAACTAGCACCACTACCCTATGGGACGCTCTGAAGGTTACCATCAAAGGCACAATAATCGATATTAAATCCAAAATAAACAAAAACACAAATCTACAGCTGACTCAGCTCGAGCAGGATATCAAAAACCTAGAAATGGCCCATGCTAAGGCCACTCATGATTCCAAACTCCTAATTGACCTAACAAAAAAGTATGAATATAACAAGATCCTGAGTGAGAGAGCCGGACTGTGGTTTAATAAATACAAGGCCATCAACTTCTGAGAAGCAAATAAAGTGGGGAAGCTTCTAGCCTACTACCTGAAACTTAAACATAGCCAATTTACCATCTCATTCATCACAGACTCAAACAACAAAAACCCACACAAGACACAACGACATCCTCAAGACCTTTCAAGTGTTCGATCAGGAAATCTACAAAAACAACAAGACCTTGGCTCTGGCGGAGTGCACAAAATACCTCAATAGACTTGGTCTTCCACAGCTACCTGATGCAGATGCACAGAGATTAGGGCAAGAAATTAGAATCGCCGAGATTGAAATGGCGGTCAAATCAATGAAAGATAACAAAAACCCGAGGCCGGATGGGTACACACCCACATTTTACAAGTCTTTCTTAGAACAGTTGAAACCTACCATGAAGAGGGTGTTCAATTACTGTGCGGAAAATGGGACGGCATCACAATCCATGTTGGAAGCCAACATAATAGTCATCCCAAAGAAGGGCAAGTATCAGATGTCACCCAAGAACTACAGACCCATATCCCTCATTAATGTGGACTGCAAAATATATGCAAAGATCCTAGCAACCAGACTAAATTCCGTCCTACCCAACCTAATAAGCAACTCACAAGTAGGTTTCCTAAGGACCCGGATGTCTAACGACAACACCAGACTTCTCTGCCACATATTAGAACATACAGCCAAAAAATGCGAGCCACCTGTAGCTATTACCCTTGATGCCGAGAAGGCCTTCGATAGGGTATCCGCACTAAGGCGCCATATTAACAATGTTATTCCAGCTACTATTAATCTGCCACCTGATTGCAGACCATTCGTAGCAATACTTGCGAACGTCCCTAAGTTGTTGCCTAACCAATTCGAAAACCAAGAACAATAAGAACTTGCATTGGTTGGTGAAAAATTGTGGATTCCCATTACGAGGCGCGGAAGAGATTATAACTACACAGAGGGTAGGCTGGGTAGGGCCAAACAAAAAGGAAATAGATGGGGACTGCATAATTATAAATTTTAGGACCACCGAGTGGGCAAGAGATTCGAATTTGCATGCACCTATGCCATCGAATCACGAATATAATATTACATTGTTCCCACTTGATTATTTTTATAGGAACCAGTAAGGAAGACACATCACTACATATAACTTCCAGCATCCAAGAGTGGTTCCTACTAAATATCCAAATGTCGTACCTAATTGTCCCCCCCCAGTGCCCAACCTAGTGCCCAACCTGTATAATAACTTCGCGGTCCCAACTGTTAATAGATTCCAGCTGCTCAGTTCACTTGAGGAGAATGATTGACTGTGCGAATTACCCCTGACCCCGAGCTCTGGAAGCACCGTAACAGGCGATACATTAACATCTACTCAGTGTAAAGAGCAGGGTGATGAAAACTGGGTAAATAATATAACTGAGACGCAAGTAGCTTCATCATGTATTGAGTTATGTATAGGCAATGTTGCAGATAATGAATTAACTGTAACCAATGACAACGCTAATGTTCCTCTGATTGCAAGTTTAGAAGTTTCAGTTTTGTCTAATCACATTGAAAGTACAGAGATTAGTAATGCTGACTCGCTTGTATTTAACAGTTGGAATATAGCTGGAATTAATTCCAAAGTAGGTACTACATTTTGGGACAACTTCATCACATGTGGTTATGATATTATCAGTCTACAAGAGACATGGCATACAGGATTAATAGAAGTTGAAGATTACAGTTCCTACAGTGTGGCAGCAGTGGCTTCGAAAGCTGGTAGAGCTAAGGGAGGTCTACTGACTTTGGTTTCAACTAACTTGACAGAATTTATGCTTGGGGAACATTCTATAGTCTGTCAACATGCGTCTATATTGCGCCTAAAACACAGCCATGGTAGGGATTTAATCATTGTGAATTTTTACAACAACATTGTGGGCCCCAAACGTGATAGGATTGTCCCAGATGTTGAACGTGCTATTGAAGCTGCAATCTCTCTTTCCAAGAATAACTATATAGTTCTGTGGGCAGGTGATTTTAACATTCAAGCCTGCAGATACGCCCGGAAGGGGATATGTGGTCACCACGAGGATTATGTAGGGGGTGACAGTGTTTATGTTAACCATTTCCCGCACAGTAACTATGGCAGCGCATTGAATAATTTAATAGCCAAGTTTAATTTGGAACTGCTTGATTGTATAAAAAACAAAAATAATGAAATTTGTCCAACTTTTAGGGGGAGAGATGCCCATACTAATATAGATCACATCCTGGTGTCTAGTGGCTTAATTTTTACCAATGTTTGGGTAATAGAGCAGCCGGTGAGTGATCAGAACAGCATCTCTATGGAATTAATGGGCTGGGGTCAAAAAAGTGTTGTGAGTAGTAAAGCTGTTCACGGGATTTCCGCTGAGAGATCAAATGGAACAAGAATCAAATGGATTAAAATTGACCCCAATAAATTAACAAAGGATATTATTTGTAAATGTACCAGAGAGGTTGAATATTGCCTTGCACCTAGTGTGATAGCGCCTGATGTTCTCTCCAACTTTATGAAAATTACATGTACAGTTGAAAATTCCCTGTTAAAAAGAAACAGAAGGGTTAAAAGAAACAAAACTGTATGGTTTGATAAAAGTTGTGCTGAGACTCTGAAAAGACTAAAAAGTGTATTGAATGCTAGACCTAGAAATAAAGAAAGAGTCAGAGAAGAACGTAATAATTATAAACTGGCCCTGGCAATTAGGAAAAGGGAGCTACAGGACGAGGCCTGGAATAAACTTGATATGGCCGCTGTAACTAAAAACCATAAACTTTTCTGGGAAACAATAAATGGCCCATTCTTAAAGAATGAAAATACCCCCGAGGTTAGTTCCCATGTCAGTTGTCTTGCATGGATTGCACATTTCTCAGAGATTTTTAATTCAGATCTTAAAATTGATGGGTCGATTTTATGTTTTAACTGGAAGAAAATGCAGTTGTTTTTAACTATGAATGAAGTGATAGATGCAATTAAAAAAAGTAAGGGTGGTAAAGCCCCAGGGCCCGATGGGGTACCCATTGACTTTTATAAGCATGAAATAACATTATGGGCCCCAATCTTAACTCGTTATTTTAATGCTGCGGTGGAAGATGATCTACCACTGACCTGGGGCCAATCAATTATTATACCCCTTTATAAAAAAGGACCCAGGTCAGAGGCTAGGAACTATCGTCCAATCTCACTTTTGGACTCGACAGTTAAAATCCTTAGTCGAGTCCTTTTAGTGAGATTGGAAGCCTGGGCCGAGGAGAACAACATTCTGTCTCCAGTGCAGTATGGGTTTCGTAGGGGATTAGGAACACAGGAACAGTGCGTGAACCTGGAACTCATAGTTGGCAAGTATACCAAAGCAAAATCAGGTAATCTTTATCTATGCTTTGCCGACTTGAGTTCCGCGTTCGATCTGGTGGAACACGCACTGCTCTGGCCCATATTAATATCTATGGGTGCCCCTACCGAAATTATCCATCTGCTAGCTCGCCTGTATAGTAATTTATCATGCAAAGTAAGGTTTGGAATAGATGGAGAGTGTACCCCTTTCTTTGAAGTCAAGCGAGGCATCCGTCAAGGATGCATATTAGCTCCTTTATTATTTTCACTTTTTATTAATCATGTGGATACATTTCTGAAACTGACTAATACAGATGCTCCAACTATAAATGGTAACCCCGTCCCTGTCCTTTTATATGCGGACGATACGGTCCTCCTTTCTAGGACACAGAATGGTCTACAACAACTAATTGACCAATTTCAAATTTTTATTAAGAACAGGAATTTCAAAATCAACAAAGGGAAGACCGTCACCATGGTTTGTGGTAAGAAACCTAGAAAACACAAACTTTTTTTCTTAGATGGAGAGAAATTAGAATCTGTTAATAGTTTTTGCTATTTAGGAATCAATTTTTCGGGTAATGGGAAATGGACAAATGAACAAAATAGCGTCCTTTTCAAAATGGCCCGGAATACAAACTGTATTTTCAGATTCGCAGCGAAACTGGGGGATCGCAGAATTCGTGAAATGTTAACCCTTTTTAATGCTAGATGCATCTCCTCTGCTATCTATGGGGCTGGAGTATGGGGGTATGATGCACAGTGTGCTAAATCTATCCAGGTGAGGGAGAATGCGTTTTTAAAAAGATTAATTTGTGCTCCAGTTATGGCTTCAACAGAGTTAATACACAAGGAATTAGATATGTACTACATCAATGATCTAATTGCCCTTCGTCCTCTATCCCTGTGGCGCTCAATATGGGTAAAGGAAGAAACCAGGTTCACACAGGACGTAATAACAGATTGTATTAAACTTGATTGCCGATCGAACATTTCTTGGCTAAAGCATATACATTATTGGTATAAAACTTTATATGGACTGGACATTTATAATGATTTAACAATGGACCCTATTTTATCAAAACGGGAGTTGAAGGTCTCGTTTATGAAATATGCTGAAGAGACCAGGCTGGAAAAATATACTAAACAGAGCACATTCATTTTTTATCAACGCTATAATATTAATGTTGGCTTTCCAACTTATCTTGTAACAGTTAGTATTCCATCCCACCGTTTCGTTTTAACCCGTCTCCGCCTAGGAATTGCGCATCATCTTGTGGCTTTTCCTGTGCCCAAAAAACCTGGAACTTGTGTATTCCCATGTGATGGTAAATCAAAGCAGAGCACATGTCACTTTATACTATCTTGTACTTTTTATACTTTTTTAAGGAAATATTACTTGAAACCCATCTTTTTAAAATATAATACGCATCATCTACAAACAGCAATGTCACTAGTATTTAATCTAGAGTCTTCAGATGTATGCTTTTATGTGGCTACTTATATTTTAAAATGCATCTCTGTAAGAAAATCAATTATTGTATGAATTTTGTTAGTTGTTAATTGTACTATGCACTTTAAACTTGATGCTGCTGAACTACGTATTTGTATTTTGCACAAAACCATGGTGCACTTTGAATTTGATGCTGCTGAATCATATAATTGCATTTTGCACATATATTGTTGTTGGACTACTTGCTGCTACCAATATTGTTCTTGTGTAGGATTGTCTTATTACCTGCAGTTTATTCATTATTATTTTAATCCAATAGTTAGTTTAGGTGCTGCTAATTGGATATGCACTTTAGAATTGTTAATTTGCACATATACCAATCTTGAGATAATACTTAGCACTTTAAATTGTATATTTGCACATAACC
Source organism: Lissotriton helveticus (assembly GCF_964261635.1). Lineage (NCBI taxonomy): Eukaryota > Metazoa > Chordata > Amphibia > Caudata > Salamandridae > Lissotriton > Lissotriton helveticus. The sequence goes on from NC_136064.1 coordinate 65,949,683, forward strand.
AAAGGTCGTAGGATTGTTACGTTTTTAGCCAAATTTGTTGATCCTATGACTATGCATTTTTAATATTGTTAAAATGTTTTTAACATAAGTGCTATTATGCAAGATTATTTTTGAGATAGCTTAATTTAGTATTGTGTTAAAAATTCTCTTGTGTGTATGCTGCTATATGGTTGTATTTCTTTTACAAACCGAATAAAGCATCTTTGAAATTGAAATTGGTATCATGGACCTTCCTGGAGCAATGCATGCAATCCTTCAACTTAGGTGAAGGATGTATGCGGAAGGCGATGGCTCTGTATGGGGACCCAAGAGCCTGTATTGTCATTAATGGGTTACTCTCCAAACCACTTACGCTACAATGCAGCACTAGACAGGACTGCCCACTATCCCCATCACTTTTTCTGCTGGCATTGGAACCCCTGCGACATCAAGGCGAACACGAAAATAAAAAGGGTCAATATTAATGGCGTCGGAATAAAACTGGCCGCATACACGGATGACATTCTTATTGTAACGAGGCAACCAAAGACCTCAATTGAGGCCTTGATAGACACCATAGGGGTATGCTCAGGACATTCAGGATGTAAGCTTAACAGGGATAAATCAGAATGCAAACCCCTGAACATCCACTGCACTAGGGTCATACTAGGGGGAGCGGGCGTAGACTGTCAAACAGGGTTTATCAAATACCTAGGTATACACTTTGGAAACGACCTCATGAGCACACTAGGCCACAATGAGAAACCATTGCTAGAAACTCTTCGAGGCCTGGTCCCCGAAATGTATAACTTGGTGGGGCAGAATCGAAACGATCAAAATGATGATCACCTCAATGATCAACTAAATGATCAGCATGCTCCGACTCCTACTCACAGATGACTTCCACCGTAAGGTAGATATCCTGATCACTAAATTCCTACGGCGAGGGAATAAGGCATGGATAAGCATAAAAAAAACTAAGACTCGAGAAAAAACTGTGAGGGGTAAATTTGGCAGACTTTAGAACCTTCCAAACGGCATTTCTGGCAAAACAAGGGGCTTACTGGATTTCAACCCCTCATGGATACACACCGGTATGGCTACAAGTTGAGAAAGTCATACTGAACAATTTAAACCCAATGGTGCTGTTAATAGCTAATAAGCACGTTCACACCCCCAGTTCCATTTTTAAAAACACAAAAATTGCCCTACTAAGAATAGATTGGAAAATGGAGAACAGCATAAAGGGCTCTAAGTTGGAGTCACTCTGGGTCAATAGCAATATCAGATATAAGGGGAAATGCCTAGCCCTCGACATATGGATAGAGAGAGGCATTTCCCACCCAGACCAGCTAGAAGAAGGGGGCTATCCCACCACATTTTCCGAACGGAAAACTAGGCATAACCTACCAGACATTGAGTTCTACAACTTTCTGAAAATCAAAACAGCCCTATCCAAAGCCAAACTATTGCCCACCAAACTGTCAATCTCACAGTACATGGCAAAAATCAACAAACTAGGTCACCAGGTATCGCACCTCTACAAACTTCTACGCCCAAACTCCACCAAACTTAACGACAAGACAATTAACTACTGGATAGAACAAAGCAATAACACACTTAATGACCAAGATCTGGCTATGTTATGGTCTTCTGCCTCGCGTAATAAAATCTCCCCTGTACTATCTCAAACAAAATTCTGGTTACTCCATAAGGCTTTCTGGACCCCCTGCACATTTATTCTCACTAGGCCTCAAGGAAGATGACCTATGCTGGAACTGTAGCAAGGAAAAGGGGGACCTAGCACATCTTATCTGCTATTGCCCAACACTCAAAACGTGCTGGGAGAAAATCTTTGGTTTCATAAATAAAGCACTGGGCTGCACACTAACAGCTGAATTGCCCTCCCTCGCCACTGCATTCATGACCACCGAACTAAGATCAGATCATGACAAAGACCTACTAGACCTCCTGCTGACCGCGGTGGTAAAAATGCTTCTGGCCAATAGAAAGACACAACTAAGACCTCATACAAAGGCTGGGTCACGCACCTCAGAGGCGCAGATAACATCGCACTACAGAACTCGCCCTTGAGGCCAGCAACCAGGGGGATGTGGAAGTCACTCGGCATGTACCTAGACTCATACGAACCCACATAAAGCCACTCTGGGTCCCCCCCCTTGTGGGCGATGGGGTGAGAGAGATCGAATGCTACTACCATGGCCTAAGGGTCGCCTGGGGGGCTGACATGGCTACCAATCTTGCCACAAGCTAACCAGGGGGGTTTCGGCTCTGGCACGCGGCTATAAGTCCAATTAGTCTCATTGCTACAGAACATTTCTTGTATCCTCTCTTTCACCTCTTTCTTTCTGCTCCTGTCTTTCTATCAACCTATGCCTAATTTTCCCGCAAAGTCTAGTCAGAAGGGATTAGCGAAACATATATCTTAAAGTACCTGTAAACACTGCTCTACAAACTACGTTTGGCTAAACTTGTAACAGAAATGCTAATGTATCTGCTTAAGTAAAATTAATAAAATACTTTGAAATAAAAACTGGCGAACGCACGTATTCTAAAGAAAACTTTCAAATGATGTTTTCCATGTTAATCATTACCATTTAAAAAAACGTATATTGTAACCTGGTAGAGTTTAGCAGTGGTGATGGACCAGATGTTGCTTTCTTGAAAGTGGAACAGGGATTCCAAGGTTTTTGGTGGCACCCCTTTGAGATTACCACGCATTGTCATTGCCAGAAGTTCATGGGGTTTTCTTCTCTCCCTAGCACATGGCATACCCCTTGCAGGACATCTTGGGCATAGCAAGACTTGGGACAGGCGTATCTCTCATTTTCACTGGCCCAATATGTCTCCTTGACACCAGGGAGTTCTGCTGCTCATGTGTCACTTGCCAAGCCAGTGGTAAGTCAGGTGGCACTACAAAGACCCCCTAATTACACTCCTAGTGGTTGGGATTCCCTTAGTGAGGGTAGGGATTGACATTGCTGGTCCCTTGAACCCTCCAACTGCATCTGGACACAGTTACATCTTAGTGGTGGTGGACCATGCCACTAGGTATCCAGAGGCAATTCCCCTTAGAAACACTACAGTTTCTGTAGTAGCCAGGGCCCTCCTGGGATATTTTTTTCTCCAGGGTGGACTTCCGTAAGGAGGTCTTAACAGACAGAAGTACCAACTTCATGTCTAGTTATATCACTACAATGTGGAGAGAGTGTGGAGTAAACTATCAGTTTACCACACCCTACCATCCACAGTTAAATGGGCTTGTTGAAAGGTTCAACAAGGCCCTAAAGGGTATGATCACGGGACTCCCAGAAAAGCTTAGGCGGAGATGGTATGTCTTACTACCCTAAAAAAACCACGAAGGGACCACATCTGATCCCGATCAAGCTGCACAGCCGTCCGATACGAATGAATCCAATCAATCGATTCTACAATAAACCGTGTTTCATTAATCCACTTTTTACTTCCTATTTAATCTCCTTTTTCTTTTTCCTTTTATCAATCCATTTTACTCATTCCTTCGGTTGCTCGTAAATGTTCATCAAAAACACAGGAGAATTAAATGTTTCCCCATGTCACAATTTTTATTTAAAAACCCAATGCATTTTTGGGTCAACCCTTCGTCGGGGGTATCTACAATAAAACAAAATGCATAAACAACCATCAGCTCAATAGTATTACTTCTACAAAGAATACAAAAAACACATCCTTTGTCTAATCCATTAGTGAAACTCTTAAAATTGCAAGAATGTATTGCAAGTGTTATTCACCTATAGCTTGCTTAATCTTCTCAATGGCCCCAACAGCGCTAGGATGCCTGGCTTCAGCTTGGAGGTGCCCAGGAGTGGGCATTTCACAGGTAAAAGCCAGGAAGGATTCCATAGCGGTGTGCGTACAGCGCCAAGACACCTCAGGGTGTAAGTGCACTATACAAGTACGAATTAATTTCATTTTCATTTCATTTCATAAACAGACCATTCCCATATTCCACAACCCATGTCTAACCCCTCTATTCTCCAAACTCTGGCATATCCTAAATCAAGCACTCCCAAAAGCCCCAAAGTACTCAAGGCCTTGTGTTCACCGTTAAGCCCATTATTTATCTAATAGCAGAGCTGAGCTCTCAAGGTGCTTACCGTGACATGTGTTCGTCAGTTTTTAACGAAAGAGGCATTGCTAGATTTCAGCTAGTGTTTTAAAACTCTGTTTCATGTCGCCCATATTACTCAAATTGAGCCTCCACACCTCAAGTTTATTCAATAATAACTGCCAAACCTTCCTCTGCCCCCTTTCTGGCATTTATTACCAATCACTCTCCACGAGTGTATGTCACGTGTATTCTGTGCTTAAACTAAATTACGTGCTGGAATTGGAATGTGACTCCCCAGCTGTTGGGCCCACTTAATGATGGATCAAACTACACAGGTAAAAAACAAACATGAGTTTACAAGCAAAATATTTTCCCATTCAGGTTTGCATAAACACAAACTGGTCTATTCCGAATTTAGTTCAATACTGAAGATGGTTATATGTGCTGGGGAAACACGACTCCCGTGTTATCCAATTCTTTAATGATCAAAAATCTATTCCACTGTTTAATATTGTTCAACGCTACTCTATAACCACGGGTGCAAACACGCCAAATAGGACGGAAAATCATTCAATGTACATTAGGATGATTTTTCGTCCTATTTGGCGTGTTTGCACCCGTGGTTAAAGAGTCATGCTCCTAGTATATGGCGACATGAATGAAATTGAACTTTTTTATACTTATATCAACCCCATCATACAGCACGTCCAATTTACTTTTATAAGTTAGATTTAATATATTATTGACAACTGTGAAAGACAGGTTAAACAGGTTGAAGTTGTTAAAGTAGGGTTGTCTTGAAGTATTGTACTACAACTGGGGAAGATAATGTTGAAACAGCTCATAAATGCTCAACAGCTCATAAAAGGGACATTCTGGAAAGAAGAACAGAAAAAAAGACACTCTGGAATGCTAAGAGATAAAGGTAAAGAACAAAACTACAAGTGTTTTTAATTCCCACCACACATTAGCAACTGTTTGGGATACCTTGGCTGTGACACCAGTTTACTAATTAAAGTAATTTATATTATTTATTATATGATAAATGAGGTAAAATAGATCTTGGTTGCAGCCGCAGTCGAGAGCTCAAAGAAACAAGGATTACAAATAGGGTAAATGATTGTATGGGTTAAATAATCAGGAAAAGTACAACCCATAGTTCTTCAACTACAAACTGTGCAGTCCTAAAAAAACAACTGATAGGGGCGATGAACGGTGCAGGAAATATCAATTTTCAGTATTTCCAGTTTTTGGAAAAGATGTTTTTATGTATTAAAGAAGTTGAAAGACAGGCACAGAGGAATTTTCCTGATCAATGTAGGTGACCACCATCCCTCATGCTCTCTCCTTCTCCCGGTTCATACAAATATAGAAGTCTCAAAAAATGCCATAATTTCTTTCATCTTGCCATCTTAGTTTTCAGTTGGGCATCCTGTCTACCCTGCTACTCATTTCATTACCAATATAAATGTAACCTACTGCTAGTTCAGCAACAGAGTGAACCTCATGTAAGATAACATCTTGCTTTAGCTTTATAATGTCAGAGCACCAGTTGACCAATTGTCCTTGTGGAAGCTGACCACACAGGAGGATGAGATATCAGAAGTCATGCAGTAGGTTACTATCTGTCAGGGGTGAGGAAAAATCTACTTGGCCAATGGACAAAATGTTACAGAAATCTACTTGTCCTGGGAAGATATCTGCTTGCCTCACCTATTCCATAAATCACTGAGGTGTGTATGCACAGAGAGAACCTGCACAGCAATCAGTGCAACATACTAGTTTCCCTATGTAAGACTCATGTTTTGATTTGTTACCTTTGCCTCAAATTGTAAAGAGCTCTGATATCCTCCGGGATCAAGTTCACACTATATAAAACTTTATGAATGGAATAAAATAAAAATTAATTGTTTTGGCTTACAAACCATTTGTTTTAACTGAAATGTGTACTAGACATAACATTCAATTTTATTAAACTATAGTCATGCTTCCAAAACACGTATGTTATTGGTTATTACGATGCCAGATATATCTGCCAGGTGACCCTGTTGGCAAAGGAAAGTAGGCCAGTGATCTTGTGTAGGCACTTTAGGAGCATTGGGCAGTTTGAACAAGTTTTCATACCACAACATGGGCTAATTTGTGAAAACTATCTTACTACATAGGTATAACTGTGAATCTCTATTCAGTTTTTGGTTCTCTAACATGCATCACTAAAAGTGCTACACAAGACATTTATAGGTCACACATAGGAAGACTGAATATATGGCTATGTCACACATAAGCAGTCTCAAACTTTGACAGCTATGTATTAGGTCACTGGAATTACTCCAGTTAGTTTACAGAAGAGGCATGTTAGTCTTCCAAAATGCCAGGGGTTAACTTGTTTCTCAGTTAGAATGAATATTATGTATGTGTGTGAATGATGTGTGCTGATTTCCAGCTGCTCCAGAGTCCAAAAGCCAAGCTGTCAGTAGACCATGAAATATGATAGTAAGCTGCTCAATTTTAATGCAATTGCTGCAAACGTTTTGTGTCTAACCAGATAGAAACATAATACAGTACTGGTTGGTGCAATGGTAAACAGTGGCAACTGTATTATAATGCTATGAGGTACCAGCCTGCTACAGAAAGCACTGTGAATATGCTATAAACTTTGCTTTTTAGGAAATTGCACAGTCACGAATGATCAGATCAATAAGATGCTCTTCTGAGCAGCTGCAGTGCCTGCATGCCCTCCGTTACTGAGAACTACAGTCACACAGTCTATCTCCGGTTATCGTGCTACCATTTCAGGTGCTTTGGAGCGGTTTTAAGATCTTCTTAGAGTTTCTTAATGCTCAAATGGCTGTCATTTCAGATATGTATGTGTTTTCCTTGTCTTCATTGCTTGATTTTGCTTGTGAGAAAGTGTCACTCATAGTCATTGAAATGTCACTCATAATTACACTCAAATTATGAAAATGTCACACATCGCAATCTGAAACCTTGGCAGCTATGCTCCTGTGACATGGCCTATGGCTTCTCAAGTGACCTTTGGAGTTTGCCTGTGACCACTTTTGTGAACAGTATTTGATGGAAAGGTGTTGACATTATGCAAAGATTAGTAATCCTCTGTTACAGCGTGTCTGCGATATCAGTGATCAGGGCCTCTATCCGTGTCAGGTGGGTCTTTTGAGTAGGTCGCCCCTTAAACTGTGTCCACAGGCATGCTCCTTTCAAGCTCCTAATAGCGGAATTCAATGCACTCTATGCCAAGATTCTGAAAGAGGAAACAAGGAGGGAGCCAGGCCCTATTGGACAGGTGAGGAGGCAGGGCCTTCTTTAAACAAACACACCAAAAAAGTGCCTCACCACCTACATTAGAATCCAAACTTGGGGAAAGTTAACCACGCAATTTGTCGTAATCAACTGGGTATTTTTATTTATACCAACACTTTTTATTGATTAATCAAAATTTGTCGAAAAAATCATGAATAAGAAGACACACAAAGACAATGTACATATTTACACCAAAATAAATAGACTGATCATCATACAAATGAATTATAGTCTGAGAAGAAAAACATTCAAGCTTGCATGACAATATAATTTCGAAAACAAACAGAACAGTTTAAATATGTGCAGTATAAAACAGTGAATTTGCAAAAATTGGACAATGGGTTTAGTACCCAGAGAAGTAAAGAAAAAGGGAAAAGGAATTAGCAATGAAGCGCATACAATTTGTAACTCTTTTTACACCCAACAAAAGCTGGTATGAAGGAACAGATCGCAATAGTTCTTTACTAAATGGCCGACGCGTTTCGATTCCAGGGAGTTGTTTCCTGGAATCTCATCAGGGCGCAATGAATCTGTCTGTAAGGTGAAAGAAGGGTAGCCAGATTTAATTTTTGGAATGAAAGACACTAAACCCTGTTATTGTGACACTTCGTTATTTATAATAAACCTACCAGTGTGGGAGTTGAAACGAACTCAGAAAAGAGCATGTGGAGTCTGGAAGTGCAAAAATAGACTTGTAATTTTGTAGTCGCAGTGAGAACGGGGGCCACCTAAAAAACGAAAGAGCCATTAAAGTGCTGGCTCCAATTGTTTGTGGTCAAACAGTGGATGAAAGAAAAAAGTTTCAGCCTACCGTCAGCTGGGAAGCTTTAAGGAAAGCTGGCGACTGGCGCTGTGTTCAAATAGTCTTCCATAACGGAATTAGGAAAAGCCGTGCAGGGCAGGCACTGTGAGGGCAAAAGGGCATTTGCATCAGAAACATGCTAGGGAGTGGCTCAATTACGATCAGCAACTCACTGTGGGGAACGTACCTGAGACAATCAGTCCCGGTACCGAGTGGCCTCGTGTTTTTCTTTTTATTCTTTTCTTCGTGAATTCAAGGTTTTCCACGGCAACCGCTGCAAAAGTTAGCGGAATAGGTTGGTGAAAAGCTAAACCAAGCTATAAGTTAAAGAGGCACGATGGGGAAATCAAGAGCATGGCGTACCTGTGTCTGCCTTGGACCTGGTAAACGGCGTTCTGGGCTGGTTGCAGAATGAAAGTGGGTGTGTTTACCTCATGAAAGCCTACAGGTGGGGAGCTAGGCCTTGTGGGAGACGTAGTTCTGTGTACCTCGGCACTGGGCAAACGAAAAAAATGTAAAAGAAAAATTTGCATGAATGAAGGAGTGGCGCCCCGTGTTTACAAGGATTGTGGAATTAATTTATTGTGGAGGAACGAGGCAAGGCGGACAGCGGAGGCTGCTGCAGACTGCCATGGCATTATGGAATTAAAGTCTTGCAAATTCTGATAGGTTGTTGAGGCCTTTTTGTACACTATTGAACTTGAGGATAAGATATGCCTCCTTTTTGAGGAGCAGTCTATCCACGTCTGCGTTACGGTGTAAGGATCGGAATGTATATAACACCGTCCATTTGAGGTCATTTTCGTCATGTTTGGCTTCCAAGAAGTTTTCCCCCATCGGAGCATTCAGGATTTTGTTTTTAATCCGGGACCTGTGCTGGCAGATGCGAGTGTTAACTTGTTGTTTTGTTTTCCCTATATAGATTTTTTCACAGGGACATAAGACCAGATAGACAACATTCTGGGTCTTGCAGTTGGAAAATTCGGTGTGTTTCCATCTGGTCTCCCCATGTTGGAACTCGTCACCCTCAATAGTTTTGGGGCAAGCTATGCAAGTACCGCACTTGTGGTGTCCTGTGACTGGTTTGAGATTCCATTGGGTCAACAAGTCATTTTTCTTTTTAGGTAAAGAAACATCTGCCCTCATGATTTGTTGTCCCAGGTTTTGATTTTTCTTGTATGCGAACAGCGGGCGAGGGAATGGACATTCCAGGTTGTCCAACAGGTGCCAATTATTCAAAACAGTTTTCCTCAAAAGTGGTAACGCAGACTAACCTGTCAAGTGCTGGTTTCGGACGTACTTGTAAGAGGGTTTCTCGAGGGGTGAAGCGCGCTCGTTTAAGAGAGTGCTTCAATAGTTTCTTTGGATACCCTCTTTCTTTCATTTCTTGGCAAAATCTCTCAGCGTGGGACGAGAAGTCTTCCAAGTACGAGCAGTTTCTCCTGATGCGCAATAACTGCCCATATGGGAGATTTGATTTTAGATTTCGAGGATGAGCACTCTTGTGGTGCAAAATAGTATTTCTGTCCGTGTCCTTTCTGTAGAGGGATGATTTGAGCTCACCATTGATGCATGTTATTTCGACATCAAGGAATGTCATCCTTTCGTTGCTGTGTGCAATGGAGAATTTAATATCCCCATGCCTATTATTCAGCCATTCGTGGAAAGCCACCAGATGGGTCTGGCTCCCCTGCCACAGGAGCCAGACATCATCTATGTAACGGAACCACTGCGTGACATGTTCTTCGAAAGGGTTGTTATTGAAGATGAATTTTTGCTCGTATTGTGCCATGTACAATACGGCCATTTCTGGGGCATAAGGGCACCCCATAGCGGTGCCCTTGACCTGCATGAAAAATTCACCATTGAATGAGAAATAGTTCTTCTTGAGTGCGATTTCTGCAAGCTTAAGAATGAAGGCAGTAGGCACACGTTGTGGCCTTTCTCTCATCTCAAGGTATATCTCCATCACCTCTAACGCTTCTTCCTGTGGGATCTGCGTGTAGAGTGAGGTGACATCCATTGTCACCATCAGTTGGATGTCTGGATCGAATTGGGTACCCTCTACTTTCAGGAGAAAGTCTGTGGTGTCTCTTAAGTAGGATTGAACCCTAGTCAAGAAAGGTTTTAAAAAGAAATCTACATATTGAGAAAGTGGTTCAAGGCAGGAGTCACATCCGGAAACTATCGGACGTCCTGGGGGGTCGTGGAGGCTCTTGTGAATCTTTGGCAAGAGATAGAGAACTGGGGTTCTGGGGCATTTTTTTGAGGAGATATTCATGTTCCTTTTTGCCCAAAAAGCCTTCTTCTAGCCCTTTTTGTAATGTATCAGAGATGAGTCGTTGAATTTCATTCAAGGGGTCATCTTGTAAGCGTCTATACCAGACTTGGTTATTGACTTGTTTACTCTCTTCTGCCAAATATTTCTCACGTGCCCAGACCACCACTGCCCCGCCCTTGTCGGCCTGTTTGATAACCACAGAGGTGTCTTCCTTCAATGCTTTTATAGCTGCGCGTTGTCTTTGGCCCATATTTTGTTGCACATAATGTTTGCTTTTTTCAAGCTTGTCAATAGATGACAATAGGACTTGCTCAAACGCAAGAACCTCTTTGGGAATATTTTGATGAGGAACAAAATTGGACTTGTTTCTTAAACCCGTTACTTCTGTATTGGGTAGTAGCGGATGGTTCCAAAAAAAGGTTTTTAGACGAATTTTGCGACAAAATTCAATTGCCTCTAGCTTTAATCGTGTGTAGTCAGTTTTTTTGCATGGGACAAATTTCAGTCCTAGATTTAAAACAGAAAGCTCGTCTGTTGTTAACGTTCTCGCAGATAGATTGACTACAGTGCTCGTGCTGTCTATGACTTGTACGAGCGATTCCTGGTCCGCATCTCCCATGGTGGTTTGTAACGGGATTTTGGCTGTTGGCCCTGCTCTAAAAAAGACACCTGCTTTTTCGTGGGGTTACGGTTATCTGATCCAGATGAATCAGATGAAGATGTCTCCGAGAACGTTGTAAAGCGGTTTCTCGATCGCCCTTGATATGTAGATAATGCCCTACGGGACTCTTGTTGGGTATAAAAGTACCATTAACGATAAAACTTTTAAATATGAGAGGGACGTTAAGTCATTCAAAATTGAGCAGGTGTATCCTTTTCTGAAAGAGGATTATTATACCCAACAAGAGTCCCGTAGGGCATTATCTACATATAAAGGGCGATCGAGAAACCGCTTTTACAACGTTCTCGGAGACATCTTCATCTGATTAATCTGGATCAGATAACCGTAACCCCACGAAAAAGCAGGTGTCTTTTTTAGAGCAGGGCCAACAGCCAAAATCCCGTTACAAACCACCATGGAAGATGCGGACCAGGAATCGCTCGTACAAGTCATAGACAGCACGCGCACTGTAGTCAATCTATCTGCGAGAACGTTAACAACAGACGAGCTTACTGTTTTAAATCTAGGACTGAAATTTGTCCCATGCAAAAAAACTGACTACACACAATTAAAGCTAGAGGCGATTGAATTTTGTCGCAAAATTTGTCTAAAAACCTTTTTTTGGAACTATCCGCTACTACCCAATACAGAAGTAACGGGTTTAAGAAACAAGTCCAATTTTGTTCCTCATCAAAATATTCCCAAAGAGGTTCTTGCGTTTGAGCAAGTCCTATTGTCATCTATTGACAAGCTTGAAAAAAGCAAACATTATGTGCAACAAAATATGGGCCAAAGACAACGCGCAGCTATAAAAGCATTGAAGGAAGACACCTCTGTGGTTATCAAACAGGCCGACAAGGGCGGGGCAGTGGTGGTCTGGGCACGTGAGAAATATTTGTCAGAAGGGAGTAAACAAGTCAATAACCAAGTCTGGTATAGACGCTTACAAAATGACCCCTTGAATGAAATTCAACGACTCATCTCTGAGACATTACAAAAAGGGCTAGAAGAAGGCTTTTTGGGCAAAAAGGAACATGAATATCTCCTCAAAAAATGCCCCAGAACCCCAGTTCTCTATCTCTTGCCAAAAATTCACAAGAGCCTCCACGACCCCCCAGGACATCCGATAGTTTCCGGATGTGACTCCTGCCTTGAACCACTTTCTCAATATGTAGATTTCTTTTTAAAACCTTTCTTGACTAGGGTTCAATCCTACTTAAGAGACACCACAGACTTTCTCCTGAAAGTAGAGGGTACCCAATTCGATCCAGACATCCAACTGATGGTGACAATGGATGTCACCTCACTCTACACGCAGATCCCACAGGAAGAAGCGTTAGAGGTGATGGAGATATACCTTGAGATGAGAGAAAGGCCACACCGTGTGCCTACTGCCTTCATTCTTAAGCTTGCAGAAATCGCACTCAAGAAGAACTATTTCTCATTCAATGGTGAATTTTTCATGCAGGTCAAGGGCACCGCTATGGGGTGCCCTTATGCCCCAGAAATGGCCGTATTGTACATGGCACAATACGAGCAAAAATTCATCTTCAATAACAACCCTTTCGAAGAACATGTCACGCAGTGGTTCCGTTACATAGATGATGTCTGGCTCCTGTGGCAGGGGAGCCAGACCCATCTGGTGGCTTTCCACGAATGGCTGAATAATAGGCATGGGGATATTAAATTCTCCATTGCACACAGCAACGAAAGGATGACATTCCTTGATGTCGAAATAACATGCATCAATGGTGAGCTCAAATCATCCCTCTACAGAAAGGACACGGACAGAAATACTATTTTGCACCACAAGAGTGCTCATCCTCGAAATCTATAATCAAATCTCCCATATGGGCAGTTATTGCACATCAGGAGAAACTGCTCGTACTTGGAAGACTTCTCGTCCCACGCTGAGAGATTTTGCCAAGAAATGAAAGAAAGAGGGTATCCAAAGAAACTATTGAAGCACTCTCTTAAACGAGCGCGCTTCACCCCTCGAGAAACGCTCTTACAAGTACGTCCGAAACCAGCACTTGACAGGTTAGTCTGCGTTACCACTTTTGGACCAGACACCCACAAATTGAGGAAAACTGTTTTGAATAATTGGCACCTGTTGGACAACCTGGAATGTCCATTCCCTCGCCCGCTGTTCGCATACAAGAAAAATCAAAACCTGGGACAACAAATCATGAGGGCAGATGTTTCTTTACCTAAAAAGAAAAATGACTTGTTGACCCAATGGAATCTCAAACCAGTCATAGGACACCACAAGTGCGGTACTTGCGTAGCTTGCCCCAAAACTATTGAGGGTGACGAGTTCCAATATGGGGAGACCAGATGGAAACACACCGAATTTTCCAACTGCAAGACTCAGAATGTTGTCTATCTGGTCTTATGTCCCTGTGAAAAAATCTACATAGGGAAAACAAGACAGCAACACTCGCATCTGCCAGCACAGGTCCCGGATTAAAAACAAAATCCTGAATGCTCCGATGGTGGAACACTTCTTGGAAGCCAAACATGACGAAAATGACCTCAAATGGACAGTGTTATATACATTCCGATCCTTACACCGTAACGCAGACGTGGATAGAATGCTCCTCAAAAAGGAGGCATATCTTATCCTCAAGTTCAATAGTGTACAAAAAGGCCTCAACAACCTATCAGAATTTGCAAGACTTTAATTTCATAATGCCATGGCAGTCTGCAGCAGCCTCCGCTGTCCGCCTTGCCTCGATCCTCCACAATAAATTAATTCCACAATCCTTGTAAACACGGGGCGCCACCCCCTTCATTCATGCACATTTTTCTTTTACATTTTTCTCGTTTGCCCAGTGCCGAGGTACACAGAACTACGTCTCCCACAAGGCCTAGCTCCCCACCTGTAGGCTTTCATGAGGTAAACACACCCACTTTCATTCTGCAACCAGCCCAGAACGCCGTTTACCAGGTCCAAGGCAGACACAGGTACGCCATGCTCTTGATTTCCCCATCGTGCCTCTTTAACTTATAGCTTGGTTTAGCTTTTCACCAACCTATTCCGCTAACTTTTGCAGCGGTTGCCGTGGAAAACCTTGAATTCATGAAGAAAAGAATAAAAAGAAAAACACGAGGCCACTCGGTACCGGGACTGATTGTCTCAGGTACGTTCCCCACAGTGAGTTGCTGATCGTAATTGAGCCACTCCCTAGCATGTTTCTGATGCAAATGCCCTTTTGCCCTCACAGTGCCTGCCCTGCACAGCTTTTCCTAATTCCGTTATGGAAGACTATTTGAACACAGCGCCAGTCGCCAGCTTTCCTTAATGCTTCCCAGCTGACGGTAGGCTGAAACTTTATTCTTTCATCCACTGTTTGACCACAAACAATTGGAGCCAGCACTTTAATGGCTCTTTCGTTTTTTAGGTGGCCCCCGTTCTCACTGCGACTACAAAATTACAAGTCTATTTTTGCACTTCCAGACTCCACGTGCTCTTTTCTGAATTCGTTTCAACTCCCACACTGGTAGGTTTATTATAAATAACGAAGTGTCACAATAACAGGGTTTAGTGTCTTTCATTCCAAAAATTAAATCTGGCTACCCTTCTTTCACCTTACAGACAGATTCATTGCGCCCTGATGAGATTCCAGGAAACAACTCCCTGGAATCGAAACGCGTCGGCCATTTAGTAAAGAACTATTGCGATCTGTTCCTTCATACCAGCTTTTGTTGGATGTAAAAAGAGTTACAAATTGTATTCGCTTCATTGCTAATTCCTTTTCCCTTTTTCTTTACTTCTCTGGGTACTAAACCCATTGTCCAATTTTTGCAAATTCACTGTTTTATACTGCACATATTTAAACTGTTCTGTTTGTTTTCGAAATTATATTGTCATGCAAGCTTGAATGTTTTTCTTCTCAGACTATAATTCATTTGTATGATGTCAGTCTATTTATTTTGGTGTAAATATGTACATTGTCTTTGTGTGTCTTCTTATTCATGATTTTTTCGACAAATTTTGATTAATCGATAAAAAGTGTTGGTATAAATAAAAATACCCAGTTGATTACGACAAATTGCGTGGTTAACTTTCCCCAAGTTTGGATTCTAATGTAGGTGGTGAGGCACTTTTTTGGTAAGATTCTGAAAGAGGACATCAAAAAACAAAGTGATGAATGAAATGCTTGAATAAATCCCAATGACTGGTGATCGCTCAGGCCGCATCCCAAACCACTGTTTTTTGCCCACCATACCACCTCAATTCAAGCATTCCATCCATCACTTTTATGTATACTTTAGTGTGTCACCCTAAGTGGGAAGGGTCTGCACAGACGTCGCTCCCATGCTCACTGTATCACTGGAACTAACCTGTACCTGGCTGATGAGCCCTAACTAGGGTGAAACAGGTCCTGAGCTGCTTCTATTTCAGTAAATGGAGGACCTGGCCGGGCAGTTCGGTCTGGACTGTTCCTAGTCAAGCAGGGTCAAAATTGATTTGCATATGACTGGACCCAAACGGAGGTGGCATGGGGTACAACATAGCAATGGATTGGTATTCAGCCTGAGTGATTACCAGTGGTTGAGATTATTTCAAGCATTCCAGCCATCACTTTTTTGTATACTTTAATGCGTCTCCCTAAGCAGTGGGTATGCCTAGATCTGGTTCCTGTGCACACTATGTCACTGAAACCAAGCTATACCTGACTAAGACCCGTACGAGTGCAAAGCCGATCCTTGATTGCTTGTGTTTTGGAGCGGGTAGGACTTGGCCTGCCAGATCGATCTGGACTGTTCCTATCGGAGCAATGTCAAGACTGAGCAGACACGATGTGAAAAATAGCAGTGGACTGGGCTGCTGCCCCTGAGGGATTGCAAGTGGCTGTGATTAGTTCAAGCATTCCATCCATCACTTTTTTGTGAAGTTTAAGATTCTGAAACAGTCTCCTTCCAGTCTATGACTTGGAACCAGTCAAAGGGCAATTCAGTTAAGCCTACTTACAATAGCCCACGCCCTCCAGACCGGTTTATGAATACACATCAAGTTCAAGTTTTCTTAGGATATTAGAATATTACTGCATGTACGGCATAGTCCAATCCTGGTCTCGATCGTCTGCTATCTGCGATGAGTGTCAGTACACTGGAGTTGGATGGCAGGATAAGAGAGAGGTGTCCCTACGAGGGACGAGCAGCGCATCCCACTGTCATAGTTGAGTGTACATCATGATGGTCTATTGCCCAGCAAAACGGTGCACATTAACCCCTTGAACGCTCATGACGAGCACGGTGCCCGTGTGCTCATGACGAGCTGAGCTCGTCATGACCATTGGAACGCTCGCATGCTGGGCTAATTCCCCTACTGTGCGTATGTTCTACACAAACGGGTGTGGTCATGACGAGCTCAGCTCGTCATGAGCTCATAACCACCGTGGCGCATGACGAGCTGAGCTCGTCATGAGCACCGGGGCGCTGTGCGCGCCCCCTCTCCCCCCAGCACAGCGGGGGAATGAGCCCCATATGCAAGGGGTTAAGGCTTAAAATGAGTATCGCCATCTTACTAGGGCCATTTTCATGTGAACATTGTATAGCTCATTACTGGTTCTTCACCCCCTCCTTGGCAGTAGTTTTAAAGGGGTGGGCGCTTGGTCAGGGTGCTCTAAAGGAAAACCTACCTTTTTCTCAGCGCCTAACTCCGCCCCCTCTGCAATATATTCAACATGTGCAGCTGTGCGAATGGAACACCCAGGACTGAGTACTAGGGGGATTGCTTTAGAGAGCTGCATCAGAAACAGAGCAGTAGAAATCCATAAAGAAAGCGAAGGGGGACAGCGAGCAACCGCGCCATGTTCCTCATTGAAATAAAATGGGTCTACGAGTGGAATATATAGAGGACCGAGGCTTTGTATACAACCGGAGAGGATTGTCCATTTGCAACATTATCTTCCATGGAAGCCATCTTGAACGCTTATCAAACGCTTGCTCAGCATCAAGTACGACCATTGCCCTTTCGTATACTGTTCACATTCGTTTGCACTGTGCTCTCTTTTGTATTATTGGTTTTTTTCATGCTAGAATACACCTTTACATCACTAGACTCCAGAGTTAAGCTGACAGATATTGTATCAATGCACACTCATCTTTGCAAGCTTGCACTGTAGCTTCCATCATTGAAATGCAAGTTACTTGTGAATTTAAACTTTCCCTGTTAGTGGTTGGACATAAATCCTTTTGATCTCGGTTTATAGATTGTGTTAGGTTTATCGTGCATGCTGCTAGTAGCGCTGCGCCAATGACTCTATTTCATATTAGCGTTATTTATGTAAGTGCATCACTTGGTCGTTAAAGTGCATCGCTATCCGGAAGTGGCAGGTTTATAACGGTGCTTATAAAAAGATTTGTGTTACAATTAATCCATTACCGACTACTTCATGCTATTGTGTCAGTGTGCCTTCCCGGAGTGTGGAAATGTAATTTATCAGGCCACACTGAATACGTGTAAGTATATTTCTTTTATTTAAACCTGGAGCGCCGGGAGACAGTGCCCTGTATGCGGCGGTCGGCGCTTAATTAAACATGGCCGCCTTCCGCTTCCCGTTGCCTCCCTTCCGTTTCCGGTGACGGGAGACTAGACCGTCACCACATATCTCCCCCCTTTATGCAACAATAACCACAAACAATAAAGTCCTTACTTCCAGTCCATATCATAGTCCTTGAACTTCCCTGGTACCTTTACAGCTCTTCCAACTCTGGTTCTCATTACTTCAGTTCTACCTTCTTCTCTCTGTTCTCTTCTGTCTACTCCTCTCCTTTCACCTTCATCGTCTCCGCCACAAACTTCCTCCTTGTTTTCTGCCTTGCACTCTCCCTTCCTCTCTTTACTCGTCTCACCTTCTACTTCGCCTTCTTCCACTTGCTGCTCTCCTTCTTCTACATTCTCGGTTTCCCTCATGCTACATTCTCTCCCACTTTCGTATTCAACTTGCTGTGTTCCTTCTTCCGTTTCGTTACCCCACTTCAAGATCTTGCTGCACTTGGCCATGCGGTCCTGCGACCATACCTTTCCATCACTGAGCAGGGCGGATTGAGTGTAGGGCTCCAGCACTTGCAATGGTGGTGAAAATTTGCTTTCCCCCTTCTTCTTAAGGATGGCCAGCTTCACTCTCACCCAATCCCCCTTTTCCAATTCAGCACTCTGAACGTTGTGTCTCTTGTTAAAGTGTGCAGTATACACTTCTTGTGCTTTTTCCAAATTTCTTCTGACAATGGCCGGTGACCATTTACTTTGCACCACTAATTTCCTCCAGGCCATGTTGTCCTTAGTAAAAGCTTCCCTTCCTCTCAACACCTTAAATGGGCTGTATCCCGTGCTTCCTGGGGTGATGCGATAAGCCCAGATCATTTTCTCCAATTCCTTCTCCCAGTCCTAACCATCGTTTATGGCCGCCTGAATGGTGCCCATGATCACCCGATTGAACCTTTCCACTTGACCGTTTCCGGCGGGATGGTAGATGGGGGTGTGTTTTATCTCTATGCCGTCCCTGGCCGTGAATGCGATCCACTTCGCAGACGTGAACTGCGGCCCATTATCACACGTGATGATTTTTGGGATGCCTTCTCTGACGAACGTGGTACGCAGGAAGCGTACTACAGCCTCCGTGTCTACATTCTCCATAATTTCCACTTCCGGCCACTTGGAATATTTGTCTATGAGAACCACCGCGTACTTCTGTGTTCCCTCTTTGTTGAGAATGGGGCCCATAATATCCACCGAAACCATTTCCCATGGTCCATCCGGAACTGGAAACCTTCCCAACGGTGGTCTTAACATGCTCTGTGACTTGTCTGCCTTGGCACATGACTCGCATTTGCGCACATGTCGTTCTATCTGGGCATCAATGGCTGGCCACCAGTATGCTTGTCTGGCCAAAGCCTTTGTCTTGGTGATTCCCTGGTGTCCTTCGTGCAGTAGATCCATCAGGTGCTCCAGAATGCCTTGAGGAGGAATCACTTTGTCGCCCCTGAGCAAGAAGATGGGGTTCTCCGCTAACGACAGTTCATCCCTTACTTCCCAGAATTTTCTCAAATCCTCCCTGAGGTGTCTTTTTTCTGGCCACCCGTGAACCACGTATCCTTTGATGGCTTCCAGGTCGACGTCCTCACGGTATGCTTCTTCCCATTCCCGGGCGCTGATCACTTCTTCCGTATCCTGAATGGTGGCTACCACATAACCTTCCCACCTTTGTTTCTCCCTGTCGTCTGCTACTTCCATCGCCGCCGCCCTGCTCAGGAAGTCAGCCACCTTGTTCTGCAGTCCAGGAATGTGTTCTACCTCGTACACGAAGTCCAAAAGTCTGAGAGTCATCTTGGCAATCCTCGGTGTCGCGTGAGCATGGCCGCTAGATGTCAGCACTCGGACCAAAGGCTTGTGGTCCGTTCTGACCAAGAATTTCGCTCCCCACAAATACTGTCTGAAGCGCTCCATCGCCCACACTACTGCCAGCACCTCCTTTTCCACCACACTAAACTTCTCCTCGTTGGGTGCAAGTGACCTTGAGGCGAAGCTGACCGTCGCTACTTCTCCGTTGTCCGATTTCTGCATAAGGACCGCTCCTAGGCCCCGGTCACTGGCATCAGTGGTGAGGATGGATTCCGCACTGGGGTCGAATCCCTTAAGGGGAATGGAAGTGCTCATTTCCCGTTTCAGTGCCTCAAACTCTGTTTGTTCCTCCTGACTCCATACGAACTTGTTCTTCTCCTTCAGAAGTTGGCGTAGGAGATGCGTTTTCGTAGCAAAGTGAGGAATGAACTTGCTGTAGTATTCGGCCATTCCTAGAAATGACCGAACATCCTCCTTTTTGGTTGGTGTGGGGGCGTCTTGAATCGATTTCATGTTGGCCTTTTTCGGTAGTATCCCGTTTGCACTCACTTCATGCCCTAGGTACGTGACAGATGTCACTCCGAACCTGCATTTTGACCATTCTGCCGTCAGGCCATTTTCCTGTAGAGTCCGTAGTACGATGTGGAGTTTCTCGTTGTGGTCTTGTTTAGTTTTCCCCATTACCAGGATGTCATCTTGAAAAAACTGTACGTTTCCACACCCTTCAGCAACTTGTGCATAAGCTTCTGAAAGACCGCTGCGGCGGATGCTAGTCCGAATGGCATTCTCACAAATTCATAGCAGCCGAACGGCGTGATAAATGATGTGAGATGGCTGCATGAGGAGTGTAGTTTCACTTGGTGGTAGGCTGACGACAAGTCTATTGTGGAAAACTAAGGAAATCAAAAGAGGGAGTGAAGAGGTGGTGCCGGTGGGCACCGAGGTGGGCACGTCCTCCTCTTATCAGGAATACAGGTTAATCAAAAAGGGCCACCTCACATTGGGTGGATGTGTATCCAGATGTCATTGGAATACACCATCTTTGTTAAAATACCCCTCACACACCAAAAGGGCCATTGGTGTCATGCTTCATCATCGGGGTCTTCCCGTCCCGCTGCGGGGCGGGGCAGTGCTGCGACAAGCGGATACGCCAGAGCACCTTTAGATGGAGGTGCTATGTGTTGGGAGTGAGTGTCAGTGGGGTCAGGAGTGATATAAGTGTGGGTCGTTAAAAAATACCTGGCCTAGTGGAAAAAAGGAATTTTATTAAACACTGGCTGGTATTATTAAAAGAAAAGTGAAGCGGAGAGATGGAGCAGGTTAATGGGCTCTCTCTCCTAAGTGGGTCAACATGTTTCGAGGCGCGGGGCCTCTTCGTCAGGACCTAGGGGAGAGCCCCCTGTCACTCACTAGTGTTTCTCCACAGAGGTAGAAAAAGTGTATATACAAAAAGTGAGAAAAGGAAATAGACTATGTGAGTAACTACAATTAATAATTTTGTATATACACTTTTTCTACCTCTGTGGAGAAACACTAGAAAGTGACAGGGGGATCTCCCCTAGGTCCTGACGAAGAGGCCCCGCGCCTCGAAACATGTTGACCCACTTAGGAGAGAGAGCCCATTAACCTGCTCCATCTCTCCGCTTCACTTTTCTTTTAATAATACCAGCCAGTGTTTAATAAAATTCCTTTTTTCCACTAGGCCAGGTATTTTTTAACGACCCACACTTATATCACTCCTGACCCCACTGACACTCACTCCCAACACATAGCACCTCCATCTAAAGGTGCTCCGGCGTATCCGCTTGTCGCAGCACTGCCCCGCCCCGCAGCGGGACGGGAAGACCCCGATGATGAAGCAGGACACCAATGGCCCTTTTGGTCTGTGAGGGGTATTTTAACAAAGATGGTGTATTCCAATGACATCTGGATACACATCCACCCAATGTGAGGTGGCCCTTTTTGATTAACCTGTATTGTGGAAAACCACTTGATGTCTTTTGTCCTGGCTAGCATCTCATTAATTCTTGGCAGAGGGAATTTGTCGATTACAATGTTTTTGTTCAGTTCTCTTAAGTCGACACACAGTCGCACCTTGCCATTGGGCTTCTGGGCTACTACTAGAGGTGAAAGCCATTCGGCACTCTCTATGGCTCTGATCACTCCCTCTCTCTCCAGCCTGTCCAATTCGGATTGTACCACCTCCCTACTGCGGAACGGAATGTTTCTCACCTTATGCACCACAGGTTTGGCTCCCTCCTTTAGCTTTATGAGGTGTTTGTATTTCACTAGTTCCCCAATTTGACCATTGAATACTTTGGGGTACGCTCACTGCCAGGACTCTACATCTTCCTTCGTTTCCATTTCCATTAGCATGATCTTCTAAATGCCCCCTGGGTTGAGTTGTATTCCCAACGCTCCTTGGCCCTTCCAGCTTAACACTGAGGGGCCTTTTTCTGCGATGTATAACTTGCATTGTGCTTGTCGACCACGGAATTCAAACAGGAGGGGACAATACCCCAACATGGGAATTCTTTGTCCTGTATACGTGACTGGCCTCAAATCCATCGGGTGCAGTGTCTCCTTGATCTTGGTAGCAAACTTTTCTTCCCAAACTTGTTGTTGTATGATGGAGATGGGTGCTCCACTGTCTGCGATCATTTCCAGTGGGATCCCTCCAATGTGCATTTCCAGTCTGGGTTTGTCTGTTCCTTCCCCTTCCATTTCTAGCACTTGGACATCGATGTATAGGAACTCTTCCTGGTCCTCTGCGTCCTCGCGATCGTCTGCATCTTCACTTTGTTCCTGGTCTACATATCTTACCACTGCTCCTTTGGGTTTTCTGCGGCACACCTTCTCATAGTGCCCGAACACACTGCAATATGAGCATTTTGCCCTGAATGCTGGGCACGCTTTGTCATTTCCCATGTGCGTGGTACTGCCACACCTGTAGCAGCTCGGCTTACTTCCTTTGCTCGATCTGTTGTCCGTTTGGTTGTAGTTGAGTCTTCTTCCTTCTGGATTCCTTTGCGAGTCTCTCTGCCTCGGCCGGTCACTTCTCGCTGGCGTCATGATCTTGCATACCGTCTGTGCTCCACCTGCTTCTTTCTTGGCCGCTTGTGCGCAAAGCTTTGACATTTCCGCCTTTTTGACCATGGCCCATATTTCTTTGAGGGGGGCATCTCCATTTACCCAAAGTTTCTCCTGGACGTGGGAGCTGGTCGTGTGCATGATAATTTGGTCTCTAATTAGGTCGTCATGCAACCCGTCAAACTTGCACGTAAGGGCCAGCCTTTGCAGGGCCACGACATACTCGTCCACCGTTTCTCCGCTCCTTTGCTTCCTTTGAAAGAAATTGTATCTGTCTATCGCGACACACACCACTGGTCTGTAGTGGGCGTCAAGATCCGCAATGGCGTGACTGAATACGTCCGTGTCCGTGCTATTCCTCTCGGCCTTGACAATTGTGTCATAGATCCTGATCCCTTCAGGACCTAAGTTGTGTAATAGTATCTTTTTCCGCCTCTTGCTTGAGAACGGAGTGTCGCCTTCCTCTTCTAGGGCATCAAGATAATTGAGAAAGTACCTCTTCCAGTCTTCCCATTTCATCTCTGGTTCTCCACTCTTCGTCAGGAATGGCACCAACTGGGTGAGGGATGAAGACTGGGACGCCATCTTGGACGCACCTCGCCGAAGGACCGGAACTGTGAGCGGCCGACTCGGCAGGCTCCCTGGCGTGTGATGCTCAGTGGTGTCACCTTCGCTCAAGTCGCTGGCGCTGTCCTCACCTCCGTCCTTGTTTGAAGGGCTCGACGGCGCTCCGTGGACGATCCCTGTGGCTAGTTCCGTCAAGCTGGGTGCTGCCGCGCCTGGCTGCTGCTCCGCCAGGGTGCCACTCACTGCTTCCACTGCATGCTATGGAATGCTCCTCTGTGGGCTGTGGGTCGCCGAGGCTCAGCTCATCTCTCCATGCACCAGCATGAAAAAAAAAGAAGTTTTTTTTCTTTTTTTTCCCCCCGATTTGGATTTGCCAGTGCTTGTTTGTTTTCTTTTCGTGTGGAAGCTAGCACTCTCGAGCAGAACAATACTCGTTCAGCTCCTGCTGGATCTGTTGTAGTGCAAGCGGTGGGGTGCCCTCCAGGTTCGCGCTCAAACCGCCGCTCCTCCTGCCCCTCTGCCACGCTCCGGGCTGATTTTGTTTCTCGAGTGAGGCCGGGACCACGTGACCGTTCTGCGGTGCGCCGTGGGTTCGCGGACTATTCCGCGCCTCCTGTCGCCATTGTGGAAATGTAATTTATCAGGCCACACCGAATACGTGTAAGTATATTTCTTTTATTTAAACCCGGAGCGCCGGGAGACAGTGCCCTGTATGCGGCGGTCGGCGCTTAATTAAACATGGCCGCCTTCCGCTTCCCGTTGCCTCCCTTCCGTTTCCGGTGACGGGAGACTAGACCGTCACCACACGGAGCGCAACATTAATTTGATGCCTTTCCACGAAAATAATTTGATTTAAATTTGGTGCAACATATAAACAGTTTCTTTCATGCTTGGATGTTACCTTAATTAATAACTTCTAAATTCACTGACAGTGGTAAAACCAGCCGCTCAGTTTATAACGCAGGAACAAAATGCAGCTCAAAATATTAATCTGAGTCAACTCTGCAGACACTGAGGTGTTGTGGGGAGACGTAAGCAGACGCAGCCGTGCGTATGGTCACGTGACTGGCGATCGGCACGTGGCTGATGATGACACCCAGGACACAGCTCTCAGCCTGATGTTCATCTAAAGGGCAGACCGATGCGTGTTCAGTGGGAGGAATCATGCATATTTCTGGGAAACTGCATATTTATTTGTTCAAGTTCCACATGTAATATTTGCGGAAGCGCTGATCACTTTTAGGAGGATGCCTTGTGCACACTAGTGGACATTAGAATCACACGAAGAGGTGGAGTCGCACACACTTTGGAGAATGACCCCTGCCCATGCTGGAGTAATGTTTAACCCCTTGCATGCTGCCGCGATTCTGCGCTTGTGCGGCAAAATTGCGAGTGGGCGGGTTTATGCCGGCCCCCAGCAGTCATCAGCACATGTTTGATGCTTTGTACCTTATGGAAGTCTGGTGCATTAACCTTATTGCAAAACTCTCTTTGTAATATTGTCTCGCATTCCCTACCGAGTGATTTGCGAGGTCAGGCTAGCATACGCCGAGGGTGACAATGCATAAACTAAGGACAATCAGGGTTTGACCAAGAAAGTAAGCATCCTGCTTCAGCCCCCAATGGTGCAGAACAGCATTTGCACCATTTATGCCTTAATTACCCGATTCCAAACCATACCTAGCCTGGCTCAATGTAACAGTCACTGCTGTTGTGTATCATCATCACACAGTTATCCAGCATCATAATTGTGCCAAAGCAGCATGCCAGGCACCGCTGCCATTGTGAGCATGCTGACCACTCCGCCAGGCAATTGTGATGATTGCTACCAGAGAAAAAGTGTCAGGCGGACTTTCCCTCCGCAGCGGTACCTACCGCCATCATAATATGGTGGGCGGAAGGACCGCTGCTGGAGTGCGGAAAAGGTCATTTTCCGCCACCGCCAGCAACACAGATGTGCTTCCGCCTGCCATTGTAATCAGCCCCCAAGTATTCAGAAACCTACCCCATAGGTCTCCTTGCACATGTGGGGTAAGTTTCACAATTTCTGGAGATTCCTTAACATCACCAAGTGGATATGAACAGCTATAACCGTTCTAGAATTCCAGAACTACGGATCATGCATCTTCACTCTCCAGATGGACATTCGTTTCCCTACCGAGAAACCCCTTCACCCACAATCCAGGCAGGGAGTGTCTTCACTATTTGAATCTTAGAAACACAGTGATTGCAAAAAAATGTAGGAGCATCGTTTCAACATTTACTGAGTTCTACTGGCCATGCGAATGGTTTGTGACTGGCCAAAAACATGAGTTTGAGAGTGTTCCATGCTATTGGCATAATCACTCTCACCTACCATTCCCTGCCTTCTTTGTGTGTGCAACTGCAAACATCTTTCTGAATCAGACCCATTGAAATGCAAACTTGCCAGGCTGAGGGAAAACAACCTTTACAACCCAACTTTTACAACGCACTACCATTACAACAAAACTTTTACAACGCAACATCCTTTACAACACATGCAATTACAACGCAACCATTACAACGCATGACACTACAACACACACCACTACAACGCATGCAATTACAACGCAACCATTACAACGCATGACACTACAACACACACCACTACAACGCATGCCATTACAACACATAACATTACCATCCAACACTTACCCTACTGTTGCACCCCCTGGAGTTAGAATAGTAATTTTTACCCCTACACTATCCAACACTTACCCTACTGTTGCACCCCCCTGGAGTTAGAATAGTAATTTTTACCACTACACTATAAGACCTTCTTATTTTCCACTGTTTAGTTCTTTTCTCTGGTTTCATTAATTTCCGTGTTGTGTTTTTTACCATTTCCTAAGCGCCGGGACGCCTCTTGGCTGCGGCATCTGTGCGCTTTATAAAATAAAATAACATAACATAACATAACTATCCAACACTTACCCTACTGTTGCACCCGCCTGGAGTTAGAATAGTCATTTTTACCCCTACACTATCCAACACTTACCCTACTGTTGCACCCCCTGGAGTTAGAATAGTAATTTTTACCCCTACACTATCCAATATTTACCAAACATGCAATGTAATGTTATGCGTTGTAATGGTATGCGTTGTAAAGGGATTAGGCGTTGTAAATGTAGTTTTTAAAATTTCGTTGTAGTGGCATGCCTTGTAATGGAATGCGTTGTAATGGATGTTGCGTTGTAAAAAATGCATTGTAAAGGTATGCGTTGTAAAAGTGTGCCTTGTAACGTCATACATCCCAGGCTGAGATACCTTTGTTAGACTAACTGATAATCAGTTGCATCTGGCATGTAGTCAGAGTGCGGGGTGGGCAACTGTTTGATTGGTGCATTGACGCATGCAAGGTGAGTGGTAAGTGTAAATAAAAAGAAATAACCCCTTACCTTGCTTGCTGCACCACACCCTCCCCATTCTGTCCTTGTTCTGCTCTGGCTCAAGCAAATTCCCCAAACCAATCCTGATGCTGCTCTCACCAGCATGACAGCAGCCCCAGGATTGCAGGGAACAACCTATCTAGGCTGTCCCGAGGGCACTGGAGGCTTGTGCTTGCTCTAAACCAGCTGTTTTAATACAGCTTGGTTAAAAAACTTAAATTGTGTATGTCTGGGGCTTTCCTGGGGGGGGCATTTTTGGCAGTGGGTCGACTCTCCTCCGCTCTCACTGAGGAGCCGCCCCTGCTGATGATCAAACATGATCTGCAAGCGCTGGGACGCCCTATTGCTGGGGCTGCCATGCGCTATACAAACACAACTAACATAACAAACACATGGACGGCTCAATGTATAAGGCTTCGGAATGACACAATGGACTCCTAGAGGTGGAGGAATGGCACCCTGGAAACCAAAGACAGACTCTGTGATACGAGCCTACAAGTAGTTTGGGGATTTCCCAGTTTTTCCTGCACCTACACACTTGCTTAGTTTTTCCTCACAAACTAGCATTATTTCCAGACAAATGCTGATATTTCCTCAAAAGTGCTGGATGGCATTAAATTGGTGTAAGGTGTTCTTGCAAAGTACCTACAGCACCGTATAGCTGTACATTTTGAAACAGGATACACGTTTTTACTGCTATAACTTAAAAAGGATGTAAATGTCTCGATTGTAACAACAAATCCACATGCAAACATTTTAGCAACCAATGGGTCGTAATTGTAGTGTTTGCAACTTTTGTCCACCCATACTCTGTGTGCTCTCACAGCGTAGACCCCTTTACTATCGGTAAAATGTGTAACAGATTGAAGAGTGCGACATTTTTGACGGTGGTAAAAAAACATCTACCCTTCTTTGCACAAGACATTACAAGAAAAGGTGTTCTGCCACCTGGGGCGGCTGCCTATAAAATAACGATGTGGAAAGAGCAGCTGTCATCTTGGATATTGATTATGCGACCCACACCGGCGAGGCTTGACACAGGTGAAAGCAGTGAGCCAGGGAATGTCTGGGGAGGGACACAATCTGCCACTGGTGTCACTTTCGATAAAGTCATCAAATTTACCAGCAGCTTCTCTCTTCTCTAGAGAACGTGATCATCGCCTCTTTTGGAAATGGCATTGGACTGTCGCATAGCCTGAGAGAGGTCTCAATGATGTTCCCTATCCATCACATTTAACTCCTGTTAGACCTGGCATCATTGGTGTGTATTTTTTGCGTATGCCACCTGTTGTTTTGCTGTGTGTTGGGCTTAATTTTTGCTGGACTAGATGCTTTGGGCACTTTGCCACTGCTGTTCAGTGCCAAAGTGCAAGTGCTCCCTGTAAATTGTTGGTATGGATGAATATTTCATGATTGGTATATTTAATTTACAAGTAAGTCCCTAGTACAGTGCACTGTGTGTGCCCAGGGCCCATACATCAAATGCTGCTAGTGGGCCTGCAGCACTGATTGTGCCACCCACATAAGCATCCTCTAAATGTAACTCAGACCTGCCCAGCAGTCTGTGCACAGTTTGGTACTGCCATGTCTACCTGGTAAGGGCACCCACTTGCCAGGCCCTAATGTTCCCTTTTCTTACATGCGAGTCACCCCTAAAGTAGACCCAAGCTACGCCTGTTGGCAGGGTGCAGTGTGTGTGAAGGGCAGGACATGCCCTGATGTGTGTGGTATTTCCTAATACTGAAATGCTGCCAATTTAGTTTTTCACTAAGGATAGGATAGAACAATAGTTTATTTATAACATCTTATAAATATAACTTATAAATATAACTTCCCATTGGGACAAGATAGGAAGATAAAGTTTAGTATGCCTGAACTTAGAATATAAAGATGCATCTTTTAGAAGGGATGATTTTTATATCTGTGTTTGAAAATACCACTTTTAGAAAGTAAGTATTTTCTTGCTTAGCCATTCTGTGTGCCTCTGCTAGGTTTGTGTATTGACTGTCTGGCTTTGGAGTGACAGGGGCTGGGGATGTGCATTCTGTTCAGACAGCCACTTGGGGGAAGGGGTAGGTGTGTTCTGCCTTTCCAGGGTGAGTCAGGGCTGGGCTGAATAGACCTGTGCTGCATTCAGAGTAGGGGGGGCAGATTCAGTTCACACCTGAATGGGCCTGGTCTGCCTTTTACAATGCTGTCTCCACCTCCTGCCAGGAAGCTGCACCAGAGAGGGCAGAGCTTATTTTTGCTGGGCAAAGAGCGTCTTGCCACCAGAGAACAAAGGAATTTGTGCTATAAAGACTGGGAACCAGACCTTTGCCAAGAGAAAAGCTGGAGAAACAGAGGAGAAGTACTGCCTCTTTGCTGTGTGCTGTCTGGGGTTGGTCTGCAGAGGCTGTTTCTGCCAAGGAAAGGACAAGGACTTAGCTGTGTGCTATGTCCCCTGCTTGAGGAAGATTTCCAAGGCCTTTAAGTAGAGGCTTGCCTCCTGTTTTTGAAGTCTCAGGGACTAAAAGACTTCACCCCCATCTCCCCTGAACCTCCTTGCTGGGAGTTCTATCCTGCCAGTTGGTGCCTGCTGCTGTTCTGGGACTCTGGAGGTTGTTCCTGCTGTTGGGAGCTGGAAAAGCAACGTAATTAAGAGAAGCGCAATGCATCCTCATTTGTTTCCGACAAATCACCGCCACACCCATTTACAAAGGCCACAATCACCACACCGATTCCAACGCAGACCCTGCTGTGCGGCTGTACGAACCATTGCATCGTCACACATCGCGGGGCCAAGTCTGGTGCATTGCTGGGAGACGCATTAGGAAACGAACTAATCACCTCCCCACGCAGTAAGAAACCGACGCATCACCTCCTGTCCGGTAAGGAACCAACGCATCACCTCCCCTGCGCAGCAGTAAGGAACCGATGCATCACCCCCCCCCCAGAGCAAGAAACCGACGTATCACCTTCCCTATGTATAAGGAACTGACGCTTCACCTTCCCTTTGACCCTTTTTGTTTGTGGTTTGTGTACTTTGTGTGAAAAGTGTCGCGGCCGCAATTTGCTTTCAACACAACTGTTTCTACCCTTAGAAAGTCATATTTTTGTTACTGTATTGTGGATTTGTTGTTGTTTTGGTCTTGTGTGGTTTAGATAAAGATTATTTATTTTTCTAAACTGGTGTGGTGCTCATTTGTATTGTTTTCACTGTATTACTGTATGTGTGTATAAATGCTTTACACACTGCCTCTGAGATAAGCCTGTCTGCTTGTGCCAAGCTACCAAGGGGCTGAGTAGGGGTTATTTTAGAAGTATATCTCCCTTACACTAAGAAAAAGGGTCCCTGTTTGGCCAAAGGTGCAAACCATTGCCAACTAGAGACCCCCATTTCTACCAACTCCTATCAAAGAAAGTTCATATCCTCACCATGACCAGGCTTAACTTTTGTTGTGGGGTAGCAAAAAGCGGAAAATCAGTGTTTACTTAATATATTAATGAATGCTATCTGAAGTCCTCTTTGTTCAATGGGCATTTTATAGACCTAGTGGTGAACCACTCTTCTTTCCACTGTGGGGTACTCCATTGATCGCTCCTGGGGAGACATTTTTATACCACCTCTCCTGGGTAACTGGAACCCATGTGTTCTCCACCTGGGGTGCACACATCCCCAGGTGATGCGATTTGGCATTTCAGGAGGTGCGGCAAAGAGGGAAAATATGTACTGTATGCATAAGAGAAATCTTGCGAGAATAGGTGTAGAAGTGCGAGCAATAATCAAACATTCCTAGGAGTGTGTGGGATTGCATATGAGCTCTTTACTTCCTGTTCCTTGTAGCGTAGCAGGAGCTGGGAGGTGCCTGGCTTCCGAGGTTTACCCTCTTCATTCCCTGCTGCGCATTAGGTGCTGGGAGGTGCCTGGCTCCCTGCCCCGAATTGGCAGCCATCTTAGGTTGCCTTCCTACCGGTTTTTAAACCATTGTGCATGCCACTGCTCTCTTAGTTTTAATGTTTGTAGCTTTTGCACTTTTCTTTTACAAGTTTTTATTTTAACTTACTTGATTTCCCTTAGTGCTCCTTCTGGAAGGGGAGCCTTCTAGCTACGGAGTGGAGCAACTGGGCTCCAGTTTTGTGTTGCTTTGCACTACTGTTTTTTTTGCCGCTTAAGCCACCCTCTTGGAGGCGGACTATAAAACTATGGCAGATGTGCAGACGCGCCAAAAGTGCTCCAAAGGCACGCCTGTCTGCACCCGTTTGGGCCTGGGCGGCGCCAAGGGACAGGCCCTCTGCTGTTTTTTCTTTTGGTCCTTTCCGCTACTCTGCCTTGGAGATTTTGTCCATGCGACCCACAATGGATCTAGTTTCCGGTAAAAATGGATGTGGTAAGTGCAATTTTATTTTTGGCACTTCACCACTGCTGGAGGGAAGCACGCCTTGTGGTTCACTTAGCTCAAATCTCTAGCAATGCTTGCTTTTGAATTGCCGGCCCCTTACCAAACACAAATTTGAAATTGCTGAATTATTAATTAGTCAACAGTCATCAGCTCTGTTCCTAGTGGAAACCTGAATTCACGCCCAGTCTGCACCGGATATTCTGGATGCCGTCCCTAATGGCTACTCTGTACTGAGGAGAAATACGGTGGGTGTGCAGTTCCTAAGGGAAGGGAAGGAAAGGAAGGTCTTTTCTAAGGTGTGCCGTCACACACCCCGGAGGATGTCATGCTTCATCATTGGGCCATGCTCCTCATCGGACCGGCGCTGCAATGTCCGACAGGCCCCCGTAAAGGGGTTCCTTGGCGGAGATCTTTTAGGATGTAGCCGTTGGGTGAGTGCGGGTGTGTGGGTAGTGGATAGGGGGCTGGGTAGTGCAGTGGGTGTTTGTATTAAAATAGGTCTAGGGCAGTCCTAAATACAAGTGTTTTATTCTCAGGGAGCACTAGCCTAATTATAAATGGTGAGCCCCAAGTGGATATAATGATTATATAGGGCTAGTGTGATGTTTAGGTCGACATGTTTCATGCCTGCTAAGCCCCTAGCGGTCTGGTGGCACTTCATCAGGACTGAGTGTGAAATACAAAAAGTGAGTGATGCACTACCGCTGGTCTGGTTCACAAATTCATGGCTAAAAACCAGACGCAGTAGAGAGTACCCTGGTGCAATTGTACCGGGGTAGAAGACCTAGGGGAAGAGATGTAAAAACAGGGGAGGACAACTATTAGTAGCACGCTTACACGTAGTTAATGTGACCAATTGTAGCCAAAGTGGCAAATCATGATGAGAAAACAGCGCAAGAGCATACATGCTCATATCGGTTTAAATGAAAGGTCTGTGGCAAAACTCGGGTATGCTTCATGTTGAGTCGGGAGTTGGTATTGCACAAACCCACCCACATGATGGGGAAGTGGGTTTGTTAGGCTATCGGCATAGACATATCCGCGGCATATGCATCCAAGACATGGTTTCCCCAAGGATGGTATCCAGTTAGGAAGGGATGCTTATCTACGTACTCAAAGACATTTACACTAACAGGCATTCAATTTCAGAATCGACTGCCATTCACGGCTAGTGGCACAGTGCCAGGACCTGCCTGTTTGTTTTCCGTGGTACCAAAGGGGGTGGTGATGGATGGAGCATCTGAACCAATCAAACAGTCACACCCAGTCAACAGATCTGTTTGTTTTCCGTGTCACTGTGCCTGGCACCTAACTAATGTCGAAGATGCCAAAGTAGCGTTGTGGCTGGTACTACAGTTCAGCGCGTTAGAGTGTGACTATATACGTCCCATGAGGTATCCAGTTGGGAAGGGATGCTTATCTATGCACTCAAAGACATTTACACCAACACGCATTCATCCTGTACTGAGAACAGACAGACCAAAACAAAGGGGTGGGGGGCTTGCAGTGATTTCTAAGAGGCATCTCCAATGCAAGCTGTTGAAATTCACAATTCCTGGCTGTGGAGCAGCCTTTTCTCTTTATCACTTCCTAGCTCTCACTCTGCAGCGGGTCTTTTCATTTATCGGCCTCCTGGTCCAGCCAGGGCCTTCACAACTGCCTTGGTGGATCTACTCCCCTCTTATGGTATCTGCTATCTGAAGTTCATAGCCCTGGGTGATCTTAACTTACTTTTTGGAGACACAAGTTGTCTCGCAGTATTGTCCCTAGTAAATGACCTGGAGGCACTGGAACTTGAACTGCTGGTACAACTTCACACTCACATTGGAGGCCATATCCTTGACCCCATTTTTTTTTAACTGTGTATCTGTGGAAGCTTCCTCCTCGGCCCCTATTGCCTGGTCTGACCATTGTATTCTGCCTTTTCAGATTACAGATACTTCCATTACACTGTGCTTTCCTAATAGCTCAGTTTCTAACACAAAAACACACAAATGGTCCTTGGTTACTTCAGCTGCTTTCACAGCCAAACTGGCTCTCAACTCCCCTGTGCTCAACAGTGAGCAGCCATCACAACGCGGGCATTACCACGCGCTGCCATTACGGTGCTGCTTTTACAACGCAAGTCGTTTCAACGACTTGCGCTGGAGGGCGCTGTTGGAAAAGGAATAATTTAATTTTCTATTCCAACACCTTCCCTACTGTAACGTGGGCTGGAGTTGGAATAGAAAATTAAACTATTCCACTATCCAGCGCCCCCCAACGCAAGTAGTTGTAACGACTTGCGTTGTAAAAACAGCGTTGTTATGGCACGCGGGGTAAAAGCCTGCGTTGTAATGTCATACAACCGTGCTCAACACATGTCCACAGATTGCAAATCAACACATATCTTCCTGGCTAACTAGGGCTCTGGACACTCCAGCTCCTTTGAAGCCATGTAACAGCACTCAATGCAATCTAACTTCGGAATGGTTTACTGAGGAACTTCTAGGCTTAAAAATGGGGTGCAAAAGGTTAGAGCGCCTTTGGAGGAGGGGTTATAAGTTACATGATAAAATGTAAAACCTGGAGGCACTAAAAAACTATCAACCATATGAAGAGAACATACATTAAATTCTACACTCATAAGATCAAATCCTCCAAGGGTTCATCTTGAGAGATCTTTCAGATTGTTAAAAGCCTTACCTCTCTTGAGCGTGTTTAAGTCACCACTCCTCCATCTACGGAATATTGTAATTTAGTGGCTCATTGCTTCACTAAAAAGACAGATATTATTGATGTTTCCATCCCTAAATAAAGCAGGAATTTTAAATTCACCCCGCCAGAAAATACTCGCCCCTCTGAGGGTTTTTCCAACCTCAAAGCTTTAAATGTTCTGGAGACTTATAGGGCCTCATTTATGAAAAGTGGCGTATCGCTGCGTGAAAACAGCGATGTCACACTTTTCATTGCGCCCTCCTTGCGACACCAATGATGCGTCATATTTACAATATGACGCATCATGTCGCAAGGAGTTACAGATACGTCAGTATTTCTGACGTATCTGTAGGTTCAAAAGTGAAGCCAAAGGACGCAACTCCAGCAATGTGTCCATTCACATGGGCAAGTCCCATGTGAAAGGGCCTGCGTCAGTCCTACGCCTGCTGTGAGGCAGGCTTAAGATTTTGACCCATTTCAGTCCTAGTAATGGCGAAGTGAAATCTCATAGATTTCACTGCGTCACTTCCATGACCCTTACTTGCGTCAATACGCCCCCCTTGCATACATTATACCTGGTGCAGGTATAATGTGGCGCAGGGGTTTACAAAGTGACGCATCTACCTAGATGCGTCACTTTGTAAATATGGCGCAACAAGGTGCATTTTTTTACGCCACTGGTGCGTCACAAAAAGTGACTCACCGGTGGCGTAAAAGTGATGCACAGCCTCATAAATTAGGCCCATAGTCTTCTCTCCAAAGTGAAATCTGGCTCTCCTCTGGATCCCATCTCTCCAACCATGCTGCTATGTGGGGAGGATGCTATTGCCCCAGTGCTCTGTAATTTACTATTATTTATTTATTTATTGTACTTGTAGAGCGCGCTATCACCTCAAGAGGCATCCTGGCGCTGGCAGTAGCAAAAGCAGATAGGGAGGGCAGTTGGAGGCGGCTGAAGATTAAGGCAAGCATGGAAAAAGCCAGGTTTTTAGCTGCCTTCTAAAAGCAGGCAGATAATCAATCTGTCTAAGTTCCATGGGCAGAGAATTCCACAGCTTAGCCGCAGCCACACTAAATGATCTGCCTCCAGCTCTAGATCTTTTAAACCTAGGTACAGCCATCAACCTGGCCATGGAGGAGCGCAAATTACGGGCCGGTACATAGCAAGAAAACATCCGTTGGAGGCAGGCCGGGCCCAGCCCATGAAGGGCTTTGAAGGTCAGACACAAGGACTTAAAGGTCACCCTCTCCCTCACTGGGAGCCAGTGTAGCTGCGCCAAAGCCATAGCAGAAGAGGATCTCAGAGGCCAACCTAAGGCCAGTTTGGCAGCTGCAGACTGAAGTCTCTGAAGCCTATCCAAAAGATAGCTCGGGGACTCCAGCAGAAGGGCGTTGCACAAATCTAACCTGCTTAGCACAGTGCAACGTACCACCTCTATCCGTGCCGTGGGTGGTAACAGGGGCAGGATTTTTCTCAGAGGGTGAATGATCGCCATACAGCTAGCTACCACCTTAGAGACCTGCGCCTCCAAGGAGAGATCACTATTAAACATGACACCCAGGTTCCGAACTACCCTCACCGGCTGAACCAATGAGGTGAAGTCCTTCGGCCAGAAGTTGTCAGGTATGGAAGAACTTATCCTAGGCCGAGGGCAGTAGAGCACCTCGGTCTTCCCAGAGTTAAATTGCAACAAATTGGCTTCCAGCCATTCTGCATTGGCTCGCATACAACCTTCCCTTTGCCTCTGGCTGAGTCCTT
The DNA here is from genome assembly GCF_964261635.1 of Lissotriton helveticus. Classification (NCBI taxonomy): domain Eukaryota; kingdom Metazoa; phylum Chordata; class Amphibia; order Caudata; family Salamandridae; genus Lissotriton; species Lissotriton helveticus. Next base: position 65,985,096 of record NC_136064.1, read on the forward strand.
CTTGACTGGAAGCATGCAATGGTGGTTCCCTCACCAAAGAAGCCTTCATTAGGCCCTACTCTACCGGAAAATTTGAGACCGATCTCACTACCTCCATTTTTCGCTAGGGTGCCTGAAAAATATTTCAACTTCCAGCTGACGAAGTTCATTGAAGAAAATAATCTTCTTCCAATCAGGTTTTAGATCTATGTTCAGCACCAAATCCGCTCTTCCTCTAGCCTCTAAATACCCTAGATTATCTGCAGATGAGGGCAAAACCACAGCCCTGATTTTGCTAGATTTGAGTGCTGCTTTCGATACTGTTTCCCATGGCCTCTTACTTGAATGGCTTTGGGGCTTTGGGGCGAGGGGCTGCACACTGGATTGGATTACAGACTTAACTCCAGGACCGTACCTTTCAGGTTTTCCAGCAGTCCTTCATGTCTGAGACTCACCCCGTGCAGCAAGGAGTGCTTCAGGGTTTGGCTTTTTTTGTGTGGAATTTTATATAGTGCAACTAGACTTAGAGGTATCAGAGCAATTTACACAAGCACCAGTTACGTTACAGATGGACACATTCATTTTTGTTAGGCACAGGGAGAATAAATGATTTTCCCAGAATTACAGAATGTTGAGCATCCCTGCCGAGACACGAACCCGGTTCCCCAGCTCCCAGGTCAACCGCCTAGCCATTAGGCCACATTCTCTCCCGAGAGCCCGACCCTATTTAATGTCTACATGCGCTCCTTGGCAGATGTAGTTGAGTGTCACGGGGTGAAGATGGTATCTTATTTTGATGATATTCAGCTGATTCTACCCTGACACAGGATGAAGGTGATACTGCCCCCAAATTTAAATCATGCCTGGTTGATCTGGCAAAATGAATGTATTCAAGTTGCCTCAGACAAAACACTGGAAAGACTGAGGTCCTTGGGCTTGGCAAGCGACAATCTATTTGTTGACCTTCTGAATCAGGGTAGGTTCCTGCTACTAAACCGAAAATAAAAATTCTTGGGGCATTACAGGTTTGACTCAGCCCTGTCCTTCAATTATCAAATCTCTACTTTGGCTGGCTCCTGCTACGGCATCTTGAAGATGCTTTGTAAGACCTTAGAGCTTCTGCCAGATTTGAATAAGAAAACAGTTATCCAGGCACTTGTAGTATCACGCCTGGACTACTGCAATGTTTTTTATCTTGGAGTTTCTAAAGGCAGAATAAGAATGTTGCGGAGGGTGCAGAACATGTCTGCTTCTGAATATTCGTCGGCACTCTTCTTTGGGCCCTGCTCTTGCTAAGCTTCATTGCCTTCCTATTCAGGCCAGAGAGGCTTCAAAGCTTTATGCTTCTGTCACAGAATCATACATTTGAGAGGTCCTTGATTTCTGTTTCTCCTGATCAAACTTTACCTGCCAAATCGCTTCCATAGATCCTCTGGAACAGCCAGGCTCATGATACCCAAAACGCATAGTTTGTTTGGGTGGCAGCTCCTTCAGTCTTCTTGCGACAAAGATGTGGCATGTCCTCCCTTTGGACCATAGAGTGCGACCTTCAGAAATGTTATTCATATGAAAAATAAAGACCTTGTTCTTCTTCAGGCACTTAATGGTAATCTAATTGTTATGGCTGGCTCTCTGAATAGATTGAACCAATTGCTATTAGGAGAAACCCTAGCCCGGTAACACTCCATATTTGAGTAACGAGGCGCTTTTCAAATTTCTAACATACCACATACCATCACATAGAAAAGGTTTGGAACCCCTGCTGTAAGCAGTCCACATTCTGCAGTAAACCTCTGTCGGTCTGTGTGAAGAATATACAGCACTTATCCCGGTGGCCGGGAACGAGAACAAATACCAGACTGTTCCTCTGCATTTGGGTGAACCGTAGCCTCCTACGTCTATCTGTTCCTGTCACCTTAGAGGGACCCTAACAAGAAATATCCAAAATGCAGCTGACACTGCACAATATTATCTATAACAGATCAAATGTTATTGTGCAAAATGGACATTCAGCCCCTGCCTTGTGATTTGCAACTTACCATATTTGTTTGTTGTTTGCCTGTTTGTCAAGAACCAGTGTGACCATGGGACTCTGGGTACCTTTATTCAGTACACGTTAACAGATTATCCTCTAGTGAGTACCCTCTGGGTGGATGCAAAAGAGCACCCAATATGCCTGGACTTCTCCGGTGTACTCCAGCCGGTTACGCTGAACTGGCTGGCTCTTGAGTTCTGTCCATACCTACCTGTACGAAGTGCAGACCATGGGCTGCTCTTGTTCATAGCTTGGCTGCTATAAGGCCAATGCCTCATATCTGGTTCAGTGGAACCCTACAGAGTTTTACTCAGGCTGCCTACAACCCATTGCATGTCGAGTATGTCGGTCCTCCGCCAACCTTGAGTAGTCTCTAAGGAACACTTACTGAGGCTATGTCTCTAGTATCCCTGCCGAAGGTAGAGGAGGTTACTTCTTGTCAATATTGTGCTTCCTTTGTGACAAGTCAATAAGAGTCGAAGGAGCTGTCCGATGGAACAAACATATTGATCACCTGGGTCGAAACGTCGACTAATCCATACAAGCTTGGATTCGTTTTTGATTATCACTATGACGAATGTGCTTCAATTCATCCGTTACTTACCTTTATGGGGATATACCATGAATAGTTGAGACACTTTCCAGGACAGGCTTATGCACAGTGGCATGTTCCTTGTTATTGTGGTAAAATTTTTCTGTGATTTCTAGATTTGCTATTATTTCCTTCTCTACACGCCTCACTTGCGCTCTTTTATGAGCACCTTTCTTATGCACTTTATGGAGCAACCAGAAAGAAATGATTGATTGTATGTTTTTTTCGAAGAGTACAAATGATAAATATAAATATATATATGTGTATATAAACAAACACAAAGGTAGCTCCAAATGCCGGACCCATGGCCCTTCTGTAATATGTATATAAATATATATTTATATACACACATATATATATATATATACATATATATATATATATATATATTCACAGAAAAAACCATAGGTTATAGACCATATATAGTTAGGAATTAGCATTTACAAAACCTTGAAAATTCACTGAAAAAACCATAGGTTATAGACCATATATAGTTAGGAATTAGCATTTAGAAAACCTTATTTTACTCACACAAAACCATTGAAATTCCATATATAGTTAGTTGCACTAACTATATATCGCGCACCCGCAATCCACTGCTGATGATGTCACATATTACATCATTCATGACATGGTCAGTGACATCACTGATGACATCACTGATGACATCTCAAATGACATCACTGATGACATCACTGATGACAACATCCAGTGACTGTATGTTTCTGTAAAGTTAAAATATGTCTTACATATTGAAGAATGAGTGGATGTATAAGTGTCTGGATGAAGGATTTAGTAGGTGCGTGACTGACTGTATGAGTGAGTGATTAAATGTGTCTCACTGAATGCATGGGTTAGTGACTAAACTGTCTTAATTTGTGCATCATTATGTCTGTTGTGATGTAAACTGCTGCATGTGTTGATCATTAGCTATACGAGAGGCTATATGTGTTATTAATTGGTTGCCCAAGTATTTCTATGGGAGATTGAGTTTGTGTGGGGGTGGCTGGAAGGTGTGTGACTCTGTGCATAGATGTGTGAGCAGTTTATTCACTAGGTGTATGAGTTCAAGAGTGCATGTGGAAACAGCTACATGGGCAGTTGACTGTGTGCATGAGTGTATTGATGAGTGAATGGATATCTCAATGCTACATGTCATAGTAAGTACATATGTAAAACACAGTACATGTGAGAGTTGGCATATATAAATAACTGTGCATGAGAGCCACTGAGTGAGTGGTTGTATCGATCATTGTGAACTTGTATCAGGGATTGTATAAGAGAGTAAATATGTGTTAGTATATGTTTCAATAAGTAAGGTGTGTATAACTGTATAGTTGAAGAAATGGAGGTGAGATTGTTTCTTTGCATGACTGACTGGGTGTGTGAGTAACTCCATGGATGAGTGGCAGTGTGTGAGTGTCTGTATACACTGAGTGTATCTAAGGTTATATTAGAGTCTGAAGAGGTTTATCGTATTAGCACAAGAATGATGCCAAATGAGACGTCATCAGTGATGTCATCAGTGATGTCATTTGAGATGTCATCAGTGATGTCATCAGTGATGTCACTGACCATGTCATGAATGATGTAATATGTGACATCATCAGCAGTGGATTGCGGGTGCGCGATATATAGTTAGTGCAACTAACTATATATGGAATTTCAATGGTTTTGTGTGAGTAAAATAAGGTTTTCTAAATGCTAATTCCTAACTATATATGGTCTATAACCTATGGTTTTTTCAGTGAATTTTCAAGGTTTTGTAAATGCTAATTCCTAACTATATATGGTCTATAACCTATGGTTTTTTCTGTGAATTTCATTGGTTTTTTAACAGCTAATATCTGTAGCTGTAAAATGTATTCTTCTTTAAATCCAAAAATATATTTTATATGTTTATGAATAATTTTTTTTTTAAATATTTTTTTTTCTTCGTTTCCGCTTCGCGAATCGGGAAGCTTCCCGTTAGCTGACCTTGATGCCGCGAAATAGACCGCGAGCCGGTAAACGTTTCTTTACCGCAAGTGCCGCGTTAGAAAACAACATCGTGACGCCTCCCGTCCGCATGACGTTTCACGTTGTCGCGTGATACGTCATATAACGTGCTACGTTAGCGAACTGGTACGCGAAGCGAGTCGCAAAGCGCAGGTTTCTGGAAGCAAACCGGGAGGCCCTGCAAAGCGCTTAACGTAAACACAGCAAGTCATGTGACTTGGTAATAACACTTTTCATTGGTTCATTTCACTTTTGGTTTCCTAATGATGTAAGACTAGGTCATATAATCTAAAATGAACACTTTTGATTGGTTGAGAACTCTTGTTTTTCCCAAATGATGAAAATCCCTCCTTCTTTCCTCACTCTGACTTTCATCATTGTGAGAGAAAGACCCTTTGTGATCACTGAGCAATGGCTTCTTTAGTAGCTTCAGCTGGTGCTTCCCCACCACCTCCACCACATCCAAGGAAGAGTGGACCACCTGCTCAAGTTGTAATTCAACAAGAAGAAGAAGAAGAGGAACAGGAGGACGAGCACGAAGAGAGGCAGTTTTTGCCTGAGCAGCCCAGGACGTCTCACCGGAAAGAAAACTTCATTTGGCAATTTTTTAAAATTCCCAAAGGTCAGAAAAAAGTAAATGCAAGATACGTAACTTGCCTTATATGTCAAGATAGACTGTCCAGAGGGACCGACAAAAAATACAGTTTCGGAAACTACACAATGCATCGCCATATGACTAGGTGGCATCCTAACAACTACAGTGCTGCACAGTTTCGGAACGACCTAGATAATCTCCCTATTATGGCCAGAAGATCTGTTGTACCGGAAGTAACGGGACCAGAGGGCAGGGAGATGGTGCCAAATATACAAATGAGATTTGGTGATGTAAAACACATCTGCGCATTTTGCGATGGATTCATTTCCTACGGAGAAAAAAGCATCACTCTGATCAACAGAGCTATTGACTATCATATGCAAGTTTGTCCGAAACGCCCAAAATAATAAATACTTCTTTTTTTTGTTTTGTTGCTCCTGTTGAGCCCTTTACAATGAATCGTTTTCATTGCCCCCTCCAAGAAAAACCCAAAAAAATATAAAACTGTTCCGAAAAATTCAAAAACAGTAAAAAAATGTTCAGAAAAATAAAAAAAAAAGTTCTTTTCAGAACTACCTCCCCGTTATTAAAAAATTGGTACAATATTTGGAACTGTGCCAACCTCTATTTCTCTTAGTTCGCTTCCTAGTTCGCTCGCCGGTACGCGAACCGGAAGCGAACCAAAAACAGTAAGTATAAGGGAAGGAAACAGACACTTATGTTAAAAGAAACACAGCTATAAGGGAGTAAACTAGAGATACCATTACCCGTAATCCACTGCTGATGATGTCACATATTACATCATTCATGACATGCTCAGTGACATCATCAGCAGAGGATTGCGGGTTTTTTGGCAACATGCCTTATCCACGGTTTAATAACGCTGCCTTTTGCTTTATATAAGTTTTCAAATTGTATGAAATATATACCAATAGGTCGTTATGAACCTTTAGGTAGTGCTTTTCTTCATGAGGTCTGGTCGCTTCCATACACATACAGATGTTTCAAAGATGATCAAGAAGTTTATCTGAATGGAGAGGAATGCACTGAGACGCCAGATCATTCACTAATGTGTAGGCACATACAGTTACACGGTTCATGCAACAAACACCGACCAAATATGGCTTGCGTGTTGCAAGGCACGCCAGTTCCTGCTATCATCCCCACGTTCAAGTTGTTGGAAAATGGTAGTTATTTGATGCTCAATAATGAAGATTGTTCTGAGTTAATTAAAAGTATTCCTTTTATCGTAACAGTAAGTGAACGGGTTATTTGCTGCAGAAATGTTCTATTTCCTCCCACACATGAACATAGGGAGTTTTCAATCTGGCCACAAATACCAACCTTGGGACACGTTTCAACGGCATGGCAAGAATAAGAGCTCTTTTGTCTCAGAGAGAGGTGGCCTTGAGTTCGGCCCGTGAAACTTTCGTACTTCACATAGCGAACACCCATACAGAGGTGCACACCCTTTTCAATTAAGATTTGCCTTTCAATTTCAGCAACATGTTTCCGACTATCTTTAACGCATCCTCCACAAAGTCCCTGGCACACTTTTTTAAAGTTGTTACCAGTGGTCTCGTGACTTCATTTGAGAAAATCTTTGGAGTCATCCCTGCTTCCTTTCATTGTATTTTCTGCACTCTGGTTCGTAGATTGGCATTTTTACTTGCATTACCAGCGGACGCTCTTGTGCTTTTTTACATTTTTAAATATGGATGTCCCTCCTATGCAACCTCCGACCCTGCAGCTGCTGACACTGTTCCGCAATCGCATGCTAGAATATTATGGCACAATGCCGTTGGCGATATTAAGCACGGCATATGGATTATCTTTTCGGTTCTCCTACTTCACCTGTGTCCAGCCTGTATTTCACTGCCTGACCTGTGATTTCGATTGGGCCATTGATTTGTGTCTCTGCGGACCGGTTTCTCCTGACGTCGACTTTAATCAGCTGATGACTCCTATCATTACTCACGAGTTGGTTTGTCCTGGCGAAAGGATTATGGCTGTGGCATTGATGCATGGACTACTTGGTCCCTGGAATTTACTGGCGGCAGCACAGTCTTTCTTGGAACAGAGCTTTCTTGAAAACCCACCGAGCTGTCCTCTGATGGTGATAGAGGATCCGGTGCTGGGAGAGCACGTATGTTCTTTTCCGCTTTTAAATTGGATGGCTGAACTGTTTTCGGATGAAGACGGTGACTTCCTATTGGAGGCTGTTGCAGCTTATTTTGCATACACAGTTATGTCATAGACCTTTTTCATGTTTGATATGCTGAGTACTAGCATTTCATTGACAATTCATTGACTTATTTGTCAAGTTTTTATTATTTACCTTGCCTATTGGCTTAAGACTCGATAAAGTACTTGGCTGTTTTATTTTTCTTTAGCATTAAATTTTCCTAGTTTTTAATGCTTTACCTTGCGGACCGTCCACATATAAACTTGCAATCTGCTCTCATGAGATGGCACTTCTATTATCTTATTCAGTTCGTTTCCGGATCATGAGGAGGTGTCATCTAGGTCCTGGATATCTTTACACCGTGTTAAGTTAGCATGGGCTCATTACCGGTTTAAATGCCATTTTTCCTTTTTTGCAACTTCTGCACACGACACTTAGTTGTTGCTTTAGCTTTCCACCTAGTAGTTCATCGTGGTTTACATGAGAATAATATGTTATTGGTCTACTATCTGCTTTACTTGTTAAACTATATCTGTACAGCGAGTGCTAAAGTTTCAAGAACAACACGATACAGAATTGTTATGAGGTCTGATCTCCACGACTTCATACTCATAACATAAGTGCAACTTCTGCCAATTCTGGGCATGAGGCGGGTTTTATATTGCTTTGCCGAACACACATACACAACAGTTGATGCGGTTCACATGAAGAGAGAGCTGGTGTATGCTGATGTGATTCCTTCAAATCTAAGACACTAAAGTATGGGCACGCCCTAAACCAACACAAAGAGACCTTCTTAGCAAATAATATAATATGTGTATTAGGGAGGGTGAGATATAAGCAGCCGCGGGCCGTGGAGGGAGTTACGATGGGGCAGGGAGGCGGGGAGGGGGAGAAGCAGGGTGGAGCCCTCTCTACCTTGCCCCTCCCCCTCCCCGCCTCCCTGCCCCACCGTAACTCCCTCCACGGCCCGCGGCTGCTTATAAGTGTTGCTAACTCTTATTCATTTACAGCATGTTAACATACTGTCACCATTCGCTTTTTATGTACTAGTAACTATGCTGGTAATTTTGCTACTGATAATATGTGTACTTGTATTCTCCACCCTGCTTCTCCCCCTCCCCGCCTCCCTGCCTCACCGTAACTCCCTCCACGGCCCGCGGCTGCTTATAAGTGTTGCTAACTCTTATTCATTTACAGCATGTTAACATACTATCACCATTCACTTTTTATGTACTAGTAACTATGCTGGTAATTTTGCTACTGATAATATGTGTACTTTTATTATCTAAGGTACTACGCCTGAGAAGACGGCATTAGTAAATAAACATTTCAAATACACATCTGTTCTTCTTAACTCCATGTTCTGGTTTCTAAGAAATCTATAACGACCGACTGTTCATGAGTTCCACGTATCCTGAGGTACTATAAGTTCATATTCTGGATTGTCTAAACATTGAGAGTTTGTTATATCCAATGTGACACTGTACCTAGCTTGCTAAGGAGTTTTTGATTACTAACGTGAGTTTTGGGACACCCTAATTCGCCGAGGTTCCAATCCTCTGTCCACAGTTCTGTGTGAGAACAGAAACCCTGCGACAGGGGCACCCCCGACCCTTGCTGGAGCTTCATCACACTTGCGATACAACTCCAGCAATGCATTCGCCGAGGTTCCAATCCTCTGTCCACAGTTCTGTGTGAGAACAGAAACCCTGCGACAGGGGCACCCCCGACCCTTGCTGGAGCTTCATCACACTTGCGATACAACTCCAGCAATGCGCCACCTTTACGGCACAGATACATCACGCATCTGTGCTGTTTTTGCCCCATGATGCGCCGCATTGTAAATGCAGCACACCATAGGTGACGGAACAGCGGCACAGAATGACTAACACATCCCTGGTGATGCGCCAGTCATCATAAATGTATCCCTATGCTTCTTATCTTGTTAGAGATGAACCGCCATATGTATCATCAAAGTTATTTGCATTTCCTAAATAGCGAACTTTAAGGAATAAATAGCGATTCTTTACCATTCCTAGTTTGCGATGAGCTATTTGCTAATTAGCCGAATGTAGCCCAATGAAGCCCAATGTAGCCCAATGTAGCCCAAAGATGGCCGCCAGACACACAAAAAAACAAATGTAGCCCAAATATCAGCCAGATGTAGCCCAACTATAGCCCAGTGACAGAATGACCAATCAGCTTCGCAAACCTCCGTTACGCGAAGCGGAGCGCTGTTACAGATATATATCTTTTTTTGAACGTTAATTTCTCAAAATCCACTGGAGCACATATATTGAGACCTAGCAAAGGCACATCGGGCTACCAGTCCCTAATATTTTGCCAAGTTTCGTGCAAATCCATTCAGCCGTTCAATTATTATTATTATTATTTTTTTTTGCCCCGCGGGGCCCTTTTAAAACCTCCACATCAAACCTAGGGGGTCAGCGAGGATCTACTATGCCCCCTTATAGTTATTTCCCCCTTTGTTTTGACCTCCTCTTGTCTCTCGATCCTACCGAGAGACAAGATGGCGGCCGCTACGGACTGTTTGGAATGTTGACAGACGCCGGAGAACCAATCAGCTTCGCTTCACAAAGCTCCGTTGCGCGAAAAGTCCGCGAACCAGTGCGCTGCCCGGTCCGCTGTTACAGATATATATCTTTTTTTAAACGTTAATTTCTCAAAATCCACTGGAGCACATATATTGAGACCTACAAAAGGCACATCGGGCTACCAGTCCCTACAATTTTGCCAAGTTTCGTGCAAATCCATTCAGCCGTTCGGGCTAAAAGTGAGGCCAACCGCCCTATGGAAAACTCAATGTTAAAAACACGTTTTGGGACCCCCCTTTTTTCTCGGCCCCCACTGGACGAACCCCCCCCAAATTTTCAAGGGCTGCTCAGAAACAAAATGTGCCATTTTCCTGAAAATTTCAGCCAATTCCGTCCACAAACGCCAAAGTTATTAGACATAGAATTTTCAAAAAACCCATAGAGAAAAAATCCTAACTATATATACCTACTGGCGACCGCCAGTAGGTAATATACACACACATATATATATATATATACACACATATATATATATATATATATACACACATATATATATATATATATATACACACATATATATATATATATATATACACACATATATATATATATATATATACACACATATATATATATATATACACACATATATATATACACACACATATATATATATATATATATATATATATATATTCACTGAAAAAACCATAGGTTATAGACCATATATAGTTAGGAATTAGCATTTACAAAACCTTGAAAATTCACTGAAAAAACCATAGGTTATAGACCATATATAGTTAGGAATTAGCATTTACAAAACCTTATTTTACTCACACAAAACCATTGAAATTCCATATATAGTTAGTTGCACTAACTATATATCGCGCACCCGCAATCCACTGCTGATGATGTCACATATTACATCATTCATGACATGGTCAGTGACATCACTGATGACATCACTGATGACATCTCAAATGACATCACTGATGACATCACTGATGACATCTCATTTGACATCAATGACCACATCACTGATGATATCATTCATGTGACAATACAATGCATCTCCTCACATTTTAATATAACCTCTGTTTCACCCAGTGTTAAATACAGAATATAATTTTTGAAACCATTGACACACCAATACTAGTTACTACATACGCACTCACTGATTCCTACGTCTACACACACCTTCACTCATTCACCCATACAATCATTCATACATACAATCACTCATCTTTACAACACTATCATATGCACTCATACACCTATACAGACACTCACAGTCTGCCACTCATCCATGGAGTTACTCACACACCTAGTCAGTCCTGTAAAGAATCAATGACACTTCCATTTTCTTGTCTATACAGTTAAACATAGAGCACCTTACATTTTCAAACATATACTAACACATACTTACCTTGTTATACAATCATTGATACAAGTACACATTGATCTGCACAGAGTCACACACCTCCCAGCCAGCCACACACACACTCAGTCTCCCATACAAATACTTGGACAATCAATCAGTAACCCATATAGTTAATCATATAGCTACTGATCAACACATGCAGCAGTTTACAGAACAACAGACATAATGATGCACAAATTAAGACACTTTAGTCACTAACCCATGCACTCAGTGAGACACATTTAATCACTCACTCATACATTCAGTCATGCACCTACTAAATCCTTTGTCCAGACACTTATACTTCCACTCATTCTTCAATATGTAAGACACATTTTAACTTTACAGAAACATACAGTCACTGGATGTTGTCATCAGTGATGTCATCAGTGATGTCATTTGAGATGTCATCAGTGATGTCATCAGTGATGTCACTGACCATGTCATGAATGATGTATTTGTGACATCATCAGCAGTGGATTGCGGGTGCGCGATATATAGTTAGTGCAACTAACTATATATGGAATTTCAATGGTTTTGTGTGAGTAAAATAAGGTTTTTTAAATGCTAATTCCTAACGATATATGGTCTATAACCTATGGTTTTTTCAGTGAATTTTCAAGGTTTTGTAAATGCTAATTCCTAACTATATATGGTCTATAACCTATGGTTTTTTCAGTGAATTTTCAAGGTTTTGTAAATGCTAATTCCTTACTATATATGGTCTATAACCTATGGTTTTTTCAGTGAATTTCAATGGTTTTTTAATAGCAAATATCATAAGCTGTCGAATGTCAAGTACGTGGTAAGTAAAAACATTTTCGTGTTTATGCACACTGATCTGCTTTGAATGCTGCCCCCCACCCCTCATTTCTATTAGGAGTACTCTCTCTTTGCAGATAGGGAAGGGTAGTTAACGCAGGCCTTTGCCCCCGTTGTAATCCGTCGTGCCTGCTTCTCTCTCCATTTGATTGATTGTTCTCTTTGGTTCATTCTCTATTTACAAACAAGCACAGAGTCGCAATACTCTGTTTAGTCTTTGCAGATAGCGAAAAATCGTGTAAAAAAACAAAAGGAATCGAGCAAAATCAGTAGGCCACTAATGGGATCTCTTTTTGACCTCGCTAAAATAGAAACATTAGGAACAACCTGTTGAAAATAGCAATGTGTATGTACATAAGCGGCGTTCATTTGTGTTCACAGTACCCCTTGTTGATTGTTTGAATCGAGCATTAAATTGTTCAAAGTTGGTTCTCTTAAGGATCTTCTCTGCCTGCAAACGAGGAAGAATAGGAATATTCTCTCTCCCTTTGCAGATAGGGAAGGGTAGGTAACACAAGCCTTTAACACGTCGTACCTATTTCATTCCTCATTGATTGATTGTCCGAACATTGACTGTTTGGGAATTAGTTCTTTTTTTAGGTATTCCCTGTTTGCAAATAAACGTAGAAAAATCTTTGCAAGTAGTGAAAGGGTACGTAATGCGGACCTTTCTCCCCCGTTGTAATCTGTCATGCCTATCTACTCCCCACTGATTGATGCACCTGTTTCACCCAGACCATTTACTAGAGATAGGTCATCTGGCCCGACCAGAGAGCACCCCTAGTGAAAAGGACATATGCAATAATAACGAAGTGATCACTGTATCCTGTTAACAGAAACTTTAGCATGAAACAACCTGGAAAGAAAAGAATAGGAAAACGAAAATCAGTAGGCCACTGATGAACTTTTTATTAAATAACAAACAAAGAAACGATAACAATACGTAATGATAAAACCTATTATTGTCCTAGAAACAAGAAACGTTAGAAGTAAGCCCGTAATAAGAAACCTGAAAACATCGCCCCTCACTGCCCCAAAACGTGTCTGTCCCACCGCCTGCCACGGCCAAATAACGGCAAACTGGGAAAGATAGAAGTCAGCAGACATCCGCCCCATTCTAGAAACTTCCAAAGGGCAACAGGTTTTCGGCTACGCCCAGCCGGAAGCAACACATATAAGGCGGGTCCTGCTGCCACGCCTCGGTCAGGAGATCATCACGTAGGGTGTGCCGGAGGAGAGGCCGAGGCCAGCGGGACCCGGCCAGGGGGATTGACAACACTGGAGAGTTTTAGGGGGGGGAATGTCCGTGTCCTCGACCCTCCCCTCTCTCTCCCAGTCCGGCCGCGGTGGCCCTTGAGAGTTGCAGGTTGTCCCTCCACACTCTCTCCCGGTCCGGCCACCAACGGCCGGGGGCTGGGGCCGACGGGATCCGGCTGCAGCCGATGAGCCAAGGAACCCGTTCATGGGGCCAGAGCAAAGGGCGTCCGGCCGCCATCCACCGGAGGTCCGGCCCAAAGACGGACGGGACATTTCTTCTTTCTTTTATAATGGCTGCAACAACCCTGGGGGGGGGATGTCTTGCACATGCCTCCGACCCCCCCCTCTCGTCCTCATCGCCTGGTCCGGCCATAACAAATCTCAAGCGAGACGCCGTGGGGTGCACTGGGAGGGAGAGACGGTGCGAACAGGCCTCTCCCGCCTCCCCAGGTGGAGGCTTCCCAGCTGCACCCTCAGCGCTCCAGGCGCCCGGAAAAGGGTTCTTCCACTGTGGCGATGCTGCAACGTCTCGCCCGGCAGGGTGGAGCCCGTCTGCTCATTTGACCCCGCGATCACCAGTAGCTACCGAACTCTCAAAATGGCGGTCGACCTGGCAAGAGCGGGCCCAGCATAAAGAAATGGCCCGGTCACTGGTTGACTCCACCACCGTAGTCCTCCACGACCTTGAAGATTCTAGAGGAGCCGCGGGAGTCCCCGACCCCCGCAGACACCCCCGATGGGGAATGACTGCCATGATCGCCCGTGGAGTGACGAAACTGTAGCCGCGGGACGTCGGCGCTCCCATGCTGGCGCCAGCCTCAGTTTGAATGACTAGAATCCTGCAGACCTCAGTTCCGGTGAAAGCACAGTGTGACCCGGTAGGAAAAATTGTTGCACCCCCTCCCCTTTTTGACTGATGGTTCAAACCACCGATCCTTTCCTTTGCCCTTTTAACGGAACTTTGGACTGCCCCCCCCCCCCCGCGGCGCCCCACGCCGTTATTTGCTGGGCGGCAACTTACTAGACATCACCTTCGTGACATCCAGATTTCAGCGCATTCTGCTGCCTTGGAACTATTCGCACAACAGACCGCTACTGACAACCCACCCCCCGGGACGCCCCACGCCGGATACCCAAATCAGTGCGGCACCCAGGCAACATCTTCAGAATTTTCATAATTTGAAAGAACTAGTAACATGTCCTCATCAGGAATTTCCTCTTCAATCATCTCATCAGGAATTTCCTCATGAAAAGTCTGCAATGATGATTCTTGTAACTCTATGGTCTCCAAACATTCGATAAATTCGCCATCAAGACATTGATCAAAAAAATCATTCAAGTCATCTCCTCCTTGTGAGAATATTTCATTATTGGTGCTGTCAATTTCAATAAATGTAGTGGATAATTCAAAAGAAATTGCCACGGTCTCTTCGTTGTTTAAATGTTTTTACTGTTTTTGTTTTGTTGTATATATTTATAAGTTATTAAAGTTTTATATTCCTACTACTTTGTTGGAGTGCTATATATTTTTAATGTGACACATAATTGTAAAAACTTTGATGTACAAAGAGTCATCCCTGGAATCTTCCGCTTCAGGCTCGGTCCCCTCCCCAATCACAATACAGGATGGTTTTCAGATAGTATGAACACGTGTGGTGTGACGGATCTCATCGGGTGTGGGCCTTGATCTACTATAACTCCTTTGAAGAGGGGTGATTCTTTACAGCTGGGGCCATAAACTACATCTGCAGGGCTAGCTGATAGCCTAGGACCGGCCTGGACAATCGGACACAGAGGAAGAGGAGTGTCAGAGGGTGCGGTAGTGAATAGGGCGAAAGGGAGGTGTCGGGCGGGCACAGAGTGTGATTCTCAGGGAAGAGCAGCGCAGATGGGGGGAGGTTTATTGCCCATGCATAAGACAGAGAGCGGGGGTGAGCAGTGCCTGGGGAAGATGCTTGCGAGGGTGGGGAGCCATGCTACGCATCGACAGCGTGCAGAGAGTGGGTCTGGTCAAGGCATCTAAAATGGCTGCCGTGCACAACAAAAGTGTGGCATTTCAAAAAAGGCAAGATGGCGCAGACAATGTTTTTCAACACTTCCTCATTTCCTTCGAATCGAACGTTAACAGACGTTGGTGCATATTGCCAAAGTTAAGCGATATTTATCGCTAACGATGCTTAGCAACGAATTTTTTACCGCTAAGCATCGTCAGAAATTATCGAAGATAAACCTTGCTATTATCAAGGTTTATCGCAAATGCGATAAAAAACGGCCGCAATGCATGAATATCGCTAAAAAGTCAGTGATATTCATGCATTACCGAGCTAATGCTCTTAGCCATGTTATCCACCTCCCATTGGATAACATGGCTAAGAACTGCTCAGGGCAGGTGTTAGTTTTTGGAGATATTCGCGCTTAGCGCGAATATCTCCAAAAGTTGGTAATAGGAGATAGATATCTTGCATGTTGTAATGCAAGTTATTGTGGTATATGGAACTCATACCATAATCTCTCAGGAAAGCAGAAACTGATCCTTTTGGGACCGCCTGAGAAGGCCTAGGGGGTGAGGGGTACTCTACTTTGCCCCCTTTTCACGTTCCGAACTATTTTATTTTACTCTCTTCTGTAATTACACAAAATGGCAGCGATAAGATGCATCAGAGACAGACAGTGAGAGAAAGGAGGCCGGAGATGAAGAAGAGATGTCAAATACACATTGGAGATAATATAGTGGGAGAAGGGAAGTAAATATGAGTAAACTTACCATGTAACATAAAAATGTTCCACTCTATACTATAAGTCTCATTTTATACTACAATCACTTCGCTACAACCTCATAAATTAAAAATAAAAATGAATAATGTCTCAAACAATTTTTGTATTTCTAAATATAAATGTATTCTTCTGAATTTTCAAAATTTGAAAGAACTAGTAACATGTCCTCATCAGGAATTTCCTCTTCAATCATCTCATCTGGAATCTCCTCATGAAAAGTCTGCAATGATGATTCTTGTAACTCTATGGTCTCCAAACATTCGATAAATTCGCCATCAAGAGATTGATCAAAAAAATCATTCAAGTCATCTCCTCCTTGTGAGAATATTTCATTATTGGTGCTGTCAATTTCAATAAATGTAGTGGATAATTCAAAAGAAATTGCCACGGTCTCTTCATTGTGAGCCATTTTATTTTGAAATTGCTTGCTGTAAATTGCAGAAAAAAATAATCACTTTCATTTATCGTTTTTAGTATTTAGTATAACAGAAGGACTGTAAATAAATAACAGAAAACATTTTTCAAATTATCTTAAAGTGTACAACATAGTTCCCCTTACAAATTAACAACTCACCTTTTTAAAAGTAGGAGAAGTGTTAGTACTGTGTAAACCAAACACCAGAAATTGAGCACCAAAAATTCCTCACAAATGTACCTCAGACAGTAGTATCACAAAATGGCTGTGGTTTCCTCTCATTTTAGATATATACATAACCAATTAACTTTCATCACACACAAATACAAAACCAAAGTAACATTTTAATTGGTTCTAAATTTCAACACTTTCAAATGTGTTTTCCCCATGCAATTTTCCATAGGACATTTAGATACGTCTACAGCCTGAATGGCTGAACGGAATTACACCAAACTTGGCAAAATGGTACATCAAACCTAAGAGGTCAGGGAGGATCTACTATGCCCCCTTATGGTCATTTGCCCCTTCGCTTTGGCCTCCTCTTGTCTCTCGATCCTACCGAGAGACAAGATGGCGGCCGCTACGGACTGTTTGGAATGTTTACAGACGCCGGAGAACCAATCACCTTCGCAAAGCTCCGTAACGCGAAAAGTACGCGAAGCGGAGCGCTGTTACAGATATATATCTTTTTTTGAACGTTAATTTCTCAAAATCCACTGGAGCACATATATTGAAACCTGGCAAAGGCACATCGGGCTACCAGTCCCTAATATTTTGCCAAGTTTCGTGCAAATCCATTCAGCCGTTCGATTATTATTATTATTATTATTTTTTTTTGCCCCGCGGGGCCCTTTTAAAACCTCCACATCAAACCTAGGGGGTCAGCGAGGATCTACTATGCCCCCTTATGGTCATTTGCCCCTTCGCTTTGGCCTCCTCTTGTCTCTCGATCCTACCGAGAGACAAGATGGCGGCCGCTACGGACTGTTTGGAATGTTTAAAGACGCCGGAGAACCAATCAGCTTCGCTTCACAAAGCTCCGTACCGCGAAAAGTACGCGAACTGGAACGCTGCCCGGTCCGCTGTTACAGATATATATCTTTTTTTGAACGTTAATTTCTCAAAATCCACTGGAGCACATATATTGAGACCTAGCAAAGGCACATCGGGCTACCAGTCCCTACAATTTTGCCAAGTTTCGTGCAAATCCATTCAGCCGTTCGGGCTAAAAGTGAGGCCAACCGCCCTGAGGAAAACTCAATGTTAAAAACACGTTTTGGGACCCCCCTTTTTTCTCGGCCCCCCCTTGACGAAACCCCCCCACATTTTTAGGGGCTGCTCAGAAACAAAATGTTCCATTTTCCTGAAAATTTCAGCCAATTCCGTCCACAAACGCCAAAGTTATTAGACATAGAATTTTCAAAAATCCCATAGAGAAAAAATCCTAACTATATATACCTACTGGCGACCGCCAGTAGGTAATACACACATATATATATATATATATATATATACACACACATATATATATATATATACACACATATATATATATATATATATATATATATATACACATATATATACATTACCTACTGGCGGTCGCCAGTAGGTATATATAGTTAGGATTTTTTCCCTATGGGATTTTTGAAAATTCTATGTCTAATAACTTTGGCGTTTGTGGACGGAATTGGCTGAAATTTTCAGGAAAATGGAACATTTTGTTTCTGAGCAGCCCCTGGAAATTTGGGGGGGGGTTCGTCAAGGGGGGGGCCGAGAAAAAAGGGGGGTCCCAAAACGTGTTTTTAACATTGAGTTTTCCATAGGGCGGTTGGCCTCACTTTTAGCCCGAACGGCTGAATGGATTTGCACAAAACTTGGCAAAATTGTAGGGACTGGTAGCCCGATGTGCCTTTGCTAGGTCTCAATATATGTGCTTCAGTGGATTTTGAGAAATTAATGTTCAAAAAAAGATATATATCTGTAACAGCGGACCGGGCAGCGCTCCGGTTCGCGGACTTTACGCGTACCGGAACTTCGCGTAGCGAAGCTGATTGGCTCTCCGGTGCCTGTCAACATTCTAAACAGTCTGGAGCGGCCGCCATCTTGTCTCTCGGTAGGATCGAGAGACAAGAGGAGGCCAAAACAAAGGGGGAAATGACCATAAGGGGGCATAGTATATCCTCCCTGACCCCCTAGGTTTAATGTGGAGGCTTTAAAAGGGCCCCGCGGGGCAAAAAAAAAAAAATTTTGTTTTTTGCGTGGGTAGCGCCCGGTTCGCGAACCGGGAAGCGTTCTGGGCAGCGTACTATAATGAAAAATGAATGATAGACTTTTCAAATACTGTATGTTAATTGATTGTTGGTTTTGTTGATTATTTTTTAATTTTTTTATTTTTTAAGCAATTATTTATTATTGTGATTGTGTTTCAAAATTTAATAACATTTAACTAGTTTATGAATTACATATAAAAATGATTAAAGACTCAAACAATTTTTTTATATTACATACAATTTTATTTTTCAGTTTGTTTTTCAAAATTTAATAGAACGTCTAGCATTTGACTGTCCGATATGTCCTCTTGTTGAGTGAACATAAGTTCCCACATTTGACCGTCATCATAATGGAGTAAATGATCGACAGATTCTACACATTGAAGTAATTCATAGTCCCATGACTCATCCATGAATTCTAAGTCATCAATGGGTTCCATAACTTGTTCATTGTTGCTGTCCAGAACAATTTCGAAGGAAACATTCTGCTCACCTTCCATTTTATTGCTGTAATTTGCATAAAAAATAAATATATCAGTAGAGATAGGGCACTGTTGGGTTTAAGTTCAGACAGGTACTTGTGAGTTTATAGCAGAGAAGTAATCTATGGGCACTGTATGGTTTCAGGCGTGAAGTAGTACTATTAAAAAGTGCCTGTGAAGAAGCCTAAGTAAATTCATAATTATACCACAGAAACCTAAATCAATCCATAATTATAATAAAGAAGCCTTTCTCAATGTCTAACTCTTACAGAGGGATAGTATATAACTATCTGAAAATGTTTTCAAATTTATAAAATAATATCTCACCTTCTAAAAACAAGTTTAAGTTGTGAGTGAAAATGATCTTGCAATGTAGTTCAGGAAGTAGTAGTCAAAATGGCTGTGTTTCTCTCTCTTTCTTTATATATATTCAGGTACATAACCAATCAAATGTCAGGTAAAAAAAAGTAGAAAATGAAAGTAACATTTTAATTGGTTGTCAATTCCAACACTTCAGATGTGTTTTGAGAAGTATTTTACCTCAGGGTATTTAGAGAGGTCTACAGGCTAAATGGCTAAATGGAATTCCAATCAAATTTGTGAAAATGGTAGGGATTGGTATGTAGTATGAGCTAATCTATATTTGGTGAAATTGTCTCCAGTCGCTTTTCTGTAAACTACTTTCCCACCTTTTTTGATGGTGCGCTTCCCAGGGAGCGACCCGGTACGCGAACTGTTGAGCGCCCCGGTTCGCGAACCTTAAGCGTTACGGGAGTCCACCATTTTGTGTTTCGGTCGAATTAAGATACAATATGGAGGGCAAATAATGTTCAGAATGGGTAGAAGGGGGCACGGTAGACTTATTTTGACCCCCTAGGTTTTCTGAGGGTGGCTGAGGAGGCTTATATGTGCGGAAAAAAAAAAATATTTAAAAAAAATTCGCAAGGTTAGCTCCCGGTTCGCGTACCGGGTAGCGCCCCAGGGAGCGTACTTTGTTGAAAATTAGTGAAAAATGTTACAGTAAAATAATAATTGTGAGTGATCAGATGTAGGGTAGCTCTGAGAAGAGCTTTTGGGTTTATGGTACATTTAGGTACTTATAAGTAGGTACCAATGCACAGTCTTAAATTCAGAATGAAAATTCTGTTGCCCTCATCTGAGAAGTGAACTCCATCTCCTCTGTAGATATCTTGCATGTAGTAACGCAAGTTATTGTTGTACATGGAGCCCATTCCATGGTCTCTCATGTAAGCTGAAACAGATTTGTTTACATGCTTCCTCGACTTCTCAATTTGTGGACAAAATTGGTTTGACCATCTCCATTTCTGTCTTTGGCATATATTTGAATATACCAAGGCAGTTTGAGGAAAAAGTGCCATCAATTGCTCAAAGGTGTCCTTTAAAAGCATTTCCAGACCTACCCCAGTCAAAGTGCCCAAATCATTACCTCCACAGTGCACAATTAACAGGTCAGGTTTTGGCAAATGCATAAAGGTTTTCACCAATGGTATCAATTGGTGACATTTTAATCCTCTGTGGCCAAACCACTTAATTTCCACATCTTGTAAATTGAGGTTAGGTAAATTTCTGTTCTTAGCATACCTGTGAGCCCAGTGGATATAACTATGTCCAACAATCCAGACAGAAAACATGGTGAGAGAAGGTTCTGCTGCAGTCAGATGAAGTGTGGCAATGAAATGGCAGTTGAAAAAATGAGTTTAAAATGAAAAAAACTGTGGAGTTTCTGTGTTAATGAAGCAGTAACAGTGATTGGTGGATTTTGATTGCTGAAAACAGAAAGTTAGGGTGCATGGATGAGTTCTTTGAAAGATGTATTTTGAATGGTCAATAAAAAATCATTAAATGAAAGATTGCAGTGGATACGCAGGTGCACTGAGAGTTCAGAGTTCAATTGCAACATTGTTGTGTGAACTTGCAAACACCAGAGGTCTTCCAAGAGGTGGTTGCCATGCAAAAAAGGCAAAGAGGGCAGAGGGGGGAAGGGTTTTCATTTGAAAAAAAGTGAGGGAAGAGTTTTGATTGGGTGACATGAGAGATATGTGTGAAGAATTACAGCATTTCTGTGCTTTTGATAGCTGCAGACTCTGGAGTGCATACCTTTTGCTCTGTTGAAGACAAATTGGTGTGTTTCTGAGACTGTTTTCAAACTCAAAGTATTTGCTAAGGTGAGAAAATATTTCTTTAATTTAGATAGAGAATAGTGTGCTTTAAGGAGAAAATTATGAAGAAAGTTGTGTTTTTCAAATGTTGCTTTGTCTCAAGTGTTTTACAAATAGATTTTGTTTCTTTGAGAAAATGTAATTGGAGAAAATGTGAAGTATTAGTACTGACAGGGTGTTTTTCTGCATAGGAGCTGTGGAGTCTTTTCAAATTATGACTTGAAAATCGTTTTTGAGGAAAATGAATGGTTATAATATTTCTGACAAGGACATAATGGTGTATGCTTCTTTATAAGGCAATTGACTGTCTCTGATGTTATTTTTCCCATTTTAATGTAAGACCTTTCTCTGTGGCGCAAATTGCTTGTAAATATGCTCCCACCTGTGCATGGCAAATTTAGATTTTGAATGTTTGTGTTACATAGCCATGTTAAATGTGATACAAACATGCTGCAAAGGCAATCAAAAAACGCTTTTATGTGTCTTAAGGACATTTTAAGTCATTTTCCCATGTGCAGTGTTTTGAAATTATGATTTGAAAATCGTTTTTGGGGAAAAGGAATTGTTTTTAAATTTATGACAAGGACATAATGGTGTATGCTTCTTTATAAGGCAATTGACTGTCTCTGATGTTATTTTTCCCATTTTAATGTAAGACCTTTCTCTGTGGCGCAAATTGCTTGTAAATATGCTCCCACCTGTGCATGGCAAATTTAGACTTTGAATGTTTGTGTTACATAGCCATGTTAAAAGTGACCCAACCATGCTGGAAAGGCAATCAAAAAACACTTTCATGTGTCTTAAGGACATTTTAAGTCATTTCCTCATGTGCAGTGTTTTCAAATTATGATTTGAAAATCGTTTTTGGGGAAAAGGAATGGTTTGTAAATTTATGACAAGGATATAATGGTGTATGCTTCTTTATAAGGCATTTCAGTGTCTCTGATGTCCTTTTTCCCATATTACATTAAAAGACCTTTCTCCGTGGGGCACATTCCTTGTAAAT
The DNA here is from genome assembly GCF_964261635.1 of Lissotriton helveticus. Lineage (NCBI taxonomy): Eukaryota > Metazoa > Chordata > Amphibia > Caudata > Salamandridae > Lissotriton > Lissotriton helveticus. The sequence continues at coordinate 66,007,671 of NC_136064.1, forward strand.
ATGGTCACACTTGTGCATGGTAAATTTAGATTTTGACTGTTTGAGTCACATAACCATGTTAAAAGTGACCCAAAAAAATTGCAAAGGCTTTCAAAAAACACTTTCATGTGTCTTAAGGACATTTTAAGTCATTTCCCTGTGGGCAGTGTTTTCAAATTATGACTTGAAAATCGTTTTTGAGGTAAAGGAATGTTGTTAAAATTTATGTGCGCCATATGCCCCCAAATTTCTTTTTCAGGGGTGCAGCAGGGTGTTCTTGAGACACCCCTGCACCTTTGGAAAAATTCGTAATTTGTGATGAGCTAATTGCTAATCGCAAATTGCACCTTCATTCCTATGGGCATCCTGGCCCATGGAAATGAATGGGTAATTTGCAATTAGCAATTTGCTCATCGCAAATTAGGAATGGTAAAGAATCGCTATTTATTCCTTAAAATTCGCTATTTTGGAAATGCAAAATAGTTTGATGATACATATGGCGGTTGATCTCTAACAAGATAAGAAGCTTAGGGATACATTTATGATGACTGGCGCAATGAAGTGGACATCACTTACTTCATTGGTAGAGCTTTACATGTATTATCTCCTCTGTATTCTTCATCAAGCGTAACTTTAATCTGCAATCCTGAGTAGGCCTCACCTTAAACAAACCTCTGGATAGGCCACACCTTATCGTCATCATGAATTAATCATTTAAAATGCTAGGGACAGGTTTATGATAGGTGTATGCCTCTTTTGCGCCACTTACAAAACACTGCCCACGGGGAAATGACTTAAAATGTCCTTAAGACACATGAAAGTGTTTTTTTAAAGCCTTTGCAATTTTTTTGGGTCACTTTTAACATGGCTATGTGACTCAAACAGTCAAAATCTAAATTTACCATGCACAGGTGGGAGCATATTTACAAGGAATGTGCTCCATGGGGAAAGGTCTTATAATGTAATATGGGAAAAATGACATCAGAGACACTGAAATGCCTTATAAAGAAGCATACACCATTATGTCCTTGTCATAAATTTACAAACCATTCCTTTTCCCTAAAAACGATTTTCAAATCATAATTTGAAAACACTGCACATGTGGAAATGACTTAAAATGTCCTTAATTCAAAATTTGCTATTCCTTATTTTGCGATTGCACTGAAGGATTTGCAAATTTTGCGATTCCTTAAATGCAATGTATCAAACAAAAAATATGTAAAAAATGACATTAAGGATTTGGAAACTACCACCAACTTTTAGTTGGTGGTAATTTGCGAATTCTTTTCAAAAAGCTTTTTTTCCAAAAAACAAAAGGTTCCATATGACGCCAATACATGCCCTTAGGGCATGTATGTGCGCCATATGCCCCCAAATTTCTTTTTCAGGGGTGCAGCAGGGTGTTCTTGAGACACCCCTGCACCCTTGGAAAAATTCCTAATTTGCGATGAGCTAATTGCTAATCGCAAATTGCACCTTCATTCCTATGAGCCTCCTAGCCCATGGAAATGAATGGGTAATTTGCAATTAGCAATTTGCTCATTGCAAATTAGGAATGGTAAAGAATTGCTATTTATTCCTTAAAATTCGCTATTTAGGAAATGCAAAATAGTTTGATGATACATATGGCGGTTCATCTGTAACAAGATAAGAAGCTTAGGGATAGATTTATGATGACTGGCGCATCACCAGGGATGTGCCAGTCATCCTGCGCCGCTGTTCCGCCACCCATGGTGTGCTGCATTTACAATGCGGCGCAGCATGGGGCAAAAATGGCACAGATGCGTGACGTATCTGTGCTGTAAAGGTGGCGCATTGCTGGAGTTGTATCGCAAGTGCGATGCAGCTCCAGCAAGGCTCAGGGGTGCCCCATCTCCACAATGTTGCGTCAAGACCTATGCCTGCTTAAAGCAGGCGCAGGGTTTTGACGCAGCTTTCTCCTATCTGATTGTAAATGCGGCACACCATGGGTGGCAGAGCAGCGGTGCACGTTAACTGGTGCATGCCTGGGGATGTGCCATTTAACATAAATCTGCCCCTTTACATTTAAGTATGTGCAGGGGACACAGAGTCGGTGAGGCTTATCCAAGGTTAAGAAGAGATGAGTCCTGTTCACTGAAAAATTAGACATAGGCTTCACCTGCTCAGCATCGCTGGACATGGCTAAATAATAGCTGCAAAATGTTACTCTTGTTAAACAATTTTACTATTATAATCTCTGAGATTTGTCTCTTACTCTGCAACATCTCATTGTTGTTATCTTTCTTTAAGGATAAAGACAACATCAACATGAGCGACAATCAGCAATCAGTTGATTTTGACCTCATCATTGAACTTGTAATTGAAACATCAGTGGATGTTGATCCCTTGGATGATTTAAATCCTGAGGATGAAGAAGAACGTGATGAGGATGCAGATTTGTCCGAATTATATGACATAGGGTGGGAAGCTGACCTGCTTGATCCTATGGAACTATAAACATTTATTTTTAAAATTTATAATAAATAAAAAGTAAAAATGTAAACCGTTTAATTTAAAAATAAAGACACCTTCAAAAACAGGTTATGTGTAGTGTCTTCAATAAAATATTAAAATATGTTCATAAAATTAGATCAGATTCACATATAAGATAGCACAGGTAACATGAATATAAATTCCATTTCTTTTCTGCTATTTCTGTATTCTAAAATTGCCATGCACTAAAAAATCTTATATGTAAAAATGTAAAGTAGTGTTTTAAGTTTTTGATTACTGTTATTGATGTACTGTTGGGTAATAGTGGTTAATAACATTTTTTAATATATTTTACCACAGATTCAACTGCAGATCATTTCAACATTTCACCATGCCAACGAAAGAAAGACTGAGAAAGGCTGCAAAACGTCAAAGACAGCAGGTGATTGAAAAAAAGCAGCAGTCCTCTAACAAAAAGATTTGTCAAGTCAACAAGAAAGCACCGGGTAAGAGTACAAAAACATTCATAAGAAATATTTGTAGTAAAAAAAATATTACTACAGAAAATGTTTCAGTCCAGAAAAAGAGAAGCAATTCAAATGGAAAGGAAAGGCCAATCAAAAATGTTACTGCTAGAGCAAGAGATAACTCTGTGCATGATAGTAGAAGGAAACAACAGTTTAGGGACCTTCGTAAACGAATGTTCCGCAACAGGATAATTGGCAATTTGTTAAAAAATATTAAGAAAGGTCAACAGAACGTGGTTTTTTATAAGAGAAAAAAAAAGTTGAGAAAGTTATTGATCAGGCATTTGAAATTAAACGTAAGTTATTTATTTTGATAATCAATAGAATTAGGAAGCTAAACAAGGCAATTTATGATTTCAAAAGAAATAGTAGATGGAAGAGAATAGTTAATCGTAGTAATTTTTGTGAAGTTTTTTCTGGAGAATGGATGCATAGTTCAAGCTGTGAGGCATTTTTTAATGAGGAGAGTTATTTCCAGGATAATGATTTGGTGCATGCAGTTGACACCAGTGGTCGTGCTTATGAAGTGAAAGATGGTTGTCCAGTTGAAAAAGAAAAACTTGTGACAACAGAGGCAGAAGAGGTGTTAGGTAATGAGGTTTTAGGAAGACGTGCTAAGGGTCCTGTGTACACCTGGAAGTGTAGTAGTATTTGCAGTGTGCGACAGGATTCCATCAATTTGCTTTGTGATTTTGTACGGTCATTTAATAAGAAAAGTTTGAAGCAGAAAATAAGGTTGTTGCAAGAATTAGATCCTTGCAGAGTGAGAGAAGTGACAGGTTTGCATGGTCATTCACTGGCTTGTCTTTCCAGGAGAGTATGCCAGAGTGTTTTTCATCATTTCAGGATGCTAGCAGTGCATCATAATAAAGTGAGGAAATTAGTTAGAATGTTGTATTATGCTAAGAGTCCAGCAATTATGCTTAAAAAATTATGTGCTGCTCTTTTGCATGGTTCTGAAATAGATGTGAAGAATATATGTGAAGAAATTGAGTTTTGTTACTTTGGAAATAAAGAGGAGAATGTTGAAATTGACCACGAAGAAGCGGGTAATGTGGAAGATAGTGTACAGGTTTCCAGTACAGATAATTTCCAGAGGGAAATTGCCACGTTTCAGGTCAAATCAAGTGAGAGGCCAAATTTCACTTGTGTGTGTTGTCGACGCACTTATTATAAGAATCAGACTAAGTTAGTGGATTTATATGCAAAAAGTGAAAGGGAAAATAATAGTGAATGGAAGGATTTCGCAACATACTTGATGGTAGAAAATTGTTTTGATTTGGGATTGGATCAACGTGTGTGTACTTATTGTTGTTGCAAATTAAATCAAAACCAGATGCCTGCTAGAGCAGTTCATAATAATCTGGAATTGGTTGAGATTCCTTCTGAATTGAAGGATTTAAATACTTATGAATCTATTTTGATTCAAAGTATCCATCCCTTTCAGGCTATTGTAAGAATGGAGCCAAAGACAGGGAAATTGCCTCCATCAGATTTACAGAGAGGATTAAAGGGAAGAGTTGTTTATTTGCCTCTAGATTTGAAGAAAAACATTAACACAATTGGAGTAGAAAAAGTGGACGAGGAACCTCTGGTTATCTTAGTTAATGGGGTTCCGACAAAGAATAAGAAAATATGGCAAGATTTAGTAGATGTTAAAAAGGCAACATTGTATTTGAAAAAAAAAAAAAATACTATAAGAATGTATATGTTGCAGAAGAGGAAGTAAGTGAGGAAGAGGATAGCGATTTGTGTGCTGGTCAAATTGAGAAAGTAGAAACTTCTACTAGTGAAGAAATATATGAACATTATAGTGTTCATCCTTTGCATTCCAAGGAAGTCATGGGGAATGCTATTGAGTTGTTTCAAATGAAACAAGCCAAAGGGAGTCCCATTAGTGTTTGGGAGGAAAGTTTGGAAGCTCGGTGTTTCCCACAGCTTTTTCCAACAGGTCAGGGAGGAAGATATGATGAGCGACCTCATCAAATTCCTGCTTCTGAATACCGGACTTTGCGATTGTATGCAGGAGATGCTAGGTTTCGACAATGCATTCCTTATTTGTTTCATCTCCTGTTTGAAAGCGATCTGTCTGGACTGTCATATGCAGTGAACCACATCTTGAAAAGTGGTATACACATGCAAAACATCTCGGCAAGTGACTTTATGGATAAAGTCAATGTCCAAGACAGTATTTTGGATTCTCACCTGATTAATCTCATGGCGTGTCAGCGTGGTACTAATGAGTACTGGTACCGTCGTCATGGTGATTTAAAATGTATGCTGAGGAACTTAGGTACTCCCACATGGTTCCTCACTCTGAGCTGTGCCGAGTATGGCTGGGAAGACTTACTTGAATTTCTACGAGAGGCAAATGCTAACGTAGAAAACATCGAATTCAAGACACCCGGAGAACTGTGCTCTTTGGATCCAGTCAATGTATGTAGGTACTTCAATCATAGATTTGAAGCTATGATGTCTTTCATCATGAATAAGAAGAATCCACCTCTTGGAGAGGTGTTGGATTTCTTCTGGAGAAAGGAGTACCAAGCAAGAGGTGCTCCTCATATACATATGTTGCTGTGGATCAAGGATGCACCTAAATTTGGAACGGATCCAGAAGACTCAGTGATGAGTTTTATACAACAGTATTCTACGTGTGCTGTTCCAAACGCAAAGGAGAAGAAAAGCCTAAGAGAAAAAGTTCTGCGTTTCCAAAGCCATCGATGTGGAAAGTACTGTCGTCGTAAATTCCGAAACAAGGACAAGTTCTACACCAAATGTCGTTTCGGCTTTCCACGACCGGTGATTTCTAAAGGAAGAGTAAACAGTTTGATGTCTTCGCTGCGACATAATGTGATGAAGAAATCACCTAAAAACACATACAATTTGAAGAGGAACGAAGAGTCCAAGTACATCAACGACTACAACCCGGTGATTTTGTCCATGTGGAATGCTAACATGGATATACAGTTTGTGGCTGATAACTGTATGGCTGTGGCTCGGTATGTGACGTCTTACATCACCAAAAAAGAGAAGACATTATTGAAGGATATGTGGGAGGACATTTCCCATGAAAAGAGCCTCAGCAAGAAGTTGTACAGTTTCAGTCTGAAGATGTTGTCGCATCGAGAAATCGGAGCGTACGAATGTTCTGACCGGTTGTCTTCAGCAAGTCTCTATGCCAAGTCCAGGAGTATCATTTGGGCGAGTCTTGGTCTTGCTGCAACGCGTAATCGAGTTCTCAAACCTGTGCGGGAAATTGAGTATTTGGCGGAAAAGGAGCCAAACAGTACCGACATTTTGAAGACCAACATGTTGGATACATATTATCCAAATCGAAGCATTCACCTCGAGAATGTTTGTCTGTATGAGGTTCTTCAAAATTACATATTCAAGAGGAACATCAAAGAAGATACTGAGAAAGGAGTGTATGCTGTAATAGGAAGTGAGGGATGTCTGGTCAAGCAAAGAAAATGCCACTTGGTAAACCATCGAAAATTGAGTGGCGAATCTCCTGAAAAAAAGGAGTTTTTCTATTTAGCACTTTTGCAACTTTTCAAGCCTTGGCGTGCAGAAGAGGAACTGCTTGGAGATTTTCTCTGTTACGAAGACTCTTTCAATGCCGCCAAGGAGACCATAGAATGTCCTGCTTTTCCCAAATATGTACAAATGTTGAATGCGGAAATTGAGCAGGAAGCAATGATTGCAGCCGAGATTGCCAGAGACAGTTCTCAGGACAGTCAGAGTTCTGCTTCATTGAGTCAGGATCCACTAGGAGGACCTGTTATCGAAAATGAAGCTGCCACTGCTATGAATGAAGTGGAAAGAGCCATGGCACATGCTCAGGAGGATGCGGTTAACTTAGAAGAGTTGGAAAGACAACTCAACGTTGAGCAGAGGAAAATATATGACGAAGTTACCATGCAAATTGATCATGGATTAAGTCATGACAAGAAAGAGTGCTCATGTACGTCGTTGAAGCCTGTCCCACTGTACGTGAGTGGAGAAGCGGGAACTGGAAAAAGTTTCCTCATTAAAGCAATTTCATGCTATTTGCAGGAAAGGACAGAGTCATCGCTGTCTTGTGTTGTCACCGCTCCAACTGGACTGGCAGCACATAACATTAAAGGGATTACTTTACATCGTTTACTGATGCTGCCAGTGGAGAATGACAACAAATTACAATATCACAAGCTATCTGGAGATGCTTGTTTTGAAGTTTCAAGAATCTTGAGGAAAATGAAACTTCTTATCATTGACAAAGTAAGCATGGTTTCCAATGTCATGCTTGCCTTTGTGCATTTGAGAATGCAAGAAGTTCTCAAAACAGAGTATGATGTGTTATTTGGTGGCAAACACATCATTGTTTTCGGAGATCTTCTGCAGCTGACACCAGTGAAAGGGCAACCTGTGTTCAAAATGCTCACGCATGAAGATACCAGGAAGTGCCTAGGCAGCATTGGCAACGTCAATATATGGTTAAACTTCAATTATGCTGAACTGCATGAAAATATGCGTCAGGCGAAGGATGAAGTTTACAAGACTATTCTACAAGATGTTAGAATTGGAAAAGTGACCGAGCATGGGAAAGAAGCTTTACATGCACGATTACTGTCAAATTTATATCCAGAACAAGATGTTGTGCCTGAGAATATTTTTCAGAAAATTACTGAGAAGAAATCTGGAATATGTTTGATGCCAACTCTTGCAGAATGTGCCAAATTCAACAACAAAATGTTGCATTTAGAAAAGCAAGAGATTGTGAAACTGGAAGCTATTGACAGAGTAGAGCATATGGGATCAACAATTATTTTGTCTGAGAATCTGAAAATAGATTCATTAGAGAAGAGTATATCTAAAACTGCAGGTTTTGAAAAGACTCTGAATGTGTGCTTGAACTGCCGTATAATTTTAAGATGGAATTTACATGTTGAAAGAGGTCTGGTAAATGGATCAATGGGTAATGTTGTTGATTTTGTAAAATACAGAAATAGAGATGGAATTGAATTTTTAAAAATTAAATTTGATGGCATTGAGGAAGTACAGCTAATTGGTCGTTGTTCTGCTAGATTTTTGCTTGTAAAAGACTTATATGTTCGCCGTAAGCAGTTTCCTGTTTGCTTGGCATATGCGGTGACAATCCATAAATCGCAAGGTTTAAGTGTAGACAGTGCATTGGTGAATATTGGCAGTTCTGTGTTCAAGGAGGGTATGGCATATGTGGCATTGTCACGAGTTAGAACTTTATCGGGATTGTACTTGATTGAGTGTGATGTCACAAGCATTTGTGCGGATCTAGATTGTGTTAAGGAATACAATAGGTTAAGAAGAGAGTATGCGCCACATTTGCCTCAATATCCTTTGTTTGAGAAACGTGTGGTAGGCCGGAAACAAAGAAATGTGACCAATACTGGGGAGGTTGTAGCAAAAAGACGTAAAGTCGATGAACCTGAAATTATAAGCAGAAACAAAAAGTATTCTGTTGAAGATGTTGTTGGTTTTCAATTTGAAAACAGTTCTGGTGTCAACTGCTATGCTAATGTAGTGGTTAATGTTTTGTTTTCTCTAGAAAATGTAAAAGAAGAGATTGTGGTCAATTCTGATCAAAGATTTTGCAGTTTGTTAAATTCTGTGTTAGAGAAATGTAGCACTGATACAACAAACATAGAAAGTGTGTCTGAAATTCGAAATCTGTTAGACAGATGTTCAGGCCAAACACAATTCTCTCAAAATATTCAGCAAGATTGTCAGGAGTTTTTAATGTATATGCTTGATGTATTGCATGCTGAAGGTGTAGATGTAGATCAGCTGTTTGGGCTTTCTTATCAATGGCAGCATGACTGCGAGAACTGTATGGTATCAAGTACTACTAGTGTAGACTCAGAAAGATTTATATATTTAACTTTGCCAGACAGTAAATCAGTCTCCTTTAATAAGCTAGTAAAAGCAGCTGATCACAACATGGAGTGTAGCCAATGTAAATCTGAAATGATGTCCACATTATTTATACGAACATATGGCCAGTATGTCATTTTAATGTTCCAAAGATCTGATGGAACAAAATTGACAACTTTAATTAAAAATTTTGTGGCTTCGCAGTTGTCAATATCAGGAAGGACTTTTGTAACTGCAGCAATTATATATCATGACGGTCCTTCAATAACATCAGGACATTACACAGCTTATTTAAAGTCTACAAATGGCTGGTCATTCTGCAATGATTCTGTTTTAATTTTCAAAAATAAATTGCCGTATGACCTTAAAAACTCTTACCTGGTGTTTTTAAAACCAAAATTTTAGGGAAAGAATCTCGGGATGTGCTCTGTGGAATTTCAAGAAGTTCTAATGGCTCCTACACGATTTGGCCTTGAGGATAAGTGTAGTTCAGAGACATAACTTCTAACCATAAGACTGGACGTCATGGAGAAATAAGTGCACTTTGAATGAGTTCAGAAAAACTATTTCTTTTTATAAGCTAATTGAAGCAGCCAATCAAAACATAGAGTAGAGGGAATGTAAGTCTGCAATGCTGTCTACTGTTTTACATTGCTTTGTGATTAAAAGTGATGTAGAGAATTAAATAATTGTAGTAGTCATAGAGGTAGTGTAAGTCTGCTTCATAGTAAGCAGTATCAGTGTCATAGGAAATGTAGAACATGACTGAGCAAGAAGGGGAAGATATTACTATTCCAGGATTGTGAAAATGATCTTCAACATTTTAATTCTGAAAGTTGCAGAAATGCCAAATGACGGGATTGGCTTACAAGAAATACAAGAGTTATAAATGGCTCTGACAAGATTTGGCCTTGTGGAAACTTGTGGTAGAGAGCAAGAAGTCATTTATTGCATGTAACATGTTTTTAAAAACGATGGAGGTTTTCTTTCAGAAAGTGGCGGGCTGAAAGTAATAACAGCACAACAGAGTGTAAGCTGTTCATAGGACATCCTTTGACGTCATGGAAAGTAAGTTAACTTTAAGGAGTTCTGAATTCTGATTTGTTATGTTGTATGGGTTTTTTAAACACAATCATTTTGATTGTGTTTTTTTTTCCCCGCTGTTATATGATGAATACCTTCAAGTCACTGTTTTTAGTGAATTTTGATACATTCTGAGAACAGCAAAAATAAACCATTTAACATGTATAATTAATTCTGTACTGTTTGCATTTATGATGTATATGTAGAACTGTGTAGGAGGCATGGAGAAGGTGAGGCTTCTGTAAGTGTCAAAGTTGTTGCATGCAGTGCTGCACTTCTGCGTACTCTTTCATATGCTGGACTACATCTGCACAATGAGATACCTAAGCAAAGGAAACACAAGTGATGTGATTGTGAAATGAGCAAAAGAAATTGCACGTATTTCAATTACATCACCTGTGTTTCCTATCATTACGAATCACATTGTGCAGATCAAGTTTAGGTCTGTCCAGGGAAACAGAGGAGGTTTGGCCTTTGTTCAAGAGTGCAGTGGACATGACTCACTTCATTGGTAGGCCTGCAAATGTATTATCTTCTCTGTACTCTTCAACAACTCTAAATTTAATCTGCAACCCTGAGTAGGCCTCACCTCAAACAAACCTCTGGATAGGACACATCTTATTGGCATCCTGAAGCAATCATTTAAAATTTTAGTGTCTTGCGACACTTTTCTGAGACAACAGCAATGCAAAAGATGCACCATGTTTTAAGATAGGCCTCACTTCATCTGCATCAAGATACTGTTAGTTTAAAATGTATATCTTTAGGACTGTGTAGGGGGCCTGGAGAAGCAGAAGCTTCTGTAAGTGTCAAAGTTGTTGAAAAACTGTTTGTCCTTCAATCTTTTCCCTTGTCTTTTGTAATTTTTAAATACATGTTTTAATATTTTTCAAATGTTTGTTCTCTCTTTCACAGATTGAAAGTATAAAAACAAAAAGTGAGTAATTTAACGACAATTATAAGGTAAATGTTTTGTACTCTTTTCGTTACATTTCTATCACATTTAACTTCTATTAGTTCCACTGCTTCATTTCTTTAACCCTCAGTTTCCTGCCTTTGCTACTTCCCTCATTCCTTTCTCTATTACCTACTTACTCAACTCCTTCCACTCTTTTTCTCAGTCCCTCTCTTCTCATAGTTCCTCACTCTTGTTCACTCACTCCGTCTCTATTACTCTTAGTGTCTTTGACTGATCACTCTATCACTACTTGTTCATAATGCTTTCTCTGTGTAGTTGAAGCACACTAAGGGGCATATTATGAACACAGCCAATAAAATTATTGCTGTTTTTATTGGCAGAAAACTGGTGCAAAAGTGGTTTTAGCTGCAGTTTTCTGCCGCAAAAGCGGCTTTAGCGACACATTTCTGCCGATAAAAGCTGCAAAACTTTTATTGCCTATGTTGATGATATGGCTCTATGTTACTTACATTTCTTTGCTGTTTCAATTAATCTTTTTCTGTTATTTTTTGTTTTCTGTTTTCTATTTTTTCTCTCTGTTATTCCCCATGTTTTAATCTTATTTTGAACATTCACTCACATTCTCCAAGAAACTCTTCTTTGTTATTGTTCTACTCTCTTTTTTTTTCTTTCACTTCCTTATCTATTTTGTTTTTCACAATTATACCCTCTTCCGTGTTTTCTTCGGTAAATAAATCTATTAAACAGTATCTCTTCTTTACTCCCTATAGCTGTCTTTCTTTTAACATCACTCTCTGTTTACTTTCCTTATACTTACTCTTTTTTTTTTTTTTTTGGTTAGCTCCCGGTCCGCGTACCGGGAAGCTAACCGGGAAGCGAACCAAAAGAAATAGAGCTTGCCACAGTGCTAAACATTCTAGCAATTTTTTTTGAAAGGGGAGGTAGTTCTGAAAAGAACTTTTTTTAAAAATGTTTTTGTTGTTTTATATTTTTTTTTTTTTTTGAACATTTTTTGTTTTTTTTGTATTTTTTGAACGATTTTATATTTTTTTTGGTTTTTTTGGGGGGGGAAACAACAAAAAACAGGCATTGAAAAGGGCTCAACAGGAGCAAAAAAAAATTACTGGGGGCGGTTAGGGCAATTATGATTTTCATAAGCCAGGTTGATGGCATTTATACTCATATTACCACATGCTATCAACGCACCACAGTGCATACAAGTATGTTTCATGTGGCCAAAATTCTCTTGGATGTTTGGCACAGTTTCCCGTGCCTCTGCTGGTGTCAATGATATTGACGATCTTGACCTGGCCACAGGAGTTGATGTTGGATTTTGTTCCATATCCCGTATTTCCGCCCGGCTGTAATTGAGTGGATGCCTCCTGGTCATGTGCCTATGCATGGTATAGTTCCCATAACTATACTTTTTATCAGTCCCTCTTGATAATTTATCTTTGCAGATGAGGCAGGTGACATACCTCGCATTCACTTTCTTTTGCCCTGGAGGGATTGAATAAAACTGCCAGATGAAACTGGCTTTCCTATGGGAAACCCGGGGCATCTCTTCCAAGAACTGTGGTTCTTCTCTCTCCTCTTCCTCTATTTCTTCTTCTTCCTCCTCTGTATTGGTCATGACCTGGGGAGGTGGTCCTCTCTTCCCATGAGGAGGTGGAGGTGGTGGTGGGGGTGCACCAGCTGAAGCAACTACTGAAGCCATTTCTCAAGTATTAATAAAGGTCTTCCTCTCACAATGATGAAAGTCAGAGTGAGGAAAGAAGGAGGGGTTTTCATCATTTGGGAAAAACAATAGTTCTCAACCAATGAAAAGTGTTATTTTTAGGTCACCTGACCTAGCCTTACATGATTATGAAACCAAAAGTGAAATGAACCAATGAAAAGTGTTATTAACAAGTCACATGACCTGTTATGCTTACGTTACGCGCTCCGGTCCGCGCCCCGGATAGCTTCCGGGTCGCTGCGCTTCGCGCCTCTGTCCGCGCCCCGGGGCACTTCCGGGTGCGCTAACGCGGTACGTCATAAGACGCATTACGCGGCAACGCGATACGTCGCGCTTTCGCAACGCGCCGCGGATCGCTTCCGGGGAGCTGCGTTTCGCGCCTCGGTCCGCGCCCCGGGGCACTTCCGGGTGCGCTAACGCGGTACGTCATAAGACGCATTACGCGGCAACGCGATACGTCGCGCTTTCGCGACGCGTCACGATGTTGATTTCTAAAGCGGCAGTTGCGCAAACGGAATGTTTACCGGTTCGCGGACCGGGTCGCAGCATCAATTTGAGCTAACGGAAAGCTTTCCGGTTCGCGGACCGGGAGCGAAACAAAAAAAATATTTTAAAAAAAATTATTAATAAACATATAAAATATATTTTTGGATTTAAAGAAGAATACATTTTACAGCTATAGATATTAGCTTTTAAAAAACCAATGAAATTCACTGAAAAAACCATAGGTTATAGACCATATATAGTTAGGAATTAGCATTTACAAAACCTTGAAAATTCACTGAAAAAACCATAGGTTATACACCATATATAGTTAGGAATTAGCATTTAAAAAACCTTATTTTACTCACACAAAACCATTGAAATTCCATATATAGTTAGTTGTACTAACTATATATCGCGCACCCGCAATCCACTGCTGATCATGTCACATATTACATCATTCATGACATGGTCAGTGACATCACTGATGACATCACTGATGACATCTCAAATGACATCACTGATGACATCACTGATGACATCTCAAATGACATCACTGATGACATCACTGATGACATCTCATTTGACATTACTGATCACATCACTGATTACATCATTCATGTGATAATACGATGAAGCTCTTCAGACTCTAATATAACCTTAGATACACTCAGTGTAAACAGACACTCACAGACTGTCACTCATCCATGGAGTTACTCACACACCTAGTCAGTCATGCAAAGAATCAATCACACCTCCATTTCCTCAACTATACAGTTATACACACCTTACTTATTCAAACATATACTAACACATATTTACTCTCTTATACAATCCCTGATACAAGTTCACAATGATCCATACAGCCACTCACACATTCACTGGCTCTTTTGCACAGTTATTTATATATGTCAACTCTCACATGTACTGTGTTTTACATATGTACTTACTTTGACATGTAGCACTGAGATATCCATTCACTCACCAATACACTGATGCACACAGTCAACCGCCCATACAGCTGTTTCCACATGCACTTTTGAACCCATACATCTAGTGAATCAACTGCTCACACATCTATGCACAGAGTCATACACCTCCCAGCCACCCACACACACACTCAGTCTCCCATACAAATACTTGGGCAACCAATCAATAACCCATATAGTTACTCATATAGCTACTGAACAACACATGCAGCAGTTTTCAGAACAACAGACATAATGATGCACAAATTAAGACAGTTTAGTCACTAACCCATGCACTCAGTGAGACACATTTAATCACTCATTCATACAGTCAGTCATGCACCTACTAAATCCTTCATCCAGACACTTATACATCCACTCATTCTTAAATATGTAAGACATATTTTAACCTTACAGAAAAATACAGTCACTGGATGTTGTCATCAGTGATGTCATCAGTGATGTCATCAGTGATGTCATTTGAGATGTCATCAGTGATGTCATCAGTGATGTCACTGACCATGTCATGAATGATGTAATATGTGACATGATCAGCAGTGGATTGCGGGTGCGCGATATATAGTTAGTACAACTAACTATATATGGAATTTCAATGGTTTTGTGTGAGTAAAATAAGGTTTTTTAAATGCTAATTCCTAACTATATATAGTGTATAACCTATGTTTTTTTCAGTGAATATATATATATATATATATATATATATATATATATATATATATATATATATATATATATATATATATATATTACCTACTGGCGGTCGCCAGTAGGTATATATAGTTAGGATTTTTTCTCTATGGGTTTTCTGAAAATTCTATGTCTAATAACTTTGGCGTTTGTGGACGGAATTGGCTGAAATTTTCAGGAAAATGGCACATTTTGTTTCTGAGCAGCCCTTGAAAATTTGGGGGGGGTTCGTCAAGGGGGGGCTGAGAAAAAAGGGGGGTCCCAAAACGTGTTTTTAACATTGAGTTTTCCATAGGGCGGTTGGCCTCACTTTTAGCCCGAACGGCTGAATGGATTTGCACGAAACTTGGCAAAATTGTAGGGACTGGTAGCCCGATGTGCCTTTTGTAGGTCTCAATATATGTGCTCCAGTGGATTTTGAGAAATTAACGTTTAAAAAAAGATATATATCTGTAACAGCGGACCGGGCAGCGCTCCAGGACGCGTACTTTTCGCGCAACGGAGCTTTGTGAAGCGAAGCTGATTGGCTCTCCGGCGTCTGTCAACATTCCAAACAGTCCGTAGCGGCCGCCATCTTGTCTCTCGGTAGGATCGAGAGACAAGAGGAGGCCAAAGCGAAGGGGCAAATGACCATAAGGGGGAATAGTAGATCCTCGCTGACCCCCTACGTTTGATGTGGAGGTTTTAAAAGGGCCCCGCGGGGCAAAAAAAATAATAATAATAATAAAACGGCTGAATGGATTTGCACGAAACTTGGCAAAATATTAGGGACTGGTAGCCCGATGTGCCTTTGCTAGGTCTCAATATATGTGCTCCAGTGGATTTTGAGAAATTAACGTTCAAAAAAAGATATATATCTGTAACAGCGCTCCGCTTCGCGTACTTTCCGCGTTACGGAGCTTTGCGAAGCTGATTGGTTCTCCGGCGTCTGTCAACATTCCAAACAGTCCGTAGCGGCCGCCATCTTGTCTCTCGGTAGGATTGAGAGACAAGAGGAGGCCAAAGCGAAGGGGGAAATGACCATAAGGGGGCATAGTAGATCCTTCCTGACCTCTTAGGTTTGATGTACCATTTTGCCAAGTTTGGTGTAATTCCGTTCAGCCATTCAGGCTGTAGACGTATGTAAATGTCCTATGGAAAATTGCATGGGGAAAACACATTTGAAAGTGTTGAAATTTAGAACCAATTAAAATGTTACTTTGGTTTTGTATTTGTGTGTGATGAAAGTTAATTGGTTATGTATATATTTCAAATGAGAGGAAACCACAGCCATTTTGTGATACTACTGTCTGAGGTACATTTGTGAGGAATTTTTGGTGGTGAATTTCTGGTGTTTGATTTACACAGTACTAACACTTCTCCTACTTTTAAAAAGGTGAGTTGTTAATTTGTAAGGGGAACTATGTTGTACACTTGAAGATAATTTGAAAAATGTTTTCTGTTATTTATTTGCAGTCCTTCTGTTATACTAAATACTTGATAAAGTTAGTTTTATATTATGTATTACTAAAAACGATAAATGAAAGTGATTATTTTTTTCTGCAATTTACAGCAAGCAATTTCAAAATAAAATGGCTCACAATGAAGAGACCGTGGCAATTTCTTTTGAATTGTCCACTACATTGATTGAAATTGAGAGCACCAATAATGAAATATCGTCACAAGGAGGACATGACTTGTATGATTCCATTAGATTGATTGAAATGGACAGCACCAAGAATGAAATATTGTCACAAGGAGATGACTTGAATGATTCCACTACATTGATTGAAATTGAGAGCACCAATAATGAAATATTGTCACAAGGAGGAGATGACTTGTATGATTCCATTAGATTGATTGAAATGGACAGCACCAATAATGAAATATTGTCACAAGGAGGAGATGACTTGAATGATTCCACTACATTGATTGAAATTGAGAGCACCAATAATGAAATATTGTCACGAGGAGATGACTTGAATGATTCCACTACATTGATTGAAATTGACAGCACCAATAATGAAATATTGTCACAAGGAGGAGATGACTTGAATGATTTTTTTGATCAATCTCTTGATGGCGAATTTATCGAGTGTTTGGAGACCATAGAGTTACAAGAATCATCATTGGAGACTTTTCATGAGGACATTGCTGATGAGGACATGTTACTAGTTCTTTCAAATTTAGAAAATTCTGAAGAATAAATTTATATTTAGAAATCAAAAATTGTTTGAGACATTATTCATTTTTATTTTTAATTTATGAGGTTGTAGCGAAGTGATTGTAGTATAAAATGAGACTTATAGTATAGAGTGCAACATTTTTATGTTACATGGTAAGTTTACTCATATTTACTTCCCTTCTGCCACTATATTATCTCCAATGTGTATTTGACATCTCTTCTTCATCTCCGGCCTCCTTTCTCTCACTGTGTGTCTCCGATGCATCTTATCGCTGCTATTTTGTGTAATTACAGAAGAGAGTAAAATAAAATAGTTCGGAACGTGAAAAGGGGGCAAAGTAGAGTACTCCTCACCCCCTAGGCCTTTTTAGGCGGTCCCAAAAGGATCAGTTTCTGCTTTCCTGAGAGATTATGGTATGAGTTCCATATACCACAATAACTTGCATTACAACATGCAAGATATCTATCTCCTATTACCAACTTTTGGAGATATTCGCGCTAAGCGCGAATATCTCCAAAAAGTAACACCTGCCCTGAGCAGTTCTTAGCCATGTTATCCAATGGGAGGTGGATAACATGGCTAAGAGCATTAGCTCGGTAATGCATGAATATCGCTGAGTTTTTAGCGATATTCATGCATTGCGGCCGTTTATTATCGCATTTGCGATAAACCTTGATAATAGCAAGGTTTATCTTCGATAATTTCTGACGATGCTTAGTGGTAAAAAATTCGTTGGTAAGCATCGTTAGCAATTAATATCGCTTAACTTTGGTAATATGCCCCAACGTCTGTTAACGTTCGATTCGAAGGAAATGAGGAAGTGTTGAAAAACATTGTCTGCGCCATCTTGCCTTTTTTGAAATGCCACACTTTTGTCGTGCACGGCAGCCATTTTAGATGTCTTGACCAGACCCACTCTCTGCACGCTGTCGATTCGTAGCATGGCTCCTCACCCACGCAAGCATCTTCCCCAGGCACTGGTCACCACCGCTCTCTGTCTTATGCATGGGCAATAAACCTCCCCCCATCTGCGCTGCTCTTCCCTGAGAATCACACTCTGTGCCCGCCCGACACCTCCCTTTCGTTCTATTCACTACCGCACCCTCTGACACTCCTCTTCCTCTGTGTCCGATTGTCCAGGCTATCAGCTAGCCCTGCAGATGTAGTTTATGGCCCCAGCTGTAAAGAATCACCCCTCTTCAAAGGAGTTATAGTAGATCAAGGCCCACACCCGATGAGATCCGTCACACCACACGTGTTCCTACTATCTGAAAACCATCCTGTATTGTGATTGGGGAGGGGACCGAGCCTGAAGCGGAAGATTCCAGGAATGACTCTTTGTACATCAAAGTTTTTACAATTATGTGTCACATTAAAAATATATAGCACTCCAACAAAGTAGTAGGAATATAAAACTTTAATAACATATAAATATATACAACAAAACAAAAACAGTAAAAACATTTAAACAACGAAGAGACCGTGGCAATTTCTTTTGAATTATCCAATAGATTTATTTGAAATTGACAGCACCAATAATGAAATATTCTTGTCAGTAGCGGTCTGTTGTGCGAATAGTTCCAAGGCAGCAGAACGCGCTGAAATCTAGATGGCACGAAGGTGATGTCTAGTAAGTTGCCGCCCAGCAAATAACGGCGTGGGGCGCCGCGGGGGTGAGTGAGTCCAGTAGGCACCACAGCTATTCTTACCGGCATTGCAGAATTACTGCTGGGGACAATGCCTGTGCTGTAGCAGGGTCACAGCAGAAACAAAAAGGATTCTGTTGAAGATGTTGTTGGTTTTCAATTTGAAAACAGTTCTGGTGTCAACTGCTATGCTAATGTAGTGGTTAATGTTTTGTTTTCTCTAGAAAATGTAAAAGAGGGGGAGGCAGTCCAAAGTTCCGTTAAAAGGGCAAAGGAAAGGATCGGTGGTTTGAACTATCAGTCAAAAAGGGGAGGGGGTGCAACAATTTTTCCTACCGGGTCACACTGTGCTTTCACCGGAAGTGAGGTCTGCAGGATTCTAGTAATTCAAAGTGAGGCTGGCGCCAGCATGGGAGCGCCGACGTCCCGCGGATACAGTTTCGTCACTCCACGGGCGATCATGGCAGTCATTCCCCATCGGGGGTCGGAGACTCCCGCGGCTCCTCTAGAATCTTCAAGGTCGTGGAGGACTACGGTGGTGGAGTCAACCAGTGACTGGGCCATTTCTTTATGCTGGGCCCGCTCTTGCCAGGTCGACCGCCATTTTGAGAGTTCGGCAGCTACCGGCGATCGCGGGGTCACATGAGCGGACGGGCTCCACCCTGCCGGGCGAGACGTTGCAGCATGGCCACAGTGGAAGAACCCTTTTCCGGGTGCCTGGAGCGCTGAGGGTGCAGCTGGGAAGCCATTATTCAAGAAAGAAGAAGTGTCCCGTCCGTCTTCGGGCCGGGCTTCCGGTAGATGTCGGCCGGACGCCCCTGGCTCTGGCCCCATGAACGGGTTTCTTGGTTTATCGGCTGCAGCCGGATCCCGTCGGCCTCGGCCCCCCGACCGTTGGTGGCCGGACCGGAAGAGCATGTGGCGGGACTACCTGCAACTCTCAAGGGCCACCGCGGCCGGACTGGGAGAGAGAGGGGAGGGTCGAGGAGACATTCCCCCCCCCTGCAACTGTTCAGCGTTGTAAAGGCAATCCCCTGGCCGGGTCCCACTGGCCTCGGCCTCTCCTCCGGCTACACCCTACGTTAGGATCTCCTGGCCGAGGCGTGGCAGCAGGACCTGCCTTATATGGGCTGCTCCCGGCTGGGCGTAGTCGGAACCCTGCCCCACCTTGGAAGTTTCCAGAGTGGGGGCGGATGTTCTACTGACTTGCATTTTCCGTAGTCTATCGATTTTTTTGGCGTGGCAGGCGGTGGGACAGCGAGGGGTGATTTGGTTTCTCTTACTGTTTTTCTGGTCTCTCACCACTGGCATATTTTAACGTTTTCTTGTTTCTAGGACATTAATAGGTTTTATCATTACGTTATGTTATCGTTTCTTTGTTCGTTGTTTAATAAAAGTTCATGTTCATCAGTGGCCTACTGATTTTCGTTTTCCTATTCTTTTCTTTCCAGGTTGTTTCATGCTAAAGTTTCTGTTAACAGGATACAGTGATCACTTCGTTATTATTGCATATGTCCTTTTCACTAGGGGTGCTCTCTGGTCGGGCCAGATGACGTATCTCTAGTAAATGGTCCGGGTGAAACAGGTGCATCAATCAGTGGGGAGTAGATAGGCATGACAGATTACAACGGGGGAGAAAGGTCCGCATTACGTACCCTTTCACTACTTGCAAAGATTTTCCTACGTTTATTTGCAAACAGGGAATACCTCCAAAAAGAACTAATTCCCAAACAGTCAATGTTAGGACAATCAATCAATCAATGAGGAATGAAATAGGTACGACGTGTTAAAGGCTTGCGTTACCTACCCTTCACTATCTGCAAAGGGAGAGAGAATATTCCTATTCTTCCCCGTTTGCAGGCAGAGAAGATCCTTAAGAGAATTAACTTCGAACAATTCAATGCTCGATTCAAACAATCAACAAGGGGTACTGTGAACACAAATGAACGCCGCTTATGTACATACGCATTGCTATTTTCAACAGGTTGTTCCTAATGTTTCTATTTTAGCGAGGTCAAAAAGAGATCCCATTAGTGGCCTACTGATTTTGCTCGATTCCTTTTGTTTTTTTACACGATTTTTCGCTATCTGCAAAGACTAAACAGAGTATTGCGACTCTGTGCTTGTTTGTAAATAGAGAATGAACCAAAGAGAACAATCAATCAAATGGAGAGAGAAGCAGGCACGACGGATTACAAAGGGGGCAAAGGGCTGCGTTAACTACCCTTCACTATCTGCAAAGAGAGAGTACTCCTAATAGAAATGAGGGGTGGGGGGCAGCATTCAAAGCAGATCAGTGTGCATAAACACGAAAATGTTTTTACTTACCACGTACTTGACATTCGACAGCTTATGATATTTGCTATTAAAAAACCATTGAAATTCACTGAAAAAACCATAGGTTATAGACCATATATAGTTAGGAATTAGCATTTACAAAACCTTGAAAATTCACTGAAAAAACCATAGGTTATACACCATATATAGTTAGGAATTAGCATTTAAAAAACCTTATTTTACTCACACAAAACCATTGAAATTCCATATATAGTTAGTTGCACTAACTATATATCGCGCACCCGCAATCCACTGCTGATCATGTCACATATTACATCATTCATGACATGGTCAGTGACATCACTGATGACATCTCAAATGACATCACTGATGAGATCACTGAGGACATCTCATTTGACATCAATGACCACATCACTGATGATATCATTCATGTGACAATACAATGCATCTCCTCACGTTTTAATATAACCTCTGTTTCACCCAGTGTTAAATACAGAGTATAATTTTTGAAACCATTGACACACCAATACTAGTTACTACATACGTACTCACTGATTCCTACGTCTACACACACATTCACTCATTCACCCATACAATCATTCATACATACAATCACTCATCTTTACAACACTATCATATGCACTCATACACCTATACAGACACTTACACTCTGCCACTCATCCATGGAGTTACTCACACACCTAGTCAGTCCTGTAAAGAATCAATCACACTTCCATTTTCTTGTCTATACAGTTAAACATAGAGCACCTTACATTTTCAAACATATACTAACACATACTTACTTTCTTATACAATCATTGATACAAGTACACATTGATCTGCACAGAGTCACACACCTCCCAGCCAGCCACACACACACACTCAGTCTCCTATACAAATACTTGGAGAATCAATCAATAACCCATATAGTTAATCATATAGCTACTGATCAACACATGCAGCAGTTTACAGAACAACAGACATAATGATGCACAAATTAAGACAGTTTAGTCACTAACCCATGCACTCAGTGAGACACATTTAATCACTCACTCATACATTCAGTCATGCACCTACTAAATCCTTCGTCCAGACACTTATACATCTACTCATTCTTCAATATGTAAAACATATTTAAACTTTACAGAAACACACAGTCACTGGATGATGTCATCAGTGATCTCATCAGTGATGTCATTTGAGATGTCATCAGTGATGTCACTGACCATGTCATGAATGATGTAATATGTGACATGATCAGCAGTGGATTGCGGGTGCGCGATATATAGTTAGTGCAACTAACTATATATGGAATTTCAATGGTTTTGTGTGAGTAAAATAAGGTTTTTTAAATGCTAATTCCTAACTATATATGGTGTATAACCTATGGTTTTTTCAGTGAATATATATATAATTGTAATTGATTTATACATCTGCCATTGGATTGATTTTTCTCTCTCTCTCTCTCTCCTATGAATCAGTTGATGTTGCTGTGAACACGGTAGTGGACACTGTTTTTGACCTTGCCAATTGGACCTGTTTGTGCCACGGCATACCTTTACACAGGCACAACAGGGATAGTAAACCATTTTACAGATCGCAGCCTCTGTTATTTTCTAAGGGAGTGTGTTGCAGCGTCAGTGGTTGGCCATGTGTTGTGTTCGACTTACAACAGCTCCTTTTCGGCAGTAGTAACTTGCAATCATAAACCTGGTTCTGAGACATGTATGTAACTTTACACTTGTAAATGGTGAATAGCTATAACTTGGACAGTTACTCAAAAGCGTAAGTGTAGCTTACTTATTAGTGTAAGTTAACTTTGTGAATGGTCTGTAAGTGTTTAAGATATAATTTACACTTTCAGGATATATATTTTAGTAATTGGCAATTAGAGTGAACCTAGTGCAAACCTTTATTGTACGTTTCCACTATCAGGACGCACTCCAGAGCCCAGGTGGTAACGCCCTTCAGTACTAAAAAAAGTATCTGTATGTCACCATGAAGTTTCATATGAAGCCATCAATAAAACTATCCTGGCATCCAAGCAGCCTTTAGATTTACAGATTAACCAACTACATTGATTTACATTTCATTCAGGTAGCAGGCATCCTGGTGAGCAGGCTTGCTACAATTCAAGCTGATCCCCCATCTCCCTTCACTGTACAGAAGACCCTATCTTTCCTTTCTGCCTGAGGCAACTCATTGTTCACATTACCTTTTAGGAACAGTTGTTTTTTTAAAGCAAACAGTATAGGAACTGTATTTGCAAATTGACAAAAAGTTTTGGAACTTGCCTTCAATAGATTCGGACCACTGCGATCTCTCCTGCTACATTTCATTTTTATTGCTCAGTTTTAAACTAATTGTGTAATGCTGTGCAAGCAATAATTGCAATCGATTTAGATTTGCTCATGTGTAGAGAATGTAATTTATTACTCATTATTTATGTAAACAAATCATTGCAATAAAACTAATTTAAAATAATTTTCTCTAATTCCTCTAACATTAGTCAAGACAGGCTTCATTAAACACTGGATTACATAGTGACACCTTCATGAATGATGACTGTAGTGTTCATTCTGTTGCCTAAAGCATAAAAAATTGTCTTTTGTTGACTACCAGACCATCTACAATGTGCTTTTAAGATGCAATGAGTTGATTCATACCAAAGTAAACACAAGAATGGGTTTCAAGCTAATTGTTTTTTAAAGTTGAAACTTAAGCACAATAATATATATATTTAAGGGTTTGAGTTATATTTACATTGCACAAGAGCAGGAAGAAGACACTGCTTTTTAACATTTGCAGATAAGTGCAAAATTGCCCTGAACTGTGGAACATTTAAGGCATTTTAGGTGGAAGAGAGGTGAGAAACA
Organism: Lissotriton helveticus; assembly: GCF_964261635.1. Taxonomy (NCBI): domain Eukaryota; kingdom Metazoa; phylum Chordata; class Amphibia; order Caudata; family Salamandridae; genus Lissotriton; species Lissotriton helveticus. The sequence continues at coordinate 66,031,410 of NC_136064.1, forward strand.
GCAAACAAACAAAGCTGTGAAAGAAAAAAATCACACTAAGGATTTTTTTTATTATTATTCACAGAAAGCAACACCATAAATTGAATAGCATTTGGGATCCAGCATGACATACTCCATATTTAAGGAAAGATGCAAGGGTGGTCCAGAACAGGTAATGGCAAAGCCAATAGGTTTCTGTTTAAATGCCTGAGCTAGTGGATTTTGTTGGTACTGTTATATGAATACCTACTTCAAAACACATATGCTCATAATGCCTTATATTTACCTTAAAGGGGTATGCTTCGCCACTTTCCCCGTTAGCCCATTAGCGATGTTAAACAGCCTCTCTGTTGTGAAGAGTTTCTCCCTCAGACCCATAACATAAACATCTTTAGTGAGGCTTAGCAGAGTGTTAGACTCTTCTGCTTCCCTCCATCCCCGCCCCCTTTTGTACCGCTTTGTCGCCATAAGTTGGCAGGGTATGCTCAGACGTGAGTCCCTTGCTCACTTTGCCACTGGATTCAAGAAAGCCTGGCTGAAGACGGCTGGAATGCCAGAAACCGGTCCTCGGAAGCTTGTTTCCGGTCCAGGGAAGGCATGGCTTGGCAGTTATTATTATTATTATTAAGCGTTCTTATATAACGCTCGATTACCCGTAGGCATCTCGGCGCTTGCCTTGGGAACCCGTCCTGGTTTTTCCCTGTGAGATACCCGTACTGGGCATCCCCAAGGTGAAAGCCAGGCATCCCACCATGGGGGGGGGGCCGTAGTGGAGATTAAGCAAGCTAATGCCCAGAGCTGCAGAGTGTGAACCTGTGACTCGAATAGGCACCGAAACGAGAATTATCGAGTCCGTGGATATTTGGGCTCAAGACCCTGCCGCGTCGGGAATTGAACCCTGGTCCCGGGTCTGACCTCTGCCGCCTCTAACCAGTGAGCCACACTTCTCCAGTTCAGGCTGGACTGTTCCCATGAGGCACAGGGTCAGACTGATTTGCATATGGCCATGTCTGAACTGGGGTGGCAGAGTGGGCTAAAGAACGGTGATGGATTAAACCCAGATCTGTTGACTGGGTGTGAGTGTTTGATTGGTTCAGATGCTCCGTCCATCGCCACCCCCTTCTGTATCCCTTAGCAACAGCAGCATTCCGCTCCATATAGAAATTACACCACTTACAATACCTCACACAACTAGCAACCAGTAACTGTCCTGTGAGTTAACCCAAAATAAGACTGACAACTGGAAAATAGCATTGGCTTAAGGAGCCACCCCATCCCCCTATTGTAGGATATAGCTTGTAAGAAGAGCCAGAATGTGAATGACTCTACAAGTAAGTAATGACTCCGACTGCAGTCTCTGAAAAACCTCTTCCAAGCTCTGATAATCAGTCGCCTTGACTATGGAAATGCGCTTGTTGTGGCATCCAATGAATCTCTTCTATCTAGAATGAAGGTTGTACAAAATACTGCAGCTTGCTTGGTTAACTAGCGGCCTCCGGGCACATCTTCTGTTCCTCCGCTTATAGCCCTTCATTGGCTCCCCCTAAGGAAAAGAGCAATTTTCAAAATCCTCTGCGTGACGCATAAAGCTTTTTCAGGAAATGGACCCAAATGTCTTCAGGACAAAATGATTCCATATCTTCCTAGGAGACATCTTAGATCATGGAGTCAACTGTTTCTCTGTCCCCTGCGTATTTATACGTCTAGGTTTAGTGGACAAGCTTTTTCCTATCCGGCCCCCTCCACTGGAACAAGCTTCCCTTGCTCGTTAGGGCATGCACTTGAGTTTTCAGGTTTTAAAAAACATCTTAAGACCTGGTTGTTCAAATGGCTGCTTCTTTATTTGTCTGTTCTTCAGCGTCAAGATGCCCTTACTGGGGCTTCGATGAGCTATATCAAGTATCCATTAACAAGTCATAGATAATGACTTCAGTTGTTGACTCAAAGGCCTTCTATATAATATTATTACCCAATTACTTATTTATATATTAATTATACAAGTTCTGAGGAGACAGCGAGAGTGATCTCCCGTCAGACTTAAAAAGAGTCCCCTGAAGTATACCTTGGAAGGATTTTACTCATCCAATCAGAACACTGTGAGACCAAAATGCTTCTGGGCAGGACAACACAATAAGAGGGAGAAAAGCCAACGTATCAAGAGCAGACAACTGAGATAGTCATCAACGCCATCCAATCATGAGTGAGGGGCTGATCCAATGCTCAGTCGAAGTATATGTTCCGTACTGGAAACAATAGCTCTAACTAGAAGATGCTAACAATGTTTGTAGCCAAGACCTAAAATGGATTGTTTTTACTTCTCCTCAGAATGGGTGGTACATTGTAAATTCTTGAATTCTACTCAAGAATCTATTATACAACCATAGTAGAAATGAGAAGAATTAACATGTAAAATCTAAGGTTCATCATGCCTAGAAACAAACACAGAGTAAACACAATATCAATACTTGAACACCTAATAACACAATTTCAATGTCTATGTATATTTTCTTGAGAACTTCACCCAACTTTGCTCTTGTGCGTTCCTTTCAAAAGTCCACTCATGTCGTTATCAAAAAGTATGTCTTTTTTTTAGGTGATGCCTAGAGCAGAATCAAGTCGTAAAAAAATCATGAATAAAAAAATGTACACGTGCATACATACATGGAGGGGCTTTGCATCAACCCCCTTCTTCTATTGGCTTCTTCAGCTGTTGCTCACATTTTGCTTCTGCCAACCACAGCCTACTGCATGAGTCAAAGGTCCAACCCCCTTCAGCAACTGGTCCTGTTGCAGTGTGAGTGCTGCATTTGGACTGACTACACATGCTCATTCAAAAGAAATGCACCAACACTTTACTTTGTCAGTGGTTTTCCTTTCCATTCTTATTTGTTTTAATGTTTTCATCATCATTATTTGCATAAACCCTGTCTTCCGGTGACAGTAATTCAAAGCCAATGGTACATTTTCTTTGCACCAATAGGAATCATATTTTCAAGTCATGTTCATTAAAAAGGATCCTCATGCATATGCTAATTACACCTGGGAGCACCCACACCTTTGTATTAAAAAGAATGATGCTTAGATTTTTATTAAATTCAACATTTTTATATCCATATTATGACTGGCAGGTGTCCAAGGTGACATGTTTCCTGTTCTTAATTCTCTTTCTTTATGTGGTGTAAGCTTGCATCGAAAAAACAAAAAAAATAAGCATCACACCAGTTTGCCAAAGACATATTTATTGGCATTGCCAGTGCTTCTTTATGATGTAAACTGTGCAGCACCTTACAGCTGTGTTTTTAAAATGATTAAAGAAGAGGAGCACAAAGCAGAAATGTCATAGCCGGGCAATAAAAACCCAATTTGCAGCCCCAGTGAAAGGAGCCAAGAAATGTCTGTGCGGATTTAACTTGTATTCTTTGCTGCCTGTCCCTAAGTCATGTTAATAGCTGTTTTCCTTTCTCTGGTCATCTCATGGCCGGGCTCCAAGGGCCTGCTGCCATCCATACTCTCTGCCCAGGGAGTTGTGTTCTATTTATGTCCCTTGCTAATAAAATAGCCTTCCCTCCTGGAATAGCTGCATGGAGGGGCCTGGTGACAGATTTCTGCTTCTAACTCGCATGCTTCTCTGTTTTTATACAATCAAGGAAAAGAGACAATAGCCACAGTGTTTCCTCCAGCGGTAATGGTTGTTTTTCACTTCTGTAATAGCTTTTCTGTGATACTAAATTGAAGAGGAGAAACCATTTGCCGCTGTTGTTTAAAAATGATGCCAACATGTAAGGCTTATCACACCAATATTGCCTTGTTGCTTTCACAGATTGCTTCGATTATCATCCACCCTACATCATAAGTATTAAGGAGTGATTGAGTTTGAGTAGTAGTACAGTACTACAGGAGCACTCTTTTACATACTGTTACATGCCTTTCTGAATTGGCTCTCAACGTCCAACTTCCTGTTAAGCAAAAGCTGAAGAAGGGCACAGTGCTTTCAGTTTGGGCACAGTGCTTTCAGTTTGGGCACAGTGCTGTCAGTTTGGGCACAGTGCTGTCAGTTTGGGCACAGTGCTTTCAGTTTGGGCACAGTGCTTTCAGTTTGGGCACAGTGCTGTCAGTTTGGGCACAGTGCTTTAAGTTTGGGCACAGTGCTGTCAGTTTGGGCACAGTGCTGTCAGTTTGGGCACAGTGCTTTCAGTTTGGGCACAGTGCTGTCAGTTTGGGCACAGTGCTGTCAGTTTGGGCACAGTGCTTTCAGTTTGGGCACAGTGCTGTCAGTTTGGGCACAGTGCTTTCAGTTTGGGCACAGTGCTGTCAGTTTGGGCACAGTGCTTTCAGTTTGGGCACAGTGCTTTCAGTTTGGTCACAGTGCTTTCAGTTTGGTCACAGTGCTTTCAGTTGTACTAAATGTATACGAATATTCTATGAATGTGAGAAAGGGCCTCTTTTTGCTTGGTTGCTCCCGATTTTTATGGACTGATGCTTTTAGAAATCTGCACACTGGAACACTTCTTTCCTGTCCTCAGTGTCTGCGCTCAGACCCCTAAAATATGATAGAATCTTCCCACTCTTATCTGGCATTATTAACTTTCCAGTAGGACATAGTATATGATGTAGGAAAATACACCAATGGCATTGACAGTTAAGCTGCACATGCAGACTGCAGCACACGTTGTGCCATCCACCTGGCTGGCAAAGAAAACCTGGCTTCATGCAGCCTGACTACTGCAGCATTTAAGCATGTATGTGTCAACAGAAACCCTTTTTGACAACAGAGAACTCTACTTTTAAACATTAAGTAAGTCACCCCTATGAAGGCCTTTTAACCCACAAAGTGGGGTGCCCAGTATCTAAAAGGGGTACATGCGAAAATCTGGTGTTGGCAAGTTCCTAAAGTGAATACCACCTAATGGTGAACAGCGTTTACTTCGCACGCGATACTTCGCATGCCATTACAACGCGGTTGTTATAACGACTGTGTTGTTAGTTTGCATACCTTTACTACGCAAGTAGGAACAACGACTTGCGTTAGGGGGGAGGTGTTGGATTTAAAATCCAACACCTTCCCTAGTGTCCGCACAGACCGGAGTTGGAATAGTAAATTATACTATTCCAACATCCAGCGCCCCCTGATGCAATTCATTGTTCCGAATTGCGTACTAAAGGTATGCGAACTAACACGCGGTCGTACTAACGACCACGTTGTAATGGCATGCGTACTAAACGCATGCTAAGTAACGAGTGCTATTCCCACCTAATAGCTATTTTTCCTTTATAGGTTATAGCAAATCCAATGAGGAAAACTAAAGTGCAATTACATTTTTGTTATCTCAGCTTTGGGATATGCTGCAAAGATTATTAAACCACTGCTGTTAATATTTATTAAAAATCCAATCTAATGGTGCCGTTGGATTTTTTAGAAAGGTAAAACTTACTTTTGGTAAAGGAAAAGTACCTTTTAAAAAGTTGGACTTTGCCTGCTTGAAGCTCCAGTAGGCTGATTAGTGGCAGCCTGCCATCAGCTTTCCCCGTCAGTATTTTTCTCGTAATGAGGTTTGCAAAGTGCTCACAGACACGAAACAATGGCTTAGGTCTTTAGCCAGGGGTGTAAGGTGTGTGACTCATCTCAGCTAAAGGACGAGCAGTTGGGATTGTTCAGGACATTTTGGGGTCCAAGATCTCCAGAGTTTCAGTGGGACATTGCAGCAAATGTGTTTGATTGTGAGTGGGTACAGCTTCAGGCTTGCCCCGCTGGAAGAGTTTGGCTTCTGGGATACTCTGTCACAAACATGGTGGATATCCCACACACCATATTACAAGTGCATTATAGCCTATGGCACTTGTAATACATCAGACATGATACCTGCCATGTTTGTGACAGCGTATCCCAGCCATCAAACACTAAATAAAGCCTTATCTCTGAAGGTAGAAATCTCAACAGGGTGAATGAGTGAAAAGAATCTGCCCAATGGGAGGACTTCCGTGACCAATAAAGTTGAATGTTTCCACTCTGAGCTTTTCCACCCAAAACCAACTGCTACAGTGGGGCCTTGTCCAACAGCTATCCGACAGGATTTCCCCGGATATAGCCTGCAATTTTGCCCTGCTGGAGGATTTTGACTTAAATTTCAGAGACCAAGTCAGAAGGTAAAATCGTTGATCAGAACAACCGATTTGGTGCTTCTGACCTTTCCTCCATTGCAGTGGGCCTGAAATTGTGCCTAAGAGCTGGTCTACCCCAAACAGTGACTTCCAAATAGCACTTTACTTGGCGCTTTTTTTTTTATAAACACTGAACTGGATCTCTGGTTCCCTTTTTGGTTTTTAATTTGCTTTGTTTTTCTAATAAATCATTCTCTATTTGGAGAAAATTGAGTGTGGAATTTTTGTTGTGTTTTGTTTGACTTTTCAACAGTTTTGTAACTGCTAAATCAATGACATGCTTTTGCTTAAATTAAGCCTCCCTGCTCTGTGCCATAACTACCAGGGGTTGAGTGTAGATTTATTTTTGAACATTTGTGTTGGGCCTGACAAGATTTTAGACTAATTTGTTAGAAAGGATTCACATCTTCCGAATTAATGACCCTTGTTTTACACTGAATATTCCTATTCCTGTTTAGGATTTTTGGAGTCAATTTACAAAGACATGTAAGAGTATGTGTAAGATTACTACGGGAGCACTACTTTCCATATTTCAAAATGGCTTTATGATCAGGACCTTATTTAAAAATAAAAGTAAAGTTAAAAGTTAGAACAATCAGCATTGGTACAAACTTCAAAAGTAATTTCTAAAATATCGGGAAGATAAAAAGATAAGGTGAAATGCAACATCACCAATACTGACCACTATTTAGTGTTTTATTTTTTTGGTGTGAGGTGGTTGGAAGGAGTGAAACAGTTTTGGAGATAATGTTTGTGATTGTTTTGTTCTTTGCTTCCTAGTATTAATGGCATATCTCCTAAATTGTGTTCTTTATTTCCAATAGGGAAGTAGATAGGTGAATATTATAGGGGGGGTGATACATGTATTTGTTAGTAAATACTTTTTTCCTCTCTGTCACTAACGGAGCATCAGTCAAGCAATGAAGCTTTTACTTTTTGACAGAATTTAAACTTAACTTCAAGTTTTAATTAACATTGGCTGTACTCTTAACTCTTGCTATAAATATTTTTTTTAATTGACGTTACGTTAGTTTTAAATACGGCAGATCATAATCCCAGTAAGACTTGAGAGGTGGGGGATGATGATGAAGAAGATACAGTAACAATAATAACACAACATATCTATGTTTATTGTTACCCAACTCAATGGTACTCATTTTGTCAACCTCGGATGGATGAAAGGCTGAGTGGACCCACCAGGATTTGAACCTGTGACCATGAGGTGGAACACAGGCCCCTCCAGTGGCTGCTTTAGTCCACCGAGCCACCAGACCCAGCTGTAAATAAGATTTATTACTACTATGAATATTATTCTTTTATCAGAGCACAATAAAATATGGTCTAAAATATGACTCTACTCATTACAAATAATACTATCTTACTTTAGTAGAATAAACCATGCTGTACCATTGATGATGAGGTTGTTATTTTTTTCATACTAAGAATCATATGCATAATGTAGTTTATTACATCAATAATACGAATTAAAAAATAAATAATTAAATAATCTAGACAGCTCTACGTATTGTACGACTCCTTTATCTACCATTATCTGTTTTACAACTATATAATGCCCTAAAAGTCCAGTAAAGCCTCCTTCACAATGTGAAATTTCACTAAGTTGTTAGTACACTTTTAATTAAGGGTTTCTCTAGAGGCTAGAGGGGGTAGCTCATGTAATCAAAAAAGATATCTAGCTTACTCTTTTTTCCATTTATGCAATGTTTTTCCTGAATGCTGCAGATAATCAAGCACATTAACTCTCTTTATAGGTCACAAAAGCAATTCAGCTTATCAAGTTAATTCTTACAAAGACTTCAGTACAAAATTACTTAACAATAAAGCTTTTAACAAAGTAAGTGTGTTATGTCACAACTTGGAGTATTTCACCATCCTCAACCATTGTTATATAAGTGTAAATGATGCAGCTCTACTGGTGACCAATAGGATCTCCTGAGATTTCTCTGTTGTGTCACATTAAGATTAGGATTTAAGTCAAGTGCACGTCTCTTTATAGGTATAAAGAGACGTGCACTTGACTTAAGCCTTGACCTGAGCAGTATTGCCACAACCCCCCGTGTGTCTAATTCATCGCCAATCCCAGTTCTCCAGTCAGACCTATGTTTGTCACATAAGTTCTAATTCTGTCTAAACTATTTCATATTTATGTGAATATCAGTGGCTGAAAGTGGTGATGGCTGAACTTTCAGTATAGACTCAGTTACGAAACTTGTTGAATTTTTAATTTATTGAAAGTAAAGTACTTGACAACACATTTCAGGACTGGGGAAACTAAAACCACCTCCAAAACAAATGTTTTACAATTCCTTACAGAGAATTTGGTCTTTGAGTTACCACCTTGTAGAAATTAGATCAAAAACTTGCTAAGGGGTTAACCATTTCCTGGGACAGATCGCTGGCACATTTTGTAACACATATAAATATTTGGGAAGAACCCTTATTTTAATACCATTCATTTTCTCATCTTGAAAATTCTATTTTGGTTGAATCCATAAGGGGCTCCAAATTCAGAAAGTCTATTGGATTTTTACCCTTATGTATTTTTAAAAATCGTTTTCCTTCTGTTAGAAATGGGGTTTCTGGTTGGCTAGTGTATGAACCTAAGCCAGGCAGAACCAACGACTCTAGTCAGGGTGAGGGAGTTAGACACCCAAGATTATCCCTGCTCACCCACTTGGTAGCTTGGCAGAGCAGTTAGGTTATTCCCAGAGGCAATGTGTGAAGCGTTTGCGCAACACACACCCACACCAGTGACACACTAGGCACACCACAAAAGAGACTCCACACAAGGCTATATACAAATATCTTTTATATTACACATAAAAACACATTACACCCCAATCACATAAATTTCTGCGCCACTAGGCGCTTGTCATGATGTCACATAAATCATAAATCATTTTGTCAAACAGACAATTGTCATAACACCAAATTTAGTCCAACAACACAAATACTTGTAGGTTGCACATGCCATAAAAGAACATCACCACAGAACATATCAATATAACTCCTAAATATAGGGCAGTGGGATAATGCACTGACCCATATGAATCACCTAATAGCATTAGGGCAAAAAATTACATCAATCCTGCCCTCAGGACATGAAAACACATTAGGCTTATCTGTTAGCAGCCTCTGCACTCTTACTAGGTTTCATACTGGACTTTTCACAACAAGTAGGTGACAGGGACACCTGTACACCTACCACAGAAATGTCGGTAGTCCCTTTGCGTTTCACACTAAGCGGAGCCTCCATTAAGGATACCCCCTGTATGGCCAGAACAGATTTCTGTGTATGAAGTGCCTCCAGAAATGCACCTAGGAATGGGGAGACACTCGCGTGGTACCCTTCAGAGGAGCGACCTCGCCTGGACCTCAGCACGCAGGGCAATCTCAGGAGGCTACCTGCAACAAGCGGTGAAGACTCACTGGCGCTGGGGGTGCCCCCGCTTGCAGCTCCCGTATCGTAAATATGGGATGCAGCTGCCCGTGACCACGTGGTGCAGCTGTGGGTGATCTCCGGAGCTTAGTCCCCCAAAGGGATGCCCACTGGGGAGACCTACCTAGGTTCCCCTCCTTCCAGATGGCACCAAGCGCCTGCCTGCAAGACAGCGGGGCAGCCGGAATGAAGTTGGGCAGCCTGGCCCCGGGTGTGGAGGCATTTGCTGGTCCTGAGCCCTCGCAGGGCTCAGGTCTCGCCTTCCAGCTTTCGGAGGAGTAGAGGCACTTCTTTGGACTCCCACTCCACCTGGGCGCACAGCAATGGGCGCACCCCTGATACACCTTAATCCCGGGCCTTCAGGTGGTGCTTTGGGTTGGATATGCGGTTGACGTCTCTCCCGGCGGCTGCGTAGGTGACTCTGCCCTTCTTCCTTATCTCTGGGGCAGGCAAGGCTGGGCTCCTTCTTTCCCTATGGCAGCAGCTTTGGCCCGGTCGACACGGCTGCACAGGCTTCCTTCTTGAGCGAGATGGCTCCTGGCGGTGTGGCCAGCGTCTTTTCACTACTGGGGCAACACTCGAAAGAACTGAAGCGCCCCCCACGCTCCTCCTGCTGGTTTCTGTTTCTCAGCCCAAAAGTGGAGGACCACAGCACTCCCAATGCTCACCAGGCACTAGTTACTTGTTCACAAAGAAATAGCAGCGCTCACCACGCGCTAGTTATTACTTCAAGCACATCCTTAGCCTGGGATAAAAAGTCCATTGCTCCACAGCGAGCTGAGAAAAGCATCAATAAAAGGCTCACCCTGCACTTTCCTCCCATCAATGTCAAGAACAGTCCAGTCATGTGCCTGCTCTAGCCAGGAGCAGCAACTGCAGGCCAACCCAGCCCTCACAGAGCAGGGGGAGCATTCCTCAAACAGCACTTCAGCGCTCCTCTTAGGCATGTTTCTTTCAGGCTCAACAAGGACCTTTCTTGAAGTCTTTTGTATCCCAGAGATTGCCAACAGGAGGCTAGCACACTCAAGCCCCTGGAGATTCTTCCCAAGCAGGATACCACGGCAGGGCAAAAAGAGTCAATCATTTTCCTCCACCACAGACAGAACCAGCCAACCCACCCTTCATTCAGAAAAGGCAGTGCTCCTCACACAGTCCTTCCGCTCCGCTTCTTGTCCTTGAAGTAATCTAAAGTCCTGGGGTTTTAGGTGCAATACTTATAACCCAAAATGTATTTGTTTTCTTTGTGGCAAGGGTCTCTGAACCCAGTCCAAACCAGTCCTGTCATTCCTGGTGCAGAATGACCACAGGGGGCGGAGACAGCATTGGGTAAAAGAAGACAGCCTATTCAGGTGCAAGCGAAACTCCTCCCACCACTCGAAATGTAGACCAGGTATATTTAGGCCAGCGATGAGTCACCCAGGCAAGGCAGGGCACACCTCAATGCCCCTCAGTGACTGTCTAGAGTGAATGCACACCTCAGCTCCTGTCGCTCACACACCAGACGCTGAATACACAAACAGCCAGAGGCATACAGAATGGTAAAGTAAGAAAATGCCCACTTTCTAAAAGTGCAATTTTTAAACACAGGATTTAAAAAACACCTCTATCAAAGGTCTGTTAATAAATTCTGAGTTCAGAGAGTCTAAACTCCACTTTCCTATCTCGTCCCTATTGCAAGTAACACATGTAAAAATGTTACAGTGCAACCCCAATGATACGCCTATGGGACAAATAGCCTTTCCATTGTGAAAAACAAAATACTCTGTATTTCACTATCAGGACATGTCACACACACCAGTACCTGCCCATGGGTTTACCTTGAGCCTACCAGAGGGGTGCCTTACATTTAAGGAAAGGAAAGGTACGGTTTGGGCCTGTCAAGTAGGTGCACTTGCCAGGACAACATGGCAGTTCACAACTGTGCGCACAGACACTACAGTGGTAGATCTGAGATACATTTCCAGGGCTACTCATGTAGGTGGCACAACCACAACAAGCCCATTAGCAGCACTTGATTTACAGGCACACACCCTGCACTTAACTAGGGACTTACCAGTAAATCACATATGCCAATCATGGATAACCAATCATATCACAATTTATTCAGAGAACATATGCACTTTAGCATTGGTCAGCAGTGGTGAAGTGCCCCAGAATCAAAAACCGGGTCAGGCAAATAGGGGGCAAAAGGCAAAGGGGATAAACCTGTCAAAAGGGCCAAGTCTAACACCTACATTATGTTAAAATGGTACAACTTGTTTATAACTATGATTTACTCCAGTGCTTTTTATGACCAGATCACGAAATGTGGATATGACATTAAATGGACCTGGAATTGAGTTTTGAAGATAAGATAATGTCAGTATTGTGTCAGGTACACAGAGTAGTATTTTCCGGTGTAAGTAGGAATCTTTGTCTCCTGAAATTCTGTGCTCACTTTTTTTATGCAATTTCTACATGTTCTAACTCATGTCAAATGATACATGGGAGAGAGGACATCAACTTGTACTTTTGCATCTGGTTCCTGCATCCTCAGAATTGAGGTTCATGTTCTAAGTCCATTCAGTTATCCAGAGGGGTAGCTTAGGCCAGTGGCGTCACTAGGGAGGTGCGGGGGGTGCGGACCGCACCGGGTGACACCCTCACATGGGGTGACACCATCTGGTTACGCTGTGTATGTAACACAGCTCTGCAGCCTTGCCTCTGCTCTGATTTGCTTTATCAGACATCATGATCAGGAGGAACCCTGGGACTAATGAAAAGTTGTGCCTCGCTGACAAGCACAGGGGCTGCTCTCCCAGGCTCCTTGACGTCATCAGTATCACCCACGCCCCTCTGCTGGTTAGATTAGCGCAGCCGCAGTCAGTTCCTGCAGCCACCAGCACGCAGAAGCACTGTCACAGGCCAGGTTGAAAGAAAGTTGACCGATTAGGCCTCAGCTCAGAAGGCCGCTTTTACATTTCACAAGTGAGTGGATTTCTTCATGTAAGCCTTGTGCTGCGGCCTCTGGTTGAACTGTGAAATGGAACAATAATCGGGTTTCAGTGGGCCCCTCGGGCCTCTGGGCCCCCTATGTTGACTTTGTGCCGGTGGCTTTCAGCGTGTAAGAGCCAGTTACCCCCCTGTGCCTACCCTGCTCCATGCCTCAGATTGTGCCAGTCATGCCAGCTGTCATCATCATCAAAAATGGCCTGTATGGGCAGCAGCTGTCACATGCCAGTGTACAAAGACCTGGCCGTGATGTGGCACACTGCTGGGCAAAACATCTCCCCCTGAATATATATGTTTACCATCCCAGGTCTGCACATTCGGTGTCCGGTACCCACTGCACTCTGAGCCATAGGAGAGAGAGGGTTGTACCCGGCATGGAGCATCTCACGAGGCAGGTAAGGGCAGCTGGGCGAGGTCTGATTCTGAATGCTCGGACCCAGCTCTCAGTTGGACTCTTTGAAGTTTCACTTTCATTTTTCTGCATTGTCCATTGGAATGCAAGTTTTCGGATGTTGTTCGAAATTTACAATAACCAACCATATTTCTTATGATCAAAGCGACTGGAAAATGTATTTGTTTATTAAGAAATTGGAAACATCTGGCCGTAGTTTGGATCTGCTGAGATCAGCCAAAATCGGTGCATTCTGAATTCTGGAAACGGCAGATCTGAGCTCGGTCTGTAGTGTATAGGTTGGGTCGGGCTGGTTCAGAGGCCGGTCTGACAAGGCCTGAAGGGCTGGTGTGACAGGTCAGGGTGTGGGACGATGTATGGGCTGTTTGTTGTGCTGTGTTGTGGTCTGGCGGGCTGGTGTATGCTAATGATATCCCAGATATTGCTACAAACTGTCTGCAGGAAGTGCTAAAGTATACAGCCCCCCATACCGTACAAAACACATGTACAACTTGTGGTTGCAATTCCCACACTGCTAGGATTTGCTACGAGATGTGCAGACGAGGGCCACTTAATTTACCTATCTGGTTCGGTAATGCGGGCCACTTTTATTGTCGGTGTCCGAGCGGGCCTATTGTCAGTCGCAGACCGAACCTGGTTGGGGTGGTGGCATTTAGAGCACCCCCTGGAGACATGGGTGATAGAGACCCCCCCCCCTGTTGAAGATGTGCAAAGGTAACTGTTAGGTACCCTCAGGAGCATCAGTAAAGTTGCGCTTCTGGTCACTTTTCTGGCCAGATGTTCCTCAAAATATAATAATCGTTGTTCTTCTGGGGAAGTCGAGACTTGTCAGGGTTTGCACTGTTCCATGATTAAGCCACATGTTGTACTCGGCGTGTGGTGATGTTTGTTGACAGTGCTGAACCCAACATGCATTTTAGCAATGCTCTGTAGTGCCTAATACGCCCTCAGGAGTATCTAGACACTTTACAAAGTTTGTAATGAACTGTTTTCCACACCAGATTTGGCATTGGTTCCATCGATCTCTGCGTCACCAAAGGAGCCTCTTCTATTACACTGGTGCAGTAACATACCAGACGATTTGACTGGCTTTCCAGTGCCCAGTTACCGTAATTGTATTTTTGTGTTCAAGGCTGCACGCCTCGCCAGTAGCTGCTGGTGCTTTTAAGCGCGGATCCGAATCCGTTGTGTAACACTGTAGATTTACGGTCCTAGGGCTCGTGCCATGCGCCTCTCTGTGATATGCAGAACATGAGTTAGGTTTAAGACATGGTCTGTCTCCCTTCATCCTCGGACTCCCCACAGTGGTCCGTAAAGGTAGAGCGCGCTTGACTCTCGGCCGTGCTCATGTTACATTTCACGAGTGGATTTCTTCATGTGAGCCCCGTGCTGCCTGCCCACCCTGGACTCGGAGAGCCCCTCTAGCATGCTTGACAGACAACTAATGTCGCCGCAGAATAAGCTTGTCATTCCTGTGGTGAGAGCCGAGTGAGCAGCAATGTAAACACCATACTCGGAATTATAATGCAAACTAAGTTTGACTTTTGGTTATTTAATAGGCTTCTCCTGTGTTTATATCCACTGCAAGGCGCACTATGTTTTTTGGTCACATTTTCTTTGTAAAACCCTCATTTTAGACATTTTCTGCAACCCCATCTGCTGGCCAGCCCCAACCCCCCACCCCGTCCCTGCTGCGTTCGAAGGTGAGGGCGAGTGTGTCTTCTGTGTCTATTTAAACTTATCCTCAGTGTCGCGCGCACAAATTCAAAGCACATTTCATGAGTTTATTTCAGTCACTTTGAGAAAAGCTGAGAACTGTGAGGGAGAAACCATGGGGGGGGGGGGAGAAGACAACGAGGAAAGGGTGAAAAGAGCAGCAGGCGGGCGAGGGGGTGCAGGCGGAGTGGGATATATGGTGCAGGCAGAGAGGGAGATGGTGCAGGCAGAGGGTGAGATGGTGCAGGCAGAGGGTGAGATGGTGCAGGCAGAGGTAGAGATGGTGCAGGCAGAGGGAGAGATGGTGCAGGCAGAGGGAGAGATGGTGCAGGCGGAGGGGAGATGGTGCAGGCGGAGGGGAGATGCTGCAGGCAGAGGGAGAGATGGTGCAGGCAGAGGGGGGATGGTGCAGGCAGAGGGAGAGATGGTGCAGGCAAAGGGAGAGATGGTGCAGGCGGAGAGGAGATGGTGCAGGCAGAAGGAGAGATGGTGCAGGCAGGGGGAGAGATGGTGCAGGCAGAGGGGCGATGGTGCAGGCAGAGGGGCGATGGTGCAGGCAGAGGGGAGATGGTTCAGGCAGAGGGGAGATGGTGCAGGCAGAGGGTGAGATGGTGCAGGCTGAGGGAGAAATTATGCAGGCAGGGGGTGAGATGGTGCAGTGGAGGGGAGATGGTGTGGATAAAGGGAGAGATGGTGTAGGCAGAGGGGAGATGGTGCAGGCAGAGGGAGAGATGGTGTAGGCAGAGGGTGAGATGGTGTAGGCAGAGGGTGAGATGGTGCAGGCAGAGGGAGAGATGGTGCAGGCAAGGGATGATGGTGCAGACGGATGGGAGATGGTGCAGACGGATGGGAGATGGTGCAGACAGAGGGAGAGATGGTGCAGGTGGAGGGGAGATGGGGGGGTGGAGAAGGCGACAAGGAAAGGATTAAAAGAGCAGCAGGTGGGGGAGGGGTCGAGGGGGAGGAATAGTGCAGGTGGAGAGGGAGATGGTGCAGGCAGAGGGAGAGATGGTGCAGGCAGAGGGAGAGATGGTGCAGGCGGAGGGGAGATGGTGCAGGCAGAGGGAGAGATGGTGCAGGCAGAGGGAGAGATGGTGCAGGCGGAGGGGAGATGGTGTGGACAAAGGGAGAGATGTGCAGGCAGAGGGGAGATGGTGCAGGCAGAGGGGAGATGGTGCAGGCAGAGGGTGCGATGGTGCTGGCTGAGGGTGAGATGGTGCAGGCTGAGGGAGAGATGGTGCGGGCAGGGGGTGAGATGGTGCAGGCAGAGTGGAGATGGTGCGGACAGAGGGGAGATGGTGTGGACAGAGGGAGAGATGGTGCAGGCAGAGGGGACATGGTGCAAGCAGAGGGTGAGTTGGTCCATCCGGTAAGTTGTGAGGGGGTGACACCATGAGTTACCTGCACCGGGTGACATCAACCCTAGTGACGCCTATTACTCTGTTCGGTCTTATACCCTCAATGTTGAAGTTCAAAAAGGAATTAACAAGGGTATGACCAAGTCGGGATACTTTCCTTAACTCAATTGTTTCAGGTGGGGTCCTTTCTTCCAGGGTTCTCAGTTGTCTAGATTTTTGAGTTAGTGCACAGATGCAGGTCATACTAGAAAATTATCAGTCGAATGCATATATTTAGTGCTGGAAGACTTCCTAGGGGTGGTGTGCAACCTGAAAGATTCAGCAGCTCTGCTGAAGGATACAGTCTATTCTGCAGTTTTAAATGATGATGTTTCTCAGGGTTTCTGTTTCTTTCCTCTGTTGCTAAGAGGCAGCTGCCAGGACTCGGAGTCAGGAGCCTTTGGTTACAAGATGTCTGCACTTTAAATTTTGTTTACCATCCTTCTAAAAGCCCAGAGTTAAAACTGGCTGAAAAGGATGCCTTGCTATCACCCTTTTGAGTCACCATAATTGCCTGAAATAGAGCTTTTCATCCTAGCTTAGTCTTTTTCTGGTAATTACTAATGCCAAGGAGGCTGGAATAATTAGGCTGCCTTTTTACCAGCTGGTGATGTAAATTAAAAATCACAGAAGGCGCTCAGGGCTGCAGCACACCGCAAGCACACCGCTCAGGAGCTTTTAATCTTGGAGGAGTGGGAAAGGCGATGGCCCAGATACTAAGCGACTGCCATTGTGCTCCACTGCTGTCACTCAGACCAAGTAAAGCTATATGTGACAGCGGGAAAACAAATCGCAGCACTCCTGGGTCCCTGTCCCTTCTGAGCGAGACTTCCGCCCACAATAAATGGGACAGGCAAAGCGAAACTATGGGGCAGCCTTTTGCGCTACTTTTGCGTCACTATTCCCATGTTAAAAGTGACGCAAGAGTGGTGCAAGGGGCTTGTAAATCTGCCCATATGCTTCTAAGGAAGTCAGGGAATTGCACTCTTCCTTAAAAAGTGTTAGATTCCAGACTTCACTGGTTTAGTGTTTCACTTTGTTGATCATTTTCATGCATTCTGACTTTTCATTTCATTCCAGGGACCCATTGAACCAATTCATTGCCCTGGAAAGATATTATCTTCCTTTTCTGACCTCTCCTTCTTTGTATTTGGAGGAAAGACTCAGTAGTCTAGATCAGTGGTTCTCAACCTTAAGGCTTCTGTGAACAACATGGAATCAGAACTGGAAACCAGGCACCCCCAAAGCACTTCAACTATTTGACCCTCAACAATAATACACAAAAGATGCACACACTTGTGCATTCTATGTAAAGTCAGCCCTTCTACTTTCCTCCTTAACTGTATGCTTAAACATAAGCGTGACTACACACCAGTATAAGACCCAGGATGTAGTCACAAATCAATAGGTAATCATGAAAAATCAGAGCTCACACCAAGAGTGGTGGGACAGAAGTAGTAACATGAGCGGCATTGGGCGTAGACATAGGGCAGAAATTGAGCTTGGCATGGACAAAGCTGGAGACAATGCAGGGTCTTTGTATCAAAAGGTGACAAAGACAGTGATTGCATAAAAGCTAGAAGACCAGGGGCCGATACTAGAGTTCAGACTACCTACTGGGTTGTTGCACTCAGCCTTTGAAGTGTTTCAGCATGCCCCCTGTCCAATACAAGAAGTGTGGGAGCTTGAGGTCGGTGAATGCCTGACCTTGTAAAGTACTGGAAGGGAGAAGATGGAGCACAGAAGGGCCTTTCGAGCAGTCTATCTGTGCATACGTGGATAAGAAAACTGACAGTCAGAACACTGGTTCTATATACGTTTTCTAGAAAAGTATAAGTAATTCAACTTACTTTTAGTCAGAAGCTAATTGCCAGTTCAAGGCCATAGTGTGTTTGACTCTGAACAGTTACTGTATGTATTCAAACATATTTCATCCTGAACTAGCAAGTGGCTTCTGACAAAAACAGTTTTGAAATGCTTTATTGTAATATTATATACATCAAATACACAGTTGACTTCAAGTAAGTATTAATGTGACTACAAGTACCGATTATTCTCAGAGGAGAATAATATGTTTAGCTAAAAATGTTAATGATTATTGACTGCAAATAATAGAGGCCAGATGGGTCTGCAGACCCCTGGAATAGGTACAGTGCACCCCCAGGGCTCTGCAGTCCACAGGTTAAAACCCCCTCCTCTAATCTCCGAAAAGTGTGTATCAGACTACTGGGAGACGTTCTGCCATGCTTTGCAGGTCCTGCAATTTGTTCTATTCAGGCGAGAGTAGGAAAGCATGCATGGCACAGCTTTCCAAACTTTTCATGTTGGGGACACACTTTTTGGAGATGCATCATTTTGGGACACAGTAAGGCAGTGTAGCGAGCGAGCGTAGCGTAGCGAGCCCGAACCACCTAAGGGGGATTTGGGGGGGTTCTCACTCACTCTGTCTGTCTCCCTCTCTCTCTCTCCCTCTCTCTCTAGCTGTCTCCCTCTCTCTGTCTCCCTCCCTCTCTCTGTCTCCCTCACTCTCTCTCTCTCCCTATGTCTCCCTCTGTCTGTCTCCGTCTGTCTCCCTCTGTCTGTCTACCTCCCTTTGTCTCTCTCTGTCTGTCTGTCTCGCTCCCTCTGTCTCACTCCCTATGTCTCACTCCCTCTGTCGCCCTCCTCCCTCTTTCTGTCTCCCTCTTTCTGTCTCCCTCTGTCTGTCTCCCTCTGTCTGTCTCCCTCTGTCTGTCTCCCTCTGTCTGTCGCCCTCTGTCTGTCGCCCTCTGTCTGTCGCCCTCTGTCTCCTGCTCTCTGTCTCCCGCTCTCTGTCACCCTATGTTTCCGTCCCTCTGTCTGTCTCCCTCTGTCTCCGTCCCCCTGTCTCCGTCCCTCTGTCTCCGTCCCTCTGTCTCCCTCCCTCTGTCTCCGTTCCTCCCTCTGTCGGTCTCCCTCCCTCTCCCTCTGTCTGTCTCCCTCTGCCTGTCTCCCGCTGTCTCTCTCCCTCTGTCTCACTCCCTCTCTCTCTGTCTCCCTCTGCCTCCCTCCCTCTGTTTCCCTCTCTCTCTGTCTCCCTCTATCTCCCTCTCTCTCTGTCGTCTCCTTCCCTCTCCCTCCCTCTGCCACCCTCTATATCCCTCTGTCTCCCTCCCTCTGCCTGTCACCCTCTGTCACCTCACCTCAGCTTCCCGGGCACAGACACAGCAGCACTGAGTACTTCGCAGGTCTTTAAAAGACAATTTACTTGTTAATGGGGCTTTGTTGTGAATCGCCCGGCTCCCATAGAGCAGAGTGTCTTGGAGTCCACACTGCTGCGGCTGATTCAATTTAAAGGAATGCCTCCTTATTAGCAGCAGTTATGTACTAAGTGCCCTTAATACTGGTGTCATCCTGCGACACACACACCATTTTCAGGCGACACAGTACTGTGTCGGGACACACAGTTTGGAAAGCTCAGATCTACGGTGACGTTAAAAGTCTGGACCACATCCGCCATTTCTATGGCATACATGGTAGCCCCAGCTCCTCTAGTAGGAATTCACTATTTATTTATTTATAAAGTTTTGTATAGCACGAACATGACCCTTACGGGTATCAAAACGCTTCACATTTTTGGGTAAGAGGGATACAGTATTGGGAAGCAAAACATTAGTAACATAATTATGCAAGGCACGTGCAAGACTCCTGTAGCTACCAGAACTCTTTGCATAAGGGCAGGGCGGATACATTAATGTGTGAGGAACATTTGAACATATGTATGTACAATGCATGCTAACTATGTTATTCCCAGGTATATAATCATGTTAAAAGTCAATCAAGACGACCAAATAGAGGGCAGTAATGAAGTCTAGGAGCCAAGGAATATTAGGACAGGAACTTGAGCATTAGGATTTTTTTCACTTCCTTTTTGAAGGAAGCGGTGGAGGAGATTGTACGGTTTTCCGGAGGAAGAGAGTCTCAAATCTTCGGGGCAATGCCTGAGAAGGCTCCGTTACTTGATCTCTTTTTGTGGAAAATCTGTGGTTTCAGGAGCATTGTACGTGCACCCTGTGATGCTTTGCAGCCCCCTGACAGTTCTAGTTTTTGAGCCAGATAGCTTAGGGTCTTGAAATGAAAGGCTTTGTGCATCATGGAGGCAATTTTCTAACTGTATTCTTGCCTCGTATGGTAACCAGCTTAGGGATTTTAGGGCTGGGGATATGTGTTCTTTTCTTTATGTCCCAGTAATCAATCTAGCTGCTGCAGTAAGGGAAGGTCTAAGGGGGTGGCAGGCTCTGTTTGGGGAGATCATATAGCATAGAACTACTTGGCAAAGCTAGAGCTTGTACCACCAATTTGAAGTCTTTCTGTGGAAGGAATAGTTTGAGATTCCTTAGTATACTCAAATGATGTTTAGCTCCCTTGGTTGCATTGCTGATGTGGTTCTTCATAATATTTAAGTGCATGTCTAGTGTGATTCTGAGGGATTCAGCTGAATCAATAATGAGGGGGGAGCAGTTGAAGGCTGTTAGGTGTTTCATCCAAAGGTCAATCTTGGAATGAGATTGGGGGAGCGAGGAGAAGGAAATCAATCGTGGGTGTGTTGAGCGTGAGAAAGTTGTCAGTGAGCCAGTTTTGAGTGCTCATCAGGATTGAGTTGAGTGAGATGATGTCTTCTGGGAGGGGATTTTCAGATAAAGTTGAATGTCATCCCCATACATATGAAAAATATTTTTTGCGGAGTTCAAGGCATTTGCTAGCGTTTCCAAGAGTAAATTGAAGAGTATTGGTGATAGGGTGGACCCGTGTAGAACTCCCATAGTTACTGTACGGGCTGAGAAAGAGATTGATTCATCTTGATTCTTTGGGATCTGCTTTGAAGGAAGGAAGTGAATTATTAATCCAAAAGGGAAACAGCAGTGTTGTGCGCAGAATTACAAGGGGTTCTGTGAGTTGACATGCATAGGGCAGCTATATGGGCCTCACACCTTCATTATTGGTTGGGAACACTACTGCGTCAATGTGACATCAATGTGAGTATGTCTGTGTGCTGGTACAAAAAAAGTTTAATTCTTATCGAGGCATTGACCCCTTTTCCATTTAGAGAGATTTAGTTTGAATCAGTACTTCAATATGGCTCACTATGAAAGAAAAAAATGCATTGCATAAGGAGATGCAAGCATTAAATATCCATTAAATGTCAATTCCCCCTAGGCCGTCTGAATGTGCGTCATCTTCTCAGGGGTTTCCCGCCTCAGCCTCGGCTCGCTGTCACGGTCTGATCGCTGACGTCTCTTTTAGTTTGCAGCTGGTATTAACCAAAAGTGACATGGCAGCTGTCCGCTCTCAGCATCCGTGAACGGTTTTCGGGCAGCTGGCTGTCACAAGGGGTCGGTGTGAACCTTGGAGGTACAAGAATGTAACTCATTTCTTTCCGTACCTTGCTCGAGGACACGTTGTCCGGCAGAGCTTTCTGTTCCCTTAACAGGCCCCGCCCGGGACGGCTCATTGAGTCAACGAGACCCATCGGAGGAAGCCTCACTTCTGCCAATGGGCAAATGGGTCTGGGGGTGTCTGTTCAATGGGTAAATAGTAGCAAGGAGGGCGGTCATAAGTCTGATATAAGCAGGGCCTGACTAGGAACCAAAATCGGCCCTGGCAAAGAGCTCAGCCGGCCCCAGGGGTCAGGGGCCACATGCGGGGTTGCTAGTGGAAAGCTTTGTGCCGCTTTTGTTGCTGGGGGCCGATATTGCTGCTATGCTGCAAAACCGGCCCCAGTAACAAAAATGGCACCCAGGGGTCTAAAACCAGCCCCCACCCTGGTGGCCCACCGGGGAAATGCTCGGTGCCCGCTACAGCCAGTCCGGCGTTGGATATAAGCCCCTCACTACAGTGGATGAAACGTACTGTTATCAATATGCCATTTCTATAGTCATGTGTGCCCCTGTCTAAATATGTGACAGTGACGTTGTAAAGGCAGTGCTTGATCTGTGAAAAACAAGTGCCAAGGCCCTCGTCAGGAGGCCACTCCACTTTTCTACTTTTGCACCATCCATTGCCCCCACCAGCGCTCCCAATTACAGCACCAACACAACTATCAACCATCACACCATGCTATTCAAGACCCCAAAGCTATAAGAATGGCTTGGGTGGGCAGGTATTAGTGAATGTTAATGTATATTGAATTAATAAACAGCTGTTGTTATGCTCAAACCTAAAACAGGCGGCAGACAGCACCACCATGTGGCAAACTGTCATTAGCTCTAGTGCTGTGTAGTGGGTTTGTATTGTAATGTATTATTGTAATTTTATTAGAATGCTATTGTTCTTATTGTCCCGTGCTTTGATTGTGCGCTGTCGGTTGGTTCAATCTGCAAGGACTGTTGAGATCGACCTCCTGGCCTGCGACACGCTCCTTGTTGTGAATGAAGCCCGTACTTTAATAATTTCAAAGAAACTCAACTCCGCAGTGATACTTTGCTACTTACCACATTTGGCGACAATTGGGATCAGCTTCATCTACCAAAGAACTCCACACTGTAGGGTCAGTTCGTCAGTGCAATTGGTGAAGACAGGGATCTGCAATTAGGCAGAGTCAACTCGTCGACAGCTGCTGGTCAGGTTGCCTGGTAGGAACCTTTTCTTCTGTTTTGGAAGGTTTGGGACAGATTTATTGCACCCGCGCGCTCTTTTGATGGTTGGAGGCTCGCGCTGTTCTTGCGCAGCATCGGAGGTTTCACGTTCTTCGCGAGCGCAAGGAATTGTGGGACTGCAACTCCTGGCATTTCGCCGACTATACGCGATGTGAAGACGCACGGCGGCCACCTTGGATAAGGATTTTGTCCGTGTCTTGTTATTGGGATATGGCGATTGTATCACTTCATAACTTTGTGGGCCAATTGATTGCGTTCCTCGGTGACGTGCGCACCTCTCGTTTACTTCATAACTTTGTGGGTGAATTGATTGCCTCACCTCTCGGCAAGCGGCAGCAGATATCTTTCAAAGAAGCATTCAAGTCAGGGCCGGACTGGCCACAGCGGGCACTGGGCAATCCCCCGGTGCGCCGCTCGGACGGGGGCCGTTTTTGTTGCAGGGCCGTTTTTGCAGCATAGCTGCAAAATTGGCCCTGTAACAAAATCGGCCGAAAACCGTCCCGGCACAGAGCTCGGCGGCACCCACAACGCACCCCCCCTGAGGGGGGGAGGGGCTGGCCGAGCACTTTGCCAGGGCCGGTTGTGGTTCCCAGTCCGGCCCTGATTCAAGCAGCGTGTTGTGGTGACACACACACCTTCATTTCAATTCCTCGGTTGCTCGCACACCTTTATAACAGTTCTGGATTCAAACTTTGCGGAATTTCAATGTTATCTTTTTTGAGGTTTTACAAATTCCTTAAGGGTTTAACTTGAAGGCAGCTTTACCATCTTAAGGTACAAACAATGGCAACTCCTCATCAAATTACACAACCACCTCCATTTCTGGGAAAACCGGGCATGCCATCCATGGTGTGGTCAGAATGGTTCCAGTTACTCAAAAATCACTGTGTTGCCATTGATGCAACAGAGTATTCCCCTGTTCGCAAATTTGCCTTGCTTTTTGGAAGGTTGGGTCAAGCGGCGCAGAGTATTTTTGACAGTTTGCCTCCAATACCTCCTCCTCATGGTCAGTCTTAGGGACAGACAGTGAAATGTTTATTTAGACGCAATTGCCAGATTAAAGAAACAGTTTTCTGATGCACCTTATATTATGTTAGAAGGGCATAACTTTTATAAACGCAAACAAGGAGAAGAAGAAAAGGTGAAAGAATACATTTCAACCCTGAGGGTCTTGGCTACCTCCTGCGGGTTCGGGCCATTATTAGATGATTTCATCAGAGACCAATTTGTGTTCAACTGTGCTTCTCATAAAATTAAGGAAAGAATTTTAAGCTGCAAAAACCCTTCTCCATCCGAGGTAATTGATTTAGCCCCAAGCATAGAAAGGTCGGCCATTTAAACTAAAGCTATGCAAGCAGGTTCTTCATTTAAAGTTAACCTGGTTTCTGATCAAGCAGAGTTCTATGAAGACGGGTTGCTTGCTGTTAGAGCAAAAGATAAGACTCTAAAACCGTGCAAAAAAAGGTCAAAATAGTTGTTATAGATGTGGATCAAAATTTCACATCAATAACTTTCCAGGCTGCCCGGCTATAAGTAAACGCACTTCAATTTGTAAGAAGATGGGGAATTTTCAGAAAGTTTGCGGAAGACAGAAGAAACCTTTGAGGATGGGCAGCCTGGATGGTGAAATGGACCTATGTACAGAGTCCCTTAACAATGTTCTGCTGATTTAGGATTATAAAGAGGAAAATGTGGAGGTTAAAGGTCCTCTGTGTGATGCTTTAATCAATGGAGTTGAGACCAAGGTTATGGCAGATTCTGGATCGCCCATAACAATTCTTTGAGATTCCTCTTTTTATGAAAAGTGGGGCATAAACGTTTCTTTAGCAAAAACAGATGTGAATCCCAAAGCTCTTGGAGAGAAGGATATTGACATGTTGGGGACATGTTGGGGTTCTTCATGGCCAATGTGAAGGTTTTGGGTTGGACATTTTTTACAAAAGTGCATGTGGGTTGGAAAGATCTTGCTCGGCTGGGTTTGTACCTAGTGCCTGGGGACGACAACCCTCTGAGAGTGAGGGAAATCTCAGTGTGTAATGTGAATGATTCAGGAATTGATCCTAAGGGACTGTTAGCTAAATTTCATCCCCTGTTCAGTGATCAAGTGGGTCGTGTGAAAGGGGTGGAACACAGAATTAGACAGTTGTCTGCTGCTCAGCCAGTTGTTCATGAGGTCCGGCCTGTGCCTTTGTTTGTGAGAGAGGAGTTAAGGTCTATGCGAGATGGGTTTTGTTCACAAGTCTTCGCAATGGGTCGCTCCCATTGTGGTGGTTCGCAAAAGACTGGCAAGATCAGATTGTGTTCGGACCTCAGGAGTCTATACAAGAACATTCTGGTAGACTGTCACCCCCTTCCTAAGACTCACGAACTATTAGCAAATTTGGGAGGACCCAAGTGGTTCTCCTTAATTGACCTAAAGTCGGCCTATCATCAGGTATCGTTGGCTAAGGACTCTCAGGAATTGACTAAGTTTGTAACACCTTTTGGATCATATAATTCCTGAGACTTCCCTTTGGTCTGGCATCTGCAGCCAGCGTATTTCAGAGGCTGATGGCTACTCTGTTTCAGGGCATGCTTTGTGGTGCAGGCTTATTTGGACAATGGTTTGATCTTTTCTAAAAGTTCAGAGTAACATTATTATTTATTGAAGAAGGTGTTGTTCATCCTTGGGGAGCGTGACATGACTGTAAGAGAGGATAAGTGCAAGTTCGGAGTGAGAGAATTGGAGTATCTGGGGCACACAGTGCGCTCTTTCTTGGGGCTGGTCAGTATTACGCCCGATTTGTGGTTAACTATGCTCAGATAGTGGAGCTGCTAGAGAAGGGTCATATGTTTGTGTGGTCTGAAGAACTGGATGGAGTATTTGCAAGAGTGAAGGAACTAATTTTGTTGGCTCAGCCCCTACAAGCTTTTCTTAATTGTTGTACCTCTATAATAACGGTGGATGCCAGTATGAAAGGTTTGGGTGCAGTGCTCAGTCAGTGGGTGGAGGGCAAGGAGAAGACTGTCGCTTTTGACTCAAGATCTCTTAAGCAGTTCGAGCAGCACTACAGCACC
The DNA here is from genome assembly GCF_964261635.1 of Lissotriton helveticus. Lineage (NCBI taxonomy): Eukaryota > Metazoa > Chordata > Amphibia > Caudata > Salamandridae > Lissotriton > Lissotriton helveticus. The sequence goes on from NC_136064.1 coordinate 66,057,195, forward strand.
ATTGAGCGGGAGGCTTTGGCTTGTGTTTGGGCAGCCCAGAAATTTAAAATGCATATTTGGGGTTGCAAATTTGAAATTCTTACAGATCACAAGCCTCATACCTTCATCTTTAGCACAATTGTGGGTAACAACATGTCGGCCAGATTAACCAGACTGGTAGCAAAACTGCAAGAATACAAATTTGAAATGAAACACATTACGGGATATAAAAATTTTAGAGTGGATAGCTTATACAGAATATTGATGGAGAAGGATGATGAGAAGGATTTGATGGAGGAAGAGGTGGAGTGTGTTGCTGTTGTGGATGCAATTGAGGATTGGAGTTCGGTTATTTCTGAGCATGATTTGAAGGATGCTAGCGCACATGATGTTATTCTGTCCATGTGTTGGAATACTCTCTGAATAAATGGCAAGAAGTAAAAAGCTTGACTGGGGATTTGAATAATGTTGCCCGAGTGGCAGATGAACTTTCTGTGAAAGATGGTTTTGTGTTGAGAGGGGACAAATTAATTCCACCTGCTGGTTTACGGAATTCCAATATAAGGGATGCCTACAAAGGTCACTTGGGGGTTACCAAAACTAGCATGAAGATAAAACAGCATTATTGGTGGCCTGCCTTGGATGCTCATGTCAGAGCTTGGTGGATGGTTGTGAGGAATGTTTGTTGTCAGACAAACACTGGAAGACGATGCTCTTACCTTTGCATCCAACTGAATTTCCTGGGGCAGCTTGGGAAAAGGTTGGTTTGGACTTTTCAGGGCCATATAACGTCTTACTGTATGAAATGAAGTATTTGATTTTAGCTGTAGACTATTATTCTAAGTGGATGTACTACAATTTCATTAAGTCTCCTGATACAGACAATACTATTGGATTTTTGAAAAAGGTGTTTTTATTAGAAGGGGCATCTAAAGCTTTAGTTACAGATAGTGGGACACACTTTGTGTCTGAAAAGATGTGTACGTTTTTGGAAACGCAAGATATTACACACTTCAAGGTGGCCTTGTATTCACCTGCTTCTAATGGACTTGTAGAACGAGGTAATAAAGGTCTGAAGGAAGGAATTCAGACAGCTATAGCATATGGTTTAGATGTAGGTAGGTTTTTGGAGGAGAAGGTGTGGAACCTCACCACACTGTACCACTGATGCTACTCCATTCAAATTGCTAAGGGGTAGAAAGGCAAACCCAACTTTATTTTCTTCCTGGCTGGAGGGTAAAAAAATCTCAAGGTCTGGACAAAGTTTTTTGTGCAGGTGGGGTTGCAGACATAGTCAGAGAAAAACAGTTGCATATGAAGGAAGATTTTGACAAGAATGGTCATCTGGATGACTTGGAAATTTTGGTTGGGTTATGTTTAAAAAACCTAATAAAGTGAAAAGGGGGGATTCTGTTCAAGTTTGTAAGGTAAGCAAAGGGGCAGCTTTCTTGGCAGAGGTTGGTGGAACAAAAGACAGTTGGTGAAGGTGACGCAAGGTCAGACTAAGATAATTATCCGTAGGGAGGTTTCTCTGAAAGAACAAGAAAATTAGTGGACTCATTGGCTGCAGGTTGGAGAGGAATCTTGGTCAGCTGGGGAGAGTGTAAGTTTGCCGTTTGATGGGCCTGGTGGGGGTGCTTCATCTTCAGAACACGTCAGGCTCTGAATGTGGGAGTTGGGTTAGGAGACCTCCTTCAATATTCAAGGATTTTGTTAGATATTCATTTTTTCTGGGTGGTCTGTTTTGTTTTGTGTTAAGGGGGAGGTGATGTAGTTGGTTTGTATTGTAATGTATTATTGGAATGTTTGTTGGAGTGCTATTGTTTTTGTCGTCCCGTGCTTGGAGTGCACACTGTTGGGTTCGATCCGCAAGGACAGTTGAGATCGACCTCCTGGCCTGCGACACTCTCCTTGTCATGGATGAAGCCCACACTTAAATAAATACTATAATTTCAATGAAGCTCGACTTCGCAGTGGTACTTTGCTACTTACCACATGCGGACAATTATGTGCCGGAGCCAAACACCAGAAACCACTGGCTCAAATTAAGCACTGCGAAAAGGTAATTGTTTTGAAGAACAAGTAAGTTGGTAACTGACTAAATAATATTGCATTATAGCTTGATGCTAAGGGCTATAGCGATTAATGATGGAGCAGGAGACCTGGGCTAGCCATTTTTTATCCTCTGCTACTACAATGTCTTTTGTGGATCTCCTAACATTCCAATGTCATCATAACAATAATTACTTGTTTTTAGGTCTCGCCTCCTAGACAGCACATGCAGCTTGGTGCAAGATGCATTGTTGGCTTACAGTGGGCTTACTGTCCACCCGTTGCTTACCATTGTGTGATTTTATTGTCACTCTCCTTTTCTTGCTCCTTAACTGTTAGCTTGTGTGGGCTTTCCTTTCACTTCTTGTGTTTGTCACTCCCCTGGACCATGGGAGCATTGTTAGTGTCCTTCCACTGCTCATTTTTCAGGGGCTACTTCTGTCTTTTTGTTGAAGCACTCTACGAGATGACATGCTTTTTCCAGCTGTCTTCCTAGTGTGCATTTCTTCCGGCCCCTGCACTCTATGTCTCGATTTCTCTCTTGCCCGTGTGGTTGTCTCCTGGCTGCTCCCATTGCTCTCACACTTGTTTACTTTCCCTTCCTCCTGCACTCCATGCTACTCTCTCCCTGTTAGATTTATTCCCTCCCAGCGTCCTCCATGTTACCGCCCTCCCACATGTGCCCCATGCTGCTACCACCACCCAGCCCTGTGTTGCTTCTCTGTGCCATCCTGTTGCTTCCCCTCACACTCCATCATTACACCCCTCCCACCTGCGATTTACCCATTGCACTGGATTCCCACAGAAGCTGAGGACATTATAATGGATGTATGACGTTACAACGCATGCTTTTACATCTCATGCTTTTACAACGCGGTTTTTACAACGCATACCATTACAACGCATAGCGCTTTGGGGTGCTGGATAGTGAATAGTTTAATTTACTATTCCAACTCCAGTCCCCGTGGACACTAGGGAAGGTGTTGGATAGTAAATTAAATCTATTCCCTATCCTAGAGCGCCCCCCAGCGCAATGCGTTGTAATGGTTTGCGTTGTAAAAGTTGCGATGTAAAAGCACTGCGTGGTAAAAGTTGCGTTGTAAAGGATGTTTCCCCATTATGATCTGCTTCAACTGGGAGAAAATGACCTGCTTGACTTTTGTATTATTTTTACTGGGGAACAAATACTGCAGCTCTATTTGTAAACAGGCCTGGCAGCCAGGGTCAGACTGGGAGAGGAAACAGGGCCTGGCACTGCATTCAACGAAGCCCTCATTAGCAAACCAGATAGCAGGAAATGGGGTCCACATTTGCAAATCAGGGCAGTCTTAAACGTGTAAAGCTGTATGTGTGTTTTGCAAGGTTTGGGAGACTGCATGTATTTGAGCTTGCTGCAGGCAATGTTTGTGGTAATATCCGAGAAGAAATCAATGGTTAAAACCAACCCATTAGATCATAAAACAGGCCCAAAAAATAGAGTCCACCACTGAGCTGCCAGCCTAGCTTCTTGGGCACTGCCAGATCTGCCCTGTGGACCCATCCAATCCTGGCAGTGGCACCAAGAGGCCTGGAACCTGCAATCATAGCCTGGGGTGTCACAGTGGAGAAGGCCAGGCCCTTGGCTTTCTTTCACTGAAGTACACAACTCCCCCCTTTTGACACCTAACCTGTCCTCTCAGAGACGCCTCAGAGGAGGATGGTAGTCGCTCCTTCTTTCTGCTCCACGCGTTTTAGATTTGACTACAAGGACTCCACACTTTTACAAAATTAAAATGTTTAGATCTCGCCTGAGACAGCTTTAAACTTTCTTTAGGCAAAGTCGATTGTGGACATGGCCGAAGCAATTATGGGTATGGCTTAAAACGGATCACTGAAAATATATCGACCACATAAATATCGAGATACAAAAATATCGCTGATAAAATATCGACGGACAAAATATCGACTGGCTATCTTCAAACAGGTAAGTACTAAAATATCGACTCAAAAATATCGAGTTACAAAAATATAGACTGTCAAAACATCGTTTTTTTTTAAATGTCTTTAAATTAAGTTAAAACTAATATAATAATAAATATATTTATTATAAACTTAGTTAAAATTATTAAATAAATGTAATAAAAATAAATAATTAATGTAAATTAAAATAAAATATAACAAAATTAATACATATATATATATATATATATATATATATATAAACATATTATTAAATAAACATATATAATATTTTTACCGTAGCATAGCAAAATGGTTAAAATTTATTGTAACAACTCTAGTGAGTTCAACAGTAGCAAAAGCGTTGGATAGCGTAGGGGTAAAATTTACTATTCCCACTCCAGTGGGTGCAACTGTAGGGAAAGCGTTGGATAGCGTAGGGGTAAAAATTACTATTCCCACTCCAGTGGGTGCAACAGTAGGGAAAGCGCTGGATAGCGTTGGGGTTAAAATTACTATTCCCACTCCAGTGGGTGCAACAGTAGGGAAAGCGCTGGATTGCGTAGGGGTTAAAATTACTATTCCCACTCCAGTGGGTGCAACAGTAGGGAAAGCGCTGGATAGCGTAGGGGTTACAATTACTATTCCCACTCAAGTGGGTGCAACAGTAGGGAAAGCGCTGGATAGCGTAGGGGTTAAAATTACTATTCCCACTCCAGTAGGTGCAACAGTAGGGAAAGCGCTGGATAGCGTAGGGGTAAAAATTACTATTCCCACTCCAGTGAGTGCAACAGTAGGGAAAGCGTTGGATAGCGTAGGGGTTAAAATTACTATTCCCACTCCAGTGGGTGCAATAGTAGGGAAAGCGTTGGATAGCGTAGGGGCAAAAATTACTATTCCCACTCCAAAGAGTGCAACAGTAGGGAAAGCGCTGGGTAGCGTAGGGGTTAAAATTACTATTCCCACTCCAGTGGGTGCAACAGTAGGGAAAGGGCTGGATAGCGTAGGGGTTATAATTACTATTCCCACTCCAGTGGGTGCAACAGTAGGGAAAGTGCTGGATAGCGTAGGGGTTAAAATTACTATAGCCACTCCAGTGGGTGCAACAGTAGGGAAAGCGCTGGATAGCGTAGGGGTTAAAAATACTATTCCCACTCCAGTGGGTGCAACAGTAGAGAAAGCGTTGGATAGCGTAGGGGTTAAAATTACTATTCCCACTCCAGTGGGCGCAACAGTAGGGAAAGCGTTGCATAGCGTAGGGGTAAAAATTACTATTCCCACTCCAAAGAGTGCAACAGTAGGGAAAGTGCTGGATAGCGTAGGGGTTAAAATTACTATTCCCACTCCAGTGGGTGCCACAGTAGGGAAAGCGCTGGATAGCGTAGTAGTTAAAATTACTATTCCCACTCCAGTGGGTGCAACAGTAGGGAAAGCGCTGGATAGCGTAGGGGTTACAATTACTATTCCCACTCCAGTGGGTGCAACTGTAGGGAAAGCGCTGGATAGCGTAGGGGTAAAGATTACTATTCCCACTCCAGTGGGTGCAACAGTAGGGAAAGCGTTGGATAGCGTAGGGGTTAAAATTACTATTACCACTCCAGTGGGTGCAACAGTAGGGAAAGCGTAGGATAGCGTAGAGGTAAAAATTACTATTCCCACTCCAGTGAGTGCAACAGTAGAAAAAGTAAAAACTTCATAAATAAATATAATTAATATAAATATTATTACCAAGTACATTTAATTTCCTATACCAATTACCTTTATTTACCAATTAAAATTTAATTAATGGACAATTATTAATTATTTAACAATTATTATTAAGTTACATAATTAATTAATTATAATTAAATTACTTCCCACCCTATTCCCCTAGAAACCCACAACCCACTACTGAAAATAATTTACTAAAAATTAATTATTCATCAATTAATCATTTATTATTAATTACCAATTATATTTTAATTAATTACCAATTCATTATTATTAAAAATGTATTATTAATTTACATAATTAATTAATTATAATTAAATAACTTCCCACTCTATTCCCCTATAAACCCACAACCCGCTACAGAAAATAATTTACAAAAAATTAATTATTTATCAATTAATCAATTATTATTAATTACCAATTATATTTTAATTAATTACCAATTAATACTCAATTAACAGTGCTTATTAATTTACATAATTAATTAATTTTATTTAAATTACTTCCCACCCTATTCCCCTATAAACCCGCAACCCGCTACAGAAAATAATTTACTAAAAATTAATTATTTATCAATTAATCAATTATTATTAATTACCAATTATATTTTAATTATTTACCAATAAAAAATTAATTAACAATTATTATTAATTTACATAATTGATTAATTATATTTAAATTACTTCCCACCCTATTCCCCTATAAACCCACAATCCGCTACAGATTTATATTACACAATTATTACAAATTATTAAAAACTTACCTTATTTTCGATTTTTTTTGGGTCTATATTCTATCTAGTCGATATTATGTCTAGTCTATATTTTTGAATCGATATGTTGGCTATTAATATCGATATAACTCGATATTTTTGTAGTCTATATTATGTCTGGTCGATATTTTGTCTAGTCGATATTTTTTACTCGATATTATGTCCAGTCAATATTTTGGAGTCGATATTATCTCTGTGCACCGCTTAAAACATATGAACTACAGTACTGTGCTATACACAACATGCTGCCTGATGTGAGAAGCATTTAGGTGCCTCATTTTTTTAAAACTAACAAACATGCCTAAAACAACAGGCTAAACCCATTGGCTTTATTAGTGCTTGATATAAATGAGGAAAACAATGATTTTGTTGTAAATAATTAGAATTGGTAATTCCAAATGATACATATGTGACCAGCAGTATATACACACAGGAGTGAGGCCAAGAATAGAATGAGCATGTAATCTGAACTGTGTTATAGCCCACAAACTCACATTGCCTTCAGCCTCAAATCCAGAGCTCTCAATCGTCCCCCTTCATCAGTGCCTACCCACAACCAGAAGTCACTCAGACACCTAGATGTGAGACTGCTCACATGTACCACACAAGCATTGGAAAACTCAATAGTTTAGCCTTTTAGAGGCGAGACCACTTTGCGAATACTTACTAAAGTAAATTACAATACAACATTGCACTGAAGAAATGAAAGTTTACAAACTATAACAAATTCAAAGTCTTTAATTGCATAACATATGCATTCTCTATACAGTAGCATATTGTTAAAACTATTACCAATACCAATATATCCCAAATGTGAGCCCTATTGGCTTTGCAAATGCTTGTTGAAATTGAACGTCATACACTAGTGGGGTTTCTAAGCATTATAAATAATTACCCAATTTAATGACACTCAATTTGTTGACTCCAGGGGACAGAAGGTTGAGTGCTAAGTGTTAACATTACAGAACAACCTTGCCTGTCTGCTGAGTGAGGGTGTGAGTGAGGTAGTTAAGGCAGTGACGTAGGTGAATTACAGAGTAAATTGGATAAACTTGAGTGAGGTTAACAAAATATCCACTTCATGTGTCTATGAACACTGCACTCTGCAGAAGACTCCAGATGCAGGATGTGAACCTGCCCTGTGCTTGTGCCTCAGAAACTACAGTGCACTACGTTTGGCTGTACTCCAAGGGATCACGGCACAAGACATGGGTTTTGGCCACTCTACACCCCAAGCCCTTGACTTAAGTAACAGCTAGGAATTACCTGTTTCTGACGCCAAACATTTGCTCAGGACTGTATATGTCCTTCAGTAAACTTGTGCCCTGTAACCTGGGTTCAGTATCCAATGGGCGTATCCAGGGACTATGCATTGTGGTAGGAAGCAATGAATGTGGCTTTCGGTGCCCAACAGAATGAGCAACCCTTCCAACAACAAAGGGAACAGTATCTTTAAATGGCCAGTCTAGAGCTCTCAAGCCAGCGACCCGCCATACTGCAGGGGATGCGGGGCTTTTGTTACACCACTTTCACCAATTCAGCCGTTTAAAGTAACACTGGACGGTGGAGTCAAAGGGTGGGCTTAGTTTGCCAGCAGGCTATCATAGGTGGTGGTCCATTCATTACAGGGTCCCTGCCATCAGTACGCCGGGGAAGTTTGGCCAATTTTAGGTGGGGTTCCTGATGCAGACTCCTGTCATGATATACAACATCGGGCCCACTCATCAGTGGCGTCACTAGGGTTGGTGTCACCCGCTGCAGGTAACTCATGGTGTCACCCCCTCACGACTTACCGCATGGGCTCGAGTCTCGGCAATGATGCTGAAATCCTGTGATTCTACGCAAATAACTTAATCTCCCCGTGCCTAACAAAAAATGAATGTGTCTTCATGTAATGCAACTGGTGCTCTGTAAAGCGCTCTGATACCCGATTCGGGTCAAGTTCGCGCTATATAAAACTCTGTATGATATCCGATTCGGGTCAAGTTTGCGCTATACAAAACTCTGTAAAATAGAAAAAATAAAATGTAATATTACTTAACCAGTAGTCTGTCGGCTTCAACCACCCCGCCCCCCTGATCATACCTGTGCAAGCCGGTACTGGGTCTAACTCGTGAATGCACAGTACGTCTACATCTGGCAAACCGCTGCAGGAGTCCTACTACTCTTGTACGTTGAGCCTGTGAATAATTCTTATTTTGGTCTGAGTTCCCTCTCTTTTGTATTTCCAGGAAAAGTGACATTTTTGCGAGAGCAGTACCGATGATGTCCTCGACGAGCGGCCTCATCTATCAGACTTTGCTCCTCCATCTTGGACAAGTATACTTATAAGATTTGGATAGTTGCTTCCAGAACATGTTCTTTGTTTTGTACCACCTAAAATCTCCACTTGCCGCTGACGTATGCACATAGCAAGAAAAAAACAAGAAGCTTGTGAACCTCACATCGACGGTGCTTATGTCATGCACAGAATAGTAGACAGTCTGTCCCTACCACAAAGGTGACCCAGACGGACATTACAAACATTGAGCACTGGCAAGGGGACCAGTCACCAGCGTCCATTTGAAAAACTGATTACAATCATTGATATGCGGAGGTACGTAATTTTAGCGTGATATTATGTAGATTAGCTCAGAGCAGGCACTTTTCCAATGTGGCAACTCAGGCATACTTTGAAAAACAGTTAAGGACGCATTTACTATTTTTTTATGCAACGTGGCGCAGCAACAGAACTTGCTGTGCCGTTCTGCCTGAAAGGAAGAAATCAAAATGTCTCCATATTTACAAAGATATGCAGCATTTATGCTCTCTTCTTGCTCTGGCTCACTGTGAGCTGCCTAACTCCACTGCAGGCACCTTTGCCCATAGAATAAGTGTGCCTGTGTTACAGGCAGGATTGTCCTTGTGTAGGGAAGGACACCTTCCTACACAAAAACAATCTATACATGGAAAGGGCAATTAACAAGGAGAAAAAGATATTTCTGCTCGTTACGTCTGTTCGGTAGGCGGACCATTTTGCCGCAAAGTCTTTGTACATCTGGGTTTGTGTCAAAATCCATGGGTGGATGCAAGCGAACACCCATTCTGCACCCATGTAATTCCTACAAGACATAAAGTAGAACAAGGCCGCACTTTGCGCTGCCTTGCGTTACTTTGTATTTACTAAAGTACTCAACCACAAATCTGATGTAAATTCGGGGCTAGATGCGGTTAACTGTTGTGATTCACACACAACACTATCCAAAAAAATAGCAATTGAGGGGACATTTGAAAGTCAGGATGCTCTCTATGTTTTGCACAGCAGTTATTCTGATCTCAGATGGTCAACAAAGGGATCTGCCAGAGAAGGAGAGGCAGATTGGCAGGGTGGGCGATGCATGCCAGACAGAGCCTTGTGTGGTGGACACATTGTGTGGTGGGCAAGGGTTCAAATAAAGCTGGCATCTGCTGTAATTGCTCCGAAACGCGCCCAGCACTGATGATCTGAATGCGTTGTCCTTGTATTTTGGCACACAATGATGCTGTCTAATAAAGATAATTAAGAAAACTGTTTTTCTACATCAATCGCTTTGGAAAAGGCATTATTTAATCCAGACCAACCCCTGTATCGTCGGTCCTTTTGTTATTAAATTAAAAACGGCACCTTAGGATATGTTTTTAATGTTGTGTAATTGTAGAATCAGGTCATGCATTGTTACCTTTTCAATTTACAAGTGCTTTTATTTTTGTATTGTTGACGAAGACTTGAAAACGTTTATGCCATGTATGCCGAAATAAATGTATTTACTACTATAAAAAACAAAAATGTGCACTGTTGACCAGCTATGTCCTGCACCAGGAAAAAGCAAGGATTATTAACTCGGTGCAGCCCAGGACACATGTCATGAATGTAAAAAAGACGGGCCTATTGTTATAACAGGTTACAGATGCGATGCTTAAACTAATGGCAGTAAAGTGCTGTCTTGCATGGGGGCCCCGTCAAGTGGACTTGTCTGGTGGCGGAAAGCCCTCCTCGTGTCCATTGGGACATTTACCAAAGAGAATGAAATCCCCCGCAGTAGTGGCTGCCAGTCAAACAATTTCATTTATTAGAATGACTCCACAAAAACTGCATCGTGTCATTCTTTTTACAAAATTGCTGTTTTCCCTACCTCGAGAATGCTCAATTTACTGAACCAGAAAGTATATGGAAGAAATATTGACTCGGTCCTCCTAGGAGTAAAACTAGAGACATCCATTTAACTGAATGGCACATTATGGACTTAATTTAATAAAGTTTAAAATCTTTTTTTCTGTAAAGTGCCAAACATACCAAAAGGTACTTACTGGAGGTAATATGCGCAATTTATTCTAGCAGCGCTGCGCACGCACTCCCTGCCGAGACTGTCTCTCCACCGACTTAGTGCTGGCGCGCGACCGCCGCGACGCGTCAGAGGAGCACAGCGCGCGGGCACATCACCACTTCTATAGTAGAAGGTGCGTGCGTGCGTGCGTGGCGACATGCACTGTCTGCACTGAATGCAGTGTTTTAATTTGTAAGCAGGTGCATGCGCTGCACACCGTGCACTTGCACTATAATAAAGAAGCGGAACCGAACAGACTTGAGGCTGCATGCAGTGCAGAGCTGTGTTTGTGTTACACAGCGAGAAAGCAGTGTAACCAGATTGGTGTCACCCCACGATGGGGTGACACCGGGTGCGGTACGCACACCCCCGCACCTCTCTATTGATGCCGCTGCCACTCATCGTTCAGTTTTGACAAAATGCATCCACTGCTCCTTCTCGTTTCCGTTTTAAAACATTAGACAATGCGACAATGCAGTATTTCAAAAACAGATGTAACTACAAAGAGCACATTTTGATAATACATTTTTATTAGTAGACAATAGCAATCTTAAGAGGCATTGCATAGCTTCATACACACTGTGATCCCAATTCCATCACAGTCTCTCTCTCTCTCTCTCTCTCTCTCTCTCTCTCTCTCTCTCCCTCAGTCTGTCAGTCTCTCTCTCTCTCTGTGTCAGTCTGTCAATCAATCGGTCTCTCTCTCCGTCAGTCTCTCTATCTCTCTCTTTCTGTCAGTCTGTCAGTCAGTCAGCCTCTCTCTCTCAGTCAGACAGTCTCTCTCTCTCTCTCTCTCTGTCAGTTTCTCAGCCAGTCAGTCTCTCGGTCAGTCAGTATTCAGTCTCTGAGTCAGTCAGTCTCTACTCTCTCTTCACTCTCTCTCTCTCCATTCTCTCTCTCAACTCTGTCCACTCTATCTCCACTGTCTCTCTCTCCACTCTCTCTCCACTGTCTCTCTCTCCACTTTCTCTCTCTCTCTACTCTCTCTCCACTCTCTCACTCTCTCTCTCTCTCTCTCTCTCTCTTTCTCTCTCTACTCTCTCTCCACTGTCTCCCTCCACTGTCTCCCTCCACTCTCTCTCTCTCCCTTCTCTCTCTCTACTCTCTCTCCACTCTCTCTCTCTCAACTCTCTCACTCTTTCTCCACTCTCTCTCCACCCTCTCTCCACCCTCTCTCCACCCTCTCTCCACTCTCTCTCCACTCTCTCTCCTCTCTCTCTCCACTCTCTCTCCACTGTCTCCCTCCACTGTCTCTCTCCCTTCTCTCTCTCTCTACTCTCTCTCCACTCTCTCTCTCTCTCCACTCTCTCTCCACCCTCTCTCCTCTCTCTGTCCACTCTCTCTCCACTCTCTCTCTCCCTCCACTCTCTCTCTCTCTTTTCACTCTCTCTCTCCACTCTCTCTCCACTCCCTCTCCAATCTCTCTCTCCCACACTTTCTCTTCTCTCTCTCTCTCTCCACTCTCTCTCCACTCTCTCACTCTCTCTCTCTCTTTCTCTCTCTACTCTCTCTCCACTGTCTCCCTCCACTCTCTCTCTCCCTTCTCTCTCTCTACTCTCTCTCCACTCTCTCTCTCTCTCCACTCTCTCTCCACTCTCTCTCCACCCTCTATCCACCCTCTCTCCACTCTCTCTCCTCTGTCTCTCCACTCTATCTCCACTGTCTCTCTCCCTTCTCTCTCTCTCTACTCTCTCTCCTCCCTCTCTCTCTCTCTCCACTCTCTCTCCATCCTCGCTCCACCCTCTCTCCACCCTCTCTCCTCACTCTGTCCACTCTCTCTCTACTCTCTCTCCACTCTCTCTCTCTCCACTCTCTCTCCACTCCCTCTCCAATCTCTCTCTCCCCACACGTTCTCTTCTCTCTCTCTCTCCACTCTCTCTCTCCACTCTCTCTTCACTGTCTCTCTCAACTCTCTCTCCACTCTCTCTCGCTCACTCTCTCCGCTGTCTCTCCACGCTCTCTCCACTGTCTATCTCTCCACTGACTACCTCCACCCTCTCTCCACTCTCTTTCTCCTCTCTCTCCAATGTCACTCTCCACTGTCTCTCCACTCTCTCCACTCTCTCTCCACTGTCTCTCTCCACTGTCTCTTTCCACTCTCTCTCTCTCCCTCCCTCCACTCTCTCTCTCTACTCTCTCTCCACTGTCTCTCTCTCCACTCTCTCTCTACTCTGCCACTCTCTCTTTCTCTCCACTCTCCGCACTCTCTCTCCACTGTCTCCCTCCACTCTCTCTCTCCACTCTCTCTCCACTGTCTCTCTCTCCACTCTCTCTCACCACCCTCTCCCTCTACTCTCTCTCTCCACCCTCTCTCTCTACTCTCTCTCTCTCTCTCTACTCTCTCTCTCTCTCTCTCTCTCTCTCTCTCTCCACTCTCTCTCTCCACTCTCTCTCACTCCACTCTCTCTCTCACTCCACTCTCTCTCTCACTCCACTCTCTTTCTCACTCCACTCTCTCTCCACTCTCTCCCACTCTCTCTCACAAAGTAGTGTGCATTGCCATGGGCGTCCGCAGAAATGTTTCCGGGGGGGGGGGGCATTTTTAACTTCATCACCATCCCCCTTGCTCCCCTCTGCCTTGCACCCTTCTCGTTCTCTCCTTGCACCCTTCTCCCCCTTCCCCTTGCACCCTTCTCTCCCTCTGCCTTGCACCCTTTTCTACCTTACACCATTCTCCCCTCTGCCTTGCACCATTCTCCCCTCTGCCTTGCACCCTTCTCCCCTATGCCTTGCACCCTTCTCCCCTCTGCCTTGCACCCTTCTCCTCTCTGCCTTGCACCCTTCTCCCCTCCACCTTGCACCCTTTTACTTTCTGCCTTGCACCCTTCTCCTCTCTGCCTTGCACCCTTCTCCCCTCCGCCTTGCACCCATCTCCTCTCTGCCTTGCACCCATCTCCTCTCTGCCTTGCACCCATCTTCTCTCTACCTTGCACCCTTCTCCTCTCCGCCTTGCACCCATCTCCTCTCTGCCTTGCACCCATCTCCTCTCTGCCTTGCACCCTTTTCCTCTCTACCTTGCACCCTTCTCCCCTCTGCCTTGCACCCTTCTCGGCCCTTCTTCTGCTTACCTGAGGGCACCATTTTGGTGCCTCATCCCTTCTCATATGACCAGGGCCGGACTGGGAACCGAAACCGGCCCTGGCAAAGTGCTCGGCCGGCCCCCCCTCCCCCCAGGGGGTTGGGGGGGTGCGACCGTGCTCTTTGCTAGGGCCGGTTTTCGGCCGATTTTGTTACAGTGCCGTTTTTGCAGCTATGCTGCAAAAAACGACCCTGTAACAAAACCGGCCCCCTGGGGCCCAAAACCGGCCCCCAGGGGCCCAAAACCGGCCCCCATCCTCTCAGCCGACCGGGGGATTGCCCGGTGCCTGCAACGGCCAGTCCGGGCCTGCATATGACCTTTGACCTGGAGAATGTTGACTCTGAGTGCTCCCACTCCCACCCTTGTCAGGGTCCCGAGCAGTGCTCTGTGCTGCCTCCTGCTCTCTGGGGCCCCCACCCCATCCTCTTTCTGGGCCTGCTCCCTCTGACTGAAGAGAAACATTGCAACTTGTTACATTGTTTCTCTTCAGTCAGCGGGAGGGGCTCAGAGCAGGCTGCAGACAGCCTGCACCTGCTTCAGAGGGAGAGAGGATTGCTTTGCAAGCCTCTCTCACATCTCAGAAGAGCTGAGGGGGCCTGGGGCCCCCTTCATTTACTGAAGAGCGTGGGGCACCCCGCACCGCGGGGCTGCAGGGGCGGGGGCGTTTGTTATGCCCCTGATGTTATGTTATGTGTATTTGTAGAGTGCACAGGAGGATATCCTTGCACTAAATAGCTGGAGCTGCATGGATCAAAACAGGGAAAAGACTGGGTAAAGAGCCATTTCTTCTGTTTCTTGCAAAATTCAAGTACTGCAGAGGTGGCTCTGATATATGGGGTAGAATATACCAGACTTTAGGAGCGAGGTATGGCATAGGTATGTGGAAGTTAATTCAATTGTTGAGGTAGGTTGGGTTGGTGTGGCGAGAGTCTTTGTTTGTGTGCGCTAAGAGTTTGATGAGTACCCGCTTGTGGATGGGTAGCCAGTGGACATCTTTGATGGGCGATGTGGGTGCAGGGGGAGGAGCCTGAGTGTGAGTCTGGCAGCCGAGTTCTGTATCATCTGGAGTCTTATGGTCAGTTGTGCATTCATTCTTACATAGATGGTTTTGACGCAGTCCACTTGCTGGTGGTGAGGGCCTAGGTGATTGTTCTGCGGGTTATAAAAAAAGTCATTTGAAAATCTTCCTGAGCCTCTTGACTGTGAGGAAACAGGAGGCAGTTTTCCCCTGGCCAGTTGTAGCGAGCAGGGTGCTGACTATTATTCTGAGGTTCTTTGCATGGGTGGTTCAGTTGGGTGTAGGCCTGAGATCAGCAGACCACCAGGTGGAGACCCATAGTGAGGTGTCTTAACGAAGATTACTTCTTCTGTCTTGATTGTGTTGAACTTGCATCAGTTGGTTTTTATCCATCTGAAGGGTTCAGACATGCAAGCAGAGAATTTGGCTTGAGTGTTCGATATTTTTGTCAAAGCGGTAGAGGATGAGCTGGGTGCCGTCTGCGTAGAATATAATATTGAAACAGTGGGTACAAATGATGCTGGTGAGTTGGGTCATTTTGCAATTGCACAGAGTGGGACTGAACAAGGATTCTTGTCGTACTCCGCAAATGAGATTAGCAGTGGCCGAGTTGAAGGGAGTCAGGCTGACCGACTCGATGCAGCCCATGTGGAAAGGGCAAATCCAGCAAAGCTCTGGTTGCTAAATGTCAGCATTGTGTAGGCGTTGAATGAGGATACCCTTGATAATTAATTGAGTGAGATGATATCAGTGCTGCAGATAGATCCAGAACGATGAGGCCAGAAGTGTCCCTTCTCTCCATAATCCATAGAATCTAGTCTGAGGCAGCGCTGAGGGCACTTTCAAGAGCTGTGAATGGGTCTGAAGGTGGACTGAATGGTGCAGAGGAGGTTGTTGTCCTTGATGTGGGCGGCTAGATGTTTGTTCATGATTTTTTCCATGACATTCACTGGAAAGGGAGACAGGGAGATGGGACGGTAGTTGGCTAGTGTTCTAGGGTTCACTGTGGGCTTCTTTAAGAGAGGGAAAACTGTGGAATTTTTCCGTGCATCTGGAAATGGGGCTGTGTAATCAAGTTGTTCAGGATTTGGATGATGGCTGAGTCCATAGTTGATGCAGTTTCTTTAATGGTGATGAGGGACCAGGCAGTCCCCTGGAAGTTGGAAGTGATGGGTAGGGTAGCTGAGAGAATGCTGGAGATCCTCTTGCTGAAGAAGAGAAGCATCAGGGTGCAGCAGTCTTGTAAGGGAGTGACGCTGATGGCACTTGCTTTTGAGAGGGAATCTTCCAAGATGGTGAAGATTTCCTTGGTGTTGTTGGTGCTGCATTTTATTGTTCTTGGGTGTGGTGGGGTTAAGGCACTGGAGTCGAGTATCAGAGAATGATAAAGTCTAAGATTGTGCTTCTGATATTGGCTCAGGGTCAGGGGAGTTGGTAGACGAGCCTGCCACTTATGGTGTAATTGGCAGTGATGTGGAGGTCAGATGTTCCATGTTGCTGTTTGTACTAGCTGAGGAAGTGGAGGACTGAATGTGTTCTCTGAAGATGATGGTGAGCCATTAGTTATGTCCTCTCTTATGACTTTGAATGTGATAGTCAGCCATGTTTATGTAATAAAGAGCTGGACTGGTCTGCAGTCATGCAGCAGGTCCCAGATTTCTGTGGCGTGTTTGGTGAGGGAGAGAGTGTGTTGAGAAGAAGGCAGTATAGGGAGCACGGGCAAAGTGTGAGGTGTTCATTGTGTGCAGTGTGTAGTACCAGGGTGGCATGCAGTTGCAGGAGGGTGTAGTAGAAGTGGCAATGGCAGGTTGTCTTCTGGTGAGGCTTAGGCAGCAGCACTGGGTGTGCATCTGGGGTTCAGGGTCAGGAGGGATATAGTGGAGTAGAAGCTGTGTGTGGAAAGAGGACCAGGGTTCCTTGCAATGGGCACCGGTGGGGTGCGGATGGGCACATACTGGTCTGCTTTTGGGGCTCAGAGTAACAGAGGCCAAAAGGCAGCAAGGACTGAGTGAAAAAGACTTAGAAAAATATTAAAGAATCAAAAGGCAAAAAGCACTGAAGAACAGCAGAGAATGAATGAGAAAGTGTGACTGATGCCCAGGGAGCTTCATGGCAGAAATGGTGCTGGGCCCAAAAGGACTGGACCTTGTCGGAGGACCGGGCACATGTAAGGGCAAAGACATAAGGCAGGGGTCAGGTCATCCTATTAACTTACTACAATACTTAAGATTCAAGTACTGATTGTATTACAAAATATATTCTAAAAATATTTTCCACAACAATACCATCCAACTATCCTGATGTCACTAAACCTTGGATGATGGAGTATATAATATCTGTAGAACTCAAAACAGTAAAAGAAAGTCTGCATCTTTTTTCCCCTCTTTTTTCCCCTCTTTTTTGAAGAATGTATGTGTTCTTTTAAAGACTTTGTACAGTGTTCCGTCCAGATATCTACTCATTTCAGTTCAAAATCGAATATTTTTTGAATGGGTTTACCACAAAATTGGAAAGCAGACAGAGGCAATATGTACATGCCAAATTTGTAGTCATGTCTTCGAGATGTGTTTTCTAAAGTTCATCTCAAACCTCCCTATGGGAATTGAAAACAGAGAATTCTCTAATCCTTGGTTATGAGATCTACAGCATCAGTAGGTCGCCTTTGGTGTCAGGGGCTGCACAGGATTTCCAGGACATTGCTATCTGCCGTTTAGATAAGACAAGGGCTAGATCAATAAATCTATGCAAATATGTATCCCCTTTGGCTTTGGGTCTAAGTTCCGATAAGCAGGATTCTATTGTGCCCAGCACTATACACACAACCAGGGCCAACGTCACTCCTGTGAATTATCCCCACATCAGCAGCGGACAGTCCCACACCATGTGGTAAAGTCCTGCGTCCTGGGGTGCTCAGATGATGCTACGGGGACATGCGTTTTATGCGCCTTGGTGTGAGGTATGGTTGGTGCAAGTAGTTAAATTGTGTATATCTGAGCCAGGGATTCTGCAAAACCTCATTCACTTGTTGCAGTGCACGGCCCTTTGCTTATTAGTGAGTTCCACCTGAAGGTCTGCTGCCCATCGGTCTATAACCCCTTCGCAGCGGGGGTAATTCCCCTGCTGTGCCGGGGGGGCACGCACAGCGCCCTAGTGCTCACGACGACCTGAGCTCGGCATGAGGCACAGTGCTCGTGTGCTCATGACGAGCTGAGCTCGTCACGGCCGCACCCGTTTTCGTGGAACGTTCAGCACAGCGGGGGAATTATCCCCGTGTGTGAGCGTTCCACAGCTTCTGAGGAGCTTAGCTCGTCATGAGCACACGAGCACCATGCCTCATGACGAGCTGAGCTTGTCATGAGCACGGAAGGAGTTACCCTTTGTGTGTAGCTGATGGTGAATTGCCAGAATGGCAGTGTATAAGGCAGTTGTCATTTTCCCTTTACCGTCATAGGTGTATGGCTTGTAGCGGAGGTGACGTGGGGGTTCAGAGTGGTCCCGTTCCCAATGCACAGCAGGCTGTATGGCATTATATGTGAGGAATTGTCCTCCCGTCATTTCATAGAGGTCTCTAATTTCTTGAAAGGATCTCAAGATACCCTGTGCACAGAAATCGCAACACAGCAGGAATAGAATCTTCACAGCCTATACTGCATCCACTCTCAAGGCAGGACCAGGGACTCCAACCCTCAACTGCACTTACACAACATATACAGGACCAGGTACCACATACCCACTGTCTCCCACAGCACCCTCATTAGCAGCATCCATGAGACTGATATACAAGGATCCACACTCAAATGGGTCTGCTCCCTCCTCATGGGAAAAACTCAAAGGGTCAGGCTGAGGAATTCCACAGGACTCCTCACTCAGCTCCACCACATAAAACATATACATGACACCGCTCGCCAGCATTATCCACTCACAGGACATCACCATCATCTCCTACGCCGATGACACCCAACTCTTCCTCTCCCTGATGGACAAGACCACCAACACTAGAATCAACTTCAACAACTGCATGATCATGGAAGCAGATTAAATGCGAACCAAATGTCTATAGCTTAACTCTGACAAAACAGAAGTTCTAGTTTTTGGCAACAAGTTCTCCACATGGGACTCCACCTGGTGGCCAACAGAGCTAGAACCAACTCCCACAGACTACACAATAAAACTAGAAATAATTATTGATGACAAGCTCAACATGACAGAACAAATAAACGCCGTGAGCACTACCTGCTTTCCCATCCTACACATGTTGCTAAAGATCTTCAAATGGCTGCCCCTGAACACTAGCCGGACAGTCACACAAGTACTGATCATCAGCAGGCTAGACTACGGCAACACTCTGTTTACCAGAATCTTCAAACAACTCCTACACAGACTATAGTGTGCCCAGAACACTGCAGCAGTTATCATAATCAACCTTCCATGCTACACCCACATTACACCACACCCACATTACACCACACCCACATTACACCGTACCTCAGTAGGATCCCCGACTCCCTATCCACAAGCACAGTCAATGCAAACTCTTCACACACATATACAAAACCCTGCACAACACAGGACTAGAATACTTAAACAGCTGCATACACTTTCACCAGCCCACCAGAAACCTATGCTCTGCCTCACTCTTGCTCGCGCACACTCCCCGCAGCTACAAAAGCAGAGCAGGAAGTTGCTCTTTCTCCTACATTCCACCTAAAACATGGAACGACCTCCCTCAACTCATCAGAGTCTCCTCCTCACTTCTTAAATTCTGCAAGAAGCTGAAAACCTGGCTCCTAGACTAACCTGAGGGGCTCACTCACCAACACACCACCCACACACACTCACATATTGACATAACATAATGTAGGATCGAAAATTATGTGCCACCAGAATAAAGGCCATTTGCAAGGTGAACCCTCCTCCTGAAAGACTTTTCTGGTTTAACAGTTAGATTGATCAGTTTCTTGTTCTACCTTACTTCTCTCCCCTCTTTCTGCTAGCCCCAACTCTCATTCCAAGCACCCCTGCAAAGACCCACACAAAATAGACCAGTAGTTATTTTTTCTTTAGTGCATTTCATATTTTTCTCATTTCTAAAATGTATCAGTCCAAAGGATGCATTGCAAATGAAAATAACATTTACCATTGGACATAGGTCAACGGTGTAAACTTTTAGCTCTCCCTACTTTTGTAAAATCTTACCTTAAAATCATGCTGCCCACCAGGTGCAGCTGGAAAGAGCCTATTATGGCATGCTTTCAATAGTGTAACATTATCTCCAGCAAGGAAACCATAAACAAGTTACTAATGTTACAAGACGAGATGGTCTGAACGTGCTCAAACCTTCATAAACATCACCTAATAAGCCCAGACCTATGAGCGCTCTCCTGTTCCTCGGTGGATGCAGGTTGGGTGTCTGCACAGTGCAGCAATTCTACCAGGGAAATGAAACCTGCTTGGCCAGTCCCCATGTAGAGCTGGGTGAGCCAACCAAGTGATAGAGAGCGCCAAGCCAGGGCTGGGCTCAGACTCTAAGAGCTCGACAACAAGCTGGGCCCTGAAAATAATTGGCATGCAAATGAAGCAACACACATCTGGCACAAATATGAGAAAGTCTCTTCCAAATTCAAAATAGTGTATTCCTTTAACATGCTGATGCGCTTCATTTTTTAATGTTAGATGATATCACTGCATTTAGAGGCATTTATTAAAAAGTGTTAGATATTTTTTGAACATGAACTTATACACATTCAGTCCCGCGACATGATGACAACGCCACACGTGAACTGAGAGGCAAGTCAATTGCTCTGTGTAGCCTAAATGTGGTATTGTTTCATAAGCTCATTCGAATGACAATGTGGTCATGTGCGGAGCCGGAGTTGCTCCTAGGTTTTCTGGTTTCACACTGTGCAATTCAGCCACTGGATGGACATCTCTTTCTCTTCTTGTACACCAGGACCACTGCTACATCTTTAACTCTTTACACACCAGGATAGAAAACTGGTGTCAGGGAGAACCTGCATGAAAGTTCAGCTCGTTTTGGGCTCACAGCCTCCAAGAGGACTTCGAGCCGAGCCACAGCCAGGCATCCGGCTCGAGCCTGGCGCTAGCTGTCAGCGGCCCCTGCGCCTCTATCCCCATGATATCATACCGCGCCAGACTGATACCCCACGACTATGGCTGTGCGTAGTTTTTTGTCCTCATAAGCTTTGCATATTTCTCTGAAAAATCAAAAGAAGTAAAGGGCACCGAGTCTGTCAAAAATGGGCTTTTGAATGACTAGGGCGCCTTCCAAAAATACCTTTACAATTAGTTACTCTCCATTTACACTGAAAATTTTTTTCCCACCCCTGAAGCATGCAGCAGGAAGCCTCTTATGCCAGTGCCGTATGCATGTTTTGTACACGAGACAACTTGCCATATCTATCTTTGTATGCAAATGGGTTTGGCCCAGCTGATGCTTTCGAGTGACACCCATTCGGTTAATGCACCAGGAATAGTGCACATCCAGACTCACAGCAAAGTCACGAGAATCCAGGTTCAGCGTCAGACTTAGAGTTATGCCAAACAGATGTGCATAAGCAAAGCCATCAGCCTCATTAACGCCAGTCATCAGCAGGTTTGTAAAACGTTACCCGCCTAGTAAGCACTTTGAAAAACCTCCAAGCACCAGGTACTGACCAGATACTGTCAGCAGCGGCGCATCTGATGATGAATGGAAATGAATGAAAATCGATTTGTAGAGCACAACTGACCCAAAGGCGCCCTGGTGTCGATAACACTGTCACTGGAAGACTAGAGGCTACAAGAACATATAAACAAGCATTAGAAATGCAATCGGGCTCGGATTTATTTGAGTTTGAGCTAATGGCATTGTAAATGGCAATGTATTGTTGCTATGTGTTATGGAGTGTGTTCATGTGGTGTGTACTGCCAGTTATCTCCTTGTGAGTGTGAGAATATTGCACCGTTACTGCCTGTGATGTCCTTCTTGTGAGTGTGAGAAGCTTGCACCTCTGCTGCCTGTGGTCTCCTTGTGAGTGTAAGAAGCTTGCACTGCTGCTGCCTGTGATGTCCTTCTTGTGAGTGTAAGAAGCTTGCACTGCTGCTGCCTGTGATGTTGTTCTTGTGAGTGTGAGAAGTTTGCACCGCTGCTGCTTGTGATGTCCTTCTTGTGAGTGGGAAAGGCTTGCGCCTCAGCTGCCTGTGGTATCCTTGTGAGTGTAAGAAGCTTGCACAGCTGCTGCCTGTAATGTCCTTCGTGTGAGTGTGAGAAGCTTGCACCGCTGCTGCCTGGGAGTATGAGAAGATTGCATTGTGCATCTCTGTGCTGTGCCTGTTCTTTGTAAGGGACTCTTGCTCTGTTGCTGCTGCTGCCTTGGCACCGGACCTGCTGTGAGTGTGTAAGGGCAGCTTGCACCACTGCTGCTTGTGATGTCGTTCTTGCGAGTGTGAGAAGCTTGCACCTCTGCTGCCTGTCGTCTCCTTGTGAGTGTAAGAAGCTTGCACTGCTGCTGCCTGTGATGTCGTTCTTGTGAGTGTGAGAAGCTTGCACCGCTGCTGCTTGTGATGTCCTTCTTGTGAGTGGGAGAAGCTTGCACCTCAGCTGCCTGTGGTCTCCTTGTGAGTGTAAGAAGCTTGCACAGCTGCTGCCTGTGATTTCCTTCTTGTGAGTGTGAGAAGCTTGCACCGCTGCTGCCTGTGGTCTCCTTGTGAGTGTAAGAAGCTTGCACTGCTGCTGCCTGTGATGTTGTTCTTGTGAGTGTGAGAAGCTTGCACCGCTGCTGTTTGTGATGTCCTTCTAGTGAGTGTGAGAAGCTTGCACCGCTGCTGTTTGTGATGTCCTTCTTGTGAGTGGGAGAAGCTTGCAACTCAGCTGCCTGTGGTCTCCTTGTGAGTGTAAGAAGCTTGCACAGCTGCTGCCTGTGATGTCCTACTCACTACTCTACTCTACTCAATACTCACTACTCTGCACTCACTACTCACTACTCTACTCTACTCACTACTCTACTCACTACTCACTACTCTACTCACTACTCACTATTACACTCACTACTCACTACTCTACTCACTACTCTACTCACTACTCACTACTCTGCACTCACTACTCTACTCACTACTCTACTCACTACTCTGCACTCACTACTCTGCACTCACTACTCTACACTCACTACTCTACACTCACTACTCACTACTCACTACTCTGCACTCACTACTCTGTCTGGGTTAAGGGAGACCCTCGAGGCCCTGGTGTCACTGCACCTGCTGCACCCTCACAGCCACTGGTAGTAAAATACAGGACTGTCTGGGTTAAGGGAGACCCTCGAGGCCCCGGTGTCACTGCACCTGCTGCACCCCTGGACACCCCTGGACACCCACAGCCACTGGTAGTAAAATACAGCACTGTCGGGGTTAAGGGAGACCCTCGAGGCCCCGGTGTCACTGCACCTGCTGCACCCTCACAGCCACTGGTAGTAAAATACAGCACTGTCTAAATTAAGTGAGACCCTTGAGGCACCGGTGTCACTGCACCTGCTGCACCCCTGGACTTCCACCGCCACTCGTAGTAAAATACAGCACTGTCTGGGTTAAGGGAGACCCTCGAGGCCCCGGTGTCAATGCACCTGCTGCACCCCTGGACACCCACAGCCACTGGTAGTATGCTGTTCTGTGTTATGTGGTACTGGTATGTTGTGCTTTGTTATGTCACACACCCAGCGCACACTGTCCAGGGGTAGAGTGACACACCCAACATACACTGTCCAGGGGTAGAGTGACATACCCAGCGCACACTGTCCAGGGGTAGAGAGACACACCCAGCGCACACTGTCCAGGGGTAGAGAGACACACCCGGCGCACACTGTCTAGGGGTAGAAAGAGAAGCCTGCACGGATGTCCAGACCTACAGGCAAAATATAATATCGCTGTTTGAGCTCTCCATTTTCACTAAAGAATAAAGGATGTTTCAGGACCTCTTCTTGATCTTTGGTGCCACCTAGAGGTGTGGCTGTAGAGCTGCAGCCTCACCTCACCTCATGGAAGTGCTGCACGTCTAGGGCAGTGGCCTCAAACTTTTGAATGAGGCGCCCCCCAAAAGTGTAAATAAAAAAATCATTTAGGGCCCCGCAGATTTTTTTACAATTATTCTATTAAATTGTCAGTGTTTAATAATCATTGCATTTAAGTTCTGTTACCCCTTTTAAAAATGCAATCAGATACATGATTTCCAAACATGCTGTTCTGGTCAGGCCGGCCTTGCTGACGCGTTGAGGCATCCACAGGGTGATTATCAGAAATGGCAGGGGGTGGAGGTGAGAAAGATCACTCATAGCGCACATCAGGAAAGAGTAAGATCGCCCAAGATCACTCATAGCGCCCATACGGAAAGAGGGAGATTGTATTGTAATTGTATTTATATAGCGCTTATTACCGCCGACGAGGCGTCGTAGCGCTACAACATAGCGCACATCGGGAAAGAGAGGCGCAATAAGTGAGTGCATAGTGCTCACTGCTGTAGGGGCCTAAAGAGGGCATGTTGGCGCTATGTGAAAGGCATCGAGGCGCGAGGTTCATGCTGCAGCGCGGACCCCTCTCACCTTGTCTGGGTTCCTCGCCGGTGGTGGTCGCACACCCAGCCGCAGGCCCCTCTCTTCCACAGACCCCCTGTCTGTCTGTCTGTCTGTCCCACTCCAGCCCCAGACTAGCAGGCCGCCCCCGCAGCAATGCCCCTTTAAACTGCTGAACTCTGCACACATGCTCCCTGGGGGCCCCCAGCCGGCAGGGCGGGGGCAGAGCGACACATGTGGGCAACACACCCCCCTCTGCCCAACACAGGGCCCATTGACCGCAGCGCAGGCGGCAGGGTTAAAAATACCCGGGGTGGACAATGGCTGGACAGCTGCGACCCCCCCAGAGCCGGCCTGTCCCTGGGAAAGCGAGAGCCAGGACCTCCCCTCCTCCTCAAGGAAAGGGAAGGTGGTGCCAGCAGCAGCGCCCCAGGGCACAGCATCGGCCGTCCAGGCCCGGGGGTCCTCTCACTGACACTTGCATTGGACGGACGAAGACTACAACTCCCACAATGCAGCGCGAATGCAAGCCTGGGGACAGGGCGTCGGCTGGCATGGACCCCTAGGGTGGCGCGGTCCGCGTCCTCACCAGAAAGGTCTCCCCTGACAGAGAATCTCAGCCCTGGCAGCCATGCATTGCACGTGGCTCTTTGGGGCTGTCTTCAACCTTCATCCTACGGGTACCCGGGTTCAGGGCATCGGAATGGGTTTCTCTGTAGCCCTGATCACATGTGGCATACGGAATCCACTCGGATCGTCCACATACGGAGATAATATATACACGTCACCAGTGCTTAATTTGCAAATAAGAAATGTGTCAGGGCTCTGGTCAGGAGGCCACTGCTGCTTGCATGACACTGTGCCCCTGTCAGTGCTGCCAAAGATAGTAACAACGCAAAAAGACTGCGGAGATGCAAGGTGCAATCTGTGGATACGCGGAGAGGAGGCCAGAAAGACGCAGGAATTGGAGCAGGGGATTAATGAGAAGGCTAGAAGGTCGGGGTGGATGGGTAAAGTCCGCGCTATATACAAATGCATAAATAAATAAACGCTGCAAAAAGTACACCACGCAATGCTAAACAGTCAGCACACCATCGCTTATTCTTACAGACTGTCACGCAGAGGCAGAAAAAAGACACCCCGTAGCAACTTAAAACAAGAACTACAGTGTGGACGAGCATGTATGAGTCATCTTCTGTGAGCCTCGCCTGCTGCCTCTCGTCATTTAACATTGAACGCGCTCACCGCTGTGAACGCGTTCGCATCATCTGGCTTGCATTACACGGGCACTCTGACAGCTCGTAATTAAGATTAATCACTCTGCCATGCTCGCTCTCGCACACAAAATGCCACATCGGGCACGCGTACATTACTTACAGCCTATCACTTCAAGGCTACTACATACACAGCACAGGGAAGACGAATCACTGACCATATGCCAGAAAACGCTAAGGAATGTCTGGAATTTCTCTCTCCAAGGCCCTCTTCTTCTTTTTTTTCTCCTTTAACATTAGTTCTCTAACTCCTCCCCCAGGGGGAGGAGTCCGAGCCCTAAAAACATGCACGCTTTCAAATGTTCTAAAGGCGGAATAATCTGGAATGTATCTGAGTTTGGAAGAAAGCGTCTTTCCACAATATATCCATCCGTACTTGCCAGGAGGCTACTAATTATTGCTTCCAGAGAATACATGGCAGCAGTGCTTAATTTAAGCCAGTGCTTTTCAGTGCTTGGTACTGAGACTTAATTATCAACACCGGTGTTTGTGACAGTCTGCCACAGGGTGGCACTGTCTGGCTAATTTACAGATGACCACAACAACAGTTAAATATTAATTCAATAATTTTTTTAATAATAAATTAAAAATGACTATTACTTGCCGTTTAAGCCAATATAGCGCTGGAGGCCTGGAATAGCCTGAAGTGTCACACTTGTAGGAGTGTAATGTTTAGTAGTTGTTTTATTACTATCACTGGCCCAATGGCAGGGGCAATGTATGCTGCAACTTTAAATATATGCATTCCACAACCCGGTAGCCAAATAAGAACATAACCAGGACTGTGCCTGGTACAATGCATTTTAGGCACTCAGGGATGCAGCTTCTATTGGTGCAGCAGGTGCAGTGGCACCAGAGTGCAGAGTCCTGAGGGGCCCATTGAACCCATATAATAGCTGCATTTACCAGCCCAACAGCAGTCACAGGGGCCACCTTCCATGCTTGCGTCAGAGCCCCCAGGCACCCCTGCTACTCTCCTGTCAGTATTGACAAAAGAAGGCCAGATGTTCACCTGAGAGTTCTGCTGCGTTGATCATGAATACCTTTCCTTAAGTGTCCATCGCTGTACTGGGCTCGGTGTTCATGGCACACAACTTTGAAGATGATCCACTTATGAACTCCAAGCTAGTAGATAGCATGTGAGTGGTGCTCTGTATTTACCACTGGTTTGCCAGGGCCTTGGGTACTTTTGCACTCAAATCTGAATAACCATCCAGCCTCTTTGAACTTCAGACTCTTTAGTGGTATTTAAGGTAAATAGGCAGAGCTCTCAGCTGTATATACATATATAAATATTATATAAATAGTACTTTTACATAGTATTTGTGGATGTCAGATAACATATGATTAAGAATCCCAGTTTTCTGTTTTTACTGATTTTTACAGATCAACACAGACAGAAAACAATGTGTTTTATTTTTAAAAGTGGAATTATACAGAAAATTGTGCTTCTGGTGAACGACTCTCCTTCATTAATTCTAGGCCATAAGTTGGGCAGATGGACATCATAGAGATTTAAAGAACACCATTTAGATTCCTTAAATACAGGCATATGTTAATACATGTTTGTGTCTAATGCTAATATTTATCTGTGTGTGTAGTGCTTTGTTATATCTGGCTGTTTAATTATCTAACACACGGCAGGTATCAAAGTATGAGAGCATGTTTATCAGTTAAACAGATGTGAAAATATACCATTTTACTTCTCCATTTATTCTCAAACCTCAAAATAAATATGGAAAAATACCAATAAGATGGCTCAAAAATAAATAGGAATAGGAACAGACGGAAATGTTAAAAAAATAAATACCATAAAACCGAGATCTCTACATATGATTTAATTCATAACACACAATCAAATTAATGTAAAGTTAGATCTGTACATTTTTATAAGAATGAATAACTCTTCATTTAGAAATATGAGAGCTGGGCAGATAAAATAAGGCAAACTAAATAAACATCTGAAGTTATGACTTAAATGACACTAAATTGCTTAGGTGACACAATGCTAAACTTTTTCAAGGGGGCAATTTGTCAGAAATTCCAAAAGACACTAAAGCTTGTGGCTCTGAGCAATACATCATTTACCACCACCCATCAAACCTTGAGATTTTGAAGGTGCATTAATGGAAGCCAGGGACCACAGACTAATCAAGATTTACGTTAACCTTAAAACAATACACAAAAATACAGAAATAAGTATACAAATAAATACACAAATTGTGAAATATTTTATTTAATTCAAACATAAATATAAAACAACAAAATATTAATATTAATGGGAAGGTTGGATCTTTTCAAAATGTAATATTATTTCTAAATTAGTGATATGCTAAACTCCAGTACATCAAGGGAATGCTCCCTTCCTTCCTGCGTGCCCCCAGTGGTACAATTAAAGCCACCAATCTTCTCTATTAGATTCTGTCTGCTGTATTTGCGCTGCCCCCACGAATTAAGCGGATACCAACTTTAATTTTCTTTTTACCCTTTAATTGCTTTACATTTACAGAGATTTAAAATGTTACATTTTTTGCATATGATACATTCTGCTGATCACATGTAATTTACTAAACAGTTGCAGACCCCCTGAGTCGGTGTCACGGACCCGGGGTTAAGAACCACTTGCTACATCAGTAAAGGTTTTTCCAGGTCTGAGTGTGACTTAAGTCCTTCCTGCAGCATGCGTCACTCACTAGTAAGTCACAACATTTAAGAAGCAGTTGTTGCTGTGACATCATTTGTATCAATGAGCCGAAAGGTTCATACATTGGCGCCCCCTAGAGTTGTAGAAGGGGAGTGCCATCAAGAATGCGCGGGCAATTCTTAGGGACATGCAAGCATCCTTCCAGGAATATTCACAAACATAAACATTCATACCTGCATAAATGTGTATGGTGCTCGTTTGCGCATAATTAAAACATTAGCAAAATTGCATTTGTGCATGCTCACTTTTTTCTTTTTCTCCACAGGTTCTTCCATCACCCTCACAGATCCCAAGAAATGTCACCGTTTTATCTATCAGCTCCCCTCCTGGATAGGGTTTTACTACTGCCCTTGATGTGAGTAATCTGTGGCTCTATCCAAAGTTGAAATGGGATGTGTAAAGGGTAATACATATGCACAACCTCACTTGCTGTTGAGTTGACTTTAATGGCATTCCCTTTCTGGAACACCCCTGGAAAGTGTACTCTTGCATACCATCCTACCATGCTAGCGTAATGATTATTCTGAGTGATTCGTTTTTCGATGCTGACCAAAGGCTCAGATTGGATAATGAAGATGAATGACATCAGAACCACCCAGAGTGTATCCAATGAGAGACGCAGACCAGAAAGACACAGCCACCATGCACCAGAACTTGGGTACCACTTCCCTGGCAAAATGCAAAGTGGATAGGCAAATCCCGGGGTGGGGGGTGCCTGCTTCCCCCACACTTGCAGCATCCAATTAAAAGACGAAAGAACTATAAAATAGGAATGTCGTGGCTATGGACTGCTTTAGAAAATGTACAGAGAAACGGATCTTTAATTGAACTGAAAAAGCAAGTCCTTATGGGAAAAGACATGGAGAAGAACAAGCAGTGGAGGGAGCCTGAATAGAAGGGGTTAACAGAGTTAAAAATCAGATGAAGGGGATGATAAGCATCTACAGTGAGATTGACTAATACTGAAGAACAACAATCTGTGTAGAAAATGAGAGGAAACAAGGGTTTGATGAAGATAAACAATACATATATGTATCTTACAAGCATTAAAGAGTTGATATCAGCAGGTGTAGACGACTTTGATGATGCGAGTCGAAAATAGAGACATGTTAAATGAGACCAAAGTTATGAGGGATTATGAAGAGAGAAGAGGAAGTGTGAAAGAAGAAAAGGTAGGCAGGAAGAGAACCTAGCTTGTTAGAATTTAAGTGAAATGACAATCAGGACTAGAACAAGAAAATGAATGAAGCCGAGAGGTGGAGTTAAGGAAAGTCAACACGAGGACATCAAAAGGCCAAAGACTAGTACAGATGTTGAAAAGGCGGAGACCAAGATAGCCTCCTAGAAGACACCATAATATAAAGAGAAACGTAGAATGACCTGCAAATTATCAAACTAAAATTGATGGAAGGTTAGAAGAGTACATGAGAGGCACAGCTGGCGTCAGAAGGCCCCCTGGAGCTCCAAGTATCTGTTTCTTCAGCGCATTGCAGTTCAGAAGGATGTGTGGAGGCGATAAAAGCCTGCCATGGTCTGGTGTCGCAAACACACTGGAGGGTGTCGCAATCCGGTGGAGGCTTTCAGCACTTCCCCTGTCCCCAGAGTTGAGAGGCCACATCTCACCACGCGTATTAGCCCTTTTCCTGCAGCACTGTGGACAAAAGCTGTTAGTTCAGCCCTTGAAGATGCTAAGAGCTGTGCTGTCTAAAACAGTTCACCTTCCTCCACATCACCCAGGCATCTTTTATATTTAAAGTTTAAATAGCAACATATTTCACAGTGCTGCTAATGTATTGACCTCCTCTATTCAATATTATTGGTAACTAAATGGTTACTATCTGATGTGTGTATCTAGGTAAAGGTAAGTATTTTACTATTGCTAAAGTTGCTTGGTTCCCACAGGGCACACAGAGACTGACATACACTGACCCTCAGTCACACTATGCCACAGAGTCCGCTATCACTGACCTCCCAACAGCGCGTACCATCCAACATTCATGTTCAGTGCTAAAACTCACTCCCACCCACCTCACCAGCCCTCCTGGCACCAGCTTGCACACAACCTGGCACCAAAGCCCTTTACCTGGAAAAAACATTCCATTTCAACACTATCCCCTCTCTACCATACATACAAGAATCATGAAAAGTAAGCAGGCACAGCCAAAGATGTTTCCATGTGAATTTAACTTTGTAACACTTGACACGTCATTCATCATCTGGTGAACAATTGCAGATTTTAAACAAAAAAATGTTAGCTCTAAAGGTTCATATGTTAACACAACTGATGCACTCGGTGCAGTGCCTGACACTAGCTGGTCACATTTCAGCGTTTGATTACTACATTCAGGCCCTAAAAAGATGTCATTTTGCCCGAATGGTTTACACATCCCCAGTTGATGGACTGGGGAGGTCTTCTGTCTGCAGAAGGTAACACAAAACCTAAAGCACTAATGTAGTTTCAACATGGTGGCAAAATAATCTCCTGTTTATAACTTGGTTAACTCTTCACATGGATCCATGTTTATGTCTCGTACACTGCTCCCAAAGCAGCAGTTATTCCAGCAGACCAATCAGAGTCTAGGAGAATCTAGATCTGATGAATTTCTTTTTAAGGTCTGGTGTCTTGAAACCTGAAGTATATCCTAGGGGTGTGCACATAAGGTCTCCACCCTGCAAGTGCTCCAAGTGCCAGCTAATGGAAAGGCAGAGTCAACAGGTGGTAGGTGTTTACAGCATAACTCGAGTGCTTCAAATAAAAGAGCACACCTTTTATTACAAGAAGTGTGCCCAGCTTGTTTCCTGCAGAGTTTAACAATTTGTTTTTCTACAGGCTTTATTCTGTGTGCTGTTCATGTAGGACAAAGTTACTCATTTTTTTTCTGAATGCGATCTGCTGAATGTGAATCTTTTACCTTTTAATGCTTTCAATAGCTTTGGGATTTCTTTTGTTTAGGATGTCAACATTTCTAGACAATAATGAGAGAGAACGTGATTGTTAATTTTCTTTTACTAGCACACGAGACATTAATTAACTTCAGTATGGTTCCACGATGCAGTATAATTCCAGTGCCCACGAGTGTAAATTAATTTACGCATAATTCGCGCCGGGAATACAACATTGAGATGGAGCCACGTTGTGTTCTAAATCTGTTGTTGAATACAACAGTCTGTTCGTACAGGGCAGTGGTCGCCAATGCAGCCCAGTGGCACGAGACAGACAACAGGATATGTTCAGACATGGGAAAGTGGTGTGACGAAACTTGAGGGACCCGCCACGGCCGGTAGTAGGTGTAACTGCAGGGCGGTGACGTGGGGAGGGGCAGGGTGGGGGGTAGTAATGTATGGATTACGGACTGTAACAGGTAAGTAAACATATAAATAAATAAAACGAATTTCGTGGCGCGCACTGCATCACCAAACTACCGGCCGCGGCTGTGAGGGACCCCAAAGTACATGGATGCCCCCCGACCCCCAACCCAGCAAGGAGCTCGGGGTCAAGGAGCCAGGACCATGTGGTCAAATCCCTGTTGCCCATACCGCACACACCTGGTCAGACCACCCTCTAGGGGATCCCACCCATTAACCCCTTCCATGCCGACGGCAACGCTACCTCGCTGGTGCTGCCCCCGCCCGTTTTGCGGTAGTGCCGTACTTCTGCAAAATCGCGGCCGCATGGGAGGGGTCAAGGGTCACTACAAGTGTGGCACTTGCAAAGCGTGTCCACTGACAAAAGAAACCACGGAATTTCGACATAATGGCCAAACCTACACCCTACAGGAACACAGCAACTGTAATAGCACAGGGGTCATCTATGCGATCTGCTGTCACTGTGGCTTTCTATACGTTGGGCAAACCATCCAGAAAGTTAAATGCTGCATCCTACAACATTGCAGCCACTTTAGGTACAAGGTACAAGGTGCACCCTTAGTTGAATAGTTTTCTATCTTATGAACACGCAGCAGAAAGCCTGAAGTGGTGGGTCATTGAGAAGATTAGGCCCAACCCCAGGGGAGGGGACGTCTCCACCATTAAAAAATAAACGTGAATGCAGATGGATACATGCCTTAGACACAGTTGCAAGGGGCCTGAATGAATTTGAGGAGATTGGCCGACAGATATCTGTACTAAGCAATGGTTGATAGATACATCCAGATCACCCAGTGATTATGTGGCACTCGATCTCCAGTATGGAGTTGCCAAAACCTTGTACCTGTACCCTATCCATCTGTCCTCCCAAGAGGTTTACTCACCCTGCATGCACTGTGGATCCACACTCGTAGTTAATATGAGATGTAATTCATTGCTGTTAATCCAAGACTGCATTGTATGCTTTCACTGCTTTAACCCTTTCGGTGCTGATGACGGCTCCCGGACGTCATGAGTCACGCTGGGCGTGTGCTGATGACTGACAGGAGCCGACATGACCACGCCCGCGATCAGAATGTCCAGCACCGGCACGGAATTCCAGCCGCGGCCAAGGTGTTAATGATGTACATGCGCGCATAACCTGTCAGGGGGTAGAACTCTTGCATTATGGTGAGCATTATTTATATCCTGCTGTAACTCGGTACATACCAAACACATCCCCTGCACGGGGACAGGTCACTGCTAATAACATATGGTCTCTGACACTGTTAATTGAATTTTACCCTCCGGCATGGAACTACAATGCTTTTTAACCCAGTACGTGTATATTGTATATAATGTTCAATTGGATACTTTGTAATTAATTGTATGCGTACAATTTCACTTGTACATAATATTCACTGTCTACTGTAATGTATTCAGGTTGTACATAACTTTACACATCATGTACCCATCATTCGTTGATGAGACAGCCTTAGTCTGTCATCAGTATCTATCAAAAGCGCACCGGGAATGTAAGCGTCACACGGACGCGGCTTCCTTTACATAAACGCCCCCGTGGTTGGGTAAACAGCCTTTACAACGCGGGTATTACCACGCGCTACCATTAAAACGCTGCTATTACAACGCAAGTCGTTACAACGACTTGCGCTGGAGGGCGCTGTTGGATAGGGAATAGTTTAATTTTCTATTCCACTAACACTTCCCTACTTTAACGTGGGCTGGAGTTGGAATAGAAAATTAAACTATTCCACTATCCAGCGCTTACAGCGCAAGTCGTTGCAACGACTTTCATTGTAAAAACAGCATTTTAATGGCACGCGTGGTAAAAGCCCGCGTTGTAATGCCATACAACCCGCGGTTGCCGGCTCTCAGCCAGCTGAAGCAGCTTTTTGCAAACGGACCGCTGATCCTTTGTATGATGGATTTGAATCCTTTATTAGGTAATTCCACCCTCTGAGGCCTTCCCTAAACAAACCAAATAATGGACATATCGCGCCAAGAGGTGCTTGCTTGTCCCGAGGTAATATAAATTTTAGACTCATCCCATTGCTTCGATGTCTTTTTAGCATTGGAACATTAATGTTTGGAGATCCTTTTGAAGACGAGGCTCCGATTCATGACTGGCACCATTTCTAACAAGGTAATGTGACCTTGTCTGATGCCATTGTTTTCTGTATTAACTACACGAGGAGGTTGGGACACTCATAGTTCCCAATTGTTCTCTTTTTCAGTAACTAGTGACTTCCTCACCCATCTTCCCACGACTACTCTAGCGTGACCCAGACCCCACACCTTGCAACGACCAGTGGGTAAGATACCCCTTTACAAAATTAGTATAAAATTGTTGTTTAATGTTGTGCAACACTCTGACTCCCACTCTCCCTGATTTCCCATAGGTGTGTGATTAGGCCTCATATCCTATAAGGTTGCCCTACCCAGTCCTGATGAAGATCCGCACGGCCAAGGCTTAAATCAACCATGTGGCTTTAAGACGGGTCGAAACGTCGATGAACACCCCACCCCACTAAGGGCCTGGACCCTGTACCCACGTCCCACGTGCTATGCAAATGATACATTTCATGTATATCAAGAAACATTATAAAATATTGAATACAAATTGATTGTGGCCAGGCTCTGTAGGACGGTGAATTACAACCAGTCCGTGTGTACAAATGATAAAATGTTTGCTTTTCCTATGTCACTACTTTGAGCTTCCCTCCTTTCCATTTTTCACTTGAGCACCTTTCTCCTTTGGCACAACTTTCTCTGGAGCATCCCTAATAACGTGACGTGTTTAACCGCATGCGCGCTAGCGGGTTTTCCCGCTGTGCGCTGATTTTTTAAAATCTCGCGGTTCATGACAGAGCCAGCTCGTCATCCGCGTAGCGCAGGTAACGCCCATGACGAGCTGGCTTGGTCATTAGCGTGGAAGGGGTTAAATAACGGTCTTACTATTTGGAATAAAATACATGGTGATTTCAATTGCAGAGGGCTGCACATGTTCTCTTGCTTTATTGTGATTAATGTATTAAGTACTAAGGAGCTGTCGCATTGTTTAAACTAGCTCTGAAAATAGTCGATAAATAGAACAACAAGGGAATTGATTTATTCCTCTCTAAAACCAGGTCCAGGACCATTGTTTTTTGTATTAATCTGTACCCAGGTCCGTGACCGTGATTGGGTTACCCCATTTTTTGTAATGGCACATGCCCATGGAGCCAGTGCCTACAACTGTGAGTGTGAAGGTAACGCTGGTTGTACATGGATGGCTTGGTTGAAGCTGCAAGGCCTGGCCCTCCTCTTGCTGGTAGGTAGGACATAAGATTGATGCTGGCATCAAAGTGCAAGAAGCATTCTGCCCAAAATATGTGAGGACACTTTCACAAGTGCGCCTAAAGTCGCCTACATGTATTCTTAGCACCACAATGCCTGGCACCCCCTGCTGCACAAATGCATGATGGACATTGAAGGGTTGGCACCTGCGACCCTTGGTTTGCCTCATGGAACCCCTGGGCCTGCCTTTGTAACCCATGGGCAGTCCACGCTTAGGTGTATCAGTGTTCCACACTTAGTTTTCTGTGTATTTTCTCTCAAACTAATAGTGCATAATAACCTACTATTCGCTGTTAATGTAATAAAAAAATACACCAACAGGAGATGGAAAAGAACCCTTGCTGGCAGCTGAGCTAAATACATGCTTTTAAATGTATGTTGCTAGTGAGTGTGTGGGTGAGAATGTATATGTGTGAGTGTGTAGACCTGTTTGTATGTGCGATAAGGTGTCTGTGAGAGAAAGTGAGAGTGTGTGAGTGGGTGACAGGTACTGAGGGAGAATATGTGACAATGAGGGAGATTGATTGTCAGTATACGTGAGCACAAGTGGGTCAGAGAGAGTGACTGCTGGAGAGTTAGAGTGAGTATGAATGATGAGTAAAAGTGTGTGACAACATGAGAATGTGAATGAAAATGAATGAGATGGACAGTGAGTGTAAATTTGTAACTGTGAAAGAGAATGAGTATGTCAGATTGAGTACGAATCACTGAAAATGATTTAGTGAATGCGTGATTGCATGAATGAGAGTGAAAAAATGTGAGTGAGAGAGCGTAAGAGTAAATGTGAGTGATAGTGAGGGAGTATGAACGAATGAGTGGGAATGGCCGATCCAGCGTGAGTGAAAATATGTGAGATGGAGTGAGAATGGGAGCACAAATGAGTATGAGTGAGTGAACATGTATGAGCATGTCAGAATAAAAATGTGAGTGAATGTACATGAGTGAAAATGAGTGAGTGAGAGTAAAAGTGAGTGTGAGTAAATAAGAACAAGTGTGAATGAGTGAATGGAAACAAGCACGAGTGAGAATGTGGTGTTATGCTTGTGTGTCTGCTTTGACCCTGGCATTCTGATGGTAATTCTTGGCTTATTGAGGTACTTATGGCAATATACTTGCACTGGAATGCTATGGGTAATACTTTGCATATGGAACACCCATTGCAATAAGCTTGTCCTGGCATACGGATGTCATTTTTGACATAGGGGTCCCTCCAAGTATTAAATGCAAAATTCTAGCACTGTCATATTGTATGTAGGTTTTGGTTTAAGGAGCCACCCAATGCATATGTGGGTCACCCATGACCAGCTGCTGGGCAAGGCACAATAAGGGTCATTTTTGGACACATGGGTCACACTTACCTCATTTTGAATAAAATGAAGTCAACTCATCGAGTGTGTGAAGCTTCATTGGCTTTGCACTTCATGGAAGGACTTGAATATGTAATGAGTGCCCACTCAGAACCTATTGCTTTCTAGCATATTTATGTGTAATGTGCTGTAAAATGCCCCATTTCAGCCCCCACACCCTACCTAGGAAGGGTCAATCTCACTCACTACAAGTTAGGGTATGTAATACACCCTGCATTTTCAAAGATCACCAGCTCCCTCTGCAAAACAGAGGATAAACAGTGTTTTATTGGGCACTATTAACTTTCTTCAGCTTCCCCTGGGTGTGGACCTGGACACTACCCTTAGGGTTTTATAATATATTTAAATTCAGCAGTGAAATGCACACTCTTCCCATTAAATGCAACATGAACTAAAAACAAAGCAATTTTTAAGAGAATGATGAGCCAAAATGTTTTAACAATATTTACAGCACGTATGCTTAATATTTAAGGGAATATATCTGTTTTTTGAGTGCTCTGAATCTAATTACTCACAATTCTCCTTTTCTTTTGTCTAATTAGAAAAATCCTGTTCGTGCTCTACATTTATTTCCAACATTTCACATGCCATACCAATTTCCTACGCTGAGTGAACGAATCATTAATTAACCTAGGCATTTGGACACATGATGAGAGAGCTAAAATAAGAAAGAACAACAACACATAATGTTCTCTTCCTATCTCTACTGGCCCCCTCTGCCTCCAGGCAGGTTCTCTGGGTCCCTTTTCGAACACTCAACTCATTTAATTGTGATGATTTTTCTAGGAAGTTGGGGGAATCAAACCAAAGCGCATTCCCAAATCAAGAATTGATGGGAAGCGCCAAGTAAACAAGCATTGGCAAACTAATTGCTCTCACCTATTGACTTATT
This sequence comes from Lissotriton helveticus, assembly GCF_964261635.1. Lineage (NCBI taxonomy): Eukaryota > Metazoa > Chordata > Amphibia > Caudata > Salamandridae > Lissotriton > Lissotriton helveticus. The sequence goes on from NC_136064.1 coordinate 66,094,585, forward strand.
GGCTTTGCCAATCTTTTTTACACGTGCTGTATAGCATCGCAGCTGCGTGCAAAATGGTGCGTTTTAACCCATACACTTTTTGGTGAGTGAGGCTTGTGTTTCCTTTTTTTTAAAAAGACTTCTCAACAGAGGTGCAATACTTCTAATTGGAGAGTACCGGCAAATTCTCAGAAGTCAGTAGGTACTCTGATGTGGGCTACCTTCACTTCGATTTCTCTATTTTAGGCACTGCTAGAACACAATTAAGAGGGCAGATGACAATATTGCGTCAAAGAAATGTTCGCAAAGGAGATGACGTGGGTTCCGTGACCCACAAAAGTAACTCGGGAAGCAACAATGTCAAGCTAGAAAGGGAAGTGTTTGGGTCAAGAACTATTTGAGCGACATACATCTTAGATATCTGTTTACCCAACAGTTGCTCATTGATGTAGACATGTTTTTCTGGAGCTTGCATACTCTGTCCAGGGGACTGCACAACAGAAACTGCATCTTGAATTTACAACCTTCCTAGACACTGATCACAAGATCTTAAAACTACAACCTTCTTTGATACTGATCACAAGATCTTGAATCTACATCCTTCTTTGATCCTGATCACAAGATCTTGAATCTACAACCTTCTTTGATCCTTATCACAAGATCTTGAATATACAACCTTCTTTATTCCAGATCACAAGATCTTGAATCTACAACCTTCTTTGATCCAGATCAGAAGATCTTGAATTTACAATCTTCTTTGATCCTGATCACAAGTTCTTGAATCTACAACCTTCTTTGATCCTGATCACAAGATCTTGAATCTACAACCTTCTTTGATACTGATCACACGATCTTGAATCTACAACCTTCTTTGATCCTTATCACAAGATCTTGAATATACAACCTTCTTTGATCCAGATCACAAGATCTTGAATCTACAGCCTTCTTTGATCCAGATCACAAGATCTTGAATTTACAATCTTCTTTGATCCTGATCACAAGATCTTGAATCTACATCCTTCTTTGATCCTTATCACAAGATCTTGAATATACAACCTTCTTTGATCCAGATCACAAGATCTTGAATCTACAACCTTCTTTGATCCAGATCACAAGATCTTGAATTTACAATCTTCTTTGATTCTGATCACAAGTTCTTGAATCTACAACCTTCTTTGATCCTGATCACAATATCTTGAATCTACAACCTTCTTTGATCCAGATCACAAGATGTTGAATATACAACCTTCCTTGAGCCAGATCACAAGTTCTTGAATTTACAACCTTCTTTGATCCTGATCACAAGATCTTGAATATACAACCTTCTTTAATCCAGATCACACGATCTAGAATTTGCAACCTTCTTTGATCCTGATCACAAGATCTTAAAACTACAACCTTCTTTGATCCTGATCATCAGATCTTGAATCTAGAACCTTCTTTGATCTTGACCACAAGATCTTGAATATATAACCTCCTTTGATCCTGATCACAAGATCTGGAATCGACAACCTTCTTTGATCCTGATCACAAGATCTTGAATCTACAACCTTCCTAGAACCTGATCACAAGATCTTGAATCTATAACCTTCTTTGATCCTGATCACAAGAACTTAAAACTACATACTTCTTTGGTCCTGATCACAAGATCTTGAATCTACAACCTTCTTTGATCCTGATCACAAGATCTTGAATCTAGATCCTGCCCAGAAGATCTTAAAACTACAATCTTTTTAGACCCTGATCACAAGATCTTGAATCTATGACCTTCCTAGATCCCGATCACAAGATATTAAAACTACAACCTTCCAAGATCCTGATCACAAGATCCTAAAACTGCAACCTTCTTAGACCCTGATCACAAGTTTAGAGAAAATTACCACTCTAGGGGAATCCAGAGCTTACATCTCATTTGGGATTCCAAGTCCAGTGGGAGGCCAGCACTGTTGGGTTGTCACTGTACCCACTTCTCCTTTGAAAAACAAGAGTTCCAGGAAAAGTTTCTGGATTGAGAGGAAAACCTGTGGAAATCAATGGGTTCAGACAGATTCATGCATTTGATTTGATCCTAATTTTAAAGGTTAAAAACCTTAACAGTGTGTCAATACTGGAGGCCGTAATAACCACATCGAGTGGGATTGGTAATTCTAGATGCGGTATTACTGCTGCAGTCTCACAGCGGACCTTAAAACGACCCCCTCAGATTATAACTCCTTGTGCCTCCAAGCACCTCAGACGTGCATACTTGTGCTTTTCTATAGTGTTCAAGAAAATATATATTTTTTTATATTTTTAGTGTCAGGAAAAAACCTGGCTGTTTTTTTCCTTAAGCTGTAAGCATACTCCCAGCTACCTTCACACCCAACTTCCACTGGTGTATCACTTTCTATATAAAAGTATGTTTGTGGTATTTAACATCCGTCTCACTTACGCATTATTGAACCCTAGCCTCTCGGTAATGAACGTGTCTATGTTAATGAGTACAGATCGTCTGCGTCACACGGCTCAAGCAGATAGTTTAATGCCTAATTACTTCAATTCTGCTTTACCTCTCAATCTGAATTTTTGGGCTGGCCTTTTCTTTGCGGTACATAATTGCAGCAATTGCGAAATAAAATAATGCTGGATCATCAGATAGGCTGTGTAATTTGTTTTGATTGTTCTCTGGAGGGTGCGGATTGATTCTTTACATATAAATAAAAAGATGCCTGCACAAGCAAACATCATCAATTACCATGAGGACTTGAGAGCAAGGGAACCGTAAAACCAGCGATGTAAATGTGCTAAACACGTCATCAAAGCTCCTTGAAGCTGCCTTGGGAAGGTGCCATGCATGAGAATCTGAGCTCAGTAGACGCTATGAGTGGAAATATGTTCCACATGGGATCTCGTTGGACCCATGAGGTCTGGACTGGCACCAGCGAAGTATGGAAGATGCCGCCAGCTTCAAGCAGTATTCGACAGGCTACCATGAGGAGACGGGATGGAAGGAGATTGGTAGTGCCCAGCAAAGAGCTGTGTTTACTACACTATCCTCTCATCCTTAGGATTGTCCTGTTCACAATCTTGTCTTCTCCATATATGCAAATCTGCATTGTGGTAGTTTGAAAATGTTCCTGATTCAATAAATAGTAAGTGAAGATTAGAGAGCAGCAGAATGAATGATATTTGGATCGCATGATTTCATGGACCGCTTACGTATTAAAAAGACTGATAACCATAGTGGAGGGATTATATCCTCTCACAGGATCCCTCTGTGACCTTCATATGAACACTGTGAGGTTCATTCACTAAAGAGCAGTGGTCAGAAGCATCTGGGTACTCATGGATTTCCAAGTGGCTGCTATCAAGTCTTAATATTAGAAAACTGTCCTACTTACTTTATTACTTCCCTAGGGGAGCTCGTACTGTATTGCACCACTCTACCTGGCCAAACAATTAGCCAAGAGGTCAATAAAAGCACAAGAGGAAACCTTGGTTCAGTCTAGATACACCAAAAGGGAAGAGCAAGAGACACATCTAAGTATTTGGAGTAGCTTCCCACCACACATGAACCCAGCACCACCTCTCTTGGACTAAACCCTGCATCTTAACATAACATGTGTATTTGTAAAGCACATGGTCACCCAGAAGGGCATTTTGGCACTGAATTACAGATGTTAATTGTCACCCAACTCATTAGCCCTACTTTAATCGAGTTCAGAAGAATGAATGGCTGAGTGGACCCGCCGGAATTTGAACCTGTGAACATGAGGTCAAACACAGGCCCCCACATTGGATTCATTAGGCCAACAGACCTCATCCTTCACCATTAAGGTCGCCAGCCCTTCCCATCAACAGACACAAACAGACTTCACTTTTCTCAACTCTTGCCCCTAGTCAAAGCCTCCTCCATCTTCATGGTCCAAACCATTCCTCATGAAGTATACAGATCACCTCACCTTTCCGCGGTTTCGCCTTCACTGGTTTCCTACTAAATAAAGAGATACGTTCAAGACTGTGGCACAGTCAAGCTCTGTCCCGCCTTATCGATTGCAGTCGTCAAGTTAGGGCTCCTTCTATCAGGCACCCGATACAAGCTCTCAAGCCATCCAGCAAGATATAAACCTTTATACTTCTCGGTGAAGGCTCTACTGATTAGAACTCACGTCTTAGCTGAACTCGCATGTAAGATATGTATGGGGTGTAATATGAATTCTGTGGATTATTATAGGACAGGTACTGGAAAGGTGTGCACAGCAAAGCCAAGACTGGGTAGTAATGTTTATCCAAGTGTTGATTCATATGGATCCCAGTGATTTCCGATGGGCCTCCTACAGAAAAACTAATAAGGCCGTAGGTGAACATTAAGAATCTTGAAAGCTAACATTTTTAGAGAAAAAATCCCCTTAGGAATATTGTTGTAAGACCTTTTACAGGAATATAGTGTGATCAAGTAGGACAAAGATAAGTCACAAGGATGCAATACAAACCTCTAGGAAAACCTTGTGTGACCACAATGTATTCTATTCTTTAAGGGAACTTAGCTCATTCTATAGGTCTAGTAGTATGTTTTGCTTTACCAGAGGAAATTTATAGGATAACCTTGTAAAGGTCGAACACCGAACAACCTTCTGCACAGTGCACCTTAAATATAATCAGTAGCAGAATTACTACAATCTCTTTTGGAAACACTTGTTGAGTCTTTCAACACAAGAAAACAACCATTCTACTACACTACATGCGTACATCAAACAGAATACTAACTACGTACTGGGAAGCATGCCAACTTGATGGTTTGGAGAGAACAGAATACCAACCATGTGCAGTCTAGTATGCCAGCCTAATATCTGGGGGGGAGGGGATAGGGGGAGGGGGAGGGAGGGAGGAACATCCGAAGCTCACATCTGTGTTCTTGAAAAGTCCTAGTTTGAATTCCCTCAAGACCAATTTTGCCAATTCAGCCAGGTTGGTAAAATGAGTATTATTAAAGATAGAGTGATATTAACATGTCTTATATACACTAGCTTAAAAGGTGTTAACGTGGCATGATGCTCCCCATAGAAAACAGGCTATTATTAATCATCTTATTGCTACACATAAACACATTTTAAAGGGAAAAATGAGGAAGCAAAAGAGAAATCAGAAACTTCAGACACAGGCAGCGACAAAGGGCTTCATTAAATGACAAAAGTCCTCATTACAAGTGTGTCCTGTCCTGGAATTATCAGAGGCAAGACGTTTGGACCTGATAACTCCAGACTCGGAAACCCCAGTCCTGCTGGACTGTGCTGATAAATGCCTCTTTTTGTACGGTCAACCACATTTGTTCTGGACTGATGCTGTTGGTTTGTTGACTCTGCTCACTAGGTCACTGTTAACCAGGTCCAAGTGCATGTGTTCTGACCCTTCAAACATGGCAAAATTGACTACAGTCCTGATTGGCATATTTAAAGTACATATAAATCCCTAGTATTTGCTACTAAAGTGTACCCACGGCATGTAAGTTAAATGTCACTAGTGGACCGCAGCACATTTTTTGCAACCACCAAAGTGATAATGCATGTCTCCGGGACTACCCCTGCAGCCTTGGTAGGCAGCTTTAATACTGCCAATTTAACCTGGCAAAATAAACATTTCCCAGGCCTAAATCTTCCTTTTGAATACGTATGAGTATCCTTTCCTAGATGCATATAGGGCAGGACGCATGGAAATGAAAAATTAGGGCATGTGCAGTTATGTTTTGCATGCCCTGAAGTAACAAATCTCCAAAGCCATTTTTCACTGAGGCAGGGCTGGCTCTCCTATAGAAAAGCACTGGGTTATATTATAGCATCTTATAATGCGAAACTTCAGTTTGGAAATAAGTGGAAAAACTATGCAAGAACTCGTTTTAATAGTAATTTTAAATCCAACCTAATAGTCAAGCCGTATATTATATTTCTATTTTGACAATGGCAGTTTTAGAAAGTTGTGATTTTTCTCCCTGGGCCAAATGTGCCTTTCTGTCAGTGTTTAGTGTCACCTGACTGTTAATGTCTCTCATGTGGTGAGATGTGTTCAACTCCAGGATGGTGGACAAAGGTCCTGGGTGTGGGCAGGTGTTTTTATCCTGAATAGGATGGCCTGGGGTATGTGCCAAGCCCCAGCCTGAGCTTCAATGCGAACGTACGTTGTCGCTGACAGATGTAGCTTAGACCCAAGCCTGCCTCCCTTTTGTCCTCATATCAAGCCTGCCTCAAAACTCAGTGAGAGTGTGAGATTCTCCCAAATGGTTTGGAAGTAGTAGGTAGAGAGTGGCACTGTGGTATGGTTTACCATAAAACACACAGGACGCATGGCAAAAGTGGGTAGGGTCATCCCTGAGAATCTTTAACCCATTGGTTAGGTTGTGGTCAGGAGTTTTCCCACTCAGAGGTTGGCACTGGGCATAATGTGGCACCAGATTCTATGATGTGACTGCGCACTACGAGTAATGTTTTGGGAATTTGTTCCAATTAGTTCGTGCTCCTCAGGATTACTCCCTGCACTGGAGTAGTTTCTAAAGTCACAATGGTTGCACCAACATGATATGTGTGAGTGTCTCCTCACATTCTACAAAATATCAAATGGCAAAACCAATTACGTTTGTATTTAAGATACATCGACAATATATTCCTTCTGTGGAAAGGTACAAAAGGAGAGTTGGCTGAAAATATCATGGAATTAAATAAAATTGATCCAAGAATACAATTCACCTTTGAGATGCATGAAAAAACTATAAAGTATCTGGATGTTACTATAAGGAAAAATGACAACAAATTTGAAACCACTTTATTCTCTAAAAAAACTGACCGCAATAACCTTTTGGCATATCAGAGCTTCCACCCACAAGCACTCAGACAGCATTTACCATACTCGCAACTGTTGCGAGTTAAAAGGATCGTTTCGGACCCAGAGGAATTCACTAAACAATCAGAAAAAATGGTTCAACGCTTTAAACAGAGGGGAATACCCCGATGTAATATTGAAACAAGCCATAGAGCGAGCCAACAGTCGAGACAGAAAGAGTTTACTGTCAGCAAAAAAAACAATGAAGGATCCAAAAATAACATGTGTAAGCAAGTTTTCCACTGTTACTCCACAATACAAAAGCATCATTAAAAAACATTCTGGCCGCTTTTACAAGCAGAATCAGACTTCAAAGAAATCTTCAGTGAAATACCCATTTTAGCTTTCAACAGAGGAAGAAATCTGGGTGAAATAATCAAGCAACCCACAAGTTTACCTCAAGTACAGAAATTCAAAGGAACCATTCTATGTAGAAACTGCGGAAATTGTAATAATATTCAACAAGGTAACTCTATCACCCATCCCATGAGGGGCAACAAAATCAGTTTGAAAGTTAACGCTATATGCGATACGACTAATATCATTTACATGATTAAATGCCCGTGCGGCAAGGCCTATATAGGTCAGACTGAGCGCAAGCTGAAAGTACGACTGAATGAACATAAAAGCAATATCAGAACAAGGGCTTTAAAATCAGTCGTGGCAACTAATTTCATTGAAGCTAACCACCAGATCAGCCAGATTAAAACTTGTGTTTTGGAAGTAGTGGAGAAACGAATCGACAGAGACAATAAAAAAACTCTACTGAAGCGAGAGAACTATTAGATATATAATTTACAGACTTTGAAGCCCAACGGGATGAATGAAAGGACAACATTTAACTGTTATCTATAAGCTTTGTATATTTATATAGTATGTAAGGAGTTGAAAATCCATATTTCAATAGCACTGATGGATTGTGCAGACGTTGATCAGTTGATTTTTATTGTTTTGGTTTAATATATGTGAATTACTCAATTGACAGTGGTGTTATCACATGTCCGCATTTCACCGTGGATTATATCTCAAATATTCATCCTGAGAAATCCTCTGAGGTACTGTAGCTTTACCGTCCCAGTTAGTAACAGCAGCGCGTACGCTTTATACCTTGTACCTTTTGATATTCATAACTTACCATCTTCCATTGTATACTGGTTTTTATTTTAATTTTATTGTCCCCACACGGGGAACACCCAGCCCGTGGGTCTGTACTATCCCTTTAACAATAACGAAGCGCGTAAGCCTATACATCAAACCCCAGCCTCCACCTTACGTCACACGCCGAGTATTCCCGGCGAGGAACGCTTGGTGGTTACCCGTTTGTGCTGTCTGGATTCAAGAGTTTATGGATCCAGGCTTTAAAGGATACAACATTTCTAAGTGATAAGCGTGATTAGGAGCAGACGAATTATGATTGAAGCGCTTAACGTAATTCTCCCGAACTGTTATTATATAAAGACCGATGTATGTATTAATCTAGTCTGTTACCCCGCATAGACTCACCACTTCTAAACACACGTTAGCACTTGATGCAATAACTCATAAACAGAGAGGCTTCTGGATAGGTCCAACATATCTGATGAAGGCATTATGCGACATTGCCCGCGGTTTTGAGTAAAATGGTTATACAATCTTGCATTTTAATATACATTGGAGACAGGTTTATGAATTCATGGAACTCATAGCATACTAGAGCATACGAATGTTAAACTACTATTTGAACAGATCATATATATAGATAACATTAACTTTTGACATCATGTTTAAATGTTTTTTGCATATTATTTACATAAGAGGTAGAATTTTAGGAAGTTTTCTTTTCTTTTCGCAGATTTCCCTATTGAAGGCACTATCGCCGAAATGCATTGGAATGATGATATCTTGGAATGATACATAAGAAAGTTGTTTTGACAATAAGAATATAAAAATAGAGTTATATGGAATTGAAAAGCAAAATCAAATATGATGAATGAAGTATGAATAAAATACTTTGAAGATACACTCTTCAGTGTTCTACACTTTATTTGGAAGAACTTTTTCTGCATAATGTGGCACACCCAGTACCATCTTCAGAGCACCTTTAGACCTGTGGAAGGCAAAACAACACCTCCTGGTGTGACTTCGAGGAGACTCCTAAGAGCTGGATCTGCTCCCACTTCTTCCCAGAACTGAGAAGTGGACTCCAAGAGTCAGTTGGTTGAACTCCTGTTAAGCTACAGGGACACAAAAGATGCAGGAAGCTTTCCTGAAGAGCCCAGCTGATCAGTTCTAACTGGACCTGCCCTGGAACCTGCTGTTGGCGTCTACTGGAGGAGGTCCTGAGTGATGTAATATGTGAGGTCAAAAGCAGTGCATGGCGGGGGCGCTAGTTATATTTAACTCTGCTAACTTTAACTGGTGAGGTTGTGTGTTTTTTTTAGTTCAAAACATTAAACTTGTCGTCGACATATTCAGCTAACTCAAAGGTTTTTTTAACCGTTTAAAAAAGATAATATAGAGTAATATTTTATTACCTTATGTAAAGCCAACCCCCTCCCGCGACCAGGCCCCATGGCACACCTTCCACGGGCAGCCAGCCCCATGCTGTGCACAGTCTTTGGCCCAGTGACCAACCCACCAGGAGGCAGCCAGCACAGCCGCAGGCAGCCAACCTCACGCTGTGCACAGCCTTCATTGTGTGTGGTGTGGGGTTGGCTGCATGACTTGGCCTGCAGCCAGGTCCTGCATCAACTTCCTGCAGACTGCTACCCGGAGTCAGCTGATTGCATGTGGCACATGGCCTTTGGTCGTGCATGGCATGAGGTAAGCCACAGGGCCTGTCTTGCAGCCACACCATGCAGGCAGACGACCACATGCTGTGCACAGCCTTTGGCCGTGCGCAATGGGGGGTTGGCCAAGGCATGGCCTGCCACCAGGCCCTGTGGCTAAACTCCCAGCAGGCTTCCCACCCCACACCACGCACAGCCTTAGACATGTGCAGCGTAGTATTGGCCTTTCGGACCTAGGAGACCCTATACCGTGGGGCCAAAACATAAATATTATGGGGAAGGGGGTATTCAGCCCTCCTCCCTACCCGTAATTGGCCCAAGGGATCACATCCCCAGGGGCCAAATGCAATTAATCAGGGGAGGAGGTAATACAGCCTCCCTCCACGAGCCTTCCTAGTCCCAGAGGACCCCATCCCCCAGGGCCAAAATCTAAGTGGAGGGGGCGTGTCCTCACCCTGCGCCTCATAGTTCCCGGAGAACAGATTCTCTGGGGCCGAGCGTTTTATGTGGTTTCTTTAAGGTGAGGGGCACCCTGCCCCTTTCAAGAAACTTTTCAGGCCCCAGGGATCCAATCCCTTGGGCCCAATGCACTTAAAAAGGGCAGGAGGACTGAGTCCTGGGGCGTAAGATGGCACCCGCCACATCGTTGTTGATATGTGGCAGTCAATCAGAGCTCTTCAAGAACTGCTGAACGAATTTCCACCAAATCTCAAAAAGCACTTTTTCTGGAGCAAGATCTAGCTTTCTTTCATATTTGCTGTAAATCCCTTCAGAAGTTTAGACCGTAGCTGTGTCTAAAGTTGCTATTGGAAAATGAATGGGGAAAAAAATTAAGGACCCCACTTTTTTTCAGCCCCTGCTCGACAGATCACACAGACACTTTACATGTGCAAACTAGTCGAAAAGTAGCACTTTTTTAGAAAGTTTTTTCAGATTTGTCAAACGACGCCAGAATTAATAGCAACAAAAAAAGGCATTTCCTATGGAAACATGATCCTTTAAAGACAGTGTTGTAAAGGCAGTCTCCTATTGAGGGCAGGGGCTGCAGCCCATGGCATTCCCTGGCCTCCAGCCTGCTCCCTGCAGCGGCCTGGGAGGAGCAGATTATATTTCTCTCTGTGCCCTTTACCCAAGCACCCTCCACAGGCAGCCCCATAGACTTTTTCCTAGTTTGTGCCCAGAGCAGGTGAAAAATCACTGCTTTTAAAAAAAAAAGTATAAACCTGCCCAGAAAAGCACTTAGTAGATCTGTGTCCAAGCAGCTATTTTCCTTTTTGGGTGGGTTGGGGTGTGGACTTTTAAGGGCTGAGCTTTGCTGCTGATATACTGACGGGAAACTTAGGGGCATATTACCAACGATTAGCGATATTTATCGCTAACGATGCTTAGCAACAAATTTTTTAACGCTAAGCATCGCCGGAAATTATCACTGAGATAGCGTGCTATTAGCAAGGTTTATCTCAGAAGTGATAAAAATCTTCGCGCTAACTGCCAAATGAGAGATTATCGCTGGAAAACCAACGATAATCTCTCGAAGTTTGGCGTTAGCTTGATGATAGGGGCTCACAAACGTAGCCATGATATCTACCTTCCATAGGATATCATGGGTAAGTCAGGAAAATACCAGGTGTAAAAAAAGCAGCGCTAACCGCGGTTAGCGCTGCTTTTTTTAATCACTAACAGGGTTAGCGAACTCCTTGATAATAGGAGAAATGTCGCTTAACAACATTTCTCCTATTATTTTTCTCTGGAACGCCCCCTTTGCATCTCATTAGAGATGCAAGGGGAAGCGTAGAGAAAAAGGGTGCTAACATGCAAATTTGCGTGTTAGCACCCTGTTGCTGATAGGGAGATAATTTTATCTCCGCTTTCTTGGCTTTTAAAGCCAAAAAAGCGGAGATAAATCCCTTGAAAATATGCCCCTTAAAGTGTGGCCCTCTGGTGTCTCTGCAGAAAAGTCCAGCCAACACACAGCGAGGGCCATAGACGTATAAGGTATTCTTGTTATTTCCTGTGAGTTCTGACATTGATGTACAGTGTTTGTACCAGACCAAGATTACTATGGTGCAGGGGATGAGAGGGAAGGTTCCATACATCATGTGTGGAGCACAGTATTCCATCATGGGGCATTGTCTACACACATTCCCTTGGAGTCCTGCGTTGCTTCTGCCGTGTTCTGTTTACATTCACACCCCAGTTTGTACAGCTCCCAGAGCTTCTCAAAATAAACCTTAAACTGGCCCTATGCATGAATTGTAGCAGTAATTAGGGACTCCAGAACAGCATTATGGCAACTTCATTCATCACATAGTTGTCCCCTGGCTTACCTCGACTTGGTATTCTCAATGCCAGGATGTACCTGGCACCGAAAATGGATCATCCCTTTTATTCTATTTGTGTACTCATACACCCACCTCCGCTCAGTGTGTTCAGAAGCTGCATCTTTGATGTTCTCAGTGGCGAGGACTTATGTTCAACAGGTAGCCACAGCCATCAAGCTAGCGATGGACTTCAAAATGCAGCTGTTTATGAATCTCTGCCTTACCCAGAAGAAACACAAAACTTCTTTGATTTTGGTAACTGTTGCAAAGTAAGAATCTCCAGGAAGGCAGGTTGTAGGTTCCAGGTATATCTTTATTTGTAGTTCAGTTACAGGAAGCTTAGATAGAGCCAAGATGGTAATTAGGCTATGAAGTATGCCCCACCAGGAGCAGTATATCCTTACTGCTCAGCCTGCTGACACCAACTGCCTAACCCCCTGCACCCAACATTCAATGCAGTCATCACATTCAATAGACAACTAGGCTGAACAGGAGGAAAGGGCAAAGAAAGAAGAAGAGTGTGAAATAACCTCACAACAGTACCCTTGAGGTGACATTTTACTTACAGGGTACAGTGGCATCAGGTCCTTTCTGGAATCAATCAATTAATCACTCAATCAGGACATTTGTAAAGTGCGCTACTCACGCTTGAGGGTCTCAAGGCACTGGGGGGGGGGGTTCGGCTACTGCTCGAACAGCCAGGTCTTGAGCAACCTCTTGAAGGTTAGTAGGTCTTCGGTCTGCCGTAGGAGGATGGGGAGTGTGTTCCAGGACTTGGCAGCAAGGTGGGAGAATGATCTGTCACCAGCGGTCGTTCTCCTGATGCGGGGGACGGTGTGTCAAAGGCAAGGTCGGCTGAGCGGAGCGGAGCTGGCGGGTGGGGTGTAGAAGGTGAGCCGTTTGTTGAGGTATGCTGGACCGGTGTTGTGGGGGGCTTTGTGTGCATGGGTGAGGAGCTTGAAGGCGATCCTCTTCTTGACGGGAGCCAGTGCAGGTCTCTCAGGTGGGGTGTGATGTGGCGTGGGATGGAGTCGAGGATGAATCCCAGGTTGTGTGCGTGGTTGGTGGGTGTTGGAGCAGCTCCCAGGGCGGTCGGCCACCAGGAGTCGTCCAAGGCTGAAGGTGAGGAGCCGAGGATGGGGACCTCCATCTTGTCCGAGTTCAGCTACAGCCGGCTGTTCTTCATCCATTCGGCGACGGCTTTAATACCTTCGTGGAGGTAGGTTTTGGCAGTGACAGGGTCCTTGGTGAGTAAGAGGATCAGTTGTGTGCCGTCGGCGTAGGAGATGATGTTGAGGTTGTGCAGTCTAGTGACGTGGGCGAGTGGGGCCATGTATATGTTGAACAGCGTCGGGCTGAGGGAGGATCCTTGGGGTACGCCGCAGATGATCTTGGTGGCTTTGGACCAGAAGGGATGGAGGCGGACGCTCTGTGTTCTGCCGGAGAGGAAGGAGGTCGTCCAGTCCAGAGCTTTGCCTCGGATTCTTGCGTCGTGGAGGCGGGTGTGGTGGCAGACAGTGTCGAAGGCAGCTGACAGGTCCAGGAGGATGAGGGCCGCGGTCTCGCCGTTGTCCAGTAGGGCCCTGATGTCATCAGTGGCGGCGATGAGGGCCGTCTCGGTGCTGTGATTGCTGTGGAACCCAGAGTGTGAATGGTCCAGGATGTTGTTCTCCTCGAGGAAGCGGGTCAGCTGTTTGTTGAACGTTTTCTCGATGACCTTCGCCGGGAACGGGAGCAGGGAGATGGTCCGGAAGTTCTTGAGGTCCTTGGAGTCTGCTTTGGTCTTCTCGAGTAGGGTGTTGATCTCAGCATGCTTCCAGCTCCCTGGGAAGGTTGCGGTTTTGAAGGAGATGTTGATGGCTTTGCGGAGGTGGGGTGCAATGGTGGTGCTGGCTTTGTTGAAGATGTGGTGGGGGCATGGGTCAAACGGGGAGCCAGAGTGAATGGTGCCCATGATTTTGATGGTGTTGTCGTCGTTGATGTTGGTCCAGGTGACGAGGGGGTCACCGTGGGCGCTGGCCGAGGGGTCTGAAGTGTCGCGGGCTGTGGAGGAGGCCTGGTTGTCGAAGCTGATGTCTGCAATTTTGCGGTGGAAGAAGGAAGCCAGGGAGTCGCACAGGTCTTGCGAAGGTGGGATGTCGTTGGTGCTGGCGTTGGGGCTGGAGAGTTCCTTCACAATGTTGAAGAGCTCTTTGCTGTTGTGTGCGTTGTTGTAGTGGCGGTTCTTAAATGAGGTCTTTTTGGTGGATCTGATGAGATGATGATGCTGGCATATGGCGTTCTTGTGGTCTGTTTGGTTCTCTGGTGTTTGTTCGTGGCGCCATTTCTTTTCCAGCTTTCGGCCGTTTTACTTGGAGGTCTGGAGGTCCGCGGTGAACAAGCCGGCAGTCTTGTTCTTGCGGCTGTTGAGGGATTCTTGATTGGGGCGAGGGTGTTGGTGCAGTCTTCAATCCAGCGTCTGAGGCTGCTGGCGGCGGCAGAGTCGGTGGGGTCTGTGGGTGGGCTCTGGGCGAGGGCGGTGTGCAGCTGGTCTTCTGTGATTTTCCTCCAGCAGCGGCGGGGATCTGTTGGGTGCGGTGGTGTGTGGTAGGCTTCTTGAAGGAGAAGTGGATGCAGCAATGATCAGTCCAGTGGAGTTCGGTGGTGTGGCTGAAGGAGACTTTGGGGCTTGCGGAGAAAATGGGATCAAGCGTGTGTCTGGCGGAGTGGGTGGGAGTCGTGACAAGCTGTTTGAGTCAGAGGTTGGCGAGGTTGTCGAGCAGGGTGGTGGAGTTGGTGTCGTTGTTTTTCTCGAGGTGGCAGTTCAGGACCCCGAGGAGGATGTAGTCCGTGGACATAAGAGTGTGCGTGCTTACGAAGTCGGCGATGGAATCGCTGAACTGTGTCGGGGGTCTGGGAGGCCTGTATATCAGAGTTCCTCTGAGGGTGGTGTTGGGATCAGTGTGGATCTGGAAGTGGAGGTGTTCGGCGGTGTTGAGGGTGTTGTTGGAGTTGGTTGAGCTCTTGAGGGTGGACTTGTGGACGAGGCGATTCCACCTCCCACTCCGTTGGTGCGGTCTCTGCGGATGATCTTGTAGCCATCCGGGATGGCTATGGCGATATCAGGGGCCGAGGAGTCGTTCATCCAGGTCTCGGTCAGGAAGGCGATGTCCGGGGAGGATGTGTCGAGCAGGTCCCATAGTTTGATGGCGTGTTTGCGTGCGGAGCTGGTGTTCAGGAGTATGCTTTTGAGGTGGTGGCGTCCTGTCCTGGTGGGTGGGTTGGCGGGTCTGTTGCTGATGAAGCTGCAGTTCCGGCAGGAGAAGGGTCCTTGGGTGTGCTTCGGGTCGGACTGGAAGCAGGAGTGTGTTCGACCGGTGTTGAGTGCATGAAAGGTGCTGTCGTAGCGGAGTCGGGCGTTGTGGTGGTGTTCGTGGGGACCAGGGGTTCTGGCGCTGGGCGCGGTCCGGGCGCGGACAGGTGCAGACAGACTTGCCTTAGGCGCGCCTTTGGCGTGCTAGCGGCGCGACTGCACAGCGGTCGCCATAAGAAGGGGCGGAAGCAGGGAGAGGGCGGGTGCGGCCTGGATCGGTGGGCGGGGCCACAGGGGCAGCAGCGGTGGGAAAGCGTGATCAAACTGAAGGTGTCTGGAGGGAGGGGTGCACAATACAAGAACTACAATACGATTTAAAATTAAAACTGAACGGACACATAAAATGGGGCACAAGAATGGTAGCGGGACAATTACGGATGGCAGGAGCAGTTACCGCCGAGCGGACTGCTGGCACGAACCAGGAGCTGGGAGGCAGTCAGGAGCGCAGCGTGCAGGCAAGGCTGCTGGGGAGAGTGCTGACCTTGAACCAGTGATCAAGGGTTCAAAGGACTGCAGTCATGCAGCATCCAAGACACCGAATTGCCTCTCTCTGATGCCTTTAACGTCTTGTAGCGCTAAGAGTCAGTGGTTCGGCACAGCCCATTGGCTGTGCACCTGGATAGATGTTTGAAGAATCCAGGACTTAAGACTCAGTGGTCCCTCTTGTCCTGTGATGCTGCACTGGCCTCCACGGTGCTGCAAAGACTGGGTGGAATGAAGCCAAAGGATGTATCCTATGGTCCTACTGGTGGAGTCTGGATGCTTAAAGTCACTGCCTCAAAGGAAAGTTTACATGGGATGGCCAAAACGGCATAATTATTACCATGTTTGCTTCTGGAATAAATTGTGAGTTGTGTGCACGGTTGTCTGCATGAAAGTTGTGCGTGAGGTATGCCTTCGCACACAAGAGGCACACCAGATGCTAGGTCAGTGTATTGTCCGTGCAACATGGAAGGCGCATCGTACATGGAAGAAATCAGGGCCACCTTTACAGAAGGAGGGAAATGGATAGGAACTGTGCAAAACTGGACAACAGGTGACCGGATGTAGGGGGTGCTAGTAGCTCAGAGTAACCAAACACAGGAAGGAGGGCACGAGGGGGACTAGAGAAGGGCATAAATATCACCTGCTGATGTAATGAGGGCTGAGGATGAATCCTCATGAGGTTTTTTGTCTGTTAATGGGATAATTTATGACAACTAGTGAACACACACTATCAACGAAGAGAGACCGAAGACAGATAGAGCATTACAAACAAGAACGTTTACAAGGGACATATGGAGGATAAGAACACACCATATCCATATAAGGAAATACACGTAGGAAAAAAGGAAGGTTCAGAAGAAAGAAGAGGCATGGGTGGCCACCAAGAGGTGTACTATTATCGATAAGGAGCATGACCCACAGGAGAAATAGAGGGAAAGAAACAAGCACCAGGAAGGTCACATCTAAAGTCTTCGTAGGTAGTGAGGCAGTGAGGTACTAAAGTCAAAGTAAATAGGAGGAACAAGCAAAATGTAAATATTGAAACAGAAACAGAGTAACAACGACAGAGGACAGTTGCAATGTAATGGTCAAAAACAAGGAATACATTATTCACCGGCGCCTGATCAGTCCTCCAAGAAGTGAGCTCATATTTGGACAAATACTGCAAAATAGTCATTAAATTTAAAAAGCAGGTGCTCACCATAGCTATCAGTTACTGAAGTTAATCGGTTGGCTCAAATGGTTATTTAGATTCCACCTTTCAAATAATTTAGGATTCAACCACAGCCGGGGCAGTGGAAAACCATCTTCTCCAGTGGGTGTCATGCCTGGGATGTGCAACCTGTTTAGCTGATAGGGTAAAATCATTACCACGGACGGCCAGCATCTCATACCCTACTGGATAGCAAAAGTATTGTACTGTAGGTAGGACTATAGGATACGTACAGTGTCACGTTCAGGCTGATCATGCCTCTAGAACAGAGAATGTGGTCTGAAACTCAGAAGTGGGCAGAGGTTTAGGGAACCAGCTCCATCAATGCTGGATGTCGATTGGTGAGACTTGTTGATCTTCCCTCACTCTAAGGCATAGTGGACATGGGCAGGGAAAATGAAAATTGGGTGGTCCCCCCTAATTGGGCATGGTAGGGCCAAATGCTAACATTAGGATGAGACCCCACCTCATCTGGCCATATGAGAGAAAATCCTTGTGCTCCAAGACCAGATATTGCTGCAGGAAGACAACCACCCCCTACGACTTCGTAGGACAGTCCCCCCCTCCACTTAGTGTCACTGCTCCTCTTAGATGGTGAAAGGGAGGCGGCTTAAGCCTGCCAGGCTACATCCCATTCTCCTAAATAGCCACCAGGACCATTTAATCTTTGCAGGCAATTCACGAAAGAGCATCTTCATCAACACGCAGGCAAGACATAGTCTTGCCGTACACCGCTTGTCAGCTTTGACCACCTTATTGTTGTTTCTAGAATAAGTGCATCAAAGACTCCCAACTGGCTAGCATGTTTGGAAAGCAGACAGAAAGAAAGAACAAGGTGTGGTGAGGCCCAAAACAAAGTGATACAAATTAACATTTCAAACCGAGATAACACATCTGGGCACTTCTCTTGCTGAAACACATATGCAAATAATTAATGCATGTCCAGACAAAACGAAATCTTCAACAAGAATGGCGTCACTGGCCAACACGCCACCCAAGCGTCATGGTCCTTCCATAAGCAGCACAATGTGACACAGTCACTTATCTGTAGGCAGGGGATCCATCCTCCCTTCCATGTCCCTCTAAAGGCTGCAAACATTCAGAGAACCCATACACTCAAGAGGAGAGAGTCTAGCAAAAACGTAACCCTTAGGCAGAGAGACTGGATGCAGCAAAGCACTGGAGACTCCTCAGTAACAGGTCTGTCGTCAAAGCAGGCCACGGCCCAGGTACTGCACATCACCAACTCAATCTTCAGAAGCCTGCCAGCAGCAAGGACCATGTCCCCGGGTACTCTTGGTAGTCCAACTGGCTGAGATGAGGCTGACTCCCCCGGCCGAAGAGATATAAGCCTTATATATCTCAACAGATGCCACCGTAAGAGAACCAAATGAGTGCAAGGATTTATACAGGAAGGCACAGAAGCGAGGACGGACTGCAGCAACCAGCAGAACTGGACAAGTTAAATCGACATAAAAGAAAGGAAACATACTTGTGCCTGTAGAAACCCCTATTGCATGACTTGCAACCATGCGCGAGTGCTTTGCATGGCTCTGCGTGCACAATGACAGCAGCCCCTGTCAGCGCTTTGGAAACTCACTGTTGTTTTTCCCCGTGACCTTATGTCTCCTAAGAGCCTCTCCTCACTCATGCTTCACACATAAAGTCCTCAGAACTCATCCTCCTTTCCTCCTCCCCAGAGAGTCACAGTCACTGTTGACCTGTCTGTCCTTGGTCACTCCATTATTTGCATTACCGCCTCCCTGCCTTCTGTTGGTGGTTCACCCCACTTCATTATAATCTCCAAAAGAACATCCTTGCAGTAAAGTCTACCTTCTGCTGGATGGAGTCAGCAAGGCCTCTGTCCTCTTCACCGCCCTGTGTTGGCCCTTGGAATCAACCAGCCCTATGAAGCTCACCTTGGATAATTTCTTCAAGGTTTCAGAACCTCTCCATGATCCTCATGGTTTAACATCCAGATCCTAACCGAGGAATCACGTCTCCATTTGAGATATTAGGTCTGTAGAATTCTCACTTTTGAAAGTCATAGCAGACAAGTTTCTCAGACCCGCCTCTGAATATGCATCTGAACCATTGTCAATTCCTTTGGCCGTGACAAATCTTTCACCTTCCAGACATGCACCCCATGACACTCCTGCCTGGTCCCCAGGATCTGCTCCTGTTGCCTCCGTACATACACCGTAAAAGAAACCCGCAGTGCTAATAACTTTACTATCTTCTTCTTAACTGAAACTATAATTAATTGTGCTGTCTCTCACCCTATAGTCAAACCCGCTTCCCTACACTTATCTGCCTACACAGCTCCCTAGAAATCTCAATTATGTAGGATGGACTCCAGTGAGGAGGCTCTCACTCACCTGTCTAGCTTCACTTCTGCTACGTGAGGTGCTAAGGCCACCTTTTTCTTAGCCACATTCTCCTGGGGGAGTGTTGTTACTAAGCTCCACCAGATACCTGCCTACCACTACTTACTGCTTAGTGTGGAGTGCTGGTCTCACTCATAGCTGAACCCCTAAGAGTGGCTCTAAGAGGCGCCTGGATTGGCCTACTTTGCTTTCCTTATATGTCACCTGGAAAGAGCATCTCCTCAGTGTTCCTTTTACCCCTTTGCTAAAAATAGCCACATTGTCTTCTCCTTTCTCTTGTTTACTGATTTACTCTCTATTGCCTAACGCTAGCACATGATGTTTGCGCTCACTCCGAGAAAGGCCATCTCCTTATGTAGACCATAGCACCAATCATACTTCCATGTTCCATGTATCGGCGAAGGTTCTCCTTCACTGGAGATCTGAGGCTCACTCCGACTGTGACATGTCCCTTCAAGCCTTTAGGACATCTCATCACAAGAACAAGCTGAACATCTGCACAATATCCATCAGGTACATCTGCGTCTTAGTGGTCTTCCCCACTACTCCTTCCAAGCCAGAGGAAAGGCCCTCAACTTTACTCTCTTTGGCTTGTTGAACCTTCCCTGAATCTCTCTCTTCTGGATTCAGACAGGCAGGCTCAATGCATGCAGCAGGTTCCACTTCAGACTTACATCCAACATAAAAAATATATACACTGAAAAAGCATGCTTTACAAAGTAAGGAGAGGATATGTAGTGAACGGCGAGAGGAAGAGATAGCCAATACTTTGGACTTGTCTAGCACTGAGGGACTTCTGTGACACCATTTTGAAAGGATTAAAGGGGCACTTTCCTCCCCAGTCAGGACTTTATTAGGTTCCACTCACAGTGCTGGACTGTCCATGTAGACCCATGGGAAACACCGGGAGACTGAGGAACGAGGGGTGCTTTTAGGGGTGAATGGAGGACACGGCCATCAAGATTGGCAGATATCCATGATGGAACACATACCATTGTACTGTAGACACGTGAACTCTTTGCCCTCCACAAATCCACACGTGGGTGGTCAGACTCAGTTTGTGCGCTCACTAGGTATAATATGCAGATGTTCTGATCACATTTTGCAAGGCTATTTTTCACTTCCAGTCCACAACTGTCCACACAGTCTACCCTTTGGGTTACAATATATGCAAGAATATATCTCATGTGCTCTTATCAGCTATTCAGACAAATCTTAGGCTATTGGGAGCCAACAGAAGCCCTACGACCTCGAAAGCTGTGGTACTAAGGTAGGGTTGGAAAAATAGGCAAATAGTATCCAAGAATTCCATTAATGGACTTGGGGAATGTGGTGTCACCTGGGTGTCATGAACACTAATGCAAGCAATGTAAAGCCCCTCCCCCTCCCCCGCCCCTCTGGGTGAATATTAAGCTGGATGCATAAAAAGGGTGCTATAGGCGTATTACTCCCCTGGACCCTGGTGGCACTGCACCTGCTGCACTAATGCTAGTTTTTCCTCTGTTTCGGGTCTCTAAGTTCCGCATTCTACCCTTCCTTCCTTCTCCACTCCCTTCTCTCCTCTTATGTTATGTTATGTTATGTTATGTTAATTTCGATTTATATAGCGCCAAATCACCGACAGGTCTCTTAGCGCTTGCTTTGGGAACCAGTCCTGGCTTTTCCTGTGAGATAACCCCTACTGGGCATCCCCAAGGTGAAGACCAGGCATCCCATCGCAGTGGGGCCGTAGTGGAGATTAAGCAAGCTATTGCCCAGAGTTGCAGAGTGTGAACCCATGATTCGAGTAGGCACCGAGGCGAGAATTATCGAGTCCGTGGACATTTTGAGCTCAAGACTCTCCATCCTTTCACGATCTCCTCCCTGCCCCTTCCTCACTCGCTTCCCATCCACTGTCTCTCACTCCAATTTGTGTCCTTCCTCCCTTCTCTCTGGGTTTCCTTATTTCTGGCCTTTATCTTTTTCTGTTTCTTTGCCCTATTTTCGGCCTTCTTTTATTTTCTTTCTCTTTTATTCCTCCCTCCTTTTCCCATCCATTCTATCACATTTTCATCTTCTCCTGGCCTATCTTTCACCCTCTGCTTTTCTTTCATTTCTTTCATCTCTCTTCACTTACTCCCTGAGCACCATTCCCCATCTTCCCCGAACAGTAAAATAAGATCCAGGCCCCACACACGCAGCCTCTAAAAGAAGTTCACGCAGATTTTCCAGCGTGTGAAAAACACCTGCTGCTGCAAATCAGCGGGAATGGCGCGACCTGATGCCCTCTGTCGGTTACGGAACTCCGCGTAGCGCTGCAGAGGTTTTTCGCACTTCGCGGAACTCCGCTAACTATGCCCTGAACTAGATCAAGATAACTTTCGCTCCCAATCTAGTACAAAGAAGACAACATGGTGAGATTTTAGCAGAAAATAAAACCCACCCATAGATATTCAGAAGTGTTCGACCATTTATATTGAGATGACACGTACCCAGGGCTAGTAGATCTGCTCCTCTTGGCTTTGACATTATTCAAAAGCAAACTTTGCAAATGAGCAGTTTGTAGTGTCCTGCCAGGACACAGTCTAGTTGTTTACAAGTGTAACCCTACACTGAACACCCACCCACCACAGACGTCACTGGGTCAGGTGACGCTGTTAATAAAAGCGCACGTGCTCCTGCCCAGAATTGCTATGCCCTAACTGGTGTCCTGTGTCGTCCTTCATGCTAGCATGTGGGCCTAGGCCCGCATCACGACACTGGCGACGAGGCGGAGCCGGTGCCCATGCGTGCACCAGCCTATTCATTGGGGGAAAAGAAGGATAATACTGCTCGTGCCATGAGCAATCCCTCCCAACAACAAGTATCCTCCAGCGAACGCCCGTGGGGCGTGAGCTAAGCCCCGGGCCGACACAACCAAGGAGGAGGCGACCGGAAGCTCATCCTGCACCTCCTTGCCCACCGGAGCCTCCCTGCTGAGGGGAAAGTGCAGCGGACCGACCAGAGCCCACCTGTGCCGGCCGCAGCCGAGCGCCACGTGGAGGCGCGGCCCGAAGTGCCCGGGAAGAAGCTGATCGACCGGAGCCCACCCGGGTCGGCCGCAAGTGAGGCCCCACCGCGTGAGGATCGGAACAGAGTGCACCCGCGCAAGGAAAAGGCCCGTCGGCCGGCCGAAGGTGAGCCCGTGACCAGCACTGTAAGCAGAGCCCACCCGCTACAAACCCTGAAAGCGGCTCCCGACAGCGCAGACTACTGTCCCGAATGCACCAAGGCCACTTGCGGCCTGCCTGGAGCGTCCCTGGTTCCCCGCCGCGCAGCGTGTAGAATAGGAGGCTACGGCGGCGGAGAGAATGAACGTGGGCGCGAAACGCCAGCAGAGCGTGGAAGAGCTGCGCAGACACGTTGCAAGCGGAGCCCATCCGTGATCAACTTAAGTGCCCCAAAGAAGCCTAACACACACACAACCCCCGGCGGCAGCTCCTGCACCCCGCGCCTCGGTGAACTGTAAAGCTGCCGGCGAGAGAGAGAGGCAAGAGGGTCAGGAAGAATCAGGAGCCCCGGTCCTGTGTCCCCCCCTTCTGCCATAGACCCAAAAGAAAAGCAGGTGAGCGGTGATCGCCTGCCTCGCTCCACCCCTAAGAGCAAAGAAGCAGCTGCCCCCGGTGAGTGTGTGGCGGAGGGTGAAGAAAAATAGAAAAGGGCCCGGAAACCGTGCCGCGCCGGCCTGAGGATTGTGCCCCTGCACAGCCAGAGTGTGTGAAGAGCCTGCTGTAAACGGCAAAAGAACACCAAGGGCAAGCGCGAGGGCACCAGTGCTGGCAACCGGAACAAAAGGGAGAAAACACTTACTGTGGTCCCGGTACCCTGGTTTTCCCCAACTGCACGAGAGCCCAGCACCAGCCATAGAACAAGGAGGCAACCAACGCAGTGAAAGACTGCCGTTGCCCAATGAGGGGCTCCCCTGCCATCTAGTGGCCACAACATATTAGCGCAGCCCAGGTGTGGCAACCACAACAAGCACTGGCAGAAGACAGGGAAGGAGTTGAGAACGCCTCTAGAAGCAAAGCAACAATGGTGCTGTGGCTAATCGCAGAACTGCAATGACAAGCCACAACTAACTCAGCAACAAGCATTCGACAATCCAAGTGCCACAGCCACAGATCCAAGGCAGCCAAGGAAACACCAGGTCCAAAGCTAAGCATGGACACTGCACACTGCAACACCCTACCTGCAATCACGTCCAGGGTAGGTTGCACCTAAACCCATTGGGAGATGGCGCAGGAACGCGCCAGGAGCGCAGCACTACGCCACGAGCCGCGAGGAACGCGACAGGAGCACAAGAGGTTCACACCCGCACGCTCCTCTACCCCCCCCCCCCGCGCCGTCCAAGTGGAGCAGGCCCTGCATGAACAAAAGAAACCTGGAAAGAAGGAAGTCAAGCGTCAGAGGCAACTACAGGACTACAGCCCAACCATACACTGCCATTGGGTAGACACCAGGCGGTCCTGCACCTGTTATGACAAGCAAGCCCACAACGACCGGACGCACAGGGATGGCAGCGAAGTAATGACAAAGGGCAATGACCGGCCCGAACTCAAGTCAAGGAGAATTCCGACTGGCCCCACAACGGAAATAGAAGCACCCAAACCCCAGGATGAAAAGAAGAGCAGTCTTGGACAGTGGGACAGCTGCATGCACGACATAGTGCACAAGTGTCCTGCTACCCCACGGCGCCCACAGGCAGTACCACCACGTACAGCCAAGAACACATCCAAGGGTGTCCTGCAATGCCGACCACAGTGATGCCAGGACCTTACCCCGAAATTAGGAGAAGGGTCAAAGGACAAGAACCCCACACCCGCACGCCAGTACAGCGCAGCACTGCGCCGGAACGTGCCAAGAGCGCCAGAAATCAGGAGCGCCAGAGCGACGCTGCATAGCGACACGCCAACGCCACAGGACAGCGCACAAAGGTCCTAGAGTGAGGCAGCGACGTCTCACAGCCACCAGAGCACCATCATCAGCAAACATGACGGCATGCCCAAGTGAAGGCACAAGGAGTGGCATCGGAACCACCACAGCGCCCAGGAAGCGCGCCAACGCTAGAAGCATGAAGCCTCATGTCAAAGATGAAGCCAACCCATCAAACAGTCGCATCCAAACAAAGAGCCGACCACCCAGTCTGGTCGCCAAAAGAAGAAGCAACAGTGAAGATTGCGCCGACCGGTCCAGCCACAAGAAGTGAAGATCACAGTGTCGGAGAGCCATGCCCAGACTAGAGCGAAACAGGTGGAGTGCACGCCGCCTGGAGAAGACGGTTTGGGAAGACCAAGACAGCACAGTGACCAGACCGCATTGCGAGATGGAACAGGGTGAATAGGGCGCAACGCCACAAAGAAGGAAAATAAGACAAGAAGCCAATTCGCCAGAGAATTGCAGAAATGCCACTAATGGAAGAACCTAAGAGCCAAAGAAACTGGATAACCAAGGAAAGGTTCTCCTGATGGAAAGCAACAGAACTAATCAAGCAAAGGGAAGATACGACGGCAGGTCAAGTCACCAAACCAATTGAAGACAGTGTCCCCTTTGCGCGGACAAGACCAGGAGAGAAACATGTAGAGGGCCCGCTACATGGTGAAGCCTGGTTAGAAGGAGCAAGCAAGAAAGAAGACTGATTTGCGTCGAGGAAAGAGAACGAAGAGGAAGGACGGAGAAACACAACACCACTCCACAGAGGTAGAGAGAGAACTACACTCAGCACACAGGAACATCGGTGCTGTCCCAGGAGCATCGCACCACCCGTATGGAGCCCAGTAATCCTGACAACCTGCAGTTGAGGAGACTACCCACCGAAGAACCATAGAGGTGTCCAGTGAACCTGGAGCTTGCCGAAGAAGAGCATACCCGAACACTAGGCGATCCACCCTTGTGGACAACACAAGACTCGACTGTGGCCTTGTCTGAAGTCCCACAGAGACCTGCACAGCCCACACGGTCACGTGGCAGTCCAGGGGACAAGGGCCTCGGCGGAACTCCTGTGAGAGGGGAATCTGTATAGGAGAGGTGCAGCAGCGGCAGCTCCACGACAGGCAACAGGGAGCATGAAGACCCCAGGCGAACACCTGGCACCAAGAAACGGTCTAGTGAAGGCACTAAACCCATATCCTAACGGCACGACCATACCAGCTAGTGACATCAATACCTCCGAGGGCAACGTGAACGACTTGGCGGTGAGTCCGTTGGAAGTTGCTCAGCGATGCCTCTGCGCGACTCATGCGAAGCCCCGCATGGTCCACCCAGTCCCATTGTGTCCAGCAAGAGGGTCCTCCAGCGACTCTAGTGAGAGAAGAGTCCAAACGCGAGAGGCCGGTCTTCCAGGCTCCAGTGAGAGAGGAGTCAGGTGAGAAAGGCATGTCTGAAGATACTTAGCCAGCAGGAGGTGTGAAAGCACCCAGACAAGCGAATCCAAGGCAAAACCTCGGGTGCTGTGGTCGTCTCCAGCAACCACCAAGCGATGTCATCCACCGGGCTCGGAACACCTGCGAGACCCATCAGGGGTCACATCCATTCTGCTCCTGACGACCCATAGAATGAACACTAAGGATGATCTGAAGTACACCGCATAGGTGAAGCTCATCCGACTGACTTTGTAGTCCTGGAACTTTCAACATTCTCCCAGCTGATCGCCTGAAGAAGATCTGTTGAGGCTATCAAATGTTATTGTTCTGTTTTCTTGCAGGTGGGACATTCATTTTTCTTTTCCTTAAACTTTGGGAGGAATGTAGTGTCCTGCCAGGACACAGTCTAGTTGTTTACAAGTGTAACCCTACACTGAACACCCACCCACCACAGACGTCACTGGGTCAGGTGACGCTGTTAATAAAAGACCCCGAGCACACGTGCTCGTGCCCAGAATTACTATGCCCTAACTGGTGTCCTGTGTCACACTCATTTCACCATGCGGCCTAGGGCCCCATCATTACACAGTTGATTGGTGAGGTGGAGGGCACCAGTGCTGTGCAAGGGCATAGGGGGGGGGCGGGGAGCTCTGCACAGGGCTCACTAGCATGGCACTGTGATTAATACCCATGGAACCAGGAGCTGACAGTATTCAGCTAGGATTAGAGGGGCCTCTTTTTCTGGTATTAATTACTACACGTACCATTGACTCTCACGCTGTCTCACAACAAGGAAACTAAAAAGAGGAGTCCTATAAATGTATCATTTTTAAAAAAAAGAGCTAAATCACATAAAGCTCCATCATGCAAACCGAAATCAATATGTAAACAAGAATAAATCTGGCCTTCAGAAAAATAAATGGATTCTTTACATAAATTACTCGATTCATGGAAAGCAAGAACGTATTCATAAAATCGAAATGCAATGGTAAAAACCCCACCATTTTGAAATGTCTATTGAAGAGATTTTCAAACTTTTTAGTGTTGAGCCGCAACTAGGACCCAAAATCAAACTGGTGTTCTTTTGAGCAACTTGAAGCTTGATAACGAAAACATACAATGTTCCAGCTTTTCCTGTATTGGCTACAAGTGTCTGTGAAATATGAATTTCCCTGGCAAGGTTTTGGGGAGGTGGTTATTCTGCCATTTTAACTGCAGCTGATTGGTCTAATGAATCTGTCTTTAAGAAGTTTTATTTTAAACCTGAGGACTGTCCGGTTTCGAATATTATGGCAAGGCCTTGAACATGCATAATATTGGCCTCCGTGCCTTGCCATAAAATTCAGATTTTCCACAGTCCAGTGGGTAGAAAATCATAATTTTATTAAAGACACGGAGGCTGATATTATTCCTCACTGTTTATTTCCCACCCTTTAATATTGCCTTTTGACTTTTTCAGGTGGCGACAACAAGAAATGATCTACAATGGAGACTACTTTCTTTATTTGAAGTTTATTGCTGTTTTTCACTTTAAAATGGATTGATCTTTGGACTGTTTTGCAGCTTCAAGAAGGAATATGGCTGCCTCTCACAAGATTTTGTTATGTTTAGAATGTTAAACTTTAGTTCTAAAGTCTTTACATTGTTTGGTGTTGCTGCTGTGAGCGGCAATTAAAGACACATGCATAATATCAGCCTCCGTGTCTTTAATAAAATTATGATTTTCTACCCACTGGACTGTGGAAAATCTGAATTTCCTTGGCAAGGTTTTCCCACCAATTTTTAATCAGGGACATTTTCCTACAATATCTTTTTGTTTTAGGATGGACTATTACATTGAGTTTTTCTTCTGCTATAATGCATTGTCGGCTCTTTTTATCATTATGATTTTTTCATTAATGGTTTTTCCGGAGAATTTAAGGCAACATTTTTTTGGGGTGAACTATGCCACAAAACCTTTTATGTGATAAATTCTCACACTACAAGTTTTTCTTTGTTTTTCTTCTGAAAAAACCCTTTCTGCCAATTTCTTTATCCATGTTTTACACTCTCGAAGTATCTCAGGCCTTGACCCCACAGTACAGTTTCTAAAAGGTGGAAATTAAGCTTCCTGGTAAATGAAGGACAATTGGGATGTCCATGAAATATAAACATAAATAAAATCTCAAATTATATTTTTGTACTCGAACTTTAAAGGAATGGCATAGCTAAAGCAAGCAAGGAAAATGCCCCCTACTTCCAGTATGGTAATGAAATAGAGCCATAATTGTGTGAGAGGTCTCTCAGATCCCAGGGCAACGGTGCCACTGAACGTGCTGCACTATTCAGAACACTGCCCGCTGGTATAGACAGAACATATCAGTGAAATTGTCTAAGATAAGCAGCTGAGCTGCACTTCATAGGTATTCTCAGGGCCGGACTGGCCGTAGCGGGCACCGGGCAATCCCACGGTGTGCCGCATGGGTGGGGGCTGTTTTTGGGCCCCTGGGGGCCATTTTTGTTACAGGGCCGTTTTTGCAGCAAATCAGCCCTGTAACAAAATTTGCCGAAAACCGGCCCTGGCAAAGAGCTCGGCGGCGGTGTTGGTGGGCGAGCACTTTGCCAGGGCCGGTTTTGGTTCCCAGTCTGGCCCTAGTATTATAATGAAGTCTTGAACCCTGAGCACAAACTGTGTGTGTGATCTCCGTGGCCCCTTTGTTGTGACATCATCGGTTTCAATTGTTTATTGGGACTACCCTGCATTAGCTTAGTTTCCTTTAGGCCTGGGCGGAACTCGTGGAGTTTCACTCTGCCGAATTCAGCGGAGTTACAAAAAAATGTGTGCGATTCCGTAGAATTCCATGAATGAGTGGAAATAGGTTCATCGCGCTGTTCTTGCTGTGATTTAGTGCCGGGATCTCGTTCCGTGCTGAAAAATCAACACAAATGGCACCACGTGACGTGCCAGAGGGCGCAGCTTGTCAAGTTGATTTTGCTACTGCTCCAGTAGATTTTCTACTCGAGCTGCAGCTTTCTGACCATGAACGGTCGCGACTGCCCGCATTGAAGAAGTCTCACGGGCAGCTCCTAGCGACCGAAAATGGTGCTAGGGAATGCTAAATCTCACAGGAGCCTAGGGCTAGATGTATCAACATACCCGATTTTTAAGGAATCGCTATTTGGGAATTGCAAAATGGCATGTATGTAGAAAATCGCTATTTTTTGCGATTTCTTAAAATTCCTTATTTGCGATTAGCAAATTGCTAATCGTAAATAAGGAATAATTTCCCATTCATTTCTATGGGCCAGGAGGCCCATTGGAATGAATGTGAAATTATTCTCAATTTGCGATTCGCAATTTGCTAATCGCAAATTGAGAATAATTTCAAGGGTGCAGGGGTGTCTCAAGGATACCCTGCTGCACCCCTGAAAACGACATGTGTGCGCATATGGCGCGCATACATGCCCTAAGGGCATGTATTAGCGTCACATGGCACCTTTACAAATTGCATAAAGTGCATTTGTAAAAGAATTCGAAAATTACCACCAACTACAATACAAATTGGTGGTAATTTGTGATTTCTTAGCCAAAATTCGCTAAAATGAAATGTTTCATACATAGCATTTAAGAAATCGCAATTTGCGATTTCTTAAATGCTTGCGCAATGTTAAGGAATCGCAAAATTTGCGATTCCTTATTATTGCTAACTTTTTGCACGATACATCTCATTTCCCGTTTTTCTTGTCGCAAACGCTGCTATTTTGCGAATCGCAGCATTTGCGACAAGAAAAAAGCTTGATACATCTACCCCCTACTGTTTTGAGCGGTGTGCAAAAAACAAACGCTGGCCCGCAGCGGTTGGCGAATTTGGCCTGAACTCTGCGTTACAAGCTGCAAATTCCCCCAGCGGAGCAGAATATAGCGCCTCCCACGCAGTTTTCATAGGTCAGAGTAGGCCAGTGACATTTACATATGCATAGATTGCTTTTCCTCTCTTACACTAACTCTTTGCTATGGAGATCAGCGCAGGCGTTTTATACCGTGTAGCTTCTTTTGTGCTCTTTTATCTTTCATCTTTCTTATCTAATGAACTTTAAAAAGTCCTGTAATTTTTTTGCGTGACGTCTTTTGCGTGAGATAAATGCCAGTTCTTTGATTGGCTGGCTGCGATCTCGCTATGCTGCTCCATCCCACGCTGTGTGCAGGTCACTGCTCGGCTGCCGCGTCGGTACTCATTCAAAACCCAGTACTTATTTTTGCAAAGTACACAACAGATCGTTTACAATATATCTCTGGGTTCCACAAGCTTTAAATGAAAGGTAACAGTTAACACTGAGAGAGCGCAAACAGACCTAAATGTATGAGTGCATCACACTTACCTGTAGTAAGCACAAATCATGAGGAGAAATGCCATGAGTGCTAGTAGTATCTGCAATTATATTCTGAATGTATAGCTAATGTAGAGATTTAAGTAGAAGTGGAACTAATACAGAAATGTGTGACACTATATGATTTTATTAGATGTGATTATTCCTGAATCCATGTCGTGTAGCTGTTAAAATGTAAGATGGCATGTGGTTAAACGCAGAATGTGGTAGGCCTCAGGGCCAGAGCTAGAAGGTGTTTCTTTTCACGACATAGATTGCACTAATGTTTTGGTCATTGCATTAATGGGCCATGATGTACAGATGTGTTTACTGAATAATAGAATAAGAGTATTAACATGTTTTAATTAATGAAGAAGTTGAATGCCATAATTATTATGAGAAATGCTGTAGGCCTGAAATGTTTTAACATTGATTTACACGTACTGGTCTGGGCCGAGAAATGTTGCGAAACTTTTTGGAAGTCTATGAGAGTTGGGATCTTGGCTGCAGATGTCTGTCTGCAAGAGAAAAGGGGGGATCCAATTATAAATAATATGAATAGAGGTCTGTTCAGAAGACGGCCCAGACATGGAGGAGGGTTCCGGAATGTTTTAAGGGGTATCAGCGGGCCGGAGAAGAGTCTGAGAAGCAAGGTCAACTCCAACGTATGAGGCCCAATACAAAGCAGCATGGAAAAAGCCAGAAGCTACACCACGTGAGGGGCGTCTCACGAGGGGCGTCTCAAATGTTGTTGACTGTTTTGTATTAGGGACAGCACCCCTGGGTGGAGTTAGAGCAGATGCCTGAGGACCCTTTAGAGAGCGGATGGGTAGGCAGAGAGGGGTCATGACTGGAGAACTATAGGTTTTCACCAAGAGACTAAGAGTGAGAGACTTCCCTTGGGGGTCATTCACTGCTGACACCTTTTGTTAGGTTGAGACTTGGTTAAGTAGGGATACCATCTAGAGCAGGGTAGGGACAGCCTAACCTGTGTGTTTTCCTCCAACTTAAATGAAGGAGAGATCTCAATATGCGTCAATGCTGATAGCTTTATTATTCTTAGAACTTGTGCTGGTAATTTCCGTTGCTCGTCTGAGGGCTTTCAGAGAGCACATGTATGTAGTTGGACCTGTGTATCTCGTGAATCTCATTCTGAGATGCCTGTATTTGCAGCTTATCCTAACCTTACAATAAACTTTTGAAAGCTAGAAGTTGTTTGTGATCTTTTGGAGCGGGGTCCTTTATTGGGTGAACTAACTTGGTAAGAGAGGCACTTTCTTCCCTCAATGACAGGCAACAAAGGTTCAGTCGACCAGATCGAGGTTTAGATCAATAGTGATAAGGTATCGATCAAAATCTCGCCCTTCCAGTTGGTAGCTATAGAGGATGGTTGCCTTCTTGAGGACGGTGACCTAGGCCAGGTTAGCTTACCCCAAGGCCCCTAGAGATCGATGATCGGAAGAACCGCCCGCCGAAGAAGATCCGGATGACGTGAGACAGAAAAAGCAGCAGTATCGGTCGAGAGTGAGTATAAAGGGTCATGCGTGTTAGATTGCGGTGTTTTTGTATTGTATCTATGTTGTAATGTCTGGCGGAGTTGAATGTCTGTAGAGTGACTGTGGAACAGGTTGTGAGCGCGCGCAACCGGTGGAAATCTTAAGTTCAAGGAGAGCTTAAGTGGTTCGGGTGTATCGGACACCCAGAGTAATTGTCAACTAGTGTGAAGGGGGTCATGAGGTACCATTGATCACCCGAAAGACCGAGATAGGGGGAACGTAAGAGTGAGTGCGTGAGTAACGGACGCTGGTCGGAGGTTACTGTGTGTGCAAGCAACCTATCAGAGAGACGATAGACATTTCGTCAGTTGTGTTGACAATTACATATAGACTGTGGACGTACAGTCGAGGGAAGTGACCGCTTGGTCGGAAGTAGTCATTTTTCGGTGTATGAATGGGACGCATGCATGACCGGGAGACGAGTTGAGAAAGGAGGGGTGCTGCTGCGAAGCGGAGAAAAGTGACGTCAGGAAGTGTCGCGCTGTGATTGGCCGACCGGAGAAAGACCGCGCTGTGATAGGCCAGCTAGCAAAGACGTCAGAAAGTGGCGAGCTGGGATTGGCCGACCGGAGAAAGACCGCGCTGCGATAGGCCAAGTTAGCAAAGCCGCGCCAGGATTGGTGGATTGTCATCAGGAAGTAAACAGAGTAGCGAGGCTGGATATTGTGCGTATAATTATGAAGTGTTTTAAATGGCTGAGAGCGGCGTTTAAAAAAGAGAAGCGGGGATCGGATGAAGGGGAAGAAGCCCCGCCGGAGGGTACGCCGGCTCGTTACATGGCAGTGAATGTTGGGCTGCATACGATCCTTTGGATAACAGAGTGGAGTAAGATTACGGAAGGAAATGAGGAATTGACGTTCCCGAAGTACGGGACGTTCAGATTAGAGGTGTTACATCGATTAAAATCAGTCATGACCTCAATGAGACCCTTGCCTAGACCGACCCAGTTTGAAGCCCTTGATGCATGGATTAGGGCAGCGCATGTAAAGAATATGAACAGACGACAAGAAAGGGTGAAACGATCGGTAAGGGCAGTACAGGATGCCAGATGGGATGCGGATGCTAAAAGATGGAGAGTGCATAACATGGAAGTCAATAAACTGTACCCAGTGTTAGAGGTGCCCGGAAATAAAAGCCCCCTAGAAGAAGATGATGAGAGCGAAACAGAGGACAGCCTGATAAACAGATTATTGACAGACAGGCCACCCCCGTATAATAGAGCAGGGGGAGAGGTCGAGCATAGTGAAAGAGAAAAGGGGGGCAATGCAGGAGAGCATGGACCGCTTCCCAGTTCAGAGTGGGATCCTGAGGCAAAGAAAGAGCTGTCCCAGCCTAGTCAGGTGCAACAGGTAGTCGGGAGGTTTGTGGTACAAAGAGCGCCGGAAACGGAGTGCGCCACATCCTACGCATTACCAGATGCACTACAGGTACCTGTTACCATAGGTCCTATAGTATCGATATATGACCCAGAGAGAGCAAGAGGGGAAGAACGGGTACGGAAGGACAGAGAAAGAGCAGAGACGGCAAGGAGGAACGATACGATCAATTTCCCAAGTCAGATGCCGATACCAAGAGAGTGGAGCACCCCGGTGCACACAGCAGGGGATCCAGGAGGGGATCCCGGGGGCCCTAGATGGCCAGTGGATCTGAGGGGATCTGGACGAAAATCCTTTCAAGAGCTAAATGAGAACATGAAGAAGTGGGATGAGGCAGTGGAGGCTCACAAAAGCATCATAGCTGCAGAAGCTGAAAGGGAAAGTCAGGACAGCAGAGCTCGGACTCACTGTGGGGCTGGGGAGAGCAGCCCGGAGTGGGACTGGAGAGAGAGAGATAGTAGGGGAGTCACCCATTGGGCCCGGAGTGGAGATAGAACGGACCTGGAAAACGGGGGCCCCGGGAGTGGAGGGGTGGCGCGCCCAATACTCAGTGAAGGGGAGAGGAGAACGCAAGAGTACAGAAACAGCTTTAAGTGTACCCACTGTGTGCCCGGCACCAGAGAACTGAATGGGAGTTGTGAGAGGTCACACCATAGTCCCTGTGATGACGGACACGAGCGCAGCCCAGGGAATATGGGGAACCAGGAAGGATCGTATCGGATACTGAGCGATACTAGGCAAAGGGAGAGTAGCGACCAGAGGGAAAATAACAGAGAGGCGTACGGTGAAAGGAGAGAAGAAGGAGAGAGTGGGCAGAGCAAGAGTGGGGGTAACAGGCCCGTGTTCCATCACCTTCCAAGATCGGATGGCCGAGCATGGGACCTGGAGAGATGGGAGCAAGGGAGAGCACTCATTAACTCTCCCGAGCCCAAACGTAGAGCTCGGAGTTGGGATGGTAGGGAGACCAGTGAGCCCCCTTCGAAAGACATATTGCGAGCTGAGATAAAAGCCAAGAGACTCGATGTCGCCAGCTTAAGGTCAGACCTGGATGACATGGTAGATGGTACCCTGCCTTTAGAGAGAATGGAAATGTATGAGCAGGATGAAATACTGTATATGGCAAAGGACATCACTCGAAAGGCGAGAGCAATCCATGAGAAGTTAGTCGAATTAGCATGCAAATATATGGTGGACCTGTCAAGAACCAAAGCATTACAGGGTAACCACAGGCTACATTATACAGATCGAGACCTAGATGAGAGGAGAACGATCGGGCTGAAAACGCACATAAGGGAACTGATCACTGGAATAAGGACTTGGAGGGCACTAGATAAGTGGGAAGAGAGGTGGTCCAAGAAAGGGACCGTCAGGAGAAGCACGCTTGGTACGACACCAGGAAGGCTGCAGGGAATAGAAGCATACCCTTTGCGTGAAGTCGCAAATGGGAATTATGTGCATGTCCCTTGGAGTAGGGGAGATTTAGCTGCTTTTACCACCTCCTTCCCCAAATTGCGGGAAAACCCAGTGGAGTGGTACAAGCAAGTTGAGAGATTTGTAAAAATCTCAAAGGTCCTATGGATAGATCTGAACACGCTGTTTGACATTGTAGTACCAGGAGATCTGTGGACAGCATGCAAGGTTAGCGCTGAGTGGCCCACAACGGAGCCGGAGAGAGATGCTAAGACTAATGGGCCGTCCGAGATTGTGATGGCAAAATTCGAGAGAGTGATGACTTGGCTGAAAGAGAAAGTGCCAATGCAAGACATAGATTGGGTCAAAATAGACCGAACCAGACAGGAACCCAAAGAGACAGTCCACGAATATTATGAGAGATTGCTGAAGGCGTTTAAACAGTATAGCGGCTTGGATGTAATGGATCCAAAAGACATAGGGCAATTTGTGTCCAAGTTCGTCCTGGGACTGAGACCGGATATTAGTTTAATGATTCAGCAACACTTGATTTGTTGGCAAAATAGACCCCTAGACGAAATACTGAGATATGCTAGGTACTGCTGTGATGAGATAGACTCCAAGGCTAAGAAACTAAAAGAAAAGTTGATGGTGGTACAGATGCAGGCAGCAGGGAAGGGGGGACAGCAGCAACAGCAGCAAGGAACAGGTACAGGAGGAAAGAAGCAGTACAGTCAGAACAAGGGCAATGAGGAGAGTTCCACCTTTAGACCCAGAATAGACATAGCTGCCTTGAAGAAAACGACTAGGTGCCACCAGTGTAACGAGGTGGGGCATTGGAAACGCGAGTGTCCCTACAATGTAGAGATAGGAGAACAAGAGGAAGAGGAGGAAGAGGTCCAGAGAGCGCCTACGAGAGGGGTGACGCCATACCAGGGAAAGGTGCTAAAAGGGGGGGGGGCTCCTCCCCGAGCCCAGTTCCCGCAACCTCCCCGAGTAGGGACTATGGGTAAGACCTATAGACAGATGCCCCTGTTTGTAGAAGGAGAAGAGTGCTATTATGTGGACCCATTAACCGGACAGAGAGTGGAAAGAGAAGACTGCACCCTCGGGGCAGCCTTGGAGGTGGACCAGAGGGGACCCTATGTCGAAGCAGAAGTAGCAGGGTGCCCCACGACATTTCTGGTGGACACAGGAGCCACTAGATCCACGATCAGATCAGCTGCAGTTCCAGACCTGCCCATGTCTGGAGAGACCATACAAGTGGTGGGGGTCGCAAACAGGAGAATAACCAGCCAATTGACAGAACCGGTACAGGTGAAAATAGGGAAGTACAGCGATGAGCACCAGTTTGTGGTTTGCGATTCAAGTCCTGTGTGTCTGCTAGGCAGAGACCTGTTGTGTAAATTGAATTGTACAATATACTGTACACCTCAGGGAGTGGAGGTATTGACCAATGATGATGACGCAGACTTCAAAGTTGCAAACTCAAGAATATGCGTGGAGCTGTACCCTACTTTGACAGTAGATGAGCTCCCCTGGGACTTGAGAGAGACAGTGGCACCAGAAGTATGGGACTTCACTGGGGAAGAGATTGGATTGGTCAAAGGGGTGGACCCAGTGAAAATTGTAGTGAAACCGCATGCTGAGTTCCCAAGAACACCCCAATATAAATTGACTCCAGAAACGATTGCAGGCATAAAACCCGTGATCGAGTCCATGATTAAACAGGGAATACTGAAAGAAATCGTGGGTAGTCCATGCAACTCCCCGATTATGGGTCTGCAGAAACCAAATGGGAAATTCCGGATAGTGCAGGACCTCCGAAAGATTAATAACATAGTCGTTTCGTGTTGTCCAGTGGTACCGAATCCATCAGTGATACTGTTTCAGATTCCATTCCAAGCTGAGTGGTTCACTGTGATTGATCTTTGTCAGGCTTTCTTTTCGATCCCTCTGGACGAAGAAAGCCATTTTCTTTTCGCATTTAAGCTGGCAGGTCGCGTCCTAACATGGTGTCGTATTCCTCAGGGGTATACAGAGAGCCCATCGATCTTCAACCAGCTTTTGAAGAAAAATCTTGAAAGTCTAGTGCTGCCCCAGAAGTCAGTTCTGGTCCAGTACATAGACGACCTCCTCGTGGCGTCAGAAACAGAAGAAGCTTGCAGGGAGGACTCCATTGCTTTGTTAAATCACCTAGCTGCCAATGGGCACAAGGTGTCCCCGGGAAAGTTGCAGTACTGCCTGACAGAAGTGCAGTACTTGGGACACAGAATAGAGAAAGGCAAACGAAAGGTGTCACCAGATAGGATAGAGGCGATCATGAAAATGAATGCGCCTAGGACACAGAGAGAGGTCAGGATGTTCCTAGGGATGGTGGGTTATTGCCGACAGTGGATCGCGAACTTTTCACTGAAAGCAAAGCCCTTGCAAAAACTGACGCATAAGGAGGTGAGCGATCCGGTACCATGGGACAAAGACTGTTTGATGGCATTCCTACAGCTGCGAGAGGACCTGTGTCGTGCTCCGGCATTGGGAATGCCTGATTACAATAAACCATTTTTGCTTTACTGTTGTGAGAGAGAAGGTTGCGCGTTGTCTGTGTTAGTCCAAATCCATGGGAATGCCCGTAGACCAGTTGCTTATTTCTCGGCTACATTAGACCCAGTAGCCGCAGCGTTGCCCGGATGTCTCAAATCCGTTGCTGCAACGGGTGTCAGCATTGAGAGATGTGAAAATATCGTCATGGGGCACCCGTTAGAGGTGTACGTGCCCCATTCTGTTGAACTGTTGATGACCAGGACCAAAACACAGCATCTGACCAACAGCAGGCTCACGCGCTATGAGCAAGTTATTCTTGCTGCAGAGAATGTGACCCTCAGGAGATGCTCTGTTTTGAATCCTGCCACCTTGATGCCACTCCCAAATGATATCGAGGATGATGATGAATGTACAGACCATGACTGCCTCGATGTGACTGAACTATGCACCAAACCCAGACCCGACATCGTAGATGAGCCACTGACCGACCCAGATGAAATTTTCTTTGTCGATGGCTCATGTGTAAGAGACGAAGTTGGGCAGTTGAGAGCAGCTTACGCTGTTTGTACAATTACTGGAGTTGTAGAAGCTGGGTGCCTGGAAGGAGTACACTCCGCTCAGGTAGCCGAGATTATTGCCTTGACACGTGCTTGCTTGGCAAGCAATCAAATTCGAGTCACCATATACACCGACAGCCAATATGGTTATGGGGTGGTTCATGATTACGGGCAGTTATGGTCTCAAAGAGGGTTCATGACCTCTTCAGGCTCTCCCATTCGCAATGGAGAGTTTGTGCGCCTGTTGTTAGAGGCGTTGCAATGTCCAGCAGGTATCGCAGTTGTAAAGTGCACCGCACATACCAGAAATGTGGACTTCGTCTCGAAAGGCAATAGATATGCCGACGAAGTCGCGCGGTATTGCGCGGAACAAGGGTACTCTTTCACAGAGGTGGAAGTGGGTGGAATAAATGTAAGGACTGAATTAGCCATGATATTGGAAACTGTTGATACTTGGGACGAACTGGCAAACATGCAAGAAAATGCTCCTGATTTTGAAAAAGAAACATGGGAAAAGGCAGGATGTGTAGTGGGTGAGTCCCATTTTTGGGTCTCAGCAGATGGCAGAGCAGTGTTGCCCAATGAGATGGTGAGCCCAATGGCCAGACACATACATGGTCCCGTACACCTAGGGAGAGACGCTATGCTGAGAGTGTTTAGACAGACTTGGTACAATCCTAAGTTTAGAATAGCAGCAGAAGCAGTGTGCCAGCGTTGTGTGACCTGTCAGCAGCTGAACGTAGGGAAAAGAACACCAGTTGCACTAAGCCACATAGGAAGGTCTGGAGGTCCATTCAATCGAATGCAGATAGATTTCATTGAAATGCCGAGGTGCAACCGCCTCCGCTATGTCCTGGTGGTTGTTTGTGTATTCTCCAGATGGGTTGAGGCATACCCTACACGTAGGTGCGACACCCTCACAGTGGCCAAGTTACTGCTTAGGGAACTCATTCCGCGCTTCGGGGTGCCGGCCTCTTTGGAATCAGATAGGGGAACGCATTTCAACAGCGAGCTTGTGAAGATGATCTGTGCGGCTCTGAACATAGATCAGAAATTGCATTGCAGTTACCGACCAGAAGCCTCAGGAATTGTGGAGCAGATCAATGGCACGATCAAAGCCAGAATTGCAAAAGTGTGTTCCTCAACGACCCTGAGTTGGCCTGACGCCCTGCCATTGGTCCTCATGAGCCTTCGTAGTACCCCAGACAGAAGAACGGGGTTGTCACCACATGAGGTGTTAATGGGGAGAGCAATGAGGCTGCCATCTGTCCCAACTACTGCACTGTTAAATATCACAGATGATATGATCCTGGACTATTGTAAGGGGCTGTCTGACGCCATTCATTCTGTGTCCCTTCAGGTGCAGGCTGCCGAGGTTCCATCGTGCCAGGGCCCGTGCCATGACCTGTATCCTGGGGACTGGGTCCTGGTGAAAAAACATGTGAGAAGAAGCTGCCTGGATGTTCGTTGGCGTGGGCCCTTCCAGATCATTCTGATCACGAACACGGCTGTGAAGGTGGGAGGCCTGCCCAATTGGATCCACGCGTCACATACGCAAAGGGTTCCAGCACCTCTGGAAGAAACAGCTCCTCTCTCGGATAGACGTCCAGCAGAGGACCGAGAAGCCATAGAGGGGGCTAGCCAAGCTGTAGAGGTGCCAGCGGAAGCAGGGAACGAGTCTGACCAAGCTGAGGACGGTCAGTACAACAGCGAAACAGACGACGCTACAGAAGGAGAAAGTAGCTGGGAGTACGAGTCAGACACTGACAGGTTTGACAGAGAGCGAGAACAGACAAGAAGGAGAAGGAGTAGAAGGGCACGTGGAGAAGCTAATTGGCCGCAAAGAAGGAGCTCTAGCCTGAGGTCAACTCCAGAGATAACCCTTCCTCCGATATCAGAAGACTCGGACCCGGAAGAAGGTGCTCAGGGCGCTGAAGCACCGGACCGAAGAAGGTCAAGAAGAGTGCGTGTGCCTAGCAGAAGATACTCCACCCCTGAGTGGACATATCTGGCGACAAATGTCTTTGAAACAGGAGACAGGGAGGATTCGAGCGGTGGTGGTGTCCAGTTCTGAGCCCATCGTCACCGTGGAAATACGACTGTTGGTACCCGGAGTCGAACAAGAAGGGTCACTAACATTCATGCTCCCCAGACCTCCCCGCCTCAGCAAGTTAAAACACATGTTTCTCTCAGAATTGCAATTCCCCGACTTTGGTACAACGATAACAGCCCATGAAGAGCACAATCTTCGTTTGGAAATACTGAACTTTGCTATCGAAGCTGCAGGCACAAACCTGATAGTAGATGCTTAAAGGACTTTGTAAATAAAGCGAGCAGAAAAAGAAGATTACCTAGCGCCCAGGAAGCAGAGAATATTAGGGACCTTCCCTTGAGTTGATGGAGAAGGGCTAGGGTTGTCTTTATTGAACTGTTAAAGGACCTTTGCGAAGAAGGTTGTCAGCTTCCAGTTGTGTGGATTTTAAAGACAAAAAGAGTAAAAAGAGACTGTAAAGGAACGAGAAGAAAAGAACTTTGTGCCAAGATAAGAGAGAGCCATATTGTCTGACGAAATGGAAGCCGGCACCCAGAACCGCAGAGCTAAATGTATAATAGGTACACTAATAGTAGGAGTGATAATATTAATAGCTTTAGTGGTAACAATTTCTTATGTAAAGGGACATGAGGAAGAGGCGAAGGTAACTGATGTGAAATCTGTAGAAACGCTTACACCCACTGTTGCTGGTGAGAAAAGGGAAAACACTCAAGAGAAAGCGTTATTAGCTGCAGAAGCCCGCAGGTTACACGTAGATGAGTCCCAAGGAGACTTTAGGTCAAATGCTTATGCTAAACTCTTATATGAATACGTGGATGCCATGGAGGTTAAGGACTGTTACGTCTGCATGCAGTTGCCGGCGTCTGTAGATGAAGGCATTAGATATCATCACCTCCCGCTGACATATGGCATTACATGTAGCTTATTGCTTAGTATATTTTATGGGAGAGATAGTTTTGAATACTATTTCTCCAACTATGATTCAGTGTTGCCAGAAGTCCCAAATTATAAGCAGATGAACAAATGGGACTACTGGAAGAGTGAAGACAGATTGGCCAAGTTCTTCATTCCCTGGATTACCTTAGATACTTCACATGCCCGTAGAAATAACCTGACATGCAAAGTGTCAGAAGTCGAGAAGAAGTTCATAGGGCAGGTGGATGATCGTTACAGGAGACAAAAGATTTTGAAAAAATCAGGACAATGGAAAACAGATTGGACCGAGGAAGAGAAGGCACACAAGAGAAAGGGTAGTAGTGGTCCAATAGCTTTAGATAAGACGCAGAGAGGAAAGCTATGTCTTCACCGAGCCAAAACGTATTACGAAAATGTATACGTGGGAGAAGTCAGCTGTGAACATGCTTTCAATATAGAGTACTATACTAAGGATTTCCTGAAGGGAATGCAAGTGATTCCAAATGTGTATTTTGTATGTGGAAGAAATGCCTACGTGAGACTACCTGACAACTGGTATGGATCATGTTACCTAGCAATTGTCTTCCCCAAAATATATCATGCACAAGACTTAGAGATCATCGAGGGCAAGACATCATCGAGGGGAAGGAGAGATATAGGAGATGCAGAAATGGTTGGAGATGTCTTTGGAGCTGTGTTCCCTCTTTTGGGACTAATCCTTAATGATGTTAAAATTAGACGACTGGCAACAGTCGTCGACAGGTTGTCTGCCAGCACTGCTCAGTCCTTAATGCTGGTAGAAGGAGAGATGCAATCGATAAGGGCTATGGTTCTTCAGAACCGTCTTGCGTTAGACGTCCTACTAGCAAAAGAGGGCGGAGTCTGTAAGGCTTTGAAGGTCCAGGAATGTTGTACTTACATTCCAGACAATTCAAAGCCCCTTGAGAAAGTTATTAGGAACATAACTGATATTCACAAGGAGATCGAAGACTTGAGTAGAGAAAATGTCTGGGAAAAGGTGGGCCACGGAATGAGTGAAGTTGGAGGGTGGATCTCCACCCTAGGCAAAAGCTTTGTGTGGTATATGCTAAAACCTATCATCATAATATTGATCTGTGGGATCATATTGTGGGGATTGGTGAGGGTATTCAAATGGTACAGAGCAAAAAGGTCAGAAAGGGCCCAAAGAGAGCAGCTGCAGAGATTGGCTGCCATACAAGATAATCAGTACAGGAGTCTGAGGGCTCTGGAAGCGCAGAGACAAGTTATGCTAGCAATAACTGCAGTTTAAATGTTAGTGATGACCCCGAGAGGTCATCAAAGGGGGGAACTGAGAGAGCGCAAACAGACCTAAATGTATGAGTGCATCACACTTACCTGTAGTAAGCACAAATCATGAGGAGAAATGCCATGAGTGCTAGTAGTATCTGCAATTATATTCTGAATGTATAGCTAATGTAGAGATTTAAGTAGAAGTGGAACTAATACAGAAATGTGTGACACTATATGATTTTATTAGATGTGATTATTCCTGAATCCATGTCGTGTAGCTGTTAAAATGTAAGATGGCATGTGGTTAAACGCAGAATGTGGTAGGCCTCAGGGCCAGAGCTAGAAGGTGTTTCTTTTCACGACATAGATTGCACTAATGTTTTGGTCATTGCATTAATGGGCCATGATGTACAGATGTGTTTACTGAATAATAGAATAAGAGTATTAACATGTTTTAATTAATGAAGAAGTTGAATGCCATAATTATTATGAGAAATGCTGTAGGCCTGAAATGTTTTAACATTGATTTACACGTACTGGTCTGGGCCGAGAAATGTTGCGAAACTTTTTGGAAGTCTATGAGAGTTGGGATCTTGGCTGCAGATGTCTGTCTGCAAGAGAAAAGGGGGGATCCAATTATAAATAATATGAATAGAGGTCTGTTCAGAAGACGGCCCAGACATGGAGGAGGGTTCCGGAATGTTTTAAGGGGTATCAGCGGGCCGGAGAAGAGTCTGAGAAGCAAGGTCAACTCCAACGTATGAGGCCCAATACAAAGCAGCATGGAAAAAGCCAGAAGCTACACCACGTGAGGGGCGTCTCACGAGGGGCGTCTCAAATGTTGTTGACTGTTTTGTATTAGGGACAGCACCCCTGGGTGGAGTTAGAGCAGATGCCTGAGGACCCTTTAGAGAGCGGATGGGTAGGCAGAGAGGGGTCATGACTGGAGAACTATAGGTTTTCACCAAGAGACTAAGAGTGAGAGACTTCCCTTGGGGGTCATTCACTGCTGACACCTTTTGTTAGGTTGAGACTTGGTTAAGTAGGGATACCATCTAGAGCAGGGTAGGGACAGCCTAACCTGTGTGTTTTCCTCCAACTTAAATGAAGGAGAGATCTCAATATGCGTCAATGCTGATAGCTTTATTATTCTTAGAACTTGTGCTGGTAATTTCCGTTGCTCGTCTGAGGGCTTTCAGAGAGCACATGTATGTAGTTGGACCTGTGTATCTCGTGAATCTCATTCTGAGATGCCTGTATTTGCAGCTTATCCTAACCTTACAATAAACTTTTGAAAGCTAGAAGTTGTTTGTGATCTTTTGGAGCGGGGTCCTTTATTGGGTGAACTAACTTGGTAAGAGAGGCACTTTCTTCCCTCAATGACAGGCAACAAAGGTTCAGTCGACCAGATCGAGGTTTAGATCAATAGTGATAAGGTATCGATCAAAATCTCGCCCTTCCAACACTTTAGAGCGAGCCAGCTACAAGTGTTTTTCTAAATACATTTGCAGTAAAGGGTACAGGTTCCTAGACTGTGTAGCTTTGATTTTGCAGCGGTGCTGTGTATATGCACAACACAGCTCGGTCAGGATGCAGATTGTAACTGGACGGACACACAACACAACACACATACTTTAATGCCAGGTTCAAGAGCTGTGCTCACTGAACGCGCCAATGAGAGCTCGAGTAACAATATCCGTGGAGTGTGGTGCTTCACAAATCAATAGTAATGGGTTTAGAGCACTCTGGGGCACAGGGCGCGAGGATCCTGCAACGATTACCACCACAACAACCGAGGATTGCAGAGGTCTGAACCACTTCCGGCAAGCCCCCTGTGCCGCCAGGTTTAAAGGGCCCATTTGGATGAATTATAGTTTATAGGCAATTTATATGGGATAAAGTACCTCGTTCTACATTATAATGCTATTGCAAGGAGTTCCGTGACCAAATAGAGGAATAAGGTCAAAGGAAAAGATCCTTTATAAGGTCTTGGAACAACAAGGTACCTTGCAACAGCCTTATCGTGTATGGCAGTGGGTGCTCCGTGCCTTGTTTAGTCACACCGTCATCCTTCCGACACAATGCTTAGATCCTTTGTGTGCTGCTCTTTGATGTGAAATAGGATATTTGTAAACATGAAGAATTACAATTTTTTTCCAAAATTAAGGACTCCAAAAAAGAAGTAGGATGTTTGTGGCAAAATGTATCATAGTCAGTTTAGTACAACTCAGATTTTCAAATAAGAATTGTGGGTCAGAATGAGTAGAAACAAAGAATGGACAAAATAAATATGTTATCATAAATATTTCCTTTCGATTTATTATTGTCCATCTGGGAAAACAGAGCAGAAGAAAGAAGTTCAGCTTTATTTAAGCCCTGTGTCCTGCCTTTAGCTCTACGCTTCTGGCAGCGGGCATTGTGATGTCAGAACTCACCTGTAATAAATGATTACAATCGAGTGGCTACGTTATTTCTTTATTATAGGTGACTAGGTGTGTCGCAAGTCACCTGCAGTAAGAAAATTAGAGACAGGCTTTTATACAGGGATTGCAGGTTTCCATAAACTATATTATCCTCTCTGCTTCAGTTTTAGTTTGTACATACATCATATATCATATGGGGCAAATAACACTCTAGTGTACATTATAAAGATATTGGAGGTCCTTATAATATACATGAATACATTATAAAGATATTTAAAGTCACTGGTTCACCTTCCTGCCAGGTGACTTTAAAGGTAACAGATGATCAAGGTGGCTAGTAATATCCTTTTCATTTACAACCACGGATCTTTTATTTCTGATAGCGCCTGGCATCGGGAGGGGACGAGTAGAGCGCGAGGGACCTGTGGTAGGGTAAGAAGGCAGAATGCAGTAGAACCCAAAAGAGACACCATGATTTCGAATTGTCATTTCTTTTTAGGAACACTGGGGCGTTGTTG
This sequence comes from Lissotriton helveticus, assembly GCF_964261635.1. Lineage (NCBI taxonomy): Eukaryota > Metazoa > Chordata > Amphibia > Caudata > Salamandridae > Lissotriton > Lissotriton helveticus. The sequence continues at coordinate 66,139,285 of NC_136064.1, forward strand.
CAGCCTGCTCACAGTGGTGGCTGGTCACATGATCAAGTGGAGGAAGTGAGTCTATGTTTTCTCCCTAAGAAACCTTTAGAAACAGAGGTTAAAATGGTGCACTTTGCATTACATTTCACCAGGAATTTATCAAGACTTGTGTGAGTTGCTTGAATCATCCAGTGTCCACATCATAGACGGCTATGGGGCACGGGTAACCACTAATAGAGCCCACCCTAAGCTGCACTTCTCCTGATATGGGGAGGTGAAGCAAACACCAGAAACAACACACTCAATACACTGAGGGCAGTTCCCATCTAACACACAAAACTGGATACGCAGAATGCTTAAAATTGTCTACACCGCTGGCAATCACTCTGGATTGCATTCCAATCCATTGTTTTTTGCTCACAGTGTCACTCTAGTCAGAGGTTCTGATAATGCAAGTTATGCAAGGACCCAGCTCCTCATAGGAGCAGTCCTTTCAGCACTGCCAAGCAAGGCCCCCTCCAGAAGGGCACACAAGCAACCCCAGACCAGACTGGGCCTTATGAGGCCTCACCAGTGAGCTTGGATCCATTGGCACAGTGAGCATGGGACCCACATCTGAGCATGCTCATTGGCTCTTGGGTTGTACATCAAAACAGCCCAAAAGTGACACAGTGCGTGAATAAGGATGGGTGGGGGTGCTACCCAGAGTTAATGGCAGTGGTTCAGACAATTTGAAAGCATTCCTTCCATCACGTTTTGTGTTTTTGGTGTTTAATAGCTGTCGGCTAAGCCACGATGAAATGAAATGAAATGAAATGAAAATTGATTTCTTAAGTGCATGGCTGCCCAAGAGCGTCCCAGCGCTGGTACACACCGCAAGCTTCCATGATCCTCAGACAACGGACTCAGACTCCCTGCGGGAAAAGGAAGGTCTTTAAGGATTTCCGAAACTTCTGGAGACAGGGTTCCAGGCGAAGAGCGACAGGAAGATCGTTCCAGATCTTGGCAACATTCACAGAGAACCTCCAGCCTCCGGAACGTGCTCTCCTCACTCTGGGGATGGTCAGCAAGTTGCTTGCGTCAGAGCGGAGGGAACGCGAGGACTTGTAGGGGCATATAAGGTCCCTGAGAATAGGGGGGCCCTGTGAACAGGGTCACAAGCTACACAACGTAGAAGCATCTTGCAAATTTCTGCGTTCTTGTTGCAAGATATTTCATTAAATAATTCCTAGGTTAAGCCAGCCCAGGGTGAGGAGATAAAATATGAATGGTGTTTACCTACCTGGATTAGTAAATAACCATTGATACATGGCTAATTAAATTTGTGTTCAGGCCCCATGACATCCTGGAAGTGAAGAGAAGTTTCAGTGTAATGGTTGTTGCAACCCTCCACCAATCCTCCTTCCTCAGTACATTAAGATACGTGTATCATTAACCTTGTTAGTGTTCAATAATTAACACACAATTAATCATTAGTACCTTTCAGTTAGAAGCAGATCTTGCCTTTATTTGCATGCTTTTTCCTTTGTAAAATTCGAATTGTTTGGTGTTTGCTACTCTTAAAAGCTAAAATTCGAATTGTTTGCTACTCTTAAAAGCGCTCTCTATCTGCTTTCCATTCTCTGGAGTTATTATATATCTCTTATCAGCTTGCTGTAATGTCTCTGTTTAAAGACAGATGCTAAGGGTGGAAGGTTTACTCAATAATGGGTCTAATGAGGGATTGGTTTGGACCTGCTGACTCTGCTGAAGGTGGATATGAAACTAAGGCTGTGATTACGAGTTTAGGTGTTATTTATCGCACCTGATCAATAATGAGATCACAGGGCATTTTATTTCTCGGGAACAATAAATAACACCTATTATGAGTTGCTGGGAAATGACTTGTAGATTTTGGTGTTCAACCCGTTTGCCACGGCCGTTTCTTCGCAGCAGTGCGGCAGTTTTAAAGAGCGGGCGGGGCTGCGTCGGCCGTTGAACGTTCGCAGCACCCGCCAGGTAGTGCTCCGAACGTTCAACGGCAGCACTGAAAGGGTTAACGCGACAAAATCAGAATGATACAGTAAATACTGTATGTTTTTCTCCTGTTAAATTCTGGCAGGTTTGACCTGCCGATAATTAACCAAGGTTGAGTTATTGAAAGCATCTGGCTGATTATTGGACGCATTAAATACTCACCAAATCATAATTCTGACTCATGCATAAACCGGTGTTTCCGCATCGGTCGGATCACACCGACCACCTTGTAATCAGGCCCAGAGAGGGTTTGTGATCGGTGTTCACTCTGTTCACTCTCACTCTGAGGTTCAGTCTGTTTCTTTATCCTTAATGTTTTTTTCATGAAACTTGTGAGGGTTTCCAGTCCTTGCTCTTGTTTGATGCTTCTTATCATAGGAGCTGTGAGAAAATTCTGTGAAACCTAAATATTTTTTTGAAGATACTTGCATGGACAGTTTTAATAAATATGACAATAATTCATTAAAGCCGAAGGTGAATCATTTGGAAACTGCACATTCTCACTATATTTAGATGTGTGCTGCTATGGAAACATGAGGGGAAACTTTGTCTCTACCCACTGGAAAAAGAAGGATATATAGTTGATTTGTGGACATTGCTGGTCTGTGCACATCCCAGTTACAGTGGGAGGAGCACGTGTGATATTGCAGTGCCCGCTTAGGTATGCTCAGTTATCTGCATTATGGGTGGTAAGTCCTATAACCCCACAAATCACAGTTAGGAGCATATATAGTACCCTGCACTACTCCCTAGGCACAAATCTGTAGGTCCCACCAGGGGAAAAATGCTAGCAAAAGAACAGGACATGAGTTAAGCACTTCAATCAGCTTGTTATACAACATGATCCCTGCTGAAAAGTGAGGTTTTTGGTACATTAAGCGCTTCAATCGGCATGCTATGCTTTTCACTGGTGAAACTTGTAATTGGAGTCGTTTATTGAACCAAATACGTAACGATGCGTACGCTGTTCTTAACTATCGGATGCATTTAACGCCTTAACCGTCGCGGTGAGGGCATTCTATTGAGTGGGCGGGGCTGCGTCGGCCGTTGGCCGACGGCAGCACTGGGGAGCACGGAAGGGGTTAATAGCGATACAATACAAGGGCACTCACAATCAGACCTTAAATGCGGTCGCTTTATTGCGTCATATACGTGGTCTTCATACGTACACCCAGGCATGTCCCTGCTAGCATTCGGTTAGGACAAAGAGGCAGGATTGCTCGGGATTATCTCTATTATGTCACATGACGTCACAATGTAAACAAGACAGAGGAATTAGATGGGCTATGATAAATCTGTAAGGCGATTGAGACAGTCCACCGTGAGCTAAAGTGTTATCACTAACACCTTTTCATCTGCGGACATGCACTCGATTTACATCGCTGTGCGGCGTTCAGACCGCTGTCGCCACAGAATTCAATGCAGGGTCGTCGCGAGGTAACTTCTGAATATGTAGTATTTCAAATATAGACATATGCTGGAGTCGGTTTGCCAGGCCTCTGCCCGCAAAATGCTGCATTGTTTTAAAACCCCTAGCACCTATGTCAAGGGTGTAGCTTCCATTGGTGCAGCAGGTGCAGTGACACCGGGGCCGTCTGAACCATGATTATTGCTTTATTTCACAGTTCAGAAAGCGGCCAGGAAGGCCCATCTTTATTTATTATTATTATTATTAGGGAGTTTTCTAAAGCGCCTGGTTACGCTCAGATGGCGTGTCCCCGCGCTATGGCAAGTGGAAAAGGCAATGCTGGGCCGCATAGTCAGGTGAATTACCGTGTATATAGGTAGGTTTTAAGCTTCTTCCTGAAGCCGAGTTCAGACGGCTCCAATCGAAGATCCAAAGGCAGGGCATTCCAGCTTTTTGCCGCCATATAACGAAAAGATCTGCCTCCCATGCGAGCCTTTCTTATCCTGGGGACCTTTAATAGGCCACCATGGGAGGAGCGCAGGGCGCGAGTAGGTGCGTATCGAGTAACCAGACTCAGAAGTGGTACTGGAGCCTTCCCAGTGAGGATGCGGTGGCAAGTGCAGGGGGCCTTAAATTCGACCCTACTCCTCACTGGGAGCCAGTGAAGGCTCTGAAGAGCTACTTTGGAAGCAAATCTCTTGGGGAATTTGAGAATCAGGCGGGCTGCCGCATTCTGCAGCACCTGGAGGCGGTTTATTGCCTTACTGGTGGCTCCCAGGAACAGCAGATTGCCGTAGTCCAGGCGCGATGTAACGAGAGCATGCACCAGTGTCCTATGGGCCGATGTAGGAAGGAGATCTAAAACCTTCCGCAGACTTTTTAGGACACTGAAGCAGATACCCACCACACGGCCTATCTGAGGGCCAAAGGACAGGTCCGTGTCGAACCAAACTCCAAGGTTCCTAGCTTCCTGACAGGGAGTTGGAACTTCGCCTAAGCAGGAGGGCCACCACGCCGACGACCAAACAGATGGACTCCCCCCCACCACGAGCACCTCGGTCTTGCTGCCGTTTAACTTGAGACAGTTGGTGGACATCCAGGCTGCAAGTTCTTGCATGCAAGCTCTGAAACTGTCCACCGCAAGACCGGGCGCGCGTGAAAGGGAGATAATCAACTGCGTGTCGTCAGCATAGGACACTATGCGTAGACCATGGCTTTCGACAATAGGTGCCACCGGGGAGACATAAAGATTAAATAGGGTGGGGCTCAGGGACGAGCCCTGCGGCACGCCCTGTCCCAACCCGATTTCCCTGGAATAGCATTCTCCCTGGCGAACCTGAAAGCCTCTCCCTGTCAGGAAAATTTGGATCCATTCGAGTGCAGCGCCAGATATCCCGCCACTATTCAGACACTGTAGCAAGGTGGTATGAGCTACAGTGTCGAACGCTGCACTCAGGTCCCATAGGATGAGGGCCATGGTCTGGCCCTCATCCACCCCCTGGCGTAAGGTCTCCACAGCCAACAGAAGTTCTGATTCGGTTGAGTGGCGTGGACGGAAACCAAACTGGGTGTCGTGCAGGAGGGCAGCCTCCTCCACGAAGTCCATCAGTTGCATGTTTACCGTTTTTTCCGCCACTTTGGCCAGGTATGGCAGAAGGGAAATGGGTCGGAGGTTCTCCAACTTTTCGAAGCTGATGTTGGGCTTCTTCCTAAGAGGTAGAACCACCGCCTGTTTCCAATCTCTGGGCACGGTCCTAGTACGAAATGACACGTTCAGCAAGTGTCTGATTTAAGGTTCCAGCACGATCAGGCTTTCCGCTAGCCGTTTCGGCGTGGTTGGGTCCCGGGGGGAGCCGGACTTAACGGACCTACAGATCTTTAAAAGGGCCTCCGGTGCCGGGGTGGCAAAGTTAGCCAGTGTGTGTCTATCCCCCCAATCCCTCGGGACTTCCACAAACTCTGCCCCTACGGTGGAATGACTGGGGAAGGCTGAGTAGATCCTCGCTACTTTCTCGGCGAAGAAGTCTGCAATCCTATCGCAGGATTCCACCGAGCAATCGTCGGGAGTGATGGCTGAATTCCCCCCCGAGAGAGTTTTATAGAGCAGAAACAATTCCTTTACGAAATTCCCAGCTTCGCTAATCCTGATGGCGTAATATGCTGCTTTGGCTTCCTGATTAGCCCATGATAGGTTCGCCTCTCATGTAGGTAGATCTACTTAGCATCTGCAGCAAAAGCCCCTCGCCACTGTCTTTCAGCGCGCTTCAGTGCTGCTTTCGCAGCACGAAGCTCATCACTATACCACGGGGCTGTTTTTTGTGTGCGGCCGCCTGATTTAACGTGGGAGAGTGGGGACGTGCAATCAAGTGCCTCGGTGATGCGATTACAGAGGTTGATATTTGCAGTATCCGCATCATCCCCCCCAGGGCTCCCCCCTCTGGTCAATGCCGCACAAAATTTAGCCTGGGAGAAGGTTGCCCATCTCCGCCTAGGATGGTGCAATAGTGCGGGCTCCGGCAATCTTGCCCCTGGGATGCGTATAGAGAATGGTACCAGATGATGATCCGACCAGGGGATAGGAATAGGATCCATAGCTTCTACTTCTCCCCAGTTGACAAATATGGGATCTAGCAAGTGGCCCAGCTGATGAGTAGGACCCCCTACTATCTGGTTTAACTGGAGGGCTCCAAACGTCTGGCAGAAGTCCCTGGCAGCGTTGTCCATGGGGTCATTCAGATGTAAATTAAGATCCCCTAATACCAGGAACTTGTCTCTGCGCAGCGCGGCCTCCATAATGCCTTCTACCAGACTCTCCCCAAATCTGGCCATAGGGCCTGGAGGTCTATAAATCAGAAGACCCTTCTGCGTGTATCTTTCCTTAACTTTAATGGTGAAACTCCCTGCCTCACTATCCAGGATGGGGGAGCGGTCTAGCTGACATCGTAGGTTTTGCTTGGCTACAATAGCGATGCCCCCTCCTCTACCATTAGGTCTATCCAGGCTAAGCATTGTATAGCCCTCTGGTAGCGCCTCTAAGGCATCGGGGGTGGAGCATTCATCTAACCACGTCTCTGTGAGAAACACAAGAGCCCACTGTTTTTCAGTGAGTAGATCATAGAGATCTAGCTTATGTTTCCACAGGGAGTGTGCGTTGAGCAGGCCGCAGTCCAGGTTGTGGTCTCTAGAGGCCACCACCCTGCCAAAGTCATAGGAGAAGTGGCAGTGCTCACAGACCCTGGTGTCCTCCACTCGCATGTTATGCAGACATGAATTGGAAAAGGTACTGCGGAGAGCCAACAACTCCTGCCTGCTCCACCATATGTGCCCTGACCGACGGGCATAGGGACTAGCCCTGGCCCACGACCGGCCGCGGACGGGCGCAGACGGGCTTAACTTAGGCGCAACTTCGGCGCGCCTTCGTCGCGCCCGCTGCGCTTGTCCGCTGCGCTGCCGATTGCACATCCGTCTTATATGCCCCCCAGCGTCCCAACAACTAGAGCGCTGCACGTACCTGCCGGAAGTAGCTGGCTCGGACCTTCCATGCCCTCTGCTCGAACGGTGCTAGTCACCGGCGTCAGAACGAGGCGGGAAGGAGGGACGAGTCCAGCGCTTCTGTGTACCGTTGCTGCAACTGCCTGCCTGCCTTCAGGTAAGAACCTCAGCAGAGCAGAGTGCAGAATGCCCCCAGAACAATAAGCACAGTGCGAGTGCAATTCGAGCAGCACACGGGTAGCGTCCGCGCTCTCGCGCTCGCGCTCACAAATGCCCAAGACTAATTTAAAAAGAGGCATTCAGCCTCATGACACACTAGCTGCGCGTGGGCCACAGCACACACTCTCCTACAACCTCACTGAAGACATTCAATACTACTCTCGGGGCGCTGGAACTTGGTGAACGAACAGAAGGTGTAAAAAACACCCTCAAAATAACATTGAAGAACTTCAGAACTCCAGCAATGGTATTATTTATTTATAGGTTTTAAATAGTGCTAGCTAGACCCAAAGGTATCAGAGGCCTTTACATATAATCCAAGGTCGTTTGACTGAAGTACGCACATATATACACGCAAAGAAAATTATTAAGCAGTCAAGGTAGTTACATTATGTGGTCATCAGAACAGCATAAGTCAATGGAGTAAATTACGAAGTCGACAGCTGAAACAATCAATCAAACGCTGCAATGGGTCTTGTCGGTTTGTGTGTGAGCTTTAGGAACATAGCTTGGTTTGCATGCATTTTGGAGTATTTGTTGAGCAGTAGGTATATAAGGTCCCATTTTAGGCAGGAAAAAGAAGGGTTGCAGCGGAGATTTCTAGGGAGTGAGTTCCAGATCCTGGGCACATTCCCAGAGAATGAGCGTTTCTGGGAGGATTTCTTTTTCAGTTTGGGGGTTATGAGAAGAAGTGAGTTGGAGCTTCTCAGAGTCCTGGCTCTTCTGCTTTAGAAAGTTTGATATCTAGATGGGGTTATGTGTATAAAGGGCTTTGTGGGTGATGCAAGAAGTCTTGTAGATACATCTTCCTTCGATGGGGATCCAATTGAGGTCTTGAGGGTCGGTGGGATGTGCTGAAACCATTTAGAATCTGTTAGGAGCCAGGCTGCCGTGTTAAGAACTGTTCTTGGGGAGCAAGAGGAATTTTCCGAGTCCCTGTGAAGATGATGTTACCTTAATTCAGTTTTGAGAAGACTAGAGATTGCACTACCATCTTAAAATCATCACAAGGATGAAAGGTTTGATTTTCCTGAGGTGTTATAGTGTGTAGAGCGCTCTTTTGGCTGAGTGGTTGATATGGTCCTTCATCAACATGTTTTGTCCAGACTGATGCTCAAGGACTTTACGGAGTTGGATAGCATGAGAGAACTATTTAAGGCGTCCACATTCATGAGCCAATCTAGGATTGGTAGAGAGTTGTTTTAGGGGAGAAAAGTAGTAGTTCCATTTTGTTGGGGTTCAGCTTTAAGTGGTTGGTGTTAAGCCAAGTTTGCATCTTACTTAGTGTGGCATTCAGATGTAGGATGTCACTGGGTGATTTAATTTTGTAGTAAAGTTGTTTGGCATCGGCATATAGGTGATATTTGACCCCTGCTTGGTTAAGGATAACAGTAAAGGTTGACCCCATGCCTTGGGGTACACTATGTGGAACTAGTGTAGGTTTCAAGAGACAGTTGGTGATTTTTATTTGTTGCGAGCGATGTTGCAGGTAAGATGTGAACTATCTTAGGACTGTGCCATTGATACCAGTGTGGTTATTGAGGGTCTTAAGTAAAACTGTATGTTTTACGGTATTAAAAGCTGCAGATAAGTCAAGTAGAATTAGGAGGCACGTGTCACCTTCATCCAAGGATCTGTCAATGTCATCTAAAAAAATTGAGCATTGCAGTTTCTGTGCTACAGCCTTTCCTGAAGCATTGGAAGGTGTCATAAAGGTTGAATGTGTCTATATGTTGCTTGTGTTTTTGTAGGACACACTTCTCTATTGTTTTGGCTAGGAAAGGGAGGTTTGTGATAGGTCTGACGTTATTCAGGTCGTGTCGGTCCACTCCTGGTTGTTAGGTCGACCTTCAGCATGCATGCGTTGTCTGCAAGACCTATTGTCATTTTTTAAAAAACCTTTTATCCCGCCTGCTACTTAACATTGGCTCACTCTAGTGTCAGTCTTCTCTGGTGCCTCCTAACTCGTTCCCCATGCCGCTATGTCACTTCCATTCACTGCTGAGGCGCACCGGTAAAGTACAGTTTAATCGCGCTTTCCGTCCTTTTCTGTGGGAGAACTCGTTTATTTTATTTGTTTCCTGCTTCCTGCTCTTCGCAAGCTCTACAATCACGCTCTGCGGTCAACAACGCTCACAGCTGGTGGACAGAATGTATTTTTCAATTTATATACCACGGGCTGCCATGCACATACTTTTTATGTAGATGAGTGTTGTGCTTTTTTTTTACCACAGCGCCCATTTCCATTTTTAGGTTTCGCCTAGCGAAGGCTGCGCTTGCGCAATCTCCACTGGGAGAAAACTGATGTTTTAGAGTACGGGGCTTGAACCCGCCCCTCTTCTCCATTGGCTGGCCTCGTAAATGCTGGCCAGCCATTGGAGGAGAGGGGCGTCACTCTGTTCAAGCTTCGTCTTTTTGGGATTGAGGGGTGCGTTTTTTCGTTTCTTTCTCTTTTTCTTCCCATTGGCTGGAATTTTACATTCCAGCCAATGGGAAGCGGAGAGAAAGAAAAACACGCCCCTCAATCCCGAAAATGACGGGCGTTTCTCCGAGCCATTTTTTAATGGCCTCGGAGAAACATGGGGTGTGGAGTGCTCCTCTCTTGCCTTCCGATCTCCGGAAGGCAAGAGAGAAGCGCTCCACACCACCATGTTTCTCCGAGGTCATTCAGAAATGGCTCGGAGAAACGCCCGTCATTTTCGGGGGGGGGGGAGTGTTTTTTTAAAGTGTGTTTCTCAAAGGCCTGTTTCTATATAGTGTGCACAAAAAACGGATAGTTTAGGGCGAGTTGCTGAGGAGCTACAATTCACCGACAAGGTGGCAGGGGTGCACATTGCTGTCCGCAGTCCTTGCAGAAAGGGGAGATTTAGAGCTGGTAATGCGTGGGGAAAGAGCAGAGGGACAAATAATGCTGGAAGTAACAGGAGAGGTCGAAGTAATCCAAGAGTTATTGGTTTGATTTGTAACCTGCGAGGAGGGTTCAGGTGGACCCTCGTGGGCACAGCGTTGGCGGACAGGTGCCTGCCTGGTAATACCTGGATCAATAGCAGCAGGGCGGATTATTCCCGAGTCCATGGACGGGCATTCGTTTTCAGAGGCGTCGGGAATAACCCAGCAGGAGTTATTGGAGAGTGAGCTGGGTTTACAGCGAGATTTGCTAAGACAGGCATGGAATTCTGGGGCCAGAAACCCTGGAGAGACCGTGGGCGGTCGAATCACCCGTGCATTAGAGGCACGGCATTCCTCGGGGCGGCTGGCCACGTTGGGGCGGAGTTTAGAGCGTTGTTCATTGCGAGGGAAGGTCTGGGAGCAAGTAGAGGCGGGTAGGTCCGTTGGGCGGCTATGAGGGATCATGCATGGAGAAGATGGAGTGTCAGAGACAGGTTAGGAGGCACGGAAATTGACACCTTGAAAGCGGCAGACGAGAAAGGAGTGCGAGCGGGGCCCACAGGCACCGCACATCAACTAACTCCGCTAGGAGCAAGAACATCTGTTACGTAAAGCGTGTGACCTAGCAGGCACTGTGAGGTACGTGTGACACGACGGTAGCTTTCTGCGTCGCACAATCCAGTTTCATCCACATCCTGTCGTCCACTGGTTAGTTAAACACACATTATTAAATGTTACCGCTTAATCCAGGCTACACACTGTCTCGGTGGTCGCTGCTTTTATTCCCTTTGGGCTGCCATCTTGTCCATTCACTTGTTTAAATAACAAAACACAGTCTATTTTCAGTGCGCCTGTGAACCAGCTCGGTACACTGGGCAGCTGTGCGGCTTCTGGTCTTGTTCGCATTTTACACAGATAGGTTTTGGGTAACGGAACCTTATAGTTTTACATTCAAACGATTTCCAGCCCCGTAACCGAGTGTTTTTTGTGACCTTTATCTCTCAGGAAATCCATAAGAAAAAGAAGCGCCCATTGTCTGCTCAGACCGGTGTTGTTCTCCTGATAGATGAGGAATTGTGTCCCTTAAGGTAATATTCAAGACAGCATTTCAAATGAAGTAAACACTGACTCAAACAAGCATAATAGTATGCAATATATTTTTCCCTTTCTGATGCAATATCCTCAGAGCTCATCTTTAATGTCCCCCATCAACTCTCACTGTGGTAACTTCACAAAAACTCATAACTGGCTATTGCTCTGAGAAAATTTGAAACATCCAGTCGCATGCAGGGCTAAGCCCACATGTCTTACTCTGCTCTGACTAACTACTGCCCATGCCTCTGTGTGTGGGGCTGTCTGTGTGTGTGGGGGGCTCTGCGTGTGTGTGGGGGGGCTCTGTGTGTGTGTGGGGGGCTCTGTGTGTGTGTGGCTCTGTGTGTGTGGGGGGGCTCTGTGTGTGTGTGTGTGGCTCTGTGTGTGTGTGGGGGGGCTCTGTGAGTGTGTGTGTGGGGCTCTGTGTGTGTGGGGGGCTCTGTGTGTGTCGGGGGCTCTGTGTGTGTGTGGGGCTGTGTGTGTGTGTGGCTCTGTGTGTGTGGGGGGCTCTGTGTGTGGGGGGGGGCTCTGTGTGTGTGGGGGGGCTCTGTGTGTGTGTGTGTGTGTGTGGCTCTGTGTGTGTGTGGCTCTGTGTGTGTGGATCTGTGTGTGGGGGGCTCTGTGTGTGTGTGTGGGGGGGGGGGCTATGTGAGTGTGTGTGTGGGGCTCTGTGTGTGTGGGGCTCTGTGTGTGTGGGGGGGCTCTGTGTGTGTGGGGGGGCTCTGTGTGTGTGTGGGGCTCTGTGTGTGGGGGGGCTGTGTGTGGGGGGCTCTGTGTGTGTGTGGGGGGCTCTGTGTGTGTGTGTGTGAGGCTCTGTGTGTGGGGGGGCTCTGTGTGTGTGGGGGGCTCTGTGTGTGGGGCTCTGTGTGTGTGTGGGGGGCTCTGTGTGTGTGGGGGGGGCTCTGTGTGTGGGGGGCTCTGTGTGTGTGTGGGGGGCTCTGTGTGTGTGTGGGGGGCTCTGTGTGTGTGGGGGGCTCTGTGTGTGGGGGGCTCTGTGTGTGTGTGGGGGCTCTGTGTGTGCGTGTGTGGGTCTGTGAATTTGTGTGTGCCATTTGCGAGAGATTAAGCTATTGGCATTGTAAATGACAATGCCATGTATTTATCTGTTTTCAAAACCAACACATAAATAAAAAAATGGTCATTTACAATACCAATAGCTCTAACTTTTGCAAAGGCGAGACCGTTGCATTGTAAATGCTTGTTAAAGGAGGCTTCACCACTAGAGAAACCAGAGCACAAGGGGTCAAAGCCGTCCCAGAACCAGCCCCCTGTTTTAGTAGGGTGGCTAATAGGCATCCTTTCTTCTAATGCGCTCATCTCACAGCCCTGGCCATTTTTTGCAGAGTTTTATATAGCGCGAACATGACCCGAACCGAATCAGGTATCAGAGCGTCTTACATAGCACCAGTTACGTTACATGAGGACGGACACATATTCATTTTAGGCACGGGGAGATTAAGTGATTTGCCCAGAATCACAGGAGGTTTTGGCGTCGTTACCCAGACTCGAATCCAGATCCCCAGGTCCGAGGTCGAGTGCCTTAGCCGTTAGGCCAACTACTGTGGCTGTCCCCTTTGCCCCACACACTACCCCATACTCCAATCATTAAGTCTACTCGACCTTTGTAGGAAAACTGGTGAACACATGAGCCCAAGAACATAAACTATTTGGCAGACAAGAGTGTTACAAAGAGGAAAAATGCTGAAAAGTTACTATCCACTCGGAAAACAGTAAGTTTTAGAAAGACATCGGAAAAACAGAATAAATGTGATCGAAATACAAAACTCATTTGATAGGTCTATATATGTTATTAAGGCTCAAATTAAGAGCCCTTTTAAAAAATATCATCTCAAATATTAACTCGAGTTTTAAAACCAGGTTAATTTTCAGGGCAACAGAGCAAGACAACGTAATCAATAAAAGACACAGTGGGAATCAAGCGTCCATATCTGCGCAACCTTTAAATGCTGGAGTTGCATTTACTCTTTTGTATTGCATCTCACTCGATTTCACGCATTTTAGTTCGTACATATGCAGCTACAGGGCAAAGAACGGAAAAGTAAATGCGGTTTAGGGACTGAGGTGTAACCTTTTATTCCCTCGCTTCGGCCTCAAGAGTGTGCAAACTTTACAATCACAAGCTGGCATGCTTTAATGATATTTCTGAGAACATGCCATTGCATTAATTCTACAGGATTAAAACCTAAACAGCTGGATTGGCTAATAATGCTTTAAAGCTTTCTTGTAGTACACATTACTCCTCCAAATAACCACTGAGAACTGTACTATACTTGGTTGGCTGTCGTGTTTGAGTGGTGAACCTTGGCTTTTTTAACGAAACAGACCATGAACAACTTACTAAAGAATGATACTGTAATGATGTCACATACAATGAAATCGCTGACTCAGTTAGCCTTGTTAACTGTTCTTTTATTGTATGATAACTCTCCAAGAAGAGCGCCGAGCCGGCGCTACGCTATCGCGGGTGCCACGCCTCTCAATGCGCTGCGCGCGCAGTCCGCCACAAAATGGCCGCCGCACGTCACGTAGCTACGTGACGTGCATAGACTAGTGCGCGCCACTACATATCTCCCTTTTTTCCAAACAGTATAAGAGTCACTTACAGTTCAAATGTTCATTTCAAAATCTCGAAACCTAGCTGGTTTCACCACAGACCTTCCGCTCCTGGTCACCTGGGTCGAGCTCTCCTGGGACCCTTGATTCGGCACCTCGGCGCTTCTTCCCTCTCTCTGTCCAGCCATGTTCTCCTCCATGCTTCTTCTTTCCTCTGTTAGTTCATCTCTATCGCTTCCTTCTCCATGTTGCTCGCCAGTGCCTTGCTCCCCCTCTGCATTCGGTTCTTCTCCGTCGTCCCACTCAGCTCCAAGTTGCTCCCATTGTAGAACTTTGTTACACCTGGCCATGCGATCTTGGGACCACACGTTGCCGTCACTCAGCAAGGCCGCTCGATCGTACACCTCCTTGACTTGCATGGGCCTGCTGTATTTACTGTCTCCCTTTTTCTGTAACGTTGCCAACTTTACTCTTACCCACTCATCCTTTTCCAATCTTGTCCCCTTTACATTCTTCCGTTTGTTGTAGTGGTTGGTATATAGTCCACGGACTTGATAATTCTCGCCTCGGTGCCTACTTGAATCATGGGTTCACACTCTGCAGCGCTGGGCAATAGCTTGCTTAATGTCCACTACGGCCCCCCGTGGCGGGATGCCTGGTCTTCACCTTGGGGATGCCCAGTAAGGGTAATCTCGCAGGGAAAGCCAGGACGGGTTCCCAAAGCAAGCGCTAAGAGACCTGTCGGTGATTTGGCGCTATATAAATCGAAATTAACATAACATAACATAACATATATCAACTGCGCTTTTTCTAGGTTGGCACGTACCACCGCCGGGGACCATTCGCTGGTGATAACCTTCTCCTTCCAAATCCGATTGTCATGTGTGAAGGGTTCTCGCCCTCTCAGGACCTGTTCCCGTTGGGGTAATCCTGTAGGCCCATACCATGTTCTCTATGGCTTTCTCCCAATCTTTGTTGCAGGAAATCGCTGCTTGTACGGCACCCATCACCACTCGGTTAAACCGTTCCACCAAGCCGTTCCCAGCGGGATGGTAGATCGCTGTGTGTCTGATGGCTATGCCGTTCCTTTGCATGAATTTGTTCCACTTTTCTGACGTGAATTGGGGGCCATTATCGCTCAATATGGACTTGGGTATGCCCTCCCTCACGAAAGTGTCCGACTGAAATTTAAGGATGTTCTCAGTGTCCATGGTCTCATCCACTTTCAACTCGGGCCATTTGGAGTATCGATCCATGAGGACACATACGTACTTCTGAGTGCCCTGGCCATCAAGGATGGGTCCCAATATGTCTATAGACAATTCTTCCCACGGGTTCTGCAGGGTTTCGAACCGTCCTAGCGCGGGGCGCAGGGGCTTAAGTGTTTTGTCTGCTCCCTGGCACTGTGGACATTCTCTGACATGCCTCTCCACTCTTATGTCCATGCCTGGCCACCAGTAATTTTGTTTGGCCCTTAACTTCAACTTCCCAATGCCTAGATGGCCCTCATGTAACAAGTCCAGTAACTGGGTTATGAGTTTTCTCGGAGGGATTACCTTGTCCCCTCTGTATGTGAACACTCCTTTGTCCCCCACCGACAATTCTTCTCTGACTTCACAGTAGGGCTTGATATCTTCGCTCACATGTCTTTTGTCTGGCCACCCCTTGATAATGTACCTCTTCACTTCCTTCAATACGCTGTCCTCCTCGTATTCCTCGGTCCACTCCTGGTAGCTGATGACTTTACCTTGATCCCCCACCAGGGCCACCAGTTCCTTTTGGTCTGTGGGGTCTTCTTCTCCAGGCTCCATTGCTGCCGCCCTGCTCAGATAGTCAGCCACTCGGTTGCGATTCCCTGGGATGTACTCCACATCGTATCTGAATTCGAGTAGTTTCAGAGACATCTTCGATATTCTGGGCGTAGCGTTAGCATGTCCACTCGATGTTAGCACCTTTACCAATGGCTTATGATCCGTCCTGAGCAGGAATCTGGTGCCCCATAGGAACTGCCGAAATCTCGCTGTGGCCCACACTACAGCCAGCATCTCCTTCTCGATCACGCTGTACTTGCTTTCGGTGGCCGTCAGCGCCCTGGATGCAAAACTGATCGTCTCCATCTGTCCTTGTCCTCGTTCTTGCATGAGCACTGCTCCCAGGCCCTTGTCGCTGGCATCGGTTGTGAGCATGGTAGTGCCCTGTGGGTCGTATCCTTTTAGTGGCACTGCTCCCGTGACATCCCTCTTGATGGTATCAAACTCCTGTTGTGCCTCTGGCGTCCATTCAAAACTGGTGCTTTCCCTGGTCAGCATCCTCATATGGTGCGTTTTGGAAGCAAAGTGTACCACAAACTTACTGTAATACTCCGCCATGCCCAAAAACGACCTGACCTCCTCCTTGTTGGTGGGGGGCGGAGCTTCAGCGATTGCCTTTACGTTGTCTGCTTTTGGTGTGATGCCCTGCGCCCCAATCTCATGACCTAGGTAGGTCACCGACTCCAGGCCCAAACGGCATTTGGTCCATTCTGCCGTGAGGCCTTTGCTTTCCAGGGTTTTCAGCACTTTTCCAAGTTTCTGATCGTGGTCCATTCTGTCTCGCCCCATTACCAGAATGTCATCCTGGAAATACTGGATGCCGGTTAAGTTCTTAAACAGTTGGTGCATTAACCTTTAGAATACCGCAGCCACCGAGGCCAGTCCGAACAGCATGCGGCAGAACTGGTAGCATCCGAATGGGGTGATGAAAGACGTAAGTTTCCTGCTGTCAGGGTGCAATACTACTTGGTGGTACGCGGAGGTCAAATCGATTGTGGAGTACCATTTGACCCCTCTGGTCTTTGCCAACATTTCGTCGATCCTTGGGAGGGGAAATTTCTCCACGACAATGTTCTTATTTAGCTCTCTCAGGTCGACGCAGAGCCTGACCTTTCAATCCGGCTTCATGACTACCACCAAGGGTGCGAGCCACTCTGTGCAGGTGATGGGTTCAATTATCCCCTTACTCTCCAATTCTTGAAGCTCCTTTTGGACTGCCTCTCTTACCGCTATGGGTATATTTCTCACTTTGTGAGCAACTGGAACGGCGTCCTCCTTGAGCACGATCTTATGTTGGAATCTTTCAAGTTTTCCCACCGTGCCTCCAAACACTCTTGGGTAGTCCTCTTTCCATTTGGTGAGATTGGGCCATGTGTCTGGTTCCGTGAGCAAAATCTGTTCTTTGCCTCCCGGGTCTAACTTGATTCCCAGGTCGCCCTGGTCCAGCCACCCCAAGACGGACGGTCCTCTCTCTGAGATGTACAGCTTGCATAACGCTGATCTGCCTCTGAACTCAAACTTCAAGAGTCTATACCCCACCATTGGGATGCGATCGCCATTATATGTGACTGGTCGGATGTCCAATTTCTCCAGCTCCGGTCCTATCTTCGGTCTGAATGTTTCCTCCCACACTGCTCTTTGTATTATCGTGTAGGGGGAACCTGTATCCGCTACTACACTGATGGTTACTCCTCCCATCTTCATTTCCAACACAGGTTTGTTTGTCCTTTTCCCATCTATACACATTATCTGGTCGTATATGCATAGGACTGCCGTCTCTTCCTGATTCTCTTCTTCCTGGTCTACGTACTTCACCACGCTCTTGGACATTTTCTTCCGGCACACTTTCTCGTAATGACCGATGATGCCACAGTGTAAGCACTTGGCCCTGAACGCGGGGCATCTTCTGTCGTGTGCCTCATGGGACCAGCTTCCGCACCTGTAGCACGTTTTCTTGTTGCCACTGCCTTCCTGTCTCTTTTGCAATCCGGTGTTGCCCTGCCATTTGTTGGATCCCTTCGGCGTAGCGCCTCTGTACCTCTGATCTTTGCGAGGTTCTTCTTCCTGTATCTTGTTCACCATGGCTGCGGTTGGCGGTTCTTTCTTGGTTGCGTCGGCGCACCTCCGTGCGAGTTCTGCCCTCTTGACGATGACCATTACATCCTTGAGTGTGGTGTCTCCACTTGCCCATAGCTTGTCCTGGACGTTCGTGCTGGAGGTGTGCATTACTATTTGGTCTTTGATAAACTCTTCCTCCCACAGGCCATACCTGCACGTGGTCGCTAGTTTCTTCAGGGCCGCTACATATTCCTCAATCGACTCTCCAGCCCGTTGTTTTCTCTGCTGGAAGTTGAATCTATCGACCGACACACATACCGTGGGCCGATAATGTTCGTTCAGGTCGTCGATAGCATGGGCGTACACATCATCGTCTGAGCCATCTCTCTGTTTGGGCACCAGGCTTTTATATATTCTGAGTCCTTCTGGCCCCAGATTGAGTAATAGTATACGTTTTTTCCTGTTGGGCTTGAAAGTCTCTTCATTCTCGTCCTCTAGGACCTCTATGAAATTGTTTATGTATTCACGCCAGTCTTCCCACTTCATCAGTGGTTCTCCTGGCTTCGGGAGGAACTGGACTGGTGCAATGGCGTATCCCGCTGGTGCGCTCATTTTCTCCTCCTTGACCGTCGTCGTTCTGGTTCCTTTCCCTGTGGGGCTCCCTGGGGTGCTATCCGTCTCTTCCTTCTTGGTATGCACTTGGGGACTCTCTGCGTCAGCCCCCTCACCCTCCTTTAGGGTAGCCAGTTCGGACTTCTCTGTGGATAGCGTGGGCGGGGTGCGACGCGCTGTCTGGCTATTATGGGGTCTCTATGCCACCTTCTTATCGTGTGGGTGGTAATGGCTCTGTTGCGCTCTTCAGGGTACGGTACCTCGTGTGGTGCTTGCAGTCCCGGTGGTTCCCAGTTGCGCTGCACAGGGTTGCTGCTCAGCTGTTCTAGTCCCCTTCAGGCTGTGTGACACTTGCTGCTTGGAGTTCTGCAGGCTCCTTGTGTCTGCGTGGATGGGGCTCTGCAGCGTCTCCCTCTACCACGTGGTGGGTGTGTTGCCTTCCGTTTTTTTGTTTTTTTTCTGGATGTTCTGGTCGTATCCCGACCTCGTCGCCACTGTAATGATGTCACATACAATGAAATCGCTGACTCAGTTAGCCTTGTTAACTGTTCTTTTATTGTATGACAACTCTCCCTGAAGAGCGCCGAGCCGGCGCTACGCTATCGCGGGTGCCGCGCCTCTCAATGCGCTGCGCGCGCAGTCCGCCACAAAATGGCCGCCGCACGTCACTTAGCTACGTGACGTGCATAGACTAGTGCGCGCCACTACAGATACTGATGACAAAGTACATCAGAGGGGGAAGCGTATTAAGTTACAGTTTTGGGGCAAAGAAGGAATTACTCTTTGCTCAGAAATATATCTGTTCATTCAATGGCATTCGTTAGGGAAGAGCTCTATTTTCAACATCTATAAAAAGTGAGGGTGTTTAACCCGTTCAGTGTGTCGGATGACCCCCCCCCCCCCCGCTGTCCGACGTCATGGTGGGCGTGTGCAGAGGACGGCCGGGGGCCGTCTGAACCACGCCCACTCATTAATTCTTCCGCACCGCAGTGGAATTCACGCCGCGGTCAACTGGTTACACCTTAATTTAACACTCCAAGCGCTGCTGATAGTTAAGGAAACAAGGAGACCACCTGTGTTGGCTTCCAACGCAATTTGCATATTTAAAACAAAACATAAGCATACTTGGAGATCAGCTCCGATTCTGGCAATAGGAGAACCGGTTTCTACTCCTTTCAGATCTGTGTCTTTAAAATTAATTTCTTCGGGGCACATTATTTTACACAGAGGAGCTGCAAACTGCTGCAGTGCATTCTAGACACATTTCCAAACCAGACCACATAATTCTACACCAAGCCACATAATACACATCAGCAACACAATTACACTACATACATCCAAACCACACAATTCCACATCATGTCACAAAATCCAACAGCACACACCACATAATAAAACTCCTGTAATACCACTCCACAACACAAAACACCATTCCACTACTTAACACAATCCCACTCCACATATTACAGTACACTCAATACCACATAATTAGTATCCACATAATTCCACTGCACACCATGCCACATATTTCCACTACAAAATGCACTCCACCCCACACAATTCCTTGCCACACAATTCCACAACAATTCCAATACACCCTACATAATTCCACTACACACCAAATACATGTACTCCATAACTCATGGGTAAAACACTATCATTTATAACACCAATAGCTTTAATTCAAGCAAATGCGAAACCTATTGCAAACCCAATGCTTTTTTGAGTACAAGTGTGATTTGACCTAGTGGAAAGGTGCCAGGTACACTGCCCGAGGAGAGAGATGTGTTGACGATTTTTGTCCAGAATGGGTAATGATGTGGTTGAGGTTGTGTACTATTGTGGATGGGAGGCTGGGCTTCAAGTACACAATTATATAGAAAACTTCACTATCATAGGTTTAACATTGTAGAAGTTCATAGAGAGCACCATTAAAAACTGAAGTCAAAGGTCAGGGAGTGTCTTCTGTCAAACTGCTGCTTGTAAAAATGCAGATCATGCTTAGATTTCCTTTTGGGGGGGTGGGGTATGTGAGAGGAGTTTGTAATGTGAAAATTGTGACAATCTTGCTGGGGTACAAGAAGTGCGAAAGGTTAAATAGTTTTAATATACAAGTTGATTTTGATACTTGTAAATAAACTTGACAACTACTTCAAACTATATCAGCAGCAAGAAAGTACCAACAAGGCACGTTGCATGTTTTAATTTAGACTTGGGTTGGAAACAAAGATTTTAACAGGGTGCAAACACACCGAGACACTTAACTTGAAACCAGATGCCCGTACATATTATTGTGTGCGCGCATTATGCGTTCTGCTGGAAAACTGCATGTATGATTAATGTTGTACCCCATCAGTCACAGGGCAAAGCTACATCACATCATACAACAACGGTGGTGCATCACATCAGCAAAACTCTGCTGGAAAATGAGTATGGACAATTGTGCAAAGCCACAGAGGCACAGAATAGGGTGCCATGGCCCCTAATGCAAGGGGGAGAAAGTACCCCCTCACCCAAAGTGGGAGGTAAAAAACAATAGTTGGGATGCAATAGGACCCTAATACCGAGTCATAGAGCGCCATCACTTTCTGCACCGTTTCTGGCAATAGCCTGCTTCATATGTGTCACCCAATGTAAACACTGCATTGGAGGGTAGAAGCATTTTTCCTTCCACTTTAGCAGTGTGATGTCAGGACCTGATCCACCCAGCTGTTTGAGAGCCTAATAAAGGGTTTGTAGCTGATTCTGCAGTTGGCACCCAGGATTGGACATGAATGACTGATTCCACTATGTGAATATCAATTGAAGGCATTTGAGGCACCCAAAGTAGAACCATAGCCACCATATTTCAAAGAAAAAAAAAAATCAAGAAAAATATTTCAGCAAAGTACCAGAGTAATTCTGTGGGGGTGCCATAAATAGGAAATACCTTAAAACGCCTTAAAATACATAATTCAATATCTTATTTTAAACATTTTTAAGAAAAAAATCTTAGCAAGTCATTTAAAAAATAATACACAACAACATTATAAGTTTATTACACACTGTAAATATAATAATCGTAAATTAAATAGCATGGCACACATTGAGCATGGGGTGGTGAGGTGATGGAATAGAGCTGTGAGCTGAGTTGAGAGTCTACAAGGGGGGTGGGGGGCAAATATGATTTCAAAATCAGAAAAGAGACGAGGAAGGGAAGCTCAGAGAGAGTTTGGGGGACTTTAAGAGGCGATTCTGACGACCATTTATGGCCAGGACACCTATCCTGAAAACTGTCCCAGCACCTCTGGCTCACACTGCAACACATGCACAATGCGGTGAGTGACAGCGAGTGTGCGGAAACATGGCCATTTACTCAGCAGCTCTAAAAGAAAGTAAGAGACCCGGCACAAAGATTACCTGCCTCAGGTTCCAGGAATGCAAAGGACTTCTTAACCTATGTGGGGAGACCCAGTACTGGAGTGTGCATATAGTACCGAAATGTGCTAACTATTCCCATAAGCGCGACACAGCAGGCTCCAACCAAGCACCATGTTTGCTGATGCTGTCATCTTTATTCATCTTGTCCACATACAGAAAAGAGAGAATGGTGGAGCCCAACACCCACATTAGCCAGCCACCACTTGCAGTCCACTTTCAAAGTGCTTCTAGGGATGCCAGAGCACCTATTTCTGGTAGGTTGTGGGCACAAAACAAAATACTTGGGTGGTCAAGTGGCTCAGACGCATCATGCACCTTGGCAACTGTACGTCCACTGCAGATGTGTCAGCCTTCACACAGTCTAAGCAGCTTCAGTCCACCAACTACCCCTCTGGGATTGGCTGACCATCAAAGTGTAAGCTTCAGGTGCAGGTGTGCAGTCTGTTGCCCAGATGGGCAGGGAATGATGGATGAAATCTGTATGGTGTGAGAATGTACATAGCCATGCTTGGCGTGAGTGCCATAAACTCCGCCTGCTGTTTATGTCATTGTGCAGAATAAACATGATTGATGTGATCTGCAGCCAATGAATCTTGGTTGGAGGGAAGACCACTTATTCCTGAGGCTAGGGATCTCACAAATTGTCTGTAATATTTTTATTGAATGTAACCAGTAGCATTTTCTGAAATTGATTTTGAGTTCTACCTTCACAATGTAATTGCAAAAAAAAAAACTATTGTAAAGCCGGAAATTCACTATCTATGCAATAAAAGTGCAATGCAGTGGTGTACAATATTGTGAACAAAGTGCCGTGGTCAGAGGAGATGGTTTATGATGGCTAAATTAGATAAATGTACATACAATCGATCAAACTTTTAATAAATTCCATGACCACTGGCTACATGACCACCGGATACTAAAAATCTGCCTTCTCACATAATCAAATATAATATTATACAATTTACTGCTGTTGCATTATGTGTGAGCAAATTCACCTCAACTGTAAATTTGAGTTTTGTGAGAACAAAATGTAATATCCCATTTGTAAATAGAGGTATTTGTGTACCTAACTCAAACGTAGGTGTGCAAATATGTTTGAAAATTTGTCCCTAAAGTAGCATCTATAAAGAGTCTTTGGCTAAGAGGGAATGGCGGGAGGTAGACAGGCTTAGAAAATGGTAGACAAGGTTTGGGCCTTCTTCTTATGAGCACACTAGCTGAGATGTTACCTATGGTGAGAAAATTAAATATTAGGATTGAGAACTCCTCGCTCAAGCAGAGGAGGGGGAGAACATGCATATTTAAAATGGGTTGGTGCTCCACACCCTGGATGCATAGGAGGAGAAGGCCCTTATCTTTCTGCACTTCTTGGGCACTGGACTGGGGATTCGGCTGCTGTGAATCATCATAGTCTTCTGGTCATCTTTACCATCAACGCCAGATATGGTGGCGCCAACTGTGGACTGCCTTCTAGACTATGCAGCAAGCCTTGAAGGCGAGGTGGCAGGCAAAGGGAGTATGTAGAGATCTATGAACTGTAGAATGATTCTCTCAAACATCTGAAGGACTTTGATGCATCTTGTGGCTTCATAAAGGAGGCTTTCCAGTGGTGTCTGGGATGCTGATGAATACAGTGCTGTCCCCATCCAGCTGAGACGAGGCTAAGACCTGGGCGGCTACTTTGAAGTAGAAAGGGATTCACTAGCAAAGAAATAGAAAAACATTTTTTTTTCTATTTCTTTACTTTTTAAGCAATCCCGGCACCTGTGCTTTAGCTTAAGATGTTTACAGCTAAAGTCGCGGCTACCGCATTTGTAACAAAAGTAAACAAAAAGAAACAAATGGCGGCCGCCTGCTTTTTTTTCTATTTATTTACTTTTTTAACAAATGACGGCACCCACGCTTTAGCATTTACCCCCAGATTCATCAAAGTCATGTTTTGCGAGTCCTTAATAGCTTATTTTAAGGATTCACTATTAAAGACTCGCAAAACAGGATGCATGTAGGAATCGCAATATTTTTTGCGATTTCTACTGATTCCTTATTTGCGATTCGCTAATTGCAAATCGCAAATAAGGAATGGCTTTCCCATTCATTCCTAAGGGCCTAAAGGCCCATAGGAATGAATGGGGAGTCATTCCTTATTTGGGATTAGCAATTAGCGAATTGCAAATAAGGAAGCAGATTCAAGGGTGCCAGGGTGTCCAAAGGACACCCTGTTGCACCCCTGAAATGGTAATGTTTTATTTTGCAGAGTTTTATATAGCGCAAAGTAGACCCGAACCGAATCAGGTATCAGAGCGCTTTACATAGCACCAGTTATGTTACATGAGGACGGACACACATTCATTTTTAGGCACAGGGAGATTAAGTGATTTGCCCAGAATCACAGGAGGTTTTGGCGTCGTTACCGAGACTCGAACCCAGATCCCCAGGTCCGAGGTTGAGTGCCCGAGCCGTTAGGCCAACTCCCCTCCCCTAATGTTCACTGGTGTTGCGCACACACATGTCCCAAGGACATGTGTGTGTGTGTGATACAACTTAGAAAAATGCACTAAAGTGCATATTTCTAAGTTTTTGCTATTTACCACGTAGTTAGACTTCGCGGTAAATAGCGGCCCCAGATTGCTAATTAGCAATCTTGGAATGGTTCATGCATTGCATTTAAGGAATCGCAAATTGCGATTCCTTAAATGCAATTGCAATTTGGGAACTCGCAATTATTTGCGAATTCTTAAATTGCGAGTGCATGAACCCTTGATGCATCTCAAATGCCCTTTTTGCGGGCGCAAAAGGCCGAATTTTGCGATTTGCACCGTTTGCGCTTGCAAAAATGCTTGATGCATCTACCTGTAAATATCTTAAGCAAAAAGTGTGGGTGCCACGATTGGTACAAAAGTAAAGAAATAGAAAAAAAATCGATTTTCTTTACTTTTGAAGCAATCACGGCACCCCCACTTTAGCTTTAGGTGTTTAAAGCTAAAGCCCAGGTGACACAATTATAACCAAAGTAAATAAAGAGAAAACAATTGGGATGCAGCCGCTTTGATGTAACTAATAAAAGAAAGGCGTGGCCACCGGTATTCCAGCCAAGGCGCACCGCGCTGGATACATAAACAATTTTAAAAAGTGTTGCGGAGAGCGAGTCTTGCCTGTAAGAGCAGACAGGTCAAAGCTATTTAAGAACATTGTATTACGAGGCTGTAATTCAAATGGCCCGAGTAACAACACATGTAAGGGGGTGTCCTCATGGGAGGTTATAAAAAAAGAAAAGGTGGTACTAAGGGGAGACTACTAAGCCTATTGACCAATGAAAAGCCCTAATTTCAAAAGACAGAGTGACAGGAGCCAATTAAAAAGATGGGTGGAAAGTGGGCAGAGCTTCATACCCATATCCTGAATACAGCGTATCTCATCGAGATGGTGCAAACGCTGCCCAGCTTTTAGAACATTTTGCAGAAAAAATCTCTGTGACTGCTTTACAGGGCCTA
The DNA here is from genome assembly GCF_964261635.1 of Lissotriton helveticus. Taxonomy (NCBI): domain Eukaryota; kingdom Metazoa; phylum Chordata; class Amphibia; order Caudata; family Salamandridae; genus Lissotriton; species Lissotriton helveticus. Next base: position 66,164,337 of record NC_136064.1, read on the forward strand.
TTTCAACCAGGTCAAGAGAATAATGAATAAAAACTGGAAACCTTTGAAATCAGGGACTTTATTATATATATATATATATATATATATATATATATATATATATATATATATATATATACATATATTGTAATTTAGGAATGGAGTATGTGTGCCTCCGTGATAGGTGCACAGCTGACCCAGACATGTGGTGGAAAATAACTCCCTGGGTCCTGTGAGTCCTCCCCTCAGCCACAGGACATTTCCTATGTGTAAATGTGGCATCTGTGCCCTTAAAAAAGCAAAGGAAGAGCTAGACCTTGATCTAGAACGCCGTGGATTTTAAAATGGCATGCAAACTGCAACTTAGCAAATGTTGTCTACCCAATTCAATGCCAATGAAACTTAAAATACCCTGGTATGACGTCTAGAAAAGGTAGGACACAAACTAATGGGCACCGCAGTACAATCAGGTGCAAAAAATAACTAAACTGGCCAAAACCTATGTTGACTTGAGACATACAGAGGGTGACCTTGCGTGACCTTGCGTGAGAGATAACAGAAAAAATGCTCACAGGCTCTTGGGCATTTAAAAAGCCCTGTTCAGATACGAACAAAGATGGCAATGGGGGTGTACAGGAAGGGCCTTAACAACGATATACCTTGGGCCCAACTGCAGCTGGGGTCCATGTGACAGCTTGTGCTCATCTGTATCAGCATCAGCATAATAGCACCCAGGACATATAATGTTTGAGCACTCCAAGACCCAGTGTGCATTTAGTACAGTTTCTTATGCACTGCACACTACAGTAACTTATTGCAGTAACTGTTGCCAATGGAATGGGAAATAAAAACAAAATTGGAGGACTTATTACCGTAAAGAGATTACCCATCCAGGTCAGTAGCAGCCACAGTGTAATGGTTTCAAATATAGTTTTACACTAAAGGGAGTGTCAGGCCAACCTCACTATGTGTCCCTCCTTTGTTTGAAATGCCTCCAGAGATGGAATACATTTTTTTAATGAATTGTATTTTTCGTCGCCCCAACCTGAATGGAGAGTCTGGACGGGGGCGGTGCTGCTGCTGAATGGCAGCAGCAGCAAGGAGGCGGGTGGGTTGCCTTTTGCACTTGTTTAAAGTGCGCATGTCTCTTTGGCCGGCCAGCCACACATGTGCACTTCAAACCTCTCTAAACCTGCTGGGATAGAGAAGACAGCCGGGTTAGAGAAAGCAAAAGCATCCAATACTCTTGTGAGCGCTGCTAGAGGCTGCTCCCATCAATCCTGGCCCTGCTCTGATGCCGTGAGAGCAGCCCCTGGATTGGTTAAGAGAGTTAGCTGGGGCCCTGGAGTCTCAAGGGAGGAAGACAGAGCAAACAACTCAGCAGCAACCACGGTAAATACATTAAAATTTTATTTACCTAATGTTTTTTTTTTTTTAAACCACCCCACCCACTACCCATTTGCCCTCCAGTCCACTCGCCGAAGTTGGCAACCACCAGCACTAACCGTTTGCGGCAAGATTAGGCTCTGTGTCTAGACTTGGGAATGAAAAGACTTTAATTCCCACATCCCCAGGCATGAATGCGCTCTTGTGATGCCAGGCACTACCACACCAAATGCATCCACCACATTTGACGGGTCCTACGACAACTCCAGCACAAGCCAATACACCTAAAACAGCCTTATGAGCAGATAAACACCTTCCAATCCAGCAGAGGGAGGGCGAGGACTAGGTGGAAAAGTCCAGCACTGACTCTTGGAGAAGTAAGAGTTGTGTGTGCTCCAAGTTCTGTGGAACAAATGTGGAAGACAATGAAATCAACTTTGGGCAATAAAACAAATATGCATGAGGAGTAGGTGATCTGAATATGTATGATGGAGGACACATGGAAGTAAGTAGTCTGCTCTGGAACATTAGACAATGTGGCAGAAAAGCATGGAATAATTTGATGCATCATTAAATGAGAGACAAATGGTTGCGAGTGCCACCGTAACACTGGTGATCTGAAGAGGGGTGATTGAAGACATTCAGAACCAAATAGCAAGTTTTCAGGTGTAAGTCAACTTGCTTGTAAAGTACGAATCCCTCAATGCATGGCTAATGAGAAGCGATTGACTGTGATTAACCTTGAAGCACAATGAATGAAAGCAACACAATGAGAAGCCCACAATAAGGACCGAACTGTGAGGTAAATGGTGCACGTGATCACCAGGAGATTAGACTCCTGAACTAAGGTGTGATGGATTTGGCGGTGCGGAAACTACTGTTTAAAATCCATCTTCGGTGCTACGCCAAATCTTGATACCGGGAGTGATGTAGTTCGTACACAGACTTTGGTGCTTGCCACTTGGAACCATCGCTGTTATCAAATCAGATCTGTTCAGTACAGGGCCAGACTGGGAACCAAAACTGGCCCTGGCAAAGTCGGCTGCCCCCCCTGCCTTACCCCCCCGTGGGTGCCACCGAGCTCTTTGCCAGGGCCGGTTTTCTGCCGATTTTGTTACAGGGACGATTTTGCAGCTATGCTGCAAAAACGAAGTGTAACAAAAACGGCCCCAGGGGCCCAAAACCGGCCCCCACCCGTGTGGCGCACCGGGGGATTGCCCGGTGCTTGCTACAGCCAGTCCGGCCCTGGTTCAGTAGCAAGTGATAAACATTCTTGTAAGAATGACAGACAGGTATTTGCATTTCAAAGTTTTAAATAAAGAATTAATAGCCAGATTACAGAAAACATGAAGTAAATTTAGCAGCAAAAGCATGCAAACCATAAGTACAAAGAACTTAGTACAGTGCAGAGTGAAACCCGGCACAGATTAGTGTTCTAAGGGCGAGGGGTAGGGTCTTCTGTACATCGAATTATACACGTCCTGTTATAGGATGTCTAACAAAGACTTTTATACATTCTGCATGAGTACATGGTTCTCAGGAAATACACCAATAAGAAACATTTAACTACAGAATACATTTGAACATTCTCTCGTGGTAGCACTAAATTGAATATGCAGCCATTCACACTGTTCGTTCGGTAGTCTGATAGATACATTGTGTACATATAGCATGGGACAGTTGAAGTGTCCTTGGTATGTAGCAAAGCGTTCTCTGGTAACATTTTTCAGTAAATATGTGTTTGTCTTTGTGAGAAACTGGCCTGGTATATGATGTACACTTATGTAAGTGGACACCTTGCCCCAGTCCAGACAGCCCTTATGATGATTTAAGAGGTCTTAGACAAATAGAAAGTGGTAGCTGTGGAGAGCAGCCTTCAGGCTTAGTACATAAGGGGTGTAAAGCAGCTTGTTTTACCAGAATGCAATCTTATAGTATAGATTAAGTGAAAAATAATCACACAAGGTATTTATGCAAATATTTCTTTTTTTCTATAATACTGTCTAATACATATAAATATCTCCTACAAAGAGATTTGCACAATGCATACAATACTTTGTAAACAAACAGTAAATAGCACGAAATACACAGTGGACCCCAGGGGGGACCAAACCATTTACCAAGAAAGTGGTATAAGAACCACGACTTGCATCAAGACAGTTTTGAGAGGACGTAGAAGTGCTGGGGACCCAAGTAACTAACCACCCAAGATGAGTGACTAAGAACCCCACGGGGAGTGTGTGCAGTGTGGGAACACGACAGCGTGCTCCGTACAAGTCTACGTGTAAGTCGCAGTTGGATTTTTAAAGATTAAAGAACCTTCCCAGTGGACGCTGAAGAAACCTTGTGGAAGACAGAAGGTTGGAGAGCCACCCCATCCATGAATATCCTAATACCAATGTTACCTGCACCAGGGAAGCCGGGTGCATACGTGTGAAGTGGTGTCGGAAACCGCTATCGTTTCCGATGGAGGACTTCAGGAAAGTGCCCGGTGGAATCCAAAGGTAGATTCTAGATGAGAAGTACCTGCAAGCAGAGGGGACAGAGTCGATGTCACTCAGGAGTGACCAGGAGACTTGGAAGACGAATGCCATCCGATGTCGGGTGTTGCAGGAGAGTTGATTAGGACCTTGACCCTGCAGCTGTGAGGACCAGGCGATGCTGAGGAAGACCAGGAGCCATGCATGAGCTGTCCCACAAAGGATGTTGAGTGCTGAGGGGTCGGTGTCCGGCGGGAGCACCAACAAGCCTTGGCAAATGCAACCAATGGAGGAGCTGAAGAAGGAGCAACGTCGGGACCACCAAGGTCCAGGAGACTCACCAAAAGCAGGAGAGTCAGGACAGGCCCAAGCAATCAGGGGAGCCCAAGAGAAACAAAGATGACCCTCAAATGAAACCCCAGGCTGGAGGCACTTGAGTTGCAAGAGGACCTCAAGCAGCTCACCAAAAGATGCAGGCCACGATGCATACGATGTGGTGAAGACTCTGGTCACAGGAGATGCTCGAGGTTGGGACTACTTGGAGCCTGAAGATCTTCTTGGAAAGAAATCAACAAGCCTTTGCAACTGCAAGTTGAGGCGGAGCACAAGGGTTTGATTATTGCAACCCCCACGAGGGATACTGGCCTCAAACTAGGTTAGAGTGCAGGGCAGGCCTCAGGAGCTGTAGAAAACTACCTCTTCATGTATTGTAGAACCTTTCAGAGTCTGGGGGAGCTCAGGATCAGCAGACCAGTCGATTTATTTGCTGGGCCTGTGAATGGAGGTGTGTGACTTCTTCACTCCAAGGGAGATTCCTTCCGGTGTATATGATGCCAACAGGCCGTGAAAGGTTCCTGTATGGTACACAGGCACAGATGAAGCAGCAGGCTGGAAGGGAAATGAAGTCGAGCCCACACGAAGTCCAGCGAAGTCCAAAGTGCCCAGATGGTAGAAGAAGAAGTGGTGTCTGATCTAAATCTTATCCCACGAGAAATCTAGGGACCTACACCCAGGTAAGCCCTTGAGTACCCTAGGGAAAGAGGTGGGATGATTCTAGGGACCCTCCCAGGGGAGGGTTGGACAGAGGGGAGGTTACTCCCATGTCCTATGTCCAGTTTCGCGCCAGAGTGGGAGCCAACGGCTACCCGAACTGGTTTGAACTGGACTATGCCTGGGGTCACCAAATGTGCCCCACATGTAGACTGAGTGGCGCTGGCAAGCACACCCACTCTGCCCCAATACACCAAATCCCATCTGTGTGGTGGTCACAGGGTGCATATTCTTCTGCCTTCCCCTGCCCTAGCTTGGCTCAGCAGCAGGGGGGCAGAATCGTGTCTCTGGTCGGCAGCAACCATTTTGTGCTGTCTGGGTAGGGAAGACTGGCACTGGGACATGTAGAGCCTAACGGAGGGCTCTTCCAAGGCTTGTATGATTCCAACATGTTTGATACCAAACATGATAGGATTTGTTGCAGCCTGTTTTGAGATGGTCATCGCGTAATTACGCGGTGCCCCTCTATATGGTATATGGCTACTTCACTGACAACCTAGGAGAATGGAATCCGCAGGCAGCAGGGTGTCCTGCTCATGCAGGGGCACACTCTCACTTAGAACCGAGCACCCTGATTCAGGATTGCCAAGGCCTGCATGAGGGTAACTTATAGGTTTTAAATGCAGTGACCCTAGATATAGTAAACCTACATCTTTAGTAAGTGGTGCTAGCACCATCTTACACAGGCTGCAATTTCAGGCCTGTAGTTCCATTTTGAATGGCCTCTCAAGGGTGGCATGATGCTTGCTTCAGCCCATGGTAGACCTCTGGGGAACCTATGCCCTGGGTACCTTAGTACCATATACTAGGGACTTAGAAGGGTACTCAAGTATCCAATCTGGGATGTTTTGAGGTGCTGAACATAACCAATTTAGGGAGAAAGCAGATAGACTGGGGTCCTGATTAGCAGGATCCCAGTCAGACTAGTCAAAAAACAAACAGCTTAGCATGTTGTGTGGCACTTTAAGCTCCGAGTGAATTTTCCCGATTCGTGCCCTTATATAGGTACAATTCACATTGCCCTTATATAGGCATAGAAATCAAGCCCTTATTTAGGTATAGCCCATGCTACCCAAATACAGGCATGGCTACTTCCACCCGTACCAAACGTCACAACGATTTCTTGGAAAATCAGCTTAAGCTGTTAGGGAACATCCCCTTGCTTGAATATTGATTTGTCCAAGAACGCATGTACTTTGCAAAGAACAACTATTTCCTAGGGGTTCTTTCCTGACGTTCATATGCCAGTCTTTACGTTAAACTTTGGCATTCCTAAACACCTTAAAGGTATAAATATACCTTCACTTGCTCTAGCAAACTACGTTGGTTTGGAGCAGTTCGACTATCTACTTGCCCGACACAGCTCACTACAGCAAGTGCCGAAGGAAGCCGACTCTCCAGCTGACGCACTGATCAAGAGGCTGCCCTTCTCCTGCCGAGAATCCAGCTCCAGTGTTTCCAAGTTCCCCTTGCGGGGTGTTGGGAAATCGAGTCCCGAGACAGTAATACCAGACCTCCTTCATTCTAACTAAGGTATGGAGCTGATTAGGACCCAAAGAAACTTTTGGTAAATTCTTGGCAAAACAACTAAACCTATGCTACACAATACTTACTTCTTCCCTCGTACTAGACTTAGGTTAGGTACATTGGGGTAGGCGTATTTTAGAAGCACCGGTTGAGTATTTTAGCCTGTGTATTTATGTATATATTTTTATATGGTTAAGAAACCATACAATGCTCTTACAGTATTATTTTACAATACTATTCTCGCTGTACGCATTATACTTTGCAGTCTGCATAACTATTGTAGCAGTTCACTTCTCTTGCATGAGAAAGAAGACAGTGCAATAAACCCTTTTATTGAAAACGCCTGTCTCTCTATTTCTCTGCAACTCTGTAGAAACGAAGCATGCACGAATGACTGAGTGAAATACTTAACTATTGTTTCCGCGACTCAGAGATATATTTCTTATTCTTGGGAAACAAAGTTGTCATGTTTATGCGGTTGTCAGAAACTAATCCCTTCTTGTGTATTCGAGAGTTTCTAGTGACCTCTGAGTTAGCTGGCACACACACAATTAAGTTTAGTATATTCGATAGAGACCTAGTTGACCTTAGTCCTACGTCTATTTATTTTATTTTATTTGAAGAGTTTTATATAGCGCTGGCTACACCCGGAGGTATCAGAGCGCTTTAGATGAGAACAGTTGTACAGAGTTACATCAGTTACCATAGCAAAAAAGAATAAGATAAGAGACACTTGGAGCATGGGGGTGGGTGGGGTCAGAGGGGTTGAGAGAAGGGTGTAGAAAAAAAAACACAGATAATGTCAGGCAGGCCTGGAAGGGGAGGCAGCTACAGGGTCATGGAGGGAGGGGGTGGGGGAGGGAAAGAAGACACAGCGGAGAGACAAGGAAAAAACAATGTCCAATGTCCGGCTGGGTAGGTGACGGCCAAGGGGGCAAAACCAAAGCCAGACTCCCCTATAACTGCCTAAACAGCTCCACCGGGCATCGGCCATGTTGCATGGTCACCGCAGTCAGTATAAAATATAAGGATTCCGCCCAGGGGGCATCATCATAGATCCATCAGCTGCACTAGTTCCGATGTTACTGGGTAGCGCCGACCACCTCAACCTCCATCTCTCCTCAGCTGGTCGGAGCTCACTCGGCGCGCAGTAATAACGAAGACCGTGCCCAAGGCTGTACGCTACCCAGGTCAAAAAGGAAGATCATCCTGGAGTAATTCTGAAGTCCTCCGATGACTTTGGCTGCGCTATTCCTGCAATTATCTGGGGAAGTCATCCGAAGCCATCCTGAAGTATGCCTATAGGGATAAATATTTAAATGAGATGACTCCATCCAGAGTCATCAGAGAAACTACTTCAGGATGAGCTCCTGATTACTTCCTTGGAAAATGTGTGATTATGTTTAACTACTACAGGATGACTCCATGACAACAAAAGGATGAGGGCAGATTACCTCATGATGACGTCATGACAACTAGGGGATGGGAGCAGATGACTTCACGATGGCTCCCTGACAACTAGGGGATAAAAGAAGATTACTATATGATAACTCCATGACAACTAGGGAATCAGAGCAGATTGATCAATGAGGACTTCATGATTACTTCAGGATGTATTTGTATTACTTCACAATGACTTTATTATTCCAATGCGCAGAGCCTATTGGGAATATAGGAAATACTCTACAAGCACCATGCAAAAAGTGGGGGTAACCATGCAGAAAGATACTACCTTCCTGCACTCTTGTAATTCTTTATTTGGAACAAAAGAAGAACAACAATAACACGTGATCTGAGTGATGTCAAAAACGTTGGAGGACATTGTAAATATTATCTACATTATCGTATGTTCAATTCATTATGCATTTAATATGCAAAAGAAAGCAACTTCTACAAATGTGCCAATTAATTATTATATTAATATGTCTTCTTTGTTGCCCGCAAGGCCCAGTCATTAAGAGGGGCTCCAGGCGGGTATGACGGACATTTTATTTGAGAACTACCTTCACGGCTCCCTTCTTTAAGGAAGCTTGGCACATCAACAGAACTATCAGCTCACAATCATTCATGACTATTCCACCTATTAAAGTGTGTGATTATAGAGGTGGCCCCCTATCTCCTCACCATGACTAATGCCTAACCCTCATATGATGAAGAACACCGGTGTACAGCAGTCTCCTACACACATTTTCATGTTTGAAGTGTGTTTCAAAGTGTTCTCCCTCTATTTCACTTTGGGATCACTGCTTCTGCATTTTCAATCATCATTGCAGTGCAATAAAAGCCACCATGAGTATATCCTCTGTTTCTTTGTTTCTCTCGGAGTCTACATTAGGGGAAAATCAACCTTACAGGTATGAATATGTTTGACCTTTTTAATTATGACATTGACTTTGACTGTAGGAATGTGCGTACAGATAAGGATTGCTGGTTGTCCTCAAGAAGGCCATTGACCCTTTGAGGCATAGCATGGGCCAAAACATGTTGGTGCAACAGTTATGCTAGAGTAATTGTGCACACTGTACTACCAGATGGGTATTTTATAACTTTACCCAGGGTACCACAAATAAAATTCTATAGCTTACCTTTTAGATCATTTTCGATATATGGATTCCTACGATTGTCCAATGGTGCTTATTAACCTTTTCAGCGCGACCGCGATTCCCCCTCCGGTGCTGGGCCCTAATAAAAACGGGCGTGGTCATGACGGAACGGTTCCGTCATGAGCACAGCTCAACCGTAGCTCATGACGGAACCGTTCCGTCATGAGCATCGAAGGGGTTAAGAACTTCCTCCAATATGAGGTTGAGCTATCACTGGAAGTACCATCCATCAAGGGCAGGATAGGATTACCTGTGGTGAACCATGCCACAACAGGGTGGGTAAGATTTACTTATGTAGAATCTTTGGATCTCTTGGGACCACGATAGTCCTTGTACAATGCAGATCTCTGCATCTACTGCGTTATTTAGTAAGGGAAGGTTTAGCACAGCTGTACTGTGGTCAAAGCATGAGTCCATACATGTATTGAATATATCTTAGGATTCAGTAATAAATTCCTTGATGTTGATCTGATCCTGTGCAAACCACAAGCAACTTCAACGTGTTTCGGCCCCATGGTTCAGATGTCTTTATCAATGACCAAAAAACAATAGCATCTCTTCCTCTGTATGTCTACAAATCTGACTTGGAAAGCACTCTTTTTCTGAAAACCAAACACACCTTTTCAGAAGTTTAACTGTTCTAAGTTTTGACATTGGAAAACAGTCATTTGGACACAACCCTCTTCTTCATCAAAACTACAACCACAATATGTATGAAATAAGGCATGCTGCAAATAAATTTAATTCCAAACAAATATGTTCATGTTTTATAAAGTTGTGTACATCTGAAAGATGTTTATAACAAAGAAGTGCCGCTGCAATCAGAAGCAAGTACGTGCAAGCGGAGACCCTCTAAACATTAATGACGCCCCGTAGTTTTAGAAATCCAAGATGAAAGTCAAAACTTGTCCTTAGCTAGTCCGCCTTACTACAGGTTTTGCAAATCCAAACAGTGTCATTTTATTGTAATCATTCACCAACACTTAAATGTTCCCTGAGACTAATGAGTCAGGAGCACCCAACCTCCCCAGCATTGAAGAACATTCCTTGCGTTGGCGCGAGCCCAGCAAACAAACACATCCATGGATACAGAGATAACAACATGGCTACTGTGCCAGAAGGAGCCTGACAACCAAGAGCCATGGAAAACAAGTATGGCAGTTTACACTCAAAACCTTTATAGCAAACCTTTAATGGCTAAGTGGCATTTCAAAAGCACAATCAATGGGACTGAAGTATCAAAGAGGATTTTCCATTCTGTGTCTATGAGAAAATGTGTTCGTACATAAGGAACAATGGCTTCTAATACCTTGACCTTTTGTTGCAAGGATGTTAGGAAGATATAACTTTTTTGGAGCTGGAGTCAGGATATTACCTGTTCTATCAACTTCCACTTAGGAGAGCAAAGCAACTTTATGCAAATGGAAATTTCTGGTCCCAATTCACACAAAAAGATTTGCAGTCCTTCACACCTCCAGATGGAAGTTACTAATGGTATGAATCTGCAAGCATGGTTGGTTTGTAAATGTGCAGTTCAAAACTGACACAACATGTGTTTGGGAAAGCTTTATTTTTTTTACACACAATAATATAGTTGCTTTAAAATAGTCACTGGGCATGTATATGGTTCTTACTACTTGTGTGTTTATTTCTAGGTGTAAATTACAGAATTTAATGTCAAATAAAATCTTCCTTGGGCATTTATCACTGTGAGGAGTACAGCGACGCGGCGGACCGGATGTGGACAAAGGGTGGTGTCGGCCTGCAGTCCAAGCTGGAAACATCGAGCGAACTAGTGGTAGACCGAAGGACCTGGGAGGGCCCCCTGATGTTATCGGGAGGAGAAGGCCAAATAAGCGTGGAGCCAGAGACCAGGAAGAACGAGAGCACAGAAGCGGAGAGATCGGGGACGAGCAGAGAGAGAAACCAGGATGAGCGAGACGATTGAACGAAGACCCAGGAAAGCGTAGTGTACACCGCAATCAAGCCCGGCGTCTCGCAGTAAAGAGAGGATGCCCCGGGTCCCAACGCCACGGCCCTGGACACGGGTTGTGGCTTAAGGCGAGTACCTCTAAGGGGGTCGTTTTGGTGGGTGGGGGGGGGCACGGGGAGATGGTGCACACATGTGTTGTTTTGCCTTTGCGCCGTGGTGATTCCCTCACGTCCCGTCGTCCGGTGGCGGTTGCACCTATCTAAAAGAATCCATAGAAAACCAGCATTAATCACAGGCATGTTATTTTTCCTTTCTTTTTCCTTCTGTTGATTCTTCCCTGCAACCTGGGCCAAGAGAGAAGCCACGTAATCCCTGCTACCTCAAAAAATGTAGTACTTGTATCGCGCACGTATCACCGCAAGGGCATCAAGGCGCTTGTACGCATACCGCTGTGAAACACTTCCTGGCTTTTCCCTGTGAGGTGTCCACTCCTGGGCACCCCCAGGGTGAAGCCAGGCATCCTAGCGCTGTTGGGGCTGTTGTGGAGATTAAGCAAGCTATTGCCCAGAGTTGCAGAGTGGGACCCATGATTAGAATAGGCACCAAGGCGAGAGAAATATCAGGTCTGAGGGAATTATTGCGCCCAAGACCCGCCGAGGCAGGAATTGAACCCTGGTCCCGGGCCAGACCTCTGCATCAGAGTCTGCCGCTCTAATCATTGAGCCACACTTCTCCAAGACCCTGAGAGGCCAAAAGAAGAGCCCGGAGAAACAGTGAAGGGACTTGTTCCATGTGCACTGGTTGTTTCTTTCCTTAAGGCATTTATGTTGCCTTGGTCAAGACTGCTGTTCTCCCAAAACGGGATCAAAAAGACAGAATTAAGAAGCATTCAAAACCTGCTCTTGACGTGTCCCGTGGTCCCTTCTGCCCCACAGTCCACCCCAAACCCTTGCAATCACCTTTGAAAGATTGAAAGGCTCACAGGCCCTATAGGATATGTGACACCAAGACGGTCTGATTGTCTTCAGATCTCTGCAGCAAGTGCATGAACAGTGAGCAATTTCACTAACTGGCCAATCAGGGTTCAAAGATGCCAAACTTTCACAAAGTTTTCTGCCTGATCAATGGGTCCTACAGTGTTAGAGCCACAGAAGAACAACCATTGTCTCACCTATGCAAGAACTATTGGCTTTGCCAACACGTTTTAGCAATGTTGTTTTAGCAAGGCTGCTATTCAGCATGGCTAAAAGTTAGTGAGGTAAAGGAGAGTGGCGTGGAGTGGCATGGAGTATCGTAAACTGGCGTAGAGTGGAGTGTTATGGAGTGGCGTACAGTAGAGTTGAGTGACATGGAGAGGAGTGAATTGGAGTGTCATGGAGTAGCGCTGGGTCGGCTCCTCCATTTGAGTGGAGAAGCATGCCGCCACAAAGAAAAGCCCCAGACCAGAGCTGAAACATAAAATGGTAATAAAGTTTATTTATTACGATTTTAATTTTCAGCAACCAACCCGTCCTGAACTGAGTGACAGGACGAGGTGGGGTCAGTGCTGTCGAATGGAAATGGGGAGCTGTGCGCTTTAAAATGTGCATGTCTCTTTGGCTAGCTGTCTTGCAATGGCCAGCCAGGTATGTGCATTTTAAACTTCCTTAGGTTAGAGAAAGCGCTGGCCTCCAGTGCTCTTAAGAGGGCTGAGTGAGGTCTCTCCCTCCAATCCTGGTGCTATTCTCATGCTGGAGAGAGCAGCACCAGGGTTGGTCAGGGAAGTTGACTGGGTCCCGCGTTGGAGCCTACCTTCAGAGAAGACCGAAAAAGGAGGCAGTCGCTTTATTTATTTTCCCCCTGCCCCATCACCCAAGGGACATGCTAGCCACCATTGGAGTGGCGTACAGTGTTGTGGATTTTCGTGGAGGAAGTAAAGTGTCCTAGAGTAGCTTAGAGTGGACTACAGTGTCAGAGTTGAGTGGAGTGTTGTAAAGTGGAGTGGCATAGAGTGGTGTAGAGCAGAGTGGCGTAGAAGGTGCTGGGTAGAATGAAGTGGAGTATTGTAGAGCAGAGTGGTGTAGAGCAGAGTAGAGTGGAATAGTGTGTCATCGAAGAGAGTGGAATAAAGTAGCGTGGAGCATCATAGAGGCAGTTTTGAAGAGCGCCGTAGAGTGTAGTGGTGTTGTAGAATGGCATAGAGTGGAGTAGAGTGTTGTAAAGTGGAGCTGCATAAAGTGTAGTAAATGTCAGTGGAGCAGAGGTTAATGGAGAAGAGCATAATAGAGTAGAGTGTCATAGAGTGTAGTGTAGTGTCATAGAGTGGAGTGTAGTGTCATAGAGTGGCGTGTCAAAGAGTGGAGTACAATGGCCTTAACTGAAGTGGTGTAAAGTACAGTGCTGCAGAGCAGATTGGCATAGCTTGCAGTGGCGTAAAGTGCATTGGTTTTGAGTAAAGTGGTGTAGAGTGTTGTGATGTAGAATGCTGTGATGTAAAGTGCAGTAACGTGGAGTGGTACAGAGTAGATTGCAGTGGGGTAGAGTACAATGGCGTGGAGTGGTGCATAGTAGAGTAGAGTGGTATAGAGTGAAAGGGCATAGAGTGGTGCAGGGTAGAATGGAGTAGTGCGGGGTAGAGTACAGTGGTGTAGAGTAGAGTGGTGTGGAGTGCAGAGGCATAGAGAACAGTGTAGAGTAGAATGGTGCAGCATGATTGCAGTGGCGTAGAGTGGGGTGGCGTGGAGTAGAGTGGCTTAGAATGCAGTGGCATAGAGTAGATTGTTGTAGAGTAGAGTGTAGAGGTGTAGAATGAAGTGGTGCCGGGTAGAGGGGAGTGGTATAGATTAGAGGAGTAGAGTGCATTGGTGTTGAGTGCAGTGGTGCATAGTAGAGTGGGGTAGAGTATACTGGCATAGAGTAGAGTGGTGCAGAGTAAAGTAGAGTGGTGCAGAGTAAAGTAGAGTGGTGCAGAGTGAAGTGGTGTAGAGTGGTTTGTCGGAGTGCAGTAGTGCACAGTAAATTAGAGTGGTGTAGAGTGCAGTAGCGTGGTGTAGACTAGTGCAGAGTAGAGTGCAGTGGCATAGAGTGAAGTGGCGCAGAGTAAAGAGGCACAGAGTAGAGCTACATAGAGTTCAGTGGTAGAGAGTGTAATGCTGCAGAGTAGTGTGTTGTAGAGTGCAGTAGAGCAGAGTACATTGGTGTGCAGTGGAGTTGCGTAGAGTGGTGAAGAGTAAAGTGACAGAGAGCAGTGGGGTAGAGTGGCGTAGAGTATAGTGGCTTACAGTTCAGTGGTGTAGAGTAGGTTAGCATAGAGAGCAGTGGTAGAGGGTGTATTGGGTTTGAGTAAAGAGTTGTAGAGTGAAGTGGCACAGAGTGCAGCACTGTAGAATACATTGGGGAAGTGTGGAGTGGCGCAGAGTTGCATAGTTTGCAGTGGCATAGCGTAGATTTTTGCAGATTAGAATGAAGTGGCATAAAGTGCAGTGGAATAGAGTAGAATGTTTTAGAGTGTAGAGGTGCACAGTAGATTAGAATAGCTTAGAGTGGATTGGTGTAAAGTACAGTGGCCTAGAGGGAGCGGTGCAGGGTAGAGTGGCGTAGAGCTCAGTGGTGGAGCGAACAGTGTTGCAGAGAAGAGTGGCCTAAAGTGAAGTGGCATAGTGTGGAGTGGTGCAGAGTTGAGTGGTGCAGGATATAATGCAGTGGTGTAGAGTGGGGTGATGCAGTGTAAAGGGGTGTAGAGTGCATTGGCATAGAGTAGAGGGGTGCAGTGCCATAGAGTTCAGTAGATTGGCATAGAGTGCAGTGGTGTAGCGTGCAGTCATGCAAAGTAGAGTGTCCGAGTGCAGTGTCAGAGTGCAGTGGTATAGAGCGCACCGCCAGAGTGTGGTGCAGAGTAGAATGGTGCAGATTAGAGAATGGTGCAGTGCAGAGTGTAGTGGTGTAAAGTGGTGCAGCACAAAGTGCCGTGGAGTGGTGTAGAGTGGAGCAAAGTGGCACAGAGTGCAGAGGCACAGAATACATTGTTTCGGTGTATAGTGAAGTGGAGTGGGGTGGTACAGGATCTAGTGTAGTGGTGCAGTGGTGCAGGGTAGAGCAGCACCGAAGAGTACAGTGGTGTAGAGTGATGCAGTGCTGATTGTAGTGACATAGTGGAGTGGTGCAGAGTGGAGTAGAATGGTGTAAAGTTCAGTGGCATAGAGTAAATTGTTTCAGAGTAGAGTGAAGTGGTGTGGAGTGGTGCGGGTAGAGTGAAGTGGCATAGAGGAGTGGCATAGAGTACATTGGCGTAGAGTTCACTGCTACAAAGTGGAGTGGCAGAGAGTGGAGTGGTGTAGAGTGGTTTGTCAGAGTGCAGTAGTGCACAGTAGATTAGAGTGGCATAGAGTGCAGTAGTGTGGTGTAGACTAGTGCAGAGTAGAGTGCAGTGGCATAGAGTAAAGTGGCGCAGAGTAAAGAGGCACAGAGTAGAGCTGCATAGAGTTCAATGGTAGAGAGTGTAGTGCTGCAGAGTAGTGTGTTGTAGAGTGCAGTGGAGTAGAGTACATTGGTGTACAGTGCAGTTGCGTAGAGTGGTGAAGAGTAAAGTGATAGAGAGTAGTGGGGTAGAGTGGCATAGAGTAGAGTATAATGGCTTACAGTTCAGTGGTGTAGAGTCGATTAGCATTGAGAGCAGTGGCATGGGGTGTATTGGTTTTGAGTAAAGAGTTGTAGAGTGAAGTGGCACAGAGTGCAGCGCTGTAGAATACATTGGGTTAGTAGTGTAGAGTGGCGCAGAGTTGCATAGTTTGCAGTGGCATAGCATAGATTGCTTCAGATTAGAATGAAGTGCCATAGACTGCAGTGGAATAGAGTAGAGTGTTGTAGAGTGTAGAGGTGCAGAGTAGATTAGAATAGCTTAGAGTGGATTGGTGTAAAGTACAGTGGCATAGAGGGAGCTATGCAGAGTAGAGTGGCGTAGAGCTCAGTGGTGGAGCGAGCAGTGTTGCAGAGAAGAGTCACCTAAAGTGAAGTGGCATAGTGTGGAGTGGTGCAGAGTTGAGTGGTGCAGGATATAATGCAGTGGCGTAGAGTGGAGTGTTATGTTATGTTATGTTATATTAAGTTTATATAGCGCACGGCTACTCTAGAAGATGTCCCGGCGCTTTCCACAGACAGCTCGATGTAGAATAACACAACAAAAAACAACAGATACAACAAAGAAAAGAAGAAAACCCACCAAAAAAAGCCTAGAGATTAAAAAGCCAAGTCTTCAGGCTCTTCCTGAACTGAAGCAGATTGGAGGTGCTGCGAAGCGCCAGCGGAAGCGAGTTCCACAGCTGGGGGGCCTTGAAGCTGAAAGAGCGCCCCCCAGTGCGGGCCTTCCTCACACGCGGAACCACAGCATTAAAAAGAGATTCGGACCGCAGTGAGCGGGCTGGGCGATAGGAGGCCAATCTTCGCCGCAGGTATCCAGCACCTACACCAAACAAAGCTTTGTGCATCAGAGTCAGGGATTTAAACATGATCCGCTTCCGGATAGGCAGCCAGTGAAGCGTGTGCAGCAACCCAGAAGCTCGTGCTCGCCTATGCAGGCCACAAATGGCACGGGCAGCAGAGTTTTGTGCCACCTGCAGGCGCTGGACCAAATAATCCGGAAGGCCAAGGAAAAGGGCGTTGGCATAATCCAACCTGGATCCAATGAGCGCTTGCACAGTAATCCGCCTATGCTCCACAGACAGCAGTGGTAAGAACTTGCGAAGCATCTTCAGAATACCGAAACAGGTGCCGGCCAACCCCAGGACATGAGCTCTGAGTGAGAGCCTGTTATCCAGCTTGATACCAAGGTTTTTGGCAACCTGTGATGACTGTGCAGGAGGACACATATCAGAGGGCCACCATTGCCGCCAATCAGGGTCAGTGGCACACCCAAAGAATAAGACCTCCGACTTGCTGGAGTTGGCCTTTAAACTATTCCGCTGGAACCAGTCGAAGACCATTCCCAGACAGCCCCGAATACTCTCTCCATCAAATGCCTGATCTTTACCGCAAGTGAAGAGGAGTTGCGTGTCGTCAGCGTAGGACACGATCTGGGCCCCATAGGCCTCCACCGCCGCCGCCAAAGGGGACATGAAGATGTTAAACAATGATGGGCTCAACACCGAACCCTGTGGAACCCCAACTCCCAATGGCGGCATCTCGGCGGAGCTCTGGGAGACCCAGATCGTCTGGCGGCGGCCTTCAAGAAAAGATGTAAACCATTTGAACACCGTCCCCCTAATGCCGATGTCATAAAGCCTGGCGAGGAGCGCCTCATGGGGGACGGTGTCAAAGGCCGCCGACAGGTCCAACATGACTAACATGGCCTTGCCGCCCACATCCAAAGTCTCCCTGATGATCTCCGAGACCTCCAACAATGCCGTTTCCGTGCTGAAATTAGGGGGGAATCCGGATTGGGATGGATGGAGCAGATTGTTGGCTTCTAAGAAGCTCGACAAGACGCCATGGACATGTTTCTCTGTGATCTTAGCCAGAGCCGGGAGAAGTGAAATTGGCCTATAATTGGCCAGAACCGTAGCATCAAGACCAGGTTTTTTCAGGAGGGGGATTACCATCGCCCTTTTCCAGGTGCGTGGGACACTCCCCTCCCTCAAGGAGGCATTGAGGATGGGGTTGACCAGGGGGTTCACCACCGCCGCCATCCCGGCCAAAAATTTGGCAGGGCATGGGTCTAGTGGCGAACCAGATTTAAGACTGGCCAACAGCACCCGGGACGCATCGCTGGAAACAGCTGGAAAGTCTGACAACACAGCGACCGGCATGAACGGTGAACCATGACCCGCCCCGGGGCCGCAACAACCCTCCTCCGAGCTCTCCGAGAAGGAGGCCTGAATCGCCTTGATCTTGTTCGTAAAAAAACTGGCAAGATCACACGCCCACGCATCCGAAGATACTGGCGGGGGTGAGTGGGAACTAGGGGTCGTGAACTCCTTCAGTGTAAAGTGGTGTAGAGTGCATTGCTAAGAGTAGAGGGGTGCAGTGCCATAGAGTTCAGTAGATTGGCGTAGAGTGCAGTGGTGTAGTGTGCAGTCATGCAAAGTAGAGTGTCCGAGTGCAGTGTAAGAGTGCAGTGGTATAGAGTGCAGTGCCAGAGAGTGGTGCAGAGTAGAATGGTGCAGATTAGAGAATGGTGCAGTGCAGAGTGTAGTGGTGTAAAGTGGTGCAGCACAGCGTGCCGTGGAGTGGTGTAGAGTGGCGCAAAGTGACACAGAGTGCAGAGGCACAGAATACATTGTTTCAGAGTATAGTGAAGTGGAGTGGGGTGGTACAGGATCTAGTGTAGTGGGGCAGTGGTGCAGGGTAGAGTAGCACCAAAGAGTACAGTGGTGTAGAGTGGTGCAGTGCTGATTGCAGTGACAGAGTGGAGTGGTGTAGAGTGGAGTAGAGTGGTGTAAAGTTCAGTGGCATAGAGTAAATTGTTTCAGAGTAGAGTGAAGTGGTGTAGAGTGGAGTGGTGCAGGGTAGTGTGGAGTGGTACAGAGAAGTGGCATAGAGTACATTGGTGTGGTGTTCAGTGTTACAACGTGGAGTGGCATAGAGTGAAGTGGTGCAGGATAGAGTGGTGCAGGGTAGAGTGGAGTGGTATAGAAGAGTGGCGTAGTAGTGACATTGGCGTAGAGTTCAGTGTTACAAAGTGGAGTGACATAGAGCGAAGTGAAGAGTAGAGTGGCCTAGAATGGAGTGGTGTAGAATGCAGTGGCAAGGAGTGCAGTGGTGAAGAGTAGAGTGGGGAAGGGGGCACTGGCATACAGTAGAGTGGAGTAGAGAGGCATACAGTGAAGTGGCATAGAGTACAGTGTTAGAGTGCAGTGGTGCACAGTAGATTAGAGTGACGTAGTGTGCAGTAGAGTTGCAAAGAGTGCATTGGCGTAGAATGCAGTAGAGTGGCGTAAAGTGGTGCAGAGTAGAGTGCAGTGGCATAGAGTGTAGTGCTGCAGAGTAGAGTGTCAGAGTGCATTGGTGTAGAGTAGAGTGGCATAGAGTGCATTGGTGTAGAGTGCAATGGTGTACAGTAGAGCAGAGTAAAGTGGCATTGAGTGCAATAGTCTAGATCAGTGGTTCCCAAACTTGTGACTCCTGAGGACCCCCATTGAGTCACCACTGGAAGCCGGGGACCCCCAAGCAATTTGTATGAGTTAAATTTCAAACATTAAAACAGTAATTCGAAAGAAATACACACGTGTGCACACAAAACAAATACTCAAAGTACTAAGGGTTTTGGGGCCAGATGTACGACCATTTCATTTAGCGCCTCGCAATTGGCGACACATTGCGAGTGGCAAATTACGAGTCGCTAAATGAAATGTACAACAGTGTGTTTAACACTGTTTGGGATTCCCAATGGGGTCGCAAATTGCAAGGTTCATTAATATTAATGAGCCTCTCGCAATTTGCACGCCCATTGGGAATGCCAGCCCTCCCAGCGATGGTAGCCTTCTGGGCTTTGCAGGCCACCATGTCTCGGACTGCTTTTAAATAAAGCAGTTTAAAAAAAAAATGCAGCCTGTTTACCATGCATTTAAAAAAAAAAATAATGAAACGTTTTCGTTTCATTTTCTAAGGGCAGGCAGAGGTCCCTGGGACCACTGCCTAGCCTTACAAAATAATTTTGCATGCATTTGCAAAGGGGAAGGGGTCCCCTGGGGACCCCTTCCCATTTGCGAATGCATTACCATCTACTTAAAGTAGGTGGTAATTGTGCCTGTTTTGCGACTGCAAAACATTTGTACATGGGTTTGAGACTCGCTATTTGGAAGGGAATGCCCCTTCCAAATAGCAAGTTGCAAAACCTATTTAGAGAGTCGCAAACAAATTGCGACTCGCAAAATAGGCTATGTACTTGGCCCAATAGGTTTTTGCATGCGCAAACAGGTTCGCAAACCCGTTCGCGCATATAAAAACAGATCGTACATCTCGCCCTTAGTATTTTATATTGAAGTAATAGTCCCTCTGTCACATGTATTTCATTTGTTCTATAGCATCTCTCATACCATTGTAGGATGTCAGAGCACTTTACATCACACACACATATAGAGACATTGAATCATACATGTAAATCAGTGTGTATATAAAATGTTTAAAGAGTACTTGGTCTGGAAAAGCACAAACTCAGGATTCAGAACATAACACAGTGGCTAGCAATGACTTTAACATTAAAAATGTATTTCCACCCAAATATATCATTTTAGCAGCATCAGGTTAATGAATAACTGGGACAAAATATAAGTTACTAACTGGTACCATGCAGTTTGCAAGCAGCTCTTTGATGACAGTTTATAGGTCCCTCTGCTAGATTACCATTGTCACTTATGAAGTGCACAGTAACAAAAAAAACTCTGTGATAGAAGCAGTAACCACGAACCTAGGCACATAAAATACTGCTTTTTAAGATGCATGTTACACGTTCTTTGCAGTAGGCACATTAACCCTCTGTGCTTCGTTAGTTAAATCAAAGCTGCCACTGAACAAAACTCTCCTGCACTACAGCAGGTACATTAATCACTGGCATTCTCTTGACACTTATATTGTTGCTGGAAAGCTGCTAATTATACAAGAAACATTTCTGTGCTTTTAAAACTGTTGCCTACGGACCCCCTGGGAATGTGTCACGGACCCCTGGGGGTCCGCGGACCACAGTTTGGGAAACACTGGTGTAGAGTAGTGTGCAGTGGCGTAGAGTATAGCGGCGTACAGTGTTGTGGTGCAAAGTAGATTGCCATAGAGTGCAGTGGGTAGAGCTTATTGCATTTTTTAGTAAAGTGGCGTAGAGTGCATTGGTGCAGCATGCAGTGACGTAGAGTGCAGTGGCATAGAGTGCAGTGGTGTGGAGTGATGAAGAGTGAGTGCAGTAGTGTAGAGTACAGTGTTGTAGAGTGCAGTAGTGCAGGGTACAGTGTTGTAGAGTGCAGTAGTGCAGAGTAAATTAGCGCGGATTGGCGCAGAGTGAATTGGCGTAGAGTGCAGTGCTGTAAAGTGGCATAGAGTACAGTGAGATAAAGTTGAATAACAGACAGTACAACGTTGCGGAGTATACGTATAGAGTGTATTGGCATAGAGTGCAGTGGCACAGAGTACAGTAGAGTAGAGAGCAGTGGTATGGAGTGTAGTATTACAGAGTAGAATAGAGTGGCGCAGAGTGCAGTGACAGACTACAATGGCATAGAATATTGTGGCATAAGAGTGCAGTGGTGCAGAGTAGATTGGCGTAGAGTGTACTGGTTTTGAGTAAAGTGGTGTAGAGTGCAGTGGCGTAGAGTGGTGCAGGGTGGAGTGGCACTGAGTGAAGTGGCACCGTATGCAGTGGCATAGAATAGATTGTTTCAGAGTAGAGTGCTGTCGTGCAGAGTAGATTAAAGTGGTTTAAAAGAGATTGGCATAGAGTGCTCTGGTGTATAGTGGAGTGGTACAGAGTAGAGCGCATTGGCATAGAGTGCAGTGGCATAGAATGAAGTGTTGCAGAGTTTGACGATATGGTGTGGAGTGGCACGGAGTGGTGTATAGTGCAGTGGTGAAGAGGGCAGTGGTGCACAGTAGAGTAGTGTGGGATAGAGTGCAGTGGAGTGGTGTAGAGAAAAGAGGCACAGAGTGGAGTGGTGATGAGAAGAGTGCAATGATGCAGTTTAGAGGGGCAGAGTAGAGTGCACTGGTGTGGAGTGGTGCAGAGTAGAGCGGAGAAGGGTAGCGTAGAGTAAGCATGGTGTGGTAGAGTACTTACAGACAACACATCTTTAATTGAAATGACCATTACATTTGCACTCGCATAAAGTTTTATTGATAAAAATATACAGCGCACAGACCATAATGTGTGAATCTGTCATCACCCAATGTATTGATTTGATCGTCAGCACAGTTCCTTTACAGACATTTACATTTTGCTCTGTTCTAGAAAGAAAAAACATAATACTGTGCAGCCTTCCTCAAGCAGCCCCAGTAGCCAGTATGTTTGACACATAAATCATCTCACTTTGAAGTCAGAGAAAGAAAAATAAACAGCAAGCTCCCTGGAAGACACAGCCTGTCATCTGACCTCTGTCTTTGAATGCACAGCAAACATGACAAGATAAGAACAAGATTTAAAGGCCTGGTCTCAGAAAGCGAGTTTGTGGAAGAATACAGTAAACAAGGTTTGGGCAACGGGAGGGACAGACTTGAGACAGACAACCTAAAGCAAATAAAGCCAGCAATAGAAAGCCAGAAAACCACAAAGCAGACAATAAGTAACAGGTGCAAAGCATTCCTAGGACAACTCTCTGAATGTCCCCAAGATGGCTTTAGCAAACGAGACAGCTGCGCTCTCTGGTAGGCTATGAGCTAAAAAGGAGAGTTAGCAGGTGCAGTGCCCGAAAGAGGAAAGTAGAATTGGGGCAAAGGAAGAGAATGAAGTGAAGAGTAATGGAAGCAGGAGATGATTGAAAGATGGAAGGAGAGAAGAAAGAAGCAATGAGGGAAGTGCAAAAGAGAAATAATATGGGGCCTGATTCACACAAATATCTAATTTTTGAGTAAGTGCCGTCTGTGAATACCAAAATGGTAGTAAGTTTAGGATTTTGTCTTATGGTAGTTCTGTGAATGGGCCCATAGAAATGATGAAAGGGAGATAGAAATTTCACTAAAAGAGACAGCGGAAAGGCTCCAGGCCTTATCTCTCACATGCCACATGCGATTCTTGCTGGGAGCAAATACCCAAACGAGTAGAACTAATCTGGTTACTTGCTCTTTTGTTCTAGCTCTGCTACTTTTCCAATATCAGTATTGTACTGATTGGAATTGCATCTGTGGAAGCAATTTATGGCGGGTAGCATACAACTCCGAAATTCAAAGCTAATATTTAATCCAGTGTTTATTAATTATTGTTGTAAATTTGTTGGTTATTGGGCAGTCTTCGACTGGAGGAAACTGTAGCAGTTCCTCGAATAAAGCACCGGCTGTAGAGCAGACAGATGCTTATGCTGCAGAAAAAATGGTGCCCGATACATTGTCCACCAGCTAAAACATCTCATCATAAACTGAAGTCAGGAAGACAGCCAGAATATTCCAATATTTAAAAGTTAAAGGAATAAGTGAAGAAAAGAAAGCTACACTATTGAACTAAATCCAACAAAAATAGATTATGCATTATAAATAAACAGTGGTAATGGAAATTACGCAAGAGAGGATCTTTAGTGCTAAGTCTATTATTGTTTATTATGCCAATAAATTAAGTAGACACTGCCCTAGGTTTACATGATTAACACGGTGGCATACCCATTGCTAGGCAGCACAAGTGTGTGGTGCTCCAGAGTTTACAATCCTTGTGCGGTGTCGAGGACTCCCTCCCAAATGGCTCTGTTTGAACAGCTCTTAATGAGCCATTTTACAACCTGCAAACAAAAGAGTCATCAGTGTTCTTAACATGAGGGATTTATGTATTTATTTTTGTGATTTTATATAGACAAGACATGGCCTGGAGGCATCAGAGTGCTTCGCAATAAAGCCAGAACATATCTGTAACAAATAAACAGGCTCACTCATATTCATAGCAAAACATAACAATGAAAAGCAGGTAGAAAAACACTCAGTGAGGATCAATAGTTATTGCAGGTTGTGATTGCTGTGCGAACGGAGGAAGAAAGAGGAGGTGGGAGCGGATTTGGCCCAATGTTGCTTAAAGAGAAGAACTTTGAGGTCTTTTTTTCTTAAGGTGGCATGACAAGCTGACTAATCTATCCACCACTTGAAATGTACTTGCATGTTTACTATACTAATTCAACACTAATCCTCTGTGGGTCCCGGAGTCGCGTGCTACTCGCCGAAAAAGCGCTTCGACGCCTCGTCAGGGGTAGTAAGCGCTATACAAATGCAATTACAATTACAATTACATGTGGTCAGGTGTGGAGGCTCAGTGGGAAGGGAGTTCCAGATTCTTGTGGTGCTTCCAGAGAAGGATTGCTTCATGTATCTCTGGCGCTTAACCCCTTGGGCGCGGGCGCGATTCTGCGCCTGTGCGGCACTTCTAAAGAGTGGACGGGATCATGACGACCCCCAGCCGTCATCAGCACACGCCCACCGTGTTGCATGACGGACGGGGGCCGTCATCAGCATGGAAGGGGTTAAAAGATGCGGGTTGGAGGAGGAGCAATTGAGTATTTCTTGAAACTCGCTCGCCACCTGAGATTTTTCGTTCTCAAAGAGGTATGAGGGTAAAGGGGAGTGATGAGCTTTATGAGGGGTGCGGGCAGTTTTAAATTGAGATTTCTCCTATATGGAAAGCCACTGAAGGGAGCGTAGAATGAGGGAGAGGTAATTGAATACCTTGTGCACAAGTCCTACCCTTGGCAGAAGCACAGACTGTGCTCTCTCGAGCCCAGCCAAGAACAGAAGCACGGATCGTGTTCTCACAAGTTCTGTCATTGGTTGAAGCAGAAACTGTATTCTGATGAGTCCTGCCCATGGCAAGAGCAAAGACTGTGTTCTCACAACCCCAACCAATAATAGAAGCACAGACTGTGTTCTCAAGAGTCCTGCCATTGGAAGAAACAGAAACTGTGTTCTAACGCGTTCTATTATTGGCAGAAGCACAGAGTGTGTGCTCACACGCCCAGCCAATAACAGAAGCACAGACTGTGTTCTCACAAGCCCTGCAATTGGTAGAAGCAGAAACTGTGCTCTCACAAGTAGTGCCATTGGCAGAAGTACAGACCGTGTTCTCACGAGTCCGCCGTTCTCACAAGTCCTGCCATTTTTCAGAGGCAAAGAGCGGCTTCTCACTGGTCGGGCAGTGATGGTATCCATGTTCCAGGGCCCCTTGTGACCATGTGAAGCAAAAACCCTCTGAACACACCCACCGCCTCTACCTCGTTCAACCATATGTAACAATTATACAATTGAAAAATTAAATCAGATCATCTTTGTTTTGGAAGAAAAATGTTTTATGCAAGTTTACTGCATATATCAGTTTAACTTATGTGTGTCTCGAAAGGCAGACGGAGGTGTGGACTGAGTTAGTCGAAGCTCACTATCCATCTTGCAGACTAGTCTCACCTCCAACCCAGAAATAAAGCCAGTTCCCTCCAGGGTAGGGCTTCATCCCCGGGAGCCTCCATATGTAAGGATGTCCAGAGGGTCAAAATCAAATTTCAAATTCAAATTAATTTGTTTTAAAGATAATTCTCTAAAACCATTGTATATATAAAAGTTCAAGTATTAAACCCAAGGATATCAAACAATTAATTCATTTGACTCGTGCAATATTGCATATAAACATTTTTTTTTTTTAAAACATGATATGCGTTTGCTGCATACAGGTTTATCCATGATAAGTGCATCAGCTTTTTCTCTGCAAGGCCCAAGAATTTTACAAATCGAATATTCAGGGCAACTTTATTAGCTTGTAGGCATGTCCCAGTAGTAATTTGGTTGAAAGCCTTTTGCAGCAGTTCCCTTATCTCTTTTAAAAACAGAGGACAATGTAATACTGTCTTCGAATGAGATTAGGGTGGAGAGGTTAGCAGTCTAGCTGTGACCTCAAAGAGGAACTTCCTCGAAGAGGAGGAGACAGGAAGGGGAGGATCGAGATAATGAGAAATGATTGTTTCTGTTGCTTCTTTACATAGTCTACATCAAGTGTCTCCAACCAGTCGATCACGAGGCACCAGTAGCTCCCAGACACCTTCAGAGTAGCTCACAGCCTTGAGTTCATTTTTAAATAAGCACAAGGTCATATTTTCCTTTTAAAGCTAGGAAAAGATTGTCTATTTTACATTACTTTTCATCAGGCTGAAGATAGCAGGGCCTGATAATGAGTAGTTCAGTCAGATTTATGGCGCTGGCTGGGGCACAGAGGTGAACAACTGAAGTACTGAGGTATGTAACTCTTAAATAAAATCCCTTGTCAACTCAATATCAGAGCTGTGAACAAAATGATGTTTCTGAATGCTCTTAAATGGGAGAAAATTAAAATGAAGTTACCTCAATGATTAAGTTAACTCCTCATTTTAATTTTCTCCCATAGCAAAGTGTTGCATTTACAATCAGTAGGCCTCTTGCTCCCAGTGGCCAGTAGACTCTGTGCCATAAGTATAGCTGCAAAATACAACCATGTTTTAAAATGAGAGAAATTTAAAGTACAGAAAAATGTTCCATATTATGAACATTTTTGCAGAACATTTTCTGAACTCTAAATTTCTCCCATTTAAAAAATGAATTGCATTTTTGTGTTATACATGTAATGGTGCCATATATAGCAAAGAGTATGTCCAGTGCTGCAAGTACATACAACACAGGATCACAGTCACCCATTCAATTATATCCCAATCATACGCACACATGTTCATACATTCCCAAAGACCACACACTCACTGACACACATGGCAGTCCTGTCATTGTGCTCCTAGTCTAAGTATTTTGTTCAAACCATAATATCTGGTTCTATGGACATAAGGCTTAAAGTCAATGGAGCTGGCCATGGGTGTGTATTGTAAGAACAATGCACAAGTTGTTTAGCCTTTAGTACCTCACAATGATTTTCACTGAGTAGAAAAGGTTGGAGGTTTCTGGTCTACATACATTGCCTACTGTATTTTGTTTACTTTTGAGGGACAAATCCAACGCTACTAGGCTTCCATAACAATATACCACCAACTTGCTTTTTGCAAATATTGAATTAACCTGTTGTTGGGTAAGGTTCATTTTGGCACAGTGAAGGCGTCTATTGTCATCCAAGCAAGGGATCACCGAGCCCATTTATTTTTATCATTAAGCCCAGATACTTTTCGTATACTCTTACTCAGGACTTTTTTTTTTAATACATTCACAGTTACTGAAGTGTCCCAAAGTTCCCGTGCTTGTAAATAGGTTTAGGGATTCATCAAAAAGTATTCGATAGGGAGCCTTCTCACTAGACTTAATCGGTTGAGTGTATCTTCATTTGGTGTCCTAAATTCATGGCACATCTTGAAACTAGAGCTAGATTGACAAAGGGCCTTTTTCATGAGGACAAATTCGAGTTGCGCTGTTTGATGCCTGTTTTGACAGACGAAAAAGTAATCTAGGAGCTGAAGCTGTGAGAGCATCGAGAAGTTTAACATCTCTATCTCATAGTTTTCCACTATAATAACTGATGGTAAGGAGCAGTTGCATCCATATATTTTCTATTGCTCTACAGTGATCTTATGTATATTTGTAATTTGTAAGTTACGTGTATTTTGTAAGCGCACAATCTCCGGCGAGGATGCACTGGCGTTGCCCATCTGGGCCACATAATGATGTGGACAGTGACAGAAATGCTGTTGTTAAATCTCCAGCCTTTGATGTAATAAACTGATTGTGCTGGAAGGAGACTCTGGAATCAACAATTACACCCAGATATGTGTATTCATTTTCTTGGGAAGTGTGTTACCATTTATGTCCACTAGGGTCGTGCTTAGCACAGACAGGGTTCAAGAAGGAAAGGTGCAATTGGTGAATTCCCTCCATGGTTGTATTTTCTGAAAAATCCACCCTACCTTTCGTACCCATCAGACGTAGTCTTACAGCTTTATTGATTACAGGCATTGTATCAGTTTGTTCTTTTGTTTTCTATTATGTCGCAATGTTGCACGGGGAGTTACAGGGTAAGCCAAAGCCGGCTGGTGCATCGCACAACCCCCAGCAGTGAGCATAAAGGGGCTTCTAGACACTCTTGCGAGGCCATGGGATGGAAGTGACAGCGCCCCCTTTTTCCTGCCAGACAACTGAAAATTCTGATCAACTGTAGGGCTGGTCTGGCATCAAACACTCCGCCTTGCACGGGAGCAACATTTTCCTAGTCTATGGGCAGCGCCACTGGAATTATGCAATTGTGCGGCCGTTGCGTTTTGCGCATACTAGATTTGCCGCATTTTTTATTCATCCATCACCTGCTCCATAATCTGTAGATTTTAACAACAACTTCTAGCTCAGAGTGTTCAAAAGTTACAATAATGCAGCACACGTTACTGGACAGTGGAATGCCCTTTGCAAAGGAGGACTGGTCACCTTTCTGTTGCTTATTGCTATATTCGAGACTTAAACCGGTACTAATGAGTTCCAACCTATGCCCAGACAGTGTTAACAGGTGTAACATGCATTCTCAATGCAATAGGTCTTCAATTTCTGAACGTTTGAGCTATTGGCATTGTAAATGACAATGCCTTTCATTTATGTGTTAATTATCAAAACAGAAAAATAAAAAGTATTGTTATTTACAATGCCAATAGCTTAAACTCTTGCAAATGCGAGACATATTGCATTGCAAATGCTATTTTGGGAAAAGTTCCTCATGCCGCGCATACAACGGTTATGGCGGCCACAACCCTCTCTTTAGGCCTGGCTCGTCCACAGAAAGGGGCATGGCGCAGTATGGGGCGATTTTACAAAAACAATCAGTTTGTCAAGTTGACAAACTAATGCATTTTTTTTTTAAGTGCCTCATGACGCGGTTTCACTTTAATAGCACCTTTCTTTAGACGAGCCATGTCTAAAGAAAGGAGTGTGGCCAACAATAAAGTGAAAGCACCGTATGGGGCGCTTGTAAAATAAAAACTGAACAAATCGTAAGAAAAAAAACATGCAACCGTGTTCGGGCCACAAACAACAAACTAAAGGCACAGCCACCACTGTATCAGTGTGGCGTGCAGTGCTAGGGGAAAAAAATAAAGCATTGGGGGACAGCGTGATGTAGGCAGGATCAAACCATTTAACTAAATAGTGTTTGGAGTTTGTAATTAAAGCCTACTGAATAACAGCACATGTAACATGGGGTGTCCTAATGGGAGGTTACAAAATGAGATAAGGCGGTGCTCGGAAGGGACTAATAAGCCTATTGACCAATAAAAAGACAATGACACAAGCCAAATGCTACAGCTCCACTATCTAAGCGGGAGAGAAAACGCCTGAGAACGGTCAGAAAGGGAAAAAAACGTAGCCAGCACCAAGAAGGAGCTAGATGTGACTCAAAGTGAAGACGACGCAACAACTACAAATATTGAGAAAGCAAGCCTTGAGGTCGACACGACCCCATCTATCAATATGCCCGCCACCTCAAAAATCCACAACCAACCTATAATGGAACATTCGCAGCCAGCAAACGTATACAGTATATTCAAGCCTGTTGAGAAGGAAGAGAAACGACACACAACATCTCAGGCCACACAAATCTTTAAAACAACTCCCGGACGCAACATGACAGAACCAGTTAAAACCAGCTTAAATGATGTAAACTTGTCTAATGAGGGAGACAGTAAGGATGGGAGTACCCACGACATAACATTCAGGAACCGTACGGAAAGCGGTGCTCCACAGACTGCAGTGAACAACAATACGCAACTTCAAAATAATGCATGCAATGCTCAGAATTTTCACCCGATCCCCCCGGGACAAACCGCAGAGGAAAAACAAACCGAAAAGAGCCAATACATCGAATGCGGGCTGGTCTCTTCTGATATCATTAACATCTACAACCATAAGCTGCACTTCATCCCTCATTAATTATCGAGGGGAACTCACGATATCCTCAATAGAAGCGTAATATTAAAACTGCTCAAAGCACTTCCTTCTCTGCGTCATATCGACACAGGCAATCTTGAAAGTATACAATTTAGACCAAATCCCAACTCATCTGGTCAAGAAATCACCACAGCAACTTTCTCTGACAATTCCACCACAGAGCAAATCTGGCAGCAGCAGGTTTCATTTGCTAAATAGGGTATAGAATTAAAAAAACTAGTTCCCCCCTGCTACCCAAATCCGTTACAACAACTAAATTCACCAGAGGGCATGTTGAGAGGTGCGAAAGGCCCAGAACAACAAAGCCCAACAAAGGGCACAAACCAAGCGGGGAGGAAAATTACCATAACCTTCGCCCACCCAGAAGCAGTCAAATATACCGGGGAAAGGAAACGGAATACAGCCGGAACCCACCAATGTATGGCATGAACAAATTCTACCAACGCTAAAACAACAGACAACGGGTGTAACATCTGTTCCTGGAACGTAAATAGCCTAAGCTCAAAACTAGAAGATCCGGATTTCATGGGATTTTTCAAACAGCACGACCCACTCCTTCTTCAAGAGACATGGCAGACAAATTTTTCACCAATAGTAGGATACAAAGAATACCTTAATCCCGCCAAGAAAGACTCAAAATACGGAAGAGCTAAAGGAGGTCTTTCAATCTATGTCTCGACCTACATCTCATGGCAGGCCTCGGAAGTAGATCTAGAATCAACATGGATGTTATGTATCAAACTAACGGCCGCTAACCTCTTCAGCTTACTAATACTACATCCATCCATCATCCAAACAAAAGAGATCAAATATCAATACCCTAGTAGCAACATTGGACACTCTTAAACATGCTCACCCACACGCCAATATCATTCTATCAGGAGATTTTAACATGAATTTACTAAATGTCAGGAAAGAAAGTCCAATAGGCCATAGTCTACCTAGCAAACAACGTGATACACACGGTAATAGACGTGCATCCCTGCTGGAAGAACTATCATTGGGTGTGTTAAACGGACGAGTAACATCAGAGAGCCTCCCAGCATATACCAGGGTTACGCAGAAAACATGCTCAATCATTGACTATACAATAACAGACCTGGACATTCTCCCCCACATCTCTACCTTCAAAATCAAAGAAAGGTCAGAAAGCGACCACCATCCTCAAACCTTCACTTTACTCTTAAGCACGGGTAACTCAATAACAGATAAAGCGATGTCCCAACAAACGTAATGTTACAACCTGAGACGTTTAATTTGGAAAAAGAAAAATATTGGTGACACCATGGCCACATGCACTGCTCTTTTGGAGAGTTTTAAAATCAAACCATCATGTATAAAGGCCTGGGAATCTTTTGCTCAAGATCTAAACAAAGAATTCGCAAAACAAGGAAACAGCTGTAAAGCATGTAGACCAGCAGGGGCAGGGTGGTTCACCAACAGTCTAAGGAAACAAAAAAATCAACTGAATAAACATCTAAGGCAATTGCGAACTCGAGGCCCGAATCCCCTCAGGACATTCTCTCACTAATATCAAAATTAAGAAAATACCTAAAAATTGACATGAAGGTGGCTAAGAAAGACTTCAGAGAACATCTATGGGCTAAACTCCCCCATGCCCGTAAACAAAGAGACTCCAAGCTATTTTGGGATATAATTAACCAGCTATCAAATGGCAAGAACCAACATTTCAACTCGGACGTAATGGAGGACATCTGGAAAGCACACATTGAACAAACATACGACCCCCACTCTTAGGAGCTATGAATCACGGAACCTCTACTGCAGGAATAGCTCACGACATATCAAAGATAGAACTGCCAGAAGTCCCCCGCAGACTTCACAAGAGCAGGTCCTTAAAGTCATAAAAAACCTAAGGCCTGAGGGAGCTCCAGGACCCAACAGATTGCCAAATGCACTATCCCGGCACAACCCTTTATTTTGGTCCGATATCCTTACTCCGCTATTCACACACGAATTATCATCAGGCACGGTTCCAGAATCCTGGAGAGGAAGCATCCTAAATCCCATATATAATCGTTCAGACCCGGCTAACTACAGATTGATTGCACTCATCGACGTCGAAGCCAAGATTTACGCCTCGAACCTGCTGGCAGATTTAGAACACTGGGTGAGTCACACAAATTTGATGCCAAATACGCAAACTGGTTTCCGGGCTGGAATGGGCACCTTCACTAACATCCCCGCGGTCACACTCCTAGTCAATCAAGCCATGGCAAAATCCCGTTCCCTCTATGCCTGCTTCATTAATCTTAAAGCAGCATTCGATAAAGTACAGACGGCAAAGCTATGGGCCAAAGTGCAAAGCTTGGCGGCACTAACCAAACTTCTGGAGGCAATTATCAACCTTTACTCAAATACATGGGTCCAAATAAAAAAAGGAGACAGGCGTAGCATAACAAGTAAGATCCAAACAAAAAACGGGCTGAAACAGAGGTGTGTGTTGGACCCTTGCCTCTTCAACATCTATACCGCCGACCTCGGGAAACCCCTTCAACAAGTTCAAACTGACCCCCCAAAATTGGGCAAAACACTAATGACCAGCCTTCAACATGCAGACGATATCGTCCTTCTATAACAAACACCGATAGGCCTGCAGCGATCAATGACCCAACTAGGAGCCTGTACCACAGCAGCCCAATTAGCAATTAATCTCAAGAAAACCAAGGTGCTGTGCTTCTCAAAACAACATAAAAAAGGGTCAAAAGGCAAATTCATCTGGAACCTAGGTGACAAACCAATATCCCAGGTGGAGTCTTACAAATACCTAGGGTTTCAACTTGATCAAAACCTCAACAGCTGAACCAAGGGAAAATGAAAGCAAAACAACTTCTACACACCTTCAAAACTTTACACAGGAAATTAAAATGCTGCTCAACAGGGCATCTGCGGAAGGTAATTGCAACAAAATTCATACCAACAATATCATATGGGTCGGAAATAATGTACACAAAAGACGCAGCCGCCCTAAACCAAGCCCAATCGAGATTGTTCAAGAGTTTGTTCTCAATCCCCCAGCACATCTCTCAGGCCCAGATTCGACTGGAATACGGGCTTAAAAACTAGAAACCAGCCAGACAAGGGGCGGTTGTCAAATACTATTGGCGGATGAGCCAAGCAGAAGATAACAAACTAGCCCATTTTGCTGGGAAGAAATCGAAAAGCAAGCGAGGCTAAATAATTCCATTGCCACGGTTCTAAAAGAATCACTTAAGGACCTACACCTCAAAGAGGCATGGCATACAAACAACTCTTATTCTGGTTTTAAAAATTCAGTAAACAGTGCAACCAAAGAAATCTCACAGTTAATGGACAAAACTGCATTCTCAAAGAAAAATCACGATTGGGCAGTGATTCAATCTTATCAGACGCTTAAACCACAACCATATTTGTTAGAACACTTTTCACATCATAAAAAGCATTATTTGACGATGTTACGGCTGGGGTCATTCCCCACGAATGATTTAACCCCAAAATGGAAACATGTATGGCTAGATTGCCGGCTGTGCTGACAAGGAGAAGAGAGTCTTTTACATCTCCTATGCATCTACCCCTCACTTTTAGAAATTCATAAAATGATCCTCCGCGAGCTGTTGAGAAAAAAACAGCTACGGACATGCAGAGCCGCAGTCATACAATGCCTTGGAGGCTGGTCAATCGAACTATCTTGTAAAGCCATCATGCTCTGGAAAATGGTAGCCAAAGAATTAGACAACAAAAATGAATGAACTGGAGTGGTTTCGAGAAGACTGCTTGGACCTTTCTTTTTTGCACTGATATTATTTCCCGACTTCTTCCTCACTGTACCGTCTTGCACTGCTCAAAATTGCATCGACTACAAATGTATACTTTATGTGCTATCTATTGATGATGATTTAGTACATGACAGAATCATGTTTTAATCTTTTGTACCTTTTTAACCCCCATGTTTTAACATTTTTGTACTAAGTCCTTTATCCAATTTTTTATGATTTTTAACGAAATCAAATAAAAGTATTATTGACTGACACAAGCCAATGAAAAATATGGGCGGGCAGTGGGAGGAGCTTCAAGTCCATACCTGAATACAGCATGCCTCACAGAGCAGCGCATGAGCTGCCCATGCTCGACCTAAAAATGAAGGACACATGATGGAACGTTACATTGATACAGAGTATCCACAGACACAAAGGAGCAGAATGAAGGGCATGTGATGGAACACAGCAATGCTACATAGTATCCGTGGACACAAGGGAGTAGAATGAAGGACATGTGATGAAGTGCAGAATGAAGGACATGTGATGGAATGCAGCAATGCTGCAGAGTATTGAAACAATATAAAAAATAAAACTCCACAATTTGTGATTCAGGACGCATAATTTTTCTTTTGTTTTATAGCAGCAGTGATATAGCTAAGCACAGAAAAGCAAATATCCGGTGAAGCTAAAGATTGCAGGTTTCCCAGCCCTTCTATATATGAGGTAAAGTGCTTGTCAAAAGAATGAGGTGTAGAAATCAGGCTCTAAAAGTGCAAAATTAACACAAAGTGCACAGTAGATTGAGAGGAGATGGCATCACATGGGCAGCATGGAATAGAAGCAAACCAGGAGCCAGCCAAGGGGAAGGCAACTAAGTAATGGACCATATTTATTCTTAACTTGGTCAAGTAAAATCTATGCTCAGTATTCATAAGCCAGGCTAAGTAAGGTTGCACGCCTGGGACATTAAAGATTTGCATATAACTAATAATTTTGCCCATATCAAGGGACCACTTGATTCTGATTTCCTCCCACTCTACTAATTCATTTCCAGGAAACGTGCACGAGGCATCTGCGCTTGGTCAGTGAAAATTATGCATCATTAGCATACCGCTCAACTTAGCCTCGAAGGAGTCAAACTGCTCTCAGTCATCTTGACTGTCTGCCACTCAAGAAAGATGCCTCTAAAGGAGGGGTCTTCAAACTGTGGGGCGCTACCCCCAGGGGTTGCCGTGGAGCAATGCAAAGGGGGTCTCGCATTCCCAGTCACACTTCTGCCCAAGCCCAAGGGCTTCAGCCCCCCACTTCCCCTGTACTGTGTCTCCGCCTGGGCTGCTGCAGTGCAACTCAAGCTGCTGGGGGCAGTGTCTGGAGTTTTATCTACAGCACACCCCTCAGAGTTTTTCACGGGTCTTTAAAGACCATTTGCATAATTGCAAACCTTTGTAAACTAGTTACAGAGGCTTAGTGTTTTTTTCCTGGTTCCAGTACCCCCTGTGTCCCTACTCTGCCTATTCCTTACATTTGTCTTTTATATTTACTGCTGTAGTATGAGAATGCATATCATGAAAATAAATATAAAGTAAGGTTGCCAAAAGAAAAATGCCAGCAATGTGTTGTTTAAAGAGCCTGGAAAGACCTCGTCTTGACACTAAATAGGGTTATAAATAAAGTATGTATTGATTTGTAATTTGACTTTTCTGTCTTTGTTTTCTTTAATTATCAGTCATGAATCATTGAGGCAGCCCTAGAACACAATTAAAAGTGCTTTCTATTTAAATTTGCTGTTCGAAGAATGCACAGATAAGTGCTGAAAATACGGCTTCAGGTGACTGTTTATTTTTGTACCGACTGGGCCATCAAATAATCTGCTGGCAACCCTAACCATAGGACTGGATGTTTATTGCAGGATCAGCGCATTATTTATTTCCTACACCCTCAATCCCTGATTAATGCCATAATAGCACTAGTTTAACTTGTATCTGAAACCCTACGCCGCCGTCAATAACATGTGGAGTTACTTCAAGTGTATGAGAATGCACTCTGCATTGAGACAGCTCACTTCTCATTCTCGCCCTTCACTTTCACGCTCACCCTGCACTCACAGCGATCTTCATGCACTCACACCATTCACCCGCTCACCCTGCACTCACAGTGATCCCACTGCACTCACAAAGCACTTACGCTGTTCACCCTGTGTAGGAAGGTTGACCCCTGACTATGGTTGCCCCCAACTTTTTGCCTGGTGTTTTGCTGGTTTTCTGACTTAGTTGACCTGAGGCCCTGCTGTTCAGGACCTCAGGCCCACTGCTCTCTCTGTAAAATGGATTCCATGTACCTTAGGTACATATCTACATTGGATACTGAGCCACCTTATCAGTCCCTGTACAGTGTACCCTAGGTACCCAGGGCATAGGTGTACCCAGGGCCTACCAGGGGCTGCAGCATGTATTATGCCACCCCTGGCTGGCCATCCAAATCTGACACAACTGGCTGCTTGACAGCTGGGGCAAGGTGGTGTAATCACCCTTTGCTTTAGATATAGTATACCTATATCTAACCCTAAAATGGACACACAGATCTCCTATCAGTCACTCCTATGGCAGGCCTTAACAATCCTGAAGGCAGAGTGCTTGGAACCGTGTGAGATGGTGCTCTGGCATGAGCTGAGCCTGTCTGCGGCTTTCGGGATCTATCCCTTAGCCGTTTCCATGATATCGCATACCATATACTCTTAAGTGCATTATAATCCTCGCGGTTAAGTGCCAACTCTGGTATCGCTTTATCAAAACATGTCGAGTAAGGTGTCATACGAATTGGAATACTAACCCCTCGCCAATTCTGGCGACGGGGTTAGCATTCCACCCTTCTAGAGGGACACGACATGCATGTAACCTATAACCCGGTTAAAAGTCAGACAGAGCCTTAGCATCCACAAAATGGATGCTGCCACCGAGACACAAGTCTGCCCTCCTGCTGCTGGGAGTCCTCCCAGAGCAAGAGATCAGGACAAAGGGTTTCCTGCCAGGGGCGGTGCCAGCACCGTCCCAGACAGGGTTTTGTGTATTGTAGGTAGGCAGGGCTTTAGAGGAAGGTGACTGCACGTGGCACCCCGGTGCTCACTGTGCATAGGCTGGCTGGAACCAGTTCCAGGGTCACTCCAGACCCTGTGCTGGGGAAAAGCCCGCCAAGGAAGTGGGTGTAACCACCCCCCTCCTAGTCCCACCCATAGGGCAGGACTTAGTCGCGTGCCAGCCCCTTTTTACAGGATAAAGGTAGAGACTGGCCCCCTTCCAAATCAGATCATCTTTGAATCCTGAAACTACTTTCTGCGAAAGGAACTCAAGACTTCTTCCTAAGATTTCTCCCTTGTGACTAAGGAGTAGTCACCCTGCATCCGCAGGCACCATCTAAGAACACTGCGGTCTGCTGTAAGTCCTTCCTCCGGAATCCGACTGCCCAGCTCGACGAGAACCGGCTTCCCTGGCACCTCTGACCTCTACCCACCACTACAGCCCAGCTGAGAACCGTGGGTGCGACGAGACCTCAAGGGACCGGCCATCTGCAAGACTGCACGACTTCTTTCCAGCAAGCCCGCCGAGTAATCTACTGGTGAGTGCTTTGGGGTCCGAGAAGCCCCGACTCTGAGCAGCTCCAGCTCCGAAGTGCAGCCCCCCAGCATCTCCACGATCTGCGTGGGGCCCTTCTGCTTTCCGCTGCTCACCGCGTTGTTTGGCTACTAGCCCGTTGGCTTGTGGCCTCCCTGACGACGCCCGACGACATTTCTGCTGCTGGTCTGGTTGCTCCAGACTGGCCCTTGCTCCCTTCCCGAAGAGGAGCACCCTGGACCCTCCTGGTCCACTCAAGACGCCATTTTAAGTCCACCGCGTGGGCTTGAATTAGCCAAGGCTTGTTGCCCAATCCTGGGTAACTTCGACGCCAACGACTTCATCCTTCGTGGGACAGCTCGCACCTCCATCCTGGTCGCCGACAACGCCTCCTGGTCCGAGAGACTGCAGAGCCCAGCAGCGCCCACTCACCTGACCGCGGTGACTTCGCCCGGTGCCATCCTGGTGCCCACTTAATCACTGGCTAGTGATTCAAGAACTTGGTCCCCTCTGCTTTCAGGTTTCTTCTTCCTCGATCCAGGCTTGGATCCAACGAACTTTCCTTCACTGGTCGCCTGCCAGCAACTTCCTTCTTCCAGGCTCCTGGTCCGGCAACGAGATCCCCGACGTCTTTTCAGACCTATGCAGCTGCAGCCCCTGGGCTAGGTAACTTCGGCACTTCGGTGTCCCAGCATAGCCTCACTATCCTAGGGTCAGGATCCACTGTCGTTTTCTTCCTACCAGGTCGGGTTCGCCCGTGAACACTAACTTTGCCTTTACTAGCCTCCATAGACTTTGTCCCGCATCCCGCGTGAGAGTGCACACTCTGCACCCGAGTCCCCTAGGTCTCCTAGAAGTAATCTAACGATTCCCTAGTTAAGTCCTAGCGATTCCAAAGCCTATTAGAACTGTTACTTACCTGCTAGTAATTCGCATTCCACTTTTAGCGTATATGGTTTTTCGTGCCCCTCGGGCATTTGTGTAACGTGCTAACTTAAAAGTATTTTCGTAAGAGTTTTGTTGTGTGCTTAGCACCCTGTCCTCATAAAGAGTACAGGGTTGTTGTGATTCTAATAAATACATTGTTTATTTTCATAACACTTGTGTGGTGTCCTTTCACTGGGTGTTCAAGGGGTAATGTGATGGTAAAACAGCTGGCTTAACACGCCCTCTAGAGTCTTAGCCTTAGACTGCTCGTATCCATGCTACTAGGATAGCTGGTCTATAAGGTTGACTTACAACCAATCATCAATAAGGGTTGTTTGGACTGATATATAGTGATCACTAGAATAGTGAGCACTGCACATCAGGCCAACTTCTCACATTGGTGAGCAGCGGTTGGGATTTGAGCTTGCTGTTGTTTTACCACACATGCCCTAAGAATATCTTGTGAAAGATCACATAAGTACTAAAGGTACATATAACTTAGCTTAGAATACTCTGAGTTCTACTGAACCAGCTGTTGTAGCTCCTAGGGCCTAGCACACCCTAAACTACAACTCTAGCAAGGGATCAGTAGGCAAACATATAGTGTAGGTAAGTGCACCACTTACACCTCACTAGAAAAGCATGTCGACTCAGGGGGACTCTACTGAGACTCCCCTGGTCAGTGTTGACCCTCCACAGGTCACTTCAAGATATGCAGCTCTCAATTTTCAGGAGATGAGACAACTCTGTGTCTCCAGGAAACTGAAGCAGGGGTCTAACCCCACCCTTCCCTTTCTGATAGGTCTCTTAGAGACATATGATGCCAGAAAGCTCTCTCAGTTACATGAGAGCATGCCAGCCTTAGAGGGAACCTCTGGGGATCCAGACCTCCCCAACACTGATTCAGCAGTTGAGGAGGAGGATGAGGAGGTACTCTCTGGGGATGAGGTAGACAAGGGTCTTGAGGTAGTCAGAAGGCTAACTAGGACCAACTTAGACTTACTTGGGCTAGGATCTGGGGGCCCCCCAGTACTAACCCGAAGTGGGCCTAACCTTGGAGTTAGGAGAGATAGATCTCTTTCTAGGGACTCCAATAGATCTCTGCACTCTAATGCCTCTTCTCAGGGGAGAAGGAATCCTCCACAGAGGAGATTTACTTCCCCTCAGAGAAGGGAGCATGAGGCTAGGATGAGACAAGCTGAACTGAGGATTGAAAGGGAAGAAATTGCCCTGGCCAAAGAGAAGCTTGCCCTGGCAAGAGAGCAGCAGATGAGTGGGCTAGCTCCCACTGGTGGCAGCAATCTCCCAAGAGATAGAGAGAAGGGTTTAGATACTAAACACCTGACTAAAATAGTGCCCCCCTTTAAGCAAGGGGATGATATCCAGAAATGGATGGCTGCTCTGGAGAGGGCCTGCACTGTGCAGAACATTCCCCAGAGTCAGTGGGCAGCTATACTGTGGCTCTCCTTTGATGGTAAAGGTAGAGATAAGCTCCTCACTACTAGAGTTGAGGATGCTAACAATTACCAGGTCCTGAAAAATGCACTGGTTGATGGGTTTGGTTTAACCACTGAGCAGTACAGGTTGCTGTTCAGAGACACCCAGAAAACTCAGTCTCAGGACTGGTCTGACTTTGTTGATTGTGCCACTAAGGCTTTGGAAGGCTGGCTACTGGGTAGCAAGGTTACTGACTTCACAGGATTATATAATCTTATTATGAGAGAGCAAGTCTTAAATAATTGTCAGAACCAGTTATTACACCAGCACCTGGTAGACTCTGATCTGACCTCTCCACAAGAATTGGGTAAGAGGGCAGACAAGTGGGTCAGAACCAGGATTAGGCCCAAGAACCAAGGTGGTGACCAGAAAAAGGAATCAACCAAGCCTCAAGAGAAGGGTGGGAATAAATCTACAGATCAAACCACATCAGGGCCCCAAAAATCCTCTGAGGGGGGTGGGTCCCAGAATCCTTCCAACAACCAGAAGAAACCTTATTGTTATCCCTGTAAACAGGTGGGTCATTTAAAAACTGACAGCAGTTGCCCCAAGAATAACAATAAGGAAAACATACCCCCAAGTAACATTCCCAAACCTCCTGTTACTACTAGTAGTAATCCCCCAGGTGGTGGGAGTGCCCCCAAGAATTTGGGTGCATTTACTTTGGGAGTTCCTGGGGACTCTGGCCTAACCAGGTCTCCAAACTTAGATACTCTTGTCTGTGAGACTGGCATGGGGTTTGCCAACTTCACAACTTGTCCCAACACTTTGGGCAAGTACAGACAGGAGCCCCTCATCAATGGTATAAAAGTTGAGGCCTATAGAGATACAGGGGCTAGCATCACTATGGTGACTGAGAGTCTAGTCCCCTCAAGGCAACTTTTACCTGGTGCCACATACCAGGTGACCAATATTGATGGAGTACAGAGAGATCATCCCATGGCAGTGGTCAATCTCAGCTGGGGAGGTGTCACTGGCCACAAGAGAGTGGCAGTGTCACCAAACTTGCCTGTAGATTGCCTACTGGGGAACGATTTAGAGCTTTCAGCCTGGGCTGAAGTAGAGCAAGAAACCCATTCTAGAATGGTAAACATCCATGGTAAGGTTAGTGGGGCAGTGGTAGCCACAGCCCCAGTCCAAGATATCCTCCCTGAACAGGTCAGGAGGGTTGTGCCAGTCACAACCCAATCTCAGACAACTTCCTTCCCAGAACAGGTTGTCAAGGCTGTAATGGTAACAGCCCACACCCAAACTGAGCCCCCTCCTGAAAAGGTTGGGAGAGTTGTGATGGCCACAGCTCAAACTCAGACAGATGACAGTGTTGTGAAGCCTGAAACTATGGATCACTCCACTCAGACAGAGAGTATTGAGGAGGAAGAGAAATCTCCCTCCCACCAGACTTTAGGAAAGGATCAGCCTCCTCAGGGAACTGATCTGACCCCTTGTGAAGAAACTGCCCCAGAGGTAGTCAGGCCTAGCCTGGCAGAACCCCTGATGTCAGTGGACCCTTCCAAGGTGGGACCCAGTCTGGAGCAGGTAACCTGCCCCTCTCTACCCTGCCTCAGTCAGCCCAGGGCTGTAGAGGTCAGGGAGGCCAGTGTTGGACCCAAAGGGCCCCCTGTCCAAAAGAATTTCCCAATCAGCAGATTAAGGGCACTGAAGCTAGTAGTCCTAGCCAAGTGAA
Source organism: Lissotriton helveticus (assembly GCF_964261635.1). NCBI lineage: Eukaryota > Metazoa > Chordata > Amphibia > Caudata > Salamandridae > Lissotriton > Lissotriton helveticus. Next base: position 66,205,288 of record NC_136064.1, read on the forward strand.
AATAAAACATACTCCTGAGGGATCCCCCTTAAAATTAGTTAGGGACCTCCCACAGATGGACACTGTTGGGCACAGCCAAACTTGGGACCTGAGGGCCCCAGACCTGACCTGTCCCTCCAGTAAGCCAAACAGAGGGACCCAACCTCCAGCTGTAGGTAGCCAGAGGTTGACCCTGAGAGCCCAAAACAACTCAGTCTTGGAAAGAAAGGCCTATATGGTGGAAAATGATTGGAGGAAGCTGAGCCCAAAATTAGTGGAGCCTCACTTCAGTACTCCATTTCAGCACCAGCCTTTTTCTTTGACAAAACACACCACAGGTAGAGATTCCCTATGGTGGAGACCCTCAGACACCCTTAGGGTGAGGGATTGCTTAGTGGACCATGACATAGGGGGTAACCATGCCAGTGCTGGTACTTCCTTAAATGGCCACTTAGGCAATATAGGCTTACCTGGACAAGGATAGCCTTATCTCCTTTCGTTTGGGGGGGGGTTATGTAGGAAGGTTGACCCCTGACTATGGTTGCCCCCAACTTTTTGCCTGGTGTTTTGCTGGTTTTCTGACTTAGTTGACCTGAGGCCCTGCTGTTCAGGACCTCAGGCCCACTGCTCTCTCTGTAAAATGGATTCCATGTACCTTAGGTACATATCTACATTGGATACTGAGCCACCTTATCAGTCCCTGTACAGTGTACCCTAGGTACCCAGGGCATAGGTGTACCCAGGGCCTACCAGGGGCTGCAGCATGTATTATGCCACCCCTGGCTGGCCATCCAAATCTGACACAACTGGCTGCTTGACAGCTGGGGCAAGGTGGTGTAATCACCCTTTGCTTTAGATATAGTATACCTATATCTAACCCTAAAATGGACACACAGATCTCCTATCAGTCACTCCTATGGCAGGCCTTAACAATCCTGAAGGCAGAGTGCTTGGAACCGTGTGAGATGGTGCTCTGGCATGAGCTGAGCCTGTCTGCGGCTTTCGGGATCTATCCCTTAGCCGTTTCCATGATATCGCATACCATATACTCTTAAGTGCATTATAATCCTCGCGGTTAAGTGCCAACTCTGGTATCGCTTTATCAAAACATGTTGAGTAAGGTGTCATACGAATTGGAATACTAACCCCTCGCCAATTCTGGCGACGGGGTTAGCATTCCACCCTTCTAGAGGGACACGACATGCATGTAACCTATAACCCGGTTAAAAGTCAGACAGAGCCTTAGCATCCACAAAATGGATGCTGCCACCGAGACACAAGTCTGCCCTCCTGCTGCTGGGAGTCCTCCCAGAGCAAGAGATCAGGACAAAGGGTTTCCTGCCAGGGGCGGTGCCAGCACCGTCCCAGACAGGGTTTTGTGTATTGTAGGTAGGCAGGGCTTTAGAGGAAGGTGACTGCACGTGGCACCCCGGTGCTCACTGTGCATAGGCTGGCTGGAACCAGTTCCAGGGTCACTCCAGACCCTGTGCTGGGGAAAAGCCCGCCAAGGAAGTGGGTGTAACCACCCCCCTCCTAGTCCCACCCATAGGGCAGGACTTAGTCGCGTGCCAGCCCCTTTTTACAGGATAAAGGTAGAGACTGGCCCCCTTCCAAATCAGATCATCTTTGAATCCTGAAACTACTTTCTGCGAAAGGAACTCAAGACTTCTTCCTAAGATTTCTCCCTTGTGACTAAGGAGTAGTCACCCTGCATCCGCAGGCACCATCTAAGAACACTGCGGTCTGCTGTAAGTCCTTCCTCCGGAATCCGACTGCCCAGCTCGACGAGAACCGGCTTCCCTGGCACCTCTGACCTCTACCCACCTCTACAGCCCAGCTGAGAACCGTGGGTGCGACGAGACCTCAAGGGACCGGCCATCTGCAAGACTGCACGACTTCTTTCCAGCAAGCCCGCCGAGTAATCTACTGGTGAGTGCTTTGGGGTCCGAGAAGCCCCGACTCTGAGCAGCTCCAGCTCCGAAGTGCAGCCCCCCAGCATCTCCACGATCTGCGTGGGGCCCTTCTGCTTTCCGCTGCTCACCGCGTTGTTTGGCTACTAGCCCGTTGGCTTGTGGCCTCCCTGACGACGCCCGACGACATTTCTGCTGCTGGTCTGGTTTCTCCAGACTGGCCCTTGCTCCCTTCCCGAAGAGGAGCACCCTGGACCCTCCTGGTCCACTCAAGACGCCATTTTAAGTCCACCGCGTGGGCTTGAATTAGCCAAGGCTTGTTGCCCAATCCTGGGTAACTTCGACGCCAACGACTTCATCCTTCGTGGGACAGCTCGCACCTCCATCCTGGTCGCCGACAACGCCTCCTGGTCCGAGAGACTGCAGAGCCCAGCAGCGCCCACTCACCTGACCGCGGTGACTTCGCCCGGTGCCATCCTGGTGCCCACTTAATCACTGGCTAGTGATTCAAGAACTTGGTCCCCTCTGCTTTCAGGTTTCTTCTTCCTCGATCCAGGCTTGGATCCAACGAACTTTCCTTCACTGGTCGCCTGCCAGCAACTTCCTTCTTCCAGGCTCCTGGTCCGGCAACGAGATCCCCGACGTCTTTTCAGACCTATGCAGCTGCAGCCCCTGGGCTAGGTAACTTCGGCACTTCGGTGTCCCAGCATAGCCTCACTATCCTAGGGTCAGGATCCACTGTCGTTTTCTTCCTACCAGGTCGGGTTCGCCCGTGAACACTAACTTTGCCTTTACTAGCCTCCATAGACTTTGTCCCGCATCCCGCGTGAGAGTGCACACTCTGCACCCGAGTCCCCTAGGTCTCCTAGAAGTAATCTAACGATTCCCTAGTTAAGTCCTAGCGATTCCAAAGCCTATTAGAACTGTTACTTACCTGCTAGTAATTCGCATTCCACTTTTAGCGTATATGGTTTTTCGTGCCCCTCGGGCATTTGTGTAACGTGCTAACTTAAAAGTATTTTCGTAAGAGTTTTGTTGTGTGCTTAGCACCCTGTCCTCATAAAGAGTACAGGGTTGTTGTGATTCTAATAAATACATTGTTTATTTTCATAACACTTGTGTGGTGTCCTTTCACTGGGTGTTCAAGGGGTAATGTGATGGTAAAACAGCTGGCTTAACACGCCCTCTAGAGTCTTAGCCTTAGACTGCTCGTATCCATGCTACTAGGATAGCTGGTCTATAAGGTTGACTTACAACCAATCATCAATAAGGGTTGTTTGGACTGATATATAGTGATCACTAGAATAGTGAGCACTGCACATCAGGCCAACTTCTCACACCCTGTACCTCACTATGCATTCACACAAGCACACTACTCATCCTGCACTCATGTGACACTTCCCCCTCACTGCTCAGTATGCAACTCACTCAAACAAGCCCATCAGTAATCATACATTAATTTGTCCCATTCTGAACTTGCATCCGCACCCAAATTCGTACGTCCACCTCACTCACCCTGCAGTCCCTCCTCTCACCCTACTCTCACACTGTTGCATCGCTCACTGTGCACTCACATGGCACTCTTGTCACCCACACAGTGCAGAGGGTTAATGTGCCTGCTACGAAGAATATGTACCATGCAGATCACAGAAATGAGTGTGAGTAAACTATGAGTAGTGCTATAAAAAATGAAATGTTTGTCAGAAAGGTGCTATAGAGAGATGAGGTGCATTGTTGGTGAATGGTAGTGAGGGAATTCATGGAGAAGAAGGAAACGGGGGTGAGGCACCAAAAAAGAGTGTTGCACTGTGTGCAACCAGTGTTAGGGCCAGCCCTGGCTGGGAGTGTTAGCCCCCCGCCCGAAGTTCTGGTCTAGTGGCTCCCATGCTTCTGCCTATTATTATTATTTACATTTGTAGTGCGCTACTGTTACCAAAAGATGTCCTGGGGCTAATAACCATCTGCTGCCTGAAGGCAAATGAGAAACACACAGAAGGATAAGGAGAACCAGCCAAAAGGGGTAACCTACAAAGAAAGGTTTTTATATCTTCCTAAAAGATAATAGATTCTTGGTGGAGCAAAGCAAAGGAGGGTGCATGTTCCATAACTGCGCGGCCTGCAACAAAACAGCGAGACAGACAACTCATGCCATCTTGAATTAGAGAACAATAAGCAGAGTGCCACAGGCCGAGAGGAGCATACGGGTCTAACCCATATGCTTGATGAGGAGAGATGAGAGGATGAGAGAGTACAGCAATAGAAGAGAATTCAATTGAAGAGGTCAGGGTTGAGGAGAAATGTGAAATGCCGAAGAGAAGTGTGGACACACAAGAAGTGAGTGTGAGCCAAAGGTGAGGGCTTCTGTTAGAACAAAGTGGAGATGTGAAAGATGAAAGGGGGGAATGGAGTGGTGTAAGATACAAATAGACAAAAATTTGAATGGAGAGACGAGGTGAATGAGAAGTGCTGAGGGGCACAGGAGGTGACGGGGCCAGAGAGGCCATGAGATAAATGCAAGAGACTGTTAGAGATGAGGGAAGTGAAAAGACAGAATGGAAGGAGGTGATTAAAAGTGAAGTGAGAGGTTGAATGGGGAGAGTTCAGAAGTTGTAAAAAGGGGTGAAAGAAAATGGCCTGCAAAGCGAGAGAGGGATCCTGGTTTGGGAGAGGAGAGAGGGATGGAAGGGAGGGGGTGAGAGGAAAGCTACATGGGTAAACTGCTTACCTCTGCAAAAAACCGCCAGGGGTTTAAGGGACCCCTGCTTTTCCCGGCCAGGGCCAGGTGAGCTTCTAATGTGGCAGCACGTATTCCTGCGGAGTGGAAGGCCCTTCACAAAGGTTGACTAGAAATCTTTCTGATGTTAATTGCTGTATTTTGGTTATAAACAGGTACTGATGGGGTGAAATCTTTCCTCAGTGTTACTGTGTGTAAAAAATTAATTTCAAAATAATGAAGCAATGCTATCCCAAAATATGCGGCATCACATAACATCATTTACATTTTCATCCCACACAATTTAGTCAAGCCATCGCGTAATTTGGTCCTCACCTGCCTCATAATTCCAGTAGCCCTGTCTACAGGTTTAGAAACATTTGTAAGGAGGGGGTACTTACACCTCAAAATGTTGACAGGGGGGTCTCTGCATCCAAAAGTTTGAATACCTCTGCTCTAAAGGGTAGCAATTGGATCGCCTGGCATTCAAATCATCCTAATCATCCAAAAAGCTGATCATCTTTATTCACTAAAACAGGACTCCCTGCAAAAACACCTGATCTCGTCCTTTAGAGAGACACAAATGGTTGAGCAGTATGTGGTGTAAAACTGCGCTAACCTCCATTCTTGGAAAGCTGAATCTCAAGCAACATCCAAGACTCTCAGACGCGGCTGCTTCCCGTTGTGCTGACACGAGGCTGCATCTTGCCCAGCTGATGCAGCCGTATCGCACGCGTCCTGTGACCACCACCTCCCAGAGCCCGTCGTGTGGACCTTCTCCATTTATGGAGCTTGGTGACCAAGAAAATGCTTTATTCAGCCGACCCTCAACAAATAAGACGATGATAGCAGGTAAATCAAATATACCACTGGAGAAGAAGACAAGCATCCAGGGGTTAAAAGTCAACACTCTAAGAAAGCTTCTCTGTTCCAGCATGTTGCATAAAGCCTTTACCTCCAGCCATGTTACCTTATTAATTTCTTACATGTGGATGGTTTATTTTCCCATAAGCACCCTGGCTCAGACATAGCGGGTATTGGGTTCCCTCCCTCTCCTCCATTTCTCTATCCATCACATTTAACACTCTGACAGTAGCAGTCTATAATGTTTCTATTCTACAAACCGCTCTGTCAACTCCAGGCTTCCAGAGCAGCGACTGACAGCAGTGCCACACCCAACAGGGTCAGGGTTACTACCAAGCTAGAAGGGACTTTCCACCCCCACTGCTTTGTCTAGTGGCAAAAACCACGTGTTGTGCGCTTCTTTTTTTCTTTATATGACTGTGCATTTCTCTGCATGCCTGCTTGCTCTTATATATGTGTATGTGAGCGTATCAAATTGTTCTTTTATGTGTGACTCTGTGCACATGTACTTGTTCTTATTAAAGAGTGTGTGTGCATGTCCCATTGTTCGTGTATGTGTGTGTGCGGGTCTATTAATTCTTATACACATGTATGTGTGCCTGACTAATGGTTCTTGCATATGTGCATGTCTAGTTGTTCTTATACAAGTTTGTGTGTGCATGTGCACATTTTCTTTTATGTGTGTCAGTGTGCATGTCTTTTTGTTTTAGAAGTGTGCATGTCAGGTCTTGTGTGGGTCTGTATGCATGTCTGTTTGTTCTTGTGTCTGTTGGCATGCCTATTTGTGCTTGTGTATATGTGTGTGTCCATGTGCACATCTGTCCATTCTTGTAAAATTGTCTTTGTGTCTGTGTGCATGTCTATTCGTTCTCCTATGTGTGTGTGTGGGGGGGCACCTGTTTGTGTATCATGCATTTCAAGGAAAGTTTGTGTGTGCACAGGGTAGTGTCTGTAACTATCTGCGTGTCTATTTGTTCAAGTGTGTTTGTCTGCATTTTGGGTTGTGGGCATTTCGTACGTGTCTGCATTTTCCTGTGTGTATGTGAGGGGGGGTAAGATAATTGAATCTGGAATGTTTGAACATGTTTGTGCATGAGAATCCATTTGTTCCTGCATGGGCATTTTGGATGTGTGTGTGTGCGTGAGTGCTGTATGCTCGTAAATGCGGGTGTGAAAGCGCATCTTTTCATATGCGTGTACACCAGTTTGTGTTTCTGAAATGGCTTTGGCACGTGAATTGTTGCTGCGCATGTCTCATGTGTTTTGTTTCGACAATGTTTATATCCTGTGTTAAAGACTGTAGTCAGTCCATACTAGGGGCCAGATGTAGGTCACCAAATACCGGTCGGTAACGGACGATTTCGGCCGTTACCGACCGGTATTTGGTGATTGAGATGTAGGGGGCATGTATTTTACAGAATCTGTAAATTTACCGATTCTGTAAAATACCGATTCGGTAAATGTACAGATTCTGTAAAATACCGATTCGGTAAATTTACTGAATCGGTAAATCTATATGTAGGTGGCACTGGAAACAGTGCCACAGGCCCTTAAGAATTCGTTATTTACCATGACATACTATGTCATGGTAAATAACGAATTCCTGTGTACATGCACATCTGTGCATGTACACCTGTGCCATGTGGCACACATACATGCCCTAAGGGCATGTATGTGTGCCACATGGCACACAAGCCAGAATCAGGGGTGCAACAGGGTGTCAAAGTGACACCCTGTCCCCCTTGCAAATTCGGTAATTTTACCGAATCAGTATTTACCGATTCGGTAATTGCCATTGATTCCTATGGGCCTCAAGGCCTCAAGGCCCATAGGAATCAATGGCAATTACCGAATGTTACAGATTCGGTAATGAAATCGGTAAATATACCTACATAGCATTTACCGATTTGTAAATACCGAATCGGTAAAATTCGGTATTTACTAATCGGTAAATGACATTTACCTACATCTGGCTCCTAGTCCGTTATTGTGGATTTGCAAAGTACTTCCAATGTCGAATACTATCCAGACAGCCAAGCTCCGAAAAGCAAAACACAGTAAAAATAAGCGCATTCAGAGCATCACATGCATTTATCAGAGAGTCCACAACAACTTTGCTAGTATGTGCGCCACACACAAAAGAGCTGGTTAGCCTAGAAGGAGAAAACAAAACAAAACAGTGGAGAAAAAGGAGTGACAGAAAGAGAGGTTAAACATGAAAGGGGGAAAAGAACGAAAGGTTAAAGGATGAAATGAAAATGGAAAAGGCATGGGGTTTGGGAAAAAGTCATTATGAAGTGCAGGGAAAAGTGGGAGAAAGGAAAGAGCCGTGGCAGAGGGAGGGGACAGGAACAAACCAAGCCAAACAGGAGCAGAGGACGTGGCGACAGGAAGTGATAGAGGGAGGGGATACAGAGGGGAACGAGTAACAATGTCCTTAAAACATGGCTGTGGAAAGGGAGCACATGGGAGAGGGCATGGCGGCAGTTGCTATTTTTAATGCGGCGCAGAACAAAAGAAATGCGCTCCTCCATAATAGAAAATACAGCTCACCATGCTGGGCTGCAACAATTGTAAAAAAAAAAAAAAGTTCTCCTCAACAACACCTAAACCATTGAAGCATAGGAAAACTGTACTCGGGCGGTGCTTCTTACAGAAAAAACGGAAGTGACAAATCGCTGCATCAACCATTTAGAAAGCAGCAAAGAAGAGTGACACTGCAATAAACCAATGGGCGGTCAGCAGGCGGGAGCAAAGTCCTTTATGAACTACAGCAGTTCTTGCATCTAGCGCATGCACGCTGTCTAGGCTCGACCTAAAACTAGGAAATAATGAAGCAATACTATCAAAAAATGTGATGCATTATGCCTATTAATTTGCGTTTTCTTGCTGCATAAGTTAGTCAACTCTGATGGATAATTTGGCCCTCCCGTGCCGCATAATTCTAGTGGCCCTGATTTTGGGGTCCAGTAGCTGTTCAATGTCCATAATGACAACACCAGAGGCTAAACAGTATCTGGTAAATGGGCTAGAATTAGGTAACTAGTCATTTTAGGTCATCTTGTGACCCCCGATTACCTGTAGATTAACCCAGACATCTTTAATAAACGTGCAACAAAATGTATAGTATCGCCAAAAGACATGAGCGATCACGTTTATTTTGATCAATCCAGTTATGTACATTTAGCTGTAAAATACTTTGGCTGTGGTATAACAATATTATGCCCATGCCAAGAGGTAGGGTCATGGCTGAGATTCCCTTTTATTGTCTTTTTGCTGCCCCTACTCCAGTCCGCCCAGTGACACTGTCGTTAAGGTAAGCACACTGAGGTCAGCACTAAGGTAGGCCATACACTTGGTCCCTGATGGGGACACTGGTCTAGACCGGGCTTTCGAGGCCAGGGAGCAACACTAGGACAGGTACCTCGTTCAGGGTTGGCTCTTGGCTGGAAGCCATCTTCAGCGACCTTTGCATGTCTGTGGTTGTGAAGCTCATGGAAAATGGATGGTTCACCAAGCAAATTGTAAGAGAATTTTCTCTGAATCAATCATCTTCTGAAGGATGATCAATGCATGATTCTGTCAATGACGGAGCTGTCATAATAACAAATGACCCTGGATGGCCCTGATGCACGATCAAGATGCTGCCAAGGTATATTTTTTAAATCTCCATGATCAGGGACCTGGGGATCCACTTCACTAACTAAAGTCATGAAGTCAATAGGTGAGAGAAAAAGAGTGAGTGTGTGTGTTTCTGTGTGTGTGTTTATCAATTGCCCTGCTCGCTAAAAGGGAGGTGCCTCCTTGTATACAAGAAAGAGTTGATTTCAAAACACCTTTAAACCACTGATCCCTCCCCAACACTTGTTATGTTATGTTATGTTATTATTATTTGTACCGCGCACAGCTGCCCCAGCGAAGGGGCGTCCTGGCGCTTTGACAACGTAAACACAACACAATGAAACTCAGAGGGGAAGAAAAGACAGCAGAGGGATTTAAGCAAACAAAAGAGTTTTGACGGCCGGTCTAAACTGAAAAAGGTCATCCATCGCCCGGATATGCGGAGGAAGAGAATTCCACCACTTCGCCGCAAGCACACGGAAAGAGCGACCACCAGCTCTGACCAGTTTAAAACGCGGGACCATCACCAGATTCTGCCCCAAAGATCTGAGGGTACGTGAAGGGACATACGGCGTTAGCAAATTCTCCAAGATTTTGGGAGACATACCTTTGAGGATTTTAAACGCAAGGCAGAGAACCTTGAACTGAATCCTCTGGGGTATGGGAAGCCAATGGAGCGAGTGCAGAGTTTTAGAAACCGAACACCTCCTTGGCAGACCAATCACTACTCTGGCTGCAGCATTTTGGACTCGCTGCAGCCGGGTAAGTTCTGCCTGATTGATCCCAGCTAACAACGAACTGGCATAGTCCAACTGGGATAACACTGATGCTTGAACCACCAGTTGCCTGTGGAAGCATCAAAAAACTTAAGAATAGGTCTGAGCCCTCTAATGATGCCATAGCAAGAAGCTGCCACCTTCTTGGTATGGCAGGTGAAGCCAAGGGTCGGGTCCAACCATACTCCCAAATTTTTTATCTCCGATGCTGGGAGAGGAGTCACACCTAACTCCGGGGGCCACCATTTGTCACCCCACAACGCCACCTGCTTGCCACCCACCATAACCTCCGTCTTCTTGGTATTTAACTGGAGACAGTTGGAATTCATCCAGTTAGCCACTGCTCGCAGACCATCACAAAACCTGGGAGCCTCCATGTCTGAGTCCCCACTCAGCGTGACCGCCAGCTGCGTGTCATCAGCATATGAGACCATCGTCAGGCCCCATTGCTTGACGACCGCGGCCAGCGGTCTCACATAAACATTGAAAAGAGTGGGACTCAGCGAAGAACCCTGTGGGACCCCCAGGGCTAACGGATAGGGTTTAGACTTGCCGGGCGGGATCGCAACCTGAAATGACCTTTCAGTCAGGAAGGATCAAAACCAACATAAGGCCGAGCCCGTGACGCCCACTTCCTCAAGTCGCTGAAGCAAGATCCCGTGCGAGACCGTGTCGAACGCGGCACTAAGATCTAATAACAAAAGTGCCGCCGTCCGACCTGCATCAAGCACGGATCGCAGATGTTCGACCATAGAAAGTAGGGCCGTCTCCGTGCTATGGCCCGCCCGGAACCCATTCTGAGTAGGGTCAAGAATGTTAGCCCTAATAAGATGGTCTGCAAGAATGCCGTTCACATGGGCCTCAGCGACTTTCGTGGTGCAGGGAGGCAAGGAGATGGGGCGGTAGTTTTCAGGTTTAAGGGGGTCAAGGGTAGCCTTCTTCAGTATAGGTGTGACTACTGCCTGCTTCCACCTGATGGGTACAATCCCAGATGAAAGTGACAGATTAATCAATGAGAGCACCGGGGTTCGACATAGCGGTGACATACTCTTAAGCTGGGCCGGTTTCAATGGGTCTGCCGGGGACCCTGACTTAATCTTAAGGCTAAGTGAGTCAAAAACCTCCATGGAAAGGGAGGGCAGGGTAGTAAGACAATCGCTGTCTCCCACCATACAGCTGACCCGGTCAGGAATAGAGGAACCCATCGAGAAAGTTCTATAGATGGCATGAACTTTCTCGAGGAAAAAAGAGGCCAACGTCTCACAGTGGGAATCTGAGCATATTTCCGGCTTCGGTGTCCTCTTAGCCATCAGATCCTTTAATAACTTAAAAATAAGTTTCGCAGGATTTGCACTCTGCTGAAACTCTTGAGCATAAAAGGCTGCTCGTGTTTTACAGACCGCCCTATGGTAGACTTTCGTTTTAGCCAGATAACATACTTTTAATGCCGGATCAAACTATTTTCTCCATAGTCTCTCAGCCTGTCTACAGGCTCTTTTGAGAGATGCCAAAGCACCATCGTACCATGGGCTCGGCTCTTTCGGTCGGCACTTGGACCATGATACAGGGATCAACAAGTCCAGAGCGCGTGAGATCCACTCACAGAAGGAGTCGTAACCACGGTCTACATCAATAAAAGGGCTTAGCAATGTCTCCTCTAACAGATGGTAAAAGTCCTCCAATTTTAATTTATTCCAATGTCGTTTAGGAACTGATCTATTTTGAGATGCAAAAGGGGGCTCCGATGTAGAGCATGTCACTTTCCCCAGCATATGATCTGTCCAGATCAACTGAATAGGAGGGGCAACCCTGACTCCCTCTAAGTTCGTGAAGAACGGGTCAAGGATATGCCCATCTCCATGCGTGGGGAGAGTAACCAGCTGGGGCAATTGTAAAGCCTCTAGATCAGTCAGAAAACTCCTAATGGAGGGCGAGGAGGGACAGTCAAGATGAAGATTGAGATCTCCAACAACGTTAAAATTGCCACATCCTAATGCCTCCATGCTAATTAACTCTGGGAGAGCGGCCCTAAAGGCAGAATCACAGCCCGGCGGACGGTAAATTAACAGCCCGGAAAAAGTGAAGTGGTGACTGAACGAGATTTTAAAAAGCGCACTTTCACATCCTGGAAGTTTAGCGATCTTCCACTCGCTCGGATAACACAGCTTAACAGCCAAGGCAATGCCTCCCCCCCTGGTGCCACGATTGAAGGTATGAATGGCATACTCTGGGGGGAAGGCCAGATTAAGTATAGATGTGTCCGAATCCTGCAACCAGGTTTCGGTCAGAAACAGCACATCAGGAGAGTCATCTTTAAGAAGATCGTATATCTCCCGATGATGCTTTACCAATGATCTGACATTTAGACTCCAAATTTCCAGATCAGGCAGTCCTGCCTTTCGTATACCTGAAGATAGTGACTTCAATGAGCAGATCGGGGAGGGGGTATCCAATGTCCAATCGCAGCAACTACAACGGTGTGGGCCACATAGCGGGTACGCTGGCACAGAATTGCAGTTAGAAATCCGATCCCGAATGGACAGTAAATCGCTTCTAGAATACCTGAGAGTAGAGCGAGGCATAATAGAAAGCCAAAAGTCCAGAGTCCTGCCGCGTCCCGCGCTTCCTTAGCGCTGACGGGCGCAGACGGGCAGGACTCTGGCGCAGCAATGGCGCGCCCGCTGCGCGATCCCGCTGCGCTCAGCGGGGAGCTTTAAGTAGACGTCCCTCTAATCATCCGTAGCGCTAGACCGCTCACAGGTGACGCCCCCTATTCAGTCCACACCACTCTAAGATGGCGCCTAAAAGAATTCACCACCCCAGGAACCGGACCCGCTGAAAAAGCGGTGAGTACCGATTACAGTGCGAGTGAGGGGAGAAATGAATCCCTAGTTAAAATCAGGGGAAAAACAACATATGAAAACACAAATATTAAACAGGTTGGTTTAAAATAGCAGCGCGACAAATGAAGCGCGAAGCGCAATGCGGCGTTCAGATACCTTGTCAGGGCTGTCCCCAGGGCTGGTCTTTAAGTAGGCGTCCCTCTAATCATCCAGAGCGCTACACCGCTCACAGGTGACGCCCCCTATTCAGTCCACACCACTCTAAGATGGCGCCTAAAAGAATTCCCCACCCCAGGAACCGGAGCCGCTGAAAAAGCGGTGAGTACCGATTACAGTGCGAGTGAGGGGAGAAATGAATCCCTACTTAAAATCAGGGGAAAAACAACATATGAAAACACAAATATTAAACAGGTTGGTTTAAAATAGCAGCGCGACAAATGAAGCGCGAAGCGCAATGCGGCGTTCAGATACCTTGTCAGGGACTTCAAGGATGTGTACTGACATCAAATGTAAAGCCGAAAGATCCATGTAAAATGATCGGCCCCTGTCTACTTCATCAACCCTGTTTGCAACATTCAGAAATCCACATCAAAGCTAAGGTTGCCTTTCTTCTGCTGTGAGCGTCTGATGCGTGGACTCAAGCAGGAGCCAAAATATGAGTCAAATGCCCAACCAAGTTGTTTTGTTCCAGTAACATAAGAGTAGGAGGGGTCTGTGTCACAGGAATGGGAGGTAAGTGAGACTTACTGTCCAGTGCTGACAGAAGGGAGAAGACCGATCCCTGGCACATTTCTTGTTTTGAACCTAACTCCTTAGAGAAAAGTTCCCAAGCTTGGGATGAGGAATCCTTCAAACTCAACGTTTTCAATATCCCAAACAAGGTATTTTTCAATTGGCTGCTTTTACGTGGGAGTGGGTGATAAATTCTGTTCTCCCAGCGGAATTGGTGGAATTTCTCCCCCCCTGAGTTACGCTTGTGATGTGAAGTTATGGTCAAAATTCGCCAACCGCCATGTAGCAGAGTTTGTTTTCATTCAGAACTCACAAATGGTAAATTAGTGAGCATGAGCGAGATTTGGGGTCACTAGGAGGGCACCCGGTGAGATTTCTCCAATGCCGGCAGTCGCAGGGGGTCGTAACCACTCGCGGTCAGAAAGCTGCAGCTCAAGTAGAAAATGTACTCAAGCAACAGCAAAATCAACCATAGAAGCTGTTCTCTCTGCTGTGCCGCATTGTGTTGTTTGTGCATATTTTTCAAAGCAGAATAAACTTGCATCGCTAAATCACAGCGTGACGTGCCTATTTCTCCCTTTCGTGGAATTTTCCAGAATCTCACAGGTTTTTTTTGTACCTCCGCGAGTTCCGCTCAGGTCTTTTATGCAGATTTGGTGGTCTGGGGTTTGCCGCACAGATTTCAAACAGACCTATTGTTCACAATATACAGAGAGTGGGTTTTGGGTTCACCCCTTTCAGCCACTGGTCATCTTAGACCAGTCTTTTTCAGCACAGCTAATGGTTTGAAACTATGTCAATCATATCTTGGCTGAGCCCAGTGGGGTATCCATCTCCAGTGGCGGTGGTCTGCACCCATGCTATTTCCAGACATTTAAAAATAATTTTCATTATCCCAGCCCTGTCAAAAACCAGACATTAGACTAACGCATTTGAGAGTGGTGGTCCGCATCACAGCATTGAAGTGCAAATTCATGCATTTTTATAGTGCCTCATCAGCTCAAGTGGAGCGCTGTAAGCACTACAATCAGAAATCTGGTTGCAGGGCGTGGTCCGCATTGCCAGCAGGAGGTTTGGGGCAGCTGACTCAGCTTGCTGTGTGCTGGCATAGGCAGCATCTACAATGTAACAAGAATTTCGTAATCAGCCCCGGCACAGAATTCACTAACGTGACATCACGGAGTAAGTCTGTGAGATACAGTGATGAGGCCCTTGGCCGGGGTTACGAGAAAGTGTCACTCATAGTCGTTGAATGCCACTCATAATTACACTGAAGTTATGAAAATGACACACATAAGCAATCTGAAACCTTAGCCGCTATGCTAACCTTGCACGTATGCAGGCCCGGACTGGCCGTTGCAGGCACCGGGCAATCCCCCGGTCGGCCGCGAGGGTGGGGGCCGGTTTTGGGCCCCAGGGGGCCGGTTTTGTTACAGGGTCGTTTTTTGCAGCATAGCTGCACAAACGGCACTGTAACAAAATCGGCCGAAAACCGCCCTAGCAAAGAGCGCGGTCGCACCCCCCAAACCCCCCAGAGGGGGGGGGGGGCGGCCGAGCACTTTGCCAGGGCCGGTTTCGGTTCCCAGTCCGGCCCTGCACGTATGCAATTGGTACGTGCTAGGCTGCTTTAAAAAACTCGCTCCGAGCCTGGACAGGCTCCAGAGAAATGACAGGAATTCCAATGCGCATCGTGTACGGAAGCCCTTCATTTTCATAATGACCGTGCCCCAGCAGGGACCTAGCCAGAAGCCCATGAAAGTCTTTCCCACGAGGAGATGCAGTCTGAAGCCCTGCGTGATGATGTAAGGCCTCTCACGTCAATCGTCACAGAAAATCCTCCCTTTGAGAGTAGTCCGTCTTCAGTGTTTATATTTCACTGAACATGGACCGCCCCCTGCAGTGGGTGTATTTTGGCACAGCTGTTAGATGTCGTTGATTTTTAAACTTCCATAAAGGCCACTGCAGCATACACTGTATTTAAGATGCTGGAACTCCTGCTTTGCCGTTTCATGCAGAAATGTATTTATTTATTTATTTATGAAGTTTTATATAGCGCGAACTTGATCCCGAAGGATATCAGAGCGCTTACATCACTACCTTTTTTTAATAATGAAAAATGCAGGACTCTCACTCTTTTGAATAACTATATCATAGCTGCCAAGGTTTCAGATTGCTGTGTGTGACATTTTCATAAAATCTGTGTAATTATGAGTGACATTTCAGCCACTATGAGTGACACTTTTTCGCGAGCAAAATCAAGCAGTAAAGACGAGAAAAACATATATAAATATCGGAAATGACACCCATTTGAGCATCAAGAAACTCTAAGAAAATCTTAAACACTGCTGCTAATTACCAGAAATCTAAGGGAATTAACCGAGTGCCCTTGCAAACGGATCGTAGTTTTGGGAATATGCAATGTAACATTGGTACAGTCAAATGCTTTCCACAGGTATATTTAACCCCTCATCAGCGTGACACCACCGGGGTAGACTTAATTTAATAATACCTTATGTCTGCTGCTGTACAGTAGCCAAGTCAGTCTGTCCCCAGTCACAGCGCTGGTGGTAAGGATATTTCTATGCAGAACTGGTCATAGTGGCTAATGTGAGTGGCAGGCCTGCCCTAAACATATTCTCAGCCTCTCCCCGACTCAGGGCACGTGTTGAAGGAGAGTTCTATTGTTGTCAGGCGACAACAACAATTCTTGGGGCCCCCGGGCTGGGGCACAGGTGGAGGGTGGCGGATTTCCTGTGCTATACATAAGCTACAATGCACGTTCGTTAAGGCCCCAGAGTGCCTTTCAAGTTCAACAACATATTACGTCTTTTTAGCAGTGTGTCCAACTAAAGTTTATATTATATTCATACATTTTTTCAAAGATACATGTTTTAATGTTGTTACCACTTATTTATCGTAATGTAATTTGTACAACACTGTGTTTGGCTCAACGAGCAGCATGGCTTAGAAACAAAGCTTTTTTCACAAAGACATGCTCGCAAAACATCTTATGCAGGAAAGCGGCAAAAAAATGATATTGCGAAAACAAGCTATCGTTGAAGGAAACAGCTGCTTTATAGGAGCCGCAAAGCACACCACAATTCACACCGACCTTTGCAAACAGGGCTATGTCGCCAATTAAGCCGTCATGATTTACAAACCAGGAGGAAGACAGCATTCCGTTTTTCAACAAAGCACACTCACTGACCCAATTTCCATTGCTGCACAGAGTGTTGACAAGCCTCTCTCTAACCGACTTCTGAATACAAGGTTTCCATAACGCACGCCTGCTGCCTGATGAGGTTGCGCGCTGCACTGGCATCATCACTGTCTATTACAAACAACACACACAGACTCACAGTGGTTGGTAGTACTGTCTTTAGCCACGGCCCGGCCGCAGATGAGTCTGAATCAGTCCGGACTGTGGTGCAGGCGGGTGGCGCGTACAGGCAGTGACTCTGGTCTGCAAGAGCTGGCTGCAGGCAGGCAGGCTGAGCTTAGGTCGGCAAGGCGGCAAAACACCACGGGCCACGGCAATTCAGGTTCGTAGCCCGGCCAGCAGCCGGCACACTGATCAGGCTGCCCGTTGCTGACTCTAGTTTCCGGGCGGGGCCGTCCAGTGAGACTCTCCTGGCGGCCCCTCTGCGTTGCAAACCAGGTCACTGACTTAGTTCTGGTCTGCAGTTGAGTGTGTAGCTGCCACCAATGCCTTAATTCACAGTGGGATCCCCAAAGCCTCTGGGAGCACTGACACAGAGTCCGAGCCCCCCATGGTGTGCACAGCCAGTAGCAGCCTCTGAGGGCAGTCCCCGCCCCGGCGTCTAATTAGTGTCAAAGCTGCGCGGCACCGCAGGAAATATGTAGCCAGGCACAAGGAGGCCGCTGGCCGGGGCAGAACAATTATAACATTTTAGCAGTCACTCTCAGCCACTGGAGCTGAGAGCAGACTAACAATTAACCATTAATTTACTGAGCCCAGCAGCTGCTGGCAGCACGTCTCGGAGCAGCACTGAGAGCCGGTGCACAGGTGCCGGCGGTGCGTGCTGGCACCCTGCTTAGCCAGAGTTTCAGAGTGTGGCATTAATGCGTGACAATGCATTTCAGTGTGGTGATGCGGAACACCACACTGAAATGCGTGAGCATCACACCTGATGCGTGATACTTGGCCGGGATGTATGTCATTAGAACGTGGGCTTTAAAACCGCGCTACCATTACGACACAGCAATCACAACGCAAGTCGTTACAATGACTTGCGCTGGAGGCGCTGGATTTAGGAATAGTATAATTTACTATTCCAACTCCAGCCCACGTAACAGTAGACAAGGTGTTGGAATAGTAAATCATGCTATTCCTTAGTATATAGCGCCATCCAGCGCAAGTCGTTGTAATGACTTGCATTGTGATTGCTGCGTCGTAATGGTAGCGCGGTGTAAAGCCCGCGCTGTAATGGCTGTTTCCCCTTGGCAGGCATGCTATATTTTAGGGAGAAATTACAGCATATACTCCATTCATAATCATACAGTCGGTAAGAAATTATTTCTCAGGCATATTTGCATTTTAAAACCGATACTGCACTGAAGGAATCTGAGTAAATAGCGCCACCTTCAGAAATGGTTCAACTGTAGTTTAATGTAATTAAAACATAAGGAAGTCATCTGGGCCTCTACCAGACCTTCCAAATCAATGGGACCTGTCTTAGCAGAGGATTCCACTTTGAAATAGGCATGTGTAAAGTTTCTTCAGCTCTATGGAAGCACAGCTCCAATCCTAACCTCGTGGGAGGGGGCGTATTTGTCCCTGGAAGTTCTAGCGTACATTTATGCACACCTGCCGGGGGGAAACATCCTTTACAACGCAACTTTTACCACGCAGTGCCTTTACGACGCAACTTTTACAACGCAAACCATTACAACGCATTGCGCTGGGGGGCGCTCTAGGATAGGGAATAGGTTTAATTTACTATCCAACACCTTCCCTACTATCCACGGGGACTGGAGTTGGAATAGTAAATTAAACTATTCACTATCCAGCGCCCCAAAGCACTATGCGTTGTAAAGGCATGTGTTGTAAAAACAGCGTTGTAAAGGCATGCGATGTAAAAGCATGCGTTGTAATGTCATACATCCCCTGCCGGGGCACCGCCGTCTCCAGGATCCATGTACAGTGCTCTAGGCCACTATGAGGGCAACTACAGAGACATGTGTACAGTGTTCTGGAACCCCTTGAGGGCACCTACAGACGTGAACAGTGCTCTGGAACCCCATGAGGGCACCAACAGAGACACGTGTACAGTGCTCTGGAACCCTATGATGGCACCTACAGAGACATGTGTACAGTGCTTTGGAACCCCATGTAGGCACCTACAGAGACACATGTTTAGTGCTGTGGAACCGAATGTATGATGTTACAACGCGGTCTTTACACTGCTTTACGTTTACAACGCAGTCATTACAATGCAAGTCATTACAACGACTTGCGCTAGAGGTGCTGGACTTAGGAATAGTATGATTTACTATTCCAACTACAGCCTACGTAACAGTAGGGAAGGTGTGGAATAGTAAATCATACTATTCCGTAGTGTATAGCGCCATCCAGTGCAAGTTGTTGTAACGGCTTGCGCTGTAATGGCCACGTTGCAAACATATCGCAGTGTAAAGACTGCGTTGTAATGGATGTCTCCTGTGGTCTAGTGTTCTGGAAACTCATGTTGATATTTTCAGTGACACGTACACAGGTGCAGGGAAACATAGTAATGCGGACAGGTAATTTGGGACCCTGCATTCTACAGCACTCTCCTAGGGCATTTACAAAGATATATAATGACAATGGAACGTTCACTGGGTCTTCATCGCCATTTTGTTGTGACCTCGGTCCTCACTGCGGGGCACCTCTCATGGGTGGAGTTGCAGATTTCCACCTGTGTCATGGGCTCCCAGGTGGGAGCAAAGGGGGCACCATTAATGACTGCTGCCATGCAGGACCCCGGGCCAGTGTGTGCTAAGGCATGGGTCTTTCGTGCCACTGGGCTCCGTGGCTACTGCTGCCTGGCATCGGCTCCCTGAGGAGGTCAGCGCGTAAGCCACGGTCGGTGACCGGAAGTGTGTATTGGGCTGTGGGATCTGATAAGTGCAAGGCCATCCGTGCAGCATTTCACACCACACACTGCCTCCTCTTACACTGACCACCAGTGGTAACAGTCCCTCCCACTCTGCAGCCACTCAGAGCGAGCTGCCAAGGTGCACAGTGCCAGGTGGGCACAGCTCATCCAGTCTTGGCTTGCTTGGTATTCTGGTTCCTGTAGTTGTGTTATTCCCCAGGATAAATGTGGCACGACAAGTGGCAGAATGCAAAGAAACCCCAAACTGGCGGAGTCACTTATGCCTGACCTGGGACAGCTTGAGAGCTCTCCCCCCTCCATGGCTCTCTGAGAACCGTTCCTTGGGTGGAGTTAGTTTCGTGCTCCTGGGCTGTGTGCTGCTCCATGCCACCAGTAGACCAACACCCTGGCACCCTGGCACCCTGGCATCCCTGACAGCCATGTGCCACTCCTGGATTACTGGTGAGATGCAGTGCGCCTAAAAGCCTCCCTGCGCTAAGCTCCTGCTGAAAAACAGTTTCAGCACAGCTGGTTGGTGCAGCAGGGCAAGCCTGATCAACAAAATAATTTAAAAATAATTAAAAAAATCAGATTGCATTCTCAAAATGTTGCGGCTGGTTTTGTAAGAAGCGCTGCTTTTTTTACAAAACTGCTGATTTAGCGCTTTGTTTTGCAAATCGTGAAATCCTGTAGGGTCTGCATAATTTTGAAAAGATAGCTTGAGGCATTACACAGTGTTTCTATTCAATGTACAGCGTGGACTAGTTTGTGGGACCTTAAGGAAGAACGTAAACGGGATTTGGGCTTGGTGATGGGTCTTTGGTAGCTTGCTTGAAGTCGCTTTTGGACTTTCTGAATGGGAGCCGGGGGTGGGAGATTGGAGCGAGATGTTAAGTACATAGTGCCAATATCGGCAAACACTCACCCTCCCCCATACAGCATTCTCCTAGAGCAATAACCAGACAAGACACCTTTTTTTGTGGAGAAAATTGCTGCAGGTTTATTGGCATTACAAATATGCCAACATTGGTGAGTTATCTTACGGGCGATCCCAAGGCAGGCAGCCCCTCGCCGCCTGCCACCTGATGAGCCAAATTACACCGTGGCCTTCCCCAACGGTGTGTGCCATATTATTGGGGTAGGGGTAGACCCCTCCCACCCCGGTGGGCCACCAGCCCATCCCTTTGCTCATGCCCCATAAGGGGGTGGAGCCTGCCAAGCAACCCCCGGTTGCTCAGGTCCGCAACAGACTAACGGGGCGCTGTCGCTTCTCCAGGGTCCCACGCGAGGACCTCCCTGTGGATATTTGGCCTTTGCACCCTTGTTGTGCTTCTGCAGATGGTTCCTGTATGTACCTTACAGCATCTGGATCGCCCTGTAACTCCGCCTGCAACGCAAAATAATACATTAGACTAAACCCCCCCCACACCGCGCTTGACACCGGGTATGCGGTAGGGAGGGAAACGGCGTTGGGGTAGTGGTCAAAGAGGGCACCCAGATGACGGGGAGAGGTATATGTATCCCCTCCCCCGCCCCCACTCTCCCCGGAAGTGACGCAGCACACCTGGGCCCCTGAGGGTCCACAAAACTGGGAGGCTGCCTCCTGTGCCTCTTGTGGCACTAAATATGCCGCCCCTTTTAGTGGGTCTCATTCGTGGACCCCGGGCAGCCTGCAGTATCTCGATGCTTCAGTAAGTGGTGATGGTTTGAGCGGTGTAGATCGGATGATTGGCGCCAGATTGAGCGTTACTGGCTGGGAAGATGCCGAGTGAAACTCTCCTTTGGCCACATCTCTTCGGCAGACGTTCACTTATCCTGTGCCTCAAAAATGTCCTATATGAGCTTTTACCTATCTAACCATTTTGATCACATTAATTCCAGTAGCTGGTCCTATTATCATTAATGCTGAGTATATTGCAGGTCAAGCCTGTATCCCAATTTTCTTGACCGCCAATGGGGACCTTTCTCTCACCGATAAATACATGTTGGTTCTTTCTGCCCCAACACTCTCAAATTTCACCAGCTGCCACGGTCTTTCAACTGATGTTATTGACTGTTTGGGTATGTCATTTAGCGTTCATTGGAAGATCTGCATTACAGCTATAGGACTCTCTGTAGGTTCCTGCTGGCTCCATCCTGTGTGTGTCTTGCTCAAATGTGCTAACACTTCCTGCATTAGCACATTAAACCCAGAATCATTGGTTCGGAGTGATTCTTATTTTGTGTTTATTAAAATCAGAGAAACCTGTGAGCTAGCTGCAGGGAAATCCAAGCTACAATTCTCATAGGATAGTCACATTGAAGTTCCTACAGGAAATTACTACGAACAATTAGTATGATAAGCAGTGGCGGCTACCCAAAAGTAAAGTATGGGGTGGAGCGGAGGGGGGGCGGGGGAATCGGGAAAAATAATAATGAAATAAAAAACATACCTGTTGTCGATGGACGCCTCTGTGGTTCTCTGCTTCTGGCGGTCACTGTGAAAGCACCGGCATACCACCCAATCAAGACGCTGTTCTCATGCTATACCTAGCATGAGAGCAGCTCCAGGATTGGTCTGAGCGGCCTGGTTTGTTGCTCATACAGTGAATGGGAGTCTGTGCTGTTTCTCCAAAACGGCTGTGCAACAAAGCTGGGTTGGAGAAATAGAAGTGAGCATGTCAGTTTGGCCGGCCTACGATGGACGGCCAAACTGACATGCGCACTTTACAGTGCTAATCACTCCTCTCCATGCCCTGCCCCACCCTACACCGGCATCAGCTTAGCCAGTCACAGAAACATAAAATGATATTGTTTTATTAACATTTTATGTTTGTGGGACTGACTTTCACCAGTGGGACGACACTCCTCTACCATCATGGAGGAGCTGCCCCTGAAGATTGAATGCTCTACAAAGTACTAGGAAGCCTCTTGGTGAACAGTTCGTTTGGAGTAATGAAACCTGTGATAATTTTTAAAAACTTTTTTTATGGTATTTCCTTGAAATGCTCTTGTAATGTAAACACGTTTTAGTAACCTTTCTCTTTCCTCTCCTTCAGAAGGAAGCCACCCAGAAACTTGAAAAAACTGTGCCTTATATTGAGACCATCTTTTTTGTTCGCTAGTAAATTTAAATGACAAATATTAGAAAAAGATGAGTTTTTATGTGTGTATAAAAAGAAAATCTAAAGGCACTACATGTGGACTATTACTAGTGCTTCCATCTTCAAAACGTCTTTAGGAAGCACTGGAAACCAGCATGTATTTTACTCTGTACAGGAATAAAAAAGGTTAGGCGAACCTCCCACTTTTTAAGAGCACTAGAAGTAATTTTTGGAGAAATTATGGGTCATATTAGCAAGGGCAGAATCGCCGCTGTAGCGGCACTTTTTGCCGCTAAAGCGGCAATATTTCTATCACCCTATCAGCAAGCTGTTGCTAACAGGAGTTAGCGACAGCTTCCAGGCGATAGCGACCGGTTTGGGGCCCGCTGTGCATGTCAGCGATATTTATCGCTAATGACATGCAAAGTGGGCGTACCCAAACTGTTAGCGACTGATAGCAGTTGCTAACACAGCTATAGCCTGTTAGTAAGGCAGGCGAAGCGATAAAAAAAGTCACGCTAAGCGCGAATATCGCTAGTAATTAACACCTGCTTGAAACCTGACTTACCTGTATTCCCCAATGGGAGGTGGATTATCAGGCTAAATCCACCATCGCGGTAATGCGTGAATATCACTGGATTTCCAGCGATATTCAGGCATTTCGCCGCTATCGGTGGAAATTTTAGCACAGTGGAGATAAGCGTTGCTAATAGCATGTTTTCTCCGCTAAAATATCCAGCGATAGGCAGCAATAAAAATAAACGTGCTAAGCGTGTTTTGCAATAAATATCGCACATTCTTGCTAATATGACCCTCTGTTTCTAAAACGTATCTTTGCATGAAAAGAGCTTCCTCATTTCATGCAGGATTGGTTGCGGACTTGAACTTGCTCAAAAACTCATTTGACACAGCGCTGTATCACAGCAATAGCGCTATGAAGTTACCTAAGCACTGTATTAAACACTCCGAGAACACGTGGAGGGGTCTGCAGCCTGGGTAAGATTCTTAGCACACATCAGTGTGTCTGGGGGTGCTTCGCCCATTAACACGAGCCTGACAGCCACTGATTTGGCTGATTTCCAGCAAACCGTGGAAAATGTGCGGTTAATAATGTGATTAATGCTCCTGACGGCCGAGCAGCTAAAGATAGATTAGAGACAGCCTAGCGGAGCCCTGCCAAGATGGCGCGGTGTCCGTCTGCGTCATAACTCTCGGGAAGAAAGATGTAAGGAATTAAATCTTCATATTCTAGAGGTATCGTGGAGAGGCACGAGGGACAGGCAATACCATAGTTGCGTGCATACATTAATGGGTGTGGGAACAACAAAGTACAAGGAGGCCCTCTAGGATAGTGGGGGAAAGAGAGACGCTTAAAGGAAACCCAAGAAAGGCCCTTCCCTTAATGAAGAAGTTTCTGGAACGACCTTTGAACAAAAGTTGAAAACGTTTGAGGCTGACACAAATGTATGATCATAAGCGGTAGAGAGGAAATATAGCCGGAAACTATTTTATATCTGCAATCATAAATGCCACCTCTGCCAGCCTGCACATGAATGCTTTACTGGTCAACTGGTTTTGTTCCAGAGGCTGTTTAACTTGTCCTCAGTTGGTGGCCAGGGGATGATGCAGTGGGAAGCTGAGCTGTGCCACTCACTCCCTCTATACAATGATGATAACAGGGGTGCCAAACTGCACCCCAGTTTTAAGCCAGTGGCAGTCTGAAGTATGGGTGGTAAAATTACCCCCCGGCAAGCTTTACTTGCAGCTACGTGTCGTCATGTAGAGCCATCAGTAAATGCAGTAGAGTTTGTTTGATGCCCCAGTTTCTTAATTTGCCCCATTATTTGTTCCAATTCACCTTTTCAAAGGCCTGCAAGTAATCAATGAAACATACACAGAAACTTGTTCTATCTGGCGGAACCAGAAACTCCCGGTCCGCCAGAGACCTTTTGCTCCAACCTGCACGCTTCAAGAAAAAAAGAACGTACAATCGGGCTTTCTCCGGTGCCGTACCAAGAATATGGAACTCACTCCCACCCGCCATCAGGAAAATATCGTCTCTAGCTAACTTCAAAAAGGAGACCCAAACTTTCCTTCTGAGCAAATTCCTCTCCTAATGCTCATGTTACACTCTCCTCCATAACCTGACTTTACCTATCATTACGGCTCTATCCCTGGCCCCCTCTCCTTTTGTTACCACCCTGCTCTGCCGAACAATCTTCCAGGCCGTTGAGAATGCTTTTCTAGCTTATTGTATCATTCTGTTCCTATCCCAATAGGCAGTCGGATATTTTTATTGTTTCTCTTGCCATGTACTGTATCCTACTATGTGCTCCCTATCCTTTCTACTCTCCCCTCCCCCCTTTTTAGGTCTCGCTGGCGTTGCAGCGCGAAGCGCTGCCGCCAACGAGACTTATAGCCGCCTTCATCCCTGTCAAGGGAGTATCAGCTGTGAACGAGCCCGATACAGACCTGGGCACGAGCCGACCCAGGTCTGTGAACGCGCTTCAAGGTTGAGCAGCTTGTGCACGTTTGTTGGACGTCAGGCGCGCCGCCAGACCAATTATCCCAGCATGAAACTCTACTTCCTGAGGCCACAAGACCAAGTATCCCAGCAGGAGTCTCCATTTCCTCAGGCGCTGCAACAATTATCACAGCATGAGACCCACTTATCACAGCATGTCAACAGGCGCCCCAGGCTGCTGGAGCACTCAACTATAATTAATGTGCAGTTGAGTGCTCCAGCAGTGTGGGGCGGCTCTCTGCATGCTGTGATAATTATCACTTTGGGGCCTCATGCTGTGATAATTAGGGCAGCATGCTCTATTTGCAGCACTGAACATTTTCAAAGAAGGCGAAGCAGCGACATTCATTGGAGACACTCAACCTCACTAACCCTCACGCCCTCACCCCCCTCACTCGCCCTCACCCCCTCACACCCCCTTACCCCTCACACACCTCCTCACCCTCACACCCCCTCACTCTCACACACCCTCACATACCCTCACACACCCTCACACACCCTCACACACCCTCATTCACCCTCACTCACCCTCTCACCCTCACACCCCCTCACCTTCACACCCCCTCACCCCCCCTCACCCTCACACCCCCTCACCCTCACACCCCCTCACCCTCGCACCCCCTCACCCTCACACCCCCTCACCCTCACACTGCCTCACCCTCACACTGCCTCACCCTCACACTGCCTCACCCTCACACCCCTCACCCTCACACACCCTCACCCTCACACACCCTCACCCTCACACCCCCTCACCCTCACACACTCTCACCCTCACACACTCACCCTCACACACTCTCACACACCCTCACACACCCTCACACACCCTCACACACCCTCACCCACCCTCACCCTCACACCCCCTAGCCCTCACACCCCCTCACCCTCACACCCCCTCACCCTCCCTCACCCTCTCACCCTCACACCCCCTCACCCTCACACACCCTCACACACCCTCACACACCCTCACCCCCCTCACTCACCCTCACACACACTCACACACACACCCTCACCAGCATAACAAAACATAGCATAGCATAACGAAACACAGCATAGCATAGCATAACAAACAAAAGCATAGGATAGCAAAAGCATAGCATAACAAAACAAAGCATAGGATAGCAAAACACAACAAAACATAGCATAGCAAAACACAACAACGCATAGCATAACAAAACATAACAAAACAAAACATAACAAAACAAAGCATAGCAAAACAAAGCATATCATAGTAAAACAACAAAACATAGCAGAACAAAACATAGCAGAACAAAACATAGCAGAACACAACATAGCATAACAAAACATAGCATAACAAATCAGCATAACAAAACATAGCATAACAAAACATAGCATAACAAAACATAGCATAACAAATCATAGCATAACAAAACATAGCATAACAAAACAGCAGAACATAACAAAACATAGCATAACACAGCAAAACATAGAATAGTATAACAAAACAAACCATAGCATAACATAGAATAGCATAACAAAACACAACAGAACAAAGAATAGCAAAACAAAACATAGCATAGTAAAACAAAACAAACCATAGCATAGCATAACATAACACAACAAAACAGCAGAACATAACAAAACATAGCAAAACAAAGCATAGGATAGCATAGCAAAACATAGCATAACATAACTTAAAACAAAACATAGCATAGCAAAACATAGAATAGCATAGCATAGCAAAACAGAATAGCATAACATAACACAACAAAACAGCAGAACAAAACAGCAGAACATAACAAAACATAGCAAAACAAAGCATAGGATAGCAAAACAAAACATAGCATAGCAAAACATAGCATATCATAGTAAAACAACAAAACATAGCATAACAAAACACAGCAAAGCATAACACAGCAAAGCATAGGCTAGCAAAACACAGCAAAGCATAGGCTAGCAAAACACAGCAAAGCATAGGATAGCAAAACACAGCAAAGCATAGGATAGCAAAACACAGCAAAGCATAGGATAGCAAAACACAGCAAAGCATAGGATAGCAAAACACAGCAAAGCGTAGGATAGCAAAACACAGCAAAGCATAGGATAGCAAAACACAGCATAATATAGCGCAACATAGCGCATAACATAGCGCATAACATAGCGCATAACATAGCGCATAACATAGCGCATAACATAGCGCATAACATAGCGCATAACATAGCGCATAACATAGCGCATAACATAGCGCATAACATAGCGCATAACATAGCGCATAACATAGCGCATAACATAGCGCATAACATAGCGCATAACATAGCGCATAACATAGCGCATAACATAGCTCATAACATAGCGCATAACATAGCGCATAACATAGCGCAACACATAGCGCAACACATAGCGCAACACATAGCGCAACACATAGCGCAACACATAGCGCATAACATAGCTCATAACATAGCGCATAACATAGCGCATAACATAGCGCATAGCGCATAACATAGCGCAACACATAGCGCATAGCGCATAACATAGCGCATAGCGCATAACATGGCGCATAGCGCATAACATAGCGCAACACATAGCGCATAGCATAGCGCATAGCATAGCGCATAGCATAGCGCATAACATAGCGCATAACATAGCGCATAACATATCGCATAACATAGCGCATAGCGCATAACATAGCGCATAACATAGCGCATAGCATAGCGCATAGCATAGCGCATAGCATAGCGCATAACATATCGCATAACATAGCGCATAGCACATAACATAGCGCATAGCGCATAACATATCGCATAACATAGCGCATAACATAGCGCATAACATAGCGCATAGCATAGCGCATAGCATAGCGCATAGCGCATAACATAGCGCATAGCATAGCGCATAGCGCATAACATAGCGCATAGCGCATAACATAGCGCATAGCGCATAACATAGCGCAACACATAGCCCATAACATAGCGCATAACATAGCGCAACACATAGCGCATAACATAGCGCATAACATAGCACATAGCGCATAACATAGCGCATAACATAGCACATAGCGCATAACATAGCGCAACACATAGCGCATAACATAGCGCATAGCATAGCGCATAACATAGCGCATAACATAGCGCATAACAGCGCATAACATAATGCATAGCGCATAACATAACGCATAGCGCATAACATAGCGCATAGCGCATAACATAGCGCATAACATAGCGCATAGCGCATAACATAGCGCATAGCGCATAACCTAGCGCATAGCGCATAACATAGCGCATAATATAGCGCATAGCGCATAACATAGCGCATAACATAGCGCATAGCGCATAACATAGCGCATAGCGCATAACATAGCGCATAACATAGCGCATAGCGCATAACATAGCGCATAGCGCATAACATAGCGAATAACATAGCGCATAACATAGCGCATAGCGCATAACATAGCGCATAGCGCATAACATAGCGCATAACATAGCGCATAGCGCATAACATAGCGCATAACATAGCGCATAGCGCATACCATAGCGCATAACATAGCGCATAGCGCATAACATAGCGCATAACATAGCGCAACATAGAGCATAACATAGCGCATAGCGCATAACATAGCGCATAACATAGCGCATAGCGCATAACATAGCACATAGCACATAGCGCATAACATAGCACATAGCGCATAACATAGCACATAGCGCATAACATAGCGCATAGCGCATAGCGCATAACATAGCGCATAGCGCATAACATAGCGCATAGCGCATAGCCCATAACATAGCGCATAGCGCATAACATAGCACATAGCGCATAACATATAACATAGCGCATAGCGCATAACATAGTGCATAACATAGCGCAACATAGCGCATAGCGCATAACATAGCGCATAACATAGCGCATAGCGCATAACATAGCGCATAACATAGCGCATAGCGCATAACATAGCGCATAACATAGCGCATAACATAGCGCATAACCTAACCTAACCAAGCATAGCGCATAACATAGCGCATAACCTAACCTAACCAAGCATAGCGCATAACATAACCTAACCAAGCATAGCGCATAACATAACCAAGCATAGCGCATAACCTAACCAAGCATAGCGCATAACCTAACCAAGCATAGCGCATAACCTAACCAAGCATAGCGCATAACCTAACCAAGCATAGCGCATAACCTAACCAAGCATAGCGCATAACCTAACCAAGCATAACCTAACCTAATCAAGCATAGAGCATAACCTAACCAAGCATAGAGCATAACCTAACCAAGCATAGAGCATAACCTAACCAAGCATAGAGCATAACCTAACCAAGCATAGAGCATAACCTAACCAAGCATAGAGCATAACCTAACCAAGCATAGAGCATAACCTAACCAAGCATAGAGCATAACCTAACCAAGCATAGAGCATAACCTAACCAAGCATAGAGCATAACCTAACCAAGCATAGAGCATAACCTAACCAAGCATAGAGCATAACCTAACCAAGCATAGAGCATAACCTAACCAAGCATAGAGCATAGCTTAACCAAGCATAGCATAGCTTAACCAAGCATAGCATAGCTTAACCAAGCATAGCATAGCTTAACAAAACACAACAAAACAAAACATAGCATAACAAAACAAAACATAGCATAACAAAACAAAACATAGCATAGCCTAGCAAAACATAGCATAGCATACCAAACACAACAAAACATAGCATAGCATAACAAAACATAGCAAAACAAAGCATAACACACACCACACACACACAACCACGTACACACACACAACCATACACAACTATCTATCTATCGCCCTCACTCTATCTATCGCCCTCACTCAGTCCATCGGCCTCACTCTATCTATCTAATAGCCTTCACTCTATCTATCGCCCTCACTCTATCTATCGCCCTCACTCTATCTATCGCCCTCACTCTATCTATCGCCCTCACTCTATCTATCGCCCTCACTCTATCTATCGCCCTCACTCTATCTATCTCCCTCTATCTATCTATCTATCGCCCCTCACTCTATTGCCCTCACTCTATCTATCTATCTATCTATCTATCTATCTATCTATCGCCCTCACTCTATCTATCTATCGCCCTCACTCTATCTATCGCCCTCACTCTATCTATCGCCCTCACTCTATCTATCGCCCTCACTCTATCTATCGCCCTCACTCTATCTATCGCCCTCACTCTATCGCCCTCACTCTATTTATCGCCCTCACTCTATTTATCGCCCTCACTCTATCTATCGCCCTCACTCTATCTATCGCCCTCACTCTATCTATCGCCCTCACTCTATCTATCGCCCTCACTCTATCTATCGCCCTCACTCTATCTATCGCCCTCACTCTATCTATCGCCCTCACTCTATCTATCTCCCTCACTCTATCTATCTCCCTCTATCTATCTATCGATCTATCTATCTATCGATCTATCTAACACCCTCACTCTATCTAACACCCTCACTCTATCTAACGCCCTCACTCTATATATCGCCCTCACGCTATCTATCGATCGCCCTCACGCTATCTATCTATCGGCCTCAATCTATCTATCTATCGCCCTCACGCTATCTATCTATCGCCCTCACGCTATCTACCTATCGCCCTCACTCTATCTATTTATTTAGATACTGATTGCCATCACTCTATCTATCTGTCTAGCTATCTATCGCCCTCACTCCTATATATCGCCCTCCCTCTATCTATCTATCGCCCTCACTCTATCTATCCCACTCACTATCTATCTATCCCACTCACTCTATCTATCGCATCACCACAGCATCACTCAGCACCACCACAGCATCACTAAGGGGCACAACAACATCACTATGCGCTACTACAGGATCATTGAATGCCACAGCATCACTAGTCGCCACCACAACATCACTCAGCGCCACCACAGCATCAATCTGTGCAACCATTCAACAACAACTGGGTCAAATATGATCTCTCAATGTTTCAAGCTTTATTACAAATGTCACAAAAAGAGGTTAGTATTTCACTTCTGTTCTTGGATTTTCGTCACAATAAAATACACTGAACATATTCTTCACAAAAGTTATTTACAAAAGTTTAAGCTATTGCCATTATAAATTACAATAACTTTTATTTAAGTATTAATTATTAAAAAAATTCAAAGCCATTGTTATTTGTAATATCAATACATCTAAGTCACGTGAATACAACACATTGCATTACAAATCCTATAGGTGTCACAAGTTATAACTATTGGCATTGTAAATGACAAAGCTATTATTTTTGCTATTTTCAAAACCAACACATATATAAAAAATGTGTCATTTACAATACCAATAGCTCAAACTTTCCTACTGCGAGACCTTATGCATTGCAAATGCTTGTTTTGTCCTGTTATCCCACCCGATACTACTGTAAAGCGCTCTGATACCCTCACGGGTCTGGTTCGCGCTCTATAAAACACTAAATAAATAAATAAATATATTTACATCTTGCAGTGGCGGCTCATCCGCTAGGGCGGAGGAGCGTTGCCCCACTGTGCAAAAAGGAAAAATAAAATGACAATAACGCATCCTTATTGCTTTTTTATTTTTCCGATTGCATGCAGTCAGTGGCCTGTGTGCATTGTGGGGCAAGGCTGGCCAGAGCAGGGGAGGAGTGGTTTGCACTCCCAATGTGCGCATAAACTGTTTGGCCGGCCCTCTTGGACCAACCAAACAATTCATGTGCACTTTGTATGTTCCTAACAGGCTGAATTACTCAGCCTGGCCAGGAACATGCAGAGACCCCCTGTCCAGTCTGAGCGCCGATCCATTGCAGCATTGTGATTGGCTCAGATGAGCCTGGGTGCCGGGTGCTTCCTTCTGCTGCCGGACTGCAGTAAGGCAGAGGAGGGAGAGGAGGAGGAGGCAGCGGCTGGCCGGTGGGCCAGCCGTTCCAACATAAGTGTATTTCTTTGTTAATTAACCCCCTCCCCCTCTCCGCCCACCACCCCCATCTGGTTGCAGTCGCTACTGCATCTAGTGGAGGCATCTCTGATAAATGTTGAGCCTCTCCACCACCAGTCTCTGAATGTAGGCGCACGGAGGTGCTACAGTACCCCTAAAAGAAACATACTGGAGTACAGAAGGCGAATAAGCCCAAAAAATGCCTTTATACTTATTTTTAAGTTTCGCCTGGCGTTAGCAGCACGCAAATGAGTGATTGGTGCACTTCCGGTGGCATCGATCACCTTTATTCTGCAACTCTGGACACATTGAAGATCAACTGCTTTTACTCTCACCCAACGCATCGATTCTGGGCGCTATGTGGCTGTTTCCGGCTCTATGGATTTCTCATGGCTAGGTGGCTCGCCACATTGGGCTGGACGTGCTGCTGCGCTAGTGCGGCACGAGCACATACAGAAAACGTGGGCTCGTGCCGACGAGCTGCGCTTCTATGCCGAGCGGGTGAGCACGGGACTGGGGCCGACGGATGGAAGCTGCAGGCTAGTTGGGGGCTAAATGAGTGATTGGTGCACAAGCGGGGGTAGGGGATCGTCTTCCAAAGGCTGAGGAATTTCAACGTTAAACATTCACTTCGGTAAGGTAGATGATTTAAGAGTGTGGTTGTGGTGTCGGGGAAGGGGCGAGTTGCACAGGAGTTCATTAAAATAAGTCTTATTGGTATCGATGGGCCACACAGTAAAGTGAAGACCAAATTTGGTCTTGGTAAAGCTTCCTTGACAGGAGAATCAGTCCCTGACACATGGCAGCAGACCTCGTCAACGTATGGCCCAAGTTGGGTCAAGGAATTTCTGTTGAAAGGTTCCTAAGCCACTGATTCTGTTGAGAGGTATGTTATGACTTGCTTCTTGTAGCCTTGTTTAGTGTTCGGACGTCACAGTGCAAGGCTGGCTTTAACGCTGGTAGTGCTTGGCATAACAATCATTTTTGGCTCTCCCCCCCCTGCCCCTCAACCTACTTCTCCACTCACTACCAGCCACCAACAGTGTCCCTCATCATCTCTCCATAGCCTCTGTTTTTCATACATTTTATCTGTTTTAACACACTGGTTGGGTCAGCTTTAGTAATAAAAATGGGTGCCGTACCCTTTTACTATATTCTGCTTTTTAAACCGTTTTTTTTAAGGTTTTTTTTGTTTTTTTTGTTTTAGCACACATTTTACCAAGCAAAGAAGCTTACAATTATTGTCTTGTACGTTTTTCTTTTACTGTAAAGATTTTAATTAATTGTACAGTTAATAATAAACCAACCAACTAGTAATAAAAATGTTTTTATATGCAAACACACCTTTTTTTGGTTAGTAACAGTAAGAATAGATAATAAGAGACTGGAGTAAAACAAGCATTGGCATAGCCAATAGGTCTTGCCTTTGGGACCGTATCTTTTTTTAGTTATGCTTTACATTATCTTGTGCGAAAGTTTTCACACATTTATTAAGCATATTATAGAACTGTATTTAGAAGTACTTATGTAAAGTGTTATTTTGTACAACTAAAGCGCAGGGTATATATGTATAATACTAATAATAAGGTAGCAAATTAAAGTGGCAGAGAATTGAACAGAAGTATTGGGATGATATAAACACAGGGCAACAGCAGCTGGTATAAAATGTTTATGAACAAAGTTTTTCTGTATACATATAAATATGTCAATATATTCCTATGTGATCAGAATGTATTTTCAAAATAAATTGCATACTAAAAACATATGTATTCACTAATAAAACACATTGATACACTTTAAGCAACAACTGAATTTAAGGTTTGGTAATCTGCTTGAATTCCTTGTGTTATTTGTGGTGCTGCTACAAACTAATACTGTTTGATTCTGATGTGGTGGTGTTTTTGTTGGAAGGTGGTGCTTGATGGTGTTGAGTGATAGTGATGTGTTGCAGAGTGATATTAAGGTGATGTGTAATGCTTATGTGGTGCTGGGTGATGTTTAGGTGGTTTTGACTGATGCTGGGTGGTGCTGAGTGATGCTGAGGTGGTGCTGAGTGATGCTTTGTTCACATTTAGGTGATGCTACATTGGTGATGTGTTTGTTGTTAATTGCAATTGAGGTGATGCTGTGTTGATGCTGTGGTCGTGCTGTGCTGGTGTTAAGTTGGTGCTGAGTTGGTGCTGCACTAATGTGGAGGTAATTTTGTTGTGAAGGGGTGGTGTTGAGTGATGCTTAGGTAATGCTGTGCTGGTGGTTTAGCTAGGCAAACAAATTGTATTACCTACGGTATATGAATGATTACTATTTTCCTAAATTTGATGAATTAACATGCACTGCCTTTGGTTTGCTTGTGGCTTGTTTGCTTTTATTAGGTCTGTATTTGATATAATTATTCACAAGTCCTGACGTTTTACCCAACAGCATTATGCATGCTTTGATGTTCACAGTAAAAATTGTACGTTAAAATTAAAGCTAAATACCACAGCGTACATGTGTTATTCTCAAAAACAAGAGTACTAACTGACTGGTGGTGTCACAAAGATGCTCGTATACAGTAGGTAAAAATACAAGCATTGGCATAGCCAATAGGTTTCGCTTTTGGGACCTTATAAGTATTTAGTTATGCAGCACAATATCCTTGGTGCAACACGATCAACTGTTGCATGGCTAAACACTTGTAAGGTCCCAAATGCGAGACCTATTGGCTATGCCAGTGCTTGTTTATCTTGACACATTTGCTGTCGGTTTAAAGACAGAGGTCAATTATCAGACTGTGCTTTGTGACAAATTGCTGCATGATCTTTTAACATATAGATTGGTGTTGATTTTCCTTTCTCTGACTACAAAGTAAGAGGATTTTTTAAGGTGAATGATCTGATAATCTTGCTTGGGCATAGGGTGAGGGTGAAAGGAAAGGTTGTAGGGTGGCAGTTTTTTCTAACACAAACTGTACAAATATTTGAAAAAAGTCCCCAGTTTGGAAAGAACAAATGAAGCCCATTTTCTTCTGTATTTCTAAAGTGTGGTGGAACCAAATATTTTAGTAGGGTTTGACCTGGCATCATTGGCATGGCCTTCCCTAAAAACTTTTGATTTCTCCTCTCCTATTTTTGCTGATCTCGTTTTTGTTGGCCTTCAGACTCTGCACTCTTTACCACTGCTAACCAGCAGTAAAGGGATTGTGCCCTTTTCTTAAAACATGGTAGAATTGGCTTATACCAAATTGGCACACTTAATTTACTGTTAAGTCCCTAGTAAAGTGGCTATACCTGTGCCCAGTGCTACTAGTGGGCCTGCAGCACTGATTGTGCCACCCACTTAAGCAGCCCTTTAAACATGCCGCCAGTGTGTGCAGTTTTAAACTACCATTCAATCAGCCCTAGGATGCTCGTTTCTGGTCCTAGGAGGACCTGGCTTGGCAGTTTGGGCTGGACTGTTCCCATGAGGAGCAGGGTCAAGGCTGATTTGCATATGGTTTGGTCTAAACTGGGGTGGCATGGTGAGCAAAAGAACGATGGATTTAACCCAGATCTCTTGACTGGGAGTGAATGTTTAATTTTTTCCGCATTCCGTCCATCATTTGTGTGTCTTTTGCTTTCTCGTCCTAAGTGCGCCTGGTATGCCCAGACATGGGACCTGGGCTCACTGAGCCACCGGATTCAAGATAGCCTTGCTTATGAGGAGTGATCCCCAAAAGCGGTCCCAAATGCTCGTTTCTGTTCCAGGGTGGACCTGGCTTGGTAGTTCGGGCTGGATTGTTCCCATAAGAAGCAGGGTCAAGACTGATTTGCAAATGGCTGGGTCAAAACTGGGGTGGCATGGTGAGCATAAGAACGATAGATTTAACCCAGATCTCTTGACTGGGGGTGAATGTTTGATTTGTTCCGCATTCCGTCCATCATTTGTGTGTCTTTTACTTTTAGAAAGTTGGCATGACTAGGTGTAGCTAAAAGTTGGTTTAGGAAAGTGGGTTTCTGTTACAGTACCCTCCCCCACTTTTTGCCTGACTCCAATGCAACTTTGACTGAATGTGCACTCCGTCCCTGCTTATCAGGTTCTGAGTGCCTGTGTTATTTCCCAAAACGGTACCTTTGTTTCTACAACTGGCACACATCTGGCCCCCAAGTAAGCCCCTTGTAAAAGGTACCAGTGGTACCAAGGGCCGTCTGACCAGAGAGGGCCTTTGAGGGCTGCAACACGTATTGTGCCACCCTCAGAGACCCCTCATCAAACACATACACACTGCCATTGCCTAGGTGAGTCTAAGGCAGAGTGCACTAGGCCACAGGTTAGGTGCATGAACAAAATGCAGCAAAGTCATATTGAATATAGGCTGGGTGTTTGTCATAACGCACCCCACAGTTTTATTGTGAAATGCACTCAGAGGGCATCTTAGAGATGCCCATTGAAAAACCACCAACTCTCTAGTATGCTGCTGTCTGGTCTCCTCCAATCTGCCGCTTTCAGACATATTTCTGACTCCTGAGGTGGGAGCCTTGTGCTCTTGTGGATGCTTCTCACCTACCCCCAAGCAGGAACAGCATTCAGGGCAGTGAGCCATAAAGGCTTCTTGCCCTTTGTTATGCTAGCCAAGGTCTTTCTAGCTAATGGAGATGCCTGCCCCCATGACCAAGCCCCACTTTTGGCAACAAGATCGGCGGAGAAAATGAGTAAGCAGGAGAGTTGTGTACCCTCTAAACCAGGACCACCCCTAATGTGTCCCTAGCTGAAGTGACTCCTGCTTCGAAAATCCTCCCTGTTGGATGGAAGGATTTTAGCAAATCAAGTTAAGGGATTCACCCTCCCCAAAGGGAGGGGACACCCACAGGGTGTAGTCAGCCTAAAAGGTAAGTAGCCCATTGGCTACTACCTGCCAGTACTTTTGCAAACACATTCCTACTGTACTTGAAAAGTATTGCTATTTTAAACTGGTACTTACCTGCAGCTAAGTGTCTCGGTTCTAAAATAAAAGTAACCAAGTAATATTTTTATACAAAACATTTGGTCTAGGATTCAGTCTTTGAGTGTGTGTAATCATTTCTTGAGTGAGTGTGCACAACAAATCCTTAACATGGCCCTCTGCTAAGCCGAATTGCGCGACCACACTACCACAAAAGAGAGGTTGCTCCTGGTCTCACACAACCAGATAGCCGCGAATATCACTTTAGGGTTTTTTAAGCTATTTTTACTTAAGTCTTATAAATTGCATATCTCTCTTTATACTGATTGGATTTTTTTTGCCACTGTAGATTTCATTCTTAAATTGTGCTCTATTTTTACGTTTCGCATGCAGAGCGCTTGCGCTGTGCTTGTGAAATCTATTGTTTTTCATATAAACTTAAAAGGGGCTTACATCCTCTCTTTCCTGGCTTTTCATTGGTTCCTGTGCTTGCCACTTTCTTTTACTCCATTTCTATCGGCTGTCGCATACTTTCCTGCATTTACCAATGCTTGTTCCTCATCTGCTTCTCTTTTCAGTTTCCGGTGGCTGAAATACTTTGGTGGAACAATTTTTTCATAAAGTTGTGCCTCTTTCTGCTTTTTTATCTTGCATCAGATTTATATAGAACAACGTATCACCCGGAGAGATGAGGTGATTTGCTCATAATCACAGGATGTTGCGCCGACAAGACTCCAACCGGGATCCCCATCTCTCAAGTCAGCAGCTCTGGCACTGCACCAAATCCTCTCCACTCCCCTGATACTTGTCAGGGAGCTCTTTTCTTCATCCCGGACAGTGATTGATAAAAACAGCTCATTTTTTATCACACAGTCGAAACTAATGCATTACCAGTGCTTGTTCTAATTTGGTGTGTGTTGGGACGGGAAGTCTCATGCATGTCTCTGGAGAGAGTGCTTCTCCTGCCTTATTGCTAATCTCCAAGCAAGTCGCTCCAAAGCTACTGTATGGTTTCTAGAACCCTAACTCTGTGAGCATGACAATCATACATGTCCACTGAGGGCCTCCCTGTTTACATGGATTGGGACCCTAGAGTTTGGCTCTGAGGACGATGGGGCATGCCTAGTGCACCCCTATTTTTCAGAGAGTGGCTACTGCCCTCTCTACCCAGGCGGTGGTAGACTGACAGTGGTGGCAGCAATACATCTATAGTCGGGAAGGTGAGTCACTACTAGCCACCCTCCTGATCAATTCTGTGCAGTCTATCCCTTGCCTGGGTCCTGGTGTCTGTCTACCGGACGTGTGTTTGAGAGCCCGTGGGTGTACTGGGGACGGATGGTGAGTTGATCCTGTGTGAGGAATGCGAGCTGTACTGCTGGATATTCCAGTTCCGCCGTGCCCCTACCCATTTCCTTGAAGAGGCCTGGTGGGCTGGGGTAGATACTCAGCTCTTATCTGGGTTTAGTTGCACTAACTCTGCTAAGATGACCCTCCCACCCCTCCACCCCCCACCGCCCCCCCACCCCCCTTCCGGCCAGTGCCTCCTGATCTGGAGTTAATTAAAATTCCTCTTTAGGGAATAGCACAGGTTGGTCCAAGGGAAGGTCGTAAGTTATTCTGTGCATGCTTTGGTCAGGCATTGAACACGCTATGAATTGTTTGTGATTGGAGGTGTAATCAGAATGTAGCTGACCCTCTGATTGGATCAGCCTATCAATCAGAGGTGATAAAAGTCTGGCCTGAGTGGTCAGCTGTTGTTCAAGACTGGTCTATGACTGACGAGGCGGCCACACCAGATCTGTCCAATGGAAGCCAGCAGCGACCCACGGTATGAAGGCACGATAAGACACTTGTTCACTGCGCCTGGAACTTGAGGAAGTTTTCTCTATGTCTGATGGATTCTGCAAAGAGTTAGATGAGGATCAAGGGCATCCGCAGCATGGGAAAGGACAAGTTGTTTCTGTGAGACTTGTTGAGCTGACGCTTTGAACAAGGAAATTGCTGACAGTTTCGTAAGGAGGAAAAGCAGCTTGCAGCACATCAAGGGAGACAGAGAAGGGAAGCTTGATCCCATTCCTTGAAGGTTTGATTTCTTTGCCCAGACCCCTCCCCTGCGCTAAGGGAGCCGGTACAAGCAGTAGCTGGGAATAGAGGCCAGTGAAACAGGCCCCCACCTTTCTTTTTGTGATCTCAGGGGGTTATCAGGGTGAACTGGCACTCTGTCCAGCCACTACCCTCCTACAGCTAGCCAGTGGCTACTGGACTAGTGGACTCCAGTAAACTATGCCAAGACATCAGGCACATGTGAACAGATCCCTGACACCACTAGAGCTGTGTCCTCACTCACACCGGGAGGGCACTTCTGTTGCTTTGGATGGGGGTTATGGGGCTGATCAAGAACCTTTGGCTTCACATCATATGCTGAAACTATATCCTTTCAATACAAGCATTGGTATCAAGGCTCTAGCGAATGAGAGCAACCCTGTGTAACATGGTCTGTAATATGCAATGCTAATTGTGTGTTG
Organism: Lissotriton helveticus; assembly: GCF_964261635.1. NCBI lineage: Eukaryota > Metazoa > Chordata > Amphibia > Caudata > Salamandridae > Lissotriton > Lissotriton helveticus. The sequence goes on from NC_136064.1 coordinate 66,244,744, forward strand.
TCATGTTAACTGTGTTTTTATAGTGCTTGGTATCTAGGTGCTATAATACTGTTTGGGGTCAGAACTCTCGCCCAGAGAGTTGTAGAGACATCTGGTTTTCACTATTTATCCCTATGTTATGTATATTATTATTCTGTGGTATGTCTTGTATGTATTAAAGTGCTTTTCTTTTATAAAAAGTAAAGCACTGACTGCACATTGATTTTATCAGCTGGTAGTACGGTGTGCATTGTATCCTGAATGTCTTTCCCCACCTCATCTCCTTGAGTAAGCCTTCGACTGATCTGTCTCACTACCCTGAGAGAGTCAAGTGCTGAAGAGGAGTACTTGCTTATCCAGTTTTGGGTCAACTAGTACTGAGGCCCCAGGATACCAGTGGGGAACACTCCAGTTGATACGATTGGAGCGCAGTAACACCCCAGTATCCTGGTGACCAGGAAATCGGGTCTAACAGTGTGGGATTTTTCTTGTGTTGTGTTTTCACTTTACTACTGTTTGTGTGCTGCATAAATACTTTATACATTGCCTCTAGGTTAAGCCTCTATGTGCTAAGCTACCAGAGGGTTGAGCACCGGCTAATTTGGGCTTTGCTTGTGCCTCACCCAGACAAGGATTGTGGTTTCTGCTTAAGTAAGGTTTCGTCCCCCTCAACCAATAACTCCCAAGTAGGATTTAAACACATTGAGACACTTCACTGATGATGTGCATATAATAAATATTTCCTGAAACCTGATTACCACATATTATTGTTTGAATGCTATATCGTTTTGTCAGTAAAACTGCATATCAGTGCAAATTGTGTTGTCATTTCAGTGCAAAGGACCGGTCTTTAAAAGACCCTCTGCTTTACTAATATTTTTGCAAAAGTGTGCTCCAAAATGCACCATCCACAACATACCACACACTTGCCACTCTCAAGCTGAATGGGTGTGGCTTATATGCTATAATTGTTCTTGTGTAATGCTTGGATTTTCAAAACCCCAATGTCTTTAATGATGTAACAATGGTGGCAGCACCCCCACTCCGAAATTTGTCCCAGCCCCACTGCCCCCAGTCAACTTTCTAATGAACAGAGTGCTTTGCTGTGTGAGGTATATTCTTACCTTTACCTAGAGGCTCTAATGAGGCCTCCTAAGGGGCATTATGACCCATGAGGTGTGTCTGCTGGTCCTGGCACCCAATTGGCCCACATTCCCGGGTAATGTCCGACTAGAAGCATACATCCCACTCGTTATCGACATGACCATGAATATGCTCTTCCCCCTCTGCATCCTTTGCGACTTCCGCCATCTACTGCTGAGGCATCGCCTCATCGCCCTTGTGCTGGTGACAGGCATGACTTTTATGGAGGTCTCCCAGCCAAACCAGTGGGACCCTTATAAATGGTACACTGCTTTGCATACTTGGACTGCGTAGAAATGATCTCTTCACACCAGCAATAATGTCCCTCTCTCTACCGACTATGCGGAAGGCCTAGCTTGAACGCGCATCAGACCACCTGACGAAGAGGATGGTGCAGCAGGAGGTTACAGAGACTGTGTTGTCCCTTATGCACCAGGTCCTTTCCCAACAGACTAACTTCTGGTTCACCCATTGCCTATCAGCAGCATTAGCTGTTATACACTCCCACCAGACGCATTGCCTGCTATACTCACCTATCTGCATAACTAGCTGCTTTATACTCACCTATCTGCATCACTAGCGTGGGGACACACTGATTTAAGTGTAACCAGGCGCTTTATATAAACTTTATTATTATTATTAATCTACTAGAAGCATTACATGGCTGTGTAGTACACATAGAGCACCCAAGAGGGATAAACACAACAAAAATCCCACAAATCTGACCGCTGCTTTGCTAGAAACTAAGGGCCAGATGTACGACCCGGCAATTTGCAAGTCGCAAATTGCGTTGCATTTGCGACTTGCAAATTGGGGTGCAAAACAGTGTCTGAGACACTGTTTGCGATTCCTAATGGGGTCGCAAATTGCATGCAACCTGCATATTAATGAGGCTGTCGCAATTTGTGACCCGATTGGGAATGGCTGGTACTCCCAGGGATGGTGGCCTGCTGAGGTCAGCAGACCATCATGTCTGGGACTGCTTTTAAATAAAGCAGATTTTGTTTTATAAATGCAGCCCATTTTCCTTAAAGGAAAACGGGATGTATTTAAAAATTAAAAATTTAACTTTTCAGTTACATTTTTTAAGATGAGAGACACTCACAAAGGTGAAACTTCCCGTTTGTAAGTGGTTTACCACCCTACTGTGAAGGGTGTTAAATTGGGTCCGTTTTACGACCGCAATTGCCAGACAAACAAGATCGACATAAGTATATGAAGAAAACAAGCACATTGCGATTCAGCGTATACCAAATGAGCTCGTGCAAATAGATATCTGCTGAGTCCAGAAGTGGGGGAAACGTGTAGGCACCTTTTATCTTCTTCACCACTAAAGCTACTCAAGAACTAATATGCTTTTTGATAGCAGACGGATTGACAGGATTTCAAAGTTCTCATGCTGATCGAGCCTCAGTTATCCGTGCAATCTTCAGAGGTTGGTGGAAGCCAGGATACATCTGCAGATGTCAACCAGATCTGATTCATCAAACAAGTGTCATGCATAAAATGGACACGACATTTGAGTCGTCTATACACGTCAGCACAGCATCAACTTCCAGAAGACGGATATTGGATGCCTTCAAGGTAGCGCTGTGGGAGGATTTATTTATGTAGATGTAAACACCATGACTGGGAGTCTCCTAAGAGCAATTTCAAAGTCTAAGGGCCAGATGCAGGTAGGCTTTTACCGGTCGGTAACGGTCGAAAGCGGCCGTTACCGACCGGTAAAAGCCTTTTCCTATGTAGGAGGCTATTTTACCGATTCGGTATTTACCGAATCACCATTTACCGATTCGGTATTTGCCGAATCGGTAAATGAAATGTAGGAAGCACTTCAAACAGTGCTTCTGGGCTCAAAGGATTCGTTATTTACCACCAACTATTAGTTGGTGGTAAATAACGAATTCCTATGTAAATGCAAATATGTGCATTTACACCTGTGCCATGTGACAGACATACATGCGCTACGGGCATGTATGTGTGCCACATGTGCACACCAGCACTAATCAGGGGTGCAACAGGGTGTCAAAGTGACACCCTGCCACCCTTGTCTTTTTCCCTATTTTACCGAATCGGTATTTACCGATTCAGTAATTGCCATTCATTCCTATGGGCCTCCAGGCCCATAGGAATGAATGGCAATTACCGAATCGGTAAATACCGATTCGGTAATTACCGAATCTTAACGATTCGGTAATTTTTACCAAATTTTTATCTACATTGCAATTACCGATTAGAAAATACCGAATTGGTAAAATTCGGTATTTTCGAATCGGTAATTTGCAATTACCTACATCTAGCCCTAAGAAACTAAAGATCCACCACACAGCAACAAGGGATCATTTCAACTCAACTTGATAACTTCTGCAATGCTTAAAACTGACCAATGTATTGAAGGGGATCACTGAGGATGGAACTCGCAGCAGTAAGTACTGACACAATTGGCTCATTTCTCCAAAACGTCCTGTGGTTTTCCTTCTTTGTTTTTAGTAAAGCTGTGACTTGGTTGTTATTCAAAGACTCTTATTTGGTAAGTCTGGGAAGATGTGGCAGTCGCGATCTCCTCCAGGAGTACTTCTGGAACTCTCATTCCATTACAAGTTTCTTCCACATAGATTATTATTTTTCATGGATAAATACTTTGCAAAGGTGTAACTGCAATGCTTTTAACTTCTCGACTCAATTCAGAACATATTTTAACCCCTCATTGCTCACCATTTCCTGACATGGATGGAACATGAAGGTGGGGACTCTGAGCACAGGGATTAGGGGGTCCCTGTATTCTGGGCAAGACTAGAGAGCCTGCCCCATAGTCCTTCCTCCATTACAGTGTACATCAACAGAAAAAAGTCACCCGCTTGCCAAAGTTTGCAAATTACCCTCCTACAATGCTGGAGTTGCACAACCTGCTAGAAAATGCACTGGTAATAATTCAGACAAATAGTTGTAATAAATCATAAAATCCTCAGTGGCAGCTCAAGATGTCAGTGCACCTTAATACCATCAAACCACACACAAATGGATGGGGTGTGTGTAGCACACTGGTGGAAGTCTGGTGTTTCTAATAGCAGGACGCCCATAGGGATGGCGCTGTTTGCTTCTAGTTCAGGACACAGCTGGATACTTTGCAAGTCAGGAGGCAGGGACAAAGGGTCCAAATGGTAAGTTCAAGAGGGAACCTTTTCCCAGTTACAGGTGGTTACTGGAGACACCCAGAGGGAGCAAAAATACAGGGGTGACACAGCCTAGTCTGCAATGACAGTAAGGAGGTTCCCCTGTCGTCCTTGTAGATCACATACAGCACGTTTCCTTATCTTGAGCAGCATTCAGGAATCTCCTTATGCTTAAAAGTGGGGGCACACCTACATCCATGTTCCTCACATATAGCTCATTCTCTATTGGGATGCTACAGAGTGTATTTTTTCCTGATGCACTGAAGCTGAGCTTCTTCTGTCAGAATGATAAATACCTTCCCACTGGCAATCCATCACAGATACATCTATACTAGCCTAGGCCCTGGTCCAGGGTCCGGTCGAGAGAGTGAGAATTCAAGCGAGCAAACTCCTCGACCTCTACATTCTCAACCTTTCTTTTGTCTGACCATCTCCAATTACTAGTAAAGCATAGAATAACTAGGGGTAGGTGACAAATTCTGCTCCGCCGGCGAGTAGACAGAGTTCCAAAAATGGAGAAAAACCTTCTCGCGCAAAACAGAGCTTACCCTCTCGCGCTGCTCGCCAGTGTTGAGTTGGTGGATGAAAAAAATCATATGCTAGACCACCTCCAGGTGAAATTTCTCATCGGTGGCGGTCACAGTAGGTCGCTATCGCTTGCATTGAGAAACCTGCTGCTCGCGTTGAGAAAGCTGCAGTTCAAGTAGAGGATCTACTTGAGTGGCAGAAAGAAGCAGCGCCCTCTTGCACTGCATGTGATGCCGTTTGCGCAGATTTTTCAGCACAATGCTAAAAATCAGCACGAGCAGCGTGGCTTACTGCGCTCCGCCACTCGCGGAACTCTGCCCAGGCCTAAGAACAACCCACTGGTCGATGGGACCAGACTTTTATCATTTCCTGATGGACAGGCTCATCCAGTCAGGGGGGCGGATGTATGACATTACAACGCATGCTTTTACATCGCATGCTTTTATAACGCGGTTTTTACAACGCATACCATTACAACGCATAGTGCTTTTAGGCGCTGGATAGTGAATTGTTTAATTTACTATTCCAACTCCAGTCCCCGTGGATAGTAGGGAAGGTGTTGGATAGTACATTAAACCTATTCCCTGTCCTAGCGCGCCCCCCAGCGCAATGCGTTGTAATGGTTTGCGTTGTAAAAGTTACGTCATAAAGGCACTGCGTGGTAAAAGTTGCGTTGTAAAGGTTGTTCACCCAGGGGGGCTGCTACTCTTGGCTGCCTCTCCAATCTTAGTTGTACATTTCTGGCATGTTCACTGCATGATCAGTGCATGAAGAGAGCCTGTTGCACCCCTCCAGTGTCTCTTGGTGCCTGTCCAAGCTCTCCCCAGGGAGGAATGTTAATTGACTCCAGAGCAGGAGGCTCTGATCGTCCACACACAGCAGAAGAGCAGAAGGAAAGCCTGAACTAACAACAGACAAGGGCTTGTCCCTTTTCCAACCTTCAAGCTCCTGCAAGGTCTGGGCTGGGGAAGGAGGATCTGGGAAGTCCAGAAAAACAGGCACCGGCTCTGCTTATTTAAACTCGCTAGCTCACCAATACATCTCAACTTGATTTCAACAAACATTTCCCAGACATGAATGAGGCAAAAAGAACCCAGGTAAGGAAGAGTGCGCAAACTTTACAAGAAGACAGCTGGGAGTCAACCCCCCAAGGGGTACAGGTACCCCTGAGTATAGATAAGACCTGGGCAAAATTTCAATTAAATTGGACTAATTCTCTTAGCAAGCTATTGCCCAGAGTCACATGGTGCCTGGAATCGAACCAGGCGCCCCGTTCTCCAGAGTCAGCCGCCCTGGCCGCTGCGCCACACCTCTCCCCTTAAAGACCATGTATAGCATTTTAAATTAGACTCAGTTTTTCACAGGAACCACTGAAGATGTTTTAACAAGGCCCCTGAGTGAGTTTAAAAGTTAAAGTGCTGCTGTGTTCTGTCGAACAGTGTAGCTTACGTACCTATACAGCCTTTGCATCCGGATATAGCAAATTGGTGTAGGCCTATCCTCAGCCTCTTAAGGCTGCAATCTCTGTTTTAAGGGCATCGGTCGTTACGAAGCAAACCAACTTTCTGATTTGCCTGAACAGAAAAATATGTTAAGAATCTACTGATGAGATCTGTGATGTCAGAGAAAGCTCAGAATTGCAATCAATAAATCAGGGTTTTATAAAGCGCAATCCGTGAGCATCTCAAGGCGCTGGGTGCGGGTTGGGGGCAGGGTCTGCGGTTCAGTAAAAAAGCCAGGTCTTGAGTTCCTTCCTGAATTACGGTAGATATGTTGATTGCCCAAGGTGCAGAGGCAGGGAGTTCCAGGTCTTCGCAGTGAGGTAGGAGAAGGATCTTCCTCCGGCCGTTGTCTTACGGATCCGCAGGACAGTGGCCAGGGCCATTTATGACCACCCCAAGACTTTTTGACTGAATCTGATGGAATTGATAATGATCCTATATCAATTACCCAATACAGATCACAGCAGATGTCTGGTTTGTCATTAAAAATTACCACCTCAGTTTATTGTGCATTCAGTTTAAAGCAGATTATGTACGTCAGCTGTTGGAAAGTGAGTTGAGTAGAGCATTGATTCTTCAGGCATTGTACGGTTTGGGAATCGTCTGCATAAGTGTACAACTGGCAGCGAGATCCTTTATCAGTGGCAGCAAATAGATGTTCAATAGGTGTGGAGATAAAGAAGACCCCTGAGGGACTCCAAAGTGAACAAGACATCTTTCAGCTTTCGAAGATCAACTATGATTCACACTGAAAGCCCGAGATAGACTTGCAGAAAGGTGATAAACATACAAGCCTCCTTTGTTAAAAACTTTAATATGAATCTAAACATAAACAAGAATGCAAAGCAAATACAATATCAAGGACATGTCACTGTGAAGGTCTGTCAAGTTTCCTTCTTGATTGCCTGAGGAAAGGAGGACTCCTCTTAGTAGAAATATGTCAAATGTGTCAAGGGTCACCAAACTCTCCATATTATCACTACAGCAAAAAGAGCCAAGTCTGCCATTAGAATATCCAAAGGGAATTCTGGCTGCAAGGACCAAAAAACAGGAACAAAATGGTAGCAAATGGGCGATAAGCACAAAGAAAAAATGTGTTGTGACAGCTCCATCACTCATTAATTCCTCCTTTCAACATGATTCAGCCCAGATGTAACATCACAAGATCTCTTCTCACTCTGTAATACCTGGATGCACCTTATGAGAAAATAACATACCCAGGCAAAAACAAATATACTGGCGAAGTTCAAGTGTCAACAAATTAATAAAAGATAATCAGGCACAAAATTAGCATTCAAGGATTTGATTTAATAACATGTATAAAAAGGAGTCATGAGGATAATCAATGACAAAGAGACAAATAAAAAGTCACAATAAAAATTCTTTCATTGGAAATTTGATATATATGGATTATTGTTTGTGCAAATATTGCCAATGATCTGAAGGGGAGATGGTTTTCGTCTACGCGTTTCAACACATGAAGTGTCTTCCTCAGGACGCTACCATCTTGTAGCATAAAGGTGCTTTAAGGTGTGAAAAGAAAAACCATGTGCAGACAAGCCCACTCGAGGTCTCTGCACCAGGTCTGTATATCTGTGAAAACGCTGATATCACTTCGTGAATAAATTGTTCATGGCAACATGGGTGACGGCGGATAAAGCTAAAAGCTAGCAGAAAATCGATAGCTCAATTTAAGTGGTTGTGTGTTCCCAAACGGCAGGCACTACAGTGTGCAGGTGGATGGAATCAGGCAATCGCTATAAATCCACTAGGCACGGACTTTAAAAATCGTCAGGTTCTGATGTGACGAATATGATGACTCATATTAATTAGAAGTTAAAATGATGAAAGCCCGAAGGCACAGGTCGAATATCTGGAAGGAGCTGAATATGATGATTGTCGCTACGACGTAACGTCACTGGCTTTGTGGAAAGAGACGTATCTGATAAGGCACACGGAGGGGCTCATGTATTGTCGAGCCAAAATTGAGCGTGAAAACGCAACTGAAATACCTGTAATGAGCTGGAAATAATAGTAACCGCAGCGATGTAGCGCCTACTGCCTCGTGGGGTGAATACCTGGATGCACCGCCATCTTACAGAGGGCTTTACAGAGGCTTTGCGCCACCCCTTTCTTTCACACATGCAAACGGTGAGGTACACAAACAATAAGGCCAAGTTTGAAATCTTTTGTCCAATGCAAACCTGTGCTGTCCTGTCACTGCTCTTTCTGCCCGTCATTCGTCGGACGTCACCAAGCCGCGTCCGGGTGACTTTGACCACATAAATGCTGGCACGTCGTAAGCTATGAGGATGCTCAGCCATGTGTTCTGTGATGCACCACATTGTTTGACTGTGCCACAAGTGCACTGTGGTCCACCATCTGTGCACCGTCCTCCCTGCATACAGGTCTTCACAGATGCAACATACAATTTAGTCAACTTTCCAGTAAGTCAACCAGAGTGAAATCTAGAGTACCATTGCCAAAACAAGGCCTTCATATCACTTCTCAAAGCCCATAAGTACTACTCTCAGCCTTTTGGTGACAACATATCGGACTAGCACGTTCAATGCCTCACTCAAACAAGGGAAAGTACTATATTGCTCTGAACAAGTCAAGTCACACTACTCCTGAAAAATACATGCAAGAACACTGGAAATATGAATGATTTTTGAGTCGGGTCAAACTTACCCTTTCTAGCTAAAGTGCCGGGAGGCTGTATGCGGACAGCTGAAACAACTGTCCCTGGACAACTAACCAGGCAGTAAACGTCAACCAGGCTGCAGTGCAGGATCAGTGCTCTAACAAGATGTCACTCTTTAAGCCCTTGGCTGCGGGGGTAATTCCCCCCCCTGTGCAGGGGGCGCGCACAGCGCCCCGGTGCTCATGTCGAGCTCAGCTCGTCACGAGCCACGGTGCTTGTGTGCTCATGTCGAGCTGAGCTCGTCACGGCCACACCCGTTTGTGTGGAACTCTCAGCACAGCGGGGGAATTAGCCCCGCGTGCGAGCGTTGGAACCGTTATGACGAGCATGAGCACACGAGCACCGTGGCTCATGACCAGCTGAGCTCGTCATGAGCATGGGAGGGGTTAAGTGTACGAGTGAACATTGAGCTCCTGACTGACTGTCAAAGAATCACTCCACTGTGAAGTTCATATACTTTCACCAAGGTCTATCCTTTACCCTTGCCAACACTTTATACAGTTTAATTTCTGAGTTTGTGACCTAATATAAAACAATATAATTTTCCTAAAAGAATGTTATTTGTGTTTTAATTGGCTGTTACCTCATTATATGACTTGTGTTTCTGTATCATGTAACAAGAAACCATATTAACTGGGTCAACTTGAAACAGCAATGTTACTTTCTTCAGGTCTGCCGTGCTCAATTTAAAGCGGATACTGACTAAATAAATAAAGTTTGAGGAGGGGGCGTATTACCTCTAGTTGTCCTGCAGTTTCTAGAAACAAATTACTTGGATCTGATTGGACTCGAGGTGCAGGAAGGAGGAATGGGAGGGAAGAGTTTAAGTGTGTTGAGAGCAGCACATGGTCAGGGGAAGGAGGGATATAGGAAAAATGTAAATGTAAATGTATAGTATTCATATAGCGCACTTCTACCCGGAGGCCTCGTAGCGCTGTATTCATACCGCTGTGGAACCCATCCTGGCTTTCCTGTGAAATGTCCACTCCTGGGCACCCCCAAGATGAAGCCAGACATCCAAGCGCTGCTGGGGCCGTTGTGGAGATTAAGCAAGCTATTGCCCAGAGTCACAGAGTGGGACCCATGATTAGACTAGGCACCGAGGCGAGAATTATCAGGTCTGGGGAAATTGAGTCCAAGAGCCGCTGAGGCAGGAATTGAACCCTTGTCCCGGGCCAGACCTCTGCATCAGGGTCTGCCGCTCTAACCATTGAGCCACGCTTCTCCACGAAAATGAAATGTGAGAGTTGGATCAAGGGACTGCACCTGAGAAGCACTGAAGATGTAAAGTAGGAGCTCGTGGCGCACAAACATACTTACGTTTTTACTTGTTACGGCTAGTTCCTCGTCTATATGATTCGTCCTCCTACAGTCAGAGTTTCCATGTTTTAATAAAGATAAATTGGCACAAACATAAAACATGTACAATGGAAACAGGAGACAAAGAGAAAATTCTTTCCATGGAAGATAAACTTTGGACATATTTTCATCAAAAGGTAATCTAATTTATAAAGGAGTGTCATCTCGAAGTATTTGTTGCACTTACGTTCATTGTTTGGTTGGATGGCTCCACTTTAAACATCCTCGCTTTCTTGTATAGAGAGTGGATGATGGAGAGGGTGTACAGAGGAGGAGAAGACGCCTAAACTTCCACGGTAGTATTCAGGACACTCACTGCATGAAGTGTAGGTGAAGCCGCCTACACTCCCACGGAGCGACCAAGACACTCACTGCGTGAAGCTGCCGACACTCCCACGGAAGAGGTCAAAACACTCACTGCATGATGCTTTGGAGAAGCGCCTACACTCATGAAAGTGGCCAGGACACTCACTGCGTGCAGCATAGGAGAAGCTGTCTACACATCTATAGAAGCGGCCAGGACACACACCGTGTGCAGCATAGGAGAAGCTGTCTACACTGCTATATTAGCAGCCAGGACACTCACTGCATGAAGTGTAGGAGAAGCCGCCTACATTCCCCCGGAAGAGGACAAGACACTCACTGTGTGAAGCTTAGGAGAAGCTGCCTGCACTTCCACAGAAGCAGCCAATACACTCACTGCGTGAAGCTTAGGAGAAGCTACTCCCATGGAAGCGGCCGGGACACTCACTGCATGAAGCCGCCTACACTCCCACGGAAGTGGGCAAGACACTCACTGTGTGAAGCTTAGGAGAAGCCACCTACCCTTCCACAGAAGCGACCAAGTCACAAAAAATTTGAAATGGTTTTCGTCAACTGTAGACAATGACAATTGTTGCGGGATATGACATTAACAAATTATCAATGGTAGATTATAGCAATAATAACAGGAAGAGACAATAATAAATTGTCAAGTGTAGACAATACCATGTGTAGCAGGATGAGACTTTAACAAGTTACTGGAGGGAGTTGCACTGGGTCACACTGAAGGATGAGGGGGACCCAATGAATGATAGGGTTGGGTTGCAAAAACCGGAGGACTAGGGGGTGTACAAGCAAAAATAGTGTACTGTGGAACACAATTTCGGGGGTTCATGGAGCTGTAATGATTGAACTCAGATTTATTATAATGGAGATAGAAGGTGAGCCGATGTCAAAAGATTTAACTCGGCGAGGGAGGGGGGTTCTCTTCAGTCAGTTCCTTATATTCTATAAGCATAGTATTCCAAACAGCAGCAATAGGGCACCAGCGTTTACGATTGGTATCCTCCCAATGCAGTGTCGAGCTTTCTGCTTCCCCCATCTAAATAGTGCCTTATGCCATAGTGCGAGAGCCGGGGGGTGTTGTTCCTTCCAGTGCAAACACTCCAACATCTCCTACCATATGTACGCTGATGATACACAATTGTACATGGAGATTACCTCTCCTAACAACATCAGCACTCTCAATAACATCTTGAACAAAACTCAACACTGGTTAACACTTAACCACCTCAAACTTAACGCCCTCAAAACTGAATTCCTATTAATTTCGCCCCCCAACACTACCTCTAACATCAAAGACTGGCGCCCAATACTCACCACCATGAACTGCAACCCACATGCTGATGATTCAGCAAAATCTCTAGGAATAACACTAGACAACAACTTCTCCATGATGAATCACATCAGCTCCACAACCAGAGCGTCCAATTTCCATCTCCACATCTTAAGAAAACTAAAGCCTTCCCTGCCCAATGCAGATCTCAAGATGGCGGTTCAGGCTCTTGTGATCTCCAAACTTGACTATGGGAATGCTACCCTTGCTGGCCTACCGAAAATAAAACTGACACCGTTGAGGGCTACCCTCCATGCTGCTGCACGGCTCATCACAGGCGTAAAGAAAAATGATTACATCACCCCAGCCCTCCACTCCCTGAACTGGTTACCTTATGGATCTTAGACCCACCTAAAAATAGCATATATGACATACAAAGCCATCCACCACAACACTCGTCGCTACCTGGCTCAGAAACTGGTGCTATCCGGAAAGAATGGAGCTTCTCGTAATACATGCTCCCTACTGCTGAACACCCCAAAATTTCACAAAAAGAAAACCTATAAGAGATCCTTCTCTCGAATTGTACCAAGAATTTGGAACTCTCTTCCCCCAGAGATCAGGACCACCCCTTCATTCGTTCTTTTCAAAAACGAAGCAAAAATGAGACTACTAAATAATGTCCTTCCTATCTGAGGCGACTATCCATGCCAATTTGATTTCTTTGCTGATGTTTTCACTATGTCTCTTTGTATTATCTTTTCATGCTGTATTTTCTATATTTTGCTCCTTGTATATTTAATGCTATTTATTAGGTTGTATAGCGCTCTGACACCAACATTTTGGTCACGTTCGCTCTTTATAAAACTTTAGAAATAAAATTTAAAAAAAATAAGTTAGTAGACGCTTGGCCAACACTAAAGCCAGATTAGTGAATTGCACCTGAGCCCTGTGTTTTTTTTGTTTTTAGAAAATACCTCAGGCAGTAGCCTCCCATGAGTTCAATGTTTGTAGTTCTATGATTGTGCCCAATGAAGCATGCACTGAATGCCAAAAACTGCTGTTCCAGGGCATGACCAGAACATATGTTGGAAGTCAGCAACCTGAGTGAAACATCTTGGACAAGTGGAATTAGCTCCTTGGAACATGTGATTTAGACAAGACACTTCGTGCAAGAGAGAAGCCGGGATTGGAATAGACTTCCCTTGTTTCCTGAGCCCTCACTGCAGCTACTGGACTCCATCCCTCTCTTACGGGCAGATTTATGGGGAGAATGAGCGTATCTGGGATACTTGCAGCCCTGCAGACAGCCTCCCGCATTCCTAGTCACCAACAGACGCCTCTCTGCCCCTCCCCCTCCCCGCTGCATTCAATGAGATCAATCTTACAGATAAGAGAAGCATTAACACGCTCACCTCCCGAGCAGAGATTGCACAGACCTCAGCGCAGCTCAAGCCCATCAGATGCCAAGATATGTTTCATTTCCCTGAAGTCCGGTTTCTTCACGAGTCCCTTAACCAAGACCTCGGGGCTGGAATATATGGAACTCGTGGAATTGTAAAAAGTGCACGGTTAGCATTGAAGGTGACCTGATTAGTGCATCCCCTTTCGGCGTGAACAAACTTCAGGGTCAGTGTATGTTGATAGTGTGTCACACCCTGGAGATGGCTGTAGTGCTGTGAACAGCTTCTGGGGCGTCCAGGTGCTGAACATCTGCCTACACTCGAGACAACTGAGGCTGATGGTCTCAGGGCAAAACACTGGAACCAACTGATTTTATTTATGTTCTGTGTGCACCCTAGTCAGATGGCATGAAGTGCCCACAATCTGGGGCTAGCTGCCCTCAGTTGTGTGCGTAGACCGATTCTAGCTGAAGTTGTGAGCAGAGGCTGCAGCTAGCTGAAGCTAATTGTGCGCACAGGCAAGTTCTAGCTAAAGTTAATTGTGTGTAAAGACTGCAGCTTCTGAAGTTAATTGTGTGCACAGACTAGTTCTAGCTGTAGTTTATTGGGTGCAAATATTGGTTACAGCAGAAGATAATTGTGTGCACAGGCAAGTTCTAGCTGAAGTTAATTGTGTGTAAAGACTGCAGCTTCTGAAGTTAATTGTGTGCACAGACTAGTTCTAGCTGTAGTTTATTGGGTGCAAATATTGGTTACAGCAGAAGATAATTGTGTGCACAGACTGGCTCTAGCTGAAGTTAATCACGTGCACAGACTGGTTCTGACTACAGTTAATTGTCTACACAGATAAATTCCAGCTGAAGTTAATGTCTGCTGAATGGTGCTAGATGAAGTTACTTGTGTGCACGGACTGCAACTAGCTGAAGTTATTTGTGTGCACAGACTGCAACTAGCTGAAGTTATTTGTGTGCACAGACTGGTTCTAGCTGAAGTTAATTGTGTGGCACAGACTGGTTCTAGCTGAAGTTAATTGTGTGCACATACTGGTTCTAGCTGAAGTTTATTGTGTGCACAGACTGGTTCTAGCTGAAGTTTATTGTGTGCAAATATTGGTTACAGCAGAAGATAATTGTGTGCACAGATTGGTTGTAGCTGAAGTTAATTGTGTGCAAATACTGGTTCTAGATGAAGTTAATTGTGTGCACTGACTGGTTCTAGCTGAAGTTAATTGTGTGCACATACTGGTTCTAGCTAAAGTAAATTGTGTGCAGAGACTGTTTGTAGCTGAAGTTAATTGTGTGCACATACTGGTTCTAGCTGAAGTTAATTGTGTGCACAGGCTGGTTCTAGCTGAAGTTAATTGTGTGCACATACTGGTTCTAGCTAAAGTAAATTGTGTGCACAGACTGGTTGTAGCTGCTGAAGTTAATTGTGTGCACATACTGGTTCTAGCTGAAGTTAATTGTGTGCACTGACTGGTTCTAGCTGAAGTTAATTGTGTGCACATACTGGTTCTAGCTAAAGTAAATTGTGTGCACAGACTGGTTGTAGCTGCTGAAGTTAATTGTGTGCACATACTGGTTCTAGCTGAAGTTAATTGTGTGCACAGACTGGTTCTAGCTGAAGTTTATTGTGTGCAAATATTGGTTACAGCAGAAGATAATTGTGTGCACAGTTTGGTTGTAGCTGAATTTAACTGTGTGCAAATATTGGTTCCAGCAGAAGAGAATTGTGTGCACAGACTGACTCTAACTGAAGTTAACTATGTGCACAGACTGGTTCTACCTGAAATTAATTGGGTGTACAGACTCATTCTAACTGAAGATAATTTTCTGCATCAACACGTACTAGTTAAAGTTGTCTGCACAGACTGGTTCTAGCTGAAGTTATTTGTGTGCACCGACTGGTTCTAGCTGAAGTTAATTGTGTGCACAGACTGCAGCTAACTGAAGTAAATGTTGTGCACATACTGCAGCTAGATGAAGTTGTGTGCCCAGCTGGTTCTAGCTGAAGGTAAATATGTGCATAGACTGGTTCTAGTTAAAATTATGTACACAGATTCGTTCTAGCTGAAAATAATTGTCCGCACAGACCGCAGCTAGCTGACATTAAGTGAGTGCACAGACGGGTTCTAGCTGAATGTAATTATGTGCACAGACTACAGCTAGCTGAAGGTAAGTGTGTGCACAGAGAGCGGCTTGCTGTCTTTAATTGTGTGCACAGAGTAAAGCAACCTGAAGTTAATTGTGTGCACAGACTGTAGCTAGTTAAACTTAATCGTGTGCACAGACTGCAGCTAGCTGATGTTAATTGTGTGCACAGACCGCTTCTAGCTGAAGTTGTGTGCCTAAAGAATAGATCACTGGAGTTAATTGTGATCTCAAACACTGGCACAAGAGATGTGATGTATGTGCCCAGGCTGATGATGAACGCATGCCCAGACTCTAGGGAGAGCTTAAGTCAATTGTGCTGCAGACTCTGTGGAGTCTAGTGTAAGGTATGTGTCCAAACTCTGGGCACAGCAGATACCGACTGGGTGCCCAAACTAGTCCTGTGATTAAAGTCTGGGATTTGCATAATCTATAATGGAATCAACTGAAACACTATCACACTTACTACAGATAGATGCACTGAAGTACATTTTGTAGATTGACTGCTTCTTAAACAGGTTCTGGATTTGTAAATGCGCACTCTTGATTGAATGCCATTGAAACAAGCATTGGCAAACTCAGTAGGCTTGGCAAGCTAGTATATTTTATTATTTCATTATTTGCAACATTTTTTTATTAAAACATGCTGCTACCTAAACGTAAGAGCCATATGCTTTCAAACACATTAATCGTGATTTATAATGACAACGCTTTGAGTTGCCCCTTGTATTTTAGTGTTTTTATTTCTGAAGGAGTCAAAGAGGAACCATCACCTATCCAACCACTCAAATCGCAGTCAACTATAATATTAAAGTGGCACCTAAGCACTTTATCACAGCACTTTAAAAATTAAAGGAACAATATATCCGTTTTTAAGTGGACACCCAAAGTGCAGGTCAAATAAATTACTGGTACTTAAAGTTAATATAAAAGAATAAATACAGACCGAAAGTACATTTGAACTTGCTTTGTCACTGAAGAGAAAGGGGCTTTTAAGTGGGTCTGAACACTGTGTACAGGCTTTCTGCAGTCACTCAAAGTGAAGGATAAAGTGGTCTGACCCATTGCGCCATGCTGTATGTTGTCGCAGGCGGAAGAAAACTGAACTACAATTTTGCAGATCATCGAATAAGACCTGCAGCTAAAAAATACTTTTTGTACATTTATTGTGTATGAATGTTTTGGAAAAACAATCTCTGGTTTTAGGAGAGCTTAAAGCTGCCACAAAGGCCACACCTAAGAACTGTTATAAAGATCATTGTTATTATACAAAAACTGTTATTAAGTTCACTTTTATCAATAGTGAGTAATGATCATCGCTGAAATCAAATGTATTGAGCGCATATGTCCCCTTGTGGTTGTACATAACAAAGAAAACAACATGAATTAAGGCTCAGAAAACTCAAGCCCTGTGTAAGCATGCACTGTTGTAAGGACCTGTTGATCAAATGAAATATTAGAATTGTGAGTTTATAGAAATGACGCCATGTTTTTTTTAATCCAGATTTTCCCTGTTTTCATTTGTCAACATATTTTAGTTCTTTGCAAAAACCTAAAGTTACTATGCTTGCACATTTATTGGTGACATGCACACTCTCGCATGGATGCTTGTAGGGTTTGCACTTTGTGTATAACGCACAGGGCACTATATATTTTTTATAAGAGTTCATTACATGCAAGTGGAGATGTTTTGTCCATTCCTACAGTACTTTTATTAAAAGGTCTAAGTGCTGGACCTGTTAGCTCTAAGGGATGTGAAAGGTGTCGGATTGAAAGTCACTTGGAAATGAAGTCCATGTCAAGAGTGAGCCTTCCTCAGATTTTTTTTTGGGGAGGGGGGCAGTGTTTTATATAGCGTGAACTCGACCCGAAGGTATCAGAGCCATTTAAAGGACTACCTGTAGTTACAGACAGACACATTCATTTTGTTAGGTACTGGGAAAATAAGTGATTTGACCAGAATCAAAGGATTTTGAGAGTCATTGCCAAGACTTGAATCCGGTTCCCTAGCTTCGATGTTGACAGCTCTAGCCATTAGGCCACATATTCTCCCCAGAGCAGATCTCAAAGAACGCCCTCCAGGGTGTGGAGAAGGAGTTGATTCACAAAAGTACTCAGGGGGTACTCTTTCATGTGCTCCTACACGCCTCTGAGAATCAGCCCGAAACATCCAACTCCTTTTATATTACTTGTATATGCATATGAAGCAAATATTTGTATTTTTTTCTCATTTAAAAAGAGTACTACAGGGGTGCTCTTAGATGCCCTTGTTATTCTGACCCAAAATGTCCGACTCCTTATTAGTAAAAGTGCAAAGAGGGCACAGTCCTTTCTATTTATATTACTATTATAAGACTATGATCAGGATTATCCCTTTTCAGATGTGTCAGGACTGTTTTTAGAGGCATCAGAGGTAAAAAAAAAACTGCTGTTCATAGTTAAGGAAATGATTTCCCAATCGACGCTCTTTCCCAAACACACAGGGGGTACACCCATAGAACTAGGGCTGGGCGTAGTTCGCAAAGTAGCGCTACGCGTAGCTACGCGAAGTGCACTTCGCACTACGCGAACTACGCGTAGCACTACGCGAACTACGTAGTAGCATGTTCGCACTGTGCAAGATGCTGTTTTCAATGATTGCACAGTGCGGACAAGCATCCGGCACTGTGCAATCATTGAAAACGGCATCTTGCACAGTGCGAGTTGTAGTTTTCTGCAGCTCGAGTAGATTTTTACTCGAGAGGCAGCTTTCTCATAGCGGACTGGTAGTTTCTTATCGCGAGCGGTCGCGAGCATACGCGACCACTCGCAATGAGAAACCTGACCTCCCCGAGTTGAGTTTCTCGCCGGGAGGTTTATTTTCCACGCTCGCGATCGGCAACTTGATGTTGCTGAACGCGAATGAGGAAAAAGTCTCGCCAGGATGTCATTTTGCTTGCTCGCGGTCGCAAACTTGACGCTGAGGACCGCGAGCAAGCAAAAAATTACCGCTGCACTACGCTACGCATTTTCACACTGTGCTACGTGCAGTTCGCGTAGTGCAAAGTTGCGCAAACTTCACAAACTACGCGAGCGTAGCGTAGTGCTTCGCCCAGGCCTACATAGAACAACACACACCCATGAAATCACCCACATCCATAGGTCTATACACCCAGATGCACACGTTCTGGTGCAGGTCACACCTTTTTTCGTGCTCTGCATCCACCAAAGCAGAGGGAAGTCAATCTGCACACCACTGATGCCCCGCAGAGCGAGCAAAGTCCAAAGGTGTATGGTTTGACTATTTTCCATCCGCGGCCTGCGCAGGTAAAAGCCATGGGGTTGTCTGTCAAATACCCCCTCCCCCAAACCGGCCCCCGCACTCTTACCTGCACGTGCCGCAGCTGCTAGTTTTTTATAGAATCAGTGGCATAACAATAGCCCATGCAGACCCCGCGATGCAGAGGGGACCCCAGCTCTGGGGGACCCCTCTGGCACGGTGCACGGGAGGGCCTGAGAGCTCCTGACTGGTTCGGAGTGTGGGGGACCCCTCCATAAACTTTGCAAGGAGATCCCCTCAAGTTTTGTTATGCCACTGCTTGATACTCATGCATAAAATGCATGACGTAGTACACACTACACATACACACACATATATACAGACACACACACATTTATGGTAGTCACACGCAACTGAGAGTTACTCATGCTTAACCTTCCCCGTGCATTATGTACACAAGTGAAAAGTGAATGTTTTCACAACGACGTAACTTTTCTTTTGACATTTTCAGATAATTCTTTTTATGCAAAATATTTTTGTGCCCAAGTCACCCCTTCCTTCCTTCCAACATAACAGCCAAAAAATGTAAAAATAACTAGTACAGCTGTGAGGGTTAAAGCCTGAATTACTCTAGACATAGGGTTCCTATATGACTTTATGTTAGTGCATCATTTACGCATCCTGGCCATTCCGGTTACAACTGGATGCATTCTGGGACTTGTGGTTTTTGCTTGCTTAGATTTAACCACTGAATCAGCACAACGCTCCCTAAAAAGGAGTGAGTAAAGTCATGGCCCGGTGGATCCACCGTATTTGAGGGGGATAAACCCCACACAAGTGGTAGCAGCGTTTGGGTTGGCCACAGTGCAGTTTGGCTCACCAGGCGGGCAGGGCAGCTTAGGTCAGTGACCGCTGCCTACCCTTGGATCGCCCGTAAGTTAACCCAGCAAGGTTGGCATACTCCTTGTATGAAATAAACCTGCAGCAAACAGTTTTCCCAACAAACCTGCTTTTGTGCGATTATTGCGGTGCATGCTGTGTTCATCACGTGAGCCTGGATTGGCATTATAGCACACGCATAACAATCCGTGGAAAGAAAGCACAAAACAGGACGGACCTTCCCGTGGTGCTGACTGGCAACCATCTAAAAAGTCTGTGAAGGAAAAGCATCCCTGATGATGTGTGAATGCAATAAAACAGGGGCTGCTCGTCACGCGTCACCCCGACGCTCTCGTGGGTGTGCTTTGGAAACTGTAGTCTGAATGTACGTGTGCCTTGTATGAAAACTCGTAGCCGACGGGGCGCCCTTGCAGTAGGGTAATTGAATTGGGGTACTTATAAAGTGTAATCCTGGTCCTAGGAGGCACTGAACCCCCGCACCCACTAACAAATAAGGTATTCAGCACCTGCGGGCACGCAGGTACTTACAATGTGACGTCAGGGCACTGAGTGAGTAAAATACCACAGGGATCAGAAACAGCTGGGAGGGTGCAGTGTGGAAGGGGGATGCAATGTGGAAGGGGGGTGCAATGTGGAAGGGCGGTGCAATGTGGAACGAGGGGTGCAATGTGGAAGGGGGGTGCAATGTGGAATGGGGTGCAGTGTGGAAGGGGGTGCAGTGTGGAAGGAGGGGTGCAATGTGGAAGGAGGGGTGCAATGTGGAAGGAGGGGGTGCAATGTGGAAGGGGTGTGAAATATGTAAGGAAAGTGCACTGGTGAAGGTGGTGCAGTGTGGAAGGAAAGAGTGCAGTGTGGAAGGAAGGGGGGTTATTAAGGAAGAATGTGCAGTGTGGAAAGAGGGGGCGCTGTGTGGAAGGCAGGGTGCAGTGTGGGGGGGTGCAGCATGGAAGGAGTGGGCAGCGTGGAAGGGTAGACAGTCTAGGACAGTAAGAGGACTGTGTAGAGGGGATTGAGACCACTGGAGCCCCAAACAGACCCTCCAGCATTTCGCGATTTCGCGATTCACAAAATAATCGCGAAATCGACCAAAAGCCGCGATAGCCGCGATATTGACTATTTCGGCCGCAAAAACAGGTCTCCTGGCAGACATAAAAAATAATGCCTTTTAATTGGCTGTACGCGCATACGTCACGACGTGAACTGCGCTGTACAGCCGTAATAGCAGGAAACAGAAGAGCACCCTTATCTGAATTACAAAGCGGGGTCATTAGTAGCTGACTTTGTTTGTGCCGTCGGCGCCATTGAGCATTTAAATCCTAAAGGAGGCAGCGCCAAACAAGAACAACCATATCTTATTGTGAGTTAGCAAGCCAATCGTATTTATCATAGAAGCATACCATGCAGCAATCAATGTGTGTTTAAGGTTGAACATAAACACGGAGATGTTCATTAAACGCGCATACCGGCAGGGGATCATATTGTTTCACTTCCATTCCTAGGAAGCAGTGGAAGGTCAGAGGTCGCCTGCTCGGTTCTCTGTGCGGATTTGTATTATTTCGCAGCTGCTTGAAGCACGAAGGACGTGTTTTGGTGAACTCTCCCATAGGTAAACAAGCGCCCGCCAGCTTGAACCTCTCGTGCAGAGAGAACTACATTTATTTTCCCATCTTCGCCGAAGTCGTACGTTTGCGTGTAGAGATGGTATTCCATAATCACTTCATTCCTTTATCTGTTTCCGAACTTCGAGTCTGTCACTGCCTGTTAAGCAGGGCTTGTACTTGAGTAGTTTAGAGCTACGTGTGTGCTTCTCCTGCCTATGTTTCCAGTTGTTTTCCGATTTTCCTATTCTCCTTTGCGAACACTCTTCATATAGCACATAATTGCAAAAGCAAAACAAGTGAACAATTAAAGCCACGCCCATTGACATGGGTAATACATGGTCATTTTATTTTTCTAGAGGAGCATGTGAAATGCGTACATTTTACGGCACAAAAAAGTTCCAGTCACCTGTCATTTCAGAGACTGCTTTTTTATCAACATACATATTTAGGATTTACGCACTGCTTATGTACTTTCTGTGGGTAATGCAATGTCAGTTAAACGGAGCTGGCTAATTTGTGGTGGTGTCTAGTGTACATCTGATTCAATCAAACCAACTTCAGACGCCACACACTGAGCCAGAAATGTGTGTACCCACACGGGCAGCTTAAAACCACCACGAATGTGTATGCTCTGTTTAGCAAATCATAATTCTGGAGAGAGTTACAGTGCCCAGCTGCACTTGCTAAAAGATGACTATAAAAACATTACCAGGCAAGAGACTCTGTGGTTACTTCGAAAATGCATGCACCTCCGTCAAACACAACCACAAAATAGATGATATTTTTCCTGCATTACAGGAGAGGGTCTAAGCAATAATCAGTTAATGGGGCGGGATATGCGGGTAGTAGTTTGAGGCGGAAAGGTCTTTTAGCGCAGGTGTAAATCTTCACGTGTTTGCGAATGAAGTGGGAGTGCATTTCACGTGGCCCAATACAACCAATGCTTCTAAATACAGAATTGGAGTAACTTTGTTGACACACTGAGGCACTAAAACACACGGAAGGTACAGAAGGTCTCAGAAATACAGAGGGAGAGAAAAGAAAATAGCAAATCTCTCTATTGGGACCTAATAGTGTCCTCTTTACATGCCCAGAATACACAGTTAATCTGGAAACAACCAAGAAAACAAAAACAAGAGAAGATGTTGCAGTAGCACCATAGGTCCTGACGAAAGCCCTTGAGGCTGAAACATGTTGACCGAATAACAACATTGGTGGGTAGCAATTCCTTACATGCTATCAGCATACTGTTTTTAACCATACCACTTTGATGGTCAGCCCTAATAAAGTATTTCATGACATCATCGTAGGTATTTTTAGAATCACTTGGATTATTTTCCTTTTCTTCTTCTTTTTCTTTGAGCACTGCAACCTCAACCCCTCCCGCTCATATACTGTCATCTGTTGGTGAAATGTTCTGGGTCCATCACTAGGCAGTCCTATGGATTGTTTCCAAGGCAGACCCTAGAGGACACCATTTACCAACATATACCCAGATGACGAGATTCCACTTATGAGTGGGCTGATGGGTATCTTTTTCCTCTCCTTGTGCATCTTCTCTTGTTTTTGTTTTCTTGGTTGTTTCCAGATTAACTGTGTATTCTGGGCATGTAAAGAGGACACTATTAGGTCCCAATAGAGAGATTTGCTATTTTCTTTTCTCTCCCTCTGTATTTCTGAGACCTTCTGTACCTTCCGTGTGTTTTAGTGTCTAGTTGGGGGACTAGGTACCAGTAGGTCTATAATAATTTTTTTCCCCTCGGACCCCCCCTTAACCGTTTATCTCTCTGACACACTGAGGCACCCAAGTTCTGCTGGACAGTTATGTCGCCATTTGCACACGAGTTAGTCACAGCCTGGAGAAATATACTTTCACATCATTCTACCATCACCATTCTAAAAGTTAACAATAAAACGTATTGTATTTGTTAGACCAAATAACAGTTAATGCAGTCGTCAACTATTGCAGTCGTCCACTATGAACATTGCACTTAATGACTCATAAAACGCCTGGATACCCTTTTGGGTGATTAGTGTGCTTTCCTCCAAGTAAGTGTATGACCACCCACCTTCGAATGCACATCCCCCCCCCCTTCACCCCCCAAGAACTGCAATTCTCATTGGTAGAGGTCCAAATCTAGAGCCGCCCACAAAATTAACTTCCGTGCGCAGGCTTGTGGTTGTGGACAGTGGCTGCAAGTTTGCCGAAGTTAGCTGATGGGAGAGGCCACACTCCCCGCCATTCTCTTGTTTATGAGCAGCGCAGGCACCTCTGCAGCCCGGTGGCTTTGTATGAGCACATGGCGGTACAGTTATACTGAATGATAGGTGTATATGGAACAATATATTTGGTAACTCAGCTTTACATTACCAATTATTACTGAGCTTCACTTCTTCAGCTTACATTTTACATAGTGGTGCTGGATGCACAAAAAAGAACTGGACCGTTTATAGATTAATTCTGACTTGTAGAATGTGCTGGAAATGTGATTAAAAAACAAAAATCAACAGCCATTCAAAACTCAAGCACTGGTGTTCCCACCATACAAATACTTACGCCTAGGGAAAAGAGCTGTCGGAGCAAAGCCATGGCACAGCACAATTGCAGACAGGCTGCCTACAAACAGCACTGCTCATGGCGATGCACATATGAAGACAGGCTGCAGACTAGTAGCACAGATCATGGCACTGCATATGCAAGGACACGCCGAGAAGTACCTAGGAGGCACTTTTTGAACTCCATCCCACCCCCAATTCCCCTCCTCCCACACCAAAAAAAAAGCTTGGAGAGGCTGGTGCCACAGAAATATATATTGGAAGGTTAGGGGTTCGAATACAAATTCTATGGTAGACAGCACACACTGTCTGAACAATGCTGTGGGTGGCGTCACTGGCGGGTACCACAAGGCGACATTGCAAGAGCACCCTCACAGGGGATGACACGCTGGTAGCCCAGTCCTAGGCGCTGCCTCCCCCCACTTGTGTAATGCACTGTAAAGACCCTCCAGGATTTGAGCCTGAAAATTAATGATTATGAGTAAAATAAAGTGCCGCAAAAATGCCGCTAAATTTCCATATTTGTGCCGCTAAATTTCCATATTTGTGCCGCTAAATTTGCAAATCCATGCCGCTATATCCTGGGGGGTCTGCCCAAAGAGCAAGTCTGAGAGGCCAAGAAGCGGAGCCCCGGAGCCCTGGTCCCCGAGAGAGAGCGCCTGACTCCCAGCTGCAAAATGTCCCAGGTCCATGCTGGTGAGCTGTGCCAGCCCAGCTTTTAAATTGCTATTGCTTGTAGTTCTGTTTTATAATGGAAGCAACAAGACTACAAGTCTCAGAGTTGAAAGAAAAACATGGACTAGAGCAGCACATCACGCATGGACCTGGGAAACTAGGTACCCCTACGGTTGGATTCTTTTTGAATATCCGTGGTAGCCCCCTAGGGACGTTCCCTATCATTAAAGAGCCAAGTTCCCAGACATACACTTTAATTTGCCAACCAAATGCATTCTGGGAGTTGTAGTGTTGGTTTGATCTAGCTGAGCACAATGATTTGACTCAGAAAATCCCAGGAAGGGGACAGTAGTAAGGTGATGAAATGTAGCGAGGTGGCAACAATCTCCCTTGAAAACCGGACACGTGACTCCCTTCTAGCATGCAGCGATGCAATAAACCGAATTTACATCTCAGCAAACAGTACACTAGGACACAGAGAACAGTAACTATCTTATCTTAACAAAATGACAAACAGAGAAAAAGTAAACACAAGTTCCAGATAAATTCTAAAACAGGTAAGAAGGCACACTACTGGTGTATGACACCTCCCGCCAGTCCTGGTCGTCTAGCTAATAATAAGTTGTACTCTGGTAAATGTAGTTTTGGTTTTAGAATATGGTTAAAAAAAAAGCTTGCAACCAAATACAAGGACTGGCTGAAGGTGTCACACGGGCATTGCTGATTTCAATGAACAGGTACACAACACATTACATTGAAATTCTGTGAACATTAAGATTGTACGCACACACGTTATTGCGAAACTACAAGTCCCAAGGTGCAATGCGTTCTTGGTTAAGAAGATGACATTAGCTAAAGTTGTCAACAATGTGGGACGTTTGGTATCTATATCTATTTTGATACATTTACACAACACATCCTCTTCTAAACCTGTCAACCTGGTGTCCGTGCTCGGTTTGTTCTCAGAAGGTATTTCAACCTGTGTTTTGTAATCGTTAAGAAATGTTATGACTGGTGTACAGGTACATGGCATACACGCATTTGCTGACTAGTTGGAAGAAGAATGATCCGCGTTTGAATCCTGGCGTCACCAGTTTGAGTGATCCTGGGCGAAGCAGGCTTTTGCTTTCCCACAACTGTCTTATCTGAAAATATGGTGACTTATTTACAACACCCTTGCGTCACCAGTGCATCCCTTTTTCCCATATTCAAAGTAGCGCACTAGAGGCGCAAGGAAGGGCTTTTACATAAACCCCAAGGGGTTCACCAGCACCCTAGGTGAGCGGACTGAGCGCTAATTTTAAGCGCTATCTAAAACATTAGCAGCAGTAAAAATCCAAGACCATAGGGCGCTTTCTTTAAAATACAAAATTATCTCTTACCTGTGAGAGGCAGAAGAAGCGCAGGTACGAATAGGACGCCAAGCACTTTCCACTGAGCTTTGGGGGCCATAGCGCCGAGGAGGATGAAAGGAGGAGCAGATTTCAGCAGAGCGGGAGAGGCGCTGCTCCTGTGCCCGGGCTGCACGTGCGCTCTGTGCCTGTGCTACCCCGCGCTCCCAGGGCTGTGCATGCTGCTGCTGCAGCAGGAGATGTTGAGAGAATTGCAGCCAGGCAGAGGCTTCCCCTCGCTCCCCCTGTCACCATTCCTGTGAGTAGCAGCGCTCTGGTTAACCCCTGCAATGCCCGTCCAGTGCCTCGCGCCCTGCCACCATGCCAGTAATGTAATGCGTGTGTGCCTGCTGGGAGCTAGCGCCTCACTGCCAGATGGGAAGACAGCGGCTAACCTCTGCCTGAGAGAGAATGGGCAGCCCTCTGTAGAACGCCCCCCTCCCTCTCCACCTCTGGACACCCCTCTTTTCAGGTGAGCAACGACGCATTCTTGCTTTTCTGTGTTGGTGATTGGAGGACAGGGTGGGATGAAAAAGGTTGGACGCTTTTACTACGGTTGTACCTGCCTATGTCACAAGGAGATCGCTATGGGAGACGTGAAATCGTGTAGGGCAGTGTGGTAGCATCATTGCTATTTACAGCGCTATAAAGCTACAATATATAGGAAGCGCTTTAAACAAAACTATACTATTGTTAATATACCATGCCAGTGCCTACTTTACTTTTACCATTGTCCCTGTACTGGTTCCAGTCCATATTGTTTGATTTTACATTTTTTTTAATTTTATTGCAGATGCTAATAAGGTGCTGAGGCAGCCGAATGGGTTATGTGCCTGCTGCTGAGAACTGTGTACATCTTTATTGAATTCTAGAGTGCCTCATCTAATCTTTGAGACCCTCGTTTGTGAGGGATTCAATCTTAAGAGGTGGGCGAGCCAACACATAACTGCCTCGGATTTTTTTTTACCCGTGCGCGAGCTGAGCCCGAAACATGTCTGATGTGTAAACCACACGACAAACTTAACGTAAAATATACTAACGTCGCTTCAAGGTAAAAAAAAAAGTGAATTTATTTAACATGTGGAAGATTTGCGAATAGTCACTTCATAGCACTGCCCTGAGGAGTACTCGTTAACATTGATCGTATTTTAAGCATAAGCCATTAGTGCACTAAGAGGGAAAACAAGTGTCATCGAAACCCTGTACGTGGCCCAGATTATAAAGAAGCAACATTATGGTCTACTTATTCACGCACAATAGGTATTCTTAACTCACATATTTTAAAGTATTTTCATACAAGATAATGAAGAAAAAAGTTTTGGTAAAAACAAATATTTGCCTAAGATCACACAATTTAAGGGGGTGAGGTGTGGGGGGGGGAGCTGCGATTTACGCAGGTTTTCTGGTTCCACTTTGTACAATTCAGCCAAGAAATGGGTATCTATTTGTCATTTCTTATGTTAAGGCTTTCTTTTTTAAGTTTCGCCTGCACAGCGATTGCACTGTGCTTGTGAACACTCTTGTATTAAATATATACTAAAAGGGGGTTCTTATCAGGCCCTATAGCCAAATTACTGTGTTCATTTGCTTTTGTGTGGAACGCTTTTTTTTAACTTCCTCCAGGGCGCATACATTAAGATACTTCTAATAAAGCTGTTCACACTGTTTAAGCCCCATTCCCTGCCAAGATAAGATATCTTCCCGGGAAAAGGCAGACAGCTTCAAACAGTATGTTGGAATGCTTGCTTTTTATTACTTAGTTGTGTAAAGCGGATGGGTTTAGCCTTAGAACGTTTGTGGCATTTCCTATTCATGCCGCAGTACCTTTCTTTGCACTTTGTGGGCATTATCGGATTGTTTTTTTTTTCAACTCAATCTAGTCGGCCATGATGATCAAATTCTAAATATTTTAATAAACATTGCATGTTAAAAATAAAGTTGATATACAAGAGCTATGCTTTATTTTACTACTAAACAGGCAACCACAAGTGAACTTACCTTGCAGACAAAAAGGGTCATGATTTGAATGGTGCAGCAGGTGCAGTAGCACATAATATTGCTCTATTTGACTACTAAACAGGCAGACGCAATTACAGTTACCTTGCAGTTAAAAGTGTCTTGATTTGAATGGTGCAGCAGGTACAGTAGCACCAGGACATAAAGATCTAGGGTCCTCACTAAACCCAGCTATTGCTAAAATGTAAAACTAAACAGGCGGTCACAAGTGGTATCTTGCAGACATCAGGGTCACAATTTCAAAATTGCAACAGGCACAGTGACACCAGGATCAAAAGCAATAGGCACCCCAATAAATACCTAAAATTGCTATATTTTATTACTAAACAGGCAGTCACAAGTGCAGTTACCTTGGAGACAACAAGGTCATAATTTGAACGGTGCAGCAGGTGCAGTAACACCGGTCCCAAAAGTTGTCAGAACTCCTCCAAACACCTAGGGGCCGATTCCGATTCGGGGAAAAACGCTCCTAATAGCCGTTCGGAGCGTTTTTCCCATACAAATCGTACCCTGCAACCTCCCCCGTACGTACGACGAAGTACGTTTCGTACCAGGAGCCGTACTCCGTACGAGTCGTACAGAGACCGTACGACTCTAATCTCTGTACGATTCTCCCTCGGAACCCGCTGTACGCGACATCTGTACGGTTCGCGACTGGTTTTTACGACCCAGCAAGTATGATACGTGTCGGGTACGCACCGTACGACCCTTTTTCTACGGCAGCTGAAAACAGCCGTAAAAGCAGAGTTCGCGCTGAAACAGGTACGGAACGGCCCCCCTGGGTACGGTGTGTACCCCTCATGATCGCAGGGGTACGGTGCGTACCCCTGCGATCATGGGTGTACGCACACATTTTGTATTTATTTCTTTATTTTTTTCTTTGTGTAGTACTGATCACTTAGATCCTGAAGAATTGCCATTAAGGCAAGGAACATGCTGACCTGACCTGAGGGCTGTAGATACTCTACTGTAACTCTTCCAAGAAGATATCTCCCCTCTCACTCTTTTAATCAAGGGAGTCAACCACGCTAATAAAGTACATTGTGGATTGACCCACCTTTTTTAATTCACTTTCACCTCACGTCTACACTTCCCCTGCCCTCTCACACGCATGCATCATATGGCTGGAACAAAAGATCTCCGATAAAGAACCCCGGTTTCGGGAGCCCGTCAGACATTGCAGCGCCAGGCTGACGAGGAGCAGAACCCATATGATGAAGCATGACACCTAGTTTACTGGGTGTGTGAGGGTTTTTCCAACAAGGGAATTCCCCCCTTCTCGCACTTCTTAGTACACCCACATAGCTTTTTCTTCTCCCGGGGAACTTTGTACCCTTCTTGTGTTACTGTACGCATCGTACCCCATGTACGATGGGTGTATGCACCGTACCCCATGTATGATGGGTGTACGCACCGTACCCCCATCGTACATGGGGTACGGTGCGTACACCCATCGTACATGGGGTACGGTGCGTACACCCATCGTACATGGGGTACGGTGCGTACACCCATCTTACATAGGGTACGGTGCGTACACCCCATGATCGCAGGGGTACGCACCATACTCCTGCGATCATGGGGTGTACGGACCGTACGGTGTGTATGTGTTTCTGTGCTTTTCCGTACGACTCCCCCTTACCTGACGTGGACCGTACGAATCGCGTCCTCATACCCGGGTCCGGATCGTACTTGTCGGGTCGTACGGCATGTGTATGAGTCGTACGGCATGTGTAGGAGTCGTACGGTTCACGGTTTCAGCCTTGACGATTCGGACGGATTCACGGAATACGGATCGTACTACGCAACTCGGACGGACGGGTACGATTCGTACGGAGAGGGACGTTTTTTTCCCCGAATCGGAATCGACCCCCTAATATTCCTATATTATACTACTATACAGGCAGACACAATTGTGGTTACCTTGTGGCTGAAAGGGGCTAGATTTAAATGGTGCAGCAAGTGCAGTGGCAAAGGGTCCAAAAGTTGTCATATCTACACTAAACACCAAATATTGCTATATTTTACTAGTAAACCAGCAGGCACAAGTGCAGTTATCTTGCAGGCAACAGAGTAATTATTTGAATGGTGCAGCATGTGCAGTGGCACCTGACCCAAAAGTTATCATAGCTCCTCTAAACACAAAGCGCCTTATTTATGAGCCATCTTGCACCACCAGAACATCCCTTTTTGTGACGTTCCATGGCACAGGAGCCTGCTACATATTTATGAGGGCGCACCAAGCCACTTTTATTGGCTTAAAGCTACCTTGTAAATATTATTCCCTTTGATGCAGTTTTCTTAGTTAAAGGGGCGTGCAATGGGTGTTGCTGGGGCCGTTCCTCGCAACATCCAAGGCTTTTTGACACTGCCCCTGATTTACAAGAAATCGTAAATCTAAGGCAGTTCTAAAAACTCACGCCTCCCCAGGGGAGGCACAACAAAGAGAAATATCTTTATTTATCCTAATTTTTCCTTTTTCTATGTGTGCTCCATTCTGCCGCACACATAGAAAGAGGAAAACACCTCTTGTTATTGTTTTTGTGCAGGAAGTTGTCCTTTCCTGAACAGAAATAATCATCCGTGCAATGCAGGCACCCTTGCGCCATGGTGCAAAGGTGCCTGCGTTGGTGCACATCAGCCTATTGTGCGCTGGCATAGGGGAAAAGGATAGGAATGCGCCGTATCTGATAGATACACCACATTCCTTCCCTTTTCTTTTGCCGTAGGGCAGTGGAGCAAGAAGGCCTGTGGCGCTGTCCTACAGCAAAACGTCATAAATGAGGCCCCTAATATTGCTATATTTTACATCTAAACAGGCAGTCACAAATGATGTTATCTAGGAAGCGCTTGGGTCATGATTGCAATAGTGCAGCAGGTGCAGTGGCACAGGGCCAAAAAGTTCTCAGAATTACTCTGAACACCAAATATTGCTATATTTTGCTACTAAACAAACAGTCACAATTACTTTTATTTTATTTTTTATTTATTTAACAATTTATAAAGCGCGCAAATACCCGTAGGTGTCTCGGAACTATAGACTGGAAGGATAGAGAAGAGGCTTCTATTGCTCAAATAGCCAGTTTTTCATTTGCTTCCTGAATGAAAACAGTGTTGGACAGGTCTTAATCTGTAAAGGAAGCAAATTCCAAAGTTTAGCCGTTGCGACCATGAATCTTCTGTCGCCCCAGTTAACTTTGTTTGTTCTGGGAACGACTAGAAGATTTCGGCTGCCGAGCGTAGAGCTCTGCTGGGTACTGTAGGAGAGTAGGGTCTGCTTCCAATGGTCACCCCCACTTTTTGCTGTGATTCTCTGTTTTTTCGACTTTAGTGTGGCTGTGGGCCTGCTAATCAGACCCACAGCCCAGCTGTTCTCTCTCTAAATTGATACCATGTACTTTAGGTACATACCAGATTGGTCACCGGGTCACACTTGTGAGCCCCTGTATAGTGTACCATAGGTACCCAGGGCATAGATGCACCTTAGGCCTACCAGGGGCTGTAGCATGTATTGTGCCACCCCTGGTTTGCCTTCCAAACTGACACCACAGGTCTGCCCACACAGCCTGGGTAAGGTGGTGTAATCACCCCTTACTTAGATATAGTATCCCTATATCTACCTTTACATATAGACACATATATACCTATAAGTCACTCCTATGGTAGGCCTCGACAATCCTGGAGGCAGAGTGCCTTGTTTTATGTAAGAGGGTGCACTAGCATGAGCTGAGCCCCTCTGCAGCTTTCGAAACCATCTCCTTATAGCTGTTATATGATATAGCCATACCATATACTCTTAAGTGCATTATAATCCTCGCGGTTAATGCTAACTTTGGTTTGGCTTTTTCACAACATGTCGTGGTGGCGGGGGTAGCAGACATGTAGTTACTGCTTTACCCGGTTAAAGTTAAACAGAGCCTCAGCATCACAAAATGGATGCTGCTGCCACAGACACGAGTCTGACCTCCTGTTGCTGGACGAAACTCCGGCAGGGGAGGCCTGGACAATAGGTTTCCTGTCCAGGGAGGTGCTGGCATCTCCCCAGACAGGGTTTTGTGTATTGGGGCAGGGAGGGCTACATTCAGTGAATGCTCTACAGACACTGCCTGGGGCTCACAAGGTGCTCCATGCATAGCCCAGTTCAAACCGGTTGCTGGGCACACAGCCCCAGCTCTGGCACGAAACTGGACAAAGGGAAAGGGGTGTAACCACCGGCTACTCAGGTCCACCCATAGGAGGGACCTAGCCAGGTAGTCCAGCCCCCATCCTTAGTATAAGTACATCTCCCTTTTGGTCAAGGAGTGTGTTGTATTCCTCCTATTCCTTTAATGGCTTATGTAAATGGTGTTCATAGAATGTATTTGTGTCATGGACAGAATGCTGAAGATGTAACTGATAGATGTCATGACATTCTGTGTTGGGGAATTTCGTATGTAAGCTGGGTCAGTACTACGATCAACTGCTGGTGTCTCTGCACTGATCTTGGATGGGATATCTTATGGAATAAACTTAAGAAGATTCAACTTTACTGAGTTCACTCTTCATTACATGAATCTTTCCACCCTGTTCAAACAGGCACCAACACCAACTTTGCCGGTCTGCATTTTTGAGGCTCCCGCAGGATGCCAAAGAATCTGCGGCACAGAAACTAGACTTCCAGACTTCTCTGATCCCGACCCACATCCACAGCAAAGCTGAGACCCGTGGCGGACACGAGAGACGTGGGACCGGAACTCTTGGACATCCTGCATTTTGCAAGCGGCACTCCTTCAACGAGGTATCTCGAAGTTGTGCTTTGGGATGCTTGAAGCCCCAAGCACCGTTTGCACCGAAGCCCAGGCCCCCACACTCCGTGAGTGTTCCGTGGCCCCCGTTTTTGCATTTGAGCTTGACGCGTCTTCCCGGTTCCTAGCCTGTTGGCTAGTGAGCCCCCTGAAGACCTTTCTTTAAATTTAACTTGTTTTCCTGGTTGCTCCAAGCTTGCTCCAGCTTTCCTGAAAAGGAGAAGTGCCACAGACGTTGCTGGTCTGCAACAGAGCCAATTTTGACATCCTGCGTGGGTTGCAGTTACCAAGGCTTGTTGGGTCCAATCCGGATAGCGACACCGCAGTCAACTAGATCCATTGTGGGACAGCTTGAATCCAGCGCCTGGTCATCTTCGATGTCTCCTGACCTCGTGGCTGAAGAGACAAGTTTGACTAATTCACCTGAAATCACCCGACATCGCCTGGTTCCTTCCTGGTCACTGGCTAGTGACCCAGACTCTGTCCCTTCTGCTTTCAGTTTCTTCAGATCTTTGATCCACCCTTGGATCCACCTGGACACTTTTCCTCTGGTTGCCTGCAGCACTTCTTTGCAGCTCTCCATAGAAAACGACGACGAAACTGGACACGAAAAGACACCTATGCACCCGGCTTCCCTGGGTGAGGTAATACGAGTACTTTGGTGCTCCTGTGGGTCTTGACTCTCGAAGTGTCCTAGTTTAAAAGGGTTCCATCCTAGTCCATCCAGAAGTGTCCTTAAATTGTATGTTTGTAACTTTTACAATCTCCATAGAAAGTCAATGGTAACCCGCACCTGTGTTTAGACAATGCACATGTCTCCCGTGGGCCTCCTACTTCCTAACCTTTGGTCGATTAGAGCTGAAATATTTTCCAATTGTTTGCCATCCACAAGCTAATGGCCAGCATGCCATCATGACAGCCTGCCGCCACTGCCTCACCGTCTTTATGCACTGCTAGCACAAATTGTGTGTCGTCGGCATAAGACGTGAGACCCTTTCCAAAATTCTTAATTACTCGGGCTAAATCTGTCACATATAGATTAAACAGGGTCGGGCTCAGCGACAATCCCTGCGGAACACCACAGGGGAGAGGAAAGACTGAGGAATTATTGTTGCAGTTGCCCATGCTGACTGATTGAGTCCGTTCCGAGAAGTTATCTTAAAGTTGAAAGGGGCTTGATTTAAATGGTGCAGCAGGTGCAGGGGCACCATGGCCAGAAGTTGTCATAACTCTACTAAACACCAAATATTGCTATATTTTACTACTAAACAGTCACAAGTGCAGTTATCTTGCAGGCAACAGGGTCACTATTTGAATGGTGCAGGAGGTGTAGTGGCACCGTGCCCAAAAGTTGTCAGAACTCCTTTAAATACCTAATATTAGTCTATTTTACAACTAAACCGGCAGTGATAAGTGCATTTATCTAACAAGCATTCAGTCATGATTTCAATAGTGCAGAAGGTGCAGTGGCCCCGGGAGCAAACTCTGCAGGCAACACACTGTACACCTAATATTGTATAGGCAGCCACAAGTGCAGTTACCTTGCAGATACCAGGGCCATGATTTGAATAGTGCAGCAGGTGCAGTTGCACCAAGCCCAGCAGTTGTCAGAACTCCTCTAAACACATAGGGGCTCATTAGGATGTCGGGCGGTGGCCACCGCCACCCTGGCGGAGGCAATCCGCCCGACATCCATGCCTGCATTCCCCCCCGCCAGATTAGGATGGCGGTGGGGACAGCGGCGGACGGAAAGACCGTCCGCCGCTTTACCACCGCGGTAATAGAATAATATGGTGGCGGTGTCCTATGGACACCGCCATCCATATTACAATGTCCACATTAAGAGGCCTTTCCACGGCGGCAATGCCGCCACGGAAAGGCAGGCGGTGTTTGCTGCGGGGTCCCCCTGCGGGGCCCCCAGGTGACGCCAGCTATGGGGAAGGACAGGGGGGGTACCTACGGTAACCCCCCACATTTGCATATGCAAAGCGGCAGGCACCGCGCGGTGCCTTCCGCTTTGCATATGCAAATGCATTCTCTTATGTTTTGCATTGTGGCGGGCGGTGCAGAGAGCACCGCCCGCCACAATGCAAAACATGTAGGATGTGCCCGCCACTGTGGCGGGCACATCCTAATTCCCCCTATGGGACCCCCGCCCTTTTGGCGGGTAGTCCCGTTCTC
Source organism: Lissotriton helveticus (assembly GCF_964261635.1). NCBI lineage: Eukaryota > Metazoa > Chordata > Amphibia > Caudata > Salamandridae > Lissotriton > Lissotriton helveticus. The sequence goes on from NC_136064.1 coordinate 66,279,642, forward strand.
CGTTAGGGTGGCAGGCGGACAAAGTCCGACCGCCATCCTAATGAGCCCCATAATATTGCTATATTTAACTCCTATACAGACAGACACAGTTGCAGTTATCTTGCAGTTAAAACAGGCTTGATTTGAATAGTGCAGCAGGTGCAGTGGCAACAGGGCCAAAAGCTTTAGGGACCCCACTAAACACAGAATATTGCTAAACTTTACTACTAAACAGGCAGTCACAAGTGCAATTATCTAGCAGGCACTAAGGCCATTACTTCAATGGCCCTGTAGGGGCAGTAGCATTGGGGCCAAAAGTTGTCAGAACTCCTCTAAACCAAATATTGCTATATTTAACTACTAAATAAGCAGTCACAAGTTTAGTTACCTTGAAGGCACTAGGGTCATGATTTCAAAGGTGCAGCAGGTGCAGTGGCACTGGGCCCAAAAGTTGTCAGAACTTCTCTAACCACATATTATTGATATTACATCAATTAATTCTATTATTTCCCTCTTTCATCTATTTTTTTCAAAATGTTGCTATTACTTACCCACACTATACCAATAGTAACAGCACAATATATTGTCTTTTTGTACATAAACAAGTCCTAAGAGACTATCTGTAACTTATATTGTACAACTACTCAGCAAGCTACAACCTACAACAAAAAACAGCTTATTTTTACTAACATAGGGGAAACGTAATGCATTTACCAATGTTTGTTACATTTTGTGCATTTTTTTAATAGCGTGAACTCAACCCAAAGGAGTTGGTGTGCTTTACATAAGCAACCCAGACTGGAACCTGGTTCCTCACGTCCAAAGTCGGCAGCTCTGGCCATAATGCCACATTCTGGTTGGAGGGAGGATGGCAGACAGAAGCTGCATAAAAGGTTGGCTCGTTATGGGCTCAAGGTTCCAACAGGGCCTCGAGCTGATCCAGAGCCAGGCTTAAGGCTCAAGCTTGACTCTCGCTTTCAGTGGCTCGCCCACCTCTATGCAATCTATGACCGGCCATGTCTTCTAGCCAGGAACTTGAGCTTTTTTGTCTATGGCCTGACAGTATACCATTTATATGTGCTATAAGTACGTTTATGTGTGGTATGAGAACATTTCCTTGCTTATTCATGATGCTTTTCATGTAGGGTATGCTACATACATAGGTTCATACATAGGATGTATGACATTACAATGCATGCTTTTACCACGCATGCCTTTACATTGCAGTTTTTACAACGCATGCTGTTACAATGCATAGCGCTTAGGGGTGCTGGATAGTGAATAGTTTAATTTACTATTCCAACTCCAGTCCCCGTGGATAGTAGGGAAGGTGTTGGATAGTAAATTAAATCCATTTCCTATCCTAGAGCGCCCCCCAGCGCACTGCGTTGTAATGACATGCGTTGTAATAGTTGCGTCGTAAAGGCACTGCGTGGTAAAAGTTGCGTTGTAAAGGATGTTTCCCTCATACATAGGTTCATTAGTTAGTAATGCTTCTGTATAGGATGCACCTGTTTAAGCTGTAGCAATGAGGAATGATCATTGCCAGTATTGTTCTTCTCACAATAAATTCTCACAAAGATCATGTGCACAAAGTTCTTTCTCATCACATTGCTTCACTCTGAGTCACATACTGTACAAAGCTTCCATCTTCGATAACAACCAGAGGATCACCTTTGTGCAGGGAGCTGCTCCGAAGGACATTTACCTGATATAAACCTGCAGCCCAGGGATATGTAGGATGCAGGAGCGGGGGATGTGCACTACTGTCACACCCCGTCTGGGAGCCATGTGGCAGAAGGCACAACTCCTTCGGCACTTGACTTTCAGTGGTAGTGATGGCGAGCAGTCACAGGCTTCTCAGGGAGGTTACTTCCACCCAGCAGACCAATAACCTCATTGTTGAGCCCAGTGCTTCTCTTTTGGAAAAAGACAACTGCTCACAACATTGCACACACCGCGCCACAATAATTCTTAGGGATCACTGACACAATATCGACGAACAGAATATCGAGCTACAGGAATATCGAGTCTACAATATCGAAGGACAGAATATCGACAGCCTAGCTCTACAATGGTAAGTACAAAAATATTGAAACCAAAATATAGTTGTAAAAAATATTGTTTTCTAAAAATATGTAAAAAATAATATATAAAAAAATAATACATATAATTAATAAAAACATAGTTAAAATTATTTAAACCATTTAAAAACTGATAAAAGATAAATATATTATAAAAATGAAACATATATATATATATATATATATTCAATATATTAACTTCATATTATTAAATAATATACATCATTTTATTTAATTGTAAAATGTTAGAAACATAAGAAAAGTTATGAATACATATATATACATAAACCTGTAATACAAAATAAAATATGTATATAATAAATTAAAATATTAAAATTAATACTTAACTACAAATATATATTTGACACTACATTAACTATAAAAGTAGGGAAATATTAGATAGCGTAAGGGATAAAATTACGATTATGACTACAGAAAATACAACAGTAGGGAAAGTGTTAGATAGAGAAGGAGACTAATCTACTATTCCCACTCCAGTGCAACAGTAGGGAAAGTGTTGGATAGAGGATGGGTAAAAATTACTATTTCCACTCCAACAAGTGTAACAGTAGGGAAAGTGTTGGATAGCGGGGGTTCCATTTACTATTCCCATTCCAGTGAGTGCAACAGTAGGGCAAGTAATGGATAGCGGGTGGGTAAAAATAACTATTCCCACTCCAACGAGTGTAATAGTAGGGAAAGTGTTGGATAGCGGTTATGTAAAAATTACTATTCCCACTCCAGCGAGTGCAACAGTAGAGAAAGTGTTGGATAGGGCTGGGTAAAAATTCCTATTCCCACTCCTGGGAGTGCAACAGTAGAGAAAGTGTTGGATAGAGGGTGGGAATTATTTACTATTCCCGCTCCACCAAGTGTAACAGTAGTGAAAGTGTTGGATAGCAAAAGGGAATAATTTAGCATTCCCACTCCTGCTAAGTAATTAACATTAATTAACAAATAATACATTTTTCAAAAATAATTTACCTCCCACTATATTCCCCTATAAAGGTCACCACCAATATTGTAAAATATTACACAATTAACACAATTAACAAACAAATAAAAAAAAATAGTTCACACAATCAACACTAAAAAACAACTTTAAATAAATATTGTATATTAAAACAATAAAAAAATATAAACATGTAATTACTTCCCACCCTACTCCCCCACCAACACACAACAAACTCATTAACAAATTACACAATTCACATACTTATCAAATATTTATTAATAACTAATTATTAACATGTGCTAACACAATTAACAATATTAATGATTAATTACATACATATTAATTAATAAAATTATTAAATAATTATAATTAAATTACTTCCACCCTACTCCCCTATAAAACCACAACCAACTCCTCAAAAAATTACACAATTTACATAGTTACCAATTAATTATTGATAACCAATCAATAATGAATTAATAAAAAATGAGCACAATTGACAATATAAATAATTAAATACCAAAATATGAATTAATGGAATTATTAATTATTAATTATAATTTAATTACTTCCCACCCTATTCATCTTTAAACCCACCACCCGCTACAGAACTAAAACACAATATATATCTTTTTTTAATTATTAACTACTACAAAATTATTATTAATTAAATTATAATTAAATTACTTCCCAGCCTATTCCCCTATAAATCCACAACCTGCCAGGGAACTAAAATACCCAAAAATTAATTAACATAAAATTAATAACTTGTAAAAAATTCAAACAAACATTAGGGAAATAAGCTATTCTTTTAACACATATACTAACATACAAAACACTAAAACAAAATTCGATATTATTAACAACGATATTTTGACTGACGATATTACTAACATCGATATTTCTTAAAACAATATTTCTTACCTGCATGTTGATATTCTGGTCGACTATATTCTTGATGGTCGATATTCTGTCATATCAATATTTAAAAATCAATATAATGGTATATCAATTTTTAAAACTCGATATCATGTGTGCCTACCAATTCTCAGATACCCGATGAATGGGTGCGAGGCAAATATGCTTTAAGGCGGGGGGGGGTGCCTCCTAGGAATTCTGCCCTAGCCTCTCTTCTAATCATCTGGGGCTCAAAGCGTAGTCCCTAGGACAGGTACAGTGCCCCTCTCCCTCTCTTTTAAAACACTGTCTCTCCTGGTAGGGTAGCCCAAATAGTTTCTCACCCTTATATGATTTTCAGGAGGGTTGTGCGCCTAAATCGAGGGCTGCGGTTTTTGTTTTTATAATTAGTACTCGGAAGAGAAGCAACTTTTTTTTCTTCTCGAAATTGTTTATTAAAGGTTTCGAAAAGGAAAACACAACAGTGTAACAGACTTACAGCATTCCCCACATGCTGGAGTCCATCGATATTACAGTTTCATATATACATTTGTGAGGGAGAGCAGAAGAATTAGAGTGATGGGGGGAACAAGAGAGGGGATGGGATACAAAAGAACCAAGAAACCCGGAATAATGTGGCTTGTGGTTGAGAACAGACTAGGTCGAGGTGTTGAATACCGGTACGGGCGGGGTGAAGGGATCCTTGCCCTTCTGTGGGAGGCGTTTGGCAGGTACAAGAGACAATCGTTCTGTACAAATAGCATGCTGTGGGGTGAGTGAAAACAGCTGTCCATATGGCTAGGCAAGAGTAGAAGCATGGTATGCGTTACCACTGGTATCCGGTAACCCCTGGTAGGTCAGGTCCCAATGGTGGTTAATCAGAATGGGTTTCTGGGGGGAAGGCGAGATGAAACGTAGGGAGTAGGGGGTGACCAGCGTCGTTGGGGATGGGGTATAATGGTGAAACGGCAGTCTTCTGGCCTGGAGGTTGCGGGTGGGGGGGAGGCAGGGGTGGGTGGGGAAAGGAAGGGGGAGGCGGATGGGTATGGGGAGGGTGTGGGTGAGGGGGATGAGCGGCAACAACAGATATGTTTCAGGGGGGAGTCTCTTGGAGGAAGGGGGTCCATGTTTGCCGGAATACCTCCTCCTGATCTTGCAGTCCATATATAACGCGTTTGTGTGACGACATTCGTACCATTGCCGCCATCCAGTCCTCCTGCAAGGGAGGGGTAGACGACCGCCATTGCCGCAAGATGCAGATTTTGGCTGGAGCGAGTGCTGTGTGATTAGGCAGTGCTGCGGGCATGTCAGGTCGGGGGATTCATTATTATCATGGAGCAATATGATGGGTGGGGTGAGGGGGATGCAAACAGGCATTGTCCCTCTCAGTGTCACCTATATAGGACCAGTAACGCTGTATAGAAGGACGGTCACATAAGATGTGGAGGAGATCGCAGTTTAATCCTGGACACCTCCAGCAATTGGAATGCGGTAGCAGCACTGCCTTTTGTAGCTTTAGGGGTGTCCATTTCCAATCACATAAAGTTTTGAACAGGCAGAATTTCAATCAGGTTTCCCTGGTACCTTTGTCAAGGGCTTCTAGTATCTCCGACCAATCCTCTTCTTCTATGGTGACATGTAAGTGTATCTGCCATTTCTCGTGGAGATTACTAAGGAGAGGTTGCGAGTGTAAGTGGTTAGTCAGTGTGCCATATAGTCAGTCCAGACATCACTCCCTTATAATAACCCCATGTCAGTAGGAATTCCAGTATTGGCGAAGGTTCTAGTAACCAAGGGTGAGGGCCGAGGCATCACCTCAGGCAGTGTTGTGGTTGCAGTATTGCCAGGCTTGTTGTGGGTGTAGTCCAAATTTGTCTCCGAGCTGGGCAAAGGGTTTTAACGCACCGTTCAGAAGGATCTGATTCAATGTTTGAATCCCTCCCTCCTTCCAGCTAGGCCAGTGAAGTACTTGCCCGTTTATACGAATAGTGTCATTACCCCAAAGTGGGGTTTTAGACTGCACTCAGTTGCTTACTCTCAAGAGGTGATGTGTGCGGTACCATGTCTCATATGCGACCTGCATCACCGGGTTTGGGGAGTGTGGGCTTTGTAAAAACAAGCATTTACAATGCAATGGTCTTGGCATTATTAAAGGTAGAGCTATTGTCATTGCTCATGATTTTGTTTCTTTTAATCATAAATAAATAGCATTGTCATTTACTTTGCCAATAGCTTAATCATTAAATAAATGGCATTGTCATTTACAATGCCAATAGCTTAATCGCTCGCTTATGCATGACCTATTGCATTTACACCCACACAGAGCCACACACATACAGAGCCACCCACACAGAGTCATTCACATAGAGCCACCCACACACACAGTGCCACCCACACAGAGCCACCCTCACACAGACAGAGCCACCCACACATAGAGCCACATACAAAAAAGCTATCCACACAGAGCCACACACACACAGACTGGCTTGTTAGTAGAAAGTAGGGACGCCCTTTCATCAAACGAATAGCCTCACCACCAAACCCAACGGTTACTTACTAATGCTCTTATTATAACTAGGCACTGCATGCTTAGTGCTATTGGCTGAAATCCCAGTAGCGGATCATCGAACCGTCAGTCTGTGATGCAGAGCTTGAAAAACATTGGAACTAGCAACAAAGACGGCAGGGGAAGTTAAGGTAGGCAAGAAACAAGTAGGATGAGAGGAGGGGCAAACAACTATGATGGGAGGTGAGCGGATGGAAGCAACAATAGGCAAGCAGCAACGTTTAGGAAGCAACGGCAATGAGGGAAGCAAGTAGAAAAAAAAAGTACCTGAATTCAAGCATTTGTCGCGGAAGGTCACTAATAAAACAATTAATAAATACGTGGTACATGTTCCATCAAAGGGAGGGCCACACAAAAGGAAAGTGAAACTAGCATGTGCTGACCAATTAGAAGCAAGGAAATGACAATGACAAAGAATGTCCTGCTTGTTTGTATTAAGCCCGGCTTATGTGTGTGGTAAACCGGCCATGCAGCTGCTTTTATTTTGTGTACGAGGGAAATTTGCTCTGTTGCCTGTGCTGCCCCTGCCTTATGAAAAAACTTGCACTGCTACTGTACACACTGTGACTATGTGGAATGGATTTGCGATGCTACTTCCTGTATTGGTGCAGCTATAGAACAAACCAGCCATGATTCAAGCGCCAAAATGTCACCCCCAACGTAGGCACCCGGCCTGTTTTAAGGATTATGACAAGGAGTCCTATTATCAGGCATGGTATTCTGATTTGATGTCAGTCAGTACATATGCCATACCCCCATCTTTTTCATCAGGCTGTTTAAAGGACAGTGGCCTAATTTATGGTATCTAAGGTTGTGTGCCTGATTATAGCGCTAGAGCAGCCATGATGCCATGGCTTTAAGTGGGCCGGGTCCTATCAGTGCTCTGCACCACAGTTCCATTTTTGCAGCACCACTGCTCAAAACCTATGATGTAACTTCAGAGACTCGTTTTACTTCTTTCACAGTCATCATTTCAGAACTGGATAATTTTCAATAATATTAGGAACAACGCCATAGTTGTTGCTTATTAATTTTATGTAAGTAACAAAAATTGACTAAGCCAATAATTCTAGCTTGTTGCAGGTGTAATGTTACTTGTATCATATCTGGATGCAACGACAGAAACAGCAAAATACAAGTCGGGCGGCACCCTTTGCTAAATACATATTTTTTAGCTTATGTGTTTTAAGCCACGCCCTTAATTACATTGGCGAGACCCTCTGTTTTTTTTTAATCAGACTTAATGCCCTGTATGCTGGGATTCAGTGAGCTTTACAAAAATTCCTACACATTCTTTTCGCACAATTGCCCTGTAGCTCCCTCGATAGCTTCCTTTGATATTTTGCATAGAGGCATGACTTTTCTATCACTGATCCTGAGATAAAAGACTTCAAGTCCCTGTCTGTTAAGGCAACATTTGTCTCTCTGTCCTGGATCTAGCGCTCTCTGCCCTCTTTCAGGGAATTTGGCGATCCTCTCCCTCTTTCAAGAGGGCTGGACTTTTGTTTGACGACGTTCCGGAGGGGGTGAGAGGCCATGGAAAGTGAGATGAATTCTAAAGCTCATCATTCTTTGTCTGGATTCCTATTTGTGTGTTTTGCTCAGTCTGCTTCTGTTCTCTGCATGCCTTTGCATGCCGCTGGGGTTCTGGAGCAGACTAGAAGTGCTTTTAGGACCTTGACATTTCAATGTAAAGAGAACGGGCCCCACTCATGAGATGTATATGCACACGTTGTGCCATAACCTCTGGCAGGCCGTGACCCGCTCCCCTGTGTGTAATGAATACAAGAAGAACAGGGGCAATAATACCGAGGCGCGACCAGCCACCCCCATCCCAACATATACAGTGGAGTGGCCAGCACCACGGGGGAGTGTTTTAGGGAAGCCGGGCACGCACCTGCAAAGAGCCCTCGGGCCCCCAGACACATGCGTATGGAGGATGAGCAGCCCGTGCTGGGAGAGCCGCCCACCCTGGAGGGGGGCGGGGCCGGGAAGGGTGCCGAGGGGGACCCCGCTGCCGACAGCCAGGGGGTAAGTACACTGGTTGATGATGGACCGGGGGATTTGGGGCTGAGTACCAGGTGGTCTTTCCTGTGAATGGAGCTAGGAATCACCTCTGGGGACTGTTTCCGAGTGATTTCACGTGATGGAAACCATCTCTTCGGGCGTGCTGCCGATTAGTTCGTACAAAACAAGCGGCTTAAGTGAGTGATATGTTCTTTGCTTCAGCTGACAGAAGCTACGCTGGTAGATGCAAACCCCGGTCTGGATCCGGGTCCTGGGGGGAAGCACGTCCGGGTCGCCGCGGGCAGCGCGGCGGCCCCTTCAGGTCACTGCAGGCGGTGCGTCAGAGCGCTTCACACTAGGAACAGAAATGATCCATGAGAAGATTACGATATGAGTGAACACGTTACAAAAGCAGACGTTAAGTTACATGAGGCAAAAGTGACAATTGTGAGCAAACAAAATACAAGAGGTAGCAAAAGGTACATTACAGGAGGAATAGACTGGGACCTCGGCGAGAGGGAGGGTGTGGGGGGCGGGACTTAAAAAAAGAGACAGAAATGCCCACAGATCGCATCAAGCCGGGGAAAAGAGTAATTGACACACATCTCTTCCAATGGCTAGCCTCCATTTACAAAGCTAGCCAATGGAAGAGAGAGGCGGGTTAAAGCCCCACACTGTTGAAGTCATGAAATCTTCGGCTCCGCCCCCCACTGCTTTCGCAGTGCGACGGTAGCCTCGACCTAAAAATCAAGATTGTCATCGCAACCAAGGAGCGAGCGTTCTGTTAAGGGCCCACTGGGGGTTGGGGGGACTGGTGTGCCAAGGAGTATATACTCCAACTGTGAAAGGTCTAGGGCCAGGGATTAGTGCTCTATGGATGGTAAACCCAGGCCCCCATTAGAGCGGCAGGCTATAAATTTGGTTGCAGCAAGATGGGGGTGGGTGGAGCCCCGACGAAGGCACGGGTACAGGTGTCTTTTCGGCATAGATGGACTAGGGGGATCAAAATGTGCAACATTCCCAGGGTGTATGTGCGGCTTTTGTTTTAAAGTTAATGGGTGCTTAACTGATTATCTGGAATATTTTGTCATTCCACAGATTGCGCTGACATTGTATGAAGGCTTCATACACCATGAGCTGAGGGAAATCTCGAGCTTCGCACACCATGTATTGGCAAGCCAGCAGGACTAGGTGATGGCCAGGCAGAAAAAGTGTATATGTCATTATCAATGCTTGACAAAAGATTTATTCCTAAAATAAATTTGGTTTTTGAAAGGTATACATTTCTTTCTTGTGTTCAAAGAGAAGAAGAAGATATTTTGAGTTATGTAGCAGCTTTGAGAGGATTGACGAGTACATGCCAATTCCAGAAGCTCACTGATAGTTTAATTGGATATCAAACTGTGCGTTGCACATAGAAATATGAGTTAAAGAGAAATTATTAGCTAAGGATTCGAATTTGGAAGAAACTGTCCAGATTGTGAGGAGCATGGAACATGTTGCAATGTGGGTGAAGGGAATGGATGCAGGGAGTGAAAAGGTCAGGGAAGTTGAGGAGAAAAGTGTGGTTGAAGAAAAGTAAATGGAAAGGAAGAAGCATGTTACGGCTTCTGGAACTGGGAGTGGGGCTAGTAGTGGAATGTATAGTGGTATTGGAAATGTGGCAACTAGCAATACAGGAAGTGAAAGGAGTGAGCGAAAGACTATTGTGTGTTAAAGGTGTAGAAGTGCTGGGCATATCAGCTCGAGTACCAGGTGTGGAGCCACAAATATTATTTGTAGGAGTTTTGGCAGGAGGGACCATCTTGCTAAGGTGTGCAAAAACAAAGAGTAAGCTCCAAAGTGTTAAAATGGAAGAAGATGTATGTGAGGACGTGAAGGAGATTCTATTGTCTATCGGTCAGATTCTTGATCCTGTGCAAAAGGCGTATCGTGGTCAGTGTGAAGATAATGGAGAAAAAATAAAAATCTAAAGTGATGGCTAATTGGAGAAACTGCAGTGTGCGGTGACTTTGGATGGAGTGAGGGTTCGAATCTTGGTAGATTTGGGTAGCTTATTCACTCTAGTTGGGATGAATACTTATGAGGAGAAATTCAAAGGGGATGTCACCGAGTTTTAGTTGTCTGACAAGAAGGGAACAAGGTATGGGGGAAAAAGGATTGAAATCATGGGGATGAGATGAATGGATATCGCATTCAAACAATATTGTGAGTGGCAAGGTGCATATAACCAAACAAGGCTCAGAAGGACATGATCATTATTTTAGATCCAAATGCAGATCAGACAGTTATGATCATAGAATCGGTTACTGCACAGGGTGAGGAAAAGAGTGTGCAGGAAAATATGGTGCTTACATTTCCTTGTGTTTTTACAGAGAAACTGGGATTATTGAAGGGCTTTACTCATAAAATAATTCTAAAGGGGAAAGCTGTGCCTGTGGTGTACAAAGTTAGATAAGTGCCTTATATGATTAAGGAGCCTCTGAAAAAATAACTGGAAGAATAGTTGGCAGAAAAAATCATAGAAGTAATTGAATCATTGGAATGGTTGTATCCAATAGTTGTGGCTCCTAAAGATGGTGGAAAGATTCGCTTATGCATAGATTTGTGTGAGCTTAACAAGAACATATGGGTGGTTGGCAGCCATTGCCAAACATTTCTGAGATGTTGGGTATGCTGGGTGTAGGAAAATGGTTTAGTGTGCTTTGTTTTCATGGTATCACCAAGTAAATTTGCACGAAGAATCTAGATTGTTGCCTTCATTTGTTACAACACTGGGCGCTTTCAGACACTGCAGGATGCCTTTTGGACTTGCATCTGTTTTGGATGTTTTTCAGCAAATAGTGCTGAGCATTTTTCAGGGTATGCGAAAAGTCTTGTGTTTCCAGGATGGCATTTTCGTGGTAGGGGGATAGGAGGAAGAGCATGATGGTGTACTGAAGGAAGTTTTGTCAAGAATTGAACAACAAGGACTGACTATCAAGAAAGAGAAATGTCAATTAAAGACAAGCATTTGCAATGCAATAGGTCTCGCATTAGGAAAGTGTGAGCTATTGGTATTGTAAAGGACAATTTTTTTAAATATGTGTTGGCTTTGAATATATCTAAATTAATAGCATTGTTCTTCACAAAGCCAATAGCTTACACTTTCCTAACGCGAGTCCTATTGGCTATGGCAATGCTTGTTGGTAGCAAGCAAGGACAGTGCTGTTGTGGTGCTGAGTGATGCTGTTGTAGTGCTGAGTGATGATGTGGTGGTGTATTAGAGTGATGTGGTGGTGTATTAGAGTGATGTGGTGGTATCCCAGAGTGATGTGGTGGTGTCCCAGAGTGATGTGGTGGTGTCCCTGAGTGATGTGGTGGTGTCCCAGAGTGATGTGGTGGTGTCCCCGAGTGATGTGGTGGGGTCCCCGAGTGATGTGGTGGAGTCCCCGCGTGAAGTGGTGGGGTCCCCGAGTAATGTGGTGGTGTTCCTGAGTGATGTGGTGGTGTTCCTGAGTGATGTGGTGGTGTTCCTGAGTGATGTGGTGGTGTCCCTGAGTGATGTGGTGGTGCCCCTGAGTGGTGCCCATGAGTTATGTGGTGGTGTCCCTGAGTGATGTGGTGGTGTCCCTGAGTGATGTGGTGGTGTTCCTGAGTGATGTGGTGGTGTCCCTGAGTGATGTGGTGGTGTCCCTGAGTGGTGCCCCTGAGTTATGTGGTGGTGTCCCTGAGTGATGTGGTGGTGTCCCTGAGTGATGTGGTGGTGTTCTTAGTGATGTGGTGGTGTCCCTGAGTGATTAGGTGGTGCCCCTGAGTGGTGACACTGGTGATGTTGTGGTGCCCCTGAGTGATGTTGTTGGTGCCCCTGAGTGATGTGGTGGTGTCCCTGAGTGATGTGGTGGTGTCCTAGAGTGATGTGGTGGTGTCCTAGAGTGATGTGGTGGTGTCCTAGAGTGATATGGTGGTGTCCCTGAGTGATGTGGTGTTGTTGTGTGGCATGCAGCAGTGTGTGGCGTGCAGCAGTGTGTGGCATGCAGCAATGTGTGGTGTGCAGCAGTATGCGGCATGCAGTAGTGTGCAGCAGTGTGAGGCGTGCAGCAGTGTGAGGCGTGCAGCAGTGTGAGTCGTGCGGCAGTGTGCAGCATGCAGCAGTGTGAGTAATGCAGCAGTGTGCAGCATGCAGCAGTGTGTGGCGTGCAGCAGTGTGTGGCGTGCAGCAGTGTGTGGCATGCAGCAGTGTGGGGCGTGCAACAGTGTGTCGTGCAGCAGTGGGCGGCATGCAGCAGTGTGAGTAATGCAGCAGTGTGCAGCGTGAAGCAGTGTGAGACGTGCAGCAGTGTGGTGTTGGACTTAGCCCTTCTGGCAGGTTCACCCCTGAACTTTTTGCTTTTAATTTTGACCTGGTGTTAGTGATTTTTGTTTTCTGCGCACTTTACCACTGTGTCCCAGGGTAAAGTGCGGGCGTGTGGTAAGGTTGGTATGCCCTCCCATAGGAATGCATGGGGAATGTCTGTGTCCCTGGTAATTCCTGATGCGTGGGGAGTGCAGGTGCGAGTTTGGTATGTGCGGACTCGTCTGATTGAATGCTGCGCGATGATGTGTGCGGCGTTCATGTGTCTAGTGTGGAAGTGCCACTTCTAGAAGTTGGCCTGTCTGTGCAGTGAATGTGCTGGCTTGTGATTGGCTGGGGCTGGCTGGTGTGCCAGGCTCCTGCAGTCAGGATGGGTCTGCCCTGGTGGTGAATGGGAGATCTGCTTGTTGATGGCTGGGGAGGAGTGCACCTGGGACCTGAATAGGGCTGGGCTTTCCCCTCACAATGCTGGCTCCACCCCCTGTGGTGTGTCTGATGTCCCCGACCTACCCTGTGAATAGAGAGAGGGGCTGAGTAAAACAAAGTGCTCAGGAACCAGTTGTATCTGGTTCGCCCCTTGCCTGCATCTTTAGACAAAGGAGTTGTGTGTACAAAAAGAGGCTGTGACCTCTTGTAAAAGTTTCTTGTTTCTGACTGGAATCTACCAGGGCATGCTGCTGCTGGGGCCCAGGGGAAGGCTTGCCTCCCTGGGCCCTGCCCAGCCCCTGGATGCTTGATGGACTTTTTTTTTGGACCTTGCTGCTTGGGGTCCTAATAGGAGGGGGCTGCTGCTGGTGGGGCCCAGGAGGGACTGCGATGGGGGCTGTCTCCTACCCTGTGCGCTGGCCCCTGGGCCCTGCATGCCCCTCCTGATGCCCAGGACCTCCGGGACCCCTTTTTTGTTCTTTAGGAAGGATCCTTCCTTGGGGGGTTCTGTGGTTGCTGTGCCCCTAGCGCCCTGTGACCGCATTATTTGGATTCCTGGGCAGAGCGCTGGTATTTCCCCCGAGGGAAGCGCTCCTGCCCTTTTGCGCCCCTTGTGCTAATTCTTATTTACGGGTGCCACCCCATTTATTTAATTATTTAAAGCTCGGGTGCCCACCCCGATGTTCACTTTTGCTACCCCTCGCTTTTACCCCCGAGAAACCGCTCACCGCCACCGCCCGCGGCCTGCCTGACTGTGGACAGCAGTGTGTGGCGTGCAGCAGTGTGTGGCGTGCAGCAGTGTGTGGTGTGCAGCAGTGTGTCATGCAGCAGTGTGAGTAATGCAGCAGTGTGAGGCGTGCAGCATTGTGAGGCATGCAGCATTGAGGCGTGCAGCAGTGTGAGGCATGCAGCAGTGTAAGGCGTGCAGCAGTGTGAGTCGTACTGCAGTGTGTGGCGTGCTACACTGCAGCAGTGTGAGGCGTGCAGCAGTGTGCAGCATGCAGCAGTGTGAGTAATGCAGCAGTGTTCAGCAGTGTGAGGCGTGCATCAGTGTGAGGTGTGCATCAGTGTGAGGCATGCAGCAGTGTGTGGCGTGCAGCAGTGTGTGGCGTGCAGCAGTGTGTGGTGTGCAGCAGTGTGAGGCGTGCAGCAGTGTGAGTCGTTGTTGCGTGGCTAAACACTTATAAGGTCTTAAAGGCGAGACCTATTGGCTATGCCAATGCTTGGTGTGGTTGTGGGTGTGGTTGGGTGTGGGTGTGGTTGTGGGTGTGGTTGTGTGTGTATGGGGGTTGTGTGGGGTTGTGTGTGTGTGGGGGGTTGTGTGTTGTGTGTGTGGGGGGGCTGTGTGGGGGGCTGTGTGTGGTGTGTGTGTGGTGTATGTGTGTTGTGTATGTGTGTGGTGTATGTGTGTTGTGTATGTGTGTGGTGTATGTGTTTGGTGTGTGTGTGGTGTGCTAGTGGTGTGTAAGTGGTGTGTGTGATGTGTGTGTGTGTGTGGTGTACAAGTTTCTGAGTTTTACTGCATGCCTGGCATTACTGGGTGCAGTAAACCCCGTCATGCTGTGAAATATGTACTGAGTAGTGGGGAAAACATGCAGAGACAAATCCTACAATACTCTTCATTACTAAACATTACTTGTGAAGTATTAGAAGGGTGATACTATGCAGTGTCCATCTTTTGGGGTTCAGAGTTACCACTCACGATCAGCTCCATGGTAGCTAGATCTATGCAAAATTTCTGTAATTTGCGTTTGCTTAAATGTTGGGAAAGTTATCCAAAATGATATGTAACTACACAAAATGCAAATCTGTTATCTAGATTTTAGCGCAAAATGTATTACGTTTTGGTGTGACAGTGCACTTTGCAGTACAAAAAAGTGCAAAGTGGCATGAGCATTGACTGCTCCTGTTCTGACCGTATGTATACCCAAGTACTCAATGTAAAATTTGGTGCGAACTGCACGTAAATGTAGTTGCGGCATAATGGCGGAATTACGCATAACAAGCATAACATAAAATTCTCGATTTTACTAATTATGCCTGAATAATTAACGCCTTTAGTGCTGCCGTCGGCCAACGGTCGTCGCGAGCACTACCTTGCCAGTGCTGCGCAAGTCCGTTGGCCGACGAGGCCGCACCCGTTTCTTCGAACGTTCAGCACTGGCGCAGAACGTTCGAAGCAACAAACGGGTTAAAATATCGTCAGGCCTATCAATAGCGACACATGCCTTGTTGTTCAAGTATTAGGAAAGACTCTTGGATTAAATGCTGATGCCCTGTTTCAGTAATTGCATCTTATTTGTAGATTTCTCGGAACCTAAGTTTATCCAGGTGTAGAAAACAAACAGCCCTTTAAGGCGATAGTTGAACATGCAGGGCGATGGAGGCAGAAAGCCAGAAAGTGGAAGTTTCTAATTAATGTCTGAAATACAGGTAGTTCAGTGTGACACAAGAGCTGCGCCTTCAGGCAAATGTTTCCCTGTTTCAGAAGTTCACTTAGGAGATTACGCACAAGATATATGGATAAAGCTATCATGCTTACAGACTATAGTTCACAAAGCCACACTGAAGAAAAGTAGATTAGCCCTGGCTTACACGTTGCAATGATGATGACTGTGAAACCATGTGTGCAGAGCAAATGAGCTAGTGATGTGAAGCCGCCACTCCCATAACCCGGGGCCAGACACCGAAGTGATAGGTAACTGTTTCATGGCTTGACCACTCACGGTTTCTTACCTTATACATGCCAGGCGATGTGCACGTTATGTGCCTGTATTTACGTCCTGTGCAAAAGTAGTTAACAAGAAAATCATTCAAAGACGTGTTACTGTTTAACGCTGATTGCACATCTCGTAAAATACCAATTTGTAACTTCCGCATAGGTAAAACTTTTCTTTATTATGCATTAGATTCCCTCCCTTTCGAAAACCTACTTCTGGGGAGGTTCCTGTGAGCTGCGAGTCATGCCCGGTTACTCACCGGTAATATCCATTACTCCGAGTCCTGGTCTCTCCGTCCCATTCCTTATACGTGAGCAGCTAGTCTGCTCTACAGAACCCCTACCTAGCTGAGCTGTTTGCACTTCCCCCTATGATGACGTCACCATCACGTGACTATAAAGGGGGAAGTGCATCCACTAAACATCCTGAGAATACCAAAGAAACCCAGAACGAAAAACAGACAATCACCCAAAGAAAACCCAAACCAGGGAGGGAGGGAAGGGCTCAGGAATGGGACGGGGAGACCAGGACTCGGAGTAATGGATATTATCGGTGAGTAACCGGGCATTACCTCCTCGTCCTGTCTCCCCGTCCCATTCCTTATACGTGAGCCCATACCCAAGCACACTGTGATTGACAGAAAAAACAGACCAAAACAGGTTACGAGAAAGTAAACAGGTCCATTTAATTCACAGAAAACAGTACATTTCAGACATCATGCACCGCAGAAAGGACAAGAGCCCCAAAGGCAGCAGAGGCCGCCATCCCCAACTGAAGCCGGTAATGGGAAACAAAAGTATGGGGAGAAGCCCAAGTGGCAGCATTGCAAATGTCCCGCAAGGAGGCCCCCTTAAACTTGGCCCAGGAGGACGACACGCCCCGAGTCGACCGACCCTGAACAGAGGAAGGCAGAGGACAACGGGCAGACTCGTAAGAGGTAACCACAGCACCCCGCACCCACCGAGACAAGGTGGACAAGGAAGGACGAAGCCCCATCCCCGAGAGGCCATAGGTGACGAAGACGGAATCAACCTTCCGGAACGCAGCCGTACGATCCAAGTAGATGCGGAGAGCCCTCAGCACATCCAAAGAATGGAGGAGCAGGAGAGGCAGGAGCCGGAAAAAACACAGGGAGAACAATATCCTCCTGACAGTGAAAGGAAGACACCACCTTAGGGAGAAAGAACTGACTCGGGCGGAGAATCACCTTATCCTCGCAAAAGCGCAAGAAGGGCGGGGAAGCCATCAGCGCCCCAATCTCACCAACGCGCCGGCCAGAGGTAATGGCCACCAGGAAAATAACCTTCGCAGAAAGGAACTTCAGGGCCACAGAGTCCAAAGGCTCGAAAGGAGGACCCGTTAAAGCCCGCAGAACCAGGGGAAGATCCCAAGGAGGCACAGGAGAACGAGAGACAGGCCGCTGAAGCAAGAAACTCAGCAGAAGGCGAGCCACCAACGGGGAGACAGAGGCAACGGAGGAACCCCGAAAAGCAAGAATGGCAGCCCACTGAGCCCTCAGGGAAGAAACAGCAAGACCCAGGAGAAAACCATCCCGGAGGAAGTCCAACACCCGCACAGCCTCACAGGAGGCAGAAGAGAGACCCTTCCCAAGGCACCAAGAAGAAAAATTCCTCCAGTGACGGGCATACGATTGCAAAGTGGAAGGACGCCGAGAAAGCTGAAGACAATGTGCAACCTCCACCGAGCAACCCAGATCCAGCAAACTCAACCTCTCAAGTGCCAAACACCCAGCCGGAGGCGACGCAGGGAGGCAAGGCTGAGAAGAGGAACCCGCAGAGGGGAGGGACACAGGGGAAACCTCCAATGAGGGCGAACAGAAAAGGCCAGTAGAAGGGGGTACCAAGACCGCCGAGACCATTCCGGAACAACCAGGAGAACCTCCGCCCGATCCCAACGAATCTTCAGGAGGACCCTCGGAATTAAGGCAAACGGAGGGAAGGCAAACAGCAGACCCTTCGACCAAGGAATCGAGAAAGCATCGGTGGCCCATGCCAGCGGAGAGGGAACGATGCTGCAAAACAAAGGAAGAAGGGCAGACTCCTCCGAGGCAAAAAGATCCAGCCAAGGAAGGCCGAACCGGAGGACAATCAGATCGAAGAGAGCCGGGGACAGACAGATGGACACGGAGGACGGGAACACCCGGCTCAGAGAGTCCGCAGGCCCATTCTCCGTCCCCGGAAGATAGACCGCCGTCAGAGACAAGAGATTCGACTCTGCCCACAGGCCGATCTTCCGGGAAAGGAGAAACAGGGCATGACACATGCCCCCCTGGTGAATCACATAAGCACGAACCACCTGATTGTCGGTCTGCACAGAGACCGCCCGACCCCGAAGGAGAGGAGCGAACCAAAGAAGAGCCAACCAAACCGCCCTCAACTCCTTCCAGTTCGACGACTGGAGGGACTCGAAGCTGGACCACCGACCCTGAGCATCGGAGGCGCCCAGAACGGCACCCCACCCCAGAGCACTGGCATCCGTGGACAAAACGACCACGGACTGAGGAGGAAGGAGATCGAACCCCCGGGAAAGAGAGAGAGGGGACAACCACCACTGGAGATCCGCCCGAATCCCCGGAGTGACAGGGATCAGAGTCTCGTAGTCCAAGGAGGCAGGATCCCAGTGTGACAGGACATGATGCAACAGGGGGTACAGATGGAGCCTGGACCAAGGAAGGAGATGCAGAGTGGAAGCCATCTCCCCCTGACTCCGCAGCCAGAGACGGGCGGAAACCCGGGACTGGGACAGAAGCCAGGAGAGGTGACGAAACAAAGTCAACTGGCGCTCCTGCGAGAGAATAACCATGTCCAAGTCCATGCGGAAGAGAGCCCCCAGGAACTTCAGGGACTGGGAGTGCACCAGGGAGGACTTCCTGTGGTTGATAAGGAGCCCAAAGGACCCCAGCAGAAGACACACCTGGTCCACATCCGACAGAGCCTGTGAAAAAGAAGGAGAGACAATCAACCAGTCATCCAGGTATGGAAAAACCAGAAGACCCCTGGAATGAAGGATACCCACTAGAGGGGCCAAGAGCTTGGTGAATACCCTGGGCGCCGAGGAAAGGCCGAAAGGGAGCACCCGGAACTGATAGTGAAGGGTCCCCACAGCAAATCGGAGAAAACGTTGGTCGGCCGGATGCACAGGAACATGGAGATAGGCATCCATGAGATCCAGGGACGCCAGGAAACCCCCCGGCAGGACCAGAGGCAGGATGGACTGGAGCGTCACCATCTTGAACAGACGATGGACAACAAAGCGATTGACCCTTTTCAGATCCAGAACAGGACGAAGATCCGAAGTGTCTTTCTTGGAGACCAGAAAGAGAATCGAATAGCAACCCTGGCCCCTCTCCAGCGGAGGAACCTCCACAATAGCCCGCTTTGCCAACAGGAGCTGCACACCTGCCAACAAAGCATCTCTGCGCAAAGGAAGACGTGGCAGGGGAGTCCGAACAAAACCCGGAGGAGGAGGAGAGGAAAACTCGATCCGGCAACCGTCCGAAACAGTCCGAACCGCCCAGGCATCCGGAACCGACAACCACTGGGCGCGGAAGGACTGGAGGCGACCACCAACCGGCAAGGGCAGACAGTCATTGAGAAGAGGGGGAAGCAGGGGTGGCAACACCGGCAGCGGCCCGGGGCTTGGCACTTCCAGGGGCCCCCCGGCCACGACCCCTGCCACGAAAGGGCTGAGAAGCACCACGAGCAGGAGGCCCAAAAGCGCGACGATAACCAAATCCACGTCCCCGAGAAGGAGGACGGACCGGGGCCACCAGCTTGCGGTTCTCCGCCGACTGCTTGACCATGCCCTCCAGCTGAGGACCGAACACCTTTGAACCCTCAAAAGGCAATTTAAGGAGAACCGACTTCTGGGAAGAGTCCGCCTTCCAGGAACGCATCCAAATATGACGACGGGCAGCGATGGAAGCACCAGAAGCAGCCGCCGCCGCCCCCAAATTGTCAAAGGAAATATCCGACAGGTACCTAACCTGTTGCTCCATCAAAGACAAAAGAGGAGTGGCATCCTCGCCGTCCTGCAGCAAGACCGACAGGGACTGGAAATCCTTAAGGAGCGACTGAACCATATAGTTGGAATAGGCAGTCGCACGGACGGAAAAATTGGAAGCAGCATAAGAACGCTTCACAGCACCCTCAATCCGCTTATCCACAGCGTTCGCAGGCAAGGCGTCCTCAGAAACGACCAAACCGTGAGTAGAGAGGCCAGCCATTAGATTATCCACCTTCACAGCCTGGGGGAACTCAGCAGAAAAACCCTCCAGAGGGTAACGCCGAGACAGGAAACGAGGAAAAGCAGACTTATCCACCTCCCGCCATTCGTGGGAAAACACCTTGCGAATAGCACTGTGCAAAGGCAAAGAATCCGGAACAGGCTGGACATATTGCGTGAAGAAGTCATCCCCCAAAACATCAGCGGCAGGAGGAGAGAACCCCAAATTGGACCGAACATGTGCGAACAGTTCAGTGAGCTCAGCACCCTGAACAAAACGTCCACGCACACCTTCATCCTCCTCAGGACCCAAGTCATGCTCAGGGTCAGCCTGCGGATCCACAGAAACATGAGGTCTCTTGGGAGGAGGAGCAGCCGCATCCCGAGCCAGGAAAGCAGCAGACACAGCCTCGCTGACAAGGAGGCGCAAGGCATCCAGAGGGGCCGCAGAAGATGAAGCCTCAGCATCCATCACAGAAGCAGAAGAACAAACACCACACCAACAGACAAAAACAAGGACAAAAAAACATCCAAGAAGGACCCCATAAATACAGGTCGAGGACCCGAACACCTGTGGCAGGAAATTCAACTGGCCGGTACAAAAGGCCCAGCCAGCAGCCAACACGCCCCCTAATTGCACAAACCATCTGAGAGGCACAACACAAACACCACCAAAAAAGCCCCAGCCCGCTAAAGCAGGGCAAAAAAGGACCGGAGACCACCCAGGATCGGCCGCTGGAGCAGGCCAACCAGAGCCCGGTGAGTGGCGGCGAGTGAGAAGAGCAAAAACGGCTGCTAACGCGAGCCGCGTGAAGAAATGAAGCCCCAAACAGAGACGGCCGCTAACGCGAGCCGCGTGCAAGTCAGAGCCTCCAAAAAGGAGACAGGGCGGGGGAAAGGCAGCGCGAGAAGAAAGGCGGCCGCTAGAGCACGCCTAGAAAGGAAAATACAGCAGGGAACTCACCAGATACACAGGCAGCCCCTGAACAGCACAGCCAGGAAACGCGGTCGTAGATCGCAGAAAAAAAAGAACAGGATGTTTAGTGGATGCACTTCCCCCTTTATAGTCACGTGATGGTGACGTCATCATAGGGGGAAGTGCAAACAGCTCAGCTAGGTAGGGGTTCTGTAGAGCAGACTAGCTGCTCACGTATAAGGAATGGGACGGGGAGACAGGACGAGGAGGTAATGCCTCACTTTTATTTTCGAATGGACTTCACAAACCGGGCTGAATGCCAATGCAGACTGCAGCACAAACAGGTAATGACACAGCATAAATAAACATTATAGTTACTGAAGTCTGTGAACTACAGCCGCTTCGAACTTCCTGCAAGAAACAAACTCAGCGCCTAAGTGCATTTACTCTTCCTGCAAAGCGCTAAGAAGGTAGACTGATTTCATAACAGTTAGACAAAACAGAAAGCTTAATTGAATGGGCAGCTTTTTGATTGAGAATAAACAGAGTGCGTCAAACAACATGGGCGGGGTATTGGCGGGGGGGTGGGGAGGGGGCGTTAGTACTGTTAACAGGTATATTTTCTTCATCTTGACCGACAGTTTTGAAATGGTGCCACCATATCTTGGAATATGTAGATGAATATTAGCATATGTACCTTGCTTAAATGCTAGGTCCCAACTTCAAGTTTAACATTTATTTACACAAACAATCATCTAAAAAAAAAAAAAGATTCTCTTGCTGACAAACTGCCCATTAGTAAGGCCTCTGAAATTTAAAATGTTTGCAGTGTTTTCTTCATTATTATTGATTTGCTATAGGTGCTGCATAGTCCATCATCTCCTGCCTAATCTGCAGATTTTGACACAAAAAATATTTTTGGCTCATAGGAATAAAAAGTTACTAAAAACGCTGCAACACATGTAGTCCCGCAAAAGAAGGCCTTTTGCAAAAGTTGACCGGTCCCTATTCTGTTGTTTATTGTGTATTTGGATGCTACACTGGTAGTAATGAGGTGAAACATTTGCCCAGAGAGTGCTAAGGTCTGTAAAATGACAAAATAATCAAGTAATACTATCACAAAATGCACAGCATTCTGCCACACAATTTGCCTTTTTTTGCTGCATAATTCTCTCAACCCTGCCGCATGATCCCAGTGGCCCTGTTCTTAAGGCACTTCTGCACCTCCTGCAGCCACACCTGGAAACTCTGGAGACACAGAGAGAAACCAAGGCGGGACAAAAGACCCTGGTTCTCTTCTCAGATTCTGTTGCACCAGCTCTCACCTTGTACTAATGCATCAATACTTTCATCTGATTGTAGTCCAGGTTCTTCCTGTAGGACTGTCTGCCACAAGAAAAGGCTACACCTGGCAGTTCCTATCTTCAAAAAAGAAAAACCCTAAATCCTTTATTTGTGGCGCCTGATTTTTTTATTTGCAATGCGGCACCCTTAAGACTGCACCTGGTGAAAAATGTAGATTTTTTTTCCAAAACATTTTGTGAAATTTCATAAACATTAAACTAAATTTCATGATTTGAGGTTTCAACTATCCGGTAGGAAAATTAAACACGAGGGAATATTCCCTGATGACGGCAGCAGGATTCTGGTTTGATGAGACAGGGTCTCCTGTGAAACATTTGCTCCTCAAAGCAGTTGCATACGTGAGAAAGTGTTACAAAATTTGATGCATGTGAAATCTCCTGAAATTTCACAGCATTTGAATGGAAAGTGCGCACATTTCTCAAGATTTGGGGGCATTTTTTGCCCAAACCTGATATAAATCCGTAAATATCTCAAGATTCTGTACTTCAAGAGACAATCCATTAATGTTGCCTAAGTCTCTCTCATCCCGCATTTGCATAGGACTTTCTAGCCACTGTGGGGCGCTGAAGAGCATTATCAACACGTGTAGTGCACTACAGGGTTGAGGAGGGTGGTAGCATTTAGGTGTAATGGGCGAGTCATCACTTACCTAATCTTGATTTGATATTGGATTTATGTGCAAATATTCACCCACACTGGGGTACCTAGGTGCTAAAATCAGGTTGACTAGCTGATGCCCACATTCAGTTTGATGCATTGCCCACCAATTACAATTGAGGGAATAGCCAGGTCTTCAGACATTTGCTGAATCTGAGAAAATGTGCTTAACCCCAAAGAAGCAATACCAAAGGGGATGATGGATGGAGCGCTTGAGCAAATCAAACACTCACCCCCAGTCAACTCATCTGGGTTTAATCCATCATCATTCTTGAGCTCACTCCACCACCCTGGTTCAGACATGCCATATGTAAATCAGTCTGACCCTGTGCCTCATGGGAACAGTCCAGCCCAAAGCAGGTTCGGAAGCAAGATCCAGGTTTGGGTGGTTGTAGCAGAATATGCACGACCGTCAACTGCCTAGCATATAACATAGGGATCACCGGGCTATATTGAGAAGCTGATCTCTAAATACTAAAAGGAAGGCACTGCATTAAAAACAACATCCTGAGGGGGGATTTATTAAGAGACTAGACTGCCTTATGGACCTAGCAGTGAGATTTGAACATAGTTGTTAGACCTGGCATCTTTGGTGTAGTTTTCCCCTAACTTTTTTGCCTGCAGACCTCCTGCTTTTGCTGGCCTCGTTTTTTCTGCCCACAGCTGCACCCTTTACTGCTGCTAACCAGTGCTAAAGTGGTTCTGCCTTTTCTCTAAAACATGGTAACATTGGCTTTTACTCAACTGGCATATATAATCTATTTGTAAAGTGGCACCACCTGTGCCCAGGGCCTAAAAATTATATGCTAATAGTGGGCTTGCAGCATTGATTGTGCCACCCACAAGCAAGCCTGAGTGTACAGTTTTTTAACTGCCAGTTCGACCTGGCAATATAAACCTTCCTTTTTAGGTCTCGCTGTAGTTAGCATCCGAAGGATGCGTCCAGCTAGAGACGTATGGCTGCCCGTCTCGGGGGAATTAGGGACAGGAGGGTGTTACGAGCTTTTCGTGTGGATTTGGGTGCGCGAACGCGCACGTCCAGCACGGCGCCGTGCACACTGTCTTAAACACGGGCACCCGCAGGGAGGGAAAGCACACGGGGGGGGCGCGGCCACCGGCAATGTGCCCCGATGCCCCCCTCTGCTACCACAACACCGGCCCCACTTACCGGTAGGCTGCCGGTGTGCTCTGGAGCTCCCGTTCTTAGGGGCTCCTGCGGCGGCATCTCCTCATGTAGCGCGGGGCTCGCTCCATCATACAGGAGCCCCACGCAGCTCCACCGGCTTCCCCTTCACCCGGCAGCTCCACCGGTTTCCCCTACACCCGGGCCCCCTCCTGGGACCCGGGGCTTTTTGCAGCAACTCCGGTCTCCCTCCACCGCATGGGAGACCGGCAACGACAGCTAAAGTTTTCCCCAGGCAGGGGGAAGCGGAAACCTCGATCAGGCCCCGCCCACGTCTCCTCCGTGTTTGCCTGTCTTCCTGCCTCGGCGGCCGCCAATGACAGCGCGGCCCGAGCAGGGAGGCGGGCACAGCGTCTCCCGTCCACAGTACAGCGAGGTAGGCTCTCGCTTAGAGAAATCCATTGTTTGGAAGGCATTGCACCCGGGGATCTTGTTCCATAACAAAGCGCTGCATTTCAGCTGCTCTCCTGGCAGGGGTCACAGGAGACAGCCAAGCTTCTTCCCACCTTGGCACCAACACAGCTGGGGAAGATGATCACATTAGCATATCTATAGAATCTGGGGAGCAACCCCGCCCCCCATCAAGTCTCCCCTCCCATTCTCCCCCAAGAGACAAACTTTAAGAAGCTGAGAAGGCTTGGGGTCACAATCCTACAATCCTGAGCGAAAGCAGAGCAAGATGGCGAGCCTTCTGACTCTGGCAGGTGGAACCAGCGAGGAGAGGGGGGTCCGCAGGGACCCCGGCGCCAGCGCAGAGCCCGAGGTATGGCAGATCTTCATTCCGGTGCTCTCCCTCTCGCCCACCGTGCTGGGCCTCCGGAGACACCAGGGTGCACCGGGGCAAAGGAGCGCACCCAAGAGCCGGCCTTTAGGAGCCAGAGGATGGCACAGAGGTGAGAACCGATGACTGTACACTACAGGGCAGCTCCGTTCACCACTGACGTCTGGGCAAGTGGGCAGGCCAAGAGGTGCACACTCAGTGCCACATAATTATATGCCACACAATTACACTCTACTGAATACAACATACACTCACACAATACCACTCAGTGCCACGTAATTATATGCTACATAATTACACTGCGCTCAAGGCAACATACACTCCAAATACCACTCAATGCCACATCATTACACACCACATAATTACACTCTACTGAATGCAGCACACACTCCACACAATACCACTCAATGCCACATAATTATATGCTACATAATTACAATGCAACATACACTCCAAACAATACCACTCAGTGCCACATAATTACACGCCACACAATTACTTTACTGAATACAACATACACTCCTCATAATACCACTCAGTGCCACATAATTATATGCTACATAATTACAACGCTCACGCAACATACACTCCAAATACCACTCAATGCCATATAATTACACGCCACATAATTACACTGCACTCAATGCAACATACACTCCAAATACCACTTAGTGCCACATAATTACATGCTACATAATTACACTGCACTCAATGCAACATACAATCCAAATACTACTCAGTGCCACATAATTACACTGCTCTCAATGCAACATACACTCCAAATACCACTCAATGCCACATAATTACACTGCACTCAATGCAACATACACTCCAATACCACTCAGTGCCATATAATTACAAGCCACATAATTACACTGTACTCAATGCAACACACACTCCACACAATACCACTCAGTGCCACATAATTATATGTTACATAATTACACTGCACTCAATGCAACATACACTCCAAATACCACTCAGTGCCACATAATTACACGCCACATAATTACACTCTACTAAATACAACATACACTCCAGACAATACCACTCAGTGCCACATAATTATATGCTACATAATTACACTGCGCTCAATGCAACATACACTCCAAATACTACTCAGTGCACATAATTACACAACACATAATTACACTGCACTCAATGCAACATGCACTCCAAATACCACTCAGTGCCACATAATTACACGCCACATAATTACACTGCACTCAATGCAACATACACTCCAAATACCACTCAGTGCCACATAATTACACGCCACATAATTACACTGCACGCAATGCAACATACACTCCAAATATCACTCAGTGCCACATAATTACACACCACATAATTACACTGCACTCAATGCAACAATACACTCCAAATACCACTCAGTGCCACACAGTTACATGCCACATAATTACACTGCACTCAATGCAACATAAACTCCGAATACAACTCAGTGCCACATAATTACACGCCACATAATTACACTGCACTCAATGCTACATACACTCCAAATACCACTCAGTGCCACATAATTACACGCCACATAATTACACTGCACTCAATGCAACATACACTCCAAATACCACTCAGTGCCACATAATTACATGCCACATAATTACACTGCACTCAATGCAACATACACTCCAAATACCACTCAGTGCCACATAATTACACGCCACATATTTACACTGCACGCAATGCAACATACACTCCAAATATCACTCAGTGCCACATAATTACACGCCGCATAACTACACTGCACTCAATGCAACAATACACTCCAAATACCACTCAGTCCCACACAGTTACACGCCACATAATTACACTGCACTCAATGCAACATACACTCCAAATACAACTCAGTGCCACATAATTACACGCCACATAATTACACTGTACTCAATGCTACATACACTCCAAATACCACTCAGTGCCACATAATTACACGCCACATAATTACACTGCACTCAATGCAACATACACTCCAAATACCACTCAGTGCCACATAACTACACCGCACATAATTACACTGCACGCAATGCAACATACACTCCAAATATCAATCAGTGCCACATAACTACACGCCACATAATTACACTGCACTCAATGCAACATACACTCCAAATACCACTCAGTGCTACATAATTACACGCCCCATAATTACACTCTACTGAATGCAACACACACACTCCACACAATACCACTCAGTGCCACATAATTATATCTATCTATCGCCCTCACTCTATCTATCGCCCTCACTCTATCTATCTATCTATCTATCTATCTATCTATCTATCTATCTATCTATCTATCTATCTATCTATCTATCTATCTATCTATCTATGTATCTATCTATCTATCACCCTCACTCTATTTATCTATCGCCCCCATTTTATCCATCGTCCCCACTCTATCGCCCTTTCTCTATCTATCTATCGCCCTCACTCTATATATCACATCACCACAACATCACTCAGCACCACCACAGCATCACTCAGGGGCACCACAACATCACTCAGCGCCACCATAGCATCAATCTGTGCAACAATTCAACAACAACTAGTTCCAATATGTTCTCTCAATGTTTCAAGCTTTATTATAAATGTCACAAAAAAGATGTTAATATTTCACATCTATTCTTGGATTTTCGTCACAATAAAATACACTGAACATAATCTTCACAAAAGTTATTTACAAAACTTTAAGCTATTGCCATTATAAATTACAATAACTTTTATTTAAGTATTAATTGTAAAAAAATAAATAAAAGCCATTTATTTGTAATATCAATACATGTAAGTCACGTAAATAAAACACATATTGCATTACAAATGCTATAGGTGTCACATTTGCGAAAGCTATACCTATTAGCATTGTAAATGACAAAGCTATTAATTTCGCTATTTTCAAAACCAACACATAAATACAAAATTTGTCATTTACAATACCAATAGCTCAAACTTTCCTAATGCGAGACCTATTGCATTGCAAATGCTTGTTTGGCTTAACCTGCACAGCGCTTGCCCTGTGCTTGCAAATTCTATTGTTTTGAATATAAACGTAAAAGGGGCTTACATCCTGTCTCCTCTCTTTCCTGGCTTTTCATTGGTTTATGTGTGTGCAACTTACTTTTCCTCCATTTCGATTTGCTGGTGCATATTTTCTTGCATTTACCACTGCTTCTTCCTTGAATGCTTCTCTTATCATTTTCCCGTAGCCAAAATGATGTCACCATCCACTTTGGTGGAACTATTTTTTCATAAAGCTTTGCTTTTTTTTGCTTTTTCATCTTGCAGCAGATTTATATACCAATTTATCACCGCGAGAGATTAGGTGATTTGCAAAGAATACAGGATGTTGCACCACTGAGACGCGAACAGGGATCCCCAGCTCTCGAGGCAGCAGCTCTGGCAGCTGCACCACATCCTCTCCACTCCCTATTTAGTGGACTTATATAACGCTGCAAGTCTACTCCAGGTTACTGCAGAGCACTCTACAGTAAGAATTTCAAGTCCAGTTATTGGTGTGCAGTAGGAGTCCAACTGAATGTGGGGCAGGGCTCCTATCTGGGATTCCTCCTTCACTCACACCAAGTCTGTATTTTATTTAAAGAACACTCTGAAAAGCTCAACCTAATGGTGTTTTCTGAAATCTGCTTTCAATGCTGAATTCAATATATTCCTAAAATTGTGTGTCTAGCGTCACACAATTTGGTCACATGGGGTGACGGGATTCAAATTCTGGTGTCTTCCGGTTCTAGCACTGAGAACTTGTCAGCCACTTGAGAGCACCTTCTCTCATTGTCATGTACCTTTTAGATGCTCTTCATTTAGCTGCTCCCAAAAAGATATAACAAGCTTGCAACATACAGAAATCATTTTTGGGCTGACACATATTTTGTTTAGGGAAACACCATCTGATGCATTAAAATGATTAAAGTCAGTTACAGGCAGAAGCCTCAGCACACTGTAAAGTACATGGCCAACAAGAAAGATACAATATTATTTCGTCTTGCAGCAGATTTACATAGCAACATATCGCCGAAAGAATAAGTGATTTGTGCAGAATCACAGGATGTTGCGCTGCCGAGATTTGGACTGGGATCCTCAGCTCTAGAGTCAGCAACCCTGGCCACTACACTATTTCCTCTCCACTCCAGTGATACTTCTAAGGGAGGGCTTTCCTTCGTCCTGAACGGTAATTGATAAAAACACTTTTTTATTCATCACATAGGTGAAACTGATTCCTTAGCAATGCTTGTTTATACCAATTAGTTACCCCTAGTGTAGACCCTGTACAGTCCAAGAGGCAGGGTTCAAATAATACTTAAAAAGCAGGACATGTCATTTTAAGTTTTACATGTCCTGGTAGTATAAGACTCTAACACTTGCTTTTCACTACTGGAAGGCCTATGTTTCCCATAGGATAACATTGGAGTTACCTCATTCCATTTTATAAGTGTAATTTCCAAATGGGAACAGGTATTCCCTTCATGTTTGCCTCTGGAATTGTAATTTAAAATCCTAACTTATGGTGAAATCAGATTTTAAATTGCAATCTGGAAAATGCCACTTTTAGAAAGTTTGAAAAGCTAAGGAGTTAGGCCCCTAGAAGCATGGACTAGGCAGGGCCCTATATATATCAGTAAACACAAAAAGTGCCTAGACCATTTATCATTTTAAGCTATCAATTTTCAGGTCAAACACAAATACTTTTGGTTTGCACCGGTATTTTATTTATACCTTATGATTTCAATTTTTTTATTATATCTCTATTTATAGTATTTGTGTATGAAAAGGAAAAAATACATTCTATACAACATTTATAAAAACATCCAACATTGTTCACAAGACCTTATTTACATTCCACATATTTACTAAGACATACTTAACATCCTACATCCCAAATACAAAACGTTATACAAAACATTTATGTCTTTAAGATTTTAACTAAATGAATCTATATCCAAATTCTAGACAAAGTCAGGAAAAGGAGTAAAACCACCAAAGGGTGACAAATTGCTATAGTAACAGAAATTAATTCCAACTATCAAACTTTTGTTTGGTGTTTTCACTATATTGCTGTTTGAAGTGTTGCACAAATACTTTACACATTGCCTCTAAGTAAAGCCTGACTGCTCTGTGCCAAGACCAGAGGGTTGAACACAGGTTAATTTGAGGTTTGCTTGTGCCTTACCCTGTGGTTGCTGCTTGATCTGGGCTCACATCCCAGTTAATCAACACCATTAATTTCTCACAATGCTTCTCTCCTTTATTGGTAGCCATTGCAGTGTAGACAAGTGGGAGAAGTGTGAGAGCTGTGCTGGAGTGGGCACCACAAAGTTGCAAAGTTCTGAAAAACTGCAACTTTCTCATCGGCCATGGGTATTTAAATTACACCAATGAAATTCTTCTAATTTGGAGAATTTCACATTGTGCTTGTGTGAAATTAATGAAATTCCGCCTTTATGCCACTTCACATAAGTGTGCGCTACTCGTGGTAAAAATGAAACATGAAACATGACATTTGTGATTAAATGTACCATGAACACACATGAACAACAGAACGAGAGCGGCTGTTGTTTGCTGTGATTTATTTAAATGTGTCATAATGCCACATATGGACGAGAGGATGCATTTCATGCTAAAATATGGCACGAAATGACGCTTTGCATTTCACATCATTTTGAATAATTTCTCTAAGATTGTATGTTATTATGCAAAAACAAATTACATGAATTTTACACACCTCTACTTTCTCTTACTGCAGGGGAGCCAAGATAAATAGCACCACAGTAATCTAAAAGAAGATAACTGAATTAATTTTCAGAATTGAAACCTTTTGAGCAGGAGAACACATTTTGAACAGTGTAGCTGGTACAGACTGGATTCAACTACAAAAGACACTTTGTTGAATAAAGACAAGGAGTATAGTGCTTGGCAGTGTGACAGGAGAGTGGTAAGTGAGAGATAGATGTGCTCCATTTATGATTATATTTATGTTTCTGTTATAATTTTATTTTCGGCAGGTACTATATTAGGGTTTGTTAGACCTGGCACCTTGGCGTGGGTCTCCCTTCCACTTTTTTGCTGATGTGCCTCAGATGTTTTGCTGGTGTTCGATGCTCAGGGCACTGCGCCACGGCCAATCCGTGCCGCAGTGCAAGTGCTCCCAATGTAAAGTATATGTGTAATTGATTTCCACGATTGGCTTATTTGGTTTACTGTCAGTCCCCAGTAAAGTGCACAAGGAGTGCCAGGGCTTGTAGATACAAATGCTGCTAGTGGGCCTGCAGCGCTGGTTGCGCCCCCCACAGAAGCGGCCTCGTAAGATATGACTCGGGTCCGCCATTGCAGACCCCGCGTACAGTCCCGTACTTTCACGCTGACTACGCAAGTGCCCACACTTGCCAGTCCCTGAACCTTCGCTAAACCTCCATATCAGTCGCCCCTATGGTAGGCCTACGGGCAGGGTGCATTGAAGCATAAGGTAGGACAAGCCTAGAGTGTGGCATGTCCTCATAGTGAATTACCGCCCTTTTCGTTCTTCACTATGGAAGGGCTACCGGTTCTCTTAGGCCAAGATGAGCTGTTGGAACTATTACATGCTATAGTCCCGGCAGGCTCAGGGAATACGGTAGCATGTCGAGTTTAGTATACCTGAACTCAGAATAATGAAATACTTCCTTTAGTAAGGTTTATTTTAATATCCTGGGTTTGCAAATGCTACTTTTAGAAAGCTAGCCTTTGCGCGCCTAACTATTTAGCCCGCCTCTGCCAGGATGTGTATCTGTTGTCTGGGTTTGTGTGAGTGACAGGGCTGGGAGATTCCCGGGGACAGCTGGAACCCCCAGGTGGTGAATAGGGTGCTTACACCAGGATGGGTGGGCGGAGTAGTCCTTGACTCTGAGTAGGGTTGTGCTCCACCACCACAATGCTGGCTCCACCTCCTGCGGAGCGTCTGATGTCTCTGCCCTGCACTCTGAAAGAAGACGGCAGCTTCCTGTAAACAGAGTACTCCAAAACCGGGTTGAACTAGGCTCAGGCCCCTTGGCCTGCAAAGACAAAAGAATCGCAGTATAAATATAGGAGCTCCGCTCCTTACAAATCAGATCCAGTTTTGACCACGACGAACCTCTGCCTGACTAGAAGGACCAAGAGAAGCTGAAGGACGGAAACCGGTCTGAATCCTGTAAGACTGGCCTGCGGTGGAGAGGAACGGAGAGGAAAGGACCAGAAAATATACCATCCTGGCAATCAAGACCCGATTTGAATTGTGAGCTCAGCTCGACCGCGTGTACCACACACAGACATGACTCCTAGGCGCGGTGCAGCAGGATGAGCTGGAGGCCTGTGCCCCGGGAATCCAGCGACGCCTGAGGATGATGCTCCGGCACGTGGTGGCCTCTCTTGGAGACACGCAGTGGTGGCAGGTGAGCATTGAGGTCTGGGTGCGCAGGGTCAGGCAGTCATCGCTGGGCACCGGACTGGTACGGGGAGTAGGGCTAGGATGCTTTTGAAAAATATAGGAATCATGCACACTGCCTGAGAAGTTTGCGATGCCATTAGTGTATAGGCCCCTGTGAGCCAGTTTTGCCTGCACATAGTTAGAATGTGTGTGGTTTCTATTGCAGTGATTGTGTACAGTGTTCACAGCGGGCACAAGTAGTACATGTGTGCAGTCAATTGCCCCCAACATGTGCAGGAAGCCTGCTATGGCGTGGTTACCTTGCTTAGTCTCCAGCTGTTCCTGCGCAGTGTGCGTGAAATGAAGATGTAGGTGTATCAAGCTGAAACGAACCGTGATATTTACAGGTATGTTAAATCCTGAATAATGAGACCGTAACAGAAGTTTGTGTGGTTGTAACGTTCCTTTTCTTTCAGACGAAGGTTACGACCACACAAAATTCTGTTACGGTCATTTTGTGCAGGATTGATCATACCAGTAAGCATTCCGGTTTGTCCAAGTCCAATACATTGTACCATATTACGTTTGTGACAATACTAACACTTGACCATTCTCACCATTTATCCAACAGGTTTCTGAATGTGGAGTATGGGGATTTCCAAGACGATCTGCAATTATTTTGATCCACAAGTTGCCCTTTTGATATTCCCCGTTGAGAATGTCACTCGTTGTTTAATGTTTTTGTGTTAATTCATGTTTTTGTAATAAAGTTCTGTTTTTCCACTACTGTTGACTACTGGACTTTATGACCTGGCGTAACCCCATTTCACTGACTACAATCTTGGATCTGGAGCACTTAGGCATCAAGCAACGGCTGGGGTTGGGGTTGGTTGTGCAGGAATACTACGAATTGGGAGGAGCGGGTGGTACAGATACAGGGGCCCTACGTTGCTTTTCTGGACATGCATCCAAGACATGTGAGGAAGTTTAACAGAGCTGACTGTGAGACTCCCCCGACTCTGGCATTTGTTAGTTAGAAGGTACCAGAGGGCAACAGGTGCAGCACAGCCAGCAGCTTTGTCTGCGGAAGGATGGTGATTGTCCGCTGTGTTGGTACCGTCAGCCTGTGGGCAATGGGGCAGTGTGCACCAACTTGATAATGGGGTGAGAATTCTTTCACCACTTTTGCTGCGCTAAAGTGCGGATAACTCGATGATAAGTCCCTACTGTTGGGTTATAGGGTGACTCTAAAACGAGTCCTTGTGTTTATTAGGACTTTGTTGTAGCTACATGCGAATCACAAGAAAAAAGATGAAAAAACAAGAAGAGTGGGCAGGGTACCAACACCCTGACCCCCTAGGCCTGCTCAGGGGATCCCACAAAAACCCCCAGGGCCAAAACATTTTTTTTTTTTTTTTTTAAAAAGCGTCTGGGTGCACAAATCTGGACGTACAAATGAAAAAAAATCGATGGGGCGTATTTTCAAGGACTTATCGCCGAGCTATCTGCATTGTAGCGCAGCAAAAGTGGCAAAAGAATTATCATCCCATTCTCAACCTGGTGAAAACTGCTGATATTGCAGTTTTCCAGTGATAGCTTCCGCAAAAAACATCGCCATTAAAAAGAGCACATCTAGCACTAATGATATGTAGAGTAGGAGTTCCCGTGCAAAAAACCCATCAAAACACTACTTTCTGATATTTTAAACGACCAGCCAAATCTGCGATCCAAAAACAGATGATAAGCTGGGTTAGCAGTAAGAATTTTAATATCTACCTTTTACTTGTGTACTGCAGGACGACCTCCTACAGTATGACAGGGAGCCCAGCCCAGGACAACCTCTGAAGACCAACACGTCATAGAGCTACTGATCATTCAGCTCGGACAACCATGAAGGCCACAACACCCACAGCGACCACCCACAGGACCTCCCCCTGGACCCACTACTACCACCGAGGCAGCGCAGAACAGGACAGCAGACCTTCCCAAAACCGCATAGCCTCTCAGCCACACAATGGCTGAATGTTGGGAGATGTGGCAACCAAGTATGTGTGAAGGAGGAAAGTCACCCATCAATACAATGCACACAATGCCAAGTGTAGCGGTGATGTGCTGGACAGACCTCACTATGCAGAGCACAGACCGTGCATATGCTTGTAGTGTCGTGGACAGTGGATGCAACCATGTAACCTCAGGCAGTGGGAAAGATCTCGGTCATGTAGCCTTGTCGCCCCCCCCTGTAAGTGGAAGCGGCAGTGGAGTGGGCTGGTCCAACGGACGCCACCCCAGAGTAGGAGTATGAATAAAGAGGCCAGGGCTCTTGGTGTGGTTCACTTCTGGGAAGGCTAACGCGTCTGCCAGAGAGGCGGCCCTCACCCTGCCACAAGTCCGCAGCTGTGACCTCTGGCCTCCTCGACACCGGCCCCCTACGAACCCAGGGGCACAGCACCGCGGAGTTATGTCTGTACAGACTCCTTCCTTTGATGTACACTGCAGATAGCAGGGCTCACAATTCAGATCGAGTCTCAATTGCAGATGACGCTGTCCAGTAGGAAACAGACATTGTTCCCAGTGCGGCCCACCTGGACCACGTATCATCGCAGGCTGCGCACACGCTGAGTGCTTCAGGTGCCACTAAATCAGTGCACCACAAGTCATCGCCACGTAGCCTTATTAAGGCAGAATTCATTAGACAAAAGACATTGCTACCCTTGCGGCCCGCCCGGTCCAACCAACCTAACTGTGCAGTTCAAGTCAATGCCACGTGGCTGTGGGCCCTTCCTGACTTCTGCCTCCAGCCTACACTGTGGTCAGCAGGGCTCACAATTCAAATTCAATCTTGATTCATTAATTTCACAGTCCAGTGGGCAACTAACCATAACGTAATCCATGTACAAAAGGGAAGGTGCACCAAAATCAAAGTCACTGTCCTCCAAGTGTATCAAAACAATATCCTTTTAGTATCCTTGCTTCAAGAACTGGTTTTATATTAGTTATAGCTTTAGTACAATGACCAAATTCATCTTGCAAGTCCAACGGAACACTGAATGGCAGACTACACTGCGGACAGCAGAGCACACATTTCAAATTCAGTTTTGATTTATTAATTGCAGAGTGACCAGTCCTCGGATTTTGTCAAGAGGAAGTGACAAAAAGCATTCCTCATGTCTGTGCTGACTACTGCCTTCGATCTACACTGCGGACAGCAGGGCTCACAATTCAGATTGAGTCACGATTGCAGATGACACAGTCCAGTAAGCAACAGACATTGCTACCAGTGCGGCGCGCCCGCACCACGCATCAACTCTGGCTGCGCACACGCTGAATGCTTCTGATGCCCCTACCTCAGTGCACCACAACTCATGGACCCTTTATGATAGAATTTTTGTGTATGATTTCAGATCTGCTGCCCCTACCTCAGTTCACCACAAGTCATGGACCCTTTACGGTAGAATCTTTTGTGTGTTATTTCACATCTGGTGCCCCTACCTTAGTGCAGCACAAGTCATACACCCTTTATGTTTGAATCTCTGTATGTGATCCGATGATTACTGTTGTACTTGTTGCCAGCAAGAACCATTCCCTGAGGGCTGGCATACACTCACCCCACACGCATCCAGCACAGATGTCACTGGACATGTGACCCTGGTAATAAAAAGGGGCTAAGCGTGCCCATACCCAGTTCCACTATCTAGCTGTGTCTGTGTGTTCATTATGTATGCATGATACCCCTGGGCCCTACCACGGACAGCGGACGCACCCATGTTACCTCTGGCAGTAGGGAAGACTTTGGTTATGTAACTGTGTCTGGGTCATCGTATAAGTACATAGGTAGAGACTGAATCATTAGAGTACTGCAAGGAGAGTGTATAGTACATTTCTAAGTGCTTGGGGATTGGCGGAGTGATTGGATAAGTACATGTTGGCAGAGCCTAACCCCGAGCATGAGCTTGGCTCAAATTGGCTGCCCTCCATGTGCCAAAAACTGAAATGTGGGTTTTGCTTGGCCCTGTATTGCTACAGCTGCAACACTTCACTGAATGTGCAATAAACATTCATATCCACACAGATGTGTCATGTCCACGATCTTTCATGTATGGAAGTATGGATGAATGTAGGGTCAGTGATATCCCGACCTTCCATGTTGGCCATGTTGTGGGACTTGGGCCACAGGATGACACATTGGCGATTGCGCAGGGGCGGGCAGACACCTTTGGGCGTTGGGAGTGGATGGTGTGGACCAGCCTGGTTGCGCAGGGGCAGGCAGACACCTCTGAGGTGCGGAGTGGATGGTGTGCAGCAGCCTGGGTGCGCAGGAGCAGGCAGACATCTCTGGGCGGCGGGAGTGGATGTGGTACAGCAGCCTGGGTGCGCAGGGGCGGGAAGACACCTCTGGGTGGCGGGAGTGGATGGGGTGCAGCAGCCTCGGTGCGCAGGGGCCGGACAGCAATGAAGGTGTGTGCAGTTGTATGTACTCTGCAATTATTGATTCTATACTATGTTTCAGATGAGTGAGCTTGAGGGCTGCAATATGTCCTTTTTTTTTTTATAAAGCAACAGTGGTCCCATGCATAGGAGATATACGAACAAAAATAACAAATATAGACACAGTGGAAGCTATATTCAGTAGTGACTTGTCCAGCCGGACAGAGGTCCAATTTTTACTTAGAAAAAAGTTCACACACAGATACCTTCAACAATTCTTCGAAGTAGGGCACAAGCTTGTACCCAAACGTATACAGAATGGCATGGTGAAGGAAACAGTCAAGAGTTAGAACAGGGTTTTTAGGCAGAAGCTACAGATTTCTGTAAATTGCACAATAACAGAAATTCAATTCAACACCATTACGAGCCTTAACACATGAGGTACATGTTCACAGTATATGGTGTTTAAACAAGTCGACGGCGTTTCGATCCCATTATAAAATCAAAGGGATCATCATCAGGACAAAATGATGCCTAAACAGTACAAGCCACAATAGCCTAAGGTACCGCGCAGAAGATGTAAGCCAGGTACAATTTTGGGACAGTGGA
This sequence comes from Lissotriton helveticus, assembly GCF_964261635.1. Lineage (NCBI taxonomy): Eukaryota > Metazoa > Chordata > Amphibia > Caudata > Salamandridae > Lissotriton > Lissotriton helveticus. The sequence continues at coordinate 66,317,206 of NC_136064.1, forward strand.
GTATCGAGGGTACCCGTATTAGAGAAGCCTTGCGGGCACAAACCGGCAGGGACGCTCGGTTGTGTGTTGGATTATTTGAAGGAGATCGACATCCCGTGATAGGGGAGACTGGGGTCGCGCCAGCTGATTGCTCGGTCGCGTTGAGGGGGAAGGTAAGCCATATCGATGGACTGTAGTATCTTCCCTGGCACATGGTTGGTCACACACCGGTGGTGGAAAGGTGAGCTGTAAGGGATTTGTCCGCAGTGTCGGCACTCACTCTCCTTCTCCATCTCTTCCTTTCTCTCTCTCACACTCTTTCTCGCTCTCTTCCTCTCTCTCTCACTTTCTCTCTCTCTTCCTCTCTCTCACACTCTTTCTCTCTATCTCTCTCTTCCTCTTTATCTCACACGTTCTCTCTGTTCTCTTCTCTCTCTCACGCTGTCTTTTCTTCTCTCTCTCTTCCTCTCTCTTACTGTTTCTCTCTTTCCCTCTCTCTCTCTCTCTCTCTCTCTCTCCTTTGATGGGCGCATGACGCACAATCTTATCTTGCTTTTGTCATGCAGGCTGTGATTCAAAGATTGTCAAGGAATGACACACCATGGCTGGACCTAATTTTATTTTGTTGTTTTGTTTAAATCAAATGTTTTATATGTAAATCCATAGATGACTGTGATTCTCATTTGTCCAACCTCACATTCATCTTGATTGTTATAATTGTGCGACATCAGCCGATTCGTTGCGTTCCAGATTTCAGAAGGTTGCTGTCACATTTGTTTGTCGGGTGGGGGTCAGGGGGATGGTGGACAAGGGGTGATGGCGGGGGGTGTCAGGGCACTGTTGGGTGTCCGAGCTGCATGATCGTTGGCTCCATAACATCTGCTATCGTTCAGGTGTTGCTGTGGACTGGGTTTCCTTTCATGTTGCAGGTTGTAGTCCGACTTTACACCAGGTCAGAGCAGGTGTAAACTTCCTGATGCTAACGCACCTTATCACCTGTTTTGTGTTCTCTTTGCCGATCTTCCTGGTCGTTGAGAATGTTGCGAAGTGGCGTGTTAGATACTTTTTGCATGGTAACGCCTACTCTGCATCTCATTAGCGATATTTGCCGGGGTCATCCGTGACAATGTTTTTTGAGGCTGCTAACGCTGGTAAACTGGCGATATGGGCTGTTTGCACCAGCTTCTGAATGGTGCATTAAATTTATCACCATTTTGGCTGTGATAAAGTCCCGCTAGCTTGGCGATGTGTCCTTGAGAATATGCCCCTCGTTGTTTTAGAGACCTGAGAAGTACTCGAGTGCCGGGCTGAGAGCCGTGCACCCAGCGAGTTCACACTAGGGTGCCGCGCTGAGAGCCACGCACCCTTCGTGTTCACACTCGGGGGCCGCGCTAGGGTCGCGACTCCAAACTTTTTGGGGAAAAAAAAGTTCACTTTCATTAATTTACATTAGCCTCGGGGAACCCATCCCGAGGCATGCCCACAACATTATTTTTTTGTTTCAAAGGGGAGGGGGGCCAGGTGGCCCCCCTCCCAGGCCACTTCTGGCATTGGGGACCCCATCCCCTGGGGTCTGGCCTCTCTGTTGGGGACCGTGGGGGGAGCCCCAATGCCCCCACGGTCCCACCGGCTCCCCGCCTACAGCAGGAACTGGCATTCATTTGAGCAACGGGAGCTGCTAACATGCAGCTTCCCTTGCCCAAAAGCAAGTCTACTTTTCTTTATTGAAGCAAGAGGAGGGTTTCCTCCTGTCGCTTCAACAAAGCAAATCAGGGTTTGCTAACACAAGGTTGAAGCCATGCTCCCGCCCTGTCATAGCAAACGGAAATGTCCCCGGGCTGTACACCCCGGGACATTACGGGACCCGGCCCTGGGGGGTGATGGAGGGGACTGCGCGGCCCCCCTCCCTTTATTTTCAAAACCCCGGGGTGGTGGTGGTCCCTGGGAATGCGGGAGGGCCGTGTGCCATTCCACACCTAATTTACATAGCCGCAAGGAGGTGGCGGTGTAATTATACGATTGCCCCCTGGACCTGGCCCACCTCGGGGTGCTCATTTAAATGAAGTGGGGAAGCCACCGCTTCATTTTTAATCTTTATTTTTTCGCCCGGATTCGCGCACCCAGCGCTCATTCATACATTTTTTTCAAAAAAATTATACATTTGGGGGGGGTTCTTGTGGGACCACCTGAGCAGGCCTAGGGGGTCAGAGTGTTTCCACCCTGCCCTCTTTTCTTCATTTTTCACTTTTACTACTATCTTTTAACTCAGATCTACTGAGTCACAAGATGGCTGCCAACACTTCCTGGTTTGGAGTTTGGAGATAAAGCTTGTGTTCGGGAGGGTTCGCGAACCCACAGCGCCCCTAGATATCGATATTTTTATTTTTTGATTTTCTCAGCAACTACTGAACGGATTTACACCATTTTAAATAAGGTTGCTTTCTAAACCAAGCGCTACTTTTTGCCAAATTTGCTGTAATTCCATTCAGCAGTTCGGGCTTTAGCCTTGGCTAAAGTTTCCTATGGCAATTAACATGGAGAAAACACTTTTTGGGACCTCCCTTTTATCTCAACCCCCGATTTACAAATCACCCCCAAACTTTCAGGATAGGAGCTGACCTGGATAGACCTTTTTTGGGAGAATTTTGTGAAGATTATTAGCAAATCAAAAAATGCTTTTCCTATGGAAACTAGGTTCTAACTATAACTACCTACTGGCAACCGCCAGTAGGTAATATATATATATATTGAACAAGGAGACTTGGGCTCCGAAACGCGTCGGGAAGGTTGCTGCAAATAAACAACGTTGCTCATAAAGAAGTTGGCCTGGACCTCGTTTTTGCTACGGCTGGATTGTATGAACGAGAATCGTGTGGATATATATATATATATATATATATATATCTGAAAGATATATATATATCCCTGGAAGATATATATGGATATGAAGGGAGCTGAAACACGTTGATCTGTTCACCGCTGATGCTAAAATAAATATGGAGTATCGTATTATGTCCCTCGAGTGCCGGCTCTTTCTTGTTTAAGAAACAGGAGATTTGGATAGCTTTATGTGGGCACGGTGGCACGGTGGCCCCGTCAACAGCCAGGCACCAAAGGCATTCATTATTAAGGAGGAATATATAGCGGAGAACCCACGGGGATTGAATTCAGACGCGAAACTTTGCTGGGGGTTCTGGGTTTGAAAACGCTGGGGGATCCATATGAGCCACACTTCCCTGGACTTCCCTGGTCATCTAGTTTTCAGAAGTGTCTGGGTTTGGTATGTTTCCCTAGATGGCTGCCAAGTCAGAGACCAAGAACGCAGGAACCCCCTTGCAAAACCAGGTTGTTTTGTGATCAATAATTTTGATGCCCCCACAGTACGTTTTGGGCCCTTTCCTGTCACAGGCACCTGGCCCAATCACAGAAGTGAGGTAGCATTTTCATCGGGAGATCTGGGGGTAGGCTGTGTGGTTGAAAATTTGTGCTGACCCGGTGATCTCACATATTTCCTACAGAGAAATGTGATGAACATTTGATTTCATTTAGCAAAATATGAAGTTTGCAGGGAATTCTGGGTAAGAAAGTGTTGGGGAATCCACACAATCCACATCTCCCAGCTGTCTAGTTTACAGAAGTGTCTGGTTTTGGTAGGTTTCTCTAGATGGCCACTGAGCGTGGGACCGAAAATACAGGTGATCTTCTTGCAAAACCAGGCTGTTTTCTGATTGATAATGTTGATGCCTCCACAATATGTTTTGGGCCCTTCCCTGTTGTCATGGGGATGAGCCTTACATTTACACTGTGTTAAGTTAGCATGAACTTATTAGAAGTTTAAACGCCATTTTTCCTTTCTGCTGCCTTTGCACACAGCACACATTATTATAAATGTTTAGAGTCTAGCGGACTGTTTTGCTTCACACGAGAATAATATGTTTTTCTATACTAGCAGCCTTGCTTGGTAAGCTTTGTCTGAACAGTGAGTGCCGAGGCCTTCACGGTTATTTCAACACAGTGGTTGTTGTTCGGTCTGATCAGCGCACGTTCTAGACATAACATATATGCAGCTGTAGCCGTCTCTGATTTTGGCGCGTTTAATAATGCACTGCGCAGGCATGCTCACACACTTGGAGAACATTTGCATGCAGAGAGCTGGTGTAGAAAATGAGGTGATCCATTTCTACTAGGACCAGAGGTATGGGACCGCCCTTGTTGACCTTCTGTAGATATAAAATAACCTACTAGCAAGGGAGGGTCATTTCTAGGTGTAATCTAGCTTTTCTTCATTTAGCATTTTAACATGCTTTCTCCCTTTGTATTTATTATTTTTATTTTTTTGCAGAGTTTTATATAGCGCGAACTAGAACTGAACCGAATCAGTTATCAGAGCGCTTTACATAGCACCAGTTACGTTACATGAGGACACACTTTCATTTTAGGCACGGGGAGATTAAGTGATTTGCCCAGAATCACAGGGGGTTTTTGACGTCGTTACCGAGACTCGAACCCAGATCCCCAGGTCCGAGGTCGAGCGCCTTAGCCGTTAGGCCAACCCCTCTTTTATGGATAGGCTGTGGGGTTTTAGGTTTAAACCTATAATAACTGATAAAACCCCACTGAAAGAAAAATAGCCCTCACCGGTGAAAACATATAAACACTGAAAAAACACCTGGACAACCACAAACTAAATGCCATTCAAAGAAAGGAAAAAGAGAGTGAAAGTCATTTTTTTCTTCCTGAAGAGGTCAATACAATGTAACTTTGTTATACAAATAGCAGTAAGAAAGACTGACTAACATTATTCTACTTGAGTTTTGTTCTTTAGGGATGCCACTAAAATATTGTTTCTTCTTCCTTTTACTTTTTCAGTTTTGTGGCCTTTGGTCTACAGATGCAGGGTTTAGTTTCATGTTTTAGGTCTAGTTTAATTATTTTATAAACTATAGAGAATCAGGAAATATCAAACTCATATTTGATATTTTGGCTGCATTTGATTCTTTCACCGATAGGTAAAATGGCTGGTTTCATAAAAATCTTTCCTAATATGTGTCATCACATTTAGCCACAGAGAATGGGTAAAAACCCTTAGACCATAGTTTCCAGTGGGACAGTATTTATAGTAGGTGAATTGTCAACACCCCAGGCTTTAAACATTCAATGTAAGGTATAGTGATAAGTATATATATATCACCAAGGATCTGGGATAGTGGTGAAAACATGACACGAGACTTTTGGAAAACATGGAACGCAGTGTCACTTGTAATGCTCTGAAAAAAAAGGTTCTTTCCAAGTTCAACAAAGATTGGAGTGATATCGTTTGTATTTGCAGTGATTCACCTACGTATATAAAAAAGTTGTGTGATGACCTGTCAAAATTGATACCCAAGCTGAAGTGATTCCCTGTAGTAGATCCTTGCCACTTGTTAGATGGTATGCTGAAAGAATCTTTACAATCTTAAGAGTTAATGAGGGATGCTATTGACTTTTTAGTCCATTCTGGTGCACTGGTTTCTAATGCATAGGAACTAAAATGCAAATATATATCATTTCGTGCTTTATGTGGCATCAAAGAAAGAGTCATTCCAACTGTGTGCCTTAGCTGATGGTTCTCAGCCCAATGGGCTAAGAATGCTGAGAGGACCTTTTCACAGAAGTTTACATGGGAAGGAAAGAGCGAGCGCACATGACCCAAAGACTCACTGAAGAAGTATTGTATAGTGCACTACAATAAGATTATTTGCAAAAATCTATTTGGACCTCATATACACTATAAGTACATTGTCTATATACCATGTTCTTTCAGTGCAGAAAGCAAGCAATAATAAAAGCAAAACGTTCCATAAACACCGGAAAAACATTTTTTCTGTTGTTTTTAGTGGCGCGAAAATGTGTAACCACTGATAACAACTGTTTTTTAAGATATTGAAAACACTGAAAAAACCCCACCAGAATTTACCAAAAATAGAAACTGAAAACAGGAAAGCCTATTTATGGAATAGTAACTATGCTGATAATCTTGTTGCTTATAATATGTCTGCTTGTATTAGCTAAGATACCGCATTGAGAACACGGCACTAGAAATAAATATTTCAAACTTGCACGTGTCTTCATTTACTCCCCGTTTTGGACTGGTATGAGAGTATAACGAAAGAGTGTTCATGTGTTCCACATTGCCTGAGGTATTCTAAGTTCCATGTTCTGGGTTGTCTAATCATTGGGGGTATGGAAGAACCAATGAGACACTGACTGCTAGTCTGGTAGGGGATTTTGGCTACTAAGGTGAGTTTTGGTACACCCTAACTCACTGAGGTTCCAAGTCTCTATGCACAGTTCTGTGTAGGAGCAGAATCCCTGCTACATGGCCCCCATACAATGGTGGTCGTATTACATGATGCTTGAGTAGTACTTCTATCAGTCCTTAACACCTTCACTATTGTTTCCAGATAATAGTAGTGTCGGACAAACCTACCTATAGTTACATAGGTCTTTTCAAGCTTGAATCTTTTTCAAACGGTTTCCTTTTGAATTACTACCCAGTTGTGCTACATTGTTCTACATTGTACCTTTCTTTCTCTGTGTCACTATGGCCAATGATGACATACCGCAGCATAGTCGCACTGCGGTCCGCAATCATTTGCAGGTTTATAATGTTGGTTTGGAGGGCATGGCAGTGATTTTGGTAGTGAGTGCTGAGGTTGCTTACCCGTTTGAGATTTTCTACTCTTGGGTGACGTTTCCTGCAGTGGATGCGGCTATGCAGGGTTTTCACACTTACATTCACACAGCCGAGCCCAGGGAATACGTCCCTTATAGGACACAGGAGATTCCGTTTCTGCATTGCAGCACCGTGTTTGGTTTGATGGCGCCCTTCCCCACAGTGTAACGGCGATTAGATTGGGTCCTTTGTCCATTCCAGGTGCTTCTTGGCCGGTTTTGGCTGGATTCACCCCACATCCTCGCGTGGGGCAAGTCCCCATTGCTGAATTACGGATCCTATGCGACTCTTCTATTAGTGTCATTAGGGCCCTAGTTCAATATATTACCCGTAATTTCCAGGGCAGGGCCCCTGGGGTTGCGGCCCTTCCAGCTGGACCGAGCAGAATGAAGCTTAGTCCCGTAATGGTCAATGCAGTAATGGGCAAGCGTCCCCAAGATAAGGATGATATGCTTTTTTGACTTCCCGAGAAGTTTGACCAGCTGGAAGCAGTGTTTCCTGATTCGACTCCCGTAGAAAAACACAGGATTCTTACAATTAGTTTACCCAAGGACTTGGTACCAGAAGCCGGTGACTGAGTAATGGGGCAGGATTTTTGTGGCTTGTGGGCTCATTTGATGTGGTTTCCGATCTAGTCCTTTCTAATATAAAGGGAGACGCGGTGAGCTTTCAAGTGGCTAATGCCTTACGCGATGGCCCCGATGCCGAAAACCCTAACAGTTACCGAGAATTATTACGGCGACTTATAAAACCATTGGCCGCAATAGTTTAGGTGAAAAGCCCTTTTCTCCTAAAGATAAAAAGCAAACCCAGGGTGCGAAGTCTAAAATAGATGTTCAACCCACAGCTCCAAATAAAAATTGGAACAGAACTAAAAAACAGGGGAAACAGCAACAGAAACAGGAGTCCAGTCTCCCATCACCAGTGCCTGCACCTACTGAGCGCGTTTATGATTTGAGCGACCGCACTACGATTAAGCCGCCTGATCAATTTCAGGGTCCTGATCAACGCTCTCCCCGTTCTTTACAGGACACATCGGCCTCATCGTCCGGTGGTGGAGGCGGCGGCAGAGGTCGAGGTGGCCAGCAGAGTCACAACCAGCCCCGCCAGAAAGACGGAAAAGGCAAGCAGGACGATTCTTCACAGAAGAGACCCCAGTTTCAGAAAAAGAAAGTTGCCGCTTTAACAGCGAGATATGCCACAGATAGTGAGAACGCAGCTTTGGAATCAGACATGGGCGCTGACGTTGGTGGACAGCGCAGCGGAGATTACTATAGTGCGAGAGGGCCTGCGTCCACTACTGAAGGTGGCAGCGACTGACCAATATGTTGTTGTAGAGACAGCTGATACTAGAGTAGCTCCCCCTGATAGTCTTCATGAAATTGTCCTTTTAATTGAAGGTGACATACAACGTACCATAAAAGAGGTATTTTGGGAAAATCTTACAACTACCTATGACATTTTGTTAGCGGAGGCAGACTGTCCTCCACCTTTTGTTCTCGTGGCTCCGAGAGGGGAGGAGGTAATCCTCCCTAGTTTCATGCACACAGTGTCCAAGGAGCATGCGCTGAATTTTGCAGAAGAGTGGGCTAAGGCCCTTGCGCCAGTTTTCTACCGTACGCACTGTGGTTGGGATAAATTTTCCCCGCACAATGAGATTCCTTTACGGTCTATGCCACAGCCTCAACCTCAATATCCCATCCGGCGTGAAGCTAAGGCTTCCGTTGCAGAGATCCTAGAACAATTAGAATATCAAGGTGTGATTGAAACTTGTGTGTCACCGATGATAAACCCACTTTTTACTGTGACCAAGCCTGACGGTTCGTACCGTTTGGGTATTTGATTACCGGCATTTGAACTCACCGTACCTGTGCAGTACAGAATACCCACGGCTCTGCTGTAGTGAATGGTCTTGTACGTAAACTGTTTAAAACAACACTTGACATATCCAACGTTTTTTTTGCCCACAATTTGGATGGTCTAAGTTCCCAATGGACCAGTTTTGCATGTGGCGGCAAACAACGCCAATTTAAACGCCTGGCCATGGGCTATAAAATAACCCAGGTGTGCTTGCTGCCCGCATCGTCTCTCTCTGGGAGAGAGTTGACCCAGATGCGTGTTCGTATATGGATGACATCTATCTCACAGACGATGAAATTTGGGCGCATCTGTGTCACGTTGACCGCATAATTTGTAACTTTGCGAACTTCGGTTACAAATTAAACTTTGCAAAGTCTCACATTGCAGAGTACACAGTGCTGTTCCTGGGCTACAAGCTCAACAATGCAGGTCGAGGATTAGCTCCTCACTTCTTGGAGAAATGCGGACAGCTGCGCTCTGAAAACTCGGAAAAAATTACAGTCCTTGCAGGGATTTTTGAATTCCGGACGTGCTTACATTCCCGAATATGCCCAGCGTATCAAGCCTTTGTATGCTTTGATACAACCTACTTTCACCAAATCGTGCTGGCTGCCTGAACATTCAGCCATTTTGCAATCTTTGCAGGCTGATCTTCTAGAATCTAAATTGTTACTGACTCGTGATAACGACACCGACCTGGTGATAAGAATCATCCCTGGGGCGGTGGGTTTCACTTACCTTACTTTTAACCAAGGAGCTATTGCTACAAGTCACACTTGAACACTTTGGCTGAAATGCGTTTTTCCACTGTGGAAAAAGTTTTGACAGCAGTGCAAATGGCGATTCTCAAGGAACGTGCACTGTCGCAGGGAAAACGCACATTGGATGTTACCCCGTATCCTGTACTAGAGGCAGTGACGAAGGCCAGTGTACCAAATTCTAAAGCTTTGCACCCCCCGGTGGATACAATGGGCAGCATCTTTGACGTCTCCGGATGTCACGTTTATTTTTTATGCCTCCTTACAGTCGCAAGAGTTTTGCAGTATGAGTTTGTTCATCCTGCGCCATTGACTATGCGACCTTCGGAGGATTTCCATTGTATCATTAACACTGCTGGTTTAGAGCAAGTTGCGCATGGGTCTAAGCACGCATACGTATCCGCTTGCGCCATTGTGGTAGGTACCATGGTGAATGATGAATTCAAGTCCAAAGTCGTTGTAACGACTGTACTCCCAGATCTAGCAGACTACCAACTGTAGCTGACCCAGTCGTCACGTAACCACACTCTTCTCAGGGCGCTATTTACAAGATATCTAGAAGACTCACCTGAGAAGGTGAAAAGAAGCTATTTACAAGCCTGTACGATCAAACATACCACTAACATCTAATGGAATCCATATCTTATCCTATAGTTACCTCATCGTATATTCTTTAACGTCTCTCGACGATATCTTTAACGTCACCCGACGATTCTTTATAGTCTCCCGACTTTTATCTTTAACGTCACCCGACGATATCTTTAACGTCACCCGACGATTCTTTTTAGTCTCCCGACTTTTATCTTTAACGTCACCCGACTATATCTTTAACGTCACCCGACGATTCTTTATAGTCTCCCGACTTTTATCTTTAACGTCACCCGACTATATCTTTAACGTCACCCGACGATATCTTTATCGTCACCCGACGATCTACACTAATGGAGGTTCATCTTTATAAGTTATTTTCCAAATGAAGTTCACATTCTCCCCCCATCTCAGTTACCTTTTCAGAAGGGCATACTCCATCCTTCTGTATGTCAGCACCTGGTTAAAAGGAAAGGTCAATCTCATTCATAAAAAAAACAACATTCAAAGATATTTAACATTGCATCTTTATTCTAAAATTAAGCATGACAGAATGAGCCAAACAAACATGATTTAGCTTAGTCGCTACCTATAACCTAAAAGGGGCAAAATAAGTGATTAGATGTATTCTACACTAACTCAGAACGCCTCACCTTAGACGTGCATCTTTCCATCTCAGCAGCGGAACTGATCCCTCTCTCGCTCTTGCTTTTGTCTTCAATATGCTCGGGACTCTGCTCTCCCTCTATGGCTCATGAATACAGGTCCGCACCGCTACGCCTCATCTACGCTGCCATAGTTCCAAAATACTCGAACCCTCTTCTGGACTCTGTCTCTACCACTCCAGTAGGATATCACTACGGGACCCTTGATCACCTTCCTTCCTTGTCTCAGGATTGTTCCACTCAGCTGATGGTATCAGTCTCTCGGCACCAGCCTTCAGACCAACTTCTCCTGTCTACTCCACACGTTACTTTCTCTCTTCTCACTGCTCGCTCTTTGATAATATAGAGCTCTCTTTCTCTATGGAAAATTCCGGTATGAGGCAGACTCCCACCAAATTCCTGTACTCATCCCCGGCTCCCTCCGCCTTCCACAGTGGCCACCTATGTATTGCGTCTAGAACCGAAGAGACAAATACATTCCTTTGATAAGGGCCAGTCTTGACCGGTTTCTTACTAGCAGAAAACAGGCTAAGCTCTAAACATTACCTTTACCCTGCAAGCACCTCGGACAGTCGAGGCAGAAGCACAAAATGGCTTCTCTCTAGCTTTCGGGCCTGTAGGCCCACAGAAGTGATAAAAAGGGACTAAACCCTGTCAAAAGCACATAGGTAAGCCCTACAAATGAACGCAAATGCAACTAGGACTGAGATGGTAGTGGATTATAGTCACCACCAGTCTAAAAATAGAATAAAATTACCCTGTCGTTACATTCCACTCCTGACTAAATGTACTAACATCGAAAGTCAAAAATCAAAAAATAGAAAGGGGAACTCAAACAGGACGTATATCATTAGAAGAATAATAGGAAACAAAACTAAAAGACTTAGCCATAACTCGTGGAGAAAACATACGGAAAAAGGATGTTATACACTGGATACAGCAACAAATAATAATCAAAAAACTAACTGCCAAGAAAATTCCACCTAACACCTGGCATAAAGAATGTAAATCTGGTAACCAATTAAAAAGCCAATCAAACCACCCTACATCTAAATGTTCCCTCACTTCTTGTGTTAGCTCGTGTCATTTATTAAGATGGGACCTAATAGACTTAGAATGATCGGATAGATTGAAACAACATAGGCCCTCAAAATCTGAACAGCCATGGTCATGTTTTAGTAGTAAGTAGTCTATTGCGGCTCTATTCTGTAAAATAGCACGGCGCTCACCTTGAGCGTCCAATAGTAAGTCAGTCAAAATAACGGAGGTGCTGTTTAGGGATTTCACCATCCAGCAAGCAAGTTTGCCTACAGTTTTAGCATTACATACTGATAGTGCAGGAACACCAATAATAGAAGTAGCTAAACTAAGATACTGAGATTTAGAAAATAGATGTAGAGAAGAATCACAATCTCTTGAAAGTGGTGGTGCATCACGCACTATGCGGGATGATGCAGCCTTTTCAGGGGAAAACATTAAAATGCTTAATCGTGTTAAAGCACATGGACCTCCAGAAATATTTGCAGGAATATAGGACCAGGATACATTGCCACATGAAAAGAGCCATCCAGACGGTAATAACACATGATGATAATGGCTCGCAGTCATTATAATACGTTCGCAGCAGGAGTCCTGGTGACACATAAAATTCTCTCATGAGTAGAAAGTGAATTAGAATGTTCTAATCGGAGTTGGGCACATTTGCCTATATATCTACCATCACAAGTCATGGTGTAGCAGATTTCACTTTCTGTAATATTGTATGTTGAAATTGGAAAAGTTAATGGGGGTTCTAGTGTATTCAAAACAGTACATGAAACACAATAATCATATGCCGAAAAATCCGAATTAATAAATTCAGGATGAACTTCAGATACATTGAAAAAGTGTAGAAGGGAAGCAGTCGAAATTGGGACAGCCACAAGGCACGTTGTGAGGAGATCTTTTACAGACCTCATAGATGCTAAGCAAAAATGTGTTGAATTTATTAGGGTGCGTGCAAAATTAGTCCAAAAATTAGTGGTAATGTCCCACGAAGCAATGGAACGATGTTCTTTGTCCATATGATTAATCCGGTCCAGGGCGCTCTCTTGATTCTCAGCGCAGCAGACCAAAGGGAGTCCAACGACGACACATCCGGCAGCAGCAATCCAGGAAATGAACTGCAATTCAGAGAACAGGCATTACTCATTCTCGTAAGTAACATGTACCTGGCTGAACCATCCGTAAAGCATACATGTTTTCTATCCTCCACAGACAGATCATCGAACGGCTTGCCCCATTTAACAGGAGACTCCTGTACTATAGGTACGGAGAATTCTTTCTCTCTCTCTTTCATTGGCGCCTGCGCCACCTTCTCATGCAACATTGCAACTCCTTTTAGGCCCACACGAGCCCGGTCTTGTATATACCACTTCCACTTTATGATGCTCACCTCCTGAGCATGACCAATTCTATGAGTTTTCGGCGAACTCAAAACCCACTGCATAATAGGAATTTCTGGTCTCAAAATCACATCATGTCCTAATGTTAACTGCTCAGTATCCACTAAAGCCCAATAGCATGCAAGCAGCTGTTTCTCAAAAGGTGTATAATGCTCACCAGCCTCGGGTAACTTTTTAATCCAAAAACCTAGGGGTACTCTAGTTTTACCTTGCTTTTGCCACAAACTCCAATTTGCATACATATCTTGTACAGATACATTCAGATCCACATCACCATCACGCACTGGCCACAGATCTAAAGCATGTTGAATTGCTTCTTTCGCCAAATCAAACGCATCTTGCTGTGCTCTGTTCCATTCAAATACATTCTTTTTACGTGTAACTTTGTACAAAGGGGCCAGAATCTGACTCAAATGTGGAATGTGTTGGCGCCAAAAGCCAAATAAACCAATACATCTTTGGCCTTCTTTTCTGTTTTTAGGAACTGCAAATTCTGCAATTTTCTGTTTCAGTTGTGGAATTACTTCTCGATTCCCTTCATGCCAATGAATACCTAGGAACTTCACATGTTGTGCAGGACCCTGTAATTTATCAGGATTAATCTCCCAGCCTTTACTTTGTAAATGTGCAACAATTTGTTCTAACTGTGTTCGTACCTGATCTTGTGTCTCACCTTGAATTAGTATATCATCTATGTAATGACACACTTGAATATTTGGATTCTCAATCACCTCATCTAAATGCTCTGTCACTATCCGGTGACAGATTGTCGGACTATGCACATAGCCCTGGGGAAGACTTCTGAACTTCATTTGACGGCCATTCCATGTAAAACTGAATTGTTCTTGACATTCGGGGGCAATTGGAATAGAAAAGAAAGCATTAGCAATGTCAATGGTTGCATACCATGTTCCTGAATGTTTCTGAATTCTTTCAATCAAAGTAATAACATCAGGGACTGCCACAGCCAAAGAAGGTGTATGTTTGTTTAATTCTCGATAATCAACAGTCATGCGCCAAGAATTATCACTTTTACGCACCGGCCAAACAGGATTGTTCCAAGCCGATGTAACGGGAATTACCACTCCTGCATCCATTAAGTCTTGAATGGTAGCACTGATCTCATCGTGCCCACCGGGAATACGGTACTGTTTCATTGAAACCACCTTTGTGGCTTGAGGAATTTTAATCGGAGGTATTTTTAAACGTCCGACTCTCACAGATTTTGTTGATATATAATACTTATGTCCAAATTTGTAACATCCGTCATCTAAATACAATGTCATACCTTTTAAAATATCAATTCCAATTATATATTCATCAAGGGGTACCACCAATACATGATACTCTTTTCGGGGGTTCCTACCTATTCTCAATTCAAGTTTAGTTTGTACTGCGGGGGTTTCTTTACCACCTAATCCAGTAATCGTATAGCCTTGTCCTTTGAACTTTTTGGGATTCCCAGAAATTAGAGGGGCCTCCGCTCCAGTATCCACTAATGCTTGGGCCCTCTGTATGTTTCGATGTCTCCAATAAATTTCAATATCTACATAAGGCCTATGATCTTTGTGAGCCCAATTTTGTACTGGAGCTTGACCTACTTCCTAGTCTCGTTTACTGTGGTCTGTCGCCCAGGTCAAATCAGGATAGAGACACTCATATGGTTTAGGTAATGTCACTTCTCGTTCATACTCTCTCTCTTCATGAAAATGATTTTTGTCATTTGAAAAATATTGTGATCTCCGTTCAAGGGATCGTGATCATTTATCTCTCAACCTCACCTCTGGGGATTGATCTCTCTCACCTCTACCTCTTCGTTCAGAATGGTCTCTTCTCTCCTCTCTATCTCTTCCTTGCTCTCTTCTAGAATGAGTCGATTCATCTCGTGTCTTATCCCACTCTCTCTCTCTCCCACTCTCTCTGCCTCTCACTCGACGCGGCAAACCAACATCCCCACTGTCATCAGAGGGATTAAGATCATAGTCCTGTTTACGGACTTTTCTAGCTCCTTCCTTCTTGTCCAGACCACGTTTACGAAACATTGCCCATAACACATTATTGGGCATATCATGAATATCATCACCTTTCACACCATCTTTAATCAAAGCCAGAAACATGTCACGTCTAGTGAACTTGTAATCATTAGTGCGACCTTCCGGTCGGGACTGTCGTTCAGGTTTAATCCATTCACCCAACTCACCTAGTTCACGCACAGCCTCAATCACCGCAGACAAAGCATTACCAGTCTGATTAATCAATAAAGTCATCATCACTTGTTTATAAGCAGCGGGAGCAGTACGAATGATTCTGTTCCTCACAGAGGCATTGACCAAACCACTTTTGAAAAAGATACTTATAGCAAACATTAAATTAATAAGTGCCAAATCTCTCAAACACAAATTTGAATAAAACTACAAACAAAAGATTATACGACCTTACATATATTATGGTAAATTAAGTAACACAATATATAATGAATTACAAAGACTTTTTATTATAAATAGATAATTGCTTATTTTCTTTTTCTGTCCAATATATTCAGTTTTCATTCAGATAATAATTTCAGTGCAAAAATAGATTATAAACAATATACAAGAGTACAAGAAAAAATGGCATAAGACATAAACATATACTACGGGAAGTCACAATGGATCGGTCAATGTTCTATTGTGGTAGGCAAAAGCGGTTGGTTTTGACTACGAGCGTTTCGGCATTCTGCCTTCATCAGGTGACCGTCATTCGCATATAGACTCGACAGGACAAAAAACTAGAAAAAATACAAAAATATATATATGTACATATTAAGTACATATTAAAAGTTTAAGGTCGTATCATGGTAATATTACAATCAAGGTGCAATTATACGCTAGAGAGAGTAGGTCACTATTTACAAAAATATATATACACATTTTATAATACACTATTTACAATAAAGCAGCTCATGTGGTGAAAAAACCCTTTATATCTATCTATTTCGGAAAGTTTTATGTCTAGATATATATATGTCTATTATCCTAGTGAATTACACATTGCATCTCGATTTATAGAAGAACAGAAACATCATAACAAACTGTGGGGCATTTTCATGGATAACCGACATTTCTCATCAGACCATTATTTTACACAGACAGGATATGACATCCAAAAAGCCACTAATATGGACTCAAACAGGATACCATATGGGGGACGCTAGCCACTATGGATGTTTATGTTTAAAGATAAGAGCCCAATTTGGAGTTTATTTTGCATTTTAGAACCACTTTTAGACGTTTGCCATACTCTAAATATACTTACACATTTATTGTATCAGCTTGATTTGAAATTAGCGATGGAATCTTCTATGGATACCACATCTTACTTTTTCTGTAGATAGTATTAATCAGGTTTAACGAAAATCCTGAATAGGATGAAAATTGATCGATAGTAATTCATTATGGGTAGAAAACCTCTGTGAAGACATATAACCATTTATGTATAGTAGTTCCTGTGAAGTTTTTACCCTTATTACCGGTGAAATATACAAAAAAATATATATATGTATATGGCTTTATAAGTGAAAGATATAGGTTTATTGTAAGAGCTTCCTGTCTTTTAACTTTGAATTGTAAAATATCATTTTGAAGAGCACAAAGTTTGTTTAGACCGGGGTAAATATTTACCGCTTTCTTGGGCGCATTGACCAAACCATCCATCAATCTATGCGCCAAATCTAAAAAGATATCTGTCTTCATAACTTCTTCTTTCAATCGCTGAGAAGCATCCCTCAAAGTATACCACGGCTTGTCATTAACAGGCCAATCAGATTCAGTAGGGTATTTGTGATTACATCCATCCACTGCCAACTGCAGTAGACTAACCTGATTGTTAGTATTATAAGAACGAAAACGTACCTGACCAGTAGGATCAGAACAAAAAGTACGAAACTTCACAGCATCACCTCGATCTAACATGATCCCTGAAGCACCCAAATCAAAAATACGGACCATCCAAGTGAGCAAGGATTCACCCGACTTTTGCCGGAACCTTTCCAAAATGTCATTAATTTCTTGTGGAGTAAAATCTTCCAAGCTATCAAGCGGAATACCCTGAGGAGCATTAGGATTACCTTGTAGTTTACGTCGATAAATAGGCTGATTAGAAACCTCAGTACGGTCTCTAGATTCAGAGGCAAGTGTTGTGCGAGAAGGCGCACGCGTAACATTCTCTTCAGCCGAAGAAAATGAATCTGATGAATTCCAAATGTCACCATCCCATTTGCCAGGGTTCTAATCGAGCTCTGCCTTTGCAATGACCATACGCACTTTCCTGGTATTAACCCTTCCACGTCTGTGTCTATATTTGTATTTCGCAATACGCACCGCAGCCCTTTCGGCTACTGCTTGGTACGTCTCCAACTTGTCAGCAAGCAATTTATTCTGACAACGTAAAAGAGTAACATGATTTTGAACTTGAACAAACTGATCTTCCAAAGTTTTATTCTCACGTTGCAATTGAGTGCATTTCTCGTGTACAAGCCTGTACGCGTTCAATAAAATCCAACCCCTGCTTCCCAATATGGGAAGCTCATCACCTTTCTCAACCGGAACTTTCTGCAAGCACGCAACCACCTGAGCTGGCTCAACAGCCTCCAAACACGAGTTCCAGTTCTCACTCAAACCAGTAGAATTAGCCCATTCATGAGCAAGCGCTTCATAAGCAGTCGCCTCCCAACCAGGAATTTCTAAAGGCAACTGAAAAGACTGTTTCGATTTTCTCGAAAACATTTTAGAATCGTATCATACAAACAAAAACAAAGAAAAACAATATAAAAAAGAAAAACTTTACAAACAAACAAATATATACAAAACCACTCACGGCGAGAACCCACGGATCCCCATACGAAATCACGGAGGCATACCCGCACCCAACAATTGAAAACGGTTCGTGACGCCAAATGTAACGATTGTACTCCCAGATCTAGCAGACTACCAACTGTAGCTGACCCAGTCGTCACGTAACCACACTCTTCTCAGGGCACTATTTACAAGATATCTAGAAGACTCACCTGAGAAGGTGAAAAGAAGCTATTTACAAGCCTGTACAATCATACATACCACTAACATCTAATGGAATCCATATCTTATCCTATAGTTACCTCATCATATATTCTTTAATGTCTCCCGACGATATCTTTAACGTCACCAGATGATTCTTTATAGTCTCCCGACTTTTATCTTTAACGTCACCCAACGATATCTTTAACGTCACCCGACGATTCTTTATAGTCTCCCGACATTTATCTTTAACGTCACCTGACGATATCTTTTAATGTCACCCGACGATTCTTTATAGTCTCCCGACTTTTATCTTTAACGTCACCCGACGATATCTTTAACGTCACCCGACGATATCTTTAACGTCACCCGACGATCTACACTAATGGAGGTTCATCTTTATAAGTTATTTTCCAAATGAAGTTCACACTCTCCCCCCATCTCAGTTACCTTTTCAGAAGGACATATCCCATCCTTCTGTATGTCAGCACCTGGTTAAAAGGAAAGGTCAATCTCATTCATAAAAAAAACAACATTCAAAGATATTTAACATTGCATCTTTATTCTAAAATTAAGCATGACAGAATGAGCCAAACAAACATGATTTAGCTTAGTCGCTACTTATAACCTAAAAGGGGCAAAATAAGTGATTAGATGTATTCTACACTAACTCAGAACACCTCACCTTAGACGTGCGTCTTTCCATCTCAGCAGCGGAGCTGATCCCTCTCTCGCTCTTGCTTTTGTCTTCAATATGCTCGGGACTCTGCTCTCCCTCTATGGCTTACGAATACAGGTCTGCACCGCTATGCCTCGTCTACGCTGCCATGGTTCCAAAATACTCGAACCCTCTTCTGGACTCAGTCTCTGCCACTCCCGTATGATATCACTACGGGACCCTTGTTCACCTTCCTTCCTTGTCTCAGGATTGTTCCACTCAGCTGATGGTATCAGTCTCTCAGCACCAGCCTTCGGACCAACTTCTCCTGTCTACTCCACACGTTACTTTCTCTCTTCTCACTGCTCGCTCTTTGATAATATAGAGCTCTCTTTCTCTATGGAAAATTCCGGTATCAGGCGGACTCCCACCAAATTCCTGTACCCATCCCGGCTCCCTCCGCCTTCCACAGTGGCCACCTGTGTATTGCGTCTAGAACAGAAGAGACAAACACATTCCTTCGAAAGGGCCAGTCTTGACCGGTTTCTTACTAGCAGAAAACAGGCTAAGCTCTAAACATTACCTTTACCCTGCAAGCGCCTCGGACAGTCGAGGCAGAAGCACAAAATGGCTTCTCTCTAGCTTTCGGGCCTGTAGGGCCACAGAAGTGATAAAAAGGCACTAAACCCTGTCAAAGCACATAGGTAAGCCCTACAAATGAACGTAAATGCAACTAGGACTGAGATGGTAGTGGATTATAGTCACCACCAGTCTAAAAATAGAATAAAATTACCCTGTCGTTACAGTCGTGCACACGCAGACTTTAGGGGACTGTACCTCACAATTGGCGGAGCTGGGTGCTCTGATGCTTGCATTGGAGTACGCTGATCCTAGTGTAACAACTCTTATTGTGAGTGATTCTTACTACTGTGTCCAGTCTTACAATGAGAACCTGTTCTTTTGGATTCAGAATGATTTTCGTGACTCCAAAGGTAGCAAAATAAAACATAAAATGATCTGGGTCCGAGTGGCTGAGCTTAATGAGCAGTTGCCACTCGTGTATGTAATTCACACTCTCGGTCATCAGTGCGTGGGAGTTCACGCTGTTGGCAATTTTTTGGCTGATGACGCCGCAAAATCAGCAGTATCGATATATTTTGTTGTAGCAGTTCCACGTTCCAAAAGTAAGATTGATGATGATATCTTGGCGGCTGTAGCCACGACTGAGAAGGGAAGTAAATATCCTAAGGGGTTCCCTTCGAAGCATTCATACCACTTAAGTCCTGATAAAGTTCCTTATGTGAAAATACCAGACGTTGGTGAAAGATTAATTCCCAACACGGACCTCAGGTCCACACTGATTGCAGCTGCCCATGAAGGTGTTGCATCTGCGCATGCGGGCGTTTCGGCTACTGTATCTCAGTTGCAACAACGTTTCTGGTGGCGGGGACTGTACAAACAGACGCGTGATTATGTCCTTCAATGTGACATTTGCCAGCAGATTAAACATTCAACTGCTGCGCGTCCGCCCCAGATACATTTGTACATTTCTAATAAAACACTTGGGTGTGTTTACTTGCATCACTGCGGTCCTTTTTCTTCTGATACTGTGGAAAATGACTAAAATTAGGTATATATAAGCGGCGTTCATTTATGTTCACCACAGCCACTGTTGAAAGTAAAGTGAAAATCGTGAAACAGTGGCCACGCCATCTTGTCCCTTTTAGGCCCACCATGCACGTAAGTGGCAGCCATTTTGTGTGTCGTGGCCTCTCTGCCCACTGCGTATAGCCTGCGCGTCTCTCCCCCTCACTCCTCGGCCTCGCAAGCATTCCCCCGCGCCCGACAGCCCCCGGTCTCTCCTGCTTGGGCCATAAACGCACCTCTAACGCGACCCTGTCTCCGAGCCACATCCCGTGCTGAACCCCCTCGCTCTTTCATCTCATTCAAAGAACAGGCCCCTTTTGATGACCTCTTCCTCCCTGCCCGATTGTCCGGCCTGATCCCAGGCCATCACCTAGCCCAACAGATGCAGTTTATTGCCCCCTACAGTAGGACCTCGCCTCACATCAAAGGAGCGGGGATTAATCAATGCTTTCGCACCCCGAAGATCCGACTGATCACACACATCCCCGTTCCCAGCGGAATATCCAGCTGCGCGATAACCACCACATGCTGAGATCGGGGTGGGAACTCTACTGTAGATGTGTGTGGGAACGGGCCTGGACCGGGGATTCCGTGGATGTCTTTTCTGTCCTTCAAAGAAACATTACAGATGCAGTGTATGTAATAAAGCCATAAACCTGTGTATAAGAGGCCAGGCCTCAGAGATGCGGTTAGAGCACCTCGAGAAGATACCATGTTGTCTGATTTGATGTGTTCTGCTCCGTCGGAATAAACTCCTGTTTTCTGCCTTCCGGTCTACAGCGCCTGCCTCTTTGTTTGGTAATCTCGAATGGTATGAGAGGCGGCTAACGCCGGGCAAATACTGAAGGGTTCTTGGTCGAATTCGGCCCTACCTTTTTTCACAATTGGCGTCCCAAACGTGGGGCCCATCAGCGACACGTGGATCCAGTGGGAGAGGTCCCAACGACAGAGTGAACAACTGCAACAATCGGGAAGTGCACCTGCCCGATAGACCCTCGTCTGGCAGCCAATCATCCGAACTTCACTGGTTCCGAGCAGACCTCTCTCGAGTGATCTACGGTCCTGACTGGGAACCATCAGGAGTGCCACAGCAATTATGGAGAATAGAGGACGATCAGGTGCTGGAAGCGGAAGACGAGAAACTGTCCATGCGGTCCGGGTAAGGTCGTGTAACACGACAAATTGCGAATTGATTGTTTGATTGTTTGAAAATACTAGTATTACTCATTTGATTGTTTCTGAGAGATTCTCTGTCTGCAAACAGGGAAGAATAGGAGTATTCTCTCTTTGCAGATAGTGAAGGGTAGGTAACGCAGGCCTTTGCCCCCTTTGTAATCCGTCGTGCCTGCTTCCCTCTCCATTTGATTGATTGTTATCCAAGCATTTACTGTTTTGGAATTGGTTCTCTTTGGATCATTCTCTATTTGCAAACAAGCACAGAGTCGCAATACTCTGTTTAGTCTTTGCAGATAGTGAAGGATAGGTAACGCAGGCTTTTGCCCCCGTTGTAATCCGTCGTGCCTATTTTTATCCCTCATTTGATTGATTGTTTATCCGAACATTGATTGTTCGGAATTGGTTCTCTTTGGGTTATTCTCTATTCACAAATAAGCACAGAGTCGCAATACTCTGTTTAGTCTTTGCGGATAGTGAAGGATAGGTAGTGCAGACTTTTGTCCCCTTTGTAACCCGTCATGCCTATCTTCTCCCCGTTGTTCAGTAGTTGGTTCAGCCCGGACCGTTATTAGAGGTAGATCATCCGGCTCCACCGGAGGACACCCCTAATAAAAAGGACATATATATAAAAATACGGATTAGCCGCTGTATCGTGCTAGCAAACTATAACATAAAAATCGTTAGGAAAAACAAAAGGAATCGAGCAAAATCAGTAGGCCACTGATGGGATCTTTTTGACCCCGCTAAAATAGAAACATTAGGAACAACCCCTCATGAGAAATATGAAACTAGTGAGAAGAGCAGAGCTCGACGCCATGATGGCCGCAAGACAGCTCGGCTCCGCCGCCCACCCCGCCCAAATAACGACAAACCCTATGCAAATATTATAAATATATACAACACTCCAGCAAAGTAATATGTTAAAACGTTTTATTATACAACTATTTACATGGCAGCCGGCTACAACATCAATCCCAATGCATTCGCCGTCTGCTTGACGCTGTTCCTGTCCCTCCTTCCTTAAAGTAGCAATGTTGGGCTACTTTGGGCTACTTTCTAGTTGGCTTTGGGCTATAGAAAGTCTACAAAAGCCATCAGCTGGCGAGGTAGCGTCGGTGGCGGCCTGGGGTGGAGGACAGTTGTGCGAATAGGCCGGAGGCAACCCAACGCGTCGAGGCCCGTCCCCGGATCATCCAGAGGTGATGTCCAGCAAGTTGTGTGCGGGGGATGCCTTGCTGATGGCTCCCCCCTTTGTTGCCTGGTCCAGCCATTTTTTATACCTGCGCCAGGAGATGGCGTGGGGCGCCCGCCGAGAGGAGGCGTGGACAGCCCCCTCCACCTCCAGGTGGAGGTTCCTCTCCCGCACTAAGACTGCCATTAGCGTTCCACTCAACGAGCCCCCACGGTTGACCGGCCGGGGTACCCGCCGGTGGCCATGGTGAAGGGCAGCTGCTGTGAGGCTCTCAAGGTGGCGGCCGGCTCCCCGGATTTGGGCCTGGTCCACTAGGATGGCTCTGGGCTACCATGGAACTCGGATGCTTGCCTGCTCGGGCATGAGCCCCACTCTTGAAGACGTCCTCCCAGTTTTAAAGATTCTACGAGAGTCGTTGGCCCTCGACTCCCGCAGGCTTCCGGTGTGGGCAACCGCCACTGTTGCTCGACTATCCCCCATGGATATGCCGCTGCCCCGGGTGACCGCCGCCTTATCCACATCTGGTGCCGTAGGAAAGACTGATTCAGCGCATCTGTGGAGGGATACGCCTGCTGTCCCGCTCTCCGGAGTGGCCACAACGTTGTCACAAGATGGTGGTGCTCTCATGCTGACACCAGCCTTTGTCCGAGTTATTAAGAGACACTGTAGACTGCCAACTCGATCAGCTCCGGTGGGACCTCAGCGTGACCCGGTAGGGAAGATTTTGCCTTCCTCGCCTTTAAGTCGCGGTTCATGCCGCCTGTCCTTTCTGCTGGCGTTAACGGAATTTTTTTGAACTGCCGAAAGGGATTCTGGTCCGGCCGCTAGTTATTGGAGGCATTTGAACTGTACTCTGGACCCGCCTGGCCTCGACCAAAATGGCGCCAGTATAGGCGGGACTTGCAACTCCTTATGACGTTCTAGTTGCTCAAGCCTTGATGTTATGGGGGATGTATGCGGTCTTTGTGACATGGCGGGCGGGGAAGGGTACTGACTGGGCATGCGGACAACCCTATTGATGTCGGGTTTATTCATTATTGATTATTGTATTATTATAGCTTCGAGGTAATGATACTCATGATACTCGCCCATGGTATGCGTATGAACGATTTTATTGTAACTGATCCTGTTATACTTTCAATTATAAAATCAACCTTCACTGATCCTGCAACCGTTTGTCACGTTTAGTTTTTTCAATTAAAATGGCCCGCTCGTTACGTACTCCTATACTACAGTGTAATCTCTCCTTACCTCATGCGTTTCCCGTCTGCCCCGTGGCCGGCCTGTATGGTTGGAGGCCCGTATTTGAATGCCGACATTTTTACAATCAAAGTTTTAAAAGAAAAATATATATGGAACTAGCATCATAACAGTCATTTAGATTGATAGGTTTTTTAAAAAATACCATGCTCTGCGAACAGGAACGACCCTATACCACCGTAAACCATTTCTTTTTCTCAAATGAAAACATGAATCCGTCACCACCCCCCACCTTATACTGAATACCCCTGACCTTTGACCCTCTCCTACACGCGGTCTGTACTACCGCCATCGGGCGATCTATGTAATGAACAGACTACCATTGGTTATCTTTGCCGCACTACCAGTTCCTCTGGGCTTCAATGCCGAGACATAAGGGACTGCATCCCAGAGAGATAAGTCAAGTACGTGGTAGGTAAAAACATTTTCATGTTTATGCGCGTTGATGTGCTTTGAACACTGCCCCCCCCCTCTTTTTTCTTTTTTGCAGGTTACATCGGAATTTCAGCTGAAGTATGGAGAAGACCTAAAACCGCACCGTGTTCCACGCGAGGAAAATAGGCTAGCTATGTGAGACGGTACATTATATGTAGGAGCTATCTCTGGGAGCGTGAAAAATTGTATGGTATGAATGTGCGCATGGACCCTGATTTGTACGGTATGAATGCGTATGTGTGGCGCACGTCTGGGTCAATAAAAGAATGCTTTTGTATGATTGAGGCGTTGATCGAACGGTTAATGGGATAGGAGAATTAAGCCCGAACATGGTACCTACATGTGAAAGAAGAATACAAATATAGCACTTTCCTTACTTAGGAACGACTCTCTCTGGAGCAAGCGAATGGGAGAGTGGCCTACACCAGAAACTTGAAGGCTTATTTCAGTACGACGAACCCAACCCCAACCGATATCCCAAATGTACACCCAAAATAATGTGCACCAGTGAGTCAATATATGTGCTGACAAAATAAGAAAAGTTAAGAGTACCCCGGGTTGGGGTTCATCCAAAATCCCCCTCAGCCCAGATATTAGGGATATTGTTATTTTTTAGATTTACCCCTTCTCCTTCCACCCTCATAGAAAAGTCAGAATTGTACCATCGCACGTCCGACTGACACCCCTCCTTTACCTCAGCTTGGATCATCATTTGCTAGATGTTGGAAGACCCCACCGTGAGTATAAGCGCGACTGGACTAGTGTCCGACCAATTAAAAAGGAGTAAGTATTTTTGAAGCGAGGTTACCAACAAATATTGTCTACTATTAGGAAGGAAGGAGAACAAAGAGCTCGACCCCCAAAATGAATTAAAGGGAATACTGAGAATACGCAACATGCATTACAAAGTCCTTTTGCCCAAAATAGCTCTGTGTTCTGTCTTAGGTTTCCGTACTTGATGAATGTACTGTCGCACCCTATCTGGTATTTGTGTGTACGTAAACTATGAATTTATGTTTTCCCTCAGCTTGTGTTTTATACGTGAAACCGACCCGTACTGTTCTATATGTGTGTGCACTGAATAACCTATTATTATACACGTTTCTCTCTCTCTCTTTATGTTGTACGTGTGCTAATAGCCTATTTGGTGCACACGACGCTCTCTCCCTCTGAGGGCTCCCTTGCTCCCTTTTGAGTAAATGACGACACTGTACCTCGCCGGCACAGGTATAATTGGCTTTAGACACGACAGTGTTTGAACAAATTGACAGAAACAAAACGATCATATTTTGCCACATTACTACCTCTCCTTTCTGCAAAATGTTGGAACTTAATTGGCTGAGAAAGAAAGGACAGGTAAGACGACTAATGTCCCCTAATCTGACCCTTAAAAGGGAACTATATGTCAGTGGCTTTTTGTTTTAGTGCTTTAGTAACACCACCCTCATCATTCGGATTACCACCGCCCATTGCACTAAAGTAGAATGTCCGAAACGTCCCCGTTTTTCCAGAATGGTCCCAGTTCTGTAACCAGCCGTCCCAGAAAATCTTAAAGACTGTAGCCGATGACCTTGTTTTTAAAGATAAATCGTCCAAAAACTGATAAAAGTTAGCCGTTGCTGTCAGAAAAGAAAGAGAAAAAAAAATGCTTAACGTATTTCCTTCCCTGGAAAAAGTAGCTGTAAGCCCATGATAATAAAGCACTTCACACTTTTTTATGAATTAGCAGACCTTGAAAAAGGTATAGCTCAACAGGATTTGTTTTAGAAAAACACGAGTCTCTACTGGAGGAGCCGGTTTGAATTCGATGAACCATGTAATTGTTGGTTATCAGACTTCTTGCCACGCTCGCGAATATAACAGGAATAAACACCAGACAGACATGATGTTTGAAAATAGAAAGATACTTGCAGACCTGCACCACAGCAATGATGCATGAGTTAACAGCATACACCGATGTAAGGATTACTAAGCTTCCACCCTATCGTGATCAATAAACGTTTCCCCAACTACTTGGGGATGGGAGAGAAATTAATGTGTGTAAACATCTTCCCCTGCCAGTTCTCTAAGACTTGTTTTTTTTTGTACTCATTTAAAGATAACGTGCGGTCGTCGGAGGAGAGGGGCCGGATGTGACGCACAGCCTGGCTGCAGATCGGGGAATATCTATGACCTCGACCAAGGTGGAGCCACAGAGCAAAGAGTTGCGGGACAAGGCACCATTCTCAACATGGAAAGTGAAGGAAAGAAGGGCTGTCCAGAAGCCCCTGCATGTTGATGAGCTCGTGCTGAAAGTCCCAGCCCATTTTGCCCGATTGATGGGCCCACTTGCTTGAAATTTCTGCCCTCCTTGGTCCGTTTCAGACCTGATCCCACTCCACCCTCTTTTCCCTCGGCCTCCCAAAGCACGCCCCCATCACCCCCTTTTTCCATATGGAGTTTTTGAACTTGACTTAAAGAAGAAACACAGCACAAAAGATAGAATAGGGTTTGTCCCGAAAGAAGAACGGAATACGGGTACCCCGACTAAAGTACCTCTGGTAGATTAGTTAGGTAACAGGACAAACAGGACTGTGGTCCGAGAGCAAAGAGTGGCCACACCCTGCAACGCGAAATCTGAATCCGAGCTGGACGCATAGCTCCACCGCCGGTGCTCAACAGTGCCAACGAAAGAAGAAGAACAATGAGAGCCTACCAGTGATGCTCGCTGTAATAAGACACTGGAAAGACGAACCCTTTTTTTGACATTGCCACCCCTTGACTGTCCCTTGTATTAAGTTGAATTCCTCTCCCGACCGCTTTGTATTGATTATCACCCAATTGAGCTTTCGAAACCTTACATCGGTCACTTTCAACTGTAAATGGATAACTAAGAAGGCGTTAACTCTGTATCTTGATGATTGTAGAACACCAGTTATGCACATGAACATGCTGTCTAGTTTTGAACCCCATGGAGTCCAGACCGCAAGTGATAATAGCCCTTATCCTGCCAGAAAATGTTTTTTGTATGACATCATGTTTGTATTCTAACGAATCTCCTACATCGTCTAATGTAATGTCCCCACCTCCAAGGTCTATCGTATGACGCAGCTAATGTAATTTTGTATGCACTGTCTCTCCGCCCACCTCATTGACTACATACGGTTATGTACGATTCTGTCTGCATTGATAGCAGAATTATTTCCATCTGCCTGTAATGCATATGGGCTACCAAAGCGAATTGTATAACTAATGTCAGCTTGTACATCCTCACCTGTAACATGAACAGGAATGAACTAACTTATGATAAAAACTGGGGACTGTGGAAAATGACTAAAATTAGGTATATATAAGCGGCGTTCATTTATGTTCACCACAGCCACTGTTGAAAGTAAAGTGAAAATCGTGAAACAGTGGCCACGCCATCTTGTCCCTTTTAGGCCCCACCATGCACGTAAGTGGCAGCCATTTTGTGTGTCGTGGCCTCTCTGCCCACTGCCAATAGCCTGCGCGTCTCTCCCCCTCACTCCCCGGCCTCGCAAGCATTCCCCCGCGCCCCGACAGCCCCCGGTCTCTCCTGCTTGGGCCATAAACGCACCTCTAACGCGACCCTGTCTCCGAGCCACATCCCGTGCTGAACCCCCTCGCTCTTTCATCTCATTCAAAGAACAGGCCCCTTTTGATGACCTCTTCCTCCCTGCCCGATTGTCCGGCCTGATCCCAGGCCATCACCTAGCCCAACAGGTGCAGTTTATTGCCCCCTACAGTAGGACCTCGCCTCACATCAAAGGAGCGGGGATTAATCAATGCTTTCGCACCCCGAAGATCCGACTGATCACACACATCCCCGTTCCCAGCGGAATGTCCAGCTGCGCGATAACCACCACATGCTGAGATCGGGGTGGGAACTCTACTGTAGATGTGTGTGGGAACGGGCCTGGACCGGGGATTCCGAGGATGTCTTTTCTGTCCTTCAAAGAAACATTACGGATGCAGTGTATGTAATAAAGCCAAAAACCTGTGTATAAGAGGCCAGGCCTCAGAGATGCGGTTAGAGCACCTCGAGAAGATACCCTGTTGTCTGATTTGACGTGTTCTGCTCTGTCGGAATAAACTCCTGTTTTCTGCCTTCCGGTCTCCAGCGCCTGCCTCTTTGTTTGGTAATCTCGAATGGTATGAGAGGCGGCTAACGCCGGGCAAATACTGAAGGGTTCTTGGTCGAATTCGGCCCTACCTTTTTTCACAATACTGCGTAAAAGTACATCTTAGTTGCAGTTGATTCATACACACGCTTTGTGTGGGTGTGGCCACACCGCAGCGCTGATTCGCGATCTGTCGTAAGAGACTTGCGTGTCTTTGTAGGGATTTTTTCCTGTGGCACCTTCCATTTGGATCAGGGTCCTGCTTTCGCTTCTAAGGCGTATAAGGATGCCATGACTTCGTTGGGGGTCCAGGTCAAGTTTTCGTCTCCATACAGGCCTGAGGGTGATAGTGCTGTGGAACGGATGAACCGAGATTTAAAGCAGTCTTTGACAGCTAGGGTTATAGGCACTGGCAGGAACTGGCTGGCCCACCTCAAAAGCGTGCACTGTGCCCTTAATAATCTCCCTAGAAGGTCTCGGGGTGGGTGGACCCCATACGAAATGCTTTTTGGTATCAAGATGTTTGTCCCGGACCTTGACGGTCTAGACCAGGCGGCAGTTGCTGCCTCCTTTGCCGTAGATGAACATTGCAATGTTTTACAGGATCTACAAAAGAAGAGAGACAGTCTTGCAAAGGAAGGCTTGCCCTCCACATCCGATGCTGCATTGCAGATTCCGGTAGTTGGCTGGCTACCCCAAGTTGGAGAACTGGTTGGAGAGAAGATCGAAAACAAGAAGGAATGTGGTCCCTCATATCGAGCTCCGGTTCCAGTGCTTGGAGTGAAGGGCACAAGAACAGTCATTTTACCACCTCTTCCAAGTCGTAAAGAAAAAAGGTATATCTCCATTGACAATGTCAAATTACACAGAGTGGCCGATTCTTCTTAGTATGACTCCGGAAGTCTCATGTCCATCGATTTTGAGAAATTCTGTTTTGGCCCGGGATCCCAACCCCAGGTCTGATGTTGCTCTCGAGATGCCTTCAATTTCAAGTCCTTTGTTGAGTTCGCTACCTGGTGCTCACCTTGATGAGACTGAATATACTTACCCCACTGACTTATCGATGCCTGATTTGCAAACTTGTTTGGCTACAGAATCCAGATTTTCATTTGACACTGACTCTCACATCGAAGACCCCTTTCAAGATTTATGTTCTTGCAACACTGTTTAAAAAACATTTTTTGATTCCTCCTTGGACCTACATTTGGTTGGTGCTTTTTTCGATTTACCTGTTCATGTCTATTTTCATTTGTGGTGTATTTTTCCCGCCTTGTCAACGGACACTATGTTGAAAAAAGAACATGCATTCGACATATTAATGGAACATTGGCTCCCCATTCCTCATCACACAGATTGAAGAGGGACCTGGCTTTTGTTAACATAACTGCTTGGCCCGTCTTAGATGGGATTGTGTGGGATGCTATTAGATTTCAAATTCATGGACCCACTGAGGTTATTAATGTCCCAAATGTCCTAAGAGTTTCTATGGGGGATGTGATTAAGCAAAATATACGTTCTGATGATTGGGATATTCAGGCCGTAGAAGCTTTGTTTTCTGATTTGAAATATTATGCTGCCTTTGATGCTGAAGATTTGTATCTGGATTCTGCAAATTATGGTGATTTGTTTTGTTATCAACATTTTGGCAATCACTTCTTCCATAAAGCAAATACCAGGAGGAATACTGTTAATTATACACAGTGGGAACATTGTCCCGCTCCTGCACAAGGCAGGTCCACTTCTTTTTAAAAGAGGTTCACTTATTTTACTGATTTTAATCATTCAAATCCCAATGCATTTTATTTTAAAATGACTGATAAGTCCACTTCCAAGGTTAGACTTACCCACACAAAATTATTGTATTCGAAGTCCTTTTAGACCAATTGGCCGTTGGAGGCTACGAGCTGTGGAAAGATACTATTGATCTTAAATCTGTTTGGGGTTCTAAAAGTTGGCAAGTGCAAGGCACTGAGGCTTTCCATCGTACATGCCTAATCCCGAACCATATGTTGTTTTTGAATTCTACAATTTCACAAACAACTTGCTTTGGATTGGCTACTGTGAAAATATTACATGCTCCTTCTTTTCCTGAATTAGAAGAATATTCTGGTTGGAATAATAATACCAAGTTTTTCTTCAGAGAATTACAGACTCTGTTGCTGAATTCTTCCTTTAACATATCCAGTTTGGATCCTAAGGGTTGGTTGCTGTGGCAGAGAAGTGCTGATTTTTGTCAGCATTGTTTTCTGGGTTTAGCTCCCGGCTACACACAGGTCAGGGTGGATCCCCGTTTTGAAAGTGGCCATTCTGTGACTACCTATTCTGTAGGCAAATTATGTCAGAATTGGCTCAAACATTCCACTTTGGCGTCAGTTAAGATGCATTTATCTAAATTGACTGACGATGTTGATCTGAATGATTTTGTGAAAGGCCGGGCTTCCGGCATATCTAAAACATGGATATATGCTATTTACAACGAAGTCTGGAAACTGTCCCAGATTGAGGTGGCTTCCCGCATTAGAGCTATAGATCAAGCAAATTTTTAAAAAGTGCTAACGGTTGTAGATAACAGCATTAACATGCTTTCTTCCCGCATTTAAAAGATGATAATATTGTGTCATCTGTTGTTGATATTGTACAAGATGAAGTGTCTGTTTTGTACCATGGTCAAAATCAATTGCGTTCTATTATGCAGTTTGCATGGACCTTACAAACCTTGAAAGCTGGAAAAGTGCCATGGCACTACATGAATACATCATCATTATTTGCCCCATTTAATTTGACTGCAAAGCAATGTTTTATGTTAATGAAAGATGCAACTTTTTCTATGTTACATATTGAAAAGTTAGAGCCGTTACCATTTTCTGTGGCTGAGACCAATTCGGCAACGTGGCTTATCCACGGGTTAATAACTCTACCTTTTCCCCTTTTAAATTCGAAGCCTGTATGAAGTACTTTGCAATTGGCAGATATCAACCTCTGGGCACCGCTTATCTACATGAAGCTTGGTCGCTACCATTTACCTATAGATGCCTTAGGGAGGGAAAAGAGGATTACTTGAATGGTGAGGATTGCACTACAACACCAGATCACTCATTAATGTGTAGGAATATATAATTGCATGGCTCTTGTAACCAGAACGAGTTGAATTTAGCCTGTATTTTGGAAGGCACACCCGCACTGTCATATAGCTCCTGTATATCCTTATATCGTGTTAAGTTAGCATAGGTACATTTGAGGTTTAAACGCCATTTTTCTTTCTTGCAACTTCTGCACACGACACTTAATTGTTGACATAGCTTTCAACCTAGTAGTTTGCCGTGGTGTATGTGAGAATAATATGTTATTGCTCTGATATCAGCTTTGCTTAATAAACTATGTCTGCACGAAGAGTGCTGAAGTTTCAGGAACAACACGATATGGAATTGTTATGAGGTCTGATCTCCACGCCTTCATAGTCATAACACAAGTGCAGCCTTTGCCAACTCTGGCTTCAGGCGGGATTGATATTGCTTTGCACGAGGCACATAGAACACACTTGATGCGGTGCACATGCAGAGAGAGCTGGTGTATGCTGATGTGATTCCTTCATGCTAGGACACTAAGGTATGGGCCCGCCCTAAAACAACCCAAAGAGACCTTCTTAGCTAATAATATAATATATGTGTTAGGGAGGGTGAGATATAAGTGTTGTTAACTCTTATTCATTACAGTATGTTGACATGCTGTCACCATTCGCTTTTTATGTCTTAGTAACTATGCTGGTAATTTTGCTACTGATAATAAGTATACTTGTATTATCTAAGATACTGCGCCTGAGAAGACGGCATTAGTAAATAAACATTTCAAATGCACATGTGTCTTCTTTACTCCATGTTCTGGTTTGTAATGATAATATAACGAAAGAGAGTTCATGAGTTCCACGTACCCTGAGGTACAGTAAGTTCATGTTCTGGTTTGTCTAAACATTGGGAGTTTGATATGTCCAATGAGACACTGTAGCTAGCTCGGTAAGGGGTGAGTTGGGTACTAAGGTGAGTTTTGGGTCACCCTAATTCGCTGAGGTTCCACTCCTCTGTGCACAGTTCTGTGTGAGAACAGAAACCCTGCGACATGGCGCCCAACGGTTTCGGTGGTCTTATATCATGACACTCGAGTAGTATATCGTTCATACCTTAACCCCTTCACCTTCGTTTCCGGAAAGCGGGGTGTCGGTGAAACCTACCTATTTTTTGAAATAGGTCTTATTCAAGCTTGATTCTTTCTTAAACGGTTTCTTTGAATTGCTACCCAGTTGTGCTACAAAGTATTCTTTGTATTTTCTTGTTTCCAGTGTTGTCATGGCGGCGGTGGCCATTGCGCAGCATAGTCGCGTGGCGGTGCGCAACCATCTTCAGACGTACCAAGTCCCGGTGGATGGGATGGCTGTGATTTTCGTGGTGTGTGCGGATCCGGCGTTCCCTTACGAGTTGTTTTACTCTTGGGTTACGTTTCCGGCTGTGGACGCAACTTCTGGTTTGTTCCACTCCTACACCGCCTCGGCTGTCCCGGCTGAATATACACCGTACAGGGCACTGGAAATACCTATTGATCATTGGCAGCATCGAGTTTGGTTTGATGGCGCCCTCCCCCACTCTTTGTCCGCTGCGAGGTTAGGTCCACTCTCGATTCCAGGTACTAACTGGCCTGCGTTGGGTGGTTTTACCCCGCACCCGAATCACGGCGCTTGTACCCTGCAGGAAATTCGCAGGTTACATGTTGTATCTATTTCCGTGATTCGAGCACTAGTGCAATACATAGGTCGTCATCTCCCGGGTGGTCCCCCGGGGGGTCCGGTCGCTCAAACGGAACGTGGTGGTTTACGGCTCAATCCAGTTATGGTAAATTCGGTTTTTGGTCAACGCCCTGATAATAAAGATGATTTTCCTTTTTGGCTGGCCGAGAAATTTGACCAACTGGAAGCTGTGTTTCCCAACTCTTCTCCTGCTGACAAACATAGAATGTTGACGATTACTTTACCTAAGGATATCACTCCCGAGCTCGTTGACTGTGAAAGTTGGGGTAAGACTTTTGCGGCTGTTTATGCGCGGTGTTTCGGCACCCCATCTATGGCTGTACTGCCTACGATCATAAAACGTGTTCAGGATGATCACGGTCCTGAAGCAGCGGTTGAATTGGGTATGCGCCTGTGTGGTTCTTTTGAGATTGTAAGTGATCTCATACTCTCCAACATCAAGGGAGATGCTGTGAACTTCCAGGTTTTTAATGCACTGGCAGCGTTGCCCGATGCCGAAAAGCCCCGCCAGTTGGCGAAGATTGTGGTGGCCGCTTATAAAACTATCGGTCGCACAAGTAAGGGTTTGAAGTACTTCGCGGTTAAGGAGAAGAAACAACCACAAGTGCAATCTGCTACGGCAGATGTACAACCAAAGTCCAAAAAACAAAATTGGCCTCAGAAACAGAAACAGGGGAAGCAACAGCAGCAAACGCAGGAATCTTATCCTGCAACACAAGTCCCTGCGCCAGCTGAGAAAGTTTATGATTTGCGCGATCGCGCGATGATTAAATCACCTGATCGATTTCAGGTTTCTGATCAACGCTCTCCTCGTTCCTTTCAGGACTCATCGGCCCAGAAGACCGGTGGAGGAGGCGGACGGGGACGTGGTGGCCAACAGGGACGTGGCCAGCCCCGCCAGACAGAAGGCGCATGGAAGCAGGAGGATTCTACGCCAAAGAGACCGCAGTTTGCGAAAAAGAAAGTCGCAGCCTTAACAGCGCA
Source organism: Lissotriton helveticus (assembly GCF_964261635.1). Lineage (NCBI taxonomy): Eukaryota > Metazoa > Chordata > Amphibia > Caudata > Salamandridae > Lissotriton > Lissotriton helveticus. Next base: position 66,351,516 of record NC_136064.1, read on the forward strand.
TCGATATGCCACAGATAGTGAGAACGCGGCTTCGGAATCTGACGTGGGCTCTGACCTTGCTGGACAGCGCGGCGGAGATAACCATAGTCAGAGAGGCGCTGCGTCCACTACTGAGGGTGACAGCGACTGATGTCTACGTTGTGATAGAAACAGTGGATACGAGACTTGCTCCCCCTGAAAGACTTTATGAAATTGTCCTGTTAATTGAAGGTGACATACAGCGTACCGTTAAAGGTGTATTTTGGGAAAATCTGTCTTCTACATATGATATTTTACTTTCGGAGGCTGACTGGCCCCCACCTTTTGTGCTCGCGGCGCCGCGAGGGGAGGAGGTGATCCTCCCCAGTTTCGCGAACACTGTCTCGAAAGAGCATGCGCAGCATTTTGCAGAAGAGTGGGCTCGAGCTCTCGCGCCGGCTCTGTACCGTAACCAATGTGGTTGGGATAAATTGTCGCCCTGCCACGAAATCCCGTTGCGGTCTCAGCCGCGGCCTCAACCTCAATATCCCATTAGGCGTGAAGCAAAATCTTCCGTCGCGGAAATCCTTGAACAATTGGAATATCAGGGAGTTATTGAAACGTGTGTGTCACCGATGAATAATCCCCTTTTTACTGTGAACAAACCTGACGGATCATATCGTTTGGTTTTGGATTACCGGCATTTAAACTCGCATTGCCGTAACTGTGCAGTACAGAATACTCACGGCTCTGCCCTTGTGGATAGTCTCGTGCGTAAGCGTTTCAAGACAACGCTTGACATATCCAACGGTTTTTATGCCCACAGATTGGACAGCTTTAGCTCCCAATGGACCAGTTTTACGAGCGCTGGAGTTCAAAAACAATTCCGGCGTCTTCCAATGGGCTATAAGAATAGTCCTGGTATATTTACCGCTCGCATTGTCTCTATTCTGGAGGCGCTCGACCCTGATGCTTTTTCGTATGTGGATGACATATATCTCACAGACGACGATATTTGGGAGCATCTGTGTCGTGTAAATTCTGTTATTTGTAACTTCGCTGACATGGGTTACAAATTTAACTTTGCAAAATCGCACATTGCAGGACACACAGTGTTGTTTTTGGGCTATGAGCTCAACAATGAAGGTAGAGGTTTGGCTCCTCACTTCCTGGAGAAATGCGCACAGTTGCGCGCACCTACAACACTGAAAAAATTACAGTCTTTGCTGGGCTTTTTAAATTTCGGAAGGACATACATTCCGGAATATGCCCAGCGAATCAAGCCGTTGTATGCATTAATACAACCTACTTTCTCAAAATCATGCTGGCTGCCTGAGCATTCAGCCATTTTGCAATCCTTGCAGGCTGATCTGCTCGCTTCTAAATATTTACTGACTCGTGATAACCACACCAACCTGGTGATAAGAATAATTCCAGGGGCGGTGGGTTTCACGTACCTGACTTTTAATGAAGGAGACACAGTGCCTATTGCTTACAAGTCACACTTGTACACTTCGGCTGAATTGCGGTTTCCCACTGTGGAGAAAGTTTTAACTGCTGTACAGATGGCGATTCTAAAAGAACGAGCTCTGTCACAGGGGAAGCGCATGTTAGTGGTAACACCCTGTCCTCATTTGGAGGCAGTCACAAAAGCCAGTGTACCAAATTCAAAAGCTTTGCACCCACGGTGGATTCAGTGGGCTGCGTCATTGACATCCACGGATGTCACGTTTATTTTTTACGCTTCCTTACGGTCGCAGGAGTACTTGCAGTATGAATTTGTTCATCCTGCTCCTCTGGCTATGCGACCTTTGGAGGACTTCCATTGCATCATTTACACTGATGGGTCGGCACAGGTTGCGCATGGCTCTAAACATGCCTACGTTTCCGCATGCGCCATTGTGGTCGGTGCTATGTTGAATGATGAGTTCATATCCAGGGAAGTACACACGTTGCCCCTGGGCGATTGCACTGCACAATTGGCTGAGCTTCGTGCTCTTTTACTAGCGTTGGAGTAAGCAGATCCAAGTGTTACTACTCTGATTGTAAGTGATTCTTACTACTGTGTCCAGTCGTACAATGAGAACTTGTTCTTTTGGATTCAAAATGATTTTCATGATTCCAAGGGTAGCACAATAAAACATAAAATGATCTGGGTTCGAGTGGCAGAGCTTAAGGCTATGTTGCCACTCGTTTATGTGATTCATACTCTCGGTCATCAGCGCGTAGGAGTTCACGCTGTTGGCAACTCGCTTGCTGATGAAGCAGCGAAATCAGCAGTATCTACATACTTAGTTGCAGCGGTTACTAGGTCAAAAACCAAGATTGATAGCGACATCTTGGCGGCAGTTGCTGCCTCTGAGAAGGGAAGTAAGCATCCTGCGGGATTCCCTTCGAAGTACAAATACCACTTAAGTCCCGAAAAGGTTCCTTTTGTGACAATTCCTGACGTTGGGGAACGGCTGATTCCCAACTCGGATCGCAGGGCAGACTTGATTACAGCGGCACATGAAGGTGTGGCGTCTGCGCATGCGGGCGTCTCGGCCACTGTAACTCAATTACAACAACGTTTCTGGTGGCGGGGACTGTACAAACAGACGCGTGATTATGTCCTTCTTTGTGACATATGCCAGCAGATTAAACCTTCGACTGCTACGCGTCCGCCACAGACTCAGTTGTACATTTCTAATAAACCGCTAGGTTGTGTTTATTTAGATCACTGCGGTCCTTTTTCATCTGATACTGCGTATAAGTACATCTTAGTAGCAGTTGACTCATGCACACGCTTTGTGTGGGTATGGCCACATCGCAGCGCTGATTCACGGACTGTCATTAGAGATTTGCGTGTCTTTATAGGGATTTTTGCCTGTGGTACCTTCCATTCGGATCAGGGTCCGGCTTTCGCCTCTAAGGCGTATAAGGATGCCATGACTTCGTTGGGGGTCCAAGTCAAGTTTTCGTCTCCCTACAGACCTGAGGGTAACAGTGTAGTTGAGCGAATAAACCGTGATTTAAAGCAATCTTTGACAGCCCGAGTTATAGGCACTGGCAGAAACTGGCTGGCTCACCTCTATGGCGTGCAGCGTGCTCTTAATAATCTCCCTAGAAGGTCTCTGGGTGGGCGGACCCCATACGAAATGCTCTTTGGCATCAAGATGTACGTCCCTGATCTTGACGGTCTAGACTGTGTGGTTCGCGCCACTTCCTTTGACGCAGATGAACATTGCAATGTTTTACAGAATCTACAAAAGACCAGAGACGGTCTTGCAAAGGAACATTTGCCCTCCACGTCGGATGCTGCGTTGCAGATCCCGGTAGTTGGCTGGCTACCCCAAGTTGGCGAACTGGTTCGAGAGAAGATCGATAACATGAAAGAATTTGGTCCTTCCTATCGAGCTCCGGTTCCTGTCCTTGGACTGAAGGGCACAAGAACAGTCATTTTACCACCACTTCCTGGTCGTAAGGAAAACAGGTTTATTTCAATTGACAATGTCAAGATACACAGAGTGGCCGATTCTTCTTAGCATGACACCGGCTGTTTCCTGTCCTTCCATTGTGAGAAATTCAGTTATGCCCACTGCTTCTAATATTGAACCTGAAGTGGCCATCGAATTACCTGCTCTTTCCAGTCCTTTATTAAATAATTTACCCGGAACTAACGTTGATGAGATAGACTATACCTACCCCACTGATTTATCCATACCTGACCTGCAAGCACGTTTAGCCACGGAATCCAGATTTTCTTTTGACTCTGTTTCTCTTGCCTCGAAGACACCCTCTCGTTTTGCAGTTTATGCAAGCATGTTTAAAAAACATTTTTTGATACCCCCTTGGACATACATTTGGCTGTCCCTTTTTTCAATTTACCTGTTTATGTCAATTGGTTTTGTGTTCTATTTTTTTCGAATCATCAATGGACATTATGTCGAGGAAAGAACATGCATTACTCATTTAAATGGAACTTTGGCCCCACTTTCCTCTTCACATTCTACACACAGATTAAAAAGAGACTTGACTTTGGTTAACATCACAGCATGGCCTGTCCTTGATGGAATCGTGTGGGATGCAGTTCGGTTTCAGATTCATGGCCCAACGGAAGTCGTTAATGTTCCTAATGTACTTAGAGTGAATATGGGGGATGTGGTGAAACAGAACATACGTTCTGATGACTGGGATGTTAATGCTGTGGAAACTTTGTTTTCTGATTTACAATACTATGCTACATTTGATGCTGAGGATTTATATTTAGAATCTGCTAATTATGGTGAATTATTCTGTTACCAACATTATGGCAATCACTTCTTACACAAAACTTCGTCCAGGAGGGATACTGTTAACTTTACTCAGTGGGAACATTGCCCAGCGCCTCAACAAGGGAGTTCTGACACGTTTCTAAAGAAGTATACTTACTTTACTGACTTTAACCAGTCCAATCCCGAGTCCTTTTATTTTAAGTTTCAAAAAATGCCAATGTCCAAGGTTAGACTTACCGATACTAAATTGTTGTATTCGAAGGCCTTCCTTGATCGATTAGTTGCTGGGGGCCATGAGTTATGGAAGGATACAATAGACCTTAAATCGGTTTGGGGTTCAAGGGCCTGGCAGGTACAAGGCACTGAGGCTTTGCACCGTGCATGTCTCATCCCGAATCATATGTTGTTTCTAAATGTAACGATTTCCCAGACCACATGCTTTGGATTGGCTACTTCTAAATAGTTAAACACTCCTTCTTTCCCGGAGTTGGAAGAATATGATGGTTGGAGTAATTTTACTCAGTTGTCCATTAGAGAATTACAGACTCTACTTCTTAATTCCTCCTTTAACATTTCCAGTATGAATCCTAAGGGTTGGCTGCTTTGGCACCGTAGCGCTGATGCTTGCCAGAATAGATTTTTGAATTTAACTGACGGTTTTAAAACTGTTAGATCTGATCCCAGATTTAGCGTAGGTCATACTGTGACCTCGTATTCTGTAGGCAAATTGTGTCAAAATTGGCTGAAACATTCAACTTTACCTGCGGTTAAGGATCACCTTTCCAAACTAAATGCAGATGTGGACTTGAATGATTTCATTAAAGGCCCGGCTAGTGGCAGGTCGAAAAGGTGGTTATATGGGGTTTACAATGAAATTTGGAAGCTATCACAGATTGAGGCTGCTACACGCCTTAGGGCTATTGATCAAGCAAATCTTGAGAAAGTGCTTGCAGTTGTTGACAATAGCATTAATGTGCTTTCCTCTAGAATTTACACATTGGATAATATTGTGTCGTCAGTCGTCGATATTGTACATGATGAAGTGTCTGTATTATACCATGGTCAAAATCAATTACGATCAATCATGCAGTTTGCATGGACCCTTCAAACTCTAAAAATGGGTAAAGTTCCCTGGGGGTACATGAACGTTTCTTCTGTATTTGCACCGTTTAATTTGACTGAAAAACAACGCTTACTTTCAATGCGTGATGCTTCCTTTTCTATGTTACATATTGAAAGGTTAGAATCTTTACCTTTTTCCGTGGCTGAAGCCACTGCTGCAACGTGGCTTATCCACGGTTTAATAACGCTGCCTTTTGCTTTATATAAGTTTTCAAATTGCATGAAATATGTACCCATAGGTCGTTATGAACCTTTAGGTAGCGGTTTCCTTCATGAAGTCTGGTCACTCCCATACACATACAGATGTTTTAAGGATGACCAGGAAGTTTATCTGACAGGGGAGGAGTGCACTGAGACGCCAGATCATTCTTTAATGTGTAGACACATACAGTTACACGGTTCATGCAACAAGGACCGACCGAATATGGCTTGCGTTTTACATGGCACGCCAGTTCCTGCAATCATCCCCACGTTTAAATTGTTAGAGAATGGTAGTTATTTAATGCTCAATAATGAAAACTGTTGTGGGTTAATTAAAGGTATAGCTTTCATAGTAACAGTAAGTGAGCGGGTTATTTGCTGCAGAAATGTGCTTTATCCTCCCACACGTGAACATAGGGAGTCTTCCATCTGGCCACAGATACCAACCTTGGGAGCAGAATTCAGCGGCATGGCAAGAATAAGGGCTCTTTTGTCCCAGAAAGAGGTGGCCTTGAGCTCGGCCCGTGAAACTTTCGTGCTTCACATTGCAAACACCCGTACAGAGGTTCAGGCTCTTTCGAATACTGATTTGCCTTTGCATTTCGGAGCAATGGTTCGAACTATCTTTAACGCATCCTCCACAAAAGGCCTTGCACATTTTTTTAAAGTTGTTAGCAGTGGTCTCGTGACTTCCTTTGAAAAGATTTTTGGAGTCATCCCTGCTTTCTTCCATTCTATTTTTTCATCCTTGTTTGGAGGGTTCCCATTTTTACTTGCATTAGCAGCTGGCACACTAGTGGTTTTTTGTCTCTTTAAATATGGATGTCCTTCCTGTGCAAGACCCCGCGCAACAGCTACTGACGCGGTTTCGCAACCGCATGCTTGAATATTATGGCACACTGCCGTTGGCGACATTGAGCACGGCATATGGATTATCTTTTCGATTCTCCTACTTCACCTGTGTCCAGCCTGTATTTCACTGCCTGACCTGTGATTTCCATTGGGCCATTAATTTGTGTCTCTGCGGACCGGTTTCTCCTGACGTCGATTTTAATCAGCTGATGAGTCCTATCATTGCTCACAAGTTGGTTTGTTCTGACGAGAGGATTATGGCCTTAGCAGTGGCGCATGGACTAATGGGTCCCTGGGATATATTGTCGGCAGCACAGACTTTCTTGGAACTAAGTTTTCTTGAAAACCCACCGAGCTGTCCTCTGATGGTTATAGAGGATCCGGTGCTGGGAGAACACGTATGTTCCTTTCATCTTTTAAATTGGATGGCTGGACTATTTTCGGATGAGGACAGTGATTTCCTATTAGAGGCAGTTGCTGCTTACTTTTCATATACAGTTTTATCATAGACACTGCCTCGGATTGACGTGCTGATTGATAGCATTTCATTGATTTTATTGACTTATTTGTCAAGAATTTTTTTATTTTACTTGCCTATTGGCTTGAGCCACGTTATATTTTTGGGCTATTTTTTAGCATTACCTTTTAAAGTTTAGTTTTGATTCATGCTCGTTTACTGTTGAGTTCTGCTCTCATGTGATGGCACTTCTGTTATCATATTTAGTCCGTTCCCGGATCATGGGGGGGTGTCATATAGCTCCTGTATATCCTTATATCGTGTTAAGTTAGCATAGGTACATTTGAGGTTTAAACGCCATTTTTCTTTCTTGCAACTTCTGCACACGACACTTAATTGTTGACATAGCTTTCAACCTAGTAGTTTGCTGTGGTGTATGTGAGAATAATATGTTATTGCTCTGATATCAGCTTTGCTTAATAAACTATGTCTGCACGAAGAGTGCTGAAGTTTCAGGAACAACACGATATGGAATTGTTATGAGGTCTGATCTCCACGCCTTCATAGTCATAACACAAGTGCAGCCTTTGCCAACTCTGGCTTCAGGTGGGATTGATATTGCTTTGCACGAGGCACATAGAACACACTTGATGCGGTGCACATGCAGAGAGAGCTGGTGTATGCTGATGTGATTCCTTCATGCTAGGACATTAAGGTATGGGCCCGCCCTAAAACAACCCAAAGAGACCTTCTTAGCTAATAATATAATATATGTGTTAGGGAGGGTGAGATATAAGTGTTGTTAACTCTTATTCATTACAGTATGTTGACATGCTGTCACCATTCGCTTTTTATGTCTTAGTAACTATGCTGGTAATTTTGCTACTGATAATAAGTATACTTGTATTATCTAAGATACTGCGCCTGAGAAGACGGCATTAGTAAATAAACATTTCAAATGCACATGTGTCTTCTTTACTCCATGTTCTGGTTTGTAATGATAATATAACGAAAGAGTGTTCATGAGTTCCACGTACCCTGAGGTACAGTAAGTTCATGTTCTGGTTTGTCTAAACATTGGGAGTTTGATATGTCCAATGAGACACTGTAGCTAGCTCGGTAAGGGGTGAGTTGGGTACTAAGGTGAGTTTTGGGTCACCCTAATTCGCCGAGGTTCCACTCCTCTGTGCACAGTTCTGTGTGAGAACAGAAACCCTGCGACAGCACCTGCTATTATTCCAACATTCACATTACTAGCAAATGGGAGTTATTTACTATTAAATAAGGAAGATTGTTGTGGGATGGTTGCCGGAATTCCTTACGTGGTTACTGTCAGTGAGCGTGTAGTTTGTTGTAAAAATGTAATGTTTCCTCCTCCGCATGGGAAGCTTGATGTTTCCATCTGGCCGATGATTCCGACCTTGAAAGCAGAGTTCAACAAGATGAGCCATATAAGAGCGCTATTTTCCCAAAAAGAGGTCGCCCTCACATCTGCTCGTGAAACATTTGTCCTTCACGTGGCAAACACCCGCACGGAGGTGCATGCTTTATTGAATACTGATTTTCCCTTCCATTTCGGTGAGTTGATTCACACTGTCTTTAATGCATCCTCCACCACAGGGCTGGCTCACTTTTTTAAAGTTGTTTTCAGTGGCCTTGTGACTTCTTTTCAAACTATATTTGGTGTGTTCCCGGCATTTTTCCATTCAATTTTTTCCAGCCTGTTTGGTGGATTTCCCTTAATGCTGGCTCTGGCCGCAGGCGTACTTCTGTTGTTTTGTTTATTTCAAAATGGATGCACGTCCTGTGTTGCGAGAAGATCTGTCATGACTGTTGCTGCTCCGCAACCGAATGCTTGAATATTATGGAGCACTGCCTCTTGCTACCTTGAGTGCGGCTTATGGATTATCGTTTCGATTTTCCTTTTTCACATACGTCCAGCCTGTCTTTCATTGCCTGAGTTGCGATTTCGACTGGGCCCTGGATTTGTGTCTCTGCACTACGGTGTCTCCCAATGCAGATTAAGATCAACTTATGAGCCCCTTAGTTGCTCATGAATTGCTTTGTTCTGGCGGAGGGATTATGGCCTTTGCAGCGATGCATGGAGTCCTGGGACGTTGGAATTTTTTCACAGCGGTGAAAGATTTCTTGGCACGCAGCTTCATTGAAGAAACTCAGAGTTGCCCTCTGATGGTGCTAGAGGCTCCGGTAATTGAGGAACATATATGTTCTTTCCCTTTGCTTAATTGGATGGCTGACATGTTTTCGGATGAGAACAGTGACTTCCTATTGGAGGCTTTTGCTACATATTTTGCATATACATTATGGCGCCGCGGCTAGGGCGACTGACCGTGGATGCTGGAGATCATGGTTCGATCCCTGGCTCCGGCAACAGGGGTCTGCCCAGCACCATGCGACTCTGGGTAATAGCTCGCTTAATCTTCCCAATGGCCCCCAGCGCCGAGAGACCCCTATGGGGGTGATTTGTGCACTATTCAAGTACTGGATTTATTTTATTTATTTATTTATTGAGTTGTGTCATCACTTCTCTCTCTTCCATGACTGAGGTCACGAGTTGGACATCGGATATCTTTCTATATATTTTTCTCTCAGTTTCATTTTTTTCTGCCCAGACCTATTGACTTCACTATGTCTATGGCTGGAATTACTTGATTTGAAGTGCATTCAAATTATGGAGTTTTTTGTTTCCGTTTTTTCCCTGTGGCAATTTGAACTTGGTTCTGACAGTCGTTCTTGAACTCTGCTTTCCAAATTTGTCCTTTGTCTTATCCGTGCTCGGATCAAGATAGGGTGTCATGGGGATGAGCCTTGCATTTACACTGTGTTAAGTTAGCATGAGCTTATTAGAAGTTTAAATGCCATTTTTCCTTTCTGCTGCCTTTGCCCACAGAACACATTATTATAAATGTTTAGAGCCTAGCGGACTGTTTTGCTTCACACGAGAATAATATGTTTTTCTATACTAGCAGCCTTGCTTGGTAAGCTTTGTCTGAACAGTGAGTGCCGAGGCCTTCAAGGTTATTTCAACACAGTGGTTGTTGTTCAGTCTGATCAGTGCACGTTCTAGACATAACATATATGCAGCTGTGGCCTCCTCTGATTTTGGCACGTTTAATAATGCACTGCGCAGGCATGCTCACACACTTGGAGAACATTCGCATGCAGAGAGCTGGTGTAGAAAATGATGTGATCCATTTCTACTAGGACCAGAGGTATGGGGCCGTCCTTGTAAACCCAAGAGACCTTCTGTAGATATAAAATAACCTACTAGCAAGGGAGGGTGATTTCTAGGTGTAATCTAGCTTTTCTTCATTTAGCATTGTAACATGCTTTCTCCCTTTGTATTTTATGGAATAGTAACTATGCTGATAATCTTGTTGCTTATAATATGTCTGCTTGTATTAGCTAAGATACTGCGCCTGAGAACACGGCACTAGAAATAAATATTTCAAACTTGCACGTGTCTTCATTTACTCCCCGTTTTGTACTGGTATGAGAGTATAACGATCGAGTGTTCATGTGTTCCACATTGCCTGAGGTATTCTAAGTTCCATGTTCTGGGTTGTCTAATCATTGTGGATATGTATGAACCAATGAGACACTGATTGTTAGTCTGGTAGGGGATTTTGGCTACTAAGGTGAGTTTTGGTACACCCTAATTCACTGAGGTTCCAAGTCTCTATGCACAGTTCTGTGTATGAGCAGAATGTCTGCTACACTGTCGCTGGGCACTTAGCCCACCCACAGAAGTGAGGTAGCATTTTTATCTGGAGACCTGGGGGAACACGGGGTGGTATGAAATATGTGTGGGCCCGGTGATCCCACAACTTACCCACACAGAAATATAGAAAATGTGATTTGTTTAGCTAAATTGTGAGTTTTGCTGGGGGTTCTTCTCCAGCACCTTTTCCCATTTTTCACAAAACCCCAAATGTAGCTGTATTTTGGCAAATTTCTCAGTCCTCTCCAGGGAAATCTGCAAACTGTGGGTACCTTTAGAATCCTCAGGATGTTGGAAAAAAAAACGTACATTTCCAATAGATACCTATGTGGACAAAATGTTATGGGGGCCTAAGCGCGAACTACCCCAAATAGCCAAAGATAATGCTTAGCATGGGGGTGGAGGGGGAGGCCTGGAGCATAGGGAGTTAAGCTTTTAGCAAGTGCACTTTATCATGGATATGTTGTACTTTACAAACATCTTAGCATGAGCCCTTTTTTAATCTTGCACTTTCTGAGGCACGATGCACTTTATGAGGTACTAGATTATGAAAATTGGTACACCATGACACTTGTGAAATATCTTATGGAGATCCTGTGGGATCGATACAGCAGCACGATGAGCACCATAGGGTGACCATAATACTGTAATCATAAATTCTATATCCATAATGGGCTCAAACCCAACTAGCACCTCATCACTCAAACAGTTTGTTAGATTCAGCTTCTCCAATAAGCAAGAGGACCAGTCTCCCACTCGTAATTTCCATCACCATGTGCATCAAATGTTAGTCCTGTATAAAAAGCTGGAGCCAAGATAGTGGTGAAAAAAGTGAAAAAATTGAAAAAGTGACAGAAGAGAGGAGCAAAGATTGCATATAATTCAGAAATTGTATAGAGAAGGAGATAACAACAAAGAACAATCTGTTAAAAATTGGTTAAAAGCAAAATGTATGAAAATACTGTACAAGTTCAGCAAGACACAAGAAAATTGGTAAACAGGACATCAAAGCAAGAATAAAACAAATTGCTTAACCTGAGTGAACAATCATCTCTTCGTCTGTGTTGAGCCCCATAGGTAACTTGGTATGGAGTTCTACAATGTACCTTGACTCAAGGCTGGACAATGGCATAGCTGTTTGCTGCAGAATCTATTGTGTTTTATTTTTCAAAGTGCAGCAGTTCGAAAAGTGACCAATATGTTTTGGCCGTAGCCTTCAACTGGGTCACAGAGTTTATGTATAGAGTGTCCATTTAAAGGGACCCGACCATTTAACACCTCCATTGAAACAACAGCCAGACTGCTCAAATGTCATTTTGTTGAGTCCAACAGTGTAACCCATTGCAATCTTCATTGATTCTCAGATGCTTCAATTCACCTGCTGCAGGACAAATATCAACATTTGCGGATTAATTATGTACAAATACATTGCCAGGGTAAAGTACCAGGGTAGGCATACTCGTATATGTTTTAACACTGTACTGTCTAAACAGGCGGGATTATAGCTTCAATTTTGAAAAGTTTCAATATGAACACTCTAATAGATATCTCTCACAGTCGCCATAATAACTGCATGATCCAAGATCATCGGTTGCTTAGATGATTCGTGTGCAAAATACAATCTGAAAAAATACAGAATTGCTGTTCAGTTACAATTCTGGAGTACCCCAACGGTTCCTCTGGTATCTCTGCACTCTTTTGAATTTGCAATAAGATTCATTTTACCCACACAATATATCCACACAATATATAGTGCAAAATCCAATGAGCAAAATTGAATAAGTGCTGATCAGATTCAATCTTGCAGTACCCCTACGTTTTCTCTGATATCTCAGTATTTTTTACATCTGCATTAAGATTCATTATATCCAAACAACCGCATATTGGTTTTCATAAAGCATCGAGCAACCATCATGAGGGTACCAATGCTGACTCCAGTACCTAGAAAGCACATTGTGTCTCTTGAATGCAATTTTATTCATGGAGTACCTTACCCAAATTTGTCATGAATACTCATTAATAGTGAGGTATCTAATGTTCATGTTCTGATACCTCAAAAAGTGATTTTTGCCTCATGAAATTAATACTTTCAATAAGAAGCATCATTCCCATATGGTGCACATCTTGCTCCTCAATCGATCCCACATAATCTGCATAAGACATTTCACAATTGTCATTGTGCCCCAAAGTGCAAGGTTGAAAAGTGCTCATGCTAAGATGTTTGCAAAGTACAAAATATCGATGATAAAGTGCATGTGCTAAATGTTTAAGCATCCCATGAAGTATAACCTGTCCTATATGTACAATTATTCTCATAAAGTATGTCATATTCAATATGCAGGTGTCCTTACTCAGAATATACTCACACTGCACAAGGTGCATCCAGCACCAGCTATTGCTCTTCAATCTATTGTATAAATACAAACAGTATAAAGTTTACACTGAGATTTCTATTTCATTGTCCAGGAGACTACTTCTCCCAAAATCATTTGCTGTGATGATAAATTGTCATGTTTCATGTGTAAGGTATTTTGGAGTGCACTTTACTGTTCTAATGCCATTGAGAAAGCCGCGAGGTGAAACGCGTCTGTCAAGGGGGGGTGGGTCAGCACCAATAAAGCATTCTTGCTTTAGATCCTTCGAGAGTGCCTTTCCTCTTTTCAAACAGTACGAAAAGTATGACGTTGCAGTAATATATATATATATATATATATATATATATATATATATATATATATATATATATATATATATATATATATATATATATATATATATATATATATATATATGCCAATCGACCTCACACAGTAAGGATGACGACACCGTGTCTTTGACAAGAAATACATTTAATTGTCGGCTGTTGTCGGACGCATTTAGCTCTCCAAGAGATTATTAAAGTTTTTCAACCATTTTTAAACAGTGTTGCAAACTGTGTCACGTGAAAACTACTACCATAATAAAAAGTGAAGACAGACTGGTAGTTTATCGTGGATACCAATACAATTCATTAGTATTGCTAAAACCAATTTGCTTTTTCAATTTCATAATGAATTGTATATTACAATATTTATGAGCCGCTTCAAACTCTATTTAACATTCTAAATCATGCTTTTCCAACCACTTATTGTTTCAATCCCCAGTGGGCATTTATACAGAAAAAGGAACGGTTAGTCATAAGAAAAGCAAAAAGAGTCATAAATCATGACCCAGTGGGCTGTTTCAGCTTGATTAAGGCGAAGAACTATGAATAGTATCTTAATCCTACATGCAATACATTTCTCGTTGTGTCCTGCCCAAGTGGGCCAAGCATCCCATTATCCCTAACCCTCTGTCTTTAAAGTGCTCGTGCAAAAATCCTAACTCACAAATACATCAAAACAGTTAAAACCACAGGGAGTATGAGGAAGCAGCACATTAATAATATTTACAAATACGTATGGAAATCTTCCATATTAAGGCCTTCCAGGATATTAGTATTCAATTCTATATTATAGAATGATTCAAGCTTTCTCAATTTTTACTCCCGGTTCCCACCTCTTGCGTTCAGTGGAATAGTATCAATTACATAGTACACCAGGCCATTAGTGTCTTTGCCATGATATTGTTCAAAGTAGCGTGTCACTGGGTAAGGTTTAGCCCCATTTTTATAGCTCTTAAGTGCTGAAAAACTCTTTTATGTACAGGTAGAATAGTTCTGCCGACGTACCTCAGACCACAAGGGCACTGAAGCACGTAGACAGCAAAATCAGTTGTACAAGGAAATGTACCTTTTATTTTTTATTTTTCTTAGAGAGACCTGAGTTGTGTGTATATATATATATATATATTTATTACCTACTGGCGGTCGCCAGTAGGTATATATAGTTAGGATTTTTTCTCTATGGGTTTTTTGAAAATTCTATGTCTAATAACTTTGGCGTTTGTGGACGGAATTGGCTGACATTTTCAGGAAAATGGCACATTTTGTTTCTGAGCAGCCCCTGAAAATTTTGGGGGGGTTCGTCAAGGGGGGGCCGAGAAAAAAGGGGGGTCCCAAAACGCGTTTTTCCCATGTTAATTTCCATAGGGCGGTTGGCCTCACTTTTAGCCCGAACGGCTGAATGGATTTGCACGAAACTTGGCAAAATTGTAGGGACTGGTAGCCCGATGTGCCTTTTGTAGGTCTCAATATATGTGCTCCAGTGGATTTTGAGAAATTAACGTTTAAAAAAAGATATATATCTGTAACAGCGGACCGGTTAGCGCTCTGGTTCGCGGACTTTTCGCGCAACGGAGCTTTGTGAAGCGAAGCTGATTGGTTCTCCGGCGTCTGTCAACATTCCAAACAGTCCGTAGCGGCCGCCATCTTGTCTCTCGGTAGGATCGAGAGACAAGAGGAGGTCAAAACAAAGGGGGAAATAACTATAAGGGGGCATAGTAGATCCTCGCTGACCCCCTAGGTTTGATGTGGAGGTTTTAAAAGGGCCCCGCGGGGCAAAAAAAAATAATAAAAATAATAATTGAACGGCTGAATGGATTTGCACGAAACTTGGCAAAATATTAGGGACTGGTAGCCCGATGTGCCTTTGCTAGGTCTCAATATATGTGCTCCAGTGGATTTTGAGAAATTAACGTTCAAAAAAAGATATATATCTGTAACAGCGCTCTGCTTCGCGTAACGGAGGTTTGCGAAGCTGATTGGTCATTCTGTCACTGGGCTATAGTTGGGCTACATCTGGCTGATATTTGGGCTATATTTGTTTTTTTGTGTGTCTGGCGGCCATCTTTGGGCTACATTGGGCTACATTGGGCTTCATTGGGCTACATTCGGCTAATTAGCAAATAGCTCATCGCAAACTAGGAATGGTAAAGAATCGCTATTTATTCCTTAAAGTTCGCTATTTAGGAAATGCAAATAACTTTGATGATACATATGGCGGTTCATCTCTAACAAGATAAGAAGCATAGGGATAGATTTATGATGACTGGCGCATCACCAGGGATGTGTTAGTCATTCTGTGCCGCTGTTCCGTCACCTATGGTGTGCTGCATTTACAATGCGGCGCATCACGGGGCAAAAACAGCACAGATGCGTGATGTATCTGTGCCGTAAAGGTGGCGCATTGCTGGAGTTGTATCGCAAGTGTGATGAAGCTCCAGCAAGGGTCGGGGGTGCCCCTGTCGCAGGGTTTCTGTTCTCACACAGAACTGTGGACAGAGGATTGGAACCTCGGCGAATTAGGGTGTCCCAAAACTCACGTTAGTAATCAAAAACTATTTAGCAAGCTAGGTACAGTGTCACATTGGATATAACAAACTCTCAATGTTTAGACAATCCAGAATATGAACTTATAGTACCTCAGGATACGTGGAACTCATGAACAGTCGGTCGTTATATATTTCTTAGAAACCAGAACATGGAGTTAAGAAGAACACATGTGTATTTGAAATGTTTATTTACTAATGCCGTCTTCTCAGGCGTAGTACCTTAGATAATAAAAGTACACATATTATCAGTAGCAAAATTACCAGCATAGTTACTAGTACATAAAAAGTGAATGGTGATAGTATGTTAACATGCTGTAAATGAATAAGAGTTAGCAACACTTATAAGCAGCCGCGGGCCGTGGAGGGAGTTACGGTGAGGCAGGGAGGCGGGGAGGGGGAGAAGCAGGGTGGAGAATACAAGTACACATATTATCAGTAGCAAAATTACCAGCATAGTTACTAGTACATAAAAAGCGAATGGTGACAGTATGTTAACATGCTGTAAATGAATAAGAGTTAGCAACACTTATAAGCAGCCGCGGGCCGTGGAGGGAGTTACGGTGGGGCAGGGAGGCGGGGAGGGGGAGGGGCAAGGTAGAGAGGGCTCCACCCTGCTTCTCCCCCTCCCCGCCTCCCTGCCTCACCGTAACTCCCTCCACGGCCCGCGGCTGCTTATATCTCACCCTCCCTAATACACATATTATATTATTTGCTAAGAAGGTCTCTTTGTGTTGGTTTAGGGCGTGCCCATACTTTAGTGTCTTAGATTTGAAGGAATCACATCAGCATACACCAGCTCTCTCTTCATGTGAACCGCATCAACTGTTGTGTATGTGTGTTCGGCAAAGCAATATAAAACCCGCCTCATGCCCAGAATTGGCAGAAGTTGCACTTATGTTATGAGTATGAAGTCGTGGAGATCAGACCTCATAACAATTCTGTATCGTGTTGTTCTTGAAACTTTAGCACTCGCTGTACAGATATAGTTTAACAAGTAAAGCAGATAGTAGACCAATAACATATTATTCTCATGTAAACCACGATGAACTACTAGGTGGAAAGCTAAAGCAACAACTAAATGTCGTGTGCAGAAGTTGCAAAAAAGGAAAAATGGCGTTTAAAGCGGTAATGAGCCCATGCTAACTTAACACGGTGTAAAGATATCCAGGACCTAGATGACACCTCCCCATGATCCGGAAACGAACTGAATAAGATAATAGAAGTGCCATCTCATGAGAGCAGATTGCAAGTTTATATGTGGACGGTCCGCAAGGTAAAGCATTAAAAACTAGGAAAATTTAATGCTAAAGAAAAATAAAACAGCCAAGTACTTTATCGAGTCTTAAGCCAATAGGCAAGGTAAATAATAAAAACTTGACAATTAAGTCAATGAATTGTCAATGAAATGCTAGTACTCAGCATATGAAACATGAAAAAGGTCTATGACATAACTGTGTATGCAAAATAAGCTGCAACAGCCTCCAACAGGAAGTCACCGTCTTCATCCGAAAACAGTTCAGCCATCCAATTTAAAAGCGGAAAAGAACATACGTGCTCTCCCAGCACCGGATCCTCTATCACCATCAGAGGACAGCTCGGTGGGTTTTCAAGAAAGCTGTGTTCCAAGAAAGACTGTGCTGCCGCCAGTAAATTCCAGGGACCAAGTAGTCCATGCATCAATGCCACAGCCATAATCCTTTCGCCAGGACAAACCAACTCGTGAGTAATGATAGGAGTCATCAGCTGATTAAAGTCGACGTCAGGAGAAACCGGTCCGCAGAGACACAAATCAATGGCCCAATCGAAATCACAGGTCAGGCAGTGAAATACAGGCTGGACACAGGTGAAGTAGGAGAACCGAAAAGATAATCCATATGCCGTGCTTAATATCGCCAACGGCATTGTGCCATAATATTCTAGCATGCGATTGCGGAACAGTGTCAGCAGCTGCAGGGTCGGAGGTTGCATAGGAGGGACATCCATATTTAAAAATGTAAAAAAGCACAAGAGCGTCCGCTGGTAATGCAAGTAAAAATGCAATCCACGAACCAGAGTGGA
Source organism: Lissotriton helveticus (assembly GCF_964261635.1). NCBI lineage: Eukaryota > Metazoa > Chordata > Amphibia > Caudata > Salamandridae > Lissotriton > Lissotriton helveticus. The sequence goes on from NC_136064.1 coordinate 66,369,409, forward strand.
GAAAATGGAATGAAAGGGAGCAGGGATGACTCCAAAGATTTTCTCAAATGAAGTCACGAGACCACTGGTAACAACTTTAAAAAAGTGTGCCAGGGATTTTGTGGAGGATGCGTTAAAGATAGTCGGAAACATGTTGCTGAAATTGAAAGGCAAACCTGTGTACGGGTGTTCGCTATGTGAAGTACGAAAGTTTCACGGGCCGAACTCAAGGCCACCTCTCTCTGAGACAAAAGAGCTCTTATTCTTGTCATGCCGTTGAAACGTGTCCCAAGGTTGGTATTTGTGGCCAGATTGAAAACTCCCTATGTTCATGTGTGGGAGGAAATAGAACATTTCTGCAGCAAATAACCCGTTCACTTACTGTTACGATAAAAGGAATACTTTTAATTAACTCAGAACAATCTTCATTATTGAGCATCAAATAACTACCATTTTCCAACAACTTGAACGTGGGGATGATAGCAGGAACTGGCGTGCCTTGCAACACGCAAGCCATATTTGGTCGGTGTTTGTTGCATGAATCGTGTAACTGTATGTGCCTACACATTAGTGAATGATCTGGCGTCTCAGTGCATTCCTCTCCATTCAGATAAACTTCTTGATCATCTTTGAAACATCTGTATGTGTATGGAAGCGACCAGACCTCATGAACAAAAGCACTACCTAAAGGTTCATAAAGACCTATTGGTATATATTTCATACAATTTGAAAACTTATATAAAGCAAAAGGCAGCGTTATTAAACCGTGGATAAGGCATGTTGCCAAAAAACCCGCAATCCTCTGCTGATGATGTCACTGAGCATGTCATGAATGATGTAATATGTGACATCATCAGTAGTGGATTATGGGTAATAGTATCTCTAGTTTACTCCCCTATAGCTGTCTTTCTTTTAACATAAGTGTGTGTTTCCTTCCCTTATACTTACTGTTTTTGGTTCGCTTCCAGTTCGCGTACCAGCGAGCGAACTAGGAAGCGAACTAAGAGAAATAGAGGTTGGCACAGTTCCAAATATTGTACCAATTTTTTAATAACGGGGAGGTAGTTCTGAAAAGAACTTTTTTTTTTATTTTTCTGAACATTTTTTTAATGTTTTTGAATTTTTCGGAACAGTTTTATATTTTTTTGGGTTTTTCTTGGAGGGGGCAATGAAAACGATTCATTGTAAAGGGCTCAACAGGAGCAACAAAACAAAAAAAAGAAGTATTTATTATTTTGGGCGTTTCGGACAAACTTGCATATGATAGTCAATAGCTCTGTTGATCAGAGTGATGCTTCTTTCTCCGTAGGAAATGAATCCATCGCAAAATACGCAGGTGTGTTTTACTTCACCAAATCTCATTTGTATATTTGGCACCATCTCCCTGCCCTCTGGTCCCGTTACTTCCGGTACAACAGATCTTCTGGCCATAATAGGGAGATTATCTAGGTCGTTCCGAAACTGTGCAGCACTGTAGTTGTTAGGATGCCACCTAGTCATATGGCGATGCATTGTGTAGTTTCCGAAACTGTATTTTTTGTCGGTCCCTCTGGACAGTCTATCTTGACATATAAGGCAAGTTACGTATCTTGCATTTACTTTTTTCTGACCTTTGGGAATTTTAAAAAATTGCCAAATGAAGTTTTCTTTCCGGTGAGACGTCTTGGGCTGCTCAGGCAAAAACTGCCTCTCTTCGTGCTCGTCCTCCTGTTCCTCTTCTTCTTCTTCTTGTTGAATTACAACTTGAGCAGGTGGTCCTCTCTTCCTTGGAGGTGGTGGAGGTGGTGGGGAAGCACCAGCTGAAGCTACTAAAGAAGCCATTGCTCAGTGATCACAAAGGGTCTTTCTCTCACAATGATGAAAGTCAGAGTGAGGAAAGAAGGAGGGATTTTCATCATTTGGGAAAAACAAGAGTTCTCAACCAATCAAAAGTGTTCATTTTAGATTATATGACCTAGTCTTACATCATTAGGAAACCAAAAGTGAAATGAACCAATGAAAAGTGTTATTACCAAGTCACATGACTTGCTGTGTTTACGTTAAGCGCTTTGCAGGGCCTCCCGGTTTGCTTCCAGAAACCTGCGCTTTGGCACTCGCTTCGCGTACCAGTTCGCTAACGTAGCACGTCATATGACGTATCACGCGACAACGTGGAACGTCATGCGGACGGGAGGCGTCACGATGTTGTTTTCTAACGCGGCACTTGCGGTAAAGAAACGTTTACCGGCTCGCGGTCTATTTCGCGGCATCAAGGTCAGCTAACGGGAAGCTTCCCGATTCGCGAAGCGGGAACGAAGAAAAAAAAATATTTAAAAAAAAAATTATTCATAAACATATAAAATATATTTTTGGATTTAAAGAAGAATACATTTTACAGCTACAGATATTAGCTGTTAAAAAACCAATGAAATTCACAGAAAAAACCATAGGTTATAGACCATATATAGTTAGGAATTAGCATTTACAAAACCTTGAAAATTCACTGAAAAAACCATAGGTTATAGACCATATATAGTTAGGAATTAGCATTTAGAAAACCTTATTTTACTCACACAAAACCATTGAAATTCCATATATAGTTAGTTGCACTAACTATATATCGCGCACCCGCAATCCACTGCTGATGATGTCACATATTACATCATTCATGACATGGTCAGTGACATCACTGATGACATCACTGATGACATCTCAAATGACATCACTGATGACAACATCCAGTGACTGTATGTTTCTGTAAAGTTAAAATATGTCTTAGATATTGAAGAATGAGTGGATGTATAAGTGTCTGGATGAAGGATTTAGTAGGTGCGTGACTGACTGTATGAGTGAGTGATTAAATGTGTCTCACTGAATGCATGGGTTAGTGACTAAACTGTCTTAATTTGTGCATCATTATGTCTGTTGTGATGTAAACTGCTGCATGTGTTGATCATTAGCTATACGAGAGGCTATATGTGTTATTAATTGGTTGCCCAAGTATTTCTATGGGAGATTGAGTTTGTGTGGGGGTGGCTGGGAGGTGTGTGACTCTGTGCATAGATGTGTGAGCAGTTGATTCACTAGGTGTATGAGTTCAAGAGTGCATGTGGAAAAAGCTACATGGGCGGTTGACTGTGTGCATGAGTGTATTGATGAGTGAATGGATATCTCAATGCTACATGTCATAGTAAGTACATATGTAAAACACAGTACATGTGAGAGTTGGCATATATAAATAACTGTGCATGAGAGCCACTGAATGTGTGAGTGGCTGTATGGATCATTGTGAACTTGTATCAGGGATTGTATAAGAGAGTAAATATGTGTTAGTATATGTTTGAATAAGTAAGGTGTGTATAACTGTATAGTTGAGGAAATGGAGGTGAGATTGTTTCTTTGCATGACTGACTAGGTGTGTGAGTAACTCCATGGATGAGTGACAGTGTGTGAGTGTCTGTATACACTGAGTGTATCTAAGGTTATATTAGAGTCTGAAGAGGTTTATTGTATTAGCACAAGAATGATGTCAAATGAGATGTCATCAGTGATGTCATCAGTGATGTCATTTGAGATGTCATCAGTGATGTCATCAGTGATGTCACTGACCATGTCATGAATGATGTAATATGTGACATCATCAGCAGTGGATTGCGGGTGCGCGATATATAGTTAGTGCAACTAACTATATATGGAATTTCAATGGTTTTGTGTGAGTAAAATAAGGTTTTCTAAATGCTAATTCCTAACTATATATGGTCTATAACCTATGGTTTTTTCAGTGAATTTTCAAGGTTTTGTAAATGCTAATTCCTAACTATATATGGTCTATAACCTATGGTTTTTTCTGTGAATATATATATAAACAAAAGAAATATATATATATATTTCTTTTGTTTTTTCTAGGTACATAGATGTGGAGTTAGGAATATTAAATCTATATTTCCTCAGTGTGCACTTGTAGGTGACTTTTTCCATCATTAATTGTTTTGCAATTGTATTGAGATTAATATGTAACACACAAATGTTTTTAGTGTGTATTTCTTAAGGTTTAGATTGACCATAGCTAATATAGGTTTACATTTTAAATTGATTGATGTCTGGTTACTATCCTGCTTTCTTAACTTGCCTTTTCATTGCAGGAGAAGCCAACTCCACATGTTTCTCAATGTGCACTTGGTTTTCCTTTCTCATGTGAAGTGTTTTACATAATTCTTGTAGAAAGCGTGATCAATCTGTTGCGATGCACCTGCAGAGTACAGCCTGGTCCAATGTAGCTTATAATATGCAGATACCTGTAAGACTGAACTACGTTTAGAGTACCCTCATTGTGTAGTAGCTTGAGAAAATAATGAGTTCATGTTATCGATTTGTGCCCTAACCTGATTGGTCCATTATATGGAAACCATTTGTAGGTGTTTCAAATGTCAGAATTGGTGTGATTTAAGCTAATGCAATGTAGATGAGATTTCTCTGTCAGCTTCCTTGTCTGACTTAGCAAAAACTCCTTTTTCCCAGATTTGCTAGTAGACCCTCTCCCCTACTTGGCGATTGGGGTGCTCTTCATGGGAGAACTGACTTTAACTTTTCTTTTGAGAAAACGTTATAATATGTTTCTTGCTTTTATGACTTTGAACTACACTGATTACGAATTTCAGGTATTGATTATTGATTGATAACTAATTTGATTAATTTGAATTTGCAAAAGTTGTAATCCTTTAATAAACATTTATAGTTTTAAACTTAACCACTCTCTGTCTTCCTTGTGGAGCCTAATGTGCTTGACGTTGTTGAAATGTATTGAAATTAGATGTTTAGACTCAGTTGAAATTAAAGATTCATTGCAGAGCGCTTCATGAACCTGAATGTGCACAAAGCATAGCGTTCCCTCACACTTAACTTTCTATATTTTGGTTTTGTCCATGACATAGAACAGATGACCCCATGTCATTCAGAATGTCATCTTCCAGGATATTGTTTATGCCTACAAACGTTGAAATCTAGAATGTTAGTCCAACTGGGGTGAAGCAGGTCTACGATTCCCAGAATATGCTTTGAAACCGGATAGCAGAACATTAATGGCCATACGTATCAACATTCCGTTTTGCGATTCCTAAATAGCGATTTTTAAGGAATCGCTCTTTAGAAATCGCAAAATGGTATGTATATAGGAAATCGCTTCTTTTTAGCGATTCCTTAAAATTCCTTAATTGCGATTAGCAAATTGCTAATCGCAATCAAGGAATAAGTTCCCATTCATTTCGATGGGCCAGGAGGCCCATAGGAATGAAGGGGAAATTTGCGATTCGCAATTTGCTAATCGCAAATTGTGAATATTTTCAAGGGTGCAGGGGTGTCTCAAGAACACCCTGCTGCACCCCTGAAAAAGACATGTGTGCGCATATGGCGCACATACATGCCCTAAGGGCATGTATGAGAATCACATGGCACCTTTTGATGTTTAAAAAAATGTTTTTTTTAAAGAATTCGCAACTTACCACCCTACTAGAAGTTGGTGGTAATTTGCGATTACTTAATGGCATTTTGGAATGTTTTTTTCCTTGATACATTGCATTTAAGGAATCGCAAAATTTGCAATTCCTTAAATGCAATCGCAAAATAAGGAATGGCAAATTTAGCGATTCCTTATTTTGCACCAAAATTTTTTCAAAATTACCAATTAGCGAAAATGGGTTCGCAAACGCCGGAATTCTGAGAATTTCGGCGTTTGCGCACCCATTTTGCTTTGATACATATGGCCCAAAGTCACCTGAAAAACTTGTGATGTTCAAGGGTTGGAAGGATGAATTACAGAAAATCTACAGACTCTCCAAAAAATCTACAAGGTGGAATTGCAACAGATAATGGCCCAAAACAATCATTTGCTTCAAGGAAGTGAATTTAGGTCAGAACTAGAACATTATTACTAAAGAAACATGAAGCTTGACTCAGCAGTTCCTGCTATAACACAGTAATCAAGTCCACGAGTGTGATTACCTCCGGTATTTTTCGGTATGTGGATAATTTGGTACCTCTTGAATCTGCTCGCTTTCTGGGGACTCTTTTTTTCGTTTCTGTGAGGCAGTCCAGGAGAGTACATGTGTCTAAAGCTGTCTCCTGCGTATGCAAGTTGAAAGCAGTAAACGTGATCTATTCTGGGGAAAAGTTTCCTGCCTCCTATTGACTGATCCTACTTATCTCTGCCACCATTCCATAGGCGCTGGAAGTAGGGCTGGGGAGGGTGCACTGCAGGAAAATACCGTACAGGGGTTCAAAAGTGAATGAGTAATTAAAAAGCCTTCAAATTTAGGGGCATATTGTCAAGGGACTGGACTTTTCCAACTCCATCTACTTGGGCCTACCCCTCGCCCTCGTTAAACGCATGCAGATTGCTCAAAATCAAGCGGCCAGATTAATATTTAAGAGCAATCGCAGGAAGTCGGCCAAACCCCTGCTAGCCTCCCTCCATTGGCTCCCTATAGCCCAACGGATCACCTTTAAGGTAGGCTGCATAACCTTCAAAGCCCTCCACGGCAAAAGCCCCAAGTTCGTCAATCATCTCATAAATAAATACGAACCGACCCGGGATCTTCGCTCTTCCCACTTGTCCTTTCTCTCGCTGCCCATGTTTAAAAAGAAACGACTAGGTGGATCTTGTTTCGCCTACCTCGCCCCTAAAATTTGGAACTCCTTTCCCCTGTCTATTCGGAACTGCACTAAGCTAGTAGAATTCAGGAGAGCCCTGAAGACCTGGCTATTCAAACAAGCGCACGGTTAGAGCATTGTTACCATCTGTCTCTTTAGTCACCATCTGTTTCTCAGCGCCATGAAACCCCTGGGTGACCGTGCGCTTAACAAATCCCGAATAAGATAAGATAAGGGGGTTTATCTCCGCTTTTTTGGCTTTAAAAGCCAAGAAAGCGGAGATAAAATTATCTCCCTATTACCTAGCTGCCGCTAACACCAGTTAGCGACAGCTAGTAGGAGATAGCGACCATCTTGGGCCCCACTTTGTATGTCAGTGATATTAATCACTAATGACATGCAAAGTGGGCGTGCCAAGATGTTAGCGGCTGGAAACAGTCGCTAAAATCGCTATATCCTATGACCAACTTTTGGAGATATTCGCGCTAAGCGCGAATATCTCCAAAAGCTAACACCTGCCCTGAGCAGTTCTTAGCCATGTTATCCAATGGGAGGTGGATAACATGGCTAAGAGCATTAGGTCGGTAATGCATGAATATCGCTGACTTTTCAGCGATATTCATGCATTGCGGCCGTTTTTTATCGCATTTGCGATAAACCTTGGTAATACCAAGGTTTATCTGCGATAAAAATCGCCGTAGCTCAGCGGTAAATTTTTGTCTCTAACCAAGCAATAGCGATAATTATCGCTATTGCTTGGTAATATGCCCCTTAGTTTTTATCTTTTTCACATTTGCTGTGCATTCGAAGACAGAGGTCAAAGGTTAAGCTCTGTCTTCCCAGGAAGCTTGTTGTTTATTTTTCTTTCTCTGACTGCAAAGTAAAAGGATTTATGTGACAATCTTGATGGGTACTAGGGGCTGAAAAGAAAGACTATTTTTTCTAGCACACAAGAACATTTCAATGCCAGAAAACAAAGTGTACACATATTTCAGAATATATCAGAGTTAGGAAAGCACAAATTGAGCACATTTTTTTGTAATTCTGAAGAGAGGTGGAATCTAATCTTTTAATACTATTGAAACAACTCAATACACTAGATGATGCAATTTCCACGCATTATTGTTTGTGTGCTATATTTCTGTTCTCCACTCTGCACCACTCTACTCTATGCTATTCCACTAAGTGACACTTTACTCCACTCAACGACTCTGTGCTCCAATCTATACCACTCCTTTCTACTTCACTTCACTATATGCCACTCTACTCCACTCTACACGACTCTACTCTAAGCCATTCCACTCCATGACACTATACTGCACTCTATGCCACTCCACTCTTCGTCATACTACTCCATTCCACTTTATACCCCTCCACTCTGCTCCACTGTTCTCCACTCCAAAGCTTTAAATTCCACACCACTCCACTCTACGCCACTCCACTCCAAGACACTCTATTCTATTACACTCTACTCCACTCTATGGCTCTCCACTCTATGCCACTCCACTCTAAGCCACCCCACTCTATGCCACACTAAACAACTCCACTGCTACTCAACTCTATGCCCCTTCACTCTGAGACACTCTACTCTATTCTACTCCACTTCACTCTATGCCACTCCACTCTACGCCACTCCACTCTACACTAGTCCACTCCACTCTATGACACTATACTGCACTCTATGCCACTCCACTCTTCGTCATACTACTCCATTCCACTTTATACCCCTCCACTCTGCTCCACTGTTCTCCACTCCAAAGCTTTAAATTCCACACCACTCCACTCTACGCCACTCCACTCCAAGACACTCTATTCTATTACACTCTACTCCACTCTATGGCTCTCCACTCTATGACATCTCAACTCTACTCTATTCCATGCCACTCTATGCCACTCCACTCTAAGCCACCCCACTCTATGCCACACTAAACAACTCCACTGCTACTCAACTCTATGCCCCTTCACTCTGAGACACTCTACTCTATTCTACTCCACTTCACTCTATGCCACTCCACTCTACGCCACTCCACTCTACACTAGTCCATTCCACTCTATGACACTCCACTCTACAGTACTCGACTTTGGTCTATGCCACTTCATTAAAAGTCACTTCACTCTACGACACCCTACTCCACTCTTTAACACTCTACTCTATGACACTCAACTCCTCTCCACTCTATGGTACTCCGCGCAACTCCACTATACAACCTTCTACCCCACTGTACAACACTCTATGCTGCTACACTCTACGCCACTTTATGTCTCTCCACTAACTCCACTCTAGGACACTTTACTCCACTCTATGCTACTACACTGTATGTCACTCTATGCCACTCCACTCTAAGCCACTCCACTCTACTCCACTGCACGCCACTCCACTCTCCGAAGCTCCATGCCAGTTTAGTCCACTCTACACCACTCCACTCTACGTCATTCCATTCTACTACTCTCCACTCTATGAAACTACTCCAATCAACCCCACTCCACTCTACCTAATCTACTCCACTCCACATTACTCCACTCTACCCTGTACTATGCCACTCTACTCTAAGGTACTCTATGCCGCTCAACTCTACGTCACTCTATTTCACTCTCCAAAAATCTATGCTAATTCACTCTATTCCACTTCACTCTACAGTACTCAACTTTTGAATATGCCACTCTGTGACTTTAATTATAAGCCACTTCACTCTACGACACCCTACTCCACCCCACTCTATGACACTCAACGCCTCTCCACTCTATGGTACTCTGCGCAACTCCACTCTACAACCTTCTACTCCACTGTACAACACTCTATGCTGCTACACTCTACGCCACTCTATGTCTCTCCACTAACTCACTCTATAACACTTTACCCCACTCTAAGCCACTCCACTCTAAGCCACTCCACTCTACTCCACTGCACGCCACTCCAGTCTCCAAAACTCCATGCCACTTTAGTCCACTCTACATCACTCTACTCTACGTCATTCAATTCTACTACTCTTATCTCTATGAAACTACTCTAATCAACCCCACTCTACTCTACCCACTCTACTCCACTCTACCCCACACTATGCCACTCTATTCTAAGGTACTCTATGCCGCTCTACTCTGCGTCACTTTATTGCCACTCTTCAACAGCCTATGCCACTCCACTCTATGCCACTTCACTCTAAGCCACTCCACTCTACTTCATTGTACCCCACTCTATTCTACGACGTTCCTCTCCACTCTACAACATTCTGCTCCACTCTATGTCACTCCGCTCTATGGCACTCTACAAAACTCCAGACCCTTTTAGTCCACTCTACGCCACTCCAGTCTACCCCATTCCAACCTACAACACTCCACTTTACGAGACTTTTGAATTTGTCTGCCACTCCACTCTACTCCACTTTATGCCCCTCTACCCTATGCCACTCTACTCTTCGCCACTCCATGCCACTATGCTCGATTCCATGCCAGTACTCCACTCTATGCCTCTCCACCATACGCCACTCCACTCTGTTCCACTCTAAGCCCCTCCATACCACGCTACTCCACAACACTCCATGGCACTTCACTCCATTGTCCTCTATGCCACTAACGTTTAGTCATGCAGGTGTATAACATGGCTAAAACAATTTGGGAAAGAAAATAGGTCTCACAGAGGTGAGAGGTATTGGCTTTGCCAGTGCTTGTTTTTGTTTCGCGTTGCTTGCTCGGATTTTTGACTAGTGCAATTAAAATTACTACTGAATTGAATGATTTACTTAAGCAGTTTAGATCTCGCTCTACCCCATGAAAAGCCCAAAAGCAGCAGGCTGTGTGATTCTAGACACACTGGGCCCGATTCACAGAACTAACTTAAGACAAAATACTAAACTTACTACCATTTTGGTATTCACAGAAGGCACTTACTCATTTTGGTATTCACAGAAGGCACTTACTCATTTCGGTATTCACAGAAGTTAGGAATCCTAACTTTAGGACTCCTAAATGCCTTCTGTGAATACCAAAAGTCTTACAATTAGGATTTTTCTCAGTTTAGTAGTAGTAAAGTTAGGACTCCTAACTTTAGGACTCCTAAATGCCTTCTGTGAATACCTAAAGTCGTAAAGTTAGGATTTTTCTCAGATTAGGAGTAGTAAAGTTAGGAGTCCTAACTTTACTACTCCTAAACTGAGAAAAATACTCATTTTAAGACTTTTCGTATTCACAGAAGGCATTTAGGAGTCCTAAAGGTAGGAGTCCTAACTTCTGTGAATACCGAAATGAGTAAGTGCCTTCTGTGAATACCAAAATGAGTAAGTGCCTTCTGTGAATACTAAAATGGTAGTAAGTTTAGGATTTTGTCTTAAGTTAGTTCTGTGAATCGGGCCCACTGTCCGCCAGTCTGGTGGAGGCAGCCTGCAGATGTGTGCTCCATGAATCCTACTTTAGAAATGCACTTTCTACCAGGAGAAATCATCAGTTTGAATGGCTCTTCATGGGAAAATGTAAATGATTTTGCTCTATTATGCATCGGACACCATTGTTTTTCTTCCTAATTACAGAGGTGTCAGAATGGGCTGTCATGCAAACTCTCTATTTTTTTCTTCAATCAAGCATTGCACATTTTTATTATTTTTTTATATATAGCGTGAACTTATGCCGCAGGTATTGAAGCGCTTTCCATGAAGACCAGTTAGATTGCAGATGGTCGCATTCATTTTAGGTTTTTTTGGGCATGGGCAGATTAAGTGATGTGCCTAGAATCACAAGAATGTTGAACCATCGCCAAGACTAGAACCTGGTCCCCAGTTCACCCAGTCGCAGCTCTGGCCGGATTTCCACATCCACTCTCAATCATTCTCCCATTTGATAACTCTGCTCTCTCTACGGCCCTTTATGCCTGGGATATTCAGAGTGGGCCTTGGTGATGGGGATGTGTTTCCAGCACTAAGAGCAGATCAGGCGGCTAATAAGCACCTCCAGTTTCTCCATCTCTCATTTCCAATCCTCCGATAGGGGGAGCAGGAAGGGAGATGGAGTGGGAGACATCAGCCCCTAGGCTGCACTGCCCCTAGACCCAGCATTAAAACAAGCATTGGCAAAGCCAATACATCTTGCCTAAGTGAGATCTATTGGGTTTGTTATTGTTTTTAGCCATGATGCAGCTGCGTATAGATTGCAGAGTGTCCTTGATTTTCTCTTCACGAGACCCAGTTGTGCAGGAGACAGAGGAGCGGGCAGACTCCGGCTGCGGGTTCTCGATGAACCCTGGTACCTGCCCAACCCATTCTTGGGAAGTGAAAGTGCCACGTGCTTCCTAGCAGGTAGGGAGCCATGGACTGAGAGAGTTATACCCCTTACAAGGGCGCTATCACTGCCACCAATGACGGGCTTTGCATGACGGCACGCCAGAAGGTGTATGCCACCCATGACGGGCTTTGAATGACAGTGGGGTAGGAGGTCCATGCCACACGTGACGGGCTCTGCATGTCATCAGGGCAGGGGGTCCATGCCAACCATGATGGGCTTTGCATCACAGCAGAGGAGGCAGGAGGTCCATTCAATTCATGACGGGCTTTGCATGCCAGTAGGGCAGGAGGTCCATGCCACCCATGACGGGTTCTGCATGACTTTTTTTTGTATCAACAACAGGAGCCAAGACCCATCAACTGTGTTGGGATTGGGGTATATTATAGTAGAAAGATATGGTATCCCAACTGGTATTATTCGAAGGCAATAAGTGAGGATATGAGTACAACATTATCCACAAGGAAGCAAGGAGACTCTATATCATTATAGCATGTGCTCAAGGCATCTTTTATGTAAACATTTTGGAACAAAGGCAGAGAAAAAAAGCATTCAGCAGTTATTACAGCACTGCATTAAACAAATAATATAATTGAGAACAACCCAAATTGCACGTGGTGTTCAAGGTGCGTGAGTGAAAAACCAAGGTAACGACGCATGTAACAATGTGGACAGCGTGGGCGGCGCAAGGTGACTGGTGCAGAAATATATACAGTGAATCAAATGGTACAAGGTGGTTCCAGGTAATTTCAGGAGTTATTGTCTGTTTTGGTTCAATGTAATCTTCGTGAACCACTTCGTATATTGCGCCTATGATCGCGCTAGAGGGTCGACGGCGTTTCGATCCATATAATTCAGGATCTTCATCAGGACTGGGTCGAGGGCAGTGCTGAGGTGAAGAAAACCGGAGTAAATCGACACGGCTGAGGACGTCAAGCCAAGGGTCATGAGAGAATCGGAGCCAAAGGCATCGGTTGTGGATCCTCTGATCAGGGGGGCAGAATCCGGGGGAATCGTGTTCGTCGGGGCTAGCGGTCAAGTATCGCTGTACGTGGGGGGCCCAAGAAGGAGAAAATCCTGACAGCCGATCCGGGAATGATCGGGGGGGGTAGAGAATGGATCTCTGTCAGTCGGGTTTGTAGACTGAAGTTCGTGCGAGGCTTGCGTATCCTTGCACGTTCTGCATGACAGCACGGCAAGAGGTCCATGCCACTCATGACGGGCTTTGCATCACAGAAGGGCAGGATGTCCATGCCACTCATGACGGGCTTTCTATGTTAGTAGGGCAGGAGGTCCATGCCACCCATGATGGGCTTTGCATGTCGGCAAGGCAGGAGGTGCAAGTCACCCATGACAGTCTTTGCATGACATCAGGGCTGGAGGTTCATGCCACCTATGACAGGATTTTCATCACAGCATGGCAGGAGGTGCATGCCACTCATGACAGTCTTTGCATGTCGGCAGGGCAGGAGGTCCATGCCAACCATGACGGGATGTGCATGTCGGCAGGGCAGGAGGTTCATGCCAACCATGATGGGCTTTTTATGTCGGCAGGGCAGGAGGTCCTTTTGACCCATGACGGGCTTTGCATGACAGCAGGGTAGGAAGTCCATGCCACCCATGATGGGCTTTGCATGACAGCAGGGCAGGAGGTTCATGCCACACATGACAGGCTTTGCATGATGGCAGGGCAGGAGGTCCATGCCACCCATGATGGGCTTTGCATGACACCAGGGCAGGAGGTTCATGCCACCCATGACAGGCTGTGCATCACACCAGGGCAAGAGGTCCATGCCACCCATGACAAGCTTTGCATGTCGGCAGGGCAGGAGGTCCATGCCGCCCATGACGGGCTTTGCATGTCGGCAGGCCAGGAGGTCCATGCCACCCATGACGGGCTTTGCATGTCGGCAGGGCAGGAGGTCCTGTAGTGTAGTTCCTATATTCCCAATAGGCTCTGCGCATTGGAATAATATACACTATAGATTTGACATAGGACTGAGGTCAGTATGTCTCTATCGAGTATACTAAACTTAATTGTAAGTGCCAGCTAGCTCAGAGGTCACTAGAAATGTTCTCGAATACACAAGAAGGGATTAGTTTCTGACAACCGCATAAACATGACAACTTTGTTTCCCCGAGAATAAAACGTATCTTCAGAGTCGTGGAAACAATAGATAACTATTTTACTCAGTCAATCTTGCATGCTTTGTTTCTACAGAGTTGCAGAGAAAATAGAGAGACGGGCATTTCAATAAAAGGGGTTTATTGAACAGTCTTCTTTCTCATGCAAGAGATGTGAACTGCTACAATCGTTAGACAGAATGCAAAGTATGATGCGTACAGCGTAAACAGTAATATAAAATAATACTGAAACAGCATTGTCAAGTGGTATGACATATAAAAATACATACATAAATAACACAGGCTAAAATACTCAACTGGTGCTTCTAAAATACGCCTACCCAAATGTACCTAACCTAGGTCTAGTACGAAGGAAGAAGTGTTTTCTTTAGCATAGGTGTTAGTTTTGCCAAGAATTGCCAAAGGTTTCTCTAGGTTCTAATCTGCTCCATACCTTAGAATGAGAGAGGTTGGTATCTCTTTCACGGACTCGATTTCCCAACACCCAGCAAGGGGAGTCAGAAACACTGGAGCTGGATTTCTCGGCAGAGGAGGTCAGCTTCTAATCAGTGCATTAGCTGGAGAGTTGCCTTCCTTCGGCACCTGCTGTAGCGAGCTGTGTCGTGCAAGTAGGTAGTCGAACTGCACAGAACCACACAGTGCTTTGCGATAGCAAGTAAAGGTATATTTATGCCTTGAAGGTGTTTAGGAATGCCAGCTTTGACATAAAGTCGGGCATATGAACGACAGGAATGAACCCCTAAGGAATAGATGTTCATGCATAATAAATGTGATCTTGAAGAAATCAATATTCAAGCAAGGGGAAGTCTCTAACGGCTTAAGAGTCTGGTTTACCAAGAAATCATTGTGACGTAGATGAACGGATGTAAGTAGCCATGCCTGCATTTGGGCTGCATGGGCTATGCCTAAATAAGGACTGGATTTCTATGCCTATATAAGGGCAACGCGAATTATACCTATATAAGGGCATGAATCGGGAAATTAAATCGGAATCTAAAATCGCACACAACACCCACTCCACTTTCTTATGTACGATTTTCACTGAATACTAAGTCCTAAACATGTTGAAACATATCTAAAATATATCTACACAACAAGTGCTTAAATCCCACCCAAAATACATAAAAAATGCATTGATACTGGTTGTACACAAAAAGCATTGGTGCTGTACGCATTCAAAGCAATGTTTCATTCTAAGCATATAGTTGACATTTGAAAATGCTATCTGAATGAATCATGAAAATATACATTTATGAAATGGCTCGTAAATACAGAAGAAAAAGGTGCAGAAACATTTCATGACAGATTACATATAACTGTTTGTATGCGGACAAGGTCAAATATTGTCTCTGGAAGTATTTCAAAGAATTTTTGTTGTCTATGAATAGTTCTACTTTAAGCAGATTACCTTGTGCCAAAAAATTAAAAATAAAAATTTGAAAGAAAAAATTAATCATAGAAAAAAGAGTCTCAAAGTTAGAACTTTGTTTTGAAAAAATGAAGGTCGAATTCAAAGTCTCTCAGAACACTGTGTGCCAAATCAAAAGTCAGTGTTAGGGCTTGAAATCTTCTAAGTCTGTTGACAAAAAAACTGTCTACCATTGTAGGTGAAAGTCGGATTACCTTGTTTAGAAGATTAACCGCAGATAGATGCGAAGCATCGCCGTCAGCATTGGTCGCATTAGCAATGTTCATAATGGATGGTACATGCGCGCCTGTTTCCTCTCGTACCTCAGCAGTAGCAATGTGCGTCTGTGAGATCTCAATGAATGCCGTCATCAGAATTGGTAGCTGCTGGGGACAACACAGTGCATGGGCCGTTACTGGTTCAAGCAAAGTATCAACATCCTTTGGCATGACTGATGGTAGAGTGAGACATGTGTCTAAAATGCATTCTTCTCCGCATAGCAGGCAGCGTAGAACAGGTAAGATGCAATCTTGCCAATTTGGTCTGAATGACAAAAACCATGTGGTATTTAGTTCTCGTATACGAGGTAGTCCCAAAATTTCGACGATGCGCTCACGATACTTCATCGCCAGTAGAGTTGTCTCCATAGAGAACTGGGTGTCGCTGGGGAATTGGCTTGCCATATCTCAGCAGTAGGAGCAAAAATAGTATCCCTGCAGCAAGTCCCAAAATGAGGGGCAGTCCGCCAAACACAGAGTGCACGAAGTTTGGAAATACTCCTTGAAACGCTTCTAAAGGAGCTAACAGTCCAGAAAATACGGTCTTAAATATATGTACAATACCGCTCCTATCAGATATGTTTAAGATACGACTTAAAATTTCTTAGAAATGTATAGAGCAGTTTGTAGTTAAGAGGGCATGTATCTCGGCAGAAGTCCTTGCGACTTGCAGATCATAGGTCTCTTTGGCCGAGGTCAGTGCCACCATTTTTTGCAAAAGAATGGCTTTCATTCTGCTTAAAGTATCAATTCGTATAGAAGAGATGTTCAGTGAAGACCATAAAGGCGACTCCCTGTCTGTCTTGGTTTTAGGAAACAATACTTGCATACAGCAAGTGACCCTGGCTGACACAGTTACTAGATATAGTATGCCTGGCAACATGCCACAGCAGCTGTGTTCGCTCAAAATGAGGTAACTTCCATTTGAAAGTTGTCCAAAAATGGAATCAATCACTGCAGCTGGTGAAGCTTGCAGGTGGCATGATAAATTGTTAGAGGAACCTTCGCAGGCCCCGTGTAAGTTTATACCCTGACAAAAGAGAGAACCGCTTAGTGCGTTTTCACAGTTTTTCCCGCTAAGAAACACTTCACGTCCCCCACTCCAAAATCTATGTGTGTACGGTAATTCCCAGGATGTCTTGATGTATTCTTTACCCAACCTTTCATATGTGCCTGCTGGTATATGTTTTAGGCAATAATGAAAATGGAAAATTGAAATTGTAACAGGCAGAGTGATTGTTCCATATATTATCCATTCAATAGCTGTTTTTTCTGCTACTGTAAATGGCAATCTTTCCAGTTTTGCAATGCTCAGCACCGTATAATTTGCTCCCCTTTGTGGCAATTTGATCTGTTTATCAGTGAGATTGAATTCTGAAAACAGTGACGCAGTATTGATTAAACGCCAAGGCACATAGCCTGAACAAAGGTTTTGCAACGTCCAACCTAATAGCATGATAGAATGTAATTGCGACTGACTATGTTGCAGCATGACCAAGTCCTGTTCCATGATGTCTATGGCAGAAGACACTATGCTGTCCAATGAATATATCCTGGATGACAGAGTCGTTAACCCATTGTCAACCACAGAGAGAGTTTTCTCCAAATTAATACGATCAATTTCTCGTATTCTGTCTCCAGTCTCTGCTTGCGTAATCTTCCATGCATCATTATAAGCAGCATAGATACCGGCATAAATAAAACATTTATGACCCGGTGTTCTTGGTCCTAGCAAGAATTCCCTAAGATCAGCGCCATCTTTAAGTAAAGATAAGTGTTGCTTTATATCCTTAAGTGTAGATCTTTGTAGCCAATCAAGGCAAAGCTTCCCTACCCTGTATGTTGTTACTATTCCAGGATGCTGTCTTTGAACATATCTTGGGTCCGGCCTATTGAATGTGAAACCCTGTGTTTCAGGAATCTATCTTGACAGTTGTTTGTGTCTGTGGGCCAGATTAACCATTTATTCCAATCTGGATCTGCTCTGTTGTGAAGCAAAATAGTATGTACGTCGACCTCCCCCTCTGAAGTGTTATCACTATCAGGTGTAGGTGTAGGCGGGTTGTTCATGTCTTTTATCTTGGCTAACCCAAGGCAAGACGTTTGTTGGACAGTGTCATTCAAAAACATAATTTGTTCAGGGATTATACAGGCTCTAAACATTGCTTCTATACCTGCCAATCTTTTGTACCCCAGACAGTTTTCATCTCAATGTTGTCTTTCCAAAAGTCGAAACCTAGTTTAGAAAGCTGGGCATAAAAGGCTGCAGGATAAATCTGTTTGGTATTTGTCAACATACTTTTCATTCCTGTTTTGTTTACATTTTTAAAGTAAAACGTTTCTGGATTGGATACATTGAACCCTGAAAAGTACGGAAATTTCATAGTAAATGTTTTTGAGCTACCCTTTGGTGGCGTAGGACAATGTTCCCATTTGTTATACATTAATACATTTCTAGGATTTGCAGATTTGTGCAAGAAATGATGACCATAATGATTATAACAATACATTTCACAGTCTGATGAACCTTTTAAATATTCATGATTTGTAAATACTGCGGACATTTCTAAGTCTGACATCATGTTATTAACAGTCTCGAAGTCCCAATCATCAGAAAAGGTACTTGATGAAACAAAGTCACATAATGAAATCTTGAATAAGTGTGGAATCTTCGACAGCTCCGACCGGCCAAAAATGTCATAATCCGTTTTGTCCCAAGCTATACCACCAGGTATAGGAACGGCTGTGATGCTCACTGCTGACAAATCTCTTTGTTCACGGTGGGATGATTTGTGTGGCTTGAGGATTAAGTTGATGTTCCTACTTGCTGTGTCCATTTTGACATATCTTCCATTTATCATCATTCCCAAAGTTATTACCAGAGTCAACCAAAGTAGAAGACAAAAACACACCCTACACAATCCAAAATTCAATTCATGGTGAAACCAGATAAGTCTTTTCCAGGTGATGAAAAAGTTCAGTTGCTTGTTCTTTCAAAGTTGTTTTTGCTGCCGTCGTTTTAGGTTCACTGGGATTCTCAGAAAACGTATCAAAGTTAATGAAATAGGCAGAGGCAGTTCTGTCAATTGTCGGTATTGTGTCAGGATTCGTTGAAATCGCTGGAACCTCAGGATCACTTGTTACATTTCTTCAGTCAGATGCTACTTCATTGTAGTCGGGCGTTTTTGGCAAACTGGTTTTTAGGTTTCAAGAGGTACAAGTTCCGTTGCTTTGTTGCATAGTCCTTCATTTCGCACTGTAAATTCTTCAAAGGTGATGAGTCTCTCAGGTTGAACCTCTTGAATAGTAGCTAGAGCTGGGCGTCCGCTACATTGGTGGAGTCCACTTGGCCTACTGCTTATTATCGGCCACATGATGTGGTTTGACCAAGTCGATAGACACAAACCTGTTCTCCTTTTTACCAGCAAGGGCCGGCAATAATACTGTTCTTGATCCGTGGATTGCTAGGACAGGTACTGGTTTTCTGTAAGAAGGCCCAAATACTTTCTTGTCCGCAATCTTTTTTCTGACTAGATCACCAAGCTTTGGGATCCAGACAGGCCTTGCTGGGACGGTCGGTTTTTCCTCAGTGGTGCTGGGTTTCAGGATCACGTAACTTTGTTTCGTTCCTATTTCTTTTAAGTCCTGTAAAACAGCCAAACGATCTTTGATATCAAAATCTTTCTGGTCCACCACTGATGTCTGACAATCAAGGTCCGCAATCAGCATTCTAGTTCCAAAAAGAACCTCATATGGAGAGTTACCTCCTAGAGAACTTCTTGGCAAGTTGTTAAGACTACGTTGGACACTTATTAGCTGTTTGACCCACCCATCACCCGAACCTAATACCCGAGCTGTTATAGATTGCTTTATGTCCTGTTTTTTTCTCTCCACAACCAAATTTCCCCCAGGATGGAATGGACTAGAGTACCGCAATGCAACGCCCAAATTGGCCATGGCCTCCTTGTAAGCTCGAGAGCTAAACGCAGGACCCTGGTCAGAATGTAGCGTGCCGACTGCGTATGTGCCAATAAAGACTTGCAAATCTTTTATAACAGTTTGAGCATCAGCCAAGCGCTGATTCCACATCCAAATGAATCTTGAACACTAATCCACTGCGATCATGATATATTTATAGCTGCAATCCCTCTGTAAGGGAACGCAGTGGTCCAGGTAAACGCAAGCTAATGGTTTATCTGAAATTAACAGGGGCGTCTGCGCAGGACGTTTCACAGTAGAGACTTTCATCTTTTGGCATATTTCACATTCCAAAACATAGTTTCTGGTTTGTTTCCTCATGCGTGGCCGCCAGTATCTCTGTTTTAATAATGACACTGTGGCGGAAACACCTACATGTGCAGAGGCGAGCCCTTCATGTGCTGCTAAAATTAGTATTAATCAATGTTCCATGTTTGGAAATACTCTATCCCCCACTCCAGGAATTCGAGCAAATGGAACATTGTTCGCATCAGTTATGTATGAGTATTTGAGTGGAAACCCTTTAGGTAACGTTTTACTGAGAAACAAGGATTGGTAGTGGTATTTCCCAAATGGGAATAACTGCGCTTACACTTATTATTTGTACAAAGAAATTCAAATGGGCTTATAATATGATGTGACACATCTAGTTGAGACGGAGTGCTAGACAGACCACTGTCACTCACTACCAAGGGTGACTGTTACCAATCAAAAGGTTGGTAAATCGACACATGCAAACGAAAGGGTCAGAGGGAGCACAATCCTAAGTACATGTAAAGCAAATGACACTTTTGGACAAGATACCCAATCAAATGAAGTCCATGTATGCTTAATTCTCCATTTATTCAAAGGCTTCACAGTAGATAATCAAAGCATCAACAAGAGCAGCCAACACGTGTTTCGTCAGTACATCCAATCCGTACCATGACTTTTTCAAGACTCGATGAACGATTAAGAGTGTTATGGATCGTGGCCTTGCTCATGAACCAGAGTTCGAGAAGTCTTGTCTTGGACCTATATCATATATGTGTATGAGCACTGTAAATTAATCTTCAAGTTAAAACTTCCTAGAGGTAGATGCTATAGCTCTCATACTGGAGTGCAATTCCAACCCAGACAATCAGAGATAATAGGCTGTTGATTTGAAGTGGTAGTGGTCCACACACAAATCTATTAAGCAAATCTTAATGGGCAGTAAAATGTCAAACCAAGACGATATGTATGGTTTTGCCCTGATAATTAGACAGTCCCCAGTAGATAAATGGCATTGGAGAAAGTCCTAGAGTCAGTAGTGAGTGGCGAAGGCACAGGATATTTAAGAGCTAACGTTTTACCACTGTCTTTGCTTGAAGCATTGACAGCTAGCATTATTTCGCCATCTATTTTAGTTTTTGAACGAGTGATTGCAGCTATGGAACCCGTTTGCACAGCTGCCTTCGCGGCTTCATCAGCCAATTCATTCCCTTCACCGTGAACGGCATCACATTGATGACTCAGCATATGTATCACGTGAGTGATTTGTAGTCCTTGTCGTAACTGAACTGCTTGTTTCCAAAGCATTTTATGCTTGATTGTGCCACTTTTTGCATATATAAATATTCATTGTAAGATTGAACACAATAATATGAATCGAACGCTATGAGTGTGGGTGATTCGCGGTCTGTATTCTCAAGTGCCATATTGAATGCTTGTAGTTCAGCTCGCTGAGCTGTACAATCTCTTAGAGATTGTGTTTTAGTGACCATTGGTCGGAATTTGCCCTTGCGCCAACGACCTTTAACGATCGTGCACGCCGCACTATAGGCTTGTTTACCCCCGTAGCGGGTTGAGCTGATCCGTCAGTATAAATTAAACATTCATACTGCTATAGAGGCAGAATTTCATTGGGCAGAGGACATTCTTGTTTGTATTTTAAAAATGCATGTGTTTTGAAATAAGGATCAAAAACGTATTCAACGTCTGTTGCAGCAAGAGAATTACATCTCGGATGTAAAGCTTTAGCATTAGGAATGCTTGCTTTTGTCACTGCCTCTAAGGCAGGTAGAGGTGTAACGACCATAATGCGCTTACCCTGTGCGTGGGGTATCTACTTTGCAAAAGCAGTTTGAACAACTGTCAGAATTTTTTCTGTTGAAGTAAATTTCTTTCTGCCTGTGTGTACAAATGTGATTTGTAAGCTATTGGTACTTTTTCACCTTCGTTAAAAGTTAAGTACGTGAATCCGCATTGTCCTGGAATGATTCGGATCACTATGTTGCGTAGGTTTACGCTGGTTTGCAAATGTTTTGTAGCTAACATGTCTGTTTGCAATAAACACAAAATTTCAGTGTCTTTTTGTGTCCAATTAACTGTTTTAAAATCAGGTTTGATTAATTCGTAGGGAGGTTTAACCCTTTCTGGGTTATTTAGAATGTATGTTCTTCAGAAATTCAGGAAACCGAGAATCGACTGTAAGTTTTTGGGAGGTTGGAGCAGCGCACACTTTTCTAAAATGTTGGCTGCCAGGCTTTTGCCTTCACTTGATAATTCATATCCTTGAAAAAGGACGTTGAGGTGGGCAATTCTTGATTTCTTAAAATTGAATTTATATCCTTCAGAGGCGAAGCCCAATATAATGATGTTCACCCTGTTCAAGTGCCTGTCCAAGTCATCGTCTGTTAGATAGATGTCATTTACATATGACAAAGCTTCGTCATCATACGTTTGTAGCAACTCTGTTACCCTCGCTGAAAATAACCCAGGACTATTCTTGAATCCCTGAGGGAGGCAACAGAAGTGATGCTGTATCCCCATTATTGAGAAAGTGGTCAAATACCTACTTTCTGGTGCAATGTTTTGACAGAAGAAACTGTTAGGAATATCTAATGGGGTTTTATATTTTTTACGCACAATGTGTTTCATTAATGCTGTACTTTGTGCATTTTGCACTGCAAATATTTTGCAACAAGAATTTAGACTCCTAGGATGAGCGCCATGAGACTCCTAGGATGTGATTTGTCCGCTATACAAATGCCCCTGACTTGACTGACTAGATGTCTGTAATCCAATACTAGACGATATGTAAGGTCTGGTTTGGAGACAGGAAACAAACGATTGTTCATTGACGAGGTGCATGTTTCTATCACCCCTTGGTATTCAAGTTGATCTTAGATCTCCCTGACCTGTTTCTTAGCTTCTTGCTTAACTGGGTACTGCCTTTGTGCAGTTGGTTGATTTTTTAACTGGATTTTATGGTGAGAAGAATCCTCATCCCATCGTACATGATTCTTGTTTAATGCGGGAGTTTGGGCTACTGCCCATTTCCTTTTTAAATGAATTGGAATGTGGTTGGAGAAGGCTGGCATAATGATGTCTTCACTATGTGAGCACTCCCTGACAAATTCTGGTGGCCAGTCTTGTTAAGCGAGAAGAATGTCATAACAAGAGACAAGCGCCGCCGGTCGGACGGGTTTTGAAGCCGGACTCTGCCGCCAGGCCAGGTCGCTCCCCCACCGCTCCCGCGCTCCCTGCTAGTGCTGTACCCTCCGCCTGCTGCCCCTCGCCGCTGCTGGAAGTTCGAGGCCCTCCTCCACCCGTAGGCTCCCGCCTGCGCCTCATCCCTGGTGGCCCAGTGGTGGGCGGTAAGTATGTAGTCTGACCTTTTTCCTCCGTCTGTTTTCTTTCTCCTTGACGAGACGCGCCAGAGGCAAGCCCGTCTGCGCCTGTCCACGCCTGTCCGCTCCTGAGCCGCGCCCAGCGCCTGACCCCTGGCCCCCACGCACCCCACCGCACTGAACCCAAACACAGCTACGACGCTGACTCGCTCCACGCTCTCAACACCGGCCGAGACCAACAATGCATCCAGGCCACCCCGAAACGCACCCACGGACCCCTCTCCTGCCGCAAATGCAGCTTCACCTGCAACAGAACCACCAAACCATCAAGGACCAGACCCAATCACCTCCGCTGCATACTCCTCAACACCCGCTCCGCACGCAAACACGCCGTCGAACTCTGGGACCTACTCGACAACACCACCCCAGACGTAGCCTTCCTGACTGAGTCGTTGTGGAACGACTCCTCGGCTCCAGACATCGCCATTGCCATCCCAGACGGCTACAAGATCACCCGCAGGGACCGCGCCAACGCCGTCGGAGGAGGAATTGCCATTGTCCACAAATCCACCCTCAAGGTCATCACCCACGCAGACGGCACCCTCAACACTGCGAACACCTGCACTTCCAGATCCACACCAACCCCAACACCACTCTCAGAGGGATGCTTGTCTACAGACCCCCCGGACACCAGGCCCAGGTCAGCGACTCCATCGCTGACCTCGCCAGCATCCACACTCTCGCCTCCACGGACTACATCCTCCTCGGGGATCTGAACTTCCACCTCGAGAACAACAACGACGCCAACTCCGCCACACTGATCGACAACCTCGCCAACCCAGGCCTCAGACAACTCGTCACCACTCCCACCCACGCCGCCGGCCACATGCTGGACGCCGTCTTCACCACAAGCACCCACATCTCCTTCACACACACTACCGAACCCCACTGGACAGACCACCGCTGCATTCACTTCACCTTCAAAAAACCTGCCACGCACCACCGCACCCAACAGCTGCCTTGCCGCTGCTGGAGCAAAATCACCGAAGACCAGATGACCACCACCCTCTCCCTGAACAAACCCACCGTGCCCACCAACCCGGATGCCGCAGCCCGCAACCTCAGACAGTGGATCAAAGACTGTGCCAACACCCTCGCCCCACTGAAGAAACCCCCAACAACCACGCCAGCAAGAGAGCCTCCTGGTTCACCGACGAGCTCCTGGCCTCCAAGCGCGCATGCTGGAAACTGGAGAAGAGATGGCTCCACTCCCGCACACCGGACAACCACGCAGCCCACAAGGACACCACCCGCAGACACCACCACCTCATCAGATCAGCCAAGAGGTCCTCCTTCAAAGACCGACTGGACAACAGCACACACAACAGCAAAGAGCTCTTCCGCATCGTAAAAGAACTCTCCAACCCCTGCGCCAATGCCAAAGACATCCCGCCCTCACAGGAACTGTGCGACTCCCTCAACATCTTCTTCCACCGAAAGATCGCTGACATCCACGACAGTTTCAACGCCACAACCGACCTGACCGCACCAGACCCCACCCCTCCTGCTAACACCATCAGCATCAACCTCCTGACCTCCTGGTCCAATGTCTGCGATGACGAGACACGCAAGGTCATAAACTCCATCCAATCAGGATCACCGACGGACCCGTGCCCGTACCACATATTCAACAAGGCAGGCGCAGCCATCGCACCCCAACTACGGAAGGTCATCAACATCTCCTTCAAAACCGCGACTTTCCCAGAAAGCTGGAAGCACGCCGAAATCACCGCCCTCCTCAAGAAGCCCAAGGCGGACCCCAAGGACCTCAAAAACGTCCGGCCCATCTCCCTGCTCCCGTTCCCGGCGAAGGTCATCGAGAAAATCATCAACATGCAACTGACCCACCACCCAGAAGACAACAACATCCTGGACCCATCCCAATCATGATTCAGATGAAACCACAGCACCAAGACAGCCCTCATCGCTGCCACTGATGACATCAGGTGCCAATTAGACAACGGCGAAACTTCAGCCCTCATCCTCCAGGACCTATCTGCCGCTTTCGACACAGTCTGCCATCGCACACTAAAGACTCGCCT
The DNA here is from genome assembly GCF_964261635.1 of Lissotriton helveticus. NCBI lineage: Eukaryota > Metazoa > Chordata > Amphibia > Caudata > Salamandridae > Lissotriton > Lissotriton helveticus. Next base: position 66,394,781 of record NC_136064.1, read on the forward strand.
CCATGAAGCCGGTATCCAAGAGAAGGCCCTCGACTGGACCACGTCCTTCCTCTCTGGCAGATCCCAGAGCGTCCGCCTCCCGCCTTTCCAATCCGAAGCCACCGACATCATCTATGGCGGACCCCAGGGCTCCTCCCTCAGCCCGACGCTGTTCAACATCTACATGGCCCCCCTCGCACAAGTGGCCCGCCACCACAACCTCAACATCATCTCCTATGCCGAAGATACTCAGCTCATCATCTCCCTCACCAAGGACCCACGCACTGCCAAAACCAACATCCATGACAGAATGAAGGCCATCACCGACTGGATGAGGAGCAGCCGTCTGAAACTGAACTCGGACAAGACGGAGGTCCTCATCCTCGGGCCCAACCCCTCAGCCTGGGACGACTCCTGGTGGCCTACCACTCTGGGGACAGCAGCGACACCCACCGACCACGCACGCAACCTGGGATTCATCCTCGACTCCACCCTCTCCATGTCCAAACAGGTCAACGCCGTCTTCTCCTCCTGCTACAACACCCTCCGCACCCTTCGCAGGATCTACAAATGGATCCCGGTTGAAACAAGAAGAACGGTTACACAGGCCCTCGTCAGCAGCAGGCTGGACTACGGCAACGCACTCTACGCCGGAATCCCAGCCAAACACCTACGACGACTCCAGCGCATCCAAAATGCCTCCGCCCGACTGATCGTCAATGCACCCCGCCGCTGCCACATCACCCCCCACCTGAGGAACCTACACTGGCTCCCCATCGACAAGAGGATCACCTTTAAACTCCTCACCCACGCACACAAAGCACTCCACAACGCCGGACCAGCCTACCTGAATAGCCGACTCAACTTCCACACCCCCACCCGCCAGCTCCGCTCCGTCAGCCTCGCCCTCGCCACCGTCCCCCGCATCCAACAAACTACCTCCGGCGACAGATCCTTCTCCTACCTCGCCGCCAAGACCTGGAACACCCTTCCTACCCTTCCTACTCACCTACGTCAGACCGAAGACCTACTCGCCTTCAGAAAACTCCTCAAGACCTGGCTATTTGAACAGTAGCGTCGCCCCACCCCCCCTCAGCGCCTTGAGACCCGCATGGGTAAGTAGTGCGCTTTACAAATCCCCCTGATTGATTGATTGAACCTTTAGAAAGTCGCTCCCAAAAGAGTGCTCTCACTTTTTTTGGTATGTCTCCCTCCATCCGGAGTGTTACTTTATATAACTTATGTGGAGAACTAACCCTGGTATCTGCAGTTTCAACTTGAATGAACTCATTCAAGTCCACTGTCTCCAGAGGATCCATCAAGTTCTTGCGAACTATGGTGACTTCTGCTGCGCTGTCCAACATTGTCTGAGCCCATTCCCCGTTCTTGAGTTGTATCCTCAAGATCCTCGGCATGTCTGATTTTTAGACCTGCTACCTTCTTTTTGGTGAATTGAGGTTTCTTGTTTTTCTGAACGTGTTGATCGTCTTTGGACTTCGCGCGTTCTTCCTTGTTTTCTGAACGTCCTCTTCTTTCGGATTTCTGTGACGAAGTCTGAAAGGTACCAGAGGAACATATATCAGTATCTCAAATTATCCTTATTCCTTTTAGAGGGCTCCTTTTGAGGAGACCTACCTCGAGAATGAGAACGCTTCTCTTTAGAAGTTTGTTTAGTGTTTTCCCACTTCTTTTTAGAAGGAGTAGGAGTGCTTTTAGTAAAGACCTTTTCAGGGCTTTCAGACAGTTGGGGTTTCACTGGTTTCCCACTCAGACTGTCCCTGCCTAATTCTTCATAGGATGTTTTTATTTTTCTGGCTAGTTCTTGTGGTTGCTCAGTTATATCGAATTCCCTAAATTTCTGGTGGATCACCACAGATGCTGCTTCACCTTTAATATTGCCTAATATTATTGCTGAGAACTGTTTGAAATCTTTTAATAATTTCATACCCAAATTTAAAGCAGGCTCCCTGTATTCATTTTGAATCTGTTTCAGGAAGTCAGGTATTACTGCCATAGACGGAACACCATGTGTTTTAGTGTAGATTGCAGCAAAGACTGTACCACAAGTGTTGCAGTCTTCCAGATGTGGTGCGATCCCCATTGATAAACAGATTGTTAAAATCCTGTGTTTCTCAGGAGGGTTAGTATTGGGAAATACTGCTTTGATTTGAGTAATTTTTGAGCTATCCAGAATGGAATTTGTTCCCGTTTTGCAGGTAATTTACCAATGACTGAGTGTAGAGTCTGTGTTGCTATATTTAGTGTATTCTCCAGGTGAGGGGTATGTTGTGGAATCATTATTGCAGGTTGGACTATAAGAGTCCCCATGACATATTGAACCAAGTGTCTATAAATTTTTATCAACTCTTTGAGTTGAATTCGTAATTCTACATCTGACATTTCATTAATGCCAGGATGTGGTGTATAGCTGGCTAAGACCGACCATGCTGCTCCTGGTCTACCTAGTGGACCGAGCCTGGTAATATGATTTAAATGTTTTAGGGCGCCTTTCAACCAGAGCTCATGCTCCTGGAATGTTAGTGGAATTTCAATATCCTCGAAAGGAATGTTTTCCTCTGGTGGTTCATCTTCTTTGTAGAAGTGAAACACTTGTGTTACTGGATTTTCTTCAGGGAAGACTATCCATGAATAGAATACCTCTGTCTGGTGATATTCATGTGCCTCTATCACAAAAACTGCCCTACCTCCTCTCGATGATAGGCCATGTTTTATAAGTTTTATAGTGATGGCGTTCCTTAAATTTAGAGGAATGGCTGTAGCATCCTAGTCGGTTTCTTGGAAACCTGAAATGTTAAAAGCTGGATCGGCCGCAGCTCCACCGGCTTCGGTGTTGTTATCGCTATCCAGCATTTTGTTGACTGAAAGTTTGCAGAGCAAGTTTCAAGGGAACAAAGATAAGGTACACAATATTTTGGAACACTGTACCCTTCAACGTTGAACAAACCAAAAAGCTAATACATAGGATTTTTCGTCCTACTCAGCTATGGCGGATTTTCTCCTTTTACCCACTCCAGACGTCTATTGGATTATTTACGGAAAAAGGGGTCTCTGAGAAAAACATGACTGAGTTACTCCAGTATCTAGTGTTAAATTAGTGCTTTTTATCAAACCGTTGGGCGCCATGTAGTGTTGTTCCTATATTCCCAATAGGCTCTGTGCATTGGAATAATATACACTATAGATTTGACATAGGACTGAGGTAAGTATCAGGTACATGCATCATTGAATGTGTTTGCGATTCCTTATTAGCGATTTTTAAGGAATCGTAAATAAGGAATCGCAAAACGGCATGCATGACAAAAATAGCGATTTTTTAAGGAATCGGTAAAATTCGCAGATAAAATTGTGATTCCTTGTATTTGCGATCTCGCAAATTGCGAAATCGCAATTAGCGATTTAGCAAATTGCGAGGTCGCACATTGATGCATGTTGATGACATCAGAACCAGGAAGTGTGCTGTCCAAGCCTCATTTTCATTGCTGAGGCTCAGGGGAGGAGGGAGCTGGCACTGGGAGCAGAGGAGAGTGAGAGGGAGAGAGACTGAGTACACCTGGAAAGAACAGCAAAATGGAATATGACAATCAAGCACAGGACAGCCAAAGTTCAAGGAAGAGAAAACTTAAATTCTCTGAAAAAGAATTAGAGACTCTAATTGAGGGTGTAGTGCACAGCAATGACAAGCTGTTTGGGAAAGCCTCACTGAAGGTACCTGAGCAGGAAAAATGTAAAATATGGATCAGGATTCAGAACCAAGTTAATGCCATTGGGGTGACTCACCGTTCAACAGAGGAACTGAAAAAGAGATGGTACGATTTGCACAGTCGTGCCAAGGCGCGCATTGCAGACCGTTTGAAGGAGGCACATAAGACAGGAGGGGGCACACCACCAGACACAGGAAACACTCCCATGGAGGAATTGGTGGAGTCAACCATCCAGCCTGATGCTGTTGTTGGAGTCACGCAGCTGGACACCTTCGGAGCTGCACACACGTCTGAAGGTAAGAGAAATGCATGTTTAAATTGCCCCAAGTACATAAGTCTGGATGTCAGCTGAGCACAGCAAAAGCACACACTGTAAAGCCTGTACTACTATTACATTACTAAGGGAAGTGCATCATGGGAGTTGTAGTCAGGCTAAGTACTGACAATGACACACACACACAGATATGCCAAAAATGGTTAGAAATAGTGTAGCAGATGTCCAAAACAAAATGAAATGTATTAATTGTGAACTGTGACATGACCTCACAAGCATACATTGATGCAGTTTTGCACTGTTTAACCTCACAGATGCAGAACGTAATGAGGTCGGGGACAGTGATGGTCTGGAAATGCACAACAGCAGCGCATCAGAACATGAGGACACACCAGCTCTGCAAACTACCCAGTCACGTGTGCCTCATTCCCGTAGGTCACGTGTCCCAACACTGCGTCCCATGGCATCCGATGATGAGGGCAATACTGCACCTGCAGTCAGTGTACGGCAAACATTCATCGCAACATCCACACCAACACAGATCCGGAGAGGCAATTTTAGATCGCAAAGGAGAAGATGCAGAGCACGCAGACCACAGCAGGTGGAGGCGACAAATCCAGTCTGGGGTGGCTTGGAGGGACAGATGCTCCGTTCACATCGCCTGCAGAGCAAGAACACTCGGTTAGTGAAGGAGGAAATTGCTAAGATGTCAGGCAAAATTGCAGTACTGGTCAGTAGTGTCCAGGAACTCACAAAAGTCATGCAGGAGGGGCATGCATCGCGCAACAGACAACACCGCCAACTGATGCAGCAACTCAAACATCAAGGAAAGACCAACAATTGGCTGGCCACAACACTGCTGGCGCATAGATCAGTGACTATGCAGACGGAAATGTGTCATTGGAGTGGAGATGTTGCCAAAGCACTACACCAAGTGACAAATGCAGTAGACATGATGAATGCATCTGGTAGTCGAGTGCACATGACTGGGCTGGATGAAAGTAGTGAGTGTGCCTCAAGCCTGAGCAGTACAACAGTGCCTGTTGCAAGTGCAGTGAGACGCACTACTCGCAGCGCCACCCCATCCACTACCAACGAAAGGCAAGAAGATGCTGCGGCAGACAGACGTCTGGGTGTTCGAGGGAACAAACGCTAGGCTACCATCCTCACATTTGGCTTTAAATGGTGACTTAACCATTGACACGCTGTGACCTAATCACTGAGTCTCAAGTACATTTCATTTTACTTTTGGACTTATTTTTTTTATTCAAATGAGTCTTGTGACATTTGTCACTTTGGATGTTTCCTTCTGTTCCCTGGTCACAATTCATTTACATAAAGTATACTTTGCATTGCATTTAATGTGTTTGTGTCTTCATTACTCACCTCAGAAGTAATTCTGTGTAATCTCCAATCTGCGCCTGCGCCCTTCTGCTGCGCCTGTGCCTTGTTGGGCAGGGTGGTGTGGCACTTGTTGGTTTCCATCCTCCGAGTCACTGTCAGACAGCTCCATTTCCAAACATCCCTTTGTTGCTATGTTGTGCAGCATGGCACATGCTGCCACTATCTTGCAGCATTTGACGGGACTGTATTTCATTGCGCCTCCGGTCTTATGAAGGCGTCTAAATCGGCTCTTGAGCAGCCCAAATGTTCGCTCTATCACGTTCCTTGTAGAGATATGTGCTGCATTGTATCTCCTTTGTGCGGCTGTGGCTGGATTGAGATATGGTGTCAGCAGGTAATTTCGCAAGGCGTATGCGCTGTCACCTACATGTGAGGGATAAAAGGCTATCAGTTGTTGTTTTAGTTTTACATTTGTACAAGGAATGGAATGATGTATTGCACATAATTACCTAGCAAATGTCCCTCTCCAAACTCTCCCCTTGCTAGACGGGTCTGAATGCCACTTTGCCTGAAGATATACGAATCATGTGCACTTGTGCACTACCAGGAAATTGTGACACAATGTCCGTTATAATGTTCTTTGCGTTACACACAACCTGAATATTCAGGGAATGATAACTTTTCCTATTGCGATACATATATTCATGAGCTGCAGGGGGACATATCGCCACATGGGTGCAATCAATACAACCCAGTACTTGGGGGAAGCCAGCAATTTGATAAAACTCCTGCTTGGTCCTAGCTATTTCATGGGCTGTGGTAGGGAAACTTATGTGTGTGTGTGTATCCGGACCATCATAGCATCAAGGAAATCTGCCAATATCCGTGACATTGCACTTTGAGACACACCTCCTGCTACTGCAATGACTCCCTGAAAAGTGCCTGACGCCAGTAGATGTAGGCAACATAATACCTGGACATGCGTTGGAATTGTATTGGTCCTATGAGTCTGTTGTGCAGGATGGGGTCCAATTCATGGATTAAATCATGTATCATTTGGCCATTCAGCCTATACTTATCATATATTTCATCTTCCTCCTGTCCAAGCAAAGTTATGCGGACTCTGAAGATGCGCTCATTAATTTGCCTCCCTCTCTGTTGAGCAGCTTGCAGCCTCATCCTCCTCGCCATCAGGTACAGACCAGCCATTTTGGAAACTGGGACCTCATTGTGGGTGTGTTTATATAAGTTTCTGGTGGCCTTCAGCTGTTTCTGATTTGCACTCATTTTTAACACCTGGTTGTGTCCCTTCATAAATTGCGATTGCAATTTTGCGAATTTTTAGAAAATCGCTATTTGCGATTTTTCATGCATTTGTATTGCGATTCCTTATTTGCGATTCTTTGCTTGCGACTCGCAAACGAGAAATCGCAATGGTTTTTGCAGAATTTATTTGCGATTCCTTAATTTTGCGAAAAAATGCAATTTTTCGCAAAATTAAGGTTGATGCATTTTACACATCAAATTGCTATCGCAATTGTGTTTTTTTTGCGATTCGCAATTTTACCGACTTCAAAAACGCTTGATGCATGTGCCTGTATGTCTCTATCGAGTATACTAAACTTAATTGTGAGTACCAGCTAGCTCAGAGGTCACTTGAAACTTTCTCGAATACACAAGAAGAGATTAGTTTCTGACAACCGCATAAACATGACAACTTTGTTTCCCCAAGAATAAAACGTATCATCAGAGTTGTGGAAACAATAGATAACAATTTTACTCAGTCAATCGTGCATGCTTCGTTTCTACAGAGTTGCAGAGAAAATAGAGAGACGGGCGTTTCAATAAAAGGGGTTTATTGAACAGTCTTCTTTCTCATGCAAGAGAGGTGAACTGCTACAATCGTTAGACAGAATGCAAAGTATGATGCGTACAGCGTAAACAGTAATATAAAATAATACTGAAATAGCATTGTCAAGTGTTATGACATATAAAAATAAATACATAAATAACACAGGCTAAAATACTCAACTGGTGATTCTAAAATACGCCTACCCCAATGTACCTAACCTAGGTCTAGTACGAAGGAAGAAGTAAGTGTTTTCTTTAGCCTAGGTTTTAGTTTTGCCAAGAATTGCCAAAGGTTTCTCTAGGTTCTAATCTGCTCCATACCTTAGAATGAGAGAGGTTGGTATCTCTTTCACGGACTCGATTTCCCAACACCCAGCAAGGGGAGTCAGAAACACTGGAGCTGGATTTCTCGGCAGAGGAGGTCAGCTTCTAATCTGTGCATTAGCTGGAGAGTTGCCTTCCTTCGGCACCTGCTGTAGCGAACTGTGTCGTGCAAGTAGGTAGTCGAACTGCACAGAACCACACAGTGCTTTGACATAGCAAGTAAAGGTATATTTATGCCTTGAAGGTGTTTAGGAATGCCAGCTTTGACATAAAGTCGGGCATATGAACGACAGGAATGAACCCCTAAGGAATAGATGTTCATGCATAATAAATGTGTTCTTGGAGAAATCAATATTCAAGCAAGGGGAAGTCCCTAACGGCTTAAGAGTCTGGTTTTCCAAGAAATTGTTGTGACGTAGATAAACGGATGGAAGTAGCCATGCCTGTATTTGGGCTGCATGGGATATGCCTACATGAGGACTGGATTTCTATGCCTATATAAGGGCAACGCAAATTGAACCTATATAAGGGATGAATCGGGAAATTCAATCGGAATCTAAAATCGCACACAACAGCCCATGCCACCCATTACGGGCTTTGCATGTTCGCAGGGCTGGAGGTCCTTGCCACCCATGACAGTCTTTGCATGTCGGCAAGGCTGGAGGTCCATGCCACCCATAACGGGCTTTGCATGATGGCGGGCAGGAGGTCCATGCCACTCAAGATGGGCTTTGAATAAAGGCAGGGCAGGAGGTCATGCCACCCATGACAGGATTTGCATGTCGGCAGGGCAGGAGGTCCATTCCACCCATGATGGACTTTGCATGTTGCCAGGGCAGGAGGTCCATGCCACCGATGATGGGCTTTGCATCACAGCAGGGCAAGAGGTACATGCCACCCATGATGGGATTTGCATGAAAGCAGGGCAGGAGCTCCATGCCACCCATGACGGGCTTTGCATGTCAACAGGGCAGGAGATTCATGCCTCCCATGACGGGCTTTGCATCACAGCAGTTCGGCAGGGCAAGAGGTACATGCCACCCATGATGGGATTTGCATGAAAGCAGGGCAGGAGCTCCATGCCACCCATGACGGGCTTTGCATGTCAACAGGGCAAGAGGTCCATGCCACCCATTCCGGGCTTTGCATGTCAGCAGAGCAAGAGGTCCATGCCACCCATGATGGGCTTTGCATCACAGCAGGGCAAGAGGTCCATGCCACCCATGATGGGCTTTGCATCACAGTGTTGAAAATTAGTACGTTCTGGTGAACATTATCTGCGCCATCTTGCCTCTTCCCCTGATGCCACACTTTTGTCGTGCGCGCCCGCCATTTTTTTAAGATGCCCCGATCAGAACGAACCCTTTTGCATGCCGCTGGCCCCTGACATAGCCCTTCGCCTTCACTAAGCCTGCACGCTGACCACCCCCTGCTTGCACCTGCCTTGAGTCATAAACCCCTCTTCGGCGCTGCTCTGCCCCAGGCCCCCATCCTGTTCCCAGCGCGACACCTCCCTGCTTCCCTTTCATGATCTCCGGCCCTTAGATGCAAACCCCCTTTTCCCCGTGTGCCCGTTTTGTCTTCCCCGTTCCCAGGCCGACACCCAGCTCTGCCGATACCATTCCTTGCCCCTCCCCGTACAATAGAAAGCGTCCCCCATCAAAGGATCCCCGGGTTGATCAAAGCCCCCACTCCATGAGACCCGATCAAACCCCCCCACATTCCGTGAATCAGCGGAATATCCAGCTGCGTGATACTCATCACCTGTTATGACTAGGGTGGGGATTTCAACTGTAAATGTGTGTGGGAACGGGCCCCAAAGGGGGATTCCGGGAATGTCTTTCCGTATATCAAAGCTTTGTCACATGTATGTAAACTATAATAAAAACCACAAACACTGTATATAAGGGGCCAGGCCTCAAACGTAAGTTAGAGCACCTCAGAACGATACCTTCTGTCCGTTTCGTTGTGTTCTCCTCCGGAGAGAATAAAAAACCTTGTTTCCTGCCTTCCAGTCTCCAGCGCCTGCCTCTTCATTGATTAATTAACTAGAGGGTCACAGAGGCCATACCGCCGGGCAAATATCGATTGTCCCCGACCCGACACAGGTTTTTACAATTGGCGTCCCTGGGTGGGCCCATCAGCGACTCGTGGATCCAGTGGGAGAGGTCCCGACGACAGAGTGAACGACTGCAACGATCGGGAGAGCTCTTGCCCAATAGACCCTCGTCTGGCAGCCGATCATCCGAACTTCACTAGTTCCGAACAGACCTCTCTCGAGTGATCTACGGTCCTGACTGGGAACCATCAGGAGTGCCGTGAGAAATACGAGAAAAAGAGGACGATCGGGCGCTGGATTCGGAAGACAAGAAACTGTCCATACGGTCCGGGTAAGGTCGTGTTACCACGACAAGTTGCGAAAAATTGCTTGATTGCTTGTTTGTTTAAAAATACTAGTATTGCTCTTTTTTATTTGTTTGGAGATTCACTGTCTGCAAACGGAGAAACAACGGGCTCTCTCTTTGCAAGCAGTGGAGGATAGGTAGGGCAGCAACCGTGCTTATTTTTTCTCCCCCACGCAATAATTACTTGAAACTGAACTGTTGTTCGCAAAACTATTGTTTCCTGGAGATTCCCTGTCTGCAAACAGGGAAGAGACCACCCTTTTTGCAGATAGTGAAAAGGGTAGGTAACGCAGATCTTTGCGGACCTACTCATTCTCCCCATTGTTATTTATTGGTCGTTTGGTTATTATCATTTTTTTTTGATCCATGAGGTATTCACTGCCTGCAAACAACGTCGAATAGAAATATTCTGTACGGTCTTTGCACCTAGTGATAAGATAGGCAGTGCTGACTTTTTAGTCCCTCGTTACGAGCCGTCATGTCTGTCTTCTCCTCACTGATAAATAGCCTGTTTAGCCCGGACCGCGTATTAGAGGTGGACCATATAGCTCCACTAGAAGGCACCCCTAATAAGGACATGTTCATAAACTATGGATTAGTCACCATAGCCTATAATAAATTGTGGCACAGGTATACCGAAGAGAGTCAAGACAAACAGTGGCCACTGACAGGATCCTTTGACCTTGATAAAATAGAAACGTTAGAAATAGCCCTTCGAAATAATAAGACAACGCCAATTATGCTCGACAGTCTCGGTATGTGGCGCAGAGAAGCTACGAAACGACAGAGAAAAGACGAGGACAAACCAAGTAGAGAAATATACCGACAGGACAACCCCAGGACACCGCTACCCACAACTTATCCCCCGACACTGTGCAAAAGACGACTAAGACTTAGGGCCAGACCAATGCGCTTTCTGTAGGTATGTCGGACACTGGAAAGCCCAATGCCCGACTCTACTGAGCGTGAGTAAAGGCAAAGGGCCGACAGGAACGACAGACCGGCAGTACGGGAAAAAGCGCGAGACAAAGAAGAACCCGACTTACATAGACAGACCAGACAGAACCACCACGTTTGATTATGCCCGATGGCACAGATTTCGCCAGGAAAATCTCAGCGGCATGCTCAAGTTCTCCTAGGTCGGGCAATGTCAAGACAGGAACCCAGCCTCGTTTCAAATTCACAGACGGAAAGAGATAATTATGACCAATAACTGTTTTATATTCGTCTTGGGTCTTTGTATGTCGTACTTGTACTGTCCCCCGTCTGAGTTTGTGTGTATGTAATGTACAAATCTGCGTCATCCCTCTACACGTGTTTCCGTGTTACTCAACCTCTGTTAGCAGAAACTTAGCATAAAAGCAACCTTGAAAGAAAGAAATGGTAAAACAAAATCCGTAGACCATTAATGAACTTGAACTTTTAATTTAGCACAACAAACAAGGAATAATAACGGTAAAACTGTAGAAAAATGAAAGTCAAACAGAACATTCGCCCCCCCCCATTCTGGAACCTTCCAAAGTTGGGCAGGGTTACGGCTACGCCCAACCAACGGCAACCCATATAAGGCGGGCCCGGCCGCCAACTCTTGGTCAGGAAATCTTCACGTATGGGGGAGCCGGAGGAGAGGCAGGAGCCAGCAGCCCGGGCTGTTGTAGGTAGTCCCGCCACATGTCCAGAGGAGAACGAGGCACCTTTTTTCCTTTTCTCTTCCGTAACAGCCGCAGCAGCTCTGGACGGCGGGATGTCCTGCACGTACCTCCACAACAATTTGTCCAAGTTGGGCTGGGAGGGAGAGGCGACGCGGACGAGCCTCTCCCACCTCCACCGGTAGGAGGTTTCCCAGCCCCCGGCCCGACGCCGAACACCCCCAGTCAGGCGATGGTGCCCATACTTCCACAGCACCGAACACACCATGGTGGCACCCCAGTACTTGCGCAGCACCGAACGTGCAATGGTGGCCATACTCCCACAGCACCGAGCACAGGACTTGGGGAACACCGGATGTGGAGAAACCTTCATGCGGGGCGATGAAAAGGAGCGGCATGGAGTGCACCGGGAGAAGGAGACGATGCGAACCAGTCTCCCTCGCCCCCCAGGTGGGGGCATCACAGCTGCACCCCAGCCGAACGTCCCGCTTTCACAAAACAGGGACCTCTTCCTTTCACTCCGAAGGGTCTCTTCCACTCTTGCAAACTCGACGAGAGTGGCCCCGGTAGGGCCTCAAAATGGCGTCTGGGTCCGCTGGAAGACGGGCCCCGGCCACTAGAGTAACTTTGACCAGCCATATAACTCGAACATTTGCCCCCTGGAGCACAAACCCCCATCTCCGACAGCATCTCCGCAGCCTTGAAGATCCTACAAAGGTCCCCGACGGAACCTTCGGCCTTTGCAGGTTTCCGGTAAGGGACGGCTGCCTTGATCGCCAACGAAACAAACATGACATTGCCACTCCTTCTGTTAGCATGAATTCTAGAACTGCCGAAAAGGACTCTGGTCCAAACTGCCAGTAATGGGAAACATTTCCCCTGATGCTGCTTCCGGACTGAGCCGGCCCCGCCCAAAATGGCGCTGGTATCAATCGGAACTTACAAACACCTCGTGGTGTTCCTTCGCACTAATATAAACTTGATGTTCTGAGATTTTATATGATCCTTTGTACACTTGGCTAGAAAAGACAAGGAGAACTCACTCGACGAACAGTATGAAAGGATCCCCGTTACAAATGTTGATTACAAATGTACAATGTATTATATTTTTATAATTGATGTAAACCTCATTTACGACGCACACGTACAGTATGCATATAGGAAATCTGATTACAACTATTGTGATTATGCTTCTAAATTATGAAAATAAATGCCCCCGAACCCCCAGCCAATTAATAGACGTTTTAGTTTCTTACAAATGAAATGAGTAAAACTTTCCGATGTTTTTTTGCTGCAAGCGACACCCCCCACTGTAGGCACTTTAGCCGTTACCACGACCGGCCAAATACGACCGCACCCTCATAATCCACATGCTGAAATAATTTTACAAAATAAAGTTTTTGAAACTATGGACGGGTATTGCATGCTTTATTTTAAAAATGTGGGATCGGTGGGAAAGTTCTTTTCTGTGCACCCTACTCTGCTCTCTCTTTAAGGTTAAAAGAAGATGGTTGCCCAGCCCCGGAGGACGGATCGGATCGACAACACGACACTCCGCCTTCAAAGTACGCGACTGACCCATGAACTCTCGCGTAGAGGAAGACCTTGACTTCCAAGGATGGGTAAAACGAACGGTGTAAATGAGGGAATGTAAAAGGAGGGTGAAATGAAATAATATAAATGTTATAAAGTACCACGTTCCAAAGTATCAGGGACCCAAGAACCGAAGAACCTTAGAACGCCACAGCGTTGAAAGAGGTTTAAGGACCCCGATAGTGAGATACATCCTTTGACTAGATACCTCGCACTAGGCACCTCTGGTTTCCTTTTTACGTTTCCCCGCACACGACCTATATGGACACACTACCCCCCCTCGACTCCAGAAACCATATCCCCGGGGACCCTGCCCCAAGGAGGAAAAGACGAGTAAGAGGTAAGTAAAGGACTTATGAATCCATGTATTTGAATGCGCGCGAATGCTGTCTCCCCCACCCCCCTTTTTTCCCTCCCTCTGCAGGTTACATCAGAGATTACAGCCGAGGTGTGGCGAAGATCTGAAGCCTCGCCATGTCTAATACACGAAGCGGACTGGCGCCGCAAGGTGGTGTCTAAGCACGCCTGCAAACTACTCACGTATCGAACAAACCCGAAAGAAATTAGCACAACCTGATAAAAAGTGATCACCCTTAAACCGGATCGGACGAATGAACCCATGTCACGTATGATGCGAAACTATGAGGGAATGTGTGTGTGTGACTGAGGCGTTGACCCAACTGGTCGAAGGACCGAGAATGCGAGAAGTGCGACAAAATGGTACCTCCTTTCTTCTTTCCCTTTTTTCTCAAAGCACGTCCCCTCTACCCTGTCTAATGCTCAAACTGCATGATTACAAGATTCTAACGCAGACCCGTGAATGCCTTTTACTGTGTAATGCACTAAATAGCCTTTCTTGAATACACTGCCACCCTCTCTGTTGCACGTGTACTATTTAGTCTGCCGTTGCACTCTCTCTCTCTCTCTCTCTCTCTCTCTCTCTCTCTCTCTCTCTCTCTCTCTCTCTCTCTCTCTCTCTCTCTCCCTCTCTCTCTCTCTCTCTCTCTCTCTCTCTCTCTCTCTCCCTCTATTTTTTTGCACTCCCACTCTTCCGAGTGATTAGCCCCGAAATTGGCAGACTGCCACCCCTAGCACACCACCTAATTGGCTTCAAATACCGTCAGTATTTGCACAAAAACTTGTCTTTAATACAATCACCCTGAGGCCGCGTCGTTACCTCTCCTTTTCCGCTAGAAGTCAATGAACCAAGGTTGGGCCGTAAGGGAAAGGACAGGTAAGACGACAGAAGTTCCCTAATCTGACCCGAAAATAAGGGAACTACATGTCAACGGCTCCTATAGTATAAAACAAGGACCTCAGAATACGCGACCCTCCCCTCCCCGAATCGCCCTGTTACCTCCCCTGTATCAGCCGCCCAAAACTGGAATTATGAAACTACCCCCCATTTCCGGTTGTGAGAGATGGGTCGATTTGTGCCCTTACCACAAGTTTCCTATGTCCCTGGTTGTTTCCCATAAAACCCCTGTCCTTCCTAATTAAGTAATCAGGCTATAAAAGGTTACGTAGGACCCAGAATGATGTTTTACAAGGTTAACAGACTAGTCCAAGGTAAAGAAATCATCAAAATGAACCCCGTAGTAGTTGAAAAGCAGGATGCATCAATAGAAAGGAAATGTTCAGCCATGTTCGTCTCTCAGCAAAATACCTGTGTAGTAACTAATTGTAAAGGAAAGTCATAGTAAATCCAACAAACCCGTCACCGGTCATTCATATGCCAGTTGTAAACACTAACATAACGGGCATTTTTCATTCTTTGCCTGGAGCTGGGAGAGAAATAGACTTTTGATTATCTTCATCTGCAAATTCACTAAAGACTGTCTTTTCAAACTTGTTTAAGGGTACTACCGTTGGAGGAGAGGAGGACCGGATGTGGGAGCACGAGGCCTGACTGCAGACTATGGAACACCTGCGACATTAGCCAAGGCGAGACCACGACAGAAAAGAGCTGCAGGACGAGGCACTGTTTTCGACAACATGAGAAGAAAGGGTCGACCTGATGCCCCTGCTCGATGTCCAGTGTCTGTCGACAAGTCCCCGCTCTCTGAATTCGGTCACACGCCCGCCTATTTGAAGTCTCTCGTTCCCCTAGTTTGTTCCTACTTTGGCCTTGCTCCATCCCCCTTTTCCTCTGACCTACCCTATGGACTGTTTTGTACGCTCTTCTTCCATTTGAACTTTCTGACAATCACCTCAAAGGACACAGGGCGAAAAGGACCTTTCCGACCAGAAACGCGAGGAAAGGGTCGTGCCCTGCAACGCAGAACTTAGAACAGAGCTGGACTCGTAGCTCCACCGCCGGTGCTCAACAGCGCCAACGAAAGGCAACAAAGAATGAACATTTGACATCCCCAATCGCCGTTTCTGCTAGACCTCATTTCTCTCCCAGCCGCCATTGTATTGATCATGCTCCAATCCGAACCTGATATATATGTAATAACCTGCCAGTACGAACTATACTTGCTGCTCATTTTTGTATTGCATTCCTATGACTTTCCTGCTAAACAAATTGATCAAAGTTTATCAAATAGGCCCACCTCCTAAAAACTAGAAACGTTAAAATGTACAACTCTTTTCATCTGGGGTTCCTACCGTTTTCTTTCTCATGACCGAGTAGAAAATGAACCAGCAAGATGTCTTGAATATGTTAAAGGGAGGACTGTTGAAAATTAGTACGTTCTGGTGAACATTATCTGCGCCATCTTGCCTCTTCCCCTGATGCCACACTTTTGTCGTGCGCGCCCGCCATTTTTTTAAGATGCCCCGATCAGAACGAACCCTTTTGCATGCCGCTGGCCCCTGACATAGCCCTTCGCCTTCACTAAGCCTGCACGCTGACCACCCCCTGCTTGCACCTGCCTTGAGTCATAAACCCCTCTTCGGCGCTGCTCTGCCCCAGGCCCCCATCCTGTTCCCAGCGCGACACCTCCCTGCTTCCCTTTCATGATCTCCGGCCCTTAGATGCAAACCCCCTTTTCCCCGTGTGCCCGTTTTGTCTTCCCTGTTCCCAGGCCGACACCCAGCTCTGCCGATACCATTCCTTGCCCCTCCCCGTACAATAGAAAGCGTCCCCCATCAAAGGATCCCCGGGTTGATCAAAGCCCCCACTCCATGAGACCCGATCAAACCCTCCCACATTCCGTGAATCAGCGGAATATCCAGCTGCGTGATACTCATCACCTGTTATGACTAGGGTGGGGATTTCAACTGTAAATGTGTGTGGGAACGGGCCCCAAAGGGGGATTCCGGGTATGTCTTTCCGTATATCAAAGCTTTGTCACATGTATGTAAACTATAATAAAAACCACAAGCACTGTATATAAGGGGCCAGGCCTCAAACGTAAGTTAGAGCACCTCAGAACGATACCTTCTGTCCGTTTCGTTGTGTTCTCCTCCGGAGAGAATAAAAAACCTTGTTTCCTGCCTTCCAGTCTCCAGCGCCTGCCTCTTCATTGATTAATTAACTAGAGGGTCACAGAGGCCATACCGCCGGGCAAATATCGATTGTCCCCGACCCGACACAGGTTTTTACAACAGCAGGGCAAGAGGTCCATGAGAACCATGACGGGCTTTGCATCACAGCAGGGCAAGAGGTCTATGCCACCCATGACGGGCTTTGCATCACAGCAGGGCAAGAGGTCTATGCCACCCATGATGGGCTTTGCATGTCGGCAGGGCAGGAGGTCCATGCCACCCATGACAGGCTTCACTTGACAGCACGGCAAGAGGTCCATGCCACCCATGATGAGCTTTGCACGGCAGCAGAGCAGGAGGTCCATGCCACCCATGGCGGGCTGTGCATCACAGCAGGGCAAGAGGTCTATGCCACCCATGATGGGCTTTGCATCACAGCAGGGCAGGAGGTCCATGCCACCCATGATGGGCTCTGCATGTCAGTAGCGCATGAGGTCCATGCCACCCTGGACAGGCTTTGCATGTTGGTAGGGCAGGAGGTCCATGCCACCCATGACGGGCTCTGCATGTCAGTAGCGCATGAGGTCCATGCCACCCATGACGGGCTTTGCATGACAGCAGGGCAGGAGCTCCATGCAACTCATGATGGGCTTTGCATCACAGCAGGGCAAGAGTTCCATGCCATCCATGAAGGGCTATGCTTGAAAACAGGGCAGGAGATTCATGCCTCCCATGATGGGCTTTACATCACATCAGGTCGGCAGGGCAAGATGTCCATGCCACCCATGATGGGATTTGCATGTCAGCAGGACAAGAAGTCCATGAGACCCGTGACAGGCTTTGCGTCACAGCAGGGCAAGAGCTCCATGCCACCCATGATGGGTTATGCATGTGGGCAGGGCAGGAGGTCCATGCCACCCATGACAGGCTCTGCATGTCGGGCAGGGCAAGAGGTTCATGCCACCCATGATGGGTTATGCATGTGGGCAGGGCAAGAGGTTCATGCCACCGATGACGGGCTTTACATGACAGCAGGGGAGGAGGTCCATGCCACCCATGAATGGCTTTGCTTGACAGCTGGGCAGGAGGTCGATGCCACCCATGACAGGCTTTGCCTGTCGGCACGAGGTCCATGCCACACATAACAGGCTTTGCATGTCGGCAGGGCAGGAGGTCCATGCCACCCCTAATGGGCTTTACATGTTGTCCGGGCAGGAGGTCCATGCCAACCATAACTGGCTTTGCATGACAGCGGGGCAGGAGGTCCATGCCACCCATGATGGGCTTTGTATCACAGCATGGCATGAAGTCCATGCCACCCATGACAGGCTTTGCATGACAGCAGGACAGGAGGTCCATGCCACCCATGACGGGCTTTGCATGTCAGCAGGGCAAGAGGTCCATGCCACCCATGATGGGCTTTGCATGACACCAGGCAAGAGAGCTATGCCACCCATGATGGGCTTTGCATGTCAGCAGGGTACAAGGTCCATGCCAACCTTGAAGGGCTTTGCATGTCGGTAGGGCAAGAGGTCTATGCCACCCATGATGAGCTTTGCATGGCAGCAGAGCAGGAGGTCCATGCCACCCATGATGAGCTTTGCATGGCAGCAGAGCAGGAGGTCCATGCCACACATGACGGGCCTTGAATCATAGCAGGGCAGGAGCTCCATGCCACCCATGATGGGCTTTGCACGACAGCAGGGCAAGAGGTCGATGTCACCCATGATGGGCTTTGCATCACAGCAGGGCAGGAGCTCCATGCCACCCATGATGGGCTTTGCACGACAGCAGGGCAAGAGGTCCATGCTACCCATGACGGGCTTTGCATGTCAGCAGGGCAAGAGGTCCATGCCACCCATGGCGGGCTTTGCATGACATCAGGGCAGGAGGTCCATGCCACCGATGATGGGATTTGCATGACAGCAGGGTAGGAGGTTCATGCCACACATGACAGATTTGACATGATGCCGGGGCAGGAGGTCCATGCCAACCATGATGGGCTTTGCATCACAGCTGGGCAAGAGGTCTTTGCCACTCATGATGGGCATTGCATGTCGGTACAAAAGGGGGTGGTGATGGACGGAGCACCTGAACCAATCAAACACTCACACCCAGTCAAAAGATCTGGGTTTGATCCACCACCGTTCTTTAGCCCACTCTGCCACCCCAGTTCAGACATGGCTATATGCAAATCAGTCTGACCATGTGCCTCATGGGAACAGTCCAGCCCGAACTGCCAAGCCATGCCTTCCCTGGACCGGAAACAAGCTTCCGAGGACCGGTTTCTGGCATTCCAGCCGTCTTCAGTACGGTTGCTTGAATCCAGTTGCAAAGTGAGCAAGGGACTCACGTCTGAGCATACCCTGCCACACTTATGGCGGTCAAAGCGGTACAAAAGGGGGTGGTGATGGACGGAGCATCTGAACCAATCAAACACTCACACCCAGTCAAAAGATCTGGGTTTGATCCATCATCGTTATTTAGCCCACTCTGCCACCCCAGTTCAGACATGGCAATATGCAAATCAGTCTGACCCTGTGCCTCATGGGAACAGTCCAGCCTGAACTGCCAAGCCATGCCTTCCCTGGACCGGAAACAAGCTTCCGAGGACCGGTTTCTGGCATTCCAGCCGTCTTCAGCCCGGCTTGCTTGAATCCAGTTGCAAAGAGAGCAAGGGACTCACGTCTGAGCATACCCTGCCACACTTATTTATTTATTTATTTATTTTTCACATTTTTAAAGCGCACTGTTACCCGGAGGTGTCCTGGCGCTGTATGACTAAGAAAGCATGTATTGCATCAGGGGAGTCAGTTTGTAAAAAGCCAGGTCTTTAGAGCTCTTCTGAACGATAGAAGGTCTTGTGTCTGTCTTAAGCTGGGCGGTAGAGCGTTTCATGTTTTAGCTGCTCCCAAGGAGAAGCTCCTACCCCCCCAATGAGCTTTCCTAACTCTGGGGACTACCACCAGCCTTTGCTCAGCCGATCAGTTTTCGCTGAATTCAGTTTTAGGCAGTTTCCTGCCATCCAGGAACTGACTTCACGCATACAGCCTCTGAATCTGTCTGCTGTGTGTTCTGTTTCACCCGGAAGTAGAGACACCATTATCTGGGTGTCGTCTGCATACGATGTTAATTGGTAGCCAAAGGATCTGATCACTGGTGCAAGGGTGGAAACATAAACATTAAAAAGGGTGGGGCTCAGGGAGGACCCCTGAGGAACGCCACAGGGGAGTACAAAAGGGTCGGACTCAAAGGTGCCTAGCGCTACCTTCTTAGTCCTTCCGGATAGGAAGGCATGTAGAATTTTAAGGGCCTTTCCTTGTATCCCACAGGCCCTCAACCGGTCCACTAAAAGTTTATGGTGGACCGTGTCGAAGGCCGCAGACAAGTCTAGCAAGATCAGAGCCGCTCTACCTCCTGTATCCATTATTGATCTTATGTTCTCTACCGATTTGGTTAATGCAGATTCGGTGCTATGACCTGCCCTAAAACCGTGCTGTGAGGGATCTAGACACTGACCGGCTCTCAGGAAGGTACTTAACTGAGTGTTAAGGATACCCTTCATAATTTTTGCTGGAAGAGGAAGTCTGGCAATAGGTCGAAAATTATTCAGATCGGTTATGTCCAGGTTCGGTTTTTTAAGTAGGAGAATGGAGGCTTGTTTCCATCGTGATGGAAATACCCCTTTGTCCAACATAGCGTTGAATAGTGGGGTGAGACCAGCAGCCATGGCCGTGGGGGCTAGTTTAGCCACCGTGGCAGGGCAGGGGTCAGATGGAGATCCAGATTTTATCCTTAATAGTCTATTCGTGATCTCCTCCTCATTGATCGGGGCAAAATTGAGAAACGTCATATTGATACTGTTTCTTTCCTTATTGGCGACAGGGGACCCTGTTATCACTTGCTTGTCTAACGGAAGGAATATCTCTCTTACCTTGTTCTGAAAGAACTTGGCAAGGTCTTCGCAGAGTTCCTTACTAGGGGCAATCTCTACTGGCTTGGGGGCCATCAGGGACGAAACTGTCTGGAAGTGCTCCTTAGGGGAGTTGCTGGCTTCCTCAATTCGTGTAGAGAAGTAGTCGTGTTTCGCTTTTTGGATCGTCCGTTTGTACTCTCTCAACTCAGCATTGAGTAGCTTTCTATCCTCCTCTTTATAGTTCTTACGCCATGTTCTTTCAAGCCTTTTGCAGCGAATTTTATGGTCCCTGATCAGCTCAGAGAACCAAGCAGCCAAAGCGGTACAAAAGGGGGTGGTGATGGACGGAGCATCTGAACCAATCAAACACTCACACCCAGTCAAAAGATCTGGGTTTGATCCATCACCGTTCTTTGCATATCAGCAGGGTACGAGCTCCATGCCACCCTTGACAGACTTCACATGTCAGTAGGGCAGGAGGTCCATGCCACCCATGACAGGCTCTGCATGTCGGGCAGGGCAGGAGGTCCATGCCACCCATGATGGGCTTTATATGTCGGCAGGGCAGGAGGACCATGCCACCCATGATGGGCTTTGCATAACAGAAGGGCAGGACATCCATGTCACCCATTATGGGCTTTGCATGACGGCACTGCAGGAGGTCCATGCCACCCATGATGGGCTTTGCATTACAGCAGTGGGTCCATGTTACACCTGACGTGCTTTACATGACAGCGGCACAGGCGGGACATGCCAGCCATGACAGGCTGTGCATGACAGCAGGGCAGGAAGTCCATGCTACCCATGTTTGTATTTGGTTGTATGATAGAAGCACAAATGGTTTTACCATGGGTGCCTCTGCCATGCAGCCTTTAGAACACATGCCTTTACCATGAAGGTTCGTAGTATAGGCATGAATGGTAGAAGGGTATTTGTGGCTTAGGTTGCCACTGCCCCGCCTCCCTCCCCTGCCCCATGCGCTGTCCCTTTAACTACCCCAACTCCTTCTACTGCCTTAAAACCTACCCCGACCCCACCAACACTAAAAACTACCCTAACTACCCATTCTCCTCCCACTGCCCTTAGGACTAAAACACTACACTACCCTGACCCTCATGGCTCCGGCCGACACCTCAGACTACTCCAACCACTCCCACTGCCCTATAACCTACCCAACCCTCCACCCTAAAAACGAACCCAACTACCCATTCCCCTCCCACTGCCCTAAGGCCTAAAACCTTACACTACCCCACCTCCCGCACCATCCCTTAAACTACACCAACCCCTTCCACTGCCATAAATCCTAGCCAAAACCCCAGCCCTAAAAACTCTCCCAACTACCTATTCTCCCCCCACTGTCCTAAGGTCTAAAACACTATGCTACTCTGACCCCCATTTTTCCTGCCATCCCTTAAATGACCCCAACCCCTTCCACTGCCCTAAGACCTACACTGACCCCTGCCCTAAAAACGAAACCAACTGCCCATTCCCCTCCCACTACCCTAAGGCCTAAAACCCTACACTACCCTGCCCCACTCTATTCCTTAAACTATTCCAACCTCTTCCAGTGCCCTAAAACCTACCCTGACCCCGCCTTTAAAACAAACCCAACTACCCATTCTCCTCTTACAGCCCTAAGGCCTAATTCCTCCACTATTCTGCCCCGCACTGTCCCTTAAACTACTCCAGGCCCTTGCACTGCCCTAAAACCTTCCCCGACCCGCCCTAAAAACTAACCCAACTATCCATTCCCCTCCCACTGTCCTAAGGCATAAAACCCAGCACACTAACTTCCACTACCCTGAGCTCCCGCCCCTTTTGTACTGTCCCTTAAACTACCGCAACCCCTTCCACTGACCTAAAACCTACCCCTGCCCTAAAAACGAACCCCACTACCTATTTCCCTCCCAATGCCCTAAGGCCTAAAACACTGCACCCTAACATACAGTACTCCAACCCCCTGCACCATTTGCGCTGTCCCTTAAACTATTCCATCTATTCCACTGCCCTAAAACCTACCCTGATCCCCGTCTTAACAACAAACCCAAATACCTATTCCCCTTCAACTGACGTAAGGCCTAAATCCTCCACTACCCTGCCCGCACTGTCCCTTAAACTATCCCAAACACTTCCACTGCCCTAAAATCTACCCCAACCCCCTCCTAAAAACGAACCCAACTACCCATTCCCCTCCCACTGTCCTAAGGCTTATAGCACTGCACCCTAACTTGCACTCCTCCAACCCCCGCCCCTTTTGCGCTGTTCCTCAAACTACCCCAACGCCTTCCACCCCCCTAATACCTACCCATGACTGGCTTTGCATGACTGCCAGAGAGGAGGGACATGTTACCCCTAATGGGCTTTGCATGATAGCAGGACAGGAAGTCCATGTTACCCCTGATTGGCTTTGCATGACAGTGTGACTGCTGGTCCGGGTAGCATGGACCATCTGTCACACTGTCATGCAAAGCCCATCAGGGCTAACATGGACTTTCTGCCCTGCTGTCATGCACAACAGTGAGGCAGGAGGTCCATGCAACCCATCACAAGCTTGGCATGACAACGGGACATGAGGTCCATGCTACCCCTGACCAGCCTTGTATGACAGTGAGGCAGGAAGGAGGTCCATGCCGTCCATGAAGGGATTTGTATGACAGAGGCACAGCAGGGCCATGCTACCTATAATGGACTGCTAGATTTGGGGGTCTCGGTTGAACACTTGCCCGGTGCACCAGGACTTCCTTGGGAGCACGCATGCCTCACCTGAGGGTAACACATAACTCATGTGTTGTGTGATAGTCTGCCTGGCGCAGATAGTGTGCGAAGTTCCCCCAGGACAAAATTCGTGTCACCATGGTCATTCACTGCTGAGGCAGCCATTCTGGCTAGCCCCTGACCCACTGGCTCTTCCACTGGAGACTCTTTCCCCCTCTCCCCTCAGTCTGGACCTCTGTACCCTTGTTAAAAATAGCAATATGTATGTACATAAGCGGCGTTCATTTGTGTTCTCAGTACCCCTTGGTGTAAACAGAACGAATATCGCTAAAACTCTGACTGTGTTGTCCCACTAGCATAGACCCATGCACACACGTACACGACAGCCATTTTAGGTACCATGGTCTCCCTGTCCACAATCGCTCATCAGCGCACTTCCCTGACCCTGCAAGCATCCCCCATGCGCCCTGACTGCCCCCGCTCTCTCATGCACAAGTCATGAGCCCTCCCCTCCCGCATGACTCTGTCCCTAAGAATCGCACCCCGCGCCTGACCAACACCTCCTGTCCCTCCATGAATACCCCTCCTTTGATGACCTCTTCCTCTGAGCCTGAATGTCTGCTCAGACCGCTGGTCATCCCTTAGCCCGAGGATACAGTTTATTGCCCACCACTGTATGCACTCATCTCTCTTGAAAGAAGCCACTATTGATCATGACCGCCCCACCCCTGAGATTCAATCAAGCACACACATTCCAATGGAATCAGCAGAACCCTCAGCCGCATGACAGCCCCCTCCTATTTCATGGAGGATAAGGGCCCTACTGTAGCCACGTGTTGGAATACCTCCATACTATACAAAGTGTTGATTGTAATAAAGGTTGCCTGTGTGCCACCAACCTGTGTATAAAAGACGAAGCCTCAGAGAAACTTGTTAGAGCACCTCCCGAAGACACTATGCGAGTGTCCCAAAGGACAGGCCCTCCTCATGAGAAATAAACCTTTTTCTTTGTCTTCCTGCTTCCAGTGCCCGTCTCTTTATTTGGTAATTATTCAAGATGGAAACGAAGAGTCGCCCTGCGCCAGCAGCCTGGGCATCCGGGGCGTTATGGGCTGACTTTTCTACAATTGGCGCCCCAAACGCGGGGCCCATCAGCGACATAAGGTCCGGTAAGAGAGGTCCAGACGATGGGGTGAACATCTAAATAATTGGAGTATACCTGCCTTGAGAGGGCCCTCGTCCGGCTGCCGATTGAATGAACTTCACCGATTCCGAACGGACCTCTCTCAAGTGACCTGTTGTCCTGACTGGGATCCCACAGGAATGCTGCGGTAGAAACATGGAGAAAAGAGACCGATTGGGCGCTGGAAAAAGGAAAGGCAAAGAACTGTCCACATGGTCCGGTCCGGGTAAGGTCGTGACACACGACAAATTGCGAAATTGATTGATTGATTGATTGTTTGAAAATACTAGTATTACCTATTGATAGCTTCTGGGAGATTCTCTATTTGCAAACAAACACAGAATCGCCATACTCTGTTTAATCTTTGCAGATAGTGAAGGGTAGGCAACGCAAAACTTTAACACGTCGTGCCTATTTTTTTTCTCCCCATTGATTGATTGATTGAATCGAGCATTGAATTGTTCGAAGTTGGTTCTCTTAAAGGATCTTCTCTGCCTGCAAATGGGGAAGAATAGCAACATTCTCTCCCCCTTTGCAGAGAGTGAAGGGTGGGTAACGCAAACCTTTAACACGTCGTACCTATTTCATTCCTCATTGATTGATTGTTTGCCCAAACATTGACTGTTTGGAATTGGTTCTTTTTGGAGGTATTCTCTATTTTGCAAACAAGCACAGAAGTCGCCATACTCTAGTCTTTGCAAGTAGTGAAGGGTAGGTAATGCGGACCTTTGTCCACCGTTGTAATCTGCCATGCCTATCTACTCCCCACTGGTTGATACGCCAGTTTCACCCGGACCATTTTCTAGAGGAAGATCATCTGGCCCGACCAGAGAACACCCCTAGTGAAAAGGACACATACACTAATAACTAAGTGATCACTGTAACCTGTTAACAGAAGCTTTAGCATGAAACAACCTGGAAAGAAAGGAATAGGAAAACGAGATCAGTAGGCCACTGATGAACATGAACTTTTATTTAAAATAACGAACAAGAAACGATAACAATACGTAATAATAAAACCTATTAATGCCCTAGAAACAATAAAACGTTAGAAATAAGAACGGTAAACTGTAGAAAATGCAAGTCAGCAGAACATCCGCCCCCACTCTGGAAACTTCCAAAGCGGGGCAGGGTTGCGGCCACGCCCAGCCAAAAGCAACCCATATAAGGCGGGTCCCGCTGCCAACAGTAGGCCAGGAAATCGTAACATAGGGTGGAGCCGGAGGAGAGGCCGAAGCCAGCGGGACCCAGCTAGGGGATCGCCTTGACCACACTGGAGAGTTGTAGGGGGGGGAATGTCTATGTCCTCGACCCTCCTCTCTCTCCCACAGTCCGGCCGCGGTGGCCCTTGAGAGTTGCAGGTAGTCCCGCCACATGCTCTTCCGGTCCGGCCACCAACGGCCGGGGGCTGGGGCCGACGGAATCCGGCTGCAGCCGATAAACCAAGGAACCTGTTCATGGGGCCAGAGCAAGGGGCGTCCGGCCAACATCCACCGGAAGCCCGGCCCAAAGACGGACGGGACATTTTTTCTTTTCTCCTTCGTAATAGCAGCAACAACACGCCAGGCACCACTTCTTTCTTTTATAATTGCTGCAACAACTCTGGGGGGGGTGTCTTGCACATACCTCCGACCCCCCCCCTCATCCTCATCGCCACCGGCCATAACAAATGTCAAGCTGGCACCATGGGGTGCACTGGGAGGGAGAGACGGTGCGAACAGGCCTCTCCCGCCTCCTCAGGTGGAGGCTTCCCAACTGCACCCTCAACGTTCCAGGCGCCCGGAAAAGGGTTCTTCCACTGTGGCGATGCTGCAACGCCTCGCCCGGCAGGTGGGAGCCCGTCCGCTCTTTTTGACCCCGCGGTCGCCGGTAGCTGCCGAACTTTCAAAATGGCGATCGACCTGGGAAGAGCGGGCCCAGCATGAAGGAATGGCCCGGCTACTTGTTGACTCCACCGTCATAGTTCTCCACGACCTTGAAGACTCTAGAGGAGCCGCGGGAGTCCCCGACTCCCGCAAATAACCCCGATGGGGAGTGACTGCCATGATTGCCCACGGAACGATGGAAATGTAGCCGCAGGACGTCGGCGCTCCAATACTGGCGCCAGCCTCAGTTTGAATGACTAGAGTCCTATAGACTACAGTTCAGATCAGTTCCGGTGAAAGCACAGTATGACCCGGTAGGAACATTGTTGCACCCCCCTCCCCTTTTTGACTGATGGTTCAAACCACCGATCCTTTCTTTTGCCCTTTAACGGAACTTTGGGACTGCCAAAGGAAGCTCTGGGTCAACCACGAGTTAATAGACATTTAGACTATGCCTGGTTCTGCCTGACTGCACCCAAAATGGCGCCGATACAAATGAAACCCTCAACTCTTTATTGTACCCCGATTGCTCAGCCTTGATGTCATAGGATATGTATGAAGTTTTTTTAACATATAGATTGATATAGAATGTGTACTGGTTATGAGTTCGGACAATGGATTGATATAGGATGTAAACTGTAAATTCAGGAAATGAATTGACATGGGATGGGTACTGGTTATATGTTCGGAAAAAAGAATTTATATTGGATGGGTACTGATTATGTGTTCAGACGGTAAATTGACATCAGATGGGTATTAATTGAACATTCGGACAATGAATTGTTATTTAAGTTTTGCACGTCATGATTAGTGAAAGTTGGAAGCCCAACACTTATGACACTCGCTCACACTGAAGTCTCGACATAATTTTATCGCGCTTTTCGCACTTTTGTTATGGAATAAACGACCACCAACTCCACTAACGTTGTTCTAATAAAGTATCCTCACATTTACAGTTCCAACCTGCTCCGTGGCCGGTCCACGGGGTTGTAGGCCCGTATTTATGCACCGACGTTCTTATTAAAGATTTTTTGAGAAAGCAACTATGGTTGTCCGTGTGGATTTATAATGTCTTGAATGAGTGATCCCTATTTTTCGATATAACTGAAATGTAGGTGGAATGACTAAACTCGATTAGATAAAGGGTTGAAAAGGTATAGCACGTAGAAATATTGCAAATATGAAGGGTCAAATTTTTTGTTGTGCATTTTTCCTTTTTATACAGCCAAAAGCAACCGCTAAAGACCCAGGTATTCAGCCCATACTTTATATGCTACCTGTATAAGAAAATCACACTAACGGTCCACCTGGGCTTAAACGCCCCAGTTGGCAGTGACTACATCCTGTGGAAATAGGCCGAGTACGCAGTAAGTAAAAGCCTTTCTGGGTTTATGCGCTCGAGTGTGTCTATCAATATAGCCCCCTGCTCTCCCCTCCCTCCCTTTCCCTCTTTCTGCAGGTCACCTTGGAACATCGATCACGAAAAAGATAACGGTGATCTAACGGATGAAGAGACGGGAAAAAGGGTTTGATTATGGTACCTGACCACAACAAGCGAACAATGACTATTTTCTCACTCTGAACTTAGCACCTGAGAGGGCAGCCTGAAAGGGAAACCACAAAATATAACTTCGCTTGGCACCCTGAATAGTACAGCTTAAATGACGTGCGCTAATGAATAAGCATCCTACGATTAATTAAATAGGGAAAGTTTAAGGAATATTATGAGGTGAGGTACATTTAAAATCTACTGCATCCTTCTTCGCACCCTCTTAGACATGTAACTCCGAGCTGCCCCATTGTTCTCCAGCTGACACCAACCGTTGTCTCGGCCTGAAAACGCATTTGCTAGAGTGACTCGAAAATACCACCGTGAGCATTAGCCCGACCAGGTCAGTTCATGGCCTGTTGCCAACGGCGTAAGGGTGTATAATGAAAACCGCCAGCAAAGGCAGCCGACAAATAAGAGAGAAGAAAAAAGGGTAAACAAAAGAGCTCAGATGAAATGGATGCACAGCATACAGAAAGGGATAAATTTGGCCAATGACTGTTCTATGTTTTGTCCTGGATTTTTGTGTATAATACATGTACTGTCTTCCCCGTCTGAGTTTGTGTGTATGTGATGCATGGATATATGTCATCCCTCTGCCTGTGTTTTCCTGTTACTTAACCCCTGGTGTTCTATGTTGTGCGCGCACTGAATGGCCATTATTATACACGTCTCTCTCTCTCTTCATACGTGTGCCGAGTGGACCATTTAGGGTGCGGTCTCTCTCTCACTCTCTCTCTCTCTCTCTCTCTCTCTCTCTCCCTCTCTTTCTCTTTCCAAAAACCCCGCTTCCTCTTTTTGTGTATAATAACGTTGTGCCCCTCGGGCACAAAACATTATTGGATTTTCCTCGAACGCAAAGGTGTTCAATAAAATTGACCAAAACCAAAACGATTGTGACTTGCCATATTACTGCCTCTCCTTTTTACAAGCGATAGAACCCGAGTTGGTAAATGAAGGAAAGGACAGGTAAGACGACGGATGTCCCCTAATCTGGCCTTTTATAAGGGAACTATAACGTCAATGGCCTTCTGTTTCTCAGTTCGTTAGAAATGCTATCCCCAACTGCCCCGATTGCCCCACCCCCTTGCACCTAAGTGCGGATGTCCAGAGTAACCCACTTCTCCCGATCGACCCCGGCTCCCTGTCCAAAGCACCCACGCGCCCCCGATTAACCCTCGCCTCATGTCAAGCTACCCACGAAACGAAATTGATGACCTTGATTAACTGTCATTCCCCAGGAAAGCCATGTTTTACATCTGCCCCCTTCCCCCTTCTTCATGATGATAGCGCCCCTGCTTGCAAGAGTTAGCCGACCCCGGAAGGGGATGTAAGATTATCGATACTTGGGTTAAAGGGAAGAATGAGTCTCTACATAAGGACTCGATGTTTTTATGTGATGAAAATTACATTGTGTACAAAAATCCAATTCCTCTTATCATATGTCCCGAATGTATGCCAAAATCAGTCTATGAATTCAATATGCAATACCCTTCTCCAGACTCCATAAATGACGACCTTTGACTGTGACCGATGAACCTATCCCCCACCTACTCAGGCATGGGGATGGATTGAGATGTATATCTATTCTCTCGACCAGTTTTTATAAAACTTGTTTTTCACCCATTCAAAGATACAATCACCCAAGGAGAGGAGCTGGACGTGACGCACAGCCTGGCCACAGATCATGGAGCACGTGTGACGACCAAAGATGGAGCCGCAGAGCAACGAGACGCGGGACGAGGCACAACTTTCAAGTTCAGCTGATGAAGAAATAAGGGGCTGCCTTGAAGCCCTCGACTTGCTGACCCACTCGTGCCTGAAGTCCCCGTCCCTTTTTTTAGTCCGACTGATGGGCCTGCCTGCTCATTGTCCTTTGCTCCCTTGGTCCCTTGGTGTGTTCGAAGATCTGGCCCCACTCCGCCCTCTCCTCCCTCGATTATTCAACAAACTCTTTCTTATAAAAATTGACTATGGGCTGGGATTTTGTCGCGGAAAAAGAAAGACACGCAGGTGCCCAGCATAAGGCACCCATAAGAAAATGAGTTAGGAAACAGGACTGTGATCTAATAGCAGAGGACTGATCGCACCCTGCAACGTGTATGGACGAATCCGAGCTGGACCTATAGCTCCGCCGCCGGTGCTCAGCAGCGCCAACAAAAGAAGACGGACTCTGTTAAAAAGACATTGAGACAAAGACCCTCCCCCTTTCCAGAACTTTCTATTTCGCCCCTTGACTAAATCACTTGTATCGAATTGGATACCCGCCATTTCGTATTGCCTTCTAAAGAAATGTTTCATCGGTCACTCATGTGGTTAGGTTTTCCGAAAATCCCCTATAATACTGACAAACCGGAAGGTATCAGAACGTTCTTTCTATATGTGATGCCACTAGAGGGAAAAATGTGAACTTGATTTTTATGTGTCGGAACATTTTTCCTTGATTCTACACCGACTAAATATTATGCCGATTTCTAGGCTTGTATAAAAGAGCCCAACAGACGTAGATTGACATGCATTGTATTCTGCCTATCACATCGACTGTGTAGAAATTGAACGTACTTATGTACTGTGTAGAAATTGAACGTGCTTATGTAAAAAGTGGGGACTGTTAAAAATAGCAATATGTATGTACATAAGCGGCGTTCATTTGTGTTCTCAGTACCCCTTGGTGTAAACAGAACGAATATCGCTAAAACTCTGACTGTGTTTTCCCACTAGCATAGACCTATGCACACACGTACACGACAGCCATTTTAGGTACCATGGTCTCCCTGTCCACAATCGCTCATCAGCGCACTTCCCTGACCCTGCAAGCATCCCCCATGCGCCCTGACTGCCCCCGCTCTCTCATGCACAAGTCATGAGCCCTCCCCTCCCGCATGACTCTGTCCCTAAGAATCGCACCCCGCGCCTGACCAACACCTCCTGTCCCTCCATGAATACCCCTCCTTTGATGACCTCTTCCTCTGAGCCTGAATGTCTGCTCAGACCGCTGGTCATCCCTTAGCCCGAGGATACAGTTTATTGCCCACCACTGTATGCACTCATCTCTCTTGAAAGAAGCCACTATTGATCATGACCGCCCCACCCCTGAGATTCAATCAAGCACACACATTCCAATGGAATCAGCAGAACCCTCAGCCGCATGACAGCCCCCTCCTATTTCATGGAGGATAAGGGCCCTACTGTAGCCACGTGTTGGAATACCTCCATACTATACAAAGTGTTGATTGTAATAAAGGTTGCCTGTGTGCCACCAACCTGTGTATAAAAGACGAAGCCTCAGAGAAACTTGTTAGAGCACCTCCCGAAGACACTATGCGAGTGTCCCAAAGGACAGGCCCTCCTCATGAGAAATAAACCTTTTTCTTTGTCTTCCTGCTTCTAGTGCCCGTCTCTTTATTTGGTAATTATTCAAGATGGAAACGAAGAGTCGCCCTGCGCCAGCAGCCTGGGCATCCGGGGCGTTATGGGCTGACTTTTCTACACCCTCCCAACTGGAGCGGCACTTCCAGACACCATAACTGATGGAGATCTGATTACAGACACTAGGGGATCCCCCTTAATGGGTGACCCATCAGGACCGCCTAGGCTCCCCACCTGGTATTCCTTAAAGAACCATCCAGGCTCTGAGACTGGGTTTCGGGCACCTTAGGACACGGAGCCCCACACTCACTCCTTCTCCACTGAGACAGGACGTGAGCCCCTACACCCCTTCCACACAATGCGACAACTATAGCGGCGACATCCACGATGCAACGGCAGCAACTCCGACGGCGGCACGCTTCTGCGGAGATGCGAGGTGATTTTCTCGATGCGGTGTAATACGGCAGCTACAGCGCCGACATTCAAGATGCGACGTGGGCCTACTATCGGGGTGTCTGATACGAAGAAAAGAGAAGGTTTAGGGACTGGCAAGTGGGTGCACTTGCCCAGTCAGCATGGCAGTTCCAGACTGCACACAGGCTCTGCAATGGCAGGCCGTAGACACACTTTTACAGACTGCTTCTGTGGGTGGCACAACCAGTGCTGCAAGCCCACTAGCAGCATTTTTATTACCAGCCCTGGGCACACTCAGTGCACTGCACTAGGGTCTGACCAGTAAAATAAACCAGCCAATCATGGAATCACTAATCCATACATCAGTTTACAATAGGGAGAGCATATGCACTTAAGCACTGATCTGCAGTGGTAAAGTGTCAGAGTTATAAAACCAACACAAACAGGTCAGACAAAATACAGGAGGAAGGCAAAAAGTTCAAGGATGACCCTACAAAAAGGGCCAAGTCCAACATGGACTGTGCATGACAGTGGGGCAGGAGGTCCATGCTACCCATGACCAGTATATGACAGTGAGGAAGGTAGGCCATGCCAACCATGAAAGGTTTTGCATGTCAGCAAGACAGGAGGTCCATGCTATCCATGACGGGCTGTGCATGACAGTGGGCACTGGGCATCATACACAAGGTTTGCTTTCCTTCGGGCACCATGCACATGGTTTGCCTCCTTGCGAGCTCCATACACAAGGTGTGCCTCCCCCTGGGCACCATACAATCAGGTTGCATCCTTCCAGGCACCATACACATGGTTTGCCTTCCTCTGGGTGCCATACACATAGTTTGTCTCCCTCTGGGCTCCATACATATGGTTTACCTCCTTCCAAGAACCACACACAAGGTTTGCCTCCTTCCAGGCACCATACACACGGTTTGCCTCCTTCCGGGCACCATATATATGGTTTGCCTCCTTACGGGGCCTCACTGCAGTCCTCAATCACTAGCACTCACTTTACTATACACAGGTGGAAAGTCAGTCCTATTCAAGGCACAAGTCGAGGATAAACGCGGGTAGACGGCATCCACCCACTATTTTCAGTGGGTGGATGCCGTACACCCTGCCAAGAAGTTGGGCCCCATTGAATAATGTGCTTAATTCATCCCAGTGTAATTTTCAACCACCCGGACACATTCAGCAGTGCCTGCACGTTGTCTGCTTTCGATAAGCAACAACGTGCAGTTGGGGAAGGGCATTTCAGACACCTGCTGGGCACATTACAAAGGACCAATTTGAGGGGTCATCTGGCTTCCTTTTGTTCGAGTCTCCTGGTTGGGAGCAATCAGGAGCCTCACACCTAGAAGCAACAGCAGCAGAGATGAAAGAAAGGCACCCCCCTTGGTAGCACTTCACACATACTTTAAAGAGGCAGCTTTTCACTTTGTTCAGGCTCTGTTTTTGAGATATGCATGCACTGTAAGAATGTCAGATGTGTTGGTCTTTCCCAGTATTCACACAAAATAAATGTAAGTTATATAGCGCTTACTACCCCTGAGGAGGAGTTTAAATTTTAGTACCACTATGTTTACTTGTACATCGCTACTCATCCTAATGTTAGGTGTCAGAACTCTTCATATCACACATACATATTACATTTACAAAAAAACATATTAATTTGTATATAATTGTTCAGGATGTGTTACATAAAACAGTGAGGATTACAAGGTATAGAAGTCACATATCTTGCATAGCTCACTGTGCTCTATTAAATGGTTCACAATGCAACTGCAAGTAACCCACTTACCTAGCTACATACAATAAAATATGTAATTTGCCGGTTACATGTTCCTTGCATTTACTCTCTATGCTACTTGGTGTCAAAACTGATGCTAGACAAAACACAGATCTTTACAAGTGCATTAACCTCCATCCAGAGCTATTTTACAATTAATATTCATTCAGATTTAAAGGAACACATAGATTTCTGCAGCAGGTGACTTAACCCCACAAGATAATTTAAAATACAGTCGTTGCAACCAGTTAACCAGAACAGATTTACTGTCAGGTTTCTTCTTCTTGCCACTTTCTTTGTGGCATAGTTTAAATAAAAATAAATACATAAATTGAGGCCCAGATTTTGCATCAGGGTTAATTCACTTTTCTAGCACAAGTCTGATGTTAAATCTTTTTTGGGATTTATAGTCCCACACATTGCCCCGTCTTGCATTACATTGTGTCAGGTAGGCATTATATGGGTGGTGCTAGGGCGTCCCTGTGCATCCATCGATGTATTTTGACGCAGATCCATATTTACAAAGACTTGTAAACATAGATCTGAACCAAACTGGTGAGTCTACCTGAGGCTGGTGTAGCAAGAAGAAATATATCCATTTCTCGTCGTTATTTCCTCTTTGCATGCATGCTGCATTCTGTAGCACACATACAAAGAGGAAATAGCCTCATAGAATAGCTTTTGCGTGGCTTTGGGAAGAAACATACAGCCAGATTCATCATCGGCATGTTTTGCGAGTCTGTAATAGTGAATAATAAGGAATCGCTATTACAGACTCGCAAAACAGGATTCATGTAGGAATCGCAATATTTATTGCGATTCCTACAGCTTCCTAATTAGCGATTAGCTAATTGCTAATCGCAAATAAGGAATAACTCCCCATTCATTCCTATGGGCCTAAAGGCCCATAGGAATTAATGGGAAGACATATCAATGTGTGAATCGCTATTAGCGATTCGCATTTTGATTTTGCGATTTCAAAGGTGCAGGGGTGTCCAATGGACACCCTGTTGCACCCCTGAAATGACATTGGATGCTGGTGTTACGCACACACATGTCCTTGGGACATGTGTGTGTGTAACATACAACTTAGAAAAATGCACTTAAGTGCATTTTTCTAAGTTTCCGCTATTTACCACGAGGTTTGACTTCGCGGTAAATAGCGGCCCAAATTAGCGAATTCGCAATTTTTAAATGTTTCATGAATTGCATTTAAGGAATCTCAAATAGAGATTCCTTAAATGCAATTCCTCGCAAATTTGCGAATTCTATAATTTAGATTTTTGCATTTGGGATGATGAATCCCAAATGCAAAAATTGCGCTTGCAAAGGGCCAGATTCTCAGAATCTGGCCCTTTGCGAGCCGATTTCACTTTGATGAATCTAGCTGTAAATGCATAAACCTTTTCCTAGTGTCCTATTGAAGAATGCCAAGTTTGCAATAACCTTATTCTTTCACTACCCTAAAATTGCTTATTCTTGCAGGTTATTTTTTCAGCCCCTTTTCTGCATTCATCATTGTTTTCTTATCTCTCTCCTTTCTTCCCTTTCTGTCTTTGTCTCTTGCTTTGAGTCATGCTCTGTATGTGAAAAATGAGCCCCAATCTCACAAAATGAGTGAAGGTGGGGAAGGTTGAGTAAGAATAATTCGCATAGGAGAGTAGTCTCTCCTCCGAAGAGCGCAGGCAGTTAAAGCAGTCACATCTACACGAAAATGTGCTGCATATGGAATATTTTTCCTGGTTGAGTAGGCTGGTGGTAGAGTCACTTTGTTCAATCCTTAGGTAAAGGAAGCTTTATGCTGATAAAAGGCAACATTGTTTTATGTGTAGCTTACAAAGAATGAATCTTCTCCCGTAATTAGGAGGGTTTGCATGTATTCTTGAATTGCGCTCAAATATACTCATGATAGACCTTCTAAACCGATATGTGAGGGCTTAAGATCTGATGTCACTTCTTGTGATGCCACTTCCTGTAAAGCCATGGCTTGTGATGTCACTTCCTATGATGTAAATTCCTGTGATGCCATGTGTGATGTCACGTGCCGTAATGTCGTGCCCCAATGATGCCATGTTCCGTGACGTTGTGCGCCGTGATGTCGCGCGCTGTGATATCGCACGCCGTGATGTCACATGCCGTGAGGTCACTTGCATACTGCCTAACTAGGTTAGTCCCCCCACTTCTTTTTTTAGGAGCTGTACCCTGGTCTTATATCCAGTGCTGAAGAGTGCAGTGATAGCCAGAGGGGGTGTGGAGTGCTGTTTATTTAAAGCACCGTAGCACGATGACAGTGACACCACACACACTGACCAGACCCCGACAATAGAGAGGGCTCAGCGAGCAGCAAAGACACCCCCTGAACCTGCTTGCTTGTGCCAAAGGAGCTGAATAACACAATCAATCCAGTAAGCCCGTTGGGAGAGGAGCAGATACTGCGCTGCGCATCCTTTTAACCTTTTCAGTGCGACCGCGTTTCCCCCTCCGGTGCTGGGCCCTAAAAGAAACGGGCGTGGTCATGACGGAACGGTTCCGTCATGAGCACAGCTCAACCGTAGCTCATGACGGAACCGTTCCGTCATGAGCATGGAAGGGGTTAAAGGCACAAACGTAACGCAGCTGCTCCCGAGCAGGGGCGGGGGCCAATACTGAACCCTCGCGGTGTCGTGAGGGCGGCGAGCAGGGCTGGACTGGGAACAGCAACCAGCCCTGGCCACGAAGCACCGCTTCCGCTTTTCTTACAGGGGGCCGATATTGTAGAACTGCTGTAAACCCGGCCACAAAAATGGCCCCCTCCTGCCCACCGGGGAAATGCCCGGTGCCCACTATGGCCAGTCCGGCCATGGCGGCGAGCATGCTAGGCTGATCCCTGCACTGGCCAAGGGGAGCTAAGGACCGAGGCTAGGGGCTTCCCTGGCCGAGAAGAAAGGGCAGGCCTCTGTCACCTCAGCCCAAGGAATCTCTACACCCCCCAGTACCCCCTCCCCAGGTTCGAGTCTGGGGGGGGTACACGCTGGTGGACGGCATCCCCCCACTCCTTTCACTGGGTGGACGCCGTCCCCCCTGCCTAGAAGCTGGGCCCCGCAGAAATAAGCTGAACGTGTCCCGGTGTCATTTTCAGACACCGGGACACGTTCAGCGCGTGACGTCATGGGGCCATTTGCATATTGTCAGTCCCCTCACTTCTTTTTATAGGACTTGTTCCCCGACCCTAAACCCCAACCCACCCACATCCCAATATGCATTAAAGTACAAATCTTTACTTTAGAAACCACTGACAAATGCGGCGTCTGGAAAAGGGGAACACTTTCCCTGCCCTCCTTACATTTTCTTCTAGGAATGCTCACTTTTATTTTTGATAAGAAAGCATATTTCACGGAAAAGCAAATTGCACAAAAGGTGATAATGTCAAGCAGCATCGACCTTCTCTTTCGCCCTTAACAAAAGGTGTTTGATCCGGACGGCAGTGATAACAGCTTCTGTCCGAGGTGCCACTTCTGTGCACAGTAAAGAAAGGTGTGACCTTCGATCTGCCCCCGCTCCCAATTTGGACGATTTATAGGTCTCCAACATGCTGCCTTCTTGCAGGTTCACGCTACTCTTATGACAAAAACACCTTGATTTTCACACAGTTCTTCGAGCAGCACTTCTGTAACTTATAATCACCGGGGCATGTCTACAAAGAGGCAGCAGAACCGCAAACCACCTACAAACGGATTGATGTCTTGTTATTACCTTCGTGCAGCACACGTCCGCCTCGAGGATTGCTTCGTGGCGCTCTTGATTAATCCAGAGTGCACAGTTTGCATTGTTCTACGCTCTAAAACAAACTATTAAGGCTGTCCGAAATCTTTATGTTTAGTCTGTATATACCTAGTGAAGTGTTTATTAATCAAGTGTCTCTCTGTGTTGATTCTATATATTATGTGATGCGCTTGTTAGACGGGTGTCTTTATGCCTTGTCTGTATATATTCTCTCAAAGTGCCTGTTAGCTAACTGTCTTTCTGTCTAGCCTCTATATGTTCTTGTGAAATGTTTGTTAAATGTTTTTTTGCCTCGTCTGGATATGTTCTGTGATGCGTTTGTTAGTCGGGTGTCCTTATGCCTAGCCTTTGTATGTTCTGTGATGTATTTGTTAGTTGGGTGTCTCTATAACTTAGCTTGTCTGTGTATGTTATGTGAAGTGCCTGTTAAACAGGTGTTTTTATGCCTGGCCTGTGTATGTTCTCTAATGTGCTTGTTAGTCGGGTGTCTTTATGCCTAGCCTATGTATGTTCTGTGATGTGCTTGTTAGTGGGGTGTCTTTATACCTAGCCTGTGTATGTTCTCTAATGTGCTTGTTAATCGGGTGTCTTTATGCCTAGCTTGTGTATGTTCTGTGATGTGCTTGTTAGTTGGGTGTCTTTATGCCTAGCCTGTGTATGTTCTGTGATGTGCTTGTTAGTGGGGTGTCTTTATACCTAGCCTGTGTATGTTCTCTAATGTGCTTGTTAGTCGGGTGTCTTTATGCCTAGCCTATGTATGTTCTGTGATGTGCTTGTTAGTGGGGTGTCTTTATACCTAGCCTGTGTATGTTCTCTAATGTGCTTGTTAGTTGGGTGTCTTTATGCCTAGCCTGTGTATGTTCTGTGATATGCTTGTTAGTCGGGTGTCTTTATGCCTAGCCTGTGTATGTTCTGTGATGTGCTTGTTAGTTGGGTATCTTTACGCCTAGCCTGTGTATGTTCTGTGATGTGCTTGTTAGTTGGGTGTCTTTATGCCTAGCCTGTGTATCTTCTGTGATGTGCTTGTTAATCGGGTGCTTTTATGGTAAACCTGTGTATCTTCTGCGATGTGCTTGTTAGTAGGGTGTCTTTATGCCTAGCCTGTGTAAGTTGTGCGATGTGCTTGTAAATCGAGTGTCTTTAAGCCTAACCTGTGTATGTTCTGTGATGTGCTTGTTAGTCTTGTTTCTTAATGCCTAGTCTGTGTATGTTCTGTGATGCTCTAGTTAGTTGGGTGTCTTTGTCTACTCTGGATATGTTCTGTGATGTTTTTGTTAGTCAGGTGTCTTTATCCTTTTTCTGTATATGTTCTTTGAGGTGCTTGTTAAATTAGTGCCTTCATGTCTTCTTAGTATATGTTCTGTGAAGTGCTTGTTAGCTAAGTGTCTTCATGTCTAGTCTGTATATGTTCTGTGATACGTTTGTTAGTAAGATGTCTTTATGCCTCGTCTATGTATGTTCTGTGAAGTGCTTGTTAGTCAGGTGTTTTTACGCCTTGTCTGTATATGTTCTGTGAAGTGCTTGTTAGTTACATGTCTTTATGCCTAATCTGTATTCATTCTGTGATGTGCTTGTTAGTCAGTTGTCTTTATACCTAATCTCTATATGTTCAGTGATATGCTTTTAAGTCAAGTGTCTTTATGCCTAGTCTGTATATGTTCTATAATGCACTTGTTAGTCAGGTGTCTTTATGCCTGGTCTGTATATGTTCTACGATATACTTTTTAGTCTGGTGTCGTTATGATTGGTCTGTATATGTTCTTTGAAGTGCTTGTTAGCTAAGTATCTTTATACCTTGTCTGTATATGTTCTGCGATGTGCTTGTTAGTCAGGTGTCTTTATGCCTAGCATGTGTATGTTCTGCAATATTCTTGTTAGTAGGGTGTCTTTATACCTAGTCTGTGTATATTCTGCGATGTGCATGTTAATCGGGTGTCTTTATGACTAGCCTGTGTATGTTCTGTGATGTGCTTGTTAGTTGGGTGTCTTTATGTCTTGTGTGTATATGATCTGTGAAGTGCGTATTAGCTAAGTGTCTTTATACCTTGTCTGTATATGTTCTGCGATGTGCTTGTTAGTCAGGTGTCTTTATGCCTAACATGTGTATGTTCTGTGATGTGCTTGTTAGTCGGGTGTCTTTATGACTAGCATCTGTATGTTCTGCGATATTCTTGTTAGTTGGGTGTCTTTATACCTAGTCTGTGTATATTCTGCGATGTGCATGTTAGTCGGGTGTCTTTATGAATAGCCTGTGTATGTTCTGTGATGTGCTTGTTAGTTGGGTGTCTGTATGTCTTGTGTGTATATGATCTGTGAAGTGCGTATTAGTTAAGTGTCTTTATGCCTAACATGTGTATGTTCTGTAATGTGCTTGTTAGTCGGGTGTCTTTATACCTTGCCTATATATGCTCTTCGATGTGCTTGCTAGTTAGGTGTCTTTATGCCTAGCATGTGTATGTTCTGCGATATGCTTGTTAGTCGGGTATCTTTATACCTAGTCTGTGTATATTCTGCGATGTGCATGTTAATCGGGTGTCTTTATGACTAGCCTGTGTATGTTCTGTGATGTGCTTGTTAGTTGGGTGTAAGCATGGGCGTAAAATCCGCTCCGATCGCGGATTTTTCGGAATTTCGGCAAATTCGCAATCCGCGAACGCTCGTGAATTTGTCGAAAATCCGTGAATCCGCTCGCGGCGGATTTTTTGCTTGGTTGCGGCGCGCGGCGTGGTGCACGGCGTTCACTTTCCGTCATTTAGCGTTTGCCGAGTTGTTTTTCTTTGCGAGTGACGCGCCATTTTAGATCTTGCTGCGTGTTCCCGCGGGAGTTTGGCGCCCGCGAATTCGTAATCGCGGCTTGCCACCTTGCACAGCACACCTCGCGAGAGTTCGCAATTGCGAACACGTAGTTGCGGCGGAAAGGAACAATCTCGCACTTGCGAAATAGAGATTTTGCAATTTCGCACAAGAAAATCACCAGCAAACAGGATAAACCTTCAGAAAATTATGATTTTTATCAGAATCACTCCTCAGGTTGACATTTGCATGGCCTTTTTTTTTGCAAGGAGTCCATTTTGGGGGGGGGGGAGGAAGGAAGTGCCCCACAGTCTCCAACTTCCTGTTCCTGTCCAGCAGGCTCCTCCCAGTGCTTTGTCCATCTCCTGGTCACTTTCATTTGGATCTGGAGCTGGAAGGATTACTTTTTGTGGGTGCTGCTGGATATTTGGATTTGAGGCCTTTTTGACGGTCTTTGGATCACTTTTGGATTAGAAATCAACTTTCACAAGTAAGTTTGTTTGGGGCATTACAGTTGCTGCAAGTAAAATTTTGGAACTTTTTCAGAACATTAAATAAATTATATTGTGGGTAGCCACAGTATCCAGTAGGACCAGGGTTGGTTAGGGGTGCATGATACAACTGTTTTGTTGAATTTAAACACCATTGAGGCCATGGATGGGCTGGGATTGTGCTGATTTTTG
This sequence comes from Lissotriton helveticus, assembly GCF_964261635.1. NCBI lineage: Eukaryota > Metazoa > Chordata > Amphibia > Caudata > Salamandridae > Lissotriton > Lissotriton helveticus. The sequence goes on from NC_136064.1 coordinate 66,435,389, forward strand.
TCCTTTTTTTGGGCCTGCTGGTGGGGCCCTTTGCCCAGGGGTGGTGAGTGTTGCATGGGCCTAGTCTTTCTGTGGGGTGTCTTCTTGAATTTAAACATAATTGAGGCCATGGATGGGCTGGGATTGTGCTTATTTTATTGTTTTTTGTCGTTTTTGGGGGGCTGCTGGTGTGGCCTTTTGCCCAGGGGTGGTGGTGCATGGACTGAGTGTGCCTGTGGTGTGGTCTCACTCTCTGTAATGTAAACATCATGGATGGCATTGGATTGTGGTGATTTCTGGCTGTTTTTCTTTTTTTTGGGGGTGTACTGTTGATGTGGACTGGCCATGTGGGTGGTGGTGGTGGCCATCTTGAGTGCTGGCTGGTACAGGCAACATGTGCTTGGGGTGTAAGGGGCCATTTTGAGGAGAGGCAGTGTCTGAGGCCTGCACTTATTTTGCCTACTTTTCATCCATTATGCCCAGGGGTAGTGAGTGTTGCATGGGCCTAGTGTTTCTGAGGGGTGTCTTCTTGAATTTAAACACCATTGAGGCCATGGATGGGCTGGGATTGTGCAGATTTTATTGTTTTTTGTCGTTTTTTTGGGCCTGCTGGTGGGGCCCTTTGCCCAGGGGTGGTGAGTGTTGCATGGGCCTAGTCTTTCTGTGGGGTGTCTTCTTGAATTTAAACATAATTGAGGCCATGGATGGGCTGGGATTGTGCTTATTTTATTGTTTTTTGTCGTTTTTGGGGGGCTGCTGGTGTGGCCTTTTGCCCAGGGGTGGTGGTGCATGGACTGAGTGTGCCTGTGGTGTGGTCTCACTCTCTGTAATGTAAACATCATGGATGGCATTGGATTGTGGTGATTTCTGGCTGTTTTTCTTTTTTTTGGGGGTGTACTGTTGATGTGGACTGGCCATGTGGGTGGTGGTGGTGGCCATCTTGAGTGCTGGCTGGTACAGGCAACATGTGCTTGGGGTGTAAGGGGCCATTTTGAGGAGAGGCAGTGTCTGAGGCCTGCACTTATTTTGCCTACTTTTCATCCATTATGCCCAGGGGTAGTGAGTGTTGCATGGGCCTAGTGTTTCTGAGGGGTGTCTTCTTGAATTTAAACACCATTGAGGCCATGGATGGGCTGGGATTGTGCTGATTTTATTGTTTTTTGTCCTTTTTTTGGGCCTGCTGGTGGGGCCCTTTGCCCAGGGGTGGTGAGTGTTGCATGGGCGCCTAGTCTTTCTGTGGGGTGTCTTCTTGAATTTAAACATAATTGAGGCCATGGATGGGCTGGGATTGTGCTTATTTTATTGTTTTTTGTCGTTTTTGGGGGGCTGCTGGTGTGGCCTTTTGCCCAGGGGTGGTGGTGCATGGACTGAGTGTGCCTGTGGTGTGGTCTCACTCTCTGTAATGTAAACATCATGGATGGCATTGGATTGTGGTGATTTCTGGCTGTTTTTCTGTTTTTTGGGGGTGTACTGTTGATGTGGACTGGCCATGTGGGTGGTGGTGGTGGCCATCTTGAGTGCTTGCTGGTACAGGCAACATGTGCTTGGGGTGTAAGGGGCCATTTTGAGGAGAGGCAGTGTCTGAGGCCTGCACTTATTTTGCCTACTTTTCATCCATTATGCCCAGGGGTAGTGAGTGTTGCATGGGCCTAGTGTTTCTGAGGGGTGTCTTCTTGAATTTAAACACCATTGAGGCAATGGATGGGCTGGGATTGTGCTGATTTTATTGTTTTTTGTCGTTTTTGGGGGGCTGCTGGTGTGGCCTTTTGCCCAGGGGTGGTGGTGCATGGACTGAGTGTGCCTGTGGTGTGGTCTCACTCTCTTTAATGTAAACATCATGGATGGCATTGGATTGTGGTGATTTCTGGCTGTTTTTCTGTTTTTTGGGGGTGTACTGTTGATGTGGACTGGCCATGTGGGTGGTGGTGGTGGCCATCTTGAGTGCTGGCTGGTACAGGCAACATGTGCTTGGGGTGTAAGGGGCCATTTTGAAGAGAGGCAGTGTCTGAGGCATGCACTTATTTTGCCTACTTTTCATCCATTATGCCCAGGGGTAGTGAGTGTTGCATACTTGCATGTCCCTAGTCTTTCTGTGGGGTGTCTTCAATGTAAACATCATGGATGGCATGGGATTGTGCTCATTTTTCTGTGTTTTGTCGATTTTTTGGGGTGTTTAACTGAACTGATGTTCCTCTGTCTTCCATTGCTTTTAGGTGCACAAGAAGACTCAAGAGAACCACCAGTGCCAGGAAGAAGTCCTGCAGCGGTGTGTGTGTGCAGCCTAACGTCACGCGACGTCACGTCTGGACACAGAACCCTCTGCAACTCGTGCAACTGCTGCCTGCTGACCTGCTCTGAAGAAGATGGCCCCAAAAAAAGTAACCCGTAGCTCCTCTAGCAAGAAAGTTGCCAGTAAGGAGCAGAAGAAGCAAGTTACCAAGGACACTGGTGTGCCGCCCGCCCCTTTTTTTGGGAGTAAAAAAAAAAGTATGCCTGCAGCAGCAGCAGCGGGATCTGCTGGGGACCAAGCTGGCAGCAGCACCCCCGCTCCATTGGGCTCAGTGCCACCACCACCACCACGCCAACTTAAGTCCAAGCCCTTGAGTGCTGCAGAGGCAGCCAGTATAGTTCTTCAATCACCATCGACCAGTGATGTTGGCTCATCACAAGAAAGCAGCAGCAATGTCCCTCAATCAACACAGGTTGTTGTAGCTCATCTGACGAGTGTTGAACAACCACAGCCGCAACAACAATCACATGTGCAAGTACAAGCCCAAGTACATGTGGAAGGAGAGGCAGCGCAAGGAGATGCGCAAGCAGAGGTGCATGGAGGGTCACAAGTGCCCACAATAGTTGTTCCTCCCAAAGTAGGGGCACATCAGGAAATCGACAATCAAGGCGAGGTATCATTTGAGGAAGCCACTCCTCCTGATGATCCTTCATTGTCTTCCACACCCCTAGCAAGGAAGAGATTAAGGGTGGTGTCTACATCCTCTTCAAGCACACCTCCTTCTGATGATACGGATCAAACTTGGGAACCAGCACCACAGCCGTCTGAGAGTGAGGCACACCATGATCCAACAAAGGTAGTTAAGCGTAAAAGGAAGCTCGTCCAAAGTCTCAGAGTTATGGAGTGTGATGAGGCTCAACAAGAAGTGGCGGATACTGCTGCTGATGAAGACTCTGCCAACGACGACCCAGTCATCATAAAGGTCACTGCAGCCCCAGCGGACATGCAGCAAACAGACATTTTGACCCTAGCCCGAAGAGCTGCTGAGCGTGATGATGATGATGATGATGTTGTCGATGAGGAGGCAGTGGAAACACCACAATCATTGGAGTTAAGTAGTACACCAACTCGTCCCGCTTCCATATTTCTTTCTGGCAAGAAGAGACCTCCGTCAACCTCGACCTTAATTAGTGGCGGTGAAAGTGCAAAACGTACAAAAGTTGGGCAATCCAGATCCTCCACTTCATCTGGCATTAGCTTCATGACCACCACCACCAGTATCGCCGCCTCCTCCAGGTCCCACAGACACTTCAAGTCCCCAGTTTGGGACTTCTTTACTGTTTGTCCCAAAAATCCAAAGTTTGCCATTTGTACCCTTTGTAAGCTTGCAGTTAGTCGTGGTAAGTCAGGTACCAACTATGGTACCGGCGGCCAGAGAGGTCATCTTGAGAGAAAGCACACTGTCAAATGGTTTGGGCACCTAGATGCGATCAAGAAAGGCCAAATTCAAGGAAACGTTGATGTTTCATCTGATGATGACGAGCAGGAAGAAGACGTGTCAAACACTTCCCTTACACCCAGTACCCCTGTCAGCAGCACACCCAATGTGAGGCACACTAAGAGTGTTGGAGCGAGTGAGACACCAACGCACAAAAGTTCACCAGCGAGCAAAATTGGGTCAACGAAGTCATTATCAGCCCGTAAATGCTTGGTCCAGGGCAACATTAGAACAATGCTTACTTCAGACGTGCCATATGAACGCAACCACCCACTGACGCGTCTGTATAACACTAAGCTGGCTAAAATGCTAGCTGTGGACCTTCTACCTTTTTCTTTTGTAGAAGCGGTAGGTTTTCTTGAATTAGTGGCAACGCTCTGCCCTAAATGGAAGGTTCCGAGCCGGTTCTATTTTGCCAGAGTTGCCGTTCCAGCACTACATGAAGATGTGCTGGAGGCGATTGGGGCAGCTTTGCAGAAGAGTGCTGTTCACACAATACATCTGACAACAGACATGTGGACCAGTGGCGCAGGCGCTGATTACATGTGCATCACTGCACACTGGGTCTCTTTTTCAGGTGTTAAAGCAAAGCTAAACGCAGGTGTTGACCCGGACAAAGTTTTCAAAGCTGCTCGGAAACATGCAACACTAGCCATGTTTGGCTTGGAGAAAAGTCACACAGCAGAAAACCTTTTGGAAGAGTTTAACAAAAAGGTCTTGAAAATGCTATCCCCCCTAAAACGCAAGATTGGTTATGTTTCCACGGATAATGGCGCCAATGTAGTTAAGGCCATGTTGAAGGGTGACCATGTTAGAGTGCCGTGTTTGGCGCACTGTATCAACCTGGTAGTTCAAAAATTCTTGAGTGATAAACAGAGTCCAGCGTTCGAGGTAATGGCCACCTGCCGCAAAATGTGCAACCATTTCAGCCATTCTTTTAAGGCCCGGAAGCATCTGCGGAGACTGCTACTTCAACGTGGAATGCCAGTGAAAGCACTCATCCAGGAGGTGGCAACACGTTGGAACTCAACCTTCTACATGCTTGAGCGTCTGTATGAGCAGTATACGGTACTCGATCACTATTTCTTCACAGAGGGTACATCTCAGAAGGAGGACCTGCGGATGAGTGCGGCGCAATGGGACATAGTTAAAAGCCTGACAGACATGCTTCGTCCTTTTGAGTTCTTCACGCGTGCAGTCAGCCAGGAGGACTGTAATTTGGGAAAAGCTATCCCATTGTTGTGCATGCTGGAGCACCAACTGATGGCGGTGTCTTCTGAGTTTGAAAAAGATGTACAAAAAAAAGACCATTTTATTTTGTCTGAGAAATTATTAGAGCGCCTACGTGGTGATGAACGTCTTCAAAAGGTCAAGTCAGATCAGCATTACATTTGTGCTACTATTCTGGATCCACGCTACAAAAAGGCGCTGGCAGGCGAAGCATTCTTTCCTTTTGCTGATGCAGATGTTCAAAAGTACAAACATTGGTTAGCCTGGTCAGCCAAGAGGTTTGAAAAAGAACGGCAGGTTATTGAAGGAGAAGACAGTACATCAGCATCAGCAGGCCATCCCCAGTCACAAGAATCCACTTCTGCACCTGTGGCTGGGGCACAAGTGACCTCTCAGCCGTTAAAGACACCGGCAACTGGATCATCTGCACCACACACAATGACAACACTAACAGTGGCTGCGGAGGAGGATTGGCTAAGTTTGATGGGGTATGGTTCTCGAAAAAATGTCACAGGCACAGCAAAAAGTAAGCAAAGTGGAGGAACAGTTGATGACCTTGAGTCGATGGTGCAGGACTATCTGAATGACTCAACAGAGGTCTTTCTTAATGATGAGCCATTGCAGTATTGGCATGGCAAAAAACAATTGTGGCCACAGCTCTTCAACCTGGCTATAAACTATTTGTCTTGCCCACTCGCAAGTGTGTCTTCTGAACGTGTTTTCAGTGCTGCTGGTGGCATTGTAACTCCCAAACGGAGCCGCCTCTCGCCCAAAAATGTGGAGCGGCTGACAATGATCAAGATGAATCAGCACCTCATACCACCAGATTACAAAGTACGAGAAAGCACGCCGCATGAAGACGAGGAGGACGGCAACGTAGATGAGGGGATTTGTTCTCTGTTCGGTGGCACTGACCTCATCCAGCCTGAATTCGCAGAGTATGATGACGAAATCTTGTTCTTATTCCCTGACACCGAGCCCTGAAAATGAGACAGTCAATCAAGAACTTTCTTTTTCGTCCTTATTCACTTTTATTCCTGTGTGCTTTGTGTCTCTCTTTCTTTGTTTTGCACAGTTAATTTAATTCAAACTTTAATCACCTAATCCCAAAAACAAGACCATCATCAGAACTGTCTTCACTTGTTTGCTTATTGATTTGAAGGTGCCGCAGTCTACATTCCTCAGGTTCACAAGTTCTGAAGAACATGCTCCTCTATCCTCCTCCTCCAGACTGCGATTTCCCTCAAAGCAGAGTGCTGGATTACGCCCAATGAAGAAAGACTCAGCACTTGTGGGGGTGTTGTACCTCTTTGCGGGTGAGTTGACGGATTTGGGCCCATTGCTGTGAAGCTCTAATAATGGACAAAAGTGTTTTGGACCAAATATGAGGTGGAAATTTCTTGCCGTTTTTGCTGACTTGCTTGCCTTTGAGGTGCTCTTTGGCGGGGTTCCGGGTGTTTGTGGGTAATTTTTGGTGTCTGGGAGCACTGCTGCGACAGTCTAATCTTGATTGCATTTGCTTTTCAGGAAATCCGTGGTGGAAAACAGGAGTTATGATGATTGATGATGATGATGAGTGACCTAGCTGCACAGCGCCGCGTTTGGACCGAAGGCCGAGAGATATTGTAAGTATGAGATTTAGCTTTTTCGCTGTTTGGGGGTGTTGTCGGGTGTTTTTTTCCGGGTGGGTTGGCGGGTCTTGCCTGGGGCATTCCTGGGAAGGTCTAATACCGGATAGAAGTGTTTTGGACAAAATCCTGAAGGAACAGCCTTTTTTTTGCTATTTCTTCTGTCATCTTGCTCAATGTAGCGTTTTGGGGGGCTTCCTGCTGTTCGTGGGTGGGTTGCGGCCGGGGTCTCTGTCGAAGCACTGCTGCGACAATCTAATCTTGATTGCATTTGCTTTTCAGGAAATCCGTGGTGGAAAACAGGAGTTATGATGATTGATGATGATGATGATGACCTAGCTGCACAGCGCCGCGTTTGGACCGAAGGCCGAGAGATATTGTAAGTATGAGATTTAGCTTTTTCGCTGTTTGGGGGTGTTGTCGGGTGGTTTTTTCCGGGTGGGTTGGCGGGTCTTGCCTGGGGCATTCCTGGGAAGGTCTAATACCGGATAGAAGTGTTTTGGACAAAATCCTGAAGGAACAGCCTTTTTTTTGCTATTTCTTCTGTCATCTTGCTCAATGTAGCGTTTTGGGGGGCTTCCTGCTGTTCGTGGGTGGGTTGCGGCCGGGGTCTCTGTCGAAGCACTGCTGCGACAATCTAATCTTGATTGCATTTGCTTTTCAGGAAATCCGTGGTGGAAAACAGGAGTTATGATGATTGATGATGATGATGATGACCTAGCTGCACAGCGCCGCGTTTGGACCGAAGGCCGAGAGATATTGTAAGTATGAGATTTAGCTTTTTCGCTGTTTGGGGGTGTTGTCGGGTGGTTTTTTCCGGGTGGGTTGGCGGGTCTTGCCTGGGGCATTCCTGGGAAGGTCTAATACCGGATAGAAGTGTTTTGGACAAAATCCTGAAGGAAACACCAGTTTTGGCACTTTTTGTAAGTTAGGGTTCGTTAGGGTTAGCCCTACCAGCAGGATTGCATGTGTTTCGGGGGGTTCTATTGCAACGCAGTTCTGGTGTTGTAGAGCACTGTTGGAGCGATGCTGGCTATGGATACTTTTGCTTGCTTGCAAGTGGTTTGAATACAATCCACGGTCTGTATTTGGGCCTACTGTTACTTTCAAAGTACGTTTTGTAACCATTTTTCTGCTAGGCATCGTTTTTGGAGATCTGATTGGGGTTCTTCTACATTTTTAAGACTGGCTTTAGTAAGGGTCTTGGTGGGAGCATTGCTGGGAAGGTCAAATTTTGTTCTAAAACACAGTTTACAGTACACCTACCTTGAGGGGAAAGATCCGCTATAATATTTTGGCCATACTTATTTATCCTTAAAAAGGTGACTCAGACAGAGCACGCAATTTCAAAAATATTGTACTGTCTATTAGGGAAATCAAAGTGTCACATTTTGAACCACACAGCGTACATACCTTTTATTTATTTATCAGTGGTATTGTAATAGCACTTCCTGTTTTCCGTTCAATAATTACAGGCCGGGTTTCAGTCAACATCCGCCAGGCAGGCAGTGGACAGGGTGTCTTCTGTCAGTGGTCACCAACATTGATGGACGAAGCGTCAGCTGGAATGGAGGAGTGCCGCCAATAAGAGGAATTGTTTGCTGCATGCAACTTACTTACCAAATTCAAGGACAACTCCAACAACATACGCAATACAGATACAGTATCCATTGTATTATTCTATGAGTGTGACTGCATCTGCTTAGCTTTAGTTTGTAACCAAAGATTGTCTTTATCTTCAATTATTGTTTGTCCATGCTATGCTTTTTTTTTCTTCTCTCAACAAAACCTACCCAAAAAGAAACCCCCATTCCCATCCATTTTACAAACCCTAACCCTCTTCCCCCGGGCTGTGTTGTTTTGCTTGATGTCTGACTAAAATGACATCAATAATTCCACACACTTGCTGGGGAGGATAAGGTCATAGCAACAGGCTGGTGAAGGAATACGAGGATATCTTCTAGACTTACTCAGCTTCAGTACTATATCTTCTAGTAGTAGTAGCCAATGTCAAATAAATTCAACGCAAGTACTAGTTATACTTGCAAGCAAATACTTTACCATTTGTTAGGCTACATTATGGCACTGTTCTGTCTGCCACCTGCTATATTCTCGATCGTACCGTAACCGTTGTAATGCTACAGTAAGGACAAACAAGGTTTCGTTTTCTTTTTTTCCATAGGCATGCAACTGCCACTGTGTCACACCACTAGTACCACCGCAATGAGGAAATGTCACCCGCCCAGGATTGACAACGTTAATCCCCATTTCACGTGGAGCCAGCCCTGGGCCTAGCCCTAATTTCTAACACAAATTACAGGTAAGATAAGCGTTTGGTGGGAGGTAGTATAATGGAGTATTATTTCGGAGTAGACAAGAGATTGACGGTTGTACTACTAAAGTCCTACGACTGTTCAGGAAAACAAAGTTACTGTTACACCCCCGCCCCCCACCCACCAGACTGAAAAGCAGTAAAAAACAGGTATGGTCAGATAAAGTTTAAAAATATATTTATGTAGCCCTAACAAAATAATCTCCCTCACCCACCCTAACCCCAACGATTGTCTTTGAAACGTCCCAAAACGATCCCAACTCCCAAATCCCACCCCCCAAAAGTCTATAAAAAAAGGGCAAGGGACACTCCACTACTGGAGGGTGCTGGTGCTGGTGCATTTTGCGGCATGGGCATCATACTCCTTGCGGAGGGTGGCAAGCTCGGAGCGGAGGCCCTTAACCAAGTTCTTATACTTCAGGACCTCCTGCTCCAGGTTGGACATTCGGACTCGTAGGCGGCGTTGGCGTTCCTTGCAGCTCCTGTGGGGGGCAGCTGGTATTTCTGTTGCTTGGCAGTGGCGGTTGTCTTTGTTAGCCCGGCTCGGTCCCGCTGGCTTAGTCACGGAGGAGGATGCAGTGGTCACAGTCGAGGATGTTGTTGTTGCCCCGCTCGACTGCGTGTCCTCCTCCTCCTCCAGGGCCACCAGCCGCCGATATTCGGCGACAGTGGCCTCCAGCCTCCGTTGCCGGGCCATTCTAGCCTGCTCCCTCCGTGTTGTTGATTTGGAAGGAGCAACTATATGAAGAAAGAAAGACATAGTCTGTAACCAATGCTCCTTAGCATTAATAACACAAAGTGATTGAGCCGAAAGTTGGGTCACAGTACAAGTAGCAAATTGAAAGCACAGTACATAACTATTGAGGACAGTATCTATGTAACCTCCCACTTCTGCATCCTTGCTCTAACATTAGTGGTAGTTTAATGAACAAATTCTACGACCACTATGGACTTCCATTACAGTCGACTATGACAGTACACCAGTCTTATTCTTCTTCTTCTCTCTTGTTTAGGGAAATTGGTACGTTATCTTATGCAAGCCGGCAGAATGACATGGACAGCACAGTGAACTTGCACCCGAGAAAAAAAGTTGCACACCATGATGAGTGAGACAGACTTGCGTTACTGTACCGGTCCAGTACATGCAGGTGGTGAAGCTATTACTTTTCTATTACGGGTGGCACTGAGAATACTCTGTTACAAGGGCTACTGCTTAATTAATTTACCTTTCACCCTACAGTGCAAATGAGTACTAGAAAAGGAAAATGAAGAAGCTAACTAATTTGTTTATCTATCACTTCACATGGGACGTATTTGATGACATATGGGATGACTTTAGGTGCTTTGCTTAATATTGAGTGAACAGTGATACACCCACACATGAATGACGTACTACAAGTAAACTAAAGTTATTAAGAGAGGTACGGAATGTCCACCGTAATAACCAGATATATGCTGTGATTGCAGACGCAATACAAAGTACTGCTACTATTCATGGTAGTATTGGACACATTTACAATTTCTTTTCCTTGCCTTCCCTGCACTGGAACGGACGTGCGGGTGCGGTGGTACATGCTCTTCAAGGTAACACTTACTTCATCTGGCGACCATCTACTCTCTCTAGATACACATGTGCTATCTAAGAGTCAGAGAATACCATGCTCCAGGCATCCATTCAGTCAAAGTATACGCACACATACAGTTTCTGTTTCACCCACCCAGGCTGCTGTCCTTCCACCCATCCTTGCTTCATCATTGACCCAGCCATGCACCATACCATATTCTTTCCTTCCCAGCCACCTCGGGGGCCAAGCAAACACATATCGTTCTTCTTTGCCAGCCATCATACAAGTTCGCGTCCCACTTACTTACACCCTTCTTTCGCTTTTCGTTCATCCCATCCATCACGTTCGTCTAAGAACTTATTGGGATTCTTCTCACCAAAAACTTCACAGCTAAGTCGAAGTACATTTCGAGGAGGCTACTACCTGGTTGATTTGTAATACACCCGTGCAGAAAGCACACTATGCAGTCTTCAATCTCAATAAGTAAGGAATATATAGCTTACCTGTTTCCGCCACCACCGTTTGAACCCCCACAGGACCGTCCACCGGCTCTTGCACCGCCTCCTCCCCAGAGTCCGCCGAGTCCTCGCCCAACACAGCCACCTCCGCGCTGGCCCCGTCACCAGATGTTACACCTACAAAGTACATTTAAGAATGTTAGAATACACCACTCACTACTATATAATATTTGGTCTAGGAGAAATGTTAAAAAAACTGAATACAATGTAATAATTTGTGACTGTCTACTCCAAAGTAAAAATGTCCCATTTTCCAGGGAAGGCTGTTGTCTTGCTGCACTTTTATGCACAACTGATGAATGCTTGCTTTTGATTTTTAACACGCACCACTTTTTCTCCTAACAGACAGAAGCTTGACTCCTAAGAACACGACCAGGATCAAGTTCAAACCAGGTGAGAGCTCGGCTCGACCACAAGAAATGTGTCCAATTAATCGTCAGCACTAACCACTTTTCCGTTTTCAGTTAAATAGTTTTATGACAAAGTAGATTTTAATAAATGTGTTTACTTTTAATAAAGCTTTTAAACTTAAATAGACTCTGTGGTTTTTGTTCCTCCAGACTAGAGTGGATGAGCTAGAGGTTTTGGAATTTTTGCAAGCATGAGTGCCTCTGACACTTCTTGACTGTGCTGTGACTCCGTACTCTCTTGTCCTGCGTACGATAATCTAGAGATCATTGGGGATCAATAATCGGTGACTTCGGGAGCTGAATGACTCTGCCACACTATCTAGTCAGTAAGGAGACAGTGCATAGAGCTATTGCTGAATAGAATGGGAGTCCAATGGAATTGCCAAATGTCCAATCTTAGTTAGCTACACAGACAGACTAATAAGAATAGTCTAGTAATACCACAGGGAGTCATATTCGAGGCAGGATAAGAATTTATATCCAGTCTACAAGAAGATCAAAGACGATTTAGAAAAAATCGAATGAGGAACGCTAGGAAAAAATAGGTACTCTTTATTAAAATGTAAACTTACTGGGGCCAGCAAAGGAGCCCTCGCCTGCCCGATCCTGGCCTGCATCCTCAGCACCCTCCTCCTGTGTCCTCTTGCCCTTGGGGGGAGCTGATGTACAACATGAAAGAAAGAAAAACCAGAAAACATGGATGAGATTTTTCAACCAAATCAAACATTTCAAAAGAACAATAACAAAATATTTTGGAGAAATAGCAAATAGATAGACAACTATTCCACGGGATCTATCTCATGTGGTATACTACGTTATTCGTATTGCCTGATTTGCGGAACGTTGACTTAGAAAGTTCCTATGTAACTCAATAAACAGACTACTAAAGAGGTTTGCCTAGGCCTGGCACTGCAGGCAGCAGTCCGCAGCACGCGAAGTGACAGACAAAGTCCATCCTGCTTGCAGATCAGTGAATACTCAAACTATCAATCCACCCACCACCGCCACTATTTCTTCTTATAGCCATGTGTCTAAAGGAAGGACTGGACTTCAGTCTGTTGGGGCTGATTTAGAAGTCCCTTGCGGCTCATTTTCCTCCATTGTTGCGTGCCTTTTGTGACGCAGCGGCAGAACAAAAGACTCGCCATGGTGTTGGTGCGGCGTATATATAAAAAAAAAAAACACATATGGGCATATGGGCGATGCATCACGTTGTAAAGCCCTGCGCCATTAGGGGGCGTTCCGGCGCAAGGGAGGGCGTACCTGCGCAGGAACGAATCCTAAAAGTGGCTGAGGGAAATCTACAAGATGTCAATCAGTCACTTTTAGGACAATGATGCATGACTCAAACCCTGCGCGCTTGAAGCCGACGTACGGCTTGATGCAGCATTGGGGAGATAGGGTACCCCAGAGCATTGCTGGAGCTGCGCCATCGTTGGCACGCAACTCCAGCAATGCGCTGCCTTTACGGCACAGATGCGTAAGGCTTCTGTGACGTTTTGGGCCAATGGGTGGTGGTGGCATGGCACACAATTACTGCCGCATCCCTGCTACTTTGCAGGGATGCGCCGGTAATTGAAAATATGACCCTTAGTGTCTAGCATTACGCAGTTCTTATCTTTACACTACACTCATACATAATTTCTCAGGCCAATGAAATGCTTCTGAACACAACATACAAAACAAAGAAGCATAGTAGCAAGCAAGGCTACTGAGAAGGAGAGCAGTGCACCTGAAATGCATTGAAGATTTTGAAATATAATTTACCTCAATGTAATCGGCAGCATTATTGCTCTTGGTAAAGAACAAAGATTTGCAAATAACAGAGCCGGATAAAACAGAGTAGTAAATGAATAGCTACTACTACTCACCAAGCCCGGGGACCTCTACGCCGAGCGCGTCCAGCAAGTCCCGTTCCCGGTCCATGACATCGGTCCAGCGGTGGGTGGCCTGGTTATATGTGCGCCGGACCCCAGAGAGCTTATACATGGCCCGGCACACCTTCTCCCACCGCTTGCGGCGCTCCCGGATGCCATAGCCAGTCGCGATCTTGCCGCCTCCCAGGATCGTCTTGGGGAGGCGGCGCTGGACGTGGAAGATGAGTGCCGCCACTTCCTCCGCGCTGAAGATCTCCCGCGGGACCACTTGCTCCCCCCTCAAACGCCCGCACGGGAGCCGGGCACGGGGTGCGGGACCCTTCCCCTTCTCAGGGTGCTTCCCGGCTCCCTTTACCATGGTCTGGGCAGAAATACAGTTAAATGATAAACAAGAAATAGAATAGTGAAGAAGAAAAGAAAAGAGTTTAAAAAAGTAGTTTAAAAGTAACTAAAAGCAGCAGAAAACACAAAAATATAGAGCTAGAAAAATAGAGGGATAGATAATAAGTAAAATTAGATCAAATAAACTTCAAACAAGCAAAGGATGGCAGAGATTGAGAGAGGATAGAGAAAGCATGCCCAGAACCATAGCAATGAATGAGAAACAAGATGGCCGCGCCCGTTCACGACCGCGTGGGTAAGTTCGCGCGAGATTTTCCTTGCGAGCACGCGCGAAATTGTACTAGCGAGCAGCACACTTTGCGAGATTACACATAGCGGCCGGAAACGGAATTACGTCACGCAAACAAGATGGCCGCGCCCGTGTACGACCGATAGGGTAACTTGGCAAACGTATAGCTAGAAGCGCCTCGCGAACACGCGCAAGATCACGCGAACATACACGTCGCACAAAAAACAATTTTGTATTCGCACGTATTCGCGGCTTCCGAAATCGATCTCGCACGGATTCGAGCCCCAAAAAACGCGCGAAATTGCAGAAAAAACGATTTTAGCTAAACTGAAAGCAATGAGCAGGTGCAAAAGTTCAAACTTAACATTAGTAACATTCAAGGTAGTGCTTCCTGAGGGGCCCCTCCAGAGTTTGCAACTATTCTATGACCCTGCTATGACCCAAACAGCAGGCTCATAGAATAGCTACAAGTAGACCATAAAGGTCCTGTGAAAAAAAATTTCACTGCAACTAAAAGCAAATTACAGATAAGGAAGGAAGCAGGTGCCAGCCAGACTGGAAGTTTCAAAATTACTGACACATTAATGACCCACAAATTAATTGATGGCAGTTGAAGAAGGGCAGGTGTGCTTGCTTTTTTCAACCACCATAATCTACAGTGATAAATAAACCTAATGGGTGGCAGTGAGGATGTACCAGAGGGTGGCATGGGTGTCCCAGAGGGTGGCAGTGGTGAAACAGAGGGTGCTGTGAACCTGTGATGATAAACCAGACGTAGAAACAACATAGTCCAGCACAAAAAACGGGAAAATCCGCAAATCCGCTAGAGTTCGCGTATCTTCACGGATTGCGAATCCGTAAAGCCGCAATTTCGCGTACGCGAGATCCGCTAGATCCGCCCATGCTTAGTTGGGTGTCTTTATGTCTTGTGTGTATATGATCTGTGAAGTGCGTATTAGCTAAGTGTCTTTATACCTTGTCTGTATATGTTCTGCGATGTGCTTGTTAGTCAGGTGTCTTTATGCCTAACATGTGTATGTTCTGTGATGTGCTTGTTAGTCGGGTGTCTTTATGACTAGCATCTGTATGTTCTGCGATATTCTTGTTAGTTGGGTGTCTTTATACCTAGTCTGTGTATATTCTGCGATGTGCATGTTAGTCGGGTGTCTTTATGACTAGCCTGTGTATGTTCTGTGATGTGCTAGTTAGTTGGGTGTCTGTATGTCTTGTGTGTATATGATCTGTGAAGTGCGTATTAGTTAAGTGTCTTTATGCCTAACATGTGTATGTTCTGTGATGTGCATGTTAGTCGGGTGTCTTTATACCTTGCCTATATATGCTCTTCGATGTGCTTGCTAGTTAGGTGTCTTTATGCCTAGCATGTGTATGTTCTGCAATATTCTTGTTAGTCGGGTGTCTTTATACCTAGTCTGTGTATATTCTGCGATGTGCATGTTAATCGGTGTCTTTATGACTAGCCTGCGTATGTTCTGTGATGTGCTTGTTAGTTGGGTGTCTTTATGTCTTGTGTGTATATGATCTGTGAAGTGCGTATTAGCTAAGTGTCTTTATACCTGTCTGTATATGTTCTGCGATGTGCTTGTTAGTCAGGTGTCTTTATGCCTAACATGTGTATGTTCTGTGATGTGCTTGTTAGTCGGGTGTCTTTATGACTAGCATCTGTATGTTCTGCGATATTCTTGTTAGTTGGGTGTCTTTATACCTAGTCTGTGTATATTCTGCGATGTGCATGTTAGTCGGGTGTCTTTATGACTAGCCTGTGTATGTTCTGTGATGTGCTTGTTAGTTGGGTGTCTGTATGTCTTGTGTGTATATGATCTGTGAAGTGCGTATTAGTTAAGTGTCTTTATGCCTAACATGTGTATGTTCTGTGATGTGCTTGTTAGTCGGGTGTCTTTATACTTTGCCTATATATGCTCTTCGATGTGCTTGCTAGTTAGGTGTCTTTATGCCTAGCATGTGTATGTTCTGCGATATGCTTGTTAGTCGGGTATCTTTATACCTAGTCTGTGTATATACTGCGATGTGCATGTTAGTCGGGTGTCTTTATGACTAGCCTGTGTATGTTCTGTGATGCGCTTGTTAGTTGGGTGTCTTTATGTCTAGTCTGGATATGTTCTGTGATGCTTTTCTTGGTCTGGAGTCTTCGGGGCAGATTTATGAAGGCCTTGCGCCACGTTTACGCCGCTGTTGCGTCACGCAAGGCGGCGTAAACGTGGCGCATCCCTACGAACGATTTACAACGTGACGCATCTAGGCAGATGCGTCACGTTGTAAAGCCCTGCTCCGCTTGTGGGCGTTCCGGCGCAGGGTGGGCGTTCCGGGGCAGATGCGCCTCGCAAAAGTGGCTGAGTGAAATCTATAAGATTTCACTCAGTCACTTTCAGGCCAATGCTGCGTCAAAAGCCTGCGCCTGCTTGAAGTAGGCGTAGGTCTTGATGCAGCATTGGTCAGATAGGGCAGCCCCGAGCCTTGCTGGAGCTGCGTCGCGCTTGCGACGCAACTCCAGCAATGCGCCGCCTTTACGGCACAGATGCGTCACGCATCTGTGCCGTTTTTGCCCCATGGTGCGCCGCATTGTAAATGCGGCGCACCATGGGTGGCGGAGCTGTGGCGCACTGTGGCGCACATTAACTGGCGCATCCCTGGGGATGCGCCAGTTAACATAAATCTGCCCCTTTATGCCTTGTCTATATATGTTCTGTGAAGTGCTTGTTGGTAAGGTGTCTTTATGCCTAGTCTATATATGTTCTGTGAAGTGCTTGTTAGTTAGGTGACTTTATTTCTAGTCTGGATATGTTATGTGATGCTCTTGTTATTTGGGTGTTTTTTCATGTCTAGTCTGTGTATGTTTTGTGAAGCGCTTTTTAGTCGGGTGTCTTTATGACTTGTTTGTATATGGTCTGTGAAGTGCTTGTTAGTCAGGTGTGTTTATGTCTATTCTGGATATGTTCTGTAATGCTCTTGTTATTCGGGTGTTTTTATGTCTAGTCTGTGTATGTTTTGTGATGCGCTTTTTAATCAGGTGTCTTCATGTCTAGTCTGCATATGTTCTGCAAAGTGCTTGTTAGTCAGGTGTTCTTATGCCTTTTCCATATATGATCTGTGACTTTTTTTAAGTCGGTTGTCTTTATGCCTTTTCTGTATATGTTCTGTGATGCTTTTGTTAGTCGGATGTCATTATGTCTTGTCTGTATAAGTTCTGTGAAGTGCTTGTTTTTAAGGTGTCTTTATGTCTAGTCTGTATACGTTCTGTGATGTGCTTGTTAGTCAGTTGTCTTTGTGCCTTGTAGATTCTGTGAAGTACTTGGTAGTCAGATGTCGTTATGCCTAGTCTGTATATGTTCTGTGACACGCTTGTTAGTCAGGTGTCTTCATGCCTTGTCTGTATATATTCTGTGAAGTGTTTGTTAGTCGGATGTCTATGCCTAGTGTGTATATATTATGTAAAGGGCTTGTTAGGTAACTGTCTTTCTGTCTAGCCTCCATATGTTCTGTGAAGTGCTTGTTAGATGTCTTTTTGCCTTGTCTGTATATATTTTGTGAAGTGCTTGTTAGTCGGGTATCTTTATGTCTAGTCTGCTTATGTTTTTTTAAATGCTTGCTAGTCAGTTGTCTTTATGTCTTGCCTGTAAATATTTTGTGGAGTGCTTGTTAGTCCTAGGTCTCTTCAGTATATGTTCCGTATAGTGCTTGTTCGGTGTGTTTATGGCTAGTCTTTATATATACACACACCCTGAAGTGCTTGTTAGACACATTTTTAGTGTTTAGTTTGTATGTATTCTGTGAAGTATTTGTCATTTAGGTGTCTTTTTGTCTTGTCTGTATATGAACTGTGAAGTACTTGTTAGGTCCATTTATCTCTAGTCTTTATTTATGCACATGGTGAAGTGCTTGTTAGAGACTTTTCATCTCTAGTCTGCATATATTCTCTGAAGTGTTTTATTTTCAGGTGTCTGTATGCATTTGTTAGTTAGGTGTTATTGTGGGTAAACCAGGCTTCTACAACTAGTAGGTGGTGTGCTACTGGTAACTCTTCAACTACCTGTAAGTAGCTCTCCTGTGTGCAGGTCAGCTTAATAAATAAGAAATCTTTACTCGCTGATTTAATGTATATATACCAACATTGAAAATAGTGTATTCAAGATGAAAACATGTTTAATTTCAAATCTCAGAAGCAGATGTTTGGCAAAAAATGCTTGAATTTCCAAAATACATTGAAATCTGATATTGTACTTTCATGCACTGAGTTTTAGGGGCACATGCATCAATCCCGCATTTTTTGATTTCTAAATAGCAAATTTCACTGATTCGCTATTTAGTAATCGCAAAATGTAATGCATGAAGGATTCGCAAAAAAATATGCGATTCCTTAAAATTCCTTAGTTGCGACTTGCAAATTAAGGGATAGCTTACGGGCCATTGGAATCAATGGGAATTGCATGCGCAATTTGCGAGTACCAAATAGGTACTCGCAAATTGCGCATGCAATTTCAAGGGTGATAGGGAGGCCAAAAGGACACCCTGATGCACCCCTGAAAGTGCAATTAAAAACCTGTTGTACACACACATGCCCCAAGGGCGTGTGTGTGCAACATAGAACTTTTCGCAAATTACCATCCACTTTAAATTGATGGTAATTTGCATTTCTTAACAGCAAAATCTCAAATTTCTTTTGTTATTGCATTGCACTTACGGAATCGCAATTTGCGATTCCCTAAATGAAATCGCAATTTAAGTAATTGCAAATTTTGCAATTACTTAAATAGCGATTTTTGCATTTGGGATGATGCCAATCACAGGGCCACTGGATTTATGCAGCAAGACAAGACCAAGTTAGGCAGCTGCGTAGACTGAATCATGCAGCAAGAAAAGGCAAATTATGTGGCATAATGCTGCTCATTTTTTGATCATATTATTTCATTATTTTATCATTTTTACACTTATTGAGACTGTGGGCTTAGATTGCACCTTATTGGTGCCAGTTTAATACCTAAATATAGCAACAGCAAAAGAAAACCTTTGCAAAAAGCAGCACATGACACTGCGTTTCTTGTAACTTTTAAACTGTTTGAGCTAGAAGCAAAATGTATTTTTGTTAAAATCTGCAGATTATGCATCAGATGATGGATTATGCGGCAGATGCGGTAAATTAATGATTATAGAGAAAAATTCCACAGCCGCACAATCCTTTAATTCCAGTTTCCCTGGCCATATAAATGGGTCCATTCTTGGGCAGCGTTTCAACATTTTCCAATAAGAAGATTTAGTCTGAGACATTGTTCAACTGGGTTGTATGACATTAAAATGCATGCCTTTACCATGCATCCGGTAGCACGCAATGCCTTTACCATGCATGTCTTTCCTACATATATACCTTTACCATGCTTGCCTTTACATTGCAAGGTAAGTGTTTAGAGATATGAATGTAGACCTGAAAAAAACACAGAAGAACCTGAGTTTATGCAACTAGGTAGCGCTAGGCACCCTCTGAGCGATGAAGAGAGACAGCGTCGCAGAGATAAGAAGTTGTGTTTATATTGTGAGAAACAAGGACCCTTCTTACGCAACTGCCAAGTTAAACCTTAAAGGCGTGATGAGTCGGGAAACTGAAGATCTTAAAGTCTACAGAGACAAGCTCTTCGGGTAGATTAGGATTAATAGTTTCCCAACTCCTAGCTCAGAATCATGCTTTATCCTCTCTCCATCATTTCCTTATAAAAGTGCAATTGTTATGGGGAAATCAGTCCATAGACATGCAGATTATGATTGACTCCGGCACTAGAGGGAATTTTATTGACATGCAATATATCAAACCTATGGAACTCCTTATCTAGGACTGTGGGAGATGAAGTAAAAACCATTGACGGGAGTAACATAAAATCTAGTCCTGCTACCCATGCCACAGCTGAACTGGAACTCACTTTAAATTACCAATACAGTGAAACAGTTCAGTTTGATCTCATTTACTCAACCCAATTCCAATCAATTTTAGGCATTCCTTGGTCTAACACAACATCATCCAGAATGAACCAGTGCCACAGAAAGATATTGCTGTCCTTGTGGATTCTAATGTACCTGAGTTGCCTTCCTGTTATCAAGACCATACGACTGCCGCATTGATCTGGTCACTGGAGCACAAATACGGTGTTGTCAAAAATATCTATCTGAGAGAATATCTGGACGAGATGCTCAGGATAGGGTTCATCCATCCTTCTTGTTCCCCTGCTTTATTCTGAAACTGGAGAGGGTCTCAGATTCTGCATTGACTACTGCACCCTAAATGACATAACCATCAGGAACCGGTACCCTCTACCACTTATCTAATCGTTACTTGACCAGGTTAAAAAGGCCAAGATTTTTACCAAATTGGATCTAAGGGGAGATTATCGTTTAGTGAGAGTACAAGAGGGTAATGTACGGAAGACGGTATTTCGAACAAAGTTTGGGCTATATGAATGTCTTTTAATGCTATTCGGCCTTTGTAATGCCCCTGCCACCTTTCAGATTTGTATCAATGAAGCTTAGAGAGATATGTTAAACATCTGTGCTACAACCTATATAGACGAAATCTTGGTATATTCATCTTCTACCAAAGAACATATAGGTCAAGTGAGGTCAGTATTAGAACTCTTGAGAGAAAATCACCTATATGTAAAACTGGGTAAGTGCGAATTCCACATGTCAAAAGTGACCTTTTTGTGTTTCGTCCTATCTACTGAGGGGGTAACAATGGATCCACAAAAGATAACGGCCAGCATTTATTGGCCTTCTGCTACTACTGTAAAGGGAGTGCAGAGCTTCCTGGGCTTTGCCAACTTTTATAGATGTTTCATTGATGATTTTTCAGCCCTGGCAACTCCCATCACTAAGTTGTTAAGAAAAGGCGTTCCTTCTGCTGGTCTTCTGAGACTGGAGAAGCCTTTACCAAACTATTTATTTATTTTTATTTATTTATAATGTTTTATATAGCGCAAACAAGATCCCGAAGGATATCAGAGCACTTTAAAATAAATTGGTAGAGAGGACAAAATGAAATAAACATAGTAATTGAGGAAAAAAAACAAAAACACAATGCTAAACAGTAAACAAACAAAAAAATGCGTTTGTTACTGCCCCTGTTCTGAGACATCCTGATTCATCTCAACCATTCATAGTTGAAGCGGATGCATCTCAAGTGGCCATTGGGGGAAAAGTGTCACAAAGAGATTTGGACACTGGGCAGTTACATCCTGTGGCCTTTTATTCTCACAAATTGAATCCCGCGGAACAAAACTATTCTGTGGGTGATAGGGAACTTCTAGCCATTAAACGTGCCTTTGAAGAGTCTCACCAATACTTGTTGGGTGCTCTGCATACAGTTACTGTTCTCACTGATCATAGAAACTTGCAACTTTTGAAAAGACAGCCAGACCTCTATCTATGAGCCAACTGCTTTGAACACACTATTTTAGCAATTTCGATTTTGTAGTACAATTTTAGGCAGGTACAAAATATGGAAAGGCAGATGCTTTATCGTGATATAGCTATGAGGAAGCAGAAGCTACCATTGATCAGCCCCTTATTATAGCACAAGAATGCATTCTGGGGGCCATATGTTCTGAAGAGACCTTTTTGAATGAGGTGTTACAAGCACAAAATTGAAAGAAAGTTAAGGACCTGGAAAAGAAGCACACTGGGGTAAGAGTGCAAGATCTTTTGTATATCTAAGGTTGTTTGGTGATTCCAAAAAGCTCTTGAATAGTGCCACTCTCATTTGTTATCTGGGCATCCAGGTTACAAGAAAACCATTGAACTTCTCAGAAGATCCTTTTGATGGCACACTTTGGTCAGGATACCGACCAGTATATCCAACAATGCCATGCCTGTGCTCAGAGTAAAGTTCTCACCAACTCCCTGCTGGGTTATTGACTCCCATGCCCACACCATGGTGTTCCATTCCTATGGACTTTATTGTAGAGTTACCACAAACCATTCGAGGGTACACCATCATTTTGGTAGTTGTTGAAATGTTGACTAAGATGTCACACTTTGTTCCTTTGAAAAACGAGCCTACGTCTAAAGAGCTAGCTACCATATTTCTACGACACATAGTACAATTACATGGACTTCCATCTGTTAATGCATATAACTGGGGTCCCCAATTTGTATCTAAATTCTGGAAGGGGTTGGGGTCCTTATTGCGTTTCGATGTATGTCTTCCCTCTGCTCATCATCCTCAGACGGACGTATGACATTACAACGCATGCTTTTATATCGCATGCCTTTACAATGCGGTTTTTACATCGCAGTCCATTACAACGCATAGCGCTTTGGGGTGCTGGATAGTGAATAGTTTAATTTACTATTCCAACTCCAGTCCCCGTGGACACTAGGAAACGTTATTGGATAGTAAATTAACCTATTCCCTATCCTTGAGCACCCCCCAGCGCAAT
This sequence comes from Lissotriton helveticus, assembly GCF_964261635.1. NCBI lineage: Eukaryota > Metazoa > Chordata > Amphibia > Caudata > Salamandridae > Lissotriton > Lissotriton helveticus. Next base: position 66,457,743 of record NC_136064.1, read on the forward strand.
GCGTTGTAATAGTTTGCGGTGTAATGACTGCGTTGTAATGGTAGTGCGTTGTAAAAGTTTCGTTGTAACGGTTGTTCACCCCTCAGACAGACGGTCACACAGAATGAGTGAACCAATGCCTAGGACAATACCTAAGGTGTCAATGGCTTTTCTCCTCGGCTGATTGAGAAACATTTTTATGGGTGGCTGAGTTTGTTTTCAATAAGGGGAAGCATTGTTCTGTTGGTTTCTCCCTTTTTTTTGTAATTATGGGTTCAATTCTTGTTATCTACTTCTATCCCCTCCTGTTTCCACATTTACTCCAGCTGCCTTAGAATTTGTACAGCACATTCAAGAGAAACAAAAGAAAGGCCAAATGAACCTAAACAAAGCTAAGAACATGTACAAGGAGAGTGCGGATCTCCATCGCCGCCCATCCCTGTCTATGCAATATGAGACAGAGGGCCTGATTCTGATGCGGGTTTGAAAGCTTCCCGACAGCATCGGTTTGGAAATGGTTTCCGACCCACTCGGACTGGGAGAGTCCGGCTGACGGAGAACGATGCATCTGGATGCTTCCCTATACCACTTGGTTGGACTCCCATTGACTTCCATTGGAGAATATGTTCATAACCGCATCATAATTGGGCCCTCGGTCGGGAAGACACGTTCCTGATCCGATTTGGAAGGAGCAAATGCCATTAGGAGGCCTTCCTAACTGCATCAGAATCAGGTCCTAGGTGAGACTGCTTTCCTAACCGCATCAGAATCAGGCCCAGAGTGTGGTTGTCCACACATAACATTGCAGTGAAAGGAACAAAAAAGTTCAAACTGTGTTTCATTAGTCTGTATTCAATTGTAAAAACAATTATTCTTGTAGCCATGAAATTGACCTTCTTTCCTCTCTCAAAGTCCACCGGGGTTTTCATGTTTCTTTATTAAAACCGGTGTTACCAATAGCTGCCAAGGTTTCAGGTTGCGTATGTGTGACATTTTCATAATTTCAGTGTAATTATGAGTGACATTCAACAACTATGATTGACAGTTTCTTGTGAGCAAAATCAAGCAATGAAGATGAGAGAAACATCAGAAATTACATACATCTGAGCAACAAGAAACTCTAAGAAGATGTTAATACTGCTGTCAAGCAACAGAAATGAAAGGGCACTCTGGGACCTGACTGTACCAAACAGGATGTGAGCGGCCCCAGCACTGCTGATCTCAGCTGCCTGCTAATAAATTATCATAATTACTCAGAGTAACTACAGTCAGTTGACTTCGGACTTGGAGAACTTTTTATTGTGAAATGCATATGTTAAAAGTGACTAGGGATATAATCAGGGCCACTGGAATTATGCTGGAGAGGTCCAAATTATGTGGCAGGGTGAAGTAAAATGTTTAGCAAGAAAAAGTAAATGATGTGGCATAATGTGGCACAGTTTGTAATAGTATTACTTCATTATTTCGTCATTTTTAAACTTGTTAAATACATGGGCGTTGATTGCACCTGATTAGTACCAATTTCACATCGAAATATAGCAATAAGCAGCAGAAAAGTGACCAGTCCAGCTTTGCAAAGGGCCTACCAGATAATGTGGCAGATGATGGATTATATGGCAAATCTGTAATTATGCAAAAATTGCATCACATGAGTGATTTGGGCAGTTATTCTATAAGGCCCTTGCCAGGATGCCAAGAGTTTATTTTCCTACGAGGAGAGTAGCACCAGGGCGTTTTCCCCCACCAGAAAATCCCTCACTTCACTTGTCTTATCATAAGCTGATTTTTGTTTGTCCTGTGCTCTTTCTAGGTTGTTCCGCACCTTCTCCCACAGATTATGGACTTTCTCTTTGAGGGTTGTAGCATATTCTATAAGTCCTAAGCCCTCATCCTTTTCCTTCTCCCAATGTTCAGCCGCCATATCAAGCAGGGTGCAGGACTGTCACCCAAATACTAGGTAAAAGGGATTGTACCCAGTTGATAACTCTGCATGAGTACGGATATAATATGTGATGTCACATTGCGGTCTTCACACTGCGTTACTTTTACAATGCAGGCATTACAATGCAAGTTATTACAACGACTTGCGCTGGAGGGCGCTGGATTTAGGAATAGTATGATTTACTATTCCAATTCCAGCCTACGTTACAGTAGGGAAGGTGTTGGAATAGTAATAGCTATTCCTTAGCTTAGAGCGCCATCCAGCTCAAGTCATTGTAATGACTTGCGTTGTAATGACTGCGTTTAAAGGTATTGCTGTGTGAAGACCGCGATATAACCGATGTTTTCCGTACGGATAGCATATAACACTAGGGGAAGTTTCCGGTCCGAGTCACTCCCTGTTTCTGATACCAATTTCTTTCGAATAGTTATAATGGTTCAGTTATACCATTCTACAAGGCCGTCAGTCTGGGAATAGTAAACAAAGGTCTGAATCTGGGTTATATGAAGATGGTACAAACCTGTTTCATCAATTTAGACATAAAAGGAGTCTTCTAGCCAATCAATCACTCAATCAATCAAGACATTTGTAAAGTGCGCTGCTCGAACAGCCAGGTCTTGAGTAGCCTGTTGAAGGTTAATAGGTCTTCGGTCTGCCGTAGGAGGATGGGAAGGGTTTTCCAGGACTTGGCGAAGAGTTAGGACTATAATCCGCCGCCAGTTGTCGCTCTCCTGATGCGGGAGACGGTGGCAAGGGCGAGGCCGGCGGAGCGGAGCTCGCGGTTCGGGGTGTAGAAGGTGAGCCGTTGGTTGAGGTATGCTGGACCGGTGTTGTGGAGGCCATTTATGTGTGTGGGTGAGGAGCTTGAAGGTGATCCTCTTGTTGACGGGAAGCCAGTGCAGGTCTCTCAGGTGGAGTATGATGTGGCTGTTTCAAAGGATGTCGAGGATCAGGCGGGCAGAGGCGTTCTGTATGCGTTGCAGTCGCTTCAGAAGTTTGGCCGGGGCTCCTGCATAGAGGACGTTTCCGTAGTCCAGTCTGCTGCTGACGAGGCCTGGGTGACCGTTCTTCTAGTGTCAGTGGGGATCCACTTGTAGATGTTTCAGAGCTTGCGAAGGGTGTTGAAACAGGAGGATGAGATGGCGTTGACAATAAGCAACTCCTTGGGGAAATCCACTCTTGAGAAGAATTCAATCATTGCATGGGCGACCGTGGTTGTGGTCATACTAGATAGTGGCATGGCTTCTGGATATTGTGTCACATAGCCTACAAGAACAAGGATATACTGGCAGCCACGCATAGAGGTCACCAGTAGACCAACCAGATCCATGCTCTGCCGGGAGAAAAGAATATCAATAACATGCAGAGGTCCTAAAGGGGCTTTCAGTGCATGGGCTGGGCTGGCGACTTGACATCTCTCACATTCAGCACAGAACTGCCTGATGTCGGAATTTACCCTTGGCCAACAAAATTGCCTCAGTAAATACTCCTCCATCTTGTCACGGCCATAATGTCCCCCTCTGAATTGGCTAAAATACCTGCTGCCGGTAGGGAAGAAGCACCACCAATTGACTGATGATATCTTCTCCTTTCCTTACTTTCCTATACAACAGCCCCTTGGAGTTCCTGAAATATGGGCCTACCTGACCACCTGGGTCTGATACAGCATGTTCCAAGGCCTGAGTGAGGTTTGGGTCTTCCTTCTGAGCAGCTCTGAAAGCAGCCATGGTACCAGCCGTGGAGGAAGAAGTGAGGGAGATGTTAGAATCACCTGCCAGTACATGTAGTCGGTTATGTAGGTGTTTCTCACGGTGTATAAGCTTATTGCGACTCTTACCCACGTCCATCTCCTCCTCATGGAAAGGTGCCTGCCTCCACCATGCTGACTCACTCTCCCTTATCCTTCAATGGAATTTAACAATGTTGTAAAGTTGGAATAGTCAGTTCTTATTATCATCTCTTCCACCATCTGTGGGACAGCACCCACGTTTAGGTCATACAGCGAACCTCTCCAATTAATGGTGTCAGTAGCTACAGCGTAGGGTTCGCTTTCCCAGAGGACATTTGTAATGATGATGGTTTCCCCATGTATCCACTGTTTGGGTTTCACCTTCTCCTTATTTATCACTGAACACCGCCATCCTGAATCCACCAACACCGTTGTCATTACCCTATTCACTGCTAAGGGTTTCCGATCCCTACTGGGTCTATCCCCTGCCCAAAGGACACGTCCTCTTGCATTGCCAATTTCCATGGTTTCTGCCGGTGCTACCTTCTGAAAAACAGTTGTGTGCTATATGCCCCCATTCTGCACAGTGAAAGCACTGGGTTCCCTGATTTACATCCTTTCCCTGGGGTCTAAAAGGTACCTTGGGCTCAGGAAGAGATCTGGGATTGGAACTCCTTCAATTGGGGTTTGTAGGGGATGCTATTCTTGGCAGGGTGAACCTAAAGTCGGGAGCCCGGTCAAAGCACATGCTAGGTCTATAGCCATGATGAAAGTCACATTTGGATGTTGTTTTATTAAGGTTCTGGTAGTTCCTGGAAAGGTTTCAAGGGACTGTTCCAACAATATTTTGTGCATGACATCATCCAGGGTGGCCCCCTCTTGTTAGAACCATCGTATCTCAAACCCTGAATATGATAGAAAAGGGACCCGGGTTGTCTTGGTCGTTCCATTTCTCTTTGCAGAATTAGGTCCTATAATATTCATTGTCAAAACCTACTTGTTCAAGAATAGCTCTTTTTACTTCAGGATAGGGCGTGGTACCGGATGCGTTGGCTACCTGGTAATCTGTCTGTAGCTCTCCTGATAACAGAGGTGCCACATACTGACTTCACCATTCTGGTGGCCAGTTTGCAGAAGTGGCCACCCTCTCAAATTTGTGAAAAAGAAATCTGGGTTCTCCCCTGGTTGATATGTTTTGCAGCACTGCTGCACCTTAGTCCTTGCAATAGTGTTGGCCAAACATTGATCGCGGTATCCTGAAATAGTTGATTATTGGCTATGACGGTGGCTTGGGGCTTAAGGGCTGTATGCAGTTCTACTCTTTCCTGTTGGGCAGATTGGGTCTGTTGTTCCACTACCAATTGCAGGTTGTGTTGACCCTCAGTCAATTGTTTTACCATGTCCTCCATAGTGATGGGCTGGGTAGCATCCATCTCCTGTTGGCACTGCTTGCTAATCCCACTTCTGACACCACTGTAACAGGAGAATGGATTGGACTCGACATCAGGAGTGGTATGAGTATGATGACTTTTATTTGAAAATGTTTTGCGCTCTCCAGTAGGGTTGGACCACCAGCCGTCGGGGTTCCTGCTAGCTCCACCAGCGGTATTTCTTGGACTCTGTTCCTTGGTTGTGGGGGTGTTGTAGCCCCGGGTAGAAAAGGACATAGGGCTTAGTAATGAGGGTTCTAAGGGTCAGTACAAATCCCAACACCACACTGCAGAGTAACTGGTTCATGCCTTTTAAACAGAGGGAATACTTCTTCCCAATTTTATAGTGCTCTGTACACTGTCTGCAAACATGCCAGATCCTCAGGTGCAAAACAACCAAATTACAAGAGAGGAGTCTTTGTTCTTGGCCAGGTGTGTTTAGTGGTTATTAGAGCCCGAAGAGAAATTCCTGTGCTACCTCCCACCACCCCGCATTCCCCTACCCCAGGCCAAGCACTTGCCTGTAGCCAGGGCTCTGTTTCAGAGCCGCGCAGCCACGTCACAAGCGCCTCTCCCCACGGAAACTGCCTCTGTGTCTTCCCGGTCTGCTGCCGCCATCTTCTCCATACTCCAATCAGGATCCCACCAGGTACGTCTTCTGGTGTCCCCATAAGCACCATATGCTTCCAGGAGATGTGCTCTGTCCTCGCAGTCATCCTTCAGGGCTTCCGTCCCTCGTTCTCCTTACACCGTTTCCCCAATACGTCACGGTACTTCTCCACGTCCTTCTCTCTCGCCTATGTCCTTCAGGTCTGTGCCATCATCATTATAGTGCCTGCCCACTTTAACATGTTTGGCCACCAAATTTTCAACCACTATTATGCTGACCTGCCAGCTCTCAGTACTCCTGGGTCCTGGTGGTCCCGCTTTATACACTGTAATACAGGGATCCCGTCACAGTTAATTTATAAATATTTCTAAAGCAAACGGATCCCCCCAAAGGGGCCTCCTGGCAGTAGTCAAAGATAAGATATGGCAGCAGTAGGAGAGAGAACCGAGTTCTATAGGGTCGGGGCTAACAAGCGAAAAGAACAGACTCCCATTCTGGCTCTACTTTAGCGTGGGACATGGGCCAAGTTTAAATCAGCAGAGTAGAGTGCTGAAGAGGGCATGTAGAAAGGCATCAGAGTCGACAGGCTGGGGGCTCCTTGCTTGTGTAGAGTTTTGCGACAGACACATAGGGTCTTAAATTTGTTACGCTTTTCAGTAGGTAGCCAGTGGAGCTTGACAAGAAGATGAGAGGCAGAGCTAAACTTTGGGAGGGAAAAGGGGATGTATAGTAGCAGTCAGCCATCTGAGAAGGCATTTCAGAGGTTGTGGCTGCCAATGGCTCCTGTGAAATGGGGAGCCAATTGTTTTATAGGGTGAAACAGGAATCCAAGTTCTCAGAAAGTGGAGACTTTCAGGTCAGGGGAAACAACCATACCAACGCAACTTTTACAACGCCCTACCATTACAGCAAAACTTTTACAACGCAACAGCCATTACATCGCATGCCTTTACAACGCAACCATTACAACGCATGACACTAAAACGCATGACACTACAACGCATGTCATTACAACGCATAACATTACAACGCATAACATTACAACGCATAGTACCTTTACACTTTCCAACACTTACCCTACTGTTGCACTCCCTGGAGTTAGAATAGTAATTTTTACCCCTACACTATCCAACACTTACCCTACTGTTGCACCCCCCTGGAGTTAGAATGGTAATTTTTACCCCTACACTATTTAACCCTTACCCTACTGTTGCACCCCCCTGGAGTTAGAATAGTAATTTTTACCCCTAAACTATCCAATACTTACCATACATGCAATGTAATGTTATGCGTTGTAATAGTATGCGTTGTAAAGGTAGTATGCGTTGTAATGTAATGCGTTGTAAAGGTAGTTTTTAAAAATTGGTTGTAATGGCATGCGTTGTAATGGAATGTGTTGTAATGGATGTTGCGTTGTAAAAAATGCGTTGTAAAGGTATGCGTTGTAAAAGTATGCGTTGTAACGTCATACATCCCAGGTCAGCAATATAGTTGCAGTTACTGGTGAAAAATGATTTTGTTGGAGCTGCAGTCGGTACTAGGCCAATGACATAGTGTAACCCGAGTAATCATAACAGGAGGCTTACTGAAGCCATTCTTCAGTAGGGTTGCTCAGGTCCCACTTCATATGCCCATAGATCAAAGACGCTACGAGGAGTATTAGTTGTAAGACCCACCTTTTTCAAATCGATCTCTCAATGAAGTGCTCTTGGGTGACTCTAGATGCCAATTTAAGGTAAATAGTGCCCACATTTACATTGGCCCTAAAAGACTTGAGGGTGAAGCCACTTGGCAGTGAGGCGCTGCCATCTAAATCAGGAGTTTTTAAGTGTCCGAGATCTGGGTGGATTCTACCTCTAAAAAGAGTATATCGTTAAATCTAACAAGCTCCAAAAAATACAAAGTGGTATGTGGGGAGTAAGTGGCATCAAAACATGTTTCTACTTTTCCACTGCAGGGCAAGCCTTCAGCAGGATTCTTGCTTGTTTGGTCATCCACTGAATTGATACTGGGAACATTTCAGTTGATTCAAGCTGCATCTGAGAACAGGTAAGTTGCAGAAAAACAATACACTGAATGGGCACAGAGGTGGAATTCACCAAAAACTATCTTAAGTTGGCTCAGCAGTGTGAGAGACTGCCCAATACATAAATCTGATATAGCATCAAATATGTCCTGCGTTCATCCAATTCTTGTGTCTGGGGCTGAGACCACTGCCCTTAACAGCACACTACTTCTTATTTTGCTAATAACAATGCTAGCACCACAAATGTCCTGTAGGGGGCAGGGATATCTTTTATGTGTCCTACCAGAGCAATTTTGGGACTTAGCTGTATCTCCTTGTCTATCATGTCCAAAAGCAAGGATATTCACTTGGGTGCTTAATGTAGAACATCAAATCATTTGTGAACATCAACATGAGTATGGGTCTACCTGTGTAGTTTGTGGTACCAGTAATGCGCCAGAGTTTTGTGACCAGATGCTCCAGTGCAAGTGAAAATAGAAGCTAAGGTTATCATGGAAGGGGGTTAATAGTTCTGGAGTTACGCTGACTAGTATTGGATCATTGGCAGTACTGATTGCTTACCCTGTGAGGGCAATATCCCTATTCCCACAACTATTAAATATAGATAAGTAAGGAAGAGTAAGCAATTCTCAACAGTAATAATAGGCATGTGGTTTGATATTCCTTGAGTAAAATTGTGGTCAGAGATTACATACTAATCATCTCATAAGTTTACAAAAGAAAGCCTCTATTTGTGAAGCAGCAGAGATCTTAACCGCTTGGCCGTGGCACAAATTCTGCTGCGGCAGAATTTGACGTGTGTGCAGATCGGATGGCAATAACACGCCCACCGTGATGTCGTACGGCCGGAGGCCGTCTGACGCATGGAAGAGGCTAAGCTAGCTAACAGGTTTTTCCCCTCTCAACAGCATGTAGGCCTGGAGCATTTTTAAGGCAGTTGAAGTACTATTAGTTTGAGAATTACAGGAATTCTATATGTGTGTGTGTGTGTGTGTGTGTATATATATATATATATATATATATATATATATATACACATATTAGCTACTGGCGGTCGCCAGTAGGTAGTTATAGTTAGGACCAAGTTTCATAGGAAGAGCATTGTTTTGTTTTGCTTATAACTTTGCCATCGTTTGATGAATCTTCATGAGATTTTCGAAACTAATTATTTGTTCATATCAGCTCACATGTTGAAAGTTTGGGGGGTGATTTGTCAAGGGGGGCAGAGAAAAAAGGGGGACTGTGGCAGTGCCTCCCGACCCCGCTTGGCGCCAGGTAATACTTGCAAAGCGGAATAACATTATTCAGTATTGTAGAGCACGCTGTAAACTCTGTAACTGTTTTAGAATTGAATACAAATTTTAAAATCACATTCGCCGTTTAAAATTGACTCATACTAATTTTATACCACCCACGCTGTGCTAATATCGGGAATTGGAATTGATTGCTAATTTTAATCTCGCACTCACCGTGCATCTACGATCCCCCGGAACTGCTAGGGGTACCAGGGCTCATCTTAGAAATCTGCGCTCAGTGTTGCAGCCTGCCCGCCCTGGTCTGACTCAGTATCCTATACCGTTGAGCGGAGGGCGGGACAGGTACGAGCCAGACATGCCCAGACACCCCGGGACAGTCGAGCGGTTAGCGCTCTAACCTCTTATCTGAAAGGGCTATTTAGCCACTCGTTGGCTCAAGCGTGTAGCGGTTGCGCGCAGAGGGGCGCCCAAGCCTGCGCCTAAGACGAGCCAAAGACTAGCCCATCTGCCCCCGTTCGCGACAGAACGAGGCCAGGGACTATGGCATTCTCCACTATTGTCCTATCACCCGCTCCCAGTACTCCAAGAATGTATACAGCCCAGGAAATGTTAGGCGTACGAAATTGCCTTCCGAGGGGTTGTAGTAAGCTGACAGACATCAACTTGGAAGGTCCGTTCTCCTGTAACTATTGTAAAATTCTGTTCCAAACACTACCTGAGGACATAACCCAGAATGATTGTCAACCTCAGCTACTGGAGGGGGAGCCGATGCACTGTAACACCACCCAAAGCCACAGGGAAGATACGGGCACCTCTTTAGGGAGTAAGAATCTGCTCTGTAACATCTGATCCCTGTCCAAACATTCCACAGAGGTATGGGACCTTATCACCTCTGAAAAACCTGACATATGTTTCCTGACGGAAACATGGTTAAAGCCCCATTCGGTCCCAGCTATAACTTTAGCAATCCCAGCAGGGTATAAAATAGTCAGATTGGATCGGCCCGTCAAAATAGGAGGGGGAATTGCAATTGTCCATAAGCAAGAAATAGACATCTCGGTAATTGAAGGACTATGTACTCCTGAGCTAGAACTTTTGATTTTTAAAATCAAAACCACGCCCAAAGGGAGCAAAAAAGGAGCTCTAGTATACCGCCCCCCGGTCCAGGTACCAATTTCTCCATCCCACTTTTAGAAGCACTGGCTCCTCACGTACAGGAACATGAAGATTTCCTGCTTCTAGGTGACTTCAATGTTCATAGTGACCTAGCAGAATGTAAGGAAGCACAATCCCTATTAGCAGATCTGTCGTCACTGGGATTGAAACAAGTCAATAACGGTCCCACACACAAGGCAGGGCACACCCTGGAGTTGATCCTGACCAACTCCCCGTTGAGCAAATGTCTACCCCCTTCCCAAGTAGATTGGACTGATCATTTTATTATTAAATTTTATATTCCTATGGCTAACCCCCCGCCAACCAATCAGATTTCTTTACCTACTAATAGAAGACAATGGCACAAACTGACTCAGGAGTCTTTCAAAGGCAGATATGTTGAACCCACCCTGATCTCTATTGAGAACATTGAGACTGCTATGGCTAAATTTGAAGGGGCAATCGCCAAAGGAGTAAATGATATTGCTCCACTAAAACATTTTAAAACTCGTCCTGCTCAAAAACAAGAAGTCTGGTACTCAGAGCACTTAAGATCATTAAAACAAGCAGCCAGAAAACTCGAAAAGAAATGGAGAATATCCAAATTGGCCAAGGACAAACAATGTTATTGGCATTCTCTCACCACATCCCATAAAGCCATCCGTGCTGCATGAAAGAACCACATTGCATCCCAGCTTATGACTGAGGGAAACTCTCCCAGAGTGCTTTATCAAATTCTGCAATCCTTCGTGAAACCAATGGCTTGCGAAAGTTCTGAGGTGGCATCGCAGCAACTCTGCGACGACATTTCGCTATTTTTCACCCAAAAAATAGACGGAATTTATGATAAAATTATCAGCTCAACTCAATCCTTTGATGGAGGGAAACCGCCTCCTAGGTCGGCAGTAGAGCCAGTTGCAGAAACCCTCCCCACCCATTCCCTCGACATGTTTCCACCTATCTCTTTAGAGGAGGTAATATCCTTATCCAGATTAAGAGTGGATGCCCAACTGACATCATTCCGGCGAGATTAATGCCCATGATTGCCAATGATCTAGGCCCTGGGATTCAAAAATGGGTTAATCTCTCCCTATACAACGGAGAGGTCCCCAAGGAATGCAAAAGGGCCTTGGTCAGACCCATTAGGAAAAACACCACTATCCCATGGACAGAATTTACCAATCTAAGGCCAATATCCCTTCTCCCGTTCTTGGGCAAACTTGTTGAAAAGTATGTCAACCGCCATCTATCCAATTATATTGAATTAGCAGGTGGGTTGGACTATTCTCAATCGGGGTTTAGGCCCAAGCACAGTACCGAGACCACTTTGATGTCAGTCGCAGACGATCTACATATGTATCAGGACAAGGGTTTTTCCGTGATCCTGGTACTATTGGACCTGTCTGCGGCGTTTGACACCGTGTCTCACAACATCCTGACTACTCGGCTGACCAACATTGGCGTGGAACACAAGGCTCTAGCCTGGCTTAGGAGTTTCTTATCTAACCGGACCCAGCGTGTGACCATGGGGGACTATCGCTCAGAGGAGACAGAGATCTCAAAAGGGGTGCCACAGGGCTCTTGTCTGAGCCCTACCCTCTTTAATATCTATGTGGCACCCCTGGCCAACATCATGAGAACTTATGGTTTCATTCCAGTGTCCTACGCCGACGAAACTCAGCCCCTCTTCTCTTTCAAACACCTCACCATCGAGGTTAAGAACTCCTTTTCTCAGGGTATGAAGGCTGTGGCACATTGAATGTCCTCCAATTACCTTCATTGCAATGTCAGTAAGACCGAAGTCATGTTGTTTGGAGAAGCTAAACTTCTGTGGACCCCGGAATGGTGGCCACAAGATCTTGGCCCAGTCCCAGACCCAAAGCAGGTCGTAAAAAATCTAGGAGTTAGATTAGATCAGGAATTCACATTAAAGCAGCATTGCAATTACGTTGTGGGCTCGTGCTTCCACGTAATTGGGCTCCTACGGAAAGTATTCCCACTGCTCCCCGACTTAGTCAGAAAAACACTGGTGCAGGCTCTTGTCTTGAGCCGCATAGACTACTGCAATGGCCTGTTTCTGTCCGCTAATGAAGGAGTTCTGGCAAAACTCCAAGTGGTTCAAAGCACTGCAGCCCGACTAGTCCTCAACGTCCCTTCCCGAACCCCTTCCAAACCTCTGCTGGCAAAACTTCATTGGCTGCCTATAAAACAGAGAACCAAATTCAAAACTTGCTGCATTATTCATAAATGCCTTAACGGTTCTGGTCCTGAATATCTAATAAACAAATTCACCCCCTATATCCCCACACGCTCCCTCAGGTCCAGTGACCAAGGTCTACTATGTGTCCCTCGGACTAAGAAGCCTAGACACGGCGGCAAGACGCTGTCTGTGGCTGGACCTTCTCTATGGAACAGTCTCCCTAGAGCCCTCAGACAATGCTCAGAACATCTATCATTTAGGAAACAACTTAAAACCTTTTTGTTTCAAATCTAGCATATATTCTAGCTAAAACTCCCATACATCTTGCTGTTGTGGCTGCCAAAGCGCGGAGATACTCCTTCGAGAGTCGAATGAAGCGCTTTATAAACCCGCAAATAAATAAATAAATAAATGTTTTCTCCATGCAATTTCCATAGGAACTTTAGATAAGGTTACAGGTCGAACGGGTGAATGGAATTACCCCAAATTTGGCAGGGAGAAGGGTCTGTCTAGAAAGCACGCTTTTGTTTATTTAGTGTAAATCCGTTCAGTAATTTTGGAGAAATATTGAAATTTACAGTTATCGATATTTGGGGACTCTGCCATCTGATTGGCTGAGGCGTTACAAGCACGAGATTGCTGCTTATTGGCTGCGAGCTGTTGCAACTAGGAAGTGTTGGCAGCCATTTTGTGATTCCATTGAAACAAGTAAGGGGTAAAAAGGGTGAAAAGAGTAGGAAACAGGAGGATAGGAGCACTGTAACCTCTGTGGGGGAGTGCGAAGCAAAGTAGTCACTCATAACGGTGTGAAAGTGCGGTGTTGCTCAGAGTGACATGGTGCTGAGATGAGATGCTGGTACACTCGGGTATGAAATCGAGAGCCTAAACCGTAAAGTGATGTGCTCTGGTCTTTGTAGCATACGTGTGCAAGTAGTGTTAGTAGGAGTTTATACCATACAGGGAGTGGGAAGCGAACTACTGACACCTACCGTGCGTTTATACATTACCGGAAGTGGGAAGCGAAGTACTCATGCCTACCGGTGTGAAGACTCGGGGATCAAACCGATCTGATTGCTGTAAAGTGATGGGCTCTGGGCCCTGTAGCATACTGCCCGCTTTAGTATAACTGTGTAAGTAGTGTTAATATGCGTTTATACAGGGAGTGGGAAACAAACCACTCACCGCTACTGGTCTGAAGACTCGGGGATTAAACCGTGAGCCTAAACCGTGAGCCTAAACCGTGAGCTCATTGCTGTAAAGTGATGTGCTCTGGGCGCTGTAGCATACCTGTGGAAGTAGTGTTAGTTTGCGTTTATACAATACAGGGAGTGGGAAGCAAACTACTCACCTCTACCGGTCTCAAGACTCGAGGATGAAACCATGAGCTCATTGCTGTAAAGTCATCTGCTCTGTGTAGTATTCCAAGGGAAGTCAAAGTTGAATGTTAGTAGGTATTGCTACTAGAATGTAAGTCTGTAATGTTAGAATGTAGGGCTGTCATGAGGGGAATATTGGGGAGTTTGTATACAGTGCTGGAGAAGACGGTTGACTTGCTGTCTGGTCCTGTTGGTGGCTGTTTAAGCTATCTTGTTTTACTGCAAAGATCTACTTATCGGATCCACTGCTGTCTGCCTCTTCAGTACATAAAGTTGGCGATTAGTGGGAGAAGGTAAAAAGGCAGCACTCACCAATATTTCGAGCTTCCTTGCGTTCTGCTGAAGACCCGTTTGGGCTTCCTCTGCCTCTTCACTACACTCTGGTCGCTGTACTACACGTGTGCAAGTAGTGGTGTATGCGTTTATACTAATTCTGTAGTTATGCAATAACCAATGCATCATGGCCCTATGGAGCGCCACCTCCCAGGCGCAGCTCATACAATGTCCCGGGGTGTGCATCCGCTGGACATTTATGTTTGCTATTACAGGGCGGGAGCATGGCTTCCGCCCTGTGATAGCAAATCCTTGTTTGCCTCGTTGAAGCGAGAGGAGGAAAACCTTGTATTGCTTCAATAAAGCTGATCCGGATGGTTCATTTAAATGAGCCCCCTGGCGGGTAATGTTCCGGGGCCTACCCTTTTATTATATTGCGGTGTCTCTGCAGTACTGGGGACCTTAATCTCACATGTAAATTAGGTGCGGGAGGGCACAGAGACGTTTTGCAGCATAGGGGAGCGCCACGTCCCTGGGTATTGTTTACTAATTGTTCAGGGGACTTTGAGGCCAACTCATGTCCGGGGATAGCCACCCTCCAAGGCTTTACTTAAATATGCAGGGTGGGCCTCGCCAGTCCCTGAAGCCTTGGTGGCCCTAGGCAGTGCCTTATTGATTCTGTAATCACACAGGCAGTACTCATGGTGTTATAAAGTGATACACTCATAGAACCCTTGTAGTTGTTGAATTACCCAGGCTTCATTTATGTAATAGTCTGTTGGTTTATATTTGGTAGGTGCACTGCAAAATTACAAATGTTTTCCCTCATAACCTCCTATCAACCACCGATTTTCACAATGAACTACAGACAAGTGTTGTCAGAAAAAGAAAACCCATACGCTCACTTATTTATTGGTAAAAAAAACCTGTATTAAAACAACACAAATAAATGGAAAAGCGACTTTATTCGAACAAAAAACAGTATAACATGAAATAAGTGGTTGGGACTCCTCTGGAAGCAGCATACAAACCCTGCAAGACAAAAAAGAAACATAAGTATGTGTGCCATGTCTAAGAGAAAAAGAAAGGTAGTCAGAATGAAAGGAAGAAATTGAGAATGGGACAGAGAGCGAGTGGGTGGAAAGGAGAAGGGGAGGGAGAGTCAAAAGAACAGAACAGAGGGTAGAGGAGACAGAGCGTAGGCCTACTGCACCCAGACCTCACTGTTCACCTCCTGTCACCCGTGTGTCTGGGACGCTGAGGTCTGAGAGAAAGAGTGCGGTCCAGCAAGTCCTTAAAATGAAACAGAGATATGAATGAGGCCAGAGATTACATTATTATTTATGGCAACATCGCTTGCCTGCACCTGTGCACCCAGGCTGCTGCACCCCAGCCCTGCACAGTGCTCAATTGCAGCTCCTGCGCACCGAGGCTTCACTTCTCACCTGCCACCAACGGTGTGTCCAATGACGTGCCGGTGCAAGCTCCGACTCCGGGGTGCCTCTCTCAGGGTGGCACAGCAGGTCTCCAGTCGGGGACAGTGTCTTGATACCACAATGAACAGTGTCAGAATGCCTAGGGCATGATCACGGGCTGAGCACCCGCTCTGCCCATTTTGGTGCAACCAACTCAGTGTCTGAAAGGGGAGAAATAATAAAATGCTGGAAACGTCTTGAGGTAAATAAAGTTTTCTTTCAAGCTTAATAGAGAACACCAGTTGAGTGCATCCTTCCTTCTCGAAGTACTATCTACCAACTGTTTGTGGTAATCGTGGTTCAAAGAGGAGTTGGAGTGCACGAGAATACAAAAGGTTAAACAATAATATGTTATGCCAACGTTCACTTATAAAGGAACAGAGCGCATGCTAGAAGCATAATGTGGCATAGTGCAGTGGTGGAAGCCTGTGTGCATGTATACTTAGTAATCAGCTCACTACAGTGCCCCAAAAGACCGTTATAGTTAGTTATGTCATTTGAGATGTCATCAGTGATGTCACTGACCATGTCTTGAGCGATGTAATATGTGACGTCATCAGCAGTGCATTGCGGGTGTGCGAGTTAAAGTTAGCTCGACTATCTATAACGGGCAAATTTCTCTGGTTGTATATGAGTCAAATGTCCAACTAACTATAACGTTTCTGAAACCTATGTTTTTTTTGTGAATTTCAAAGTTTTTTTAAATGCTAATTTCTAACTATAACCTCTGTAAAACCATGTTTTTCAGTGAATATATATAAATATATATATATATATATATAAATATATATATATGTATGTATGTGTATGTGTCACTTTAAAAAAATAAAGTATAAGCAAACGATAAATCCATATGAACATTACACTTAAGCGAAAAGGAGAGACAAAAAAGAGAGAAACAAACATAATTATAAATATGTATTAAGAAATACTATATGCATTTGCATCCAAGTTTCATGAGCTATTATTAATGTTAAAGAATCACTTTATGCTTTTCGTGGGACAAAGTGTCCTATTCAGTGTCTTATTGCTCGTGCTTTAAGTGACAGAATTAGGTTTTTAGGGCAAGAACGTTCAGACGGGTTTCCTAGATAGTAAGTCAAAAAGGTGTTTGATAAGGGCATGCAACTCAGTTTGGAGGGAGTCTCAGACGTTGGTCGAGTGGTTTGCAACATTGTCGATATAATCACAGATTTACTTAATATTGATTTTATATAAGCCTTTTTAGTCTGAAAGATTTAACATTTGTAAGAAAGTTTTATGAGGAAGTTCATGTTATTTATGTACTTTTTAAATTTTACCTGAATTTAATAAAGCTTTTTAAGTGATAAGCCCTTGCCTGTCCTTGTGACCCTAATTGTAGCTTCAGGTAGAACTTATTTGGGCTTGTTTAATAGCAAAACTGTAAGAGTGGTCAATATTTCTCATGAGGAAGAGAACAGGGGAGGGAAGGATGGAAGAGAAATTAGGAAAATAAAGGAGAGAGACATGTTTGAAAATTATTCGCTAGTATCTGATTGTGGTGTAGCCCACTACTTAACAAGGGAGAAAAACAACTTCTTTGGGGATCGTAGCAAGAGTCAGGAGGAAAGAAATAGAAAGAAAAAACACCAACAAATGATCAACCTGTCCTGGGCCACACTTACTCAACAACAGGCACAGATTATAAATCGGGACCTTTCCTCTGACCGACTGCCTTCTGGGATCCCATTAAAACTAAGGTGGACCTCTCCAAATACACTTGCAGACTTAAATTGCTCTCTTTCTTTAGTAACATACCCAAAAAAAGTACACCAAAAGATCAAATCATCACACTTAGTACCCTCACAGTACAAGATCTAGAGGACATACATTTTGTGACAAACATTGTCAAACATGGGGGAAGAAGAAGAAACAACAGTACTGACTCTGGCACAAGTGATGAGATTTGACAATAACTGTACCATGAGCAATGCAATCCAATGTAAGTCAACTTTAACTCCGCAACTACCACCAGGAAATACCATAGACCTTTTTCATACATCAGTACTGCAGGACTTGGACAAAGAACACAAGAACTAAGACAACAAGTAGAAGTTCTTACCTCAAAATATCACCCATCATGAGAGAAAAGCCATCAGGACACTAAGGAATAACATTGAGTTGGTTATAGAAGAATCCGATGAAGGGGTCATATGGTAATTTTACATACAGATTACTACTTCAAATAAACATTGAGACAACTATCAGACAGTAATTGCTATCAGAAACTACAAGAAAATCCCACGAAGGACATCCAAATGAGACCAAAAACGAAACTGGAAGACTGGTACAATGCAGTACTTCTAATGTGGGAAGAGAAGAGTCATCTGTTCATTGAACATCCCACAATGGCGACGTTCTACCTACTCCCAAATGTCCATAAAAAGGCTTTCATAAATAACACAAACTTGCTTATAAATCTTTTCTTAAAAGTTTGCATTTTCAGACTAATATGGCTTACCTACAATCCATGTGAGACCAGCCATAATGCTATTTTTGAAGCACAAATCATCTTAGGTGAATCTGCGATTATATCGACAATGCTGCCTGTAAACCATTTGAGCAACTTCTGAGACCCCCCCGCCAAGCTGGTTTGCAAACACCTTTATTACCACTATCTAGGACCCGCGTCGAAATTTCACGGCCCTAACCTAGGGGCATATTAGCAAGGAATAGCGATATTTATCGCAAAATGCGCTTAGCGCATTTTTTTTATTGCTGCCTATCGCTGGATATGTTAGCAGAGAAAACATGCTATTAGCAACGTTTTTCTCCATTGTGCTAAAATATCCAGCGATAGCGGAGAAATGTGTGAATATCGCTGGAAATCCAGCAATATTCACGCATTAACGCCAATGGGTACTTAACCTGACAATCCACCTCTCATTGGATAAACAGGTAAGTCATGTTTTTGCAGGCGTTAGATTATAGCGATAATTGCGCTTAGCGCAATTTTTTTTATCGCTTTGCCTGCCTTGCTAATAGGCGATAGCTGTGTTAGCAACTGCTTTCAGTCGCTAACAGCTTGTGTAAGCCCACTTTGCTTGCCATTAGCGATAAAAATCGCTGACATGCAAAGCGGGCCCCAAACCGGTCGCTATCGCCTAAAAGCTGTTGCTAACTGTTGTTAGCGAGAGCTTGCTGATATGGCGATAAACATATCACCGCTTTAATGGCAAAAAGTGCCGCTGAAGTGGCGATATGGCCCTTGCTAATATGCCCCTCTATTCCATTACTTATAACATGAGCAAATTAATATAGTATTTCTTACTACATATTTATAATTATGTTTATTTCTCCATTTTTTGTCTTTCCTTTTTGCTAATATGCAATGTTCATCTGCATTTATCATTTGCTTCTATTTTCTTTATGTGAAATATATATGTTTATGAATGGAATGACTTTTAATCCTGTAACTAATAATACTTAAACAGATTTGAAAAATCCCCAGACCTGCCTAAATTCTCTGCTGCCTCAAAATTAATAGAGGCTTTCATTTGTTTTCAACTGCATTAAAATAAAGTTATGTGACGAATAGTATGTAATTTCAGACCACTATTTTACTCAGGTAATATCAAACCACATGTTAATTATTATTATTATTCAGAATTGCTTACTTATCCTTACTTAACCACGAGTGAAATTAGAATTGTTGATAGGGGCTACCCTGCCTTGTTCCACAGGATGTTCGTATACTAGTTGATGTGACGCTGTTGAACTGCACCCGGTCCACCAGGTGGGTATTTAAAAGTACGATCCTGCCGGTAAATATCTGGTGTACCCCCATGCACTGCAGTATAGTGAATGGATAGCCCCATTCTATAGAGAGGAATGCCTTTGTAACACCTAGAAATATTGTTGCAGCACCTAAAGCAGGATCAATATCATGGAGCAGAGTGAACAGTGGGGCATATTATCAAGAACGGCATTAAAAATTATAGCCGGTTTAGCGGCAGAAAACTGCCGCTAAAGCGGCGACAATGGGCTTGATAATATGGCCTTGTGAATTCCCATAGAAGCCCAGGTTCTGGTGTTAACCTGGGCTTCTATTGGAATTCTCCAGGGCATATTATCAAGCCCATTATCTCCGCTTTAGCTGCGCTGCAGCTAAAGCAGCGATAATTTTAACGCCGTTCTTGATAATATGCTCCAGTGTGTGCAGACTGTGTGTCATGGATCTACCTGGATCGAAACCAGATTGATCTGGCCTCAGTATATCTGGCTACAACAAGGAGAGCTGATTATCGAGCAGTTTAGCAAGAATATTTACATCACAGTTAATAAGTGATAGGGGACTATAGGACTCACACGTATGCAGCAGCTACTCCTGTTTCAATGAAATGATTATAAGAATCTCTCTTAGCGGGGGCATTTTCCACTCTCTGGCCTCTTCATAAACTACTACTAGGTGTGTGGACAGTATGTCCAGATAGTGTTTACGGAATTCTGACAACAGGCCATCATAGCGGGAGGGGGGGCATCGTATCTAGGCTTTACCCGAAGGGAGTTACTTATCACCTCTCTAATTTCATCCATTGTAAACGTCTGAGAGAGGAATAGTCAGTATAAATCCTCTAACTAAATATTGGCGGCATCCTCGAAGTATTCAATAGTAATTATGTCTGATCAGTGGATTTAGAGGAGTACAGGTTACTGAAGTATGGCATGATTGTAGATAACATGCTGTGGATGGGCATTTGTTTGTGCCCGGCGTCATCTTCTATTATCCAGTATATCATTAGTGGCCCAAGGCCCTATGATCTGTGAGGCTAAGCTCTCTCCCATCTTTCACCCTCACCAAATGCGCTCGCACATGCGTACTTCCCAAGAAATGTTATTTCCCACTCTGCCACGGCGGTGTACTCTATGAATTTATTTCTGTTTTGTGCTAAAACAAGGTTGGATTTGTCCTGTGCCAGCACATGTTCTAGGGTCTTAATGCCCCTCTCCAGGGCTCACAAATATTTTCCAAGGATTGCATTCTTATTGGATATACATTGGCCTCTCACTGTTACTTTAAAGGTTTCCCAGACTGTACCAATGCTCCCCACAACCCTACATTTCTCAGAAAAATCTTACTGATTTTAGACTAGAGATCTTCACAGATGAAGTCATCGGTCAGGCGCTCGGTCCCCAGTCTCCAATGGACACGGAACAGAGCTGTCTCTGGTGAAATCAGATGCATCATCACCTGCAAGTGGCCTTAAAGCGTGTGGGCCAGGTGGAGCACCTCACCCACCTAGGGAACTGCATCTGGTGTCCCCACTCATAAGTCTTGTCTGGACCACGAGCCTTGTACAGCGGAGTAAAATGTGTCCTCTGTCTGTGGGGTGTTTGTGTCTCCAATCGGTCAGAACAAGATCAGCCATTATTCCATTAATCTGTATTGCAGCTGCTGAATGTCCTACATTTGTGGTTTTTGATCTATTCAAATAAGCTGGCAGTTCTAAATTAAAATTGCCACCACATAGAGTTTGGGGGTCTGAGTTTAATACCACTGCCATAGTGTGGCCAGGAACCCCAGGTTGTCCGCATTAGGGCCATAACAATTAATAATGGTAAGGCGGAGGCCTCTGTATTTCCCACCAGAGTATGGTGTATTCTCATTGATCGTCTGTACTAGCAACCAGCACATAGAACGGTGTGCCTCTCTTCGTCAGGGTGATCATCTCACATGAGTAGGAAGATTAAGAAGATGCTTCTTTATAT
The DNA here is from genome assembly GCF_964261635.1 of Lissotriton helveticus. Taxonomy (NCBI): domain Eukaryota; kingdom Metazoa; phylum Chordata; class Amphibia; order Caudata; family Salamandridae; genus Lissotriton; species Lissotriton helveticus. The sequence goes on from NC_136064.1 coordinate 66,478,924, forward strand.
GCTGCCCATGTAGCAGTTCGAGGACCTTAATATCTGGTAGTAAAAGTAGTGGCAGATTGTGAAGTAAGATGCGTTGCCTGCAGCAATGATATCTTTATTTGATAGCAATCAACATAGCTCAGGGCCTGGTGCACTTTGGGAGGGTTGTTTAAGCCTCTAAGATTCCATGTCAGGCAGGATAGTGATTGCTTAGACCTAGGCCAATGCATGTGATTAGTGTGGTGTGGTGCAGCGGCCAGCGCAGCTGACTTCGGAGCACAGGGTCCACGGTTTAATTCCCGACTCCGGCGGCAGCTCAGCTCAGCACCATGTGACTCTGGGCAAGAGCTCACTTAATTTCCATGACGGCCCCCAGCACCTTGAGACCCGTAAGGGTGAGTAGTTCGCGCTTTACAAATACGGATTTACATTTATTAACTTAGAATAGTATTTCATCTGTGATGCATGTAGTGATCTGTAATTGCAGAGAATGCCTGCCTCTTGCATTACTTTGTAATCATGAGACATATTAATTGAGAAGATTAACAACCCCCTCCGGCCCCTCCCACTCTGGCAACCCAAACATACTAGGTCTTACACATAAAAAACTTAACAGCAGCCATCCTCCATTCCCACTCAAGGTTAATTGGAGGGTGCAGGGGTGGTAGTTGGAACAACGCGAGGATGTATTACCCGTGGAAGCCAAATAGAGAGCCAGTGGTGACCCAGTTTGAGGATGTAAAGGCAGGTATCAGGGAGTGTGCTATGGACAAGTGCCATAACCCAGACCTGTGATAAGACTCTCATATTGCACCCATGTAGCACCAGTCCAGCCACACCATACACATTCCATATAAGGTGGTAGTGTTGCTATCCGCAGCGTGGTCATAAAACAGATATGTACCAATTGGTCATATTTGCACCTTAGTCCGTATCTGCATAGCTTGTAGGTGAAGACTTCTGCTCCTGTGCTTCCCCCATTGCAACTTTTTTAAACTCTGAGGCTTGATATGGTGACTGGAATATCTGTGGCTTTCCTCGGGTAGGTGATCTTCAGACAAGCGGGGTACAACATAGTTATACTGAATCTGTCTTCATGAGTTGTTTCTTCACCAGGAGAAATTTACGTCAGTCCCCGGGACAGCTAGCGTGAAGTCAGGAAACAATAATATGTACTTGCCCATATACTATAAATTGCGTTTCTCTCTCATCAGTCCCTATAATTGAGAAGACGTGAAATGATGGGACTAGGTGGAGCCGCTGAAGGTGACCTTGCACCCAAGGCTCTATGTGCCTGTTGGAAATTGGGCTACTGATTGAGGGGTTGAACCTCTACTCAAGCAACAACCACAATTTTTATCAGGGTGAAGTCCCAAGCAAACCCCAAATGAACCGGTGCTTAATCCTATGGTAACCTGGCACAAAGCAGTCAGACTTAACTTAGAGGCAATGTGTAAATTATTTATGCAGCACTTTAAGCAGTGTTAAAGTGAACGAATAAAACAAGAAAAATCCCACACCAATTTAGAAGAAATAGAGTAAAATTTAACAAATTATTTGAGATCAAAACAACAAAAATCAAACCAGTATGCTGAAGAGATGCAATTTTTATGATTTAAGTAAAAATAGCACCTACAAGAAATTATTTGAGATCAAAACAACAAAAATCAAACCAGTATGCCGAAGATATGCAGTTTTTATGATTGAAGTAAAATCAGCACCTAGAAGCACAAAGCGCCAACAATAGTTATCTAGTTGCACCAGACTAGGACAAAGTCACAAGTTCAGGCAGACCACAATGGATTGCAGGTCGTATACAGGGACAAAGTTAGGCTCGATAAACAATGCGGAGCATTGTGAGATCCTGCGTCAAGGATGCACTGCATAGCGATGGTTCAGAGGAAGCTGCAAGGCTGCTGTGTGGAGTCCTGAGTCATCATTGAGGATGCCGTCAATGAGGAGCTTGTGAAGCGAAGTCCTGCTTAAAAGATGCGTTGCGCACTGGTATTTCCGAAAAAGCTGCAGGGTTGCGATCCAGAGTTCAGCATCATTGTCAAGGAATCCTTCGCTGAGGGGCTTTCAATACAAAGTCCTGAGTTGAGGATGCGTTGCACAATTGCGATTCAGAGAAAGCTGCCGGCTGCAATTCGAGGTCTTGCATCGGGGATACATTGCACAGCGGCTGTTCGGAAGCGGCTGAGAGGAGATGCGCCACGCTGCATTGGTGCTACTCACAGGTCCACTGCTGGGCTGGCAGAGGCCCACTTCCAAAGGTCTAGGACTGGGGTGGCACCAGTTGGAGGTCAAGACTCATTGCAGGTAGATTCCAGGTGTGGGTTTTAGTCTTTTTTTTCCCTGAGGCTCTGACCAGGAGGCCAGACAATTAGCCCTTGGAGTCACTCTGGTGGTTCTGGGATCAAGACATAGATCCAGTCCTTTTTACTCAGGCAGCTGGACAGCAGAGGGACAGAGTAGCCCCTTTTTGCAGAGCAGCACAGCAGTCCTACTGAGTCTCCCACAGGTTCAGTGGTGTACTAAAGAGTTGGGTTTGAGTGTCAATTATTTACAATTATTTACAGTGCCAATGTTGAGGTGGGCAGAGGTTCTGGAGATTTCCACCCCAGAGGTGCTTTGAATTTCCTGTCTCCCTGCCCTGGCCCCAACTTGTCTGACTAGTGCCAAAACTCTTTGTGAGTGAGAGGGGCAGAGCATTTGTGATGTGCAAATGTGGTAGGTGATAGTTCCTCCTAAGCATCAAGTCAGAGATGGCCCATCCTGCGAGATACTATTCCCCTTTGTCTCACTGTCCTGGAGCAATGCACAAAGCCTAAACCTCATCCACACTCAGGGCCCGATGTAGGTAGGATTGATTTACCACTTCTTAAATACCGAATTTTACCGATTCGGTATTTAAGAAGTGGTAAATATGAAGGGGGGAGATGTAGGTATTTCCCGATGTGGAAATACCGAATCGTTAAGATTCGGGTATTTACCGAATCTGGAAATACCGAATCGGTATTTCCTATTGATTCCTATGGGCTATGAAGCCCATAGGAATCAATGGGCAATACCGATTCTGTAATTACAGAATCGGTAAATACCGATTTTAGCAAGGGTGCAGGGGGTGTCACTTTGACACCCTCTGGCACCCCAAAAATAGGCATGTGCGCCATGTGGCACACAGACATGCCCTAAGAGCATGTCTGTCTGTCACATGGCTAGGTGTGCATGCACACATGTGCATGCACACCTGAATTCGGTATTTTAACACCCAATTGGATTAGGTGTTAAAATACCGAATTTGTAGGGCCTTTGGGACTCTGAAGAGTCCCACCTACATATGGATTTATAGAATCGGTATATTTACCGATTCGGTAAAATACCGAAGTGGTAAATTTACCGAATCTGTAAATATACCGATTCTGTAAATTCTGAACCACCTACATCTCAAAAGCCAAATACCGGTCGGTAACGGCCGAATTCGGCCGTTACCGACCGGTATTTGGCTACCTACATCTGGCCCCTAGTCATGTGACCCAGGTTAAAGGCTGCAGGTAACAAATGGTTGGGATAAGAAAATGCCAACTTTTTAAAAGTGCAAAAAGAACAATTAATGGACAAAATGCAGTGCAATGTCTTGCATTCACCCCAGTAGAGAGATCTGGGCCTAAATCCATCGTTGTTTTGCTCCCTATGCCATTCCAGTTTGAGCCCAGCCATATGCAAATCAGTCTTGACCCTGTGCCCAATGGGAACAGTCCGCCGCGGAAAGGCACCTCTCAGTGGCCATTGTAATATGGCTGGCGGTGTCCATTGGACACCGCCACCATATTATTCCATTGCGACCGCGACGGTAAAGCGGCGGACAGTCTTTCCGTCCGCCGCGCTCCCCCCGCCATCCTAATACGGCGGGGGGGAATCTGGGCATAGGTGTCGGGCGGATTGCCTCCGCCAGGCCGGCGGTGGCTACCGCCAGCCTGGCGGAGGCAATCCGCCCGACATCATAATGTATCCCCTGGTGTTAAATATCTGAAACATGTTGACTATATGAAGAAGGGATGCACAAGACCACTGTAGCTTTGTGTCTTGGCTGCTGTTGTGCAGAGAACTATCAGAGAGCTTGTCTGCAAGATAAACATCGATGCTGGTCGCAATGTTCTTGTGAATGATGCAGCTGGTTTTGAAGAAGGGGCAGGCCGGCAAGAGAAACGAATGGAGTTCATAGTCCTGATGTGATCATATTTTTTCAGGTCTTGAATGAGATATGCTCACCCTGGGCACAGATACCCGTTAGGGACAAGAATGAAAGTTGCCCCTAAGGGGTACCTGTGTGAGTCGGTCATTATCATCATCTAGATGTGAAAGCACACAGACTTGAACAGCAGTTCTAAAGTTGCTTTCAGGAAGATACAGTTTAGCTTTCTTCAGAAGAGAGAGCTGGTACCAGGTTGTGTTTGCTTTTTAGTAATATGTTGCTTGAGGGTAAGCGGTCGACCTTGCAGCTGGGGATCCGGGTTTAAGTCTTGGCAGGGATGCTCAACATCCTGTAATTCTGGGCAAATCACCCTGGGCCTAAAAAAATCTGTCTGGTGCTCATGTAAAGCGCTCTGATACCTTTGGGTTAAGATTGTGCTATATAAAACTCCCCCCTACTAAAAAGAAGACTGGTATCCAGGATGAATCTAAGTGATTTGGCCATAGAAGAAAGTTAGGGTTTGAAGTCATCAAGGTTCATGTCATTAAGCCAGGTTTGTAATGTTTGCTCCTGACAAATACCAGAAATTTTGTCTTCGTTGTCTTTAGCTTCACATGCACATCCAGGTCTGGATGATGTACAAGCAATGTTTGAAGCGTTGGGCGTTGCGTGTCCAATGTTCGAAGCAGAGGAGACTTTCAAGATGAGTTGTGTATGATCAGCGTATTGATGAATTTTAATCCTGTTATCTGGAGGAGAGCATCAGGCAGCTCCATGTAAACATTTAAAATTGCAGTAGGGAACCCAAGGGGACTCCACATTTGATATAGATCTTTCATGACCTGGAGGTGCCCATGTATTCAAAAGGGTATTGAGTGGAAAGATGGGAGGAGAACCAGTGAAGGAATTCGATCCCATTTGAGACACAAGGGTGCCTAGGAGGGTGGGATTGTTGACTGTTGAAGGCAAATAAAAGATTACTTAGTATCAGGAGGATGGGGTCATCCTCATCTGTGGTCAAGAGGGTACCATCTCCAATGTGTAAGCTATCAATTTCAGTACTGCAGCATGATCTGCAGCCAGACGGGTAGTTACGCAGGAGATGGAAAGCATTGTTGTAATTTTGGCATTGAACATTGACTACTTGTTCAATGTTCTTGCTGATAAAGGGTATGTGAGTGATGCGCCGGCAGTTGGTGAGGTCATCAGTGTCTAGTGTATATTTCTTTAAGAGTGGGAGAATTTGGCTTGTATGGCGAGCTCTTTGAAAGATGACTCGAGTGAGGAAGACATTGACAATGTTAAGTGGGGTAGGAGAGCATCAACAAAAGAGAGCTTTAATGAAGGGCACTAGTAAGACATCATCACAGTGGCGACTGGCAATATAAAAATATGGGGGGGGTGCTCCCTCCCAGTGCGGCACTCCCGGCGATGGTGATGTTATCTCCACGAGCAGGAAAGGGGAGAACTCTCCTTCCTGCCCAGTGAAATGCAAATCCTGACCAATCCAAGAGCTGCTCACAGCATGAGAGCAGTTCCAGGATTGGAGGGAGCAGGCTCATTTTAAGGCTGTTGGCCTGTGGCAGAAATCACCCGCCTGGTTGCTGGATGTACAGTACACATGTCCAGCTGCCCGTAGGTAGCCACCCAGCTGACCCCAAACCTGCGCACTGAAAAGGGCAGCAGTAATCCTGCAATAGCAGGATTCAGCCCCGCCCCCTGTCTCACGCTTGCGCTGTACACAGACCAAGCTGGTGGCAAAGTGAAATGGCATTATTATGCCATTTTATTTATTAGTGTCTGCCTATTGCTCTTGCAGCTTGCGGGGTGACGATAATCTGCCATTTAGGAGGAGCCGTCCCTGTATCATCTTCATAAGAAGTGGGTTAGGATTTAAATTTGTGCATTTGTACATTGCATACTTTCTTACTAGTATCCCTATAAATGTCTGTGATTTATGTAATTCCCTCCCTTCCTGAGTATCATGGTGCAGTATGTACATACTGGTATTTATGTAGCATGAACCTAGCAGTCAAGGAAGTACTGTACATTACCTGGGGTCTGGGAAAAGATCTACAAGATTGTGAACATAAAGTGGGAATTATTCCAACACATTTTACACACATCACATTTCTTATTTTAGGCAGATTTGCACAGAATCACACAATATTGTGTCTTGTACCAAGGCTTGAATTAGAACAGGGGTACCCAGGTACAAAAGCTGGCAGCTGGAGCCGCTAGGCCACATCTCCTGACCGGTGTACTATATAAGTTATGTCATTTTACTCTAGGATGAAGAATGAGCCACAAAATGCACCATTTATCTCCATTTTTGTTTCTCAGAAGTGTCTTGGAGGTTTACCCCCAGAACAGTTGGACTTGCTCCTCTTGATCACTTCATGCATGGTGGGGTCAGATAATCCCACACTTGCCTGGGCTGCTTTATGTTTCCAGACTTCTCCATGGGGACACTGTCTGATAGAGCCAGAGCTGCTTACAAAGTACCCGGTGGCCCTGACGCGACATAAGCGAGAATAAAGATGTCCTGCTACATTTTGGAAGTGGAGTGAACTGTGCTGTGAAAAAGCCACACAAATGCTTTTTATAAGGGAAAGGCAAAAGTAAATACTAGCTGCAGCAGTTTGATGGCAGAGTGTTTTCAAAGTGGCAGCTTGGAGCAATAAAGATTGCAACAATTCAAATGAAAAAAGGAAAAGGTGGCCCCTCCTCCAAGTAATACTCATCGGTGAGTTCATTTAGCATGCACAAGTGTTGTGATGGGCCTGGACACAGGATAAGGTTGCCTCCTTACCAGCTTACTCCTCTCTTTGTGTTGTTTTTTAGGTGATAGTTCCAAGAGAAGAAGCGTGCGTAAGCAGAAGACAAAGCGCACAATGCCCCCTAGGAGGGTGTGCAGGAGGTGTATGAAAGCTCTCAGATCTAAGCATAACTCTGGGCAATGAGGTGGAGAACACTGAATCTTTCATGGGTAGGAGGTATTTAGTGGTGATTTGGCAGGGTGCATTGATTTTGTGAATAGCAGCCTCCGCCTTATGCCCGCCAAACATATCAATTTTTAATGATAGACCCAAGTTTCGAGCCTTTATCTCATTTTATTTGATGCTGTTCATCACCTATTAACATTTATAGCTGAACTGACAGGATGATCCCCAGTAGAATGTATGCAAGCACTATGTTTCAATAATCCGTCAAATTGATCACATATAGACCTGGCCTCTGGTCTTCTTCAGGAGATCACTACATTGGTGAGCGCAGAGTTACTGTTCAGTAGTTATAACCCAGGCGTAAGGAAGATGGTGAAGGGCCAGTCATTTTCTGCCTGGAGGAGCCCAGTCTATATCAGTGGAGAGGGGGGAACTAGAAAAAAGGCAAAGTTGAAGAATCTTGGCTACATTTTGAACTCTGAACTCTCTCTGTATGAATTGCCAAGGCCTTGACTTGCTGGACAAATATGTAGAGATGCACTGGGGTACTTCCGGCTGCAGTTTACCTAAGGCTGGCAAACACTACTGGCTAATAGCTTGCAGCTTACTGGACCCTGGGGAAACACCACTGAAGCTGCTGAGACTGAACGGTTGAAATGTTCATCTGCAAATGCAAACTAATTGTTGGAATTAGCATTAAAGAACTATCACGCCAAGGTACTTCTAGATTTGGAAGGAAGATCGATGAGGCTGGTGACCATACTAAGGAGATCTTCAAAACTGTGAAATTGTTTGTTAGACCTGATGTTATTTCAAGAGATTGTCAATTGTCAGCTGATTGGTGTGAGGAGCTGGAATTATTTTTTCATGATAAAATTGCTACTATTCAGGCTGATCTCCTTAGAAATGTACAATCTGACTCTGTCCTCTCAGACTTAATGGATGCTTCTAACCCTGTAATGGGAAGCCCCGCTCTGGCCACTTTCTGCTCTGGAGATGACCTTGTCAGCTATCAAGAGCCTGAAGTCATGCTCTCCGTCTGAACCATGCTCTATAGATATGCTGAATAAGGCTGAAGAATAATAATAATAATAATATTAATAATAAGGTCATCAATCCTATGGTAAATAAAAATACTAGACACCTCTTTATCATCTGGCAAGGTCCCAGCACACTGGAAAAGGGCAATAGTGCTACCTCTATTAAAAAAAAACACAGCGGATCCGAAACAGCCGGCAAGCTACAGACCCATCTTCCTCCTCCCAGCTTTTTCCAAAATATTGGAAAAATAGTTTAATAGACAACTGTCCCAATTCCTTCAGAGGGAACACATTGTTACACTCTAACCAATCAGGCTTCAGGCCATACTTCAGACTGGAAACAGCGCTCCTGGAAGTAGTGGAATATGTTAGAGGCACCCTTGACAAGGGAGGCAGGACCATCTTGATTATGCTAGATTCATCCTCGGCCTTTGATATTGTTCCTCATCAAAGGCTGCTCGAACGTCTACAGGCAAACGGGATTAGGAACATTGATCTGACCTGGCTTTTCTCTTTTTTGGACAATGGAAGCCAAGAAATTTGGATGCCTCCTTTCTCGTCTAAAGCTCGCACTCTGAGAGGGGGTGTTCCTCAGGGATCAGCGCTGAGCCCTACTCTGTTTAATATATATCTTGCTCCTCTGGTGGCACTGGCAGAGTCGATGGGCGCAAAGTAATTTCATATGCAGATGACACAAAGCTTCTCTTCCACTGTGGAAAGGGAGGGAAGCTAAATGGGGAGACAATCACAAATTTCCTCTCCAAGGTATTTTAGTCATTAGCTTTGCACCAACTAAAATGCAACCCGGACAAGACCGAGATCATGATCTTTGGGACATTTTCCCCTAACCTTTGGAGATATTGCTGGCCGAAGTAGGCCCGCAGCGGGCCTTCAATAGAGTTGGATAAGGAACCTAAGTATTACATTTGATAGTGCCCTCTCTTTTCAACCTCAGATTCAGGCGCTGACAAGCTCCTGCTTTGGACTACTGAAAATATTCCTGCCCCTTCTGTCTGGGTCAGCTAGGAAAAAGGTAATTTAAGCATTGATAACCTCATGGCTGGACTATAGTAATGCCTTTTACCTTGGTCTCCCAGAATACATTCTGCGCAGACTTCAGGTGGTACAAATTTCCCCAGCCAGGCTCCTACTCTAACTTCCCCCTAGATCTCATATGACCGCTCATCTGGAGGCTCTTCACTGGCTCCCAATGAGAAAGAGGATACAATTGAAGGCCATGGTATTAATGCATAAAGCCTCGTATGGTTCAGGAGCCGGCTACCTGAGAGAGAGGATTCATGACTACATCTCCGCTCGTACTTTGAGCTCCTCTTCGGCACATCTGGCTATAGTCCCCCGTATATGCAGGGTTGGAATTGGCTGGCAGATATTTCTACTATTTAGGGCTGCACAATTGGATCAAGATTCAGAGGGAACTGCGCTTAATACGCAACCTTTCCGTTTTTAAAAAGGAGCTGAAAACTTGGCTTTTCACACAATCTGTATAGGTTCATAAGCTGTTACCATGCCTCTAGCACCGGGACACTCCTGGGAGTTGGGGTGCACTGTATACATTTTCATAACATAACATAAAATAACATTTTTAGAAATTGTGTCTTTTCATCAGCTACTTGGTCCCTAAGAGTGTTTAGACTGCACAGCTTAAATTGGTGACTTGATAGTATGTGTAGATATTTGAGCTGTTCTGTTCTTCCCAAGTTTACACTTGCCATTTTGTTTAAATCTAAATGCACATAAAATTCTCATGTCAATTCACATGGATTATATGACTTTCATACCTTAATATATTTTGATAAAGACCAATTCCCACCACTGTTTTGTTTTGTGACAATGGCACCTTAATTCTGAAGGATGCAGAACTCACAATAACACATTATTCCGACAAGCTGTACACACACTAAGGTTCCTAAACATTGGCTTCCCCAAAAGGCTAACCTCCCTGCTTCCCCTCAAAGCCCAGCCCTCATTATTCTTACATTTAATAAACTCCTACTCTTAAAATATCATCTCAAACAACTTCCTTTCCAACCTGCCTACACCAGGCTGACCCAGTTTTTAGGTCAAAGCCTGCCATACAGTGTTGCAGTCTAGTTTCCTAAAGACATCTTGGGGACATTCAGAAAGCTTTCCTGAAAATGCATTACACCCGTTGCTTACTATTGGCTTTGTGGTTTGTGACTCACTTTTTCCATCTTTCTATTTGCTGGCTTCATTTGTTTAAGGCTGCCAAGTGTGAGTTCATCCCTCCCAACGTGTAATGCCTCTTCACGCTACATCTTCCTGTATTCTTCCATGAGTGTTCCTTTCTGTGCACAGGCCTGTAAATCTTGTTCTCATCTTGTCACATTTACTTTGCATTCATCGACAGAGGTCAAATATCAGGTTCTTTCTCCAGAGGGAGCTTGGTGTTTACTTTTCTTTTTCTGACTTCAAAGTTAATGTATTTATGTGACAATACTGCTGTATACTGAAGGTAGGAAAGGGTGTTTTTCCTAGCACACAAAACATTTAAAGGAATGGTACAAGTATTTCAGAATATATCAGAATTAGTAAAGCATACATGAAGCACATTTTCTGTTAATTCTGAAGTGTGTTTGAAACAAATACTTTAATAGGATCCAAACAAACCAATACACTAGATGATGCATTTCCACACATTATCGTTAGTGCAGTCTATAGTTTTATTTGTAAAAATTGTATGTCTGTGCAAATGTAATCAGTCAATCAGTCTTGTATAGCTCAAATTGTCACCCGGAGGGGTCTACAGGCACTGGTGTTCTGGGAGCCTTGGTCAAAAAACCATGCCTTGAACTTCTTCCGGAGGTCTTCTAGCAAGGGGGCGGTTCACAAGTGGAGTGGGGAGGTCGTTACGTAAGAGAAGGTACAACCTCCGCATCAGCACTGACAGATGTAGGGAATGTGTGGCAAGGTGATGGAGATGGAGCAGAGCTCCCTGGTAGGTCGGTGGTTGATGTAGGTTGGTCCAGGGTTGTGGAGGGCTTTGTAGGCGTGTTTCAGGGGTTTGAACATGCATACTTTCTGGATGAGGAGCCAGTGTAGGCTTTTGAGGCTGTACTGGCGCTGGTTCTTCTGGGGTGGTTGAGGAAGAGTCTTGCTGCTGTGTTTTGGACAGTCTGGAGGCAGTTGTGGAGCTGTTTGGTGGCCCAGGCGTACAGTGTGTTGCCATAGTCAATGCAGCTGGACACGAGGGCAGGGAGGGGGCTTGTTCCTGAAGATGAGCACTTCGGTTTTGTCCGAGTTGAGCTTTAGGCAGTTGGTCCACCTCCAGGTGGCGACATCGGACATGGAGTTTCAGAAGTTGGCTCTGGTGGTGTCGGGTCTTCTGTGAGGGATAGGATGAGCAGCATATCGTCAGCGTATGAGATGATGTTGTGTCCATGTTAGCAGACGATGTCTGCTAGCGGCGTCATGTAGGTATTGAAGATGGTGGGGCTGAGGGAAGAGTCCTGGGGTTTGCTGCAGATTATGTTTTTGTCTAGAGAGTAGAAGGGAGGTAGATAGATGGATCCTCTGTGTTTGACCGGAGAGGAAGGAGGAGATCCAGTTGAGGGTGTTGCCTTGGATGTCGATGTGGTGGATTCTGGAGATGAGTGTGTGAGACAGCGTTGAAGGTTACCAAGAGGTCAAGGAGTATGAGTGCTGCTGTTTCACCTTGGACGAGGAAGTGTTTCATTTCATCTGTTGCTGCTATCATGGAGGTCTCAGTGCTGTGGTTAGATAGGAAACTGGATTGGTAGGTGTCGAGCAGGTGTTTACTGCAAGGAACTCTGTGAGCTGGTGGTTGATGACTTTCTCCAGGACCATACAGCAAAACACACAAGGTGATGGACAAATGTTGCACATTGGCAAAACATTCACCCCCAATCACAGATCTGGGTTTAATCCATCGTTATTTTGCTCACCAACGCCACCCCAGTTCAGACATGGCCATATGCAAATCAGTCTTGACCATGTGCCTCATGGGAACTGTCCAGCCCAAACTGCCAAACCATGTCTTCCCTGGACCGGAATCAAGCATCCTAGGACCGGTTTCTGGCTATCAGCCGTCATCAGCCAGGATAGCTTGACTCCAGTGGTGTAGTGAGCACGGGAGCCACTTCTGGGTACTTGCATTCATGGCATCCTTGTATCTCATATCTTCACAGTCACTTGACCCCCACCACTTCAGATATTCTCAAGGCCCCCAAAACACAGGGAGAGCAAAGAGGGCGGGGTATAGCTTAGTTTTTCAAGTAAATGTACATGCTCTTCTTGCCTTCTCCATTGCGATCTCCAAAGTGTCCACTGTTGTGGCTTTCCTTCTGTTTTTCATCCTACTCTTTTCCCTAGCCCACCGATCAGCAATTCATCTCAGAAATTCACCAACATTTGATTTATAGCCCTATAAAGCTTTAGATTTGATTTCCATAAAAATACTGTCCCTGTCAATTTTCTTTATATGGTCAGTAGTGGCAGCCGTTTCTCAACCATTTCCATTACAAATTTTCACCACATTGCTTGCATGCGTCTATCCTCATTGTCTCTCATCTGCTGATAAACCTCACTAATGCTTGTTGATGAGTGTCTTGTGAGCTTGATCAGTGATCTCTCTGCTAATTGTAATGCCCTCAACAACCTATGACCCACATATCTTCCAGTACTTACTCCCTTGTCGGTCCAAGAAGGTGCCAGCCCACAGACTCTTGACAACGGGTATTGAGTCACCAATGCCATTATCTAGTGCTGGTATGTATTGAGTGCGGAACACAATGTTCCATTACAAGCAGGTCTCTGAGCAGTTGCAGGACCCAACATTCTGTGGCTGAATGGTTGTTGATTACACTCACACCTGCCTCATTTCTTGATGTAAGTCACCTTCTGGGTTCACCAGTATCTTGCCCCACATTGCCTAGAAGATCAGGAAGAATTCCAAAAAGCCAATTCTCCGCTCACCGACTTCCCTTCTAGTATTGTTGAAGCTCACCCATCCTGATGCATCAGAGACGATCTTCACCTCCAAGTCAGCAGGTCAGTCTGCAGCCTAATAGCCATTCTGATGTAGCTGTCCAGAAACCTGATCCATATCAAGAGGACCCTTTGTCCTTCAAATATGTGGCATGTGGTTTTGGAAGCCCTTTTAAGACAAATGCCATGTGCCTGTAAAATGCACAGCCTGGGGTTCTCATCTTACATACAAAGTTTAGATGGCCTCAGTTCATACTTGTTCATCTCTACCATTTCTATCAGCAGGTCTCTCAATGCTTTTAGCTTGTCTTTCAGCAGGTGAGACACACTGGCAAACAAATCAAGTTCAAGCCGAAGAATGTTATCCTCATTGATGGCCATTGATACTGGCATCCAAACCTTCCAGCAACCTTTTCAAACATTCTCATCAGATGATTGCATTCTCTGTACTGCTCTGTACTACCTACCAGCAAAAAGATATTGAGGTGGTCTGACCACATCTGCACTTTCACTGTCCATTCTGGAAAGGTGCTGAAAGTTTAGAATGTGACCGAGCAGCCTATCAGCATCGCTTGTCCACTAATACCTGGCCCTGAACTGAATCCTCCAGATGAACCAGCAGTAACAGAAAACATTTCACATTAATCTCAACACCCCCCCCCCCCACACACTTTTTTACCGAGGCACTCACCTCATCAGTGTTGTAGTAAGACATTGAGAATGGATTCTGCTTCTGGCCAAGAGAGGTGATGAGTTATCCAGACTGTCCCTTTAACTTTCTAGGTGACCATTCAATTGTGATATTGTAAGGTCTCACATCGGAAAATCTTGGAATGGGACTTCCATGAGTCCTGCTTGAACTTCCTTCATTAATTTGGTATGTACTATTTCTGGCATATCTTTTGCTGATCAATGATTCTCAGTCCAAAGGCTGCACCGCGACCAAACGTATGATATCCTAAATTCAGAAGTAAAATACTTCCCCTAATTTCTGTGCTTCCTCTTTGTCTTGGTATTGCTGCAGCAAGCATCCGATCACCTCCAGGTTAAGTGGAGTATTGAACAGTCCTTCTCAACTTCCAAACCCCCTCCTGCCGCTTGACCCCTGAAGCATTGGAACAAAGGGGTGTTTTCTGTCACATTTGGAGCCTCTGTGCTAGAAAACTGTGATACAAAATATGCCCCCTTGTTGAAGTTTCAACAAGTCCCCTATGTCCCACCTCTGGCCTGGCTGCTCACCACAGGCCTCCCTAGGGTGGATCTGGCTGGAAAGAGGGTGTGAGGCAGCGGCAATCAACTTGCAGATGAAGCAGTGTTATGGGCCTAGTTGGGGGTCATCCACTCGAGCCGATGGCACTGGATTGGTTCCTGTTCTGAACTCTTCACTGTATTTCAACCAAGGCAACCTTCCTAAGCTAATGCTGTCTTTCCTGAAGATATCCAGATATCTGAAGAGTACTACACTGCGCTCTGGCTATTTTTCACAGAAAAGGCTGGCATGATTGTTAAACTCCATTGTCTATGTATCTTTGGCCTTCAACCCTTCTTTGCTACTCACCTCCCATTGCAAAAGGTTAAATATGTCTATGTACTCAGTAGACCATCATTTTTGGTGCTCACTAAAATATGTTCTGCTAACAGTTCTGCTATGTCCATCTACGGAAACGTTTACTTCGCTGTGGATGGGACTGCAGCTGGCTTCCTTTTCTGCTGCACCTCTTTTGCCTGACCTGGCTGCTGTTGTATCTCACTTCCTCTGCTTTATTGGACATCTCTCTCTCAGCTCACTTTCCTCAATGGTATTTAGCCAGAATGGTGTACAGTCATAATATCGAGTCAATTATTTCGACTGGACAGAATATCGAGTAAAAAATATAGAATGGACATAATATCGACTAGACATAATATAGACAACAAAAATATCGACTAGAGAAAATTAATATCGAATAGAATGGACATAATATCGAATCAAAAATATAGAATGGACATAATATCGACTAGACATAATATAGACAACAAAAATATCGAATTTAAGGTAAGTTAATAATAATTTTTATTTTTTGTGTAATATAAGTCTGTAGCGGGTTGTGGGTTTATAGGGGAATAGGGTGGGAAGTAATTTAATTCTAATTAATTAAATATGTTAATTTATTTATTGATATATATTTAGAATTAATTGTTAATTAATTATTAATTGGTAATTAATTAAAATATAATTGGTAATTAATTATAATTGATTAATTGATAAATATTTTAATTTTAGTAATTTATTTTCTGTAGCGGGTTGTGGGTTTATAGGGGAATAGGGTGGGAAGTAATTTAATTATAATTAATTAAATATGTTAATTTATTTATTGATAATAATTTAGAATTAATTGTTAATTAATTATTAATTGGTAATTAATTAAAATATAATTGGTAATTAATTATAATTGATTAATTGATAAATATTTTAATTTTAGTAATTTATTTTCTGTAGCGGGTTGTGGGTTTATAGGGGAATAGGGTGGGAAGTAATTTAATTATAATTAATTAAATATGTTAATTTATTTATTGATATTTTTTTTAAATTAATTGTTAATTAATTATTAATTGGTAATTAATTAAAATATAATTGGTAATTAATTATAATTGATTAATTGATAAATATTTTAATTTTAGGGTTCAGGGTCAGTTTTCAGTTTTTGGGTAAAGGGGTATTTTTAGGGTTCAGGGTCAGTTTTCAGTTTTTGGGTAAAGGGGTATTTTTAGGATTCAGGGTCAGTTTTCAGTTTTTGGGGTAAAGGGGTATTTTTAGGGTTCAGGGTCAGTTTTCAGTTTGTAGGTAAAGGGGTATTTTTAGGGTTCAGGGTCAGTTTTCAGTTTTTGGGTAAAGGGGTATTTTTAGGGTTCAGGGTCAGTTTTCAGTTTTTGGGTAAAGGGGTATTTTTAGGGTTCAGGGTCAGTTTTCAGTTTTTGGGTAAAGGGGTATTTTTAGGGTTCAGGGTCAGTTTTCAGTTTTTGGGGTAAAGGGGTATTTTTAGGGTTCAGGGTCAGTTTTCAGTTTGTAGGTAAAGGGGTATTTTTAGGGTTCAGGGTCAGTTTTCAGTTTTTGGGTAAAGGGGTATTTTTAGGGTTCAGGGTCAGTTTTCAGTTTTTGGGGTAAAGGGGTATTTTTAGGGTTCAGGGTCAGTTTTCAGTTTGTAGGTAAAGGGGTATTTTTAGGGTTCAGGGTCAGTTTTCAGTTTTCGGGTAAAGGGGTATTTTTAGGGTTCAGGGTCAGTTTTCAGTTTATGGGTAAAGGGGTATTTTTAGGGTTCAGGGGCAGTTTTGGGTTTTTGGGGTACAGGGGTACTTTGTAAAAATAAAGTAAAATTACATTTAAATTACATTTATTTAATAAAATTAAATTATATTAAATTATATTATAATATTTTTTATTAATTTATATTCAAAAAATTATTATATACTTACCAATACTTATGTTGTAATGGTATGCGTTGTAAAGGTATATGCGTTGTAAAATCTTGCGTTGTAAATGTATGCGTTGTAAAAGTTTTTGCGTTGTAAAAGTTTTGTTGTAATGGTAGGCGTTGTAAAAGTATGCGTTGTAACGTCATACATCCCTGGAGTGGGAATAGTAATTTTAACCTCTACGCTACCCAGCGCTTTCCCTACTGTTGCACCCACTGGAGTGGGAGTAGTAAATTTTACCTCTACGCTATCCAACACTTTTGCTAATGTTGAACTCACTATAGTTGTAACAATAAATTTTAAACATTTTCTAAAATGTTATATATGTTTATTTAATAATATGTTTAATATATATATATATATATATATATATATATATATATATATATATATATATATATATATATATATATATATATATATATATATATATATATATATATATATGTGTGTGTAATTTTTGGTGATATAATTTTTTTAATTATATAAATTATTTATTAAAATTATATTTTTTTAATAATTATTTCTAAGTTTATATTAAATATATTTATTACTATATTAGTTTTAACTTAATTTTAAGACATTTTAAAAAATCGATATTTTGACAGTCTATATTTTTGTAAGTCGATATTTTGGAGTCGATATTTTGGTACTTACCTGTTTGAAGATAGGGAGTCGATAATTTGTCAATCGATATTTTTGACTCGATATTTGTGTATCTCGATATTTGTGTCGTCGATATTATGTCAGTGATCCAGCCAGAATACAGGAAACAGAAATATCAAGGAGCAAAATATTGTGTGAAGAAAATTGAGGAGACAAATATTGTGAAGTTTACTCCCTCCCTCTGCTCCCTGATCCGTGATCACCAACACCCCCTTTCATCATTGTTCTTCGAGCCTTGCTTCTAAAATGTGCTGTTGTGCCTGTTCTTGGTCTGATTGCCTCCTATCTCTTCCTGTCTGCATCATCATTTGCTCCCTTACCACCAGGGGCGCCACCGTCTTCAAGGGCGGAGGAGAATCGCCCCAAATGGCTCAGAGCCAGCAAGTTAAAAAGAAAACGATATTTTACTATTGCTTTATTTTTCACTTGCCGGCTCTGAGCCAACTTGTGCAGGGAGAGGCGGGCAGGCATGGGAGCGGTGAGGAGGAGTGCTATGTGAACTTCTAAGTGCACATGTGTATTTGGCTGGGCATCACAGGCCAGCCAAACGCACATGCGCACCTAGATATCTCTAACCCGGCTGCATTGACTTGCCGGGCTTGAGAATCCCCATAGACTCCCTTACATGAATTGGAGCGGCTTCTCTGCCCGCTCAGGCCAATCCTCAGACTGCACTCCAGCTCGAGAGCAGCGCGGGGGATTGAATGGGAGTCTGTGAAGCTGCCCCAGTGCTTGCTGTGACAAGGAAGTTCACTGAGGCGTGATGCGACACTGGAGGCGGCCCGCAGTTTAAGGTAAGTATTTTTTCTTTTTTAATTATCATACCCTGCGTGTTCCTCCTGCCATGCTCTCCCTCATCCCTCCACCCACCCACCACCTTATAATTGTGTCACCCTGACTGGGAGCGCTCCTTGCTAATACTTTCTCTGCTGCTGTTAGTGTCCCTCCCAAGGACTGGGGGTCCTTTCTGAATAGTTCAATTGGTGTCTGCCATGCACCATCTGGTCCTTTCTGTGACTGCCTTGGCTTTTCTTGTGCCAGCCCATCCTAATATCTCCCAGATGAATCACTTTCATCTCCCTGGTGACCCGGCCACTCCTCCCACTCCTTTGGGGAGGACCACGGTCCAGAAATGCTGCTGAGCCCCCTGGGGACTTTTCCCTTTTTGACCTACCTCATTCTGCTGCAGGGGGCTTTCTCTCTACCAGGGGAAGCCTCCTGGCTGTCCTTAGTAGGGCAATGGAGGCCACCACATATCTTGCAGACAGAGCTCTGCCCACTGTCCTCTCTTCCATTTTGCACACACGAGAGATTGAATAACCCCTGGCAATCATGGTAAAGTTGGGAGGTGCCACCAATGTCATGCATCTTTCAGGCTTTTCGAATGTTCACCGTATGGCGAGAGAGTACGCCCCCTACCCCCACACCATGCGCTGCCCGTCTTATTATACCCTCTGTAGCCAGTTAGCTTCACAGTTCACTTATGGCTGGGGGACAGACAGAGGTGGGCAATCACAGTAATCTTTGGTTTGTGTGGTATGGCGTTTGGGTAGGCTTTAACTTCAAATGATTTAGAGATACATTTATGAATGAATGCAATGCCTCTAGTAGAGACAGTGCATAGGCAATGAAGACGAACAGATTGTTAGTATCAGATCAAAATAAACATACAGTGGCTGGCTTAAATTTCAGTGACAAATTTACAGATATGGCTCCTAATGAGAAACCACCCACAGGGAAGGATGAGGAGAATGAAAAACAGCGAAGCCAAGGATTTAACAAAACTTTAAAGGAAACTGAAAAATGGAGGGTCAGATGTATCATTATTTTCAGGCAGCACAGCAAGCCACCTTGCACTGCGTAAAAGGGAGACTGCAGGATGCGCCACATTTGAAATGATACTGTGTATTCCTTGCGCTGGTGCACAATGGGCTGCCTAGCACAAACTCAGGCACCCTTGTGTAAGGGTGCCTCCATTGTAGGCAGGATTTCTTTTTGTGCAGTTAGGTGTACCTTCCTGCACAAAAACAATCCTCAGAGGCAGTTCCCTCTTTCCTAATGTGCTACAGAACGCAGCACCCATGGAAAGAGGAAACAACAAGGAGAAATCAAGATAGTTCTCCTCGTTAGGCCTCCCTTGGGAAGGGATCACTGACATAATATCGATGACACATATATAGAACTACCAAAATATCGAGGAAAAAATATAGAATACAAAAATATCGAATTCCTATCTCCAAACAGGTAAGTACAAAAATATCGAATCAAAAATATTATTGTAAAAAATATAGTTAGTCAAAATATCGAAAACATTTTATGTCTTAAAAGTAATTGAAAATTAATGAAATATTAAATATAATTAACTTAAACATACTTAAAAAACTTAAATAACCATAAAATTAATAAATAATTAATGTAAGTTAAAAAAATAAACATACAATTTGATTTTTTAATACATATATATATATATATATATATATGAACGTAATATTAATACAAAATATACAACATTTTTACTGTACTATAGCGGGAGGGTAACATTTACTATTACCACTCCAGTGGATGCAACAGTAGAGAAAGCGTTGGATAGCGTAGGGGTAAAAATTACTATTCCCACTCCAGTGTCTGCAACAGTAGGGAAAGTGTTGAATAGCGGGAGGGTAAAAATTAATATTCCCACTCCAGAGAGTGCAACAGTAGGGAAAGCGTTGGATAGCGTAGGGGTAAAAAATACTATTCCCACTCCAGTGAGTGCAACAGTAGTGAAAGCGTTGGATAGGGAGAGGGTAAGAATTACTATTCCCACTCCAAGGAGTACAACAGTAGGGAAAGCGTTGGATAGCGTAGGGGTAAAAATTACTACTCCCACTCCAGTGAGTGCAACAGTAGGGAAAGCGTTGCATAGCTTAAGGGTAAAGATTACTATTCCCACTCCAGTGAGTGCAACAGTAGGGAAAGCGTTGGATAGCGGGAGGGTAAAAATTACTATTCCCACTCCAGAGAGTGCAACAGTAGGGAAAGTGTTGGATAGCGTAGGAGTAAAAATTACTATTCCCACTCCAGTGAGTTTAACAGTAGGGAAAGTAATGAGTTAATATATTATTAAAAATAAATTAAATATCAATACCAATAAAACATTAATTAAAATTAATTACGAATTTAATATTATGTAATAATTAGTTAATTAGAAATACAAATAAATATTAGTTATTAAAGTTCAATTACCTATTCATAATTAATTATCAACGAATTAATTTTCAATAACAAAAACGAATTATTAATACAAATTAATACCAATTAATAATTAATTAACAGTAAATTAATTATCAATACACAAAAAGTATTTTTAATATGTAACTATTTACAATTACATTACTTCCCAGCCTATTCCTCTATACACCCACATTCTGCTACGGAAAATAAATTAATAAAATTGACATGATTATCAATTAATCAATTAATAAAAATGAATTACCATTTAATAAAAATGAATTGCCAATTAAAAATGTATTAACAATAAATTAAAAATCAATAGCAACAAATAATTAACAAATATTTTCTTAATTACAATTAAATTACTTTCCACCCTATTCCCCTATAAACCCAAAACCCGCTACGGAAAATAAATTAATAAAATTAAGATAATGATCAATTAATCAATTAATAAAAATTAATTACTAATTAAAAATTATTTAACAATAATTCAAAATGAATACCAATAAATAAATACAAATACTTAATTAATTAAAATTAAGTTACTTCCCACCCTATTCCCCTATAAACCCACAACCCGCTACAGAACTAAAAAGGAAAAATAAATTAAAAATAATTAATAATTGCTAAAAATTTATATTTACTTTAATATAATTAAATTACTTCCCACCCTATTCCCCTATAAACCCACAGCCCGCTACAGAATTAAATTGCGCTTAAATTAAATAACATACAATTCATTACCTAAAAAAAATTAAACATACATTACAAAAATAATATACACTTTTCACACATACACTAACATACAAAACACTTTAAAAAAATTGATATTATTAAAAATTCGATATATTTTAATGTCTATATTTTATACTTCGATATTTTATCTTCGATATTTTGACAATCGATATTAATTACCTTCAATTCGATATTTTTAACCACTATATTGTGTCCATTCAATATTTTGTCCATTCTATATTTTGCATTCGATATTATATCCATTCTATATTTTTACTTCAATATTATGTCTCAATACACCTGGGAAGGCATGGCATTTTGACACAATGCCAGTTCTCTATGCAAAAGAAAAAGGGAAGCTAGGCATCAGATATATACAGTCAAATGACCAAAAGAGTATTCTCTGTGTCTTCAATGATGTACACAGTTCTTCTTTAATACATTTTGTCCATTACACGTGCAGCCAGCATAGTATTTTGACACATTCCCAGTTCTACAAGTGTTGCTAACTCTAGGAATGTGCTAAAATCCATCCCTGGATGCATGGGAACCACCACGCTGCACCCATGACACACCTCCCTGTGGCAGACTAATTCAAGGCAGCAATTTGAGCTGCCTTGCGTTACTACGAATTTATCAAGACACTCAGGGTGATACAAGGTGGCCTTGCATGGATTGATAAATCTCTATTAGGTTTTGTGTCACCATTGAATCCCCTTGCATGGCACCAGGGAAATGTAAAACCATGATAAATGTGCCCCAGAATCGGATACTGAGCACACAGACAGAAGTCACCAATCTTCCAATGGGGCACCTGAATGTAACAGTAATTGTAGGGTTTGTTTGAAAGAGCTAAAGCCGATGTTTGGAGAAGAATTTGTTTCTAGGCAAAAAGTGAAAAAACAAAACTTTTGTGCTAGAATGAAATTCTCAGGGAACAGGTAGGGCACAATCCAATTGCAGTCAGGACGAATGAGAAATATTCCTTCCTGTACAGCATCACACTGGAAGAGTGAACATTATTTGAACACTACTCAGAATCTCCATTAAATGCTATTGAGGAGTGTATGCCGAAAGTTAATATTTGATGTAGGAATACAATTAAGGCTATTCTGTTGGGTGCATAAGATGCAAATATGTTTTGACTGCAAGTTAAAGAAAAATGCAATGACTTGCAAGAAACAGTTTTATGTAATGTATATATATGAATTTCATATAAGGGTGTAGCCAGAAAATGAAAATCAACCCACTTTGAACTAAAGGCTGATGCTACTGATGAAGTAAGATTTCGCATATTACGCGACTTGCTTGAATTCATGAACCTCGAATAACATATAATAATGTAACTCAACCTGTACGTCTTACTAATTTCCCTTTTATTTTACATTTGGGGTGTCCTAGCGACGCTTGCCTATGTGTTTTACTAACTCCATAACCCTTGTTCCTAAAAATGGCCGCTGCTTGGTGGGTTTTCTTCTGCGCATGCGTTAGTCACACTCACGTGACGTGACGTAGTTGCAGTTCTGGTGGGAATCCTTGCGCCTGCGTATTTGCTTCTAAGATGGCTGTCTGTGTATTCACATGGTGAAGCTTGCGCAGATGCTTTTGTGTTATTTTCTGTTTGCACTAATCATACACGCAATAGTATATTATAAAGTAAGGGGTATAGAGTAGCTAATCACGGTATACAGTGAATCATTTATTTCTATGTTTTAATTTGTTTTTCGCTTACTTTTCATGTACCGCGGTATTGAGGGTTGATGGGCTGCTCCAGAATCCATATTGAAACGCTGTTCTGCGCATGACAGTCTTCTGCCGGTGGCATTGACAGAGTGCCAACTGAAGGTCCCTGCCAAGACGTGCCTGGGAAGATGCACCTTCACCCAGCCGGAGAAGCTGAAATGTATTACATTAGCAACATATGTAATTCTTTCATTATATTCTGTAAATTCTCTCATGGGAACCCTAAACTTGCTAGGCGGTCCCAGAAAATGCAAATAGGGGCTTGTAGACGTAAATTCTGATTGGTGTGTAGACCTAGCCTACTTGGGGACCAATCGAAATTGGGGATTCTGACACTTGCAACATTTGGGGGGTGGTACACTGACCCGAAAACAGTATAACTAGCCTAGGTTTAGTTAGAGAAATTGTCCGACTTGTCTGAATAGCTGACCTGTCACTGACCCAACGCACTCAATAGGTGACTGATACAGAGGTGCTGCGGAGCACTCTGTCCGAAATATACCATAGACTCTGGAGGTTTTACTGAACCTTAAGTGCTGGCGGAGAACTTTGCTGGGGAATTCGCTAACCCAATCGGGGTTCTGACTGATATCTGCAGAGAGGGTGGAGCGCAGGCGTTGCTTCCAAACTGCGGGTGCTGGTCGTTCCTTGGTGGTCCTGTCCTGATCCTAATCTGGTTTTCCTGTCCTTTCCTGGGGTGTCCATTCTGCACCTGCTGTCCCATTGATGACTGTCCTTCCTTGGGTTATTTCTTGTCCTTGACTGATCCGTGGCCAGGGTTGGTCTTCACACCATTCTAGGTAAATATATATAAGTGCTGAGAACTCTATACTGCACCTTTCTATTTTCCTGTCTTTGCTTTAATAAAGACATACCTTGCGCATAATTGATTTTCCATGCTTTCGCAAAGCTACTTAATGAAGGCTCACATGTTACTGCTATTATTCTAGCATGTTCCTATGTTACCCTTCCTTTATGCACCTTTCTCCATACTGTTCATGACACATAGATGAGGTTTATAATTTTCTCTTTTTCAAGCTGATTGAAGTAAAGTTGCTAGAACTTAGCGTGTTCCATTTTTTCCCCTACCTATAGATGCATAGGATTTTTCCAAACTTATTTAACCTTTGTAGTATTTCCCAGTAGTAAAATCCTAGTACGTGCATAAAATTGCCCTTTATAGTTATCCATTCTCGAATTTCATTCCTGAAATCTGCTTAGCATATTTCTCATGTTCTTACCCTCTAATGACTCATACATGGTTGCCCTGATATTTTTCCTATATGGTTATGTGCTTTTCGTTATCTTGATCATTGATTGTCTCCTGGTGGTGAATTGTATGATCTCCAAATCTGAAATCTAGATAAAGCTTTTAAAACTTCCTAGTAGTCTGTGGTTATTTGATGAATACAGAAGAAATAAAAGTTGGTATTGTATTTTGCCTGCTTTTCTTTTACAGCTAGCTCCCTGATCCATTGTGGTCATAGGTACCCGTAACGGTGGATTGGTAAGTCGGGTACACTAGAAAGAAATAGGAAAGAATCAGGGTTACTGGTAGTAGAGTTGTAAGGTCACCTGATTAATGTATATGGTGAATTGAAGTTTATGGGCCCGAAACGTATATGGTAAAATTGTTGGTCGGGTGACCTGTGATCTCTATCAGTAATTTTCTGGTAGCAGAGGAAATGGTTAGGGACTAGTTAAAGTTAGGTAGGACTAGTTAAGCTAGATAAGTTGGATGCTGCTAAAATTTATTGCTGCTAATCGAGAAAATTATTGCTGCTAAAAAGGTAAACATTTTTGTGAATTGATCACTCACGTGAAATGCTTTGCTTTGAAAAATTATGAAATGTTTTAAACTGTTTTTCTTATTGATATACTGATATATGTATTAATCCACTGGTGAGTAAAGTGTTTTATGTTTGTTGGGAATCCCCGGGGAATTGAATAGCGAGTGGTGAAGAGAATCCACTGCGCTTTAAGGTCACTTACTTTAGGAAAATTGGTGCAGGTTAGGCAGAACTGGAAGCACTGATTAGGGTTTTCTGAATGAATAATTGAATAAATGATAGCAACGAGTTTGCTGGCAAAACTTCTATTGTGATATAAACCTAGTGAGGGTCACACCGGAAGGAATAGCAGGTTCGTCGGAGCTTGGGTGATAGCAAAGGGGTTCGCTGGTGAAACTTTAGGCTCTGTATATACCCTGAAAAGAAGTGGATGAGTCAAGGAAGTAGCAGGTTCCCTAATGCTTGAGTGAAGGGTAGGCAGAAGAGATCTATCCGTAGTGTGTGAAAAGTAAATGGAAGTAGTTTACTTGCAGTGAAACAAATCTTTACTGTCTAGACACTTGAGTACAGTGGCGAATGTGTTTATGTTGTTAAATAACCAAAGCACTTGCACTTTAAAAGAAAAATCAAGTTTCCGTTACCTTGTAAAGGAGGGAGTCAGTTGCGGAGCTGCTCTGACGTCACTCTGTGCCGCGCTGGGATTGGTCGAAACAGCGGGTGTGTAGCGGAGCTGAAATTGTAAAGGAGGGGTGAGTGCCGAAGCGTGAGAACTGTCTCACGAAAAGACCGCGCACCCATTGGTCGAGATTATTTGAAACCGTGCACTTCATTGGTCGCACGAAAATAAAAGACGCATTTAGATTGGAAGTGATTTTGTAAACAAAGTCGCTCGCAGTAATCGTATGTGGCACACGTATTGACCACATACTAGACCTGATCCAAGACAGTTAGGGTTCGAGAAAGATCAGTTTAAAGGTCATAACACTAGCATAATGTACGGAAATAAGAGAAAATTGTCCCTTGTAAATAAAGTGAAGAATTATTTCAAAAAGGACAAACCGATTAAAACTAGAGAAGGGGTTGTCATTCCGCCACCGAATACTCCCGCATCTTTCATGATGTTTGATAAAGGGTACCACTCGTGTGTATGGTTGGAAAACTGGGCGGAATACACCAAGGATGACGAATTTTGACTTTTCCGTTAGAAGGTACATTTAATGGCAGGATTCTATTTCATTTGAGAACCCGAATGAATGATTTACATCCCAGACCTAGATTAACGCAGTACGAAGCACTAGAGGAATGGGAGATTGAGGCTTTTGGGAGAGACAAGCCCCGCATGGATAAAGGTTTAACAAAATGGTATCCGAAACTGAAACAAGAGACCCGAGACAAAAAGATGAAACAGTGGAGACAGAATATGATTGTAGAAGGGCTGTTTCCAATGATGCCAATGGGTGGTCCTCCGGCGGGGGAGAAGAAAACAGAAAAGTGCAAACATTGGGTGCCAATTGGGGAGTCGGATGATGAATTATTAGATGACCTGTTTATGAGAAGTCCGCCTCCTTATAATGAAATAAATAGACCCTCTAGTGTAGGGAATACTTCCCAACAACCTCCGTGTCAGGAAGGGAATAGATCTGTAAACCCAAGAGACAGTTGCCAAATGCCTGCTTATAATGAGGGCCTAGGACCCATAGGTGCTAGAGATACCTGTTCAAGACTACCATTTAGTGGGGAGTCAAGATACCCAGGTGAGAGAGATTTCAGTCCCAGACCATCCTATGAAGGTGAGGCAAGACCCTCAAATACAGGGAATCCGTTCTCAAGACCTCCATATACGGAAGAACCAAGATCCTTAAGCATAGGAAGCTTGTTCCCGAAACCTAATTATGGTGAAGGACCTAGTATGACGCACCCAACTGCCCCAACATTGACTCCGCAAATAGTACCTGAAATAAGCCTGGACAAGCTACTGCAGGAAAGAGAGCGAGAAACTCTAGCTCAACAAAGAACTGAGATAATTCAGAAAATTTCCCAGTTGAATACAAGTCCGGAAGCATTGACAATCCCAGTAACTATTGGACCAGTGGTTCCGTTGTATGGGGACCGACAGGGGAGTCCAAAAACTCCAGTTATTACCCCAGTTATAGCACAGCCGAGACCAGAGCCCTTGATAGTGGATGACCAGACAAGTGAATGCGAGTCTGAGGTCTCGCTAATGGATCTGCCCATTAGGGATGCAGGGAAAAGATTACTGAAAAGGCATAATCCTTTCAATACGAGAGAGATTCAAATGGAATCGACTTCGGGTACTAAGAGTGTCACGTTAGTGACTCCTGAAGAAATTGAAAGATGGAGTCGCGAATTAGAAAAACAAGCTCCTCAGACGAAACCTTTAGATATCTACAAACTGAGAGTAGAAATAGAAGAACTGATGGCAGGAAACGTAGGTTTAGATAGATTAAATACCTATTCTGAAGAAGAGCTGCTGTTTATAGTCAAGAGTCTTACCCGGAATGCCAGAGTGCTCCATGAGAAACTAACAGACACTGCAGCTAGTATGGGAATAGATATTTCAAAATCAAAACCATTGCAAAAACCGTACAGAGCAGATTTCTCAGACAAAGATTTGGAAAACCTGAATGTGTCAGGGAAAAAGGCACAGGTCAAAGAATTATTGACAGTATTGCAAAAATGGGGAGATGTAGAAAGATGGAAAGCCAGATGGGCCAAGAAGAAAGATGAGGCTAGATCCAAACAGGCGACTCCTGAATTCGTTCTAAAGGAAGCTGACAAACCAGAGCAGTTATACCCTATGCGTGAAGTGCCAGGTGGAAAATATGTGCACGTTCCCTGGTCCAGACAGGATATTGTGTCCTTTACCAATGACTTTCCAAAACTGAGAGAGAAGCCTGTGGACTGGTACAGGCAGGTGGAAAGATTTGTAAAGATGCAAAAATGCCTATGGAAAGACCTGGATGGTTTTTTCGATATAGTGGTTCCTGTGGATTTATGGACCGAATGCAAGGTTGCAATTGGTTGGCCTAGTGGAGAATACCTGAGGGACTCTAAAACAGGAGCTCCTTCTGATGAGGTGATGAAAAAATATGAACAAGTAATGTTACACCTGAAGCAAAAGGTGCCTGCGAAGGAAACTGATTGGACCAAGATTGAACCAGGCAGGAAAGGGACGAAACTGTGCACTCCTTGTATGAGAGACTGTTACAAGTGTTTAAAACCTACAGTGGTATAGATAACATCGAGATGAAGGACATGACCCACTTCATTTACAGGTTTGTAAACGGTTTAAGACCCGAAATTTGTCAGTGGATCAAAGACAATAAAATTTGTTGGCAGTCTAAGAAAATGGATGAGGTCTTGCGATATGCAAAGTATTGTGAGGACGAGATAGCAGACAAGCGAAAGGCTCTAAAGGAGAAGGTTATGTGGGCACAGGTGAAGCTAGCGGAACAACAGGAAAAGCAATTGAATAAAATGAATAAGAATACCCAAAATCAAGGCTCTGGGGGTGGAGGGAAGCCCAAAGTAAAAATGAGCAGAGAAGAAGCTAAAAAGAAGTTTCCCTGCCACCAGTGCGGAGACATTGGGCACTGGAGAGACGAGTGTCCATATTTACAGCATGATAATACCCAAACCCCTGATTTAACTCCACAGACGCAGAATGAAAAACCAAGAAAGACCCAGCATCAGGTAAAGGCAAGTCAATTGCCCCGAGCGCAAAAACCAAATTATAAGGGAAAATCATCGCAGGGTGATGACATAGAGATATGGGGAGGCAATGAGAATAGAAATGCAGCAACTTCGCAGTTTCTGTTGAATGATACTTTTCTCTGTGACGACCAATACTGACGGGGCCTGAGAGGGGAGGACGAGGAGTGTGTACTTGGCGCCTCCTTGCCGGTAGACCAGTCAGGGCCATACATTGAAGGAAAGGTTGACGGAAATGATGTCACCTTTCTTTTGGACACTGGTGCTACCCGTTCTACTGTGAGAACAGCGGACGTTCCAAACCTACCCCTCTCGGGAGAAGCAATCCAAGTAGTGGGAGTATCTAATCAATTGATTAGTACCCCAGTTACTGAACCCATGGAGATCACAATAGGGAATTTCAAAGAAATGCATAGATTTGTAGTTTGTGATACCAGTCCAGTAAACTTACTGGGACGTGATTTGTTGTGCAAAATGAACTGTACCATCTTTTGCACACCAAAAGGCGTCGAAATTCAGACCCCAGACGAAGATGGCATATACAAGTTAATGTTAATCAGACCTGACTCAGAAATTAAACAAATGACTATACAAGACTTACCCGAAGAACTTCAAAAGACAGTGAAACCAGAGGTATGGGACTTTACTGGAAAGGATGTAGGATTAATGGCAAATGTAGACCCAATCAAAATAGCTATGAAAGAAAATGCAGTTTACCCCAATACCAAGCCTTACAAAATGAGTGCAAAAGTGAGAGCAGGAGTTGCCATTGAAATAAAAAGATTGCTAGAAGCAAACATCATACAAGAAGTGATGAGTAGCCCATGTAACTCACCCATAATTGGAATCAAGAAACCTAGTGGCAAGTACAGGGTAGTGCAGGACCTGAGAAAGGTAAACAAGATTGTAGTTCCTTGCTGTCCTATTGTCCCAAACCCAGCAGTGATTCTGTATCAGATTCCATGGGATGCTGAATGGTTCACCCTGATTGACCTATGTCACGCGTTCTTCTCGATCCCATTGCATCCAGACAGCAAATTTCTTTTCTCATTTGCTTTCGACAGTCACGTGTTCGTTTGGAATCGCGTCCCTCAAGGGTATACAGAAAGCCCTTCTATCTTTAATCAGATTCTGAAAAAATGCCCTGAATCTTTAGTCTTACCCGGAAAATCTGTTTTGGTGCAATATATAGACGACCTCTTGGTGGTGTCTAAAAGTCAGAGAGATTGTGTTGTTGACACCATTGCCTTACTGAATCACCTAGGTGAAAGAGGACATAAAGTATCCCCTGACAAATTGCAGTTCTGTACAAAGTCAGTGAAATATCTGGGGCACCAGATAGAAAAGGGCATCAGAAAGGTTACCTCAGAGAGAGTCAGAATAATTCGGAACATGCAGTTACCCCGAACTCAGAAAGAAGTCAGAATGTTCCTTGGGGTGGTAGGTTACTGCAGGCAATGGATTGTGGGATTTGCAGTCCTGGCAAAGCCTTTAATAAAGATGACAAAGAAAGGAGCAAAGGACCCAGTGGAATGGGATGATGAAAGTTTGACCGCATTTACTAAATTACGAGAATATCTGTGTACAGCCCCGGCTCTAGGAATGCCTGATTATTCCAAAGAATTTGCACTATTCTGTGATACATGAGATAATTGTGCACTGTCAGTCTTAACTCAGGAGCATGGTTTGACTAGACGTCCAGTGGCATATTTTTCTGCCACTTTGGATCCAGTGGCTGCTGGATTACCTGGATGTCTGAAAGCAGTAGCTGCAACTTGCACAAGTCTAGAACAGAGTGAATCTATTGTCATGAGACATCCTGTAACTGTATATGTTCCACATACAGTTGTAATTTTACTGACCAGAACTAAAACCCAGTATCTCACCCCTAGTCGGCTGACTAAATACGAGAGGATTCTCGTGGGTGCTGCAAATGTAGTCATTACTCGATGTAATATTCTGAATCCAGCTACCCTGCTCCCTGACTCAATGATTGCAGAATCCAAGGGAGATGACGAGCATGACTGCATTGACCTGACAGAATTCAGTACTAAACCACGCCCAGACATTAAGGAAGTGCCTTTGCCTGTGGAAGATGAGGAGCTGTTCGTGGATGGCTCATGTATGAGACACGAACTTGTAGGCCTAAGTGCTGCTTATGCTGTAGTCTCAGTAAAACGCATTGAAGAAGCATCCTGTCTATTTGGAGTGAAGTCTGCACAAGTAGCCGAATTGATTGCCTTGACAAGGGCCTGTAAAATTGGGAAGAACAAAAGAATAACAGTATATACTGACAGTCAATACTGTTATGGGGTTGTGCATGACTTCGGCCAATTGTGGCTACAGAGGGAGTTTCTGACTTCTTCAGGTACTCCCATTAGAAATGGAAAAGTTGTACAAGATTTACTGGAGGCAATCCAATTACCAAAAGAATTGGCAGTGGTCAAATGTGCTGATCACAAATCTGGCACTGATCATGTGACCTTAGGAAATCGATTTGCTGATGAAGTGGCCCAACATTGTGCCAGAAATCGCATGTCTGTAAATATCAAATTGGGGGGACCTGGAAACAGCTGCCAACTTATGGTGTTTGAGGATGTGCCTACCTGGGAAGAGTTGAGAGATTGGAAGCATGCTGTGCCATCAAAGGAAAAGGAAAAATGGAGGAAACTTGGTTGTCGACAGAGAAGTGAGGATGGTGTGCCCAAATGGTATGCCTGTGTTGCCTAGACATCTGCTTGCTTCTATGGCCAGACTGATACATGGAGATTCACACACTGGTAGGGATGCCATGGTTCTGGTTTTCCAACAAACATGGTACAATCCGAAGTTCAGGAAGGTAGCAGAGTCACTCTGCCAGAGGTGCTTAACATGTCAGCAGTTCAACGCTGGGAAAAGAACAGTAGTCGAATTGGGAAAAATTGGAAAATCAGGAGGTCCCTTTGTAAGAGTACAGATTGACTTCATCACCCTGCCTCGCTGTGAGGGAATGAGATATGTCCTTGTCATTGTCTGCCTGTTTTCAAAATGGGAGGAAGCCTACCCTGTGGAAAACGACAATGTATATGTACATAAGCGGCGTTCATTTGTGTTCACCCTCGCCACTGTTGAAGGTAAAGCGAAAGTCACGAAACAGTGGCCCCGCCATCTTGTCCCCTTTTTAGGCCCCATCACGAACATAGATAGTAGCCATTTTGTGTGTCATGACCTCTCTGTCCACTGCCAATAACCTGCGTCTCTCTCTCCCCCCCCACTCCCCAGCCTCGCGAGTATTCCCCCGCGCCCCGACAGCCCCCGGTCTCTCCTGCTCGGGCCATAAACGCAACTCTAAACACGACCCTGTCTCCGTGCTGAACCCCTGCCCCCTCGCTCTTTCATCCTACCCATAAAACGGGCCCTTTGATAACCTCTTCCTCCTTGCCCGATTGTCCGGCCCGACCCCAGGCCATCACTTAGCCCAACAGATGCGGTTTATTGCCCCTACAGTAGGACCTCGCCTCACATCAAAGGAGCGGGGATTAATCAATGCCCTCACGCCCCTAGATCCGATCAGAAACTCTGTCCATCACCACCCCTTGGTGTTAAATATTTTGTCCACCCTAAGCGTGGAAGGGTATACTCAGATGTGAGTCCCTTGCTCATTGCACCATCAGGATTCAAGCAAGCCGGGCCGACGACGGCTGAAATGCCAGAAACCGGTCCCCGGAAGCTTGTTTCCTTCCCAGTGTAAGAATTGGCTTGGTAGTTTGGTTTGCCCTGTTCCCATCATGCACTGGGACAGGAACAGACTAATTTGCATATAGCCAGGTTCTGAACTGGGATGGTGCAGTGAGCTAAAAAACGGTGTTGGATCTTGCCCTGATCTCTTGACTGGGTGAGAGTATTCTGCTTAATTCAGAAACTCTGTCCATCACCACCCCTTGTTGTTAAATATGTTGTCCACCCTAAGCGTGGAAGGGTATACTCAGATGTGAGTCCCTTGCTCATTGCACCATCAGGATTCAAGCAAGCCGGGCCGACGACGGCTGAAATGCCAGAAACCGGTCCTCGGAAGCTTGTTTCCTTCCCAGTGTAAGAATTGGCTTGGTAGTTTGGTTTGCCCTGTTCCCATCATGCACTGGGACAGGAACAGACTAATTTGCATATAGCCAGGTTCTGAACTGGGATGGTGCAGTGAGCTAAAAACGGTGTTGGATCTTGCCCTGATCTCTTGACTGGGTGAGAGTATTCTGCTTAATTCAGAAACTCTGTCCATCACCACCCCTTGTTGTTAAATATGTTGTCCACCCTAAGCGTGGAAGGGTATACTCAGATGTGAGTCCCTTGCTCATTGCACCATCAGGATTCAAGCAAGCCGGGCCGACGACGGCTGAAATGCCAGAAACCGGTCCTCGGAAGCTTGTTTCCTTCCCAGTGTAAGAATTGGCTTGGTAGTTTGGTTTGCCCTGTTCCCATCATGCACTGGGACAGGAACAGACTAATTTGCATATAGCCAGGTTCTGAACTGGGATGGTGCAGTGAGCTAAAAACGGTGTTGGATCTTGCCCTGATCTCTTGACTGGGTGAGAGTATTCTGCTTAATTCAGAAACTCTGTCCATCACCACCCCTTGTTGTTAAATATTTTGTCCACCCTAAGCGTGGAAGGGTATACTCAGATGTGAGTCCCTTGCTCATTGCACCATCAGGATTCAAGCAAGCCGGGCCGACGACGGCTGAAATGCCAGAAACCGGTCCCCGGAAGCTTGTTTCCTTCCCAGTGTAAGAATTGGCTTGGTAGTTTGGTTTGCCCTTTTCCCATCATGCACTGGGACAGGAACAGACTAATTTGCATATAGCCAGGTTCTGAACTGGGATGGTGCAGTGAGCTAAAAAACGGTGTTGGATCTTGCCCTGATCTCTTGACTGGGTGAGAGTATTCTGCTTAATTCAGAAACTCTGTCCATCACCACCCCTTGTTGTTAAATATTTTGTCCACCCTAAGCGTGGAAGGGTATACTCAGATGTGAGTCCCTTGCTCATTGCACCATCAGGATTCAAGCAAGCCGGGCCGACGACGGCTGAAATGCCAGAAACCGGTCCCCGGAAGCTTGTTTCCTTCCCAGTGTAAGAATTGGCTTGGTAGTTTGGTTTGCCCTTTTCCCATCATGCACTGGGACAGGAACAGACTAATTTGCATATAGCCAGGTTCTGAACTGGGATGGTGCAGTGAGCTAAAAAACGGTGTTGGATCTTGCCCTGATCTCTTGACTGGGTGAGAGTATTCTGCTTAATTCAGAAACTCTGTCCATCACCACCCCTTGTTGTTAAATATTTTGTCCACCCTGAGCGTGGAAGGGTATACTCAGATGTGAGTCCCTTGCTCATTGCACCATCAGGATTCAAGCAAGCCGGGCCGACGACGGCTGAAATGCCAGAAACCGGTCCCCGGAAGCTTGTTTCCTTCCCAGTGTAAGAATTGGCTTGGTAGTTTGGTTTGCCCTGTTCCCATCATGC
This sequence comes from Lissotriton helveticus, assembly GCF_964261635.1. NCBI lineage: Eukaryota > Metazoa > Chordata > Amphibia > Caudata > Salamandridae > Lissotriton > Lissotriton helveticus. The sequence goes on from NC_136064.1 coordinate 66,512,895, forward strand.
ACTGGGACAGGAACAGACTAATTTGCATATAGCCAGGTACTGAACTGGGATGGTGCAGTGAGCTAAAAAACGGTGTTGGATCTTGCCCTGATCTCTTGACTGGGTGAGAGTATTCTGCTTAATTCAGAAACTCTGTCCATCACCACCCCTTGTTGGTAAATATTTTGTCCACCCTAAGCGTGGAAGGGTATACTCAGATGTGAGTCCCTTGCTCATTGCACCATCAGGATTCAAGCAAGCCGGGCCGACGACGGTTGAAATGCCAGAAACCGGTCCCCGGAAGCTTGTTTCCTTCCCAGTGTAAGAATTGGCTTGGTAGTTTGGTTTGCCCTGTTCCCATCATGCACTGGGACAGGAACAGACTAATTTGCATATAGCCAGGTTCTGAACTGGGATGGTGCAGTGAGCTAAAAAACGGTGTTGGATCTTGCCCTGATCTCTTGACTGGGTGAGAGTATTCTGCTTAATTCAGAAACTCTGTCCATCACCACCACTTGTTGTTAAATATTTTGTCCACCCTAAGCGTGGAAGGGTATACTCAGATGTGAGTCCCTTGCTCATTGCACCATCAGGATTCAAGCAAGCCGGGCCGACGACGGCTGAAATGCCAGAAACTGGTCCCCGGAAGCTTGTTTCCTTCCCAGTGTAAGAATTGGCTTGGTAGTTTGGTTTGCCCTGTTCCCATCATGCACTGGGACAGGAACAGACTAATTTGCATATAGCCAGGTTCTGAACTGGGATGGTGCAGTGAGCTAAAAAACGGTGTTGGATCTTGCCCTGATCTCTTGACTGGGTGAGAGTATTCTGCTTAATTCAGAAACTCTGTCCATCACCACCCCTTGTTGTTAAATATTTTGTCCACCCTAAGCGTGGAAGGGTATACTCAGATGTGAGTCCCTTGCTCATTGCACCATCAGGATTCAAGCAAGCTGGGCCGACGACGGCTGAAATGCCAGAAACCGGTCCCCGGAAGCTTGTTTCCTTCCCAGTGTAAGAATTGGCTTGGTAGTTTGGTTTGCCCTGTTCCCATCATGCACTGGGACAGGAACAGACTAATTTGCATATAGCCAGGTTCTGAACTGGGATGGTGCAGTGAGCTAAAAAACGGTGTTGGATCTTGCCCTGATCTCTTGACTGGGTGAGAGTATTCTGCTTAATTCAGAAACTCTGTCCATCACCACCCCTTGTTGTTAAATATTTTGTCCACCCTGAGCGTGGAAGGGTATACTCAGATGTGAGTCCCTTGCTCATTGCACCATCAGGATTCAAGCAAGCCGGGCCGACGACGGCTGAAATGCCAGAAACCGGTCCCCGGAAGCTTGTTTCCTTCCCAGTGTAAGAATTGGCTTGGTAGTTTGGTTTGCCCTGTTCCCATCATGCACTGGGACAGGAACAGACTAATTTGCATATAGCCAGGTACTGAACTGGGATGGTGCAGTGAGCTAAAAAACGGTGTTGGATCTTGCCCTGATCTCTTGACTGGGTGAGAGTATTCTGCTTAATTCAGAAACTCTGTCCATCACCACCCCTTGTTGGTAAATATTTTGTCCACCCTAAGCGTGGAAGGGTATACTCAGATGTGAGTCCCTTGCTCATTGCACCATCAGGATTCAAGCAAGCCGGGCCGACGACGGTTGAAATGCCAGAAACCGGTCCCCGGAAGCTTGTTTCCTTCCCAGTGTAAGAATTGGCTTGGTAGTTTGGTTTGCCCTGTTCCCATCATGCACTGGGACAGGAACAGACTAATTTGCATATAGCCAGGTTCTGAACTGGGATGGTGCAGTGAGCTAAAAAACGGTGTTGGATCTTGCCCTGATCTCTTGACTGGGTGAGAGTATTCTGCTTAATTCAGAAACTCTGTCCATCACCACCACTTGTTGTTAAATATTTTGTCCACCCTAAGCGTGGAAGGGTATACTCAGATGTGAGTCCCTTGCTCATTGCACCATCAGGATTCAAGCAAGCCGGGCCGACGACGGCTGAAATGCCAGAAACTGGTCCCCGGAAGCTTGTTTCCTTCCCAGTGTAAGAATTGGCTTGGTAGTTTGGTTTGCCCTGTTCCCATCATGCACTGGGACAGGAACAGACTAATTTGCATATAGCCAGGTTCTGAACTGGGATGGTGCAGTGAGCTAAAAAACGGTGTTGGATCTTGCCCTGATCTCTTGACTGGGTGAGAGTATTCTGCTTAATTCAGAAACTCTGTCCATCACCACCCCTTGTTGTTAAATATTTTGTCCACCCTAAGCGTGGAAGGGTATACTCAGATGTGAGTCCCTTGCTCATTGCACCATCAGGATTCAAGCAAGCTGGGCCGACGACGGCTGAAATGCCAGAAACCGGTCCCCGGAAGCTTGTTTCCTTCCCAGTGTAAGAATTGGCTTGGTAGTTTGGTTTGCCCTGTTCCCATCATGCACTGGGACAGGAACAGACTAATTTGCATATAGCCAGGTTCTGAACTGGGATGGTGCAGTGAGCTAAAAACGGTGTTGGATCTTGCCCTGATCTCTTGACTGGGTGAGAGTATTCTGCTTAATTCAGAAACTCTGTCCATCACCACCCCTTGTTGTTAAATATAAACGCACCTCTAAACACGACCCTGTCTCCGTGCTGAACCCCTGCCCCCTCGCTCTTTCATCCTACCCATAAAACAGGCCCTTTGATAACCTCTTCCTCCTTGCCCGATTGTCCGGCCCGACCCCAGGCCATCACTTAGCCCAACAGATGCGGTTTATTGCCCCTACCGTAGGACCTCGCCTCACATCAAAGGAGCGGGGATTAATCAATGCCCTCACACCCCTAGATCCGATCGATCGCCCGCATTCCTGTTCCCAACGGAATGTCCAGCTGCGCGATAGCCATCATGCTGAGATTGGGGTGGGGACTCCTACTGTAGATATGTGTGGGAACGGGCCTGAACCGGGGATTCCAAAGACGCCTTTTCCGTACTTCAAAGCATTACCAAGAATGTGTTGCATGTAATAAAGTAATAAACCAGTGTATAAGAGGCCAGGCCTCAGATATGTTGTTAGAGCACCTCGAGAAGATACCCTGTTGTCTGATTTGACGTGTTCTGTTCCGTCGGAAATAAACTCCTGTTTCCTGCCTTCCAGTCTCCAGCGCCTGCCTCTTTATTTGGTAATCGTGAGTTGGGTGAGAAGCGGCTAACGCCAGGCAAATATGGGAAAGGGGTAATCGACCTGACCTGCCTGAACCCTTGATTCCACAATTGGCGTCCCAAACGTGGGGCCCATCAGCGACACGTGAATCCAGTGAGAGAGGTCCCAACGACAGAGTGAACGACTGCAACGATCGGGAAGAGCTCCTGCCCGATAGACCCTTGTCTGGCAGCCGATCATCCGAACTTCACTGGTTCCGAGCAGACCTCTCTCGAGTGATCTACGGTCCTGACTGGGAACCATCAGGAGTGCCACAGCAATTACGGAGAATAGAGGACGATCGGGCGCTGGAAACGGAAGACGAGAAACTGTCCATACGGTCCGGGTAAGGTCGTGTAACACGACAAATTGCGAATTGATTGTTTGATTGTCATTGGAAAATACTAGTATTACGCATTTGATTGTTTTGTTCTGAGAAATTCTCTGTCTGCAAACGGGGAAGGATAGGAGTATTCTCCCTTTGCAGATAGTGAAGGGTGGGTAGCGCAGGCTTTTGCCCCCGTTGTAACCCGTCGCGCCTACTTCCCTCTCCATTTGATTGATTGTTATCCAAGCATTTATTGTTTTGGAATTGGTTCTCTTTGGATCATTCTCTATTTGCAAACAAGCACAGAGTCGCCATACTCTGTTTAGTCTTTGCAGATAGTGAAGGATAGGTAACGCAGGCTTTTGCCCCCGTTGTAATCCGTCGTGCCTATTGTTATCCCCCACTGATTGATTGTTTGACCGGACATTAATCATTCGGAATTGGTTCTCTGAAAGGATCTTCTCTGCCTACAAACAGGGAGGAACAGGAAGATCTCTCTCTCTGCAGATAGTGAAGGGTAGGTAGCGCAGGCTTTTGCCCCCGTTGTAACCCGTAGCGCCTATTTTATTCCTCATTTGATTGATTGATTGTTTGTCCGAACACTGATTGTTTGGAATTGGTTCTCTCTTTGGGTATTCCCTATTTGCGAATACTGTAGAATAGAAATATTCTATCTAGTCTCCGCAAAGTAGTGAAGGATAGGTAGTGCAGACTTTTGTCCCCGTTGTAACCCGTCATGCCTATCTTCTCCCCATTGTTCAGTAGTTGGTTCAGCCCGGACCATTTATTAGAGGTAGACCATCTGGCTCCACCGGAGGACACCCCTAATAAAAAGGACATATATAAAGAAAAATGCGGATTAGCCGCTGTATCGTGCTAGCAAATAAAAGAACATAAAAATCGTTAGGAAAAACAAAAGGAATCGAGCAAAATCAGTAGGCCACTGATGAGATCTCTTTTCGACCTCGCTGAAATGGAAACATTAGGAACAACCCCTCAGGAAATATGAAACTAGTGAGAAGAGCCGAACTAGACGCTATGACTTCAAGACAGCTCGGCTCCACCGCCCACCCCGCCCAAATAACGACAAACCCTAGGCAAATATTAGAAATATACAACACTCCAGCAAGGGAACATGTTAAAACGTTTTATTTTACAACTATATATTAAACAACTATTTACATGGCAAACGGCTGCAACACCAAACCCACAATGCAATTCGCCGCCTGCTTAACGCCGTTCCTGTCCCTCCTTGCGAAAAGTAGCAATGTTGGGCTACTTTGGGCTACTTTTTAGTAGGTTTTTGGGCGTTAGAAAGTCTACAAAAGCCATCAGCTGGCGAGGTAGCGTCGGTGGCGGCCTGGGGTAGAGGGCCATTGCGCGAACAGCCCGGAGGCGACACCAGAGGAGGCATCGCCATCATCCACAGGAACACCATCCGCATCACGACCGACACCGACGACACCCTCGCACCCGCCGAACACCTGCACTTCCAGATCCACGTCAACCCCAAGACCACCCTCAGAGGCACCCTGATCTACCGTCCCCCGGGACCCCGCACACAATTCAGCGAAGACATCGCCGACTTCATCAGCCCGCACGCCCTCCCCTCCGCTGACTACATCCTCCTCGGGGACCTCAACTTCCATCTGGAGAACAACAACGACCGCAACACCACCACCCTGCTGGACAACCTCGCCAACCTCGGACTGAAGCAACTGGTGACCACCCCCACCCACTACGCCGGACACACACTCGACCCGATCTTCTCTTCCAGCAAGGACATCGCCTTCAGCCACACCACGGAACTCAACTGGACGGACCACAGCTGCGTCCACTTCAGCTACAGAAAAACCACGCTCCACCATCACCAGCAACAGGCTCCCCGCAGAAGCTGGAACAAGATCACTGCAGACCAGCTCGCTACTTCCCTGAACAAGAACCCTCCCACCAGCACTACGAACCCCAGCCAAGCAGCAACCAACCTCACGAAATGGATCAGCGACTGCGCAGACGACCTCGCCCCGCTGAAGACCCCGCCGAGTAGACCCGGAAGCAAGAAAGCCCCATGGTTTAACGACGAACTCAAGAGCTCCAAGAAGAACTGCAGAGCACTCGAGAAAACCTGGCGCAGAGACCCAACACCGGACAACAAGACTGCCCTCAAGCTCGCCACCCGAAAACACCACCAGCTGATCCACGCCACCAAGAAAAGCGCATTCAAGGAACGACTGGACAACAACGCACATAACAGCAAGGAACTCTTCAACATCGTGAAAGAGCTCTCCAACCCCAACGCCGGAAACAACGACATCACCCCTTCGCAAGACCTCTGCAACTCCCTCGCCTCCTACTTCCACAACAAGATCGCGGACATACACAACAGCTTCAGCACTCAACCGACGCACGCCACGACCGAACCTCCGCCCCCCACCACCACCCTCCGCGCCTGGACCCCGATCAGCACCGAAGACACCATCCGCACGATGAACTCCATCCACTCCGGATCCCCAACAGACCCCTGCCCTCACCACGTCTTCAACAAGGCCGACGCTGTCATCGCACCCTACCTGCGGGACATCATCAACACCTCCTTCGACACAGCTACCTTCCCGGAGAGCTGGAAGCATGCCGAACTCAGCGCTCTACTCAAGAAACCATCAGCCGACCCCACCGACCTCAAGAACTACCGCCCCATCTCGCTGCTCCCGTTCCCGGCTAAAGTCATCGAGAAGACCGTCAACAAGCAACTGGCCGCCTTCCTCGAGACGAACGGCTCCCTCGACCTCTCGCAGTCTGGCTTCCGGGCCAACCACAGCACCGAGACCACCTTGATCGCAGCTACAGATGACATCCGAGCCCTGCTTGACAACGGAGAAACAGCGGCCCTCATCCTCCTGGACCTCTCCGCGGCCTTCGACACTGTCTGCCACCGTACCCTAGTACAGCGCCTCAGCAACGTCGGAATCCAGGAGAAGGCACTGGAGTGGATCACCTCCTTCCTCGCCGGAAGGACACAGAGAGTCTGCCTCCCTCCGTTCAGATCGGAAGCCACCGAAGTCATCTGCGGCGTCCCTCAAGGCTCCTCGCTCAGTCCAACACTCTTCAACGTCTACATGAGCCCCCTCGCAGCCATCGCACGCCAGCACAACCTGAACATCATCTCCTACGCCGACGACACCCAGCTGATCCTCTCCCTCACTAACGACCCCGCCACCGCCAGAGCCAACCTGCACGAAGGGATGACAGACGTAGCCAAATGGATGTCGAACAGCCGCCTGAAACTGAACTCAGACAAGACGGAAGTCCTCATCCTGGGATCCTCACCCTCCGCCTGGGACGACTCCTGGTGGCCCCCCGCCCTGGGCAGCGCACCCAAACCAACTGACCACGCACGCAACCTGGGCTTCATCCTGGACTCCTCCCTCTCCATGACCAGACAAGTCAACGCCGTCTCCTCGTCGTGCTTCAACATCCTGCGCATGCTACGCAAGATCTTCCGATGGATCCCCACCGAGACCAGGAAGACGGTCACCCAGGCCCTCGTCACCAGCCGTCTGGACTACGGCAACTCCCTCTACGCCGGAACCACCGCCAAACTCCAGAAAAGACTCCAGCGGATCCAGAACACCTCAGCACGACTCATCCTGGACATCCCCCGCCGCAGCCACATCTCCGGACACCTGAGAGACCTGCACTGGCTCCCGGTCAACAAGAGAATCACCTTCCGGCTCCTCACCCACGCACACAAAGCCCTACACAACCAAGGACCAGGATACCTCAACAGCCGCCTCAACTTCTACGCTCCCAAACGCCAGCTTCGATCGACCAGCCACGCCCTCGCCGCCGTCCCCCGCATCCGAAGATCCACCACTGGAGGAAGGTCCTTCTCCTACCTGGCCGCCAAGACTTGGAACTCCCTTCCGATCCACCTCCGCCTGTCCCAGGACCACCTCGCCTTCAGGAAGCAGCTCAAGACCTGGCTGTTCGAGCAGTAGCGGATCCCCTCCCCCCAGCGCCTTGAGACCCTCCGGGTGAGTAGTGCGCTATACAAATGATCTGATTGATTGATTGACCACGCGCCAAGGCCTGTCCCCAGGATGTCCGGAGGTGGCGCGGACGACCCCCCCCCCCCTTCCCCCTCCGGGTAGGGGGCCGCCTCCAACACTCAGCTTGCCATCAGCCGGAGAAGCCGTGGGTTGAATGACCCGGCCCGGGAAGTACTTGTCTTCCCATTCTCTTCTTCTTTCAACGCCTTGCAGGCTACGGGGGGGATGTCTTTCGTATGCCTCCGACCCCCCCCCCCCCTTTTTCATCGCCTGGTCCGGCCATAACGAATGTCTACGAGGCGCCGTGGGGTGCACTGGGAGGGAGAGGCGGCGCGGACGAGCCTCTCCCGCCTCCCCAGGTGGAGGCCCCTCAGCTGCACCCCCAACGCTCCACGCACCCGGCAAAGGGCTCGTCCACTCTTGCGGTGCAGCGACGCTCCACTCACCCAGCAGGGTCTCGTCCACTGTGGCGGTGCAACGACGCTTCGCCCGACAGGCTGTAGTCCGTCTGCTCTTGCGACCCAGTGACTGCCGGTAGCTGCAGATCTCCTAAAAATGGCGGTCGACTCTGCAGGAATGGGCCTGGCGTGCAAGGATGGCCTGGTCGCTGGCCAGCTAGAAAACGAGTCCCCCCGTCCAGAAGCGTTCTCCTCAGCTTTGAAGATTCTACGAGAACTGCAGGGGCCCCAGGCCCCCCGATGGGGAACGACTGCCATGATTGCCCGCAGAACGACCAAGACGTAGCCACGAGACGTTGGCGCCCTCATGCTAGCGCCAGCCTCAGTTTGAATGACCAAAAATCCTGCAGACTACCGATTTGATCAGTTCCGGTGGAACACCAGTATGACCCGGTAGGAAAGATTGTTGCCCCCTCCCTTTTCTTTGATTGATGGTTCATGTCACCGGTCCCTTCTGTTGCCTCTTAACGAAACTTCTGGACTGCCGAAAGAGGTTCTGGTCCAACCCCGAGTTGGTGGAGACATTTTGACTATACTTGGACCCGCCTGACCCCACCCAAAATGGCGCCGGTACAAACGAAACTCGCAACTCCCCGTTGTGTTCCGGATGCTCAGACTTGATATCATGAGATATGTATGCAGTTTTTGAAGAACATGGTGGGAGGGGATGAGTATTGATTGAACATTCGGACAATGATTTGATATTAAGTTCTGACGCGCCATTGATTACAGTATTATTGAAAGGTCGAATTTTCAACACTTATGGTACTTGCCCACAATGAATTTTCGATATGATTTTATTGCACTTATCGTACTTTTATGAAATAAAACGACCACCGACTCAGTTACGTTTCCCTCAAATAAATATGCCCTCATGTACAGTTCCAGTCTGCTCCGTGGCCGGCCCACGTGATTGTAGGCCTGCATTTGTACGTCAACATTTTTTAATAAAGGTTTTGTGAAAAGCAAATATAGTCGTAGCTCTTGGATTGGTAAGTTCGAATACATGGCCATTGTTTCCGATATACGTAAAAGACAGGCGAAATAAAGCAATTCGATCACTTAAAGGTTAAAAAGCAAAGTACCCAGAAATATTGAAAAATGTGAATGGTCCAAGTTCGTTGCGTGTGTTTTCTACTTTTGTGCAACATAAAGCAATCGATAAAGGTCCCGGTGTTTGGCCTTTACTTTATATGCCACATATCTCAGGGTAATTGTTTCAGATGGCCCTAAGCCAGACCCGGTACCACTGTAAACCACCCCTCCTCCTCGAAGGAGAGCACGAGTTCACCCCACTTTACACTGACTGCCCTTTTGTTTCGACCCTCCCCTACACAAGATCCGCAACACCACACGTGGGCGATCTATGCAATATACAGTCCATCAATGATTATGCCTCCGGCACTACCAGTCCCTCTGGGCTTAAAACGCCGAGATGGAAGGGACTGCACCCCGCGGAGATAGGTCGAATACGTGGTAAGTAAAAGCCTTTTGGGTTTATGCGCGGGGATGTGTTTTAAAACGCTGCCCCCACCCCTTCTTTTTCCCCTTCTTTCTGCAGGTCACATCGGAACATCGACTAAAGTATGGAGAAGACCTAAGCAACGCGCCATGGTTCCGCGAAAAAAAATGATACATTATCCATGGGGACTGTCCCTGAGGACATGACGAATTTGGGTGATATGAATGCACGCGTGTATGACCGGATGTGTATAACTCGACTGGATATACCTTGCACGCGTTGACTTGATAAGAGAGATGTTTTTGTACGACTTGAGTGATGATCGAACGGCCGATGGAATGGGGAAAAAGGGGGTCTGAACATGGTGCCTATACACGACGAACAAACATAGATATAACACTCCCTTACTTAGAAACGACCATCTCTCTCTCTCTGAACCCAACGACTGGAAGGGTGGCCCGAAGCAGAAACTTGGCGGGTTATTGCAGTATGACAAAAATATGACTCCAACCGGCCCCCGAATAATGCCACCAAGAATGACGTGCACCTACGAGTAGGTTCATACGATAACTAAATAGGGGAAGGTTCAGGACTATTCCGGGGTGAGGTTTACCCAAGTATCCTCCTCCTGGAAGACTAAGAATATTGTCAATGTTTAAGATTTACCACCTCCTTCTTGCACCCTCATAGACATGAAACTCGAAGCTGCCCATTGTTCCCCCGACTGACACCCTCCGTTGCCTCAGCCTGGATACCCATTCGCTAAAAACGATTCAAAGATCCCACCGTAAGTACTAGCCCGACCAGGTTAGTTCCCGAACGATTGACGAAAGTGTAAGTATTTGCAACAGAGGCCAACAGCAAAAGACAGCCAGGCGAATTAAATAGGATACTAAGGATGCGCAGCATGCAGGAGGAAATATCTTTGGCCAAGTACTGTTCTATGTTTTGTCTTGAGTTCTGTATATAATACATGTACCCCCCCGCCTGAATTCATGTGTACGTAGTATATGGATTTACGTTGTCCCTCAGTCTGTGTTTCTATATAACTTGACCCCTACTGTTTTGTGTTGTGTGCGCATTAAATGGCCTATTATTGCACACGTTTCTCTCTCACTCTCTCTCTCTTTTTCTCTCTCTTCATGTTGTACGTGTACCGAATAGTTCATTTAAAATGCGGACGACTCTCCCTCCGAGGGTCCCCCTGTTCCCTCTTCCTTTGTGTGGTAACGTTGTGCCCCGCCGGCACGAGCCTAATTGGTTTTCGAACACAAAGGTGTTCGGCAAATTGACAGAAACTAAAACAATTGTAATCTGCCATATTACTACCTCTCCTTTCTGTAAAATGATGGAACTTGAATTGGCTATGAAGGAAAGGACAGGTAAGACGACTGAAGTCCCCTAATCTGGCCACCTTATAGGAGGACTATATGTCAGTGGCTTTCTGTTCTCAGCTCGTTAGAAACGCAATCTCCAATGCCCAGATTGCCCCACCCCTCTGCACCCAAGTACGGATGTCCAAAACGTCCCCGTTTCTCCCGATTGACCCCAGCTCCATAACCCGAAGTATAACTGATGACCCCGATTAACTGTTGCTCCCCGAGAAAAGAATGTTTAGCCTCTATCTCTCTCTCTCATGATGATAGAAGACTGCCAGGGCTTGGGTTAGAAAGACGAGTCTCTACCGAAGGATCCGATTTCGAGATTGATGAAGTACACAGTCAATAGGAGTCGGATCTCTCCCTGTATGTCATGAATGAACGCCAAATAGGCTTAGAACATACTCAGTAGGCATGCCTGTATACATGCTCCACAGTGATAACTTCTGACCGTGACCGATGAACGTACCCCCAACTACTTAGATCTGGGATGGAATTGAAATGTATAAATGTCTTCTCTTGCCAGTTCTCTAAAACCTGTTTTGTACCCATTCAAAGATACACAGTCACCGGAGGAGAGGGGCCGGACGTGACGCACAGCCTGGCCACAGATCATGAGGCACGTGTGACCTCGACCTAAGATGGAGCCGCAGAGCAACGGGACGCGGGACGATGCACCACTCTCAAACGCAGAAAATGAAGGAATGGAGGGCTGCCTTGAAGCCCTCTACTTGTTGACCCACGCGTGCCAGAAGTCCCCGCCCCTTTGAGCCCGATTGATGGACCTGCCTGCGCATCACCCTTTGCTCCCTTGGTTTGTCTCAAAGATCTGGTCCCACTCCACCCTCTCTTCCCTCGATTATCCGACAAAACCCCCCTCTTTTCCTTTTCACGTGGATTTTGACTCAGAGAAAAAGAACAGCATTTAGGTAGAATAGGGTTTGCCGCGAAAGGAGAAAGAAATGCAGGTGCCCAGCATGAGGCACCCTTAAAAAGATTAGTTAGGAAACAAGACTGTGGTCTAACAGCAGAGGACAGATCACACCCTGCGACGTGTAAAGAAGGACCCGAGCTGGACCTATAGCTTCACCGCCGGTGCTCAACAGCGCCAACGGAAGAAAACGAACTACCAGAGCCTACCAGTGATGGCTCGCTACCAAAAAAAAAAAAAAAAAAAGACACTGTGACGAAGACCCTCCCCCTTTTTTTCGGAACTTTCTACACCCCCTTGACTAATTGCTTGTATTGGACTAAATTCCTCCCTCAACCACTTTTTGCCTGTAAAATGTTTCATCAGTCACTTTTTAAATACGACAAATGTAAATTTATATGTATTCCACCTCGTATGTCGCATCAACTGCACACGGTTATATGCAAATCCACCAGTATTGACAAACGCTATTTCATTGACAACACACGACTATATGTACACCCCGTCAGTTATGATAAACACGGAAATGACCTAACTTATGTTAAAAAGCGGGGACTGTGGAAAACGACAATGTATATGTACATAAGCGGCGTTCATTTGTGTTCACCCTCGCCACTGTTGAAGGTAAAGCGAAAGTCACGAAACAGTGGCCCCGCCATCTTGTCCCCTTCTTAGGCCCCATCACGAACATAGATAGTAGCCATTTTGTGTGTCATGACCTCTCTGCCCACTGCCAATAACCTGCGTCTCTCTCTCCCCCCCCCACTTCCCAGCCTCGCGAGTATTCCCCCGTGCCCCGACAGCCCCCGGTCTCTCCTGCTCGGCCCATAAACGCACCTCTAAACACGGCCCTGTCTCCGTGCTGAACCCCTGCCCCCTCGCTCTTTCATCCTACCCATAAAACGGGCCCTTTGATAACCTCTTCCTCCTTGCCCGATTGTCCGGCCCGGCCCCAGGCCATCACTTAGCCCAACAGATGCGGTTTATTGCCCCTACAGTAGGACCTCGCCTCACATCAAAGGAGCGGGGATTAATCAATGCCCTCACACCCCTAGATCCGATCGATCGCCCGCATTCCTGTTCCCAGCGGAATGTCCAGCTGCGCGATAGCCATCATGCTGAGATTGGGGTGGGGACTCCTACTGTAGATATGTGTGGGAACGGGCCTGAACCGGGGATTCCAAAGACGCCTTTTCCGTACTTCAAAGCATTACCAAGAATGTGTTGCATGTAATAAAGTAATAAACCAGTGTATAAGAGGCCAGGCCTCAGAGATGTTGTTAGAGCACCTCGAGAAGATACCCTGTTGTCTGATTTGACGTGTTCTGTTCCGTCGGAAATAAACTCCTGTTTCCTGCCTTCCAGTCTCCAGCGCCTGCCTCTTTATTTGGTAATCGTGAGTTGGGTGAGAAGCGGCTAACGCCGGGCAAATATGGGAAAGGGGTAATCGACCTGACCTGCCTGAACCCTTGATTCCACAACCCTGCCAAAAAGAAAGACGCCATAACTGTAGCCAAATTGTTACTGCAATAATTAATACCTAGGTTCGGGGTCCCAGTCACAATTGAATCAGATAGAGGAAAACATTTTCAGAATGAAGTAATCGATCAGCTCTGTAAAGCATTCAAGATCACACGAAAACTGCACTGTGCGTATCGTCCAGAGGCTTCTGGAGTGGTGGAACAAATAAATGGCACTGTAAAATCGAGATTAGGAAAGATGTGTGAATCTACCGGCATGAACTGGATAAATGCTTTACCTCTTGTTCTGATGGGACTCAGAAGTATTCCAGACCGAAAAACAGGCCTGAGCCCTCATGAAATCCTGATGGGAAGAGTAATGAGACAGGCATGGGTACCAGGATACAAACTGTTAAGCATTTCTGATGATTTAGTACTTGAGTACTGCAAGCAACTGGGTGACCAAGTGCGTTCTATCTCTTGCCAGATTGGGGAAGACGCCATCGCCAATCCAACAACCCCAGTCCACAAATTGGTTCCTGGCGACTGGGTTGTACTCAAGAAACATACTCGTTCAAGTTGCCTTGCACCGAGGTGGGGAAAGCAACGCCAAGTGATACTGGTGACCACGACAGCGGTGAAGTGTGCCAGCGTTCCAAAGTGGATCCATGCCAGCCATACACAGAAGGTGATTCCAGACGAGAAAACTGACGCTGAAGGTTGTCCAGCTGAGGGGTCTCCAAATGATGGTCCTGAAGTAGCTGACGACGAACAACCGAGCACCAGTCGAGATGAGTGAATACCCATAATCGACCTGACTGACGACCCCATCAGAACAAGAAGTCGAACACAAGCAAATAGAGAGTGGGATAGAGAGGAAGAGACAGGCACAGGCGAAGACTATCAGATTATCAAAATCAATGTAAAATCTGAAGACGAAGAAGGTCAGACAGGGACAGAGCAAGTGATTGACACACCTCCACAAACTCCTGAAGTTGAAAAGGGACAGTCCAGAACTAGTGAAAAGGTTCAAGCAGAAGAAAATCAAGGGATCGAAGTGCTTGAACAGGATCAGACAGAACTAGAAGAACGTGTTCAGGACACAGAAATAGAGACACTCGAAAGCCAAAATCAGAATACACCTGAACAAGGCCAGCTTAGTCACCAGGCAGAAGAAATAGAAGTAAGACCTGGAACTAGTCAGACAGGAAGGGAAGAAACAGAAGCAGAAGTGCCACAAACAAATGAAAATAAAAGAGCATTAGAAGAAAGCCCAAAGACAGTGCCAGCTAAAAGACTCAAGAAAAAGAAACATATCGAACCAAGATATATTAAGAGACTGAGACTGAGACTAAAAACAGTAGAAGAAAAACTTGAGGAAAGAAGGAAAAGCTCTCGTATAGCAGAACAGGCTGGAGAAAGCTCCAAAAGAAGAAGTGATCGAATAAAAAGGCTGAACGAAAAATACCAAGATCCTGAATGGACTTATCTGATATTGGAAGAGTTTGAGGATCTTGAGATAACTGACGACAGTGACGAAGAACAGATTGCTGATCAGTCTGCTGAAGAAGAAGAACCAATCTGAAGTTGCTCAGTGTAAGCTACCTGTGCAAAGTTACAAAGAGGGGTTGAAAACTTCTTCTGAGCGAAAATGTCTGATTCAAGTGTGAATTGAAGACCTAGAGGTAGTTGTTGAAAAACATGCTGCCAAGTATGTTTATGTAGTGTAGCAATAGTACTGATAATTTGGATAGGACTAACTGTAACCCTTCCTTCCCTGATGAGTAAAAACCCAAGTTTGTACACGAATAATAACTTACCTGACGACACTGTAGAAACACATACTAATAATGCACCACGAAGAATAGAGACCTTGGACAAACACCTGAGCCTGAAATGGAGACAGTTAAATTTAGAAGTACCAGATGAGGAAGCATTACACTTTAATAAGATTAAGAACAAGACTCATTTAAACGTTTTCGCAAACCTATCATTGCATTATGTAGAGACCATGGGAATAGACAACTGTTATGTCTGCATGAAGCTACCTACTTCTGTAGCTGAAGGCGTGACCTATCATCACTTGCCCTTAACATATGGAATTTCCTGTAGTATACTGACTAGCTTATTTTACAAAAGAGGACCCCTACAGTATCTCTATTCATATCATGACGTGACTTTTTCTGAACTTCCTGTTCAAAGAACTCTAAACCCTGCAAAGACAACTAGAAACATAGCTAAGTTCATGAGTGATTATTTTCTAACGGTAGGGAAGATTAACATAGATGATGCCCATAAAAATAACCTGACCTGTTCTCTACATGAAAAGGAAAAGGAGTTTCTGGACATGGTAGAGAAAAGAAGAGAGAGTTTTCAAAAGAAAGCCAAAGACAGGAACCATAAAGTTCCTAAATGGGCCGAAAATATAGAGAGTACCTCAGATGGTGGAGCTACTGCTGCTATGCTCCTTGACTTTGAGAAAAGGGGGAAACTCTGTCTTAAAAGGGAAATGACTAGTTAATATAACAGTGTTTTCATCGGTTCCAGTGAGTGCGAACATAATTACAAGGTAATTGGGGGTTGGGGTTTCAAAGATGGGACTGAGCCTGTGTTTCCTGGAATCTATTTTATTTGTGGGAACAAGGCTTACTTCAAATTGCCCGACCATTGGTACGGGAGTTGCTACTTTGGTATTGTCTTCCCAAAGATATACCATGTGGGAAAAATCACTGGAAGCAATGAAGAAACTAACCCATTAGTACGCAATAGAAGAGAAACTGCTGGAGAGATTGTAGGAGATATTTTTAGTGCAATAATACCTGCAGTGGGAGTGGTTCTAAACTCGAACAAACTTTGCAAATTGTCTACAGTAGTAGATCGGTTATCTACCGACACGCTGGGGGTTTCCTGATGGTCAATACCGAAATGGTTGCGATCAGATCAATGGTTTTACAGAACAGACTTGCGCTTGACACCTTATTAGCAAAAGAGGGCGGAGTCTGCAGAATATTGAAAGCGCAACATTGTTCCACTTACATACCTGATAAAAGCGTAGGAATTCAAAGGTATGTGAGGAACATTACAAATTTGGAAAAAGAACTTAAACCACTGAAGGTTGACAGTGCCTGGAAAAGGCTCACTGATGGTCTCTCTGCTGTAGGACATTGGTTTGCCCAATTAGGTAGAGGTTTATTGTTTAAAGTACTGATGCCAATTGCCATAATAGGTTTCATCATATTCCTTATATTTGTCTGTTGCAAATGTCGCAAACACACCAAAAGATACACCGTAAATAAGAGAGGTGTGAAAAGGAGTGTGGATGAACTAGAATTGGAAGAACTGAATAATCAGATTTACAAAAGGGTGAAAAATTCTCACCCTAACAAAGATGTGAAAGAGAAATTGAATCAAATGCTGGAAG
This sequence comes from Lissotriton helveticus, assembly GCF_964261635.1. Classification (NCBI taxonomy): domain Eukaryota; kingdom Metazoa; phylum Chordata; class Amphibia; order Caudata; family Salamandridae; genus Lissotriton; species Lissotriton helveticus. The sequence continues at coordinate 66,529,541 of NC_136064.1, forward strand.
AGATTGAGATGAACAAAGTGTGAGAAAAGTTGGCATCTGATTCCATTAGTTTGTGATGATAGTAAATATCATCAAAGAGGGGATTGATGAAGCAAGATTTCGCATATTACGCGACTTGCTTGAATTCATGAACCTCGAATAACATATAATAATGTAACTCAACCTGTACGTCTTACTAATTTCCCTTTTATTTTACATTTGGGGTGTCCTAGCGACGCTTGCCTATGTGTTTTACTAACTCCATAACCCTTGTTCCTAAAAATGGCCGCTGCTTGGTGGGTTTTCTTCTGCGCATGCGTTAGTCACACTCACGTGACGTGACATAGTTGCCGTTCTGGTGGGAATCCTTGCGCCTGCGTATTTGCTTCTAAGATGGCTGTCTGTGTATTCACATGGTGAAGCTTGCGCAGATGCTTTCGTGTTATTTTCTGTTTGCACTAATCATACACGCAATAGTATATTATAAAGTAAGGGGTATAGAGTAGCTAATCACGGTATACAGTGAATCATTTATTTCTATGTTTTAATTTGTTTTTCGCGTACTTTTCATGTACCGCTGTATTGAGGGTTGATGGGCTGCTCCAGAATCCATATTGAAACGCTGTTCTGCGCATGACAGTCTTCTGACGGTGGCATTGACAGAGTGCCAACTGAAGGTCCCTGCCAAGACGTGCCTGGGAAGATGCACCTTCACCCAGCCGGAGAAGCTGAAATGTATTACATTAGCAACATATGTAATTCTTTCATTGTATTCTGTAAATTCTCTCATGGGAACCCTAAACTTGCTAGGCGGTCCCAGAAAATGCAAATAGGGGCTTGTAGTAAATTCTGATTGGTGTGTAGACCTAGCCTACTTGGGGACCAATCGAAATTGGGGATTCTGACACTTGCAACATTTGGGGGGTGGTACACTGACCCGAAAACAGTATAACTAGCCTAGGTTTAGCTAGAGAAATTGTCCGACTTGTCTGAATAGCTGACCTGTCACTGACCCAACGCACTCAATAGGTGACTGATACAGAGGTGCTGCGGAGCACTCTGTCCGAAATATATCATAGACTCTGGAGGTTTTACTGAACCTTAAGTGCTGGCGGAGCACTTTGCTGGGGAATTCGCTAACCCAACCGGGGTTCTGACTGATAGCTGCAGAGAGGGTGGAGCGCAGGCGTTGCTTCCAAACTGCGGGTGCTGGTCGTTCCTTGGTGGTCCTGTCCTGATCCCAATCTGGTTTTCCTGTCCTGTCCTGGGGTGTCCATTCTGCACCTGCTGTCCCATTGATGACTGTCCTTCCTTGGGGTATTTCCTGTCCTTGACTGATCCGTGGCCAGGGTTGGTCTTCACACCATTCTAGGTAAATATATATAAGTGCTGAGAACTCTATACTGCACCTTTCTATTTTCCTGTCTTTGCTTTAATAAAGACATACCTTGCGCATAATTGATTTTCCATGCTTTCGCAAAGCTACTTAATGAAGGCTCACATGTTATTGCTATTATTCTAGCATGTTCCTATGTTACCCTTCCTTTATGCACCTTTCTCCATACTGTTCATGACACATAGATGTGGTTTATAATTTTCTCTTTTTCAAGCTGATTGAAGTAAAGTTGCTAGAACTTAGCGTGTTCCATTTTTTCCCCTACCTATAGATGCATAGGATTTTTCCAAACTTATTCAACCTTTGTAGTATTTCCCAGTAGTAAGTGCATAAAATTGCCCTTTATAGTTATCCATTCTCGAATTTCATTCCTGAAATCTGCTTAGCATATTTCTCATGTTCTTACCCTCTAATGACTCATAAATGGTTGCCCTGATATTTTTCCTATATGGTTATGTGCTTTTCGTTATCTTGATCATTGATTGTCTCCTGGTGGTGAATTGTATGATCTCCGAATCTGAAATCTAGATAAAGCTTTTAAAACTTCCCAGTAGTCTGTGGTTATTTGATGAATACAGAAGAAATAAAAGTTGGTATTGTATTTTGCCTGCTTTTCTTTTACAGTTAGCTCCTCGATCCATTGTGGTAACGTAACGTGTGGATTGGTAAGTCGGGTACACTAGAAATAAATAGGAAAGAATCAGGGTTACTGGTAGTAGAGTTGTAAGGTCACCTGATTAATGTATATGGTGAATTGAAGTTTATGGGCCCGAAAACGTATATGGTAAAATTGTTGGTCGGGTGACCTGTGATCTCTATCACTACCAAGCAAGCAAAGCAAGAGAGCTCAGTCCTCCTTAGAAAAGCTTTTTTGTCTCTTCCATCCATGCATCTATCCATTCCTTCTTTCACTCCTCCATTCCAGTTCTGATATCCTCTATTTTAACTCTGCATTCTGTCATTCATTCATGCATCATTCAATCTTCATCCATCCATCCATCCAGTCTGCCATCCATCTGTCTATTCATCATGTCATCAATTCACACTCCCATCCATCCACTCTGCATCCATCCAGCCATTCATTCATCCACCATCCATCTACCCTGCAATCCAACCACTTTCCCATCCATCGGTGAATCCATCCATCCACCCCTCCATCTGCCATCCCATCCACTCTTCAATCAATTTATTTAGAACCTCTGCCATTTATCCATCCCTACACTCTGCCTTTCATCCATCCACTCTGCCATCTTACATCCATCCATGCATCCATATCCATCCACATCCATCCATCCACATCCATCCATCCACATCCATCCATCCATCCATTCGGCCAACCATCCACTGAACCATGGACCCACCCATTCACTCTGCCACCCCCTAACTCATCCATCCATCCCTCTACCCTATCATTCATCCATCAGCCCATCAACTCTGCCATTGATCCATAAATTCACACTGCCATCCATAAATTCACCCTGCCATCAATACATTCACCCTGCCATCCATCCATCTATCCAGCTATCGACTCTGCCATCCATTATCCGATTCATCCTCTCTGCCATCCATCCACTCCACCTTCCATCTACTCTGCCATTCATCCATTCACTCATCCACCCTACTATCCATCTACTCTGCCATTCATCCATCAATTCATCCACTCTGCTATCCATCCATCAAGTTATGCACTCTGCCACCTATCCTTCCACTCTCCCATGGTGCCATCCACCAGCTCTGCCATGCAGCCATCCATCCAATCTACTCAATTAACTGGGGTTAGTATAGCGTGGCTAATAACCTGCAAGGATATCCAGACGCTGGGCTACTGCTGCTGAAGTTGGGATCAGTCAAACAGCCAGTTATTGAGACCCTTTCTGAATTCCTTGAGGAAGGATGAGGTTTGGAGATGCATAGGAAGCTCATTCCAGGCCTTGGCGGCGAGGTAGGAGAAAGAGAGTCCTCCACTGTTGCTAGGCAGATGCAGAGAATGTGCAAGAGGTTGGCAGAGCTGTCTGGAGAGTTGGTAGAAATTCAGGCAGTGGTTGATATAGGCTGGTCCTTGGTCATGGAGGGCAGAGAGCTTTGAAGGCATGTTTCAGCATCTTTAATTGCCATCTTTTCTTGATGGGGAGCCAGTGGAGCTTCTTGAGGTTGGGGGTGATGTGGGTCCATATAGGGAGGTCGAGAATAAGTCTGGCAGCTGCTTTCTGTATTGTGTGGAGTCTCTTCAGGAGTTGGGTGGTGATTCCTGAGTAGGGTGCATTGCCATAGTCCAGCTGCCTGGTGACTAGGTCCTGAGTGAAGGGTTTCCTCGTGTTGATGGGGAGCCATTTGAAGATCTTAATCAAGCATGAGAAGAGTGTGGAAGTAAGTGAAGGAGACTGTCATAACTCCATCCTGACTTGCATCCATCATCCACTCTGCCTTCCATCTATCCACTCAGCCTTCCATCTATCGACTCAGCCTTCCATCTATCCACTCATCTTTTCACCTACTCATCCATCCTTCCCATTACTCGGCCATCCTTTCACCTGTCCAACCACTTATCCACTCACTACCATCCATCTATCCATACATCCATCCATTCATCCATCCAATCTGCCATCCTTTCACCTGTCCATCCACTATCCATCCACCCCTTTACTCTACCATCCATTAACCTGCCCATCCATCTATCCACAGATTACTTTACTCTGCTATCCTTTCACCTGTCCACCCACCTATCCATTCAGTTACTCACTCATCCATCTACCCATAACTTCACGTTGGCATCCTTTCTCCTGCCCATCCGCCTATTCACTCATTCTTTAACCCACTCATTCATCCTCCACCCACTCACCAATACTTCCTTCTTTTCACCCTTCCTTCCAATATTCCTTCTTTCTTGCCTTGCTCTGTTTACCTAGCAGTTGTTTTTCCCTGCTACTGCTGCTCGGCTATTGATGCTGTATTACAGCGTTTGCCGAGTTACAGGCAGAATAGGCCCATAAATAACCCACCCACCCTGTAGCTGCTAATTTGGGGTTCAGTCCGCTCCTGATTTCAAATAGTTTTTGATTTCTGCAAGGAAAAATGAAAACACCACTTGGGCTTAGAATAGGCAAAAAAACATTCTGGAACAAAACTATCTAGTGACCTACTGTGGAAATAGAATATTGTAAAAAAAATCATAACTGTAAATTCGAATGTGTACAAAAGGAAGCTTGGAGATGTAGTAGCTTTTTGAAATGTGCAACTGTATAATGTCGGGGGAAAAGTATGTCTGAAAATGAGTTGTAAATGGTGATTTAATAATGCTGCACCTGAGATGAGTGTACTGAGTTGCTTTGAAATGTAATTGATACTGTGAAGTAGTTATGCCACATTTTCATTTCAGATGCCATTTATTGTACTGTTGATGCCATTTTGAGTGCTCTGTCTATCTCACTCCTGCGCATTCTCCCTCCCAATCAGGGTCCTGATGCAAATCATCTCTCCTCTTGTTTCCGCGGAGCATCAAGTCAGTGTCGTCAAAGACTCAACATGGACTATTGTGCTACAGAGTGGGGATTGTGAATGAAACTTCCATTGTGTCCCAAAGTATCATAATCAGGGACTTCCGGTGAAGGCTTGTTGATTCGATGAGTCATTGAGGAATGTTTCATTTTCTGCTGAACATCTCCTGAGTGTTGCTGCTGTGATAGTGGGTGGCGAACTTCTCTTACCTTAAGAAATGGGTTAGTGCTGAAGATTGAAAATATTACATTTCAATTCCTGATTTCCCAATGCGACCCTAACCATGATCATACCATGGTTAGGGTCGCATTCCTATTCTTAGGACACCCCCGCGCCGCACGGCCACCAGCTGTCGCGTGTGTTCCCGCCTGCCGCTGCTCTCAGCCTCGCTGAGCCTTCCTTCTCCTGGCCACGCCCCCCGCCGTCGCTCGTTGTTTGCCGCATTTCCTTGCTGTTTTTTAAAGTGTCATTGTATTGTATTGTAACCTTTATTTCTTTCCCTCCTTGTTCCTTTACCCGTGTTGTTGTCCCCCTGTGCAGTGCCCCCCGCGCCCACCCGCCCCGCTCCCCGCTTCCCGCCGCCGGGAGTGTGGACACGCCCCCTTTTTTTCTGTACCCTCCCCGCTCCCGCCTTCCAGCTGCTCCTCCTCCCTGCACTTCGCCATAAATGGTGACCGTGCGCACGCGCAGAGTTGACGCGCAGCGGGCGCGCCGATTGTGCGCCGAAGGCGCGCCAAAGGTAAGCCCGTCCGCGCCCGTCCGCGCCTGGACCGCGCCCAGTGCCAGGACCCCTGGCTCCTGCAGTCACCAGCCCTCCCGCCGGACCTACACCGCCACTGACCTCAACGCACTCAACGCCGGAAGACTCCCGGGCTGCTACCGAGCCACCCCGAGACGCACCCACGGACCCTTCTGCTGCAACTCCTGCAAGTTCACCTGCATCCGGACCTGCACCACCCCAGCAGTGCCCAAGACCTCGACGAGCAACAGCAGCAGTCACCTGAAGTGCATCCTGCTCAACACCCGCTCAGTCCACAGACACGCCGTCGAGCTCTGGAACCTGCTCGACACCACAACCCGAGACGTCGCCTTCCTCACGGAAACCTGGATGAACGCCTCCTCAGCGCCCGACATCGCCATCGCCATCCCGGACGGCTACAAGATCATCCGGAGGGACCGCGTCAAGCAGACAGGAGGAGGCATCGCCATCATCCACAGGAACTCCATCCGCATCAGGACCAACACCGACGACACCCTCACACCCGCCGAGCACCTGCACTTCCAGATCCACATCAACCCCAAGACCACCCTCAGAGGCACCCTCATCTACAGACCCCGGGACCACGCACACAATTCAGCGAGGACATCGCCGACTTCATCTGCCCACATGCCCTCCCCTCCGCTGACTACATCCTCCTCGGGGACCTCAACTTCCACCTGGAGAACAACAACGACCGCAACACCACCACCCTGCTGGACAACCTCGCTAACCTCGGACTCAAGCAACTGGTGACCACCCCCACCCACTACGCCGGACACACACTCGACCCCGTCTTCTCCTCCAGCAAGGACATCGCCTTTAGCCACGCCACCGGACTCCACTGGACGGACCACAGCTGCGTCCACTTAAGCTTCAAAAGGACCACGATCCACCACCAACAGCAACAGGTTGCACGCAGAAGCTGGAACAAGATCACAGCCGACCAGCTCGCAATTTCCCTGAGCAAGAACCCACCCACCAGCGCAACGAACCCCAGCCAAGCGGCCACCAACCTCTCGAAGTGGATCAACGACTGCGCAGACGACCTCGCCCCTCTGAAGACCCCGCCTAGCAGACCCGGCAGCAAGAAAGCCCCATGGTTCACCAACGAACTCAAGAACTCGAAGAAGAACTGCAGAGCCCTTGAGAAAGCCTGGAGCAGAGACCCAACACCGGACAACATGACTGCCCTCAAGCTCGCCACCCGAAAACACCACCAATTGATCCACACCACCAAGAAAACTGCATTCAAGGAATGACTGGACAACAACGCACACAACAGCAAGGAACTCTTCAACATCGTTAAAGAGCTCTCCAACCCCAACGCCGGAAACAACGACATCACCCCTTCGCAAGACCTCTGCAACTCCCTCGCCTCCTACTTCCACAACAAGATCGCGGACATACACAACAGCTTCAGCACCCAACCGACGCACGCCATGACCGAACCACCGCCCCCCACCACCACCCTCCGCGCCTGGACCCCGATCAGCACCGAAGACACCGTCCGCACGATGAACTCCATCCACTCTGGATCTCCGACCGACCCTTGCCCTCACCACGTCTTCAACAAGGCCGACGCTGTCATCGCACCCCACCTGCGGGACATCATCAACACCTCCTTCAACACCGCTACCTTCCCAGAGAACTGGAAGCACGCCGAACTCAGCGCCCTACTAAAGAAGCCATCAGCCGACCCCACCGACCTCAAGAACTACCGACCCATCTCGCTGCTCCCGTTCCCCGCTAAAGTCATCGAGAAGACCGTCAACAAGCAGCTGGCCGCCTTCCTCGAGACGAACGGATCCCTCGACCTCTCGCAGTCTGGCTTCCGGGCCAACCACAGCACCGAGACCGCCCTGATCGCAGCCACCGATGACATCCGAGCTCTGCTCGACAACGGAGAAACAGCGGCCCTCATCCTCCTAGACCTCTCCGCGGCCTTCGACACTGTCTGCCACCGTACCCTAGTACAGCGCCTCAGCAACGTCGGAATCCAGGAGAAGGCACTGGAGTGGACCATCTCCTTCCTCGCCGGAAGGACACAGAGAGTCCGCCTCCCCCCGTTCAGATCAGAAGCCACCGAAGTCATCTGAGGCGTTCCTCAAGGCTCCTCGCTCAGCCCAACCCTCTTCAACATCTACATGAGTCCCCTCGCAGACATCGCACGCCAGCACAACCTCAACATCATCTCCTACGCCGACGACACCCAGCTGATCCTCTCCCTCACCAACGACCCCGCCACCGCCAGAGCCAACCTTCACGAAGGGATGAAAGAGGTAGCCGAATGGATGAAGAACAGCCGCCTGAAACTGAACTCGGACAAGACGGAAGTCCTCATACTGGGATCCTCACCCTCCACCTGGGACGACTCCTGGTGGCCCCCCGCCCTAGGCAGCGCACCCAAACCAACAGACCACGCACGCAACCTGGGCTTCATCCTGGACTCCTCCCTCTCCATGACCAGACAAGTCAACGCCGTCTCCTCGTCGTGCTTCAACATCCTACGCATGCTACGCAAGATCTTCCGGTGGATCCCCACCGAGACCAGGAAGACGGTCACCCAGGCCCTCGTCACCAGCCGACTGGACTACGGCAACTCCCTCTACGCCGGAACCACTGCCAAACTCCAGAAGAGACTCCAGCGGGTCCAGAACGCCTCAGCACGACTCATCCTGGACATCCCCCGTCGCAACCACATCTCCGGACACCTGAGAGACCTGCACTGGCTCCCGGTCAACAAGAGAATCACCTTCCGTCTCCTCACCCAGCACACAAAGCCCTGCACAACCAAGGACCAGGATACCTCAACAGCCGCCTCAATTTCTACGCTCCCAAATGCCAGCTTTGATCGACCGGCCACGCCCTCGCCGCCGTCCCCCGCATCCGAAGAGCCACCACAGGGGGAAGGTCCTTCTCCTACCTCGCCGCCAAGACCTGGAACTCCCTCCCGACCCACCTCCGCCTGACCCAGGACCACCTCACCTTCAGGAAGCAGCTCAAGACCTGGCTGTTCGAGCAGTAGCGGACCCCCCTCCCCAAGCGCCTTGAGACCCTCTGGGTGAGTAGCGCGCTATACAAATGCCTTGATTGATTGATTGATTGATTGAAATTCTAGAATGTAATAATAGAATGCAGGATTTGTGTATGAAAAGTCTTGGGCTTCAGTGCTCATGGGCTCATTCTTTTACACTTTTTGCAGGGGCTAATATCCCTATTTTTCTGTCAGCTGCTGCTGGGGTGGCATTTTATTTCCTTATGAGACTTTATCAATTTTGCCTTAGATTTTTCATATGAAGATGCGATCAGTACTGTTTAGAAGTATGACTCCGGATTTTGCCTAAGCTTGAGTAATTAGGACTAAGTTTTATGATTTTATATTTCTGCAATTGAGCCCTCATGGCATTCGTGTATATTCCTTTCTGTACCACATTTACTAAGAACTATGTAAGAAATCTATTCTTGCCTTATTTATGATCTAGAGCTCAGTAATTAGTGTTTCCTCATATTTTATATATTCTGAAATATGTGTTTTACCATAAGGAGTGTAGGCTCTAACCGCTAGATCTCATGGAAATTTTGAAGCCAAATTCATTTGGTAAGAACGAGGTGTACAGAATATTGGGGTTCAGATGATTATTGGGGTTCGGCTCTCACACACGTATACTTAGCAGGATTGGTCTTGAGTTACCAGTGACCAGATATATTGTAAAGTGCACAGGACTTACAAGGAGGAAAGTACAACTCAACCAAGAGTGATGTAGGTAATTAGGTCAGACCCCACCAAACCTAAGAAAGTACCTAATTAAACCTGAAACACATAAATACAAACAGTAATTACAACATACCCTGACACAACATGAACATTTAAACAAAGACGAAGGCACCATACAAGACATAACAACATGTTTTTGTAGCAAAGGCTTACGGTGTTGAGTTTCTGAAAGGGAAGGCATGCTCTATCGATGAGTACATGCTGTGCCACAAATATTTAGTGCACATTAGTTAGTACTGTATGATTTGGGGAATACGGAGCTGAATAGAAGGAGGGAAACATAGGAGAGGAGGAATAGTATCAGAGGAAGGAATAATATAAAGAAAGAGAAGTCAAGATCTTGGAGTAAGTGGCCTGAGAAAGGTATTCTTGAGGTCCCTCTAGTATAGTGAGTGAATGGTGTAAGTGAAGCGTGAGTGGTTGGAATGGAATGGAAGGTGCAGGTGTAGATTGGTCATCGATTGGAATGGTTCCTTTGTTGTTACCATGGTTTATTAGAGTGCTGCGAAGATTGCTTAACCATCGTTGTCCAATAGAGGGGAGCAAGTGTCTACTTTCAAGGGAGATGCGCTTACGTTCTGAGTAAAAAGTATGTTAAAGAGCTCAAGGAAATTAACTACAATGCTCACTCAAAAGATATTCTTCAGTGTTATATCTCTGGATAAAAAATGTGTGCACTCTTTGGTGCAGTGCTCCAACATACTTCTACATCTGATAAACAAGTAACAATAATGAAATCTGTTTCCACTTACTTCATCAATTGACTCTGTGGTCTATTTGCATAGTTTCCTTTTACAGAGGTTCATTATTTATTTATTTACTCTAAAAACAGCTTCCTTGATAATGTATTTGCCGGGCCTACTAAAACAGACATACCTTATATATTGAGATGTATGTGTTACTGCTTTCCTTCCAGGTGTTTTTGAGCCCTGAGTCCAGCTTCTCATTAGGAGACATGACTCCTAATGAGAAACCACCCAAAGAGAATGGTAAGGATAATGGAAAAGTCAAGATCAAGGATTTACTGACACTTTAAAGTCAACTCAGAAAGAGAATCAGATATTAAGCACACAGACTGAAATCCCCAGTCTTCAAATAGTGCATTTGACATGAACAATAGTTGTAGGATTATCCAGAAAGAGCTAAAGCCCACGTATGGGGAAGGCTCTGTTAATAGGTAAATAATGTGAAAAAATATATGTGATAGAAATGAAATTCTTAAGGAACAGGTAGGGCATAATACAAGTGTATTCAGAACTTTGGAAACACTACGAAGAACCCCTATTAAATTGTATGGAAAAGTACACAGGAGTACAATTAAGTCTATTTATTTGGGCACATGATCTAGAATCCTGAATGCAATAAGTGTTAGAAATACACTCCTTAAGGATTCAGGTGTACATTTTTCTGGTTGCAGATGAATTGAGAGGAGAAGAATCAAATTCAAGGAGAAAGGAGACAACCCGTAGACTGCAACTTGGGGGTGGCAACATGGCCGCAGCGCAACAGTGGAGGAAGCTGGGTAAGTGGACAGCCACAGGGGCTAGCATTACCTTGAACTATTCAATCAAAGCTGCCCTAATAATAAAATACATGTATATTCGTTTAACTAATGACATCATTAGAAATGTCAGTCATTCAATATTTTTACAATTATGTTATATATTTACAGAATATGAGCGATGATATATCCTGCTCTTGATGATCCAACCTATTTTATTACTCACAGACAAGGCAGACAATACACATGCTTACTTCTGGTATCAAATGAGCAAACCACTAATGAATATTAGGCATTCACTTACCTGCAAACTCAATACTTTCCCTTTTAGGACTACCCTACATCCCGATTCTTACACTCTTAATTTTATTTGTGCTAGTCTTAACTTCAAGAAAACAAGTATTTGGGTGAGTTGCAGAATTTCAAATGCCACTGATCAGGGCGGATGTAAATCATAAGATTCTCCTTTTAGGTTCCAAGCAAAAGTTTAAGAAAAATTGACTGAATGAAGGAGCATTTATATAGTCCACTGCTACCTATTGTGCATGTCTTGGCACTGGAGGGAAATGTACCCCACAAGAAATGAATTAGAAATCAGTGAGCAAGAGGGAGGAGCCAGGTTCTCAGCTCTGTACTCAAGGTATGTAAGACAGGAGGGTGGTATAGTGCTTAGCAGCAAGGAAAAACAAGGGCCCCTCCACCGGTTTGAGCCTTCTTGATGGAAGTGGAGGAGATCAGGTTGGCAGAAGTAGATCAGGTGGACAAAATAGATCAGGTTGACAGATCAGTTTGACAGAAGTAGATCAGGTGGACAAAGTAGATCAGGTTGACAGATCAGTTTGACAGAAGTAGATCAGGTGGACAAAGTAGATCAGGTTGACAGATCAGTTTGGCAGAAGTAGATCAGGTGGACAAAGTAGATCAGGTTGGTAGATAAGGTTGACAGAAGTAGTGCACCCGGGTCTACAGAAGTGTATGCCATTATCTGGCGCTGCAGAATGAGAGGTTATGCTTAGTGAAAAACGCCTTAAAATAGAACGTTTGGAAACAGGGGGCCAGTGAATCTAACAAGGATGACTAGAATGAGCGTAAGTGCAGGTAGGCCATCGACTTCCGGGCAACAGTGTTCTGTATCGTGTTAATGGCCAAGCGTATATGCTGCAAGGTCCATACAGCCAGGGTAGCTGCAATCTAGATGACAGAGGATTGTGGCCTGTACCACAGAAACACAACAGCAAGGAGGAAGAAAGGCCACAATGTCACAAGGCATTCAAAGGTAAAAGACCTGGTTCACTCGGTCACAAATTGTAAGACGTAGATCATAAATGAAACCCATGTTCTGGCAGACTTGGCTGGATTAGGCGAGATACCCAGGGCACAGTCCAAGGGGTCACCGCCTAAAAATCCAAACAGACGAGGGGAGTCAAAAATCAAATCCTCTGTTTTGTCTCCATTTAGGTGAGCAAGAGAGTTATTTCAAATCCAGGTGGCGAGTGTAGAGAGACAGGAGGGGGTTCATTCTCAAAAGTGGGGGTGTCATTATCAAAAGAGACAACAGATTCCATTATCCTCAACATGAGAGAGATGCTTCAAGAGTGAATAAGTGATACACGGTAAATCATAAAGATTGAAAGTGTAGGTCTAAGGGGAGAGGCCAGTGGGGTGCAGCGGAGAAGAGGATTCGAAGAAGAGCAGAAAAGACCACGATGGACAGCCTGCGTTCTGTCAGACCAAAAGGAGGTGATTCAAAATACAGCTTTACTTTGAATGCCAACTTTCTCAAGGCGAGTGAGCAACATGGGATAAGACAGAGTCAATATCGGCACTAAGATCCTTTAACATAAGGAAAGCTTTGCAACCTTCATCCGGTGTAATTCTGAGGTCAGCTGTTAAAGCCAGCAATGCAGATTTAGTTCCATGAGAGGAGTGTAGGCCAGATTCACTAAAAAAATGAGGGTTGTTTTGCACAATTAATTTAGAGAGCTGAGTGTTGAATGATTTTTTAAGGATTTTTGTTAGAAATGAACTGGAAGGAGAGAAATTAGCCTGAAATTGGAGAGCTTGATGGGGTCAGCAAAAGCCTTCTTCAGAACTGGGCCAACCCTAGCTTTTTTTCAGACTGCAACTGGACTCATTGTATAGCTGAGATAAGAATACGCACAGGACCGGGATCAATGATGACCCAATAGCAAGAGCAAACGTGGGGTTTGTTTGATTAGAGTGGTTGAAAGTCCAACAACCACAAACATCTGATAGCTCATCTGCAGTCAATTGAGGATTTTTAGTAGAAGGGGAGAAATAAAAAGTGAGACCATTTTTTTCAATGTTGTCCTAAACTAAAATGGGTTAGAGTTTAGCATAGGTCAATCAATGCCTAAAGGGTAGATGCTTTGGAAGCTGGTTCACAGAGGTGTTTAACCATATTAAAAGTGTAACATACCAACGATTGGCCTCAATACTGTCATCCACAAACCTAACAAATCGCCCACTGACTGCGGCTCCTATAGGCCGATGTCTCTTATACACGCTGAGGTCAAGGTTCTGGCCAAACTCCTGGCTACAAGACTCCTTACAGTCCTCTCCTCCCTAGTTCATGACGACCAATCGGGATTCCTTCCAGGCCGAAACACGGCCCTAAACCTCCTCAGACTACACAACGTTCTGGGCAGGCAGCCCTACATACAAGAGGATGCCACAATTCTGTCCCTTTATGCTACCCTAGCATTCGATTCCATAGAGTGGTCCTACCTTTTTGAGGTCCTGAAACGCTTTAGATTTGGCCCTGTTTTCATTAAGTGGGTTTGATTGCTTTACACTGATTTGTTAGGCCAGGTGCGAGTCCACGCCCACACATCCAGACAATTCCCGCTGCATAGAGGGACCAGACAGGGATGTCCCCTCTCCCCCCTCTTGTTTGCACTTACCTTAGAACCCTTAGCCCACTGGATCCGGTCTGATGCCTTCATCAGGGGGCTTCGGTGGAATGATGATACGATTGATAAAATATCCTTATATGCAGATGATATCCTTGTTTATGTCTCCTCTCCCAGATCCTCCATTAATAGTCTGTTGCATGTCATTACAAATTTTGGTAAATATTCTGGTTTCTCAATCAATTGGTCCAAATCGGTTTTGTTTTGTCTCCAACGCCCTCCACCCGCTCTTCCGAGAGGGTTCTCAATTGCCATAGCCAAGGACGGTTTCAAATATCTTGGCATTTTTGCTACTTCAGATCCCAAACTCTTCTACGACCGCAAACTCAAAGGCCCATTACAGAGACTCCATAGTGACGTATCTCACTGGCGTGCGCTACCTTTATCCCTCCCAGGCAGAGCGGCTCTTTTTAAAATGTTAGCACTCCCGCGCTTTTTATATGTCCTTCAAAATTGCCCATTCCCAATTGCTGATTCCTATTTCCGTGCGCTGGAAGGAGATGTATGGCTCCTCTTATGGGATGGAAAGGCGCCTCGAATTGCCCTTAATAAACTCACTCAGGGATGGTACGATGGGGGTATCGCCCTGCCAAATATGCGCCTCTATTATTGGGCCTCCCAACTGGGGGCCACCAACTCCTGGATTCATGGGTCACTTGCAAACCCGGCTTTCCACTTAGAACGCTACCAGACAGGACGGGAGGGGTACTTGGGCACCTTGTATGGTAAATTCCCCCGGAATCGCTACGCGGGGCCCATGTCACAAACCATAGCTATTTGGCATCGAGCTACCAAGAGCCTGGGATGGTCCGATGTAAGGCTACCCCGCTCTGGGCCACACAGAATCTGGGCTACCTTTGCCATCATAAAGGATTTGATAAATGGGACACGATCGGCATCTCCACTCTAGGTGACTTGGTCCACAAGGGTAAACTACTGACTTTTACCGACCTCCAACAGCGACACGCTCTTGCCCAGAGCGAGACCTTCAGATACCTCCAAATTACGCATGCTGTCCTTACGAACGTGTCCGACCTTTCCTCCCTTCCAGAGGCCTCACCTCTTGAGGATAGGTTACTTTCGGAACCTCTCCTGACAAAGGTAATATCTTGCACATACCGTAAATTAAGCAACAATATGCCCGACTCCTTCCAGTCCCTATGAGACAAGTGGCAGGGTGACGTAGGACGCCTGGAGGATGACGAATGGAGATCGGCACTGATGTCCCCCAGGGAAACGGCAATAAATCACAGTTTCATGCTGATTCAATTGAAAGTCCTACACAGAGCCTATATGTCCGCTCCTCTCCTGGCCAAAATAGGTAGGCGCCCTGACGATATGTGTCTCCGTGGCTGCGGCCTCCCTGGTTCCTTTTACCATGTTCTGTGGGAATGTCCTATAATTCAACAGTTCTGGGACAGGTCGGCCCGCAGAGGTAGTAGGGAAACCCATCCCTCTTTCCCCTAAAGAGGGGATCCTTAACATATGGGGTGCCACGGACCTCGCGGAGGTGGAGCTTCAGTGGGTGGCCTTCGGTTTTCTGTTGGTGAAACGTGCAGTGGCAATGCAATGGGGTGCCCCCCAGAGGCCTCTCCTGGTGGGTTGGGTGGCTGAAATGGACAGATGCATGCTGGCTGAAAAATCTGTATTTAAGATCAGGGGATGCCCCAAGAAATGGGAAAAAAAGTGGGGACACTGGAATGTATATAGAGGTGAGATCGGTACTTCCCCCACTGTGGATATGGCTATGGATAAGGCTGAACCTAGATGTTGTAATGATCCTTGATGTAATATTCTTTCTGTATTGTCCATTATATCTGATTCTGTATTGTATGGACTGATTATTGGATGATGACTTTGCTTTTTGTTTTTCAATAAAATATTAAATCAAAAAAAAAGTGTAACATACCAAATTGACTTCAGTTTCAGTCTTGTGAGTAAAAACCGAGACTGTGTTTTCATAATAGGTTTTTTATGCTTTGATGACAAGAACGAAGAAGATTTGGAGGCATCATCATATATGTGATGACATTTTCTTTCTAGGGATTTGCAATGTTTTCCATCTGTGCAAGATCCCTGGTAAACCAAAGAGCAGAACAGGACAATCTGTGCTGGTGAGAAATTTGAGATGGTGCTACAGAGTTAAGAGGAGACACAGTCCAGGAATGATACAACTCAACATTGATAAATATCCTCTCAAATATGAAGGCTTATATCAGATATGGAGAAAGAATTACAGAAGTTAGTGGTCTGTTCTGTGACCAAGCTCTTGTGGGAGTAGGTAAGGTGGAGAATTCACATAAGTAAAAAAGAGAGGAAGTCTGAAAATAAAAGGGACTCCCAAATTGTCAATCAAATCCATAGGAATAGGCTTACTAACTATTATAAAGTTGCCGCTAGAAAAGATAGGAACCAGGATATGGCAGCACTATGGGTCGGGGTTGTGACTAGCTGGCAGAGGACGAGAAAAGAGAGTGAGTCCAGAAGAAAGCTGGTTTGAGATCTTGCATGGTCATCTATCGACATGGTGATGTCAACTAAACCTCACAGTTTGCCTGGTGTAAGATGTAGGGTGAAGTAAACCCAGATAACAAGTGGCAAAGTTTATCACAGAGCCTGGGGGCAGTAAGTCATCTCTAAATAGTAATTCTCCAGCGAAATGTAACAGGTGGGAGCGGGATAGGCATTGTTCAAAGGAGATGATAGCTTACCCCTGTCCTGGCTGTTAAGACCTTCCATAACAAATAATGTTATAGTCTGGGACAGTTCTTCCCAAACGTATTAGAAACATGACCCAATTTTAGCTTTAATGTAGCTTTAATGGTCATGAGGTTGGCAATTTTTTCATGTATCTTAAGCATTGTGTGGAAGCCCACTTTCATGTACAAACAGCACATTGACTATTGAAATTGCCACTACATTTGCACAGAAATACAGTTTTACTGATAAAACTATGTTGCACACAAATGATAATGTGTAGAAAACGGATTTCAGTGAATTTATATAATCTATGCATCACCAAGTAGTGTCTTGATTTGTTCTGATCCTATTAAAATCTTTGGGGCCGATTACGATGGCGGGCGGATCGCCACCGCCGGTCAGGACCGCCAGCTTGGCGGTGGCGATCCGCCCGCCATCAACCCTAAAACTCCCACCGCCAAATTAGGATGGCGGTGGGAATGTGAATGGTACTGCGGCGGACGGAAAGACCGTCCGCCGTGGTCCCGCAAGGCGGTCCATTTCCACCCGCCTTGTGGGACCCGGTACAATGGGGGCATTTTTGCGGTGTCGGGCAGGCACCGCCGTGGGCATTACGATGCCTGTCTTTTTCAGCGGAGATCCCCCCACAAACAGACAGGCAGAGAATGCCTTTGGGGCCCCTTGGGGGCTGCACGTGGGGGGTACCCCCCTGCATTTGCATGTACAAGGTGGCAGGCCCCGCACGGTGCCTGTCACATTGTACATTCAAATGCACAACATGTATTTTTACATTGTGGCGGGGGCTGCTGGCAGCACCTCCCGCCGCAATGTCAAAATACAGGATGCGCCCGCCAGTATGGTGGGCGCATCCTAATTCGTATAGCGGGACCGCTGCACCTATCCCAGTCCCTTTTGCCAATGCGATAGCAGGCGGTCTTTGTCCGCCCACCATCGTAATAGACCCCTTTGTTCCATCAGACTTCAGAAATAAAAAGAAACTGAGCTTTCCTAACTGTCAAATGTCCTTTGGGGAAAAGTCTTAGAATCATGTTCTCGTTGGGTCCTCCATGCCTGGAGTTTCCTGCTGCCCAAGCGTTTGTTTCCCAAAGACGCTCCTGTTGCAATGGTGGGAGCTGATTCAGTGAAAAACCTAATGCTGAAAGATCCACCATACCATGGAGGCGTGGTGGACCTGTTGACACTTTTGTTATTTCAGAAGATGGGCTCCCAAAACAAGGTGTGTTTGGAAAAACAAATGTAATGAACCGCATGTGCTGACAGCTTCCTATCAGCGCCTGGGGGACATTTGTACACTTTTCCTGTACGGGACTTCCATGGACCACATGGTTGACCGTGACTGGAAAACATCTGTCAGACTTCAAGGAGAAGGGTTTCTGGATGGAAAAATGTCTACATTTATCAGATGTCCCATTACACCTAAATGAGCCCTTTATTCTATATTTAATTTTACAGACAAGGCAAATTTGCAGCAGTGCATGTCAATTGATGTCCTGATTAAAAGAATGACCAAACCCCTATCATACTTATGTTTAGTTTCTTTTTGTGATAATTCTGCTCTCTCTAAAATATTCCCATCTTCTTCCTGAAAACAAAAGTCTGTAGCCAGTTTTAAATGACTGGGTATACACTTTTCTAGGCTATCTATGACTCAATTTCATGAGGGACCCATTGGTCCTTTTCTTCTACAAATCACTGTTTCCTCGTGAAAAAGCCCAGCGCAGCAAAAGAGCACAAGTTCCAGAATGCACTAATGTGTACAGGTAGACTGACACTAGGTTATTTTCTTCTTTTTTTTAAATTATAAATGAATTGTGTTTTATAAACTGCTGTAAAGAATTTTAAATGTAATTTTGTATAATTATTCTGTGATTTTTTGTCTGTGTTACATAGCAGCCGAATAAAGCTTTTCTTGACTCTTGACTCGACTGACACTAGAAAGAAGATGTCTCTATGGCACGAGGTCAACCAAGGTTTTCCAGCTCCTACTTCGAGTTTATTTCTGGTGGGCAGTCCTGATGTCAAGCAAGCCCATGTTGAGCAGCTAAAGGTTCTGATGCACAGAAGAATAATGTGACAATTCAGCCAAGTGTTTGAATACAAATGGTTTCTGCATATGAGCTTGCAAGGAAACTGCATTTTAAACACAGGAAACAGTCATACATCAATTCATCCACAACGTCTGCATTGATCAACTCGAATCCCTATCGGAATACGGATCCATCATGGGCAGCTTACCACCGACAATGGCGGGCGTTTCATGAATCAGGGTTGCGCAGACTTTCTTTCCGCTCTCTCCACCGCCTCCATCTTTACTTAGAGCCCATCATCTTCCTCTCCGCGTCTCTTCCTCCGCGAGAGCATCCTATCCTCATCGGACAATGATCGCGCAATCAATATTTAAACACTGCAGATAGTGACATGCATTTTTAACAGGTCGGCAGGAAAATAGAGCGGCACTTTCATGAATACAAAGTGTATGCAATACAATGATTGAGAAAACTTTCACTGAAATAGTCTTAGGGAATTGGGACCGTGAATTTGCTTCTTCCAAGTAATGAATTTGCAGTGGAATGAAAAAAAATTGACAAAAATAACATTTATGATTTAACCATGTAAGGCTTCTTCTGCAGAAATCAGATGGCCGTTGACTTTTCAAAGTTTGTTTCCCGATTTGTTCAGGTCACCAGGACACTGTTTCCAGTTCTGATTTTTTTGTAGATCATTTTTGTATCTGGTGCCCAAGTCCATTTGGTTCAATTTATGCAAATGAACAAAATCACCCCAGAATGCACTGGTTTGTTGAAAGGAAACTCAGACCTACACACGTGATGCTCCGGTTGATATGAAGTAAGCTAGATGCCGGACAACAAGGTGAATAGGGCCTTCTTGGTGATATGGATGATTGGCTGGCTTCAAATGCAGGCAGATGCTTAACACCAATGCGTGAATAATGAGATACAATCTCTGAGGCAGCCTTGAGCTCTGGAAATGTAGAAGTGTAGAAAGTGTGTCACTAGTATACTTCCAAAAGAATTCTGGAAACTATAACAAACTTTGCACATTTAGTAGGTCAGGAAGCTTTTTAAAAAGTGTGAACAATCCTGCATACATTTGGTTTCATTCAAGGAAACACTTAGCAGTATTTACTTTGTGCAGGAGAAGTTATACAGGAAAGAATTCTTTGTTGTTTGTTAAGTTGTCGCCTTCACACAGCTTTGTCCAGCAGAACTATAATGCTAACGGTAGTAAACACACCACTGCAGTTGTTACAAATGCCAATGGGGGTAACCGCTCATGTTGGTGCATAGTACCCTGAAATGCTTCCAAGGAGGAGCAAAGGAGACAGCCTAGACCTGTGCATCCTGAATCAACCCAATAAGGATCGATTATTATTTGAGGTCTGTACCCCCACAGTCTCCCATAACCATGCCCTATATATAGTGTTTTATATCTAAAATATCAAAAGAATGCCAGTTTTACAAGCAGAGGTAAAACAAGCATTTAGAATGCAACGGTCTCGGCTTTGCAAAAGTTAGAGCTATGTGGTGGTGGATGCGGTGGTGGATGCGGTGGTGGATGTGGTGGATGTTGTGGATGTGGTGGTGGATGTGGTGGAGGTGGTGGTGTTGGATGTTGTGGTGAATGTGGTGGTGAATGTGGTGGTGGTAGATGTTGTGGATGTGGTGGTGGATGTGGTGGAGGTGGTGGTGGTGGACGTGGTGGTGGTGGTGGATGTGGTGGTGGTGGATGTGGTGGATGTGGTGGTGAATGTGGTGGTGAATGTGGTGGTGTTGGATGTAGTGGATGTTGTAGTGGATGTTGTAGTGGATGTGGTGGTGTATGTGGTGGTGTATGTGGTGGTGTATGTGGTGGTGTATGTGGTGGTGGATGTGGTGGTGTATGTGGTGGTGTATGTGGTGGTGGATGTGGTGGTGGTCTTTTAATTACTTAAAGTCCCGCCATACATTGACAACAATGTGAGTGTCGAGTGGGAAGTCCGCTGAAAGTTTACTTCCCAGACCATTAACAATAACAGAGCCTGTCGCCCTCATTGAAATGGGCACGTGCTGGTGGCAGTAACAAAGCCACTTGTCCGTAAACACTGAAAGCACCTGGTTTTAAACCCAACCCATATTTAACCTCCCAGACACCTACAGCCCTTAAACGTGCAATATTTACAGCAGCCTATTTTTCCATGTTCTCAAGTGAGGGTTTGCCACAGAAAAGATTGTTTGTTTTCCCTATTGGTTTTCACCGGGTTGAGCAGTGAGCTAAGATGGGCCAAACGAGAAATACAAACATTTGACCCAAGGGGCCATTAGGAACAGCTGGTTGTTGAAAAATAACTTCGCTCTGCAAAAAAAACACGAGGGACATATTAATGCTATAGTAAACTCTTTAAAAAATATTAAACTTATTGACAGCTAATCATACATAATTCTATATGGTCCGCACCCAATCAAGGAAAAAAAGAATAGATAATAAACGTGGTTAAAAAAAGGATTGCCAGCCATAAGGGTTTGCAGCCAGGACCTTCTAAGATACACATCTGTAAAAGGAGGAATGTAACCATGCACTGTGAGCAGAGAGTTGAATGACCCAGAATCCGCCATCAGAGGTGTGTGCTATTCCTCTTCTCTTGACAGGCACTGACTGAAATTCACAATTTCAATAGGTATTTCAGATGCTGATCAAGCAAGCACATTAAAAAGAAAACCCAAAAAGAATATTTAAACCTCTCCACGTTTGTTTTCATTAAACCATATGGTACCGATCACAACTCATTACGTTCTTTCATTAAAATGCACTTGAATTAATAAAGTATAACGAGAGAAAAAAGCCTTTGAAATTACCAGGTCTGGGACATGAGTTTCAGTTGACAGCATATAATCACCGCAGAACAAGAATAACAAACAAACATTGGTAAAGCTAATAAATAGGGCAGGGTTTAATGTGCTAACACATGTAGTGTTAGCACATTAAAGTTAGGCAAAGGGAAGGAAGCAAGTATGAGCTAACCGAGAGGGTTATAGTTGTAAAGTGGTCTTCCTGTAATGGAAACACTCCAGTGTAAGAGGTAGGGGAATACCAAACAAACAAAAGCATTAGATGAGAGATGAATACTCCACTGGGATGTGTTAGGATGTGATTGACAAGGTCTGAATCCAATGGCTGGAAGACTGCCAATGGTTGAAAGGGGAGGGGTGTAGACCCAAAACCCACTCTATGTATATTGTAACTAATCAGTAATTCTGTGACCTGCGCTGTCAAATACAGACCTCAAAATAGGCCTTCTATTAAGGTAGATCTACTCAAAAGAAGACAGCAGAACAAAGTCTAAGTTACAGAGCGGAAAAAGGGTGCACCAGATCGCGTCTCTGGTTTTCAAGTATGTGTACCTCAAACTACACCCAACTTTATACCTTTTGAGAGTGTGAGGCTTTCTTATTTTTGGCAAGCCTTCTCTTAACACAACTTTTATTTGTTTACGGCATGGCCACCGAATCGGTTTCCAGGCTCCTCTACCAACTTCATCACAATCGACGGAAATGTCTCACCTTCAGAGCGCCTCCGCAACTAACCACCTCCATCTCTTGGGGCACCAATGCTTTATGTCTAGCTCAAGACCAGCCCACTGCCCTCTCCTCCCCAGTCTCCTCGCTTTTATCGTTTACAATGAACTCTCTTAACCTCGCAACATGTACATTAATTTCAGTTCACTTCACCTCATCGCCCACTCCCTTCCCTCGCACCTACAGGCCAGTAGTTGTACACCCTCCTCTGACCACTTTTTCTCCATGCTACATTTACACCTTTCCCTAGTGAACTGATGGCCCCACTCCCGCCCCCATCGCCCCACCTAGCTCGTGGTTATCCTGAACGCTTTCTCCCCTCCATCTATCGCTCCACAGCACCATCACACCCTCCGCCCCATGTAACCTCTCACCTCCATTTCGCTCTCGCTCCTGAAGCAAGGACAGGCCGCCCATTTCTTGTAGCCGTCCCCATCGTGGGTGCGTGTCTGGTTGGACTTCAGCTTCATCATTCTCTAGCGGCGATGCACAGGCTGGTGTGAACTCGGAGTCCAAGGGAACACGGGCAGGGCGTTCTAGGGGCGCGGGTTTACAGAGAAAGGGCCGACAGCAAAGACAGGAAGGTGGTCTGGGGACGAGTAGGCCGTTATAAACAGGACAGGGAGGATGGGTATGGAGGTCCAGGGGTTGAATGGGGCGGTTAAAACAGCAGGCACAAGGTCGGAAAGGGTGGCAACCAAAACAAAAATAAAAATGGGACAGCCGCAGGCACTACATTAGGGGGTGGGGGTCGTAAACTATGTAGAAGGGCAGTGCTGTGATAATTAACGGGTGAGAGTAGACTCAGGCCTGGGGCAACGAATGCCGTAATAACGGTGACAGGTCAGAGGGAGCACAAAGGAGTAACAGGTTAAAGTGTTCACTGTAGGCGGGGACGGCCCAGTGGGTGGCGACAGGCCGAGGGAGGGGGTACGAGCCGCCGGGGGAGCACTGGGACCGGTCAGGTGGTAGTACCTCACTGGAGCCCCACGGGGAGGCCTGAAGGCCCCGGGGGCGCTAGGTCAGACTCGGCCCTCCTTGCTGCTCTCTCTCCGGCTTAGCGCTGCCTAATCCGCCGCCTGGTCTCCTCCGCCTGTTCCTCCTCGCTCAAACCCGCCATCTTGGGTCGCTCTACGTAAAACACGCATATCCGATGCAGACAGCTGACTGGGAGAATACCTGCCGCAGCTGCAGAGTATCGTAGTCTTCCCGCTACGTGCGTAGTTCACTACCGCAGTACAGAAGGCGCATGCCCCGGCCGCACACTCCCGGCGCCGCAAACAAGTTTATAGAATACAAGTAGTAACGCCTTTGGCGCAGGGTGAGTGACGCCGATCATATGACAGGAGGATTTAC
Organism: Lissotriton helveticus; assembly: GCF_964261635.1. NCBI lineage: Eukaryota > Metazoa > Chordata > Amphibia > Caudata > Salamandridae > Lissotriton > Lissotriton helveticus. Next base: position 66,553,030 of record NC_136064.1, read on the forward strand.
GATAAATGCACAGCCGGGAGGATGGACAGTGACGTCTCTATGGAGAGAATGCGTTAAATGTATTCTCGGAGGCGACGTAGAGGGAGCGGTTTGTTGAGCGAAAACAATAAGAAAAGCGCACGAAAGTAACGTATGTAGCAGCGAGAATACTAACAAAAGTGAATTTTGAAGAATTTTCAGCAGAGTGCGGACTAGGCTTCGACCTAAAGAAAAAAGGGGCAGGACTTAAAAAAACACACGGAAACGCCCCCGAATCGCGTCAAGGCGGGCCCTGAACTGAGTGACGCTCCTCTGCTCCAATGGCTGGCCAGCATTTACGAGGCCAGCCAATGGAGAAGAGGGGCGTGTTCAGGCCCCCATACTACACACATAAGATTTCGGCTCCGCCCACTGCTTCGCAGTGCGACGGTAGCCTCAACCTAAAAAGAAACCTGCTCAGTTGCAACCATAAATTGTTTCCATTCTGTAAAGCTTTCATTGTTATATTTGAAATATGCTCCCCAGTCCTCACCAATTCACTTAAAAATAAGATTGTGCTTCTAAAGAAAACAAATTAATAAGCATACATACTTCAGGGGGTTCAGGAGTCTAGTTGAGTGTAGTGAGAACTGACTTGCCTATAGGTTTTGGGAAAAGTTTATACTTGTAGGGCATCACAACATCAACGTAGGAATATGGTTGGACTGCTTTAGTCATAGAGAGAGAAGGTTAGATGTATTCCACAGTGCTACACAGAGCTCTCACTTCTGGGGTCCAGTAGAACTGTGAAGGTGATTCAGAAGGAGTGCTAGCATGCTACTTCAGTAAAGGCAGCGCAGGAAGAAGATCTCATGGTTAGGGTTGTGTAGAAAATGCAGGTTACAATGGAGAAAAACCTAAAATCTCTGCATAATTAGCAATGTGTTTTTTTCAGTTTTGATATAACACGCACTTGGCCCAGCGCTTTACATGAACATGTGATTATATAGCAGTTTTCTTCTTTTTTTAGGCAGAAACAAGTTAAGTGATTTGCCCAGAATTACAGGTTTTTGAGACAAGCCAGGTATTGACCCAGTTCCCCAACTCCAAAATGGGCAGCACTGGCCTTTAGGCCACATCCACAGATTCCATGCTATCTCATCAAGTCTCCTCTATGTTCCTTCATGAATTTGGACCATGACTTAAAACGTACAATTACCGCCTCTCTGTTCTTCTTGAATGGCTTACTCCTTCCTTCCATCCTCTGTAAGTCTCTTCCCTCTCAGTGCAGCCTACCATAAATAACTTGCATGTTTGCCTCAATTTCTGTGGTGTTTCTGCAAATTTTCCACACATGTAAAAGATCAGAACCTGTTTGATGGTAAGACCTTGCAACCTAAACATATTGTATCTCCTTTAGTTCATCTGCTAATCACATTAACCCACCCCCTTCAGCCACACTAATGATAACATCTAACTCCTTTAAATGTAATACTCAAGAAAAATACTGAAGAAATTGCACGGAGTGGTCTTCTTGAGAGCATAAAACTAATTCCAATAATCAGTGGATTAACAACTAACCTTTGGTTTTGGAGCAGGGTATTAAGCGCTATATAAATGGAATTACAATACAATACAATAAGTCGTGGCTGTGAAACCTTTTGACTTTGTCGAAGCTTATTGTTATCCTAGATAAACACAATAAATACGCACACATTCATGGTGAACATCTAGAAATGGCGTTTTGCTAAAATAAAACAAAATGTATAAAAAGATGGCCACCACATATGTGCAGGCATCCACTGAGGTATCTTACATTTTTTTTATTTTGTTTAGTGGTACAAATTCAGGAGAAGATGGCCGCTCAAGCCATCTTTGAATGGGATTTGTTCAAATAAAATAGACACAGTTGGAGATGCCTCTCATACATGCATGAACAGGCTTGGGTGGTCATCTATAAATGGTCATAAAACCATCTTAAGATGGCTGCCTGCCCATAGACGCTGGGTGGATGGGGAAGTAGGGGAAGCAAAAGAGTAGGGAGCAGGGGGGAAGGGACAGAAAATAATCCCTATAATGCACTGCAAAGCAAGGTCTGACATCAACAGGGGAAGGGTAACTGATCCAATCAGAATACTGAGAGACCTACATTTTCATGTGTGGGAACATTCAAGGGAGCCATAGAATCAGGAATAGAGAAGTCAGGCAATTAGTGGTGAGCAAAAGGCTAAATATATGTATTGTTTGAAAATTAATAGGTCTAGCCATGAAACAACTAAAGCTGGCTGTACCTAAGACCAAAACATTATGCTAGTAAAATGCTGCACAGTTACAGACATGTTGCAAAATGTTAGTGGTTATCTTTCATCTGTTCATTGATATGTTCGAGGACTAAAGGGGTCAAAGGCTTTGCCCACTTGATGGACTGAGGCAAATGTCTTTGTGTACAGCAGAAAACAAAAACCTTAAATAACTGAATTAGGTATGATGTAAGTTGGTACTCCTTGATCCGTTTACAGCATAGTGTAAATCATTCAGCAAAAAGAGATGGTGCTGGAGCAGGCAACTCACAAAAAAACAAGAGAATTCTATTGTAAAATAAACATTTTAAAAGAAGATCTGCAGAAATATGTTTTGCAGGAAACATCGTAACATACAATGATAAATTTACTCCTCTGCATGACTTCACAAGTGTGAATTTAATTTTGCACACCACTAATTTAAATGTGTCTAAAAGAAAGTTGGAACAATATTTGTTCTTTCTCCTAAAAGTGTTTTTGCAAATTCATGATACATTTCAGTGTTATCCAAGAAGCAGCTCCTTGATGAGGGCACCCTCACTTTAGAAGAATCCAGAATTTGCAGGTTTTTACACAGGTTATATTGGGTCCTCAAGTGAATTCTAATAAAACATATAAATAATATGTTTATAATGTACCCTTCTGCAGGGAACTTCCGGCTCCAGTAGGAGCTTGTGGAGAGACTCAGAGCGGCCTCTAGTGCACATGTTGAGTTGGTCGGAGAGAGGCAGCAGTCCACCCCTGCATGCGCACTTGGGCCCAAGGTGGTGGCTACTAACTCAGATGCTGTCAGTCAATATTTTGTTATGCCCCACCTCCTCAGACCTGCACTGGCTGCACCAAAACCCGCCTCAGCCTCAGGCCTCTCTATATGTACTGCAACTGGCACGGCCGCGGCAAAATACAAACACTTATGATGGGGCCGGGTTCCAGGATCTAGATTTACTCTGGAACCCCTGGTCGACAGACCTTTGTTCCCCGCTTAAAAGTATAGAGGGGAGAAACACATTTGTCAATTATATATCACAATTCCAATGAACAATGAGTCCGAAGAACCACTGACTCCAGGTTCTAAGTTTGGTTAGTTTATTACAAAGCCAAGAACAACTTGCCATACAAACACCTCAAGATGAGGGTGTAGAAATACATCGGAACTCATACAAAGCCAAACCTACGGACACAACTAAGCCGGTGAAGCATACAAAGGATGTCCAGTTGTAGTATCAGGACGCGGAATATGACTGCCCCTACATCCTGATTATACTTCATTGGAGGTTCGTAAGTAAAGAGCATTAGTCTGTCCCTAAACTATCACTAACATCCTTTTTCCCCAGGCACGTTCAGGAAAAGGTGTCAGAGTGTGAAGATTTCCGGAGAAGTGCACTCATGTTGAATGGGTCAAGTAGCATAACGCTACAGAGCTCATTTTAATATGCTCCTTCTAAACTCTCGATCCAATCTCCTCTCCTATCTCCCCTCCTGGGGCACTGACCCTAACCCCCAACACCAGAATCTTAAGACACACCCATCATCACATTATATGATCGTCTCATCCAACTAGACACCTCTTCGTAGGCAACTTTCCAGGTGGCTTTTATGCTGCCAGCCTCTGGCTCGATGACCTTGATTCCCAGGCCTTCTCCAGTGAGCAGGAACACGGTCTCACATTATCAGCACAGCTCGTTTAAATGCACCCTCTCCTCCCCGAGCCTAACTCCTAAAACAAAAGCGTTATTCTAACTAACAAAGATGAATTTCTTCACCAGCAACAGAAACATGAGAAAGGAACGATTCTGCATACACATGAACATTTCGAAAAACTCGTTTTTAGAGAGCTAGGGAAAAATACACGAGGCCTACAGAAAATCAGCTAACATAAGAATCACCATGGAACTTCATTAAACACACATATACATGGGGGAGCAGGGGGAGGCCATCTTCCCCCTGGTTTGGGGAGGAGTTGAAAAAACTAAAGCTTGAGTGTAATCGGGCCGAGAGAACTTGGAGGTGGAAATATCTAGTTGAGGATAAAAAGGCTTGGAGAGCAAAGATTTTGGAATATAGAAAGGTCATCAAGAGAGCGAAGGCTGATTTCTTTGCCACAATGATACTCAGGGCTTCAAATAGCTCTCGCTGCATTTTTAAAATCCTTAACAGCCTGACTAAACCTGAATGCTGTAAAAATGAATTCCTGCCATCCCAGAGGCTCTGCAATAGTCTCGCCGACTTTTTCCGCGATAAGGTCGCTAATATCATTGAGGAGTTGGAGAAGACCTCCTCTCCGTCGAAAGTAGTGAATGAGCAGCTATCCCTCACTGAAGACATGGGTGAGGTGGCAGAGAGTGACAGTACGGTGGAGGTTGCCCTGGGGGCACTTTCGGAATTTCCCCTTCTACAGATTGAGGATTTTTACAAGTTAGCAGACAGTATTATGTCTGGCTCTCCCCTGGACCCATTGCGTTGTAAAATTTGGAAGGAGTTCGGGGCAGAACTCTTTCCACTACTGTGTAAGATCTGTAATCAGTCTCTTGCAGATGGGGTGGTGCCAAGCCAATGGAAGCAGGCGTTAGTAGCGCCGTTGCTAAAAGAATCTTCCCCTGATTCAGAATGTCTAAAAAACTTTAGACCAATATCCCTTCTCCCTTTCCCAGCCAAAATAGTTGAACGGGTAGTAAGTGGCACACTGTCCGCGCATTTAGAACAGGTTAAACATCTGGAGGAGGAGCAGTTTGGGTTCCGACCGGCTCATGGTACTGAGACTGCATTGGTGACCGTAATGGATGAGCTTCGGGGGCGGGCAGACAGAGGTCAGGCAGCTGTGTTGATTCTGCTTGACCTGTCTGCCGCCTTCGATACGGTCAACCACAACATCCTTCTGAGCTGGTTGAGAGAGGTGGGAGTGACTGGAGTGGCCCTTAGGTGGTTCCAGTCTTTTCTCTCAGGGAGACAGCAGGCGGTCTCTCTTCCCCCTTACCAATCTGCCTCCACTCAGGTTCTACATGGGGTACCTCAGGGCTCGGCCATCAGCCCCATTCTTTTTAATGTCTACTTGAGACCCTTGCTGACGATCATCAAGCGATATAACATCAAGGTCATCAATTACGCTGATGATACGCAACTCATTCTCTCCCTGGAGGGAGAGCAGTCCTTCTCAGTAGAAGGGTTCCATGGATGTTTAGAAGACATGTCTCAGTGGTTGAGGGAGAATTCATTACAGTTCAACATAGCCAAAACAGAGCTGATGCATTTTGAGGTGCGCAGGCACACAGCAGGGCCGCCCAGGAACCTTGGGCCCCCAGAGTTCCCCAATCCTGGCCAGTCGGTCAGGACAGTGCGTAACCTGGGGGTAACATTTGATTGTAACCTCTCCTTGGAGGCACACGTGGCGAAGGTGGTGAGTTGCTGCCTGGCCATTATTCATTTGTTGAGGAAGATCTTTCCTCTTTTACCCCACCAAGCCCGCGTCCTGATAGCACGCAGCACGATTCTTAGTCGGGCGGACTATTGTAATGCCCTGCTCCTTGAATCCCCCACATTCCTTTTAGGCAGGTTACAGCGAATACAATCTTCCGCTGCCAAACTGGTACTAGGCTGGCTGAGGAGGTCTTCTGCCTCTGGAGCACTGGCGGAGTTGCACTGACTCCCTGTGAGACAGAGAATTAAATTTAAGTCCCTGTGCCTAGTGTTTAAGGCTCTACATGGGAAAGGACCTGTCTCTTTCCAGCGAAAATTTGAATGGTACGTTCCTAACAGAATGCTTCGCTCCTCTGGGGGCAAGCTTATAAAATTCCCCGTTTCAAAGCAGGGCAGGGGATAGATCATTTGGGGTCGCTGCGGCCAGGCTGTGGAATACCCTACCTATTGCACTTAGACAACATGATGATCTTCTTGCTTTCAGAAAGAACTTAAAAACTTGGCTATTCCCTAAGAACTAGGCCTGTGTTCTACGCCTCCTTCCCTGTCGTTATGGTCATTGTGTTACTAGCGCCAGATGCCTGTCAGGTGATAGTGCGCTTTAGAAATTCTATAAATAAATAAATAAATAAATAAATAAATAAATATACATGAACATTATTATTGTGCACTTTTAAATCAATGTGCTACACACTCACTGAATTAATTTCTCATTAGTCACTTGTAAAACGAACATTAAGATTTCATCATTTAAAACACGATCACAATGTTAATTTCTCCACGTTGTACAAAATACCTCTAACACTTCACTTTACACGTTATCGCATTACATTCTAATACCCAAATGTTAACACAACAAAGGATTATATATGCAGGTACGAACTACTCCTGATTATAATGCAACCCTACAAATGGAAGAGCACAGTCGCGCTCTATCAGTCTCAATGTTTTACTTTACTCACATTTAATTGGGTGGCCAAAATATGAGGGGGCAATGCACCAAAGGCCTAAGCACGACAGGACCTTTTCTTGCTAGAAAGTGCCAGACCGAGGCCCTACATTGTGAACACAGAATAATCTTGAAACTGAGCAACAAAAGGCAGTTTTTGGAACACAGCTAACAGTCAGAATAGAAACACACCTTTATAACAACAGCAATAATTGAAACGTTAGATGCTGGAAATGTTGCCATTTTTTACTATTAATCAAAAATGTTTGTTTTTAGCTGAAAATGAATCGAAAGGTTAGTAAAATATTGCACATACCATTCAGTACAAATCTGCCTACTTTGTCAGTGATAACCGGGCTCTTTCCAGCGGTTCATTGTTTTACTTAAAAGATGAGAAGTTTGACCAGAAAGAGTTAATATCGAAATTGAAAATGTGGGAAGATGTGAAAGCAAGCCTCTTACATATTTAAATGTAATTCAACAGGGTGAAATAACTCATACATTTTCTATTGCGAATGTGTGTTTGTCTATTCATGAAAATTCATTATTGACATGCGGTGTTCTCAAGCGGCTGCCACTTTGAAGGGTTTTTAAGAGTTTAGGAGACTCAAGAGCAGTGTGTGTACCTTTTAAGGTGCAATGCTGTGAACCTTAGAGGAAAATGATACACTTATATAGTGTGTACTGTACGACACTGTTTCTTTTTGGCTCTTTTGCATGCCTTACAAAATGAACATATCTATAATAATGTTAATAACATATGTTGTATTTAATATGGCATTCGTTGCTATTTCTAGGCTGTCTTTTATGTTTCCAAGTTTAATGGTTCATCTAGGAACCGCCGTGTTCAAATAAAAACAAACAATGAAATGCTACGAAATGTAAAAAAATTGCAAAGGTTTTTTTAAAAAGATGTTTGTGTTGGTGTGAAAAACATTTTGCAAAACTCAGTTCCGTTTCTCACATCATAAAAAAAGGCCTCATTAAATAATTCACGTGTCTTACACCGAATGGCCCACACAACACAGTGCTTTGTAAATTTATAAAACTACATTGCATTAATGTCACTACTCAAGTCAGCAGGGTTTAGGCAAATAGTGTTTCCGGCGCTCGTATGCATCTGGTAGGCTTGCAGCTCATACAAAAACATTAACAATTAAACTTATTAGAACACTGATGAAAGAGAATGTCTGCATTCTGAAACGTTCAGTGCTCTGTATTCCAGTGCATCTGTTCCTGCAGCGACTGCTGAATTATCCCACATTTTTCAGAAAGTTCCGCTGGTAGCAGGTGAGGCAAGGAGTGCACATTCAGAGATACTAGCTGTTGCAGCTCCTCTGAGCAGTCCTGGATCAGAGTATCAGCAGAGCCACTGATGCTCAGATCGGATGTATGTCACTACAACGTGGGCTATTACCAAGCGTGCCATTACAATGCTGTTTTTACAACGCAAGTCGTTACAACGACTTGCGCTGTAAGGGCTGGATAGTGGAATAGTTTAATTTTCTATTCCAACTCCAGCCCACGTTGACAGTAGGGAAGGTGTTGGAATAGAAAATTAAACTATTCCTTTGCCAACAGCGCCCTCCAGCGCAAGTTGTTGAAACGACTTGCGTTGTAAAAGCAGCGTAGTAATGGCAGTGCGTGGTAATGCCCACGTTGTAAAGGCTGTTCCCCGCTCAGATCTAGTGGCCTCTCGTGGTGCAGCATCTTATCACCGTGGCCCAGGCAGCCAATGGCAAGCAGGGATGGACGGAAAGTGATGAAGAAGTTGTCGACCAAGCTCAGCTCTGCCACTCCAGTAGGAAAGGATGTGGTGTTAAGTGCCAGGACGTTGTCCTTCTTGCATGACTCGCTGAGTGCCAGTCGCATGTGGGTATCATGTTCCAGAGAGTAGTGTAACATGCGGGCTTCCAGGCGGAAGTGCTGCCTCAGGACGATGATGCGCTCCAGATTGCACAGATGCAGGGGTGGCTCTAGGCTCATGGTGGCCCTGGGCAGGGAGCGTAGGTAGGGGGCCCCTGAAGAGGGGGTCCGGGTAGGACGGAGCGCGGAGGCCAGTGAAGAGGGGGTCAGGGTGTTTGGAAGTGGAACAGAGCCAGAGGCAGCCAAATCCCTGCCAGGGGCTGCCACGCAAATATGTATTCATCCTCAGAGGATTATTATATTTAGGTTATATATTGGCGTGGTGGTGATAGAGCGCGCAGGTCACCCGACCAACAATTTCACCATATACGTATCGGGCCCATAAACTTCAAATTATCATATACATTAATCGGTTGATCTTACACTCTACTACCAGTAACCCAGTTACTTCCTATATATTTCTCTTGTACCCGACTTACCAATCCACCGTCACGGGTACCTAATGACCACGATGAATCAGGGAGCTAGCTGTGAAGAAAAAGTCAGATACCAAAATACTTATACTTTATATATTCTATTTGTACTATAATAACCACAAACTCAGGAAGTTTTGAAAACCTTTATCTAAGATTCGTCAAGCTCCGTGAACCAGAGATTTATCACAAACAAACAATCGATAACCAGAATTACAAAGAGCACATATCCGTAAAGAAAATAAATCAAGCTGATCATTTATGAATCTAAAGGAAGGTAAGAACAAGGAACATGCTAGGCAGCAGTTTCAGAGATTTAACTTAGTTTAGAGAGACTAAAAGACGGGGAAGAATAAAGAACATACTAGACTGTCAAAGTGAAATATTTCCCCATAAAGAGGAACTATAGGTAAAATGCAGATAGACCATACTAATAAACTGGTGCAATTATTTGCTTTTACTAAAAGAATGGAAAAACACAATGAACATCTATGTTTCATAAACTTGAAAGGCATTTACTAAGGATGGGTAAGAAACATGGAACATGCTAGAATAACGACAATTTTAGTATGACTGGTTCAGGTAGAGATGCGAAAAACATGGAAATCAATATATGCAAGGTACGTCTTAATTAAAGCAAAAGACAGAAAAATAGAAAGGTGCAGTATAGAGTTGCAGTACTATATTTACCTAGAATGGTGTGAAGACCAACCCTGGCCACGGATCAGTCAAGGACAGGAAAAACCCCAAGGAAGGACAGTCATCAATGGGACAGCAGGTGCAGAATGGACACCCCAGGACAGGACAGGAAAACCAGATTAGGATCAAGACAGGACCACCAAGGCACGACCAGCACCCGCAGTTTGGAAGCAACGCCTGCGCTCCACCCTCTCTGCAGCTATCGGCCAGAACCCCGATTGGGTTATCGAACTCCCCAGCAAAGTGCTTCGCCAGCACTTAGGGTTTCTTTAGCAAAACCCCGTGAGTCTATGGAAATTTCGGACAGAGTGCTCCGCAGCCCTCTGTATCAAGTCACCTATTGAGTGCGTTGGGTCACTGACAGGTCAGCTATTCGGACAAGTCGGACAATTTCTCTAGCTAAACCTAGGCTAGTTATACTGTTTTCGGGTCAGTGTACCACCCCCCAAATGTTGCAAGTGTCAGAATCCCCAATTTCGATTGGTCCTAAAGTAGGATAGGTCAACACACCAATCAGAACAAACTTCTACAATACCACATTTGAATGTTTTTGGGACCGCCTATTGATTTTGGGGTTCCCATGACCTATTCTACAGAATACAATGGAAAGTAATACAATTGTTGCTAATGTAGAACATTTCAGCTTCTTCGGCTGGGTGAAGGTGCATCTTCCCAGGCACGTTTTGGCTGCGACCTCTGGTTGGCAACCATTCAATGCCACCGGCAGAAGACAGTCATGCGCAGTGGTGTACTTCAATATGGATTCCTGCGTGTCTCGCAGACCCTCAAAAACCCGGTACATGAAAAGTAAGCAAAAACAAATTAAAACACAGAAAATAAATGAATACACTGTATACCATGAATAACTACTCTGTACCCCTTTACTTAAAAATATACTATGGCGTTATAGATTAGTGCAACAGACAATGACATGAAAGCATCAGTGCAAGCTTCACCATGTGAGGACACAGGCAGCCATCTTAAAAGCCAGTGCGCAAGTGCAAAGGTTCCCACCAGAACTGCAAGTACGTCACGTCACGTGAGTGTGACTAACGCATGCGCAGAAAGAAAACCAGCCAAGCAGCGGCCATTTTAGGAACAAGAGTTATTGAATTAGTAAACACATATGCAAGCGTCACTAGGACACCCCAATGTCAGAATAAAGGGAAATTAGTATGACAAACAGATTGAATTACATTGTTATATGTTATTTCGAGGTTCATGAATCCAAGCAAGTCGCGTAATATGTGAATCCTTGCTCCATCAGTGGCCCCTGGGGTTTGGTGGCCCTGTGCAGGTGCACAGCTTGCACATGCCTAAGGCCGCCCCTGACAGATGCTCGCGCGAGAAGGCGCCGCAGCAGAGGGCCAGTAGTTGCATTACCTGTGGAGGGCGCTCTTCAATCTGAAAAGAGCAATGAAAGCGCTAAGTGTTTAGTGTTCTGAGATTACCCCAAGAACTGCTCCTAACACCCAATTAGAAGGGCCCGATCAACGTAAATCTTTGTCATATAGGCACATTCCCTTAAAGTACGGTGCAGCTACTATAAATATTTAAAAACCACAATGTGTGAGAAGAGTGCAACAAAAACACAATTAACAAGCATTGGTAAGCCTCTGTGATAAACCGTATTTTATTAATCACTGTGCGCGAGGAAGGAAAAAGCTCCCTTAAAAGTATCACAGAAGTGGAGAGGATGTGGCGCTGTGACCATGACTGCTGACCTGAGAGCTGGGTATCCCAGTTCAAGTTTTAGGGGCGCAACATCCTGTGATTGTGGGCAAATCACTTAATCTTTCTGGGTGATAAGTTGCGCTATAAAAATATGCTGCAAGACAAAAAAGCAGAAACAGGCAAAACTTTATGAAGAAATAGTTCCACCGAAGCGGGTGTTAACAGTATTTAGGCAATGGGACATTGATAAGAGAAGCAACAAAAGAATTCACAAGCAGGCAAAACCTAAACCACTGAGCCAACATTGCTGGATTCAAACCCATGGCCTGCAGATCAAACCAAATGTCATCAGCCTGTGCTTACCTCACTCCGCCATCTTTCTGCATGTTCATGTACAACCACAAAATAACTTGAGGATGCTTAAATAAACGCCAACCACTGCAAATTACCCTGGGTTGTATTGCAGTTTTTTTCTCACCATGCCACTAGAGGCAAGGAGCAACCTTATGCAAATTAGTCATGATCCTGCACCAATAGGAACAGTCCAGCCTGAACTGCCAATTATATCACCTCTGAATGGTAACACAAGCAACATTAGGCACATTTTAGCCTGGTCCGGCTTCATCTTCAAGGTGAAGAGAGCCTGGGCCAATGTCTATGTTCCTCAAAAACAAAGATGTGATGGGAGGAATACTTGAATTATTCCCAACCATATGGAATTACCAAAGACCACATTCCACTTCTTCTGCCACTAAAACACAGCCTAACTGTGTGCAAATCGGTCCTGGTCCTCCATCCATAGGAACATTCCAGCCTGAACCCTCAGTCCACATCTCCTCTGATGGAGGCACATGCAACATGGGACTGGTTTTGGGCTTGTTGAGCCTCATCAGTGATGCGCAGCTTGAGCCCTGTGGCACACAGACGACAGAGGGTCTGGCCTGTATCTGGGCTAACCTGTGCCACTTAGAGAAGTTCATTGAATGAAACAGAAAAACACAATTGGCTGAGCTTCAGACTGGAGTCATTAAAAGTGGGTAGCTTTAATTCACTCACTCTCCCCATCCCTGTTTTGTCTTCTGATTTTTTATCATTCTGTGCATTTAGGATTCTTTCCTGATTAATGCAACATTGTTCATATTTTGCACATACTATTTTACTGAGGAAGATAAAAAGTTAAGTGTTAATATTAAAGCAGGCCTGTACTTCTACTGGAGCGAAAATCATTCATTGTTGGTAATTAACTTTGAGAACAGGAAGAACAATGTCATGTGTGCAGAGCCATACAAGTTTTTCCTATAAGTAAGAACTTGGTATTCCGGGAAAAGAAAAACCTTTTTTCATGAAACTGGCAAATGTTTTTTGGCAAATTGAGTTTATACAAATTTAAAATGCTGCATTTCATAGCGAATTGAATCGATTGTATTGAGTCAAAGTAATTGCTTTCTTCAAATATATTCTAAGCTGAAGAATGAACAATGATTCACATTGAATTCGGAAAATGTATTCTTGATGCTGCTTACTACTGCTGTCTTTTCAAGGCTCTTAAAGAGGCATTTTTTATCTTTATTCTCTTTAAGTGACTATTGTGATAAAAACAAAACACTATGGGCCCGATTAGGATGGCGGACGGACCAGCGTCCGTCCGCCACCCCCGAGGTGGAGGGACCGTCCGCAGGGGCTTCGGCGTTTCCTCCCTCGGAAGTAGGATGTGACCGCCACCCTGGTTGTCACATCCCCTATATTTAACATTGCGGCGAATGCTGCTACAAGCAGCACCCGTCGCAAGGTTAAATGTGCATGTTTTCCTTTGCGGCAGGCACCGCGTGGTGCCTGCCGCTTCGTGTATGCAAAGGCTTGCGAAGTGCACCCCCCCACCCACCAACACCCCTGGGGCCCGCAAAGGGGCCACATACTCAGACTCCACATGCTTTTCTATGGCGGAAAACCCGCCGTGGAAAAGCATGTCTCCGCCGGCATCCTAATATGGCTGGCGGTGTCTGATAGACACCGCCACCATATTAGAGCTTTTCCGCCGCGTTCGGAAGGCGACTGCGGTGGAAAAGCGACAGACGGAAAAATGACCCCCCGAGCCATCCTAATCTGGCGGGGGGTCTTTTCTGTGTCCGCAGCGGTGAATCCGCATCCTCCGGGCCAGCGGTGGCTTCCGCCGGCCCGGAGGATGCGGATTCACCGCAATCCTAATCGGGCCCTAAGTTGCCTGGGTTTTAAAAATGGAAAATGTGGGGAACCCACCTGAACGATCCTCGAGTAGTGTGGGCTTGCTTGTTCAACCAGGGCAAGTCACAATGGACAATCATGGCTCCCCACTTTCAAAAAATGGATAAAGCATCACTGAGTAGGCTTTAGATTCAGAACCAATGAGGGTCTCTCACACAATGCTGGCCAGATCTGTTTCAGACCTACATCGAAATATATTATGTTCACATCCTACGATGTGATAGATGCTTTCCAAGAAATAGTCCGTAAGGAACTGAATAATTTAAAATGTGTGTCTAAACCTAGTAACAGTTACAATCCAACAAGGTGGAGATTATACCTGCACCTTAGACACAACAATGGATCGCTCCTCCCCGCCCCCTATAGGCGCTCCGACGCGTGGTGCCACGAAGGCGCTGCTGGAGTGGGCCGAACAGTGGGACCTCCATGACGTTTGGAGATCACACAACCCCGGGACACGGGTCTACTCCTACTACTCAGGCGCTCACGACTTACATGTCCGCCTAGACCGATTCATGGCGTCTACTGAACTCCTACCCCTTGTAACCGATGCACTATACATGGGCCGCACGCACTCAGATCATAACCCCCACTTCTTATCCATGGCTTGGGACCAACCGCACCCCCCCATACCCACCTGGCGACTGCAACCAACGCTGCTACTTGACGCGGCCTTCCGCGAATCCCTCCTTACACGCGCTGCTCAGTACTTTGAAGACAATGCAGGAACAGCGTCCTCCCCACAGGTAGAGTGGGACGCCTTCAAAGTGGTGATTCGGGGACACTGCTTGAGGACGCAGGGCCACATGAGACAACAACTGGAGAGTAAACTGACCAGGCTAGAATCTACCCTACTCGACAGGGAGGGGGAGGCCATTGAGGGCGGTGCTGACTTGCTGCAGGGGGCGCGCTCAGAACATGCGGGCCTACTGGAGCGACTTCGCGACATTAACTATGCAGCGCACTCGGCGAGGACACACCATCTGAGTGACAGACCTGGCAAGTTACTGGCCTGGCTGATTTCACAAGAGACACGCTCGACCCCAGTGGTGGCAATACACGTAGAAGGGAGGGGCCTATTATACACACAGCGCCAGATACATGACGCGTTCACCTCTCATTATACTGCTTTATATCGCTCCCGCTTGCCGCACCCACACCCGGACATTGCTGGCTATCTCGCCCCTCTGCAAATGCCACAACTGACTACTGCACAACAAGACGAACTGGGAGCCTCGCTTGCACCTGATGAGGTCCGAGACGCAATATTCAACCTGTCTAACGGCAAATCCCCGGGCCCAGATGGGCTCCCAGCCGAATTTTACAAAGCAGGCTCGGATGTACTTATCCCAGAACTTCTGAAAATGTACGCCGCGGCATCGGAGGATGCAGCCTTGCCCTCAACGCTAAATGAAGCAACCCTGATCTCCATCCCCAAACCTGATAAGGACTGCACAAGGATGGGCTCTTACCGCCCCCTGGCGCTGTTAAATACAGACTGCAAGATACTGGCCTCCACACTAGCCCGGAGACTGGCCCCCTATGTGCCCCGCCTGGTGCATCAGGACCAGAACAGCTTTGTCCCGACCCGCCACACCTCCCACAATATCCGCCGCCTTTTCCGCGTCCAGGAGTATGCTACCCAACAGTGGCCCAGAGCAGGATGCCTGATATTGGACCTGGAGAAGGCCTTTGATTCGGTTGAGTGGCCGTACCTGGGAGCAGTTATGGAAAAGTACCAACTGGGTGGAGGCTATGAAGCCATGGTGGGCCTGCTGTACGACAAGCCGACAGTCCGAGTCCGCACGGGTGCATTGCTCTCGAACACCATCCGGGTGCGAAGAGGCACTAGGCAGGGCTGCCCCCTGTCGCCTCTGTTGTTTTCCTTGGCCATGGAACCCCTGGCCACAATCCTCAGGACACAAGGACCTGAATGGGGGATTCCACTGGCGGATGGCCTGCACGCAGTGTCACTGTACGCAGACGACTTACTGCTGTTCGTCAGAGACATAACTGACATCCCTGCCTCCCTGGCTGACGTTTTTCGGATCTTTGAAGAGATGTCAGGACTGCGAGTTAACTGGTCCAAATCGGGGGCTTATTCCTTTAGCCTGGACACGCCTGAGTGTGATGTGCGCTTGGGTGGAGGCAGATTGCAATGGCACCCTACTGTGTTCCGCTACCTGGGGATACGGATATATCGGAACCCAACGGATGTCCTGGAAGGGAATCTCCTGCGGGCCATTGCCTCGGTTCGGGCGCAGATCAGATTCTGGAACACCCTGCCTCTTAACGTGCCGAGTCGAGTAGCACTTACCAAAATGATAGTGCTGCCTAGACTGCTGTACTATTTCGCCAATATACCCACTTACTTGCCGAATAAACTATTCCGAGACCTGGAGATTCTGCTGCGTAGCCTCATATGGAATACGGGCCGGCCCCGAGTAGCGCTAACCAAGCTCTACATGCCAACTGAGTCGGGAGGCCTAGCGGTTCCCAACATGGAGCTATACTACCTTTCGGCGCAGATGCAATGGGTGGCGGGGTGGCTCAGCGGCAAACACCTAGAGGATACTGCCTCGGACACTGCTGCCTGGACGCAAACACAAATCTGCACGCTGTTCCACCCAATAACCCGGACTTCCTGCCCCTCACAGCTGCACCTGGCGGTAGCGCGCAAGTGCTTTCTGCGCTGCTTGCGACTCACCCGAGCAACGACACCATACGCCCCGATACTACCCATTCTGGGCACTCCAGGACCGACGGACGCACTGACTGTGACTCGCATAGCTAGCTGGATACATGCAGGGGTGGACACTTTGGGCGACCTGTACGCTGACGGCGCGCTACTCACCTTTGCAGACCTGGCTGCTACCACGGAACTCCCAGCTGGTCCGTTCCTGCTACACGCGGCTCTCTTACGCACACTTACTGCCTCCTGGGGCGATGTGACCGCCGAATTGCCGATGCACAACTTCATGCAATATCTGCATGTAATGGGAAATGGCTCGCACGTCATCCATTGGCTGGCGCAGGCCCTACAGACGCACTCGCAGCCATCTACACTGCCACTACGGGAGAGGTGGGCGGCGGATAGAGGACGGGCCTGGACTGACAAAGAATGGGCGATGATCCTAGCTGGACCGACATGTGTCCCACGCAACCCCCGCTTCAAAATCATTCAATTCTACATCTTGCACCGTGCTTATCTTACACCCGACAAAATAAATAGATACTTTGCAACCACTGATGCCGCCTGCCCACGCTGCTCTCTGACTGGAGCAGACCTTTTACACATGCTGTAGCGTTGTCCGGATATACATGCGTACTGGGACGAAATCGTGACGCTCCTCACACGCAGCACTGGCGAACAGATACCACACACATGGGAGGCATGCATTTTGGGGTTGTATAAACGTACGAAACTTAACAAAGTGCGGACGCGCTTTTGGGATATGGGGCTTATAACGGCCAAACGCCTGCTTACCAAACATTGGAAGGCTGCGACCCCTCCCCACACTCGGCATTGGCGCGCCTCCTTTACCAATTGGGCACGGGCGGAGGGCACGGTGCTCCTCCGGGAAGAAACGGCGAGACTCCGTAAATTCCCTATTGCCCAGCTCTGGGACGACCTCCTTAAGACATTCCAGCACACCTGCCAGGAACGGGGGATCACTTGAGGTACCAGATGACCGCCATAGTGATGCCAACCAGCATCGAGAGCAGACACGGCCCTGTGCCCCCTTTCCCCTGCTCCCTCACCTCTTCTGCCCACGCGACCTGCAATACCAGATACAGACACCTGCGATTCTCCGTTACACACCAGACGCCTTCGGGGCACTGCGCACACACTGCTGCCCCTGCCTCAGCCTACCCACGCCGACTGTAGATGCTGACGGAGAGGAGCACCCCCCGCTTCCCCCCCTACAGGTGGACGACTACCATACAGACGGACTGCACCAACGCCCCGCGGACCGCCGACTTACGCTCTGCCTATACGCCACAGGCAACGCCTACCAGCCCCTGCCCGGGAATCACACATCCCCTCCCACGTCTACCTTTACATTGCAGGAAGCCCTGCCAGGCCCCGCTCTCCGATTGCTGCCATATATGAGAACCCGTGACGATCTCCCCCCCCTCTCCTTTTCCTTTTTACTCTCCTGACCCCAGGGTTTCTCCCCGCCATTGTATAGGCTTCGGGGATAGTTTGTTCGCTGGTCAAGTTCCCTGACCAGGCCCTCCTTTCTTACTTCAGAAGAGGACATTAGATGCAACAGGTCACTACCCGGAAGCGCTACCTTACTGACCTCATGCTACCCACGAATTGCGGAGACATGATGACACTTACACGCTAAGATGGGTACGTACTAGTACTCAGCCTTGCACGTGTTAGCCAAGTATTTGCTGTGCTGTCTATTAGCCGCTGCCACGTCCTTCGCGACCTCTCAACACCGACACTGGGAAGGCACACAGGCACCATACTGACGGATATCTGAGCCTTGATCGAAATGGCTGCAGACTAATCCTGCCGAACATAACCACCTGCACCTATGCCTCAGTGAGCTATACTACCACACATTTTGCCGTTTCACAGACAGCATTACGGACACAAACCTGGTGCATCACCTACTGTTGATCCCCCCCCCACTGTCGACTAACTACAGCTGTCTTTCAGGTTATCTGTGGGGACTTGCGAGATTACTATCATGGCACTAATGCTGAGTGGAAACTGCAATGCTACTTTTGACGAAGAAAAGACAAAATCACAAGATCTGTCACTTATACAGCTAGATACCAGATGGCTACAAATGCAATTTCATGAGACTCGCCGCCGGACCCAGGTGAGTGAGTCCTCCGTGGTATGCTAATGTCACTCAGTTGAAATGTACCTGATTGTTCTCCACATGACCGGCCCCTGCGAGCCGTAAATTGTAAACTGTATGGTGTCAACCTTATGCACAATAAAGGTCTTCTTAAAAACCACAAAAAAAAAAAAACAGTTACAATCCAACAAAGGAACAGCAAAGCGCATTGACGAACCTCAAACAAGACACGAACATATAGAGATCAAACCCCCCAACATGGGTGGTAATATCGTCATCATGACAAGCGAGTATTATGAACATGAGGCCCTGAAATAATAGAAAGAATAGAATCATGATAGAAGATGTTATGAACCAGTTCAGAAATGTGAATATATTAATACCATAATCAAAAATTCAGATTTCAAAATAGAGGTGATTTTGGACTGAGAAGAATTAATTTTTTTGAACTGTCAGCACCCACAAGTACCCACCTTCTACCATATTCCTAAAAGTCACAAACATGTAATTCGCCCCCAGGACATCCAATAATCTCCTCCACAGCCAGCCTATTGCAGAATGTTTCAAGTTATATTGACACCTATATGTCCCAATTTGTGAAGGACTTACGTCCATATGCGAGTCACACTAAGGATTTTTTTTAAAATGTAGGGTATTAGCTAGGGGGTGAACTTTATCATGATAACTCTTAACATAACATGTCTGTACACTGGTAAATCACATGCTGATGGTGTTAATACCATTAAGTGCTGTTTGAAAGGCAGGCCACTACAATACTACCAGCACAATCGTAGGAGTCTAGATCTGACCGAATTCTGCCAACCTGAAAAAAACATTTTTCTATTCAGTGGGCAGTAATATATAGACAGAAACAGGGCACCTCCATGGGCTGCTGCAAATGTATTTGTGGACTGGTGGGAGAAGCCTGAGGCCTGGGCGGATCATCTCAGCCAATGGATCGAACACCTTATTTTATGGGTGTGTCACATTGATGAGCTTTTTATTATCTGATAGGGAGGATGGAAAAAGCAGAAGGTTAAACCTTCATCCTTGAATGAGAATAACTTGAATCATCAGTTTATTGGGGATGTATGACGTTTCAACGCATGCTTTTACAACGCATGCCATTACGACGCAGGTTTTACAACGCAAGTCGTTACAACGACTTGCGTTGGGGGGCGCTGGATAGTGAATAGTTTAATTTACTATTCCAACTCCAGTCCCCGTGGATAGTAGGGAAGGTGTTGGATAGTAATTAAACTATTCCCTATCCTAGAGCGCCCCCAGCGCAATGAGTTGTAATAACTTGCGTTGTAAAAGTTGCGTCGTAATGGTAGTGCGTTGTAAAAGTTGCGTTGTAAAGGATGTTCCCCCTATATAGGAACTCACCATGGGAACGAGCATCCTTCACGGGAACAGCAATCATCGGCAAAATCTGAAGTACAGTATCCCCTATGAGGAGTTGCTCTGTGCAGGTGCAATTGGAGCTACAGTGACGATTTTGATAGGAATCAGGATGAGATGACCCAAAGGTTTAGAACTAGACAGTATCCTATATCAGTGCTTGAGGCAGCCAAGAAGTGAGTAAAACAATATTGACACCAGGGTCTAATAATAGATAAAGTTAGACAGTGAGAGGAGTCAAAGTTTCATTTGTAGAAATGATCGAATCTGTATATATTTGTATATAATAGTTATTTGGGAGGTGAAATGAATTATCAACCATCTCCTGTTAGGTTGGTGGGTGATCCTGACAATCTTTTGTTTGACTGAGAATTTATCATCAGAAGGATCGGATTTGTTTTCTGAGATTGAATGATCAGTTGTGCATTGATGTATGACATTTGGGCCGACTACAATGGAACTCAGTTCGATTAATTGACACAATAGGTGTTATGGCTATATTTATGATTCGTCAAAAAATGGATAATTTACTATGTTATTATATTTTGTGAAACTGTTTGCGCTTTATGTAATAATGTAATTAAGTGAAAGCAAGTAGTATTTTGACTAGTCCATGATGACTGCAATGTAGGAGTGTCTCTTTCGCCCATCATAGCCTTAATTATTTTTGTGATTTTAATGAATTTGCACGTAAGGAGGAGGAAGACTTAACACCAACACAACAGTGACCAAGGCTTGTTAAGCTGGACGTGGCTCTTTGGAGTCCCTATAAAATTCTTTTGGAAACTAGATTTCTCTAGGAAATATATTTTTCAAATATACATATATATAAAGAATAAGATATGTGCGTTTCTGTTGTTAAATCATTAATTATAACAACAGAAACAACAAAAACAGAGTCTGAAATAATTGTAAATAACCCTATTTGTCCTGCCCGAGGTGTGGTGTGAGTCCAGCCACATTTCTGCATCTGACCTGGACATGCAATATGATAAAAACATTTTGTACTGATTTGGTAGAGCCAGTTACTATTAAACAGTGCTTCTTGGGGTTACCACCTTCACCCCACACACATCACCCTGAGCTCAAGCGGGTGGAATTTGCCCTCTTCAGCCACGACTCTTTTAGTCGGTTGTTTTTATTTATAGCATAGGAACCCAGCAAATAAAACTGTTTTTGGGGAGTCCCATAGCTATTTTTAAACCACACTT
The DNA here is from genome assembly GCF_964261635.1 of Lissotriton helveticus. NCBI lineage: Eukaryota > Metazoa > Chordata > Amphibia > Caudata > Salamandridae > Lissotriton > Lissotriton helveticus. Next base: position 66,574,042 of record NC_136064.1, read on the forward strand.
TCCTCCTCCCATCGCTACTCACCACACAAACACCCCACCACCACCTTTTAACTTCATGTCAGCAACCAGAGAAGACCACTGGCAAAGCGCCCCCCATCGGGACCCATTGGGCATTGCAGTGCCGGCCCAACGAGGAGCTGCCCGATGATGAAGCATGACACCCTTCGGGGTGTGTGAGGGCTCTTGCTCCTAATTGGAGATATTCTGCCTTCACCGTTTCTTTTCCTTACGCACATCTGGTATCTTCTACTCGATTCACCCTCTTCCACCTCCTCTCTTCTGCTTAGCAATTGCATACTCTTGCTTTTGTCTTGGGGTTAATACCCAGGTTAAAAAAAAGGTTGCAAAATATGGAATAGATTTGAGTGTTTGGGGCTACTCCTAGCTAAGAGGTGCATCGTCATACATTGGCTTTCTCCATTTGCCGTAGGTTCCAATTCTGGACAGTGATCCTGTATGAGTGGCGGTGGCCGAGGAGCATAGACTGCTACAGGTAAGAGTGGATAAGAATGCGGAACGAGATCTCGGGTTGTGGGAGGAAATGGTAAGTGGGATAGAGGACCCTCCGATGTTCCAATATATACTGGAGGCAACCCGGACAAACAGTTAATTCAATCAGTCAGTACTTGCAGAGCGCGGCTTATTCGCCGCAAGAGTATCCATAGCTGAATGATTGGGACATGATCTCAGTAGTCTAAGAGGAGGTGGGTTATGGGAGAAGGCGTATGGGGGTTAGAAGAAGAACGTGGATAATATGTACTAAATAATTGCTTGGAATGGAAATGGAAAGATGTAAGAAAATTGAATGAACCTCCCACTGAGCACGGTGTAATATCGCTTCCGCTGACTCAATGTTGTGCGTTGACTGGTTTATGAAATGATTTCGAAGCTGAATACTGCTGGAAGTTACGTGCTGTTCAGCTTTGGATTGGTAAGGGGAGCACTCTGGCAATGGCCGAGGTGTCAGCATCCAAGTTCCAGCTGTGGGCTGCTTATTTGGGCAGCCTGTGGGCTGTCTTTGCTGCTCGGATCGCCAGTGGCACAGTGGGTGCCTGAGTGCCCGTTCTGGAGGCAGATTGGCGTCCATTACATCCCTTTTATCAACGGGCAGAGGTGTCACTCCCTTTGGGAGAGGTGTGGCGCCGCGGCCAGGGCGACTGACGCTGGAATCTGGGGATCAGGGTTCGATCCCCGGCTCCGGCGGCAGGTTAGCCCAGCACCAAGTGACTCTGGGCAATAGCTTGCTTAATCTTCCCGACAGCCCCCAGCGCCTAGAGACCCTAACGGGTGATTGTGCGCTATACAAATGTGGATTATTATTATTATTATTATTTCTCTCTCTCGGCCGGCCCATTAATATATTCATATTGAGCGGGGCAGGGGGCCTGAGCAGAAGTGGCCTCACGTGTTTTCAAGTGTGTTTCACCAGTGTAAACTAAAATATGTGCATTTTTTATCTAAATAAAGTTAAGAAAACATGCCTCTGTTAGAGACCCCCCACCCCCTTCTTTTAAAATAACTTCGCCAAAGCAGTGCTCTGCGGAAAGTCAATATGCAAATGTTGGCCATTTTTTTGTGTGCCCTGGCCGATTTTTAATCCCAATCCAACCCTGGTGCTATGCTTTATATTGTTTTTGGACGATCAAATAATAAAGATTTTTTTTTTTAAACCTATGAGCCCAAACTAAATGTAATCCTCACTAAACAATCCGAAGTAATGGTATAGAAGGTAAATGCATTGGAATTAGTGGCGTTCAACCGTGCGACTCCTTTTTAGCCATAAATTGAGTGACAGTTATTTTACAGCACTTCAAAGCAGCAGAAGTGTGATATGCGGCGCATATTGTTGTTGTTGCTATTAATGGTATTATTTTAACTGTTCTTTGCTTTTACTTTAAGGAATCTGTGGAGGGAGGTTGTCTGCGCCTCCCACAGAGGGCGATGAAAGGGACACCAGAGCCTGGTTGCTGGAGATAGCGCGCGCGGGCCTGGCAGCGCGCGGCGGTTCCTGCGCGCGCTCCATCAGCGATGGGCGCACGGGCCTGGCAGCACGCGGCGGCTCCTGCGCGCGCACTCCATCAGAGAATGCCGCCCGCGCATGCTGCAGAGCTGTCGGATCGAAGCCCTCCAATAAATAACGCTTTGTGCTTGGTTCCAGGAGGCCCTCCCGGCTGCCATACACTGTCAGCATTCCCCTCACAGGCATGGTCTGTGTCACGCTTACAGCCCCACCAGCTGCCAGCAGAGATAAGGACACGGAAACCATTCGCATACATCTTAGCTGTGGGTGAGAGACTCAGAGCGGTTCACCCTCCCGGATCTTGGCCTGTATCGGTAGACAGTCACCCTTCAGTGGCCCTTAAGTTGTCACAAGTTTAAGATTCTCGGCCTGGTAAATTCACGTGCTTACTGTATCCTCCCCACACACTTTCTGGCTGACAATTGATTCGTGCAGAAACTGAACTCCTTTCGCCTCTCTCTAAACACTTTGCCCCTCTCAGCCTGACATATGGTGACCGCCTGCTCTTAGGAAAAGCTGCTAAGATGCGCCTCCCTCTCAAAGGCAGTTCTGGCCCAGTGGCAAGCCTTCTGCCTTACTACCAAGTTACCACTGGCTGAACACTCGCTTTACAAGTTTTCACTCATTCCTTCATTTATTTATTCACTCGTGATTGGATGGCTTTGTCTATTCCACTGCTACTCCTGATTCAATACTTTCCTTCCTGTTTTTGTTTTTGTTCCACCCCAGGAGCATACCGGTTTCACCTTCATTTTTTGAGTGGTTCATTGTATCTTTCCACTGCTGACATCCGGTAACCCATTTTCCTTTTTCTGTTTTCATTTTTTTACATCAGTTATGATTTGGCACCGCAAGGGAGTGAATGGCCCACTCCTTTCTCTCTTTTTTTTGTCACAATACTAGAGCACTCACCTGTTTTTCTTTTCTCCTGTGAAGACTGCATGGATTCAGTGTGTGGATCTTCTCCCAGATTTAGCTCCAAGGTGATGAATGAACGCTTGCTTGAATAAACATAGTTCTAGTTAGGTGAGAATTTCAGTAGCAACAAAACGTTTTAAACGTACAAAACCACTTAAATGCATCATGGATAGTTAGCGCTGGTTACTATAACTCGTGCCTAGGGCCGGCTTTAGCATTGGTGGTGCCTGGTGTGACACCGTTTGTTGCGCTCCTCTGCTATCCCCCCTCCAATGGTTTCTTCAGCGCCATTTCTCACATTTATTTAATTTCTTTTATGGTGTCACTCATCCCAAGTAGGGGGTCCGAGCACTTTACATACAAATATACATATTACGCTGAGACAATGGTTCATGCAAATGTGTAAATCAATATATAGGAAATGTCCCACCGGACAACGGGGGATACAAGGATTTGGAGTCACATGTAATCTGTACCGGTAGACATTATCAGGCACATGCATCAAAGCATTTTGCGATCGCAAACGGTGCGTATCGCAAAAATCGTCCGTTTGCGATCGCAAAAATTGCTTTTGGAATGCATGAAACAGGTAGACCCTCGCAATTCAAGAAATCGCATAATTTGCGATTTCTTAAATTGCGATTACATTTAAGGAATAGCAATTTGCGATTCCTTAAATGCAATGCAAGAAAGTAAAAAGATTTGCGATTTCGCAATTAAGAATCGCAATTTACCATCACATGTAAGGTGATGGTAAATTGCGATTTTTTTGAAAAACGCACCAAAGTGCATTTTGTAAAGTCCCATGTTACGCATACACATGCCCCTGGGGCATGTGTGTGCTTAACATGGGTGCACATATCAATTTCAGGGGTGCGACAGGGTGTCCTTTGGACACCCCTGCACCCTTGAAATCACAATCTCCATTTGCGAATCGCTGCGATTCGCAAAATGAAAAAGTCTTCCCATTCATTCCTATGGCCCTCTAGGCCCATAGGAATGAATGGGGAGGCATTCCTTAATTGCGACTCGCAATTTGCGAGTCGCAATTAAGGAATGTTTAGAAATCGCACATTTTTCTGCAATTTCTACATGCTTAGGCATTAAGGAATGTTTAGAAATCACACATTTTTCTGCAATTTCTACATGCATAGGCATTTGCAAATTCTTAATTGCGATTCCTTAAAAATCGCAATTAAGAAATCGCAAATGACTACAATGATGCATGTACCTGTATATGTTACAAATGCTTAGTATGGAAAATCATAAGCTCAGGATTTAAAACATAACATAGTGGTTTGATTTGTGTATCATTACCAAAAGAACGGTCCAAAGAAAAATGTCCCACAGCGGATCAACTGACAAGCACCTCAAATTTCCAAAGTCCCATGAAATATTACATATAGTTGTGCTGTAGACCTCCAGGACCTGCTGTGATTAGGTCCCACTGGAATCCCAGACGTAAGATGTCAAGAGTAAATGGAGGCAGCACCAAGTTTAAAGTCAATCAACGGAGCCAGAAGTTTATTCAAAAAATATTTTTTCTTTTTATTTTCTTATTTCTCAAAGTGCACAAGACAGCCAACGCGTTTCGCTCCCACAGGAGCTTCGTCAGGGCTGAAACAAACGTGAAATGTACATATATATTAAAATACACATACTGACACAAAATACAATCACATTTAAAAAAACAAGTAATACAAAACAACATACAGTGTTCAAGAAAAAACACCAAAGAAATGACACTACGCATACAAGGACTCAATAGGTACAATAACCACATAACTTAACAGATTTTATATATGAACAAAAGCAAATCTAAAAATAATTTAGACCTCAAAGTTTTGGGCCCACATGGGGGAGCAGGCTTGAACAAAAGCGGGCTACCAAAAGAACGGTGTTTATCAACATTAGAATGAGGAAATATTGAGGGGAGAAAATAACTTTCTAAACTCTCGCTTTTCAGTGTGCATGCAGCTCTTTGCTGCCTGTCCGTAACTCACTGTGTTATAGTCAAAGGTTTGTAACTTTAAAACTGCAAGTAACGGAGGGAGGAGCTACGCTTGCAACCAAGATGGCCACGTGAGCTCCTGGCTCCGCCGACCTCCGTTTTCAGCCGGATGATCCTGGCACATATCCTGATTTTACGCCCGACCTCCGTGTGGATGAATAGTTGCAGAGCTTGAAGGTGCAATCCCGAGAATTTTATTGGCCTGATTGACGGAGTTATACCGTGGCTTGGGAGCCGGGGCCTCCAGTACTGGCCCTGCCGGATTTCAGTTGAACAACATCGGCCGTGGGACTCGACTTGGGTCCGGTCCCCCGCAGTGAAGGTTATCCTTGTCCGATACTGATGGCGGTCACTTGGTCTGGTTAACATCATACTAGTGGTGACTGGACACGTTGGAGTCTGTGGGCGGGGGTCCCCGTCCCGGAGTTCCGGTTTGCCGTCCCCCGGGATTCGGTGGATTGGGATCCTCGCTCGCGGAAGCGGAGTACAGATTGCTGTAGTTTCATCATTAAGTCGCCCTCCTCAACTGTCCGCTCCGCTCTCGCTTGTTCCCCCGGAGATACCCGGGTCTCCGGGGAAGAGACCATATTTGTAACTAAAGGTGCGGAGACGGGCCAAAGGGAGTGTGAGCCATCGCTGAAGACCGTACTGGCCGCCATCACCGCACTACACTCGCATATGGACGCCATTGTCTGCAAAATGATGGCTGGTGTAGTTGAGATGGGGCAAGTGGGACCGGACTCAGATTCATTGCATGGCCCGGCATGAGCTGAGTTTTCCATGGTGTACATTGTGACGGAGGATGGAGGCACCGAGCAGAAGGACGTATTGATGCCCGTGGTCAGTGCGCGGCCACACACTTGCGAACTTGGAACTTCGAATCGATCGCTACAACCGATACTGCTGTCGTCTGAGGTGGAACCGCCTGTTTCCCCATTCCCGGGGACTTTGAGAAGCGACTTGCGGTTTGCACCTTTGTCTTTTCCCTCCCGAGCATTCTTACTACGTCTGCGGAGGAAACATCATCGTGACTTGAGGTCGGTGAGGGAGAATATGTGTGTGGTTGGGGTTCTCAAAGACCTACTATTTTTTATTTATTCCAGACTGAACTTTTTTTTAACTCTTTTCAAAATTTGGTTCTCCTGAGAATGCGGTGGTTTTACCAGATGGAGTTCGCAAGCAAGATCGAAGCGCCAAGGATGAGATTGACTGTTTCGACCTGATATCATGACTTCAATAGACACGGGATTTGCTACCATACTGCTTGTGGGAGGTTGGGCGGCGCCTGTAACTTCCCCTATTCGTTTTGCCTGTGCATCCTGAAGTTTTTTTTTACTGTACTGTAGGGGTTGTTTCCTTATGACGGGGGGAGGGGAGTCCGGGAGCCTGTATGACGATTTCCTCCTCCATTTTACTACTTTTAGTATTAGTTAGTTGGGGCAACAGGCACACTGCTAGTTGGGGTTAGGCGATAGCCATATGCAGGGGTGCAGGGTGGGGGGAGGGGTTTATTGTATTGTCTTGTTTTTGTTTTATGTCTTTGAATCCTATTCATATCCTGACAATGGGTGCCTTCCTAAATGGTTATCCAGCTCGGTGGGCGGACGGGCCCTGGGGGTCGTAGTGTTTACACGGTTTCTTACAATGCATGGCCTTTTAATTGTTGCGAGCTGGGTGTGGTCGTCGCTTTGTCCACTGCTCTTCTTACTAACTTCTCCTGTCACTCGAAAGTGCCTCAAACACGATAATCCTGGTACCTATGGGTGGTGGACTTTTGAACAATGTCAGTTAGACTGGATTTGAACTTATTGCATTTTATACGGCCGCACTCCAGTATTATTTCATGCGTTAGCCTATGCCTTGGGGATTACCCGTCTATTTCTCGCCAAATGTATGTATACTTGTAGTTCATTCCGTGAAGTAAGACACCTGTTGTTGATTTTTCCTGTGTTCTTAATTAATAAAAAGAAATATAAAAAAGAAAAACTGCTAGTAACAAAAAGATGTCTATGACAAAACCCACTGAACTATCTCGAATAAGTATAAATCTGATAGACTACAAGTTGTACTTTGCAGCAGGCACATTAACCCACTATGCTACTTTGTGATGAGTGAAAACGGTGTCTAGACAAAACATAGGACTCTTCAGCAAGTACATTAACCACCAGAGTTATCTTGCCATTAGTACTATGCTCTGAAAAAAACAAAAAACACATTTCATAAAAAAAAGTGCTCTTCCAGGGCTCACTCATGGCTGGGAGGCACCACAGAATGACCCTGCAAATATTTGCTGGTGACAGGTTACAGGTGGTGGCCACTGCAGTCACTAGTGGTATTGGATCTCAGCCTGTAGCGTGGGTGATATCAATAATGTAACCAAGTCGCTCAAACCTTCATCCATCAAAAGTTAAAAACACAAAGACTGCTGTTTTATAAGTGCCCCAAAGCTGTATCTAACTCTGAGATGCAGCTTTGCAGTGTCAGCTATAAATCTGTTAATTCTGATATTCAAATAATATTAATGATATTAGCAGCTGACAGCTTAGTTATCTCCAACTTCTAAGACCTTGAGGGCATGAAATCTCTCACATTCCACACTGACATGCTAGAATTTTAAAAGCTGTACAGCCGAAAATTGATGAAGCCAGAATTAATTATGGAGCAAAACCACAGGAGTAGACCGGCCAGGATCACTGTACGCGTAGCCTGTTCAAAATATCATTATAGCTCTTTTTATTTAAGTTAAATACTCAAACTGCATCTGTTGTGCAAGTTTATGTAAACGTTTCACATGCGCAAAACACAGAACATAGTTTTACAACATTTTTGCTATGTGTGTTAAAGGGCGTTTGTCAAACAAGCTTTGCTTCAGTGAATTTGATATTAAGAGCTTGAAATCTGCTACAAGAAAAATGAGAAAACAGAAAAAAAAATTCCATGCATTCTTATTGGTTTCATTGGATAGCCTAATCAAAAGTGCAAAACTCACATACACAGATTTAAACAACAGTTACATAGAAGGCTACGACCTTATTGCGCTAAAAATATTTAAAAGCAATAAATAGGTCATATAGTTTTCATTAGCTCCAAAATCTTTCCCCTATTTGATATCCTGGTGCAAAAGACTTTAGGGCATATTATCAAGTAAGATTTAGCCGCTTTATCGGCTGTTTTTGACCGAAAAGCGTCAAATTAAACATCGCCCTATCATCAAGAACACGCTAACGCGTGTTTCCGTGTGACAGCCGCCGTTTTGAATACGCCTCGCATCTCTAATGAGATGCAAAGTAGGCGTTCCTACATGTGAATACCTCCCATAATCAGCTACTCCATATTTACAAGGAAGCCATGGACCCGCATTGTGATAATAGGAATCGCGCTAAACTCCCATTATCGCCTAATCTAACGTCTGCTGAAATCCGGACTTAGCAGTATTCCCTATGGGAGGTGGATTGTATGTTTACATCCGCACTCCCATATCAGCGAGCTGAACAGTTAACGCTGCTCGCTTATCTCCTTTTATGTGGCGATAAGGGTCTTTTCCGCCGCTCTCGCTGGATTATATATTGCCCTTGAGTTATGCCTTGATGATAACGTGCTAACTCAGCGATTTAATTTAGCGATAGCCGGCTTTGGGAAGTGCATTGGAGCAGCATGGCGGAGGAGCACCGCCGCACTGCTCCTAGCCAGCCGTTAAAAAATAAAATAATAATAAGACGATTCTACTCTCATTTTATTTTTTAAGTGACTGGCTGAGACATGCATGCGTCGGGAGGGGTGGAGCGGGGCCATGACGGGAGGAGGAGTGATGGGCACTGTAAATCCACATGCCAGTTTGGGTGGCTGACTTAGAACGGGCAAACCGACTTGCACACTTAGGTTTCTCCAACCATGGATAACAGAGCAGACTCTCTGCCTCATCGATTATCAAATAGCCCGCTCAGGCCAATCCTCATAGCATGAGAGCAGAGTCTGGATTGGTTGGGGGGGTCTGTGATGGTGTCCCATGGACTGCCAAGGGTAGCAGTGGCGCACAAGGCGGCCAGCATCAGGTAAATCTTTTTTTTCAAATGTCTTATTAATCCCCCTTGCTGCCCCACCCAGCCACTGTTTAGCTGCAGCAGCCACAACTGACAGCATGCCTGCTAGAGAGCTGTGTGTGTGGTCTGCAGCCCACCGATCTGAGTACAACAGCTCAGGGGGTTAACACACTTGTGACAGAGCTTAGTTGTGCAACTTCTAGCTCACAGGTGCCAATCCCAATAAAATAGCTCAAAGGGTTAATGCTCCTTGCTGACAGTTTCCAGGTCCACTAAGTGTACTGGGCCTCTTAAAACACTCCTGACAAAGGGGCCGTGTTGAAGAGTTGAGTCAGCAGTAAATTGGGCAATCATTATTGCTCCCATTAAAAGCGCCAAGAAACCATACTGTTTGCAGCATATGTTAAAGGAGTAGGAGAGCTCTCCCTCAGCGAGGATGGCCGCGAGGATGCAGGTGATGGGGTGGGGGAGCAGGGTGACACAATGTATACGGAGGGCTGGTGGATGCTTCAGTTGCAAACAGAGGATGATGGTCCGTCGGCTAGTCTGCCGACTTTGGTGCTGGAAACCAAGGTTCGAGCCTCGGGGTCGCGTCCACGTCCTGTGATTCTGGGCAAATCACTTAATCTCCCCGTGTCTACCAAAAATGAATGTGTTCTTGTGTAATGTAACTTGTGCTCATGTAAAGCGCTCCAATACCTTAGGGTCAAGTTTGCGCTATATAAATCTGCAACAACAACAAAAAACAGTGGGTGTTCTGGATTACTGGGTACCGGGGCACGGGTGGTCATGATGCAATTTGTTCCTGATGCAAGATGCAGTGGTGTTACGGCGCTCCTCCGTTATCGAATCCAGAGGAGTGGGCTATAGATCAGGGAGCAGGTCGGGCTGACTGGAGAAGGGACAGTTTTTTTTGGAAACATGAAGGAAACTCCAACTTGAAAACTGAAAAAAGCATCTGGAAAAAATACAGTCATATCAAGGGATTTAAAAAAAATATTTAGAAATCACATGTAAAGTCAAAAAACTTAGGGGCATATTACCAAGCAATAGTGATAATAATTATCGCTATTGCTTGGTTAGAGACAAAATTTTACCGCTGAGCTGCGGCGATTTTTACCGCAGATAAACCTTGGTATGACCAAGGTTTATCGCAAATGCGATAAAAAATGGCCGCAATGCATGAATATCGCTGAAAAGTCAGCGATATTCATGCATTACCGAGCTAATGCTCTTAGCCATGTTATCCACCTCCCATTGGATAACATGGTGAAGAACTGCTCAGGGGCAGGTGTTAGCTTTTGGAGATATTCGCGCTTAGCGCGAATATCTCCAAAAGTTGATAATAGGAGATAGCGATGTTTGCGACTGTTTCCAGTCGCTAACATCTTGGCACGCCCACTTTGCATGTCATTAGTGATAAATATCACTAGAAAAACAAAGGGGGGTTGCTGCACTGTTCCTATGGTAAGTGAGGGAAGTGTTAGCTGGCATGACCACAGATGTTAGAGTAACATACTGGGGCATCCATTTTGTTGGATGTGATTGCCTCACACACCCCGAAGGATGTCATGCTTCATCATCGGCGGTTGCTCCTCGTCGGGGAGGCGGTGCAATCCCCGACGGGCTCACCTCAAAGAGGGGCTCTTTAGCGGAGATCTTTTTCCAACTGCCTTATGGTGAGGTGGGGGTGTGTGGGCTGGGCTAGGTGTGTGGAATATTAAAATGTAGCAAGGGGTACCGGAATTGAGTTTATTCTGGGGGTCCCCTGGCTGCCGTTAAAAAGTGGGGTTAGCTCACTAGGTGTCAGCAGGTTAGGTCAGGTGAACCTAGATGAGACTAAAGGTGATGTTGGTCGACATGTTTCACGCTGTGGGTATAATCACCCGCGATTCATCAGGACCTAAATAATGTGCAAGGGAAAACATGCTAGTGTCATGTATGTTGTTACCTCTGTGGGTTCTCCTATGCCTAGACATAGAGAAAAAAGAAGAAGGACAACCATTAAATGCTAATCTGCATATAAACAGTTCAAATTAATGCCAGGATGTTAACACTGTGTAGCATGCTGTTGGTGATAAGCAGTCTTGTATAACCGCCCAAGCATGCCTTGCAAAATGTGTGTGTCTCAAGTGCGTGGTGAGGAGCACACACAACAGTGAAGTTCGTGAGGAGGTTTGTGAGAGAGTGGTGGCTAAAATCAAGATTTTTAAAACCAATATTACAGGAAGAGTTAAAAATGCAGCAATTAGGAAGGACTGAACTGCTCATTTATTGTGGAATACGAGCAGATGTATTGTTTAAAAGGCACCTTTTGCAAACGCATGCACAACACTCACACGCAGTGTCCCAGCTGGGGAAACATAGGGCGGTATGCCTCCCGTGTCCCACTTACCTAATGGTTAAGAATTACATGCCACATGAGGGGTCGGCGGGACTAGACATCAGAGAGGAGCCCAGGGGTTTAGCTGGAGATAGAGTAAAATATAGCGCCTGTAGTTGGATAGTTGCTCGCGCTAATATCAAAGAGTTTTTTTGTTTTTTCTCTCTCCAAGCAAAGTCGAGCTAGCGTGGTAGGGGACCTCAACGCTGTCTCCCATCGTTAAATGCCTATCGAGTGGACTCACCTCCATTCTTCCGTGTCCGCGCAGTCAGACCTACCCTTCTCCGCCGAGCTCGAGTAGATGTGGGAGCTCGGCGGCCGGGGCAATTTAAACAGTGTTGACAGGTCGGCGTGTGACGGGGCGTCCCCGCCTCCTCTGTCAGGTCACATGGGTGGGGCGTGTTATGCGGCGGCCATCTTACAGCGGTGTGCTGGTGCGCTTGGCGCCTAATATACAGTATTATGCTTGCCACTACAACTATTTGTGTCATATAGAGGGGGTTGGAAAGATTGTAGGTAATCACCCCATTTCGTCGAGGGCAAGTCACCACTATTATGCGTGTGGAGTTGTTTTTTAAGAAGAAGGTCATTCTCTTCTATGTATGAAGAGTAGCGGCCATATTGTGATGGGCACAGAGTATGTTCCGGGCATGTGCTGACCGTTAGGGTTTCAAGAAAACGTGACAATCTGTTGTATTATGGTGAGCCCACAGCCTGCGGAGCATGTATGGCATTTGGGACACGTTACTCAGTGTGTGGTGTTGCGTTGCATAGTGTGTATTGTTGGCAACCGGGACTGATGGAAGAGTGATTGGGGTAGATCATTGTCGGCAATGTGGCAGCTGTTTACATGTGTAGTGGGCACCCGCCCTTAATATCCTAGAGTGAGTGCCACGGAATATCCTCGTTGAGACCCTGTTTGTCCGTAGACAAACGATGTACCCATCTCTGCTCTTTCCGGAACAGGGCATTACTCGGGCAGTTGGGGCTAGCCTCAAGCACCACCCATCTCATCGAGTCCTCATCATGGTTGTTTTCAACAAAATGTTTGCACATCTTTGTGTGGGTCTTTTTGCAACGAAAGTTGCTACGGTGTTCAATGATTCTCGTTTTGACTGGACGGGTGGTCATCCCGATGTATAGTAGGTCACAAGGGCACTTCAGTAAATATATACAATTTGATGTGTTACAATTAGTGTGGTGTCTGATCTCCCATTTGAAGGTATCAGAGAGCTGGATAGTCTTGAGTGTCAGGGTGTATCTACATACACCACACATACCGCAAGGATAATGGCCCGTTACTGGGGGAAGGTGCCACAACGTTTGTTGGGTATCTTTTCTGGTGCACTTAGGCCTAGTGCTGATCAGGATGTCCTTCAGGTTTTGGGACCTCTTGAAGGCGAATCTAGGTTCTTCTAGGGATAAGTCGCCAGTGTTGAGGATCCCCCAGTGGCGTCTGATAGTGCCCCTAATCTTGGTGGACAGAGGGGTGTATGTTGTTACACATGTGATTGGTTGATTCTCAACCGGGGTTCTTCCTTGTCTTTCTAGAAGCGCTTCTCTGTTATTGTTTTTAGCGCGTTTCCTGGCTTTGAGGACATCGCATCTGGGGTAGCCCCTGTCAAGTAGATTCCTTGAGAGGATTTCGGACTCCTTTCTGTAGTCAGATACCTTGCTACAATTGCGTCTTATTCTTAAGAATTGTCCGAAGGGCAAATTTGTGCGCAAGGCCCTCGGATGGTGACTCTTAAAGTGTAACAGACTATTGCGGTCAGTGGGTTTGCGGTACATGGTGGTGCTGATGGACCCGTCTCCTAGTCTTATTGTTAGATCCAGAAAGGCAATCTCCTTGGGTGAGGAGGCCATCGTGAAATGTAGGTGAGGGTTTAGAGAGTTGACCCAAACCAGGAAGGCTTCATGTGACATCGGTGGACCCTTCCATAAGATCAGGATGTCATCAATGAAGCGCTTCCACAACTTGATGTTTTCCATGAAAGGATTGGTCTCGTGATGTATATGCAGACCCTCGAACTTAGCCATGTACAGGCAGGCCACCGAAGGAGCAAAGGTGCTGCCCATGGAGGTACCCTGGGTCTGATGGTAGTATTTACCTCTGTATTCGAAATAATTTTCAGTCAGAGCCAGGGACGCACACTCCATAATAAAGGTCTGTGGGGTGTTGGAGTTCCAAGTTTCCTGGCTTAGTCTTTCCTCAATCACCTCTAGAGTGGCCCTCTGAGGAATGTTTGTGTAGAGGGCCTCCACATCTAGGGTGATCAGGAGATCAATCTCTCTTGTGTTCTGGATGTTGTCCAGAATGCGTAGTACGTCTGTGGTATCCTGGACGTAAGAGGGAATGCTTTTGACAAGGGGTTGGAGAAAGTGATCGCAGAATTGCGAAAGGGGCTCTAAGACTGAATCGATTCCCGACACGATGGGTCTCCCTGGTACTGGTCTCGTGGCTTTATGTATCTTGGGTAAGATATAAAAGTATGGTACCCTTGGGTCTTTTTTAACCAGGAAGTCAGCCTCCTTCCTAGTGATCCACTGTTCGCACTCTGCGCTAGTGACCAAGCTCGTAATCGTGGTTAGTAAGCGCGTGGTAGGGTCACTGGCAATGGGTGTGTAGTACTTGTTGTCACTCAGTTGTCTGATACACTCCAACTCGTAGTCCTTAGTATTCATAAGAACTGTGGCGCCCCCTTTGTCTGCCTGTTTGATAGTTATGAGTGGGTCATCAGCCAAAGATTTCAATGTGGCCATCTCATTCCTAGAGATGTTACAGTACGATGTTTTCAAGTCCAGTTTAGAGATGTCTTTGAGCACAGCTTGCTCAAAAGTGAGTACTTCATTTGGCACCAAGCCGTTGTGGGGTGTGAAGGTTGAGGGATTATGTAAACCAGAATCAACATTGGGTTCACACGGCCTCCCTTCAAAGAAGGTTTTCAGTCTTATTTTCCTGAAAAAGGACTTCAATTCCCTTGTTTGTTCGAATGGATCAATCTTGGGTGTGGGGACAAACCCCAGACCTTTTTGTAGGACATCTTCCTCATCATGTGTGAGGATGCGTCCGGATAGGTTAACCACAAGGCTTACTGTGGTCCTGACCGGCTCGTACTCCTCGTGTCCATCCCTTGGGGGCGTGTGTCCTCCCATTGTACTCTCTTTTCTGGTACGTTCCCTCTTTTTCGCCCGCGCCCTCTGCCCCAACCTCTGCCTAAAAAAGGTGGGTGTGTAGGGTTTGTTGGAGGATAGAATGGCGGGTATTGTGGACCAAACGGGGGCTGAAATTGAGGAAATTGGGGGTACTGCCAAAAAGGGTTACCAGCTGGTTGTCCCTGATTAGGGTAACCGTTGAAAGTGCTTTGCCCACGTCCTCTTCCTCTTTTCGCCTTCGGTGGCATCTGAGCGGGAGTATTATCTCCACTGCTATCGGAGCCACTGTTGGAACCCCTTCTCGACGAATTCGCGCTTGAATCAGAGTTGTAATTGGTGCCTGCGGGGACATAGTCGTCCCTTAGGTAAGGATAAACTTTCTCCTTAGAGAATTTTTTAATGTCCTTTTGCAGTTTTGCTATCTTCTGGTTCAAGAGGTATTCTTTGTGTTCAGTCATTTCTTTATTAATCTCTGCCAGTTTAGTTTTAAAGCCTGGATTTTGTACCGCGCTTTTCAGGGCGGCCTCGGCTGCTTGGATTTTGACCAGAAGAGCATCTGCTAGTCTTTTTGCAGTGTTTACGATGAGAATCAGGAGATCATGGGTACACTTCCATGAGACCTGTGACCACTCCACTTTGAATTGGCCATCCTCCCAGAATATCCTGGGGAAGTTCTTAACGATCAATCCATTCGGTGCTATTTTGGCCTTGAAGTACTGGGCCATCATAGTCCCGTGGATCGTTATCCTTATCCACTCCCGTTTCAAGTCCGACAAGGATTGCCACTCAGTGGTGTTACTCCCTGTTGCTGGTTCACTTTCAATGCCAAAGAGGGATGGTGTCCTCATAATTGCTGCAGCCTCCTCCTCGCCAAAACTCAGTCCCTGACCCTCCATGGTGGTGAAGTCCAGGGGTGCCGGTCTCGGTGGGGTGGAGTTCTCCACAAGGAGTGGAAAAGTATTAAAAGAAGAAGGGTTAGGGGAATGCCCAAGAGAATAGGACGGTTCCAAGGCCAATAGTTGGTTATGGATCCAGTGGGACTCAATTCGATTTGAATGGAGTCGGTTAGATGGGGGATATCGTCAAGTTTACCCGCCTAGAGAGGTCTCCCACGGTCGAAACCGTGCTCAAGTCTATATCAAAAGGGGAGGGAGTCAACGTAGTTGATCAATAGATCAACGGACACGGTTATCCACACTGAAAGGTGGAAGGTCCAGTTACAGCTTGTGTCCGTGTCTTACACTAGAAAAACAAAGGGGGGTTGCTGCACTGTTCCTATGGTAAGTGAGGGAAGTGTTAGCTGGCATGACCACAGATGTTAGAGTAACATACTGGGGCATCCATTTTGTTGGATGTGATTGCCTCACACACCCCGAAGGATGTCATGCTTCATCATCGGCGGTTGCTCCTCGTCGGGGAGGCGGTGCAATCCCCGACGGGCTCACCTCAAAGAGGGGCTCTTTAGCGGAGATCTTTTTCCAACTGCCTTATGGTGAGGTGGGGGTGTGTGGGCTGGGCTAGGTGTGTGGAATATTAAAATGTAGCAAGGGGTACCGGAATTGAGTTTATTCTGGGGGTCCCCTGGCTGCCGTTAAAAAGTGGGGTTAGCTCACTAGGTGTCAGCAGGTTAGGTCAGGTGAACCTAGATGAGACTAAAGGTGATGTTGGTCGACATGTTTCACGCTGTGGGTATAATCACCCGCGATTCATCAGGACCTAAATAATGTGCAAGGGAAAACATGCTAGTGTCATGTATGTTGTTACCTCTGTGGGTTCTCCTATGCCTAGACATAGAGAAAAAAGAAGAAGGACAACCATTAAATGCTAATCTGCATATAAACAGTTCAAATTAATGCCAGGATGTTAACACTGTGTAGCATGCTGTTGGTGATAAGCAGTCTTGTATAACCGCCCAAGCATGCCTTGCAAAATGTGTGTGTCTCAAGTGCGTGGTGAGGAGCACACACAACAGTGAAGTTCGTGAGGAGGTTTGTGAGAGAGTGGTGGCTAAAATCAAGATTTTTAAAACCAATATTACAGGAAGAGTTAAAAATGCAGCAATTAGGAAGGACTGAACTGCTCATTTATTGTGGAATACGAGCAGATGTATTGTTTAAAAGGCACCTTTTGCAAACGCATGCACAACACTCACACGCAGTGTCCCAGCTGGGGAAACATAGGGCGGTATGCCTCCCGTGTCCCACTTACCTAATGGTTAAGAATTACATGCCACATGAGGGGTCGGCGGGACTAGACATCAGAGAGGAGCCCAGGGGTTTAGCTGGAGATAGAGTAAAATATAGCGCCTGTAGTTGGATAGTTGCTCGCGCTAATATCAAAGAGTTTTTTTGTTTTTTCTCTCTCCAAGCAAAGTCGAGCTAGCGTGGTAGGGGACCTCAACGCTGTCTCCCATCGTTAAATGCCTATCGAGTGGACTCACCTCCATTCTTCCGTGTCCGCGCAGTCAGACCTACCCTTCTCCGCCGAGCTCGAGTAGATGTGGGAGCTCGGCGGCCGGGGCAATTTAAACAGTGTTGACAGGTCGGCGTGTGACGGGGCATCCCCGCCTCCTCTGTCAGGTCACATGGTTGGGGCGTGTTATGCGGCGGCCATCTTACAGCGGTGTGCTGGTGCGCTTGGCGCCTAATATACAGTATTATGCTTGCCACTACAACTATTTGTGTCATATAGAGGGGGTTGGAAAGATTGTAGGTAATCACCCCATTTCGTCGAGGGCAAGTCACCACTATTATGCGTGTGGAGTTGTTTTTTAAGAAGAAGGTCATTCTCTTCTATGTATGAAGAGTAGCGGCCATATTGTGATGGGCACAGAGTATGTTCCGGGCATGTGCTGACCGTTAGGGTTTCAAGAAAACGTGACAATCTGTTGTATTATGGTGAGCCCACAGCCTGCGGAGCATGTATGGCATTTGGGACACGTTACTCAGTGTGTGGTGTTGCGTTGCATAGTGTGTATTGTTGGCAACCGGGACTGATGGAAGAGTGATTGGGGTAGATCATTGTCGGCAATGTGGCAGCTGTTTACATGTGTAGTGGGCACCCGCCCTTAATATCCTAGAGTGAGTGCCACGGAATATCCTCGTTGAGACCCTGTTTGTCCGTAGACAAACGATGTACCCATCTCTGCTCTTTCCGGAACAGGGCATTACTCGGGCAGTTGGGGCTAGCCTCAAGCACCACCCATCTCATCGAGTCCTCATCATGGTTGTTTTCAACAAAATGTTTGCACATCTTTGTGTGGGTCTTTTTGCAACGAAAGTTGCTACGGTGTTCAATGATTCTCGTTTTGACTGGACGGGTGGTCATCCCGATGTATAGTAGGTCACAAGGGCACTTCAGTAAATATATACAATTTGATGTGTTACAATTAGTGTGGTGTCTGATCTCCCATTTGAAGGTATCAGAGAGCTGGATAGTCTTGAGTGTCAGGGTGTATCTACATACACCACACATACCGCAAGGATAATGGCCCGTTACTGGGGGAAGGTGCCACAACGTTTGTTGGGTATCTTTTCTGGTGCACTTAGGCCTAGTGCTGATCAGGATGTCCTTCAGGTTTTGGGACCTCTTGAAGGCGAATCTAGGTTCTTCTAGGGATAAGTCGCCAGTGTTGAGGATCCCCCAGTGGCGTCTGATAGTGCCCCTAATCTTGATAAATATCAAATAAAAATAAATATCACTGACATGCAAAGTGGGGCCCAAGATGGTCGCTATCTCCTACTAGCTGTCGCTAACTGGTGTTAGCGACAGCTAGGTAATAGGGAGATAATTTTATCTCCGCTTTCTTGGCTTTTAAAGCCAAAAAAGCGGAGATAAACCCCCTTGATAATATGCCCCTTAGGTTTTTCAAACAGCAACTCGTAAAATTACAAAATTGAATGCAGTTATGCTACCCCTCTCTGTGGGCACCGCCTCTGTGCTGCATCGGGAAGATACACTAGCTTCATTACCTCCTGCCTTGAAAGTACATTTTCTAAATTGATTTTGGAACTTTAGCAGTCATTATGTACCAATAGAAGTCAAGATATGAAGAAGTGAAGCTGAGCAGGCCATGAGGAATGTGCATCGTGTCTGCGTGAGCAGCGTTGTTTGTCTTTCATTTCCATGACGTTGTGGAAATGAAATATGGCAATGAGGCTCGGTTCGGTCAGAGTGCAAACGGCACTCCCCAAACTTGGCACCCGGTGCAAGGGCGCTGGTCGTTCCGCCCTAAAGCTGGCACTGCTTGCACCCTAAGGTAACTATAACTTGCGCCAACGCCATACACAGGTTTCTTATCAATAATTTAATGGCACATGTTGCAGTGCTGTTATCCATGATGTCATGAGTGATGTAATATGTGGGGCATTTAGCAGTTCATGGTGAGGGCACGAGTTATAGTTACCATAGCTAACTATAACTGGTGAATTTCAGTGATCTTGTATGTTTAAAACGCTACATTGTTCCTGAATTGGAGCAGGCCCAGCTCTCCTGTGGGGGAACATCCTTTACCACAAACTTTTACAACGTGGTACCATTACCACGCAGGTTTTACAACGAAAGTCGTTACAACGACTTTCGCTGGAGGGTGCTCTAGGATAGGGAATAGTTTAATTTACTATCCAACACCTTCCCTACTATCCACGGGGACTGGAGTTGGAATAGTAAATTAAACTATTCACTATCCAGCGCCCCCCAACGCAAGTCGTTGTAACGACTTGCGTTGTAAAACCTGCGTTGTAACGGTACGCGTGGTAATACCACGCGTTGTACCGTCATACATCCCTCCTGTGCCACTGCCTCGCTCCCTCCTGCTTTTGCCTCCTTTTACTGCTTTCTCCTTCCTTTACCCTGTTTCTCTGAGTGCTGTCTGCTGCTTCTGCTTCCACCCACTAAGGTACACCACCTCTGGCCTCCGAGCCCTGGACCCCGGACGCACCAACAACCCTGATGAACATCCACACAGCAGCAAACAGCTCCAGCGCCTCGAAACCCCCCTGGGTTTCGAGGCAGTATTTTAACCTTTGTTTGTCTCAGTGAATTTATATTTGATTTTAATGTAAAGTAATATTGTGTTACCGTACATAAAGTCAATGGGGCAGATTAACAAACCCCTTGCGCCGCTTTTACGCCGCCGTTGCTTCTTTTGCCAGAAGAGGCGCACCATCGCAGGGGGAGGCGTTCCGGCGCAGGTACGCCTCCCAAAAGTGGCTGAGTGAAATCTACAAGATTTCACTCAGTCACTTTTGGGCCCATGCTGCGTCAAAACCCTGCGCCTGCTTGAACCAGACATAAGAATTGACGCAGCATTGTGCACATAGGGCCCCCCAGAGCATTGCTGGAGCTGCATCACGCTTGCGACGCAACTCCAGCAATGCGCCGCTTTTACGGCACAGATGCGTGATGCATCTGTGCCGTTTTTGCCCCATGGTGCGCCGCACTGCAAATGCGGCGCATCAAGGGTGGCGGTGCTGCGGCACACAATTACTGGCGCATCCCTGCCGATATGCAGGGATGCGCCAGTAATTGTAAATCTACCCCAATATATATACTCCCACCTGATGCTTTCCTGTTTCCTGTTATCTATGAATAACTCTCTTTTTCTATTGACTTGGCAGACATAAGCTGGAACAAACACGAGTATTGTATTAATGCTTAGTGATTCAGTCTATCAGGCATTTTTGTACTCTTGCATTACATGGAAAATTACTAAGCTTTAGAAATACAAATACACTCTAGGGGTCTCTCCTTCTTTTTTCTGTAGGGACCTGATAACCAATTCAGCTCTGCCACAAAAGCTGCTAAAAAAATCAAATATCTAAACAACGTGCAGGGTGCTCTTTTGCTGTGACAATGATCTATACCTTTCATATTTATCAAAACAAGTTCTATCATCAAATGCTCTGCTGGAAACCTGCAGTCATAATTACTCATTTAATTTCTTTGGAGCTGTTTTCAATTAAAGTTTATCAAA
This sequence comes from Lissotriton helveticus, assembly GCF_964261635.1. Taxonomy (NCBI): domain Eukaryota; kingdom Metazoa; phylum Chordata; class Amphibia; order Caudata; family Salamandridae; genus Lissotriton; species Lissotriton helveticus. The sequence continues at coordinate 66,594,544 of NC_136064.1, forward strand.
TGTGTTTATCCTCTTAAAAGCCTCGTATTTATTTTTCCTAGAGGTTTATGTCGCTCAAACTCGATGTAAATGTAAATGTAAATGTACAGGAATTTATATAGCGCAAATCACAGAGCGGTTTCTAAGCGCTTGCTTAGGGAACCCGTCCTGGTATTCCCCTGTGAGATAACCCCGGCAGGGTATCCGCAAGGTGAAAGCCAGGCATCCCGCCGCGAGGGGCCGTTGTGGAGATTAAGCAAGCTATTGCCCAGAGTCGCAGAGTGTGAACCCGTGAATCGAGTAGGCACCGGAGCGAGAATTGTCGAGTCCATGGACATTTTAGGACTCAAGACCCCGCTGAGCCGGGAATTGAACCCTGGTCCCGGGCTGACCTCTGCTTCCAGGTCTGCCTCCTCTAACCAGTGAGCCACACGATCCAAAGGTATCAGAGCGCTTCACATGAGTACACGTTGCATTACTGATGGACACATTCATTTTTGTTAGGCACGGGGAGATTAAGTGATTGGCCCAGAATCACAGGACATTGAGCATCCCTGCCGAGACTCGAACTTGGGGGCTCATTATGATGCTGCGAGAGTGACGTTCGCCACCGCCGATCTGGCGGTGGCGAACGTCACAACATCCTAATAAGTGAAACCCCCGCCATATTACAATGGCGGGGGTTTCGCTGCAGACAAGTGCGTCCGCCGCTTTTCCGCCGGTCAGCAATCGTTACGATTGCCGGTCGGGTGGAATTGGCCCCTAATATGGTGGCGGTGCCTAGCAGGCACCGCCATCCATATTACGATGGTGTGTAGTGAAGGCTTTTCCGCCATGGAAAGGCTGATGGGGATGTTCTTTGGGGACCCTATGCTGGCCCTGGGTGGTGGGGGGGGGGGAGGTACCCATGGTACCCCCTCCATTTGCATGCACAAGGATACCAAGTGAGGATGCGCTTGCAGTGCGTACCATAAGTAAAACAATCAGAGTTAGCTGACAGCGACCGCACATGTTGCTTGGGAAACAAAACAAAGAAACAACCCTCAACCCTTTTTGGCGTCTAGTGTCCCCGCTTTGGTATGACACACTGCCTCTCCGTTCAATACTAAACCCCCCCCACCTGAGACCCCCATACGTTAACACACTCAATTGCTACTCTCAGCTCACTTCAAATGGTTTTCTCAACGCTTCTAAGTTGTGTCCAAAATAGTGGCAAACATTTGTAAAATAAAACCATTTCGGTTGCCAAATTCCAAACTCATGTTGCCTAGTTTTGGAATTTTTTTTGCATTGTAGTAATCATTGTCCTAAATATATCATCAGAAAATATAATATTGTTACAAGTACCAGCACGAGCATTATACAATGAGAAACGCAGAGAAATGCACGTCGGGGCAGATTTATGTTAACTGGCGCATCCCCAGGGATGCGCCAGTTAATGTGCGCCACAGTGCGCCACAGCTCCGCCACCCATGGTGCGCCGCATTTATAATGCAGCGCACCATGGGGCAAAAACGGCACAGATGCGTGACGCATCTGTGCCGTAAAGGTGACGCATTGCTGGAGTTGCGTCGCAAGCGCGACGCAGCTCCAGCAAGGCTCGGGGGTGCCCTATCTGACCAATGCTGCATCAAGACCTACGCCTGCTTCAAGCAGGCGCAGGCTTTTGACGCAGCATTGGCCTGAAAGTGACTGAGTGAAATCTTATAGATTTCACTCAGCCACTTTTGCGAGGCGCACCTGCCCCGGAACGCCCACCCTGCGCCGGAACGCCCACAAGCGGCGCAGGGCTTTACAACGTGACGCATCTGCCTAGATGCGTCACATTGTAAATCGTTCGTAGGGATGCGCCACGTTTACGCCGCCTTGCGTGACGCAACAGCGGCGTAAACGTGGCGCAAGGGCCTCATAAATCTGCCCCGTCGTGTAACCAGATACCTTTATTTTCCAGTCCTAGACTTTCTTTCTCATATCACTACTTTCAGATGTGATTGCCAAATTTTTTAACTAACTCACAGGGTAAAAATCCCAGAATCCAATGATTTGCTAATTAAAGGCCCAGGGCCGCACAGACAGGAAACAAGTTGTACCAGTGACATGGAGTTATCAAGTAACTCCAATTGTAAATGGCGAAATAACATTTTGCCAGCCATTCCCCTCAAATTGGGGCCACGTTTGTTCATGTTTGGAGGAACGGTGTGCCGATCTCCTAATGGCGCTCTCCTTGGCGACCTACTACTCTCCGCTGAAGAGCCAGTGTTGAACTACAGTCCGCTACACTGACTCGCCTCTGACTCCAAGTTACGGCTCAGTAAATTTGATCCCTAAACATTTGTGAATGGCAAGTTGTGGATTGGTTTGCTCTAACTTTGGATTTCAAGAGTAGAATCAAATTAAAAAATTATCATCACATTTAATAAAGGCATACATTCAAGGGTGCTAAAAGATTATTACAGGGAATAACACACACTTTTTCATTCGATCAGAATTGAAAAATGTATCACATTGATATTTGAGCTTTCTAAGAATTTTTGTCTTTTTTTTAAGAAAAGAACAGGAACGTGTAACAGAAACCACAATGAAAACAAATTGCTTTCCTATTTCAGATTTTCTCTACAATTAATCATCTCTGTGCAATCCATCTCGAAGAGCGCGGTATTGAATATGAATAAAAAGATCGAAGAAGCGCCTTTAGACAGCATAAATGTAATATTAGAGATGCATTATTTAATCCCTGCTCTGATTCATCATGAATGCGATCGATAAAGATGTCTTTGATAGGGGTTCAATGAGTTAATACTTGCAGTGTGTGATTCACCCAACAACAGTGAGCGGGAGATGGCTGGCAGGGGACACTGGAATACAAGGCGGATCTGCCAATGGCAGTGGTCCTATCTCACCGATAGGTCTGACCATACCTGGCCCACTCTGTCCCACTTAGATCAGCTCTACACCAAGAAAATTCAGCATCTGGAAGAATCTTATGGACCCTGGGATCAGAAGTTGTTTATTCTGTATTTGCGAGACACCGAAAGGCAGGCTTCGGAGTGGATTCCCTCACCACATAGCCGGATGAACTAGGCGTAGACGTTTTTATATTCATTTTTACCTTACGCCATGAATGCACGAGAACTCGAATTTGCTGCATTCTAGACTTAGACATTAGAGGTGCTGAAACCAATACAATACTTCTATGTGCTTTCCTCATTCAGCTACATCCGATACAATTATCCATGCATTCTTTCATCTCCGCCTGACCCCATTAAACCAGGTCATTCCTGTGCTTACGTTCTTACTCCCCTTTGATTCTATTACTGTTTGGTGTCTAGACCACATTTTGACCCTTCCCTCCCCATAAAGATTGCTGGCAGGTGCACTATAGACAGTTCGGTCTTAAACTTACATCTGTGTATGTGTGGTGGGGTATTCTGGACCTGTGTGGCACCTAAGAGACCCAACAGGTTTCCATGGATCCCTCATGCGGGTTCACCTAGAAGACTGTCTCTGTAGTCCTTGAGCATTGACCTCCAAACCATTGCATATGCACAGTTTGTGTGTTTTCCCCTCACTTGTGAGTCTGGACCATGCTACACATCAGGACACTTAGATAAAAATATTTTAGAACACTACCTGATAGGGTCCTAATGGTGCCCCCTTTGGAAATTCCCCAACGTAAGGCAACAGAACTCCTTCATGAAGCAGAGGAACATCTTAGTCATATCAAGAAGCTTTGGTGCACACAGTGCACCGTTCATAATCCTAGCTCTGCATTCACATATGAGTTTGCACTGGCCTTTGTGGTCAACGTACCTCAAAAGACCTCCCTCTACAGCAAGTACAAGCAATGACCTCCTCTAATTTTCATGCCTCAAATATTTATGGCTTAAGTGCTGACATTTTATTGATAGCGCTAAATTCTGATATCCATGTGCTTCATGACTACCTTCCAAAGGTCCTCCCTCTCCGACAAGCTCAGCGATTGACTTTTCGTCTCAGGGTGCTATTTTTGCAAACAGAATGTTTCTGAAAATGGAAGTATGTTACTTTCTCCTAGGGGTACATCATGCTTTTCATCACCAGTGCATTTTTAGGGGTGTGAGGCAAACTTCTGCAGCCTCCGTCATGCAGGGGAGCCCAAGCTATCCATCCCCAGCCAGATCCCCCCAATGTATACAATGGCAGAGGGTTTAAGGCCTGAGCCCCAATTTTCATAAAAATTGATCGACCCCGGTTTGGGAGTAAGCCTATTTTCAAACATAATTAAAGTCATGAATGTAAAACAAAAATGCACAATATGTTTTCAATAATGTTACAGTAAGAAATGCATCAGATTTAGGGATACATTTATAGAAGAAAGGCTTATGAGTAGTAGTAGGATGGAGATTCAACTATAACAATAAATGTCTGTAGTATTGAATATTTTAAATGATGCCTAGTGGAGACGTATTTGTATCTCATGGACCTTCGTCCATGAGATACAACATATCTCATGGAGACCCTGTTGAACTTTGATATGATACAATTGGTCGTACACTTGCTTGTAGTAATGGTGCAAACTTGCAGCCCCACAATCACATAGAACAACTCCTACACCTTGACCACTGTCAATTCTGTTTCCGTTCGCGTCATAGCACCGAAGCTGCCATGGTCCACATTGTCAACGATGCCCTGAGCTCACTCAACCAAAATTAATCTTGCCTCCTGATCCTGTTGGATCTGTCTGCAGCCTTTTCCGCGATCAACCATGCCACCCTACTTGACCTTCTAGAACATTGGATGGGTCTCTCTGGCACTGTGCTATAATGATTCTCCTCCTGTTTACACAACTGATTGCAGTGCTTCCTAATCAATCAAACTCTTTCCGAGTGGTCTCTGCTATTGCTGGGTATCCCTCAAGGTTCTATCCTCTCCCCAACACTGTTCAACCTTGATGTGGAGCCCTTTACTGAACTACTCAAACTCTCCCACGTCTCCTACCATATGTATGCTGACAACACTCAACTCTACATAAGAATAACCTCCATTGAGGACATCCACACCCTCAATGTCACCTTAACAAAAACTCATAACCACTTCAGGCTCAATGCTCTTAAAACCGAATTCTTACAGATTGCTCCACCCACTACAGCCCCTAATGTCAACAACTGGCTCCCTCTTCTCTCTGCTTTAAATTGCACTCCACACATTGTCGACTCCACCAAATTCCTAGGTATAACACTAAAGAAGGACCTCTCCATGCAAAAACACAACAGCACCATCACTGAAGGAGCTAACCGTCAGCTGCTTATCCTTAGAAAACTAAAGCCTTTCCTACCTATGGCCAACCTCACAACTGCGACTCATGCATTTGTGCTCTGAAAGCGTGACTACCGTAGCACTACCCTTGTGGTCCTCTTGAAAACCTTCCTTGCACTTCTGAAGGCTACCCTCCATGCTGCAACTAGGCTCATTATAGATTCATAAAAAATTGATCACATCACCCCTGACCTTCATGCACTGATTTGGCTTCCCCTCGAGGCCAGGATGCATTTCAAAATTGTCTGCATGGCGCACAAAGTGCTGCATCACAATGCCCCCTTCTACCTGTCCCAGAAACTGACTCTATCGGAAGAAAACAGATCCTCCACAAGCACAAGTTGCCTACTACTCAAGCCATAAAAATTCTAGAAAAAGAAAACCTTTATTCCTCTGGAATGGCCCCAAACATTTGGAACTCTCTACCCCCAGAGATCAGATGCAACCATCCACATCCCTCTTCCGAAAAGAAGTAAACATGTTTATATCCAACAAATTCACCTCTCACTAGGACTAGACAACCGGTGCCGCTACCCCACACCCTCCACATAACCTGTTCATCACTACATCGGGGAAAAATATGCCTCTACTCTCCCCACATCCCTCAGGGATCCTCGCTGAGTCCTACACTTTTTAATATGCATATTACTCCCCTCGTTGAGCTCCTTAGATCATTTGGCTGCTCAATGCTCTCCTATGCAGATGACACCCTGGTAGTTGTGTCGATCTGTTCAAACTCTGAAAAATTGCCAAGCACTTTAGCACCTCCATGAGAAATATTGTTGAATGGATGCAGAAAAACTGCTTGAAACTTAACTCGGAAAAATCGAGGTGATGCTTTTCGGTAATAAAACCTTCTTTTGGAATACATCTTGGTGGCCCTCCAATTTAGTTCTCTTCCATCACCAGTCGAACAACTACGAATTTAGGGGTTATTTTAGACACCAAGCTGGTGTTTACTGACCATGTGAATCAGGTAACTTCTGCATGTTTCTTCACATTGACGTTCTAAAGAACATTCACCCCTTTCTTCTTTTAGAGCTGAGAAAAACTGTAATCTCTGGCGTGGTCATTTTGAGGCTTGATTATTGTAATGCTCTTTATGTAAGCTCCCAGCAGGCATATTATCAAGAACGGCGTTAAAATTATCGCCTCTTTAGCGGCAGAAAACTGCAGCTAAATCGGCGATAATGGGCTAGATAATATGCCCTTGTGAATTCCCATAGAAGCCCATGTTCTGGTGTGAACATGGGCTTCTATGGGACTTCTCAACAGCATATTATCTAGCCCATTATCGCCTCTTTAGCGGCAGTTTCCTACTGCGATAATTTAACACCCTTCTTGATAATATGCCCCTTAGTAAGTTGCAAATGCTCCAAAATACTGCAGTGCGAGTGCTGATGAATCTCCCTAACTTTAGCTCCATCTCACAGAGAATCCTAGATCTGCACTGGTTGCTAATTAGGGAGCGGTTTAAATTCAAGGCCCTGTGCTGAGTCCATAATGCTCTTCAATAGGGTGTCCCTCTTTCTCTTCAAAAGACCTTCAAGTGGTATTCGGTTTCGGTTTCAAAAGCTTTATTACGACAATTAAGTCTTAAAGCACATACATATAACAGCTTAAAAAAAAGAACGAGTGCTTTAAAAACCATGAATTACAGAACATTAAAATATGCAGTATAAATATAATAAAAAGAAGAAAGGACATTTAATCCATTTGATTAGAAGGTATTAAAGAAAATCAGAGTGTAATACAAAGATAATTAATTAAAACTATTATTGTAATCAGGGGAGTTTAGGTGTTACTTAGCTTTAGATTCCACCAATGTGGTGCATACGTATACTCCATGACCAGCTTAGAAATTTAGCCATTACTATGGCAATTGGAGGTGCGAGATCGGAACAAAGTACTCTCATTGCCTCGGCACAGTTTCTAAGGCCCAGTGATTTAGCTATCGGACTTAGCCATGCTCGCCGAGGAGTAGAGTATACAGGGCAGACTATGAGGACATGGGGTACTGTTTCTGTTTGGTCTATGCAAAAAGGGCATTTGTCGCTCTCGCCTTTACCCCACTTTGCAGTAAATGATTTGATTGGCAGAGTGCCTATCCTTATTTGGAAATATAATTTCCGGTCACAGGGTTTAGTTATGGTGTCCCAGTATTGCTCAAGGAAGGGAGAGGATTTGAAGTCCATAAATTTACATCGTTAAAGATAAAGAAGATTGGCTGCGATATGTGTTGCAGAACACCATTTCCCAATATTTTGCCTTGACAACTTCTTTGGAGGGGAAATGCGCATTGGCAGGGTCTGTCCATGATACACTCATGCCCATCATTTCAAGAAGGGACTTGATTTCCTGAAGCCATTTGATTCTATGCTGGCTATCTGCCAGAATAACGTCCATAATGCCTAGCGCACAGTGTTTTAATTCCTTTGTAGACCAGAGCCTCCGCCAATATAAGAGGGAATGAAGTCTGGCCAGGTCCGCTACGGGTTTCCTGCCAAGGTCATACAACAACGGGCCCGAAGGGGTACTTTGTGGGACGCCTAAGATTTTCCTTAAAAATTTTGTTTCTGCAACAGAAATCGCCCCAAAGTTTTCAAAGCCCAACAACTCAGCCTCATACAACGTAGAACTCAAAACTTTCGAGTCATAAATTTGTATGACCGGACTTATAGGTTTAGTATGTGACAGCCTATGATTTGTATAAATAGCCCCTGCGTTTTGGTGAAATTTCAAAACAGACATTTGGCCCTTCCATCCCATATCTTTTTGTAAAGATATGCCCAAATATACAAAAAACTTAACGTGTTCCAAGGGGAGGTTATCAATTGTTATACCGCCACTAAATGATCTATGCTTGTTAAAGAACATACATGTTGTTTTATTATTATTAATTTCCAATCCCCGAGAAGTACAGAAATCGTTAAAACTCTTCGGGGCATGTTGGAGGCCGCTGGGGGTTTTAGATAAAATGAACATATCGTCCGCAAATAGAAAAATAGGTGTGTGGATACCGGCCACAGCTGGGGCATCAGTGGCTACATGCATAAAGGAGTCCACTATACCATTAATGTAAAGAGAGAATAGTGTTGGCGCTAACACGCATCCTTGGCGGACTCAACGGGCCACAGGGAATGAGTCTGTGACACTACCCTGATCACCCCATCTTATGTGGGCAAAGTTGTCCTCATGCAGGCGAATGATTAATGTTAATAACTCAGGTGCCATCCCCAGCTCAGATAGGACAGACCATACTTTGCTGCGAGGAACTAGGTCAAAAGCTGACCTGAGGTCAACAAAAGCAACGTAAAGTGAACCATTCCCCAAGACCACAGTGCGCCAATATAGTGTTATAAAACGAAGGATCTGGTCCACTGTGCTGGTTTTTGACCGAAAGCCCGCCTGAAAGGGTGACAGAATTCATGTTCGTCAATCCACTCCTGAACAATATTCAAGACAATGCGACCCACAACTTTTTGTAAGCAATCTATCAAACTTATGGCCTGTAATTTTCTGATCTCGACTTGTCGCATTTTTTAAAGATGGGTACAATTTCAGCCCCTTTCCATGATGTTGAGACTGAACCACCTTGAGCAATGGCATTAGCCAGAATGGTGATGTACTGAACCCAGTTAGATTTATCGTTTAAAAAAAGGTCAGCGGGAATTCCGTCAATGCCTGGAGCTCTACCCTCCATTACAGCTCCCAACGCTCTCTCTGTATCGGCCGGTACAAAGGGTGTATCTCTAAAAAGAGCATACACACAATCCTCCGGTGCCCTCACATTATTGTCCTTACAGGCATACTGAGGTTTGAAGAAATCCACCCACTGGAGTTTATCGACATGATTCTGCGGGCTTTCCGGGTGGCCCCCATTACCCCATTTGACTAGATTCCAGAACAATTTAGAGTCTCTATTTGTACATGCCACTCTTAAGTCCTGCCACCTTTAGATTAGTGATTACGACTCCTCTGAGGCGGAAGCTGGAGGACGAGACAGATACCATTTTTTAAAAACGTATTATTTTGCTTTCCTTGTGTTGCGCCTGATATTTGTGCTTTTAAACTCCCTCACTCACCCCTGTCTCGCCGCATTTCATCGCCCGCTCCACGCGCAGACGACTAGAATCTGACGCGTTGGAGGCAGGGCTTGCCGCCATTTTGGGGGTCTGAAGCAGTCAGCGCACCAGTGCTTGGATGATTCCCGCCCTCCCGCCTATTTAAATCGCTCGCTCCAGTGCACGCCCAGATTAGTGATTACGATTCCTCTGAGGCGGAAGCCGGAGGACGAGACAGATACCATTTTTAAAAACGTATTGTTTTGCTTTGCTTGTGTTGCGCCTGATATTTGTGCTTTTAAACTCCCTCCCTCACCCCTGCCTCGCCGCATTTCATCGCCCGCTCCACGCGCAGATGACTAGAATCTGACGCGTTGGAGGCAGGGCTTGCCGCCATCTTGGGGGTCTGAAGCAGTCAGCGCACCAGTGCTGGGATGATTCCCGCCCTCCCGCCTATTTAAATCGCTCGCTCCAGTGCGCGCCCAGATTAGTGATTACGACTCCTCTGAGACGGAAGCCGGAGGACGAGACAGATACCATTTTTTTTTTACTTATTGTTTTGCTTTGCTTGTGTTGCGCCTGATATTTGTGCTTTTAAACTCCCTCACTCAACCCTGCCTCGCCGCATTTCATCGCCCGCTCCACGCGCAGATGACTAGAATCTGACGCGTTAGAGGCAGGGCTTGCCGCCATCTTGGGGGTCTGAAGCAGTCAGCGCACCAGTGCTGGGATGATTCCCACCGTCCCTCACCCCTATATAGGTCATACCAATTCTTGTCCGCACAGCGGGCGGGCGCAGCTGGCGCGCCGGCGGCACGCCAAAGGCAAGCCTGTCTGCGCCCGTCCGCTCCCTGATGCGCCCAGCGGCCAAGAACCCTGCCCAATTTGAGCCAGCAACCTGCAGTCTAACCACTTACTCGTCTGAGGAGCTTCGTTGCTTGAATAACACCCTCCCTTTCTGTGCATCACTTGACTGCTCGCTCATAACGCCGTCTAAATGTCCACAGTGCAACTTCGCGTTTTCCTGCAATATTGCGCCTTCAGCGCCATTAACCTCCCCTTATAAGTTCTGGAGCAATAACTGCCGATCTCTGCCTAAAAACAGAGATCACATATTTGACCTATTAACCTCCTCCCAGCCAGATGCCCTGTTCCTTACGGAAACCTGGCTTCATGAGAGCTCCGGGCCAGACGTGGCTAGTGCCTTGCCGCCTGGATATGTTATAGTTAGGCAAGACAGAGTCACGGGGAAAGGGGGTGGGATAGCGATTATTTTCAAAGACATCTACTCCTGCTCTCTGGACGCTATCTCATTGCCGGACTGTGAAGCCGCAATATTCAAAGTAGCGGTCTCCCCTCAACTGACGCTATCGGGTTTATTGATTTACCATCCCCCTGACAAACCTACTCAGTGGCTAACTTCATTTGCTGAGCACGTAGCCCCCCACGCTATGAAGGCAGCTAATTTCACCATCTTGGGAGACCTAAATCTCCACTTAGAAGATACACAGAATGGCTTAAGCAGAATGTTTTTATCTGACTGCGAGGCCATTAATCTAACAATGCGCAACCGAGGCCCTACCCACCAGGCAGGCCACTTACTTGATCCTGTCATCTCCAACATTTCTTTTGATTGTCACCTGCCGCTGCGTCCCAGACAACCGATCCCGCACCTTGCCCCCGCCCCATGGTTTACGGACGACTTGAAAGCAATGAAATCCGAATGTAAACATCTGGAGAGATCCTGCCGTAAAACCTACGCCTTGAATATAAAACTAACCTATCGTTCAGCACTCAGGCAATACCATCAAGCCTGTAGAAAGGCAAAAGCCTCTTTTGTCTCAGAGTCAATCGAAAAGGCTATTAATCGTCCGAAAGCTCTCTTCTCTATGGTCAAGAAGTTAGCAGGCTCAAACACTGCCCCCACTCCGCCTGTGCTGGGGGAAACGGAATGCAATGAGATTGCTGACTTCTTCACATCCAAAATCGAAACCATCTACAAGGCCCTTTCCCTGGCTTCCCACAATCCCCCCTTTGACCCCCCTACTCTGGACTTACCGGGCCCTCCATCTCCGGAAACACAGATCTCAGAGTGGCCCCTGTTAGACTCCAGCTCGCTGTTCGCCTGCATGACGAAGGTCAATTCAGGCTCCCCCCTGGATCCAATTCCTATGGATATTCTTCGCCAGCTTTCCCCTGATGTTCTCCTAGTCATTCAAGAGCTCCTGAACTCTTCATTGCGGGAATCTATAGTCCCGGATGAATGGAAAAGAGCTATGGTAGTCCCACTCTTAAAAAAACCCGGCGCAGACCCCAAGATGCTCGCCAACTTCCGGCCTATCTCCTTGCTGCCCATGTTCACAAAAATCCTGGAGAGGCACATTAACATACATCTCACTGCTCATTTGGAGACTACAGGTTTTTTACATCCGTCCCAGTCTGGGTTTCGCTCCCATTTCTCCACCGAAACAACCCTCCTGGGGGTTACTGAGAACCTGCGCACTCGCCTTGATCATGGTGAGACCTCGGCGCTTATTCTTTTAGACTTAAGCGCCGCTTTCGACACGGTCTCCCATCCCATTCTCTTGAGAGCATTGAGAGCGGCTGGAGTGACTGGCCCTGCCCTTGCCTGGCTAGCCTCTTTCTTAAATCACCGCACTTTTCAGGTTGTTTCTTCCGGCTCCTCTTCCTCTGTTCGTTCATCTGCGTATGGTGTGCCGCAGGGGTCCTCACTGAGCCCTATGCTCTTTAATATCTACGTGAGACCCCTGGCAACCATCGTGGAAGACGCTGGTCTCTCCCTTTACTCATACGCAGATGATACTCAGATTCTTTTCTCCCTCTCAGAGTGGATGCAGGCGAACCTCTTGAAACTGAACGGAGAGAAGACAGAGGTGCTCATTCTGGGCAAGCAAAAGCACATCTGGAGCCCCGCACATTGGCCGTTAGAAATGGGCCCACTGCCCCTTCCAGTGACTCAGGTTCGCAACCTTGGCTTTGTCCTGGATGATTCGCTCTCCATGCGGCATCAAGTGGTCAAGGTGGCAGCCACCTGCTTTTCCATCCTGGGGTGGCTCCGGAAAATCTTATGGATGCTCCCACTATCATCGAGACGCCCGGTGGTCCAGGCTTTAATCACTTCTCGCCTGGACTACGGCAATGTGCTATACCTTGGAGTTACCTTGGGGCTTCAGAGGAAACTTCAGCTTGTCCAAAACTCAGCTGCCCGCCTTCTTTGCAAGGTCCCGTGGAGATCTTCCATCTCCCCCTTTCTTAAAGACCTCCACTGGCTCCGCGTTGAAAACCGAGTCAAATTCAAGACTCTGTGCTTTATGCACAAAATCAAACAAGGGTCGGCTCCAGCCTACTTACAGTCCCTTGTCCAACAATACTCCCCGTCCCGCCTCCTCAGATCCTCATCCCATGGAAACTTCTGTATTCCGCGCTTCAAACTGACGAGAATGGGCGGACGCTCTTTCTCCTGTGTTGCCCCCAGGCTGTGGAACTCTCTTCCGGCTACATTGAAACTTGAACCATCTCTGTTGAAATTTCGCAGAGACCTTAAAACCTGGCTCTTTTCTCAATAACAACTGCGAAGTGTAATCACTACTCTACTGGCGCTGGGAGACCCCTTGTGGGTAGCTGCGCGCCCTATAAATTCAACTACAATACAATACAATACAATACACCTATTCTCATCATACTCTTTTTTAGCCAAAACCTGAGTCCTCCTATAGTTATTTCGTGCCTCGCGGACTCTCACAGGATTCCTTGATTTAAGCTCCACCCCTAATCTATTTCGTGCTGCTCTACAAGCCTCATTAAACCATGAGTTCTGCGTCTGGGCAGTAATTTTTGGTCTAGGCATTCGCCTTACAAAGTGAGTGCGTAGCCTTAGGAAAAAAGAGTTATGGATGCCAGTAATTTCCTTTCGGAAATCGGGATTATTTTGCAAGCCAGCCTCGAGACTGGCTAGGGTGTCGATCATATCCTTATTAATGGCAGTCAACATTTCAGGACTCTCGACAAGTTTTGCCCATTTCAAATGCCGTGTGTCATTCGAGCAAATCAAGTCCAGAGTAGTTAGTCTCTCTCCGTGGTAGCTCGCGTTGAGTTGACCCCGGAGTTCAAAAGTAGAGCATAGAGGGTGGTGGTCGCTTTCCATACGCTCCTCTATGGACATGTCCTTTAGGAGATGCCAAAATTTCAGATTAACAAACAGATAGTCTATTCTGCTACTAGATCGGCCATTGTTGAAGGTATGGGCTCCATGAAGGTCCGAGGGTGTACGCCCATTTGCTGCCCTTAGCCTTTCTCTAAGCACAACCCCTTTAATTGTATGGCTGCATCCGTCCATCTGTTCACCGGAGGTAAGTTCAGCCTAGGGATACCCCACCTTTCATCCTCATCGCCTGCAAGGTCAATTTCACTGGGGCCCAATGGTTCGAAGGTTGTGTTGAAATCTCCGGCAATCACAACCATTGGGTCCTGGAAATGTCCATCGAGCAATTCCTCCAAGGTAGTTAAAACATTTGAGCTTTTGCCCCCGACCAGCCCCCTGACATAAACATTTTAAATATCTATTTTAATTGTAGGGCTCACAATAAGGCGTACCGCAAGAATGTCATTACTTTAGGTAACTAGAGGGTGGATTTCAAAGCCAAGATCTTGGCGTACCCAAATAGTGAGTCCTCCTGCCGGGCGATCCTTGCTTCCCTTTATAGCCACTGTATAAAAGTTTAGATAGCCTGGACGGTACATTGGAGTAAGTAACCACGTCTCCTGAAAGAGACATATATCATATAGTTCTACAAATTGTTGCCAATTGGGAGAGTTCACCCTAGCGCCCAGACCTGCAATGTTCCATGATAATAAAGAGAGTTTTCTAGGGTTATGTGTATTATTGTCGCTCCCATGTGCATCAATCACCGAAGGGGATTCGGGTATGGAAAAAACGACAGGGGTGCCTGGTTCACTGGACAATTTGACCTGTGTAAAAGTTCTATTGGAAGAACTCAGCGGAAAGTTTGGTTGCAAATTAGGCACCTGCTCATAGACCGGCAGTTCAGATGTTCGATCTGTGTTCAACACAAGTGGAATGCCGGACTTAATCGTACTTGGGCATGGTGATCTAAGAATGCTACCCGCTGGTGGTCAATCACAATCCTCAAGAGATGATAGAGGCTGAAATCTATTGCCCAGGGGCATACCCCCTGATGTTACAGGAGTTGCACACCCCCACCTCCATGCCAAAGCTGTTGGTTAATGACCCTATTCAATCTAGGCCTTTGGGGCGTGAAATTATTAAAAAAGAACTCCAGTGTTAGCGGGATTATCCAGGAGTTCCTATGTTGGGGGGGATAAAGATTGGGCAACAAATTAGGCAGTTCATCAGGTTGGGAAAAATGTATAATAATACAATCCCCATGAAAAAATCTTTTTGAGTTCCAACCCAGTGTACTCTCCTTGCCATAATTATTTCGTTGGCCTTCATACACATCCCCTTATCAGTTATATTTGCATTGTTCGCAACCCAGTGGAGACATTTGTTCATCAGATTTGTAGTAGTCTCAGTCTGCTCTCTTCTGAGGGGAGGTACGTTTGCCAAAACCAAGACCAGTGCAGCAGCAGCTGGTGGAGGATAGGGAGTCACTGGGGAAAGTTGCTCTGAGTAATTGTGCAAAGCTTTCGATTTTGGTGGACTGGACCCTTTGCGGCTGAGTTTATCAGCAACTGGAGGTAAGCAAGTATTGGGATCAATAGTAGATACGTTAGTACTTAATGCCATATGTATATTTAGTTGATCCTGTCCCAGCTGGGTGACTATGGGCAGGGAGCTGGTAGAAGCTGCCCGAGCTACTGCTGGCGCATCGTTGCTCGGGAAACGTGGTTGAGGGTCACAAACCAGAGGCCCAGAGAGTTCAGACAGGGATGGAGTAAGCACAGGTTCGCGACGATTTGTCTCCAGGATTGATATCCACTTCTCAATGAGGGAGAGTTTTTTCCAGAAAAGGTGCCATAACACAGTCGATTTTTAGTGCAATGTCCGCCCATATAGATGCCAAATTCTGGGCCGAAAGAACAGGAGGCTTTGCGGAGTTGCTGGCAGCTACTGGTATGAGTTTTTTGGGTTGGGTCTTGGTTTCTGGGGCTTAGCTTTCCCAGGCTCGGATGGGCCTCTGGTTCTGGTGCGTTGCCGAATTCGTGGTGATAATGATAACTCCTCGGATTCATCTTGCGAGATTCGCATTATGCTTCCCTCTAGTACAATACTTGTTTCCAAGCTAGGTAGAGGGGAAGCACTGGGGAGTTGGATCAAATCCCGAGGGATGCCTGGTGATAACGGTTTACAGAGCGGAGATGGTGAATTAATAGTGCCAGATGTTAGTCTCGGGGGCGATGGCAATTGCCCTGTTCCTAACGATAACCGCCTTTCAGTCCTTTCAATTTCGTGAGATAACACACTTGCTGCTCTAGTGAGATAGGAGTCCTGTGAGAAGTTGGCCTGATGTGCAGTGCTCACTATTCTAGTGATCACTATATATCAGTCCAAACAACCCTTATTGATGATTGGTTGTAAGTCAACCTTATAGACCAGCTATCCTAGTAGCATGGATACGAGCAGTCTAAGGCTAAGACTCTAGAGGGCGTGTTAAGCCAGCTGTTTTACCATCACATTACCCCTTGAACACCCAGTGAAAGGACACCACACAAGTTGTTATGAAAATAAACAGTGTATTTATTTATAACAAGACTACCCTGGCTCTTTATGAGACAGGGAGCTAAGCACACAACAAAACTCTTACGAAAATACTTTTAAGTTAGCACGTTACACAAATGCCCGAGGGGCACGAAAAACCATATACGCTAAAAGTGGAATGCGAATTAATAGCAGGTAAGTAACAGTTCTAATAGGCTTTGGAATCGCTAGGACTGGACTAGGGAATCGTTAGATTACTACTAGGAGGCCCAGGGGACTCGGGTGCAGAGTGTGCACTCTCACGCGGGATGCGGGACAAAGTCTATGGAAGCTAGAATTCACAAAGTTAGTGTTCACGGGCGAACCCGACCTGGTAGGGAGAAAACGACAGTGGATCCTGACCCTTGGATAGTGAGGCTATGCTGGGACACCGGAGTGCCGAAGTTACCTAGCCCAGGGGCTGCAGCTGCATAGGTCTGAAAAGACGTCGGGGATCTCGTTGCCGGACCAGGAGCCTGGAAGGAAGAAGTTGCTGGCAGGCGACCAGTGAAGAAAAGTTCGATGGATCCAAGCCTGGATCAAGGAAGAAGAAAACCTGAAAGCAGAGGGGACCAAGTTCTTGAATCACTAGCCAGTGATTAAGTGGGCACCAGGATGGCACCGGGCGAAGTCACCGCAGTCAGGTGAGTGGGCGCTGCTGGGCTCTGCAGTCTCTCGGACCAGGAGGCGTTGTCGGCGACCAGGATGGAGGTGCGAGCTGTCCCACGAAGGATGAAGTCGTTGGCGTCGAAGTTACCCAGGATTGGGCAACAAGCCTTGGCTAATTCAAGCCCACGCGGTGGACTCAAAATGGCGTCTTGAGTGGACCAGGAGGGTCCGGGGTGCTCCTCTTCTGGAAGGGAGCAAGGGCCAGTCTGGAGCAACCAGACCAGCAGCAGAAATGTTGTCGGGCGTCGTCAGGAAGGCCACAAGCCAACGGGCTAGTAGCCAAACAACGCGGTGAGCAGCTGAAAGCAGAAGGGCCCCACGCAGATCGTGGAGATGCTGGGGGGCTGCACTTCGGAGCTGGAGCTGCTCAGAGTCGGGGCTTCTCGGACCCCAAAGCACTCACCAGTAGATTACTCGGCGGGCTGGCTGGAAAGAAGTCGTGCAGTCTTGCAGATGGCCGGTCCCTTGAGGTCTCGTCGCACCCACGGTTCTCAGCTGGGCTGTAGAGGTGGGTAGAGGTCAGAGGTGCCAGGGAAGCCGGTTCTCGTCGAGCTGGGCAGTCGGATTCCGGAGGAAGGACTTACAGCAGACCGCAGTGTTCTTGGATGGTGCCTGCGGATGCAGGGTGACTACTCCTTAGTCACAAGGGAGAAATCTTAGGAAGAAGTCTTGAGTTCCTTTCGCAGAAAGTAGTTAT
Source organism: Lissotriton helveticus (assembly GCF_964261635.1). Lineage (NCBI taxonomy): Eukaryota > Metazoa > Chordata > Amphibia > Caudata > Salamandridae > Lissotriton > Lissotriton helveticus. Next base: position 66,611,987 of record NC_136064.1, read on the forward strand.
AGGATTCAAAGATGATCTGATTTGGAAGGGGGCCAGTCTCTACCTTTATCCTGTAAAAAGGGGCTGGCACGCGACTAAGTCCTGCCCTATGGGTGGGACTAGGAGGGGGGTGGTTACACCCACTTCCTTGGCGGGCTTTTCCCCAGCACAGGGTCTGGAGTGACCCTGGAACTGGTTCCAGCCAGCCTATGCACAGTGAGCACCGGGGTGCCACGTGCAGTCACCTTCCTCTAAAGCCCTGCCTACCTACAATACACAAAACCCTGTCTGGGACGGTGCTGGCACCGCCCCTGGCAGGAAACCCTTTGTCCTTATCTCCTGCTCTGGGAGGACTCCCAGCAGCAGGAGGGCAGACTTGTGTCTCGGTGGCAGCATCCATTTTGTGGATGCTAAGGCTCTGTCTGACTTTTAACCGGGTTATAGGTTACAGGCATGTCGTGTCCCTCTAGAAGGGTGGAATGCTAACCCCGTCGCCAGAATTGGCGAGGGGTTAGTATTCCAATTCGTATGACACCTTACTCGACATGTTTTGATAAAGCGATACCAGAGTTGGCACATAACCGCGAGGATTATAATGCACTTAAGAGTATATGGTATGCGATATCATGGAAACGGCTAAGGGATGGATCCCGAAAGCCGCAGACAGGCTCAGCTCCTGCTAGAGCACCATCTCACACGATTCCAAGCACTCTGCCTTCAGGATGGTTAAGGCCTGCTAGAGGAGTGACTGATAGGAGATCTGTGTGTCCATTTGTAGGGTTAGATATAGGTATACTATATCTAAAGCAAAGGGTGAGTACACCACCTTGCCCCAGCTGTCGTGCAGCCAGTTGTGTCAGTTTTAGTTAGTCAATCCAGGGGTGGCATAATACATGCTTCAGCCCCTGGGAGACTTCTGGGTGCACCTCAGCCCTGGGTACAGGGACTTGGAGAGGGCCCAGTGCCAATTCAGTACCTGAGTACAATTTGGATAGAGAGAACAGCTAGGCTGTGGGTCTGATTAGCAGGCCCACAGCCAGGGAAAGTCGTAAACCAGTGCAGCAAAAAGCAAAAATCTGGGTGATCATAGGATTGCAGACCCTACTCTCCTACATGACCCCCCCCCAAACTTTGGGACAATAAGCTAACCTTGACCAGGTGAGTCTTCTTGCTCTAAGTGGAAATACCTGGAGAGCCCATCAGCATTGCTGTGATCAGTCCCAGGTCTATGCTCCACTGTAAAATCCATCCCCTGTAGGGAAATGGACCACCTAAGCAGTTTGGGGTTTTCACCCTTCATCTGATTTAGCCACAAGAGGGGCTTATGGTCTGTCTGAATGGTGAAGTGAGTGCCAAACAAGTAGGCCCTCAGCTTCTTCAGGGCCCAGACCACAGCAAAGGCCTCCCTCTCAATAGCTGACCAATTTTTCTCTCTGGGTGTCAACCTCCTACTAATGAAAGCAATAGGCTGATCATTACCATCAAAATTCAGTTGAGACAGAACAGCTCCCACACCCAACTCAGAAGCATCTGTTTGGACAATGAATGGCTTGGAGTAATCTGGACTCTTGAGGATAGGTGCTGTGCACATGGCCTGCTTTAGGTCATTGAATGCTTTCTGACAGCTTGCTGTCCACTGAACTTTCTTTGGCATCTTTTTGCTTGTCAGGTCATTAAGGGGGGTCACTATGGACCCATAATTTCTGACAAACTTCCTATAGTACCCAGTCAGGCCCAAGAAAGCTCGAACCTGAGTCTGGGTGATTGGAGGAGTCCAGTCCTTGATGGCCTGTATCTTACTCTCCAGTGGCTGAACCTGGCCTCCACCTACAAGGTGGCCCAGGTATACAACCTGTGACTGCCCTATCTGGCACTTGGTGGCCTTGATAGTGAGGCCTGCCTTTTGCAGGGCCTCTAACACTTTCCTCAGGTGGACCAGGTGATCCTCCCAGGTGGAGCTAAAGACAGCAATATCGTCAAGATAAGCTGCACAGAAGTCATCCAGCCCAGTGAGGACTTGATTCACCAACCTTTGGAAGGTGGCAGGTGCATTTTTCAGTCCAAAGGGCATTACCACAAATTGATAATGCCCTCCAGGGGTAGAAAATGCTGTCTTAGGTTTGGCTTCCTCAGCTAACCTGATTTGCCAATACCCAGCTGTCAAATCAAATGTGCTTAAGAAGTTGGCAGAAGCCAATCTATCTATAAGCTCATCTGCTCTTGGTATTGGGTGGGCATCAGTCTTAGTGACTGCATTGAGGCCTCTGTAGTCTACGCAAAACCTCATCTCTCTCTTACCACCCTGGGTGTGAGGCTTTGGCACTAGAACTACTGGGCTAGCCCAAGGGCTATCTGAGGGCTCAATGACTCCCAGTTCCAACATTTTCTGCACTTCAGTTTTGATGCAGTCTCTAACATGATCAGGCTGTCTGTAGATTTTACTCCTGACAGGCAGACTGTCTCCAGTGTCAACATCATGGGTACACCAATCAGTTTGGCTGGGTGTCAGAGAGAACATATGTCGAAAGGATTGCAGAACTTGCCTGCAATCCTGTTGCTGATGTTCAGTGAGGCTGCCACAAAAGACAACACCATCAACTGACCCATCATCAGGATTCTGAGTGAGCAGGTCTGGGAGAGGGTCACTCTCTTCCTCCTGTCCCTCATCTGTGGCCATGAGCAAGCTCATGTCCTTCCTGTCAACATATGCCTTGAGCCTGTTAACATGGAGCACTCTGAGAGGGCTCCTGGGAGTTCCAAGGTCCACCAAGTAGGTAACCTCTCCCTTTTGCTCAATGATGGTGTGGGGCCCAGACCATTTGTCTTTCAGAGCTGCTGGGGCCACTGGCTCCAGCACCCACACCTTCTGTCCTGGCTGGTACACAGTCAGTACAGCCTTTTGGTCATGCCAAGCTTTTTGAAGTTCCTGGCTGGCCTCAAGGTTTTTAGATGCCTTTTCCATATACTCAGCCATCCTGGAGCGGAGACCAAGTACATAGTCCACTATGTTGGTTGCAGGCTTTTTGAGAGGTCTCTCCCATCCTTCCTTCACCAAACACAGGGGTCCTCTTACAGGATGCCCATACAGAAGCTCAAAAGGGCTGTAGCCAACCCCCTTCTGTGGGACCTCTCTGTAAGCAAACAAGAGGCAGGGGATCAGGACATCCCATCTTCTCCTAAGAGGTTCAGGTAGTCCATGAATCATCCCTTTCAGGGTCCTGTTGAATCTCTCAACAAGCCCATTGCATTGTGGATGATAGGGTGTGGTGAACTTGTAGTTCACACCACACTCTTTCCACATGGCAGTCAGATATCCTGACATGAAGTTTGTACCTCTGTCAGAAACGACCTCCTTAGGGAAACCCACTCTGGAGAACACTCCAACTAGGGCTCTTGCCACTACAGGGGCTGTAGTGGTCCTAAGGGGAATAGCCTCAGGATACCTGGTGGCATGGTCCACCACCACCAGTATAAACTTGTGTCCTGATGCTGTCTGGGGTTCCATTGGACCAACAATGTCAATCCCCACTCTTTCAAAGGGAACCCCCACCACAGGTAGTGGTATGAGGGGGGCCTTTGTTGTGCCACCTGACTTACCACTGGCTTGGCAAGTGACACATGAGCGACAAAACTCCTTGGTATTCTCATTCATATGGGGCCAGTGAAAGTGTGAGACAAGCCTGTCCCAAGTCTTTGTCTGACCTAAATGACCTGCAAGGGGAATCTCATGGGCCAAGGTGAGAAGGAAACCTCTCAGAGACAAGGGGATGACCAGCCTCCTGGTTGCACCAGGCTTGGGGTCTCTTGACTCAGAGTACAGGAGTCCATCTTCCCAGTATACCCTGTGGGCACCTGTGGCATTCCCTGCAGCCTCAGCAGCAGCCTGCTGTCTGAGGGGTTCAAGGGAAGGGCAGCTCAACTGTTCCTTCCCCAGGTCTGCTCTGGAGGGTCCCCCTGAGCCCAGAAACTCAACTTGATCAAGTTCAAGCTCTTTAGGCTCAGTTTCCCTCAGCTCTTCTAGATCAGCCTCCTCAGAGACTTGATCCTCAACCTGGGGCAAGGGGGAAGGCAAAGCCTTACCCTTACTGCTCTTCTTCTTGGAAGGTGTCTGGTCCATAATTTCAGGATCCAGCACCTGTTCAGTGGGGCATCTTCTGGCCTGTGACCTAGTCACAGCAAGCACATGTGCTGGCAAGCCTAACATCTCCATGTGAGTCCTCTGCTCCACTTCTGACCATTGTGATGACTCCAAATCATTGCCCAACAAACAATCAACTGGGAGGTCTGAACTGACTACAACTTTCTTTTGTCCCTTCACTCCACCCCAGGAGAAAGCTACAATTGCCACACTATGACTAGTAGTGACATTGCTGGCATTGGTCACCAGGAAATCAGTACCTGGCATGATCTGTCCAGGGTCCACAAAGTTAGGTGTCACCATGGTGACACTGGCACAAGTGTCCCTATAGGCCTGAGCCATCTTGCCATTAATCAAAGGTGTCTGCCTGTATTTGCCCAAAGTATTGGGACTTATTTCAGGGGACATATCCATATCCCCTGTACAGACAAGGACAGCCTGAGTGAGTGTGCCAACTAAGTTGTCAGACCCCTCAGAACCCAAGGTTAACCCAACTAATGCCTTGGGAGTGACACTACCACTACTGACTGTACTAGGGGGTGCAGTTGCTTTAGGAGCTGTAGTGGCAGGAGTTTGTCCTCCTCCTCTTTTGGTGCACTCACTAAACCAGTGAGATTTACTTTTGCAGTACTGGCACCACCTTTTTGACTGGCCTTCTTGAGTCTTCTTCTTCTGGGAAGCCTGACCCCCACCCTCTTTGGTTTGTTGGGGACCTGGTGAAGACTTCTGGTCATTTTGCTCATTCTTAACATTACCCTTCTGGTCTGCTTTCTTCTGACCACCCTGGTTCTGGTTCTGGTTCTGCTTGATCCTTGTCCTGACCCATTTGTCTGCCTTCTTTCCCAATTCTTGGGGAGAGGTCAGATCTGAATCAACAAGGTGCTGGTGCAGCAACTGGTTCTGACAATTGTTCAAAATTTGTTCTCTCATCATTAGATTATACAATCCTGTGTAATCTGTAACCTTGCTACCCAGCAACCAGCCCTCCAAAGCCTTAGTGGCACAATCCACAAAATCAGACCAGTCCTGAGACTGAGTTTTCTGGGTGTCTCTGAACAGCAACCTGTACTGCTCAGTGGTTAAACCAAACCCATCAACCAGTGTATTCTTCAGGACCTGGTAATTGTTAGCATCCTCCACTCTTGTAGTGAGGAGCTTATCTCTACCTTTACCATCAAAGGAGAGCCACAGTATAGCTGCCCACTGACTCTGGGGAATGTTCTGCACAGTGCAGGCCCTCTCCAGAGCAGCCATCCATTTCTGGATGTCATCCCCTTGCTTAAAGGGGGGCACTATTTTAGTCAGGTGTTTAGTATCTAAACCCTTCTCTCTATCTCTTGGGAGATTGCTGCCACCAGTGGGAGCTAGCCCACTCATCTGCTGCTCTCTTGCCAGGGCAAGCTTCTCTTTGGCCAGGGCAATTTCTTCCCTTTCAATCCTCAGTTCAGCTTGTCTCATCCTAGCCTCATGCTCCTTTCTCTGAGGGGAAGTAAATCTCCTCTGTGGAGGATTCCTTCTCCCCTGAGAAGAGGCATTAGAGTGCAGAGATCTATTGGAGTCCCTAGAAAGAGATCTATCTCTCCTAACTCCAAGGTTAGGCCCACTTCGGGTTAGTACTGGGGGGCCCCCAGATCCTAGCCCAAGTAAGTCTAAGTTGGTCCTAGTTAGCCTTCTGACTACCTCAAGACCCTTGTCTACCTCATCCCCAGAGAGTACCTCCTGATCCTCCTCCTCAACTGCTGAATCAGTGTTGTGGAGATCTGGATCCCCAGAGGTTCCCTCTAAGGCTGGCATGTTCTCATGTAACTGAGAAAGCTTTCTGGCATCATATGTCTCTAAGAGACCTATCAGAAAGGAAGTGGTGGGGTTAGACCCCTGCTTCAGTTTCCTGGAGACACAGATCTGTCTCATCTCATGGAAACTGAGAGCTGCATATCTTGAAGTGACCTGTGGAGGGTCAACACTGACCAGGGGAGTCTCAGTAGAGTCCTCCTGAGTCGACATGCTTTTCTAGTGAGGTGTAAGTGGTGCACTTACCTACACTATATGTTTGCCTACTGATCCCTTGCTAGAGTTGTAGTTTAGGGTGTGCTAGGCCCTAGGAGCTACAACAGCTGGTTCAGTAGAACTCAGAGTATTCTAAGCTAAGTTATATGTACCTTTAGTACTTATGTGATCTTTCACAAGATATTCTTAGGATATGTGTGGTAAAACAACAGCAAGCTCAAATCCCACCGCTGCCACCAATGTGAGAAGTTGGCCTGATGTGCAGTGCTCACTATTCTAGTGATAACTATATATCAGTCCAAACAACCCTTATTGATGATTGGTTGTAAGTCAACCTTATAGACCAGCTATCCTAGTAGCATGGATACGAGCAGTCTAAGGCTAAGACTCTAGAGGGCGTGTTAAGCCAGCTGTTTTACCATCACATTACCCCTTGAACACCCAGTGAAAGGACACCACACAAGTTGTTATGAAAATAAACAGTGTATTTATTTATAACAAGACTACCCTGGCTCTTTATGAGACAGGGAGCTAAGCACACAACAAAACTCTTACGAAAATACTTTTAAGTTAGCACGTTACACAAATGCCCGAGGGGCACGAAAAACCATATACGCTAAAAGTGGAATGCGAATTACTAGCAGGTAAGTAACAGTTCTAATAGGCTTTGGAATCGCTAGGACTGGACTAGGGAATCGTTAGATTACTACTAGGAGGCCCAGGGGACTCGGGTGCAGAGTGTGCACTCTCACGCGGGATGCGGGACAAAGTCTATGGAAGCTAGAATTCACAAAGTTAGTGTTCACGGGCGAACCCGACCTGGTAGGGAGAAAACGACAGTGGATCCTGACCCTTGGATAGTGAGGCTATGCTGGGACACCGGAGTGCCGAAGTTACCTAGCCCAGGGGCTGCAGCTGCATAGGTCTGAAAAGACGTCGGGGATCTCGTTGCCGGACCAGGAGCCTGGAAGGAAGAAGTTGCTGGCAGGCGACCAGTGAAGAAAAGTTCGATGGATCCAAGCCTGGATCAAGGAAGAAGAAAACCTGAAAGCAGAGGGGACCAAGTTCTTGAATCACTAGCCAGTGATTAAGTGGGCACCAGGATGGCACCGGGCGAAGTCACCGCAGTCAGGTGAGTGGGCGCTGCTGGGCTCTGCAGTCTCTCGGACCAGGAGGCGTTGTCGGCGACCAGGATGGAGGTGCGAGCTGTCCCACGAAGGATGAAGTCGTTGGCGTCGAAGTTACCCAGGATTGGGCAACAAGCCTTGGCTAATTCAAGCCCACGCGGTGGACTCAAAATGGCGTCTTGAGTGGACCAGGAGGGTCCGGGGTGCTCCTCTTCTGGAAGGGAGCAAGGGCCAGTCTGGAGCAACCAGACCAGCAGCAGAAATGTCGTCGGGCGTCGTCAGGAAGGCCACAAGCCAACGGGCTAGTAGCCAAACAACGCGGTGAGCAGCTGAAAGCAGAAGGGCCCCACGCAGATCGTGGAGATGCTGGGGGGCTGCACTTCGGAGCTGGAGCTGCTCAGAGTCGGGGCTTCTCGGACCCCAAAGCACTCACCAGTAGATTACTCGGCGGGCTGGCTGGAAAGAAGTCGTGCAGTCTTGCAGATGGCCGGTCCCTTGAGGTCTCGTCGCACCCACGGTTCTCAGCTGGGCTGTAGAGGTGGGTAGAGGTCAGAGGTGCCAGGGAAGCCGGTTCTCGTCGAGCTGGGCAGTCGGATTCCGGAGGAAGGACTTACAGCAGACCGCAGTGTTCTTGGATGGTGCCTGCGGATGCAGGGTGACTACTCCTTAGTCACAAGGGAGAAATCTTAGGAAGAAGTCTTGAGTTCCTTTCGCAGAAAGTAGTTTCAGGATTCAAAGATGATCTGATTTGGAAGGGGGCCAGTCTCTACCTTTATCCTGTAAAAAGGGGCTGGCACGCGACTAAGTCCTGCCCTATGGGTGGGACTAGGAGGGGGGTGGTTACACCCACTTCCTTGGCGGGCTTTTCCCCAGCACAGGGTCTGGAGTGACCCTGGAACTGGTTCCAGCCAGCCTATGCACAGTGAGCACCGGGGTGCCACGTGCAGTCACCTTCCTCTAAAGCCCTGCCTACCTACAATACACAAAACCCTGTCTGGGACGGTGCTGGCACCGCCCCTGGCAGGAAACCCTTTGTCCTTATCTCCTGCTCTGGGAGGACTCCCAGCAGCAGGAGGGCAGACTTGTGTCTCGGTGGCAGCATCCATTTTGTGGATGCTAAGGCTCTGTCTGACTTTTAACCGGGTTATAGGTTACAGGCATGTCGTGTCCCTCTAGAAGGGTGGAATGCTAACCCCGTCGCCAGAATTGGCGAGGGGTTAGTATTCCAATTCGTATGACACCTTACTCGACATGTTTTGATAAAGCGATACCAGAGTTGGCACATAACCGCGAGGATTATAATGCACTTAAGAGTATATGGTATGCGATATCATGGAAACGGCTAAGGGATGGATCCCGAAAGCCGCAGACAGGCTCAGCTCCTGCTAGAGCACCATCTCACACGATTCCAAGCACTCTGCCTTCAGGATGGTTAAGGCCTGCTAGAGGAGTGACTGATAGGAGATCTGTGTGTCCATTTGTAGGGTTAGATATAGGTATACTATATCTAAAGCAAAGGGTGAGTACACCACCTTGCCCCAGCTGTCGTGCAGCCAGTTGTGTCAGTTTTAGTTAGTCAATCCAGGGGTGGCATAATACATGCTTCAGCCCCTGGGAGACTTCTGGGTGCACCTCAGCCCTGGGTACAGGGACTTGGAGAGGGCCCAGTGCCAATTCAGTACCTGAGTACAATTTGGATAGAGAGAACAGCTAGGCTGTGGGTCTGATTAGCAGGCCCACAGCCAGGGAAAGTCGTAAACCAGTGCAGCAAAAAGCAAAAATCTGGGTGATCATAGGATTGCAGACCCTACTCTCCTACAAGTCCAGAGTTGTAACAGCCCCCACCCCCGAATCCTTACTCGCACTATCATTCTTCCACTGCTAATAAGGCAGCGGTCCCCAGAACCAGAAAGGCCCAATGGAGAGGAAGAAGTTTTTCCCATACCACCTGCAAATGGTGGAATGTACTGCCTGGCCATTTTACGGCACAGTCTAATCTGATTAGTTTTAGAAAACAATTAAAAACTTGGCTGTTCCGCCTGGCTGTTGATTAGGTTCCTGTTGCCTTTCTCTTTCAGACACTGTACAGACCCAGCTCCAGGACGCTTATTTTTGATATTTTCACGCTCTACAAAATGTATCGACATAACCTATTTAATTTTATACCTGACACTCTGTTGGTTATATTTAGAAATATGTAAAAGGAGGCTATTTTTCTTGGACGTTTTTAATAAAATGATAAAGTGTTTATATTTTGTAATTTGTATAATGGCACTTCTGAACCCATTTATCAACTGGAGGTAACATTCCTTCATTTCATAGAACATAGAGGAAAAAAACACAAAATAAACCCACGGTGCTTCTCAATGTGGGGAATTGGTGCATGGACTGGTGGGAAAGGCACAGCCTAGCACAGCTTCACCAGAATGCAAATTGTGATTTATTCCACCTCATGCTTTTTCCTCTCCCCATGTATCTTCTTTTACTATTTTTACTTTCTCTCTCCATTCTTTCTGTCTTTGTCTTTTACTGTCTTTTTCTTTGCTTCTTTCTCTTCATCTTACTTTCATGCAATTTTAATTTGGTTCGATTCAGTGCAATAGTTTTTGATTCTTGGGATTACAAGTGCTGCCAAGTCTTTAAAGGCACACAGGTACTCCTATGTCTGAACAGCATTTTCTTTGTAGCTGTGTCTAGGGTGGACAAGTATTATTCTATTATTTCTATTAACTGTGAATTTACTCCCAGTGCGTTGAAGCCCTTGTGTTGGTTTTCAAGCTCTGGTCTTAAACCTCAGGGCAAAGTTCCACTTGCCAAATATTTGGCAAGGGGCATAAGGAAGTGTATTCTATTTTCTATGAGGTCAAATGTATGAGGCCTATTTTCCTACTGATAAATGTGCAAAGGTTTGGTAGGAGGGGTTGGAAGCGTGTAGCTGTGTGTGTAACTGACCGACTGAGCACTGTTCCACTGTGAAGACAGGGTGTGTGTGTTTGGGTGCGTGAGTGTGAGTGTGTGAGTGTGCGTGTTTGGGTGTGCGTGTGTGTGTGTGTGTGTGTGTGCGCACGCGTGTGTGTGCTTGAGGGGCCACCATTCCATAGTGGGGGGCAGATTGTGTGTTTGTGATTGACCGACTACTGCTCCGACGTCGGGGCAGTGCAGGGTGTGTGCGTTGACTGATTAGCATTCAGGAACATCATAATGGCATCACAGAGCATAGAATGTGTTTCTAGGAGGGTTTACGGGTGCTGGAGTCACATCACTTTGTGGATTCTGATTGGATGGGAGATAGGGGCCGAGAGCATGTGTTTAAAACAAGAATGATTTAATGATAGTGAGAGAGTCACCAGGTGCTACTGAATAGAGCATTGGTGCCATGTCGTGGCCCGGATGTATGACTTACAACGCATACTTTTACAACGCATACCTTTACAACGCATTTTTTACATCGCAACATCCATTACAACGCATTCCATTACAACGCATGCCATTACAACACATTTTAAAAAACTACCTTTACAACACATTCCAATACAACGCATACTACCTTTACAACGCATACCTTTACAACGCATAACATTACATTGCATGTATGGTAAGTATTGGATAGTGTAGGGGGTAAAAATTACTATTCTAACTCCAGGGGGGGGGTGCAACGGTAGGCTAAGTGTTGGATAGTGTAGGGTTAAAAATTACTATTCTGACTCCAGGGCGGTCCAACAGTAAGTTAAGTGTTGGATAGTGTAGGGGTAAAAATTACTATTCTAACTCCAGGGGGTGCAACAGTAGGGTAAGTGTTGGATAGTGTAAGGGTACTATGCGTTGTAATGTTGTGTTGTAATGGTATGCGTTGTAATGACATGCGTTGTAGTGGTATGCGTTGTAGTGTCATGCGTTGTAATGGTTGCGTTGTAATGGCATGCGATGTAATGGATGTTGCGTTGTAAAAGTTTCATTGTAATGGTAGTGCGTTGTAAAAGTTGCGTAGTAAAGGTTGTTTCCCCCTGGCCCTGGTGTCTTGAATGGGGCACCCGGGAATGTTTTGGGAAGGAGCCTAGAACAGAGAACAAGACTTAGACAAAGAAGCAAAGCTGCACGGGAACCCTAGGTTTGGAGAGGCTACAGATGTACAGAGAGACTTCTGAGATCCTTGTGCCATTACCAGGTCAGCTGTTTGACTGTCATTGCTGAAGATGGTCTCAAACTGCAGTGACTCACACTCCAAGCAAGACACTTTTTGATGTATGCAGAATAATTCAACACAATAGGGCTAATGGTCCTTGGGGCTGTGGTGATAGTTGTCAGGGACCATTCTCTCACACCAAGTACCCATCTCTACCTCCCACACAGTTCAGAGAAAAGGTCAAATAAGTACGGGCAGAGATATCCATTTCCACCAGAATATACCTTTCAGGTCGAGCCTAGGCGGCGCATGCACTGTCTCTTCGAGACATGCTGAATTCACTCTCACTCTGTGGGCTTACAGCCCAGCTCACCCACTGCCTTTTTATTTGTCCCTTTGATTGTCATTCAGAAATGCTTGCTTGCTAGTGGCTAATCCTTCCTCTTTGTCCCTACTTCTTGTGTTTGGTTTCCCCCCACAGAGGATTCTTTTTTTATTTGATTCCTGCTCGTGTCACTGTTTGCTCATCTTCGGAGGTTCAGCTTCGGCGCCTGTCAGAGATGAAATGTCAGATGCTTCAGATGCTGTTTTCAGAATCATCTCTTTAATTTTCTCTAATTTCAAACTACGAGGATTTACCACAAACCCCTCCTGCTTCGCTGGTTCTTTCTTTAGCAAGCCTCGGTCACCGGGCCTACAGCAGCCTACCCGTGCAGTACAGTTAAGGGCAAGGCTGGGGCAATTCCCGTCGCAATTTCTCTGCTGCTTGTTTATATAATGTGTCCTCAAGCAACCCAAAGGTGTTGGAGCACTTTAAAGAGTGCTAGTTACATCACACAATGACAGATTAATTTTTAGGGGCATCTTTATAGAGCGGAAACTCAATTGACCCAAAGGTGTTTTGGGCGCTTTATAAAAGCGCCAGTTCATTACACAAGGTCAGATACATTTTTTGATTTTTAGGCACACAGAGTTTAAGTGATGCCGACGCCGTCCCTGTTAATCCATTATTTCCCCTCTACCTGACAAATGGGAGCATTTTGTTGTGTTACAATGTCCAGTGTTCCTATAACCAGGGGGCTGGGACAGAGAGTGGAGTTGGGGGTTTGCTGGTACACGGATGATGCGAGCAGTGTTTTCAATGGAAAACTCTGGAGAAGGGTGCCTGGTGAAAAGAGGCCTAGGCAGGAGAGATGTGATATCTCCGCCATTTGAAGTACTTCACTGCTTTTTTCATAGGCTATTCAATGCTCTAGTGATTTAGTTGTACCCAGAATTTTATAGTGCTGTTGACTTAGATCAAGGCACTCGTTTATCCCTTTCTACATTAAAAAGCCAGAGAATGTGTCCATATAAGTTTCCTGAGGCAAGCTTGTATTCCTGAATCAGACTGCATGACCCAGTGGGTAGTAATTGTATAGCTCTTCAATCCCTGTCAGCACAGCACCCCAGCATAATGTGCTACACTTATAAGGTCCCAAAGGCAATGCCAATACTTGTTCTTCTTTTGCATACAAACACGTTTCCATAATTATGCCTGGATCCCCTGTTAAAAAGGCATTTTAAAAAAATTGGCTACAGCAAAAATATTTTTCCTACTGATTAAATGATTTGCGCTACACCGACAGCTAGCCTGGGTATGTCTTATTCCTCTACCTACAGTGGACAGTAAATTATACCAACTCTGCACTAGATTAAATGTATTCCTTTTCCTTGTTGGAACAGGGATGAGTTTGTTTTTGGGAATACCCTCAAACATCCAAGTTTGTTAGTGTTCTTAAACTTGTATGGAAAACCACACCTGGAAACACCTGGAAACATTCACTCTCCTATCCCTTAAATCATATTTAAAGCTGCTGAGCTTTCCATATGGTGGATATTTCTGCATCCATAAATGGGTTTTTGCTTGACAGCAATCCATTTCAAAATTTTTTTAGTCATAAAAATGGTAAATTAAGTTATAAATGTTGCTTACGATCAAATTTACAAGCCCAGTAGAATATAGATTTGCCATGATTTTGCTGTCTAAAGAAGGTTTGTCAGAATAGATTACTAAATCCAGATCACCGGATTAGCTGTGCCTCAATCATATATTGTTGGGCTGCTGAAGTGAGAGAGATACTCAATCAAAGGCTGGGTTGTCTGAACTTAGGAGCATATGGGAAACATCCATAACAATGCGGGCATTACCCCGCACTGCTATTAAAAAGCAAGTCGTTACAACGACTTGCGCTGGAGGGCGCTGTAGGATGGGGAATAGTTTAATTTTCTATTCCAACACCTTCCCTACTGTCAACGTGGGCTGGAGTTGGAATAGAAAATTAAACTATTCCACTATCCAGCGCCCCCCAACGCAAGTCGTTGTAACGACTTGCATTGTAAAAACAGTGTTGTAATGGCATGCGGGGTAAAAGCCCGCGTTGTAATGCCATACAACCGAGCATATTAACAAGCCCCTTGTGCCACTGGAGATTCACTTTTTTTGACACTGCGGTGTCGCAGAATGCTGGCCCATATTTACATGGCCCCCGTACACTCATTACTTTGCGTGGAAGGGCGTTCCATGGGTGTTGATGTGGGTGTTCTCAAGCACCTCCCATGGAATTTAATGCGTTCTCAAGTTTTTGTAAACCTCTGAAAGAGTCAGTTTCTAACGGCTCCCCAGGGAAGGTGTAAAAGCAGCTCAACAAGAGGAAATACCTTTATTTTGCCTAATTTCTTCCTCTTTCTATGTGTGCTGCATACTGCAACACACATGGCATGAGGGAAATGCCATTAATTATTGTTTTGTGCAGGAAGTTGTCTCATTCTGCACAAAAACAATCATTTTTGGTGCAAGGATGCCTGCGTTGGCACTTGGCAGCCTATTGTCCGCAAGTGAAGAGGAATGCACAGGGAAGCGTTGTGTTGTTTTACATACGATGCATCCCTGCACTTTCCTACTGACACAGCTCAGCAGAGCAAGATGGCTTGCAGAGCCGCACTGCATTATTATCTTGTGAATTTGCCCCTTAGTTTAGAGTTTAAGACTGACCTAATTTGCCAAGTGCTAGTGGAGAATAAGTTCCAGGGTGACGGCGAAGATGACTGTGATTTCCCGTTTAACTATATTCAACTGGCAATAGTGGGCTCCACAGGTGGCATAGAGGCAGTTCCTCAGATTTTCATTACTTGTTTACTGAAGTACAGTCTCATGATTTCTCTTGGGCTCAGCCATTGTGTTAGTCTAATAACTTGAAAAGAAGTGTGGCTTTGGTGTTCCTGTAGGTAGTTTCTTTAATAAGTAATAAGGTACAGATATCCCACCGGGTGTTAGGTGATTATTGCTCAGCCGCCACCTTCCACAGAGGTAGCAGTCCAAAATGTAAGGGTTTTTGCTTGCAGACATTGACACATCAGTCTTACAAAGTCAAAAATAAATTTTAGCTAATAAGGAGCCATGAAAAAAACATTGACTTGTAGTCTGTTAAATGTCCTTTCTTCAAGGGAGTATTATACAATATATTTTATTTATGTTGTTCTCTGTTTAGCTTTAAACTCACTACCTCTCTCTCTCTCTTGCTCTCTCTCTCTGAGGTCCAGCTGGGAATTATTTCCTGTAATTCACAGTGCTGAATTATTTGCAGGATATTTTGTATCACATAGGAATATTTAGCATTTAATACAGTATTTTGTCTTGGTGTCAGTGCTGATAAAAAACTAATTTACAACAGCGGTGCTCTTAGACCATTAATGAGCGCACTTGACAAGCTCACCCCATCTGGCAATGAAACTCCCAGTGTATGTATAAACAATATTGTAAACAGAAGTCAGCAAAAAAGAATGTAAATATTACCCAGTGGTGGTTGCCGGTGTGTTTTCTGTTTCACTAATAACATTGGCTCCATTTGACAAATCTTCACAAAACTTTCCCCAAAATTGTTTATCCACGTTAGCTCTTTTCTGGAAATTTTTTGGGTGATCTGTAAAATGGGGGAACAGAAAAAGAGGGGTTACAAAACATTGATTTTTCATGTTAATTACCATAGAAAATGTGGGAAGTGATACACTGTAACGGCTCAACAGAATTACAACAAATTTGGCATTAAGTTACAATTGTTTCTTAGAAATTGTGCTTTTCATGTTTTGGTGTAAATCCATTCAGTCAATTTCAAGAAATTCACATTTAACGATGTGCTCTGGGTGGTCAGGAATGTGTTAAAATGTTAATGAGATTTGGATGGTTGGTCCCAAGAGAGTTTAAAAAATAAAGGCATGGGAACATACAATTAAAAAAACAAGGGTTTCTGATTGGCTTAGAAATCTTTTTTCTCACATCTGCCTTTTGGGTCCAGCAGGACAGGTCCTTTTCCCATGGCACAGAATAATCGGATTTGCAGGCCTGAACTAGTACAAAACATATGAGGGGGTATGGTCGAGACCCCCTAACTGCCTGGCATTCATGATGGGGGATCAGAAGCACCCCACATGGCCCAAGAAATAAAAGAATACATTCTTATACCTGTGGTACTCCCATGGGACCCAGCCTGGCCCTCCTGTGAGGTATCGCCATACTCCTGCACGATTGATACCACTGGAAAATGCATGCTTCACTAGATGAAGCTTGTATTATCCAGCAGTACCATGGAGGTGATGCTAGGACAGCAGTACCATAGGAGTACCGCAGAACAGTGAAATTGTCTATTTGTGCAGTGTGTTAAATTACTTCAATTCCACAAATTCTACGGGACAGCGTCCCTATGATTAAGGGGCCGATTTCGATTCGGTAAAATCCCCTACAATTCGCCGTACGGAGCGTTTTTCCCGTACCATTCGTACACCTACAACGTCCCCGTACGTACGATCAAGTACAATCCTAAACCAAAGCAGATATAGGACAGTACGACGCGTACCGTCACAACGCGTTCTTTTACAATGCGTCTTTTACAACGCAGGTCGTTACAACGACTTGCGTTGGGGGCGTGGATACTGAATAGTATAATTTACTATTCTAACACCGGTCCCCGTGGACACTAGGGAAGGTGTTGGAATAGTAAATATACTATTCTTAATCTTCTAGCGCCCTCCAGCGCAAGCCGTGGTTACGACTTGTGTTGTAAAGGACGCATTGTAAAGGACGCGCGTGGTAACATCCGCGTCGAAAAGGATGTTTCCCACCCAAAGCATATCTACGTACGATTCGTACCAAACACCAAATGATCCAAAAATACATACGATTCATATCCGGGTCACGCAGTACGTGCCGTCCATACGTAAACAGGTAGCAGTTTCCTGCCCAGCAAGTACGATACGTGTCGACGACACTCAGTACAACCCTTTTCCAACGGGAGCTGAAAACGTCCGTAAAGGCTGAGTCCAGCCCGACCCGCACCCCGGTACGCGACAGACACGCCATGAACCCCATCGGCCGTGTGATCCCAGTCCTGTACGCCTACGACCTGGTGCACAGAAACCGATGACGGCGCATACGGTGAGAACAACGTACCGCAACAATGGAAGTGTACTTGTATGGTGCGTCACACGCTCGCGTATGGCATCATTGCAATAGTGCTACGAGCCGCACATACGCCATGAATGTTGGGATACGTTGCGTCATACGCTTGCGTATATCACCATTGCAATAGTGCTAAAAGCAGCACACACGCCATGAATGTTGGGGTACGGTACGTGACATCTGAGGGGTGGGTGGATATGACTCCCAGCAGTGCCCAACAGTATGGGGGTGGGTGCAGAGGACTCCCAGCACTGCCCACAGCATGGGGTGGGTGCAGAGGACTCTCAGCAGTGCCCAGACATAAGAGGGGTGGGTGCAGAGGACTCCCAGCAGTGCCCAGACATATGAGGGGTGGGTGCGGAGGACTCCCAGCAGTCCTCAGACATATGAGGGTTGGGTGGATATGACTCCCAGCAGTGCCCAGACATAAGAGGATTGGGTGGATATGACTCCCAGCAGTGCCAAGACATAAGAGGAGTGGTTGGATATGACTCCCAAACATAAGAGGGGTGGGTGGATATGACTCCCAGCAGTGCCCAGACATAAGAGGGGTGGGTGGATATGACTCCCAGCAGTGCCCAGACATAAGAGGGGTGTGTGGATATGACGCCCAGCAGTGCCCAGCAGTATGGGGGTGGTTGGATATGACTCCCAGCAGTGCCCAGACATAAGAGGGGTGGGTGGATATGACTCCCAGCAGTGCCCAGACATAAGAGGACTAGGTGCACAGGACTCCCAGCAGTGCCCAGACATAAGAGGGGTGGGTGGATATGACTCCCAGCAGTGCCGAACAGTATGGGGGTGGGTGGATATGACTCCCATCAGTGCTCAACAGTATGGGGGTGGGTGCAGAGGACTCCCAGCAGTGCCCAGACATAAGAGGGGTGGGTGCAGAGAACTCCCAGCAGTGCCCAGACATATGAGGGGTGGGTGCAGAGGACTCCCAGCAGTGCCCAGACATATGAGGGGTGGTTGGATATGACTCCCAGCAGTGCCCAGACATAAGAGGGGTGGGTGGATTTGACTCCCAGCAGTGCCCAGACATAAGAGGGGTAGGTGGATATGACTCCCAGCAGTGCCCAAACATATGAGGGGTGGGTCCAGAGAACTCCCAGCAGTGCCCAGACATATGAGGGGTGGGTGGATATGACTCCCAGCAGTGCCCAGACATAAGAGGGGAGGGTGGATATGACTCCCAGCAATTCCCAGACATAAGAGGGGTGGGTGCAGAGGACTCCCAGCAGTGCTCAGTTATAGGGGGGGCATTATCATCATCATACCACAACTACATGGGTGTATGTTTACATCCCTAACCTGTGCGAGTACTGATAGTGCTATAGCAACACATCACTTACAGCAGTGTCCCACTACACGGGGGATGGATTTCTGTCACACACTTTGCCTTGATGTTTCTGGCCTAGTGACACAGGGTGGGTGCTGCATGTTGTCAGCGATCCAACGGAGTGAATGGCTTATGTCCCTCTGCACCGCCAAGAGCTCAGCCAGTCTTGGCTCCATCCGTCCTTGGTGTCGTCGTTGACTGGCGTGTTGCTCTCCCTGCTGTTTTTTTAATTCGATGAGGGCCCCCACTCCCTGGCTGAACTCCCTGGTGTCCCGCCGGTATTCCTCCATGATGTTTCTCAGTTCAGATATACCGGGCCCTGCAGCTTGCTGGTCAGGTTCTCACCTCCGCCTTGTGTCACTCCCACCACCCCTGCCCACACGAGCCTGGCCTGCTGTTGTGGGCACATCGGGTCGACGGGATACCTGAGGGTTGACAGTGGTGGTGTTGTCTGCCACCTCCTGGGTGCCCGGCGAACCTTGTCCCTCATTGTCAGAATGGCTCAGTTGTGGATTGTGGGCAGGGCTCTGAGATTTCTGCTGAGATGTGGCAGGAATGGGTGTGGTGGTTGGCGCAGATGTCCCTGATCCAGCGGCTGCACAGGTTTGGGATCCAGAGGTGCCAGGTTGGTCAGGGTCATCCATGGAGTGGTGAGAGGCGTCGCTGTTGGTGGTATCAGGGTCCTGCGGAGCCTGGACTTTGATCCATCTCCCCCCTGGTTGGGGGTAGGTTCCGCACGTTGCCCTGAGGGTGTGAGAGTCAGACGGTGTTAATGCCATTTAATGCAACGTCCAATTTTCATATACATTGTCGTTGTCACTGTCCCACCTGCTTTGGATTTTTCTCAATGTTCACTTGTGGATGGGTATTTTGTGGGGTCAGATAGATCTGTGCTCAGGAGTCATTGACATTTGAGGGTCTATTTACAATGACTGGCACAGCAAGGCATATCAGCAGGGATTTGCCAGTCATTGTGCATTACAGCTATGCCAGCATGGATGCAACACATTATCACTGTGGATCACCATGGTGGGAAAACAGAACAGCTGCGTCACGCATCTGTGCCATGGAAGAGGCACATTGCTGGAGTTGTGTCGCTGGCGCAACGCAGATCCAGCAATGTTCTGTGTGGCCCCATATGCACAATGTTGTGTCAATCCTTATGTCTCTTCAAGCATGCACAGGGTTTTGAGGCAGCATGTGCATAAAAGTGACTGAGTGAAATGTTTAAGATTTCACTCAGCCACTTTTGGGAGGTGTTGCTGCACCGTGACGGGCAGCCACCACCCACCACACCACAACCAGTACACCTACTTCTGGCGCAGGGCTTTAGAACGTGGCACATCTCCCAGATGCATCACCTTGTCAATACCCAGCACCATGGCGCTAATTTTGTGCGTCCGCTGCGTCACAAAGGTGAAGCTACGGCGTCGCGAGATAAGCACAAGGGACTTGAGAATCAGCACCGTGCATGTATTGCTTGGATGCTTCATCAGATCTGTATTTGTTGTGTTACATGACGATTGTAACAGTGGGGCACTCCATTGCCTGTCCCGGGTGGCTATGTTTATGTAAGGGGTGTGTGTGACACCCTGTGCTGGTAGTTTGAGTCTGATTTGCAACTGGACGTCCCTCGTGGTGTGGCTGTCCCCACATGGTGCATGCTGCCATGACAGTGGTTGTGAGTTCCTGTCCAAGATATCTGACCTTGGTGTCCTGGTGTTTGTGTTTGCACTGGTCACAGGAGGGCCTTGTGCTGCATACACCAGGGCCCAGTGTCAGCTATGTTGTTAGTACTTTCACACTCCCTGTACATTGAGCATGGTGCATGGGTGTGTGCCTGGGCCATATGGGATGAGTGCAATTGGGCATGTGCGTACAAAGTATTGTTGATAAGGGTGGGCACATTTTTAACTTCTTCACCATCCCCCTTGCACCCTCCTACCCTCCTCCTTGCACCGTCTCATCCTACCCCTTGCATCCTTTTGGTCCTCCCCTTGTACCCTTCTGGCCCTACCCCTTGCACCCCCCCATACTGTTGGCCACTGCTAGGAGTCATATCCACCCACCTATATTCTATTGAGCAGTGCCGTGAGTCCTCTACACCTACCCCATGCTGTTGGGCAGTGCTGGGAGTCCTCTGCAACCACCACTCATATGTCTGGACACTGCTGGGAGTCTTCTGCACCCACAAATCACAGTTCATACCCGACGACGTTTTGCCGTACGGATCGTTCTTGGCGGGTCGTACAGCATGTTTGCAAATCGTACGGTTCACTTCCCGAGTCCGTATCGTACAGATCTTCGCTTGTTTTTTGTACGGTTCAAAAACATTCGGACGTATTTTTAGGAAACGGTTCGTACTATGCAATTCGGACGGGTTTGTAAGATTCGTACGGAAACGGCTACGAATACGAATCGTCGGACGTTTTTTTTCAGGAATCGGAATCGACCCCTAAATGATGCAATCAATGATGTCATGTGTGTTGGAATGTGTGAAGTCATAAGCAGTGCATGGTAGTGTTTTTAATTAAATATTCCTCTTTGTATGCAACACAACTATACCTTTATTGTAACCTTTGATTTGTTACATTGTCTTGTTAATCCTACTCTAGAGTGTCGCGACTGTATAATTATAGTTCAGCCACATTTTCTATTGAAAGGGCATTTTTTGACTTACCTAAAACTCAGTACAGGGGAAGAAAAGTTAAAGAGGGCATCAAAAAATGATAGGGCATATTTTCTAGAAAGTGACGCAGTCAATCAATCAATCAATCAGAGCATTCATATAGCGCACTACTCACCCGGAGGGTCTCAAGGCACTAGGGGGGGGGGGTCCGCTACTGCTCGAACAGCCAGGTCTTGAGCTGCTTCCTGAAGGCAAGGTGGTCCTGGGTCAGGCGGAGATCGGTCGGGAGGGAGTTCCAAGTCTTGGCGGCCAGGTAGGAGAAGGACCTTCCTCCTGTGGTGGCTCTTCGGATGTGGGGGACGGTGGCGAGGGCGTGGCCGGTCGATCGAAGCTGGCGTGTGGGAGCGTAGAAGTTGAGGCGGCTGTTGAGGTATCCTGGGCCTTGGTTGTGTAGGGCTTTGTGTGCGTGGGTGAGGAGACGGAAGGTGATTCTCTTGTTGACCGGGAGCCAGTGCAGATCTCTCAGGTGTCCGGAGATGTGGCTGCGACGGGGAATGTCCAGGATGAGTCGTGCTGAGGCGTTCTGAATCTGCTGGAGTCTCTTCTGGAGTTTGGCGGTGGTTCCGGCGTAGAGGGAGTTGCCGTAGTCCAGCCGGCTGGTGAGGAGGGCCTGGGTGACCGTCTTCCTGGTCTCGGGGGGGATCCACCGGAAGATCTTACCTAGCATGCGCAGGATGTTGAAGCACGACGAGGAGACGGTGTTGACTTGTCTGGTCATGGAGAGGGAGGAGTCCAGGATGAAGCCCAGGTTGCGTGCGTGGTCTGTTGGTTTGGGTGCGCTGCCCAGGACGGGGGGCCACCAGGAGTCATCCCAGGCGGAGGGT
Organism: Lissotriton helveticus; assembly: GCF_964261635.1. NCBI lineage: Eukaryota > Metazoa > Chordata > Amphibia > Caudata > Salamandridae > Lissotriton > Lissotriton helveticus. The sequence continues at coordinate 66,633,710 of NC_136064.1, forward strand.
GAGGATCCCAGGATGAGGACTTCCTTCTTGTCCGAGTTCAGTTTCAGGCGGCTGTTCATCATCCACTTGGCTACGTCTGTCATCCCTTCATGTAGGTTGGCTCTGGCGGTGGCGGGGTCGTTGGTGAGGGAGAGGATCAGCTGGGTGTCATCGGCGTAGGAGATGATGTTGAGGTTGTGTTGGCGTGCGATGGCTGCGAGGGGGCTCATGTAGACGTTGAAGAGGGTTGGGCTGAGCGAGGAGCCTTGAGGAACGCCGCAGATGACTTCGGTGGCTTCTGATCTGAACGGGGGGAGGCGGACTCTCTGTGTCCTTCCGGCGAGGAACGAGATGATCCATTCCAGTGCCTTCTCCTGGATTCCGACGTTGCTGAGGCGCTGCACTAGGGTGCGGTGGCAGACAGTGTCGAAGGCCGCGGAGAGGTCTAGGAGGATGAGGGCCGCTGTTTCTCCGTTGTCGAGCAGGGCTCGGATGTCATCGGTGGCTGCGATCAGAGCGGTCTCGGTGCTGTGGTTGGCCCGGAAGCCAGACTGCGAGAGGTCGAGGGATCCGTTCGTCTCGAGGAAGGCGGCCAGCTGCTTGTTGACGGTCTTCTCAATGACTTTTGCAGGAAACGGGAGCAGCGAGATGGGGCGGTAGTTCTTGAGGTCGGTGGGGTCGGCTGATGGCTTCTTTAGTAGAGCGCTGAGTTCGGCGTGCTTCCAGCTCTCCGGGAAGGTAGCGGTGTCGAAGGAGGTGTTGATGATGTCCCGCAGTTAGGGTGCGATGACAGCGTCGGCCTTGTTGAAGACGTGGTGAGGGCAGGGGTCGGTCGGAGATCCGAAGTGGATGGAGTTCATCGTGTGGACGGTGTCTTCGGTGCTGATCGGGGTCCAGGCGCGGAGGGTGGTGGTGGGGGGCGGTGGTTCGGTCGTGACGTGCTTCGGTTGCGTGCTGAAGCTGTTGTGTATGTCCGCGATCTTGTTGTGGAAGTAGGAGGCGAGGGAGTTGCAGAGGTCTTGTGAAGGGGTGATGTCGTTGTTTCCGGCGTTGGGGTTGGAGAGCTCTTTAACGATGTTGAAGAGTTCCTTACTGTTGTGGGCGTTGTTGTCCAGTCGTTCCTTGAATGCAGTTTTCTTGGTGGCGTGGATCAGTTGGTGGTGTTTACGGGTGGCGAGCTTCAAGCGAACTTGCTTCACCGAGCTGCGTCATTAGGAAAGTGTGGGATACATCATATTTGCAGCAATACAACATATCCCTATGATTTCCTCTTCATTAGCGCACAATTGGCTGTCTAGTGCCAATGCAGGCACCCTTACACCATGGAGCAAAGGTGCCTACGTTGCAAGGATGATTGTTTTTGTGTATGAAGGTCAAAATATCGTGTTCCCAAAGACATAAATATCAATGTAAAAAATATCGACATCCTATCTACATAATGGTACGTACTAAAATATCAAAAAATACATTGTTGTTAAAAATATCTAAGTTAAAAATATAATTTTTTTAATTTTTAAAAAATTATGTAAAATAAATTAAATTATACATATAACTTAAAAAAATAGAATTGTTATGAATGTTAACAATTATAAGTAATAAATATATTGTAAAAACAAATTAAACATACATATATAATATATAATCCACTCAAAGAGTTGCCTTAAAGATGGAGCCCACACGGGTGAAATCATCTGCACCTTTTAATGGAGACTGCAACAAGGTAAATGTACTGCCAGAAGCACACAGTCTTTTAGAAGTCAAACGCAGACGCATTTCGGGTTCCTGCCCTTCGTCAAAGGCGGACTATTAAAATGAGCACACGCAGTCAGTGAGCACTAGATTAGTAAAGTACCGGCCCTGGTGGGAGTGGCTGCTTCTGCAGCCTCATGGTACTCGTAGTATTCCTCAAGTGAGTTCGCGTGTACTCATTTAGGTAAAATAAATCAAACAACCCACTGTGGTTGGCTGTCTGCACGGTGCAAATCATGATGTTGACGTGACCAGTCTCCAAAGCAGCACCTCGTCCCAACAGCAAACACATCAATGGCGTCACCAGGATCCACAACAGCGGCAACTCTTTGTGTGGATATAATATGTAATATATATTTTTACTTAATAATTAATGAATACATATTTTAATAAAATATAAAATGTTACAAATATAAGACTAGGCCACCGGTATCTCTACACCACACCCTCCACATAACTTACGCATCACTACCTCGGGGAAAACTATGCCTCTACTCTCGCTGCGTCCCTCAAGTAACCTAGCTGAGTCCTACTCTTTTTAATGTGCATATTACCCCCCCTCAATGAGCTCCTGAGATCATTTGGCTTCTCAGGGCTTTCCTATACAGATGACACCCGATAGTTGTGTCGGACTCCTCAAACCCCAGAAAAAGTTACCAAACAATTCAAACCTCCATGAGAAATATTGGTGAATAGATGCAGAAAAGCTGATTGAAACTTAACTCCTTTTGGAATACATCTTGGTGGCCCTCCAATTTATTTTCTCTTATATCAACAGTTAAAAAACTACGAATTTACGAGTCATTTTTGACACCAAGCTGGTGTTTGCTGACCATGTGAATCAGGTTACTTCTGCCTGTTTCTTCACATTGAAGATCTAAAGAACATTCTTTTAGAGCTGAAGAAAACTGTAAGCTGTGCCTTGGTAATTTTGAGTCTTTATTATTGTAATGCGCGCATACTTAGAAAGTTGCAAACGCTCCAAAATACTGCAGTGCGAGTGCTGATGAATCTCCCTAACTTTAGCTCCATCTCACAGAGAATCCTAGATCTGCACTGGTTGCTAATTAGGGAGCGGTTTAAATCCAAGGCCCTGTGCTGGGTCCATACTGCCCTTCACAAGGGTGGCCTTCTTTCTCTTCAAAAGACCTTCAAGTGACATTCACTTACTCGCACTCTAGTTCTTCCACTGTTAATATGGCAGCGGTCCCAGAATCAGAAAGGCCCACTAGAGAGGAAGATGTTTTTCCCATACCACCTGCAAATGGTGGAATGTACTCCTGACAATTTTACAGCACAGTATAATCTAATAAATTTTAGAAAACAATTAAAAACTTAGCTATTCCCCCTGGCTGTTAATTAGGTTCCTGACGCCTTTCTCCTTCGGCTACTGTACAGACCCAACCCCAAGACACTTATTCCTCGTATTCTCACGCTCTACAAAATGTATTAACATAACATAACGTATTTAATTATATACCTGGCACTCTGTTGGTTACGTTTAGAAATATGTAAAAGAAAGCTATTTTTCTTGGACATTTTATAATAAAATGATGAATTGTGTATATTTTGTAATTTGTATAATGGCACTTCCAAACCCATTTATCAACTGGAGGTAACGTTCCTTCATAGGACACAGAGGAAAACACACAAAATAAACCCACAGCGCTTCTCAGTGTGGGGAATTGGTGCATAGGCTTTACCTGAATGCAAATTGTGATTTATTCCACCTCATGCCTTTCCTTTTGCCATATATCCTCTTTTACTATTTTTGGTTTTCTCTCTCCATTCTTTCTGTCTTTGTCTTTGACTGTCTTTTTCTTTGCCTCTTTCTCTTCATCTTACTTTCATGCAATTTTAATTTGGTTCGATTCAGTTCAATAGTTTTTGATTCATGGGATTACAAGTGCTGCCAAGACTTTAAAGGCACACAGCTTTCTATGTCTGAACAGCATTTTCTTTGTAGCTGTGTCTAAGGTAGACAAGTAGTATTCTGTTATTTCTATTAACTGTGAATTTACTCCCAGTGCAATGAAGCTCTTGTGTTGGATTCCAAACTTTGGCCTTAAACCTCACGGCAAAGTTCCACTTGCCCCATATTTGGCAAGGGGCATAGGGAAGTGTATTCTATTTTCTGTGAGGTTAAATCTTTAGGTGTTTTTTCCTACTGATAAGTGTGCAAAGGATGAGTGGGGTTGGGAGTATCTGTGTTGTGTGTGACTGATCGACCGGCCACGGACAACGTGTGAGTGAGTGTGTGCATGCACGGTTGACAGACCACTGTTCAACTGTGAGGGCAAAGTGTATATTTGCAATTGACTGACTACTGCTCCGCCGTCGGGGCAGGGTGTGTGCGTTGACAGATTAGCATTCAGGATCATCATAATGGCAGCACAGAGCATAGAATGTGTTTCTAAAGTCCAGGAGGGTTTAGGGGTGCTGGAGTTACATCACTTTGTGGATTCTGATTGGATGGGAGATAGTTTCCGAAAGCATGTGCTTAAAACAAGAATCTTGTAATGATAGTGAGAGGGTCACCAGGAGCTACTGAATAGACCATTGATGTCATGCCCTTGCCCTGGTGTCTTGAATGGGGCACCCGGGAATCTTGTGGGAAGGAACCAAGAACAGAACAAGCATTTGCAATGCAATAGGTCTCGCATTTACGCGAGTTTAAGCTACTGCAGATGTAAATAACATGCCTTTTATTTATGTTTGAAAAACCAAAACAAAAATAAAAAGCATTGTCATACAATGGCAACAGCTCAAACTCACGTAATTGCGAGACCTATTGCATTGCAAATGCTTGTTTTTCTTTAATGTTTCCGGGTCATAATAATTGAGGAGTTTGCCTGACTCTTTTTGGGCTGGTCGTAGTAGGAAATATCATAGTGCTCTTCATGGTCAAGATAAGCATTTGTGAGATAACCAGAGACTGCAAACGCCGGACATTACTCACAGGAAAACGTGCACATCCAGGAGCTGGAAAACAGGTAACGCGATCCGTGAAAAACGAAAGTTGAGTGAGCTTAACAGCGAGAGTCGGGAAAAGATAAAATATTGTGAGTCATGTTCTGTTCTTGTCATCTGCTATCAGCGTGTCCTGATTCAAATGTTTGGCTGTAGCATTCATGGAAAAAAATGTGGCGGTGTGGTTGATAAAAGGTTTTATTCCGCTTTCAATGATATGCACACAAGCCCACGTGAAATAGCAACGAAGAGCTTAGAAGTCAACTGTTGCTGAGCGAGCAACTCCAAGCGAGATGAGAGTGACACCCCGGACAGCAGTGGAATCCTTAGGCTCGAAGCACACATTATATTAGAACTAATAATGATTTAAAGAAACCTATCCTCGCAATGCAACAAATCCCTTCAGCTGACCGTAGCCCTCTTGCATACAAAAAACATTACCCAAAAGTTTCAGAGCGCTTTACAAAAGAAGCTGCTAATTAAATACAAGAGCGGCCGGGAAGCGGCCAGGAAACACAAGTACGGCCGGCCACATAATTAGGGGAGGAGAAGCCGCACAGCACACGCTGGGAGAAGCCCTTTGATGTGCTGTGTGGCCGCGATGCGCGCTCTGTGCTGGGGGAGGGCCATTACAGTGGGGGAAAGTAATACTGAGGGCGAACCAAAACAGAGGGCGGGTAGGTGGGGGCCCGAAGGAAAATGAAGGATGAGACAAAAGCGAAACTGCTGGTAAAAGACGTGCACTGCTTAGGCAAAATGAAAAAAGTGGCGCCCAATTGACCGAGCTGTGGAAGGATACATGAATAATTATATTTAAAGGATCGAGAGTGGTGGGGGAATAACAGAGGTGTGGGTGCGGAGTGAACAGGGGGAGCAATGTAGGGTGAGTGGGACAAGTGAGAAATGGAGGCATGCGAATGTACTGACGCTGAACGAGCCGGCAGCAAACAGCAGCTGCCGGGCCCTAAACAAAAATGAAAATGAAAGCATTTCATTTAAATGGTCGTGAAGGTAGTCTGCAGTGGAGGAACGGGTTGTGGGCAGCTGAAGGAGAAGCAAAACGGCGAGGGCATTTGAAGAGGGAAGCAGCATATGAGAAAGCAAGAACGCACATGCATTCACAAAAAATGTGCTTAATGAAAAAATCGCGGGTCAGCTGACCGTAGCCCTCTTGCATACAAAAAACATTACCCAAAAGTTTCAGAGCGCTTTACAAAAGAAGCTGCTAATTAAATACAAGAGCGGCCGGGAAGCGGCCAGGAAACACAAGTACGGCCGGCCACATAATTAGGGGAGGAGAAGCCGCACAGCACACACTGGGAGAAGCCCTTTGATGTGCTGTGCGGCTGCGATGCGTGCTCTGTGCTGGGGGAGGGCCATTAGGAACAGGAACAGATGGCCATGGTGGGCGGAGGAAGCAGCCTGAATGAGGCGTGGACAAAGTCAAGAGCCAATGAAAACAATTTATGGCACTAAAGCTCGTGCATGTGCCCACGTGAACTCGAAGAAAACGCCACTGGAAAAGCGGTAGTTTGAAGAGTCGATAGAGCACTATAATTCTCCCCATTTCCCATTCCTGCGGAATGGTAAAGGCGAGACCTAAAAAATACTTCAAAGCTGCACAGGAACCCTGGGTTTTGAGAGGCGACAGATGTGCAGCGTCTCCTGACATCCTTACCAGGTCTGCTGTTTGACTATCATTGCTGGGGGTGGTCTGAAGCTTCAGTGACTCACACTCCAAGCAAGACTCTATTTAGACTCTAAATTGTTTCTTCGAGACGTGCTGAATTCACTCTGTGGGCTAACATCCCAGCCTCCCCACCGCATTTTTAGTTGTCTCTTTGATTGTCATTTAGAAATGCTTGCTTGCTAGTGGCTACTCCTTCCTCTTTGTCCCTACTATTTGTGTTTGGTTTCCTCCCACAGAGCTCCACACAATTACTGTTACCATTACTATTCTAAGTTTATGTGTTCAATTGGGGGACTATTTTTTTCTTTGATTCCTACTAGTGTCACTGTTTACCCATCTTCGGAAGTTCAGCTTCGGCGCCTGTCACTTAATCTACCCATCTTGTTCAAATACCGAGATGAAAGGTCAGATGCTTCAGATGCTGTTTTCAGAATCATCTCTTTAATTTTCTCTAATGTTAAACTACGAGGATTTCCCACAAACCCCTCCTGCTTCACTGGTTCTTTCTTTAGCAAGCCTCGGTCATGGGGCCTACAGCAGCCTACCCATGCAGTACAGTTAAGGGCAAGGCTTGGGCAATTCCCATCGCATTTTCTCTGCTGCTTGTTTATATCATGTGTCCTCAAGCAACCCAAAGGTGTTGAAGCTCTTTACATGAGTGCTAATTACATCACACAATGCCTGATTAATTTTTGGGGGCATCTTTATAGTGTACAAACTCAACTGACCCACAGGTGTTGGAGCACTTTACAAAAGAACCAATTACATTACAAAAGGTCAGGTACATTTTTTTGTTTTTAGGTGCACAGAGTTTAAGTGATGCCGTCGCTATCCATGTTTATTCATATTTTCCCCTCTACCTGACAAATGGGAGCATTTTGTTGTTGTTACAATGTCCAGTGTTCCTATCACAAGGGGGCTGGGACAGAGGGGGGGGGCAGGGGTTTGCTGGTAAACGGATGACTCAAGCAGTGTTTTCAATGGAAAACTCTGCAAAATGGTGCCTGGTGAATAGAGGCCTAGGGAGGAGAGATGTGATATCTTCGCCATTGGAAGCACTTCACTGCTTTTTTCATAGGCTGTTCAATGCTCTAGTGATATAGTTGTGCCCGTAATGTTATAGTGCTGCTGACTTGCATCAAGGCACTTGTGTTACCCTCTCTGCATTAAAAAGCCAGAGAATGTGTCCATATATGTTTCCTGAGGCAAGCATGTATTCCTGAATCAGACTGCATGACCCAGTGTGTAATAATTGTATAGCTATTCAATCCCTGCCGGAAGAGCACTCAGCATAATGTGCTACATTTCTAAGGTCCCAAAGGTGATTCCATTTGGCTATGCCAATGCTTGTTCTTCTTTTGCAATACACACACATTTCCATAATTATGACAGGATACCCTGTAAAGATGCACTTCGAAAAAATTGGCTACAGCAAAAATATTTGTTATTGTGATGAAATGATTTGCGCTACACCGACAGCTAGCCTGGGTATGACTTATTCCTCTATCTACAGTGGAAAGGAAATTATACCAACTCTGCACTGGAGTAAATGTAAACCTTTTCCTTGTTGGAACAGGGATGAGTTCGTTTTTTAGGAATGCCCTCAAACATCCAAGTATGTGAGTGTTCTTAAACTTGCATGGAAAACCACGCCTGGAAACATGCACTCTCCTATCCCTCAAATCATATTTAAGGCTGCTGAGCTTTCCATATGGTGGATATTTCTGCATCCATAAAGGGGTTTTTGCTTGATAGCAATCCATTTCAAATATTTTGTAGTCATAAAAATGGTAAATTCAGTCATAAATGTTGCTTACAACCACATTTACAAGCCCAGTAGAGTATAGATTTGCCATGATTTTGCTGTCTAATGAAGGTTTGTCAGAATAGATGTCTAAATCCAGATCACCGGATTAGCTGTGCCTCAATCATATATTGTTGGGCTGCTGAAGAGAGAGAGATACTCAATCAAAGTCTGGGTTGTCGGAATTTAGGAGCATATTTACAAGCCCCTTATGCCACCGGAGATTCACTTTTTTTACGCTGCGGTGTCGCAGAATGCTGGCCCATATTTCCATGGCCCCCTTACATGCACTACTCTGCCACCAGGTGCAGGGATCCACAGAGGGGCACCATAGGTGCCCCCAGGCCGCCATTCGGTAGCCCGCACCAATGGGGGCCCTACTGGTGGCCTCCAAAGTCAGTTTCCGACTGCCTTTTCATGCCAGAAAAACCGGCACGAAAAGGCAGTGAAAAACTGCCACGCACTCCCTCAATCGCAAAGAGACGGCCGGGAGAGTACTGAGGGATTTCCGGACGGAATCCAGAAATCCGAGTCGGATTCCTTTCCGACCAAGCCTATCAGAAAGGCTCGGTCAGAAAGGAATCCGTGCGACATGTTCCGGTTCGGTCAGAAGGGTTCCGACCATTGTTCGGAGCCCTACCGACCGAAATCGGAATCGGCCTCTCTGCGTGTGGTTGTTCTCAAGCACCACCCATGGATTCTGATGCATTCCCAGATTTACAAGGTTTCGTAAACGGGGAATGTGTCAGATTCTAACACCTCCCCAGGGAAGCGGCACAGGGAGGGGAAATACCTTCATTTTGTCTCATTTTTTCATTCTGCAGCACACATAGAAGGAGGAAAATGGCATCAATTATTGTTTTGTGCAGGAAGTTGTCTCTTCCAGCACAAGAACAATCATTTTTGGTGCAAGGATGCCTGCATTGGCGTTTGGCATCCTATTGTCCACAAGTGAAGAGGCAAGCCGAAGGATGCGTCGTATTGTTGTAAATACGACACATCCCTGCACTTTCCTAATGACACAGCTCGGCAGAGCAAGATGGCTTGCAGCGCTGCACTGCATCATTATCTCGTGAAGTTGCCCCTTAGTTTAGAGTTTAAGACTGACCTAATTTGCCAAGTGCTAGTGGAGAATAAGTTCCAGGGTGACTGTGAAGATAGTGTGATTTCCCGTTTAACTATATTCAACTGGCAATAGTGGGGCTCCACAGGTGGCATAGAGGCGGTTCCTCAGATTTCCATTATTTGTTTACTAAAGTACAGTTTCATGAGTTCTCTTGGGCTCAGCCATTGTGTTAGTCTAATAACTTGAAAAGAACTGTGGCTTTGGTGTTCCTGTAGGAAGCTTCTTTAATAAGTAATAAGGTACAGATATCCCACCGGGTGTTAGGTGATTATTGCTCAGCCGCCACCTTCCACAGAGGTAGCAGTCCAAAATGTAAGGGTTTTTGCTTGCAGACATTGACACATCAGTCTTACAAAGTCAGAAAATAAATTTTAGCTAACAAGGAGCCATGAAAAAAAATTGACTTGTAGTCTGTTAAATGTCCTTTCTTCAAGGGAGTATTATACAATATAGTTTGTTGCTGTTGTTCTCTGTTTAGCTTTAAACTCACTACCTCTCTCTCTCTCTTGCTCTCTCTCTCTGAGGTCTAGCTGGGAATTATTTCCTGTAATTCACAGTGCTGAATTACATGCAGGATATTTTGTATCACATAGCAATATTTAGCTTCAAATACACTATTTTGTCTTGGTTTCAGTGCTGATAAAAAAACTAATTTACAACAGCGGTGCTCTTAGACCATTTATGAGCGCACTTGACAAGCTCACCCCATCTGGCAATGAAAATCCCAGTGTATGTATAAACAAACATTGTAAACAGAGAACCATGTCAGCAAAAAAGAATGTAAATAGTACCCAGTGGTGGTTGCCGGTGTGTTCTCTGTTTCACTAATAACATTGGCCCCATTTGACAAAACTTTCCCCAAAAAAGTTCATCCACGTTAGCTCTTTTCTGGAAAGTTTTTGGGTGATCTGTAAAATGGGGGAACAGAAAAAGAGGGGTTCCAAAACATTGATTTTTCATGTTAATTACCATAGAAAATTTGGGAAGCGATACACTGAAACGGCTCAACGGAATTACAACAAATTTGGCATTAAGCTAGAATTGTACTCAGAAAGAGTGCTTTTCATGATTTGGTGTGAATCCGTTGAGCCTATTTCAAGAAATTCACATTTAAAGATGTGCTCTGGGTGGTCAAGAAGGGGTTAAAACATTAATGATATTTGGATGGTTGGTCCCAAGAGAGTCCTGTGGTACCATACCATACCTGTGTACCATACATTTAAAAAACAAGGGCATCTGATTGGCTTAGAAATCTTTTTTATCACATATGCCTTTTTGGTCTAGCAGGACAGGTACCGTTCCCATGGCACAGAATAATCTGATTGGCAGACCTGAATTAGTACAAAACATATGAGGGGATATGGTAGAGACACCCTAACAACCTGGCACTCTTGATGGGGGATCAGACGAACCCCACAGGGCCCAAGAAATAAAAGTACAAATTCTTATACCTGTGGTACTCCCAATCCGACCCAGCCCCGCCCTCCTGTGAGGTATCGCCATACTCCCGCACGATCCATACCACTGGAAAATGCATGCTTCACTAGATGAAGCTTGCACTATCCAGCAGTACCATATAGGTAATTCTTGGACAGCAGTACCATGGGAGTACCACAGAACAGCGAAATTGTCCATGTTACATTACTTCAATTCCACAAATCCTATGGTACAGCGTCACTATGATTAAATGATGCCATCAATGATGTCATGTGTGATGGAATGTGTGAAGTCATAAGCAGTGCATGGTAGTGTTTTTTTGTTTTTAAATGCTCCTTTTTGTATGCAACACAACTATACCTTTACTGTAACCTTTGATTTTTTTTCCTTGACTATCTACACATTGTCTTGTTTATCCTACTCTGGAGTGTCACCACTGTATAGTTATAGTTCAGCCACATTTTCTATTGAAAGGGCATTTTTTTTTGATTTACCTAAAACTCAGTACAGGGGAAGAAAAGTTAAAGAGGGCATCGAAAACCGATGGAGCATATTTTCTAGAAAGTGATGCAGTGCGGCGCTTCAAAAGTACTTGCTTCACTGAGCTACGTCATTAGGAAAGCTTGAGATACATCGTATTTACAGCAACACATCATATCCCTATGCTTTCCTCTTTGTTGGCACACAAATGGCTGTCTAGCGCCAATGTTGCCCTGTTGCCAAAATCCGATATACTGATCTTCTTGCACAATATAAGAAATCCATACTGGATGCCAAGAAAATTTACTTTTCATCCAAAATCCAGTTCGCGGAGAATCGACCAAGAGATATTTTCTCCATCGTCCAAGACCTTGCTTACTCCGACAGAGCCTCACTCAAACCTTCCCCCTCACAACCGCTATGCGACTCCCTCAACCACTTTTTCCTAGACAAAATCAGCAAAATTAAAATTAAAATCCCCCTCCCTTCGCCGACCTTTACGGACCCCTGCGGCCCACCGGCTATAGCGCATCTGACTTCAATCCCTCCCCTCTCGACCGATTCATTCTCCTCCATTCTCCCGCTGATTAAATCTGGTTCCCCGCTAGACCCCTGTCCTGCTTACATTTTGAAGCAGATTTACACCCACTGCCCCTCACCTCCCTTAGCGCTTCTTAACACCTCGCTGGCCCAGGGTATTGTTACCCCAGCACTCAAATCGGCAGTGATCGTTCCGATCTTAAAAAAACCTGGGGCGGATCCTACGGATCCAGCCAACTACCGCCCTATCTCCCTTTTGCCTTTTTTGGCAAAGGTATTGGAACGACACGCAGTAAAAACCTTGAGTGACTTTGTGGAAAGACATGGTGTTCTGGCCCCGAGACAGGCCGGCTTCCGCCCGGCCCACTCAACTGAGTCCGTAATAATATCTGTACTGGACAACCTACGACAAGGAATGGATACTAATCAACCTCAGGCTCTGATCCTCCTGGATCTTTCCGCCGCATTCGACACGGTGGACCATACCATCCTACTTTCACGTGTCGAGGCGGCAGGAATCGGAGGGACAGCCTTGTTATGGCTATCCTCTTTCTTGAGCGGTCGGACTCAGGCGGTTCGCTTGGGAGAGTTCTCAGCTGAATCTCTACCCATCCAGTGCGGGATCCCCCAAGGTTCCTCTTTGTCCCCCCTTTTATTCAACCTCTACATCGCCCCCCTCATTTTTGCTTTACAGCAACTGGAGGTCTCTGTGTACAACTACGCAGACGATCTCCAGCTCATTTTTTCCCTCTCGCCTTCCCTCGATTCAATGTCTAATGTTCAGTCCATCATGACTTTCATCCAGGACTGGATGAACTTCAACCACCTGAAACTCAATCCCGATAAAACGGAGTTGGTGTTAACAGGTGGTTGCTCCAGTCCCTGGTCCCCTTCTTTTTGGCCCCCTTCTTTAGGCTCCCCACCCATCCCTGTATCCTCCGTCAAAACTCTTGGGTTCAAGATTAACAATCAACTCTCCCTACACTCTCAAGTCTCCGCCGTGGTATCCTCAGCCTTCCTTTCCCTCAGGACAATACGTAGAGTCTCACGATTCTTTTCCCCCGACGCGCTCAAGCTAATACTTCTGGCCATGGTAACATCTCGCCTAGATTATGGCAATGCCATCTATCATGGCATGCCCGACTATCTCATGAGGCGTCTTCAACTGGTTCAAAACCAAGCCGCACGGCTGGTTTTTAACCTATCAAAACCTCACCATGTAACCCCCCTCCTTCTTTCCCTGCATTGGCTCCCTGTCCGGCAGCGTGCCTTATTCAAGCTCGGCTGCACCATCTTTAAAGCCCGGACAGGCTCTGCCCCTTCCTTCATTAATTCAGCCATTCAAAACTACATCCCATCAAGAGATCTTCGATCTTCCTCCCACCATCTCCTCGTGGTCCCCCGCTTCAAACGGAAGAAGTGGGGGGGCTCCAAGTTTGCGACCGCGGGCCCAGCTTTTTGGAATTCCCTTCCATCCTCTCTAAGAACCTGCACCCAGTACCCTATGTTCCGCAGAGACCTCAAGACCTTCCTCTTCACCCAAGCCTTTCCATCTTGATCGGTTACATTCCTGCACTTTCCTGCTTTCCGAGTAGCAGTTGCCAGTCAGCGCCAAGAAACCGCCAGGTGTACGAGCGCTATACAAAACCCTTCAAACTCAAACTCAATGCATGCACCCTTGCACCATGGTGTCGGCAGCTTTCGACACTGTAAATCATTCGGTGCTAGTCCAGCGGTTACAGGACAGTGGTATTGAGGGTTCAGCGCTGACTCTCCTGGCATCATTTTTGGAAGGGAGAGAACAAAAACTGTATAGGGAGGGAATGAAATCAGAGGGCTTCAGTCTCCCCTGTGGCGTTCCGCAGGGCTCAGCACTCTCACCAACGCTTTTGAACATCTATGTCACCCCCTTGGCGAGATTTGTTAGGAGGCATGGCTTGGCGATGGTGTCCTACGCGGATGATTCTCAGCTAATCATCTCACTGGCCAAACAACCTGAGGACACTGCTGCCAGGTTCCATGGTTGCCTTCTGGAGATCCTGACCTGGATGAACAAGGGCTACCTAAAGATCAACACAGATAAGACGGAAGTCATGGAATTTGGGTCAGGACAATCCCTGTGGAATGCTGCGTGGTGGCCAACAAGTGCAGGAGAATGCCCCAAGCCGGTGTCTAAAGTTAGAAATCTAGGGATAATCTTTGACTCTCGGCTCAATTTTTCAGCACAGGTAAACAGCCTTACCTCGTCCTGTTTTTTCCTGATAAAAAAATTGAGAAAAATCTTCCCTTTCATTGGTCAGGCTTTGCAAAAGACAGTGGTAGTTGGTCTTCTGCTGTCTAAATTAGACTACTGTAACGCGTTGCTTCTAGGGATTGACAAAGCCCAGAGTAACAAATTACAGTCCTTGCAAAATGCAGCTGCTAGGCTGCTGCTGATGATCCCCAAGGGCAGTTCTACCTCAAAGGGTATTAGAGCCCTCCATTGGCTCCCTATACAGCAAAGGGTGGAGTTTAATGCCTTATGCACTGTCCATAAAGTGCTCTATGGGGGAGGGGGCAAGGATATGCAGAGATTATTCATGCCCTATATTCCAGCTAGGACATTAAGATCTAGCAAGGCTTGCTTTATGTAAGTAGACAAAATTAGGAGAGCCAGATAGGGTGGTAAAACATTCTCCCATTGTGCAGCTAAGTTGTGGAATAAGTTGCCATCTACTTTGCGACTGCAACCCAATCACAGAATCTTCAGGAAGTTTCTAAAAACTCTGTTATTTTCACAAGTATAGTTGGACATTTGGGTGACACCCCTCACTTACATTAGCGACAAGACGAAGTTTGCATTTGTGCACTTTATACATGTGTATCCTATCCTATCCTATCCTATCCTATTGAGCAAAGGTGCCTGCTTTGCAAGGATGATTGTTTTTGTGCAGGAAGGTCAAAATATTGTGTTCCCAAAATATCGGGACATAGATATCAATGTAAAAAATATCGACATCCTATCTATATATTGGTAAATACTAAAATATTGGGAAAAAATATAGGGGTCCGATAAATCCTGTTCTCCAACGCATTGATCTACCTCCAGAATCAACTCCATATGTGGTAATTCTAGCTGCAGTTCCACCCCTGGAGCCAATGTCAGGGTGAAACATTTATGGAATTGAAAAATAAATCAATTTACTGGTTGAACAAACACGGGCCACTCCCTTCCCTGGTACACACTGAAATTTTATTTGCACGTAGGGTTAGTTGGCTCGGACAGAGACAAAAAGACATTTCAGGGGATTGTGTGTTGATAAACTTTAGAGATATAGGAGGGCAGTTCACCACATTCTTAAAGGAGGACAAACATCTACAGGGACAGAAGGCATCCAAGTATTTCCACTGGGCTACTTTTATCCGCCCAGTGCTCTCTTGGACAGAATGGATAGCGTGTACAAAAAGTGGGAAAAGCGTGCACCGAATAATGTCCCGCCACACTCAGTTCAAGATAGGGGAAATCGGGAGTATTTTAATATATCTGTAAATAATCATTTTAGCCCTCTGGACCTGATCGACTGACTAGCTCCCTTGCATGAAAATTTGACCCCGGTCCTGAATACTTATACCGATCTCTGCCATCTAGAAGATCAAAATCCTGGTAAACAAGCCTTACAATCCTCCCCAAAGTTAATTCTCCTAACTGAAGTTCGGTCTACACCTAATTGTGCACTACGTAACTCTGCCCAACAGACACAGGAGTCACTGGAGTACGAAGATTTGACAATAGCTATCCCTATGAAAACACAGCAGAGTGGGCCCCTAGATCAGAATAATCCTGGTTGCCATATAGCATTAGAGCAGAGCATCAAGATTTTATCCTGGAACGTAGCTGGTCTTGGTTCGAAACTAGACCTTCCAGACTGGGGCACCTATGTTGACGCCCATGAGATCTGTCTGTTCCAGGAAACTTGGTTAAGGGTTCCCGCTTGCAGAGTGGGGTATGTAGCATACTCCATCCCAGCTATACAAGGGATCAGGGGGAGACCTTTGGGTGGCTTGGGTTTGAACACACTTGGGGTGTAAAACTAAAGTGATAGAAACGCTGTCCCCTGATAACCAGTTACTCTCCTAACTTTTAACAATGACATGAAAATAGCGCTCATGAATATCTATTCACGCCCAGTGAAACAGGGGTCGACTTCGCAGGTTTTAGACAGTTTGATAACTTTTTTACATACCCTGCCCGAGACCTCGCACATAATAATTGGAGGGGACTTTAATTGACATTTTGAACCCATAAACGGCTTAAATATCCCCATCACCAGTGAGGAGGATTCTGTATGGTCAATACCTGACTGTAACACCTACTCGGCCAGGGGTTGGTCCCCGTTAGTTCTTCAAATGAACTCTTTTACCCCGATAGACATGCTTAGGGCATGTAATGGACGTTTTCCTTCAGACAGCCCGGCCACTCCTACCTATAATAAGATAGGCCAATCTTCGATTATAGACTATATATTGGTAGATGTGGAGTTATGGCACAGAGTACTGGATTTCGCAGTAAACTTCCGCTGCGAAAGCGACCATAACCCACTGTTGCTAAAAATTAACCTGCCGAACCTGGAGTCAGTCCAAAGTCATCCTACCCCAGTAACCCGTAATCTGGTAGCAACAAGAGGAGACAGAAGAGTTTGGTGGGAAAATTTTGTCCAATCAGATGACAAAAAGGCTGTTCTTTCTGAACGGATGTATGACATTACAACGCATGCTTTTACATCGCATGCCTTTACAACGCAAGTATTACAACGCAGTCCATTACAACGCATAGTGCTTTGGGGTGCTGGATAGTGAATAGTTTAATTTACTATTCCAACTCAGTCCCCGTGGACACTAGGGAAGGTTATTGGATAGTAAATTAACCTATTCCCTATCCTAGAGCGCCCCCAGAGCAATGCGTTGTAATAGTTTGCGTTGTAATGGTTGCGTTGTAAAGGCTCTGCGATGTAAAAGTTGCGTTGTAAAGGTTGTTTACCTTTCTGAACAGATTATTCCCCACTTGGAACTCGCTTCCCAATTACCAATAATCGACTTTAGACCCGGCTGTTTCCAAGAATTCGCTAAAAACCACCAGGAAAGGCTTGCTAAAATTGCAGAGTTTTTCTACAACACTGACGCTAAAGTTACTCCCCGCGCTAGTAATACCAATTCTTGTTATAATAAATCCTGCAGGGATGCTAAAAGCGCCCTGTTGTTAGCGGTCAAAGACAAGGACATCACTCGCACTAAGGAAACTAGGGCAATATACAAAAAAATTGTAGCAAAGGCTAAATCCACATGGGAAGCAGACAAATGGGAAGCAATTAAACTGGCCCTAGAAAACCGAGACACGAGGGCCTTCTGGAACCTAGTGAGAACTGGGAGGTCCGAAGGCAAATTGGCAATAGAACCGAATCTAGGGGAGGAAGCCTGGAGGTTGCACTTCCAATCTCTATATTCTAAATCTGAGGAGGGAGATAAACCTGACAGGCACGCCATAGTTCATAATATTCTCTTGGTTTCTAATGCCCCAGCTTGCTCGGCAAAAGAAGTCACTGCAGCTCTGGCCAAAATGCTCCCTGGCAAAGCCCCTGGCTCGGATAGAATTCCAGGGGATCTATTTAAGAACGAAAGCTCTGTGTGGGTTCCATATTTAAAGAAGTTTTTTAACGCCATCTTTCAAGGTATGGAACTCCCTCCTACTTGGGCAGGTGCGGAAATCATCCCTATCTACAAGAAAGGCTCCCCAATGAACCCTGCTAATTATCGCCCAATAAGTTTAATTGACGTGACGCAAAAGCTGTTTGCACACATTCTTTTGGGCCGGATGCAGTCCTGGATCGATGAATATGACATCTTAACCCCTTTCCAAGCCGGATTTTGGAGTAAAATCACAACAATCGACCAGTTATTTCACCTGCAACTGATCCATTGGAAAACTGTTATCTTGGATGGTGGCAGCTTGTATTTAACCTTCGTGGATCTAAAATCCGCATTCGACATGGTGCAGTGTGATCAGTTGTGGGATATCCTTCGGGATATGGGTGTTCCACGGTATTTATGTCACCTACTGATACGTTTGCTCCATGATACGTATGCGAAAATCAGATATGGCAAAAAAGGGGATTGACAGCCCCCTTTCCAGTGGAGAAGGGGGTGAGGCAGGGCTGTGTGCTTGCTCTGACCCTGTTCCCCCTCTTTCTAAATGGCTCAATAGATGTCCTGCTGGAAAAAAAAGATATAGATTCCCCCAGGTTGGCTAACCATAAAATACCCACGCTTATGTTCGCGGACGACACGCTGTGACTGTCTAAGTCACCAATGGGCATGCAGCAGGGCCTAGCGGAGTTCTGTAAATTTTGTAAGAACAGGGATTCCCTCTTTGATAGATTTATAGGGTAAAGCTTTGCTCACTTCTTGAATGCATTTTCACTTACTTTTTTAGGTCTGTCCAATGTGCCTGTTATATAAGCAAGGAGCTCTTACTCTGATTCTTTTTGTGTGAGCAGTGGTCTTTCAATTAAACTAGGCACCACTTAGTATAAACTCTTGAAGGTATATAGCCCTCTTTGTTACATATTTTATAATTCAAACTCTTCAAAAAACCTAATGCCGGTTTTGGTGTATTTTGGCATTTTCAGTCAGTTGCAGCTTGGTTCGAGTTGGTTCTGCAACAAAATGAAGTTAAATAAAACCACTTACCTTGCGCTTGCCAAATTGCCGACCCAGCGATGCGGCGAGCAGAAGGCAGGTGCGGTGCGTCCATTGGGGCGTGGGGGCGTAGTCCCCTCGCCCGCAGCTCCCTTGGCGTCTTTGAACTTAAGTAAACTGAATCAGTTTACTTAAGTTCAAAGAAGCCGAGGGAGAACTGACAATCATGTCAGTTAGCATGACGTCGGACCATCCACCCCTTCAGAGTCTGAAAGGGGTGGGCGGTCTGGCGTCATGTTGACTGACATGATTGTCAGACCAATGGGGGGCAACAGGCAGCAGCACAACACAAGTGCGCATGAGTGGGGACGGAGGGCGAATTTTTTGCCCATGCCCAGTCATGCGCACTTGTGTTTTTGTTTTCACTTGTTTGCGCATGCCCATTAGGAGCCGTTGGGTCTTCTAATGGGCGTGCGGTGGGCGAAGAGTAGCCGTGCCCTAAGCCAAAGGGGCTGTAGGCGCCAACAGAGCCGGGGCGGCGCGGACCTGCTCAGGACCTCCTCAGGTAGGATTTAAAAAATGTATTTTAATACCCTTCTTTTCCCCCACCCCCGCGTGACACCCCGCCCCCGTGAGCCCGACTGCAGTGAGCATGATGAGAGTGAGAGGGGGGCGTTTGGGGGGCTGAGCCGGAGCATGATGAGAGTGAGACCAGGGGGACGTCCGTCACCCGGTCGTGGATAAAATGTAAAACTGAATGAAAGTAGGTAGCAGCCAGTCTCCGAGACTGTGACCTTGACGCAGCGTTGCAACATTTGTGCTCATGCCCGTGCCATCTCACTGAATCAATCCAATTTAATGCCCGCCGGCATGTGCCCATATGCAGAGGGCTTGCTCCTTGCTGGAAACCTTAATCTTCAATCGACTCATGCCAGGCCAGCCGTAAGGTTTGTGATTCACTTTCACTTTGGTAGCTTAGATTTCATGAACATCAGTTAAAATTAAGGTTGAGTGGACCAAGAGACGTCATTGTGTCATGTGCCAATATTGTTGTTACCTGAATTGACTTCCTCTAACGTGTTCTCAGATTTCCTCATTAAATCGAAGCATAGCAAAGTAAAGTTTTTTGCCTAGGGCTAGAATCACATTTTGGTGGAGCGAGGAAGCCGTGATTTGAACCCAGGCTCTCTGGGTAAAGACTATGACATTAAGCCTATAATGGATGCATTTCTTCAGTGAGCCTCATTTTCCACGGTGGACGATGCTCCGTTTTCAGTAATGTATTTAATCAGTGGAGTGTATTTTTGTAAGTGCTTGTTTGGGCTCTATGTGTCCATTCCAGACAGCATGGCCCGTTCACCTCACACAGAAGTGAGCTCTGAATGTTAATTGCTGGGAGAAATTTTAATAGTACCACTTCAGTCAGTCAGTCTGTAATACAACTGGTGCTCAACTCATGTAAGTAAAGCACCCTGATACCTTCGGGTCGAGTTCGTGCTATTAATTAAAACTGCAAAAAAACAACTCAAGAGCGGTAGGGTAGGGTCAGCCAGGCGTGTGTCAGACTAGCAGGAGGACAGAGGGACTTCACAAAAGGGCATGTAGGGAGGAGGGAGGTTTACAAACAGCATGGACCTCGCAGGCAAGGGGTTGGTAACTAAAGTGCAGCAACAGGAAAGCACTGAAGTAAGGCCATATAGTGTTACTGTTTTCAAAGCTTGCCGGGTGCATCGAGGGGTACCGGTATACACGTTCTGTCAAAGAACGGTGGTTTCAAAAAGAAGCATTATCATTTTGTTTTTATGTAGCACACATATCGTTTCTGGGCGCTATATATAAGAGAAGTTGCTATTTCTGTTGGTTCGTGTGTGTTCTGATACATTAGTGACAGGAGGACCCCCCTTCCGTCCTAGGTTGAAGTATTGCTCATTTATTATACATTAATTTATTATCAACGCATGTGTGGAAGAGGAAGACATGAAATTGTATGTAGATTCTTGCTTCTCAAATTTGCTTGAAAATGCACGATTTGCCCACTCATTTTTCAAAATTTTCTCGGGGTAGAACCATCCCCCTCTCCTTTATTTGTTCGGGCTTGTGATCATACACGGAAACTTTACGTCGTACCACTTTCAAATCTCACCAGCCACCACTGACACAAGGTAAGAGTTAAAAAAAAAATATATATTTTACTTTCCCTATCCCGTCTTCTTTCGACTCCCCCTGCGCCCTGCTCGCCCCTGCCACCACTGTTACCTGTGCCGACCGCGCCTGTTCAGCAATACTTGAAAAGGGCTGTTTGCTTCATCCTGGCCTTTGCTATATAATGGCAAAACAAACCACCTATGCAACGCATCAATGTGTTCTGCATCAAGACTGAAGAAGCAGACAGACACCTGGACCAGGAGAAGGATTTTACAAGAACAGCAGAGACCCAATATTTGTTGATTGCTGCATTGCTATTTCCCTCGTCACTCAGCTGCCCTAACAAACATGGGCGCTGCACTGGCATATAGCGTGGCTGCACGGGAATATAGCGTGGCTGCGCACCAAGCCACAGTGAAATGATGAAATGAGATGAGATGATGAAATGATGATGATGATGATGAAATGATGAAATGATTACGCACTTTTATAGCGCACGACTACCCGTAGGCATCTCGGCGCTTGTACGAATACCGCCAAGGAAGCCTTCCTGACCTTTCCCTGTGAGGAGCCCACTCCTGGGCACCCCCAAGGTGAAGTCAGGCATCCTCAGCGTTGTTGGGGCCGTTGAGGAGATTAAGCAGGCTATTGCCCAGAGTTGCAGCATGGGGCCCATGATTAGAATAGGCACCGAGGCGAAAATGATCAGGTCCGAGGAATTTGAGCCCAAGACCCGCCAAGGCGGGAATTGAACCCTGGTCCCAGCCAGGCTACTGCATCAGGGTCTGCCGCCCTAACCATTGAGCCACACTTCTCTACGTGTAGCAGTGTAGCATTTAGAGCTGCCACCATCCTGTGTTATGCACAATTATTATTATTATTATTATTTTTTAAATTGCAGTTTTTAAAAAAACTGTAGGTTGAGTGCGTGGCATTTTTTCTGAGGCATACAGTGACATTTTGGAAGAAACAGAGGTCATTTCACCCTACACACCTATCTGTGCCATTTGAGGCTAATAGCAAGTCTAAAAAGTGATTTTTTGGTTCCACGAAATGGTGCTGTGAGAAAGAAAGTATTCCACTTACTCAAGCCTACTGTGCCCATTACAGTTTCTAAATTCAACTACAGCAATATGTTTAAAGGTCTCCTTGAGTGACATACCCTTCCCAGCCAACAGAACTCCCAGACCTGTCAACTAAAGTTCTTTGGATGTTTGAGGACTATAATTTAGGGAACGTAAATCTGCCTTGGGGAGCATTACCAAGAATCTTTAAAGTCATAGGTAAAAATAAAACAACTACCAGCATGCTTTTTATGGCTACCATGGCAACAATGGAGCAACACATCCTGCTAATGATTGCATCCCTAGGGCCTCATCAACCTGCAGAGTTAAGCACATCCATTCCTCGAGCAAAACACATGAAGCCACTGGCAGCAAAATGCCACCAGAAGTTTTTGTTCTTCAGCCTACATGACAAGAGCAAATATTAGCAAAGACAGGACATGGGGAGCAGCAATTCACAATCGCACTCAAACTAAAACAACAAGCATTGGCAAAGTCACCAGGTATTACATAGCTGCTGTGCATGTAAAGAACAGAAATACTAAAGGCGAGTATAGGTGCATAGTAACAACCACGCATTCAACATGTCTCAACACATGTACACACACACACACACACACACACACACACACAAATGGCCCGCATGCATACAGACGGTATGCATCCATGCACCGCACAGGCAGCACATGCATGTGCTCTTGCCTGGGTGTATGTTCTCTGTGCACAATGTGGAATCCAAAAAATCGGTTTCCGAGACCTAGCTAATGTCAAGGTAACTGACCTGAATGATCAGTGGTACCTTATAAGAAAGAAAATGTTCTTGCTAGTGTCCCCTCACTCACCGGGGTTGCCCCACGGTGACATGCTTCATCATTGGGGCCATCCCAGTTCTCTACGAAAAGGGGCGTGCTGCGACTCACGAACTACGCAGGAGCACTTTGAAGTGAAAGACTATGTGTGGTGCAAACAAGTGGTGGAGTGGGTGTGAGTGAGTTAAAAATACCGTGTTTAGTGGGCATCAACAGATTTATTATGCTCCTAGGCAGGTATGTTAAAAGTGGGGCGAGAATCACTGTCAACCAACCTATAATGAGGATTGGTTCAGTGAAAGGTCAACATGTTTCATGCTACCCATAGCATTTCTTCAGGACCATGCCGGGACCAGCCCTGCATTTGCCACTCCTATGTCCGTAATTAAGGAGAAATAGATTAAATAAATACTTATTAACTAAAGCATGCGTTCGTATTGGAATACATACGTTTTATACTGATTTCATACGTTTATGCTGTGCTAAATAGCACCTCATGGTCTTACAGGGGATTCGATTTCACCTTATTGGCACACTGTTCCTTGTTGGTGAAAGCGCTCGGTAATACCTATTGTCAGCCTCCCCGGGACCACATCTCTGTGCACACACAGCTGCTCCCTGTAGTGCTATCTGGCACTGCATGCACTGAAAGAAAGACTGGATGGTTTGCCAAACCCTGAAGTTTAGTGTCGAACTCCTAAGCGCTGTAATTAGCAGGTTTTATAACTAATCCCTGTGTAGTCACAGTATATCTGAATTTACACTTCCTCTTCAGTTCTTGAACATGCCTTGAAGGCACCACAAAGGGCTAAACACAGTAAACGGGCTTCAAATAAAACACCAGGGTTGATTTTAAAGTGGTGCCCTATAAAAAAGCACACTCAATTGAAAAGTGTCTGTTTCTAGTCACCTGGCATAATGACAAACCCGACTGCCCCGAGGTGAAGCCACAAGAGTTGTAAAAAGAGAAACAAAGGTAATGAGAGCTGCTTGATCCCTCCATGAAATGTTCACTATTTAAACAGCTAAAGATAAAACAGGCGGATCAGTGAGATTACTGAGGAGAGGGGGAGTTATCCTACTAAACTAGCCACTTGTATTTATGTTTGAAGGAAAGATCAGAGAGAAACATTTGATCTTATCAAAAAAACAGTTAATGCTCTATGGCTGTGATCATTTGAGGTTGTGAGTACGTTGATTGTACCAGTGGGTGCAAACAGTTATAGTTTGGGTGAAGGCTTGGAGGTGGGTGGAGAGAAAAAAGGGAAGGGTGCTGCACACAAAGGAACAGTGTGCAGGTCGATACAAAAGATGCTAACAGCAAATGGATATAAAATGGCAGGCAGGGTTAGAAAATAAAAGACAAAGGGGCATATTATCAAGGGCAGTATCACCGCTTTAGCGGCACTTTTTGCCGCTAAAACGGCGATATTCTTATCGCCCTGTTAACAAGGCGGCGCTAACATGCATCAGCGCATGTTAGTAGGCGATTTTCTAATGCTAGTCATCTTAGTGATATACATCGCAAATGAGATGCAAAGTAGGCATTCCTTACAATTACTTCATTGATAAATGTCGCAAACACAACTGCACTGTATTATCGCACCGGACCCACATAGCGATGAGAAAAGGTGCACTAAGCCCCCATTAATGCATGATCCTAACGCCTGAATAAAACCTGACTTACCATTACTGCCTATGGGAGGTGATTTGTATGGTTAAGTACACGCTCCCCTATTACCAAGCTTTTCATTAGCGCTGTGAAATCATCGCTGGATTTCAAACGCTAATGAGGATTATCACAGTCTATTGTTGGATTGTAATTCGTCTGTTAGAAAAGCATTGCTGATACGCCGCTAACACGGCGATGTCATTCAGCAATAGATGGTGATAATGTAAAACACGTTAAGCGTGTTTTGCAATATTTATCGCAGTTTGTAGATAATATGCCCCAAAATGAGTTATGGAGGTCAAGTGGGAAAATAGGATGCCTGGTCGGAGATGGGTGCAGATGGTGATGGAAAGCACGAAAATAAGCAGAATTACAATGTAGCTTACATCAAAGGAAGACTTGTGAGGGGGAAGGAGGGAGTAGATTGAAGTTCAGTAATGCAGAGAAAAAAAAGTCTACAGCAAGACGGGACATTTAAGAGCGATATAGTGGCGAGTAAAATATATAGCACCAACCACAAATTATAAAACATAATTTTAATTCTTTTAAACAAGGACATACAAGACTTGTACGTCGTGACCTATAGTTCTGCTGTTGCAGGAGAAAAACAGAAAGGAGAGAAATCCAAGCTCAGATTTATTAAAACCTGCAGAAAACCAGCCCTGTGAGTAAGGTGGGAGGGGCAGCAACTGGTCAGGAGGCACAGATGAGAAGAGGCACAGCTTAGTGTGGAGAAGTGTGGCTCAATGGTTAGAGCGGCAGACCCTGATGCAGAGGTCTAGCCCGGGACCAGGGTTCAATTCCCCGCCTCGGCGGGTCCTGGGCTCAAAATTCCACGGATCTGATAATTCTCGCCTCGGTGCCTATTCCAAACATGGAGTCCCACTCTGCAACTCTGGGCAATAGCTTGCTTAATCTCCACAACGGCCCCCAGAACGCTAAGGATGCCTGGCCTCCACCTTGGGGGTGCCCAGGAGTGGACACCCAACAAGGAAAGCCAGGATGGGTTGCACATCGGTATTCGTACAAGCGCCTTGAGACCCTTGCGGGTGAGTAGTGCGCTATACAAGTATCAATTTACAGTTACAGCTTAACACTGAAGGATGGCTCTAGAGTGATAATAAAAAGCATGGGCAGAGCAATGGGAGATGATTACCAGCTGACATCTCTATGATCTTAGACCATAGAGTCAGGAACACAGGGGCATATTACCAACAACTAGCGATAATTTTTGTCTCTAACTTGTTTAGAGACAAAAATTATCGCCGCACATCGGCGATTTTTACCGCAGATAAACCTTGCTATTAGCAAGGTTTATCGCAAATGCGATAAAAAACGGCCGCAATGCATGAATATCGCTGAAAAGTCAGCGATATTCATGCATTACCGAGCTAATGCTCTTAGCCATGTTATCCACCTCCCATTGGATAACATGGTGAAGAACTGCTCAGGGCAGGTGTTAGCTTTTGGAGATATTCGCGCTTAGCGCGAATATCTCCAAAAGTTGGTAATAGGAGATAGCGATGTTAGCGACTGTTTCCAGTCGCTAACATCTTGGCACGCCCACTTTGCATGTCATTAGTGATAAATATCACTGACATGCAAAGCGGGGCCCAAGATGGTCGCTATCTCCTATTAGCTGTCACTAACTGGTGTTAGCGACAGCTTGGTAATAGGGAGATAATTTTATCTCCGCTTTCTTGGCTTTTAAAGCCAAAAAAGCGGAGATAAACCCCCTTGATAATATACCCCACAGAGACTAGAATGTTGGAATGTTTAGTGTGCAGCGGAGAATGCGCGGCACCCAGAAATCACATATGGCCAGTGCCTAGAAGCTTCCAGATACTGGCTCTATATAAATATCATAAAAGAGTACTAACAGTAGGAAACCCTCACAAGTCAAACTGATGATTGGCAGGTATGCAGTTTTTGGAAAAATGATTGTGTGACAAAAAAGCTATAATTCCGAGAAGGCAGTACTGTAAATCTGACTACTTCTCTTTTCCTGTAAAACAGCAACATGACATGAGAAGCAGCGATCTTGGAGCGGTGGTGGGGCGGGCAAGCAATGTTGTGGGAGGGGGGTGGGGGAGATGGCAGAGGAAGATGCAGAAAGACAGCCACATAATTTTGTGTTTTTACCAATATTGCAGTGCAAGCAAAGACGTGGTAATGGGTGCAAGGAACATCAAAGAATATATTTACGTGTTTGTTTTTTCAGATATATTCTTTTGATGGAATGTAACCACTTTGTTCCTTGCACCCACTACCACGTTTTGTTGGCAATGGTATGTCAAGAAAGGGAGGCTCAAACATGGATTACAGAGAGAGAGGATGTGACGCAGCAGTCAGAGCTGCTGACTCGGGAGTTAGGGACCTTGTTCGAGTCTCGGTGTTGGCTCAACATCCTGTGATTCTGGGTAAATCACTTAATTTCCCCTGTGCCCCTGGAGAGCACCGTGATAGCCGTGCCATATAGCGTCTGGATAGCCGCGCTACATAAATCTAACTTAAATTAAGCATGAGAAAATAAAACAAGCAGCGATCTCAGTGGGGTGGTGGTACGGGCATACAGTGTTGGGAGAAGGGGGAGAAGGCACATGGGCATTAAAGAATGGCAATGCAAATGAAGCTGAATTTAAAGTACACAAAAGAAAAATGAGCAGCGACTTCAGAGGGGTGGTGGGGTGGGCAAGCAGTGTTGTGGGAGAGGTGGGGTGAGGGAGAGAGAGGCACAGGGAGATTAACTCATGGCACAGCAAATGAAGCAGATCAAAGTTTCATAAACAAAATATGACACAATGAGCAGAGGCAGACCAAAAAAAAAAAGAGTGCTCTTGAAGTATAAATAACCTGTGAGTAAGAGCACGTGTAACAGGGACAGACCTCGTGGGAGGATACAAAAGTCCAAAAGGAGGGACTACTAAGTATATTCACCAATCAAAAGCCAGCATTTACAAAGGACTGTAAAAGGAACCAGTGAAAAAGATGGGCGGTTCGTGAAGCTCATATTCTAGAGACAGCATGTCTCGAAGAGACCGCGCATGCGGTGCCTAGGAGAGACCTAAACAGTAGTTAGTCTAGGACAACACATGGTCAACACACCAATAAAAGCAATCGGAACTAGTGTTCAATTGAACTAAATTATTTTAAGTGGTGAAAATATGTGAATAAATATAATTTAATTTAAGAAAACACATAAAAATAGCATATATTTAGTATTCAATTACAACATATTTTAGTACCCTATTTTGAATTTGAAAATTAATATAACAATATTTATGTGGCCTGGTACTGGACACAGTTCACAAAAGACTACAGGGCCTTTAGATGTACCAAATCCTTGAGGGCCCAGCCAAGTATACTCTTTTTCTTTTTTTTTTAGTTTTATATAGCACAAACTAGACTCAAGACATCGGGTATCAGAGCGCTTTATATGAGCACCAGTTTTGTTACAGAAGGACCCATTAATTTTTGTTAGGCACAGGGAGATTAAGTGATTTGCCCAGAATCACAGGATTTTGTGCGTTGTTGCTGAGACTCGAACCCGTTTCCCCAGCTCCGAGGTCGACAACTCTAGCCATAAGGTTACATCCTCTCCCTAATGCTCTACTGAAACTAATTAAGTCAACCCCGAAAAAGGAACACAACATGAACATGGATCCTATAGCAGAACAAAGACAAACAATAAGTGCTGGGGAATGAGGAGGGTGGCTCAAGGAGGTGAAAGTATTGTTTATTTTCTGAAAATCATTAACAAATGATTGAAACTTAATAATAAATACATTTAGTTGCATGAGCAATTGTTCATTTTGGGTCCATGAACTCTAAGCCAGGTAAATGGACACAAAGGCTCTGATTGGCTGGCTGCAAGAGAAATGTTTCTCTCTTATCTGCCATTACAGGAAGCAGGACATGGCATCTGCATCATGAAAATAAAATGAAAGGCCATATAGTGACCACAGTGGCCACACTCTAACTGCAATACCTGGTTGGGTGACATTCGAATTTAAAAATGTAAACAAAGGTTTGAGAACCATGGCAGGCACTGACCTCCACATCCACATTCTGAAGTTTGTGAACCCAGTACAAAGTCCAAGAACTATTACAATTGTGGCCCTGTGTTAGATACTCTGCTGTAGTTTGAGGACAATGTCCTGGCTTTGTGAAGTATGTAACTTTTAGTCCCATGTAGGTTCCCTGGCATAGTTTGCGGAATCTGTATTGGGTTCACAGTCTATAAAACTCGTGAATAAATTTTTTGGTGCCCTCATGTGGACGTCAATTCACCGAAACGCCATTTGACCTTAAAGTTGACTCACAAAGACATGCTTACACATACTAATACATTCACTCACTCTTGCACTCATAAACACACTCTCACCTGCAAGCATGCATACAAAATACATTTGAAAGCAATTTTTACTTATCTTAGCTTCCAGATAGGGCCATATTCCAGTTAAAGTACTCCGTTTTTTGTTAAACAAATAGTGAATAATATTATTCGCTATTTGTATAATAATTGTTTTTACAGAAACCAGGAGAGTCGAGGTCCAACCAGCGTCCTTTAGGAAGAGCTGCCCTGTGTTCCAGGTGCTGATTTTACCACCTCTGAGGCCAGGGGCTGCAAAAGCAGTGCCAGGGATAGCAAGGGGCAAGCAAGAGGTCACAGCTGCGACCCCACAGCGACCCATAAATGATGTCTATCGGTGCCCTTCTAGAGTATGTAAACTCATCGTGTCTGGGATGGGGACCGCCTGCCTATGAGGTGGAGGTCCCATACATGGAATTAGGATACGAACGTCACCACGGCGGTCGCATCTGCAAAATGTAACATTGCAGTGGGTGCTGCTAGCTGCAGCACACGTTGCAATGTTAAAAATGCACCTTGTACATTTCCCTGCACTACGTAACAGACTGAACCTACACAGGGCGGGCCCGCACTGGGCCCCCAAAGTCAATCCCTGCCAGCCTTTCCATGGCAGGGGAACCGTCATGGAAAGGCTGGCGAGGATCCAGAATCCTAATCTGGGTGTGGGGTACCTGCTGGACCCCACCACCATTCTGAGGATGCGGAGAGGTCCGACAGGCAATCGTAACAATTGCCTCTGTCGGACCTGTGGCGGTTGGGCTTTCACCCGCCAGCACACCGCCTGCCATCACAATCTGGTGGGCGGTAATTGGCCTTATGATAGTGGTGCGCCCGCCACTGACAGCCTGTCCGTGGCGGGTTCACCGCCATCATAATCAGGCCCAATGTTTGAGGACTATAGGTGCTATTTTGGGAGTGTGCATTTAAGTCCATTAATAACGTGTTTAGGCACTATTTAAATTGTAAAACAGAATTATATTCTCAGAAAATCCTTGGTTTAGGAGTGGGGTTTGATAAAGTTCTTGTGGAGGGTAATCATAGCGAAAATCAAACTTTAAAAATATAGTGGGTCTGGTGATTCACATCCATGTTTGAGAACTTTTTAACATTTTAAAAGGCATTCTGAGGTTTTCATCTGTAGAAACCTAAGGTAGCCTTCTACCACATCCAAACGCCCCTGCCCCAGAACCACAGGAGGCCAATTCACCATATTTGGAAGAGCAGGACACTAACAGAATTGATAGCTTGAGAGGCTACTGTTTTCAAGCTGTAGGCCATTGCATAGACACCTCAACAAGAGGTTCCAGGACTATCATCAGCTTCTCCTGAGAAAGAAAAGGCAATCTGCACTAAAAAAACCTGGAGAAGTGAGAAGCATGGTCTCAGAGTTATTACTTATCTGCCAGGAGAGAAAAACTAAAAGCAAGGAAGGTCTCCTACA
This sequence comes from Lissotriton helveticus, assembly GCF_964261635.1. Classification (NCBI taxonomy): domain Eukaryota; kingdom Metazoa; phylum Chordata; class Amphibia; order Caudata; family Salamandridae; genus Lissotriton; species Lissotriton helveticus. Next base: position 66,663,660 of record NC_136064.1, read on the forward strand.
AGCAATATGATCTGAAGCTAATCAGGGGGCAGAGAAGGTTCTACTCCTTCAGTACGTCACCCATGAAAACTACCTCAAGTCGAAACAGGAGAATGAGTATGTCAATTCCTGGAACACTAACATAAGAAAAAACAAACACCAGGAGGTCAAGAATCTGAGAGACCCCAGAATGGTCTTGAAAGGAGACACTAAGGGGTCCATTAGGATGGTGGGTGGATTGTCCCCGCCAGGCTGGCCATAGCCACCGCCGGCCTGGCAGGGGCAATCCGCCCGCCATCCGCACTGAAATGACCTCCCGCCACATTAGGATGGCTGGGGGGTCCGCGGCGTCTATTAGACACCGCCAGCCATATTATGATGGGCCAAAACAGATGCCTTTCCGTGGTCTTCACTTTCGGGGCCCCCTGCGTGGAAGTGAGTGAAGGAGAGGTGGTGGGTGCACACGGGGGGGTACCTGTGGTACCCCCCTGTATTTGCATTAACCAAGCGGCAGGCACCGCGCGGTGCCTGCCGCTTTGTTAATGCAAATGCATTCATAAATTTTTAGCATTGTGGTGGGTGTTGCTGAGAGCACCGGCCGCTACAATGCTAAAAATGCAGGATGCGCCCGCCACAGTGGCGAGCACATCCTAATACCCCCCACAGGACCCCCGTTCTTATGGCAGGCGGTCCCAATGACCGATAGGATGGTGGGCGGACTAAGTCCGTCTGTCATCCTAATAGGCCCCTAAGTAATTAATACATTATATTTGCAGCCACATTTACAGGAAACAGTACAAAATTAAAAACACATTTCTTGAGAACCACCAAAAAAATATATTTTCTCTAGTAACTAGGCTCTGTAAGGATATGTGGTGGTTTGGTTGCGTGCAGTCTGTTTTCCACATTGAGCCCTGTGGTAGGTTGGGTGCAGGGTCTGGACAAAGACTGCGCACAGTAGGGGATGGAGAGCTAGAGGGGTTGGGCGCAGGGCCTGGTTGAAGGCCAAGCCCTTTGGCCATCCCATGATGTACACAGGTAAAGACCATGCATAGTGGGGAAGGGAATACTTCCATAGAAGTTGGATTTAGTATAGCATCAATAGAATCACAGACATTCGCTGAAAAAGCACAATTAAAGTGAAGTTATGGCTGCGATTCATTGTAACACCTTAAAGTAGGTTTAAAAAATACCTCTGAAAACCACAGTCATACTTAAGAATTAAACTTCAAAAAGCTCAGAAATGTTCCAGGTTTGTTAGCTCCGCACTCCATAACTTTCAACAGAGCCATGTGTTGCATTCTTGCTTTTTCTATGCTTGTTTTTCTTCTCTGTGATTTATCTCATTGTGCTGGAGCCTAGAATGTATGATGCGTGCCTGCATCTTACATGCTGGGTTCCACGTTCTGCTCCAACTGTTATCTTGCCCTGGACCTACTGCTTAACGGATGTGCTGTGCTTCTTCCATCCATCTTCAAATAAACCTACATTTATATATACAAAAGAGCCTTCTACTTTTTTACACTGGCGACGAGGGACTCTCATCAATTTTCTGCCACATTTCTTCGAAGCACAGGAGCAGAAATTTAAAGAATCCGCGTTTAAATGAGGAAAATTATTCTACCTACTTCAAATGAGAAGCGGTGTATTTCTTGCTGATTTCCCAATTGCTCCGGTGAAGCTACGCCAAGTATTCAGCTTGTTATTGATTTCTTCGTGATTTCTTCGTTTTCCTTCGTGGTCCCAGACTGCTACAGTACGTCAGCAAACGCAGACGCTTGAACCAATCAGCACCGTCTTTTGCTCCTGCTCCTGATTGGATACTGGCAACCAGCCTCTGTGAGTCATTGCGCGTCATCTGTCTTATCATCGCGCATCATCGCGCATCACGTTTCATGTTACTGCGCATCACGCAAGCTTGCCAAGTTCGTTGCCATGGCAACTGAATTACCGAGCGAGTGTAACACGAAGGATTGCTGCACTTTCACCGGATAAACGCATTTGAACCAATTCATTTAAACCGAAGATAAAGGTACAATTTTACACGCTTTTACTTTCATTGCGTGTTTTATGGTCTGTTTAAAAAAAAACAAAAAAAAAACGATTTTGCCACAAACTCGATATTTTCCTCAACAGTACTACCGTCTTGAGGTTTTACCTTATTGACTTGTTTATTATTGCCAATTTTTATTAGCTTCAGGCTGCTCCTATTTTTTTCAAATTTTTTCTGAAAGTGGAAATCGTCATTGGAAATCTCTGTATTTTATTACTTGACTGCCATCTACGGGTTGTTTTATTGGTTACTTTACTTCATATTTATTAGTTTTGTTCTGGGCAGTTTATCTGACATTTGCCTTACATCCTGAATCCAACATGCAGTTTGATCCACCATCAAAATTTTTACAATCGAAGGGTGATCCACCTATTCCATGGACAAGATGGAAGGAGGAATTTTTTACTTATCTCAAGGCTATGGATGGAGAACGCATGTCTGCGGAGAGGAAAAAGAACATATTTCTACACTGCCTTGGCTCAGAAGGGCAATTAGTTTTTAGAACCCTGCCTCATGTAAGATCTGGTGGTGATAGCAATGTTTATGACGAAGCTGTTTCTAGAATTGAAGGGAGATTCAAGCCTATTACTAGTGTTGCGTTAAATAGATTTAAGTTTTATACCAGAGTTCAAGATGAAAAAGAATGTTTTGATGATTTTCTTACAGCTTTACGTGCGTTATCTCTACATTGTAACTTTGGCCTTATGACAGACGAAATGATCAGAGATCAGATCATTGTACATGTGAAGAGTAAGAAAGTTCAAGAGCAGTTGTGGATATTAGGTGATCCTAGTTTGGAAATAGCGATTAGTACTGCTAAAGCTCTTGAACAGTCTGATAAATGGATAAAAACATTGGATAAAGCATCTACTACTTCTACTTCTTCGAGTACTTCTACCTCTTCTGGTGAAGTTAGTGTAGTTAAACCCCAGGAACAAAGAAATGTTGGGTATTCCTACAGAAATGAAGGGAAAACTAAGCAGTTCTTTTGTTTTAGATGTGGTAATCCTGACCACATTGCTTCTTTTCCTCAATGTCCGGCTATTAGTAGGCAATGTAATAAATGTGGACGCTCTGGACATTTTTCCAAAATGTGTAAAACTCCCTCTAGACCGTTCCAAGACACAAAAAAATCTTCTTTTTCTACATCTAAACGTCCTTCTGGTAATGTATCATATGTTAATGATGAAGTGTGTAATGATCCAGATATTAAGGAGTTTGGTATTGTGGTCTCTGTACAGGAGTCATTTGACATGTCTCAAGCAGACACACTATCTTCTCCTAAGAGTTGTGTTACCATTTTGGGTAAAGTATTAGAGCTCATGGTAGACTCTTGTTCCCCTTGGACCATTATCACACACGAATATTGTATAAAGTCTTTTGGAGATCTAATTGATGTCAATACGTTATCGAAACCTGATATCTGTGCTTACAATTTTGATGGGTCCAAAATCAATTTTATTGCTTTTAAGGAAGTTTTGCTTACGATCAAAAATAGTTCTGCAAACGTGAAGCTTTATGTTGCATGGAAGGGAGTGAATGTCTAGGGGTGGAGGGACCAAGCGAAACTGGGTGTGACATTGAACCCTAGACTTAAGGATCCTGTGTTAGGCCTTGCTATATCTAATGGGGAGTCTACTGAGTCACCTGAGTTCACAGAGATCTCTTGTACTTTTCCTATGGTGTTTTCTGATAAATTAGGCAAATTAATTGGGTTTAGTCACAAGATCAAAGTCAAACCCAATTCTGTTCCAGTTAAACAAAAATTAAGGGGAGTGCCTATTAGTATTAGGGACGAACTTAGAGATATGCTTGATACCATGGTGAAAGATGATATAATAGAGGAAGTGGAATCCTCTGAATGGGTTTCCCCCATTGTTTTGGCCATTAAACCTGATAAAAGTATTAGGCTATGTGTAGATTTAAGAGCACTCAATAAGAGCTTGGTTACGGATTGTCACCCACTTCCTAACATTAATGAAATGCTATGCATGTTAGATGGGGCCAGTGTATTCTCAACATTAGACCTTAGATCTGCATATCACCAGATTGAACTCACTGAAGACTCTAAACAATTTACTGCATTCATCACCCCTCATGGGTTATTTCAGTTCAAGAGAATGCCATTCGGTCTGGCTTCAGCTGCTTCAGTGTTTCAAAGGGCGATGTATCATATCTTTAAAGATCTAACATTCGTCAAGTGCTTTCAAGACGATATTCTTGTGTTTTCTAAAAATAACTGTGAACATCATGCTCATCTTAAGGAGGTCTGTTCTAAGTTGGAACAATTTGGTTTGACTATTAAGGCCAGCAAGTGTAAATTTTTCTGCAAATCCGTTGAATATTTGGGACATACCCTTTCTGGGGAAGGTGTTGTGCCAAAGAAAAATCTTGTAGATGCCATTATTAAAGCACCAGCCCCTGATAGTAAAGAAAAGTTGCTCTCTTTTGCTGGGTTATGCGAATATTACAGTAAATTCATTCAAAACTTCGCTGACAAGATGGAACCCTTCAGAGAATTGACTAGGAATTCTGCCAAATTTGTTTGGACGGACAAGCAAGATATTGCCTTCAAGCAAATTAAGAATGAGATAGTTAATGCCCCTACTCTCAAATCATTCTGTATAAATAAGAGATGTATCATCACTGTTGATGCTAGTCTATATGGCATTGGTGCGGTGTTGAGTCAGAGTGCTGGTAAGGATGAATGGTGTGTGGCTTTTGCTTCTAGAACTTTATCTTCCACCGAAAGAAGATACTCTGTTATCGAAAAAGAGTTACTAGCCTGCATTTGGGCTGTGGAACATTTTAGAAACTACGTATGGGGAAACAGATTTGTTTTGAAAACAGACCACAAACCGTTGGTAGGTATTTTGTCTCCTGGTGGTGGTTGGAACTCGACTGCAAGGATTGCTCGTTTGTCTTCACGTCTTCAGGAATATGACTTTGAGATCATGTATGTTCCTGGAAAAAGCAATGTCACAGCGGATTTTCTTTCCAGGTTACCATGTAGTGTTGATAAGGTTTCTACCATTGACCTGGATGTAGATGTGGTTGCTTCCATTGAAGATTGTATATCTCAGGAGTTTTTAACATTAACTGAGGAGGAATGGTTTAATGAAATGGGTAAAGATTCTGTTTGTCAACAAATGTTGGGCTTTGTAAAAGGTGGTTGGCCTAATAGTAAATTAATTCCTTCCGACTTGGCTTCCTTTTCTCAGGTTGCTTCTGAAATTGAAGAATTTGGTGGTTTTCTTTTCAAGATTGGTAAGTTAATTCCTCCTTCTTCTTTACAAGAGAAGATTTTGTTGCTAGCCCACCAAGGTCATATTGGTATGTCATCTATGAAACGTTTGGTTAGAGAAAACTTCTGGTGGCCTGGCATTGACAAAATGGTCGATAGAACGGTAAGGGAGTGTTCTCAGTGTATTAGCAGCGATAAAATGCTTCATTTGTCTTCTGCTCCTCTTAAACCTGTAGCTTGGCCTAAGTTTCCTTGGCAAAAGGTGGCGTTTGACATCTCCGGCCCTTTTAAACATTTGCCTTTAAATGCCCGTTTTGCTCTAGTTTTGGTAGATTACCATTCAAAATGGCCTGAAGTTAAATTTGTAAATAATGTTTCTTCTCAGGTTGTTTTACTTTTCTTGAAAGAGACCTTTGCTAGGGAAGGTTTTCCTGAGACCTTTGTCACGGATAATGGTACACAGCTGATTTCCTGTGAGGTGGAACAGTTTCTTGACGGTTGTGGTATTAAACATCATACTGTTTCTTTATATGAGCCTAGGGAGAATGGTCAGGTGGAACGTTTTAATCGTGTCCTCAAGGATTGCATTTCTGGTATTGGTTCTTCTGACGATTCTTGGTTGGAGGTGGTCAGGAAAAGACTTTGGGTCTATCGCATCACCCCTCACTCTGTCACTGGTGTGAGTCCTTTTAAACTTCTGAAAGGTAGGGAACCTACTTCTGTCATTTGCCCCTGGTGGGTTAAAAAGCTAAACAGGAATGATTCTAAAATTGATATTGAGAGTCTTGCCAAACGGGTCGAAGATAAACAACAGTGTATGAAAGTTGCGTTTGATTCAAAAATGAATGTTGAACTTCATGATTTTGTTGTAGGTGAGTGGGTGAGAGTAAAAAAACCTGGATTTTTGGTTAAAGGATTTTCCAAATTCTTTCCTCCTATTAAAGTGGTCAAAGTGTTCAAAAACAGTGTTGCCACACAAGATGGAAGAGTTTGGAATGTTCGTAGGGTGGCCAGATGTCCTAATTCCTCTAGTTCCTCTAACTCGTCCAGTTTCTTGTTTTCCCCTAACTCTCTTCCATCACCATCACGAGCACAGGTTAATGTGTCTCCTCATGTGCGAGTTAGTATACCTTCCCAGAATTTTCCCCATAAAGATTCATCTGTTGCTTCAAGGGTTAAATCAGATGTTAGAGCAAAAAAAATGCCTAGTAGGTACCTGTCTTAGTTTTTTTATGGGGATAAGATGTGTTGCATTCTTGCTTTTTCTATGCTTGTTTTTCTTCTCTGTGATTTATCTCATTGTGCTGGAGCCTAGAATGTATGATGCGTGCCTGCATCTTACATGCTGGGTTCCACGTTCTGCTCCAACTGTTATCTTGCCCTGGACCTACTGCTTAACGGATGTGCTGTGCTTCTTCCATCCATCTTCAAATAAACCTACATTTATATATTCAAAAGAGCCTTCTACTTTTTTACACCATGCAGACAATATCTTGTGCACCGAAGGCAATGATTATTATGTCATAATATTCATAGAATAAGTAACACCCGGAAGCACAACCTTATTTAACAAGAACACGTTCTGAAACCAATAAATAATATTGATATATTAATATTTGTTTTATTCATAATGTTAGTGGCAATGCCAGACGACCTATAACATGGTTTTCTCTCACCATCTTTCTTCTGTGTCTCTCATTCTCTTTCTCAACTCACTTTTCTCACTAAGGGGTATATTTACAAGAACTGCTGCTACCTAGGGTTAGCATTAGTTGGCAGCAGTTTCCTTAACGCGCCCTATCACCAAAAACTATTGCCCTGTTACCAATGTGCACACTGTTTTAATCTAAATTGGGGGGCTGCTTTGAAAAACTTGCACATTTTATTTGGGAACGTTTTTAAATTGTATTACTATGTACCTTCACGCTTCAAGGTGAGTGCGCTCTTGCACATGCACTTCACGACTGCATTACGCTACGTCTGGCCGCCATTTTAAGAAGTGCGGTCAGCGGGCTAGTTGATCTGACGTTGTTCTACCAAAGGGAGACTGGCGCGCGTGCGCTTGAGGCAAGCGCGTCTGCGCCTGTCCGCGTCCAGATCGCGGCCAGTGCCAGCCATGCTGCCTGTGGCTCCCTTCAGGCCAGGACTGATTGGACTAGGGAGCAGTCACTTGCTATTTCAACTTCAAGGTTGTATAAGGCCTAAGTGTTTTGATCCTGGTTTAGGAGAGGGTGAGGAACATGAGCTACACTGTAGGACTTGCACTTTCAAATTGGATATGGCACCTCGGAAAGAGGGGGAGATATCAATAATTCAGTGGATGCATTGACCTTAGTACCCACATCTAAATCCTGTCCCAGCCCCCCCAATTAAGGCATGCCTGATCAACAGCAGATCTCTCCCTCAATACGCTTGTGACGCCTGCCTCACTCTAAAGACTAATGATTGGGATGTCCTGTTTCTAACGGAAACCTGGCTGAGGGAGAGCTCGAATCCAGACATTTCCCTGGCCATCCCTACAGGCTATAGAATAACCAAGGAATAACCAAGGTTGATAGGACTGACAATGGGCTTGGTGACGGCTTGGCTATAATTATGAGGGAAGGCTGGGAGATTTCATACGAGAAAATTGAAGACATTGGGCTAATTGAGGCCATGTCTTTTTGTATTAAATTCTCCATGACCTCCTCTATCGCAGGACTCTTGGACTATAGACCTCTGAATATTTGACTGCCCACTGGAAGAAATTGTATGATAGCATTGCCGATCTCTCACTGAGGCATACTAACTTCACTGTGCTCAGTAATTTTAACGTCCATATGGACAATGTGAACTGCCCCTTAGCGGTTCAATTGGGAGATACCCTTAAAGGGTTAAACCTGTTTCAAAAGGTACTACTACCTACACATGCAGCTGGCCATACTTTTGATCTACTTTTTACAAATGATCATACTCTACAGGTAGAGGATCCCTCACCGGTGACTTGGTCAGACCATTGGTTGGTCCCTTTTAAGCTAACTTGTGCTGCCTGAAACAACCACAATAGTTCAACTACTGAGGATAGGAGAAACTGGAGGAAGATTTCACCTGAATCAATGGGTTGCAAGCTACATAACAACCCCTCTAATCTCACAGGGTACCGGACCCAGGATGCCTCTGTCTTCAATGAAAGGGTTAACTCAAACCTTGATAAAATAGCCCGTATTAAGACAATGAAATTAGCCAGGAATAAACTTTCGCCTCCCTGGTTCACCATGGAACTCCGTACGGAGAAAACACTATGTAAGAGACTGGAGTGTATCTGGCGAAAATATTATGAACCTTCAGCCAAATGCGAGTGTAAAGCAGCACTGAGGAAATTTCATAGCCTGAAGCGTAAGCTCATTAGGGACTAAGTTGCAAAGCAGATCAAGTCCTCTGACAACTCCACAAAATAAGTTTTTAAGATAGTCCAAGGTTTTATGGAACCACAAGCCCTGTAGAGCACTATTACCCCGTCTTTCTCTGTGAAGATCTAGCTACTTTCTTCCAGAATAACATTTTAACTATTTATTCCTCCTTTCCTTCATCGGGATTATCCGATATGGCAACTCATTCCCCACTGGATACATGGTTGGCTTTCCACCTGTTTGGGATGGAAGCGTGACTGGGGGAACTAAATAAAATAAAATCAGGCTCTCCGTTGGACCCATGCCCGGCCAGATTTTTTAAGTTATTAGTCCCCTGGCTTAATGTACTTAACCCTATCTGGAACTCCTCACTTAACACTGGGGTCTATCCAACTAGCTGGAAAAAAGCTTATGTCCAGCCTATCCTCAAGAAAGAGGATGCTGACCCAGCAGAGCCAAAAAAAATTAGGCCTATATCTCTTCTCCCAGCCCGGCCAAAATTCTGGAAAAAGATGTCCAAAGACAACTCTCAGACTTCCTGGAACCGAACAACCATCTTCTCAGTCTGTATTTAGGTCGGGTTACAGCACGGAGACAGCTCTGCTTGAAGTGGCCAAATCGATCAGTGAAACCTTAGATCAGGGAAGCTGTGCAAGGCTGGTGCTGTTGGATTTGTCCGCAGCTTTTGACACAGTGTCACATAGGATCCTCCTGAACAGACTCCATCATTTAGGAGTGACAGGAGCTGTTTTGGCATGTTTCTGTTCATTTCTTGAGGGTCGCTCCCAACAAGTGATTCTTCATCCCCATGTCTCTAGTTCCAAGCCCCTGATGTGTGGTGTTCCTCAGGGCTCAGCTCTGAGCCCCACACTTTTTAATGTTTATCTGACTCCCCTTGCGGCAATTGTCGAGCAATGTGGGGTGAAAGTTGTCTCGTATGCTGATGACACACAACTGGTGTTCTTTTTTAGAACAAAAATTGCCTAAAATTAAATACCGGTAAGACGGAGGTCTTATTTTTTAATCAACCTACTCTGCCCGATCAGCGCTGTGGCGGCCAACTGAAGTTAAATCCACCTCCGCTACCAGTTCCCTAAGCCAGGAACGTAGGGTTCAAGTTTGACTCTCAACTCACTGGCAAGGTGCAAATTGCTCATGTCTCCTCGCGGTGTTTCTGGAAACTGAAGGCACTGTGAAGATTCCTTCACTTCCTGCCCATGGATTGCAGGATGTCAGTAGTGCATGCATTAGTCACCTCTCAACTTGACTATGCCAACAGCCTCTATCTTGGTCTTCCGGAGTACTTGATCAGGAGACTACAGGTTATCCAAAACGCGGCAGCCAGGTTAATTAGGAATGTGCCACTACGACATCATATTACCTCCCACTTGTGCAGTCTACACTGGCTCCCGGTAGAGAGAAGAGTGAAGTTCAAAGCTCTGGTCCTGGCACATAGAGCAGTTAGAGGGACCTGAAGCGGAGACTTCAGAAATATAGCCAATCCAGAGCACTCCGATCTAATGGTCAGAATCTTTTGATCACTCCCCGTTTTGCGAAGGCTAGGAACGGTGGCCGTGCTTTCTCTGTGAAAACCGCTACCTTATAGAATTCCACGCAGAGGGAGAGAATGGGTTTGGATAAATGTCAGGAAGATATGGTGCTCAGCGGGTACCTAAATGTAGGTGTTCGTAGATAGAGTAGGTCCGGTGCCAACAGGTCAGGGGAACAAACCCAGCAGAAACCAGCCCCTGCTAAGATAGAGAGACGTATCTCCTACCAAACAAATGCAAAGAGTGACCTGTGCACACGATTATCTAAATTGGTTCTGAAGTGAGAACCCAAAATTGGTAAGCGTTTAATATACGATTTCAGAGTCCATCTTCATAGAGTAAGTATATTTAATGATTATTTTATTTATTTATTTATTTGTGCATCTTGTACCGCGCAAACTAAAACCCGAAGGTGTCAAGGCGCCTAACAAAGGAATCAGAAAAGCATGGCATGACTACTCATACGCTTGTACAAAAAGGCGTGTTTTAAGGGCAGCTCTGAAGGTTTGAAGAGAGGGGAGGGACCTAAGCTCAAGTGGGAGGTCGTTCCACCATTTAGGAGCCAGAAGGGAGAAGGCCTTACCACCCCATATGGCTTTCCGGATACGAGGGACGTGGAGAAGAAGGTGATTGGAAGAGCGGAGAATCCTACCAGGATTGTAGTAAGTCAGGATGGGTCTGATGCCTGTAGGGCTACTTTTGGTCAAGGCCTTATAGACCATACACATGGACTTAAAAACAATCCGCTCCTTTATCGGAAGCCAGTGAAGCTGCTTCCTGGCCAGAGAGGCCGAAGAGCGTCGGGGGAGATCGAGGACAAATCTGGCTGCCGCATTCTGGACTACCTGCAAGCGCTGCAGCTGACTCTTATTCAGTCCAGCATACAGCGCATTGCAGTAGTCCAGACGGGAACCCAGTAGTGCGACAGCAATTTGCCTTCTTGCCTGCAAGGAAAGGTAGTTCCTGATTTTCCTGAGCACGTGGATTATGCCCCAACAGGTAGATACCGTCCGGTTAACCTGAAGGCGCATGTCAAGAATAGGGTCAATCATCACCCCGAGATTTTTAGCCGAGGAGGTAGGTTTGGGACAGGAACCCAACGAGTCAGGCCACCACTCCAGGGACCAGATGTCTTCCCTACCGCCGAACACCATCACCTCGGTCTTCTCCCCATTCAATTTCAGTGAGTTGTAAATCATCCACTGGCCGACGGCCTCCATGCAAGATCTAAATCTGGAGGCCGTCAGTCCAGTTGACTGGGAGAGAGACACGAGGATCTGGGTGTCGTCCGCGTAGGAAACTACCTCCATCCCAAAAGATCTAATAAGTCTGGCAAGGGGGGTCACATAGATGTTAAAAAGGGTGGGGCTAAGCACCGACCCTTGAGGGACCCCACAATGCACAGACAGGGATGGAGATAGAAATTTGCCCAGCATAACCCTCTGCTCTCTGAGATCGAGAAAAGAGGAGAGCAGCCTCAGGGCTGCCCCCCGGACCCCAATCTCACCCAGTCGGGATGTTAAGACACGGGGAGATAGGGTATCGAAGGCAGCCGTGAGGTCGAGGAGAATCAGGAGGGATGTCCGACCCTCGTCCACACTCATACGGATGGAATCGAGCACCAGGGTGAGGGCGGACTCGGTGCTATGTTCCCTCCTGAAACCATGCTGGGAAGGATCTAGGCAGCCCGAATTCTCTACAAAAGCTGTTAGATGCTCATTTAGATGGGACTCAAGCATCTTTGCCGGGGCCGGAAGCAGTGAGATGGGGCGAAAGTTTTTTAATGCCCCAGGATCTAGGGAGGGTTTCTTAAGAAGCGGTTTTACCACAGCATTTTTCCACTGCTGTGGAAAGACACCCTCCCTCATAGCTCCATTCATGATCTCAAGTAATGGAGGCAGAAGAGATCCTCTACACTGCTTCATGATCTTAAGAGGGCAAGCATCTAGCGGAGACCCTGACTTGGTTTTATCAAGCAGCGTATCGAGAGCTTGTAGGGAGAGTGGAGGAAAAAATTCCAGATAACCCGCCAAGGGGAGCTCCACCGAGGGGGCATCCGGGCTCACAATAGCCGGAGGCTCAGTCGTGGAAAGCCTCTGTGACTCCAGGGAAGTGTAGATGTCCGATATTTTGGACTGGAAGAAGAGAGCTATGTCGTTGCAGAGCTCCTGAGATGGAATAACAGGATCGGGGACCTGAAGAGATGTAAGAGAGTCCACGATCCTGAAGAGCTCTTTGGGAGATGAAAGGGAGGAGGTCAGGGCCACAAAGTGATCTTGTTTGGCCCCAATGACTTCCCGCTTATATCTTTTCAGCAGGGATTTATGGGCTTCCCTGTCTTTGAAATCCCAACTTGCATGCCAACGACGCTCCTGTCTCCTTACTTCCTGTCTAAGGAGTCTAAGTTGTTCAGAGAACCACGGGGCTGATGGTCTTTTCCTGGCTGAATAGCAGGACCGAGCCGGCGCCAATTCGTCCAGGGCCTCCATAAGAATATTATTAAAGTGTGGCACTGCCGAGGAGGGATCCATCTCCGAAATGGAAGACAGACTAGGAATCCACGGGTCAAATGAGTGTTCCCCGATATTTTTAAAATTCCTACGTACCTCAAAGGTACTCGGAACTTTCCTAATAGTTTTTTGGCCAGGGAAGGCTACATTAAAAGGAACGGCCAAGTGGTCTGACCAGGAGAGGGGGAATGGGTCCGTTACTGACAGTCTCTGGTCGTTAGAGAAAATCCCATCGAGCGTATGACCAGCTCGGTGGGTAAGTCCTTTCACCAGTTGGGTGAATCCACAAGCCGACAGAGCTTCCAACAACGTGGAGGTATCATGGGATTCTGATAGCTCTAGGTGAAAGTTAAAATCCCCTAAAATCGTTAGATTCTCCTGGCCAAAGTAAGGCTCCAGGAACTGAAGCAGTTTTAGGCTAAAATCCGCTCTGGGACCGGGCGGACGATAGACCAAAATCCCGTTGAATAGAGAGATATTAGGGTCATGTAGTGAAAAATGCAGCACCTGGACGGCATCCTTGGGTTCAGATAGAGGCATAGTACGGCATTGAAAGCTGTCTCTATGCAGGATGGCTAAACCCCCACCGACCCGGTCTATTCTGTCCAGCCGAGTCAGGCAATATCCATCTGGGACTGCTTCAATAAGATCTGGCCCCGATGAATCTTTGGCCCACGTTTCCGTAATAAAAACCCAAGTCGGGTTCTTCTCCAACACAAGCTCCTTAAAAACAATATTGTTTTTAATGAGTGAGCGCGCATTAAGGAGCAAACAGTTGACAATCAGTTCACCTGGAGATACTGGCGAACAAGGCTCCCGTGAGGGGACAGGAGGTAAAGGGTTTGCGCCGTCCTGGTCTAACTGAAAGCACCTGCACCCCTTGAACGCGGGGAGGTCTTCAGGAGTGATTCTGTGGAAGCATGGTGCAAGGATAGGACGAAGGCGTAAAATGTCCTGTATTCAGTGTTGATCAGTACATACAAGAGAAAATAGCCGACACGTGTTTCGTCACACCGTGTTGGGGCTGTGACTCTTCATGGCGCTGAAAATGAAGAGGTTCAGGATCTGGCGGCGTATAGGTAAAAATCAGCTCGGCAAGCCTTTCGTAGGAAAAAATGCACGTCTCAGGACAGGTCTGTCCTGCCCGGCTAGCTGTCAGATTGAAGTATCTTGCACTGGTGTGTGCATGTGGTAGATCTCGTCATCCGGGTTGTGGATCCACAACCCGGATGACGAGATCTACCGGCTCAACTGCATGCTCCTCAACGTGCGGTCCCTTTACAAATGCACCAAAGAAATCAGGGACCTCCTCGACGCCACCTCTTCAGACATCGCCTTCTGCATGGAAACCTGGACCAACCTGTTCTCTGGACCGAACATCCCCATCCCCATCCCTGAAGGCAACAAGATCACCCGCAAGGACCACCCTTACCGTCCAGGAGTAGGCATTGCCATAATCTACAAAAGCACAAACACTCCGACTGACCACACACTCTAATAACCCAACAGCGACCATGGAACACCTCTACTTCCAGATGCGGACCAACCAAAACACCACCCTCGGTGACAGCTTAGTCTACAGGCCCCCCGGACCATGAACCTCCATTCACTGATGCCATTGTAGACCTCATCACACCCCAGGCTCTCCCATCCATTGCCTGCATCCTACTCGGAGATCTCAAGTTCACCTGGATAACTTCAGTGACCAGACCACCAGCCCCCTCCTGGGCAACCTCACCAACAGATCACTCAAGCAGCTAGTCACCGCACCTACCCTCATAGCCGGACACACGCTTAAGCCCATCTTTTCTGCCAGCAGGAACTTCATCTACAGCAGAACTCTCCTTGACCAACCATCATTGTATACATCACAACTTCACCATGCCCACCATACACCACCACTATCGCCCCCAATCAAAGCTGGATCAAGGCCACTGAAGAACTTCTTGTCAACTCCCTTAGCACCACCACGCCACAAACGCTTACAGTTGCCAACACCGCAGCGCTCAACCGACACCGATGGATCTTTAACTGCACCGGCATCCCTCAAGAAAAGACCAGGCAAGCAAAACTCCAAGAAGGCCAACTGGTTCACTGCCGCCCCCCAATAGTCCAGACACACCTGCAAACGTCTCGAGTAGAGATGGTGCCACAACATCAATCAACTCCGCAACACAATCACCTCTGCACCATGGCACAAGGGCGCCTGCGTTGGCGCATGGCAGCCATTGTGCGCCATCATCGGTAAAAAGATAAGGGGGCTTAATCCTGAGCCCCTTCGGGCAGTTTAATGCCACTATGAATCATTTTCTTGACATACTAGTAGTGGGAATCTTGCACCACGTTGTACCGTATTTACAATGTGACACATCTAGGCATATGCATGACCTTGTGAAGCCCTGTGCCACATTATACCTGCCTCAGGTATGATGTATGTAGGGTGGGCATTCCCACACAACAAAGCCTTGTAGGATTGGCGCAGTGAAATCTCTCAGATTTCACTGCGACAATTCCAGGATGCCCCTGTGTCACAACTTTACGCATGCCTCATGGCAGGCATAAGGGTGAACCAGTGCCATAGGGATAGGCTGTCCCTATGCATTGCCGGAGTTTCTTCATGCTTGCAACACAACTGTAGCAATGCATGATTTTAGCGCTGCCAGATAAGTCAGGATTCCAGACGTATCTGTCATTGATTGTGACATGGATCGCCGTACATTGAATACAGTGCATCTGTAGTGGCGCAAGGAGGGTGCAGTGAAAATTGTTGCAACACTGTTTTGTTGCAGCAATGCAACACTTTTCATGAATGAGGCCCAGGAATGCACCCTATCTTATTGATAGGGCCCATTCCTGTCTATTTGTTTTGGTGAAGGGCAGCGCAGCAATGTTCCTTTAAGCGCTGTCTAATACCCAAACATTCAATATGTGGACCCAAGTGTTTGCACCTATTTTAAGACAAACTATTTTCTGGCAGTTTTTTAACTGCCTCTAACTGGACTAAGCAGCAGTTTTAGGGGGATATCGCCGTATGGGAATTTAATTGTAATTTTTGCTAAGTGGGGTTAGCAGGCGGTTTTGCACGGGAACACCCACCTTGCATCTCATTTTTATAAAGTCCCACTAACAGAAGTGACGATCTTAAAAATTCATGTTTACGCTGGAAAAGTGCCGCTAACTGCAGTTAGCGGCTACTCGTACATACAGCAATAAAAAAGGCTGCTGTAACATCAAAAAATAGACACTACGGCTCCGTTAAGTTCTTGTACATATGCCCGCTGTCTCTCACATCTATCTCCCTTGTTCGCTTTGTATTTCTTTCCCCTTTCCTCCCTCTCTCTTACTATACAATCTCTGCTTCTCTTGTACACACCTGTTTCTTCCTTTTGTTATCTCTAGCCCCTCTCCCTTTCAGTCACCTCCAGTACTTTCCATCTCTCTCACTTTCTCTCTTTTTTCATCTTCTTCTCTCCCTCACCACCTTTTTCTATTTCTCTCTCTTTCTCTTCCCTCCCTAGTTCTCTCCCTATGATTCAGGGCTGAACATAATTAAAGATAATACACATTACAACAGAGACTGCTGGTTTGGTACAATAGCTAATACAACTACATTATAGAATACAGGTGAATCCTGATTTCACGATCAGTATACACTTTCCCATCTGCCCATATTTTGTCAACCTATATACATCTTCAAACCTCCTCGGATTCGTGTATGTCTGGACTGTCTTCTCCCAGATTCAGTTTTCCAGCAGACCTTAATAAATCATCTACAACTTGTAGCGTTAATGATAGCCAACAGATTGATGACTGTGTAGCAAGTGCTTGTTTATGTGCAGAATTCAGCCTGTTTGACAGCTCTCCTGGCGCACTGTCTGCAGCATGTCTCCTTCCCACAGGCATCTGCTTTCTATCTCCTGCTCGCAGTGTAAAAGAATGTGGCGAGCTACTATTTTTCTTAAACATGGAAACAGATTAAAAGGCTAATCCCGTTTTAATGCTTTTGAATACAATCTGGTATTTTCTGATCTGGTGTTTTTATTTCATAGACTCTCAAAATAAATGATCCTAAGTGTGCTGATAGTCAGATCTGTATGAGGCACTAAAAATGACAATCCAGCCCAAGGGAGTAAGGTTTCCCTCCTTTATATGCACTTACTATAACGAAAGAGATTAGCTACGTTGAACAGAAACTGAAATGTAAAGAATGAATCTATACTTTCAAATATTAAATATATAGGAGATCTTCAGCCTCTCTCCAGCCTCCTTTGATGGATAATACTGTTGTAAATGTAGGTTAAAGCTGTCACTTTGATGCACAAATTCTATTTTAGTTTATTTATTTGTTCTCTTCTTATATACTGAAGTCTGCTTCAAAGGAAAAGATATACTGAAATCTGCTTCAAAGGACATGATGGAGTTTGATGTTGCAGAAGGCATGCAAGGGAGCACAGCCTTCTCAAAGAAAATAATAATAATAATAGGATTTATAAAGCACTTGGTTGCTCCAAATTGAGGTTCCCAGCGCTAGAAAATGTCCTGCATGAGCTACACAATATAACCTGACAAAAGAAGGAACAGATTAAAGTTGCAACCTCTCGCTGGAGAACAGACATCGGTCAATGGCCGTCTAGATTATATATAGTGACTGAAACAGACAAGTTTTCAACTTTTTACGAAAGTTTGTTTCAAAAGACTCAGACCTAAGACAGAAAGGCAACATGTTCCATATTTGACCAGTTCCAAGGCAGACAACAATACATTCAAGGCTTATATTAATCAGTTATTAATCAGTTATTTCACAATAAAGAAAAATGCTGAATTCTTGTTCTTCTTTGTTCTTTAATTCATTTTAGCCACACGCCCAACGCGTTTCGTCGCGGTGGGGAATTACCCCTTGCAACTTCCTCAGGGCTAGAACATGCCCCAAAAATACCTTTGTATTAATACACACAGTATATATTCATCATATACGTGCATGTATGGCACCCAGTGCAGAAGCAATGTAGAACATTTTAAGCCTAGTTTTGTGACAGCCTAAACCATCACAAATCCATGTTAGTGTTTTTCAATATCTCATCAAAATTATAAGTTCATAGACATATTTGGTTATTCTAGTTATTTCTAATTACTCAAGACCGTAATTCATCTCATTGAGGTTATAAATTCATAGACACATGTGGTTGTGCAAGTTATTACCAATAACTCAAGACTGTAATTCATATACCTATCCTACCAGTGACCTTTCATTGCTTATACTTAGTGTCCCATGACTTATGTTCATACACATTTGATCATTCAAATTATTCACAATCCCTTAAACATGTTCCATAGTTTTGAGTCTCGAAACGCAATGGAATAGACACTTATCCGGTTTCTTCTTAACATGTTGACTCAAGGCTCTGGCAGGTTGGTACAGTTTCACCAAAGGAGACATATAGCGGGGGCCTATGCGATTAAACATTTTGTGGCAGCAGCACATAGCTTTGAAGGAGATTGTTTAGAGAGCCAATGCAACTTGGCTAAAGCTGGGCGGAAGGGGCGCGTCTAGGAAGATTTAGCAATAACCGTGCTGCTGCGTTTTGGACTCTCTGCAGGTTTAGCAGTATGCCCAATGAAGCCCCCATGCTCTTTTCTATCTTCTCTGCCATGCACTAGGAACTCTTACCCTACATTATTAATCCCTCCACTCCCAGATCCCTTTCTGTGCAAGTGTCACTCTGCGGTTGATTCTTCTGAGGTTAATTGGTTCCCAATGAGTTGTCACTTCAGCTTCTCAATTAACCAATATTTCCCAATGAGTTGTCAGTTCAGCCTCTCAATTAACCAATATTATGAATCAATTGATTTTATCAATATAATTGCTCTATACTCTCACCTTCAAAACTAATCCTCTGGCGTTCCATATAAATAGTCGCTCAAGAATATAATCTGATTCTAATCATATAGTTAAACTCTAGTGACTGTTTTGTTTTATTTTTTTTTAGAACATATATGGTTGTAAAATTAGTATTTTATGAAACAATTTTTTTGAGGGTTGTTGGATTTATGGGGGTTTGGTTGGTAGTGAGTTTTAATTAAATAGACATATGTGTTCATTTATTAATTATGTTGTATCTTTTTATTCTTATTTGTTTAAATATTTAATATGTTTTACATTATTTTTATTTTGGGTTGTTAGAGCTTAAGTGGGTGTTTGTTTGGGGGAAATTTAATTAAATCCATAATAATTAATATTAATTGATTAATTTGTTGATTGTTGAATTGTTATTCATATGTTTATTTGTTTATTAGAGTCTGAATATATGTATTTCATTTTAATCTCAAGTTCTGGGGTATATTGTGACTTCAAGATATTTCTTTTAAATCATATATTCATGTACGTTAATTGATTATTATGCTATTTTCTTAAAACGTTTACATTGTTATTTATTTGTTTGAATGCTTTATTATTTCTTGAGTTATATATTGCATTTTAAATTCAAGTTGGGGGTTTATTTGTGGATTAGGTGGATAGGTTTTTAAATAACATGTACAAATGTAGAATAATTGACTGTAGTCTAATTATAATAATTTATACAGTTCAAGCAACTCATTTTCTTTTTAGTTGATAAACAGTATTTTATAAACTTTTAAGATAATTTAAATATTTTGAATGAGTTGTTTTTCATTTTGTGGGTTGGATTGTGTTTACATTTATTTTGTAATTACTGTTTGTTCTTTGTGAAATTTTTAAATGAACGACCATGTTTCATTAATACTTATGTTATGATACAGAGAATTGTTTAAACTTTTGTGGGTTTTTGGGGTGAGTTTGAAGTGTACAGTTTATTTTAAGTTTTTTGATTTTTTTTTTAAATACTCCCATTCATGTATATACCTCAAAAGAAATATTATATATATATATATATATATATATATATATATATATATATATATATATATATATATATATATATATTTATATCAATGTTTTTGAAAATATTTTTAAGATGAAATGATATTAGTTGGGTCTATTTAATGTGACCCCCTTAACATATATGTCCTTTACCCCAAGATTGGATTTAGGACAGTAACAGATTGGATTTAAGACTTTAATTGTGATTCCCACCCCCAATGTATGGTCTTGCACCAACGCCATTGTTTGTTAGACTGGAGTTGGAATACTAATTACCTACCGACCCAATATGTGTCATTTCATCAATGTTGGTTAGATTATAGTCAACATAGGAAATCTGACTTTTCCCCCTGCCCCACCCAAAGTAGTCTGTTTCCCCAATGTTTCTTACATTGGAGATAGAATAGTAAAACTGACACCCAGTGAAAAGGTGGATTTTGCCCCTTTGTCAGAACATGGGTTCCAGATCCCACAAAGAGGCTGGAAGAATCCTAAAAACTGATACCAGTCAGGTTATAGTTTTTGGTGTTAGTAGATTCTTCCTGGCTGTCAACTTTATGAGAATGAAATTGGGTCTGAAACTCTGAAATCATAGAACCTATTTATCGGGTGCAATCCTCTTAGTAATATTGATGGATACTTATGAAGCAGAATATTTATAATATTTATATATGATATATTAACATTCTTAATGTTGGATATCCAGAATTTTTATCATCTTTTTATATGCATGCCTTTTTAGCTTTTTTAGCTTTTTAATTATTTAAATGTTTTAACGTGACTTATTTTGCACCCGGAAATGGTGTCCAGGTAGATTCGTAGCACTGAGACAGGGGCAAGGACAGGACCCAAAAGATCCAGGCCACCAGGCCTCCGACCAGATATCCAACTTGTCTCCAAAGATAAGGACCTCCGTTTTGTCCCCATTGAGTCTTAAGAAGTTCTTGACCACCCATGAGGCCACCCCCGCATGCAGTTTTTAGGGCTCGGACTCCTCCCCACTGTAAGTGGGGGGAGGAGTTTCGAGAACTAATGTTAAAGAAGAAAAAAAAGAAGTATCTCCTAGGGCTTTGGCCGAGACAAATTCCACACATTCCTTAGCGTGTTCTGTCATCTGGCCAGTGATTCGTCTTCGTTGTGTTGTCGTTTTAATAGGCTTGAAGTGATAGGGTAAATTTAGTTTTGTTCCGCCATCTTGGGCATATTTCGTTCGTGCTCGCGCAAAGAAGTACATTAATTATAATTAGGAGCTGTCAGGGTGGCCGTGTAATGCATTCCAGATGGTGTGCGCGCGTTCACCATCTAGCAGTGTGTTGATGTGCTTGCTGCAGAGCATTCCATGTAATAGCAATTTAAAGGTCAGAAATCAGTTTATATAGTAGGTTATGCAAATTGTTAGAGTAATTACGCACAAACACACCTGATGTTTCTAAAGAAAATGTATATCTTACAAACCCGTTTCAGAACTTCCTTCACGTTTTATTGACTTGTGATGTAGCACATTGAATGTTTCTTTGTTCTTCCTAATTGGCTCCGGACTCTAATATGATGTGATGTTCAGACTGTTTGACCTCCGATTCGTGCTTTTATTTGTTGCTGTTTTATTTAGCGCGAGCTCGACCCGAAGGTAGTGAAGCGATTTACATGAGCACCAATCACACATTCATTTTTTTGTATGCACAGGAAGAGTAAGCGATTTATCCAAAATCATAGGATGTTGAGCCGACGCCTCAGACTGGAAACCCAGTTTCACAGTCAGCAGCTCTGGCTCTTACGCTACATCTCATCCTTTCAGCACGGATACAGATAGGATCTGATTGTCAATGAAGTAATGCATGTACAGTTGGATCGTACTAAAAGGAAGCTTAAGAGCTATGACTTTCTCCCTATGGTCGGCGGCACAGTGAAGCAAATGCTGCCTGTTCACTGCCCTGCATGTGCCTCATGGTTGGCACACTGCATCATGACAGTCTGTTTTTTTTGTTTTCTGGAGACAGCTTGGAATCTGGAATGGCAGGAAAATAGCTACTGGAACCAATATATAGCTGATTCTCACCCAGTGGTAGTACTGGTACGTTGTTTATCCATGCTGCTGGTGGTCTGCGTGTTTCCTGATAGCCTGTGTGTTGTCTAACTGGCATATATTGTGAATGCTACTTGACAGTTCTTTGCCCGGCGGATAGGTTTTTTACCCTGTCTGCCAGTCTGCAACCTGCCCCAGTGCTTTTGCTTGGATATTTTCTTACTATTTCCTTCCGCTGTCCACACCCTCAGCTTACCCTTCCAGCTGCCCTATTGGTTTAAACCAGATATTCTGTTTATCCTCTTTATAATCTTTAATATTATAAGACCCCCCACCTCCCCCCGAGCGACCTCGAAATTGTCTAAACGCGGCAACGCCCCCTCCTTACTTACTCATGTGTAATACTTGACCTTCACTAGTTACGTTACATTTCTTGTGTGATTGACCGAAGGTGAGGCTAATCATAACTAAGTCGTAGCAATGCTATCATGCCTTGTATGAGTGGGGACCTCGCCATCATTCCAGTGCACTGCGGCATGAAGTCTCAAGCTTTCCTATTCATGCACATATAAATGGTGTGGTTTGTTTTCATATTTCAAAGCTAACAGAGTAGTGAGTGCAGAGTAGTGAGTGCAGAGTATTGAGTGCAGAGTAGTGAGTAGTGAGTGCAGAGTAGTGAGTGCAGAATAGCGAGTAGTGAGTGCAGAGTAGTGAGTAGTGAGTGCAGAGTAGTGAGTGCAGAGTAGTGAGTGCAGAGTAGTGAGTAGTGAGTGCAGTGTAGTGAGTGCAGAGTAGTGAGTGCAGTGTAGTGAGTGCAGAGTAGTGAGTGCAGAGTAGTGAGTGCAGAGTAGTGAGTAGTGAGTGCAGAGTAGTGAGTGCAGAGTAGTGAGTGCAGAGTAGTGAGTACAGAGTAGTGAGTAGTGAGTGCAGAGTAGTGAGTAGTGAGTGCAGAGTAGTGAGTAGTGAGTGAAGAGTAGTGAGTGCAGAGTGTTGAGTGCAGAGTGGTGAGTGCAGAGTGCAGAGTAGTGAGTGCAGAGTAGTGAGTGCAGAGTAGTGAGTGCAGAGTAGTGAGTGCAGAGTAGTGAGTGCAGAGTAGTGAGTGCAGAGTAGTGAGTAGTGAGTGCAGAGTAGTGAGTGCAGAGTAGTGAGTAGTGAGTGCAGAGTAGTGAGTAGTGAGTGCAGAGTAGTGAGTGCAGAGTAGTGAGTGCAGAGTAGTGAGTGCAGAGTAGTGAGTGCGGAGTAGTGAGTGCAGAGTAGTGAGTGCAGAGTAGTGAGTGCAGAGTAGTGAGTAGTGAGTGCAGAGTAGTGAGTAGTGAGTGAAGAGTAGTGAGTAGTGAGTGAAGAGTAGTGAGTGCAGAGTGTTGAGTGCAGAGTGGTGAGTGCAGAGTAGTGAGTGCAGAGTGGTGAGTGCAGAGTAGTGAGTGCAGAGTAGTGAGTGCAGAGTAGTGAGTGCAGAGTAGTGAGTAGTGAGTGCAGAGTAGTGAGTAGTGAATGCAGAGTAGTGAGTAGTGAGTGCAGAGTAGTGAGTGCAGAGTAGTGAGTAGTGAGTGCAGAGTAGTGAGTGCAGAGTAGTGAGTAGTGAGTGCAGAGTAGTGAGTAGTGAGTGCAGAGTAGTGAGTAGTGAGTGCAGAGTAGTGAGTGCAGAGTAGTGAGTGCAGAGTAGTGAGTGCAGAGTAGTGAGTGCAGAGTAGTGAGTGCAGAGTAGTGAGTAGTGAGTGCAGAGTAGTGAGTGCAGAGTAGTGAGTAGTGAGTGCAGAGTAGTGAGTAGTGAGTGCAGAGTAGTGAGTAGTGAGTGCAGAGTAGTGAGTGCAGAGTAGTGAGTGCAGAGTAGTGAGTGCAGAGTAGTGAGTGCAGAGTAGTGAGTAGTGAGTGCAGAGTAGTGAGTGCAGAGTAGTGAGTAGTGAGTGCAGAGTAGTGAGTAGTGAGTGCAGAGTAGTGAGTGCAGAGTAGTGAGTGCAGAGTAGTGAGTGCAGAGTAGTGAGTGCAGAGTAGTGAGTGCAGAGTAGTGAGTGCAGAGTAGTGAGTGCAGAGTAGTGAGTGCAGAGTAGTGAGTGCAGAGTAGTGAGTGCAGACTAGTGAGTTCAGAGTAGTGAGTAGTGAGTGCAGAGTAGTGAGAGCAGACTAGTGAGTGCAGAGTAGTGAGTAGTGAGTGCAGAGTAGTGAGTGCAGAGTAGTGAGAGCAGACTAGTGAGTGCAGAGTAGTGAGTAGTGAGTGCAGAGTAGTGAGAGCAGACTAGTGAGTGCAGAGTAGTGAGTAGTGAGTGCAGAGTAGTGAGAAGTGAGTGCAGAGTAGTGAGAAGTGAGTGCAGAGTAGTGAGAAGTGAGTGCAGAGTAGTGAGTAGTGAGTGCAGAGTAGTGAGTAGTGAGTGCAGAGTAGTGAGTGCAGAGTAGTGAGTGCAGAGTAGTGAGTGCAGAGTAGTGAGTAGTGAGTGCAGAGTAGTGAGTAGTGAGTGCAGAGTAGTTAGTAGTGAGTGCATAGTGAGTAGTCAGTGCAGAGTAGTTAGTAGTGAGTGCATAGTGAGTAGTCAGTGCAGAGTAGTGAGTGCAGATTAGTGAGTAGTGAGTGCAGAGTAGTGAGTGCAGAGTAGTGAGTAGTGAGTGCAGAGTAGTGAGTGCAGAGTAGTGAGTGCAGAGTAGTGAGTAGTGAGTGCAGGGTAGTGAGTGCAGAGTAGTGAGTAGTGAGTGCAGAGTAGTGAGTAGTGAGTGCAGAGTAGTGAGTGCAGAGTAGTGAGTAGTGAGTGCAGAGTAGTGAGTGCAGAGTAGTGAGTGCAGAGTAGTGAGTGCAGAGTAGTGAGTGCAGAGTAGTGAGTGCAGAGTAGTGAGTAGTGAGTGCAGAGTAGTGAGTAGTGAGTGCAGAGTAGTGAGTGCAGAGTAGTGAGTGCAGAGTAGTGAGTGCAGAGTAGTGAGTAGTGAGTGCAGAGTAGTGAGCGCAGAGTAGTGAGTAGTGAGTGCAGAGTAGTGAGTGCAGAGTAGTGAGTAGTGAGTGCCAAGTAGTGAGTAGTGAGTGCAGAGTAGTGAGTGCAGAGTAGTGAGTGCAGAGTAGTGAGTAGTGAGTGCAGAGTAGTGAGTGCAGAGTAGTGAGTGCAGAGTAGTGAGTAGTGAGTGCAGAGTAGTGAGTGCAGAGTAGTGAGTAGTGAGTGCAGAGTAGTGAGTAGTGAGTGCAGAGTAGTGAGTAGTGAGTGCAGAGTAGTGAGTAGTGAGTGCAGAGTAGTGAGTGCAGAGTAGTGAGTGCAGAGTAGTGAGTGCAGAGTAGTGAGTAGTGAGTTCAGAGTAGTGAGTAGTGAGTGCAGAGTAGTGAGTGCAGAGTAGTGAGTAGTGAGTGCAGAGTAGTGAGTAGTGAGTGCAGAGTAGTGAGTGTAGAGTAGTGAGTAGAGTAGTGAGTAGTGAGCAGAGTAGTGAGTAGTGAGTGCAGAGTAGTGAGTAGAGTAGTGAGTAGAGTAGTGAGTAGAGTAGTGAGTAGTGAGTAGAGTAGTGAGTAGTGAGTGCAGAGTAGTGAGTAGTGAGTAGAGTAGAGTAGTGAGTAGGACATCACAGGCAGCAGCTGTGCAAGCTTCTTACACTCACAAGGAGACCACAGGCAGCTGAGTTGCAAGCTTCTCCCACTCACAAGAAGGACATCACAAACAGCAGCGGTGCAAGCTTCTCACACTCACAAGAAGTACATCACAAACAGCAGCGGTGCAAGCTTCTCACACTCACAAGGAGACCACAGGCAGCTGAAGTGCAAGCTTCTCCCACTCACAAGAAGGACATCACAAGCAGCAGCGGTGCAAGCTTCTCACACTCACAAGAACGACATCACAGGCAGCAGCAGTGCAAGCTACTTACACTCACAAGGAGACGACAGGCAGCAGAGGTGCAAGCTTCTCACACTCGCAAGAACGGCATCACAAGCAGCAGTGGTGCAAGCTTCCCTTACACACTCACAGCAGGTACTGTGCCAAGGCAGCAGCAGCAACAGAGCAAGAGTCCCTTACAAAGAACAGGCACAGCACAGAGATGCACAATGCAATCTTCTCATACTCACAGGCAGCAGCGGTGCAAGCTTCTCACACTCACACGAAGGACATCACAGGCAGCAGCTGTGCAAGCTTCTCACACTCACAAGGAGACCACAGGCAGCTGAGGTGCAAGCTTCTCCCACTCACAAGAAGGACATCACAAGCAGCAGCGGTGCAAGCTTCTCACACTCACAAGAACGACATCACAGGCAGCAGCAGTGCAAGCTTCTTACACTCACAAGGAGACCACAGGCAGCTGAGGTGCAAGCTTCTCCCACTCACAAGAAGGACATCACAAGCAGCAGCGGTGCAAGCTTCCCTCACACACTCACAGCAGGTACTGTGCCAAGGCAGCAGCAGCAACAGAGCAAGAGTCCCTTATAAAGAACAGGCACAGCACAGAGATGCACAATGCAATCTTCTCATACTCACAGGCAGCAGCCTGTGCAAGCTTCTCACACTCACAAGAACGACATCACAGGCAGCAGCAGTGCAAGCTTCTTACACTCACAAGAAGGACATCACAGGCAGCAGAGGTGCAAGCTTCTTACACTCACAAGGAGACCACAGGCAGCAGAGGTGCAAGCTTCTTACACTCACAAGGAGACCACAGGCAGCAGAGGTGCAAGCTTCTCACACTCACAAGAAGGACAACACAGGCAGTAACGGTGCAATATTCTCACACTCACAAGGAGATCACTGGCAGTACACACCACATGAACACACTCCATAACACATAGCAACAATACATTGGCATTTACAATGCCATTAGCTCAAACTCAAATAAATCCGAGCCCGATTGCATTTCTAATGCTTGTTAAAATTTACTGCAGAAGCTGAGACACTATCAGTGATGGAAATGATGATCTGCGTGTCCTCAGCGTAGGATAGCACTTCTAGGCCAAAGGACCTTACCACAGTGGCGAGCGGGGTTACATAGATATTAAAAAGGATGGGACTCAGTGAGGATCCCTAGGGGACTCCACAAAACAGTTTTTTAGGGGCAGAAAGAAACTGGCCCATCTTAACTTTTTGTGACCGGTTCAAAAGGAACAATGAAAGCAGGTTAAGTGCGGAGTCCTCTATCCCTATTTCCCGGAGCCCGCCAACCAGTCTACGAGGAGAAATCGTATCGAAGGCTGCCGTGAGGTCTAGGAGGATTAGTAAGGTGGTATGACCACCATCAACCTGCTGTCGAATGTTGTTAAAGACAATGGTTAGGGCCGTCTCGGTACTGTGTTCACTCCTGAGAGCCATCGAGCAGTTGGTATTCCTCCAAGTAAGAACTGAGATGGCGGTTAAGATGTTTTTCAAGGATTTCAGCTGGAACAGGTAACAGGGAAATAGGTCAAAAGTTTTTTAATTCTCTCGGGTCCAGAGAGGCTTTCCTTAAGTGAGGTTTTACCACCGCCATTTTCCATGCAGAGGAAAATTGGCCAGAGGAGATGACGGTATTAAGGATGACGGTCAGAGGTGGTACAATGGCCTCCCTTCCTAGCTTCAGGATCTTGAGAGGACAGGGTTCAAGGGGGGAGCCAGATCTCATCCCACCTAACAACAAGTCAGTGTCCTCTTGGAGAATAGAAGGAAAGGAGCGCAAGTGGCAATCCTTCAGCGGTACAACCAGAGAATCCAAAAGAGGATCAGGATTAGCTCCCGCAGAGTTTAAATTCTCCAAGGAGGAGTAGATGTCCTTAATTTTGGCATTAAAAAAACCTGCCATTTTATCAGAAAGGTCCTGAGAGACCTCGGTGTTGACATTGGTCGTGATGAAGAGTTCCCTCTCTATTTTTTTTTTTATTTTATTGGATTTGTACTGCGCTCAGCTACCCTCAATGGGTTTCCCGGCGCCAGGGACAGACTGAAGAAAGAGAACAAGCAGGTGCAAAAAAGAGATCACAAAATGATCATCTCTCTCTCTCCCTAGGGGAGAGAGAGAGAAAAAAACTCTGTTTATTTAGACCTAGGGGATCTAAAGGATTCCGTCATCATAGAATAACAGGAGACCTTTTCCTCATTAATAGCTTGCTTGTATTCCCTTAACCTAAGTTTATGCAGATCCCTTTCAACTATAGTGGGGTTCCTGCGCCACTTTCTTTCCTGATGACGGCAGACCTGTCAGAGCTTTCTCAATCTCTCAGAGAACAATGGGGATGAAGGGCACTTTCTTGCTACATAGTGTTTCTTGAGAGGAGCAAGAGAATCTAGGTATGCCGTCAGCCAGTTGGAAAATTCGTCATACACAGCATTGACATCAGTGTGAGGGGGGCAGCAAAAATTGCTGAGTGTTTTGAAGAGATCCTCCTTACTAATCAGATTGAGGTTTCTCTTCAATTCCACCCTGTTCTTAAGATTAGGGTCATTGTTAAAAACTAACATTTCCAGGATAAAAGGGATGGAAAAATGGTCAGACCAGGAGAGTGGAATAGGATCCATGACCTCTATCCAAGGATCATTTGAAAAAATCCCATCCAAAATATGTCCTGCCGTATGCGTTGGGCTCTTAACTAGCTGAGGGAAACCACAGGATTCCATAACTTCTAGAAAGGCCTGCGTTTCAGGGCAGAGGATTTTCTCCAAATGGAAAGTGAAGTCACTCAGAAACTTAACCTTGGAGCTAGCTAGCAAGGGCTCTATTCGGCTACTGAAGCTCTGGGGGAACTAAGCTCTTGGTTCAGGAGGCTGGTAGGTAACCACTCTAAAGAAGCTTTTAGTGGGTAGCACCGTCAGAGAGAAATAAAGGGCCTGAAGGGGATCTGAGGGAGAAGTGAGGGCCAGAGTAAAACAGGAGTAGGTGTCTATATACATTACTCCTAATCCCCCACCCAACTTCCCTTCCCTATGGAGTCTAGCAAAAAGATACCCACAAGGAGTGGCTTCCACTAAGTCAGGACATGAGCAGTCTCTGGTCCAGGTTTCAGTGATGAAGACCCAGTCGGGTTTACGAAGGGACACAAAGTCATTAAATTCCGTAGCATGTTTGAAAAGGGATCTAGCATTAAGCAGATATCTCATAAAAGAGTATTTCAGAGGCACGGGACTGGGCGACAGCTATCCTCAAAGGGATGGAGGGCTGCACCCACCAAGAAAGATGCCTCACATTTGGCATATTTAAACCTTTGACCACAACCCGGAGCCTCAAGGTTCATAGGACAACAGTGCCCCTGATCCTGTGATTGAAGTTCCAGGAGCTCTTCCCT
Source organism: Lissotriton helveticus (assembly GCF_964261635.1). Lineage (NCBI taxonomy): Eukaryota > Metazoa > Chordata > Amphibia > Caudata > Salamandridae > Lissotriton > Lissotriton helveticus. The sequence continues at coordinate 66,692,507 of NC_136064.1, forward strand.
GGAGTAGACCAGGGGCTTACCAGGGTTTGGGAACGATTGACCAGGGTCTGTGGTGCATGGCGCAGACCTGGCACGGACGGGAGCAGATGGGCTTGCCTTTGGCGTACATTCGGTGAGCCGGCGCGCGTCCGCTGCACGTCCGGCCGAGCATGCTGCCTAAATAGCTGGGACCGGTAAAAGACTAGAACGGCGTCCATAGTCTGTGACAGGGAATGCGAGGGAGGAGCCCAAGTAAATAACTCACTTCCCTCCACTCAATCGGCAAGCTGTGGTGGACCGGGGAAGGAGCGAGAGACCCTCTACTGACCCCAAAGAAATGCCCAGAAGAATGAAGTTCCCCAGTAAATTAAAATGAGAGTGAGGTAAAAAACAAGTTTCGTTTTTCTATTAAAAAGATTAAATTCCCCCCAAAACACAATGCAAATTCTAAAATCCCTGTAAGGTAGGCACTGGTTAAAACATATAAGCAGAAAACCGGGCTATTTAGGCCGTCCTGACCCTCGAGCTAACGCGGTAGGGAGACGGTGGCAGTGTCTCCCAGACCCGCTGCTGTGCTAGAGAGTGTCCTTCACTTTTACTAAGAAGTGGTAAATATAGGGGGCTGCGAGAAGCGCTAATACGAGCGGACTGATTTTAAAGTCTGTTGTATTTTAATTTGTATAACTGTGTTTTTACTTGGACAGACTCACGTGTTCCATCAAAAACTGTTTCTCTCCCTCTAATCACCTAGGCTCGATCTTACCGCCTGCCCGCCTCGTTCCGACCCGGCAATAGTGCCGTTGTGCGGAGGGCGGACAGGCAAGAGCCAGGCAGACAGCACTTCCGGTTTTCCCGGAGTTGAGGTTAGCGCTCTAGTGGCTACCTCACTCCGGGCTATTTAGCCACGCCCTTCCCATAAGCGCGCAGTGGTTGCGCGCAGGGGGCGCCTTCGAGCGCGCCTAAGAAGCGCCGAAGACAAGCCCGTCTGCGCCCGTCCGCGACAGGACGGGGCGAGGGGCGATGGACTCTGACCCTACCCAACGAGCTCTGACCGGTAAGGACACACGGATAATTAGCTACTCGGCCCAAACGCTTCTGACCCTTAGACCATCACGGTCATGTAGCACTAAAATTCCATGGCACCGGGTAGAGGGAGGTTTCTCCTGTCTGCAATGTCGGCGTCTATCTGGAAACAGTATTCCCCCCTCGGTTCTTAAACCCCCTCCTTCGGGCCTTAGGAGCTTCTTTCTTAATGTACGGTCATTACCCAAACACCAACATCAAGTTTGGGATTTAATTTACTCTATGCAACCAGACATCTGCTTCCGGGCTGAAACATGGCTAAAACCACATACAGTTACTGCCATTGCCATGGGGATCCCTGCTGGGTATAAAATTAAACATCTAGACCGAGAAATAAAAACCGGAGGCGGTCTCGCTATTATACACAAAGATTGTATAAAAGTTACTATAAGTGAGCAACACATGCACCCTCAGTTAGAAATAATGATTTTTAAATTCACTCTCACCAATCATATAACCTGGAAAGGTGCTTTGGTATACCGACCCCCAGGTCCCAATACGAATTTTGCTCTTCTTCTTCAAGAAATCTTAGCCCCTCACATTAAATTTAAAGAAGATTTTCTTCTTCTGGGAGACTTCAATACACATGTTGATCTACCTACACACTCTGATGCCACTGCCCTGATTACAGACCTTGCTAACTTAGGTCTGGAATTACAAAATCATGGACCCACCCATAAAGGAGGACATACGCTAGATCTACTCTTTTGTAATTGTGCTAAAGTAATTTGTTCCTCGGCAAAAGAAATAGCATGGACAGACCACTCCATGCTTGAATTTCTTTTGGTAACCCCTGTAAGAATTGTTAAGAGTGCTCCTCTTCCCCCTATTTGGCGACGAGAGTGGCATAAAGTCACTGCCAATAAAATCCAGGAACTCTGGACAAATCCGGAAATTTCAGCAACTGACACCGCTGATATGGCCTTAACTAAGCTCAATGTCTCTATCAAGCAAGCTATTGACATTGTAGCCCCATTAAAAAAACACAAACAGTATCCTGTGCTTAAACAAGATAGCTGGTATACCCATGAATTGAGGGTAGCTAAGCAAAACTGCAGACGAGCTGAGAAAGCTTGGAGAAAAGGGAAGACCGAGAGCAGTAGAGTAGCTTTCTTAGACACTCAATCCAAGTATTACAAAAACATCAAGCAAGCCAGGAAGCAACATCTAACGCAGCAGATAGCACAGGCTGGCAATTGCTCTAAGGAGCTTTTTAACATTCTGCAGAATTTTATTAAGCCGACTGCTTGTGACAGCTCTGAGGACTTCTCACAAGACTTATGTGATGAAGTCTCGAGATATTTTGAGGATAAAATAAAGAACATCTATGAAAAAATAGTAGCAGCCAATGACGCTATAAAAACTACTAACACAGGCCACCCCCATCCTCAAATATTGGTATCTAGCAACAAACCCACCCTTTCATCTTTTCCTCCGATCACCAACACAGAGCTCCTTTCCTTCTGCAGCCACATTAAATCTGGGTCGCCTAATGACCTTATTCCAACTAAAATGGTCGGCCCCATGATTTCTTTTTTGGGACCGCACATGTTGGATGTGATTAACATCTCCCTAACAAAAGGCCAGGTTCCTGCAGATTGGAAAAGGGCGGTGGTGAACCCGATTAGAAAAAAGGCATCTTCTCCTTGGACAGACCTCTCCAATTTACGACCTATCTCCCTCTTGCCTCACCTGGGCAAGGTTACAGAGTGGCACGTGAACACCTATCTTTCTCAACATCTGGAAGCGACGGATGGCCTGGACTATTCACAATCTGGTTTCAGGCCAAACCACAGCACAGAATCAGCCCTTCAGACAGTGACCAATAACATCAGAATGGCACTGGATGAGGGCAGCTCCATGATTCTGGTGCTGTTGGACCTTTCCGCCGCTTTCGATACGGTGTCTCACACGGTGCTTCTTGACCGCCTAGGTGAGGTGGGTGTGGAGGGAGAGGCTCTGACATGGATGAAGAGCTTTTTGACTGGTCGTGTCCAAGAAGTTAGGCTGGGCTCCCACAAATCCACGCTAAGGGAGCTCAATAAGGGAGTGCCACAAGGCTCATGCCTTAGCCCTACACTTTTCAATGTGTATGTGGCACCCCTAGCCAACTTAGCTAGATCTTTCGGGTTCACCCCGGTGTTGTATGCTGACGACACCCAACTCCTTTTCCCTTTTAAAACTCTCACATCTGCAATAAAAAGATCTTTTGCAGATGGTATGAGAGCCATGGCAGACTGGATGTCAACTAACTGTCTGCAGTGTAATGTGGGGAAAACGGAGGTCATGTGTTTTGGACAAGCGGCAACATATTGGTCATCTGACTGGTGGCCCGTGGAGCTAGGCCCTGTCCCCACCCCCAAGAGTTCTGTTAGGAACCTGGGAGTGCTCTTTGATCAGCAACTTACCTTTAAGGGACATGTTAATCAGGTTGCTGGTACCTGCTTCTGGGCTATTGGGATGTTGAGACGAGTCTTCCCCTACATACCAAACCATCACAGAAAAACGCTCGTGCAGGCTTTGGTCATCAGCAGGGTGGATTACTGCAATGGGCTGCTCCTCGGAGCTAACGAGGAGCAGCTCAGTAAATTGCAAGTAATCCAAAATACAGCAGCAAGGATTGTCCTGAATGTTCCAGCAAGGACTCCTTCCAGTCCCCTGCTGATGAGACTCCACTGGCTTCCAGTGAGGAAGCGAGTCCAATTCAAAACTTTATGCACTATTCACAAGAGCATGATAGGGGAGGGCCCGAAATACATGACTAAGATCTTTCAGTCCTACATCCCTGGGCGACTTCTGCGCTCCAGTCATCAGCAGCTCTTGCAGATACCAAGAGTAAAAAAGGCCAGACAAGGTGGCCGTGCATTAGCTTATGCCGGCCCAGCACTCTGGAATTCTTTGCCTCCAGAACTCAGATCAATTCCCAGTCATCTGAGTTTCTGGAAGACTTTAAAAACGTATTTGTATCCTGATAAATAATTGCTTTCCAGCTTCTGCACCCTATATTAGACACACTCTCGGAATTAGCACACTCTCGTGGTACAGCAATAGCGCGGAGATACCCCTTCGGGAGTCTAGTCTGGCGCTTTATAAGAATATAAAATAAATAAATAAATAAATAAACTCAAACAAACAGTGATCTGCTTTCCGCAGTTAAATTCCTCTCCCTATAATGAAAATGTTTTTTCTTATTTCTCTAGGATTGTACTTATGTTATGTTATGCTACGTTACGTTGTTATGTTAAGTTATAATGATTTGTATAGCGCACTAATCACCTGAGAGGGTATCCATGCACTTGGACCGGTCTGCAATTGTGTAGTGCCCAAGGTGCTCATACGAAAAACCAGGTTTTCAGCTTCTTTCAGAATACAAGAAGTGAGGATGAAACTCTGATGTGTTGAGGGAGATCAGTGGGTGTGATGTAGGAGAATGAGTGACCTTCAATTTTGCTTTTCTGGATGGGTGGAATGAGTGCGATTGAAAGTGAGGCAGACCTTAGGCATCTAGTGTATTGGGATATACTTTATTAATTCTGTATTGGAGTTTCATTACAAATTTTATTTTTAGGTTGTTGTTATGGACCAGTTTTAGATGACGGGCAACCGGGTAATTAGGGTCAGAGTTGACCACTGCACTATTTTCTACTAGACTGAATTGCATATCGTTTTCCTACTCTCCTCCCTCCATCTCTTCTGAGCAGTCTGCTAATTTAAAGAAGCATTTGATTCTTTTGTACTCATTTCTTGAAGCAAAAACAAACATCACTTTAACTTTAAATAGTTACAACTATATATATATATATATATATATATATATATATATATATGTACATTAAATTTAATAATAAATTACATTTAATGTAACATATATTTGTGTGTGTGTGTGTATTTATATATATATATATGTGTGTGTAAATATGCACATATATATATATTTACTTACATATATAATTTTGCATTTAATATAACAGCTTGGTATATAATACAAATATTCTAAACATTTGTATTTATTTAAAAAAAATAACTATATAAGTATTAAACCATTACAATTTTTTTTTCATGAGTTACTAAAACTATGACTTGTAAAAGACTAAAACAAATGAAAAAATAATTTAAGTTAAAATCTCGGAAAACATGTAGAAAAGTGTTGAAATAAATAGAAAATTGTAATGAAACTCCAATACAGAATTAATAAAGTATATCCTAATACACTAGATGCCTAAGGTCTGACTCACTTTCAATCACACTCATTCCATCCATCCACAAAAGCAAAATTGAAGGTTGCTCATTCTCCTACATCACACCCACTGATCTCCCTCAACACATCAGAGTTTCATCCTCACTTCTTGAATTCTGAAAGAAGCTGAAAACCTGGTTTTTCATATGAGCACCTTGGGCACTACACAATTGCAGACCGGTCCAAGTGCATGGATACCCTCTCAGGTGATTAGTGTGCTATACAAATCATTATAACTTAACATAACAACGTAACGTAACATAACATAACATAAGTACAATCCTAGAGAAATAAGAAAAAACACTTTCATTATAGGGAGAGGAATTTAACTGCGGAAAGCACATCACTGTTGTTTGAGTTGCCACACGGTTTTCTGCTTATTTGTTTTAACCAGTGCCTACCTTACAGGGATTTTAGAATTTGCATTGTGTTGTTTGGGGGAATGTAATCTTTTTAATAGAAAAACGAAACTTGTTTTTTACCTCACTCTCATTTTAATTTACTGGTGAACTTCATTCTTCTGGGCATTTCTTTGGGGTCAGTAGAGGGTCTCTCGCTCCTTCCCCGATCCACCACAGCTTGCCGATTGAGTGGAGGGAAGTGAATTATTTACTTGGGCTCCTCCCCCGCATTTCCTGTCACAGACTACGGGCGCCATTCTAGTCTTTTACCGGTCTTAGCTATTTAGGCAGCATGCTCGGCCGGACGCGTGCAGCGGGCGCGCCGCCGGCGCGCCGCCGGCGCGCCGCCTGCGCGCCAAAGTCAAGCCCATCTGTGCCCGTCCCCGCCAGATCTGCGCCATGCACCTGAGACCTTGGTCAATCATTCCCAAACCCTGGTAAGCCCCTGGTCTACTCCAGGGAAGAGCTCCTGGAGCTTCAATCACAGGAACAGGGGCACTGTTGTCCTATGAACCTTAAGGCCCCGGGTTGTGGTCAGAGGTTTAAATGTGCCAAATGTGAGGCATCTTTCTTGGTGGGTGCAGCCCTCCATCCCTTTGAGGATAGCTGTCGGGCCAGTCCCGTTCCTCTGAAACACTCTTTCTTGGGATATCTCCTTAATGCTAGATCCCTTATCAAGCATGCTACGGAATGTAATGACTTTGTGTCCCTTCGTAAACCCGACTGGGTCTTTACTCAGGCCCTCACTTCTCCCTCAGATCCTTATCAGGCCCTTTATTTCTTCTTGAAGGTGCTACCCACTGAAAGCTTCTTTAGAGTGGTTACCTACCAGCCTCCTGGACCAAGAGCTCAGTTCCCCCAGAGCTTCAGGAGCAGAATAAAGCCCTTGCTAGCTAGCTCCAAGGTTAAGTTTCTGGTTGACTTCAATTTCCATTTGGAGAAAATCCTCTGCCCTGAAACGCAGGCCTTTCTGGAAGTTATGGAATCCTGTGGTTTCCCTCAGCTAGTTAAGAGCCCCACGCATACGGCAGGACATATTTTGGATGGGATTTTTTCAAATGATCCTAGCATAGAGGTCATGGATCCTATTCCACTCTCCTGGTCTGACCATTTTTCCATCCCTTTTATCCTGGAAATGTTAGTTTCTAACAATGACCCTAATCTTAAGAACAGGGTGGAATTGAAGAGAAACCTCAGTTAGATTAGTAAGGAGGATCTCTTCAATACTCTCAGCAATTTTTGCTGACCCCCTCACACTGATGTCAATGCTGTGTATGACGAATTTTCCAACTGGCTGACGGCATACCTGGATTCTCTTGCTCCTCTCAATAAATACTATGTGGGAAGAAAGCGCCCTTCATCCCCATTGTTCTCTGAGAGATTGAGAAAGCTCTGACAGGTCTGCCGTCATCAGGAAAGAAAGTGGCGCAGGAACCCCACTATAGTTGAAAGGGATCTGCATAAACTTAGGTTAAGGGAATACAAGCAAGCTATTAATGAGGAAAAGGTCTCCTGTTATTCTATGATGACGGAATCCTTTAGATCCCCTAGGGAACTCTTCATCACGACCAATGTCAACACCGAGGTCTCTCAGGACCTTTCTGATAAAATGGCAGGTTTTTTTTAATGCCAAAATCAAGGACATCTACTCCTCCTTGGAGAATTTAAACTCTGCGGGAGCTAATCCTGATCCTCTTTTGGATTCTCTGGTTGTACCGCTGAAGGATTGCCACTTGCGCTCCTTTCCTTCTATTCTCCAAGAGGACACTGACTTGTTGTTAGGTGGGATGAGATCTGGCTCCCCCCCTTGAACCCTGTCCTCTCAAGATCCTGAAGCTAGGAAGGGAGGCCATTGTACCACCTCTGACCACCATCCTTAATACCGTCATCTCCTCTGGCCAATTTCCCTCCGCATGGAAAATGGCGGTGGTAAAACCTCACTTAAAGAAAGCCTCTCTGGACCCGAGAGAATTAAAAAACTATTGACCTATTTCCCTGTTACCTGTTCCAGCTGAAATCCTTGAAAAACATCATAACAGCCATCTCAGTTCTTACTTGGAGGAATATCAACTGCTCGATGGCTCGCAGCACGGGTTCAGGAGTGAACACAGTACCGAGACGGCCCTAACCATTGTCTTTAACAACATTCGACAACAGGTTGATGCTGGTCATACCACCTTACTAATCCTCCTAGACCTCACGGCAGCCTTCGATACGATTTCTCCTCGTAGATTGGTTGGCGGGCTCCGGGAAATAGGGATAGAGGACTCCGCACTTAACCTGCTTTCATTGTTCCTTTTGAACCGGTCACAAAAAGTTAAGATGGACCAGTTTCTTTCTGCCCCTATAAACTGTTTTGTGGAGTCCCCTAGGGATCCTCACTGAGTCCCATCCTTTTTAATATCTATGTAACCCCGCTCGCCACTGTGGTAAGGTCCTTTGGCCTAGAAGTGCTATCCTACGCTGATGACACGCAGATCATCATTTCCATCACTGATAGTGTCTCAGCTTCTGCAGTAAATTTTAAAAACTGCATGCGGGGGTGGCCTCATGGGTGGTCAAGAACTTCTTAAGACTCAATGGGGACAAAACGGAGGTCCTTATCTTTGGAGACAAGTTGGATATCTGGTCGGAGGCCTGGTGGCCTGGATCTTTTGGGTCCTGTCCTTGCCCCTGTCTCAGTGCTACGAATCTACCTGAACACCATTTCCGGGTGCAAAAAAAGTCACGTTAAAACATTTAAATAATTAAAAAGCTAAAAAAGCTAAAAAGGCATGCATATAAAAAGATGATAAAAATTCTGGATATCCAACATTAAGAATGTTAATATATCATATATAAATATTATAAATATTCTGCTTCATAAGTATCCATCAATATTACTAAGATGATTGCACCTGATAAATAGGTTCTATGATTTCAGAGTTTCAGACCCGATTTCATTCTCATAAAGTTGACAGCCAGGAAGAATCTACTAACACCAAAAACTATAAATATAAAACTATATATTGTCATCAGTGATGTCACTGACCATGTCATGAATGATGTAATATGTGACATCATCAGCAGTGGATTGCGTGCGCGCGAGATATAGTTAGTACAACTAACTATATCGGAGGAATTTCAATGGTTTTGTATGAGTAAAATGTCCAGCTAACTATAACACCCCTAAAATCTACAGTTTTTTCAGTGAATTTCTAAGGTTTTTTAAATGCTAATTCCTAACTATATCAGGCCTGAAACCTATGTTTTTTTCAGTGAATTTCAAAGGTTTTTTAAATGCTAATTCCTAACTATATCAGGTCTGAAACCTATGGTTTTTTCAGTGAATATATATATATACATATATCGCATCTCTCCCAACGAAGAAATCAGAGCCAGAGGGGAATCTAAGGAAGGAAACACGCTTTATTTGAAACATCATATTGGCGGCGAATGCATTTCAGCACATAGCCTTCTTCAGCGCCCTGCACTGCAAGGAGTCCTGCTTCCTGTTTGCCAATTACTGCTGCATCATTCATGCTTACATGCCCTGAAATCTCCTCCACCCCCAAGAGAAATGACTCAGCATACCTGTTGATCGTTGCACAAATGTCCCAACTACAACTACCAGAATACATCATGTTTATGTATCTGGGTTGGCAGCATGGGGAGAAGTGAACCGCGTTGGTGCGGGCATGTTCCTTATGTGCAGGTAGGTGGTACAGGTATCCCCCAACAGAAGTCCAAAGTTCACGGCTGCCTCCTTGGGTCCCATCGGACGGCTGCTACCAAATAAATGAAGACCGCAGTAGAGAGGGGGCACTCACATGACAGTATAGCGCACTAATGGAGGTGAAATACCCCGCTCCTCTCGTAATGGTCTTAAATAGTTGGTGGTCTCCGAACATCTCGGTACCCCGAGTCAAGTGGACGCTGTCAACCAACGTAATGCCAGTAAAAAATCCGGGTCACTTCACGCAGCAGGGCCTTCTGTACTGCACCCCTGGCCGGCGCAGAGAATATATCACCACATCTCTCCCAACGAAGAAATCAGAGGCCAGAGGGAAATCCAAGGAAGGAAACACTTATCTATATATATATATATATATATATAGTTTTTTAATTATGTAACTTTATTTAAAGTTACAGTAATGTTTCTTTTGGCTTCAAGAGGCATACTACAAAATAATCAAATGCTTCTTTAAATTAGCATGATGCTCAGAAGAGAATGGGGGAGGAGAGTGTAGCATCGTCCTGCCTGACTTCCTGTTTGATACAGGACAGGCGAGCAGGAAGAGGAAGTGAGGACACAGGAACGGTTTAGTCTGTAAGTCAGTGTGAGGCTGGCAGGGAATAAAGTAAGACGTACAAACCTTACCCCTGTGTCGGTGTGTCCTTGCAATGGGCGTCAGCGCTGCGACAATGGCGACGAGGGTGGGATATTTGTAAAGCCCACAAGCAGCATTGCCCAGCCACCCAACGTGGCCGACCACCGAACCTTGCAGCGGAGAGAAAAACCGCCGAAGCCAAGAAACACCTGACTGCTGCCGGCGAGAGGCGCTCGCCGCTACTGCCCAGGGACGAGAGGCGCGAAGGAACCAGAGCGCGGGTGTTCGAACGGCACCCCAAGCACCCCAACTGCTGCACCAGGAGGTAGGCGCGTATGTCAAAGCGCGGCCCCCACGTGTCCAGAAGAAGCAGCCGAGTGTGCAGCGCCGGAGAACAGCACCCGATCCCAGGCGCGAGCGAGGAGAGAAGAGCCAGAACAGAATACAGCGCGAGGAGCGAGGGTGAGTCCAAACCCTGCCGCTTCCCTCACGCGCGCTGTCTACCTGATCCTAGAGACAGAGACACGAGGCATACTGTCCCGCGCGGTGGCCATTTTGAAGTCAGGCGCCCGCCCTCAAACAAACCTGCACTCTCTCCATGGCGGCCATCTTAAAGTCAGGCGCCACTCGCTAATAAAGACATTGCCAGTATAAAGAGGCAACCAAGACACGCTAATGCTCAAGGAGCTGAAAAATAACCAACAAACACTGTGTACAGCCAATAAGACGCCAATAAGCACTGGATAACGCTCTATACAGCCACTCAGAGCCAGCTAAGCGCAGATGTCCAATCCGGGCCCTGATAGCTCCTCAGGCACTGCCACCACAGCGTCAAGCACATCAGGCACAGTGAGTTCAGGAAGCCCAGCTCCTAGTACAGGAAGCCCAGCTCCCAGCACAGGAGGCCCAGCTCCTCCAGCCACCGTACCCGCAATGGCGAACAACCCGGTTGGAGCCTCATTCATGCGCCAACCTCAGCCTTTACCACTGACGCCGGGCAACAGCATGGGCCCATCGTGGAAAACATGGAGTGAAGACTTCGAGGACTACATGGTCGGATCCCTAGTACAAGATTGTGGTATATAAATAAATAATACCGGATCTATTTTTGGATGAATGAATGAATAACAGATAGCTCAATAAAATAAGAGTCAAGATTCGAGGTAGTAGGAGTTTCTGCAGGTTTATTACAGCATAAGGACAGGATCAGGACAACCTGCATAGGATGACCCAGCAGCTGCTGGGGCTTGGTCTGGGATGAGCGCGCTAACTTTTAATAACAATACATCAACTTATATACATAGCGCAAACACATAGCATTACATTGCAGTAGGCGTAGCAGTGGGTGGAGCAGAAGGCGTGGCGCGTAGCAGTCGCGAAAGATAACAGTAAAAAGAGGTGTAACTGGGAGTATACTTAGGCATGTGGTGCAAACGTAACAGAATATGTCATGAATGGGGCGGAAACATAGGAGGGGGCTACCTAAGGAGCCGGGACCTCTAATCTAATGGTGCGCGAAAACTGGCAATGACGTGTTACTAGGAGAAGCTGGGGGCTACGAACTCTGTGCTAGGAGCAGAGACTAGAGTCTGGAGGGTCGGAGCGACATGTACCTAAACCCTATCTAGTATCTGATGTTTAGGGAACATGTTGATATAAACTAGGAGTCATGAGGGGAGAAGCTAACTTGACTCTAAGACTGGACCATGCATTATTCTACATGTAGTGCGTGATGAAGAATATTAAATGACCATTAAATACAGTATTTCTCTAACGTGGAGCCGAAAAGGCTAGACAATGACGGAAACTATTGATGCAGTTCAGTAGCTCAGGAATGCAGAGAAGGAGGACTGAACTGATAGCTGGAATCATAACATACTCTTGGCAGACTCAGAGGCAGAGCCAAGCTGCACCGGGCACTGCGAGGCAGGAAGTAAGTGAAGGGTCGAGGATACAGGTGGGGGCTGTATCGCTCCTCAGCGAGGCTTTCAGGAGACAGGAGCTGAATCTGTGGTCCGGGCCCTGTTGAGGCCTGGAAACGGGGACTTTATAATGAAATAACGTGCACACTGGGAAACGTGGCAACATAACTTTACATAGGCCTGATATTCGTAGTATTCACGAGGACTGGAAACTAACATACTAGAGGTGGACACAACTGGAATTGCGTCATTAATCGGACATGGGGAATAACATATGCATATTGGTCATGCACACATAACATATGATGGATGAGGCGTAGGGACACAGAACATGGCAAAATTTACTTTTCCACATTCCCTCCTTGTCACTACGTTTCCATCAGGAAACATCAATTTTCATGATACCATCTATCATTTCATACAGTACCATTTGCTCGTCTCGAATTGTCTTGGAACGGGATTTAGAACGGGGCTTGGGACTAGGAATACAAGAGGTAGCACACATGCTGCAAATCGCAGGGCCACATTGTATACAGAGGCAGCAGCTAAATATGATCGCTACTGCAATACCTAGAAAGGACAGGACTTTCCATCCCCATGCGGAAATTATATTCCAGAACCAACCGGACCATGTCCAGGTGCCTGGATCTTGGTGTAACAGATGGGCAATTTTATGGAGTCTGGTTATAGCTGAATAAACAGACGGCGCGTTATTTGGAATGAAAATGCAGCAACTAGATCCGATGACTCTACAGGCCCCGCCCCTATCGGCCAGTATGACGTCAAGGACGAGACGATTTTGCAAAACGACGAATCTCATAGCAGATTGTTCTTCGGTTAAGTTACCTAGAGCAGAGGCAGTCTCATTTACTACAGCTTCAAGGGTTCTCGTTAACCTACGGATTAGTTTACTATTCTGGACAGGTCCTACAAAGAAGAAGAAACCTTTATTGAAATCTGTATACTGTTCTAGAGTAGTTTCAGTATAATCGACAATTGGGGACTCCCTTCTATGTCTAATGTGTACTAGATGTCTGTTTCTGTGATAATCAGATGGGGCTAGGAAAACAGGTGGCAGTAGGAAAGCAATGTAACAGGTTCCCTCCCAATCGAGGGGCAGACGGACATATGCGGTCTGACCACAAATAAAATAGGAATGACGTGAAGCTTTGAAAACAGATTTCCTATTGTCACTATACTGGATAACAGTAGTACATTCACTATGACCTACATGTATGGAACCATAACTACGGACACATAATTCGCCTTTGACAGGTAGTACTGAAATAGCAGGTAAGTCTGGAGTAGTATCAGACTGAACATTCAGGACCATGAAATTCGACGAATAATTACCTAAATTATATACTTCATTTTCTAGATCTAAACCTGTTCTGTGGGGGAAACCTTGCTTGTCTGAGAAACATGTACTGTTAAGAAAAGACATATCTGTTGAGGATGACGTTAACGTGGACCATGCTCCACATGAACCATTATGTGAGAATGGATAAGGAAACAGTGGCAGAACTCCCTTCGGTGTCTGGAAAGGGGGGAGTCGACCACACACCCAACAATTAGTGGCATTGCTGGTCTGGTGTGAATAATGTAACATACGGATAAATGTGTTGTTGCGCATAGCGAGGCGGTAAGAATATTCGTGAGGAGGCAGATCACTAAGCGTGTGCTCTACTGTAGCATTAGCAGACATATTTACATGAGGAACTGGAAAATACAGATAGAATGCATAGCTGGTGCAGGAAATCATTATGCTGATGAATAATATGAAACTCAGAAAAATGATACATCTGATTGAACTTCGACCGACTCTCTCACTATGGGGGTCTATTTTATACATGTCAGAAACAGTCTAACCGTTTCACCTAGGGGAGGACTTATACAATCAAACTGACTGACTTATTTTACTAGACCTGAGCTTTAACTTATACTCCTGCTGCGGAGTTTTCTCTAACAAGGGAGGGGTTGTAATAATGTCTTGTGCGGGACAGTCCTTAAGAGCAATATTCTGGCAGTCTTTCGAATCCTGGGAAATGTTTTTAGAAACGGATTTCAGTCCTTTAAAAAGTTTAACATGAGACAGGTGGATCCATCCTTTTCTGCCTTCCAACTTGACGGCGGTACGGGTGGTGAGGAGGACCTGACGTGGCTCCTTCCAACGTGGTTCCAGCGGACTTGATCTGTCAAAATTTCTGATCATCACTAGGGAGCCTGGAACGATCTCGTGCGGTGCCACCTCGGTATTGTCTGGAAAAGCGGCAGCAACCTGTGAACGACATGAGTTGAGGGCAGACATCAAGGAAGCTAGGTAATCTGTCAGCATATTACATGAAACATCGGTAATACTTCGGGGTCTAGGAGTACCCCACATGTTAGGGGGGCGGCCGAATACGACCTCATACGGGGACAGACCTGATCTAGAATGTGCGACCATGCGCATATAAAACAAAGCAACTGGCAGAGCTACTAGCCAGTCCACACCTTTTTCTTTACAGACTTTGGCAATGCGGATTTTCAGGGTCTGATTATGTCTCTCGACCAGACCGGCTGCTTCAGGATGGCGTACACAATGAAACTTCCACTGGTACCCTAACAACAGGGAAACGTGCTTCATTAACTCTGAGGAGAATGGCTGGCCATTATCAGAATATACGACTCTAGGGAGTCCATATCTAGGGAAGAATTCACGAACCAACTGCTTGGCAGTGGTCGCGGCTGTGTAATCTGGGACTGGATATGCTTCTGTCCACCTGGACAAAGCGCATACAACTACAAGGACATACTTGAAACCTCGACATCGCTCCATCTGAATATAATCCATCTGGAGGACCTCAAAAGGGTGGTCAGGGGGCTGGAAACCACCTTGTTCCACCGGGACACTTTTTCCTGGATTAAACTGACAACATATCATACAGGTACGGACTTTCTGCTTGGCTGCAGCTCGTAAATGCTTGTTGAACCAAATGTTCTGGATACTGTCTAACATAGCTTTTTCTCCTAAATGTGCTGGACTATGTGCGGTATTAATAATGACTTGAACCATAGAATCGGGGAGAAACCATGTGGCTCTACCCTTCGTTAACCATCCTTGATCTGTCTGGACCCCTCCTTGTTCAGACCATTTCTTGATTTCATTGGGAGTAGCATGTAACTGGATATCTATGACATCTTGTGTAGGGTCCTTAACTGTCATGCATGTAATCGGATCTGGAGTATGTGTCTGATTAACTGGAATGTCTGGAGTCTGTGCTGTAAGCTTGGCTGTGCGGTCTGCTAGATCATTACCTTGGGAAATAATGTCAGTAACTTTCGTATGTGCTTTGCATTTCATGATAGCAATGGATGTCGGTAAATGTATGGCATCTAACAGGGCTTGAATAAGGAGACCATGCTGAATCTTGGTTCCATGAGAAGTCATGAACCCTCTCTCCTGCCAGAGCACTCCGAAGTCGTGTACAACTCCGAATGCGTAACGTGAATCTGTGTAAACATTAACTTTCAGGTTCTTGGCATGTATACAGGCTTGTGTCAGAGCGACTAGCTCTGCTGCTTGAGCGGACAGGGTATCAATACGGTGTGTTTCAATAGCTTCAGTGTCAGTAGTCACTGCATACGCGGCGACTAGTTCTCCTGTACTAGTTCTCATACATGAACCATCCACATAAAGTGTCAGGTCAGGATCTGGTACCGGAATGTCTGTCAGGTCTTGTCTTGGCTTTGTCGTAATATTAACTACTTCCACACAGTCATGTGTGTCTGGTTTTGAATTAACTGATGGTAACAGTGTAGCAGGATTCAGGACGTTGCAGCGTCTAATTTCTATGTGTGGCTGGAACAGTGTCAATTCATAACCTGTTAAACGTGCAATTGTCAAGTGCTGTGTTTGTGTTCGGTTCAAAAGAACTTCTACGGAGTGTGGAACTTGTACTGTCAGGGAATGCCCTAAAACTATGGAATCACTTTGTCTGATAGCTAGTGCTGTGGCTGCAACTGACTTGAGGCACACAGGCAACGCCTGGGCGACTGGATCTAATGTGCTCGAAAAATAAGCACAGGGCTTGTATTGTCCTGCTTGATCTTGTGTGAGAACAGATAATGCTGTACCTTCGCGTTCAGTAACGAAAAGTGTAAAAGGCTTACTGTAGTTCGGTGTAGCTAGAACTGGAGCTTGACATAGGGCTTTCTTTAACTCGTTGAAACTAAGTGTATGTTCAGATGTCCAAGGGAGGACAGTCGATACGGCTGCCTCCTGTGTCGTTAACTGTATCAGTGGCTTGGCTAGAAATGCATACTGGGGAATCCATTGTCTACAATATGAAGTAAGGCCGATAAAGGCACGTACCTCCTTCTGGGTTCTGGGCTGGGGAAGACTCGCTATTAACTGGATACGGTCGGGTGTCAACTGCCTACCCCTCTTGGACAGCAAGTGTCCTAAGTATACCACTTGCTGGACACAGAATTGAAGCTTCGAAGGTGACACCTTGTGCCCCATCTCGGCTAGAAAATACAGGACTGTAAGGGATGCTCGCTCACAAGCACGTTCAGAACGGGCTGTGATCAGGAGATCATCGACATACTGGAGCAGGGCAGTGTCAGTTGGCATGTGAATATTGTCTAGTTGTCTCTTGAGTGCTTGACTGTAAATACTAGGGCTTTCTGTGAAACCTTGAGGAGCGCGTGTAAACATATAGCTCCTTCCATTTAAACAAAATCCGAAAAGAAACTGGCTGTCTGGATGAATCGGAACACTAAAAAATGCATTCTTGAGGTCTATGACAGTGAAAAACATGGCTTCGGAATCAATAGCAGTTAACAGGGATGAAATATCTGGGACAACTGGATACTGAGGAATAATACATTTGTTAAGCTCTCGTAAATCAATCACTAATCGATATACTGGGGGTGCATTCGGATCAGTACGTTTCATGACTGGAATGATCGGAGAATTACATACATTGGAGTCAGTTTCTACAACTACTCCTTGAGCCATGAGCTCGTCTATAATTTTGGATAAGGCTGCTACAGCCTCGGGTGGCAATCTGTACTGTCTGATTCGGGGTAACACTACACCTGGTTTGAGAGTCACACGATGGGGTGTGATTTGCATGTAACCTACATCAGTTGGGCCTTGCGCCCATAAGTGCTGTGGAACATTAGACAATCTTGAATCAAAATCTCGTAATACATAGTGACCCTTAAAGTCACGTAGGAACAGACGTATTCCCTCTGGGGAACAGCAAATAACTGCACCTAATTCTTTCAGTGTCTTAATGCCTAATAGATTTTCTGGACATGACTTAGTAAGTAACAGATCAGTAGTGCGGGACAATGGACCTACTTCTAGAGTAACTGGCTTTGATATCTCATTAACTATTGGCTTTCCTGAAAATCCAAGGGAAACATTTCTTGAGCCTGAGAGCGGAGCCCCTGGAACTTCGGCATGACTAATTGTGGTCCTACTTGCCCCTGTATCGATCAAAAACTTTCTGTCTTTCCCTAATACTTGACTGTGAACATAGGGACCTTCTTGATCTACAGGTATCTCGATGAGAGGCAAGCCTACCTCCCTCTCTAGGCTGTTTCATGAATATGGCTGGTACTCTGGATACTCAGACTGTGCATACTGGTACATCTGCGATGTAACGTGCTGTGTTGCAGCAATAGGCTGCGGTGCGGAAACTGTCTGTTGTGCATTCTGTGACTGCGGAGTCTGTGAAACTTGTTCTTGTCTAGGCGGACGTGGTCTTTCTTTAGTCTTACCGATAGCTATGTTGTGTTTCAGAACTGCACACTCGTTTATAAAATGACCTGGCTGTTTACAATAATTGCAGTTCCCTTTAACGGGAGCTGCAGGATGACTGGCTTGATTCGGACCCCTCTTCTGACTGTCTTGAGGAACAGTTTGTGCAACTAGCACTTTCATTTTCGTGTCTTTCATACGTTTTCTTTCGTGTTCTTGTTCTTCCCTGATTCTATTCTGGTGATACTGGAGCATCTGGAGCATCTGGGACGGGGTATTAGCTTGCCAGGTGCTTTCGACTTTCAAAACTCGATTTTTAATTTGTGGACTTGAATTCTCGACTAATTTGGTAACGAAAAGGTGAGGGTATGACTCACTACTTGTCTTGAGACCACTGTTGATACTGAAACATTTTTCAAATCTAGAATAAAAATCACTAATATCTTCATCTTGTTTCTGTTTACAGGCTGAGATTGCATCCCAGTCTTCCTTCCTAGTTGTCAATAATCTGGGTAAAACTTGAATCAATAATTCTGGTAATTCTTTACATTTATCTCCAAGACCGGTACCTGGTACTCGTGCCTTGTCTTCAGCTTCTAGAGCTGCCCAGTCGATCTTTTTCTCTCCCACCTCCCATTCTTTTTCCTTTAGTTTTTCATACACCCCTGCGGGTAACAGAACCTTTAACATTTTAATGATATCTGGGTAAGTGTATTCTCCCATACGGAGCATGTCTTTTAATTCTCTATGGAACCCTGCTGGATCTTTGTCATGACAGGGAATTAATTTCTTCATTTCAAGAAGTTCCATCTTTGAAATCGGAGTGTATACAAACACTCGTTGCATTACGCCACCCGCCCCTTGGACTGGGTGGACTTCTCGTAACGGATTCTGTCTGTCTATGTAGAATGATTTACTTTCTGGGGGTGAGACATGAACAAAATGCGGGTTCAGGAACGTTCTATATTTGTGGCGCTGTTCTAGAATGACACTAATTAAATCGGTACCTAGACCTCTCCATCTATACTGGAGTAACTCGTTCAGGATATCATGTAACGGACCTGGATCAGAATGTTGACCCTCATACAGAGTAATAAGGTGTTGGATCATATACATACCCACCAGTCGTTGCTCGGCTGGGGGCAGTTTCAGAAACATTTGTGCCACTATTTCGTCTGGAAAAGTGGTAGAATCAGTAATCCATCGGACTGCTGATCGGGCTAGTTCTTGTTCATGCATGGTACTTAATTCACTGTAACCGACTCGTGATTTCAGAATGTGATCGGTAGCTTGAAATACTTGTTCTAGAGAACCTTGTTCTGGTGCTGGATGATGAAAAATAGACTTGTGTTCTAGGCGTAAATGGCGATCTGGAAATCTGGATTTTCCTACATACGCTATTCTGGCGGGATTCTCTTCTTCCTCTTCAGGATCAGAGATACTTTCTTTCTCGCTTACTTGTGCTGCTTTACGCTGTTCGTGTATCTTTACTATCTCTTTACGGATTTTCTTGTACATACTCTCCATAGCACTAATGGTCTTGTGCTTACCCTCGGCTACATTATCACTCCACCTTGTCAGGATTCTCATTTCGGCGGGATCTTTAGACGGGTAATCTTGTTCTCTTATTAGACAATTGATCAGGAACTTTAATATCATGAGCTGAATCTCGGCTTTCCTTTGAGACATAATCTCGCCAATACTTTCTGGATCATCCCCTGTACGGATGAAACGATATATTCTGTCTAGATCTTCTTTCATATTCGGCAAGGTGACTAGATACTCGGTCACTCTCCTTACACGTAAGGAATATAAAACCATATTATATTCGCCTGGAACTGGATCATAGACACATTCGTTAAGGGTTTGCCTGATTTCTGTAACAGACTGATGTTTGGGCGTACGCTGTAACGCTTGATCATGTAATTCGAGTAATGTTAAACGCTTGTGTGGCGGCGGGGTTTGAGGAAGACCTCCTCCCGCGGCCCCTAAACTGGAATCGTCGACTGACATTCTTCGTCCTGGCAGGGTCGGTAATTGTAACGTGGGCTGGACTTGTATGGCGGACTGGGCCGGGGGAGCTGTTAAGGGCACCCCGGTGTCTGGAGGAGCAGGAAGTGCCTGATTTACAGGGACTGGCGGAGCGCGAACAGGATTTGCATATTCGGGGACTGTGTCGTCCAAATAGGACGAAATAAAAATATCAGCTGCGGTCTGTTTGTGACGTAGCTTGGTCGGAACTAATGGCGGCGGGAAATTACTGGATGCCTCTGGGGTCGCTTTTGGCAAACCTTCGGCAAGGAGAGGATACATAACCTTAATAAGGGCATGCCTCTGTCTGTCTGACTGTTCGGCTTTGACTTGTTCACCTATCTCGATTAATTCTCTTTCTTGGGCTCGTTCTTGGGATTCTCTACTTAACTCTGACTTTCTGACTTCCTTTTCCGTTCTTCTATGAGCTTCCTTGCGCCATAACTCGATGGCATCTTTCTGTGACTGTCTGGCTTTCTTTTTCCATAATGCTTCTTCTACTCGCATGATACATTCGGCATCCCATGTACCCGATACGGGCCATCTATACTTTTCTTCTAACTGTTTGGTATACTCTACCCATAAATCTAGATACATTATGGCGCTTATGCCATGTTTCTGATACATAAAATGACCTGGACTGTCCCTAGGCGGGACAGGAACTGCTTCTTCTAATAAACCCTTTCTAGTTTTTAACTGACGTAACTTGGAAAAGAGCGGCATTGTAAACTTGAATCGGAACACAATACAATACACGAAAAACAATAACAATTGGGAAAACAATTCAGGCATACCATGACATTGGAAAGACATTAAACAACATTATAAATAACAGTTCGAACAGAATATTACCTGGAATACTGAGAACAGAACAGAACAGAATGTCTCGAGAACGGAACAGACTAGAATTACTGGATGCACTGCTGTAACAGTACGGAACATACCGGTCCCATAAAGGGACGCATCAAGACCCGTATCCACCTAGGTGAACACTTCGTTTGTGAGTCTGGGCACCACCAACCCACGGACCAGGAGTCAATTTAGATTGGTCCTGTCTAGATACTACCCCAGCAATGGTACTCACCGGGCAGCACGGAACGGAAAGCCTCGGACGGGACTGGACTGCTACGACGACGAACTTCGGACTTCGGACTTCAGTTACGGGTGGGCCTCCGGATACCTCGGACCTTGGACTCTCGGCTTGGGCTCTGGTCGGGACTCGCCGCGTTCCTCCACCGTCTCGTTCGGATGCTGGACCGCCTCCTCCGTCTCCTCCGTGGGCCTGAGGGATACTTGAAGCAGAAATATCTGCACGTGGCCGGTATGGTTCCGTCACGGCTGCAGAGGGTCAGGGGGTCGGCGTGGCTTCACCGACGCGTGGGGAAAGGGCAAGTCCCTATTCGGGCGCCATTATGTGGTATATAAATAAATAATACCGGATCTATTTTTGGATGAATGAATGAATAACAGATAGCTCAATAAAATAAGAGTCAAGATTCGAGGTAGTAGGAGTTTCTGCAGGTTTATTACAGCATAAGGACAGGATCAGGACAACCTGCATAGGATGACCCAGCAGCTGCTGGGGCTTGGTCTGGGATGAGCGCGCTAACTTTTAATAACAATACATCAACTTATATACATAGCGCAAACACATAGCATTACATTGCAGTAGGCGTAGCAGTGGGTGGAGCAGAAGGCGTGGCGCGTAGCAGTCGCGAAAGATAACAGTAAAAAGAGGTGTAACTGGGAGTATACTTAGGCATGTGGTGCAAACGTAACAGAATATGTCATGAATGGGGCGGAAACATAGGAGGGGGCTACCTAAGGAGCCGGGACCTCTAATCTAATGGTGCGCGAAAACTGGCAATGACGTGTTACTAGGAGAAGCTGGGGGCTACGAACTCTGTGCTAGGAGCAGAGACTAGAGTCTGGAGGGTCGGAGCGACATGTACCTAAACCCTATCTAGTATCTGATGTTTAGGGAACATGTTGATATAAACTAGGAGTCATGAGGGGAGAAGCTAACTTGACTCTAAGACTGGACCATGCATTATTCTACATGTAGTGCGTGATGAAGAATATTAAATGACCATTAAATACAGTATTTCTCTAACGTGGAGCCGAAAAGGCTAGACAATGACGGAAACTATTGATGCAGTTCAGTAGCTCAGGAATGCAGAGAAGGAGGACTGAACTGATAGCTGGAATCATAACATACTCTTGGCAGACTCAGAGGCAGAGCCAAGCTGCACCGGGCACTGCGAGGCAGGAAGTAAGTGAAGGGTCGAGGATACAGGTGGGGGCTGTATCGCTCCTCAGCGAGGCTTTCAGGAGACAGGAGCTGAATCTGTGGTCCGGGCCCTGTTGAGGCCTGGAAACGGGGACTTTATAATGAAATAACGTGCACACTGGGAAACGTGGCAACATAACTTTACATAGGCCTGATATTCGTAGTATTCACGAGGACTGGAAACTAACATACTAGAGGTGGACACAACTGGAATTGCGTCATTAATCGGACATGGGGAATAACATATGCATATTGGTCATGCACACATAACATATGATGGATGAGGCGTAGGGACACAGAACATGGCAAAATTTACTTTTCCACAAGATAACAAGCAAAAACTCGTGGCCTTGAGAAACCTGATTGGTCCAGACATTGCACAAATCATCAAAGAATTACCCAACGCTGCAACAGCTACCTATGATGAAACAAAAGCTGCACTTGACAGACGCTTTCTCCACAAACGCAACGTAGATTATGAGCGCCATACGTTCAATCTTGCCACGCAGGAGAAAGATGAATGCATTAGTGACTTCATCATGCGCATACGTAGGCTCGCACGATACTGCGACTTCGACACGAAAAAGAAAACTGAAATCACAGTAGACGCCAGTCCAGTGGGCCTGGGTGCCATTCTGGCCCAATACCGCGAAGACTCAGACCAGCGACACATCATTGCCTATGCAAGCCGCAGTCTAACGGATACGGAAAAAGCATACTCCCAGCCGGAGAAGGAAAGCCTAGCTGTGGTGTGGGCGTGCGAACACTTTCACCTTTTTGTTTATGGCAAACATTTTACGATCATTACAGATCATCAGGCGCTCATTACCATTTTTGGTAACCCCAATGCGAAAATGCCAGCACGCATTGAGCGGTGGGGCTTGCGCCTCCAAGATTACGTCTTCTCCATCATCCACAAACCTGGGAAAGCCGAAAACCTGATTTCATGTCACGACACCCGCTGGCAGGTGCCCGTTCTGCACTTTCTGTGGCTGACGAATATCTCCATTTCGTTGTCGACGCTGCGTGTCCTCCCACTGTTCCTGTCGAGGCCATCCAGGAGGCGTCCGCACTTGACCCCCTCGTCCAAGCAGTGATGACCCGCATTCGCTCCAATTCCTGGAGGGATGTGAAGCAGTCCTCCTCCGAATCAGCTCAACTTCGACAAGACCTAGCCGCATTCCAACGAGTGCGTGAGGAACTCTCCATCAGTGACAATGGTCTCCTTTTACGAGGGGGGAGAATTGTGATTCCACTCAAACTGCGCCAAGGGGTCATCAACCTGGCACATGAAGGACACAGAGGCATCAATGCAACCAAGAAAGCTCTGAGAGAACGAGTCTGGTTCCCCACCCTTGACCATATGGTCGAGACAACTCTGAAAGACTGCATCACATGCCAAGTAGTCAGCCGGGAAGAACCACCAGCACCGTTACAAATGTCAGAGCTGCCGGACGGAGTATGGCAACAGATTGCGGTCGACTTCTTCGGCCCACTACAATCAGGACAGTATATCATTGTTGCCATGGACGAATACTCCCGCTTCCCATTCGCACAACTGATATCATCGACTCGAGCAACGACAGTGATCCCAGTGCTTGATGAGATATTTGCAGCCTGGGGCATCCCACTGCGAGTAAAGACAGACAATGGACCTCCCTTCAACGGTCATGAGTTCACAAACTTTGCAACCCATCTAAACTTCAAACACCAGAAAATCACTCCGCTGTGGCCACAGGCAAATGGCATGGTGGAGCGATTTATGGGGACACTAAAGAGGGCAATCCAGCAAGCAGAACTGACTCACCGAGACATCCAGCAGACATTAAATGAAGTACTCAGAGCGTATCGGAATACGCCGCACAACACCACCGATCAGTGCCCAGCAACTGTAATGCTAGGAAGGACACCTAGGACAAGACTGCCCATGCTAAATGAAAATCCTCAACAACGAAAAGTCACGGTTGATCACAACACCCTCGTGGAAATCGATCACACCAAGAAGCATAGAATGAAGACATATGCTGATCAACGCAAACATGCCAAAGACTCCAACATACACGAAGGAGACTGGGTGATAGTGCGAAGCGATCGGCGATCCAAAGCAGACAGTCGATACCTCGACACTCCCATGCAAGTCACCAAGAGGAAAGGAACCATGGTCACAGCCAAAGCTGACCACAAGCAAATAACGAGAAACATCTCACATTTCAGAAAATGCAACCGGCGCGGCTGTCACGAGACCGTGTCAAACCTACCCTCAAGTGACTCTTCTAATCAGAGTGATAACAGTGACCCAAGCCACCACAGCCCCACGCGAATGGTGGAAATCACAAATCACCACAGTCCAGCGCCAAGACACAGAGAACGGCCGCAACGTCTGATAAGGAAACCTCGACGTCTGGTCGAAGAGATATAGAGGAGGTGAGACTTTGCAAAACAGGGGAGATGTAGCATCGTCCTGCCTGACTTCCTGTTTGATACAGGACAGGCGAGCAGGAAGAGGAAGTGAGGACACAGGAAAGGTTTAGTCTGTAAGTCAGTGTGAGGCTGGCAGGGAATAAAGTAAGACGTACAAACCTTACCCCTGTGTCGGTGTGTCCTTGCAATGGGCGTCAGCGCTGCGACAGAGAGTATGAAAACTATATGCAATTCAGTCTAGTAGAAAATAGAAGCGGGCAAGCCAGGTAATTCAGAGGTAAAGTCGAGCCAGGAGTCTGGCGTTGTTCTAAGAAGCAAAACATATACCGAGCTGTCAAAATACTCTACATAAACGCCATCCTGCAGTCACAACGTCATAGCATAAAATAACTCTTTACATTAAAAACAGGTTATTTCTTGAACGCCTGTGTTTCACTTAGTACGTTAGACTACATTTATAGAAAGTAATTGTGTGAACGTTTCACCACCAATGCCCTGACAGCTCTGCATGACTGAACCAAGGGATGTCATTTTATTATGTGTACCTGTCTATGTGTTCAGTGATGTTAATTATATGTTGAGCAGCATTCCATTATATGAGGAGCAATAGTCTATTAACCCCATGTTAGTGTATTTTTGTAAAGCACATACCATAAACTGAAATTCTTTAATGTGAGCCCAGATTTGAAATGAGTTATAGAAAAGTAAAATGATTTGCATAGGAGCACACAGTTTGGTCAAGTGGGGAAGTAGGGATTTGAAGCCAGTTTTCCCAGTTGCACTTTGTGCTAATTAGCCACTGAAATAATGTCTCCTGTCTCCTTACACCAAAGGACAATGTTTTGTGTTCAGTTGTTTCCTGACCTATATTATGCAAAATGCAAATTGCATGTTAATGAAATCTGCCTCGTTATATATCTGATATGTTAAATAGTCGTAAGCGTAGGCAGGAGGGTATTTCACATTAATAACACTGCTTTGTCCTGATTTAACAAACTGTGCAGAGGGAGAGGGTCAGTATCGCGATGACGGCATTTACACTGATTAGCAAGGGGGTGGGGTGGGGGCTCTAACTCCCAGCAAATATTCAGAGATCCAAGTGAGCTGCAGAGACACAGAGCAGAAAAGCACCAATTTAGATTCTGTGTACTCAGATGTTATGCAGTTAGAATTTACTAGAAACTGGTGGAGCGTCGTGGTCTGCCAAAATTGGTAATGTCGCACTTCACCCGTTTTGAAACGCAGGGATGCTAGCTCTTCGCCCCGAAAGATCTCTTTTTGTGATTTTGTGTAAATCCATGTATTCGTTTTGGAGTTATTAAAGAAAAACGTGAACCCTCCGCGGATCCAACAGATCTAATGCTGAGATCTGATTGGCTGCCAACACTTCAACCAGGAAGTGCTGGCAGCTATTAAAAAGTTTTTTTTTAAACATAAGGGGGCAGAGTAGTAATACCCTGACCCCTGGGCCAAAAACATTTTTTTTTAAGTTTACTGCGATTCCACTGTAAAATTTAAGAAAAAGGAAAACAGATGCAGGTTTTTTTTAAATGCCCCTCCCTCCGGGTAGGCCAGGTCAAATGGGGGGGTACATATGTCCCCCCTCCCCAGGCCAATTTCAGTCCAAGAACCCCCACCCCTGGGGCCCGGCCATGCATAATTGGGGGAGGTGGACCTTATGGCCCACCTCCTGACCCAATTTAGGCCCTGGGGGCCACCGAATCCTGGGGCCCAGTCATACAAAATTAGGGGAAGGGGTACGGCGCGGTTCCTCTCAGGGGCCAGTTTCTTGCTCATGGACCCCCGGCCATACACAAATAAGGGAGGGAGGCCGTTGGGCCCCCTCCCCAGACCGCTTTCAGCCCCGGGATGCAAACTCCTGGGACCTGGTCATGAAAGGGAGGGGGGTGCAGCACCCCTCCCAGAGCCATTAAAGGACCTCAGGGCGAGGATCAGCTATGCCCTCAGATGCCCACCCCCGGAGACATAGCACTTTGCCTGCCCACACTAGTGTAGGCGGGGAATCTGTTGAATAAGGGTGGCACTACCAACCAGAATATAAGATCCTTAAGTATTGCCCGGCGGTGTCGCCTCTTGAACCCACAAAGAAATTAAAGTATTGAAGAGGCAGGCGCTGGAGACTGGAAGGCAGGAAACAAGGTTTTTATTCTCTCCGGAGGAGAACACAACAAAACGGGCAGAAGGTATCGTTCTGAGGTGCTCTAACTGCATCCCTGAGGCCTGGCCTCTTATACACAAGTTTATCTCTTTATTACATGTAACACATTCTCGTCGATACTTTGATGTACGGAAAGACATCCTCAGAATCCCCCCTTCCCAGCCCGTTCCCACGCAAGGTTACAGTGGAAGTCCCCGCCCCGTTCACAACAGGTGATGATCATCGCGCAGCTGGATATTCCGCCGACTCACGGAGTGTGTGGGGTTCGATCGGATCTCGTAGGGCGGGGGCTTTGATCAACCCGGGGATCCCTTGCTGGGGGGAAACTTTCTATTGTACGGGGAGGGGCAAGGAACAGTATCGGCAGAGCTGGGTGTCGGCCTGGGAACGAGGAAGACGAACGGGCACACGGGGAAAAGGGGGGTTTGCATCAAAGGGCCGGGGATCATAAATGGGAAGAAGGGAGGCGTCGCGCTGGGAACAGGACGAGGGCCTGGGGCAGAGCAGCGCTGAAGAGGGGTTTTATGATTCGCGGCAGGTGCAGGCAGGGGAGTTGTCAGTATGCGGGGGTGCCGGCGAAGCTAGGAGGGGGAGAGCGGCGCACTGGCTCTCGGCGGGAGCAGGGAAGCCATGGTGTTCAAAATGGCGGCTGTTTTACGCGCACAAAAAGGTTAAGGAGAGCAAGAGGGCGCCGATAATGTTGACGGTCTCAGCCCAACTTTCAACAGTCCCCCCTTTTCAACATATCTAGCCAACTTGCTTTACTCAATGTCAATTTTCATCAAATTCCTAACTTCGGTATCATACAATGCTCTCATGTGTTCGCTTCCAAAGTCCACAGTTTTGAGAAAAATGCAACTCGCACATAAAGAACACATAGGTGGCAGACATTGAATTCCTAAGCATAGGCCACATATTACAACTACGGGAATCATGATAATGGTGAGCAGTCTCCAGCCCCAGCTTTTGATGGTGTCCCAGAACCAACCACCAAGCGACCATTCTTCTTGCTCTTGGTGAACTTCCGAAGAGAGTCTGTGAAGATGTTCGATGGCTTTGTACACTGAGGGTGAGTTGTCCGGTATGTATGTGCAACAGCTGGACCCAATTATGCGGCATGCTCCTCCACGGTCCGCCAGAACCACATCTAGAACGAGGCGGTTCTGAAGAGCCACCAAACGGACCGCTTGGAGCTCGGCAGTGTTGTTGGCAAAGATACCAGCTGTGATGTTCATGGTTGTTTCAACTGCCTGAGTTAGATGTCGGATGGCGCGGCTGTTCGCCATCGGGCCCCAGAGGGGGACGAGTCCTTTCATAGCATCGAGGAACTGCGCCCCTGTTGAGTCGGCTTGTTCAATGTCTTTGGCTCGTTTTTGCCTGTGGTGGTTCGCTGGGGCTACATAAGTCGGAGGAAGGACGAAGGAGATGTAGCAAGTGCCCCCCCAGCCTTTGGGGAGCCAGGTGTAGGCCTTCGTGCCGCAGATGAAATACATGTTTGGGGATGACACAAAGGATGGCGGATCTGTGGAATCCAAAGTTCTGGTGAAGCGGCAGGCGCTGTGGCCCACCAGCTGTGTCCCAAGTCCTTCTACACACATGTGGCCTGTGACGTTGATGACCGACAGGGCTACAGTCAGAGTGGCAGCCGTTCGTTTCCGCAGATAAGAGAAGGTGGGTCTGGTTGGATTGTTGAACACCTGCATTTCGATTCGTTCTTTAGCCGGGATGTCCATTTGGATCGAGTCGCTGGGGGTCAGCGGGCAGAAGTGTGTCTTTGTCTTGTTTCGCCCGGCCCCGTGAGAAGAATGTGCTGCAGCTCTGCTGGAGGTGGCATTGCCCGTATAGCTCTCTTGCAGGAGGATCAGCCAAGCAAGGCAGGAGCCGTGGACAGAGAAGGGTGAAGGGATGAATGGTATTGAATGTCCAGTGGCATGGGGTAGCAACCCACAGATCCAGCAGTTGGTGGTATTGGTGGCAAGGTTGTGCTGGTGAAGTAGCTGCACGAAAGAGTTGTTCCAAAACTCCTTTCGTCTCTCTCTTAGTTGAGGAGAGAGCGAAATTAGATAATGTTCCTTCATGGTGGTAGGCTGAGCAGTGGTTAGGAATGTTTCGTGAGCAGGTGCATGTTCTTCCAAAATCCAGAGCGTGGTCATGAGGAGAAAACAGAAGAGGATTGTGATGAAGAGTGCAATTGTCTTTGAGCTATGGAGTCTGTCTGTTCTCGGATTTCTGTAGTGGGTATTTCCTGCTGTCCCCGTCGGCTTCTTGTTTGGCGCTTCCATCATCTTCTTATCTGGCGCTTCCATCATCTTCGTTTTCAAGGTGCTCGGTAGTGGGCAGGACCACAGACTTAGTTTTAGCTTCTCTCCAGGTAACCCTTGGTAGTTTGGGTCACCGTTCTGAGATCCTTTAACCTAGTCCGTGGCCTACTTAGCCGAAGCTCCCTCCTTTCGACGCAGGAAATACCCTTCTCGAGATGGCACAGTGGGGTCAGGATGCTTTGAAAGTTCAAGTGTCTCTGTGTCAGGATAGCAGTTCAACGATGGTCGGTCCTGGTTCAGGAGCTCTTCTTGGGTGTTGACGGTGTCTGTCGTGGCCAGGGCTGGAGAGACCTTTTTGCAGTGATGAGCGTGCAGCCAGTGTTTCTTCCCCTCCACTCGAAGTGCAGTCCGAGTGGTGATCAGCACTTGCCAGGGGCCCGTCCACCGGGGTTCCAAACTCTTTGATCGCTGAAAATTTCGGATCAGCACGAAGTCCCCCGGCTGGATGGCGTGACCCGGACCCCTGGAAGCATCGGGGATGGCCTGCTGCACCTGCTGATGAAGGACAGACAAAGTTTCAGTCAATTTGTACAGATAATCAGACATTAGGACGTCCGGAACGTCATGAATGGGAGTTGGTTTCGGGGCAGACCAGACGCTCATGGGTCGACCGAAGACAACTTCATAAGGGGTTAAGTGATGTCGGGTGGGGGTAGAGCGCATCGATAGCAATGCCAATGGGAGGGCGTCTGGCCATTTCAGGCCCGTGGTAGCCACTATTTTGGCCAGTTTAAGCTTTAGTGTGGCATTGTGTCGTTCGACGAGCCCAGCAGATTGAGGGTGGAAAACTGCGTGGAATTTCTGTTTAATACCCAGCCCATTTAGGATGAGCTGGATAACTTTGGCTACGAAGTGGGGGCCATTATCACTCCATAAAACACGACAGAGGCCATAACGGGGGAAAAACTCCTTTAACAGAACCTTTGCAGTGGCCATAGCGGTGTTGTCACGGGTTGGATATGCTTCCACCCACTTGCTAAATGCGCACACCACGACGAGTACATATTTCAGGCCTTGGCATCGGTCTAGCTGGATGTAGTCCATCTGCAGGACTTCAAATGGGTGGTTTGGGACCCCAAATCCCCCCCGGGGTACTACAGTTCCTTTCCCGGGGTTGTGTTGCAGGCATATTAAGCATTGTTGGACCAGGCGTTTGGCGGAATCTGGGATCTTGTCATTGTGCCAAACCCTGGAGACAAGTTCGATCATGGGGGCTGATCCTATGTGGGCAGGGGAGTGTGCCATGGTCAATATGGGAATCAAGTATGAATCAGGTAGCAACCATCTGTTCGTGTCTTTTGTCCGCCAGCAGCCTTCGTCGTCTTTCAATCCCACCCGTGTCCATTCAGTCAATTCGTGTTGTGTGCTAGCCGTTTGTATGTCTCTAATTGTGTCCTTGGCGTCAGTCCAGTTTTCTGCTTGTGACCTGGTCACGTACATACGTGTTGTCGTTCTATTTTCAGCTGTCGTTCGGGCGGTGATGTCGGCTAGTGCATTTCCCTGTCCAATAATGTCTGTCACTTTCTTGTGTGCCTGGCATTTGATAACGGCAAGTTTGTTGGGGAGGAGGACAGCTTCGATTAAGGCGGAGACTAGATCCCCGTGCAAAATGGGTGTGCCGTGTGAGGTCAAGAATCCTCTCTCCCTCCAGAGGAGCCCAAAATGGTGAACCACCCCGAAGGCATACTGGCTGTCGGTGTAAATGTTCGCTGTGGTTCCTGTTGCCAGGATGCAGGCTCGCGTTAACGCAATCAGTTCCGCTGCCTGGGCAGATCGCTGGGTGGTGCGGGCTGTTTCTACTACAGTTCGAGCCGTGGTGACTGCATAGGCAGCGGAAGTGGTACCATCGGAGAGTTTGATGCAAGAACCGTCCACCCACAGCTCCCCGTCGGGGTCAGGGAAAGCCGTGTCTCTGAGATCGACCCTACTCCTGGTCTGTTCGTCCGTAAGAGTCACGCAGTCATGTACGGGGTGCACATTGGGATCGTTCTCTGGCAAGGGTAACAGAGTTGCTGGGTTCAGTGTGGTGCATCTTTTCAGGGTGATATGGGGGGCAAGCAAGGTCAGTTCGTATCCAGTCAGTCGTGCACTCGTCAGATGTTGCGTCTTGGTTTGGTTCAGGAGGGTGTCGACTGCATGGGGTACCAGTACCGTGAGGGAATTCGAGAGTACAATCCCCTCACTTTGTCGGATAGAGATTGCAGCAGCAGCTACAGCTCGAAGGCAGGCAGGCAAGGCTCTGGCGACAGGGTCAAGAGTGGCAGAGAAGTAAGCGCACGGTCGCTGCTTAGGGCCGATGGCCTGGGTCAGGACAGATAAAGCGCACCCCTCCCTTTCGTGAGTGTAAAGGGAGAAGGGCTTTTTGTAATCAGGGGTACCTAGGACAGGGGCTGAGCAAAGGGCATCTCGTAGTTCTGTGAAGGAAGTTTGACACTCAGGGGTCCAAGGGAGTGGGAAAGGGACGTCTTTGTTTAGCAGAGAAAGCAGTGGTTTTACAACGAGGCTGAAGTTTGGTAACCATTGTCGGCAGAAGGAGGTGAGGCCTAATAGGGAGCGAACCTGCTTCTGGGTCTTAGGGGCAGGGGTATCTAGAATGGTTTGGATTCGATCAGGGGTGAGTTTTCTTCCATCTTTGGACAAAAGGTGGCCTAGGTAAGTGACCTGGGGTAGGCAGAATTGCAACTTCTTCTTGGAGACCTTGTGGCCATTTTCCGCAAGGAAGTGCAAGAGTTGAATGGTGGCGGTAACCGCTAGAGGGGTGGTGTCGGCCGCCAAAAGGATGTCATCGACATATTGTACCAACACCACTCCGTCGGGTAACTGGACTTGGTCTAGTTGTCTTTTGAGGGCCTGGCTGTAAATGCTAGGGCTTTCCGTGTAGCCTTGAGGCGCTCGGCAAAACCTATATGAGCGGGCTTTTAGGGTAAAGCCGAAGAGATATCGGCTGTCTGGGTGGATGGGGATGGAGAAGAATGCGTTCTTGAGGTCGATGACGGAAAAGGTGGTGGCAGTGGATGGAATCAAAGTCAGGATGGTGGTGATGTCTGAGACCACAGGGTACTGGGGTACCACCACTTTGTTGATCTCTCGGAGGTCGATGATAAAACGGTATGCTTTCTCATCTCCCTCTCCCTGCTTCTTGATAATGGGCAAGATAGGGCTGTTGCAAACGTTGCTAACCACTTCCTCTACCACTCCTGCGTCTATCAGTGACTGGATAATCATTACCAATGCCTTCTCGCCCTCTGGCGATATCCGATATTGTGGGAGTTTTGGGAGTGTTGCGTCTGGTCGGACAGTAATGTGCACTGGGTCAATTAACATACGCCCTACGTCCGAATCCGCTTTGGCCCACAGATACGGAGGTAGAGTGTCAAGCAGGGATGCGTCAACGTCGGTGATGGAAAACATGTGTCGGGGAGAGCAATGTCTAAGCAGAACGGGGTTGTCGTAAAGAAACACTCGAACTCCATCTTGAGAACACCTGATCGTCGCTCGGAAGTGTTTCAGTAAGTCAAGTCCCATAATGGCGTCAGGGCTATTGGAGGAAAGCAAGAACGTGGTGTCGGTGGTGTTGTTTTCTACGTCAAAGAGAATCGGGGCAGACAAAGGGTTGGTGGAGGGCGTTCCATCGAAACCTGTCGATGTTATGAGTGAGCCAGACAAGGGTGCCCTTGGAATCAGTCGTTTAGATAACGCACTACGTGTCGCGCCAGTGTCTACCAGAAATGGAGACTTGGTACCCAGGACCTTAGCAGTGACATAAGGGCCCTGCTGGTCAACATAGAGCTCGACTGGATCCCTCCCTCGCCCTTGGCTGTCCTATGCGAAGGTGTGAGTGTCGTCATAGTCAGATTGTTGATATTGGTTCTGCCTGGGTCGATCGAACGTATTTGGTCTGCTTGATCTGTCATTAGTCGCGTCATTTGGGGGCCCTCGTTGTTGTCCCTTAGGTCTCGGTCCGTTTGCTACATCCCTGGGGTCTTTGTTTCTGATCATTTCCAGAAGAACTGGGCACTGGGATTTCCAATGGCCAGTCCCTTTGCAGAAAGCGCACTGATCTTCTCTAAGGTCTGTGCGTCCACTGTAGGAAGTCAGAGTGCGGTCCTGGGGAAATGTAGTCTTAGGGACGTTTGTCTGGTAGTTTCCCCGGTATTGGTCTCGTCCTATAGTCACCCCTTGCAGTTTGGCAATCATCACCCTCTCTTTTAAGTCCTTCTTCTTTTTCTCTGTCGCCCTATCGTTTTCATTTTTCTGATGCTCATAATATTGGGCCATTTGGAGAATCGCTGTAGGTTTGGAGGCTGCCCAACTACTCTCGCTGGCCTGTAGTTTCTGGGAGATTTCCGATGATAGGCCCTTAACATAATTCTGGACAAACAGATGGTGTCCGGTTGCAGTGGTCATGTCCTGGCCGCTGTAATCGGAGAACACCGTTTCAAACCGGGAGAAGTATTCCGATACATCCTCCTGGGGTTTTTGGCGACAGGCTGTTACTATCGACCAGTCCACTTTCTTTTCTGGGATTAGGGTTTTTAATTTCTCTACGATTTTATCTGGGAGATCTAGAATGGATTTCAAAGGCTTTTGTCCTGGTCCCCGTTGTTTATCCAGGTCATCGAGTTGTGACCAGGTATGTCCAAACAGCTCAAGGTGGTCGACTTTCCGGATTTGCTTCCACACATCAGCTGGTAGACATAACCCGAAGAACAAGTCGATGTCAGCCAGGGTCATAATCGTTGAGCCCAGGGCTGTACCCAATTCAGTATAGAAGGCAGTGGGGTTTTTACGTAGGTCGGGTAGAGATTTCCGGAATGTCAGTATCTCTTGCCGGTCCCATGGCTGGTAGACCCAGTTGTACACTACCCTTCCCTTCGCATCTTGGTTGTTTGCATCATCGTGAGTCCCTGTACCCCGAGGAGGAACCCAGTAAGGGGCAGCCTCTCGTATCGGCATCATGGTGTTAGATTGCTCGGTTGGTGGTTCGGTCACTACAGAGGCTGCGGATTTAGCTCCCGGCTTTCGTTCAGTGAGGTGGCGGAAAACCTCAAGCGTACGCGTAAGGAGGTCCGACACATCACACTCGCCCTCATCCCCGATATCGACCTTCCGGTACAGAGTCCTTAGGCTCTCGGGACCTTTGTCTCGATATCGGTCCTCGTATGCATTCAAGACATGATAACACAGTCGTACGGTAAAATGTCGTCTGTGACTCCCTGTATACGAGCTGAACACATCCGTGATGTACCCTTCATCCTCCTTCCTTTCTACCAGTGTCCTTGCTATTTTGTCGATCCCCGCTCGCTCATCTTTGTCTAGTCTGTTTGTTCTTGCAGGGCCAGCCCCTCGAGTCTCATGGTCGTCTATCGTTGTTGTGGATGCGGGTTTTAATACAAGGGGTTCGGCTGGCACAGAGGCCATTGGGGCCGACGCTGTGGCGGTACCTTCGTTTGTACCTGGGGGTGGCGCGTGCTGCGCCAAGGGTTGAGAAGGGGCATATGGAGGGGGCATGTAGATGATAGGAGGACCTAACAGCAGGTCCTCATTGGCTCGTTGTTTCGAGGGTAAATCAGGGTAGAGCATGGAGGGGGTTCTAACCGGACACTGGCTTGGCGTTTCCATTTCTAGTTTCTGTTTAGCTTTCTCTCTTTCCTTTATCTCTTTTTCTAGTTTCTGGGCAGCTAGGTGGGCTGCTTTTCGCAGCTCTTTTTCCAACCTACTCTCAGTTTTCTTTTTACATTGTTCAGTTTCTTTTCGCCACATGCCGAAGCTGTCAAGCATAGTAGGTGTTGTCTTGTTTTTACCCAGGGCAGTTTCTAGCGTTTTTATTTTATCATCATCGAAGGATCCTATCAGGGGCCACTGACGTTCTTGACCCTTTTTTGTATATTTATGCCATAGTTTATTATAGGCTATAGCGGTCAATCCATGCTTCATGAACATGTCCTTATTAGGGGTGCCTTCCAGTGGGGCTGGATGGTCCATCTCTAATAGGCGGTCCGGGCTAAACAGGCTACTAATCAGTGGGGAGAAGACAGACATGACGGCTCGTAACGAGGGACTAAAAAGTCAGCACTGCCTATCTTATCACTAGGTGCAAAGACTGGACAGAATATTTCTATTCTACGTTGTTTGCAGGCAGTGAATACCTCATGGATCAAAAATAACAAAAGACCAATAAATAACAATGGGGAGAATGAGTAGGTCCGCAAAGATCTGCGTTACCTACCCTTTTCACTGTCTGCAAAAAGGGTGGTCTCTTCCCTGTTTGCAGACAGGGAATCTCCAGGAAACAATAGTTTTGCGAACAACAGTTCAGTTTCAAGTGATTATTGAGTGGGGGAGAAAAAATAAGCACGGTTGCTGCCCTACCTATCCTCCACTGCTTGCAAAGAGAGAGCCCGTTGTTTCTCCGTTTGCAGACAGTGAATCTCCAAATAAATAAAAAGAGCAATACTAGTATTTTTAAACAAACAAGCAATCAAGCAATTATTTCGCAACTTGTCGTGATTTACACGACCTTACCCGGACCGCATGGACAGTTTCTTGTCTTCCGAATCCAGCGCCCGATCGTCCTCTCTTCTCCGTTATCCTCGCGGCACTCCTGATGGTTCCCAGTCAGGACCGTAGATCACTCGAGAGAGGTCTGTTCGGAACCAGTGAAGTTCGGATGATCGGCTGTCAGACGAGGGTCTATCGGACAGACGCGTTCCCGATCGTTGCAGTCGTTCACTTTGTCGTCAGGACCTCTCCCACTGGATCCATGGGTCGCTGATGGGCCCCACGCTTGGGACGCCAATTGTTGAATAAGGGTGGCACTACCAACCAGAATATAAGATCCTTAAGTATTGCCCGGCGGTGTCGCCTCTTGAACCCACAAAGAAATTAAAGTATTGAAGAGGCAGGCGCTGGAGACTGGAAGGCAGGAAACAAGGTTTTTATTCTCTCCGGAGGAGAACACAACAAAACGGGCAGAAGGTATCGTTCTGAGGTGCTCTAACTGCATCCCTGAGGCCTGGCCTCTTATACACAAGTTTATCTCTTTATTACATGTAACACATTCTCGTCGATACTTTGATGTACGGAAAGACATCCTCAGAATCCCCCCTTCCCAGCCCGTTCCCACGCAAGGTTACAGTGGAAGTCCCCGCCCCGTTCACAACAGGTGATGATCATCGCGCAGCTGGATATTCCGCCGACTCACCGAGTGTGTGGGGTTCGATCGGATCTCGTAGGGCGGGGGCTTTGATCAACCCGGGGATCCCTTGCTGGGGGGAAACTTTCTATTGTACGGGGAGGGGCAAGGAACAGTATCGGCAGAGCTGGGTGTCGGCCTGGGAACGAGGAAGACGAACGGGCACACGGGGAAAAGGGGGGTTTGCATCAAAGGGCCGGGGATCATAAATGGGAAGAAGGGAGGCGTCGCGCTGGGAACAGGACGAGGGCCTGGGGCAGAGCAGCGCTGAAGAGGGGTTTTATGATTCGCGGCAGGTGCAGGCAGGGGGGTTGTCAGTATGCGGGGGGTGCCGGCAAAGCTAGGAGGGGGAGAGCGGCGCACTGGCTCTCGGCGGGAGCAGGGAAGCCATGGTGTTCAAAATGGCGGCTGTTTTACGCGCACAAAAAGGTTAAGGAGAGCAAGAGGGCGCCGATAATGTTGACGGTCTCAGCCCAACTTTCAACAAATCCTCTGTTTGCACTCACTTGGCAGGAGCAATTTAAAGATACCATCAAGCGAGAGCAAACAGTAAGTCCGCTCACAGTGGCGGGAGCAGGAAAAATGCTCCCACTCACCGGCAACTGACTTTTCATCTTTTTCCCTGCCAGCAATCAAGTGGGCAGGGAAAAAGATGAAAGAATTGCTCTAGCACGCAAGAAGCAGTATTTTTTGTGGCTCCCGGTGTGAGGGAACAATGCCGGGTTCCGCTGGAGCTGGGGAGCCGGCAGGGACCACAGAGGCATTGGGGCTCCCCATGCAGCCTATTTGTAGTCTTGTCATTTTGTCTAAGCGAGGATTCATGTTATCACAGATTTACAGAAGAAGACGCTTGAGAAACAACCTCATTGCCAAAATTAAATAGAAATAATGTCACTGGAGACATTTCCTCATAGTCATTACACTGCTATGGTGTAGAATACTACAGCAGGTAGCACTTACTAATTAACCATCAATTCAAATAATCTTTATTTCGATCCTAAAAGATCATAAAAGATATACAAATAATTTTCATCATTAAGAACATTATAAAAATATGCTGTAAATTTTACAAAATTCCCCAAGGACATGATTACACACTGATTGCTGGAAAATACAATTTGGTTTTAAAAAAGAGAAGCAGATATTCATGGAGCTTTAGTCTCCCTGATAATTATTGCACGTAATCGCCACATTGCCGTCAGGAATTTTGCCATTACGAACACTGTTGGAGCTGATAAGTCTGTTTTGAGGACTTTGTAGGCCGGGGCATAAGTTCGGAAGCCCAGATTCCTCAAATGGGGGACCAACCAATATCTCCTGATTCTGCTGTATGCTCTGCAGAACAGGACCACATGAAGATCACTTTCCAGTTTATAGTTGCATGCAGGACACACCCCTAAGTCCAGATTACCTTCCCAGGATTTAGTAAGGGACCTCAGGGGAAGAGAACCGTATCTCCATTGCATGAAGATCTTCCGTGCAAACACAGGCGACATAGCGTCTAATACATATTCGGGACAATAGAAGTCTTTTGTCTTAATAAATGTGCCCGTTAGGGATCCATCCCGTATGGAATTGATAGTTTTCTGAAGCATAGCGCTATAAAATAAATTTGAGAGTTCCTTTCTGGGAAGTCTTACGGCTACTGCTTCCGGGTTGGACCATAACTCTGGGACTCCGAGGAACGTGCACATGTCCCTAATGTACTTTATCCACGGGATTTTGGTGGCGTAAGTTGATCTAAGGAATTCCTGCAGTTCATTTCTGTAGTGTACCAACTCCTGACAGCTCCATAAGCGCCTCCAATAAGTCAGGGGTTTAAGGCCCAATTCCTCAGTGATTGGTCGTAGTGCCAGGTCCATTCTTAGGGGGAGTAAAGGAGTGCTCGGGGGGAGTGCGGCTAGTTGTCTTATGAAATTATTTTTTGCAACCTGTACAGTGTGTAGCGGTATGTGTCCCCATAACTCACCCCCATAAATGATGCCCCCCCGAGCTTGGGCTTTGTAGATTTGGATGGCAGGTGCCAGTGGACGGAGTGGTGACTTTTTAGCAATTCTTGTAATGGCACCTGCCCTCTGGACTAGTTTTGTGGTTGCTTTTATTTTGTGTGGCAACCAAGTCAGGTTCTGGTTGAGGGTTATGCCGAGATATTCTATTACGTATACTCTCTCTAGGATTGTGGATCCTAGGCGGGGATTTGGGCAGCTTTTGGGTCTGGGATTGAGGATCATAAATTTAGTCTTGGAGGGGTTTATTTCTAGGCCCCTTTCATTACAGAACCCCAGAAACCCATTCAGAACCCTCTGGAGCCTCATTCGCGTTTTTGAGAGCAGCAGGGTGTCATCCGCGAACATAATCGCTGGCACCCTGCTGCTGTTCAATTGTGGGGCATCAATATTAGGGATCCTATTCAAGTGCTCTATCACCCCGTTTACAAATAAGCAAAACAGGGTCGGCGCCAATACGCAGCCCTGCCTTACCCCTCTGCAAACGGGGAATCTATCTGTCAATCTGCCTCCCTTCCCATATCTCACTCGGGCATAGTTTTCAGTGTGGAGCCTGATTAAGATGTGGAGAATGTCTCCTGGGATGCCCAGATCAGCCAGCACCGCCCACAATGTAGCCCTGGGAACTAAATCGAAGGCGGCGCGGAGGTCCACAAAGACCGCATACAATGTCCCACCTTCTAAAAGCACAGTTTTCCAATATATAATATTCAGTCTTAGTATTTGGTCGACTGTTGAAACTCCTTTTCTAAAACCAGCCTGGAGAGGGCTTAAAATATCAGTCTCCTCCATCCAGCTTGACAACCTATTGAGAACTAGTCTGCCAAACAACTTTTGGGATACATCAATGAGGCTGATTGGGCGATAGTTGGCTGGGAGCAGAGGCGACCCCTTTTTGAATATCGGGACCACCTCCGCTCCCAGCCAAGTATCTGGTATTTTCATTCCCCCCAGCACTGCATTGAATAAAACCATAAGGTAGGGTGCCCAGATTCCAGGTTCGTGTTTAAATAGGTCGCCCGGCACCCCATCCAGGCCCGGTGCCTTCCCAGAGGAGAGCCCTGCTATTGCATTCCTAATGTCTTTTATGGTGAAGGGATCAGAGGTCTGTCCAGCAGGAATGATTGGCAGTGCTACTTCTATCCCCTGATTCTCAAGGGAGTATAACTGCTGGAAATGTTTCTGCCAGACATTTGCAGCAATGTTGGGTTCGATTGCGGTAGGAAGATCCCCACATCCATGATTAATTATTCTCCAGAATCTACGGGAGTCTCTTGTTGCTAAAGACTCCGATAGATTCTCCCAGTGCTGTACATCCCACTCTATCTTGGCATTAGCTGTAAGTGTCTTGTAGGCCTTCCTTCGGGAGGCGATCTCTTCCCTTGGGCCTCCTGCTTTTATGCTAGATAGGAGGTCACGTTTTGCATCTCGGCAAGCTCTATTGAACCAGGTGCATTTATTCAGACCCTGGGATCTAGGTGCTCTGGTGCTAAAAAGGTCAGCTTCAAGCTTTCTGATTAGATGTTCATGTGCCTGTGCAAGATCCTCACTAATTTCCTTTGTGGAGCCTAAGTTCCATAAATTGAAGACCTCCTCTAGAGTTGGAATAATTCCAGCGTATAGGGAGGCTATCTTATCTTCGCTGGAGGCGAGATTTTCCCATTTGATCCTCTTCCTGTTGTTTTCCAGGAGATGTCCCTCTCTAAGATTTTGCTCGCTTGGCGCACTCTCCTCCAAACAAGGGATGGCAAGGTCTAGTTCTAAAACATTGTGATCGCTATCCTGTCTAGGCATTACTCTAAAGTCCAGAACCATTTTCCAAGCATGGAGCTGTACCAGGAAATAATCTAGTCTCGATTCCCTCCCAGCCCTGTTGAACGTACATTTACTCGGAATGTCAGAACTAGTGCGGCCGTTACAAGCTCTCAAACCATAGGTGAGATTAAGTGTATTTATTTGAACGGCCAGCGGTGTCCATGCTCTGAGGGGGGGGGCCTCTGTTGGGGGTACCTGCCAACTTGAATCCTCCTCTAGGGAGGGTCCATCAAGCAATCCAGGTAGAGGTTCGAAGTGCTCATTAAAATCCCCCCTATTAGATATGGTATGCCCTCTGGAATGGTTTCTAGGAGTCGGGACAGTGCCTCGATGGTTTTGGAGGTGGCAGCTGTTGGAACTGGCCTGGAATAAATATTTATTATAAGTAATTTGTAAGGTACCGGCCATTCGAGTAGTACAGCCAGTATGTCCTCCGACTCCACAGTATATTGTGAGGCTAAACAACCTAAATCAGAAGCCACCCAAATTGCCAAACCACCAGACGGCCGGCCTCTCCCTCCCCAGCTAGCTTGTATTGAAAATGTCTGAAAGCCCCTGCACATAGTCTCCTCCCTTGCCCAAGTCTCTTGAAAGAGACAAATGCTTTTTGAATTTATTAGTTCGCCCCACGAAACCGAGTCTATTTAATTGGCCAGGCCTGCCAGATTCCATGAAAGCAATTTTAGTGGTTGGGATTCATGGTGCCCAGTCCGCAACATGGTTTGGTGGTGCATTTGTAATATATGGACTGGCCGGGCTAGCTAATTAACCAGTAGAAAGTACTCCAGTTGGGTAGACATTTTGTACAAAACTGTGGAATCTTGTTGTATAAACGGGCAGGTGAGTTTCCGTTCTGGCCCTGGCACTCATTTCACAGAAATTAAACCTAAACAAGAAGCATTTACAAATATAAACATATCGTGGGCCCTAGATGAAGCCCCACTACTGTAAAGGACAAATGATCCTAACTTCTTGGGCTTGGCAGTAATTCCACTTTGAAAAAAGTCATGAAATCCTTTATGCAGGTGAATGCATCATTGATGTGTCAGAGCGCAATCTCTCCTGTAGTGACTGTGACTTGTGGGTTCTTTTTTGTTGTCTCCTTGTGAGAGCAAGGTTCTCCCTTGAAATTACTATGAGTATGCAAACACACAAAATCACTTGCAAGCTCCATCCATTTGGCCCTGCACTGTCCACCTTCATAGTAGGCAAAGATCTTCCCACCTTTTCCCATGTTGATTGGCAACTTACCAAAAGGCTCACTGAGCATGTTTGCTACTGATTTTGGTGACTCGTTCTCGATGCAGAGGAATAAGAGGACAACTCAGCAAACAAAGAAGCCTGTCATATAGTTAGGAGGAAGTACCCTTGTGTGGTGGAGATTCACCTCTTTGTAGTCTTGTTGTCTTCTCTATATGAGGATTCTTGGAAGAAGACGTTCAAGGAACAATCACATTGCAGAAATTAAACACACACAATGTTACTGGAGACATGTCCTCAAGGTCCATTATAAAGCTGTAGTGTAGAATATGCCCAAGACATTTACCCAACAAGGTAGCACTTACTAATTAACCAGTAGAAAGTACTCCATTTGGGTGGAAAGTTTGTGCAAAATTGTGGTCTCTTGTTGGATAAATGGGCAGGTGAGGTTCCATTCTGGCCCAATCACTCACACAGCTACTGGCACATCCACACAGACACTCAAACATGCGCTCACACATCCGTATAGCCACTCTCGCATCCACTCTCAGACCCACACAGCCACTCACATTCATATACCGTTAATCACATACCCACTCACAGGCCCACAAAACCACTCACACACCCACACATAGACCCACATAACAACTCACAAACAAACTCACACACCCACATAGCCACTCATACAGCCACTCATTGACCCACAAAACCACTCACACACTCACCCACACACCTTCTAAACTACTCAAACACCCACCCACGCACCCATATAGTCACTCACACACCCAATCACAGACCCATATAGCCACACACACACCCAGTCACTGATCCATATAGCTACTCACAGACCAAACAGCCACTCACACACTGACTCTCAAACATTACAGGTTACAGTTAGGAAATACATTTTTCAAAAACCTTCAAATTCACTAAAAAACAAAGGTTAGGGTGATGTTATAGTTAGGAAATAACAAAAAACTATAGAAATTCACTGAAAAAAAACAAGGTTTACAGGGACATTATGGTTAGGAAATAGCATTAAAAAGAGCTTTAGAAATTCACTGAAAAAAACAAAGGTTAAAGGGATGTTATAGTTATAATAACTCAGCAGAAATAGTTACCTGAGCTAACTATAACTTACACCCCGCAATGCACTGCTTATGACCTCACA
This sequence comes from Lissotriton helveticus, assembly GCF_964261635.1. Classification (NCBI taxonomy): domain Eukaryota; kingdom Metazoa; phylum Chordata; class Amphibia; order Caudata; family Salamandridae; genus Lissotriton; species Lissotriton helveticus. The sequence goes on from NC_136064.1 coordinate 66,734,820, forward strand.
TATTACGTCACTCATGGCATGGTCAGTTACATGGCTGATGACATCACTGATGACATCTCAAATGACATCACTGATGGCATTACATATGACATCATTCAGCAAAGTAAACTTTATTATACTTCATTAAATACAATTTCGATGTTTTAAAAGTAGGAAGACACAGGTGTGAGACACAGCACTGAGATCACTCTTACCTTATTAGCTAGTACATTCACTTATCACTTAAGAGGCAGTTCTCAGGGTATAGTCGTATCTCTTCTGAACCACTACGCTAAACACTGATGACCAAAGTAAAACATCTAACGGTATAGGCTAGTCTATTGCAAACCACAATAACACCATTTGTGAGCTTGGAAAGAAGTTTCATTGCGTATGTCAGATTTACACAAACCACTACAACATACAACCAGTAGAGAGGTCTTAGCGGACAGGCCACTGTGTCACAACCCAATAGTCAAATTCTTTCTCTTCCTGGTCAAAGGTGTGAATTGAGTTGTAAATGTCTACTACACTGAGCCACCACCCTAGGGAAAGGTCTTATTGAACAGATTAATCTAGCCAAGAGATCAAATACAAGTCTATTTTGATTACGATGCACTTCTATTTTATTAAACTTTGTCCAGAAGAAGGTGGGGTTAACCAACTCAATACCACCGAAACGCCACGTCGACAACTTGTGATAGTATTTATTTATTTATTTGCATATTATGGTATATGTTAACTCCATGATTGTATAGGTCAGAGGAATTTGATTTTATAATATACTTGATCATTGAACTAGGGAAGTAATGTGATGTTGCACAAAATATGTATATATATACTGGATACAGTATTTTTAATTTTGATAATTGTGGATCCATAAAGGATTGATTATATTTATGGCTCCCTGTTTTTCGTTTTTACTGATGTTTGCATAATAAATACAGACCGAAAACATACATTTTCTTGTCTGTATTTATTTTTAAAAGAGGATAAAAACGGAAATTGGGTTGCTTTTTGAGTAATTCTACATATTGTCTACCACAACTGCCAGACAATTGATGTCTGGGTTAATAGATAAGGGGGTTAAAAAAGAAAGGACTTTTAGTAAATAGGCTTTAACAGTGGCAGATATGCACAAGGATGATACTGAAATTTGCATAGTGCATATAATTGCACTGATTTATCTTCTGCGGGTGTTCACAGCACTGAAACCTGGCAGACGTCCATCCAAAAGTGCATATTTATTGGTTAAATAAATGTGGAAATATACTAATTTCAGCCTAATTTTTCCACAAATCCCAAAATAAATAAGGATAAATACAGATAAAATTAGCAAAAAATAAATATGGATAAATACAGACGGAAATAACAACAAAAAGAAATAACATAAAACCGGGAGCCCTAATTATGTTGAATAAATTAAACATCAGTTCAGTGTCAAGATAGTTGAGTCGATGGAATTAATGTTGGCTTTCCCTTTGGTGAAGTATATGAATATGTTGTGGTAATAGCAAGAGTGTGAAATAGAAAAGGGACCCTTTTTTGTTTTATTGATATTTGACCCTGTCCCTTTTTGTCAGAAGGGCATCTCTCTCATATTTGGGGAGTGACTCACTGGATGATGTCATCAGTGATGTCACTTAAGATGTCATCAGGGATGTCACTGACCACGTCATGAGTGATGTAATAATTGAGGTCATAAGCAGTGCATTGTGGGGGCGTGAGTTATAGTTAGCTCAGGTAACTATAACTGCTGAATTTCTGTGGTTTTGTGTGTGTAAAATATGAACCTAACTATAAAGTCCCTTTAACCTTTGTTTTTTTTCAGAGAATGCATATATATAGCTGTATATATTGTTGTTGTCACTGAAGAGTATTTTGGCGGTTTGTTTGTCGGAAGGGAGAACGCACCGGACGAGCGTACCTTTGTCCCTGGGGCTCCGCAGAGGCGTGCAGCAGCCTGTGGGTCGTGGCTGTTGGGTGGCCGGGCTTAGCTCCGCTGTCTGGGACCAACACCTGCTTCCGGCTGGCCGGGCTTGGCTCCGCCGGTCGGGCAGGCTACAAACTACAGCCCCCATCAGCCCTTGCTCCAGGACGCCTCCCCTACCATCACTGCACAGCGCCAGGTGGCGCATAAAGACCCACCCACTGCCGAGGACCGGGTGGCGGTTTGTTTGTCGGAAGGGAGAACGCACCGGACGAGCGTACCTTTGTCCCTGGGGCTCCGCAGAGGCGCGCAGCAGCCTGTGGGTCGTGGCTGTCGGGTGGCCGGGCTTAGCTCCGCTGTCTGGGACCAACACCTGCTTCTGGCTGGCCGGGCTTGGCTCCGCCGGTCGGGCAGGCTACAAACTACAGCCCCCATCAGCCCTTGCTCCAGGACGCCTCCCCTACCATCACTGCACAGCGCCAGGTGGCGCATAAAGACCCACCCAGTCCCTCGTCCCGCGAGGACGCGCGCGGGACGCGTCGGGCTAAGCCCGGGCAAAGGGCGGGCCCTCTGAGGCCCTCAGAGACTGAAAGAGACTGGACTGGGCCACCCCCTTGATATCCACCCTCTCATGCCCACCTAAGGTATTCATTCGCGTTATTATTTTTACCAATATATTAAGCAGTGGGTAATAGGTCTGATGGAGGCCAAAAGCAAAAATAAGGTAGCGGCTAAAAAGACACCTATGCTTACTCGCTCAACCACAAGAAAACAAATTCTGGCGCCGACCCCTCTACCTACTTTAACTGCCATCGACAGGATGTTGCAACAAATGATTGGCGTTGTTGTCAATGCTATCGAAAGCACGGAAAGAAGATTATCATTACCAGCGAGTATGTGCTTAATAAATCAAACCCCACACACAGAAAATGTACATGTTAGCATTCCAAATGAAACTACAATGTCACATGATTCACTTCTATTGGAATCATTTGCAGGTTTGCCAAGGTATGATTTAATTAACTCTGATGTACCACAGTTTACGGGACCCACTGTTCCTTGTACTAGGGAGAGTAGATTGTCTATAACACCTGACTTATCAGCGAGTATTTTTCCACAGCCCCTAATATCTAGTATTGTGTCTGTAACTAATGGGGATTTGAATTGCTGTGATACTAATTCTGTCACTCCAACTGTACAAATCAGTGATACTAGCCTGTTAAGTAGTGAAACTGACGGTGAGCCCGTACCCTCAAAAAGGAAATTAACCCAAAGTCGAAAAAGGTTAATAATAAATAATCATACTAAAATATATAGACGGAAGAAGAAGAGGGTTATACAAATTTCAGAACCCAATGTAAGAGAAGGTGACAAACAGCAAAATGGTGGAGGGAGACAGGCAAAAGATATAAAGTCACTGGAATTGCAAACTCTTAATGTCGAGGCAGTTATAGAACGTCTCGAGAAAATAGTAAAGGTTTGCATTTTACCAGTGATGGAATCCCTGGGAATTTTAAGTAAAAAAATAGAAAATCTTGAGAAACTGGGAATAGCTAACTTGGATGTCCTTGAACAACTGGGTACACAAGTTATATCTCATTCAGTTAACTTAAATCCCGGGAACCAGAGTAATAGTAAACCAAGAGCAGTAAATTGTGCTCCTAATGCGCCCAATGCGAAGGGAAATCCGGCACCCTCTAGAAGTGGAAGGCAAGGGCCAATAACCATCATCCCCAAGGTAGCTCGAGGGCAAAAAGTAAATGGGGGACAAAGTAACATCAATGAATTCGCCCCCACTAACAAGAGCTTACCCGCACTAAGGCGCCATATTAACAATGTTATTCCAGCTACTATTAATTTGCCACCTGATTGCAGACCATTCGTAGCAATACTTGCGAACGTCCCCAAGTTGTTGCCTAACCAATTCGAAAACCAAGAAACCTTGAAAAATAAGACCTTGCATTGGTTGGTGAAAAATTGTGGATTTCCATTACGAGGCGCGGAAGAGATTATAACTACACAGAGGGTAGGCTGGGTAGGGCCAAACAAAAAGGAAATAGACGGGGACTGCATAATTATAAATTTTAGGACCACTGAGTGGGCAAGAGATTCGATTTTGCATGCACCTATGCCATCGAATCACGAATATAATATTACATTGTTCCCACTTGATTATTTTTATAGGAACCAGTCAGGAAGACACATCACTACATATAACTTCCAGCATCCAAGAGTGGTTCCTACTAAATATCCTAATGTCGTACCTAACTGTCCCCCCCTAGTGCCCAACCTAGTGCCCAACCTGTATGATAACTTCGCGGTCCCAACTTTTAATAGATTCCAGCTGCTCAGTTCACTTGATGAGAATGATTGACTGTGCGAACTACCCCTGACCCCGAGCTCTGGAAGCACCGTAACAGGTGATACATTAACATCTACTCAGGGTAAAGAGCAGGGTGATGAAAACTGGGTAAATAATATAACTGAGACACAAGTAGCTTCATCATGTACTGAGTTATGTATAGGCAATGTTGCAGATAATGAATCAACTGTAACCAATGACAACGCTAATGTTCCTCTGATTGCAAGTTTAGAAGTCTCAGTTTTGTCTAATCACATTGAAAGTACAGAGATTAGTAATGCTGACTCGCTTGTATTTAACAGTTGGAATATAGCTGGAATTAATTCCAAATTAGGTACTACATTTTGGGACAACTTCATCACATGTGGTTATGACATTATCTGTCTACAAGAGACATGGCATACAGGATTAATAGAAGTTGAAGGTTACAGCTCCTACAGTGTGGCAGCAGTGGCTTCGAAAGCTGGTAGAGCTAAGGGAGGTTTACTGACTTTGGTTTCAACTAACTTGACAGAATTTATTCTTGGGGAACACTCTATAGTCTGTCAGCATGCGTCTATATTGCGCCTAAAACATAGCCATGGTAGGGATTTAATCATTGTGAATTTTTACAACAACATTGTGGGCCCCAAACGTGATAGGATTGTCCCCGATGTTGAACGTGCTATTGAAGCTGCAATCTCTCTTTCTAAGAATAACTATATAGTTCTGTGGGCAGGTGATTTTAACATTCAAGCCTGCAGATACGCCCGGAAGGGGATATGTGGTCACCACGAGGATTATGTAGGGGGTGACAGTGTTTATGTTAACCATTTCCCGCACAGTAACTATGGCAGCGCATTGAATAATTTAATAGCCAAGTTTAATTTGGAACTGCTTGATTGTATAAAAAACAAAAATAATGAAATTTGTCCAACTTTTAGGGGGAGAGATGCCCATACTAATATAGATCACATTCTGGTGTCTAGTGGCTTAATTTTTACCAATGTTTGGGTAATAGAGCAGCCGGTGAGTGATCATAACAGCATCTCTATGGAATTAATGGGCTGGGGTCAAAAAAGTGTTGTGAGTAGTAAAGCTGTTCACGGGATTTTCGCTGAGAGACCAAATGGAACAAGAATTAAATGGATCAAAATTGACCCCAATAAATTAACAAAGGATATTATTTGTAAATGTACCAGAGAGGTTGAATATTGCCTTGCTCCTAATGTGATAGCGCATGATGTTCTCTCCAACTTTATGAAAATTACATGTACAGTTGAAAATTCCCTGTTAAAAAGAAACAGAAGGGTTAAAAGAAACAAAACTGTATGGTTTGATAAAAGTTGTGCTGAGACTCTGAAAAGACTAAAAAGTGTATTGAATGCTAGACCTAGAAATAAAGAAAGAGTCAGAGAAGAACGTAATAATTATAAACTGGCCCTGGCAATAAGGAAAAGGGAGCTCCAGGACGAGGCCTGGAATAAACTTGATATGGCCGCTGTAACTAAAAACCATAAACTTTTCTGGGAAACAATAAATGGCCCATTCTTAAAGAATGAAAATACCCCTGAGGTCAGTTCCCATGTCAGTTGTCTTGCATGGATTGTATATTTCTCAGAGATTTTTAATTCGGATCTTAAAATTGATGGGTCTATTTTATGTTTTAACTGAAAGAAAATGCAGTTGTTTTTAACTATGAATGAAGTGATAGATGCAATTAAAAAAAGTAAGGGTGGTAAAGCCCCAGGGCCCGATGGGGTACCCATTGACTTTTATAAGCATGAAATAACATTATGGGCACCAATCTTAACTCGTTACTTTAATGCTGCGGTCGAAGATGATCTACCACTGACCTGGGGCCAATCAATTATTATACCCCTTTATAAAAAAGGACCCAGGTCAGAGGCTAGCAACTATCGTCCAATCTCTCTTTTGGACTCGACAGTTAAAATCCTCAGTCGAGTCCTTTTAGTGCGATTGGAAGCCTGGGCCGAGGAGAACAACATTCTGTCTCCAGTGCAGTATGGGTTTCGTAGGGGATTAGGAACACTGGAGCAGTGCGTGAACCTGGAACTCATAGTTGGCAAGTATACCAAAGCAAAATCAGGTAATCTTTATCTATGCTTTGCCGACTTGAGTTCCGCGTTCGATCTGGTGGAACACGCACTGCTCTGGCCCATATTAATATCTATGGGTGCCCCTACTGAAATTATCCATCTGCTAGCTCGCCTGTATAGTAATCTATCATGCAAAGTAAGGTTTGGAAAAGATGGAGAGTGTACCCCTTTCTTTGAAGTCAAGTGAGGCATCCGTCAAGGATGCGTATTAGCTCCTTTATTATTTTCACTTTTTATTAATCATGTGGATACATTTCTGAAACTGACTAATACAGATGCTCCAACTATAAGTGGTAACCCCGTCCCTGTTCTTTTATATGCGGACGATACGGTCCTCCTTTCTAGGACACAGAATGGTCTACAACAACTAATTGACCAATTTCAAATTTTTATTAAGAACAGGAATTTGAAAATCAACAAAGGGAAGACCGTCACCATGGCTTGTGGTAAGAAACCTAGAAAACACAAACCTTTTTTCTTAGATAGAGAGAAATTAGAATCTGTTAATAGTTTTTGCTATTTAGGAATCAATTTTTCGGGTAATGGGAAATGGACAAATGAACAAAATAGCGTCCTTTTCAAAATGGCCCGGAATACAAACTGTATTTTCAGATTCGCAGCGAAACTGGGAGATCGCAGAGTTCGTGAAATGTTAACCCTTTTTAACGCTAGATGCATCTCCTCTGCTATCTACGGGAATGGAGTATGGGGGTATGATGCACAGTGTACTAAATCTATCCAGGTGAGGGAGAATGTGTTTTTAAAAAGATTAATTTGTGCTCCAGTTATGGCTTCAACAGAGTTAATACACAAGGAATTAGATATGTACTACATCAATGATCTAATTGCCCTTCGTCCTCTATCCCTGTGGCGCTCAATATGGGTAAAGGAGGAAACCAGGTTCACACAGGACGTAATAACAGATTGTATTAAACTTGATTGCCGATCGAACATTCCTTGGCTGAAGCATATACATTATTGGTATAAAACTTTATATGGACTGGACATTTATAATGATTTAACAATGGACCCTATTTTATCAAAACGGGAGTTGAAGGTCTCGTTTATGAAATATGCTGAAGAGACCAGGTTGGAAAAATATACTAAACAGAGCACATTCATTTTTTATCAACGATATAATATTAATGTTGGCTTTCAAACTTATCTTGTAACAGTTAGTATTCCATCCCACCGTTTTGTTTTAACCCGTCTCCGCCTAGGAATTGCGCATCATCTTGTGGCTTTTCCTGTGCCCAAAAAACCTGGAACTTGTGTATGCCCATGTGATGGTAAATCAAAGCAGAGCACATGTCACTTTATACTATCTTGTACTTTTTATACTTTTTTAAGGAAATATTACTTGAAACCCATCTTTTTAAAATATAATACGCATCATCTACAAACAGCAATGTCACTAGTATTTAATCTAGAGTCTTCAGATGTATGCTTTTATGTGGCTACTTATATTTTAAAATGCATCTCTGCAAGAAAATCAATTATTGTATGAATTTTGTTAGTTGTTAATTGTACTATGCACTTTAAACTTGATGCTGCTGAACTACGTATTTGTATTTTGTACAAAACCATGGTGCACTTTGAATTTGATGCTGCTGAATCATATAATTGCATTTTGCACATATATTGCTGTTGGACTAATTGCTGCTACCAATATTTTTCTTGTGTAGGATTGTCTTATTACCTGCAGTTTATTCATCATTATTTTAAGCTAATAGTTAGTTTAGGTGCTGCTAATTGGATATGCACTTTAGAATTGTTAATTTGCACATATACTAATCTTGAGATAATACTTAGCACTTTAAATTGTATATTTGCACATAACCAAAGGTCGTAGGATTGTTAAGTTTTTAGCCAAATTTGTTGACCCTATGACTATGCATTTTTAATATTGTTAAAATGTTTTTTATCATGAGTGCTATTATGCAAGATTATTTTTGAGATAGCTTAATTTAGTATTGTGTTAAAAATTCTCTTGTGTGTATGCTGCTATATGGTTGTATTTCTTTTACAAACCGAATAAAGCATCTTTGAACTTGAACTTGAGTATTTTTTGTTACACCAATAACTATGGTGGTGTTTGACGAATCTTCATGAAACTTTAAAAACAAGTTCAACCACTGTAGCTCCTTCATGGAAAGTTCTGGGATGATCTGTCTAGCAGAGGCCAAAAATAAGTGGGGGTCCCAAAGTGTTGATTTCCCATAGGAAATTTTAGGGACTTATGCAGCAAAAACTAGCTAATCAGAATTTCACCAAATCTGTCAAAAAGTTAGAAATGTACTCTGAAATCATCCTTGTTGTAATTTGGTGAAAATATATTGACCCGTTTTTGCGAAATTTACATTTAAAGAGGGGCTCCGGTGGTCATGAAGGGGTTAACAAAATTGGTATACCTGAACTGTTGGAGTCGAGATATACTCTGATCGGTTACTTTAAAGGGGACCAATGAATCATGATTGACTAGTCTCAACCTGAACAATATGTTGTGGCAGCCATTACAGGACTCATGGTCATGGTGCCTGCATCCTAAAAAGAAATTTAAAAATATCGATGATGCAGGATGACAACACCCTGAGCCCAAGGGCAATATAGGGGAGGGGTCCCTAAGTGACTCCTTCTTGATTAACTGGCCATGTTGTGGCAGCCATTATAGTACTCGGGGACATGGTCCCAATTGAAATGCATTGTAGAGAAAGCCTGTTTTTGAGGGTCACAAAAAGGAGAACATATAAAAGATGATAATCGATTTTAGTCACAATATATAAATCATTTATTGGTGGTACCATACTAATGTTTACGAATTGTGCTGTGTTCTAGGGTGATTTTACCCAGTGAAAAATGTGAATTCTCTGCTGAGATGTTATAAAACAAAAAGATTTTCTCTGATGATTTAGATTATGGAAGCTTCTCAAACAGGGTCAGACTGGGAACAGAAACCGGCCCTGGCAAATTGCTCAGCCGCGCAGTTTGCGAAGGCCGGTTTTGGACGATTTTTTTTACAGGGGTCTAATATTGCCTACCCCCGGTAACAGCAAATCCAGTTCTCATATTTATGAGAAAGGCTAAAGCTGTTCTTGACAATACATTACCCACCTGTGGATATCTAGGTATGTGTTCATGTTAAATAATTGTAATACAGTGGTATGAAAAATTGTTATTCGTAGTGTATGTTGCTTTACAGTATTTTACTAAAGATCTTCAGGCATTGCAGGTTATTGAATAATGTAGAAGGGAGGGGTATCCACTTAGAGGTGGTTTACCTCATACTTGTGTTGTAGCATGGCGCTAAATTTGTATGCCATTATACTCATCTCAGGAATGCGAGTAGTATATTTTACTCAACTACAAAGCGTTGTCCATTGGGCCTAACAGAGGGTGTCTTTACAGTGACAAATGTATACCTGTCAACCTCTTTACTTAAAAGTGCTATAGTTTCCACCAGTATGCATGGTGTAGCATGATCCTGGAGCCATGCAAGTGCTCCCTCAACATAGTTTTAAAACCTGGACTATATTTTGTATTTACCTGGACCATAATTTGTATTTACATTTTTTTTCTGCCCAATTATCAGAGTGTTCTTAGAGTTGCCAGCAGAACATTTAATTTCGGTGGCACCAAGTGATTTATGATTGCTTCTTTGAGGTGTTACATATTAGTCAACAGTCTAGCATTGTCAGTGATAATCTGTACTGCCACCTCAGTTAAGCTGATGCAAACAAAACAATGTGTATTCCCTGCAAAAGTCCTGATGTAACAGATCCATTGGGTATATTGTCTGCTTTGCAACCCTATATCTATCGCCAGTGCCACCCTTCCAAGACTTTCTTTCATTAATTCTAGATTCCACATGCAAAAGAATGCTGAACCCTCTCCATTATGGTAGCTAGCCCCCCTTCTCTAACTTAGGGGCTCATTAGGATGGCGGACGGACCTGCGTCCGTCCGCCACCCTAGAGGAGGAGGGACCGCCTGCAGGGGCAGAGGTGGTCCCTCCAGTGCAATTAGGATGTGACCGCCAGCCTGGCGGTCACATCCTCAATATTTAACGTTGCGGCGGGTGCTGCCGTAAGGTTAAATATGCATGCTTAGCATTTGCATGCACAAAGTGGCAGGCACTGCGCGGTGCCTGCCGCTTCGTGCACGCAAATGCAGGGGGTTACCATAGGTACCCCCCCATGTGCACCCCCCACACCCCCACTCAGCCTGCAGGCCCGCTACGGGCTCCCAAAGAATTCACCGTATGCCTTTCCACGGTGGAGAATCCGCCGCGGAAAGGCATCTGTTTTTCGCCATCCTAATATGGCTGGTGGTGTCTGATAGACACCGCCAGCCATGTTAGAGCTTTTCCGCCGCGGTCGGAAGGCGACCGCGGCGGAAAAGCTGCGGACAGATTTTGAGACCCACCGCCATCCTAATTTGGCGGTGGGTCTTTCGTGCCTCCCCAGCGGTTTTCCCGCATCCTCTGGGCCGGCGGTGGATTCCGTCGGCCCGGAGGATGCGGGAAAACCGCGATCCTAATTGGCCCCTATAGGCTGTTAATGATCTCTGTGACAGTGGGTTAGTTGTTTGCTATATGGTCCTGTTGTTCTTTAGTCATGATGAAGACACTCATTTAGTGATGTCTTTGGAAGGTATACAACCTTTACCACGCAACTTTTACCACGACCTACCTTTACCACGCAACTTTTACAACGCAGGACCCTTTACCACGCATACCATTACAACGCAGGTATTTACAACGCAGATACCTTTACAACGCATACCATTACAACGTAAGTATTGGTAAGTATATTATTTTATTTAAAATATTTTAGGTTTGGGTTTTGGGTAAATGGGTATTTTTAGGGTTCAGGGTCAGTTTTCAGTTTTTGGGTAAAGGGGTATTTTTAGGGTTCAGGGTCAGTTTTCAGTTTTGGGTAAAGGGTTATTATTAGGGTTCAGGGTCAGTTTTCAGTTTTTGGGTGAAGGGGTATTTTTAGGGTTCAGGGTCAGTTTTCAGTTTTTGGGGTACAGGGGTATTTTTAGGGTTCAGGGTCAGTTTCCAGTTTTTGGGTAAAGGGGTATTTTTAGGGTTCAGGGTCAGTTTTCAGTTTTGGGTAAAGGGGTATTTTTAGGGTTCAGGGTCAGTTTTCAGTTTTTGGGTAAAGGGGTATTTTTAGGGTTCAGGGTCAGTTTTCAGTTTTTGGGGTACAGGGGTATTTTTAGGGTTCAGGGCTGGGTTTGGGTTTTGGGGTACAGGGGTATTTTTAGGTTTCAGGGCTGGGTTTGGGTTTTGGGGTACAGGGGTATTTTTAACATATATATTTAAAAATTAATAAATAAATATTAATATAAATAATTCAATTATTAATTATTAAAATAATAATTTATTAATTAAAAAAATATTATTAATAATTACATTATTTTACCATATTATTTACTTACCTATACTTACGTTGTAATGGTATGCGTTGTAATAGTACCTGCGTTGTAGTGTATTGCGTTGTAAAGGTATTCGTGGTAAAGGGTCCTGCGTTGTAAAAAATGCGTGGTAATGGTCTGCGTGGTAAAAGAACGCGTGGTAACGTCATATATCCCTTTGGAAAGACTCCCCTAAAAGGTGTGTAGCTTTAAGTGTTATTTCAGCCAGCATCCCTCCTGTCAAGCCACCATTAAAGCCAAGGCGATCCACAACAGAAATAGATTTTATGTGCCCTGAGAAGCGCTGGAATAAAACTATCAACATGTTAGGTGGCATTTGTTATGTTAGTACTGGAAATTGTCTATCTTGAAGACTAACATAAGTGATAAAACACTGCTATTCCAAAGTGTCATGGCAGACCTGCTCTCACAGTCTTTTTTCCCTAACAGCTCATGCTATGCTTGCAAGAGCCATGTTGGGTGGAAACAGTTCTACTTCTTCGGAGGCCATCTTTAACTTGGAATCTCACCTCCCAGTGTGGCTGAGGACTACTTACACCACAATGATTGTTATGTGTCTAAGCTGTCAAACCCAAAATGACCATGAAACATTTGTGCTGGTGCATTGCTTTAAACTTTAAATGTAGACTGCTGTGATCTTTTGCGATATTATCATCAGATCCAATGGAGGGTGAGCTCCGATTTGGAGACCACATAAATTAACTTAATTTTACTCCTTGTTAACATTTCTGGTTTTTTTTTTACGAAAAAAAGTCAAAGTTCTCCCATTCTTTAAAACATGGGTGCTCACAATTATTTCACACGGGCCAAAACATTTGGACTGCGGTGTGACCAAAGGCTGCATTGATACTCTTGGTGGTATCAGTTTGATGGTGGAGGTTGGGTGGGGCATGTGAGGTGGACGTAGGAGGAAAAAAAAGAACATACATGGTGTGGCACATGAGTCATGGAGTTATTTTGAGGGTTTCTTTACATACTATTCTCTAAATTAAGCCCTTGGTCTCTAGAACACACACACAGATTTGAGAATTCTGAGTGATGCTGTATCTGGGTTGCTACCCCTCTACCACACCCTGGAGTAAGCCTTCTCTACCTGACATTCATCCCTTTGGTGATTCAAGTGTGCACTGTAAATAACTTGATTATTGAATTGTCAGCCTCACAATCTTCTTATGCCTTTAGTCTCTTCTCTATAAACATTAGTAGTGGTTAGAAACAGGCTTAGTTAAGGTAGTGAGTGTTATAAAAGATCCTTTAGAAAGACCCCCCAACAAGGTGTGCATTTCACTGAGATAGGCGCAAACATCCAACCTTCATAACTAGAAATGGTACAGTGAGAACGTTTTAGCCATAGCACTAGGAAATCTAGTGTTTGATCCTGGCTTTACCACTTTGCTAGAATTTGCTGGTTGTAAACTGTGCAATAAAAATGTGGGCAGGTTCCACAGCACAGTGACATTTCTCTGGTGAGTATAATCTCTCAGTCTAACCATCAGAACCACTCACACCTCAGTTGTTGTACAACGAGTAAGATGGAAATTAGGAAAGCAGAAGACTTTTTTTGTTAATCCTGGCCTGTCTTTTTGACAAACAGTTTGCTTTTCGGCAATGATGTTTAGAATATGTTTCTCTGTTGCTTCCATTTTTCGAGTGATAGGAAGAACTTAACTCAAATTAACACTGGTAAAAAGTATGGCAAATGAATACAGGACTATAGCCCAACAATCATTTGATTTTGCCCATTAGAGAAAGCACTCAGTTTAACAGTCCACTTGTTAAAATGAGGTGGAGTGAGAAAGTTGTGGACCTTGAAACAAGGGTCCTGCACTGTGGTGTTGGTACTCCTACTTTTACAAATTGTTTGATTTTAGACAGATCATGTTGTTGCTATGTTTTAATCCCCTTCAATGCTGCTAGAATGTGATGGAAGCGTGAAAGCCACAGTCTGGTTCAGGTTCAGGCTTAGCTCAGGTCCTCTTGGATCCTGCAGCCTGAAACGACAAGACCCCTTATGTGGATTCAGACGGCCGCCCGTGCTCGAACCTCAGGTATCGATATTTAAAGAGAAAGCATCTGCTTGTGCTGTAAAACAAGAGAGAAAGAGATACCCATCTAGAGGCTGAATAGCACTGTGTGAAACCAGAAAATCTGGGATCAATCCCGCTTCCTCACTTGACCAACATGCGTGATGGAAGAGGTGTGGCGCAACTACCAGAGCGGTTGAATGTGGAGTGCGGGGTTCATGGTGTGATTCCCCTGTGCCCCGAAACCAGTCCCAGGATGCTTGTTTCCGTTCCAGGGAGAACTTGGCTTAGCCGTTTGGGCTGGACTGTTCCCATGAGGCACAGGGTCAAGACTGATTTGCATATGGCTAAGTCTAAACGGGGGTGGTGTGGTGAGCAGAAGAACGATGGATTAAACCCAGATCTTTGTGACTGGGGTGAATGTTTGCATTGTTCAGCATTCCGTCCATCATGTGTTCCTTTTGTAGTGTTCCCCAGAGCTGGTAGCAGTGTAGCACAGCATCATGTGACTCTGGGCAATATCTCACTTAATCTCCCCATCGGCCCGCAGCGCCTTGAAACCCTTAAGGGGGTGATATTTTCGCACTTTACAAATAGGAAATATCCTAAGCAATTGTTTTATTTCGTCTTGACTCCTTTGTCTTCATTACCACATATGAGTGCACATTAAAATACATGAGGTCAGGATTTGAGCTGTACAAAAATGTCTGTGTTTATTTTTTTGACTATGATGTCGTTCCATTTATGATAACAGACCAGGCCTCATAAAGGGTGCACATGACAACTGACTTGCCTATTGGTTCATTAATGGTATTGTCATCAGAGATGGGGGAGGGCATGAATATTTCTAAGTTCATGTTTGAAAACTATCACTTCCAGTCAATGCTAATGGGAATAACTTTCACATACTAAAGAAATACACTGTTCTGCATTCTGAAGAGACTTTATAAAATTGTTACATGTTTGTTGCACAATATTCCTAAAATTGAAGTTGTTCCTAGAGCTAAATGGCGCAGGATGCCTGTGCTGTTTTTCCTTTAACATCTTTCTGAACCCTAGTGCTCACTCAAGTAAACATTAGGCCAGTGCAGCTGTTCCCCTGGGCTCTACAATGAGTATCCCTGGTTTAAAATAAGGGAAGTTACTGGAGCATCATGCCATAATTCAATTTATGGGATTATTCCTGACTTAAAAAAAACACGGAAGCAACATTTTTCCAATTTCCTGGACCTTGAATCCAGATGTTGTGCAGTGATTCAGTCCTGAGGAACACCTCCTGTATAATTTGACTTGCTGCTGCTCAATTAATGTCACAAGAGCCAGGCATCCCACCTTCCTCTCAACTGCATTTGTATTATTGATGAATGTCTTTAATATTATTTATTTATGGAGTGTTTGTAGGGCCTACGCACACTCAGTTTTAACAAGCATTGGCACAGCCAATAGGTCTCGCCTTGTGACCTATTGGTTCTTCCTGTTGCTTTTTTTGGTACTGTACAGCATTAGAACGCTCTGCAATACCGGCAGAATAAAAAAGGCGCTATGGCGGTTGTATCATTCCATTTACATGCATATGTTCAATACACAGGCGTCTGACAGAGGAACAGTGGAATCGGCATTTATTTTAATTATTTATTTACCAATTCAAGATGGTGATGTTACCTGGAAAAGGTTATTTGTTTTTCAGTGTGATGTGCTGCAGTTTTGGGAGTGGGTTAAGGGTAATTGAGAAGCGTGGCGGAGAGGAAAAGTAGCACATGCATGGTGGGGGAGGGACGGAAGCACAACTGTTGGAGGACACCATTGGTAAAACAGTGAGGAACACAGAGCATGGGTTGGGGTCTGAATAACACACAGGCAAGAGGGAGAGAGAGCAGCACAGGGGGAGAAAGCACAAGAATGAGAGAGAGGAACATGGAGCAGGGGGAAAGGAAGATGTGAGGGAGACAGCTAGAAAACACGTGCACCCTTGTGAAGTGCATGAGCAAAAAGAAAAAAGCAGTTCCCTCAAAATGAGCAGTGGAAGGAAACAAGCAAAGTGGCTACTCTTCAGAGAAGAAACAGGCACAAGAGGGACAAGGTAAGCCATCGAATAAGAAGCAAGAAAATGAGAGTGACAACAATGCCAACCAATGGTAAGTAAGGGGCGGGCTTTGAACCCACTGTAAGATTTGTTGAGCTGACAATAGGTCTTATGCAACCTACAAATTGTTAGCCTGACCAAGAGCCAGAAGCACAGTTAGAAGGTCACAAGCCAGGTTTTCAATTGTTTTCTCAACTTAAGATGATCCAGCTTTATCTTTTGAGTGGGGTGTTTGCATCCGGTGGCCACTGCTCTTTACTTTCTCTTTCTTTCTCACTTATACAAGAGGCTTTTTCTCAATGGTTTACAGCGGAATTATGTCACATCACGCATGTCCTCCTCAGCCCTCTAGTCACACACCAACCCCTAGGTACACTTCAAGTCTCAAAGCACTGTGACTTATTCTCTGATTACTACACTGAACCACATATCACGATGGAGCTACTCTCCCTTGATTAACTTGGTACAGTGAACAAAACTAATTTATGAAATATATTACTAATTATAAAATAATATTTGTAGCAGAAATATCATTAGATAGAAAACAATCAACATTCGAAAATCTCCTGATTCTTAAACAGGAGATTGATCTGCATTTCACTGTTTATGAAGCTGGGTGGATACATCTCTGGACATAACTGTGTAAACAATTTATCATACCTCCAGTCACCAACTCAACTGCACAATTAGTATAATACCCGATTAGATATCAGAGATATGCTCAACATGTGTACTAGAAACTATAAATTCAGAAGAGTTTAAAACTGTTGGGATATTGGAAACAATTCCATGAACTATATTGCAGAATAATAGGATCAAGCGCTAACCTTAAGATGACCATACTAAAATAAATGGAAAATGTAATATTAACAAAAGACTTCTGTTTGGGGGCTGAATGCATGCTCAGCTTCCTCTAAAATACCAATTATTGCATGATTTGAATGAAGTTGGTACCTACGAAATTACCACTAACCCAGTTATAGAGGGTAACCTACTTACTATGAAGACATTAAAGAGAAGATTTCTTAAAGATAACTCGAGATTGGAGATTGTTCTAGTTCTGTCTGACCATCATCTGGAAAATCAATGGGAATGAAAGGCTATATGCCTGACACAGTCAAGTTTTGTTAAAGGTATTAGCAATTTTAGTGAACAGGCCTACAGCAGGCAAGAGAGCAGGAGTAAAACTATGAAGAGAAATGTGCTTTAGGAAGTAACCTGTATGAATTAGATCTAGCCATAGTGTCTTAACATTGGCAAAAGACAAATCCGCAAAGTTAGTCAAAAGAGACAGATCCAGAAGCTTAGTTGAAGTCTTACAACTATTTCTTATGAAAGTATGAACTCCAATTAATGCTGGAGGGAGAAAAGAGCAGTAGCGGCTGGTACCGGACAGAGGTGGTGGGGAGGGTTTGGGGTGAGGGGGTTAGTTATGAAATAAATAATGACTTACCTTAGAACAGACGGCCAGACGCCACCTCCCCTTCGTCCTCTTCCTTCTTCCTCTGCAGTCCGGCCGACAGCAGGAAGCACCAGGCACCAGGCACACAAGCTTCTCTGAGCCAATCACAACACTGCAATGCAGTGTTATGATTGGTCTGAGTGCCCTTGATCTGCACTCAGACTTGAACAGGGAGCCTATACATGTTCCTGACCAGGCTGTTGAATGCAGCCTGGTAGGAACATGCAAAGTGCGCATGAACTGTTTGGTCAGCCCAAGAGGGCTGAACAAAGACCTTACTTTATTTAGGCTTGCAATGGACCCACTGTAGTGTAGTTCCTATTATCCCAATAGGCTCTGCGCATTGGAATAATACCTTCAATAGTATAGACCTAGGGCCGAGGTTAACTAGGTCTTCTACTGACGATATTAGACTTAAAGTTTTGGGTTTGCCAGCTAGCTCAGAGTTCACTAGAAACTTTCTCGAATAGGCAAGGAGGAGTTTAACCTCCCTGGATAGACAAGAAGGGATTTAGTTTCTGACAACCATAGAACATGACAACTTTGCTCTCCCCTAATCAAGAGTGTATCTCTAGAGTCGTGTGAAAACAAAAGACAACTTATTTTACTCAGTCAGTTCAGTGCATTCTTAGTTTCACCAGATTGTAGAGAAAAGGAAGAGACGGGCGTGTTCAATAAAAGATGTTATTTATTGATCAGTCTCTTTTCTCGTACAAGAGAAATGAATCGATATTATTGCAATACTTATGGTTAAGTAAAGTGCATACAGTAAAAGCAGAATTATAAAATAATACTGTAAAAGCATTGATATGGTTTCTAAGCCATAAGATATTTAAAATGGATAAAATAGATACAGACATATATACATTTGACTAATCGTACTCAACTGGTGCTTCTAACCACGCCTACCCCGGTGTACCTGACCTAAGCCTAATACGTGGGCGGGAGTAGATAAGTAGCAGTTTAAGTTAAGTTTGTTTTGCCAAGTGACTGACTCAAGAATTCTCTGCAAGGGGTTATTCAGTTCTGTACCTGAGATCTAGAATGGTTGAGGGCTGGTATCTCTCGTCTTTGGTCTTGATATTCCAGCTGCCTGCAAGGGCTGCTTGGAAGCGCCGGAGCTGGATTTCTCGGCAGGAGAAAGGCAGCGTCTCCTTCTCAGCGCGTCAGGAAGGCGGGGCAGCGCCAGTGGGCTTCGCTCTGTGCTGGGCTCTTCGGCAAGTCTCGCTGCTCCGATCTCGTCACCACCGCGTGTGTTTGCTTAAGGCAATGTCGGTAATATTTATACCTGTAAGGTGCCGAGATTGACGTAAGGATGGACATATATACGTCAATAAGGATGTCATACGAACTGGTCGTTAGCACATTCTTTTACTGAAGTTCTCGGTGAAATCAAAACAATGGCTGTCGGGATTTTCCCAGGTTGTCATAGGTTTGATTTGTTTTGAGAACTCCGTATGCCTTATCAGGGGCTGGAGGAATAGTGCTTGCCTAATTAGATGGCATGCGTTATGACCTAATCAGATAACATGTTTCTGTGCCGTGGTGTGGCTTAATCAGATAACAGTTTTTGCACCGTGGGATGGCTGCTAGTTAATTATTAACCAAACCAGGGTCAGGAATAGGGGGATCGATACAGAACCTATAGGAATACATCACACCCACTCCACGCAGACTATGTCCATATTTACAAATCTAGGCATAGTAAATATACAGTAGTGTATGTGTATACCGTACCACCCCAAAATACATTCATATGCATTTTGAAATTATGTAATATACGAGAAAAAAATAATCATATGTACTATATGCACTCAAGCAGTAGAATAATGCTAAATTAATCACGCATATCCATACATTATTATTAATCAAATATGAGAATTACACATGAAATGGCTCTTAATACAGAAGAAAAAGTGCGAGACCATTTCATCACAAAATAAAATATTTATGAACATGCCAGAGGGCAGCTAATGTCTCTAAAGTTTCCTAAAAATAGAAATTTAGTTCTCTAAGAATAGTTTCAACCTTAAGCAGAAGATAAGTGTCCCGAAAAATTGCAAAAATATTTTGGGGCCGCTGAAAAAATTGTGTTCCGCTGTCCATAAACTGGAGAAAAATTGTTCATGATACTTTATTATCAAAGTTGAAGGCCAAATTCAGGGTGTTGGGAACGCCGTGTGCTAGCTTGCTCAACAGTCATTATTTCTGCTCTGGTAAGAACATCATATCATTTAGACTGTCGAAAAAGCTGTCAACAGCTTCCTGTGAAAGTTCCACTAACTCGGAAAAAGGATGTCACCATGCATTCATGAGCATGATTGCCTCCATTGATGTTTCGATTAGCATTGCTGACAGAAGGTCGTACCTGATCGATGCTGCTTTCATCTTGAACTTCACTACCCCTCAATTGTAGTGGTGAAGTCTCCACGAATGCTGTCATCAGGATTGGTAGCCGCTGGGGACAGCACAATGCATGAGCCGTTACCGGACCCAACAAGGTTTCTGCGTCCATTGGCACATCCGATTGTAGTGTCAGACAGGTGTCCAACACGCATTCTTCTCCGCACAGCATGCACCTTAATACAGGTAAAACACATCGTTGCCACATTGGTCGAAATGATAGAAACCAAGTCATGTTTAGGTCTCTAAGCCGGGATAGTCCCAGTATTTTAGATATCCGGTCCCGGTATCCAATGGCTAGGATTGTTTCTTCCCTTGTCGCAGGTGTTTTGTCTGTGACACGGTTTGCCATAACGAAATAACAGGATCAAAAATAGGATTCCTGCCACTAGTCCCAAAAGGAGAGGAAGTCCGCCAAAGATGGAGTGGACAAAGTCTGGAAAAATACCCAGAATGGCTTTGAATGGTGTTAAAGCCCCCGAAAACACTGTCTTAAATACATTTGAGACTCCACTGGTATCAGAAATATTTAAGATTTCGTTCAGGATTTCTGCGAAATGTATGGGGAAATTAGTTGATAACAATGAATGAATCTCTGCCGTTGTCCTTGCAACTTGGAGATCATACGTCTCGTTTGATGACGTGAGCCTGGTCGGCGTCTGAAGGAGCACTGTCTTCATTCTGCTTAAAGTATCAATTCGAATAGAAGTAATTTTCAATTTGGGCCATAACCTTGCCTCCCTGTCTGGCGTGGCGCTGGGGAACAATACCCGTTCACAGCACATGACCTTCGCAGTCGTAGTTATGAGATAAGGTATTCCGGGCAGCAAACTACAACATCTGTGGTCTACTATTAGAATGTAACTCCCGTTCGATAGTCTCCTAAAGAATGGTTCCATTTGTGTTGCAGGTGTGCCTAGCTGGTGACATGAAAGGTTATTTGAAGACCCTTCACAGGCTCCATGTAAACTAATACCATTACACAGAAGTGTACCGCTTAGTGACATCGCACAAATAATTGCCACTAAGAAACACTTTCTGGCCTTTATTACTGACACATGCATGCGAATAGGGCAAGTTCCATGTTGACTTAATGTACCCTTTTCCCAATTTTTCGTACATGCCTGCCTGTATATATTTTTGGCAGTATTGTAACCTGAAAGTAGATATTGGAATATTAATTATTCCATGTATTATCCATTCAATGACAGGTCGTTCTGACATTGTCAATGGTACTCTCTCGAGTTTCTCAATGCTCAGGATTGTATAATCAGCACCCTTCTGTGCCATACTGATTTGTTTATCAGTAAGGTTAAAGATATTGAATAGTGACGTTGTGTTGATTAAACGCCAAGGCACATAGCCTGAACGCAGATTTTGTAACGTCCAGCCAAGCTGTATAATAGAACGCAATTGGGACTGACCGTGTTGTAACAACAGTAAGTCTTGCGATATTATGTCGATTGCTGAAGACACAATGCTGTCCAATGAAAAAATTCTGGAGGACAGAGTCATTAACCCATTGTCCACTACAGAAAGTGATTTTTCCAAATTAATACGGTCAATTTCCCGTATTCTCTCTGCTGTCTCAATTTGAGTTATTTTCCAGGCTTCGTTATAAGCTGCATATATAGAGGCTGCTATGAAGCGTTTTTGACGCTGTTTGCGCGGTCCCATAATGAAATCACGCAAGTCAGCACGATCAGTAAGTAAAGTTAGGTGTTGCTTAATTTCTGCCAGTGTGGATGTTTGTAGCCATTGAAGGCAGAGCTTGCCCACACTGTACGTGGTAATTATCCCTGGGTGTTGTCTTTGGGAATATCTAGGGTCTGGCCTGGTCAATGTGAACCCCTGTATTTTGTTCAGGAATCTGTCTTGACAGTTATTAGTATCTGTGGGCCAGATCAACCATTGTTTCCAATCAGGATGTGTTCTGTTTTGGCTTAATACATGGTTTACGTCTATCTCCTCATCTATAGAGCTATTACTGTTCATTGTTGGCTTTGGAATAGACGGTTTGTTTAAATCTTTGATTTTGGCTAGCCCAAGACAGGTAGTTTGTTGAATAGTGTCATTCAAAAATAAAATTTGTTCTGGGATCATGCAGGCTCTAAACAATGATTCCATACCTTGTACTTGCCATTCTTTTGTACCCCAAACACTTTTTACTTCAACATTGTTGTCCCAGTAATCAAAACCAAATGTATTCATTTGTTCAAAAAATGAGTCTGAATATATCAATTTAGTGTTTGTAAGCATGGTCTTCGTACCTGTCCTGTTTGACAATTTGAAATAAAATGTTTCTGCATTACTTGTGTTGAACCCTGAAAAATATGAATATTTGTCATAAAAAGTTCTTGAGCTACCTTTTGGAGGGGTTGCACAGTGTTCCCATTGATTATAATTTAAAACATTTCTAGGTTGTGCAGATTTATGCAGATAATGGTTACCAAAGTGATTATAGCAGAACATCTTATCATAATTAGACGAACCCTGCAAATAATCATGTTTTGTAAATTTAGCAGACATCACTAGGTCAGACATCATATCATTAATACTTTCAAAGTCCCAATCATCAGCAAATGAGCTTGGTTTTACAAAGTCACTCAATGAGATCTTAATTTGATGTGGATACTTCAGGATTTCAACCGGACCATAGATTTCATAATCAGTATTGTCCCATGCTACCCCACCGGGTATAGGATTGGCTGTGAAGTTGACTGAAGAAAGTTCTCTTTTCTCGACGTGTGAAGATGTGTGTGGTTTGAGGACCAAGTTGATTTTCTGGCTTGCTGTGTCCATTTTAGCATATTTTCCCTCAATGAAATGTCCCAAACATAGTACCATGATGAGCCAAAGTATGAGGATAAATGCACCTAAGGCCACCCAAAATTCAATCCATGGAGAAATTAGATAGGTTTCTTTCAGATGTTGAAAAAGTTCCTTAGCTCTATCTTTAAAAGTTTTTGTTGATGTCTGTTTCTTTGATTCAGTCAGATCTTCAGATGAATCATTGAAGTTGATGAAGTAGCCGGATGCTGTTCTGTCTATTGTTCCAATTGCTTCTGGATTATTTTTTGTTCTAGAAGTTTCCTTTGTTTCATCAGCATAGTCATATGTTACTTCATTGTAGGTTGGTGTGTCTCGACTAAATGTTTTTATTTGGGTTTTTAGAGGTTTAAGTTTAATTGCTTTGTTGCATAGTCTTTCTTGATGTTCTGTAGGCATTTCGAATGTGATTAGCCTCTTAGTTTGAACCTCTGTATTTGTAGCAAACCTTGGTGTTCTACTACTTATCGGGAGTCCACTTGGCCTACTGTTTGTTATCGGCCACATGATTGTGGTTTTACCAGGTCGATGGATACAACTCTGTTCTCCTTTTTACCAGCAAGAGGCGGTAGTACTACTGATCTTGTCCCTTTGATAGACAAGACAGGAACTGCTTTTCTGTAAGAAGGCCCAAATTCCTTCTTTACCGCGATCTTTTCTCTGACTAGATCCCCGACTTTTGGAATCCAGACAGGTCTTGCTGGGACAGGTGGTTTTTCTTCAGTGGTTGTTGGCTGTTGTTTCAACTTTATGTTGCTCAGGTCTTTCCTTGTTTCGTTTAAGTCCTGCAAAATAGCCAAACGATCTTTGATGTCAAAGCTTTTTTCTTTAACCACTGAAGTCTGACTGTCAAGATCTAAGATCATCATTCTAGTCCCAAACAATAATTCGTACGGACTGAATCCCCTCAGAGAATTTCTTGGCAGGTTGTTTAGACTACGTTGGACACTTATTAGATGTTTGACCCACCCAGCTCCCGAACCTAATACCTTCGTTGTTATAGATTGCTCTATGCCTTTGGTTTTTTCTTTACACCATCCCGTATCCCTCAGGTAGGAAGTGAGAAGAGTCCCGCTATGCTATGCTCATTTGGCCATGTTTTTCCACACGCTTTAGGGCAAGAGGAAAAAACATTAGCCAAACGTAGCATGCTTCTAGCGTATATGCCATTATAGACTCGCAAATCTTTTTATAACAGTCCAGACATCAGCCGAGTGCTGGGGTCTACATTACAAGTGGAAACTAGTCTTTATATGTTAATTGGACGCATTATTTTTTATTGTTGATCCAATCTGGAGTGAAACGCCATGGTAATATACCGTTTCTCTCGCCACTGCGATCTCTATTGCAGTCTGGGCAGTTCTTTACAAAGATGTGATGATGCAGGCTCATGCCTGGCCACCAGTACACTGATTGTAATTCTTCCAGGGAATCTTTTAGTTTGAGGTGTCTGAGACCCTCACCCATATGTGCGTCTGCTATTAACAAGCCTCTCCTGTCCGTGTTTGGAATTACTCTATCCCCCACTCCAGGGATTCGAGCAAAAGGAACGGAGTTTGCATCGATTATGTATGTATAATTGAGTGGATAGTTGATCGGTAGCGCTGAGCAGTCGCCTTTTGATGACGTTTTCACCGCCAGCACTGTTTCACCGTCAATGTATTTTACTGCACGCTTTTTTCTAACTACGGAAGCCGATTCAGTTGCTACTGTTGTGGCTTTCTCAGCCAATGAATTCCCTGCAACGTGAACGCCATCACGCTGATGACTCAGTGAGTGTATCACGTGAGTTTTTGGTAGTTCTTTCTGCAAAATAACTATTTGATTCCAAAGCACTTTTTGCTTTATTGTTGCACTTGTGCCATCTTTGTAACCGTTTTGAATCCATTTCTGCAAATCGTTGTTATATGATTTGACGCAGTAATATGAATCGGACACTATAAGTGTCGGGAATTCGCGATCTGCATTATCTAGCGCCATTTTCAATGCTATTATTTCAGTTTGTTCTTCTGAATTAGTTTCTACTGAGTGTGTTTTTATTAGCAGAGGTCTCAGTTTCCCTCCGTGCCACACTTCTTTTGTAATTTCACATGTGGGGTTGTACGCTTGTTCTCCCCACCCTGGTGGTTGAGCATGGCCGTCTGTATAGATTACACAGGCGTACTGTCGTAAGGGCAGAATGTTGATTGGCAGAGGGTATGTCATTTCATATTCTAGATATTTTAATTCCTTTAATTCTGGATTAAAGTAGTATTTTACTTTGTCCGTTGTAATTGAATTCACCCATTGTATCCATTCTGGATTCAACGCTGTTGTTGGTAAATTACATGGGGTTGTTAATGCCTCAAAGGCTGATTCTGCTGTTCTGACTGTGATACGTCTACCGTCAGCTTTGTCTTTTTCTCTTGCTATAGCCGTTTGAACTGCATGAACAATGTTTTCTTTAATACTGAACTTCTTTTCAGCTTCTGTGTACAAGTGTGATTTGTATGCAATCGGTACCTTTTCTCCCTCATTAGAGGTCAGGTATGTGAATCCGCATCTTCCTGGGATGACTCGAATCACAAGATTGCGTGTGTTATCACGTGTTTCTAATTTTTTATTAATTACCAAGTCTGTTTGTAAGGATCTCAGAATTTCTGTATGTTTTTGAGTCCAATTGATTCTTTTAAAATCTGGTTTTATTAGATCATAAAGGGGTTTGACCATTTCTGCGTAATTTGCAATGTATGTTCTTCCGAAATTTAGGAAGCCTAGAATTGATTGTAGGTTTTTTAGTGTTCTAGGTGCTTGGAGTACAGCACATTTCTCTAGGAAATTGTCAGCCAGGCTTTTGCCTTCACTTGATAATTCATATCCTAAAAACAGGACTGTTAGATGGGCAATTCTAGACTTTTTAAAGTTGAATTTGTAACCCTCTGCTGCGAACCCAAGTATTATGGTGTTCACTCTCTTCAAGTGAGTATCCAAGTCATCATCTGTTAGGTAAATGTCGTCGACATAAGATAATGCCTCGTCATCATAGGTTTGTAGTAACTCTGTTACTCTCGCTGAGAATAATCCTGGGCTGTTCTTGAACCCCTGGGGTAACCGACAGAAGTTTTTTTGAGCGCCATTTATTGAGAACGCGGTCAAATATCTGCTCTCTGGTGCTATATTCTGACAAAAGAATCCATTAGAGATGTCTAATGTTGTTTTGTATTTTTTGCGCACTATGTTATTCATTAGTGCAGCACTATGCGAGTTTTGCACTGCAAAAGTGTTGCAACATGAGTTAAGGTGTCTGTAGTCCAAAACAAGACGATATGAATTGTCTGGTTTGGAGACAGGAAACAAAGGATTGTTCATTTGTGAGGTGCAAGTTTCAATCACCCCCTGGTATTCAAGTTGATCTAGGATCTCTTTTACCTGTTTTTTAGCTTCTTGCTTAATTGGATACTGCCTCTGTGCAGTAGGTTGTGATTTTAACTGGATTTTGTGAGGAGGAGAGTCCTCATCCCATCCTACATGATTTTTATATAAAGCAGGAGCTTGAGCTACTGCCCACTTTCTAGCAAGTGTATATTTTTTATGAATTGGAATATGATTTGAGAAGGCAGGCATAATTATTTCTTCGCCATGAGGGCACTCCCTGACAAACTCGGGTGGCCAGTCTTTCTCAGCTAGAAGGATGTCATAGCCCTTGGAGAGATTATCCCAAAATAAACCCCTTATTTTTCTAGTCTTATCCCCCTCTATACGTAATGTTATTTCATATATTTTGTGAGGTTTGCTAACTCTGGTGTCTGCAGTTTCCACTTGAATATATTCATTCGTGTCCACTGTCTCCAGATGATTCATAAGGACTTTGCGAGCTATGCTCACTTCTGCTGCGCTGTCTAGCATTGTCTGAGCCCATTCTCCGTTTTTCAGCTGTGTCCTCAGTATTCTCGGCATCTTTGATTACTTTAATACTGGCTACCTTCTTTTTTGGAAATTGTAACTTTTTATTTGGATGAGCAGGTTCCTTGTCTTTGGACTTGACGTGCTCTTCCCTGTGTTCTGATCGTCCTCTTCTTTCCGATTTCTGCGAGGAAGTCTGAAAAGATTGAGAGGGACGTGTATCATTATCTTGATATCTATCAGGTTTCTTTATATTATCCCTATTTCTAAGGTTGTATTTTTTCCCAGAGGGCTCACTTTGGGGAGACCTGCGTCCTTGGTTCGGAGATCTTTCTGTCCGCCGAGGAGACCTTCCTCTGGACTGGAATCTTTTTTCTTTAGGATTGGATTGTTTGTTTCCATCCCAGCTCTTTTTTAGAGTGTTTAAATTATTTTTAATAAATACTTTTTCTGGACTTTCAATTAGTTGGGGTTTTACCGGTATTCCACCCAAACTATTTCTACCTAGTACCTCATAGGATTTTTCTATAATTCTGGCAATTTCAGCTGGTTGGTCTGCTATATTTGTCTCTTTTAACCTCTGGCGGATCGCCACATTCGCTGCTTCTCCCTTTATGTTGGCTAGTAATATTGCCGAGACCTGCTTGAAGTCTTTCAGTAATTTCATACCAAGAGTTAAAGCGGGTTCTGGACCGTATTCATCTTGAATTTGTTTTAGCACATCTGGTATTACTGACATGGATGGTACACCATGTGTTTTTGTGTAAATGGAAGCAAAGACTGTACCCCAAGTGTCACAGTCCTCCACGTGTGGTGCTTTCCCATTGGAAGACAGATAGTCAGAATCCTGTGTTTCTCAAGAGGAGTGGTGTCTGGAAATACCGCCTCTATTTGAGTGATTTTTTGTGCTAACCAGAATGGAATTTGTTCCCGTTTAGCTGGTACTTTACCTAGGCAGGACTGTATGTTCTGTGGTGTAATTTTATTTGTGTTCCCCTGATGAGGGGTCAGCTGTGGAATTTTAATTGCTGGTTGGACTGTTGAAGTCCGCATTACATATTGGACTAATTGTCTATGTATTTTGATTAGTTGTTTTAGCTGTATTAAAAGTTCTGGTGCAGGCATTTCTTCAATGTCTGGATGTGGTGTGTATCCGGCTAGGACCGGACACGTTGCTCCTGGTCTACCTAGTGGACCGAGCCTGGTGATGTGATTATTATGTTTTAGGGCGCCATTAAACAAGAGCAGGTGCTCTTGGAATTTGAGTGGTACTTCCACCTCCTCGAAAGGAGTGTACTCATTAGGAGGTTCCTCTGTTTTGTAATAGTGGAAGTCCTTTGTTACAGCGTTTGCTTCTGGAAAGTTTATCCATGAATAAAATACCTCTGTCTGCCGATATTCGTGTGCCTCAATTACGAATATGACTGTGCCACCTCTCGGTGTCAGTCCATTTTCTATAAGTTTTAAAGTTATAGATTTTCTTATGTTGACCGGGATGAGTATTATATCCGGGTCATTTTCCTGCAGAGTAGTATCAGCTGCTATGAGTTTAGCTGTTATTCTAGCTGTCCCTCTTTCTTCTTCACTGTCTACCATTTTACCGACAGGAAGGTTATTCCGTTTGTTTGCAGATCAGGTTTCTTATGGAAACAAAGATTAGATGCACAATATTTTGGAACAGTGTATCCTTCAACGTTGACTAAACCAAGAACCATACATAGGAGTCTCCTCCTGCGAGGTTTGGCGGATATGACCTTTCACCCACTCCAGACGTCTTTGGAGTATTTTGGGAAAAAAGGGGTTCTGTGTGAAAAAGCACGACTGAGTTACTCTAATGTCTTGCGTTAGTTTTATCGCCTATCCAAACGTTTGGGCGCCATGTAGTGTAGTTCCTATTATCCAATAGGCTCTGCGCATTGGAATAATACCTTCAATAGTATAGACCTAGGGCCGAGTTTAACTAGGTCTTCTACTGACGATATTAGACTTAAAGTTTTGGGTTTGCCAGCTAGCTCAGAGTTCACTAGAAACTTTCTCGAATAGGCAAGGAGGAGTTTAACCTCCCTGGATAGACAAGAAGGGATTTAGTTTCTGACAACCATAGAACATGACAACTTTGCTCTCCCCTAATCAAGAGTGTATCTCTAGAGTCGTGTGAAAACAAAAGACAACTTATTTTACTCAGTCAGTTCAGTGCATTCTTAGTTTCACCAGATTGTAGAGAAAAGGAAGAGACGGGCGTGTTCAATAAAAGATGTTATTTATTGATCAGTCTCTTTTCTCGTACAAGAGAAATGAATCGATATTATTGCAATACTTATGGTTAAGTAAAGTGCATACAGTAAAAGCAGAATTATAAAATAATACTGTAAAAGCATTGATATGGTTTCTAAGCCATAAGATATTTAAAATGGATAAAATAGATACATACATATATACATTTGACTAATCGTACTCAACTGGTGCTTCTAACCACGCCTACCCCGGTGTACCTGACCTAAGCCTAATACGTGGGCGGGAGTAGATAAGTAGCAGTTTAAGTTAAGTTTGTTTTGCCAAGTGACTGACTCAAGAATTCTCTGCAAGGGGTTATTCAGTTCTGTACCTGAGATCTAGAATGGTTGAGGGCTGGTATCTCTCGTCTTTGGTCTTGATATTCCAGCTGCCTGCAAGGGCTGCTTGGAAGCGCCGGAGCTGGACTTCTCGGCAGGAGAAAGGCAGCGTCTCCTTCTCAGCGCGTCAGGAAGGCGGGGCAGCGCCAGTGGGCTTCGCTCTGTGCTGGGCTCTTCGGCAAGTCTCGCTGCTCCGATCTCGTCACCACCGCGTGTGTTTGCTTAAGGCAATGTCGGTAATATTTATACCTGTAAGGTGCCGAGATTGACGTAAGGATGGACATATATACGTCAATAAGGATGTCATACGAACTGGTTGTTAGCACATTCTTTTACTGAAGTTCTCGGTGAAATCAAAACAATGGCTGTCGGGATTTTCCCAGGTTGTCATAGGTTTGATTTGTTTTGAGAACTCCGTATGCCTTATCAGGGGCTGGAGGAATAGTGCTTGCCTAATTAGATGGCATGCCTTATGACCTAATCAGATAACACGTTTCTGTGCCGTGGTGTGGCTTAATCAGATAACGGTTTTTGCACCGTGGGATGGCTGCTAGTTAATTATTAACCAAACCAGGGTCAGGAATAGGGGGATCGATTCAGAACCTATAGGAATACATCACACCACCAACAACAAGGGCGCTACCCTTTACCATATCATAGCTAGAGAGCACATCATTCAACTTGATGACATTGTACCCTGTGATTGGTTGGATCATTACCAAATCTCCTTTCACATTTTTGAAGAGGTCTTGCTCAGACAAGGTCAACCGCTTAAAAACAAACAGCTGGCTTGTAATCTGAGAGACATCAACATCTCTAACCAACATCTATCCAACTTGAGCCGGAATCTGCTAGAAACTGCCTCTAACATGAACAATTTGGACGGGATGTACGACATTACAATGCATGCTTTTACATCGCATGCTTTTACAACGCGAGTTTTACAACGCATACCATTACAACGCATAGTGCTTTGGGGCGCTGGATAGTGAATTATTTAATTTACTATTCCAACTCCAGTCCCCGTGGATAGTAGGGAAGGTGTTGGATAGTAAATTAAATATATTCCCTATCCTAGACCGCCCCCCAGCGCAATGCGTTGTAATGGTTTGCATTGTAAAAGCTGCGATGTAAAAGCATCGCGTGGTAAAAGTTGCGTTGTAAGTGATGTTTCCCTTTGGACGAGTAGTCGGATCATTACATCAACTCTATGAGAAGTATTCTCGACTGCTGCACTGAAGCAACTCAAAAGGATTCTGATCAAACAATCCAAACCCTGGTTCAATGGCTCCCTTTATAAGGAATGTCACAAACTTAGGCTCTCTGAGAGACGATGGAGAAATGCTCCCTCCGCTACTAGTCTCAATAAGTTAAGGAGGTTGAGAAGGTGGAGAAGCTCCTACAACAAACACATTTGCATTGCTAAAACAGATAATTTTAGGGCTCAGGCAGACAGTGCTAAAAACCGACCCAAGAAACTGTTTTAAATCATTAAACAACAAGCTAACCACTCTACTAATCTTATCCCGGATAATTGAACTGGAGCTACAACATGCCGCTCCTAACTTGCGGTCTATGAGTACCCTGGCTTCGGCTCTACCTACGGCAGTGTGTGCTCCTCTCTACCACACAGTGTACACTTCCACAAACAATGCCTCTTGGAATTCCTTCCTGCTCCCAGATGGGGAGGAGCTGTTACATTCTTTGGCATCTATTAAACCCTCTAACAATCTCAGTGATCCACTTCCCGCTAAGCTTCTCAAAGATCTCAACTCGGCCAGTCTCCCTTTCTGGGCCCGGATCATTCAATAATCTCTCTTGCAGGGGAGGATTCCAGAATGCCTTAAGATGGGGCATGTCACACCCATGCCCAAGAAGCCTAATGCCAACTTAGCAGATCCCAATAATTTTCGCCTGATCACCAGCATCATGTCTTCAGCTAAACTGCTCGAGAAATGCGTTCACGCACAGCTTTGCAACCACAGCAAGTAATTTCAGCTCCTAGACCACCACAAGTCAGGCTTTAGAGCGGGCACAGTACAGAAACAGCTCCAACTCACATTGTTGATGACGCCTTGAGGGCTCTTGACCAAGATGTTCCTTTTCTTCTGATCCTTCTTGACTTGTCCTCTGCTTTTGACACTATCAAACATGATAACTTGATTGCTCTTCTACAACATAGGATGGGGTTGTCTGGCACTGTCTTAAATTGGTTCGCTTCTTTCCTACGTAACCGTACTCAAAGAATCAAAGTCAACCAATCACTTTATGCCAGTACCCCGGTCTCTATTGGGGTACCTCTAGGTTCTGCACTCTTGCCCACACTCTTCAACCTCTTCATGGAACCTCTAACTGTTATGCTGAACTGCGCTAGTATTCATTACCATATGTACGTGGATGACACTCAACTGTATTTGAAGATTTCCTGTCCGGATGACGTAAAAACTCTTAACAGTGCGCTTCAATTAACTCAACAATGGCTAGCGCATAATCATCTGTTACTTAATACCCTCAAAACAGAATTCTCGTGATTACTCCCCGTAACCCCTCGTCACCTACGTAAAACTGGATTAAACAACTTTCAGCACTCAACTGCACCCCTCATATTGTTGACTCCGCTAGTTCTTTAGGCATCACCCTAGACAAATACTTAAATATGCAAGTGCACATCAGGATTGGAATATGGTTTGGTGACCCTAGCTGGGCTTCCTAAGACTAGGTTAGCTCCTATAAGAACTATTCTGAACACTTCTGCTAGACTCATCACAGGCTCCAGAAAGCATGATCATATTACACCTGAGTAAATTCAACTTAACTGGCTTTCCATTGAAGCAAGGATCTGCTTCAAGATAGCCTGTCTGAGGCATAACGCTATTCACTACAACACCCCCGTTTACCTGGCAAAAAAACTTGAGCTCTCCGCCTCTAGTCGGAACTTAAAAATCTCTAATACTCTACTACTGAAACCTCCTAAATTCAACAAAAAACAAGCATTGGCATAGCCAATAGGTCTCACTTTTTGGACCGTATAAGCATTTAGCTATGCAGCACAATATCTTTGGTGCAACAACATTAACTGTTGCATGGCTAAACACTTATAAGGTCCCAAAGGCGAGACTTATTGGTTATGCCAATGCTTGTTTTTTAAGCCACTGAAGACATTCCTCAAATCCTATAGGTGACATACAGTTGTATCTGTGCATTAGTCTTCTCATTCAACTCGGCCCCTAGATGGAAATATATAATGACCCTGCTGCTCCTATAAACGAAGCCTCGACCTTTCCACGACAACCACACTACTCAATATTCTAAAACGGAACGCAATGCAATACAAAATATCCTAATCATCAAGTAAGAAAAAATAACGCGGAGGAAAAATCAAGGAGAAAAGAGTCTGTAGATTAACTGCAGAAGGGAGAAAAGTGAGGGTGTCCGTTCTACTTTATTTATTGAAAGCAGTAATTGGAAAAGTCAATGACAAAGAAAGCAAGCTGTTGAAAGTAATCTTTAGAAAAATAAGGTTTAATCACAGGCCAACATAAGCTAAAGCCTGCCCTACTAGAAATATCAGGACATTGACTAGGAATTTTATTACCAACACTTAAATCTAAACCACTGCTAAGTAACTGGTTCATGAGCCTAAAGGGATAAATTCTACTTATTTTTTTCTGATAGTTGTATGCATTTAATACCGGACACTGGAAGTTTCAAATGCATGGGCAACAAATGTAACTGAACAACCAACGCAAATCCACTTTAACATATCCTGGAAAAATGTCAGCAATCTTGTCAAACCAGTATTGTCTTGGTGTTACACCCACTGTAAGCAGTGAACAAGGTTGCATGCACATAGTTTGCCTTTGAAGTGACTTGTTCACTACAAGTGCAAAGTCTGATATTTCCAAAACCCAAGGATGAAGCTAAAATACACTGTCCGTGGTACCCTCTAAGAACTTTCCGAAGTTTCCGCCCAGTCAAGCATGCAAATATTAACCCTTTGAAAATAAGAACAAGCAGAGTTATTACATAAATATTAGACTGGTCATGGAAGGGCTGCTGTAGTAATAGGCAGAATAGTGTGAAATTACCTGAGTGCTGGTCACAAAAAAAGTCATATTTCAAATTATTTTTACTCTTTTCTAGCAATTGCGGGCAGCCAGGACACGGCTTCCAAACTACTCAAATAGCAACCACTTTCCGCCAAGGTTTTTGGACACAGCGAAATTAGGCCCGTGCAAATTTACTCTTCGCTGTATGTCTACTTGCTAAAATAATTATTTTTTAACTGATGCTGTAGAAACAATTAAAAGTGGTAGAAACTATTTTGTCATTTATTAGATATTTGATCACTAATTTAAAGTTGCTATTGTATTTAAGGCTGGATCTCTCTGAGGTTTTTTCAAGATTTGTAAATATCCATCTTCAATTTGCCAAAGTTAAGGTTAAAATGGTGTGCTACTCCTACAGTTTAAGTCGTGCATGTACAAAAAACATAACAGCTCGCAAATTTGTTGAGCTCAACCAAGTTTCGTGTTTCTTTCAAAAGCATGAACCAGAACACCTGATGTTTACGCAACCTGTTGTGTTCAAACAGGTCGAGCAGTAAGTCACCCAGCAGCCTGATCTGCATAATTCGTGGCTAAGCCTCAAAGCTTTTCAAAAATACAAGTGAGAGTTTTCAATGATACCAACTAAAATACACTATCTAGAGCACTTAGGGCCATATTATCAAGATCGGCGTTAAAATTATCGGCGCTTTAGCGGCAGGAAACTGCTGCTAAAGTTGCGATAATGGGCTTGATAATATGTCCTTGTGAATTCCCATAGAAGCCCAGGTTCAAGCGGCAATAATTTTAACGCCATTCTTGATAATATGCCCCTTACTTCTTAGAAATGTACATATCAGGTTCACTGTTGGATTCATAAATCCAGAGATGCAATTGTCTTAAACCTCTCTCCAAAAGCATAATCATAAAATCAAAACATTATGAATTCCAATGTAAATAAGTGTTAGGTACAAATTCAAATGCAATGTCATAGTGAAGCAAACATGCCTAACTTTTGGTCAAAAACCCTGAAACGTCACCTCAGTATAATTTTGGAACTTGGAACCCATGCTCTTTAACTCTACCCACGCCCAATAATGGTCCTAAAGGCAAATGTACTTATGATTTTCCCGTCAAAGCTTACACAAATCCCCACCCCCTCATCCCATAGCCACTTACAGGATGCCAGAACAAGACGTGCAACAGTCATGTTGGCATAGGTGGGTCCATGCTGGTCACAGTGAAAGCAGTTGCGGTTGTGCGGGAGGCTCGTCATCTCCCATAGCAGCTTTAAGTGCTTTTCCTCTTGCTGGCGGCCATGGCGGGAGCGGAGGTGGGCTCTGTGCCGGTTTCGCATCTTCAAGGGGTGCATGTACTGACGCGTGACACCTACAGGAAGGCAACACAAGCCCAGCAACAGACAAGCAACTGCCTCCGCTCTAACCTCGAGCCCGGCAGCCGCTGCCCTGGGCAACAGCACAGGAGGCAGTCGGGCAGGGCAAGCGCCATAGACAGAGAAAAGGGACACATTTTTAGGCTAAGGGAAGCCTAAAAAACAGACAAGTACGCAGAGCTCAGGTGAACCTAGCAATTTTTGTAGTGAGCTTTTCCAATCCCTTAAAAAAAAAAATACTTCTCTTGTTAAAATAAATACGTTTCAAAGTGAGTCAGTTAAATTAAATATATCCTTCACGGAATATTCGGCAGTAGAGACTGTCATTGTTGAGTATGTGACTTATACATACAAATATATCTATACTTGAGTAATGTTTTAAATATGAAAATGGGGCAATATTAATGAAAAATAACGTTTTGAAATATTGCCTGAGCGCAATGACCGCAGAAACACACTGATACGCAAATATGGCGATCTAAGTTATAATAAAGTGTGGCTGGGCTTTGCATATTAGTCCCTTTTTAGTTTCAATTTCAGTCAACTTGCATTTACGAACGAATGCTGAAAGAATGTTCAGAAAAAGAGGAAAGGTGGCAGGATAGAGGTTCTACAGACCATTGCAGCCATTTGCATCCTCTGCTGTTAAGAAAAAGCGCCGGCATCCTCTGCTGTTTAGAAAAAGCGTGGGCGCCTCGCGCTAAAAGTAAAAAACACAAGTTTGAGGAGGAGACAGCAGGGGGAGGGGAGAGAGGAGGGAGGCTGTGCTTCCCTTGCGGGAGCGAGCAGGATCCATCTGTTAATTAATAACAGATGGTTTGTAAGCTTGCTCCCGCAAGGGAATCGCCAAACGTGCATGCATTGCCATTCAAAGCAATGCGATGCGTGCAAAAGGGAATCGATTGCTCAAGGTCTTTTTCATACCCAGCGCATGCGTGCTGCGTAGGCGAGACCTAAAGAACTAACAACCGTGCCTTCTCCGGGCTTGCTCAAAGAATTTGGAATGCCCTTCCGCCGTAGATCGGATCCACCCCTCGACAGCTTCATTTAAATGCCATGTCAAATGACTACTCCTGAACGAACTTCATCAGCAATAGCCCTGATGACATTTGCAAGTCACTTCCTTCTGATGACAATCGTTTTACATTGTGTTTCAAAATGTATTTTGTTGTCCTTTTGACATATTGCTCTGCTACTACTAGCCTACTGCGCCTACTAGCAGGACTGTTTCCTGTTGATCACTTGTTATTTCGTATTCCCCTTGCACCCCCATGTACTTTTTATGTTTCAGGTACTTCATATGTCTCCTTATTGATTGTTACCTCATGCCAATATTCGTTACTTTGTACAGCGCTCTGATACCGGTTTGGGTCTTGTTTCACTTTATAAAACTTTTCAAATAAGTTGTTCTGATGTTTAGGTTTTTTCTGGTCACAAGGCTATGTTAAACGCTTGTCTATGTTAAAATCTTGGTGCTATCAAGGAAAGAGATGAAGGTTCAACTCTTTAAAGAATATTAGCTCACAAAGCATTAACAGTCTCTTTGTTGCCTCTTCAATCATTTGTTGAATGTTTCTTAGACAAAAAGCAGCATAGCACTGCATAGTGTCAAAGGCATAGTTTGCCCTATACAAATATCACATTCATACACACTTGCACAATTACCGCAGTACACAGAATAATGGCATTATTTGAGAATGTTACACTTTTTGTACAACTGTACTGTCTTTGTTAGGAAGGAAATTCTGTGTGCTGCCTGCTAGGGTTATATTTCAAGTGGGCCTGTAAAGTTGCAATTTCTGAAAACTCCTGTGGCCTTATTTATGAAGGCATTGCGCCGCCGGTGCGTCACTTTTTCCCATGTTAAAAGTGACGCACCGGTGGCGCAAGGCCTTCATAAATAAGGCCCCTGTTTTCAACTGAAACAGATTTTTAAGTGTCCCAGTGTAACCTAGAAAATACCCACCTGCAAAAACCAGCTGGAATTGAACCGAGATAAAACTTGCCAGATTTCAGAAAACCTGTAATAATTAGCCTGGGCAAAGTAGAAATTTGTCTCCCATAATTCGGGTAATTTTGGAAATGTTGTGCTGTGTGTTCTATGAAATTCCTGAAATTATAGCATTGCACGACATCACATAGTTACATGGCAGTCACAGTAAAAGGTTAGAGCGAAACACACAATTTTCAATACAAATGTACTGCAAACAGCACAACTCAAAGGCGTTTGCTCTCTGTGATTTTGTTAAATGTGTCCTTGAGCTAATAATTGATGCTAAAATCCAGTGCAAAATTACAGATTTGCATTTCGCGTAATTAGGCATAATTCCAACAAAATTTTGCATAATTCAACAGCAAATTGCATGAATTACGCGCACACCATACCACTTTACACATGTTGGGGCAGATTTACAATTCCTGGCGCATCCCTGCAAATCAGCAGGGATGCGCCAGGAAATTTGCAACATGCATCACAATCCTTGCGCCACCAAAGATGCGGCGCATCACGGCGCAAGGAAATACAGATGCGTGTCGCATCTGCCGTCGTAACGTTGGCGCAGTGTTGGAGTTGTGTTGCGGGCGCGACGCAACTCCGGCACTGTGCCAACCCGGCCCATCTTGCACATGGTGCATCACACCTTACGCCTGCTTCAAGAAGGCGCAGGGTTTTGACGCAGCGGGGTCAGAAAAGTGACTGAGTGAAATCTTGTAGATTTCACTCAGGCACTTTTCCGAGGCGTTCCAGCGCCGGAACGCCCCCCCCTGCACCGGAACGCCCACATAAAACCTGATGCAGGTTTCATGTGGCGCAGGGCTTTACAACATGACGCATCTCTCTAGATGCGTCACATTGTAAATCCCCTGCAGCATGGCGCTAGCTTTACGCCACCGCTGCGTCACATAAGTGACGCAATGGCGGCGCAAAAGTGCCACACAGGGCTTGTAAATCTGCCCCGTTATTTATAGGCCCATGCGACATTAAAATTCTGCAGGTGTAATTTTAGAAGTTTCACGTTGTGCTCGAAGTTCCCAAAATAACACCATTACACCACACTGTGTAATTGCGTTCCTTTTGCAACAAGATTTTACCGTGAGCGCTTGGGAATATCGTAAATAGGCAGAGCGTGGGCGGCTGTTACTCACGCCATCTGTGTTTTCGTGGAATTTCCTTACTGTGAAGTCCTCGCTTCAAAAGCTGACATGAGAACCTATTTTGTGCTAAATTATAGCGTAAATGATGGATTGCATTCCACGTGTAATTTCCCCCCCCAACTTTCACAAATAATGCGTATTTCGCACACCCCTAATTATTTCCCATTACAGATGTGAAACCTCATTATCTCCTGTTAAAGGCAGTGTCCTTCCACCGGCGATTGGTAATACCGTGTGTAATATTAACGCACCTTTTTACTGGCGCACATGCAAACAGTCAAATTGGAAAAACTGCCCAGGAAATCATTTAGCCTAGTGTGCTATGCCGATATTTTTATTTCTATTGAAGATTCTAAATACATGTCTAATAATTCACTTTTATCTTCATTTATGGTTGTATTTTAATGTATTATTTAAATGTGTTATCCACTCAGCATTGGTAGGGAAGAACTTTTTGACTTCAGTTTTTATTATTGACTTTAGTTTGTGCAATCAAATGGCAACAAAAACATAGATGTAACATCAAAGTAGATGACTTTAATAGCTTGGGTAAAATATCTCTACATATTTATGTGATAGTAATAGAAAGAAGGAATGCATGAAATTAAATTGTAAGATTTCCAGTAAATTGACTATTGACCGTGTCATAGAGGATGTTTTCAAGGAAGACGCTATTTCCCAAACATATCTTTATGATTTGTGCTTAAAAAGTTTGCCTTGTTTTAGTTATTGAATATTTTTATCTTCAAAGATCAATCTATCTATCTATCTATCTATCTATCTATCTATCTATCTATCTATCTATCTATCTATCTATCTATCTATCTATCTATCTATCTATCTATCTATCTATCTATCTATCTATCTATCTATCTATCTATCTATCTATCTATCTATCTTTCTGTCTGTCTGTCTGTCTGTCTGTGCCATGCACTGTGTTGTCATCAATGATGTCATGTCAGATGTTGCAGTCATTATATCAATGATTTCATAGAACATGTAATGAGTTACGTAATATGTGAGGTAATTAGCAGTGCATGGTGAATGAGCGAGTTATAGTTACTTTAGGGCACAAGTTATAGTTACTTGAGATAACTATAACTGGTGAATTACAGTGGTTTTGTTTGTTTAAAATAAATGTTTTAAATAACATTTTGACCAGACTAAACCAGCCCTTTAAGCTTTATTTTTTTCAGTGAATTTCCAAGTTTTTTTTAAATTAAAGGAAGATGATATTACAATTCCTAACTATAACGAGACTTTCACCTTTGTTTCTTTCAGTGAATTTCTATGTTTTTTTATCCATCCCATGCGTGGCATGGAGTTGGGCACAGGACCTGGCCTGACCCGATTTGAGAAAAAAAGATCAAAAAAAGAGAAGAAAAGCAAATTGCCAATAAAGAAGAATTCTTTGCACCAAATGCCAAGGACTGTCTTCTGACCTCTCAAGGTCTTGGAGCAGAGACATACTTGTGAATCCTGCATGGTAGATACTGAGAGCCCTCTCTTGAATCCACTTCTCTCCCATGGAGAGATCTTCTCTCCCGTTCCTTCCACAGAAGGATGGGAGGGAGGGGGTAGTGGTTTTGAAGAAAGCTCCAAATAATGCATATTATATAAATTGCTTGACCTCTTTTGTTAATTTCCACCTCCCACTTGTGGGACTGCCAAAGAAACAAAGAAATGGGAAAATAACAGTCCTGATGCATGAGGCAGAATGGAGTTTAATTGGCGCTTTCAGGCAGCTGAGACGCAGCATCTGTTCCCGTCCAGCCTCTTTTATGTTGTCATTGTGAATTAATGCTCTTCTTCAGGACACAAAGCATGTAATGATGGTGCACTGTCTTCTTGTGCAATACAATGGGGATAATTTCACCGAAAGTGGTCAACCTTCACCCTCTTACATGTGCGTATGGAGCTCGAGATGTTTTGCACATTGTTATCTTTGCGTATTTTGCATTCTACAATCTTGTTGGTCAAAGTCGAAGTAATGCCTCGGTTACTTACCGGTAATCCTCATGATTTGCTCATCACAGTCACGCTCAAATACGGACAATCAGAAAGAAGGCAAATGAGGTAGTGATGCAGATGGATCCTATGTTTCTCTATCCGCAGTGTTTTTCACCTATAAGCTCCCATGTTTTTAGGGGATCCTGCTTTGGTCAGTTTGAGTGCACATTTTCCATGTGCATGAAGTTCTACTTCATTTTCTGTATGTAGGTGGGCTTATAAAACATGAACCCCACTGCAAATTAACAGAGATATGTATGTTGTAGAAGATGTGGTACATCAAGACAGGGGACCATCAATGAGGAGGGCATGTTAAAATAAGGAATCAATCAATCAATCGAACATTTGTAGAGCGCGCTACTCACCCGTGAGGGTCTCAAGGCGCTGAGGGGGGGAACCGCCACTGTTCGAACAACCAGGTCTTGAGAAGTCTCCTGAAGGTTAGCAGGTCCTGGGTCTGTCGCAGGTGGATGGGGATCGTGTTCCATGTCTTGGCAGCGAGGTGAGAGAAGGATCTGCTCCCAGTGGTCGTTCGGTGGATGCGTGGAACGGTGGCGAGGGTGAGGTCAGCGGAGCGAAGCTGGCAGTTGAGAGTGTAGAAGCTGAGTCGTTTGTTGAGGTATGCTGGTCCGGCATCTTGGAGTGCTTTGTGGGCATTGATGAGGAGCTTGAAGGTGATCCTCTTGTTGACGGGGAGCAAGTGCAGGTTCCTTAGGTTGGCAGTAATGTGGCTGTGGCAGGGGATGTCGAGGATGAGGCATGTGGAGGCGTTCTGTATGCGTTGAAGTCTCTTCTGGAGTTTAGCCGTGGAAAGAGGATTACAGACAGGCTGGGCTGCAGGTTGGCGGTAGCAAGCCTAACGGGGGCTGGAGGACTGAGGATTGGTTGAGGCTGGGCCAGGGTTGGTCATATGATCCTCAGCTATCTTTAGTCCCTGTAGACTGTTTCATAAATCACCAATAATGTTTACCCTCCATCGCCCTGGTATACTTTACAAAACATGCAGCAAGGCTTAGACTGGAGTGTTTGATAAACTGAGCTGTTGCAGCTTTATTTGATTTGGCACTCTGTCATTTAGACTTCTCAAAAAAATTAAAACATTATTTTTAGGGCTACTAGAGGAAGACAGCGAGTGGGGGTTGTCGGGGGAACATCGCGCCTAGAAGCCCTAGATACAGAGACTATGAAGTGGGAATATGTGACCATACTGGGAGAGGGTCCCCCCTACTTTGACATGCCACCATTTTTGTTATGGTTCAGAACACCTGTCCTTGGCCAGGTATTGTTCAGTTCTTCTCTTAATAGGACATGTTTGTTGGTCACTTCATTATGGTTCAGAGTTGGTGGGTTAGTCCCAGTCCCTTCTTGAAGGCGAGTGCCTGGTATGAGATAACAGGGTGGAGACAACATGTGCAGCGCTGCTGCCCGTGTTTGCTGCAGGACTTGAGCTGGGCACCCCTTCCACATCTCTTCTGTGGTTTACAAAATGCTGTGATGGACAGCTGTCTTCAAAGGTGGTATCCTCTAATGGATCTGTTGTGTTTGGTGCCTCTGGGGCCCGGCAGAGATTCTGGCTCAAGTGTTGGTGTCACCTCCTCCTTGTTGTGATCAGTTAGAGTGGAGAGTAGGTTCCTCCGGTTGCACATCTGTTGACATCTTGGATGGTTTTTGTTGTTTGACCTGTGCTTGCACTCTTCCAAGCAAGTGGAGTTGAGGTAGGTGGCTTGCAGTGGAGATAGAAAGAATTTCTTAGCATGCCTTTTCCACCCTTGATCTTGCCTAGTGATTTTTTTCCTTCTCTTACAGCATTTCTTGGCTCTGAGCTTTTCACTCTCCATCATGCCAAACTATGTTGTTTGTGTTGCCCGTAGGAGGGTGTAGGGCCCATGACCACTTCTATGACCCCCTTTCTCCGTTTACTTGCCCTGCTCCACCCAAGCTGCGCTCTCTCTCAGGCTTCAGGGTGAAGAGATCTCGGAGAGGTTTATATATGGTTACGGATAGTTGGTCTAACGTGGCAGAAGGAGACTCTGTGCATAGGCAAGACAAACCCTGCTAGACACCAATGATCCTACTTTGTAGGTGTGGGGTGAGCATGTATATGGGTACAAATATAGGAAATACAGCAAATTTGGAACCCCTGACTGCTAACTGCAGATCTTTGGACTACTCACTTCCTGGGTCCGAGGTGATTTTTGGATCATTGGAGGTAGATCCCTATATAAAACCTATGAGGGCTCATGCACCTTGCCTGGCAACAAATCATTCGCTGTATTGGCTCTTCACTTATGCTTAGTCTGCAGCCATGCTTAGTTCCTTCGCCTATGTTGCTTTCCTCCTGTTCGGTTCCCCCAGTGTTACTAGCCGCTGCCTCTTGTTACTCCATAGTTCTGTTGTGCTGTGCTTTGCTTCTCATAATTTACTCCTGACTGTTAGACAGCAGTGATCTGTGGCAGTCAGCTAGTTTCCAGGTTCGCTCAAGCTCATTAGAGCTACCCCCAATGTTGAGACCGGTAATTCTAGTGTTTGTACAAGTGTTTATGCATTGTTCATAGATATTGCATTATACTTATCAGTCCCTTCCTCTTGTACAGCTGTGTCAACTCTGCAAACTCCATCAACAATTGTCTCTGAAGTACTACACCCTGAGAGACTTACTGAGGTTCAGAGAGAGAGTCCAGTCCAATGTTTACAGCTCTCTCTTTCTACTTTCCTGTTTTCCACACATTCTACTGCAGACAGCAAGTACTATTTTGCTGTTGGCACAGAGACTCTGGGGGCGAACCCTGGTTTTCTTGATGCATCCACAAAGTTGGAGCCTGGCATTGTTTTAAATTGGCTGTGAGTTGCAGGTGTACACAGTCAGCTGTGGGATGCGGGTGTTCACAGTCAGCTGGGAGCTGCAAGGGTTTACAGTTGGCTGTGAGCTGCAGGAGTTTACACTTGGCTGTGTTTGTAGTCGGCTGCGAGCTGCAGGTGTTTACAGTCGGCTGTGAGCCGCAGGTGTTTACAGTCCGCTGTGATCCTCAGGTGTTTACAGTCGGCTGTGATCTGCAGATGTTTACAGTCAGCTGTGAGCCGCAGGAGTTTACAGTCCGCAGTGAGCCGCAGGTGTTTATAGTCCGCTGTGAGCCGCAGGTGTTTGCAGTAGGCTGTGAGCTCCAGATGCTTATAGTCCACAGTGAGCCGCGGGTGTTTATAGTCTGCTGTGAGCCGCAGATGTTTAAAGTTGGCTGTGATCTGCAGGTGTTTACAGTCGGAAGTGAGCCGCAGGTGTTTACAGTCGGCTGTGAGCCGCAGGTGTTTACAGTCTGCTGTGAGCTGCAGGTGTTTATAGTCCGCAGTGAGCCCCAGGTGTTTACAGTCGGCTGTGATCGGCAGATGTTTACAGTCAGCTGTGGGCCGCAGGTGTTTACAGTCCGCAGTGAGCCGCAGGCGTTTACAGTCGGCAGTAAGCCGCAGGTGTTTACAGTCAGATGTGAGACGCAGGTGTTTACAGTCCGCTGTGACCTGCAGGTGTTTATAGTCTGCTGTGAGCCACAGGTGTTTACAGTCGGCTGTGATCTGCAGGTATTTACAGTCAGCTGTGAGTCACAGGTATTTATAGTCGGCTGTGAGCCACAGGTGTTTACAGTCACTTGGGAGCTGCAGGTGTTTACATTCAGCTGTGGCTGTTTGAAGTGAGATGAGGGCTGATGTATTGGTCTTCTTGAGCATGCTGATGATATTTAGCATTTTTACCTAGATGCAATATACAGCATATTCATGTGTAGGTATGGGAATGTGCAGATGTGGGGCCTGAGGGCAAGGCAGGGCAAAGCAGGGGTGATCTAGGAAAACTGTCACATGCCCTGTTGACCAGTGGCTGTTCTTTCCAGTAATGGTGGGGCCAGAAACCAGTGTCGTCAGGGTCTGGGGTCGATACTAGCAACAGATTGGACCTTATAGGGTCTTCTGGTGATGCTGTGGAAGCTCTTGTAAGCTTTGCCTCCTATCTTCCCCCGCCCCCATCGCTGCAGGCCGCATGGAGGTCAGGTAGTTGGGTACACAGACAGTTGGCCACTGACAGATGTATGAAAAACCAGGCAGGAACCAGGTAGAAGCGAGACGAGAACCAGGCAGTAACCAAGTGGTGTTACGGAGCAGCAGCAGTAAGTGCTACAGTGGCTGGTTTAGCCTGCCGGGCCCTGGCAACCTCATAGCAGCCTGACACAGCCCTCCCTATAATGAACATGCTCTAAACATCGAGATGGGTGGGGGCCAAGCAACCTCTAGAGCATTTGCGGAGTGAAAAAGGCAGGAAGTGGGAAAATTAACATCCTTAAGCCATGAGGCCATAGGTCCACTGGGCCTGAATACCACAGGTCCACTGGGCCTGGTTACCACAGGTCCACTGGGCCTGGATACCACAGGTCCACTGGGCCTGAGTACCACAGGTCCACTGGGCCTGATTACCACAGGTCCACTGGACCTGATTGCCACAGTTCCTCTGGGCCTGATTACCACAGGTCCACTGGGCCTGATTACCACAGGTCCACTGGGCCTGATTACCACAGGTCCACTGGGCCTGATTACCACAGGCCCACTGGGCCTGATAACCACAGGACCACTGGGCCTGATTAGCAAAGGTCCACTGGGCCTGATTACCACAG
Organism: Lissotriton helveticus; assembly: GCF_964261635.1. NCBI lineage: Eukaryota > Metazoa > Chordata > Amphibia > Caudata > Salamandridae > Lissotriton > Lissotriton helveticus. The sequence continues at coordinate 66,779,177 of NC_136064.1, forward strand.
GTCCACTGGGCCTGATTCCCACAGGTCCACTGTGCCTGATTACCACAGGTCCACTGGGCCTGGTTACCACAGGTCTACTGGGCCTGATTACTACAGTTCTTCTGGGCCTGATTACTACAGTTCTTCTGGGCCTGATTACCACAGATCCACTGGGCCTGATTACCACAGGTCCACTGGGCCTGATTACCACAGGTCCACTGGGCCTGAATACCACATGTCCACTGAGCCTGATTGCCACAGTTCCTCTGGGCCTGATCACCACAGGTCCACTGGGCCTGATTACCACAGGTCCACTGGGCTTGAATACTACAGGTCCACTGACCCCATAACCACAGATCCACTGGGCCTGATTAACAAAGGTCCACTGGGCCTGATTACCACAGGTCCACTGGGCCTGATTGCCAAAGGTCCTCTGGGCCTCATTGCCACAGGTCCACTGGGCCTGATTGTCACAGGTCCTCTGTGCCTGATTACCACAGGTTCACTGGACCTGATTACCACAGGTTCACTGGGCCTGAATACCACAGGTCCACTGGGCCTGATTACCACAGGTCCACGGGGCCTGATTACCACAGGCCCACTGGGCCTGATAGCCACAGGTCCACTGGGCCTGATTACCACAGGTCCACTGGGCCTGATAGCCACAGGTCTACTGGGCCTGATTACCACAGGTCCACTGGACCTGAATACCACAGGTCCACTGGGCCTGATTACTACAGTTCTTCTGGGCCTGATTACCACAGATCCACTGGGCCTGATTACCACAGGTCCACTGGGCCTGATTACCACAGGTCCACTGGGCCTGAATACCACAGGTCCACTGGGCCTGATTGCCACAGTTCCTCTGGGCCTGATTACCACAGGTCCACTGGACCTGAATACCACAGGTCCACTGGGCCTGATTACTACAGTTCTTCTGGGCCTGATTACCACAGATCCACTGGGCCTGATTACCACAGGTCCACTGGGCCTGATTACCACAGGTCCACTGGGCCTGAATACCACAGGTCCACTGGGCCTGATTGCCACAGTTCCTCTGGGCCTGATCACCACAGGTCCACTGGGCCTGATTACCACAGGTCCACTGGGCTTGAATACTACAGGTCCACTGGCCCCATAACCAAAGATCCACTGGGCCTGATTAACAAAGGTCCACTGGGCCTGATTACCACAGGTCCACTGGGCCTGATTGCCACAGGTCCTCTGGGCCTCATTGCCACAGGTCCACTGGGCCTGATTGTCACAGGTCCTCTGTGCCTGATTACCACAGGTCCACTGGACCTGATTACCACAGGTCCACTGGGCCTGATTGCCACAGGTCCACCGGGCTGAATACCACAGGTACACTGGGTCTGATTGCCACAGGTCCTCTGGGCCTCATTGCCACAGGTCCACTGGGCCTGATTGTCACAGGTCCTCTGTGCCTGATTACCACAGGTCCACTGGACCTGATTACCACAGGTTCACTGGGCCTGAATACCACAGGTCCACTGGGCCTGATTATCACACGTCCACGGGGCCTGATTACCACAGGCCCACTGGGCCTGATAGCCAAAGGTCCACTGGGCCTGATTACCACAGGTCCTCTGGGCCTGATTACCACAGGTCCACTGGGCCTGATTACCACAGGTCCACTGGGCCTGATAACTACAGGTCCATTGGGCCTGAATCACACAGGACACTGCAGAAAAACTGGACGCCAACTCGACAGCTGCTGCCGGCAAGCCATACAGTCCATCCATGGGACCCCGATTGAGCCAAAGACCTATGCACACTTGTGTCATGTGGGAGACTCAGGAGGCCCTCCTCACATTCTGCAAGGGCAGCCCATCATTTTGCGTTTTGCCACTGTTTGCACTCCAGAGACAGTCAGACCGATCTCCAAACAAAATTCAACAAAGCTGCACCACGTGAGAATATAAAACAGTAGTTCTTGTGTTCTTAACACGTGTAGGAACGTTTTTGTTTACACCTTTACCATGACTCATTATGTTTTATTGCCAATTGCACATCAACACAGTTCCCAGGGAAAACTCTACCCAGCATTCAAAAAGTTTTTGTAACTTTCTTTAAATCAGTTTGATCAACTCGAATAATGAAATAGTTCAATATGTTTCCAGGGATGACGTGAAATATTCTTAATTTCAAAGATTATTCTGGAAAATGGTGAAAAAATAATACATTTTGCAGTACCATGGGCCATATGCATGAAGGCAATTTTGCGATCGCAAACGCCGAAATTAGCAGATTTTCGCCGTTTGCGATCGCAAAACAGCATTGTCATATGTCTGACACAAGAGCACCCCTTGCAAAATAAGGAATCGCAGATTTTGCAATTCTATTTTGTGATTGCAGTTAAGGAATCACAAATTACGATTCCTTAAATGCCATGTAAGAAGCACAGAAAAAGTGCAATTTGGAATTAAGGAATCGCAAATTACCACCAACTTCAAGTTGGTAATAATTAGCGATTTCCTTGAAACGTACACTTTTATGCATTGTTCATAGTGCCATGTGACTCACATACCTGCCCTTAGGGCATGTATGTGTGCCACATCTGTACCCATGCTCATTTGAGGGGTGCAGCAGGATGTCTTTTTGACACCCTGGCACCCTTGAAATTGCATTCGCAATTTGCGATAATCTAATTAGGAATCGCAAATTAAGAATGTGTTTCCAGAGGCCCATAGGAATGAATGGGGAGGTATTCCTTAATTGCGATTCGCAATTTGCGATTCGCAATTAAGAATTGTGTAGGATTCGCAAAATTATTTGCAAATCCTACATGCATAGGTTTTTGCGATTCTCAAATAACGATTCGCAAAAAACGTTATTTGAGAATCGCAATTGGTACTTTTCATACACATGCCCCCAAGTTCCTTAAAATCAACGAATAAAGCTGTAGGTATAATAGCTGCTTAAAAAATATGGGTATTAAATTTAATTTTTCAAGTCGTGAATAGAAACTTTTGTGACTTCCACATTCCATTGTCTTTCTTCCTTTTTCCGTCTTGCCCCTTCCAAGCAGATTGTGAGTATATTATGACTAGAGTTCCCTGTTTAAGGTGTTTATTTTTTTGTCATTTCTGTTTGTATTGTTCATGTTTATTTTCTGCCACTTTTATGTGCACATGTCTTCATTTATTTTGCTGAAACTAATGAATTTTCACATTTAATTAAGCACTAACGATACAATTGCGCTAGGATGGCAGATGTTATTACTATAAGAATCCATATATAATGCATCACTCATGTGCCATGCATTGGTGTTAGCATCGTAGTGCAAATATATGCACATTCGTCGTTGATCCAACCTTTATTAGAAAAGATTATTTTACTACCTGTCCTGCCAGGCTCTGCTAATATTGAGCAAAGAATGGCAGCATTGACACTCACTCAAACGATGACCTGCTTTCCCTTTTTTACACATTTAAAAATAAATACAGCCAGAGAAATACATTGTTTTCTGCTTGAATATATCTGTAAAAATGGACAACTGGAAACATTAGTTACGACTCGGAATCTACTTGGAAGGGCAGGCAGAAAAGCCAATCATTTGCAGGTTGGAGGATGCAGAACTATAGCAATCTTGCAAACTCATAGAGCAGAACTATCTCCTTTTAACAGATACCTTACACAGGCAGAAATCATGCATGTTACCATGTCATGTGATGTAATCTGAAAGATACCTGACACCACCAGAAATCATGCATATTACCATGCCATGTGATGTAATCTGAAAGATACCTGACACCACCAGAAATCATGCATGTTACCATGTCATGTGATGTAATCTGAAAGATACCTGACACCACCAGAAATCATGCATGTTACCATGCCATGTGATGTAATCTGAAAGATACCTGACACCACCAGAAATCATGCATGCTACCATGCCATGTGATGTAATCTGAAAGATACCTAACGCCACCAGAAATCATGCATGTTACCATGTCATGTGATGTAATCTGAAAGATACCTGACACCACCAGAAATCATGCATGCTACCATGCCATGTGATGTAATCTGAAAGATACCTAACGCCACCAGAAATCATGCATGTTACCATGCCTCTGTGATGTAATCTGAAAGATACCTAACGCCACCAGAAATCATGCATGCTGCCATGTGATGTAATCTGAAAGATACCTAACGCCACCAGAAATCATGCATGTTACCATGCCTCTGTGATGTAATCTGAAAGATACCTAACGCCACCAGAAATCATGCATGCTACCATGCCATGTGATGTAATCTGAAAGATACCTGACACCACCAGAAATCATGCATGCTACCATGCCATGTGATGTAATCTGAAAGATACCTAACGCCACCAGAAATCATGCATGTTACCATGCCTCTGTGATGTAATCTGAAAGATACCTAACGCCACCAGAAATCATGCATGCTACCATGCAATGTGAAAAGCCAATCATTTGCAGGTTGGAGGATGCAGAACTATAGCAATCTTGCAAACTCATAGAGCAGAACTATCTCCTTTTAACAGATACCTTACACAGGCAGAAATCAAGCATGTTACCATGTCATGTGATGTAATCTGAAAGATACCTGACACCACCAGAGATCATGCATGTTACCATTCCATGTGATGTAATCTGAAAGATACCTAACGCCATCAGAAATCATGCAAGTTACCATGCCATGTGATGTAATCTGAAAGATACCTGACGCCACCAGAAATCATGCATGCTACCATGCCATGTGATGTAATCTGAAAGATACCTAACGCCACCAGAAATCATACATGTTACCATGCCATGTGATGTAATCTGAAAGATACCTAACGCCACCAGAAATCATGCATGCTACCATGCCATGTGATGTAATCTGAAAGATACCTAACACCACCAGAAATCATGCATGCTACCATGCCATGTGATGTAATCTGAAAGATACCTAACGCCACCAGAAATCATGCATGCTACCATCCCATGTGATGTAATCTGAAAGATACCTAACGCCACCAGAAATCATGCATGTTACCATGCCTCTGTGATGTAATCTGAAAGATACCTAACGCCACCAGAAATCATGCATGTTACCATGCCTCTTTGATGTAATCTGAAAGATACCTAACGCCACCAGAAATCATGCATGCTACCATGCCATGTGATGTAATCTGAAAGATACCTAACGCCACCAGAAATCATGCATGTTACCATGCCTCTGTGATGTAATCTGAAAGATACCTAACGCCACCAGAAATCATGCATGCTACCATGCAATGTGAAAAGCCAATCATTTGAAGGTTGGAGGATGCAGAACTATAGCAATCTTGCAAACTCATAGAGCAGAACTATCTCCTTTTAACAGATACCTTACACAGGCAGAAATCAAGCATGTTACCATGTCATGTGATGTAATCTTAAAGATGCCTGACACCACCAGAAATCAATCAAAAAACAAAGGTACGGAGGGTCGAGGGGATTGTTTTATGACCTGACTACTCACTCCCCACAATTAGAATACATGACAACTAAAAGAGTAGACCAAGTCAGGAGGGGGTGTGTGTCTGAACAGGCGAATGTGAAACAGTTGGAAAAGATTATGGGTGAAGCCAAGACTGTTAAGTTACAGAGGTTTGAATAAATCCCATCAGACCACCCATTTGGCGGAGTTTCATCATTTAGGAATTGATAAATATTCAAACATTCTCCCGGCCATTTAGTGCCAGGGTAACATAGAAACTCTATGTACATTGCTCCTCAATGTAATAAAGTTGATAAAGTGCAGTGCTCAAAAAAATATAAAGGTGAATAAAATTGACTACTCAGACTCAAGAACTTTTCAAAACATAGAGGTCTAGGTTTCAAAGGTTTAAAAACACGCCAGGTGATTGGATACTACCCTGTGGCGCTAAGCAAGATGGTCGACATGTTTCAGCCTCTGGGGGATGTACCCCGGCTTTCTTCAGGACCTTTTGTATAACCTTGCTACTGCAACTAACAAAAATTGGTGATATGAGGAACAGTAAAAAATTGTGCTTATGAAAAGTCACATATCTACCAGGAACTTTTGTACTCCAATGTTCGCTGGACGAAGGGAGACAAGACTTCTTCCCAGCTTTGTGTGGGTGATGACCTCACCTCACCCGGCAACCGCTCGGGAGAATGAGGCCCCGCTCTGTCCGTCGGTACCCCTAGTGTGAAACGAGCGGAAGTGGAGGTCACCAGAAATCATGCATGTTACCATTCCATGTGATGTAATCTGAAAGATACCTAACGCCATCAGAAATCATGCAAGTTACCGTGCCATGTGATGTAATCTGAAAGATACCTGACCCCACCAGAAATCATGCATGTTACCATTCCATGTGATGTAATCTGAAAGATACCTAACGCCATCAGAAATCATGCAAGTTACCATGCCATGTGATGTAATCTGAAAAATACCTAACGCCACCAGAAATCATGCATATTACCATGCCATGTGATGTAATCTGAAAGATACCTAACGCCATCAGAAATCATGCATGCTACCATGCCACGTGATGTAATCTGAAAGATACCTAACACCATCAGAAATCATGCATGTTACCATGCCACGTGATGTAATCTGAAAGATACCTAACACCACCAGAAATCATGCTTGTTACCATGCCACGTGATGTAATCTGAAAGATACCTAACACCACCAGAAATCATGCATGTGATGTTACCATGCCATGTGATGTAATCTGAAAAATACCTAAAACCACCAGAAATCATGCATGTTACCATGACACGTGATGTAATCTGAAAGATACCTAACACCATCAGAAATCATGCATGTTACCATGCCACGTGATGTAATCTGAAAGATACCTAACACCATCAGAAATCATGCATGCTACCATGCCATGTGATGTAATCTGAAAGATACCTAACACCATCAGAAATCATGCATGTTACCATGCCATGTGATGTAATCTGAAAGATACCTGACACCATCAGAAATCATGCATGTTACCATGCCATGTGATTTAATCTGAAAGATACCTAACACCATCAGAAATCATGCATGCTACCATGCCATATAATCTGAAAGATACCGAACACCATCAGAAATCATGCATGTTACAATGCCACGCGATTTAATCTGAAAGATACCTAACACCATTGGAAATCATGCATGTTACAATGCTACGTGATGTAATCTGAAAGATCCCTATCACCATCAGAAATCATGCATGCTACCATACCATGTGATGTAATCTGAAAGATACCTAACACCATCAGAAATCATGCATGTTACCATGCCATGTGATGTAATCTGAAAGATACCTAACACCATCAGAAATCATGCATGTTACCATGCCATGTGATGTAATCTGAAAGATACCTAACACCATCAGAAATCATGCTTGTTACCATGCCATGTGATGTAATCTGAAAGATACCTAACACCATCAGAAATCATGCTTGTTACCATGCCATGTGATGTAATCTGAAAGATACCTAACACCATCAGAAATCATGCATGCTACCATGCCATATAATCTGAAAGATACCTAACACCATCAGAAATCATGCATGTTACCATGCCATGTGATGAAATCTGAAAGATACCGAACACCATCAGAAATCATGCATGTTGCCATACCATTACACCTTTATCAATATACTTGGGGAGTGTCTACGAATTAAAAAGGCTTTTAGAAATCCTTGGTTTAAGTACATTTTATGTTGTCAAACATACATAACCCACAGACCACACAAAATGAGGGATGACACAGGAGAGGAACCTCAGATGGCGGAATAAATGTAAGTATTTACTGAACACGCTATGGGAGCCACACAAACTCCGAGACGCAGTAGCGAAAAAACGAATGAAGTAACACGAAAGTGGCAAACATCCTGAACAACGCAGACTCATCCACGTGTGCCGTTTCTCCGTAAGCCAAACCACATTTGCCTCAACCACGCATATGCCTTAACAACGGTATGCGCCGGTAAGGCAATGTGCAGTCTCAGTAGCTATCGGTGGTAGGAGTCCTGCCGGGCGGTGACGTGGGGAAGGGGAGGGGCAGGGCAGGGGGGTAATAAACTACGGAATACAGACAAATACAGGTAAATAAACATAAAAATAAATAAATGAATTTTGTTGTGCACACTGCATCGCCAAATGCAATGCAGTGTGCGCAACAAAATTCGTTTTTATTTATTTTTATGTTTACTTAATTGTATTTGTCCATATTCCATACCCCCCATCCTGCCCCTCCCCCTCCCCATGTCACCGCCCGGCAGCACTCCTACCACCGACTGCTACCGTGCAGTCTAGATGCCAAGCGGATGGGTGGGGGAGGAGGACGGGAAGAGGAAGGACGATCAGGAGAGGATGCAGTGAGGTGAGTGGGGGTGGGACTGGGTCTTGAGTGTGTGGGAGTTCGTTTTTCAGGGTGGGGTTGAAGAACCAGGTCTTTTTCAGAACCGGCGGTGCCAGGGACACACCCGATGTCTTCGGATTCACCTGTCTTGGCAACAGAGACACGGAATACTTCTAGGTGGCGTCAGAGATCAAATTTATTAGCAGCAGCTAGTAACAGTGAACCAAGCAATACAACACGGTGTACAACTCAGGAACCTGCTCAATTTGTGTAGAGCAAGACATCTTTTTTTATGCACAATTTCAACCCATTACAAATGCACACCCATTGGGGCAAATTCTGACCAATAGAAACACATTTCTATACATTATCACATTCCAAAAAGCTCACTTTACATTGTACCAACCCACAAGTTAATTATTAGGACTGTCCCAAATTCGATTACCAAAAGCCGGACAAACCCATAATTGAAAGCACTACCCATGTAATGAAAAGACATAAAGAAAAGAGCAATTCAGATATAGAGTAGGATAAGATATGTGCAAGAAACTAAAGACTAACGATATCCTGAACAATGATTGGATTCCCAGATTACTATCAGCTAACGAAACTAGCTTTGTGGAAGGGTCAGTTTCAGGTGAAAGGGGTCAGCATCTTGCAGTTCACTCGCAAGTCGAAAAGGCCCACGTTAATATGTACATGAACAACGAGGCCCATGCAACTTCGTTCGTTCGTTTACCACCTAGGCTTACATGAGGGCAACATAAAATGGCGTCTCGAACAACGCAAAACAAAATGGAGTCCAGTCCCGAAAACCACGGAACCACAGACCCTCCTTTTGCCATTGCGTAGGCAATGACCCAAACTCATGTCAATCTGAATCCCGTTCAATATCTATTCTCATCAGATCATCAAGGTGTTGCTGCAACATCATCTTATTCTCTCTCGCTTCTCTCGAAATGGGTCTTCTCACACAGATCGTAGCACAAAGGCCACAAATGGCGGGACCACATTGGATGCATAAGCAACACGAGAAAAGGATCGCTAAAGCCATACCAAAAAACATTAGAATCTTCCATCCCCATTTGGATAGCAATTCCCAAAACCATCCTATCAATGACCAGTTACCTTCGTCCACATGTATAGACTCAGCAGACTTATGCAACTTCTGGATAGCTTGGTACACCGTCGGGGCATTATCTGGTATGAAAACGCAGCAACTAGATCCGATCAATTTGCATACCCCACCTCTATCTGCCAGTATAATATCTAGAACAAAGCGGTTCTGTAATGTCATAAGGCGATCCGCTTGAAGCTCAGCAGTAATATTACTAAGGGCACCCGCAGTCTCATTTATAGTGGCCTCAACCACTCTCGTAAGCTGACAAATATTCCTACTATTAGCCATAGGACCCCAAAAGGGCAGAAAACCCTTAAAGAAGTCTCCAACTTCTTAGGCGACAGTATCTTTCGCATCGATAATACCTCTACCAAATCTTGTCTTATGGTAGTCAAAAGCAGCTGTATATGTAGGGGGAAGCAAAAACGCTACATAACATGTGCCAGAAAAATCAGACGGCAACCATGTATACGCTCTGTCATAACAAACAAAATACGTGCCTTTGGCTGGCACGAACAGAGGAGATTTCTGGGACGTATAAACGTATGTGTGAACACACGAACTCTTACCAAGCTGAGCTCTCGGATTCTGACCATTACCTTATAAGCAAAGATGACCACGGTGGGGTACAATCCAAATTGGAGGAGACCTTTTCTGTCTCTCTTTCTCCGTCAGACTAACACTATATGTCGTCTTATTCCAACCGACATATGCTCGTACCTCATCTTTGTGGATAGCATTATACGCGTCGATATCTCTAATCATATCGACTATTCCCCGTACCAAAGCATTCTTACTCACATTTTCATTAACAGAACGCACTGGAGAGGCTTCATTCGCATAGATAAACATCGATTGGAGGGCCCAAAATGACCCATTAGGTGAAAAAGGCAAAACCCAATATGGCATTCCCTTATCTGTTGTATGTGGCATAAGACCACACACCCAACAATTCGTAGTATTTATGACTAGCTGATGCTGATGTAACATTTGTATAAACGAATTGTTCACAAATTCTGATTTTCGTGTCTGTTCATGTTCAGGCAACGTATGAAACTCATGTGGAGAAACAGTAGGAAAAGAAAGAACAGGTTGGGAGGTAGATGTAAGCGGCTGTTGTGTGGCATAGAAAATCAAACCCACACAAGCTAACGTATTATTCAAAAGCATTAGAAAACACATTATTAAAAAACATTTGCTACGAACCAATATACATAGTCGGACTTTAGAATCCACTTTCCTAACACTCTGGTCAGACTCAAAAAACTCCATCCTCTAACGTGCTGCTCACGGTCGTTACCTTCTTCACTTAAGTGTGTGCCAAAATTGCACTAATGACCCTGGACCACAGACCTTGTGTCAATACGTGGTTCACCCCTTAAGAACTTCCTACCGTGACCCTGCAGCGGAGTCCGGATGGTGACTCGAAAAAGGAAAAAGCAAAAAAAAAGTTTCTTGATCTAACAAGGGGTAAATTCACTATATAAAAAAATAATTTTTATTTGTCCTTTGCGATAGGCTTTCTTGGCCTCAAATCGTAGCGTTCTTTATCAGGCACAGTCTGATCCTTGAATAAAAGTTCCGGATTGGTGGTGTCAATCTTCAGATGAGGCGGCACAGCAGCTTGCAGAACATCATCATCCTCGCATTCTGACCGAGTCCATGTCAAATGAGCATCGCTAAAAGGAACGAATCTAGGGACCCGCTCACATTCTGAATCAGCTATACCATCCCTCACCCACTGATCATACGGTAAAGGCAAAGGAACTTTTTTACAATGGGTGGCATGCACCCAGTTATTTTTGCCTGCTACTCTAACAGCGGTTCTAGTAACCAACAACACCAAATAAGGACCAGTCCATCTCGGTTCCAAGTTCTTGGTACGCTGAAAGTTCTTGACGAGAATATAATGACCAGGTTCGATGGAGTGGCCTGGATCTGTAGTAGCTGTCGGCAAACTGTCATAGACCTGTTGGTGGAGAACACGTAATTTAGCAGTCAAGTCATGTAAGTAATCCACCAACATAGGGTACTCAATACTGCTGTATTCTTTCGGACGAGGCACACCCCAAACATTCGCTGGACGACCAAAAACTATTTCATATGGACTAAGTCCCACTCGAGAATGCACAGTCGTCCTTGTTGACAAAAGGGCCAATGGCAAGGCATCTGGCCATGTAAGACCAGTGCTCGCTTGTACCTTAGCTAATTTCAGCTTAAGCGTACCATTGTAACATTCAACAAGTCCAGCAGACTGGGGGTGATTCGCTGCATGGAACTTCTGGTTTATACCCAAATCAGCACACACTTTCTTCATGATTTGACCCACAAATTCACTCCCATTGTCCGACCATACAATTCTCGGCAATCCATACCTAGGGAAATACACTCTCAGCAAAACCTTGGCTGTAGACAAGGCAGTATTATTCTTTAGGGGGTAAGCCTCTACCCATCTGGAAAAAGCGCAAACAACCACAAGAACGTATTTCAGATTGTTACAGCTCTCCATGTGAATATAGTCTAACTGTATCACCTCAAACGGATACGTCGGAGGAGCAAAATGACCAGCTGGAGTTGGAGTTCCCTTACCAGGATTATACTTCAAACAAATCATACAATGTTTCACCACATTCTCTGCACATTTCGGAATTCCAGCATTCTGCCAAACTGGACCCAACAACTTACATATTCCCTTCGAACTGAGATGAGCCATTCCATGAGCCATAGTAACCACTGGGAGAACATACGTGTGAGAAGTTGGCCTGGTAGGGGATGTTTCCAATTCTGGAACCACCTACTACCTGACCAAACAATCCCCTTATGGTGTCTGGTTGTAAGTCAACCTTATTAGACAAGCTATCCTAGTGGTAGCATGGACTAAGCAGCCTAAAGGCTTAACTTAAGAGGTCGTGTTAAGCGAGCTGTTTTACCACATACAATCCTGTAATACCAAATGAAAGGACACCACACAAGTATATATTATAAAAATATATGTGTTTATTACTAAAAACAATCCCCAGTATTCTTTATGAATAAAGGGGCACAAGCGTTAAATCAAAAGCACTGTTTAAACATACAAAGTTGCACAATTATGGATGAGGGCAGGGGGCCACTCAAACCATATACTAAACAAGTGGTATAAGAGAGGCCACTCGAACAGTGGTTAGGCCTAGGGCCTAGGGAATCGCTGGGAGCAGTCAGGACAAGCAATGCTGAAGTCGGGAATGGCCCTCGGGATTCGGGAGATGTGCGGAAAGCGCACGCATGCACCAATGTTAACCAATGGTGCGTAAAAGTCAAATAGTTAAAGTTTAAGGACACTTCCGCTGAACCTAGAGGAACAAAACTTAACACACAGACCCTAGAGGTGTGCACCAGTGTGGGAACACCGGCGGAGCAAAGTTACCTCACCCACAGGAAGTGGGTGCACAGGGTCGAAGTGGCGTCGGGTTTTGACACGCAGGCTCTTGGTGCTTGAAGCTGAAAGGGCTGCAGGCAGGGTGAAGACGAAGTGTCCGGTGGAGTCCAAGGGTGGACTCAAGTTGTAGAGTACCTGAAAGCAGAGGGGACAGAGTCTGGGTCACTCAGCAGTGACCAGGGTGGAACCAGGACGGAACCAGGCAATGTCGGGCGCAATCAGGTGGTCGTCGAGGCGCTTCTCTTCGCTGTCACGTGGGCTCTGGGGCATCTGCGACGTCCAGGAGCAGGTCACGATCTGTCCCACGCAGGCTCTCACCGTCGGTGCAGTCGGCTTCCGGTTTGGAGCAAACAAGCCTTGGTAAGAGCAATCCACGCGGGATTGGAAGATGGCGTCTCACTCGGACCAGGAAGGTCAGAGTCGGGGCTCCCTTTCAGGGGAGCTGGTGTGGATCTGGAGCAACCAGAATCACGAGTCTTCTTTTGTAGTTCGTCGGCACAGGGACCACAAGCCAGCTGGCAAGTGACCGGGCCAACGCGTTGAGCCAAATCGTGCCAAAGGGCCCCACGCAGCACTCGTCGAGTGTGGAGGGCTGAACTTCGGCTCAGGAGTAGCTCAGGGTGGGGGCTTCTCAAACCCCGGTGTACAGCTTCGAGGGTCACTCGTGGGCTGCACGGTCAGCGTCTCGTGGTCACTTCAAGATGGCGTGCCCCACGCTTCCGGTCGCCTCCACGGGTCTCAGCTTTGCAGGGACTGTGGATCGGGCTGTTAGAAGCTGGGCAAGCTTGATCTCGTCGATCTCAGTCGCTCGAGTTCCGGCGGGAACTGCAACCAAGTAGACGTCGAGGGCTGGATGGTGCCTGCTGCTGCAGGGTGGTCACTCCTTGACCACAAGGGAGATTCTTCGGGCTTCCACGTTGAGATGGAGGGCGAAGGGTCCAGAATATCGTTTCAAATGTTTCTTCCAGGAAATCTGATGTGCATTGGCACTGCTCCCACTCTTATTCGAATCTGGTGGGCGTGATTACCTGCTAGGTCCCCTCCTATGGGTGGGACCCAGGAAGTGGGTGGATACACCCCCTTCCTTTGATCCAGGCCGCCCTGGCACGAGGGCTGGAGTGCCCCAGAACCGGTTTGGCCGGATTATGCAAGGGGCAGCCTTGTGCGCCCCAGGCAGTGTCTGGTTTCTTTCAAACCTCCCTGCTACAATACACTATCTCCTGTCTGGAGGGCGGTGACACCCTCCTGTGACAGGAAACCCTTTGTCCAGGACCCCCTTGACTGGGTTTCGGTCAGCTCCAGGGGTCCAGACATTTGTCTGTGGCAGAGGCATCCATTTTGGGGATCTTAAGGTCTTTGGAGAAATCAACCGCATTAAAGTAAAGTAACATGTCTTACCCCTCTAGAGGGGTGGAATGCCATCCCCGTCGCCAGAACTGGCGAGGGGATGGTATTCCAAAGCGTATGACACCTTACACGACATGTTTTGATAAAGCCAAACCAGAGTTGCTAAATAACCGCGAGGATTATAAGGCACTTAATAGTATATGGTATGGCATTATCCTGAAACAGCTTAGGGATTTGTTCCCGACGGCTGCAGACAGGCTCAGCTCATGCTAGAGCTCCATCTCACATAAAAACCAAGCACCCAGCCTCCAGGATTGGTGAGGCCTGTCTATAGGAGTGGCTCACAGGTTTACATGTGTCCAGATATAGGTTTCGACATAGGTATACTATATCTAAGCAAGGGGTGTGTACACCACCTTACCCCAGCTGAGTGATCAGCCAGTTGTGTCAATTTAAGAACCAGCCAGGGGTGGCAAAAGATATGCTGCAGCCCCTGGTAGGCCTTAGTGGCTCCTGTGCCCTGTGCACCTATAGTGCATTCTACAGGGGCTGACAAGGAGTCCATTTCCAATTGGTATGTGCCTATAGCACATGTGTCATTAATTTAGTGAGAGAACAGCAGGCTGGGGGTCTGATCAGCAGGCCCACAGCCTCAGTAGTCGAAAACCAGTGAAGCAAAAAGCAAAAATTTGGGGTGACCATAGGATAGCAGACCCTACTCTCCTACACAACCCCCCCCCAAACGCAGGGACATTAAACTAACCTTGACCAGATAAGTCTTCATGTTCTAAGTGGAAGTACCTGGAGAGACCATCTGCATTACCATGGTCAGTCCCTGGGCGGTGCTCCACTGTAAAGTCCATCCCCTGTAGGGAAATGGACCACCTGAGCAGTTTGGGATTTTCACCCTTCATCTGATTAAGCCATAAGAGGGGCTTATGGTCTGTTTGCACTAGGAAGTGAGTTCCAAACAAGTAGGACCTCAACTTCTTTAATGCCCAAACCACAGCAAAGGCCTCCCTCTCAATGGCTGACCAACGTTTTTCTCTTGGGGTTAGCCTCCTGCTAATGAAAGCAATTGGCTGGTCTTGACCATCTTGATTAAGTTGTGAGAGTACAGCTCCCACCCCCAACTCAGAAGCATCTGTCTGAACAATGAACTGTTTGGAGTAGTCAGGACTCTTTAGGATAGGTGCAGAGCACATGGCCTTCTTCAGGTCTTCAAATGCCTTCTGACAGCTAACTGTCCACTGAACCTTTTTTGGCATCTTCTTGGATGTCAAGTCATTTAATGGTGTCACTATAGACCCATAGTTTTTCACAAACTTTCTGTAATACCCAGTCAGGCCCAAGAAGGCTCTGACTTGTGTCTGGGTAACTGGAGGAGCCCAGTCCTGTATGGCCTGGATTTTGCTTTCCAGTGGCTGAACCTGGCCTCCACCTACTAGGTGGCCCAGGTATACAACCTTACTCTGCCCTATCTGGCACTTTGTGGCCTTGATAGTTAGGCCTGCCTTTTGCAGGGCCTCCAAAACTTTCTTCAGGTGGATCAGGTGATCCTCCCAGGTGGAGCTAAAGACAGCAATATCATCCAGATAAGCTGCACAAAAGTCATCCAACCCAGTAAGGACTTGGTTCACCAACCTTTGAAAAGTGGCAGGTGCATTCTTCAAACCAAAGGGCATTACCACAAACTGATAATGTCCACTAGGGGTAGAGAATGCTGTTTTGGCTTTTGACTCCTCAGCTAGTCTGATTTGCCAGTAGCCAGCTGTCAGATCAAATGTGCTCAGAAACTTGGCAGAAGCCAATCTGTCAATGAGCTCATCTGCTCTTGGAATGGGGTGAGCATCTGTCCTAGTGACAGCATTGAGGCCCCTGTAATCCACGCAAAACCTCATTTCTCTCTTACCATCTTGGGTATGAGGTTTTGGCACCAGGACTACTGGGCTGGCCCATGGGCTCTCTGATGGCTCAATCACTCCAAGCTCCAACATCTTTTGCACCTCAGCCTTGATGCAATCCCTGACATGATCAGGTTGCCTGTAGATCTTATTCTTGACAGGCAGACTGTCACCAGTGTCCACAACATGGGTACACCAGTCAGTTTGGCTGGGTGTGAGTGAAAACATTTGCCTGTGAGCCTGCAAAACTTGTCTGCAGTCCCTCTGTTGCTGGTCAGTGAGGCTGCCTGCCAAGGCTACTCCATCAACTGAACCATCATCAGGGTTCTGGGAAAGCAGGTCTGGGAGAGGGTCACTCTCTTCCTCCTGTTCCCCATCTGTGGCCATGAGCAAGCTCATGTCCTCCCTGTCTACAAATGCTTTCAAGCGATTCACATGGATTACCCTGTGAGGGCTCCTGGGTGTTCCAAAGTCTACCAAGTAGGTGACTTCCCCTTTCTTCTCAATAATAGGATAGGGTCCACTCCATTTGTCTTGGAGTGCTGCTGGAGCCACTGGCTCCAGTACCCATACCTTCTGTCCTGGTTGGAACTCTACCAGCACAGCCTTTTGGTCATGCCAAGCTTTCTGCAATTCTTGGCTGGCCTCCAGGTTTTTGGATGCTCTTTCCATGTACTCAGCCATCCTGGAGCGGAGACCAAGTACATAGTCCACTATGTCTAGTTTGGGCTTTTTGAGAGGTAACTCCCATCCTTCCTTCACCAAACACAATGGACCTCTCACAGGGTGGCCAAACAAAAGTTCAAAAGGGCTGTAGCCAACCCCCTTCTGTGGGACCTCTCTGTAAGCAAAGAGCAGGCAGGGTAAAAGAATGTCCCATTTCCGCCTGAGCTTCTCTGGTAATCCTTTTATCATGCCTTTAAGGGTCTTGTTAAATCTCTCCACAAGCCCATTGCATTGTGGATGATATGGGGTGGTAAACTTATAGTTTACTCCACATTCCTTCCACATTGCTTTTAGATAGCTGGACATAAAATTTGTCCCTCTATCTGATAGTACCTCCTTAGGAAAGCCCACTCTTGAGAAAACTGCAATGAGGGCTTTTGCCACCACAGGTGCTGTGGTGGTCCTTAGGGGAATAGCCTCTGGGTACCTGGTGGCATGATCCACTACCACCAGTATGAATCTGTTCCCAGATGCTGTTTGGGGGTCCATTGGACCCACAATATCAATTCCAACTCTCTCAAAGGGGACCCCCACCACAGGTAGTGGTATTAGGGGGGCCTTTGTTGTGCCACCTGACTTACCACTGGCTTGGCAAGTGACACAGGAGCGACAAAACTCCTTGACATCCTCTGACATGTGAGGCCAGTGAAAGTGTGGAACAAGCCTGTCCCACGTCTTGTTCTGGCCTAAGTGTCCTGCAAGGGGAATATCATGGGCCAAGGTAAGGAGGAATCCCCTAAACTGCAGAGGTATCACCAACCTCCTGGTCATGCCAGGCTTGGGGGCTCTAGCCTCTGAGTAAAGGAGTCCCTCATCCCAATACACAGTATGGGTACCTTGGGCATCCCCAGCAGCCTCAGCAGCAGCCTGCTGTCTGAGGGGTTCAAGGGAAGGGCAATCTAATTGAGCCTGCCTCAGGTCTGCCCTTGAGGGTCCCCCTGTCCCCAGAAACTCAACCTGGTCAGGTTCAAGCTCCTCAGAGACAGTCTCCTCTTGGACTGCAGAATCAGTTTCCTCTGAAACCTGATCCTCAACCTGGGGCAAGGTGGAAGGCGAGGCCTTTCCTCTCTTGCTCCTTCTCTTGGGTTGTGGCTGGTCTATTGTCTCAAGATCCACCACTGGTTCAGGAAGGCACTTCTTAGCCTGAGCCCTTGTCATGGCAAGGACATGCTCTGAAATCCCTAGCATTTCTGCATGAGTCCTGTACTCCACTTCTGACCATGCTGAGCTTTCAAGGTCATTGCCTAACAGACAGTCTACTGGGAGGTCTGCACTCACCACAACTTTCTTTAGGCCATCAACCCCTCCCCAGGAGAAGTTCACAACTGCCACACTATGGGAGGTAGTGGAGTTGCTTGCATTGGTTACTAGGTAGCTCTCTCCTAGTACCATCTGTCCAGGGTCCACAAAGCCAGGGGTCACCATGGTGACACTAGCACATGTGTCCCTGTAAGCTTGAGCCAGTTTCTCATTTATTAAGGGAGTCTGCCTGTATTTGCCCAGGTTAGTGGGGCTTACTGCAGTGGGCAACTCAATGTCCACATCATACAGGAGAACTGCCTGTGTAGGGACTCTGACTAGGCCAGATCCTACTTCAATACCCAGGGTCAACCCAGCTACACCCTTGGACTGTGTTCCACCACTGCTTACTGTACTTGGGGTTGCAGTTGCTTTAGGAGCTGTAGTGGTGGGAACTGGATTTGCCTTGGTGCACTCACTGCCCCAGTGTGAAACTGATTTGCAGGTATTACACCAAGGTGTCTTTGGACCTTTGTTCTTCTTCTTCTTGTTACCATTTTGGGAACCACCCTCCTTACTATTAGTTTGGGGGCCTGAAGACTTCTGGTCTTTTTCTTTATCTTTCTGATTCTGATTACCACCCTTCTGGTCTGTTTTCTTCTGGTCACCACCTTGGTTCTGGGGTTTCTGCTTAATCCTTGTTCTGACCCATTTGTCTGCCTTCTTTCCCAATTCTTGGGGAGAGGTCAGATCAGAGTCAATAAGGTATTGATGCAACAGCTGGTTTGTACAGTTATTAAGGATCTGTTCTCTCATCATAAGATTGTACAATCCTGTATAGTCTGAAACTTTACTTCCCTGTAACCAACCCTCCAAAGCCTTAGTGGCACACTCCACAAAATCAGTCCAGTCTTGAGTCTGTGCTTTCTGGGTGTCTCTGAACAACAACCTGTATTGCTCAGTGGTTAGGCCATACCCTTCAATGAGAGCACTCTTCAAAACAGAGTAGTTTTTGGCATCCTCAGGTCTAACTGTGAGGAGCCTGTCTCTCCCTTTCTCAGAAAAGGAGTACCACAAAATTGCAGCCCACTGGTTCTCAGGAACCTGCTGTACCATGCAGGCTCTCTCAAGAGCAGTCATCCATTTGTGGATGTCATCCCCTTCTTTGAAGGGGGGCACAATCTTGGTCAGGTTTCTATTGTCATAGGCCCTGTCTTTTTCTCTTGGAAAATTGCTGCCACCAGTGACATCTAAGCCACTTAATTTCTGCTCTCTTGCCAAGGCAAGTCTAGCTTGAGCCAAGGCTACCTCCTCCCTCTCTATCTGGAGTTTGACAGCCCTCATTCTGGCCCTATGCTCTAACTTTTGAGAAGCATTCATGCCTCTCTGTGATTCCCTGGAGGCACTAGAAAGATGAGAGTCTCCTGAGGGAGATCTCACTCTTCTGTTGCCTGGGAGAATCATTTGTTGGGATCTGGGGAGGTGCTGGCCCTCTCCATTTCCCAGTAGGTCCAAGTTGGCCTGGCTAAGCCTACCAACTGGAACCTGGCTACCCTGATCCTGTACTTCTAAGTCCTCAACTTCTGAGTCCTCATCCAAGTCATCATCATCCTCCTCTTCAGGGGGATCAACTGCAGGGGGGTTCCCTCCAGTTCCTGTATCTAGGGAAGCTGCTTTTGCCCTCTCTAAGTCATCCTGTTCTAGGAGTCCTATCAGGATTAGGCAGGTGGGGCTTCTGCCCCTTTTTAACCCTCTTGCTTTGCACAAGACAATCAAGTCTCTGCGGGTTAGTTTGTCATATCCAGAAGTTGCCTGGGTAGGGTCAACTGTCACAGGACTAGACCCTGAGGCCTTTCCTGTGTCGGACATGGTTACTAGTGAGGTGTAAGTGGTGCACTTACCTACACTAAGTGTTTTCCTACTGGACCTTGCTAGTGAGTTGTAGTCAGGGGTGTGCTACTCCCTTCAACCTACAACTACTAAGTTCAGTAGAACTTAATATGCTAAGCTTTTGATTTTATATGTACCTAGAGGTACTTGATGTGATCTTTCAATTTGATATAAAGATTGCAATGGTAAAACAACAGCAAGCTCAAATCCGCACCGCTGCTCACCAATGTGAGAAGTTGGCCTGGTAGGGGATGTTTCCAATTCTGGAACCACCTACTACCTGACCAAACAATCCCCTTATGGTGTCTGGTTGTAAGTCAACCTTATTAGACAAGCTATCCTAGTGGTAGCATGGACTAAGCAGCCTAAAGGCTTAACTTAAGAGGTCGTGTTAAGCGAGCTGTTTTACCACATACAATCCTGTAATACCAAATGAAAGGACACCACACAAGTATATATTATAAAAATATATGTGTTTATTACTAAAAACAATCCCCAGTATTCTTTATGAATAAAGGGGCACAAGCGTTAAATCAAAAGCACTGTTTAAACATACAAAGTTGCACAATTATGGATGAGGGCAGGGGGCCACTCAAACCATATACTAAACAAGTGGTATAAGAGAGGCCACTCGAACAGTGGTTAGGCCTAGGGCCTAGGGAATCGCTGGGAGCAGTCAGGACAAGCAATGCTGAAGTCGGGAATGGCCCTCGGGATTCGGGAGATGTGCGGAAAGCGCACGCATGCACCAATGTTAACCAATGGTGCGTAAAAGTCAAATAGTTAAAGTTTAAGGACACTTCCGCTGAACCTAGAGGAACAAAACTTAACACACAGACCCTAGAGGTGTGCACCAGTGTGGGAACACCGGCGGAGCAAAGTTACCTCACCCACAGGAAGTGGGTGCACAGGGTCGAAGTGGCGTCGGGTTTTGACACGCAGGCTCTTGGTGCTTGAAGCTGAAAGGGCTGCAGGCAGGGTGAAGACGAAGTGTCCGGTGGAGTCCAAGGGTGGACTCAAGTTGTAGAGTACCTGAAAGCAGAGGGGACAGAGTCTGGGTCACTCAGCAGTGACCAGGGTGGAACCAGGACGGAACCAGGCAATGTCGGGCGCAATCAGGTGGTCGTCGAGGCGCTTCTCTTCGCTGTCACGTGGGCTCTGGGGCATCTGCGACGTCCAGGAGCAGGTCACGATCTGTCCCACGCAGGCTCTCACCGTCGGTGCAGTCGGCTTCCGGTTTGGAGCAAACAAGCCTTGGTAAGAGCAATCCACGCGGGATTGGAAGATGGCGTCTCACTCGGACCAGGAAGGTCAGAGTCGGGGCTCCCTTTCAGGGGAGCTGGTGTGGATCTGGAGCAACCAGAATCACGAGTCTTCTTTTGTAGTTCGTCGGCACAGGGACCACAAGCCAGCTGGCAAGTGACCGGGCCAACGCGTTGAGCCAAATCGTGCCAAAGGGCCCCACGCAGCACTCGTCGAGTGTGGAGGGCTGAACTTCGGCTCAGGAGTAGCTCAGGGTGGGGGCTTCTCAAACCCCGGTGTACAGCTTCGAGGGTCACTCGTGGGCTGCACGGTCAGCGTCTCGTGGTCACTTCAAGATGGCGTGCCCCACGCTTCCGGTCGCCTCCACGGGTCTCAGCTTTGCAGGGACTGTGGATCGGGCTGTTAGAAGCTGGGCAAGCTTGATCTCGTCGATCTCAGTCGCTCGAGTTCCGGCGGGAACTGCAACCAAGTAGACGTCGAGGGCTGGATGGTGCCTGCTGCTGCAGGGTGGTCACTCCTTGACCACAAGGGAGATTCTTCGGGCTTCCACGTTGAGATGGAGGGCGAAGGGTCCAGAATATCGTTTCAAATGTTTCTTCCAGGAAATCTGATGTGCATTGGCACTGCTCCCACTCTTATTCGAATCTGGTGGGCGTGATTACCTGCTAGGTCCCCTCCTATGGGTGGGACCCAGGAAGTGGGTGGATACACCCCCTTCCTTTGATCCAGGCCGCCCTGGCACGAGGGCTGGAGTGCCCCAGAACCGGTTTGGCCGGATTATGCAAGGGGCAGCCTTGTGCGCCCCAGGCAGTGTCTGGTTTCTTTCAAACCTCCCTGCTACAATACACTATCTCCTGTCTGGAGGGCGGTGACACCCTCCTGTGACAGGAAACCCTTTGTCCAGGACCCCCTTGACTGGGTTTCGGTCAGCTCCAGGGGTCCAGACATTTGTCTGTGGCAGAGGCATCCATTTTGGGGATCTTAAGGTCTTTGGAGAAATCAACCGCATTAAAGTAAAGTAACATGTCTTACCCCTCTAGAGGGGTGGAATGCCATCCCCGTCGCCAGAACTGGCGAGGGGATGGTATTCCAAAGCGTATGACACCTTACACGACATGTTTTGATAAAGCCAAACCAGAGTTGCTAAATAACCGCGAGGATTATAAGGCACTTAATAGTATATGGTATGGCATTATCCTGAAACAGCTTAGGGATTTGTTCCCGACGGCTGCAGACAGGCTCAGCTCATGCTAGAGCTCCATCTCACATAAAAACCAAGCACCCAGCCTCCAGGATTGGTGAGGCCTGTCTATAGGAGTGGCTCACAGGTTTACATGTGTCCAGATATAGGTTTCGACATAGGTATACTATATCTAAGCAAGGGGTGTGTACACCACCTTACCCCAGCTGAGTGATCAGCCAGTTGTGTCAATTTAAGAACCAGCCAGGGGTGGCAAAAGATATGCTGCAGCCCCTGGTAGGCCTTAGTGGCTCCTGTGCCCTGTGCACCTATAGTGCATTCTACAGGGGCTGACAAGGAGTCCATTTCCAATTGGTATGTGCCTATAGCACATGTGTCATTAATTTAGTGAGAGAACAGCAGGCTGGGGGTCTGATCAGCAGGCCCACAGCCTCAGTAGTCGAAAACCAGTGAAGCAAAAAGCAAAAATTTGGGGTGACCATAGGATAGCAGACCCTACTCTCCTACAATACGCATAAGGGGCCCGATTCACAGAATTAACTTAAGACTAAATCCTAAACTTATTACTATTTGGTATTCACTGAATGCACTTACTACTTTCGGGATTCACAGAATAAACTTACTACTTTCGGTATTCACAGAATAGATTTAAGACTACTAACTCTAAGTCCGAAATCGGGGAGTAAATTCCGGCCCGGAGGCGGAGCTTACGGCCCGGAGGCAGAGCTTCCGGCCCAGAGTCGGAGCTTGCGGCCCAGAGTTGGAGATTTCAGCAAGGCAAAAATCCCCACCTCTGAGCCGGAAGCTCCGCCTCCGGGCCGGAAGCTCCCCCTCCGGCACGGAGGAGAGAAGCGGCAATCAGGTATGTTTTTTTTTGTTACACCTCTACTCCCCCGATCTGTGCTGGCCGCCACTGGTAGCAATCTGCAACAAATTGTTGGCTGAATATGTTTTCAGTCTTGCTAGAGACAGCTCCCACTGTCTGGCAAGAAGTATAGTCACCAGTGCTCACCACACAACACACACAAACATACATATCTGAATGTATTTGACCAGTCTATTGTCATGTCCCCTTCAGCCATTATAATTTCCGAACTGATCTCTAACGCATCTGTTTTACTCTCTGCCTTCACCGCTTAACTTTTTGGATCCGATCTTGTGCAGTTTTTCATTCGTTAAATGTTAAAGCTTTGTATATTTCTTGACCTGTAATGTTGCATCAGCTGTGGGTGCAGAGTTGCAATATAGCTCTAAGTGACATCCTTGCTGTAGCAGCCTCCAGTTAGGCAACCTGATGAATAGTGTTGGACTGTAGGGACTTCTAGTCACTGCTTAATTTCAGCCGTGGTTTTGGGTGCTGGCACCAGCTCTTAACTGTCAAGAACAGCACTTATGACAGTCTGCCACATGGTGGCACTGTCAGACTAATTTAGATACAACAAAACTACTGTTTATGATTCATATAATATGCATAAAAAAATAAATAACACCAGCTGCCAGAGCCATTCTTATTGCTTTGGGGGCCTGAAATATATTGAATTGTCACACTTGTAGGAGTGTGATGGTTAGTAGTTGTGTTGTTACTGTCATTGCAGCGTGGCAGGGGTAATGTGTGGTGCAAGCTGCAGCGGTTTCAAGACGAGGACACTGGCACTTATGTTTTTGCAAATTAAGCACTGCTTCTAGTAATGTTCTATGGTAAGGTGCTGATTCGAGGCCTATTGCCTTAGCCAAAGCATATTAAATTTGGCACAGAGATGCTTCACCGCAACTCCTGCTACTACTAGAGTGAATATTCAGGCAAGATTTGACCAAGTGTTTCACAGTTCTGCCTCTTTCTATGGACATGGC
This sequence comes from Lissotriton helveticus, assembly GCF_964261635.1. Lineage (NCBI taxonomy): Eukaryota > Metazoa > Chordata > Amphibia > Caudata > Salamandridae > Lissotriton > Lissotriton helveticus. Next base: position 66,803,462 of record NC_136064.1, read on the forward strand.
ACAAAAGTCCGGAATTTATATTGAAATATGAGGATCTAAAAGCACCAGGATGTAAGGAAAAAGATAGACCGGAAGTGATACTCGTGTATGAAATTGAGAAACATGGAGGCCTGCAAAATCCGTAAAACTCCCCTGCCTTATGTCTAGTGTCACTGACATTTCATTTGCCTATTAAACAGGACATTTTGTGAGCATAAGAGGAATGCTCCTTGCCTGTAATTCTCACATAAATATTATTTTTGCTTCGTGCTAGATTTTCTTTTTTCCACTTTTAAGTCTTGTAAAAAAACAAGTCTTGCAATTACCCAATTTAACGATGAGAATGTATCGATCTCAGACCAATGACCGCTGAGTTGGTCTCACCAGTTTTCAAGGATGAGAATTAACTCATTGAGCCATCTTGCCAGCTGTGTGTCGCGTCGCTTCCACGCACACACGTTGTGCCACCCACACCCACCAGCACACACAGTATCATGTTCCCCTTCCTTCCTCTGCCATTTCACCGCACCTTACCCTTTAAACTCCCCCACAAAACAGACCATACAAAAGCCAAACCTGTTGGTTTTGCAAGAGGGTTATAGATGTAGTTTGATTAGGGCGTATGTTATACATAAATATATGCTGTCAGCAGAAATGAACCCTAGACCCATCAAGAGTGTGCAGTTATGTCCCTGCTGCATCTCGCTGCAGTCTCCTGATCCGCCTTTCATCTTTCATCACGGTCACGACCCCAGTATTTGTCCCTTCTTTATTGGTCTGGCTAGAGAGAGCTTTATCTAGGCGACCTGTCTCGTGTTATACAAAAAACAATTATAGATTAAAAGATACATGCATACATTCATCCATCAATTGGTCTAGTCCACTGGCTTTGACATTTAGGGGTCAATTATGATGGCTGAAGGCCCGGCACCGCCAGTTGTGCTGTGGCGGGCCTTCCATCATCGGACGACGATTCCCCCCCCCCCTTCCCCCCCCCCGCCAAATCAGGATGGTGGGGGGAATTAGCCTGCGACCGTGGCCAGCGCAAAGACTACCCGCCACTCTTCCGCCACAGGCAATCGGCCAGATTGCCTGGCAGACTGAACACGTTGCGTAAAATGGTGGCGGTACCTAGCAGGCACTGTCTGCCAAATTACAATGTGTGCTTCAGCCAGCCATGGCAGTGGAGCCACCATGGAAAGGCTGGCAGGGATTGGTTTCGGGGGCCTGTTGTGGGACCCTTTTGTGTTGGGGAGAGGTGGTAGTGCACTGGGTGGGTAACATTGGTACCCCCCCTGTATTTCTCTGCACCAAGAGGCAGGCACGTAGCACATGGAAATGCACGGCAAAGAAATGTAACATTGCGGGGGCTGCTGCTGCCAGCAGCACCCGCAGCAATGTTACAGTGCCTAGATGCTACCGCCATGGTGGCGGTCGCATCCTAATGTGGGGTCCAGGACCACCGCCTTCCAGGCAGGCGGACCCAATCCCCGCTACGATGGCGGGCGGACTCAAGTCTGCTCGCCATCGTCATCGGCCCCTTAGTTTGGCACACAGCAGCATGCAGCTGAAGAAACGGCTCAGTCCACGTTTGTCATTGGCTTTCATGGACTCTGAGCATATTTTGACTGATTACTTCAGTGAGGGGCTGGTGGGCCCGTACCTTTCTTTAGCAGTGACTTTTCTCTTGCCATTCTTTATCATTTCCTTTTTGTTTTTAGGACATTCTTGTTTTTGTAAATTATGTCTTGAAGTTGCAGTCATTCATGGATGGCTAGTAGTAACCTTTTGGGCCTGTATGAACCATGGTTAAAGTACACAAGTCTGCTCACACAATTAAAATTAAAATGTGATGGCTCTTTTTTTTAACTCAACATTTTTTTTGCAAGCCTACAGCCGCCACGTTTAGGCGACAGCATGTTTTCTTTTTCTTCTTATGTTTGCAATAAAAGACTTTAAAAATGTAATCATTGCACAAGCTTCACAAGTTTGCCATGGCCAGATCTATTAACTTAGCCAGTGCTTGTTTTTGAATGAGCAACTTTTTTGTGAAAATCCTCTCCATGCAGTCCTTAGTTCCCCGCCTCCTCAATCAAGTGGCCCTTGTTCTAAGACCACCCTTGCCCCACCCATTCGCGGTGACCACCGTCTCACAACCTTACATCCTTTAGCAGACACCACAGTGAGCAGGGGTGGCAGTTCTTTGGGAGAGAGATGTACCTTGCCTTCATTCCCATATCCACACATGCAGCTGGCTGGTCTTGCATACAGCCACTGGCAGGCAGTCAGTGTCTGCCTGGGTATTTATTTTATTGCTGTGCAGAATGTTTGTAAACTGCATTCCAAGGAGACGACCATAGACTCCTCAGCCCCTGCTATGGAGGAGTAATGTGGCAGATTTATTAGATTTACTTTAAAAATTCCCTTAAACAGCTCAAATTAACCATTTTCAGCCTCATCAATGCCACCGAGTGGGGCAGCTGCATAAACAGGAACGTCAGATGCAAAATGTTAAAGACACAAATCAATTTTAGTTCAAGTTTCAAGAACTTGGAGCCAGCGAATGGAGCCAGCATGGGAAACGGTTCAACTTCTTGCTAAAATCAAAACACTCATAAACCGAATGACTAAAACACTAAGGTTTAATAGCATAATCCATTTATAGAGCGTCTTGTATTGCTTAAAACAAATCTGTCCTCACCAATAAATACATTCATCTAAATCTGATCTAGGTACATTTCGGAAAGGACAGGGGAGAAGGAGAGCTCAACGAATTTTAACTTCTTTTGTCTTACAGTGGTTCTCTGCTGTTGTGTACTAGTTGAAACTGATTTAAACTAGTTTTAATTGGTTCTTTGTGGTTTCAACTGGTTCATACTGGTATAGCCTTGCACATTTCACATTACAGTTTCTTCTAGTTTAAACTGGGTTTTACTGCTATAAACTAATCTGACAGGGTTTTACTAGTATGCTCTGTTTGTGGTATTAACTGACTCCTGTTAGTTTGAACTGGTTGACACTGGTAGTTAGTGCTGTGGTCTTGGATCATATAGTTCTAAAACTGTATATTCAGATAAATGTTTTTTACTGGTCAGATTAGGGTGACATTTTTCTGGTTTTGACCTAATTCCTACAGTTTTTAACTAATTCATTTTCGGTTTTTGCACTAGTCCTTACCAGCGTGTACTGATGTGGCCTAATACCAGTGGCATTCTCGTTCACGCTGGTTTGAACCAGTTTCAACTTGTTTTAACTATAACGTCATGTTTTAATCAGTTTCTAAAAAAAAATCATTGATATTGATACTACTGCTTTATTTCTGTTTCTTATTGTATGGAGATTTGGTGGTTCCTATTTGCTTTAGCTGTTATTACTTGTTGTGGTATGCCTGCACATTGGTCATACATGTATATCCACATGGTACAGCGTATTTAGGGTGCAAATTACGAAGCCTTTCGCCGTGATCTACTCATTCTACACAGGGACATTGGCCATACAAGGCAAGGATTGGCCCTCTCTTTGTTTCATCTACAGGACATAGTCTAGTTCCATGCCCTATACTCAATAGACTTGTAGATATTGGACACATAGCCGCCTGTTACTACGTTATTGGTGATGTCTTCCATAGTGTAATTTCTGAGGCTTTGTTTTGTCATGAGTAGTTCATTGGTGAAGTTATGGGTGCATAGATAGCTATTACTTGCCATTTTCTGGTGTTTTTAGGTTTTAGTTGATAAAAAAAAAAACATTCTTTCAACTAAAGTTTTTAAAGGGAGCTTTAACAATTACCTCCAGTACGCACGGCAGGAGCAAACACCTGTGGCCATTTCCATCCACTCTCTAATGTCTTGGACCTTCCTTCACCATCAGCTCTGTCTATGTTTTAATACACATTTACTACCCTGTGCTCCTTCCAGAATTGTTTGTGATCCGTCATTGATTTGGCTCCATTGCTTTTGCTTAAAGGCCGCTCAATGCATTTGACACAGTTTCTAGGAGGACCTTCAGTAGAGTGTGTTCTCCAGAAGCTCATGACTTTCCATACATTGCATCCTCCACCTCATGTACAGGTTGGGGAAGGCAGTGTCCTGTCATCAGTGCCAACCCAGGCTCATCTGCCAGAATGAACCTCCGTGGCGAGGCCTCGGCCTCTGTACATGGTGTCAGGAGGGTCACTGTACTTAGAGTAGCCACTCCTACATCAGGTCTAACGCCTTTTTGTCTGTATAGGATTGCCATAGTGTCCACGGTAGGAAAAACCCTCAAATGTCCCCCAGTAACTGGAAGAAAACTACTGGTCCTCTTCCGAAATGGTCAACTGGTCAACTAGTCAAATTAAAGTCAAAATATCTGTCATCTGATTTTCCGCCGATGGCATTGATACCCAAGTCCAGAAGACAAAAAATAAGTATAAAGATCTTAAATGTCCCTTAACAACAGTAACAATAAATAATTGTGGGGAATAATTGGGGAACAATATTTAAGGTACCCTACCTACCTTCCATGCCAAACACAATGCTATCAGGTAAAGACAAAGGAAAGAATGGCATGTCATGGAGTTAAATAACACACAGAAAATCTGTAGGTGGGAAAGAGGAAAAAGCTGGAGAGGTAGGTAGAAAAACTTCCTAGGTGATTGAGGAGACTGAAAGAAAAAGCAACGAATAAAACAGTTACAAAAATCGGAAAGGGAAGGAAGAGGCTAAAGAAGAAGGGAAAAGAGGACTTGAATGCATAAACAGATGGAGTAAGGAACATCCATTTCAGTGCAAGACAAACAGCTGAGAATAGCTACATTCTAGGGGCAACATTCTAATCACTGGGCATAAGGCTAACATGCATTAGCAAAGCAAATAGCCGGACTTGTTAACACATTCAATTCACGGCATGCATAAGTGAAGTTTGCATGCATTGCATGCACAAATGCTGTTTCTCACATCAAGCCATATCTACTGCCTTTGCAAATAATGGAAAAAGTAGCAAAAATGGTTTCCTTCTTTAGAGAATGCATATTAGAGATAAAGACAAACACTGTGATGATTAAGTGTACTTATTGACTTAAAATAGCCCAACAGTCATTCTAATGGAGCAGTCTGTAAAAGGCAGAATGTTCTAGCAAATAGCCAATAGCATGAGACAAGAGGGAAATACTTCACTCTATGTATATTTTAAAGAGTGTTAACAATAGGCCTTGCAGACAGATATGCTGTGAAGCCAGTCCTAATAAGGCAATAGCAGGTGAGAGAGCCTTTGTCGCTGAGGCAGGCAAGGCAAAAGATGTGAGATTAAACCATGATATCCACTTCCTCGGTTCCCTTATTACTTCATGAGGCGGGTCCACCTCCTCTGATAACATGCAGTCTCTTACATATCTCATAAACATAAAATAAACGTTAAAGTCCTTCTATCCATCTGATGGATCAAAGGTCACTGTAGAATACAGTAGACCGCAACGGGGTTACTGCACTACTCCTCTTGGTCCTCTCGGCTGCCTTTCACACGGTTGACCATGAAACTCTGAAACAAAGACTCTATGAAGCCGGCATAGAGGGAACTGCTCTAGACTGGATCGCATCCGACATTTGAAACAAAAGTAATGTAATCCATACCCCACTTTTCACGTCCAAACCATACTCCACAAAAGTACGGGTCCCTCAAGGCTCTATCATCTCGCCCATGCTTTTCAACATCTACATGAAGTCATTACCGGTACTGATCAATCAATTGACCTCACGTGCTATAACTATGCAGATGACAAGCAAATACTCCTTCAACTGGAATGCCCCAAAGACATCGGAAAATCCCAAATTTTCAGTTGTCTCAGAGCCGTGGATCAGTGGATGACTTGGAGCCATCTTAAATTGAATGCTTCCAAAACAGACATACTCACGTGTGGTGATTGGTAACATTATGACCCGCTTGCCGCCTGGCCTTATGAACTGGGATCACCGCCTAAAGTATCGAGGGAAGTAAGAAACCTCAGAATGACCATGTACTCCAAGTTGTCGATGAATGCCCAAGTGGACAAGCTAGCAAGATTAAGCTTCGTCACTATAAAAACGCTGCGATGAATTTCCCCTCATTTGGGATTTCCACACAAAGTCCAAGCTACGGTCTCCCTTGTTCTGTCCAAGCTCAATTACGCCAATAGCCTCTACCACGGATCACCTTTAACGCCCTTGAGAAGACTACAACAGATTAAGAACTCGGCTGGCAGACTACTCTTGCATATCAAACCGCGAGACCACATCTCACCTGCCTTGAAATCCCTGCATTAGTTACCCGTTGCCAGAAAAGATCCACATTCAAGCTGCTTTGTATCACCCACAAAGCAATACATGGAATGGGACTGCTCTTCATCATAAATAAAATCACCAAACACATTCAACAAAGGAACCTCCACTCTAAAGGGGCATCTCGCCTCAAAATCCCAAGATACAAGAAAAAAAAAACATGGGTGGCACATCCTTCTCTGTTCAAGCAGCCAAACTATGGAACTCTATACACCCCAACATAAGATCCACCGACAACCACCTTATCTTCAGAAAACAACTCAAGAATTGGCTCTTCCCCACATAAGCACCATACGCAAACAGAAATTTACAGCATATCCCTCTGTATATAAGCATTTATTTTCACTATAGATATGCAGCTATCTTTGTGTATTGCATTCAATAAACATGTAGAATAATTATGTTGTAAAGAAAACATCTTTGGTCTACATGTACTTGCTTCCATTGTGCCTCTATGTACCTTCCATGTACTTGGAGCTGTGTGTCTGTTACTTTTCTCCTGAAAAGGCATATCCAATGCAATACCCTATTTCTCATCCTGTACCTCTATAAATATCTTTAATCTACATATACTTACCTCCTTTATGCATCTATATACTTTCAATGTACTTATGGATCTATATATTTGTCAATTTCTTCTAATCTAGCATTTCCAATGCACTACCCTATTTCTTTCAATATATCTTCTAGCCCAACTTTCTGACTCATCTCAAACTTATTTCTACTACTATTTCCAATGCACTACCCTATCTCTCACCCTACACATCTATCAATATATCGTCTACATCCACTTTCTCATTTATCCCAAACCTCATACCACTACTATGATCCCCAAAATAACCCTTTCTAGACTCTCTCCTACTCTACCCCTCGTTGTATCATCTGACACCTCTTTTTCTATACTGATCCCCCAAACAAACGTTTCTAAACTCTTCCCTCTGACTCTTCCCCTCCAAAAACCTTTTTTACTCATTCAAAAGCCTCCTCCTACTGCTATGCCCTAAAAAAACCATCACTCTTCTATCACTCCACTATCCTTTTCAATCAAAATAACAGACTGACATGTTCACTTCTCAAATTCCATATTCCACTATACTAATTCACCACTAATCCTTTATGGGTTCCAGAGTAGTGTGCTACTCGCCAATAAAGCATTTCAACACCCCATCAGGGTTACAAGCGCTATATAAATGCAAACCTTTTTCCCTTTTCTACCCCTACCCAACCATTCTCAATCCAAATAACTGACTAACATATCCACCACTCAAATGAATTTCATGTTTCACCATACTAGTTCAACACTAATCCTTACGAGTTCCAGAGTAGCGTGCAACTCGCCAAAAAAGTGCTTCAAAACATCATCAGGGGTAGCAAGCGCTATATAAATACAAACCTCTTTCCCTCATCTAGCCCGGTACCTACCCTTCTCTATCCAAATAACTGAATAACTACCCACCACTCAAATTACTTCAAATTTCACTATAATAATTGTCAACACTAGTCCTTTATGTGTTCCGGAGTAGCGTGCTATTCACCAGAAAAGCGCTTCAACACCCATCAGGGGTAACAGGTGATATATGAATGCAAACATTTCTTCCCCTTCTATCCCTCCGCTATCCTTCTCACTCCAAATAACTGACTAACATCCATCACTCAAATTACTTTCATAGTTCAGCATACTAATTCACCACTAATCCTTTATGGGTTTCCGGAGTAGCGTGCTTCAGCACCCCATCAGGGTTAACAAGCGCTATATAAACACAAACCTTTTTTCCGCCTCTATCCTTCTGCTATCCTTTTGAATCCAAATAACCGACTAACCTTTCCACCACTTAAAATGTACTTGTATGTTTCACTATACTAATTCAACACTAATGCTCAATGGGTCCCGGAGTAGCGTGCTACTCGCCGAAACAGCGCTTCGATGCCTCGTCAGCGATAGTAAGAGCTATACAAATGCAATTACAATACAATACAATACAATACATCCTGTTTACTCGCCTGTGATTCAGGCTGACATTTGCTCAGTCCATCAAGCAAAGCCTTGCGGTTGGTTGACCTTATTTTATCTTAAGTCTCCTTTTACATTTTTCTTTTTCAGTGGAAGATTTATTATTTTAACTTGGTGTGGGGAATGATTTGTTGAACAAGCAGAACTACTTATGAATGGTTTTACCTGGATCCCTATGGAGCTTGGGTTCTTACAAAACGTTTGATGAGCTCTTGTCTTCCAATGTGGGTCTGGACAGCAGCAGCACAGATTAGGAATGGAGATGATTTGGGCACTGTGGGGCAGGTCTGCGTGTAGGCATCAGCCGTGTGACTATTTCGTGTACCACATGTCCATTGAGAAGGGACGTGAGAATGACAAGAAGAAGAAAAGTGGCTACTCTTAAAATTCAACAGGCAGCTATAAAAGGTCTAGGGAGAATTGGAAACCAGTGGGACATATGGGATTTTATGTGGTGCGATTGTTGAGAAGTTTTCCTCTGAGTTGTCCGCAAGTAAATCATCTGGCTCCTTATTGGGACTTGATTTCTATACTGTAACCCTACATTTCCCTCGACCTCAGGCAGACCCAGAAGGTGCTTGGAGGTTACACACTCAGAAGTCAGCACAGGGGTCTGTGCTCAATGGCCCTTCACATGTACTTGTATTTCTCATAGTAATTCCGTTTTGCATGTTTCATTAAGGACTCACACCTCAAGCTGATTGTAAAGCATTCATGGGCGCCTTGCCACTAGAAGTTGAGGGGTTCTCCTCAGAAGGATTAATACCCACCCGTCATCCTTTTCACTGAAGTTCAAAGGTACACTGGAACCATTTATTTCCTCTCTCGCTCTCTCTCTCTCTCTCTCTCTCACACACACACAGACACACACACACAGTCTCTCTCTCCCATGCACACACTCTCTTTCTCTTTCTCTCTCTCTGTCTCTCTCTCCTTTCAAAACTCCTTCCCCCTATGGTCAGCCACTGGTATCAGTCATCCACTAAGGATTGACCTCAAGGGTAAGTGGTGAAAGATCTTTGCTTCCACAGAAGTCCTGGGAATTCAGGTGAGTGCCACTTGGTGTGACATGGAGTTGTTACCTATTTCGTTGGAAAGTCTCCTTCCTGGCAGTTATCACTTCAGCAAAAAGGTTGGGTGAGTTGGGTTCATGGGAATAGTAATTGATAAGTTGGTATTGAGAATGAACCTATCTTTTCTTCCCAAGGTTCATTCCTCTTTTCATTTATAACAGGACATCGTTCTTCCAAAGTTTTTTCCTGGGCTTGCTTCTCCAGAATAAGAACATTGCACACTTTAGATGTAAGGATAGCCGTCTTAGGGACAGATGTATGACCTTTGGATTTAGCGCCTCGCAAATTGCGACAAATTGCGAGTCGCGAATTGCGAGGTGCTAAATTCAATGTACAACAGTGTCTCAGAAACTATTTGGGATTCCCATTGGGGTCCCAAATTGCGAGGCTCATGAATAATAATGAGCCACTCGCAATTTGCAAAGCCGTTTGTGCATGCAAAAACTGGTCGTACATCTAGCCCCTACATTTTTAAGACAGAGTCTCTCAGTAGAGCAAGGTGGATTATTTGAAGGTAAACTGCAGCAAAGTCAGGAAAGGTTTTAAACCTTTAACTCCTTCTTTGAGTCCTCTGTTTTTCCCCACTATTAAAAGGCTTATAAAGAGAATAATTTCCCCTTGGGTGGTGGGTTCCAAGGAATATAACTAGGGATAACACTGCAGCCAGGGCATGATGGTTTAGGGTGCCTTCATTTTGAAAATCTGCAGAGCTTCTGTGTGGGCAGTGCCTTTGGCTTTTGTTAGCCATTATTGCAAAAATACATGGTACATGAAATGCAAAATTTTGTTCAAAGGTGCTTTCAGGTGTGTGACACTACGAATTTGGTTCTGAACTACGGTAAATACATTTTTTCATACGTGTTTATCATTAAATGTTATTTGTTTGGTTCCTCAAGTGTTTGCTTTCCGAATTGCTGTGACATTAGCTTGAAGTAATGACTGGAAAGAGGAATTGGATAGACAGGTACTATTTAAATAATTTACATGTAATTCCATTACTCTGAGCCCTTTCTTCCTCCCTCTAGTGTTTAATGCCTGACCACCCGTCCTTTTGATGGTCAAGTTTGGGGTGTTAAGACAGGGGAGGCTTAAAACATGGAGGATGCTCTTACAGTGGAAGCAATCTTTTATCCACCAGATGCTGTGATTTGATATTATTTCATAAAGCTTGTAAATACCCACAAGCGTGTTCTGACACCGTCAAGAGAAGACATTTGAGGTATAACTGAAGGAGATGAGTTTTCAATAACCTGCGAAAATTTAAAGATTAGATTTGGCGCGGTTCAATGAGGGAATTGTCCCATGACTGAACAGAAAAGCACTCACGCCAGTATGTGTTATGATGAATTGTGGGATGTTTGCAAGATGTAAGAAGCTGGAATGCAATAATCTGGTAGAGAAATATCAAAAGAATAATAATGGCATGGAACTGCTAGGAATAGAGCTATTCACAGCTTAATGGAAGAAACAGAACAGCACAGGGTGTCAATAAAGTGTGAAAAGATGAGAAGAAATCAGATGCGGCTGCACAGGTAAGAGCGGTGGGCAGCGGGGTGGCAGCGCAATGGGAGGGGCTAAGTCGACAGGCGACTGGACTTGGCGATGTGGCGAGTGCAAGGTAAGGGGTTTTATTTATTTAATGTTACCTCTCCCATTATCTGTCGATTTACCCCCCCATGTCCTGCCCCACCCCCACCCTGCCCCACCAATCAACTGTGCCGGCTGCGCGTGGAAGAAATCCTAACATATTTATGAAGACCTAAAATGAGTCTGGCCCCTACATTCTGTATAATTTGTAGCCTATGAGAAAGGATGGTCGAAAGTCCTACAAACAGAGGGGCTTATTTAATAGCCCCTTGCACCGTCGGTACATCACTTTTTCCCATATTAAAAGTGATGCACCAGCGGTGCAAGAGGCTTGTAAATAAACCCCAGAGAGTTGAACTAATTTAGCATGTTGATAATGAAGAAATGAACTAGATCGTTGTTGAAAGAACTGGACAAACAAGGGGCATATTACCAACAACTAGCGATAATTATCGCTATGTTGGCTTAGCGGCAATATTTTTATCGCCGAGCTGCGGCGATTTTTATCGCTTAGGAACCTTGCTATTATCAAGGTTTATCTCCTAAGCGATAAAAATCGGCCGAAATGCATGAATATCGCTGAAAAGTCAGCGATATTCATGCATTACTGAGCAAATGCTCTTAGCCATGTTATCCACCTACCATTGGATAGCATGGCTAAGAACTGCTCAGGGCAGGTGTTAGCTTTTGGAGATATTCGCGCTTAGCGCGAATATCTCCAAAAGTTGGTATTAGGAGATAGCGATGTTAGCGACTGTTTCCAGTCGCTAACATCTTGGCACGCCCACTTTGCATGCCATTAGTGATAAATTTCACTGACATGCAAAGCGGGGCCCAAGATGGTCGCTATCTCCTACTAGCTGTTGCTAACTGGTGTTAGCGACAGCTAGGTAATAGGGAGATAATTTTATCTCCGCTTTCTTGGCTTTTAAAGCCAAAAAAGCGGAGATAAACCCCCTTGATCATATGCCCCAAGGTTATCATTTTCCTCAAGACCTTTATCATAAAAAAGCAAATGGATAGGGTTACTTTAAAGTTTTTATGTGTATGAGATGGAAAGGGGGCAGGAGATTGTCAGATGATGCTCTTCATGAAGTAATGACCGTAACAAGGAAGAAAGGACTCAATAATGGAATTCGTAGTAAGTTATCTGTACATTACAGCAGTTCAAAACAATTTCTGGGTCTTTGTGCTTGTGTGTGAATGCATGTTTCCATTTTTTTAGATGCTAGCACATGAAAATGACGTTGAAAAGTTATGCAGATTTGTAGAGCCCTCTATCACACGGGAGGGTATCAGTTCTCACCACTGAAGAAGGGCAGCGGAAGAAGGCGTGGCTACCTCAGCCGAACCCCAGTTTCTGCATTGATAGCTGCAACCAGAAAGGGCCTTTTAAAATCATGCTCTTGTCCCTTCAACTGCTTGACTCTTTCAAACTTCATACCACAGGAGTCCTATGCAGGGTCACCTCAGATTCGTGAAGGTGACGAATCCACCAAAAGGAGATTGGAAAAGTATTAAACTAAAATCCTCGGTGCATGATGGGGAAAGTTAATGGGACTATAATGATGATGAATATATTCATGTAGCATCGGTCATAATGAATAACAAGTAGGTAAGGTGAAAAGTTAGAAGTTTATTCCAAGTAATGATGCCCCGCGCCGGTCATCGCATCCACTGCTTAACTGATCATCAACCGTCTCTCATTCCATCCACCCTCAACACTCGACTTCCACTTTCCACGATCATGAGAAGACACACATGAGAGCCAGGCAGGGATGCTGACTATAAACACAACATATATCCCGGGGTCTAGTGGTAAGGAACACAGATACTATAGCTGCCCAAGACTCTCTCTCAAAATAAATCCTAAAGCAATATACAAAAATTTTATGGATTCCCATCCCTCACCATTCCAGGTGACATGCTTCATCATCTGGGTCTCCTTCAATAGGGCTTCAACTCCACCCTATTGATGGAGGAGCCCAAGGATGTTTTTGAGTATTAGGATTAGTACAGATGTGAGCTAACGTATTATAGAATGTATGGGAAAAGTGCAGTGCAGAAGTAAATCTGAAGTTTAAAATTGACGCGTGATCAGGTATACTTACCTATAGGTGCTGAAACATGTTGACCGATTGACTATTTATGGACAGCTATCTGTTGAAACTGTTCTTTTGCACTGTTTTTAACTATTGATCGTGGCAGACAAGAATAAATCGTGGTCTGATCACGCTTCAATTTTAAACTTCAGATTTACTTCTGCACTGCACTTTTCCCATACACTCTATAATACGTTAGCTCACATCTGTAGTAATGCTAATACTCAGAAACATCCTTGGGCTCCTCCATCAATAGGGTGGAGTTGAAGCCCTATTGAAGGAGACCCAGATTATGAAGCATGTCACCTGGAACGGTGAGTGATGGGAATCCATACAATTTTTGTATATTTCTTTAGGATTTATTTTGAGAGAAAGTCTTGGGCAGCTATAGTATCTATCAGCCTTATTCATCAACGGGCCGTTTTGCGAGCCACAAATAGCGATTCATAGCGAATTGCTATTAAGGACTCGCAAAACGGTATTCATGATGTATAGCGAGAAAAAAAAGCGAATCGCACGCGGCCGCAAATACCGTTTCCGATCATCGAAAATCGCATAAAAATCGCTATTTCCAGCAACATCCGTGTCGGAATAGCGATATCGCAAATAGCGATATCGCTAATAGCGAGATCGTCAATAGCGGGACCGCAAAAAGCGCGAGATCGGGAAAACGGGAAGTCGCATTTCGAGCACAGTGATGACATCACAACCAGGAAGCAGCCAGTTCCCACCCCCATTCACCACAGTGAGGCAGACCTCGAGGCAGCAACAGAGACAGCTCCTGCAAGGACACCTGCTAAGTTGGACTACCACCTCCAATACCACTGCAGCAATGGCTGAGGAGGCAGTACCTGGGCCCAGCAACCCCGGGCGCAAGAGGAAACTCAAGTTCTCGGAACAAGAGTTGGAGCACCTAATTGAAGGGGTGGTGGAGAACCACTCCAAACTTTTCGGGAAAGAATCAAGGAGGGTGCCCAAGCAGGAGAGGCGCAGGATCTGGCTCAGGATAGCGGCCGCAGTGAACTCTGTGGGTGTGGCCGACAGGTCACTGGATGACCTGAAGAAAAGGTGGTACGACCTCCGAGGTCGTGCCAAGGAGAGGGTCGCCGAGAGGCTGGGAGAGTCCCTGGGCACTGGAGGGGGAGGACCTACAGTCCCTCCAAACACCCCCCTGGAGGATCGCGTTGAAGACACGCTGGAGGAAGAGGCGTGTATTGGAGTCACCCGAATGGACTCATCCCGCCCCACCCAAGAGAGCCAAGGTAAGTGGCATGCAACTGCGACCCTGTCCCCTATGAATGGCCATGACCCTATAGCCTCCCATAATGTTCCAAAGTCATGCCATCGGTGCACATCAGTTAATGCCCTAAAGCATTGTGGGACATGTAGTGTGGCCACAATGTACAAGTACCGCAATGCAGCCAGACAGGTCCAAAAGTACGCAATTCTATAGGCAGTCAGGGAATGTCACCCAGCATGCATGTAGCAACTGCACGTGTGACAGATACATGCAACTAATGTACGTCCACTTCCCCTCACAGGTGGCGCTGACAGCAGCGACAGCGAGAGGCTGCACATAGATGAGGATGCACAGGATTACGAGGAGGTGCCGTTACACACACAGCCTCCTGCGTCTGCCCCAGCACCAACACCTGCAGCCCGGCACACTGCCACTGTGCCTCCAGCCTCTGCTGCAGCACCAACACCTGCATCCCGGCACACTGCCACTGTGCCTCCAGCCTCTGCTGCAGCACCAACACCTGCATCCCGGCACACTGCCACTGTGCCTCCAGCCTCTGCTGCAGCACCAACACCTGCATCCCGGCCCACTACCACTGTGCCTCCAGCCTCTGCAGCACCAGCAATGCCTAGCTTGACTCCACCAGCAGCTGGCGCATCAACATCAGGTCCCGCGACAGCGGCGACACAGCGGCAACCCACTGTGGCAGGCCAGCAGAGCAGGCGTGGCAGGGCTCGCCTGCAGACCAATGCTCCCAGCACCAGGAGTGGGAATGGACAGCGGCTGCCGAGCATGAGTGTCGAACGTCGCATGCTCCGGATTCACCAGCTGCAGGCACGCCGGCAAGGGGCCATACAGCTGCAGCTGCATAACATTGGCCGCAATGTGGCAGGTGTGGGGGACCGGATGGACCGCATGACGGCAGCCATGGCAGGTGTGGGGGAGGGGATGACCCGCATGACTGCAGCCATGGAGGCCAACACAGCTGCAATGATTAGACAGCGCCACACGGACCGCCGCCGCCACTGTCAGCTACTGACCCGGCTGACGGCTTACACCCGGTCAAACTATGTTATTGGCAATGCCACCTCGCAGCTATCGCGCCGGTGCCTGGCGCAGCAGCAGCAGCTCATTCAATGCTGCGAGGATGTTGCCAGGGTACTTGAGGGCCTGACCACTGCCGTGATGGCACTTCACCCTGCTGTACCTGCCACTGTCGGGGGTGACGATGCCAGTGATGGGACATCAAGTGTGAGCAGCCACTCTGCCTCACACGTAGGGGCGCTGAGACGCAGCACCAGGCCCAATGCAGGGGCACGTGCGGTGGATGAGGAGGAGCCGGAGAGGCGCTTGGGTGCTTTGCGCCGGAGGCGCACCTGACTGAATAGTACTTGTACAGGCACAGGCTGAACATAAGCCTGCCCTGTGTATTGGACGCAGCAGTATGCTGAAATACTGTTTGCAATGAAAGGATGTCAACTGGAAACATTATTGTGATTCAAACAATAAGATTTAATTTGGCATCACACATTGGCGTAGTGTCATTATTAAATTTTGCATGCAATTGTGATTTGTTGGGTGAGGGGAGAGGGTGCACTAGAAACAGTTCATTGTGATGTGGTTGCGGCGTCTGTGGCCTTCAGCTGGGTTCTCCCCGTGTGCATGACGCCCATGTGCAGGTGGCCGGTCGTCCCCTTTCGACTCACTGCCAGATATGTCAACAGGTATCCTGCGCTTGGTAGCTATGTTATGTAGTATTGCGCAGACAGCCACAATGCGGCAGCACAATTCAGGACTGTAGTACATGGCCCCACCTGTCTTGTGTAGTATGCGGAAACGGCTCTTCAGTAGCCCAAAAGTCCGTTCAATGCAATTCCTTGTCCGTATGTGTGCAACATTGTAACGCCGTTGCTGTGGTGTAGCAGGGTTGAGGTATGGGGTGAAGAGGTATTCACGGAGGGCGTAGCCACTGTCACCTGAATGAGAGGAGCAGAGGGTGAGTGCCTGTGCTGCGCAGCTACTTCATTGCAATGTGACATTGTTGAAAAAGTGTACTTACCAAGTAGGTGTCCTTCCTCAAAGTCTCCCCTGGCCAGTCGTGTGTGGAGGCCGCTGTGCCGGAATATGAATGAGTCATGGGTACTCCCTGGGTACTGGGCCACTATGTCCGTGATGTATGTCTTAGCATTGCAGACCATCTGTATGTTAAGGGAGTGGTAGGACTTGCGATTGCGGTACATGTACTCCGTTGCAGCTGGTGGGCAGATGGCGATGTGGGTACAGTCTATGCATCCTATCACATGTGGGAAATGGGCCACATTGTAGAATTGTAGCTTGGTCAAGTCCAGATCCTGTTGGCTGGTGGGAAATTTGATGTGTCGGTGTAGCTGGGTCAGCATAGCGTCAACGAAACTCCTGAGGCAGCGTGATATGGTGGGCTGGGATATCCCCCCAGCAACCGCTACTATCCCCTGGAAGCTCCCGGAGGCCAGAAGGTGCAGGCTACACAATACCTGGACATGTGTAGGCACGGCATTGGTCCGCCTTGTTGGGTGCTGCATCAGGGGGTCAAGGTCCTGTATTAGCTGGATTATCATTTCCCCATTCAGGCGGTACTTTGCATATATCTGCTCTCTAGTTTGGCCCAGCAGGGTGAACCGCTGGCGGAATATCCTGTCCTGGATTCTGCGTCTCCTCCGTGCTGCTCGCTGTAGCCTTCGCCGCCTGACCACCATGTACAATCCTGGCATTGTGAGACTCCAACTGCTGCTGCTGAATCTCCTTATGTGTGTTTGGTCAGGCCTGCACCTGTTCCTGATTGGCCAACGGTTTTTCCCAAAAAAAATTCCAATGGCTTTTATGGTTACCACCTGCTTTGGGTTGTCCTTAATTTGCGCCTCGCAAACAGCGATTTTCGGGTTTTTCGCTATTTGAGAATTTTCATGAATACCGATTGCGCTTGTATAGCGAATTCGCAATTTCTTTTCGCAGATTCCGTGGTTTGTCGCACTCCTGCAGGGATTCTGAGAATATATTTGCGAATTCGCTATTTTTGGATTGCGCTTTCGCTATTTTCTTGGTGAATGCCGATTAGGGAAATTGCGCCCGCAATAGCATTTTCACAGCTATTGCGGGCGCAATTTTGCTTCATGAATCAGGCTGTATGGTACTTACCACTAGACCCCGGGATATATGTTGTGTTTATACGTTTATAGTGGGGCTAAATATCCTGTTGAGTCTTTAAACTTTGGCCTCTGACCCTACCCAAAGTGTAGTGTATTATAGGGATGCTAACTAACCACTATTACACAAAAGAGGGCCTGAAGAGATTTAAAGACCAGCAGGGGGTGACCCCCCTTTTCAGAAACAGAAACTGCAGGAATGCCCCTGGGTCTACAAGATGTGGAGGAGTGCTAAGGAGGTGTCTTTCACCCACCCAAAGGTGGCATGGTCCATCCTAAGGTAACCTCCTCATCCTGACCCTGGCCATAGTGCGGCCTAGGACCTCCTCTCTGAGAGGGAGCTCAGGGACGTTTTCAGTGTTAGAAAGAGATATCCGAAAACCTCTAGATGAGCAGGGTGTGGTGAGGAGTGAAAAAGAAGGAAAGTGTGTGGGAAGTAAAACTAACTCCCAAGGTATGCCGGTCAGGGATCCACTGGAGGATGTTTTCCTGAAAAAGATGAGTTGTTTCAGAATAATTTGCATATAATTTAAACAGTGCACTCACTCCAAAGGTTCACCATAAAGCATAGGGAACCTAAAGAATTCCAAATATTCATCCGGTTGGCTCCAATCGAGGAGACTGCCACTGATCCTTACGGTTTGCCTGTCAGCTCGTTTACTTACTCTACCTTCATGGGACATTGGAAAGATCAGAGTTTTAAATGAGGGTGACATTTCACCAAAGCTGTTTGGTGGTTTTGAAATCAAAATCCTGGGGTGGTTTGAAGACATACAGCCTGATTCATGTACGGGCCGTTTTGCGTGTCCCTAATAGCGATTCATAGCGACTCGCTATTGAGGAAACGCAAAACGGCATTCATGTACTTTTCGGTGAAAAAATAGCGACTCGCACGCGGCCGCTAAAGCCGTTAGCGACCAACTAAAAACGCAGAAAAATCGCTATTCCCGGCTACCTGCGATCGGGATTGCGACTCGCAATCCCGTGCGATCTGGATTGCGACTCGCAATCCCGTGCGATCGGGATTGCGACTCGCATTCTCGCGCGATCGGGAAAACGGGAAGACGCATTCCGAGCACCGTGATGACATCACATCCAGGAAGCAGGCAGTTCCCACCCCCAAACACCACAGTGACGCTATCCTACGAGTGAGCACGTCGGAAAGCAGACGCCTAACCAGCGATAGCGACTCCAGAAACACCTGAAATAGCGACCGCCATGTCTGAGGAACCTGTCCCTGGCCCCAGCAACAGCGCAGGACGAAAGCGCAAGCTCAAGTTCTCAGAGCAGGAGCTCGAGAACCTAATTGAAGGGGTGGTGGCCAACCATGACCGGCTCTTTGGTACCAACTCCAGAAAGGTCCCAGAGCAGGACAAGCGGAGGATCTGGCTGGGTATAGCCGCCAGCGTCAACTCGGTGGGTGTGGCCGATAGGTCCTTGGAGGAGCTAAAGAAGCGCTGGTACGACCTCCGAGGTCGTGCCAAGGAGAGGGTGGCGGAGCGCCTTGGTGAGGCATCGGGCACTGGAGGTGGCGGACCGACAGTCCCACCCAACACACCCCTGGAGGACCAGGTTGAGAACACCTTGGAGAGGGAGGCGTGCGTTGGCGTGACCCCTCTGGACTCCTCCCGCCCCACCCAAGACACCCAAGGTAAGTGGCATGCGACTGCGACCCTGTCCCCTATGACCGTCCCTGACCAAATAGGCTCACTCATTGGCCCTTAGTCATGCCTATGTTGTGCATCAGGAAATGCCCTGAAGCATTGTGGGAGATGTAGTATGTCCACAATGTAGTAGTACCACAATGCAGCCAGAAAGGTTCCAAAGTACGCAAATCCACAGCCATCCAGGGAATGTCACCCAGCATGCATGTAACATCTGCACGTCTGACAGTCACATGCAACTAATGAGTATCCACTTACCCTCACAGGTGGCGCAGATAGCAGCGACAGCGAGAGGCTGCAGATTGATGAGGAGGCCCAGGAGGAGGACTCACAACCCGAAACACAGGCACCAGCCCCTGCCGCTGCACCAACACCAGCAGCCAGGCCCCCCACCATACCTGCTCCTGCATCTGCCGCTGCACCAACACCAGCATCCAGGCCCCCCACCGTTGTGGCCCCTGCAACTAGCATCCCACCGGCAGCCAAGGCCAGGCCCCCCACCGTAGCTGCATCTGGATCTGCCGCACCACCCGCAGCCAAGGCCAGGCCCCCCACCGTAGCTGCATCTGGATCTGCCGCACCACCCGCAGCCAAGGCCAGGCCCCCCACCGTACATGCTCCTGCATCTGCCGGCCCACCGGCAGCCAGAGCCAGGCACCCCACCAATGTGCCTCCAGTTCCTGCCGCACCAGCAACACCTGCTGCGACACCACCTGCAGCTCGTGCAACGAGATCTGGGCCTGCGACAGCGGCAACACAGCGGCCGATCAGCAGGAGGGGCAATGGGCATCTCCATGCCTGTATGAGGGTCGAGCGGCGCATGCTCAGAATCCACCAGCGCCAGTCGCAGCAGCAAGGAGCCATCCAGCTCCAGCTGCACAAAATTGGCCGCAATGTGGCGGGAGTTGGAGACAAGATGGACCGCATGACGGCGGCCATGTGCCGCATGACTGCAGCCATGGAGGATAACACTGCTGCGCTCATCAAGCACCGCAGTGTAGCAAGCAGGCGCCACCACCAGCTAATGAGCCGGCTGTCGTCCTATAGTAGGTCGAATTATGTGGCAGCAAATGCCACCACCCAGTTGTCGCGGCGCTCTCTCCCCCAGCAGCACCAACTGGTCCAGTGCTGCGAGGACATAACACGGGTCCTGGAGCACCTAACCACCGCTGTGACGGCACTTCACACACCTGTGCTACCGGCCACTGTAGGGGGAGACGATGCCAGTGAGGGTGCCTCCAGCGTGAGCAGCCAATCTGCCACGCAGGTCCCGCCACCTAGGCGCAGCACCAGGGCAACGCCTGGTACAGCTGCCCAGGATGAGGATGAGCCTCACAGGCGCCTGGGCATTACGCGCCGGAGGCGCCTTTGACACTGTCTGAGGGACACTGCCACAGGCTGACGCTAAGCCTGCCAAGAACCTTCTTCACACTGCAGTATGCAGGAATACTGTAATTTGTAAATAGTTGAAACCATAACCTTTTTCTTGTGAATGAAACAAATACATTTATTTTGCTGCACACATTAGCCTTGTGTAATCATTACATTTTGCATGCAATTGTGATATGTGGGTTGGGGGAAGAGGGTGGGCTAGAAATTGTTCGCTGTGATGTGGTTGCGACGTCTGTGGCCTTCAGCTGGGTTCTCCCCGCGTGCATGTTGCGCATGTGCTGGTGGCCGGTCGTCCCCCTCAGATTCACTGCCTGAGATGTCAACAGGTATCCGGCGCTTGGTTGCAATGTTATGAAGCATTGCACAGACAGCCACAATGCGGCAGCACGCTGCAGGACTGTAATACATCGCCCCACCTGTCTTGTGCAGAATACGGAACCTGCTCTTGAGCAGGCCAAATGTCCTTTCTATACAGTTCCTTGTCCGGATGTGCGCAACATTGTAGCGCCGTTGCTGAGGTGTGGCAGGGTTGAGGTAAGGGGTCAGGAGGTATTCCCGTAGGGCGTAGCCACTGTCACCTGAATGAGAGGAGCAGATGTTGATTGCCTGTGCAGCGCAGTTACTTCATAGCAATGTGACATTGTCGACAAAGTGTACTTACCAAGTAGGTGTCCTTCCCCAAACTCTCCCCTGAGCAGTCGTGTGTGGAGTCCGCTGTGCCTGAAGATAAAGAAGTCATGGGTACTCCCTGGGTACTGGGCCACAATGTCAGTGATGATGGTCTTGGCATTGCAGACCATCTGTATGTTGAGGGAGTGGTAGGACTTCCTGTTGCGGTACATATACTCCGTGGCAGCTGGTGGGCAGATGGCGACGTGGGTACAGTCTATGCAGCCGAGGACATGTGGAAAATGGGCGACATTGTAAAATTGTAGTTTTGTCAGGTCCAATTCCTGTTGGCTCGTGGGAAATGTGATGTGGCGGTGGAGCTGGCTGAGCATGGCGTCAACAAAAGTGTGGAGGCAGCGTGACATGGTGGGCTGGGATATCCCCCCAGCAGCGGCTACTATGCCCTGGAAACTGCCGGAGGCCAGGAGGTGCAGGCTGCACAATACCTGCACATGTGTGGGCACAGAATTGTTTCGCCTTGTTGGGTGCTGCATGATGGGGTCGAGTTCTTGTATCAGCCAGGTGATCATTTCCCCATTCAGCCTGTATTTAGCATAAATCTGTTCTCTGGTTTGGCCCAGCAAGGTGACCCGCTGCCGGTAAATCCTTTCCTGCCTCATGCGTCTCCTCCGTGCTGCTCGCTGTAGCCTTCGCCGCCTCACCACCATGTACATCCCTGGCATTGTGGAACGCCTAATGCTGCTGCTGAATGTCCTTATGTGTGATTGGTCAGGCCTGGACCTGTTGGTGATTGGCCAACAGTTTTTCAAATTTTACTTAATCATGGCTTTTATGGTTACCACCTGCTTTGAGTTGTCCTTAAATTGCGCCGCGCAAACGTGCGAATTAGCGCTTTTTCGCTATTGTATTTTTTACATGAATGCCGATTGAGACAATATTGCGTTTCGCTATTCATTTCGCAGATTCCGTGGTTGGTCGCTATTTCCGTATCGCTAATGCTCGACTACCCGGAGTCTGCGACTATTATAGCGTAATCGCTATTTAAATCGCTATTCTGTGTTTGCGAATTCGCTATTTCGTACTTGAATGCCGATTCCGTGTTTTGCACCCGCAATTGCATTTTCGCAGCCATTGCGGGCGCTATTTCGCTTCATGAATCAGGCTGATAGTCACTAAAATGTATGTAGCTGTTGAGGAAAAGGATGTGTTTGCGTGGGTAGATCAAGAAAGATTCGGTATCATTCTTAAACCTGGGTCGTCAACTCCGGTTTAGTTGGATCCAGAATGGGTAGAGGAAGACTCACAATTTATGAATGTGATCGGCAGAAATCTGTTGTTAATGTAGATTGATGATGTTGATGTTGAAAACATTGATTTGCTGTTGAAGAATTACTCCTCAGTATTTAAAGAAACAATTGGGTGTGGATAAAATGGCGGTTAATCATATGCATATTTCAGGGGCGGCTCTAGGCTCATGGCGGCTCTGGGCAGGGGGCGTAGGTAGGGGGCCCGGAAGAGGGGGTCCAGGCGGGGCAGAGCCCCCCGGAGCTCCGGAAGGTGTTTTAATAAAATGACCAGAAAAGGCATTAGATGACCAATACCTGCGGCTGCTCCTAACCTTCCGATTTCGTCTCAAAACGATAAAATTTAGGAGGAGGAGGGTATTGTGACACACGATGTCGCCAGCCGTGGGTAGGGAAAAATAGAAGCCAATCAGGAACCAGGAGGAACGCAGGCGCGGAGGCCAGTGAAGATGGGGGGGTCAGGGTGTTTGGAAGTGGAACAGTGCCGTAGGCTGCCAAATCCCTGCCAGGGGCCGCCACACAAATATGTATCCATCCTCAGAGGATTTTTATATTAAGGATATATATTGGCATCGCGGCCCCTGGGGTTTGGCGGCCCTGTGCAGGTGCACAGCTTGCACATGCCTAAGGCCGCCCCTGCATATTTGTCAAGAATGTTTATTATCTGATACGAGTTGTCATTTTAACAAAACCCATTAATTAATGTGGAAATGTGTAAGCAAGGTGGGACAAAATGGCAATTGACTTCCTATGAATATTTAATTGTCTTTCTAATGATCAGATGTACTTTATTGTCCTTATTGATTATTTTTCTAAATGGATATATTTTAAATCAGTAAGGGAGATTACAACTGAGAAAATATTCAATTTCTGATTGAAAGTGCTCTGTTTGAACGGTGTTCCAAAGATTTTGGTCTGAGATAATGGAACACAGTAGAGAGGTGTGGTGTAGTGGCCAGGGCAACTGACTTCAGAGCACAGGGTTCACGGGTCGATCCCTGGCGGCAGCTCAGCTCAGCACCATGTGACTCTGGGCAATAGCTCACATAATTTCCACGGCAGCCCCCAGTGCCTTGAGACCCGCAAGTGTGAGTAGTTTGTGCTTTACAAATATAGATTTACATTTACAGTTGGAGTAATTGAAAAGGAGTAATTTTCTAAAGGAAAAGGGCATCAATCTCTACCAAGTCGCTCTGTACTCACCGCATTCTAATAGGCTAGCGTTTGGGAGCAGGAGAGTTGTAGTATTCTCTAAATGTGTGTGTGAACCACACTCATTGCAATAGTTTGCTGTACGTTTTTCTAATACCCCTTTTTTTGTCTTTCTTATCTTCCATGGTACAGCTCCTTCATTTGCTTCATGTCTGTTGCTAGTACCAGACAAAATGATGGATCTCAACACCCTTGGAAATATCAATCAGCTCACACAAAGAGGGATTGAATGTACATAACAGTCTTTCCTGTATTTGTTTCCGATTGCAACCTAAAACTGATTGATCACGTAGGTGTGTTTCTATACTGCTGCCAAACTCACAGGTTGCTGCTAACATCTATCAAATGTTACTTCACTGCCTTGTTTACATGAAAAAGAAAATGAATCTCTCAATGACTACATTGAGTTCTTCACAAAATTGTTTCTCCAGTTGCATAACAGCATCACTATAATCATCCCAAGGACCAGCTTCAGGAAGTGCAATCTTTGGTGAATGTTAATGAGACTTTTAAAGCGCACATATACCCTAGAGCAGGGGTCTCAAACCTTTTGTGTAGTCAGAGCTACTTCTGGCCAGTGAAAATCGTCATGAGCTACTGAACCCGAAGCAACTCGCGCATGTTTCCGAGAGACCCCCCCCACGCCCAGTTTCATTGACTTTAAGCCTAATTTCATCAGAGCCCATACTGTGCCTTTCTGCCCTCTGTTTCACTCGTTTTTCCCCTCGTTTTTTGTGCCTTTCTGCTATCTGTTTCACTTGTTTTCCCCTCGTTTTTTGTGCCTTTCTGCCATCTGTTTCACTCGTTTTCCCCTCGTTTTTTGTGCCTTTCTGCCATCTGTTTCACTCGTTTTCCCCTTGTTTTTTGTGCACTTCGGCCCTCTGTTTCACTCGTTTTCCCCTTGTTTTTTGTGCCCTTCTGCCCTCTGTTTCACTCGTTTTCCCCTTGTTTTTTGTGCCCTTCTGCCCTCTGTTTCACTCGTTTTCCCCTTGTTTTTTGTGGCCTTCTGCCCTCTGTTTCGTTTTCCCCTTGTTTTTCGTGGCATTTTGCCCTCTGTTTCACTCGTTTTCCCCTTGTTTTTTGTGCCCTTCTGCCCTCTGTTTCACTCGTTTTCCCTTTGTTTTTTGTGCCTTTCTGTCCTCTGTTTCACTCGTTTTCCCCTTGTTTTTTGTGCCCTTCTGCCCTCTGTTTCACTCGTTTTCCCCTTGTTTTTTGTGCCCTTCTGCCCTCTATTTCACTCGTTTTCCCTTTGTTTTTTGTGCCTTTCTGCCCTCTGTTTCACTCCTTTCCCCCTTGTTTTTTGTGCCCTTCTGCCCTTTGTTTCACTCGTTTTCCCCTTGTTTTTTGTACCCTTCTGCCCTCTGTTTCACTCATTTTCCCCTTGTTTTTCGTGGCCTTCTGCCCTCTGTTTCACTCGTTTTCCCCTTGTTTTTGTGCCCTTCTGCCCTCTGTTTCACTCGTTTTCTACTTGTTTTTCCTGGCCTTCTGCCCTCTGATTCACTCGTTTTCCCCTTGTTTTTTGTGGCCTTCTGCCCTCTGTTTCACTCATTTTCCCCTTGTTTTTTGTGCCCTTCTGCCCTCTGTTTCCCTCGTCTTTTCTGCCTTTCTGCCCTCTGTTCCACTCGTTTTCCCCTTGTTTTTTGTGCCCTTCTGCTCTCTGTTTCACTCGTTTTCCCCTTGTTTTTTGTGGCCTTCTGCCCTCTGTTTCACTCCTTTTCCCCTTGTTTTTTGTGTACCCTTCTGCCCTCTGTGTCACTCGTTTTCCCCTTGTTTTTTGTGTGCCCTTCTGCCCTCTATTTCACTCGTTTTTTATGCCTGTGCCTGGCGTGTCAGTGCAGTACTGGGAATTATTCAACATCACATTCATTAAAAAACAGAATCCAACGTCACTAAACAATCTATCTGCTCATCCATTGAGCTTACCTGCGGTCGAAGTCACGTCTCTGCTCCGTACTGCTCCAGGTAACGATGATGTCACAGGAGTCAGACTCTCACGAGAAGAGTCTGCAGCTCCAGGAGAGGAGCGTCATCCTCTTCACCCGCCCCCACACACAGCTTAGCTCCAATCCGAGCGGCTGGTTTGGGTGAGGGAGGGCAAATGGAGCCGGAAAACTAAATAGCCCATGAAGGGCTACACAAGCTACTCCCGGGGTCTCCGCGAGCTACCCGTAGCTCGCGATTGACCAGTTGGAGACCCCGGCCCTAGAGTGTCTTGCCGCTGAACTGGAATAGGACCTTAATACATGGAGAAAGAGGGGGACTAGTTTGAAAATAACCAAGGGTATATTATCAAGACAGGCGATAAAATTATCCTTTAAACATGGGCTTCAATTGGAATTCCATAGAGCATATTATCAAGTCCATTATTGCCGTTTTAGGGGCAGTTTTCTGCCGCTAAAGCGGCCATAATTTCGCATGTCTTGATAATATGCCTCCAAGTTTTTAATTTTTTCCTGACGGAAAAGAGAGAATTCAACTCTTTCATGGCAACGGGAAGAGTATTCCATAGTTTCGCTGCACAATAGGCCGTACTCTGACCTCCCCAACTAGCAGTTCAGATCTTAGGAACCAGCATTAATCTGGCATTTGTCGACCTTAACTGTCTGCCTGGGTGATACCATGAAAAAAGGGGTTTCAGAGGTACCTATCCTGTCCCATTTCTTGTGCAGGAGTGCCTAAGTAGGTTAATAAAGCCTTTTTTGTTCTTTCAGGATGAAACTTATTGGCATCACTTGCCAAGAGGTAATTTTCAAGGTTTCTATACCAAGAACTCTGTTGTATTTACCTATAACGTAAGGTTGGTATATTCCAACCCCCCCCTCTATTCTGCCCCAGTTGAGCAGACCATTTTGTGTGCTGTCAACGTTCTAAGACGCACTCCTGTCAGTACCTGACTGGCAGGGTTATGGTAAACTCCATTAACCTTACTTCAGTTCTCAGTCGCTGACAGCTGCAGTTTGCAAACTTAAAATAGTATTGCAGAGTATGTATATCATCAAAGGATAGAACTTCTGAAAATAGATGCCAAAGTGACGTTTGATGTGTTACAAATGGTAAATGGAATTAGTATTGTTGATAGGCGACAATATGCCAGTCACAAAATGGTCTCCATATTACAATTAGTGCTATTTCCCTGAAGAGTAGAGCTTGCACTGACAACATGAACGAAAAATCCTGCCTTGAAATGGCCGCCGTGTAAGTCCACGCTTAATTGTTATTTAAAAAGGTTTATTGATCACAGCACAGTACATACAGGACTGCATATAACCAAGTCCACTGGTAACTGTCCCCACCTGGATTCTAGAATCCACAAGACAAACAAGCCTTTCCTACACTTGGAGGTAAACATGTCACCTACAAAGGCTATGTATAGGGAAACATTTTAACTTTGTGCAATACATATACATAAATTCACTGAATAAAACAAAGGTTACAAGAACGTTATAATAAGGAAATGGAATTTTAAAAAACTTAGAAATTCACTGAAAAAAACAAACGTTACAGGGACGTTATAGTTAGGGTCACATTTTACTCGTACACAACCAGTGAAATTCAGCCGTTATAGTGAGAGAACTAACCATAACTCGCTCTCCCGCAATGCCCTGCTTATGACCTCACATATTGCATCCCTTATAACATGGTCAGTGACACAACTGATGACATCACTGATGACATCTCAAATGAAATCACTGATGACATCATTGAATTCATTTTTTAATGGGAAGGAGGTGTTGCATGGCCCCCCCTTCCCTGGGCAGTTTTTGGCCCTGGCTACCCATCCCCCAGGGCCTGGCCTTTTCTTTTCTTCTTTAATATTTATTGAAAGGGAGGAGGGCCATCTGGCCTTCCTCCTGGCCTATTTTCGGTGCCAGGGACCCCATCCCCCGGGGCCTGCCCCATAACAAAAAAAATGTTTAAAAAAATCAGAGGAGTGAGTTAGCATGGCCCCCCTGGCTGATTTGGGACGTGGGACCCCATCCCCCGGGCCCAGCCTTTTTAAAATTTATTTGTAATTTATGTAAAGTGAGGGGCCGTGAGGACCCCTACCAGGCCATTTTCAGCCCCATAGACGTCGTCCCCCAGGGCCCGTCCTGTAGTGTGGGTGACCTGGTCCCAACCCACGGTACCCACATTTTTGACATTGGGGACCGCTGGGGAACCTCAAGGCCCCCGCGGTCCCTAATGGCTTCCTACCTCCTGCAGGAGCCGGCATTGATTTGACACCCAGGGAGCTGCTAACTTGCAGCTCACTGGGTGTCGAAGAAATGTGTCTTTTTTCCTGCTCGCTTCACACCGGGCAGAGAAACGGACACTACTTTGCTTTAAGCAAGCAAGAACACCCATCAAGCCATAGCAAACTGCAATGTCCCAGGGGTGGACATTGCTGGACCCTGCCCCGAGGTGTGGCAGTCACAAGGCCTTCTAAGGCTCCTGGAGAGGGGCTGCCTGCCCCCCTCCTTTGTGAATTAAGCCCAGGGGAGGAGGTGGTCCCCGGGGTCCGCAACAGACCCCCTTAATTACTGTATTTGTGCCCGAGGAGGTGGCAGTCCCCGGGGCAGCTGGGGAGGCCTTAGCTCCTCCCCTTCATTTTGTAATAATAAAAGCAGTGTGCCCAGGGGAGGTGGCGGTTTCCGGGGCTGCCCCCCACGCAGTATTATATAACTTACACCCGGGGAGGTGGCAGTCCCTGCCCAGGCAAGTCAACGCCGTCTCTGCGTCCTGCTTCAACACCCTTCGCATGCTCCGCAGGATCCTCAAATGGATCCCTCCCAACACGAGAAAAACCGTCACCCAGGCCCTCATCACCCGCAGACTCGACTACGGGTACGCCCTCTACTCAGGAACAACAACCAAGCTCCTGAGACGACTACAACGAATCCAGAACGCCTCGGCACGACTGATCCTCAACGTCCCCCGATGCAGCCACATCACACCCCACCTGAGAGGCCTGCACTGGCTCCCCGTCAGCAAGAGGATCACCTTCAAACTCCTCATCCATGCACACAAAACCCTACACAACACCGGACCTACATACCTCAACAACCGACTCAGCTTCCACACCCCCACCCGAAACCTCCGCTCAGCCAACCTCGCCCTCGCCACTGTTCCTCGTATCCGGAAAACCACCGCCAGTGGCAGATCCTTCTCCTACCTCGCCGCCAAGACCTGGAACGCTCTCCCCACCAGCCTATGACAGGCTCAGGACCTGCTGGCCTTCAGAAAACTCCTCAAGACCTGGCTCTTCGATCAGTAACGGCCCCCCCTCCACTCCCCCCCAGCGCCTTGAGACCCTCACGGGTATGTAGCGCGCTTTACAACTGCTATGATTGATTGATTGATTGAGTCCCTGAGGCTGTGGGGGAGGCCGCTTGGCCCCCACATTTCTCTTGTCTTCAGCCCTGGGACTGCAGGCGGCTCACGCGGTCCCCACCATCATTATTTCTAATGTCCCTTGGACCTGGCCCACCTGGGGGCCTAAATTAAACTAAGCGCAAGAGCCCACCCTTTGCTATTTTTTTCATTTTTCTTTTTTTTTCTAAATGCATTTGTAGGGAACAGAAATGTGTGGTGTACTCACTTGATGGTGGGCCTTCGCACAAAGATGAAGGGTTTTCCTACCTGTCAGTCGCACACATCATCTAATTTCCTTTGAGATGAGTGCACTGCCCCACTGTGCATACAACCGTAGCCCTTATTGCAGCTCATGATTTTGTAACGTCATGAAGAATGTGGAATTTCACAGGAAGCCTACAGCCTAATCTGTAAACCAGACACATATTTGTCACGCTCAGCTGGTGGTGACACTATCTTGACCGCCCGAGGAAGCCTCAGCTAATTTCCCGGCATGCCTCAGCGACCTAGCTAGATGGATGAATACCAACTGTCTATGCCTTAACGCAAATAAAACAGAACTTCTCGTGTTGAGGAAGACTCCGTCCATCTGGTCGTCTGCATGGTGGCCATTAGAACTGGGTGTCATACCAAAGCCCTCCGAGCAGGTGAAAAACTTAGGGGTCAGATTAGATTCTACTGTCTCCTTTGAACACCACACTAGAGGGATTGCAGGCAAATGTTACGGGATCCTTAAGACTCTACGCAAAATTCTGGATTCCCTCCCTGCAACCAATAGGAAAACTCTGATCTATGCTCTGGTAACACTCCATCTTGATTATAGTAACTCACTATATATGGGCTTGAGCAAAAATGGTCTTCAGTGTCTGCAATGCATTCAAAACGCAGCTGCCCAACTGGCACTTAACCTATCTAGAAGGTCCTCCGGGAAACGTGCCTTAGCCACCCTCCACTGGCTGCCCATACGTGAGCGCATTGTCTTCAAAACAATGTGCATGACTCACAGCATTGCCCAAGAAAAAGGACCAATATACCTCCAAAAACTACTGACCACGTATCAACCCAAACGATTCTTAAGATCCCAAGGCCGTATGCTCATTCAAGTGCCCAGAATTTACCGGGCGCATATGGGCGGTAGTTCTTTTAAATGCTTGGCCAGAAAACAATGGAACTCACTTCCCACTGAACTCAGAATGGAACCATCAGAGAAAATTTTCCGCCAAAAACTAAAAACTTATCTGTTCCCGAAGATATGAACCCCTTCTCTCTCCCCCTTCAGACCACCCCCTTTTCTCCCGGAAACAGCCCAGTCCATGTTCATAAAGCGCGGGGACACACTGTTCTAGTGTAACCAGGCGCTATACAAGAAGTTTTTATTATTATTATTATTTTACCTGGTGCACTGGAATGCACATACATTGCAATACAGTGCACATTAAAGATGTCAGAGCTACTCGTGGGTGCATTTTAGGAACATAACTCTACAGTCATATTTATTCAAGAGCTTTTTTTCAGACTCTTTTATGGCAAAGAAGAAACAAGCATGTTTGTGTCCTTCGTGTTGGAGAACTGGATCAGTGTATTATCAACATAACATTACACATTATGACATCAGGGTTCAGGACAGGACAGAAGAGCACAAAAACTATTCGAAGAGTGAGGAAATGGCAGTCTTTTATACCAGCGAATGGAAAACTGCTAAAAATTAAAAGGAGGGAGAACAAGAGTTCTGTGGTGTAAATACATAAAGTACAAATTGTGTGTGTGAATTTGCACAGCGACTCGATTCTCAATAAAGCAGCTAATCAAGCTTTGTCTGATATGCCCATAGATAGAATTATAAATTGGCACAGCCATTTATGCCTAATTCAGGGGGCTGTGGACACACTACCTCTCACCTTTAGTCACCAGATGTAGGGAAGTCTGAGTCACCTGCTCTGAATTAGACAGACACTGGTTAGATGAATTTTTAACCCCTTCGGTGCTCACGAAGTTGCCCTTGCCGTAAAGCGTCACGTGGGCGTGTGCACACGACGGCCGGGGGCTGTCTGAATCCCGCCCACGCGTTAGTTCTCCCGCACAGCGGGAGAATTAACACCGCGCGCATGGGGTTAATGATAGTCGAGGTGTAGGCTCAGCTCTGTTTTGAGTCAGATTACTGCATCTCTGCCCACTGGACAGAGTCCAGCATTGTAACAAAGTTAGAACTCAGACTGATGCAGAGCTCGGGTAACAGTATCTTGAGAAAAAGCGACTTCCAGCTTTGAATCATCAATGAGAGACATTGAATACAGAAGATGGCCACACCATGAACTTGAGAAGGTCACGGGGGAGGGTCTGACAGGCATTGCCTTGATTCAATCATCTGACTGATTTTATCCTTGGTGGACTCCAGAGGGTCTGGCTCCTGTATTTATGGATGGGCAATCAAGGGAGAGCAGAGATTCTAACTGTGCATGTTCCCTAGAAGGAGATTCCGAATTGTCGCTGTTCCCTTTTCTCAAGGGAGCATCACTGGGAGATCTGGAGGAGGTTCCCGTGACTACCTCTGTGGACAGATGGCCAGGCAAGGTGCCAAAGACACAGGACCCTTGACTGACCACGTCACCCTGTGATGAGAAACGTCTTGTAGTGTCCTAAGTGAAGTCATTTTCTTGAGCATGTCCCAAATCTTTCACATGCAGATCATTCACGCAGCCTACTCCACAGTGGCGTAATGAAAATTGAGGGGGAGGGAGGGTGGGGTTGCAAAGCATATGGAGCCCCCCCAATACTCCGTACCAAGCAGGAGTTCTCAAACCTGAGGTCCACCGCCTGTGCAAAGTATCAAAGGGGGCCTTCTGAAGCTTGCCCTCCCCCCGCACAGCGGGGTCTTTTGTTACGCCACTGATTCTTCCCAAAATTCTCTTTTTAATGTGTAGATAAAGAGGTAGCATTGATTCACTGTATGAGCCCATTTCAGCTTGTTGATAAAAATATAACAAGTATTCAAATCTGACATGAATCAATACACCTGTAGGCGGTGATGCCCAGAGTGACCACAAGACTATTCAATTTCTGGCACTCAATGTCTTTAATATATGGCTTAAAGTTGTAGTTCACTGAACCACATATGGGAGAGGTTTTTTCTGTAGCCAACATTTTGTGAAGTAAATCCCTCATGCTCTCAATAGCTCAACAAAATGAGCAGACAGGTAGAGTGTTTCTTTTGAGGAGAGTGACATAGTTTTGCTGAGTGGAGGAAACTAGTCTGTCTTCAGTTTCCCTGGCTGCAAAGCATGTCGTCTGGAACCTCCACCTTGTCTCCACCTACACATGCTTTTACACATGTGCACAATATTTTTTGAGCTTATGAGTTCATGCCTCACTAGGACTGTAGAAAAGGTCTGTGTTTGAAAACGATATGAAGCTCTCATGTATCTTTGAGAGGTGGGTTGCACCCCAACATGCCATTCTGTTGCACATTATGTAAAATTACAATTGTGAAAAAACTTTAAACAAACATATTTTACATATCTGAAATCATCAAAACATTTTTTACACATATGTCAGAATTTAACACAATTATTTTAAACTATTTAATACATATTTTTTTTAAATAAACGATATATCCCCAGACCCTCCACAATAAAACATACTGACCTAAAAGAAAAGTGAGAAAATCTGTTACAATAATTAAATATAAATTACGCAACAAAAAAAATATTTTCAGTGTTTAGATTTTACATATTTTACTTTTTAATTTATTATAATGTATCACTTTTGAAAAAAACACTACCCACACTTTCCTTACATACCCTACAACCAACCCATGATAGAAATTAGATTTTTGTTTCAAATTAAACAAATTATTGCGTAATTCAATACGTTAAAAAGATTGCACAGTTTTATTTAAAGGGTTCAGTAAAAAATAAATGAATGAATAGATTAATAATTTAATATAAAATATTATATATTTTCAATAGAAGACGAGTCACCAGCCCCCCCTCCAAAAAACGGGTATCACAAAATGAAAAATAAATAAATAATTGTAAAACTATACAACATGCAAATAACAATGTGAAATAGGACGAATTAAAAATATGAAACCATTAACAATAATTAATATTCACTTTGAAAACAACACCCAAACCCTTAAACGGATGTATGACGTTACAACGCAGGCTATTACAACGCCTGCCTTTACAATGCGGTTTTTACATCGCAATCCATTACAACGCATAGCGCTTTGGGGTGCTGGATAGTGAATAGTTTAATTTACTATTCCAACTCCAGTCCCCGTGGACACTAGGGAAGGTGTTGGATAGTAAATTAAATGTATTCCCTATCCTAGAGCGCCCCCCAGCGCAATACGTTGTAATGGTTTGCGTTGTAATGACCGCGTTGTAATGGTAGTGCGTTGTAAAAGTTTCGTTGTAAAGGTAACATAACCCCTTAAACATATCACAACTCATAAAAGAAACTACTTTACTTTGCACGTTTACCCTATGTTTCTTTAGTTTTAAATGTAATCCTGCCCCACATGGCAATGGGAATACAAACTCCCAGTTTGCTGGTGGGCTCGTAGTTCTGTAGGATATTTATTATTAAGGGATTTTATTTGGGTGGGTTGGCAAATAAGTAAAGTGTAAAAATGAAGGCACCGACGTAGAAGCATGGTTAGAGGGAGACATGAACACTGAAGAGCAAGAAAGACTTTGAATCTATTGATGCCTTTGCTCTTCTCTGCCTTGCTCGATTACGCTTTTCTATTCCAAAAAGACGCCTCTTTCATATCTGTTCTACACCTTAACAGTGTCACTTTCCCTAAATACCACTGTCATCTCCGGAGTCATACCATGTTCTTTCCTTTATTTCAACCATCAGAAGGACCTCCTTAGTGACTTCTCAATTGTAGCCACTCTGACCACATTTGAGAAAGCATCTTCTCCACCATGAAGAAGACATTTCTTTAAGTCCTTCTCCAGGCCACAAGAGATGGCACCAGCTCTCTCAGTCGTTATTTCATGCACTAGAACAAGTACTTGCATTTATGTTCTTTAGGGTTATCTACATCAATATGTATGTTTTTTATCTCAAACTACACCTATATTGAATCCAAAATATTGACTACCAAAGTATTGTCAAAAAACAAAAGCAAACTAAACTGGTTTCTAAGAGACATAGGAAAGGTACTCACTCAAAGGGAATTTCCCATTATTTGGGAGCCTTTTTGATCCATATTGTCTCCAGATATATGTAGGACCAATAGGATCCACAATATATTGAAAGGCTTGGTCTCACATGGCCACCTGGGTGTCAAGTTTCATCATTGGCTGCGCCTCATTTACCAGGGAAAATTCTAGTGGTGAATGGGATCCCCGTTGTTACGAGGAGTGCTTTAGAGGGGAAGTGTCTGTGGAACCAGAATCTAGTAAACATAAAAAATCATATTCCCTAACCCAAGGATTTCCATTTATTAAGGGTGGACCTAAGGGAGGATTAAAAACTATGACCATGAATGGGACTGCCTATTATTCCTGCTGCAGAGTTGCTCAACATGTTTCAGCCTCTTTAATGGTCCTAGGCTTTCTTCAGGACCCAGTTCCCTATTTTCCTAACTCCTTTCTAAAATTGTGTTCATTCATCCAACAACAGGTCAACTATACCTGTTGAACAGTATTCACTAAGTTTGCAGAGTTTGGATAGTCCCTAACTCAATCTAATGATTAAATTTAGATTTGTTTATTGTACAATTAATAAAAACTCACAATGTGAAAACTTACATTTATAGGAGGAGCCTTATTTACAATTAAAATATAAGAAAAGAGGGTGGTAATGCTCTATAAAATCATAAAAAGTCTCGATTTCATTTTGGTAAAAACCGTAAAAATAGAAGGGGCAAGGTGCTCCGAGTGGGCTAACATAGCAGTGGTTTGGCAGATGCTTTAGGTAAGCCATGAGGGTCTTCTCGCCACTGTCTCAAATAATTTTGTTAGTCTGCAATTTAACTGAGTCTCTTCAGGGTTAAAACACAGCATCACAGCCTGCCTACAACTAGTTATGCCCTTTTGGTTCCATAATACCCGAATTAGAGAGCAACTTATGTCCATAAGGTTTGTGCAGATACAAATGATGTGTATTAGGTCCTCTTTTCCTGATGCGCAGAGTCGTCAACAGTTTGCTGAGCATTCCCTTTTCCAAGGTGCCAAGTGGGATAGTATAGGTATGATGCCGAGGTGCAGGTTTAAAAACTTGTTTTTAGTCGTCTGCGTGAGGTCCATTTTTAGATATTCTTGCGGCTTCAGAGCGTGGTAGTCTTTCAGTACTGTCCATCCATGAGCCCTCTTGGCCAGGGTTTCTTTGTCCTCTGTGGATGATATCATCTTGGTTACTTTCGTTACCACTTTTTTGAAGGTGTTGATGTCTGTCGGAGACTCCCAGAGGTTTGTTAGCCCCAAGGTCTCCAGTGATTCTTTTAAGTACTTCCTTGTGGGTGAGTTCTCTTGGATAGAGAGTTCAGTCCAAAGTTGGGCATTTAGAGATCCTTCGTCGGCGTCTCTGATTTTTCACCAGCCTTTTATATATGCGCCTGTTCTCTCCACTGTTTGTTTCTGTAAGCCAAATTCGAGGCGGATTTGAGCAGGCGAGGTGTAAGTGGGTAGGTGGAAAATTGCCCTGAATGCTCAACTGATAGCGTTGTCTAATGTTGTGGCATCTTTTCCTTGCATGTATTCGCTACAGTATGTGAGCATGGGCTGTAAGCGTGATCTAATCACCTGCAGAAGGGGGTCCAGTGACCGGTCAGGGAGAGCTTTCTTCAAGGGCTTTATCGATAGATAGAATGTCGTGCCCTTCCGACGGATGGCCTCTAGTTGGTGTTTGAACGAGCCTCTACTGTCTATAAGTACGCCTAAGTATTTGTAAGTGGCTACCTGGTCTAACCTCTTTCCATCCCGAAACCATGCGAGTTTCTTTGTTTTGTTGTATTTCATTGTCATGATTTTTGTTTTATTTAAGTTGATCTTTAGTGCATTGTTTGTGGAAAATGTTTTGGTGGTGTCCAGAAGATGCTGAAGTCCGATTTGGGACTGACTGATAAGGACCAGTTCGTCAGCGTATAAGAGGTTTGAGAGTGAGGTGTCGCCCAGCCGCAGAGCATGTGATTTGGTTTTCTCCAGTTCTCCGGGGAGATCTGCGAGAAAGAGGTTAAACAGCATAGGGGCTTGGAGGCAGCCTTGTTTCAAGCCTTTGGTGGTGTTGATTTGCCTTGAGAGGTGCGTACCAGAGCCCAGTTTTGTAGTGTGTTTATCTAGGTACCTATATTGATACTCCTATTTCTGACCCTTGTCCGGTTATTAATTCACTAATGTCCATACAACGGCACAGAAACCCGTTTTCAGATTAGGTCATAGCGCATGCTGTCACATTAGGCAAGCACTATTCCTCCAGCCCCCTAGAAAGCACACCAAGTTCTCAAAACAAACCAAACCTCCAGCAGACCTGGGAAATCCCCCGCAGCTATTGTTTTGATTTCGCTCGAGAACTCCTGAAAAGAATGTAAGAACGACCAGTCCTTATGACATTCTTACTGACGTCTTATGTCCATCCCTACGTCAAACTCGGCACCTTTCAGGTATAAATATACAGACGCTGCCCTAAGCAACGACACGGTGGTGATGAGCTTGGAGCAGTGCTACTTGCCGGAGAGCCCAGCTGATGCAGGAAGCCCACGGACGCTGCCCCTCCCTTTTGACGCGCTGAGAGAGACGCTGCCTTTTCTCCTGCCGAGAAATCCAGCCTCCGGCGTTTCCGGCTTACCTTCGTGGGTAACTGGGATACCGAGTCCTGAGAGACAGAGATACCAGACCTCCTGCCTTCTAAATCCCAGGTACTGAACTGACTAACCCCTTACAGAGAATTCTTGAGTCAGATTCTTGGCAAACCCAACTTAACTTAAACTGCTACTTACTTACTCCATCCCACGTATTAGGCTTAGGTCAGGTACACCGGGGTAGGCGTAGTTAGAAGCACCAGTTGAGTACGATTAGTCAATGTATATATGTATGTATAACTTTTATCCATTTTAAGTATCATATGGCTAAGAAACCATATCAATGCTTTTACAGTATTATTTTATAATCCTGCTTTTACTGTATGCACTTTACTTAACTATAAGTATTGCAATAATAGCGATTCATTTCTCTAATATGAGAAAAGAGACTGATCAATAAATAACTCCTTTTTTTAACACGCCCGTCTCTTCTTTTCTCTACAAACTGGTGGAACTAAGAATGCACGTACTGACTGAGTAAAATGATTGTCTTTTGTTTTCACACGACTCTAGAGATATACTCTTGATTAGGAAGAGCAAAGTTGTCATGTTCTATGGTTGTCAGAAACTAAATCCCTTCTTGTCTATCCAGGGAGGTTAAACTCCTCTTTGCCTATTCGAGAAAGTTTCTAGTGAACTCTGAGCTAGCTGGCACACACAAAACTTTAAATCTAATATCGTCAGTAGAAGACCTAGTTAACCTCTGTCCTACGTCTATACTATTGAAGATATTATTCCAATGTGCAGAGCCTATTGGGAATATAGGAACTACACTACATGGCGCCCAAATGTAAATGTAAATGTATTTCGACTTATATAGCGCACGAATCACCCAGAGGTCTCAAGGCGCTTGCTTAGGGAACCCGTCCTGGTATTCCCCTGTGAGATACCCCGGCAGGGTATCCACAAGGTGAAAGCCAGGCATCCCGCCGCGAGGGGCCGTAGTGGAGATTAAGCAAGCTATTGCCCAGAGTCGCAGAGTGTGACCCCGTGAGTCAAGTAGGCACCGGAGCGAGAATTGTCGAGTCCGTGGAATTTTGAGCCCGAGACCCACCGAGGCGGGGAATCGAACCCTGGTCCACGGTCGATCTCAGTTTCCGGGTCTGCCGCCTCTAACCACTGAGCCACGCTTCTCCACAACGGTTTGGTAAGGCGATAAATCTAACGCAAGGCATTAGAGTAACTCAGTCGTGCTTTTCCACACAGACCCTTTCTCCCATAAATACTCCAAAGACGTCTGGAGTGGGTAAAAGGTTAAATCCGCCAAACTTAGTAGGAGGAGACTCCTATGTACGGTTTTTGGTTTATTCAACGTTGAAGGATACACTGTTCCAAAATATTGTGCACCTAATCTTTGTTTCCATGGAAACCTGATCTGCAACAAAAAAAACAAAAGAAAAAACCTTACTGTCAGTAAAATGTCAGACACTGAAGAAGAAAGGGAGGCAGCTAGAATAGCAGCTCAACTCCTAGCGGATGACACAAGTCTCCTACAGCAAGACCCGGGTGCAATACTCATCCCGGTCAGCATAAGAAAAACTATAACTCTTAAACTAATAGAAAATGGACTAACACCAAGAGGTGGTAGTCATATTCGTAATTGAGGCACATGTATATCGGCAGACAGAGGTATTCTATTCATGGATAAACTTTCCAGCAGCAAACGCTGTAACAAAGGAATTCCACTATTACAAGATAGAGGAACCTCCGGATGAGTACACTCCTTTCAAGGAGGTGGAAATACCACTCAAATACCAAGAGCACCTGCTCTGGTTTAAAGGCGCCCTAAAACATAATGATCACATCACCAGGCTCGGTCCACTAGGTAGACCAGGAGCAACGTGGCCGGTTCTAGCCGGCTACACACCACATCCAGACATTGAAAAAATATCAAAACCAGAACTTTTAACACAGCTTAAAATACTGATTAAAATACACAGACAATTAGTCCAATATGTAATGCGGACTTCAACAGTCCAACCAGTTATTAAGATTCCACAGCTGACCCCTCATCAGGGGAACACAAACAAAATCACACCACAGAACATACAGTCCTGTCTAGGTAAAGTACCCATTAAAAGGGAACAAATTCCATTCTGGTTAGCACAAACAATTACTCAAATAGAGGCGGTATTTCCGGATACCACCCCTGTTGAGAAACACAGAATTCTGACTATCTGTCTTCCAATGGGGATCGCACCACATGTGGAAGACTGTGACACTTGGGGTACAGTTTTTGCTTCAATTTACACAAAAACACATGGTGTTCCGTCCATGTCGGAAATACCAGAGGTGCTAAAACAGATTCAAAGTGAATACGGTCCAGAACCTGCTATAACTCTAGGTATGAAATTACTGAAAGACTTCAAGCAGGTCTCGGCAATATTACTAGCCAACATAAAGGGGGAATCAGCAAATGTGGCAATCCGCCAAAGGTTGAAAGAAACAGATATAGCAGACCAACCATTTGAACTTGCCAGAATCATAGAAAAATCCTATGAAGAACTAGGAAGAGATAGTTTAGGTGGGAAACCAGTGAAACCCCAACTAATTGAAAATCCTGTAAAGGTATTTATTAAAAATAATCTAAACACTTCAAAAAAGAGCTGGGATGGAAATAAACAATCCACTCCCAAAGAAAAAAGACTCCAGTCCAGAGGAAGGTCTCCTCGGCGGAGAGAAAGATCTCCGGACCAAGGACACAAGTCTCCCCAGAGGGAGCCCTCTGAGAAAAAATACAACCTTAGAAATAGGGATAATTTGAAGAAACCTGATAGATATCAAGATATTGATACAAGTCCCTCTCGATCTTTTCAGACTTCCTCGCAGAAATCGGAAAGAAGAGGACGGTCAGAACACAGGGAAGAGCACGTCAAGTCCAAAGACAAAGAACCTGCTCATCAAAGTAAAAAGTTACAATTCCCAAAGAAGAAGGTAGCCAGCATTAAAATAATCAAACATGCCGAGGATCCTGAGGACTCAGCTGAAAAACAGAGAGTGGGCTCAGACAATGCTAGACAGCGCAGCAGAAGTGAGCATAGCTCGCAAGATCCTGATGAATCATCTGGAGACAGTGGACACGAATGAATACATTCAGGTGGAAACTGCAGATACCAGAGTTAGCAAACCTCATAAAATATATGAAATAACTTTACGTATAGAGGGAGATAAGACTAGGAAAATAAGGGGTCTATTTTGGGATAACCTCTCCAAAGGCTATGACATCCTTTTAGCTGAAAAAGACTGGCCACCGGAGTTTGTCAGGGAGTGCCCTCATGGCGAAGAAATGATTATGCCTGCCTTCTCAAATCATATTCCAATACATAGAAAATATACACTTTCAAGAAAATGGGCAGTAGCCCAGGCTCCTGCACTATATAAAAATCATGTGGGATGGGATGAGGACTCTCCTCCTCACAAAATCCAGTTAAAATCTCAACCAACTGCACATAGGCAGTACCCAATTAAGCAAGAAGCTAAAAAATAGGTCAGGGAGATCTTAGATCAACTTGAATACCAGGGAGTGATTGAAACATGCACCTCACAAATGAACAATCCTTTGTTTCCTGTCTCCAAGCCAGATGATTCATATCGTCTAGTTTTGGACTACAGACACCTTAACTCATGTTGCAAAACTTTTGCAGTACAAAACTCACACAGTGCAGCACTAATGAATAGCATAGTGCGCAAAAAATACAAAACAACATTAGACATCTCTAATGGATTCTTTTGTCAAAATATAGCACCTGAAAGCAGATATTTGACCGCTTTCTCAATAAACGGCTCGCAGAAAAATTTCTGTCGTTTGCCACATGGGTTCAAGAACAGCCCAGGATTATTCTCAGCGAGGGTAACAGAGTTACTACAAATATATGATGATGAGGCATTATCTTATGTCGATGACATCTATCTAACAGATGATGACTTGGATACTCACTTGAAAAGAGTGAACACCATAATACTTGGGTTCGCAGCAGAGGGTTACAAATTCAACTTCAAAAAGTCAAGAATTGCCCATCTAACTGTCCTGTTCTTAGGATATGAATTATCAAGTGAAGGCAAAAGCCTGGCAGACAATTTCCTAGAAAAATGTGCTGTAATCCAAGCACCAAGAACGCTGAAAAACTTACAATCAATTCTAGGTTTCCTGAATTTCGGAAGAACATACATTATAAATTACGCAGAGAGGGTTAAACCTCTCTATGACCTAATAAAACCAGATTTTAAAAGAATCGATTGGACTCAAAAACACACAGAAATTTGGAGATCTTTACAAACAGACATGTTAGTTAAAACAAAATTGCAAACACGCGATAACACTCGCAACCTTGTGATTCGAGTCATCCCAGGAAGATGCGGATTCACATACCTAACCTCTAATGAGGGAGAAACTGTACCAATAGCTTATAAATCACATTTGTACACAGAAGCTGAAAAGACATTCAGCATTAAGGAAAACATTGTTCATGTGGTTCAAACAGCTATAGCAAGAGAAAAAGACCAAGCTGACGGCAGACGTATTACAGTCAGAACAGCAGAATCAGCTTTTGAGGCATTAACAAGCTCATGTAATTTACCTACTATGGCATTAAATCCAAGATGGATACAATGGGAAACTTCTCTTGCTACAGACAAAGTAAAATACTACTTTGACCCGGAAATGAAAAAATTAAAATATCTAGAATATGAAAGAGAATATCCTCTGCCAATCGACATTCTGCCCATATGACAGTACGCCTGTGTAATATATACAGATGGACATGCTCAACCCTCAGTTTGGGGAGAGAAAGCATATAACGCCACGTGCGAGATTACAAAAAACGTGTGGCGCGAAGGAAAATTGAGACCTCAGTTTACGAAAACACACTCAGTGGAAAATAATTCAGAACAACAGACTGAAATAATAGTGTTAAAAATGGCGCTAGATAATGCAGATCGCGAATTCCCGACACTAATAGTGTGTGATTCGTATTACTGCGTCAAATCATACAATAACGATTTGCAGAAATGGATTCAAAACGGCTACAAATATGACACAGGTGCCACAATCAAGCAAAAATCGCTTTGGGAACAAGTAGTTCTTTTACAGAAAGAACTACCAAGGACTCACGTGATACATTCACTGAGTCATCAGTGTGATGGCATTCACGTTACAGGGAATTCATTGGCTGAGACAGCCACAGCGGAAGCAACTAAATCGGCTTCCGTAGCTACAAAAAAGCGTTCGGAATAATACATTGACGGGGAAACAATGCTGGCGGTAAAAATGTCATCAAAAGGCGACCGCTCAGCGCTACCCATCATGTATCCACTCAATTATACATACATAATCGATGCAAACTCCGTTCCTTTTGCTCAAATCCCTGGAGTGGGGGATCGAGTAATTCCAAACACGAACAGGAGAGGCTTGTTAATAGCAGACGCACATATGGGTGAGGGTCTTAGACACCTTAAGCTTAAGGATTCTCTGGAAGAATTACAATCAACATACTGGTGGCCAGGAATGAGCCTGGAACATCACATATTCGCAAAAAACTGTCCAAACTGCAACAGAGATCGCAGTGGTGAGCGAGACGGTGTATTCCCGTGGCTTTTCGCCCAATAAGGATTAGGCTATCGACATAAAAAACCCAGTAGGAATAATGCGTCACATTAACATTTAGAGACTATTTTCACTTATAATGTAGACCCCAGCTCTTGGCTGACATCTGAACTATTATACAAAGATTTGCGAGTCTATAATGGCATATACGCTAGGAGCATGCTACGTTCTGACCAATGTCTTGACCTTTAGCTCTCGAGCTTATAGGGGGGGCATGGCCAGCATGAGCATTACATTGCGGGACT
Source organism: Lissotriton helveticus (assembly GCF_964261635.1). Classification (NCBI taxonomy): domain Eukaryota; kingdom Metazoa; phylum Chordata; class Amphibia; order Caudata; family Salamandridae; genus Lissotriton; species Lissotriton helveticus. The sequence goes on from NC_136064.1 coordinate 66,846,143, forward strand.
CTTGTCACTTCCTTCCTGAGGGAAACGGGATGGTGGAAAGAAAAAACCAAGGCATAGAGCAATCTATAATGGCAAAGGTATTAGGTTCGGGAGCTGGGTGGGTCAAACATTTAATAAGTGTCCAACGTAGTCTTAATAATCTGCCAAGAAATTCTCTGAGAGGTCTCAGTCCGTACGAACTATTGTTTGGGACTAGAATGTTAATCCAGGACCTCGATAGTCAAACTTCAGTGGTTAAAGAAAAATGCTTTGATATCAAAGATCGTTTGGCTATTTTACAGGACTTAAATGAAAAAAGAAAAGACCTGAGCAACATTAAGTTGAAGCAACAGCCAACAGCCACTGAAGAGAAACCACCTGTCCCAGCAAGGCCTGTCTGGATTCCAAAAATCGGGGATCTGGTCAGAGAGAAGATCGCGGTAAAGAAGGAATTTGGGCCTTCTTACAGAAAAGCAGTTCCTGCCTTGTCTGTCAACGGGACAAGATCAGTAGTATTACCGCCCCTTGCTGGTAAAAAGGAGAACCGAGTTGTATCCATCGACCTGGTTAAACCACAATCATGTGGCCGATAACAAGTAGTAGGCCAAGTGGACTCCCAAAAAGTAGTAGAACACCAAAGTTTGCTACAACCACAGAGGTTCAAACTGAGAGACTAATCACATTTGATAAACCTACAGTGAATCAACAAGAACTATGCAACAAAGCCATGGAACTTAAACCTCTTGAAACCCAAATCCAAATCTTACATCAAGAAACACCAGTATACAATGATGTAACCACAGACTATGCTAATGAAACAAAAAAAATTCCAAAAACAAAAAGGAATCCAGAAGCAATTGAAACAATTGACAGAACAGCATCAGGCTACTTCATCAACTTCTATGATTGTTCTGAGGATCCAAGTGAACCTGAGGAACAGCCGACAACAAAAACACTTAAAGACAAAGCAAAGGAACTCTTTCATCAACTAAAAGAAACCTATCTGATTTCTCCATGGATTGAACTTTGGGTGGCACAAGGTGTATTTATCCTCATACTTTGGCTCATCATGGTAATATGCTTGGGACATTTCATTGAGGGAAAATATGTTACAAGGGACACAGCAAGTCAGAACATCAACTTGGTCCTGAAACCACACAAGTCTTCGCATATCGAGAAAAGAGAACTTTCTTCAGTGAACTTCACAGCCAATCTTATACCCGGTGGGGTAGCATGGGACAAAACTGATTACGAAATCTATGGTCTGGTTGAGCTCCTGAAATATCCTCATCAATTCAAGATTTCATTGAGTGACTTTGTAAAACCAAGCACATTCGCTGATGATTGGGACTTTGAAAGTATTAATGATATGATGTCAGATCTAGTGATGTCAGCTAAATTTACAGAACATGACTATTTACAGGGTTCATCTAATTATGACCAGATGTATTGTTACAACCACTATGGTCACCATTATCTGCATAAATCTGCTCAACCTAGAAATGTTTTTAATTATAATCAATGGGAACATTGTGCAACTCCACCAAAAGGCAGTTCAAAAACATTTCATGAAAAGTTTTCTTATTTCTCAGGTTTTAACACAAGTAATGCAGAAACATTTTATTTCAAATTGTTAAATAAGACAGGAATGAAAACTATGCTTACAAACACAAAATTAGTCTATTCAGAGACATTTTTTGAAAAAATGAAAACATTTGGTTTTGATTTCTGGAACAAAAATGTTGAAACAAAGAAAATCTGGGGTACAAGAGATTGGCAAGTGCAAGGTATAGAATCATTATTTAGAGCCTGCATAATCCCAGAACATATTATATTTTTGAATGATACAATTCAACAGACAACCTGTCTTGGCCTAGCCAAAATTAAAGACTTGAACAAACCGTCTATTCCAAAACCAACTCCTGAGAGTAATAGCACTACAGATGTTGAAATAGACGTATCCCATATTTTAAACCAAAACAGAACACATCCTGATTGGAAAAAATGGTTGATCTGGCCCACAGACACAAATAACTGTCAAGATAGATTCCTGAACAAAATACAAGGGTTCACATTGACCAGGCCAGACCCTAGATACTCCCAGAGACAACATCCAGGGATTGTAACTACTTACAGTGTAGGGAAACTCTGCCTCGAATGGCTACAAACATCCTCACTGGTTGAAATTAAGCAACACTTGACTTTACTTAAAGAAGGTGCTGACTTGCGTGATTTCATTATGGGACCACGCAAACAGCGTCAAAAACGTTTCATAGCGGCCTCTATATATGCAGCTTACAACGAAGCTTGGAAAGAAACTCAAATTGAAACAGCAGAGAAAATACGGGAAATTGACTGTGTTAATTTGGAAAAATCACTTTCTGTTGTGGACAATGGGTTAATGACTCTGTCTTCCAGAATATATTCACTGGACAGTATTGTATCATCTGCAATCGATATAATAGAGCAAGACTTACTGATGTTGCAACACGGTCAGTCCCAATTACGTTCCATTGTACAGCTTGGCTGTACGTTACAAAATCTGCATTCAGGATACGTGCCTTGGCATTTAATCAACACAACGTCACTATTCAGTATCTTTAACCTTACTGATACACAAATCAGTTTGGCACAGAAGGGTGCAGAGTATACAATTCTGAGCATTGAAAAACTTGAGAGATTACCATTGACAATGTCAGAAGGACCTGTCATTGAATGGATAATACATGGGATAATAACTATTACGATAACGACTTTCCAGTTTCGATACTGCCAAAAATATATACAGGCAGGCCAGTATGAAAGGTTGGGTAAAGGATACATTAAGTCAACATGTAACTTACCTTATACACCCACATGTTACAGTAATAAAGGACAGAGTGTATTTCTTAGTGGTAATACTTGTGAGAAATCACTAAGTGGTATACTTCTGTGTCAGGGTATAAGTTTACATGGGGCCTGTGAAGGAACTTCAAATAACCTTTCTTGTCACCAGCTCAGCACACCTGCAACACGAATAGAACCATTCTTTAAAAGACTTTCTAACGGGAGTTACATTCTAATTGTAGATCACAGATGTTGTGGCTTGCTGCCAGGAAAACCTTATCTGGTAAGCGTGACTACCAGGGTCATTTGCTGTGAGCGAGTATTGTTCCCAAATGACACCCCAGACAGGGAGGGAAGGTTATGGCCCAGTTTGAAAATCTCTTCTATTCGAATTGATACTTTAAGCAGAATGAAGACTGTGCTCCTACAAACGCCAACTCATTTGACATCATCAAAAGAAACGTATGATCTCCAAGTTGCAAGGACAACGGATGAGATACATGCATTATTATCAACGAATTGCCCCCTACACTTCGCAGAAATGCTGAACGAAATCTTAAATATTTCTGATACAAGTGGTATCGTAAGTGTATTTAAGACAGTTTTTTCGGGACTGCTAACCCCATTTAAAGCAGTCCTGGGTATTTTTCCAAATATCGTCCATTCCATCTTTGGCGGACTTCCTCTCCTGTTGGGACTCGTAGCAGGCATTTTATTTTTGCTACTCTTGCTTCGTTATGGCAAGCCATGTCACAGACAAGACTCCAGCAACAATGGAAGAAACGATCCTAGCTATACGCTACCGGGACCGCATAACTAAAGTCCTTGGCTTAGCCCGGCTACGAGATCTAAATATGACCTGGTTTCTTTCATTCAGACCCATGTGGCAGAATTGTGTTATGCCTGTATTAAGGTGCATGCTATGCGGCGAAGAATGCATGTTGGACACCTGTCTTACACTACAATCAGAAGTACCATTGGATGCAGATACTTTGTTGGGCCCAGTAAAGGCTCATGCATTGTGCTGTCCCCAGCGGCTACCTATCCTGATGACGGCATTCGTGGAGACTTCACCACTACGATTGAAGGGTAGTGAAGTACAAGATGAAAGCAGCATCGACCAGGTACGACCTTCTGTAAGCAGTTCTGATCGAACCATCATTGAAAGCGAACATGCTCATGACTGCATGGTAGCGACATTTTCCAACCTAGTCGAACTTTCACCAGAAGCTGTAGACTGTTTTTTCGAGAGTCTGTCTGAAATGATGTTTTCACCAGAACAGAGAGAATGACTTTAAACAAACTTGTACACAGCGTTCCCTGAACTCTGAATTTGGCCTTCAGTTTTTGAAAACAAAGTGACTGTGAACTATTTTTTCTCTTCTCCCCTGAAAAGCGAAAACTTTTTTCCAAATCCAAAATATTTACCTTTTTGGCACTTATCTTCTGCTTAAAGTAAAACTATTCTTAGAGAACAGAGCTTCTATTCTTAGGAACTCTAGAAACATTACATTACCTCAACCTCTAGCTTATATGCAAGTAATTGTATTTATATGTGATGAGATGGTCTCGCAATTTTTTCTGTATCAAGAGCCATTTCATGTGTAATTTCGCAAATCATTCATGCTGATATAAAATGTGCATCTCCTTTTTGAATGATTATACTGCTTGAATGCATACAGTACCTATACTCATTTCGTGTATTTCGCATACGCCATTTTTCAAATGCAAAAAATGTATTTTGGGGTGGTTCGGTATACACATGCACTGTTAGTTATGTTTACTATTGCTTAGGTTAGTAAATATGTACATAAAATCGTGGAGTGGGTGTAGTGTGTTTATCTAGGTACCTATATTGATACTCCTATTTCTGACCCTTGACCGGTTATTAATTCACTAATGTCCATACAACGGCACAGAAACCCGTTTTTAGATTAGGTCATAGCGCATGCTGTCACATTAGGCAAGCACTATTCCTCCAGCCCCCTAGAAAGCACACCGAGTTCTCAAAACAAACCAAACCTCCAGCAGACCTGGGAAATCCCCCGCAGCTATTGTTTTGATTTCGCTCGAGAACTCCTGAAAAGAATGTAAGAACGACCAGTCCTTATGACATTCTTACTGACGTCTTATGTCCATCCCTACGTCAAACTCGGCACCTTTCAGGTATAAATATACCGACGCTGCCCTAAGCAACGACACGGTGGTGATGAGCTTGGAGCAGCGCTACTTGCCGGAGAGCCCAGCTGATGTAGGAAGCCCACGGACGCTGCCCCTCCCTTTTGACGCACTGAGGGAGACGCTGCCTTTTCTCCTGCCGGGAAATCCAGCCTCCTGCATTTCCGTCTTACCTTCGCGGGTAACTGGGATACCGATTCCTGAGAGACAGAGATACCAGACCTCCTGCCTTCTAAATCCCAGGTACTGAACTGACTAACCCCTTACAGAGAATTCTTGAGTCAGATTCTTGGCAAACCCAACTTAACTTAAACTGCTACTTACTTACTCCATACCACGTATTAGGCTTAGGTCAGGTACACCGGGGTAGGCGTAGTTAGAAGCACCAGTTGAGTACGATTAGTCAATGTATATATGTATGTATAACTTTTATCCATTTTAAGTATCATATGGCTAAGAAACCATATCAATGCTTTTACAGTATTATTTTATAATCCTGATTTTACTGTATGCACTTTACTTAGCTATAAGTATTGCAATAATAGCGATTCATTTCTCTTGTATGAGAAAAGAGACTGATCAATAAATAACTCCTTTTTTTTAACACACCCGTCTCTTCTTTTCTCTACAAACTGGTGGAACTAAGAATGCACGTACTGACTGAGTAAAATGATTGTCTTTTGTTTTCACACGACTCTAGAGATATACTCTTGATTAGGGAGAGCAAAGTTGTCATGTTCTATGGTTGTCAGAAACTAAATCCCTTCTTGTCTATCCAGGGAGGTTAAACTCCTCTTTGCCTATTCGAGAAAGTTTCTAGTGAACTCTGAGCTAGCTGGCACACACAAAACTTTAAGTCTAATATCGTCAGTAGAAGACCTAGTTAACCTCTGTCCTACGTTTATACTATTGAAGATATTATTCCAATGCATAGAGCCTATTGGGAATATAGGAACTACACTACAGTTTGATCTTGACCCAGGTGTTGGTGTGTAGCATTATCAGCTGCTGTAGGAGTGGCCGGGGGAGCCCCCATTTTTCCAGCTTCTGCCAAAGTTTACTCCAATCTACGTGTTCGAACGTGGCTCTATGAAGCATAGAAATAATGAGCTCTTGGTAGATTTTGCCGCGTCTGTCAGAAGAGTTAGCGCCATGATGTTGGTCGTTGTGCCCTGGCCACTGCGGAATCCGGTTTGGTTGGCTGGGATGATGTGATTTAAGGTTGCCCAGGATGTTAGTTCCTCCAGGATGAGGCCCGCGTAGTACTTTGCCTCTGTGTCGATTAGGGCTATAAGTCGATAGCTACTTGGGTTGCTCCTATCACCCTGTTTGTAGATCAGGCTTATTATAGAGCCTCTCCAAGTTGTTGGACTTGTTGCTGTTTCCCTAATTTCCTGGAAGACTGGCACCAGAGTGTTGCTTCAAAAGTCGGCGTCTTGCTTGTGTATTATTGGCGGGATCCCATTGGCCCGGGGGTGCCCTCGAGTTTGCCTTTTGAGATTTGTGTCCTGATCGTAGCCGCTAATGCTGCATGTATTTTTTCATCTCTGTTTTCAATCTAATGAGGGCCCCATGGAACCGTTAGCAAGAAAACCATTGTAGTCACACTTTCGTCAAAGGAGTTTTCTCTCCTGATTACCAACGCATTTGAAGCGAACACTCCAAAGGCCCTCACTAGTTTGAGTTAATTAGGCTCACTCCCTTGCCATGCACAGGCTTGTCATTAATGATGTCATTTCAGATGTTACAGTCATTTTTTAATGAGGTCATGGACCTGTAATGAGTGATGTATTATCGGCGGTAATTAGTAGTGCTTTGCAAAGGTGTGAATTATAGCTACTTTAGGGCTCGAGTTACAGTTACTTGAGATAACTATAACTGGTAAATTTCAGTGGTTTTGGTTGTTTAAAATGGAATGTTTTACCTGACATTTTCACCTAATTACAAAGTTCCTTTAACCTATCTTTTTTCAATTAATTTCGAAGTTTTTTAAATAAGATATTACATGCATAATGCCAACCTCATGCCAGGCCAGGCCTTGCGTCAAACCCTCACAGGCAACCAACCCCACATCATAAAAAAAATACTTGGTGGTGCCTTGCCTCATCTAGGGACATTACGAGGTTCCCAAAAAAGTTTAAAGAGCCCTTGCAGGGTGTTATGGGGCACTCTTTCAAGGAGCAGAAAATAATAACTGGGCACTTTTTTGGTGTATTTTTATTTTGGGGGTCCCAGTGTCTACCCGGAACACCCAGCTCCTTATAGTTTGTTGGGAGACACAGGGGAGTGCAAAGGCCCCCACGGTTCCCCCGACTCCCCTGCCCCCACCCATCCTGGGTGCTGGTTGGAACTGGTAATTCTTTCTTTCTTTTTTTGTGAGGGGATGTGTATCCCCCTTTCCTGAGCCTTTTCAGGACCTGGGCACCTCTTCCCCTGGATCTGTATTCTATTTTTAAGAAATGTTGAAATGTAAAAAAAGGTTTTTAACACCAGGGTGGACCCCCTTTCACCCCCCCCGTCACCAGCCAAGGGGGTCAGTGCATCCCTACCCTGCTCCCTTATATCTTTTCTTACATTTTTTTTCTAAGACTCTGAACTGAGTTCAGAGTCCTAAAATGGTTCTCACCACTTCGTTGTTGATGTGGCAGCAGCCAATCACATCTCATCTTTACATCTTCAAGCTCCACTAATCCTCCCCAGTGTGGAATATACAAGGTTTTGGAGCCTTAATATCTAAAAGGCTACTGAGCAGATTTACACCACAGTGCAAAAACACGCTTACTGGACTAAGATTTTGCTTTCTGCCAAATTTGGTGTATATCAGAATGGGAAAAGGATGATTTGGGACCTCCCTTTTTCTCGGCCCTCTCTTGACGAATTGGCGAGAAACTTTTTAGAAAGGAGCTGAGGTGGATGTGATTTGTTTTGGAAAGTTTTGTGAAGATTTGTAAAATGGGGCCAAATTCTTAAGCAAACCAAAAAAATGCTTTTCTTATGGAAACGTAGTCCTATCTATAACTTCCCAGTGGCAACTGCGTAACATTCCATTCCTAGGAACATTCCTGCATTCCACTGCTTTGTAGCCAAAACATGTCATCATAGACACATGAAATAAATCCTTTCTACTGCAGTGAGCAAATTAACTAAATATGTAATTCATATATAACATTTACAATATTATTTCAAATAACATATTTTAAAATATGTTAGTAAATTTATTGTAAAGTTTGATAAACTATAAATAAAATCCCTACACTTTGCCATAATGAGATCGCCACCTAAAGATTGTGCAGTCCCAGGGTGGTAAAGTATAGGAAAAAGTTAAGAAAAAAGTTCAAATATAAAAGAAAAGTACAAATATTTTATGTTACATATTAATGTAAATTAATTTGATATATTTATTTTGACTTGAGAACAAAACAAAAACAATTGCTACAGTAATAATATGATTTTGAATGAAATCTTGAAATAATATAAATATATTATATACATTAAAAAGCTTTTTTCTGAAGTTAAAATTACAAATAGATTCCCACCTAAAGTTAAAAAAAACATTATATTTATAATGCCATAATCATTATTAAATGTGATGTAATGTATTATTCAATTGTAATTTAATTATAGTTTTATAAAAATGTATGTGAAATTAATTTATAAATTCACAAAAGATTGTTAAAATATTTTATCAATAAATACTAAATATGTTTTATTTTTAGATGTTTTAAACTTTTTATTATATTTAATTCTATTTTTAACTATTTTAAATAATTTAATTTAATTGAACACTATTTCATATGGGGGTTTATTTTAAGACCCTCCAGTCATTATTTTCAGTGGAAGGGTGTTGCAGTACCAGTGGTTGGCCATGTGTGGTGCTGGAATTACTTCAGCACTGACCTGGAGTATTTTACCACTGTTTTAGTCCCATTTTGGCTGTAGTAACTTTAGAAGTGCAGTTTGTGAATAACAATCGGCTTAGTCTTTTGCATTAGTGTCCTCAACTCCTTCCCTAACTGTACCTAACTCCTTCCTTAACCCCTTCCATTTAGAAGTAAGTGCGTTTATCCGCCACTGCCCCTGGTCCCTCCTAAATTTGCTACAAAGGGCCTCACTACTATGTCGGTCAGAAAGGCTCAGAACGACAGTCAGATTTTTGTAACTCGTGTCAGAACCCATGTTTCCGACCGACTCTGACACATTTTCGACCAACCGATTAAGATGGAAGGTAACCAATCAGCCATTCCGAATCAGTTACGACCAACATTCGGAAAATTTAAGTCGGTCGGAGCAGAATCGTACAGCTCTATGGACCACATTTCTGACCTACGTATTACGTTGACGGATTCGAACAGCCTTTCCAAATCGGTCTGTCCGACACGAAATGGCTGTCGGAAACAGACTTTGGGGGCCTGTAGCAGACCTGCCTTCACCCTGAGGCCTCCGGTTTGGCCCATGGTTCACCTCTTTACAAAAATGCACAGTGTGGCAGGCACCATGGGGTGCCTGTGACAGGGTGCACGGTTTTCCACAACTACCCCTTTTTTCAATGGGAGCCTGTGTTGTTGGTCGGAACACAGACTCCCATTAAAGTCAGAGGGAGTCTGACCGGACGGTGTTCGGAAACATCGTATTCCGTCGGTCGGATTCGTTGAACCCAAGTCGGTCGGAACCAAGTTCGTCAAGGAGTCAGTTGGATTGCTTTCCGACTGACATCAGAATGAGGCCCTAAGTAGTAAACTTACATGTGTGAGCATCTCCTCATAGTAAAGATAGGAGAGGCAAAGGTGGAGATCTACACTTGTGGATATTTGAACTCCTATTGTAGTATTACTTGATGTAAATAAGAGTTTCCTTTGGCCTTCTGTATTTGAAGCCCCCTACACTCTCCAAGAATAAAACCCTGTGCTCTCTATGCTACATATTCTGTTGATCCTAGGTAAGCACAAAGGATAAACAATGTTACTTAAAGATGAACAAACAAGGAATTGCCTTAGCCTTTTTGGTTAGACAACGTGGAAATCATTATATCCTGTATCCTGAACAGGGTGGTCTAGAGCAGAGCTGTGTCCAGGATGAATGGAACCATGTCAGTCTTCCAAAAAAATGTAATAAATCTAAATACTAGAACATGTTAAGTGAGCCATTGGCTATTCGGAATATATGACATGCTCTGATATACGTGAACTTAGGTTGGTCTCCATGGTCTAGTGCAACTTGAAATACATTGGAGCACCAACAGAATAGTAAAATAGGTGAGGACTTCTTAAAACAGTGGCAAAAGTTCACTCTTCAATGTGGCTTATTGGAAACCTTAGCAATTACACTTATAACATGTACTTCTTCCGCTCTGGTTAGAAGAGCTATCAGGTAGATGCATCAAGCATTTTTGCGAGCGCAAACGGTGCGAATCGCAAAATTCGGCCGTTTGCGCCCACAAAAATGGCATTTGAGATGCATCAAGGGTTCATGCACTCACAATTTAAGAATTTGCAAATAATTGCGAGTTCTCAAATTGCGATTGCATTTAAGGAATTGCAATTTGCGATTCCTTAAATGCAATGCAGGAACCATTCCAAGATTGCGAATTCGCAATCTGTGTCCGCTATTTACCGCGAAGTCTAACTACGTGGTAAGTAGCAAAAACGTAGAAATATGCACTTTAGTTGTATGTTACACACACACATGTCCTTGGGACATGTGTGTGCGTAACACCAGTGAACATTACCATTTCAGGGGTGCAACAGGGTGTCATTTGAACACCCTGGCACCCTTGAAATTGCTTCCTTATTTGTGATTCGCTAATTGCTAATCGCAAATAAGGAATGACTCCCCATTCATTTAGGCCCATAGGAATGAATGGGAAAGCCATACCTTATTTGCGTTTAGCAATTAGCGAATCGCAAATAAGGAATCAGTAGAAATCGCAAAAAATATTGCGATTCCTACATGCATCCCGTTTTGCGAGTCTTTAATAGCAAATCCTTAAAATTCGCTATTAAGGACTCGCAAAACATGACTTTAATGAATCTGGGGGTTAGTTTCCAACAGTGGAGCCTATGCTAGCTCTGTTAGTGAAAAACGTTTAACCAACAGTCTGTCTGACATTTGACCATTAGTCAATACACCTCACACCATACTCCCTATTTAAGGGGTTATTCTAGGCTTGACCAGGAAACCAAGAGCATGACCCCCATGCACAGAGAAAACAAATCACAGCATATCAGGGTGCAATTTGTTTAAGCATATTTTACAAACAAGTAAAACAAAATTACTTTACTGAGCACTAGTTTTAAACCTAGTGCCCACTCAGCAAAGCTTCAGTTCCTACAGAGGAAGAGCCACTACAATGGTATATTTGTGTTGTGCTGTTCGGAGGGAATATGGGGCAGCTGACGGCTACATCTGCTAGGGACATTCTTGTGCTGTTCGGGGATTTCTCTCTTGACCCGATTGTGATGTGACCCAACAACTCTAAGGCCAGACAAACACTAAAGATTTGTAATACATGTATTAAAATAGCCTAGGGATTTATGATGTGTGCAAAACCATTTGAGTCTCCTTTGAGTGAGTTCTAGAACCATCTTTAAATTTTAAGAAAGTTCCAGAACTTTCCTTACATTTTCAGTCCAAGATGGAGGAACGTCCTTTTGTACACTTCCTCTTTCAGCTCTTTATTAAGAGCTTCACAACTGCTTCTTCTTGTGCCGCAATGCACTCGAAGTCCCGGGCTCACCTTGCTCCAGTGTTTTGCTGGGAAGGTGTTCTCAAGCTCGCTATTTTCTTCAGTCCTTGTTGAACTGGCTCCTGACAATCACCAGTAGTGACTGACTCTTTCGTCCTTGGTCCCTCTACCTAGTCCAGGTTTTTTTTTTGCAGTGCTGCTTTTTTCATCATTTTTGGGTTCCTTCTCTCAGACAATGCACACATTGTCTGGGAGAAGATTTGGAGGACAAATGGATTGGTCAACCATAATTCTGATGATCCAGTACCTTTTGGTAGCATCTACTCCTTATCTGAGTCATAGAAAGAAGTCCCCAAGTACATGGAAGAAATTCTTCAAAATGATCTTTGCTCCATCCTCCTCTCCCATGTTCTTGCACTGAAAGAGCTCTGCCCTTGTATTGGCCATAGGGACCTGTGAGGATTGTGGTGTTTTATATGGTATGGTTATGCGGCCTTACCGTGTAATACACTCACAAAACTGTTTTGGGTCCAGTCAAGCTCGTTTGTAAAACCTTTAACTCAAACCTGGGTAGGTGTGGCTTCGATCATCAAGGCTTAAACAAAGGAACTAGTGTAAAGCATTTAGAAGCACCAAACAATAAAACAAGAATGTCACACAACACAGAAGAACTCTGACACCAATTAACAAAAATAGATTATATGTGTATGAATTTCTAGACACTAAGATGAGCAAAAACCACCAGAGGGTTCTGAAGATATAAATTTTAAGTAAAACGTAAATCTCAGATTTTTAGTCCAAAGCGCAAAGAAGCATTGGTAATCATAAAGTTTATAAACTTTTGAAAAGTTTGAAAGAGATGTGTGCTACTACTCTGGTCCAAGTGGCGCGACCAAATCCAGCAGAGAGAAGTTCAGAAAATGTGGATAGTTACCTAGCCACAAAATGTAGGAAAGTAGGATCTGCTTTCATGGTTACCCCCAGTGTTTGCTTGGTGTCAGTATGTTTTTTACCTATACTCACTGGGATCTTGCTAATCAGGATCCCTGTCACTGTGCTTCCTCCCTAAATTGACCATGGTAAGTATGTTTGTACATCCACAATTGGCTACGGGTGTACCCATGTAAGTCCTAGTATATAGTACTAAGGTACCCGTGGCTTAGGTACACCAGGGGTCTCCATGGGCTGCAGAATGTATTGTTCCACTCATGGAAGTCCACTTAAACTGTGACTACTGGCTTGGCTTTGCAGCCTGTGTGAGTTGGTGCTTGCACCTTTCATGACAGCTATACGTTTCCTTATACCTGAAGTCATTGCACTTAAAACCTATAAGTCACCCCTATGGCAAACGTGTTCAATCCTGAGGGCAGGGTGCTCGGTTATAAGTGTGAGGGTGCCCCTGCATGAGCAGGACACCTCTACAAACCCCGGAGTTGATTTTTAACTCTGGGTGAATTTTGCAGATCTGCGGTCTGCGAATTTGCGTGAAATCGCAAAAAAATCCGCGAATTCACAGATATTCCCACGAACTCGTGAATTTTTTTGCGATTTGCACTCTACTCAACTGGAGTACTTTTTACTGGCTAATCAGTAAGTGCTATCTTGTTGGGTAAATGTATAGTGCTTTTCCTACACTGCAGCTGCGTAAAGGGCCAGAAGATTTGTCTCCACTGACCATGTGTGACTGTAACTTTGCCACCGCACCAAAAGGCGCCGAGGTCCCTTGAGTGAGCTGTCCATCATAGTTGGGATTGGGAAAGGGCAGGAAGACGTTTGATAACGCTAGTGTGTGGTGCGGGGCTTATATGCGTGTTCACATGCCACTTGTGTATAAGGTCATAGAGCGAGCAGGGCAGCAGGTGAGGAGAAAGCAGCCTCCTGGTCAAAGGGACTACACGGGGGTTGCGCTCGAGAAACTCAGGGATTCAAAGACCTCCCTCGAGCATTACAGCTAATTTTTGACGGTAGATATGGGGTTAAAGCACACTTGCCCAGCCTCGACCGTGCTCACTAATGTTACTTTGGGTTGCCTCCTGCCACATTCAATAATTGTGATGGTGGGCAGGGGGGTTTAGGGGGGGGTCAAAGAGACCTCAATGAGGGCTCCGTCTAGACCTTCCAGTGTCGCTACATAATCTTGGCCTCTTGTCATTCTCTGGCTCAGCAGCCGTGCTGGCTCAAGCTGAGTAGGACTGGAGGGAATGATGAGGCTGGTAGGTCCTTGCAGCCCGTCATCCTTCTGAGGTCGATAAAAGTAGGACCATTGATTTAGAAAACAATAGACCTCTGTTATCTGTCAATAGCACCAGGAGACCTCCATGCAGGGCACCAGTCGAGGGTACACGTGGGTAGTCGGAGTCTACTTACTTTTTCCCTGGGTGGATGCCGTCTACCCAGTAACATTATTGGGCCCCACAGAAATATGCTAAACACGTCCCGGTGTAATTTTCAGAACCCATACATATTCAGCAGCGCCTGCACGTTGTCTGCTTTCATTTGGAGCAGCAACAAGCAGACGGGAAGGGGCCTTATAAAATTTCAGCTGGGCCCATAACAAAGGCCAACATTAAGGGGTCATCACGCCTCTTTTTGTTGGACTATCATGGCTGGGAGCTATCTGGAGCATCACACCTAAATGCAATAGAGGTGAAACAAAGGCACACACCTTATTACGTCACACGTACTCAATAGAGGCAGGCTTTTGACTTTGTTCAGTCCCTTCATATAAGAGATATGCATGCACTGTAGTAATTGGCAGATGTGTTGGTTTGTCCCAGTATTTTACAAAAATAATTTAAATACCACTATTTATTTTTATTTATTTTATAGCGCTACTCATCCCAATGCAGGGTTTCAGAGCTCTTTACATTGCATGTAACATTGTACATTGTCAATTGTGTAAATCAATGTGCACAATGTGTTACATAAGACAGTGGTAATTTATGAACTGCAAGTAATAAAAGGATCTCTGTGTTTAAAGCTGTAACTCACATTACACATTTAAATAAAGTAATAATCTGTCATCTGCGTGTTACATAATATGCTTTGCAGGAGACTTATTGACCCTCTATGGTACTTTGATTAAAAAATGAGACGAGCAAAAAATAGACTTCTCTAGCAAATATGTCACCCTCCAGAGTTATCCAACCATTATTATTATTCCCTGAGATTTATTTGGCGTACACAGATCTCTGCAGCAGGTGCCTTAACTCCATATGATATTTTAAAATGCAGACTTTGTAAACAAGATTTACCGCCATGTGTCTCCTCGTTGCCGATTTTTTTGCGGCAAGTTTAAAAAAAGTAAATGTATAAGTTGAGTCCCAGATTTTACACCATGGATGTGTCACTTTCTTGGCACCACCCTGGCGCAAAATCTAATTTGTTAAATATTGTAATATACTCAAGTGCACTCAGGATAGACCTGCTAAACATATGTGTGAGGTTTTAGGATCTGATGTCACTTCTTGCGATGCCACTTGCTGTGAGGTCATGGGTTGTGATGCCACTTCCTATGATGCCGCTTGTGTTCTCCTGCGCCGTGATGTCACGCGCCGTGATGTCACACACTGTGATGTCATGCATCATGATGTCACTTGCATACTGCCTCGCTTGGTTATTCCCCCTCTTCTTTTTTTTAGGACTTGTGCCCTGTCTTCTGGGTGTGAATGCTGCATTCTAGAAATGCGCCTGTTATGTTATGAAACATCTGAAGATATGTACTACATTGATCGACTTTCCCTATGTGCATTCTAGACACATGGGTTCTGATCCCAGCTTCCGCAACTTGGCCACAATGTGTAATCCTCGTCAAACTACTCCTTCTTACTGTGCTTCATTTTTGGGTCTCGCTGGAAATGCATCCGTAAGGATGCATCCAGCTGGAGACCAGTAGCGATCACTCTGGGGGGAATGACGGACCAGAGGGTGCACAAGCTTTTTCTCTCCTGGATTCGTGTGCGCGAACGCGCACGTCGCGTCCCGCGCCGTACACATCGCAGACAGACACTCGCTCACACACACACCCCCCCTCCCCCACAGTCACACACATGCACTCCAAGACACACACACACACACACGCACGCACGCACGCACACACACACATACACAGGCCGCCTCTCCCCCCCCCGCACGCGCGCGCGTACATGCTTCCCCCCCTACCCCCCCGCCGCCGCCGCCACTCAGCAACGCACTCACCGGCTTCCTCTCCTCAGCTGCAAGGCCCGGCAGCAGGACTCTTCTTCCCTCCTTCGGCACCGGGGCGCAGGGTAGGCTCCTGCCTGCTCCGGTGCTCCAAACACGGCTCCAATCGCGGCTCTTCCGTGGGAGGCGGGGTAGGCTCCTGCCCTCCTACTTCCTGTTTCCTGTTGTCGCGCCGGCCTGCCTGACTTCCTGGTCGCAGGCCGGCAGAGTAACGAGGATGTTTTGCGGTATTTATTTATTTATTTAATTATGCATTTTTATATAGCGCAGACTTTACCCGAAGGCGGTATTTATTTATTTATGTATTTATGCATTTTTATATAGCGCGGACTTTACCCGAAGGCGGTATTTATTTATTCATATATTTATGCATTTTTATATAGCGCGGACTTTACCCGAAGGCGGTATTTATTTATTCATGTATTTATGCATTTTGAAAAACGAATCTGACTTTGTGTATTGTAACTGGTGCTCTTGTACAGCACTATAATGCCCCTAGGCTGAGTTCGCACTGTATATACAACTGAAAAAAAGAAAATCATGAGGTACGGCTTAGGTTTATTAGGTACGCCAATGTACTGCCCTTATGTTAGTCGGGCTCGCTCCCTTGTTAGGTAACAATCATCCCCAACTTTTACGCCTCCCCACTTTGAAATGTCACCAGCCGCCACTGCTATTATCTTTCTTTAGAATATATATCTATTTCGAGCCCTCCCACTTTTTACCACTGGTTGAGTTCATCCTCACTCTCATTTCTTTTCTTCCATCGGTCAGCGGCAGCTGGTTTCATTGTGCTTGTCTTGCTACAAACAGCTTTGGAGGATTTGGGTTTCACCTTCTTTATATTCAATGCAAGCCCCAAAGCACTTCAGCTGAGTGTGGTTTACAACTCGAGAGGTGTAAGGACGTAGCACAGCAAGACTTGCCGCTGATTTTTCTCCGCTATGCTGCCTCTACCCGCTTCTAGATTGCTCACTGCGTATCACTTGTTTTTCACAAATCTAATACTTCAGTGAGGATATCTCATCTAACTTTCCTGTCTAATGTTTATCATTTGGGGCAGAGACAACACTATGCTAAGTGTTTGCAGAGAGTGCGCGCCTTTTATTATTACACAATAATGTACACATTTATTTTAAGACAAAAGATGTACAATATATTTTTTATTTCGTCTATAACGACCATCCACCAAATCTACAACGGAGACAATATTTAACAGAACTGTGTGTAGATAATGCATTGGTTTTTTTCTCTGAAACCATGACTGTATGCGTGATCCCCTCCTTCGAGCCCCCGCCCCCTCAGATCCTCAGTGCATCCCAGTTGACGCACTGAGTTGGACATCCCTGTGTTCTGCATTTCATTGTGAAAGACATAACTATACAAGATTGTGTAGAAACAAAATGCTTTTCTACCATAAACTTCGGGGTGAAACTTAAAAGTTGGCATGATTTTTGTGAGTGTGTGTTTTATCTGACAGCACAGTTGTCATTTCATGCACAGTTGCATACACAGGGGCAGGAATGCTTGCTCTTAAAGCAGTGTAACCAGAACAGAAGGGCTTCAGAAACAGACGTGCGTGCACAACAGAGCTGCTCGCCTTTTAATTCACTTGCAAGAACTGGAGACATGATTTTAGTCTTTTTTCCTCAGTTGTTACATAACTCCTTAATTCGTTCTGGGAAGCACTTGTAATGACGTTCGCCATTAAGAACCGGACGACGATTTCCCAGAGATCTTGCGGGGTCCAGTCCTGTTTTTTCATCCAGTCATCCCGGTTTGAGTCCATAGGTTGACTGGGTTTGCTTAACCCTGTGAAAGGTGAGGGCGAGGAAAGGTGTCCATTCACTCCCAGTACAAAGGAGCATGGAAGTCTATTCACTGGGCTCTGATAGCAGCATGTGGGTCATCCCTGACCCCTGGCCACCCTTGTTGCTGGTAGTAAAGGGCGTTGCAGTGAAAGGGACTGTGCTACGCCACCCTCTCCCACTATAGATTACCCCATGAAGCAGACATCTCAAGCTCATTACATGTGGGTAATTCCTACCGGAAAAAAAATACTGCAGTATGGGAAGGGCTCTCCTACTGGGAGCTGCATCAGGAGGGAAGGTCTATGCCGTGAGCACTGCCATGTGATTGTGCACTGATTTATTTTGATTGCTCAGGCTGTATTAGTGCTGGTGCAATTTCATAATGTAATTTCTTCAATACATTGATTGCACCATTGCAACACTGCACCACTATTTCTGGTGCACATGTGAACTATAACAAAAATTTATCTGGGTTAAAATGATAAGACGAGCCAAATTTGCACATATATTTCTGGATTGCAGAGATTAACTTTAGTAAGATTTTTTACTTTCAACCACACTGCATTACAACATGGCACAAAAATAATAAAGCCAATAGATATTGTATAGGTAATACCTGTAGGGCTATGCCGATGATTGTTCTTTTAAAGTCTTTATAGCTGAGTGTGTGAATGGGTGATATCCTGAACCATGACATACCTCTGGTTACACTTGAGTGTGTTTGGGCTTTCCCGTGAGTCTCTGTGTCTGGCTTCAGGGGTGGCAAGGATCCGTGCTGAGATAGATGGCTGTCTGTATGCTTTTAACCCCGTGCACCATCCCAATCAATAGGATTAAATGCTACCTGGAAGGGGTAAACAACCTTTACAACAAAACTTTTACAACGACCTACCATTACAACGCAACTTTTACAACGCAAACTATTACAACGCATTGCTCTGGGGGGCGCTCTAGGATAGGGAATAGGTTAATTTACTATCCAATAACCTTCCCTACTATCCATGGGGACTGGAGTTGGAATAGTAAATTAAACTATTCATTATCCAGCGCCTAAAAGCATTATGCGTTGTAATGGTATGCGTTGTAAAAACCGCGTTGTAAAGGTAGGCATTCCTGCACTTATATTCGACTGACTTGAAATAGGGCGGTTAATGCCTCACTGTTCATTTGTGGGCACAGCTGTCTGTCACAGAATAAAGTCGTTCTTAGACAGCTGCTGTTCCACTTAATGTTACAAATGCTATAGGTGTCACATTTGTGAAAGTTAAAACTATTGGCATTGTAAATGACAAAGCTATTACTTTAGCTATTACTATAGCTATTTTCACAACCAACACATACATAAAAAAAATGTAATTCACAATACCAATGGCTCAAACTTTCCTAATGCGAGACCTATTGCATTGCAAATGCTTGTTACATATGTGACAACATTAGAGTGGGGGAGACGCTGGTGTGAAACTTTCTAGAATTCCTATACGTGTATGCGTGAACAGACTTCGATACTGCAATTGGAATCATTCGGATGTTTAAAGGGTTCTGCCGAAGGGTGTCAGTTTTATAAAAATGGCACAGCGAGTTGTCATGCAGAGCTGGTTTTTACTTTATCTGAAGCTGACATGTATTGAAATATGCCGCCTACTGCACACAATGCAATGTGACCAAATATCAAATTTTGCCTGATTTCTCGGTTGCAATGTAGTGAGAAAAAAGGCTTTCTCAGAACTTTCTTCTTCAAAAGATGAGCAGAGATGCCAGGAATAAATGTGTAAATGAGTCTCCGGATGCAGCAGGCCTCTGTCAGAGATAGCCTTATATAGGCCACCATTGAGGCGCTGTGACAAGTCCTGGGCGCGCGGCTTCAAAGCGCGCTGTCTCCGGTTTTATCCTGTGTGGATGTCTCTGTGATGGAATCAGGCCTCGTCTGGAGGCTCCCATTCAAGTCACTGCTTCTCACAGATACCACTGTGACAGCAGAAGGGCATTGTAAGTCTAATCCAGTGTTGGGCAATTGCCTGAGAATTGCTTGGGAAAGCGATGTGTTCTTTGTCATCACTTCTTAAGTCCTTCTAGGATGTTTCTAAGTTCTAAAAAAGCCAATAATTGCTCCAAAATTGTGAGTCCGACTGCCACTGTGTGCATTGTGTTTAAAATATTACTTCCACATTTGGAACAACTGAAGTAGTCTTAATCTTGCAGACATGTGGTTTCTGTTACTCTGCCCACTCCCTTAGCTCAGGGAAGGACCCCTACAAATCCCATTGGCTGTTCACCCAGAATGACCTGCCTAATAAATAGTAATTGGGAAGGTCGCTGTTTATAATCCCCTGTAAGGGGCTACAAGTACAGACAGGAACGAATGTATGACGGTACAACGCGTGCATTTACAACGTGTACCGTTACCACGCAGGTTTTACAACGCAAGTCGTTACAACGACTTGCGTTGGGGGGCGCTGGATAGTGAATAGTTTAATTTGCTATTCCAACTCCAGTCCCCGTGGATAGTAGGGAAGAAGTTGGATAGTAAATTAAACTATTCCCTATCCTACAGCGCCCTCCAGCGCAAGTCGTTGTAACGACTTGTGTTGTAAAACCTGCATGGTAATGGTACCACGTTGTAAACGTTTCGTGGTAAAGGATGTTTCCCGTACGGAACAGCAGACCATCATCCGTCTTTGCATTCTCTTGAGGTCAGATGACAATATTCCAAGCGTGGAAAATTTCCCAAGAAGACAACTCTCCCCTTTGTGATTCAGATGCCATCTCCTTTGAGGTGCTAATAACTGACCAATGGTTTGCAACCACAACTGCGGCTGCAAACTAATGATACATGCCATCAGGGTGGCTGCGGACAAATCGAGGTGGGGGGGTTGAATTTTTTTTTAATTAAAATATAAACTTATCTTTCCTGCTGGCCGCAGCAATCTTCTGCTTCCGCGCCGCGCTGCTCCTCTGCTCCCGTCCCAGAATTCAGTTCCCATAAGCATAGGCTCCCAGACCCCACCCAATCAAAGTGCTTCTCCCAGCATGCGTAAAGCGCTGGGTTTAGGCGGAGCGGGCAGTTTTTCTCTCCAGCCGGTTCTGGGATCCTGTGCCCCTGAGCACTAGGATATCTCCAAGGAACAGCATGGAGATATCCAAGTGCGCATGTCGGTTTGGCCAGCCGTGGACACCTGTCCAAACTGACATGCTCACTTTTAAGTCTTATCACCCCTCCCCTCCCCCCCCCCCCCGTTGCTGATGCTGCGGCCTGGCCCTGTCCCGACCTTGGCTCGGCAGGCTAGAATGACAATAATATAGTTTTATTATCATATTGTGTTTCTTCTGACTGCTGCATTCCAGAAGTGGGGGGACACTCTTCCACCATAGCCGAGGAGCCGCCCCTGCATGCCATACAGAATTGCAATCGACGGGGGAAGGCCCTTTCACAACTAATCCTAATTGCAATTTGGTACTGGTCGATAAACCGTTTCGCAATTCAGCAAGGCTTTTCTAACTCACAAAATGGCTTTAATACATACATACAAAAACCAGTCGTGGCCCCTGCAATTAAGAGCGATGGGGCTGGGTGGGGGACATTCGACAGACGATGACGAGGGAAAAGGAATTATTTATTTAATTTTACCTCATAGTCGTCTGTCGAGTCCCCCCCAAACCCAGCCCCACCGCTCTTTCATGCACAAGCCGCAGCTGCTAAAATCCATTTTGCTGCCACAAACCCTGTGATTTTGTAAATCACAAAATGGATTTGTACATTTGGCCCTTTGTCCCTAGTCTAAGCTTCGGAGGTCCTGGATGGCAAAAACACACAGTTTCACCCTGAGGTGAAAACAAAATTGTATGCTATTCGCTGTTTCTGACATGTGAACTGTGGAGGTAAAGTCACTCTGGGTTAATACTTAGGAGTTGAGAATAAGTCCTTTAAAGGTGAATGATGTCACAGTATTTGTGGAAACCGGAGCTGACATAATCAAACAATGGAAGATTCCAGAAATCATATTTTCGGTGACTGTTAGCAATGCATAGCTGGTTAAAGAGAACTGTATTTTTTCTTTACACTGGATGGCCCCTTCAATATTGACTATAATTTTTTAAAGTTTTAGGCATGAATGTAATTAAACATACAAAAAAGTGCAAAAAGAGTAAAGCATTGTATAATTTCTCTAAAAAATAATGATACTCTTCTTGTTTACACTCTTTCCCCAATTGCTTGTCTCAGATTTTTAGGTTTACCTTGCACAGGCGTAACAAAACTTGAAGGGGTCCCCTGTAAGATAAGCTTAAGGGGTCCCTCACACTCACATCAGTAGGGGATGAGGGGTTTTCCTCCGGCAGGGTCAGATTGGGACCAAAATGTGGCCCGGGCGCTCTATAAAAAAGTGGCCCACATTCCCTGCTCATCCCTTTCATGGATCACCAGCTGGTTAGTCTCACTGGAATCTGGCTGGTAATTTTTTGTTATAATTTTGCATAGTATGAAATTGGCCCATAGTCATTGGAGCAATGTACATGAGCACCAGTTACATTACACATTATCAAATTCATTTTCGATATAGAGATGAAGTGATTTGCCCAGAAGCACAGGATGTTGAGCTGATGATGGGACTTCAACCTTGTTTCAGTGTCTACAGCTCTGACCATAACGCAATTTTATGCAGCCCTCTCCTCTCCCCCAACTAGTCCTAATAGACACTGGGGATGAGGTGACAACGCCTGGCTGGTACGGAGGCCACTTCTCTTACCCACCCCCTCCTCAGCCCATTATAGCCTAACAATGGATTTGGGCCCAGATCTCTGTACTGGGGTGAGTGTATGACATTGTTCTGCATTCTGTCAATCAACTGTTGTTTTTGCATTTGTCACCCAAGTGGGAAGGGTATGCCCAGACGTGGGTCCCGTGCTCTCCATGCCACTGGAATCAAGCTATCCTGGCTAAAGGGGGGTGAACCCCCGAAACCGGTCCTAGGATGCTTGTTTCCAGTCCAGGAAGGACCCGGCTTGGCAGTTTGGGCTAGATTGTACCCACGAGGCACAGGGTCAAAACTGATTTGCATATTATTGGGTTCAAACTGGAACGGCATGATGAGCAAAAACACGATGGATTTAGGCCCAGATCTCTGTACTGGGTTAAATGTATGATATTGCTCTGCATTCTGTCCATCAACTGTCGTTTTTGCATTTGTCACCCCGAGTGGGAAGGATATGCCCAGACGTGGGTCCCATGCTCTCCATGCCAATGGACTCAAGCTATCCTGGCTGAAGAGGGGTGAAATCTTGAAACCGGTCCTAGAATGCTTGTTTCCAGTCCAGGGAGGACCTGGCTTGGCAGTTCGGGCTGGACTGTGCCCTTGAGCCACAGGGTTAAGACTGATTTGCATATGGCTGGGGTCAAACTGGAACAGGCATGGTGAGCAAAAAAACAATGGATTTAGGCCCAGATCTCTGTACTGGTGTGAAAGTATGATATTGTTCTGCATTCTGTCCATCAACTGTGTACATTTCAGTCTCCTGCCTGACCCCAAGATGGCTTCCATAGTGGTCCCCTCCACGTTGTGTTACTTCCCTGGGACAACAATTGGACATTGATCAGACCTTGAACCCATCCCCTAACCTGCTTACACATCAGGACTTGGAACCTGTGGAACTTACCACAGACTGTAGAGAGCAAGTGATCTGGCTGATTCCAGGTGGCGCTACCATATAGCTAAAGAGGAGATGGGTTGTGGACTTCCCCCTTGCCATCACCTACCCAGCTGGACCTTGGGCAGATCTTCCCCTCGTCTCTACATCATATCTTCCTCCTATCCTTTACCCTCTCCCCTTACCCTTCCTTGCACGATTCACCTTGTCCCCTATGTTCTTTAAATGCTTTTCTTGATACTTATTTAATTTTTAACTGATGTAAATTGCAACATTATTGTTCCTCATGTAAAGCACTCTGTTTCCTTCGGGTCTAGCCAGCGATATATAATAACGCATTAATTTAAATGTATTCCAATGTAGTACTCTTCCTCTCTTTGTCTACTTCCCTAGCTCCTATCCCCTCTCCCCTGAATCTCTCACCTTGTCTGCTAGTCTGCCTAGCCCCCTGTCCTTTGTGCCCTTTGACTAAGCACTCCTTCGCCCCTTCTTGTCGTAAGATCCAATATTTATACTCTGGAGTCTCAGCAAACCCACTGAGGGAGTCCACTGCGCCAAGGGAGCCACTCACAGCTGAGGTATGGTATGGCACCCCTTGCCAAAGCACTCCCTCTCCCCTCTTTGGGGAAGGATCCAGTATGTGGGCCTTGGAGTCTCAGAGACCCCTCTGAGAGAATCCACTGCATAACGGGAACCTACCACAACAGAGATAGAGAAGTGATACCACTTCCCCTGGGATCACAGCTTACTGGACATTGGACGTTGCTTTGACTCGTCTACCGGTTTGTGTCCCCGTCGCCCTTCCCCTCCTCTTTCCATGCTGTGTCCGCCACTCTCCTCTTCTCTTTCTCCCCCTCATTAACCCTCCCCTGAATCTTTCCCCTTGCCTGCTTTTCCCCTTACGTATTTGTGCTTATTGTTTTATCTCGACCTTACACGTAACTATGTTGCCATGCTCTAATAACTGTGTAACCTTTGTAACGATTTAACCTGTAACCACGATCTGATGCTTATGTAAAGCGTTCTGATACCTCCGGGTCTAGCCAGCGCCACGACTGGACCACTAAGCTGGAAGAGACGCCTCTCTCCCTCGATGGTGACCCTATTAAGGGAGATGCCAATCTTAATCAATGGCTGACGGCCTCGCTCGACGCTCTTATCCCTAATAAGAGAGTCCAAAAGAGGGAAAAGAGAATTGGCTCTGCCCCATGGTATAACGCCCAGCTTCGAGCCTTAAGGAAGGAATGCAAAAAGCTGGAAAGGCTGTGGCGAAAGAATTGGGAGACAACTAGGAATGAGAAGTACCGTACAGCGATGAGGGGCTATAAATTGGCTCTTCGTCAGGCAAAAACACAATTTTTTGAAGAGCGCATAAAATCTGCCTCAAATTCTGCCAGAGAGACTTTTAAAGTGGTCAAAGAACTTCTTAAAGTCCCCGAGCCTGTGGTCATCTATGATGAACATAAGTGTACGGAGCTCGCAGACTTCTTTCAATCCAAAATTCAAAAGATTTTAAACTCCCTGCCTCAGCCCCGGACGCCGCTTCACAATGAGAACGTTAATATAACGTCTCGGCCTAATGGGATACTTCCCTATCTAGATACATTTGGCCCAGTAGCGGTGGAAGAGGTGGTAAAGGTCCTTAGATCCTTGAAAAGTGGTTCTCCCATGGATCCTGTGCCTATGAAGTTCCTTAAACAGGCAGCAGCCTCCATTGCGGCCCCTGTTACGGATCTAATGAATGCATCCTTTGCCCTAGGTTCGGTGCCACCAAGCTGGAAAACAGCAGTGGTAAAAGCACTGATAAAGAAGCCGCACCTAGATCCTAGGGACCTTTCGAACTTTAGGCCCATCTCTCGGCTGCCGGGTATTGGCAAAATTGCCGAAAGGTTAGTGAATGAACAATTGTCGGGTTTTCTGGAGGCGATTGGTCTGCTCCGAGACTCACAAACCGGCTTCCGTCCTGGCCAGGGCACCGACACTGCCCTCCTAGCAGTCGTCGATGAAACCAGACGCATCTTGGATTCAGGGGGTTCAGTGGCAGTGATCCTCCTGGACCTAAGTGCGGCGTTCGACACCGTGAACCATCAGGTGTTGATACGACGGCTGGCTGAGGTTGGTGTGTCAGGTGTCGCATTGAAATGGCGGAGGTCATTTCTTACCGGACGGTCTTACCAGGTTTGGGAGGGCAAACATCGCTCCAAAACTATCCCCCTCCAGTGTGGTGTGCCACAGGGCTCTTCCCTCAGCCCGACATTATTTAATGTCTATATGGCCCCCCTGGAGGATGTGGTGGCCCCCTATTACATCAAGATCGTCAGTTATGCGGACGATACGCAGTTGGTGGTCGCCTTATCCCAACTGGCAGAGAATCCCGACCTACTTCACTCCTGTCTGTCGGAAGTCCACACCTGGATGGATGAGTCAGCCCTGAAGTTGAATGGCTCAAAGACAGAGGTAATGCTGTTAGGGAGTAAAAATCCCCGGCTCCCTCTGACCAGCTGGCCAAGTTGTATGGGAGATTTTCCTACCTCTAAAGAGGTGATCAAGAGCTTAGGGGTTTGGATAGAGCAAGACCTGTCGTTTAGAGCTCACGCCAAGAAGACCGCGGGAGTGTGCTTTGCTCTGTTACGGTCAGCGCGTAAAATCCTCCCTCTCTTGCCTGTATCATCAAGGAAGCTGCTAATCCAGGGGCTGATTATATCTAGGTTAGATTTCAGCAATTCCATCTTCTTGGGCGCCCCGGAATCCTCCCTAGATAAACTCCAGCAGGTTCAGAATGCAGCGGCTAGGTTACTTATGGGCATTCCTAGATCACAGTCCGCCCGACCTGCCATGAAGGCGCTGCACTGGCTGCCAGTGCGCGAACGAGTGAAATTCAAGGCACTCTGCACTGCCCAAAAAATCCTCCTGGGGAAGGGCCCCCCAATATTGAGGAACTTAGTGGTCCCATATAAAGCCAGTAGAACACTGCGGTCCGATCAAAAACATCTTCTCTTAGTACCCAGAATCAAAAGGGTTAGGACGGGCGGGAGAAGGTTTTCAGTTCACACAGCAAAGCTCTGGAACTCGCTTCCTTTTGAATTGCGCGCTGAGACTTGCACACTGCGATTTCGCAAAGGTCTTAAAACCTACCTTTTCCCTGCTTGATTGCACTAAACATACCGCTTTTTAAATGGGTCTGGAAAAGCGCGGGATGCCCAAGGGTAACTGCGCGCTATATAAAATTTTCATAATAATAATATTAATAATAGTTATATATAAAACCTTTAAAATAACTAAATAAATAAATAAACTGTTGTTTTTGCATTTGTCACCCCGAGTGGGAAGGGTATGCCCAGTCAAAAAGCATATTACTGCTGCTCAAAGACGGGTTGGGGGGGGTAGGTGAGAATGACCTAATAAAACTTGCCTCCCTGCGAGGCCCCTGCATACTAGCCAACCTCCCTTGACCCACCATGGATTAAGAGTGATGGTCCATTGGGGGATAGCATTGTTTCTGGTAGGGCATGCAAGATAGGGCGCCAAGGTGAGAATGCCCCAAAGACTAAAGCAACACCTGGCCCCCAGGCTCAATTTACAGCATGGCAGGGGTGTGACCAAGATACTAGCCCCACATTAAAGTGTCCTGGCAGGGACTGGAGAAGAAAGCCAGTCTCTTGGGCCTGTTTACAGAGGCCCCCAAAAAAACACCCAAAGGTAACCGTGAGGCAATGCCCGATTGCCCGCCTTCACAATGCGAGCCTACCCTCCAGTATGGGTTAGCCTGGGGGCTCCCCTACACCATGGGGGCTGCAGGGGCCATTCTTACACCCCTGCTTGAGAGCATAGCTGCCTCCAGACTTTATGTGTTCAACAGTAAGGAAGCTTTAAAAAAGACCTCAAGAGTGGGAGGTTGGCTCCTCCCTCATGTTGCTTACCTTGTTTCCTGATGTTAAGAGTGCCTGTAGAACGCCTATTAGCTCCTGAGGGATGCTCCTCACCCAACATGGCGGCACCAGTAAGGAACATCAACATGAAAGAGTGCAAAGGACACCCTTCCACCATGCTGCAATCGTATTGGATCAGAGTATTAATCCGGGAGGCAGCAGCAGTATGACCGGCAGAAGCGCCATGACGCGCTCACTGTCCACATTGACAAAAGCACAGATTATTTCATTGTCAGGCTGATCCTATTGCTGAATAGAAATTCCCGATAAGCAGGGGTGCAGCTTGGTCAGTAAGGTTGGAGGGGTGGGAGGTTCGGATTTTCTATCGTTCATACTGTCATATAACAATATAAAATGCATAATATGACAAGCAGGGTGCATGAGAGGGGTTAAGGGGGAAGTGAAAAGGGAGAAAAATACTGTTGGTACGGATACAAATTGGGAGCAAACACAATATTTTGTAAAATATCCAGTATTTTTGAAGACTTTTAGTACATAGAGGGAGAGATTGTGTGTGCTTTTTAGGTCTCCTGGCGTTTAACAGCGCGTCAGCGCTGTGTCCGCCAGGAGATCTTTTGTCGCTGACTCTGCTTCCCAGGAGACAGCACCTGGCGCGCGCATTTTCTCTCCGAGGAGGCGATTAGAGCTGGCCACGCGCACGCGAACGAGCGCTGTGGCCAGCTGCTGTCTCCTGGGAAGCTCCTACACGCATGCGCATTCACACAGACACAGACACACACACGAGCACCCATGCACGCACGCACGCACATACATACATACATACATACATACAGAGACACACACTCTCCCATGCATACACACACACACGAGTGCGCCGAGGCCCCCCCGCCGTCGCACACATACATACACACACGAGCATACACACACACACACACACGTGCACCGATACCCCCTCCTACCTCCTACAACTAAGTTGTCCGGTCCTGTTCTCTTCCGTGCAGTCCTTGGATTCCGCCGGTTTCTCCTCTCGTTGCCCGCTGCCCGTCTCTGCCGGTCTGTGATCCCACTTCTGGCCGTTTAGCGCGCATGCGTGTGATTGCACGCATGCGCTTTCCAGATCCAGCGGCGAACACTACTCCTGCTTGAGCAGCGTTAACCCCATCGCTGCCAGCCAAGGCTGAAAACAGAGCAGAAGCAGCCAGGCAGCGGCTGCACAGCTCACTAAAGGCAGAGGGCACAGGCAGCTCAGAACGATGAAGCATCAATTGTATTTATTAATAGCAGCCACAGCAGGTCAGCTGCACTCCTATATACCGGCGCGCGCCGCGGGTTCAGGGAGGTACACTGGCAGGGAGAGCTATATCAATATAATACTATACTGCTGACTTTCAAAGGGGCTGCTTCCATTAGGACCGGAGTATCACGGGGTCAACTGGTGGCAATGGAATATTTATATACCTTATATAGCTGCCACCGAGCACTCAGGATGGTTTGCAGTGACTGCTAGGAGTCAGTGAGCTTACAGAGAGCCCCCTTTTCGGTCACAGGCTGATCTGAAGACAGGCAGTAGCAGTAAAACACACTACTGTGTGTGTCACTACACTGTCCGAACACCGTTATCTTACTGGGACATGTGGTATGGTAACAGTTATGTATTACACTGGTGGCCAAAGGAGCTAATGTGCCTACTCCAAGGATCTGTGTTTGCTCTCCTATACTCACATGTTCACTTGTTTGATTTCACATGAGTTTACATGGCTTTTCATCCTTCTAAGGTCGATAAAATGAGTACCATTGAACAAAGGATCTTTGACCATTCAATAGCACAACTAAACTTTTCAGTGAGCTTACAGAGAGCCCCCTTTTCAGTCACAGGCTGCTCTGAAGACAGGCAGTAGCAGTAAAACACACCACTGTGTGTGTCACTACACTGTTTGAACACCGTTATCTTACTGGGACATGTGGTATGGTAACAGTTATGTATTACACTGGTGGCCAAAGGAGCTAATGTGCCTACTCCAAGGATCTGTGTTTGCT
Organism: Lissotriton helveticus; assembly: GCF_964261635.1. Lineage (NCBI taxonomy): Eukaryota > Metazoa > Chordata > Amphibia > Caudata > Salamandridae > Lissotriton > Lissotriton helveticus. Next base: position 66,875,389 of record NC_136064.1, read on the forward strand.
CTCCTATACTCACATGTTCACTTGTTTGATTCCACATGAGTTTACATGGCTTTTCATCCTTCTAAGGTCGATAAAATGAGTACCATTGAACAGAGGATCTTTGACCATTCAATAGCACAACTAAACTTTCAGTGAGCTTACAGAGAGCCCCCTTTTCGGTCACAGGCTGCTCTGAAGACAGGCAGTAGCAGTAAAACACACTACTGTGTGTGTCAGTACACTGTCCGAACACCGTTATCTTACTGGGTCATGTGGTATGGTAACAGTTATGTATTACACTGGTGGCCAAAGGAGCTAATGTGCCTACTCCAAGGATCTGTGTTTGCTCTCCTATACTCACATGTTCACTTGTTTGATTCCACATGAGTTTACATGGCTTTTCATCCTTCTAAGGTCGATAAAATGAGTACCATTGAACAGAGGATCTTTGACCATTCAATAGCACAACTAAACTTTCAGTGAGCTTACAGAGAGCCCCCTTTTCGGTCACAGGCTGCTCTGAAGACAGGCAGTAGCAGTAAAACACACTACTGTGTGTGTCACTACACTGTCCGAACACCGTTATCTTACTGGGACATGTGGTATGGTAACAGTTATGTATTACACTGGTGGCCAAAGGAGCTAATGTGCCTACTCCAAGGATCTGTGTTTGCTCTCCTATACTCACATGTTCACTTGTTTGATTTCACATGAGTTTACATGGCTTTTCATCCTTCTAAGGTCGATAAAATGAGTACCATTGAACAAAGGATCTTTGACCATTCAATAGCACAACTAAACTTTTCAGTGAGCTTACAGAGAGCCCCCTTTTCAGTCACAGGCTGCTCTGAAGACAGGCAGTAGCAGTAAAACACACCACTGTGTGTGTCACTACACTGTCCGAACACCGTTATCTTACTGGGACATGTGGTATGGTAACAGTTATGTATTACACTGGTGGCCAAAGGAGCTAATGTGCCTACTCCAAGGATCTGTGTTTGCTCTCCTATACTCACATGTTCACTTGTTTGATTCCACATGAGTTTACATGGCTTTTCATCCTTCTAAGGTGGATAAAATGAGTACCATTGAACAGAGGATCTTTGACCATTCAATAGCACAACTAAACTTTCAGTGAGCTTACAGAGAGCCCCCTTTTCGGTCACAGGCTGCTCTGAAGACAGGCAGTAGCAGTAAAACACACTACTGTGTGTGTCAGTACACTGTCCGAACACCGTTATCTTACTGGGTCATGTGGTATGGTAACAGTTATGTATTACACTGGTGGCCAAAGGAGCTAATGTGCCTACTCCAAGGATCTGTGTTTGCTCTCCTATACTCACATGTTCACTTGTTTGATTCCACATGAGTTTACATGGCTTTTCATCCTTCTAAGGTCGATAAAATGTTTACCATTGAACAGAGGATCTTTGACCATTCAATAGCACAACTAAACTTTTCAGTGAGCTTACAGAGAGCCCCCTTTTCGGTCACAGGCTGCTCTGAAGACAGGCAGTAGCAGTAAAACACACTACTGTGTGTGTCACTACACTGTCCGAACACCGTTATCTTACTGGGTCATGTGGTATAGTAACAGTTATGTATTACACTGGTGGCCAAAGGAGCTAATGTGCCTACTCCAAGGATCTGTGTTTGCTCTCCTATACTCACATGTTCACTTGTTTGATTCCACATGAGTTTACATGGCTTTTCATCCTTCTAAGGTCGATAAAATGAGTACCATTGAACAGAGGATCTTTGACCATTCAATAGCACAACTAAACTTTTCAGTGAGCTTACAGAGAGCGCAGAGTAGTGAATGCAGAGTAGTGATTGGAGAGTAGTGAGTAGTGAGTGCCGAGTAGTGAGTGCAGAGTAGTGAGTAGTGAGTGCAGAGTAGTGAGTAGTGAGTGCAGAGTAGTGAGTAGTGAGTAGTGAGTGCAAAGTAGTGAGTGCAGAGTAGTGAGTAGTGAGTGCAGAGTAGTGAGCAGTGAGTGCAGAGTAGTGAGTAGTGAGTGCAGAGTAGTGAGTGCAGAGTAGTGAGTGCAGAGTAGTGAGTAGTGAGTGCAGAGTAGTGAGCAGTGAGTGCAGAGTAGTGAGTGCAGAGTAGTGAGTAGTGAGTGCAGAGTAGTGAGTGCAGAGTAGTGAGTGCAGAGTAGTGAGTAGTGAGTGCAGAGTAGTGAGCAGTGAGTGCAGAGTAGTGAGTAGTGAGTGCAGAGTAGTGAGTAGTGAGTGCAGAGTAGTGAGCAGTGAGTGCAGAGTAGTGAGTGCAGAGTAGTGAGTGCAGAGTAGTGAGTGCAGAGTAGTGAGTGCAGAGTAGTGAGCTGCCTCAAGTGAAGTACTCTGGTACCCAAGGATGACTAGCAAACAATATTATTCACAACGTTGCTTACTATTCAGCAACATTTGACAGTTTGCAAATCATCTTTATACAACAATTCAGAGTTTGATAACAAGTTAATGTAACACATTGTAATATACAATGCCAATAGCTCAAACTTTAAAGCTGGGAGACCTATTGCATTGTAAATGCTTGTTTATCTGGGTGTGGAACAATTCCTGGTGAAATCCCACAGACACCTCATCATATCCGACTGAAGCAACTGGACCCAACTATTTACCAGAAAATACATTTACTAGGGAGGTGTAACCTCCAAACCCTCCTGAAGGTACACCCCTGCCGATAAAGGTGTTCTTGTCATCCAACATGGCTGGCGCGTCCAGTATGATGACATGGGTGCGATAGACCCTGTTTATTTATGCACCACTTACATTTGTGCCGCACAGAATAAGCAGTTCATTCTGCCCACACACTGATGGACACACTGGTCTCTGCACCCCCAGCATTTTGTTCCTGCTCTGCCCCTCATGCAGCCTATGCCTGTTTTCCCTCCTGTCCCTCAGTCCCACTTTGTCCAGTGAGCCCCCACTGCTCCATTCCTGTTCACCTCTTTCCCCATGAACAGGTTCAGTTTTCTCTCCCAAACTTCATGGACCCCCACAGGGCCAGCTCCCCTCACACACCAGTCCCCACATCCTCAGCCCAGTGTCCCTTCCAGTGTCAGTCATCACACAGAGCTGGCACCATTCAGGCCAAGGAGGCCCACATGCTCGTCTACACTGAGGCTTTGCCAGCAGTGACAAGCCCCCACCCTGGCTGCAGCAGTGGCTGCTACGTAGGCCCACGGTGCCCAGGTGAAGGATCAAAAAGTACCTCTGGAGCCAGTGGCCACCTTCACCACACACAATGCTACACACCCCTTACCTTCACTCCTTTCTTGATTCCCACATCTGCCCACAACCTCAGTCTCATCACTCCCTCTGTTGCACCCATCTCCTGCAGCCTTCACTTGCTTCCACCCCTGTACCACAGAGTCACTTCCTTCCAGTTCATTCCCAAAGCCTCAGGTCAATCCACCCTCTGTCACTAGTTCCCCGCAGCATTGGTCTGATCTTTCATCCCACACCAATCCTCGGGGAGAGGAGTTCAGTGGACCTCGAATCTGGGAAACCAGGTTCGAGTCTCGGCAATGACGCTGAACATCCTGTGATTCTGGTCAAACCGCTTTTTCTCCCCGTGCCTAACAAAAACTGAATGTGTCCTCATGTAACGAAACGGGTGCTATGTAAAGTGCTCTGATACCCGATACCCTGTCAAGTTCGCAAAACTCCGTAAAATAATATATATATAATTTTTTTTAAAACACCACCCCACAGATTCAATCCACCCTCTGTCACGAGCCCCACAGCATTGGTCTGATCTCTCGTCCCACACCTCTCCGCAGCTTCAGTCCACCCTCCGTTACGAGCCCCACAGCATTGGTCTGATCTCTCGTCCCACACCACCCCACAGCTTCAGTCCACCCTCTGTCACGAGCCCCACAGCATTGGTCTGATCTCTTGTCCACCCCACAGCTTCAGTCCACCCTCTGTCACGAGCCCCACAGCATTGGTCTGATCTCTTGTCCCGCACCACCCACAGCTTCAGTCCACCCTCTGTCACTAGACCCACAGCATTGGTCTGATCTCTCGTCCCACTCAACAGCTTCAGTCCACCGTCTGTCACCAGCCCCCACAGAATTGGTCTGATCTCTTGTCCCACACCACAGCTTCAATCCACCCTCTGCCACCAACACCCACAGCATTGCTCTGATCTCTCGTCCCGCACCACTCCACAGCTTCAGTCCACCCTCCGTTACGAGCCCCACAGCATTGGTCTGATCTCTCGTCCCACACCACCCCACAGCTTCAGTCCACCCTCTGTCACGAGCCCCACAGCATTGGTCTGATCACTTGTCCCGCACCACCCACAGCTTCAGTCCACCCTCTGTCACTAGACCCACAGCATTGGTCTGATCTCTCGTCCCACTCAACAGCTTCAGTCCACCGTCTGTCACCAGCCCCCACAGAATTGGTCTGATCTCTTGTCCCACACCACAGCTTCAATCCACCCTCTGTCACCAACACCCACAGCATTGGTCTGATCTCTCGTCCCACACCTCTCCGCAGCTTCAGTCCACCCTCCGTTACGAGCCCCACAGCAATGGTCTGATCTCTCGTCCCGCACCACCCCACAGCTTCAATCCACCCTCTGCCACTGGCACCCACAGCATTGCTCTGATCTCTCGTCCCGCACCACTCCACAGCTTCAGTCCACCCTCTGTCACGAGCCCCCACAGCATTGGTCTGATGATGATCTCTCGTCCCACACCACCCCACAGCTTCAGTCCACCCTCTGTCACTAGCACCCACAGCATTGGTCTGATCTCTCGTCCCACCCCACCCCACAGCTTCAGTCCACCCTCTGTCACTAGCCCCCACAGCATTGGTCTGATCTCTCGTCCCACACCACCCACAGCTTCAGTCCACCCTCTGTCACGAGCCCCACAGCATTGGTCTGATGATGATCTCTCGTCCCACACCACCCCACAGCTTCAGTCCACCCTCTGTCACTAGCACCCACAGCATTGGTCTGATGATGATCTCTCGTCCCACACCACCCCACAGCTTCAGTCCACCCTCTGTCACTAGCCCCCACAGCATTGGTCTGATCTCTCGTCCCACACCACCCCACAGCTTCAGTCCACCCTCTGTCACTAGCCCCCACAGCATTGGTCTGATCTCTCGTCCCACACCACCCCACAGCTTCAGTCCACCCTCTGTCACTAGCCCCCACAGCATTGGTCTGATCTCTCGTCCCACACCACCCCACAGCTTCAGTCCACCCTCTGTCACGAGCCCCCACAGCATTGGTCTGATGATGATCTCTCGTCCCACACCACCCCACAGCTTCAGTCCACCCTCTGACACTAGACCCACAGCATTGGTCTGATCTCTCGTCCCACCCCACAGGTTCAGTCCACCCTCTGTCACGAGCCCCCACAGCATTGGTCTGATGATGATCTCTCGTCCCACCCCACCCCTCAGCTTCAGTCCACCCTCTGCCACTGGCACCCACAGCATTGGTCTGATCTCTCGTCCCACCCCACAGCTTCAGTCCACCCTCTGTCACGAGCCCCACAGCATTGGTCTGATGATGATCTCTCGTCCCACACCGCTCCACAGCTTCAGTCCACCCTCCGTTTGTGCACCAGCTCCATAGTTGCAGATGGAATGGATTGCCATGTACTGCTATGAGGGGAGCAGGTGTGCCCTTTGTAGACATATTTGTATGTTAACAAGTTTAGAGTAATTTATTGTGTGCAGTGTTAGTGGTGTGCCTGCGTAACTGCTGGGTGAGTGTTGTGAGTGCAGAGTGAGCCATGTGCTCATGAGAGTATAGGTGAGCAGTGTGAGTACCAGGTGATCAGTGTGCCCCAGTGAGTGCAGACTGAGGGTGTGCCAATGTGGGTGCAGGGGGAGTAGTCACAGTGCAGGGTGAGCTGTGTAAGGGACAGGTGAGTGGTGAATCAATGTGAATGCAGGGCGAGCAGGGTGCTCATGTGTGTGCAGAGTGAGCGGTTTGAATGCAGGGTGAGAGGCGGGTGTCTTTGAGTGCCTGGTGCATGGTGTTGGTGCAGGGCAGAACGTGTGAGTGCAAGGTGAGCAATGTGTCCAAAGGAGTGCAGAGTGAGTGGAGTACGCAAATGAGTGTTGGGTGAGCAGTGGGCGATGGGACTGCAAGTGTAGCAAACTAAAGCCAGACCTCTCTGCGGTATAGAGTCTAAATATCGAGTTTTTAATATCGACTAGACACAATATCGAGTAAAAAATATAGAATGGACATAATATCGACTAGACATAATGTAGACAACAAAAATATCGACTAGAAAAAATTAATATCGAATAGAATGGACAGAATATCGAATCAAAAATATAGAATGGACATAATATCGACTAGACATAATATAGACAACAAAAATATCGAATTTAAGGTAAGATAATATTATTTTTTATTTTTTGTGTAATATAATTCTGTAGCGGGTTGTGGGTTTATAGGGGAATAGGGTGGGAAGTAATTTAATTATAATTAATTAAATATGTTAATTTATTTATTGTTAATTTTTTTGAATTAATTGTTAATTAAATAATAATTGTTAATTAATTGAAATATAATTGGTAATAATTTTTAAAGATTGATTGATAAATATGTTACTGTCTTTAATTTATTTTCTGTAGCGGGTTGTGGGTTTATAGGGGAATAGAGTGGGAAGTAATTTAATTATAATTAATTAAATATGTCATTTAATTTATTGGTATTTATTTAGAATTAATTTTTAATTAATTATTCATAGGTAATTAATGAAAATATAATTGGTAATTAAAATTAATTGATTAATTTTGAAAATGTAAATTAATTAATTGTTAATAGGTAATTAATTAGTATTAGTATGTAATTTTTATAATTAAATAATTTTAGTTTGTATTTAGAAATAATTAAAAAATATCTTTTATACAATTGTAAAATATTTTAATTAATTTGAAATTGGTATTACTATTTATGTTATGTATATTTATATATGTAGTATTTACTTTCCCAACTATTGCACTCAGTGGAGTTGGAATAGTAATTATTACCCCTACACTATCCAACACTTTCCCTACTGTTGCAGTCTCTGGAGTTGGAATAGTAATTTTAACCCCTACGCTATCCAACGCTTTCCCTTCTGTTGCACTCTCTGGAGTGGGAATGGTAATTTTTACCCCTACGCTATCCAATGCTTTCCCTACTGTTGCACTCTCTGGAGTGGGAATAGTAATTTTTACCCCTACGCTATCCAACGCTTTCCCTACTGTTGCACTTTCTGGAGTGGGAATAGTAATTTTTACCCCTACACTATCCAACGCTTTCCCTACTGTTGCCCTCTCTGGAGTTGGAATAGTAATTTTTACCCCTACGCTATCCAACGCTTTCCCTACTGTTACACTCTCTGGAGTGGGAATAGTAATTTTTACCCCTACGCTATCCAACGTTTTCCCTACTGTTGCACTCTCTGGAGTGGGAATAGTAATTTTTACCGCTACTCTATCCAACGCTTTCCCTACTGTTGCACTCTCTGCAGTGGGAATAGTAATTTTTACCCCTACGCTATCCAACGCTTTCCCTACTGTTGTCCTCTCTGGAGTGGGAATAGTAATTTTTACCCCTACGCTATCCAACGCTTTCCCTACTGTTGCACTCTCTGGAGTGGGAATAGTCATTTTTACTGTTACGCTATCCAACGCTTTCCCTACTGTTGCACTCTCTGGAGTGGGAATAGTAATTTTTACCCCTACGCTATCCAACGCTTTCTCTACTGTTGCACTCTCTGGAGTGGGAATAGTAATTTCTACCCTTACGCTATCCAACGCTTTCTCTTCTGTTGCACTCACTGGAGTCGTTACAGTAAATTTAAACCTCTTGCTATCCTACGGTAAAAATATTGTATATGTTTTGTTAATAATATGTATATATATTTATATATATATGTATAAAAATTAATAAAAAAATTTAAAGTTATATTAATTATTTTTTAATGTTCCGTTTATTTAAGTATTTTTAATCAGTTAAAAATAGTTTTATTTATTATTCTATTACTTTTAAATTAGTTTTAAGACATTTAAAAAAATCGAAATTTTGACAGTCTATATTTTTTACACTCGATATTTTGGAGTCGATATTTTTGTACTTACCTGTTTGAAGATAGGAAGTCGATATTTTGACAGTTGATATTTTTACCTCGATATTGTGTCATCTCGATATTGTGACTGTCGATATTCTGTCAGTGATCCCTCTCGGCATTGCCAAAGCTTGTTAAAATTCACAGTTAATAATTTAAAGGGGTGTCTAAATATTTTGAAAGCAACAGCTAATCCCAGATCTATAGTAGAAATGTTCGTGGGTCTGAATAAGAAATAAGATGACTGCAGCACAACATTGCAAACTGATTTGTCTCAATGCGCTTCAGTATTGACCCAAATAACAAACTGGTTTAATTCATTAAGTTATGAAAATTGTTTTGTGTGGCTAAAGCTTATCACATTCCAGTCACTTTGTGCCTGGGTGATGCAGTTACGGATTTGGAAGGTACTATTGTGTAATCTGTGTCAGGCTTGCATAGGACACAAACTGTACTTGTACTCTGGAAAAGATGCTGGACTTTGTGAGTCCACGCTTTAGATGAAATACTGGCTATTTGGTTTTGCATTCTCTAAAGTTTCTTGATTTCTTTCTTAGGAGCCAGAAAATCTTTATATAGTGATGATCTATAACTATAATTCGACACTCTACCATGCACAGTGTTGCAATAAATCATTTAATTAGACATATCATGACTTTTGGTAGGAATAGTGGGCCAGATGTACGACCTGTTTTGCATGCGTGATTTTTTGTGACTCGCTAAATATGTTTTGTGACTCTCTATTTGGAAGGAGCGTTACCTTCCAAATAGTGAGTATCAAATCAATGAACTAATGTTTTGCGACCGCAATTGCGGTCGCAAAACACTCGCAATTACCACCTTCTTCAAGTAGGTGGTAATGCATTTGCAAATAGGAAGGGATCCGCAGGAGACCCCTTCCCCTTTGCAATTGCATGCAAAATAATTCCAAGGGACCACTGCCTGCCCTTAAAAAATGAAACGAAAACGTTTCTTTTTTTTTATGCATCCCATTTTCCTATTAGAAAAATGGGATGCATTTTAAAAAAAGGATGCTTTATTAAAAAGCAGTTTCAGACATGGTGGTCTGCCATGGGAGGGCTGGCATTCACAATGGGCTTGCAAATTGCGAGAGGCTCATTAATATTAATGAGCCTCGCAATGGGCGACCCCCATTGGGAATCGCAAATCAGTGTAAACACACTGTTGTACATTTCATTTAGTGCCTCACAATTTGCGACTGGCAATGTGTCGCAAATTACGAGGCGCTAAATGAAAGGGTCGTACATCTAGCCCAGTATCATTTAAGATGCTATAAGTGATGTAATATAGAAGGGCATAAGGAGTGCATGGAGACGGCATGAGTTATACTTAATGTAGTGTGGCTAGTGAGTTGAAAACACAGTCTGTGGAGGTATGCAAGTTGTAGAACATTCAGACAGGGCCCAAGAGTAAGTGTAAGTTATAACTTTAGCATTTCTAAAATTTGCGTAGCTTAAGTTTGGTTTGTATAGGAAGAATAAGTAGTGTTTCATTACTATTACTAAGCTTTAACCTTTCTTTTTTTAAAGATAGATAGATAGATAGATAGATAGATAGATAGATAGATAGATAGATAGATAGATAGATAGATAGATAAATAGATAGATAGATAGATAGATTAGCCATTTTAATAATTACTTACTTGAGAAGTAAAGTAGTATCAATATAAAAGTAGTAAAATGTACCTGCAATATAATGATTCCTGATGTAAGGCCCATGATGTAATGATTCCTGATGTAAGGCCCATGATGTAATGACTCCTGGCGTAAGACCTGTGACATAAGGTTGGCATTCTACTCAGGCCCTCCACAGAATCTCCATGAGTGCTGAAATGTTTATTTACATTTACTGGGTATTGAAGGGGATACATATATTCCTGTATGCTAGAATTTTTCTGCGGCCACCTTAAGCTCTGGGCCCCCAAGTCATCATCTGTGTTGGGTTGCGTAGTGGGTATAGCATTGACATGGAGCAGTTAACTTTTAGGCCCAATATCTGCCCAATGTTATTGAGAAGTTTAAGGACCTATCACCCGAATCATGGGGATAACCCAGTTAATCAGTAGGTTGTCTGCATAAAGGGAGATCTGGTCTTCAGTCCCAGCTCCCCAGTGAAATCACCATAAAGTCTGATCCACCCTTTGGTTTAGCCATTGAGAGACTGGCAAGGGGCTCTCAATGGCTAAAGAAAATACCAGGGAAGAGAGAAGACATTCCTACCGGGTCCCTCTCCCATTTGAGGAGGGTTCAGACAAACCATAGCGAATGGATGCTTATGCATACTAGCAATTTGATATTAAGTAGTCAATCTAGGCAGAATAATAAATCAGTTGCATTTTGTACTCTACCAATGTTGTGATGGGTAGATCAATTGGTATATAGCAGCTTTAATAACTATGGATCAGTGAGTTCACATGAGGCAGAAAGTGGTTAGCAAGCATATTTGTAAGTTTTTTAATTTCAGGATTGATCAATGATATAGGCCTGTATGATGCGCATTGCTCTGGGAGTATATCAGGTTTAAAAAAGTCACTGAATCGTCAATCATATGACTATATTCTTAAAGTCATCAAAGCTAAGTTACAACCAGCCCTTTTATATGGCTCACCCATCACCAGAGGGAAAGATGCGAAGGTCCTTGATCTGTTGGTAGTTAAGGTCTTCAAAACAACTTTTGGGATTGCTAGATCAGTAGGCCAAGCAGGAATAAGGTTAGAGTTTGGTCTCCACAGACTGTGCCTGGTTTTAAAAGGGTCATTTTTAAACGCATGGTCGCTATGTTTTCATCAGCTCCTGCATCCCTAGGGAACATTTGCTGGTTAGAAATAGTCTGCCTACGCTGTTAAATGGAGATTCCATATCTTAACCTCCCTAAGGGATATTGGCCTGCAGATAGCACTGCAAGATCTGAAAATGCCCAACTATTAGTTAATTTTTTACAAACTGATCAAAGCTGAATCCCTCAAGTTGGAGAAAAATGCATTAGCAGGGAAAAATTAAGCATGGTATGTGATTAATTCATACCAATCTCCACACATTTAGCCATATTTGACTGCTTATTTCTCAGCAAAGATTAAAGCATTTTTTTAAGGTTATGAATGGGAATAAATCCATCAAAAGAGGGCACGCAGTCATGGATCAAGCAGTGGTCAGATTCTAATTGTAGACTTTGCGGATGGCCAGAAGAAACATTAGTACTTATGGTGTGTGTGTCTGTCCTAAGCTGATTAACATTCAACATACAGTTTTGAAACCACAATTCTTGAGGAACGGGTTAGATCAGCTCGTCAGGCTTTAATTATGTCATTATCTGGTGAATCAATCCCGTTGTTATGCCAATTAGTAAAATTCTTAAGTGCCGTCGAAAAATGCCTGATGTAATAAGTTTGAGTTCCATTATTTATATGGCTCTGGAACCTAATAGTTTTTATACTTTTTAGATTTTGTATATCTTAGTGTTCATGCTGATAGGGTGATAATTAGAAATGTAATAATAGATGTTTCACCGTTACAGTAACATTTGATGCACTTTATTGTTGTTTTAATTCAGTGGAAGTTGTAATTACGGCACATGGCACTTTAAAATGCAATATGTTCAATATTCTGCTACAGTACCTATTGAAGTATTTTTGATACATTTTATTTTTGTTGTTAGTTACAGGAAATTAGTAAGCTTTGCACGTTGTCACTTGAAACTGAAAAATGTGCCATATCATGCTATAGTAATTATTGATGTATGGGGAATTAGTCTGGCTTTTTGATATTATTATGAATGTATTTGCAAATTCTTAAATAGTGTATGTGGTACAGTTTTTAAATATTGTGTGATGTGAAGATGCTATGATTGCAATGATTTTTATTTATCAAGCAATAAAGACTTATATATATAAAAGGTTTCAACAGACAGTGAGAATGGCTTTACAAAGACTTTAAGGTAATTCTCAAGTTTCTAAAGCCCTTCAAAATATGTCAGGGAAGTCCCAGTTTCGGGGAGAGACATTTAATTAATTAAACTGGGAACCTGCTAGGTCTGGGATCTCCCTTGTGACAAGTGAGCAAATGGTACCTGCCACATCTTCCTTCATAATTTCGAGGTTCAAATCATCAGTGTTCATAGATACAAGCTGTACTACCACTACCACAGCCAAAAACTGGGTAATGTTGCCCAAGGGTTGTCTTGCTTCTCCGCTATAGAGAAGGGATAGTAAGAGGCAAATGTAGTGGAAATCTCTTTTCCATCGTCACCACCTTCAGTACTTAGTGCTTCTACCTCTCCCATAGGATTGCATTGAAGTCCCTCATTACATTTAAACGTGATAACTTTTGTTTAGGAAAAGGTGAAAATGTCATGTTTACACTCAAATTAATTGTAATGTAAAACCCTGCTTGATGGTAAAGTCAGAATTTAAGTCACCATTCTAAAAATGCCTCTTTTAAGAAGTTTAGATAAACAACAAAAAAGCCAAATTCTGGAATAATTTTTACAATTTCTTCAAAAAAGCGCTGTTTTGATTAAAGCAAAAACAACCTGTTTGTCATTAGCACCATCAAGGTTTATTCAAAATTATGACATGATTATTTTTCATATTAGCACACTATTTGTCGTGCTTGGAAAATACAACATACAAAATGCACTACTGTTTTTATATACAATATATACAAAAATATACAATTTCAAACATACTAAACCATTCATACACACTCCATACAAAACAGTGAAAACAATAAGGTGAAAATAAAGAAAAACAATGCGTCACAACATCGGTTAATAAATCAGTCCTAAATATTTCTTTTCATATTTTGACAATTTGTAGCGGTTTGTAATAATCACAAGCACTCTCGTGAAACCGAATCTATACAAAACAAGATTTAGGGGTAACCAGATGTTGGACTTAAAGGTGGTCGACGCGTTTCAAACCCCTATCATTAGGGTGGGGTTCTCCTCAGGACCGAATGGTTCTGAAACAATAAAGATTGCTGGATTTAGCGCGTGTAACTAGAACATGGACAGTTAACTACAAAGAGGGATCAACTCCCTGTGCTCCAATGAGGTCTCCTACCTTAATCCAATAGTCACCGGATCATAGATAATACGCTGTGAAATATCCCCAAAGTTCAGTGTGGTATTTCCCATACACGTGGTAGCAGCAGCTGTGCAGAAAAGACGCGACCACGATTACAATTGTGTCACATTTTCCCATACTTTCAAACAGTGCTGTCACTCAGAGCTAATGCGGGTCATGCGGGAGACACTGGTACTTACCGGCTGTGATGCGGCTGGCTATTCGCAAGGATTACTATATTGCGTCCGCTCCTCTCCTAAAAAATGGAGCGAGAGGCGCGTTAATAGTCTGGCGCGCTGAATACCACTGTTTGTGATCAACGCGCAATGCGGGTGAACGTACCAAAGTCAGCAAGAAGTCTTCACTCCTTCTCCTAAGGAATTTGGCTTTTTTGTTGTTTATCTAGTCTAGTTTGACTCAGCCTTTCTGAGTAAGGAGTCAAGGCCCTGTTTTGATTCACAAACAGTGGTATTCAGCGCGCCAGACTATTAACGCGCCTCTCGCTCCATTTTTTAGGAGAGGAGCGGACGCAATATAGTAATCCTTGCGAATAGCCAGCCGCATCACAGCCGGTAAGTACCAGTGTCTCCCGCATGACCCGCATTAGCTCTGAGTGACAGCACTGTTTGAAAGTATGGGAAAATGTGACACAATTGTAATCGTGGTCGCGTCTTTTCTGCACAGCTGCTGCTACCACGTGTATGGGAAATACCACACTGAACTTTGGGGATATTTCACAGCGTATTATCTATGATCCGGTGACTATTGGATTAAGGTAGGAGACCTCATTGGAGCACAGGGAGTTGATCCCTCTTTGTAGTTAACTGTCCATGTTCTAGTTACACGCGCTAAATCCAGCAATCTTTATTGTTTCAGAACCATTCGGTCCTGAGGAGAACCCCACCCTAATGATAGGGGTTTGAAACGCGTCGACCACCTTTAAGTCCAACATCTGGTTACCCCTAAATCTTGTTTTGTATAGATTCGGTTTCACGAGAGTGCTTGTGATTATTACAAACCGCTACAAATTGTCAAAATATGAAAAGAAATATTTAGGACTGATTTATTAACCGATGTTGTGACGCATTGTTTTTCTTTATTTTCACCTTATTGTTTTCACTGTTTTGTATGGAGTGTGTATGAATGGTTTAGTATGTTTGAAATTGTATATTTTTGTATATATTGTATATAAAAACAGTAGTGCATTTTGTATGTTGTATTTTCCAAGCACGACAAATAGTGTGCTAATATGAAAAATAATCATGTCATAATTTTGAATAAACCTTGAGGGTGCTAATGACAAACAGGTTGTTTTTGCTTTAATCAAAACAGCGCTTTTTTGAAGAAATTGTAAAAATTATTCCAGAATTTGGCTTTTTTGTTGTTTATCTAGTCTAGTTGGACTCAGCCTTTCTGAGTAAGGAGTCAAGGCCCTGTTTTGATTCTTAATCTTTTAAGAAGTTGGCATGTTTTTGTCCTACCCAAAAGGTGCCTGAAGCCTGTGTCCTGGGTCACATGACTAGTGACTAGGAGGAGTTGGCAGCTGGCCTTTGTGTATTTCTCCCAGACTGTGACCCAAAGGAAGACTAGGTGTTGGCAGGATAGTCCATCTTAAAAGGATGGGAAGGGCGGAGCTGTGTACAGCCTGACTTACCTTTCAAAGCAGCTGTCTCAGCACACTCACAAAGGACTTCACCCTTGCCTTTTGTCAGCCCAGACATCCTGGGACCAGGGCAGCGAGGAAGGAAATTACAGAACCATCTGTGGGGGGAAACTCCAAAGGTTTGTTCCACTTAAAAGTAGGTAACAGGTATACAAATAGGGCCCTCAGACCAACTCTTGAGTACACTCCTAGACATGTGTATACTACCGAAGGAACTGCCCTGCTGCTTGAGACTCTCTAAAGGAAGACTGCACCTGCTCCTTTCGTCTCAGGCAGCAGAGTATCTCCAAAAGACAGGTGGCTGACCTCCTGTTTTGAGCTACTGGGAAACAACTAGTGCCTTCTTAATGCATGGGCATGCTGGGCCGCTGCCAGGGGGCCCCACAAGCATAGGGGCCCCATGCAGACCAGAACTAAACACTAATATTCCAATAAACATTTTTATTCCTATGAGTGGTTGTGTAGGCAGGGCCCAGTGCACCTATTTGCCCGGGGGGCAATATTGCTGTTAAGACCGCCCTGGATACAATAAGCTCCAGAGGTCTTCCTGCAAGTGCCCAGCTAAGCTGCTGCCCTGGACCGGCCTGAGCCCTGCTGGCCTCTGCTGCAGTAAGTTCCTGATCCCCAACTGGTGTCTCCCTAGGTCTTGGTCCCTAGGCTGGCATCAGTTGAGCTCCTCCTGTGAAGAAACGGAGAGATCCTGAAGTTTTGGGCTCTTTGCAATTGGGAACGGGTCCGTTTGCACTGAGATAGAACCACCAGAGATGAGTGCCAACGTGAAGCTCTGGTGGACCTGACTCTGGGTGCTAAAGAGACTGTCAGCGATTACCCGTAACGCAAGATCTGCACCTTGTACTACAGCATTGACAGCCCGCCATCCCCAAAATGCAAAGCTCTATAAACGACAGTCCACAATGCCCAAAAGGTGGATGCATGTCGGAACCACACCAGCATTTTTTCCACATACATTTACAAAGTGGATGTGTTTTGCTTTTAGGTGTCACACTTGCCTAAATCTTTGGTTCTATTAATTGAATTTTTGTTGGTTTGGTTCAAAATTATTTATGACATTTTATTCTATAGTTATAAACCAGTGGGGGATGTTTCTTGTATGCTGTTTTCACTTTATTACTATTTCCGTGCTGCAAAAATGCTTTACACTTTGCCTCTAAGTTAAGCTTGACTGCTGTTGTGCCAAACCACCAGAGTGTTAAGCACAGGTTAATTTAGTTACTTTTGTTGGTCACCCTGAGAGGGATTGCGGTTGCTGCTGGAGAAGGGTTTCACTCCCCCCAAAAAATAAAAAACACAATTTCTTTACACTGTGCAACGTAACAAACTTGCTGCTGGATAATCTATATGCACCTGGCTCACTAGCCTGCAGTGTGGCCTGTCTCATTGGGCTGTGGCCTCCTGTCTCACTAGGCTGCTGTGGCCTGTCTCACTAGGCTGCGGCATCCTGTCTCACTAGGCTGCTGTGGCCTGTCTCACTAGGCTGCTGTGGCCTGTCTCACTAGGCTGCTGTGGCCTGTCTCACTAGGCTGTGGCATCCTGTCTCACTAGGCTGCTGTGGCCTGTCTCATTAGGCTTGGTGACCTGTCTAACTGAGCGGAGGTGACCTGTCTCACTAGGCTGCTGTGGCGTCCTGTCTCACTAGGCTGTGGCGTCCTGTCTCATTAGGCTGTGGCGTCCTGTCTCACTAGGCTGTGGCGTCCTGTCTCACTAGGCTGCTGTGGCGTCCTGTCTCACTAGGCTGCTTGGGACTGTCTCACTAGGCTGCTGTGGCCTGTCTCACTAGGCTGCTTGGGACTGTCTCACTAGGCTGCTGGGGACTGTCTCACTAGGCTGCTTGGGACTGTCTCACTAGGCTGCTTGGGACTGTCTCACTAGGCTGTGGCCTCCTGTCTCACTAGGCTGCTGTGGCGTCCTGTCTCACTAGGATGCTGGGGACTGTCTCACTAGGCTGTGGCCTCCTGTCTCACTAGGCTGCTTGGGACTGTCTCACTAGGCTGCTTGGGACTGTCTCACTAGGCTGCGGTGGCATGTTTCACTAGGCTGTGGCCTCCTGTCTCACTAGGCTGTGGCCTCCTGTCTCACTAGGCTGCTGGGGACTGTCTCACTAGGCTGCTGGGGACTGTCTCACTAGGCTGCTTGGGACTGTCTCACTAGGCTGCTGGGGACTGTCTCACTAGGCTGCTGGGGACTGTCTCACTAGGCTGCTGGGGACTGTCTCACTAGGCTGCTGGGGACTGTCTCACTAGGCTGCTGGGGACTGTCTCACTGAGCTAACAATAATAATAATAATAATAATCCACATTTGTAAAGCGCACAATCACCCGTAAGGGTCTCTAGGCGCTGGGGGCCGTCGGGAAGATTAAGCGAGCTATTGCCCAGAGTCGCATGGTGCTGAGCTAACCTGACGCCGGAGCCAGGGATCGAACCCTGATCCCCAGATTCCAGCGTCAGTCGCCCTGGCCGCGGCGCCACACCTCTCCCTAAGCTGCGGTGGCCTGTCTCACTAGGCTGCTGTGGCCTGTCTCATTAGGCTTGGTGACCTGTCTAACTGAGCGGAGGTGACCTGTCTCACTAGGCTGCTGTGGCGTCCTGTCTCACTAGGCTGTGGCGTCCTGTCTCACTAGGCTGTGGCGTCCTGTCTCACTAGGCTGTGGCGTCCTGTCTCACTAGGCTGCTTGGGACTGTCTCACTAGGCTGCTGTGGCCTGTCTCACTAGGCTGCTTGGGACTGTCTCACTAGGCTGCTGGGGACTGTCTCACTAGGCTGCTTGGGACTGTCTCACTAGGCTGCTTGGGACTGTCTCACTAGGCTGTGGCCTCCTGTCTCACTAGGCTGCTGTGGCGTCCTGTCTCACTAGGCTGCTGGGGACTGTCTCACTAGGCTGTGGCCTCCTGTCTCACTAGGCTGCTTGGGACTGTCTCAATAGGCTGCTTGGGACTGTCTCACTAGGCTGCGGTGGCCTGCCTCACTAGGCTGTGGCCTCCTGTCTCACTAGGCTGCTGTGGCGTCCTGTCTCACTAGGCTGCTGGGGACTGTCTCACTAGGCTGTGGCCTCCTGTCTCACTAGGCTGCTTGGGACTGTCTCACTAGGCTGTGGCGTCCTGTCTCACTAGGCTGCTGGGGACTGTCTCACTAGGCTGCTGGGGACTGTCTCACTAGGCTGCTGGGGACTGTCTCACTAGGCTGTGGCCTCCTGTCTCACTAGGCTGCTGGGGACTGTCTCACTAGGCTGCTGGGGACTGTCTCACTAGGCTGCTGGGGACTGTCTCACTAGGCTGCTGGGGACTGTCTCACTAGGCTGCTGGGGACTGTCTCACTGAGCTGCGGTGGCCTGTCTCACTAGGCTGTGGCCTCCTGTCTCACTAGGCTGCTGGGGACTGTCTCACTAGGCTGCTGGGGACTGTCTCACTAGGCTGCTGGGGACTGTCTCACTAGGCTGCTGGGGACTGTCTCACTAGGCTGCTGGGGACTGTCTCACTAGGCTGCTGGGGACTGTCTCACTAGGCTGCTGGGGACTGTCTCACTAGGCTGTGGCCTCCGGTCTCACTAGGCTGCTGGGGACTGTCTCACTAGGCTGCTTGGGACTGTCTCACTAGGCTGCGGTGGCCTGTCTCACTAGGCTGCTGGGGACTGTCTCACTAGGCTGTGGCCTCCTGTCTCACTAGGCTGCTGGGGACTGTCTCACTAGGCTGCTGGGGACTGTCTCACTAGGCTGCTGGGGACTGTCTCACTAGGCTGCTGGGGACTGTCTCACTGAGCTGCGGTGGCCTGTCTCACTAGGCTGTGGCCTCCTGTCTCACTAGGCTGCTGGGGACTGTCTCACTAGGCTGCTGGGGACTGTCTCACTAGGCTGCTGGGGACTGTCTCACTAGGCTGTGGCCTCCTGTCTCACTAGGCTGCTGGGGACTGTCTCACTAGGCTGCTGGGGACTGTCTCACTGAGCTGCTGGGGACTGTCTCACTAGGCTGCTGGGGACTGTCTCACTAGGCTGCTGGGGACTGTCTCACTAGGCTGCTGGGGACTGTCTCACTAGGCTGCTGGGGACTGTCTCACTAGGCTGTGGCCTCCTGTCTCACTAGGCTGCTGGGTACTGTCTCACTAGGCTGCTGGGGACTGTCTCACTAGGCTGCTGTGGCCTGTCTCACTAGGCTGCTGTGGCCTGTCTCACTAGGCTGCTGTGGCCTGTCTCACTAGGCTGTGGCATCCTGTCTCACTAGGCTGCTGTGGCCTGTCTCATTAGGCTTGGTGACCTGTCTAACTGAGCGGAGGTGACCTGTCTCACTAGGCTGCTGTGGCGTCCTGTCTCACTAGGCTGTGGCGTCCTGTCTCACTAGGCTGCTGGGGACTGTCTCACTAGGCTGCTGGGGACTGTCTCACTAGGCTGCTGGGGACTGTCTCACTAGGCTGTGGCCTCCTGTCTCACTAGGCTGCTGGGGACTGTCTCACTAGGCTGCTGGGGACTGTCTCACTAGGCTGCTGGGGACTGTCTCACTAGGCTGCTGGGGACTGTCTCACTAGGCTGCTTGGGACTGTCTCACTAGGCTGTGGCATCCTGTCTCACTAGGCTGCTGTGGCCTGTCTCATTAGGCTTGGTGACCTGTCTAACTGAGCGGAGGTGACCTGTCTCACTAGGCTGCTGTGGCGTCCTGTCTCACTAGGCTGTGGCGTCCTGTCTCACTAGGCTGTGGCGTCCTGTCTCACTAGGCTGATGTGGCGTCCTGTCTCACTAGGCTGCTTGGGACTGTCTCACTAGGCTGCTGTGGCCTGTATCACTAGGCGGCTTGGGACTGTCTCACTAGGCTGCTGTGGCCTGTCTCACTAGGCTGCTTGGGACTGTCTCACTAGGCTGCTGGGGACTGTCTCACTAGGCTGCTTGGGACTGTCTCACTAGGCTGCTTGGGACTGTCTCACTAGGCTGTGGCCTCCTGTCTCACTAGGCTGCTGTGGCGTCCTGTCTCACTAGGATGCTGGGGACTGTCTCACTAGGCTGTGGCCTCCTGTCTCACTAGGCTGCTTGGGACTGTCTCACTAGGCTGCTTGGGACTGTCTCACTAGGCTGCGGTGGCCTGTCTCACTAGGCTGTGGCCTCCTGTCTCACTAGGCTGTGGCCTCCTGTCTCACTAGGCTGCTGGGGACTGTCTCACTAGGCTGCTTGGGACTGTCTCACTAGGCTGCTGGGGACTGTCTCACTAGGCTGCTTGGGACTGTCTCACTAGGCTGCTGGGGACTGTCTCACTAGGCTGCTGGGGACTGTCTCACTAGGCTGCTGGGGACTGTCTCACTAGGCTGCTGGGGACTGTCTCACTAGGCTGCTGGGGACTGTCTCACTGAGCTAATAATAATAATAATAATAATAATCCACATTTGTAAAGCGCACAATCACCCGTAAGGGTCTCTAGGCGCTGAGGGCCGTCGGGAAGATTAAGCGAGCTATTGCCCAGAGTCGCATGGTGCTGAGCTAACCTGACGCCGGAGCCAGGGATCGAACCCTGATCCCCAGATTCCAGCGTCAGTCGCCCTGGCCGCGGCGCCACACCTCTCCCTAAGCTGCGGTGGCCTGTCTCACTAGGCTGCTGTGGCCTGTCTCATTAGGCTTGGTGACCTGTCTAACTGAGCGGAGGTGACCTGTCTCACTAGGCTGCTGTGGCGTCCTGTCTCACTAGGCTGTGGCGTCCTGTCTCACTAGGCTGTGGCGTCCTGTCTCACTAGGCTGTGGCGTCCTGTCTCACTAGGCTGCTTGGGACTGTCTCACTAGGCTGCTGTGGCCTGTCTCACTAGGCTGCTTGGGACTGTCTCACTAGGCTGCTGGGGACTGTCTCACTAGGCTGCTTGGGACTGTCTCACTAGGCTGCTTGGGACTGTCTCACTAGGCTGTGGCCTCCTGTCTCACTAGGCTGCTGTGGCGTCCTGTCTCACTAGGCTGCTTGGGACTGTCTCACTAGGCTGCTTGGGACTGTCTCACTAGGCTGCGGTGGCCTGTCTCACTAGGCTGTGGCCTCCTGTCTCACTAGGCTGCTGTGGCGTCCTGTCTCACTAGGCTGCTGGGGACTGTCTCACTAGGCTGTGGCCTCCTGTCTCACTAGGCTGCTTGGGACTGTCTCACTAGGCTGCTTGGGACTGTCTCACTAGGCTGCGGTGGCCTGTCTCACTAGGCTGTGGCCTCCTGTCTCACTAGGCTGCTGTGGCGTCCTGTCTCACTAGGCTGCTGGGGACTGTCTCACTAGGCTGTGGCCTCCTGTCTCACTAGGCTGCTTGGGACTGTCTCACTAGGCTGCTGGGGACTGTCTCACTAGGCTGCTGGGGACTGTCTCACTAGGCTGCTGGGGACTGTCTCACTAGGCTGTGGCCTCCTGTCTCACTAGGCTGCTGGGGACTGTCTCACTAGGCTGCTGGGGACTGTCTCACTAGGCTGCTGGGGACTGTCTCACTAGGCTGCTGGGGACTGTCTCACTAGGCTGCTGGGGACTGTCTCACTGAGCTGCGGTGGCCTGTCTCACTAGGCTGTGGCCTCCTGTCTCACTAGGCTGCTGGGGACTGTCTCACTACGCTGCTGGGGACTGTCTCACTAGGCTGCTGGGGACTGTCTCACTAGGCTGCTGGGGACTGTCTCACTAGGCTGCTGGGGACTGTCTCACTAGGCTGCTGGGGACTGTCTCACTAGGCTGTGGCCTCCTGTCTTACTAGGCTGTGGCCTCCTGTCTCACTAGGCTGCTGGGGACTGTCTCACTAGGCTGCTGGGGACTGTCTCACTAGGCTGCTGGGGACTGTCTCACTAGGCTGCTGGGGACTGTCTCACTAGGCTGCTGGGGACTGTCTCACTAGGCTGTGGCCTCCTGTCTCACTAGGCTGCTGGGGACTGTCTCACTAGGCTGCTGGGGACTGTCTCACTAGGCTGCTGGGGACTGTCTCACTAGGCTGCTGGGGACTGTCTCACTGAGCTGCGGTGGCCTGTCTCACTAGGCTGTGGCCTCCTGTCTCACTAGGCTGCTGGGGACTGTCTCACTAGGCTGCTGGGGACTGTCTCACTAGGCTGCTGGGGACTGTCTCACTAGGCTGTGGCCTCCTGTCTCACTAGGCTGCTGGGGACTGTCTCACTAGGCTGCTGGGGACTGTCTCACTGAGCTGCTGGGGACTGTCTCACTAGGCTGCTGGGGACTGTCTCACTAGGCTGCTGGGGACTGTCTCACTAGGCTGTGGCCTCCTGTCTCACTAGGCTGCTGGGGACTGTCTCACTAGGCTGCTGGGGACTGTCTCACTAGGCTGCTGTGGCCTGTCTCACTAGGCTGCTGTGGTCTGTCTCACTAGGCTGCTGTGGCCTGTCTCACTAGGCTGTGGCATCCTGTCTCACTAGGCTGCTGTGGCCTGTCTCATTAGGCTTGGTGACCTGTCTAACTGAGCGGAGGTGACCTGTCTCACTAGGCTGCTGTGGCGTCCTGTCTCACTAGGCTGTGGCGTCCTGTCTCACTAGGCTGCTGGGGACTGTCTCACTAGGCTGCTGGGGACTGTCTCACTAGGTTGCTGGGGACTGTCTCACTAGGCTGCTGGGGACTGTCTCACTAGGCTGTGGCCTCCTGTCTCACTAGGCTGCTGGGGACTGTCTCACTAGGCTGCTGGGGACTGTCTCACTAGGCTGCTGGGGACTGTCTCACTAGGCTGCTGGGGACTGTCTCACTAGGCTGCTGGGGACTGTCTCACTAGGCTGCTTGGGACTGTCTCACTAGGCTGTGGCCTCCTGTCTCACTAGGCTGCTGGGGACTGTCTCACTAGGCTGCTTGGGACTGTCTCACTAGGCTGCTGGGGACTGTCTCACTAGGCTGCTTGGGACTGTCTCACTAGGCTGTGGCCTCCTGTCTCACTAGGCTGCTGGGGACTGTCTCACTAGGCTGCTGGGGACTGTCTCACTAGGCTGTGGCCTCCTGTCTCACTAGGCTGCTGGGGACTGTCTCACTAGGCTGCTGGGGACTGTCTCACTAGACTGGGGTGACCTGTCTCACTAGGCTGCTGCAGCCTGCCACACTGGGCTGTGGTGACCTGTCGCACTGGCTTAATAGTTTAAAGGGCACCTCGGGACTCATCCAACAGTTGAGCCCCCACCTACCGAAGAAAAAAGCCCCACAGAGTCTAGAACCTCCCGTGTGCCCACTAGCACACATCGCTTCACGCATCCTGCTTCTGAAAGGGTTAAAATGAGCCGTGTCTTCTTGCAGGCTTGCAGTGTGAATGGCGCTGAGCCCTGCCTGTGTCTTTGTGTACCTCTGACTGTTGTGTTTTTTAACGAGTTCTTATCCTTCCTGCAGGCACGGCCAGCCCTGCAGGGAGCTCTTTATATGCACTATTTTACAAGGCTCTGTAAAAGAGAACAATATACATGTTTCCTTCAGTATCTGGGAGTCGGTCCACAGCCTGGGTGGCATCGTTTCCTTTAAGCCACCTTCAGTTCCAGACGCATCCTCGGATGAGCCACATCCAAGCGGTGCCCACTGCGCCCAGCTGCTGACAGTCACACAATGCTGGCACCGCCTGCCTGTCCAGAGGCCTTTTGTTGTGTCAGTCACTCTGTCTGTGATAAGAGGAAAGGGATGGATGAGGCCGGAGCACGAGCATCAGTGAGAAACACATTAATCGTGACTTATATGGGAAGAGGTGACCCCCCCCCCCACCACCACTCCCCAGTGCACACGGCCCCCCGGGGCTCCTGGCTTTCCTCACTGTGTCCACCTGGGTATTGAACAAGACAACTGCCTGCTCTGTGTCAGCGACAGAGCATTATTTCAGTTTCTCAACGTCCCCATTTAAGGGTCTCAAATGCTGGAAATTGCCCTTTTTGAACATAATTCCATGTCTTTACCGTAAAATACATTCTTTTATGCAAATAAAACTCGAAGAACTTTCATTCCATAGCAAAAAAAATGACGTACTAGTTCTCTTTGCTCTTCTTCCCTTGTTTGGTTAATGGAAGGGAAATATCACCCCCCCCCCACACACACACACACCCCTCACACACACCCCTCACACACCCCCTGCACAAAGCAGCACCTTGTTACCGCCCCTGGAATTGTCAGAACTGTTTTTGAAGCCTCATACTCTCTGCTGAGGCAGCAGCAGGCCTTTCCATCAATGCGCCCAGGATCTGAGGCAGCATCCCTTGGGCCGATTTATGAAGGCCTTGCGCCGCCGGTGCGTCATTTTTAACATGGGAAAAAGTGACGCACCGGCGGCTCAAGGCCTTCATAAATCTGCCCCCCTGTATCCACCAGGACCGCCCCGACGATGCTCCAGTTTAGGAAAGATGCTCCTTTTTAAAGAGAACCAACCACAGACCAGCCACCCCTCCTATCACTCATTGGCTCTATGCTGCACTATGCAATTTGCAGAACAGATATGAAAATTGAACTAAAACTCATGAATTTGACCAGATTTTAAATTATATTAAGAATGAGGTAAGGCAAGACTGAATCTGCAGGACAGTAGGCGCCATGGTGAATCAGATAAAGGTTCAGTGCCATAGGGGTGATGCTTCTCTGCATAGGGCAATCGCTCTTTTGCATATGGTAATCTCTCTTTTGCATAGGGCAGCATTAGTGCATGTTCCTATGCAGAAACGGTGCATGAGGGGGGATGCTGTACATTCTGAAGCACCAATGACAGCAGCTCGTGGGAAGGGGGGAGTTGCAAAGGCCCAGCCGCCACCCCCCCCCCCCCCGATCAAAAACTGAGGGTTCCCTGTCACAAAGCTAGGTAACACAAGAAGAGCTGATCAGCTTGTTTCTGCTTCAGTGATAATTCTGCTGCAGTGTCTTTAAACAGTCGAAACAGAGACGGAACGGGCCATACGATGTTAATTCTGTGGTGCTGAAAAACTAATGTCGACCTCTTTAGTCAACTCATGGTAGTTATGCTGTCAAACTACCAATACACTCTGTTTTTAGTCTTGACATTATGATATCTTCCTAATAAATTTATCCTTGTTATCATAAGAGTCAATTTTAATTAATCACATTTTGGTCTTTTCACTTTTAAGTTACCCTGCAAAATTAGTTTTTCAGCACCACAGAATTAACATCGTATGGCCCGTTCCGTCACTGGTGGGTTTTGTTAGGACATCTCATATATATATCACACCAGTGCTACACAATCCCAGATGATGAGGTTCTGCCATTTGGTGGGCTGATGGGATTCATTTCCAACCCATCACAGGCCTAACTGCTTTTTGACTGTGTTCCTTAGCCGTATATTTGTTGAGTTGCTAGACCAGTAGTCTTCATTTTTGTTTTGTATACTGTGAAATGGGGGCTAGATTTCTACTTGGTCTCTAAATATAATCCCCTAGGACCCCCTGTTAATTGTGTATTTTGTACATTGTGGAAAACATCCACAGGGCCTGCATTGCTAAAAGGGCACACTTTTCCTGTTTGTGCCAAGGCGCACCTTTAAACAGGTGTGCCGGATGCAAACTGGGAAAGTGCGCCCCTATAATGGTGAATGCGCTGCACGCAGGGCAACCACAAACTCAAGCTGATCTTGGGGTAGCACATTCAAGTGAAGCACAGTGCGGCTGTTTACAAACCGCTCCGTGTTTTACTGTGCAGGTGGCAACCCACCTGCACTCTCAAGAGGGATTATAAATCCCCTTGGTTCTGGGTGCAATGGGTGACTGCACCCACCTGTAGGGAGATGTCTGTGGGATCCATGGGTGCTCCTTTGCCCCCCCCCCCAGAGGGCTGCCCTCAGGGGGTGCACCATCTTTTTGTAGGGCACTTTCAGTGCGCCTCCTACAGGCATGTTTGCCTCTGCACCCACATCCGTAATACCGTGCAGGTGCATAAGCAAAGTGATTCTCTCATTCCCACACCCCCATGCAAATAAGGGAACAATCTCTTACGAGATTGCAGGCGCTATATGCGCACCAGTACTATCGTTATTACAGAAGGAGCCGCACAAATGTGTGAAGCCTCTTCTAGAATACAAAAGTTTCCTGTTTCCTGCTTCTTCGTGCCAATTCTCGCTGTGTGCATTCGCAAAAAACTTTCTGTGTCCTGCCTAGCCCTCCGCGGACCCGCCCGCCAGTCTCCCGCCGCTCCATCACTTTTACCACCTACAGCGGGAGCCGCCGAGCGGAGACCGGCGAGGGGCGGGACCACGACACCCAGAAGCCCTGCTGGGGTCCGCGTGTGAAGGAAGCGCCAGGAGGCGCATAAAAACAGCGTCACCACCGCCTCGCGTGACGCGAGCGGGACGCCCGGAGCGAAGCCCGGGCAAAGGGCGGGCCCTCTGTGGCCCTCAGGGGACCTAAGGTGACGGGACGGGCCACCCCTCTTTCACCTATTGTACCAAAGATTCATCATTAAGATAACCTGGATTTATGACCTACCCTCAGCCTTCAAAAACTGTCCCTTCCTATTCATTTTAGCTTGCTCTGAACCAGGGCCATCGGGAAAGTCAAACCGGAAGGTAACGAGGCTTGTGTGATTCCCATTGATTGTACTGACTATATTGGGGCAAAGGTTATTAGGAACATTGCCAGATATTTAAAAGTCTAAGCCAAAGAATCCCATTGCCCCGGGTAATACCATGGACAATTACCTGGTACAAGTTGTGGAAAAAATAAATCATGAACTGAGGTCGTCGCTGGGTCTTGGAACCCCACTGATACTGCCTCAAAATGAGAACTTACAAACAGACTTAATTCTTCCGGGAACCCCAATATATTTATCCCCAGCTCCACATGGGCCGGATGTGGGGCTATCCAAAAATGTGTCGATCGTGGAAAATCCAGCTACTAATGCTGAAACGATATCGGGGGATTTAAATGTCTCTTTGCATGACCTAGACCCAGACCTGGAGGTAGTTGATTCCAGCTCTCCCTCACCCCCTGTTCCTGCTCCAAGAGTAACAAAAGTGACCTCTAAGATTTCTTCAAAAAGGGAAGGGTTAAGGTCTAGCAGGAAAAGGCCAGCTACCCCGCCCAATAAGAAAATTGTAGATGCGAATGTGGGTGAAGGAGATGTGAGCCAAGGGTGGGATGAGGGCATATTAAAAAAACTTATGGGCATGCTGGACATTAAGTTAAGTCAGCTAGTAAAACCCTTATTGTCAAAAATTGATCACCTCACAGCTAAAATAAATAAAATGGAGGCCTATATAAAAATAAGTAATGATAGAGTGAAGGAATTGCCGACAATGCTTGTAGAAAAATTGGCTGAAAAAACTTCATTAGAAAGTGTATGCTCAGGTGTAGTAGAGCTTCCACAGATCCAGCAGGTTAATCTCAAGCCTGGCCCAGATCAAACTAATCTTCCTGGTGCTGTCCCCATAGAGCCTGTACGGAACTGTATACTGCAGGGATCCAATGCAGAAAATAATCCTGTTGAGCTAATTGTAGAAGCTTCACCCCTTATTCTGGTACTTGCCAATGTCCCCCCTTTAAATACAGGTCAGATAGAACACCCTGAATCATTATTAAATAAGGCACTTCAATGGTTAAGTAACAACATGCAGAAGATTTGCTAACGGCAAGACGGGTAAAAGGGATAGGGAGTAGGATCAAGAAATTCCCTGGGGTCTGTGTGGTTTTGAACCTTAAAAGCCCCGAAGTTTTGCCAGAAATTCTGAATAACCTTTTTCCTCCCCAACGTAGAACGGCAGAATTAATTCCACTCACCCTGGACTTTTTCTACAATAGGAAAGGCTTAGTGTCAAACCCGAGTGTTCTGAGAACCAAATGGTCTACAGTGGCCAGTAGAAGTATAAGGGAGGGTTCATCTAATGTCTGGGGGTTAAACCTAGATAATAGATTTACAGCATTGTCTAATCTGAACGAGTGCGACTGACTTACAATAGACAAAGGATTAATAGTGGAACATCAGTCGAGCCATCCCATATGTCAATTAGACAAATCACTAGACCAACATATAAAAAACCTAGAACCAGATCATAAGGTCCCTATAAGTTCAAATAGCAATGTACCTATAACAGGGTCAGATGGTCCAACTAATATCAGATTAATAGCTGGGGATGATTTAAGCCCTGAGCAGGGGGGACTGCTAACTGTGGACCCTAGGGGAAATATGGAGGTGCCATTTACATTAGGCCCAACAGGAGAACGACCATTGACTTTTATATCTTGGAATATAGCAGGCATAGCGAGTAAGCTAGATACCCCAGAGTGGGTGGATTATATTGACAGGCATGACATAGTTATGTTGCAAGAAACTTGGTCAATTAACCCAGTATTTCGTATGGGGTATTTACATTTCTATAAACCTGCATCTAGAGGTGAAAAAGGACGTCCCTCTGGAGGACTGTTGATATGGGTCCGCCAAGCATTAACTTGCACCATATCACAAAGGCAAATAATATCCAATGACATCCTAGCACTGAACATCAGATGGGCCAATGGCCAAGAAGTAGTTCTGTACAACATCTATGCTAGGGGGATTGGTGCAGGTATTCCATCTGATGTTTTTACCACCCTAGAACAAGATGTTGAAACCCTTCCACCTAATCCCCATACCATTGTGGGCGGTGATTTTAATTCAACTTTTGAGTCCCTAGGAGAAGAGGATAGGAGCTTAACGGCAGAGGAAGACAGTAGATGGGGAATACCCCAATTAGAGATTCCTCCCATAAAAAGATGGAGTGCTACAGCCATCAGGATAAAGAGTCTCTGCCTCTCCAGAGGACTGAGAGCCAGGAACGGGAGGACACCATCCGACTTAAATGGGAATTTTACCTTCGACAATGGTCGTGCAACAAGCAGGATTGACTACTTTTTAATTGATGTAAGAGCATGGTCCAAGCTATTAGACATGGCAGTTGTATCAAGTTTAGAGAGTGACCACCATCCCCTGTATATGACATTTTACCCCTATCAAGAGCCTAGTGTACTCTTAAATAATAAGCAAATGGTAAAACAAGATGTTGTGTGCTCCAATAACCAAAGACATCTGAAATGGGGAATGTTGCTAGGGGATGAAAGAAAATTAGAACATTTGAAAAATTTAGTAAAAGAAGAAGTTAGCGTTATTAAGATGCATTATGGGAACCCTAATTTCGAGGAATACATGATGGAGGCCCACAAAAATCTATTTAACAAACTCCAAAGTTTTTTCATTAAAACAGTAGACCCAACTGCAGCCAAAAAACATCAAGCCGTTAAAGGCTGGTATGATAAAAGCTGTAGATTGGCAAGGCAAAATTTAAGTGTAGAATTGAAAATAGGAAACCCTATAGCCGTTAAAAGGGCAAGAGATATTTACAGGCTGACGCAAAAGCAATCAAAGAGGCGTTGGGATGAAGAGGGCTGGAGTGAGCTAAAACAGGCCTGTGCCAACAAAGACTCAAAGCGGTTTTGGGCCTTGTTTAAATGGAACAGGGGTGGGGTACCAGCCCAACCACAAAACCATGTGTCTAAAGAAGGCTGGAATGATTTTTTTCAACCCCAGTATGCCAGATGTCCGAGATATGCATCCATATCTCTCCCCCAAACTGTCTTTTTTAATGATCAAATATTTACTGAAAAAGATGTTAGTCTGGCACTGGACTGCGTGTCAGGGGGAAAAGCGCCGGGCATGGATGGCATCCCAGCAGATGTTTTTCTATCTGACCGGACTTCTTGGTGCACATATTTCACTTGGTTGGCAAATGCAATAGCTATGGGTGGAGAAGTCCCAGCCTCGTGGAAAGGGGCTGAAATCATCCCTATATTTAAAAAGGGGGATAAACCCAGGCAAAGAACTATAGACCCATTAGCTTAATTGACACTGCGCAGAAAATAATGGGTCGACTAGTCCAGAATAAATTACAGCAGTGGATTGAAGACCAAAATATATTGTCGCCATACCAAGCGGGATTTCGCCCCTTGACTAGCAGTGTTGACCAAGTTTTTTATTTCCTAGCCATTTATTGGAGAAATGTCACACTGCGAAATGGCACATTGTACGCAGTTTTCGTGGACTTAAAAGCCGCATTTGATCTGGTCCCGAGAGAAAAACTGTGGGAAACCCTGGCCGATGGGGGAATAAGCAGAGAACTCCTTACCTTGCTGGTCCGCCTCCATGAAAACAATTTTGCAAAAATAAGGTGGGGCAAACAGGGGGAAGTGACGGCCCCTTTTCCAGTGGAACGGGGGTGAGGCAAGGGTGTGTCCTGGCCCCAACGCTTTTTTCAATCTATATAAATGAAATTGTGGAGCATTTAAATAAATCCCCAAATGACGCTCCACTTGTAGCAGGTGTACACGTCCCCGTACTAATGTTCGCGGACGATACGCTTTTACTATCACGTACGCCTAGTGGATTGCAGAAAGCGGTTGACGCTTTTGGGGATTTCTGTGATAGTCGTGGTCTGGAGTTAAACACCAGTAAAACTAAATTTATGTGCCTGAGTTCCCAATCAGCTTTCAAGGGGGTGATAAAATATAAGGGCGAACCACTGGAAAAAGTAGATGCCTTTGCCTACTTAGGAATTATTCTCCAACATGACATGAAATGGAAATCACACATTAATATGGCATCTTTAAAATTTAGTCAGCTAGCAGGTGCAGTTACCATCAAACATAATACATCCATGACAAGACCCATAAATTGTGCACTCGAAATTCGTAGTATGAAGGTACTGAGTGCATGCTTATATGGGTCTGAGCTCTGGGGATTTTCAAACTTAGGAGATTTGGGGCGGGCGGAAAATAGATTTCTGCGAGGGCTTGTTAGGGCCCCACAAAGTACCCCCATAATCCCACTAAAGATGGACCTAGGTAGGAAAAATGTTGAAGATATCGCCCGCCTACGTCCTCTGTTGTATTGGAGGCGCTTAATGGTAACCCCAGAGTTAAGTCATTATGCATCAGCTTTTTTTGATGTTGTGAATTTTGACCGTTTCCATTGCATTGCTTGGTTAAAGGAGCTCCGGGGTACATTGGGGAAGTTGGGCCTTGACCATTTGTGGGGCAATAAGGATGTCGCCTCATTTCCTTCGAAAAAGCAACTGAAGGATATTTATTGGGACTCGGTATATGTTTCATCGTATCGCAAAGGCCTGCAATCTACCCTGTCATCACGCTTTCTGGACACTAAACAACTTCCATTATATGAAAAATATTGGGATGTAATTGAACGTCCATTTGACAGGAAACTATATTTCCAATTTTGTGTGGGAACACTCCCAGTGAACGCTTTTAGACAACACTGGTCCCCATTGCAGGACGCTTTCTGCGAACATTGTAAAAACCAAACAGAGGACATTGCGCATCTGCTTTTTTCTTGCCCTTTGTATGCCATCCCCCCTCGAAAGTGGCTAAAACCAGTTTGTAAAAATATGGGCACCCGCTGTTGTTCACAAGCCCTAAGAATTTTAACATCTGATTCCTCAACACCACTGGTAATAGGCGTAGCAAAATTCTTGGCCTGGGCGTGGGTAATAAGATCACGTGCTTTAAAGCCTACTGGTTAATATGGATTATCAACTGCCTGTTTAAACTTGCTTGTTTTCTTTTAACTTTTTCTAATGAATTTTTAAAATGTATGTATACATTTTTTAGAACTTATTAGCATTCGACTTTTGTTGTTTAATATGCTCTTAATTAACTACTTTTATGCCTAGTATTTATTGTATCATGGTTAGGAGGTTTGCTTTTATGACTAAAAGTCGAATAAAGCTTTGAAATGAATGGATGATGAATACAAAAGTACTCCGAGGGCGCACTAAGCAGGTGCCCACGCCTGTTAAGCCCCTGGGGAACTTTTTCGTAAGACTGATCTTGGTGTCTTTTTTTTTTTACTGTGCCTGGGTATAGCTAATTATTTAATGGTTTTACTTTGCTTAGGCTTGTTGGAGATTGACAAAGTCACTCTCTTTTTATCTCGGTCTTTACATTACAGTAATCCTTCACAGATCCATGTCAGCACATATACCTGGGTGCACACTATTCATTTGTTTGCTTAAATCACTCCAAATCTTTACACTGGTTCTGTATTCTTCCATACATTTCTCCTGGACACTATTTTAACTCCTCAAGGAACCTGCCAAGAGAGGACACATTTACCTCTTACCTTGTTTACCTCAAGTCTATTTGACATCATGGTGCCACATGAAACCCCAAAGTATGATTTTCATAATATCCATTACCCTCTAATTTCTCCCTTCCCTGTATGATTTTCCCACTTGCTGTTTGTTCATAATTGATCTGCTCTTTTTAGCTATTGACACAGCAGCTAGTCATTATGCCTTTGCTTACCTTATGGAAATTTGGGCTCTGAAATGCCATTTGGGCACACAGAAATCCAGTTATCTTTCCTTCGAACACCTCTACTTTCCCAGATCTATTAGGCTATCGACTGTGCACGATCTAATACTCTCTTTAGAACAGAGAGAGCTCGAACACCTGGAAACTCCACAAGGCTCCTCCATGCCCTGGGACCTTACATGTTAACTCAATATTATTTGGCACCTTCCCAGTCTTGCATCTCTGCTACTCCATATATTTATGACGATATAACATATGTGCCTTATATCAACCTACAGTACTATTGTAAAAGTGCTCTAACCACTTTGGGTAATGTCCGCGCTAAAGAAAACTGCAAAAATAAATACATATTGTGAAAGTAACTATCACTGAGGATCAGAGACGACTGTTTTTATGTATTGTATTTGTGCAACTTTTATGGTTTTGCTAACAAAAAACCGAATAAAGTTTATTGACTGACTGACTGACTCACACACTCTTTTGTACACAATAGGGTCCTGCGGGAGTACCTCATACGTACGAGCACAATTTATCAATTTAAAAGACACCTAAATAAATAGAAAAAATTATTGGACCAAGACAGGGACTCTCTTACCTCAATTCCACTGTGAGAATGTCAAAAATCCTTTCGCATTAAAAATTCCTCACTAGACAGGTGGGTCCCAATTTATCCTTCAACATAACCTTTCTCCGTTACATTCTCCAACCACAGATTTCATTAGAATGTCCTGGAGAAACTTCATATTGGGGTTCATTGATGCAGCGGCATATACCCACAATGCATGAGTCCCATCATCACTCAGAGAGGGGCAGATAAAATACTATTTTAAGCCTCTTCCCTACACCACTTTGGATACTATGGTATCCTGTCAGCGACTGGACTGAATTACTGTACATCTAAAAAACACATGGTATACATTTACCCCACATAAATAGAAAACAAAATTGTATGCCTGGACGAGCTCTAACCTCTGGCCATCCAGAGTGGAGAAAAACAACAATTCTCCACTCACTCTGCATCTCTTTCACCAACAAGTATTCTGGAATGTTGCTTTCTTTGATGATGTCAGCCGAGGTTTTGAGACTTATTGTGGCATCTTGTACCAGATGACCCCTCAACAATCTAATCAAGAGATAGATTTGCACCAATTGGTGGGATGAACCCTACTGCAGCAACACTATTTTACAGACCATTAAAGAGTCTGTTCTTCACCAGTAAACAGGATTGATGAGGTATGCCTAGATGTCTCCCTGATCCACCAAGACCTCCACAATACTGTGGACTGTGACATGGAAGTGGATGGACACATCACAGCAGACGAAGACTCCATTCAGTCCATGACAGATGGGGCGACCAATCTTAAGAAGAAGATTACATATTTAGCCGAAAGATAAAGAGGCAGACTGTGCAGAAATAACATTAGTCTGGTATGGGTGCCGGTGAGGGCTGAAGGTCCTATCCTTGTACAGTTTTTACAAACTGGTTCAAGTCATGGATCTGCTTAGAAGACCTCACAGAATATTTATGATAGAATGGACCCACCAAGCCCCCCAGGCATGATCATTTTGCCCCTCCTTAATTATTTGGAGAAAGCGATGCAGTGCTCAAAGCTCCTCAGAAAGCAGGAGAGGTCATGATGGAATCAACTAAAATGAACAGAGGAGTGCATTCAACACTGTTAAACAGAAAATGAATGGGAAGCAACTGGATTAAGTCCTGTTGTATTCTTTTAAACTGAGGGTTACCATCCAGGGAAAGGTCCAGGGAAAGGTCCAATTCTTTGAGACCCTAGAGTCGGAATGGGACTCGGTGGAGGAGAGGATCTATCATGAAAGGGACATGGAGCGTTCTGGCTCACCATGTCGCTCCTCCCCACCAGAGGCTGGGATGACCCAGGAGAAACTGATGTGAGAATGGGGGGAAGCAGAGGGTGACGGTAACACTCTATCCACACACACCCTCCCTTCAATTTTCAGGAGGGCTAGTTGTTTCTATAGGTGTGGGTGACAGATGCTTCTGGATTAGAAGTATGGAGAAGTGAAAAGCTGAAGATGCTAAAGTTGCTTTGGATTTTGTTTTGATCAGCAGCCATCGTATACACCCATCCAGCTACCCATTAATAACATACACCCAGCTGAATACCGAATATTGACAGGGAAAGACCAGGAGGAGGCATCGCCATGGTACATAGAAGCACCCTTGGCGTCACAACTAGCTCGGATGACAGTTCGATCATCGGTAGCACCTTCACTTCCAGCTTCACACCAACCCAAACACCACCCTCCAAGCGCCCTCATCTACAGGCCTCCCGGGCCCCGTCACCCTTTCAGCAATTCCCTAGTCGACTTCATTGCCCTTCAAGCCCTCACCTCCATGGACTACATCCTCCTCAGAGACCTCAATTTCCACCAGGACACCCTGGACAACCACAACACATCATCCCTACTGGAGCACCTTGCCACCATAGGACTCAAGCAACTGGTTCACTACCCTTTCCACTCAGCATGACAAACACTCGACCCCATCTTCTCCGGAAGCAACACCATTTCCTTAAGCTACACCCCCGAAGTACAGTGGATCAACCACCGCTGTGTCCATTTTTCCTTCACAAAACCCATCGCACACCAGCACGCCCACCGCTACCCACACAGGAGCTGTAACAAGGTCCCCGAACCAGCTCACCACCTCCCTCAGAAAACCCTCAGGCAAGCAAACCTCCAAGAAACTACAGGTTTCCTACATCCGTCCCAGTCAGGATTCCGCTCCCACTTCTCCACCGAAACAAACCTCCTGGGGGTTACTGAGAACCTACGCACGCGTCTTGATCATGGTGAGATCTCGGCGCTTATTCTTTTAGACTTAAGCGCCGCATTCGACACGGTCTCACTCCCCTTTCTTCTGAGAGCTTTGAGAGCAGCTGGAGTGACTGGCCCTGCCCTTGTCTGGCTGGCCTCTTTCTTAAATCACCGCAATTTTCAGGTTGTCTCTTCCGGTTCCTCCTCCTCTGTCCGTTCATCTGCGTATGGTGTCCCGCAAGGGTCCTCACTGAGCCGTATGCTCTTTAATATCTACGTGAGACTCCTGGCCACCATCGTGGAAGAGTCTCTCCCTCTACTCATACGCAGATGACACTCAGATCCTTTTTTCCCTCTCCTCAGCCGCAGCAAACGCTCCATCCGCTCTTAAACTAGGACTTAGCCGAGTGGCAGAGTGGATGCAGGTGAACCTCCTGAAGATGCACGGAGATAAGACGGAGGTGCTCATTCGGGGCAAGAAAAAGCACCTCTGGAGCCCTGCACACTGGCCGTCAGAAATGGGCCCACCACCCCTTCCAGTGACCCAGGTTCGCAACCTTGGTTTCGTCCTGGATTACTCGCTCTCCATGCGGCATCAAGTGGTCAAGGTGGCAGCCACTTGCTTTTCCATCCTGGGGTGCCTTCGAAAAATCTTATGGATGCTCCCAGTATGGACAAGACGCTCAGTGGTCCAGGCTTTAATCACCTCTTGCCTGGACTACGGCAATGTACTTTACCTTGGAACCACCTTGGAGCTTCAGAGGAGACTTCAGGTTGTTCAGAATTCAGCTGCTCACCTCCTCTGTTGTTTCAGGAGGCTTGGGGTACTGCCTAACTCTCTTCCCTCTAGCATGGTGCTCACTCTCTGCAAAGCGCTTAGAGACCCGTGGGTGATAAGGCGCTATAGAAATCTAATATACCAATACCAATACCAATACCTCTGTAAGGTCCCATGGAGCTCTCCAATCTACCCCTTTCTTAGAGACCTTCACTGGCTCCGCATCGCAAACCGAGTCAAATTCAAGGCCCTCTGCTTTATGCATAAAATCAAGCAAGGGTCGGCCCCAGTTTACCTCCAGGCCCTTGTCCAACAATATTCTCCACCCCGCCTCCTTAGATCATCAGCTCATGGCAACTTTCTGATTCCGCGCTTTAAATTGATGAGAATGGGCGGACGCTCTTTCTCCTGTGTTGCCTCCAGGCTGTGGAAATCTCTTCCGGCTACATTGAAACTCGAACCTTCTTTGTTGAAATTCCGCAGAGACCTTAAAACCTGGCTCTTTTCTCAATAACAACTGCGATGTGTAATCATTACTCTACTGGTGCCGGGAGACCCCCTGTGGGTAGCTGCGCGCCCTATAAATTCAACTACAAATACAAAAGCCAGCTGGTTCTCTCCTACCCGCCAAGAGTCCAGGCACACCTGCAGACACCTCGAGAAAAGCAGCAAGGCCCCAGCTGACAATGCTGCCTTCAAAACTGCAGTCACCGAACAGCACCACCTCATCAAAACAACTAAGAAAACGGCCATACAGTAATACATCAACGCCAATGCACACAACAGCAAACAACTCTTCATGCGGTCAAAGAACTCACCAAACCCGGCACAGAGACAGCAGACATTCCTGATCCCTCTTTCCAGGACATCTGCAACAACCTCCCCACCTTCTTCCACCACAAGATAAAGGCAATTTATGACAGGTTCATAAACCAAGACCCACTGACCTCACACGCAACCACCGCACTCAATTGCCCCAAACCCCAGAAGACCCTGCTCAACTGGTCCTCCCTCACCACTGATGAGACCCTCAAGATCATAAAGAGCATCCAATCCAGAGCCCCCTCAGATCACTGCCCCCACCACATCTTCAACAGAGCCAGCACCTCCATCGCACCTGAACTCTGCTGCACGATCAACTGCTCAATCAAATCCACCACCTTCCTTGAAGACTGGAAACACACAGAGATCAACACCCTGCTGAAGTAACCCTCTGCCGACCCTATGGACCTCAAGAACCACAGACCGACCTCACTGCTCCCCTTCACAGCCAAAGTCATCGAGAAGGCCATCAATGCCCAACTCTCCGAGTTCATTGAAACTAACAGCATCCTGGACCACTCTCAATCTGAATTCAGAAGCAACCACAGCCCCGAGAATGCTCTCCTCGTCACCATAGACAACAGCTGCATCCTCCTCGACAGAGGCAAGACCGCAGCTCTCATCCTCCTGGACCTCTTGGCCGCCTTTGTCACTGTCTCCCATGACACCCTCCACGCTAGACTTCACGACGCCGGCATCCACAACAAAGATCTTGACTGGACCCGCTCCTTCCTCACCGGCCAGACACAGAGCGTCAGATTGCGGAGTGACACAGGGCTCTTCCCTGAGCCCTACCCTCTTCAACATCTACATGGCCCCCCTTGCAACCATTGTCAGAAATCCTGGACTCAACATCGTCTCCTATACTAATGACACCCAGCTGATTCTCTCCCTCATTGACAAACCCACAGCCACCAAGAACAACTTCCACAGCAAAATGAAGGCAGTAGCCACCTGGATGAAGAACAGCTGCCTCAATCACCACACAGACAAGACTAAAGTCCTCATCCTGGTCCCATCCCCCTCCACCTGGGATGACTCCTGCATCGTGAAGGAACTCTCCAACCCCAGCGCCAACACCAATGACGTCCCGCCCTCACAAGAACTCTGCGACTCGCTGGCCACCTTCTTCCACCGCAATATCGCTGACATCCATGACAGCTTCAACACCACGACCGCCCGACTATGCCAGACTCCACCCCTCCTGAAAACACCACCCGCTTCAACAGCCTGACCTCCTGGACCAACGTCAACAACGAGGAAACACACAAGATCATGAACTCCATCCACTCAGGATCACCGTCAGACCCCTGCCCACACCACATATTCAACAAAGCAGACGCAGCCATCGCACCCCAACTGCGGAAGGTAATCAACATCTCCCTCG
Organism: Lissotriton helveticus; assembly: GCF_964261635.1. Lineage (NCBI taxonomy): Eukaryota > Metazoa > Chordata > Amphibia > Caudata > Salamandridae > Lissotriton > Lissotriton helveticus. The sequence continues at coordinate 66,913,253 of NC_136064.1, forward strand.
AGACAGCCACTTTTCCGGAAAGCTGGAAGCATGCCGAGATCAACGCCCTCCTAAAAAAAAACAAGGCGGACCCCAAGGACCTCAAGAATTTACGGCCCATCCCGCCCGTTCCCGGCAAAGGTAATCGAGAAAGTCGTCAACACGCAACTGAACCGCTACCTCGAGGACAACAACATCCTAGACCCGTCCCAGTCCGGATTCCGAAGAAACCACAGCACCGAGACAGCCCTTATCGCCGCCACAGACGACATCAGGATCCAACTAGACAACGGCGAAACATCAGCCCTCATCCTCCTGGACCTGTCAGCTGCATTCAACACGGTCTGCCACCGCACACTAAAGACATGCCTCCAAGAAGCCAGAATCCAAGAGAAGGCCCTGGACTGGACCACATCCTTCCTCTCTGGCAGAACCCAGAGCGTCCGCCTCCCCCCCTTCCACTCCAAAGCCACCGACATCATATGCGGCGTACCCCAGGGCTCATCCCTCAGCCCGACGCTGTTCAACGTCTACATGGCCCCCCTCGCTCACGTCACCCACCACCCGCCAGCACGATCTCAACATCATCTCCTACGCCGACGACACCTAGCTGATCCTCTCCCTCACCAAGGTCCGGCACACTGCCAAAATCAACCTCCACGAGGGAATGAAGGCCGTTGCCGAATGGATGAAGAACAGCCGACTGAAGCTGAACTCGGACAAGACAGAGGTCCTCATCCTCGGAACCGCCCCCTCCGCCTCGGACGACTCCTGGTGGCCGACCACGCTGGGAACAGCACCCACACCTACCGACCACGCACGCAACCTGGGAATCATCCTCGACTCCTCCCTCTCCATATCGAAGCAGAACAACACCGTCTCCTCCTCCTCCTGCTTCAACACCCTCTGCATGATCCGCAGGATCTACAAGTGGATCCCCACTGAAACAAGAAGAACGGTGACCCAGGCCCCAGCAGCAGGTTAGACTATGGCAACACACTCTATGCAGGTATCCCGGCCAAACACTTGCGACGACTTCAACGCTTTCAAAACGCCTCCGCCTGACTGATCCTCAACGTCCCTTGCCGCAGCCACATCACCCCCCCACCTGAGAGGCCTACCTGGTTCCCCGAAAAGAGGATCACCTTCAAACTACTCACCCACGCACACAAAGCACTCCACAACACCAGACCAGCCTACCTCAACAGCCGACTCGGCTTCTACACCCCTACCCGCCAGCTCCGCTCCGCCAGGCTCGCACTCGCCGCTGTCCCCCGCATCCAACGATTGACCTCCGGCGGCAGATCCTTCTCCTTCCTCGCCGCCAAGACCTGGAACACCCTCCTGACCCACCTACGGCAGACCCAGAACCTGCTCACATTCAGAAGACTCCTCAAGACCTGGCTCTTCGAGCAGTAGCAGCACCCCCTCCCCACAGCGCCTTGAGACCCTCACGGGTAAGTAGCGTGCTTTATAATTGTAATGATTGATTGATTGATTGATCAGAAGCCCCCCAACACCCAAGGACCCCACACAAAACCTCGGCAACACCCTGTACTCCTCGCTCTCAATGAACCACCAGCTCAACACCACCTCATCCTCCTGCCACACGCTCTGCCTGCTCTAAAAAATCTTCAAGTGGGTCCCCACAGAGTCAAGGAAAATGGTCACCCATGCAGTCAGTAACATTCTCGACTACGGCAATGCACTCTACGCCCGCACCATGCAAAAACAAAAAAAAAGCTGTAAAACACCCAAAACACCTCCACCAGACTCACCCTGAACATCCCCCGCCGCAGCCACATCACGGGCCACCTGAGAGATCCTACTGGTTCCCGGTCAAAAAAAGGATGCCTACAAACTCCTACAAAGCCCTCCACAGTGCCGTACCCGCATACCTCACCCACTGCCTCTCCTTCCACACTCCCACCAGACATCTCTGCTCGGCCCATCAGGCCCTGACCACCATCCCACGGATCCGCAAGACCAAATGCTGCAGAAAGATCCTTCTCCAAATACATGGAACTCCTTACCTCTGCATGTCAGGCAATCTCAATCTCTGCCTCAGTTCAGGAAGGACATCGAGATCTGGTTCGTCGAATGAACAGCAGGCCCCCCATGCCCCCTCAGCATCTTGAGACCCGTATAGGTGAGTAGTCACACTTAACAAGAACACTGATTGATTGATTGATTGATTGATTGATTGATTGATTGATTGCTTGAATAATAAGATCAAGCACAATATGGTGTTCCAATACATAAAAAGTCACGCTCGAAAAATAATGCTTTTGCAGGAGACACATGTTTTGGGCACAAACTGCAGCTTTATTCACGGACTATGATGGACACGGGTCAGAGCAGTGGCAATTTTTATTACACAGTCTCCTACTTCTACAGGTCACAAAGTTACACATAGACAAACAGGGGTATTTTGTAATGATCGCTGCCATGGGGAGGGCACACATGGAATCTTCTAAGTATCTGTGAACAACCCGCAGCCCCGCAAGATTCACTGCAGTCCCTTACTTACCCTTTCACTGACAGAGCCCAGGGGTAGAATGATCATTGGGGGTGGATTTAAATGCCATTATAAATAGGGGCATGAGGTCAAAAGGGATAGAAGTCACTAGTGAGTGGAAATATGTTGTCATCTGTGACTGGGCCACATCACTGGGCCTTACTGATGTGTGCCACCAGGGAGAGAGAGCATATATGTTCTGTTGAGCCCCATACCACTCTTTCTCTCAGATAGATTACTTTTTTCTGCCAGCAGCAGAACTGGGTGATATGATGGGGTAATGATAGAGTAGCATTTCTGATCATTCTCAGGTAGAAATGAGGCTAAATCATATGAAAGGGGCTACAGAGGTACATGGCAGTGGCTTAAGTTAGCAACTGATCATATTAGGGAGGAAACAAATGGATGGGCCCAATCACTGTATCGGGGCTCGGTACAGTGACCAGTTGTGCTTTGTGAAGCCTACAAAGCCACCTCATGAGGTAAAGTCATTGCTTGGGTCCATGGCAGGACCAAAGAGCACAAATGAGTTGCAAGATCACAGGAGTAATACCTTGCTACCAGCAATACTGAGGTGCTCGGGTATTTGGAACTTACGAGGCTCAATTTTCAGCAGGTGTCTACTGATGTCACAAGAGTGGCCTGGGCGGCATCTCAGCATAGGATCTTTGATGCAAAGGATGAGGCAGGTAAATTGCTATGCTGGTTGGCAACAGAGGACCTTGCATTGAAATGAGTGATAAGGTAGGTGAATTGCTATATTGGTTGGCAACAACAGACCTTGCACTTAGAATAATCCATGTCATTAGCAGTCATGCGGGTTTGCCTGCAGCGGGCCTCTTTGCGATTGCTGAAATATTTGCGGTTCAGTTACCATAAGAAACTATGTGCAACAGGACCAACTCCGAGTGAAAAGTCTTATAATCCATTACCTATGTGTTAACAATCTAGACAAATCAGACAGGGAGGCATTAGAACTTCCCCTCATAGAGGAATACATTATTAAAGCAATTAGAGATCTGTCAAAGGGGAAGACTCTGGAACCCAATGGATTCTCAGCTGAATGCTACAAGCAATTCGCTTCTCTCTCAGCAGCTGGCTAGCTATGAGGAAACCAAGACCCAGGATTCTTTTCAAAGTGACTTGCGAGGAGCAAGTCTTCAGTTTTCCTGAAACTGGGAAGCCCGCCAGGAGATTGTTCGTCTTACCTCCCGATATCTTTCATAAAGATTGAGTTCAGGGTATTAGCCAAAGTCGCTGCCACAAGTTTGAGCTGAATAGTGCACTCATTGGTGCATAAAGACATATTCATGCCAGGATGCAGCACAGAACGACGACTGCACGTGATCAAGGCTACAGCACATGAGTTGAGTGGCGCAAGTACCCTAATAGTAGTTGATTCTGAGAAGGCCTTTGACTCAGTGAGCTGACCTTTCCTACACCAACTACTGGAGAAGATGAACTTTGGTCCCTACTTCTTATGGTATGTGGAGATGCTTTCTGTATCCCCCTGGGCCCAGATTCAGGTCAAGTGGCCTCTCTCCTCGGTTACCCCTGTAGCAGAACGTCCTCAACACTATTTGCCGTGGATATCGAACTGCTGGAGAAATGGGTAAGGTGAGATCTCAGGTCTAGAATGACAACATGCTGGATAGACTATCACTTTCCTACTTTATTGCATACGCAAATATCTGCATCTTCAGTTTGTGTTTTATTGAAAAATCAAAAAAAAGATTGGTTTAATAAAAGATCTGTAAGTCCTTCCTCCACACGACTGTCAAGAAGTGCAAGGTGGAATCCACCATTTGATCTTCCAAAGTGTTCCCCCCACGTGCTCAGTGGGTATGTTTGGGTCATGGGGAGAGAAATGTTACAGGATATTTGCGCCCACATTTCATGTATCCACATCAAAGCATCACTTTGCTCCTTGAAGGCTTCAGCTATCTAAGAAGTTTGGGCCATTTTAAGTTCTCCATCTCCTCGATGGAAAATAAATTGGGCACCGTTTCCCTCTGGTTGCTGGTGGATGGAGTTCTCTCCCAGCTTCCTGAGCTGGCACTGAGGATGGAGAAGAGTCAAGTAGTACGTTGATCACCTAATCAGTGGTCTGCATCACAAACCCACAATTTGGATACAACTTATATTAAGTGTCAGGAGGATCTATGAAGGGGAGGTAGAGGCTCTAATGCAGCAACTATACAACTATTTCCTCCTTAGTGTTTGTATACTTCAACTGACAACCACTTGTCAGAGCATATGGTCTGCTCTGGAACTACATGTCTGCACTTTTGATGAGAGGATACAGTCCAATAATTAACATCAGAGACCAGGAGATGAGGTCTCGCAAAGGGCAGCACCATTCAGAGCACAGTCAAAGAAACAACAACTGGAGATTAAGTAATAATAATAATAATAATTACGTACTTGTATAGCGCACGACTACCCGGAGGCATCTCAGCACTTGTACGAATACCGCTGAGGAACCCTTCCTGGCCTTTCCCTGTGAAGTGCCCACCAAGGTGAAGCCAGGCATCCTAGCGTTGTTGAGGCCGTTGTGAAGATTAAGCAAGCTATTGCCCAGAGTTGCAGAGTGGGACTCATGATTAGAATAGGCACCAAGGCGAGAATTATCAGGTCCGAGGAAATTGAGCCCAAGACCCGCCGAGGCAGAAATTGAACCCTGGTCCCGGGCCAGATTTCTGCATCAGGGTCTGCCGCTCTAACCATTGAGCCACACTTCTCCACAAGTACAAAGAACAAAAGAATTTAGCGACAGAATTTGAAAGGCAAAGAACATTTCTGATACTTCATTCGAAGAACAAACAAACTACAAATCAGCTTCATTCCCTACAATATGTGTCCACCATCCACACTGGGGCATCAGGCTGAGGCTTCTCCCCAGTATAGGATACATTTGGAGAAATTTAGCAAAATAGAGCAGAACAAGCAGTACTTTCCATTTTCAAATTTTCTTTAAAAGCAGACATTAATGCTATTCAATAATATCTTCTTCGTATGGACATTTGAAAATGAATGAATAGCATTTCCTTACCTGAATGCATTGAATGACATAATGCTACTTTATTTAAAATAATACATCAGCAGCGCAATAACCTTTACTATAGCACCATGTTGCTACCATTTATCTGACACTTGGCATCAGAGAAAAAAAGTAGCAGTGGTTACTATGGGGATAATGATGAAGTAAAACGACAGACACGCTGACATGATGCAAAGTAGGTTGATGGAGTAAATTTATCATAATTATAACGTAATGCTGTGTCTGACCAAGTTGCGCTATGTGTAAAATGCATTGTTGTTCAGTCACGCATTGAAACACCACAAATGTGCAAGTCATGAGTTTACTTTACTGTTTTTAGGTCTAGCCACAGAGACATTTTTGGCTGCCTCGCCATACTATTGTTTTAAAAAAAAACTAGCATTCATACATAGAGGGGTTTTTGGTCAGCAGGCTTCATTCATTGGTCTGTTAAACTGTCGTTCACATTACCCTCCCGCCCTCCACAGCTGCAATGTGTCAGCTCCTTTTCCCTATGGGCCACCCTTACTGTGAGTCTGCACCAAGCTTGTGTACATTGTCGCATTTTTTACATACACCTAACAATAGTTCCTTTTTCGTCAAAGGCAAAAGTAGTTCAGAGTGCTTCTTTGTCTTGTTAATTTTCTTTATATGTTTTTAATATAGCTTTATAACCCAAAGTAGTGGGCTATACCTGCCATTACAGACCCGCTCCAGCGTTAAAGGCCTGAGCTGAAAGCAGGGGCTTTTACCAAGAAAACGGGCCTTTAATAGCCGGTGTAGCCCAGCTACAGTGGGCTATAAGGCCACTGGAACGTTCCGCCACTAGAGGTCAGAATGTTCTAACAAATAAAGCAAAGGCATTAGTGAGCCTAAGGGGATTTAAATACCCTTGTGCTCCATTAGGCCTTTGTTCACAGCAACAGCTGTGAACGACAAACATTGGAATGTTGAAACGCTCCTTTTCAACGCCCAGGTCCATTTGAACATTCTACTTGGAGAGTGACAAGAGCCACATTCTGACTCTATGGAATACCCATGGTAAGGGACTCTGGCGGCCCACAAGATAGTTAGAGAATATAGATAAAAAGCCACTATCACACCATAAGAGAAGATGCCTGGTTCTGGCATGAACACTCGGCATGGCTGTGCTCCAGTTTAAAAGCCCCAAGGACATGACAGGTGGCTCCCTATGATTTTGTTCTTGCTGTGGGGGAGTTAGTTGTGACTGTTTGGGCGGTGTACCGGGTCCAATGTCCCACTCTCCATGGTCCATACCCTTCCCAAGGTCCCACCTATTCTCCACGTACCATCACACAGTGAACATTATTCCAGTGTTGGCAAGGCTGTTGGTCAGTTTAGAACTAGGGAGTTCCAATCTTTAGTATGTCCTTAGTCCAGGGACACAGCCAGAAATGTTGAGTAGGTTAGATGGAGTCAGATGGTTTGTATAGTTGTAGGGGTTCATGGATGAGAGAGGTTTTCTAAGGGAGCCAGGGTAGTCTTTTTAAGATTTGAGGCTTAGAACTCTGGACTTTTCTATGATTCTACTGATGCTGTTAGATGCTGTCGGGAGCTTGACAGGCCAGATATCTTTGGTGGTCTGTTCTTTAATGAAGTACTGTAATTGAAGTGAAAGTCCCTTGCTCGGGTGTTGGACATGACAGATTGAATATTTTTAACTTTATTAAAAACACTGGATGGTTATTGGGCTGCTGGGGTGTTGAACAGGGAGATCTGTGTTGTTTATCAATTGTTTTATCGATTAAATTTTAATCCACAAATACATTTGATGATTGGTATGATAACAATATGATCATGTTTTATGGGTATAGAGGTAAGCCTTGTATTGGAAGTTGATAACAGATAGAAGATTCAACATCCAGAGAGCATCATCATCATCTTAGACCATCACGTTTATTATTTGGATGCCGCAATCCTGGTAGAGTGCTGAATGGTAGGAGACAAAGAGATTCTCCTCTTTAATATATTTGGTGATTTTAATGATCATGCTTGTCTCGGTGCCTGTTCCCTAATGTGAGAGGTTTTAACTGGTCATACCTTCAAGAGGTCTTTTTGGGCAAGGTTGGTTTCTTGTGTCGAAGGGTTACTTCACTAGTTCCTAAGGTGTGCAGTTATTATCCTATGTTGATATTATGAGTTGACAGTAACTAAGAGTGTGACAGATCCCTTGATTACTGTATCAGATCTCTGAAGTAGGTGGGGTGTTCAAGTTGACATCATCCTTTGTCGCTCCTTCTGAGACTATTTAATGTTAAGTTCTCAATTCCGGTGAAATTGGGTCTAATAAGCTTCATTCTGTTGGTCAAGTTATTTAAGGAGGACAGGAAGCATTACAGGATTCCTGGGAGGAGGGGTTGTTCAATGGTTCTGAGTAATTTTGTGAAAGAAAACAAGGACCCCCTGGGTAGTAACTCCAACAGACTCCTAGGGCAGGGTAAACAGCTGTATGCAAAAAATCCTAGGCAATCTTGACAATAAATAAAACAAGTAACTAGACCCAAATGCAAAAGGAACAATCAGAGAAAAGGATAAGAGTATTTAAAAATCACATAGATAACTGAAATTAATCAGACTATATGACAATACAATATAAAAATATATGCAATGAAATCTATAATGACACAAATTAAAACATTTTATATACGAAAAGACACCATCAATTACTACAAGGTGTTCACAAACAGAGTGAAGATAAAGTACTCAAAGTAATTTTGTGCCATCTTGAAGACCTATTTGTAGCATTCGTAAGAGTTTTGAATTTGATGTTTGAGAAATGACCTGAAATCTTTATTATTTCTTCTTGTACCAAATTGGATTAGTAGACATAGAGGTCTGTTGATGCACCATGCTCTTTCTATTTTGTGTTCATTTCTTTTTACTTGCCTGAGCTGGTTCAGAGAACTGGGAATTGCATTTTGAGAGATGAGTCCAGGCTATATATTGTGTTTAATAGTTGGTGGTTGTAATCATTGAGGAGAAGTATAGTTTAAGCGATTTTTTCAGGGGTAACTATTGCTCCTATTCAGCTAATGTAATTCTGTATAACATATCACAACACAGGTGCTGCAAATACGATGCAGTGAAAGTGGAGAGACATCAGTGAAACAGATGTCCATTGATGCTGTTAAAAAAAATACAGCAAATGTGCACATTGGTCTCTGGGGCAGAAAAAGTTAATTAATCTTGACAAGACTCTCAGTAGGAGTACATTATCATTCTTATGATCAATCCTATCAGACACTAGCTCATTTGTCGACGTTTCGACCCTGTAAGCAGCAATTTGTCAGGGTCACCATCTGAACAATAAAATAATGCAAGCAATTAAAGTGGGGGAAACAATTCCACGATGAAAAGAATTAATCAAAAGAATGTTGTACAATTGCCAGGGGAAACTAGAACCCTCGGTGCAGTTCGTAGCTTCCCCAGCACCAGCAGCCAGATGTGAAAGTTCTCATCACCGATCTTTGGAGGTTGCCTGCTTTAACCTGAGGGGTCTAGTTTCCCCTGGAACCTTTTGCTGTATTTGTGTTATTGCCTCATTTGGAACCATCATGGGAATGTCTGAGATACATAAAGTAGTTGTGGTAGAAGATTAATGTTAATGCTTACTATAATTCTCAACCGCGACACCGCTAGTCTACTCTACCTATAAAGGTTCTTTGTATAATGTGTCCAATACCAGGTCAACATTACGATTATGTAGTGCTCAGGTAAATTTTAGGCCCTTATGTTTATGTTAAACCATGATTTCTGAGGATGACCTTACTAATGCCTATTAGATCAGCTATACACATGCCCTACCATTGTATACAACTAATATGAAATAAATCAACGTCTTTAAAACTCTCTAGTTAATTTAAAAGGGTGGGAACCAATTTTTCTGGGTCTGTTAAGAAACATATAACATCGTCCGCAGATTGCACCAGTTTGTACAGATCCTTTTCAAAAGTCATACCTATTATCTGTGGGTTACTGTTTTTAGGTCGAGCCTGGGAAGCGCATGCTGGACTATCTGGGACTTTGGACATGCCCACCGCTTTTGGTTGGTTAGTTGGGCTGCTTTTTAATATTCCTATTCTCGGAAAGAATAGTAGAGATAGTATATGTGCAAATGTTAATATTGACTTCTATTCATATATACAATTGATAAAACTGTGTTTCAATATATGAATATAAAATATTTGTGAATAATATGTTTTTCAAACCAATAAAAACATCTTTTAAAAAGAAATATCCTTTCTCTGGTTGGTTAATATTGCACATCAGTCCCACCTTTCAGTGCTTGGTTCCCTCCCAGCGGACATCACCAATGTATCCTTTTGGCTGGCAATCTCTTCACTCCACGCTCACAAGCCCCCCCCACTCCCGACACACACAAATGCAGCATCCATCCATGCCATTATCTGGAGGGGGAACATTTAGGCTCTTTTCTACAGGCCACTAGCCTGAAGAAGAACGTCATGGATCCCAGAGGTAAGATCAAAATTAAACAAGCAATTGCAATGCAATGGCTTTCGCACTTGTGAAAGTTTGACCTATTGGCGTTGCAAATAGTAATGCAATGCCAATAGCTCAAACTTTAAGCGAGACCAATTGCATTGCAAATACTTGTATATATATGTCAGTGGTTCCATTGTAAAAATGAGTATTAATGGGAGAGGGGACACCCCTCCTAGTTCCTAACCTTGAGGGTAGTAGAGTTGATAGCTCCCCATTCATTTAAAGTTTGGCTATTGGTGACCTATAGTTCGCTATGGTTGTATGTCTTCATGTTTTGCCCTATCTCTGTTTTCCCTAACACCTTTGACATGTAGTGTCCATCTACCCTGTCAAAATTCTTCTCTGAATCTTGAGAATGAAAGATCCTTTTGACATTACAGCATTCTGCAATATCGAAGCCCAAACGGAACTTGGGGCCCTATTCACAGAATGAACTTAAGACTCAATCCTAAACTTACTACTATTTTGGTATTCACAGAATGCACGTACTACTTTTGGCATTCACAGAATGAACTTACTACTTTTGGTATTCACAGAAGTTAGGATCTTGTCTTAAGTTTGTCTTAAGACAGACTTAATACAGACTTAAGTTAGGATTTTGTCTTAAGTCTGTCTTAAGTCTGTCTTAAGTCTGTCTTAAGTTTCCTAAGACAAACTTAAGACAAAATCCTAACCTCTGTGAATACCAAAAGTAGTAAGTTCATTCTGTGAATCGGGCCCTCAGATACTAGCAGGAACCATAGGTTGTTCAACCAAGCGACCAAGATGGAGGTAAAGAGTTTAACCCCTTCCCTGCGGCGGCTATTCTGCCGCAGTGCTAAAGGGGCGGGGCGGCCGCACGGCGCTCCCCTGCTCTTGACGGAACCGCTCCGTCACGAGCCTCGGGTGAGCTGTGCTTGTGACGGAACGGTTCCGTCACGGCCCCGCCCGCCCAATAGAACGCGCAGCGCAGGCCCGGAATTCGCGCCGCGCAGGCGCGGCGAGCGGGCCATGACGGAACCATTCCGTCACAAGCACAGCACACCCAAGGTTTGTGACGGAACGGTTCCGTCACAAGCATGCAAGGGGTTAATATCAAATTTCAAAAGTCCTGTTGACCATCTGTCCTAGGAATCTCTTTCAGGCTTAAGTAACAAAGTGAATATGAATCCCAGGATGGATTTTGTGACGAAGTTGTAGGCAAGAAATTAGTTCAACACCTTTGAAAGGGGGTTGCTCAAAAGATCTCGAAGGCCTTCTAAAAAGACACTGAAAATGTGTCATGGCCTGTGGATTTATTATTTAAAAGATTTGTTGCTGCTATTCTCACCTCTGTTGGTGTTATTGGAGCTTCTGTCTCTCCAGTATTTGAGGGTTAACTTGGCAATGTAAATTCCGCGAGGTATGCATCTTGGGTAGAATTATTCAAATATTCTGGCCGGAATTCAACTTTGTAGCAATTATGAAAAGTTCTCAGGATGTCTGTAGTGTATGCTTCCGATGTGATCTTTTATTTCTTTGATATGATTAATAGTTTGTTTTGTTTATATTTGTAAGCTAGGATCTTATCTGCTTTGTTCCCTTTCTCATATATTTGTGATTGATCTCTGATTATAGAATTTGGCAGCATCTTTCACATATGACTGTGTGAGCTTCCCCCTCTGATATGTCTCATTTTTCTATATACTCTTTGGGGCCCTGTGTTATTATGTTGTGTTGCGAGACTAAGGGCCTAATTTATACCTTGCCAGAGTGGGAACTCCCTCCCTGCCAAGACTACTCCGCTGTGGTCAAACTTGATTGATCTCTGATTATAGAATTTGGCAGCATCTTTCACATATGACTGTGTGAGCTTCCCCCTCTGATATGTCTCATTTTTCTATATACTCTTTGGGGCCCTGTGTTATTATGTTGTGTTGCGAGACTAAGGGCCTAATTTATACCTTGCCAGAGTGGGAACTCCCTCCCTGCCAAGACTACTCCGCTGTGGTCAAACTTCTTCGACGGAGCGCCGGCCGTTGAAGGTTTGGCTGCATGTACGCCTGCCTAATTTAGATGGGTGGACATATTGCTGTTTTCTAGTGCCCATCACCACCAGGAAAAATCTGGAGGTAGGATGGCATTCATTGTATTTCCAAAAGAAAATCCAGCTTTGTGATGTTCTTTTAGAAAATACAAAAAAATTTAACTTTGACCTACAGCTTTGTCATGTTTGACGGAGCCATCCGGCAAAGTTACAATGCCTTGTTCCTGTCAATGTAGGAAATGCGCGTCGGGCAACTCAACATTTAGCCCCCTATCACTAACCCAAGACCAAAAGGGAGGAAAATGGACAGAAGGGGGTGCTGCATGTGACTGCAGAGGTAGCCAGGAGGGGGGCGAAGCGCTAACCTTGAGATGGCTAGAATAGTATAGGAACCCGGGTGCATAATGCTTTTGAACTCTAAAAAGCGACCAAGAGGCCAGTGCTCTCACTTAAAGAACAGTCAAGGGCATTTCTCTTCTTTCTGGGCTCGTTTTTGTTGGGAGACAGAAGAGGTTGCAACTTTGGAGACCTAATATTTTAATATGAAGAAGCCAGGTTCCCCCCCTAACCTGGACATATGCGAGAAAAGTGAAGAAGCCATCAAACTTAAAGAGAAAATGCAAGAAGGGAAGAAGGACAAGGAATTCAATTTTTTTTGTGAATATGTATTTTCCACTAAAACTTATCATATACTCCTTTTGATTTCCTATGGGGAAGACGTGCTCTGCAGTAAGAAGAAAAGAAATCACTAACCAAAAGGCTCTTTTTCCAAGAAAGTCACCCACATTTTAAATCTGAATTCTAAAACCAGTCACCAGTCAGATAAGTAGTTCCAACCTACTCAAGGAGTCAACAAACTTCTTGCTTCATTTTAACCCTCTCATTTCCTATTGATCTTTTGCCTCGTGTCTGCCATGTCCCACTTGACTTCCCATTGCAATTCTCCTTGAAATAACGTTCCAGGGATGTCTTTAAGAAATCTTGCAAGGCAGGGTCTTGAAATGCCATTTCAGAAGGACTTAGCAGTCTCCCGGGTGTTATAAGATCTAAAGTTAAAGTTTGAACATCAGCGGAGTCTGGGAGCCGCAGAGGGTGACGCGGCCGACTGCAGCTAACTTTGTATTTTTTTATTTTGTCGGCCCCCCCATCCCTCCCCCCGCTTCACCACTCTTCCACAACACCAGCCGCTACTGCTTATAAACCTACTCCTTTTGTGACCTACACCGACTACATTCGAGCGGGCTGACCAGCAGGATTCTGCCCCTGGTGGGGCTTTACCTGATTTGTAACCAAACAAACATACTTTTCTTGTACCCTACAAGACCACATCCTTGATTGTAACAGTCTGTTTCCCTGCACTGTTAATAATCTTGCCCTTCCAGACCAGACCCTGTTTTCCCAAAGTTCAACAGCTGAAACGTGTAGAGCAGGGCCTTAGCAACACAAACTGTGTCTAAGGATGCAAAGCAGGAAACAGCTGCTGATAAAACACCTCTAAAGAGCAGCACCCCATCCAGTCCCCGACTCTCCCCACCTTCTCATCCTACAGTATGCTACATCTTCCTCAGAGTGGGTTCATATTACACTAGTGGGGCCGCTCCCTCAGAAGCCAGGATGACCCATAGCGACTTGTCCATTGATAAAACCTTATCGATTTTGGAGTTTTAAATCATCTAACAGTCGTCTCCAGATGTTGCATTAGTCTTTTTATGTTTCCATTGCTGTGTAATACCCTTGGCAGCTTCTTCACCTCTGTTGATTTCATCCACATTTTGTTTCTTGTTCTACAGATGAGGATGTAGCGCCTGAATCCTCCATGCTCTGGAGTCGGAGCGCCTCTCTCGCCTCAAGTGGAGTTCTTGACATTATTGAATTGTTGGCCCCTATAAAAATCAGGACTACTATTTGTACACAATTGTTATTTGTAAATGCGCCTCGATGTCCTTATGTTCTCTGCGTCTCACTAGTTTGAGAGGTGAATGTCCTCAAATAATACATTGTCGCCTCTGGAATTGATTCTGTCCTCTCGTCCAGCTGCCGGTAGGACGTCGTCTTTTCTATTGAAAAACAGAGCTCAGGCGAAGAGGTCAGACACCAATTTGTTTTGCTGCTCTTAAGCACAAGTGTGTTGTGCTCCCTCTCCATTGGGGCCTGGAGAATGCAGTGGAACAGCTCTTGAACACAGCTTTCAAGAGCCACATCTGTTATTTCTTTTCAAATGCCTCTATTTCTTATGTTGTTTCAACAATTTTCTCCATCTTCTCCATTTCTGGACTTCAATAGCTAGCACTCGACTCTCCAGTTCATCAAGTTCTTGCGCGTGTTGTGTTTGGTATAGTCCACATCATCAATTCCGGTTTCGCTTTTTGCAGTACGGCCTCCATATTGGAAGAGCCTTCGTGATGTCCGATCGCAGGGCTGACCTCTTTTTCAAACTCTTGCACCATGAGTCTTAGGGCAAGATGTACCACTTTTTCATTTTGTGAGTCGCTAATTGCGTTTTTTTGCGACTCGCAATTGGAGACTCACAAAATGAAATGTACTAACGTGTGCCAGAGACATTTAGGGCCACATGCATTAAGGAAAAAAAAAAACAGTCGCAAAAGGGCAGATTCTCAGAATCAGCCCCTTTGCGACCGGTATTTTTGCATTTGGGATACATCATACCAAATGCAAAAATTGCAAATTGTGATTGCATTTAAGGAATCGCAAATTGCGATGCCTTGATTGCAATGCAACATGCCATTTAAAATAGCGAATTCGCAATTACGGTCTGCTAATTACCGAAAAATTATACCAGAAGGTAATTAGGAAAACTTTGAAAAATGCATTAAAGTGAATTTTTCAAAGTTCCAAGTCACATGTGTGTGCACAGCCTTGACTTCTACATGGGAGCCGAATAAAGTGCTTACCTTCTGTTGAATTGTGACTGTCCTGAGATACATTACTCCGTAAGCATTCATTACAACGTGGGAGCCGAATAAAGCGCATTCCTTGGGTTGAATCGTCTTTATCCTTGGATATATTACTCCACAAGGGGCTGATACTTTATGCATCTCCATGCACCTTCTACGCATCATTGGACTTGAATTGTGGCAAGCTTAATTTTAACGTTTATCGCAAGTTGGAGCAGTAGGCAATTGTCGGAGACTTCCACTATATTGATTGTTCTTCTGGCGGTTCAAACACAGTCACTTTCATGCCCTGACGAAGTTCCATCACAGAACGAAACACGTTGGCTGTATGCTTTGCATGGTATAATTACCGAAATAAAGAAGTGAACCTTTTGGACTAAAAAGACTGTCTTTGTGATATTTCAACAAGTGCGCCTTCCACCCTTTGATAATAGTATTGGACCTGGACTGTGCCTTGGGACGACAGGCAGGGGAAGTGAGCTGCACCAAAGTGATATTGATTACACTCGTGTTTTGGTTGTGCTGGACCCTGGTCAGGTCGTCTAGCTCTTTTTTTTCTAGTGTGCGCAACATGTGTTCACATATCAATTTCACAGGTGCAACAGGGTGTCCTTTTGCCACCCTTGTACCCTTGAAATTGTACGTGCCATTTCTATTGATTCCTATGGACTTCTAGGCCAATAGGAATGAATGGGCAGCAATTCCTTAATTGCGCTCTCACAATTAAGGAATGTTTAGGAATAGCTATTTTTGAAGGAATTCCTACATGCATAGGCATTTGCGATTCCTTATTAGCGAATCCTAATTTTCGCCTATAACGAATCGCAAATGACATTTTTAATGCATGTGTCAGTTAGCGATTCCCAATGGGGTCACTAGTGACCTATCTCATAAATATTCATACATGAGGCAGGTTGCAATTTGTGACCTATTGGGAATGAATGGCCTTCACTCACAGGGATGGTGGTCTGCTGGGTCAGCAAACCACCATTTGTTATGTGAATGCTTTTTAAATAAAGCAATTTTGTGATTTTAATCGAGCCGATTTTCCTTAATGGAAACAGGATGCATTTAAAAAGAAAAATGAAAAGTTGAATTTTAGTTTTTTAAGAGTAATCAGTGATCCGTGGGACCGCTGCCTGCTCTTAAAAAATGTTGATGCCCACATTCACAAAGGGTAAGGGGTTGCTTGGGGACCCCTTCCTGTTTGCGATTGGGTTACTATCTCCGTCATGGAGTCAGTAAAATATGAATGTTTTGTGACTGCACTTGAGTCGCAAAACATTTATACATACCTGGGCAACTCGCTATTAGGAATGGATGCCCTTGGCACGCCCTTTCCTAATAGCAACTAGCAAACCCTGTTTTGCAAGCCGGTAATAGGTTACTGACACAGAAGATAAGGTTAATACATGCCAGAAGCTGTTTTAGCAGCCGCAAATGGCCCAATTCTCTAATTATGACTGCTAATATCAGTCTACATCTGGCTCTTACATATCCTGTAGCTGACAGTGACTGCCTTTCTGCAATGCATTTGGTGAGTTGAGTTACTGCTATTTTTGTAATGGAAGCCCTTACTTTATATGCATAGCTTGGCACTAGAAGATCTTTACCCTCTTGAGCACTATGAAAGTGACCTCCACCTCCATAGTGCTCTCAACCGGGTTCCATGGTCTTAGAAGTCACTCCCAAGTGCAGGGAGTTGCTCTGGGACTGGCACCAGAGGGTTCCCTTTTTTCAGGTTGGTCTGCTGGGGGAGAGGTTCCCCAGCAACCTGACTTTGTCTATGTTTTTTCGTAAAGACTATTGGCGCCATTAGCACCTTGATGTAATTACTTTAAAGAAAATAGATATTAAGTTGAGCCATTCAGCTCGTTGTACTTTCACTACATCAATGCTTGGCTGTATATCACTTTAAACTATAGGGGTTATGTCCGTTTCGGGGGCCCGGTAGGACGTGTAATATTTTTTCAAAAAGAATTACCTGGCAAACAGTTTTGAAACCGCTAGTTACTCATGTAGATTTGGAAATACAACGCATCACATCCTTGCATTTTACTTACACAGTTGTATTGGTTCAACTTAATTTCAATCATCCTTTCATTTTGTTTTTTTTTAAAGCATGAAAAGAATACACATTTCATTCATTTATACATTCCTCATGAATAAATGTTAATAAACACATAAAAAACTGGACAAGTCAAAAACTTAAACATGACGACAATCAATTCAAATCTAATGATTAATTCAAACAATTACACCAGTCGGTGATTCAAACAATGCCTGTAAGCACTATGACATTAAGTATTGTTCAGTTCGTTGAGCGCTTCAAACAGGTATACTGCGGGGACAACTTTCTCTGGAAGTGATTTGCTCTCGGGGTATATTTCATGTAGTGGCACCCTCTCTAGAGGGATCCCTTGCAGGCAAAATATTAACGTGCCTGCACGCTAATATTTTGCCTGCGAGGGATACACATTAATTGAAGCTCTAGAGAGGGTCTGGGCTCAATTGCTGCACATATCCTTATTGACAATGTTTCCAGATTGCATTTTGGGGCCTTTTGTGTTGCAGGAGCTAGGCTAAACCACACAAGTGAGGTACTATATTTATTGATAGACGTGTGGCAATGCTAGCACTTTCTTTCACAGAAATGTGTTAAAAATGTGGATTTTTTTGGCAATGTTTAAGGTTTGCAAGGGCTTCTGGATGAGAACACTTCCCGAGATTCATGCAAGTCACACCACCCTTGACTTCCAAGTATCTCGTTTTCATAAATATCTGGGTTTGGTAGCAGCCAATAGCTTTCGGCTGAGGTAATGCACATATTTACATTTACCCAAAATGGAAAGAATTGCGGGCTTTGAGTGACAAAATTTGATGTACCCATGTTATGGTTTGGAACGTTTCCTATCATGGGCGCAAGGCCTACTCACACAAGTGAGGTATTTTGTAGCAGGAGGCAAAATGGAATGCCTGGTAATAGGAAATGTGTGGCCCTCTGCAAATTCTAGAACTTTCTCTCATAGAAATGTGAGGAAAATAACTTTTTTAGCCAAAGTTTGAGGTTTGCAAGGGCTTCAAGAGTAAGAAAACCTTGTGAGATCCACAAAGGTCACCTTCCTCCCCCCCTTGGAATCCTCCAGATATCCAGTTTTCAGAAATGTCTGGGTTTAGTAGTTTCCCTGGGTACCAACTGAACTAGGGTTCAGAATTCACAGCTAACCAAACTGCAAACAAATAGGTTGGTTTTGAGAGGAAAACATTTATCTGTCCATGGTGCATTTTGGACACTTTCCGATTGCGTACGCTAGACTCACCCACACAAGTTTAGAACCATTTTTATCAGATGTGTGGGAATACTGGGCAGTAGGAAAATTCTGGATAACCTCAGATTTCAGAACTTTCCATAACAGAAACATGAGGAAAATGTGTGTTTTTAGTCAAAAGTTGTCGCTTGCAAAAGATTCTAGGTTAAAAAAAGAAACCCATGATGTCAGTGCAAGTCATATCACCATGGACTTCCCCAGGTGTATCGTTTTCAGAAATATTTGGGGTTGGTAGGTTTCCCTGGGTACTGGGTGAGCTAGGGCCCAAATTTCACAGCTTGTCCCAAGCTGATACAAAGGGTAGGTTTTAAGTGGAAAATTTTTGATCTGCCTGGGTACCGGGTGAGCTAGGGCCCAAATTTCACAGCTTGTCCCAAGCTGATACAAAGGGTAGGTTTTAAGTGGAAAATGTTTGATCTGCCCATTTTGCATTTTGGGCCCTTTCCTATTGCAGGTGCTAGGCTTACCCAGAAAAGAAAAGTACCATTTTAATTGGGAGATGTGTGGAAATGCTGAATGGCAGGAAATGTGTGGCTCCTCATCGATTCCGGAACTTTCCCTTACAGAAATGTGAAGAAAATGTGTCTTTTTAGCCAAAGTTTGAGATTTGAAAGGCTTCTGGGCAAGAAAACGTCATTATTACCAAACAAGTTACAACATCCAGGACTTCCCTGCATGTCTAGTTTTCATAAATCTCTGGGTATAGTAGTTTCTGTGGATATCAGCTGAGCTAGAGCACAAAATCTGCAGCTGCCCTCATTGTAAAAAAAGTGTTGATTTTGCTGGAAGAAATGTGATGTCTCCATGTTGCATTTTGAGGCGTTTTGTGTTCCAGGTGCTAGGCCCAACCACACAAGTGGGGAACCGTTTTCATCAAGAGACATATGGGAATATACAGGAACAGAATATTTGTTAATACCAATTTGCTTTCTCTGCATTTGTGGGTTCTAAATGTAAGCATGTGTGAAAGAAAGAAGACATTTTGCAAAATGCCCTCTGAATCAGGATAGTATGGGTCACCACAAATTCAGAGGTGTATAAATAAATAACCTCTGCTCTTATACTCAGAATATTGTGGACATTTCAGAAATACCTAGGTTGTCTTCATTTTCCATTCTTTATAATTTGCCATGTCAATTTCTAGATAGCTGGTACACAAGTAAAAATCATGGTAATGTGCAGTTCAGTTATTGTTTCTCGGTAACAAGTGTATTCCGAGAACCTACAAATCCTATATAGCTCTACACGCGAAGGGTTTTTCAGACACAATGGTATAATGCTTTTGCAAATTGTGACAAGAAGTTACAGATGAAAGCATTGTCACAATGCCTGTTTCTTCCTACTAATCTTCATTCTTTTTAATTTTAACGGTTAGTTTCTTTGGGAAAATCCCTGAGGTAGCTCTACAAATGACCCTTGCTAAATTCAGTAATTTATCTACTTTTCATATATGTATAGTTTTCTGGGATCATCCATGAGTTGCACACCTGCTTCCACCACAAACTTAAATTATTCTGAAGCTATAAAAATGAAAAAAACTGAACTACCTCTTATAAAAACCAAAAACGCTGGTTAAAAAAATTGTTTGTTGATACATTTCTGCTTGTTCCTGAAAGCTGGAAAGATGGTGATCCTACCACAATAAACTTTTTGTTGATGAAATTTTTAGGAGAGAAAAACATATGCTTTCTTCCAGAGCACTTTTTCATCATTTGTTCCACAAAAAAACAAAATGTAGGCAAATGTTGTTGATTTTCTTAGTTCTAATCTACAAACTGTGGGTACCTTTACAATCTCCAGGATTGTGGGAAAAAAGGTCGCAAATGTTACGTGGATAACTCTGTGGAGAAAAGTCAGGACGGTTGAAACATGAGCTACCCCTAACATCCAAAAGGTAAGATTTTAGTGGTATTTTTCAAATCATCATTGGTGAAGTGTTGCTGGTAAAATGTAGTAGGATTGATTCCAACCTTAGAAGAGGAACCCTATCTTGATTAGGTCTTTACTTATTCTGGCATGGATCACTGAAATAATATCGACGTCACAAATATCGAGATACACAAATATCGAGTCAAAAATATCGATTGACAAAATATCGACTCCCTATCTTCAAACAGGTAAGTACCAAAATATCGACTCCAAAATATCGACTTACAAAAATATAGACTGTCAAAATATCGATTTTTTAAGTGTCTTAAAATTAAGTTAAAACTAATATAGTAATAAATATATTTAATATAAACTTAGAAATAATTATTAAAAAAATGTAATTTTAATAAATAATTTATATAATTAAAAAAATTATATCACCAAAAATTACATATATATATATATATATATATATATATAAAAACATATTATTAAATAAACATATATAACATTTTTAGCGTAGCATAGAAATGGTTAAAATGTATTGTTACAACTATAGTGAGTTCAACATTAGCAAAAGTGTTGGATAGCGTAGAGGTAAAATTTACTATTCCCACTCCAGTGGGTGCATTAGTAGGGAAAGCGCTGGATAGCGTAGGGGTTAAAATTACTATTCCCACTCCAGGGATGTATGACGTTACAACGCATACTTTTACAACGCCTACCATTACAAAAAAACTTTTACAACGCAAAAACTTTTACAACGCATACATTTACAATGCAAGATTTTACAACGCATATACCTTTACAACGCATACCATTACAACGTAAGTATTGGTAAGTATATAATAATTTTTTTAATCTAAATTAATAAAAAATATTATAATATAATTTAATTGTATTTAATTTTATTAAATACATTTAATTTAAATGTAATTTTACTTTATTTTTACAAAGTACCCCTGTACCCCAAAAACCCAAAACTGACCCTGAACCCTAAAAATACCCCTTTACCCAAAAACTGAAAACTGACCCTGAACCCTAAAAATACCCCTTTACCCAAAAACTGAAACCTGACCCTGAACCCTAAAAATACCCCTTTACCCCAAAAAACTGAAAACTGACCCTGAACCCTAAAAATACCCCTTTACCCAAAAACTGAAAACTGACCCTGAACCCTAAAAATACCCCTTTACCCAAAAACTGAAAACTGACCTTGAACCCTAAAAATACCCCTTTACCCCAAAAACTGAAAACTGACCCTGAACCCTAAAAATACCCCTTTACCCCAAAAACTGAAAACTGACCCTGAACCCTAAAAATACCCCTTTACCCCAAA
The DNA here is from genome assembly GCF_964261635.1 of Lissotriton helveticus. Classification (NCBI taxonomy): domain Eukaryota; kingdom Metazoa; phylum Chordata; class Amphibia; order Caudata; family Salamandridae; genus Lissotriton; species Lissotriton helveticus. The sequence goes on from NC_136064.1 coordinate 66,934,771, forward strand.
AACTGAAAACTGACCCTGATCCCTAAAAATACCCCTTTACCCTAAAAACTGAAAACTGACCCTGAACCCTAAAAATACCCCTTTACCCAAAAACTGAAAACTGACCCTGAACCCTAAAAATCCCCCTTTACCCAAAAACTGAAAACTGACCCTGAACCCTAAAAATACCCCTTTACCCCAGAAACTGAAAACTGACCCTGAACCCTAAAAATACCCCTTTACCCAAAAACTGAAAACTGACCCTGAACCCTAAAAATACCCCTTTACCCAAAATCCAAAACATATAACATTTTAAAAATAATTATATACTTACCAATACTTACATTGTAATGGTATGCGTTGTAAAGGTATCTGCGTTGTAAAAACATGCTTTGTAAATGTATGCGTTGTAAAAGTTTTTGCGTTTTAAAAGTTTCGTTGTAATGGTAGTGCATAGTAAAAGTTGCGTTGTAAACGTTGCATACCCACTCCAGTGGGTGCAACAGTAGGGAAAGTGTTGGATAGCGTGGGGGTTAAAATTACTATTCCAACTTCAGAGAGTGCAATAGTAGGGAAAGTAAATACTTCACAAATAGATATAAATAACATAAATAGTAATACCAATTACAAATAATTAAAATATTTAAAAAGTGTATAAAATATATTAAATATTTATTTATAAATACAAAATAAAATTATTTAATTATACAAATTGCCTACTCATACTAATTAATTACCTATTAAAAATAAATTAATTTACAATTTAAAAATTAATCAATTAATTTTAATTAAAAATTATATTTTAATTTATTTCCTATTAATAATTAATTAACAATTAATTCAAAATAAATACCAATAAATTAAATGACATATTTAATTAATCAGAATTAAATTACTTCCCACCCTATTCCCCTATAAACCAACAACCCGCTACAGAAAATAAATTAATGAAATTAATATATTTATCAAGTAATCAATTAAAAATATTGACCAATTATATTTTAATTAATTACCAATTATTATTTAAGTAACAATTAATTCTAAATAATTAACAATGAATTAATTAACATATTTAATTAATTATAATTAAATTACTTCCCACCCTATTCCCCTATAAACCCACCACCCGCTACAGAAAATAAATTACCAAAATTAAAATATTTATCAATTAATCAATTTTAATTAATTACCAATTATATTTGAATTAATTACCAATTAATAATTATTTAACAATTAATTCTAAATAAATATCAATACATAAATTAACATATTTAATTAATTATAATTAAATTACTTCCCACCCTATTCCCCTATAAACCCACAACCCGCTACAGAAAATAAATTACCAAAAATAAAATATTTATCAATTAATCAATTTTAATTAATTACCAATTATATTTTAATTAATTACCAATTAATAATTATTTAACAATTAATTCTAAATAAATATCAATACATAAATTAACATATTTAATTAATTATAATTAAATTACTTCCCACCCTATTCCCCTATAAACCCACAACCCGCTACAGAATAATATTACACAAAAAATTAAAAATATTATTAACTTACCTTAAATGGGATATTTTTGTTGTCTATATTATGTCTAGTCGATATTATGTCCATTCTATATTTTTGATTCGATAATATGTCCATTCTATTCGATATACATTTTTTCTAGTCGATATTTTTGTTGTCTATATTATGTCTAGTCGATATTTTGTCCATGCTATATTTTTTACTCGATATTCTGTCCAGTCGAAATAAACAACTCGATATTATGACTGCACACCTTCTGGCATTGCTGGAAGTCATTTTACATAAGAATGTCTCAGAAGATCAAGAAGAACTTGTCGATGCATTTTTCAGAGTGACTTAGAATCCTCCAGGACAGCATTGTCAGCAGCAACATAAGGCTTTAAGAAAGACATTCAGTGCTCACTATAGCTGGCTCTCAATTTAGGCAGATGGTGGATAAAATGGATGTAAATCGTATAGGTGGATGAGCCTTGTACAGCTACTTTGAAAGCCTTTGGTGATAAGATTTTCATGGGATATTTGTGCAATTTGTTTTCTCTGGAAGAACAGGGAATGTACAAAGAGGTCTGGAACTAGTGGTCAATGGTATGCAGTTTAGCTAGGACTCTGTCATATCGGTTCAAGGAGATTGACTATATCATTGTGTGGCTGATCCATTGTTGTGGAGCAAACATTATATTGTTGTGAACAGTAATTTATATGTTGTCAGTGTTGTGAAACATTAGATGGCATTGCCGAGTTTTATTTACCTTGCTGATTTCTAATCACAGCTTGCATTTTTTAAAGGATGGTTCATGGTTGTAAGTACTGGTAATTACTTTGTGAGGAGGAACACAGGGCCCCATTTGGATGGCAGATGGATCGCCCCCACCGGCCCGGCGGGGGCGATCCACCCGCCATCCTTGCCGCCATATTAATATGGCTGGGGGGTCCGCGGCTGACGGAAAGACAGACTTGTCGACCGGGCGGAAAAGGCTTCAATATGGTGGCGGTGTCTGTTAGACACCGCCAGCCATATTAAGATGTGGGCGGGAACATGCTTTTCCGTGGCGGCATTGCTGCCACGGAAAGGCATGCAGGAATATCTAGCAGGGCCAGTTGCGGGCCCCCAGTGGACTCTGGGGGGTAGGGGGTGCACATGGGGGGTAACTATGGTACACCCTGCATTTCAATGTACAACGTGGCAGGGACCACGCGGTGCCTGTCACGTTGTGCATTGAAAAGCACAACATGCATTTTTACATTGCGGCGGGCGGTGCTGAAAGCAATAACAGAAATGCGGGATGTGCCTGCCAGTGTGGTGGGCGCATCTTAATGGGATGTGCGGGACCGCCGCACCCTTAGCGGGCGGTCCCATTTCCCACTGGCATGGCGGACGGTAATGAGCCCCATAGTGTGGAGGGAGAAAACACCTCTAGCACTAGCTTTAGTAACTCATTGATGTCAAGATAAGATGGAGAAGATAGTTTATTTATTTATTTATATGTTTGTATAGCGCTTGAATCGACTCCTGAAGGAGTATCTCTGCGCTTAAGCGGGCTTTGAGGAGGGTTGAGGATACTAGCATACTCAATCAGTGTGAAACAGAAAAGTCTTTAGCAATTTCCTACATTTTGTGTGTTCTGGACAGAGTCTAAGGGAGTCAGGGAGATCATTCCAGAGGCGCGGGCCAAGGTAAGAGAGGGCCTTCCCTCCCAATCTTGCCCTCTTAATGATTGGTATTTCGAGGAAATTTTTACTGCTGGAACGAAGAGCACGTGAAGGAGTATATGGTAGGAATTTGTCCGCCAAGTAGGAGGGGCCCATATTTTGGAGTGCTTTGTGGATAGTACAACAAGTTTTAAACTTGATCCGTTGGCGGATGGGCAGCCAATGGAGCATCACCAACAAAGGTCGCGAAGACGACCTAGGTGGCGCGTTCTGGACCAGTCTGGCTGCTGTATTTCGGACTACTTGAAGTCTGCTTAATAAAGAGTCATTAGCAGAAATCAGCAGCCCATTACAGTAGTCCAGGCGACTGATCACTAAAGCCTGGACTAGAGTTTTTCGGGTGGAGTCATGGAGTAGAGGAAAAACTCTTCGGAGCATTCTGATTATATGGAAGCATAAGCCAGCTGTTTGAGTCACCTGCTCTTTTAAACTGAGGGCCTGATCTAGACGGATACCTAGATTTTTAGCAACAAGCTTGGGGACAGGGTTAGGACCCAGATCTGATGGCCACCAATCAGGAGTCCACAGAAGAGGGGCCTCGCCAAACAGCATCACCTCTGTCTTTCCTACACTACATTGTAGATAGTTGTTTACCATCCACTGGGACACAGCTCGCATTCCAAAGAGAAGGCCCGTTGGACCGCAGTTGTAAGTTTACTGAATAGAAAGAGGAGCTTTGTGTCGTCGGCATATGAAACGGGGATGAACCCGTATGTCCTCAGGAGACTAGCCAAGGGGGCGACATAGATGTTAAAAAGCGTAGGGCTCAAACAGTCAGTTCCATGGGGGTCGAGCGACACGGGCCGAGGTTGATACTCTGCGAGCGCCCAGACAGAAAACTCCTCATCCATGACAGGGCCAGTCCCCTTAGCCCCACCTCTTTCAATCTTCTGAGCATGATGTCATGGGACACCATGTCGAACGCCGCGGTTTTAGTCCAACAGCACCAGAATCATAGAATGTCCTTTGTCAAGGGACATTCTGATGTTATCGGTCACTGAAAGAAGTGCAGATTCAGTGCTGTGCTTGGCCTGAACCCGGACTGGGAATGATCTAGACATCCAGTTTGTTCGATGAAGTTAGATAGATGGGTCTTAACGTGTTTCTCCGTAAGTTTGCTCAGATATGGAAGAAGTGAGATGGGGTGGAGGTTTGACAACTCTGACCATGGGATATTGGAGTTCTTCTGGATGGTTCTCACCTGGGCCATCTTTCATTCCCGTGGCACCAGACCTTGTGTAAGGGAAAGGTTGACAAGGGACTGAACTATATGGCCCAGTTGTTTAACCAGGGATGGGATGATTTTAGCGGGGATATAGTCAGATGGGGAGCCAGATTTGATCTTGCAATGTTTCAACCTCAGTTATAGTGATGGCAGAGAAATCACTGAGCAGCACATGGTTGACCGATTTGAGAGCTTGTGAGGGCTCAGAGTTGCTCACCGTATTTCCCGTCATCAAGATTTTATCCTATATCACCTCTATTTTATGGGAGAAATAAGAGGAGATATCGTCACACATTTTTTGAGAGGATGATTCGATGCTTTCACAAGCCGTAGGTTTGATGAAGGTTTGTAAAATTTGATACAACATTTTAGATGAATTTCCAGCTCGCGTTAATTGTGACGATATATGCATCTTCCGTGCAGTCTTAATGTTTTTATGATAGTTGGTCAAAGAGAGGCGGTATTGGTTTCTCTCCGCCTCAGTATGTGTGGTCCTCCAGGCCCTTTCTAACTTCCTACAAGCTTGCTTTTGTAGACGCAGCTGATCTGTGAACCACGCTGTTGGCGCAGATTAGGGTGGTTCATGCATACTTTTGGAGGGGCTATCTGGTCGATGGCTTTGGCAATAGCCAAACTATATTTAGATAGGGCTGTCTCAATATTGTCAGCAGCTTCAAACTGAGGTTCAATGAACACACTTTGAAAGTTTTCTGCTGAGACCTTATGCCACTGTCTCCGTGAATAAGATGTAGCCGGGATCCATTTTTTGTGTACAATCAGGTCATGCATGTGAAATTCAATGGTAGAGTGGTCTGACCAGTTCACTTGTCTGGGGGGGTTCACATTTAATTGTGGTTAAATTGGAGAATACCATGTCTAATGTGTGACCGGCTACATGTGTGGGGCCTACATTATGTTGAACTAGTCCTAATAGGGACAGGTCGGTCAGGAGTGTCTGAGCATCCGAATTTCCAGTGCGGTCACTATGGACATTGAAATCACCTAATAGTAGGAAGTTATTGCCTGAGTTTATATGCGGGGCCAGCAGTTCAACTAATTGCAGAGAGAAGTTGGCCACCGGTCCAGGAGGGCGGTATACCAATGCCCCTTTCCAACATACATGTGTGGGCGCATCTATCCTGAAGACCAATACTTCCATGGTTGCCGTACTACATTGGTCTAAAACCGAGATGTTAATGCCATCTTTATAAATAATGGCAATACCACCCCCAGTTTTAAGTGGTCTGTCCAATCTAATCATTTTAAATCCTTCTGGAATGCCTAATGCGATAGCTGGAACTTGATGAGGTTTGAGCCAGGTTTCAGTTAGGAAACCCAGTTCTGGCTGAGCTGAGGAGATAAGATCCCATACTTCCATGGACTGTTTGGGCAAGGAGCGGACATTACACAGCAGATTTTTCCACCCTCTCTGTATGGTGTCTGCGAGGGGCAGGATAGTGTAATCTGAATGATAAAGAGAGGCTTGAAACCGGCAATATCGACATGAGACTGGACCTTCCGTGCATGGCCATGAGTTTGATATACAGCCCGGGGCTGCTGTCGGCTGTAAACTAAGAAGAGCCTGTTTAGTATAGCTAAATCGTACAGGAGGTTTATCATCAATGGTGGATTGACCAGGATCTCTGGCATCTGCCGTCGTCCTGGCGCAGACGGGCACAGAAGGGCTTGCCTTTGGCGCGCCTCCGGCACGTCCGCTGCGCGCTCCGCTCTGCATGCCTTTTTATGTGGGCCTTAGGTGATCAGCTAGACTGCCCACCGGCACTGCCTCCCTCCACGCAATCGGGATTAGGACCCGTGGTGGACCGGGGAGGAGAGCTGCAACCAGAAGTGAGGATCGTAGGGGGAGACCTCGTAAATCAGGTAATCTTTGCGGTATTTGTTTTTAAAAATAGCGGCGCAGTGATTGAAAAGAGAGTTTTTAAGTGGTAACAATATTAACAAGTTTAAAACAATGTCAGCAGTAGCGTCTACAACTAGCGCTGGGCAGGGTAATCAACACACAGCTACCTCAGAGGCGTCCGTATAGCACAGATATACTTTTAGGTCTGAAGCAAGGTGGTGTGTGAGATGTGTTAGGTTCACAAACTTGCTTCAAACACTTGGCTGTGCATAAGCACAAAAATCTTTGGCCAAAAATCTAGGGGTCATTATAGATCCCAACCTCGATATGTGCCAACAGGTCAGCAGGACTGTTTCCACCTGTTGGGGTATAATCCACATAATGAGGAAAATTAGGCACTACCTCTCCCCGCAGGCAAGAAGGCAACTTGCTGTTGCCCTTTTGGGTTCCCGCCTGGACTACTGCAATGCGCTGTATGCTGGACTCAATAAGAGCCAGCTGCAGCGCCTGCAGGTAGTCCAGAATGCGGCGGCCAGATTTGTCCTAGATCTTCCCAGCCGGTCTTCGGCCACGCTAGCTAGGAAGCAGCTTCACTGGCTTCCGATCAAGGAGCGGATAGTTTTTAAGTCCATGTGCATGGTCTATAAGGCTTTGGCGAGAAATTGCCTTACAGGGATTGGATCTGCCCTGTTTTACTATCATCCGGGCAGACACCTCCGCTCCTCCCATCATCTTTTTCTCCGTGTCCCGCGGATCCGGAAAACCAGATGGGGTGGTAGGGCCTTTTCCCATCTGGCCCCCAAATGGTGGAATGATCTCCCGATAGAACTAAGGTCCCTTCCCTCTTTACAAAGTTTTAGATCTGCTCTTAAAACTCGTCTTTTTGTTCAAGCTTATGAGTAGCTGTGCCCTGCATTTTTGATCTTTTTGTTAGGCGCCTTGACACCTTCGGGTTGAGTTTTGCGCAATACAAGATGCTAAATAAATAAAAATAAATAAATAAATAAGCATGATGTTTTGCAGAGTGTGAGAAAAGAGACAATCTTTAAAAAAGAAGAGAGTTTCCCAAAAAAAACAGAAAGGACTGGGAATTTTACAATGACAAAAACAAGATTCCTTTCTGTGTTATTCCATCCCTTTGTGACCTATAGGCCTACACACAGAATCCGGCTAATCGTATTTCGTAGTGACACAGATTATTGAACTTACAAGACACTGGAATTACTTATATCTCTCAAATTTTTATTTTTATATATAAAAAGATTTATGGTGGTTAAAATACATTCATACATATTTAGCAAAACAAGTTACATTTATATTCTCAAGTCAGTGCTTTTCGTTTCCTATACAATTCATTTGCAATACAAGACTTTGAGATAATCCTTCAGTGATGAAAAATTGTTTTGACATAAATCACAAAATAAATACAGTTTTTACAATCAAACAAAATTAAAAACAGGTAAAGTCCTTTTGTCGACGCGTTTCGGTGCTTTGTTCTAGGTTTTGTAAACACCTTCCTCAGGACAGAGCTTAATTTAAAAACAGGATTTCTTCGTTTTCTGTAACTTTGTAGGTGTCTCTCTTGGAGTACAGGACCTTGTGACTATATATTTGGTCCTCTTAGTGGAGACTATACATGCATATGTTCCACGGCTCTTAAACATTCAGGATCTCGTTAATTCTGTTCTTATGACCCTCCTCATGCGTTCAGCATTAATTCTGCGCTGAGTTTGATAAAATTATAGATTCTTCAATGCCGTTCTGGATACTAAGAAATTCCCTCAATACTTTCTTTTACTTCTGTATCGATTTCCTTGCACTTCCACAAACGAGAGAAGAAGTGCCACTGAAGCGGATACCTATGTAAAGGAAACAACTGAAGAATCCAAAGCAGGATCGATTTGAGGGAGACATTGAAAATTCCCCATGAATAGTACCTAGCAAGGAAATCGATACAGAAGTAAAAGAAAGTATTGAGGGAATTTCCTAGTATCCAGAACGGCATTGAAGAATCCATAATTTTATCAAACTCAGCGCGGAATTAATGATGAACGCATGAGGAGGGTCATAAGAACAGAATTAACGAGATCCTGAATGTTTAAGAGCCGTGGAACATATGCATGTCTAGTCTCCACTAGGAGGACCAATTATATAGTCACAAGGTCCTGTACTCCAAGAGAGACACCTATAAAGTTACAGAAAACGAAGAAATCCTGTTTTTAAATAAAGCTCTGTCCTGAGGAAGGTGTTTACAAAACCTAGAACAAAGCACCGAAACGTGTCGACAAAATGACTTTACCTGTTTTTAATTTTGTTTGTTTGTAAAAACTGTATTTATTTTGTGATTTATGTCAAAACAATTTTTCATCACTGAAGGATTATCTCAAAGTCCTATATTGCAAATGAATTGTATAGGAAACGAAAAGCACTGACTTGAGAATATAAATGTAACATGTTTTGCTAAATATGTATGAATGTATTTTAACCACCATAAATCTTTTTATATAGAAAAATATAAATTTGAGAGATATAAGTAATCCCAGTGTCTTGTAAAATCAATAATCTGTGTCACTACGAAATACGATTAGCGGGATTCTGTGTGTAGGCCTATAGGTCACAAAGGGGCTCTCCCCCTACCCCAGCTTCCTCTGTCAAGACTTTAGGCATCAAGCTCAATGATAAACTCACCATTCACTCCCAGGTGGGTTCGGTGGTCTCTTCCTGCTTTTTTATTCTCCGCACTATCCGTTCTATTTCTCGCTTTTTCTCTTTCCCTGCACTCAAACTGATCATGTCCGCACTGGTCCTTTCCCGCCTGGACTACGGAAATGCCCTGTTCAACGGCATCCCACAGTACAGCTTACGTAAGCTACAACTGGTTCAGAACCAGGCGGCTCGCCTTGCCTTCGGTCTCCCCAAATTCCACCACACCTCTCCCCTACTGAAGACCCTCCACTGGCTTCCTGTCCGGGAACGCGCCTTGTTTAAACTAGGCTGTATGGCTTTTCAGGCCAGGTCGGGTCTGGCCCCTATCTTTATATCTTCAGCCATCAAAACCTACGTTCCCGGCAGAGACCTTCGTTCCTCGGCTCAACACCTCTTAGTAGCCCCTCGTTTCAGGAAAAAAAAACAGGGTGGGTCTAAATTTTCTACTCTTGCCCCTGTGTTTTGGAGTTCCCTTCCCTTTCACCTCAGAGCCCTCACTCAGTATTCCCTTTTTCGCAAATCCCTGAAAACTTTTTTGTTCACTCAGGCTTTTTTTTCTTCTTAAAAACCTCTTTTCCTTCCCCCTGTCTCAGTTTATGCCCTAGCGGTTGACTCCGTCACCCAGGCTGTTTGCAATTTTAGCGCCAAGAAACCGTTCAGGTATACGTTGCGCTCTATAAATGCTTTAAACTTAAAAATGGAATAACACAGAAAGGAATCTTGTTTTTGTCATAGAAAAGAGACAATCACACATACCCACCAAAGAAGGAGTTTTGAGAAATCTGGGGTTGTGACTGCCATAGTACATAGCATTTGAATCACCAGAATCATGATATATGGGGTCCTCCCAGAAGAGGGAGGCACTGTTAGGCAGCCAGGGTGCATACTATGTGGGTAACACCTAGACCTGACTGAAGTACAACCCCTAGATAAACTTAAGGAAGCTAGGCTGTGTATCATTCGGACCCCCTAACCTGCTAAACAGTGCCCTCGAGGCTCTGTTAAGCAGCTAACCCTTACCCAACGTGCGGACAACAGCGATGTGAAGAAATCATACCTTTAGTTGTGTGTGTTCCTAGGAAAATGACACTAGCAAATGGTAAATGACTGTTCTGTGAAAGGGAATAGTTCTTATCTTTACAAAATTATGAGGCAGTACCCAAAGTTAATCACAGACACCATCGTAATGGTGTATGGTTTTGACCAGAAGCAGTGAAAGGTACAACCTAATGATTATCACACGTGCCACAGGTAAACGGTGCATGGATCTAGGCGGAAGAGCCATTTTCCAGGGAAGAAATATTGGCAGCCATCAACAGCCTACCTAGTGGCAAGGCCCCAGGCCTGGATGGCCTGCCTGCCTTGTTCTACAAATCGTTCGCTGACATCCTGGAGCCGCATCTGGCGGCCATGTACAACGAGTCTTTTGACTCCCGTCTCTTCCCGCCATCTCTGCATGAGACTTTGATAACCCTGCTTCTTAAACCTGACAAGCCTGCCGACCGTCACGACTCCTACCGCCCACTTTCCCTTATAAACATAGGTAACAAAATATTTGCCAAATTGTTCGCCTCCCGTCTTCTTCTATTAATGCCTACCACTTTTTTCCCTGATCGATCTGGCTTCAGACCCGGTAGGGCTACCTCACATAATCTTCATACCATCTTTTCTGTTTTACATCAAATTAATCCTAACCTGCCGTTAGTAGCCACCCTACTCGACGCCACTAAGGCATTTGACACGTTGGAGTGGCCTTTCCTATTTTACATCCTACCGCTTATATGTTTCAGCGACATCTTTTTGCGTAAGATCAGACTCCTTTATACCAATCTGCCTGCGCGTCTCCGCATTAATGGTCAGGGTTCCGACCCCATCAGTATTGCCCGTGGCACCCGCCTGGGGTGGCCATTATCGCCCATGCTTTTCGCCATCGCGATGGAGCCCCTGGCTGCCAAGTTGCGGCAGCACCATACACACAGGGGCATTGGTTTCGCGTCCCGCTCCCTCCTCGTCTCAATGTACATGGCTGATGTCACCCTGTATGTCTGCCATTCCCGGTAAAACCTTAGCCCCTTGGTCCGGGAAATCATACGCTTTGGTGGGCTCTCGGGCATCCAGGTGAATTGGAGTAAGTCTGTTCTATTTTCCCTGACTGACGCCACTGTCCCCTTCCCACCTGAATTTCCGTTTGGGTGGGCATCTGGCCCCACGCTCTACTTGGGCGTCTGGTTGAGTAGGGATTTGGATGAATTGGGGAGGGCTAACTTCGGGCGGGCGGTGAATTGGCTTGAATCCAGGATCCCTTCATGTAGCCGACTGCCACTGTCTCTGGCAGGCCGGATCGCCATTGCCAAAATGGTGGTCCTTCCTAAAGTCCTTTATCTCTTCTTGAACATATCTATCCCCCTTACTTCTCATTTCTTTCACAAAATGCGCTCTCTAGTCATCTCGCTCGTTTGGGCGGGTAAACGACCCAGGGTAGCCTACGATATCCTCACTCTCCCTATGTCTGCCGGTGGGTTGAGCGCGCCTGACATTTGGATCTACGCCTTATGTGCCCAGGCCAGTTTTCTGCATTTTTGAATTCACCCCACCCCTTATCAGCCCCACATTGCAGTTGAGACCGATGTGGCTTCTACCTGGCCCCTGTCCACTGCTCTGTTCACGCCCGCGGCGCGTCCCCGGGTGGAGGTTGACATGGTTGAGACGCTGCGTTGGGCTTGGGCTTGCCTGCGCTGGCTCTCTGGACTCTCTCTTCTTTCTGCCAACACCATGCCAATTGTAAACCATCCAGGCTTCCCCTCGCTTCAGTCGTCCAGCATGTTCCGACATGCAGCGCGACTGGTACTCTGGACCGTGGCAAATCTCTACCAGAGAACTCCTTTTACTCTCTCCCTGACTCCCCGGGGTTGCAGGTCACACTGCTATTCTATCAGTTGCGCACCACTTGCCGGAAACTGCACCCCACTGTCCCTCAACCCCGCCCACCCTTCCAGCTCTGGACTTCATATACACCTCCTCCTCTCCGCACAAGTTAGTCACCAAACTGAACACTTTTTCTCTGCGTCAGCTTCCATCTCCTCGGATCAGGCGCGAGAGGCGTGGAGAGTAGACCTAGGTGTTGATATTTTGGTGGCCGACTGGCTTTACTGCTGTAACCAAACCAAAAAGCTGTCACCAAATTACTGGCTCCGCCTGATCCACTTCAAGTACTTGCATAGGTTGTACGGCACCCCAGTGCAGCTCCACCGACTCGGAATTACCCCTGGGATATTTGTTTGCGCTGCGCTGGTCCTGCCGTGGACTTTGCAAATTAAGCGTGGCTCTGCCCTAAGGGTTCTGAGTTTTGGCTAGCGGTGTGCTCCACCATTTCTGACATTACCGGTGCAGCCGTGCACCCTGATCCTCCCCTATGCCTTCTAGGCTTAGTTAAGTTTTGCCCTGATGCTTCTCGCCGCCTAATCTCGATGCTACTGGTCCTCGCCATGTGTTGGGGTCGACAGCCTGCTCTTAAGGTCGAGAGTTGGTTGGAGGATGACTCCCGGTGCCAGACTCTCCTATCGGAGTTCTGGGACTTAATACCTGCCAGATCCCGCCCGTTGACATCTGGGTCCCCTTGGTTACCTATCTCCTCTCCCGCTCCCACCCCAGTGATGCTGCCTCTCCCGCGCTCCTCGTCGGCCATGGGTCCGCGGCGGCCGCCGGCGTTGGTTAGTGACTGCCCCCCCTCCGCTATTTCCCATCCACGCCCCTGCTGCTTCAGCATCCCCACTGATATTGCTCCTTTATGTGTGCTTCCCCCTCGGGGGGATGTGACCCTGGTACTGTGGAACTGTGACTTCAACATTTCTGATTTACTACGTCGCTGTAAATGTAACCTGATTGCAACTAAATGACTGACTTGTAAAGTATCTTGCTGCTGCGTGCGATAGCACTGCACAGTGTATTGTGTCTGCCATGTCTTTATTCCTCAAAAAAGGGTTTTGAAAAAGAAAAAAATGATAATAATAATGTGAGTGTAAAGGATGGGAGACAAGTGCATGAGTGCAAAAATAAAGGTAGCACTGGACTAAAAAAACATTGATGGATTAACATAAGAGAAGCAAAAGGTGGTCATAATGAAGTCAACTGTCAACAATAGATCTCCTTTCATCATTTGACCAGTAGATCCTGGGGATGTTTTTTCAGTTCAGCTGGTGTTAAACTGTAAAAAATGTATTCTGTTAACTTAGCCTCTGCTACCAGCCATTGTGCCTGCCAGCCCCATTTTGTGGGTCTACGGGGACTTTCTAAGTTAGAAATTGCGTGTTCACTGAAAGCTTGTCACACTGATAACGTTTGCGTGTCAGAGAAAGCTGCCCTGCCCTGCCAAAGGGCCTACGTGCACAGATGTTTAAACTGTTAGCCCACCAACACCTGTAACCTTCCTTGCTTATCTCTGAAAATGACGTGGGTAGGGGTTTATTAGGATTCTACAGTGCAGCATGTAGGTGTTGTGTAAGGGGGTTGTGTAAGCGTTATGTAAAAATGTCATAAGAGGGTTATGGAAAGTGTGATGTAACCATGACTAAGGGGTTTTCTGATGAACTCCTATGATGCCTAGACTGTATGAAAGGCTGACCACAAGCTGTTCTAGCTTGTTCCCTCTCAGGCACTTGTAGTGTCTGTATGACGGCGCCATCTCATGAGATATAATAAATTTGTATTTATTTCCACTCCAATGTAGATCCTCATTTATTGAACCCGTAGACAAGAAGGGTGTCCCTGCACCGGTGAGACTGATAAGAATCTCATTTCTGCGCTGGGGCTATCATCAGTGACTAAAAAAGCAGCTATTCAACTAAAGATGTTGAGAGATCAATTATTCTGTAAATGTATAGTCATTTCGTACCTAAGGAATAGGGGGGCATATTACCAACATTAAGCGATATTTATCGCTAACGATGCTTAGCAACAAATTTTTTAACGCTAAGCATCGTCAGAAATTATCGTAGATAAACCTTGCTATTATCAAGGTTTATCGCAAATGCGATAAAAAACGGCCGCAATGCATGAATATCGCTGAAAAGTCAGCGATATTCATGCATTACCGAGCTAATGCTCTTAGCCATGTTATCCACCTCCCATTGGATAACATGGCTAAGAACTGCTCAGGGCAGGTGTTAGTTTTTGGAGATATTCGCGCTTAGCGCGAATATCTCCAAAAGTTGGTAATAGGAGATAGCGATGTTAGCAACTGTTTCCAGCCGCTAACATCTTGGCACGCCCACTTTGCATGTCATAGGTGATAAATATCACTGACATGCAAAGTGGGGCCCAAGATGGTCGCTATCTCCTACTAGCTGTCGCTAACTGGTGTTAGCGACAGCTAAGTAATAGGGAGATAATTTTATCTCCGCTTTCTTGGCTTTTAAAGCCAAAAAAGCGGAGATAAACCCCCTTGATAATATGCCCCAGGATGAGCTGGAGTAGATACCAAAGTGTGTTGACTTCACTTCAGAACCTGCAGAATCTGTCGTGGACGTTTACCCTCACGGAAGGGCCTGGACTGAAGAATGTATGCCTCCGAGGTAACAAGACAAAATATTGAATTCAAAATATAGAATTACCAAAATATCGAAGTCAAAATATAGAATGGACAAAATATCGAATGGACAGAATATAGTGGTGAAAAATATCGAATTGAAGGTAAGTAATTTAATATCGAATAGTAATTTTTACCCCTACGCTATCCAACGCTTTCCCTACTGTTGCGCTCTCTGGAGTGGGAATAGTAATTTTTACCCCTACGCTATCCAACGCTTTCCCTACTGTTGCACTCTCTGGAGTGGGAATAGTAATTTTTACCCCCACGCTATCCAGCGCTTTCCCTACTGTTGCACTCTCTGGAGTGGGAATAGTAATTTTTACCCCTACGCTATCCAACGCTTTCCCTTCATACTGTGGTAATAGTAAATGTTATATTTATTATTTCATTCATTTTAAATTACTTTTAAGACATTTAAAAAAATTCGATATTTTGACTAACTATATTTTTTAAACTATATTTTTGTTTCGATATTTTTGTACTTACCTGTTTGTAGATATGAATACGATATTTTTGCATTCTATATTTTTTCTTCGATATTTTGGTAATTCTATATTTGTGAATTCTATATTATGTCCGTGATCCGCCTCTGAGCATGAAGCAAAGGTTTAGGCTGAGGAGTTGACAGCAAGAAGTTTTGGATAGCAGTATAATTATCAGCTTAGTAAATTCCAGAGAACGCCATTAATTTTGACTAACGAGCTGAGAGTTGTCGCAGTACAAAATGCGGACAAAACTCAGTCGGCTGAATAGCAGACTTATTTAAGCATGGCTCTGAAATATGTGGTCCAGTCTTTTGTAGAATCATGAATGCTGCAATATGTTCCGGGGGATCCCTGAGTCAAGGACACGGGTCCTGCCTGTCCCAGCATATCTATGTGGCCAGGGAGAAGATCCTGCTCACTGTCATTCACTCTCTCAACTGGATCTGCAGCCAAAATTGTGTGAACATTCTGCAAGATTGCTTACATGATTGGCTAATGTAAGGCGAATTGATAACAAGGGGATTCTGTATGTGTGGGGCGGGGCGGTTAGTGAGTATAGAGCAGATTAGTTTGCTTGAATTGGTGATGGAGAAGTACTCTTATAGTAGGGAAGATATTCTAATTATCATCAAGGTGCAAACAGTCTTTCATTCCATTAATCTTCGACTCAAATATAAGGAGAAGGCGGCATAGGATCAGACGCTGTTTTGCTTTCGCCCATTCAAGCCATTTACGCAAATAATATGACGATTGCGTGTTATGGGAAGAAAAGCGAGTTAAAGGATGGATAGCTTCCCGGTGTAGAAAGATTAACAGATGGGTGAGTCTATGCTATTCACATTGTAAATCAACAAAAAAAGTGTAAATGTGATGCTGATATCTCAGTGCTGAATGCGGTTTTGGGCGTCCTTGATGTTTGCAGATGATACATGGTGAGGACATGATGGGTGTTAACATGGTTGACTAAAAGAGCCCATAAATCTTCTGTGCATCAATATATCTTTGCATTACTTTGGCAATATCAAATGGAAGTGATGGTCCACAGGGTCCTCCTCAGAGCTCTATGATCAGAAACTCTGGATTTGCCTTGAAAATATCTGTCCATCAAGAGTAAAGCAATTCTTATGCAGTGATTATGTGAGATGATCAGATTTAAATAGGGATACAGAAGATATTATTGTATGTACCAGAGCTTTTCTGATGACACATGTATGTTACATACATATCAGGCTTATCGTTGAAAACACAAGTGCAGTAGCTCTTTAGATGGTGTAGTTGCAAGGCTTAGGGCATAGAAAACGAATGCTTTCAGTGGTGTAAATAGCTAACACAGTATGCAAGGTCGCCTGATTGTTTTAGAAGCAAATTGGCATTAGTCAGCAAAGAGGAAACTCCCATTCTGCACTCCATAGAGCTATATGTAGTGAGCAAATTTACAAGGCCATCTGGCCCAACACAGAGCAAATGTGGAAGGAAGCATGGTTCAAAACATTGTTTGCCTTTTGGATGTGTATCCGAGGCATTGTTTGTGCTTTGATGCAAATACAAGAGACTGCACAACACCTCCATCGCCCCTCTCCATGCACAATCAATGGAGAAAAAAGTGTAAGGGAACCCAAAAATTTGGGAGAGGCAGAGACGAAGACTGGTTGTTTGCAGAAAGTGTCCAGCTGCATAGCTGGAATCTTTTTAAGGCATGTGGGGTTACTAAATTGCTTGGCATGAGGGAGCTAAGGAAAATAATAATTATTCAGCCAATAAAATAGGGCTGAATGTATTATAGATATAAGCATTCAGAAGAGTTTAGGCTAAATCATTAAAAATAGTAGGGATGTGCTGCATAAAATGCTTTGGGGTTTTCCCACGCTCATCTTATTCTTCATTATAACTGCTGAGATTATTATAATCATTCCCATCATTTTGATAAGTAGGTATGTGTGGTAATTGTATATAATCACCTGTTATAAAACTGCACCAGCTGTGTGTCTACTGTCTTCTGGGGCCAGGGTGAGCGTTCACGTTTCTAGAAATAACCTCTGGAGATAGGAGCATCTCTGAAGGCATTGTCTGACTCAAAACACTCTGTATCAGGATGAGTCTAACTCGTCATGAAGAAGAGTGAGAAACACCTGTTTGTTTTCTTTTTTCTGAAGGGGGTTTGTGTCTTCAGAGCACCTGTGATAGACTTCAAAATACCTGAGCACAACGTGAACACTCTTCAAAATAGGACTCTAAACACTTTAGAATGCCAAAAACAACATGAACAAAGCTCAACACTGTTTTACAAAGTAAAGAGGAATATTTATTGCAGCAAGTTATGATATATAAAATGGCAATAATAAACATGTAAAAAAAAAGTGCATGTAGTGAATGTATATACACCAGAATAAATGTATAGAGCAATAACTGTATGTACACGAGAATAAGTAATTAGAACTTGGAATACTTCAACGGCTGTCTGTTTTTCATTATCCTCCCCAGCACAACTGGGGAACCCTAGACAGTCTCAGGCAGGAAGTCTCAATCGGGCACACAATGAAGGTCCTGGGCAGCACGTCCGCTCCACCCGAGAGTTCCCGTCAAAGCGCCAAGAGGTCTCCGTCTTTATACTTTTTACTAACACACAGAGAGACTTCTAGAAGCTCTCCCTCCCTTCATCTGCGCTGTAGGTGCTGGCTACACTCTCTGCTGCAAGGTCACTCAACGGAGCAAGTTCAGAGGCAGATTTCCACACCTTCTCATCCTCGAACACTGTATGTTCTAGCAGCTTATCTCTCTCACTCGGTGAAGTGGGAAACATAAACAACCTGTGTGAAACCTGGGCCTGCCTGCGTTTGCAGCTGAAAGGCATGGTCAGACAGATAGTTTGGAGGATGTTAGACTGCTGGTTGCGGCTGTCCAAGGTAACTTACAGTAGGATAGATAGCAAGGAGAACAGGGAAGGTGGGTTTAAAAGGGCAGTGGGGTGGATGTTGTGTGACTGAGGGATTTTGAAAGAGAATAGAGGATCTTTGCGATGTAGGGGTATCAACGAGGCATTAGTTGCACAGTATTGGGCATCCGGGAGAACTGGCATGGTAAAGGAAAGCAGGGCGGAGGGGTTTGGTTGCAACACACAAGTTTTTGCATCAGATATGGTAGAAGTTTGGTTTGGTGGGAAGGGTTTGAGTAAGGAGGGCATTAGGGGCGTGCCTTAGGTTAGTGAATGAGTTTTTTCAGATTAGAGTGGGGGTATTGATGGTTGATGGATGATTTGGGAAGGGGGATTGTTTGTTGGGATACAGCTTTGAAAATTGAAGGTTTTATTTGAATAGTCAGCTGAACAGTTTTTCTTCATCCGTTTTAGAGACCCCTGACAAAGAGCCATATGGCTTTACATGCATTGGGTATTATCTAATTAGCCTACTCCATTGTATGATTGACCTGGACGTGTCAGTGTTATAAAGCCTGGATGGGCATGTAGGAGGCATGAGAAAAGTTGAATAAAGAATCTTGGTGAAACCCCGCTGCCTACCCAGTGACTAAAATCATGAGGAAAATTGATGAAATAAGAATTTTTAAAATATTGGTATCAAATGTTTAAATGGATAACTCAGCAACAAGTGGTTTACTGCGGGAACATTTCCTATATTGCAATGCGACAGTTGGGTGCGTGAGCAATGTGCCCTTTGGAACTTTCTAAAAGAGGCATTTTCACAATTGTGACTTGAAATCTCACTTTAACATTAAAGATGATTCTAAATTACAATTTCTCATACAGCAAACATGACTTTCCTGCTTGCTCAAATCAAAGGTTAACCCTTATTAAATGTAATAAGATAACCCAAAGTTATCTTATGGGCGAGGTACAGCTCACAGTAGTGAAAAACAAATCCAGAATTTTTTTGCTGTCAAGGCATGTAAAACTTAAACGTACATCCCCAACTTTTTAATAGCAATGCACTCTTCCCTGGGGGCTGTGTATAGCCTACCTTAGGGGTGACACATATATATATATTTGATCTCGAAATATGAATTTGAGTTTCTAAAAAACAATTACCCAGTGACACCATACCTTTACCTCATTCCGAAAATCCATAAAAATGAATTGTGCCCCCCAGGAAGACCCATAATATCGGCAATTGGGGGGCTCTTTGAGAACACCAGCAAGTTCATTGATTACTTTTTGCAACCCTATGTACAGAAACTGCCTTCATACATCAAGGACAGTGGGGACTGTTTGGCAACAATGTATAATGCAGATTGGCACTCTGACTTTGTCTTGGTCACTTTGGATGTACAGAGTTTGTATACCAATATTAGACATAGTGACGGGTTGCATGCCACTAAACACTACCTTAACACCAGGGACATAACATTACATCAGCACACTGCCATGCTGTTACAGATGATTGAGTGGTGTCTCGAAAATAACACATTCATGTACAATAAGCTTCT
Source organism: Lissotriton helveticus (assembly GCF_964261635.1). Lineage (NCBI taxonomy): Eukaryota > Metazoa > Chordata > Amphibia > Caudata > Salamandridae > Lissotriton > Lissotriton helveticus. The sequence continues at coordinate 66,954,301 of NC_136064.1, forward strand.
CTACCGGCAAATTCAGGGGACTGCCATGGGCACTTGCTTCACCCCCAGTTATGCTAATTTGCATATGGGCTGGTGGGAGTAGCAAGTGCTCATGGCAAAACACAGCACACAAATGTCGGCTAATGTGATGCACTACAGTCGTTACATAGACGACATTTTCCTGTTATGGAAAGGAAGCGAGGAGAGCGTCAAGGAGTTTGCTGAAGAATTGAATGAGAACTCTCTGAATTTGAAGTTCACATGCAATACAAGCAAAACCTCGATTGTTTTCTTGGACTTGGAACTATTTGTTTCCGAAAACAGGATTCAAACGAGGACCTACAGAAAACCAACTTCCGGCAATACCATCTTGCATGCCGGAAGTTTTCATCCTCACAGTCTGATTACGAGCATCCCCTATGCCGAGTGCCTCAGAATGAAGCGTAACTGCAGCACACAAGACAGCTTTGAAACATCTAAAAAGCAGCTGTTTAAAAGATTGCGCTGCAGAGGCTACTCTGAGAAAGTTCTAGAAAGAGCAGAGAACAAAGCAAAGAACAAGAGCAGAGAGAATCTTGTACTTAGGAATACTACATCTATAACATCAAACAAAAAGACTGAGACGCCGCGAATCATCACAGGGTACAATGCCTATCATTCCAATGTGCAAAAAATTTTGTACAGGCATTGGCCCATTGTACGCAGTGACCCCACACTAGGATCATCATGTGCTAAGTTGCCGCAGATTACATACAGAAGGGCTAAATCCATGAAGCAGGAATTGGTATCCAACATTGTGGTAAATAAATAAATAATACCCTATTTTTGACTAGACATATATCATAACAGATAGCTCAATAAATAAGAGTCAAGATTCGAGGTAGTAGGAGTTTTGCAGGTTTAATACAGCATAAGGACAGGAACAGGACAACCTGCATAGGAATAGGATGACAGGGCCCAGCAGCTGCTGGGTCTGGGTCTGGGATGAGCGCGCTGACTTTTAATAACAATACATGAGCATATATACATAACGCAAACACATAGCATTACATTGCAGTAGGCGTAGCAGTGGGTGGAGCAGAAGGCGTGACGCATAGCAGTCGCGAAAGATAAGGGCGAAAGTAGGTGTAACTGGGCGTATACATAGACATGTGATGCAAACGTAACAGGATATGTCATGAATGGGGCGGAAACCATGGAGGGGGCTACCTGGGGAGCCGGGACCTCTAACCTGATGGTGCGCGAAAACTGGCAATGACGTATCACTAGGAGAAGCTGGGGGCTTCGAACTCTGTGCTAGGAGCAGAGACTGAAGTCTGGAGAGTCAGGGCGACATGTACCTAAACAGTATCTAGTATCTGATGTTTAGAGAACATGTTGATATAAACTATAAGTCAGGAGAGGAAAGGCTAACTTGATTCTAAGACTGGACCATGTATTATTCTACATGTAGTGCGTGATGAAGAATATTAAATGACCATTAAATACAGTATTTCTCTAACGTGGAGACGTGAAGGCTAGACAATGACGGAAACTATTGATACAGTTCAGTAGCTTAGGAATGCAGAGAAGGAGGGCTGAACTGATAACTGGAACTATAACATATTCTTGGCAGACTCAGAGACTGAGCCAGGCTGGGCCGGGCACTGCGAGGCAGGAAGTAAGTGAAGGGTCGAGGATACAGGTGGGGGCTGTATCGCTCCTCAGCGAGGCTTCAGGAGACAGGAGCTGAATCTGGTGTCCGGGCCCTTTTGAGGCCTAGAAACGGGGACTTTATAATGGAATAACGTGCACACTGAGAAACGTGGCAACGTAGCTTTACATAGGCCTGATATTCGTAGTATTCACGAGGACTGGAAACTGGCATACTAGAGGTGGACACAACTGTAATTGCGTCATTAATCGGACATGGGGAGTACATATGCATATTCAATCATGCACACATAACATATGATGGACGACACGTAGGGACACAGAACATGGCAAAATTTACTTTTCCACATTCCCTCCTTGTCACTACGTTTCCATCAGGAAACATCAATTTTCATGATACCATCTATCATTTCATACAGTATCATTTGCTCGTCTCGAATTATCCTGGAACGGGATTTAGAACGGGGCTTGGGACTAGGAATACAAGAGGTAGCACAAATGCCGCAAATCGCAGGGCCACATTGTATACAGAGGCAGCAGCTGAATATGACCGCTACTGCTATACCTAGAAAGGACAAGACTTTCCATCCCCATGCGGAAATTATATTCCAGAACCAACCGGACCATGTCCAGGTGCCTGGATCTTGGTGTATCAGATGGGCAATTTTATGGAGTCTGGTTATAGCTGAATAAACAGACGGCGCGTTATTTGGAATGAAAATGCAGCAACTAGATCCGATGACTCTACAGGCTCCGCCCCTATCGGCCAGTATGACGTCAAGGACGAGACGATTCTGTAAAACGACAAATCTCATAGCAGATTGCTCTTCGGTTAAGTTACCTAGAGCAGAGGCAGTCTCATTTATTACAGCTTCAAGGGTTCTGGTTAACCTACGGATTAGTTTACTATTCTGGATAGGTCCTATAAAGAAAAAGAAACCTCTATTGAAATCTGTATACTGTTCTAGAGTAGTTTCAGTATAATCGACAATTGGGGACTCCCTTCTATGTCTAATGTGTACTAGATGTGTATTTCTATGATAATCAGGTGGGGCTAGGAAAACAGGTGGCAGTAGGAAGGCAATGTAACAGGTTCCCTCCCAATCGAGGGGCAGACGAACATATGCGGTCTGACCACAAATAAAATATGAATGACGTGAAGCTTTGAAAATAGATTTCCCACTGTCACTATACTTGACAATAGTAGTACAATCACTATGTCCTACATGTACGGAACCATTATTTCGGACACATAATTCGCCTTTGACTGGTAGTACTGAAATAGCAGGTAAGTCTGGAGTAGTATCAGACTGAACATTCAGGACCATAAAATTCGACGAATAATTACCTAAATTATACACTTCATTTTCTAGATCTAAACCTGTTCGGTGGGGGAGACCTTGCTTGTCTGGGAAACATGTACTGTTAAGAAAAGACATATCTGTTGAGGATGACGTTAACGTGGACCACGCTCCACACGAACCATTATGTGAAAAAGGATAAGGAAAGAGTGGCAGAACTCCCTTCGGTGTCTGAAAAGGGGGGAGTCGACCACACACCCAACAATTAGTGGCATTGCTGGTCTGGTGTGAGTAATGTAACATGCGGATAAATGAGTTATTACGCATAGCGAGGCGGTAGGACAGTTCATGAGGGGGCAGATCACTAAACGTGTGCTCTACTGTAGCATTAGCAGACTTATTTACATGAAGAACTGGGAAACATAGGTAAAATGCACAACTGGTGCAGGAAATCATAAGGCTGGAAAACAATATGAAACATAGAAAAACGATACATCGGATTGAGTTTTGACTAACTCTCTCACTATGGGGGTCTATTTTATACATGTCAGAAACAGTCTAACCGTTTCACCTAGGGGAGGACTTAGACAATCAAACTGGCTGACTTAATTTACTAGACCGTAATTTCTGTTTATACTCCTGCTGTGGAGTTTTCTCTAACAGGGGAGGGGTTGTAACAATGTCATTTGCGGGACAGTCCTTGAGAACAATATTCGGGCAATCCTTCAAATCCTGGGAAATGTTCTTAAAGACGGGTTTCAGTCCTTTAAAAAGTTTAACATGAGAAAGGTGCACCCAGCCCTTGCGTCCTTCCAACTTCACGGCTGTACGGGTGGTGAGGAGGACCTGTCGGGGCTCTTTCCATCGAGGCTCCAGCGGACTTGATCTGTCAAAGTTGCGGACCATCACCATGGATCCTGGAACGATTTCATGCGGTGCCACCTCGGTATTGTCTGGAAATGCGGCGGCAACCTGTGAACGACATGAGTTGAGGGCAGACATCAAGGAAGCTAGGTAATCTGTCAGCATATTACTTGAAACATCGGTAATACTTCGGGGTCTAGGAGTACCCCACATATTTGGGGGGCGGCCGAAAACGACCTCATACGGGGACAGACCTGATCTGGAATGTGCGACCATGCGCATATAAAATAAAGCGACTGGCAGAGCTACTAGCCAGTCCACACCTTTTTCTTTGCATACTTTGGCGATACGGATTTTCAGAGTCTGATTATGTCTCTCAACGAGACCGGCTGCTTCAGGATGGCGTACACAATGGAACTTCCACTGGTACCCTAGCAAAAGGGAAACGTGCTTCATTAATTCTGAGGAGAATGGCTGGCCGTTGTCAGAATATACGACTCTAGGGAGTCCATAACGGGGGAAGAACTCACGAACCAACTGCTTGGCAGTGGTCGCGGCTGTGTAATCTGGGACCGGATATGCTTCTGTCCACCTGGACAAAGCGCATACAACTACAAGGACATACTTGAAACCTCGACATCGCTCCATCTGAATATAATCCATCTGGAGGACTTCAAAAGGGTGGTCAGGGGGCTGGAAACCACCTTGTTCCACCGGGACACTTTTACCTGGATTGAACTGACAACATATCATACAGGTACGGACTTTCTGCTTGGCTGCAGCTCGTAAATGCTTGTTGAACCAAATGTTCTGGATACTATCTAACATAGCTTTTTCTCCTAAATGTGCTGGACTATGTGCGGTATTAATAATGACTTGAACCATAGAGTCGGGGAGAAACCATGTGGCTCTACCCTTCGTTAACCATCCTTGATCTGTCCGGACCCCTCCTTGTTCGGACCATTTCTTGATTTCATCGGGAGTAGCATGTAACTGGATATCTATGACATCTTGTGTAGGGTCCTTAACTGTCATACATGTAGTCGGATCTGGAGTATGTGTCATGTTAACTAGAATGTCTGGAGTCTGTGCTGTAAGCTTGGCTGTGCGATCTGCTAGATCGTTACCCTGGGAAATAATGTCAGTGACTTTCGTATGTGCTTTGCATTTCATGATAGCAATGGATGTCGGTAAATGTATTGCATCTAACAGAGCTTGAATAAGGAGACCATGCTGAATCTTGGTTCCATGAGAAGTCATGAAACATCTCTCCTGCCAGAGCACTCCGAAGTCGTGTACAACTCCAAATGCGTAACGTGAATCTGTGTAAACATTAACTTTCAAGTTCTTGGCGTGTATACAGGCTTGTGTCAGAGCAACTAGCTCTGCTGCTTGAGCGGACAGGGTATCAATACGGTGTGTCTTAATAACGTCAGTGTCAGTAGTCACTGCATACGCGGCGACTAGTTCTCCTGTACTAGTTCTCATACATGAACCATCCACATAAAGTGTCAGGTCGGGGTCTGGTAACGGAATATCTGTCAGATCTTGTCTTGGCTTTGTCGTAATGTTAACTACTTCCACACAGTCATGTGGGTCAGGATTTGATTTAGCTGATGGTAACAGTGTAGCAGGGTTCAGGATGTTGCAGCGTCTGATTTCTATGTGTGGCTGGAACAGTGTCAATTCATAACCTGTTAAACGTGCAATTGTCAAGTGCTGAGTTTGTGTTCGGTTTAAAAGAACTTCCACAGAATGTGGAACTTGTACTGTCAAGGTATGTCCTAAGACTATGGAATCACTTTGTCTGATAGCTAGTGCTGTGGCTGCAACTGACTTGAGGCACGCAGGCAAAGCCTGGGCGACTGGATCTAATGTGCTAGAAAAATAAGCACAGGGCTTGTATTGTCCTGCTTGATCTTGTGTGAGAACTGATAATGCTGTACCTTCACGTTCAGTAACGAAAAGTGTAAAAGGCTTACTGTAGTTCGGTGTCGCTAGAACTGGAGCTTGGCATAGGGCTTTCTTTAACTCATTGAAACTAAGTGTATGTTCAGATGTCCAAGGGAGGACAGTCGATACGGCTGCCTCCTGTGTCGTTAACTGTATCAGTGGCTTGGCTAGAAATGCATACTGGGGAATCCATTGTCTGCAGTAAGAAGTAAGGCCGATAAAAGCTCGTACCTCCTTCTGGGTCTTGGGCTGAGGAAGACTCGCTATTAACTGGATACGGTCTGGTGTCAACTGCCTACCCCTCTTGGTCAGTAAGTGTCCTAAGTAGACCACTTGCTGGACACAGAATTGAAGCTTCGAAGGGGACACCTTGTGCCCCATCTCGGCTAGGAAATACAGAACCGTCAGTGACGCTCGCTCGCAGTCACGTTCGGAACGGGCTGTGATCAGTAGATCATCGACATACTGGAGCAGGGCAGTGTCAGTTGGCATGTGAATGTTGTCTAGTTGTCTCTTGAGTGCTTGACTGTAAATACTAGGACTTTCTGTGAAACCTTGAGGAGCGCGTGTGAACATATAGCTCCTTCCATTTAAACAGAATCCGAAAAGAAACTGGCTGTCTGGATGAATTGGAACACTAAAAAATGCATTCTTGAGGTCGATTACTGTAAAGAACATGGCTTCGGAATCAATGGCTGTCAATAGGGAAGAGATATCTGGGACAACTGGGTACTGAGGAATAATACATTTATTAAGTTCTCGTAGGTCGATCACTAATCGATATACTGGGGGTGCATTTGGATCAGTCCGTTTCATGACTGGAATGATCGGAGAATTACATACATTGGAGTCAGTTTCTACAACCACTCCTTGAGCCATGAGCTCGTCAATAATTTTGGATAAGGCTGCTACAGCCTCGGGTGGCAATCTGTACTGTCTGATTCGTGGTAACACTACACCTGGTTTGAGAGTCACACGATAGGGTGTGATTTGCATATAACCTACATCAGTTGGACCTTGCGCCCATAAATGCTGTGGGACATTAGACAATCTGGGATCAAAATCACGTAAAACATAGTGACCCTTAAAGTCACGTAGGAACAGACGTATTCCCTCTGGGGAACAACATATAACTGCACCGAACTCTTTCAATGTCTTAATGCCTAATAGATTTTCTGGACATGACTTATTAAGTAACAGATCAGTAGTACGGGACAATGGACCTACTTCTAGAGTAACTGGCTTTGAAATCTCATTCATAATAGGTTTTCCTGAAAATCCAAGGGAAACATTTCTTGAGCCTGAGAGCGGAGCCCCTGGAACTTCGGCGTGACTAATTGTGGTCCTACTTGCCCCTGTATCAATTAAGAACTTTCTGTCTTTCCCTAATACTTGACTGTGAACATAGGGACCTTCTTGATCTACAGGTATCTCGATGAGAGGCAAGCCTACCTCCCTCTCTAGGCTGTTTCATGAATACTGCTGGTACTCTGGATACTCAGACTGTGCATACTGGTACATCTGCGATGTAACGTGCTGTGTTGCAGCAATAGGCTGCGGTACTGTAACTGTCTGTTGTGCATTCTGTGACTGAGGAGTCTGTGAAACTTGCTCTTGTCTAGGCGGACGTGGTCTTTCTTTAGTCTTACCAGTAGCTATGTTGTGTTTCAGAACTGCACACTCATTTATAAAATGACCTGGCTGTTTACAATAATTGCAGTTCCCTTTAACGGGAGCTGCAGGATGACTGGCTTGATTCGGACCCCTCTTCTGACTGTCTTGAGGAACAGATTGTGCAACTAGTACTTTCATTTTCGTGTCTTTCATACGTTTTCTCTCGTGTTCTTGTTCTTCCCTGATTCTATTCTGGTGATACTGAAGCATCTGCAACATCTGGGACGGGGTATTAGCTTGCCAGGTACTCTCGACTTTCAGAACTCGATTTTTAACTTGTGGGCTTGAATTCTCGACTAATTTAGTAACAAAAAGATGAGGGTATGACTCACTACTTGTCTTGAGGCCACTATTGATGCTAAAGCATTTTTCAAATCTAGAATAAAAATCACTAATATCTTCCTCTTGTTTCTGTTTACAGGCTGAGATTGCATCCCAGTCTTCTTTTCTAGTTGCCAATAATCTAGGTAAAACTTGAATCAATAATTCTGGTAATTCTTTACATTTCTCTCCTAGACCGGTACCTGGTACACGTGATTTGTCTTCGGCTTCTAGAACTGCCCAATCGATCTTTTTCTCTCCCACCTCCCATTCTTTTTCCTTTAGCTTTTCATACACCCCTGCGGGCAACAGGACCTTTAACATTTTAATAATATCTGGGTAAGTGTATTCTCCCATACGGAGCATGTCTTTTAATTCTCTATGGAACCCTGCTGGATCTTTGTCATGACAGGGAATTAATTTCTTCATTTCGAGGAGTTCCATCTTTGTAATCGGGGTGTAAACAAACACTCGTTGCATTTCACCGTCCTCTGTCTTAACTGGATGCACTTCTCGTAACGGATTCTGTCTTTCCATGTAAAATGGTTTACTTTCTGGGGGTGAGACATGAACAAAATGCGGGTTCAGAAACATTCTATATTTGTGGCGCTGTTCTAGAATGACACTAATTAAATCGGTACCTAGACCTCTCCATCTATACTGGAGTGACTCGTTCAGGATGTCGTGTAACGGACCTGGATCAGAGTGCTGACCCTCATACAGAGTAATGAGGTACTGGATCATATACATACCCACCAGTCGCTGCTCGGCTGGGGGCAATTTCAGAAACATTTGTGCCACTATTTCGTCTGGAAAAGTGGTAGAATCAGTAATCCATCGGACTGCTGATCGGGCTAGTTCCTGTTCATGCATGGTACTTAACTCACTGTAACCGATTCGTGATTTCAGAATGTGATCGGTAGCTTGGAACACTTGTTCTAGGGAACCTTGTTCTGGTGCTGAATGATGGAAAATTGACTTGTGTTCTAGGCGTAAATGGCGATCTGGAAATCTAGATTTTCCTACATACGCTATCCTGGCAGTATTCTCGTCCTCTTCCTCTTCAGGATCAGAGTTACTTTCTTTCTCGCTTACTTGTGCTGCTTTACGTTGTTCGTGTATCTTTATTATTTCTCTACGGATTTTCTTGTACATACTCTCCATGGCACTAATGGTATTGTGCTTACCCTCGGCTATATTATCACTCCACTTTGTCAGGGTTTTCATTTCGGCCGGATCTTTAGACGGGTAATCTTGTTCTCTTATTAGACAGTTAATTAAAAACTTTAATATCATACGCTGGATCTCAGCTTTCCTTTGAGACATGGCATCACTAATACTTTCTGGATCATCCCCTGTACGGATGAAACGATATATTCTGTCTAGATCTTCTTTCATATTGGGTAGGGTGACTAGATACTCGGTCACCCTCCTTACGCGTACTGAATATAAAACCATATTATTCTCGCCTGGGACTGGGTCATAGGCACATTCGCCAAGGGCTTGCCTGATTTCTGCGACAGACTTATTACTCTTGGGAGTACGCTGTGATGCTTGAGCATGTAATTCGAGTGCTGATAAACGCTTGCGTGGCGGCGGGGTTTGAGGAGGACCTCCTCCTGCGGCCCCTAGACTAGAATCGTCGACTGATATTCTTCGTGGCGGAGCAGGAAATTGAAATGCTGGCTGGACCGGGGGTACCGTAGCAGGTACTGCATGGGGTGCCCCGGTGTCTGGAGGAGCAGGATGTGCCTGATTTACAGGGACTGGCGGAGCGCGAACAGGATTTGCATATTCAGGGACTGTGTCGTCCAGATAGGACGAAATGAAAATATCAGCTGCGGTCGGTTTGTGACGTAGCTTGGTCGGAACTAGTGGTGGCGGGAAATTACTGGATGCCTCCGGGGTCGCTTTTGGCAAGCCTTCGGCAAGGAGAGGATACATACCCTTAATAAGGGCATTCCTCTGTCTGTCTCTCTGTTCAGTTTTGACTTGTTCACCTATCTCGATTAATTCTTTTTCTTGAGCTCGCTCTAAGGATTCTCTACTTAATTCTGACTTTCTGATTTCTTTTTCAGTTCTTTTATGAGCTTCTTTACGCCATAACTCAATGGCATCTTTCTGTGACTGTCTGGCTTTCTTTTTCCATAATGCTTCTTCTACTCGCATGATGCATTCGGCATCCCATGTACCCGATACGGGCCATCTATACTTTTCTTCTAACTGTTTGGTATACTCTACCCATAAATCTAGATACAATATGGCGCTTATGCCATGTTTCTGATACATAAAGTGACCTGGACTGTCCCTGGGCGGGACGGGAACTGCTGCTTCCAGCAGACCCTTTCTAGTTTTTAACTGACGTAACTTGGAAAATATGGGCATGACTGAACTGTAATCTAGACACAATACAATACACAATGAACACGATACTTATCCCCCATTCATACCACGACATTAAAATACATGAAAAACATTTAAAATAATCAGTTCGAACAGAATACTACCTGGAAATATTGAGAACAGACACATAAATTTTCTCGAGAACAGAAACTGACTAGAACAGAAACTAGATGCACTGCTGAAACAGTACGAAACTTACCGGTCTCATAAAGAGACACGTCAGGACCCGCATCCACCGAAATGGACACTTCGTTTGTGGGACTGTGTACCACCAACCCACAGACCAGAGTCACTTAAATTGACCCTGTCTAGATACTACCCCAGTAACGGTACTCACCGGGCAGCAAGAACGGAAGGCCTCAGACTGGACTGGACTGCTACGACGACGGACGACGAACTTCGGACTTCGGACTTCAGTTACGGGTGGACCTCCGGATACCTCGGGCCTTGGACTCTTGGCTTGGGCTCTGGTCGGGACTCGCCGCGTTCCTCCACCGTCTCGTCTGGATGCTGGACCGCCTCCTCCGTCTCCTCCGTGGGCCTGAGGGATACTTGAGCAGAAATATCTGCCACTGCGCAGAAGAGTTCCGTCACGACTGCAGAGGGTCAGGGGGTCGGCGTGGCTTCACCGACGCGTGGGGAAAGGGCAAGTCCCTGTTCGGGCGCCATTATGTGGTAAATAAATAAATAATACCCTATTTTTGACTAGACATATATCATAACAGATAGCTCAATAAATAAGAGTCAAGATTCGAGGTAGTAGGAGTTTTGCAGGTTTAATACAGCATAAGGACAGGAACAGGACAACCTGCATAGGAATAGGATGACAGGGCCCAGCAGCTGCTGGGTCTGGGTCTGGGATGAGCGCGCTGACTTTTAATAACAATACATGAGCATATATACATAACGCAAACACATAGCATTACATTGCAGTAGGCGTAGCAGTGGGTGGAGCAGAAGGCGTGACGCGTAGCAGTCGCGAAAGATAAGGGCGAAAGTAGGTGTAACTGGGCGTATACATAGACATGTGATGCAAACGTAACAGGATATGTCATGAATGGGGCGGAAACCATGGAGGGGGCTACCTGGAGAGCCGGGACCTCTAACCTGATGGTGCGCGAAAACTGGCAATGACGTATCACTAGGAGAAGCTGGGGGCTTCGAACTCTGTGCTAGGAGCAGAGACTGAAGTCTGGAGAGTCAGGGCGACATGTACCTAAACAGTATCTAGTATCTGATGTTTAGAGAACATGTTGATATAAACTATAAGTCAGGAGAGGAAAGGCTAACTTGATTCTAAGACTGGACCATGTATTATTCTACATGTAGTGCGTGATGAAGAATATTAAATGACCATTAAATACAGTATTTCTCTAACGTGGAGACGTGAAGGCTAGACAATGACGGAAACTATTGATACAGTTCAGTAGCTTAGGAATGCAGAGAAGGAGGGCTGAACTGATAACTGGAACTATAACATATTCTTGGCAGACTCAGAGACTGAGCCAGGCTGGGCCGGGCACTGCGAGGCAGGAAGTAAGTGAAGGGTCGAGGATACAGGTGGGGGCTGTATCGCTCCTCAGCGAGGCTTCAGGAGACAGGAGCTGAATCTGGTGTCCGGGCCCTTTTGAGGCCTAGAAACGGGGACTTTATAATGGAATAACGTGCACACTGAGAAACGTGGCAACGTAGCTTTACATAGGCCTGATATTCGTAGTATTCACGAGGACTGGAAACTGGCATACTAGAGGTGGACACAACTGTAATTGCGTCATTAATCGGACATGGGGAGTACATATGCATATTCAATCATGCACACATAACATATGATGGACGACACGTAGGGACACAGAACATGGCAAAATTTACTTTTCCACAACATTCCGAGCCAAGTGAGTAATACCAATTGGCTTCAGGGGAAAAAGGGATTTTTTAAGTGCACAAAGTGCAAAGCATGCCAGCATTAACCTCAGCAAAGTACACCTCCCACTCAGGAAAACACCTTTGGAGTTGAGAGGGAATTTTATTTGCAAGACAGAATATGCAATATATGTTTTGCAATGTACTTGCAAGAAGAGGTATGTTGGAAGTACCTTGCATCCAGTACATGTAAGGATCCTACAGCATTTGAGAGGTGTGGCCAACGGTGACCCAAGTTATCCTGTGGTACGCCATATCAACGCTTTTCACGGAGGGAGAGTTGAGGATTTGCAATACTTTGTTATTGACTGTATCAACAAGAACATAAGAGGAGGTAACAGACTCCTAGCACTTAGGCGCTTGGAATCGAGGTACATTATCTTGCTCGATACCAAGGCTCCTAACGGCTTAAACTCCGATGAAGCATTAAGTGTGCACTTATAACCAAATACATAGGAAATTGGCCCGGCATTCAGATATTTACCCTTTGTTATCTGTAAATTTCATTATGAATTAGTTCCATGCGTGAATCACATATCCCACTCCTCTGAAACTTCATAATAGGGATTTGAGTAAAAAAACATTATGGTATTAGTACTTTAGATTGTAAGTAATTTTCACATTGAGATAGTATGGTTGGTTTGAGCACAAAGGTGAATTAAATGTTTAATTTACACAAGCTAAGTTATAACATCACAGTACTGAGTTACCCGATATGAGAAAAAAGAGAGATATTGGAGGCCAATATCACCACGACATACATATGGGAGAGTTACAATGGCCTATATCTGACTGTAAGCCCACTAGGGCTAGTTACCCTGTGTAAAGATGCTATAAATTAATGTCAAAAGGTCTATTGAAACTGCTATATGGGTGTATATTTATGGCTGCGATGGAAGCCAGTACAGCGAGGAGTCACGTGATTTTCAAATTTCACAGTTCATATAATTTTTTTTTCTCATATTATTGTTTTTCACTGTTTTAAAATACAAATATTGCCTTTTTTTGCACTTTTTACAAAGGTCAAGTATACAGGTATTGCTGTTGCATGATTACACCGCTACAGAAACATTAGAAAGCAGAAATGACAACGAGAGTAATTGCGAATAAGATTACCTATGTATGAACTATTAAGTTTACAAACAGAATGAATTATGTTTCAGTTGAGAAAATCTAAAATTAGGATTTGCAATACCCTGAATCACTCGTGTTACAAATGTTTGTGTCACCAAATGTTTCTCTTCCATGTCTATGACAAGGGAGAGGGTAACCATAGCAACTAACCTACGTCATCAGGAGGCTCTGACAAACCTGTTGTGGGGGTGTGTGTGTATATATTCTTATCATTTTCATTATGGAGTTGTTGTGAGCAAGGCGGTTGCTCCGCCGAAACGCGTTAGCCATCATCGTTTGTTGAATAAATTCCTCTTTGATAGAATCCCACGGAGTCAGCGCCTTTGTGTATTGTTACAACGGGAGCTAACCGCCGAAACGCATCAAAGCAGCCATTAAGTGAAATAAACTTATTTGGAATTCGAAATTTCACGGAGTCAGTGCCTTTCTTGTATTGTGAAGTTTGGAGTGTTCCTGATATATATATATATATATATATATATATATATATATATATATATATATATTTATTAAAAAGGGGGCTTTAGGCTTGTCTGAGGGGTTACTTTGGCAAGATGCATTAGCAGTTTAAAATTGCTAGCAGGCTGCTTTGGCAGGCCAGGGACATGTTTTAAACACTACTTAAGTGGGTGGCACAATAGGTGCTGCAGACCCACTGGTAACATTTAGTTAACAGGCCAGGGGTATATGGTATACCCCTTTACTAGGGACTTATAATCAAATTTAATGTGCCAATCAGGTGTAAGTCAATTTCGCCATGTTTAGAGTGTGAGCACAAGTACTTTAGCACGGCTTAGGAGTGCTAAACTGCACAGAGTCGTAATTCAAACAAAAATAAATTCAGCAAAAATAGAAGGGGTGAAGGCAAAACGTTTGGGGGAAGACCACCCTAAGGCTGACAGGTATAAGAATTCTTTTAAGGGATACATCAAAGAAAGAGTAGATGGGTCAGCCTTAAAAGGTCGTTTGAGTAGGTGTGGCCCCACCGACTAGTTTAACCTATGTCAACCTGCCAGCTACGAGCCCACCTTACAGGAAGTCAAAGTGCCAGGATGAGGAGCAGACTCTGTGATGAAGCATGCCACCTCAGTGGGTGAGGTTTTCGTCTCTTAATTTAGACCAGTTCATAGACGGACAAGCAGTCCTACCTTCCAGCTACGTGACCATACTGGGGGAGTTTCATCTTCGTGCCTATGAACCAAGAGGCAATACCAAAAGAGAAAGGGTGTCATTTCCATTCCAGCATCTTGTTCGGCATTTATTTGCAGGCAGGTCAGTGCTTAATTTGTAAAATATTAAGTGCCAGGGCTCTGACCAGGAGGCCACTGGAGCTTGCACCACCCATCGCCCTTGACATCGCTGCCAAAAAAACTACTAACCATCTCTCTCGCATGTAAATGCGACAGTTCAGATTAGTCTCCGTCCCCAAAGCTAAAGGAACTGCTTGGGAGGCAGGTATTAGCAATTTTAATGTACATTGTATTCACAAATAACAGTTGTTCTGATCTCTAAATTAGATGAGCAGCGCCATCATGTGGTGGACTGTTCCAAGTATGGTGTTAACAATTAGGTGTTGGTGCCAAGCACCAGAAACCAATTAAGTGCCAGTGCTGAGCACCAGAAAGCACTGGCTCAGTTTAAGCACTGAGGCAGGTGTTAATCATCTACAAAAAGACACCTACGTTCCAGTGCAAAGGTAACTTAATACGGGGGTGTTGGCACTTGTTAACACTGAGTGGGTCCAAAGGTTACATGTGTCATGTATGATATTTAACTGGTGAAAGGGCACAAGTTATTCACAAGTGCAGGCTGTCTCCATATTCTCTGTATAAGCCTTTTTTGTTATGTTATGTCATCTATTGTTATGCATGGTCGGCAATTATTGCACCTCTGGTTCTCGAACTGCGGCCTATTAACCTGCAAACCCTAACATTATAAATATGGCCCAAGGTGCTCTCCTTTAGCCAGTTACCAAGGACTTAACCCATTGGGTTACTATTCAGAAAATACATGGCTCATTCTCTGCTGAGGCAAGAATTTCACGTCTGATAAACAGAAAACAAAATTTAGTGAACAGATCCTACAAGAAGTAGCGTAGCCAATTTGTCCTGTGACTTAGTGCCACTGGAATTATGTAATGGTTTGGCCGCAGCAATGTTTGCATAATTATAGATTTTCCATATTATCCATCATCTGCTTCATAATCTGCAGATTTTAACCAAAAATAATTTGCTTCCGGCTCAAACGGTTCAAAAGTTACTAAAAACACAGCAGCACGTGTTGTGACGCAGTGGAAAACCCTTTGCAAACTTGCACTGGTCACCTTTCTGTGGTTTATTGCTGTATTTGGGTGTTAAACGGGTACTAAAGAGGTGCAACTAATCCCCAGATAGTGTTAAAAATTTTCAAATTGACAAAATAATGAAGTAATACTATCACAAAATATGATGCATAATGTGGCATAAATTGCCTTTTTTTGCTGCATAATTTACTCAACCATGCCGCATAATGTGTCCCTCCGCTGCCGCATAATTCCAATGTTCCTGGCCTGAGTACACGAAAGAATGAGCCCTCCCTTGGTTGCTGTCTGTACTATAAACTACAGCTAGAAGCCCTGCTGGGGCGGTTTTCGAGGAGGGTCACTTCCCACAAAGGGTACAATCACCCTGCAGTAGCAGCCATGTAGTCATAGAGTGATGTTGGGCCGCTGTGAGCGATGCCCAAATAAATAAATACATATAGGAAAAGACAAGGTCATCTGATGACCTTGGGTTTTTCGGCTCTTTGTACTTTGGAATAATGTAAGATTTTGTTGCAGTGAGCACATTTAACGAGTCACAGCCTACCTAATGAATATTCATGACTTCCAATTTAAGGTAAGTGCTTTTTCCCAAGAGAAGCATAGATTTAACTATCTGGCCCTGTGATCTGAGGCAGAAAGAGACAAAAGGACACTCAAGCGTTGCTGGCTTTAACACTTTTTTATTTTTAAATATATTCTATGAAATTGCCGCATTATGCAGGTTATTGCTGAAGGTATAAATCATGTCTGAGTGTATAATACAGAAGGCAACCCTTACCTTTAACAGGACAGCTGGGGGTCGCGAATTCTCAATGTTACTTTAGTGCCATATTTGTCAATGAAATCCCAGGAAGGACATGAGCAGGCTGAGCTCTCTACAGATATTAAACACAGATGCTCTGGGTTTCGGGGAAGTGAGTCTGATATTTATGCAAAAAAATGCATTGCATTGCATTGTTGATGCGAGACTGCGGTGCGTGAGTGCTTTAGTAAACACCACGAGTCGACCCAGCCACGCGCAGTGACCCGGAAGTGCGAATTCTTCGTCCTTAGTCCGGATGACTGACCTTCAGCATCTGTGAAGAACCTTTCTTGATGGCTGTTCCTGCTCCATTTAATAGTCTGGTCGAGGCCTTTCCATCTTATAATCAGGTAACGGGCCCAGAGTGGTGATGTGCTGAACATATTAATGCTGTACCCTTTTACCATCATAGGGGCATATTATCAAGGGCCATAACGTTGCTTTTGCGGCACTTTTTGCCAAAAAAACAGCAATATTTTTATCGCCCTATTATCAAACCTGTGGTAACATGCGTTAGCCCAAGCTTTCACGCGTTAGCTGTCGCTTTTCCTATCGCCTTGCATGTCAGCGATATTTATTGCTAATGACATGCAGGGTAGGCGTTCCCAACCAAAATAACACGTAAAAAGTTGCTAACAGCACTTCCCTATCGCTGCTTTTTTATCGCTGGATTTCCAGCGATATTCAGGCTTTTCGCCGCTTTCGTTGGATTTTTTATCGCTTTGGAGTTAAGCGTTGATGATAACGCGCTAACTCGGCGATGTAATCCAGTGATAGCCGACGATATTTAAAATCGCGCTTAGCGATAATTATCGCTGCCTGTTGATAATATGCCCCATAGTTGGAAAGATGCTGAGGACACTCCTTCTTGGGCGGGTGGCGAACAGGAATATCTTCCCAATGATCTAGGCAGGCTTGCAGGCAGGGATGCCCATAATCACCGATTCCAGCTGCCCTGGTTTTAACGGCCAGGCATGACCCGCAGTCTGGGGGAATCCGCAGCACTGTGCATTTGTGGCCTTCAGTTACTTTCATAGGGCAACACTTGTTGGCCAAAATGTTGGGATGGTGTCTTCCACATTGGCTGATGCATGTGTCATTAATGGGGCTTTAATCATGCATCACACTCCCTGGGATGGCATATTTTCAGAAGCGATCTGTAGCAGGTATAGCATTAGCGGGGGATAATAATAATAATAATAATAATAATAAGACCATTTCTTAAGCGCCTGGTTACACCTGAGACGGTGTGTCCCCGCGCTGAAAGACTGCTGCTCCCAAATGAAGCTGAAACCAAGATGTAATAAGTCCCAGAAGTGTCAGGATACATTTACTTTGGAAAAAGATGAGTTTTTAGATTTTGTCTAAATCTTGTTTCGGAGGGCTCCATCCGAAGGTTCAGGGGGAGGCCATTCCAGTGCTTGCTAGCCAAGAAGCGGAAGGAGCTACCTCCCATTCTGGACTTGTAAACGCGGGGGAGTTTGAATAACATCGCTCCAGCGGATCTAAGATTTCGAGTAGGGCGATGGGTGATAAGGAGTCTTTGCAGGTATTTGGGGCCTTTTCCCTGGGCAATGCGATGAGCCATGCATAGTGCCTTAAATTTAATACGCTCCGCAATGGGGAGCCAATGAAGTTTACGTAATGCCGTTGTACCGGATGCCCTACGTGGAAGGTTTAGTACTAAGCGGGCGGCGGCATTTTGGACACACTGAAGTTGTTGAATGCCTTTTTTGCTCAGGCCAAGGAGAAGGGCATTGCCATAGTCCAGATGCGGCGTGACTAGGGCGTGGATAAGTTTCTTCCTGACACCAAAGGGGAGCAGGTCGAGAACTTTGCGGAGGGTTTTAAGAATTCCGAAGCATTTTCCAGTGATTTTATTGATTTGTTGCTTGAAGGACAACTCCGCATCGATCATGATTCCCAGGTTTCTTACAGCCTCTGCTGGGCGGGGGATAGGCCCTAATTCCGTCGGCCACGAGTCCTGCGACCAGGTAGAGGACGATTTACCGATCACTAGCAACTCAGTTTTTTCGCCATTAAGGCGAAGGCAGTTGTTGTTCATCCACCCAGCCACTGCCCGCATACAGTTGGAGAAATTAATGGCTTCCTCAGGCTGGTTATTGGCAAGTTGAATTATTAATTGGGTATCGTCAGCGTATGTGACGATATCCACACCATAGGATTCCACAA
The DNA here is from genome assembly GCF_964261635.1 of Lissotriton helveticus. Taxonomy (NCBI): domain Eukaryota; kingdom Metazoa; phylum Chordata; class Amphibia; order Caudata; family Salamandridae; genus Lissotriton; species Lissotriton helveticus. The sequence continues at coordinate 66,972,800 of NC_136064.1, forward strand.
TATGTGCCAAAGGCTCCATATAAATATTAAACAGCGTGGGCTCAAACTTGAGCCCTGTGGAACCCCATGCCTTAACTTGCGGGGGGATGACTTATAGGGAGGGCAATGTACCTGGAAACTCCTGTTTTCCAGGAAGGATCTTACCCATTCCAAGGCTGGACCCTCGATTCCCATATCTGATAGGCGTGACAGCAGCGTTGAGTGCAGCACGGTGTCAAATGCTGCACTGAGATCTAATAACACCAACGCTGCTGTCTGCCCTCCGTCAACAAGTTGTCTCAAGCGTTCTGTAGAAAACAGAACCGCAGATTCGGTTGAATGATGTATGCTCCCCCCCTAAAATTTACCATAGACATCTGCGAGGAATTGGACAGATTTCCACCTGAATTGGGAGGGGGGCTATTGTTCTGCATCCATTAACCTTGAAGTGAATCTGGGCACATCCTAGATTATGTGGCTTTGGCCCAGGTAACAACTAGTTTCTTGGCTCAAGAATCATTGTTGTGTCACCCAGTGCATAAGTCCACACTCCACCGAGGTGTACCACACACTGTCTTGCATCAGATGCATAACGGGAGAACCAGGTATATAGCTTACTGGCATCGGTACGTGCCTTCACTAGCTGCCTGACAAACACTGCCAAATGCGAGGAATTGGGAACATTTACCAAAGCAGAAGAAAGGTAAACACCCTACTAGAGACCACTGACCTCACCCTTCAAACTGCCCACTGAGACTGGTAGACCCCCAACCGAGGAACTTTCCAATCACACTACTGACTGCATGCCTACACAGACCACACCAGACCTTACTGCTACCACTCAACCACTTGTGAAGTCACCAACACACTACTGAAAGCCCTGCAATGCCATATTAATAGCAGATGGAGCATTATATAAACGCCAAATAACAACTTATATTATCTACTAACATGAAAGGTCGTTGTAGCCACTCTCATAAGTGATAAACTACAAAGAGTTCAAGAAGGCGAACATAAGACACATAAGATGAGTTCACGTAAATGGACCGCGAGATAGGGAGTAGGCAATGCTTCATTTGTTAAAAAAAATAAGTGCCAGGGCCCGCAACAGGAGGCCACTACAGCTTACACCATCCGTTGCCCGAACCAGCACCGCCAATGACTGCACCAACACAGCTACTAACCATCAAACTCCTACAAGAGTGACAATTGAAACTTGCAGCGAGAGCAAGGTAAATAGTTTTATTTACTTATTTATTTACTTACTTTACTCCTGGCTGTCGTACGTCTGACTCCAGTACCCCCCCACTGTGCCCCTCCCCGCCTCACCACCCTGCAGCACTCCCTCTACGAGCCACCACTGATCCTCGCTCTCTAAAGTTCCACTAAAGTGCCATGATCAGGCACTTTGCTGGCATCCTGAGTGTATGGTATGTGTGCAAGGAGTTGCAGGTGACTGGTAAAATGAATCTGTGTAGCATGCACATGTGTGTGGTTATGAGACCAGTGGAATTCATTTTGGATTCCCCCTGGGAAGGCGTGGCATAAGATGGACACTGGATAACCACCTGCCAGGTGTGCAAAATGAATTGCTGACATTCCTGAAGCTTTTGACATTGAGAGCTGAGAGGATGGAGACTGGACTTATATGGAAATGCAGCAGTGACATTTTAGCAGTGCTCTGCCTGACTGTTCCTCCCGTTAGGTTGGATAGAGGTTGTGTGGAGGTGAAGGCGGCTGTCTCCTTTGTAGAGCAGGAGGTACCATTCTGTCAGGGCCGGTCCAGAGTTGCTACTCCAAAATGCTGATGGCTATGTAGAGAGCGGACTTCACCCCTCGTTGTCTCTTGTTTTCAGCACTCTCTTTGAAGACCTCGCTCATGACTCCCTGCTATGGAACTATCACCTTAACCCCTTCGGTGATTGTGTTGGCCAATGGCCGACGCAAACACTACCTCCCTGATGCGGCGCACGTCCGTTGGACATCGAAGCCCCGCCCGCTCATTTATTTTCTCGCACTGCGGGAGAATTAACGCCGTGGTTAAGGGGTTAAGACTAATGTTATGTTATGTTATGTTAATAATTTATTAAGCACACAAATAACCAGAGGTGTCTTGGCGCTGAGGTCCAAGTAGGCAGGTTCATTTAAGGCATAGGTCTCTATTTGTTAAACAACCAGGTTTTCAGAGGATTCCAGAAAAGCAAACAAGGTCGGAAGTGTTCTAACAGAGAAGGGAAGAGCATTCCAGAGTTTAGTGGCTGCCACCCTAAAGTTTCTGCCACCCCATCTGGTTTTGAAAAATCTAGGGGTTGCATCAATTGAGCTCCATCTGAGCCAAGATGTCTCCTAGGAGCATACCGGTATAGCAGGCATCGCAGGAAATTAGGACCAATATCAAGACTCTGTCTTCTCTGGAGATGAGTGAAACACACATTGAGGGAACCAACAAAAATCAGTTCAAGACAGTGAAAGTGGAATCAATATTTCGTATCTGGCGAAGTACTGAAAGAAAGCACTTGAAAACCTCTTCAAATGCTTCCAGGATTTCTCCCTGCCCAAGAGATGACACTTCACAGAGTGTTGGGGAGGCTCTTGAGATCCACAGGTGGGGTCGCTGGTAGGCAGTCTTACAGATGTGAGGAGACATCATCGTGAAGGTGCCTGCTTAGCTTGCTGAGGGAGGGAAGTGTAAGGCACTAATTCATGAGGAAGTCTGCCGAGATTAGCAGCTTCAAAAAGAACAATTGATGGACGGAATGCTGAAAAATGTCAAACATTCATCCACAGTACAGAGATCTGGGCCTAAATCCATCTGTTTTTTGCTTACCATGCCATTTAAGTTTGGACTCAGCCACCAGCAAATCAGTCTTGACCCTGCTCACCATGGGAACAGTCTGGCCCGAATTGCCAGCCTAGGTCCTCCCTGGACCAAAAACAAGCATCCTGGGACCCTCATCACCCAGGCTAGCTTGACTTGAGTGGGATGACGAGCATGGGACCCACATCTGGGCATGCCCTTGGCCACTCAGGGTGACAAATGCAAAAAGAACAATAAAAGGACATAATGCCGAAACATATCAAACATTCACTCCTAGTGCACAGATGAGCAGCTGGGCTGCTGGGCCTTGGAAAAGGGAAATTTCCAGTAAATTAGACTGGCTTGACAAGCATTGCAGGAGCAGCCCACGAACTGGAGTGAGCCTCACTGCATCCCCTATATGAGCCTGGTGCTCTGCATTGAATATTCCAAGCATGACTACTACCTGGGGTCACACCCACTCAGAAGGGGTGTCACTGAAGTCAAGCCAAGTGCCGGAGTGGGTCTCCCTGAATCCCCTCATAAGGGATGGACACTCTGGGATGTGGAATTCAAGTGTGAAAGTTGCCTCTGGTCGACCTGACTAAAACAGACACTGCAGAAGCTAACTTGAGTGTTGGACTGGGTCTGAGATTCACCTGGGGTCCGGACCTACCGGCCGTTTTTTGGGCCTCCAGGGTTGGCAGAAAGTTTCAGCGTGGTTCTCCATTTTTTAATACATGTTGTTATTGGGGCCAAGCTTGCCAACTGTTGACATTTGTGGTGATGGTCACCAGGATAGCAATGAAGATTGTTTGCTCATTGCATTCTCTGCCTTATGAATGGTTCGGGTTCTGCTGGATTCAAAATAACTACACCATTTCGTAACTTCTGTTTCCTAAATGGCTGATTGATTTTCCAATACAATATGGCCATAATTGACTTCCAGGTTGATGATTATTGGCATGCAGGTTAAAAGGTGTTTTGATACTGGACAAGTCAGCACTGCCTTCTAGTCTATGCCTGGAAACATCAATGGTTGATGGGTACTCCAACCGCCAACCATTCCCATGATGATTGCTAACCCGGACCCCTTCCTTTATTGCACCTTTTTTGTGTTTTGTAGGTTCCTCTTTGGAATCTTGTGTGATTGCTTGCTACATAACTCTCTCCAGATATTCTTTCAGCCTTACCAGTAGAAGCAAGTCTCTTGGTTCCACCTAGTCGAAGTTGCTCACAGGACTGATGGTGGTAAGTGTATCTGCTTTTGGGTTATGTTATGTTATGTAGATTTGTATGGCACAGCTTACCACCCCTGAGTACCTAGGAGCTGGAGCAACAGCATAGCTCTGGCAGTGCTCTAGTTGAACAGACAGGTCATCAGCTTCTTGCGAAACATGAGGAGTGGAATGGCAGTCCTGATGTTTAGAGGGGAGTTTGTTCCAGAGTTTGGCCATGATGAAGAGGAATGTGCGTCCTCCTGTCTTGCTTCTGCAGATGCAGGGGATTCGTGCAAGGGTGAGAGAGGTAGAGGGTAGCTGTCAGAAGGGTTGGTAGAGTTGGAGTCAGTCATTGAGGTAGGCTGGTCCTGATTTGTGGAGAGCTTTGTAGGTGTGAATGAGAAGCTTGAATTTGCAACGTTTCTGGATCGTAGCCAGTGCAGTTCCACAAGGTAGCGAGAGATGTGCGTGCTTCTGGGAACATCTAAGATGAGTCTGGCAAAGGTGTTCTGGATGGTTGGGAGTCTTTGCATGAGTTGGTTGGAGATGCTAACGTAGAGTGCATTGCTGTAGTCGAGTTTGATGGTGATGAGGGCCTTGGTGACTGTGCGTCTTGTATGCGCGGGGAGCCATTTGAAGATTTTGCGTAGAATTCTGAGGATGCGGCAGCAGGATGCGATTACGGAGTTGACCTGTTTGCTCATAGAGAGCTTGTCCTCAAGGTCATGCCGAGGTTTTTGGTGTGGTTTGTGGGGGTGGGCATGGGGCCCTGTTCGGGTGGCCACCAGAAGGTGTACCGGGGTAGTTTTGATTTCCGAAGATCAGGATTTTTTTTTTCTATGTTGAGTTTGAGGCAGTTCTTGCACATCCAGTTGGTCATGTCGGACATGCAGGTGGTGAAGTAGTTCCTGGTGGTGTTTTTCCTGTCAGTGAGGCAGAGGACGAGTTGAGTTTCATCGACGTAGGAGATGATGTTGATGTTGTGGGTTCTTAAGATGCGGGCGAGAGGTACCATGTACATGCTGAACAGAGATGGACTGAGGGAAGAACCGTGGGGGATTCCACAGACGAGCTTCTTGTGTTCGGAGGTGAAAGTGGAAAATGTGACTCATTGTGTCCCATTGGAGAGGAAGGAGGGGATCCAACTTAGGACGGGCCCTTGGATTCTTGATAAGTAAAGTCTGGCGATGATGGTGCTGTAGGAGAAGGGGTTGAAAGTTGCTGATAGGCCAAGCACGAAAAGTGCAGCAGTTTCACCTCTGTCTATGATTGATTGGATGTCTTCTGTTGCTGCCAGGAGGGCAGTCTCCATGCTGTGGTGCCGCAGAACCCTGATTGGGTGGAGTTCAGGAGGTGGTGGTGTTCAAAATGAGTGTAGAGCTGCTTGCTGAACTACTTTTCCAGGAATTTGGTCGGGTAGAGTGGGAGCACGATGGGTCTGTAGTTGTTGAGATCTTTTGGGGTTGCCACGGGTTTCTTCAGCAGAGCAGTAACCTACACATGTTTCCAGCTGCCCAGGAAGTTTATGCTGAGGATAGAGGAGTTGATGGTGGTGGTGAGGTTGGCACTGATCAGTATGCTTCCCAGGTTGTACATGTGGTGCGGGCAGGCATCTGAGGGGCACTCGGAGTGAATGGTCTGCATGATCCTGGTGATGTAATCTGTGGTGAGGGGGCTCCGGTTCAGTAGGAGATGGGTCTTCCTGATGGTGGTGGGGGTTTTGTGATGATGTCCTGTATGGTGGGTGTATTGTGGGTTGGGGTGTAAAGTTGGAGTAAATCTTGAGAATTTTGTTGTGAAAAAAGTTTGAAAGGCCATAGTAGAGGTACTGTGAGTGGATGATGGTGCTACTGGCGCTGTCGGGTTGGTGAATACTTTGACGATGTTGAAGAGTTCTTTGCTGGAGCTGGTACAGGATTCGAGTCCAATAACAAAGGCTGCTTTCCTCGCTTCTTTGATCTGTGTGTGGAACCTTCTGAGTGCAGATTGTAGGTGTCTCTGGGGTGTTGTCTTGGCTGGTTCTTTCTAGCTGTGTGCAATAGCTTTTGGAGTCTCCTAGGTTCTGTGTGTACCAGCATGCTTGAGTGCGAGTTCTGTTTTTTCTGCTCCTTTCGTGGGAGTTAAGTTGTTTGCGCAGTCTGAAATCATATTGTTGAAGATCAATCAATCAAACAGTTGGATAGGTCATTCTGTAGGTCATGTGTGAGGATCGGTTAATTAGATCTGAAGGTGTAGGTCCAGTCTGCTTCTGTTATGTTCAAGTTGTGGCTGGTGTTAATGGTTGGTTTAGGTTTTTCGGGGTGGGGTGTGCTGATGTCGAAGTGTACGATGGAATGTTCTGTCCATGAGAGCGGGAATATGTGGCTGAAGGTGACCTTGTTGCTGGCTGTGACGATTGGGCTGAGTGTGTGTTCGGCGATGTTAGTCAGCCCTTTTACAAGCTGCATGAGTCTGATGTTGTTCTGGCTTTCTGGATGGTCAGTAGCATTGTGGTCCATAGGGCCATCAAGATGAATGTTGATGTCCTTGAATAGCAGGAAGTTGTTGGATCTGATACCGCTAAGTTGGTGAAGGTGGTGCTGGGTCCTGGTGGTTGGTAAGCGAGGGTGCCTGAGATGGACGTGGAGAGGCTGAGCTGCTGTTGGAAGTGCAGGTGTTCCATGAGCATGGTTAGTTCATCTGAAGAGGTGGTGCAGGTGATGGTGTCCTTGTGGACAGTTGCTAGGCTTCCTTCAGATTTGTGGGGCTTGTTGCCGCAAACGTTCTTGTAGCCAGGAGGGGTGGTAATTGCGATGGCAGGGTGGAAGACAGGCTGAGCCAGGTTTCGGTGAGAAAGAGTGTGTCCATAGAGTGTTAATGTGGTCCTAGATCATGGTGGCATGCTTGCAGAGGAATCTGGGGTTAAGGAGCATGCAGACAATGCGGGTGTGGTGTGTACAGATGGTGGTGCGGGGGTGCTGCAAGAGAAGTGGCAGTGGGTGCATGAGAAAGGTCCTGCTGTGCGATGTAGTTTGGTGTGGGGGCAGCGGTTGTGGCAGTGTTCAGTGTTGAGCACCAGCAGACTGGCTGAAGTTTAGTAGTGGCCATCAGATGGACCAGGGTCCATGGTGCTGGGCGTCATCCAGGCGTGGAGGCGCACAGATGGGCAAGCCTTTAGCATGCCTTCCGTGTGCGGGTGGCATGGTTGCACAGCAGCCACCATTAAGTATTGTCCTAGGAGGGGAGGATCGTGGGTGAGAGTGGCGGCAAAGCAGCAGTACAAAAGACCAAAGCGCAAAAGACAAAAGGGGCACAGAGGAAAAACAAGTACAAAAGACCAAAGCACACAAGACAAAAGGGGCACGGAGAAAAAACAAGTACAAAAGACAAAGGCACAAAAAATGGGAACACAAGTTAAGGCAAAAGGACTGGACAGACACGACAACGGGCACAGAAAGCCAAGCACATGGAGAGAAAGGCACAATAAGCTATGGACAAGAGACAAAACACAAATACAAGCGAGTGTGTGATGGAGTGAAGCAGATAGAGAGGAGTGCAGAGAGGCTGAGATGTCTTGTAAGGACTCCATATGCCTCTCATTCACTTCCTCTTCCCTCAGTCATGCTTTGGACTTGCTCTTTTTTCCATTTCTTTCTGACCCTACACAATTCTTGCACCTATGACTTTTTACTGTATCTCGATGAAAAAATGATAAATAATTTAACAAAAAAAATCTAACTCCTAAGAAACCAAGTACCGTGGAGAAACTGACTAGGCACAATAACTGGCATTTACATAGCAATGTAAGGTGGTACCTGTCCTATGCCTTAATACATATCTATTGTCATACCTGAGCACCTCATTGGAAGTCTGAGCTCCCTCGCATAAATAATGTGTGTTGGTGTAATAAAGAACTTGCCTTTTTTCCATAAAGCTAAAGCACTGCTTTGAACAGTTATTACTGCGGTAAATGTGTGATTGTTGAGGTCCAGGTTCCCACACCATCTCTCTGAGAAGCCTAGGACTGCACACCTCACTGCTCTTAAAGTAAAGTGCTCAGCTTTCAGACCCAGAGTAGGTCAGGCATCTACCATGTCAGTTGTGGTTGTGAACATTTCCTGTGGCAGAGAGGAGCAAATGAAGCTCATACTGTCTCTTTCTTTGAGAGTGATGGGACTGCTGAAATGACAATCAACATTGTAGGAATCAATCGTTCTTATTAGATGGAAGTCAGAACAACTGGACACAGCTTCCTGCCTAGATCCATTGGCCGGCAGAGCGAGTGCAAGGTAGCAGTACACAGCGTTCAAGCCAACAACCCGGAGGCCGGCCGCGTAATAAGTAGGATTGCTGTTCCTTAAATTGCATCTTCCAAATTTGAGGAGATAAAAGGAATAACAAAGCGAAATATGACAAAAGTGAAACAATACTAAAGCAAAATCCCTCCCAAACCCTTACGTCCCTCCCCCACCCTCCTCCGCACCAGCTATTGCCTCGCTATGCTAATCTGAGCTTCTAAGCATAGGTTTTGAGAAAGCCTCATACTCATGTTGCCAATGTCTGGTCTGTAGGTAGCCACTCCAGTGGAAGCAATTTAAGGATCTGCAGATACTTAGGACAGGTGACTTCCCTCATGTCTTTTGTTAGCAGTTGTAAGAAAGGCACCCACAATTTGGCAAATTCCCTCCCTTTGCCCTCCACGCCAAGAGACATGTGCTCCATAGCCAAGAGATACCAAAGGCAATGGATCCAGGACAGCACCTCAGGTGTAGACGTCGTGCCCCATTGAGCTAAGATGACCTGTCTAGCTGCCAGCAGCGCTAAGGCTATTTGCCCACCACATACGGATTTTGATGGAAAGACCTTGGGGGTGAGAGAGGCCAAGGAGGGTGTATTCTGGTGAGCGGGGCAAAGAGATATCGAACGCTGCATCTACGTTGTCTAGGACCTCCGTCCAGTAACGTTGCAGCTTTGGACAGGGCCACAACAAGTGAGCCAAAGTACCAGACATCCTACAGCTTCTCCAGCAAAGGTCCGATTTGCTTTTATCCTAACTGTGGATTCGGACAGGAGTGTAGTACCAATATGAAATAACCTTAAAAAAACCTTAAAGGCGGACTCTGCCCCAGCTGTGTTGTGCGCAGTGTGATGTGTGCTGTATAGGATGTGTTCCCATTCCTTAGGAGATAGTGGCCTGCGTATTTCCGTTTCCCAACGGACTTGTGCCCTTGTGCGCTGCCCAGTGGGACATGCCGTAAGCATGACGTACAATTCAGATATGAGTATGCTAGACTGGTTGCCAGAGTCCGCACGGGTAGGTGTGTCTCGGATGAGATAGTTATATCGCGGGAAACTCGTCCCCCCCTGCTCTTTGCCCTGGCAATGGAGCCATTGGCCTGCCATCTCCGTACGGTGCTTAAGGACCAGGGTATTCGAGTGGGGGCGGTGGAGCATGTGGTGTCCCTGTATGCGGACGACGCGCTGATCTATTTAAGCCAGCCGACGCAGTCACTGCCGATCTTGATGGCTGCGCTAACACAGTTTGCAGTCTAATCTGGCCTGGCGGTAAACAAAGTAAAATCCCAGTTGTATGTGTATGCGCTTGGTGAGCAGGTAGAATGGGAGGGGGCCCAGCGCCCAGAGATGGGACTCCCGTGGGTGGACAACACGCTTCGTTATTTAGGGATCTGGATTGGTCGAAACTCGGCCACCTTCTTCCAACATAACATGGGACGGATAATCCGGGGTCTGAAGGGAAGTATCGCCTTCTGGAACACCCTTAAGCTTTCCCTGATGGGGAAGATTGCCCTAATTAAGATGGCGATCCTCCCACGCTGTCTATACACTATGCAGGGGGTCCTTCTATGAGATACCGCACCGGGTTTTTCGAGAACTGGATTCTCTCCTAGTCCTTTTATTATGGAATGGGAAGAGATGCAGGGTGAATCTGGAGGTCCTAAAACGCAGGTGGGGTGCAGGGGGTTTAGAGGTCCCCGAACTGGAGTTGTATTATTTTGTCTCACAACTGCAACACGCGATCGCCTGGCTGGATACGGACCCCTCTTGGGAACGGTCCTTAATGGAAGGGACTTATGGGACCGGGCACATGGGAGCGCTGCTTTGGCAGGTAGGGGGGTGACGCGATCGCACCCCTCCGCTGGCACGGTTGGCAGCCGCGGTCTGGGATCGGGTGGTGAGACGCCTTATCCATAACAGGCCCTTCGCTCCTGACTTGGACTTATGGCTGTTGCCATCCTTTGCCCGGATTGCGCGGATCATGTCTATAGACAAATGGACAGAGGGAGGGTCCCTAATGCTGGCTGATTTGTACCCAAACGATAAATGTATCACCTATCAGGAGGCGGTTACCTCCTTTGAGCTTGGTCCAGGGCAATTTCTTCAATATGCAAAAATAGCGGGGACTGCGCAGCAACTTTGGCCCACATTCCCGGACGCCCCGGTGCACACTCACACTCTGGTCACAATGCTGGCAATGGCGGGGGGTCGGAAGTTCGTGACTCATCTCTATAGGGCCCTGAGAGAGGATAAACAGTTGCGGCCCTTAGCGATAGAAGGTAGATGGCAGCAGGCGTGTCCGCAAGAGATCACTCCCCGTGAATGAGAAAAACTACATGAAAGTGTGAGGAAGGTGTCCGTGAGCAACCGATTCAAACAAATCCAATATAATTTTATATATATGACCTACCTCTCCCCTAAGCGTCTCCTGACCATGGACAATACTAGGGATGCCCATTGCCCGATATGCCGTAGTCCCCTGGCGGACTTTGTGCATATGGTATGGACGTGTCAAGTCCTCCAATCATATTGGGCGTCGATACTGGAGGTCTTGGTGAAAGTATCGGGATGGGTAATAGATTTGGACCTGCGTCCCTGCCTCCTAGGCTTAATCCCCCAGGACCCCAAGCGAAAGGTGAGCAGACGGTTTTTGATACTAGGTCTGGTTACGTCTCGACGCCGTATCGCAATTCACTGGTTGTCCCCGCAGGGTCCGACGTTGCAGAAATGGAAGGCAGATCTGAGGGAATGGGCGCTGGCAGAAGAAGAGCACATAAGGCGCACAAGGAGGGATGGGAAGCTACCTGGGGGGTAATGTTTCAGGAGCTGGTGGGACTGGATACCCCTTTGACGCAAAATACCTCAGAACTGGTAGACTCCGGACAGGGAGAGGCGCAGCCTCAAGGCGATGCGACACATGGTGACCTATTATGAAGAACAAATGGCAGAGACCCTATGTTAATGTTTCTACTTTTCCTTTGGCACATAAGATGGGAAAGCAGACCACACGGGGGGGGTTGCGGACCCGGCAGCGGGAGGGGGGTAGGGATGGGGAGAGTTGGGGGAAGGGTGGGGGGTGGGGGAAGGGTCAGTCAGTCAGTCAGTCAAACAAAACTTTATTTGATTTGTTAAAACCTTAAAAGTACATTCCACATTCCGTGATAAGAGAAAGGACAACAACAAAACATGGTAATATTCAACAAGAAAAAGAGCAGCAGCATCACAAGATAATATTAAAGCCACAATTACACCTCAAGATACTTAAAATTAACTTCTCTTGTTCCTTTTAAAACGGAGTATTATAACATTATTTGTTAAAATCGCTAAAATTTCCTCTTTATACCTTCTTCAGAATGCAGTTTTTACTACTATTGTCCCTTAGTATCTCTACCTTTATTCAGGGATAAGGGCTACACTATGGTATACACCCGTTACAACGGATCTTTTACTCCGCAGACCCATTACAACGCGACCATTACTCCGCATACCATTACAACGCATTGCGCTGGGGGGCGCTATAGGATAGGGAATGGTATAATTTACTATCCAACACCTTCCCTAGGGTCCACGGGGACTGGAGTTAGAATAGTAAATTATACTTACCACTATCCAGCACCCCAAAGCGCTATGCGTTGTAATGGTATGCGTTGTAATGGTCGCGTTGTAATGGTAGGTAGTTGTAACGGTATGCGGAGTAACGTCATACATCCCTACACTATACATGTTCTTCTGCGCATTTGAGGAACCACCTAACTTTGTTCATATATTTCCCCAACGCGCAGGCTATATCTAAAGTCTCCATTTCCACCAAAAGAGTGGCAGCTTGCATTCTGTACATAATCTTATATTTTTTAAAAATCGGACATAAAAACTCCTTTCGAAAGTCTAAAAATCTCGTACAATCTAATAGAATATGTGACATATCACAAGTGGTTCCTAAAGTGCAAGTGCATTTCCCATTACTTCCTATCATTGAATTTCGAACCCCATTATTTGCATAGCATGGGTTTATGCCAATTCGCATTTTCAGGACTTCTCGCCTCAGACTATGGCTGGGTAACCGATCCACGTAAGGGAAGTGTTGACTGCTCTCCCAAGCCACTTTCATATGTGCTACCGAGGACTTTTGAGCAAGGTATTCCCGGTCATAACTACGGGACATATTGACCCCCTGAGTCTTTAATTCTTTTTTCCCAAATATTATGGGGTCTTGCGGCAGACATACCTTCAGATCTAGCACCCCATAAGCCTTGCTTATTGAGGCTCTTACCTCTTTTGCCCAGGGGAGCTCACTATTGATAATTTCCTCCTTAGCCCATTGGGAGATTTTAGCAATTTCCCCTACTCCCAACCGCTGCCAGAAGCGTACAAGGCTCATACAAACTGTAATAGCCCAGGAGGTTATTCCCAGCTCCAGTCGTGCTGCCTGCACCATAGAGGATTTTGGCAGAGCGAATAAGCTTTTTAATATATTTCCCTCTTCACTATCCCAGGAGGTCTTACCACTGAGATAAATAACCTCGGCTCCATACAGAAATTGTGGGGGGACCATTGCTTGATAGGCTTTTAAGACCGGTCTATCTGACCTTTCACCATAGGTGTTATTAAAGCTTTTTAGGCCTTTGACCGATGCCAGTGCCCTTATTTTTAATGCTTGCAGGTGTGTATGCCATTTCAGGTTACCTGAGAAACACATTCCCAAATATCTATAGTTGGTCACCCTCTCAAGCAAGGTTGTGCCGAGATACCACGAGAACTTCACTTTCCTTCTCCCAAAACATACTATTTTGGTTTTATCCATATTTACCACTAGTTTTTTACTCGTACAGTAATCTTTAAACCTATTGAGTTTTCTCTGGAGGCCTATCTCCGTTTGATCCATTATTACTAGGTCATCGGCATAAAGGAGGCACGATATGTGCCTTCCTCCCAACTTCGGGTTCGCCCCTCTGACATCTCTTAATACTTGGGGTAGGTCAGCTAAAAACAGGGCGAACAGCAGGGGGGCTAGAACGCACCCCTGTCTTAAGCCGTTTCCAATAGGGATTCTCCTGGTCAGTCCTCCATCCGTGTCCAATATTATCTGTGCCCAATTTTCTGTATGTAATGCTTGGACAAGGGCCAGCAGGTCATCCTGTAGTTCATACCCTATTAGTGTTGACCACAGCTGATCCCTGTCCACAAGATCAAAGGCTGCACGGAAGTCAACGAAACAGCAGAATAGATTACTCCTCTGATCAATTGACTTCCGTGCGATGGACCACAGAGCAAAACAATGGTCAATCGTTGAGTGGCCTTCTTTAAACCCCCCCTGCTCTGGGGGTATTATCTGTTTGTCTTCCACCCACTCCTTTAGGATCCCTAGGATTACCTTAGAAAAAACCTTTTCGCCTATATCCAAGAGGTTTATTAAGCGGTAATTTTTAGGGGTGTTTACATCACCTTTTTTATGGATTGGCCTAACAATAGCCCCTTTCCAATTTGCAGGGAATTCACCTGAATTTAGGATCCATAAAAACATATTTGAAAGGAACTCTGCCCACCATTCTATGTTTGTTTTTATTAAGACAGCTGGCAGGTTATCAGGGCCGGCTGCCCGTGTTAGGTTTAGTCTAGATATTATGGTTCTAATTTGATCTGGGAGAAAATGGGTTTTTAATTCTTCACTTATTACTGGCCAGGCATTTACCATTATTCCCTCCCTCATTGGCCATTTCCCATAGATTTCCTCTAGATAGGCCAGCCACTTATCCTCTGGTACTGCGCACTGCATGGTCCCTTGTGCTTTCCCCATACAGTCCTGTATTAGCCTCCAAAAGCCTTTCACATTTTTGTCTTCTATTGTCACGAGTAAATTATCCCAACATTTGTCCTTAAAACACCTTTTTTTATCTCTAATAACTGACTTATATTTTAGCTTCATTTTTTTGAGATCTGATACCACTACCTCACTATAGTTACCTCTGAGTCGTCTTTCTTGTTTCCTAATACCGGCCTTTAATTTCCGGCATTCGGCATCAAACCAGTGTTTGTTATTATTAGGGTATAATGTCGCATTATTTACTGGTTTTTGGTTATTGCACTTTAACTTAATCCGGAGGCATTCCACCAATTGCCTTATTATGCCCTCGTACCAGGCTATACTTCCTTCTGGTACAAGGTTACCCAAATTCACAGTTAACTGATATGCACTTAGTTTCTGTATATATTCCTCGGTGATTCGTGTTGTTAACCGCTTGGGGTATTCTACATCTACTGATAACACTTTTTGTCTTTGCGGGTGGCTATTTACCTGAAGTTCAAACTGCAGTGGATAGTGATCACTACCCTCCACCCCCAAAATTTCGAACTGCTTGATAAGGTGGAAATGCCAGGCCTGTATAAATACATAGTCTATGGGGCACATTTGTTGCCCTACCTTAAAGGTACGCTTCGCAGGCCTGTCTGCTTCCTTTCTACCGTTGGTACATACAAATCCCATAACCCCCAACAGTTGCCCGAGCTTATCATCTTTACTTGAGGTTTCACAGCTGGGGAATTGTGCCTGCTCTATTTTATATGCATCCAACAAGTCCTTCAACCAAGAATCCATTGATTTAGGATTCAATTTATGGTTGAAGTCTCCCAATATTACGAGCACATCCTTTGGAAACCGGTTACACACCCCATCTAGGTCAGTTTTTAAGTGTTCCAAGTCTGCCTTATATTCATTTACTTTCCCTTTCTGAATATATACATTTATAATGCATAGACTTTCACCCCCCAACATGTTGTTTGTTGTTCGCACTCTATTGCCCAGAGCCCAGTTACACTGTAGTTCCAGGGGTTCAATGTCCTTGGCAATCCTTGTAGAGATCAGCGTCATCAAACCCCCTGAAGGTCTACCCACCGTGTTCCTTTTAGCGGCTTTTACATAATGAGTGAAACCTACCGTAGCTGGGATTTCGCCACACAGCCAAGTTTCCTGGAGGCAAACGATATCGTTTTTCCTCAAGATATTTTTAAAATTTTCCTGTATCGCTATTCTATTGTACCCGTTTATGTTCCAGGTCATTATTGATAGGCTGTGCGGCGCTCCTGCTTCCTAGTCGATCTCACTCATAAAACCATCTTCCTCACTACTCATATATGCCAGCTCTCTGTATCTGTTCCCAGCAAGTACTTCTTCCATGTCCCACCTTTGGTCATTGGGTCTTATCGTGATTTCTAGGGCATCATTGGTACCTCTCCCCAGATTGATCATTTTTATTTGTCTGTCCCCTAGAGCTGCGTGATTTCTAAGGAAAGGAGTCCCTAACTTATCCGAGAATACATCCTTCCTTTTTAGTATTCTAATGCCTTCCCTTAGCATCTCGGACTCTGCCTTTTCTATAGCTTCCTTTATTAGGGCTGAGTGGAGTAAAACCTTGGTTATTTCCTCCCCCTTACTGTTTACTGTGAACCCCACTTCTTTTAGATCTTTAGTGCTAACATTTCTTAGACTGGGGCACTTTCCAAATGAGGATAGTAGCTGGGAGCGATTCAAGGGATTTAATTTCTTAGTTCTTTTCCCCCCTTTCGCCTGTCCTATTGACTCTACAAATATCCAAGTGTCAGTGGGTAATACTGTCTGTTGATGTTGGCGATTCCCTCCTATTGTTACTCCCCTTGAGTGCCAACTAGCTTCTTCTCCTCCCCCTTTTTTAACCCCTTTCCAGTTACTTGGGTGGGGTCCCTCCGCACTTGGGGACATCTCATTCTCCCGCTCTACTCTTACACTCTTTTTCACCCCTGGGGGATTTCTCCTATTAACCTTTTTGTTCTCTCCCATATCCCTCCTCATTATCCCCTTACGTTGTACCTCATGTCGGCTGCTATTTGCCCCTTTCTCTACAAAGTCTAACTTTTTAAGTCCTTGCCTTGCTATCTTATTTATTGACTTATATATTGGCGTTTCCCCCCCACTGTGATCCTGGTTCTTTTTAGAGTAGCAGCTGGGTCGGGCCTTAATCCCTTTCCTTCTCCTTGGTATATTAGACCTTCTATATCTCTCATCCCCATACCTCTTTATAAGCATGGGGCGGTAGGATACATATTCTGTTGGTTCATTCTCTGGGGGGCTAGTCACCTCTTCCACTTCTTCCCCCCTATCCACTTTATTATCCTCCTTTGTTTCTACAGGTCTTACAATTGAGGGCATCAAGTTTTTAATCTGCGCTAATTCCCCATTTATGCCCTTAAATTGATCACCATGTCTTTTCAGAATGTCATTATTTAATACTGTAACCTTCAGAATGCCCTGCAGAGTCTTCTGGAGCATTAGCATTACTTCGAGCATGGATTGGCCGTTAGAACCCGTCACCTCCAGGCTACATAGAGATATGCCGGATGCATCTAATCCCACTATTTTTGGGGATCCTAGACTCTCATGATCCTTTTGACAGGGAGTCTCCCCAGTAATGTTCCCTTCTCCCAAGGAGTCACTACAGACTACTCGTTCTTCATTCACCATATCTGCACCTAAATCCTGGGTGCAAATCGACTGAAACATCCTTGGGGAAGATGATAGACGCGGTTCCATTGGTATCTCAGCGATATTAAAGTCAGTCTGATTCAAGGCCTCTGTGCTTGATGCGGCCGGATCCTCGATAGATTGCGTGGTCTCAATTTCAATTGTGTCCTTTTCTGCTCTCTCTTTCCCCATGAAATGTTTACCGATAAAATCCTTGATGGTTTTTGATACCACCGACCCCCCTTTTGCGCCTGTTGACCTGGCAGATGCCGGCGCTGGCTGCGGGGTTGTGCTTGAGGAAGGGGTTGCTCTGATGGATATTGTTCTGCCAGCAATTGGTGTTACCATCTCATTATTTACCATCTCATTATTTACGTCAGCCAAGCCTTTGGGTGAGCCTGTCGCGTCCACTGTTCCCGATTTATTTGCGTTTTTTTTACTATTTCTTACCACTCTGCGTGGTTTAGTTTTCCCTAGGGCCATTGTTTTTCCTGTGTTCTTACTTTGCGTTCTTCTTCTCAGCTTCCCGCAGGTTACGGTGGGGTTTCCTTCACCTTAGGGCTTTCACCAGCTTATTTGGTGCACAGCAATCCCCACTCCGCATAGGCTTCCCCAAGATAATTATTATTTATATATCTATATGTTTATGAGGGGAAGTACAATGTTAACTTCACTTACCTCTGTTTCTATGAGCCAGCACTCTTTCCTCCTCCTCCCCACTTAGGCTCCTATTGGTTGTTCCATAATGTTGCCAATTTGCAGCAGCAGCAGCTTTATATTAGATCATATGCTCCTCTCTGCTCCACTCTCAGTTCTGGTCCAGACGTTGACCCTTCTTAATGGAGGCACCCAATTACTTTCCTGGATACTGTTCTGGGCACTCTCCTGGGGTCACCACATCTTATACGCGACTCCTCACGCTGACCTGGGCCACACACAGCCTCTAGACGGCCGCTGGAGGTGCAGCGCTGCACTCCCTCGGACCCTCGGCAACCACCTTTCGCAGCTCCAAAACTTGCCTCCTCCTGAGGAATCCGACAATCTGCCAGGGCTCCGGCTATGCCCCAAATGAACCCAGCACCACTCCAGCACCGGCCGCGGCGACGATGGCGGTAACAGCAGCGGCCGAAAAACGGCCGGTAAACACGCCCGCGGCAACCCGGAATCGGAAGTCCTGGAGCGCCACCTGTTGGTGATCGGAAGTGGGGACGGGAGGACGGGAGGATCTGCAAGTGCTGGTGCGAGTGGGGGAAGGGGTGTGGAGGGAGTTTTCACTGAGTTCAATACAATTTACACGACGTGTAACTACATAATGACCACGCAAGGGGCAACTGGGGACTACAATATCCTCGCTACTGTTATGCAACTGTCTGATAAAATAAAAAAAAATAAAAACAATTCAGATATGAGACAGCTGTCGTCGCGTTTGCGAAGTAAGCATTTTTCGAACGCAGTAAGGGGCCAGGACATTTGGGCGTAATTTGAAGGCACTGTGATCCAGTGATATATTTGACGAAAGGGGTGCTCATCAGTCGCTAGAAGACCATAAACCCACTTGAGCTGAGCAAATGAGATCAGCCCTTCTGTATCAAAGACGGACCCTACTCTTTTACAACCCTCCTCCCGCCATTGCTGAAATACCACAGACGCCTGACTTGGAGGAAAATCAGGCTTGTCTACAATGGGGGTCATCGGCGAAGGAAAGGAGGTCCAAACTTTCTTGGTAGCCACCCTGTCCCAGGTCCTAAGCGTCGGCGAGGTGACAGGGGAGGAGTAGAGACCTCAAGCCCTGTGTTTGCGAGGTAACCACAATTCCCTCCAAATATTGACGCCAGCGAGACAATCAACATTTTAAACCATGACCAGAGCATTGGCACTGTCTGCTTACATGCTCTGCAGAAGTATCACCTTTTAAACTTCAGATGAGAGATAACCCTGAAATCACTGGTGGGGGTTAGGTGGATGAGGGCAGGTCTATGTTATTTCTAGACTGCACTACTCATCATATGTTGTGCACGACCTGCTCAACTGGTGGACAGTCTCATGGCTTCAATTAAGTGTTCCATAGTGGAAGAGGTGTGGCGCAGCGGCCAGGGAGACTGACGCCGGACGCTGGGGATCACGGTTCAATCCCCGGCGGCAGGGGTCTGCCCAGCACCATGTGACTCTGGGTAATAGCTTGCTTAATCTTACCGACGGCCCCCAGCACTGGGAAACCTACGGGTAGCTGTGCGCTTTACAAACAGAAAAAAAGGATAGTAACTATTACAGACAGTCACCATGAAACAATTACCATTAAATGTAAACGTGTTAGACCTGGCAAGTGTTGGTGTGTTTCTCCTATCATTTTGCTTCTGACCTCCTTTATTTTACTGTTTGCTGAACTTTGTTTTTGCTGGTTTTAGGACTCTGGGCCCTTTTTCACTGCTGACCAATGCTAAAGTGCATGGGCTCTGTGGTGGTGAACTTGTTTCTCGGTTGGGGGTCTTGTCCGAGAGAGAGTATAAGTTGGGTATCGTGTGATAGGAGAGGATGTTGATGTTGTGTGCGCGTTGATGTTGGCCAGAGGGATCATGTATGAGTTGAAGAGGGGGGCTAAGCGATGAAGACGGGTAAGGTGCCAGGCTAAAATTTAAGGACCGCAGTGTAGGAGTAATGGCTGCTTGATGCAATTAAACACATACTACAGGAGTTGTTGAACATACAGTACTATTAAGCATAGGCAGAACTCAGGTTCAGAAGACAACATTCCAGGAAGCTCCATAAACTGGCATAAACCAGGAGTTGTGAGGTAGTGGAAAAGGATGAACATATGCATAATTGACATGGTCTACAACCCTAAAGGGAAAGTCTAGCAGTGTTGGCAGTGATGCAGGACGACACGTCATCAGCATGTCTGAGGAATGGCATAAGAGCCACACAACACTTATATCTTATTGTTGGAAAGTTCCTCTACTGGACAATAATGTGCAAAGCAAACTTGCCCAGCTATTTGCCACACAGTCCAGTCTCTTGACCACAACTGCATCATATCTAAGATAAGGGCAACCACAACCCAAGACCTGGATCGGGCGCACTGGTGGTCAGCTGAGACAGCGATAATTGAAGGGACACTTTGTTCAGGCAAGATGTCACCAATGTACTTAGTTCTCAGCAGAACCTGGAGGAAAGTTCACTTCTGAGAAACCTCAGAAGACCTGCCAGGCAGAAGAACCAGGCTTCACAATGCACGGCTGGTAGCACGTGTCCCAGGCAGACTTGCTGGCATGTCCTGCCTCGGGCAGACTTCTCAAGATCCGTATGATGGATGTTCTCTGTGAGAAGAGGGAAGCCTATGTACCGCGTATGATGCTGTATGGAGAACATCTAACGTTGACACAAATTTGGAACGATAGGAACTGAGGTTACACAGAGAAGAATTAGGCAAGTTTCTAAACTGCAAGCTGCCCTGAGACCAGGAACAACAGGAGGCTGGTAGCTACTTAACTTGAGTGGCCCTCCACATACCTGCCTGGGCCCTTCAGCATGGAAGACGTTGTACAAAGGCAAACAACAGAGCAGACAGTGCCTAGAAGAGGGGCTGGACAGCTCTGTGTAGTGAAAGACAAAGACAAAAGTATATTTGGGTGATTCACTTTGTAATGCACAGACAATCTAAAGAGCTATGAAATTCAACCCTAGCCAGAGGAACCTCGAGCAATGGCCTTCAAGACCTCCGCGTGCCACTGGTGGCAAAGATCATTTGAACATTTGAGGATTATGACTGGTTGGTCAAGACACACATGCCAGGGGATGAAGTGTAGTTTCATGTTGTGTTCTCTGAACTGATCATCAGCTGATGCTGTGGAACCAGTGACACTACTCGCTTCCATTTGTGCGTTACACACTTGAAGGAGCACGCCTTGGTCTTTCGCAGTATTTTACCCGGCTAGTGGTTGAATCTTTTTTTGTTTGGAGTTAAAGCAGGTAAAACAAACCTCTGTGTCAGGCTACTAAAAGCAATACATGAGTCAAACCTGGCTTAAAGTTCACTGTCATTTCCTGCCATCAGTCCTCACACTCACCCATTCATCCTCAGAGTCTCATACTCTCACTAGTCCACCCTCATACTGACTAAGGGGCCGATTCACAGAACTAACTGAAGACAAAATCCTAAACTTACTACTTTTGGTATTCACAGAAGGCATTTAGTAGTAGTAAAGTAAGGATTTTGTCTTAAATTTGACTTAAGACAAACTTAAGACAAACTTAAGACAGACTTAAGACAGACTTAAGACAGACTTAAGACAGACTTAAGACAAACTTAAAACAGACTTTAGACAAAATCCTAACTTAAGTCTGTCTTAAGTCTGTCTTAAGTCTGTCTTAAGTTTGTCTTAAGTCTGTCTTAAGTCTGTCTAAAGTCTGTATTAGGTCTGTCTCAAGTCTGTCTTAAGTTTGTCTTAAGTCAAATTTAAGACAAAATCCTAACTTTAATACTACTAAATGCCTTCTGTGAATACCAAAATTAGTAAATTTAGGATTTTGTCTTAAGTTAATTCTGTGAATCGGGCCCTACGTAATCTGTTCCTCGATCCAGACCCTCAGTAATTAACTTATCCATCCTCACTCTTTCATTTGTTCATCTATCCAGTCCCACGTTTGCATTAATTTATCCTCGCTACCTCATTCATTCATTGAATAATTCATCCATGGATCCATGAATTTACCCATCTGTCTATTCTGATCCTTTCATCCCTCCTCCCTTTATCATTTCCTTACCCATCCCTCCAACCCCCCTTTGAATTGTATTCACTCGTCATCCATCCTTCCACTTACTCATTCACCCATTAGACCATATCTACACTTATTCATCCATCCATCCTCAAAAACTAACCCAAACGCACAAATACACAAAGATTAATTAATCACCGTCCACAGCCTCGACATCTATAATTTAATCTATACAACACACGTCATTGTTTTTCGTCTGCGCTCTTTTGACAACAAAAGAAAAATAGAAAAAAGTTTTATCGCAAGATCGACTGCGCCTTTTAGCCATAAGCCGCCTGTTTTTGTGCAGCATTTTCAGAGACTTCAAATATAGGCTACAGAATAAATACATGAATTCATTACTTTACTTATTGCTTTTCATTAAGCTTTTTTCCATCCTCTGAGTTTTCTCACATTCGATAATGACATTTTATATTCATGTGTGAACATGCTCATTGGAAAGCAAACCATGTCAAGATCATTGAGAAGTAAACATTGTTGTTAAAATAGGGAATTGATCATTTACTTGAAATGGACTCACCTCGCTTTCCTACTTCAAAAGCTTAACCATCGACTTTTTAAGAAAATACCCTGCCAGTGCTTTCTAAGAGCTGAGACCCCATGACCAGCCCACACCTTCCCCTTTATCAGATTCACTCTACTAATGGGCTAATGCCTCAGAAATAGTGCTTTTTTTAGCTGATTTTATGAGTGTGCCCTAACACCAGCTTTAATGAGCACCTTCAAGCAGAAATAAGTGGCATAAAAAGCTGTGAATGGGGAACACAGTTGAATATCAGCTCTTGGTGGCTTCACTGAGAAAATGAATATCTTTAATATTTCTTTTTATTATTATGTTTACAAGACTTAGCTTTCAATATTAACCATTTAGTGGTGTTTTAGTCAATGTGAGGCCATATTGTCAAGAACGGGCATATCATTATCGCCGTTTTAGCGGCAGGAAACTGCCGCTAAAGCGCCGATAACTGGCTTGATAATATGCCCTTGAGAATTCCAATAGAAGTTCAGGTTCTGGTGGGAAGGACATCAAACCTGGGCTTCTATTGGAATTCTCTAGGGCATATTATCAAGCCCCTTATCGGCGCTTTAGAGGCAGTTTCCTGCTGCTAAAGCGGCGATAATGATATGCCCGTTCTTGATACTATGGGCTGTGGTTGGTGAATGATTCTTGAGGGTGATCAGATTATTGATCACCTCTTCGTATATTGTGGTGACAAAAGGTGGATATTTCTAGGCGTGCCTCTTTTGAGCGCCCTTGGATTTGGCATGCTGCACCATCATTGGCCACCATAGCACAGCGCTCCATCTACCTCACCACTGCAGGAACCTTCCGCCCTACCACCTTCTTATGATGCCCCTCAGACGCCTAGGACAGCGGTACTCTTACCAATAGCCCTTCTTCGGCCGCCCTGGCTGTCCGGCCAATAGACTCAGTAGACTGGGAGGGCAGTCACTCCTCAGCAGCACTAGGACTGATGGGTCCTGCTGTGACACCTGACGTAACTATTATAGCCTTATCACCTGCTGCAGAGGGCTACATCTGTTGTTAAAGGCCCTGAACAGGGCCTATAGCAAGGGTGAGGGCCTTTAAGAACAGGTATAGTCTGAGGCATAAGGGGTATAAGGCTAGAAGAACATTCCACCCGCTGAGGGTAGAATGTTGTCCATTATAAAGGGATAAACGGAAAGACAAACATTGGAATGCTGGTGCTCCAGGCATTCTACCAGCCTTTATAAGCCTTGAGCCACTCCATTGTCTTCAATGGAGCTCTCAACATTCCAGTGTTCTAATATCTTTTGGCTTGCTCCAACCTTTTTACCCCTGAGGATAGTGAATAAAGAATTGTTTAGCTCGAGTCTGTGATTTCCCAGGTTCATGGAATTGTGCATTGACAGAAGTGTGCCCATCCCCGTGGGTGTGATGAGGGGGCCTTGATAGCGGGTATGCATGTGCAGTCATCTGGGTGTGTTGTGTGCAGGAGACTTGCGGCGGAACTGGTGCGACTCGTGTGGGGGAGCAGGGGTGGGAGGAGTTAGGAGGGAGAGGGTGCTGGGGAGGGGGGGGGGGGCTTGTCCAGTGTTGCTTTGTTTACATTAGCTGGTTTGGTTCTAAAAAGAAAAGTCGATTGCATTTCAGTAGAAGTCATATTTCTGACCCGCAGATGTCTCTGGTGTGCAGAGCCCTGCGAAATGTGTGCAGTCAGTGAATAAAGTCTGTTTTAAAAAAAAGAAGTGTGCCCATCTCTCTCACTGCAGGGGCCCTGGTCGGTGCATACAACATCCTCTTGCCACACAGAGGTACTGAGCCCAGAGATAAGACACACTCTCCCAGCACCCATGCCCAGCACCAAGGCAGTGAACCCAGTACTGTCTGTCCAAGAGGCATTCATCATAAATCCCTATTGCCAATTGCATCCATTCCATACCTCAGGCTGCCTATCCCTCAACGGGTCAGAAAGACCCTATGGGTGTCAGTGAGCATAGACTCATGAGCAGAGGAAAGAACAGCAAGTGAGCAACGGGGCAAAGCAGCATGCAAGGGAGAGGAACAAAGGATGGGGGCCACTGATGCTCCACCAAATGTGTGTGAGCGTCACACCTTGAAACACACTCACACCGATTGTTCCTAGTGTTCTTGTAGCACACTCTTACTCTATTACTGTGAGTTTCATACTTTGGAACAGTCTCTCTCATTAGCTGTGAGTGCCATGCCCTAGAACACACTTTTCACTATTGTGTGTGTCTCAGACCTCAAAAAACAGTCACACTGATTGTTGTTACGTAGCCTCAGTCCTTATAGCACACTCTTACTCTATCGCTGTGAGTTTAATTCTTTGGAACTGGCCCGCTCGTTCGGTGCGGTGTCATCCCTGGACCACACTCACTCATTCATTCATTGAGCATAGATAAGCCGTCGCGGAAAACACTTTCACTCATGGATAAATCTGGCTTCCGAGAGCACAATCACAACCCATCTTGGCGCACAGCCTCTCTCAGTTTGTGTTACTCCCACACCGTGGAGCAGTTTACCCCATTTAGTGTGACACACACTGTGCCCTCCTTATATGTGAATCACATGTCTTGGGGTAGAGTTTCACTCCTTTTGAGACTGTTTTATTCTTGGAGCCCATTGTTACTCACTGAGAGTAACTCTATTAACTTCAAGCACATTCTCACTCATTAGGTACACCAGACAACAGTCTTCTGCAAATGTTGTGGCTTTCAGTTCCTGGACCACAATGGTAGCCACTGAGCATGAGTTGCATGTCATGTATGTGAGTCGCATGTCGTGGTTTCTCTCCTTTAGAGTTGATCAACACATGAGGCGTAGTGGTCAAACCTTCACACATGACTTGCCTCCTCAAAAAGATAGATCTATGATAATATCCACATCTTACAGGCATTCTTCCTCTGCCCGCCTCATGGTACCCATCCAGGAGCACCTACTGCATGATCGGGTTGTTGCGTATTCTCTTTGTCACTGTGATGATATGTGGCGCATGGGTACCTCACAATAGTCATCAACATCTGCCTGCAGAGGATATTACTGACCTTGCAAACCTAAGGTGTCTAAATAATTGCCGACCTTCACCTTTTGCATCAACCCTATCAGTGCTCTCAGGTTGTCTTAAGGCAATCTGGAATCCATGGCCACTGAATGTCCTGTGCTACGGGCACCATTAAAGACTGATACAACTTCCTCAGGTCACTGAACAGCTGCTCAACTTTCCTTTCCTACCTTACCCACTACCAGGAAGTCATTAAGTTAGTCCAGGACTTTCTCTGGACTATTCTTTCTTGTTTCCATCCAGTCTTTCCACAGAACAGCTATGAGCATAAACAAGTCTATGTATCAAAGTATATTTATTTCAGTTAATAAAAAACATAATATTTTACATAGCTGGACCATTAAAATTACAAATTCGTTAAATATGTAGGAGCAGTGATTCCTAACATTAAATATCATTTTAGACAATTTAATTTTAAGCAAAGCTAAATTGCACATAAAATTATTAAAACTAGCATGCTAAAATATTAATTTTCATCTATTCTTGTATAGGCGTTTTTTCGATTCTTAAAAATCCAATCTTTCCTGCCTTGGGCATAATAAAGTGCAATCAAATTTGCGCAAAGACTTCTTTAGTCTTCAGAGAAATAAAATGAAACAACACACATCCTGTTCCTTCTCTTTAAAGTGAATTAGGAATTTAGATGAAGTCACTCCATATTAATATCAACTTGCCGAGTTAACTCTATCTACAGCCAGTGCAAGCTATGATGATCCAATTCCTTTCAGTAGGGTATTTCAGAAGATGCCAACATTACATAGGGGTCAACAATCCCTTTGCAGTCAATGAGCGATCCGCCTTAAGGTAACATTTTATAAAGGCTACTGTTATTTGCAGAGTCTCCCCTTTCATACAAAAGAGTAAGGCATGCCGGCATGATCTAATGCCATGCGAGTTAAAAATTATTTTCAGTCGAGTTCGTCACGAGTACCGGGGCGCTGTGCGCGCTCCCCCTCCTCCCAGCACAGCGTGGGAATTAACCCCGCTGCGAAGGGGTTAAATATTGGTATTGACTACAATGGGTCTCAAAAAACATACAGCTAAATTATGTTTGTGATCAAGACCTAAAAAGCATACATTTCCTCCAAATGTTGTCGGTCCACAAATGTATATTTTTCCTCCACTACATGTATGTACCACAGGCAGGAGGAGAAAACTGCTGCATAATGGCTCAACCAGGTCTATCAAATCACAGAGGCAATGAGCATTTAGTGGCAACAGCGCACCACAGTTCTGGTGTATCGGTCCCTTTCATGTTCATGCACACAGTGCTGGAATGAGGGGGGAACCAGCCTGATCACCGATCCAGCAGTTATTATTGTGCTGGCTCCTGGGGCATGAGCCAGGACCCTAAAATTTAGGCCATTGGTACCACTCGGGGCATAGCTTCTAACATGATTTATTTGCAAGTTATGGATGCCTAGGGATGGAAAATATGTGATAGCAAGTCATCACTCTTTGTCTTATGTCTGATATTGTTGGATTAGCAGCCATTGTGAAGAAAAATATGTTTTTCATATTTTTGATAAATAGCATACACATTCATCATAAAATGTGGAAATAGAAATCTAATTCCACAAGATTGGTTAAAAATATTATGATTATTAATTGTAAAAATAACTATATAGTCCTATAACTAATAACAATAAAACAATTGTATTCCTCAAATATTGATACAGATTATATGCATAATTTTCACTTACAATTTCAAGTAATAGTAGTTGTTACATCTTACATGTGCACTGTATGTCATAAGTGAACATAAACACAATTTTATCGTTTACATTCATCATCATCTTCTTCTTCTGAATAGGTGTCATCATTCTGTGTGTCGGTTTGATTTTCACAGGAAGAAAGTCTGCACATGTCAGTGAACTTGAGGTCATTTAGAGCAGACACATGTTGGCGGTTTCCAGTTCCTAATGCATTTGCCAGCTAATGGATCTAACACAACCTGAGGTGCTGGTTGGCCCTCCATCCAGTCTACTACCTGTTGCTGTGCTCCATCGTGTTTTTCTATCTTCCACCCTCTCCCAATTGGACTAGGTGTTTGCAGATCATTCAAAAGACATCTCTTGCTTATAGCGGCTTGATAAATCGGATGTTCAGTGTGTTTCTACAGACAGTCCCTGCAAAGTGGAGGTTGATGATCTCACACTTCTTTGCCCAGAATAGGTGATATCTCAAGTAATTCACGTGATGAAACGAAGATTTTGGTGCATACAGCAAGCATGATCAATTGCTCCAGTTTGTCCATTAGTTCTTCGGAGAGATCCCAATCGTCTCCAAGCTGTGAAAATGTTTCCTGTGCATGTCTGTTGGCAGACAGGATTTTCAATGCACTTACTTTTCCTTTTCCTACAAATGCGCTTACTGTGACACATCTGGTAAATGTTTGGAGACCTATGATAGCTCGGCAAACATTTTCATCAAGAGTTGAAGCTATTTTCCCAATGTCAAGTTCTCACATACGTATTTTAGTACCACATTTCAGAAACAATTTAGCCATGATTCTGTCATGGACTCCCAAACACAAAATAAAAACATTGGTGTCATATGAGCTTATCATTACTGCCCCATAACCCTCATTAGCAGAGTGTGCAGCATGCTGCAACAAATTACCTTCTGCTTCTTAGTGTGTACTGTTGAGATCGGGCACTTTGTGGCTCCCTAGGGATGTGATTTGTAGCATTTTCTTCACAGTTCGCAAACAGTATTTTATTCTCAAGTTTTACAAAATACTCTGGTTTCTTCCATTTGTTAGCGAGAAATGCGATGAGAGTTGTTCTTTTACTCACGTGGCTTAGGAATTTCCTCCTCTGGCTGACAATCTGATAAGGTGAGATGCTCTGTAACTGGTGCCTGAGTTCCTACCCTATGATTGTCCTTTTACTGTTCTTAATAGTTTGTTTTAATCATGGTTCTTATGTGCAATGACGTTTGAACAATGATCTTGTTCATGTCTGTTGCATAAACGTTTAAAACTGATCATTTTCGTTTCAAACTTTGGTTTTCTCTTATAACGTACTGTAGCATGACATTATCAGGTTTGGCCAATAATTTTCCTTGGTTGTCTGGGAATATGTGGAAGCTGTCACCGAACTCGGAGTCTTCTAATTTGCTTCTTGGTTGATTTGTCTATTCCCTGTTTTCCTCTGCATGTCATGATGGTCTCAAGCCTTTCAGTGAGAGTCGTCACACGTATTACCTCTTTCAGAGCAATAATCAGAGATCTAATGTATTACAATAGTTCATCATATGCTTCATCTCTCTTATTTTTGTAGTTATCAGTTTGCATGCGAGATGCATTATCTTCCTCTTTTGCTTTAACCCTTGTACAGTTCCTATAACGAGATGCATGATAATGGGTTTCTGCAGCCACTATGTCCCTACTACAAACTGTCTTTGGATCGCAATTAATGGTTGCACATTGCCTATTGTCAACTCCATGGTCCATGGCCGTGATTAATTTCCCACGCATTGATTTTTCCTTATAGCATGTTATCTTTCCACATAATATACATTTTTCAGCACACGTTCGACTTTATTGATGTTCTTCTATTGAAACATTTACTCATCCACCCACTCATTCCAGCATCATCACTGGCCCTTGCTCCAGGTTTTCGCTTAACAGTCTGTAAATCTCTCCTCATAGTAAAGAGGCTCTTCTGATACAATACTTGAGGAAACATGTTGTGTCCCACATTTCTCGCAATGTCCAACAGTGTAATGTGATTTATTACTCGAGCTGCTTCTAACAAAGTTTTCCATGATGAGTAGTCCTGCGGGCTTGTCAGCATAATTCCATGTGGGACATTTGACCATAAATGAATTTTACACTGGGGATCAGAGGGGCAGGATGAGCTTGCATAAGTCTTCTTCACAATGTGCTGCACGGTCATTCACCACCAGCCCTGGAAAAATAAATCATTTAAAACATTTATACATTTTACTTGGTGTACTCAATATAATCATAATTACTATTATAAATGTTATCAATTTATATAACCACATCTACTGTAATTGTAATTTTTAATAATACATTTGAGCTGCATGAATCCAGCATTGTTGTGATTGTCCTGCACTGTATGCACGCTGCGCAATCAGTCAAATGTATTATGTTGGTAGGGACAGAGACCTGCAGCCTCATTGGAGCCCTTTAATTGGGAAAAAGAAAGGGACGGGAGGTTATTGAACAGGGGTGTGGCTTATGTTATTAAAGGCATGGCTTAAAACACCTAAACCAAAACCTTGTGCCACCTAACCCGTAATGTGATGCCTCTCTGTGGGCTTTCTATTATTGCATCCAAACATGTCAAACAGAAATCTGTTTACCTTAAAGATAAATGAGTAAGAATTATTTTGTTGTGTTGGCTGAGAATGTTTCAATTAAAAAAATATGAGACTAAATTAATCATTAATAAAGTCTGTGAACGTGCTAGTGTCTTTCGTAATATCAATCACTCATATTCTTTCATTTGTAATACTTTGCTCTGCAGCGTCTCTTTGTTAAAAACATATGCCCTTTTTCTACCCAACATCTTTCTAAAATCCTACATCTATATATCTTACACTCCATCTCTTTCCTCTTCAGTGCCTCATTTTCACTCTTTCCTACATGCACTTCCTTGCACCATCTCTCTTCACCATACCCCGTGCATACAGTCAGTCGTGTGTAAGAACGGACTTTTCTTTTACTCTACGCCCTGGCAACATTTTTCAGCTGTGTACCTCCTTCACACACTTCCACAAAGAATCACAATTACATTTGGCATTTATGACCAGTACTCTGTGTGCCCTACAACGATGCCAAGGATTAGATGAGCACTTATTCTCAAACTTGAGGACCCACTGACAGGCACTGTGATAAACCAGCACTGCCTTCAGCCTCAGCTACAAAGCTTTCGATTGTGGCCATCATAAACATTCAGCCACACATCCTGTCACCTAGAGGGAACAGCCCTGTACCAAGACAAATACGGCGTCTAACACTTACTATGGATGCAGAGGCCACTATCCACACCCAGGGGCCTGTGCGGTACAAAGGAAGCAATGCTCACAATGCAGCAAGTTGAACTATTTTGCCAAGGTCTGTCGTTCATTGGCACCACCAAAAGGTCAGAAGCCCAAATTGGTGAATGCCCTACACATACAAGATGCCCTAGAGGATGAGGGGGTTATGGACGATGATGACGTTGAAGGTGCAGTTCATGTGAAAAATGCAATGAAACCTGATTGATGCCCCAAAACCACATTCTCGGATGCAGTATTCTCCTGGGTGGTAATCAAGTACAGGCGCTGGTTGATACTCGGCTTCCATCAACATCAGGCCCAGTCTATGATGCACAGTCTTCCGGTACAACCCCGTCTAAGGCCAACCACTACAAAAGTGTTCGCCCACGGATCCACTTGCCCTCTTCCTCTAGCGGGAGTATTCACAACCAAAATTTCTCATGAATCTCACTCGACTCTTGCCAAAGTATATGTCAGAAAAGGAGGCACCAAGATGCTACTGAGTTGCCGAACAGCAAAGAACCCTTCAACTCATTGTTCTCACTTTCAGCATACACCAGGAAAGTGTAGAGGATCTGGTGACTCAATTTTCATCATTGTTTGAGGGCATGATATGCCTCACAAACCGTTTGAAATACCTACACATTGATGATTCGATCCAACCGGTGGCCTTGAAACATCGGAGAATGGCCTTGTACCTCAGGCCATAGGTGGAAGAAGAATTGATCAAGCTGGAACAGGCGGATATCATTGAGACGGTTGAAGGCCCAATGCTGTAGGTGTCCCCAATTGTCGTAGTTCACAAACCTAAACAGCCAAGAGAAGTCAGAATATGTGTGGATATTTATTTTATTTTATTTGAAAAGTTTTATAAAGCGCAAACATGACCCTTGCGGGTATAAGAGCGCTGTACACGGTGGCAGAAGCATGCATGAACTCAGAACAGTTGAGGTCAACATTGTAAAACAACAAGGAGTAAACAATCAAAATCAGGTACGGGGTAGAGGGCCTTGCTAGTTCAGTTTCTCATTTAGTGCAATATATTTCCTGTAACATTCAGTAAAACAATCATAGAATGGCTCGTCACAGCATAGTAGAGTAAATGACAAATCTGTAATCGGCCCAAGAAGTATTCTTCTATTATAGTTTCGCAAGGTCCCTAGATTAAAATAACAGTTTAACATCCAATCAAAGATAAATAGCGAAAGATACATTGGGATACATGTCAAATCTGTCAACAAGGGGACTAGTGAAAGAGTACATGATGATGCAGTTAATGTCCGCTCAGGAAAAACCATTTGGCTTGTTTCTTGAAATAGGCAGTGGAGGGATTGGTTCTCCTCTCCGTAGGAAGAGCGTTCCAAATTCTAGGCGCAAGGCCGGAGAAAGCAAGTTTGTACGTACTTTTGTTTTTGAATTTAGGAGGTTTCAAGAATAGTGTGGACGTACTTCTTAAGTTCTGACCGGAGCCAGAAAGAGCAAGCTTGTTCGCCAGATAGGCCGGAGTGTTGAAATGCAGGGCCTAATACATGAAGCAAGCTATTTTGAAACGGATCCTGGCTTCAATAGACAACCAGTTGAACTGCAAAAGGTCAGGTGTGAAGCGATCATGTTTTTGGAGCAAGTGATGAGCCAGGCAGATGCATTGAGCGTGGCTCTGAGAGGGGCCAGGCTCGCTTTAGGAAGCCCTGCAAGAGTCACCAGGCTATATTCCAGTTGTGATATCACTAGGGATTCTGCTGCAGGCTGGAAGTATTCTGGTGGGAGGAAAGGCTTCAGTTTCTTAAGTGTGTTAAGATGAAAGTTGGCACCCCTAATAGTGGTACTGAAGTGAGTTTCCATATTAAGGTATTTGTCTAAGGTAATGCCCAGTGATTTAGTGGACGCAACCACGTGGGAGGTGAAATTAAGGGCTGTGAGTTGTTTTAGCCATTCGCGGGTTGGTGCAGAGTGGATGTGTGGGAATTCAGTTTTGAGGGTATTCATCAGAAGATGGTTCTGGGCTAGCCATTGTTGAGTTTGCGAGAGAGCCTCGTTTAACATGTTAATGTCCGTCAGAGAGGAGATTTTCAGGTACAGTTGCATATCATCCACGTACATGTAGTAATGAATTTGAGAATTGTTCAGAATGACAGTGAGAGGTTCCATATAGAGGTTGAAGAGCGTGGGCGAGAGGCGGATCCTTGCGGAACTCCAATCCTGACCCGACTGGATGCGAGGGACTGGTTGAGTTTAATCCTTTGAGTACGGTTATGTAAGAAAGAGGCAAACCACTTTAGGACCTGCCCTGAGAGATCCTTCCTAAGTTGAAGAAGATTAATCAAGTTTTCATGTTTGATGGTACCGAATGCAGAAGACAGGTCCAGAAGGGTAATGTCCCCTGCCCTGCGCCTACCTAATCTGGCTATCAAATGGGAGCGACACTTGACACCCATCGTTGATGATATTGTGTCCAAAGTCAGTGGATCAAATTGGTTCTCAAAGATGGACTAAAGGACTGGCAGTCACCATCTGATGTTGGATCCTGAATCTTGAGTGATCACCACATTCTCCACTCGTGGGATTGAGAAGGTACAACCGTCTCAGTTTTAGAATCTCTAGTGCAGCTGTAGTTTTTCGGGACACCATTCGAAGTGTACTGGCTGGCCAAGATGAAGTCCTCAACATCAGTGATGACATTGTGGTTCACGCTCCAAGACTTGAACAACACCATGATCGGTTTAAAGCCACCTTCCAACGCCTCAAAGAAAATGGTCTAATCATTCCTCATGAAAAGTTTGCTTTTCTGAAAAAGAAATATTTTATTTTGGTTATCGTTTCTCCCAAGAAGCGGTATTACCGGACCCTGTCAAAGTCCAGAACATATAGGCTGTCCCAGCTCCTACCACTGTGACCGGAGTGAGAAGTTTTCTCGGTATGGTCACGTACTGTGGACGATTAATCCGCAAACTCACAGACCTCACCACCCCTTGTAAGAGCTGACAAAAGCCAACACAGCCTAGAATTGAGAGCCTAATCAGGAGGAAGCATTCCAGGCCACGAAACAAGCTTTGTCAGCTGACACTACTTTGTTTTTCTTTGACCCCGCCAAAGACTCTGAGCTACCTGTTGATGCCAGTCCCACAGGTCTCGGAGTAGTGCAATCACAGAAGCATGCCAACGAGGAGTGGGCTCCAGTGGCCTGTGCCAGCAGAGCAGTGATGGAGACCGAGCAATGCTATTCTCACATACAGAAAGAAGCTATTGATGTGCATTGGGGAATGCCATAATTTTCATCTACATCTGTATGGCCAGCCTTTTGTGGTGCACACTGACCACAAACCCCACATCCCTTTGTTCATGGGGTATCCACAAACTCCCATCTCAGATTTAAAACTGGATTTTACAATTGCAAGCCTATAATTTCACAGTGCTTTTACACCCATGTGCTCAGAACCCTGAGGACTACCTATCCTGGTATGCCCGGCCTGCGACAGAAAGCGAAGAACTTGACGTTGAAGATGTGGAAGAATATGTGCGCTTTGTCGTTGAACACTCCTGCCCACTACCCATCTCACCGGAGGAGTTCGTCAAAGATACTTTGATTGATGAGTGTATCTAGCTGGGCATGTCAGCTGTGCGGTCTGGAAGGTGGTGCACCTCACCGGATAAGACCACATATCGCATGGACGATATGAGGTTGAAGTTAACCTCGTTACAGAATGTTCGCATGAAGCTGGTGTTGTCCTCAGAAGGCTGTCTCATGAGAGGTCCCCACCTGGTAATCCTTTGACCCTGCAACAATGAGTGGTGGGCCTGGCACACTTGGCCCATCAGGGGGTCGTGAAGCCCAAATCACAGCTGTGATGCAAGGTTTGGTTTCCCAATCTGGATGCCACCGTGGAACAGACTTTGCGTCATTTCTCCCTGTGCCAAACTCCCCCGCACCTATTATTAGACATCCTGCTGTTTCCCTGTCGAAGAGCCACCACTGACATTGGTAGTCTACCTGATGGTCGACACATAGTAATGGTCATCGATGATTTTTCAAAATACACTAAAGTTGAGGTCATGGAATCCACTACCACAAGTCAAACCATACTTCGTCGCAAGAAGATCATGGCCTGGTCAAGGAATTGCATACTGACAATGGCCTCCCTTTCTACAGTCATGAGTTTACTGAATATGATATACTGAATATATGATTTTATTCTTAAAGTAATTAAAGCCAAATTACAATGAACTGATAATCATATGATTTTATTCTTAAAGTAATTAAAGCCAAATTACAACCAACTCTCATATTTGGTTCTCCTATTATTAGAGGGAAAGATTTGAAAATGCTTGACCTATTGCTTGTTAAGGTCTTCAAAGCAACCTTTGGGATTGCCAAAGCAGTGTGTCAAGCAGGAATAAGAATGGAGTTTGGTCTCCAGAGACAGAGCCTGGTATCAAAAGGAGCATTTTTAAAATGCATGGCCGCATTGTCTACATCAGAACCATCATCCTTAGGGAAAATTTGTTGGCAAGGAATAGACAAGTCTGTCTATGCAGTTCAATGGAGATCTTATATTTTAACTTCCCTAAGAGACATCGGCCTGCAACTTGCACTGTAAGATCTGAAAATGCCCAACTACAAGTTAATTTAAAAAAAGCTTATTTAAACTGAACCGCTTAAATTAGATAAAATTGAATTAGCAGAGAAAAATTATGCATGGTATGTGATTAACTCATACCAATCACTACGTGTTCAACCGTAGTAGAATGTTTTTTTC
This sequence comes from Lissotriton helveticus, assembly GCF_964261635.1. Classification (NCBI taxonomy): domain Eukaryota; kingdom Metazoa; phylum Chordata; class Amphibia; order Caudata; family Salamandridae; genus Lissotriton; species Lissotriton helveticus. The sequence continues at coordinate 67,007,671 of NC_136064.1, forward strand.
TCAGCGAAGTTCAAAAATAAGTTTTTAAGGCTACGCATGGGATTAAACTCAACAAAGGAGGGTACGCAATTGGGAATTAAGCAGTGGTCGGACTCTAATTGTAGACTTTGTGGTTGGCCACAGGAAACTCTATTCCATATAGTATGTGTGTGCTCCCAGTTGATTAAGCTTCGACATACAGTTTTGAGACCACATTTCTTGGAGAGCGGGGTTAGTTCTGCTCGTCAGGCATTAATCATGTCATTATATGGTGAATCGATCCTGTTATTGTGTCATTTGGTAAAAGTTTTATTGGCAGTTGAAAAAATGTTTGCTACAATAAGGTATATCTCCAGTATTATCTGGCATATAAGCTTTATCACTTAATAATAATGTTAGAAGGGTGATAATGTGACACCATAGAACAGGCGTGCCACCACTATTGTAAATTGACACACTTTATTAGTGACTTAATGTGATGGTTAGTGCAATAATCGCATATTAGCACTTTATAGTAAAATGACTCACTTTATTATTGCTTTGATATGATGGTTGCAGCTATGAATGCACATTAGTACCTTGAAATGTAATTTGTGCATGAAATGTACATTAGAAAATGTTTTGTTTCAGGTATTTTTGCATTTTAGCATTAATGCTTTGAACTACAACATGTGTAAAGTTTTCCAGCTGAAATTAACAGTTACTTGTTAGAATATTTCACTACTATGTATAAGGAAATAGTATGTGGTGCACGACGTCACGTTTAAAATATAAAATGTGCAATATTGTTCTGTAATTATTGATGTTATGTTAATAGATTCTATTCTTTTGATAAGTGTTAAAATTGTATATATCGGACAGTTTTTATATTATGTGCTGGGAAGATGTTTTGATTGTAAATGAATTTTTAATGATTAATCTAGTTATTATGATGGCGATGTGAAGTTGTTGTGATGCAATGATTTTAAGTAATCAAGCAATAAAGATTTATACCACTATACTGAATATGTGCAATCCAGAAGCATTCTCCACCAGAAAATCACGCCCAGGTGGCTGCAAGGAAATGGAGAGGCAGAGTGCTTGATGCGCATGCTCAGTAAAGTGCTCAGAATTGCATTGGCCAATAGACAGAATATGGACTGTGCTTTCTATGCCTTTCTATTAGAGTATTCTCTAACTCCTCATTTGACGACTCACGTCTGTCCAAGTTCTATATGTTTGAATCGGTTAGTGGGGGATGACCTTAGTTCCGTGCAAAAGCCATCAGCTGAGCACCAACAGGTTGTAGAGAATTTACAGAAGCGCAATACATATAGGGCCAGATGTAGGTAAATACCATTTACCGATTCTAAAATACCGAATTTTACCGTTTCGGTACTTTAGAATGGGTAAATGGTATGTAGGTATGAATTCGGTAATTTTTACCGAATCTGTAAAATTTGGTAAATACCAAATTTACCAAATCGGTATTCCCCATTCATTCATATGGGCCTCCAGTCAATAGGAATGAATGGGGGATACCGATTTGGTAAATACCGAATCGGTAAGGGGGAAGACCTACAAGGGTGGCAGGGTATCACATTGAAACCCTGTTGCACCCCTGAATAGTGCATGGGTGCACATGTGGCACACATACATGCCTTAAGGGCATGTATGTCTGCCACATGGCACTGTTAAAAAAGCACAAAATTGCTTTTTTAACAGTTTTCGTTATTTACCACCAACATGTAGTTGGTGGTAAATAACAAATCCTTACAGGTGAAAAGCGCTCACTTGAGTGCTTCGTACATTTCAGATTCGGTAATTTACCGAATCGGTATTTAAGAATTCGGTAATTTACCGAATTCTTAAATACCGATTCGGTAAATTACCGAATCTGAAATGTAGCCACCTACATCCCAAATGCCTAATACTGGTCGGTAACAGCCGAAATTCGGTAATTTCGTCCGTTACCGACCGGTATTAGGGTTCCTACATCTGGCCTGAAATGACCACAGGTCCTGAACTCGTAGAGCCAAGCAGAGTTCAATTCAAGGGGGTGAGCTGGTGCTGGTCAAAAATAGACATTCCAGAGGAAAGTTCATGCTACAGTTTGAACCTCACCCCTGGAGGGTGCGAACAGTGAAAGTCACAATAATTACTGCTCAGGGAGCTGTAGAGACTATAACAGGGTATGTCTCGGTCTTCAGAAGTTTTTGAGCCCCTGCAAGTGGATCTGGAGAATTTGTAGATATCTTGGACGGTGTGGCAATGCCCATGGATGAAGAGCCAGATCCTGGTGAGCTTTCTGTTCACAAAAATCGGATGTATGTCATCACAACGCATGCTTTTACTCCGCATGTCATTACAACGCAGTTTTTACAACGCAAGTCGTTACAACAACTTGCGTTGGGGGGCGCTGGACAGTGGAATAGTTTAAATTTTCTATTCCAACCCCAGTCCCCGTGGATAGTAGGGGAGGTGTTGGATAGAAAATTAAACTATTCCCTATCGTACAGCGCCCTCCAGCGCAAGTTGTTGTAAAGACTTGCGTTGTAAAAGCTGCATCGTAATGGTAGTGCGGAGTAAAAGTTGCGTTGTAAAGGATGTTTCCCCAAAAATCATGCGAGGTGGTACCCTCGCTGTCTGAAGCTGAGGGAGTGGGTCTGGCAACTATGCCGGTGGACTTCGGCCCATTGCCAACTGCTGTCATGCAAGATGAGCAGGGGAGGAATGCCAGTCAAGGAGGAACAGAGGGATATCATCTTTGACTCCATCCGCAAGGTCATGTCATTTGAAGAACTTTTTTACTGCACTGAATTATGGGTGTTCTGCTCTCTCTCTCTCTCTCTCTCTCTGTTTTTCACTCTCTGGTGATCACTACTGCTGAGGTTGTTTTTCTTTGATTTTCTTTCATTTGTGGGTAAAGGAGGAATGTTATGTTTATGATGTTGGTGGGTTTAACCACCATGTTAACCTGCAGAGGGGTGTTTGGAATTGGTCCCTTCCTGTCCGGTCAGAATAGTTGAGACCGTGATGTAGGGACCGAGGTAAATAAATAGCCTTGGGGGTCATGTCGTTATTTGCAATAGCGCGCCACACGCCATGGTGGCGCGCAACACCGCCCACTTAAAGCCCTATCAGCGCCAATCCATTACTTGCTGCAAGTTTGTCTGTAGCTTCTGGGTTTTTAAAGGCTTTTTGCCTTAAGCTGTCAAGTTGTAAACTGCAAAACGGCCAGAGTGCGTTGTAAACTCTTAGGTGATTCAACTAATTGGTTGCACAAGAGTTCTTCTGAATTAAGATGAATGTCTCAGAGATGCTGTCTGCCTGGTAGGCGTTTAGATGTAAAGGAGGAAGATGAGAAAGTGGGGTGTTCTGAAACGTCTTTGCTTATAATTGCTTCCCTGCTGCTGGCTTGCTTCTATCAGAGGATAGGATAAATATGTCGACTTTCAGCTTTGGTGTGTGATCCCAACCAGATCTTTCGCAAAAACATGTCCTGAGAGGCATAATATGAAAGTCTTGTGTGTGACTGCTGCTTTACAGTTTGCAAGCAGGGCTTTGGCTGTGTTGCACCCAGAGCCCACCATGATTGGTTGCTGTTTTCTTTAAACGTGGCGGTGCATGTTGTTTTGCATTTTTCATATTGTTGCAGATCCCATTCCAAAAAAACATATTTTTTTCAGATAAGTATTTTGCTCCTAATTTTGAAATTCTAACAGGTCTTCTGCCTGAGACTGGAAGTGTTGGCGATGTGGCGATGTTTCCTTTGTTTCAGCAAGTTCTATTATTCACTTGTTAGTCTCTGATTCTCCGATACCATACACGGAGGACATTCTGATGTATTCCCTTCAAGGCACTGATCTTCTAGGGAGCGCGCTTTTAACGTGCCTTTGCTTACACTAGTATCCTTGCTAGCCAGCGTCAAACATTCTGATGTGCTCTCCTGTGTGATGTATTCCTATAGGTTCTGTATCGATCCCCCTATTCCTGACCCTGTTCTGGTTAATAATTAACTAGCAGCCATCCCACGGTACAAAAAACCTTTATCTGATTAAGCCACACCACGGCACAGGAACGCGTTATCTGATTAGGTCATAACGCTTGCCATCTAATTAGGCAAGCACTATTCCTCCAGCCCCTGATAAGGCATACGGAGTTCTCAAAACAAATCAAACCTAGGACAACCTGGGAAAATCCCAGCGGCCATTGTTTTGATTTCACCGAGAACTTCAGCAAAAGAATGTGCGAACGAGCCCGTTCATATGACATCCTTATTGACGTATCCATGTCCATCCTTACGTCAATCTCGGCACCTTACAGGTATAAATATTACCGATATTGCCTTAAGCAAACACACGCGGTGGTGACGAGATCGGAGCAGCGAGACTTGCCGAAGAGGCCAGCACAGAGCGGACCCCGCTGGCGCTGCCCCGCCTTCCTGACGCGCTGAGAACGAGACGCTGCTTTTCTCCTGCCGAGAAATCCAGCTCCGGCGCTTCCAAGCAGCCCTCGCAGGCAGCTGGAATATCAAGACCAGAGATGAGAGATACCAGCCCTCAACCATTCTAGATCTCAGGTACAGAACTGAATAACCCCTTGCAGAGAATTCATGAGTCAGTCACTTGGCAAAACAAACTTAACTTAAACTGCTACTTATCTACTCCCGCCCACGTATTAGGCTTAGGTCAGGTACACTGGGGTAGGCGTGGTTAGAAGCACCAGTTGAGTACGATTAGTCAAATGTATATATGTATGTATCTATTTTATCAGTTTTAAATATCATATGGCTTAGAAACCATATCAATGCTTCTGCAGTATTATTTTATACTCCTGCTTTTATTGTATGCACTTTACTTAACCATAAGTATCGCAATAATATCGATTCATTTCTCTTGTACGAGAAAAGAGACTGATCAATAAATAACATCTTTTATTGAACACGCCCGTCTCATCCTTTTCTCTACAATCTGGTGAAACTAAGAATGCACTGAACTGACTGGGTAAAATAAGTTGTCTTTTGTTTTCACACGACTCTAGAGATACACTCTTGATTAGGGGAGAGCAAAGTTGTCATGTTCTATGGTTGTCAGAAACTAAATCCCTTCTTGTCTATCCAGGGAGGTTAAACTCCTCCTTGCCTATTCGAGAAAGTTTCTAGTGAACTCTGAGCTAGCTGGCAAAACCAAAAACTTTAAGTCTAATATCGTCAGTAGAAGACCTAGTTAACCTCTGTCCTAGGTCTATACTATTGAAGGTATTATTCCAATGCGCAGAGCCTATTGGGATAATAGGAACTACACTACACCTGGAGGCATTGGTCTTCTAGGGTGCACGCTTCTCTGGTGCCCCTTCTTAGACTTGTATCCTTGCTAGCCAGCGCAGACATTCTGATGAGCTCTCCTGGAGGCATTGGTCTTCTAGGGTGCACGCTTCTCTGGTGCCCCTTCTTAGACTAGTATCCTTGCATGCCAGCGCAGACATTCTGATGTGCTCTCCTGGAGGCATTGGTCTTCTAGGGTGCACGCTTCTCTGGTGCCCCTTCTTAGACTAGTATCCTTGCTAGCCAGCGCAGACATTCTGATGAGCTCTCCTGGAGGCATTGGTCTTCTAGGGTGCACGCTTCTCTGGTGCCCCTTCTTAGACTTGTATCCTTGCTAGGCAGCGTCAATATTCTGATGTGCTGTCCTGGAGGCATTGGTCTTCCAGGGTGCACGCTTCTCTGGTGCCCCTTCTTAGACTAGTATCCTTGCATGCCAGCGCAGACATTCTGATGTGCTCCCCTGGAGGCATTGGTCTTCTAGGGTGCACGCTTCTCTGGTGCCACTTCTTAGACTAGTATCCTTGCATGCCAGCGCAGACATTCTGATGAGCTCTCCTGGAGGCATTGGTCTTCTAGGATGCACGCTTCTCTGGTGCCCCTTCTTAGACTAGTATCCTTGCTAGCCAGCGCAGACATTCTGATGTGCTCCCCTGGAGGCATTGGTCTTCTGAGGAGCACGCTTCTCCTGTGCCCTTGCTTAGGCTAGTATCCTTGCTAGCCAGCGCAGACATTCTGATGTGCTCCCTTGGAGGCATTGGTCTTCTAGGGTGCACGCTTCTCTGGTGCCCCTTCTTAGACTAGTATCATTGCATGCCAGCGCAGACATTCTGATGTGCTCTCTTGGAGGCATTGGTCTTCTAGGGTGCACGCTTCTCTGCTGCCCCTTCTTAGACTAGTATCCTTGCATGCCAGCGCAGACATTCTGGTGTGCTTCCCTGGAGGCATTGGTCTTCTGAGGAGCACGCTTCTCCTGTGCCCTTGCTTAGGCTAGTATCCTTGCTAGCCAGCGCAGACATTCTGATGTGCTCCCTTGGAGGCATTGGTCTTCTAGGGTGCACGCTTCTCTGGTGCCCCTTCTTAGACTAGTATCATTGCATGCCAGCGCAGAGATTCTGATGTGCTCTCTTGGAGGCATTGGTCTTCTAGGGTGCACGCTTCTCTGGCGCCCCTTCTTAGACTAGTATCCTTGCTAGCCAGCCCAGACATTCTGATGTGCTCCCCTGGAGGCATTGGTCTTCTAGGGTGCACGCTTCTCTGGTGCCCCTTCTTAGACTAGTATCCTTGCATGCCAGCGCAGACATTCTGGTGTGCTTCCCTGGAGGCATTGGTCTTCTAGGGTGCACGCTTCTCTGGTGCCCCTTCTTAGACTAGTATCCTTGCATGCCAGCGCAGCCATTCTGATGTGCTCCCTTGGAGGCATTGGTCTTCTAGGGTGCACGCTTCTCTAGTGCCCCTTCTTAGACTAGTATCCTTGCATGCCAGCGCAGACATTCTGATGTGCTCCCCTGGAGGCATTGGTCTTCTAGGGTGCACGCTTCTCTGGTGCCCCTTCTTAGACTAGTATCCTAGCTAGCCAGCGCAGACATTCTGGTGTGCTTCCCTGGAGGCACTGGTCTTCTGAGGAGCACGCTTCTCCTGTGCCCTTGCTTAGGCTAGTATCCTTGCTAGCCAGAGCAGACATTCTGATGTGCTCCCTTGGAGGCATTGGTCTTCTAGGGTGCACTCTTCTCTGGTGCCCCTTCTTAGACTAGTATCATTGCATGTCAGCGCAGACATTCTGATGTGCTCTCTTGGAGGCATTGGTCTTCTAGGGTGCACGCTTCTCTGGTGCCCCTTCTTAGACTAGTATCCTTGCATGCCAGCGCAGACATTCTGGTGTGCTTCCCTGGAGGCATTGGTCTTCTGAGGAGCACGCTTCTCCTGTGCCCTTGCTTAGGCTAGTATCCTTGCTAGCCAGCGCAGACATTCTGATGTGCTCCCTTGGAGGCATTGGTCTTCTAGGGTGCACGCTTCTCTGGTGCCCCTTCTTAGACTAGTATCCTTGCATGCCAGCGCAGACATTCTGATGTGCTCTCTTGGAGGCATTGGTCTTCTGAGGAGCACACTTCTCTGGTGCCCCTTCTTAGACTAGTATCCTTGCATGCCAGCGCAGACATTCTGATGTGCTCCCCTGGAGCCATTGGTCTTCTATGGTGCACACTTCTCTTGTGCCCTTCTTAGACTAGTATCCTTGCATGCCAGCGCAGACATTCTGATGTGCTCTCCTGGAGGCATTGGTCTTCTAGGGTGCACGCTTCTCTGGTGCCCCTTCTTAGACTAGTATCCTTGCTAGCCAGCGCAGACATTCTGATGAGCTCTCCTGGAGGCATTGGTCTTCCAGGGTGTTAGACGGCGACCTGGAGGGTCGGCCGAGCACAAGGGGAGAGGCCTCCGGTGAGGGCCGTCCCCAGCGATCGTACAGACAAGTAACTTCCCCCCCCACAGATGGACACCACACGAAGATCAGATTAACACCTTTTATAGGCAGTTCTTGAAGTAAGGTAGTACGATACAATGAGATCAGGACACGATGATCCTCTCAATTCTAGTCTCTATTAGGGAAGGGGGTAGCGGGACAGTCTTGGTACCCGTAGGTACGGCGGTGGAACGGTGATAGCTCACAATCCTCGAGCTCGGTGTTCGGACGGGTCAGACCGCGGCAGCGCCAGCAGGTCCCGAAGAGGTCGTAGGTGGCAACGGGCCGCGGCAGCGCCAGCAGGTCCCGAGGATGAAGGTTACAACGGGCCGCGGCAGCGCCAGCAGGTCCCACGAGGATGAAGGGTTACAACGGGCCGCGGCAGCGCCAGCAGGTCCCATGAGGATGAAGGTTACAACGGGCCGCGGCAGCGCCAGCAGGTCCCACGAGGATGAAGGTTGCAGAAGGCCGCGGCAGCGCCAGCAGACAGGACAATAGGTCACAAGGCAGGGCTGCGGCAGCGCCGGCAGTCCGTCAAGGATGAGTTCGTCGCGGTGTCTCTCGACTCCAGGATACAACTGCCTTCCTGTTCTGGGGCTGCCTCAGTTATAGGTCTGGCACTCTTTGATGTCCGGACCCTCGCTCTTGGAGGTCGGGAGGTCCGGGATGAGGGAGTCCAGACACCCAGCAGGGGGGTGGAGCCAGCGCCCGAGGAGGCTGGGGGTGATCGGCACCTGGCGGGAGAGAGCCATCGACACTTCTTACTCCCATTGACCTGCCAAGTGGTCCGTTCACCTCCTGGGTGGATGGTGGTGCCGGGATGTCGGGACCTGGCCAGGCCCGGGGTTGGGGTCGAGCTGAGGCCACGCGGCCTCGTGGCGCAGTGTCTAAGATGGCGGCTGGTCCGGGCAAGGGTGCTGACGGTGGCCCAGGCCAGGGACACAGGGATTCCCAGGAGCAGACGTCCCATGGGGGACGGGTTGGGGGTTGCTTCTGCGGGTAGTACCTGGAAGGCCGGTACCAGGGCCCTGTCATGCGGGGAGGGAGCGAGCCCTTCATGGGGCCTGTCCAACATGCGTCCCCCCCAGCTGAAGGCGGGGAGAGTCACCCATCCTCTTGGGGACTTTCCTCGTCGAGGCGGAAAAAGCGGGACAGGCCGTCCGCGTTGGCGTGGTCTTGACCAGGGCGATGCTCTACAGTGAAGTCCATCCCCTGCAGGGAGATGGACCATCGCAATAGTTTGGGGTTCTCCCCCCGCATTTGCATGAGCCATTGCAGGGGCCGATGATCTGTTTGTACCCGGAAGTGGGTTCCGAAGAGGTAAGGCCGGAGCTTCTTGAGGGCCCATACTACTGCGAAGGCCTCTCGCTCAATGGTGCTCCAGCGCTGTTCTCGGGGCAGTAGGCGTCTGCTGATGAAGGCCACTGGTTGGTCGACTCCTTCGGGGTTCAGTTGGGAGAGGACGGCCCCAATACCATGGTCGGAGGCATCGGTCTGAACGATGAACTCGCGGCTGTAGTCGGGGGCCTGGAGCACAGGAGCGGTGCACATGGCGGCCTTCAGCTTCTCGAAGACCGCTTGACAGTCGGGAGTCCAGTTGACTCTTTTTGGGTGGTTCTTAGACGTGAGTTCCGTGAGGGGCCCCACAATGCTGCCATAGTCCTTCACGAACCGCCGGTAGTATCCGGTGAGCCCCAGGAAGGCTCGGACCTCGGTTTGTGTTTCGGGGGGTTGCCAGGACTGAATGGCAGCTACCTTGAGTTGGAGGGGGGCCACCAGACCGCTCCCCACTTGGTGTCCGAGGTAGGTCACGGACCCCTGGCCGATTTGGCACTTGCTGGCCTTTATGGTGAGGCCGGCCTGTTGGAGGGCCTGCAGGACCTCTCGGAGGTGGTGGAGGTGGTCTGTCCAGTGGCGGCTGTATACCGCGATGTCGTCCAGGTAGGCGGCGCTGAATTCCTCGAGGCCCGCCAATACCTGGTTCACCAGTCTTTGAAAAGTGGCTGGAGCGTTCTTCATGCCGAATGGCATCACTCTGAAATGGTAGTGCCCATCCGGGGTGGAGAAAGCGGAACGTTCTTGGGCCCTGGGGGTGAGGCCGATCTGCCAGTAGCCCGCTGTTAGGTCGAAGATGCTTAGGTAGCGGGCTGCCCCCATGCGGTCGACTAGTTCATCTGCTCGGGGGATAGGGTGAGCGTCGGTTCGGGTGACCGCGTTCAGACCCCGATAGTCGATGCAGAATCGGAGCTCAGGTGTGGTGCCCGGGGCCGCGGCCTTGGGGACCAGGACGACCGGGCTGGCCCAGGGACTGTCCGAAGGTTCGATGACCCCGAGGGCGAGCATCTTGGAGACTTCTTCTTGGATGCATGTACGTACCCGATCCGTTACTCGGTACGCCCGGTGTCGGACAGGAGGACTGTCCCCAGTGTCCACGTCGTGCAGGCACCAGGAGGTGACTCCGGGTGCGAGGGAGAACAGGTTTGCGAACGGCAGCAGGAGGGCCCGACAATCTTGACGCTGCTCTGGGGTCAGGGCCTCGGAGAGTCGGACCCCGTCCACCGAACCATCTCTTTCACGGGTCCTCAGTAGGTCAGGGAGGGGCTCGGAGTCTCCTTCTGCGCCACTGTCGGTAGCCATCAGCAGGCTGAGCTCTGAGCGCACGAAGTGGGGTTTGAGTCTGTTGGCGTGGAGAACCCGGAGGGGGTTCCGGGGGGACTCCAGGTCGATGAGATAGGTGACGGGACTCTTGCGCTCGATCACCTTGAAGGGCCCTGTCCATTTGTCCTGCAAGGCACACGGTTCGATGGGGGACATCACCCATACCTGCTGACCCGGTTCAAACTCGATGGAGGAGGCATGTTGATCGTACCACTTCTTCATGTCCTCTTGACTGGCCTCAAGATTGGCTTTGGCGATCTCCCTGAATTTCCGGGTCTGATTGCGGAGGGTCAGGAGGTACTTGTAGACGTCTGGAGGGGCTTTTAGGGGGGCCATTTCCCATTCCTCCTTCACTAGGCTGAGAGGCCCGCGAACGGGGTGTCCGTACAGGAGTTCGAAGGGGCTGAAGCCGAGGGACTTCTGGGGGACTTCTCGGTAGGCGAAGAGGAGGCACGGTAGTAGCACGTCCCACTGGCGGCGTAGGGGTTCTTCTAGCCCCATGATCATCCCCTTGAGAGTGCGGTTGAACCGCTCGACCAGTCCGTTTCCCTGGGGGTGATAGGGGGTTGTGAATCGGTAAGTGACCCCGCACTGCTGCCAGAGGGATTTCATATACTTTGAAATAAAGTTCGTACCCCTGTCGCTGACGACTTCCCGGGGGAAGCCCACTCGAGAAAAGATCCCCATTAAGGCTCGACCCACTACTGGGGCTGTTATAGTACGAAGGGGGACCGCTTCAGGATAGCGGGTGGCGTGGTCCACCAGGACCAGGATGAAGCGATGCCCTTGTGCTGTTCGGGGGTCCAGGGGCCCCACAATGTCTATTCCCACCCTTTCGAACGGGGTGGTCACCACGGGGAATGGTTGTAGGGGTGCCTTGAGTTTGCGGCCGCTCTTCCCGCTGGCCTGGCAGGTCGGGCAGGACCGGCAGTGGTTGGAGACGTCATTCCTCATTTTGGGCCAAAAAAAGTGAGTCACCAGGCGGTGGTAGGTTTTGTCTTGCCCCAGGTGCCCAGCCAGGGGGACATCATGGGCCAAGTTCAACAGGAAGTCTCTGAAGTGGAGGGGCACCACCAGCACTCAACCGGCCCCCAGCTCTGCGATTTTCTGCTCGCTGTACAAGAGATCATTGTCCCAATAAACCCAGTGGGCCCCGGTGGTGTCTCCTTGGCCCTGGGCGAGCGCTTGCTGTCGCAGTCCCTCGAGGGAGGGACAGGTCTTTTGCTCCTGCCGGAATTGTTCTTGGGTGGGCCCCCCTTCTTGATGCCACTGAGCCAGGTCGGGAAGTTCGGTGGGCTGTGCGGACCCCTCTGGGGTTGGTTCCGGGTGGTCGGTATGGATGGAGTCGTCTTCGGGAGCGATCGGGGGAGGAGGTGCTGACCATTCGGGTTCTTCCGGTCTAGGGATGGTGCGGGTGGCCATGGACCGGGTGGTCACGCACGCCCAGTCCGGGAGGCCCAACATCCCCAGATGCTCTCTTCTTTCAACAGCTGCCCACGGGGAGCTCTCGAGATCGTTCCCCAGGAGGCAGTCCACGGGGGCATCGTCGCGGACAGTTACTTTTAGCATGCCGGACACTCCTCCCCATTCGAAGGGGACGTAGGCCATCCGACACAGGCTCTCCGAATTGTCTGCCGATCGGACGGGGCAAAGAACGTTTGGCAGGATTTGTTCTGGGGTCACCAGGTGACAGCGGACGGCCGTCACACTGGCCCCGGTGTCACGCAGGGCTTCGGCCTTGCGCCCATTTATGCTCACCCATTGGCTGTACTTCCGAGTGTTGGCTGGCAGGGGAGTCCGCGGGACCATGTCTCTTCCCCCTAGGCAGGCCAGGGTCATGGCGGCAGGTTCCCACTCGAACTGTTCCGACTCGTATGCTTCAGTGTCTTCGGAGACTTGTTCTTCTCCTAGGACGGCGGCCGCCACCTGGCGGGGCCCGGGAGCCGGGTTCTTCGGGCAGGTCGGGTCACTGGCGTAGTGGCCGACTCGCTGGCATCGGTGACACGTAACGTTGGCTCGGAACCCCGGTCGCATCGGGGGGTTTCCCCGGCCGGCTGGGGGCGGGGTGGTGTTAGCGGGAGTGACCGGGACAGCGTCTCTGCCCCGGCCCGGTCCTCCTCCTCCTCCTCGGGGACGATGATGACCTTGGTTGGATCTGTTCTGCTCATTCGGCCCACTCCGGGCCACTCGGGTGCTCTCCCACCGGTCCGCCTCGGTGGCGAGCTGCCGTGGTTCAGTCAATTTACTGTCGAGGAGGTGCTGCCTGAGCTCGACGAAACAGTTGTTGGAGAGGTGCTCCCACACAATGAGATTGAAGAGTTGTTCGTAGGTGGTTACGTTGTTACCCTTGATCCACCCCTCGAAGGCTCGGCTGAAATAGTTTACGTACTCCAACCAAGTTGTACCTGGGATCCGGGTGCAGTTGCGGAACCTCTGGCGGTACATTTCGGGCGTAAGCCCATATCGGCTGAGGAGGGCGGCCTTCATGTGGTCATAGGACGTCATTTGATGGTCCGGAAGCTGCAGCAGGGCATCACGGCCCTCATTGACGAATCTTCCCCATAGCCCAGCTCCCCAGTCACTTCGAGCGATCCGGTGGGCCGTCATGGCGATCTCGTAGGCCTTGAACCACTGCTGTATGTCGTCGTTCCGGTGGTATTCTCGGACCACATCCTTGGGGATGTGGACCTTCTGTTCGGTAGTACCCGGGGAGCGCGGTGGCTCGGGCACCCCTAGGTTTGTGTTCAGTTTGCGTATTTCTATCTCTGCTAGTTTGCACTCGTGTTCGTATGCCAGTCTTTTTTCTTCGAGATCCCTCTGTCTCTGTTTTTCCTCTCGCTCTTCTCTGAGCCGTAAGTGTTCTAAGTTTATTTTCTGTTCCGCCAGCTTCAATTCTCCGTCTAATTTGAGCCGTGCCAAGTCTAGCTCGTGTAGTCTATTTTTTTCCCGCTCCTGGATCTCTTCTCGGGAGGGACCTGTTCTCCGTTCTTCCGTCAGGGTGGTGTTGACTTCCGGGGCTTCGAGGTCCCGGGGTGTGGCGGTATTCGTCTCTGTCCAGGCCTCTAGGGCGTTTTTGAAGTCTTCTTTTGTGCTTAGCCCGGTGGTAGCAATGCCTAAGTCCATGCAAAATTGTTTTAGCTCTCGGTGGCTGTATTCCTCCAGTTTTTCCATCTGGAACTTCTCTGCCGATCCGCTCTCTTTGGTCGTCATTGTGGTTTAGTCGTAGGGTGAGTTACTATCTGTACGGTACGCGTTGGTTCGGATCGCGCCGCTGGCCACCAATGTTAGACGGCGACCTGGAGGGTCGGCCGAGCACAAGGGGAGAGGCCTCCGGTGAGGGCCGTCCCCAGCGATCGTACAGACAAGTAACTTCCCCCCCCACAGATGGACACCACACGAAGATCAGATTAACACCTTTTATAGGCAGTTCTTGAAGTAAGGTAGTACGATACAATGAGATCAGGACACGATGATCCTCTCAATTCTAGTCTCTATTAGGGAAGGGGGTAGCGGGACAGTCTTGGTACCCGTAGGTACGGCGGTGGAACGGTGATAGCTCACAATCCTCGAGCTCGGTGTTCGGACGGGTCAGACCGCGGCAGCGCCAGCAGGTCCCGAAGAGGTCGTAGGTGGCAACGGGCCGCGGCAGCGCCAGCAGGTCCCAACGAGGATGAAGGTTACAACGGCCGCGGCAGCGCCAGCAGGTCCCACGAGGATGAAGGGTTACAACGGGCCGCGGCAGCGCCAGCAGGTCCCACGAGGATGAAGGTTACAACGGGCCGCGGCAGCGCCAGCAGGTCCCACGAGGATGAAGGTTGCAGAAGGCCGCGGCAGCGCCAGCAGACAGGACAATAGGTCACAAGGCAGGGCTGCGGCAGCGCCGGCAGTCCGTCAAGGATGAGTTTGTCGCGGTGTCTCTCGACTCCAGGATACAACTGCCTTCCTGTTCTGGGGCTGCCTCAGTTATAGGTCTGGCACTCTTTGATGTCCGGATCCTCGCTCTTGGAGGTCGGGAGGTCCGGGATGAGGGAGTCCAGACACCCAGCAGGGGGGTGGAGCCAGCGCCCGAGGAGGCTGGGGGTGATCGGCACCTGGCGGGAGAGAGCCATCGACACTTCTTACTCCCATTGACCTGCCAAGTGGTCCGTTCACCTCCTGGGTGGATGGTGGTGCCGGGATGTCGGGACCTGGCCAGGCCCGGGGTTGGGGTCGAGCTGAGGCCACGCGGCCTCGTGGCGCAGTGTCTAAGATGGCGGCTGGTCCGGGCAAGGGTGCTGACGGTGGCCCAGGCCAGGGACACAGGGATTACCAGGAGCAGACGTCCCATGGGGGACGAGTTGGGGGTTGCTTCTGCGGGTAGTACCTGGAAGGCCGGTACCAGGGCCCTGTCATGCGGGGAGGGAGCGAGCCCTTCATGGGGCCTGTCCAACACAGGGTACACGCTTCTCTGGTGCCCCTTCTTAGACTAGTATCCTTGCATGCCAGCGCAGACATTCTGATGTGCTCCCCTGGAGGCATTGGTCTTCTAGGGTGCACACTTCTCTGGTGCCACTTCTTAGACTAGTATCCTTGCATGACAGCGCAGACATTCTGATGAGCTCTCCTGGAGGCATTGGTCTTCTAGGGTGCACGCTTCTCTGGTGCCCCTTCTTAGACTGGTATCCTTGCATACCAGCGCAGACATTCTGATGTGCTCCCCTGGAGGCATTGGTCTTCTAGGGTGCACGCTTCTCTGGTGCCCCTTCTTAGACTAGTATCCTTGCATGCCAGCGCAGACATTCTGATGAGCTCTCCTGGAGGCATTGGTCTTCTAGGATGCACGCTTCTCTGGTGCCCCTTCTTAGACTAGTATCCTTGCTAGCCAGCGCAGACACTCTGATGTGCTCCCCTGGAGGCATTGGTCTTCTGAGGAGCACGCTTCTCCTGTGCCCTTGCTTAGGCTAGTATCCTTGCTAGCCAGCGCAGACATTCTGATATGCTCCCTTGGAGGCATTGGTCTTCTAGGGTGCACGCTTCTCTGGTGCCCCTTCTTAGACTAGTATCATTGCATGCCAGCGCAGACATTCTGATGTGCTCTCTTGGAGGCATTGGTCTTCTAGGGTGCACGCTTCTCTGGTGCCCCTTCTTAGACTAGTATCCTTGCATGCCAGCGCAGACATTCTGGTGTGCTTCCCTGGAGGCATTGGTCTTCTGAGGAGCACGCTTCTCCTGTGCCCTTGCTTAGGCAAGTATCCTTGCTAGCCAGCGCAGACATTCTGATGTGCTCCCTTGGAGGCATTGGTCTTCTAGGGTGCACGCTTCTCTGGTGCCCCTTCTTAGACTAGTATCATTGCATGCCAGCGCAGAGATTCTGATGTGCTCTTTTGGAGGCATTGGTCTTCTAGGGTGCACGCTTCTCTGGTGCCCCTTCTTAGACTAGTATCCTTGCTAGCCAGCCCAGACATTCTGATGTGCTCCCCTGGAGGCATTGGTCTTCTAGGGTGCACGCTTCTCTGGTGCCCCTTCTTAGACTAGTATCCTTGCATGCCAGCGCAGACATTCTGGTGTGCTTCCCTGGAGGCATTGGTCTTCTAGGGTGCACGCTTCTCTGGTGCCCCTTTTTAGACTAGTATCCTTGCATGCCAGCGCAGCCATTCTGATGTGCTCCCTTGGAGGCATTGGTCTTCTAGGGTGCACGCTTCTCTAGTGCCCCTTCTTAGACTAGTATCCTTGCATGCCAGCGCAGACATTCTGATGTGCTCCCCTGGAGGCATTGGTCTTCTAGGGTGCACGCTTCTCTGGTGCCCCTTCTTAGACTAGTATCCTAGCTAGCCAGCGCAGACATTCTGGTGTGCTTCCCTGGACGCATTGGTCTTCTGAGGAGCACGCTTCTCCTGTGCCCTTGCTTAGGCTAGTATCCTTGCTAGCCAGCGCAGACATTCTGATGTGCTCCCTTGGAGGCATTGGTCTTCTAGGGTGCACGCTTCTCTGGTGCCCCTTCTTAGACTAGTATCATTGCATGCCAGCGCAGACATTCTGATGTGCTCTCTTGGAGGCATTGGTCTTCTAGGGTGCACGCTTCTCTGGTGCCCCTTCTTAGACTAGTATCCTTGCATGCCAGCGCAGACATTCTGGTGTGCTTCCCTGGAGGCATTGGTCTTCTGAGGAGCACGCTTCTCCTGTGCCCTTGCTTAGACTAGTATCCTTGCATGCCAGCGCAGCCATTCGGATATACTCCCCTGGAGGCATTGGTCTTCTAGGGTGCACGCTTCTCTGGTGCCCCTTCTTAGACTAGTATCCTTGCATGCCAGCGCAGACATTCTGATGTGCTCTCTTGGAGGCATGGTCTTCTGAGGAGCACACTTCTCTGGTGCCCCTTCTTAGACTAGTATCCTTGAATGCCAGCGCAGACATTCTGATGTGCTCCCCTGGAGGCATTGGTCTTCTATGGTGCACACTTCTCTTGTGCCCTTCTTAGACTAGTATCCTTGCTAGCCAGCGCAGACATTCTGATGTGCTCCCCTGGAGGCATTGGTCTTCTAGGGTGCACGCTTCTCTGGTGCCCCTTCTTAGACTAGTATCCTTGCTAGCCAGCGCAGACATTCTGATGAGCTCTCCTGGAGGCATTGGTCTTCTAGGGTGCACGCTTCTCTGGTGCCCCTTCTTAGACTAGTATCCAAGCATGCCAGCGCAGACATTCTGATGAGCTCTCCTGGAGGCATTGGTCTTCTAGGGTGCACGCTTCTCTGGTGCCCCTTCTTAGACTAGTATCCTTGCATACCAGCGCAGACATTCTGATGAGCTCTCTTGGAGGCATTGGTCTTCTAGGATGCACGCTTCTCTGGTGCCCCTTCTTAGACTAGTATCATTGCATGCCAGCACAGACATTCTGATGAGCTCTCCTGGAGGCATTGGTCTTCTAGGGTGCACGCTTCTCTGGTGCCCCTTCTTAGACTGGTATCCTTGCATACCAGCGCAGACATTCTGATGTGCTCCCCTGGAGGCATTGGTCTTCTAGGGTGCACGCTTCTCTGGTGCCCCTTCTTAGACTAGTATCCTTGCATGCCAGCGCAGACATTCTGATGAGCTCTCCTGGAGGCATTGGTCTTCTAGGATGCACGCTTCTCTGGTGCCCCTTCTTAGACTAGTATCCTTGCTAGCCAGCGCAGACACTCTGATGTGCTCCCCTGGAGGCATTGGTCTTCTGAGGAGCACGCTTCTCCTGTGCCCTTGCTTAGGCTAGTATCCTTGCTAGCCAGCGCAGACATTCTGATATGCTCCCTTGGAGGCATTGGTCTTCTAGGGTGCACGCTTCTCTGGTGCCCCTTCTTAGACTAGTATCATTGCATGCCAGCGCAGACATTCTGATGTGCTCTCTTGGAGGCATTGGTCTTCTAGGGTGCACGCTTCTCTGGTGCCCCTTCTTAGACTAGTATCCTTGCATGCCAGCGCAGACATTCTGGTGTGCTTCCCTGGAGGCATTGGTCTTCTGAGGAGCACGCTTCTCCTGTGCCCTTGCTTAGGCAAGTATCCTTGCTAGCCAGCGCAGACATTCTGATGTGCTCCCTTGGAGGCATTGGTCTTCTAGGGTGCACGCTTCTCTGGTGCCCCTTCTTAGACTAGTATCATTGCATGCCAGCGCAGAGATTCTGATGTGCTCTTTTGGAGGCATTGGTCTTCTAGGGTGCACGCTTCTCTGGTGCCCCTTCTTAGACTAGTATCCTTGCTAGCCAGCCCAGACATTCTGATGTGCTCCCCTGGAGGCATTGGTCTTCTAGGGTGCACGCTTCTCTGGTGCCCCTTCTTAGACTAGTATCCTTGCATGCCAGCGCAGACATTCTGGTGTGCTTCCCTGGAGGCATTGGTCTTCTAGGGTGCACGCTTCTCTGGTGCCCCTTTTTAGACTAGTATCCTTGCATGCCAGCGCAGCCATTCTGATGTGCTCCCTTGGAGGCATTGGTCTTCTAGGGTGCACGCTTCTCTAGTGCCCCTTCTTAGACTAGTATCCTTGCATGCCAGCGCAGACATTCTGATGTGCTCCCCTGGAGGCATTGGTCTTCTAGGGTGCACGCTTCTCTGGTGCCCCTTCTTAGACTAGTATCCTAGCTAGCCAGCGCAGACATTCTGGTGTGCTTCCCTGGAGGCATTGGTCTTCTGAGGAGCACGCTTCTCCTGTGCCCTTGCTTAGGCTAGTATCCTTGCTAGCCAGCGCAGACATTCTGATGTGCTCCCTTGGAGGCATTGGTCTTCTAGGGTGCACGCTTCTCTGGTGCCCCTTCTTAGACTAGTATCATTGCATGCCAGCGCAGACATTCTGATGTGCTCTCTTGGAGGCATTGGTCTTCTAGGGTGCACGCTTCTCTGGTGCCCCTTCTTAGACTAGTATCCTTGCATGCCAGCGCAGACATTCTGGTGTGCTTCCCTGGAGGCATTGGTCTTCTGAGGAGCACGCTTCTCCTGTGCCCTTGCTTAGACTAGTATCCTTGCATGCCAGCGCAGCCATTCGGATATACTCCCCTGGAGGCATTGGTCTTCTAGGGTGCACGCTTCTCTGGTGCCCCTTCTTAGACTAGTATCCTTGCATGCCAGCGCAGACATTCTGATGTGCTCTCTTGGAGGCATGGTCTTCTGAGGAGCACACTTCTCTGGTGCCCCTTCTTAGACTAGTATCCTTGAATGCCAGCGCAGACATTCTGATGTGCTCCCCTGGAGGCATTGGTCTTCTATGGTGCACACTTCTCTTGTGCCCTTCTTAGACTAGTATCCTTGCTAGCCAGCGCAGACATTCTGATGTGCTCCCCTGGAGGCATTGGTCTTCTAGGGTGCACGCTTCTCTGGTGCCCCTTCTTAGACTAGTATCCTTGCTAGCCAGCGCAGACATTCTGATGAGCTCTCCTGGAGGCATTGGTCTTCTAGGGTGCACGCTTCTCTGGTGCCCCTTCTTAGACTAGTATCCAAGCATGCCAGCGCAGACATTCTGATGAGCTCTCCTGGAGGCATTGGTCTTCTAGGGTGCACGCTTCTCTGGTGCCCCTTCTTAGACTAGTATCCTTGCATACCAGCGCAGACATTCTGATGAGCTCTCTTGGAGGCATTGGTCTTCTAGGATGCACGCTTCTCTGGTGCCCCTTCTTAGACTAGTATCATTGCATGCCAGCACAGACATTCTGATGAGCTCTCCTGGAGGCATTGGTCTTCTAGGGTGCACGCTTCTCTGGTGCCCCTTCTTAGACTAGTATCCTTGCATACCAGTGCAGACATTCTGATGTGTTCCCCTGGAGGCATTGGTCTTCTAGGGTGCACGCTTCTCTGGTGCCCCTTCTTAGACTAGTATCCTTGCTAGCCAGTGCAGACATTCTGATGTGCTCCCCTGGAGGCATTGGTCTTCTAGGGTGCACGCTTCTCTGGTGCCCCTTCTTAGACTAGTATCCTTGCTAGCCAGCGCAGACATTCTGATGTGCTCCCCTGGAGGCATTGGTCTTCTAGGGTGCACGCTTCTCTGGTGCCCCTTCTTAGACTAGTATCCTTGCTAGCCAGCGCAGACATTCTGATGAGCTCTCCAGGAGGCATTGGTCTTCTAGGGTGCACGCTCCTCTGATGCCCCTTCTTACACTAGTATCCTTGCATGCCAGCGCAGACATTCTGATGTGCTCCCCTGGAGGCATTGGTCTTCTAGGGTGCACGCTTCTCTGGTGCCCCTTCTTAGACTAGTATCCTTGCTAGCCAGCGCAGACATTCTGATGAGCTCTCCTGGAGGCATTGGTCTTCTAGGGTGCATGCTTCTCTGGTGTCCCTTCTTAGACTAGTATCCTTGCATGCCAGCACAGACATTCTGATGTGCTCCCCTGGAGGCATTGGTCTTCTAGGGTGCACGCTTCTCTGGTGCCCCTTCTTAGACTAGTATCCTTGCATGCCAGCGCAGACATTCTGATGTGCTCCCCTGGAGGCATTGGTCTTCTAGGGTGCACGCTTCTCTGGTGCCCTTCTTAGACTAGTATCCTTGCTAGCCAGCGCAGACATTCTGATGTGCTCCCCTGGAGGCATTGGTCTTCTAGGGTGCACGCTTCTCTGGTGCCCCTTCTTAGACTAGTATCCTTGATAGCAAGCGCAGACATTCTGATGTGCTCCCCTGGAGGCATTGGTCTTCTAGGGTGCAAGCTTCTCTGGTGCCCTTCTTAGACTAGTATCCTTGCTAGCCAGCGCAGACATTCTGATGAGCTCTCCTGGAGGCATTGGTCTTCTAGGGTGCACGCTTCTCTGGTGCCCTTCTTAGACTAGTATCATTGCATGCCAGCGCAGACATTCTGATGTGCTCCCCTGGAGGCATTGGTCTTCTAGGGTGCACGCTTCTCTGGTGCCCCTTCTTAGACTAGGATCCTTGCATGCCAGCGCAGACATTCTGATGTGCTCCCCTGGAGGCATTGGTCTTCTAGGGTGCACTCTTCTCTGGTGCCCTTCTTAGACTAGTATCCTTGCTAGCCAGCGCAGACATTCTGATGTGCTCCCCTGGAGGCATTGGTCTTCTAGGGTGCACGCTTCTCTGGTGCCCCTTCTTAGACTAGTATCCTTGATAGCAAGCGCAGACATTATGATGTGCTCCCCTGGAGGCATTGGTCTTCTAGAGTGCAAGCTTCTCTGGTGCCCTTCTTAGACTAGTATCCTTGCTAGCCAGCGCAGACATTCTGATGAGCTCTCCTGGAGGCATTGGTCTTCTAGGGTGCACGCTTCTCTGGTGCCCTTCTTAGACTAGTATCATTGCATGCCAGCGCAGACATTCTGATGTGCTCCCCTGGAGGCATTGGTCTTCTAGGGTGCACGCTTCTCTGGCGCCCCTTCTTAGACTAGTATCCTAGCTAGCCAGCGCAGACATTCTGGTGTGCTTCCCTGGAGGCATTGGTCTTCTGAGGAGCACGCTTCTCCTGTGCCCTTGCTTAGGCTAGTATCCTTGCTAGCCAGCGCAGACATTCTGATGTGCTCCCCTGGAGGCATTGGTCTTCTAGGGTGCACACTTCTCTGGTGCCCCTTCTTAGACTAGTATCCTTGCATGCCAGCGCAGACATTCTGATGTGCTCCCCTGGAGGCATTGGTCTTCTAGGGTGCACGCTTCTCTGGTGCCCCTTCTTAGACTAGTATCCTAGCTAGCCAGCGCAGACATTCTGGTGTGCTTCCCTGGAGGCATTGGTCTTCTGAGGAGCACGCTTCTCCTGTGCCCTTGCTTAGGCTAGTATCCTTGCTAGCCAGCGCAGACATTCTGATGTGCTCCCTTGGAGGCATTGGTCTTCTAGGGTGCACGCTTCTCTGGTGCCCCTTCTTAGACTAGTATCATTGCATGCCAGCGCAGACATTCTGATGTGCTCTCTTGGAGGCATTGGTCTTCTAGGGTGCATGCTTCTCTGGTGCCCCTTCTTAGACTAGTATCCTTGCATGCCAGCGCAGACATTCTGGTGTGCTTCCCTGGAGGCATTGGTCTTCTGAGGAGCACGCTTCTCCTGTGCCCTTGCTTAGGCTAGTATCCTTGCTAGCCAGCGCAGACATTCTGATGTGCTCCCTTGGAGGCATTGGTCTTCTAGGGTGCACGCTTCTCTGGTGCCCCTTCTTAGACTAGTATCATTGCATGCCAGCGCAGACATTCTGATGTGCTCTCTAGGAGGCATTGGTCTTCTAGGGTGCACGCTTCTCTGGTGCCCCTTCTTAGACTAGTATCCTTGCATGCCAGCGCAGCCATTCTGATATACTCCCCTGGAGGCATTGGTCTTCTAGGGTGCACGCTTCTCTGGTGCCCCTTCTTAGACTAGTATCCTTGCATGCCAGCGCAGACATTCTGATGTGCTCTCTTGGAGGCATTGGTCTTCTGAGGAGCACACTTCTCTGGTGCCCCTTCTTAGACTAGTATCCTTGCATGCCAGCGCAGACATTCTGATGTGCTCCCCTGGAGGCATTGGTCTTCTATGGTGCACACTTCTCTTGTGCCCTTCTTAGACTAGTATCCTTGCTAGCCAGTGCAGACATTCTGATGTGCTCCCCTGGAGGCATTGGTCTTCTAGGGTGCACACTTCTCTTGTGCCCCTTCTTAGACTAGTATCCTTGCTAGCCAGCGCAGACATTCTGATGAGCTCTCCTGGAGGCATTGGTCTTCTAGGGTGCACGCTTCTCTGGTGCCCCTTCTTAGACTAGTATCCTAGCATGCCAGCGCAGACATTCTGATGAGCTCTCCTGGAGGCATTGGTCTTCTAGGGTGCACGCTTCTCTGGTGCCCCTTCTTAGACTAGTATCCTTGCATACCAGCGCAGACATTCTGATGAGCTCTCCTGGAGGCATTGGTCTTCTAGGATGCACGCTTCTCTGGTGCCCCTTCTTAGACTAGTATCATTGCATGCCAGCGCAGACATTCTGATGAGCTCTCCTGGAGGCATTGGTCTTCTAGGGTGCACGCTTCTCTGGTGCCCCTTCTTAGACTAGTATCCTTGCATACCAGCGCAGACATTCTGATGTGCTCCCCTGGAGGCATTGGTCTTCTAGGGTGCACGCTTCTCTGGTGCCCCTTCTTAGACTAGTATCCTTGCTAGCCAGCGCAGACATTCTGATGTGCTCCCCTGGAGGCATTGGTCTTCTAGGGTGCACGCTTCTCTGGTGCCCCTTCTTAGACTAGTATCCTTGCTAGCCAGCGCAGACATTCTGATGTGCTCCCCTGGAGGCATTGGTCTTCTAGGGTGCACACTTCTCTGGTGCCCCTTCTTAGACTAGTATCCTAGCTAGCCAGCGCAGACATTCTGGTGTGCTTCCCTGGAGGCATTGGTCTTCTGAGGAGCACGCTTCTCCTGTGCCCTTGCTTAGGCTAGTATCCTTGCTAGCCAGCGCAGACATTCTGATGTGCTCCCTTGGAGGCATTGGTCTTCTAGGGTGCACGCTTCTCTGGTGCCCCTTCTTAGACTAGTATCATTGCATGCCAGCGCAGACATTCTGATGTGCTCTCTTGGAGGCATTGGTCTTCTAGGGTGCACGCTTCTCTGGTGCCCCTTCTTAGACTAGTATCCTTGCATGCCAGCGCAGACATTCTGGTGTGCTTCCCTGGAGGCATTGGTCTTCTGAGGAGCACGCTTCTCCTATGCCCTTGCTTAGGCTAGTATCCTTGCTAGCCAGCGCAGACATTCTGATGTGCTCCCTTGGAGGCATTGGTCTTCTAGGGTGCACGCTTCTCTGGTGCCCCTTCTTAGACTAGTATCATTGCATGCCAGCGCAGAGATTCTGATGTGCTCTCTTGGAGGCATTGGTCTTCTAGGGTGCACGCTTCTCTGGTGCCCCTTCTTAGACTAGTATCCTTGCTAGCCAGCCCAGACATTCTGATGTGCTCCCCTGGAGGCATTGGTCTTCTAGGGTGCACGCTTCTCTGGTGCCCCTTCTTAGACTAGTATCCTTGTATGCCAGCGCAGACATTCTGGTGTGCTTCCCTGGAGGCATTGGTCTTCTAGGGTGCACGCTTCTCTGGTGCCCCTTTTTAGACTAGTATCCTTGCATGCCAGCGCAGCCATTCTGATGTGCTCCCTTGGAGGCATTGGTCTTCTAGGGTGCACGCTTCTCTAGTGCCCCTTCTTAGACTAGTATCCTTGCATGCCAGCGCAGACATTCTGATGTGCTCCCCTGGAGGCATTGGTCTTCTAGGGTGCACGCTTCTCTGGTGCCCCTTCTTAGACTAGTATCCTAGCTAGCCAGCGCAGACATTCTGGTGTGCTTCCCTGGAGGCATTGGTCTTCTGAGGAGCACGCTTCTCCTGTGCCCTTGCTTAGGCTAGTATCCTTGCTAGCCAGCGCAGACATTCTGATGTGCTCCCTTGGAGGCATTGGTCTTCTAGGGTGCACGCTTCTCTGGTGCCCCTTCTTAGACTAGTATCATTGCATGCCAGCGCAGACATTCTGATGTGCTCTCTTGGAGGCATTGGTCTTCTAGGGTGCACGCTTCTCTGGTGCCCCTTCTTAGACTAGTATCCTTGCATGCCAGCGCAGATATTCTGGTGTGCTTCCCTGGAGGCATTGGTCTTCTGAGGAGCACGCTTCTCCTGTGCCCTTGCTTAGACTAGTATCCTTGCATGCCAGCGCAGCCATTCGGATATACTCCCCTGGAGGCATTGGTCTTCTAGGGTGCACGCTTCTCTGGTGCCCCTTCTTAGACTAGTATCCTTGCATGCCAGCGCAGACATTCTGATGTGCTCTCTTGGAGGCATGGTCTTCTGAGGAGCACACTTCTCTGGTGCCCCTTCTTAGACTAGTATCCTTGAATGCCAGCGCAGACATTCTGATGTGCTCCCCTGGAGGCATTGGTCTTCTATGGTGCACACTTCTCTTGTGCCCTTCTTAGACTAGTATCCTTGCTAGCCAGCGCAGACATTCTGATGTGCTCCCCTGGAGGCATTGGTCTTCTAGGGTGCACGCTTCTCTGGTGCCCCTTCTTAGACTAGTATCCTTGCTAGCCAGCGCAGACATTCTGATGAGCTCTCCTGGAGGCATTGGTCTTCTAGGGTGCACGCTTCTCTGGTGCCCCTTCTTAGACTAGTATCCAAGCATGCCAGCGCAGACATTCTGATGAGCTCTCCTGGAGGCATTGGTCTTCTAGGGTGCACGCTTCTCTGGTGCCCCTTCTTAGACTAGTATCCTTGCATACCAGCGCAGACATTCTGATGAGCTCTCTTGGAGGCATTGGTCTTCTAGGATGCACGCTTCTCTGGTGCCCCTTCTTAGACTAGTATCATTGCATGCCAGCACAGACATTCTGATGAGCTCTCCTGGAGGCATTGGTCTTCTAGGGTGCACGCTTCTCTGGTGCCCCTTCTTAGACTAGTATCCTTGCATACCAGTGCAGACATTCTGATGTGTTCCCCTGGAGGCATTGGTCTTCTAGGGTGCACGCTTCTCTGGTGCCCCTTCTTAGACTAGTATCCTTGCTAGCCAGTGCAGACATTCTGATGTGCTCCCCTGGAGGCATTGGTCTTCTAGGGTGCACGCTTCTCTGGTGCCCCTTCTTAGACTAGTATCCTTGCTAGCCAGCGCAGACATTCTGATGTGCTCCCCTGGAGGCATTGGTCTTCTATGGTGCACGCTTCTCTGGTGCCCCTTCTTAGACTAGTATCCTTGCTAGCCAGCGCAGACATTCTGATGAGCTCTCCAGGAGGCATTGGTCTTCTAGGGTGCACGCTCCTCTGGTGCCCCTTCTTACACTAGTATCCTTGCATGCCAGCGCAGACATTCTAATGAGCTCTCCTGGAGGCATTGGTCTTCTAGGGTGCATGCTTCTCTGGTGTCCCTTCTTAGACTAGTATCCTTGCATGCCAGCGCAGACATTCTGATGTGCTCCCCTGGAGGCATTGGTCTTCTAGGGTGCACGCTTCTCTGGTGCCCCTTCTTAGACTAGTATCCTTGCATGCCAGCGCAGACATTCTGATGTGCTCCCCTGGAGGCATTGGTCTTCTAGGGTGCACGCTTCTCTGGTGCCCTTCTTAGACTAGTATCCTTGCTAGCCAGCGCAGACATTCTGATGTGCTCCCCTGGAGGCATTGGTCTTCTAGTGTGCACGCTTCTCTGGTGCCCCTTCTTAGACTAGTATCCTTGATAGCAAGCGCAGACATTCTGATGTGCTCCCCTGGAGGCATTGGTCTTCTAGGGTGCAAGCTTCTCTGGTGCCCTTCTTAGACTAGTATCCTTGCTAGCCAGCGCAGACATTCTGATGAGCTCTCCTGGAGGCATTGGTCTTCTAGGGTGCACGCTTCTCTGGTGCCCTTCTTAGACTAGTATCATTGCATGCCAGCGCAGACATTCTGATGTGCTCCCCTGGAGGCATTGGTCTTCTAGGGTGCACGCTTCTCTGGTGCCCCTTCTTAGACTAGGATCCTTGCATGCCAGCGCAGACATTCTGATGTGCTCCCCTGGAGGCATTGGTCTTCTAGGGTGCACTCTTCTCTGATGCCCTTCTTAGACTAGTATCCTTGCTAGCCAGCGCAGACATTCTGATGTGCTCCCCTGGAGGCATTGGTCTTCTAGGGTGCACGCTTCTCTGGTGCCCCTTCTTAGACTAGTATCCTTGATAGCAAGCGCAGACATTCTGATGTGCTCCCCTGGAGGCATTGGTCTTCTAGAGTGCAAGCTTCTCTGGTGCCCTTCTTAGACTAGTATCCTTGCTAGCCAGCGCAGACATTCTGATGAGCTCTCCTGGAGGCATTGGTCTTCTAGGGTGCACGCTTCTCTGGTGCCCTTCTTAGACTAGTATCATTGCATGCCAGCGCAGACATTCTGATGTGCTCCCCTGGAGGCATTGGTCTTCTAGGGTGCACGCTTCTCTGGCGCCCCTTCTTAGACTAGTATCCTAGCTAGCCAGAGCAGACATTCTGGTGTGCTTCCCTGGAGGCATTGGTCTTCTGAGGAGCACGCTTCTCCTGTGCCCTTGCTTAGGCTAGTATCCTTGCTAGCCAGCGCAGACATTCTGATGTGCTCCCCTGGAGGCATTGGTCTTCTAGGGTGCACGCTTCTCTGGTGCCCCTTCTTAGACTAGTATCCTTGCATGCCAGCGCAGACATTCTGATGTGCTCCCCTGGAGGCATTGGTCTTCTAGGGTGCACGCTTCTCTGGTGCCCCTTCTTAGACTAGTATCCTAGCTAGCCAGCGCAGACATTCTGGTGTGCTTCCCTGGAGGCATTGGTCTTCTGAGGAGCACGCTTCTCCTGTGCCCTTGCTTAGGCTAGTATCCTTGCTAGCCAGCGCAGACATTCTGATGTGCTCCCTTGGAGGCATTGGTCTTCTAGGGTGCACGCTTCTCTGGTGCCCCTTCTTAGACTAGTATCATTGCATGCCAGCGCAGACATTCTGATGTGCTCTCTTGGAGGCATTGGTCTTCTAGGGTGCATGCTTCTCTGGTGCCCCTTCTTAGACTAGTATCCTTGCATGCCAGCGCAGACATTCTGGTGTGCTTCCCTGGAGGCATTGGTCTTCTGGGGAGCACGCTTCTCCTGTGCCCTTGCTTAGGCTAGTATCCTTGCTAGCCAGCGCAGACATTCTGATGTGCTCCCTTGGAGGCATTGGTCTTCTAGGGTGCACGCTTCTCTGGTGCCCCTTCTTAGACTAGTATCATTGCATGCCAGCGCAGACATTCTGATGTGCTCTCTAGGAGGCATTGGTCTTCTAGGGTGCACGCTTCTCTGGTGCCCCTTCTTAGACTAGTATCCTTGCATGCCAGCGCAGCCATTCTGATATACTCCCCTGGAGGCATTGGTCTTCTAGGGTGCACGCTTCTCTGGTGCCCCTTCTTAGACTAGTATCCTTGCATGCCAGCGCAGACATTCTGATGTGCTCTCTTGGAGGCATTGGTCTTCTGAGGAGCACACTTCTCTGGTGCCCCTTCTTAGACTAGTATCCTTGCATGCCAGCGCAGACATTCTGATGTGCTCCCCTGGAGGCATTGGTCTTCTATGGTGCACACTTCTCTTGTGCCCTTCTTAGACTAGTATCCTTGCTAGCCAGTGCAGACATTCTGATGTGCTCCCCTGGAGGCATTGGTCTTCTAGGGTGCACACTTCTCTTGTGCCCCTTCTTAGACTAGTATCCTTGCTAGCCAGTGCAGACATTCTGATGAGCTCTCCTGGAGGCATTGGTCTTCTAGGGTGCACGCTTCTCTGGTGCCCCTTCTTAGACTAGTATCCTAGCATGCCAGCGCAGACATTCTGATGAGCTCTCCTGGAGGCATTGGTCTTCTAGGGTGCACGCTTCTCTGGTGCCCCTTCTTAGACTAGTATCCTTGCATACCAGCGCAGACATTCTGTTAGACGGGGACCCTGAGGGTCGGCCGGATACCGAGGGAGAGATCCCCGAGGGGGACCGTCTCCGGCGATCGTACAGACAAGTACCCTCCCTCCCCACAAACAGGCACCACACCAAGTCGAGTTCAAGGCTTTATATAAGGTTCTTAAGGCAAGGATATCAGCGATACAGGATAACTTGGACCCGGGGGTCCTCTCACTTCTAGTCTCTGTAGGGAAAGGGGGTAGCGGGACAGTCTTGGTACCGGATCGGTACAGGTAGTGGTAAAAGGCGAGCTCACAATCCTCGAGCTGGAGGGTCTGTGGATCGGGCCGCGGCAGCGCCAGCAGGCCAAGGTGATAGTCTCATAAAGCAGAGGGCCGCGGCAGCGCCAGCAGGCCAAGTCGATGGTTTCACGAGGCAGAGGGCCGCGGCAGCGCCAGCAGGCCAAGACGATGCCAAGCATCCCCAGGTGCTCCCTCCGTTCGACAGCTGCCCAGGGAGAGCTTTCAAGGTCGTTTCCTAGGAGGCAGTCCACGGGGGCATCATCGCGGACAGTTACTTTTAACATCCCTGTTACTCCTCCCCACTCGAAGGGGACGCAGGCCATGTGGCATAGGCTTTCGGAGTTGTCGGCTGATCGAACAGGGCAAAGAATGTTCGGCAAGATTTGGTCTGGAGTGACGAGGTGGCGTCGGACCGCCGTTACACTGGCCCCGGTGTCGCGGAGGGCTTCCGCCCGGCGACCATTGATGTTAACCCATTGACCGTACTTCTGTGTGTTGGCGGGAAGGGGGGCCCGCGGAATCATGTCTCTCTCCCCTAAGCAGACCAGTGCCATGGCGGCGGGTGCCCATTCCGAGGGATCGGTCTCGTACTCCTCTTGGTCTTCCGGGATTATTTCTTCCCCTAGGGCCGCCGCTGCAACTTGGCGGGGAGTCGTGTTCGGATTCTTTGGGCAGTTGGGATCACTGGCGTAGTGGCCGGGTCGCTGGCACCTGTGGCACGTAATGTTGGCCCGGAAACCGGCCCGGACGGCAGGGCTTCCCCGGCCAACCGGGGTCGAGGGGTTTCTGGGGGGTGACGAGGGGCCGGGGTCTCTCCCCCGACCCTGACTTCCTCCTCCCCCTCGGGGGCGATACGATCTGGATACTTCGCTGGGTGCGCTCCGGCCAACTCGGGTGCTTTCCCACCGGTCGGCTTCGGCGGCGAGTTGTCGAGGGTCGGTTAGCTTGCTGTCCAGGAGGTGTTGCCGGAGCTCCACGAAGCAGTTGTTCGACAGGTGTTCCCATACGATAAGGTCAAAGAGTTGTTCGTAGGTGGTTACTTTGTTGCCCCTGATCCACCCCTCGAAGGCTCGGCTAAAAAAGTTCACGTACTCCACCCAAGTTGTACCCGGAATCCGTTTGCAGTCGCGGAACCGTTGGCGGTACATCTCAGGTGTGAGCCCGTATCGAGTGAGGAGGGCGGCCTTCATGTGGTCGTAGGAGGTCATTAGCTGGTCCGGGAGTTGCAGCAGGGCGTCCCGCCCTTCGTTGACAAACCTCCCCCATAATCCGGCTCCCCAATCGCTTCGGGGAATCCGGTGGGAGGTCATTGCCACCTCATAGGCTTTAAACCACTGCTGGATATCATCGTTCTTGTGGTATTCCCGGATGACATCTTTGGGGATGTGAACCTTGGGCTCGGTCGAGGCAGACGGGGTCGGTCGTTCGGGGAGCCCGAGGTCTTTATTCTGTTTCTGAATCTCCAGTGCTTTGAGATTGCGCTCATGTTCGTACTCTAGTCTCTTTTCCTCTAGCTCCCTCTGTCTTTGCTTGTCTTCCCGCTCTTCCCTGAGCCGTAAGTGTTCCAGGGTTATTTTTTGTTCTGCCAGCTTGAGTTCCCCATCCAAGCGAAGTCGGGCAAGTTCTAATTCGTGGAGTCTGGTTTTTTCTCTTTCTCGGATCTCTTCCAGGGAGAGATCCGCTCTTTCTTTAGTTGGTGCGGGGCTCGTTTCGGTTGTTTGTGTTCGGGGTACGGCCGTACCCGTTTCTGCCCAAGCTTCTAGGGCTCGTTTGAAGTCTTCCTTTGTGCTAAGACCTGTGGTTGGAAGTCCAAGTTCTATGCAATATTGCTTCAGTTCCCGGTGGTTGTAGTCTTCCAATTTTTCCATCTGAAATTTTTCCGTTGTTCCGCTCTCTATTGACATGGTTGTTGTGTGTGGTGGGGCGAGTGACTTTCTGTACGATTATGCGTAGGTTCGGATCCCGTCGCTGGCCACCAATGTTAGACGGGGACCCTGAGGGTCGGCCGGATACCGAGGGAGAGATCCCCGAGGGGGACCGTCTCCGGCGATCGTACAGACAAGTACCCTCCCTCCCCACAAACAGGCACCACACCAAGTCGAGTTCAAGGCTTTATATAAGGTTCTTAAGGCAAGGATATCAGCGATACAGGATAACTTGGACCCGGGGGTCCTCTCACTTCTAGTCTCTGTAGGGAAAGGGGGTAGCGGGACAGTCTTGGTACCGGATCGGTACAGGTAGTGGTAAAAGGCGAGCTCACAATCCTCGAGCTGGAGGGTCTGTGGATCGGGCCGCGGCAGCGCCAGCAGGCCAAGGTGATAGTCTCATAAAGCAGAGGGCCGCGGCAGCGCCAGCAGGCCAAGTCGATGGTTTCACGAGGCAGAGGGCCGCGGCAGCGCCAGCAGGCCAAGACGATGGTTTCACGAGGCAGAGGGCCGCGGCAGCGCCAGCAGGCCAAGCCGATGGTTTCACGAGGCAGAGGGCCGCGGCAGCGCCAGCAGGCCAAGACGATGGTTTCACGAGGCAGAGGGCCGCGGCAGCGCCAGCAGGCCAAGACGATGGTTTCACGAGGCAGAGGGCCGCGGCAGCGCCAGCAGGCCAAGACGATGGTTTCACGAGGCAGAGGGCCGCGGCAGCGCCAGCAGGCCAAGTCACGGATGAGTTCTTCTCGGGTCTCTCGACTCCAGGATACAACTGCCTTCCTGGTCTGGCCCTGCCCCAGTTATAGGTCTGGTCCCCTTTGATGTCCGGACCCTCGCGCCTGGGGGCCGGGAGGTCCGGGATGAGGGAGTCCAGACACCCAGCAGGGGGGTGGAGCCAGCGCCCAGGCGGCCTGGGGTGATCGACACCTGGCGGAGGAGAGCCGTTGACGATTCCTTCTCCCATTGACTCGCCAAGTGGTCACTCTGCCTCCTGGGAGGATGGTGGGGCCTCGATGTCGGGGCCGGCCGGGCCCGGGGTTAGGGTCGAGTTGAGGCCACGCGGCCTCGTGCTGCAGTGCCCCAAGATGGCGGCCGGGTCGATGTCGTGGGGTAGATGGTGACCCGGGCCAGCTGGGTCCGGAGCTGGTGTCTTGTAGTGGAGGGATTGCAGGGTACTTCGGGTGGTCGTTTGTGGACTCTGGCTGGGGATGCAGGGAGAGCCAGGGTCCTGGTCCCATTGCGGGGAGGGGGGACAGCTCGAACATGCGGCCTGTCCAACACATTCTGATGAGCTCTCCTGGAGGCATTGGTCTTCTAGGATGCACGCTTCTCTGGTGCCCCTTCTTAGACTAGTATCATTGCATGCCAGCGCAGACATTCTGATGAGCTCTCCTGGAGGCATTGGTCTTCTAGGGTGCACGCTTCTCTGGTGCCCCTTCTTAGACTAGTATCCTTGCATACCAGCGCAGACATTCTGATGTGCTCCCCTGGAGGCATTGGTCTTCTAGGGTGCACGCTTCTCTGGTGCCCCTTCTTAGACTAGTATCCTTGCTAGCCAGCGCAGACATTCTGATGTGCTCCCCTGGAGGCATTGGTCTTCTAGGGTGCACGCTTCTCTGGTGCCCCTTCTTAGACTAGTATCCTTGCTAGCCAGCGCAGACATTCTGATGTGCTCCCCTGGAGGCATTGGTCTTCTAGGGTGCACACTTCTCTGGTGCCCCTTCTTAGACTAGTATCCTAGCTAGCCAGCGCAGACATTCTGGTGTGCTTCCCTGGAGGCATTGGTCTTCTGAGGAGCACGCTTCTCCTGTGCCCTTGCTTAGGCTAGTATCCTTGCTAGCCAGCGCAGACATTCTGATGTGCTCCCTTGGAGGCATTGGTCTTCTAGGGTGCACGCTTCTCTGGTGCCCCTTCTTAGACTAGTATCATTGCATGCCAGCGCAGACATTCTGATGTGCTCTCTTGGAGGCATTGGTCTTCTAGGGTGCACGCTTCTCTGGTGCCCCTTCTTAGACTAGTATCCTTGCATGCCAGCGCAGACATTCTGGTGTGCTTCCCTGGAGGCATTGGTCTTCTGAGGAGCACGCTTCTCCTATGCCCTTGCTTAGGCTAGTATCCTTGCTAGCCAGCGCAGACATTCTGAAGTGCTCCCTTGGAGGCATTGGTCTTCTAGGGTGCACGCTTCTCTGGTGCCCCTTCTTAGACTAGTATCATTGCATGCCAGTGCAGACATTCTGATGTGCTCTCTTGGAGGCATTGGTATTCTAGGGTGCACGCTTCTCTGGTGCCCCTTCTTAGACTAGTATCCTTGCATGCCAGCGCAGCCATTCGGATATACTCCCCTGGAGGCATTGGTCTTCTAGGGTGCACGCTTCTCTGGTGCCCCTTCTTAGACTAGTATCCTTGCATGCCAGCGCGGACATTCTGATGTGCTCTCTTGGAGGCATTGGTCTTCTAGGATGCACGCTTCTCTGGTGCCCCTTCTTAGACTAGTATCCTTGCTAGCCAGCGCAGACATTCTGATGTGCTCCCCTGGAGGCATTGGTCTTCTGAGGAGCACGCTTCTCCTGTGCCCTTGCTTAGGCTAGTATCCTTGCTAGCCAGCGCAGACATTCTGATGTGCTCCCTTGGAGGCATTGGTCTTCTAGGGTGCACGCTTCTCTGGTGCCCCTTCTTAGACTAGTATCATTGCATGCCAGCGCAGACATTCTGATGTGCTCTCTTGGAGGCATTGGTCTTCTAGGGTGCACGCTTCTCTGGTGCCCCTTCTTAGACTAGTATCCTTGCATGCCAGCGCAGACATTCTGGTGTGCTTCCCTGGAGGCATTGGTCTTCTGAGGAGCACGCTTCTCCTGTGCCCTTGCTTAGGCTAGTATCCTTGCTAGCCAGCGCAGACATTCTGATGTGCTCCCTTGGAGGCATTGGTCTTCTAGGGTGCACGCTTCTCTGGTGCCCCTTCTTAGACTAGTATCATTGCATGCCAGCGCAGAGATTCTGATGTGCTCTCTTGGAGGCATTGGTCTTCTAGGGTGCACGCTTCTCTGGTGCCCCTTCTTAGACTAGTATCCTTGCTAGCCAGCCCAGACATTCTGATGTGCTCCCCTGGAGGCATTGGTCTTCTAGGGTGCACGCTTCTCTGGTGCCCCTTCTTAGACTAGTATCCTTGCATGCCAGCGCAGACATTCTGGTGTGCTTCCCTGGAGGCATTGGTCTTCTAGGGTGCATGCTTCTCTGGTGCCCCTTCTTAGACTAGTATCCTTGCATGCCAGCGCAGCCATTCTGATGTGCTCCCTTGGAGGCATTGGTCTTCTAGGGTGCACGCTTCTCTAGTGCCCCTTCTTAGACTAGTATCCTTGCATGCCAGCGCAGACATTCTGATGTGCTCCCCTGGAGGCATTGGTCTTCTAGGGTGCACGCTTCTCTTGTGCCCCTTCTTAGACTAGTATCCTAGCTAGCCAGCGCAGACATTCTGGTGTGCTTCCCTGGAGGCATTGGTCTTCTGAGGAGCACGCTTCTCCTGTGCCCTTGCTTAGGCTAGTATCCTTGCTAGCCAGCGCAGACATTCTGATGTGCTCCCTTGGAGGCATTGGTCTTCTAGGGTGCACGCTTCTCTGGTGCCCCTTCTTAGACTAGTATCATTGCATGCCAGCGCAGACATTCTGATGTGCTCTCTTGGAGGCATTGGTCTTCTAGGGTGCACGCTTCTCTGGTGCCCCTTCTTAGACTAGTATCCTTGCATGCCAGCGCAGACATTCTGATGAGCTCTCCTGGAGGCATTGGTCTTCTAGGGTGCACGCTTCTCTGGTGCCCCTTCTTAGACTAGTATCCAAGCATGCCAGCGCAGACATTCTGATGAGCTCTCCTGGAGGCATTGGTCTTCTAGGGTGCACGCTTCTCTGGTGCCCCTTCTTAGACTAGTATCCTTGCATACCAGCGCAGACATTCTGATGAGCTCTCTTGGAGGCATTGGTCTTCTAGGATGCACGCTTCTCTGGTGCCCCTTCTTAGACTAGTATCATTGCATGCCAGCACAGACATTCTGATGAGCTCTCCTGGAGGCATTGGTCTTCTAGGGTGCACGCTTCTCTGGTGCCCCTTCTTAGAATAGTATCCTTGCATACCAGCGCAGACATTCTGATGTGTTCCCCTGGAGGCATTGGTCTTCTAGGGTGCACGCTTCTCTGGTGCCCCTTCTTAGACTAGTATCCTTGCTAGCCAGCGCAGACATTCTGATGTGCTCCCCTGGAGGCATTGGTCTTCTAGGGTGCACGCTTCTCTGGTGCCCCTTCTTAGACTAGTATCCTTGCTAGCCAGCGCAGACATTCTGATGTGCTCCCCTGGAGGCATTGGTCTTCTAGGGTGCACGCTTCTCTGGTGCCCCTTCTTAGACTAGTATCCTTGCTAGCCAGCGCAGACATTCTGATGTGCTCCCTTGGAGGCATTGGTCTTCTAGGGTGCACGCTTCTCTGGTGCCCCTTCTTAGACTAGTATCATTGCATGCCAGCGCAGACATTCTGATGTGCTCTCTTGGAGGCATTGGTCTTCTAGGGTGCATGCTTCTCTGGTGCCCCTTCTTAGACTAGTATCCTTGCATGCCAGCGCAGACATTCTGGTGTGC
Organism: Lissotriton helveticus; assembly: GCF_964261635.1. Taxonomy (NCBI): domain Eukaryota; kingdom Metazoa; phylum Chordata; class Amphibia; order Caudata; family Salamandridae; genus Lissotriton; species Lissotriton helveticus. The sequence goes on from NC_136064.1 coordinate 67,042,651, forward strand.
TTCCCTGGAGGCATTGGTCTTCTGAGGAGCACGCTTCTCCTGTGCCCTTGCTTAGGCTAGTATCCTTGCTAGCCAGCGCAGACATTCTGATGTGCTCCCTTGGAGGCATTGGTCTTCTAGGGTGCACGCTTCTCTGGTGCCCCTTCTTAGACTAGTATCATTGCATGCCAGCGCAGACATTCTGATGTGCTCTCTAGGAGGCATTGGTCTTCTAGGGTGCACGCTTCTCTGGTGCCCCTTCTTAGACTAGTATCCTTGCATGCCAGCGCAGCCATTCTGATATACTCCCCTGGAGGCATTGGTCTTCTAGGGTGCACGCTTCTCTGGTGCCCCTTCTTAGACTAGTATCCTTGCATGCCAGCGCAGACATTCTGATGTGCTCTCTTGGAGGCATTGGTCTTCTGAGGAGCACACTTCTCTGGTGCCCCTTCTTAGACTAGTATCCTTGCATGCCAGCGCAGACATTCTGATGTGCTCCCCTGGAGGCATTGGTCTTCTATGGTGTACACTTCTCTTGTGCCCTTCTTAGACTAGTATCCTTGCTAGCCAGTGCAGACATTCTGATGTGCTCCCCTGGAGGCATTGGTCTTCTAGGGTGCACACTTCTCTTGTGCCCCTTCTTAGACTAGTATCCTTGCTAGCCAGCGCAGACATTCTGATGAGCTCTCCTGGAGGCATTGGTCTTCTAGGGTGCACGCTTCTCTGGTGCCCCTTCTTAGACTAGTATCCTAGCATGCCAGCGCAGACATTCTGATGAGCTCTCCTGGAGGCATTGGTCTTCTAGGGTGCACGCTTCTCTGGTGCCCCTTCTTAGACTAGTATCCTTGCATACCAGCGCAGACATTCTGATGAGCTCTCCTGGAGGCATTGGTCTTCTAGGATGCACGCTTCTCTGGTGCCCCTTCTTAGACTAGTATCATTGCATGCCAGCGCAGACATTCTGATGAGCTCTCCTGGTGGCATTGGTCTTCTAGGGTGCACGCTTCTCTGGTGCCCCTTCTTAGACTAGTATCCTTGCATACCAGCGCAGACATTCTGATGTGCTCCCCTGGAGGCATTGGTCTTCTAGGGTGCACGCTTCTCTGGTGCCCCTTCTTAGACTAGTATCCTTGCTAGCCAGCGCAGACATTCTGATGTGCTCCCCTGGAGGCATTGGTCTTCTAGGGTGCACGCTTCTCTGGTGCCCCTTCTTATACTAGTATCCTTGCTAGCCAGCGCAGACATTCTGATGTGCTCCCCTGGAGGCATTGGTCTTCTAGGGTGCACACTTCTCTGGTGCCCCTTCTTAGACTAGTATCCTAGCTAGCCAGCGCAGACATTCTGGTGTGCTTCCCTGGAGGCATTGGTCTTCTGAGGAGCACGCTTCTCCTGTGCCCTTGCTTAGGCTAGTATCCTTGCTAGCCAGCGCAGACATTCTGATGTGCTCCCTTGGAGGCATTGGTCTTCTAGGGTGCACGCTTCTCTGGTGCCCCTTCTTAGACTAGTATCATTGCATGCCAGCGCAGACATTCTGATGTGCTCTCTTGGAGGCATTGGTCTTCTAGGGTGCACGCTTCTCTGGTGCCCCTTCTTAGACTAGTATCCTTGCATGCCAGCGCAGACATTCTGGTGTGCTTCCCTGGAGGCATTGGTCTTCTGAGGAGCACGCTTCTCCTATGCCCTTGCTTAGGCTAGTATCCTTGCTAGCCAGCGCAGACATTCTGATGTGCTCCCTTGGAGGCATTGGTCTTCTAGGGTGCACGCTTCTCTGGTGCCCCTTCTTAGACTAGTATCATTGCATGCCAGTGCAGACATTCTGATGTGCTCTCTTGGAGGCATTGGTATTCTAGGGTGCACGCTTCTCTGGTGCCCCTTCTTAGACTAGTATCCTTGCATGCCAGCGCAGCCATTCGGATATACTCCCCTGGAGGCATTGGTCTTCTAGGGTGCACGCTTCTCTGGTGCCCCTTCTTAGACTAGTATCCTTGCATGCCAGCGCGGACATTCTGATGTGCTCTCTTGGAGGCATTGGTCTTCTAGGATGCACGCTTCTCTGGTGCCCCTTCTTAGACTAGTATCCTTGCTAGCCAGCGCAGACATTCTGATGTGCTCCCCTGGAGGCATTGGTCTTCTGAGGAGCACGCTTCTCCTGTGCCCTTGCTTAGGCTAGTATCCTTGCTAGCCAGCGCAGACATTCTGATGTGCTCCCTTGGAGGCATTGGTCTTCTAGGGTGCACGCTTCTCTGGTGCCCCTTCTTAGACTAGTATCATTGCATGCCAGCGCAGACATTCTGATGTGCTCTCTTGGAGGCATTGGTCTTCTAGGGTGCACGCTTCTCTGGTGCCCCTTCTTAGACTAGTATCCTTGCATGCCAGCGCAGACATTCTGGTGTGCTTCCCTGGAGGCATTGGTCTTCTGAGGAGCACGCTTCTCCTGTGCCCTTGCTTAGGCTAGTATCCTTGCTAGCCAGCGCAGACATTCTGATGTGCTCCCTTGGAGGCATTGGTCTTCTAGGGTGCACGCTTCTCTGGTGCCCCTTCTTAGACTAGTATCATTGCATGCCAGCGCAGAGATTCTGATGTGCTCTCTTGGAGGCATTGGTCTTCTAGGGTGCACGCTTCTCTGGTGCCCCTTCTTAGACTAGTATCCTTGCTAGCCAGCCCAGACATTCTGATGTGCTCCCCTGGAGGCATTGGTCTTCTAGGGTGCACGCTTCTCTGGTGCCCCTTCTTAGACTAGTATCCTTGCATGCCAGCGCAGCCATTCTGATGTGCTCCCTTGGAGGCATTGGTCTTCTAGGGTGCACGCTTCTCTAGTGCCCCTTCTTAGACTAGTATCCTTGCATGCCAGCGCAGACATTCTGATGTGCTCCCCTGGAGGCATTGGTCTTCTAGGGTGCACACTTCTCTTGTGCCCCTTCTTAGACTAGTATCCTAGCTAGCCAGCGCAGACATTCTGGTGTGCTTCCCTGGAGGCATTGGTCTTCTGAGGAGCACGCTTCTCCTGTGCCCTTGCTTAGGCTAGTATCCTTGCTAGCCAGCGCAGACATTCTGATGTGCTCCCTTGGAGGCATTGGTCTTCTAGGGTGCACGCTTCTCTGGTGCCCCTTCTTAGACTAGTATCATTGCATGCCAGCGCAGACATTCTGATGTGCTCTCTTGGAGGCATTGGTCTTCTAGGGTGCACGCTTCTCTGGTGCCCCTTCTTAGACTAGTATCCTTGCATGCCAGCGCAGACATTCTGATGAGCTCTCCTGGAGGCATTGGTCTTCTAGGGTGCACGCTTCTCTGGTGCCCCTTCTTAGACTAGTATCCAAGCATGCCAGCGCAGACATTCTGATGAGCTCTCCTGGAGGCATTGGTCTTCTAGGGTGCACGCTTCTCTGGTGCCCCTTCTTAGACTAGTATCCTTGCATACCAGCGCAGACATTCTGATGAGCTCTCTTGGAGGCATTGGTCTTCTAGGATGCACGCTTCTCTGGTGCCCCTTCTTAGACTAGTATCATTGCATGCCAGCACAGACATTCTGATGAGCTCTCCTGGAGGCATTGGTCTTCTAGGGTGCACGCTTCTCTGGTGCCCCTTCTTAGAATAGTATCCTTGCATACCAGCGCAGACATTCTGATGTGTTCCCCTGGAGGCATTGGTCTTCTAGGGTGCACGCTTCTCTGGTGCCCCTTCTTAGACTAGTATCCTTGCTAGCCAGCGCAGACATTCTGATGTGCTCCCCTGGAGGCATTGGTCTTCTAGGGTGCACGCTTCTCTGGTGCCCCTTCTTAGACTAGTATCCTTGCTAGCCAGCGCAGACATTCTGATGTGCTCCCCTGGAGGCATTGGTCTTCTAGGGTGCACGCTTCTCTGGTGCCCCTTCTTAGACTAGTATCCTTGCTAGCCAGCGCAGACATTCTGATGAGCTCTCCAGGAGGCATTGGTCTTCTAGGGTGCACGCTTCTCTGGTGCCCCTTCTTACACTAGTATCCTTGCATGCCAGCGCAGACATTCTGATGTGCTCCCCTGGAGGCATTGGTCTTCTAGGGTGCACGCTTCTCTGGTGCCCCTTCTTAGACTAGTATCCTTGCTAGCCAGCGCAGACATTCTGATGAGCTCTCCTGGAGGCATTGGTCTTCTAGGGTGCATGCTTCTCTGGTGCCCCTTCTTAGACTAGTATCCTTGCATGCCAGCGCAGACATTCTGATGTGCTCCCCTGGAGGCATTGGTCTTCTAGGGTGCACGCTTCTCTGGTGCCCCTTCTTAGACTAGTATCCTTGCATGCCAGCACAGACATTCTGATGTGCTCCCCTGGAGGCATTGGTCTTCTAGGGTGCACGCTTCTCTGGTGCCCTTCTTAGACTAGTATCCTTGCTAGCCAGCGCAGACATTCTGATGTGCTCCCCTGGAGGCATTGGTCTTCTAGGGTGCACGCTTCTCTGGTGCCCCTTCTTAGACTAGTATCCTTGATAGCAAGCGCAGACATTCTGATGTGCTCCCCTGGAGGCATTGGTCTTCTAGGGTGCAAGCTTCTCTGGTGCCCTTCTTAGACTAGTATCCTTGCTAGCCAGCGCAGACATTCTGATGAGCTCTCCTGGAGGCATTGGTCTTCTAGGGTGCACGCTTCTCTGGTGCCCTTCTTAGACTAGTATCATTGCATGCCAGCGCAGACATTCTGATGTGCTCCCCTGGAGGCATTGGTCTTCTAGGGTGCACGCTTCTCTGGTGCCCCTTCTTAGACTAGGATCCTTGCATGCCAGTGCAGACATTCTGATGTGCTCCCCTGGAGGCATTGGTCTTCTAGGGTGCACACTTCTCTGGTGCCCCTTCTTAGACTAGTATCCTAGCTAGCCAGCGCAGACATTCTGGTGTGCTTCCCTGGAGGCATTGGTCTTCTGAGGAGCACGCTTCTCCTGTGCCCTTGCTTAGGCTAGTATCCTTGCTAGCCAGCGCAGACATTCTGATGTGCTCCCTTGGAGGCATTGGTCTTCTAGGGTGCACGCTTCTCTGGTGCCCCTTCTTAGACTAGTATCATTGCATGCCAGCGCAGACATTCTGATGTGCTCTCTTGGAGGCATTGGTCTTCTAGGGTGCACGCTTCTCTGGTGCCCCTTCTTAGACTAGTATCCTTGCATGCCAGCGCAGACATTCTGGTGTGCTTCCCTGGAGGCATTGGTCTTCTGAGGAGCACCCTTCTCCTATGCCCTTGCTTAGGCTAGTATCCTTGCTAGCCAGCGCAGACATTCTGATGTGCTCCCTTGGAGGCATTGGTCTATTAGGGTGCACGCTTCTCTGGTGCCCCTTCTTAGACTAGTATCATTGCATGCCAGTGCAGACATTCTGATGTGCTCTCTTGGAGGCATTGGTATTCTAGGGTGCACGCTTCTCTGGTGCCCCTTCTTAGACTAGTATCCTTGCATGCCAGCGCAGCCATTCGGATATACTCCCCTGGAGGCATTGGTCTTCTAGGGTGCACGCTTCTCTGGTGCCCCTTCTTAGACTAGTATCCTTGCATGCCAGCGCGGACATTCTGATGTGCTCTCTTGGAGGCATTGGTCTTCTAGGATGCACGCTTCTCTGGTGCCCCTTCTTAGACTAGTATCCTTGCTAGCCAGCGCAGACATTCTGATGTGCTCCCCTGGAGGCATTGGTCTTCTGAGGAGCACGCTTCTCCTGTGCCCTTGCTTAGGCTAGTATCCTTGCTAGCCAGCGCAGACATTCTGATGTGCTCCCTTGGAGGCATTGGTCTTCTAGGGTGCACGCTTCTCTGGTGCCCCTTCTTAGACTAGTATCATTGCATGCCAGCGCAGACATTCTGATGTGCTCTCTTGGAGGCATTGGTCTTCTAGGGTGCACGCTTCTCTGGTGCCCCTTCTTAGACTAGTATCCTTGCATGCCAGCGCAGACATTCTGGTGTGCTTCCCTGGAGGCATTGGTCTTCTGAGGAGCACGCTTCTCCTGTGCCCTTGCTTAGGCTAGTATCCTTGCTAGCCAGCGCAGACATTCTGATGTGCTCCCTTGGAGGCATTGGTCTTCTAGGGTGCACGCTTCTCTGGTGCCCCTTCTTAGACTAGTATCATTGCATGCCAGCGCAGAGATTCTGATGTGCTCTCTTGGAGGCATTGGTCTTCTAGGGTGCACGCTTCTCTGGTGCCCCTTCTTAGACTAGTATCCTTGCTAGCCAGCCCAGACATTCTGATGTGCTCCCCTGGAGGCATTGGTCTTCTAGGGTGCACGCTTCTCTGGTGCCCCTTCTTAGACTAGTATCCTTGCATGCCAGCGCAGACATTCTGGTGTGCTTCCCTGGAGGCATTGGTCTTCTAGGGTGCATGCTTCTCTGGTGCCCCTTCTTAGACTAGTATCCTTGCATGCCAGCGCAGCCATTCTGATGTGCTCCCTTGGAGGCATTGGTCTTCTAGGGTGCACGCTTCTCTAGTGCCCCTTCTTAGACTAGTATCCTTGCATGCCAGCGCAGACATTCTGATGTGCTCCCCTGGAGGCATTGGTCTTCTAGGGTGCACGCTTCTCTTGTGCCCCTTCCTAGACTAGTATCCTAGCTAGCCAGCGCAGACATTCTGGTGTGCTTCCCTGGAGGCATTGGTCTTCTGAGGAGCACGCTTCTCCTGTGCCCTTGCTTAGGCTAGTATCTTTGCTAGCCAGCGCAGACATTCTGATGTGCTCCCTTGGAGGCATTGGTCTTCTAGGGTGCACGCTTCTCTGGTGCCCCTTCTTAGACTAGTATCATTGCATGCCAGCGCAGACATTCTGATGTGCTCTCTTGGAGGCATTGGTCTTCTAGGGTGCACGCTTCTCTGGTGCCCCTTCTTAGACTAGTATCCTTGCATGCCAGCGCAGACATTCTGATGAGCTCTCCTGGAGGCATTGGTCTTCTAGGGTGCACGCTTCTCTGGTGCCCCTTCTTAGAAAAGTATCCAAGCATGCCAGCGCAGACATTCTGATGAGCTCTCCTGGAGGCATTGGTCTTCTAGGGTGCACGCTTCTCTGGTGCCCCTTCTTAGACTAGTATCCTTGCATACCAGCGCAGACATTCTGATGAGCTCTCTTGGAGGCATTGGTCTTCTAGGATGCACGCTTCTCTGGTGCCCCTTCTTAGACTAGTATCATTGCATGCCAGCACAGACATTCTGATGAGCTCTCCTGGAGGCATTGGTCTTCTAGGGTGCACGCTTCTCTGGTGCCCCTTCTTAGACTAGTATCCTTGCATACCAGCGCAGACATTCTGATGTGTTCCCCTGGAGGCATTGGTCTTCTAGGGTGCACGCTTCTCTGGTGCCCCTTCTTAGACTAGTATCCTTGCTAGCCAGCGCAGACATTCTGATGTGCTCCCCTGGAGGCATTGGTCTTCTAGGGTGCACGCTTCTCTGGTGCCCCTTCTTAGACTAGTATCCTTGCTAGCCAGCGCAGACATTCTGATGTGCTCCCCTGGAGGCATTGGTCTTCTAGGGTGCACGCTTCTCTGGTGCCCCTTCTTAGACTAGTATCCTTGCTAGCCAGCGCAGACATTCTGATGAGCTCTCCAGGAGGCATTGGTCTTCTAGGGTGCACGCTTCTCTGGTGCCCCTTCTTACACTAGTATCCTTGCATGCCAGCGCAGACATTCTGATGTGCTCCCCTGGAGGCATTGGTCTTCTAGGGTGCACGCTTCTCTGGTGCCCCTTCTTAGACTAGTATCCTTGCTAGCCAGCGCAGACATTCTGATGAGCTCTCCTGGAGGCATTGGTCTTCTAGGGTGCATGCTTCTCTGGTGCCCCTTCTTAGACTAGTATCCTTGCATGCCAGCGCAGACATTCTGATGTGCTCCCCTGGAGGCATTGGTCTTCTAGGGTGCACGCTTCTCTGGTGCCCCTTCTTAGACTAGTATCCTTGCATGCCAGCGCAGACATTCTGATGTGCTCCCCTGGAGGCATTGGTCTTCTAGGGTGCACGCTTCTCTGGTGCCCTTCTTAGACTAGTATCCTTGCTAGCCAGCGCAGACATTCTGATGTGCTCCCCTGGAGGCATTGGTCTTCTAGGGTGCACGCTTCTCTGGTGCCCCTTCTTAGACTAGTATCCTTGATAGCAAGCGCAGACATTCTGATGTGCTCCCCTGGAGGCATTGGTCTTCTAGGGTGCAAGCTTCTCTGGTGCCCTTCTTAGACTAGTATCCTTGCTAGCCAGCGCAGACATTCTGATGAGCTCTCCTGGAGGCATTGGTCTTCTAGGGTGCACGCTTCTCTGGTGCCCTTCTTAGACTAGTATCATTGCATGCCAGCGCAGACATTCTGATGTGCTCCCCTGGAGGCATTGGTCTTCTAGGGTGCACGCTTCTCTGGTGCCCCTTCTTAGACTAGGATCCTTGCATGCCAGCGCAGACATTCTGATGTGCTCCCCTGGAGGCATTGGTCTTCTAGGGTGCACGCTTCTCTGGTGCCCTTCTTAGACTAGTATCCTTGCTAGCCAGCGCAGACATTCTGATGTGCTCCCCTGGAGGCATTGGTCTTCTAGGGTGCACGCTTCTCTGGTGCCCCTTCTTAGACTAGTATCCTTGATAGCAAGCGCAGACATTCTGATGTGCTCCCCTGGAGGCATTGGTCTTCTAGAGTGCAAGCTTCTCTGGTGCCCTTCTTAGACTAGTATCCTTGCTAGCCAGCGCAGACATTCTGATGAGCTCTCCTGGAGGCATTGGTCTTCTAGGGTGCACGCTTCTCTGGTGCCCTTCTTAGACTAGTATCATTGCATGCCAGCGCAGACATTCTGATGTGCTCCCCTGGAGGCATTGGTCTTCTAGGGTGCACGCTTCTCTGGCGCCCCTTCTTAGACTAGTATCCTAGCTAGCCAGCGCAGACATTCTGGTGTGCTTCCCTGGAGGCATTGGTCTTCTGAGGAGCACGCTTCTCCTGTGCCCTTGCTTAGGCTAGTATCCTTGCTAGCCAGCGCAGACATTCTGATGTGCTCCCCTGGAGGCATTGGTCTTCAAGGGTGCACGCTTCTCTGGTGCCCCTTCTTAGACTAGTATCCTTGCATGCCAGCGCAGACATTCTGATGTGCTCCCCTGGAGGCATTGGTCTTCTAGGGTGCACGCTTCTCTGGTGCCCCTTCTTAGACTAGTATCCTAGCTAGCCAGCGCAGACATTCTGGTGTGCTTCCCTGGAGGCATTGGTCTTCTGAGGAGCACGCTTCTCCTGTGCCCTTGCTTAGGCTAGTATCCTTGCTAGCCAGCGCAGACATTCTGATGTGCTCCCTTGGAGGCATTGGTCTTCTAGGGTGCACGCTTCTCTGGTGCCCCTTCTTAGACTAGTATCATTGCATGCCAGCGCAGACATTCTGATGTGCTCTCTAGGAGGCATTGGTCTTCTAGGGTGCACGCTTCTCTGGTGCCCCTTCTTAGACTAGTATCCTTGCATGCCAGCGCAGCCATTCTGATATACTCCCCTGGAGGCATTGGTCTTCTAGGGTGCACGCTTCTCTGGTGCCCCTTCTTAGACTAGTATCCTTGCATGCCAGCACAGACATTCTGATGTGCTCTCTTGGAGGCATTGGTCTTCTGAGGAGCACACTTCTCTGGTGCCCCTTCTTAGACTAGTATCCTTGCATGCCAGCGCAGACATTCTGATGTGCTCCCTTGGAGGCATTGGTCTTCTAGGGTGCACGCTTCTCTGGTGCCCCTTCTTAGACTAGTATCATTGCATGCCAGCGCAGACATTCTGATGTGCTCTCTAGGAGGCATTGGTCTTCTAGGGTGCACGCTTCTCTGGTGCCCCTTCTTAGACTAGTATCCTTGCATGCCAGCGCAGCCATTCTGATATACTCCCCTGGAGGCATTGGTCTTCTAGGGTGCACGCTTCTCTGGTGCCCCTTCTTAGACTAGTATCCTTGCATGCCAGCACAGACATTCTGATGTGCTCTCTTGGAGGCATTGGTCTTCTGAGGAGCACACTTCTCTGGTGCCCCTTCTTAGACTAGTATCCTTGCATGCCAGCGCAGACATTCTGATGTGCTCCCCTGGAGGCATTGGTCTTCTATGGTGCACACTTCTCTTGTGCCCTTCTTAGACTAGTATCCTTGCTAGCCAGTGCAGACATTCTGATGTGCTCCCCTGGAGGCATTGGTCTTCTAGGGTGCACACTTCTCTGGTGCCCCTTCTTAGACTAGTATCCTTGCTAGCCAGCGCAGACATTCTGATGAGCTCTCCTGGAGGCATTGGTCTTCTAGGGTGCACGCTTCTCTGGTGCCCCTTCTTAGACTAGTATCCTAGCATGCCAGCGCAGACATTCTGATGAGCTCTCCTGGAGGCATTGGTCTTCTAGGGTGCACGCTTCTCTGGTGCCCCTTCTTAGACTAGTATCCTTGCATACCAGCGCAGACATTCTGATGAGCTCTCCTGGAGGCATTGGTATTCTAGGATGCACGCTTCTCTGGTGCCCCTTCTTAGACTAGTATCATTGCATGCCAGCGCAGACATTCTGATGAGCTCTCCTGGAGGCATTGGTCTTCTAGGGTGCACGCTTCTCTGGTGCCCCTTCTTAGACTAGTATCCTTGCATACCAGCGCAGACATTCTGATGTGCTCCCCTGGAGGCATTGGTCTTCTAGGGTGCACGCTTCTCTGGTGCCCCTTCTTAGACTAGTATCCTTGCTAGCCAGCGCAGACATTCTGATGTGCTCCCCTGGAGGCATTGGTCTTCTAGGGTGCACGCTTCTCTGGTGCCCCTTCTTAGACTAGTATCCTTGCTAGCCAGCGCAGACATTCTGATGTGCTCCCCTGGAGGCATTGGTCTTCTAGGGTGCACACTTCTCTGGTGCCCCTTCTTAGACTAGTATCCTAGCTAGCCAGCGCAGACATTCTGGTGTGCTTCCCTGGAGGCATTGGTCTTCTGAGGAGCACGCTTCTCCTGTGCCCTTGCTTAGGCTAGTATCCTTGCTAGCCAGCGCAGACATTCTGATGTGCTCCATTGGAGGCATTGGTCTTCTAGGGTGCACGCTTCTCTGGTGCCCCTTCTTAGACTAGTATCATTGCATGCCAGCGCAGACATTCTGATGTGCTCTCTTGGAGGCATTGGTCTTCTAGGGTGCACGCTTCTCTGGTGCCCCTTCTTAGACTAGTATCCTTGCATGCCAGCGCAGACATTCTGGTGTGCTTCCCTGGAGGCATTGGTCTTCTGAGGAGCACGCTTCTCCTGTGCCCTTGCTTAGGCTAGTATCCTTGCTAGCCAGCGCAGACATTCTGATGTGCTCCCTTGGAGGCATTGGTCTTCTAGGGTGCACGCTTCTCTGGTGCCCCTTCTTAGACTAGTATCATTGCATGCCAGCGCAGCCATTCGGATATACTCCCCTGGAGGCATTGGTCTTCTAGGGTGCACGCTTCTCTGGTGCCCCTTCTTAGACTAGTATCCTTGCATGCCAGCGCGGACATTCTGATGTGCTCTCTTGGAGGCATTGGTCTTCTGAGGAGCACACTTCTCTGGTGCCCCTTCTTAGACTAGTATCCTTGCATGCCAGCGCAGACACTCTGATGTGCTCCCCTGGAGGCATTGGTCTTCTATGGTGCACACTTCTCTTGTGCCCTTCTTAGACTAGTATCCTTGCATGCCAGCGCAGACATTCTGATGTGCTCTCCTGGAGGCATTGGTCTTCTAGGGTGCACGCTTCTCTGGTGCCCCTTCTTAGACTAGTATCCTTGCTAGCCAGCGCAGACATTCTGATGAGCTCTCCTGGAGGCATTATTCTTCCAGGGTGCACACTTCTCTGGTGCCCCTTCTTAGACTAGTATCCTTGCATGCCAGCGCAGACATTCTGATGTGCTCCCGTGGAGGCATTGGTCTTCTAGGGTGCACGCTTCTCTGGTGCCACTTCTTAGACTAGTATCCTTGCATGCCAGCGCAGACATTCTGATGAGCTCTCCTGGAGGCATTGGTCTTCTAGGGTGCACGCTTCTCTGGTGCCCCTTCTTAGACTAGTATCCTTGCATACCAGCGCAGACATTCTGATGTGCTCCCCTGGAGGCATTGGTCTTCTAGGGTGCACGCTTCTCTGGTGCCCCTTCTTAGACTAGTATCCTTGCATGCCAGCGCAGACATTCTGATGAGCTCTCCTGGAGGCATTGGTCTTCTAGGATGCACGCTTCTCTGGTGCCCCTTCTTAGACTAGTATCCTTGCTAGCCAGCGCAGACATTCTGATGTGCTCCCCTGGAGGCATTGGTCTTCTGAGGAGCACGCTTCTCCTGTGCCCTTGCTTAGGCTAGTATCCTTGCTAGCCAGCGCAGACATTCTGATGTGCTCCCTTGGAGGCATTGGTCTTCTAGGGTGCACGCTTCTCTGGTGCCCCTTCTTAGACTAGTATCATTGCATGCCAGCGCAGACATTCTGATGTGCTCTCTTGGAGGCATTGGTCTTCTAGGGTGCACGCTTCTCTGGTGCCCCTTCTTAGACTAGTATCCTTGCATGCCAGCGCAGACATTCTGGTGTGCTTCCCTGGAGGCATTGGTCTTCTGAGGAGCACGCTTCTCCTGTGCCCTTGCTTAGGCTAGTATCCTTGCTAGCCAGCGCAGACATTCTGATGTTCTCCCTTGGAGGCATTGGTCTTCTAGGGTGCACGCTTCTCTGGTGCCCCTTCTTAGACTAGTATCATTGCATGCCAGCGCAGAGATTCTGATGTGCTCTCTTGGAGGCATTGGTCTTCTAGGGTGCACGCTTCTCTGGTGCCCCTTCTTAGACTAGTATCCTTGCTAGCCAGCCCAGACATTCTGATGTGCTCCCCTGGAGGCATTGGTCTTCTAGGGTGCACGCTTCTCTGGTGCCCCTTCTTAGACTAGTATCCTTGCATGCCAGCGCAGACATTCTGGTGTGCTTCCCTGGAGGCATTGGTCTTCTAGGGTGCACGCTTCTCTGGTGCCCCTTCTTAGACTAGTATCCTTGCATGCCAGCGCAGCCATTCTGATGTGCTCCCTTGGAGGCATTGGTCTTCTAGGGTGCACGCTTCTCTAGTGCCCCTTCTTAGACTAGTATCCTTGCATGCCAGCGCAGACATTCTGATGTGCTCCCCTGGAGGCATTGGTCTTCTAGGGTGCACGCTTCTCTGGTGCCCCTTCTTAGACTAGTATCCTAGCTAGCCAGCGCAGACATTCTGGTGTGCTTCCCTGGAGGCATTGGTCTTCTGAGGAGCACGCTTCTCCTGTGCCCTTGCTTAGGCTAGTATCCTTGCTAGCCAGCGCAGGCATTCTGATGTGCTCCCTTGGAGGCATTGGTCTTCTAGGGTGCACGCTTCTCTGGTGCCCCTTCTTAGACTAGTATCATTGCATGCCAGCGCAGACATTCTGATGTGCTCTCTTGGAGGCATTGGTCTTCTAGGGTGCACGCTTCTCTTGTGCCCCTTCTTAGACTAGTATCCTTGCATGCCAGCGCAGACATTCTGGTGTGCTTCCCTGGAGGCATTGGTCTTCTGAGGAGCACGCTTCTCCTGTGCCCTTGCTTAGGCTAGTATCCTTGCCTACCAGCGCAGACATTCTGATGAGCTCTCTTGGAGACATTGGTCTTCTAGGATGCACGCTTCTCTGGTGCCCCTTCTTAGACTAGTATCATTGCATTCCAGCACAGACATTCTGATGAGCTCTCCTGGAGGCATTGGTCTTCTAGGGTGCACGCTTCTCTGGTGCCCCTTCTTAGACTAGTATCCTTGCATACCAGCGCAGACATTCTGATGTGTTCCCCTGGAGGCATTGGTCTTCTAGGGTGCACGCTTCTCTGGTGCCCCTTCTTAGACTAGTATCCTTGCTAGCCAGCGCAGACATTCTGATGTGCTCCCCTGGAGGCATTGGTCTTCTAGGGTGCACGCTTCTCTGGTGCCCCTTCTTAGACTAGTATCCTAGCTAGCCAGCGCAGACATTCTGGTGTGCTTCCCTGGAGGCATTGGTCTTCTGAGGAGCACGCTTCTCCTGTGCCCTTGCTTAGGCTAGTATCCTTGCTAGCCAGCGCAGACATTCTGATGTGCTCCCTTGGAGGCATTGGTCTTCTAGGGTGCACGCTTCTCTGGTGCCCCTTCTTAGACTAGTATCATTGCATGCCAGCGCAGACATTCTGATGTGCTCTGTTAGACGGACCGGGAGGGTCGGCCGAGGATAAGGGGAGAGGTCTCCGGGGAGATCCGTCTCCAGTGAATCGTACAGACAAGTAACTTCCCCCCCCCACAGACGGACACCACACAAGGATAAAGTTCAACGATACTTTATAGGCAATTCTTCAAGTACGGTAGAATGGTACAAGGAGGTCTGGACTCAGGGGTCCCCTCTATTCTGGTCTCTGTTTGGGAAAAGGGTAGCGGGACAGTCTTGTTACCAAAAAGATGGAAATAGCTCTCAATCCTCGAGCTCGGTGGTGTAGATGAACGGACCGCGGCTGAGCCAGCAGGTCCCGAGATGGATGAAGGAAGACGACGGTCCGCGGCAGAGCCAGCAGGTCCCGATGAAGGTGGTGGTTACAAACGGTCCGCGGCCACGCCAGCAGGTCCCGACGACGATGAAGGATAGGGTGGTTCCCAAAGCCGCGGCAGCGCCAGCAGGCAAGACGAGTGTGCACAAGACAGAGCTACGGCAGCGCCAGTAGTCCGTCAAGGAGGAGTTCTTCTTTGCGTCTCTCGACTCCAAGATACAACTCCCGTCCTGCTCTGGAGCTGCCCCAGTTATAGGGCTGGTGTGCTTTGATGTCCGGACCCTCGCACTTGGAGGTCGGGAGGTCCGGGATGAGGGAGTCCAGACACCCAGCAGGGGGGTGGAGCCAGCGCCCGGGGAGGCGATGGGCGAGCGGCACTTGGCGGGGGAGAGCCATCGACACCTCTTGCTCTCATTGACTGACCAAGTAGCCCGCTCACCTCCTGGGTGGATGTTGGTGCCGGAATGTCTGAGGCCTGGCCAGGCCCAGGGTTGAGGTCGATCGGGGGCCAGGCGGCCTCGTGGTGGAGTGTCCAAGATGGCGCCCAGGATGGGCGCGCAGGCCGGTAGTGGGTCGGCCTACGCGGTCAACAGGTTCGAGTGTAGGGGTCCCTGCGGGGACGGTGGACGTGCAATGGTGGTGTGTGGTACTTGCGTGGCTGGGCTCGGGCCTGGTTGGGCCGGGGGAGAGCGGCCCTTCATGTGGCCTGTCCAACATGCGTCCCCCCCAGCTGAAGGCGGGGAGAGTTACCCATCCTCTTGGGGACTCTTCTCGTCGAGGCGGAAGAACCGGGACAGGCCATCTGCGTTGGCGTGATCTGACCCAGGCCGGTGTTCAACTGTGAAGTCCATCCCTTGTAGGGAGATGGACCAGCGTAGTAACTTCGGGTTTTCCCCCCGCATCTGCATCAGCCACTGCAGGGGTCGGTGGTCGGTCTGTACCAGAAAGTGTGTGCCAAAAAGGTAGGGCCGGAGCTTCTTGAGGGCCCATACCACCGCGAAGGCCTCCCTCTCTATGGTGCTCCAGCGTTGTTCCCGTGGTAGGAGTCGCCGGCTGATGAAGGCCACCGGTTGATCACGGCCTTCGGTGTTCACTTGAGACAGGACTGCCCCAATGCCATGGTCGGAGGCATCCGTCTGGACGATGAACTCCCGGCTGTAGTCGGGGGCCTGGAGCACAGGGGCGGAGCACATGGCGGCTTTCAATTGTTCAAATGCAGCTTGACACTCTGGGGTCCAGTTGACTTTCTGGGGCTGATTTTTTGACGTGAGTTCTGTGAGGGGCCTCACGATAGTACCATAGTCTTTCACGAACCTTCGGTAATAGCCCGTGAGGCCCAGGAAGGCTCGTACCTCGGTCTGGGTGATGGGGGGCTGCCAGGACTGGATGGCGGCAATTTTTAGCTGCAGAGGGGCCACCAGGCCGCTTCCCACCTGGTGCCCGAGGTAGGTTACAGACCCTTGCCCAATTTGACACTTGCTGGCCTTGATCGTGAGGCCAGCTCGCTGAAGGGCTTGCAGCACTGCTCGGAGGTGGTGGAGGTGCTCGGACCAATGGTTGCTGTATACAGCGATGTCGTCTAGGTAGGCGGCGCTGAATCCTTCGAGCCCCGCCAGGACCTGATTGACGAGCCGTTGGAATGTTGCTGGGGCATTCTTCATGCCGAAGGGCATGACTGTGAAATGGTAATGGCCATCGGGAGTGGAAAAGGCAGAACGTTCTTGTGCCCGGGGTGTGAGGCCGATTTGCCAGTAGCCCGCCGTCAGGTCGAAGATACTGAGGTAGCGGGCAGCTCCCATGCGGTCGATTAGTTCATCTGCCCGGGGGATGGGATGTGCGTCTGTCCTGGTGACCGCATTCAAGCCCCGGTAGTCGACGCAGAACCGGAGTTCTGGTGTGGTGCCGGGGGCAGCTGCTTTGGGGACCAGTACTACAGGGCTGGCCCAGGGGCTGTCTGAGGGCTCGATGACCCCGAGCGTGAGCATTTTGGCTACTTCTTCCTGGATGCAGGCCCGTACCCGATCTGGCACGCGGTAGGCCCGGTGGCGGATAGGGGGGCTGTCCCCCGTGTCCACATCGTGCGTACACCAGGAAGTGACACCTGGGGTGAGGGAGAACAGGCTGGCGAATTGTGACAGGAGAACTCGGCACTCCTGGCGTTGCTCTCGGGTGAGGGCCTCTGAGAGTCGGACCCCATCTACGGAGCCGTCTTTCTCCCGAGTTCGTAGAAGGTCAGGGAGGGGCTCGGAGTCCTCTTCAGCCCCATTGTCTGTGGCCATCAGGAGGCTGAGTTCTGTCCGTACAAAGTGCGGTTTCAGTCTGTTAGCGTGGAGGACCCGGAGGGGGTTCCGGGAAGATTCCAAGTCGATGAGATAGGTAGCCGGACCCTTGCGCTCGACCACTTTGAAGGGCCCTGTCCACTTGTCTTGTAGGGCGCAGGGTTCGGTGGGGGACATCACCCATACCTGTTGCCCAGGTTCAAATTCGATGGAGGAGGCATTCCGGTCATACCACCTTTTCATGTCCTCTTGACTGGCCTCTAGGTGGGCTTTTGCTAGTTCTCGGAATCGCCGGGTCTGGTTGCGGAGGGTTAGGAGGTAGCGGAAAACATCTGGTGGGTTCTTTAGAGGGGGCATCTCCCAGCCTTCCTTGACTAGGCTGAGCGGCCCCCGCACGGGGTGTCCATATAGCAGTTCAAATGGGCTGAAGCCCAGGGACTTCTGGGGAACCTCTCGATAGGCGAAGAGGAGGCACGGCAGCAGCACATCCCACTGGCGACGGAGGGGCTCTTCCAACCCCCCGATCATCCCTTTGAGCGTGCGGTTGAACCGCTCAACGAGTCCGTTTCCTTGAGGGTGATAGGGGGTCGTGAACCGGTAGGTAACCCCGCACTGTTGCCAGAGAGACTTCATATATTTCGAAATAAAGTTCGTGCCTCTGTCACTGACGACCTCCCGGGGGAAGCCCACCCGGGAGAAGATCCCCATCAGAGCCCCGCCGACTACCGGGGCTGTCACAGTCCGCAGGGGAACAGCCTCCGGGTAGCGGGTGGCGTGGTCCACTAGCACCAGGATGAATCGATGGCCTTGTTTTGTGCGCGGGTCCAGGGGCCCTACGATATCGATTCCGACCCTCTCGAACGGGGTGGTGACCACGGGAAAAGGTTGCAGGGGGGCTTTCAGTTTGCGGCCGCTCTTTCCACTGGCTTGGCACGTGGGGCAAGATCGGCAATGCTGGTGTACATTGTCCCTCATTTTGGGCCAGAAGAAGTGGGTCACCAGGCGGCTATAGGTTTTGTCTTGACCCAGGTGTCCTGCCAGGGGGACATCGTGGGCCAGGTTTAGCAGAAAGTCTCTAAAACGGAGGGGTACCACTAGGACTCGGCTGGCCCCCAGCTCCGCGATTCTTTGCTCACTGTACAGCAGATCATTGTCCCAGTAGACCCAGTGAGTTCCGGAGGTATCCCCTGCGCTTTGGGCTAGCGCTTGCTGGCGGAGTCCCTCGAGGGAGGGACAGGTCTTTTGTTCTTGGCGAAATTGTTCTTGCGTGGGCCCCCCCTCTTGAGGCCACTGGTCGGGGTTAGCGAGGTCTGGAGGTTGAGCTGGTTCGGGGGGGACGTCATGGTCGGTGGTTTCGGCGGGGGCGACCGGAGGCGGTGGCGCCGGCCATTCGGGTTCCTCTGGGCGGGGGTTGGCACGGGCGGTCATGGACCGGGTGGTGACGCACGCCCAGTCCGGGACGCCCAACATCCCCAGGTGCTCTTTTCGTTCGACTGCTGCCCATGGAGAGCTTTCCAGGTCATTACCCAGGAGGCAGTCTACGGGGGCATCATCTCGGACCGTCACCTTCAACATGCCGGAGACCCCTCCCCATTCGAAGGGGACGCAGGCCATCCGACACAGACTTTCTGAGTTATCGGCTGAACGTACAGGGCAGAGAATGTTGGGTAAGTATTGTTCGGGGGTCACCAGGTGACAGCGGACGGCTGTTACACTGGCCCCAGTGTCACGAAGGGCTTCAGCCCGGCGTCCATTGATGCCCACCCATTGGCTGTACTTCTGGGTATTAGCGGGTAGGGGGACCCGCGGGACCATGTCTCTCCCCCCTAGGCAGGCGAGAGCCATGGCGGCTGGCTCCCATTCTTGGTGTTCCTGTTCATATTCTTCTTGTTCCTCTGAGATCTGTCCCTCCCCCAGGGCAGCAGCGGCTACTTGGCGGGGTCGTGGGCTCTGGTACTGGGGGCAGTTTGGGTCGTTTGCATAGTGTCCGACTCGTTGGCATCGATGGCAGGTACCATTGGCTCGATATCCCGGTCGCGCTGGGGTGCTGCCCCGGTTGGCCGGGGGGGTGGTGCTGGTAGTGGGGGTGACCGGAGCGTTGCTTCTTCCGCGTCCTTGGCCTCCTCCTCCTCGGGGACGGTGCTGACCATTGTTGTTCCGGTTCTGTTCGTAGGACCCATTTCGACCCACTCTGGTGATCTCCCACCGGTCAGCTTCGGCTGCGAGCTGCCGGGGATCCGTTAACTTGCTGTCGAGGAGGTGCTGGCGAAGTTCAATGAAGCAATTGTTCGACAGATGCTCCCATACCATAAGATTGAACAGTTGTTCGTAGGTTGTGACCTTGCTTCCTTTGATCCAGCCCTCGAAGGCTCGGCTAAAGTAATTGACATAGTCCACCCAAGTTGTACCCGGGATGCGGGTGCAGTCTCGGAACCTCTGACGGTACATCTCGGGTGTGAGGCCATAGCGGGTGAGGAGTGCAGCTTTCATATGGTCATAGGAGGTCATCTGGTGGTCCGGGAGTTGCAGCAGGGCGTCGCGGCCCTCATTGAGGAATCTCCCCCACAGACCGGCCCCCCAATCGCTTCTATCGATCCGGTGTGCAGTCATAGCGATTTCATAGGCCTTAAACCATTGCTGGATGTCGTCCTCTCGGAAGTATTCTCGAACGACATCCTTGGGGATGTGTACCTTCTTCTCTGTTGCCCCTGGAGTGTGGGGTTGCTCGGACACCCCTGCTTCTTTATTCTGTTTGCGTAGGTCGATTTCAGCTAGTTTCCGCTCATGTTCATATGCCAGTTTCTTTTCCTCGAGCTCCCTTTGTCTCTGTTTCTCCTCTCTTTCTTCTCGGAGACGCAGGTGCTCTAAGTTGATTTTCTGTTCGGCCAACTTCAGTTCAACGTCCATTTTGAGCCGGGCCATTTCCAGCTCGTGTAGTCGGGTTCTTTCTCGTTCCTGGATCTCGTCTGGCGAGAGACCCGTTCTTCGCTCTTCAGGGGCCATGGGGGTTTGTGCTGCGATGTTTTGATCGGGGGTTCCGGCAGCCCCGGTTTCTGCCCAAGATTCTAGGGCCTGCTTAAAGTCATCTTTGGTATTTAGTCCGGTGGTAGCGATACCTAATTCGATACAGAACTGTTTAAGTTCACGATGGCTGTACTCATCCAATTTCTCCATCTGGAATTTCTCCGTTGATCCGCTGTCTTTAGTTGACATCGTGATTCGCCGTGGGGTGAGCTACTCTCTGTACGGTTTATGCGGTGATTCGGATCGCGCCGCTGGCCACCAATGTTAGACGGACCGGGAGGGTCGGCCGAGGATAAGGGGAGAGGTCTCCGGGGAGATCCGTCTCCAGTGAATCGTACAGACAAGTAACTTCCCCCCCCCACAGACGGACACCACACAAGGATAAAGTTCAACGATACTTTATAGGCAATTCTTCAAGTACGGTAGAATGGTACAAGGAGGTCTGGACTCAGGGGTCCCCTCTATTCTGGTCTCTGTTTGGGAAAAGGGTAGCGGGACAGTCTTGTTACCAAAAAGATGGAAATAGCTCTCAATCCTCGAGCTCGGTGGTGTAGATGAACGGACCGCGGCTGAGCCAGCAGGTCCCGAGATGGATGAAGGAAGACGACGGTCCGCGGCAGAGCCAGCAGGTCCCGATGAAGGTGGTGGTTACAAACGGTCCGCGGCCACGCCAGCAGGTCCCGACGACGATGAAGGATAGGGTGGTTCCCAAAGCCGCGGCAGCGCCAGCAGGCAAGACGAGGGTGCACAAGACAGAGCTACGGCAGCGCCAGTAGTCCGTCAAGGAGGAGTTCTTCTTTGCGTCTCTCGACTCCAAGATACAACTCCCGTCCTGCTCTGGAGCTGCCCCAGTTATAGGGCTGGTGTGCTTTGATGTCCGGACCCTCGCACTTGGAGGTCGGGAGGTCCGGGATGAGGGAGTCCAGACACCCAGCAGGGGGGTGGAGCCAGCGCCCGGGGAGGCGATGGGCGAGCGGCACTTGGCGGGGGAGAGCCATCGACACCTCTTGCTCTCATTGACTGACCAAGTAGCCCGCTCACCTCCTGGGTGGATGTTGGTGCCGGAATGTCTGAGGCCTGGCCAGGCCCAGGGTTGAGGTCGATCGGGGGCCAGGCGGCCTCGTGGTGGAGTGTCCAAGATGGCGCCCAGGATGGGCGCCCAGGCCGGTAGTGGGTCGGCCTACGCGGTCAACAGGTTCGAGTGTAGGGGTCCCTGCGGGGACGGTGGACGTGCAATGGTGGTGTGTGGTACTTGCGTGGCTGGGCTCGGGCCTGGTTGGGCCGGGGGAGAGCGGCCCTTCATGTGGCCTGTCCAACATGCTCTCTTGGAGGCATTGGTCTTCTAGGGTGCACGCTTCTCTTGTGCCCCTTCTTAGACTAGTATCCTTACATGCCAGCGCAGACATTCTGGTGTGCTTCCCTGGAGGCATTGGTCTTCTGAGGAGCACGCTTCTCCTGTGCCCTTGCTTAGGCTAGTATCCTTGCTAGCCAGCGCAGACATTCTGATGTGCTCCCTTGGAGGCATTGGTCTTCTAGGGTGCACGCTTCTCTGGTGCCCCTTCTTAGACTAGTATCATTGCATGCCAGCGCAGACATTCTGATGTGCTCTCTTGGAGGCATTGGTATTCTAGGGTGCACGCTTCTCTGGTGCCCCTTCTTAGACTAGTATCCTTGCATGCCAGCGCAGCCATTCGGATATACTCCCCTGGAGGCATTGGTCTTCTAGGGTGCACGCTTCTCTGGTGCCCCTTCTTAGACTAGTATCCTTGCATGCCAGCGCAGACATTCTGATGTGCTCTCTTGGAGGCATGGTCTTCTGAGGAGCACACTTCTCTGGTGCCCCTTCTTAGACTAGTATCCTTGCATGCCAGCGCAGACATTCTGATGTGCTCCCCTGGAGGCATTGGTCTTCTATGGTGCACACTTCTCTTGTGCCCTTCTTAGACTAGTATCCTTGCTAGCCAGCGCAGACATTCTGATGTGCTCCCCTGGAGATATTGGTCTTCTAGGGTGCACGCTTCTCTGGTGCCCCTTCTTAGACTAGTATCCTTGCTAGCCAGCGCAGACATTCTGATGAGCTCTCCTGGAGGCATTGGTCTTCTAGGGTGCACGCTTCTCTGGTGCCCCTTCTTAGACTAGTATCCAAGCATGCCAGCGCAGACATTCTGGTGAGCTCTCCTGGAGGCATTGGTCTTCTAGGGTGCACGCTTCTCTGGTGCCCCTTCTTAGACTAGTATCCTTGCATACCAGCGCAGACATTCTGATGAGCTCTCTTGGAGGCATTGGTCTTCTAGGATGCACGCTTCTCTGGTGCCCCTTCTTAGACTAGTATCATTGCATGCCAGCACAGACATTCTGATGAGCTCTCCTGGAGGCATTGGTCTTCTAGGGTGCACGCTTCTCTGGTGCCCCTTCTTAGACTAGTATCCTTGCATACCAGCGCAGACATTCTGATGTGTTCCCCTGGAGGCATTGGTCTTCTAGGGTGCACGCTTCTCTGGTGCCCCTTCTTAAACTAGTATCCTTGCTAGCCAGCGCAGACATTCTGATGTGCTCCCCTGGAGGCATTGGTCTTCTAGGGTGCACGCTTCTCTGGTGCCCCTTCTTAGACTAGTATCCTTGCTAGCCAGCGCAGACATTCTGATGAGCTCTCCAGGAGGCATTGGTCTTCTAGGGTGCACGCTTCTCTGGTGCCCCTTCTTACACTAGTATCCTTGCATGCCAGCGCAGACATTCTGATGTGCTCCCCTGGAGGCATTGGTCTTCTAGGGTGCACGCTTCTCTGGTGCCCCTTCTTAGACTAGTATCCTTTCTAGCCAGCGCAGACATTCTGATGAGCTCTCCTGGAGGCATTGGTCTTCTAGGGTGCACGCTTCTCTGGTGCCCCTTCTTAGACTAGTATCCTTGCATGCCAGCGCAGACATTCTGATGTGCTCCCCTGGAGGCATTGGTCTTCTAGGGTGCACGCTTCTCTGGTGCCCCTTCTTAGACTAGTATCCTTGCATGCCAGCGCAGACATTCTGATGTGCTCCCCTGGAGGCATTGGTCTTCTAGGGTGCACGCTTCTCTGGTGCCCTTCTTAGACTAGTATCCTTGCTAGCCAGCGCAGACATTCTGATGTGCTCCCCTGGAGGCATTGGTCTTCTAGGGTGCACGCTTCTCTGGTGCCCCTTCTTAGACTAGTATCCTTGATAGCAAGCGCAGACATTCTGATGTGCTCCCCTGGAGGCATTGGTCTTCTAGGGTGCAAGCTTCTCTGGTGCCCTTCTTAGACTAGTATCCTTGCTAGCCAGCGCAGACATTCTGATGAGCTCTCCTGGAGGCATTGGTCTTCTAGGGTGCACGCTTCGCTGGTGCCCTTCTTAGACTAGTATCATTGCATGCCAGCGCAGACATTCTGATGTGCTCCCCTGGAGGCATTGGTCTTCTAGGGTGCACGCTTCTCTGGTGCCCCTTCTTAGACTAGTATCCTAGCTAGCCAGCGCAGACATTCTGGTGTGCTTCCCTGGAGGCATTGGTCTTCTGAGGAGCACGCTTCTCCTGTGCCCTTGCTTAGGCTAGTATCCTTGCTAGCCAGCGCAGACATTCTGATGTGCTCCCCTGGAGGCATTGGTCTTCTAGGGTGCACGCTTCTCTGGTGCCCCTTCTTAGACTAGTATCCTTGCATGCCAGCGCAGACATTCTGATGTGCTCCCCTGGAGGCATTGGTCTTCTAGGGTGCACGCTTCTCTGGTGCCCCTTCTTAGACTAGTATCCTAGCTAGCCAGCGCAGACATTCTGGTGTGCTTCCCTGGAGGCATTGGTCTTCTGAGGAGCACGCTTCTCCTGTGCCCTTGCTTAGGCTAGTATCCTTGCTAGCCAGCGCAGACATTCTGATGTGCTCCTTTGGAGGCATTGGTCTTCTAGGGTGCACGCTTCTCTGGTGCCCCTTCTTAGACTAGTATCATTGCATGCCAGCGCAGACATTCTGATGTGGTCTCTTGGAGGCATTGGTCTTCTAGGGTGCATGCTTCTCTGGTGCCCCTTCTTAGACTAGTATCATTGCATGCCAGCGCAGACATTCTGGTGTGCTTCCCTGGAGGCATTGGTCTTCTGAGGAGCACGCTTCTCCTGTGCAAATGCTTAGGCTAGTATCCTTGCTAGCCAGCGCAGACATTCTGATGTGCTCCCTTGGAGGCATTGGTCTTCTAGGGTGCACGCTTCTCTGGTGCCCCTTCTTAGACTAGTATCATTGCATGCCAGCGCAGACATTCTGAGGTGCTCTCTAGGAGGCATTGGTCTTCTAGGGTGCACGCTTCTCTGGTGCCCCTTCTTAGACTAGTATCCTTGCATGCCAGAGCAGACATTCTGATGTGCTCTCTTGGAGGCATTGGTCTTCTGAGGAGCACAGTTCTCTGGTGCCCCTTCTTAGACTAGTATCCTTGCATGCCAGCGCAGCCATTCTGATATACTCCCCTGGAGGCATTGGTCTTCTAGGGTGCACGCTTCTCTGGTTCCCCTTCTTAGACTAGTATCCTTGCATGCCAGAGCAGACATTCTGATGTGCTCTCTTGGAGGCATTGGTCTTCTGAGGAGCACAGTTCTCTGGTGCCCCTTCTTAGACTAGTATCCTTGCATGCCAGCGCAGACATTCTGATGTGCTCCCCTGGAGGCATTGGTCTTCTATGGTGCACACTTCTCTTGTGCCCTTCTAAGACTAGTATCCTTGCTAGCCAGTGCAGACATTCTGATGTGCTCCCCTGGAGGCATTGGTCTTCTAGGGTGCACACTTCTCTGGTGCCCCTTCTTAGACTAGTATCCTTGCTAGCCAGCGCAGACATTCTGATGAGCTCTCCTGGAGGCATTGGTCTTCTAGGGTGCACGCTTCTCTGGTGCCCCTTCTTAGACTAGTATCCTAGCATGCCAGCGCAGACATTCTGATGAGCTCTCCTGGAGGCATTGGTCTTCTAGGGTGCACGCTTCTCTGGTGCCCCTTCTTAGACTAGTATCCTTGCATACCAGCGCAGACATTCTGATGTGCTCCCCTGGAGGCATTGGTCTTCTAGGGTGCACGCTTCTCTGGTGCCCCTTCTTAGACTAGTATCCTTGCTAGCCAGCGCAGACATTCTGATGTGCTCCCCTGGAAGCATTGGTCTTCTAGGGTGCACGCTTCTCTGGTGCCCCTTCTTAGACTAGTATCCTTGCTAGCCAGCGCAGACATTCTGATGTGCTCCCCTGGAGGCATTGGTCTTCTAGGGTGCACACTTCTCTGGTGCCCCTTCTTAGACTAGTATCCTTGCTAGCCAGCGCAGACATTCTGATGAGCTCTCCAGGAGGCATTGGTCTTCTAGGGTGCACGCTTCTCTGGTGCCCCTTCTTACACTAGTATCCTTGCATGCCAGCGAAAGACATTCTGATGTGCTCCCCTGGAGGCATTGGTCTTCTAGGGTGCACGCTTCTCTGGTGCCCCTTCTTAGACTAGTATCCTTGCATGACAGCGCAGACATTCTGATGTGCTCCCCTGGAGGCATTGGTCTTCTAGGGTGTACGCTTCTCTGGTGCCCCTTCTTAGACTAGTATCCTTGCTAGCCAGCGCAGACATTCTGATGAGCTCTCCTGGAGGCATTGGTCTTCTAGGGTGCACGCTTCTCTGGTGCCCCTTCTTAGACTAGTATCCTTGCATGCCAGCGCAGACATTCGGATGTGCTCCCCTGGAGGCATTGGTCTTCTAGGGTGCACGCTTCTCTGGTGCCCCTTCTTAGACTAGTATCCTTGCATGCCAGCGCAGACATTCTGATGTGCTCCCCTGGAGGCATTGGTCTTATAGGGTGCACGCTTCTCTGGTGCCCTTCTTAGACTAGTATCCTTGCTAGCCAGCGCAGACATTCTGATGTGCTCCCCTGGAGGCATTGGTCTTCTAGGGTGCACGCTTCTCTGGTGCCCCTTCTTAGACTAGTATCCTTGATAGCAAGCGCAGACATTCTGATGTGCTCCCCTGGAGGCATTGGTCTTCTAGGGTGCAAGCTTCTCTGGTGCCCTTCTTAGACTAGTATCCTTGCTAGCCAGCGCGGACATTCTGATGAGCTCTCCTGGAGGCATTGGTCTTCTAGGATGCACGCTTCTCTGGTGCCCTTCTTAGACTAGTATCATTGCATGCCAGCGCAGACATTCTGATGTGCTCTCTTGGAGGCATTGGTCTTCTAGGGTGCACGCTTCTCTGGTGCCCCTTCTTAGACTAGTATCATTGCATGCCTGCGCAGACATTCTGATGAGCTCTCCTGGAGGCATTGGTCTTCTAGGATGCACGCTTCTCTGGTGCCCCTTCTTAGGCTAGTATTCTTGCCTTGCCAGCGCAGACATTCTGATGTGCTCCCCTGGAGGCATTGGTCTACTAGGGTGCACGCTTCTCTGGTGCCCCTTCTTAGACTAGTATCCTTGCTAGCCAGCGCAGACATTCTGATGTGCTCCCCTGGAGGCATTGGTCTTCTAGGGTGCACGCTTCTCTGGTGCCCCTTCTTAGACTAGTATCCTTGCATGCCAGCGCAGACATTCTGATGTGCTCTCTTGGAGGCAATGGTCTTCTAGGGTGCACGCTTCTCTGGTGCCCCTTCTTAGACTAGTATCCTTGCTAGCCAGCGCAGACATTCTGATGTGCTCTCTTGGAGGCATTGGTCTTCTAGGATGCACGCTTCTCTGGTGCCCCTTCTTAGACTAGTATCCTTGCATGCCAGCGCAGACATTCTGGTGTGCTTCCCTGGAGGCATTGGTCTTCTGAGGAGCACGCTTCTCCTGTGCCCTTGCTTAGGCTAGTATCCTTGCTAGCCAGCGCAGACATTCTGATGTGCTCCCTTGGAGGCATTGGTCTTCTAGGGTGCACGCTTCTCTGGTGCCCCTTCTTAGACTAGTATCATTGCATGCCAGCGCAGACATTCTGATGTGCTCTCTTGGAGGCATTGGTATTCTAGGGTGCACGTTTCTCTGGTGCCCCTTCTTAGACTAGTATCCTTGCATGCCAGCGCAGCCATTCGGATATACTCCCCTGGAGGCATTGGTCTTCTAGGGTGCACGCTTCTCTGGTGCCCCTTCTTAGACTAGTATCCTTGCATGCCAGCGCAGACATTCTGATGTGCTCTCTTGGAGGCATTGGTCTTCTGAGGAGCACACTTCTCTGGTGCCCCTTCTTAGACTAGTATCCTTGCATGCCAGCGCAGACATTCTGATGTGCTCCCCTGGAGGCATTGGTCTTCTATGGTGCACACTTCTCTTGTGCCCTTCTTAGACTAGTATCCTTGCTAGCCAGCGCAGACATTCTGTGTGCTCCCCTGGAGGCATTGGTCTTCTAGGGTGCACGCTTCTCTGGTGCCCCTTCTTAGACTAGTATCCTTGCTAGCCAGCGCAGACATTCTGATGAGCTCTCCTGGAGGCATTGGTCTTCTAGGGTGCACGCTTCTCTGGTGCCCCTTCTTAGACTAGTATCCAAGCATGCCAGCGCAGACATTCTGATGAGCTCTCCTGGAGGCATTGGTCTTCTAGGGTGCACACTTCTCTGGTGCCCCTTCTTAGACTAGTATCCTTGCATACCAGCGCAGACATTCTGATGAGCTCTCTTGGAGGCATTGGTCTTCTAGGATGCACGCTTCTCTGGTGCCCCTTCTTAGACTAGTATCATTGCATGCCAGCGCAGACATTCTGATGAGCTCTCCTGGAGGCATTGGTCTTCTAGGGTGCACGTTTCTCTGGTGCCCCTTCTTAGACTAGTATCCTTGCATACCAGCGCAGACATTCTGATGTGTTCCCCTGGAGGCATTGGTCTTCTAGGGTGCACGCTTCTCTGGTGCCCCTTCTTAGACTAGTATCCTTGCTAGCCAGCGCAGACATTCTGATGTGCTCCCCTGGAGGCATTGGTCTTCTAGGGTGCACGCTTCTCTGGTGCCCCTTCTTAGACTAGTATCCTTGCTAGCCAGCGCAGACATTCTGATGTGCTCCCCTGGAGGCATTGGTCTTCTAGGGTGCACGCTTCTCTGGTGCCCCTTCTTAGACTAGTATCCTTGCTAGCCAGCGCAGACATTCTGATGAGCTCTCCAGGAGGCATTGGTCTTCTAGGGTGCACGCTTCTCTGGTGCCCCTTCTTACACTAGTATCCATGCATGCCAGCGCAGACATTCTGATGTGCTCCCCTGGAGGCATTGGTCTTCTAGGGTGCACGCTTCTCTGGTGCCCCTTCTTAGAATAGTATCCTTGCTAGCCAGCG
Source organism: Lissotriton helveticus (assembly GCF_964261635.1). Classification (NCBI taxonomy): domain Eukaryota; kingdom Metazoa; phylum Chordata; class Amphibia; order Caudata; family Salamandridae; genus Lissotriton; species Lissotriton helveticus. The sequence goes on from NC_136064.1 coordinate 67,070,574, forward strand.
CAGACATTCTGATGTGCTCCCCTGGAGGCATTGGTCTTCTAGGGTGCACGCTTCTCTGGTGCCCCTTCTTAGAATAGTATCCTTGCTAGCCCGCGCAGACATTCTGATGAGCTCTCCTGGAGGCATTGGTCTTCTAGGGTGCACGCTTCTCTGGTGCCCCTTCTTAGACTAGTATCCTTGCATGCCAGCGCAGACATTCTGATGTGCCCCCCTGGAGGCATTGGTCTTCTAGGGTGCACGCTTCTCTGGTGCCCCTTCTTAGACTAGTATCCTTGCATGCCAGCGCAGACATTCTGATGTGCTCCCCTGGAGGCATTGGTCTTCTAGGGTGCACGCTTCTCTGGTGCCCTTCTTAGACTAGTATCCTTGCTAGCCAGCGCAGACATTCTGATGTGCTCCCCTGGAGGCATTGGTCTTCTAGGGTGCACGCTTCTCTGGTGCCCCTTCTTAGACTAGTATCCTTGATAGCAAGCGCAGACATTCTGATGTGCTACCCTGGAGGCATTGGTCTTCTAGGGTGCAAGCTTCTCTGGTGCCCTTCTTAGACTAGTATCCTTGCTAGCCAGCGCAGACATTCTGATGAGCTCTCCTGGAGGCATTGGTCTTCTAGGGTGCACGCTTCTCTGGTGCCCTTCTTAGACTAGTATCATTGCATGCCAGCGCAGACATTCTGATGTGCTCCCCTGGAGGCATTGGTCTTCTAGGGTGCCCGCTTCTCTGGTGCCCCTTCTTAGACTAGTATCCTAGCTAGCCAGCGCAGACATTCTGGTGTGCTTCCCTGGAGGCATTGGTCTTCTGAGGAGCACGCTTCTCCTGTGCCCTTGCTTAGGCTAGTATCCTTGCTAGCCAGCGCAGACATTCTGATGTGCTACCCCTGGAAACATTGGTCTTCTAGGGTGCACGCTTCTCTGGTGCCCCTTCTTAGACTAGTATCCTTGCATGCCAGCGCAGACATTCTGATGTGCTCCCCTGGAGGCATTGGTCTTCTAGGGTGCACGCTTCTCTGGTGCCCCTTCTTAGACTAGTATCCTAGCTAGCCAGCGCAGACATTCTGGTGTGCTTCCCTGGAGGCATTGGTCTTCTGAGGAGCACGCTTCTCCTGTGCCCTTGCTTAGGCTAGTATCCTTGCTAGCCAGCGCAGACATTCTGATGTGCTCCCTTGGAGGCATTGGTCTTCTAGGGTGCACGCTTCTCTGGTGCCCCTTCTTAGACTAGTATCATTGCATGCCAGCGCAGACATTTTGATGTGCTCTCTTGGAGGCATTGGTCTTCTAGGGTGCACGCTTCTCTGGTGCCCCTTCTTAGACTAGTATCCTTGCATGCCAGCGCAGACATTCTGGTGTGCTTCCCTGGAGGCATTGGTCTTCTGAGGAGCACGCTTCTCCTGTGCCCTTGCTTAGGCTAGTATCCTTGCTAGCCAGCGCAGACATTCTGATGTGCTCCCTTGGAGGCATTGGTCTTCTAGGGTGCACGCTTCTCTGGTGCCCCTTCTTAGACTAGTATCATTGCATGCCAGCGCAGACATTCTGATGTGCTCTCTAGGAGGTATTGGTCTTCTAGGGTGCACGCTTCTCTGGTGCCCCTTCTTAGACTAGTATCCTTGCATGCCAGCGCAGCCATTCTGATATACTCCCCTGGAGGCATTGGTCTTCTAGGGTGCACGCTTCTCTGGTGCCCCTTCTTAGACTAGTATCCTTGCATGCCAGCGCAGACATTCTGATGTGCTCTCTTGGAGGCATTGGTCTTCTGAGGAGCACACTTCTCTGGTGCCCCTTCTTAGACTAGTATCCTTGCATGCCAGCGCAGACATTCTGATGTGCTCCCCTGGAGGCATTGGTCTTCTATGGTGCACACTTCTCTCGTGCCCTTCTTAGACTAGTATCCTTGCTAGCCAGTGCAGACCTTCTGATGTGCTCCCCTGGAGGCATTGGTCTTCTAGGGTGCACACTTCTCTGGTGCCCCTTCTTAGACTAGTATCCTTGCTAGCCAGCGCAAACATTCTGATGAGCTCTCCTGGAGGCATTGGTCTTCTAGGGTGCACGCTTCTCTGGTGCCCCTTCTTAGACTAGTATCCTAGCATGCCAGCACAGACATTCTGATGAGCTCTCCTGGAGGCATTGGTCTTCTAGGGTGCACGCTTCTCTGGTGCCCCTTCTTAGACTAGTATCCTTGCATACCAGCGCAGACATTCTGATGAGCTCTCCTGGAGGCATTGGTCTTCTAGGATGCACGCTTCTCTGGTGCCCCTTCTTAGACTAGTATCATTGCATGCCAGCGCAGGCATTCTGATGAGCTCTCCTGGAGGCATTGGTCTTCTAGGGTGCACGCTTCTCTGGTGCCCCTTCTTAGACTAGTATCCTTGCATACCAGCGCAGACATTCTGATGTGCTCCCCTGGAGGCATTGGTCTTCTAGGGTGCACGCTTCTCTGGTGCCCCTTCTTAGACTAGTATCCTTGCTAGCCAGCGCAGACATTCTGATGTGCTCCCCTGGAGGCATTGGTCTTCTAGGGTGCACGCTTCTCTGGTGCCCCTTCTTAGACTAGTATCCTTGCTAGCCAGCGCAGACATTCTGATGTGCTCCCCTGGAGGCATTGGTCTTCTAGGGTGCACACTTCTCTGGTGCCCCTTCTTAGACTAGTATCCTTGCTAGCCAGCGCAGACATTCTGATGAGCTCTCCAGGAGGCATTGGTCTTCTAGGGTGCACGCTTCTCTGGTGCCCCTTCTTACACTAGTATCCTTGCATGCCAGCGCAGACATTTAGATGTGCTCCCCTGGAGGCATTGGTCTTCTAGGGTGCACGCTTCTCTGGTGCCCCTTCTTAGACTAGTATCCTTGCATGACAGCGCAGACATTCTGATGTGCTCCCCTGGAGGCATTGGTCTTCTAGGGTGTACGCTTCTCTGGTGCCCCTTCTTAGACTAGTATCCTTGCTAGCCAGCGCAGACATTCTGATGAGCTCTCCTGGAGGCATTGGTCTTCTAGGGTGCACGATTCTCTGGTGCCCCTTCTTAGACTAGTATCCTTGCATGCCAGCGCAGACATTCTGATGTGCTCCCCTGGAGGCATTGGTCTTCTAGGGTGCACGCTTCTCTGGTGCCCCTTCTTAGACTAGTATCCTTGCATGCCAGCGCAGACATTCTGATGTGCTCTCTTGGAGGCATTGGTCTTCTGAGGAGAACACTTCTCTGGTGCCCCTTCTTAGACTAGTATCCTTGCATGCCAGCGCAGACATTCTGATGTGCTCCCCTGGAGGCATTGGTCTTCTATGGTGTACACTTCTCTTGTGCCCTTCTTAGACTAGTATCCTTGCTAGCCAGTGCAGACATTCTGATGTGCTCCCCTGGAGGCATTGGTCTTCTAGGGTGCACACTTCTCTGGTGCCCCATCTTAGACTAGTATCCTTGCTAGCCAGCGCAGACATTCTGATGAGCTCTCCTGGAGGCATTGGTCTTCTAGGGTGCACGCTTCTCTGGTGCCCCTTCTTAGACTAGTATCCTAGCATGCCAGCGCAGACATTCTGATGAGCTCTCCTGGAGGCATTGGTCTTCTAGGGTGCACGCTTCTCTGGTGCCCCTTCTTAGACTAGTATCCTTGCATACCAGCGCAGACATTCTGATGAGCTCTCCTGGAGGCATTGGTCTTCTAGGATGCACGCTTCTCTGGTACCCCTTCTTAGACTAGTATCATTGCATGCCAGCGCAGGCATTCTGATGAGCTCTCCTGGAGGCATTGGTCTTCTAGGGTGCACGCTTCTCTGGTGCCCCTTCTTAGACTAGTATCCTTGCATACCAGCGCAGACATTCTGATGTGCTCCCCTGGAGGCATTGGTCTTCTAGGGTGCACGCTTCTCTGGTGCCCCTTCTTAGACTAGTATCCTTGCTAGCCAGCGCAGACATTCTGATGTGCTCCCCTGGAGGCATTGGTCTTCTAGGGTGCACGCTTCTCTGGTGCCCCTTCTTAGACTAGTATCCTTGCTAGCCAGCGCAGACATTCTGATGTGCTCCCCTGGAGGCATTGGTCTTCTAGGGTGCACACTTCTCTGGTGCCCCTTCTTAGACTAGTATCCTTGCTAGCCAGCGCAGACATTCTGATGAGCTCTCCAGGAGGCATTGGTCTTCTAGGGTGCACGCTTCTCTGGTGCCCCTTCTTACACTAGTATCCTTGCATGCCAGCGCAGACATTCTGATGTGCTCCCCTGGAGGCATTGGTCTTCTGAGGAGCACGCTTCTCCTGTGCCCTTGCTTAGGCTAGTATCCTTGCTAGCCAGCGCAGACATTCTGATGTGCTCCCTTGGAGGCATTGGTCTTCTAGGGTGCACGCTTCTCTGGTGCCCCTTCTTAGACTAGTATCATTGCATGCCAGCGCAGACATTCTGATGTGCTCTCTTGGAGGCATTTGTCTTCTAGGGTGCACGCTTCTCTGGTGCCCCTTCTTAGACTAGTATCCTTGCATGCCAGCGCAGACATTCTGGTGTGCTTCCCTGGAGGCATTGGTCTTCTGAGGAGCACGCTTCTCCTATGCCCTTGCTTAGGCTAGTATCCTTGCTAGCCAGCGCAGACATTCTGATGTGCTCCCTTGGAGGCATTGGTCTTCTAGGGTGCACGCTTCTCTGGTGCCCCTTCTTAGACTAGTATCATTGCATGCCAGTGCAGACATTCTGATGTGCTCTCTTGGAGGCATTGGTATTCTAGGGTGCACGCTTCTCTGGTGCCCCTTCTTAGACTAGTATCCTTGCATGCCAGCGCAGCCATTCGGATATACTCCCCTGGAGGCATTGGTCTTCTAGGGTGCACGCTTCTCTGGTGCCCCTTCTTAGACTAGTATCCTTGCATGCCAGCGCGGACATTCTGATGTGCTCTCTTGGAGGCATTGGTCTTCTGAGGAGCACACTTCTCTGGTGCCCCTTCTTAGACTAGTATCCTTGCATGCCAGCGCAGACACTCTGATGTGCTCCCCTGGAGGCATTGGTCTTCTATGGTGCACACTTCTCTTGTGCCCTTCTTAGACTAGTATCCTTGCATGCCAGCGCAGACATTCTGATGTGCTCTCCTGGAGGCATTGGTCTTCTAGGGTGCACGCTTCTCTGGTGCCCCTTCTTAGACTAGTATCCTTGCTAGCCAGCGCAGACATTCTGATGAGCTCTCCTGGAGGCATTGGTCTTCCAGGGTGCACGCTTCTCTGGTGCCCCTTCTTAGACTAGTATCCTTGCATGCCAGCGCAGACATTCTGATGTGCTCCACTGGAGGCATTGGTCTTCTAGGATGCACGCTTCTCTGGTGCCACTTCTTAGACTAGTATCCTTGCATGCCAGCGCAGACATTCTGATGAGCTCTCCTGGAGGCATTGGTCTTCTAGGGTGCACGCTTCTCTGGTGCCCCTTCTTAGACTAGTATCCTTGCATACCAGCGCAGACATTCTGATGTGCTCCCCTGGAGGCATTGGTCTTCTAGGGTGCACGCTTCTCTGGTGCCCCTTCTTAGACTAGTATCCTTGCATGCCAGCGCAGACATTCTGATGAGCTCTCCTGGAGGCATTGGTCTTCTAGGATGCACGCTTCTCTGGTGCCCCTTCTTAGACTAGTATCCTTGCTAGCCAGCGCAGACATTCTGATGTGCTCCCCTGGAGGCATTTGTCTTCTGAGGAGCACGCTTCTCCTGTGCCCTTGCTTAGGCTAGTATCCTTGCTAGCCAGCGCAGACATTCTGATGTGCTCCCTTGGAGGCATTGGTCTTCTAGGGTGCACGCTTCTCTGGTGCCCCTTCTTAGACTAGTATCATTGCATGCCAGCGCAGACATTCTGATGTGCTCTCTTGGAGGCATTGGTCTTCTAGGGTGCACGCTTCTCTGGTGCCCCTTCTTAGACTAGTATCCTTGCATGCCAGCGCAGACATTCTGGTGTGCTTCCCTGGAGGCATTGGTCTTCTGAGGAGCACGCTTCTCCTGTGCCCTTGCTTAGGCTAGTATCCTTGCTAGCCAGCGCAGACATTCTGATGTGCTCCCTTGGAGGCATTGGTCTTCTAGGGTGCACACTTCTCTGGTGCCCCTTCTTAGACTAGTATCATTGCATGCCAGCGCAGAGATTCTGATGTGCTCTCTTGGAGGCATTGGTCTTCTAGGGTGCACGCTTCTCTGGTGCCCCTTCTTAGACTAGTATCCTTGCTAGCCAGCCCAGACATTCTGATGTGCTCCCCTGGAGGCATTGGTCTTCTAGGGTGCACGCTTCTCTGGTGCCCCTTCTTAGACTAGTATCCTTGCATGCCAGCGCAGACATTCTGGTGTGCTTCCCTGGAGGCATTGGTCTTCTAGGGTGCACGCTTCTCTGGTGCCCCTTCTTAGACTAGTATCCTTGCATGCCAGCGCAGACATTCTGATGTGCTCTCTTGGAGGCATTGGTCTTCTAGGGTGCACGCTTCTCTGGTGCCCCTTCTTAGACTAGTATCCTTGCATGCCAGCGCAGACATTCTGGTGTGCTTCCCTGGAGGCATTGGTCTTCTGAGGAGCACGCTTCTCCTATGCCCTTGCTTAGGCTAGTATCCTTGCTAGCCAGCGCAGACATTCTGATGTGCTCCCTTGGAGGCATTGGTCTTCTAGGTTGCACGCTTCTCTGGTGCCCCTTCTTAGACTAGTATCATTGCATGCCAGTGCAGACATTCTGATGTGCTCTCTTGGAGGCATTGGTACTCTAGGGTGCACGCTTCTCTGGTGCCCCTTCTTAGACTAGTATCCTTGCATGCCAGCGCAGCCATTCGGATATACTCCCCTGGAGGCATTGGTCTTCTAGGGTGCACGCTTCTCTGGTGCCCCTTCTTAGACTAGTATCCTTGCATGCCAGCGCGGACATTCTGATGTGCTCTCTTGGAGGCATTGGTCTTCTGAGGAGCACACTTCTCTGGTGCCCCTTCTTAGACTAGTATCCTTGCATGCCAGCGCAGACACTCTGATGTGCTCCCCTGGAGGCATTGGTCTTCTATGGTGCACACTTCTCTTGTGCCCTTCTTAGACTAGTATCCTTGCATGCCAGCGCAGACATTCTGATGTGCTCTCCTGGAGGCATTGGTCTTCTAGGGTGCACGCTTCTCTGGTGCCCCTTCTTAGACTAGTATCCTTGCTAGCCAGCGCAGACATTCTGATGAGCTCTCCTGGAGGCATTGGTCTTCCAGGGTGCACGCTTCTCTGGTGCCCCTTCTTAGACTAGTATCCTTGCATGCCAGCGCAGACATTCTGATGTGCTCCCCTGGAGGCATTGGTCTTCTAGGGTGCACGCTTCTCTGGTGCCACTTCTTAGACTAGTATCCTTGCATGCCAGCGCAGACATTCTGATGAGCTCTCCTGGAGGCATTGGTCTTCTAGGGTGCACGCTTCTCTGGTGCCCCTTCTTAGACTAGTATCCTTGCATACCAGCGCAGACATTCTGATGTGCTCCCCTGGAGGCATTGGTCTTCTAGGGTGCACGCTTCTCTGGTGCCCCTTCTTAGACTAGTATCCTTGCATGCCAGCGCAGCCATTCGGATATACTCCCCTGGAGGCATTGGTCTTCTAGGATGCACGCTTCTCTGGTGCCCCTTCTTAGACTAGTATCCTTGCTAGCCAGCGCAGACATTCTGATGTGCTCCCCTGGAGGCATTGGTCTTCTGAGGAGCACGCTTCTCCTGTGCCCTTGCTTAGGCTAGTATCCTTGCTAGCCAGCGCAGACATTCTGATGTGCTCCCTTGGAGGCATTGGTCTTCTAGGGTGCACGCTTCTCTGGTGCCCCTTCTTAGACTAGTATCATTGCATGCCAGCGCAGACATTCTGATGTGCTCTCTTGGAGGCATTGGTCTTCTAGGGTGCACGCTTCTCTGGTGCCCCTTCTTAGACTAGTATCCTTGCATGCCAGCGCAGACATTCTGGTGTGCTTCCCTGGAGGCATTGGTCTTCTGAGGAGCACGCTTCTCCTGTGCCCTTGCTTAGGCTAGTATCCTTGCTAGCCAGCGCAGACATTCTGATGTGCTCCCTTGGAGGCATTGGTCTTCTAGGGTGCACGCTTCTCTGGTGCCCCTTCTTAGACTAGTATCATTGCATGCCAGCGCAGAGATTCTGATGTGCTCTCTTGGAGGCATTGGTCTTCTAGGGTGCACGCTTCTCTGGTGCCCCTTCTTAGACTAGTATCCTTGCTAGCCAGCCCAGACATTCTGATGTGCTCCCCTGGAGGCATTGGTCTTCTAGGGTGCACGCTTCTCTGGTGCCCCTTCTTAGACTAGTATCCTTGCATGCCAGCGCAGACATTCTGGTGTGCTTCCCTGGAGGCATTGGTCTTCTAGGGTGCACGCTTCTCTGGTGCCCCTTCTTAGACTAGTATCCTTGCATGCCAGCGCAGCCATTCTGATGTGCTCCCTTGGAGGCATTGGTCTTCTAGGGTGCACGCTTCTCTAGTGCCCCTTCTTAGACTAGTATCCTTGCATGCCAGCGCAGACATTCTGATGTGCTCCCCTGGAGGCATTGGTCTTCTAGGGTGCACGCTTCTCTGGTGCCCCTTCTTAGACTAGTATCCTAGCTAGCCAGCGCAGACATTCTGGTGTGCTTCCCTGGAGGCATTGGTCTTCTGAGGAGCACGCTTCTCCTGTGCCCTTGCTTAGGCTAGTATCCTTGCTAGCCAGCGCAGACATTCTGATGTGCTCCCTTGGAGGCATTGGTCTTCTAGGGTGCACGCTTCTCTGGTGCCCCTTCTTAGACTAGTATCATTGCATGCCAGCGCAGACATTCTGATGTGCTCTCTTGGAGGCATTGGTCTTCTAGGGTGCACGCTTCTCTGGTGCCCCTTCTTAGACTAGTATCCTTGCATGCCAGCGCAGACATTCTGATGAGCTCTCCTGGAGGCATTGGTCTTCTAGGGTGCACGCTTCTCTGGTGCCCCTTCTTAGACTAGTATCCAAGCATGCCAGCGCAGACATTCTGATGAGCTCTCCTGGAGGCATTGGTCTTCTAGGGTGCACGCTTCTCTGGTGCCCCTTCTTAGACTAGTATCCTTGCATACCAGCGCAGACATTCTGATGAGCTCTCTTGGAGGCATTGGTCTTCTAGGATGCACGCTTCTCTGGTGCCCCTTCTTAGACTAGTATCATTGCATGCCAGCACAGACATTCTGATGAGCTCTCCTGGAGGCATTGGTCTTCTAGGGTGCACGCTTCTCTGGTGCCCCTTCTTAGACTAGTATCCTTGCATACCAGCGCAGACATTCTGATGTGTTCCCCTGGAGGCATTGGTCTTCTAGGGTGCACGCTTCTCTGGTGCCCCTTCTTAGACTAGTATCCTTGCTAGCCAGCGCAGACATTCTGATGTGCTCCCCTGGAGGCATTGGTCTTCTAGGGTGCACGCTTCTCTGGTGCCCCTTCTTAGACTAGTATCCTTGCTAGCCAGCGCAGACATTCTGATGTGCTCCCCTGGAGGCATTGGTCTTCTAGGGTGCACGCTTCTCTGGTGCCCCTTCTTAGACTAGTATCCTTGCTAGCCAGCGCAGACATTCTGATGAGCTCTCCAGGAGGCATTGGTCTTCTAGGGTGCACGCTTCTCTGGTGCCCCTTCTTACACTAGTATCCTTGCATGCCAGCGCAGACATTCTGATGTGCTCCCCTGGAGGCATTGGTCTTCTAGGGTGCACGCTTCTCTGGTGCCCCTTCTTAGACTAGTATCCTTGCTAGCCAGCGCAGACATTCTGATGAGCTCTCCTGGAGGCATTGGTCTTATAGGGTGCATGCTTCTGTGGTGCCCCTTCTTAGACTAGTATCCTTGTATGCCAGCGCAGACATTCTGATGTGCTCCCCTGGAGGCATTGGTCTTCTAGGGTGCACGCTTCTCTGGTGCCCCTTCTTAGACTAGTATCCTTGCATGCCAGCGCAGACATTCTGATGTGCTCCCCTGGAGGCATTGGTCTTCTAGGGTGCACGCTTCTCTGGTGCCCTTCTTAGACTAGTATCCTTGCTAGCCAGCGCAGACATTCTGATGTGCTCCCCTGGAGGCATTGGTCTTCTAGGGTGCAAGCTTCTCTGGTGCCCTTCTTAGACTAGTATCCTTGCTAGCCAGCGCAGACATTCTGATGAGCTCTCCTGGAGGCATTGGTCTTCTAGGGTGCACGCTTCTCTGGTGCCCTTCTTAGACTAGTATCATTGCATGCCAGCGCAGACATTCTGATGTGCTCCCCTGGAGGCATTGGTCTTCTAGGGTGCACGCTTCTCTGGTGCCCCTTCTTAGACTAGGATCCTTGCATGCCAGCGCAGACATTCTGATGTGCTCCCCTGGAGGCATTGGTCTTCTAGGGTGCACGCTTCTCTGGCGCCCCTTCTTAGACTAGTATCCTAGCTAGCCAGCGCAGACATTCTGGTGTGCTTCCCTGGAGGCATTGGTCTTCTGAGGAGCACGCTTCTCCTGTGCCCTTGCTTAGGCTAGTATCCTTGCTAGCCAGCGCAGACATTCTGATGTGCTCCCCTGGAGGCATTGGTCTTCTAGGGTGCACGCTTCTCTGGTGCCCCTTCTTAGACTAGTATCCTTGCATGCCAGCGCAGACATTCTGATGTGCTCCCCTGGAGGCATTGGTCTTCTAGGGTGCACGCTTCTCTGGTGCCCCTTCTTAGACTAGTATCCTAGCTAGCCAGCGCAGACATTCTGGTGTGCTTCCCTGGAGGCATTGGTCTTCTGAGGAGCACGCTTCCCCTGTGCCCTTGCTTAGGCTAGTATCCTTGCTAGCCAGCGCAGACATTCTGATGTGCTCCCTTGGAGGCATTGGTCTTCTAGGGTGCACGCTTCTCTGGTGCCCCTTCTTAGACTAGTATCATTGCATGCCAGCGCAGACATTCTGATGTGCTCTCTTGGAGGCATTGGTCTTCTAGGGTGCATGCTTCTCTGGTGCCCCTTCTTAGACTAGTATCCTTGCATGCCAGCGCAGACATTCTGGTGTGCTTCCCTGGAGGCATTGGTCTTCTGAGGAGCACGCTTCTCCTGTGCCCTTGCTTAGGCTAGTATCCTTGCTAGCCAGCGCAGACATTCTGATGTGCTCCCTTGGAGGCATTGGTCTTCTAGGGTGCACGCTTCTCTGGTGCCCCTTCTTAGACTAGTATCATTGCATGCCAGCGCAGACATTCTGATGTGCTCTCTAGGAGGCATTGGTCTTCTAGGGTGCACACTTCTCTGGTGCCCCTTCTTAGACTAGTATCCTTGCATGCCAGCGCAGCCATTCTGATATACTCCCCTGGAGGCATTGGTCTTCTAGGGTGCACGCTTCTCTGGTGCCCCTTCTTAGACTAGTATCCTTGCATGCCAGCGCAGACATTCTGGTGTGCTCTCTTGGAGGCATTGGTCTTCTGAGGAGCACACTTCTCTGGTGCCCCTTCTTAGACTAGTATCCTTGCATGCCAGCGCAGACATTCTGATGTGCTCCCCTGGAGGCATTGGTCTTCTATGGTGCACACTTCTCTTGTGCCCTTCTTAGACTAGTATCCTTGCTAGCCAGTGCAGACATTCTGATGTGCTCCCCTGGAGGCATTGGTCTTCTAGGGTGCACACTTCTCTGGTGCCCCTTCTTAGACTAGTATCCTTGCTAGCCAGCGCAGACATTCTGATGAGCTCTCCTGGAGGCATTGGTCTTCTAGGGTGCACGCTTCTCTGGTGCCCCTTCTTAGACTAGTATCCTAGCATGCCAGCGCAGACATTCTGATGAGCTCTCCTGGAGGCATTGGTCTTCTAGGGTGCACGCTTCTCTGGTGCCCCTTCTTAGACTAGTATCCTTGCATACCAGCGCAGACATTCTGATGAGCTCTCCTGGAGGCATTGGTCTTCTAGGATGCACGCTTCTCTGGTGCCCCTTCTTAGACTAGTATCATTGCATGCCAGCGCAGACATTCTGATGAGCTCTCCTGGAGGCATTGGTCTTCTAGGGTGCACGCTTCTCTGGTGCCCCTTCTTAGACTAGTATCCTTGCATACCAGCGCAGACATTCTGATGTGCTCCCCTGGAGGCATTGGTCTTCTAGGGTGCACGCTTCTCTGGTGCCCCTTCTTAGACTAGTATCCTTGCTAGCCAGCGCAGACATTCTGATGTGCTCCCCTGGAGGCATTGGTCTTCTAGGGTGTTGGACTTGGCCCGTCTGGCAGGTCCACCCCTGAAGTTTTGTGCTTATTATATGTGTCCGGGGGATGGTGATTCCCCTCCTGAGTGTGTGTGTGGTGAGAGAGACCTGCCTCCCATAGGAATGCATGGGGGATGTATGTGGCTCTGGCAGTTCCCGATGCGTGGGGCGTGCCGGGCCGTGTTTGGTATGTGTGCGCTCGTGAGGTTGAATGCTACAAGATGACATATGCGGCATGCGTGTGGCTAGAAGGGAAGGGCCCCTTCTAGACCTTGGTGTGTGTGTGCAGTAGGTGTGCTGGCGCGTGATTGGCTGAAGCCGGCTGGGCCTTCCCCCACCAGGCTGGCCCCACCCCCCGGGGGTGCGTCCAGTGTCCCTGGCCTGGCCAGCACCAAGAAATTCCTTATAACCAGTTCCAGCTGGTTCTCTCCCTGCCTGCCCCTTTTGGAGACAAAGGGAGCTCCTGTATAAAAGGAGGGTGGGCCCTTTTCTCTCTCTCTTCTCCTTCCTGCTTGGGACCCTGCCTGGGTCGTGCTGCTGCTTGGGCTCAGGGAAGGGCGTGCCCCCCTGGGCCCTGCTCTGCTCCTGGACTACGGACTCCCTGAACTTCCTATGGCTTCTGCTTTCCATGCCCTAGCCCGTGGGAGCGCTTCCCTGCGGTCCTAGCGCCCTGGGGCGCTTCATCTATGCTCCTAGCGCTCGGGAGCACTCTCTTGCGCCTTGGGGCGCTTCATTCATGCCCTCGCGCTGGGAGCGCTATACCCAACAAGACCGGTGCCCCCCCCGGCGGCTGCCTCGTGCTACCGAGGCTCTACAACCCCAGCGAGTGCCTACCTCGCGTTATCCCCTCCCTGGCTGCCATATCGAGGGAGCCGGGCCCTCGTCAATTGCCCCCGTATTCACCGCCGCAGCCCGGGACCCCGCGTGAAGCCCGCCCCCGGGCCGCGCTCTGATAGGCGGCTGGCCCGATGACGTTTCCCCCGGGCCGCGCTCTGATTGGCCGGCGGCCCGGGGAGCTGCACACACAGAAGAGAGAGCCGAGCCATGCAGGGGGCAGCGGGAGCCAACTCCGCGCCCCTGCGTCCCCCCAACAGAAGTGCCGTTCCCCCCCCGGGGCCCCCAGGAGCGAACGGGAGCCCCGGAGAGCGAGGAGAGACCAGCGCGTCTGGCCGCCGACCGGTGAGTGCTGCAGGAGGGGAGGCGGGGCGTCGGAGCACATTGCCGGTGCTCGCCCCTCCCCTCCAGCGCGAGCACGCGTGTGCACAGAGGCCCGCGGGGGCCCCCCAGTGATGCCGGGTCCCCCGAGGGGGACCCCACCTGCCCTCAACTTCCTTCCTGAGCCCGCGAGGCTCCATCACGGCCCCTATTGATGCTGGGTCCCCCGAGGGGGATCCCGCCTGGCCATCCCTCGTCCCCTGAGCCCCGAGAGGCTCCACCTGCACTATCTTCCCAGGAGCCCCGAGAGGCTCCATCTAAATTCCCTGGGCCCCGAGGAGGCTCCACCCCGGGCCCATTTGCCCCTGAGCCCCGAGGAGGCTCCAACGTGCCCCGGCCCTGCCTGGGCCCCGAGAGGCCCCACCACGTGTCCCTGGCCCTGCCTGGGCCCCGAGAGGCCCCACCATGTGTCCCTGGCCCTGCCTGGGCCCTGAGAGGCCCCACCATGTTTCCCTGAGCCCCGAGAGGCTCCACCATCGCCCTCCTGTCCCCCTGAGCCTGCAAGGCTCCACCCAAGTCCCTCAGCGGCCCAGCACTTCGTGGGCCGCTGCCACGTTTAGGTCTGCCCGGGCCCTTTCAGGCCACTTTGGACACCGAGACTCTAAGGCGCCCCCTTCCCCAGGACGGTCATCTGGCCTAGGGGGTGCTACTGCCTAATATCCATGTGATGCTGAGAATTATTATGTGTTGCCCTGCTGATGGGGGCCTCTGTTGTGTTATGTACCTTGCCTCATGTATGTCCATGCTGGTTAGAGTGAGTTCTAGTGCTAGTCCTATGAGACCCCGGGGCGTGACGTATTCTAATGCTAAGCTCCTGGTAATTATGTGTTCTAGTCCTAGTCCGAGGAAGCTCCCAGTGTTATATGTTCTAAATGCCAATTCCATCAGATGTGTACCACTGGCAGTGGTCCCTTGGCCCTGCCCTGTACCTTTTCCCTGGTAACCCCTGCCGTGCCTTGAGCACCTTGTAAAGTGTATGTTCCTATGTGTCCTGTCTAATACAAAGACTATTTTCATATATACTTCGTGTGGAGTTCCTTTTGTGGGAGGCCTGGGATGTTGCTGTTGGTGGGTGCGTGCGCAAATGCTTCACACATGTCCTCCGAGATAGGCCTGACTGCCCGCGCCGCGTTACCTAGAGGGCGAGCAGGGGTCGACTTTAAATAGGAGTGGCGGTCTCTGACTGGCTGTGGCGCAAGCCCTGGCCGGCCGGGGGTCCCTTTTCCTACACTGGTGGCTAGCGGTGGGATCCGGACTTGTGTTTGCGCAGTACCACAACGATAACTGGCCTCCCTACAAAAACTCTGTATTGTAACTGGTCGCAAAGAAAGGAGATTATTGTTTTAGGAGGTTACTTAAATGTCCGTTCTGTGAAAAATGTGTTCTGGTTAGGTGACCCTAGCCCGGGAGGGTAGATCAACCCCCTAGTGCAATGTGTTTTCTGGATTCACCAGAAGGGTGGGATCCAGTGGTGGCGGCGTAATTGTGTTCAATGTGTATTGTCCCTGTTCCTTCCCTGGAGTAATGATACCTGCGCCACATGGGGTCAGGTCAGGTTGCTAAAAATGTCTGCTCTATGGAAATGTGTTACGATCAATGGAAATGTCTGTTCTGTGGAAAAAGTGTGCGTGTACCCTGTTAGTTAGTTGCCCCTAGCTTGGGAGGGTAAATCCTCTCCCTAGTACAAGATGGTTTTCTGGATTCACCAGAAGGGGGGGATCCAGTGGTGTCTGCGTAGTTGTGTTCAAATGTGTATGGTCCTTGTCCCTCCCCTAGAGTAATGGTACCTGTGCCACAAGGGTCAGGTTGAGGAATCTGGGCGGTAGGAAACTGTCTTACCAGTCTAAGGGACAATGGGTGGATGAATGTTGAGGTGTGCTGAGTAAGGGGGTGTAAGTTCTCTGGGATGGGGAGCTTGCGGAATCAACGATAATCCTGTCCTTCCTTACCCCGCTGAATGTGTTGGATGCATCCGGTTCCCTTACCCCGCTGGCTGAATTTAGGTTGCGTTGTACTGAGACCTGCTGGCGCTGCCGCGGCTCATCGTGTAGTGTTCTAGGTGTCAGGTGTCGCCCTGGCTGAATTTATGTTGCGTTGTGCTGAGACCTGCTGGCGCTGCCGCGGCTCATCTTGTTGTGTTCTAGGTGTCAGGTGTCGCCCTGGCTGAATTTATGTTGCGTTGTACTGAGACCTGCTGGCGCTGCCGCGGCTCATCTTGTAGTGTTCTAGGTGTCAGGTGTCGCCCTGGCTGAATTTATGTTGCGTTGTACTGAGACCTGCTGGCGCTGCCGCGGCTCATCTTGTTGTGTTCTAGGTGTCAGGTGTCGCCCTGGCTGAATTTATGTTGCGTTGTACTGAGACCTGCTGGCGCTGCCGCGGCTCATCGTGTTGTGTTCTAGGTGTCAGGTGTCGCCCTGGCTGAATTTAGGTTGCGTTGTACTGAGACCTGCTGGCGCTGCCGCGGCTCATCTTGTTGTGTTCGTTGTACTGAGACCTGCTGGCGCTGCCGCGGCTCATCGTGTTGTGTTCTAGGTGTCAGGTGTCGCCCTGGCTGAATTTAGGTTGCGTTGTACTGAGACCTGCTGGCGCTGCCGCGGCTCATCTTGTTGTGTTCGTTGTACTGAGACCTGCTGGCGCTGCCGCGGCTCATCTTGTTGTGTTCTAGGTGTCAGGTGTCGCCCTGGCTGAATTTATGTTGCGTTGTCCTGAGACCTGCTGGCGCTGCCGCGGCTCATCGTGTTGTGTTCTAGGTGTCAGGTGTCGCCCTGGCTGAATTTAGGTTGCGTGTACTGAGACCTGCTGGCGCTGCCGCGGCTCATCTTGTTGTGTTCGTTGTACTGAGACCTGCTGGCGCTGCCGCGGCTCATCTTGTTGTGTTCTAGGTGTCAGGGGTCGCCCTGGCTGAATTTATGTTGTGTTGTACTGAGACCTGCTGGCGCTGCCGCGGCTCATCTTGTGGTGTTTTAGGTGTCAGGTGTCGCCCTGGCGGAATTCATGTTAAGTTGTATCCCGGACAAGGAAGACCTGCTGGCTCGGCCGCGGCTTGCCTTGGGGAGAGCTGAACGCTTAGTTCCCAGGTGGAAGACCAGTGGCGGGAGGAAGTTCCAAGACTGGTAGGAAGGTGTGTTCTGAGGGTGTTTCTCCTGGGAGAACGCGGAACCTCAGAAGTAGAGGTAGGGTGGGGCATTCTTACCCGTGACCTCTGCCAAGCCTGAGGTGCGGACCCTAGGCGGAAGGAACAGTGGTAGTCGTGACTACACTGAGAAAGGGAGTGGAGAATGGCTATTGTGGGCCAGGGGTACCGCCCCCCACTTCGGATTAGCAGGGACCAGTGGTATCTGGATGGCTTAGGGCCTGGTCCTAGTCATGGGCAACTAAGGAGTACCAGGCGGGTAGCCTGGTTGGTATTATTTTTAATCTGGGTATGTCTATTGGTCCGGCAGTGCGGGCCGCGTCCACGCCCTATCACCCTGCCGCAGGGAAGTCCATCACGGTAGTGATTGGTCTGCCCTGCGTTTGGGCTGGGAGGGGCATGTGTTGGACTTGGCCCGTCTGGCAGGTCCACCCCTGAAGTTTTGTGCTTATTATATGTGTCCGGGGGATGGTGATTCCCCTCCTGAGTGTGTGTGTGGTGAGAGAGACCTGCCTCCCATAGGAATGCATGGGGGATGTATGTGGCTCTGGCAGTTCCCGATGCGTGGGGCGTGCCGGGCCGTGTTTGGTATGTGTGCGCTCGTGAGGTTGAATGCTACAAGATGACATATGCGGCATGCGTGTGGCTAGAAGGGAAGGGCCCCTTCTAGACCTTGGTGTGTGTGTGCAGTAGGTGTGCTGGCGCGTGATTGGCTGAAGCCGGCTGGGCCTTCCCCCACCAGGCTGGCCCCACCCCCCGGGGGTGCGTCCAGTGTCCCTGGCCTGGCCAGCACCAAGAAATTCCTTATAACCAGTTCCAGCTGGTTCTCTCCCTGCCTGCCCCTTTTGGAGACAAAGGGAGCTCCTGTATAAAAGGAGGGTGGGCCCTTTTCTCTCTCTCTTCTCCTTCCTGCTTGGGACCCTGCCTGGGTCGTGCTGCTGCTTGGGCTCAGGGAAGGGCGTGCCCCCCTGGGCCCTGCTCTGCTCCTGGACTACGGACTCCCTGAACTTCCTATGGCTTCTGCTTTCCATGCCCTAGCCCGTGGGAGCGCTTCCCTGCGGTCCTAGCGCCCTGGGGCGCTTCATCTATGCTCCTAGCGCTCGGGAGCACTCTCTTGCGCCTTGGGGCGCTTCATTCATGCCCTCGCGCTGGGAGCGCTATACCCAACAAGACCGGTGCCCCCCCCCCGGCGGCTGCCTCGTGCTACCGAGGCTCTACAACCCCAGCGAGTGCCTACCTCGCGTTATCCCCTCCCTGGCTGCCTTATCGAGGGAGCCGGGCCCTCGTCAATTGCCCCCGTATTCACCGCCGCAGCCCGGGACCCCGCGTGAAGCCCGCCCCCGGGCCGCGCTCTGATAGGCGGCTGGCCCGATGACGTTTCCCCCGGGCCGCGCTCTGATTGGCCGGCGGCCCGGGGAGCTGCACACACAGAAGAGAGAGCCGAGCCATGCAGGGGGCAGCGGGAGCCAACTCCGCGCCCCTGCGTCCCCCCAACAGAAGTGCCGTTCCCCCCCCGGGGCCCCCAGGAGCGAACGGGAGCCCCGGAGAGCGAGGAGAGACCAGCGCGTCTGGCCGCCGACCGGTGAGTGCTGCAGGAGGGGAGGCGGGGCGTCGGAGCACATTGCCGGTGCTCGCCCCTCCCCTCCAGCGCGAGCACGCGTGTGCACAGAGGCCCGCGGGGGGCCCCCAGTGATGCCGGGTCCCCCGAGGGGGACCCCACCTGCCCTCAACTTCCTTCCTGAGCCCGCGAGGCTCCATCACGGCCCCTATTGATGCTGGGTCCCCCGAGGGGGATCCCGCCTGGCCATCCCTCGTCCCCTGAGCCCCGAGAGGCTCCACCTGCACTATCTTCCCAGGAGCCCCGAGAGGCTCCATCTAAATTCCCTGGGCCCAGAGGAGGCTCCACCCCGGGCCCATTTGCCCCTGAGCCCCGAGGAGGCTCCAACGTGCCCCGGCCCTGCCTGGGCCCCGAGAGGCCCCACCACGTGTCTCTGGCCCTGCCTGGGCCCCGAGAGGCCCCACCACGTGTCCCTGGCCCTGCCTGGGCCCTGAGAGGCCCCACCATGTTTCCCTGAGCCCCGAGAGGCTCCACCATCGCCCTCCTGTCCCCCTGAGCCTGCAAGGCTCCACCCAAGTCCCTCAGCGGCCCAGCACTTCGTGGGCCGCTGCCACGTTTAGGTCTGCCCGGGCCCTTTCAGGCCACTTTGGACACCGAGACTCTAAGGCGCCCCCTTCCCCAGGACGGTCATCTGGCCTAGGGGGTGCTACTGCCTAATATCCATGTGATGCTGAGAATTATTATGTGTTGCCCTGCTGATGGGGGCCTCTGTTGTGTTATGTACCTTGCCTCATGTATGTCCATGCTGGTTAGAGTGAGTTCTAGTGCTAGTCCTATGAGACCCCGGGGCGTGACGTATTCTAATGCTAAGCTCCTGGTAATTATGTGTTCTAGTCCTAGTCCGAGGAAGCTCCCAGTGTTATATGTTCTAAATGCCAGTTCCATCAGATGTGTACCACTGGCAGTGGTCCCTTGGCCCTGCCCTGTACCTTTTCCCTGGTAACCCCTGCCGTGCCTTGAGCACCTTGTAAAGTGTATGTTCCTATGTGTCCTGTCTAATACAAAGACTATTTTCATATATACTTCGTGTGGAGTTCCTTTTGTGGGAGGCCTGGGATGTTGCTGTTGGTGGGTGCGTGCGCAAATGCTTCACACATGTCCTCCGAGATAGGCCTGACTGCCCGCGCCGCGTTACCTAGAGGGCGAGCAGGGGTCGACTTTAAATAGGAGTGGCGGTCTCTGACTGGCTGTGGCGCAAGCCCTGGCCGGCCGGGGGTCCCATTTCCTACATAGGGTGCACGCTTCTCTGGTGCCCCTTCTTAGACTAGTATCCTTGCTAGCCAGCGCAGACATTCTGATGTGCTCCCCTAGAGGCATTGGTCTTCTAGGGTGCACACTTCTCTGGTGCCCCTTCTTAGACTAGTATCCTAGCTAGCCAGCGCAGACATTCTGGTGTGCTTCCCTGGAGGCATTGGTCTTCTGAGGAGCACGCTTCTCCTGTGCCCTTGCTTAGGCTAGTATCCTTGCTAGCCAGCGCAGACATTCTGATGTGCTCCCTTGGAGGCATTGGTCTTCTAGGGTGCACGCTTCTCTGGTGCCCCTTCTTAGACTAGTATCATTGCATGCCAGCGCAGACATTCTGATGTGCTCTCTTGGAGGCATTGGTCTTCTAGGGTGCACGCTTCTCTGGTGCCCCTTCTTAGACTAGTATCCTTGCATGCCAGCGCAGACATTCTGGTGTGCTTCCCTGGAGGCATTGGTCTTCTGAGGAGCACGCTTCTCCTGTGCCCTTGCTTAGGCTAGTATCCTTGCTAGCCAGCGCAGACATTCTGATGTGCTCCCTTGGAGGCATTGGTCTTCTAGGGTGCACGCTTCTCTGGTGCCCCTTCTTAGACTAGTATCATTGCATGCCAGTGCAGACATTCTGATGTGCTCTCTTGGAGGCATTGGTATTCTAGAGTGCACGCTTCTCTGGTGCCCCTTCTTAGACTAGTATCCTTGCATGCCAGCGCAGCCATTCGGATATACTCCCCTGGAGGCATTGGTCTTCTAGGGTGCACGCTTCTCTGGTGCCCCTTCTTAGACTAGTATCCTTGCATGCCAGCGTGGACATTCTGATGTGCTCTCTTGGAGGCATTGGTCTTCTGAGGAGCACACTTCTCTGGTGCCCCTTCTTAGACTAGTATCCTTGCATGCCAGCGCAGACACTCTGATGTGCTCCCCTGGAGGCATTGGTCTTCTATGGTGCACACTTCTCTTGTGCCCTTCTTAGACTAGTATCCTTGCATGCCAGCGCAGACATTCTGATGTGCTCTCCTGGAGGCATTGGTCTTCTAGGGTGCACGCTTCTCAGTTGCCCCTTCTTAGACTAGTATCCTTGCTAGCCAGCGCAGACATTCTGATGAGCTCTCCTGGAGGCATTGGTCTTCCAGGGTGCACGCTTCTCTGGTGCCCCTTCTTAGACTAGTATCCTTGCATGCCAGCGCAGACATTCTGATGTGCTCCCCTGGAGGCATTGGTCTTCTAGGGTGCACGCTTCTCTGGTGCCACTTCTTAGACTAGTATCCTTGCATGCCAGCGCAGACATTCTGATGAGCTCTCCTGGAGGCATTGGTCTTCTAGGGTGCACGCTTCTCTGGTGCCCCTTCTTAGACTAGTATCCTTGCATACCAGTGCAGACATTCTGATGTGCTCCCCTGGAGGCATTGGTCTTCTAGGGTGCACACTTCTCTGGTGCCCCTTCTTAGACTAGTATCCTTGCATGCCAGCGCAGACATTCTGATGAGCTCTCCTGGAGGCATTGGTCTTCTAGGATGCACGCTTCTCTGGTGCCCCTTCTTAGACTAGTATCCTTGCATGCCAGCGCAGACATTCTGGTGTGCTTCCCTGGAGGCATTGGTATTCTGAGGAGCACGCTTCTCCTGTGCCCTTGCTTAGGCTAGTATCCTTGCTAGCCAGCGCAGACCTTCTGATGTGCTCCCTTGGAGGCATTGGTCTTCTAGGGTGCACGCTTCTCTGGTGCCCCTTCTTAGACTAGTATCATTGCATGCCAGCGCAGAGATTCTGATGTGCTCTCTTGGAGGCATTGGTCTTCTAGGGTGCACGCTTCTCTGGTGCCCCTTCTTAAACTAGTATCCTTGCTAGCCAGCCCAGACATTCTGATGTGCTCCCCTGGAGGCATTGGTCTTCTAGGGTGCACGCTTCTCTGGTGCCCCTTCTTAGACTAGTATCCTTGCATGCCAGCGCAGACATTCTGGTGTGCTTCCCTGGAGGCATTGGTCTTCTAGGGTGCACGCTTCTCTGGTGCCCCTTCTTAGACTAGTATCCTTGCATGCCAGCGCAGCCATTCTGATGTGCTCCCTTGGAGGCATTGGTCTTCTAGGGTGCACGCTTCTCTAGTGCCCCTTCTTAGACTAGTATTCTTGCATGCCAGCGCAGACATTCTGATGTGCTCCCCTGGAGGCATTGGTCTTCTAGGGTGCACGCTTCTCTGGTGCCCCTTCTTAGACTAGTATCCTAGCTAGCCAGCGCAGACATTCTGGTGTGCTTCCCTGGAGGCATTGGTCTTCTGAGGAGCACGCTTCTCCTGTGCCCTTGCTTAGGCTAGTATCCTTGCTAGCCAGCGCAGACATTCTGATGTGCTCCCTTGGAGGCATTGGTCTTCTAGGGTGCACGCTTCTCTGGTGCCCCTTCTTAGACTAGTATCCTTGCATGCCAGCACAGCCATTCGGATATACTCCCCTGGAGGCATTGGTCTTCTAGGGTGCACGCTTCTCTGGTGCCCCTTCTTAGACTAGTATCCTTGCATGCCAGCGCAGACATTCTGATGTGCTCTCTTGGAGGCATGGTCTTCTGAGGAGCACACTTCTCTGGTGCCCCTTCTTAGACTAGTATCCTTGCATGCCAGCGCAGACATTCTGATGTGCTCCCCTGGAGGCATTGGTCTTCTATGGTGCACACTTCTCTTGTGCCCTTCTTAGACTAGTATCCTTGCTAGCCAGCGCAGACATTCTGATGTGCTCCCCTGGAGACATTGGTCTTCTAGGGTGCACGCTTCTCTGGTGCCCCTTCTTAGACTAGTATCCTTGCTAGCCAGCGCAGACATTCTGATGAGCTCTCCTGGAGGCATTGGTCTTCTAGGGTGCACGCTTCTCTGGTGCCCCTTCTTAGACTAGTATCCAAGCATGCCAGCGCAGACATTCTGGTGAGCTCTCCTGGAGGCATTGGTCTTCTAGGGTGCACGCTTCTCTGGTGCCCCTTCTTAGACTAGTATCCTTGCATACCAGCGCAGACATTCTGATGAGCTCTCTTGGAGGCATTGGTCTTCTAGGATGCACGCTTCTCTGGTGCCCCTTCTTAGACTAGTATCATTGCATGCCAGCACAGACATTCTGATGAGCTCTCCTGGAGGCATTGGTCTTCTAGGGTGCACGCTTCTCTGGTGCCCCTTCTTAGACTAGTATCCTTGCATACCAGCGCAGACATTCTGATGTGTTCCCCTGGAGGCATTGGTCTTCTAGGGTGCACGCTTCTCTGGTGCCCCTTCTTAGACTAGTATCCTTGCTAGCTAGCGCAGACATTCTGATGTGCTCCCCTGGAGGCATTGGTCTTCTAGGGTGCACGCTTCTCTGGTGCCCCTTCTTAGACTAGTATCCTTGCTAGCCAGCTCAGACATTCTGATGTGCTCCCCTGGAGGCATTGGTCTTCTAGGGTGCACGCTTCTCTGGTGCCCCTTCTTAGACTAGTATCCTTGCTAGCCAGCACAGACATTCTGATGAGCTCTCCAGGAGGCATTGGTCTTCTAGGGTGCACGCTTCTCTGGTGCCCCTTCTTACACTAGTATCCTTGCATGCCAGCGCAGACATTCTGATGTGCTCCCCTGGAGGCATTGGTCTTCTAGGGTGCACGCTTCTCTGGTGCCCCTTCTTAGACTAGTATCCTTTCTAGCCGCGCAGACATTCTGATGAGCTCTCCTGGAGGCATTGGTCTTCTAGGGTGCACGCTTCTCTGGTGCCCCTTCTTAGACTAGTATCCTTGCATGCCAGCGCAGACATTCTGATGTGCTCCCCTGGAGGCATTGGTCTTCTAGGGTGCACGCTTCTCTGGTGCCCCTTCTTAGACTAGTATCCTTGCATGCCAGCGCAGACATTCTGATGTGCTCCCCTGGAGGCATTGGTCTTCTAGGGTGCACGCTTCTCTGGTGCCCTTCTTAGACTAGTATCCTTGCTAGCCAGCGCAGACATTCTGATGTGCTCCCCTGGAGGCATTGGTCTTCTAGGGTGCACGCTTCTCTGGTGCCCCTTCTTAGACTAGTATCCTTGATAGCAAGCGCAGACATTCTGATGTGCTCCCCTGGAGGCATTGGTCTTCTAGGGTGCAAGCTTCTCTGGTGCCCTTCTTAGACTAGTATCCTTGCTAGCCAGCGCAGACATTCTGATGAGCTCTCCTGGAGGCATTGGTCTTCTAGGGTGCACGCTTCTCTGGTGCCCTTCTTAGACTAGTATCATTGCATGCCAGCGCAGACATTCTGATGTGCTCCCCTGGAGGCATTGGTCTTCTAGGGTGCACGCTTCTCTGGTGCCCCTTCTTAGACTAGTATCCTAGCTAGCCAGCGCAGACATTCTGGTGTGCTTCCCTGGAGGCATTGGTCTTCTGAGGAGCACGCTTCTCCTGTGCCCTTGCTTAGGCTAGTATCCTTGCTAGCCAGCGCAGACATTCTGATGTGCTCCCCTGGAGGCATTGGTCTTCTAGGGTGCACGCTTCTCTGGTGCCCCTTCTTAGACTAGTATCCTTGCATGCCAGCGCAGACATTCTGATGTGCTCCCCTGGAGGCATTGGTCTTCTAGGGTGCACGCTTCTCTGGTGCCCCTTCTTAGACTAGTATCCTAGCTAGCCAGCGCAGACATTCTGGTGTGCTTCCCTGGAGGCATTGGTCTTCTGAGGAGCACGCTTCTCCTGTGCCCTTGCTTAGGCTAGTATCCTTGCTAGCCAGCGCAGACATTCTGATGTGCTCCTTTGGAGGCATTGGTCTTCTAGGGTGCACGCTTCTCTGGTGCCCCTTCTTAGACTAGTATCATTGCATGCCAGCGCAGACATTCTGATGTGGTCTCTTGGAGGCATTGGTCTTCTAGGGTGCATGCTTCACTGGTGCCCCTTCTTAGACTAGTATCCTTGCATGCCAGCGCAGACATTCTGGTGTGCTTCCCTGGAGGCATTGGTCTTCTGAGGAGCACGCTTCTCCTGTGCCCTTGCTTAGGCTAGTATCCTTGCTAGCCAGCGCAGACATTCTGATGTGCTCCCTTGGAGGCATTGGTCTTCTAGGGTGCACGCTTCTCTGGTGCCCCTTCTTAGACTAGTATCATTGCATGCCAGCGCAGACATTCTGATGTGCTCTCTAGGAGGCATTGGTCTTCTAGGGTGCACGCTTCTCTGGTGCCCCTTCTTAGACTAGTATCCTTGCATGCCAGCGCAGCCATTCTGATATACTCCCCTGGAGGCATTGGTCTTCTAGGGTGCACGCTTCTCTGGTGCCCCTTCTTAGACTAGTATCCTTGCATGCCAGAGCAGACATTCTGATGTGCTCTCTTGGAGGCATTGGTCTTCTGAGGAGCACAGTTCTCTGGTGCCCCTTCTTAGACTAGTATCCTTGCATGCCAGCGCAGACATTCTGATGTGCTCCCCTGGAGGCATTGGTCTTCTATGGTGCACACTTCTCTTGTGCCCTTCTAAGACTAGTATCCTTGCTAGCCAGTGCAGACATTCTGATGTGCTCCCCTGGAGGCATTGGTCTTCTAGGGTGCACACTTCTCTGGTGCCCCTTCTTAGACTAGTATCCTTGCTAGCCAGCGCAGACATTCTGATGAGCTCTCCTGGAGGCATTGGTCTTCTAGGGTGCACGCTTCTCTGGTGCCCCTTCTTAGACTAGTATCCTAGCATGCCAGCGCAGACATTCTGATTAGCTCTCCTGGAGGCATTGTTCTTCTAGGGTGCACGCTTCTCTGGTGCCCCTTCTTAGACTAGTATCCTTGCATACCAGCGCAGACATTCTGATGAGCTCTCCTGGAGGCATTGGTCTTCTAGGATGCACGCTTCTCTGGTGCCCCTTCTTAGACTAGTATCATTGCATGCCAGCGCAGACATTCTGATGAGCTCTCCTGGAGGCATTGGTCTTCTAGGGTGCACGCTTCTCTGGTGCCCCTTCTTAGACTAGTATCCTTGCATACCAGCGCAGACATTCTGATGTGCTCCCTTGGAGGCATTGGTCTTCTAGGGTGCACGCTTCTCTGGTGCCCCTTCTTAGACTAGTATCCTTGCTAGCCAGCGCAGACATTCTGATGTGCTCCCCTGGAAGCATTGGTCTTCTAGGGTGCACGCTTCTCTGGTGCCCCTTCTTAGACTAGTATCCTTGCTAGCCAGCGCAGACATTCTGATGTGCTCCCCTGGAGGCATTGGTCTTCTAGGGTGCACACTTCTCTGGTGCCCCTTCTTAGACTAGTATCCTTGCTAGCCAGCACAGACATTCTGATGAGCTCTCCAGGAGGCATTGGTCTTCTAGGGTGCACGCTTCTCTGGTGCCCCTTCTTACACTAGTATCCTTGCATGCCAGCGAAAGACATTCTGATGTGCTCCCCTGGAGGCATTGGTCTTCTAGGGTGCACGCTTCTCTGGTGCCCCTTCTTAGACTAGTATCCTTGCATGACAGCGCAGACATTCTGATGTGCTCCCCTGGAGGCATTGGTCTTCTAGGGTGTACGCTTCTCTGGTGCCCCTTCTTAGACTAGTATCCTTGCTAGCCAGCGCAGACATTCTGATGAGCTCTCCTGGAGGCATTGGTCTTCTAGGGTGCACGCTTCTCTGGTGCCCCTTCTTAGACTAGTATCCTTGCATGCCAGCGCAGACATTCGGATGTGCTCCCCTGGAGGCATTGGTCTTCTAGGGTGCACGCTTCTCTGGTGCCCCTTCTTACACTAGTATCCTTGCATGCCAGCGCAGACATTCTGATGTGCTCCCCTGGAGGCATTGGTCTTATAGGGTGCACGCTTCTCTGGTGCCCTTCTTATACTAGTATCCTTGCTAGCCAGCGCAGACATTCTGATGTGCTCCCCTGGAGGCATTGGTCTTCTAGGGTGCACGCTTCTCTGGTGCCCCTTCTTAGACTAGTATACATGATAGCAAGCGCAGACATTCTGATGTGCTCCCCTGGAGGCATTGGTCTTCTAGGGTGCAAGCTTCTCTGGTGCCCTTCTTAGACTAGTATCCTTGCTAGCCAGCGCAGACATTCTGATGAGCTCTCCTGGAGGCATTGGTCTTCTAGGATGCACGCTTCTCTGGTGCCCTTCTTAGACTAGTATCATTGCATGCCAGCGCAGACATTCTGATGTGCTCTCTTGGAGGCGTTGGTCTTCTAGGGTGCACGCTTCTCTGGTGCCCCTTCTTAGACTAGTATCATTGCATGCCTGCGCAGACATTCTGATGAGCTCTCCTGGAGGCATTGGTCTTCTAGGATGCACGCTTCTCTGGTGCCCCTTCTTAGGCTAGTATTCTTGCCTTGCCAGCGCAGACATTCTGATGTGCTCCCCTGGAGGCATTGGTCTACTAGGGTGCACGCTTCTCTGGTGCCCCTTCTTAGACTAGTATCCTTGCATGCCAGCGCAGACATTCTGATGTGCTCTCTTGGAGGCATTGGTCTTCTAGGGTGCACGCTTCTCTGGTGCCCCTTCTTAGACTAGTATCCTTGCATGCCAGCGCAGACATTCTGATGTGCTCTCTTGGAGGCAATGGTCTTCTAGGGTGCACGCTTCTCTGGTGCCCCTTCTTAGACTAGTATCCTTGCTAGCCAGCGCAGACATTCTGATGTGCTCTCTTGGAGGCATTGGTCTTCTAGGATGCACGCTTCTCTGGTGCCCCTTCTTAGACTAGTATCCTTGCATGCCAGCGCAGACATTCTGGTGTGCTTCCCTGGAGGCATTGGTCTTCTGAGGAGCACGCTTCTCCTGTGCCCTTGCTTAGGCTAGTATCCTTGCTAGCCAGCGCAGACATTCTGATGTGCTCCCTTGGAGGCATTGGTCTTCTAGGGTGCACGCTTCTCTGGTGCCCCTTCTTAGACTAGTATCATTGCATGCCAGCGCAGACATTCTGATGTGCTCTCTTGGAGGCATTGGTATTCTAGGGTGCACGCTTCTCTGGTGCCCCTTCTTAGACTAGTATCCTTGCATGCCAGCGCAGCCATTCGGATATACTCCCCTGGAGGCATTGGTCTTCTAGGGTGCACGCTTCTCTGGTGCCCCTTCTTAGACTAGTATCCTTGCATGCCAGCGCAGACATTCTGATGTGCTCTCTTGGAGGCATTGGTCTTCTGAGGAGCACACTTCTCTGGTGCCCCTTCTTAGACTAGTATCCTTGCATGCCAGCGCAGACATTCTGATGTGCTCCCCTGGAGGCATTGGTCTTCTATGGTGCACACTTCTCTTGTGCCCTTCTTAGACTAGTATCCTTGCTAGCCAGCGCAGACATTCTGTGTGCTCCCCTGGAGGCATTGGTCTTCTAGGGTGCACGCTTCTCTGGTGCCCCTTCTTAGACTAGTATCCTTGCTAGCCAGCGCAGACATTCTGATGAGCTCTCCTGGAGGCATTGGTCTTCTAGGGTGCACGCTTCTCTGGTGCCCCTTCTTAGACTAGTATCCAAGCATGCCAGCGCAGACATTCTGATGAGCTCTCCTGGAGGCATTGGTCTTCTAGGGTGCACGCTTCTCTGGTGCCCCTTCTTAGACTAGTATCCTTGCATACCAGCGCAGACATTCTGATGAGCTCTCTTGGAGGCATTGGTCTTCTAGGATGCACGCTTCTCTGGTGCCCCTTCTTAGACTAGTATCATTGCATGCCAGCGCAGACATTCTGATGAGCTCTCCTGGAGGCATTGGTCTTCTAGGGTGCACGTTTCTCTGGTGCCCCTTCTTAAACTAGTATCCTTGCTAGCCAGCCCAGACATTCTGATGTGCTCCCCTGGAGGCATTGGTCTTCTAGGGTGCACGCTTCTCTGGTGCCCCTTCTTAGACTAGTATCCTTGCATGCCAGCGCAGACATTCTGGTGTGCTTCCCTGGAGGCATTGGTCTTCTAGAGTGCACGCTTCTCTGGTGCCCCTTCTTAGACTAGTATCCTTGCATGCCAGCGCAGCCATTCTGATGTGCTCCCTTGGAGGCATTGGTCTTCTAGGGTGCACGCTTCTCTAGTGCCCCTTCTTAGACTAGTATTCTTGCATGCCAGCGCAGACATTCTGATGTGCTCCCCTGGAGGCATTGGTCTTCTAGGGTGCACGCTTCTCTGGTGCCCCTTCTTAGACTAGTATCCTAGCTAGCCAGCGCAGACATTCTGGTGTGCTTCCCTGGAGGCATTGGTCTTCTGAGGAGCACGCTTCTCCTGTGCCCTTGCTTAGGCTAGTATCCTTGCTAGCCAGCGCAGACATTCTGATGTGCTCTGTTAGACGGACCGGGAGGGTCGGCCGAGGATACGGGGAGAGGTCTCCGGGGAGAGCCGTCTCCAGTGAATCGTACAGACAAGTAACTTCCCCCCCACAGACGGACACCACACAATGATAAAGTTCAACGATACTTTATAGACAATTCTTCAAGTACGGTAGAATGGTACAAGGAGGTCTGGACTCAGGGGTCCCCTCTATTCTGGTCTCTGTTCGGGAAAAGGGTAGCGGGACAGTCTTGTTACCAAAACGATGGAAAATAGCTCTCAATCCTCGAGCTCGGTGGTGTAGATGAACGGGCCGCGGCGGAGCCAGCAGGTCCCGAGATGGATGAAGGCAGACGACGGTCCGCGGCAGAGCCAGCAGGTCCCGATGAAGGTGGTGGTTACAAACGGTCCGCGGCTACGCCAGCAGGTCCCGACGATGATGAAGGATAGGGTGGTTCCCAAAGCCGCGGCAGCGCCAGCAGGCAAGACGAGGGTGCACAAGACAGAGCTACGGCAGCGCCAGTAGTCCGTCAAGGATGAGTTCTTCTTTGCGTCTCTCGACTCCAAGATACAACTCCCGTCCTGCTCTGGAGCTGCCCCAGTTATAGGGCTGGTGTGCTTTGATGTCCGGACCCTCGCACTTGGAGGTCGGGAGGTCCGGGATGAGGGGGTTCAGACACCCAGCAGGGGGGTGGAGCCAGCGTCCGGGGAGGCGATGGGCGAGCGGCACTTGGCGGGTGAGAGCCATCGACACCTCCTGCTCCCATTGACTGACCAAGTAGCCCGCTCACCTCCTGGGTGGATGTTGGTGCCGGAATGTCTGAGGCCTGGCCAGGCCCAGGGTTGAGGTCGATCGGGGGCCAGGCGGCCTCGTGGTGGAGTGTCCAAGATGGCGCCCAGGATGGGCGCGCAGGCCGGTAGTGGGTCGGCCTACGGGGTCAACAGGTTCGAGTGTAGGGGTCCCTGCGGGGACGGTGGACGTGCAATGGTGGTGTGTGGTACTTGCGTGGCTGGTTCGGGCCTGGTTGGGCCGGGGGAGAGCGGCCCTTCATGTGGCCTGTCCAACATGCGTCCCCCCCAGCTGAAGGCGGGGAGAGTTACCCGTTCTCTTGGGGACTCTTCGCGTCGAGGCGGAGGAACCGGGACAGGCCATCTGCGTTGGCGTGATCGGGCCCAGGCCGATGTTCAACTGTGAAGTCCATCCCTTGTAGGGAGATGGACCAGCGTAGTAACTTCGGGTTTTCCCCCCGCATCTGCATCAGCCACTGCAGGGGTCGGTGGTCGGTCTGTACCCGAAAGGGTGTGCCAAAAAGGTAGGGCCGGAGCTTCTTGAGGGCCCATACCACCGCGAAGGCCTCCCTCTCTATGGTGCTCCAGCGTTGTTCCCGTGGTAGGAGTCGCCGGCTGATGAAGGCCACCGGCTGGTCATGGCCTTCGGTGTTCACTTGGGACAGGACTGCCCCAATGCCATGGTCGGAGGCATCCGTCTGGACGATGAACTCCCGGCTGTAGTCGGGGGCCTGGAGCACCGGGGCGGAGCACATGGCGGCTTTCAATTGTTCAAATGCAGCTTGACACTCTGGGGTCCAGTTGACTTTCTGGGGCTGATTTTTTGACGTGAGCTCTGTGAGGGGCCTCACGATAGTACCATAGTCTTTCACGAACCTTCGGTAATAGCCCGTGAGGCCCAGGAAGGCTCGTACCTCGGTCTGGGTAGTGGGGGGCTGCCAGGACTGGATGGCAGCAATTTTTAGCTGCAGAGGGGCCACCAGGCCGCTTCCCACCTGGTGCCCGAGGTAGGTTACAGACCCTTGCCCAATTTGACATTTGCTGGCCTTGATCGTGAGGCCAGCTTGCTGAAGGGCGTGCAGTACTGCTCGGAGGTGGTGGAGGTGCTCGGACCACTGGTTGCTGTATACAGCGATGTCGTCTAAGTAGGCGGCGCTGAAGCCTTCGAGCCTCGCCAGGACCTGATTGACGAGCCGTTGGAATGTTGCTGGGGCATTCTTCATGCCGAAGGGCATGACTGTGAAATGGTAATGGCCATCGGGCGTGGAAAAGGCAGAACGTTCTTGTGCCCGGGGTGTGAGGCCGATTTGCCAGTAGCCCGCCGTCAGGTCGAAGATACTGAGGTAGCGGGCAGCTCCCATGCGGTCGATTAGTTCATCTGCCCGGGGGATGGGATGTGCGTCTGTCCTGGTGACCGCATTCAAGCCCCGGTAGTCGACGCAGAACCGGAGTTCTGGTGTGGTGCCGGGGGCAGCTGCCTTGGGGACCAGTACTACAGGGCTGGCCCAGGGGCTGTCTGAGGGCTCGATGACCCCGAGCGTGAGCATTTTGGCTACTTCCTCCTGGATGCAGGCCCGTACCCGATCTGGCACGCGGTAGGCCCGGTGGCGGATAGGGGGGCTGTCCCCCGTGTCCACATCGTGCGTACACCAGGAAGTGACACCTGGGGTGAGGGAGAACAGGCTGGCGAATTGTGATAGGAGAACTTGGCACTCCTGGTGTTGCTCTCGGGTGAGGGTCTCTGAGAGTCGGACCCCATCTACGGAACCGTCTTTCTCCCGCGTTCGTAGGAGGTCCGGGAGGGGCTCGGAGTCCTCTTCAGCCCCATTGTCTGTGGCCATCAGGAGGCTGAGTTCTGTCCGTACAAAGTGCGGTTTCAGTCTGTTAGCGTGGAGGACCCGGAGGGGGTTCCGGGAAGATTCCAAGTCGATGAGATAGGTAGCCGGACCCTTGCGCTCGACCACCTTGAAGGGCCCTGTCCACTTGTCTTGTAGGGCGCAGGGTTCGGTGGGGGACATCACCCATACCTGTTGCCCAGGTTCAAACTCGATGGAGGAGGCATTCCGGTCATACCACCTTTTCATGTCCTCCTGACTGGCCTCTAGGTTGGCTTTTGCTAGTTCTCGGAATCGCCGGGTCTGGTTGCGGAGTGTTAGGAGGTAGCGGAACACATCTGGTGGGTTCTTTAGAGGGGGCATCTCCCAGCCTTCCTTAACTAGGCTGAGCGGCCCGCGCACGGGGTGTCCATACAGCAGTTCAAATGGGCTGAAGCCCAGGGACTTCTGGGGAACCTCTCGATATGCGAAGAGAAGGCACGGCAACAGTACATCCCACTGGCGACGGAGGGGCTCTTCCAACCCCCCGATCATCCCTTTGAGCGTGCGGTTGAACCGCTCAACGAGTCCGTTTCCTTGAGGGTGATAGGGGGTCGTGAACCGGTAGGTAACCCCGCACTGTTGCCAGAGAGATTTCATGTATTTCGAAATAAAGTTTGTGCCCCTGTCACTGACGACCTCCCGGGGGAAGCCCACCCGGGAGAAGATCCCCATCAGAGCCCGGCCGACTACCGGGGCTGTCACAGTCCGCAGGGGAACAGCCTCCGGGTAGCGGGTGGCGTGGTCCACTAGCACCAGGATGAATCGATGGCCTTGTTTTGTGCGCGGGTCCAGGGGCCCTACGATATCGATTCCGACCCTCTCGAACGGGGTGGTGACCACGGGAAAAGGTTGCAGGGGGGCTTTCAGTTTGCGGCCGCTCTTCCCACTGGCTTGGCACGTGGGGCAAGATCGGCAATGCTGGTGTACATTGTCCCTCATTTTGGGCCAGAAGAAGTGGGTCACCAGGCGGCTATAGGTTTTGTCTTGACCCAAGTGTCCTGCCAGGGGGACATCGTGGGCCAGGTTTAGCAGAAAGTCTCTAAAACGGAGGGGTACCACTAGGACTCGGCTGGCCCCCAGCTCCGCGATTCTTTGCTCACTGTACAGCAGATCATTGTCCCAGTAGACCCAGTGAGTTCCGGAGGTATCCCCTGCGCTTTGGGCTAGCGCTTGCTGGCGGAGTCCCTCGAGGGACTGACAGGTCCTTTGTTCTTGGCGAAATTGTTCTTGCGTGGGCCCCCCCTCTTGAGGCCACTGGTCGAGGTTAGCGAGGTCTGGAGGTTGAGCTGGTTCGGGGGGGACGTCACGGTCGGTGGTTTCGGCGGGGGCGACCGGAGGCGGTGGCGCCGGCCATTCGAGTTCCTCTGGGCGGGTGTTGGCACGGGCGGTCATGGACCGGGTGGTGACGCACGCCCAGTCCGGGACGCCCAGCATCCCCAGGTGCTCTTTTCGTTCGACTGCTGCCCATGGAGAGCTTTCCAGGTCATTACCCAGGAGGCAGTCTACGGGGGCATCATCTCGGACCGTCACCTTCAACATGCCGGAGACCCCTCCCCATTCGAAGGGGACGCAGGCCATCCGACACAGACTTTCTGAGTTATCGGCTGAACGTACAGGGCAGAGAACGTTTGGTAAGTATTGTTCGGGGGTCACCAGGTGACAGCGGACGGCTGTTACACTGGCCCCAGTGTCACAAAGGGCTTCCGCCCGGCGTCCATTGATGCCCACCCATTGGCTGTACTTCTGGGTATTAGCGGGTAGGGGGACCCGCGGGACCATGTCTCTCCCCCCTAGGCAGGCGAGAGCCATGGCGGTTGGCTCCCATTCTGGGTGTTCCTGTTCATATTCTTCTTGTTCCTCTGAGATCCGTTCCTCCCCCAGAGCAGCAGCGGCTACTTGGCGGGGTCTTGGGCTCTGGTACTGGGGGCAGTTTGGGTCGTTTGCATAGTGTCCGACTCGTTGACATCGATGGCAGGTAACATTGGCTCGAGGTCCCGGTCGCGCTGGGGTGCTGCCCCGGTTGGACGGGGGGGTGGGGCTGATAGTGGGGGTGACCGGAGCGTTGCTTCTTCCGCGTCCTTGGCCTCCACCTCCTCGGGGACGGTGCTGACCATTGTTGTTCCGGTTCTGTTCGGAGGACCCATTTCGACTCACTCTGGTGATCTCCCACCGGTCAGCTTCGGCTGCGAGCTGCCGGGGATCCGTTAACTTGCTGTCGAGGAGGTGCTGGCGAAGTTCAATGAAGCAATTGTTCGACAGATGCTCCCATACCATAAGATTGAACAGTTGTTCGTAGGTTGTGACCTTGCTTCCTTTGATCCAGCCCTCGAAGGCTCGGCTAAAGTAATTGACATAGTCCACCCAAGTTGTACCTGGGATGCGGGTGCAGTCTCGGAACCTCTGACGGTACATCTCGGGTGTGAGGCCATAGCGGGTGAGGAGTGCCGCTTTCATATGGTCATAGGAGGTCATCTGCTGGTCCGGGAGTTGCAGCAGGGCGTCGCGGCCCTCATTGAGGAATCTCCCCCACAGACCGGCCCCCCAATCGCTTCTATCGATCCGGTGTGCAGTCATAGCGATTTCATAGGCCTTAAACCATTGCTGGATGTCGTCCTCTCGGAAGTATTCTCGAACGACATCCTTGGGGATGTGTACCTTCTTCTCTGTTGCCCCTGGAGTGTGGGGTTGCTCGGGCACCCCTGTTTCTTTATTCTGTTTGCGTAGGTCGATTTCAGCTAATTTCCGTTCATGTTCATATGCCAGTTTCTTTTCCTCGAGCTCCCTTTGTCTCTGTTTCTCCTCTCTTTCTTCTCGGAGACGCAGGTGCTCTAAGTTGATTTTCTGTTCGGCCAACTTTAGTTCAACGTCCATTTTGAGCCGGGTCATTTCCAGCTCGTGTAGTCGGGTTCTTTCTCGTTCCTGGATCTCGCCTGGCGAGAGACCCGTTCTTCGCTCTTCAGGGCCCATGGGGGTTTGTGCTGTGATGTCTTGATCGGGGGTTCCGGCAGCCCCGGTTTCTGCCCAAGATTCCAGGGCCTGCTTAAAGTCATCTTTGGTATTTAGTCCGGTGGTAGCGATACCTAATTCGATACAGAACTGTTTAAGTTCACGATGGCTGTACTCGCCCAATTTCTCCATCTGGAATTTCTCCGTTGATCCGCTTTCTTTAGTTGACATCGTGATTCGCCGTGGGGTGAGCTACTCTCTGTACGGTTTATGCGGTGATTCGGATCCCGTCGCTGGCCACCAATGTTAGACGGACCGGGAGGGTCGGCCGAGGATACGGGGAGAGGTCTCCGGGGAGAGCCGTCTCCAGTGAATCGTACAGACAAGTAACTTCCCCCCCACAGACGGACACCACACAATGATAAAGTTCAACGATACTTTATAGACAATTCTTCAAGTACGGTAGAATGGTACAAGGAGGTCTGGACTCAGGGGTCCCCTCTATTCTGGTCTCTGTTCGGGAAAAGGGTAGCGGGACAGTCTTGTTACCAAAACGATGGAAAATAGCTCTCAATCCTCGAGCTCGGTGGTGTAGATGAACGGGCCGCGGCGGAGCCAGCAGGTCCCGAGATGGATGAAGGCAGACGACGGTCCGCGGCAGAGCCAGCAGGTCCCGATGAAGGTGGTGGTTACAAACGGTCCGCGGCTACGCCAGCAGGTCCCGACGATGATGAAGGATAGGGTGGTTCCCAAAGCCGCGGCAGCGCCAGCAGGCAAGACGAGGGTGCACAAGACAGAGCTACGGCAGCGCCAGTAGTCCGTCAAGGATGAGTTCTTCTTTGCGTCTCTCGACTCCAAGATACAACTCCCGTCCTGCTCTGGAGCTGCCCCAGTTATAGGGCTGGTGTGCTTTGATGTCCGGACCCTCGCACTTGGAGGTCGGGAGGTCCGGGATGAGGGGGTTCAGACACCCAGCAGGGGGGTGGAGCCAGCGTCCGGGGAGGCGATGGGCGAGCGGCACTTGGCGGGTGAGAGCCATCGACACCTCCTGCTCCCATTGACTGACCAAGTAGCCCGCTCACCTCCTGGGTGGATGTTGGTGCCGGAATGTCTGAGGCCTGGCCAGGCCCAGGGTTGAGGTCGATCGGGGGCCAGGCGGCCTCGTGGTGGAGTGTCCAAGATGGCGCCCAGGATGGGCGCGCAGGCCGGTAGTGGGTCGGCCTACGGGGTCAACAGGTTCGAGTGTAGGGGTCCCTGCGGGGACGGTGGACGTGCAATGGTGGTGTGTGGTACTTGCGTGGCTGGTTCGGGCCTGGTTGGGCCGGGGGAGAGCGGCCCTTCATGTGGCCTGTCCAACATGCTCCCTTGGAGGCATTGGTCTTCTAGGGTGCACGCTTCTCTGGTGCCCCTTCTTAGACTAGTATCCTTGCATGCCAGCGCAGCCATTCGGATATACTCCCCTGGAGGCATTGGTCTTCTAGGGTGCACGCTTCTCTGGTGCCCCTTCTTAGACTAGTATCCTTGCATGCCAGCGCAGACATTCTGATGTGCTCTCTTGGAGGCATGGTCTTCTGAGGAGCACACTTCTCTGGTGCCCCTTCTTAGACTAGTATCCTTGCATGCCAGCGCAGACATTCTGATGTGCTCCCCTGGAGGCATTGGTCTTCTATGGTGCACACTTCTCTTGTGCCCTTCTTAGACTAGTATCCTTGCTAGCCAGCGCAGACATTCTGATGTGCTCCCCTGGAGACATTGGTCTTCTAGGGTGCACGCTTCTCTGGTGCCCCTTCTTAGACTAGTATCCTTGCTAGCCAGCGCAGACATTCTGATGAGCTCTCCTGGAGGCATTGGTCTTCTAGGGTGCACGCTTCTCTGGTGCCCCTTCTTAGACTAGTATCCAAGCATGCCAGCGCAGACATTCTGGTGAGCTCTCCTGGAGGCATTGGTCTTCTAGGGTGCACGCTTCTCTGGTGCCCCTTCTTAGACTAGTATCCTTGCATACCAGCGCAGACATTCTGATGAGCTCTCTTGGAGGCATTGGTCTTCTAGGATGCACGCTTCTCTGGTGCCCCTTCTTAGACTAGTATCATTGCATGCCAGCACAGACATTCTGATGAGCTCTCCTGGAGGCATTGGTCTTCTAGGTGCACGCTTCTCTGGTGCCCCTTCTTAGACTAGTATCCTTGCATACCAGCGCAGACATTCTGATGTGTTCCCCTGGAGGCATTGGTCTTCTAGGGTGCACGCTTCTCTGGTGCCCCTTCTTAGACTAGTATCCTTGCTAGCTAGCGCAGACATTCTGATGTGCTCCCCTGGAGGCATTGGTCTTCTAGGGTGCACGCTTCTCTGGTGCCCCTTCTTAGACTAGTATCCTTGCTAGCCAGCTCAGACATTCTGATGTGCTCCCCTGGAGGCATTGGTCTTCTAGGGTGCACGCTTCTCTGGTGCCCCTTCTTAGACTAGTATCCTTGCTAGCCAGCACAGACATTCTGATGAGCTCTCCAGGAGGCATTGGTCTTCTAGGGTGCACGCTTCTCTGGTGCCCCTTCTTACACTAGTATCCTTGCATGCCAGCGCAGACATTCTGATGTGCTCCCCTGGAGGCATTGGTCTTCTAGGGTGCACGCTTCTCTGGTGACCCTTCTTAGACTAGTATCCTTTCTAGCCGCGCAGACATTCTGATGAGCTCTCCTGGAGGCATTGGTCTTCTAGGGTGCACGCTTCTCTGGTGCCCCTTCTTAGACTAGTATCCTTGCATGCCAGCGCAGACATTCTGATGTGCTCCCCTGGAGGCATTGGTCTTCTAGGGTGCACGCTTCTCTGGTGCCCCTTCTTAGACTAGTATCCTTGCATGCCAGCGCAGACATTCTGATGTGCTCCCCTGGAGGCATTGGTCTTCTAGGGTGCACGCTTCTCTGGTGCCCTTCTTAGACTAGTATCCTTGCTAGCCAGCGCAGACATTCTGATGTGCTCCCCTGGAGGCATTGGTCTTCTAGGGTGCACGCTTCTCTGGTGCCCCTTCTTAGACTAGTATCCTTGATAGCAAGCGCAGACATTCTGATGTGCTCCCCTGGAGGCATTGGTCTTCTAGGGTGCAAGCTTCTCTGGTGCCCTTCTTAGACTAGTATCCTTGCTAGCCAGCGCAGACATTCTGATGAGCTCTCCTGGAGGCATTGGTCTTCTAGGGTGCACGCTTCTCTGGTGCCCTTCTTAGACTAGTATCATTGCATGCCAGCGCAGACATTCTGATGTGCTCCCCTGGAGGCATTGGTCTTCTAGGGTGCACGCTTCTCTGGTGCCCCTTCTTAGACTAGTATCCTAGCTAGCCAGCGCAGACATTCTGGTGTGCTTCCCTGGAGGCATTGGTCTTCTGAGGAGCACGCTTCTCCTGTGCCCTTGCTTAGGCTAGTATCCTTGCTAGCCAGCGCAGACATTCTGATGTGCTCCCCTGGAGGCATTGGTCTTCTAGGGTGCACGCTTCTCTGGTGCCCCTTCTTAGACTAGTATCCTTGCATGCCAGCGCAGACATTCTGATGTGCTCCCCTGGAGGCATTGGTCTTCTAGGGTGCACGCTTCTCTGGTGCCCCTTCTTAGACTAGTATCCTAGCTAGCCAGCGCAGACATTCTGGTGTGCTTCCCTGGAGGCATTGGTCTTCTGAGGAGCACGCTTCTCCTGTGCCCTTGCTTAGGCTAGTATCCTTGCTAGCCAGCGCAGACATTCTGATGTGCTCCTTTGGAGGCATTGGTCTTCTAGGGTGCACGCTTCTCTGGTGCCCCTTCTTAGACTAGTATCATTGCATGCCAGCGCAGACATTCTGATGTGGTCTCTTGGAGGCATTGGTCTTCTAGGGTGCATGCTTCTCTGGTGCCCCTTCTTAGACTAGTATCCTTGCATGCCAGCGCAGACATTCTGGTGTGCTTCCCTGGAGGCATTGGTCTTCTGAGGAGCACGCTTCTCCTGTGCCCTTGCTTAGGCTAGTATCCTTGCTAGCCAGCGCAGACATTCTGATGTGCTCCCTTGGAGGCATTGGTCTTCTAGGGTGCACGCTTCTCTGGTGCCCCTTCTTAGACTAGTATCATTGCATGCCAGCGCAGACATTCTGATGTGCTCTCTAGGAGGCATTGGTCTTCTAGGGTGCACGCTTCTCTGGTGCCCCTTCTTAGACTAGTATCCTTGCATGCCAGCGCAGCCATTCTGATATACTCCCCTAGAGGCATTGGTCTTCTAGGGTGCACGCTTCTCTGGTGCCCCTTCTTAGACTAGTATCCTTGCATGCCAGAGCAGACATTCTGATGTGCTCTCTTGGAGGCATTGGTCTTCTGAGGAGCACAGTTCTCTTGTGCCCCTTCTTAGACTAGTATCCTTGCATGCCAGCGCAGACATTCTGATGTGCTCCCCTGGAGGCATTGGTCTTCTATGGTGCACACTTCTCTTGTGCCCTTCTAAGACTAGTATCCTTGCTAGCCAGTGCAGACATTCTGATGTGCTCCCCTGGAGGCATTGGTCTTCTAGGGTGCACACTTCTCTGGTGCCCCTTCTTAGACTAGTATCCTTGCTAGCCAGCGCAGACATTCTGATGAGCTCTCCTGGAGGCATTGGTCTTCTAGGGTGCACGCTTCTCTGGTGCCCCTTCTTAGACTAGTATCCTAGCATGCCAGCGCAGACATTCTGATTAGCTCTCCTGGAGGCATTGGTCTTCTAGGGTGCACGCTTCTCTGGTGCCCCTTCTTAGACTAGTATCCTTGCATACCAGCGCAGACATTCTGATGAGCTCTCCTGGAGGCATTGGTCTTCTAGGATGCACGCTTCTCTGGTGCCCCTTCTTAGACTAGTATCATTGCATGCCAGCGCAGACATTCTGATGAGCTCTCCTGGAGGCATTGGTCTTCTAGGGTGCACGCTTCTCTGGTGCCCCTTCTTAGACTAGTATCCTTGCATACCAGCGCAGACATTCTGATGTGCTCCCCTGGAGGCATTGGTCTTCTAGGGTGCACGCTTCTCTGGTGCCCCTTCTTAGACTAGTATCCTTGCTAGCCAGCGCAGACATTCTGATGTGCTCCCCTGGAAGCATTGGTCTTCTAGGGTGCACGCTTCTCTGGTGCCCCTTCTTAGACTAGTATCCTTGCTAGCCAGCGCAGACATTCTGATGTGCTCCCCTGGAGGCATTGGTCTTCTAGGGTGCACACTTCTCTGGTGCCCCTTCTTAGACTAGTATCCTTGCTAGCCAGCGCAGACATTCTGATGAGCTCTCCAGGAGGCATTGGTCTTCTAGGGTGCACGCTTCTCTGGTGCCCCTTCTTACACTAGTATCCTTGCATGCCAGCGAAAGACATTCTGATGTGCTCCCCTGGAGGCATTGGTCTTCTAGGGTGCACGCTTCTCTGGTGCCCCTTCTTAGACTAGTATCCTTGCATGACAGCGCAGACATTCTGATGTGCTCCCCTGGAGGCATTGGTCTTCTAGGGTGTACGCTTCTCTGGTGCCCCTTCTTAGACTAGTATCCTTGCTAGCCAGCGCAGACATTCTGATGAGCTCTCCTGGAGGCATTGGTCTTCTAGGGTGCACGCTTCTCTGGTGCCCCTTCTTAGACTAGTATCCTTGCATGCCAGCGCAGACATTCGGATGTGCTCCCCTGGAGGCATTGGTCTTCTAGGGTGCACGCTTCTCTGGTGCCCCTTCTTACACTAGTATCCTTGCATGCCAGCGCAGACATTCTGATGTGCTCCCCTGGAGGCATTGGTCTTATAGGGTGCACGCTTCTCTGGTGCCCTTCTTAGACTAGTATCCTTGCTAGCCAGCGCAGACATTCTGATGTGCTCCCCTGGAGGCATTGGTCTTCTAGGGTGCACGCTTCTCTGGTGCCCCTTCTTAGAATAGTATACATGATAGCAAGCGCAGACATTCTGATGTGCTCCCCTGGAGGCATTGGTCTTCTAGGGTGCAAGCTTCTCTGGTGCCCTTCTTAGACTAGTATCCTTGCTAGCCAGCGCAGACATTCTGATGAGCTCTCCTGGAGGCATTGGTCTGCTAGGATGCACGCTTCTCTGGTGCCCTTCTTAGACTAGTATCATTGCATGCCAGCGCAGACATTCTGATGTGCTCTCTTGGAGGCATTGGTCTTCTAGGGTGCACGCTTCTCTGGTGCCCCTTCTTAGACTAGTATCATTGCATGCCTGCGCAGACATTCTGATGAGCTCTCCTGGAGGCATTGGTCTTCTAGGATGCACGCTTCTCTGGTGCCCCTTCTTAGGCTAGTATTCTTGCCTTGCCAGCGCAGACATTCTGATGTGCTCCCCTGGAGGCATTGGTCTACTAGGGTGCACGCTTCTCTGGTGCCCCTTCTTAGACTAGTATCCTTGCATGCCAGCGCAGACATTCTGATGTGCTCTCTTGGAGGCATTGGTCTTCTAGGGTGCACGCTTCTCTGGTGCCCCTTCTTAGACTAGTATCCTTGCATGCCAGCGCAGACATTCTGATGTGCTCTCTTGGAGGCAATGGTCTTCTAGGGTGCACGCTTCTCTGGTGCCCCTTCTTAGACTAGTATCCTTGCTAGCCAGCGCAGACATTCTGATGTGCTCTCTTGGAGGCATTGGTCTTCTAGGATGCACGCTTCTCTGGTGCCCCTTCTTAGACTAGTATCCTTGCATGCCAGCGCAGACATTCTGGTGTGCTTCCCTGGAGGCATTGGTCTTCTGAGGAGCACGCTTCTCCTGTGCCCTTGCTTAGGCTAGTATCCTTGCTAGCCAGCGCAGACATTCTGATGTGCTCCCTTGGAGGCATTGGTCTTCTAGGGTGCACGCTTCTCTGGTGCCCCTTCTTAGACTAGTATCATTGCATGCCAGCGCAGACATTCTGATGTGCTCTCTTGGAGGCATTGGTATTCTAGGGTGCACGCTTCTCTGGTGCCCCTTCTTAGACTAGTATCCTTGCATGCCAGCGCAGCCATTCGGATATACTCCCCTGGAGGCATTGGTCTTCTAGGGTGCACGCTTCTCTGGTGCCCCTTCTTAGACTAGTATCCTTGCATGCCAGCGCAGACATTCTGATGTGCTCTCTTGGAGGCATTGGTCTTCTGAGGAGCACACTTCTCTGGTGCCCCTTCTTAGACTAGTATCCTTGCATGCCAGCGCAGACATTCTGATGTGCTCCCCTGGAGGCATTGGTCTTCTATGGTGCACACTTCTCTTGTGCCCTTCTTAGACTAGTATCCTTGCTAGCCAGCGCAGACATTCTGTGTGCTCCCCTGGAGGCATTGGTCTTCTAGGGTGCACGCTTCTCTGGTGCCCCTTCTTAGACTAGTATCCTTGCTAGCCAGCGCAGACATTCTGATGAGCTCTCCTGGAGGCATTGGTCTTCTAGGGTGCACGCTTCTCTGGTGCCCCTTCTTAGACTAGTATCCAAGCATGCCAGCGCAGACATTCTGATGAGCTCTCCTGGAGGCATTGGTCTTCTAGGGTGCACGCTTCTCTGGTGCCCCTTCTTAGACTAGTATCCTTGCATACCAGCGCAGACATTCTGATGAGCTCTCTTGGAGGCATTGGTCTTCTAGGATGCACGCTTCTCTGGTGCCCCTTCTTAGACTAGTATCATTGCATGCCAGCGCAGACATTCTGATGAGCTCTCCTGGAGGCATTGGTCTTCTAGGGTGCACGTTTCTCTGGTGCCCCTTCTTAGACTAGTATCCTTGCATACCAGCGCAGACATTCTGATGTGTTCCCCTGGAGGCATTGGTCTTCTAGGGTGCACGCTTCTCTGGTGCCCCTTCTTAGACTAGTATCCTTGCTAGCCAGCGCAGACATTCTGATGTGCTCACCTGGAGGCATTGGTCTTCTAGGGTGCACGCTTCTCTGGTGCCCCTTCTTAGACTAGTATCCTTGCTAGCCAGCGCAGACATTCTAATGTGCTCCCCTGGAGGCATTGGTCTTCTAGGGTGCACGCTTCTCTGGTGCCCCTTCTTAGACTAGTATCCTTGCTAGCCAGCGCAGACATTCTGATGAGCTCTCCAGGAGGCATTGGTCTTCTAGGGTGCACGCTTCTCTGGTGCCCCTTCTTACACTAGTATCCTTGCATGCCAGCGCAGACATTCTGATGTGCTCCCCTGGAGGCATTGGTCTTCTAGGGTGCACGCTTCTCTGGTGCCCCTTCTTAGAATAGTATCCTTGCTAGCCAGCGCAGACATTCTGATGTGCTCCCCTGGAGGCATTGGTCTTTTAGGGTGCACGCTTCTCTGGTGCCCCTTCTTAGAATAGTATCCTTGCTAGCCCGCGCAGACATTCTGATGAGCTCTCCTGGAGGCATTGGTCTTCTAGGGTGCACGTTTCTCTGGTGCCCCTTCTTAGACTAGTATCCTTGCATACCAGCGCAGACATTCTGATGTGTTCCCCTGGAGGCATTGGTCTTCTAGGGTGCACGCTTCTCTGGTGCCCCTTCTTAGACTAGTATCCTTGCTAGCCAGCGCAGACATTCTGATGTG
Source organism: Lissotriton helveticus (assembly GCF_964261635.1). Lineage (NCBI taxonomy): Eukaryota > Metazoa > Chordata > Amphibia > Caudata > Salamandridae > Lissotriton > Lissotriton helveticus. Next base: position 67,113,125 of record NC_136064.1, read on the forward strand.
CTCCCCTGGAGGCATTGGTCTTCTAGGGTGCACGCTTCTCTGGTGCCCCTTCTTAGAATAGTATCCTTGCTAGCCAGCGCAGACATTCTGATGTGCTCCCCTGGAGGCATTGGTCTTTTAGGGTGCACGCTTCTCTGGTGCCCCTTCTTAGACTAGTATCCTTGCATGCCAGCGCAGACATTCTGATGTGCCCCCCTGGAGGCATTGGTCTTCTAGGGTGCACGCTTCTCTGGTGCCCCTTCTTAGACTAGTATCCTTGCATGCCAGCGCAGACATTCTGATGTGCTCCCCTGGAGGCATTGGTCTTCTAGGGTGCACGCTTCTCTGGTGCCCTTCTTAGACTAGTATCCTTGCTAGCCAGCGCAGACATTCTGATGTGCTCCCCTGGAGGCATTGGTCTTCTAGGGTGCACGCTTCTCTGGTGCCCCTTCTTAGACTAGTATCCTTGATAGCAAGCGCAGACATTCTGATGTGCTACCCTGGAGGCATTGGTCTTCTAGGGTGCAAGCTTCTCTGGTGCCCTTCTTAGACTAGTATCCTTGCTAGCCAGCGCAGACATTCTGATGAGCTCTCCTGGAGGCATTGGTCTTCTAGGGTGCACGCTTCTCTGGTGCCCTTCTTAGACTAGTATCATTGCATGCCAGCGCAGACATTCTGATGTGCTCCCCTGGAGGCATTGGTCTTCTAGGATGCCCGCTTCTCTGGTGCCCCTTCTTAGACTAGTATCCTAGCTAGCCAGCGCAGACATTCTGGTGTGCTTCCCTGGAGGCATTGGTCTCCTGAGGAGCACGCTTCTCCTGTGCCCTTGCTTAGGCTAGTATCCTTGCTAGCCAGCGCAGACATTCTGATGTGCTCCCCTGGAGACATTGGTCTTCTAGGGTGCACGCTTCTCTGGTGCCCCTTCTTAGACTAGTATCCTTGCATGCCAGCGCAGACATTCTGATGTGCTCCCCTGGAGGCATTGGTCTTCTAGGGTGCACGCTTCTCTGGTGCCCCTTCTTAGACTAGTATCCTAGCTAGCCAGCGCAGACATTCTGGTGTGCTTCCCTGGAGGCATTGGTCTTCTGAGGAGCACGCTTCTCCTGTGCCCTTGCTTAGGCTAGTATCCTTGCTAGCCAGCGCAGACATTCTCATGTGCTCCCTTGGAGGCATTGGTCTTCTAGGGTGCACGCTTCTCTGGTGCCCCTTCTTAGACTAGTATCATTGCATGCCAGCGCAGACATTCTGATGTGCTCTCTTGGAGGCATTGGTCTTCTAGGGTGCACGCTTCTCTGGTGCCCCTTCTTAGACTAGTATCCTTGCATGCCAGCGCAGACATTCTGGTGTGCTTCCCTGGAGGCATTGGTCTTCTGAGGAGCACGCTTCTCCTGTGCCCTTGCTTAGGCTAGTATCCTTGCTAGCCAGCGCAGACATTCTGATGTGCTCCCTTGGAGGCATTGGTCTTCTAGGGTGCACGCTTCTCTGGTGCCCCTTCTTAGACTAGTATCATTGCATGCCAGCGCAGACATTCTGATGTGCTCTCTAGGAGGTATTGGTCTTCTAGGGTGCACGCTTCTCTGGTGCCCCTTCTTAGACTAGTATCCTTGCATGCCAGCGCAGCCATTCTGATATACTCCCCTGGAGGCATTGGTCTTCTAGGGTGCACGCTTCTCTGGTGCCCCTTCTTAGACTAGTATCCTTGCATGCCAGCGCAGACATTCTGATGTGCTCTCTTGGAGGCATTGGTCTTCTGAGGAGCACACTTCTCTGGTGCCCCTTCTTAGACTAGTATCCTTGCATGCCAGCGCAGACATTCTGATGTGCTCCCCTGGAGGCATTGGTCTTCTATGGTGCACACTTCTCTTGTGCCCTTCTTAGACTAGTATCCTTGCTAGCCAGTGCAGACATTCTGATGTGCTCCCCTGGAGGCATTGGTCTTCTAGGGTGCACACTTCTCTGGTGCCCCTTCTTAGACTAGTATCCTTGCTAGCCAGCGCAGACATTCTGATGAGCTCTCCTGGAGGCATTGGTCTTATAGGGTGCACGCTTCTCTGGTGCCCCTTCTTAGACTAGTATCCTAGCATGCCAGCACAGACATTCTGATGAGCTCTCCTGGAGGCATTGGTCTTCTAGGGTGCACGCTTCTCTGGTGCCCCTTCTTAGACTAGTATCCTTGCATACCAGCGCAGACATTCTGATGAGCTCTCCTGGAGGCATTGGTCTTCTAGGATGCACGCTTCTCTGGTGCCCCTTCTTAGACTAGTATCATTGCATGCCAGCGCAGGCATTCTGATGAGCTCTCCTGGAGGCATTGGTCTTCTAGGGTGCACGCTTCTCTGGTGCCCCTTCTTAGACTAGTATCCTTGCATACCAGCGCAGACATTCTGATGTGCTCCCCTGGAGGCATTGGTCTTCTAGGGTGCACGCTTCTCTGGTGCCCCTTCTTAGACTAGTATCCTTGCTAGCCAGCGCAGACATTCTGATGTGCTCCCCTGGAGGCATTGGTCTTCTAGGGTGCACGCTTCTCTGGTGCCCCTTCTTAGACTAGTATCCTTGCTAGCCAGCGCAGACATTCTGATGTGCTCCCCTGGAGGCATTGGTCTTCTAGGGTGCACACTTCTCTGGTGCCCCTTCTTAGACTAGTATCCTTGCTAGCCAGCGCAGACATTCTGATGAGCTCTCCAGGAGGCATTGGTCTTCTAGGGTGCACGCTTCTCTGGTGCCCCTTCTTACACTAGTATCCTTGCATGCCAGCGCAGACATTCTGATGTGCTCCCCTGGAGGCATTGGTCCTCTAGGGTGCACGCTTCTCTGGTGCCCCTTCTTAGACTAGTATCCTTGCATGACAGCGCAGACATTCTGATGTGCTCCCCTGGAGGCATTGGTCTTCTAGGGTGTACGCTTCTCTGGTGCCCCTTCTTAGACTAGTATCCTTGCTAGCCAGCGCAGACATTCTGATGAGCTCTCCTGGAGGCATTGGTCTTCTAGGGTGCACGATTCTCTGGTGCCCCTTCTTAGACTAGTATCCTTGCATGCCAGCGCAGACATTCTGATGTGCTCCCCTGGAGGCATTGGTCTTCTAGGGTGCACGCTTCTCTGGTGCCCCTTCTTAGACTAGTATCCTTGCATGCCAGCGCAGACATTCTGATGTGCTCTCTTGGAGGCATTGGTCTTCTGAGGAGCACACTTCTCTGGTGCCCCTTCTTAGACTAGTATCCTTGCATGCCAGCGCAGACATTATGATGTGCTCCCCTGGAGGCATTGGTCTTCTATGGTGCACACTTCTCTTGTGCCCTTCTTAGACTAGTATCCTTGCTAGCCAGTGCAGACATTCTGATGTGCTCCCCTGGAGGCATTGGTCTTCTAGGGTGCACACTTCTCTGGTGCCCCATCTTAGACTAGTATCCTTGCTAGCCAGCGCAGACATTCTGATGAGCTCTCCTGGAGGCATTGGTCTTCTAGGGTGCACGCTTCTCTGGTGCCCCTTCTTAGACTAGTATCCTAGCATGCCAGCGCAGACATTCTGATGAGCTCTCCTGGAGGCATTGGTCTTCTAGGGTGCACGCTTCTCTGGTGCCCCTTCTTAGACTAGTATCCTTGCATACCAGCGCAGACATTCTGATGAGCTCTCCTGGAGGCATTGGTCTTCTAGGATGCACGCTTCTCTGGTACCCCTTCTTAGACTAGTATCATTGCATGCCAGCGCAGGCATTCTGATGAGCTCTCCTGGAGGCATTGGTCTTCTACGGTGCACGCTTCTCTGGTGCCCCTTCTTAGACTAGTATCCTTGCATACCAGCGCAGACATTCTGATGTGCTCCCCTGGAGGCATTGGTCTTCTAGGGTGCACGCTTCTCTGGTGCCCCTTCTTAGACTAGTATCCTTGCTAGCCAGCGCAGACATTCTGATGTGCTCCCCTGGAGGCATTGGTCTTCTAGGGTGCACGCTTCTCTGGTGCCCCTTCTTAGACTAGTATCCTTGCTAGCCAGCGCAGACATTCTGATGTGCTCCCCTGGAGGCATTGGTCTTCTAGGGTGCACACTTCTCTGGTGCCCCTTCTTAGACTAGTATCCTTGCTAGCCAGCGCAGACATTCTGATGAGCTCTCCAGGAGGCATTGGTCTTCTAGGGTGCACGCTTCTCTGGTGCCCCTTCTTACACTAGTATCCTTGCATGCCAGCGCAGACATTCTGATGTGCTCCCCTGGAGGCATTGGTCTTCTAGGGTGCACGCTTCTCTGGTGCCCCTTCTTAGACTAGTATCCTTGCATGACAGCGCAGACATTCTGATGTGCTCCCCTGGAGGCATTGGTCTTCTAGGGTGTACGCTTCTCTGGTGCCCCTTCTTAGACTAGTATCCTTGCTAGCCAGCGCAGACATTCTGATGAGCTCTCCTGGAGGCATTGGTCTTCCAGGGTGTACGATTCTCTGGTGCCCCTTCTTAGACTAGTATCCTTGCATGCCAGCGCAGACATTCTGATGTGCTCCCCTGGAGGCATTGGTCTTCTAGGGTGCACGCTTCTCTGGTGCCCCTTCTTAGACTAGTATCCTTGCATGCCAGTGCAGACATTCTGATGTGCTCCCCTGGAGGCATTGGTCTTATAGGGTGTACGCTTCTCTGGTGCCCTTCTTAGACTAGTATCCTTGCTAGCCAGCGCAGACATTCTGATGTGCTCCCCTGGAGGCATTGGTCTTCTAGTGTGCACGCTTCTCTGGTGCCCCTTCTTAGACTAGTATCCTTGATAGCAAGCGCAGACATTCTGATGTGCTCCCCTGGAGGCATTGGTCTTCTAGGGTGTTGGACAGGCCACATGAAGGGATCGCTCCCTCCCCCCAGGACAGGGCCCGGGCCACCGTCAGCACCATTGCCCGGCCCAGCCGCCATCTTGGACACGGCACCACGCGGCCGTGCGGCCTCAGCCCGACCCCAACCCTGGGCCTGGCCAGGCCCCGACATCCCGGCACCACCCTCCACCCAGGAGGTGAACGGCCCACTTGGCAGGTCAATGGGGGTACGAAGTGTCGATGGCTCTCCCCCGCCAGGTGCCGAGCACCCCCAGCCTCCTCGGGCGCTGGCTCCACCCCCCTGCTGGGTGTCTGGACTCCCTCATCCCAGACCTCCCGACCTCCAAGAGCGAGGGTCCGGACATCAAAGGGCGCCAGACCTATAACTGAGGCAGCCCCAGGACAGGAAGGCAGTTGTATCCTGGAGTCGAGAGACACCGCGACGAACTCATCCTTGACGGACTGCTGGCGCTGCCACAGCCCTGCCTTGTGAACTATTGTCCTGCCTGCTGGCGCTGCCGCGGCCCTCTGCAACCTTCATCCTCGTTGGGACCTGCTGGCGCTGCCGTGGCCCGTTGTAACCTTCATCCTCGTGGGACCTGCTGGCGCTGCCGCGGCCCGTTGCAACCTGCATTCTCGTGGGACCTGCTGGCGCTGCCGCGGCCCGTTGTAACCTTCATCCTCGTGGGACCTGCTGGCGCTGCCGCGGCCCCTTGCAACCTGCACTCTCGTGGGACCTGCTGGCGCTGCCGCGGCCCGTTGTAACCTTCATCCTCGTTGGGACCTGCTGGCGCTGCCGCGGCCCATTGCCACCTACGACCTCTTCGGGACCTGCCGGCGCTGCCGCGGTCTGACCCCTCCGAACACCGAGCTCGAGGATTGTGAGCCATCACCGTTACACCCCCGTACCCGTGGGTACCCAGACTGTCCCGCTACCCCCTTCCCCTACTAGAGACTAGAATTGAGAGGATCATCGTGTCCTGATTGCCTTGTATCGTACCACTCTACTCCCAGAAGTGCCTATAAAAGGTGTTACCCTGAACTTTGTGTGGTGTCCATCTGTGGGGGGGAAGTTACCTGTCTGTGCGATCACTGTGCTCGGCCGACCCTCCAGGTCCCCGTCTAACATTGGTGGCTAGCGGCGCGATCCGAACCAACGCGTACCGTACAGACAGTAACTCACCCTACGACTAAAACCACAATGACGACCAAAGAGAGCGGATCGGCGGAGAAGTTCCAGATGGAAAAGCTGGAAGAATACAACCACCGAGAGCTCAAACAATTTTGCATGGACTTAGGCATTGCTACCACCGGGCTAAGCACAAAAGAAGACTTCAAAAACGCCCTAGAGGCCTGGACAGAGACAAATACCGCAACCCCCCGGGACCCCGCAGCCCCGGAAGTCAACACCACCCGGACGGAGGAACGGAGAACAGGCCCCTCCCATGAAGAGATCCAAGAGCGGGAAAAAAATAGACTACACGAGTTAGACTTGGCACGACTCAGATTAGACGGAGAATTGAAACTGGCGGAACAAAAAATAAACTTAGAACACTTACGGCTCAGAGAAGAGCGAGAGGAAAAACAGAGACAGAGAGACCTCGAAGAAAAAAGACTGGCATACGAGCACGAGTGCAAACTAGCGGAGATAGAAATGCGCAAACTGAACAAAAACCTAGGGGTGCCCGAGCAACCGCACTCCCCGGGTCCTACCGAGCAGAAGGTCCACATCCCCAAGGATGTGGTCCGAGAATATCACCGGAACGACGACATACAGCAGTGGTTCAAGGCCTATGAGATTGCCATGACCGCCCACCGGGTCGCTCGAAGTGACTGGGGGGCCGGTCTATGGGGGAGATTCGTCAACGAGGGTCGTGATGCCCTGCTGCAGCTTCCGGACCATCAAATGACGTCCTATGACCACATGAAGGCCGCCCTCCTCAGTCGATATGGACTTACACCCGAAATGTACCGCCAGAGGTTCCGCAACTGCACCCGGATCCCAGGTACGACGTGGTTGGAATACGTGAACTATTTCAGCCGAGCCTTCGAGGGGTGGATCAAGGGTAACAACGTAACCACTTACGAACAACTCTTCAATCTCATTGTGTGGGAGCACCTCTCCAACAACTGCTTTGTCGAGCTCAGGCAGCACCTCCTCGACAGTAAATTGACTGAACCCCGGCAGCTCGCCACCGAGGCTGACCGGTGGGAGAGCACCCGAGTGGCCCGGAGTGGGCCGAATGAGCAGAACAGAACCAACCAAGGTCACCATCGTCCCCGAGGAGGAGGAGGAGGCCCGGGCCGGGGCAGAGACGCCGCCCCGGCCGCACCCACTAACGCCACCCCGGCCCCAGCAGGCGGGGGAAACCCCCCGATGCGCCCGGGGTTCCGAGCTAACGTGACGTGTCATCGATGCCAGCGAGTCGGCCACTATGCCAGTGACCCGACCTGCCCGAAGAACCAGGCCCCCGGGCCCCGCCAGATGGCGGCCGCCGCCCTGGGAGAAGAACAAGTCTCCGAAGACACAGAGACCTATGAGTCGGAGCAGTTCGAGTGGGAACCCGCCGCCATGACCCTGGCATGCCTAGGAGGAAGAGACATGGTCCCGCGGACTCCCCTGCCCGCCAACACTCGGAAGTACAGCCAATGGGTGAGCATCAATGGGCGCAAGGCCGAGGCCCTGCGTGACACCGGGGCCAGCGTGACGGCCGTCCGCTGTCACCTGGTGACCCCAGAACAAATCCTACCAAACGTACTTTGCCCCGTCCGATCGGCAGATAACTCGGAGAGCCTGTGTCGGATGGCCTGCGTCCCCTTCGAATGGGGAGGAGTGTCCGGCATGCTGAAAGTAACTGTCCGTGACGACGCCCCCATAGACTGCCTCCTGGGGAACGATCTCGAGAGCTCCCCGTGGGCCGCTGTGGAAAGAAGAGAGCATCTGGGGATGTTGGGTCTCCCGGACTGGGCGTGCGTAACCACCCGGTCCATGGCCACCCGCACCATCCCTAGACCAGAAGAACCAGAATGGGCAGCACCTCCGCCCTCGATCACTCCAGAAGAAGACTTCCTCCAGACCGACCACCCGGACCCCACCCCAGAGGGGTCCACACAGCCCCCCGAGCTTCCCGACCTGGCTCAGTGGTGTCAAGAAGGGGGGCCCACCCAGGAACAATTCCGGCAGGAGCAAAAGACCTGCCCCTCCCTCGAGGGATTGCGACAGCAAGCGCTCGCCCAGAGCCAAGGAGACACCACCGGGGCCCACTGGGTTTATTGGGACAATGATCTCTTGTACAGCGAACAGAAAATCGCAGAACTGGGGGCCGGGCGAGTGCTGGTGGTGCCCCTCCACTTCAGAGACTTCCTGTTGAACCTAGCCCATGATGTCCCCCTGGCCGGGCACCTGGGCCAAGACAAGACCTACCACCGCCTGGTGACTCACTTTTTTTGGCCCAAAATGAGAAATGACGTATCCACCCATTGCCGGTCCTGCCCGACCTGCCAGGCCAGTGGGAAGAGCGGCCGCAAACTCAAGGCACCCCTACAACCATTCCCCGTGGTGACCACCCCGTTCGAAAGGGTGGGAATAGACATTGTGGGGCCCCTGGACCCCCGAACAGCACAGGGACATCGCTTCATCCTGGTCCTGGTGGATCACGCTACCCGCTATCCTGAGGCGGTCCCCCTTCGTACGATAACAGCCCCAGTAGTGGGTCGAGCCTTGATGGGGATCTTCTCTCGAGTGGGCTTCCCCCGGGAAGTCGTCAGCGACAGGGGTACGAACTTTATCTCAAAATACATGAAGTCCCTCTGGCAACAGTGTGGGGTCACCTACCGATTCACGACCCCCTATCACCCTCAAGGGAACGGACTAGTTGAGCGGTTCAACCGCACGCTCAAAGGGATGATTGGGGGGTTGGAAGAGCCCCTCCGTCGCCAGTGGGATGTGCTACTACCGTGCCTTCTCTTTGCCTACCGAGAAGTCCCCCAGAAGTCCCTCGGCTTCAGCCCTTTCGAACTCTTGTATGGACACCCGGTGCGAGGCCCGCTCAGCCTAGTCAAAGAAGGCTGGGAAATGCCCCCTCTAAAGAACCCTCCAGATGTTTTCAAGTACCTCCTAACCCTCCGCAACCAGACCAGAAGGTTCAGAGAGATGGCAAAAGCAAACCTGGAGGCCAGTCAGGAGGACATGAAAAGGTGGTACGATCAAAATGCATCCTCCATCGAATTTGAACCCGGCCAACAAGTGTGGGTAATGTCTCCCACCGAACCATGCGCCCTGCAAGACAAATGGACGGGGCCCTTCAAAGTAATCGAGCGCAAGAGCCCTGTCACCTATCTCATCGATATGGAATCTTCCCGAAACCCTCTCCGGGTCCTCCACGCTAATAGACTGAAACCCCACTTTGTACGCTCCGAACTCAGTCTCCTGATGGCAACCGACAATGGAACCGAGGAGGACTCCGAACCCCTTCCTGACCTCCTACGGTCACGGGAGAAGGACGGCTCCGTGGACGGGGTCCGACTCTCGGAGGCCCTCACCCTGGAACAGCGCCAAGGCTGCCGAGTCCTCCTGCTCCAGTTCTCCACCCTGTTCTCCCTCACCCCAGGGGTCACCCCCTGGTGCTTACATGACGTGGACACTGGAGACAGTCCCCCTATCCGCCATCGGGCCTACCGCGTACCAGATCGGGTACGGGCCTGCATCCAAGAGGAGGTGGCCAAGATGCTCACACTCGGGATCATCGAGCCCTCAGACAGCCCCTGGGCCAGCCCAGTGGTACTGGTCCCCAAAGCGGCCGCCCCCGGCGCCACGCCGGAGCTCCGGTTCTGCGTCGACTACCGGGGCTTGAATGCGGTCACCAGAACAGACGCACACCCCATCCCCCGAGCAGATGAACTAATCGACCGCATGGGAGCTGCCCGCTACCTCAGCATCTTCGACCTGACAGCGGGCTACTGGCAGATCGGTCTCACACCCCGGGCCCAAGAACGATCGGCATTCTCTACCCCTGATGGCCACTATCACTTCAAGGTCATGCCATTCAGCATGAAGAATGCGCCAGCAACATTTCAGCGGCTAGTAAACCAGGTCCTGGCAGGACTCGAAGGATTCAGCGCCGCCTACCTGGACGATATCGCTGTGTACAGCCACCACTGGTCCGACCACCTCCACCACCTCCGAGAGGTGCTACAGGCCCTCCAACGAGCTGGCCTCACGATCAAGGCCAGTAGATGCCAAATTGGCCAGGGGTCCGTGACCTATCTCGGGCACCAGGTGGGAAGCGGTCTGGTGGCCCCTCTGCAACTCAAGATCGCTGCCATCCAGTCGTGGCAGTCCCCCATCACCCAGACCGAGGTCCGCGCCTTCTTGGGACTCACAGGCTACTACCGACGGTTCGTGAGGGACTATGGCAGCATCGTAGGGCCCCTCACGGAACTCACCTCCAAAAACCAACCAAAGAAGGTCAACTGGACCCCAGACTGTCAAGCGGCCTTCGAGAAGCTGAAGGCCGCCATGTGCTCCGCCCCGGTGCTCCAGGCCCCCGACTACAGTCGGGAATTTATCGTCCAAACAGATGCCTCCGACCATGGCGTTGGGGCAGTCCTTTCCCAGCTGAACCCCGAAGGACTTGACCAGCCAGTGGCTTTCATCAGCAGACGGCTCCTGGCCCGAGAACGACGCTGGAGCACCATCGAGAGGGAGGCCTTCGCCGTGGTGTGGGCCCTCAAAAAGCTCCGGCCTTATCTCTTCGGCACCCACTTCCGGGTCCAGACCGATCATCGACCCCTGCAATGGCTCATGCAGATGCGGGGGGAAAACCCGAAACTACTACGTTGGTCCATCTCCCTGCAGGGGATGGACTTCACTGTGGAACATCGACCCGGCCAAGACCACGCCAACGCGGATGGCCTGTCCCGCTTTTTCCGCCTCGATGAGGAAAGTCCCCAAGAAGATGGGTGACTCTCCCCGCCTTCAGCTGGGGGGGACGCATGTTGGACAGGCCACATGAAGGGCTCGCTCCCTCCCCGCAGGACAGGGCCCGGGCCACCGTCAGCACCATTGCCCGGCCCAGCCGCCATCTTGGACACGGCACCACGCAGCCGTGCGGCCTCAGCCCAACCCCAACCCTGGGCCTGGCCAGGCCCCGACATCCCGGCACCACCCTCCACCCAGGAGGTGAACGGCCCACTTGGCAGGTCAATGGGGGTACGAAGTGTCGATGGCTCTCCCCCGCCAGGTGCCGAGCACCCCCAGCCTCCTCGGGCGCTGGCTCCACCCCCCTGCTGGGTGTCTGGACTCCCTCATCCCAGACCTCCCGACCTCCAAGAGCGAGGGTCCGGACATCAAAGGGCGCCAGACCTATAACTGAGGCAGCCCCAGGACAGGAAGGCAGTTGTATCCTGGAGTCGAGAGACACCGCGACGAACTCATCCTTGACGGACTGCTGGCGCTGCCACAGCCCTGCCTTGTGAACTATTGTCCTGCCTGCTGGCGCTGCCGCGGCCCTCTGCAACCTTCATCCTCGTTGGGACCTGCTGGCGCTGCCGCGGCCCGTTGTAACCTTCATCCTCGTGGGACCTGCTGGCGCTGCCGCGGCCCGTTGCAACCTGCATTCTCGTGGGACCTGCTGGCGCTGCCGCGGCCCGTTGTAACCTTCATCCTCGTGGGACCTGCTGGCGCTGCCGCGGCCCCTTGCAACCTGCACTCTCGTGGGACCTGCTGGCGCTGCCACGGCCCGTTGTAACCTTCATCCTCGTTGGGACCTGCTGGCGCTGCCGCGGCCCATTGCCACCTACGACCTCTTCGGGACCTGCCGGCGCTGCCGCGGTCTGACCCCTCCGAACACCGAGCTCGAGGATTGTGAGCCATCACCGTTACACCCCCGTACCCGTGGGTACCCAGACTGTCCCGCTACCCCCTTCCCCTACTAGAGACTAGAATTGAGAGGATCATCGTGTCCTGATTGCCTTGTATCGTACCACTCTACTCCCAGAAGTGCCTATAAAAGGTGTTACCCTGAACTTTGTGTGGTGTCCATCTGTGGGGGGGAAGTTACCTGTCTGTGCGATCACTGTGCTCGGCCGACCCTCCAGGTCCCCGTCTAACATAGGGTGCAAGCTTCTCTGGTGCCCTTCTTAGACTAGTATCCTTGCTAGCCAGCGCAGACATTCTGATGAGCTCTCCTGGAGGCATTGGTCTTCTAGGATGCACGCTTCTCTGGTGCCCTTCTCAGACTAGTATCATTGCATGCCAGCGCAGACATTCTGATGTGCTCTCTTGGAGGCATTGGTCTTCTAGGGTGCACGCTTCTCTGGTGCCCCTTCTTAGACTAGTATCATTGCATGCCTGCGCAGACATTCTGATGAGCTCTCCTGGAGGCATTGGTCTTCTAGGATGCACGCTTCTCTGGTGCCCCTTCTTAGGCTAGTATTCTTGCCTTGCCAGCGCAGACATTTTGATGTGCTCCCCTGGAGGCATTGGTCTTCTAGGGTGCACGCTTCTCTGGTGCCCCTTCTTAGACTAGTATCCTTGCATGCCAGCGCAGACATTCTGATGTGCTCTCTTGGAGGCATTGGTCTTCTAGGGTGCACGCTTCTCTGGTGCCCCTTCTTAGACTAGTATCCTTGCATGCCAGCGCAGACATTCTGATGTGCTCTCTTGGAGGCAATGGTCTTCTAGGGTGCACGCTTCTCTGGTGCCCCTTCTTAGACTAGTATCCTTGCTAGCCAGCGCAGACATTCTGATGTGCTCTCTTGGAGGCATTGGTCTTCTAGGATGCACGCTTCTCTGGTGCCCCTTCTTAGACTAGTATCCTTGCATGCCAGCGCAGACATTCTGATGAGCTCTCCTGGAGGCATTGGTCTTCTAGGGTGCACGCTTTTCTGGTGCCCCTTCTTAGACTAGTATCCTTGCATGCCAGCGCAGACATTCTGATGTGCTCCCTTGGAGGCATTGGACTTCTAGGATGCACGCTTCTCTGGTGCCCCTTCTTAGACTAGTATCATTGCATGCCAGCGCAGACATTCTGATGTGCTCCCCTGGAGGCATTGGTCTTCTAGGGTGTACGCTTCTCTGGTGCCCCTTCTTAGACTAGTATCCTTGCTAGCCAGCGCAGACATTCTGATGTGCTCCCCTGGAGGCATTGGTCTTCTAGGCTGCACGCTTCTCTGGTGCCCCTTCTTAGACTAGTATCCTTGCTAGCCAGCGCAGACGTTCTGATGAGCTCTCCTGGAGGCATTGGTCTTCTAGGGTGCACGCTTCTCTGGTGCCCCTTCTTAGACTAGTATCCTTGCTAGCCAGCGCAGACATTCTGATGTTCTCCCCTGGAGGCATTGGTCTTCTAGGGTGCACGCTTCTCTGGTGCCACTTCTTAGACTAGTATCCTTCCTAGCCAGCGCAGACATTCTGATGAGCTCTCCTGGAGGCATTGGTCTTCTAGGGTGCACGCTTCTCTGGTGCCCCTTCTTAGACTAGTATCCTTGCATACCAGCGCAGACATTCTGATGTGCTCTCTTGGAGGCATTGGTCTTCTAGGGTGCACGCTTCTCTGGTGCCCCTTCTTAGACTAGTATCCTTGCTAGCCAGCGCAGACATTTTGATGAGCTCTCCTGGAGGCATTGGTCTTCTAGGGTGCACGCTTCTCTGGTGCCCCTTCTTAGACTAGTATCCTAGCTAGCCAGCGCAGACATTCTGATTAGCTCTCCTGGAGGCATTGGTCTTCTAGGGTGCACACTTCTCTGGTGCCCCTTCTTAGACTAGTATCCTGGCTAGCCAGCGCAGACATTCTGATGAGCTCTCCTGGAGGCATTGGTCTTCTAGGATGCACGCTTCTCTGGTGCCCTTCTTAGACTAGTATCCTTGCTAGCCAGCGCAGACATTCTGATGAGCTCTCCTGGAGGCATTGGTCTTCTAGGGTGCACGCTTCTCTGGTGCCCCTTCTTAGACTAGTATCCTTGCTAGCCAGCGCAGACATTCTGATGTGCTCTCTTGGAGGCATTGGTCTTCTAGGGTGCACGCTTCTCTGGTGCCCCTTCTTAGACTAGTATCCTTGCATGCCAGCGCAGACATTCTGATGTGCTCTCTTGGAGGCATTGGTCTTCTAGGGTGCACGCTTCTCTGGTGCCCCTTCTTAGACTAGTATCCTTGCTAGCCAGTGCAGAAATTCTGATGAGCTCTCCTGGAGGCATTGGTCTTCTAGGGTGCACGCTTCTCTGGTGCCCCTTCTTAGACTAGTATCCTTGCATGCCAGCGCAGACATTCTGATGTGCTCCCCTGGAGGCATTGGTCTTCTAGGGTGCACGCTTCTCTGGTGCCCTTCTTAGACTAGTATCCTTGCTAGCCAGCGCAGACATTCTGATGTGCTCCCCTGGAGGCATTGGTCTTCTAGGGTGTACGCTTCTCTGGTGCCCCTTCTTAGACTAGTATCCTTGCTAGCAAGCGCAGACATTCTGATGTGCTCTCTTGGAGGCATTGGTCTTCTAGGGTGCACGCTTCTCTAGTGCCCCTTCTTAGACTAATATTCTTGCCTTGCCAACGCAGACATTCTGATGTGCTCCCCTGGAGGCATTGGTCTTCTAGGGTGCACGCTTCTCTGGTGCCCCTTCTTAGACTAGTATCCTTGCTAGCCAGCGCAGACGTTCTGATGAGCTCTCCTGGAGGCATTGGTCTTCTAGGGTGCACGCTTCTCTGGTGCCCCTTCTTAGACTAGTATCCTTGCTAGCCAGCGCAGACATTCTGATGTTCTCCCCTGGAGGCATTGGTCTTCTAGGGTGCACGCTTCTCTGGTGCCACTTCTTAGACTAGTATCCTTCCTAGCCAGCGCAGACATTCTGATGAGCTCTCCTGGAGGCATTGGTCTTCTAGGGTGCACGCTTCTCTGGTGCCCCTTCTTAGACTAGTATCCTTGCATACCAGCGCAGACATTCTGATGTGCTCTCTTGGAGGCATTGGTCTTCTAGGGTGCACGCTTCTCTGGTGCCCCTTCTTAGACTAGTATCCTTGCTAGCCAGCGCAGACATTTTGATGAGCTCTCCTGGAGGCATTGGTCTTCTAGGGTGCACGCTTCTCTGGTGCCCCTTCTTAGACTAGTATCCTAGCTAGCCAGCGCAGACATTCTGATTAGCTCTCCTGGAGGCATTGGTCTTCTAGGGTGCACACTTCTCTGGTGCCCCTTCTTAGACTAGTATCCTGGCTAGCCAGCGCAGACATTCTGATGAGCTCTCCTGGAGGCATTGGTCTTCTAGGATGCACGCTTCTCTGGTGCCCTTCTTAGACTAGTATCCTTGCTAGCCAGCGCAGACATTCTGATGAGCTCTCCTGGAGGCATTGGTCTTCTAGGGTGCACGCTTCTCTGGTGCCCCTTCTTAGACTAGTATCCTTGCTAGCCAGCGCAGACATTCTGATGTGCTCTCTTGGAGGCATTGGTCTTCTAGGGTGCACGCTTCTCTGGTGCCCCTTCTTAGACTAGTATCCTTGCATGCCAGCGCAGACATTCTGATGTGCTCTCTTGGAGGCATTGGTCTTCTAGGGTGCACGCTTCTCTGGTGCCCCTTCTTAGACTAGTATCCTTGCTAGCCAGTGCAGAAATTCTGATGAGCTCTCCTGGAGGCATTGGTCTTCTAGGGTGCACGCTTCTCTGGTGCCCCTTCTTAGACTAGTATCCTTGCATGCCAGCGCAGACATTCTGATGTGCTCCCCTGGAGGCATTGGTCTTCTAGGGTGCACGCTTCTCTGGTGCCCTTCTTAGACTAGTATCCTTGCTAGCCAGCGCAGACATTCTGATGTGCTCCCCTGGAGGCATTGGTCTTCTAGGGTGTACGCTTCTCTGGTGCCCCTTCTTAGACTAGTATCCTTGCTAGCAAGCGCAGACATTCTGATGTGCTCTCTTGGAGGCATTGGTCTTCTAGGGTGCACGCTTCTCTAGTGCCCCTTCTTAGACTAATATTCTTGCCTTGCCAACGCAGACATTCTGATGTGCTCCCCTGGAGGCATTGGTCTTCTAGGGTGCACGCTTCTCTGGTGCCCCTTCTTAGACTAGTATCCTTGCATACCAGCACAGACATTCTGATGTGCTCCCCTGGAGGCATTGGTCTTCTAGGGTGCACGCTTCTCTGGGGCCACTTCTTAGACTAGTATCCTTGCATGCCAGCGCAGACATTCTGATGTGCTCCCCTGGAGGCATTGGTCTTCTAGGGTGCACGCTTCTCTGGTGCCCCTTCTTACACTAGTATCCTTGCTAGCCAGCGCAGACATTCTGATGTGCTCCCCTGGAGGCATTGGTCTTCTAGGATGCACTCTTCTCTGGTGCCCCTTCTTAGACTAGTATCCTTGCTAGCCAGCGCAGACATTCTGATGTGCTCCCCTGGAGGCATTGGTCTTCTAGGGTGCACGCTTCTCTGGTGCCCCTTCTTAGACTAGTATCCTTGCTAGCCAGCGCAGACATTCTGATGTGCTCCCCTGGAGGCATTGGTCTTCTAGGATGCACGCTTCTCTGGTGCCCCTTCTTAGACTAGTATCCTTGCTAGCCAGCGCAGACATTCTGATGTGCTCTCCTGGAGGCATTGGTCTTCTAGGGTGCACGCTTCTCTGGTGCCCCTTCTTAGACTATTATCCTTGCTAGCCAGCGCAGACATTCTGATGTGCTCCCCTGGAGGCATTGGTCTTCTAGGATGCACGCTTCTCTGGTGCCCCTTCTTAGACTAGTATCCTTGCTAGCCAGCGCAGACATTCTGATGTGCTCCCCTGGAGGCATTGGTCTTCTAGGGTGCTCGCTTCTCTGGTGCCCCTTCTTAGACTAGTATCATTGCATGCCAGCGCAGACATTCTGATGTGCTCCCCTGGAGGCATTGGTCTTCTAGGGTGCAAGCTTCTCTGGTGCCCCTTCTTAGACTAGTATCCTAGCTAGCCAGCGCAGACATTCTGGTGTGCTTCCCTGGAGGCATTGGTCTTCTGAGGAGCACGCTTCTCCTGTGCCCTTGCTTAGGCTAGTATTCTTGCCCAGGCAGCATGGACATTCTGGCGTGCCCCCCGGTGGCATTGGTTTTGTAGGAGCACATTTATCACGTCCCCTTGTGTAGGCTACTGTCCTTGTCTATCCAGCGCAGATATTCTGGTGTGCTCCTCTGGAGGCATTTGTCTTTTAGTGAGCATAGTTTTCATGTGCCCTTCCTTAAGCTAGCATCCTTGCCTAACCAGAGCGGACATTCTGGTGTTCTCCTCTTGAGGCGTGGTTCTTCTAGGGAGCACGCATGTTCCATGCCCTCGCTTGGCTAGTATCTTTGCCTAACCAGCGTGGACATTCTGTTGTGCTTCCCTGGAGGCACTAGTCTTCTAGAGAGCTTACATCACATGTGCCCTTGCTTAGGCTAGTATCTATGCCTTGGAGATAATCTGGTTGGTGACATCATTACTTTGCGCTGAGGGTACAGTATGTACCATTGCACCCATCAGTTGTGTTTTCCAGTCCCCCACAGTCCAAGCACCATACTGGCCTTGATGAGTGCAGGATGTATATTAATGTTTTCACAGGGTGCCAAGAGAGGCGTGGGTGTGTGCGTGTGTATATACAGGTAATCTACTTACTGATATTAAGTCTGGTCTTGCCCTAAAAGGGTGTTAAGCACCCCCTTTTGGATACACCCACTCCAAGATCAGGCCTGCCTAAATAAAGCGTTAATGTTCTCTGTGAACAATTGGTCCAATCTAGTTTACTGCGAAAATTTAAAACTGATGCACTTAACCCCAAAGGTCAGGACTATTTGAATTCCTTCTGCACTACTTTTTGATGATTTTAGATGTGGTGAGTACTTTTTTATGTGACTTGTTTAATGTAAGGAGAGGAGAATGAGCAGGTGACAGACACTAAAAGGCAAAAGATACTCTTTTAAGAGATTTTTTTAATTATTTTGTACGCTGGTGAAGTCACACCCAGCCCAGTGTGTAATGAAGGTTAGAGTGAATATTAATAGGCTGGGCAGGCACAGCAAATCAATTCCAGGCTATCTGCCACAGGCTGCAAGCATCTCCTGCAATGGTCCAAGAGATTGTTAATGTGATTTAAAAGAAAACCAGACACCAGGGAAGTAGCAGAGCAGAGCGTTTTTAATGGCAGTCATCCACTCTCCACAAACAAGATTAACCGTCACCATCAACATTCTAAGGTGAGCGTCAGAGAGAATATTCCAAAAGGCAGTAGGGGGATGAAAGGGCTATTCCGAAGAAAGGCTACATGGTTAAAAGAAAGATCGGGGTGGTAAGATAAAGATTACAACACATCTCCCAACGATATATAATAAAACAACAAGATTATCCTCTGGTTCACATCAACTTTAAAGATATTGCCACTTCTCCATACCTGACTATTGTCAATTTGAACTACATTTTTGTTGATTCTGTTCAACTGGTGTGCCGGGTAAAATTAGCTGTGACCCGTTTCACCTCTTTTTTTAAATTGAATTTTTAAACATTTTTATTGAGTTATTAAAACATAAGCACAGTAAATAGCCCGTATATGGCTGCAAATGGACAAACTGCATTCGAAAATAGAACTTAGCAGGATACCAAATTTCTACATTAAGTCATCAACATCTCGGAAAAGTCCCTCCTGACGGGGAATAATGTGACCAGAAATGGGGCTAACCCCTCGTACCCCACCCTCCGTCCTGCAGCATGAATCAGTGAGATCTACTAGTTGGTACCTCTCCGGACACCATCCATAACATGTAACTCTAACAAACCCCCCAAACCCCCCCACCCTAACTAACCCCTCCTCCCTCACCTCCCCCTAGGCATGCCGCTGGGTCAATAATGCTTCGCTGTTTGATCAGTGGGCGGGACAGTGATGCTCTGTGTCCTGTATATCCCAGACCTCAAGTTTCGGTGTCAAGGTACAGATGTTCCCCCAAGGTCATCCCGCCCTATCCGCGCTCTGATGACCCGTTTCACCTCTTGTCAGTATTTTAACTTGCACAGAATCATCAATTTCCCATTTGCGTTCCTTGACACCGTGTTTCTTGTCATACCAATTCTTGTACTGGAGCTGGTGTTGTTGTATCCTTCTACTAGTTTCATGTGTATTGGTTTTAACCGATTTTCCCCCACTCAACCACTAAGGGTTTATTTTTGTTCTAGGCTCCCTCCAATACAAACGAAAGGAGACACCCCAGTCACAAGGATAGGTGAAGTGTGGTACGACCAAATGCAGTCTTGTAAGGATTTGTCCACATCATGTCCATTAACCATGGACAGTTGAATGTGTTCTTTAATTATTTGATTTGTCTTTTCAACTAAGCCATTAGCTTTTGGCCAGTACAGAAGTGTTTTCTCTTGTTTGATACCCAATTCTTGAAGGAATTCTTTCATTTCCAAAGATGTAAACTGGACTTTGTAGTCTGTAACCAACATTCCAGGAATTCCTTCATTGCTGAATATATCCTTCAAGACTTCTATTAGAATATGAGTGGTTGTGCGTGGTACAAATTAAACATTATCCAATGGGCTGTGTAATCATAAACCTCTTTTGAACCCCATATACTCCAAAGGGCCAATTATGTCCATGGCTAATTTACTCCATAGTATAGTTGGTACATCAACAGGGGATAAAGTCACTCTTCGTAGGATTTTAGTCTTGTCACTCCTCGCACAGCTAATACAACCCATAACCTTCGGTTCAACCATAGAATCCATATGGGAAACCAAAAACTGTTCCTTATTCTACTCTTGGTGATGCTCCTGCCAAGATGCCCTTCATGTGCCAAGTCGATAATTTTGTCTCTAAGGTCAAAAGGTGGTACAATTTTCTCAGTACGACAAATTTTTGTCATCTAGAACAGATAACTCATGCCTTACCTCCCAACACCCCTTGAGTTCTTCAGCTACATCCATGATTTATTTGGCCCAACCATTAATAATCATGTCTTTGAGTATGCTCCAATTGCTATCCTTGCACGCACTTTCTCCCATTCATTTCTCCTTATGGCTGCCAAATGTACAGTTAATATAGGAACATCCAGAGGACCATCTAAAACATCAGTATCTAATGGTGTCCTGGAAAGGTAGTCTGCAATTATGTTTTCCTCACCTGGTAGATATCATATTTTAAAACAATAACCTTCCAATCCTCGTACCCATTTGGATATGTGGGGGGAACCACAGCGCGTTTTCTTGACAGAGAACATGAAAGAGAGAGGTTTATGAAATGTGCGAATGGTGAACTTTATACCCCAAAGACAAAACTTGAAATGATGGACAGCCCAAAAACAGGCAAGCGCCTCCCTCTCAATAACTGAATAGTTAAGTTTGGCTGTGGTTAAACAG
Organism: Lissotriton helveticus; assembly: GCF_964261635.1. NCBI lineage: Eukaryota > Metazoa > Chordata > Amphibia > Caudata > Salamandridae > Lissotriton > Lissotriton helveticus. The sequence continues at coordinate 67,133,205 of NC_136064.1, forward strand.
CGTGAAGCAAAAGCTATGAAAGTCTTGCCATACTCCCCTCTATGTGATAAAGTGGCGCCCAAACCACTGTTAGAAGCGTCAGTAGTGTAAGAATGGGTTTTTTCTTAGGGTCAAATGAACCAAGTGCTGGTGAATGTATGATTTCCTCTTTTAACTTGTTTACAATATCACAATGCTCTCTCTACCAAACAAACCCCCTTTTCTTAGTCAGAAGGTCACAAAGAAATTCAGACTTTTCAGAGAAATGTTTAACATATTTGGCCATGTATTTAATAAAACCTAAAAAAAGGTTTAAGTTTGTCTTTGTTCTTTGGGTAAGGGGCATCCCTATTGCTTACTGCTTGTATTAAGCTATATTTCGGCCTGAATCCTTCCTGCGAAATGGTGTGACCAAGGTAATCCACAGAACTGACTTCAATATTGCACTTGTTTAATTTAACATGCAAAACAGATTCCATAAATTTTTTGAAAACTAGTCTCAAATACGATCATGATCCACTACAGATGACCCATGAACTAAAATATCATCTTGGAAGCAAAAGGTATTGTTGTTGCCATTTAATATTTGATGCATTCTTTTTTTTTAAACTGCTGCAGCAGAAGCGAGGCCAAAAGGTATCCTCTTGAACATGCATGCCCCAAAGGGAGTGGTAAACGCCTTGAATGGTCTAGACTCAGGATGGAGCTCAATCTGATGGTATGCAATTGATAAATTGATTACAGGAAAAACCTTTGCATCACCCATCGTACTTAACATCTCATTTTTATTTGGAAGGGGAAAACTCTCTACCCATATGTTATCATTTAGGCTGCGTAAATCCACACACAAATGGACACCCTCCCCACTAGCCTTGGTAGCAAAGACGATGGGGGCCAACCAGTCAGATGCCTCTCTTGGTTGCATAACACCCAAATCTCACGGTTTGCTCAATTCTTTTTGTAAAGGCTCCTTCAACATAAGGCGAACCGGGTGAGGTTTGCGTACAGTAGGCTTAGCACCATGTCTTACTTTTATCTTATGTTGAAAATTCTTCAACAATCCAATCTTTTCAGAGAACAAACAAGGGTATTCTATGCAAAAAACACTCGCCCGATTTACACAATCAAGAAGAAGGACTTGTTCTTTATTATTGGGGTCTAGTATAATGCCTAGTTCCTTCTGATGATGCCAACTTAGTAAGTTGCTTCCCCTATCCACAACATACACCTTACCAACAGTGGATCTTCCCATGAAATCTATAAGCATTCTTACCATTCCTACCAAAGGTATAGCTTCCCTGGTATAACTCTCTGGAGAGTTATCAGGCTTCCACAGATCAAGATTACACACACCAAAAATGTTCACAAAATCTTCTTGGTTAATTAGAGTGAACCGGAAACAAGAATCAGCAAACATGACTACAGGCTTATTGTTAAGGTAGACTGTACATTTAGGATATTTAGAAATGAACTCACACTCTTTGTCCTTCAATTGGAATACATATTTAGGTGATTGTTAACCCTCGTTACAAATAACTTTTACTTGACAATTATCTACATCTGTGCAAACCCTGGCAAAGCGCCCTCTTTTGTTGCATTTCTTACATGTTACATTAGGAGCAGTGCAATGAACGTTGTTGGTTAGATGATTACTACTGCCACACCTGAAAAATTTCAAATTACTACTATCCTAAGTGGTCTTAGCAACTCTTTGAGCACTTCATTCTCTGGTTAAATTTTCCTGTGCACCAATTGGGTCCTGGATGCTGGCAACTACCTCATTGGACGATTCCATTTCATTCATGCATTTAGCTGTGTGCTCAATAGACTGTGCCATGTTAATCACTTCCCTAATGTAGGATTTTTTGTTAATAGTTTCTCTTGGATGCCACTATTATTTCTGCATCTAACTAATTGATCCCTCATCAAAAAAACATTGAGTTCCCCAAAATCACCTAAAATCAGACAATTTAGTTAGGCCCCTTAGAGCCGCCACATAGTTTGTGACTGACTCTTGTTTACCTTGCATACGACTAAAACACTTATATTGTTCCAAAACTACATTTACTTTGTCTCCAAAAATGCATTTCCAATTTCAACAAGGTAACACGGAAAACATCTTGTTCCTCATCATCTTCCAACTCTGGCTCTGGCAATGTCTCGTACATTTTTCTGCCTTGAACACCTATATTGTGTAGTAATATCTGCTCTTTACACATAGCAGAAAATGTTTCTCCATCTATGGCAATCAGATATGTCTCAAACAATTTTATCAAGTCCTTCAAATGGATTTCTGGTACCCCAATCTCATTTAAGAAGGTGGTTAACTCATAGCAGGTAGTGTGAGTAATAATAATTGATGGAAACAAAATTACAATTGTAAACCTCATTCACAATGTACTCTAAAAAAATATTTCTAATTATCGAGCGCAGTTGCGCAGGGCTGATGAGAATAATAAGGTATGTATAATTCTTTTCATTTTTTTAAATGAATTGGAACCTCAGAGAACCAAGAATATTGTCAATCAGTGAAGGTGTGTGTGTCACCGTGTTAAAATCACAGGTACACACAACAGAGGTGAGTGTGTCACCTTGAAACTCTTTTCCAGGTAATGGTGTGTGTATCACCGTGAAAATAGAAAAATATTTCTATTCATCCCTGAAATAGCTGTCAAGTATACACACTCTTCGTGCAGAAAATACTTGTAGCATATACAACACTGGAACGAGTGTAGCAGGAGCAGTAAATTCCTACACAGCAGAAAAGACGAATATGTGTTCTTACAACGAATTCCGTTGCAACGCATGCCTTTACCACGCATGCGTTACAACGGAATGGTTTTTCTTCGCATAGGCTTTTCCTCTAATACTTCCGTGGTGACGTCGTACGTCGTTAAGAGGAAGCGGAAGTTTCTTTCCGTTTCCTCTTAAAAGATGCCGTTTGCCTGCACATCTCGACGTTTTTTGAGGTGAGTTTCATTTTATGGGGGGGGAGACCCCCCCCAAGCCCCCCTTTTTTTGTTACCCATTACCACATATGCCATTACTACGTACCTCGTAGTAATGGTATGCGTGGTAAAGGCTTTCGTGGTAACCACGCATGCGTTGTAATGCATGCGTGGTTAATGTTTCCATGGAAACGGCCGCGTTGTAGTGGCCGTTTCCCAGAAAAGACGAGGATAAATACTTGTACTGGCTCAGACGTGCCCCTCCAATCTGTAGGATTATGTAGCTGTTCGCTGAAGATTTCCTGGAAGGGTGCCTCCCTCGCGCTACGTGGAGGCGTGTCCAGCGATCCCCGGAAAGCTTGCAGTTACGTTGGACGAAAACACCACGTCTCCGCCTAATTCTATGTTTCCTGAGGGAGGCGCTCCTCCTACCTCAAGGAATCGAGGGCTTTCCGCTTTGCTGATCTTTTTAGATGTCGAAATTTAAGTGTCCTCCAGCGGAACAAACTTCAACGCCGGATCGAAGATCACGCTAAGTAGTAACCATCCTTCGAAGAAGAGAGCATTAAAAAGGGAGATGACTGCTCAGCCCCCCTCACCAAATCATCACCAGTAATGTTATTTAAAAGAAAACCAGACACCCGAGTAGTAGAAGAGCAGAGTGTCTTTAATGGCAGTCATCCACTCTCCACAAACAAGATAACTGTCACCTTCAACATTCTAGGGTGAGCTTTAGAAGGAACGTTCCAAAAGGCAGGAATGGGATGAAAGGGCTATACCAAAGAAAGGTTACATTGTTGAAAGAAAGATGGGGGCGCTAGGTTGCGCACTAGCGAATGGTAGCCTTCCTGTGAGGCTCTCGCTGCCCAGCGACATATATCCTTTAAAATATCCTCATACTGGCACTTTTCAGGGACTTTGGTTCTACCCCTGTGTAGCTTTACCCTTCCGACGTGTGCTGCCCGAGTTTCGGCGGAATCAACGGAGAAATGAAGCTGTGAGGCGCGGGTGAAGGTGCGCGGGGAGCAACCTGCGGAGGTGACCCTTCCTGGAGGTCGGCTGCAACAACTACGCGAGCCCGTGGCTCTCCATGAGGCTGCGGGCTGCATCCAGAAGTGGGCTCTGTCCCGCGACCCTGGACGCCTGTGGACTGCTGCTGTGACCAATGCTACGGGAGTGGCGGCTCCCCCGATCCTCTCCGTCGCCCCCCCCCGTGCCCGAGTAGACGGAGAATCTACCTCGTGCGAGGAATAGAGGTGAGCCAGGAGGGGGCTCCAATGTTTGGCCCACCTCAGTGATACGCGGACGCTGTTCGTATCCCCTGGGCGCCCTGCGGTCTGTCTGATCTGCTGACGCCCCACCGCCTGCACATCAAGGGATCACTTACCGGCCCGGCCCCACTGTGATACGAGGGTCATCTGGCGAGTTCTGGGAGAGCCTTGCTGGAGGGGAAACAAGAGGCCTGGGACACTGGTGTGGAACACTGCAATCACTGTCCTGAACTGCGGGATCACCGTGGGGACTAGACCTGACTTTCTTACGCCTGCTCGTTGGGAGTGCCCTGGTTGAAAACGGCGCACCGGGAGAAGGGTGTAGACAGCGAGACGCACCGGGAGTGCTGTGAGCAACTTCGCACTGCGGCAGGGGGTGCCGCCACAGCACCTGGCCCCCTCTGATATTAGCGGAGTGGTGAAGCGGCGCCTAGATCCGAGGGTGTTGCACCACGCTGGGAACAGGGTAAACGGAAAACCGCCGGGGAGACCTGGCGCTCTGAGGTGAGGGCTGCATGACGGAGGCTTGGCTTCAGACCACTGTTGATCCCCATTAGCATTGGCGTTGGTGCCCCTGCCACCCAACGGTCCTAGTTGAGAGACCTGATATGCGGATGCCGGCGCGGCCCACCTGCGCACCCACAGTCATAACCACCATGGGCAGGCCCGATGCAAAACAACCAATAATTAACTTTGACGCTGCTAAGAGGTCATCCCGGGCGATACAGGACCAGCAGAACCAAGGGGGGGCCAGTGGGTCAATTGGCAAATCATCAGAGCCAGCTGCAGACCTGCAACATATCCTCCGGGAGGTTCGCCAGGGGTTTGCCACGATTGCTGACAAAGTAGACAGGATGTCCTCACGTATGAACGTCATGGTCCATAAACTGGATGTTCACGAGGAACCCTTAAAAGAAGCGGAGCAACGCATCTCGGACTCGGACGACACCACGGCTCGACACACTTCGCAGCTCTCCAGGATGGACAACCTGCTGTGAATAATAGTGGCTAAAAATGAGGATTTGGAAGCGATAACATTCGCATTTTAGGCATTCCAGAATCAACCAACTCGGGTAGAATGGAGGAGTATGTAGAGAAATTGCTGCTGGCGGCAGTTGGAACGGAGGCCTTCTCTCATCAATTCATAGTCGAAAGGGCGCACTGGTCGTTGGGGCCTCGGCCCAAACCAGGCGCTGCCCCAAGACCCATCATTGCGAGGCTCCTGAACTATAGGGACAGGGACGTAGCTTTGAGAGCAGCGCGAAGCAAGAAATCACCATAATTCGATGGCAACTCCTTTACCATATACCTGGACGTCACGCCTATGGTTCAGGAAGAACGGCGAAAGTTTTTGGACGTCAAGGCGAAACTGCGCAAACTCCAAATCGACTATGCTCTTCTCTATCCGGCACACTTGAGGGTAATGCACCAAGGCAGACAGAAATTCTTCACGAACCCACAACAAGTGGATGATTTCCTAAAAACAGATTAAAAATCGAACAGACCTGGTGAGGAGGAGGTAGCCCTCCGGACTCCCCGCTTGCGGCAGCTGGTGAAGAGGAAAAATGAACATTCTAGCAATATGGACATTATCTATCTGGTGACTTTCATCGTGAGTATTGATGTATATGATTGGGGGGAAATGACCTTTCATGGACAGTAACTGAACATGTTTCCCCCCCGAAGTGCCTTATACCAGATCGCTGGGCACCCCCTATCCCACACCTACAGGGGCTACTGCCGTAATGGTGTTGGCTCTGGGGGTGAGGGGTTGATGTGCCGCTACCTAGACATGGCTCCCAGCAAGAAATACCATCCGGCTCTTTGCCATTTACTCAAGTACGGGGCAATATCATGTCCCTGGTTGGGTAACTGTTATGGGGGGGCGGGGTGGGAGTATAATACTGGCAGGTTGGGGTTGCTTCAGTGGGAGGGGGAGGGAGACGCGAGGATGTTTGGGGATTGACTGTTTTGACCTTGGTGGGCATGTAAAGCCATGTGGCAGGAAAATGTATGTTACTAGAGAGAGTAGTAGTGACACTAACTGCACAGCGTTTCATAGGAAACAGTAAATGCACTGTGATGGTAAGGCGGGAAGCGCCGAGGTTGGTTTGTTCTTTTCTTTTTTCTGTGACGATTGAATGGCTCAAGACAATAGGACACAGCTGAATATTATCACGTGGAATGTTAGGGGGTTAGGGGATCCTCGGAAGGAGCGCCAGGTGCTCGCGTATCTCGACAGACACAACACACACATAGCAATGTTGCAAGAAACCCATTTTCTACCCCAGCAGTCTAATATATTTGCTCCCAGATGGGCTGCGCACTGAGTATTCTCCTCTTACTCCAGCTATGCTAGGGGCACTGCCATTCTGATTAAGAAACATGTACCCTTCTCCTTGGTGGGCTCAGTGAGCAGATGATGTGGGCAGATACTGCATAGTATGGGGGCGCCTAGGCATGGAATCAGTTACATTGGTGTGTTGCTATGGTCTCAATGTGGATGACCCGGACTTCTACTTCACTTTATGGGAAGCGTTGAAAGCTATTGGGTCGAATCACATTGTCTGGGGTGGAGATTTCAATGTCACTTATGCTACGTCTACTGACAGATCGCATCCCGCTCCGCATCATCACACTAAGGCGGGCGCATTGCTCAGAGAGATCCTGACTGAACACCACCTTCTTGACGCATGACGGCACATGCACCCCTCGATACGAGAAGGCACACATTTCACAGCTCACTCAGCCACTTGGGCGAGGGTGGATTATTGGTTTGTTTCTCTAGGACTTGGGCCTGCCATTTGCTCAGCACAACATTTAGCCCGCACATACTCTAATCATGCGCCTGTCAGGCTAGCACTCTCCTCGGCGAATTTCAGCCCGCCGCGCAGTGCGTGGCGATTGAACCCCAAAATGCCGATGGACACAGTCTTCCAGGAAGAACTGCGTGAAGAAATACTAGGTTTCTTTGAACGCAATATGGGCTCGGTACAGGACGTAGAAACAATTTGGGAGGCCTTTAAGGTCACACTGAGGAGGTATTGCATCTCCAAACGGGCGGGAGTGCTCTGAGATATTATGAATACGCTAGGCCAGATAGAGCGAGACCTGAAAAGTTTGGAAGAAACACTACAGCATACTCCAGATCAAGAAACGCAGGAGAAGTTCAGGACCAAACACACAGAATACACAGATGAGGCGCAGGGTGAGATGCATTTCAGGGGCAAGCACTGGCATGCTCGCAAATACGGAGAGGGGGAGTGACCGGGCAAAACGCTAGCGGATATAGTCCGTATACCACGTTACTCCAATTATGCCGTGGAACTGGAAAGGGCTGATGGGACTCGCTGCTGCGATACGGCCGGCATACTAACAGAGTTTACCAGGCATTATGAAGGGTTATATACCACATCGGGTACCCCGAGTATGCAGCTGGATGAATACTTAGGAGATGTGGCTCTTGGATGGCTCAGTGATGTGCATCGTAAATTTTTGTACGCACCGTTTGAACTGGACGAAGTGCGTGAGGCCATAATGGAATTACAATCCGGTAGAGCCACAGGGATGGATGGCATCCCTGTCGAATTTTATAAAACTTACATTGACATAATGGCCCCTATCCTTCGTGAAGTCTATGAAGAGTCCTTGGAAGTGGGTTCTCTCCCCCCGTCAATGAGGGAGGCCCTCATCATATCCCTGCTAAAACCAGACAAACCAGCCCACCTCTGCAGGTCTTACTGGCCGCTGTCTTTGCTCAACTATGATGCCAAAATTCTGGCGAAGTTGGTTGCTAAACGACTGACTTTGCTGTTGGAACACCTTATTCTCCCGGATCAGTCCAGGTTTGTCCCTGGAAGAACCACTTCCCATAACTTGCGGACCCTTTTCACTATCATGAATAACGTAGCCTCTGAACTGCCCCTAGCGGCGATTTCTTAGATGCGACAAAAGCCTTTGACTCTGTCGAATGGCATTACATCTTCACAATTATAAGTCGAATGGGGTTTCCGCTGCGCTTCCTATCATGGATCCACCTTTTGTATTATCAACCGGGGGACAAAGTACTAATCAATGGCCGGATGTCACCGAGATTCTCAATCACTAGACGGACACGCCAGGGATGCCCTCTGTCCCCACTTCTGTTTGCCCTAGCCACGGAACCCCTTGCGGCACGTTTGCGTCAACATCACAATGCCATGGCCTTACAATGTAACATGCGGCAAATCCTTGTCTCAATGTACGTGGATGACATCACCCTATACGTGAAAGATCCGCAAAATAATTTTAATACGCTCTTGCGGGAGTTTATTGTTTTTGGACACCTATCTGGAGTTCAAATCAATTGGGGGAAATCCTGCATTTTCCCCCTGACTGACTCACTGGAGCGATTTCCGTTGGACTTCCCCTTGGAGTGGTGCACAGACGAACTCCGATATTTGGGGATCGGCATTACCAGAAATAAGGAGGAGCTCATGAGGCTCAACTACGGGGTGGCACTCACACGAATACCGGACAAAGTTAATAGATGGATTAGACTCCCGTTGTCTATGGCAGGCAGGGCGTCACTGATCAAAATGGTGATCTTACCCCAGCTTTTATACCTCTTCTTGAATATCCCCTTTTTTCCAGGAGGCCATTTCTTCAAGACCCTTAGATCTGAGATGATTCAGTTAGTGTGGGGAGGCAAACAAGCTAGGCTGAAATGGGCTGTGTTAATTAGACCATACTCGACGGGTGGCTTCGACATCCCTGATTTTGAACAATATTATATTTGTGCTCAAGCGCACTATTTATATTTTTGGATACACCAGCCCAAATATATGCCGCAGCTGGCAGCGGAACATTGGCTTGTTCATCCAATACCGATAGAAGGCGCTGTATACATGGCATTAAATGCCAGGGAACGCACTCAGACGACCGTGAATGCCACGATCACGGTGTGGCAGCGTATTGCGCGTCAAATCAAGGCCCCTATACCATACTCGCAGCTCCTACCTCTGGTGTATCATCCAGACATGCCCCTCTTGCAAGAAGCCCTCTTTCATAAATTCTAAGACGCACGTCCATTAAACGATGGGGGACCTGTACGAGAATGGGACATTCCGCACTTCTGACAGCGTGTTTCAAGATGCGCATTGCACGCCGCTAGATGTCTTCTTATACATCCGCCTTAAACAAGGGGTTAGATCCCTGCATGTAGACTTTCCGGATGAGCCTTCGCTGCTTGCACCTTTGCAGACATTGCTACAGCAACCATCCCCGAGACGGCTGGTATCCCTGCTCTATCGCAACATACGCACTCAGCAGAAAACCGACACTACGCCGTCCCGCTCCAAATGGGAGGCAGAACTTGGCACTCCCATAACGGAGGAGCAATGGGAATACTGCTGCTCGTAAACTGAAAGGATTTCAGCCAGCAGCAGGTTGAGGATTATACACTATAAATATCTCCACGGATTGTACCACACTCCGGTCAGTCTACACAAGTACCATCTACACGATAACGATAGATGCGATATGATAACGATAGATGCGATAAATGTCATGCTCCACAGGCTGATTTTTTACATCTGTCCTGGAATTGCCCAGCAGTACACGAGTACTGGGAACAGGTTTTTACAGCATTGCAACACATGACCGATATAAACATAGAAGCCACGCCATTAGTTGCCTTACTGAGTCACGTCAAACATATTCCACTGGCATATCACCGTTATACGGCGCAGGCATTGTTAACGCCAAAAAGACGGGTAGCCTGCAGATGGAGCAGGGTGAGAGCACCAAAGTTTAAAGATTGGCTAATTGACCTGATACACTGCCAGGAACAATCTGCCCTATATGCTGAACTATTACCTATCTCATCCAGACCCAGGGACATATGGTCGCCGCTAGTAACTTACTTGCAGTTGACAACTCAGGGCGGAGAAAATTAGCACGACAACAGGTACACTGCCATGCATCCTTTATTGTATGTCATCACCTGGGGATTTAAGTACAGTGTATACGGATTGCGCGATACGAGCCCCCAGCAGTTATGTAGCTAATAGTGGAGATAAGGGACCCGATGGTGAGTCTACCTACCTGTACGAGCGGCAAATATACGAGCGGAGAGGCTGAAAGTGTGAGGCTGTTGAAGTGGGAGGTGCAGCTGCGTGATGAACGAGAGTGGAAAGTGATGTGATTATACTACCCCTGAGAACTCGATTATCTTCCTTTTTTTTTTTATTGAATGTTGTGATCTGATGATCCTCAGAAAAATATGTCTGGGTCCTTCCTAATACAACGCGGCCGGCCTAAAGAGGTTGTAGGCGACTTGCTGTGTTAACGTGTCTTTATTATTTATTTATTTATTTATTTTAAACACTTTTAGAGCGCGAACGAAGGCCCGTGGGCATCTCGGCGCTAAGTATCTGCTGAATTCAACCAAGATGGAAGGTGGGATCATTGATTAAAAAGCCAGGTTTTGAGGTGCTTTCGAAAGGACCAAAGGGATGGTCCTTATGATTTACATAATTGTTTGAAATATTATGATGCTGCCGGCCAGAGACTGGTTGTAGGCACACGGCTGTGTATTTGTAACCTACCAATAAAGGTCTATGAAACTTTAAAAAAAAAAAAAAAAGATCCGGGTGGTAAGAGAAAGAATGCTACAGGCTGCAAGCATCTTCTGCAATGGTCCAAGAGATTGTCTAATTTGTGAATCCTGGCCATGAGGACCCTCAATTCTGCTTAAGCCAAATTGGATGTTTGAGGGGAGAAAAGAGCTATGAAATGTATTGGCGGTATATAGAAATTAGCAGCACCTGCTTCAAACCTGAAGTTACTGGTTTTGCAGGTGAAACAGCAGTCGGATGGCAACCCCATTCACACCTAAGACAGGAGTAAGACACAACTTCCAGTGGTGGCTGCCTAGGAACAGACGTGCCCCTCTGGGGCAGAGGGGTGATTATAAAATAAAATTAACGTACCCGTGGCTGTTGCCGCCTCCGCCTCTCCTCCGTCTTCGGCAGTGCACTGGCAGAATGGAACAACCCAGGCTCCCAGACTCTCCCAGCCAATCACGACGATGCTTTACAGCAGCGTTGTGATTGGTCTGCATGCTATGGTTCAGTGGTCGGAGAGGGACTGGAAGCCTGTGCATGTTCCTCACCAGGCTGTGCATTAGAGCACTAGTGGTGCTGGTGGCCAGACCGCCATGTGCACTTAGGGAGTGCAAACCACTCCTCCTGCTCTGGCAAGCCCCGCCCACCCTAACCAGCCTCTGAGTCGGCAGTGAAGAATAAAATGATAATAACGTCATGTTATTTTCATTTTATTTTTATTTTTTGCACTGCCACTGACAACTTCTCACAGACAAGGATTTCTGATTGCAGCCACGAACACTGAGGTGGAATTTCCAGATCACAAACCTTTTGCATTATTTACTGGTTTGCTACATAATTTTTCACTGCTCAGCTGTTTTACAGTCTAATGAAGGAATGAAGCAGTGTTGAAAGTCTTTTAGCGCAGTTTCAACATGACTGCCTGCTTCCAGTTTAACATTCCTGCACACTCTGTATATTTTCCGATGCAGGAGACCACGTGTCACCAGTCTCCTGACCAGAGCTCTGCATGACTACGGGATAGTACTTGCCAACAGAGTGCTAGATTTGGGTGAGTGTTTTAGGTCCACTCACAGTGGTACTCGCTTCAACATAGATGATTACTACCCCTACTACAGGCCATGACTGGCTCTTTCAGGGGAGTTCTGTCACTTCCCTTGACTGCATGTGGAGTATGTGTGAGCATGTTGGAATGCACGCAAGGAACAGACCCCATGTTGGTCCCCCCTTAAGAGTTCATGTAGCTCCTAAAGCTGAAGAATTCTGTTCATGAGCCGGTAATAATGAAATATCAGGTATGCTTCAGGTGTTTATTCGGTATGTTACAGTGAAGAAAGGAGCAAAACTGGGAGCGAGCCAATACAACAGCGGCTCAGTCATTAACCCCTCTACATTCTCTCCCTCCCACACACACCCATCAACCCACATTCACCAGCATAAGGGAGATTTGGTGATCTGACCTCCAACATCACCATGCCTAGGAGGAACAATATTACATATGGTAAACTTATTTCAGGCAGGCATCCAAAAGTTTAGGACCACTATCCCCATGTTTTAAAAAAAGAGAACAGTGTCTAATTGATCTGTATGCCAAACGCTTTATTTCACAGTTGAAAAGTCTTTGACTATAGGATGACATCACGCCCCAGACACGTATGACCCCCGAGAGACCCAGAATAAGGCTAAGCAGAGTGTGTGGATGATTAGCCTTATCTACACTTAATCACAAAGCATGATGAACTGCGTTGTTATGAAATATAAAATTGTTATTAAGCCCTTCCTGATTCACTCACTGATCGAGCCAACAATAGAAGCTTACTATTATGGTATGGCACAACACTTAGCACCTCACAATTGTTTTGTTTAAAGTTAAAATTAGGGAGTGTTTCCCGAATCAGCAGTGGCATCTTTCTTTTCCTGCACATCAGATTGTCACCCACAGCACAGGTCCCAACACCTTGTTGCATCGTGGGGAATGCTCACATATCCCACCACAACAGTTGACATGTCTGCCTTCGTCTGGACTCAGAATGCATGTGCGTGGAACTACGCGTGAGTACACACACCTGTGCACTTCAATGGTCGGAGCAGCACAGTGTCGTTTGGTGACGTTCCCAAATCGGACATGTGTTATGTTATATGCCTTTTATGTAGCGAAAATCACCTTCAGGTCTCTAAGCGCTTATAGAGAAAAGTGAGCAAGTCTCTAGGGCAGAAGGAAAAGCAGCATTAGTGGCAGAATTACCCTGAACTTAACACCTCTATAAATAGGAACGTTTTTAATTGTTTCCTAAAAATGAGGAGAACCGGTTCCCTATGCAGGTACACAGGTAAGTTATTCCAAATTTGCGGAAGCAAAACAGAGAATGCTCTGCCCCCTTTAGATTTAGTAGTGTACCTGAGGGGAGCTAAACGGCAGGCCTCAGATGATCGCAGTGTCCGGCTAGGAACATATTTCTCTAGGCGATCTTTTATATACCTAGGTGCCTGGCCATAGATTGTCTTGTGGGCAATGCATAAGCCCTTAAATTGAGCTCTCTGTTTAATGGGAAGCCAGTGTAATTTATGTAACAGAGGGGTAGCAGGTGTCTTTCTAGGAAGTCTAAAAATAAGCCTAGCCGCATCATTCTGCACCACCTGCAATCTCCTGATAAGTTTCTGGGAAAGACCAATGTAAGTAAAGGGCATTCCCGTAATCCAACGTAGAGATGACAGTGGCAGAAACAATTGACTGTAATGACGATGTTGATAGAAGAGCAGCAAGTTTCTGTAACTGCCTTAATTGTCCTATACAGGTTCTGTCGTGGGGATGACCCGTACATTCACACAGTGTTAAGTTGTCATTGGCTTATTAGAAGTTTAAACAACTTTTTTTACTTTCCTGCTCTGCTTTGCACACGACACGCACTTGCGCTATTGTCTAGAGAACACTGAGTATTTTACTTCACATGAGAATAACTTGTTTTGCTGCATTTCCAAGCTGCGTCGTTAGTTTAGTCTGTACAGTGTGAGCCGAGACCGTCAAGGTTATTTTATACACTGTAGCTGTTGTTCTAACTGATCAGCGCACGTTCTAGACATAACACATATGCAGCTGTGGCCACCTCTGATATTGGCGCGTTTAATAATGCACTGCGTAGGCATGATCACACACACTTGGAGAACATTCGTATGCTGAGAGCTTGTGATCCACTTCTGCTAAGTACCAGAGATATGGGGCCGCCTATGTAACCCTGAGAGACCTTCTGTAGTTATAAAATAATCTACTAGCAAGGGAGGGTGAAATATAGGTATATTTTAAACTTGTTTCCATTTAGCATTATAACATGCTTTCTCCCTTTGTATTTTATGGAATGGTAACTATGCTGACAATCTTGTTTCTAATAATATGTTTGCTTGTATTTGCTAAGGTGCTGCGCTTGAGATTACGGCGTTAGAAATAAATATTTCAAACTTGCTCGAATCTCCTTTACTCCCTGTTTTGGACTAGTATGAGATAGTAACAAAAGAGTGTTCTTGTTTTCCACATTGCCTGAGGTACCCTAAGTTGCATGTTGTGGGTTGTCTAATCAATGGTATTTTCGCTATAGGACGAAGAGCCAATGAGACACTGATGCTAGTCTGATAGGGGATGTTGGGTACTAAGGTGAGTTTTGGGACACCCTAATTCACTAAGGTCCTAAGTCTCTGTGCACAGTTCTGTGTAGGAGCAGAATCCCTGCAACATGGTGCCCTAACGATTGTGGTCGTGTTTACAAGACGCTTGAGTAGTGCTTATATCAGTCCATAACCCCTTCACTATTGTTTCCGGTTAACAGTGGTGACGGATAAACCTACCTATAGTTACATAGGTCCTTTCAAGCTTGAATCTATGAAAACGGTTTCCTTTTGAATTACTTCCCAGTTGTGCTACATTGTATTGCATTTCTTTCTGTGTCATTATGGCTGACATTGACATACCGCAGCATAATCGCAATCATTTTCAGGCTTATAATGTCGCCTTGAATGGCATGGCGGTTATTTTGTTGGTGAGTGCTGAAGTAGCATACCCTTTTGAGATTTTCTACTCATGGGTGACGTTTCCTGCTGTGAAGGCAGCTACTCAGGTGTTCCACACTTATATTTACACAGCCGAGCCAGTCGAATATGTTCCTTATAGGACACAGGAAGTTCCGATTTCTGCATGGCAGCACCGTGTTTGGTTTAATGGCGCCCTTCCCCACAGTTTAACGGTGATTAGATTAGGTCCTTTGTCCATTCCAGGCGCTTCATGGCCTGTTTTGGCTGGATTTACCCCGCATCCTCATGCGGGGGCAGTCCCCGTTGCAGATTTGCGGCTCCTCTATAACTCCGCGATCGGAGTTATTAGGGCCCTTGTCCAATATATCACCCGTAATTTCCAGGGTGGGGCCCTTGGTGTTGCGGCGCTTCTAGCTGGACAGAGCGGAATGAAGCTTAGTCCTGTGATGGTTAATGCGGTTATGGGCAAGCGTCCCCAAGATAAGGATGATATGCCTTTTTGGCTTGCTGAGAAGTTTGACCAGCTGGAGGCAGTTTTTCCTAATTCGAGTCCTGTAGAAAAACACAAGATTCTTACAATTAGTTTGCCTAAGGACTTGGTACCTGAAGCCGGTGACTGCGAGTCATGGGGTAGAATTGTTGCGGCAGTGTACATGAGGTGCTTCAGCACTCCGTCAATGTCTGTCCTTCCGACGGTCATTAAGCGTGTTCAGGATGAGCACGGACCTGAGGCTGCGGTTGAATTGGGAATGCGACTCGTTGGCACGTTTGACGTAGTTTCCGATCTCGTCCTTTCTAACATTAAGGGAGATGCGGTTAACTTTCAGGTGTCTAATGCCTTACGCGATGACAAACCCAGTCAGTTGCCGAGAATTATTATGGCGGCTTATAAGACCATTGGCCGTAATAGTTTAGGTCTCAAAGCTTTTTCTACGAAAGAGAAAAAACAGACTCAGGCTCCCAAGTCTGACAAGGTTGATCAGCCCAAATTGCAAAAACAGAATTGGAGTAAGAACAAAAAACAGGGTAAACAGCAACAGAAACAGGAGTCACGGCCCGCATCACCTGTGCCTACGTCTACTGAACGCTTATATATGACTTGCGCGACCGCACTACGATTAAGTCGCCTGATCGATTTCAGGTTCCTGATCAACGTTCTCCTCGTTCTTTACAGGACACATAGGCCTCATCGTCCTGTGGTGGAGGCGGCGGCAGAGGTTGGGGTGGCCAGCTAAGTCGCGACCAGCCCCGCCCGAAAGACGGAAAAGGCAACCAGGACGATTCTTCACAGAAAAGACGCCAGTTTCAGAAAAAGAAAGTTGCTGCTTTAACAGCGAGATATGCCACAGATAGTGAGAACGGAGCTTCGGAATCTGACATGGGCCCTGACGCTGTTGGACAGCACGGCGGAGATTACCATTGTTTGAGAAGCCCTGCGTCCACTACTAAAGGTGCCAGCGACTGACAAATTTGTTGTTGTTGAGACAGCTGACACTAGAATAGCACCCCCTGACAGGCTTTATGAGATTGACCTTTTAATTGAAGGTGACATACAACGTACCATTAAAGGGGTATTTTGGGAAAATCTTACAACTACCTATGATAGTTTGTTAGCGGAGGCTGACTGGCCCTCACCTTTTGTTCTCACAGTTCCGAGAGGGGAGGAGGTACTTCTCCCTAGTTTCGCGCACACAGTGTCTAAGGAGCATGCGCCGAATTTTGCAGAAGAGTGGGCTAAGGCCCTTGCGCCGGCTTTGTACCGTACTCACTGTGGTTGGGATAAATTCTCCCCCTGACACGAGAATCCCTTACGGTCAATGCCTCAGCCTCAACCCCAATACCCCATGCGGCGTGAAGCGAAGGCTTCCGTGGCGGAAATCCTTGAACAATTGGAATATCAAGGCGTAATTGAAACTTGTATGTCTCCGATGAATAACTCACTTTTTACTGTGACCAAGCCTGACGGTTCGTACTGTTTGGTATTGGATTACTGGCTTTTAAACTCGCATTGCTGTACCTGTGCAGTACAGAATACCCACGGCTCTGCTTTGGTGGATGGTCTTGTGCGAAAGAGGTTTAAAACCACTCTTGACATATCCAATGGTTTTTTTGCCCACAACTTGTCTGGTCTTAGTTCGCAATGGACCAGTTTTACAAGTGGCGGTAAACAACGCCAATTTAGACGCTTGGCCATGGGCTATAAGAATAGTCCAGGTGTGTTTGCTGCCCGTAGTGTCTCTCTTTTAGAGAGGGGCGACCCGGATGCGTGTTCGTATGTGGATGACATTTATCTCACAGATGATGAAATATGGGCGCATTTGTGTCGCGTTGACCACATAATTTGTTGTTTTGCGAACTTCGGTTACAAATTCAACTTTGCAAAGTCTCACATTGCAGAATACACAGTGTTGTTTCTGGGCTATGAGCTCAACAGTGGAAGACGAGGATTGGCTCCTCACTTCTTGGAGAAATGCGTACAACAACGCTGAAAAAAATGACAAACCTTGCTGGGATTTTTGAATTTTGGGCGTACTTACATTTACGATTATGCCCAGCGTATCAAGCCACTGTATGCTTTGATACAACCTACTTTGACCAAATCGTGCTGGCTGCCTGAACATTCAGCCCTTTTGCAATCTTTGCAGGCTGATCTTCAAGAATCAAAATTCTTACTGACTCGTGATAACCACACCAACCTGGTGATAAGAATCGTCCCTGGGGCGGTGGGTTTCACGTACCTTACTTTTAACGAAGGTGACACGGTACCTATCGCTTACAAGTCACACTTGTACACTTCGGCTGAAATGCGGTTTTTCCACTGTGGAAAAAGTTTTGACAGCAGTGCAAATGGCGATTCTAAAGGAACGCGCACTGTCGCAGGGAAAACGCATATTAGTTGTTACCCCGTATACTGCCCTGGAAGCAGTGACGAAAGCCAGTGTTTCAAATTCTAAAGCTTTGCACCCCCGGTGGATACAATGGGCGACATCATTGACGTCTCTGGGTGTCACGTTTGTTTTTGATGCCTCCTTACAGTCGCGGGAATATTTGCAGTATGAATTTATTCATCCTGCACCGTTGACTATGTGTCCTTTGGAGGATTTCCGTTGTATCATTTACACTGATGGTTCTACGCAAGTCGCGCATGGGTCCAAGCACACTTATATCTCAGCCTGCGCAATTGTGGTCGGTACAATTGAGAATGGAGAGTTCAAGTCCGACGTCGTGCGTACACAGACATTAGGGGACTGTACCGCCCAATTGGCAGAGCTCTGTGCTCTGCTGCTTGCATTGAAGTACGCAGAACCTGGTGTGACTACTCTTATTGTGAGTGACTCTTATTACTGTGTCCAGTCTTACAATGACAATCTGTTCTTTTGGATTCAAAATGGTTATTGCGATTCCAAGGGTAGCACAATAAAACATAAAATGATCTGGGTCCGAGTGGCTGAACTTAAAGAGCGATTGCCATTCGTGTTTGTAATTCATACTCTCGGTCATCAGCGTGTGGGAGTTCACGCTGTTGGCAATAGTTTGGCCGATGAAGCCACAAAGTCAGCAGTAGTGACATATTTGGTTACAGCAGTTACACGTTCCAAAAGTAAGATTGGTGATGATATCGTGGCAGCAATTGCCGCTACTGAGAAAGGAAGTAAATGTCCTACGGGATTTCCTTCAAAGTATACTTATCACTTAAGTCCTGATACGTTCCTTATGGGAAAATACCCAACGTTGGTGACAGATTGATTCCCAACGCGGACCGCAGGCCCTCACTGATTACAGCTGCCCATGAAGGTGTTACGTACGCGCATGCCAGTATTTGGGCAACTGTATCTCAGCTAAGACAACGATTCTGGTGGCGGGGACTGTACAAACAGACGCATGATTATGTCCTTCAATGTGACATTTGTCAGCAGATCAAGCCCTTGACTGCTGCGCATCCGCCCCAGACACAGTTGTACATATCTAATAAACCACTTGGGTGTGTTTATTTGGATCACTATGGTCCTTTTTCTTCTGATACTGCGTATAAGTACATCTTAGTTGAAGTTGATTCTTGCACACGCTTTGTTTGGGTGTGGCAACACCGCAGCGCTGATTCGCGAACTGTTATAAGAGAGTTGCGTGTCTTTGTGGGAATTTTTGCCTGTGGCACTTTCCATTGGGACCAGGGTCCAGCATTCGCCTCTAAGGCATACAAGGATGCCATGAGTTCATTGGGGGTCCAAGTCAAATTTTCGTCTCCATACCGGCCTGAGGGTAATAATGTTGTGGAGTGAATGAACCGTGATTTTAAGCAGTCTTTGACAGCCAGGGTTATAGGTACTGGCAGGAACTGGCTAGCCCATCTCAATAGCGTACAGCGTGCACATAATAATTTCCCTAGAAGGTCTCTGGGTGGGCGGACCGCATACGAAATGCTCTTTGGTATCAAAATGTTCGTCCCGGACCTTGAAGGTCTAGACCAGGCGGCGGCTGATGCCCCTTTTGACGTAGATGAACATTGTTATGTTTTACAGAATCTACAACAGACAGTCTTGTAAAGGAACACTTGCCCTCCACATCTGCTGCTGCGTTGCAGATCCCGGTAGTGAGCTGGCTACCCCAAGTCCGAGAGAAGATCGAGAACAAGAAATAATTTGGACCCTCGTATCGAGCTCCAGTTCCTGTGCTTGGCGTGCAGGGTACAAGAACAGTCATTTTACCACCTCTTCCAGGTTGTAAAGAAAAAAGGTACATCTCCATTGACAATGTCAAACTACACAGAGTAGACGATTCTACTTAGTATGACACCTGCGGTGTCCTGTCCGGCTTTGCAGAGGAATTCTGTTTTGGCTCCAGCTCCTAGGAACAGGCCTGATGTTGCTTTGGAAATGCCAGCAATTTCAAGTCCTTTGTTGAATACCATACCTGATGCCCATCTTGATGATACTGAATATACTTACCCAACAGACTTATCAATGCCCGATTTGCAGACCTGTGTGGCTAATGAGTCTAGATTTTCATTTGACACTCACTCTACCACTGCAAAGACCCCTTCCAAAATATCTGTTTTTGCTACATGGTTTAAAAAACATTTTTTGATTCCCCTTGGACTTACATCTGGTTGGTGCTTTTTATAATTTTTTTGTTCATGTCAATTGGATTTGTGGTGTATTTTTTCCGTCTTGTGAATGGACACTATGTTGAGGAAAGAACAGTTATTCGAGATTAAGCAAGCTATTGCCCAGAGTCGGACCCATGATTAGAATAGGCACCGAGGCGAGAATTGTCAGGTCCGAGGAAATTGAGCACAAGACCCGCCAAGGCGGGTATTGAACCCTGGTCCCGGGCCAGACCTCTGCATCAGGGTCTGCCGCTCTAACCATTTGAGCCACACTTCTCCATTAAACAGAATATACGTTCTGATGATTGAGATGTTAAAGCTGTAGAGGCTTTGTTTTCAGGTTTGAAATACTATGCTGCCTTTGATGCTGAGGATTTATATTTAGATTCTGCTAATTACAGTGATTTGTATTGTTACCAATACTTCGGAAATCACTACCTGCACAAGGCGAACACAAGAAGGAATATGGTTAATTATACCCAATGGGAACATTGTCCCGCTCCTGTAGATGGTAGTTCCAGTGCTCTTTTAAGAGATTCACATACTTTACTGATTTCAATCAGTCAAATCCTAATGCATTTTATTTTAAGTTGACAGAAAAGTCCTCTTCCAAAGTTAGACTTACCCACACTAAATTGTTATATTCCAAGTCCTTCCTTGACCATTTGGCTATTGGAGGCTATGAACTGTGGAAAGATACCATTGATCTTAAATCTGTTTGGGGTTCTAAAAATTGGCAAGTGCAAGGCACTGTGGCTTTGCATCGTGCATGTCTCATCCCGAACCATATGTTATTTTTGAATTCGACTATTTCACAAACCACCTGCTTTGGATTGGCTACTATTAAAAAATTGAATGCACCTTCTTTTCCTGAATTAGAAGAATACCCCGGCTGAGATAATTATACTAGAATATCTATTAGAGAATTACAGACCATGATGCTTCATTCTTCATTTAACATTTCCAGTTTGAATCCTAAAGGTTGGTTGCTTTGGCACAAAAGTGCTGATTCCTGTCAACATCGTTTTCTGGGTTTCTCCCCTGGGTATACACAGGTTAGGGTGGATCCCCGGTTTGAGAATGGCCATTCTGTCACGACCTATTCTGTAAGCAAAATATGTCAGAGTTGGCTCAAACACTCCACTTTAGCGTCAGTTAAGCTTCATTTATCTGAACTGACTGAAATTGTTGATCTGAATGACTTTGTAAAAGGTCCTGCTACTGGCAGATCAAAATTTTTTAAAGGTCCTGCAACTGGCAGATCAAAAAGTTGGATATATTATTATTAAGTGACATTTATAAAGCGCACTGACGCCATGAGTTTCCTGGCGCTGTAGGACAGAGGTGAGATGCAGACTGGGAGATTACGAGATTAGCAGGGTGGAGGGAAGAGGAAGGTTTTGAGCTGCTTCCTAAAATTAAGGAGGGAGCTGCTAGATTTAATGGTCAGACGGAGGGGATTCCAGAACTTTGGGGCCAGGAGGGCAAACCTTCATCCACCGAATTTGTTGCTCTATATGCTCTTTACAACGAAATCTGGAAACTGTCTCAGATTGAGGCTGCTTCACGGTTAAGGGCTATTGATCAAGCTAATTTAGAAAAAGTGCTTGCAGTTGTAGATAATAGAATTAACACGCTTTCTTCCAGCATTTACACATTAGATAATATTGTTTCATCTGTGGTTGATATTGTGCAAGAAGATGTGTCTGTTTTGTTTCATGGACAAAATCAACTGCGTTCCATCATGCAGTTTGCGTGGACTTTGCAAACGTTAAAGGCTGGTTGAGTTCCATGGGACTACATGAACACGTCCTCCTTATTCGCTCCTTTTAATTTAACGGAAAAGCAACAGTTTATGTCAATGAAAGATGCATCGTTTTCTATGTTACATATTGAAAAGTTAGAACCTTTACCTTTTTCTGTGTCAGAATATAATTCTGCTGTGTGGCTTGTTCATTGATTTATCACACTCCCGTTCCCGCTATTCAAATTTGAAGCTTGCATGAAGTATTATGCCATAGGCAGATATGAACCTTCAGGCAGCGCTGATCTCCATGAAGCTTGGTCACTGCCATTTACATACAGATGCCTGAGGGAGGGTAAAGAAGTTTATTTGAATGGTGAGGATTGCACAACGATACCTGACCTCTCATTAGTGTGTAGGAATATCCAAATCCATGGCTCGTGTAATCAGAACGCGCCTAATTTGGCATGTGTTTTGAAAGGCACACCTACTCCTGCTATAACACCGACATTCACATTACTAGCAAACGGTAGTTATTTACTTTTAAATAATGAAGACTGTTGTGGGATGCTCTCAGGAATTCCTTACATAGTTACGGTTTCCGAAAGAGTAGTTTGTTGCAAAAACGTCATGTTTCCTCCTCCACATGGGAAGCTGGATGTTTCCATCTGGACGTCGATTCCGACCTTGAAGGCAGAGTTCAACAAGATGAGTCGTATAAGAGCTCTATTGTCCCAGAAAGAGGTTGCCCTCACATCTGCTCGTGAAACATTTGTCCTTCACGTGGCCAACACCCTCACAGAAGTACAAGCTTTATTAAAAACGGATTTGCCCTTGCATTTCAGGGAGTTATTTCATACTATCTTTAATGCTTCCTCGACCACGGGGCTGGCTCACTTTTTTAAAATTGTAAGTAGTGGCCTTGTCATGTCCTTCCAAACTATATTTGGTGTGTTCCCGGCATTGTTTCATTCGATTTTTTCGAGCCTCTTTGGTGGATTTCCCTTGATGCTCGCTCTGGTGGCCGGGGTGCTTCTATTACTTATTTTAGTTTAAAATGGATGCACATCCTGTGGCTCACTACAATGTGTCCCGACTGTTGTTGCTGCGCAACCGAATGCTTAGCTATTATGGAGCGCTGCCTCTGGCTACATTGAGTGCGGCTTATGGATTATCGTTTCGATTTTCCTTTTTCACATGCGTCCAGCCTGTCTTTCATTGCCTGAGCTGCGATTTCGACTGGGCCCTGGACTTGTGTCTCTGCAGTACGGTGTCTCCCAACACGGATTATGATCAACTGATGAGTCCCTTAGTTGCTGATGAATTGCTTTGTTCTGGCAGAGGGATTATGGCCTTGCATGGAGTCTTGGGACGTTGGAATGTTTTTGCAGCGGCGCATGATTTCTTGGCACGCAGTTATATTGAAGAAAACCCGAGTTGTCCTCTGAAGGTACTAGAGTCTCCGGTTATTGAGGAACATACATGTTCATTCCCATTAATGAATTGGATGGCTGAAATGTTTTTGGATGAGAACAATGACTTCCTGTTGGAGGCTGTTGCAACGTACTGTGCTTATACACTGTTGGAATGAGATGCATTTTCTCTTTTTTCTCTTTTCTCTCTTTTTCACGACCGACGTCACATGTTGGACATCGGATTTTTTTTATATGTACTTTTAAAAAATGTTAATGCCCATTGACTTCACTGTGCCGTAAAGTGATTATTAATTGGAAATATTTTCGAAATTTTGGAGTTTGCTCCCGTTTTTCCGTTGTGGCAATTTGAACTTGACTCTGGCTCTCGAACCTACACTGCATTCTTGATTTGCCCCCATTGCTTTCACGTGCTCCGATCATTGGAGGGTGTCGTGGGGATGACCCGTATATTTACACAGTGTTAAGTTGGCATTGGCTTATTAGAAGTTTTTACTTTCCTGCTCTGCTTTGCACACGACACACACTTGTGCTATTGTTTAGAGAATACTGAGTATTTTGCTTCACATTAGAATAAGTTGTTTTGCTGCATTTCTAAGCTGCTTCATTAGTTTAGTCTGTACAGTGTGAGCCGAGACCGTCAAGGTTATCTCAGACACTGTGGCTGTTGTTCTAACTGTTCAGTGCACGTTCTAGACATAACACATATGCAGCTGTGGCCACCTCTGAAATTGGCGCGTTTAATAATGCACTGCGTAGGCATGATCACACACACTTGGAGAACATTCGTATGCTGAGAGCTTGTGCAGAATCTGATGTGATCCACTTCTGCTAAGTATCAGAGGTATGGCGCCGCCTATGTAACCCTGAGAGACCTTCTGTAGTTATAAAATAATCTACTAGCAAGGGAGGGTTGAAATATAGGTATATTTTAAACCTGTTTCCATTTAGCATTATAACATGCTTTCTCCCTTTGTATTTTATGGAATAGTAACTAAGCTGACAATCTTGTTTCTAATAATATGTTTGCTTGTATTTGCTATGGTGCTGCGCTTGAGATCACGGCATTAGAAATAAATATTTCAAACTTGCTCGTGCCTCCTTTACTCCCTGTTTTGGACTGGTATGAGAGAGTAACAAAAGAGTCTTCTTGTTTTTCACATTGTCTGAGGTACCCTAAGTCGCATGTTCTGGGTTGTCTAATCATTGGTATTTTTGCGATAGGACGAAGAGCCAATGAGACACTGATGCTAGTCTGAAAGGGGATGTTGGGTACTAAGGTAAGTTCTGGCACACCCTAATTCACTAAGGTCCTAAGTCTCTGTGCAAAGTTCTGTGTAGGAGCAGAATCCCTGCAACAGTTCCTACCACCGTAGTGTCCTGGCTGGACATAGATAACTCAGAGCCAATTTTTAAATGTATGCTTTTTACAACAGGGACTGGTACGGGGCGGCACCTAGTTCCGGGGGAATGAAAAGATCACTCCAGGGGCTATTACTTGTTAGAATAATGAGCACTTTCTCCCACATACTGCTGGTGGGGAGTACACACATGGCAATGTAACACAACATGTGCCCTTGTCGGACTGTGTCACCTGATCACTGTCAGCAGAGCAGAGAGTCGGCGCAGTTCAGTGGCACAGCACTATGAAGACCCCATAGGCTTTGAGTCATGTCCCCTCACACTGGGCAATGGGTAGATGCCAAACACTAAGCATGGGCGTAAAATCCGTTCCGCTTGCGGAATTTGCGGATTTTCGGCAAATTCGCAATCCGCGAACTCTCGCGAATTTGCCGAAAATTCGTAAATTCGCACGCAGCGGATTTTTTTGCTTGGTGATACAATATTGCGGCGCGCGGCGTTCACTTACCGTCATTCAGCGTTTGCAGAGTTGTTTTTCTCCATATTTTGCGTGTGCTGCGCCATTTTGGATCTTGCTGCGGGATCCCACGGGAGTTTGGCGACCGCGATTACGTCATCGCGGCTTGCCACCTTGCACAGCACGCATCGCGAGAGTTCGCAATTGCGAACACGTAGATACGGCGGGCAGCAACAATCTCGCACTCGCGAAATTGCAAAATTTGCAATTCTGCACAAGAAATCCACCAGCAAGCAGAATAAACCTTCTGAAAATGATGATTTTTATCAGAATAACTCCTCAGGTTGACATTTGCCTGCACTTTTTTTTGCAAGGAGTCCATTTTGGGGGGGGGGTGGGAGGAAGGAAGTGCCCCACAGTCTCCAACTTCCTGTTCCTGTCCAGCAGGCTCCTCCTAGTGCTTTGTTCATGTGCTGGTCACTTTCATTTGGATCTTGACCTGAAAGGATTACTTTTTATGGATGCTGCTGGATATTTGGATTTGAGGCCTTTTTGGCTTTCTTTGGATCACTTTTGGATTAGAAATCAAATTTCACAAGTAAGTTTGTTTGGGGCATTACAGTTGCTGCAACTACAATTTTGGAACTTTTTCAGAACATTAAATAAAATATATTGTGGGTAGCCACAGTATCCAGTAGGACCAGGGATAGTTCTGGGTGCATGATACAACTGTTTTGTTGAATTTAAACATAATTGAGGGCATGGATGGCATGGGATTGTGCTGATTTTTGTGTTTTTTTCGATTTTTTTGGCTGCTGTTGGGGCCTTTTGCCCAGGGGTACCCAGTGGTGCATGGACTGAGTCTTTCTGTGGGGTCTCTTCCATGTAAACATCATGGAGGGCATGGATGGAATTGGATTGTGTTGATTTTTGTGTGTTTTTCGATTTTTGGGGGTGTTGATGGGGCCTGTCCATGTGGGTGGGGGCCATTTTGAGTGCTGGTACAGGCAGGGCCCCCGGCCTGGCCATGTGCTTGGGGTGCAAGGGGCCATTTTGAAGGCAGGCAGTGTTCTCAGGCCTGCACCCATTTTGCCTAGCTTTCATCCATTATGCCCAGGGGTAGTGAGTGGTGCATGGACCAAGTCTTTCTGTGGGGTGCCTTGAATTTAAACATCATTAAGGGCATGGATGGCATGGGATTGTGCTGATTTTTGTGGTTTTTTCGATTTTTTTGGCTGCTGTTGGGGCCTTTTGCCCAGGGGTACCCAGTGATGCATGGACTGAGTCTTTCTGTGGGGTCTCTTTCATGTAAACATCATGGAGGGCATGGATGGCATTGGATTGTGTTGATTTTTGTGTGTTTTTCGATTTTTGGGGGTGTTGATGGGGCCTGTCCATGTGGGTGGGGGCCATTTTGAGGCCTGGTCCAGGCAGGGCCTGGCCATGTGGGTGGGGGTCTAGGGGCAATTTTGAAGCCAGGCAGTGTGCTTTGTTGTGTCATAGGCCTGCACCCAGTCTGCCATGCTTTCATCCATTATGCCCAGGGGTACTCTGTCAGTGGTGCATTTTATTGGTCTTTCCATTTTGGGGGGTAGGTATAATAAAAATGCTTACTTGCAAACTATTAATTGAAGCGCTATATATGCAACATTTATTTAACTGATGTTCCTCTGGCTTCGTTTGCATTTAGGTGCAGAAAGACAAATCATCAGCCTCATCGTTCCTCATCAGTGCCAGGAAGAAGTCCTGCTGCGGTGTGTGCAGCACAACGTCACGTGTGGCCACAGACAACTCTGCAACTTGTGCAACTGCGGCCTGCTGTTCTGAAATCTGAAGAAGATGGCCCCCAAAAAAGTTGCCCGTAGCTCCTCTAGCAAGAAAGTTGCCAGTAAGGAGCAGAAGAAGCAACTTGCGCCACTTACCAAGGAGACTGGTGTGACGACCGCCACATTTTTTGGGATAAAAAAAGTACGCCTGCAGCAGCAGTGGGGTCTGCTGGGAACCAAGCTGGGAGCAGCACCTCCGCTCCATTGGGCTCAGTGCCACCACCACCACGCCAACTTAGGTCCAAGCCCTTGAGTGCTGCAGACGTTATGAAAAAACAGGGTTAAACCCAATAAAGTCAGTGGGGACCTGGGTAGCAATTAGAATAAAAGGAAGGGGTCCTCAGACTTAGAACAAAGAAATTACAAATTCATTCCATTTGTATTAAATTAATTCAAAAAAGCAAAGCTATTAGATGCAAAAAGAGTTTAATTCAAGATTGCATATACATCCTATTCAATGGATTAGAACTCATAATACATCTATTTGATATCAACAAGTTCATATGCATGTATGTGCCCACATTCACAACGGGGGGGGGTGGTGAAGTGAGGGAAGTGTCAGGGATAGGATAGACGTGGTCTGAATCATTCAGTGACGAGTCTTATTCTTGATCTGAAAACTATGTACACGTGGTCCCTTAGAGTAAAGGCCACACCATGAGGCTCATAGAGAGTCCAAAATATAACTGGCAAAACAGTCCTAACTCCGTTAGAGCCGTGAGTGTCTAGATTGGGACCGGAGTTGGTCGATGGTTGTGTAGTCGTCTACGTTTCGACCCAAATAAACAGTAGGAATCTTTTCCTTACGAAAGGGTCTTCATCAGGACAAAGAAGTTGTGGGTGGGCAACCTCCTATCACGAGGGGCGAGAGGGGTTTGATCAACAGAAGGATGGATTCTCTTGGTCCGGAGTAGTGATTTGTAACTGTAGATAACACGGATGTTTCTACAGCTCTATTGGAAGTCAGCTTTGGGCCTCTAAAGGTAAGAGTCTTAGCAGGTTCTTTCAAGGTTTCTTATCGGTAGGTTTGGTTTTCAGCCACTATCATCTAGTTTGTAAGATGGATAGAAGGGATCCTGCGTAACTGGTACCCTATGTCGATGCTTCAATATGTCACACTATTCCATGTAGATTAACTACGAATTTTAAGAAAAAGCCACTGGTATATAGTTAAATTTAGCAGTCGAAATGGATTCTGCATAGGGTTAATTATTCCAGTATGTCGTGTTCCAAAGAGGTTATCTTGAAATGAGTAAGCGAAACCCGCTTCTTATGGAAAGATGGGAGCATCTATCAGGTTGAAAAGTAATGGCTTTGGATTATGCCTCCAACAAATGACGGCTATTATTGAAGGAAGACTGGATCCTACGTAGTGTTCACAGCCTCCTTAGGACGTCTGCGAGTCCGCCCGAAATTGAGTCATAGAATGCTCAGCGTTCTGTTTCGCAACCGCAGGGCCACCATTCCCGTCCCGTCTGAGACTCCGGAGTCTTGTAAAGTCTTGAGTGCTGCAGAGGCAGCCAGTATAGTTGTTCAATCACCATCGACCAGTGATGTTGGCTCATCACAAGAAAGTAGCAGCATCCCTCAATCAACACAGGTTGTTGTAACTCATCTGACGAGTGTTCAACAACCACAGCCGCAACAACAACCACATGTGCAAGTACAAGCCCAAGTACATGTGGAAGGAGAGGCGGTGCAAGGAGAGGAGCAAGCAGAGGTGCATGGAGCGGCATAAGTGCCCACAATAGTTGTTCCTCCCGAAGTAGGGGCACATCAGGAAATCGACATTCAAGCCGAGGTATCACATGAGGAAGCCACTCCTCCTGATGATTCATTGTCTTCCAGATCCCCAGCAAGGAAAGGATCAAGGATGGTGTCTACTTCTTCTTCAAGCCCCCTTCCTTCTGATGATATGGATGAAACTTGGGGACCACCAGTGCTGCCTGAGAGTGAGGCACACCATGATCTGACAAAGGTAGCTATGCGTAAAAGGAAGGTCCCCGAAAGTCTCAGAGTCATGGAGTGTGATGATGACACTGAACAAGAAGGGGCGTATACTGCTCCTGCTGATGTAGACTCTCACGACGACGACGCAGTCATCATAGGCGTCACTCCAGCCTCAGCGGGCATGCAGCACACAGACATTTTCACCCTAGCCCGAAATGCTGCTTAGCGTGATGATGATGATGGCGACGTGGGAATGGGACCACCATGAATGCAGTTAACTAGTACACAAACACCACCACCTACAGCTTCCATATTTTCTCACCAGAAAGGACCTCCATCCACCTCGACCTCCATGTCCTCAATTAGTGGTGCTGTAAGTGCACAACGTACTAAATTTCGGCAACACACATCCTCCAGTTCATCTGGCATTAGCAGCATTCCCAGTATCGCCTCCTCCGCTCCCCACAGACATTTGAAGTCCGCAGTTTGGGACTTCTTTAGTGTTAGCCCAACAAGGGAAAACATAGCCATTTGTACCATTTGTAAGGTTCGAGTTAGTCGTGGTAAGCTTGGTACCAACTATGGTACCGGAGGCCAGAGAGGTCATCTTGAGAGACAGCACACTGTCAAATGGCATGCGCACCTAAGGGAGATCAAGGATGCCCGAATTGCAAGTCAACGAATTGTATCCGTTGATGTTTCATCTGCTGATGACGAGGAGGAAGAAGAAGCGTCAAACATTTCTTCACTTACACCCTGTACCCCTGTCAGCAGCAGATCTATGAGCCACACTAAGAGTGTGGGAGAGAGTGAGACACCAATGCGAAAAAGTTCATCACGGAGCGTAACTGGGTCGCAGAAGTCATCACCATCCCGTAAAATGGTCCAGCCCACCATTAGAAGCATGTTGTTTTCAGAAGCGCCATATGAACGCAACCACCCAATGGCGCGTCTGTATAACAGTAAGCTGGCTAAAATGCTAGCGCTGGACCTTCTCCCTTTTTCTTTTGTGGAAGGGGTGGGTTTTCTTGAAATGGTGGCAATGCTCTGCCTTAAATGGAAGGTTCCTAGCCGGTTCTATTTTGCCAGAGTTGCGATTCCAGCACTACATGAAGATGTGCTGGAGGTGATTGGGGAAGCTTTGCAGAAGAGTGCTGTTCACACTATACATCTGACAACAGACATGTGGAGCAGTTGCGCAGCCACTGATTATATGTGCATCACTGCACACTGGGTCTCTTTTTCAGGGGTTAAAAGCAAGATAAACGCAGGTGTTGACGAGGACAAAGTTTATAAAGCTGCTCGGAAACATGCAACAATAGCCATGTTTGCCATGGAGAAAAGTCATACAGCAGAAAACATTTTACATGAGTTTAACACAAAGGTCTTTGAATGGCTGTCCCCAAGAAAACGCATGATTGGTTATGTTTCCACGGATAATGGCGCCAATGTAGTTAAGGCCATGGATATGGGTAACTATTTCAGAGTGCCGTGTCTGGCGCACTGTATAAACCTGGTTGTTAAAAAATTCTTGAGTGAAGAAAGTCCAGTGTCCGAGTTACTGACCACCTGCCGAAGAATGTGCACACATTTCAACCATTCTTTTAAGGCCCGGTAGCAGCTAAGGTGCCTGCAACATGAACGTAAATTGCCAGTGAAAGCACTCATCCAGGAGGTGGCAACACGTTGGAACTCAACCTTCTACATGCTTGAGCGTCTGTATGAGCAGTATGCGGTAGTCGATCAGTATTTCTTTAAACTGGGTACACCTATGATGGACATGAGGATACAGGTGGAGCAATGGCACCTAGTTAAAAGCCTGACAGACATGCTTCGTCCTTTTGAGGTCTTCACGCGTGCAGTCAGCAGGGAGGACTGTAATTTGGGAAAAGGTATCCCATTCTTGAGCATGCTAGAGCACCAACTGAAGGCGGTGTGTTCTAAGTTTGAAAAAGATGGAAAGGAAGAAGCATTTGAGTTGGAGGAGAAGTTATTACACCGCCTACTTGGCGATGGTCGTCTTGAAATGATCAAGACAGAACAGCATTACATTTGTGCTACTATTCTGGATCCATGGTACAAAAAGGCAGTGGCAGGCAGAGTATTTTTCCTTTTGATGACGCAGATGTTACAAAGTACAAACATTGGCTAGCTGTGTCAGCCACTCGGTTTGAAAGAGAACGGCAGGAAATTGAAGGAAAAGGCAGTACATCAGCATCAGCAGGCCGTCCGCAGTCAAAAAAATCCACTTCTGCATTTGTGGCTGTGGCAGAAGTGAGTGATTTTCCCTCTCAGCCGTTAACGACACCAGCAACCGTATCATCTGCACCAGACACAACAGAAATATTGGGTGATGAAGAGGATTGGCTAACTCAGCTTGGGTTTGCTTCTGAAATGGTCCCAGAAAAAAGTAAGCAAAGTGGAGGAACCCCGGAGAACCTTGAGTTGATGGTGCAGGCCTATCTGAATGACTCAACAGAGGTCCATCTTTCTCATGACCCATTGGCGTATTGGCATGGGAAAACAGTTGTGTGGCCAGAGATCACCAACCTGGCTATAAATTACTTGTCTTGCCCACTCGCAAGCGTGTCTTCTGAACGTGTTTTCAGTGCTGCTGGTGGCATTGTAACTTCCAAAAGGACCCGCCTCTCGCCCAAAAATGTGGAGAGGTTAACAATGATCAAGATGAATCAGCACCTCATACCACCAGATTACAAAATACGAGAATGCATGCAGGAAGAAGACGAGGAGGACACCAACTTAGAAGAGGGAAGTTCTTCTCTGTTAAGTGACCTACTCCCGTATGAATTCGTAGAGTTTGAGGACGAGCTCTTCTTCCCTGACACCGAGCCCTGAAAATGAGTCAATGAATCACTAACTTTCTTTTTCGTCCTTATTCACTTTTATTCCTGTGTGTCTGTCTTTCTTTGTTTTGCAAAATCTATATAAAAAAAATTTTAATCACAAAAACAAGCCCATCAGCAGGAACTGTCTTCACTTATTTGCTTATTGATTTGAAGGTGCCGCAGTCTGCATTCCTCATGTTCACCAGTTCACAAGAACATGCTCCTCTATCCTCCTCCTCCTCCAGACTCCTATTTCCCTCAAAGCAGATGGCTGGATTACGCCCAATGAAGAAAGACTCTGCACTTGTGGGGGTGTTCTACTTCTTTGTGGGTGAGTTGACGGCTCTGGGGCCATTGCTGGGAAGGTCTAATACCGGATAAAAGTGGTTTGGAGAAAATCGGAGCAAAAAAAGTTTTTGCCTTTTTGCTCACTATCATGTTTTCGGTGGCCTCTTTGGGGGGGTTCCTGGTGTTTGTGGGTGGGTTTTGGGGTCTGGGAGCAACGCTGGCACAGTCTAATTTTGATTGCATTTGTTTTCCAGGACATCCATGGTGGAAAAGTCGAGTTATGACCTTGCTGCACAGCGCGTTTGGACAGAATTGAAAGAAGGCCGAAAAATAATCTAAGTATGAGATTTTCCATTTTTGCTTTTTGCCTGTTTGGGGGTGTTGTGCTTTTTTGCGGGTGGGTTGGCGGGTCTTGGGGCATTGCTGGGAAGGTCTAATACCGGATAAAAGTGTTTTGGAGAAAATCCATGAGGAAAACGTTTTTGCATTTTCTGACATTTTGCTCACTACAGCGTTTTCGGGGGCCTGTTTGGGGGGCTTCCTGGTGTTTGTGGGTGGGTTTTGGGGTCTTTGAGCAACGCTGGGTATGGATACTTTTGATTGCAAGTGGTTTGAAGAAAATCCATGGTGGCAAAGGGGATTTAGGGCCTAGCTGCAGAGCGCGCGTGGAGTGATGTTGGAAATTTGCCTGGAAAATTACTAAGTCCCCATTTTTGTAGTTTTGCTTTTTGGCTGTTTGGGGGTCTTCTACTTGTTTTCGCCTGGGTTGACGGCTCTGGGGCCATTGCTGGGAAGGTCTAATACCGGATAAAAGTGGTTCGGAGAAAATCGGAGCAAAGAAAGTGTTTGCCTTTTTGCTCACTATCATGTTTTTGGTGGCCTCTTTGGGGGGTCCTGGTGTTTGTGGGTGGGTTTTGGGGTCTGGGAGCAACGCTGGCACAGTCTAATTTTGATTGCATTTGTTTTCCAGGACATCCATGGTGGAAAAGTCGAGTTATGACCTTGCTGCACAGCGCGTTTGGACAGAATTGAAAGAAGGCCGAAAAATAATCTAAGTATGAGATTTTCCATTTTTGCTTTTTGCCTGTTTGGGGGTGTTGTGCTTTTTTGCGGGTGGGTTGGTGGGTCTTGGGGCATTGCTGGGAAGGTCTAATACCGGATAAAAGTGTTTTGGAGAAAATCCATGAGGAAAAGCGTTTTGGCACATTAACTTAGGGCTCGTTAGGGTTAGCACTAGCAGCAAGATTGCATGTGTTTCGGGGTGTTCTAGATTTTTGCAACTGAGTTCTGGGGTCTTAGAGCACTCGTGGGAATGTGTTATTTTGGTTGCAAGTGGTTTGAAGAAAATCCATGGTGGGAAAGGGGGGATTTGGCCTAGTTAAAGAAAGCGTTTGCCACTATTCTTAACTTTGGGCTCGTTAGGGTTAGCAGTATTGTATTGCATGTGTTTGGGCGGGGGGCTGTTTGTGGGGGGGTTTGCGAGTCTTGGAGCGATGCTGGGTATGGATACTTTTGCTTGCTTGCAAGTGGTTTGAATACAATCCACGGTGGGTAAGGGGGGATTTGGGCCTACTTTACTTTCAAAGTACGTTTTGTCACCATTTGCTACTAGGCCTCGTTTTTTGAGATCTGATTGGGAGTCTTCTACATTTTTGCGACTGGGTTTAGTAAGGGTCTGGGAGCACTGCTGGGAAGGTCTAATTTTGTTCTAAAACACAGTTTACAGTACACCTAGCTTGAGGGGAAAGATCCGCTAAATTAATTCGCCCATACTTATTTATCCTTCAAAAGGAGACTCAGACAGAGTACGCACTTTCAAAAATATTGTACTGTCTATTAGGAAACTCAAAGTGTGACTTTTTGCACTACACAGCATACATACCTTATATTTATTTGTCAGTGGTGTTCTAATATCACTTCCTGTTTTTCCATCAATAATTACAGCCCGGGTTTCAGCCTGTGCAATGGGAAAAGGATGAAGTCAGGCTTCACATTAGCGAGCCGCAATTCAGCATCTGCAAGGCAGGCAGTGGACAGGGTGTCTTCTGGTCACCAACATTGATGGACGGAGCGTCAGATGGAATGGAGGAGTCCCGCTAATAAGAGGAATGGTTGGATGCATCTTACAACTTCCCAAATTCAACAGGACAACTTCAACAACATACAGATACAGTATACGTACTTTTCTAATTATCTTTTAAGTAATTTTATTGCTGTGAACTTCTATGAGTGCGACTCTGCATTTCTTTGATCTCTGCTTCTAAATTCATCCCTACAGCCATTGGATAGGTTTTACTTCTGCTATTTTTCTAACCTAATTTAATGTACGAAGTGTTTCTCTGAGTGCAGAGATCGGCAAGTGAAAACGCATATTTATTACTGCAGCCCTGTACTGTTGCATTCTTTCATTCACGGTTGTCGAAAGTACTACTTACTTTTCAGTAACCATGCGTGCAGTAGTGCATGCACTTCCTTTATTTCACTTAAAAGATTTATGGTTAGCTTTGTACCCAAAGATTTGTTTATCTTCAATTATTGTTTGTCCATGCTGTCTTTTTTTTTCTTCTCTCAACAAAACTTTCCCAAAAACCCCCATTCCCATCCATTTTCCAAACCCTAACCCTCTTCCCCCGGGCTGTGTGGTTTTGATTGATGTGTGACTAAATGACAGCAATAATTCCACACACTTGCTGGGGAGGATACGGTCATAGCAACAGGCTGGTGAATGAATCAGAGGATATATTCTTACTCAGCTTGACACCGAGTCACTATTGGCAAATGAAAGCAGATTTTCATGTGCGCCATCAACTTGATTGGTCATCAAGAACATCCTCCTCCTAGACGTGGCAAATGAAATTATTACGCTGCTGTGTCCTTCACCTTCAGTACTATTTCTTGTAATAGTAGCCAATGTCAAAGAAATTCAACGCAAGTAGTAGTTATACTTTAAATACTTTACCATTTGTTAGGCTACATTGTGGCACTGTTCTAGTGTACTGTCACCTGGTATATTCTCTATCGTACCGTTCTAATGCTACAGTAAGGACAAACAAGGTTTCATTTTATTTTTTTTCAGATGCTGCAACTGCCACTGTGTAACACCACAAGTACCACCGCAATGATGACATTTCACCCGCCCAGGACTGCCAACCTTAATCCCCATTTCGTGTGCAGCCAGCCCTGTGCCTAGCCCTATTTCCAAACACAAATTACAGGTAAGATAAGCGTTTGGGGGGAGGTAGTATAATGGAGTATTAGGAGAGATGAGAGAGTGACGGTCCTAGGACTATTGAATTCACTTACTCTGTGAGAGGCACTTAGTTTTGAGAACATTTGCGCCATTAGTACTTACACAACTTGAATCAAGATGCCACTTAAGTTTCAGGACTGTTAAACCCCCACCCATCAGCCTCAAAAGCAGTAAAAAAAAACGTATGCTAAGATTAAGTTTAAAGTATA
Organism: Lissotriton helveticus; assembly: GCF_964261635.1. Classification (NCBI taxonomy): domain Eukaryota; kingdom Metazoa; phylum Chordata; class Amphibia; order Caudata; family Salamandridae; genus Lissotriton; species Lissotriton helveticus. The sequence continues at coordinate 67,168,500 of NC_136064.1, forward strand.
TTTATATATCCAGTAACATAAAAAATCTCCCGCAAGACCCAACCCAGCCCCCCTCCCGAACCCCAACGAATGTCCCTGAAAACGAAGTCCAAAAAAGTAGAAAACCCAACTCCCAATTCCCACCCCCCAGAAGTCTTTAAAAAAGGGGCAAGGGACAGTCTCCTCCTACTGGCTGCTGTTAACTTTTCGGGCCAGGTCAGCATGCTCCTTGCGGAGGGTCTCGAGCAGGGTTTTGGTGTTGAGGAGCTCCTGCTCGAGGTAGGAAACCCTCAGGGAAAGGCGGTGCATCCTTTTTTTGCAACTGCTGTGGGGGGCAGCTGATGTCTTTGCTGCTCGGCGGTGGCGGGTGGCTGCGGTACCCCGGCTCCGTACCGCTGGAGACCTGCTGCGCTGACTGGCTGACCGAGGGAGCGCGGAGGAGGATGCAGGTGTCGCCGTGGATGTTGTTGACGTACTCTGCGTGTCCTCCTCCTGGGCCACCAGCCGCCGATATTCGGCGACAGTGGCCTCCAGCCTCCGTTGCCGGGCCCTTTCAGCCAGCTCCTTCCTTGTTGGTTTGGAAGGAGCATCTATATGAAGAAAGAAAGACATAGTCTGTAACCAATGCTCTTTAAGATTAACACAAAATGATTCAGCAGAAAGTTGTGTCACAGTAGAAGTAGCAACTTGCAAGCGCAGTACACAACTATTGTGTCCAGTATCTATCTAACCTCCCACTTCTTCATCCTTGCTCTAACTTTAGTGGGAGTTTAAGGAATCAATTCAACGAGCACTATGGACTCACTCCATTAGAGTCGACTATGACAGTACACCAGTCTTATTCTTCTTCTTCTCTCTTGTTTAGCAAAATTGGTACGTTTACTTCTGCAAGCCGGCATATTGCCAGCGCAGTCAACTTGCACCAGAGAAAAACAGACGCCCGCCAAGATGAGTGAGACAGACTTGCGTTACTGTACCAGTCCAGTACATGCAGGTGATGATGCTCTTACTTTCTATTACGGGTGTCACTGAGAATACTCTGTTACAAGGGCTACTGCTTAATTAATTTAACTTTCACCCTACAGTGCCAATGAATAGATAGTAGAAAAGGAAAATGAAGAAGATAAATAATCTGATTATCTATCACTGCACATAGTATGTATTTGCTTACATATGGGATGACTTTAGGTGCTTTGCTTTTTATTGAGTGAACAGTGATACATCCACACAAGAATGACCGAGTTCTACTAAACTTATTAACAGAGGTAGTGAGTGGCCATCGTAATAGCCGGATATATGCTGTGCTTGCAATACAAACTACTGCTAATATTCATGGTAGTATTCGGACAAAATTACAACTTCTTTTCCTTGCCTTTCCTACACTGGGACGGACGTGCGGGTGCGGTGTTACATGCTCTTCAAAGTAACACTTAGTTCATCCAGTGACCGTCTACTCTCTCAAGATACACATATGCTATCTAAGAGTCAGATAGTACCATGATCCAGGCATCCATCCATTCAAACTATATGTCAATCATTCTTCTTCATGTCTCTCATCTGGACAGACCTTACGTTTTCTCACGGGGAGCACACTATGCAGTCTGCAATCTCAATAAGTAAGGAATATAAGAGCTTACCACTGCCCGCCACTACCGTGGCAACCCGCACAGCAGTTTGGTCCGGCACTTGCACCGCCTCCTCCCCAGAACTTTCCTCCTCCACCTCCGTGCTGGGCCCAGCACCAGATGTTCCACCTACAAAGTACATTTAAGAATGTTAGATGTCATAGACATACACCAATCACTAGTATTTTGTCTAGGAATGAAGAAATGTGAATTCAGAAAACAATCTAATAATTTGTGACTGTCTACTCTAAAGTAAAAATGTCCCTTTTTCCAGGGAAGGGTGTTGTCTTGCTGCACTTTTTGGCCCAACTGATGAATGCTCGCTTTTTAACACGCACCATTTGTCTCATAACAGACAGAAGCTTCACTTCTAAGAACAAATCATCATCACTAGGACGAAGGGACCAACGATTCAGCACCAAAAAGAAAAATTAAAGTTCAAACCAGGTGAGGGCTCGGCTCGCCCACAATAAATGTGTGAAATAAATCACTATAAGCACTTTTCCATTTTTAATCAACCGTTTATGTTTTATGACAAGCTTGATTTTAATAAATATTTTTACTTTTAATAAAGCTTTAAAACTTAAATAGACTCTGTGGTTTTTGGTCATGAGTGAATGAGCAAAAGGTTTTGCAATTTGCAATGCATGAGCCCGTGCCTCTGACACTTCCGTACTCTGACTCCGTACTCTTGTCCTGTGTTGGATAATCATCATTGGAGATCAATCATCGATGAATTCGGGAGCTAAATGACTCTGCCACACTATCTAGTCAGTAAGGGGATTGGGGGTTCTTCAAAGTCTGATATCACTGAGGTATGTGGAAAGTCTACCTGCGCCTATTATAATTGATAAACAGTGCACTTTAGTGTCCATAGTTGTGTTTGTACAGATTTGTCCCTGCAACAGTAGTAGTATGGATTGTCCTCCTATCCAAACCAAAAGTAAAGTAGTAACTTATTCTTTCTTGGTGGTCATTCACCTTTTTATTGTTGGTAATTGTCAAAGCATAAACATTTAGAAGACTTGAAAAGACATTATGGACAATCCCAGAGGACTGTACTTAGTGCATAGAGCTATTGCTGACTAGAATGGGAGTTTCGTTTTACACCTTTTGTCAAATGTTCAAACTTAGTTAGCTACACAGACAGACAAATAAGAATAATCTAGTAATACCACAGGGAGTCATAGTCGAGGCAGGATAAGAATTTATATACAGTCTACAAGAAAAAATAGGTACTCTATATTAAAATTAAAACTTACCGGGGCCAGCAAAGGAGCCCTCGCCTGACCGATCCTGGCCTTGTTCAGCAGCAGCAGCCTCCTCCAATGTCCTCTTGCCCCTGGGGGGAGCTGATGTACAACATGAAAGAAAGAAAGACCCAAAAACATGGATGATTGTTGTCAACCAAATCAAACATTTCAAAAGAACAATAACAAAATCTTTTGGTGAAATAGCAAATAGACAACTATTCAACGGGATATATTGACCTATCTCATGTGGTCTACTACGATATTAGTATTGCTTGATTTGCGGACCGTCGACTTGGAAAGTTATGCAACTCACTAAACAAACTACTAAAAAGGTTCGTCTAGGACTGGCAGGCAGCAGTCCGCAGCACGCGAAGTGACAGACAAACTCCATTGTGATTGCAGATCAGCGACAACACTAAAAAGTTTCCTACTACATTAACCAGTCATTAAAATACTCAAACTATCAATCCACCACCACTATTTCTTCTTATTGCCAGGTGTACAAAGGAAGGACTGGACTTGAGTCTGTAGGGGCAGATTTACAAGCCCCTTGCAGCTCTTTTGCTCCATTGTTGCGTGACTTTTGTGACGCAGAGGCATAACAAAAGAGGCGCCATGGTGCGGCGTATATTAACAACGTGACGCATATGGGAGCTGCATCACGTTGTAAAGCCCTGCGTCATCAGGGGGCGTTCTGGCGCAAGGGAGGGCGTTCCTGCGCAGGAACGCATCCTAAAAGTGGCTGAGGGAAATCTACAAGATGTCAATCAGTCACTTTTAGGACAATGATGCGTGACTCAAACCCTGCGCCTGCTTGAAGCAGACCTACGGCTTGACGCAGCATTGGGGAGATAGGGCACCCCAGAGCATTGCTGGAGCTGCGCCATCGTTGTGACGCAACTCCAGCAATGCGCCGCCTTCACGGCACAGATGCGTAAGGCTTCTGTGACGTTTTGGGCCCATGGTGCGCCACATTGTAAATACGGCGCACCATGGGTGGTGGTGGCGTGGCGCACAATTACTGGCGCATCCCTGCTACTTTGCAGGGATGCGCCGGTAATTGAAAATCTGACCCTTAGTGTCTAGCATTACGCAGTTCTTTACACTACACTCATACATAATTTCTCAGGCCAATGAAATGAACACAAAATAGAAAACAAATAAGCATACTAGCAAGGCTACTGAGAAGGAGAGCAGTGCACCTGAAATGCACAGAAGATTATGAAATATAATTTACCTACAGTGTAATCGGCAGCATTATTGCTCTTGGTAAAAACACGGAGACGCCGGGCTGATTTATTCCCCCGCGGTAAACTCACTGGCTCACTCTGTTTTTTAATTTATCAACACGTTGCCCCCGTGTGATACTTAGCGCTGGTATTTTGTCATTACAGCGAATTCCTACCAGTTTGAGCGGCACGTCGCCTTAACCACAGGGCAGACACTGAATACTACCGGTAAGCCACATTCCCATCAAATTGCATCGAACGCGGCCTTGAACTACGGCGAACTCACTAACCTGGCTCCCCCCTTTTAATTGGCAGTAATTGTTTAGCGGTCACCGACAACACCCGAGCGCCACGTCGCCTTAAACAAATGGGACCACCTTGATTTCAACCCCCATCTTGGGTAAGCCACACTATCTTACAATCGCTATTTACGGTTTTATTTACCTGGGTTGTACACATTAACCCGGTTCCCTCATTGATTCACAGTTTTAAGAATTTCCTTGTGCCCCTCGTCCCTGGGCCGTCCCGGATCCCCGCCTGTACGCGGTTGGCCTGAACTCAATGTAAGTTCCTCTATTACACTAGTCTCTACGGACCAGCCCACCTTTTTTGGGCATCCAAGTGGTAATGTACTCTTGTCCTATATAATTATTATTGTCCGTACCCCTTAGGTATGTTCAACCCCAGTAAACGCCTACTGTTCCAACTAAGATGTCCTGCGGTAACCCGTTAGGTATGTTCTGACCCTTTTCTTTACAACGTGTGCCTTATTATTGTCTCTAACAGCGTTCTGTAGACCACTTATTAATATATACCTATTGTCAACATTAATAGGTTGATAGCCCTTCTCCCGTCCTGATGAAGACCCCGCCGCAAGGGTTCTACGAATTCCTGCACCTAGTGGGTCGAAACGTCGACAACTAATCCCCTGGGCCAACTAATTCCCTGGATTCCAGCCCCCATTTCCGCAAAATTGTAACATTGATGTATTGTTTGGGGCATGTGTTACTAAATTAATTTGATGTGATTTGTGTTCATATGTATCTTCAAATTAGGATACAATTTTCCAGATTATTGTCTGTTTTTACGGTCACTTTCCCTACCTACACCTACCTCACTTGACCACTTCCCCCCTCCTGGGCACCAATCAACCGTCTTTATATTGAAAAATGCTGGATACTATATCCTAACTGTGTCTGTTTTGTGAATCAAACATTTCGGATGCTTTAATTGTGTTATTATTATCTAATTGGCTCTACATTGGGACCCCCTCCTTCTAGTACCTGGGATAGTTGCGGGCAGGCCTGTGCACTTAAGTGTCTCCAGCAATGTGAGTATAGTGTCAAACCTCTGACCATGTGGAGCATTGCTATGAATCAAAACAGAATGTGTGTGAGTAGGTATGCAAAGTTAAGTTCTGTTGTGATTCCTTGACCTCCGGGCCAAGGCCAGCACTCTCCCCAGAAGCTATGCCTGGTTGTCGACCGAGTTACCACCTGAGCCCTCCACCCGAGCAGGGTTTGAGCCAGCAGTCCGTCCCTGTACTGCAGGTTCACTGTAGGCGTTTCAGGTATTTTTTCCCCAGATTCCGCTTTGCTCACTGTTATTTCATTTAGTTTTATCATTGTCTGCTTAATGTGATTCCCCCTTGTTGTACTGCCCACAGTTGTTGTTCTAGTTTTGCCCTGTTCCCACCGCTGATGCCCCTGTGGGCCCGCCCCTGACCCAGCCGCTCCTGTCTCCCTACCTCTGCTTCCGCCCCCTCCCCTATATACGGCGACTGCTGCACCGGTCCGCGCCTGAACCGCGCCCAGCGCCAGACTCCCTAGCCACTTTCTTCCACCGCAAGATCGGAGACATCCACGACAGCTTCAAGTCCCAGACCCTCCCGACAACCACCGACGCCGCAGACTCACCGCCCCCCAGCCACACTAACCTCCTGCCCTCCTGGACCAACATCAATGATGACGACACTGTCAAAATCATGAACACCATCCACTCCGGCTCACCATCCGACCCCTGCCCTCACCACACCTTCAACAAAGCGAGCTCCATCATCGCACCCCAACTCCGGAAGACCATCAACAGCTCCTTCGAGACCGCCAACTTCCCGGAAAGCTGGAAGCACGCCATGATCAATGCCCTACTCAAGAAACCGAAGGCGGACCCAAAGGACCTCAAGAACTTCCGGCCCATCTCCCTGCTCCCGTTTCCGGCGAAAGTAATCGAGAAGATTGTCAACAGGCAATTGACCCACTTCCTCAAGGAGAACAACACCCTGGACCTGTACCAATCCCGTTACCGCAGCAACCACAGCACTAAACCCGCCCTCATCGCTGCCGCCGACTACATAAGGACCCTGCTGGATAACGGCAAAACCGCAGCCCTCATTCCCCTGAACCTCTCGGCCGCATTCGACACCGTCTGCCACCACACCCTGCGTACTCGCCTCCATGCCGCAGGGATCTGCGACAAAGCCCTGGACTGGATCACCTCCTTCCGCAATGGCAGATCGCAGAGGGTCTGCCTCCCTCCATTCCGATCCGAAGCCACCAAGATCACCTGCGGTGTGCCCCATGGATCATCCCTCAGCCCAACCCTTTTCAACGTCTATATGGCACCGCCCGCCAACATCATCCGATCACACAACCTCAACATCATCTCTTACGCCGACAACACCCAGCTGATCCACTCCCTCACCAAGGACCCCGACACCGCCAAAACCAACCTCCACGAAGGAATGAAGACCTTCGCCGAATGGATGAAAAACAGTCACCTGAAACTGAACTCAGACAAGACAGAGGTCCTCATCCTCGGCCCCACTTCCTCCGCCTGGGACAACTCCGGGTGGCCGACCGCACTGGGGGCCGCTCCTACACCAACCGACCACGCACAAAACCTGGGGTTCATCCTGGACTCATCGCTCTCAATGACCCAACAGGTCAACGCCATCTCCTCCTCCTGCTTCAACACCCTCTGCATGCTTCGCAAGATCTACAGATGGATCCACACTGGAACCAGAGGGACATTCACCCAGGCCCTCTTCAGCAGCAGACTGGACTACGGCAATGCCCTCTACGCAGGAACAACAGCCAAACTCCAGAAAAGACTGCAACGCATACAGAACACCACCGCATGCATCATCCTCGACATCCCCCACTGCACCCACATCACAGCTCACCTGAGAGACCTGCACTGGCTCCCAGTCAATAAGAGGATCACCTTCAAACTCCTCGCCCAAGCTCACAAAGCACTCCACAACACCGGACCAGTATACCTCAACAAACGACTCACCTTCTACACCACGTACCGCCAGCTTCACGCCGCTGACCTCGCCCTCGCAAACATCCCAAGCATCAACAGGTCGACCACAGGCGGTAGATTATTCTCCTACCTCGCCGCTAAAGACATGGAACACCCTCCCCACCCACCTGCGACAGACCCACGACCTGTTGACCTTCAGGAGAAGTCTCAAGACCTGGATGTTCGGTTGTATGGCATTACAACGCGGGGTTTTACCCCGCATGCCATTACAACGCAGTTTTTACAACGCAAGTCGTTACAACGACTTGCGTTGGGGGGCGCTGGATAGTGGAATAGTTTAATTTTCTATTCCAACTCCAGCCCACGTTGACAGTAGGGAAGGTGTTGGATAGAAAATTAAACTATTTCCTATCCTACAGCGCCCTCCAGCGCAAGTCGTTGTAACGACTTGCGTTGTAATAGCAGCGTTGTAATAGCAGTGCGGGGTAATGCCCGCGTTGTTATGGATGTTTCCTGGCTGTTTGAGCTTAACTGCACCCCTTCTCCCCTCAGCGCCTTGAGACCCTCACGGGTAATTAGTGTGCTATACAAATGACTGATTGATTGATTGATTGTTGTCACATGTGATGTAGGACACCACTTCTGGCCTGCTACCGATTTGGTCATTCCTACACACAGCCATATTCAATACATGGACATGTGCCTACATTGGGGGGTTGCAAGATTGTCGTTAATGTGCAACTAGGCCACAGATAGTACTCTCCTTCACAGACTTCCCCCCAGCCATGTGGCTCAGGGTTCAACATGCACATTGATGTCATTTACAAGGGTGTACCTTCTTTTGCAATCATTGTCCATACATACATCCATACTTTCACACTTGAGTGAACATAGTCATGACACATCTGTGTGATTTCAAATGCTTTATTGACATTCTGGTGAATTCCGGAGCTGGTCCTGGACTGTACATGGCCATGCCAAACCCACATTACATGGGATCCCAGTGGTGGGCCAACCAGAGTCCTCTGGGGATTGAAAAGTGATTTGAAGAGGGAGAGTGTAGTCAGCAGCAGGATTGCTGTGTTATTGTCAACCTGTGAAGAGATGCCAGTCCATGTCGGGGTCCAGGTGTATGTCGCAGAGTGTTCTGTGGGTCAGTGGAAGGTGTTGTCCCAGGGCATGATGCATAGGGCAGAACCAGGCAGGAACAGGTCAGATGGCGGTGATGGATGCTACTACCTCCTTCCTCACATAGTAATTACCATCCATATCTTAGTCCTCTGATACTTCCTCAGTGTCCGTTGTGTGTGGTGGGGTAATGGCTGCATCACTGGGTGCCACTGACACATCAGGGTGCAATGGTGGTAGGGCTGCATCACTGTGTGCCACTGACACATCAGGGGGTCAGAGAGGTGTGTGTTGCAGTTCCCGTTGCAGTCATCTGGGACAGGCTCAGTGGCAGCAATGGCAGGCCTATGAACTGCAAGGCATGGAAGATCCCAGCTCTATCTCGCTGGTGTTCAGCCGTGGCAGCCATACTTCCAGCCTGCATCTGCTCCATGGTCTCAATTGTCCTGTGCATCTGTGCTGTCATCACTGGTACCTGTCTGACTAGGCAGTACTTGTATCCGCGAGATGGCCCCAGCAATGTCAGCCAAGGATTGTCGTGGAGCATGGTGCAGAGAGTGTGTGTCCATTAGGGACTGTAAGTGGTCCCTGATGGGACTCAGACACCCACGTATTGCATCAAGTTTGGCTGCCACGAGCTCGAAACCCACCCGCAGCTGATCAGCCAACTCCACCTGGCAACCCAACACACGGCGTTGAAATTCCATGTGTTGTTCTTGGGGTCCTGGGAGACAGCAGTGGTGGCGTGTGTTTCCTGTTGTGTGGTCTGTGCATGTGGTGCCCTGCATCTGGGGGTAGGGTGCAGAGGCTGCCCATTATCTGTTGGAGGGTGCCTGAACAGATGTTAAGGTTGTCCTCTTCCTCATCACTGATGGGATTTGTGGTCAGCTCTGCAGTAAGTGTTGTTTGTCCCCCTGCAATGTTAAGAGGAGATGCATGTTAACAGAGGTTCCCATGTATGTTGCCGCTTTGCAGATGTTTGCATGCAGACTGCATGACAATGCACATTGTGACTGTTTTGGTGGAGCTGGCTATTTGATGGCAGACAGTGGTTTTTCCAAGTACATGACAGATGTGTTTAGTACCCGCACATTGTCATCCCACAGTGTGAGGCAATGCCAGATGTGAGCGGCCAGGTACTACGCAGAGCGGAACCTGTTGTGTCCTCTGTCCTGTGGTGTCGGTGTTGCACTTTGTCCCACAATGCCGTTATTGGTGATGTTCTGTGGTTGCTATGTGTGTGTGCTGCATTGTGGGTGTGTCGACCCTGCAGCTCTGATTTCGTTGACCCTTGTCCCTTTGAGGTGGTGTGCCTTTGAAGTGTGTGCTTTTTGGGGGCTGGGATGTTTGCGACTTGGGTCATTTGTGCTCTTGGACAGATTTTGTAGTCTTGTGCATTGTTTGTCTGCTGTGTGTATTGGATGGCATGGGTTGTAGGTGCGCGTGGATGTGTCAGAGTGTGACCTGCTCCTTTACGAATGTGATCCACACTGGGCCACCTCAATCAATCAATCAATCAACGTACTTATAGAGCACGCTACTTACCCGTGAGGGTCCCAAGTCGCTGAAGGGAGGGGGGGGGTGTGCTGCTACAGCTCGAAGAGCCAGGTCTTGAGGAGTCTTCTGAAGGTGAGTAGGTCTTGGATCTGCCGTATGTGGGTATGGAGGGTGTTACAGGTCTTGGCGGCATGGTAGGAGAAGGATCTGCCACTGGAGGTCGTTCGTTGGATGTGGGGTACAGCGGCGAGGGCGAGGCTGGCGGAGCGGAGCTGGCGGGTGGGGGTGTGGAAGCTGAGTCAGCTGTTCAGGTAGGCTGGTCCGGTGTTGTGGAGTGGTTTGTGTGCATGGGTGAGGAGCTTGAAGGTGATCCTCTTGTCGACGGGGAGCCAGTGTAGGTTTCTCAGGTGGGGTGTGCTGTGGCTGCGGCGGGGGATGTTGACGATCAGTCGGGCAGAGGCATTTTGGATGCGTTGTAGTCGTCGTAGGTGTTTGTCTGGGATTCCTGCATAGAGTGCGTTTCCGTAGTCCAGTCTGCTGCTGACGAGGGCCTGTGTCACCGTTTTTCTTGTTTCGGTCGGGATCCACTTGTAGATCCTGCGGAGCATTCAGAGGGTGTTGTAGCAGCAGGAGGAGACGGCGTTGACCTGCTTAGACATGGAGAGGGAGGAGTCGAGGATGAATCCTAGGTTGAGTGCATGGTCGGTGGGTGTTGGTGCTGTTCCCAGTGTGGTCGGCCTCCAGGAGTCGTCCTAGGCTGAGGGGGTGGATCCGAGGATGAGGACCTCCATCTTGTCCGAGTTCAGCTTCAGACGGCTGCTCCTCATCCAGTCGGCGACGGCCTTCATTCCTTCGTGGAGGTTGTTTTGGCAGTGTGTGGGTCCTTGGTGAGGGAGAGGATGAGCTGGGTGTCGTCAGTGTAGGAGATGATGTTGAGGTCGTGATGGCGGGCCACTAGTGCGAGGGGGGCCATGTAGATGTTGAACAGCGTCGGGCTGAGGGATGAGCCCCCGGGGATGCGGCAGATGATGTTGGTGGCTTCGGATCGGAACGGTGGGAGGCAGACACTCTGGGTTCTGCCGGTGAGGAAGGACGTGGTCTCCAGTCAAGGGCCTTCTTTTGGATCCGGCTTCTAGGAGGCGTGTCTTTAGAGTGCGATGGCAGACCGTGTTGGAGGAGGCTGACAGGTCCAGGAGGATGACGGCTGATGTTTCGCCGTTGTCTAGTTGGCGCCTGATGTCGTCTGTGGCGGCGATGAAGGCTGTCTCGGTGCTGTGGTTTCGTCTGAATCCGGACTGGTCCAAGATGTTGTTGTCTTCCAGGTGGCGGGTCAGTTGCATGTTGACGATTTTCTCGCTGACTTTAGCCGGGAATGGGAGGAGGGAGATGGGCCGGAAGTTCTTGAGTTCCTTGGGGTCTGCTTTGGGCTTCTTGCGGAGGCCGTTGATTTCGGCGTGCTTCCAGCTTTCCGGGAATGTCACTGTTTCGAAGGAGATGTTGATGACTTTCCGAAGTTGGGGTGCGATGGCTGCGTCTGTTTTATTGAATACGTGGTGTGGACACGGGTTAGACGGAGATCCTGAGGGGATGGAGTCCATGACCTTGCGTGTCTCGTCATCGTTGACGTTGGACCAGGAGGTCAGGCGGTTGGCGCTGGTGGTGTTCACAGGGGAGGTGGAGTCTGGCGTAGTCGGGCGGTCGTGGTGTTGAAGCTGTCGTGGATGTCAGAGATCTTGCGGTGGAAGAAGATGGCCAGTGAGTCGCACAGTTCTTGTGAGGGTGGGATGTCATTGCCATTGGCGCTGGGTTTGGAGAGTTGCTATCAGTCATGCAGTCTTTACAGAAAAACAAGGGAACCCAAATAGTACCAAGGACCTTGGGCAATTGAATATTAAGGAGAACAACGGTCCTTAGGGTTAGAGATTATTAACAATACAGTGATTGTCTGTCTGAACTTGCTTTGACATTGTATTAATGATGCAAGGGACAGTTGGCTCCCATGTTCTTTTTGCCTGATATTCTTTACCTTTTTTCCTTTCTTACTTCCTCCACCTCCGAACCTTGTTCGAGTGTGTTCTGGATAGGTACAGGCTTGTACCCTATCAGTTTCTTAATCGGACCTCTCGCTTGGTCCATGTATTTATATCTATACTTGAATAAAAATTCAGGCCCGGCTGGGTACTGAAAAACTTTCTGATATAGTACTGATTGGAGTCTATATGCTATTGAATTGTTAATAATCTCTAACCCTAAGGACCGTTGTTCTCCTTATCAGTCATGCAGTGTCACTTGCTTAGTCAGTGTGGCTCACACAGCCGCTGCTTTTCTGGATTCATCACATGTGCATGGATTGGTAGTGTTGTTGGTTATTCGGAGGGGGCCCATATGTGCACATGGTGGACGGGGGCCTACTTGGTGTTTGTATGTGTGCTGCAGTGTGCCAAGGGTATCAGGGAAAAAGGAAAAACAAGGCGAAATAAAGATATTTCTCCTTGTTGTGCCTCCCTAACGACTCCCCTGGGGAGGCGTGAGGTTTTGGCGCCTCCCCAAATCTGGGCCAGTGTCAAAAGGCCATGGATGTTGCTGGGAACACCCCCAGCAACACCCATTGCACGCCCCTTTAACACAGAACACTGTATTAAAGGGACTGATATTTATCAAGTAGCAATAAACCCATAAAAGTGGCTTAGTCTTGCCTGATAAATATCACGCAGGCTTCTGCGCCAAGGAACGTCACGGAAAGTGACGATCCAGAGGTGCCAGGAGTCTCATAAATGAGGCCCAGAATGCATTACACCAAGGGAAAACCCAACCACACTAATAAAGAACTATTGAATCAAGGACACCGCCGGCCTGGGAGAGCCTCCCGAATCCTGGTGGGAAGAGTGATGGACAGCGGCAGAGGACGCTAGAGAGTTTTCGCAACTCAGGAGTGTTACGGCATAGTGGGTGAGTTACTGAGTGAAGGGTGGGGTGTTTATCGGGGTTGTGAGGGTGGAAGGATGGGTCACGGCAAGAGGGGCGCACTAGGGGAACGAGCACTATATTGTTATTAACAGTTCAGTAAGTGAGATTTTGGCAGCAAGCATTCTGGTTACCAAGATGATTTCCCTAAACTACATAGGGCTACAAAATAAAATTTCCTTTGATAAGAGCCCCACCTATTCTTGGCGAGGAGTGCCCTAAAACCAGGTGAGGTTAACCTGGTGAAGAATCCCTACTCTGTAAGAGGGGGTGAAGACATAATGTCTGCTTGAATAGGGCTGAGAAGAAAATAGAGGCATTTACCCTCAAGGTGCATGCTTTGGTTCTCCCTAGACACAAAACACACCCACAAATAAAAAACGCTCTTTTACCCAGTCTTAGGGATTCACCTATGGGTATGGTGACAGATGAGGAAAGAAGCATTTCTTAACGCATACTTACCGCTATTGTTTCTCATTTTCCTTTTGGAACTCCAGGTGGCACCATTCCGAGGGGTGGAACCTCTGAAAGATATAACAAATCCAGACAGATTACTTCAAGATCGGTATATCCTAATTCCTGATTACATCCAATCTTTATTCTTTATATCAATTTACAATGAACGCCAACATTAAAAAATACATTCAGCCTCTGCGTTTATATATCCGCCTAGCCCTCTCACACTCTGCTCCTGACTCCATGTACATTTCACCTTTTTCTTCATTGGTGATGTTCTGTGGTTGCTATGTGTGTGTGCTGCAATGTGGGGGAGTCGACACAGCAACTCTGATTTCGTGCCCTTGTCCCTTTGAGGTTGTGTGCCTTTAAATTGTGGTCTTTTAGGGGGCTGGGATGCTTGCAGCTTAGGTCATTAGTGCTCTTGGACAGATTTTGTGGCCTTGTGCATTGTTTGTCTGCTGTGTGTATTGGACGGCATGGGTTGTAGGTGCACATGGATGTGTCAGAGTGTGACCTGCTCCTTTACAGATGTGATCCACACTGGGCCACCTCCATGTCGATTTGTGCACCATGTCATGTATTCAGGCTGCTGCCATGTCATTGGTTATGCAGTGTCACTTGCTTAGTCAGTGTGGCTCACACAGCCGCTGCATTTCTGGATTCATCACATGTGCATGGATTGGTAGTGTTGTTGGTTATTCGGAGGGGGCCCATATGTGCACATGGTGGACGGGGGCCTACTTGGTGTTTGTATGTATGCCGGTGTGTGCCAAGGGTATCAGGGATATGTTTCACTGTCATTGTGCATGTGCAGTGTGCTACACATGATTGTGCATGTGTACCATTGTGCCCATCTCCCCCAGTTCCCCCCATTCTCTGGTCGTCACTCACCCTGTTGCTGTTGTGTCAGGTCATATCGTGCTGTGTCCAGGCCCCCGACTCCTACCACCATCGCCACACTGGTGACTGTGGCCACCATTTCCTCCACCTCATCCAGCTCCTCCTGTGGCTCAGAACTCCCACCTCCAGTCTACTTTGCTGCCTTCCTGTTGGCAGCAAGTTTCTGTTTGGTTTGGCTTTGCACTTCAAGCCAGCGCCTCGTGACCTCCTCCATTGACCTTCACGCCACTCCGACTGCATTGACGTTGGCGACGATGGCCTGTCATATTTCCGTTTGTGTAGCCAGTGCCACAGTGGAGGTGACAAACAGTTGTTGGTAGTGTCCTATCACCTCCGTGACAATGATCCGGTCTTCCTGCGGACTGAACCCCATCTTCCTCTTTTCCTTGCCCTTCCCCGAATATGGGATTCCATGCTGGTCCTCCGTGGTGCTTGTGGGGTTTGGCTTGTCCTCTGCACCCAGTCCAGGTACATCCATGGTGCTACGCAGTTTGAATTGGTTTTGGCGTAGTTTTTTGTTTTGGCTTTTATAGTGAGTTTTCCCGCATGATGTGTGGATTTTGCAGGGCTGTCGCTGGTTTTCGCTGATTTTGGTATCGCGTTTTGCATTTTTTGTTAGTCGCGTTGACTTTTGCAGAGTCATTTGGTGCTTTATCATGCTACTATCGCATGGTGCCGCCAGGTTGTGAATTGGACGTTAAGAAGGTGTTATTTTCTCGCAATAGACTGCGATATGCACAGTTGCATTAAGCTAAATTTGCAATGGTTATCACACGTCCTTGAGAAAATGCCCCTCTGTGTCCCCGTCATCCTTCCAGCCATGCTTGGGCATAACAATTGGGTATTCCTCTGCTGGGTTTTCGACACAAGCGTAGCGCACAAAACTAGATACGCGCAAGGAAGGTAGTTGAAAAGGCTTGTGGTAAAACAGGAGTAATCAGTAGCATAGCCAGGGTGTCATGGACCCCCTGGCTGCTGTTTGAATTATTAAATAAAGCAATAATCAGGGTTCACTCGGCCACAATCCGGGACCTGGTGCCACTGCACCAATAGAAGCTACCCCCCCTGGGAGTAATTGTATTGTAAGAACAAATCAAAGCTGGAGACGGCTTGAAAGGCAGCAAGGGCCATTATCTGCTGTCCATACCCAAGGTATGAGCCCTGCTGCCTCTTAAGGACATGTGTCTGAACCCCCCTGTGGCTGCGGTGCTCAGCTGCGCTGTTAGAACCAGATTTATGCGCTGCCTTCATGATGTCAAACCTCCAAGTGCTGTTTTCTTTTAAAAGAGTTTCTTACCTGCAAAGTGTGGACAGCCAGATGGAAACAAATCTTTTCGGCATTAGTTACAGTGCTGTAAAGTGATTAATGTCAGAGCTGCAGGGAAGAAAAGGCATTTTCATCCTTTATAAGAGGCGCGCTGTTCATTTTATTGCAGAGCTGATAAAAGCGAAATTTGACATTTCGGAAAGCGAGGGAATCCCAGGGCTCCGCTGTGAGCTGAACACTGTGCTCTGCAGCTCTCGGCATGGAGTGACTGATGGACCACTTCTCTCACTCAAAGATTCTGGTACAATGCTCCTATCCAGAGATAATTATCGATTTTTCTACATAGAATTCTGTTCTAGTGCAGGTTTTATTTTACAGTCGACTTAAAGTGTGATAATAATGGAGTAATACTTATTTTCTCAAACCCAACAGCATACACTACATTTTTTTCGGAGTTTCTCCTTTTCCCATTTTTGCAAGTGTTTGTACGTCCCCTCTGTTTTCTTTACTAAAGAAGGCCGTGGGTAATTTGTCAAAATACTAGGGGCCTCATTTATGAGGCCTTGAGTCAGTTTTGCGCTTCCGATGCGTCACTTTTTGTGACACATCGGCGGCGTAAAACATGCCTCCTGATGCGCACTATTTAAAAAGTGACGCATCTAAGCAGATGCGTCACTTTGCAAAACCCTGCGCTACATTATACCTGCGTCAGGTATAATGTATGCAGAGGGGGCGTTCACCCGCAAAAAGCCTCGTAATAGTGACGCAGTGAAATCTATGAGATTTCACTGCGTCACTTTTAGGACGCTGTTGCGGCAAAATCTTGCGCCTGCCTCATAGCAGGCATAAGACTGGCGCAAGTCCTTTCACATGGGGCTTTCACCATGTGAAAGGAAGCATTGCTGGAGTTGCGTCACTTTTGTGACACACTCCAGCAATGCGTCACTTTTGCGCCTACAGATACGTCAGAAATACTGACGTATCTAAAACTCCTTGCGACATGATGCGTCATATTATAAATATGACGCATCAATCATGTCGCAGGGAGAGCGCAGTGAAAAGTGACACATCGCTGTTTTCACGCAGCGATGCGTCACTTTTCATAAATGAGGCCCTAGGAGAGGGTTCAATCGTTGCAAAAAGTACAGCAACATCCCTTGGCCATCCAAAGTCGTCCACTGACCATGACAGGACGCAAGCCAGTGGGCTGCAACTAGGCAGGAACCAAATGGACCTCATTAAGGGCCATATGTATCAAGCAAATTCGCATTCGCAATGGCCGAAATTCCTTTCCGAATGCGAATTTGCTAAATGGTATGTATATAGCAAAATATGGTGCAAAACAAGGAATCGCAAAATTTGCGATTCCTTATTTTGCAATTGCATTTAAGGAATTGCAAATTTTGCGATTCCTTAAATGCAATGTATGAAGCAAAAAAAATGGCAAAATGTCCTTAAGGAATCGCAAATTACCACCAACTTCTAGTTGGTGGTAAGTTGCGAATTCCTTGAAAAATGCACATTTTTGCATTTTTCAAAGTGCCATGTGACGCACATACATGCCCTTAGGGCATGTATGTTCGCCACATGTGCACCCATGCATATTTCAGGGGTGCAACAGGGGTGTCCTTTGGACACCCCTGCACCCTTGAAATTATTCTCAATTTGCGATTCGCAAATTGCGAATCGCAAATTGAGAATAACTTCCCATTAATACCTATGGGCCTCTTGACCCAAAGAAATGAATGGGAAAGTATTCCTTAATTGTGATTCGCAATTTGCTAATCGCAATTAAGGAATTTTAAGAAATCGCAAAAAAAATGCGATTTTGTACATACATACCTATTTGCGATTCTCAAATAGCGATTTCTTAAAAATCGCTATTTGAGAATCGCAAATCAGGTTGATGATACATATGGCCCTCAGTATGTGACTTCCCAAGAGTTTTTTGTGTAGTCCTACTCCTGACGTGGAATTCTCCTCAATTTCTAGCCGATTCACCAAGGGCTTCTGTGAAGAGCTGAGACGTACAACTGGTCCAGGTGAGACATCCTTGAGTATCTCCAGGAGTAAGACATACTTAGAGATAATCCTTAGTGAAGCAGGGCCGTGAGTAGAAATGTTTTACTCAAGGATATTCACGGACGGTGTGAGCTCAAAATCTGATTTTGTACACAAGCCATCAGAAATTCACAAGTACCCAACATTTAAAATCTATTACCACTGTCAAGGGAGGGTGCAATATTGCTGCCTGGCACTCAGATGCCAAGCCTTTGGTGTGTGCTTTAGACCAATATTTAAATCAATAGGCAACAAAATTCCAAAGTTAATCGTTAAAGATGGCGTATGTTACAGGATGGGAAAAAAGGCTTTGTTGCTTGCAGCTTCGCCCCTGGGAAAAATAAATTAGCCCTCACTGTTGTAACCAACCAGACACTGATTAACACAGATTTCAGTAAACTTTAATGCTGCTGAGCATTCCTCCACAGCAAGACTACTAATTAAGTATGAATTCGAAACAAACTATAATGTCAAATCACACAAATTGAAGCACTCCAACAATAATAGCTCCAAATAGCTCAAATAATTAAATCATCCAGAAGACTTTTGAAGATTTTCTTCTTTAATCCAGTTCCAATTCCAATCCCAAACCAACGCGTTTCGCCGAGGTTATTAAACACCTATCGGCTTCATCAGGGCTTGTCTTCATACATATACTCTCCTGCCTCTTATCTTTGGGGAGGATGCTTTCTATGTTTGAAACTGAGTGAAGCAAAATATTCCGGGGTTATTTCCAGGTCCTCCCTTTTCAGCAGTATGTAGTGAACTTTGTCTGGTTTCTGGTATGAATTTGACCTCATTATATTTTGTACCCCAAAGGAAAGGTGTGTGGTTCTAAATATGCTACTTTGTACTGTCCATGCTCTCTTCATGCGCCCTTCCATTCGCTCGCCTCATTTAGAGAGTGTTGGAATGCAGTTTTCTCAGTTGTTGATCCCCCACACACTCCGCCATCATGGAAACCCTTGCAGTGGACACAACTCTCTTCCATCAATATCAACTCTATCAAAAATGTTATATGTTATAAGGAATTTATAAAGTGCACATACACCAAAGGTTTCATGGCGCTAATCTGAACTGGTCGAGGCCAAGGAGAAGTATTAGTCATGTGCTTGTTCGAATAGCCATGATTTGAGCAATTTTCTGAAACGCAATTGTTCTGTGCAGGACCGGATTTCCAGAGGGAACGAGTTCCACAGCTGTGGAGCCAAGTAAATCAGCATGGCTGCAGAAAGAAATAGCCAAAAAATATCCTTTCCATGCTGGGAAAAAACACAAATAGAGCCATGAGTTAAGTTATCTCCCAAGAAAAATTGTTGCGTTGTGAGTATCTCCAGAAATAACGAATGATGGGCCTTGAACAGTGGCGGCACATCCGTTAAGGCAGAGGAGCATCGCTCTACTACTCTGCAGCAGTAACAGAAGGGAAAAAATAAAATGATAATACGGTAATGTTATTATCACTCTATATTGGCCTCCTGCTGCAGCAGCTTTCCATGAGGGCTGCAGAGGAGGAGTGGTAGAACGCTCCTAAATGCGCAATGACTGGCCAGCCCTCTCCGGCCGTTCAAAATGGACATGCGCACTTTCCCTGTTCTCTATACAGGCTGCATTACAGCCTGTGTGAAGAACATGCCCACCCCTCCAGCCCCTGCTGAGCGCTGTCTCACGACACTCATACCAATCAAATGCTGCATTGCAGCATTGTGATTGGTATGGGGAGCCTGGCTGTAGTTCCTGTTCCTGGAGTCACAGGAGAGCAGGAGCAGAGATGCGGGACCCGGCGGCAAGGTAAGTGTTTATTTATTTATTTTAAATGTTTTACATTGCAGCCCATCCCCCCTCGCCCACGCAAGCCCTGCCACCCGTGAGCCATGCCGGCCGCCACTGAGTAGCTGTTTAGCCAAAATCAGCGCACATTCTAAAACTTGTAGTTTTGCATAAACAGAGGCTGAATTATCCCCAAATGGAAAGTACTGTTGGCCAAAAAAGCCAGCACTGGCTGCATGTTTTATGCCCAATATGAAGTCACCAAGCAGCAAGACTTTCAGTCAGAACCGTTTAAAAAGGTGTGGATGTATTTTGGTTGAATAGCAGACACCAGCCTAAGAGCCTCAGTTGTGATGGGGTGAAGCGGACTGCTGCCCTTTTCAATGCTGTGTGTATCTTTCCAAGACCACAAGTGTGGTCTTCTGATGGTCTTCCTATTCCAAGCCAGTGTCAGTGCTTTAAGTGGAAAGAAAAAGGTAGGGGGTCTATAAAAGGGTTGTGGTCTATGTAGTTAAGGGTGTGGCTTTAACATGTAAACATTTCCTGTAATTCCCATTGCCTACCACTCATCTGGTATTTTGGTGCCTCTCTAGGCTTCCTGTTCTTGCATCCAGGTGTGTAGCACAACTGACATATACATCTCTGTTCTGGATGTGGAGCACTATGTATAATGTTGTTTCTTTTTTTACAGCATCCATTCTCGTATTGTTTGCTAACTCTGAAAGCCACCTCCCGCTTTACTCCTAAAACATGCATGAATATTGGCCTTAGCTTACTTCTTCTTGATTCCTCTCCTCTCTGCAGAGTGGCCCTCTTCCTATCTTTCATTCTCTGTTTACCTTCTGTTTCCCAGTATCTCCTCCTCTAAGTCTCATGCCTGCCTCAATCTTTTGTATTGGAAATTCTGCATTTATGACACCTCATTTCATAAACCACAACATCTCCTCTTTAAAACCTATGACTGTAATCTAACATTGAATAATCTCCACCATTTTATCTATTTTACCAACCATGCACCTAAACCCACATAGCCCCACTAATTATCACACCTACCTGGTATTAGTATGGTGTACAGTCATAATATCGAGTCAATTATTTCGACTGGACAGAATATCGAGTAAAAAATATAGAATGGACATAATATCGACTAGACATAATATAGACAACAAAAATATCGACTAGAGAAAATTAATATCGAATAGAATGGACATAATATCGAATCAAAAATATAGAATGGACATAATATCGACTAGACATAATATAGACAACAAAAATATCGAATTTAAGGTAAGTTAATAATAATTTTTATTTTTTGTGTAATATAAGTCTGTAGCGGGTTGTGGGTTTATAGGGGAATAGGGTGGGAAGTAATTTAATTCTAATTAATTAAATATGTTAATTTATTTATTGATATATATTTAGAATTAATTGTTAATTAATTATTAATTGGTAATTAATTAAAATATAATTGGTAATTAATTATAATTGATTAATTGATAAATATTTTTATTTTAGTAATTTATTTTCTGTAGCGGGTTGTGGGTTTATAGGGGAATAGGGTGGGAAGTAATTTAATTATAATTAATTAAATATGTTAATTTATTTATTGATAATAATTTAGAATTAATTGTTAATTAATTATTAATTGGTAATTAATTAAAATATAATTGGTAATTAATTATAATTGATTAATTGATAAATATTTTAATTTTAGTAATTTATTTTCTGTAGCGGGTTGTGGGTTTATAGGGGAATAGGGTGGGAAGTAATTTAATTATAATTAATTAAATATGTTAATTTATTTATTGATATTTTTAAAAAATTAATTGTTAATTAATTATTAATTGGTAATTAATTAAAATATTATTGGTAATTAATTATAATTGATTAATTGATAAATATTTTAATTTTAGGGTTCAGGGTCAGTTGTCAGTTTTTGGGTAAAGGGGTATTTTTAGGGTTCAGGGTCAGTTTTCAGTTTTTGGGTAAAGGGGTATTTTTAGGGTTCAGGGTCAGTTTTCAGTTTTTGGGGTAAAGGGGTATTTTTAGGGTTCAGGGTCAGTTTTCAGTTTGTAGGTAAAGGGGTATTTTTAGGGTTCAGGGTCAGTTTTCAGTTTTTGGGTAAAGGGGTATTTTTAGGGTTCAGGGTCAGTTTTCAGTTTTTGGGTAAAGGGGTATTTTTAGGGTTCAGGGTCAGTTTTCAGTTTTTGGGTAAAGGGGTATTTTTAGGGTTCAGGGTCAGTTTTCAGTTTTTGGGGTAAAGGGGTATTTTTAGGGTTCAGGGTCAGTTTTCAGTTTGTAGGTAAAGGGGTATTTTTAGGGTTCAGGGTCAGTTTTCAGTTTTTGGGTAAAGGGGTATTTTTAGGGTTCAGGGTCAGTTTTCAGTTTTTGGGGTAAAGGGGTATTTTTAGGGTTCAGGGTCAGTTTTCAGTTTGTAGGTAAAGGGGTATTTTTAGGGTTCAGGGTCAGTTTTCAGTTTTTGGGTAAAGGGGTATTTTTAGGGTTCAGGGTCAGTTTTCAGTTTTCGGGTAAAGGGGTATTTTTAGGGTTCAGGGTCAGTTTTCAGTTTATGGGTAAAGGGGTATTTTTAGGGTTCAGGGTCAGTTTGGGGTTTTTGGGGTACAGGGGTACTTTGTAAAAATAAAGTAAAATTACATTTAAATTACATTTATTTAATAAAATTAAATTATATTAAATTATATTATAATATTTTTTATTAATTTATATTCAAAAAATTATTATATACTTACCAATACTTATGTTGTAATGGTATGCGTTGTAAAGGTATATGCGTTGTAAAATCTTGCGTTGTAAATGTATGCGTTGTAAAAGTTTTTGCGTTGTAAAAGTTTTGTTGTAATGGTAGGCGTTGTAAAAGTATGCGTTGTAACGTCATACATCCCTGGAGTGGGAATAGTAATTTTAACCTCTACGCTATCCAGCGCTTTCCCTACTGTTGCACCCACTGGAGTGGGAGTAGTAAATTTTACCTCTACGCTATCCAACACTTTTGCTAATGTTGAACTCACTATAGTTGTAACAATAAATTTTAAACATTTTCTAAAATGTTATATATGTTTATTTAATAATATGTTTAAATATATATATATATATATATATATATATATATATATATATATATATATATATATATATATATATATGTGTGTGTGTAATTTTTGGTGATATAATTTTTTTAATTATATAAATTATTTATTAAAATTATATTTTTTTAATAATTATTTCTAAGTTTATATTAAATATATTTATTACTATATTAGTTTTAACTTACTTTTAAGACATTTTAAAAAATCGATATTTTGACAGTCTATATTTTTGTAAGTCGATATTTTGGAGTCGATATTTTGGTACTTACCTGTTTGAAGATAGGGAGTCGATATTTTGTCAATCGATATTTTTGACTCGATATTTGTGTATCTCGATATTTGTGTCGTCGATATTATGTCAGTGATCCATTAGTATATCACAAAGTAACTGGAGTAAATGCATGCAATTTTTTTGAGAGCAGATGATTAATTGTAATAACTAACAATAACCACGAGATTAACCACTAACCTTGGGTTTCGAAGTGGTGTACTACTCGCCGTAAACCGCTTCAATACCTCATCAGGGGTAGTAAGCACTATATAAATCCAAATACAATTTCAATACAAACCATGATGATGGTTTCTTAATCGCTATTGTTTTTGGTAGAAGGGTAAGTAAGGTGTGATGAGTTGTAAGAAACACTAATGTCAGAAAAACTTGACATCTGATGTGGCAGCGAAGCATAGTGTCTCATAACACCTGTGATAGCTGCTGGTAACAGCGCGTGCATTACAGATGTAGTCTCACCTATCCTTTGACCTCTCCTTTGGATAAAAAATACCAGGACTGGCTCAAGGTGTCCCACCGGGTACTGGACTCTAGACAACTCTCATTAGTGTTATATGTTCTCATAATAATGACTTAATTTAATATAATTGAAATGAATATGAGCATGCTCTGTATATAAAATGATACAAAGTCACTATTAAACATATTGAAGAAGTGTTCACGCGGTGTATTTAAACTTGAGCAGACCCCAGTGTTTCAGTGTGATTTTAATAAACAGGCAGAGCAAAAAGATCCTCTTTTCACTAGCTATTTCATGGAAATAACATCATGGCTTGCAATTCGTTTTTGTAAAGTAGAACACTTGGTTACTGATCATCCCTGAAGACATTTTGAAAAATTAAGGAGCCTCTTTCTTCTTAATAATGCCATTTGTCAAAGATATTTCTATGCAATTAGTTTTTTTAATCAATCCATCTATCAGCAAACTTGTAAAGCGCGGCTAATCACCAGTGACTGTATTCACAGGGGGTACCACTGTCTCAGAAGAGGTTTGAATATAAGATAAATTGAATTTTTCAATGCATTTAAATGGATTCACCTGAATAGAAGGGATGTAAATGAGAATTGATGCTACATTAACCCGGCTCCTATGGATTGTTCACACGGATACAGATAAAATCACATGTATTTGCAATGGTAATCGGTTTGGCTTTTCTAGGAAGCAGAGTGTTACACATAAATGGAGGAGAATCAGAGCCATGCCAGTTTTTAACACTGAACATGTAAATGAGTTCTATTTGCATTCTTTGTATGCAAATATATGTTAATACCCTTATAGCTTTCATGACTTCCTTCTGGAACTGGGCTACATGTTCATGGAGTAGTCTTGGGTTTCTGGCAAGGCACACAGAACATGATCTACATGGAGTCAGTAGTCCACGCTTCTCTCTAAAGCATCATGTCATGAAAGCTGCTGCTCCTTTGCATGCACATAAAAGGGAGAGGCCTGCACTGACAAACCTCAATACTCTTATTATGGTGCAATTAAGTTATTAATTGCATGGCGGCCTAAAATTACACCCACAGGCACTGCAGTGGCAGGCCTGAGACATGTTTGCAGGGCTACTCATGTGGGTGGTACAACCACTGCTGCAGTAGCATTTGAATTACAGGCCTTGGGCACACACAGTGCACTTTACTAGGATCTTACCAGAAAATCAAATATGCACTCATGAAAAACCAGTCATAACCACAATTTACACAGGGAGCACTTGCACTTTAGCACTGATCAGCATTGGTAAAGTGACCAGAGTTCTAAACCCAGCTAAAATGAAATATAGCACACCGTCAAAAGGAGGGGAAAAAACATGCCAAAGATGCCAGGTCTAACAATATCCATGCATCGAGGGTAGTTATTAATTATGAGTAGGGCTCCCGGTGTTATGGTACTAATTTCTTGACATTCCCTTTAGTAGTTATTCATATTTATCTTTTCCTCATTTTATTGGTATTTATCCATATTTATTTTTTTGGTCAGAGGAAGAAGGAAGTTGCAACTAGAATATTTAAACATTCAGCTAATAAATAAATATTACCTGCATCAGTGTCTGTAGTGTTAAAGTGTGCCAAGATGCCTTATACAATACAATACAATACAATGCATGAAAAACATTGCTTTGATGTTCTAGGGCATGTGCACATCGGATCACTGACAGAATATCAACAGTCAAAATATCGACTTGCCAAAATATTGAGGTAAAAATATAGAATGCCAGAATATCGACTTCCTATCTACAAACAGGTAAGTACAAAAATATCGACTCCAAAATATTGATAGGAAAAAATATAGACAGTCAAAATATCGAATTTTTTAAATATCTTAAAAGTAATTTTAAAGTAATATAATAATAAATATAATTAATTTAAACATACTTAAAATACTTAATTGAACTTAAAATTAATAAATAATTATTGTAACTTTAAAAAAATATATAATTAATTTTAAAACATATATATACATATATATATAAATATACATATATATATATATACATATTATTAACAAAACGTACACAATATTTTTTCCGTAGGATAGCGAGAGGGTTAAATTTACTATTCACACTCCAGAGAGTGCAACAGTGGGGAAAGCGTTGGATAGCGTAGGGACAAAAATTACTATTCCCACTCCAGAGAGCGCAACAGTGGGGAAACCATTGGATAGCGTAAGGTTAAAAATTACTATTCCCACTCCAGTGAGCACAACAGTAGGGAAAGCGTTGGATAGCGTAGGAGTAAAAATTACTATTCCCACTCCAGTGAGTGCAACAGTAGGGAAAGCGTTGGATAGCGTAGGGGTAAAAATTACTATTCCAACTCCTGAGAGTGCAACAGTAGGGCAAGCGTTGGATAGCATAGGGGTAAAAATTACTATATCCACTCCAGAGAGCGCAACAGTAGGGAAAGAGTTGGATAGCATCAGAGTAAAAATTACTATTCCCACTCCAGTGAGTGCAACAGTAGGGAAAGCGTTGGATAGCGTAGGGATAAAAATTACTATTCCTACTCCAGAGAGTGCAACAGTAGGGAAAGCGTTGGATAGCGTAGAGATAAAAAATTACTATTCCCACACCAGTGAGTGCAACAGTAGGGAAAGCGTTGGATAGCGTAGGGGTAAAAATTACTATTCCAACTCCAGAGAGTGCAACAGTAGGGAAAGCGTTGGATAGCATAGGGGTAAAATTTACTATTCCCACTCAGAGAGCCCAACAGTAGGGAAAGTGCTGGATAGCGTAGGAGTAAAAATTACTATTCCAACTCCAGAGAGTGCAACAGTAGGGAAAAGGTTGGATAGCTTAGGGGTAAAAATTACTATTGCCACTCCAGTGAGTGCAACAGTAGGGAAAGCGTTGGATAGCGTAGGGGTAAAAATTACTATTCCCACTCCAGTGAGTGCAATAGTAGGGAAAGTAAATATTTCATATATAAATATAAATAATATAAATATTAATACCAATTACAAAATAATTAAAATATTTTAAAATTTTATAAAATATATTAATTAATCAATTAAAATTACAAATAAAAATTAACTAATAATACAAATTACCTACTAATACTAATTATTTACCAATTACCAATAAATTAATTTACAATATAAAAATAAATAAAAATTAGACACAAAAAAATATTTAAAAAATATAATTCCTTACAATTAAATGACTTCCCAAGCTATTCCCCTATAAACACACAACCCACTACAGAAAATAATGTAATAAAAGTAACATATTTATCAATTAATCAATTACAATAAATTACAAATTATATTTTAATTAATTACCAATTAATAATTAATTAACAATTAATTCTAAATAAATAACAATAAATAAAATAACATATTTAATTAATTATAATTAAATTACTTCCCACCCTATTCCCCTATAAACCCACAACCCGCTACAGAATTATATTACACAAAAAATAAAAATTAATATTAACTTACCTTAAATTTGATATTTTTGTTGTCTATATTATGTCTAGTCGATATTATGTCCATTTTATATTTTTTACTCGATATTATGTCTAGTCGATATTAAAAACTCGATATTTTGACTCTATACCGTGCACATCTGCAGCTATTTAAACTGCATGTAGAGCTCTTGTTTTTTTTATTATTTTAACTCCTTAAGCTGTCAGTGTGCACAGCTCTCTTTCTGCTGGTCATGAGTATGGACAGCACCAAAAAAGAGCATACATTTACTGTACGGTCTCGCCTTCAAAAAGTGAATTCAGACAGAGGAAAAAACTGTTTTCCATCTGTATCTTGTACAAAATGATGAAAAATGAAAATGTAGGACCCATACGCTTTTATGGCTATTAGCATTTCTTGCAAGCAATGGTACGGCGAGGAAGAGGAGGAGGGCAGCCCGGGGGCATCTGCAATACACAGGTATGTGGTTTTAAGTTTCTTTTTCATTAATGTTAACTTATTTCTTAATAGGAGGTGGAGGTGGGGGCTGGCAAACTCCGCTCCGCTGCGGCGTGTGCGGAGTTTTGCCTTCTCCGCGTTCTTCGCGTAACGCGGAGAAGGCAAATCGCCGCACACTCCGCGTGCGGAGCCGAGGTCTCCGCCTGGGGTTAGTTAGGGCAGTGCAGATGGGCTAGAGGCACTTGAGAAGCAGAAGTGTGCCCCCAGATGGGGGATGGTGGTGGAGCTGGTGGCAGGCGTGGTGAATTCCTTTCCAATGGAGAAGAGTTCCTCTGAATTGTTGGTGCTGGATTATATCTATTCTGTGAGGGATGCGCGCTCGGTGGCTTTCAATTGTTGTTGGTATGGCAGGAGGACTACTTTGAAGGTTTGCTTGTCAAAGTCCTGTGGGAGATTGTCCATCTGTGCTCAAGCTGCTTCCATGGTTGTTATACCAGCGTCTTTAAATTCAGTTTTTGTGTGCGACGTTGAGGTATTGGGGGAGTGAAAAGAAAGAGGCAAAAGCAGCAGAAAGTGCTCAAAAAAAGCGAAAGAGACATCAAAAGTGTTTGCGAGAGAGGAGTGGAAGTAAAGGAAAGAAAAAGAAGAGTGGCAAGAGCGAAGAAAGAGAGTGAGTGAAAAAGCGCGTTCCCAGTAAGGCTGGGGAGCAGTGGACTGGGCCTGGAGGGCGACCAGGTAAGGAAGTTACAAGGGACCAGCCAACTCCTTCATAGCTCCAATCAGCGGGCACTCAGTGGCACTGGCATCTCTGTTCATAGTAGAAGGAGTAATAGATCGCATTACACATTGTTTATGTTTAAACGTTGGGTTCCGATAAAGTTTGAAGTAATCAATCACCTGGGGGGGCAACAACCTTTACAACGCAACTTTTACAACACACTACCATTACAACTAAACTTTTACAACGCAACATCCACTACATCTCATGCCATTACAACGCAACCATTACAACGCATGACACTACAATGCATGTTATTACAATGCATACCATTACAACGCATAACATTACAACGCATAGTACCCTTACACTATCCAACACTTACCCTACTGTTGCATCCCCTGGAGTTAGAATAGTAATTTTTACCCCTACACTATCCAACACTTACCTTACTGTTGCACCCCCCTGGAGTTAGAATAGTAATTTTTACCCCTACACTATCCAACACTTACCCTACTGTTGCAACCCCCTGGAGTTAGAATAGTATTCCCCTATACTATCCAATACTTACCATACATGCAATGTAATGTTATGCGTTGTAATGGTATGGGTTGTAAAGGTAGTATGCGTTGTAATGGAATGCGTTGTAAAGGTAGTTTTTAAAGATTTGTTGTAATGGCATGCGTTGTAATGGAATGCATTGTAATGGATGTTGCGTTGTAAAAAATGCGTTGTAAAGGTATGCGTTGTAAAAGTATGCGTTGTAATATCATACATCCCACCTGGGGTTAGTTAAGAGGAGCGGTAACATAAAAAAGCGACGTTTCGGAGCTTCAGCTTTCAATTTAAATAAGATAAGCGTGCTTTGGCACGCTGGTGAAAATGAAAATAAATGCACGCTCTTGCTACACATACTTAATTGGCATTAACTTACAGTGGGACTGATGTTGGAAAGTTAAAGATTTGATCGCATGTCATGGTAAGCCTTCCAAAGTCTTAGAAGTGTTTTTGAACTGTTAAAAAGTCTTTTGAGCCTTTAATTTAGCAAACTGTCTTCTCTCTCAAAAAGGCGAGGTTTATGCAATAGTTTGGAGCTATTGAGCTTTGGAGTAACATGAGGAAAAATATGGGCATAAAAATGATTGAACGTTGAGGATCAGTGAAAATTACTTGTACATATGTTTGAAAAATGGTGAGTGTGTCATCGGGAGACTTATTGTAAAAACGGGTATGAATTGTTGAATCCTTAACAAAATGTCTGATTGGGATAAATTGATCTAAAGCATTCAAATTTGTTTTTATTTTCAGATGTCCCTGACGAAGGGAATTTCATTTCCTGAAATGCATTGGGCTTGGCAAATAAATCATGACATGGAACCCACCTTATGCTTCTGAGCTTATGTTGAACAGCGATGGTTAACACATATTGAGTAAAATGAATTGAATCAAGTAAAACACAGGATGAAAATGATGGTGAAAAAGGAAAAAGCGAAAAGTTGTTTAAAATGGATGAATTCAATTCATTTGATTCAGGCGA
The DNA here is from genome assembly GCF_964261635.1 of Lissotriton helveticus. Classification (NCBI taxonomy): domain Eukaryota; kingdom Metazoa; phylum Chordata; class Amphibia; order Caudata; family Salamandridae; genus Lissotriton; species Lissotriton helveticus. The sequence continues at coordinate 67,197,913 of NC_136064.1, forward strand.
CGATGGGGCAGTGCAGCTTGATGGAACCAAAAGTTGGTTCCTTCTTTGTTGAGTTTTACTGGCATCTCTGTTGCCATTCCTGTTAAACATTCTTTAAACAGGACAATGGTCCCTAAACAAAAAAGGAATATTGAAAGATAAATATAGGCTAAATAGACACTATATTCTTTGTCCAGCCGGACAGATTTATTTTATGGTAAGCAATTTCAAAGAATTTATAAAGTGATAACAGCAGGACACCAGCCGATGTCCAACTGACACACTAAGGAAAAGACAAACAAGGCAACTCAAACAGTCTGTGTAGTCAATTCACAGTCAGACAATATTAATTGCACACTATTGCTGGCATCAAATAATACAGTTCATATACATATAGTGTGACACAGTCGACGACGTTTCGAACCTATGAGTTAATAAAGGTTCATCCTCAGGACATTAAATATATGCCTTCTATTTTTGTAAAATTGTAAAAAGTCACAATTAACTTTCTCAGCCCGTACTAAGGGCAACAATTGCCAAAACATATATTATTACAACGAAACAAAAAATTGTGAGGGAAAGAAAAAACAATTTACATAGATTAGGACATGTCTTCAGTGGAAGATGTACACACACATAAAGTATAAAATTGGTATGTTGCACCGGTTACCCAATAAAAACCAAACAGAACCATACATTTGTGGCAAGGGGTTCATAATCATTGGTGAATCAAAAATAATTGGTGAATCAAAAAATAAAAACCTTTTTGTGCAGAAAACCTTTAGCGTCGTGAATTAGACCCCATGAGTGCCCAATGACAGGTATAGTGCACGTGACGGAAGCATGGCTCGCGGGAGGTGTTTTGAGAGGCCCCCCGGAAGTTCTAAACTATGAATTCCATATCACAAGTGAAGGAAGTAGAAGGTATTAAGGGAATACCCTTAATACCTTTTACTTCCTTCACTTGTGATGTGGAATTCATAGTTTAGAACTTCCGGGGGGCCTCTCAAAACACCTCCCGCGAGCCATGCTTCGGAAGCCATGCTTCCCTTGTGCATTAAAAATGATATGTAGTGCAATCGCCTGATTGCAAGGGCTTAGCACCCCTATCCCTCTTTCCGAGCGGGTCTCTTCCCTTGTTCTTCTGGGACACTTATCACTTTTTACTTTTTCTGTACTTAGTTTTTTCGGTTATGTCTGACCACACACCCCTGTACACTGAGGACTACATTAATAAATTGTGTGAGGGCCCATCCTTACTAACAGATACCGCTGATACTCCAGCTGCACAAAGCACCAGTCTTGTTGACCAACTAGAAAAAACTAAAAAGAAAGTTGTTAGGCTTGAATTGATGAAACTGTTGCTTACAGCCTATCTAAAAGCGAATATTATTACATTGGGACTTCAGATCCGCAATGTGCCTGGTGTGTTCACCGATAACCCCAAATATTTAAATGGGTTTAGCTATATCAGTACGACAGCATCAAGACATTGGATAGTGTTGGGTATTGATATCGCCTCGGATGAACTTAAAAAGCTAGAAGTTGAGATTATTGAATTGGAGATATTGATTAACGATAAGGGTTCAGTTCCTGATTGCAAAATACTTCTTGAAAAAGTTGGCAAAACAGTTGAAGAATTCCATAGGATTGAACAGAATAAAAAATCGATTAAGGTTAAAAATGGATATTAAAAATTATTCACAAGAAAGGACTTATCCGTATCTTGTGAAAGATTTCTATACAAATAAGGCTTATAGTGGCTACAATCAGAATCAAAATCAAAGACTGTGGGGACGCTATAATAAGCGCCAAACACTGGTAGGTTTTTCCGACACTTCGGCAGAGTCATCAGATAGCTCTGACCAAAGTGATACCCCCGGACCCTCCAATAGAACTCCTTTTTTACCCCGAGGTCAACAGGAGCCAGCCAAGAGAGGGAAGGCCAAACAACCACAACGATGGCCCTATCTTCCGGGCGAGCGCAACACCCGCCGCCAGCACTATCAGTGGTAATTCAAAGTAGCATTATGGTTGACAATATAGCTGACATGCTCGAACCCTTAACGACCAACAATACTTTACCAATTTTTAACCTTACTGACCATCTTTTATCGAGTACCGAACTGTCTATTTTGAGCAAAGGACTTTCCTTTGTCCCCACCGTCCGCCCCAATTTTTTAGAGATTCAAACTGAATTATTGAGGTTTTTTCGGAAGTTGAGATTACATGCTTTTTTCTCACTTAACCCAAAGCCTTGTGTTCTTTCGAACACTCCCTTTAGACCACCATCTTTTTGCCCTCTGCCAATATGGTTCCTTCGCAAATTTTAACTTTTGAAAAATTGGTGTTAAAAGATATTTCTGAAATTGAAAATCGCAGACCCTTTATTCCCTTTAACATCACACTGGATGAGAAGAATGCCATAGCCAGTCTGAAAACCAATTCTAATTTGGTAATCAAACCGGCCGATAAAGGCGGTGGGATTGTTCTGCAGAATATTAATATGTATAAAAGTGAAGTTCTCCGCCAATTAAATATTCAGGAACATTACTGTAAACTATCGAAGAATCCAACCAAAGAAATGCAACAACTTATAACTCAGGTTACTGATGATGGTCTTGCACTTGGTTTCCTTAGTCGCAATGAATATCAGTTTCTGAACAAGAAGAACACTAGAATACCGGTAATTTACACCATACCGAAAATTCATAAAGACACTGCACGACCCCCGTGACGGCCAATAGTATCTGGCTGTGGCTCGGTTCTAGAGCCCCTCGGTATCTTTGTTACCTACTTCATCAAGGACTTTGTGCCTGTCACTGAGTGTTACATTCGTGACAGCATGCACATGATTAATATAATTGAAGAACTTCCATATGATCCCACATCCGGAGTACTTTGTACTCTGGATGTGGAGTCATTGTATACCAACATTCCTCAGATTGACTCTATTTTGGTCATTCAAGAAGTACTTGACTGACGACCCAGGCCGCATCAAGTTCCCACCCTTTTTATTTTACAGTTACTTGAAATTTGTCTAACAATTTTTTTTTTCTATTTTGATGATCAGTATTATGGCCAGATTAAGGGCATTTCGATGGGGGCAATTTTTGCCCCGAATCTGGCTATTCTTTATATGGATCATCTTGAATGTGGCCGCATCTTGACTTCGACCAACCCCTTTCATAGTGGCATTGCCCTATGGAAGAGGTATATCGATGACATTTTTTTGTATTGGCAGGATACAGAAACCCTTCTTGCACAATTTTTACATTGGCTTAATAGCAACTGCAGTGGTCTTACATACACCTTATCCACCAGCCACTCATCTATTCCCTTCTTGGACCTCAACATCCAGTACCATGAAGGCAGACTTATTACAGGATTGTATTGAAAACCCACGGAGCGTAATACTCTGATAAGTTATCAGAGCCATCATCCTCGCGCTTTACGTGACTCCCTTCCATATTCGCAGTTCCTGCGGTTACGCAGGAATTGTTATATGAAAGAGGACTATTTCCGTGAAGCAAAATGCCTTAGCTCGAAACTTAAAGTGAGAGGCTATCCACATAAACTCATTCGGAGCTCATTGAAAAGAGCTTGGTATTGCCCCAGGGTAGTATGTGTTACCACCTTCTCCCCAGCATTGAATCTCATTACTAAAAGTGTTAAGAAACACTGGCCAGTTGTAAATGCAGGAGTACTTGCTGTAGACAGACCCTAGTTTGCCTTTAAAAAGTCTAAGAATATCAGAGACCATTTAGTGAGGGCTGCTCTACCCCCCACTAAAAGCATGGACACATTGGACGACCTATGGCGCCTCCCTCACGTGACTGGCCATGCTAAATGTGGGAATTGTTCTATGTGTAACACCACCATGGAGGGCAAAGAATTAATTTATGAGGATGCCAAGTTCACAGGAAGATATCTCACCAACTGTAACAGCGTGAATGTTATTTATGCTATTCTGTGTCCATGTTCTAAGATCTACATAGGTCAGACTACACAAAAGGTACGACTTAGGATGTGTCAACGTAGAAGTCGCATAAGTTGCAAGACACCCAACGCGCCACTGGTTGATAATTTCAGTGCACTGGCCCACACAGAATTGGATTTTCAATGGACTGTCATCACCCAAATCAAGATACCTCCAAGAGGGGCTAATGTACAACAACTTTTGAATAAGGAAGAACTCCACTGGATACTTAAAACCAAAAGTATTCAGAATGGGCTCAACCGGGCCGAGGACTGGACTCCACTACTATGAACTGTGTAATGAATTTCTTAGGAGCCTTGCAATCCTGTATTAATGTATGATTCTGACTATTACTATGTAGATATTCACTGTTCTTCTGTTCATATGATCCTTTGTACTAAGGTTCCTTACAACTATGTAGTCCTCGTTTACAGTTTCCTTGTTGCACACTGTCCCCTACTCTTGCAGAACCAATACTCCGGGTTCTGCTGATCGAAATTTTATTGGAATGATCAAATTGGTTATGTTTTTAATATGTGCAGTTTGATCATTCTTACAACCTGGTAATTGTTGTGCCTCTTCTGCAAACCCCTTCTTCTGAGACCCAGATTACTCCTAATGTTGTCCCTGAATCTTTATTGGTCGCTGCTAGGCTTACTATTGATGCATTAATCAGATCCCCTTATGGATTATGTGGCATGGTACTCGTTTGGATGGTTTTTCTGCCAGTCGCCTTTAACAATAATATAGTCGTACCGAGTATCAAGGGGTCGTAATTTATGACAGTATGAGACTCTTATGCCTCTAACATTGCCGTATAACATGAGCACGTCATTGGCTAATTTGCGGTCCTTTACTGGCGATCACGTCGTATGACCAATCCAATATGGCCGTTCATGACGGATACGCGATTGGCCCAATTGGGTCACATGATCGTGGTATATATTTCCTGACTGTTCCAACATGGCCGCTTTGTGTGGATCTATGATAGGTTAATCCTGGACCACATGACCTCGCGATAGCTACTTCCTGGTCTTGGGCTCCTTGGTTCGTATGGCGATTCTTACCCGAAGACGCGGATCGCATTGTCGGCCCGTCGACAGCTATTCCAGGTAAGAGTGCGTAATTGAGCCTCTCCCCCATAACTCCCTTCAATTCTTGATGCCGCTAATAATGGAGGAGTAACCATGCCAATTTCCTTACAGCAAATAATCCTATTCAGCGGAGGCTGTATTGCTGCTTAATCGGTACGCTATCTGACTTAAAACCATAGCTAGCGAGTGGATCACAACCTTTATCCACGAGGTTAATCACTTATTTTTTATGATTTAGGTAGTTTCTAACACTCAGGCTATTGTCCTCCATGCCAGACTTGCAGGTACAATTAACCCCCTTTCATTCCTCTTTTGATGTGCCTAGGCAAGGTGACGGGCTCTCAGAATTCCCTTAATACCTTCTACTTCCTTCACTTGTGAAATGGAATTCATAGTTTAGAACTTCCGGGGTCCTCTCAAAACACCTCCCGCGAGCCATGCTTCCGTCACGTGCACTATATCTGTCATTGGGCACTCATGGGGTCTAATTACCGACGTTAAAGGTTTTCTGCACAAAAAAGGTTTTTATTTTTTTATTTATTGATTCACCAATTATTTTTTGATTCACCAATGATTATGAACCCCTTGCCACAAATGTATGGTTCTGTTTGGTTTTTATTGGGTAACCGGTGCAACATACCAATTTTATACTTTATGTGTGTGTACATCTTCCACAGAAGACATGTCCTAATCTATGTAAATTGTTTTTTCTCTCCCTCACAATTTTTTGTTTCGTTGTAATAATATATGTTTTGGCAATTGTTGCCCTTAGTACGGGCTGAGAAAGTTAATTGTGACTTTTTACAATTTTACAAAAATAGAAGGCATATATTTAATGTCCTGAGGATGAAACTTTATTAACTCATAGGTTCGAAACGTCGTCGACTGTGTCACACTATATGTATATGAACTGTATTATTTGATGCCAGCAATTTTGTGCAATTAATATTGTCTGACTGTGAATTGACTACACAGACTGTTTGAGTTGCCTTGTTTGCCTTTTCCTTAGTGTGTCAGTTGGACATCGGCTGGTGTCCTGCTGTTATCACTTTATAAATTCTTTGAAATTGCTTACCATAAAATAAATCTGTCCGGCTGGACAAAGAATATAGTGTCTATTTAGCCTATATTTATCTTTCAATATTCCTTTTTTGTCTAGGGACCATTGTCCTGTTTAAAGATATAATTACCCTAAGGTCCCTAGCATATTGCTTCCTTGGGTTCCCTTATGCATTAAAAATTATTCCTGTTAAACATGGCATTGAAATGACAAACCCCCAGATTCATCAAGCACCCATTCTGCGAATTCTAAATAGCGAAAAATACAGAATCGCTATCTAGAATTCGCAGAATGGGATGCATCATCATAATCGCAAATCAAGTGCGATTCGCAATCGCGGTATGCGATTTTCCCTAAATCGCTATTAATTCGCAGAATCACCTGTTTCCCAACCCCAAATTGCGATTTTCGCAAATGCCGAAATCGCAAATAGCGATCTCGCAGATTGCGAGATCGCATAAACGGGAAGTCGCATTTTGAGCACAATGATGACATCACAACCAGGAAGTAGGCAGCTCCATGACTCATTTGGCACACAGGGCTGGATTGAGGAGGAGGCACAGCACTGAGCTCCAGGAGACACACCCTGCAGACCCAAGACAGGACACACATTGCAACCACAATGTCCCAGGATGCAGCAGGAGCCAATGAAACTGCAGGAAGAGGAAAATCAAGTTCTCCGAACAAGAGCTGGAGTACTTGATTGAGTGAGTCAGCAGGGACCATGACAAGCTTTTTGGAAAGCTTTCCAGGAAGGTGCCCGAGGCTGACAAAAGGCGCATCTGGCTGTGCATCAGGGCGAAGGTCAACGCCGTAGGAGTGATACAGCGGTCAATCGATGACCTCAAGAAGAGGTGGTATTGATGGAGCAAGGTTTCGCACGTTACGCGACTTGCTTGTACTCATGAACCTCGAATAACAATAATGTATTAACTCAACATGTTTGTCTTACTAATTTCCCCGTTATTCTGACATTTTGGGTGTCCTAGAGACGCTTGCCTATGTATGTATTAACCTTAACAACGCTTGTCATTAAAATGGCTGCTGCTTGGCGGGATTTTCTTCTGCGCATGCGTTGGTCACACTCACGTGACGTGACGTACTCGCAGTTCTGGTGGGAAATGTTTGCTCATGCGCAATACAGCTAATATGGCCGCTTTGTCTTCTCATATGCTCCGAGCTTGCAAAAGCTGCTTTCGCAAAGTTGTTTGTTCCGCATTTACCCTAACGCTATAGATATTATAAAGTAAGGGGTATAGAGTAGCTATTCACGGTATACAGTGTATTCATTTTTTCTATATTTCTAAATTGTTTTCGCTTACTTTTCATGTACTGCGGTCTGAGGGGTCTGAGGAGCACTCGTGATTCCATATTGAACAGCCTTACTGCGCATGACAGTCTTCTGCCGGTGGCATTGAAAACCTGCCAACCCGAAGTCCCAGCCAAGATGTGCCTGGGAATATGCACCTTCGCCTAGCAGAAGAAGCTGAACTGTCCTGCAAATGCAACAATTGTATTTTATTCATTGTATTCTGTAGAGTGTGTCATGGGAACCCCAAATTCAAATAGGCGGTCCCAGAGTATGTAAATTAGGGCTTGTAGAAATGAAATGTGGTTGGTGTATTGACCTGGCCTACTTGGGGACCAATCTAAATTGGGGATTCTGACACTTGCAACATTTGGGGGGTGGTACACTGACCCAAAAACAGTATAACTAGCCTAGGTTTAGCTAGAGAAATTGTCCGACTTGTCCGAATAGCTGACCTGTCACTGACCCAACGCACTCAATAGGTGATTGATACAGACTGCTATGGAGCACTCTGTCCGTAATTTCCAGAGACCCAAGTGGGGTTTTGGAAACCTTAAGTGCTGGCGGAGCACTTTGCTGGGGAGTTCGATAACCCAATCGGGGTTCTGACTGATAGCTGCAGAGAGGGTGGAGCGCAGGCGTTGCTTCCGAACTGCGGGTGCTGGTCTTACCTTGGTGGTCCTGTCCTGATCCTAATCTGGTTTTCCTGTCCTGTCCTGGGGTGTCCCTTCTGCACCTACTGGCGACTGTCCTTCCTTGGGGTTCCTCCTGTCCTTAACTGACCCGTTGCCAGGGTTGGTCTTCACACCATACTAGGTAAATATAGAGCTGAGAAATCTATTCTGCAATCTCCTATTTTTCCTTTCTTTTCTTTAATAAAGTCATTCTCTTGCACATTTCGATTTTCCATGTTTTTCGCACCACTAAACGAGCAAGTCATATCTTATCGTTGTCATTCTAGCATGTTCCATTTCTTACCCATCTTTTAAGTACATTCTTTTTTTTAGTTCATGATATATAGATGTTCCTTTTCTTTACCCATCCTTTAGTCGATTCAAGTAATTGCACCGTTGTATTAGTATGGTCTATTCTGACTTTACCTATAGTTCCTCTACATGGGGAAATATTTCACTGTGAAATTCTAGTATGTTCCTTATTTTTCCCGTCTTTCAGACAAAATACTGAGTCTAAACTCTGAAACCTATATTAGTATGTTCCCTGTTTTTACCTTCCTTTAGAATTCTAAATGGTTGGCCTGATTTAATTCCTATATGGATACGTGCTTTTTATAATCTTAGTTATTGACAGTTTAATCGCTGTAAATCTAATGTTTAATGAAATTGATGAGTCATAGATAAAGGTTTTAAAACTTCCCGTGTCTCTGGTTATTTTCATGAGTGCAAATATAGAAACGGTATTATTTGTGTCTGCCTTTCTTTTACAGCTAGCTCCCTGATCCATTGTGGTCATAGGTACCCGTAACGGTGGAATGGTAAGTCGGGTACAGTAGGAATAAATTAGGAAGGAACTGGGATACTGGTCGTAGAGTGTAAGGTCACCTGATTCATGAATATGGTAAATTTAAATATATGGGCCCGATACGTATGTGGTAAAGTTGTTGGTCGGGTGACCTGCGTGCTCTATCAGTATGACCTCAGAGGCCGTGCCAAAGAACGCATTGCAGAGAGGCTGGGGGAGAGACTGCCCACGTGAGGAGGAGAGTCCACAGTTCCCGCTAACACACCACTGGAGGACTTGGTTGAGGACACCATCAACCCTGCAGCCTGCGTGGGGGTCACTCAGCTGGACACCTCCCGAGCCACACACCAATCACAAGGTAAGAGCCATGCAACTGCGACCCCGTACCCTAACAATGCCCATGTCTTCATAGCCAGCCATTTGGTAAACCCAGTAATGCAGTCCCTGCCCATCAGAAACGCCCAATTGCATTGTGGGACCTGTAGTGTGACAATGTGCCCTGACAGCCACACACATCCAGAACAGTCAAGTGAAACATACCCCTAAAGCCAGTCAGGGAATGCAAGTCTGCATGCCTGTTGCTACATCCCAGGTGCCCGAATCATATCATTAATCATGCACTCATTCACATCACAGGTGCCGCAGATGCTGAGACCACAGGTAGCGAGGCACTCCATATCGCGGAGGCTCCATATGAGACGGAGGGAGAGAGCCAGACAGCCCCAGCACCTGGACCATCACATGCACCTGCACCTGCAACAGTACCAGCACCTTCCCAAATGCACAGGGCCCCCCCTGAAGCCACAGGAGGAGTACAACCACCCCAGGCGTCACGCATCGCAATGGATCAGACCCCACCACCACCCAGGAGGCAGACATGCCGCACAGCCACTGTGCGGTCCCAGGCAAGTGGCCGGTTGAGGCAGCAGCGCACCGTGGCCACACGTCCAGACAGGGAGCAACAGGCCCAAAATCTAGGGCTAGGAATTGAAGCCCGGATGCTAGCTGTGCACCGCAAGTGGGCACAGCACATGGCAGCCATGCAGCTGCAGTTGTACAAAACTGCACGCAATATAAACCAGCTGACAGAAAGTGTGAAGGAGCTAACGGCTGCAGTGAAAGAAAATAACCAACTGATGGTAGCGCAGCATGACATCACCCGCCGACGCCACCGCCAGCTGCTGACCAGGCTGTCTGCCTATACCCGGTCGAACCACCTCATGGGGAACGCCACATCACAACTGTCGCGCAGGTCACTGGTCATGCAGCTTCAAATGGTACAATGCTGCCAAGGTGTAGCAAGGGCCCTGGAGCAGGTTACCACCGCAGTTGAGAATCAACAGGTGTGCGGCCATGGCCCTGCAAGGGGGGGTGATGATGCCAGTGAGGGTACATCGAGCCTGAGCAGCCTGTCTGTGCATGTGCTACCAGAAAGGCGCCGCAGTTCCGGGCCCAGTGCTGCATCACGACCGGACACTCCCAACGTGGAGTTGGAGAGGCAACAGGGTGCGTCCGGCAGGAGGCGCCAGTGACTGAAAAAACATTACCGGCAGTGCCATGGTGATGAAACCATGCACGCCCGCCCTGGACACAAGTGCCTGTATGATGCAATACAGTTGTATTTTTTTTTGATGATTCAAAGCACATCTACAGCTTGTAGAACATAAAAATAAGATTTTATTTTGAACAAAAATATTCCTCATGTCATTAATTTATGTGAGTGCAGTGTTGTGTGAGGGGTATGGGTGCACTAAAAGTAGTTCATTGTGATGTTGTTACGGCGCCTGTGTCCTTCTGCAGGACTCTCCCCGCGTGCATGATGCACATGTGCAGGTGGCAGGTTGTCCCCCTCAGACTCACTACCAGACACCTCCACAGGTATCCTTCGCTTGGTGGCAATATTGTGGAGTATAGCACACACGGCGACAATGCGGCAGCAGAACTCAGGCTGGTATTTGAGGGCCCCGCCAGTCTTGTGGAGGATGCGGAATCGACTCTTTAACATGCCAAATGTCCGCTCAATAAAATTTCTTGTGTGTATGTGCGCAGCATTGTAACGCCGTTCCTGTGGTGTAGCAGGGTTGAGGTATGGGGTGAGGAGGTATTCACGGAGGCCGTAGGCGCTGTCACCTGAAGGATAGGAGCAGAGGGTCAGTGCCTGTTATGCGCAGCAACATGGTCTTGACGTACTGTAAGTGGGCATGTGTACTTACCTAGGAGATGTCCTTCGACAAAATCACCCCTAGCCAAGCGGGTGTGTATGCCGCTGTGCCGGAAGATGAACAAATTATGCGTGCTCCCCGGGTATTGGGCCACAATGTCGGTGATTATGGTCTTCGCATTGCAGACCATCTGGATGTTGAGTGAGTGGTATGACTTGCGATTCCGGTACATGTTTTCGGTCTCAGCAGGTGGACAGATGTGAATGTGGGTGCAGTCGATGCAGCCAATTACATGGGGGAACTGGGCGGTGTGATAAAAGTCCAGTTTTGTTTGTGTTAAGTCCTGTTGGGTTGTTGGGAAGGTGATGTAGTGGTGGATCCGGCTCAGCATGGCGTCCAGGAAACTCTGTAGGCAGCGTGACAGGGTACTCTGTGATATACCCCCTGCATATGCGACTATCCCCTGGAAGCTTCCGGAGCCCAGGAGGTGCAGGCAGCAGAGGACCTGGACATGGATGGGCACGGCGTTGGTCCGCCGTGTTGGGTGCTGCATCAGGGGGTCAAGGTCTCTGATGAGCTTCCTTATCATTGCCCCATTTAGCCTGTATTTTGAGTAGATCGACTCCTCAGTCTGGCCCAGGAGTGTAATACACAGCCGGAAAATGCGCTCTGGATCCTGCGTCGGTTATGGGCTGCAGCCTGGAGCCTCAGCCGCCTTGCCACGATGTAGAGGCCTGGCATTGTGATTTTCCTCATGCTCCTACTGAGTCTCCTTAAGCGTGTTTGTTTTACCCTACACCTGTTTCTTGTTTGCATTTTCTTTCCATTTGGACTTCATGGTTACCACCTAGTTTAACTTCTCGTTAAATTGCGACTCTTTATTAGTGATTTTGGGCATTTTCGCTATTTGCGATGTATGATGAATTTGATTTGCGATATAATGTGCGAATTCGCTGTTAAGGAATCGCAATGTGGGTTAACAATTTGTTTTGCGATTCTTTGTTTTGCTAATTCGCTATTTGCTGCTTTTGTAGTTGATGAATTGCGGGAGCGGCAATTGCAATCGTAATCGCTGTTTCACAGCTATTGCGATCGCTATTTCGCTTGATGAATCTATGCAGTCGTGCCCTCTGCAGCAGTGGTTTCAGATGAGCACATTAGGTGATGCGATGCAGATCTTTGCACATTAGCTATCCTACATTTATCTAAGTGGTATGTTTTATTATGCATTAAGAACCTTTCACGCTATCTACAATGATTACAGTATTTTTCTGGTAGCAGAGGAAATGGTTAGGGACTAGTTAAAGTCAGGTAGAACTAGTTAAGATACTTAGGTAGGTTATTTACTGCTAATTGTGAAAATTTTGCTGCTAAACGTTCGAACGAATTTACAAATGTTTTATTGTTTTGAAAAATTATGAAATGTTTTAAATTGTTTTTCTTGCTGTTATATTGATTTATGTACTAATCCACTCGTTAGTGATTGTGATATGTTTGTCTGGAATCCCCGGGGAATTGAATAGCGAGTGGTGAGGAGAATCCACTTCGCTCTGAGGTCAGTGGCTCGAGGAAAATTAGTGCATGGTTAGGCAGAACTGGAAGCGCTAATTAGGGTTTCTGTATGAATAGTTGAATAAATGATAGCAACGAGTTCGCTAATGAAACTTCAGTTGTGATATAACCTAGTAAGGGTCACACGAGAAAGGAGTAGTAGGTTCATCGGAGCTTGAGTGATAGCAAAAGAGTTCGCTAGCGAAACTTTAGACTTAGTATATATCCCGGAAAGAAGTGGATGAGTCAAAGGAGTAGCAGGTTCTCTAATGCTTGAGTGAAGGGTAGGCAGAAGAGATCTACCCGTAGTGTTTGAAAAGTAAATGGAAGTAGTTTACTTGCAGTGAAACAAATCTTTTCTTTCTAGACACTCGAGTACAGTGGCGAATGTTTCTACGTTGTAAATTAAATAAAGCACTTGCACTTTAAGAAAGAAATCAAGTTTCCGTTACCGTGTGAAGGAGGGAGTCAGTTGCGGAGCTGCTCTGACGTCACTCTGTGCCGCGCTGGGATTGGTAGAGACAGCGGGTGTGTAGCGGAGCTAGTATTGTAAAGGAGGGGTGAGTGCCGAAGCGTGGGAACTTGTCTCACGGAAAGGCCGCGCACCCATTGGTCAAGACTATTTGAAATCGCGCATTTGATTGGTTGCACGAAAATAAAAGACGCAATTAGATTGGAAGTGACTTGTAAACAAGGTCGCTTGCGGAAAAGTATATGTGGCATACGTACACTCCGGAGACTAGACCTGATCCAAGATACCTAGGGTTTGGAAAAGATAAGTGGAAAAGTATTAGATACGACATTATGTACGGAAATAAGAGAAAATTGACTTTAGTAGACAAAGTGAAGAATTATTTCAAGAAAGACAAACCTATCAAAACTAGAGAAGGTGTTGTCATTCCACTACCTAACACTCCCGCATCTTTCATGATGTTTGATAAAGGGTACCACTCGTGTGTATGGTTGGAAAATTGGGTGGAATACACGAAGAATGACGGAATTTTGGCTTTTCCGTTAGAAGGTACATTTAATGGCAGGATTCTATTCAATTTAAGAACCCGAATGAATGATTTGCATCCCAGACCCAGACTGACTCAGTACGAAGCCTTAGAAGAGTGGGAGATAGAGGCTTTTGAGCGAGACAAACCTAGACTGGACAAAGGGTTGACCAAATGGTATCCAAAACTAAAACAAGAAACACAAGAGAAGAAAATGAAACAATGGAGACAGAATATGATAGTAGAAGGACTGTACCCTATGATGGCACTAGGAGAACCCGAGGGAGGGAAAAAGACAGAAAAGACAAAACATTGGGTAACCAGTGGGGACTCGGATGACGATTATTTGGAGGAATTGTTCATGAAAAATCCACCTCCTTATAATGAAGGACCCAGAACCTCTAGTGTAGGGGATGCTTGCCTAAGACCTCCCTATCAGGAAAGGCCTAGACCTGTAAATATAAGAGACGGCTGTCAAATACCTCCTTATCCGGAGGGGCCGAGACCTTTAAGCACAGGAAATCCATTCACGAATCCAAATTATGGTGAGGGACCAAGTATGACGCATCCAACTGCCCCAACCCTGACTCCGCAAATAGTACCTGAAATAAGCCTGGAAAGAATACTGCAGGAATGAGAGCGAGAGGCTGTAGCTAAAAGGAGAAAATATTTAATTCAGAAAATCTCCCAGCTAAATACAAGTCCTGAAGCCCTGACCATCCCAGTAACTATTGGACCAGTCGTTCCTTTGTATGGGGATAAACCGGGGTGTCCAAAGACTCCAATTATTACCCCAGCTGTAGTACAGCCGAGAAAAGAGCCCTTAATTGTAGATGATCAGGCTAGTGAATGTGAATCAGAAATTTCTTTAATGGATTTACCGATCAGGGAACTAGGAAAGGGGTCGCAGAGAAGAAACACTCCTTTCGCTTCAGGAGAAATCCAAATGGAATCAACTTCAGGTACTAAAAATGTCACAGTAGTGACTCCTGAAGAAATTGAAAGATGGAGTCGAGAATTAGAGAGACAAACTCCTCAGTCAAAACCCTTAGATATTTTCAAATTAAGAATAGAATTGGAAGAACTAATGGCTGGAAATGTGGGATTAGACAGACTAAATACCTTTTCAGAAGAAGAACTGCTGTTTATCTGTAAGAGTATCACCAGTAATACCCAGGTGTTTCATGAGAAATTAATGGACACCGCGGCTAGTATGGGAATTGATATTGGGAAATCTAAATCATTGCAAAAACCCTATAGAGCTGAATTCTCGGATAAAGACTTAGAAAACATGAATGTGTCCGGGAAAAAGGTACAGATCAGGGAATTATTAAACCTGTTGCAGAAATGAGGAGAATTAGAAAAATGGAAAGCCAGGTGGGCAAAGAAAAAGGAGGAAATTAGATCAAAAGAGATGGCTTCAGAGTATGTCCTAAAGGAAGCAGACAAAGCAGAAAAATTATATCCTATGCGAGAAGTGCCAGGTGGAAAATATGTACATGTTCCATGGTCCCGACAGGATATTGTGTCCTTTACCAATGATTTCCCAAAACTACGAGAGAAACCTGTGGATTGGTATAGGCAGGTAGAAAGGTTTGTAAAAGTGCAAAAAGGCCTGTGGAAAGATCTGGATGGGTTTTTCGATATCGTAGTTCCTGTAGATTTGTGGACCGAATGTAAAATTGCCATTGGGTGGCCTAGTGAGGAATTCCCGAGGGACTTCTGATAAGGTAATGAAAAAATACCAGCAAGTAATGTTACATCTGAAAGGAAAGGTGCCTGCAAAGGAAACTGATTGGACCAGAATGGATAGAACTACCCAGGATAGAGATGAAACTGTGCATTCTTATTATGAACGATTGTTACAGGTGTTCAAAACGTACAGCGGCATAGATAACATTGAAATGAAGGACATGACCCATTTCATTTACAGGTTTGTAAACGGTTTAAGACCTGAAATTTGCCAATGGATTAAAGACAATAAAATCTGTTGGCAGTCTAAGAAAATTGATGAGGTGTTAAGATATGCCAAGTACTGTGAAGATGAGAGGGCTGACAAACGGAAGGCCTTAAAAGAAAAGGTCATGTGGGCACAGGTAAAATTGGCAGAACAACACGAAAAGCAGTTGGGTAAAATGAACAGTAATACTCAAAACCAAGGTTCTGAGGGTGGAGGGAAGCCCAAAGTAAAAATGAGCCGAGAGGAGCCCAAAAAGAAGTTCCCCTGTCACGGGTGCGGACAGATAGGGCACTGGAGAGACGATTGTCCATACGCACAAAATGATAACTCCCCAAATGATTTAAATCCACAGATGCAGAATGAAAAGCCAAGAAAGACCCAGCAACAGGTAAAACAGAGTCAGTTGCCCCGTGCACCCAGACCGAATTTTAAGGGTAAAACACAGCAGGGTGAAGACATTGAGGTATGGGGAGGAAAGGAGGTTAGAAATGCAGCAACTTCACAATTTTTGTTGAATGATACTTTCCTCTGTGATGAACCTTACTGACGGTGCCTGAGGGGGGAGGACAAGGAGTGCGTGCTTGGCGCCTCCTTGCCGGTAGACCAGTCAGGGCCATACATTGAAGGAAAGGTTGAAGGAAATGATGTCACCTTTCTGTTGGACACTGGTGCTACCCGCTCTACTGTAAGAACAGCAGACGTTCCAAACCTACCCCTCTCGGGAGAAGCGATCCAAGTAGTGGGTGTATCTAATCAACTGATTAGTACCCCAGTTACTGAGCCCATGGAGATTACCATAGGGAATTTCAAAGAAATGCATAGATTCGTTGTCTGTGATTCCAGTCCTGTAAACATATTGGGACGTGATTTGTTGTGTAAAATGAGCTGTACCATCTTTTGCACACCAAAAGGCGTCGAAATTCAAACCCCAGACGAAGATGGAATATACAAACTAATGCTAATTAGACCTGACTCAGAGATAAAACGACTGACAATCCAAGACTTACCTGAAGAACTTTAACAGACTGTGAAACCAGAAGTATGGGATTTTACTGGAAAAGATGTAGGACTGATGGCAAATGTTGACCCAATTAAAATAGCCATAAAGGAAGACGTAGTCTACCCAAATACTAAACCATACAAAATGAGTACAGAAGTGAGAGCAGGTGTTGCGATTGAAATAAAAAGATTGCTAGAAGCAAACATTATACAAAAAGTGTTGAGTAGTCCTTGCAACTCACCCATAATCGGAATCAAGAAACCTAGTGGGAAGTACAGGGTAGTGCAGGACCTAAGAAAGGTAAATAAAATCGTTGTTCCTTGCTGTCCTATTGTTCCGAACCCAGCAGTGATTTTGTATCACATTCCATGGAATGCTGAGTGGTTCACCGTAATTGATCTAAGTCACGCATTCTTTTCAATCCCATTGCATCCAGACAGCAAATTTCTATTCTCATTTGAATTCGACAGTCACGTGTTCGTTTGGAATCGCGTCCCTCAGGGGTATACAGAAAGCCCCTCAATCTTTAATCAGATTCTGAAGAAGTGCCTTGAATCCTTGGTTTTACCTGGAGAATCAGTTTTGGTGCAATATATAGACGACCTCTTGGTGGCGTCTAAAAGTCAGAAAGACTGTGTTGTTGACACCATTGCCTTACTGAACCACTTAGGGGAAGGAGGACACAAAGTATCACCTGACAAACTACAGTTCTGTACCACTTCAGTAAAATATCTTGGGCACCAGATAGAGAAAGGCATCAGGAGAGTTACTTCAGAAAGAATTAGGATAATTCGAAACATGCAGTTACCCAACACTCAGAAAGAGATCAGAATGTTCCTTGGAGTTGTAGGATACTGCAGGCAATGTATTGTGGGATTTGCAGTCCTAGCAAAACCATTGATAAAAATGACAAGAAAAGGAGCAAAGGACCCAGTAGAATGGGATGAAGAAAGCATGACAGCATTTACTAAATTACGAGAATGTTTATGTACAGCCCCCGCATTAGGAATGCCTGATTATTCGAAAGAATTTGCACTATTTTGTGATACACGAGACAATTGTGCACTGTCAGTCCTAACCCAAGAGCATGGTTTGACTAGACGTCCAGTAGCATACTTCTCTGCTACTTTGGATCCAGTGGCTGCTGGATTGCCTGGATGTCTGAAAGCGGTAGCTGCAACTTGCATGAGTCTGGAACAGAGCGAATCCATCATTATGGGACATCCTGTAACTGTGTATGTTCCACATGCAGTTGTAATCTTACTGACCAGAACTAAAACCCAGTATCTCACACCTAGTCGGCTGACTAAATATGAGAGGATTCTTGTGGGTGCGGCAAATGTAATCATTACTCGGTGCAACATATTGAATCCAGCAACCCTATTACCAGATTCACTAATTGCAGAAGCAAAGGGAGAGGTCGAGCATGACTGCAATGACCTGACTGAATTTAGTACCAAACCACGTCCAGATATCAAGGAAATGCCCCTGCCTGTAGAAGATTACGAGCTGTTTGTGGATGGCTCATGTCTGAGACATGAGAATGGAGGCTTAAGCGCTGCCTATGCTGTAGTCACAGTATCCCGTGCTGTAGAAGCATCCAATCTATTTGGAGTAAAGTCTGCACAAGTAGCCGAATTGATTGCATTGGCAAGAGCATGTAAAGTTGGGAAGAATAAAAGAGTAACCATATATACTGACAGTCAGTATGGTTACGGGGTTGTGCATGACTTTGGCCAATTATGGCTACAAAGGGAGTTCCTGACTTCTTCAGGTACTCCTATCAGAAATGGAAAAGTGGTACAGGAATTACTGGAAGCAATCCAGTTACCAAAAGAATTGGCAGTGGTCAAGTGTGCTGCTCACAAATCTGGCGATGACACTGTGACAGCAGGTAATCGATATGCTGACCAACTGGCCCAACATTGTGCAAGACATCAAATGGCAGTCAATATCAAATTGGGGGCAAATGGAAACAGCTGCCAACTTATGGTGTTTGAGAATGTGCCAACATGGGAGGAACTGAGAGATTTACAGAGTGCAGCAGGACCAAAGGAAAAGAGAAGATGGAGAAAGTTTGGTTGTCAACAGAGGAACGAGGATGGTGTCATTATTTGCTCTGATGGTATGCCTGTGTTGCCTGACAGCTTGCTTGCTCCTATGACCCGGTTAATACATGGAGATGCAAACATTGGTAGGGATGCCATGGTTCGTGTTTTCAAACAGACATGGTTCAACTCGAAATAGCAGAGGCACTCTGCCAGAGGTGCTTGACATGTCAGCAATACAATGCCGGGAAGAAAACAGTAGTTTCACTGGGAAAAATTGGGAAAGCAGAAGGCCCTTTTGTAAGATTACAAATTGACTTTATTCAGTTACCCCCTTGTAGAGGAATGAGGTACGTCCTTGTCATTGTTTGCCTGTTTTCAAAATGGGTAGAGGCTTACCCAGCCAAGAAGAATGATGCCATCACTGTAGCCAAATTGTTACTACGAGAACTAATACCTAGGTACGGGGTTCCAGTCACAATTGAATCAGACAGAGGTGGGCATTTTCAGAACGAAATAATTGGTCAGATCTGTGAAGCATTCAGAATTACTCAAAAACTGCACTGTGCATATCATCCAGAGGCTTCTGGAGTGGTGGACCAACTGACATGAACTGGATAGAGGCTTTACCTCTTGTCCTAATGGGGATCAGAAGCATTCCAGACCGAAATACAGGCCTGAGTCCCCATGAGATCCTGATGGGAAGAGTAATGCGGCAAGCATGGGTACCAGGACACAAACTGATAAGCATTTCTGATGATTTGGTACTAGAGTACTGCAAGCAACTGGGTGACCAAGTGCGTTCTATCTCTCACCAGATTGGGGAAGACGCCGTCGCCAGCCCAGCAACTCCAGTCCATAATCTGAATCCAGGTGATTGGGTGGTCCTAAAGAAACACACCCGTTCAAGTTGCCTTGCACCGAAGTGGGGAAAACCAAGACAAGTGATTCTGGTGACCACAACAGCGGTGAAGTGTGCCGGTGTGCCAAAGTGGATCCATGCCAGCCATATGAAAAAGGTAACCGAAGACGAAGAAACTGACGCTGAAGGTTGTCCAGCTGAGGGGTCTCCAGACGTTGGTCCTGAGGTAGCTGATGACGAACAACCGAGCACTAGTCAAGATGGATGGATACCTGTAATCGACCTGACATTTGATCCCATAAGAACCAGAAGCCAAGAATACTCAGACAGAGAGTGGGATAGTGAGGAAGAGACAGAAATAGGAGGAGACAAACAGATTATCGAAATCCATGTCAAATCTGATGAGGAAGAAGACCATATAGGGACAGAACAGGTGATCGACACACCTCCAAGAACTCCTGAGATTGAAAAGGGACAGATAGAAATTAGTTCGAAAGTTCAAGCAGAAGAAAATCAAAGGTTTGAAGTGCTTGAACAGGATCAGATAGAATTAGACGAATGTGTTCAGGACACAGAACTTGAAACATCTAAAAGCCAAATCCAGTCTACACCTGAACAAGGCAAGCTTAGCAACCAGGCAGAAGAAACTGAAATAAGACCTGGAAATAGTCAGATAGAAAGGGAGGAAGCAGAAACAGGAGAACCACAACAAAACGAAAATAAAAGAGCATTAGAAGAAAGCCAAACCACAGTGCCAGTTAAAAGATTCAAGAAAAAGAATAGAGAACCAATGAACATCAAAAGACCGAGACTAAGACTAAAAACAGTAGAAGAAAAGATTGAGCAAAGAAAGCAAGGTTCCAGTAAAACCGAGCAAATTGGAGAGAACTGCAAACGAAGAAGTGCCCGAATAAAAAAACTAAACGATAAATATCGGGATCCTGAATGGACTTACCTAGTGTTGGAGGAATTTGAGGATCTTGAGATAAGTGACGAAAGTGATGAAGAATTGACTGTTGACCAGTCTGCCAAAGAAGAAGAACCAACCTGAAATTGCCCAGTGTAAGCAACTTGTGCAAAGGTACAAAGAGGGGAAAGCTTCTTTTGAGAAAAAAATGTCTGATTCAAATGTGAATGGAAGACCGAGACGAAGTTGTTGTAAAACATGCTGCCAAGGATGTTTATGTAGTGTAGCAATAGTACTGATCCTTTGGATAGGACTAACAGTAACCCTTTCTTCTATGATAAGTAAGAACCCAAGTTTGTACCCAAATAATAATTTACCTGACGACACTGTAGAATCACACACTAGAACTACACCACGAAGAGTAGACACTTTGGACAAACCACTTAGTCTGAAACGAAGACAGTTAGATTTAGAAACACCAGATGAGGAAGTATTACACTTTAACAAGATTAAAAACAAGACTCATTTAAACGTTTTCGCAAACCTGTTATTGCATTATGTAGAAACTATGGAAATAGACGACTGTTATGTCTGCATGAAGCTACCTACTTCTGTAGCTGAAGGCGTGACTTATCATCACCTGCCCTTAACCTAGAGGACCTTTACAGTATTACTATTCAAACTCTGACGTAACATTTTCTGAACTTCCTTTCGAAGAAACCTGAACCCTGTACATACGACTAGAGATGTAGCTAAATTCATGAGTGATTATTTTCTAACTGTAGGAAAAATTAATATAGATGATGCACATAAAAATAACTTGACCTGTTCTTTACATGAAAAGGAAAAAGAATTCCTGGACATCGTAGAAAAGAGAAGAGAGAGTTTCCAAAAGAAGGCCAAAGATAAGAACCACAAGGTTCCTAAATGAGCAGAGAGTATAGGGAGCACCTCAAATGGTGGAGCAAACGCTGCTATGCTCCTTAATTTCGAAAAGAAGGGGAAGCTGTGTCTTAAAAGTTAACAATGTTTTCATTGGTTCCAGTGAATGCGAACATAATTACAAGGTAATTGGAGGTTGGGGTTTCAAAGATGGGACAGAGCCTGTGTTTCCTGGAATTTATTTTATTTGTGGGAACAAGGCTTACTTCAAATTGCCCGACCATTGGTACGGGAGTTGCTATTTTGGTATTGTCTTCCCAAAGATATACCATGTGGGGAAAATCACTGGAAGCACTGAAGAAACTAACCAATTAGTACGCAATAAAAGAGAAACTGCTGGAGAAATTGTAGGAGATATTTTTAGCGCAATAATACCTGCAGTGGGAGTGGTTCTGGACGCAAACAAAATTTGCAAATTGTCAACAGTAGTAGATCGGTTATCTACCGACACTGCTGGAGGTTTCCTGATGGTCAATACCGAAATGGTTGCGATCAGATCAATGGTTTTACAAAACAGGCTTGCTCTTGACACTCTATTAGCGAAAGAGGGCGGACTCTGCAGAATGTTGAAAGCGCAACATTGTTGCACTTACATACCTGATAAAAGCGTAGGAATCCAAAGGTATGTGAGGAACATTACTAATTTGGCGAAAGAACTCAAACCACTGGAGGTTGACAGTGCCTGGACGAGACTTACTGATGGTCTCTCTGCTGTAGGTCATTGGTTTGCTAATTTAGGTAGAGGTTTATTGTTTAAAGTACTGATGCCAATTGCAGGAATAGGTTTTATCATATTCCTCATATTTGTCTGTTGCAAATGTCGCAAACATCAAAAGAAATATACTGTGAACAAAAGAGGTGTGAAAAGGAATGTGGATGAACTTGAATTAGAGGAACTGAATAATCAGATTTATAAAAGGGTGAAGAATTCTCACACTAACAAAGAAAATAAAGAGAAATTGAATTGAATGTTGGAAGAGATGGAATTGGGCAAAATGTGAGAAAGTTGGCATCTGATTCTATTTGTTTTGTGATGATACTAAATACAATCAGAGGGGGTTGATGGAGCAAGGTTTCGCATGTTATGCGACTTGCTTGTACTCATGAACCTCGAATAACAATAATGTATTAACTCAACATGTTTGTTTTACTAATTTCCCCGTTATTCTGACATTTTGGGTGTCCTAGAGACGCTTGCCTATGTATGTATTAACCTTAACAACGCTTGTCATTAAAATGGCCGCTGCTTGGCGGGATTTTCTTCTGCGCATGCGTTGGTCACACTCACGTGACGTGACGTACTCGCAGTTCTGGTGGGAAATGTTTGCTCATGCGCAATACAGCTAATATGGCCGCTTTGTCTTCTCATATGCTCCGTGCTTGCAAAAGCTGCTTTCGCAAAGTTGTTTGTTCCGCATTTACCCTAACGCTATAGATATTATAAAGTAAGGGGTATAGAGTAGCTATTCACGGTTTACAGTGTATTCATTTTTTCTATATTTCTAAATTGTTTTCGCTTACTTTTCATGTACTGCGGTCTTGGGGGTCTGAGGAACACTCGTGATTCCATATTGAACAACCTTACTGCGCATGACAGTTTTCTGCCGGTGGCATTGAAAACCTGCCAACCCGAAGTCCCAGCCAAGATGTGCCTGGGAAGATGCACCTTCGCCTAGCAGAAGAAGCTGAACTGTCCTGCAAATGCAACAATTGTATTTTATTCATTGTATTCTGTAGAGTATGTCATGGGAACCCCAAATTCAAATAGGCGGTCCCAGAGTATGTAAATTAGGGCTTGTAGAAATGAAATGTGGTTGGTGTATTGACCTGGCCTACTTGGGGACCAATCGAAATTGGGGATTCTGACACTTGCAACATTTAGGGGGTGGTACACTGACCCAAAAACAGTATAACTAGCCTAGGTTTAGCTAGAGAAATTGTCCGACTTGTCCGAATAGCTGACCTGTCACTGACCCAACGCACTCAATAGGTCATTGATACAGACTGCTACGGAGCACTCTGTCCGTAATTTCCAGAGACCCAAGGGGGGTTTTGGAAACCTTAAGTGCTGGCGGCGCACTTTGCTGGGGAGTTCGATAACCCAATCGGGGTTCTGACTGATAGCTGCAGAGAGGGTGGAGCGCAGGCGTTGCTTCCGAACTGCGGGTGCTGGTCTTACCTTGGTGGTCCTATCCTGATCCTAATCTGGTTTTCCTGTCCTGTCCTGGGGTGTCCCTTCTGCACCTGCTGGCCTACTGGCGACTGTCCTTCCTTGGGGTTCCTCCTGTCCTTAACTGACCCGTGGCCAGGGTTGGTCTTCACACCATACGAGGTAAATATAGAGCTGAGAAATCTATTCTGCAATCTCCTATTTTTCCTTTCTTTTCTTTAATAAAGTCATTCTCTTGCACATTTCGATTTTCCATGTTTTTCGCACCACTAAACGAGCAAGTCATATCTTATCGTTGTCATTCTAGCATGTTCCATTTCTTACCCATCTTTTAAGTACATTCTTTTTTTTAGTTCAGGATATATAGATGTTCCTTTTCTTTACCCATCCTTTAGTCGATTCAAGTAATTGCACCGTTTTATTAGTATGGTCTATTCTGAC
This sequence comes from Lissotriton helveticus, assembly GCF_964261635.1. NCBI lineage: Eukaryota > Metazoa > Chordata > Amphibia > Caudata > Salamandridae > Lissotriton > Lissotriton helveticus. The sequence continues at coordinate 67,221,854 of NC_136064.1, forward strand.
TTTACCTATAGTTCCTCTTCATGGGGAAATATTTCACTGTGAAATTCTAGTATGTTCCTTATTTTTCCCGTCTTTCAGACAAAATACTGAGACTAAACTCTGAAACCTATATTAGTATGTTCCCTGTTTTTACCTTCCTTTAGAATTCTAAATGGTTGGCCTGATTTATTTCCTATATGGATACGTGCTTTTTATAATCTTAGTTATTGACAGTTTAATCGCTGTAAATCTAATGTTTAATGAAATTGATGAGTCATAGATAAAGGTTTTAAAACTTCCTGTGTCTCTGGTTATTTTCATGAGTGCAAATATAGAAAAGGTATTATTTGTGTCTGCCTTTCTTTTACAGCTAGCTCCCTGATCCATTGTGGTCATAGGTACCCATAACGGTGGAATGGTAAGTCGGGTACAGTAGGGATAAATTAGGAAGGAACTGGGATACTGGTAGTAGAGTGTAAGGTCGCCTGATTCATGAATATGGTAAATTGAAATATATGGGCCCGATACGTATGTGGTAAAGTTGTTGGTCGGGTGACCTGCGCGCTCTATCAGTATGACCTCCGAGGCCGTGCCAAAGAACGCATTGCGGAGAGGCTGGGGGAGAGACTGCCCACGTGAGGAGGAGAGTCCACAGTTCCCGCTAACACACCACTGGAGGACTTGGTTGAGGACATCATCAACCCTGCAGCCTGCGGGGGGGTCACTCAGCTGGACACCTCCCGAGCCACACACCAATCACAAGGTAAGAGCCATGCAACTGCGACCCCGTACCCTAACAATGCCCATGTCTTCATAGCCAGCCATTTGGTAAACCCTGTAATGCAGTTTCTGCCCATCAGAAACACCCAATTGCATTGTGGGACCTGTAGTTTGACAATGTGCCCTGACAGCCACACACATCCAGAACAGTCAAATGAAACATACCCCTAAAGCCAGTCAGGGAATGCAAGTCTGCATGCATGTTGCTACATCCCAGGTGCCCGAATCATATCATTAATCATGCACTCATTCACATCACAGGTGCCGCAGATGCTGAGACCACAGATAGCGAGGCACTCCATATCATGGAGGCTCCATATGAGACGGAGGGAGAGAGCCAGACAGCCCCAGCACCTGGACCATCACATGCACCTGCAACAGTACCAGCACCTTCCCAAACGCACAGGGCCCCCCCTGCAGCCACAGGAGGAGTACAACCACCCCAGGCGTCACGCATGGCAATGGATCAGACCCCACCACCACCCAGGAGGCAGACACGCCGCACAGCCACTGTGCGGTCCCAGGCAAGCGGCCGGTTGAGGCAGCAGCGCACCGTGGCCACACGACCAGTCAGGGAGCAACAGGCCCAAAATCTAGGGCTAGGAATTGAAGCCCGGATGCTAGCTGTGCACCGCAAGTGGGCATAGCACATGGCAGCCATGCAGCTGCAGTTATACAAAACTGCACGCAATATAAACCAGCTGACAGAAAGTGTGAAGGAGCTAACGGCTGCAGTGAAAGAAAATAACCAACTGATGGTAGCGCAGCATGACATCACCCGCCGACACCACCGCCAGCTGCTGACCAGGCTGTCTGCCTATACCCGGTCGAACCACCTCATGGGGAACGCCACATCACAACTGTCGCGCAGGTCGCTGGTCATGCAGCTTCAAATGGTACAATGCTGCCAAGATGTAACAAGGGCCCTGGAGCAGGTTACCACCGCAGTTGAGAATCAACAGGTGTGCGGCCATGGCCATGCAAGGGGGGGTGATGATGCCAGTGAGGGTACATCGAGCCTGAGCAGCCTGTCTGTGCATGTGCTACCAGAAAGGAGCCGCAGTTCCGGGCCCAGTGCTGCATCACGACCGGACACTCCCAACGTGGAGTTGGAGAGGCAACAGGGTGCGTCCGGCAGGAGGCGCCAGTGACTGAAAAAACATTACCGGCAGTGCCATGGTGATGAAACCATGCACGCCAGCCCTGGACACAAGTGCCTGTATGATGCAATACAGTTGTAATTTATTTTGATGATTCAAAGCACATCTACAGCTTGTAGAACATAAAAATAAGATTTTATTTTTAACACAAATCTTCCTCATGTCATTAATTCATGTGAGTGCAGTGTTGTGTGAGGGGTATGGGTGCACTAGAAGTAGTTCATTGTGATGTTGTTACGGCGCCTGTGTCCTTCTGCAGGACTCTCCCCGCGTGCATGATGCACATGTGCAGGTGGCAGGTTGTCCCCCTCAGACTCACTACCAGACACCTCCACAGGTATCCTTCGCTTGGTGGCAATATTGTGGAGTATGGCACACACGGCGACAATGCGGCAGCAGACCTCAGGCTGGTATTTGAGGGCCCCGCCAGTCTTGTGGAGGATGCGGAATCGACTCTTTAACAAGCCAAATGTCCGCTCAATAACATTTCTTGTGTGTATGTGCGCAGCATTGTAACGCCGTTCCTGTGGTGTAGCAGGGTTGAGGTATGGGGTGAGGAGGTATCCACGGAGGCCGTAGGCGCTGTCACCTGCAGGATAGGAGCAGAGGGTCAGTGCCTGTTATGCGCAGCAACATGGTCTTGACGTACTGTATGTGGGCATGTGTACTTACCTAGGAGATGTCCTTCGCCAAATCACCCCTGGCCAAGCGGGTATGTATGCCGCTGTGCCGGAAGATGAACGATATATGCGTGCTCCCCGGGCATTGGGCCACAATGTCGGTGATGATGGTCTTCGCATTGCAGACCATCTGGATGTTGAGTGAGTGGTATGACTTGCGGTTCCGGTACATGTATTCGGTCTCAGCAGGTGGACAGATGTGAATGTGGGTGCAGTCGATGCAGCCAATTACATGGGGGAACTGGGCGGTGTGATAAAAGTCCAGGTTTTGTTTGTGTTAAGTCCTGTTGGGTTGTTGGGAAGGTGATGTAGTGGTGGATCCGGCTCAGCATGGCGTCCAGGAAACTCTGTAGGCAGCGTGACAGGGTACTCTGTGATATGCCCCCTGCATATGCGACTATCCCCTGGAAGCTTCCGGAGCCCAGGAGGTGCAGGCAGCAGAGGACCTGGACATGGATGGGCACGGCGTTGGTCCGCCGTGTTGGGTGCTGCATCAGGGGGTCAAGGTCTCTGATGAGCTTCCTTATCATTGCCCCATTTAGCCTGTATTTTGAGTAGATCGACTCCTCAGTCTGGCCCAGGAGTGTAATACACAGCCGGAAAATGCGCTCTGGATCCTGCGTCGGTTATGGGCTGCAGCCTGGAGCCTCAGCCGCCTTGCCACGATGTAGAGGCCTGGCATTGTGATTTTCCTCATGCTCCTACTGAGTCTCCTTAAGCGTGTTTGTTTTACCCTACACCTGTTTCTTGTTTGCATTTTTTTTTCATTTGGACTTCATGGTTACCACCTAGTTTAGCTTCTCCTTAAATTGCGACTCTTTATTAGCGATTTTGGGCATTTTTGCTATTTGCGATGTATGATGAATTTGATTTGCGATATAATTTGCGAATTCGCTGTTAAGGAATCGCAATGTGGGTTAACAATTTGTTTTGCGATTCTTTGTTTTGCTAATTCGCTATTTGCTGCTTTTGTAGTTGATGAAATGCGGGAGCGGCAATTGCAATTGCAATCGCTGTTTCGCAGCTATTGCGATCGCTATTTCGCTTGATGAATCTATGCAGTCGTGCCCTCTGCAGCAGTGGTTTCAGATGAGCACATTAGGCGATGCAGATCTTTGCACATTAGCTGTCCTACATTTATCTAAGTGGTATGTTTTATTATGCATTAAGAACCTTTCACGCTATCTACAATGATTAACATACACAAGCCTTCTAAAGGAGCCTCGATAGACGTCACGCCGCAACTTATCTTCAAACAAAGGCATCAGTTTGTAAAAGAAATTCTCAAGCAAAAAAGAATGCCCAAAAGCAACAATCATTATGAGGAAAATGCAGGTCACTTTAGGGCCGCCAATTATTCTGTATGAGCAGCACAGCAATGCGTGCTTCACCACCACGGGCCTCTATTCTTTCCTGGGTGTCTTTGTTCTGCTTTTAGTAACAAACACACAGGGCGCCGCCTGGTCCCTCGATGAAACATAAATAACCGCGGGAGCAGCTTCCGCAATCCCTGCGCGCGCCTCGGGTGCTGCTTTTGATGGTGGCGATCACTTTGAATAGGGGCAGGTTACAAGCAATCAAACACAATGCAACCCACGCATTAGTTTTAATTGTTTTGCTTACATCTTCCAGCACAGCAGATCCAAATTAGGACCGTCAAATACCATGTTCAGTTGAACCCTATTAAATGCTGATGGATCAATGGTGCAGGAGGGTGGGGGGTACTCAAAGCAGTGGTTCGCCCAGGTCACGTGCTCCGCATTCTAGTCTTTTGTGAGATTTCCTTTCACAATAGTAATTTTGGACGTTGGACTTTAGGTTGAGTTTTGATGTCTACTTTTGTTTATTTCGTGGCCTGGATTGTGTTGTCACAGTTCAGTTGCTTCAATTAAATTAAGAATAGGGCTCCCGGTTTGATGGTATTTATTTTTTTAACATTTCCGTCTGTATTTATCCATATTTATTTTTGGGCCATTTTATCTGTATTTATCCATATTTATTTACTGTTTTGCGTATAAATGTATTTGTAAAACTGTACATTTCCATATTTATTTAAATGATAGACGCGCAGTCATACTTTGATGTCTATCGTGTTTTAGCTATTTAAGTTGCCAAATATTACATAATAGTTCATACACCGGCAAATATTAGCATTATACCATAAATGTTAGTTGACAAATGCAGTTATTTAAAGAAATATCATCCTGTTTTTCAATTTCCAACGCTGTCCATCTGCTCAGCTGTTGGGCTAAATTCAGGAAAGACAGCACGAAGAGTCACTGAAAATAAGCAGATTTTCAGCCTTTATCCATTTTTAGGAATAAATGCAGACAGAAAACACATTGATTTCTGTCTGTATTTATCTGTAAAAATCAGTAAAAACGCAAAACAGGGAGCCTTAAGAACAAGGAGAGGCTCAATTTCTAAAATAGTTCTTAATTTAGTAAATTTATTTATTTAGTTTATTTAGGAGTTTTACAATAGGGGAATAATGCTTAGAATTAGGTTCAGAGTTTAGAGAAAAGACTGTGTATGTAGCACGTGGTTGTTCCAAAAAATGGTCTTGTGTGTGGGGCCCGTGGAACTCCTTTCGTGAGGAAATATGTCAACCCCCCTTGGATCATACGCTGGATGATCCCCCGTCACCCTAGACCTTCCATCACGTATTATTGTATTTTGTGATATCACCTACTGTACTGTGTATGCCTATGACATCGCTCACTCTGTATTGCCATGCAAATGCTGATGTTTGTTTTTCTTAATAAAAATTAGCTTCAGAGCAGCTGTTCTGCAACCCCAGCCCCTTCAAGTCTGGAAGCCAGCTCAGTTTTCATTAGTTTCCTGGTCCATTTGGCATTTGGTTCCAGTGGTGGGCGGTCATTTTAACAGGGAGTGGGGCGGATGTGCCACACATATACAATATCTCACAACCATGCATTCAGAAATGTGCGCAAACACACTCATTCACAAGACTCACTCACAAATACATACATGTCCTGCAGTTCTGGGAGAGGAATGCATCGGAGGTCCCAGTAGGGTTGGGACTGCTGACTTCCCTCATTGGCTTTAGTCCCACACTCATCGCAGAGAGGGATGTTATGTTATGTTAGTTAAATTTACTAGGGCGCACAGCTACCTCGAGGGGTTTCCCGGCGCCAGGGAACAAAGACATTACAGATTAAACAGCCATGTTTTCAAACTTCTGCAAAAATTCCTGTAAACAGTTTCCTTACGTAATGAAATGGGGAGAGAGTTCAAAGGGAGGGTCGTAAGTAAGCCAAGGATCGATCGTGCATACGCATAAGTTTGATTTTTGATATTTAGGGTTGGACTAAAGATTGGAGATATTGTGAGGCTAGACCAGTTTTGATTTTGAACATATTGCCCAGTGCTTTGAATTTGATACGATTTTCCACATTTAGCCAATGAAGATCACGGAGAAAGCCAGAGATAGGGGCAGTCTTAGGAAAGCGGCAGAGCAATCTGGCAGCCGCATTTTGCACCACCTGCAATATTTGGTCACTGCTTTGTTAGAACCCATATAGAGGACATTGCTGCAGTCCAGCCTAGATGTAACAAGGGCCTGGACTACTGTTCTCTGAATGGAAAGGGGTAGCATCCAAAGCATTTTTTTAAACATTTGAAAATGGTGAAACAAGTTGAGGCCACCTTATTGACCTGCTATTTCATTGACACCTGGTCGTCGATGATAAAGCCCAGGTAACAAACCTCATGAACAGGCTGGGGTAGGGCACACATTGCAGGGGGCAAATGCTGGGACCCCAAGAGATCTTCTTGCTTCTCTAAGATCAAAACTTCAGTTTCTTCTCCATTGAGTTTGAGTAGATTATTTTGCATCCAAGACGCAATTTTTCTCAAACCAGACTGAAGAGTCGATGATTCAGATTCCTTAGATAAAGAGTGGGAAAACAATTCTGCGTGTCATCAGCATAGGGGAAAAGGGACAACCCCGCCTCTTCGGCAACATCTGCTAGTGGGCGAACATAAACATTAAACAACAAAGGGCTCAGGACAGAGCATTGAGGCACTCCATAAGGGGATAAATGGGATTTAGAGCTGGCTGTGTAAGAAAAAAACTGAAACGGGCGATTAGTAAGAAAGGAGTGGAGCCATTAAACAGCTAAGCCCTCAAGACCCAACGATTGCAGAACTTTCAACAACACAGTGTACGACACCATATCAAATGCGGCACTCAAGTCAAGTAAAATAAGGGCCACCGGGCCACAAATGTCAAGTCAGTGTCGCAGCATTTCGGTGACTCCTAGAAGAGTAGATTCAGTAGAGAACCCAGTTCTAAAACCTAATTGAGAAATGTGAGGAAGTTCTGGGACTCAACAGCGAAGGATACTGGGAATTCAAATGTTTTTCACGAATTTTGGAAAAAGTCAGGAGCAGGGAGATAGGTTGAAAATTGAAAGGCTTAGATGGATCAGCGTTGGCCTTCTTTGAGAGAGGGAGTACCATGGCATGTTTCAATTCTGGAGGGACCAAGCCCTCCTATAAGGAGTCATTGAGGAGATCCATAATTATCGCATGTATAGGAGACTCAAGCTGTTTCAACACTGAGATAGGAAGTAAATCACAGGGAGAGACAGATTTAATGCTAGCAAGAAGCTGGTTATGTTATGTTATGTTATGTTATATAGCTTTTATATAGCGTACGGCTACTCGGTTAGAGTGTCCCGACGCTTTCCACCAAGATCAGAGTAAAATAACACAACACAGCTAAAAACAGAAGACATCAGAGAAAATAAATAGAAACAGTAAGCAGTACAACAAACTAAGAGTTAAAAAGCCAGGTCTTCAGGCCCTTCCTAAACTGGAACAGGTTGACAGTGCTGCGGAGTGAAAGTGGAAGCAGATTCCAAAGCTGGGGAGCTCTGCAACTAAAAGACCGTCCTCCCACGCGGGCCTTCCTCACCCGCGGGACCACAGCCTTAAAAAGGGATTCCGAACGGAGGGAACGGACTGGACGGTAGAAAGTCAGTCTCCGCTGCAGATATCCAGCTCCTGATCCATGCAAAGCTTTATGCATCAGGGTCAAGGATTTGAACTGGATCCGCTTCCTGATGGGGAGCCAGTGGAGCGTCTGAAGCAACCCGGAGGCTCGAGCTCGTCTGCTTAGGCCAAAAATCGCCCGGGCCGCAGAGTTCTGCACCACCTGAAGGCGCTGGACCAGATAATCAGGGAGGCCAAGAAAGAGGGCATTGACATAGTCTAGCGTTGATCCGACAAGAGCCTGCACAGTAATCCTCCTATGCTCCTCCGACAGCAGAGGCAAAAATTTGCGGAGCATTTTTAGGATTCCGTAGCAGGTGCCGGCCAGGCCAAGAATATGAGTTCGTAGTGACAGCTGGTTGTCTAGCTTAACGCCCACATTTTTGGCCACCAGGGAGGACTGTGCTGGAGGGTTCATGTCGGTCGGCCACCAGTGCTGCCACGCCGGATCGGCAACGCAACCAAAAAATAAAATCTCAGACTTGCCCGAGTTGGCCCTCAGACTGTTCCGCTGGAACCAGTCGAAGACCAGCGCCAGGCAGTCCCGGATTCTCTCTCCATCAAACTCTTGATCTTTCCCGCATGTGAAGAGGAGTTGCGTGTCGTCGGCATAGGAGACAATCTGGGCCCCGTAAGCCTCCACCAAGGCCGCCAGAGGGGACATAAAGATGTTAAATAACGTGGGGCTCAACACAGAACCCTGTGGAACCCCAACTCCCAATGGCGGCATCTCGGCGGAGCTCTGGGAGACCCAGACCGTCTGACGGCGGCCTTCAAGGAAAGAAGTAAACCACCTGAGCACCGTCCCCCTAAGGCCGATGTCATACAGCCTGGCTAAGAGCGCCTTATGGGGGACGGTGTCGAAAGCCGCCGAAAGATCTAACATGACCAGCATGGCCCTACCGCCGACATCCAGGGTCTCCCTGATGATCTCAGTGACCTCCAGCAGAGCCGTTTCCGTACTAAAATTAGGACGGAAACCTGATTGAGATGGATGGAGCAGATTATTAGCTTCCAGAAAGCTCGACAGGACGCCGTGGGCATGTTTTTCCGTTATCTTCGCTAGCGCTGGTAAAAGCGAAATTGGCCTGTAATTCGCCAAAGCCTCGGTGTCAAGACCCGTTTTTTTTAGGAGGGGGATCACCATCGCTCTTTTCCAAGAACTGGGGACCCTTCCCTCCCTCAGGGAGGCATTAAGGATGGAGTTGACCAATGGATTCACCACTGCCGCCATCCCGGCCAAGAATTTGGCAGGGCAGGGGTCAAGTGGCGAGCCAGATTTAAGATTGGCCAGCAGCGTCCGGGAGACATTGCTGGAAACAGCGGGGAAATCGGACAGCGTCACCGCAGATGTCAGCGGGAGTCTGCAGTCCACCCTGCAGTCCACCCTGGTTGAAAGAGCTTATTTCCAAGAGAGACCAAGCTTCCAGTTTGTTGATGGATTTCGTATTTCTATGAGTCTCCAGCAACGTGGCAGTGCTTGTATTAGCCGTGGTATCGGACGGGTGTAACGTATTAGACAGATTGTCACTAGACAGTGCAGAGTATATTTGTTCGACTTCGCTCACAAAGTAGAGGTCAAGATCCTCACATTGCGTTTCATTGAGAGTGACAGGGGTAGTCTGACTTTCTGACCCAGATAAATCTTTAACCACCTTGAACAGGATCTTGGAGCAGTTCTGAACTTGAGATATTGTAAGAGAAACATACTCAGCTCAAGCTGTTTTTCAGAAAGAATGGTAGTCCCTTATGGCCTTTTTAAAGGCCAATTTGGCGTCAGGCATATAGTTCTTCCTCCATTGTCTTTCAAAATTTTTGCATTTGGCTTTTTCATTCTTTAGCCTGTCGGTAAACCAGGGGGCAGGTGGTCGGTGATTACTAGACCGTTTGTTGGATAAAGGGATACAGGTATCTACTGATTGTAGAATCCAACTTTGGATAACCCCAAGATCCGCAGTAGCCATCTGTTTGATCGCACGTGTGCTGTTAGCTAAAGAATCGTTTAAGGCTCCAACATGGATTCAGTCAGAGTTGCTGACCCCACCCCACCCCACTGTGACACTGTGATTGACACTCAGCACTGGGCAATTCAGGGCTTAAAACTGAAGCACCTAGGTCCAAGGCAATCGATGATGCTTCCTTTCACCATGAGGGGGGGACCTTGAGGCACTTTTCCCAGGCTGAGGAGGTCACGCCCACAGGGCTGTGACATCCTCAGCCTACCAAAGCTCATTTCAGGTAGCCAGGAGCCTGCACATTTAGCACATCTGGCTGCCTGACCTGAAAAAGAAGAGTGTCTGTCAGGCTGCACTTTGCTCAACCTGACAGACACTCTTCCTCTGTGGAAAAGGGCGAGGAGCCATTTCCCCTTCACCCATATGGACAGCCGTGACTGGTTATCTTTTCATGGATGGCATTCCAGAGTCTTGGGCCTTATGCTTCCAGGGATCATCCTCTGTATGTTAAGAGCGTGAACAGTTACTGCATTAAGTTAGCTGCTGATGAGCTGTGGTTTTTGGCTGCTGTGGTGGAGTATGGAGCTAGCTTTTGCAAAAATGTGAGCCTTTTTTTCCACGTTTTGTTGATGGTACAAAGGTCCTTGAATGGCAGCAATGTGAGAGTTTTCAGAGCACACTTGATTTTTTCCTACGTACCAAGCATAGGGCACATTCTGACTGCATGGTTTTGTCGTCGTTGTAGCATTACAATAAGCAATTAAGGCAAGCCAGTGTAAATGATGTTACAACTGTACAGATGGGACATGGGGCTTTTTTTTTTGTGAAAACTTTTTATTAATTTTAAAACAAGAAAACAAAAGAACAATACAAAACAAGGCAGTACATTAAAACGTGTCATCACGTGGCCCGTGGGGGGGGGGTATGTAGAGGAATCAAGCAGTAATGCAATCAATAATTGGGGGGGGGAGAGGGGGGGGAAGGAGACCAAAATATATACTAAACAACTATATTCCTGCGGAGGAAACGTCAGGTTGGGAGGAAGACAAATCAGCATCAAATTCCGACATTGGGGGAGTACATATATCTCCACGGTATGCGTTCCATTGGGTCCACACTTTCCCCCACTTGCCTGGTTTGCCACGGGAAACATACACAGTTTTTTCTCGAAACATGCACCAATCCATGTTTTGTGTCCACCCCAGAAGTGTCGGAGGCTTCTGAGCACCCCACAATTGGGCAATATCACGCTTGGCAACCATGTTGCCCAAGGTCGCCCAGCGGAGCTGCGCTTGATTGTAGTCATTTAGCTCCCAGACATTCAACAAGCATCTTCGCGCTTCAGGCATTAATCGCACTCCCGTGACCTCACTCATTACTTCATGCACGCGGTTCCAATAACGTATCACAGCAGGGCATTCCCAGATAATATGAAGGAACGTAGCCACCATACCGCATCCGCACCTGCACAATCCATCCATCGAAAATCCCATTCGAACCAGACGTGGGCCAGTCACATACACCCTATGCAAAATTTTTAGTTGGACGAACCGAAGACGTGCCGGGATAGCCACTTCCCTCGGGGAAGAAATCGCGGACTGCCAGTCCTCATCATCGAGTTCTAGACCATCTCTGGTCCACAACCCTCGAAGACTATCTAGTAGATCAGTCCTGGTATTGATCAACTTTTTATAAATTAGCGAGATCGTGCTATCAGGAACGTGACGATCCAGAATCCGATCCTCGAGCGGGGATGCCTCCGGCACGTCCGAGCCTAGTGGAAAAACAGACAAGACCGCATGCCGGACTTGCGCATATCTGAAGAATTCCTTATCATTCAGCCCATACTCAACTTTCAATTCCTCAAACGTCTTGACCCTGCCCTTGATCCATACGTCATCTACCCTACTGATCCCGATCATGTCCCACCGATCAAATCCCTTCGACTGCCAAAGGGAGCCTAGTTTATCCGAAGCATATAGTGGGGTAGCCCGGGTCGGCCTGTCGGCCCATCCCGTGGCCGCCGTAGCTCTACGCCACACCTGCACTGCTGTTTTGGTGGGGCCCGTAAGAGTTTCGCCAGCTGATTTCGCATATAGAGCCCTATTGTAGTCCCCACCGGGTAGCAACCATCTGTCCATCGCAAAAGCCGGGTTTAGTGGGGGAGTGTAGGTGCCATGGTTGATGGCCCCCAATTGAGAGGCCCAGTAATAGCGACGAATGTCCGGGAGAGCGATGCCGCCATCGTACCAAGGGAGTGTAAGCTTCGAGAGGGCGATGCGAGGACGGCCCCCCCCATAACAATTGCCGCTGTAGACTCTCAATCTCACGAAAATATTCCGCTGGCACAACATCAAGCGTGTTTTGAAGCGCATAAAGGAATCGGGGGAGCGACATCATCTTAAACAACGCAGCTCGTCCCAAGGGAGAAAGGGGTAGTCTGCTCCAAGTCCCGACATCCGCCCGAAGGCGTCTGAGAGGGGGCAGCAGATTGCGCTCATACCGAAGTGTGGGGTCCAAGGTGACAAAGATTCCCAGATATTTGAAACCATCTAGTACCACCGGAATAGGACAATCACGGGGCACGAGAGGAGTATCACCGGAGAGAACGTAAACGCAAGATTTAGACCAATTTATAACTAAGCCGGAATTCTTACGGAAAGAAGTCAAAACGTCGAAAAGGACGATTAACGACTTTCGGGGCGATGTGAGGTACAAAAGGATATCATCTGCATACAGAGATACATGGTCTTCAAATTCCGGAGACCATCGAATGCCCTTCATGGATGGTTCCCATCGCAGCCAAGCCGCCAGTGGCTCTAAAGCAAGGGCAAACAAGAGTGGGGACAGAGGACAGCCCTGGCGCGTACCTCTACCGAGAGCAAAGGAGGCCGAGACACGTCCATTCACCACTACCTGGGCTAAGGGATCAGCATAAAGCAATCGAACCCAACGGATAAAGGTGGGCCCAAACCCGAATTTGGAAAGGACCGCCCAAAGATAGGGCCATTCAATTGTGTCAAACGCCATGGTGGCGTCCAAAGACGCTAAAATGGCCGACTCTCTCAATGTCCCCGTTCGCGCGAGGACTCCATGCAAGCGCCGAAGATTAAGTGCCGTATTGCGATGTGGTATAAATCCGGACTGGTCTGGATGAACCAGATCGCTTATAACAGTCACCAGACGATTAGCAAGAACTTTGGCCAGGATCTGGGGTTCAGCATTTATTAGGGAAATAGGCCTGTATGATTCGCAGCGGTCACGTGGCTTACCCTCTTTATGAATAACCACTATGGAAGCCAATCTCTGGTCAGGAGGAAGAAACCCTTCTGCCAGTGATTCCAAAAACATAGATCGCATATATGGTGCCAGCACATCCGGACGGAGCTTGTAGAGTTCTATAGGGAGTCCATTAGGGCCCGAGGCCTTCCCGGAGCGGATCGAACGGATAGCGGTCGCAACTTCATCCGCCGTGGGCGGAGCTTCCAGCAGGTCCCTCTCTGAATCAGACAAGCATGGTAGCGAGATATCGCGTAAAAGCATGTGGGAGTCCTGCTCCGGTCTATCGGACACAGGGGAGTACACTACCCGAAAATAATCGGCAAACCTCTCAACAATCCCAGCAGGGTCCGTGATACTTTCACCATTCGCGTCAACTATAACAGGAACCACTCGACTCGCGCATTCTCTCCTATCCAACCAAGCAAGCAACTTCCCAGCCTTATCTCCCACATCATACAGACGTCCCTGCTGTTCACGACTCATCTCCTTCGCTGCATCAGTCACCAGAGCTCTGTACTCATGTTGTTTTAGGTCCAACAGATGAAGCCTCTCAGGGGAGACCCCAGCATCAAACTCTCCCTCAAGAACGGTAATTTCAGTCTCAAGACGAACAACCTCCTCTCGTCGACATCTCTTAACATTGCCAATCGACAAAAGGGCCTGCCCCCGAATTACAGTTTTGTACGCCTCCCACAAGGAGACAGAAGAGGATACTGACCCCACATTTTCGGCAAAGTATTGATCAATTGTCTTAAGTAGTTCCGCTCTAATCTTAGGATCACGGAGGTACCATGGGTTGATCGGGGCCACTCGCCCCTCCGATCCCCCATGTGCGTTCACAACCAACCACAGTGGGAAATGATCCGAAATACCCCTGGCAAGATGTTTCACCTCCCCTATACGGGAAGCCTGGGAGGAGGGCATCAAAACATAATCCAATCTCGAAAGGCTGCCGTGGGCCCCAGAGTGAAAGGTATACTGTTGTTGCCCAGGATGATGTAAGCGCCAACAATCGGTCAGCCCCAGCGCTTCCATGAAGTCCCCAAGCCAGGATTGGAACTTAGCGAGAACTCGGGGAGGGTAACGATCACACATCCCAGATACTACTGAATTAAAGTCTCCCCCGACTACAAGCAAACCCTCGGGGACTCCCAGAATCACTCTTCCCAGATCTGCATAGGTCGTAGTTTGAAGACCTGGGGGTATGTAAACAGAAAATAATGTAACCACCCTACCCTCCCAACGCCCCACAATGGCGGCGTACCGCCCTCTATCATCAAGTATAATGTCGTCAACAGCGAGGGGGAGGGAGGTCCGGATTAGAATGCCCACCCCTCTGGAGCCAGAAGTGAAACCTGAGTGTGCAATGAGACGATAGCCACGCCTATTCATGGCGTGGCACGTATTACCCAGCAAGTGCGTCTCCTGCAGCAAAACCACATCAGGGGACAAGCGTCTCAGTAACTGCAAGACCACTCCCCGCTTAATTCTGTCTCCCAGACCATTTACGTTCCAACACAGTATCCGTAGTCCCCTACCCCCATCCCAGATTCCACCCCAAGTCCCCCCCACACCAGCCGCGACACCACAACACAGAAGATCATCAGCATTATGCCTTGAAAAAAACCAAAGAAACACATCCCTGAACTTCTCAACCCCCCAGAACAACATCATACCCCCCACCCCGCACCCCTGCGTTAGACTCAAAAGCCACCCCAACTCGCAGCGTGCCTGTCGCCCTAACATACAACTAATCTACGAAAAGAACCCCAGAGGAGGAAGGCTCACCCGCCCCTCACCCACACCCCAGTAAGACAATGGAGTAGCAATCATTATTAGTATAGCATCGAACCACTGCCGAAAGTCAAAACGTTGGTCCGGGAGCCGATGTCGCTCCCTATTCCTGCTCCGTCGGGCCGCCCTCTGCTCCACCGGAAGGTTCCGATTGTTCAAATCGCCCTCGTCCCGTAGGCAGCGAGTCCAACCAGTCATTAGCCGCTTCAGGATGGTCAAAGAAAAATGTTCTATCGTTGTGGACGATACGCAATCGAGCCGGGAAAAGCATGGCATATTTCATGTCCCTGTCTCTCAGTCTCTTCTTCACTCCTTGAAATCCCAGCCGCTGCTTCTGGACTTGTTGGGTGAAGTCCGGGTAAAAGCTGACCGCAGCGTTCTCATATTCCGTGGGGCCTGATGTGCGGGAAGCCTGCAGTATCACATCTCTGTCACGAAAGTTGAAAATCCGCGCAATGATGGGGCGCGGAGAGGCACCCAGCTTGGGCGGGCCACCCGGGACACGGTGGGCCCGTTCTACTGCAAAAAACTTGCTCAGGCCCTTGGGTGCTAAATGATTTAGGACAAGGTCCTCCACCAGTAGGTCCACAGCTGACGATTCCGTCTTCTCCGGGACACCGACCAGTCGGACGTTGTTCCGTCGTGCTCGGCCCTCAAAATCATCCAAGCGACGGGAGAGATAGTCACGGGCGGATCTCAGATTACCGACCTCCGTCTGCAGGTCAGAGACGTCGGTGATAAGACTAGTAGTCTTCAGGTCGAGAGACTTGACCTTTTCGTTGGTTTTTGCAAGATCCGCCCTGATCAGATTGACATCTATGGCAACAGTGTCCAGCTTGTGGGTTAGGGCCTCATACTGTTGTCCCATCGCGGCCTTCATCCCAGCAATGGCGCACATGACGTCTTTCAACGACGGGTCATCACCCAGCAGGGATTCGTCCTCAATGCCGGCCGGGGGTTTAGCCATTCCGCTCGGAGAGCTCTTAGTGAGGGTATATCGGTCCATGACGTTGGATTGGACAGAACCTCCTCGAGCTGCCGGTCTGGTCTTGCGCCTCTCTGCTTCAGGCTTGGTGGCCATCTTAGGTCGTGTGCCCCGGAGGGTATTCTGAGACCTAGTGAAAATGGCTACACTCGATGTGCCCGCAGAAGCACAGAGAATAAAGTGAGGACCAGTCACTAGGCAAAGAGCAAGAAAGTCCGGATCTCCGAGCGATGTTGCGAATAGTTGAGTGGAGCAAGCAGCCAGGGCGACCAAGGCAAGGTCAATGACGCAGGCTCGTCAGAATCGAAACTGAAAGTAGAAGACCGGGCAAGGGAGGTTAGCGCAGGCCGTTGTTATTCAATTACTACCCGGCTGGCAGAGTAGGCAAGCCCGGGGCAGTGCCATGGAGCAGGCCGCAAATATTCAAAAATCCATATATTCGGTTCCCGGAGACCAAATCGAAATTTGCAAACGGATAAGTGATCAGCAGGTTCTTGACCACAAAAGCCCGTCGTCCAAATCAGGATTAGTTGCAGGATAGTCGATGGAGGTGGCGAAGGTCCGGGAGCTCTGAGCTCACGCGACCATCTTGGGTGCGCACTAAGCTCCTCCTCGGGACATGGGGCTTTGGTGAGTTCTACCTAAAGATAGTTTGACGTTATGAGCTTTTTGGGTAGTATGGATCCAGCAAGTATCTCAACATTTCTGGCTTGAGTGGTGGTGTAGTGCAATGAGCTCACTTTCTCCCATTATGATGATTTCAGTTTTCGTTCTGTTCATACAAAGGAAACTCTTTACAGTGTATGATCTAGTCCAAAAGTGAGGTATTGGTATAAGCATTGTTTTTTGTTGTTGTTTAAAATCAGAAGAAAATTTGGGTGTTGTCTGCGTCCATTCGGGAATTTACATGGTATTGACTGAAAAGCTTTGTCAAAGGTCATATACAGGTCTTCAACAAAAGGCATGTAATGTAGGAACTCTAAGAATGTCCCAGATCAGAGTCTATGGCCTCCGAGTGTGGAATGCCGGAGGGGGCTGTCGTCAAAGGACAAATTGTCGGCGGATTTTGACCGCCGCCGAGGCCAGGAGTTCGTCTGGCTGATGGTGTCCACAGGCACCCAAACAGTTGAGCCAGGTGATGTAGGCGCGCCCCTGCGGCCTCCGCGACCCTTGTGTGCGACTGTGTGCGACTCCTGTGTTGTTTGGAAGGTAGTGCGCCTGGGTCTCGGGATCTGGTGGAACTGGGGAGAGAGGCAGAATGAATCTTGAGCGGTCGCTCTTTGGTCAGCTAGGTCGAGGCTGATTGTGGCGCATCGAAGAAGAGTAACTTTTCTTGGAAGATGACGCAAAGGCGAGCTGGAAAGTGTAGCCTGTATTGGAGACCAAGTGCTCTCAGTTTCTGTTTGACTTCTGTGTAAGAACGTCTTTGAGACTGAACCTCTTTGATGTAGTCATGGAAAATCACTATTTTATGGCTTTGGAAAGTCAGGGTTCCCAGGTTACGTGCCTCTCTCAGGACTGTATCCCTGTCTTTAAAGTTGAGAATCTTGGCTATGACGTGATGATGTGGGGCACCAGGGGGCGGTGTAGGTACGTGGGAGCAGTGGGCACGTTCGACAGCAAATCAATCCGATAGAGTGTCCTTGGGGATCCATGATTCTATCCACTTCTCTATAAACGTAGCCATCCGGTTCTGCTCGCATCCTTCAGGAAAGCCCACCAGGCGGAGGTTATTGCGCCCTGATCGATTTTTGGTGTCTTCCGCTCTGTTATGCAGGTCTTTGGTGTGGGTCTGAAGATGGGCTACTTGCTCCTTTAGCCGATGGACATCATCTTCAGCTGTAGAGAGGCGAGATTCTGCTTCTGAGATGCGGGCTGTGGCATTACGTAGATCTTCTAGGATGAGGGACATGTCCACTCTGACCTCACCGATCATTCACTCCAAAGTGGCCTGGGACAAGCTGACCACCAGTAGAATTGTGGTAAGGTCGCTTCCTGGGAGGGAGAGATTCCCTATAACCCCTACAGGGGCCAAAATCGGACATGGCGAATTGATCCATTCTTGTCTGTAACTGTGTGGCGGGCGCTCTGGAGCTTTGGTCATTCCCCATTGTGACTGGGTCAGGCGAGTGGCAGAATGGTCTCAACCCCTCTTTTGGAGCCTATGAAAGAAGGTTCTTCTCTAACCCTAATGTTGGGATCTGAGGTTGCGGGTCCCAGAGCCGTGCTGAAGCTTCAAGCTATGCGGCTCGAGAATGCTGCCTCGGATGGAGGTTGGCGGCCGAAAGGCAGAGTCAAAGGAGATGAATCACAGGCTCACCCCCCTCAGGGCCCTGGGCTCAGGATGGCGTTCCAGGGCTCGTATGGCCCGTATAGGGTCCCGGATACAGACAACGTCGCAGCCGCGAGGAAGGCCTGTGCCCGCTCTGCTAGCCAGAGGGCACCAGGCTTCTCAGTGAGCCTCAGGATGCAGCAAGTTTGGTCAGGTAGAGGTGCTGGAGGCCCAGAGTAGGTGAAGGCACAGTCAGTCCAGCTCCATTGAAGCCCAGGAGACTCTCAGCAGCTGCGGGTTGGCAAGTGGTATGGCAGCACGTCCCAGGGTGGGGGGGCGGCAGGATCACAGTCATCCATCTGCCAGGGCCTCCACTGAACAGACCATCAGTCCCGGTTCCCCCACAGGGCCTAAGAGGTGATACCTTGGTCCAGGATCCGGATCTTCCTGGATTCAGTCTGAGGAACACTTACCACCCAGGGAGAGGCCGCCATGCCTGGGATGATGAGTTTGAGGCAGGAGGGGGTGCAGTTCCAAGCAAATAGATGACCTTATATAGGACTGGCGCAGCTGGGGGCCAAGGCAAAAGCGAGGGTCAGTCACAGTGCCCCACTCCACCGGGGGTTATATGGTTCACAGACTTACCGGAGAAAAGGGGCCCACTCCTCACCGCAGCAGCCAATCAACCCGTCAGGCAAAACTGCGATAGGCCAGTCCGATCCGTGTCTTCTTGCTGCCGGAGAAGGTCTCTGCGCAGTTTCTTGCTGTGTGTGATCAAGAGGGAGGCAGGGATCACCAAACACACCGGGGATCAGGCGCGGGTCCTCCAGGTGCCGGAGGCCACCTAGAGTCCCTGAGTAGAGCAGCAAGGCCTTCGCCATTGTCCAGGCCCGACCCCTGATTGTGGGTTATCTCTCAGGCCAAGTACAGGGGTAGGGCCGGCTCAGTCACCTGCATTACTCACTGCAGGTCACTGACTGGGGGGGCACACAACGCTGCGCTCCCCCATCACACCGCTTCAGGCCACAGGTGATAGGCCCTCCCAGGATCTCCTCTCCAAAGCCGATAGCACCCGAGCAGATTCTAGCACACCATTAGTCCAGGAGTAAGGCAGGGGCCGCCGGGTGCACCAGGCTCATTGCGCTGCATCACCATTTGGCGTTGCAGCCTGCGCAATGTAATTCATTTTATTTCTTTATTTCTTTACTTATCTCCGTTCGGCCGTATGCCGGAGTTTACTACCCCAACCCTGCCCCTCCCCCGCCCTGTCCCACAGCACTCCCTCGAGGAGCCGCTACTGAAGAGGATGCCATCAAAGGCATTTTCTAGGAGACAATTTTCCATAACTTCTTACATCCAGACCTTGTTGTTGACTTTCCACATCACCTGCATGTTCCTGCAAGTGTCCCACACTCCCAGACAGCTCCCTCGCTTTGACTTGCAGCTCTTGAACCGATGGCCTTAGCGAGGACAAGCAGATTCAGTGTCACTCTCTCAACCAGCCTATATTATCCATTCAAAGATGGCCAATGTCCACCTCTATTTCATCAATCATGGCCTTCAGTGAACCTCTTAAATCCGAAATGACAAAGTATATTTCCAAACTGCTCAGTATGCCCTTCAAGTACAGTTTCTACCAGGAGGGAATGCACGGGGCCTCCCTCCTGGTTACCAGCTTGGGAGGCATCTGTTGAGGGTTTTGCTGCAGCAACTCTTTCGATACCTGGTTTTCCCATTTTGGAGCACTAAGTTATCTCCCACAAGTCACACATTTGTAATGAAATGATCTCGCAATGGTCTTTGCAAAACGCAATTTTGCACTGCGCTGGAAGACTATGGCAGCCCAGAGTCTGATGCCAAAGAAGTAGGACTTGTATAACTGGGCGGAAGCGCAACCAGTCGTGATGTGGCTGTAACCAAAAGAAATGGGTGGGCCTCTACCACATGATGTGTGAGACATGCTATTGTCTAAGTTAGAAGCTAGGTCGGATAAGATGCCACCGTTAATGTATGGTTATCTTAAGTGCTGGCACATGTTGTATAGTATTCAAAGAAGGGGAGAGATAGAGGTAAACGGCTAGGCTCACCCTCCAACAATTAATGTAGACCTGAATATCCCAAATTCTCGGGAAAAAGAACATAGCCACTTTTCTTTCTTGAGTCCCCTCACTCACCAGGGTTTCCCCACGGTGACATGCTTCATCATAGGGGCCATCTCAGTCCTCTACGGACTGAGGCGTGCTACGAATTGCGGAATTATGTAGGAGCACTTAAGTGATGGACTATGTGTAGTGCAGACAGTGGAGTGGGGTGGAGTGGGCTAAATGTGATTTAAAAATACCTAGCTAGTGGGCGACACAGATTTATTCTTGCTCCTAGTTGGTATAGTCTAAAAACGGGGTAGAACACTAGATGACCTAATTATAATGGGTTAGGTGTACCTAGCATTGTCTTAGTCAACATGTTTCGAGCATTCCCCAAGCTCTTCGTCAGGACTACACAGGGACCAGCCCTGTGTTTGCCACTCCTAGTTATTCTCAAATGAGGTGAAAAAATAATAATAAATGAATAAAGAAATACGCTGCAACTATAAAGCATGCGTTAGTACATACGTCTGATTATTGTCACATAGTATATTTAAGAGGCCCTAACTCTGCCCATTGGTCTCGGAGAGGTTGTTGGTATCTCGTGAATTTGGTCAGAGACACTCGTTGGTAGAATCACCTATATCGAACCCTCTGGACCGCATATTGTACGTATTGTACTCTTGCACGTATTTTTATTCTTATTGCATTTGTTGTTATTTTTCCTAATTTCACTCGAGTATTATTAAAAAGACAGGACTGGCATATATTATGTATAAGTATGTTAACAAATCAAATTTTTTTTTGTTGAAAACATCAAACATGCTTGATTTCCTTTTTAGGTTCTTGTAGGAATGTACCTAATATATTTGACATAAAATGATGATTAAAGATGGCCATCATGTGAAAACGTGTATAAATGACTAGCTATTTCGACTCCATAATACACATTTATTAAGGTATGTGTATCATTATATTGGTGGTTCAGAGCGAGTCGCAATTCAACCTCCCAAATAAATATATATAAGGCAGGCTGTAATTTGTGACTCCTTGCAACTGTTTCCAAGGAAAGGGCGTAAACCTGCAAGAGTCAGCAAACCAAAGGCCATGTACTTGCTTTAATTTTATATTTCATTTTTTCTTGGTTTAGCAGCTCTTGTTCCTAAAAGTAACATGGGTGTAGACCACTGGTTGCTCCGACGCAAAAAAAAAACCACACACATTCACAAAGGGAAAGGTGTCTTGTGGTGACTTCTTCGCATATGTCATTCGGTATCCACCTCTTCTTTGGGGGTAGTAACTGTACAATGGCTTGTAATCGCAATGGTGTCTCAAAAAACAATAATACATACGCTAAAAATTAATAATAGTAAGGGAAAGCTATTTCATGTTCCTTCATATTTGTCAATCATTACCAGTCGCAGAATCCTTAAAAAAAATGTATTGTTATTAAAATTGGTGATTGTTTTTGTGCATTTATAAATGGTATTTAGCTCTTACAATCTGTGAATCGCATTGGTTGTAGCTGCTAAACATTTTTAAAAATCAGACCAAATGTCTGTCCATTTCTCCTTAATAATGCTGGCCTACCTATTTTTTGGGGCGAGGAGTGGGTTTTAATTCATAAAAATAAAATGTGTGAGGCGCCGGGGTGCACATTGTTAAAGAATAATAAACCATTACTCATCCTGGGAGCATTTCAATACTTTGCACGATTGCCACCAGTTAAACTTAGTGGTAAATTGCAAGTGCAAAATGCCCATTTGGCAACTGTTCACAAATTAGAAATCCTTTGTACAGGCGAATCCCAGAGCTCAACAAGGAGACCATCACAAAAGGGGGGAGGGAGCGCACTGCCTGGCACACCAGCACACAATTCGCCCCAATGCTCTGAGATGCACCTGTGATCTGGAAACGGTAGAGAAATCTGAGAAGACTGTGAGCACTGCCAGCACCCCAGAATTTAACAAGTTACTCCCCACTGAAGAAGGACGAATATCATCAAACGCATATTTAGAGATACACAGCGCTGGCTGCACCAACAATGGTGAAAACTAAAGAGTTTAAATGCAAGCCAGTGTTATCATGCACTGCATTTACCACAATGCATCTGGGTGAATTGTGTGTTGTATGCCAGGCTGTGTCCTCCTTCTGCCTTCTGCCTTCCAGGCCAAGTTGGCAGGGCTCTCTGAGTGCCTGTCAGAGCAGCGCTGCTGTCTGCTTTGACTGAAAGCAGACAGCACGGATGCAGGAGGGGGAAGGAAGGCACGAACGCTAGTGGGGGTTAGTTAAGGGTGGCAGGTAAAGTATTTTCTTTACATTCAGGTCAGGGAGGAGAGGCCATTACTCCTCTGCCATTGCATAACAGTTGAAAGCATGGGCAGATGATTTTGGGATCCATACATAATATAAAATAATAGACCAGAAGTGAATTAAAGAGATATTTTTCATCTGACCCCGTTATCTATTTAATGTCACTTAGAACCTCACAGGTATCCATAGAGAGAGGTTCGAAAGGGCTGATGTTTCAACCACAGACCCCCTTCTGGGTTTACTGGGCCACCTCTGTTCTTGACCACCCTGTCCTACGTCTGACTGACTCACCCGCCATTCTTCGGTTTCCATGTTTGCATGTTAGCTTTGCAATGAATCCTGGCAGCTGGGAGCAGATGGGAAGCCTAGGAGGGTGTGGCCTAAGGACAATCTACAAACCTCCTTCCACGACCCCTGGACTCACTCTGAAGTGTACTTATGTGTTTACTGTTTTCAGCTGATATTTTTGGGGCATTCCAGTGGTTCCTTTCCCTGCTTTTCAATGTTTTCCATTATGGTACAACTCAGTGGAACTCAGTATTTACTCACTTTTTGCTCTGTAAAAAGACTAGCCTAGTGTTTTCCAGTGCTTATAAAAAAAATTATATTGTATTTTTTCCATCTCTCATTCAATCCTTTCTTCCCTCCCTCTATCCTGCTACTAACTTCCTTGTTTCTATCTTTCCTTGAATTAGCTGTTTCTGTTAACAGTTCATTATTACTCTCATCTCCATGCCTGCCTTAATTCCCACCACTCAAACTTCTCTTTCCGTCAATCTAGTCCCACCCCATGTGAAGGACGGGCAAGGTTTCCACCTCATTGGGAATTGATAACAGCAGATAAAAGGTTAATGGTGGGCATTTAACATACTGCCCTGCTACTTCATTCTTGACAAACCACAGGTATCGACTGAATTAAGATTTTCTCCTTAGGGCACAAAATATATATTGTGGGATGTTCAATGCCCTATTATTCCAGGCCAATTTCACAATGTATTTCTCTTTGTCTCAAGATACCAGGAAGGGATTGGACTAATAAATGTATTATCACTGTCTCATCTGGGCATTTGCCTACTCTGCCTGGTCACCGGGGAGATGCCAGCTAAGGAATTAATATGCATGCTGTTAGCTCTGGGTTCTTTGGTGAGAGCAAACTGAACTGCTCTTTGAAGCAGCGGCTTCACAAAGGCGCATCATGACCGCTGACTTGCCCTGTTTTGTTTGCCTGTGCACTTCTCACTGTGAATGAAGTCTATTTTTGGTCTGTACCCTACAGGGTTTAGTGTTTATTTAAAAGTCAACACAAGGACAGCTAAGAATTGATTCTTACCAGACATGTGGGCTTTTACTTACTTGAAATCAGTGCAGCAACTATTTCCTGGGAGGCAGATGAGGGTGGCTCAAGGCACTTTATTGTGTGTTTTGTGTAGTAAGCACTTTTCTAGTGTAACCCATTATTTTCCATTAACAGTGGTCATAGAAGTTTGTAAGGGTGATGTTCCCAAGTGACAAGTGTGACAAGCCTTATTTCGGCACGATAAGTTCCACGCTTCCGTTTGACATTGACCTAGCAGGAATGAGTGTTGAACCTCGTGATCCTGGGTCTGTATCGGGAATTCTACGCTTGTGCACAGGCTCACAATGGGCCAAGCCATTATCAAAAATGGGTTGACCCAATGTATGGTCGTGGACCTGGGTTACGTACAGTATGAAAAACAATGGTCCAAAACTAAAGATCATGCATGAATAAAACATATACTTATAATCATTATTTGTACAACTTTTAGCCTCTAAACCTTTTGGCTCTCTGTATCAATCCACTTGATTAGTTTAAACATGTACAACAACCGAACAAAAGCAAGTTTGTGGCAGATGGGGTTTATTGAATCACTCCATCGTATTAGCTTATTTGTATTGATTTTTCAACATACATTTTGTGGTACAAAGGAGCTTAGTACTTCTAAGAGCGTGCAAAGAAGGAGCGTGCTTGGGTGATTGAAAGGGGGAAGTGAAGATTTAGGATTGGTGACAAAGAGAAGGTATTTCGACAATTTGAAAAAATTGCTGGTCATACAATCACACCTGGCCACGTTGGTTCGTAATAGCAATTTAATATCATTGATTTACATTTATATAGTCCATAAATAAATTCCTGAGTGACACTTTTTAATAATTAAAGGAGAGGTGGTCCAGATGCTTATGTAAAAAGGGGTCGACATTTCGACCCGGCTTGGGGCTCTGGGGTGAGTGGGGACCTCAGCCTGCGGGTCTTCTTCAGGATGGTATGGGCAACCTGGGTACCGGTGGCGTGGCAGGGTCAGATACCTGGGGGTAGATTAATAAGCTGTCATGGTTGTGCACACTAGGAATACCTGTCACTGGGGACAACTCAGTGTTAGCTCACCCATGAGTGCTCGTGGGTAGACCTAGTCTTCTTAAAAATTCTGAAGGACTCCTCGGGTGGTTCGGGAGGCAAGGTGAATCGCTGGAAGGCTTGGGAGCGGCGTCCTTATCTATAAATGATAGGGGGATTTAGAACGGGAGCAAGGTCCTCATACAGTGTGGAGTCTCTAGCAATGCTTTTAATTGGCCAGTGTGATGCTCTTGGAAAGGGACAAAAAGGTACAGAAAGGAACCGCACTTACCTGTGGGTGAAGGGTAGCGCATCCTATAATAGCTTCAGGACTCATTCTCCATCGGGCAAAAATGCCGCTGCTGAGGGGAGAAGAGGTGTGTCAATATTTCTTAAGTTAAGGTAGTCCATGGGAAAACTAGACCCTAAGGAGCGGAGAGCTTACCTCATTCGAAGTTAGTACCTGCGTCAGGCGATCGCGTGGTCCAGAAATGGTAGACTGATTCCTATGTGGCGCAGACTTTTAACCCCTTCGACGCTCATGACGAGCTGGGCTCGTCATGCAGTAGCCTCCCAGCACGCTCATGACGAGCCCAGCTCGTCATGAATAATGGGTTTTTGTAAATCCCAGCGCAGCAGCAGAATATGATGAGCTTCCAAGTGGTTAAGTAAGGAAGCGTCTGGCGTGGCAAACGCGCCGGTAGCGGTAACCGGGGTGAAGAAAGACTCCCCTATGTGGTCTACGTGCGAGGAGGAGTAAAGAACAGACTAAGGACTGGAGTCTGTTCATGGTGTAATGTTGCAGTGTGTGGGCGCAACCACTGTGGCCCTCAGCCAAGATAGCCCTGGGGCTCCGCCCCCCCACGAGCGTGGGATAGTTAGTTTGGCCCGACGTTAGTACGGAGGGCACGTTGTGCGGTTAATAAAAAGCCCAGGACCCTGGGCATGGCAGGCATTACACTGACCACAAATGCAAGCAATGTGTGGTCTCCAATTTGTATGAATAGGCCCAGAGTAGAACATTACACTGGCGACGAGGTGGTCTCGCCACCCCATCGCGTGCTACGCACCGCCGCTCGGTCCCGCCCGAGCCTGCAGCATACCGGCCCCGCCTCTCCACCCTGGCAAGCGGCCTCGCTGGCCTCAGGTGCGTGCTTTGCTGCCCCGGTGCCTCCGCCGCCTCCGCTGTGCACCCGCTCCCATCTCCGGCCACGCGCCAACACTCTGAGCCGCTGGGCCTACCACGTGCGCCGAGTGGGCGCTGTTCCTCACGCTTCCCGCGTGCAACTCTGCGGCCCCTGCCGTTTCCCACGCATTTCGTGTGTGCCGGCCTGCCGTTTCTCACGCATCTCGTGTGCAACGCTGTTTTGGACACTACAAGGCCCCGGAAACCAACCCCTGTACGCTCCTGTGCTCCTGGCCCTCTGGTGAACCAGCAAGCCCAGCTGACGACTCCTGCCATTTCCACCAATGGCCGCAGCCGCTGTGCCCCCGCTAGAGCCTTTCGCTGTCACAGGCATGCCACCGTCGCAAGCGGCTCGATGGAAGAAATGGGTGGAACGCCTGGAGAACTACTTCGTGGCGGCGGACATCGCGGTTGAACGACGGCGTGCGATGCTATTGCACCTAGGAGGCGAAGCGATCCTCGACATTTCGAAGGACGTAGCGGAAGGTGGCCCGCCCCGGAACTACGCCACGCTACGCCACGCCATAACGGAGTACTTCGAACCATTCGCCAGTGCGGACTATGAGCGATTCCTGCTCCGCCAAGCCCGCCAACTCCCTGAAGAGTCGGTGGACGTCTTCGATGCGAGACTAAAGAAGCTGGCCAGCACGTGCACCCTCCCGGATGTCGACGACGAAATCCGCGCCCAGTTCATTCAAGGCTGCGCTTCCTCGAAACTGCGCGAAAGGGTCCTAGAAACGGCCAACATGCCCATGCGCGACATCCTGGCGTTAGGGCGATCCAAAGAACTGTCGAAGGCCAGAGCCGCGCACATGGAGCCAAAACCCGCAGTCGCAGTCAAAGTGGAACCGGTGTGCGCCATTAAAACCAGTGCCACCGAGACACGCACGAGACAACCCCGGCGAGGGAGGCCAGGCCCAACTACATCCTCCCACGACCGCGCCTGTGCATGGTGCGGAGGAGCAACACCTCACAACGGAGCATGTCCGGCACAAGGAAAGATCTGCAGCGCCTGTGGAAAAGCCAACCACTTTGCAAGTGTGTGCCTATCGACACAGAGGAAAAAGCAGGGTGGCCCACCCCGGAGAGTGAGACAGCTAGAACCACTGCCTAACACCTCCACCAACAGCGACATGGACGATGACGAAGCCGACGCAGCCTCCGTCCACGTTGTGCGAATGCTCAACACCCTGGCAGCTACACCATCCGCAGAACCCATGTGCACAGTCAACGTGCAAGATCAACCTGTGGCGGCCCTGATTGACACCGGAGCGACGATCAATCTCATGGCGGCCAGCGTATACCGGACATTAGACACTCCACCAGTGCTCCATCCCACGAGAGTACAAGTATACGCCTACGGCACCAGTCGCCCCCTACGCCTGTGTGGGGTCTTCCGGACAGCACTGTCACACGACTCCACTCACCTGCACACCAAGGTCTATGTGTCACAAGAGGGATCCGGATTCCTACTTGGATGCAGAACGGCTCAAGACCTGGGACTTATACACTTCGCGCTCACCGTCGGAGCCCACAGCCTCGACCATCTTGTGCTAGAACACCCCTCACTGTTTGAGGGGATTGGCTGCTTGAAAGGACCTGCCATCCATCTCCACATAGACCAATCGGTCGCCCCAGTGGCCCTCCGGCACCGACGTATCGCGTTCCACCTACGACCCAAAGTGGAAGCGGAACTGCTGTGGAAAAGTAAATTTTGCCATGTTCTGTGTCCCTACGCGTCCTCCATCATATGTTATCTGTGCATGATTAATATGCATATGTTATTCCCTATGTTCGATTAATGACGCAATTACAGTTGTGTCCACCTCTAGTATGCCAGTTTCCAGTTCTCGTGAATACTACGAATATCAGGCCTATGTAAAGCTACGTTGCCACGTTTCTCAGTGTGCACGTTATTCCATTGTAAAGTCTCCGTTTCTAGGCCTCAAAAGGGCCCGGACACCAGATTCAGCTCCTGTCTCCTGAAGCCTCGCTGAGGAGCGATACAGCCCCCACCTGTATCCTCGACCCTTCACTTACTTCCTGCCTCGCAGTGCCCGGCTCAGCTTGGCTCTGCCTCTGAGTCTGCCAAGAGTATGTTATGATTCCAGTTATCAGTACAGCCCTCCTTCTCTGCATTCCTAAAGCTACTGAATCGCATCAATAGTTTCCGTCATTGTCTAGCCTCTACGTCTCCATGTAAGAGAAATACTGCATTTAATGGTCATTTAATATTCTTCATCACGCACTACATGTAGAATAATGCATGCTCCAGTCCTAGAGTCTGTTCGCCTTTACCCCGATAACTTTTGGATTCCATCAACATGTTCTCTAAACATCAGATACTAGATACTACTTAGGTACATGTCGCCCTGACTCTCCAGACTTCAGTCTCTGCTCCTAGCACAGAGTTCATAGCCCCCAGCTTCTCCTAGTAACACGTCATTGCCAGTTTGCGTGCACCATCAGGTTAGAGGTCCCGGCTCCTTAGGTAGCCCCCTCCATGTTTCCGCCCCATTCATGACATATTCTGTTACGTTTGCATCACATGTCTATGTATACGCCTCTGTTACACCTACTTTCACCCTTATCTTTCGCGACTGCTATTGATCACACCCACTGCTCCGCCTATCGTATGTATTGTAATGCAACTGTTTTAGTATATATGATCGTGTATTGTTATTAAATGTTAGCGCGCTCATCCCAGATCCAGCCCCAGCAGCTGCTGGGCCCTGCCATCCTATTCCTATGCAGGTTGTCCCGCTCCTGTCCTTTATGCTGTAATAAACCTGCAAAAACTCCTACTACCTCGAATCTTGACTCTTATTTATTGAGCTATCTGTTATTGCTATATCCAGACAAACCTAGATCCGGTATTATTTATTTATATACCACATAATGGCGCCCGAATAGGGACTTGCCCTTTCCCCACGCGCCGGTGAAGCCACGCCGGCCCCCTGACCCTCTGCAGCCGTGACGGAACCATACCGTGCACGTGCAGATATTTCTGCTTCAAGTATCCCTCAGGCCCACGGAGGAGACGGAGGAGGCGGTCCAGCATCCAGACGAGGCGGTGGAGGAATGCGGCGAGTCCCGACCAGAGCCCAAGCCGAGAGTCCAAGGTCCGAGGTATCCGGAGGTCCACCCGTAACTGAAGTCCGAAGTTCGTCGTCCGTCGTCGTAGCAGTCCAGTCCAGTCCGAGGCCTTCCGTTCTTGCTGCCCGGTGAGTACCGTTACTGGGGTAGTATCTAGACAGGGTCAATTTAATTGACTCTGGTCCGTGGGTTGGTGGTACACAGACCCACAAACGAAGTGTCCACTTCGGTGGATGCGGGTCCTGACGTGTCTCTTTATGAGACCGGTAAGTTTCGTACTGTTTCAGCAGTGCATCTAGTTTCTGTTCTAGTCAGTTCTGTTCTCGAGAAAATTCATGTATTCTGTGTTCCGTATTCCAGGTTGTATTCTGTTCGAACTGTTATTCTAAATGTTCTTCATGTATTTTGATGTTGTGGTATGAGTGTGAAGTAATTATCGTGTTTATTGTGTAATTACGTATTGTGTCTCAGTTACAGTTCAGTCATGCCCTTGTTTTCTAAGTTACGTCAGTTAAAAACTAGAAAGGGTCTGCTGGAAGCAGCAGTTCCTGTCCCGCCTAGGGACAGTCCAGGTCATTTTATGTATCAGAAGCATGGCATAAGTGCCATATTATATCTAGATTTATGGGTAGAGTATACCAAAGAGTTAGAGGAAAAGTATAGATGGCCTGTGTCAGGCACATGGGATGCCGAGTGCATCATGGGAGTAGAAGAAGCATTATGGAAAAAGAAAGCCAGACAGTCACAGAAAGATGCCATCGAGTTATGGCGCAAAGAATCTCATAAAAGAACCGAAAAAGAAATCAGAAAGTCAGAATTAAGTAGAGAATCCTTGGAACGAGCCCAAGAAAGGGAATTAATCGAGATTGGTGAACGAGTTAAAACCGAACAGTCAGACAGACAGAGGCATGCTCTTATTAAGGGTATGTATCCTCTTCTTGCCGAGGGCCTGCCAAAAGCGACCCCGGAGGCATCCAGTAACTTTCCGCCACCATTAGTTCCGACCAAGCTACGTCACAAACCGACCGCAGCTGATATTTTCCTTTCGTCCTATTTGGACGACACAGTCCCAGAATATGCAAATCCTGTTCGCGCTCCGCCAGTCCCTGTAAATCAGGCACTCCCCGTTTCTCCAGACACCGGGGTACCCCTTGCAGTACCTGTTACGGTGCCCCCGGTCCAGCCCGCCATACAAGTCCAGTCTGCATTTCCATTTCCCACTCTGCCAGGACGAAGAGCATCAGTAGACGACTCTAGTTTAGGGGCCGCAGGGGGAGGTCCTCCTCAAACCCCGCCGCCACACAAGAGCTTAACGTTAGTCGAATTACATGCTCAAGCGTCACAGCGTACGCCCAGATATCAGTCTGTTGCAGAAATAAGGAAAGCCCTTAATGAATGCGGCTATGATCCAGTCCCAGGCGAGGATAATATGGTTTTATATTCATTACGCGTAAGAAAGGTGGCCGAGTATCTAGTCACCCTACCGAATATGAAAGAAGATCTAGACAGAATATATCGTTTCATCCGTACAGGGGATGATCCAGAAAGCATTGGCGAAGTCATGTCTCAAAGGAAAGCCGAGATCCAGCTCATGATACTAAAGTTTTTGATTAATTGTTTAATAAGAGAACAAGATTACCCGTCCAAAGATCAAGCCGAAATGAGAACCCTGACAAAGTGGAGTGATAATATAGCCGAGGGTAAGCACAAGACCATCAGTGCTATGGAAAGTATGTACAAGAAAATCCGTAAAGAAATAATAAAGTTACACGAACAGCGTAAAGCAACACAAGTAAGCGAGAAAGAAAGTAACTCTGATACTGAAGAGGTAGACGACGAGAATCCCGCCAGAATAGCGTATGTAGGAAAATCTAGATTTCCAGATCGCCATTTACGCCTAGAACACAAGTCAACTTTCCATCATCCAGCACCAGAACAAGGTTCTCTAGAACAAGTATTTCAAGCTACCGATCACATTCTGAAATCACGAATCGGTTATAGCGAGTTAAGTTCCATGCATGAACAAGAACTAGTCCGATCAGCAGTCCGATGGACTACTGATTCTACCACTTTTCCAGACGAAATAGTGGCACAAATGTTTCTGAAAATGCCCCCAGCCGAGCAACGACTGGCGGGTATGTATATGATTCAGCACCTCATTACATTGTATGAGGGTCAGCACTCTGATCCAGGCCCGTTACATGATATCCTGAACGAGTTACTCCAGTATAGATGGAAAGGTTTAGGTACCGATTTAATTAGTGTCATTCTAGAACAGCGTCACAAATATAGAACGTTTTTGAACCCGCATTTTGTTCATGTCTCACCCCCAGAAAGTAAACCATTTTACATGGAGAGACAGAATCCGTTACGAGAAGTCCACCCAGTTAGAGGAACGGGTGGCGAACTAGAACGAGTGTTTGTTTACACCCCGATCACAAAGATGGAACTCTTAGAGATGAAAAAATTAATTCCCTGTCACGATAAAGATCCAGCAGGGTTCCATCGAGAATTAAAGGACATGCTCCGTATGGGAGAATACACGTATCCAGATATAATTAAAATGCTAAAGGTTCTGCTGCCCGCAGGGGTGTATGAAAAGCTCAAGGAAAAAGAATGGGAGGTGGGAGAGAAAAAGATCGATTGGGCAGTTCTAGAAGCTGAAGATAAGGCACGAGTACCAGGTACCGGTCTTGGAGCGAAATGTAAAGAATTACCTGAATTATTGATTCAAGTTTTACCCAGATTGTTAACAACGAAAAAGGAAGACTGGGATGCAATCTCAGCCTGTAAACAGAAACAAGACGAAGACATTAGTGATTTTTATTCTAGATTTGAGAAATGTTTTAGCATCAACAGTGGCCTCAAGACAAGTAGTGAGTCATACCCTCACCTTTTTGTTACTAAATTAGTCGAGAATTCAAGTCCACCAATTAAAAATCGAGTTTTGAAAGTCGAAAGTACCTGGCAAGCTAATACCCCGTCCCAGATGTTACAGATGCTTCAATATCACCAGAATAGAATCAGAGAAGAGCAAGAACATGAGAGAAAGCGTATGAAAGACACGAAAATGAAAGTACTAGTTGCACAATCTATTCCACAAGACAGTCAGAAGAGGGGTCCGAATCAAGCCAGTCATCCTGCAGCTCCCGTTAAAGGGAACTGCAATTATTGTAAACAGCCAGGTCATTTTATAAACGAGTGTGCAGTTCTGAAACACAACATAGCTACCGGTAAGACTAAAGAAAGACCACGTCCACCTAGACAAGAACAAGTTTCACAGACTCCTCAGCCACAGAGTGCACCACAGACAGTTACCGCTCCGCAGCCCATCGCTGCAACACAGCATGTTACACAGCAGATGTACCAGTATGCACAGTCCGAGTATCCAGAGTATCAACCGTATTCATGAAACAGCCTAGAGAGGGAGGTAGGCTTCCCTCTCATTGAGATACCTGTAGATCAAGAAGGTCCCTATGTTCACAGTCAAGTATTAGGGAAAGACAGAAAGTTTCTGATTGATACAGGGGCAAGTAGGACCACAATTAGTCACGCCGAAGTTCCAGGGGCTCCGCTCTCAGGCTCAAGAAATGTTTCCCTTGGATTTTCAGGAAAACCTATTGTAAATGAAATTTCAAAGCCAGTTACTCTAGAAGTAGGTCCATTGTCCCGCACTACTGATCTGTTACTTACTAAGTCATGTCCAGAAAATCTATTAGGCATTAAAACACTGAAAGAATTAGGTGCAGTTATATGCTGTTCCCCAGAGGTAATACGTCTGTTCCTACGTGACTTCAAGGGTCACTATGTATTACGAGATTTTGATCCCAGATTGTCCAATGTCCCGCAGCATCTATGGGCGCAAGGTCCAACTGATGTTGGTTATATGCAAATCACACCCCATCGTGTGACTCTCAAGCCAGGTGTAGTCCTGCCACGAATCAGACAGTACAGATTGCCATCTCAGGCTGTAGCAGCCTTATCCAAAATTATTGACGAGCTCATCGCTCAAGGAGTGGTTGTAGAAACTGACTCCAATGTATGCAATTCTCCGATCATTCCAGTCATGAAACGTACTGATCCAAATGCACCCCCAGTATATCGATTAGTGATTGACCTACGAGAACTTAATAAATGTATTATTCCCCAGTACCCAGTGGTCCCAGATATTTCTTCCCTGTTGACAGCCATTGATTCCGAAGCCTCATTTTTCACTGTCATAGACCTCAAGAACGCATTTTTCAGTGTCCCCATTCATCCAGACAGCCAGTTCCTTTTCGGATTTTGTTTAAATGGAAGGAGCTATATGTTCACACGAGCTCCTCAAGGTTTCACAGAAAGTCCTAGTATTTACAGTCAAGCACTTAAGAGACAACTAGACAACATTCACATGCCAACTGACACTGCCCTGCTCCAGTATGTCGATGATCTCCTGATCACAGCCCGTTCTGAATGTGCTTGCGAGCAAGCATCCCTTACAGTCTTGTATTTCCTAGCCGAGATGGGGCACAAGGTGTCCCCTTCGAAGCTTCAATTCTGTGTCCAGCAAGTGGTCTACTTAGGACACTTACTGTCCAAGAGGGGTAGGCAGTTGACACCTGACCGTATCCAGTTAATAGCGAGTCTTCCTCAGCCCAAGACCCAGAAGGAGGTACGTGCTTTTATCGGCCTTACTTCTTATTGCCGACAATGGATTCCTCAGTATGCATTTCTAGCCAAGCCACTGATACAGTTAACGACACAGGAGGCAGCCGTACCGACTGTCCTCCCTTGGACATCTGAACATACACTTAGCTTCAATGAGTTAAAGAAAGCTTTATGCCAAGCTCCAGTTCTAGCTACACCAAACTACAGTAAGCCTTTTACACTTTTCGTCACAGAACGCGAAGGTACAGCATTATCTGTCCTCACACAAGATCAAGCAGGACAGTACAAGCCCTGTGCTTATTTTTCGAGCACATTTGATCCTGTAGCCCAGGCTCTGCCTGCGTGCCTCAAGTCAGTTGCAGCCACAGCACTTGCTATCAGACAAAGTGATTCCATAGTATTAGGACACTCCCTGACAGTACAAGTTCCACACTCCGTGGAAGTTCTTTTAAACCGAACACAACTCAGCACTTGACAATTGCACGTTTGACAGGTTATGAATTGACACTGTTCCAGCCACACATAGAAATCAGACGCTGCAACGTTTTAAATCCTGCTACACTGTTACCATCAGTTACTTCGAATTCTGCCACACACGATTGTGTGGAAGTAGTTAACATCATGACCAAGCCAAGACAAGATCTGACAGATATTCCATTACCAGATCCCGACTTGACACTTTATGTGGATGGTTCATGCATGAGAACTAGTACAGGAGAACTAGTAGCCGCGTATGCAGTGACTACTGACGCTGAAGTTATTGAAACACACCGTATTGACACCCTGTCTGCTCAAGCAGCAGAGCTAGTTGCTCTGACTCAAGCCTGCATACACGCCAAGAACCTGAAAGTTAATGTTTACACCGATTCACGTTACGCATTTGGAGTCGTACACGACTTTGGAGTGCTCTGGCAGGAGAGAGGTTTCATGACTTCTCATGGAACCAAGATTCAGCATGGTCTCCTTATTCAAGCTCTGTTAGATGCAATACATATACCGACATCCATTGCTATCATGAAATGCAAAGCACATACGAAGGTTACTGACACTATTTCCCAAGGTAATGATCTAGCAGATCGCACAGCCAAGCTTACAGCTCAGACTCCAGACATTCCAGCTAACATGACACACACTCCAGATCCGACTACATGTATGACAGTTAAGGACCCTACTCAAGATGTCATAGATATCCAGTTACATGCTACTCCCGAGGAAATCAAGAAATGGTCCGAACAAGGAGGGGTCCAGACAGATCAAGGATGGTTAACGAAGGGTAGAGCCACATGGTTTCTCCCCGACTCTATGGTTCAAGTCATTATCAATACCGCACATAGTCCAGCACATCTAGGAGAGAAAGCTATGTTAGACAGTATCCAGAATATTTGGTTCAACAAGCATCTACGAGCTGCAGCCAAGCAGAAAGTCCGTACCTGTATGATATGTTGTCAGTTCAATCCAGGTAAAAGTGTCCCGGTGGAACAAGGTGGATTCCAACCTCCTGACCACCCTTTTGAAGTCCTCCAGATGGATTACATTCAGATGGAGCGATGTCGAGGTTTCAAGTATGTCCTCGTAGTTGTATGCGCTTTGTCCAGGTGGACAGAAGCATATCCAGTCCCAGATTACACAGCCGCGACCACTGCCAAGCAGTTGGTTCGTGAGTTCTTCCCCCGTTATGGACTCCCTAGGGTCGTATATTCTGATAACGGCCAGCCATTCTCCTCAGAGTTAATGAAGCATGTTTCCCTTTTGTTAGGGTACCAGTGGAAGTTCCATTGTGTACGCCACCCTGAAGCAGCAGGTCTCGTAGAGAGACATAACCAGACCCTGAAAATCCGCATCGCCAAAGTATGTAAAGAGAAAGGTGTGGACTGGCTAGTAGCTCTGCCAGTCGCTTTGTTCTATATGCGCATGGTCGCACATTCCAGATCAGGTCTGTCCCCGTATGAGGTCGTTTTCGGCCGCCCCCCTAACATGTGGGGTACTCCTAGACCTCGAAGTATTACCGATGTTTCAAGTAATATGCTGACAGATTACCTAGCTTCCTTGATGTCTGCCCTCAACTCTTGTCGTTCACAGGTTGCCGCCGCATTTCCAGACAATACCGAGGTGGCACCGCATGAAATCGTTCCAGGATCCATGGTCCTGGTGCGAAATTTCGATCGCTCAAGTCCGCTGGAGCCTCGCTGGAAGGAGCCCCGACAGGTCCTCCTCGCCACCCGTACAGCCGTGAAGTTGGAGGGACGCAAAGGCTGGGTGCATCTTTCGCATATAAAGAAGTTTTATGGACTGAAACCGGTCTCAAAGAACATTTCCCAGGATTCTAAAGACTGCCAAAGTACTATTCTTAAGGACTGTCCCGCAAAGAACAATGATACTCCACCCTCCCTGTTAGAGAAAACTCCGCAGCAGGAGTATAAGTTGAAACTCCGGTCTAGTAAAATAAGTCAGCCAGTTTGATTGTCTAAGTCCTCCCCTAGGTGAAACGGTTAGACTGTTTCTGACATGTATAAAATAAACCCCCATAGTGAGAGAGTTAGTCAAAACTCAATCCGATGTATCGTTTTTCTATGTTTCATATTATTTCTCAGTATTATGATTTCCTGCACCAGTTATGCGTTTTACCTGTATTTTCCAGTTTCTCATGTAAATACGTCTTCTAATGTTACAGTAGAGCACACGTTTAGTGATCTGCCTCCTCATGAACTCTCTTACCGCCTCGCTATGCGAAATAATTCTTTCATCCGCATGTTACATTATTCACACCAGACCAGCAATGCCACTAATTGTTGGGTGTGTGGTCGACTCCCCCCTTTCCAGACACCGAAGGGAGTTCTGCCACTCTTTCCTTATCCATTTTCACATAATGGTTCGTGTGGAGCATGGTCCACGTTAACGTCATCCTCAACAGATATGTCTTTTCTTAACAGTACATGTTTTCCAGACAAGCAAGGTCTCCCCCACAGAACCGGGTTAGATCTAGAAAATGAAGTGTATAATTTAGGTAATTATTCTTCGAATTTCATGGTCCTGAATGTTCAGTCTGATACTACTCCAGACTTGTCTACTATTTCAGTACTACCAGTCAAAGGCGAATTATGTGTCCGAAATAATGGTTCTACACACGTAGGACATAGCGATTGTACTACTATTGTCAAGTATAGTGACAGTGGGAAATCTATTTTCAAAGCTTCACGTCATTCATATTTTATTTGTGGTCAAACCGCATATGTTCGTCTGCCCCTCGATTGGGAGGGAACCTGTTACATTGCCTTCCTACTGCCACCTGTTTTTCTAGCCCCACCCGACTACCATAGGAATTCCCACCTAGTACATACTAGACACAAGAGAAACCTCCCGATTGTCGATTATACTGAAACTACTCTAGAACAATATATAGATATCAATAAAGGTGTCTTTCCTTATTTAGGTACAGTTGTGAATAGTAAACTGATACGTAGATTAACCAGAACACTCGAAGCAGTAGTAATTGAGACTACTTCTGCTCTAAGTAATTTAACCGAAGAACAATCCTTTATGAGAATTGTCGTGCTCCAGAATCGTCTCGTCCTTGACGTCATATTGGCCGATAGGGGCGGGGCCTGTAGAGTCATCGGATCTAGTTGCTGCATTTTCATTCCAAATAACGCGCCGTCTGTTTATTCAGCTATAACCAGACTCCATAAAATTGCCCATCTGTTACACCAAGATCCAGGCACCTGGACATGGTCCGGTTGGTTCTGGACTATAATTTCCGCTTGGGGATGGAAAGTCTTGTCCTTTCTAGGTATTGCAGTAGCGATCATATTCAGCTGCTGCCTCTGTATACAATGTGGCCCTGCGATTTGCGGCATTTGTGCTACCTCTTGTATTCCTAGTCCCAAGTCCCGTTCTAGAACCCGTTCCCAGAAAATTCGAGACGAGCAAATGATACTGTATGAAATGATAGATGGTATCATGAATATTGATGTTTCCTGAAGGAAACGTAGTGACAAGGAGGGAATGTGGAAAAGTAAATTTTGCCATGTTCTGTGTCCCTACGCGTCCTCCATCATATGTTATCTGTGCATGATTAATATGCATATGTTATTCCCTATGTTCGATTAATGACGCAATTACAGTTGTGTCCACCTCTAGTATGCCAGTTTCCAGTTCTCGTGAATACTACGAATATCAGGCCTATGTAAAGCTACGTTGCCACGTTTCTCAGTGTGCACGTTATTCCATTGTAAAGTCTCCGTTTCTAGGCCTCAAAAGGGCCCGGACACCAGATTCAGCTCCTGTCTCCTGAAGCCTCGCTGAGGAGCGATACAGCCCCCACCTGTATCCTCGACCCTTCACTTACTTCCTGCCTCGCAGTGCCCGGCTCAGCTTGGCTCTGCCTCTGAGTCTGCCAAGAGTATGTTATGATTCCAGTTATCAGTACAGCCCTCCTTCTCTGCATTCCTAAAGCTACTGAATCGCATCAATAGTTTCCGTCATTGTCTAGCCTCTACGTCTCCATGTAAGAGAAATACTGCATTTAATGGTCATTTAATATTCTTCATCACGCACTAAATGTAGAATAATGCATGCTCCAGTCCTAGAGTCTGTTCGCCTTTACCCCGATAACTTTTGGATTCCATCAACATGTTCTCTAAACATCAGATACTAGATACTACTTAGGTACATGTCGCCCTGACTCTCCAGACTTCAGTCTCTGCTCCTAGCACAGAGTTCATAGCCCCCAGCTTCTCCTAGTAACACGTCATTGCCAGTTTGCGTGCACCATCAGGTTAGAGGTCCCGGCTCCTTAGGTAGCCCCCTCCATGTTTCCGCCCCATTCATGACATATTCTGTTACGTTTGCATCACATGTCTATGTATACGCCTCTGTTACACCTACTTTCACCCTTATCTTTCGCGACTGCTATTGATCACACCCACTGCTCCGCCTATCGTATGTATTGTAATGCAACTGTTTTAGTATATATGATCGTGTATTGTTATTAAATGTTAGCGCGCTCATCCCAGATCCAGCCCCAGCAGCTGCTGGGCCCTGCCATCCTATTCCTATGCAGGTTGTCCCGCTCCTGTCCTTTATGCTGTAATAAACCTGCAAAAACTCCTACTACCTCGAATCTTGACTCTTATTTATTGAGCTATCTGTTATTGCTATATCCAGACAAACCTAGATCCGGTATTATTTATTTATATACCACACTGCGGGTACTCGAAAGAGCTGGAATCATCGAAAGGGTAAGCGGGCCCACCCCATGGGTGTCGCCCATCGTGGTAGCCAAGAAACCGAAGCAACCCGACGCTGTGCGGATCTGCGTTGACATGCACATCCCCAACCTCGCTATCAAGCGAGAGCGCCATCTGACACCAACCATAGACGACATCATTGGAGAGTTATCAGGCTCAAAGTGGTTTTCTAAGATGGACCTGAGGTCAGGATACCACCAAATTCCGTTACACCCGGACTCACGCCCGATCACAACTTTCTCCACCCACGCAGGCCTGTGGAGGTATTCCCGGCTCAACTTCGGGATATCGAGCGCC
This sequence comes from Lissotriton helveticus, assembly GCF_964261635.1. Classification (NCBI taxonomy): domain Eukaryota; kingdom Metazoa; phylum Chordata; class Amphibia; order Caudata; family Salamandridae; genus Lissotriton; species Lissotriton helveticus. Next base: position 67,260,982 of record NC_136064.1, read on the forward strand.
GCAGAGGTGTTTCAGAACATCATTCAGAATGTCCTGCAAGGGCTGGACGGCGTGTTGAATGTAAGCGACGACATCTTGGTCCACGCCCCGACCCTGGATGAACACATCCGGCGGCTCCAAGCTGTTTTTGCCAGACTACAAGAGCGGGGTCTAACCCTCCACAGGGAAAAGTGCGAGTTCTTCCGAAAAGACATTAGCTTCTTTGGCTACAAATTCTCTGACCAGGGAATAGGACCGGACCCTGACAAAGTCAAAGACATCCACGAAGCCCCCGCTCCAACTTCTGTGACCGCTGTCCGCAGTTTTCTTGGGATGGTCACATACTGCGGGAGGTTCATCAAAGATCTGTCAGACCTCACCGGCCCCCTCCGTGACCTCACGAAGTCTACAGCCACTTGGGAGTGGGGGCCAGAACAGCAAGAATCCTTCCAGAAAACCAAAGCGGCACTCTCTGCGGACACGACCCTGGCCTCGCAACGAATCACGGCTCGTGGTGGACGCAAGCCCGACCGGTTTGGGAGCCGTCCTGATTCAACAACAAGCATGTGGAGAATGGGCCCCCGTAGCGTATGCGAGTAGGACCCTCACGGCAACCGAGCAACGATACTCACAGATCGAGAGGGAGGCCATCGCCATCTTGTGGGGGTGCCGGCATTTCCACGTCTACTTGTACGGCCACTCGTTCGTAGTAATTACGGACCACAAGCCCCTCGTCCCATTCTTCCGAGGGTCATCTTCACGGCCCCCCCCCTCGTATCGAGAAGTGGGTACTTCAGCTACAAGAATTCCACTTCACCGTGGAATATCAGCCCGGCACCCGAAACCCGGCCGACTACCTGTCGAGGCACGCCCGCCCGGTCACTGAAGCGGAAGCTGCTGAAGCCGATGCCACTGAAGAATACGTCAGGATGATCGTGGAAAGATCTAGACCCCTGCCGATCTCCCTTGAAGACGTGACGCAAGCCACCAAAGACGACGACTGTTTGCAGATCGCCATCCAGGCTATCAAGTCGGGAAACTGGAAGCCACTCCAGAGTCCAGCGTCCTTCCGCACCCTGAGTGCCCAAGCGACACTGAAAGCACTCCACCAAGTCCGAGGCGAGCTGTCCATCTCTCCGGAAGGATGTCTTCTGAGAGGCCCTCGCCTGGTGCTGCCTGACAACCTCACACAGCAAGCTGCCCTTCTGGCCCATGGCGCACACCAAGGCATTGTAAAATCAAAAAACCGACTTTGGAGCAAACTCTGGTTCCCTGGACTCGACAAGATAGTAGAAGAAGTCGTCGAGCGGTGCCCTGTGTGCCTAGCAACCAGCCTGCCCAACCCTCCAGCGCCTGTGATCACAGAGGAGGGACCGACATCCCCGTGGGTGCGCGCTAGCGCAGCTTTTGGCAGCCTTCCTGGTGGGAAGTACATGTTTGTGGTGGTAGATGACTTTTCAAGATACCCCGAAATCGAGATCCTGCCCTCCACCGCAGCCTCTGAGGTGATTCCCAAGATAGAGAAGATAATCGCTACCCATGGCCTCATGGAGGAACTACGCACAGACAATGGACCCCCTTTCAATAGCTGTGAACTAGCAGAATACCTACAATCACACCGCATCAAACATCGTAAGATAACCCCAAGATGGCCTCAAGCAAACGGGGAAGTTGAGAGGCTGATGAGGACTTTGAACAAGACTATTCAAATTGCAATGACGGACGGCCAAAACCTAGAGCTGGCCCTTTACCAGTTCCTACGCGAGTACAGGCTAACACCCCACTGCACCACGGGGGTCCCTCCAAGCTGTCTATGTTTCAATAGGGCAGTCACAGACTCTATCCCACACCACCCCCTGTGGGCATCGTCTCCAGCTCCTTGCAACCGATCCGCGGAACAGCGAACAAAGTCCAACAGAGAAGCATCCCGGAGAAGAAGAGATGCGGACAGCCCCATCCAAGTAGGCGACCGAGTGCTCGTGAAAGACCGCCATCCAGGCGGGAACTTCCGCCTCCCATTTGAGCTAGACCCCTGGACTGTCGTCAACGTCAATGGCACCATGATCATGGCGGCAAGAGGTAGAGAGAGAGTCACAAGAAACGTATCGTTCTTTAAGAAAATCATAAGTGGAGAAAGCGACGAATTCCTTGACCCCGCAGAGCCCTTCCCAGGACCGACACAAGGCCCTAGAGAACCAGCGGAAGAAGACAGCCCTAGCGAGGAGGAACACCCAAGAACAGACTCAGCCACACCGGCCCAAAGTGGACTCGAGTCACCGGTGGCCCAAAGCTACCCAGAGTCCAGCGTCCTTCCGCACCCTGAGTGCCCAAGCGACACTGAAAGCACTCCACCAAGTCCGAGGCGAGCTGTCCATCTCTCCGGAAGGATGTCTTCTGAGAGGCCCTCGCCTGGTGCTGCCTGACAACCTCACACAGCAAGCTGCCCTTCTGGCCCATGGCGCACACCAAGGCATTGTAAAATCAAAAAACCGACTTCGGAGCAAACTCTGGTTCCCTGGACTCGACAAGATAGTAGAAGAAGTCGTCCAGCGGTGCCCTGTGTGCCTAGCGACCAGCCTGCCCAACCCTCCAGCGCCTGTGATCACAGAGGAGGGACCGACATCCCCGTGGGTGCGCGCTAGCGCAGATTTTGGCAGCCTTCCTGGTGGGAAGTACATGTTTGTGGTGGTAGATGACTTTTCAAGATACCCCGAAATCGAGATCCTGCCCTCCACCGCAGCCTCTGAGGTGATTCCCAAGATAGAGAAGATAATCGCTACCCATGGCCTCATTGAGGAACTACGCACAGACAATGGACCCCCTTTCAATAGATGTGAACTAGCAGAATACCTACAATCACACCGCATCAAACATCGTAAGATAACCCCAAGATGGCCTCAAGCAAACGGGGAAGTTGAGAGGCTGATGAGGACTTTGAACAAGACTATTCAAATTGCAATGACGGACGGCCAAAACCTAGAGCTGGCCCTTTACCAGTTCCTACGCGAGTACAGGCTAACACCCCACTGCACCACGGGGGTCCCTCCAAGCTGTCTATGTTTCAATAGGGCAGTCACAGACTCTATCCCACACCACCCCCTGTGGGCATCGTCTCCAGCTCCTTGCAACCGATCCGCGGAACAGCGAACAAAGTCCAACAGAGAAGCATCCCGGAGAAGAAGAGCTGCGGACAGCCCCATCCAAGTAGGCGACCGAGTGCTCGTGAAAGACCGCCATCCAGGCGGGAAGTTCCGCCTCCCATTCGAGCTAGACCCCTGGACTGTCGTCAACGTCAATGGCACCATGATCATAGCGGCAAGAGGTAGAGAGAGAGTCACAAGAAACGTATCGTTCTTTAAGAAAATCATAAGTGGAGAAAGCGACGAATTCCTTGACCCCGCAGAGCCCTTCCCAGGACCGACACAAGGCCCTAGAGAACCAGCGGAAGAAGACAGCCCTAGCGAGGAGGAACACCCAAGAACAGACTCAGCCACACCGGCCCAAAGTGGACTCGAGTCACCGGTGGCCCAAAGCTACCCAGGAGCTACGGGGGCAAATGACTCCGAAGAACTAGTTCAAACTCCATCAGGCGAGCGCAGCCAAAGCAGGTACAATCTGCGCCCCTGCCCGAAACCGTCCCAGAGGTACCGAGATTTTGTGGCCCGATGCAGATGGTGAAGGAGTTTGAGCTGTACTTCTGTCTACGGAAAAGTAAGACTGTTCCTTTTGCATCCCTGCAGTTTCCAGAGACTATGTTCAAAATTTTGATAGTCATGTTATGTTGATTTTGATGTTTTCACTTTGGGGTAAAGGAGGAATGCAATGTTGCAGTGTGTGGGCGCAACCACTGTGGCCCTCAGCCAAGATAGCCCTGGGGCTCCGCCCCCCCCACGAGCGTGGGATAGTTAGTTTGGCCCGACGTTAGTACAGAGGGCACGTTGTGCGGTTAATAAAAATCCCAGGACCCTGGGCGTGGCAGGCATTACACTGACCACAAATGCAAGCAATGTGTGGTCTCCAATTTGTATGAATAGGCCCAGAGTAGAACATTACACATGGTGGACCACGTCAAAATTAATTATAAGATTGAACATACATCACAATTAACAGTGACAGTTAAGGACACATATTACATTTAAAGACATACATTAAATAGTTCGACAAAGATGCTTAAACAGTTACAATGACCAGACAATGTTGTCAGTGGTAGAAAAACATTTACATTAAAATAAATAATACATGTTGCTAGTTATGCAGTACCCCTAGCTACTGGTTGCCTACCGTCCATGGGAGGTAAAAGGGGTGGGGACACCACAAAATCAACCAGTTGCAAATACGGTACTCATGTGCGTCGGTACGAATTGCGCATCTGTACATGGTTACTGTCCATATGCTAAGTAACACTGCCCTTGGGAAACGAGTAGGATTACGTTTCGAGAAGGAGCAGGCATGGGATGTGAGTGCAGACTACATGGTTACTGTCTATATGCAAAGTAACGCTGACCAATCGTGGCTTACTGTAGAAAAGGGTATTACGTTTAAAGCGCGGTGCTACATGCATAAAGCCATGACCCAGACTGGACCTTAGTTCCTAAGGGTGCTTGTCTATCCTTATTTCCCCAATTACTCTACGCGGGGGCCAGGGGCGGCTCTAGGATCATGGCGGCCCTGGGCAGGGAGCGTAGATAGGGGGCACCAGAAGAGGGGGTCCGGGCGTGGCGGAGCGCATAGGCCAGTAAAGAGGGGGGGTCCGGGTATTTGGAAGTGGAACAGAGCCGGAGGCCGCCAAATCCCTGCCAGGGGCCGCCACGCAAATATGTTTCCATCCTCAGCGGATTATTATATTAAGGATATATATTGGCATGGTGGCCCCTGGGGTTTAGTGGCCCTGTGCAGGTGCACAGCTTACACATGCCTAAGGCCGCCCCTGCGGGGGCAACCAGAACTTAGCAGTGATTCCTCAAGCCATTTTGGCTAGACAAAGAGTCCGTTCTGTCACACATCTGGGCTCCAAACTTTGGAACTCTCTCTGCCTCCCTCCCTGAGGCTATGCACCTCCCCTGAGAGGTTTCATGAGCAGCTAAAAACTTGGCCATTCAGTGTGTCGCGATCTATTCTGTTAGTGCCTAGAAGCCTTTTGGGGCAGCCAAACGCTTTACAAATCATAATAACATGACAATAACAGCATACAGAATACACCTTAATGCATGATTTTATTTTTTTAATGGTTGGCGTATTTTTACTTTTTTCCAAGGTCTCTCTACAATGTCCAACATATGATAAATAACCATTCGCAAATCCAACAAGTCTTGGCTTTTTAAAGAAGCATTGACAAAACCAGGGGTGTAGCTTGTAATTCAAAATGAAGGCCAGATCTAGCTGCTTTGGCAACGCTTCTTCATAAAGCACTTTCAGTCCCACTAATGATTCTGTTTTCGCGCTCTGCCCCTACTAAAGACACAAAATAGTTCTCTGCCAAATTGCACTCATGTATGATGTTGTAGTTTTGAAAGCCAGCTCTTTCCTGGTGCAGACTGTATTTCTTTGGGCCATTACTAGAACTCATACATTTAACAAGCTTAAACCTAAAATACACCAAAAATTGAACTGGAACATGGGGTGGTCAGAATAATCAAAATACTTCAGGTGCAGTAGGCCTGAGACGATGGCTCTGCCAACCTCAGGCCCACGCTTGTTTGGCAGGAGCTTCTTTCTTCCATTGTGCCCTTGTGAGCCTTCAGTATTGCAACCAGAGGTCCTACAGGTATCCATCACTGTGATACTACAGGCATCCACCAACCACTGTGTCCTCTGTTACTAGAGGTCCTACGGGAATCCACAACAACCTCCAATGTTACTAAAGCTCCTAAAGGCATCCGCCTCTGTCTCCTACATTACTAGAGGTACTACAGGCATCCACCAACCACTGTCTCCTCTGTTAATAAAGGTCCTACAGGCATCCACCACAGTCTCCTCTGTTACTAGAGGTACTACAGGCATCCACCACAGTCTCCTCTGTTACTAGAGGTACTACAGGCATCCACCACAGTCTCCTCTGTTACTAGAGGTCCTACAGGCATCCACCACAGTCTCCTCTGTTACTAGAGGTACTACAGGCATCCACCAACCACGGTCTCCTCTGTTAATAGAGGTCCTACAGGCATCCACCACAGTCTCCTCTGTTACTAGAGGTACTACAGGCATCCACCAACCACTGTCTCCTCTGTTACTAGAGGTCCTACGGGCATCCACCACAGTCTCCTCTGTTACTAGAGGTACTACAGGCATCCACCAACCACTGTCTCCTCTGTTACTAGAGGTCCTACGGGCATCCACCACTGTCTCCTCTGTTACTAGAGGTCCTACGGGCATCCACCACAACCTCCTCTGTTACTAAAGCTCCTACAGACATCCCCCACTGTCTCCTCTGTTACTAGAGGTACTGCAGGCATCCACCACAGTCTCCTCTGTTACTAGAGGTACTACAGGCATCCACCAACCACTGTCTCCTCTGTTACTAGAGGTCCTACGGGCATCCACCACTGTCTCCTCTGTTACTAGAGGTCCTACGGGCATCCACCACAACCTCCTCTGTTACTAAAGCTCCTACAGACATCCACCACAACCTCCTCTGTTACTAAAGCTCCTACAGACATCCACCACTGTCTCCTCTGTTACTAGAGGTCCTACAGGCATCCACCAACCACTGTCTCCTCTGTTACTAGAGGTCCTACGGGCATCCACCACTGCCTCCTCTGTTACTAGAGGTCCTACAGACATCCACCACAGTCTCCTCTGTTACTAGAGGTACTACAGGCATCCACCAACCACTGTCTCCTCTGTTACTAGAGGTCCTACGGGCATCCACCACAGTCTCCTCTGTTACTAGAGGTACTACAGGCATCCACCAACCACTGTCTCCTCTGTTACTAGAGGTCCTACGGGCATCCACCACTGTCTCCTCTGTTACTAGAGGTCCTACGGGCATCCACCACAACCTCCTCTGTTACTAAAGCTCCTACAGACATCCACCACTGTCTCCTCTGTTACTAAAGGTACTACGGGCATCCACCACAACCTCCTCTGTTACTAAAGCTCCTACAGACATCCACCACTGTCTCCTCTGTTACTAGAGGTCCTACAGGCATCCACCAACCACTGTCTCCTCTGTTACTAGAGGTCCTACGGGCATCCACCACTGCCTCCTCTGTTACTAGAGGTCCTACAGACATCCACCACAGTCTCCTCTGTTACTAGAGGTACTACAGGCATCCACCAACCACTGTCTCCTCTGTTACTAGAGGTCCTACGGGCATCCACCACAGTCTCCTCTGTTACTAGAGGTACTACAGGCATCCACCAACCACTGTCTCCTCTGTTACTAGAGGTCCTACGGGCATCCACCACTGTCTCCTCTGTTACTAGAGGTCCTACGGGCATCCACCACAACCTCCTCTGTTACTAAAGCTCCTACAGACATCCACCACTGTCTCCTCTGTTACTAAAGGTACTACGGGCATCCACCACAACCTCCTCTGTTACTAAAGCTCCTACAGACATCCACCACTGTCTCCTCTGTTACTAGAGGTACTGCAGGCATCCACCAACCACTGTCTCCTCTGTTACTAGAGGTCCTACGGGCATCCACCACTGCCTCCGCTGTTACTAGAGGTCCTACAGACATCCACCACAGTCTCCTCTGTTACTAGAGGTCCTACTTGCATCCACCACTGTCTCCTCTGTTACTAGAGGTCCTACGGGCATCCACCACTGTCTCCTCTGTTACTAGAGGTCCTACGGGCATCCACCACTGCCTCCGCTGTTACTAGAGGTCCTACAGACATCCACCACAGTCTCCTCTGTTACTAGAGGTCCTACTTGCATCCACCACTGTCTCCTCTGTTACTAGAGGTCCTACGGGCATCCACCACAACCTCCTCTGTTACTAAAGCTCCTACAGACATCCACCACAACCTCCTCTGTTACTAAAGCTCCTACAGACATCCACCACTGTCTCCTCTGTTACTAGAGGTACTGCAGGCATCCACCACCTTGGTATTACAGGCATCCACCACCGTGGTACTACAGGCTTCCACCACCGTGGTACTACAGGCATCCACCACCGTCTCTATTACTATAATAATCCATATTTATGTTACTAGAGGTACTACTAGCATCCACCACTGTTTCTGTAATCCTAGAACACTAGGGAATTATGAACAGAGCAGCTGCCCCTGAATGTCACTTTTTTTTGCTAAAGTGGAAAGAGACATTGATAAAAAAGAAAAACTTGACTGTCCTTTTGTTTTGAACAAATCTTAAAGATTTTTTGGCTGCTGCATAATCACGTTCCCTTGTTTAATGTCTTTGCTTGTTTTCTATATCTTCAATAAATATGTGAACGCTGGGTTAGGATGGTGAATAGTAATTTTCAAGGTTCTTGTGCAAATACTTCATCTTGTGGCAGAAGTTACACAAAAATGTATAAGTGTTACCGCTCACTTTTGAGGAGAAAAAACTATCTCTAGACAACAGAACTGTTCTTTACCTTTTTTCTGTAAGGTATTTTATGCAAGGTGCATGACAAGCGTAGCGACCAATGCTCACTGCCACAAAGGGAAAATAAGTAAAGATGGCAGGCAGTGGTGAGGGGTGGAGGGAATCTGATGTGGACAGGAACTAATGGAGATGAGGTGTGTTGCAATGGGACAATGTAGCCGTACATGATATGCCATGGCCTTAATGATCAGCCCGACCTAGCAATAGCAATGTAGCAATGTGGAAGAAGTGTGGCGCAGCGGCCAGGGCGCCTGACTCCGAAACACAGGGGCTCACCGCTCGATCCTCGGTGCTGGCGGCAGGTTAGCCCAGCACCATGTGACTCTGGGGAATAGCTCACTAAATCTTCCCGACGCCCCCCAACGCCTTGACTCCCTCTGGTAATTGTTCACACTTTACAAATACTGGATTTCATTATTTTTTTGCACACCATGAAAAACATATGCAAGCCAATGATGGCAGCGAGCTGACTCAAAACTCCTGCCTCTCTCAATCTATTTTTATAATTTTTATAGAATTCGTAATATGAAGTCTCCATGCCAGTACATTTTTGTATAGTAGGACCTACAAAGTGTGTAAATGCCACCTCAATACCATTATGTTATGACAAAGGGTATGCAGCTTTTGACACAGTGCACTATAATATCTTAATTCTTATAGGAACTGGCATAGGTGGCAGCATTCTTTCTTGGATTTATACCTACCTGCAGGATTTACTTGATCCACACACTCCCAAATCCTTACAACACAAAAACACGTTTTCCACAAGGGTCTATCAACTCACCCCTCCTTTTCAACATTTACATAAAACCACTACCAGACCTAATCAACAGTTTCGATCTAACCTGCTACAACACTGCAGATATTTCTCTAATGGGAAAACTTTAAAGACATACGAGAATCATAAATTAATGTCTCCCTAAAAACTGTAGTTCAATGGCTGACATGATTTCACCTCAAAGTAAATGCCTCAAAAACCTAATACTCGCTAGGGGTGGGCGGAGCTGGCGTCGTGCCTCTACACGTAGCTCCACGGAGTTTAAAAAAACCCCTGTGGAGCTACGCATCGCTCCGCTCCGCTCCCTTCAAGCCCCCTCCCAAATGCTTTAAAATTATAAAAAAGAAGGCACTTACCTGTGTTTCTGCCGCCACCCCTGCCTGGCCGCACTCCTTCCTGCTCCTCGCCACCTCACGTCTTTCTTCATTGAAAAAAACACTACGCACTCGCAAGACGTACAACGTAGTGTATTTTTTAATATAGAAGGATGCAAGAGAAGCACGAAGGAGAGCGGCCAGGCAGGGGAGGCGGCAGGAACACAGGAGGGTGCCTTCTTTTTATAATTTTAAAGCATTTGTGAGGGGAAAGGAGCGGCTAACTCCGCTCCGCCACGGAGGCGGAGTTTTGCCTACCTCCACGTTCGCCACAGAATGCAGAGGTAGGCAAATCTCCATAAACTCCGCTGGCGGAGTGGAGTTACCCACCCAGGGTTAATATTGACCTGTGGTGAATGGATAAATCATGATCATCTAACTCAGTGGTTTTTAACCTTTTGACTTCTGCTTACCCCACTTAATTATTACTGGAACCCGGGAACCCCCACTGAACCATTGGGGAATCCGGAATCCAGGGAGCACCGTTGAGTCATTACTGGAAGCCGGGTAGTCAGCCTAAGAATTTCTGATGATTTGTCTGGCAAATCAATACACAAAAAACAAGCATGCATCAAAAATACACAAATGATGAAATATTTTATTTAATTCACAGGCAAATATAAAAAAATGAAAATTTCAATTTTAATCGTGAGGTCGGAGGTTGCCGAAATTCAATTAAGGTCACTCATTGTCCGTACTGTATTCTGTTTGATGCACTTGCACTGCTCCCATAAATCAATCTCCTGATACTAACTAAATTTTTTAGGCACCAATTTCAAATTCTTTTACATTTATAGAACGTTTCAAAGTTTTTAGTTTTACATTTTTCTTTTTGATTAATATGTACTTTATCAAACTAATAATATTATTTAATCTTCTAAGCGTGGACCCCCTGAGTAGACTTCATTCAAGCTGCCAAAGTTATGGAATTGCCTACTCTAGGGATTAAAGGCACCAGGTATCACTTGGAATTCAGAAGAATAGCTAAGGCTTGTTTATTATCAATCTGATTAATCAGAGATTATCTATATGATTTTTGTCAACAAAGGCAAGTGTCAAGGCAAATCCTGACCTCTGCACTAATCATCTAAGAACAAAAGAGAATCAGATGTACCCTATTGCATGAGAAATGTATTGTCCCAGTCTGTGCATCAAATAGGAACATAAAAGAAAGATCCATGCAAATTGTCGAGATGATCCACTCCTCTAAATTCCCTTCACTAGACATTCAGCACAAGCTGATACCTTGCATTACAAAGATTAGGAAGTTGGGGTGTATGAGATTAATTTTGCTTCATTATCTATCAAAGAACACAGCTCATCACCCACAATCAAACTGACTAGCTAAGATGTTACAGCCTACCGCACCTTCCTGCATGTAAGACCATCAACCCTTCCTGTAAGCCTACGTGGAAATGACCTTGACATCAATCTATGAAATGATTCTCCTGTCGCTACCCAGTTTTCTTACCTGCCTGCCCCCTATTAAGTACTCAATGCTAAATCAAATTAAATATGCCTTTCTAACCCTATATACACTCTTCTCCTAGAACATAAAACTTCCTATTCGCTTCCTAATGATTGTCTCACTTCACTATTCATTTGCATGTTCAAACAAAAGTTATACTTGCTTTATTTTTTTCAACTCATCTGATGTAATTATTTAATCGGTACAAAAGGGGGTGGTGATGGACGGAGCATCTGAACCTATCAAACACTCTCACCCAGTCAACAGATCTGGGTTTAATCCATCACCGTTCTTTAGCCCACTCTGCCACCCCAGTACAGACATGGCCATATGCAAATCAGTCTGACCCTGTGCCTCATGGGAACAGTCCAGCCCGAACTGCCAAGCCATGCCTTCCCTGGACCGGAAACAAGCTTCCGAGGACCGGTCTCTGGCATTCCAGCCGCCTTCAGCCCGGCTTGCTTGAATCCAGTGGCAAAGTGAGCAAGGGACTCACGTCTGAGCATACCCTGCCACACTTATGGCGGCCAAAGCGGTACAAAAGGGGGTGGTGATGGACGGAGTGGGCTAAAGAACGGTGATGGAGTATACCCAGATCTGTTGACTGGGTGTGAGTGTTTGATTGGTTCAGATGCTCCGTCCATCACTGTGATGTTCTCTTTTAGGCTCCTTTAAGACTTGAGAGCTCAGAGAACTCCTGTGTTCTTAGAATACAGAATGTTGTATCTGTAGGATTCTGTACTTGTCAGTTGCTGTGGGCTGTTGCTGGATGAGGTTGAATAAACCCACCTCTTACTTCAAGAACCTGTTTACCTTGTGATTCTTTATATTACTCACCTTTACATTGGTGACGAGGGTGGGAGTTAAAGCCTCAACTCGACAACACAGCGGAGAAACTGACCCGTTTTCTCCTCCAGCGGCTGTTTAAAAAAAAAGTGAAGCGTGGTCTTCCCAGCGGCTGCATCCATCTGGTGAGGAGAGCGGGTGGCAAATTTATTAAGGCGCGATAGTTTAGAATTAATTAAGGCGCATGGTTTATAATTATTTAAGAGACTTCTGACTGGCTTTGACGCATTACGAGCATTCTGCTGTGCTCGCGCCTGCTCTCGCGCTGGAACAGACGTCACAGTGCGCGCAGTACGTGCTCCCTCTTGACTTCTCTGCGTTTCAGAGAAACGGAACGTTGCGTTTCAAGCCGCCGTTCAGCTCAATACTAGCGCGACCTGCTGCATTGTACTGCCTGGCCTAAACAGAATGGTTTCCAAAGGAAAACAAACGTGAAGAGCATTGTACTGCCTGCTCTAAATAGAACAGCTTCTAAAGGAAAACAAACGTGAAAAACATTACAACGCTTTGATTTCACACAAAAAAAAAAAGAAGAAAGGAAAAGGCTGTATACCTTGTTTATTGTTTTTCAAGCTAAAAGAAAAAAAAGCCTGCATTTACAGTGATAAAGTCAAATAATTGCAAGTAAACCACAGTGATAAAATTAAATTGCAAGCAGTCTAAAAAAAAAAAAAAAGCCTGCATTTACAAGTGGAAAAGTCAAATTGCAAGTGAACTACAGTGATAAAGTCAAATTACAAGTAGATTACAAGGTGTAAATTTAAAAAAAAAAAGGTTTAGGTTTATTTACATAAAGGAAGCGGAATTATAAAATATGCAGAATGTAACACAACCTGCGTTTTTCTTAACAAGTCCAGGTGAACCAAACGTAAAGTGGAAGAAGTGGAAGAAAATCTTTGCTAACTATGCAAGAGTCTGTGGAACAAACCTGAGTGCTGAAAGAAAGCATTCTCTATTATTACATTGTCTAGGAGGGGAAGGACAGGATGTACTTGAGCATTTGCCTGATTTATCAGCTGCTGAACAGAGGAACTTAAATGAGTATGAAATAGCGATTGTTCAGCTTGATAGGCATTACTTACCACGTCTCAGTACAATAATGGAAAGATACCATTTTGGCCTAAGAGAACAGAAGAAAGATGAGTCGGTGGAGGATTATGTATCTTCTCTAAGGAAACTTGCATCGTCTTGTAACTTTGGTCAATCTCTTGATGAGAGGATTCGTGATCAATTTGTGTTAAGATGTGCACATGATGAAATCAGAAAAGAGCTATGGTTAAAAGATGAACCTCCTCTTGAAGAAGTTTTGGAAATCGCAAAACAGGTTGAACACATGACAAAATGTGTTGGGGAACTAAAAAAAGAAAAAGATAAACCTGCAATGTCTGAATTGAAAGATGAGGTAAAAGTAGATGAGACCATCTGTCAGGTTAAAAGAACTGTCGGGGATAATTTTGAAGAAAAACAAATTAGGCCTTCAAGTTCTTCTTATAATAGGTTTTCATGCTTTCGGTGTGGTCAATTTACTCATTTAGCTAATGCTCCCATTTGTCCTGCTTTAAAGGTAACCTGTAATTTATGTAATAAGAAAGGTCATTATGCGAAATTTTGCAGGACAAGGCCACAAGGTACTGACAACTCAAGGAGGAGATGGTCTCAGCCACATGTGAGATCTATATGTTTTGAAGTGAAAGATAGTGATCCAGATCATCCTTCATTCATGGTGAAAGTAGAAAATTGTATGGTAAATTTTAAATTTGATTCTTGTTCAAAGATAACGATAATTGATGAAAAACTATTCATTGATTTGTTTAAAAAGAAAGTGAAACTGTTTAGATGTGACATTATGCCTCTAGGTTATAGTGAGAAATCCATCTCTATGTTAGGATATTTTATGGCTGAGATTGAACTTGGTTCTCACATTATTGTGGGTAAAGTTTATGTGTCAAAAAAGGGGGATGCACTGTTGGGTTGGCTTCATCAACGTCAGTTAGGTGTTACTTTGGACCCCAATGCATCTCCTCAGGTTCAAGTTCATGAAATATCTGATACTGTAAGCAACATGAGTGATGAAAAATTATCTTTGAGTTTAGCTAAACAATTCCCTAATGTTTTTAAAGATGATTTGGGTTGTCTACGTGGTTACAAGCACCATATTAAATTGAAAATGAATGCTCTGCCCGTTGTGGCAAAAGTCAGAAGGATCCCTCTGGTAGAACAGCCTAAGGTTCAGGAAGAATTAAATAAACTTGTCAAAAATAATATTATTGTACCAGTTGAGGCTACTGAGTGGCTTGCTCCAGTGGTCATAGCCAAGAAACCTACTGGAGAGATCCGTCTTTGTATTGATCTGAGGTCCTTAAATAAGGAGGTAATAGTTGATAGGTACCCCCTTCCAAATATAGATGAAATGATTTGTACGTTGGAAGGTGCTAAATACTTCACCACACTTGATCTTGCCTCCGCGTACCATCAAGTAGAGTTGGATGACTCCTCTCAAGATCTGACCGCATTTGTAACACCCATGGGTACTTTTAAATTCAGGAGGATGCCGTTTGGCCTTGTGTCAGCGGCCTCTGTCTTTCAAAGAGTTATGTCAAAGATCCTAAAGGGCTTGTTGGGTGTCAAATGCTACCAGGACGATTTGCTGATTTATGGTAACAGCATTGTTGAGCATGATAAAAGAGTTTCTTTGGTGCTGGAACGTTTGGATGGTGCTGGTATGACTCTGAAGAGGACTAAGTGTAAGTTTAGGGTACAGGAGGTCAATTATTTAGGCCATCGGATTACTGGTAATGGAGTTTTTCCTAAGAAGGAATTGGTTGAGGCAATTGATAAAGTAAAAGAGCCGAGGAGTAGAGATGAACTTCTCTCATTTTTAGGGATGGTAGAATTCTATGGTAAGTTTATCTTTAATTTTGCCAACAAAACTTGCAATTTGAGGAGGTTAACGGTAAAAAATGCTGTCTTTGACTGGACGGATGAATGTAAGGAAGAATTTATATGCATCAAGAATGAGTTAAGAAAGGCACCTTCTCTTCATGCTTTTGTTCCTGGTCTTCCCACGGTCATGTTTACCGATGCAAGTGATAAGGGACTAGGGGCGGTGTTGGTTCAGAAGAAGAATGGGAAGGATGCCTTGATTTGCTGTTCGTCTCGCTGTCTCAGGGGTGCAGAATGCAATTATTCTGTGATAGAGAGGGAGTCTCTCGCAATTTTTTGGGCTTTAAGGAAGTTCAAAAATTTGATCTGGGGCACGAAAGTTAGTGTATTATCTGATCATAAACCCTTGAGAGAAGTGTTTTCAAAGAAAGGTCTGGATGCGATATCTTCCAGAATCAGAAAGTGGATTGTCTCATTACAAGAATTTGAGTTTGATGTGGAGTACATTCCTGGCTTAGCTAATAAATCTGCGGATTGTATGTCTAGATTAGTTGATTCTGATAACTCTGAAGTTGATGACTCAGGTGACTGGGAAGAGTTTACGAATGTGTGTGAGGTGACTGATGGTGCAATTGATGAATCTGAATGGAGAGTAGAATTGGAGAAGGATCAAGAAATTTTGAGTGTCATGCAATCTTTGAAGAATAACATTAGGTTGGTTAAACCTTGGTTGTTGATTTCAGATGAACTTTCGGTTAATAATGGTCTGTTAACTAGAGGGACCAAACTTGTTCCTCCTGGCACATTGAGGAAAAGACTATTAGTACATGCTCATTGTGGTCATTTAGGCATAGTAAAAACCAAGGAGATACTTCGCATGCAATTTTGGTGGCCAGGTATGGACTTAGATATTGAGAGAATGGTTAGAGAATGTCCTGAGTGTTGTGCTAGTGATAAGATTTTAAAAACTAGACACATGCCTATGGTTAAAAGAACTTTGCCAGGTCATCCCTGGGATGAGGTTGCTATCGACATCGTAGGTCCTCTTTCAGGTGTTTCTGATACTCCTTATCTAATTGTGTTAATTGACCTTTACTCTAGATGGATTGAAGTTTCTGCTGTCAGAGATATCACCTCTGAGGCTATCATTAAATTTCTAGAACCTCTGTTCAATAAGGAGAGCTTTCCTAACAGTTTATTATCTGACAATGGGCCTCAATTTTGTTCTCTTGTTTTTACTGATTTTCTAAAAAAATGTGGGATTGTTCATAAGAAATGTTCTTTGTACCATCCTGAAACCAATGGTGCTATTGAGAGAGTTAATAAGACATTGAAGGAGTCTATCCAGCTCGCTCGTTCTTCCAGTCTGAATTGGAAGTCCACTCTGCAGGACAGAATCAACACCTATCGCTTTGCTCCTCATGCTTCTACGGGCAGGTCTCCATTTGAACTTTTCAAAGGGAGGGTTCCTAACACTTTATTGTGCCCTGGGTGGATGTGCATGAATAAAGGTCTGGTGGATAATGACATTGGTGCTTGGAGGGCAAAAGAATTACTCAAACAAGATGCCCGCAAGTCTTACTTTGACAAAAAGAAAAATGTCCATTATCAAGATGTCAAAGTTGGTGATTTTGTGAAAATTAAGACTCCTGTAGGATGTAGACCTTGGTCCAAATATACTGATATTAGAGCTGTGATTAAGATCTTTAAAAATGCTGTTAAAACTGATGATGGGAGAATATGGAATAAGAGTCGTGTTGTTGTTATTGATCCATATTTGACATCTCAAAGGGGCTCTGTTCATGTTGATGATTCTCATGATAATTTGCATTTTTTGTCTAATTTTTCCTTTGACAGGTTTTCTCCTTCTTCTTCTTCCTTTAGAAGGAGTCAAAGAACCCGCAGAGCTCCTGTATACTTGAGAGATTATGTTTGAATATGCTCTTTGTTTTGTTTTCTTTGCTAAAGATGTTTATGTGAGTTACTCAATTTTAGTTCTCTCATGTTCTCTTAATGTTTGCATATCTTTCTCATTTGTTCAAGTGTATAGAAGGGAGATGTGTGATGTTCTCTTTTAGGCTCCTTTAAGACTTGAGAGCTCAGAGAACTCCTGTGTTCTTAGAATACAGAATGTTGTATCTGTAGGATTCTGTACTTGTCAGTTGCTGTGGGCTGTTGCTGGATGAGGTTGAATAAACCCACCTCTTACTTCAAGAACCTGTTTACCTTGTGATTCTTTATATTACTCACCTTTACAATCACCACCCCCTTTTATACTGCTTTGTAATTATTTAATCAGCAACATTTTAATTTCCTCCCTAACTGATCTTAATAAATGTAATGAATCTCTCTCATAATTACCTAGATGAATGCATGCACGGCTCATCTTACGAACAGAAGCCTATAACAAATTATTCTCAACCACAAGAATTACAGGGCAGGACCCATGTGGAATGACATGCCCATGCTTTTTGTTAAAAATAACTGTCTCTGAATGGTTAATGCCGACCTGCAGATGCCTCCGGCTAAAAGCACCAGGAGGCCTGGTCTCCAGTGCTGTAACGCCAATAGGAGGGGAAGAGAGCTAAAGATGAAACAAGCCTTCTCACCAGGGCGCCTGCTATCTGAAAGAAATGTAAATGTGTGCAAGTGGTTATTCAGAAAATGTAAAGGCTGCTCTGGAGGCAGTATTGGCTTTAATTAATGGAGTCACTCGAGCTTCATGGTGATAAAAAGGTATTCTTTTTGAGAGGTAATGTAAGGGTGTTTCCAGCAGAGTTCTGGTGTGTCATTTTTATGAATACATAAAACATGTTAGCACTAGGTACAGACTAATTGCTTATTACTAAAATATATATCCTGACATCACTTGTTTTATTTTAAACACTGAGGGCCTAATTAGAAGTTAAGGTGCTATTTATTGCACTTGGTAAATAATGATATCCTGGGGCCCATTATTTATTGGGTGCAATAAATAGCTCCTATTACGATTTATTGAATAATAACATGCACATTTTTGTGTTTAACACACCCAAATCTGCATGGTACAGTAAGTACTCTGCACATTTCCCCTGCTGAATTCCGGAAAGTTTGACCTGCTGAAATTTAACGAGGCTTGATGTATTTAATGCATCCGCTAATTATCGGATGCTTTAAATACCTTTTAACTTGTAATTCCAACCTGTGCGTAAACAGGGGTTTACACTAGGGATGGGCAGAATTTTCATAGTCGCGCTACGCAATGCTCCGCAAAACAGTAAAAAATCCCTGCGAGCACGCAAAAGTTCCACGAACACGAGGAATTACTTGTTCCGCCCGTTTGCGATGCTTTTTTCCTGTTTGCGAACGCTGTTTGCATGCTCGGGGAGAAATATCTTGCAAACACGCATTTTGAAAGTGCGAACAAACAAAAAATTCAGCGAAGTGAGGCATTTTGGGAAATTCCGTGTTCTCCGCAGAACGCGAAATTACCCAAATTCCACGAGCGGAACGGATTTTACCACCCAGGCCTAGTTTACGCATGGGTAGGAATACTACGAGTAAGTCCTGATCAGCCCATTATCTTTTTGCACATTTTGTGGCAGCCTATATTATATTGTCTGCAATATAATTTAAAATAATGACTTACATATACAAAGTGCTCTCTGCCACAGGCTGGGACTTCGCAGCACTAGAAATACACAACTCCTTATTCCCCACTGTGCTAACCAAAATTGAATTCTGTGACACTGGCACACAGAAACAACCACAGTAAGTGCATTAACGAACTGAGGTTTCATAACATAAAAGAATACATTTCTCATCAGTTAGTTTAACATGCATTTGTTTTTATTTCATGCCTGTGCATTAATTTAAATGCAGTTACCTGAATGTGAAGGATCAACAAAAAAGTAATAAAATATTTTGTTCATTTTAGCTCATCTTTGTCTCTGCCTCCATACTCACTGACCCCACCCTATTGTACTCAGATTCACAGTTCCTGTACTTTTTTATGCACTTCAGCTAACGCTGAGTTTCCCAGATTAGCGTGCTACTTGTAAAAAAAAGTGATTTAACACCTCATAAATAGAAATACCATAACATTTCTCTTGCATTGCCCCCACCTACGGACATTTTTATTCACTAAGGGCCAGATTTAGGTAAATGTGAACTACTGATTTCTTAATTGCGAATTTTACCGATTCGCTATTAGGAAATCGGTATTTCCTATGTAGGTAAAGATTCGGTAAAAAATACTGAATCCTTAATATTCCTTATTATCGAATCGGTAATTGAGATTCGGTAATAAGGAATACCTACCCGTTAATTTCTATGGGCTTGGAGGCCCATAGGAATGAATGTGAAGACATTCTCTATTAGCGATTCGGTACTACCGAATCACTAATAGCGGGAGCACTTTCAAGGGTGCCAGAGTGTCAAAAGGACACCCTGTTGCACCCCTGAAATGTGCATGTGTGCACATGTGGTGCACATACATGCCCTAAGGGCATGAATGTGTGCCACATGACACTTAACAAAAAACAAAAAAGTGATTTTTTAAAGGAAATCGGTAATTATCACCAACTTGAAGTTGGTGGTAATTACCGATTTCTTAAGACTCAAAAGCACTCTTTAATGTGCTTCCTACATTTCATTTAAGGAATCGGTATTACTGATTCCTTAAATGCAAGAGTAATAAGGAATCTGTATTTACTGATTCCTTATTTACCGATTCCTTACCTACATTAGGAATTTCTAAATACCGCTCGGTAACGCTGAAATTTACCGAATTTCGGCATTACCGACCGGTATTTAGCCACCTACATCTGGCCCTTAATTACTGATACTCTGCACACCGGAAATAAAGTCTTTGCTTATAAACGGGAGAAGAAAAACTGTGCTTCATCCTAGGAGACCCACCAGAAACAACAGATAACAACACAATATGTCTAAGCATGTTTCCAAATAAGACACTGACCAATAAACAAACTTCAAGACATCCTGGAAACTGAAATGACTACTCAAGCACAGACTATTAGAGTTAATGTATGTTATATGTATACTTTGGCAAGACCTGCTGAATTAACATGCCAGTAAACAACATTGCATTATATTTAATCTCTCAATGCTAACCGGTCACGTTGCACCAGCCTGTACTTTATCTCGCAATTACGTTTTGGGCCCTTGCCTGACACGGGCTCTTGTGCCACCCAAACAAGTGAGGTGTAATTTTTATTGGGAGATATGGGGGAATGCTGACTGGTAGGAAATTTGTGTGAGCCCAGTGATCCCACAACTTTGCCTCACAGAAATGTGAGAAAAAAGTGCTTTTTCAGCTACATTTGAGGTTTGCAGGGGATTCTGGGTAGGAAAATGTTGGGGGGTTCATGCAAGCCATTCCTCCTGGACTCCCCCCGGGGGTAACAGAACGTGGTGAGAGCCAGACAAGTCACCCCCATCCCGGATTTCCCTGGTTGTCTAGTTTTATAAAATGTATAGGTTTGCTAGGTTTCCCTAGGTGCCGGCAGAGGGTGGGGTCAAAATCTACAGCTAGGTTTTCATTGTAAAAAATGTGGTGTGTCCAAGTTGCATTTTGGCTGCCTGGGCAAATCACTTAATCTCCCCATGCCTGAATGTGTCCTTGTGTAGCGTAACCGGTGCTCATGTAAACGCGATATAATACCTTAGGGTCGAGTTCGGGCTATATAAATCTGCATTTAAAAAAATGTAGGAGAAGGTTCTTCCTCCCATATTGGCTCTCTGGATGCGAAGGATTTCGGCCAGGGTGAGATCGACGGAGCGGAGGTTTCTCTTGGGGGCGTAAAAGGAGATTCTTTTGTTGAGGTATTGGGGTCCGGTGTTGTGCAGGGATTTGAAGGCATAAGTGAGCAGCTTGAAGGTCACTCTCTATTCGACGGGTAGCCAGTGGAGGGTCTCGTAGGAGCTGGGTGATGTGGTCTTGTCGTGGGATGCTGAGGACGAGTCTGGCTGCGGCATTCTGGGCGGTCTGGAGTTTGTAGAGTAGAGAGTTGTTGATTCTGGCGTAGATGGCATTCCTGTAGTCCAATCTGCTGGTTATGAGCGTGCATTTGTGACCGTCTTTCTGGATTTGGGGGGGATCCACTTGAAGGTCTTGCTGAGTATGCGGAGGGTGTTGAACCTATGGCTCTTTTGTATCTTAAGTGTTGCAACAAGAGCTCATAGTACCAACAGGACTCTTCCAAAAGAAGTGATTCAGTCTATAGGAACACGTGCAACAGTATGTATCCAAAGGCATTAAACAATCCCTCTCTGTTCACTTACTTAGCATACCCCATACATTATGGAACACTTCTCTGGGTAACCAAAGTAGATTTCTTGCCGCCAAAAGGTGTTTCCACACCTCATCAGGGGTATGATATAGGGAAAAATAGGATACATTTTGTACAAACACACACAGAGTTAAGGCCTGCAACTTCTATGCAGAAGTTCCAAGCAGCTTTAGGCCTCAGTAGAAATTCAAGCCCAGGCCTCCGCATGACAAATAGGTCAGAAAATAGCTTGTTACAAAAGACAATGAGTTTAGCTGAACTTATCAGGTCACAGAGTTTGGTGAAAGGTCAGAATATTACCTGCAGTCACAAAGATAAGCTACTGCCTGAAGCGTAGATTATATCTTCTTCCAGACTCAGGATACCAGTAGTGTTTTAAACGTTGGAACTACAAGAACCACAAACCACAAGCCCATCTGCTAGAGAGACGGACCTGGAAGGTGTCAATCATGTCTTTTGCAATCGTGTTTCTAATGCATGCACACATAGATTAAGCACGCACACAGGATGGACTGGCCCAGATGCAAGCCTTGCCACTGCTCATAATGACATGGATGTTGCTTCAGTTGAAAACCACATGTCACACTTACACAATGGTAGGCATGATGGATGAAACCACCGGTCAGAGGTCAGAGAAGCGTAGCCAAAAAGCGTTAACAAACATATAACCACTTGCTTCACAGGAAAACAGATGTGTGTAAAAAGTCTGAGGATAGGAAAACCACATGTGGCCAATATCTATATGTGCTTTGTTTTTAGGAAATTGTTGTAACTGCTGATTTTAATCTACTCATTTGTGATGTACATCCTTTGCATGTAACTTTTTTCTCTTGTGGTTTGGAGGAATAAATACAGCTGATTCTAAGCTGGGGCAGAGACATCGAGTTTTATCTCCCTTGAGGTGAACTGATCCCTCCTGTAGTGACTGATCCTCACTACAGTAGTGTAATAAACCAATATCGTATGGTTAATTTGTCATTCTTGGTGTTTATTTAATAGATATATTTTCCTCTAACATTTTGGCGGAGTTCCAGCCAGGAGTTTCACTTCTTGTCACCTGGTGCCGTGCCCTGAAATTCCTTTTGTCCTCTTGAAATGATTTGCACACCTAAAGAAGGTAAGAAGACGCCTGTTGTAAGGTCTTCACATTTCTCTAGGACGGTAGGACTTGGGAGTTGGCATTTTTAAAAGGTGAGAACAGTGTGAATTTCGTTCCTTTTACTTTACAAGTGACATGTTGACCGTAGAATATGTTATATGTTATTATTTTTTATTATTTCTATGTTGAGAGATGCATGCATGATTTAAGAAGGACTAGAGTTCCCGTGGCCAGTCCAGAAGGTACTAGGGGACCTGACTCAAGTAGAACTTGAGACTGGGTAACCAGTGTATGTTCTAAAAGGCAGAACCGTCAAGTCGTCCCAGGTCGTTTACCTGGAAATCACAGTTTGTAGTTACAGGCAGTGAAAGTCCTCCTTGTGAGTCCAGGAGAAGTGACCAGCAGTAGTGGCTTTTGTCCTAGTCCATTATTTTTGCAATAGTAAGTAGTTTTAGAATAGTAACTCGTTTTAGAATCAATGAGTAGTTTTATAATATATTAACCTGTGTATGTAAATATGAATTGTAGTGTGGCCACTAATTATTGTCATATTGTAGTTTTATGTTTATGTTATGTAGTTAGGATTTCACATTTTGAGAGAAATAGTGCAGAATTCTAGAAAAAGATTTTATTCAGAAAAATGTCTCAAGGGGACTCAGGTAGTCAGTCACAACAGGTCCCTGAATTAATTGTCCATATTTATAACAGTAAGGTTGCAGGTTTTTCTAACGGCACTGACCCCAATAGACATCCAATACCAGTACCACCTAATAATCCCTTAATGGGAGAAATCCTTGAGCGCCTAGGATTTGCCACCACATCACCTTTACACAACATACATTAATGTAATACCATTAAATACTTTAGAAGAGTAGATAATTGTCCCGAAGAATTATTTGGAAAAATGTTTAACACATCCTACAGGGACTTAGATGAATATCTTGAGGGTATATACAAAGTTATTATTTGACAATATTCTATTAAATCAGTACATTAAAACTATATTATAAAAGTATGTCATTTTTAGAGATTGCAATCACATTTTGATATAAATATGAAGGTAAAATAAAATATTTTATCCAAATGTGTAGAGAGTGTAAGACATTAGTTAGACTAGTCTCTGCTCATAGTTTCACCAGCCAAAAGAAGGATTATTTAGAAGAATGTATGAGAATAAGTAAATTGAAAGGGAAGAAGAATAACGTGTGTTAATGAAAAGTATGCAAGAAGTAGGAGACGGGTGGATCTCCAGGATAATGAGAAATAATAAAAGGATATGATCATGTAGTGTAGTTCCTATATTCCCAATAGGCTCTGCGCATCGGAATAACATACACAATAGTTTAGACGTAGGACTTAGGTCGACTAGGTCTCCATTGAATATGTTAGACTTAATTATGAATGCCAGCTAGCTCAGAGGTCACTAGAAACGTTCTTGAATTCACAAGAAGGGATTAGCTTCTGACAACTGCATAAACATGACAACTTTGCTCCCTCAAGAATAAGGAGTATATCTCCAGAGTCGCGGAAACAATAGATAGCTATTTTACTCAGTTAATCGTGCATGCTCAGTTTCACCAGAAGTGCAGAGAAACGGAGAGACAGGAGTTTTCAATAAAAGAGGTTATTTATTGAACAGTCTTCTTTCTCATGCAAGAGAAGTGAATTGCCACAATCGCAATACTTGTCATAAAGTAAAGTGCGTACAGTAAAAGTAGTATTATAAAATAATACTGTAAAAGCATGGTATGGTTTCTAAGCCATCCAGTGTTTAAAATGGATAAAATACATACAATGATAAAATAATGACTAAACGTACTCAACTGGTGCTTCTAAGATACGCCTACCCCGGTGTACCTAACCTAAGCCTAGTACATGGGAAGGAGTAAGTGAGATGTAGTTTGAGTTAAGATAGTTTCTGCCAAGAATCTAAATCAAGAATTCTCTAAGGGTCTAATCAGCTCCGTACCTTGGTTATAGAATGAAGGAGGTCTTGTTTCTCTCTCTCAGGACTCGATCTCCCAGTAACCCACAAGGGTGACAGGGAAACACTGGAGCTGGATTTCTCGGCAGGAGAAAAGACAGCGTCTCTCTCAGTGCGTCAGCCGGAGAGTCGGCTTCCTTCGGCACTTGCTACAGCAGGGCGTCGGGCAAGTAGATAGTCGATCTGCTCCAAACCACTGTGTGTTTTGCTAGGGCAGATGCTGGTATATTTATACCTGGAAGGTGCCGAGTTTGACGTAAGGTTGGACATAAGACGTCACTAACTCGCAGTTCTTTCAGGACTCCGGGAGTTCTAGGACAAATCAATACAGAAGCAGGGGGAATTCCCGGGCTGCTGGAGGCTTGGTTTGTTTAAGAACACGTTGTGCTTTCTAGGAGTCTATGGGAGTAGCCTTGCCGTATTTGGACTGCATTGGCTATGTCTTAATATGGGTATGATTCTTATGCCTATATAAGGATATGATTTGATATAACCACATAAGGGCATACATCAGGAATTATTAACTAGAGTCCTAGAATCGTCTACAACAATCATATGAAAGAATTTAGGAATTTAGGAACATAAAAAGTTTAAATAAATACAGATATTAACTCAACAGGCCTACCTACCTGTCAGGGGCAAACACAAGAAGACCCCATTCCAGGCAGTGTTGTATATGTTGTAGAAGGGTTTCCACAGTAGATTAGGACACAGGATCGAGACACACAGGTGCAGTAGTAGTGGAGTGGTGTGGCTCACTGGTTAGAGGCGGCAGACCCGGGGCAGAGGATGGCCCGGGACCAGGGTTCAATTCCCGACGTGGCAGGGTCATGGACCAGGGTCAGTGGACTCGATAATTCTCACCTCGGTGCCTACTCTAACCAGAGATCACACTCTGCAACTCTGGGCATTAGCTTGCCTCATCTCCACAACGGCCCCCCACATACGCCTGGGATGCCTGGTTTCACCTTGGAGATACCCAGTAGGGACCATCTCACAGGGAAAGCCAGGACGGGTTCCCCAGTGGTCTATTGTCAGTGCCGGGACAATCTGTCTGAGTAGCTGAGCGCTTTACAAAACTCCATCTAACATAACATAACAGTAGTGGTCAAAGCAATGTTGCATGACTCTTCAGATATGTTGCTGATACCAGACCAGATAAAGTTGTCACCGTATTACTTAACTCAGGTTGCTGAACTAGCAGTTTTAGTGCCATCACTTAAACAAGGGGAAGGGGAAGCAATAACCATATACTTTGATTTAGGCTATGTCACTGCAATAGTGCAAAATGGTCCCTTAATAACACACATACTATAGTTTTGCTAGCTATTAAAACAGTGCCACCTTTAGGCCCATTGGATGCACAAAGACAGGAACAGATTTAATATATAGAAAGATACCCAAGCATTGCTATTTATAAGTCCTAAATCAGCTACATTTCCTTTGGCACACTGCTAGAAACAATATGTCTCTCTAAATACGCCAGGGTTTGTTTGTTAGCAACTTACATGAAATGACCACAATTTAGAAATACACCTGTACTGTGTGCCAGCAGTGTTCATTAAATCCCACCTTTAAAGTAACAGTTTCTGTAGTGCTTTACATTGAGAGCCCTCCACCGGGATTAGGGCCAACTCTAGGGCTGTGCGACCGGTGCCACTACACCGGATGCTGGTTTCAGGTTGGGGTTCAAAAAAGGGGTATGCCCTCAGAACTCATGGACCTGGGTCACTATGTAGGTACAAAAGGAGAAGTGGTCCGAGTTCAGTGAAAGTAGTTGTACAATTCTTCAATGTTAATGTATATTTATAAGGCACCACATAATATATTTCTACTCCAAAAATGTTTAACGTAATCAAAAAGTTAGTATGCAGTCATGAGAAATAAATTGTATTTAATCCACATGCAGATTAATTCATTGTACCTCTAAACTACATACATAAACTTGAAAATCAGGTATATTCAGTCGATATGAATTATAAAAACATTACATTATTGGTGCTCTCAGTGCAAAAGGAAAAAAGGGAGTGAAACGTTTGTGAGGGACAAGGTAAAGGTGGTGTGATACTGTTACATCACATTCAAATCATAACGCCTTTACAATTAAGGTAATCTCAATGTTCCCGTTGTACATCACACATAGGTAAGATTCATTCTTTCCTTTTGTTCTATGGTGTGTAATAATTGTGGCGTAGTCTACGTTTCGACCCCTAGAGCGTGGAAAGGTTAATTATCCCTCATGTTGGGGTCTTCATCAGGACAGAAGAGAGAGCCTGGAAAACATATCATTGGCTTGAATTAGTGGTCTATGTGGTGCAAGATCGCATAGGATGTAGGCTAGTTGAAACTTTACCTACATGTAGAATGGCGGACGGTAATTCTTGCGTCACGTCTGGGGCCTTGTAGTGCTCCTAATAATTCCTGAAATATACAGGGGAGGTTGTAAGTGGGAATGCTAAACCCCTCAATGGCCGGATAATGAGACTGTTTGGTTTCCACTTACTTGAACACTTCATCTTATAGTGTGGCGAAGCTCACTGGAAAATCTTCATGTGTGTGTCTTCATCTTGCGCCACCCATCATTCTAAAACGGGGCATTAGACAGATCTTAGTCAAGGGAGTAGTGAAACCGAATCCTTCAAAACGTTAGGAAAATGGAGGATATTGTTCTACGCCTGATAGGTTAATCTAGAAATGGAGGACCGCTAGAAGGATCTGTAGGAACAATCTAACTAGCGTGACAGTGGTGTAAATTTAATCACAGTAATACAGCCGTCCGTGTTATAACGAGATACTTTTTGTTGAAATTGAATAAATCGATAAATAGAGCATACGGGGAGTCCCTGTCTGGTCGGTCTGACTCGTAAATACTTGCTGGGCGTGATAATCTTCTCAACGGGTACTTGAGACGGAGCAATTAAACCGATTATAATCTAGGCACTGACAGCCTACGATAATCGTCATAGTCTCCTACTTAACAGCCAAGCATAAAAATGCTGGTATTCTAGTGGAGTGCTTGGTTGGGCTTTCTTACCTGCATGGGAACTGCAGTGAACCGCACACGTCGTGTTCTCCCAAGTTGTGGAGTTACGTGCCGCGCGGTGCTGCCGCTCGATGCTAGGTTTCCTCGGGGGCTCGTCTCAGGCAGCCAATCAAGGGATTCCATGTGTGTATGCCGTCGCGGGGCTCAGGGGATTGTCTAAAAAGATTATATCCCACATGAGACGTTGCTGGGGAAAGGGCTGCCGTGTACTGGAAGGTCATTATGTTCCCTCATATGTCTGATGTCATGTGGGGATTGCAGTACAATTCACTTGTGTTGCGTGATAGTAGTCGCAATTCTTAACATTAGAGCAACCATGCCGGTTATTTAGGTACATGAGTTGTTCTATAATTGAAATTGTGTACATTACAAAAAGTTGACACTGTCGTACCTATGTGCGTACATATTGAAAAGGCTCACAGTGGTCTTATTCATACATTTCTGAAACTGATATCTCAAACGTCCATAATAAAAACATGACGCTTCTTCACCTGAAGTAAAGCGATTATATCAGCCTTTGGCCTGTCAGCATATGACAAATCTGTATATTATAACCATATTGTTGCCCTGAATTGCAGCTGAAAGATTGACCCAGTCATTCCATATCTTATGGCAATGAAATAAAGCATGTCAAATCAACATTCAATAAAAGTATAAATGTACACCGTTAGAAGTGAAAAAGTTATTTCAACTCGTTATCAATCTTAAAGCTTCATAAAATATCACATATAAACAGTTCATGCGCAGATTTACAATTGTGATAGTCATATTGTCAGCCTGTATAGTATTCAGATTGTCAGCCCTGGGACTGCGCCTGGCCTCGCATGTGTGACTTCTACGCCATTACCTCTGGAGATGGTAACTGCAATGGTATATTGATGTTGTATCTAGTCTTTCTGGGTACCTATCTTACTGCTGAGGCATGTTGTTGATATGTAGTCTCTATCTAGGTAGAATATGTACAGTAATTACTCGGGATCGAGTCCTGCCATCTGTGCGAAATTCGCATCAAGTTCATTTAGACCTCTGTTTATGGTGTCGAACTTTTGCATCCATTTGCATTCTCTAATGTTTAGAATGGAGTTGAGATTGCCCCCTCGGGGACCTAGAGTGATCTTTTCCAATACAACCCACTTCATGGATTCGGGTGTGTGGGTCTTTTCCGTGTAATGTTCCACCATAGGGGCCCCTGTGGTCTGACATCGAATTCTGCTGCAGTGTTGGAATATTCTGTTCTTGATTTTCTGTTTGGTTTGCCCTATGTACATGAGGTCACATGGGCAAATGATTGCATATATGACAGCACTAGAGTTGCAATTCGAAAAAGATTTAAGGTCTACAGTCAGATTGTTGTTGATGACTTGTTTAGTCTCCCAACAAGTAGAGCATGCTTTACATGTTGTGCAGCGGAAGTGGCCTACCACTTCCGGTAGATTCCACAGTCTTTGTAAGGTTGGTGGCTGTGGTGTGTCCAACAAGGAACGGACAACGTGATCTCTTATGTTTTTCGCCTTTTTAAAGGCATGCATGGGTGGTTCTGGGCATTCAACAATATCAGCTACCAACTCCCAGTGTTTATTTATTATTTTCTTTATTTCGTTGCTTTTGTTGCAGTACGTTGTGACACATATCAGCCGTTCCTTGGATAACTGACGTTCCTTTGGTGTCAGTAGAGTGGTTCTGTCTTGAAACCATGCTCTTTTCCTGGATCTGTGAACCAATCTTCTAGGGTATCCTCTTTCGATCAGGCGGAGAATTAGGTCATCAGACTCTCTGAAATAGTCTTCCTTGCGAGAACAATTTCTCCTGATGCGGAGAAATTGTCCAAAGGGTAGATTGTCCCTAAGTCCTTTAGTGTGATGACTTGTATATCTCAGCAAGGTGTTCCTTTCTGCTGGTTTCCGATACAGAGTTGTATACAATTTCCCTTCATTTTCTTTGATGGTGATGTCAAGGAAATCAATTGTGTCTCTATTCTTATGTATAGTAAATTTTATGTCATCCGACTGGTTGTTGAGCCATTCAAAGAAAACGTCCAGATCAGCCTCATCACCAGTCCAGATCATGAAGACGTCGTCTATGTATCTATACCAGACCGAGATCTTTGACTGGTATGGGTTCTGTTCTGACAAGATACATCGTTGTTCGTACTCCGACATGAAAAGAATGGCCAAATCCGGGGCGAAGGCCGCGCCCATGGCTACTCCTTTGCTCTGAATATAGAACTTATTTTGAAAAAAGAAGAAGTTCCTCGTCATAGCGATTTCCAACAAATCAATAATACATTCAGTGGGGACCCCTGCAGGTTGTTCCCTGGTTTGTAAAGCTCTTCTCATTGACGCCAAGGCAGGACTTTGCGGAATGCTGGTGTAAAGAGAGACGATGTCCATCGTGACCAAGATCTGGCTCTCTTTATCGAAGGTTGTTTGATCTACCAGGTTGATCATCTGCATGGTATCCCTCACATATGTAGGTGTAATCACTGCTAACGGTTTAAGGAACTCATCAACATATTTACACAAAGTGGTTCTAGGAGGGATCCACAGCCGGAGATAATCGGACGGCCTGGTGGCTTGGCAGGGTTTTTATGCACCTTTGGCAGTACATACATCGTTGGAATTCTGAGTTGGTCAACATTTAGATACTCAAATTCTTTTTTCGTGAGGAAGCCAATTTCAAGGGCTTTTTTGGTGACATTTCTCCTTTCTAATCTCCTTTGTGGGGTCCAGTGGTATATGTTTGTAACTGATTCCATCTGTTAATTGTGATAGGATCTCCACCTTGTAGTCTTCCACATCCAGCATCACAATCGAACCCCCTTTATCAGCCGGTTTGATCACGACCGCCTTATTGTCTTTTAGTGAGTCCAGCGCTTTCCTTTATCCAAATGTAATGTTGTGCTTTACATATGATCTTTTCGCACATGTCTTAAGGACATCTCTCATCACCACACTTTCGTAGGTTAGAATCCTG
The DNA here is from genome assembly GCF_964261635.1 of Lissotriton helveticus. NCBI lineage: Eukaryota > Metazoa > Chordata > Amphibia > Caudata > Salamandridae > Lissotriton > Lissotriton helveticus. The sequence goes on from NC_136064.1 coordinate 67,291,258, forward strand.
TGGGCTACAGATGCCATACTAGGCATGAATGTCGAGGGAGGTCGTAACTTGGTAAATGCTGTAATTGGTGGCATTACTCGATTGCTGAAAACATTCTTTAATCGTAGTTTGCGAAAGAATCGAGTTAGTTCAGCTTGGATGTTGAATCAATTGACAAAGGAAGTGGGTACAAAGGATAGTCCTTTTGAGAGCACACTAGCTTCATCCTTTGTGAGTGTGTGGCTTGACAGATTGATTATGGGACTTGTTCTAATTGTATTTGATCCCGTGTTGGAGAGGGACCCTCTCGTTACCATCTGTAGGTCTTCCTCCTGGTGCTCCTCTCGCCATGGTCCTCTGGTTGAAAGCGTACTTGCTTCGTACTCTGGCCCTGTTGTCTTCCTCTGTCCCAAGTTTGTTGGTTCTGGCCCCTGTTGGGGCGATTGCTCCAGGAAGATTAACCTATCAGGCGTAGAACAATATCCTCCATTTTCCTAACGTTTTGAAGGATTCGGTTTCACCACTCCCTTGACTAAGATCTGTCTAATGCCCCGTTTTAGAATGGTGGGTGGCGCAAGATGAAGACACACACATGAAGATTTTCCAGTGAGCTTCGCCACACTATAAGATGAAGTGTTCAAGTAAGTGGAAACCAAACAGTCTCGTTATCCGGCCATTGAGGGGTTTAGCATTCCCACTTACAACCTCCCCTATATATTTCAGGAATTATTAGGAGCACTACAAGGCCCCAGACGTGACGCAAGAATTACCGTCCGCCATTCTACATGTAGGTAAAGTTTCAACTAGCCTACATCCTATGCGATCTTGCACCACATAGACCACTAATTCAAGCCAATGATATGTTTTCCAGGCTCTCTCTTCTGTCCTGATGAAGACCCCAACATGAGGGATAATTAACCCTTCCACGCTCTAGGGGTCAAAACTTAGACTACGCCACAATTATTACACACCATAGAACAAAAGGAAAGAATGGATCTTACCTATGTGTGATGTACAACGGGAACATTGAGATTACCTTAATTGTAAAGGCGTTATGATTTGAATGTGATGTAACAGTATCACACCACCTTTACCTTGTCCCTCACAAACCTTTCACTCCCTTTTTTCCTTTTGCACTGAGAGCACCAATAATGTAATGTTTTTATAATTCATATCGACTGAATATACCTGATTTTGAAGTTTATGTATGTAGTTTAGAGGTACAATGAATTAATCTGCATGTGGATTAAATACAATTTATTTCTCATGACTGCATACTAACTTTTTGATTACGTTAAACATTTTTGGATTAAAAATATATTATGTGGTGCCTTATAAATATACATTAACATTGAAGAATTGTACAAATACTTTCACTGAACTCGGACCACTTCTCCTTTTGTACCGGTTTCAGGTTGGGGGCACAGGTTCCAAGAATATTGTGGTTTTAAAAGCATTTGCTAACACTTCTTGCCTCAGAGGAATCACAAAGTATATACAAAATGCATACAATGTGGATAGGTTAGTGGGTTACTGTTTCTTGTTAGCAAGATCCTCTTTGTTGCTTGCAGTTTTATAAATTAAACTCATAATATATAGCAGTGAGCTATTGACTGTCATCAAGGGGCTGTGGAGAGACTATAAGATATGGAGAGTTATACTTTTTGTTCAGTCTTATTTTTCTAAATCGTGCAAAAAATAGAAATTCATTTTTATTAATAAAGAGAACTCCCAACCATGGTGTCACAGTTCAAACAATGAATTTGTACTTCTCCAGATCAAGCGCTCTTAAACTATACTGCCTATCAGTATGGATGACATGTAACTCTTACACCTTGTAGTTCTTATGAAACATTTCTTATACATTGATTTACACATGTGACTGATTGTCTTTATGTAATGTGGGTGTGGTGTGGAGTGTTTTGACACGCTACCCTGGTATGAGTGATGCTTTAGAATGAGTTAAATGCACCTGGGAGAGAGTGTTCATGGAGACTTGAGGGGCACTGTTAAGGGTTGGTAGTGAGGGAATCAGTGGCAGGGGTTGTCATTAGGAAGTTTGTGGAGGGCTGTATGAATACACAGGGACACTAGATGGGGTTAAAGTGGGTTTTATTGGCCTTAGTATTCGTTTCCTGCTAGTAGTAAGACTGTAATAAGGTTGGGGGGCTCGGCGTCTTTTTCTGGTGAACCGCCACCTCTCAAGGAGCTCTTTCCGTGTCTTTTCCACTCCAGGATGACGTCGTTGGGGTTAGGGGCTCGCAGGGGTCTAGTGTGTAAGAAAGAAAAGGAGAGACTGGGTTCAGTCTGGTGCTCAAAAAGTGATACGTGTGAGGGAAGGGTAGTGAAGAGACACACAGTGCACACTCCTAATAATTAGGTGGCGGTGGTGCTCAGGGCAGGGGTATCGGGAACTCTGGTTCAGGCAATTAAGGCTTTGTTAATCCCTTCCTGCCCGCCCAACCCGAGATATGCGATCGTACCTGTGTGAGCCACACTTCTCCGGAAGCGTGGCAGGCGAGTCACAGTGTCGTTGGCCTCCTGGCTCCAGTAGACTCCGGGTTGTTACTCTGGTCGGCTCTCCGTTGGATCTTCTCCTCTCGCTACGATTCTCTGGCCTCACAACGCTCTCGAACTCCTCAACTCCTCCGGTGTTTGAACACCCAGGGCTCCATCCACTTCCTAGATTTGAACGTCCTGCGTCCTCTGCGTCATCCGAGGGGGTGGGGCTTGATGAAAACTCGGCCCAGTTAAAGAAACACTGACCTTTTTCGCCTTCTCTTGAATATGGTTGCGAGTCGGTATCCTTCCAGGCTTCTGGCTGCTGAGGAAAGAGAGGGGAGAGGGGGTTGTTCATACATTCCCTTTCAGCAGGTACGTTTGTACTGTCTCCGATATGACCCTCCTCGTCACACACCACCCCCCCCCTGGATTCTCCCGATCGGGGAGAGGAAACCTTGAGAGGCACTGCCGTTCTCCACTCCTTTTCGATGGCACTCCGTAAAGGAGAAGGACCCTGGGATTATGAGGAATGTTCCGACTCATCCACTGGAGAGGGGCGTGGTCCGTGTAGAGGGTGAATGGGTGGCCCTCGAGGTAGTACCTCATCTACAGCCCATTTTATTGCAAGGCACTCATTCTCAAATTCAAAAGATGCTTTATTCGGTTTGTAAAGAAATACAACCATATAGCAACATACACATAAAAGAAATTTAACACAATACTAAATAAGGCAATCACAAAAACAATCTTACATAATAGCGCTCATGATAGAAACATTTTAGCAGTATTAATAGTGCATAGTCATTGGGTCATTCAAATTTGGCTAAGATTTTAACAATCCTACGACCTTTAATTATGTGCAAATATGCAATTTAAAGTGCTAAATATTGTCTCTATATTAGTATATGTGCAAATTGGCAATTCTAAAGTGCATATGCAATTAGCAGCACCTAGACTAACTATTAACTAAAAACAATGATAAATGAGACAAAGTGCAAGTGATAAGCCAATCCTACGAAAAATATAATATAGTAGCAGCAATTAGTCCAACAAACATATGTGTGCAAAATACAAGAACGTAATTCAGCAGCATCAAATTTAAAGTGCATAGTACATTTAGCAGCTGAAGAAATTCATATAATAATTGATTTTCTTGCAGAGATACATTTTAAAATATAAGTAGCCACATAAAAGCATACATCTGGGGACTCTAGGTTAAACACTAGTGTCATTGCTGTTTGTAGATGATGCGTATTATATTTTAAAAAGATGGGTTTCAAATAATATTTCCTTAAAAAAGTATAAAAAGTACAAGACAACATAAAGTGACACGTGCTCTGTTTTGATTTGCCATCACATGGGCATACACAAGTTCCAGGTTTTTTAGGCACAGGAAAAGCCACAAGGTGATGCACAATTCCTAGGCGGAGGCGGGTTAAAACAAATCGATGGGAGGGAATACTAACTGTTACAAAATATGATTGGAAGCCTACATTAATAATATATTGTTGGTAAAGATTGAATGTACTCTGTTTAGTATATTTTTCCATCCTGGTCTCTTCTGTAAATTTCATAAACAAGACCTTCAGCTCCCGCTTTGATAAAATGGGGTCCATTATTAATTCATTATAAATGTCCAGTCCATATAAAGTTTTATACCAATGATGTATATGCTTCAGCCAGGGAATTTTCGATCGGCGATCAAGTTTGATACAATCTGTTATTACGTCCTGCGTAAACTTGGTTTCCTCCTTTGCCCATATTGAGCGCCACAAGGATAGAGGACGAAGGGCAATTAGATCATTGATATAGTACATATCTAATTCCTTATGTATTAGCTCTGTTGAAGCCATAACTGGAGCACTAATTAATCTTTTTAAAAACACATTCTCCCTCACCTGGATAGATTTGGTACACTGTACATCATACCCCCATACTCCAGCTCCGTATATAGCTGAGGAAATGCATCTAGCATTAAAAAGGGTTAGCATTTCACGAATTCTGCGATCCCCTAGTTTAGCAGCAAATCTAAAAATACAGTTTGTATTCCGGGCCATTTTGAAAAGGACACTATTTTGTTCATTAATACATTTCCCATTTCCCGAAAAGGTGATGCCTAAATAGCAGAAACTATTAACAGGTTCTAGTTTCTCTCCTTCTAAAAAATAGGTTTGTGTTTTCTAATTTCTTCCCACAAACCATGGTAACCGTCTTCCCTTTGTTGATTTTCAAATTCCTGTTCTTAATAAAAATATGGAATTGGTCAATTAATTGTTGTAGTCCATTATGTGTCCTAGAAAGGAGGACCGCATCGTCCGCATATAAGAGGACAGGGACGGGGTTACCATTTATAGTTGGAGCATCTGCATTAATCAATTTCAGAAATGTATCCACATGGTTAATAAAAAGTGAAAATAGTAAAGGGGCAAGTACGCATCCTTGACGGATGCCTCTCTTAACTTCAAAGAAAGGGGTACACTCTCCATCTATTCCAAACCTTACTTTGCTTGATAAATTACTATACAAGCGAGCTAGCAGATGGATAATTTCAATGGGGGCGCCCATTGTTAGTAGTATGGGCCAGAGCAGTGCGTGTTCCACCAGATCGAACGCGGAACTCAAGTCGGCAAAGCATAGATAAAGATTACCAGATTTGGCTTTGGTATACTTGCCAACTATGAGTTCCAGGTTCACGCACTGCTCCATTGTTCCTAATCCCCTATGAAACCCATACTGCACTGGGGACAGAATATTATTCTCCTCGGCCCAGGCTTCCAATCTCACTAATAGGACTCGACTGAGGATTTTAACTGTCGAGTCCAAAAGAGAGATTGGACGATAATTCCTTGCCTCTGACCTGAATCCTTTTTTATAAAGGGGTATAATAATTGATTGGCCCCATGTCAGTGGTAAATTATCTTCCACCGCAGCATTGAAGTAACGAGTTAGGATTGGGGCCCATAATGTTATTTCGTGTTTATAAAAATCCATGGGTACCCCATCGGGCCCGGGTGCTTTACCACCCTTACTATTTTTAATTGCATCTGTCACTTCATTTAAAGTTAAAAACAACTGCATTTTCTTCCAATTAAAACATAAGGTAGACCCATCAAATTTAAGATCCCAATTAAAAATCTCAGAGAAATGTGCAATCCATGCAAGACAGCTGACATGGGAACTGACCTCAGGAGTATTTTCATTCTTTAAGAATGGGCCATTTATCGTTTCCCAAAAGAGTTTATGGTTTTTAGTTACAGCGGCCATATCAAGTTTATTCCAGGCCTCGTCCTGTAGCTCCCTTTTCCTGATTGACAGGGCCAGTTTATAATTAATACGTTCTTCTCTGACTCTTTCTTTATTTCTAGGTTTAGCATTAAGTACACTTTTTAATCTTTTCAGAGTCTCGGCACAATGTTTGTCAAACCACACAGTTTTGTTTCTTTTAACCCTTCTGTTTCTTTTTAACAGGGAATTTTCAACTGTGCATGTAATTTTCATAAAATTGGAGAGAACATCAGGCGCTATCACACTAGGTGCAAGGCAGTATTCAACCTCTCTGGTACATTTACAAATAATATCCTTTGTTAGTTTATTAGGGTCAATTTTAATCCATTTAATTCTCGTACCATTTGGTCTTTCAGCGGAAATCCCGTGAACAGCTTTACTGTTCACAACGCTTTTTTGACCCCAGCCCATTAACTCCACAGAGATGCTGTTGTGATCACTCACAGGCTGCTCTATTACCCAGACATTGGTGAAAATTGAGCCACTGGACACCAGAATATGGTCAATATTGGTATGGGCATCTCTCCCCCTAAAAGTTGGACAAATGTCATTATTTTTGTTTTTTGTACAATCAAGCAATTCCAAATTAAACTTGGCTATTAGATTATTCAGTGCGCTGCCATAATTACTGTACGGGAAATGATTAACATAAACACTGTCACCCCCTACATAATCCTCGTGGTGACCACATATCCCCTTCCGAGCATATCTGCAGGCTTGGATGTTAAAATCACCTGCCCACAGAATTACAAAATTGTTCTTAGAGAGAATGATTGCAGCTTCAATAGCGCGTTTGACATCGGGAACAATCATATCACGTTTAGGGCCCACAATATTATTATAAAAATTTACAATAATTAGATCCCTACCATGGCTATGTTTTAGGCGCAATATAGACGCATGCTGACAGACTATAGAGTGTTCCCCAAGAATAAATTCTGTCAATTTAGTTGAAACCAAAGTCAGTAGACCTCCCTTAGCTCTACCAGGTTTGGAAGCTACTGCTGCCACATTGTAGGAGGTGTAACCTTCAACTTCTATTAGTCCTGTATGCCATGTCTCTTGTAGACAAATAATGTCATAACCACATATGATGAAATTGTCCCAAAATGGGGTACATAATTTAGAGGTAATTCCGGCTATATTCCAACTATTAAATACAAGAGAGTCAGCATTACTAGTTCCTGTACTTTCGGGGTGATTAGACAAGAGTGAAGCTTCAAAACTTGCAATCGGAGTAACATTAGCATTATCATTGGTTACAGTTGGTTCATTATCTACAACATTGCCTATACATAGCACAGTATGTGATGAAATTAATTGTGACTCAGTTATATTATTTACACAGCTTTCATCACCCAGCTCTTTCTCCAAAGTTAATGTATCACCTGTTACAGTACTTCCAGAACTCGGGGTCAAGGATGGATCGCTCAGTCAGTCATTCTCCTCAAGTGAGCTGAGCAGCTGGAATCTATTAGAAGTTGGGACCAGGAAGTTGTCATACAGGTTAGGCAGTAAGGGGGGACAAATAGGTACAACATTAGGATATTTGATAAAGGCCGCTCTTGGATGCTGGAAGTTATGTGTAGTGATTTGTCTTCCTGACTGATTCCTATAAAAATAATCAAGTGGGAACAGTGTGATGTTATATTCATGATTCGATGGCATAGGTGCATGTAAAATCGAATCTCTCGCCCATTCTGTAGTCCTAAAATTTATAATTATGCAGTCCCCGTCTATCTCCTTTTTATTTGGCCCTACCCAACCTACCCTCTGTGTAGTTATAATCTCTTCCGCGCCTCGTAATGGAAACCCACAATTTTTCACCAACCAATTCAAGGTCTTATTTTTCAAGGTTTCTTGATTTTCAAATTGGTTAGGCAACAACTTGGGGACATTCGTGAGTATCGCTACAAATGGTCTGCAATCAGGTGGCAAATTAATAGTGGCTGGAATGACATTATCAATATGGCGCCTCGGTACAGGTAGGCTCTTGTAGGTGGAGGCGGGTTCATTGATGTTTCTTTGGCCCCCATCTACTTTTTTCCCTCGTACTACCTTGGGGGTGGTGGTTGTTGGCCTCTGCCTTCCACTTGTAGAGGGTAACGGGTTTCCCTTCAAAATGGGCACACTCGGAGTACGATTTACTGCACTTGATTTACTATTACTCTGGTTCCCGGAATTTAAATTAATTGAATGAGATCTAACTTGTGAACCCAGTTGTTCTAGAACATCCAAGTTAGCTATTCCCAATTTCTCTAGGTTTTCTATTTTTTTACTTAGAATTTCTAGAGATTCCATCACTGGTGCAATGCAAACTTTTACCATTTTCTCGAGACATTCTTTAACTGCCTCGACATTGTTTAAAGTTTGCATTTCCAGTAATGTTATATCTTTTACATGTCTCCCTCCACTGTTCTGCTGTATCTCATCTTCTCTTTCATTGGTTTCTACAGTTTGTATGGCCCTCTTCTTTTTTCTTCTATATGTTTTAGTCTGTTTATTTATTATTAACCTTTTTCGACTTTGGGTTAATTTCCTTTTTGAGGGTACAGGCTCACAGTCAGTTTCACTACTTAACAGACTGATATCACTGATTTGTACAGTTGGAATGACAGAATTAGTAGCACAGCCATCCAAATCCCCATTAGTTACAGACACAACACTAGGTATTAGGGGCTGTGGTGATATGCTGGCTGATAGGTCAGGTGTTATAGACAGTCTACTCTCCCTAGTACAGGGAACAGTGGGTCCTAAAAGCTGTGGTACATCAGATTGAATTAAGTCATACCTTGGCAAACCTGCAAACGATTCCAATAGAAGTGAATCATGTGACATTGTTGTTTCATTTGGAACGCTAACATGTGTATTAATAGTTTGTGACGTTTGATTTATTAAACACATACTCGCTGGTAATGATAATCTTCTTTCCGTACTTTCAATAGCGTTGACAACAACACCAATTGTTTGTTGCAGCATCCTATCGATTGCAGTTAAGGTGGGTAGAGGGGTTGGCGCCAGAGTTTGTTTTCTTGTAGTTGAGCGAGTGTGCATAGGTGTTTTTTTGACCGCCACCCTACTTTTACTTTTGACCTCCATCAGGCCTGTTACCCACTATTTACTATATAAGTTCACAAAGAGGAGTTGAATACCTTAGGTAAGCAAGGAAAGGTAAATATCAGGGGGTTGGCCCGATCCGGTCTCCTGCGGCCTCAGAGGGCCCGCCCTTTGCCCGGGCTTAGCCCGGCGCGTCCTCGCGGGACGAGGGAGTGGGTGGGTCTTTATGCGCCTCCTGGCGCTGTGCAGTGATGGTGGGGGAGGCGTCCTGGAGCAAGGGCTGATGGGGGCTGTAGTTGTTTCCCCACCCGACCGGCGGAGCCAAGCCCGGCCAGCCGGAAGTAGGAGATGATGGAAGGCAGCGGAGCTAAGCCCGGCCGCCCGACAGCCACGACCCACAGGCAGCACGCCTCAGCGGAGCCCCAGAAACAGAGGTACGCTCGGCCGGCGCGTGCAGCTTCCAAACAGACCACCACCCGGTCCTCAGCAGTGGGTGGGTCTTTATGCGCCTCCTGGCGCTGTGCAGTGATGGTGGGGGAGGCGTCCTGGAGCAAGGGCTGATGGGGGCGGTAGTTGTTTCCCCACCCGACCGGCGGAGCCAAGCCCGGCCAGCCGGAAGTAGGCGATGATGGAAGGCAGCGGAGCTAAGCCCGGCCGCCCGACAGCCATGACCCACAGGCAGCGCGCCTCAGCGGAGCCCCAGAAACAGAGGTACGCTCGGCCGGCGCGTGCAGCTTCCAAACAGACCACCACCCGGTCCTCAGCAGTGGGTGGGTCTTTATGCGCCTCCTGGCGCTGTGCAGTGATGGTGGGGGAGGCGTCCTGGAGCAAGGGCTGATGGGGGCTGTAGTTGTTTCCCCACCCGACCGGCGGAGCCAAGCCCGGCCAGCCGGAAGTAGGCGATGATGGAAGGCAGCGGAGCTAAGCCCGGCGGCCCGACAGCCACGACCCACAGGCAGCGCGCCTCAGCGGAGCCCCAGAAACAGAGGTACGCTCGGCCGGCGCGTGCAGCTTCCAAACAGCGTGGCTGGGCGAGTCACAGTGTCGTTGGCCTCCTGGCTCCAGTAGACTCCGGGTTGTTACTCTGGTCGGCTCTCCGTTGGATCTTCTCCTCTCGCTACGATTCTCTGGCCTCACAACGCTCTCGAACTCCTCAACTCCTCCGGTGTTTGAACACCCAGGGCTCCATCCACTTCCTAGATTTGAACGTCCTGCGTCCTCTGCGTCATCCAAGGGGGTGGGGCTTGATGAAAACTCGGCCCAGTTAAAGAAACACGGACCTTTTTCGCCTTCTCTTGAATATGGTTGCGAGTCGGTATCCTTCCAGGCTTCTGGCTGCTGAGGAAAGAGAGGGGAGAGGGGGTTGTTCATACATTCCCTTTCAGCAGGTACGTTTGTACTGTCTCCGATATGACCCTCCTCGTCACACACCACCCCCCCCCTGGATTCTCCCGATCGGGGAGAGGAAACCTTGAGAGGCACTGCCGTTCTCCACTCCTTTTCGATGGCACTCCGTAAAGGAGAAGGACCCTGGGATTATGAGGAATGTTCCGACTCATCCACTGGAGAGGGGCGTGGTCCGTGTAGAGGGTGAATGGGTGGCCCTCGAGGTAGTACCTCATCTACAGCCCATTTTATTGCAAGGCACTCATTCTCAATTGTGGGGTATTTTAACTCTCATGGAAAAAGTATGGGATGCACTATACCTTCTGGAGAGAGTTGGTATAAAACCACCCCCACCCCATAATCCGAGGCATCAGTGTGGAGAATAAAAGGCCGGCCAAAGTCAGGTGAGGACAAGACAAGACTGGTGGTTATCACCCTCTTTAAAGAGTTAAAGGCCTTCCACATGGAAGGGGTGGGATGGAGATAGACCTGAGGTTTGGACTCTTTTTTTAGGGTATCTGTTAAGGGTGCTGTTATCTCCGAAAGCAAGGGAATAAATCGGCGATAGTACCCTATTAGTCCTAGGAAAGCTCTCATCTCTTTTTTACTCCCAGGAAAGGGGTGTCTGGTATTGCCTAACCTTCTCTATTTGGGGCTCAATGACTGCATGTCCTAGTACATATCCTAAGTACTTCACTTTTTGATAGCTCACTCTGGATTTTTTTGAGTTTACGTGCAGGTCTGCCTTCTGTAGTGCTCCTAGAATGATTCGAAGATGCCTGAGGTGACTTTCCCAACTGGGGCTGAATATTTTGATATCATCCAGGTACGCCGATGTGAAGGATTGTTACTCCCTTAGAACTTCATTCACTAGGCACTGAAATGTTGCTGGGGCCCAATGTAGGCCAAAGGAAAGGACATTAAATTCAAACAGACCATCTGGTGTTACGAACACCGTGTTCTTGCGGTCTTCCTCGCGTAATGGTACTTGCCAATATCCTTTGGTCAAGTCCAACATTGTAATGTATTTGGCTTCCCCGAGCTTCTCATTAAGCTCGTCGATCCGGGGGATAGGATAGGCGTCAAAAGAAGAAAAAGTGTTCAGAGCGCGGACGTCCATGCAGAACATTGTGCTTCCATCTGGTTTTGGCACCATTACAATTGGAGAAGACCAATTGCTCCTGGACGGTCTTATCACCCCGAGGCGCAACATTTCTTGTACTTCTTTTTGGACCACCAGCCTTTTGGCTGCAGGTATCCTATATGGTCGTTGCTTGACGATGGCCCCAGGGGGTGTCTCAATCCTGTGTTCTATTACAGATGTCTTCCCAGGGGTGTCCGAAAAAAGGGATGAGAAAGGGCTCAGGGTTTTCTCTAGGCTTTCTTTCTCTTGCTGTCTGAGGTCCTCGTTTATCACCAATTGTTCTATGGTAGATGGAGAGGAAGAATGTGTTGGTAAGGTGAGATGGGCATTCTTCGGGGGAGGTCCAATCCTTTTTTTTAACATGTTTATGTGATATATTTGGGTCTGTCGTGGGGGTATCTGGATCTTGTAGCTGGTCTTTCCGATGGTCCCGGTAACTTTGTAGGGTCCCATCCATTCCGCCTGGACCTTTTTGGTGGAGGAGCGTAGTAACACTAGGACCCAATCATCGACCACGAGTCTTCTCCACTTCTTCCCTTTGTCGTAGCAAGTCCTTTATTTTTCCTGGCTCTTTCCCGAATTAGAATATGCCAATAAACTTATTTTCCCTAGTTTGGCCTTTAGAGTCTGGGTGTATTCCAGGATGCCGGGTTCTTCCCCTTCCTCTTCCTTCTCCCACGCTTCTTTGGTCATCTCAAGTAGCGTTCTGGGTTGGCGTCCATAAAGCATCTCAAAAGTCGAACAACCGATGCTGCTCTGAGTCTGCCCTCTTATTACGTATAGTGCCAAAGGTAACATCAGGTCCCATTCTCTCCCATTCACGGTAAGCATCTTCTTTAACGTTGATTTGAGGGTCCCATTGTAGCACTCGACGAGACCGTCCGTTTGGGGGTGGTAGAATACAAAAGGTGTGCCCTGATCTGTCAAGATCTCCTTTGGAAACCCCACTCGGGAGAACAGCTCAATAAACCTCTCAGCAATAATACGCGAGGTAGGGGCTTTCAGGGTAAAGGCTTCGGAAAATCTAGTGGCGTAGTCCACTATAACGAGAGCGCACTGGTTCCCTCTACTGGTTTTGGGTAGTGGTCCTATTAGATCCATCCCTACTCTTCCGAAGGGAGTCCCTATAATCGGAAGAGGTTGTAAGGGCACTGCTGAGGGACGGTGGGTATTTTTCCTCTGACATATCTCACAGGATTGACAGTGGTTTTTAATATCCTTATAGATCCCTGGCCAATAAAAATGCCGTAACACGTTCTGAGTGTTTTTTTCACATCCGATGTGGCCAGCTAACAAGTGAGAATGGGAATAGAACATGATCTGTTCTCTAAAAGTGATAGGGACCAGGAGTTGGAGTGGGTCGTCCTTATTCCCCTGTCGATATAGCAACCCATCCCTAATGAGAAAGCGGGGAAACCCGGGGTCAGGGATGTCCTGTGTGATATGTGCCTGTTCCCATGCATTATAGAGGGTGGCGTCATTGTCTTGGGCGAACTTAAAACTCCTATCGGATGTCCATGGTTCCGGAGTTATGAGAGCGGGAATTGGGAAGTTTTCTCTCACTTCTAGGGGTTCTTTGGGAGAATGGAGCTTCAGGGTATTTGTAAACAGTTCGAGGAATTTGGGGTTATCTGTCCCTATGACTATTTCTTCTGGAAGTGTCTCTAAGACTCCCACCCTTATGACATGTGTATTGCCCCCGGATATGTCTAAGGGTATATTGGCCACGGGATACGGCCTTACATCTCCATGAACACATCTAATGTAGACCATGGTATTGGGGATTACTTGACTGGGCTTTATGAATACCCCCTGTATAACGGACTGCTTGCAACCTGAGTCTAGGAGGGCCTTGATCTTTCTCCCATTCACCCTTACACTCACGTGGTATGCGCTTCCCAATTCAGCGGAGTACAGAATAGACTTGGGGACGTATCCCACCTCCACCAGCGCTTCGGTCGCTTTTCTTTGCGGACAGAGTTGGGCAATATGTCCCCACGCCCCACACTCAAAGCATTGAGGTCTTTTGAAGCTGGGTGTCTCTGGCTTATAGGGGCGCGTGGTGGTCCTTTCAAGGTTCAGGCATGGTTTCTTCTAGTTTTTAACTGGCTGGTGTCTATTGGGTTTTTCAACGTCTCACGGATTCTGCCGAGGTTGGGCCCGGGCGTATGTGGACACCATTTCCATTGCTTGGGTGGTGGTTAAATGAGAATGTTGGCGTAATCTTTTTTGGGTAGTATAAGGTAAAGCCTCTAAATACTGTTCAAGATAAATCTTGTCCTCTATCTCCTCTTTGGAGCTGGAGGCGGGGGTGAGCCACTTGTCTGCTGCCATTTTTGAATCGAAGAACAAGGTCTTCGGGTTCTCTCCAGGTGCTCCCCTCTCTTTTCTGAACCGCACTCGGTACGCTTCTGTGTCGAGCCCAAGATGGTCCAATATAATTGTTTTTATGGTGGACTAGGGGGCGTTCCCGGTGGCATTGGCCACCTGGTAGGCGGCTTGAGCTTCTCCGGTTAACAGAGGGGCCAGCAAAAAAATGGCCATTTATCTATTGGCTACCCGCAAGCTAGGGCTGCTCTCTCAAAATTGAGCAGAAAGACGTCAGGGTCCTCCCCTGATACATATTTCTGAAGGGATATCCCAGAGGGTCCGGGAGGAGGATTCCTCGGTTCACGGTGCGTGGGAGTAGGTTGGTCCACCATCATTTTGTGTAACCCCTCTATTTGGACTGAAATAGTGGTCTTAAAGGTGTCACTGTCAGCCTGGGGTGAAGATAGTTGGTGCTCCACGGCCCATCCGAGCTGCTCCTGTCCCTTCCCCAAGTGTTGAATTAAGGCCTCGATCTTAGGTGCAATGTTCCGACTAATTTTTTTCCTCTGTGTGCGGCAGTGGAGGGTCTCTGTGTGCTGCAACCATGGCTATGTGCGCCAGGAACCAAACCGCGCGTGTCTGCGGCGCCAAATGCCACTCGTTTTTGGTGTCCTTCTGCCCTCTGTCCCACTCATTTTTGGTGCCCTTCTGCCCTCTGTCCCACTCGTTTTTGGTGCCCTTCTGCCCTCTGTCTCACTCGTTTTTTGTGCCTTTCTGCCCTCTGTCCCACTCGTTTTTGGTGCCCTTCTGCCCCCTGTCCCACTCGTTTTTTGTGCCCTTCTGCCCTCTGTCCCACTCGTTTTTGGTGCCCTTCTGCCCTCTGTCCCACTCGTTTTTCGTGCCTTTCTGCTCTCTGTCCCACTCGTTTTTTTGCCTTTCTGCCCTCTGCCCCACTCGCTTTTGGTGCCCTTCTGCCCTCTGTCCCACTTGTTTTTTTGTTCCTTTCTGCCCTCTGTCCCACTCGTTTTTGGTGCCCTTCTGCCCTCTGTCCCACTCATTTTTGGTGCCCTTCTGCCCTCTGTCCCACTCGTTTTGGTGACCTTCTGCCCCCTGTCCCACGTTTTTTTGTGCCTTTCTGCCCTCTGTCCCACTCGTTTTTGGTGCCCTTCTGCCCTCTGTCCCACTCGTTTTTGGTGCCCAACTGCCCTCTGTCCCACTCGTTTTTTTGTGCCTTTCTGCCCTCTGTCCCACTCAATTTTGGTGCCCTTCTGCCCTCTGTCCCACTCGTTTTTGGTGCCTTCTGCCCTCTGTCCTACTCGTTTTTGGTGACCTTCTGCCCTCTGTCCCACTAGTTTTTGGTGCCCTTCTGCCCTCTGTCCCACTCGTTTTTTGTGCCTTTCTGCCCTCTGTCCCACTTATTCTTTTGCCTTTCTGCCCTCTGTCCCACTCGTTTTTGTTCCCTTCTGCCTTCTGTCCCACTTGTTTTTGGTGCCCTTCTGCCCTCTGTCCCACTCATTTTTTTGTGCCTTTCTGCCCTCTGTTCCACTCATTTTTTGTGCCCAACTGCCCTCTGTCCCACTCGTTTTTTGTGCCTTTCTGACCTTTGTCCCACTCATTTTTGGTGCCCTTCGGCCCTCTGTCCCACTCGTTTTTGGTGCCCTTCTGCCCTCTGTCCCACGTTTTTTTGTGCCTTTCTGCCCTCTGTCCCACTCGTTTTTGGTGCCCTTCTGCCCTCTGTCCCACTCGTTTTTGGTGCCCAACTGCCCTCTGTCCCACTCATTTTTTTGTGCCTTTCTGCCCTCTGTCCCACTCAATTTTGGTGCCCTTCTGCCCTCTGTCCCACTCGTTTTTGGTGCCTTCTGCCCTCTGTCCAACTCGTTTTTGGTGCCCTTCTGCCCTCTGTCCCACTCGTTTTTTTGTGCCTTTCTGCCCTCTGTCCCACTCGGTTTTGGTGCCTTTCTGCCCTCTGTCCCACTCGCTTTTTTGTGCCTTTCTGCCCTCTGTCCCACTCGTTTTTTGTGCCTTTCTGCCCTCTGTCCCACTCGTTTTTGGTGCCCTTCTGCCCTGTGCCACTCGTTTTTTGGTGCCCTTCTGCCCTCTGTCCCACTTGTTTTTTTCCCTTCTGCCCACTGGCCCACTCGTTTTTGGTGCCCAACTGCCCTCTGTCCCACTCGTTTTTTGTGCCTTTCTGCCCTCTGTCCCACTCGTTTTTTTCAGCCTTTCTGCCCTCTGTCCCACTTGTTTTTGGTGCCCTTCTGCCCTCTGTCCTACTCGTTTTTTTGTGCCTTTCTGCTCTCTCTCCCTTTCGTTTTTGGTACCCTTCTGCATCTGTCCCACTCGTTTTCGGTGCCCTTCTGCCCTCTGTCCCACTCATTTTTGGTACCCTTCTGCCCTCTGTCCCACTTGTTTTTAGTGCCCTTCTGCCCTCTGTCCCACTCGTTTTGTTGCCTTTTTGCCCTCTGTCCCAATCGTTTTTTGTGCCTTTCTGCCCCCTGTCCCACTCGTTTTTGGTACCCTTCTGCCCTCTGTCACACTCGTTTTTGGTGCCCTTCTGCACTCTGTCCCACTCGTTTTTGGTGCCTTTCTGCCCTCTGTCCCACTTCATTTTTCCCTGTTTTGTGCCCCTTTTGCCTTCTGTTCTGCTCGTTTCCCCAGCGTACTTAAGCTCACGCTGTGTTTGGAAACTGACTACGCTTTTGTTAGTAAAGCGCGGGCAGACTGTGGCCTTTTGTTTAAGTATTGCTGTTAATCGGAGCCCGTGAAGGGGCTCTGATTATCAGCAATACTTAAACAAAAGGCCACAGTATGCCCCACGCTCCCACATAACCACAAGAACCACAAGCACCCCCGCCTCCTTACCTACACTCCTTACGCTCGCTCCACCGCCACCGCATTCAAAAGTGCCTGATGTTTGCGCCGCTCGCTTCTATGGTACACCATCCCCGGATTAATGTGATGTCCTTATCTGAGTCCCTTGCCGACATCCGTCCGGCCCCTTCGATGGAGCTAGAAGCGACTGTTGACGCATTCAATTCCTGGATAGCGAATGGCGTCGCTACCTCCACTAACGTGGGGGGCGTCCGGCGAATGCGGTCACGACCCTCCCAACCATGGTTCACGCATGCCCTGCGAGAACAGAAGCAGGTCTGCAAAAAACTAGAGCGAGCATGGAGACAAGCCTACTTGCCTGCCGCAAAGAAATCTTTACGAGCAGCCCAAATGGATTACTATGCTGCGATCAAGACAGCTAAAAGTAGGTATTATTCGGACAGAATTGAGAAGGCGGAAAACAATAGCAAAGAGATCTTCTCAATTGTCCAAAACTTTCTATCTCCCTGTGCTGCCCAACCCCAGCTCCCTTCTTCCGCCCAATGGTGTGAAAAACTGTCCTGCTATTTTACGGACAAAATTGCAAAAATACAATCGGACTTAGAAATGGCTCAAAAGTCTTTTACGACCCCTCCTGCCCTATTTGGATCGGATAGACTATGTCAACAGGACCAACTTGTTGCCTTTCTTCCGGCCTCGGAACTGGACATACGGCAAATCCTGACTGTCTTAAAGTCTGGATCTCCCTCTGACCCTTGCCCTGCCAGGGTTTTGGGCGGGATAACGGACACCATTACTCAAGAGGTGACGCACATCATTAACCTCTCCCTTTCCACGGCCAGGATCCCGAGAGGCTGGAAGGAGGCAAAGCTGCTCCCTTTATTAAAAAAGGCCGGTTCAGACCCAGCACTACCATCGAGCTATCGGCCCATTTCATTGTTGCCAGCTCTGGCTAAGGTGTGTGAAAAGGTGGCCTTTAAACAACTGGACAGCTTCATTGAGTCTTCTCACGCTCTACATCCTGCTCAGTCAGGATTCAGAGCTGCCTACAGTACCGAGACAGCTCTAGTTGAGGTTTCGGAGGCTGTCCGTGAGTGCCTGGACGGAGGTGGCAGAGCGGTCCTGATTTTATTGGACCTCTCTGCCGCCTTCGATACGGTCCCACATGCCTTACTGATTGACAGATTGCGTGCTGTTGGCATATCTGGGCTGGCCCTTGACTGGCTGTCATCATTCCTGAGTGACAGAACTCAACAGGTCTGGGTGCCCCCCTATTCTTCGGCCCCTAAGAGATTGTTAACTGGAGTCCCGCAGGGTTCTACGTTAAGCCCTCTACTGTTTAACGTTTATATGACCCCTCTACTCTATCTGGCGGAACATCTGGGAGCCAAGATAATAGCATATGCTGATGATACTCAGCTGCTATTCACATGGCCTAAGGGTGTGTCCGATCCATCAGCAGTCCAACATTGTCTGTCGGAAGTCTTTAGGTGGCTTGCACAAGTCCAACTTAAGTGCAACGAAGATAAGTCCGAGGTCTTATTCTTCGGCCCCTTCCCTGACAATTTTAAGGACCAGATTTGGCCCTCGGACCTGCCTTGTCCTAGTGCGACGGGAGGCCCAGCTAAGAACTTGGGGGTATGGTTCGGTCAAGATCTAAAATTTGCGGATCACATAAAAAAATTGACCGGCATCTGCTTTGGCACCCTGCGTGCCCTGAGGAAATTCTTTCCTCTTCTGCCTAGGGCAGCCAAGGAGTCTGTCCTTCGCGCTCTGATACTATCTCGGCTCGACTACGCCAACGCCTTATTTAGTGGTCTACCTGCGTACATGGTTCACCGCCTGCAGGTGATACAAAACGCTGCAGTACGTCTGCTTTTTTCCCTCCCAAGGAGGTCTAGCGTGCGTAGCCACCTACGCAGTTTGCACTGGCTACCAGTTCCTCATCGAATTTTGTTCAAAATTCTTGTGTTGGCATTTAGAGCAGTTCATGGCCAGGGACCAACATATCTGCAGAAAAGGTTTTCATTCTACACTCCCAACCGTGCCCTTCGATCGGCCAACCTCTGTTTATTAACCACGCCTAAATTCAAATATGCACGTATGGGAGGCCAATCCATCTCAGTTAAAGCAGCCTCTGCCTGGAATGCTCTCCCCCTTTCTCTCAGAGCCTCGCCAACCATTGCTGTGTTTAAGAAAGATCTCAAGACCCACTTGTTCAATGCCCCTCTCATGTAGTTCATCCAGACTCTGTTTCAGCACTTCTGCTCTCAATTTCACTCACCGCGCCAGGATACCCCGTGGTAACAGAGCGCGCTACAAAAGTTTTAATAAACATAAACATAAACATAAACATAAAGCGGCCGGAGGCGCGACTCTCTCCCGCAACGTCCTGTGTTTGCGCTCCACGCGAGGCGGTGCGCAGTGACGTCAGGGCAGGTCCGCGCGTGCGCGCCCTCTAGAGGGAACGTAGCTTAGGTGTACAGATGGCTACTTCAGTGCCCGCATTCTCCACCACTTGTGGCGGGCTGTATGACTACACAGGGACACTAGATGGGGTTAAAGTGGGTTTTATTGGCCTTAGTATTCGTTTCCTGCGAGTAGTAAGTCTGTAATAAGGTAGGGGGGCTCGGCGTCTTTCTCCGGTGAACCACCACCTCTCGAGGAGCTCTTTCTGTGTCTTTTCCACTCCAGGATGACGTCGTCGGGGTTAGGGGCTCGCAGGGATCCAGCTTGTAAGAAAGAAAACGAGAGACTGGGTTCAGTCTGGTGCTCAAAAAGTGATACGTGTGAGGGAAGGGTAGTGAGGAGACAAACGGTGTACACTCCTAATAATTAGGTGGCGGTGGTGCTCAGGGCAGGGTTATCGGGAACTCCGGTTCAGACAATTAAGGCTTTGTTAATAAATTCCTGTCCGCCCAACCCGAGACATGCGATCGTACCTGTGTGAGCCACGCTTCTCCGGAAGCGTGGCTGGGCGAGTCGCAGTGTTGTTGGCCTCCTGGCTCCAGTAGACTCCGGGTTGTTACTCCGGTCGGCTCCCCGTCAGATCTTCTCCGCTCGCTGCGATTCTCCGGCCTCTCAACGCTCTCGAACTCCTCAACTCCTCCGGTGTTTGAACACCCAGGGCTCCATCCGCTTCCTGGATTTGAATGTCCTGCGTCCTCAGTGTCATCCGAGGGGGCAGGGCTTGATGAAAACTCGGCCCAGTTAAAGAAACAGGGACCTTTTTTGTCTTCTCTTGAATATGGTTGCGAGTCGATATCCTTCCAGGCTTCTGGCTGCTGAGGAAAGAGAGAAGAGAGGGGGTCGTTCATACAATCCCTTTCAGCAGATACGTGTGTACTGTCTCCGATACAACCCTCCTCGTCACAGAGTGCCAACAAACGTTTTCACACTGGGTGCTACCAGTGATAAAGTAGGAACTCATGTCCATTGTGATGCCAAGTTTGCTGCTAATTTTCTGGTCGGTGAGGTAATCCTCCAGGGGGGCATTCCTGAGGAGATCAGATTCGATTTTGGTACACACATTTCTTTCAATAATATCTTCTCCCATCTCACCACTTTGTTAAGAATGATACACAAACTCTTGTTAGCTTACCACCCCCAAAGTAACAACATCTTTGTGTGTTTAAATGATCTCTTAAAACACACAATAAGTAAACTGTGTGTAGCATTGGAAAATAAATGGTTCTACTGTCTCCCATTAGCCCTGCTCACCTCGAGAAACTCCTCAGGTCAGACTACCATTTGACCCCACATCAGATAGTGACAGAGAGATGATAATCATTGTGCTACCAACTAGACATAGGTGACAGACTGAGAGTGCACCTGAAATAGTACAAACTTAAATGTATATTGATTTGTCTCACTAACACAAGTGTTAAAGTTCATCTCTAAACAGGGTACACTGTAGCTGCCATGCATGTCAAAGCCCCTCCAGATGACGCTCCTCCAGTGCATGACTAACAGACATCCTTGCCATTGGAAACTCTAATTTGCATTAGAAACAGTGGAGAGATTCTGACAGCACGGTTGCTTGCAGTGAAAAATTTGCAGCTCCAAGCGATGGATTTCTTTCTCACTCCAACATCTGCCTGGCCCTAACTGTGATATTTGGACACCGAGCAGGAACAAGAGGGGGAGAACAGGAAAAGCAACCGGAGTAAAGCCTCCCCCCACCGCTTCAACAAGAGACATTTATTTTAAGTTATGTGCTTTAATTTAATGTTTTCCTTCTCGGTGCTCTAATACTGATGCTTTTTTAGCCCTTGTCTGTTTCTATTATAAGCATGCACAAAACAGCTAATAGTTATACTGACCATGCTTTGTTTAAAAAATATGTGGTACCAGGTACCAGCACATGCTTAGTATTGGCAAATCCACAGCTAATACCAGTTTTTATGTATGCTTCCTTATTTCCCATGTTGCTGCAGTAGATAAATTGCCATACCTTAAAGAGGTATTCCCAAGCTTTTACTCACTGTCTTTTGCACCTTTTTTATGTAGAATAAAAACACAGCTGCAACCAACACGTTTTAGCCCCATTACTGCGCAAGTTAAAACAACAAGATTTGATACCATGGCTGAAGTACTACTGACCTTGACAGGTAGACTAGAGAAAAGAGATCAGATATCAAGAATGAAGGAAACAGTTCATAAGAGAGATTGGCCAACAGTGGGGAAAAAAGAGATATTAGACCAGGGTATTTTAGAGGTAACTCAACCATCATCTGAATGTAGTACAGGGTCAGTATGTGCCAATGATAAATGGCATACCGGTGTCATACCAGTGTCACATTCATATGTAGAGTTCTATCATTGTAGAATGGCAGGGACAAGTAGCCCTTTAAGATTTAGTAACATAATAGGGCAGTTTCAGCTAATATGGAAAGTAAACATATAGCGATATAGATGGACAGGAACTAAAACACACTCTAGAATAGCAGTGAAATTAACTCACTTTTGTCAGTACTGGACCCAGCTCCACATGCACCTAACACTGAATTGGAATGGCCTCTGTGACTATATACACACCCTCCCTGGTGATACCAGCAGTGGGCTTCTCCGATTTGTATGACCATCACATGCGCTGTCTAAGAGACTTTGTTTCACCATCAGCGGAAGAAAAAGCAAGCTGCAGAATACTATGGCACTGCAGTTTGGGAAAACGGTCCCACAGGAACACAGACTATTCAATGACACAAGTGGTCATAAGTAGCTTGGTGGCAGTCTTAGGGGTTGCTACCGAAGGGTTGACCTGGGGGGAACGGAGACGGTTAGGCCTAGATGCGGTTTGCAAGCCCCCTGTGAGCTCCCCCGCACTTGATTTTGAAGCAGAACCAAAGTGAAGTTGATAACGACAGCCATGAGGGGAGTGTGTGCAAGAGGACAATGTGACATTGGCTGAGGCCATTCAGACATTGCATGATCGACACAAGAAGATGGTTGAAGAGGGGGATGCTCCGGATGAGTGGTTCGGAGGCCGGTTCGATTGGGTGCCATCCTGGATGTCAGGGATGTTTAAGGCCTTGTTGCCTCTTAA
This sequence comes from Lissotriton helveticus, assembly GCF_964261635.1. NCBI lineage: Eukaryota > Metazoa > Chordata > Amphibia > Caudata > Salamandridae > Lissotriton > Lissotriton helveticus. The sequence goes on from NC_136064.1 coordinate 67,313,295, forward strand.
TTGTTGTATTGCTTTTGATGTGCCTTGTATTTCAGGTGATAATAGCCTGTTGCAAAAAGATGACAGCTAGCGTGGGAGGAGCATTCTTGGTCAGGAAAAGCACCACAGATGTCGTAGAACAGAATGTTATATATGAGGAGATTCCCTTTGAGGATGGGAGATTAGGAGAAGAAGTAGTTGAAGAATCAACTAGAGGGGGGAATGATATAGGGAAAAATAGGATACATTTTGTACAAACACACAGAGTTAAGAACTGCAACTTCTATGCAGAAGTTCCAAGTTAAAAGCAGCTATAGGCCTCAGTAGAAATACCGGCCCAGGCCTCCGCACGAGAAATAGGTCAGAAAATAGCGTATTACAAAAGACAATGAGTTTAGCTGAACTTATCAGGTCACAGAGTTCGTTGAAAGTTCAGGAAAAGGCCTGCAGTCACAAAGATAAGCTACTGCATGAAGCGTAGATGATATCTTCTTCCAGACTCAGGAAACCAGTAGTGTTTTAAACGTTGGAACTACAAAAACCACAAACCAGAAGCCCATCTGCTAGAGAGACTTGTGGAAATCGCAGAAGTTACTGTTAGCATAAGCTGAAGCCATTTTGTTTATGGCAACCATTTTAGTTATCTTCAAAAAAAAGGAGTCCAGAGGGAGAAGAGAATACGGGTTGCCCTCCACTCTCAAGTCAACAATACAAAAAAAAACGTTCTCTTAAGGCAACAATATTTTCACATAAGAGCCAGATAGTCGCTTTGGCTATATACTCTGCGAAGTGCACATATCACATTCCTATCAAGTCACAACAAACCATCTTTTATTTTCATGGTTTATTTGTAACGCTCTCTTGCCTTTTATTTAAAACAATTGCCCTTAATCCACTGACAGTCCACCAAAAGAAATGGCGATGCCTGAATTACAATACTTTACAATATATCCAGTGCATCAAAAAACTGCTTGATAAGCAAAACTCCCACCTATTCGTGAAAAAAGTGTGAAGCGACAAAGTAACCCCTCACGGGCGAACAACCCTGTGGTTCTGAAACTTCTGGACTCGGGTAATTATTCTGGACTCGAGAATAAAAACTTTGTCGTAACATGACGAATTTAGTATCAAAAGACCGAGAATGACGAGTACACCATGTACAAGCATTTTCAGCATACTCGAGTGACGATTTCACCTCGAAATCGCCATTTTCGTTCAGAACCCTCGGCTTCCATTTTATGTATGGAAGCCATTTTGTATGTTGCCCTTTACATAGGCTTATAAATGCAGCTAGATTCGATTCCAAAAGGACACGTACACCTTGATTGACTTTTCTTTGACCTAGGCAGGCTGGGCAAGCTGAAACCATTGCCCCAGGCCGAACCTGTTAGGTCAGTTCCTCTCCCAGTGGCCGAACAAGATAGCATCAAGGCTCAACAGGCCATAAAACCTTTTCAGCACACACACACCTGCCGTATCTTGCTCACATCTGTCTCTGCTCTTTTTGCTTCACTTGCTTTATGATGGGGAGGTGCCCGTTTTATTGGGGGTCCACCGATATCTGATGGAAATACTGGACCTTGCCGGGTAATTTATTAAGGGCTGGACGAAGTGAAATATGGACATGTCATCATGACTCTGCTTTTTCTTTGTAAACTAAGAATGTGAATAGTGTACTGTAAATTCGAAGAATGTTTGCCTAAAGCACAATATTCTGTATAAAAAGAGAAGCCTGGCTTTGTGAATTCGAGCAGTCTCCTGAGAATATACTTCCGGTGTGTTGTACTTCTAGGACGCTTGTTACCTTGGTTGCAGCCAATAAAATCGATCCTTGACTTCACCTAGAAGACTCTGAGTTTCTGTGGTCTGAATCAGGAATGTACCCGAGGTCTTTGGGTGTACCCTGGCACCGCTGGGTTACCGGATCAGTACCGGTTCCGAAAAACCCAGTACCTCAGTTGGCGCCCAACGTGGAGCGATACCAGTGGTACCGGTCCAGCCAGAGGTACGTGAGGAGCTTCGTGTGAAAATTCTGGAGGAAGGCCAACCACTTCAACGACCCCTGCATGTCGACGTGGTCCGAAAGTCTTTGCTGCGAGGTTCCCCGCTTCCCGACGGCTACAAAGGACTGCTGCTCTGGCTATCGCCCTGATTTGGACCCTTGAAGTTTGGTAGAGCGAAACACTAAGACGAGTCTTCTGGTGACGTCATCGATATCTCAGTTAAGTATAAGTGGAGCGTCTCCCAGTCCTTAGTTGGTCTTAGTCTTGGGTATCCCTTTGGGATCCATTTGGAACTTGCAAGTGCCAAAGCCGAAGGACTCGTGTATTCACGAGAAATATCGTAATCGATAATCCTTTATAGTTTGGAGCTAGACTAGAGAGCGAAGATGCCTGGTCTTAGACTTGGAAATTTGTTTTGTCTTGGTTGTAATAATAGGGACTCCCGATTGGAGGACTCATGTCCGGTTCCTCCGGTTGGAACTCCAACTTATGAATTATACGTGAAACATGGGGAGGCCCCATCACATACAACGAAGTGTGGATCAAATACACCAGAAAAGATGGTGTTTTAAAATGGCCCCAATATGGTAGCTTTGACACAGAAATCCTAGATAATCTCGAAGTTCAACTGTTCAAGAAGAAAGCCCGGCCGGCAATGTTTGACTCTTTCCGCCTATGGCGTAAGGAAGCCAAACAGAAGGAAATTAAATTAGCAAAGAAAAATAAGAGAGAAGGGGGAATTTCAGTAATGCAAGCTGCTATGCAGTTTAAAGACAATGAAGAGGAACAGATGAGTGAGCAGTTGCACAGGCAATGTAAAATGGTGATAGATAAATGCTATCCAGTTTTACCGCGTCCTAAGCAGGATGCAGCAAAAGAGCTTGAAAAAGATCCGCTAATATCGCATTTGTTAAGTTCGCCACCCCCCTATGCACAAAATGCCACAGCACCTCCGCAACCTTTAGTTGTGCAACCTGTGCCTCCTGTTCCTCCACAGCACCCACCAGCTACTCTTCAGCTGGCTCCTGCTCCTCTGGTGCAGCCTCCTCAAGGCCCACCGATCACCTCTGTTTCACCTGCGCTTACCACCACTTTGCCTAGTGCACCGTCTATTTCTCCTAAAGATCCCTCTGCTATTGCTTCTGCCCCTGCCTTATCTCACCCTGTTTTTCCACCCGTTCTTCCTTCAGTTTCTCCTTCCGTCCGGCAGAGAATGTCCAGCACTGTTACTAATCTTTTCTCACCTCTTTTCGGGTCGCCTACTACGACCCCTAACATGGAACGAAGACAGTTGCGAAGTCATCTGCCTGACTACCAAGAGAGAGATTCACTGAATCGTTTAGCGCATAAATGGGTTATGGACACTGTAAGGTATGATGTAGAGTCTGTCATGGAAGTCTTCCGTCAATGGGAAGCACCGACGCAGAGATATGTTTTTGAACAAATGTGTGTTTTCCTCTGTGAGGATTTGGAGGACAACGATCTGGAATACAACCCGCCCAAGTTGTGTCGTGTGCGGTTCGAGTTTGGAGAGGGCATGATCGTAGGTCCAGATGTCGAGAAAGCGGTTGAGACATTGTTGTCATTTCGGAGTAAGGGGGGCAGTTCTCAGTCGTCATTTGAGCATGGCACACCCGGTAGGAAAAAGGCGCGACAGTACCCCATGAGAGAGGTTCCCCCACAATGGAGAGAGGGTGACACAACTGCTGACCCACCTATTCAGCCTCATTTTCAGCGTGTATGGGTACATGTCCCATGGAGGCGAGCTGAAGTTTTAGCACTTAAACAGACATTGCCTGATCCCCGTAAAAATCCTGCAGGGTATTACAAAGAGTTGTCACAAACTGCTGGGTCATGTATAATGAATTTAGCCGATATCGATATATTATTTGGGAATGTTGTTCCACAGCCTTTATGGGGTAAGATTCGTCATGTAGATCATGATCAAGAATTGGGTGACTCATGGGCTAATATTGCTGCTGCAGATGCCCGACAAGTTGGGGGCGCTAAGCCTGAGCCTTTAATAGCAGAACTTCCTGGTAAAATAATTGATTACATGAAAACGATAATGCCTGCAATACGTGTAAATTGGGATAAGTTGTCTGCATGTAAGCAGAAGAAAGATGAAACGGTCTCAGATTTCTTCACCAGGTTTGAAGAGACTTTTGTCGACCACAGTGGTCAAGATATGAGCACAGAAGGTGGTCAGCGTTTGTTCGTCGATAAATTCGTGCACAATCTGCTTCCCGAATTGTGTAAAAAGTTAAAAGATTCAGAGAGTTCATGGGCAGTTTCCTCCTCAGCACAGATATTGGCTACTGCACAATATTACGAAAATCGAGACAAAGATGAGAAGGATAGAGCAGAAAAGAAAACTAAGGAGTTGAAAACGAAGGTTTGGTTACAGCAAGCATATCCGCCACGTGGTGGTGGTGGTCTGAATAATGGTGGTCAGACTAACTATCAGAATAATTTTCAGCAGCAACAACAGTATCAGAGGAACTCGCAAAGAGTCGAGTATACTCAGCCACGTGTTCCTGTAGGCCCCAATCAGTGTTCGTATTGCAAGGAAGAGGGTCATTTTAAGTATAGTTGCCCTATCTTGTTACAGCGCGCAAATGGTGCTTCTGGTGTAAGAGGTCGAGGTGTTCAGCAAGCGCCTAGAGGTAGAGGACGTGGAAACGTCCCCCAGAACACACGTCCTCTTCCACCTCAAAATTCGTTGAATAGGTTTGATCAGCAGAATAACACATCTGGTAGGACAGCTCAGTACTATACTGATGATTACTATACAGAAGATGAGCATTGGGAAGGTAATGATTGCTAGGACAGCCATAGACAAAGAGAGGGAGTTGTTTCAGTTCCAGTAGATCAGAGTGGACCTTACGTTGAGGTGATTACATCAGGTGTGTCAGAGCCTTTTCTGTTGGATACTGGTGCTACAAAGAGTTCTATTATGCACTCAAAACTCCCTGGTGCACCTTTGTGTGGCGAAATGAATGTTTCTGTAGGTTTTTCTGGTGCCCCGGTTAGGAACCCGATCTCTAGTCCTATGTCCCTTTCTGTTGGTCCTTGTGAATTAGAAGCACCCCTTATTCTGACAACAGGTTGTGGTGAAAATTTGTTGGGATTAGATCTGTTAAAAAGATTGTATGCGACTTTGTACTGTTCTCCTTCAGGAGTACAACTTACTTTAGGTAAGAAAGTGGTCTCTCCAATGTATTTGTCAAGGGATAAACTTCCAACAGAATTGTCGTTTCTGCCTGATATTCTTTGGGCTTCTGGTCCTAATGATGTAGGTCTTTTGGAAATACCACCATATGTTGTAACATTGAAAGCCAATGTTACAATGCCACGAATTCCCCAATATAGAATTTCTAGTGAAGGAGAGAAGGCTTTGCTAGCGATTGTTTACGAGCTAATTGCAAAAGATGTGATTGAAGAGACAATAGGCAACGTTTGCAATAGTCCTGTTCTGCCTGTTTTGAAACGAACTGATCCCTCTCAGCCACCTGTGTACAGATTTGTGATTGATCTGAGAGAGGTGAATAAAATAGTTGTGCCACAATTCCCAGTTGTTCCTGATATTACTGCCCTATTGACTATGATTCCAGCTTCTGCAACCTGGTTTTCGGTGATTGACTTGAAGAATGCTTTCTTCAGCATCCCAATTGCTGAAGAGAGCAGGGATATTTTTGGCTTCAGTTTAGGAGGACGAAGCTTCCGCTATAAACGAGCTCCACAGGGCTACTGTGAAAGTCCATCAATATATAGTCAAGCTCTAAAAACACAGCTTGATACGATTGTTTTACCTGAAGGTGCTACTCTTATACAGTATGTGGATGATTTGCTTATTGCTGCAGATACTGAGGAAATCTGTAGGAAAGCCACGTTGTCATTGTTGCGTCATCTGTGTGATTTACATCACAAGGTGTCCCTTTCAAAATTACAATATTGCCGATAAGAAGTGACCTACTTAGGTCACCTCTTATCGAAGGAGGGAAGGAAACTGACCCCAGAGAGAACTCAGGCAATAGCGAAATTGAGTGTGCCAAGAACACAGAGAGAAGTGCGTGCTTTCTTGGGCATTACATCGTACTGTAGACAGTGGATTCCAAATTTTTCGTTATTGGCCAAACCCTTGGTGGCATTAACGTGTAAAGATACACCCAATCCCGTTCCTTGGTCTGAAGAGTGTCAGAAAAGTTTTTCTGAATTGCGCACAGCATTATGTTCGGCTCCTGTGTTAGGTACCCCCAACTACAGCAAGCCCTTTACATTGTATGTCCATGAGAAGCAAGGTTGTGCATTGTCCGTTTTGACTCAGTTGTTTGGGGACAAACAGTGTCCATGTGCATATTTTTCGTCGACTTTGGATCCAGTAGCTAGAGCATTGCCAAGTTGTTTAAGAGCCACAGCGGCAGCAGCTGTCTCTATCTGACAGTCTGCTGGTTTAGTAATGAACAATACACTAGTCGTGATGGTCCCACATGCAGTAGACACGTTGTTAAATAGAACCAAGACACAGCACTTAACTAGTGCTCGATTGTCAGGTTACGAATTGACATTGTTAGCGAGTCATGTGCACATAAAAAGATGCAACACACTTAACCCAGCTACGTTGTTGGCAATTGTAGAGGAATTAGATGCTTCAGAACAGCATGATTGTTTCCTTAAGACAGAAGAAGAAACGACAGGGAGAATAGACCTCATAGACACTCCTCTTGCTGAATGTGATGGTACATTGTGGGTGGATGGTTCATGCTTCAAGCTCCCGAATGGTGACACGACTGCAGCATATGCTGTCACGACTTTGCATACAATTGTTGAAGCTGCACGTATTCCACATAATTCAGCTCAGGCATCAGAATTGATTGCACTCACGAGAGCATGTGTGTTGTCAAAAGGAATGAAAGTGACTGTCTATACCGACAGTCAGTACGCTTTTGGTGTGGCTCACAGTTTTGGACGATTGTGGAAAGAACGTGGGTTCCTGACTTCGCATGGAGCTAAGATTCAGCATGGGCAGTTGGTGAATGAGCTTCTTGAATCACTGACCTTGCCTCTGCAAGTGGCGATTGTGAAATGTAGTGCTCACAAGAAGGTGACTGATGATGTTGGTCGTGGAAATGCATTTGCTGACGAAATCGCGAAAGAAACTGCAAGGAATGTGATGAGCCGAATGTATGTTGCAGGCCCTGCAAGATGGGTTGGTGATGTTGGTATGTGTGAAGACACGATAGAGAGTGTGAAGTCTATTCAAGCTGAGGCTTCAGAGAAAGAGTTGAACATGTGGAGAGAAAGTACGGGTAGAATGGATGCTAATGGTTGATGGGTTGAATTGTCAGAGCATCAGATATGGTTGCTACCCGATGCGTATGTGCTTGCAGTGGTTACAATGGCTCATGGAATGGCTCACATCAGCGTGAAAGGGATTTGCAAGTTGTTGGCTCCAGTATGGCAAAATGCAGGAATTCCTAAGTGTGCAGAAAATGTTGTCAAGAATTGCATGGTGTGTCTGAAACACAATCCTGGTAGGGGAACCCCAACTCCAGCTGGTCATTTTGCACCTCCTACGTATCCGTTTGAGGTTTTGCAGCTAGATTTCATCCACATGGAGAGGTGCAACAATTTAAAATACGTACTCGTTGTTGTTTGTGCTTTCTCAAGATGGATAGAAGCCTATCCCCTAAAAGACAACACTGCCTTATCTACAGCTAAAGCCCTTGTGAAAGAGTTCTTCCCAGGTTTGGAATGCCTGGAATGGTCTGGTCGGATAATGGGAGTGAATGTGTGGGGCGTGTGATGAAGAGAGTGTGTGAAGGGCTAGGTATCAAACAGAAGTTCCACGCTGCAAATCACCCCCAACCAGCTGGATTAGTAGAATGTTACAACGGCACTTTAAAACTTAAATTGGCCAAAATCCAAGCGAGCACGGGTCTTAAATGGCCCGACGCTCTACCCTTAGCACTCCTGTCCACCAGAATGACTGTGCATTCACGAGTGAAACTTAGCCCCTACGAGATAGTCTTTGGCCGCCCGGACAACATATGGGGAGTGCCTAGACCCACTAAGTTCAGCGAGATCGAACACCCAGTTTTGCTTGATTGTCTGTACGAATTGACGGCTAAATTGCGTGTTTTGTGTCAACAGGTTCACGACACCCTGCCTCCGGTCTCTGAGACTCCAGGACATCAGATCGACCCTGGATCTTGGGTGTTGGTCAAGAACTTCCAGAGAACGAAGAACGACCAGCCCAGGTGGACCGGACCGCACCTCGTCCTTCTTTCCACAAGATCAGCAGTTCGAGTGGAGGGGAAGGCCAACTGGATCCACGGGGTCCATTGTAAAAGAATCCCTTTACCCCTGCCGTATGACCAGTGGGTCCAGAAGGGTGTCGCTGACTCAGAGACTGACACCGTGCCACGTTTCCAACTTTTCAGTGATGCACGCGTAAAAGGAACTAACTCTGAACGTGAAACTGAGGACATTTTGCAAGAGGCTGTGCCACCATCAAAGCGATTGAACACTTTGAAGCCTGAACTCTTGTTTCAGGATCAAACAGTACCTGGAAGAAAGCGCTATAATTTGAGGCCAAGATGTATGGACAAATAAACGAAACGTTTTTTTCCTCTTTCTCTTTCTCCCACCTCCAAGAACTATTTTTGAAAGTGCAGCTCTCCCATCTAAGAAACTTGCTTATTTTTTGTTTTTCGAACCGCCATCCGGGTTCCGCTGCTAGGGCCGCGATTGCTTAAAGTCTTTAGGGTGCAGCTGACGACGTTAGGTCGGCAGTTCTGGTTGGTCCAAGGGAGTTGCCCTAGACTGACAGAAGCATTTCTTAGCAGAATCAACCTCCCGTCGCGGGCAGCACTTTAGAGAGGATGGAGTTTCCCGAGATGGAGAGACCTGCCAAACCAATGAACTTTAAACACAGATTATGTAAAACGATGACAAGGAAAAGCTTCTTGATATTGTGCATTTGTATGTTATTCAGTATGATGATATTTTTAATAAGTTACGTTTTATTCTCTTTTCGTGTAACATTTGCACCCACTGCATCGCCCATACCTCCTCCTACTGTTTCCTCTCATTCTTTCCACCCTCTTCCTGACCATGAATCCAATAGGAGATTAGAGTTCATTAATAACTCTTTTGTTCAGCTGTTGCACCAACACCAACTAGTAATGAACACGACTAACTGTTGGGTGTGTGGTCTCATGCCTCACACAACAGATAAAGGTATCCCTTATCTGGTTCTGCCTTTCAGCCACAATGGTTCTGTGTGGGCATACAGAACAATGTTCATATACGCATGTGAAGTCCAACCCCTACGTTCTGTAAAAGACAACCCCAAGACTAGCGCCCTAGTCAAAGGTATAGTTGACATTATTAAGGGAGAAATCTCTTATGAAAATACCCCGGACGATGAGATATTTGCATATATAAATTGGAACGTGACCGGATATGAAGCTACTCTGAGCGAGAAACAGCAAGCTAAGGGATCGTCCCCGATCTGGATTGTGCCCCATCAGGGTCACTTGTGTCTGCAAGGCACTGGCAAGAATCCCAGAGCTCAGTTAGGGAAGAGTGTCTGTACTGAAACGTATGTTTTGGGTCTCAGACATCCCCCGCGTTTTTAGCAGCTAAGGGTACCTATTTCATCTGCCATGATAGAGCCTATACATGGTTGCCCCCTGACTTTTCGGGCTCATGTTTTGTTTCCTTCCTGTTGCCTCCCACCTACACAGCAGCGGCAGATTACCACAGGACAAGGATAGTTAGAGGTGTCTTGAGTAAAGAAGACACTGCAGGTCAAGAATTTGGGGACTTTGCAAAGGGTTTTCTGCCGTTCTGGGGATCCATGGCTAACAGCAGGAACATAAGGCAATTGACAAGGGTAGTTGAATCCACCGTGATTGAAACTGCTGGTGCCCTTAGTAACTTGACTGCTGAGCTCCAGTCGGATCGACTTATGACCCTTCAGAACAGGGTCGCATTAGATGTCATACTTGCAGACCGAGGTGGGGTATGCAGATTGATCCAATCGAGTTTCTGTATTTTCATCCCAGATAACGCTCCAACAGTGTACCAGGCCATCTCTAAACTGCATAAGATTTCCGAATCTATTCATGTGGATAAAGGAGATTGGTCATTAATGGGATGGTTCTGGGAACTGATATCCGCTTGGGGATGGAAAATTCTGATGGTCATTGGGATGGTCTTAGCCATTCTTTTCCTGTTCTGTCTATGCGTACAGTGTGCTCCTGCAATACGTGGCCTCTGTGTCACAACATGTGTAAGGAAGCCTGTATCAAGGTGTAGGAAGGTAGATCCCTGACTATGGTTGCCCCCAACTTTTTGCCTGGTGTTTTGCTGGTTTTCTGACTTAGTTGACCTGGGACCCTGCTATTCAGGACCCCAGGCCTACTGCTCTCTCTGTAAAATGGATTCCATGTACCTTAGGTACATATCTAAATTGGATACTGAGTCACCTTATCAGACCCTGTACAGTGTACCTTAGGTACCCAGGGCATAGGTGTACCCAGGGCCTACCAGGGGCTGCAGCATGTATTATGCCACCCCTGGCTGGCCATCCAAATCTGACACAACTGGCTGCTTGACAGCTGGGGCAAGGTGGTGTAATCACCCTTTGCTTTAGATATAGTATACCTATATCTAACCCTAAAATGGACACACAGATCTCCTATCAGTCACTCCTATGGCAGGCCTTAACAATCCTGAAGGCAGAGTGCTTGGAATCGTGTGAGATGGTGCTCTGGCATGAGCTGAGCCTGTCTGCGGCTTTCGGGATCCATCCCTTAGCCGTTTCCATGATATCGCATACCATATACTCTTAAGTGCATTACAATCCTCACGGTTAGATGCCAACTCTGGTATCGCTTTATCAAAACATGTCGAGTAAGGTGTCATACGAATTGGAATACTAACCCCTCGCCAATTCTGGCGACGGGGTTAGCATTCCACCCTTCTAGAGGGACACAACATGTATGTAACCCCTAACCCCGGTTAAAATCAGACAGAGCCTTAGCATCCACAAAATGGATGCTGCCACCGAGACACAAGTCTGCCCTCCTGCTGCTGGGAGTCCTCCCAGAGCAGGAGATAAGGACAAAGGGTTTCCTGCCAGGGGCGGTGCCAGCACCGTCCCAGACAGGGTTTTGTGTATTGTAGGTAGGCAGGGCTTTAGAGGAAGGTGACTGCACGTGGCACCCCGGTGCTCACTGTGCATAGGCTGGCTGGAACCAGTTCCAGGGACACTCCAGACCCTGTGCTGGGGAAAAGCCCGCCAAGGAAGTGGGTGTAACCACCCCCCTCCTGGTCCCACCCCTAGGGCAGGACTTAGTCGCGTGCCAGCCCCCTTTTCCAAGATAAAGGTAGAGACTGGCCCCCTTCCAAATCAGATCATCTTTGGAATCAAGATACCACTTTCCACGAAAGGACTTCTCGATTTCTTCCTCAAGATTCTCCCTTGTGGCTAAGGAGTAGTCACCCTGCATCCGCAGGCACCATCTAAGAACACTGCGGTCTGCTGCACGTCCTTCCTCCGGAATCCGACTGCCCAGCTCGACGAGACCCGGCTTCCCTGGCACCTCTGACCTCTACCCACCTCTACAGCACAGCTGAGAACCGTGGGTGCGACGAGACCTCGAGGGACCGGCCATCGCCAAGACTGCACGACTTCTGCACAGCAAGCCCACCGAGTAATTTCCTGGTGAGTGCTTTGGGGTCCGAGAAGCCCCCACCCTGAGCAGCTCCAGGACCGAAGAGCAGCCCCCCAGCATCTCCACGATCGGCGTGGGGCCCTTCTGCTTTCAGCTGCTCACCGCGTTGTTTGGCTACTAGCCCGCTGGCTTGTGGCCTTCCGAACGACGCCCGACGACAACACTGCTGCTGGTCTGGTTGCTCCAGACTGGCCCTTGCTTCCCTCCATCGGAGAAGTACCCTGGACCCTCCTGGTCCGGCTAAGACGCCATTTTAGGTCCACCGCGTGGGCCTTGCATTTGCCAAGACTTGTTGCCCAATCCTGGGTCCAGCGACGTCGACAGCAAGAACCTTCGTGGGACAGCTCGCACCTCCATCCTGGTCGCCGACAACGCCTCCTGGTCCGAGAGACTGCAGAGCCCAGCAGCGCCCACTCACCTGACTGCGGTGACTTCGCCCGGTGCCATCCTGGTGCCCACTTAATCACTGGCTAGTGATTCAAGAACTTGGTCCCCTCTGCTTTCAGGTTTTCTTCTTCCTTGATCCAGGCTTGGATCCATCGAACTTTCCTTCACTGGTCGCCTGCCAGCAACTTCCTTCTTCCAGGCTCCTGGTCCGGCAACGAGATTCCCGACGTCTTTTCAGACCTATGCAGCTGCAGCCCCTGGGCTAGGTAACTTCGGCACTTCGGTGTCCCAGCATAGCCTCACTATCCTAGGGTCAGGATCCACTGTCGTTTTCTTCCTACCAGGTCGGGTTCGCCCGTGAACACTAACTTTGCCTTTACTAGCTCCCATAGACTTTGTCCCGCATCCCGCGTGAGAGTGCACACTCTGCACCCGAGTCCCCTAGGTCCCCTAGAAGTAATCTAACGATTCTATAGTCAATTCCTAGCGATTCCAAACGCCAATTAGTACTGTACTTACCTGCTAGTAATTTCGCATTCCACTTTTAGAGTATATGGTTTTTCGTGCCCCTCGGGCATTTGTGTATAACGTGCTAACTTAAGTATTTTCATAAAAGCTTTGTTGTGTGCTTAGCACCCTGTCCTCATAAAGAGTACAGGGTTGTTGTGATTCTAATAAATACATTGTTTATTTTCATAACACTTGTGTGGTGTCCTTTCACTGGGTGTTCAAGGGGTAATGTGATGGTAAAACAGCTGGCTTAACACGCCCTCTAGAGTCTTAGCCTTAGACTGCTCGTATCCATGCTACTAGGATAGCTGGTCTATAAGGTTGACTTACAACCAATCATCAATAAGGGTTGTTTGGACTGATATATAGTGATCACTAGAATAGTGAACACTGCACATCAGGCCAACTTCTCACATTGGTGAGCAGCGGTTGGGATTTGAGCTTGCTGTTGTTTTGCCACACATGCCCTAAGAATATCTTGTGAAAGATCACATAAGTACTAAAGGTACATATAACTTAGCTTAGAATACTCTGAGTTCTACTGAACCAGCTGTTGTAGCTCCTAGGGCCTAGCACACCCTAAACTACAACTCTAGCAAGGGATCAGTAGGCAAACATATAGTGTAGGTAAGTGCACCACTTACACCTCACTAGAAAAGCATGTCGACTCAGGGAGACTCTACTGAGACTCCCCTGGTCAGTGATGACCCTCCACAGGTCACTTCAAGATATGCAGCTCTCAGCTTCCAGGAGATGAGACAGATCTGTGTCTCCAGGAAACTGAAGCAGGGGTCTAACCCCACAATTCCCTTTCTGATAGGTCTCTTAGAGACATATGATGCCAGAAAGATTTCTCAGTTACATGAGAATATGCCAGCCTTAGAGGGAACCTCTGGGGATCCAGACCTCCCCAACACTGATACTGCAGTTGAGGAGGAGGAGGGTCAGGAGGAACTCTCTGGGGATGAGGTAGACAAAGGTCTTGAGGTAGTCAGAAGGCTAACCAGGGCCAACTTAGACTTACTTGGGCTGGGATCTGGGGGACCCCCAGTACTAACCCGAAGTGGGCCTAACCTTGGAGTTAGGAGAGATAGATCTCTTTCTAGGGACTCCAATAGATCTCTGCACTCTAATGCCTCTTCTCAGGGGAGAAGGAATCCTCCACAGAGGAGATTTACTTCCCCTCAGAGAAGGGAGCATGAAGCTAGGATGAGACAAGCTGAACTAAGGATTGAAAGGGAAGAAATTGCCCTGGCCAAAGAGAAGCTTGCCCTGGCAAGAGACCAGCAGATGAGTGGGTTAGCTCCCACTGGTGGCAGCAATCTCCCAAGAGATAGAGAGAAGGGTTTAGATACTAAACACCTGACTAAAATAGTGCCCCCCTTTAAGCAAGGGGATGACATCCAGAAATGGATGGCTGCTCTGGAGAGGGCCTGCACTGTGCAGTGCATTCCCCAGAGTCAGTGGGCAGCTATACTGTGGCTCTCCTTTGATGGCAAAGGTAGAGATAAGCTCCTCACTACTAGAGTTGAGGATGCTAACAATTACCAGGTCCTGAAAAATGCACTGGTTGATGGGTTTGGCTTAACCACTGAGCAGTACAGGTTGCTGTTCAGGGATACCCAGAAAACTCAGTCTCAGGACTGGTCTGACTTTGTTGATTGTGCCACTAAGGCTTTGGAAGGCTGGCTACTGGGTAGCAAGGTTACTGACTTCACAGGATTGTATAATCTTATTATGAGAGAGCAAGTCTTAAATAATTGTCAGAACCAGTTATTACACCAGCACCTGGTAGACTCTGATCTGACCTCTCCACAAGAATTGGGTAAGAGGGCAGACAAATGGGTCAGAACCAGGATTAGGCCCAAGAACCAAGGTGGTGACCAGAAAAAGGAATCAACCAAGCCTCAAGAGAAGGGTGGGAATAAATCTACAGATCAAACCACATCAGGGCCCCAAAAATCCTCTGAGGGGGGTGGGTCCCAGAATCCTTCCAACAACCAGAAGAAACCTTATTGTTATCCCTGTAAACAGGTGGGTCATTTAAAAACTGACAGCAGTTGCCCAAAGAATAACAATAAGGAAAACATACCCCCAAGTAACATTCCCAAACCTCCTGTTACTACTAGTAGTAATCCCCCAGGTGGTGGGAGTACCCCCAAGAATTTGGGTGCATTTACTTTGGGAGTTCCTGGGGACTCTGGCCTAACCAGGTCCCCAAACTTAGATACTCTTGTCTGTGAGACTGGCATGGGGTTTGCCAACTTCACAACTTGTCCCAACACTTTGGGCAAGTACAGACAGGAGCCCCTCATCAATGGTATAAAAGTTGAGGCCTATAGAGACACAGGGGCTAGCATCACTATGGTGACTGAGAGTCTAGTCCCCTCAAGGCAACTTTTACCTGGTGCCACATACCAGGTGACCAATATTGATGGAGTACAGAGAGATCATCCCATGGCAGTGGTCAATCTCAGCTGGGGAGGTGTCACTGGCCACAAGAGAGTGGCAGTGTCACCAAACTTGCCTGTAGATTGCCTACTGGGGAATGATTTAGAGCTCTCAGCCTGGGCTGAAGTAGAGCAAGAAACCCATTCTAAAATGGTAAATACCCATGGTAAGGTTAGTGGGGCAGTAATAGCCACAGCCCCAGTCCAAGATGTCCTCCCTGAACAGGTCAGGAGGGTTGTGCCAGTCACAACCCAATCTCAGACAACTTCCTTCCCAGAACAGGTTGTCAAGGCTGTCATGGTAACAGCCCACACCCAAACCGAGCCCCCTCCTGAAAAGGTTGGGAGAGTTGTGATGGCCACAGCTCAAACTCAGACAGATGATAGTGTTGTGAAGCCTGAAACTATGGATCACTCCACTCAGACAGAGAGCATTGAGGAGGAAGAGAAATCTCCCTCCCACCAGACTTTAGGAAAAGATCAGCCTCCTCAGGGAACTGATCTGACCCCTTGTGAAGAAACTGCCACAGAGGTAGTCAGGCCTAGCCTGGCAGAACCCCTGATGTCAGTGGACCCTTCCAAGATGGGACCCAGTCGGGAGCAGGTAACCTGCCCCTCTCGACCCTGCCTCAGTCAGCCCAGGGCTGTAGAGGTCAGGGAGGCCAGTGGTGGACCCCAAAGGGCCCCCTGTCCAAAAGAATTCCCCAATCAGCAGATTAAGGGCACTGAAGCTAGTAGTCCTAGCCAAGTGAAAATAAAACCAACTCCTGAGGGATCCCCCTTAAATTTAGTTAGGGACCTCCCACAGATGGACACTGTTGGGCACAGCCAAACCTGGGACCTGAGGGCCCCAAACCTGACCTGTCCCTCCAGTAAGCCAAACAGAGGGACCCAACCTCCAGCTGTAGGTAGGCAGAGGTTGACCCTGAGAGCCCAAAACAACTCAGTCTTGGAAAGAAAGGCCTCTATGGTGGAAAATGATTGGAGGAAGCTGAGCCCAAAATTAGTGGAGCCTCACTTCAGTACTCCATTTCAGCACCAGCCTTTTACTTTGCCAAAACACACCACAGGTAGAGATTCCCTATGGTGGAGACCCTCAGACACCCTTAGGGTGAGGGATTGCTTAGTGGACCATGAGATAGGGGGTAACCATGCCAGTGCTGGTACTTCCTTATATGGCCACTCAGGCAATATAGGCTTACCTGGCAAGGCTAGCCTTATCTCCTTTCGTTTGGGGGGGGGTTATGTAGGAAGGTAGATCCCTGACTATGGTTGCCCCCAACTTTTTGCCTGGTGTTTTGCTGGTTTTCTGACTTAGTTGACCTGGGACCCTGCTATTCAGGACCCCAGGCCTACTGCTCTTTCTGTAAAATGGATTCCATGTACCTTAGGTACATATCTAAATTGGATACTGAGTCACCTTATCAGACCCTGTACAGTGTACCTTAGGTACCCAGGGCATAGGTGTACCCAGGGCCTACCAGGGGCTGCAGCATGTATTATGCCACCCCTGGCTGGCCATCCAAATCTGACACAACTGGCTGCTTGACAGCTGGGGCAAGGTGGTGTAATCACCCTTTGCTTTAGATATAGTATACCTATATCTAACCCTAAAATGGACACACAGATCTCCTATCAGTCACTCCTATGGCAGGCCTTAACAATCCTGAAGGCAGAGTGCTTGGAATCGTGTGAGATGGTACTCTGGCATGAGCTGAGCCTGTCTGCGGCTTTCGGGATCCATCCCTTAGCCGTTTCCATGATATCGCATACCATATACTCTTAAGTGCATTACAATCCTCGCGGTTAGATGCCAACTCTGGTATCGCTTTATCAAAACATGTCGAGTAAGGTGTCATACGAATTGGAATACTAACCCCTCGCCAATTCTGGCGACGGGGTTAGCATTCCACCCTTCTAGAGGGACACGACATGTATGTAACCCCTAACCCCGGTTAAAATCAGACAGAGCCTTAGCATCCACAAAATGGATGCTGCCACCGAGACACAAGTCTGCCCTCCTGCTGCTGGGAGTCCTCCCAGAGCAGGAGATAAGGACAAAGGGTTTCCTGCCAGGGGCGGTGCCAGCACCGTCCCAGACAGGGTTTTGTGTATTGTAGGTAGGCAGGGCTTTAGAGGAAGGTGACTGCACGTGGCACCCCGGTGCTCACTGTGCATAGGCTGGCTGGAACCAGTTCCAGGGACACTCCAGACCCTGTGCTGGGGAAAAGCCCGTCAAGGAAGTGGGTGTAACCACCCCCCTCCTGGTCCCACCCCTAGGGCAGGACTTAGTCGCGTGCCAGCCCCCTTTTCCAAGATAAAGGTAGAGACTGGCCCCCTTCCAAATCAGATCATCTTTGGAATCAAGATACCACTTTCCACGAAAGGACTTCACGATTTCTTCCTCAAGATTCTCCCTTGTGGCTAAGGAGTAGTCACCCTGCATCCGCAGGCACCATCTAAGAACACTGCGGTCTGCTGCACGTCCTTCCTCCGGAATCCGACTGCCCAGCTCGACGAGACCCGGCTTCCCTGGCACCTCTGACCTCTACCCACCTCTACAGCACAGCTGAGAACCGTGGGTGCGACGAGACCTCGAGGGACCGGCCATCGCCAAGACTGCACGACTTCTGCACAGCAAGCCCACCGAGTAATTTCCTGGTGAGTGCTTTGGGGTCCGAGAAGCCCCCACCCTGAGCAGCTCCAGCACCGAAGAGCAGCCCCCCAGCATCTCCACGATCGGCGTGGGGCCCTTCTGCTTTCAGCTGCTCACCGCGTTGTTTGGCTACTAGCCCGCTGGCTTGTGGCCTTCCGAACGACGCCCGACGACAACACTGCTGCTGGTCTGGTTGCTCCAGACTGGCCCTTGCTTCCCTCCATCGGAGAAGTACCCTGGACCCTCCTGGTCCGGCTAAGACGCCATTTTAGGTCCACCGCGTGGGCCTTGCATTTGCCAAGACTTGTTGCCCAATCCTGGGTCCAGCGACGTCGACAGCAAGAACCTTCGTGGGACAGCTCGCACCTCCATCCTGGTCGCCGACAACGCCTCCTGGTCCGAGAGACTGCAGAGCCCAGCAGCGCCCACTCACCTAACTGCGGTGACTTCGCCCGGTGCCATCCTGGTGCCCACTTAATCACTGGCTAGTGATTCAAGAACTTGGTCCCCTCTGCTTTCAGGTTTTCTTCTTCCTTCATCCAGGCTTGGATTCATCGAACTTTCCTTCACTGGTCGCCTGCCAGCAACTTCCTTCTTCCAGGCTCCTGGTCCGGCAACGAGATTCCCGACGTCTTTTCAGACCTATGCAGCTGCAGCCCCTGGGCTAGGTAACTTCGGCACTTCGGTGTCCCAGCATAGCCTCACTATCCTAGGGTCAGGATCCACTGTCGTTTTCTTCCTACCAGGTCGGGTTCGCCCGTGAACACTAACTTTGCCTTTACTAGCTCCCATAGACTTTGTCCCGCATCCCGCGTGAGAGTGCACACTCTGCACCCGAGTCCCCTAGGTCCCCTAGAAGTAATCTAACGATTCTATAGTCAAGTCCTAGCGATTCCAAAGCCTATTAGTACTGTACTTACCTGCTAGTAATTTCGCATTCCACTTTTAGAGTATATGGTTTTTCGTGCCCCTCGGGCATTTGTGTATAACGTGCTAACTTAAGTATTTTCATAAGAGCTTTGTTGTGTGCTTAGCACCCTGTCCTCATAAAGAGTACAGGGTTGTTGTGATTCTAATAAATACATTGTTTATTTTCATAACACTTGTGTGGTGTCCTTTCACTGGGTGTTCAAGGGGTAATGTGATGGTAAAACAGCTGGCTTAACACGCCCTCTAGAGTCTTAGCCTTAGACTGCTCTTATCCATGCTACTAGGATAGCTGGTCTATAAGGTTGACTTACAACCAATCATCAATAAGGGTTGTTTGGACTGATATATAGTGATCACTAGAATAGTGAACACTGCACATCAGGCCAACTTCTCACACAAGGGATGAACTAAGTACTAGAATGATGTTACAGCAACATCTCAATGACTTTAGGAATACAGATCTGGACTCAGATTAGCATGAGGATAGATTAATTGCCTATGTAAGGGCAAAAGGAGGGTTTGTGGTTCTGAAACTTCTGGACTCGGGTAATTATTCTGGACTCGAGAATAAAAACGTTGTCGTAACATGACGAATTTAGTATCAAAAGACCGAGAATGACGAGTACACCATGTACAAGCATTTTCAGCATACTCGAGTGACGATTTCACCTCAAAATCGCCATTTTCGTTCAGAACCCTTGGCTTCCATTTTATGTATGGAAGCCATTTTGTAAGTTGCCCTTTACATAGGCTTATAAATGCAGCTAGATTCGATTCCATAAGGACACGTACACCTTGATTGACTTTTCTTTGACCTAGGCAGGCTGGGCAAGCTGAAACCATTGCCCCAGGCCGAACCTGTTAGGTCAGTTCCTCTCCCAGTGGCCGAACAAGATAGCATCAAGGCTCAACAGGCCATAAAACCTTTTCAGCACACACACACCTTCCGTATCTTGCTCACATCTGTCTCTGCTCTTTTTGCTTCACTTGCTTTATGATGGGGAGGTGCCCATTTTATTGGGGGTCCACCGATATCTGATGGAAATACTGGACCTTGCCGGGTAATTTATTAAGGGCTGGACGAAGTGAAATATGGACATGTCATCATGACTCTGCTTTTTCTTTGTAAACTAAGAATGTGATTAGTGTACTGTAAATTCGAAGAATGTTTGCCTAAAGCACAATATTCTGTATGAAAAGAGAAGCCTGGCTTTGTGAATTCGAGCAGTCTCCTGAGAATATACTTCCCGTGTGTTGTACTTCTAGGACGCTTGTTACCTTGGTTGCAGCCAATAAAATCGATCCTTGACTTCACCTAGAAGACTCTGAGTTTCTGTGGTCTGAATCAGGAAAGTAGCCGAGGTCTTTGGGTGTACCCTGGCACCGCTGGGTTACCGGATCAGTACCGGTTCTGAAAAACCCAGTACCTCAACCCAAGGGGTAACTGGCAGGTACTCACCAGATAAACCCACTTTTCTCATCATCGGCGGTTACTTTGTCGTAAAGAAAAATAAGAAGAAAGTGTCCAAACAAAATATGTGAAAGTGATAGAGTGACCACCAGAGTCCACTCAATGATAGTGACGGAGTGTGATTAAAATTGACACTCACACCTTTCTCACAGTTACTTGATTATTTACTAGGAGTGAACTGTCAAATTAAAAATGTGTAATGGTAGCTATTCATGCATACCAATTTTCACATGCCAACATGTTTCATTGCCTACTTTCTTTGGCAATTTCTTCAGGGCAAGTCACCTCGTCACAGTACCCCAGTTGGACACACCGTTCTATAAGGACCTCGCACAGCTTGTGTCTTTTATACCAGCTTGCGAGGGGATACTTGAGTCATCCAAAAAACTCCTTTTGTGAGTCTTCCTTGTCAATTGACCTTTCCTTCATGATGTCAATCGGTAAAAGCCTCATGGAGCGCAGCGTCTCGTCCTGGGGTGCTGTGACGAGGTGACTTGCCCTGAAGAAATTGCCAAAGACAGTAGGCAATGAAACATGTTGGCATGTGAAAATTGGTATGCATGAATAGCTACCATTACACATTTTTTATTTGACAGTTCCCTCCTAGTAAATAATAAAGTAACTGTGAGAAAGGTGTGCCTGTCAATTTTAATCACACTCCGTCACTATCATTGAGTGGACTCTGCTGGTCACTATATCACTTTCACATATTTTGTTTGGACACTTTCTTCTTCTTTTTCTTTACGACAAAGTAACCGCCGATGATGAGAAAAGTGGGTTTATCTGGTGAATACCTGCCAGTTACCCCTTGGGTTGTTCGCCTGTGAGGGGTTACTTTGTCGCTCCACACTTTTTTCACGAATAGGTGGGAGTTTTGCTTATCAAGCAGTTTTTTGATGCACTGGATATATTGTAAAGTATTGTAATTCAGGCATCGCCATTTCTTTTGGTGGACTGTCAGTGGATTAAGGGCAATTGTTTTAAATAAAAGGCAAGAGAGCGTTACAAATAAACCACGAAAATAAAAGATGGTTTGTTGTGACTTGATAGGAATGTGATATGTACACTTCGAAGAATATATAGCCAAAGCAACTATCTGACTCTTATGTGAAAATATTGTTGCCTTAAGAGAATGGGGTTTTTTGTATTTTTTTTGTATTGTTTACCATTTTAGTTAGCCATGTGCTTCTCCCTCTTCACTGCTGCCTGCCCTTGTATTTCGCTTGAGTCATCAACTATAATTAACTCCTTCAGCATTGAGCAAGAGCAATGTATGATCAGAAAGGCCTGTAGCTGCCAGAATGCATCTGTCTTAGTGAATATCTGTCAGGCTATTCCAACTGATGTAAGGGTTTTTGTTACTCCTCCCACTCAGTAACATTTATTTATTGCATGATTTAAAAGAAAACCTTTGCAAAGTACAAAAGATAAAAAAAGATACAATTGTGACACTTGTTAAAATATTAATAGATTATAACACTTGGTAGGTTTGGTAAAATGGAACCCCAGTTCCAATAATACAAAGTACCCAGCCCCCTCATGTCCGAGCTCTCTTGTGGGTGCACTGATCCCTGGGTGCCTATGGGAACAATCCCATCAGGGCAATTGTGGTCGTGGCAAAGATTGTGTTTTAAGTCCCAAAGTTGTCCAGCCTGTGCGCCCTTCCCTTTTTAATATCAGTCTTATTTTGGTGTTTCCGACAGTTACGTATCCTGCTATTATAGAGTACCGTGGATCTGCACCTCTAGCTGAGGTTGGGGTAGACATCTCCCCTCCCCTGATTTTTTTGCTATACGGTCCAAAAACTTCACCAGGGCACAGTTTAAATGTGTGTTCCGTGGGTCAAAGCAAGCCAAAACTGCAGATCTGCACGATCTAACTTCCTTCTCGTTCCAGGCACTCCGTAGAAGGGTCCTTCTTTCTTTCAAGAGACTTGGGCACAGGCACAGAACGTGAGTTATGTCTTCCCTATGGTTGCCACAAAATCAACATTGTTCCTGGGCTTGAATTCTTTTCCATTTGGGAAGATGGCACGACAAGTTGATTACCCCCAATCTTAGTATTAAGAACCAAAGTTTGGTATGTGTGTTGAAAGGACAAGTTAAGTAACTCTGAGGTGTCAGCTGGTCATACGATGTGAGCGTCATCCAACCATGGCTTCTTCTTGCAAGGCTTGCCTTGTCTTCCATAGAGGAGAGCTTTTTTGCACTTATTTTTGCTAGCCTTTTAAACTCATTTTGGCTAACGTGTAGGTCCCAGACTTCACTCAGGCCTAAGGTTTCTAGCCCGCTTGACAAGTTGCCATGCCCTGCTAGCCATCGTTTTGTATTCAAATTGGACCATAGGTGTTCCGCTAGGCTGCCCTCTTTCGATGACCTCAGCTTGTGGCAACACGTTAGAAAATTCATCATTCTGCCCAGCGATTGTTTGCAAAATTCCCAGTTCCAGCCTAATTTGTGCCGGTGACGTAAAGGATGGTAGCTGGAAGACTGTTCTAAAGATCTTAACTATAATTTTATCTAGTTGGTTGCTGTCCAGTCCTTCTAGCGCCTCGCTTCCATATGTTAGGGTTCGAATGACTTTTGCCTGTGCAAGCTGAAGTGTTGGAGCGAATGTTGGGCCAAATAGTTTCTTGTGGATAGATCTGAGGGCAAAAGCTAGCGCTGTTCCTTTCTTTTTTTGCTCTTCCAGATAGCTTCTGTATCTACCATGGTTATCAAAGAAGACTCTTAAATACTTATGGCTTTTAGATTCTATGATGCTTTCCGAGTTTAGGACCCATGCCTACTTCTTTGGTCTTCCCGGGCGAACCGTCAAAATTTTTGTTTTCTTATTATTTATCTGGAGCTCATTTTTGTTTGAGTAAGCGGTAGTTGCGTCCATGAACCTTTGTAAACCTATCTTTGTGTTGCTTAGGAGGACCACGTCATCGGCGTATAAAAGGTTTGACAACTGTAGGCTGCCCAGTTTGGGAGCATGAGCGTTAACTGTGTTTAGGGCTTCTGGGAGATCCGATAGAAATAAGTTAAAAAGTGAGGGGGCCAAGACGCATCCTTGTTTGTGACCTTTTGATGTAAAAATTGGTTGTGACAGTCTGGAACCGTTGCCAGTCTTTATCCTGACACATGTGTCCTGGTGCAGTAACTCTAGGGCTCTTAGTAAACCATTTGGGATGTTCAGTGCGAAGAGCTTCTGCCATAATTTAGCCCTATTGACCTTGTCGAACGCTGAACTATAATCTATAAATCCCATATAAAACGGCCTGGTACTAGACTCCGCCTGGTCTATCAGAAACGAGAGAGTCATGAGGTTAACCACAGTGCCAGTTTCACTCGTGAATCCAGTTTGATTTGGAGGGATTATTGAATGTTCCTCTGCCCATTCCCGCAATGAGTTCAGCAGGATCCCTGCAAAGTACTTTGCTTCATTATCTATGAGAGCGACCAACCGATAGTTCCCTGGGGATTTTTTGTCCTCACCTTTGAATATTGGAACGAGAATTGATCCTTGGCAGGAGGGTGGAATGATGCTCTGTACTAAGATGGAGGTAAAAAGTCGGCCTAGCTTGGAGGCCCAGAAGGCCGGATACTCCCTAAACAAGGCCGGAGGAATACCACCTGGTCCTGGGGCCCCATCTTTCCGACCCTTTTTTACAGCCTTTCAATTTGGTCCTCTGGGACTTCGCTGTGCTCGGTGCTGTTTTCCTGATCTTGTCCCTCTGTTTCCTTTTTAGTTGTAGGATTTTTGTGGAAAAGCTCTTCCATTGTTAGCCCTTTAATAAAGCGGTCTGGAGGTGAGATCAACTCTGTCAGAGCGTTGGTGCCCTTTTTGCCAATGATCTGATTCGGGAGTGATCTTGTTGGTCGTTAAAGTGGCTGTGCAGGAAGGAATGCCACTCTGACTCCACTATGTTTGATGAGGCGACTTTCGGGGCTCGGCCCCCAAGGCTATTTATGGTGCGCCAGAACCCCGCAGAGTTATTTGATCTTATATCTTGAAATAGTTTGGCCCAAAAGAGGTTCAAGTGAGCCCTTCGATGTTCTCTCTTTGCTTTCTTTAGAAGGCGGCAAGCTTCTCTTAATCTGGTTATGATCAATGTGTCCATTGGCTTGGTTTTTAATTTCCTCCATAGCCAATTCATGCTACTTTTTGCCGATTGTATCACTGGATTCCAGGAGATCGACTGTTGGGGACCATCATTTTTGCGTGCCTAATTGGCTTTGAGTGTCTGGCTGTCAACTTGCTTACAAAGCTTGTCCAGTTTGCAATTTGATCTACAGTTGACCGACAGGTGCTCTCTATCATATATTTTGCTTCCATTGATACGTGCTGTAGGTTGTTGACCGAGCACTTGATACGTTTTAGATTAATCGTATAGCTTTCAGAAGCCAGTGCCCCCACCTCAGCATGTTGCACCAGACTGGTGCTAAGTGAAAATTCCTGAGGACTGTGATCGCTTTCTGGTCGGTTGGCAAGCCGAAACGCAGTTACTTGATTCAAAAAAGAAAGGTTGATGAAGGTGTAGTCAATTCACGATGCGCCAGTATTCGATACAAATGAGAGGCCAGGTGGCTTATCACAAGAGAAGCGCCCATTCAGGGCTCTGAGGTCTAGATGTTCTAAATTTCCTTGTAGGATACGGCCTTTCTGATCCTCCTTGTGCCATCCGGGACGTTCCTGCGGTGGTATGGCCCAAACACTTTCCTGTGATTTTATTATCTCATTTTTATGTAGGTCTGACATAAGGCACATGTTAAAGTCTCCAGATAGTATGATGTCTGGGTTCGAACATCCTGTTCTCATTCTTAGCACTGTCGCTGGCAGCTCGTCTAAGAGGGTTTGCCTGGACACAGAATTTGGGCGATGTACACGTTCAATAAGATTATTGTCTTTAGCTGACCTTGGTGGGTGCTAACGGAAATTCCCACAGGCAGGAGGGAATGGGAAGGGCTTGCAAGGTCCCATGATGTAATTGCATTGTTTGTTGATATGTAAACAGCTAGGCCACTACTGCCTCGTCCTGACGATTTTGTTTTGATCGCTGGAGTGTGGTGAGTTTTAAACCCTTCCAAGTGCTGCGGCTCCGCGAGCCATGTCTCTTGTATCATTAGGATCTCAAATGACCGTAAGTAAGAGATCGTGACTTCATCTCCCAGTTTGTTTGATAACCCATTGATGTTCCACGAACAAATCATGAGTGGGCAAACTTCTTGTGCCTTCCAATTGATGTTTTGTCAGCGTAGCAGCCTAGTTGAATTTAAAGATCCCGCTAACCATGACCATGTGCAGGCCTGGCCCAGTCCCCTGTTAGATGTGTGCTGGCCATCTCTTACTTTTAGTTCTTCTGAGTCGGGGTGGGAGTTTTGTCCCTGGCTCCCCTCAGAACCGAGTAGACCTTCTTCTGTTCTGCTCACGGGCGCTCAGTGATTTGGGTTTCCTGCAGAACGTGAGGGTATCCTGGTTCCCTTTTGGAGAGTATGGTGATGCCCCACTGGTTGAAGGTTTCCGAGTGACTTAGAATGTTATGCATTGCCTCTCTCAAGCACAAGGTGACCTTTGTGGCTTCGTTAGTTTGACCCTGGCTTGGTGCTATGAATTCTATTGAAGTGATGTCTTGCGAAGTTACAGCGTTGGACAGGCCAATGGCTTTTATCAGTTTCATGATGTTCCCACGAATTAATATGTCGCAGCTGCCTCTGGACTTATACTCTGGATAGAAAAGCGTGAAGGATGTGACTCCATGAGAAGGGGCATTATCAGCCCCAGGCGATGGCTCAGGTCTTAACACACAGCGGGTTGAGAAAGGACCTGTCAGAAGCCCAAGGGTTTCCTCCTTCATTACTTTGTGCGCTGTTGTGAAAGTCGACCTGTTCAGTACTCTTGAGCTTTTCTGGGATGCACCACGTCCGATTTCCAATTTACCACCTTTGTCCTGCACCAATGTAGATAGATTGCCCTGGTGATCATTGAGCGGGCTGCAAACTTGGGCTTGGTTGAGTGCATTGGTGCTGCCCGGCAGCTCTGTAAGCCTGGTGCGCCTTTGGCCTTCTTCCTTTAGCAGAGACGTGGGGTCCAGGAATGCCAATTGGATGTTAGAAGTTGGCTCAGTTATCCCCCCTTTTCTTGAGTGCTCCTGGTCTACCCCTGCAATTTCCTTTTCCTTCTCAAGAAATAGGGAGCCAGTCTGGTGATTTTTGGCACTGTCGGGTGGAATTGCTTGGGGCTCTGTTTCCTTGGTTGCCTCGTTTATGCTTATTGGGTTGTTTTGCCCGATTGAGTATATTCGTTTGTGAGTGTTAAACAGTGGGTAGAAACTCAGATCTTGCCTAGTACTGTGAATCTTATTGCGGCCTTTAGACTTCCTTTGTCTTTTCCCCTTGCCGTTGGGATCTTCTAAATCTTGATCTAATTGGAATGGTGAGGTAGGCTCTGCCTTGTCTATGGCTGAGGATTTTTGTTGGTCGATCATTGTGCTACCTATGACCAGAGTTGCCAGAGATGGAGACTTGGCCCTGTCTACGGCCCCTCTTTCCCCTAAGTTTGCCATCGTCTTGGCTTCATTTGCAGGGCATATGGCATCTTCTCTGTTTCTCCTCCCACTCTGTTGACTAAGTAGTTTCCAGTTGTCGATATATGTGAAATAGCTATTCTTATGAATACTTGTACCGCCTCTTTTTGAGTCTTCATGCTTACTCAGCTATAAACTGGCCATAAAAGGCCCATGGTTTCTGTACTCCATGGACTACCTCATACAGTGGCCTGAGGGTTCCATATTGACGTAGTCTCCCTCATGAGAGGTTAATAAATCTATCTCTTTAATATTACAGCTTCCTTGCCAATCTCAATTTTGTTAGTCTAAGGACTTAAGTACAAAGAAGGACGGACCCCTGCACTGGTGGGCCCCTGAAAAGGCTCACCCCCACAGACTGAGCTGGAAGGTGTCAATCATGTCTTTTGCAATCGTGTTACTAATGCATGCACACATAGATTAAGCACGCACACAGGATGGACTGGCCCAGGTGCAAGCCTTGCCACTGCTAATAATGACATGGATGTTGCTTCAGTTGAAAACCACATGTCACACTTACACGATGCTAGGCATGATGGATGAAACCAAAGGTCAAAGGTCAGATAAGCGTAGTCAAAAAGCGTTAACAAACACATAACCACTTGTTTCACAGGAAAACAGATGTGTGTACAAAGTCTGAGAATAGGAAAACCACTGAGGAGGTTTCCGCCAATATGAGATGCGAGGGCCATTTGGCCCATATCTATAAGTGCTTTGTTTTCAGGAAATTGTTGTAACTGATGATTTTAATCTACTAATTTGACACGTACATCCTATGCTATTAACTTTTTTCTCTTGTGTTTTGGAGGAATAAATACAGCTTATTCTAAGCTGGGGCAGAGACATTGAGTTCTATCTCCCTTGAGGTGAACTGATCTCTCCTGTAGTGACTGATACTCACTACAGTATTGTAATAAACCCATATTGTATTGTGAACTTGTTATTCTTGGTGTTTTTTTAATAGATATATTTCCCTCTAACAGGTAGCAGGCACTCTGTAAATGAGGTCTCTTCTCTCTTCTAGTCTGCCACTATCCTTTTTTTAATACAAATAACAAACTTGCATGTTCACCAATCAAAAATAATTTCATATTCTCTATACTTATTTCCCTACTAACCCTGTTTGGGTTCCGGAGTAGCGTGCTACCTGCCAAAAAGTGCTTCAACTCGTCATCTGTGGTAGTAAGCACTATATAAATGCAATTACAATTTAAAGTGAGTCTATACTGTGCGACACTGGTGGTTAGTCTGGCCATGGTATGGCCTCGCTCTTCCTCAAGTATTTGAACATGATGATGCTGAACCACCAAGATAGCTTTCCATGTGCAAATGTAACCCATATTTCAACGGCAAGTTCCCCTCAAGTCTCAGAAAGAAGTTAGTATGGTCAAAAGTGGCTAACTTCTTAACCTAACTTAATTGCAAGGACTTAATTTCTCTTCTAATTGATCATTATCATGTTACTCAAATGATTACAAACAAACTCCTAAAATTTGACAGAGAGGCACATTGTGAATTCTGAAACACCACACATAAACAAACTGGAAACTTTATTTTTTGCTAAACTGCAATCCCAATGTAGTGAAATCGAGGTATACTGTCCGGTGCAATCCACCATGTATTGAGCAGGAGAAAAACATTCTTACTTACAATGAGCCAACCCAATGATCTTCACACCTGGGATCAGATCATTGCGACACGCTCATTTTTCGAAAAATCTGAGTCCATCGCTTCTTTGACACCTCTGACAGCGTGTGAGACATTTGTCTCGGAAGCACCGGTGTATAAATCCTCTTCTACTGCGCAGGCGCGTCACCCCGGCACGGCGTCTGACGTGATGACGTCACAATTCGAGTTTAGTGTACCTCGCGCTCCCTTTGACAGCGCCGGTACCGGATGTTTATGTGTAGCTAGAGCAGCTCCAGCGGCGCTCTGACGTCACTGAGACGCGCCTAATTACCGGGACTCCAGGAAGATGCCGAAGGTGGTGTCGCGTTCAGTGGTGTGCTCGGACACCCGGGACCGGGAGGAGTACGACGATGGCGAGAAGCCGCTGCACGTCTATTACTGTCTGTGCGGGCAGATGGTGCTGGTGCTGGGTGAGTGTGGACGCCGGGCTGCTGCCTCGGGGGTCACTTGTGGGGATGACAGGGCAACTTGGTAGGGGAGACACTTTGAAATGTGGGAGGCCAGTGTATAAACGCAGGCTCGGCATCCCAGAGGCCACCGGAACACAGAGACGCAGAGTGATCACGGCTAGGCGGTAATGTGACCCACGTCCTCTGTAATGCTTTCAGCTAATCCAAGATCTTAAGCCAATATCAGTTGTTCACACAATACCTGCTTTATGCTTTTAACCAGAAATGTGGAGCTAATAGTGGAAGAAAGATTGTGCTTAAAAAGCAAAAAGTGGATAAGTGTGGGGCGCTTAAACTAGAGAACTTGCCACCATGCAGTGACCACAGCTTTTCTAGTGCTCAACGTGCGTGTGTGAGTACTTCAGAGTGTATATCTCTACTTGGCTTAATTCATGCACTGTTCTCTGGTTTTGGAACGTAGTTGTAAAGTTAGAGGTGGAGGGCCCTAGGCCCTCATGTTAGGAGCAGCAAATGACCTGACACATACACCAGATGAGGGTAGTAGGAATGGCCCCGAGCACGTGCGCTCGGCCCCTTTTATTGCCAGCGTCATGTGACACCATGACGTCTGTGGTGGGTGGGTGTAAAGTGTAATACAGACACTTGAACACTAGACCGTGTTCAGGCTAGGACACTACATCCCTCCCATTTTTTTAATTGCAAAGACCCACATTCAGAAATCAACCTGTGGGGAAAATAACATGTATCAGGATGCAGTAAAGTTTTCAGCTTCCGCAGTGTCTTTCAATCCGCCGCTGCTTGGAATCACAGATGGTGTTCAACCTGTTGCGGGTAACATCAGTTCACAGTGGCACCGGTTTGTGGTGCTCGATGGAAACAGTCTGTTGATGACTCTGCGACCAAATTGTCCTCACAGTCCTTCTTTTGCTCACTTCCATGGCGACGGGTGCAGTTAGAGTTCTTGTGGTTCGCCGGGGAATGATGCACGATTTCCGGCCTGGGCCTTAGCTTTATTTGTAGTCTGTGTCCTACTTGGCAAAAGGCAGATCCGTTGCAAGGCATCCCTCTCACTAGGATGACCCCTCTCGTCGGTGTTCCCCTGCCACGGGATATCCTTGAGGTCCTCTTCTCGGATTCGCGCTGGGCTGGATGTGTCCACATCAGTTGTTCCTGCGCCGCCGTCAGTGGGGGTATGGAAGAGACGATGTGTCTCACCTCAGATTCCGCAGCCTCGTCCCAAGGTAGCTGTTGGTTTCTGTCTTTGCTTGCGATGTCTTCGCCCTCCCCGGACCTTTCGGATGGGCGTCGGAGGACCGTCTCTTGTCGCGGGGACTGCGTCCCGGAGGCCTCTGCCCCTGGGTCACCACGGCTGGCATGTGTCCAGTGTCCGTGTGACCCCAAAGGTGGATGTCACTAACGGTCTCGCTTGCTCCTCTCCGCAGATCCTGGGTGTGCGGAAACATCGTCTGTCAGCTGGTCTTCTTTGCCACTGGTGTTCTTCCGGCCTCGTGTTCCTCTCACCGTTGTCCTGGCACTTGTCACCTTACTTCTCTTCGGGAGTGAGCGGTCTTCGTCTTCCTGCACTCCTCTCTGTCTTTCCTTAGTTGTTTCCCTGTGAGGACGTTGCTTCGCACTGACTTCTCCTTCTACTCTTAATTGTGGCAACGGGCCACATGGATATGCTTCCTTCTTTTTCACGGTGGCAAACGTGCCACTCAGATCTCTCCTTTTCTTCCTTCCTTTTCACGGTGGCAAACGTGCCACTCAGATCTCTCCTTTTCTTCCTTCCTTTTCACGGTGGCAAACGTGCCACTCAGATCTCTCCTTTTCTTCCTTCCTTTTCACGGTGGCAAACGTGCCACTCAGATCTCTCCTTTTCTTCCTTCCTTTTCGCAGTGGCAGACGTGCCACTCAGATCTCTCTTTTTCTTCCTTCTGCATCGCGACATCACTTGGACCGATCTTGTGTCTTCTCTTCTGACCTGGGTCCTCCATGCAGTGCGCGCACCCTGCATGTGTACCCCTGGTCTTGTCCCCGTCGGGGACACTTTCTCCTTCTTCCTCAGCAGCCAGAGTTGGTGTCGCGAACCTTCTTTTCTTGATGCTTTCTTTTCTTGATGGTTGTTGGTGACGTTCGGGGGTCCATGTTTGTAGACTTGTTCATGGTTGAACGTCCTGGACCGGTCGGTGGTCCACTTCTGCCGATGCCTGGCAGGTTGCTTTCGGTCGTCCTGTCGGACTTTGCGCTACAACAGTTCCTGGGGACCCGTTGTGGGTCAGCACTTGATGGGCGATCACTCTGGGGATCGGCTCCTGGGAGGCGCCATGGATCTGTCGCGGGTCGGCACTTGATGGGCGATCGCTCGCGAAGATTGTTCTGCACGATGGCGTTGCATGCATTCTTCTTTCTGCTTGCGGTGGCTGTGCGTCGCCACGTGGCGCGTTGTTTGCGCACTTACTGTTCAGGGTTCCGGGACGCCTGTTGCAGGACGTTGGGTACTTGCTACTTTGGCTGTCGTCCGGTACGTGATGCCTTGGACCGTTGGCGGGAGTAGTTGATGCTGCGGTGAGCGCCTGTGGCCACAAGGCGTCGCTGCTCTCTCCGTCTTTTGATCGCGGCAGTAGTTTCCCTGGACGTTCTTTTAGTGGTTGGCAGTCGTTTCCTCCAGACGTCAGTGCTTGGATGCTTTGAGAGGCATTGGTGCCTTTTCCCACGTCGCGTTGGAAGTGGCAGCCGCCGACTCCTTGCTGGTGTGTGTGGGTGTCACTGGCGCTGTTGCGCAGTTACTTGCTGCGTGAGGTTGGATGCTTCCTTGCTGCGGGAGTTTAGACGCTTTCGCTGTCACTCGCGCTGTGGAGAACTTGCTTGCTGCGTGAGTTTTCTTGCGTTGTGCAATGCTTGTTTTTGGTTCTTGTGGAGGTAGGTGCACTTTTGCATTTGGCCACTGGGTGGCAGTGTTGCTGGATTTGTTAGCAGCCTGTCTTGTCTTCCCCTGATGTGCACTCTATTGTCACAGTGCACAGGGGGCTGGAGCTGCTGCTGCTGGGAGCTGGTGAGTCTCTTGGGTTTGCATCTCTGTGTTTGCTCACAGGGTGGGGGCACATAGGAGTGCTTGTGCATGTAAGTGAGGCACCGTTACTGTACTGCTCCGTGGCTGTGCACAGGGTAAAAGTCTTCAAAGTTTTCCTGTGTGGCACAGCTTATGGTTGGCGGCGCTGGCCGCTTACAGGCACTTCATTTTCCCTATGGAGCCCAGGAGGTGGAGGCTCCTCTGATCTGCAGCGGCGCTGGCCGCGTGTAGGCGCTTCCTTCTTTCCCCTCCCCGCTCGCTGCAGCCTCGGCAGTCCTCGCGAGGGGGGGGGGGGGTGTTGATGCGTCTCTGCTCTGGCGGGCGGGGGGGGGGCAGTGGAGACGTTTCCCTCGCAGGCAGGGGAACCGCGTCACCCCCTTCACTCCTCGCTGGGTGTGTGCACTTGAGGCAGGCCGCGGGTAGGCTCCGCCGGCTCTGCCTATACAGACGCTGGTACTCCTCCGGCCCTGCAGACTCTGCTCACCGGTCTCCCGCCGCAGCAGCTTCTACTCGCACACGCTGCGCGGCGGAGACCTGCCACTGACATCGCAGACCGCGGGTAGGCTCCGTCGGCTCTGCAGT
This sequence comes from Lissotriton helveticus, assembly GCF_964261635.1. Taxonomy (NCBI): domain Eukaryota; kingdom Metazoa; phylum Chordata; class Amphibia; order Caudata; family Salamandridae; genus Lissotriton; species Lissotriton helveticus. Next base: position 67,345,746 of record NC_136064.1, read on the forward strand.
TCTTTTCCTTTCGGGGTGCCGTCGGCAGGCCGCGGGTGGGCTCCGCTGGCTCTGCAGTTCTTCTTCACTCGGGGGTGCCGTCGGCAGGCCGCGGGTGGGCTCCGCTGGCGCTGCAGAGTCTTTCCTTTGCTGGGGGCTACCGGCGGGCCGCGGGTGGGCTCCGCTGGCGCTGCAGAGTCTTTCCTTTGCTGGGGGCTACCGGCGGGCCGCGGGTGGGCTCCGCTGGCCTGGAACACGTTGCGAGGGGGGTCGGGAGGCGGTTAGCTACTCCGCTCCCTCCCCCTCGTAGTCTATGGTGATTGCGGGTCCGGCCGCACTGTATTTCACGCCGCCATTAGTCTCTGTGCCCCGCCGCTTCCAAGCACACACGCGGCGGGGGCGGGGAACGACTCGGGCAGGCCGCGGGTGGGCTCCGCTGGTCCTGCTTATTTATGGCACAGTTCAGGGCGGGCACTTCGCCCGTGGGGCTCACCTTCGGCCGGCGGGCCAGATGCTTGGTTGCGGTCGTGGCGGGTAGGCTCCGCTCGGCCCGTGCACCTCTCCGGTGGGGGTCTTAAGCCTCGCGGCCGTCGCAGGTGGGCTCTGGGCGGTCCGCTGTTGCTTGGTGGCACTCGGTGGTGGCGGTCGACGCGGGTGGGCTCCGGTCGGCTTGCTGTGGGGCGCCGACGTGCCCACCGGCTTCTCGGCGCGCTGCGCCCAGCTGCAGGGGATGCCCTCTAGGCGGGCAGCTCTCTTCCCCTTTTCCTTGTTGATTTAGCAGTGGGTAGTGGCACGCATGGGCTGCACTACCTGCCTCGTCGCCATTGTAAAGTTGGTGGTGGAGGGCCCTAGGCCCTCATGTTAGGAGCAGCAAATGACCTGACACATACACCAGATGAGGGTAGTAGGAATGGCCCCGAGCACGTGCGCTCGGCCCCTTTTATTGCCAGCGTCATGTGACACCATGACGTCTGTGGTGGGTGGGTGTAAAGTGTAATACAGACACTTGAACACTAGACCGTGTTCAGGCTAGGACACTACAGTAGTGACTGTGTATTTGCTAGTTAGAACATAGTAGTCATGTTATCTTGCCTGAGTTCCTATAGAGCTCTATTGCGATAGTTGGAGTTTGTGTCCATTCACACCACTAGTCAGGGAGGTGCTCTTGTTACAGTAGCGGACTGCAACTCTCTAACTTGAGCTGAGGGAAGCCTAAAACCACTCCATGTATCATTGTAATCGGCATGGCATCAGCACACCCCTAAAGGCTCTTCGCAGCACGTGATTATCATAGCATACGGCGATTCTTGCTGTGCGTTCGCCTCAATCCGCAGCCAGTAGCTGCTAGTTTGCTTGTCAAAGGTATAGTTTGTGTGCTCTAAGAGTAAGCATGTGTGCATGTCCTTGCCAGCCTCTGTGTGTGGCGAATGTACGGATGCCGGTGGGGATTAGATGGGGGTGCATCCCTGGTATATTTATGTAATGTGGTTATCTTGAGCACTCTGCGTTCTCGTAAACACCACTGAAATAATGATATTGTTGGCATATAGTGATCATCAAAGTACTCATTGGAATAATCATGGCCATTTCAATATGCCTTGAAATATTGTCTTTGGCATATTGTGGTCAATACTATAATAGCGCCCATGGCATTTTTGTAGGCATACTTGACGTATCGTGCTCTCCTTGGCATTATGGTGGTCAACCCTGTCTTAAAGGTGGCCTTGACATATTGTGCCACCTTAGTATTATGGTAGCCATCCGTGTAAAATGATGACATATCATGAGTAGTATAGTTACTCCTAGCATGATGAGGGGTACACCATCTTAAGTTGCTACGGCCTTATATTTTAATACACTTCTAACATTCATCTACTACTCACCACGAACTAGCAGTAGATAAATGTAAACCTATCTAATAAATAATACACACATATTAAAAAATTTCATTTTAGAAAAAATAGCCAACATTCATAAGCCTTCGCTCTTACAGTTTCCATGTCAGTTAAGGTTATTACTATTCTGTGTTGCATACTCCGTTCAATTGCTACTGTTTATCAATCTGGAAAGGGTTCTAAAGCAATGTTCACATAATATAAGGTTCATCATTCCACAGAAAGAACGACCGTTTACAAACGGAGGAAGCTCACACTTGCCAATCTACCCAGGATGGGCGTTCCAGCAAATTCACCCCAATAGCAGATCCTTGGATGCTCATAGGGATCGCAAAGCGCCCCAGAGCTGTATACACCGATCTACAGGCCCATGTCAATTCGATAGTCATTTAAGTTTTATTATTCTAGCATTAGAATAAAAAAAAAACTAACCAAGTACAGCTTTTGTGGAAGCGTAGCTATGAGAAAGTCCGTACTATGAAAAAAAGAATTGACTCAGAGCTAAAGTTTTTTTCTTTTTATAATAGCGCCCACAGGAAGTCCAAGGCATTTCAAACTATGTGGACAGATAGCATTGCACAATGACATGATTGGTGAAAAACAAACATTGCACAGTACCACAAGAATCCCATATCCGCCATCAAGCATGATAGTGAAGGGGTGATGATTTGGGTCACCTTTGCAGTTGCAGGAATCGAATGCCGCACAGTCATTAAGTCCACCATGAATTCCACACTATACCACTACATTCTAAAGGAAAATGTGAGTCCATCCTTCAACTGCCAAAGCTCAGTCAAAAGTGGATCATGCCACAGAACAAGGATCCCATATAAACCTGTAAATCTATAAGTGCATGGCTGAAAACAAAGGAATCGTCATTTTGGAATAACAAAGTCTAAAGTCTAGATGTCAGCCCAGTTGAGATGCTGTGGCAGGAGCGGTCCATAAAAACACATTCAAAGATCACTGAGCCTAAGCAGTTTTATTAAGAGCAGAGGGTCAAAATTCCTCCTAGGTGATGTGAGTTATTGCTGAACTCATACAAAAACATTTTACTTTGTTATTACTGGCAGTGGAGGACACACATTGAGGCATCTAACTCTTGTCAGTATCACTGTTTCCTCCTGCCTGAGCATGCTCCGTGGCCAGATCACTCATCTTCCATTCTGAACCTACAGGTTCGATCTGGATGTTCTCCCTAGGCACTCCTGCTTTTTTTCTCTTCACTGCTGCTGCTACTTGGGTATCGAGTTATTGTGTTGTATTGGTTAAAGTCATTGCTATTGCAGTTTTGCTGTGTACTCGTTACATGTTATTCCTGTCACCGTAGTTCTTATCCAGTCTCCCACCCACCCGTTTCTCCCGCCCATGCTCCTCAGCCGGCTGTCCTCCCAGGGCTTTTTTTTGAAGGCCGCTGCACAGTCCCAATGAGCAGCAGCAGACTCTTGTCAGTATCGCCGTTTCCCACTGCCGGACTTTGCTCAGCAGTGTGCCAACTCACCTTCCTTTCTGGACCTACATGTTCTATCCTGAGGTTCTTCCTAGGCTTTCCTGCTCATTTTCACTTCATTGCTGCTGCTACTTGGATATCGTGTTATTGTGCTGTACTGGTTAGTGTTGTTGCTATTGCAGTTTTGCTGTGTACCTGTACTTCTTACTCCTGTCATTGTAGTTCTTGGCCAGTCTCCCACCCCTCCTGTGCCTCAGCCCGCCCCTCTCCCTATTGGCTCGTCCCATCGCTATTTATGGAGGCTGCTGCATGACCATGCTGCCGACATGCCAAAGGCAAGCCCATCTGCGCCCAGCCTGCTCCCAGCGTCAGAAAGCCTGGATCTACTACCGCCCACCACTAGTACAGAGAGGTGCTCTTGGTGCTCAACATCCTCCCCTCAAATAGATCATGTTGCTCCGCCTCACCAGGCTCCTCTAAAATACCTTTCACCTGCCACAACTGATCGTTCTCCTGCAAATCAGTACCTCGCCACCATCGAATACCGTTACATTGTCATCCAAGACCGCCCCATGCCTGTATCGCTGTCTCCTACTCAAGGTCTTTTCCCTCTGCAAACACGACATGGAATTATGGGACACCATCGCCTCCCTTGGCTCAGAAATAGCCTTCCTTATGGAGACCTGGCTCAACGTCTCCTTGGGCCAACATCACCCCATTGCCAAGCATAAGATAGCCTTACTGCCACACATGAGAATGACACCCAAAAGAATCCAAAGGCGACCTGACCTGGCTTGCAGCGGCTATGTTTCCAAGTCCCTGGTTTGGTGGGAAGAAGATTGTTTACAACACATACTTTTATATACATCAAACACCGTTCCTGTGTCCTCCTTTAGGTGTGTCTGCCCACTGTGCTGCTCGGAGATACAGGCTGCATGGTGACGCTGCCCCCACCTCATATCCAGCAGAACTTGTACTTTTTATTAATATGGGATCTAAGCTTCCTTCTTTAATTTTGTGAGCTGAAAAATCCACTTAATTTCTCAACAATTACTAAGGCGCTGTATTGGATTTCTTTGCGGATTTTGTGCCCCTTAGTAACACACAAATGTATTGAGTTGTAATTACAGGCATTGGCATTCTATGTTTACAGTGTACCAGAATCCCTGCTGAGATCTTAGTAATCATGACAACAGGCCAGCGTGGTTCTAAGAAAACATTTCTAATTATTATTCATGTTTGTGCAGTTGTTAGCGCTTTTAACATACTTAACAATTATATATAAGCCACCGCTTCCCGCATCTACTGCTATGCCCTCTCCTTTACCTAATCGACCCTCAGCGTCTGCAGGACACTTTATAACTTTCTTCAAAATAATTTTCCATCTCTTCTTAACTAATCTCTCAGTACTTAATAAAGCTCCACGTGCTACAAGCACATTCACTTTCCCTCTCAAGGTGCCCAACATACAGTGTTTAATTGTAAACAATTAAGTGTCGGGCCCTTATAACAAGGCCACCACAGTTTGCACCACACATTGCCACTCTCAGCATTGCCAATAACACAATGTACACAACTACTAACCATCACACTGCTACAAGTGTGAGAATTCACACTGTTCAAGGCTCTCAAGCGTTAAGAATGGTTTGGGTGGCAGGTATTACTTGTATTAAATGTGTATTAATAACTGTTTTTCTGATCATTATATTTAAATTAGCAGCTGTCCCAAGTGCCTGTCCCTACAATTAATTAAGTTCCGGTCACCTAAAACCACCAGCTCAAATTAAGCACTGCCCAACAAGCAACTATTAGTAGTATTTCAGAAAAAATAGGATCGGAAGTGAGAAAAAGTAAACCCAGGGAAATTAAACAATTTAGGTTAGGTTAGGTTTAGCTGATTTATAGAGCGCAACAGCTGCCACAGCAAAGGGGCGTCCCGGCGCTAAAAGCAATAAAGGCCGCTGACAGCAAAGGGTCCATTGAAGCGGGCAAAAGAGAGGCCACAGACACAGACTGAGGGCATGGACTACCGAACCTAGGGAGATGGAAAAAGATGAGTTTTCAGTGCTTTCCGGAATGACAGGTAGTTATCTAAGCTGCGGATGTGAACAGGAAGAGTGTTCCATAGCTTAGCTGCCAGAATGCGAAAAGAGCGTACACCGGCGCGAGCCCTCCTAACCCGGGGATCAGCTGCAAGGTGTTGACCTGCTGAGGGAAGGTGATGAGAGGGGGCGTAGGTGGAGAGCAGGCCAGCCAGAATGCCAGGAGCAGGGGAGTTCAGGATCCTGAACGCAAAACAGAGAGACTTAAACTCCACCCGTTTAACCACTGGCAGCCAGTGAAGATGACGGATAGCGGTGGAGGTGGAGCAACGACGAGGCCGGCCTAAAAGAGTTTTGGCGGTCACATTTTGGACTCTCAGTTATCTCACAATCTCCGTCTTGTTGGCCCTCAAGTATAGCAAGCTGACATTGTCCAGTTGCGACAGCACGGATACCTGGACAATCAACTGTCGGATGGAAGGGTAAAAAAAAACAAGGATGGGTTTAAGCCCGCGCAGGATGCCAAACCATGTCGCCACCACCTTCTTAGTCTGGGTTTGGAAACTCAAGGCCGAGTCCACCCAGACCCCAAGGTTCTTCACCACCTGTATGGGTGTGGGTGCGGGGCCCAAGGTGGTGTGCCACCACTGGTTGCTCCACAGCTCCCAATCTTTCCCGACCAGCAAAACCTCAGACTTGCCGGCGTTGAGCTGACAGTTGGCCGTCATCCACCCTGCAACGTCCACAAGACTGCTCCGGAATTTTGCAGCGTCGTTCAAACAGTCATCGGAGAGGGTGACAACTAATTGTGTGTCATATTACACTATAGTCAACCCTCTCCTCTTGATTACGTCAGCTAGGGGCTGAACATATAGGTTGAAGAGCGTAGGACTTAACACAGAGCCCTGCGGCACTCCCTGTTTGATAGTATGGAATCTAGAGATGAAAGGGGGGGCCACCACCTGAAAGGACCTCTCTGAAAGAAAGGAGATAAACCAATCCCGGGCCAGCCTCCTTCAACCTCTGTATCAAAATCTGGTGAGAGATCGTATCACTAAGATCTAATAGGATTAGTGCCAAAGTGCGTCCCTCATCCAGTGCTGCTCTTAGGTGTTCAGTCGCAGCTAGGAGGGTAGACTCTGTGCTCAGACCCGGGCGAAACCCGCACTGGGAGGAGTCCAGTATGTTGTTATCCTCCAAGTAGCCTGACAAGATGGAGTTGACATAGGTTTTGGAGATCTTAGAGGCCCAGGGAAGTAAGGAAATTGGGCGAAAGTTCTCCGGTTTAGCTGGATCGAGGGTGGGCTTCTTTAATAGTGGCATTACCCTGGCCTGCTTCCATAACCTGGGAACCTTGGCCATTGATCGAGACATGTTGACAACCACTACACTATTAAACACTACATTTATTATATTCTCCCAAATCCTAATATTACGAGCTCAACATTATTTAGTCAAAACGAAACTTGACTTTACTCTTCTTACTTTTCCTCCGTTAAACCTCATACTGCTCTTCAACTCCTCTCTCTCATTCCTTATACCACTCTTCAACTCCTCACTCTCATTCCTTATACTACTCCTCGCCCTCCTTCCATATCTGACGGTACTCTTCTCCTCACTCTCTTTCCTTATACCTCACTCTACTCTTCTCTTCACTCTACATCTTTATACCTCACACTACTTGTAAACTTGGGGATTTGTAAAGCGCAATTGTTGCCCGAGGGCGTCCAAGCGCTGGGATAGCCGTGACCTACAGAGAACAAGGAGGGAGGAACAGCAGTTAGCAAGCAGATGTGAATAAATAGGTCTTTAGTTGCTTGCGGAACATAGTGAGGTTCTGAGTGGCTCTGAGATGGAGTGGCAGAGTGTTCCAAGCCTTGGAAGCGTTGTAAGTGAACGTCCTTCCACCAGTTCTAGCTCTTTTTATTCTTGGAACCACTGCTAAGAGAGTCTGGCTGGAACGAAGACTTCGGTTTGGGATGTAGTGGGTGACCAGATCACGGGCGATGATGGGTCCCGTGTCCCAGAAGGCTTGGTGGGCTATGCATAGCGCTTTGAACAGAACTCTCTGCCGAACCGGTAGCCAGTGAAGGCTAGTTAGTCCGGTCCTCACTGAGTGTCTGCGAGGGATTTTGAGTAGAAGGCGAGCTGCACAGTTCTGTACAGTCTGTAGCCTGCGAAGGGTATATCCTGGTGCGCCCAGATACAGTATGTTGTTAGAATCAAGGCGTGAGTGAATGAGACCCTGAATGGCTGCCCGTTTGGCTTCCATAGGAAGAAGAGGAAACATTTTATTTAGCACTCTCATAATGCCAAAACAGGTGGCTGAAAGTTTTGTGGCTTGGACATTGAAAGATAGAGAACTGTCCAGCCACACTCCGAGGCTTTTGATGGTACTTTTGGGGGTGGGGGGGTCCTAGGCATGGTGGCCATAGGGAGGGGGAAAATGTCGGCTCTGAGGGTCCTAAGAGCATCAGCTCAGTTTTGTCTCCGTTCAGTTTCAGGGATGATGACGACATCCAGTTCCTCACTTCCTCCAGGCATTCTCTGAGCCCACCTGGCGCAGTTCGGGGTGCCTCTTGCGCCAGTGAGACCACCAGCTGCGTGTCGTCCGCATATGAGATGATCTTAACTCCAAATGGGCAGACGACACTAGCCAGCGGTCTCATATATAGGTTGAATAAAGCAGGGCTCAGAGAGGAGCCCTGAGGAACTCCACAATTTAGAGGTCTGCTGAAGGAAACGGAGTCGCCATCAAAAACCCTGAAAGATCTGTTCCCCAGAAAGGATTCAAACCATGCCCAGGCTTTATCCTTAATCCCCACACAGGACAGACGGCTCAGTAAGGTGACATGACTGACCGTGTCAAATGCCGCGCTTAGGTCAAGGAGGATCACTGCCACTGATCCTCCCTGATCCAAGATTTTCCTCGTTTCCTCTATGACCATGAGGAGGGCGGTCTCTGTCCCGTGCTTAGGTCTGAAACCCTTCTGAGTAGGATCCAGTATGTGATGATCTTCTAGAAAGTTCACTAACTGTTGGTTCACATATTTCTCCAAAACCTTGCTCAACCAGGGGAGCAGAGAAATAGGGCGATAGTTAGCCAGGTCAGACGGGTCTAGATTGGGTTTCTTGATTAATGACCTAACCATGGCTTGCTTCCAGACGGTTGGAACAGTGCCAGAGGAGATGGAAGAGTTTAGTACCTCTCTGATGACGGGCAGGGTGGTATGGGATGCTGCCATGAGGATGTCAGGAGGGGCAGGATCGGCCGGAGAACCTGATTTGACACTGAGGGCTAGTGATTCTAAAGTGGAGGGGTTTAATGGGGGAAAATGGGTTAAGCTGTATGGAATGGGGTGGTGTAGCGGGCTAGGGAAATTATTAGGTTGATTAGATGAGCCACTGTTTGGGGAAGAAAAAGTTGAATTGATTTTGTTAATTTTCTGATAAAAGAACTCGGCAATGTCATTACATTGGGTGACAGATTTCTGGACATGCATCGCAGGGGACGGGTTCGTTAACTTTTTAATGATCTGGAAGATCTTTTTGGGTTTAGATTTCGCCTTCAGGATTTTGTCGGCGAAATACGTCGACTGAGCTGCTTTTATTTGGGTTTTATACTCGTTGATGGTTTCACGGTACCGGTTTTTGTTATCTGCCGAATTGTCTAAACGCCAGCGTCTTTCCGCCCTTCTACACAGACGTTTTTTCTCCCTAAGAGATTGGGTATACCAAGGGGCAGTTTTGTGGGGTCGCTTCAATACAGTCTTGCTCATTGGGAGAGTAGAGTCAAGGGTGTGAGTGATCCAGTTGGTATAGGCCTGGTTTGCTAGAGCAGGATCTTCCTGTATCTCTGGTTGTGAGCTAGCAAGTTTAATGCACCACTTGTCAACCTCAAGGCGCGGCCAAGCTCGCCTGAGTTTGGTGGTGGGGGCGGATGGAGAAATTTTAGGCGTAGTCCATTTGAAGGGGATTAAAAAGTGGTCGGTCCAGGGTAAGGAAATGCCTGGGTCCACTGTGATATCAGGACAGTTCGAGAAAATTGGATCCAATAAGTGGCCTTTTACGTGAGTAGGGGAGGGGACAAGTTGGGTGAGTTGTAGAGCTGCTAGATCCTCTAATAGGATGGCAGCTGTGTGGTCCAAGGGGGAGTCAAAATGGAGGTTCAAGTCACCTAACACGGTGAAGTTGGAAGAGGTACTGACTCTGTTTGCCGCATTGGATGGCAGTGTTTCAAGAAACTGCTTTGGGGGGCCGGGCGGGCGGTAGATGAGGGTACCTGAAAAGCAGATGTTGGGAGAGAGGTTGATGTTGAAACCCATGCTCTCGCAGTCCGAGATAATCTCAGAAGAGAGTCGACAGTGATATTGTTCCCTATGGATGATAGCAAGGCCTCCTCCTCTCCCTTTTGGCCGGTCTTGCCGTGTGATTTGGTAGCCAGTAGGGAGGGTCTCTACTATCGCCGGGTTAGAATCACTGGTAAGCCAGGTTTCCGTAAGGAACAATATATCCGGGGTATATTCCTCTATCAATAAGGCCATTTCGGCGCTATGCTTGGGCAGTGAGCGGCAATTTAGCAAGAGCATATAGAAGTCATGTGTGGTCGTTGTGCACAGGTTAGATTTGAGAGGTGCAAAACAAGTAGGGCAGGTTGACGATAAGTCCATGGCTTGAAGGGAGTGCCGAGAGCAAGTGTTGGTGGGGGGCCTTAGCTTGTAAAGGGTTGCCGGCGTGTAGCATCTGCGTGATGACGGCTGGGATGCAGGGCCCGGACTCGGCGCGGACGAGCGCAGACGAGCTTGCCTTATGCGCGCCTTCGGCGCGCATTCGTCGCGCCCGCTGCGCTCGTCCTCTGCGCTTCGGCCCATGCACATGTTTGTAGCAAGGGGGCAGTGAGGGGGGGTGTGGCCTCGAGTGGGCGTGTCCCCGTCCTGTCATGAGGGATCCAGCTGGTGGAACCGGCGATTTCGCCCTACCCAGCGCTCGTTTTTGTGCTAGAATCGGTGCCTGTGCACAGAAATCGTGCAGCAGACAAGTGAGTAAATTTTAAAAACAATGTCCAAATTTTCAGAATTACACAGTTAAAACACGAAAATCACTGCTGCTCCCGGCTGTGCCTCAGGAGCTGACTGGCTATCAGAGCGCTTGTGGTTCAGCGCGCTATTTGACTGAAATTGGCTAAGGGGGGCGTGGCCTCGAGTGGGCGTGTCCCCGTCCTGTCGTGAGGGATCCAGCTGGTGGAACCGGCGATTTCGCCCTACCCAGCGCTCGGTTTTGTGCTAGAATGGGTGCCTGTGCACAGTAATCGTGCAGCAGACAAGTGAGTAAATTTTAAAAACAATGTCCAAATTTTCAGAATTACACAGTTAAAACACGAAAATCACTGCTGCTCCCGGCTGTGCCTCAGGGGCTGACTGGCTACTTTTCTCCTCACTCTCCTTCCTGATACCTCATACTACTCTTCTCCTCCCTTTCCTTCCTTTTTTCTCACACTACTGTTCTGCTCACTCTCCTTCCTTATACTTTACCCTGCTCTTCTATTCCTCACTCTCCTTGTGCCTCACACGGCTCTTCTCCTCACTCTCTATCCTTATACTTCATGCTGCTCTTCTCCTCACTCTCCTTCTTATACCTCATACTGCCCTTGAACTCCTCACTTTCCTTCCTTATACCTCATACTACTCTTCACTTTCCTTCCTTGTATCTCACCCTGCTATTTTCCTCCTCACTCTTTTCTCCTTCCTTATACCTCATACTGCTCTTGAACTCCTCCCTTTTCTTCCTTATACTTTATACTACTCTTCTCCTCCTCACTCCTTCCTTATATCTCACGCTGCTCTTCTCCTCCTCACTCTTTTTCCTTATACTTCTCACTACTCTTCTCTTCACTCTACATCCTTACATCTCACACTACGCTTGTACCTACTTATATATCAGTGACCTTGCTAAATAAAATCCATCACTTAATTTCATTCAGCTAACTGCGTATATTCCTGAATCAGACTTCATAACCTATTCTATAGTGATTGTATAGCTATTCAGTCCCTGGCGGCAGAGCACCCAGGATAGTATACTGCATTGCTATACATTTATACGGTCCCCAAGGCTCTTGCACTGTAAAGGAAAACACATAGGTAAAGGTCATTGCCATTTACACTGGCAATAGCTCTAACTCGCGCAAATGCGAGACCTGCTGCATTCCAAATGCTACCATGCATTCCATTTGTAGAATGCACGCATTAACATAGACTTTCTTTAATTGGTTTGTCTGTTCTCTTGTTGATACGTGGAATCCCTGCACCTGCTGTAATAAATTCCCCATTGTTTGAAGTCTGTATCTTAATCGGTGGCATTTGCCTAGGAACTTCACTAACAATTTAATTATAAACAAGTATGGTAGAAAGACTGCAGTAGATGAAAGTCCACGCTTTCAACACATGTCTGCACCTGATAAGGAGCTACGGATGAGCCTCGAAATTTAATGGGCATTTGGGAGCTCTCTTAACATGGACAGACAACTATTGTACCTTCTGTTAGAAATGGGATTTCTGGTTGGCTAAGGCTGGCGCCAAAGCATGGCAGAAACCACCACTCTAGTCAGGGCAAGGGAGTTACACGCCAAGATAACCCCTGCTCACCCCCTTGGTAGCTTGGCACGAGCAGTCAGGCTTATCCCGGAGGCAATGTGTAAAGCGTTTGCACAACACACACACACGCAACAGCAATACACTAGGTACACCACAAAAAGGAACTCCACACAAGGTTATATATAAAAATAGCCTTTGTATTACCATAAACACATTAGATCATAATCACACAGATACACTGTGCCAACTGGCACTGGGCAGTATTTACAGGGGATTATATACATATGACATGGCCACGTGGGCCACCATCAGAATCAGCACTTAGTAGAAATAGCACTTCTAGAACATAGAATAATTGTAGCACAAAATCACAACTGTAGGACACCTCCAGTAACCACTGGTAAAAGGTAAGTACACACTACGCAATACTGATCACCTTAGGCATAGATCACGCAGCGAAACATAAACTTGCTAACATAAACTATACTAGGCAAAACAACCTCCTAAGCATAAAAATACAGTTAGAGGTATCACCGGCATAAAGGCATTGCACATTACGCAGAAGACACAGTAAGCAATTATCAGCATAAAAACCAATCACCAATTACCTTGCACAGAATCACATTAGGCATATATACAGTGCGCCCCAGGCGGGGGCACAACACAGGCAAATTGTCCCCAGGCCAACTGGCCTCTTAAAAGGCACCAACGCCCAAGTCAGGGCTGGCTGCGCACGCAGCCAAAAGCAACAAGGGAGAAGACCAGACCTAAACGTGGCAGCTGCCCACTACTTGCTGGGCAGTTGTGTAATCCCAAAAAACAGGTCCCCTAAAAATGAAGAACCTAAACGGTGCAGCTGCCCACTAGTTGTTGGGCCGCTGTGAGGTAGAAATGCAGCCTGGGCTCTCAATAGCCCTTTGAATAAATGTGCCACATTGGAGCCCTCTGGCTCTGAAACTAAATGTCCCCAAAACAATTCACACTTAGGCACCACTGTGCCCCGAAGCCCCTCTGGGACTGTTACTCCAGTGTGCCCCTGGTGGAGCCACACGAGGACTCTGAAAATAATTGTGGCTTTGTTGGAGCCCACAGGCTCTATTTATTTAATTAATTTATTTATTTAAGCTTATATCGCGCGCAGCTACCCACAATGGGTTTCCCGGCTCTAGGGATAGACTATAGAAGAAGGAGGGTATATCACCTGACTTGAAGCCACAAATGACTATTGGCCTCGCTGAGTAAAAAGCAAAGTCTTCAGAGCCTTACGGAAGCGGAGTAGGTTGGTCTCTGATTTTAGTGCCAGTGGGAGGGAGTTGCAATATTTGGGGCCCAGAACAGAAAAGGAACGGCCTCCCATTTTTGTCAGCTTCCATCTTGGCACAGTGAAGTTTCCCATGTCCGATGACCTTAGTGGACGTAGGGGTCTGTAGGGTGTTATCAGCCCTTGGATATAGGCTGGAGCGCTGCCCTGCTTAACCTTGAACATGTAGCAGAGTGCCTTGAATTTAGAAACAACGATGTCCAGAATGGGGGGAGTCCCGCTATGGGACTTGGGGGATTGTATTTCACCCCCCTTCTTCACACAAAATGCCCCCAACCATTGCAGCTGCCTGCGCTCTTGCAGGGCAGCTGAAGATGGCACGGGCACCACTGTGCCCTGTGAGTCCCCCCCACTGGGTACCTAGCCACACCTGCCAACGTTGGAGCGGCCCTCTGGCTGGTGGGGCCGCTGAAGGCAGAAGCTCTGGGACCCCCTGTGCTCCCAAGAAAAATAAAGACAAGGTTCTTTAAAGGGTAGTCCCACTCACCGGGGCTCCAGGGGGGGAGGTCTCTGCTCCTCCTACCAGCGCAGTCCCTCCACCTCCGGACTCCTTGGCGCAGAACAACAGTTACCGAAGAGCTCCCTCTCCTCGGGGGCTCTCTCTCTCATTAACCCCAAGACCACCCTCATCTACAGACCCCCGGGACAACGCACACAATTCAGCGAGGACATCGCCGACGTCGTCAGCCCGCACGCCCTCCTCTCCGCTGACTTCATCCTCCTCGGGGACCTCAACTTCCACCTGGAGAACAACAACGACCGCAACACCACCACCCTGCTGGACAACCTCGCCAACCTCGGACTCAAGCAACTGGTGACCACCCCCACCCACTACGCCGGACACACACTCGACCCCGTCTTCTCCTCCAGGAAGGACATCGCCTTCAGCCACGCCACCGGACTCCACTGGACGGACCACAGCTGCGTCCACTTCAGCTTCAAAAGGACCACAATCCACCACCAACAGCAAAAGGTTGCACGCAGAAGCTGGAACAAGATCACAGCCGACCAGCTCACAACTTCCCTGAGCAAGAACCCACCCACCAGCGCAACGAACCCCAGCCAAGCGGCCACCAACCTCACGAAGTGGATCAGCGACTGCGCAGACGACCTCGCCCCTCTGAGGACCCCGCCTAGCAGACCCGGCAGCAAGAAAGCCCCATGGTTCACCGACAAACTCAAGAACTCGAAGAAGAACTGCGGAGCCCTTGAGAAAGCCTGGCTCAGAGACCCAACACCGGACAACATGACTGCCCTCAAGCTCGCCACCCGAAAACACCACCAACTGATCCACACCACCAAGAAAACTGCTTTCAAGGAACGACTGGACAACAACGCACACAACAGCAAGGAACTCTTCAACATCGTTAAAGAGCTCTCCAACCCCAACGCCGGAAACAACGACATCACCCCTTCGCAAGACCTCTGCAACTCCCTCGCCTCCTACTTCCACAACAAGATCGCGGCCATACACAACAGCTTCAGCACTCAACCGACGCACGCCACGACCGAACCACCGCCCCCCACCACCACCCTCCGCGCCTGGACCCCGATCAGCACCGAAGACACCGTCCGCACGATGAACTCCATACACTCCGGATCTCCGACCGACCCTTGCCCTCACCACGTCTTCAACAAGGCCGACGCTGTCATCGCACCCCACCTGCGGGACATCATCAACACCTCCTTCAACACCGCCACCTTCCCGGAGAACTGGAAGCACGCCGAACTCGGCGCCCTACTAAAGAAGCCATCAGCCGACCCCTCCGACCTCAAGAACTACCGACCCATCTCGCTGCTCCCGCTCCCCGCTAAAGTCATCGAGAAGACCGTCAACAAGCAGCTGGCCGCCTTCCTCGAGACGAACGGATCCCTCGATCTCTCGCAGTCTGGCTTCCGGGCCAACCACAGCACCGAGACCGCCCTGATCGCAGCCACCGATGACATCAGAGTTCTGCTCGACAACGGAGAAACAGCGGCCCTCATCCTCCTAGACCTCTCCGCGGCCTTCGACACTGTCTGCCACCGTACCCTAGTACAGCGCCTCAGCAACGTCGGAATCCAGGAGAAGGCACTGGAGTGGACCATCTCCTTCCTCTCCGGAAGGACACAGAGAGTCCACCTCCCCCCGTTCAGATCAGAAGCCACCAAAGTCATCTGCGGCGTTCCTCAAGGCTCCTCGCTCAGCCCAACCCTCTTCAACGTCTACATGAGTCCCCTCGCAGCCATCGCACGCCAGCACAACCTCAACATCATCTCCTACGCCGACGACACCCAGCTGATCCTCTCCCTCACCAACGACCCCGCCACCGCCAGAGCCAACCTACACGAAGGGATGAAAGAGGTAGCTGAATGGATGAAGAACAGCCGCCTGAAACTGAACTCTGACAAGACGGAAGTCCTCATCCTGGGATCCTCACCCTCCGCCTGGGACAACTCCTGGTGGCCCCCCGCCCTAGGCAGCGCACCCAAACCAACAGACCACGCACGCAACCTGGGCTTCATCCTGGACTCCTCCCTCTCCATGACCAGACAAGTCAACGCCGTCTCCTCGTCGTGCTTCAACATCCTACGCATGCTACGCAAGATCTTCCGTTGGATCCCCACCGAGACCAGGAAGACGGTCACCCAGGCCCTCGTCACCAGCCGACTGGACTACGGCAACTCCCTCTACGCCGGAACCACCGCCAAACTCCAGAAGAGACTCCAGCGGATCCAGAACGCCTCAGCAAGACTCATCCTGGACATCCCCCGTCGCAACCACATCTCCGGACACCTGAGAGACCTGCACTGGCTTCCGGTCAACAAGAGAATCACCTTCCGTCTCCTCACCCACGCACACAAAGCCCTGCACAACCAAGGCCCAGGATACCTCAACAGCCGCCTCAATTTCTACGCTTCCAAACGCCAGCTTCGATCGACCGGCCAAGC
The DNA here is from genome assembly GCF_964261635.1 of Lissotriton helveticus. Classification (NCBI taxonomy): domain Eukaryota; kingdom Metazoa; phylum Chordata; class Amphibia; order Caudata; family Salamandridae; genus Lissotriton; species Lissotriton helveticus. The sequence goes on from NC_136064.1 coordinate 67,361,954, forward strand.
CCTCGCCGCCGTTCCCCGCATCCGAAGAGCCACCACAGGAGGAAGGTGCTTCTCCTACCTCGCCGCCAAGACCTGGAACTCCCTCCCGACCCATCTCCGCCGGACCCAGGACCACCTCGCCTTCAGGAAGCAGCTCAAGACCTGGCTGTTCGAGCAGTAGCGGAACCCCCCTCCCCAAGCGCCTTGAGACCCTCCGGGTGAGTAGCGCGCTATACAAATGCTTGGATTGATTGATTGATCTCTCATTGGAACGACGGCAGGGCAGGTACCACACCGCGGGGCTCTCCCTTGTACACGGGAGCCCCGCCCGCACTTTGAGTCGCTCGCTGCTCCTCCATGGGCACCACGGGGCTCTCCCTTGCTCTGAGGGGGGGGCCCCCGGGTGCAGGCGCCACCTTCGTCCTTGTAGCCTTTTTTCTGGGTACAGGAGCGCGGGGTGGGCTCCCGTCCGCTCCTTCCTGCCGGCTGCACTCCTCCGGCCGGGTTCAGTTTCTCACTCTCTCCTGCTCACAGGAGCGCGGGGTGGGCCCCCGTCCGCTTCCTGTTTTCGTCCCAGCACTTCCGGGTCGCCACAGGCAGCGCGGCGGCCCTCTGCATGTCACGGGCTTCTTCGTGGGGAGAAACGAGGGCTAGGCTCCCTCTGAAGACCACGTCCCTGGCGGGGTGGGCACCCGCTAGGGGTTTCAAAACGGGCACAAGGTCCCTGGCGGGGTTGGCACCCGCTAGGGATATAAAACAAACCTGGCACAAGGTTAAGTCGCAGGGTGGGCACCTGCGCAATAAAATCCAACCATAAGCGAAGTGGCACCCGCGCCGCAAATTAGGCGTGTGGTGGGGGAATCTCCATGCCGGGGATTCCCTTGGCCCAGATGATCGCAGCTTCGTGCTGCTGCCCACAATCAGAAGCGCTGCTCAGGAAAGCAAAGCGCTCCCCAGCACCACAGTCAAGCGCTTCTCCAGCAATAAAGGTATGGCGCTCCCCAGGCGCTGTAGTACCAGGTCCAGGGAAAGTCTTGGAAGTAAGGCAGGGGGGCAAAGGCTGGACCCAGGGGCCAGCTCACAGGGCCGTCCAGGCAGGGAGGCAGTCCCCAGTGGCGTTACCTCCTGGTGCCCAGCAGCAGCAGGCCCCCCTCAAGATAGGATCCAAAGAGAGAACAGAAACATGGGGTCACATCCCCTTCTTATACAGTGATTCCCTTTGTCTCAAGGGTGCAGGGCAGGGGGAAAACCAGACGCCACTGGTTCTGGAGCACTTTGTTGTGCTCAGCCCCTCTTCCCATTCAGAGGACATCAGTCGCACCACAGGGGGCGGAGCCAGCATTGTGTAAGGAAGGCCGAGCCCTATTCAGGTCCCAGGTGCACTCACCCCTCCGATCAACATGCAGATCTCTCCATTCACCACCGGGGCAGACCCATCCTGACTCCTGGAGCCAGGAACACCAGCCAGCTCCAGCCAATCACAAGCCAGACAGTCAATTCACATTCACTGCACAGACATGCCAACTTCTAGAAGTACAACAACAAAGAGAGATTGCCAATACTGGTGTGTTATTTAAGAGTAAGTAATTACACCAAAGTATAGACGACGGTTCAATACTTGGGGTTGCTATATGATAGCTGTTTATTCAAAGATAATCAAAAAATGCCGTTTTATATGCCAGGTTATATTATTCACAAACAATACAAATTCGGACACAGCAACAATAAACATTAAATATATATACACTCATGTCATCACTTTTCAGGCATATCACATTCGCACCACTTGCATCCAACCATGAAAGAAAAATTAAATAAGATGAAAAGGAAAGAAAAAGTGGGGGTCAACTATGAAATTCTAAAACAGTTATTGAAAATAACACAGTATATACACCACTATTTTTTCATTTCTGGATTTCAATTCTCAAAAGAATGTATCGCACTCTAAGGGTGTATAAACATACAACCATGTGCCATATAATTGAGCACCAGGAAGGTACAAGTTGACCCTGCACGGTCGGTCTACGCGTTTCGAATCCTTGTTAGTCACAGGATTCTCATCAGGACCATGGGACGCTCTATCAGATGAGCACACAAGAGATATTTGAAAGTTTTAGTAGCTCCTCAGAGGGGGTGGCGGCTATCCTTAGGAGGGAGTCCAGTTTTCAATAAAGGCGTGACCCGTTGTAGAGCCCCAGGTAATGTAAATCGTGCACGCCCTGAGGCAATTCTGTTAAAACGGACTGGAGGTGGCAGAGGCAGCATCGAGGACTAGATCAATACGCCGGTTTTCGAAAGGGAGCCGAGCCTGCCGCCATGGACGCTCTGTTCGTCAATGACAGAGAGTGTTGGATTGCGCAATCCGACACTCTCTGTCTTAGAGTGTGATACATTCTTTTGAGAATTGAAATCCAGAAATGAAAAAATAGTGGTGTATATACTGTTGTTTTCAATAACTGTTTTGAATTTCATAGTTGACACCCACTTTTTTTCTTTCCTTTTCATCTTATTTAATTTTTCTTTCATGGTTGGATGCAAGTGGTGCGAATGTGATATGCCTGAAAAGTGATGACTTGAGTGTATATATATTTAATGTTTATTGTTGCTGTGTCCGAATTTGTATTGTTTGTGAATAATATAACCTGTTAAGGCGCAAAAAAATTAAAACGGCATTTTTTGATTATCTTTGAATAAACAGCTATCATATAGCAACCCCAAGTATTGAACCGTCGTCTATACTTTGGTGTAATTACTTACTCTTAAATAACACATCAGTATTGGCAATCTCTCTTTGTTGTTATAGTTCTTAGGCTCAGCCTTATTGATTGGAGCCAGCCCTATTTTTGTTACTAGTAACTTCTAGAAGTGGCACTTCTACACTAGACACATTAAATCTGCGCACACCGTCGTACAGCATTTAATCTCACGAGTTCGCACATACCAAACTCGCACCTGCACTCCCCACATTTCAGGAACTACCATGGAAACACACATTCCCCATGCATTCCTATGGGAGCGCAGGCCAATCTCACCACACACACTCGCACGCACTTTACACTGGGACACAGCGTTAAAATGCGCAGAAGCCAAAAACAACTAACACCCGGTCACATATAAAAGCAAAACGTTTAGGGGTGAACCTGCCAAAAGGGCCAAGTCCAACACCTTCTCTCTCTTTAGGAGAAAATATAGGGGGTTTGAATAAAGGCCTTTGGTCATTTTTTAGATTTATCCATTGAAAGGAAACCTGGTTCAACACATGGCGATACAGGTCTTGGAAAATCATAAAAATGTTACTTGATCTGCAGGTCTAAAAACTTCAATAATGTACTCTAACTGTAATGTCCCTGACTGATAATCTGGTCTCAAATTCTGTGGTCCTAGCAAATATTTTATTTCACCGAGTGCCTTTTTCTTCATTATCTTATAGAGAGCAACTTCAAATATACAAGTTCAGCATTTCTGCTGTACAAAAAAACTATTTTGTCTGATTTTAAATGCCTAAACTTTTGCTCCCTTGTATAAGAAGAATCTAGTCCACACATATGGTACACCTAACCCTTGACCTACCTCTTAGATTACTAATCGTATTGTCATCACTACAGGGGGAGGAATGTTTCTCAGTTCATGTTTAAAAAACTCACTTTTAATAAATGTATTACTAAAGCGTGATTTCGTAGCACACAATCATTTACAAACAGCACACTTTCCATTGAAATTGCCGCAAACCTTCTCACTAACATACAGTTTTACTGATAAAACTATATATCTTATAAATCATAATCTGTGGAAACTGGGTTTCAGCCAAAATGCATAGAATTTGCACATCACTTAGTAAAGTGTTCCGATCTGTTTTCTATCCTATTAAAAACGTATTTACATCACACACAATTACAAAAAAGTGCTTTCATAACTACTAAAATACTTTTTGAAATATTTGTACAGTTCATTTGCAAGCAATTTAAATGTTGTGTGTTAGAAAAAACTAACATCCTGCAGTCGTTCATTTCACACTCTTTGTACAGCACAATTGTCAGACAGTTCACTTTACAAAATCCTCTAACTTTGCCATTTAATTTATCCTGGATGTTGTGTATATTTTTCTTTCTCTGATTGCAAATGGTAAGAGACAAGCTGGCATTTTACCTCTCTCTGAACACAGAGCAAATGTGACCAGATCAAAACAAGATTTAAAGGCCTCAATACTGCTCATTCACTTTCTGAGAGAACAGAACACCTGTTCTTTATTTTCTCTCCAGAACAACCAACTAGGCCCTAAAACTAGCAGGCCCTGATAAAGTTTGACTCACCATAGTGAGTAGATACCTAACTGCTGTCCAAGTATGTTAAAGAGAAAATAAGGCAAAATAGTGTAGATCATCTATGCTAAAGGAAAACTGACTGCTACGCTGCAGTTCTTAATTAAAAATAAACATTTTCCATAGCATTCAGCTTTCTGGTTACAGTAATGTGAAAAGTTTCTTTGTGTGTACTAAAAAAGATAAAAACTAGAAAGCAGGGGTGGTGTACCAGGAATGGAGTAAAGCACCAACTCTGCTGGCTACTCTCCTTTCAGAAGCACCCCTTTTCCCGTGCTCCCCCAAGAGCCCTAGCACATGCAGCTTGCTATCCCGAGCTCCTGTTGAGGCTTCCTTTGTTTCACCTAGGCAGCCACTCCGGACGACAACAAAGGCACGGCCGCATGCTCTGCTGCTCAGTGACTGCCATATTTGACTGCGCTTGCACTGCCGGCATCAGCACCTCTCGGACCTCAATCCAGCACAGTCTTGAGGCACACCGCAACAAGCCGCCTCACTGGGGCTGGCCAAGGTCAGACTGCAGGGGAGGGGAGCACCAATGTACCGACCAGCTACAACCTTGCGTGAGCCCACCCTGATGCTCGGGCCTACCAACCTGACTCGCGGCTCAGACTTTCCCGCTCGATGCACTCTATGTATTCCAGGGCCTGAGTTTGACAGTAGTGCACGAAGTGAGGGTCTACGCCGTGCTGGGAGTAGCAGGCTGCTCCTCCAATAGTTATTTGAAAGGCAATCACCTCTCAGCCTACACCTTTCTGAAGGGACAACCTGGCACGCTGGTTGTTCATGAACGCTGCAACCACCACTTCTGACCACCAGGGGTCGACTCTCCCCAACAAAGGGCTTGTGTCCCACTCCCCCATTTTGAACCAGGCTTTGGATTACTCACACCCTACAGGCTACCGGTTACTTTCTTCCCCACTTAGCTGCTGGGCTAAAACTACCAACACTTTCTCACAGGGATTCTGGTTTCTCCCAACAGTCTGAGATGTAACACCCTATATCAGAGACTGGTGCGCTCTCTTCATCTCGCGCTCGCTAGTCTTCCCTGCTCGCCCTCCTCTCCGCCACCATGGTGAAAAGCAAAGGTCAGAGGGAGTGCTCCATAGTGGACCTGTGGAGCAGACTGACAACGGGGTTGTCATCTGTCGATGCAACAAAGCCCTGCAGAGCAAAGGGGGGCTGCTACTCTCTCCACATAACCCAAGACTACATGGCATGCTTCCTTGGGAAATACGATTGAAAATAGCCTCCCTCAAACCTGATTTTAAATCCTGTGTAAAAGAACTGCGCAAAGACATCACGGATCTGAGGTAAAGATTTAAAACTGAAATTAAGTAGTCTTCAAATAACAGAGGAGTCCATCATGGAACATCTCCAATATAATTTATTCTGCTCCCAGTGCAGCAGTTGAGACTCTGAGCATTGGTCAGAGAGTCTGCTTTAGCTTACAAATTACTTAGCCAATATAGATTTGTAGTCACATAGGAAAAAGTAGAAAAACAATCTCCCCCGAAAAATTTATAAAACACAATGTTCCTTGAGAAATGCAGCTGTAGCAAGATCATTTCATGCAGCTTGCCATTTATCATTTACAACAGTTGATTGATTTCCTTCCTTTCTCGCAATGTCTGGTTACACTTTAAACAAAGCAAACACAAGCTGATTGACGGAGCGCTGAAACTTTTCAGACACTCTTCCCCCCCCCAGTCACAGATTTGGGTTGAATCCATCATCGTTCTTTAGCTCACTTCGCTATCCCAGTTCAGACCCAGCCATTTGCAAATCAGTCTGGACCCTGTGCCTCATAGGAACAGTCCAGCCCGAACTGCCAAGCAGGTCTTCCCTGGACCAGAAACAAGCATCCTGTGATCGGTTTCAGGGTAACACCCCTCATCAGTCCTGCTAGCTTGAATCCAGTGGCAAAGTGAGCGAGGGACCCACATCTGGGCATACATTGCCAACTTAGGGTGAACAAAGCAAACACAAGGAGATGATGGACGGAGCACTGAAACTTTTCAGACACTCACCCCCAGTAACAGATCTGGGTTAAATACATCATCGTTTTGTTAGCTCACTTAGCCACCCCAGTTCAGACACAATGGGAAGTTTGTAATATTTATATCTAATCTTTTAAGAGGAGGAAAACATTCTGCAGTTGGAGCCTTTCCTTAAGAACGTAACTCAACTAACCTTTTTCGTTAACCCACTTGCACTCAATTTAACTAGATAAACATGTTTATCCCAGGAATAAGTTAGTGTAAAGCATAAAGAAAACAGAGGACAAAAATCAATATTAAAAAGGATGATCTCTCTCAAAATGGTGAATGAACTGTAGGATTCATCAGACTCTATTGGAGGACCAGTAGATGCTATGCCTCAGAGTGGAGGCGCTGGAGGAGCAAGAAGCACATTTACTGTTAAAGGAGGAAGCCCTGAACAAAAGAAGCAGACTGAACAACATTCGGATCCGCAGAATCCCATGCGGTGCAGAAGACTGTATGACATAATGACCTTCACCAAAAACCTTCAGGCGATTAGGGTTGATCCTGATACCTCACCCTTGCTACTCGATTGTGCCCAGGAGACTTCGCCCACTGCGACCTAGGCACTTGGTACTCTGGGTTGCCCCACAAGGGTGCATTTCTTCACAGATAAGGTCATCATGAAAATAGCAGGAGAAATGGTGATCTGTTCTACAAAGGCTCAACCGTACACCTGTTTCAAGATCTCTTCCCCTATCCATCTTAAAAAGTGCACAGACTGTACTCTATTGCAAACGTCTACGTGAACAAAAAGTACCATATCACTGATGCCACTCCTTTAGCCCCCTCTTCAGCTGGAAGGGCAGACAACGCTTTCTGAGGTCCCTTTCTGATGCAAAACCCATACTAGGTCTGAACATAGACATGGAGGATGGTGATACCAAACATTTGACCAACAGGAACTGTGTTTGAGTAGCACACAATTTGACGCAGGCTCCGAATAGGCAAACGTTTGGACAGATCCTCATTTGGGGCTAAAGCAGATGTGATCTGCCTCCTCCAAAACATGAAAAATACCCCGTCCCAATACAACATCCTGGGTTCCTATAACTACAAAGCCATTAGAATGACGCCTTGGGAAGACCTTTTAGGAGGAGCCCAAAGGAGAGACCGACCACCTCCTTTCGCCACATTCACTTAGGGACTATATTGGCCAATGTTGGGCTACCGCTCCCCTATTTGTTATCGCTGTACCTTGTCTTTCCCTATTCCCTTTCATCCATGTTAGGAGAGGGATCCACCTCCTTTTGGTACTACGTACCTTTTTTCCATTTTGAAGGGTTGGCCTTTTGGTGTTTTCTCTGTTGATGACTTTTCTTACTCCGGGGCTCAACATGGGGAGGGAGAAGCCCTTTCCATTCCTAATCAGGAACACCACAGGTCGTTTGCCATCATCCTTAGGCTGGGTCCTCCCCCCTACTCCACTACACTTCTATGGGACATCCTAATACTTGCACTTTGTTGTCTCTAAATGTTAGAGGGCTTAATTTGCCCAATAAGCAGTGACAGATCTTGGGATGTGTGCCGCAGTTTCCTGCAGGAGACACATTAGTTGAAACAAGACCACTCCTGCATGAAACACTCCTTTCCAATTCTGGGCTTCGGCCTCCAGCAGAACCACTACGGTTGCCATAATAGGCAAAGCCCATATTAGTTCACACCATGCAGATGCCTGGTGCTTGACACTCATCCTCCAGTGAGGTGGCTTCATGCTTACACCCATGAATTTATATATTCTAGGCATTGCACAAGATTCCTTCCTCCGACAAGTGTTGAGGTAAAAGCTGGGAAAGGAGCAAGAGGGCATAATAGTAAGAGTGGATTTTAACTTGGTTTAGGATCCCAACATGGTTAGGAGCCATAACTCCTATCGGGTGGTGGGTGCGATATTGGCTCTGCTGAAGAAAGATCTCTGAGATGGGGTTGCTGGAGGTGTAGCACTATGAATGTGTCTCGATTTAAAAGACTTTTCTTACTACTCCCACGTCCATTCATTGTACTCCAGCATCAAGCACCTCTTTATCACTCGCATGCTTATGCACTCGATAGTGACCGTCACCATGTCTGATAGCTGTATTTCTGACCACGCTTGCGCTGCTCTTACCTGGTGGGAGGGATTGTACTTCCATGTTACACCCCTGTTCCGGTGCTGATTCCCCTCATACTCAAGGACCCCATAGAAAGGCACACTATATTGGAGGCGATCACAGAATACTCTCAACTCAGTAGTCTACCTAACACCCTTACCCCCCTCACCCCCCCCCCCCCCCCCCCAACCTCCTAAAAGGATGCCTTTGATGCCTCCAAACAAGGAATGGTCTCTACTGTGGCTTGTGCCAGGGTGAGGTAAGTGTGATTCTTGGAGCAATGACTAACTTCCGAAATCCGAGCACTGGAAGGAATGAATAAGCAAAAACCCCTTTAAACGTGCCTGTCGACAGCTAGCTATCCTTATAGTCCAACTCTAAAGGCCCAGAACGAATCAAGCAGAACATTTGTTGCTGACCCTCAGACAGCTTTATTATGACAAGGGCGCCATGGTGGGCTCACTTTCAGTGTGGAAACTTAGCTTTCAAAGAACCAAATCTCACATAGTCGGAGTCCGAAGTGGCCGAACCATGTGGGCTATCTTGGAGAAAGACAAACAATCGACCTTACATGCCTTTTTATCAAAGGATTTATACATGGGATGAGAAAAACATCCGAGCTGTCCACTCCTATCTTTGACACAGCGTCTGGATACCCATCTGGGAGCACCACCTCCTAGAACGAGCCATTGATTGTACTAAACTGCGCCTTGTGTAGATGGACATGCCATTAGGTAAGTCGCCAGAGCTGCGTGGTCTCCTGTGGACTTTTTATAGGATGTTCCTCCCTCTCCTGCAAGACCACCTGTTTGGTTTTGTTTTTTAATTCCTTTACGCATCTCACTAGCCTTACCCCTACTATGTGTTGGTCAAGGTCACCTTTATCTCCAAGCCTGATAAACCCAAATTGATTGTGCCTTGTTCCGTCCCATTTCCCTTTTGAACACAGGTGCAAAACGCTATACAAAAATATTGGACTGTAAAGTAGATTCCTTGCTTCCTAGCCTGATTGCTACGGATCAGCTGGAATTGTAAAACAACGACAAGTTGTTGAGAATATTGGGCGCGTAGCTCACCTAGTCGATTTAAGTACAAATAAAGCAATGTCCCGGCTGTAGTCCTTTCACTGGATGCCGAGAAGGCATTCTACTGGGTGAGCTTCTTGGGGCAGTCTTAGAGAAGATCTGTCTAGGCCCGAAGATAAGAGAGAAATTTGTGGAATACCTAAACCAGAAACTTACTATATCAGGAGGAAATAGACACTCTAGGAGCTCCGACAATCTACTCCTGAAACCTTCACACGTCAGCAAGAAGAAAACTTTTGACCGAGCATTCTCCGGAGCTGCGCCAAGAATATGGAACTCACTACCTCCGTTCATTAGAAAAATCTCCCCAACACCATTTTTCAAAAGGGAAGCCAAATCATTCCTGATGAGAAAATTCATTTCTTAACTCCTTAACAATCCTCACTGTCTAATCTTCCCATGATGACACCCTCGCTCTTTTGATTTACTCGTACTTGAACTTGTTCCCACTGCACCGAACAAATAATCTCTATTATCGCTTTTGCTATCTGCCGGACCTTGCCAATATGTTTTTATACTTACTCTGCTCTATATTGTAAAGTGCTCTGATACCCTACTCAAGGTCTTGTTCACGCTATAGAAAACTCTAAAAAGAAAATAAACATGATGGCCTATTCCACTCCATCTGCGGTCATTATGGTTAATCGCCAAACCACCGGCCTATCGCACTTTCACAAGGTACCAGGCAGGGTGCCCCCCTATCACCTTTGCCCTAGTAGTAGAACCACTTGCTATTAAGATCCGACAATCCCAGTTGATCAGTGGGGTCACCTTTGGAGGTCGGTCTCATAAGCAAAAACTGTTTGCTGATGGCCGCCTCCTCACTTTGACTAACCCCACAGGATCATTACCGGTAGTAGTGAAGGCCTTAGAAGACTTCAAACTCGTCCCTGGCTTTAAAATTAACTTAATGAAATCCTGTGTACTTATTCTTACAAGTCCACACCCCCTTACCCTCAGGACGTCACTTCTTTGAAGGCTTTGGCACCTTTCCATTGGGCCACACATACCATTTGTTATCTGGGACTTAACATATCCCAAACATTTGATGGTTGGATCAAAGCCAGTTGGCCTGAATACCACAAACATATATTCGAAGATGTCAGGAGATGGGGACCTCTCAATATCTCATTGCTGGGACGAATTAATGTAGTTAAGATGAACATACTACCAAAGCTCCTAGAGCTATTTCATTCACTCCCCACCCCATCCTCCATGTCTGACATTCAGTCGCTCTCGGCCACAATTCATTCCTCCATATGGAGAGGCAAGAAGTTGTGCATCTCTGCAAAACGTCTTATGCTCCTGAGAGATAAAGGTGATCTGATCTGGCATGTCACAACTTGTTGGGCAACTACAGGACCACCAATTTCTCTCGGAATGGGTAGTCGGGGGGGGGGGGGGTAGTGAAAAATCTTGGTTCCATATAGACTGAGCTCTGGCGTGCCGTCCCCTATGGGGTCTTGCCTGGTTCCACCAACACAAATTCCCCAAAAGCCCATACACCTCCATCACCCACAAAAACGGTCCTCAATATTAGGGACCAAATAACTATTAGGAAGGCTCTCCCCTCCTTTTCCTCACCCAACACCGCTATCTTTCTGAACCCCGACTTTACACTGGCGATGGCTCCGTCTTCCTTTCCCTAATGGAAACAGGGACACTTTAGGACCCTCGGTGGCCTCTTTAAGTAGGGCACTATCAAATCATTTATACCATGTCAATTGGAATGCCACATCTCAGAATCCTCTTGACTTTAGTATCCCCAGCTACGTTACTGGATGTTAGACCCTTCCAACTCTGTTGCCTCCACACAGAAACTCACCCAGTTCGTGAAAATGATACGCTCAAACAGTGGCACAAAAGGCCATATTTCCCAACACATGCTGAGCACTACAAGAATGCAAAACACTCACAACCTACCCGCACCAAGCACGCTGGGAGGCAAATGTGAGAACTCCTGTATTGGGCAAATAGTGGGAAGGCTTGTGGAGTGACTGTACTAAAACCATTAAAAGCATGCCACACATGGAAAAAGCCTACAAAGTTATGTATCAATGGTATCCTACATCTCTTTAGCTTAGCAAAATGTGCCCCTGTGCTCTACTCTATGCTGGCTCTGCAACCAGGCCATGGAGGACTTATACACATGTGGTGGTCTTGCGTAGTGATTCAAACATTTTTGAAGGAAATCCTAGACAATATAAAAAATACACTTGGTCACTCCACCAAGCAGACCCTGCCATACTGGGACTCCAACATATTCTGTTTAGAAGGCATGACACGATAGTCCCAAGCTATATGGCAGTTCTTGCAAAACAACTCATCACTTTATTCTGAAAAAAGGAGACCCCAGCAATGGCGGTGTGGTCTAACAGACTGACACGAACGTGATGGAGCACATCACCCACACGTCAATGCTACCTGAAAGTAAATTTTTGCCAACATGGCGCCGTCTCATCAACTACATGTCTAGATTAGAATTCCTATGCTTCTTACCACCTCAACTGCAAGATTTACAACTCTTTGACTGATGGCACACATTGGATTCTGAGAATACCCCTCTCTCCCTGATGACCATTTCTGTCAGATCTCGATTGACATTGATATGATCTAGTCCTCACTGGCACAAATGTTTCCCCTCCCCCACATACCCTGGGATTTTCTTTTGTTGCAATTGGTTAGGAGGGCATGGGTGAGTGGGGAGGGGGCTGATTTTCTCTTTAAATTTCTAGGTTGTTCTGGATATTTTGTTTCCTTTTTTCAGTGAAAGTTGCGTATAACCCAGTGTCCTGTAATGTGAACATTGTGCCACTTACTCCAGGCTCCCCTTGCTTCCTGATGTATAGCCCTATCGACCATTATACCTACTTGAGTATGCATTGGTTACTCAAACCAAATGTAGTGCGTGAAGATGCATGCACATGCATGACTAGCCATCTTGGAATGGGTTCCTAGTAATGAAACCCATTCCTGTATGGCACACATGTCATGATGCATGCATGCTTCCCAATGTGTGTGTCCTGACATGAGTCATGACCACGCAACCATTTTAAATTTATTGTTTTAGCATGGTGGATGGATATGTTGGAACAGTAAATTAAAATGGTGAAAAGTACAAAAGTATGAGCAGAGCAAGAAAAAGTATGTGAGTTGCTTTGTAGCACTTAGCAGCTGCCAGGTCCTAGTTAAACATTAAAAAATTAACCAGGGACAGTATAATTGGAAGTAGGGCAGGAAGCATTGTGGTGGGTGGGCACATGTCACATTATAATGCGGAAGAGCAGAAAGCAAGGAAACATACATTCCTTTGGACTACTCTAAATCAAATAAAGAGAGTTGTGAGTTTAGCCATCAATTCGGGAACAGACCGGCAACAAAGCCACTGAATTCTGAGCTGACCCAAAGCCCACTTTATATATTTTGGAAATAATAGGTTTGATCAATCGACCGCTAAAGCGGTTTGTGGCCGAGACCTAATAAACTTTTCTTAAATGCAAGTATGGTGTTCAGACCTGTTCCTGGATGCATTCGTGAAACTGTAAAAATATGTTCAATGCAGCTGGATGAACCTTTAGAAGCTGAATTAATGGTTTCAGCAGGAAGGCTATTAAACTGTTTAATTCTTAATGTTATACAAAATTGCTACCTGATTGTATTGAAATACCTCTATTACAGGTCGTACAGTTTCTTCCAAATCCTTATATGACATTTGCGTGTTTTTAAAATATACTTTAATCTTAGAGCTTTCAATAAAATAGGACCACCAGAGTAGTCTAAAAGGCAGACAACCTCATGCTGATAATTAATAGATCTGTGGGGGGGAAACAAAAGCAATTAATAAAAAAGCAACAAATTGAATGCTGGAGCAGAAAGAAAGCTAGATCTCCTTATTATGAGTAACTCCTTTGTAAAGCAGGCAGCCATTCAGCCCCAGATTCTGATTCCCCTTATACAAGGGATAAAGTTCCCTCTGCTGTATAAGGATACTCCAAGTTACAGAGGAGTTCCTCAACTATTTAGAGGAACAAGGCCGAAGGCAGAGTTTCTTTACAAGGTCATGGAACTCTGAGGTGACTTGCAATATCCTGATGTACGTCAGTGGGTACTTTATCCCATATAATACATGGTCACACGCTCTCCTTTCCCACAAACTACTTAAAACGTTGGTGCGTAGCTCTTTCATATGAAAGATCAAACATATTTGCGAACAGGAACAATAAAAGCAAAACCTCTAATGCAAATATAAAAACCGTAGATATTTGTTGCAAACATATAAAAGAAACAGGTTGAAGAAGTCTGTTTAAAAAAAAAATAAAAAAAACTGCAGTAGCTTCGAACATGCAGAAAGATTCTAGCTTTTCTCTAGTTTAGGAGTGCAAAAAACAGTCATTTTAAGCTAGACAGGCATTGGTAAATCCAGTAGTTCTTGCCTATGAGAGACAAGCATTATATATGTCCTGATGAAGGTGGTGTTTCTATAATATTCTACCACCGAAACGCGCCGACGCCGGAATTTTTGTATTGGGTTATATCCAGGAACAGCCTCATGTCTAATGCAACTATGAGCGAATAGACTGATGGTGTCTATACATTTGATTTCTTTTGGGAATAACCTGTTTTGGATGAATTTAAGTGTTTCACAAATATCGTTTTGTCTCATGATGTTTTTAAATGTGTTTATTTGTGAATTTATGTTTTGTATTAGTGTTACTTTTTCATTGTGACCTCAAATTATTTTTAATAAACCCAGATTGTATTTTATAGTTTAATTTTTATCTTTGTGTGAAATATAGTTGTTTTTGGGTTCAGATTTGTGTCTCTATCCATGAGGATGCATGTGTACATGTGACCTAATTAATAGTGTATACCTGGTAGCGAGTTTGGTTGATTGCATACTTGATCATATGTGGATTTTCAAGTGTATTCAAGAGAGTTTCTCTTTATAGTTCTGCCAGAATGCCATTGCATTGTGGTGATTGAACTTGACTGTAATAAATTATGATAGTTGAGTTCTGGCGTCTTTTCTTCATAATCGGCGACTGGATGCGTCCGAGGTTGTCAATTATATAATGGCTAAAGTACCCTCTACCATACTGCTATAAACCCTAATGTTCCCCAATATAGGCCTAGGTAGTTGCACAACCTTTTACCTACATTTGTCTTACCATTGTTCTACATAACAATTCTGGCGCTGACCCTTTACCTAGTTAGGTGCTGCATAAAAGTTGTGTGGTTTTCTCAGATAACTAGCCTCTTTTATTATGCACAAGGATTCTCAGTATCACAGCAGGATTACCATCTCCTGCATAATAACTCTGTATAAGGGTCACTACTATCGTCATCCTTGGCCGACCTGCCATAGTACCATGACACATCCAGGTAGAACCCCAGAGGGTACCTTTCGGGTATATAAGCACCACATTTTCGCTGGGCAGCCAGAGGAGCAGAACCTTCAATGCTGACACAAGACATGTTGTCCCTGTCCGCAGGCACTCCAGCACGCAGTGGTCTGACATCCCTCGCGGGGTGTCCAATTCGAGACCAAGACAGGGGTCCTTTGCTCTCTCACATCAGGTTAATGGAGCAAGCTCTTTCCTAGGGGCATTCTTGACTATACACCTACATACATGTTGGGTACATCTAGTAAGGGTTGCATCGTACAAGTACACATTTTTATTGTCCTGTATCTATATGCCTGCATATATTCATTGTTTTAGCACTATGGTAGAATTTGACCTTCTATTTACTTTATTGGTGCTTATGACCTTATACATCTGTTTCTGTCTGATGGTTGTTGCAGCACACTTATTTTATACTAGAATGACGCTAGTTCAATAAATGCTTATTGAAAATGTTCCCATCGTTTATTCTGTATATCTCTCTGAGAACAAGTGAGCATGAGTGACTAAGCGAAAAGTACTGTTCTCTTACCACGAGAGGGGTCAAGGTTGTCATGTTCCATAGTTGCCAGAAACTGTTCGCTACTTGTTATGGTTGTGGGGCTTATAGTGGCACTGTGAGCTAGCTGGTTTACAGACTAACGTATCCCCTGGGGTGTCTGGAATTAGTGTAGACACCAATCCCTAAGTTTATGTTGTCTAATCACTCAGATCCTATATAGATTTGTAGAAACTACATGACCATACATAATAAAGATATTGCGAGTCACTGAGGAGCTTCATAACCATATAGTATGACACAGCTGAGTTCCTTTATACGGTTTTGAAACTCTGAGGTGACTGGTAGTATCATTATCATGTAAGGCAGGGGACACTTTTGGCCTATATATGTGGCCACATCATCACCTTTTTCACAAATCACTTAAACCCTGGTGCGTAGCTCTTTCATATGAAAGCAGGAGCATGTTTGCAAACATGAAGAATAAAAACAGATCCTCTCGTGCAAAATTAAACCTATCAAAAACCTGTTAGATGTTTGTTGCAAAACGATATTAGATGTAGTTCAATGCAAGTTATAAAAAAAACTGCAGTAGCTCAGAAGGTGTAGAAACAGGCAGAAAGATTCTCACTTTTCTATAATTATATAAGAAGCGTAAAAGAGAAACATGTTCTTTCTGCTTGTGTATGCAAGCTAGAGAAATGGAGCAGAAGAAAGTAAGGCAACGTTGTATTTTCGTTGCTTTAACCAGCTGCTTCATGACTTTACCTGCCTTTCCCTCAGCTGCTGGCTCTGGCAGTAGGCATTGACGTCAGAACTCAACTGCTGTTATTACTGTTGAATTCTGAGTTCTTTTCTTTTTAAGCAGTGGCTAGGCGCACCACAAGAGGCCTGATATAACGAAATTAGGCACAGGCTTTTGGATAGGAATTACAGATTCCCGTGTATTAAACAGAAATTAGAGACAGGCGAATATCCAGGGATTATAGAATCCCATGTATCATTATTAAAATGTTACCTCAAAGTCTCTATTAAAACGAACGAGGTATCTTTATGACTATCACAGCACAGAGAG
Organism: Lissotriton helveticus; assembly: GCF_964261635.1. Taxonomy (NCBI): domain Eukaryota; kingdom Metazoa; phylum Chordata; class Amphibia; order Caudata; family Salamandridae; genus Lissotriton; species Lissotriton helveticus. The sequence goes on from NC_136064.1 coordinate 67,378,445, forward strand.
ACGTATATGTTCAGTCCATGCAAATGTAGATTGCTCCGTATAAGCAAAATAGAACATGACATTCAGAAGAAGGCCAGTGTGTTTATGCAGAAATTATTTTTCGGTCTGCACGATTAGGCCATTAAGTTATTGCAAAAGGCCAGAAGTGAGATTTTCCCAAAGACGATGGTCTTGTCTTTTGTTATTAGAGCAGACAAAAGAATCCACAGTATTACTTTTAAACCAGACTACTTTCCCGCAGATATGATGGGTTTGCAGAAGTTCATGGTTGTTTAGTCCATACTACCACAAAAAGTTGTGCATGCAAGTCATTGATGGTTGTTTAACCTTTCGTATGTCAAACCGATCTCACCAGTGCACATATATTTGTAAATTTTTCATTAGAGAACGATGTCTGAAAGTGCTCTCAACTTCCACGGCTGCTCCAAGGTTCCTTAGAATTTTTGCGATTGTCTTCCTCTCTAGTCCGTTTTTACTTGAGCTCCCTGTTCTATACCAGGCTACTTGGCCATTTTAAAAGTCTTGTTCCCAGTTTGAGAAAGCGTTGTGGACACTGCTTGAGCAATTTCTTTTGACCGTTTCCTTCAGGCACTCGCCAGAGGACCTAGAATAATTATATTGGTAATTCTTATGACGCACAGTTAATAGGTATGATTTATTAATGTAATCAAGTTGGGTTCAAGATTTCTTTTAATTGTTTGAGGATATTTTTACCATCATTGAGTTTAATTTCCTAAATTACTTTATGCTCCATCTTGATGTGAATGCCCTCAAGTGTGGCTGTTACATTCCAGTTGGTCTGGTACCAGCTTGTGATTAAGTATACTCTGGTGTATTTTCTGATGCACATCCACACATTTTCAAAAGACAGTCTCCTTAATAGTGTGTATTGAATTAAGATCAACAGTATTGAGTTTTAGTTGAGCCTGTCTGATCACTTACTCTGATAGTCCACTTCATTAGGGTTAATATCCAAGTTACAGCCCTTGAATGATTGGCCATTTTCCTTAATGAATAATTGTAAGAATTGGTTCCCTAGCTGTCCACTTCATTACCATTTATACCTAAGATCCATCTAGCCTCATGTAGGTGGTTGATGCAAGACTTTGACCCAACTTTTATTTGATCCTACACTCGAGCAGAAAATGCCCTCTTTTCTTTGTGGAATTACAGAATGTCTGGAAATGTAATCTGATTTTTCTAAATGAAGAGCTCCGATTGATTCCATCCTGTGGAAAATGTCATCCTTATTGCATCATTTTATGGAGAATTTCATGTATGCTTGTGATAGTTCTTGTTGAAGCGCTCACCCTCACAAACAAAGATAGATCAATGGTTTTTGTGTTAATGCATGTGGATCACTTTGGTGCTTTTTTCCCTTTCTTCAGCGTAGGACCTAAAAAAAATGTCTTGAGCTCTGGTGTCACAGACACCATTGAAAGAAACCAGGCAAATTAGCATAGGCTCTGAATCTTACTTACGTGGTTGCTTAGTTCCTCTGGGTCCTGCATCATTCCCTATCTCATTAATCTTTATGTCCAGCTTCTATCTGATTTAATTCATTAGCAGGACTTACAACTCTTTCTCTGGGCTCATGATACTTAAATTCTATTTTGTTGCGTTTACCCACTCCAAAGTAGGAGGTTGCAAACTATTGTATGCCCTTCTTGTGGAATTTTGGACCATGACTTGGCACCTTCTTTTTGGGCAAAAAATGAAAATGTATCTTTTTAGTTCTGTGTAACTTTTGATTCGCCCTATGTGTTCAGAACCAAGTGACCTGATGGGTGATGGTGCACTCTATAAGTCTCCACTAACATTAAGGTTGTCCATCAGAAGTTTTTAGGTCTCGCTCTCGAGACCTATTGTCGCCGAGTTGCCTCCTAAGGGAGATAGTCCGGTGCACGAGCCGACCAGGGTCTGTGGACGCGCTTACGCAGGCCGGCCGAAGGCACGCGCACACACACACACACACGCGCAGACGCACACACACGCGCAGACGCACACACACGCGCAGACACACACACACACACGCACAGACACACACATGCACGCGCGCAGACACACACACGTGCCAAGCCTCCCTAGCCCCACTTACCGCATCAGCGGCCTCGGCCGCCACTCCTGATTTCTGCTGCCACCGCTCCTCTGGGCCATCCACTCGTGGGCGCGGGCTTCTCGCAAAGACGGGCATCCCGTCCCACAACAGCCGTGAGCTTGCACATCCCGAACCCGGAAGTTCGGGAGCGTGCACGCTCACGGCTTGTTGCCTCTTGCAAGCATTCAACGCCGGAGCCGTAGGGCATTTTTTAACCTCCCACTTTCCTGTTGAAATGTTTTATGTAATGCCGATAACATCACATAATATGACTGGACATAGACAGGTATTAAACTTCAGAAAATATACCAGCATTCACAACCCTCTTCGCGGTGAGGGTAATGATGGCGTGCACCAGGAGGAGAAGCGCTGCGTGCATGATTTCTGCTCAGCTGAAAGGAAGATAAAACAGGACAGTCGTCAAAAAACACAAGTGAAGAGAAATGAGGTAAGAGGGGCCTCTGTCCTCAACCGCGCCAACCCTCCCAGCTCCAGCTTTCCTGAAACATCCTCCTATTCCCTTTAATTACTTCTGCCATTATTACTGTTTTTCACGGTAGCGGCAGCCGAGACGCTGTCATTCGGAGCGCACATGCCACTGTGTGATTGTTTTCTCCTGTTGATTCCCATTATATGAAAAGACAGTATTGTCTGTTTGTTCCGTGCTAATTCACTTCATCCACAAGAGCGCTGCACACAGCAGTGGCTCGATGTTTATTTAAAAGGGCATTCTCATGTCGTCTGTTAAATGAAAAAGATACCGCTCTAGCCTATCCCACAGTGAATATGTTCTGCAACTGTAAGCATTACTACAGTGCTTTCTACTGCTATGATTCTTCATCAGGGTCGGACTAGGACGTAAAATAAGCGCTGTCAGCGTGTCCTGGTACTTAACCTTATATTTTTGTCTACCCATGACTCTTCCTGTGCCACGCACTTTATTCTGCCACATATCCTGGTGTTATTCCCTGCCCTACCTTTCACTCTGTCACGCACTCTCTCCTGCCACTTAAACATATGCGCACGCTTTACAGTTGCTCCCGCCGCACTTTCCGTGCCAATACCTCGCTTAATTTACAAGGACTAACTGCAAAACATACTTGTCAGCTGTCTGCATGACTCAAACTCTTTCTAAGATACTGACATCTCCAGAAACGATGGAAGCATGTACGGCGCTCCAGCCAAAATTGCACTTTCCCAGCTGGAGTGCTTCTAGTGCCCTGGAAAAAAGGGATAGATTTGGAAATTGGAATAGGAGAAAGTTAGGGGGTGCGGCATTTTGCAACCGCTGGTCCTACGCGAATGGATGAGGAGGGGCAAAGTGTAACTCGCAATGATTTTTTTGTTTATATCTACTGAATATAGCGTGTACCTTAGGCATGTGGTGTTAGAAGGCATGTGGTGACTTTAAAGTGCATGTGGTGACTTTAAAGTGCATGAACTTGCAGGATACGGTATTCCCTCTCATGTGACATCATAAGCATCGGGAAATGTACACATGAAAAAAACAAAGCCTTCGCCTAAGGGAAGACAAATAGATAACACTTTGCTGGCTATTTGGTACAAAGTGAAACGAGAACACGTGGATAAATCACTGCTTCCCCTCGTAAATTGTCTGATTTTAGGTAACATTTTTTTTCACCAAAAATGATTTTCCTTCATTATCGGTTATAAAAGAACTCTAAAAATGTGCGTTCAGAATGCCCAGGCCTGGCCCACGCACGTCCCGCACTACAGGACACCGTGAACACTTTGTACAGCTGCCCATAATCTGCCCCGTGTTACAATCAATCAGCCCGCCTTCAGGTTCGCGGTATGATGGGGCACGCAGTCCTTGCCCCCAGAGTTTCTCCTTTCCTCCGCGCATTTTGGTCTTTAAATTGACTTATGTGAAGTGACCACTGGTTTTGTCTGTTTCCGGTGCCAATTAAAGGTTTCTTTTTGTTACAACGCCTCAGAGATTTAATTATGACATCAGGAGATGGACCTGTTCGTCCATTGAATTTTTCTGCACTGATGAGGCATCCTTGGATGCCAGCTCCAAAGCTGTGTGTCACTTGAATATTGTCCAAACACCCTTGGTGAAATCAGGTGTTTCTGATGATGGTGTTTTATGAGAAACTGGAGCAAGACCGATACCCAGCTATTTGTGTGTAATGTGTCTCTCGGTTGAGACCAGAGCGTGAAAACGTACTCATTGTTGTTACTGATGCGGACCTTCATGAAATAGCACGCATTTTGAAATCGTCCTATATGACATGTTTGACAGCAGATTGTATGCTTGTTTCTACTTAGCTCATCCTGTACCTTTCCAGCAGCTGGTCGTACCTGCTCACTGCTAGCCTGAGTGTTCAGCGCCTTCTCACTTGCCTGCACTCTAGGTTAATGTGCATCTAAATGTGATTCTATAAAGCAGTTGTATAGCGCTTTGAAGCCGCTGCCTTTTATTGGAAATTTGGCTCATGTGTGGATCCTATTTATATTCCATCCCTGCTGCTTCCACTATGATTGTACAGAGCTCTGAAACCCATTTGGGGGGGGGGGTTGCATGATATAGGATGATATAGGCCATACATATATATGCAAATCAAAGTTTTCCTTTTTAAAAAGCTGCCAATAACTGCGTAATACAGAAAGAAGGCTAGATGTGATCCTGTCTTTTTTTGTCTTTTTCTCGATAAAAGGTTTCACTGTGTCACTCTGGCTGCTCTCTCTGCAAGTTCAGCCAAAGTGCTTGAAGTGTAGTCAAAACTGACCTAAGTACTGTCTTGTCCTTATGCCCCCATTAATTCAGGCGATCCCTCTGTGGCAACCCAAAAGTAGGTTGTGACGCTGCCCACAAAGCTAGCCCAGAGCTGGCTGATGTATGGATGTGAAAAAGTTATCACCCGTATGGCAAGGGAAGAAATCGAGGCTTACTTCAGTGATGAATCACTATGTGTACCTCTCCCCTATTCCAAGGATATTTTAGAGAAAATTATTGGTTTAGATACAGATACCTGGGCAATGGAGAAGAAGGGCTATGGACGCATGGAGGATTATGAATATGATTCATAAGTTGATCCGCCCGCCTCTTCTACAGTTTCTGTGAAGTCCTATCTTCTTTTAATAAGGTATGCCAAGACACTATAATTGTAGCACAGGAGAAATCTTTTTAGGCCCAGCAGCCCAAAGGCTGATAGCCAGGTGCTATAGCTTTACCTCCTGGTGGCAAATAGGTTTAGTCCTCCCATCCATCACCTGAAATTCTGGGCGTTTTGATGTCTTGGAAGCAGAATACAAATTCCTTTCCTACAGCCTCCATAGACAGTCCAAGAAACTTGACACTTTGGCTCACAAAGTTTTCCCTCTGGCAACTTGGCTGTTACACACTGCTACTCCTTCCTGTCTTTAGGACCTTTTATATCCATGCTTTATGAGGACTAGCAAAACGTTGTGGACAGTATGCCAGAGCACAAGAAGATGCTATTTCCATACCTGATGAGTGATGACCTTGTTGCATCCAAACGTAAACTAAAATGTGGCTTTAACTGTAGGGACTGTGGCCCATTCTATGGGGTGCAGTTATCATGCTATGGTAACAGATGTGGGGGCATTCCACAGTTTTTAAGTCGGGCCTGGGCAGCGCATGTGTATGGAGTTGAAGCCCCGCTCACTCTCAGCCCATATCTGTCATTGGCTTGTGTCATTGTCTTTTGTAAACGGTGGTTTCTGATTCGAGAATAGGCTTGTCAGTCCCTCCTTAGTACCGCCTTGTCTTCATTTGTAACCTCCCATGAGGATTCAACCTTTTACTTCTGTTGTTACACAGTAGGTCTTATTTAGTCTGTAAGCACTATTTTCTTTAATGAGTTTCTCCTACTGCAGGCACCTCATGCTTTACTGCAACATTCAGCACGCCATGCGCACTTTCACTTTCCAAGCAGTCCGGGTCAATGACGCCCACTTCTTTGAATAAGTCTCGCATTTACAAGAGTTTGAGCTATTGGCATTGTAAATGACAGTGCCTTTTTATTTATGTGTTAATTATCAAAACAGATAAATAAAAGGCTTTGTCATTTACAATGCAAATAGCTTAAACTCTCGCAAATGCGAGACCTATTGCATTGCAAATGCTTGTTTATTGTTGATGTAGAGGTCACTGTATGAGAACGTGTCTGCCTGGGTGAAAGCATTGATCGATTCATGTGTTGTCTCTCACAGTCCTGCAAGTACTTGACAATGGTGGAGCTCCTCCAGCATTCAACTTTAAAAGGCTGCAGGATTGCAGTCCGGGCTAGCACTACAGATTTTCCCTGAATATTATTTTTTGTAGCGTGGAATGGAGCGCCTTAGGAAAGCATATGTTTAACCTATTATGTTTGTGCTTTGGATTTACTCTTGTTTTGCTGGTTTGTCAGCTCCTGTCGGTAAGAAGTGGTTTAGATGCAGGGCACAAAGTCTGAAAATGCTGTTAATGCACATAGTCCTTCCATCCCCATAATGAATCGTTTCTCCTTGCCTACTGTCATGCTTTCTGATTCATAGCCGGCTAGTAGGATGTGACAATGATGGTTCTGGCGTTTAAGAACTAAATGGCTTGGTTTGACAGCTGAAGAGTAGGATCTTCAGGTAAACCAGTTTAGAGGAAATTGTATCTACAAAAATACTACTATTTGTATAGTAGTTAGTTACTGGAAACTTCTTTCTGGTATTTTCCCCCCTCCAAATGGAACCTACCGAATCTCATATTTGGAGTCTTCTGCGGTTTCTGGTAGGAGATATCAACATTCGACCCAGTGGAAATGTATGTTACTCCAGTGTAATTCTGCGATCTTTGCTTTACGCATTTGCGCAAAGATTCTTGAAATTACGCATTTGCATCCAGTTACATAGTTCCACTGCCATTTGAGGTAGCAATTTAGCACTTGAAAACTCCCAATAACCATAACACAAGTGGCTGTTGTCCACGGCAATTGTGTTTTTCACGTTAGTTGTGTTTTATCACTAAATGTTACCTCGCGTCAAAAATGGATCGGAACTAAACAGAAATAATTCACATGACTTTTGCACACCCCGCCTCCTCATTTGCATGATCCGTTTATGTCTGGAGCTGTTTGCTGTTCTTATTTTTTTGGTTTCATTAATGAAATGTTTCCGTTTAAGGCATGCCGTGGAGCTTTGAATTTCTGATGCTTTTGAATGGTCCAGTGTGCTCGGCAGCATTTCAATGTTACCGAACGGCTATCTCTGCTCTTGCCTCTCATCTTCTCGCCTTATCAGGGTTTAGTGAAGTTCAGGCAGGCTGTGTGCTTGCTGATAAGCTGCATTTTTGGACTGGATCTGCCGAGTGCCAAGGGCAGCTTGCTAGTTCTCAAAGGTGTTCGCAGGCAGACCGCTTCCCTCGTTGCTGCTTGTTTACTCTGACTGCAGAAGTTCACTTTTCACACAGGGAAATGTGCAGAAGTTCACTCTTCACACAGGGAAATGTGCAGAAGTTCACTCTTCACACAGGGAAATGGCAGGTCGTCTGGATCTGCAGACGGTACTTTAAGCCTACAGTAGTAGTTATTTTTTCTTTCTTTTTTTTTTCTTCTTTTAGTATTTTAGCTCTGGTTAGCCATGGCTTTAGTTGGTTGCCAGACCATGTACCTTCAATACACTATTGATAGAGGGTTACTGGAAGGGGGTCATCTCCCCTCTGCCGATGCTACTTGCAAGGCTCAATCACTTTTGGATCCGAGCACACCATAGGTGTTTGGACATCACGTGTGCCCCTTTATGACATCCAGCCATTTAATTAGCAGTGCATTAAGTGCACGAGGCAGTTTTTAGAGTGCTTCCGTGATCAAATGAATGAAGGTGTAGTAATACGCACTGCAATGTAAGGCACGTTTTTGCTAATGGTCTTTGCTAGCTTGAAGTGCTAATTGGCCGGTCGCCTAATACATTAAAGGCTGTAGCGGTGCATCTAGTAACATTGCGCACGCAGTGAACAAATGGATGTGACATAGCTTGCTTGTGCTCCATTCGTTCTCCACTGTACCCATTTTCTTCTGTCGGCTTTACGCCTCTCCCTTCACTTCCGCCACCCTTGCTGCCTCGTTGTGCTTGCTGCAAACATTTCCTCTACCCTCATGGCTGGACCACAATGGGTGCCTCCCCAATCCACCGTCTGTGTCCTCTGAGCAGAAGAAGCATGATATAGCCAGGACAGAGGGATGTCAGGACTCTGCTCAGAAACCTGATTGTCCTCATAGTGCAGTATCTGGGGGCTACTCTTGAGATCTAGGCTTATATTCGGGGCAGGAGTTTAACTCTCGAAGCCATCCTGTCAGCTGTAAGTTACATACACTCTTGTGTGCCTGTTAAATCGGGCTTCTGGGTTTAAGTTAAAACATTCAGTCTCCATTGTCTGTCAAAATTCCGCGAAGTGAGCAAGAAACTCTTCTGCGCTAAGCCAAGTTCTGCGAGCAGCGTAGTGTGTTTGGTCGTGTCGTTCGCCTTGATTTTCAGTGTTTGTCCCGTGCTGAAAAATCGGCACGAACGGCACCATGCGCAGCCCAAGAGGGCACTGCTTCTGTTCTTGCTGCTTGATTAAATTTTCTGCCTGAGCGGCAGCTTTCTCAACGTGAACGGAAAGTTTCTCAACGTGAGTGGTTGTTGAAAAATCTGACCTCCCGTGTTGAGAAATCTCGCCGGTAGGTGGATTTTCCAAAGTCAAGTTGGCGAGCGAGGAAAAAAACTCTACTACGTGGAGCAAAGATTTTCAGAACTCTGCGTGCTTCGCAGAGCGCGGAAAACTCTGCAAACGGAGCAGAGTTCAGATCCCAGGCCTAGTAATATTGCAGACAGACCGACTCTACCTGCCATCCTTCTGAGGACAATGAGTAGCTTTCTGGTAGTAACAGCTGTTATGTACAGTTCTTGAAGTTGGTTGAGACAAGATATGAAGCTCTGTGTAACACATTCCTATTATTAAGACCTAAGCCACCTCTGTCCACTTAGAACATTTTGCAAACGTGGGATCAAATCTTGCATTCTAGGGTGTTGAAAAGATACTCATGAAATAATCCATTGCTCAAGTAGTGTTCCAGGCAAGCACAATACTTTGCAGGAATGTCACAGGTTCACCTACTACAAGATCTTTTTGAGAATATGGTGGCAAAGTGTTGTTTTGCAGCACTGAGAATCCCTTCTCTCTTCGGAAGGTGGAGAAATTGAAAAGAAAACTACACATTTCACGATCCCTGGTTGTACAACAGAATTGGACAGATGTACGGGCTCGTACAGCAGAGCTCCAACTCCTATTCTAGCTACCTTACAGGTTTGGATAACAGATGAGTTGCGTTAATCTTATAGATTTAAATATGCCTTTGGAAATGTTGTAATTTTGTTCCCCAAATGCAGGCTTGTCAATTTATGAAAATATGTATATTTTGGTATCCAATACTAGATTTTTGTTTCGGAAAAGTGAACTCCAGCTTATTTTTTTGTTCTCAAATAACTAAGTACTCAGTGCTGTCACCTATAGATCTATTGTGCCTTACATACTCACCATCATCTTAAACCTTAAATATGGATTCTATGCCAAGAATTTCCATTACAGACTGGTATCATTCTAGTAGGCGGGCTGCATTAGGCTGGAAAACCATGGTTGCCACACATGGGTGGAGTTATCACTGTTATCTTAGGGAAAGCTTTATACCTCTGGAGGGCTCAATCAATCAATGACACTTATAGAGCGCGCTACATACCCGTAGGGTCTCAAGGCGCTGGGGGAGGGAGGGGTGCTGCTACTGCTCGAACAGCCAGGTCTTCAGCTTCTTCCTGAAGGAGAGGTGGTCTCGGGTCAGGCGCAGGTCGGTCGGGAGGGAGTTCCAGGTCTTGGCGGCCAGGTAGGAGAAGGACCTTCCTCCTGTAGTCGCTCTTCGGATGCGGGGGACGGCGGCGAGGGCGTGGTTGGCTGATCGGAGGTGGCGTTTGGGAGCGTAGAAGTTGATCCGGCTGTTGAGGTAGCTCGGGCCTTGGTCGTGTAGGGCTTTGTGTGCGTGGGTGAGGAGGCGGAAGGTGATTCTTTTGTTGACGGGGAGCCAGTGAAGGTCTCTCAGATGTCCGGAGATGTGGCTGGTTCGTGGGATGTCGAGGATGAGTCTGGCGGAGGCGTTGTGGATCCGCTGGAGTCTCTTCTGGAGCTTGGCGGTGGTACCGGCGTAGAGGGCGTTGCCGTAGTCCAGTCGGCTAGTGACGAGGGCCTGGGTGACGGTCTTCCTGGTCTCGGTGGGGATCCACCAGAAGATCTTCCGTAGCATGCGTAGGATGTTGAAGCAAGCCGAGGAAACGTTGTTGACTTGCCTGGTCATGGAGAGGGAGGAGTCCAGGATGAAGCCCAGGTTGCGTGCATGGTCTGTCGGTTTGGGTGCGGTGCCCAGGGCGGGAGGCCACCAGGAGTCGTCCCAGGCGGAGGGTGAAGAGCCCAGGATGAGGACCTCCGTCTTGTCAGAGTTCAGTTTCAGGCGGCTGGTCGTCATCCACTCGGCTACCTCTTTCATCCCTTCGTGCAGGTTGGCTCTGGCGGCGGCGGGGTCGTTGGTCAGGGAGAGGATCAGCTGGGTGTCGTCGGCGTAGGAGATTATGCTGAGGTTGTGTTGGCGTGCGATGGCCGCGAGGGGGCTCATGTAGACGTTGAAGAGGGTGGGGCTCAGCGAGGATCCTTGAGGGACGCCGCAGATGACTTCGGAGGCCTCTGACTTGTACGGTGGTAGGCGGACTCTCTGTGTTCTTCCGTCGAGGAAGGAGATGATCCATTCCAGCGCCTTGTCCTGGATTCCGACGTTGCTGAGGCGCTGTACTAGGGTGCGGTGGCAGACAGTGTCGAATGCTGCGGAGAGGTCTAGGAGGATGAGGGCCGCTGTTTCTCCGTTGTCCATCAGGGCTCGGATGTCATCGGTGGCGGCGAGGAGGGCGGTCTCGGTGCTGTGGTTGGCTCGGAAGCCGGACTGTGAGGGGTCGAGGGATCCATTCGTCTCGAGGAAGGCGGCCATCTGCTTGTTGACGGTCTTCTCGATGACTTTGGCTGGAAACGGGAGGAGCGAGATGGGGCGGTAATTCTTGAGTTCGGTGGGGTCCGCTGTGGGTTTCTTGAGTAGAGCGCTGAGTTCGGCGTGCTTCCAGCTCTCAGGGAAGGTGGCGGTGTCGAAGGATGCAATGTCATGGATGCCCATGATATGCCAAGAACTTTAACCATTATGGAAGCACCAGCATTAGGCTAATAGTAGCTAGTGAGTACACTCATGCCGTTAATTACTACAGTATGCAAAGTACTAACACCATTATGCCAGGGAAATTGTCTCAAAGGGTTGCCACCTTAACCCCTTCCACGCGGGGAAGGGCCTGGGGGGGGGTTCGGCGCAGTGCTCGTGACGAGCTCAGCTCGTCATGCTGGACAGTGGAGCTGTGCTCATGACGAGCTGATCTCGTCATGACTCCGTCCACTCCCGCAGAACGCCCGCACAGGCGGGCCGTCCGCGGCCGTTCTGACGAGCTCAGCTCATCATGAGCACAGCTCCACTGTGCCTCATAACCAGTTGAGCTTATCATAAGCATTCAAGGGGTTAATGCAATTCCACAATATGCCAATAATTATCATCATTGGGTCAGCCGTAGCCATGTCATGAATGCCTCCAGCATTCTCAAAATAACAAACTTATGCCAATCCCTCATTTTACCTGGGAAGGGAATCCTATTACCATGGATGCTCATAAAATGCCAAGGATTTCCAGAAGTATGCTAGGGTCAGCATACAGCTTGTCACATAACCATTTGCAGACACAGGAATAACAAGCATTTACAATGCAATAGGCCTCGCATTGACGGAGGTTTGAGCTATAGGCATTGCAAATAACAATGCCTTTTATTTTTGTTGTCTTTTTAAAAACATTAATAAAAGGCGTTGTAATTTACAATGCCAATAGCTTAAACTTGTTTTCCATTCCTGTGCGTGTAGTCTAATTTATCCCACTACAAAACAAGGATCACAAGCTCCACAAAGCAAAGTAATAACCTAAACTGGAGCAGATGGTCACGCATGGACTTGGGAATCTTGGCATCTGTCGTCACAAGTGCAGTATGAAGCGCTATATAAACAGAAGTTAGTATTACTTAAATGTGCATTGTACCGGCTCAAAAAAGGCGCTCCGATAAATAAAATTACCTTTTTAGACCGTGGGCATCTAGTTAAACTTTGTTGAGTGAGGCCTCCTTTTCTAATTCAGATATGCGTGGTTGAATGGTCCCCGGTTCCCTTTTTTGGGCACTCTCTCTGGTGGGCGCCAGCAGTGTGGTGGGAGGGTAAGGGCTGAGATTTATTGCACATCACTATCTGTTCATATAAGGGTGTCCTCGGAGGACCACGGTTCACCGGCTGACAAGAAAGGTCACCTCGGTGCCCACATGGCTGCCTCCATTCGCTTTCACCTCCTGATGATTGCAGAACATATAAGGTGCGGAAGGGGGTCAGAGGAAAGGTCAGAGGAAACATCTGATTCCAATTAGTACACAGTTCCATAACGACAGAAGGATGCGTGCGCTCGAAAGTTGAAGCGCAAGTGAAAAGCCACGTGGCCTAGAAGCCGTTGTAGGTTATTTAGGATGCCAGTTAAAGCCATTAAATACCATGAACAGCCTGGTGTTCGGTGGCTAATATAAAGGGGCGGTTTCCCTCTTTTGCAGGTGTCATCAGCCTGCATCGGGCTGTAGACCAGTTGTTGCTGAGAGCTGTAAACTCTTCTGAGAGGTGAGAATGACGAGCAATTTCAAAAAGTGTTTGACTCACTGAGCTATCTCATTGGATACCCGAGGAAGAGTCATGCTAACGGGTTATGTTCTATGTGAAGTGGGCACAGTTACCCGGCCCCATTTCATGAGGGTGAATTTCAATCGGTTCTGGATTTTCAACTAAGTCACTTCACTGTTACCATTATATGTACTGGCCTACAAGGCTCTTTGTGACTATGAAGGCGTTCCTGGAAAAGAACAGGGCAACTTTAAACTAGTCTTGGCAGGCATGGTAGGCCATGGCTTTTTTCCACAAAACGCCACCGAGATCAGAACCAGACATATGTAGGTGAGCCTGGGGCCTGCAGGAACAGGCTAGTCCAAAGGCGAACTGTCCGGAAATGAATAGCACATATTATTCAAACGCCAAGAGATAATTCAGTGTATCGTGGTTTGTATCAAACGGTGAATGTCCTTATATTATGCATCCGACACGGTTCGCTGTTTGTGCTGTGCTCCCAGCGGGGGTGCGCCAGCACCACCCAATCAAAGAGTTCGCTGGCTGAGAGATTGCAGTGTTCTCTGCTCTCCTTCCAATTACGTATTTCCTGGCACTACCGCCTCTCGTGAGGCTTCTAAGGTTCACAAGTGAGGACAACACGGCAGCATGCCTGCCTCTGTTTCCTGAAGTCAGCTCGGTCACGGACTGAAGATGGCTCGCCCATGTGGAACATTTTCTCCTGAGACCTTTTCGTCTTGTCGTAGGAGTTTCTTTCTTTATATGCTCATGGGAGATATGGGGCAGTGCAGTCTTAAGGACAAACTCCAGAAATATGCAGTATTTCCTCTTGAGGCAACAGTCTCTTTCAGGTCAGGGACTGGCGCATTTCCTTCTGATATTTGAGACCGCTCCTCTTGAGGTAGCCGAACAGAATCTTCAATTTACTCAGATATGTGCTGCTGCTGCCAGAACCCTCTCAGCTGCCTTCTGGGATCAATCTGCAGAAGCAGGGCATAGGCTTTGGTCCGCGCTCTCTGACCTCCTCTGCCGTTCTGCTTACTCGTCTCCTCTGTCGTGGCAGACTGATTCCGTACCAGTCTCTCCTTATCACAATACCCACGACAGTGGGGCTGTGGAACGAGGAGGGTTTGAAATCACAAAACGACCTCCTCATGAGGAGCTCACTAGGAACAACGTTGCAGGTTTGTCAGCTGCGGGGAGGGGGCACAGGCGCACCGGGGCAAGCGATTCCAACTGTTGCTGATCACTCTCCCTCATAACATGTCACGGCCTCCAGTGATTGTCTGCCATCAGCCCTGTGCGGCTCCGGGATATTATGCAATGTTTACACCCCTGCTCCCGTGTAGACGGAGTGTGTTGGGCTTAAAAGGTGGCAATGTGGTTTCCTCGTGGAGTGGAAGAAAGCTATTTTTTAACTCTCACTTGGTGGAAGAAAGCTGTGTGTTTGTTTTTTTAACTCTCACCTGGCAATTATTCATATTTAAAAGGAACGTCTTGTTTATGCTCTCACATCATTGTGTATAAGTTGTGAATGGACAGTCATCACTTTTATTCCAGGGGTATTCGGGACGGCTGGCACGCGGGTTTAACCCCGATTCGTAGGAATGAACCTCCTTTTAGCAGGAGGAGAGGGCGGGTGAGGGACGTGAGTTATGCGAGAGAGAGAGGACTGTAAAAAAAAGCGCGGGTTTAAACCTGATTCGTAGGAAGGGACCTCCTTTTAGCAGGAAGAGAGGGCGGGGGAGGGACGGGAGTGGTGCGAGAGAGAGAGGACTGTAAAAAAAAAAAAGCCTGTGACTGGTGCACGCCACTGCGAGCCATATGTCTTCAATTATTGCGCCTGTGTCTGGGCACGATAATTGAAGACATATGGGCTTTGGTGCGCGTAACAGATTCCAATAGGCCATGGGCGACCGCCTATGGCCTATTGCGTGTTCTGTTACAAAACAACACGCACTCCAAGCCCAATCAGAGTGGACCATAGAAAATGAACACGGAAGAGCGTGTTCATTTCCAGGGTCCGTTTCTGAAACCCCGTCAAAAGGACTCTCGCTGCGCGAACACTGCTGCGCAGTTGACTGCTAATTTCGCTGCGCTAGCGCTTGGCAGCGAGTTAGGACTGCTACAAGCGTTGATTGTGTTTTAACTTGTGAAACTTTAAAAAAATTGTGTTTTCTTACCTATACTCTGCTCGCTCACTACCCGTTCCACCGCAGCTACCTGTGCTGTTTGTTGTGGATGGAGGCAAGCGGCACCACTTCCTGGTTGCTCCAGCATAAGCGGCCATCTTAGGAGGGTTGACGCGCTAGTCTACCCTTTGCCCTGACTACTTAAGGGTCAGAGTTCTTCGCGCTCGGAATTGACTGCTAATTTCGCTGCGCTAGCGCTTGGCAGCGAGTTAGGACTGCTACAAGCGTTGATTGTGTTTTAACTTGTGAAACTTTTAAAAAATTGTGTTTTCTTACCTATACTCTGCTCGCTCACTCCCCGTTCCACCGCAGCTACCTGTGCTGTTTGTTGTGGAGGGAGGCAAGCGGCACCACTTCTTGGTTGCTCCAGCATAAGCGGCCATCTTAGGAGGGTTGACGCGCTAGTCTACCCCTTTGCCCAATCTATATAGGCTCTTTCTTCGCCGCGCAGCGGTGACGCGCAGCGGTAGCGCCTCAGACGCGCCGAAGAGGCGCCAAAGAGAAGCCAGTCTGCGCCAGTCCGCGTCCAGACGCTTCCTGCTTCCTTGTGGTTGGGCTCATTCGCTATGGTAGGTCTTCCGCTGTCCTATGATTTCTCCTCGCTTCTTGCCCTTCGTCGTCCTACTAGCCTGTCATGCGAACACTTGTTTCTCCCTACGTACACTGATTACACCTGTAAAAACTGCAAGTGGAGCCCTTCTCTTCGCCCTGCCTGCCCTTCATCTTCTGTTCAGGAATGGAGTATGTTTCTTTTAAACTGTAGGTCTGTTAGTAAACACCATACAGAACTACACATACTGATTGAAGAGCTTAACCCGCACGCTCTCTTCCTAACGGAAACGTGGCTTCAGACAGATAATGATCCAGCTATTGTCTGGGCCATTCCACAAGGATTTACGTTAAAGAGATTGGATCGCCAGACTGGGAGAGGTGGAGGACTGGCCATTATTTACCGAGACTGCTATAAATGCCGAATTACCCCCACCACATCACCCACTTGCGAAAGTTTCCACTTTTCGCTAGAATTCTCCCCCACCACCACCTTTTCCGGCATCTTAGCCTATCGTCCTCCTGGCGCTCTTAACAATTTCATTACTAAAATAACTGATCTTGCTGCAAGCATCGTGTTATCCTCGTCTAATTTCACCCTGTTGGGGGATCTCAACCTGCATCTAGATGATCCTCACGATACTGCAGCTAATTCTCTTTGCTCCAACCTCCAAGCGCTGGACCTTCATCAAAAGGGCTTCCATGTAACACACAATAGAGGCCATCTCCTCGACCACATTTACAGCAATATTAACGATATTACGGTTGAGCCCTCTATTCCACTACCTTGGACCGATCATTTTTTGGTACCTTTTATTTGGCGTATAAATCCCCTCCCCTCCTCTCACGGCCCTGCCAAACATCAAGGCAGGAAATGGTCCTCTCTCCCCCTCCCTGCATGGGAAGCTGCCTTGGCTAGAGACCCACCTAGAAAGGCATTAAATGCCAATACAGCAGCCAACAACTTTGATGGTTGGATCTCTTCTTCACTTGACCTAGTTCTCCCCGAACAAACTAATAACTCTATGAAAAGACCCAAAGCTGCCCCATGGTTTACTCCCACTCTTAAGACTATGAAATTAGCCTGTCGTCGTAAACATGAGAGAGCCTGGAGACAGGACTACTCCCAACTTAGGAAGGATGAATATAGAGCCACTATCAGGCTCTATAAACAAGAGATAAAGGCTGCACAAGCTTCCTTTTATGGTAACAAAATCAATGCAGCCGCCAACGCCCCAAGGGAAATTTTTTAAATTGTCAAATCCCTTATTTCACCCCCTGTGGAATGCCCTTCTGCTGATGGCGCCCAAAACCGCTGCAATAATCTGGCCAGCTTTTTCTCTCAAAAAATTCAGACTATATATTCCTCATTTAGGGAGGTCAACAATGATTTGGAGCGCCCTACTTCTACAGCTTCTGATGCCTCGGTCTCCTGTAGGCTCGACATAATCCCACTCTTGGATACTCCGGTCTTAGATAAATTGATCTCCAAAATCACTTCCGGTTCCCCTAACGATCCAGCACCCCCTCAGATCCTCACTTTGGCTATGGACGTGATTCGCCCGGTCATATTGGACGTTCTCAACACTTCCATCTCCTCTAAATCCGTTCCCCCTTCATGGAAGTGCGCGATGGTGAGGGCTCTGTTGAAGAAGCCCAACCTTGACCAGAACAACTTGGCGAATTACCGTCCTATTTCCTTGCTCCCTTGGCTGAGCAAACTGCTTGAGAGGCACGTAAATAACATCCTGACGAACTACTTGGAGTCAAATAGTCTACTGCGCGCCTCTCAGACAGGGTTTCGTCCTTTACATGGGACTGAAACCGCTCTCCTTGAGGTAACGGAAGAAGCAAGAGCAGTGTTGGACCAGGGTGGAAAAGTCGCCATTATCCTATTAGATCTTAGCGCCGCGTTCGACACGGTCAATCATGTCACGCTGTTGCAACGACTGGCGGACATGGGCGTGTCGGGCGCGGCCCTGGATTGGCTGACATCCTTCCTGCCTGACCGGTTCTTCCAGGTCTTTGAGGGCGAGGCAGTGTCCCCGAAACATCCACTCAGGTGTGGGGTTCCTCAGGGCTCCTCCCTGAGCCCCACTCTGTTCAATGCTTACATGGAACCCCTAGACAGGATAGTCCAGCCCTTCGGTGTACGTATTGTCACCTACGCGGACGATACCCAACTGGTGGTCTCTCTAGACCACGCAGAGGGATCGTCCCACACCTTAGGCCCCTGTCTAGAGGCTGTTGCCAGGTGGATGCAATCTTCCTGTTTAAAACTCAACGGGGAGAAGACAGATGTCATCTTATTGGGTAACTCTTCACCCTCTGTCTTTGCATCCATCTGGCCACCATGTTTGGGCCTGCCCCCTGTTCCCAAGCCCCAAATAAAAACCCTGGGGATTTGGTTTGACACAGTCTTGAACTTCTCGGTCCAAGCTACCAAGACTGCGGCTACCTGTTTTGGGCTGATGAGGATGTTGCGGAAGGTGCTCCCCCTGCTTCCATTCCAGGCTAGGAGGATCCTGGTCCAGGCCCTTATACTATCTCGCCTGGACTACGGGAACGTCCTCTTCATGGGAGCCCCTTCCTTTGTCATCCAGAAGCTCCAAGTCACCCAAAACAGTGCGGCGCGTCTACTCTACAATCTTCCTCGCTGGCAGTCAGCAAGGAACGCCTTAAGGGACCTTCACTGGCTCCCTATTGCGGCTAGAGTACAATTCAAGGCTATGTGTATTTTACACAAGGCCTTTCACCGCACCGGCCCTGCAATTTTACAGTCCTTGGTCACCCCCTATGTTCCGTCCCGCTCCCTTCGTTCCTGTACCCTTCAGCTGGCTTCTTCCATTAGAGTTAGGAAAACCCGTTGGGGAGGCCGTTCCTTCTCATATACGGCGGCCAAGCTCTGGAACACCCTCCCTGTACCCCTCCGGAGAACTATTAATCACCTCTCCTTCAGGAAAGCCCTGAAAACTCACTTGTATGCTAAAGCCTGCTAATCTGCCTTGAGCCCGCGCTAAGTAAGTTCCAGTCATAAGCGCTACGAGGCCTCATCAGTCAGGATATTGCTTTTATTTATGATCTTTAAATTACTTTGGGGTTCCACATTGACACTGATCTTAAATGTGGCGGTCCGAGATGGTCCCCTTTCCTCTTGGTTGACTGGGGTTATAATCCCTGTTTTTAAAAAGGGTGAAAATTATAACTGCATCAGAGGCCCATATCGCTCATCGACTTGTAATGGTTCTGGGGTGGGTGTTATTGGATAGACAATCTTGCTGGGAGGAGGAAAACGTCATATTGGAATCGCAATTTGTTTTCAGATCGGGTTAATCTACAGTTGATCAGTGCTTGAATCTTTATACGGTCATTAATAAATACACTGTCGCTTGCTCTGAGTGAGTCCACCTTGCCTTATGGACCTTTGTCGGCCATTGACCGAGTCAATCGCGACAAGTTGTGAAGTATTCTTTTTGTAATGGGGGTGCACTCATATTGTTTATTTTTAATGGGGCCAGCACCTTCAGATACATGAAAGAACCCATATATACTAACATTTTTAAAACAAGGAGATGGGTTCGCCAACGGTGTATACTTGCCCCTTTTTTATTTTCCCTTTATATGAATGGGCTTGAGCAGGTGTTAATAGAAGCTAAGGTGATCACTCCCGTTAATTTTGTGCGGATGATGCGGTACGGATGGCCATGACAACTGACGGCTTACAAAGCCTCCTGAATTCCTTTGATGCTTTTAGGAACAAGCTGGACCAGACCGTTAATCTTACCAAATCCTTAATTATGATTGTGTATCCGAACTCAACAAGATCTAAAACATTCAGCATGAGTGCACATGACCTCGCAAAGGTTAAGGTCTTCCATTATTTGGGTGTGTTGTTTGACTCCAAAATGAGTTGGAAACCCTTAATCACAATCACAAAGTATGAGGAGCTCACTAGGAACAACGTTGCTGTATTTAGCTTTGCAACAAGAATGGGTAGTAGACCGCTCAAGGCACTCGGTGAGGTTTCCAGGCTAAGTGCATTTCTTTGGTATCCTATGACCAGATTCCTTTAAAGCTTGTGTTTCCCTCATAGCACTTCAAATTTTTGCATTCATGAAGAGTTGGAAGTCAAATAGCTCGGTGATCAGTCAGCCTTCAGCCACCTGTTAGGATGGATTCGCTTTTGGACCAAGGAGAAACTCTGCCTGAACCAGCTAATACTGAGTGACTACCTGTCACTTGATTGTGCCTATAAACAGTGGCACAAGTATATTTGGGATTCATTTTAGGGGATGAGAAGGGTGGAGTTATTTCATAATCCCAAGGGTATACTTAAGACGAATTATAAATGGGTGAAGGACCACTTCTTAGAACGAAACACATTGAGAGGAGTCCAAACTGTTGAAACTCTCTGTTCGAACGTAAGTTATGTTAACCACTACTCAGGACATGGAGCCTTATTTAGCATTGATGAAAAATAACAGGAAAAGGTTTTGGTCACCAGGTTTAGATTTGATGTATTAGATCGAACTTTAGCCTGCCCAAGAGGTTTCTAAGACCCGAAATCTCTGGGTGGCTGCAGCAGTAGGTTTCCACAGGACATGATGCATTTTATTATGTTTTTGTAAATGTTATACTGATCCCAGGAGATCCTTTATTGGTCCATTACTTGGAGATGGAGTATTTTTACAAGTTCGCTCAGCCCTCCATTTTTAGGTCACGCTACAGTGCATGCGCTGTCTGCAAGACCTGCTGTCATCAATTATCCAACTTTTTTCCCGCCTGCTACATACCAGATACTTACCATTGGTTCACTCCACTGTCCTTCTTTGCTGCCTCCTAACTGGTTGGCTTTGCTGATACATCACTTCCTTCAAGGCTGTGGCTCACTGGTAAAGTGCAGTTTCCCTTTGCTTTGGTTCTTCAACTGTTGTGTGGAAGAACTCCTTTTTTTCTTTTTTAAATGTTTACTTTGGACTGTTGCTCGTCAGTGCTTGTTTTATTCAGTTTTTTAAATGTTTACTTTGCGCCGTCGCCCGCTTGTTTTTTGTTGTTGTTTTTTTTAAATGTTTACTTTGCACCTCCGCTCGTCAGTGCTTGTTTGAACAAAGTGGGCTGCTGAAGCTTCAACAAGAGGACAGGCCGTTCCTTCAATGGAAGGAAACTAGCAATGCACTGCCATAGATCTCGGCAGTGCACAAATGGAATGGAGCCCACGCTTCACTGCAAACAAATAATTTATAGTAACAGCACTTGTGTCCCTGGTACAATATTCTGTGACACGTGCTCCCGTTGACCCTGTTGTCTCATGCTCTGCTGACGCACGTGCACTGCTTTCAGTGTCATAATTCACCTACGCCACGTACCAGACACCCTCCCCTTTTTTCTAAGAACAGACAGCTCAACAAATGGACACAACTGCGTTTGCCTGCTCATCATGTTCAATAAAACACATTTCATATGTTTAGACTTCCGGCTCAGTCTTGGTCAAGGGGACCTTATTTTTTTGTAACGCAGGTTATTCAGCAACGTGGCATTTTTCAGTACGTTAATTGAATTTATGGACACGTGTGTGTGTGTGTGTGTGTGTGTGTGTGTGTGTCTCAAGTGGGTTAGATAACGAGATGGCAAGGATGGTGCTTAACTTGGAATCTAACTTTCTTCAAATGTCGAAAACAGCTTTGTTAGATTTGGGGGTCTCTGGTTGGCACAGGTAATTACTTGTGACAAGCAGGGACCCTCTCCTCTAGTCAGGATAAGGGGATCACCCTCTAAAATAACCCCTGCTCACCCTTTAGGTAGTGTGGCGCAAGCAGACAAGGCTTATCTCAAATAAGCCTTGGTTAAGCATTTGTGAGCACATACAGTAACTAAATGACAACACCACAAATGGACACCAGTCTAGGATTTATATCAAAATAAGTATTCTTTATATAAGTATTCAGGCAGGCTTATTACAAGACCACAATAACGTTTCAAATGGCCACAATACTGTTTTTGGAATAAAAGAGTTCTCTTGTAAATACGCTTAATTTAAGGTTTGTGCAGTTCGTACTTCTGGGGATTACTCTCTGGTGGTAAAAGTGCAAAAAGAGTCTTAAAAACAAAACGAACCCTCTGGTCCGAGGCGTGCACCCTTTGGTGCGATGCGTGCACAATACCTGGCAGGATTCGCGGCGGACAATGTGGGGGCGAGTAAAGGCGGTCGTCGGCAGCTCCTCAGATGCAGATCCGGCTTTTGGCAAGCGCCGCGATGCGGGGTGTCAGAGCGGGACCTCAGGAGGCGCTGCGGAGGGTTCGCGTCGCTCCAGGAGTACTCTGTTGACAGTCTTCCCTTCTCTCTTTACAAGGTGCAGGGCAGAGACATCAGACGCTCCCCAGGGGGCGGAGCCAGCATTGAGGTGGCAGAGCTCACCCCAGCCCAACCTGATATTGCTATACATTTATTTGAATCCAGTGTCAATTAAAAACATTAAAAACAATTCAAGTTATACATTAACACAAAAGAATATACACATTCTAAAAACAGGAGAGAGACTAACAACCGTGATGTTGGACCGAACACATCGGGGTGTTAATTCATGGGAATCTTTACATGAAGGTCAGAGTTCTAAAGATCCATTCTGACTGATTGTTCCGTGAATTTAACTTGAAAAAGTTGCGTCGGCGCATTTCAGTGTTTGGCTTTATACGCACCACCTTTATCAAGACTAATATTTTATGTCTCTTTCTCAATTAACATTTGGTTAAAATCGATCTAAACAAACAAAAAACAAAAACAATATTACACACTGATAAATAAGCAATTTTCAGGATATGACCTTCATACTGTACATTACATTTAATTACTAAAATCCTTCAAGATATCTCTTACATTGTCTTTCTTTACATTGTATTCCCTCTTGTATCAATGTTGTATGAGAACAGGTAGCCTTACAATAGTGAAAAACGAAAATGGCTGTAATTCACTATTAGGACATGCCACACACAGCAGGGCTTGTCCTACCTTAGACTTACAATGCACCCTGCCCTTGGGCCTACCATAGGGGTGACTAATATGAAGTTAAGGGAAGGTTTAGGGACGGACAAGGGGGTGCCCTTGTCCAGTCAGCATAACAGTACCAGACTGCACGCAGGTTCTGCAATGGCAGACCTTAGACATATTTTACCAGGCCGCTTCTGTGGGTGGCACAACCAGTGCTGCAAGCCCACCAGCAGCATTTGTATTTACAAGCCCTGGCACTCCTGGTGCACTTTACTGGGGTCTGACAGTAAACCAAATAAGCCAATCATGGAAACCATTCAATGTATATACTTTATACAGGAAGCACTTGCACTGTGGCACTGATTGGCAGTGGCACATTGCTCTGAGCAGCTAACACCAGCAAAACACATGAGGCACAGCAGCAAAAAGTGGAAGGGAGACTCACGACAAGGTGCCAGGTCTAACAAGCTTCTTTAATTGATTCAAATATAAAAGTAGACTCATAAATGACAAAGCAGATGGACCTTCTTTACAAGGAAAGGTAACTGTAAAATGCCTCTAAATATTTTTGACAGCTTACCTATTAAACAGACCTGTTACTAACAATACACATAATGTGCTTTTGCCCCCCCCCCCCCCCCCCCCCTTCAACCACTGGAATTCTTTAACCAGCCAATTTCAGCCATTTCCTGAGGCTTCATCAACCACTCCTTGGCTTCCTCACTTAATGCTATTGCCTGCTTGGACGTACCAGTCCACCTCCGTTCTAGTGGCTGCCCTGAACTGCATGATGGACTACTGTAACACTACAGCCCTCTCTATAAACACCTGCTGGCTTCCTCTCAAGTGTTTCGCTCTATTGTAGTAACACATCACACCCAAGCCAATTGGCTTTGGCAATACTTTGTACTTGTAGGTCGAGATTGGGCAGAGCATGCACAAATCTGCGAGCCATGCTGTATTGGCGTATGGACTTGAAGACCCGTCCACTCTACCCCCATGCTGGTCATTGGCTTGTGTCATTGTCCTTCGTAAATGCTGACTTCTGATTCATGAATAGGCTTGTTAGTACCGCCTTGTTTTCAATTGTAATCCCTCATGAGGACTGGCCCTTTCACTTCAGTTGTTACACGGTACTTCTTTAGTCTGTTAGCACTATTTTCTTTAATACTTTCTCCTACTGCAGGCACTGCATGCTTTCCTGCAACATTCAGCGTGCCATGCGCGCTCTCAAGGGGCACTTCTACAAAAAAATCATTTGTTTGTCAACTTGACAAACAAATGCTTTTTTAGTTAAAAGCGCCCTATTCCGCGCTCTCTTTAATAGTGCCCGCAGGCCTTTCTTTAGACACTGCTTGTGTAAAGAAAGGGCCGTGGCCTCTTAATGTGAAAGCGCATCATGGGGCGCTTGTAAACAACAAGCCTTTGCAATGTAATTGGTGTCGCATGTTCGAACGTTGACCTATTGGTATTATAAATGACAATGCCGTTTATTATTGTCGCCTTTTTTAAACACCTAAATAAAAGGCATTGTCATTTACAATGCCAATAGATCCAAATTTCGCAATTGCGATACCTATTGCATTGCAAATGCTTGCTTACATATGTTGCCTGATGAGTTTACTCGTTTTAAGGTTGCATGTTTTAATAAACTGTCACTACCCTCAGGAGTTTACTGTAAGATTAATTAGACTGCTAAATATTAATGTATATTTTCACGGTTGTACTGTTTATATGACATTGTTTTTATGATTCAGATGTATCCTTTTATTGTTTTAAACATAACTGAATAAAGATAACTATATCAAAAAATTACTTTTTGCTGGCTGAATGCAGCTCATACTGGTTACTACACTTCTCTATTTATTCAACTTTGTATTCTCGGATACTCTCCGAAGCACATGCATAGTAGGCTCGAGATTACACAAGCAGAGTAAATGACTCCCAAGGCTTGATTGGATTGGATACTGTCATTCAGACTGTAAGTTTACACCAAGCCTGGTATTGATGAAGCAGCAGTGACATACATTGCTTTAAAAACACCTGCGAGCCGCTTTTGCAGGCCTTTACTCTCAAACACCCTTCATGCGTTCTCAAAACACAGACTGTGTATATGTGCCGGACTGACCATGCTGTCACACTAAGCAAATTCCCCTGGGACATTAACAAAATCTCTTTGTGATTTCAACAATCAATTTTATTTTCTATTGCTAAATTCTGATTTCAGAAAGAGAGCAACACAAAATGTGCAACTGCTTCTAGTTTAAATATAGAAAAATTGCCATATCAACAATTCATGAACATTGCATACAATCACCCTATTAATGTCCTCATAAGGGGTGAGCAATCCAACTCCATCACACCTGCCTTTAAAAAAAAAAAAATATGTAAACACACAACATCTAGACAAAATGTAATCCAAACAACTAAAATGAAGTCCTCGTGGTATTTCAAAATTCGGATCTGCCATCCTATCTGTTAACATTTTAGTCCCCCTTTCTCAATTTCTTGGGGCCATCCTCGGGATTTAATGAAGGTCCAGTGGTTATAGGGTACAACAACAAAATATCTAATCGCAGATTAATATACAAGCTCTAAAATAGTATCATCCTGCATCATTGAACATATGAACAATCTTTTTATATCTAGTTTTAATTCTATTCAACACAATCTACTGGTATTGGTCATAATCACAAAATGAGTTTCACATATATTCAATAGAGTTTTCAATCCCTCTTAGGTATATTTCCATTATGCAAAATTTCTCTTCATATTGCATTAAATATATAATGTTTTATTACCAGTCTTACAACTGAGAGAAACAATTATTGGATACAACACCTCTCATTTAGCACAGTATCAAGAAAGAACAGTTTGGCTCAAAATGCTCACTGATGACTATTTGGCAATGTCCACAATTTTGGCATCGCTAATTAGCCTTTAACATAACACGGGTTCTTAATACATATTCTTGCACATGTTTACGCCACGGTTCGTTCTTTCACTATATCACTGTGCTAAGGAAACCTCCCATAATCAATCATCAATAGCTATATCATAACGTTGCTAATTTGCATACGTACAACACACCAGGTTTGTAAATACATTTTAGTGTACATATTCATATCACAATTTCCTATTCCATAATACCAAAGCGGGTGGCAGTGAGCCATCGTTCAAGAATAACTCTGAAAACAAAAAGAAAAGAGGGAGAAGAAAAGCACAAAAAAGAGTTTCCCACCACCTATATTTCTGTCCCTTTAACAAACCGAATGTAGTGTTCCACTGCTGTACCTCTCCAAAGGTGTAATTGTGTTACACCACAGTCCATAGTTCTGCAATGAAAGGGCACAAACAAAAATAGATCACAATGAAACTTATATAGAGAATACACTCCCTCTCTCAAATAAATTCTTTGAAAATGCCTGAATTATGAGACAATAATTCCATTAGACATAATGTCGCTGTGCATTAAGCCGTAGCTTTGGTCATCTGATAAAATATCTTCAAACCAACGCTCAGTCTTGATAACCTTTTCCAGAGGCCCAATCATCTTGTGCAAAACTACACTCTACAAAAAACAGCACTTATCTCAGTGCATAGCCATTCCTGAACTAAATTTTCAAGGAATAACTGCAATCTCTGAGACCACTGGTTTAAACTATGACCGGTACTACACTGGGCCAAGGTACCCACGGGCGAAATTCAATAGAAGCCATCTTCGAGCAGACTACAACGTAGAAAGCCACCTCACACTTATAGCAGGCTCCAGGCACGAGCCCTGAACTAAACTCGTTCTGCATCACTCTAAAGAGTGATGAGAAACAGGAGCTCACAAAGAGCCTGGATGAAGGAGTGTGAAGCCATCTGTCGAGGGCAGCGGCGGCTTCTGTTTGCACAAAATATAAGGAGGAGGAGGAATATTAAGTGTTTATTATGTGGTACCTGATGCCGGCCAGACTCGGGACTGTTGCATGGTTGAGAAATTGTCAGCTGAGGAACACCAAGATGGTCTTGTCCACAGATCTAGCTATACTGGGCATCTTTACTATGTCTTTTAAAAGATATAACTGGTACAGACGTAACAATTAAACCAGTTGTGATGTTTCTGGGCCGGCTAGCACTCAAATGACCCTCTTCTTTCTCTTTTGTTCGCTCGTCTCGTCTTCCCTTGTGTAGTATCTCACCAGATTACCAGTGTCTGGTTGATTTGTTGTTTATTTTGTTATAGATATAAAGGGAGGCACCAAAAACAAAAGTGTAGAACAAAACAACTCTTCAAGTAGTGTTGGCTTGCATTTAGGATGTCTTTTAATCTATGGGGAATTCAGAGCAGGACACCCTTTTTAGGTTTCGTCTGCACCGAGCTAGCACTGTGCTTGGAAACTTTTTGTATTCAATATACATCTTAACAAGCATTGGAAATGCAATAGGTCTCGCATTAGAAAAGTTGGAGCTATTGGTTTCGTAAATGACAATTTTTTTTAATGTGTTGTTCTTGAAAATAGCCAAATTAATAGCTTTGTCATTTACAATGCAAATACTTTAAACGTTTTCAAATGTGACACCTATAGCATTTGTAATGCAACATGTTTTGTATGTACGTGACTTAGATGTATTCATCTAACCAATACAAATGGCTTTTAATTTTTTAAATAATTAATACTGAAATAAAAGTTTTTGTAATTTATAATAGGAATAGCTTAAACTATTGTAAATAACTGAAATCTGACTGCAGGTTCTGTTGACTATTAGTCTTGGGCACTACTGTTAAATTCCCTAGTGGAGAGATAATCATTAAAAAGATGGCAATGAAATCAGTTGGTGTTCCTTGTCTGTAAAACTGTGCAGATTTCTGCATTTGTGTATATGCATTCACGTTTTCTAATGCCATGTATGGGAGTCTATTACATTCATGCTTTCTAATGCCTGCGACATCTGTGTAAACGTGGGGTTCATAAGTTCAAAGTCTGTCAGGACTGAGGTAGCCTTTCATCGACGATTTCGTGCAAACAGGACACTGTATAATCAAGCAGCCGAGCAATTTGATGTCTTCAGACACAAGACGCTCGGAAAGAAGACTGGGAAAGCGGTTGGGTGGGGGGAGTGCACGCGCGCAAAGTTGCGAAGATAAATTATTTTAAAAAAAGACTGCCACGCTCTTGAGATTGCTCTGAAGTATTTCAAACAGAGACAAGCTATCGAGGAGGGAGGGGAAGAAAGGAGGGGGGAGGGGGTTAGTGAGAGCAAACAGCAAGAGGGTGGGGCACGTGTATTTTCATCGGAGGAGGGGTGGGGGTGTTTGTTTGTGTCCCAATACCCAAGGTAGCAGAAGTAGCATCACACAATTTGACTCCAAATACATTACAGCATACATACACTTTTTTACCACCTTGATTGACAGCCTTCTACTTGCTGCCACAAGGATTGATAGAAGTGCCTGGAGAAGGAATCCCAAAACAAAAGGGTTTTAAAGTACCATTAGCATGCAAAGGGAAACCGCTGCTACACCTTAAATGACGTTCGGGCATTCTGGTGCACTAAAAAGTACTGCGCACTCAAACATAGAGTTACACACCTGCATGCCCGAACCTTTCAGGAACTACCAGGCATATCATATGCATGTGCAACTATGAATTTCAATGAGCAACCGTGCACTTTTGTTTTTGCGGGGGTCGGTACGTTTAGAAAGCATGTATGTTTTATCAAGTTTATGGTATGATTAATACAAATCTTTGCAAAACGTTCCCTAAAATCCATTACCAAAAATAGACCATTATAAAATTCATGGTTAAAATACATTCTGCGGCAACTAGAAGGACACAAGCTGAACTACCACAGTCACTAAAGGGCATTAAATTAAAACAAGGTCTTGGTATTGCTGTGGGGGGGGCGGGGCGGGAGCGCATTGCAATGCACATTGTTGAAAGGATCAGCAGAGGGGGAAAGGGTTAATGATCTGAAAATGCAGCCGGCGCCGCCAAAGTAAACAGAGGCAGGCAATGTGTGAGTGCTGTAGGGGGAGTGGTTTTGCAGTGCGAAGTCTCAGCGGTGGCTCTCCTCTGTGAGAAATCCACAGCTGCGTTTGTGCTTCCAGGGTGGAGAGGGCTCCGAACACGAGGAGGGAGGAGGAAAGCAAAAAAAAACAAGACAGAGACGCTAGGAAACATCCCCAACGACGAATTTACTTTCATCAGCAATGCTGTTAATCGTTAAGGGGCAATGTGTATAAAGAATTCTCTGTTTTGGATGTTTTTCTACAACGAGACATGTTGATAAAATAATATGGCACAGGGCTGCAAAGTTGGGGAGCGCCTTGCTGCAAATAAAAGACAAGTTAAAACAGGTTTAAAAAAAAAAAGTTAATAAAACGCGAGACACGGCCTGGCGGCCGTGAAAGTGAAAGTACGGCCGGCCGTGAATAATTAGGGGAGGAGGGAGGAGCTAGGGAACAGATGGCTGGCTTTGATGTGCACGCGCTTTATGTCAATGCGCTTGCGCATTGAGCTTGCTTTTCACGGGCACTGGATGAAATCGCCAGTTTGGTTAACCTCTGTTTAAGCCCCTATATTCTCGCAAGCTCAATGCGCATGCGCATTGACAGGCGAGACCTAAAAAGGGCTTCCATTCTGCCCCCTTGCTTTTTATTGGTTCCTGTGCTTGCCACTAACTTTTCCTCCATTTCTATTGGCTGTGGCATACTATTTCCTATTTCTCTTATCAGTGTCCCGAGGCCCAACTACTGTTTTCAACCACTTTGTGGGCCTTTATTTTTTGTTTAAATCTTATGCTTGTTTTTTACTTTATGCCAAGTGCTTATCTATGTCAGTCCCTCATGTTGCTCACCCTTTTCCTTTTTCCCATGCACCTTTTTAATGTACAGGACGAGTCCAGACACTTTCACCCAGACAGGGAGGCACATCCTAGTGGCTCCACCCCTGCGCTTAATATCCGGATACTGCCCTTGAAACCATCCTGCTGCTGCTTGCCTCACCTGTACTATATGCAGCGCCGGTACCTGCCCTGCCTGCCGCTGAGGCGTTGACTTCGTCCCAAGATTAGCCTGGCCTCCCACTCCTGCACCTTCCGTCCCTATGGGGATCTCACCTCCCACTCCCGCTGTCTTCTGCGTCCTTTTCACTCCCACGCCAGGGCTCTCCTCCCGCTCCTACACCTTTCTCACTCCATCCACTTCTGTACTCTCCTTCCCAGTTGGGTTTAATCTCCTATTCCTGCTGTCTTGTCCACTACTCACTGTGTAATATTCCCCTCCCACTTCAGGGTTCTTCTCCGTCCCCTGCATCTTCCTCATTCCGCCCTGTCCCTGCACCTTCCTCACTCTCCAACACCTTCTTCACCACACTCCCCCACCACCCAATAGGGCTCCTTTCTTGGACCACCCAGTGCTATTCTGTGTAAACACCCCATCTACTGTAGCGAAGTCTATAGCCTTCTCACTCTAGTGATTGCACTTTCACTGTAGGTGCTTTTCTTTTCTCTCACTAAATGATTATCATTTCATGCTGGCTTGCCTCACACTTGCCCGCTCCATTCTCTTTTTTAGACATTACACTGGTTGACCAGAAATCCCTCCACTCCCCCCTACCCTTCCATTGCACCATTTCTTATTGCAATATATCAGCTTCTGGACAATATGGCTTGCATTACTGTCTCTCCACTACCTACTCTCAGATACCACTCACCCTGCACACTCGCCCACTATTTACTCTGCACAGTCACCCTGAGATCACGTCATGTAATGAAATTTTGTAAAGCGCCTAGCTGGCCCAGCAACAGGGCTTCCCAGCGCTAGTCGAATGTGAAAACAACTGCAGAAAACGGACCGAACCATTTTGAGGGGAGAGAACCTTCCTAGAGAAAAGACAGGTATTCAATGACTTCTTAAGCTGCAAGTGGTTAGGGAGGATTCTAATGTGGAGTGGAAGCGCGTTCCGAAGAGCAGGGGCCTTTGCGCGGAAGAAGCGCCCTCCCGCTCTAAATCTCTTGACCTGGGGTATCGTGGCCAAATTCAAATTGGCAGAACACAAAGGACGTATTGGGCTTTATGGAAATACTAGGTTGGCTAAAATAGGAACTCCCTAGTAATGCAAGTTCTTATGGGTAGTGCACAAGGCCTTGAAATGTACACACCTATCCACTGGGAGCCAGTGCAATCTGCGTAAAACAGAAGTCAAGCTAAATTTAGTGTGGAAAAAACGCAACCTGGGCGCAGTATTTTGCATAAGCTAAAGTTTGTTCATGACTGATTTATTGACTCCCAGGTAAATAATGTTGCAGTAATCTAGCTGAGGTAGGATAACTGCCTGAATAATAGTTTGAGGAATGTCCGGAGTGAAAAAAAACGGGATAGGTAAAAGCCTGAAACACATGCCCACCACCAATTTAGTCTGGGCTTCAAATGATAGAGTACTATCTACCCAGACTACTAGACTTTTGATGGCATTCTTAGGAATGGGAGGAGGCCCTTAGGAAGAAGGCCAACAGTGGTCACCCCATGAATGAGTGTCTTTCCTTGAGAGGAGGATTTCAGTTTTTCCTTGGATTCATACGTAGGCAATTTGTAATCATCCACTCTGTGATGGTGGATATTCCCTCCTAAAAGTTGGCCAGGACTGATAAGTGATTATCAGAAAAGAAAAACACAAGCCGAGTGTCGTCTACATATGACACCAGCGTAAAGGCCAGGTTTTTTTTATCACCTGAGCCAAAGGTTGAATATAAATATTAAAAAGAGTGGGACTCCAGAAATACCCCTGGGGAGCACTGTGTCGTAGAGCATGAGATTGAGAGCTGAAAGGGGAAGAAATTACCTGAAAAGATCACTGAGATAAACTAATCAAACCAGGCCAATGCAGAAACACTTATGATAATGTAATGAAGGCATTGGCGCAAGATCTTGCGAGACACCATATCAAATGCAGCGCTCAAGTCAAGCAAAATCGAAACGACAGATCTGCCATCATCCAAAATGCTTCGGAGTTGCTTCGTGTCAGTCTCGAAGCCAGATACTGATCATCCACCACTCGCACAGTGCTGACTCTGCCCTCGAACACCATTGACATACCACACTCTCAGCAATCTCATTCCTCACCCTCCACCCACACCTCTCGCCCTGAACTCAAACCTCTCATCCTGCACTTATACTATTGACACATCGCTCGCCTTATACTCACACACCTCTTAACTTACACAGGGTAACATCTCTCACCCTAAACACTCGCACAATTCTAATTCTGCACTGAACACACCTCAATCACCATGCACTGCGGCACTTTCACCATGCACTCAGACACATATCAACCTTTAGTCATGCACCACTCACCCTGCACAGAGCACTCAGATCATTTTCCCTGCACTCATACATTGCTCCCACACCTGTTATTATTAATCCCATAGGCGAAACCTAATGCATTTACCAATACATTAACATAACGTAGCATTTAAAAGCCCACTTTGACCGTAGCTTTCTGTGGGTGTTGAAGTGCCAAGGAGTGCTGGAGTGCTTGTGGGTGTGAGTAAAGGGACGTTATGACGTGAACAGTGATTCCCTTCCTCAAGACCCTCTTCTGGTCTTCCTAGGGAAGAACCTGCAAATGTTTGAGAGCTGCTAACAATAATGGGTGGATGGCGGCATCCGACCAGAGACTCTAGGACCATGGAGGTACCCCGGCCACCGGCTTATGAAGATTGAGTTCAGCCTAAAACCATTCCATCCTCGGGCCCTTTGCTGAGAGTGCCAGTGCTGAGCCGTTAAGGCCTTAGCACCTCTAAAAGAGGCCATCTGATGTGACAGTACATCTCCGAATCCCAGATGACCTCAACAAGAGAAATTCTAACCCCCCTCTTGTTGATGATAGTTAGAGATGCAAGACTGGGAGAAGACCATTGTGTGTTTTTAAATGTACCCTGGGTGGCCTCCTTAAGTGTTGGCACAGTCCCTTAGCAGCATGGTCAGTCTTGGTGAAATTCTGGGGCTCTACCGGCCATGCTTGGAAGTTCGTTTTCATTCCAAAACGGAGCCTCTGTTCATTGCACTCGCTCAAAGGTGAAAGGGAATTCAGACCCTCCAACTAGGCCTGGGCGGTGAACTCCGCTCTGTTTGCGGAGTTTTCTGCACTTCGCGGAGTGCAGAAAACTCCTCTTCGCATAGTGCAGTGGAGTTTTTTCCCCGCTAGCGCATGCAAACTGTAAGTTCAGGATACAGAGCTGCCACTTAGTTAGAATTTCAACCAGAGTGGCAGGAACACAAGCCCGAACTGCACAGAGTTTTTTTGTCACTGCGGAGAGTTCCGCGTATCAAAACTCCATGAACTACACGCAGGCCTGCCTACAACCTGGACTCTCAACCGTCCACAGACTCTGCACGAGTACACGCAATCTCACGTGACTCTCTCAAGATACACACATTCTCACTAGAGTCTCACTTTCTTTCTGACGTTCTTTGTTTTCTGGCTCACGCTGTGCCCCCCTTTTCCTGGCTCACGCTCTCCCGCTCTCCCTTCGTGTTTGTGTTTCTTTTTATTCTTCTCCAAGTCACATACTTGCACGCACAGAAACATACAGTATCTTATCGGTAAAAAACTTGCTTGTTTTGATTCAATTTCCTCTACTCCAGCTGGCATTGCATGCTATTTTGATAGCCATTGCCACCTTTCTCGCTTTACTGCACATTGACAATATTTTATGTCGGTTTACTTTGGGCTTAAATTCAGCACTAAAAGTAAAAACGTCAAATGAAAGCGATAACGCGAGAGTGAAGACAAACGCACAGGAGTATAGATACAGAGCAAGAAAACCAAGCCAATACTCAGTCGAGCTGCGTAGGGTCTGCTGCGTTCGTTTGTCGGCGTCCAGGTTTTCACGCTGGTTTGTCGGCCCCCATGTGTTCACATTAACGGCTGTCTTTTCTGACCGTTACAACCTGTAACTCTTCTGTCATATGGAGAACTGATTTGCACCCAAGGGGCTCCTGCTTGCGTGCCCTGTGGCCCAGTCAGTCTATGTACTTATAACAGACCACCCCCCTCTCCATTCACAACAGGAGCATGTCTACAAGACATGGAAATTCCAGTGAACTTCAGTTGATGTTAAACATAAAAGACCAGAAACGGAAATCGCCGAGTTTAATAAACATACTCTGTTTGGTAAAGATAAAAAATGTCTATGCTTGACTGTGCAGACTGTAGAATAAAACACAGGGAGGCCACAAGTCTGGCTTGCGTTTTTGCAAAAATAGCGAGCAGCTAACAAAAATAAGAAATTACTTTTATCAATGCAGTAGACCCAAGCATCTGCTGAAAAAATGCTATTTTTATTTCATTTAGATTTAATTCAGTTTAGGTTTTTGTGCACTTAACTCCCATAAAAATCAATTGTAGCTTAAACATGTTACATCACCTCTCGCTGCCTGGTCCATCCTACTTCTCCATCACTGGTCACAGTCTGGCACATCATGCCTCTCAATCATTGCCTTTGCTCATCCTGCCTCACCGTCACTGGCCACTACTTGGTCCAACCTGCCTCTCTGTCACTGGCCACTGCCTGGCCCACCCTACCTCTCTGTCACTGGTCACAGTCTGGCCTCTCTGTCATTGCCTGGCCCATCCTGCCTTTCCGTCACTGCCTGGCCCATCCTGCCTTTCCGTCACTGCCTGGCCCATTCTGCCTCTCCCCCTGTTAGCCTGGCCTATCCTGCCTCTCAGTCAGCAGTCACTGCCTGGCCCATCCTGCCTCTCCGAGTACAACCAGGGGGTATGCCCAAATAACCCTCCTATACATGGGCATGGAACATCTAAAGGATGAAAAACAGAGGAGTATCAAGGGATGAATCACTCATTTATTGCCGTCTAAGGCACCATTAATTACCCTGACGTTCTCATTTATTTTTATAGCTACAAATGCCAATGAATCAATTAGATACACGTATCATTGGGCAGGTCTCTGGCACACCAATTGATTTTACATAAATGAATCAAAAAAACACAAATAATACATATATAAATTTCACAAACCAACATACAAATGTACATATACACAATATCTACAATACCCTAACGATTACGCGTACTCGTGTACACTCATAAATCTGAGTGGTACACTATGGGATAGTCCTCTTGACACATGAGGTATCGCACTTCTCTATTCTTTAATTATGTGCGCATATAACCTGTAAACATGCTCAAATTGATTGGACTCAATACTTTTACTGACGATCGTTTCCCTCAGGTTGTCAGCTGTCCCTTCGCAATAGTCACTGTCGTAATGGACACCGCAACTCGATCTGGTCCTGTCTCTCAGCGCCACGTCCGGGCGGTGAGAGACCGGCGTATACCCCCACTGAAGTGGACTCGTTTTGTAGAGGTTAAGTAGAGTGTTTTTGCAGTGCTGCGCGCGAGATGATGGATGGCTATGAGGCAGTCATTGAAGTTTCATGATGAGCAAGTCCAAGTAGACGAGAATCTGGATTTGATCTGCAGTTAGGTTATGTCAATGACTCAGAGCTAGGTGGGGTTAAGGAACAAGGTGACTGCACTGAACACAGGGCCTTGCATTTCTCCCACCAGAAAGGGTAGGCGTGTAATAGTTTAAATGGGTGCAAGTAGGAAGCGAAGGAGGGGTGAGTCAGGGGAACTAGGGAAAGGCTGTGTTGGCGCTTCTCATGTAGAAAAGCATTAGTAGCAGTTTGGGCTTGTTAGTTATGCTAATGGCTTTGAAGTGTATTTTAGGAGACCGAAGATGGAGGAGAAAAGGTTGTGATAACCCATAACGATATACATTAACAAGTGCAGTCTTGTTAAAAAAAATACTATGGTATCTCAATAGGAATGGATCTAGTTTTGCTTTGGTGGAGGGGTAGAGTTTAAATAGGCTGAGAACTAGTTGTTGCAGAGTTTATGGGATTCGTGCAAGAGTGAGGCTTGATGGTAGTTGGATGGAATGATTGGGTCTGCCATTGGCATTTTATGCAAGGGTTGAGGGGCACAACCAATGTTTTGAAGATGTTTGCATGTGTGCCAGTGGGGAGTGAATGGTTTGAGTGAATACTGTTGGTCTGGGGAGAGTCTTTTGAGGCCAGAACAGTAATAATTTGTATATTGATAAGGGGATAGGGGTGCTGCGTTATGCTAACTGAAGAGGTGAGTTCACGTTGTGTTTCTCGGTGTGCAATTGGCGTGGTTTATAGAGAGGTAGGAATGGGGGGAAGGTGTTGAATGTTGATTATATCATATAGGAGGATTTAAATAATTCTATGACAGATCGGCTAGGTATGTCTGATGCAAGTGAGCTATATAAAAGTCTGAATTGTGCTTACTAAGTTTGGTATTAGGCAATCCAGTATGGGGGTACTGTGATGGATATGTAGACTAGATCACTGTCCATCAAAGATGAGCGAATGAGCACAAAGTTCGAAATAAAGGTTGCAACAACGAAAGCCAAGTTATTTTCAGTAATGGAGCTTGGGTTGGTTGGGAGTGTGGGTCAGTTTAGGCATGGCCTAAGAATTATTCAGGGACATCTTTTGATGTTTGTTAGTGTTGCGGTTGCATTCTTTGGATATTATGGGGGTGAGCGACAAGTGGGAAACAACGAATCACGTCGAGCTCTTTAAAGAATGTGCCGTTTCGAGCCGTGGATACTTTAAGTATTTTGTGGTGTTTAAGGAAATTGGGTCCATAGTAGTGTGTTTTAAGGTATGCATGAGATTTCCTGGGCATGTGTGCTGGCATGTCTTGATGCATCGCTGTTGGGTGGTACTTCCTAGTACACCCAACTCCCAACAGTTATAAAAAGTGGGCATCTGCAAATTATTCTGGTTTTCTTTTTTGGATTGCACGTTCTAAGGGCGTCTTAATGGGTTCATTACACTGCTATTTGGAAATGTATGCTGTGGGGAAAAGACCGCAGTCCTTCCCAGAGACTGCTTCTCTATATCTTTGATATAATACAATAACTTTGAATATCACATTTTAGTAGTGACCAAATCTGTTTAAAAGTCTCGGTTAAGTGGTCATTAGTTCATCTCTTACCATGTCATGCATTGGATTTGTGTGAATGTTCCAGTGCCATTGCTCTCTTGCTTGGCTTTGTGGTGGACGGGATATGTGAGAGGCAGCAGATGGATCTGCCTCGTGCCCAGAAACACCAAGGTGGCACACAAAATATGGCCCGAGTGCTTCCTTTTGCTTCTCCTTACATTATCTTGGGTATAGAAATGTGTTTGTTGCACGTTCGAGCCTAACAGCCAGCCAATGCAAGAAGCAAGCTCAGACTCCAATCACAGCCCTTCAGTCAGAAATCTCTTGAGGTTCTGAGTCTCTAACTGGAGTCCCTGATGGGGAGAACTGGCAAACACTGTACTGGACAGACTGCGGATTGGGCCACAGATTTCCTGTGCTGATCTGTCAAGTGTAGGGTTAGAAGAGAAGCAGCTTGGATATCTGCCACTGAAAGAGAAAGCAAAAGGTGGCACAACACCTGTACTATTGATCTGTCATAGGACCCTTGCCAACCTAGCAATGTAGGAGCTTCCGTCCTGGAACCACGGCCGCTTTGTTCCATAGATGCCTTTTCAGAGTCCTTTTCAATACAAGTGTTGGCCCACCTCCGTGATTAGCCAAAGTGTGAGTTCTTGAAACAGAGTGATGTGGTCTCCTGAGCAGGTGAAGCATGGGAATGTTTCAAACATAGTCTTGTTGTGTTTACAGATTGCCAGTTGGAGAAACTCCCCATGAGGCCTCGGGACCGAGCACGTGTGATCGACGCCGCCAAACACGCTCACAAGTTTTGCAACACAGAAGAGGAGGAGACCATGTATCTGAGAAGGTAGTTTATCTGCTTCATGCCAGGATGGATTCAGTTTCTAGTATATTTGAGTTTTCCTTTATCCACTTACTCTCTGATCTTTGACTATCCTGTGATGCCCTCCTCTTTTATCTGTGTATCTAAACAGTTATCTTTTATGTTATTTTCTTTGTTTATGTATGTGTGTGTGTGTGCGTATATATATTTTTTTTACAATACACCGATATTAGTACTGACGTTTTAGATTTGTGATTTACTTTTAACTTGTTCCTAAGAAGAGCTTAATTTTTGCTTGATGGAGGCTTTTTAAAAAATCTTTTCAAAACTGGACAAGTTGAATGAAAAAAGGCAACTATTTCGCAATAGATGGTGATGTTTTTATGTTTTAGGTTAACCATTTGCAGATGATTGTCTAATCCACTGTGCTCACACGGCTAGACTACTGTAATGGGTTGTTACTTGGCGTCAACGAATCTGTGACCAAAAGACTACAGAGGGCACAGAACGCTGCTGCCCGCACGCTTTTTGCACTATCTAGTACTGCCATGCTGCAGATCTTCTTCGCCGGCTTCCTATAGAGCAGAGAGTCTACTTTAATACCGCGTGTACGACACACACAATCCTGTACGGTCTGGGTATGCACATTTTGAGCCAGTTGTGCTCTTCGTATCTCCCGGCGCGAGCCTTGCCCTCTGTGGACCTGTACCTGACCCATGTCCTGCGGGTGTGCAGGACAAGAGCAGGAGGGCTCTTGCGCCGATCCTTGGGAATTCTATTCCTCTTGCTGCTCGCTGCATTCAAGACCATTGGGCCTTCAGGAGATTGATTAAGACCTGGCTTTTCTCCAATCACTAGCTTTCTTGCTTTTCCGCTCTGCTAGACTTGGTGCTGGGAAGCCCAGTTGCCGGGGCAGCCATGCGCTCTATAAGTGCAATTAACGTAACATAACCACTTTTTTTCTGTTAATTAAGAATTATTTGGTTTCCAGAAACGGGCCACTTGTATTGCATAATTAATAAAATGTCACATAGAAGTCGATCTCTTCAAGCCAATGCAATTACCCTCTCGTGCCTGCCTTATTTTTTCATCTTTTTTTTTTTCTTCATAAGGAGGTTTATACTCCAGTTTCTATCTGGTAAACTAATGAAATTCCCGTGTTTGTGCATGTGCCTCTACCCTGTATTCCAGTGCACACACCACAGTACATTGGCAACAGTGTATGTCAGAAACCTATCACTGGGTATGGAAAACCCACGCCATTTTATTGACTTTTTGCCGTAGTAGCCTTGTTTTGTTCTTATATGGATGGTCTTTGGATGGGAACACCTCAAACACTGCAAGTTTTGAAACCTAAATTGCCTTTTAAATTCAGGGGAGTGTTGCATTAATCCCATCCCCCTTCCAATATTGCATTTCTGTACTCTCTGTAGTCTATTACGTGGATATATCCTTTTTCCTCTGGTTTACAACAGACGTTTACCACACTTGTTACTGTGCATGTGTTAATCTTTTGTGGGAACAATTGACATATCGGGTCTTCTTTGAAAGAATGTTATTCATATAAAGTTTCTTGCTCTCAGTTTCTTGTCTTTGGAAGCTCTGAACCATGTGTCATATGAGCCGTGATCTACTTTGCAAAGAAGTGTTTAAATAGCAGATCATAGAGGCATCCCATCTGAAATCATCTTAAGCATGATTGGTGACTAGCTGCTTTTATGGTGATTTCTCAACCAAACCCACGTGCAAACTGTGCTCTCACAGAGCTTTGGGGTACCACTTGCCCTCTGAATGAAAGAGTCTGATTACCTCATCAGTGCAGTGAGTTGGCGACTTTGGTTGTCAGTCAAGTGGAAAGCTTGATTCAGAACACACTTCTTTTCTTATGAAATCGTGCTTCGATTCACAGGGCAGTCTTTCAAAAGTTAATAATCCTTGTACCACAGTCTAGACACCTAGGATCGGCCTCCTACAATTATCACTTGAGTTGGTAAGAAGTAAACAAACTGGGGGCTCACACCATCGCTTCCTAAGGTTGCTTCTTCTGCCATAGGACTGCAGCTCATTTTGTTCCTTACTCTTGAAGTGAGGGCTGTTGTGTGAGGAGTGAGGGCTTTTGGATGAAGGATGGGGAGTGAGGGCTGGTGAATGGGAAGTGATGGACTGTAGATGAGTGGTTCTGAATGAGGGCTGAGGAACTAAGGATGGGAATCGTTGACCAAGGCATGACGAATGATAGTCTAGGTATAATTGATGTTAGATGAGGAGTGTTGGAATGAGGAATAATGGATGAGCATTAACAGATGAGGACAAAAGGTGATGGGAGGGATGGAGGTAAGAGAATGAGGATGCTGCATGAGGGATGAAAAGAAAGAGGTGAGGAATGAAGTTGGTCTGCTATGTATTCATTTTATCACTCCTGAAGAGAATGGCTGAGATTTGAGGGATGATGGAAACAGAATGATGGGTGATGAGATACAGATGATTGTTGATCAGTGAGGAATGTAGAAAGTGAATGTCCTAAAATGAATGTGCACACAAGATCCTTCCTTGTGCCTCAGTTTTTTGCGCATGCTTGTAAAAAGGCATAATAGAGAATCTGTTTCATGTACATATACTGCTGAGATAGTACTGAACTGCATACCTGATGTAACAGTGGTATACAAATTTAATTTAATTTGAATTCAGATTCTTTAGACTCATGAAGGACTTTGGTGGTCAGGAGGGTGATAGTAGTAGTACAAGAGTGATACTTCTCTGTGTCCTTGACACTTTCGTTCAGACTGTTAAGCTAATTGGCATGTCCCTGATGTTGCTAATTATCATTGTATGAAATTCCTTTTTTTACTTCCTGAAACCTTTGTTGCATTTTAGCATTCATGTAGAATGTAATACCTTATGTGAGGTGCTGAAAGGCTTGCCTTTATAGGTGGCATGCGACACCTTGTGGGGTGTGGCTTAACCCCTTCGCTGCGGCGGCTATTCCGACGCATCGCTAAGGGGGAGGCGGGGCCGCGCGGCAGTCCCGCGCTGGTGACGGAACCGCTCCGTCACGGCCCACGGGTGAGCTGTGCTTGTGACGGAACGGTTCCGTCACAGCCCCGCCCGCTCTTCAGAACGTCAGCGCAGGCGCGGCGAGCGGGCCGTGACGAAACCATTCCGTCACCAGCACATCCCACCCGAGGCTCGTGACGGTTCCGTCACGAGCATGGGAGGGGTTAAAGGGCACTCACTGTTTTTAGGTCTTGCCTTGGCGAGACTATTGTTGTGGGTTTGGTGAGCGAAGGGAGACAAACAATGTGCGCGCATGGACAGGCGATGTGCACGCGTATGGCGTCTCCTCTGCCTCACACGCTCCCACCGTGTGCTCACACACTCCCACTGCTCGCTTGTTTCTCACCTCGTGTGGTTCCTGCGTCCAACCCGCTCATACATCTCTTTTAAGAGCTCGTCAGCCCATTCACAGCACTGGGTACTCCTAAATCCAAAGATGGATTGACGCTGGGGCCACAGGGGTGCTTTGCTCTGGGTACTACATGCTGGGTTTAGCTTTTATGTGGGCTATGTGTGGGGTAGGGGCACGCCGCACCTCTCTGCTGTCGGATGCGGAGGAGACAGGAGGGAGTGATCCGGAGGGTCTTTGCGCACCCCCACTGCCCCTTCTCTGCTCCAGTGTGCACTTTGGGACCCTCCCGCCCTTGGAGTGTGCAGGAGTCTGGAGAGAAGCAAGGGGCTGGCGTCTACTTCAGCAGTCATAGAGGTCAACATGGGGCGCTGCAGTGGATGCGATGCCACAGACGCCCACGATGGGCCAGGGAAGCTGGGTATGACGGAGCGATGACAGGGCCCTGGGGGTGGCTGCAGGACCCTCCTCCTGCGCCCAAGAGATAAGTCCCCGAGCGGGTGTCAGCAGAGAAGAGCTGCAGACCTCTCACGCCGTCGGTCCCAGATACTGGAAAGATGTCCTTAATGTTGTTGTTCAAATGACCAACAGATCGATGTCCAACCAGTCTCAGGAGAACTTTTTTGTCTCTTTCAGAGAGAAAGAAAATGTGTACATTATACATTATCCCGAGATGTGTCTACAGCTCATCGGGTTGGGCGGTGACTTTGTTCTCTCCACATAGCCCCGCCCCCTGTGGTGGGTTGTCAGTTCCTGCCCCGCCCTCCGCAGGCCGAACCCCGCCTCCTGTTCATGTTACTTAGAGCAGCACCTGCTGCAATTTGGGATTTTCCTGACCTACTTCCTCGAGCTCTCAGGCTGGGGGCGTGGCGAGTTCATTAATTCATGCAGGTATCCAGCATAGATCCAAGGTGACAATTGTCGGCCTCCTCGCGGGGATTCCGCACTGTGCTCCGCTGAGAACTTAACAATAGGCTATAGCCCTGTGACGTGCCTGGCACGTGCACAGCTTAATTGTTTTGGAAAAACCAAGTGCTGAGAAGTAGCGGATTTTCTGAAGATGTAGTCTCCAGTTCCTCAACATTCGTAGGAATGAGAATTAATTAGTATGGAAAATCCGGGACGTCTAAGCACTTTGCCGACTACAGGGTTCTCTTTCCTACCCCAAAGTCCTCCCGCGCTCCCTCTCACTCTTGGTCCCTACAACCCAACAACGTTTATTTCCATGAGTTTCTTGCTCTGGAGCATACACATACATTCCCACCTGTAACAAGCATTTGCAATGCAATAGGTCTCGCATTTACACAAGTTTAAGCTATTGGCATTGTAAATTACAACGACTTTCATTTATGTTTTAAAAACCAAAACATAAATAAAATGCATTGGCATCAATAATGCCAAATTGCTCAAACTTGCGTAAATGCGAGACCGATTGCATTGCAAGTGCTTGTTTTGAGTATGGGGGTGTCCTTAGTGTAAATGCTTTTTGTCGGGCATGATGACAACCGAGATGCAGTTACTGTGTTAAGGGATGCAGCACTTAGCAGTGTGATTGATGAAAAGTGTAAGATACATGCAAAAAGGTGATGGTTTCTAGTAGGTTCTCAGCTGTGATCAGTTTTGCTGGTCCCTTTATAGTATTTCCGAAGATCACAATCCAGTAAGCTGGCTAACGCACATGTGTTCTGAGATTTTGGTTTATTTATGACCCTCTGTAGGTTGGAGGGAGATATTAGATTGTCTGGAGATATGCTTGGATGGACTTTTTTTTATAGTCATCCGTTATGTGATTGGTTTTGTGAGATGAGCGGTCATAGTATTATGCTTAGTTAAGTCGTGCACTGGTTGGCTAAGTTAAAGCCCTCCAGTGGCCAGCAATGTGTGGCAAATCTCTTTAGTTATTCTGTGCATGTTCAGTTGCTGATGGGTTGTTCATTGTTGTGCACTGGTATAGTAATGGCTGATCGATATAAACTGTAGTGACTGTCTTGTGTGAGTGTAAGATGGTCATACAGTATGAGGGAATTAATATGCAGTCTGTTTGAAGTACAGATGGCTGTGCGACCACTGAAGGGCATGGTAAAGTATTAGTGAGGACTAGGAGTTTTATGTATGAATTTACATTCATAATATACATGGACGCCTGCAAATGGCTGCGGCCACAGCTAGTAGTAAAGGTGAAAGGCAGATCATGACGCATCAATGCACCTGCAATTTAAACGACGGACAACTAGCTTTTCTCTTATGTTGTATAATTACTCATGTATATCGAATGTATTAATAAATAATAGGTAATGCAGCTATAGTAAGTAATATGATATACAACAATATTTTTAAAGAATATTATACAAAAACAAAATTCTTACCTTATACATTCTGTTCCTCAATTTTTTTGTATTGATCTTTTTAACACGATATTCATGCATCTTGTCAGTCACAGCACCTTCATCTTGCAATCGTAGTAGTTAAAATGTCAAATGAAAACCATGGTTCAGTCCCTTCTTATACCATTAATGTCTACATTGATTCAAATTACAGCAAGTAAATTAAAATACCCAGCAGTCAATTGCAGCCTGACCAGCTTCTGCATCACATATCCCCTCATTAACAATGCTGGTAGTTTACCAACATCACTAACATTCTGTTTTATTTCAAATGATGCATGCCATGCAGCTCGTTCGGCCGGGAACCGGCCTTGCTCTCATTCAGAGCACCTTACACCATTGGCTATTTATGCTCTGATGTGTATTGCCA
Source organism: Lissotriton helveticus (assembly GCF_964261635.1). Lineage (NCBI taxonomy): Eukaryota > Metazoa > Chordata > Amphibia > Caudata > Salamandridae > Lissotriton > Lissotriton helveticus. Next base: position 67,422,020 of record NC_136064.1, read on the forward strand.
ACCATAGAAGAAACACTACTCGTGTCGTTTCATGATGCAAGATCTATACATCTAACTGTTGTTAATTAATATACATCCCATAAGTATAATTGCAGGTAGACATTCAGAAATGTGTGTGTGTGTGTGTGTGTGTGTACATATATATACACACACACACAAAAAAATGTGATTTACGATCTTTAAAAATTTGACGCAAGAAGATTAACTTTTTCAACAGCATTGTTTCAATACCTGTATTTAAGGATTCTTCAGAATCTGAGAAATGGATCATTGTGTTCTTGGGTACTGTTTTATTCAGTGAAGATTTTACTCTGCAATAAAAACAAATTTAAAGTGATCTGCGTTTCAGGAATGCTAGACCCTTAATATTCAGAAACCAAAAATGACTGTTTTATGGTCAAGGACCACCTCTGGCACTGTGACCTCTGGGAGGGAACGTCAGGAAAAAGTATCACCAAAGTCTGACTACAGACAACAGTTTCCAACTTTCTGTCCAAAATATGGTCAAATAACACTTACGTGGAATAGAACAGCATGATAATGCTAGTAGGAGACCATGTACATCTACATCTTTAGGAGATGGCAAACACCAGCCCATAGAAATCAATTAAATGTATTCTAATACTCAACTGTTAGTGCCAAAGGGGAGGAGTGCCTTTATTTAGATTTTTAGGTCTTGCCTGGCGTTGCAGCGCAAAGCGCTGCTCGCTGGGCCAGAGATTTTGTAAGCGAGCAGATTTCAGAAGGGGACTCTTAAGTCCTGCCCCTCATTTCCATTGGCTGGCGTCACCGTTTATACTAAACGGTAGCCTGCCATTGGAAATGGGGTTTTGTAGCCGCTGCCTTTTCATCCGGCCGATTCTGACAGGGTTTTCTGCTTTGTGGCTGTCGCGAAGCTATTTCTCATCTTTATGGGGGCCATCTGCGCAATGCAAATATAAACACACTTCTGAGTGAAAACAGATGGTCCCCTGCCTTCCTGTTTTTATATAGTATCTGTTATGTAAACCTGTGTCTTTGCAGAGATATAAAGAAAATGTGCGACAAACTCTAAACTCAAGGATGCTCAAGCCGACACAACGAGGCTGCAGTAGCTGCAATGAAGGCAGTAAGGAGCGGGGCACAGCACGCAAGGTCTGCTCTATCACCTAGACACGACTTAGCTAGTCATCGAGACCTAGAGCGCCGAGGTACGGGCTCTGCGTTAGAACTGTGGTTGCCCCCAAGCCTTACTGCCTTTTAAACACCAGAAACAGTATGTGCCGTGCACTGCACTCTCTTATTGCACACTGCAATTGAGTAATCCCTCCTGACTGCGAAAATATCCAGTTTTTTGTAATAAAGCGTTTGATGCTAAGTTGCCGCCTGTTTCTAAGCACTCTCTGTGTGGGCAGAGGAAGGACGTGAACCACAACGTATGAAGAGATTTGCCTACGATCACTCAATGTTGCCAAGTGGAAATGCTGATCGAGCCTCCTGGGACCAGAGTAGACATCTAAGTCAACGTGTACCTATTCTAACAAAAATATGGTTTTCTTTTTAGCGCTTTTTGCCACCAGCTGTTGCCTTGTAACGCGGCACATTACAAATTGACTCATGCTGTTCACCTCAAAAGTATCCCATATAAGTAACTTGATTGTGAGTCTCATATTATATAATCAATGCTTAGAGAATATCACCCCCCACCCCACTCCGTAATGCCCCTAGCCACCCTGCGCAACAGTGCAGGGGAGCGACCAGGTATTCCATCCGTTAGACCCGCACTACTTTCGGCCACCAACTAATTCAACAAGAGCAACGTGTACCTGCAAACAAGCACCTTTTTCACCTGGGAGTTGATAAATATGAACTTTCTTTGTGTGCAATCATTTATTTAGTGTTTGACATTTGCATTTAGCCCGGGATTTAAATAGGCCGGGTCCTGCCGGTGTTTCTAAAAAGCAGCTGCTCAGACGGGTTCTCCATATTTGCTTGCACCTTCGGTAAAATAAATATACCTTAGCTCTGCAGCAAAGCCACCCTTCACTGTCTTTGAGGTAACTTCAGAAAGGACTCGTTAAAGTTCTTTCACAGTCTCATCATTTCAGAAGTGAAGCATTTTCAATATTCTATACAACGAAGCCATAGTTGTTTTTTATTTATCTTATGCAACTTACAACCATTGAAAAGCCAATAGTGCTGACTATTTACTTGTTGGATTATATATCTGGGCTGGATGCAATGACAGAATCTTTAAATTTATGTGTACTGAATGTGTGGTCGGAGTTGTACTATCATGTAAGAGCTCAACAGCTTATTTTACATTACACTGTTGAACATTTATTGTTTTTTCGGAAACAGTAATGCATTTGATATCATTTTTTTTCAAGTGTTATCGTTTATTGAGTTCTGAAGCGTTCTGTGCATCAACAGGAAAGTGACTGTAACTGCAAGCTGGCGACTAAATTTACTGGTGTGATGCAAGCCCAGCTAGAGCTGTGTAGTGCAAGTTTCGCCCTTACGTATTCAGTTAGGTAGAAAGGGTCCTGAGCGCAGTGCCCACTGCCGTCGGCCTCGGGAGCTTTCAGTACAGGCTTCAGAGGCGGGCGATCGCGGTGCTTTGATTGTGGCAAAGTGAACTCACGGTAGTTACAGAGGCAGGAGGTACGAGAGCAGGCCCGTTTCTTACATGGAAATTCACGAGGATGCTGGGTTGGGCGAGACCATACTTAAGGCTACCAGGCCGGAGCCGTCTGCCACCCTGCGTCCCCACCCCCTAAAAGGTAACAAGCCATTTTTGTTACCTCACACAGGTCTCTGCTCCTGATATGCAGTGATCACTGTGTGGAAAAGTAAATTTTGCCATGTTCTGTGTCCCTACGTGTTCCCCATCTTATGCTATATGTGCATGATTAATATGCATATGTATTCCCTATGATCGATTAAAGACACAATTACAGCTGTGTCCATCTCTAGTATGCCAGTTCCTAGTTTTCGTGAATACAACGAATATCAGGCCTATGTAAAGTTACGTTGCCACGTTTCACAGTGTGCACGTTATTTCATTGTAAAATCCCCGTTTCTAGGCCTCAAAAGGGCCCGGACTCAGATTTAGCTCCTGTCTCCTGAACCCTCTCCGAGGAGCGATACAGCCCCCACCTGTATCCCTGACCCTTCACTTACTTCCTGCCTCACAGTGCCCGGCTCGGCCTGGCTCTGCCTGCCAGTCTGCCAAGAATATGTTATGATTCTAGTTATCTGTCCAGCTCTCCTTCCCTGCATTCCTAAGCTACTGAATCGCATCAATAGTTTCCGTCATGGTCTAGCCCTTACATCTCCATGTAAGAGAAATACTGTATTAATGGTCAGTTAATATTCCTCAACACGCACTACATGTAGAATTATGCATGCACCAGTCTTAGAGTCTGTTAGCCTTTACCCTGATAACTTTTGGATTCTATCAATATGTTCTCTAAACATCAGATACTAGATAGTGTTTAGGTACATGTCGCTCTGACTCTCCAGACTTCAGTCTCTCCTTCTAGCGCAGAAGTCATAGCCCCCAGTTCCTCCTAGTAACACGTCATTGCCAGCTTGCGCGCACCACTAGGTTAGAGGTCCCGGCTCCTTAGGTAGCCCCCTCCATGTTTCCGCCTCATTTGTGACATATTCTGTTACGTTTACATCACATGTCTATGTATACGCCCTGTTCACGCCTCTTGTTACACCTACTTTCTGCCTTATCTTTCGCGACTGCTACAGGCCCTGCCCACTGCTACGCCTATTGTACTGAATGCTATGTATTTTGTTTAACTATATATACTTGTGTCCTGTTATTAAAAGTTGTGCAGCGCTGCCATCCTATTCCTGTGCAGGTTGTCCTGTTCCTGTCCTTTATGCTGTATTAAACCTGCAAACTCCAGCTACCTCGAATCTTGACTCTTATTTATTGAGCTATCTGTTATTGTATGTCTAGTCAAAAATAGAGGTATTATTTATTTATTTACCACATAATGGCGCCCGAATAGGGACTTGCCCTTTCCCCACGCGCCGGAGAAGCCACGCAAGCCCCCTGATCCTCTGCAGCCGTGACGGAACCATACCGTGCACGTGCAGATATTTCTGCTTCAAGTATCCCTCAGGCCCACGGAGGAGACGGAGGTTGCGGTCCAGCATCCAGACGAGGCGGTGGAGGAACGCGGCGAGTCCCGACCAGAGCCCAAGCCGAGAGTCCAAGGTCCGAGGTATCTAGAGGCCCACCCGTAACAGAAGTCCGAAGTTCGTCCGTCCGTCGTCGTAGCAGTCCAGTCCAGTCCGAGGCCTTCCGTTCTTGCTGCCCGGTGAGTACCGTTGCTGGGGTAGTATCTAGACAGGGTCAATTGCATTGTCTCTGGTCCGTGGGTTTGGGTACACAGATCCAACACGAAGTGTCCACTTAGGTGGATGCGGGTCCTGACGTGTCTCTTTATGAGACCGGTAAGTTTCGTACTGTTTCAGCAGTGCATCTAGTTTCTGTTCTAGTCCGTTCTGTTCTCGAGAAATTCATGTATTCTGTTTTCAGTATTCCAGGTAGTATTCTGTCCGAACTGTTATTTTAAATGTCATTCATGTATTTCAATGTCGTGGTATGAAAGTGGTGTTCTTCAGTAATTATCGTGTTCATTGTGTATTGTATTGTGTCTAGACTCCAGCCCAGTCATGCCATTGTTTTCCAAGTTACGTCAGTTAAAAACTAGAAAAGGTCTGTTAGAAGAAGCAGTTCCTGTCCCGCCTAGGGACAGTCCAGGTCATTTTATGTATCAAAAGCATGGCATAAGTGCCATATTGTATCTAGATTTGTGGGTGGAGTACACCAAACAGTTAGAAGAAAAGTATAGATGGCCCGTATCGGGTACATGGGATGCCGAGTGCATCATGCGAGTAGAAGAAGCATTATGGAAAAAGAAAGCCAGACAGTCACAGAAAGATGCCATCGAGTTATGGCGCAAAGAATCTCATAAAAGAACCGAAAAAGAAATCAGAAAGTCAGAATTAAGTAGAGAATCCTCAGAAAGAGCCCAAGAAAGGGAACTAATCGAAGTAGGTGAACGAGTTAAAACCGAACAGTCAGACAGACAGAGGAATGCCCTTATTAAGGGTATGTATCCTCTTCTTGCCGAGGGCTTGCCAAAAGCAACCCCGGAGGCATCCAGTAATTTCCCGCCACCTTTAGTTCCGACCAAGCTACGTCACAAACCGACCGCAGCTGATATTTTTCTCTCGTCCTATTTGGACGACACAGTCCCAGAATATGCAAATCCTGTTCCACCAGCTCCTGTAAATAATGTAATTCATGGTCCTCCAGTCACCGGGGCACCTGTTGCAGTACCTGTTACGGTACCCCCGGTCCAGCCCGTAGTACAAATTCCCGCCACATCAGCCACTCTGCCAGCACGAAGAGTATCAATCGACGATTCCAGCTTAGGGGCCGCGGGAGGAGGTCCTCCTGGTACCCCGCCGCCAAATAGACGTCTAGGGCCAGTCGAGTTACATGAACGTGCGTTACAGCGTACGCCTAAATATCAGTCCATTGCAGAAATCAGGCGAGCTCTTACTGAATGCTGTTATGATCCAGTCCCAGGCGAGGATAGTATGGTTGTATATTCCGTACGTATAAGGCAGGTGTCCGAGTATTTGGTCACCCTACCGAATATGAAAGAAGATCTAGACAGAATGTATCGTTTCATTCGTACAGGACAAGATCCAGAAAGTATTGGTGAAGTCATGTCTCACAGAAAATCTGAGATCCAGTTCATGTTATTAAAGTTTCTGATCAATTGTTTAATACGGGAACAAGATTCCCCGACTAAAGATCCGACCGAAATGAAAGTTCTGACAAAGTGGAGTGATAATATAGCCGAGGGTAAGCACAAGACACTCAATAGTATAGAGAGTATGTACAAGAAAATACGTAAAGAAATAATAAGGTTACACGAACAACGCAGAGAAGCACAAGTAAGCGAGAAAGAAAATGACTCTCCTACTGAAGAGGTAGACGACGAGAATACCGCCAGAATAGCGTATGTAGGTAAATCTAGATTTCCAGACCGACATTTACGCCTAGAACACAAGAAAGTCTTTCATCATCCAGCACCAGAACAAGGCTCTCTAGAACAAGTATTTCAAGCTACCGATCACATTCTGAAATCACGAATCGGTTATAGTGAGTTAAGTACCATGCATGAACAAGAACTAGCCCGATCAGCAGTCCGATGGATTACTGATTCTACCACTTTTCCAGACGAAATAGTGGCACAAATGTTTCTGAAACTGCCCCCAGCCGAGCAGCGACTGGTGGGTATGTATATGATCCAGCACCTCATTACACTGTATGAGGATCAACATTCTGATCCAGGCCCGTTACATGATGTCCTGAACGAGTTACTCCAGTATAGATGGAAAGGTTTAGGTACCGATTTAATTAGTGTCATTCTAGAACAGCGTCACAAATATAGAACGTTTTTGAACCCACATTTTGTTCATGTCTCACCTCCAGAAAGTAAACCGTTTTACATAGACAGACAGCATCCGTTACGAGAAGTACACCCAGTTAGGACAACGGGTGGTGAAATGCAACGAGTATTTGTTTACACCCCAGTTACCAAGATGGAACTCTTAGAAATGAAGAAGTTAATTCCCTGTCACGACAAAGATCCAGCAGGGTTCCACCGAGAATTAAAAGACATGCTCCGTATGGGAGAATACACGTATCCAGATATCATTAAAATGCTAAAAGTCCTGTTGCCTGCGGGCATATACGAAAAACTCAAGGAAAAAGATTGGGAGGTGGGAGAGAAAAAGATCGATTGGACAGCTCTAGAAGCTGAAGATAAGATACGAGTACCAGGTACCGGTCTTGGAGACAAATGTAAAGAATTACCAGAACTGTTAATACAAGTTTTACCTAGATTATTAACAACTAAAAAGGAAGACTGGGATGCGATCTCAGCCTGTAAACAGAAACAAGACGAAGACACTAGTGATTTTTATTCTAGATTTGAGAAATGTTTTATAATAAACAGTGGTTTAAAGACGAGTAGTGAGTCATACCCTCATCTTTTTGTTACTAAACTAGTCGAGAATTCAAGTCCACAAGTTAAAAATCGAGTTTTGAAAGTCGAAAGTACATGGCAAGCTAGTACCCCGTCCCAGATGTTACAGATGCTCCAGTATCACCAGAATAGAATCAGAGAAGAGCAAGAACACGAGAGAAGACGTATGAAAGACACGAAAATGAAAGTACTAGTTGCACAAACTGTTCCACAAGACAGTCAGAAGAGGGGTCTGAATCAAGCCAGTCATCCTGCAGCTCCCGTTAAAGGGACATGCAATTATTGTAAACAGCCAGGTCATTTTATAAACGAGTGTGCAGTTCTGAAACACAATATAGCCACTGGTAAAACTAAAGAAAGACCACGTCCGTCTAGACAAGAACAAGTCTCACAAACTTCCCAGCCACAGAATGCACAACAGACAGTTACAGCACCGCAGCCTATCGCTGCAAAACAGCATGTTACACAGCAGATGTACCAGTATGCACAGACAGAGTATCCAGAGTATCAAGCGTATTCATGAAACAGCCTAGAGAGGGAGGTAGGCTTGCCTCTCATCGAGATTCCTGTAGATCAAGAAGGTCCCTATGTTCACAGTCAAGTATTAGGGAAAGACAGAAAGTTTTTGATTGATACAGGGGCAAGTAGGACTACTATCAGTCATGACGAGGTTCCAGGGGCTCCGCTCTCAGGCTCTAGAAATGTTTCCCTTGGATTTTCAGGAAAGCCAATTGTAAACGAGATATCAAAGCCAGTTACTCTAGAAGTTGGTCCATTGTCCCGAACTACTGATCTATTACTTACGAAATCATGTCCAGAAAATTTGTTAGGCATTAAGACATTGAAAGAATTAGGTGCAGTTATATGTTGTTCCCCAGAGGGAATACGTTTGTTTTTGCGTGACTTCAAGGGTCACTATGTTTTACGAGATTTTGATCCGAGATTGTCTAATGTTCCGCAGCATCTATGGGCACAAGGTCCAACTGATGTTGGTTTTATGCAAATCACACCCCATCGTGTGACTCTCAAACAAGGTATAGTCCTACCACGAATCAGACAGTACAGATTGCCACCTGAGGCTGTAGCAGCCTTATCCAAAATTATTGACGAGCTCATTGCTCAAGGAGTGGTTGTAGAAACCGACTCCAATGTATGTAATTCTCCTATCATTCCAGTCATGAAACGTACTGATCCAAATGCACCCCCAGTATATCGATTAGTGATTGACCTTCGAGAACTCAATAAATGTATCATTCCCCAGTACCCAGTTGTTCCAGATATCTCATCTCTGTTGACAGCTATTGATCCTGAGGCAATATTCTTTACCGTAATCGACCTCAAGAATGCATTTTTCAGTGTTCCAATTCATCCAGACAGCCAGTATCTTTTCGGTTTTTGTTTAAATGGAAGGAGCTATAAATTCACACGAGCTCCTCAAGGTTTCACAGAAAGTCCTAGTATTTACAGTCAAGCACTTAAAAGACAACTAGACAACATTCACATGCCAACTGACACTGCCCTGCTCCAATATGTCGATGATCTACTGATCACAGCCCGTTCTGAACGTGCTTGCGAGCGAGCATCACTTACAGTTCTGTACTTCCTTGCCGAGATGGGGCACAAGGTGTCCCCTTCAAAGCTTCAATTCTGTGTCCAGCAAGTGATCTACTTAGGCCACTTACTGTCCAAGAGGGGTAGGCAGTTGACACCTGACCGTATCCAGTTAATAGCGAGTCTTCCACAGCCCAAGACACAGAAGGAGGTACGAGCTTTTATCGGCCTCACTTCTTATTGCAGACAATGGATTCCTCAGTATGCATTTCTAGCCAAGCCACTGATACAGTTAACGACACAGGAGGCAGCCGTATCGACTGTCCTCCCTTGGACATCTGAACATACACTTAGTTTTAATGAGTTGAAGAAAGCTTTATGCCAAGCACCTGTTTTAGCAACACCGAACTACAGTAAGCCTTTTACACTTTTTGTCACAGAACGTGATGGTACTGCATTATCTGTTCTCACACAAGATCAAGCAGGACAATACAAGCCCTGTGCTTATTTTTCGAGCACACTAGATCCAGTAGCCCAGGCGCTGCCTGCGTGCCTCAAGTCAGTTGCAGCCACAGCACTAGCTATCAGACAAAGTGATTCTATAGTATTAGGACACTACTTGACAGTACAAGTTCCACACTCCGTGGAAGTTCTTTTAAACCGAACACAGACTCAGCACTTGACAATTGCACGTTTGACAGGTTATGAACTGACACTATTCCAGCCACACATAGAAATCAGACGCTGCAACGTTCTAAATCCTGCTACACTGTTACCGTCAGTTACTTCAAATCCTGCCACACATGACTGTGTGGAAGTTGTTAACACTATGACAAAGCCAAGACAAGATCTGACAGATATTCCATTACCAGATCCCGACCTGACACTTTATGTGGATGGTTCATGTATGAGAACGAGTACAGGAGAACTAGTAGCCGCGTATGCAGTGACTACTGCCACTGAAGTTATTGAAACACACCGTATTGACACCCTGTCCGCTCAAGCAGCAGAGCTAGTCGCTCTGACACAAGCCTGCATACATGCCAAGAACCTGAAAGTTAATATTTACACAGATTCACGCTACACATTCGGAGTCGTACACGACTTTGGAGTGCTCTGGCAAGAGAGAGGTTTCATGACTTCTCATGGAACCAAGATTCAGCATGGGTTCCTTATTCAAGCTCTGTTAGATGCAATACATTTACCGACATCTATCGCTATCATGAAGTGCAAAGCACATACGAAAGTCACTGACATTATTTCCCAAGGTAATGATCTAGCGGATCGAACAGCCAAGCTTACAGCACAGACACCAGACACTCCAGTTAACAAGACACCGACATCCACTCTAGAACAGACTACTTGTATGACAGTTAAGGACCCTACCCAAGATGTCATAGATATCCAGTTACATGCTACTCCCGAAGAAATTAAGAAATGGTCCGAACAAGGTGGGTTCCAACCCCCTGACCACCCTTTTGAAGTCCTCCAGATGGATTATATTCAGATGGAGCGATGTCGAGGTTTCAAGTATGTCCTTGTAGTTGTATGCGCTTTGTCCAGGTGGACAGAAGCATATCCAGTCCCAGATTACACAGCCGCGACTACTGCCAAGCAGTTGGTTCGTGAATTTTTCCCCCGCTATGGACTCCCTAGGGTCGTGTATTCTGATAACGGCCAGCCATTCTCATCCGAACTTATGAAGCACGTTTCCCTTTTACTAGGGTACCAGTGGAAGTTCCATTGTGTACGCCATCCAGAAGCAGCCGGTCTCGTAGAGAGACATAATCAAACCTTGAAAATCCGTATTGCCAAAGTCTGTCAAGATAAAGGTGTAGACTGGTTAGTAGCTCTGCCAGTCGCTCTATTCTATATGCGCATGGTCGCACACTCCAGATCAGGTCTGTCCCCTTATGAGGTCGTATTCGGCCGCCCCCCGAATATGTGGGGTACACCCAGACCCCGAAGTATTACAGATGTTTCCAGTAATATGCTGACAGATTACCTAGCTTCCTTGATGTCTGCCCTACACTCTTGTCGTTCACAGGTTGCTGCTGCATTTCCTGACAATACTGAAGTCAAGCCACACGAGGTCCTTCCTGGCTCCCTGGTTTTAATCCGGAATTTCGATCGTTCAAGTCCGCTGGAGCCTCGCTGGAAGGAGCCGAAGTTAGTCCTTCTGACCACCCGCACGGCCGTGAAGTTGGAAGGCATGTCAAGAAATTTCACGGACTCCGACTAAAAACTGTTTCCAAGAACATTTCCAAGGATTGTCAAGATTTTAAAGACTGCCAAGATACTATTCTTAAGGACTGTCCCGCTATTGACTTTGACTCAAAGCCCTCCCTGTTAGAGAAAACTCCACAGCAGGAGTATAAACAGAAGCTACGGTCTAGTAAAATAAGTCAGCCAGTTTAATTGTCTAAGTCCCCCTGGGTGAAACGGTTAGACAGGTATCTGACATGTATGAGATAGACCCCCATAGTGAGAGAGTTAGTCAAAGCTCTATCCGATGTATCGTTTTTCTAAGTTTTATATTGTTTTTGAGCTTGATGATTACCTGCACAAGTTATGCATTTCATTTATGTTTTCCAATTTCTCATGTAAATAAGTTTCCTAATGCTACAGTAGAGCATACGTTTAGTGATCTGCCTCCTCACGAACTATCCTATCGTCTTGCTATGCGCAACAATACATTTATCCGTATGTTACATTATTCACACCAGACCAGCAATGCCACTAATTGTTGGGTGTGTGGTCGACTCCCCCCTTTCCAGACACCGAAGGGAGTTCTGCCACTGTTTCCTTATCCGTTTTCACATAATGGTTAGTGTGGAGCCTGGTCCATGTTAACGTCATCTTCAAATGATATGTCCCTTCTGAATTGTACATGTTTTCCAGACAAGCAAGGTCTTCCCCACAGAACAGGGTTAGATCTAGAAAATGAAGTTTATAATTTGGGTAATTATTCTTCGAATTTCATGGTCCTGAATGTTCAGTCTGATCCTACTCCAGACTTACCTGCTATTTCAGTACTACCAGTCAAAGGCGAATTATGTGTCAGAAATAATGGTTCCGCACATGTAGGACATAGTGATTGTACTACTATTGTTAAGTATAGTGACAGTGGGAAATCTATTTTCAAAGCTTCACGTCATTCTTATTTTGTTTGTGGTCAGACCGCGTATGTTCGTCTGCCCCTCGATTGGGATGGAACCTGTTACATTGCCTTCCTACTGCCACCAGTTTTCCTAGCCCCGTCCGATTATCACAGAAACACACATCTAGTACACATTAGACATAGAAGGGAGATCGAGTCCCCGATTGTCGATCAAACTGAAACTGCTCTAGAACAGTATACAGATTTCAATAAAGGTTTCTTCTTCTTTATAGGACCTATCCAGAATAGTAAGTTAATCCGTAGGTTAACAAGAACCCTTGAAGCAGTAGTGAATGAGACTGCCTCTGCCCTAGGTAACTTAACCGAAGAACAATCTGCTATGAGATTTGTCGTGCTCCAAAATCGTCTCGTTCTTGACGTCATACTGGCCGATAGAGGAGGAGCATGTAGAGTCATGGGATCTAGTTGCTGCATTTTCATTCCTAATAACGCGCCGTCTGTTTATTCAGCTATAACCAGACTTCATAAAATTGCCCATCAGTTGCACCAGAATCCAGGCGCCTGGACATGGTCCGGTTGGTTCTGGAGTATAATTTCTGCCTGGGGATGGAAAGTATTGTCCTTTCTAGGTATTGCAGTAGCGATCATAGTGTTATCGTTTATTGAGTTCTGAAGCGTTCTGTGCATCAACAGGAAAGTGACTGTCACTGCAAGCTGGCGACTAAATTTACTGGTGTGATGCAAGCCCAGCTAGAGCTGTGTAGTGCAAGTTTCGCCCTTACGTATTCAGTTAGGTAGAAAGGGTCCTGAGCGCAGTGCCCACTGCCGTCGGCCTCGGGAGCTTTCAGTACAGGCTTCAGAGGCGGGCGATCGCGGTGCTTTGATTGTGGCAAAGTGAACTCACGGTAGTTACAGAGGCAGGAGGTACGAGAGCAGGCCCGTTTCTTACATGGAAATTCACGAGGATGCTGGGTTGGGCGAGACCATACTTAAGGCTACCAGGCCGGAGCCGTCTGCCACCCTGCGTCCCCACCCCCTAAAAGGTAACAAGCCATTTTTGTTACCTCACACAGGTCTCTGCTCCTGATATGCAGTGATCACTGTGTGGAAAAGTAAATTTTGCCATGTTCTGTGTCCCTACGTGTTCCCCATCTTATGCTATATGTGCATGATTAATATGCATATGTATTCCCTATGATCGATTAAAGACGCAATTACAGCTGTGTCCATCTCTAGTATGCCAGTTCCTAGTTTTCGTGAATACAACGAATATCAGGCCTATGTAAAGTTACGTTGCCACGTTTCACAGTGTGCACGTTATTTCATTGTAAAATCCCCGTTTCTAGGCCTCAAAAGGGCCCGGACTCAGATTTAGCTCCTGTCTCCTGAACCCTCTCCGAGGAGCGATACAGCCCCCACCTGTATCCCTGACCCTTCACTTACTTCCTGCCTCACAGTGCCCGGCTCGGCCTGGCTCTGCCTGCCAGTCTGCCAAGAATATGTTATGATTCTAGTTATCTGTCCAGCTCTCCTTCCCTGCATTCCTAAGCTACTGAATCGCATCAATAGTTTCCGTCATGGTCTAGCCTTTACGTCTCCATGTAAGAGAAATACTGTATTAATGGTCAGTTAATATTCCTCAACACGCACTACATGTAGAATTATGCATGCACCAGTCTTAGAGTCTGTTAGCCTTTACCCTGATAACTTTTGGATTCTATCAATATGTTCTCTAAACATCAGATACTAGATAGTGTTTAGGTACATGTCGCTCTGACTCTCCAGACTTCAGTCTCTCCTTCTAGCGCAGAAGTCATAGCCCCCAGTTCCTCCTAGTAACACGTCATTGCCAGCTTGCGCGCACCACTAGGTTAGAGGTCCCGGCTCCTTAGGTAGCCCCCTCCATGTTTCCGCCTCATTTGTGACATATTCTGTTACGTTTACATCACATGTCTATGTATACGCCCTGTTCACGCCTCTTGTTACACCTACTTTCTGCCTTATCTTTCGCGACTGCTAGAGGCCCTGCCCACTGCTACGCCTATTGTACTGAATGCTATGTATTTTGTTTAACTATATATACTTGTGTCCTGTTATTAAAAGTTGTGCAGCGCTGCCATCCTATTCCCGTGCAGGTTGTCCTGTTCCTGTCCTTTATGCTGTATTAAACCTGCAAACTCCAGCTACCTCGAATCTTGACTCTTATTTATTGAGCTATCTGTTATTGTATGTCTAGTCAAAAATAGAGGTATTATTTATTTATTTACCACAACTGCACCGTGTATCTCTTGAAGCCGTAACATTACCCTTCGTATGCAAGGTTAACCCGCGATTTAGCAGCCTTTGGAAATGCTGGCACACAGCTCTCCACCTGGCTGGATGCCATGAGTGCTCATTTGTTCAACTTTTATGCCTTCTCGTTTTGTCAGAGCGACACACACGGTTCCTTTCTCTTATGGAAAACAAGTGTTGGTCATCTGGGGGTCAGTTTGAACGACAAACTTAACCTGAAATCGCATGTTAATCAGGTAGGTAGGAACTGCTTTATGCTCGTTAAAGGACTCCGGAAGGTTCTTCCACTGCTACCTCTTCAGACTAGAGGGACAGTGGTCATCCTTAGCCGCCTGGACTACTGTAATGCCTTCCTGCTGGCGTCCCCCAGGTATTTAATATCGCGGCTTCAGAGTATTCAGGCGGCAGCAGCAAAATTGGTCTTGAGACCACGAGGTTCATCAACTTCCCAGGCATTAGCTGAGCTACATTGGCTCCCGGTGAGCCAAAGGATACTGTTCAAGTAGCTGTTAATTGCCTTCAAAGGCACTTCACGGTACCGGGCCCAAGCAACTTCAGGGTAGTCCCTGTACGCAACTTGCGATCCTCTGCAGCTAGCCTGGCAACCATCCCGAGGTTCAAGCGAACCACTGTGAATGGAAGAGCGTTTGTAGTGGCAGCTGCTCGCCGGTGGAACAGCCTCCCTTTGGAACTGAGGCAGACACAGGAACTGCTGTCATTTCGGAGGAAAGTTAAGACATGGTTGTTCCCCAGAGGGTAACTGGTAGTCAGCATTTGCGGATCATTCCAACTTTACTGTGTCTTAGCGCCAGGATGCCCGTGGGGTTGCAGTGTGCTTTATAAGTGTGGAATACATACATACATACATACATACATCTTGAGAAGCGCACTACCTGATACATATACAGCGATGCAACCTGTGTCCACCATGTACTAAACGCATTTAAACGAAAACTAAGACTAAACCCTCATACTTTTCCTTCGAATTGTAGGTTTTTAACGATTGTTCCCAGATAAGTAAATCGCATGTGTTTTCAATGGCCTATCTTTAAGTTAACTGCAATCAAATTGCCTGTTTTGTTTCAAAACTGAATTTAAGTTTTAAAAGGACTTTATTAAAAGAAGAAGATTGCAAGAAAACCGTATACAACATGAGTGTAATACATAAGAAAAAAGCAATCAAAGATAACAATAATATATATGTAATACCAAGAAGGGGGGAGGGGAGGAAGGAAAAGAGAGAAAAAAGGAAGGGAGAGAGAAAGAAAGAAAAAGGGGGGGGTGGGGGGGGCTGAAGAAGGGAAAAATCAATAATCATCTTTTATATATCATATGCAACCTGTAAAAAACCTGTACTGCTCGTATAAAAGATATCAAGCATCAAAAAGGAGGAAATAACAATTATGAAATACATATATAGAAACTATGTAGTTGATAGTCTCATGGAGGTTTGGGAACTTCTTCAATGGAGGGGGCATGCAAAGGACGAGACTGAGTGGATGCATCCAGAAAATTAGTAATTGGTAACCACAAAATATCACGTTTAATAGCCAAAGTAACAGGAGAGACATACGCTCTATCCAGCCTGTGGTTGTAACAAACCCCATACCACCAAGCCTGAAAAGAGATAGTAGATGCAGACTTCCACGATTTAGTGATCTGTTGGAAAGCCACTGCTAAGAGGAGATCAATAATGGATACATTGGCATTCAGGGAAGACCATATGTCAGATAAGCTACCCAGAAAAATGTGTGGGAGGGAAAAAGGAAAATGAGTGGAAAAAATAGAATTAATTTGACGCCAAACTTTAGACCAAAATATGTGAGTTAAGGGACAGGTAAAAAGCATATGTTTGAGATCTGCAGGAGAATGGGAAAAAGACCAACAAGTAGAAGGAATAGAGGAGTCAATAGCATGAAGCTTGTTAGGAGTAATCAGGAGTCTGTTATAAATGAAGAAAAGAGTTTGAGTGGTGTTGGCTGCTCTAGAGGATCTCCGTATTTTATTCCATATATCTTGCCATAATTCGATTGAGAAAGTATCCTCCAAATCCGATTCCCAATCCAATTCTATCTTGGACTTATCTCTAAGTAAAGGTACCACTTGTAATTTTGCGAAGCCGAAGGTGAGGACAAGAGAAAAGGAAGAGAGAGAGGAGAAGCTACAGAAGGAGAAGAAGGAACAGACAAAGAAGCAGAAGCGGTAAGGATAGCATCCCGGAGAAGATTATACTTAGTAAGGAAGGAATGAGGAAGAGAGAACAAAGATTGGAGGGTCGGGAAGGAAAGGAAAAGATCATCCTGGAAGAATTGAGAAACCCAAACAAGACCATGAGAGTACCAATCCTTCCAGAAAAGAGTTCTGTTCTTAATTTTAACAGGGGATTATACCAAATGGGAGATTGTAAGAATTTTTCTCGGTCATCAAGACCATTAAAGAAAAGTGGATGGAAAAGCCTTCTAGCATTGTTAAGAATAGGGAGAGGCATCTTAGTGGGAACGCGTGACAAGGTGACAAATTCCTTAAAAGAAAAAGGCTGGAAGAAGAAGGATTCAATTGAAACCCATATTGGCAGGGAGGAGGAGTCCGGGGACGAACCTAAGAGATACGGAGCTGAATGGGAAAGGAAAAAAGAGGTGTGATAAGCAGCAAAATCTGGAAAATTGACTCCGCCTAGAGATTTAGGGCGTTGAAGTTTGGCAAAAGACATCCTAGCTTTCTTATGCTGCCATAGAAACCGTGAAAGGATAGAAGAAATACTTTTATAGCAAGACTTAGGAAGAGTAACGGGAAGATTAAAGAGAAAAAATAAAATTATTGGGACTAACATCATTTTAATAGAGTCTAATCTACCCTACCAGGACAGGAAAAGAGGATGCCATCTAGCTGTGGATGCAGTTAGAGTACCAAGTAAGGTTTTAATATTTAAGGCCACTGTATCTTTGATAGAAGGTGTAAATTCGAGTCCCAAATATTTAATTTTAGAAGGGTTCCAATGAAAAGAAGAAACCAAGAAGTCAGCATGAAAACAATACTTATTGAGAGGAAGAATCTCGCATTTGTCAACATTAAGTTTATAGCCTGAAACTGTAGCATAAGCAGAAACTTCAGATAGAAAAGCAGGAATAGAGGTTTGTGGATGGGAAATAAATAAAAGAATATCATCTGCATAAGCAGAGAGTTTCAACTGCTGAGGCCCATAAGGGAAGCCAGTAATATCATTATTCAAACGTATTTTTGACAAAAACGGTTCCAATGCCAAGATAAAGAGTAAAGGAGAAAGGGGGCATCCCTGACGTACACCACGGAAAAGAGGAAAAGAAGAAGACACAGGACCATTAGCAAAAATAAAAGATCGAGGAAAGGAATATAGAAGAGAGATATAGGAAATAAATTTAGAACCAAAACCAAACCAGGATAATGTAGAAAGCATAAAAGACCAATTAACTCTATCGAAAGCTTTTTCCGCATCCAAAGCAATCGCAGCTAAAGAATGATTGAAAGTATGGGATCTGCTAAGAACATAAAAAAAAAGGCGGGTATTATCCGAAAGTAGACGTCCCTTGATGAAACCACATTGTTCTCTACCTATGAGAAGTGGAAGAATTTTATCTAAACGTAAAGCTAAACTTTTTGCAAAAATCTTGTAATCTAAATTAATTAAGGAAATAGGCCTATAATTTTTACATAAAGTGTGATCCTTGTTTTCCTTGGGAAGGAGACCAATCAAAGCTTCTTGAAAAGAGCCTTCAGACTTCTGGGAGGATATAAAGAAGGAAAACAACTGATGAAGCTTAGGAACAAGAAAAGAAGAAAAATGGGAGTAGAACTCTATGGAGAAACCATCCGGGCCTGGAGCCTTATCTTTTTTTAAGACCTTAATAGCCTCCAAAATGTCTTTGGGCAAAATATCTTTATCTAAAGAAGAAAAATCCACATCAGACGTCTGGGGAGATGGGAGGGAGGATAAGTATTGATCAATATCCGCGGTTAAAGGAGGGGATTCTGGGGTATAGAGATTTTGATAAAAGGTAGTAAATTCAGTTAAGATATCTTCATCTTTATGGAGAGTGGTATTAGAAGAAGAGAGAATTGAATCAATTCTTGTACGTTCTTTTTTAACTTTAAGATAATTGGCAAGAATATTACCAGCTTTGTCGCGAGCAGAGTAGAATTTGGCGCTGGATTTGAGTAAGACCAAATTGGCTGAATTCGTGGAGAGCTTATTAAAGGAAAGTTTAGCCTTAATGAGTTGACTAAGGGTCGATCGAGATTTGGTCGAATAATAGGACTGTTCCAGTTGTTTAATTTGAGAAGTTAGAGAAGATAATAACTTGTGAACAGCGACGTTTCTTGGCAACATAGGAAATAATGAAGTCTCTAGACGCAGCCTTGAAAGTGTCCCAAATCAACTGAGGAGAGGAGAGAGGCGTTTCATTTTCAGCAAAAAAGCGTGGTGCAAAGTCAAGAAAAGCAGAAGTGAAAGAGGCATCTAAAAGGAGAGCATTATTAAAACGCCATCTTCGGGAACCTTTGATAGGTGGGAGTAATTCAAGGCCTAAGGAAACAGGGGCATGGTCGGAAATTAGAATAGAGCCAATGTCAGAATGAGTGATGTGTTGTACCAATGCCTTAGAGACAAAGAGATAATCAATTCTGGATTGGGAAAAGTGGACGGGTGAGAAAAAGGTATATTCTTGTAGAGAGGGATTGGAAAGCCTCCAAGAATCGACAAGGGACCTTTGAGAAATAGTAGATGTAAATTGTGTATGTGCAGGAGAGGGGGAAAAGCGAGAGTTGGATTTTCTGTCTAGAAAAGGATCCATAACCATATTGCAATCCCCACCAAGCACAAAATAGTCATCTGTATATTTCATGGAAGACTGAAGAATGTGGGGCCAAAACAATTTATCAGGAACAGTAGGGGCATAAACATTAAAAATAGTTAACGGAATCTTGTTAATCAATAATGAAACCACCACCCATCTACCATCAGTATCATTCTCCTGAGAAAGAAGTTGTACGGATAAGCGTTTGACACAAAATTGCCACTCCATTACGTTTCCCTGACCCTGGGGATGCAAAAACATGACCCACCCAATTGCGGCGTAATTTGGCTACCTCAGCATCTTGAACATGAATTTCTTGTAATAAAGCTATATCAGTCTTCAGGTGAGCTAAATGAGACAACACACGTTGGCGCTTAATCGGGGACCCCAAACCTTTAACATTCCAAGAAATTATATTAACTGTCATCTAAATTTGCAATAAAAAGGCTAATAATGAAAGCATTAAACAGTAATAGCATAAACAACCAGCAAAATACATGACCCAACCAAAGAAAAAACAGAATTGATAAGGAATCGAGAAGTAATGACAGGAAGCATGAAGGAAAACTGAGAGAAATGTAAGGAAAGGAAAATTATGATTGAAAAGTAAAGGAAGAAAAAGGAGCTGACAGGTGAGAAGGGGAACAAAAGAAGAGAAGAAAGTAAGTAAGAAGAAAAGAAAAGTGGAGAGCAAAAATCTGAGAAGTAACCGATATAAGAAACATACCACAGGGAGACAAGAAAAACGGGGATGGTGGAGCCACATGACGGAAATGGACGACGAAATGCAAAGACTCCTGAACGAAACAGCAGGAAGGGATACAACCTCAGGAAGTAAAAATTAAGGCAGAAACACGATAAGGGACCATATTCAAAAGTACCTATAGGGGAGAGAAAAGGGGAGAAAAAATGATATTAGAGGAAAATATGTGGAAGGACCATAAGATAATTAGAACAACAAAGAAACGGTAAAAATACAAATAAAAGTCTAGTTAAAACATATAAGTAGCATGGTGGAAAAATAAGAGTCACCCAGAAAACAGATACAAAAACAGAGAACAAAAATAGATTACAAATAGAAATGGAAAACAGAACATAATGAGAAGAAGTCAAGTCTTCATGGCTGCGGGATATCCTTGGAATCCACTCTGCAACTATTCAGGAACCGTTGAAGAAGAGCAGGATCTTCGTACGAAGTCGTCTTATTATTGTAAGTCACCTTAAAAAGGCAAGGGTGAAATAAACCATATCTCGCATTCAAGTTGCGCAGTGCCGGCCTCATATCCAGAAATTTCTTACGTCTTTCAGCAGTGGACTTAGCATAATCCTGGGCAAAAAAGAGAGTAGAACCATTCCAAACAATCTTCCCACGTTGTTTAGCAGCCTGAAGAACACGAAGTAAGTCAGTATATTCGAGAAAGTATAGAATAACCCCTCTAGGTTTGGATGAGGATGCTGTAGAGGAACGACTTGGACCAAGACGATGTGCACGTTGAATATTCAGAACTGGCGATTCAGGAAGGCCAAGCAACGTTGGTAAGAAAGTCTGAAAAAAGGAGATAGGTGTTGGACCTACCAAATTTTCGACAAGGCCATAAATGCGTAGGTTGTTACGCCTGTTTTCGGTTTTCTAAATTCTCAACTTGTTGTTTGAGGGATAGTCTCTCTTTGGAGATAGAAGGGACTTGATCCGCAAGATCCTGAATGAGACCAACGCGGCTCTCCAACATTTCAACTTTTTGTTCTGTGACAGACCAGTTGGTTTCTAAATTAAGCAAACGACGATTGGTTTCCTCCATGTGAGGTTTAAGCGCGCGTAATTCCTCAAGAATAAGGTCTGAAGAGTGTAGAGAGGAAGACGCAGGAAGAGGAGATGGAGGATGAACCTTGAGACGCTTTCCAGGTATAGAGGAAGAACCTGGTGCCACTGGGGTCGCTTTAGTATTTTGTTTAGTACTGGTGAGTGTCGTTGAGGTAGCAGACCCCTTGGAACTAGTGGAATCCATGTGGGAGTCCTCCTGAGAATCCTGTAATGCATTAAACGGATTAAAATCCTCCAACGTAGAATCACTCTGATGAGTGGAGCCATTGCGATTGGTGCACGCTTTTGCCATAATTAGAAGCCTGGAGGAACACAATTCCTGTTCTAAAAAATGGCGGAAAATACCTCACAGAAACCAACTGTACACAGGTAGGAGAGGTGGCAGTCGCAGTCGTGAAAATCACTGCAGCACAGCGAAAAAGAGCGCAGGAGTAATGTAGGCAAGTAGATTAAGAGGGAAACCAGTAATGACCAAAAAATAAAGGTAAATTATGAGGAGATAGCATTGGAAACATCCGTGCAGGCAGAGAAATGCGGATGCGCCGAAAACAAAATGGCGGCCGCGATGCTGTGGCGTAGCGCAGAAACGAAGACTTCAGAAAAAGGAGAATTGCCTTACTGGAAAGAGTCGTCTTTCAGGCATGGTGAGCAGCATGACTTCCGACAGCCGGAAATGTCAAAAAGTCCGGTCCGAAGAGAAAGTTGGAGTCCTAGAAGCCGCCTGATTCCTCACGTCCCGGCGGAGCTTCGGCAGAACGCGGCCATCTCCTGAGGCTCCTAAGCCACGCCCCCCGTTTCAAAACTGATTTAATAGTGCCCGTGACAGCCTTTCAAATCTACACATTCTGTAGAGCGAGAATGTTGCATCAACATTGTTAGTAACAGAATGCAACAGACCGCTTTCGTTCCTTCGTGTACTTGTCTTTTTAACTAACCTCCAATATGCAAATTCATTTTTCATCTCGCGACTTTCAAAGTAAAGACCACGAGTTTAGCAGGAAGATGGTATTTACGTCACTGTTTACAGCCCGATGCTATAGAAAGTACAAGTCCTGGTCAGGCTTATTCAAATGCAGTTGAAGCTAATTCGATTATCTGGAGTTTTTATGTGCATGCTCACGTTCAGAACGTTGGTAACCCAAACGTGCATGGCCTTTCATACTTCGTCTATGCTCATATTTATATACGCATGCATCCGTAATTGGTGAACTCGCTAAGTACTCAACCCTGTGTTGTGCAATGATTTGCAATTAAAAAAAGTAAAAAGCTTAGTAGAAATGCAAGATCACTTAGTAGACAATATCTTTTAAAATGGCTCCCAGTTTTTATTTTCTTAATATGCAGGTAGAAAACCATCTTGTTCTGTCTATGGAAGATTGAACACGGGAAAAAAATAGAAGTACTTAGTATTAAAGAGTCAGGCTGGTACCTACCGTATTTTCTGGCGTATAAGGCGACTGGGCGTATAAGACGACCCCCTACATTTCCTTGAAAATATAGGGTTTGGGCTATATTCGCTTGCTCATAAAATGACCCCGGCGTATAAGACGAACCCCGACTTTTGAAAAGATTTTCAAGGGTTAAAAAGTCGTCTTATACGCCAGAAAATACGGTATGCAGAATGTTATTTAAGTACAAAGTTCCGCAATAAAGCTTTAAACTATGCTAATATTTTTATCTGCGTGTATTGCACATGAGTGAGCCATAATATATGGCTTCTTACAGCCCCCAAACCGTTCAGGCATCCATGTGCACAGGTATCTTGAAGCCCTGACTAAATGACCGCATCTGACAGACTATTTAGAAGGTATTGGGCCATAAATAATGTAACCCCGCATCATGTCATCCACGAGCACCCGTAGACACTAATATATTTTTCAGATCTTGTATTTTCAGTGATATGACTACCGAAGGTCCCAATTTTATATTAAAAACTGAGTTTTGAACTATACCATTTCCCACTAAAAGGCAACATTTCTGTCCATGTGTTCCCATACCTGGCATGTTACCCAGTTTGGTGCTTACTTTCCCTCCATGTTAAAGAACAGTAGATATTTCAGCACCCAGGCTAATGTGCTGCATAGCTAAATACATATAAGGTCCCAAAGGCGAGACCAGTTGCATTGCAAATGGTTGTTGTGTTACTGGTCGCTTTTACAAAGATCCAGTAGCTACTAGATAGATAGTAGAATGTGGGAGCTGTAATTTGAAGGGTGTTCAGATAAAATGTGTATTTAATTTGAGGTGAAAATATAGCTAGAATAAAGTTCTCATTTAATTGCTTGCCCAGCAGTTTTTATATAATAATAAAACCTTTACACTAAGACATTCACAGACATTAAGAAAGCTTGATTTTTTCAAAGGAAGTTCTGGTAGAATGCAGTCTCCACAAGCCGAGTTTAATCATTTAGATGTCAGTCACTATCCAGTGTTTTTCACATCTGTTCTTGATCTTCAAACACTTTCTTTTGTGCTCTTTGTAATCCTTAAGCTCTGAAATGGCAGTTTAAGCCACTTGAAATATTACGTAATATGTTCTGTAATTTTGCTGTGTGTTGTAATAAGAGCTTGCAGAAGATTTACCTAAGGCGGTGGGCTGCCCATCTAATCACTTCTGTTGCACATTGTTGATAATTCAGTGGAGAAATTGTAACTAAAAAATTAATAGTTGGCTAGCATGTGCTTTTCTTCGGAAAGCTGTCTATTATTAGGGAAAGCATTTGTCACCGTATATTTAGGATTATTGCCACAATTCATTAGGTAACCTGTTCTTTTAATATTGGTTATTGAATGCAGCACTTTAATAAAATGCCGGGTTGTTTGCATACAAGGATCCGAGTTCCTTTACAATATTATTTCATGTGTATTATAGCTTTGAAACAGAATATGCCATTGAGTCAGTCTGTCCTGATTTCGGAGTTTGGGCTAGCTTTAACAAAATGTTTGTATGAGCTATTAGTCTGTATGCTTGCGTGTAGCGGTAGGTGGCATTGTTTGGCTCCACATCAGATCCGTCCCATCTCGAATGTGATGTTGGGGCCGTTATATCTGCGCAACCTTTGTGCAATTGTTTTAGCGTGCTTTCCGATGTGGATATGAGCTCCATTAAATCCTGTCCGCTTTTACCCGAATTCCTTTCCCTCAAATACATTTTCACAGTATGGAAGAGACGTATCCCGACCTAAAACTACAGGGTTCAAACTGTGCAGAACTGTCAGATGATGGTGACTGACACTCGCAGTTTCTGTCTCTGGTATCTCCGCTCCAAGCACAACTCTGCGTTATGCGATTGCTGTGCAAAGATGAACCATGGGGCGATCTATGACTGCAAAGCCAAACTTACAGACACGGAGCTCAGAAGGAACTTGAAAAAGACCAAATCCTTTCGGTCAAGGGAGTGGATGTGCTCTCGCTCCTGAAGCTAATCTTTTAAAAGATAGTCTTCAAAGTCAAGTCAAAGTCAAGTCAAGAAAATATCATAAAAACAAAGACCAAACATGTCTCTTTAGTCTCACCATTTAGAGTTGTACAACTCCCCTTGTACCTCCAGGTCGGAGTTGTTTCTCCAATCCTGAACAGATTGTGAGCCCCAACTTTCCAAGGCCATCAGAAATGCCACAACCGCTCCATGAGCTATGACTGTCTATCAACCAGATTTTTTTTGTACTTCTCCGGATCCCTCTTGATCACCTTCGGGCTGGCACCGTCCTCGAGTTACACTGTGGCCCTCCCGTATGAGCCTCAACACTGTCACAGGCATCACCAGGCATCGGAGAAGATAGTTTTATAGAACTCCCTGACTCATAGCTTAGATTTCCCCATGCAAATTTCCACTCCAGAAAGCCTAATTGTGCAGAATTACCACAAATGCGTTTCCGATTACCCCGCCTGATAGGGAGTCCAAACCCATGTTTTTGTTTGCTAGCCTTGCTGTTAGCTCAGTCAACAGCAGTTGCCTCCTGGGCATGTACTTGCACGCATAATGGAATAGAATGGAGGGCTTCTTTCCCGCTATCCCAGAGGACATTTACACAACCAAGCAAACGCTTATGAGATTGTGAGGACTCTAATACGAACTTCATATGTTAGGCTTAAACACTAGTGACTTTCTGTGTAGGGCAGTCTGGCAGAGTATTCTACTGGGGCTCCATGCTTGGATTTGCTCCACTGGCTTTTCCAACGATGTCCTGAAAGCCTAAATGGATATACCCTTTGATGGCTATAGGCTCTTTGGACAGAAGGCATTCTGACCGTGTAAAACTTAAAGAAGAGCACGGCTACTACACGCTCTCAAAGGGCCTCTTCTGCCGTTTCCCCATTAATTCCCCTCTTTCAAGAAATCTGAAGTGGATACTAATAGTTGCATCATCAGAACCTACCTCCGAAACCGCAAGCCTCTCGGTCCTTTCAAGGTAGAACATCATCCTGCCAGCATCCCGACCACCAGGAGCAACCATCTATCAAAACCCCAAACCCCATTCTTGCAGCTGCTGAAAAATCACTGTGTCAACTTCTGCAGCATACGATCGCTCCGTGAGAGGCACTTCTACCCTCATGGGCAGAGGAGCATTATATCCGACCAATGGTTGCTCCAGGTTGTGGAACACAGTTATTCCCTACCCTTCTTCATCCCTCAAATATGCCAGCCACTCCACAACACGTTCAGGCGGACCACTTGTCAATAGTCCGAGAAGAAGATCAAGCTCTCTTGGACAAGGGATCTATAGATGGTATGCCAGCTTCCGAGAGTACTGGCATCCGAGATTGGTATTGTCCGTAATTCCCATTGTTTGTTGGTGCTGAAGAAGGGCAGACTTCTTTGTCCTATCCTCATTCTTCACCTTCTGATCTTCTCCCTTTAGAAGGCTAACTTTAAAATGATCACCCTGACCTAAGTTCTTTGTGCCCTGATCCAGGAAACTGGATTGTGACGTTGGACTTACAGGACACCTATATTCACATCCCACACCCTACACCCCCAAAGGCATTACCTGTGGTCTCAGGTAGGCCAAAAGTGTCTTCAGTTCTCCATGCTCCCTTTTGACAATAGCAGTAAATCTCAGGTTATGGTATGGGTCGCTGCCCATCTGTGAAAGTAGGGAATACAATTCTTATACCCCAATGACTGGCTTATGAAAGTGGGCTCTCCTCAGGGAGTCCTAAACCACCTCCAGGTGACAGCCAATCTGTTGACATAATTTGGCTTTTCCATCTGTGTGCCAAAAGTAACACCTGTCTCTTTTACAATGGCTCCCATTGAGCACAGCCATCCTTGATATTGCATTTCTTCTAAGTATGTCCACTGCTCCAATGAGCCCAAGACATTTGGGCTATGATCCTGATATTTCAATCCTTGTCATGGGTCTCAGTGAGAGCTGTTCTGAAGCTAAATTGCCTCCTGCATTTTGCTTGTGGGACATGCCAGGTGACGCTTGTGGGCCATGCAGAGGAATATGAAGTCTCAGTGGGCTCAGAACCAAAGGAACCTGTCGGATTCCTTCCAGGTAGGCTGCTAGGCCTTTGTTAATCTTAAAAAAAAAATAATAATGAAAAATTGACTAAAAGCTAAAAAAAAATGCCCTTCCCCGCTTGCTGTACCAACTGCAAAACCACCTATTCCCAATACCGCCGCAATGGTTCCGACTTGTTAACTCGGCACTCGGTCGATTTTTGTGGGCCGGTGGGGCGTCACGGGTAGCTCTGCGGACCTGCTTTCTTTCCACGTACTGTGGGGGACTGGCGACCTCGGATATTTTGTCGTATTACCAAGCATCACACCTGGTAGTCCTGAATGACTGGTGGTACGGTGGCGGAGAGGACCCGGCATATGCCCTAGAAAGGTACCTAATGGAACCAGACTCCCTACACACGGTCTTATACTCGGCGCAGCTGCGAAAGAGATTGCCTAGGGTGACACAAGTAGTATTTCAGATATGGCGACAATCACTGCGTCGTATGGGATGGTGGGGAAAGCTGACGGGGGAGACCCCACTCTGGCACAACGGGCAACTACCGGCCCTGATGTCCCTTCCGGGATTTGGGGGCTGGGATTTGATAGGAATCTTGACATTGGGCCAGGTCCTAAAGGGCACTACACTTAAATCCTTTCAAGACCTTAGCACAGAATTTGACATGCCCCGCACGCAGTTCTTTCGATACTTACAGTTTAGGCACGCTCTGGCACCTGCACTTGTGGGTTTAGATACGCTACCTGAATTCAGCCCGCTAGAGGCAAAGGTATTTATGGGGGATCTAGAAGACAAAAAGATATCCAAAATATACCAAACGTTAGTGACACACTGTTCATCGGATTTACAGCCCCTGAGAGACCGCTGGGTGCAGGATGTGGGTGAGTTGGAGGAGGAGGACTGGCGGGAGGCTCTCGAGTCCCCCAGGGGGGCGGCGATAGCTGTCCGCCTACGCCTAATACAATTCAAATACCTGCACCGTGCTTATTATACCAGAGAGAGATTGTGGAAGGCTGGTCTGATTGAGTCCCCGGCGTGCTTGCGGTGTGGCCATGAAATGGGCACCCTCTTACATACAGTGTGGGAATGTAGTGGCCTGGCGAGATTTTGGACTGGTGTGTGGGACTGGCTGTCAGAGGTGCTGGGATGGGACCTTCCCCGTACGGCAAAATTGGGCCTGCTTCATGTGCTAGAAGGGGTAGGCGGTAACGTCTACAAGCGGCACTTGCTGCTGCTGGGTCCAACGCTAGCCAAACGAGATATAGCGCAGGCCTGGAAGGATCCCGGGGCCCCCAAGGTGATCGGGTGGAAAAAAGGACTGGACTTTTGCATGGGACTGGAGCGGCCGGTGTTTGAGGCCAGAGGCTGCCCCACCAAAACACTATAAAATATGGAAAAGGTGGGCAGACTAGAGGGGATTGTGGCTGGAGCCTCCACCACCGCCAAATGGGCGAGGATGGGCAGTTGTAATGGGCTTGTTGAGACAAGGTTACATATACGGACATTTGTGTACTTACTCTAAACAGTATTGAAGAGTCATTGTGTTGCAGGAGGGGGGGGAGGGGAGGGGGGGTAGATGGGGTGTGGGGTGGAGGGTGGAGGGTGGAGGGTATGACAGTTAAATGAATCGCACATTATGAAGCATAATTGTTGTCACAGCCCCTCCGGGGATCGGAGCACTGTGTATGTTTGTGTCTCAGCGATTTAAATAAAAACAGTTTTGAAAAAAAAGCTACAAAAATAAACATTTTTGATGAAGTAGTATACAAGCATACAAGGGAAGTATACAAGGGAATAATGTCATCGGTAACGGTCAAGTTAACTAATGATTGAAGTATGTTGCCCCACTTCCTTATGCTGTAGGGGGCGGAAGAAACATTTGAATGACGTAGAAAAAGACCAACGGATGAAGAGGATTAGTAGGGAGCCACTATAAGTAAGTTTGTTATGCATATCATCTAGTAAAATCAAAAGATCTTCGCTAACACCAGACAAAAAGGCAATCCGCTGAGAAGTTCCTAATACCCACAGGAGAGTAGGGAGGTGAACACTTGAGTACATTCTCCTATTTCCAAAATCTTTACATACAAGATAATTGAGTATATAGAACTACAGACCTGCTTGTCCTGTGTCAACAAGGGAACTGTTGTACTGGGTCAAACAAAAGCTACTTAAGAGATAGTCTCGCCTACAACCTATCATGGCATGGTTTATATGCAGCCTCTCGCACTGCTATAGTGCAGTTCCACTCCAGCTGACTCAACCGATCAACAAAAACTTGGGAGTTCTTCTATAATTTTTCAGGGCAGTTTCATTGGTCCAGTTAAATTCTCAAGTATACCCTTCCTTTATTAAAGGGTACCCATGGTATTGATTATCTCCTTTTATTTCAAATGTTTTTTTTTTATTAAACGCAGAAGCAATAACGAATCATGAGAATTTATATTTAATTTTAAGTGGCTCAATTACATCTATAATCCATTTAATCATCCTTTTTAACACTACTTATCTTACCACTTTTGTAACTAGATGACAAAAAAAATCATGTTCGAACAGAAGGTAACCTCTCCTTCACATTCACACAGAGAAAATAAGTATAAAGTTAATTGAACTGTAAACTTAATTGTTCTTTCTTTAGCAATTAACTCTACACAATCTTCCTTTACATCTACATAATCTTTCATGCTTTGTAGGTTATGGAGGGGCAAGTAAAACAAAAGTGCAGACTTCTGTCGCCCGTGGAGTGCAGGATTCACTAACTCTCAGGATTGTCTGTAAGCAGTGATTGATGAATCAAATCCACAATTTTGATTTCCATCAAGACATTAAGGTTTCCTATTCTCTAAAGAAATACTTGTAAAGTGGCGCTGTCCAGCTGATTGTCGGAACTAGTTTCCGCTTCACGCCCAAACCTTTCTGCTAATGCCTTACTTTGTAGCGGAAGCTTGTTCATCACCTTCATTTTTTAGCTACGACCATCCTGTTGCCGTACCGATCAGGGCCCTTGTCTCTGCTTTGTACAATCTACTCTTGACAGTTGATGGTGAGTCCATCTCTCCTTGTACTGCTTGACTGGTCCACTTACGAAATGTTTGCTTTTATCGTTGGCTAATGCCGCCAATCACCTTCTTTTTTTTTTTTCCAGGCCAGATGGCATCGAGCGACAGTACAGGAAGAAGTGTGGCAAGTAAGTGGCTGTTCACAAATTAGTGTGGCTTCAACGCAGCTGTAATGTGCAGTGTGTCTTTCTTTGCATTTGAACTCCAGTATATTCTTTGCCTATGGCACACTCATAATGTTTCCCAGCAAGAGTTTTCACATCTTTTCCAATGTTTCTAGTGCAGATCGATGTTTCTCCAATGTCTGGACAGTTGCTGCATGTGTGAATGGTAAAGAAGCTTAGTGACCAGCCATGGCGCACCTGCTAACATGGCCTATGTTCTCTGCCTGCTATAAAATATAACCTGCCTAAAATCAGGGATGTGGAATTCCTATAGCCCGACGGCTGGTACTTATTTTCTGGGGTCAAAGGCAACCGGTTTTTGTGTGTATTTTGTCCAAGTTGGCCAAGCCCCCTGCAGCACAAACCCTTTGGCTGCCAGTTTACAGTACCACATTATAAATCAGGGAAAGGCAGTGTCTGAAGTTAAGGTAATATTTATGTCCATGTATTCATGCTATTCAAACTTGTATTCATGGTTCATTAATGCAAAACCTTTATTATTAGGTTGAGCGCTCTAAGTAAATGTTGTAAGCTCAGACTGCACTACTAACAGTGAAACCAATATAAAAACATGTACGCTTGTTTAGATATGAGGCTATGTATACTGCTCCCAGAATGCTCTCTGATTAGATGCAGACATTTCCAGAAGCTTGAAATTAAGACTGCATCAGAGCGCTTTACATTTAGGATCGTTGCGTTAAAAGTAACAGCAGATACAATAGCAGGAGCGAGGGGAGGAAGGAGTAATAGCGGGGAGACAAGGAGGAACTGTGCCCAATGTCCGGCTGGGTAGGTGACGGTCAAGGGGGAAACCAGGGCCAATCTCCTCATTAGCTGTCTAGCAGCTCCACCGGGCGTCAGCCATGTTGCTCAGGTCTCAGCGTTCAGGAAAACCAGTTTTTAGTTTGATTTGAGAAGGTTGTATAGCACTGGCTAGACCCGGAGGTATCTGAGCGCTTAACCAGTTGATCGTTGCATTACAAGGTACATCTAAAAAGGTTTATATAGCGCTGGCTAGACCCGGAGGGATCAGAGCACTATACCAGAATAACATTGCGTTACAAATTACATCAGTTACAATAACGTAGTAAGGTACAGTAAACCAACAAGGAGGTTGAGCGAATTTGTAGGAAAGGAGGGGAGGAAGGAGCCATAGCAGGGAGACGAGGAAGTCTCCCTGCTTGCTCAGGTCTAAACGTTTGGGAAAAACAGTTTTGAATTGATACATAGGCTACGAGGATAGAGGTAACAGAAGGAGGCGGGGAGGGAGTAAAAACAGACCGGAGAAGGAGCTTGGGCTACCATATAGGCCGATGGGGGATGTGATTAAGGTCTGGTCGGAGTCCGGTGGTAGGAAAAACTGTGGCAGCCATCTTGGGGTCAGGCCAGGGATTCTGACCTTGGAGTTAGAAACAGCCGGTACCCATTTTAGTCTTTCACTCGAGGAGGGCCTCGAGCGGGGACACGCCTGCATCTGGAAGAGTAGCGCCGGGATTAGGGTTGTGAAAGAGCTTCTAGCCGCCATGTTAAGCTCAGGCAAGTCCCTAGAATGCCACCGATACCCAGGAGCAATCCGATCTCTTCAAGTGCAGATGCGCCCACCCCGCCACCATTCGAATCAACGTGGGCCGATTTAAAGCCCCCCCACTCACCGGTCATTTGGAGTGTGACGTGTCTCATGGTGGGCCGCCGCCGCAGTGCTTCACAGTCCGGTCTCAGTACACTCAGGCCGCCTTGCCACTGTTTATACACCTATTACACCAAGGCTGATCTCATCAGGAAAATCAAGCGATCCACTTCGTCTTACACGGCTGCCACTTTAGAGTCGGGCACCGTACAGCTGCAGGACATTAGGAATCTGCGGTCGGCCCCGTTATCAATTGCTCCTCAAAAACTGATAGCACTGGCTCCTCATGCTTGCGTATCGCCGCGCTGGTAGAACACCTTAACGCAGAGTCGGAAAGATAATCTCCGCAGTGCTCGTGGAGCCGCCATTTTAGGTACAGGCATCATACAGTAAAACGATCACCACAAAGCATCGAATATTAGCTGTAACAGTGCATATAACACATCAAGGGTGAGTCCGGTCGATGTCTCGCAGATCGAATGATTGATAAAGCAATCTGAGTTGTTAATGGGCCATTAATAAGCTCCGTAAACAAATTGGCCAAAATCCGCCATTTTGATTAATCAGATCAAGCAAGCGGCAAAGTTACCGATGTTAAAGCTGCTTAATTCTCACATATTAGTTACTGACACGGACACCACTGGGAGCAGCGCACCCTCCGGAACCGAAGTCTGGTGTTCTGGTGTGCGGTCGATCCCATAATCTCCGGAAATCGTGGATTGCCTCTCCGTGCATGGCAGCGAGACGGGATCAGGCAGCCATCGGCTCTGCCGACCGTCCTTTTGGTTTTGTCATTGAGTGACTTGTTTTGGCATGGCTTTTGTAAAACCTTATTTGTGTGGGAGCTGCCTCACCATTATAACAATCATTGGCAAAAGCAAACAAATGTTTCTCTCAAAAGCACACATTGCTACAGCAGTTCCTGGCACTGAACAAAACAAATGTGTGTCGATATGCTCCTTATGAAGGAACAGAACGCTGTCACTCACAATGCAGCTATCCGAGAGAGACAGAGAGAGAGACAGAATTTTAATAAACACAAAAGTTCATGGTTAACGCCAGACCTAAATAGGGGCCCAAATATTAAATAAAGTCTCAAACGTGCCACATGTCCTTGCCTTAAGTATAGATGTACGACTTATTTGAATTCACAAGACTTTACACAAGTAGGCAAAGAAATAGTACTCCTAGAAAAGATTTGTGAACTGCATTTCAGCATGAGCAAATATTCAGGTGTAGATTTTCTCAAGCGAAAATCTGAGTGTTTGCAAGTTCACAAGCAAGACATCTTACAAAGGCTGGATCAACTGGATCACCCATCACAGAGGACCGGTCAACAGAACTCTCCCTGGAAACCGGCATCCAGAAGGATGTGGAACTCTCTCGACACGTACCTAGACTCTTACGAACCTACATGAACATAAGATTTACCTGCGATACATAAACCTGGTACCCCCCTAGGGTAGCACCACCGAGACAATTGCACTTAACTGGTTTCAACCAGTGTCGCCTCCTCTGAGCCGCAAGGGGGGGGGGGGGGGGGGAGTCCTACCAACACCGGTCTGCATGTGTGCCAACATCCCCACAGAATGTCAGATGTAATTGATCATGAATGTAACTCTCCTTGCCTGTCTCCCACCTCCTCTTTCCCCTTTCCTCTTTCTTTTTCTGACTGCCTTTCTTTTCTCTAATTATCGATTTGGGGGGTTAGCTAAACAAACATGAAACAATGTCTCAAGGCACTGATGTATAAACTACACCTGGACAAACTATGCTGATCCTGTAACAGAATTGCTAATGTGTTCTTGTATAAAAAATAAAGAACTATAAACAACAAGAGAGAGAGGGTTACTAGGAAGTCTAAAGGAAGCACTCTTAGTCCCCCTATGCAATACAGTCAAATAACAACGAAAGCTAAGGGCACTCTTTTGTTGTTTTTTGACTAAAAAATAAATAAAACGTGTTGAAATAAAAAAAAAAGTTCACCTTCCCTCCAACCACTTTTTTCCAAACCCTTGAAACAGTTTTATGTCTGCCATTGTCAGGAGCAAATTTCCAGCCTTTCTCAGTATGGGAAAAGATTGGAAAAGAGTTGATGAAACCCTTAAAACATGCAAGTTAGTAGGTTTGCTCAAACTCAAAAGGGCATTTCAACCCTGGAACTGTTGCCTACCATTACCTTTATCCCCAGTGTGTAGATCTGCAGAAACGTGGCAACATAAGGGAGTTGCTAGTATTCAAACCCTGCTATGAAAGAAGCCCTGGCATAATCAGAGAAGCTATTTCAGAGCTCTTATATATATTATATATATATATATAATGAGATAGCTGCCATCATTTGTCACCCTATTACATGGTGCAAAAGTGACAAGTGGATTATGTTACAGGACAAGTAGTTTTATAAAGCAACTTGCCCCTGTGAGAAGTTGGCATGGTATATGCTGTCCACTAATTAAAGTGGGCACCTTGCACCAGTCCAAACGCCCCTTATTGATGATTAGGTTAAAGACAACCTTTATTGAAAGCTATCCTAGTGGTAGCTATGGAGAGCAACCTTCAGGCTAAGTCTCAAAGGAATGTAAGCAGCTTGTTTAACCAGATAGTAACCTCCTGAATGACCAAATGAAAGGAGAACCCCACATGTGTGATTATAAAAATATGTATTTATTACTAAACACTCTCTACTAATTTCTTTGAGATTAGAGCACAATATACTTAATATTAAATCACTAGAACGACATTAAATAGCAAAATACACAGCGGGCTCAAGGGGTAGACCGAACCATATACTAAGAAAGTGGTATAACAACCACGACTTGACTAGACACAGGGCCTAGAGCATGTAGAATCGCTGGGACCCCAAGGAACTACCCAAGGTAGTGACCCAGGGGGCCCACGGAGGATGTGTGCAGTGTGAGAACACAGGCGCGAGCTCCGTACAACTCTATGGGAAAGTCACAATTGGAATTTTAAAGATTAAGGACACTTAGGAGAGGACTTTGAGCAAACCCTTTCAAACATAGAGGGCTCGAAGGCCAGCACCCATGTGAGCACCGGAGTACTCGTGTTACCTAACCCAGGGAAGCTGGGTGCATAGGTGTCAAATGGTGTCGGGAATCTTTGTCGTTTTCAATGGCGTGATGTGGAAAAGTGCTGCTGCCGTGAAGAGGAAAAGTGTCCGGTGTGATCCAAACCTGGAACGGAGCTGAGAAGAACAGAGGGGACAGAGTCTGGGTCACTTGTCAGTGACCAGGGGCACGATAGACTAATGCCCACCGATGTCGGGTGTTTCAGGTGAGAAGAGGTGAAGCTTGACTCTGCAGCCACGGGGACCAGGAGACGTCTAGGACTACCAAAGTCCGGAGGTGAGCTGTAATACGAAGGATGTAGAGTGCTGGGAGGGGGAAAGCGGGGGGAGGGGGAGAGGGGGGGGGAGAGGGAGGGGGAGAGGAAGGGGGGGAGAGGGAGGGGGGATAGGGAGGGATCAGTGTCCGGATGAAACACCAATAAGCCTTGGCAACTGTAACCCACGCTGTCATAGGAAATCGGCTTTAGTGAGGACCAGCAAGGGTCTGGGGACTCTCTAAGCAATGGAGAGTCAGGGCACGTCTGGAGCAACCAGGAAAGCCCTCTGAAAGTCAGTTACCTTCACAGGGACCCACAGGCCAACGGACCAGGGATCGCGGAGGGACCTCGAGAGGAATCACACAATACCAGCCCATGGAACCACTCGTGGAGTGTAGGCCGGAGATCTTTGGTGGAAACACTGCTCGTGGTCAGAACTAAAAGTAGCCCAAAGCACAGCTTCAGGGGTCGCCGAAAAGCATATGCTTCTACAAATGGAAACAGTGCACAGGTGTTCGGGTTGCACGGTCCCCACGAGGGATACGGGTCTCTGGTTTGCTGAGAGCACTAGTCGACCTCGGGGACTGTATGAACACTAGGGATCCAGAAACTGGATTAAAATGGTCTTTAAAGATACCCAATCAAATTTATTTTATTCATGAGTTCTTTTTGACAAGATTAAAAACATATCAAAATGAGATGGTCACAGTGCCTTTTATCTTACTGGTATTATTCAACATGTTTCAGCTGTTACTCTAATGCCCAAATGGATCAACTACCTTCAGGACAAAAAAATACTTACTCAGTCTACACTTCTGAATTTGTAAAAGTGTTAGTAACACCAAACATTCAAAAATAGTTTTACTTGCAGTTTGCTTTTGACGTTGGAAATCTTTCTGCAGGGGATCATACACACCAAGATAAAACTTAAAAGGTCTCAGAAACTTATAATAGCAACATATTAATATTGTGACATTGTCCACACATTAGCTACTAAAAGTCATAAAACACTGCATACACGAGATCTACAGTGCACAAGTGACAAACCTAGTGACGGTAGACTTTTCTTTTGAAGCATATTTGTCATCCTTACTCAATCCTCAAATTAGGCGTTCTTAACCTGGGTAAGCACAAGAGCATTGCCCTGTAGTCACACACTATCACAAGCTAGACACATAAACTGAGTTCATTCTGAGACCATCAGGGCTCTCAACTCTTACAAGTTAGTCTATCTTGTAATAGAGAGTATAAATCCAGTACAATATTCTTACTCCCTGTGGTGGTCAGCATACAAACTGTCCGTTTTCAATTGGTCATCTTGATATAGTAATGTAGTGACTGCATGTTATTCATGGGACAGAAAGCAGTTTTCTGGGCTTTTTCCGTCCTCGTATATTGACACAATGGGGGGGGGGTGAGGGGGGGAATATGCATTTAGTCACTGAACTTGTATACACAATATATTGCGATAGCCAGTGGCCATGGAAATCCTGGTATGTCATTAATATATATATATATATATATATATATATATATATATATATATATATATATATATATATATATATATATATATATATATATATATATATATATATACATAAGATGGAGATTACGGATGGGGTTACTAAGTGTAGATACACTAACCAAAGTCTTTAAGGGCAAATAAGACTTGGAGAGAGTCTTACCTGGCTTGTGGTTTACATCGTGAAGGGTCCCATTCTTTTCCCCGACGATAAAGTGCTCACAGCTTTTCTGGCTTAAAAATTGTGTTGCGTTGTGATACACTGGCGTACATTGGGAATACTCATTTCTCTTCCAGGGGATACTCATCAATAGTCATAAGCACTGAATAGTCCCGCCCACGTGCGGGACCCCGGAGCAATAGCCAATAATATGCATATATCTACATATATATATATAAATACATATAAATACGCATAAAATAACCATATATATATAGATAATATGCATATACATATACATATGCAGCCCAAAATAACCATACTAGGCTCATAAAACTGCCATAATAGCCTGTAAAAACTTTACATTTGCTAAATAAAGACATATAAAACACATTATATGCTAATGTAAAGAAGAAAACACTGCCTAGGTTTTCTTTGAAACACAAAACCTTTTTTTTCAAAGGTAAAAACAGGCAGGATCATAGAGGCAGCTTTAGCCTAGATAGGCTGCATTGTAACAACAGAAAAATCTGGCGCCGTGCCTTTAAGACCTCTGTGAGCCTCCAGGCTCCCATCATGCACCATAGGTGACAGTTAGGTCAGTTCTTTTTTCCGGCTCCTTCTGTGAGGATCCTGGAGCATTGAGCTCGCCAGTTGGTGATATATTTTCACTTTCTTCTGGTATTTCTCAAATTTTTTCGTCTTTACTCGACGTCTTTAGTCATTATCTGACTAATCCAACAATTTTTTACTGTTTTTTGGCTATTTTTCCAGTCACAATGCCGGCCTTATTTGCTAAGTGTCCGGCCTGTGGTAAAAAAAATGGCTAAGACAGACCCTCATTCGGTCTGTGTAGCTTGTCTACCTTCTTCTCACAAGCCAGAACTTTGCTATCACTGCAGCAAGCTTTCAGGTAGAACTTTGAGAGAGAGAGAGAGAGAAGAGCAGGCTTCAGTCCCTGTATGACAGAGGAGAAACTGTGAGTGGAAGAGAAGATGTTCACTCCAAGAAGCCTTCTTCTCAGCGTAAGGACAAAGGGGAGAAGAGAAAACATCGGTCTCCTTCAACTTCGAGGGACAGATCTTCTTCCAAGGTACCTGTGTGCTCAAAATCGGCATCGAAATCACCGTTGCGGCATACGTCGACGTCGAAGCATACCTCGCCGTCGAAGAAGAATTCGCCGTCGAAGCAAGGTGAGAAGCGACATGAGCGTAGGCGGTCCAGGTCTGGCTCGCCTACGACTACAAGAGGACGGGACTCGACGTCGTCTCATCGACGTCGACGGTCGCCGTCGAGAGGCTCGAAACATCAGTCAAGGTCGCCGCTGAGAGGTGCCATGACGTCGACGTCGAACAGGGCACTAGAGGTTTTGACGTCGAAGAGCCCCAGTCATGCGACGTCGAGGCACACGACGCCGAGAAAATCATCGCCGTCGAAACGCCTGACGTCATCACCGAAGAGGCATTCGTCGTCTAAGAGGTCGCCGCCGAGGAGGTCGCCGCCGAGGAGGTCGCCGCCGAGGAGGTCGCCGCCGAGGAAGTCGCCGTTGGAAAAATCGACGTCGAAGAGGATGTCGTCGACGTCTCCTGCTGCAAAAAGGCCTAGAACGGTGTCCAAAGACCGGTCTAAGGTTTCTGGCTCTTCTGGGAGGTCCTCTTCCTCACCTGAGTTGCGGATTGTACAAATCTCTCCAGAGCCTTCGAGAGCGCCTTCACCTACAGGGGCTAACATCTCGCCGCGATGGCTGGGTGAGCTCAGAGACTGGAAGATAAGAAAAATTAACCTTCCAAGGTCTCCTTCCAAGTCTCCGGTGTCTGCTAGATCGAGGTCACCTCTGGCACGGGTGGTACACTCTGCAATACGACGTGAGCGTACTCCACCGAGAAAGTCTCCATCGGAGAGGAGGCGAGCCTCACCATCTCCTAAGTCTTCTCGTCATCACTCTTCTAGAAGACGCGATACTAGATCTTCGACAAGGTCTACAAATTCAAAGAGGAACTACTCTCCAACGCTGTCATCAACTCCTCCGAGTAGGATTTCACCAATTGATGACGTAATTACTTTTAATGAGGTTCTCTGTCGTGGTGCAGCGAAACTGCATATCGACATGCCTGTCTCTACTGCTAAGACAACGGTCATTTTCGAGACCTTGCATCAGAAGTTGTCATCAAGGCCCTTACTTCCTCTGGTTCCGGGTCTGTTGGAACCTGCGGAGCACAAATTCTTAACCCCGGCATCCTTAGGAGCAGTTCCTTCGCGGATCGCAAAGAAATATAAAGCACCGGACAATGATCCTTTATTTCTGAGGTCTGAGCCATCACCTGATTCAGTCATCGTTTCAGCGGCTCGTAAGAATCAGACAGGAGCGGCATCATCCTCTGTGCCCCCTGATAAGGACAGCAAAGCTATGGACTCAGTAGGAAAGAAAATGTGTGCCACTTCGGCTTCCTACATGAAGGTTGCCAGCGCCTCCACTTTACTGGGTCGCTATGACCGTTCTCTTTGGGATTCCTTGTCTCGCTTTGCAGAAAAACTTCCAAAAGAAGACCAGCAGGATTTTCTGGAAATCCTTCATGAAGGTGGGCTAGTGGCTAACCAGGTGATTAGCGCAGCTGCAGATGCTTCCGACTTGTCTACACATGGCTATGCCCATGGACTCTGTGCAAGACGCTCAGCTTGGCTAAGGCTTACGGGTCTTAAGCCTGAAGCTCAACATCGAATTCTGAATTTGCCGTTCAATGGTAAATCGATCTTTGGGTCTCATGCTGACGATGAGATGTCAAGAATGAAGACGGAGCTCGATACTGTGAGAGCTGTTGGCCTTGAAAAGAGAGAGGACAGTTTTAAGAAAAAATACCGTCCTTATGATCGGAGACAGAGCCAGCAGAGGGTTCAAACCCCTCAATGGTCGTCACAGCAGAATCAGGGAAGATCTCAGTTCTCCCAGCGTCGTCCTGGTAGAGGAAGAGGGGGCATTTCCAGACAGTCTGCACCGGGAAACAAGCAGCAGCAACAAAAACAGTGAGTGCTTGCTTCCCCTGAGCCCGTTACCCACTCCGGTGGGGGGAAAGTGTTCGCTTTTGTCTGGACGAGTGGAAAAACATCACAAACGACAAATGGGTGCTGAATATTGTGCAAAATGGATATGCAATCTGATTCAAGTCTCCTCCACCTTCCATTCCTCCTCAAAAGTCTGTGTTCCATCGACTTCATCTTTTGAAGCAGGAGGTGTCTGCATTAATCTTAAAGAAAGCCATCGAGGAGGTCCCGAGGGCACATCGTCGACAGGGCATTTACTCCCGATACTTTCTAGTTCCAAAGAAAGGTCCAAACAAGGAGTTCAGGCCCATACTAGATCTCAGGCGCCTCAATCAATTCATTCGGCGAGAAAAGTTCAGAATGCTGGCGTTCCATCAAATAATTCCACTTCTGCATCAAAGGGACTGGATGTGCTCCATAGATCTTCAGGATGCGTATTTTCACATCCCCATCGCCCCAAAGCATCGGAAATTTCTAAGGTTTTGCATACAAACCAGTCATTACCAGTACGCAGTCTTGCCCTTCGGGCTAAAGTCAGCTCCTCGCACCTTCTCAAAGTGCATGGCATTCGTAGCGGCTTTCCTAAGGAAGAGACACATTTTCGTCTATCCCTATCTAGACGATTGGCTGCTAAAGAGTGCGTCCCCGAGTCTGCTTCAACAACATCTCACGTTCTGCGCACATCAGCTGCGGAGGCTGGGCCTGCACGTGAACTTCAAAAAGTCTATCTTCAACCCCACACAGAGGATACACTATCTGGGCGCACTTCTAGATTCAAAGGACGCAAAAGCGTATCCTTCGGAGGAGAGACTATCCTCTATTCTCCTCAAATGTCAAACCTTACTAAAGAATCTTCGACCAACGGCCAGACAGATCTCGTCTCTGCTAGGATCCATGGCGTCTTGCATTTTCCTCGTTCCGAACGCCAGACTGCACACGAGACCTCTGCAACAGTCTCTGGAGGATCAGTGGTCCCAGTTTTCAAACCGTTGGGAAGACAAACTGTCGCTACCTCTGTCAGTGCGGATCTCCATTCGATGGTGGATGCAGCGGAGTCATCTGATAGTGGGAGTGCCCTTTCAAGAGGACATGCCCAGACGATCGCTGGTGACAGATGCGTCCCTGCAGGGATGGGGCGCCCATCTGGGTCCCCTTCAAGTTCAAGGAGTGTGGTCAGAGAAAGAAAGACTGTATCACATAAACATGTTGGAACTCAGAGCGGTTCATCTGGCTCTCAAGGCTTTCTTTCCAGCACTCACGTCAGCCTCTCTGCTTGTTCAGACGGACAATACAACAACGATGTACTATCTGAACAAGCAGGGCGGAACGAGATCCAGACCTCTGTCGCTGGAAGCGCAAGCAATCTGGAAGTGGCTTCTGGCTCGGGGTATGACAATTTCAGCTGTCCATCTGCCCGGTGTCCTCAACGTCCAAGCGGACGACCTAAGCAGACACTTCGCAGAAGCGCACGACTGGGTCTTAAAAGACGAAGTGATAAGAGATGTCTTCCGGTCCTGGGGGTCACCAGAAATCGATCTCTTCGCGGACGCCGACAACGCAAAATGCCGCGTCTTCGCGTCCAGGTACCCACAACGAGGGTCCAAGGGGAATGCTCTATGGATAGACTGGTCAGAGAAATTACTCTACGCATTTCCTCCGATTCCACTCATTCCCTTGGTGATCAAGAAACTGTACAAGTCGCAGACAGACATGATTCTAGTGGCTCCGGATTGGCCTCGCCAATGGTGGAACCCGGATCTCCTGCATCTATCCAAAGTGCCGCACAGGAGGCTTCCGTGTTGTCCGGATCTGCTGACGAGAGAGAACGGCAGGGTGTTCCATCCCAACCTGCCGTCCCTGAAGCTAGCAGTATGGTTCCTGAGTTCGTCCAGGCCTAGACATCTAGGCCTCTCGCAGGACTGCATGCACATTTTACGAGAGGCAAGGAGAGCTTCTACAAGAAAGACGTATGCTTTCAAGTGTAAGCGTTTTTTTATGTGGTGTGCTGCTGAAGGACATGACCCGATTCGAGGTCAGGAACAGGTACTGTTACCATACTTACTTTCTGTGGCCAAAGCAGGTTTACAGTATTCCTCTATTAAAGTCCATCTGGCAGCAATAACAGCATATTGAAAGTCCCCTACCCAGGGGTCTTTCTTTCAAATGCCAGTTGTGAAGGATTTCCTGGAGGGTCTCAGGAAAGTGTATCCTCCCGTGAGGGCTCCGTCACCTCCTTGGGAACTTAATGTGGTTTTGTCTAAATTGATGGGTCCTCCATTTGAACCTATACATAAGGCTTCCCTTCAACATCTGTCATGGAAGGTGTCCTTTCTTGTAGCTATCACTTCTGCGCGCAGGGTGAGCGAGATTCAGGCCTTTTGTGCTACAGAACCCTATCTCGTTTTCCATGCGAATAGAGTGGTGCTTCGGACTCATCCCAGATTCCTTCCTAAGGTAGTCTCGGATTTTCACATTAACCAGTCAGTGACACTACCTACATTTTTTGCTAATCCGAGCTCTTCAGCTGAAAAAGCTCTGCACTCTTTGGATTTGAAAAGAGTTTTGAAGTTTTACCTTGATAAAACTAAAAGTGTTCGAAAGACTGATCATCTGTTTGTGAGCTATGGTCCTCTAAATACGGGCTTTCCTGCATCCAAGAGGTCTATTTCTAGATGGATTGTGTCATGCATTTTGTTATGTTATCAGTTGGCACGAAAACAGCTCCCGGGTAGAC
Organism: Lissotriton helveticus; assembly: GCF_964261635.1. Classification (NCBI taxonomy): domain Eukaryota; kingdom Metazoa; phylum Chordata; class Amphibia; order Caudata; family Salamandridae; genus Lissotriton; species Lissotriton helveticus. The sequence continues at coordinate 67,463,826 of NC_136064.1, forward strand.
CGAGAGCGCACTCCACTAGAGGAAAGGCTGCTACTATAGCAATGCTTAAAAATGTTCCTGTTCATGAAATTTGTAAGGCGGCTACATGGCGTTCGGTTCACACCTTTTCTCGCCATTACTGCCTTGATTCTGATGCTCAAGCGGATGCCCAAGTTGGTCAGGCATCCCTGAGGAATTTGTTTGGGTAATATCTATATGAGTGTACCGTTTAGAGAGTCTGGTATTCGTCCGCAGGGTATGGGATGGGCTTGCTACTCTATTCAGTGCTTATGACTATTGATGAGTATCCCCTGGAAGAGAAGGATTAGTTACTTACCTGTAATCCTAGTTCTCTTCCAGGGGTATACTCATCAAAGTCATAAGCACACCCACCCTCCTCCCGGGACGAATACCAGAACTGTCTCTTTTACATGTTACCCATGCAGTTATCACACTGTTATACGCCGTCCAAAAGAACTGACCTAACTGTCACCTGTGGTGCATGATGGGAGCCTGGAGGCTCACAGAGGTCTTAAAGGCACGGCGCCAGATTTTTCTGTTGTTACAATGCAGCCTATCTAGGCTAAAGCTGCCTCTATGATCCTGCCTGTTTTTACCTTTGAAAATAAAGGTTTTGTGTTTCAAAGAAAACCTAGGCAGTGTTTTCTTCTTTACATTAGCATATAATGTGTTTTATATGTCTTTATTTAGCAAATGTAAAGTTTTTACAGGCTATTATGGCAGTTTTCTGAGCCTAGTATGGTTATTTTGGGCTGCATATGTATATGTATATGCATATTATCTATATATATATGGTTATTTTATGCGTATTTATATGTATTTATTTATATATATATATATATATATATATATATATATGTAGATATATGCATATTATTGGCTATTGCTCCGGGGTCCCGCACGTGAGCGGGACTATTCAGTGCTTATGACTTTGATGAGTATACCCCTGGAAGAGAACTAGGATTACAGGTAAGTAACTAATCCTTATATGCCAAGTATAGTATCCACAATCTGAAAAACCGGCAATGCATTACATGACTGTGGTAGAGCTTTTCGTCAATTCACATATTCCATCTGTCCTGAATTTAGGGTTAAATTTGCACAACGCAGTACTCCTTGAATCCCTTTCCATGGCTACCTGCTTACTCTTCTCCTCTGTCTCCAGGTGTCAGTTGCTGCTCTTCTACCAGCACCTGCAGAAGAATGCCCCCGTTACATTCATAGTCGATGGTGCACTAGTCAAATTTGGCCAGGGATTTGGCAAAACCAACATTTACACGCAGAAACCAGATCCACCTAAAAAGGTAAGATTGAGCTGAGCCCACGTGGTCTTTTTTTTCTCAAAGGAACTAGTTTTCTGTTGGAAAATCCTTCCGGCTAAACATTAGTTTTATTTTTCAGATCTTGTTAACTCTCATGATAAGAGAAAGACTTGCACCAGAATTGCTTAGCAATAATGGAGGGTTTGGTTCAGATATGAAAATGCAAAATTAATTGAGAGGTAATGCGCTGGCCATCCTGTCTTATACTTCCTAGCCCCTTTCTTAGATAGAATAAACCAGTTTTTTAGAGTTTGAATATTCCATGCAATTTGTATATTTCAAGTTGATCATTCATTTTGTTTAATAAGAGTGGTGTGGTGTTCCTGCATCCAACCCTTGTACCGCCTACATGCTTTTATATGCCCAGAGGTCCATGGTACAGTTTTGCCTTGGTCTGTGTGGCTAGCACACATTTCGCCTGTTTGGCCTTCTGAAATCACCCACTTGTGTGAAGTGGAAATTTTCACAGATTTTGAACCAGATCTCAACAGCTGCAGTTCCCACACCTGTTCGGTGTATTTAACACATTTACAAACTGTAGGACAGAGGTGAGAAAGTTATTTGAACCACAACATAGGTGGTTAAAAGGTATAGGGGTACTCTATGGATTGCTGTGATGTCTGGTCAAACAATCATTATGTCCGACCGGGCGTTAACCATAGGCAGGCCTTTTTAGATAGTCTTATTTTATACCCATCTCACATTGATTACTTCATCATTTAATAACATCTGTCACATGCTGTATGCACTTGTTAAAGCTCTTATGCAGCATTGCTTTTGCTCCATTATTGGGGTTCTACTACTTCTCTTGGCCACCGGCCTGTAGATATCAGAAACCTATATCTGTATTCAAACAGCAATGAAAAACATGGTCTATAATTTTGACTTTTGAAGTAGTCTATTTCTTTTTATTATTCTCACGTGTGTGTGTGTATATATATATATATATATGTATATATATATATATATATATATATATATATATATATATATATATATATATATATATATAATTTTTTTTTTTTTTATTTATTTTTTTTTTTTTTTTTATTGAACAATTGTTTTCCATTTAATCCCATGTCCTTAAACTGTTTTGCTGTCTGTAATTTTTGTGCATTTCCACCTTGCCCCTTCCTTATCTACCACACAGTTACAGTGTATGTCTGTCTGGTATGAGAACCTCCTCTGTGCCTTCTGCCACCTGAGTGCGATTTGGCAGAATAAACACAATCTTTAGGGTTTGTTTTCCATGTATTTTTTTTGTTTCTTTTTCCATCAATGCAGTATCATTAATTTATGTTTTAATTATATTGTTTATTCTTTGTCCTTTGCCAGAAACCATATAATTCTGAAGTTGCAGCTTCTGCTTTAAACATAAAAAGGGTTTAGGATACAGAATAAAGGGAAGGACGTGTAGTTTTAACAGCTTGCTCACAGAAGTCTTTGCCACTTTGATAAAGTGATAGTACATTATTTCTTTTTAGGTTTTTTTGTGGTTCACCTGGTATAAAATACTAAGTAATCTTTCTAGTTTATTTGGGCGATATATAATCTAATATTCTCAGTGTTTTTCAAAGCTTGTGTTTCCTCTGCCATTAGTGTCTTCACTGATTTTTATGACCTGTGCTACTGATGGCCCTTTTAATGAACACCGAATCTTTTAAATTAGTTAAGGTTCTTTATCTAGCTCCCAGTTATAACTCCTCTCATCAACACAATCAAGATAACTTCCAAGCCTCCTCACAACCCCTGTTATGTATACTCGTTACATTTTGTACACAGTGGTTTGCGGGCGGAGGTGCCCTGGTACTGATAGATTAAATTCAAGGCCTGAATCCTACTAGGAAGCTGTTCAGATCACCGCAGAGCCTGTCTAAGCAGACCTGTGTTTAATGAATAGGATTGTTAGCCGTGTGTGTTGTTTACAGTAAGAAAACTGAGACATGCACACTGCTGACTTAAGAGATGTTTTTAATCTAAAGATTGTCAATTGAAATGTTTAGTAGTTTCGTAGTAGATGATCAGCATGTATAAAATCTCCTTTTAAATGTTTTTGACTGCAAAACCTTTGTCATCATAGTCTGCATGTCTCCAGGCTGCCACTGAAGCTTCCTCTCAAAGAGTCTGATTAACTCCTTTGCTTGTCAATGATGTTGGTTTTCAAAACCGAGGGCGGCAGGATTTTCAAGTCCTGGGCTTCTGGGTTTCTCCTCTACTTGTTTTTGATGTCGGACAATGGCGCTGTCTCCCCTTTTCTCTTTTTCTCATAAGTGTCCTTTCTCTGGTTTACATGTCCTAATGCCTGATTTTCTATCTCCAAGGTTATGATGACTAAACGGACCAAAGACATGGGCAAGTTCAGCTCCGTTACTGTCTCTACCATTGACGAGGAAGAAGAGGAAATTGAAGCGGTGAGTGGGCTGTATTGCCGCTTCCCTGTATTAGTGCCTCCTTGCTCTCTTTTTACTGGACTTTAAAGTAGGCATCCTCTTTTTACTCCTTCAACAACACAATAAGAGTTTGGGATGGGATCACCCTCATTAATTTACATAATCTCCAATTTTCAGTGAGTAGGCTGACAGGTATGCATTAGCCCCTGACAGCTCGCCATTACCATGCCCTATGTCAACCCTCCGTAGTTTGGTAAAATACACTACACAGATCCCTGAGATGAGCACATTTATTCAAAGTTTTATATAGCGCGAACATGATCCTTATAGATATCAGAGCGCTTCACAGAGACAGGGGCAGGGGCAACAGGAATGAACAAGATAATGGGAGCAACATAGTAATCACTAAACATAGAAGCTAACAATAATGTACAGAAACATATCAAAATACAGTCAGGTAAACAAGTAATATAAATACACCAAAGAGTAACATATATTGGTCGTTAGAAAGAGAGTAGCGTAGTAGTGACCCCCTAGGTAGGAGGATAGTGCCAAAGGGCAGGGCATGCACTTAGTAAGACATGCTTACAAATACAGTGACTTAAGCCATCTCTAAGTGCATCGTCCCTACATTCTACATTATTCAGCGATCTGCAATGCCTCAAAACCTTCTGGAAATAAACATCCATATCTTGTAAATGTGTTCTTTACAAAGAATTTGTCTGTAGCACAATATTATAACTATTAAACATGGGCACGTGCCCAGACATCTACTGGTGGATAATCTTTGGTGAAGAGGACCTTTGGCTTTCCTCACAGATTTTTGTGACCAGCTTTTGCTTTACTCCACAACCTACATTAAAATATGCCTCTGCAACGTACATCCGGTGCACTCAGCCTTTTACTTTGTTAAACATGATGCACTGCTTTCACCCAAACTTTACTGGTTCGTAAACTGTGCATCGTGCATCTTTTGCCATGCGCACTGCCACACTTGCCTCCAGGGCTTATGCTATTTCCATTCTTTTCGCCATTGCGTGCACACACTGTAATTCTAGGCTGCATATGACTATTGGCCCTATACTACCAATTCGCTTCTTTAAAATTTTATAAAAACTATGGAGTAATGTGAGTAGTCTCGTAGAATTCATCAGTGATGTCATTTAGATATTATTTTAGTGATGTCGGTGATTGCATTTAATGTGTTAAGTGATATAATATGTGAGTGCATACACAGCGCATAATGTGGGCTCAAGTTATAGTTCTCTGAATTAGAACGGGCCTACATTTAAGTGGTTTTTCAGTTTGACAAACTTAGTTCATATCTGGTTTGAACACCTATCTGTAACGTCACTTAAACCACTTTTTTCTTTGAATATATATATATATATATAACGCTCAAACACTCCTCCGTGTTTAGGAAAAGAAGGAGCAGCACTCCGGCGGTTACTAAACAGCGTGTAGTTTATTCCACAGCAACAAGCGTTTCGGCAAAAGCCTTCGTCAGTGTCACGACCCACTGCCCAACAGACACATTTAAATAACGTCATACAAAAGTGATGAGCATCGACAAGGGACAAACCCTAACAGCGTCACAATGGGCGCCATTTTGGAGTGGTTTTCTTAACCTTAACACCAATGCATGATTAACCCATAAATTGGGTAGCCATACATTCAGAAGGGTCAAAAATAGACAATTACTTCTATTTATAGAAATAATAAAGCCGTGGATCGGCGTAGGTCCCTTGTTACAAAGAGAAAAAGGATGCGCATCAAAATAAAGGTAAACATGCCGGCAAAAATCTATATATACATATACACAGAGATACGTATTGCACAATTGATATTACAATTATTGCTTGTTGTTACTAACGCCCTATAAGATCAATAGATTAAAGAAATTGATTAATCTGGGGCTTAGTATATCCGGGGAAACAGATCTCACAACACTATGATCAGCCAAAGGTCCATCCGGCGGAGAACAAAAAATGAGGATCAAAATTGAAAAAATAGTGATAGTTATACATATACAAGCCGATCGTCCATAGATGAGCAGTGTATCAATTATAACCTAAGAATTCATTATATCATGGTACATGATGATACACATCTCCAAAAACACAAGTCATACAGAAACATAGCACAAAGGTGAGGAAAAATGTGGGATACACAATACGTTCAATATTCATACAGTCGTCAAAATCCTTATTATATATGGTCAGTGTTATTCTCCTAGGTGAGAAGTCTAGTCATTCAATCTATACATTGTATACAGTATGCAATATATTATATATTCCTGAGATCCGCTAAGTGGTGTAGACGACATGAGGGCCAGTCTAGTTACTTTATCAGATATTATACTCTCTTTCATTTGCCCAGATGAACTATCATCTCTTCACCACTATTCATACCCTTAGGGAACTTGGTGGACAGGTCGATGATGTACCTCGATTCGAGGCGTCTAAGCCTTCTCAATCTGTCCCCACCCCGTAGATTATATGGGACATGATCTAGTCCAAAAAAGCGTAATTTACTCCTGTCCTTATTATGAAATTCGGCAAAATGCCGCGCTACCGGGTAGGCTTGGTCAACTTTGTCGATAGCCCTAAGATGTTCCAGCACTCTGAGCTTAAGTTGGTTGATGGTGCTCCCAATATATCTCAGACCGCATGGGCATATCAGACAGTACATCACATAAGTAGTACTGCAGGTAATACATTTCTGAATCTTTTTGGTTTTACCAGCATCAGGAATATCATATTGTAAAACCCTTCGACTATTACTACACGCTTTACATTTCCCGCAAGGGAAAAAGCCACTCATTGTTTTTAAAGTGTTAGTCTGAGATGGTAGGGGTTCTAAATGACTGTGTATTAGCTTGTCACCCAAAGACCTAGCCTTGCTAAGAGCCACTAATGGATGCGATGGTAAATCTTCCCTTAATATATATATATAATTATTCACAACACATATATGATTATTCACAACTCAGTTTATTGCTCTTAATATTGCAGCAGGTCAAACTATTAAATTCTCATTCATTCCAAATCCAATATATCATCCAAAGCCGGGAGGGTTTCGAAGAAGAGAAACACAAGGATAAGAAACAAAGCCACTATCATAAAATAAATTAGAACTTCAACCAAAAACAGCAACAAAAATGCATATTTAGTCTACAAAGAAGAACCATAAATATGTAATGGATCTCATGTTCATTTTATTTATTTCCCTACTTTAATGCCGCTGTTTTTGTTGTGCCATCTTTGTTTAACCCATGAGCTCTTCCATTTGCTTGTATATGTTGATGCTTTTGCTTCATTTAGTGCAGCTAAACTAGTCACGGGTCTGGTTTCGGCTTTCTTTTCGTGTAGGAGCATGGTAGCGGACTGACCTACTGCTTTCAGAATTGAGCAGCACACACAGCTGTGCGCACAAAATAGATTGTTTTCCAAACCTTCATTTGTTTGGGTGTATGTCGATCTGAAAAATGTTGTCCATTAAGTTTTCATTTAGTTGGATGTCTTTGAAAGTACAAGAACAATTTGATTTTGTTATCTTGAATGCCAGGTCTGATGTTAATATGCAATATTCTCTTCCCTCCTTTGGAGGTGAGGATGATGCACCCTGTTTGGCTGCGTAGTTCAACATTGCTGGAGGGACCTCAGCAGAGGTGGCCTACGCATTCCCTTTTCCAGTCGACTGCACCCAAAACATTGTGTTTTACATGCCTTCCAAGCCCCAGTTTCCTGAATTTGTCTTTCATACCATATGAGTATCAAGTTTCCATTGGGCCGAGTATTGTCTTGTGCTCTGGTTGTTTCCATAAAGAGAGATATGGCCTGAGGAAAAGCAACATCAGATCAAAGCAAGCATTTTTAAGAGGCTCTCTTTCCACCAGCCAAACATGCAGTGCTGGTCATTGCCCCAGTTTTTTCAGGCGATGACGCCTAGATGCTGTGAGGTGTCTAAGTGCATGTAGATCTTCCTGAGTCTTGTCTCATGTGAGCTTTATCTGGATTCCTTGGTGTAGCTGCATTGTCCACTGTGCCCTGTATGCTGATGTCACTGTGTAACCTGCCAATGATCTGCTTGTTGTTGCAGAGGGAGGTGGCAGACTCGTATGCACAGAATGCAAAGGTGATCGAGAAGCAGCTGGAGCGCAAAGGCATGAGCAAGAGAAGGCTACAGGAACTGGTGAGTGAGGTCACCTTCTGTCCGACTGGTGGCTCGCAGTGGCCTAGCTCTTTTGTTAATCATGTTGTATTAAATCATGCTGTTTAGGTTCACTATGGTCTGACCACATCCTTTATCGCCGACCACCACCAGTTGTCGAAGCCTAGTTGTTAAGCATGTAATCTGTGTTGGTAAACATACCTTGGGTGCCTGCAGAGCCAGACGTTGACTACTTAAGCACAATCTTATCTCTGACCTTTTCGTGGACATTGCTCCGATCAGAACCCTTTCTTTAGTAGAGGAGTACTTGCATATCTCTCTCAGTATCCAGTTCATCTGCTGTATTGATTGTTTCCCGAGCCACGTTTGTCATGATTACCACTAAAAAGTAATAACCTTAAATTAATTTACACTTTGAGTAAATTCCCAGATGGATCAACCTTTCAAGAATAGATTCACCTGCTTACCTCCCTGTCTGGGCCTCTGCATTTGTTTCTGCCAGGGAAGGTAGATATCAATATGTGTCCCTTTCCTCATGACCCACACTGTTACAAAGAGCCTGCTGGTGCAATATAGGGTAATTTAGTGCCAGTAATAGATGGGAAGCCGTGACCCAAGGAAGGGGGCACGTGATATTCTGTATTTTCCTTGGCATTGCTCTGCTCTTAGTTTACAGGTCTTGGGTACTTGGGGCAAAGTTTCTTAGGGATAGTGAAGAAATAGAATAGGCAAGAGTTAATATGGCGACACACAAGACATGAACCGCCAACAAGCACACAAGTCTCCAGGTGCCAACATAAGTATTTCCTTTTGTGTTATGTTTTAATGTGATGAATCTCTTGTTAATGAGACTTCAATCATGTAATTCTCCATTCCCACACTGTGCTGGGGCGGTGTCCTAATGAATTTCCTCCAGCACTCCTGGCCTGTACAGTTTCAGAGATCCCTCAGACATTCAGTAAGTGCCATATGAACTGCCAAACCTTTAAAATCAGAGCACACACGTTTAGCATCTTTACTGCTGTGCTCAGTGCTCCTACGCTGTTAAAGACCAAGTTAAGGAAGGAAAGTTACTTCTGTTGCTGCAGTGCAGTGATCATTGGCTTTGGGATCTGTAGTGTGTGGTTCCTCTTATCAGAAAGTTTGTAAATCTGTTGTCCTTCATGATTTGTCCGATTCGTTTTTTGCAGCATATCTTCCCGTGCTCTTGTTTTATTAATAAGTTCCTCGGTCAAGTGTATTAGTCATATTTTACACCTCTATGCAGAAAGTTTTCTTTGAAGTATGGATTCTGGTAGATGTTCATGCCTTGCCTGATTTTAAATCCTTTCTCCATCTTTCCTTAACTTTGTTTATACCACGCAGGCTGAATTAGAAGCCAAGAAAGCCAAGATGAAGGGCACATTGATTGACAACCAGTTCAAGTAACAGGCTGAGAGTCTAGATGGGAGAGATTGATGACAACGTCTGTGACTGCAGCTGCTGTTCCCTCCCCAGCCGGTATTCAACTGGAAGAACATTTGAACCTAGTACGGTATAAACATTGGATTCGATGTTCTGCACATGATCCACACCGTTACATAAATAATTTACTGACGCAGAGTGCATTTTGGGTTTAGGAGGGAAGCTTTCTCCAATCTCCCTCCTCTTGGGTAGAATATAGAGCTTGAGTGCATTGGCTTAAACCAACCCAGGGTTCAGGGCTTGAAGTGACGCTGCTGCTTTTGAGCACCATGGGCCATCATTGGCTCGAAGACTGTCTGCCTCCGCAGCCGCCTTCAGACATCGGCCTACATTGCGCACCCCGAGAGATGCTGGAGGAACCGCCATCAAAACTTCTTGTCAGTGGGTGTGCACCCTACCACAGCCTTCTGTTCTTAAAGTGAGACCTGCAGACCTGGCAGAGCTTACTAACAAACTCTTACTTAATTTGTATTTGATGGGCAACATGAATAGCAAAATGGAGGGTTTACACATGGACCAGACAGGGAGGCCGCGCCCTCTCCATCATGGGCCCACGTCTATGGAACAACCTCCCCCTCTCCCTTAGAGAATGCTTGAGTCACTCAGCTTTCAGGAAATGCCTAAAGACAGTACTATTCTAGGAGGAGCTTGCTCGACCTGTCTACCTCACAGCTCCGCGCGGAGATACACCTTCGGGTGTGATGCCGGCGCGTTACAAGCCCATAAATAAATAAATAAATAAATGGTGAACACCTGGAAGCCACGATTTAGTATTTTTTTAATAAAAAGCCATTAATCAAAACCATGACTTTATTTGCCCTTATTTTATTTATAAAAGTGTGTGTGAATGGTTATTTTTGTAGGTAGAGATGTGTCGTGGAATATTTTGCTTCATTCTGTGTACATTTAAACATGGAGTCTTCGACATGATTTGTGAAAAAGCCAGTTATGGGGGGGGGGGGGGCGTGTGTGCGCGGCTGCGCAATTATAAACTGTGAAATAAGTCTTCGGACATTGCTTATTCTAACTTATTTACTTCCATTTAACTGGTCGTTATCCAGGTCAACCATTGTCTAACGGAAGCATTGAGCATCAGCTGATCCCTTGGAGTACGGTCTCACGAATGGAAGCTGTACGTTAGTCCTGGACACGTGACTTCTTTTGTGGGGAGGGATTGTTACACTCCCATTCCCTTTATTTTCTATATCTAGAAACCCTATGGCCGTGCTGATGACAGCCATGGAAGTGGTGATAGCCTGCTGCCCATCTTTGTATCAACCTCGTGAGCCAAGTGGATGCCTCATCATGAACGACTAACCCTCTTCTTTGATGGCTCACTGATGGGTCATCCCACCAAGAGCGCTTCTCAGATTTCAGTAAACATCTACATGTATATTCTGACATTTTTGTACCTAGTTTGTTTGCTCCCTAATTATGCATTTACAGTGTTTTTCATTTTCTTCTGTGCTACAAAATAAAACTACACCACAGAAGTTTACACCTATAACTTGTCTGGTATGTTAATTAGATTGGGAACAATTATAACGTTTTTTTAATTGATCATAGGCTTACGCGAACAATTTTCCACTTCTAAACATGGTACACTCCTAAATCTACGGAAGTGTGAGATCCTTATGTTTGCGACTAACCTTAATATAGCTGATTTTTACAGTTTCTAAATGATCCAGTTTTGGTAAGAAGTAAGCTGCTAACACACGTTACCTTGTATTTTTTCTTTCTTTTATTTCTCCACCTTTGGAATATTTTTCCTAGGTAGACCATTTTCCCTATAGAACACAAGCAATATAGGGAGGTGTTTAGCTGTTTTTCACTCCTGCTAAGAAGCCTAACTCCAGACATTTTATGACACTAAATGTGGTGCTCAAAACACTGTCGGTTTTGGAGGTATCGTTTGAGGACCAGGATTGCAGTTTTCTTGTTTCTGTCGCTGCTAGTCATGAGCCTGGACTGAGAGCACTGAGCAATGGGGTTCTGAAGCATAAGAGATGTTGTCATGCAGATGGGCATCTATTTTCATGCAATTTGACAAACCGTTTGTAATGCAAGCAGTCATACGTATGTAGGCGTACCATAGGCCAGCCCAGCCCAAGAAGGGTAAAATAGCTCTCTACAGCCATCAACACGGGGCAGTTTTGACAAGTCATCAGTCAGTTCTAATTTTTTCCACACCACCAGACACCAATATGAAGCTCTCTTTTCTCTCCTAGACACTTCCAGTATATTTATTCAACTTATTCAGTGTGCAAGTGCTGCTACCACCAGAAACAGGTTTTAAGGACTGTCACAACAAGTATACAAGTGACTGTTACCTATCAGGGGCCTTATTGGGGAAAGGCGCACTGTCCTTTTTTGCATCCGGCGCACCTTCAAACGGGTTCTCCTGGTGCAAATGGAGACAGTGTGCTTATTTATAAAGAATTAACTAGAATGTGGCCCACGGTTAGCGGGTCAACGAGTTGCACAGCTTTATGTACACGGTGATTCCAAAGTAATCCACCTCAACCATGTTTTTTCAAAGTTCATCCATATTTATGCCACAGTTTTTTCATTTTTTTTTGCCACGTCAAAGGGTACAGAATTCATTATTCTCATGCATATAATTTGCTCGATGATTACCCATCCAGGCCTATCAGTGAGCCGTTAAGAATTGCACTGCTCCCAAAGAGTCCACACATCACACCCAATGCATTTCGGCTCCTTAGCCTTCGTCAGGGGTATCTACGGTTTAAAAAATGCGTGTCAGGCACATTCTTTTACATCCAACGTAACATACATTTACCTCGATAATACTGCCCTATTCTCCCCACAATAAAGTCCCTCTACACTCTATGATCCCACTCATGTGCATGCCCCTTAACTCACTGATAGGCCTGGATGGGCAATCATCGAGCAAATTATATGCATGAGAATAATGAATTCTGTTCCCTTTGACGTGGCAAAAAATGAAAAAAATGTGGAATAAATATGGATGAACTTTGAAAAAATATGGTTGAGGTGGATTACTTTGGGATCACTGTGTACATATAGCTGTGCAACTCGTTAACCCGCTAACCGTGGGCCACATTCTAGTTAGTTATACATGCAAAGTGCTTAAATGGAACGGAGCACTTATCAAGTGTATGCACGCTAAACTTGATTCATTTGCAAGCAACAGAATGATAAATAAAAGGTAAGGGTGTGCTTCGGTTTGACTTTTTTGGACATTTATAAAGCATGCCATCCCCCCAGTGCAGCTGTGAACTTGTGACTGCACCTGCCTGCAGGAAGTTGTCTGATGTTTCCATGGGACAACTGGTCATCTTTTCTTGCCCTCTGTGAGCACCCCTCGTAAGGGCCTGTTTGCTTTTATGCCTGTATCTATAATATGGCGTATAAGCAAAGAGGTTTCCTCATTTGTGTTGGACCATGCCCCCATGCAAATAAGGGAATGTCCTCTCATGATAGCGCTGGCACTGTCAATATTACAGAAGGGGATACACCAGTGTCTGTGACCCCCTTCTTTAATGCCACTGTGCCTCATGGGGTGCAGGATGCAGACTCACATGCCTGTTGCACCCCTCGGGTGCAATGTATAATACGGCTCCAGGTGTGCTAGAGTCGAGTTACAACTTCAAGGCTTGCAGTGGCTGCTCTTTGCTGAACTCAAAGGTCATCCAAGACCTCAAGCTGAAGCTTTACAATTCCAAGCCATGGTTCAGATCGTTGGAGACTCCCTCTAGCATACCTTTGGGCCCCAAGGGGTCGAGAGACCTGCCATCTGGAGTACAGCTGGCAGGTTTTCCCACGGCACGAGTTGGACCCATCTGATCCCATTATGACACCTCCTGGTCGGACCCCCAGTCACCACGTCCACTCTGGTCCCTGGAACTTAAAAGTCCTATCCATCGATGTCATATGAGATGCCCACAGTAGGCTCCGACTCAGAATCATAACTGGTACAGTCAAAGCCGAGCACGACACCACTTGAGACGTTGCTTCCCCAACTTGATCTTTCACTTCCACAAAGGAGAACGGACAACCCTCACACTCTTTTTGGCACAGACTCAGACCATGATTGTGACATGTGATGTGTTTACTCAGTCCTGTTAAGATGACAATCGGTATGATGACTTGACGGAGGCTAGTGGTTTTGATACCTCCCCTGAAACAGACCTTCTCTCACCACATGGTTCTGCCACTGAAAATTCCGCTTCCTATGCCATGCCATTGTAATGCATGCAGCAGCCAAATTCCTTGATCTCCAGCTCCCCATCCTGGAGATGGAGATCCTCCAGCCTGGGGAAGAAATCCCTTTTGCCATTTAATGAGGCACTAACGGTTACCCCTTTGGATGCTTGGGCCAAACCTTGCACTGGCCACCCAGTCAACAGACAAATAGTGTTATGCAATTGCCCTGCTCCAGACTAAACTGCGTTCCTCTCTTGGCACCCTTCGCCACCTGCAGGTTCTAGTAAGATAGGAGCATTTCCAGTAGGCGCTCTTTCCCTTTGGTCTCCACACTGCTGCCTAAGATGTTCATGAAATCGATGTTAGTGGTAGCTGCACTCTTTTGCCAGTCTTCACCCCCACACTCCCATCTCGACAACTGAATGTTGAAATCTGAGAGAGACACGTTAGTGATCTTAGAATATCCCCAGGCGTCAGACTGGATCCGGAAATTTTTGCGTAGCAGTACCCTTGCGCGTCGGTAGGCGTCGTCTGCGGCTCCGCGTCCGTCGTCGGCGGCTCCGCGTCCGTCGTCTGTGTCGTGGGCACCGTGATGACGTCGTCGGAGTACTTAGACGCCGCCTCCGCGTGCTGACGTCAGTTCTTCTTTTTTCCGCGCCAGCAAGCGCAGATCTGGAAAAAGCAGTACTTTTAGTCACTTTTTGACTAACTTTTTGGATCATTTTGATGATCGGTGCCATAGGGATGCCTGGATTTAAGCACTGCGAGGATTGCGACCGCACGATGTTGGTCACGGATCCTCACCGCCGGTGTCTACTCTGTCTAGGCGTCGACCACGACGACAAGGTCTGCCCCGACTGCCGGGCCCTATCTTCGAAAGCCAGGTGGGAGCGGTCCCGCAGGCGACTCGAACTCCGGCAGTCGGCCCCGCGCCGCGAGAGGTCCCGGTCCCAAGGGAGGTCGAGGGACAGGTCGTGGGGTCGGAGCCATCACAGCTCCGAGAGTCGGCACCACTCCTCTGGGTCGAAGTCGACGTCAGGTAAGAAACACAAGAAGTCGAAGAGGCGTCATCGCTCTTCTGACTCCCCCCGACGCGGCCGGGGGTTCGGGTGACACCGCCCACGCGGCTCCGTCTGAGTCCAGCTCCACACCTTCCGGTCCCTGGGCGAGACGCGACGCAGGAGGAGATAGAGCGCTTCCTCATGGCCATGAGGTCCCTTTCTCCTCCGACGGGCTCCGTGGCGCCTCCGGGCCCAGCGGACCCGTCTGGGGCCCCTAGCGGGTCGGGGGCTTCGGCCCCGGCGCCGTCGGGTGCTTCGGCCCCGGCGCCGCTGGCACCTCCGGGCCCGCCGCCTTCGGGCCCTGTGGTCACAACGCCGCCTTCGGGCCCGCCATTGCAGGAACCCACTGGATCCACTTCAGGATCTGGGTCGTCGCCGGTGGACCTTACGACCCCCCTGGCGTCGGTCCATCAGGTGTCACCTCCGGCGACGTCCTCGGGCGGTGCCGTCCCCGATGCCTCCCTCGACCCGGCTCCGGCGCGGCGCCGCTGGACGCCGCATTCGACGCCGCTTGGGAAGTTTAACTTCTATGAGCCGGACCCATCCATTGACAACCCTGATTATCAGGAGATGGGTGATGAGGAGTGTTGGGAGGGGTCTGAGGACCCTCTGACCAGAGAGTGTCAGTCTCATGAGGACTGGACAGGTGGACTTGGGGATGCCAGTGGTCTGGACACCTCACCGGACACTGGTTTTGTCTCACCTCCTACCGTGGCGTCGGAGGCGGGGGCAACCTACAGTGTGGTGCTGATGGGGAGCTCAAGGCCCAAGGCCTTGGCTGCCCTCGTCGCGGCCGTGAGGACTAACCTCCTGTCTGAGGTCCTTAAACCGCAGTCAAGCTCGGCCGAGCCTCTGCTGCCCTTTAATGAGGCCTTATCCGACGTTCTTTTGGGCACTTGGTCCAGGCCCGCTACTGGTTCGCCCGTAGATAGGAACGTGGCCAGACGCCACCGCCCGGCCCCGGGCGACCCATGTTTCCTGTCCATCCACCCCACCCCCGAGAGCCTGGTCATCCAGGCATCCAATTCCCAGACCGCATTCCCGTCGGCTCCGCCGGACAGGGAATCCAAGAGGTACGAGCAGTATGTAAAAAGATCTTCTCCTCCCTTAGTCTGGGACTGCGGTCTTCCAACACCGCATGCCTCTTGGGCCCCTACACCCACTCTCTGTGGGATACGGTTGCGGAAGTGCTGCCAGAGTGTCCGTTGGAGGTACGAGCCAAACTCGGCCAAGCCCTTGTGAAGGGCCGGGATGCAGGCAGATTTTCTATCCGGTGTGGGCTGGATACCACCGACTCACTAGGTAGAGCGAGGGCAACGACGGTGGCGGTCAGACGCCACGCCTGGTTGAGGTCCCCCAACTTTTCGGCCGATGTCCAAAACACACTGATGGACATGCCGTTTGATGGCCATCGCCTTTTTGGCGACAAGGCAGATCATGCGCTTGAGTGCTTTAAGGACTCCGGGGCTACGGCCAAGTCCTTGGGCCTCTCGGCCCCGTGCCAGCAATCTGCTGCCTTTCACTCCTTTCGTGGCCACGGAAGGGGTGTACCCACACGTGCCGCCAGCCACGCTCCGCAGGGTAATACCCAACGCGGTGGCGGACGTGGAAACCGCTGTGGCGGCTGTCGGGGACAACGGCGAGGTCAGTCCACACCTTCCCCCGCAGCATCTGAACTCGGACGTGGCGCAGGGCCTCTTTCAGCGATGGGGAGAGCCTTGGTTAGATCTATTCGCCACCGAAGCAACGTCATCAGTTCTGCGCGTTGGAATTTCCAAGGCGGCACTCGCTTGGAGACGCTTTTCGTCGCGAGTGGAGTTGCGGTCTGTTGTACGCCTTTCCGCCTATACCACTTCTGCCCAGAGTGCTGAAGAAGATCAAGCGCGACCAGGCCCAAGTCATCCTTGTTGCTCTGGACTGGGCACGAAGGTACTGGTATCCAGAGCTACTCGGTATGTCATTCGATCCCCCGGTTCGTCTGCCTCTTCGGGAGGACCTTCTGTCGCAGCAGCAGGGGACGGTCCTCCACCCGAACCTGTCCAGTCTCCACCTCCATGCTTGGAGATTGAGCGCCGACAGTTGAGGCCATTTGACTTGCCTCCTGAAGTCTGTAACGTCATTCTGGCAGCCAGGCGTCCCTCCACTAAGTCGGTATACGCCTGCAGGTGGAACAGATTTGTGGCATGGTGCACAGCAAAGGCTGTGGATCCACTTTCTGCCCCTCTTTCTGAGGTTCTTCTCTTCCTTCTTTCTCTTGCCCAGCAGGGCTCTGCTCTGGGCACTATCAAGGCTACCTTTCTGCCCTTTCAGCCTTTCTAAGGCTGCCTGATCAACCTTCCTTGTTCAAGTCCCCTATTGTAAATCACTTTCTGAAGGGCATCACACACACGTTTCCTCCTGTTCCGTTTGTGATGCCTCAGTGTGACTTGAACCTTGTTCTTACATTTCTGATGTGCGCTCCCTTTGAGCCACTTCACAACTGTCCTCTCCGCCTTCTTACTCTGAAGACCGCTTTCCTGGTTGCCATCACCTCTGCCAGGAGAGTGAGTGAGTGAGCTTCAGGCTCTTTCTTGTCCTCCTCCCTTCCTTTCTGTCCATCCAGACAAGGTTGTATTGCGTACTAAGCCATCTTTTCTGCCCAAGGTGGTCACGGCCTTCCACATGGGGCAGTCTATCACCTTGCCCACCTTCTTCCCGCCACCGCATCCCTCTAAAGAGGAAGAGCGGCTCCACCGTCTGGACCCAAAACGTGCGCTTTCATTCTATTTGGATCGCACACGCCAGTTCCGGGTGGATGACCAGCTCTTTGTTGGTTACATGGGCGCTACAAAGGGGAAAGCGGTGCACAAGAGGACCATCTCTTGGTGGATCATCTTGTGTATCCAGGCATGTTACTCCTTGGCTAAAAAGGAGCCCCCTGTTGGATTGCGGGCTCACTCCACCCGAGCCACGGCGACTACAACTGCACTGGGCCGGGGAGTGCCCTTGCAGGACATTTGCCAGGCGGCTACGTGGGCCTCGCTGCACACGTTTGCAAGACACTATTGCCTGGACAGTCAAGTCCGGAGGGATGGCTTCTTTGGCCGTTCCGTCCTCCAGGACTTTCTGGTTTGATTATTGGTTCGCAGACCCACCACTGGGGTTGGTATTGCTGGGGTATCTATTCTAAGGTAAGGAATCTATCACTAACGTGTCTCTTTCAGATGCACAAGTTACTACTTGTGTAACGATATATCTGTAAGAGACATTAGTTAGTGATAGATTCCTTACCGACCCATCCATCCTCCCCATTCTGCGAACCGATATCTAGGGTTAAGGACATCCCCTTTCAGGGCCCTAGTTTCAAGGCACCAGTGTTGGTTTTTAGCATAGCTCTGCGTTTCTGGCGCGGAAAAGCTGTGTCTAAGAACTGACATCAGCACGCAGAGGCGGCGTCTAAGTACTCCGACGACGTCATCGACGGACGCGGAGCCGCGGACGACGCCTACCGACGCGCAAGGGTACTGCTACACAAAAATTTCCGGATCCAGTCTGACGCCTGGGGATATTCTAAGGTAAGGAATCTATCGCTAACTAATGTCTCTTACAGATATATCGTTACACAAGTAGTAACTTGTGCGATAGGCTCGCACAGCCAGTCCTTAACCACCTATGGCGAACCACCAATTATCTTTGGGGTTTACCATCAACGTGCCGAAGTCACACCGGACTCCTTCTCAGACGCTCCTTCATCTGAGCCAACCTGGACTCGCCTACATGCCTTTCCCTCATTTAAGAGAATTCAGGACAATTAGGCTATTATCCCCATTTTTCCTCCACGGTCCTAGATTTCAGTGAGGGGGCATTTGAGGCTGATAACCTCCTGCGTCCTGATACTTGAGCACGGCAGATGGCATATTTGAGCTCTGTAGTAGGATCTGAAGTCTCAGTGGGCGCAACATCAGGTGGACCTCTCAAACCACATTCAGATTTTTTAAGATTCTGCTGAAGATCTGCAGTGATGGTTACTGGATCTCGATAAACACCTATATTGGCTTTTAATGAATCCCTCACTGACGTCCTCCTGGGCACCTGGTCCAAGCCCAGCACAGGGGCATCTGTGGAGAGGACGATTGCCAGCTGCCACCGCCCGGCCCAAGCGACCCAGTGTTCCTAACCCTAAACCCTTTTCCGTGAGCATGGGGGTCCAAACCTCCTCTTCAAAGGGCACATTCCCTTCTGCCTGTCCAGATGGGGAATTCAAGAAGCTGAACCATCTTGGGGAGCGTATGTTCTCTTCCTCCAGTTTGGCAACGCGGTCCGGGAATACCGCGTGCCTCTTGGGACGATATTCACATACCATCTGGGATACGGTTGCACAGGTGCTACCTAAGTGCCCAGAGCAGGCCCTGGCTGTTCTCTCCCAGGCAGTGGCAGATGGGAGAGACGCAGTAATTTTCACGATCATATGTGGACTGGATACCAAAGACTCACTGGACAGAACGATTGCCACGTCTGTAGCCCTTCGGCGCTACGCCTGGTTGAGGACATCTGGTTTTTCAGGGCATGTCCAGTCAACTTTGATGGACATGCCCTTTGATGGCCATCGTCTTTTTGGCGACAAAGCAGACTCAGCACTGAGCACTTTAATGATTCTGGGCCTCGCTACACCTTCTTGCCCATTCCAGTCTGCTTTTTGTCCCTTTCGTGGTTAAAGGAATAGCACCCAACCTTGTCCGCCCCAGTCTAGCCACCGGTTCATGCAAGCTGGTCAGCCTCTGCGTGGCCATTGGACGGAGCAACCTCGCTGGTCTGGGAGCCATTCCCTCCCCTCCCCCCCCCTACCAGGGGCAGCCTCCAAACTTTCCTAGTCGGACATTTCAGGCCCATGTATGGCCAGTGGGAGGCAGGATTTGCCATCACCTCCCCCACTGGCTATCCATCACATCTAACAGGCGGGTTTTGCAAATCGTCCTTAGGGGCTACTCCCTCCCCTTCGAGACTACCCTTCCCTCCATGCCACCGATCTTTCGCTCGCATATCGAAGGATCATTTGGCGCTTCTCTGCCAGGAAGTCTCACCTCTCTTGGCCAAGGGAGCTATAGAGAGGGTCCCTGTACCAGAAGTAGGTCATGCTTGCTATTCCCGCTACTTTCTGGTGCCCACGAAGTACAAAGGCCTGCGTCCTATTCTAGACCTCGGAGCCCTCAACCGCTTCCTCCAGAAGGAGAAGTCAAAAATGTTCATGTTGGCTCAGGTCCTATCTGCCCTCGACTCCGGAGACTGGATGGTGGCGTTGGACTTGCAGGATGCCTATTCCCGTCTTGCCAGTCCAGACATTATCTACAGTTCACGGTGGGCCATGAGTACTTTCATTTAACCGTGCTCCCCTTTGGCCTTACCAGGGCCCCTTTTGTGTTCACAAAAGTGATGGTGGTGGTGCAGCTCACCTGCGCAGATCAGGGATTCCAGTCTTCCCCTATCTCGACGACTGGCTGATAAAGGCGGGCTCACCCCAGGCTGTCGTCTCCCACCTCCAGGCTACATCGGACCTCCTGCATTTTGGTGGGGTTCACTATAAACGTGCCGAAGTCGCACCTGACTCTCTCTAACGCTACCTTTCATCAAAGCTGTTCTGGACACAGTGCAGTTTCGGGCCTATCGTCCCGAACAACGAGTCTGGGCTATTTTGGCTATGATGCCGATGTTTCAGCCTCTATCTCGGATTTCAGTGAGAATGACTCTGAGGCTGCTGGTCCTCATGGCCTTTTGCAACCTGCTGGTGTATCATGCCAGATGGCATATGCAGGCTCTGCAGTGGGACCTAAAGTTCTAGTGGGCGCAGCATCCGGGGAATCTTTCCAACCTACGTTCAGATCTCAGAGGGAGCTGCACAACAATTGCAGTGGTGGCTTATGAACCAAGCTTGCGTCTGAGTCTGATCCCTCTACCTTCCCAAACCAGATCTAACAGTAGTGACGATGCGTCACTCCTGGGATGGGGTGGCCATCTGGGAGAGGCAGAGATCAGAGGCATCTGGTTTCCAGAAGAGGCCGGGCACCATATCAACCTGCTGGAGCTCCGGGCCATCCGACTGGCACCGAAGGCATTCCTTCCCTCTTTCAAAGGGAAAATTGGGCAGGTGTTCACAGACAATACCACCGCCATGTGGTACTACAACAAACAGGGTGGGTTGGGGTTGTGGACCCTATGTCAGGAGTCTCTTCACCTCTTGACATGGTTGGAACATCAAGGCATGACCCTGATGATTCAGCACCTGGTGGGTTCTCTGAGTGCAAGGGCGGACGTACTTAGCCGTCTATGCTTGGTCGATCACGAATGGCGGTTTCATTTGGAGGTGGTGCAAGGTCTCTTTCAGCAGTGGGGAGTGCCTTAGTTAGATCTGTTCACCACCGAAAAGAACGCGCAATATCAGCAATATTGTGCATTGGAGTTTCCAAGGCGGCACTCGCTCTGCGAGACCTTTCGTCGTGAGTGGAACTGCAGCCTCCTGTATGCCTTTCCGCCTGTACCACTTCTGCCGCGAGTACTCAAAAAGATCAAGCGCAATCAGGCCCAAGTTATTCTTGTGGCTCCGGACTGGGCATGAAGAGTCTGGTACCCAAAGCTCCTGGGCATGGCCATTGATCCTCTGATCAGACTGCCCCTTCCGGAGGATCGTCTGGCACAGCAGCAGGGGACGGTTCTTCACCCCAACCTGTCCAGTCTCCGCCTCCTAGCGTGGAGATTGAGCAGCGACCGTTGGCAGCTTTTGATCTTCTGCCCGAAGTCTGTAATGTCATCTTGGCAGCCAGGAGTCCCTCTATTAAATCGGTATACGCCTATAAATTGAACAAGTTTGTGGCATGGTGTAGAGCAAAGGCTGTGGAACCCCTTTATGCCCCTCTTTCAGATGTTTTCTTGTACATACTTTACTTGGCCCAGCAGGTCTCTGCTGTGGGTACCCTCAAAGGCTATCTTGCTGCTATCTCAGCTTTTCTTTGGCTGCCAGATCAGCCATCCTTATTAAAGTTTCCTATTGTAAATAGATTCTTTAAGGGCATTACTCGTCTATTTCCTCCATCTCCTTCATAATGCCCCAGTGGGAATTGAATCTTGTTCTAACATATCTTGTGTACTCCCTTTAAGCCTCTTCATAAACGTACCTATGATAGAGCCCCCTCAAAACAAGGAAACGTATTTATTGTTTCACAGGAAGGAAACTTCTTTGCCATTGAACCCCCCTGCATCTAACTTCAAAAGCTCAGATTCATCAAATGACCGCCAGTCTATGACCCAGTCTGAAGAAAGAAATAATTAACATTTTGAAAAATCTAGAAGAAAGTGATCACAGAACCAATAATGAATCTTGGAGATCTGATCTATTCTCTCCAGGATAACGAACATTTAAACAGACAAAAGATTATTTACCTCCTTCACAAATTTCACTCTCTTCAATCACTTACTTCTGCAGAAATAAAATTGGTGGTCTCCTTGAAAAAATCCAAACTTACTACAGTAAGAGTAGAATTCTGGCCACTCTTACAAAACGACCCGTCGTGGCTTTTAAGCTCGGTACATACCCTAGTTAACATTCTAATGGCGTGCAAGTGATTGTCAGGCCCATCATCAGTTGTATCTAAAGAGAGAGTACCCCACTACCACCAGGGAACAAGGTACAATGACAGTCAGTCAGAGAGAAATCCCTGGGTACACACTATCATAGAGATTCACTATGTTCTCATACACCTTCTGCCTATACACTCATACGTTCTTTCTCCTGCAGGTGCAGGTCAATCACTCACAGTTATAATAAATGCTTTATTTCCACACTAAAACTGAACGTTCACAGTCTTTTTAATAAAAATTGAAATTTACACAAAAATGACTTAAAAGTTCAAAGGGTAAACTTTGAGCATGTACAATAGAAAGACAAATAATCATAAAAATTCATTAAAAATTCATTATAAACATTTAAACAAGTACAATTTCGTTTATCTAATTTGATGCATCAGAAGCGAGGACATCTTACAAAGCAATTATCACAATCAACAAACATTTTTTTGAACAAGAAAAACCCCCTATATACTATGGCCTATAGATTCCTTTGCCACACTATTAGCTAGATCCAATGGTCCTTTCTATGTATACACACGGTGTAGTCAATAGTATCATCAATGTGTGATTATCTATTGCTCCCCCGACTCTACTTGGATTCTATAAGGAAACAAAAATGCGTTGACGCGTTTCGGTGCTGTGGACATTTGATACAGTAGCACCTTCTTCAGGACTGCCGTTTCTTTGGGGTCACCGGCATCAAGGAATATTGATAAACTCCCTCACTGTAGATATATGGAGAGAGAAGCAAGATATCACTATAGTGTAATAAGTCGTGACACAGTTTTTATTCTAGCCACTCTAGTTACAGTAACTTGTTATGTTCTTATAACACTTTGGTATCATGGGACTTTTGTTTAAGTTATTAACATCATTGCAGTGTGTCTCTAACACCTACTTCCAGTTGTTCTCAGAGATCATGAGCCTCTATGTTTCTGCGATTTCTAATGAGACCGGGGCCCTTATTCCCCCAGGACATATGGTGGTCATATATCTAATATCACAACCCCACAGAAAGAATTTCTGACATCTTCTGAGTTTCTATCCCTCCGTTACTTTTTTAGTGTGGAAAGTAGACAAACTGTAGGATTATAATGTTACATATTCTTGGGTCACATGTTCTCACATCTTTTAGCAAATTTTCTTTATTCAGGCATACTCTTACCTATTGGGTGTTGGTAAATGCACCCATGGATGTTTCTTAAATCTATCCCCCCGTTTCGTCACTTTCTGCTCGAGGTAGACTTCTTCCTAATAACATGACATAAGGACCTGTGAGTATCTATGTATTGTGCCCTTTATCCATCTATTAGTCTCCACAATATGGCGATAAGTTACCTTTTTATTCGAAAGAGTCCGTAGTATAAGGGACCTTTCCAATTTTCTATGGTTGTATTGAGGCGCTTTCGCTCTTCTTTTTCATCTGTCTATTTGTCTGTTTAGATGGAAAGTTATACTCATTAAAGTGTGTCTATCATAAGATCGGACCACTGCCTTACTCTTTAACAGTATTTTTCATTCTCTTACCTTAAAAGTTTTAAAAATTTTTCATGGACGGGCATATATCCACGTTGTTCCGAGAAACCACTTGATATGTTCTGTCTGGGAAACAAAGTATATGTATATATATATGTGTTCACCTACTATTGTCTTGGTCAGCTTCCCCGTCTTAATTTTTATTTCTTCTCTTATTTCGAGTTTGTACCTATATTTCTTTAAACCTTTAAACTATTTCTTCACTCGCTATCTGTCTGGCCTGGATATTATTAGCAACCTCTTCTCCGTTGTTGTTGGGGTTACTATTGGATGGAGCCTATCTCTCCGTGTGTACCTGAGCCATCTCCCCCTCCCATCGAGTTTCCTAAGCCTGTTTCTAGTTATTGAAACAATGCCTTCGTCTAACGATAAAGAAACCACTGTTTCTGTCTACTTGTGAGCTAACGTCCCGGCCCCCTGGTTACGTTGGTCATGCCCTTTCTCTTACCTCGTTTCTTCAAAAGTCGCGATTCTGCCTCGTCCTCATTCCGTTCCTGTTGCGTAGTGCCGGACGCGCTATATTTAAACCCGTTTCAATTATAAAATTGTATTCAGCTGATGCCTGCGCATGCGCAATTTCACTCTCGTCCCTCGCCTGTTTAGTCTCCATCTTGGAGTGGTGTTGTTTTCGAGAAAACGCTATCCTTCCGAATGTTAGATGTTCTACTTATTCTACTATCCAAATTTATTAGTTGATTAGTGCATATTGTTTATCTGTTAGAGTTATGGTCCATCATATATAGGCCATTTATTTTAATTTTGAATTTGCGCAAGGTCTATCCCGGTTTCTCTACGGGTAATATTCTATGGTATTATTGAGTTATTGTTTTGAATATTTAACGAATAAAACTAAAACGTTTTAAGTATATATCGGAATACGGACAAGTTTGGGCATTTATTAAAGCATTATACCGTCCGCGTATATTTATCATTCAGTTTTCTCCTAGGGTAGTACTCTATGTTACTATTAGGTTACTGTTTTAAATATTTATTTAACGGATGGAACTTGAACATATTGAATATTTATCGAGATATGGGCAAGTTTGGGCATTCATTAAAACATTATGTAATCGGCATATATTTGTCATTCTGTTTTATCCCATCGCCCCTCACCTTTTCCTACCCTTTTCATTCGTATGTACCGTGCAGTTGGACATTGTCCTGGGCATGTTTTATTTTATTTAAAGTATTTGATATTAATCACTGGTAGTGTCTCTAGGATTTTCCTTACTTGCTTTTGCTTATATTAAGGTTTCCCATTCTTCTCTGGAATTCAAACCACTTCTGATGGTGTTGAACTTAATCATAAACCATTGTTCTTGTAGTTTCCTCCTTTTCCTGCTGTCCCCTAGTCTGGTTTGTTCCCTGATCCTTTCTAGGATGACCCATCTCAGATCTTTCTCATTATGTCCCTGTTTTCTCTAGTGATCCACTAATGGCGCATTTTCCTTGTTGTTCTTTATTGCCGATTTGTGTTCACCTATTCTTAGCCTGAGTTCTCTGCCCGTCTCGCCTATGTAACCCTGATTACACGGGCAAATGATCATATATACCACGTTTTTGGTTCTGCAGTTGGTTAGCCATTGGACGGAGCAACCTCGCTGGAATACACAGGCCAAAATAGAGAATATGAAAAAGCTTTTTTAGACCAGCGCCCCCAGAAATCCCGGGGAGCATTTCGAGGGAGAGGAAGAGGCCAGTACACGAGGAGACCAGCTCCCAGAGAGGAAGATCAGGAATACCAGCAGAACCAGGCCCCTCAAGAGTACAAACGGACCAGGAACAAGGTATACTGGCGATAGAAAAAACTCCTATCATAAACCTGTCCCACAGAACCTTGACAAGCATCGAACAACACGTTCTAGGGATGGGCTTTAACTTTGTGCCCACAGCAGGTATCAACAAATTCCAATTAGAGAAAGACTTGCGAGCATTTTTTCGAAAAATTCGTCTCCGTTTCTTTGAGAATAGGCCAGCTAGGGAAGTCCCCCAAGACTCGGGTTTAAGGTCCAAATCTACATTCACCCCGAGCCTGGGGATGGTAGACAAAAATCTCGAGATCTTTGAAACAATGGTAAAATTAGAGATTGGAATCCTGCTAAATAAAAAACATTTCCAGGAACATAACATCACTACAGCACAGAGAGAGGCAATAGATTCCCTCTCCAAAGACACGCAAATAACAATCAAACCCGCGGATAAGGGTGGAGGGGTGGTAGTCTTCGATACCTCAGACTATGACCAAAGAGTGATAACCCTGCTATCCAATGACTTACACTATACGAGAGTACCTCAGAGTAGACTCGATACATTAAAGAGAGATGTGGGAACACTACTCCAGCAAGCACGGACGAACGGGGACATTACTAAAGAGGAATGGAAGTTCCTCTATAACTTGTATCCAAAGACCCCGGCTTTTTATGGACTGCCAAAAGTCCACAAAAGCTTAGATAATCCCCCGCTGAGACCTATAGTGGCGTCCATTGACTCTCTGCTTGAGCCATTAAGCAAATACGCGGATAGGTTCCTTAAACCTCTAGTGGAAAAGCAGAAATCCTATATCAGAGACACCTCTGATATGATAGCAAAAGTAGAAGGAATGGAATTTGATGGAGAAAACGAAATCATGGTG
The DNA here is from genome assembly GCF_964261635.1 of Lissotriton helveticus. NCBI lineage: Eukaryota > Metazoa > Chordata > Amphibia > Caudata > Salamandridae > Lissotriton > Lissotriton helveticus. Next base: position 67,490,188 of record NC_136064.1, read on the forward strand.
ACCCTTGATGTAGAGTCGCTTTACACCAATATACCTCAACATGACACCATTGAGGTAATCAAGACTCTACTGGAAGAGAATGAAATTGCAGGTGGGAATAAGGAGTTCATAGTACAATGTGTCTCAATGGTGCTCCTTAACAACATTTTCCTGTTTAAAAAGGACCTTTACATTCAACGTAAAGGGACCAGCATGGGCGCAACATGTGCGCCGAGCCCGGCTTGCATCTATGTAGGTGTATTTGAAAACAAACACATCTATAATGAGATCAGCCCATACTACGAGAACATCCGTAGTTGGGCACGTTTTATAGATGATATCTTTTTTATTTGGACGGGGACAGCGGAGCTCCTTGAAGATTTCCTCTCATGGCTGAACTTGGGCGACTCGAACCTAAGATTTACAGCGGCATATAGCAGGAACAAAGTAAACTTCTTAGACATCAGCATAGTAAATGAAGACATGCAATTAAAGGTGGAACTATACAAAAAAGAGTCAGACCGCAACACAGTGTTGCACTACAGAAGTTACCACCCCAGAAGCCAAAAGGACTCTATACCTTTCGGGGAATTTCTCCGCTTGAGGAGAAATTGTACCACGATTGATGATTTCTATAGGCATGCGGGAGAAATGAAACAGAAGTTTCAGGAAAGAGGTTACCCAAAAAAATTAATTACCCATTCCCTCAAAAGAGCCCGTTACTACGATAGGGACTGCTTGCTAAAGAAGAAGGACAAAAAGGAAACCAAAGAGAAAATAGTGATGGTGAGCCAGTACTCAGTAGTGGCGAACCAGGTTAAGAATATAATAAACCATAACTGGAAAATTCTTAACGAGGGAGCTGAGACCCCACTACAACGTCCCCTGTATGCATACAGGAAGAACAAAAACCTAAGGTCGAGTCTAGTACACACTTACAGGGATGATGTAATAGAACGTCAAACCACCTTAACTGGAACAAAAGCAGTGGGGAACCATAAATGCGGGAACTGCTGCATATGTGAACTATGCATAGTCACTAAGAAGGTGGAACATAATGGAGCCACACAAGAAATCACTACTCTAAACAACTGCAGAACCAAAAACGTGGTATATATGATCATTTGCCCGTGTAATCAGGGTTACATAGGCGAGACGGGCAGAGAACTCAGGCTAAGAATAGGTGAACACAAATCGGCAATAAAGAACAACAAGGAAAATGCGCCATTAGTGGATCACTGGAGAAAACAGGGACACAATGAGAAAGATCTGAGATGGGTCATCCTAGAAAGGATCAGGGAACAAACCAGACTAGGGGACAGCAGGAAAAGGAGGAAACTACAAGAACAATGGTTTATGATTAAGTTCAACACCATCAGAAGTGGTTTGAATTCCAGAGAAGAATGGGAAACCTTAATATAAGCAAAAGCAAGTAAGGAAAATCCTAGAGACACTACCAGTGATTAATATCAAATACTTTAAATAAAATAAAACATGCCCAGGACAATGTCCAACTGCACGGTACATACGAATGAAAAGGGTAGGAAAAGGTGAGGGGCGATGGGACAAAACAGAATGACAAATATATGCTGATTACATAATGTTTTAATGAATGCCCAAACTTGCCCATATCTCGATAAATATTCAATATGTTCAAGTTCCATCCGTTAAATAAATAAATATTTAAAATAGTAACATAGAGTACTACCCTAGGAGAAAACTGAATGATAAATATACGCGGACGGTATAATGCTTTAATAAATGCCCAAACTTGTCCGTATTCCGATATATACTTAAAAAGTTTTAGTTTTATTCGTTAAATATTCAAAACAATAACTCAATAATACCATAGAATATTACCCGTAGAGAAACCGGGATAGACCTTGCGCAAATTCAAAATTAAAATAAATGGCCTATATATGATGGACCATAACTCTAACAAATAAACAATATGCACTAATCAACTAATAAATTTGGATAGTAGAATAAGTAGAACATCTAACATTCGGAAGGATAGCGTTTTCTCGAAAACAACACCACTCCAAGATGGAGACTAAACAGGCGAGGGACGAGAGTGAAATTGCGCATGCGCAGGCATCAGCTGAATACAATTTTATAATTGAAACGGGTTTAAATATAGCGCGTCCGGCACTACGCAACAGGAACGAAATGAGGACGAGGCAGAATCGCGACTTTTGAAGAAACGAGGTAAGAGAAAGGGCATGACCAACGTAACCAGGGGGCCGGGACGTTAGCTCACAAGTAGACAGAAACAGTGGTTTCTTTATCGTTAGACGAAGGCATTATTTCAATAACTAGAAACAGGCTTAGGAAACTCGATGGGAGGGGGAGATGGCTCCGGTACACACGGAGAGATAGGCTCCATCCAATAGTAACCCCAACAACAACGGAGAAGAGGTTGCTAATAATATCCAGGCCAGACAGATAGCGAGTGAAGAAATAGTTTAAAGGTTTAAAGAAATATAGGTACAAACTCGAAATAAGAGAAGAAATAAAAATTAAGACAGGGAAGCTGACCAAGACAATAGTAGGTGAACACACATATATGTATATACATATACTTTGTTTCCCAGACAGAACATATCAAGTGGTTTCTCGGAACAACGTGGATATATGCCCGTCCATGAACATTTTTTAAAACTTTTAAGGTAAGAGAATGAAAAATACTGTTAAAGAGTAAGGCAGTGGTCAGATCTTATGATAGACACACGTTAATGAGTATAACTTTCCATCTAAACAGACAAATAGACAGATGAAAAAGAAGAGCGGAAGCGCCTCAATACAACCATAGAAAATTGGAAAGGTCCCTTATACTACGGACTCTTTCGAATAAAAAGGTAACTTATCGCCATATTGTGGAGACTAATAGATGGATAAAGGGCACAATACATAGATACTCACAGGTCCTTATGTTATGTTATTAGGAAGAAGTCTACCTCGAGCAGAAAGTGACGAAACGGGGGGATAGATTTAAGAAACATCCGTGGGTGCATTTACCAACACCCAATAGGTAAGAGTATGCCTGAATAAAGAAAATTTGCTAAAAGATGTGAGAACATGTGACCCAAGAATATGTAACATTATAATCCTACAGTTTGTCTACTTTCCACACTAAAAAAGTAACGGAGGGATAGAAACTCAGACGATGTCAGAAATTCTTTCTGTGGGGTTGTGATATTAGATATATGACCACCATATGTCCTGGGGGAATAAGGGCCCCGGTCTCATTAGAAATCGCAGAAACATAGAGGCTCATGATCTCTGAGAACAACTGGAAGTAGGTGTTAGAGACACACTGCAATGATGTTAATAACTTAAACAAAAGTCCCATGATACCAAAGTGTTATAAGAACATAACAAGTTACTGTAACTAGAGTGGCTAGAATAAAAACTGTGTCATGACTTATTACACTATAGTGATATCTTGCTTCTCTCTCCATACATCTACAGTGAGGGAGTTTATCAATATTCCTTGATGCCGGTGACCCCAAAGAAACGGCAGTCCTGAAGAAGGTGCTACTGTATCAAATGTCCACAGCACCAAAACGCGTCGACGCATTTTTGTTTCCTTATAGAATCCAAGAAGAGTCGGGGGAGCAATAGATAATCACACATTGATGATACTATTGACTACACCGTGTGTATACATAGAAAGGACCATTGGATCTAGCTAATAGTGTGGCAAAGGAATCTTTAGGCCATAGTATATAGGGGGTTTTTCTTGTTCAAAAAAATGTTTGTTGATTGTGATAATTGCTTTGTAAGATGTCCTCGCTTCTGATGCATCAAATTAGATAAACGAAATTGTACTTGTTTAAATGTTTATAATGAATTTTTAATGAATTTTTATGATTATTTGTCTTTATATTGTACATGCTCAAAGTTTACCCTTTGAACTTTTAAGTCATTTTTGTGTAAATTTCAATTTTTATTAAAAAGACTGTGAACGTTCAGTTTTAGTGTGGAAATTAAGCATTTATTATAACTGTGAGTGATTGACCTGCACCTGCAGGAGAAAGAACGTATGAGTGTATAGGCAGAAGGTGTATGAGAACATAGTGAATCTCTATGATAGTGTGTACCCAGGGATTTCTCTCTGACTGACCATCATCAGTTGTAGACTGTTCACTACCTCCACCCAGTATAGTTCCACCATCTCACAGTTCCACACGAGGTGGAGGAAATCCGCCCCACTGTGACCACATCTTCGACATCTACTTGACTCCCTCAATCCCATTTTATGCAGTTTGTCTGGTGTGTGATAGACCTGGTATAAATACTTTAGATGAATAATTCGCAAATTACTATTAGATGTCAACCTGCCCGTCAGCATGCATATTTGCCCCCACATGTCATCTGTAATCTGTATGTCTAGGAGCGCACTCCATCGATCTCTACTGACACACGACCCTTGTATCGTTTCTTCCTGGACCGCCTTATATAACTGTGTATGACTTGCGCTTTCACATGCTCAATAAAAAAAAAAAAAAGGTTAGCCAATTGAATTGAGATGATGCAACAACAACCTCAATTCAGTCATAGCATCAATGGTCCGTCATGTGCCCCTGGCAAAAAATTAACCATCTGCATCAATGACTGAGAAAGACTGATTTGGAATCACAATTTATCTAAACCTGAAATATCACCAAAAAGAAAATACATAGCCCTAGATCTCTGGTAACCTAAATGGCACTAGACCTGAAGGGTAAATAAACTCCCTTTTTAGCAGAATTGGAATTATTGCTACGTGGAGTACTGCAGGTATGAAGCCTCAAAGTATCGCGTATATTTTATTTTGTCATTGAAATTCCAGCTGTGGAGGTAAGAAGAGACTATGCAAAAGGCGGGCTTGTAATTCTACTAGGGGAATACATACAGTGGGACTTTGAATACATTGACCTGTCTTGTGGTAACACTCAATGCATTAAGATAAAGTATTTGAGAGAAAGACCTTTCTTAGTTCAATCTTTACTCATTTAATATCTACATCCTTCCACCCCTGAATTTCATCCGCTGTTAGTGAGAATATTTGATATAATAGAAACTACTCTTGAAACAAGTGGGAAATCACAAGTTCTCTTAACTGGGGACTTTTAATAGGAACTTTTTTAACTCTCTACTGAACACCTATTGAAACAAAGATGTGGAAGAAACATGGTCTATACCAGTACCAGAGTTTCCAGTTTTCATAAAAGCAGATCAATGTGGGAAAATACTACCTCAATGATCTGATGGAATTAATGAAATGATACTAAATGCAAGATTGGATGGAGATGTCCTGGCTGCATACATGAGATGGCGAACTTCTAGCTCTTCTATCCTAGATTACATAATCTGTAGCCAGGACCTATTTCAGAAAGCTCTGCACCAAAACTCCCAATTTACTCAAAGTGATCACGCAATACTGTATTTGAAACTTGAATTAACTTAAAAGTGTCTTACTTCATGGGCCTTAACGCACACGAATGGTAATACCTTAATGGGACAGAGACAGCCGAATAACATGGAGCACCAAAACCATGAATAATAGGAATGCTGCAATTATTTCTTTGCAGACATACCATATTGCAGATTTTGAAATTATTCTTTTTTTTATTTCAGATATTGAACTATTTCTTTGCATACAGACCATATTGCAAATTTTGATAACGCTTTCCTCTGTAGTAAATACTGCAGAAGCGTCAACCCCCGGGATCTAACTATTCAAAGAACTAAAAGAAAATCATCAGATCAACTTACAATTAGGCTGAATAAATTAGACAACATTTCATTGACTTTTCAGAAGCCCAATTTTTTCCATATTACAAACAAAACGTAAACGATTGAAGGAGAAAAGTAGTAAAAAAATAAAACCGAGAAATTGGGTAGACCTACAAATAGCCGCCACACAAAAAAACAGTAAGTCCTTTTAGTGCGTGATTGCTAAAGTAATGGCACTAAAACATCTTTAAAAGCGTCTCCAGTATCTTTGTGTGACAGGTAAAAATTTCTCCTTGATCTTTATAAAGAAAATATAATCTCCGATAGCCTTGGTGAATCGTGTAACAAGAAGTTCCGGGTTGAAATGGACCAGCATACAACAGCTCCATCTGAAAAGCATATCGCTCAATATACAAAGAAAGCTAGATCTTCAGCCAATATGGGGCCAGATAAGATCCTGGTTGAAGTCCTCCAGAGCAGTCCAGATGGCAGGAGCAAGTTTCTAGCCCCACTTTTTTTTATTGTAATGAAACTGGCACAATTCCAAGATCTTGGCTGGGGAGCATTGTTATACCACTCTTAAAAAAGGCTCTTGGCTTATGCCCAGTAATTATCGCCAAATCACTCTTTTGGATGCAATTGGTAAGATCTTTGCGGCCAGTATCCCGAATCATCTGAAAGACTGGGCCTTCTCCAGAGGCTCAAACTGTTTTCTGACCAAAACACTCTGTAACAGACAATATCCCAATTTTACAGACGATTATCAACAAATATGTAATGCTCAAATCTCAGGTGGTTTACGGTGTGTTTGTCGATTTTACAACAGCTTTCAACAGAGTAGATAGACCCACACTGTGGAGGAAGCTAAATAAGATCAGAATGCCAGAAATTCTCTGAAGGCTAGTCGTCGCATCACACTCTTTAACTTGGTGCAGATTGCAAATCGGGGAGGGGGGTGGAGGTGGGGGGGGGAGGTCTGACTCAAATGGTATCTACACCAAATGGCCTAAAGCAGGGATGCCTACTAGCACCTCTTTTGTTCTACCTATTTATAAGCGATCTATCAGATTGCTTTTTTAAAATAAACAATTTTCCTCCAAAAATAGCATCAATTTACCTATATATACTAATGTATGCCGATGATATGGCCATCTATCATCGGATTGCAACAAAAAAAAATGCAATATTTAGTTACACAAAGGATTTTATTTTTAAAGTAAACTTCTCCAAAATAAAAGTACTACAGTTCTGTAGGGAAAAGCATTATACACATATTGACTGGACATTAGGTGGGAGGTCCATTTAGGTAGAAAGTATATACCTAATTAGGGAGAATCTATTCTCGGACACTAGAAAAATTCCTCCCATCTTCAGCATATAGGCCCTAAGGCAGATGCCCATATCGGAGCCCTGAAGAGACTATACTCTTCCTCTGGAAAGAGGCATTTGCGTCCCCTGTTAGAAGTATATTGTGCGAACATTCCTCCTATTTTATCATATGCCCTTGAATATATCGCGGTACACAAATGGCATATTATAAATATGAAAGAAGGGAATTTACTTTAAAAAATTACAAAGGTAAATCAAGCGGTACCTGAGCTACGGTTCGAGCTCCCCATAGTAAATTCCCTCTCTAGAGGAGAGCCATGGCACATTTAATTTAGATGGGCATAAAGCTTAGTGCATGTCACAGTAGGATCCTTAAGGGACCTATCAAAATTAGAAACATCTAATGGCGTATCAGGGCACTATATTTTTTATAAGAATCTCACAATAGCGTTCAAAATCCCTCAGACCACAATAGCACTTTTGCGGTCCAGGTCCCCTGCACTTTTAAAGTTATTCCTGAAGGATACAACACCAAGATTAAGCTTTGAGCTCGATCTCAAGCATTGCTCTCAGTTATCACACTATAAATCGTATCCAGGTACTTTAGAATATAGGAACCTTCAACGATCTCTGCGATTCACATTAGTACATAGTGTCTGAGGCTGCATTATGCATTATTAGGGAAGAGGCGTGGCACAGCGACCAGAGCAGCTGACTCCGGAATACATGGGCTCACGGTTCGATCGCAGGCGGCAGGTTAGCTCAGCACCATGTGACTCTGGGCAATAGCTTGCTTACTCTTCCCGAGGGCCCCCAGCACCTTGATACCCTTAAGGGTAATTGTTTGCGCTTCACTAATACCGGATTATATTTTGCTGCGCCTAAGGATATTACCTTTACACGTTTATCCAAAGTATTGGAGCAACACTGGCGATAAGACAGGTTCATGCGAACTCTGCAGTGGTGGAGTTCAACATATAACTCATATACTATATGTCTGTCAAAATAAATCATTCGAAAAAGGCCTGACGTTTTTGTTTAAAAAAACAATATGTTTAAGATCTAATATATTTACAGTTTGAGATCTAATTGATCTTTTAAGATCCCCGCCCAATTAATTTGTTTGTTATAACTTGTATACATTTCTTTAAACTTTTTAAAAATGATTCTAAAAATATGTACTTTCAATGGATTTAAGAATGAAAGTTTACACTTTGAAACTGTATTGTATTTCATTTTATTATTTTGTTGATCTAATGCAAATACAAATGTGAACTCACGATCAGTCTACATTGTATTCTGACCAGTGCTTTAAGTGGGATGAAAAAACTGGTGGGTCTCTCAAAGAGGCTTGGCCAATGTAGTTGAGGGCATGGCTTAAACACACGCAAGCTAATACTCGATGCTTAGCATAATGTGCCGCCCAATGGTATTTTGCTGCTTCTGACATTGCATTCAGATATATAACACAAGTAAGATTACACCTGCAATAAATCAGGCCTATTAGCTTTGTCAATGGTAAGGGCGAACTTTTACATCCTTTTTCTAATAGTGTGTTTCTTTTCTCTCTCCAGGGGTGCTGTTTTTTCGCAATACTACTTTTTTAACAACATTGTTGTTTATCAAAATATATGTTCCAATACCTCGATTACACAATCGAAGCATTTCTTCCTGCAGACAAGTTCTTATGTAAAAACTTATGGTTTTCATGTAAATCGCTTTAGTACCCTTGACCAAGATTGCGCTATATAAACTGCAACAAAAAAAAACAGCATAACATGACCTTGGCATGCCCCGGCTGGGGCATTTGTCATTTTGTTCAGTAGCAGCATATAAGCTGCTTCGTTTCCTAGAATGCATAAGTATACAAGCCACGAAGGGCGGAAGACTTCCCTTGGAGAGGGCAACGAGAGTTAATCATTTGTAGTGAACACTGTAATAATGTGCTGTGCCTTATATTAGAAAGTGCCTTGCTGTTCTGCCCAATTGTTTCTTCAAACAGCAGGATCAGAACAGACATCCAAGTGAAAACAGGAGTCGCAGAAGACAGAGGTTTCTGCCAGAGGGTGCGGGCAAAAATGGAGAGACCAATAGGGATCTGTCTCCGCTCCTGTTTTTAGGTCGAGCATTCGAGACCTCTTGTATATATTTTAGTATATACTTGTATGTGTATGTACTTTGTGGGCTCTGGAGATCAGCCCTAGGACTTGTCTGCTTCCGCTTAGGGACTATTTTTTCTGTTCAACTGCCTCTATTTAATTGTCTTGATAGAAAACGACCAGCAGAGGTCAGTAAAATACCAGAATTGCTTTCTGCTGAGGGACTTTTTTTTTTTTTCCTGGCAACTGCCTCTATTTAACTTTCTTAATAGAAAACGACCAGCAGAGGTCAGTAAAATACCAGAATCACTTTAGCATTTTCTAGAGTCCAGTCCATAGAAATTGTCTTCCACAAGCACCCGTAGAAAATAATCTTTTTTTCAAATCTTGTATTTTCAGTGTTAAGGCCCTGATTTTAAACTAAAAACAGAGCTTTGGACTATACCATTCCCGCTGAAAGGCAATATTTCTCTCCATTTGTTCCCATACCTGGTGTGTCACGCAGTTTGGTGCTTACTTTCCTTCCAAAGAACAGTAGATGTTTCAGCACCCAGGCTAATGTGCTGCATAGCTAAATACATATAAGGTCCCAAAGGCGAGACCAATTGCATTGCAAATGCTTGTTTATTACTGCCAGTGCTCAGCCCCAGCAGGACCCGGGCCACTTAAAGCCCTGCACTGGGAAGAGCACCCTGGAAATTAACCCCTCTACGCATGGCTTATTCTCTGGTTCTGTCTGAGTCACAGCGGCTCACGTAGTAGCCATCAATTCGGAGGTTTGCCTCCTGTGAAACAGTTGGATTCACCGGCCAGGGATGCACTCTACGTGCTACTCACTTGCACAATTATTTATTTATTTAGTTAGTTAGTTTCAGGGTATCGGAGCACTTCTAACATGATTCAGAAAGCATAAGAACATGTTACAGTAGAATCCATTAAAAAAAGTCCCAAACTAGACTGGTAGAAAAGGCTTGTACTCTTCACCTGTCTAGTTGTAATTAGTCCTAGATTGGATCAAAAAACATTCAGAGATCACATAAACGCAGCTATTTACAAACTATTGAGAACCAAAAAAAACTATATGAAGATGGTGTAAGGAATGCACCTATCTGAATATATCTGAAAGAAACAGGTTAGTATTGGATCTTTACCTTAGAATATCCCCAGGCGTCAGTCTGGATCCGGAAAGTTTTGCGTAGCAGTACCCTTGCGCGTCGGTAGGCGTGGTCTGCGGCTCCGCGTTCGTCGTGGGTGCCATGATGATGTCGTCGGAGTACTTAGACGCCGCCTCCGCGTGCTGACGTCCGTTCTTTTTTACGCGCCAGCAGCGCAGATCCGGAAAAAGTGGTACCTTAGTCATTTTTTGACTAAACTTTTTACGATCCCTTTTGATCATTTTTTCGAGTCTTCGACTCCGAACAGTGCTGATAGGGATGCCAGGTTTTAAGCCCTGTGAGGACAGCCACCGGTTGATGACGGTCACCGACCCTCACCGTCTGTGTCTCCACTGTCTCGGCGTCGACCATGACGTCAAGACCTGCTCCGACTGCCGGGCCCTGACTTCGAAAGCTAGGCGGGAGCGGTCCCGCAAGCGACTCGAGCTCCGGCAGTCGGCCCCGCGCCGCGAGAGGTTCCGGTCCGGACGGAGGTCGAAGGACCGGTCGTGGGATCGGAGCCATCTTAGCTCCGGGAGTCAACATCACTCCTCGAAGTCGTCAGGTAAGCACAGAAAGTCGAAGAGACATCATCGCTCTTCCGACTCACCCCCGATGCTCGCGCGACGCGGCCGGGGGTTCGGGTGACACCGCCCACGCGGCTCCGTCGGAGTCGCGGATGTCGCGTCCGGCCCCATACCCTCCGGTCCCTGGGCCGCACGCGACGTCAGAGGAGATCGAGCGCTTCCTCATGGCCATGAGGTCTCACTCCTCCAGCGGGCTCCGCGGCGCCTTTGGGCCCAGCGGACCCGTCTGGGAGCCCTAGCGGGTCGGCGGCTACGGCCCCGACGGGTGCTTTGGCCCCGACGCCACTGGCGCCTTCGGGCTCGGCGCCGCAGGGCTCCACTGGATCCGCTTCTGGATCCGGGCCGTCGCTGGTTGACCTTCTGCAGGAGGAAGTTACGGCCCTTTTGGCCAAGGGGGCCATCGAGCGCGTTCCTGGGCCAGAAGTAGGGTGTGGTTGCTACTCCCACTACTTTCTGGTACCCAAGAAGGGCAAAGGGGGCCTACGCCCTATCTTGGACCTACGGAACGTCAACGGCTTCCTCCGGAAGGAGAAGTTCAAGATGCTGACACTGGCTCAGGTTTTAGCTGCACTGGACCCAGGAGACTGGATGGTAGCGTTGGACTTGCAGGACGCTTATTTCCACATCCCCGTCCTGCCGGCCCACCGGCGCTACCTGCGGTTCACGGTTGGCCACGAGCACTTTCAGTTCACCGTGCTCCCCTTCTGCCTTACCAGCGCCCCACGGGTGTTCACAAAGGTGATGGCGGTGGTCGCAGCTCATCTGCGCAGGTTAGGGGTTTCAGTCTTCTCCTACCTCGACGACTGGTTGTTGAAGGCGGGATCGCCCCAAACAGTCGTCAGCCACCTCCAGACGACGGCAGATCTCCTGCACCAGCTGGGGTTCTCCATCAATGTGCCGAAGTCACACCTGTGCCCCTCTCAGAACCTCCTTCATCGGAGCGGTTCTCGACTCGGCGCAGTTTCGGGTTTATCCGCCCGAACAGCGGGTTCTGGATATTCAGTCTGATTCCACTCTTTCAGCCTTTATCCCGGGTCTCGGTCAGGTTGACGCTGCGGCTTCTGGGGCTGTTGGCCTCCTGCATCCTTCTGGTGCATCACGGCAGGTGGCGGATGCGGGCTCTGCAATGGGACCTGAAGTTGCAGTGGGCCCCAGCATCAGAGCAACCTATCCGACCCATGTCCTGATCTCGGAGGGCACTGCGAGACAGCTGCAGTGGTGGCGCACGGACCGCGATTGAGTCAGCGGCAGATCCCACTCCCTTCCCCAACCGGAGCACGTAGTTGTGACGGACGCGTCCCTCCAGGGCTGGGAAGGCCACATGGGAGAGGCGGAGATCAGAGGCCTCTGGTCTCCGGCGGAGTCCCGGCTCCATATCAACCTTTTGGAGATCCGGGCGATTCGTCTAGCACTGAAGGCATTCCTCCCCTCTGTCCGGGGGAGTGTAGTGCAGGTGTTCACGGACAACACCACCGCCATGTGGTACTGCAACAAACAGGGTGGGGTGGGGTCGTGGACCCTTTGCCAGGAGGCTCTGCGCCTCTGGCAGTGGCTGGAACATCAGGGCGTGACCCTGGTGGTTCAACACCTGGCAGGTTCTCTGAACGCCAGGGCGGACGAGCTCAGCCGTCGGTGCATGATGGATCACGAATGGCGCCTGCACTCGGACGTGGCGCAAGGCCTCTTTCAGCAGTGGGGAGAGCCTTAGTTAGATCTATTCGCCACCGAAGAGAACGCGCAATGTCCTCAGTTCTGCGCGTTGGAATTTCCAAGGCGCCACTCGCTCGGAGACGCTTTTCGTCGCGAGTGGGGTTGCGGTCTGTTGTACGCCTTTCTGCCTATACCACTTCTGCCCAGAGTGCTGAAGAAGATCAAGCGCGACCGGGCCCAAGTCATCCTTGTGGCTCCGGACTGGGCACGAAGGTACTGGTATCCAGAGCTACTCAGTATGTCAGTCAATCCCCCGGTTCGTCTGCCGCTTCAGGAGAACCTTCTGTCGCAGCAGCAGGGGACGGTCCTCCACCCGAACCTGTCCAGTCTCCACCTCCATGCTTGGAGATTGAGCGGCGACAGTTGAGGCCATTTGACTTGCCTCCTGAAGTCTGTAATGTCATTCTGGCAGCCAGGCGTCCCGCCACAAAATCGGTATATGCCTGCAGGTGGAAGAAGTTTGTGGCATGGTGCACAGCAAAGGCTGTGGATCCACTTTCTGCCCCTCTTTCTGAGGTTCTTCTCTTCCTTCTTTCTCTTGCCCAGCATGGCTCTGCTCTGGGCACTATCAAGGGCTACCTTTCTGCCCTTTCAGCCTTTCTAAGGCTGCTTGATCAACCTTCTTTGTTCAAGTCCCCTATTGTAACTCGTTTTCTGAAAGGCATCACACACATGTTTCCTCCTGTTCCGTTTGTGATGCCTCAGTGTGACTTGAACCTTGTTCTTACCTTTCTGATGTGCGCTCCCTTTGAGCTACTAAACAACTGTCCTCTCCGCCTTCTTACTCTGAAGAATGCTTTCCTGGTTACCATCACCTCTGCCAGGAGAGTGAGTGAGCTCCAGGCTCTTTCATCTAAACCTCCTTTCCTTTCTGTCCATCCGGAACAGGTTGTGTTGCGGACTAGACCATCTTTCCTGCCCAAGGTTGTCACGGCCTTCCATATCGGGCAGTCTATCACCTTGCCCGCCTTCTTTCCGCCACCGCATCTCTCTAAAGAGGAAGAGCGGCTCCACCGTCTGGACCCAAAACGTGCGATCTCGTTCTATCTGGATCGCACACGGCAGTTCCGGGTGGATGACCAACTCTTTGTTGGTTACGTGGGCGCTAAGAAGGGACGGGTGGTGCACAAGAGGACCATCTCTTGGTGGGTCGTCTTGTGTATCAAGGCATGTGACTCCTTGGCGAGGAAGGAGCCTCCTGTTGGGCTGCGAGCCCATTCCACTCGGGCCACGGCGGCTAGCACTGCCCTGGGCCGGGGAGTCCCCTTGCAGGACATCTGTCAGGCAGCTACATGGGCATCCCTGCACACGTTTGCAAGACACTATTGTCTGGACAGCCAAGTCCAGAGGGATGGCTTCTTTGGCCGTTCCGTCCTCCAGGACTTTCTGGTGTGATTATGGGTTCGCAGACCCACCACCGGGGTTGGTATTGCTGGGGTATCTATTCTAAGGTAAGGAATCTAATACTAACCTGTTTCTTTCAGATGAACAAGTCACTTACCTTCGGTAACGATATATCTGTAAGAAACAGTAGTTAGTATTAGATTCCTTACCGCCCCACCCATCCTCCCCGTTCTGCGAACTGATATCTAGGGTTGAGGTCATCCCCTTTCAGGGCCTTAGTTTCAATGGCACCAGTGTTGGGTTTTAACATGGCTCTGTGTTTCTGGCGCGGAAAAGGTGTGTCTAAGAACTGACGTCAGCACGCGGAGGCGGCGGCCGACGCGCAAGGGTACTGCTAAGCAAACATTTCCGGATCTAGTCTGATGCCTGGGGATATTCTAAGGTAAGGAATCTAATACTAACTACTGTTTCTTACAGATATATCGTTACCGAAGGTAAGTAATTTGTTCATCTGGTGAACAGGAGACCCCAGAATCCTTTTATGAAAGGAGTAATGCATAAGCACTTTGCCTCGTGGAGGGAATTTTCCAGATGGGGCAAGTGGGTTAAATCCAGCTTTGATCATGAAAAATAATTATGACCTTTTAATATGAAGGTTTTTTTTACTCCAGTAGCATGACTTTTATATTTTGTTTACTTTACTTTGTTTTGTTAAAGTTGAGTAAAAACATAATATAGTAACAAATTCATAAGATATTGGAGGAGGTTTTTATGAACAAGCAGGGACGGTATCGCAGCTGCAACATCCTGCAAATCTGGGTACATCCCTTATCTCTCTGTGCATAAAAACAAATCTATAATCCACGTGTTATATGATGTGCTATCTATTTAGCCTCGTAAAAGGCGCATAGGAGGGGTACCAGAGGGCTACAAGCAGAGAGTAATCTGCATTCTTCTCTATAAACGCTCTCACTTTGAAATCAGCTGGAAACATAGTAAACACTGAGCTCCCTGGAAGACACAGCTTGACATTTGATCTCTGTCTTTAAATGCACAGAACACGTGAAAAGATAAGAACAAGATTTACAGGCCTGTTTACAGACCGAGCTCTTGGAATGGTGCTGGTAAATAAGGCTTGTGCAATGGGAGGGATGACGTGAACCTGGAGAGCCTAATCAGCAAATGGAAAGCAAGAAACATAAGTTACAAAACACAACGCCAATTGCAAGCAACGGGCGGAATGCACTCCCTGGTCAACTTCCTAAAACTCCCCAAGATGTCTTAAGCAAACGCAGATAGCTGGGCTGTCTGGTAGGCTGCAACATAAACAAGCATTGCAAATGCAATAGGCCTCGCATTTGTTTGAGTTAGTTATTGGCATTGTAAATATCAATGCTTTTTCCCTGTGCAATGAAGTGTATGTATGTGTTGTGTAGTAGAACTATATGGGTTGTATCGTATTAGTTATTGTGTAGTGTGAAAATGTGTGGTATGGAGTGGTTTTGTGTAGTGGAATTATGTGGTATAGTGTGCTGTGGAATTATGTGGATAGTTATGTGGTATTGAGTGTATTGAAATTATGGGGAGTGGGATTGTGTGTTAAGGAGTGTAATTATGTTGAATGGTATTGTGTTTTGTGGACTGGTATGCAATGTAGGTTAATTATGTGGTGTCCTGTTGAATTGTGTATCATGATGTGGAATTTTGTGGTATGGATTGGATGTATGTGGTGAGTAGTTTAATTGTTATGTTGATTTTATTTATGTCCTTTCTTGGTGAATTATGTGGTGTGGATTGGAAATGTGTGGATTTGAATTGTGTGGTGAACTGTGTGGCTAGGTTTGCATTTTTGGTGACAAAAAAAAAAATAGGTTGAAGCTTTGCTTTAGATCTGTTTTTTTCGGTGTTAAAAAGCATGAAAAACTGATGTTTGGACACACAATGGGAGACCTTAAGGGGCGGCTTATTATTATGTTTATGGGCAGAATGGAGCAGTGATAGAGGCATAAAGGGCCACCTACCAGAGGAGATGGTGCCTCCCTGTTTTTCCTTTATTGTGCGCCGGCGTGGCGCAAGGCTTTTCTGGATGGAGAGTTGTGTGTGGCACACACTGTTTATTAGGCACAGGCACTGAATTGCATGTTTCACCACACTTAGCACGAATGTTAGCACGCCACTCATGCTTTGGATTTTTGTATCTTAATATGTATTTATGATTTCCATGTAATAGAATTTTTTTGGCTGACCAGGATGCATGACGATTGGGTAAACATCATAATTGTGTTAACGTGTCACTACCATGTTAACCCGCTACTTAATGCACACTCAACAAAGAAGACCCCAAATTAACCTTTTTTAAAAACTACTTGACAGTGGGAGAGAACCAACCTCCTGGCCTACACGTGCTGCTGCCCATCCTGTGTAGTTGCCCTTCCCGAGGCTTGCGTCCGGTCACTGGCCGACGTAAGTGGAAGGGCGAGATTTTGATCGATACCTAATCACTATTGACCTAAACCTCGATCTGGTCGACTGAACCTTTGTTGCCTGTCATTGAGGGAAGAAAGTGCATCTCTTACCAAGCTAGTTCACCCAATAAAGGACCCCGCTCTAAAAGATCACAAACAACTTCTAGCTTTCAAAGTTTATTGTAAGGTTAGGATAAGCTGCAAATACAGGCATCTCAGAATGAGATTCACGAGATACACAGGTCCAACTACATACATGTGCTCTCTGAAAGCCCTCAGACGAGCAATGGAAATTACCAACACAAGTTCTAAGAATAATAAAGCTATCAGCATTGACGCATATTGAGATCTCTCCTTCATTTAAGTTGGAGGAAAACACACAGGTTAGGCTGTCCCTACCCTGCTCTAGATGGTATCCCTACTTAACCAAGTCTCAACCTAACAAAAGGTGTCAGCAGTGAATGACCCCCAAGGGAAGTCACTCACTCTTAGTCTCTTGGTGAAAACCTATAGTTCTCCAGTCATGACCCCTCTCTGCCTACCCATCCGCTCTCTAAAGGGTCCTCAGGCATCTGCTCTAACTCCACCCAGGGGTGCTGTCCCTAATACAAAACAGTCAACAACATTTGAGACGCCCCTCATGAGACGCCCCTCACGTGGTGTAGCTTCTGGCTTTTTCCATGCTGCTTTGTATTGGGCCTCATACGTTGGAGTTGACCTTGCTTCTCAGACTCTTCTCCGGCCCGCTGATACCCCTTAAAACATTCCGGAACCCTCCTCCATGTCTGGGCCGTCTTCTGAACAGACCTCTATTCATACTATTTATAATTGGATCCCCCCTTTTCTCTTGCAGACAGACATCTGCAGCCAAGATCCCAACTCTCATAGACTTCCAAAAAGTTTCGCAACATTTCCCGGCCCAGACCAGTACGTGTAAATCAATGTTAAAACATTTCAGGCCTACAGCATTTCTCATAATAATTATAGCATTCAACTTCTTCATTGATTAAAGCATGTTAATACTCTTATTCTATTATTCAGTAAACACATCTATAAATCATGGCCCATTAATGCAATGACCAAAACATTAGTACAATCTATGTCGTGGAAAGAAACACCTTCCCCTTCCCTTCTAGCTCTGGCCCTGAGGCCTACCACATTCTACGTTTAACCACATGCCATCTTACATTTTAACAGCTACACGACATGGATTCAGGAATAATCACATCTAATAAAATCATATAGTGTCACACATTTCTGTATTTGTTCCACTTCTACTTAAATCTCTACATTAGCTATACATTCAGAATATAATTGCAGATACTACTAGCACTCATGGCATTTCTCCTCATGATTTGTGCTTACTACGAGTAAGTGTGATGCACTCATACATTTAGGTCAGTTTGCGCTCTCTCAGTTCCCCCCTTTGATGACCTCTCGGGGTCATCACTAACATTTAAACTGCAGTTATTGCTAGCATAACTTGTCTCTGCGTTTCCAGAGCCCTCAGACTCCTGTACTGATTATCTTGTATGGCAGCCAATCTCTGCAGCTGCTCTCTTTGGGCCCTTTCTGACCTTTTTGCTCTATACCATTTGAATACCCTCACCAATCCCCACAATATGATCCCACAGATCAATATTATGATGATAGGTTTTAGTATATACCACACAAAGCTTTTGCCTAGGGTGGAGATCCACCCTCCAACTTCACTCATTCCGTGGCCCACCTTTTCCCAAACATTTTCTCTACTCAAGTCTTCGACCTCCTTGTGAATATCAGTTATGTTCCTAATAACTTTCTCAAGGGGCTTTGAATTGTCTGGAATGTAAGTACAACATTCCTGGACCTTCAAAGCCTTACAGACTCCGCCCTCTTTTGCTAGTAGGACGTCTAACGCAAGACGGTTCTGAAGAACCATAGCCCTTATCGATTGCATCTCTCCTTCTACCAGCATTAAGGACTGAGCAGTGCTGGCAGACAACCTGTCGACGACTGTTGCCAGTCGTCTAATTTTAACATCATTAAGGATTAGTCCCAAAAGAGGGAACACAGCTCCAAAGACATCTCCAACCATTTCTGCATCTCCTATATCTCTCCTTCCCCTCGATGATGTCTTGCCCTCGATGATCTCTAAGTCTTGTGCATGATATATTTTGGGGAAGACAATTGCTAGGTAACATGATCCATACCAGTTGTCAGGTAGTCTCACGTAGGCATTTCTTCCACATACAAAATACACATTTGGAATCACTTGCATTCCCTTCAGGAAATCTTTAGTATAGTACTCTATATTGAAAGCATGTTCACAGCTGACTTCTCCCACGTATACATTTTCGTAATACGTTTTGGCTCGGTGAAGACATAGCTTTCCTCTCTGCGTCTTATCTAAAGCTATTGGACCACTACTACCCTTTCTCTTGTGTGCCTTCTCTTCCTCGGTCCAATCTGTTTTCCATTGTCCTGATTTTTTCAAAATCTTTTGTCTCCTGTAACGATCATCCACCTGCCCTATGAACTTCTTCTCGACTTCTGACACTTTGCATGTCAGGTTATTTCTACGGGCATGTGAAGTATCTAAGGTAATCCAAGGAATGAAGAACTTGGCCAATCTGTCTTCACTTTTCCAGTAGTCCCATTTGTTCATCTGCTTATAATTTGGGACTTCTGGCAACACTGAATCATAATTGGAGAAATAGTATTCAAAACTATCTCTCTCATAAAATATACTAAGCAATAAGCTACATGTAATGCCATATGTCAGCGGGAGGTGATGATATCTAATGCCTTCATCTACAGACGCCGGCAACTGCATGCAGACGTAACAGTCCTTAACCTCCATGGCATCCACGTATTCATATAAGAGTTTAGCATAAGCATTTGACCTAAAGTCTCCTTGGGACTCATCTACGTGTAACCTGCGGGCTTCTGCAGCTAATAACGCTTTTTCTTGAGTGTTTTCCCTTTTCTCACCAGCAACAGTGGGTGTAAGCGTTTCTACAGATTTCACATCAGTTACCTTCGCCTCTTCCTCATGTCCCTTTACATAAGAAATTGTTACCACTAAAGCTATTAATATTATCACTCCTACTATTAGTGTACCTATTATACATTTAGCTCTGCGGTTCTGGGTGCCGGCTTCCATTTCGTCAGACAATATGGCTCTCTCTTATCTTGGCACAAAGTTCTTTTCTTCTCGTTCCTTTACAGTCTCTTTTTACTCTTTTTGTCTTTAGAATCCACACAACTGGAAGCTGACAACCTTCTTCGCAAAGGTCCTTTAATAGTTCAATACAGACAACCCTAGCCCTTCTCCATCAACTCAAGGGAAGGTCCCTAATATTCTCTGCTTCCTGGGCGCTAGGTAATCTTCTTTTTCTGCTCGCTTTATTTACAAAGTCCTTTAAGCATCTACTATCAGGTTTGTGCCTGCAGCTTCGATAGCAAAGTTCAGTATTTCCAAACGAAGATTGTGCTCTTCATGGGCTGTTATCGTTGTACCAAAGTCGGGGAATTGCAATTCTGAGAGAAACATGTGTTTTAACTTGCTGAGGCGGGGAGGTCTGGGGAGCATGAATGTTAGTGACCCTTCTTGTTCGACTCCGGGTACCAACAGTCGTATTTCCACGGTGACGATGGGCTCAGAACTGGACACCACCACCGCTCGGATCCTCCCTGTCTCCTGTTTCAAAGACATTTGTCGCCAGATATGTCCACTCAGGGGTGGAGTATCTTCTGCTAGGCACACGCACTCTTCTTGACCTTCTTCGGTCCGGTGCTTCAGCGCCCTGAGCACCTTCTTCCGGGTCTGAGTCTTCTGATATCGGAGGAAGGGTTATCTCTGGAGTTGACCTCAGGCTAGAGCTCCTTCTTTGCGGCCAATTAGCTTCTCCACGTGCCCTTCTACTCCTTCTCCTTCTTGTCTGTTCTCGCTCTCTGTCAGACTTGTCAGTGTCTGACTCGTACTCCCAGCTACTTTCTCCTTCTGTAGCGTCGTCTGTTTCGCTGTTGTACTGACCGTCCTCAGCTTGGTCAGACTCGTTCCCTGCTTCCGCTGGCACCTCTACAGCTTGGCTAGCCCCCTCTATGGCTTCTCGGTCCTCTGCTGGACGTCTATCCGAGAGAGGAGCTGTTTCTTCCAGAGGTGCTGGAACCCTTCGCGTATGTGACGCGTGGATCCAATTGGGCAGGCCTCCCACCTTCACAGCCGTGTTCGCGATCAGGATGATCTGGAAGGGCCCACGCCAACGAACATCCAGGCAGCTTCTTCTCACATGTTTTTTCACCAGGACCCAGTCCCCAGGGTACAGGTCATGGCACGGGCCCTGGCACGATGGAACCTCGGCAGCCTGCACCTGAAGGGACACAGAATGAATGGCGTCAGACAGCCCCTTACAATAGTCCAGGATCATATCATCTGTGATATTTAACAGTGCAGTAGTTGGGACAGATGGCAACCTCATTGCTCTCCCCATTAACACCTCATGTGGTGACAACCCCGTTCTTCTGTCTGGGGTACTACGAAGGCTCATGAGGACCAATGGCAGGGCGTCAGGCCAACTCAGGGTCGTTGAGGAACACACTTTTGCAATTCTGGCTTTGATCGTGCCATTGATCTGCTCCACAATTCCTGAGGCTTCTGGTCGGTAACTGCAATGCAATTTCTGATCTATGTTCAGAGCCGCACAAATCATCTTCACAAGCTCGCTGTTGAAATGCGTTCCCCTATCTGATTCCAAAGAGGCCGGCACCCCGAAGCGCGGAATGAGTTCCCTAAGCAGTAACTTGGCCACTGTGAGGGTGTCGCACCTACGTGTAGGGTATGCCTCAACCCATCTGGAGAATACACAAACAACCACCAGGACATAGCGGAGGCGGTTGCACCTCGGCATTTCAATGAAATCTATCTGCATTCGATTGAATGGACCTCCAGACCTTCCTATGTGGCTCAGTGCAACTGGTGTTCTTTTCCCTACGTTCAGCTGCTGACAGGTCACACAACGCTGGCACACTGCTTCTGCTGCTATTCTAAACTTAGGATTGTACCAGGTCTGTCTAAACACTCTCAGCATAGCGTCTCTCCCTAGGTGTACGGGACCATGTATGTGTCTGGCCATTGGGCTCACCATCTCATTGGGCAACACTGCTCTGCCATCTGCTGAGACCCAAAAATGGGACTCACCCACTACACATCCTGCCTTTTCCCATGTTTCTTTTTCAAAATCAGGAGCATTTTCTTGCATGGTTGTCAGTTCGTCCCAAGTATCAACAGTTTCCAATATCATGGCTAATTCAGTCCTTACATTTATTCCACCCACTTCCACCTCTGTGAAAGAGTACCCTTGTTCCGCGCAATACCGCGCGACTTCGTCGGCATATCTATTGCCTTGCGAGACGAAGTCCACATTTCTGGTATGTGCGGTGCACTTTACAACTGCGATACCTGCTGGACATTGCAACGCCTCTAACAACAGGCGCACAAACTCTCCATTGCGAATGGGAGAGCCTGAAGAGGTCATGAACCCTCTTTGAGACCATAACTGCCCGTAATCATGAACCACCCCATAACCATATTGGCTGTCGGTGTATATGGTGACTCGAATTTGATTGCTTGCCAAGCAAGCACGTGTCAAGGCAATAATCTCGGCTACCTGAGCGGAGTGTACTCCTTCCAGGCACCCAGCTTCTACAACTCCAGTAATTGTACAAACAGCGTAAGCTGCTCTCAACTGCCCAACTTCGTCTCTTACACATGAGCCATCGACAAAGAAAATTTCGTCTGGGTCGGTCAGTGGCTCATCTACGATGTCGGGTCTGGGTTTGGTGCATAGTTCAGTCACATCGAGGCAGTCATGGTCTGTACATTCATCATCATCCTCGATATCATTTGGGAGTGGCATCAAGGTGGCAGGGTTCAAAACAGAGCATCTCCTGAGGGTCACATTCTCTGCAGCAAGAATAACTTGCTCATAGCGCGTGAGCCTGCTGTTGGTCAGATGCTGTGTTTTGGTCCTGGTCATCAACAGTTCAACAGAATGGGGCACGCACACCTCTAACGGGTGCCCCATGACGATATTTTCACATCTCTCAATGCTGACACCCGTTGCAGCAACGGATTTGAGACATCCGGGCAACGCAGCGGCTACTGGGTCTAAAGTAGCCGAGAAATAAGCAACTGGTCTACGGGCATTCCCATGGATTTGGACTAACACAGACAACGCGCAACCTTCTCTCTCACAACAGTAAAGCAAAAATGGTTTATTGTAATCAGGCATTCCCAATGCCGGAGCACGACACAGGTCCTCTCGCAGCTGTAAGAATGCCATCAAACAGTCTTTGTCCCATGGTACCGGATCGCTCACCTCCTTATGCGTCAGTTTTTGCAAGGGCTTTGCTTTCAGTGAAAAGTTCGCGATCCACTGTCGGCAATAACCCACCATCCCTAGGAACATCCTGACCTCTCTCTGTGTCCTAGGCGCATTCATTTTCATGATCGCCTCTATCCTGTCTGGTGACACCTTTCGTTTGCCTTTCTCTATTCGGTGTCCCAAGTACTGCACTTCTGTCAGGCAGTACTGCAACTTTCCCGGGGACACCTTGTGCCCATTGGCAGCTAGGTGATTTAACAAAGCAATGGAGTCCTCCCTGCAAGCTTCTTCTGTTTCTGACGCCACGAGGAGGTCGTCTATGTACTGGACCAGAACTGACTTCTGGGGCAGCACTAGACTTTCAAGATTTTTCTTCAAAAGCTGGTTGAAGATCGATGGGCTTTCTGTATACCCCTGAGGAATACGACACCATGTTAGGACGCGACCTTCCAGCTTAAATGCGAAAAGAAAATGGCTTTCTTCGTCCAGAGGGATCGAGAAGAAAGCCTGACAAAGATCAATCACAGTGAACCACTCAGCTTGGAATGGAATCTGAAACAGTATCACTGATGGATTCGGTACCACTGGACAACACGAAACGACTATGTTATTAATCTTTCGGAGGTCCTGCACTATCCGGAATTTCCCATTTGGTTTCTGCAGACCCATAATCGGGGAGTTGCATGGACTACCCACGATTTCTTTCAGTATTCCCTGTTTAATCATGGACTCGATCACGGGTTTTATGCCTGCAATCGTTTCTGGAGTCAATTTGTATTGGGGTGTTCTTGGGAACTCAGCATGCGGTTTCACTACAATTTTCACTGGGTCCACCCCTTTGACCAATCCAATCTCTTCCCCAGTGAAATCCCATACTTCTGGTGCCACTGTCTCTCTCAAGTCCCAGGGGAGCTCATCTACTGTCAACGTAGGGTACAGCTCCACGCATATTCTTGAGTTTGCAACTTTGAAGTCTGCGTCATCATCATTGGTCAATACCTCCACTCCCTGAGGTGTACAGTATATTGTACAATTCAATTTACACAACAGGTCTCTGCCTAGCAGACACACAGGACTTGAATCGCAAACCACAAACTGGTGCTCATCGCTGTACTTCCCTATTTTCACCTGTACCGGTTCTGTCAATTGGCTGGTTATTCTCCTGTTTGCAACCCCCACCACTTGTATGGTCTCTCCAGACATGGGCAGGTCTGGGACTGCAGCTGATCTGATCGTGGATCTAGTGGCTCCTGTGTCCACCAGAAATGTCGTGGGGCACCCTGCTACTTCTGCTTCGACATAGGGTCCCCTCTGGTCCACCTCCAAGGCTGCCCCGAGGGTGCAGTCTTCCCTTTCCACTCTCTGTCCGGTTAATGGATCCACATAATAGCACTCTTCTCCTCCTACAAACAGGGGCATCTGTCTATAAGTCTTACCCATAGTCCCTACTCGGGGAGGTTGCGGGAACTGGGCTCGGGGAGGAGCCCCCCCCCCTTTGAGCACCTTTCCCTGGTATGGCGTCACCCCTCTTGTAGGCGCGCTCTGGACCTCTTCCTCCTCTATCTCTTGTTCTCCTATCTCGACATTGTAGGGACACTCGCGTTTCCAATGTCCCACCTCGTTACACTGGTGGCACCTAGTCGTTTTCTTCAAGGCAGCTATGTCTATTCTGGGTCTAAAGGTGGAACTCTCCTCATTGCCCTTGTTCTGACTGTACTGCTTCTTTCCTCCTGTACCTGTTCCTTGCTGCTGTTGCTGCTGTCCCCCCTTCCCTGCTGCCTGCATCTGTACCACCATCAATTTTTCTTTTAGTTTCTTAGCCTTGGAGTCTATCTCATCACAGCAGTACCTGGCATATCTCAGTATTTCGTCTAGGGGTTTATTTTGCCAACAAATCAAGTGTTGCTGAATCATTAAACTAATATCCGGTCTCAGTCCCAGGACGAACTTGGACACAAATTGCCCTATGTCTTTTGGATCCATTACATCCAGACCACTATACTGTTTAAACGCCTTCAGCAATCTCTCGTAATATTCGTGGACTGTCTCTTTGGGTTCCTGTCTAGTTCGGTCTATTCTGACCCAATCTATGTCTTGCATTGGCACTTTCTCTTTCAGCCAAGTCATCACTCTCTCGAATTTTGCCATCACAATCTCGGACGGCCCATTAGTCTTAGCATCTCTCTCCGGCTCCGTTGTGGGCCACTCAGCGCTAACCTTGCATGCTGTCCACAGATCTCCTGGTACTACAATGTCAAACAGCGTGTTCAGATCTATCCATAGGACCTTTGAGATTTTTACAAATCTCTCAACTTGCTTGTACCACTCCACTGGGTTTTCCCGCAATTTGGGGAAGGAGGTGGTAAAAGCAGCTAAATCTCCCCTACTCCAAGGGACATGCACATAATTCCCATTTGCGACTTCACGCAAAGGGTATGCTCCTATTCCCTGCAGCCTTCCTGGTGTCGTACCAAGCGTGCTTCTCCTGACGGTCCCTTTCTTGGACCACCTCTCTTCCCACTTATCTAGTGCCCTCCATGTCCTTATTCCAGTGATCAGTTCCCTTATGTGCGTTTTCAGCCCGATCGTTCTCCTCTCATCTAGGTCTCGATCTGTGTAATGTAGCCTGTGGTTACCCTGTAATGCTTTGGTTCTTGACAGGTCCACCATATATTTGCCTGCTAGTTCGACTAACTTCTCATGGATTGCTCTCGCCTTTCGAGTGATGTCCTTTGCCATATACAGTATTTCATCCTGCTCATACATTTCCATTCTCTCTAAAGGCAGGGTACCATCTACCATGTCATCCAGGTCTGACCTTAAGCTGGCGACATCGAGTCTCTTGGCTTTTATCTCAGCTCGCAATATGTCTTTCGAAGGGGGCTCACTGGTCTCCCTACCATCCCAACTCCGAGCTCTACGTTTGGGCTCGGGAGAGTTAATGAGTGCTCTCCCTTGCTCCCATCTCTCCAGGTCCCATGCTCGGCCATCCGATCTTGGAAGGTGATGGAACACGGGCCTGTTACCCCCATTCTTGCTCTGCCCACTCTCTCCTTCTTCTCTCCTTTCACCGTACGCCTCTCTGTTATTTTCCCTCTGGTCGCTACTCTCCCTTTGCCTAGTATCGCTCAGTATCCGATACGATCCTTCCTGGTTCCCCATATTCCCTGGGCTGCGCTCGTGTCCGTCATCACAGGGACTATGGTGCGACCTCTCACAACTCCCATTCAGTTCTCTGGTGCCGGGCACACAGTGGGTACACTTAAAGCTGTTTCTGTACTCTTGCGTTCTCCTCTCCCCTTCACTGAGTGTTGGGCGCGCCACCCCTCCACTCCCGGGGCCCCCGTTTTCCAGGTCCGTTCTATCTCCACTCCGGGCCCAATGGGTGACTCCCCTACTATCTCTCTCTCTCCAGTCCCACTCCGGGCTGCTCTCCCCAGCCCCGCAGTGAGTCCGAGCTCTGCTGTCCTGACTTTCCCTTTCAGCTTCCGCAGCTATGATGCTCTTGTGAGCCTCCACTGCCTCATCCCACTTCTTCATGTACTCATTTAGCTCTTGAAAGGATTTTCGTCCAGATCCCCTCATATCCACTGGCCATCTAGGGCCCCCAGGATCCCCTCCTGGATCCCCTGCTGTGTGCACCGGGGTGCTCCACTCTCTTGGTATCGGCATCTGACTTGGGAAATTGATCGTATCGTTCCTCCTTGCCGTCTCTGCTCTTTCTCCGTCCTTCCGTACCCGTTCTTCCCCTCTTGCTCTCTCTTGGTCATATATCGATATTATAGGACCTATGGTAACAGGTACCTGTAGTGCATCTGGTAATGCGTAGGATGTGGCGCACTCCGTTTCCGGCGCTCTTTGTACCACAAACCTCCCGACTACCTGTTGCACCTGACTAGGCTGGGACAGCTCTTTCTTTGCCTCAGGATCCCACTCTGAACTGGGAAGCGGTCCATGCTCTCCTGCATTGCCCCCCTTTTCTCTTTCACTATGCTCGACCTCTCCCCCTGCTCTATTATACGGGGGTGGCCTGTCTGTCAATAATCTGTTTATCAGGCTGTCCTCTGTTTCGCTCTCGTCATCTTCTTCTAGGGGGCTTTTATTTCCGGGCACCTCTAACACTGGGTACAGTTTATTGACTTCCATGTTATGCACTCTCCATCTTTTAGCATCCGCATCCCATCTGGCATCCTGCACTGCCCTTACCGATCGTTTCACCCTTTCTTGTCGTCTGTTCATATTCTTTACATGCGCTGCCCTAATCCATGCATCAAGGGCTTCAAACTGGGTCGGTCTAGGCAAGGGTCTCATTGAGGTCATGACTGATTTTAATCGATGTAACACCTCTAATCTGAACGTCCCGTACTTCGGGAACGTCAGTTCCTCATTTCCTTCCGTAATCTTACTCCACTCTGTTATCCAAAGGATCGTATGCAGCCCAACATTCACTGCCATGTAACGAGCCGGCGTACCCTCCGGCGGGGCTTCTTCCCCTTCATCCGATCCCCGCTTCTCTTTTTTAAACGCCGCTCTCAGCCATTTAAAACACTTCATAATTATACGCACAATATCCAGCCTCGCTACTCTGTTTACTTCCTGATGACAATCCACCAATCCTAGCGCGGCTTTGCTAACTTGGCCTATCGCAGCGCGGTCTTTCTCCGGTCGGCCAATCCCAGCTCGACACTTTCTGACGTCTTTGCTAGCTGGCCTATCACAGCGCGGTCTTTCTCCGGTCGGCCAATCACAGCGCGACACTTTCTGACGTCACTTTTCTCCGCTTCGCAGCAGCACCCCTCCTTTCTCAACTCGTCTCCCGGTCATGCATGCGTCCCATTCATACACCGAAAAATGACTACTTCCGACCAAGCGGTCACTTCCCTCGACTGTACGTCCACAGTCTATATGTAATTGTCAACACAACTGACGAAATGTCTATCGTCTCTCTGATAGGTTGCTTACACACACAGTAACCTCCGACCAGCGTCCGTTACTCACGCACTCACTCTTACGTTCCCCCTATCTCGGTCTTTCGGGTGATCAATGGTACCTCATGACCCCCTTCACACTAGTTGACAATTACTCTGGGTGTCCGATACACCCGAACCACTTAAGCTCTCCTTGAACTTAAGATTTCCACCGGTTGCGCGCGCTCACAACCTGTTCCACAGTCACTCTACAGACATTCAACTCCGCCAGACATTACAACATAGATACAATACAAAAACACCGCAATCTAACACGCATGACCCTTTATACTCACTCTCGACCGATACTGCTGCTTTTTCTGTCTCACGTCATCCGGATCTTCTTCGGCGGGCGGTTCTTCCGATCATCGATCTCTAGGGGCCTTGGGGTAAGCTAACCTGGCCTAGGTCACCGTCCTCAAGAAGGCAACCATCCTCTATAGCTACCAACTGGAAGGGCGAGATTTTGATCGAAACCTAATCACTATTGACCTAAACCTCGATCTGGTCGACTGAACCTTTGTTGCCTGTCATTGAGGGAAGAAAGTGCATCTCTTACCAAGCTAGTTCACCCAATAAAGGACCCCGCTCTAAAAGATCACAAACAACTTCTAGCTTTCAAAGTTTATTGTAAGGTTAGGATAAGCTGCAAATACAGGCATCTCAGAATGAGATTCACGAGATACACAGGTCCAACTACATACATGTGCTCTCTGAAAGCCCTCAGACGAGCAACGGAAATTACCAACACAAGTTCTAAGAATAATAAAGCTATCAGCATTGACGCATATTGAGATCTCTCCTTCATTTAAGTTGGAGGAAAACACACAGGTTAGGCTGTCCCTACCCTGCTCTAGATGGTATCCCTACTTAACCAAGTCTCAACCTAACAAAAGGTGTCAGCAGTGAATGACCCCCAAGGGAAGTCACTCACTCTTAGTCTCTTGGTGAAAACCTATAGTTCTCCAGTCATGACCCCTCTCTGCCTACCCATCCGCTCTCTAAAGGGTCCTCAGGCATCTGCTCTAACTCCACCCAGGGGTGCTGTCCCTAATACAAAACAGTCAACAACATTTGAGACGCCCCTCATGAGACGCCCCTCACGTGGTGTAGCTTCTGGCTTTTTCCATGCTGCTTTGTATTGGGCCTCATACGTTGGAGTTGACCTTGCTTCTCAGACTCTTCTCCGGCCCGCTGATACCCCTTAAAACATTCCGGAACCCTCCTCCATGTCTGGGCCGTCTTCTGAACAGACCTCTATTCATACTATTTATAATTGGATCCCCCCTTTTCTCTTGCAGACAGACATCTGCAGCCAAGATCCCAACTCTCATAGACTTCCAAAAAGTTTCGCAACATTTCCCGGCCCAGACCAGTACGTGTAAATCAATGTTAAAACATTTCAGGCCTACAGCATTTCTCATAATAATTATAGCATTCAACTTCTTCATTGATTAAAGCATGTTAATACTCTTATTCTATTATTCAGTAAACACATCTATAAATCATGGCCCATTAATGCAATGACCAAAACATTAGTACAATCTATGTCGTGGAAAGAAACACCTTCCCCTTCCCTTCTAGCTCTGGCCCTGAGGCCTACCACATTCTACGTTTAACCACATGCCATCTTACATTTTAACAGCTACACGACATGGATTCAGGAATAATCACATCTAATAAAATCATATAGTGTCACACATTTCTGTATTTGTTCCACTTCTACTTAAATCTCTACATTAGCTATACATTCAGAATATAATTGCAGATACTACTAGCACTCATGGCATTTCTCCTCATGATTTGTGCTTACTACGAGTAAGTGTGATGCACTCATACATTTAGGTCAGTTTGCGCTCTCTCATAAGTCTGAGGGCACCTGCCCTGTCCTGAGTCTCTTTAAAAAGCACACTGCCACACACTTCATAAGCTCCTTGCTCTCACTGTGCAATGACTACTCTGACTGGTGGAAACTTCCAGAACCTGTCTGCAGCCAGGGATCATAACAGACACTTAGCAACCCAGCCTTCGGTAGTAGCCAGGCTTTATTTTACCACCTGCATCCCTACTGACACACAAACCCACTAAGTGTAACAAATTAAATCCGCGGCATTGATTATAAATGTTTACGTTAATGCCTGTGTTTTCGTGTACTGGCAGCGGCCTCGCCATGATTTACTAGCACAAACGGTTAATCCCAGCTGGAAAGTCGGAACGTGTACTGTGGACAATGATCCATGCAGCATATTTGCAAACTGTTATGAGCTTGGATGATACCTTTGAGTTATTTTTTTCGCAGAGTTCTTATTTTGTTACTTGTGGAAATTGTACTTGGTATACATGGGTTTAAAACCACAGTGGGGCTGAATTCCTTGATGTCCAGGAGTTTTCAAGCAACAAAACAATATGTTGGAATAATCCTAGCGAATAATGTTTCATTTGGCCAAGATCAGCATTTAGTTTAGTAGCAGTTTTCACTCATTAAAAAGTAGCGCAGAGGGTTAATCTGCTGGTTCACACTGATCTTTGAAGGCACGCATTTATGGGCCGTATTAAACTGAAAAAAATGATGGCAGGTTGCAACAAGTTTCAAAAGCCCTTTTTACATGTCTGTTTGTGTACATAGAAACTGGACACACAAAATGTCAACCCTGATTGAAAAGGAGAATGTTTACATTCCGTAGATGTTACTTCCAGCTTCATAAATTCAGCAAGCTTGCACATTTATAATCCCCAGTCTTATATGAGTGTTTCCTCGGTAGAATTGAAATGCATGTATAGGGGATTCATCAAATGTTGACACACATACAACACTTGAGCTTTTTACTTGGACTTAATGGTACCAGGCCCGGACTGACCTTTAAAGGCAACGTAGAAATTGCCACTGGTCCTGTGGTGTACTTATTATGATATTTGTCTGCCTTTTAAAATATATGTAATTATGTTTTTCAAAGTTTGCCATGTTTTAGAAGTTGTATGTGTGTTTGCGGACTCTCCTCTTGTCCTGATGTTATAAACCTGCAAATTATTGCTAAAAAAGGAGCATACATTACTCTTTCTCATGTAACCTCAAAATGGCATGAGAGATGTTCATGAAGTTTTTTTAGGTCTCGCCTACGCAGCACGCAAGAGCTACTTTGGGTGACCCTATGGAATCGCTCCGTACTTTCTTGGAAACTCGTCCATGTACTGCACTGTTTCCCATGAGTACTTGTGCATGTACCGCGTTTACCTTGCGGGAGCGAGCAGTGGCGCCATTTGTTTATAATTATAGCGTTTTCAAAACAGATGGCGCCGCTGCTCGCTCCCACAAGGTAAACGCTGTGCGAGTCTCGCCCCCGTCTGAAACTTGCACTGTCCCCCGCCTGCCTCCTTCCTCCCAGCTCTCACATTAGCCTCCCTTCGTCCCGTTTCCATCCTCGCCTCCTACTCTTCCCTCAAGTCCTTGTCCTTTTCTCGCTGGTGGTATCCAGCTCGGGCCCTTACCTGCCTTCCGCCCTGTTTCACCTCCTGCCTTAGTTCCTGCTAGGACCGGTGCAGCCTGTGGGGGCATCTCCCTCCCCCTGCCTCGCCGCTGGCTGCATTCAGCGCTCTTACCTCTGCAGAAACCCGCCTGCTCTGCAGTCAGGTTCGCAGCCCTGCCATGGAAGAGGGGGAGACCGACGAGGAAGAAGGATGTGTGAGCTCCCCCAGGGCGTGGGTAGGTAACGGCCCGGTGCACCCATCGCACGGGCCCCCTCTCTGTACCCTTTACCTTCAGCACCCCTCCCTACCCGGGGCACCTCTTCACCCCGTCCACCCTGTTACCCACGCTTAGGTAGCGGACCCTCCTCCCCTGGGGTGCACATTGATGACTTTTCCGTACCCCACTATCGCTCTCTCAAAAAGGGAGGATATTGGTTTAATAATCACTGCTCATTTCATCCTCTTTTAACGTTTCCCCTCCACTCATACAAATGCATCAGGGCCAGCGCCTTCATCGTAAAAATAGAGATTTGTGTTGTTTTATTTGTGTTGAACCGTTAGCCGCAGAGTGACGCATTTCCGGTCAGTTGTCAGTTATCGAGGTCATCCCATCCGCGGCGGCCCTGCTTTCTATTTTTAAATGATTCATTGGTATGTGCAGGCATCAGCGAAAACCTCACGGAATGCTGTGTGATTACATTTGAAACTCAAAAAATCTGAAAGGTTGGGAACACAGCTAATAGGGCGAATATCCCTGTCTAGTCCAGGAATCAGATGCTGTAGCTGCTTTCCCTTCAGTACCCTTGAACTTGTTTGAGTCAGTAGGAATTCTTTATAATGCTTGTGTCCTGAGGTCCTTAGGGACCTTGAAACAACAACAACGGAAAATCCAAGGTATAGGGCAATAGTGACCGCACTTATCTGTAATTTAGTCTTATGTATTCATAGGATCTGGGTGCCAAGGACCTGAAGCCACATACCC
This sequence comes from Lissotriton helveticus, assembly GCF_964261635.1. NCBI lineage: Eukaryota > Metazoa > Chordata > Amphibia > Caudata > Salamandridae > Lissotriton > Lissotriton helveticus. Next base: position 67,522,358 of record NC_136064.1, read on the forward strand.
CTAAGCTTCCAAAGGTATATACCCACAATTTACAATACAACACAATGGCCCAGCACTCTCCACAGAAAGCAGTAGTAAAAAATTACATTTTTAGAATCCGTTCAGTAGGGCTTTAAAAGTTCTTTTATTCCTTTTCTTCATACAAAACGTAGCCAACTCGTTTCGTCCAAAAGGACTTCATCAGGGCTCCAAACAAATATACAGAAAAATACATATTATATAAACTGCTATTTACAAGTTTTAAAAACACGCACTAATAAACAATAATCACAAGTGCATTCAGTGTCTTCTATACAGAGTTAGTTAAAATCAACATATTCTCTCCAAGTATATCGACCTAATTCACCTACTAACGAATTTGATCACATTATTTCCTTAAATGATGGAAAAAAGAACCTTTTCTTGAATGTAAATGAGGGAAAAAGACTAACCTTATCTAGATATATTGAGGCTTATTCCTGAACAAACACTTTTATATTGGGGGTGACCTTTCATACGGAAGAGCTACTCCTATTTATATTTAAACATTCACTTTCTTACCAAGAAGTGGTGAGTTTGACTATGCTGGTTATTCCTTCAATCTCCACTTATGATAATAAAAAGTTCATTGATGACAGCACCTTATAATCAATATAGGTAAACATAAAGCACATAGTTAATATTCTATAATCTATATACTATTGGTGATTTTATAACCAATTATTCCTATGTACCTTTAAGTTTCCATTTATATTTTCTCCTATGTTGATAGTCAGTTTGTACAAGATGATTATTTGGTTCTTGGAATACGTTATCCAATGATCCAGTTAGTACCCGGGTATAGCCACCTAATACAGGAAAAATATTCCCCATTATTTATTAAATCGTTTTAACCTGTAAGATAGTTCTAATTAACTTAATTTAACACCCAACATACCTCACTATTTTTTATTGATTCTCCTCCATATATTTGCTTCAGGTATTTACAAGGAAGAAAGTTTTCGGAATAAATGTAAATTTCACGTCCAGTCTCTGTGGCATATAGGATCCCCCTTAATATAAGGCAAAGCAGTAAATTAACATAAATCAAAAAAAATTCCCTTGTTGAATGGTTTAGTACTTATAGGCAAACATCTTATGTATATTTTACTAGGCTCCATAAAGAGGAGAGACTGGGTAATGTTAGAAAAAACAATAGTGTTTAGACATAATGTGCACATTATAACGGAGCAGCGCTCCATTAATAAGTCGAAAAAATGAGTATTGCACAATTAAATAACCATGAGAGAGAGGCAGAGGCAATGTTAGAACCATATACTGAAAAAAACACATAATACTCAGCAGCATCGTGCTTCACCGCATACGTTTTGAAAGTTTTAAAGGGGTCGCGTAGATTACAAACGGATCAATAGGCCGCCCGTGAACAATTCGATGTGCCAAAGATCCTGCACTTAAATGAGGAGCCCCCAGAGTGTACACCCACCTCCGATATGGCGTATTATAACAAAGCGGCACTTCGTTAAGAAGGAGTATCACAGATATTTGGTTAAAGTAGCAAAAGGACGAGGCAAGGGCAATTTGATAACGAACATAGTAATTTACCGCATATTTTTAAAAACACAATAAGTCTCCCATGGAAAAATAAAGGAGCCAAAAGATCCCGCACTTCAGTAAAGAACCCTCGGAGTAACCACTTACTTCGATAAAGCGCCGTCACCTCGCGCCGCGACGCCGTTTGCAAAAACCTGTTATGCAGCACATTATCCTTGGTGCAACAACATCAACTGTTGCATGGTTAAACACTTATAATGTCCCAAAGGCGAGACCTATTGGCTATGCCAATGCTTGTTTTATGTTCCCTTTGAACTGCAAACATGGCACATTCCTTGTTACAGAATCAGGGGTTAAGAGGATCACTCTCCCCCAGTGTGTTTGGCTAATTTTAGCTACATACTAAAAATAGTTACCTTTTCAGACAGTTGTGTAATTCCTACAGGGAACAAAAGCTCAGACGGGCATAACCATTCTAGAAGCTAACCCACTTAGAGGTTAAAAGTTATACTCAATTTCACCCTTTATCTGGTAAGGCCCCTCCCACCCCCAACCCCTAAAAGTGCTGAACTCTGTTTTTTTAGGTCGACCCTATGCAGTGCATGCCCTGTCTGGAAACTGGTAGCACAATCAGTGCCAAAGCTTGTGGTATGTCAAGTGTCCAGAAGTTTAGTAGTGCATGTTCTTTATCTTTTCTCCTCCAATCTCCAATTCTGGAAGGCCTACATAAACCTTACAACCATCCCCTGGTCAGTGAGAAAAGTGATATTTTTCAATTCTAACAATTTTGAATGAGTCAACAGGCAATTCTGTTTGTTGTGTATGGTATATAGATAAGCAATATAGCTGTGAAATGTATTAAATCATTACATCAACAAGTGTAATGTTTTGTGTTTTCCTAATTGCTGAAAACGGTGGCTTTGCTAACTAGACCTTCTAATATCACTCCAGCCCTTTCTGAAAGCTTGTAATCCGTCAAATAAATGTCTAAATGCTTTTATCTGCAATATCCCCTGTGCAAAGACTGACAATACCGCCATTAAAGTCAAACAGGTTCGGTCAGTCATCGTCATGGCATTCTGGTGCGACAGGGTAACATTGTGTGTGCTAGCGGCTTAGAAGCACAACCTCCTCATGAATTATGTTTTCATTATTCCTCTAGAAAGAGACCTCAAGAGGAAAGGATATGTCCACCCCTTAAGATAACCGTTAAGCAGTACTATTAATACAATATATTTCTATATATAGATATATATAATTAATAGCTTACACAGGCTGTTTCTAAACACTGTAATAAAGAGGTGTTAATGATACTTATCAGATGTGTTCATGTTACCTTTAACTTCAATCACCACTATTTCACTGTCTACCACTCTTTTCCACAACACATAATTCCATTTCACATACATTAAACAACACATACTTTAAATGCACATTAATTCCCACTAAACATCACATAAGTCCACAACACACTACATACATACCACCCACAACAAGGCATTCCAGATAATAACACATAATTCCAATAACACACACTCAATTCCACACCACACAAACAAATTCAAATACATACCACATAATAACACACAACAAAAATCCTGTCCACAAAATTGCAATCAAGGCAATATGTATAAATACTCACCTTACATCCACTATATAACACATACCAACGCTCAACATAAAAACACTCAACATTATACCACTCTACATATTTCCACACACTACCACATATTTCTATATCACACAATTAAATTACACACAAATTAAAAACCACATACACTCCACAAAACACAATACACTACGCACCACATATTTTTACAAACCACCACATATCTCCTCTAAACACCACATACATTTACACCACAGTACACAATTAATAATTCAGCGTACAAAAACAGTACGTAATTCAACTACACTACACTTTACAAAACACAATACCACTCCGCATAAGTCTACTATATAACACACATTCACGCTACATTCCACTACTCACTCCGCACAATACACTCGATACAATAACACATAATTACACTAAAAATTCTCCCACTTGTTGCCACACATTTCCACACCTCACAATTCAACTCAACACAATTCCATTCTACATCACATACATACCACAACCCATACTTTCTCTTCACAACACACATTTCCATTAAACACAAGTCCACTCACCACTCTTTCCCTAGTTGCCAAACAATACCACATAACACTCCACATAAATTCACTTCATGCCATAACCCATAATTACAATCAATATACTTTCATTCGGTGCCACGCATTTTCACACCACACAATTCAACTCCACACAATTCAATTCTACCCAACATACACTCCACACACATACTTTCGCTTCACAACACAGTTATCCACCAAGCACAACATAATTCCACTACATATAACTCCAATCACCACTTTTTCACCCCCTTTAACTACATCTAGTTGCTGCTTTCCATGCTCGCAGGCACGCTTTACCACTCTTTCCAGCTACACCACCTTCATCTTTCCCAGATCATTGTTATTTTGACAGCCTTACAATATCTGTGCAAGGCAAAAGGGTCCCCTGTGTGTATCACCCCGGAGAGGTTTACGTTCCATTCATAAGTACACATGCCACAAAAAAGTACCCATTTCCACAATAATTTTGTTCTACTTTATAACAGAATAGAGTATACCAATATTGTTCCCCCTGTTTGCAAACATTTGTATGTCAAGCCTACGCAGCGCATGTGCTGGAAGCATGCTGTGTTCGATATGTGGACTTTATTTCCAACCCTCGCTGGCGATTCATGAAAATGTGTGTCCCTCGTAAAAGCTTGGTTTTGTTTGGTTTATGACCTTTATTTGCCACACATTTTCAGATCTCGCTCTTCCCTGGAGTATTATTAGCCTATTACATATACCCATTCTTTAAAGGCTTTTTACCTTTGTGTTTGCACACTATTTTATTCTTCTTCAGGCTGCTGCATTTTGTAAAACAATTTCCTTTTTGGTCACATTCTAAGTCCTCTAAACAGTGCTGCAGCTGCTTCTCTGGTCCATTTGGTAATTCCTCATTGTAAGTCTTCTAGAGTGTACTGCAGCTGATTCTCTAGTCCCAGTGGTAATTCCTGATTCTGAGTGCTATAGGCAGTGCTGCAGCTATATCTCTTTTCCTAATAGTAATTCCTCATTCTTAGTCCTCTAGGCTCCTCTAGAAAAAAAAACCAATATCATTTACAAAGCCAATAGCTCTAACTTTCACAAATGAGACCGATTGCATTGCAAATGCTTGTTTAGCCGTGTCACCCATCTAACAGGCACACCTGATCACTTCTTACAAAAACAATTCACTTCCCCTTTCAAATCCATTCCCTTCATTCTATCCCGACTCTAAACCCTGCTAAACCCATAAGGAATTAAGAGCACAAACCTAACACAACTAATGCACAAAGAACAGAAAAACTAGCTACTAACCTCTAATCATGAGTTTTGGAGTAGCATGCTACTCACCACAAAGCGCTTCAACGCCTCGACACGGGTAGTAAGCGTTATATAAATATAATTTACAATTAGTTTGGTCAGGATTTCCACCTTACTGCCACATAGACAGTCTTAATTACAACTAAATATACTTGCCTTCCAGCAAAGGGTATTACTGAACAATTGAAACCAATACTCTGCGTGTCCTGGAACTCGTATGCATCATGTAGAGATGGAACTTGCTAACTTGTGTGCCAAGATCTATTTTGCAGTCACTGGCAATCTTTAACCTAGTTACCCCCGGTCCCAGAAACTCGCCATCATTGCAGGCTGTCCTCCATTCATCAATGTTTTCCTTTTGTGCTCCGTTCCTCCATGTCTTTTCCAAACTGTGGTTTCAGCTTCCTGGGCATTCCTTCTACCCTTCATTTGGAACAGTTTCCTGCACTGTCCCATCGGATTACTTTATCTCGTATACTACCTCCCACCATGTCCATCACCAAATTTAAAATAAGCATGCCTTGTGGTTCGGACACAGAATCTTACCGTGTAAATCTCTAATATATTTCTGTTACATTTGTTCAAACATCTTCAGCTGACAATACTTCCAGCAGCTAAAGGCAGCACGAGATGAGGTGGGGAGGGGGGCGGTCGAGAGGGGGAGGTGTCCTCGCTCTCACTCGTTTCAGATGATGTATGGTGTATTTGAAGCCGTCAATTTGCCATCTCCTGAGTTTGCATCCTGTGATAAATTAAGAGCGATCGGGCCGGCAGCAGACTCATTTGCAGATATTGCAAATCTACAGAAAAATCCCTCCAGGAAGGAGGAGCTGTCACTCATAGCCCATAGCAGCTGCCACCCGATCTGGCTTTATTAAAGCGCCACGACCCCTCCTCCAGGCACCCGACGCGGTGACAACCTCTGGGGATGCGTCTGTCTCCCCCAATTCCGAAGACGCTTTTTCGGTTGTTTGTCTTCGCACATCTCTGTCATCTTTCAGAATTGATGTTGTTTACTCTGGTATATTTCCATGGTCTGATGTGCACCGTTATCTTGTTGAGAGGTATGCAAAACCCAGGCTTTTGCTTCGATTTTAATTTAACTGCACGTTGAAGAACAGTAGATTCCTAAAAGTAAACAAAGGGGCTTACAAATGTTTCTCAGTTGACAGTTTCTCTAAAAGGTAAAACTAGTTTGAAAATAAAATCTGAAAACGAGCACCGACAAAACCAATCATTGTGTCTTTTGTTTAGTGAAAGGTTTTTGATGACTCCTTGGGGTGGGGCTGATGGACGTTGTATGTCCAGGCCTGGGGCTGTTGTAGATATTAGCTTTCATCTTTCAAAATTTAGCTCATCCCCTGATAGCAGAGATGAAGACACACCCTTTGTGGCTAACCCTTTCCAACTCATCCTTCCATTACAATGTTTTAAGCTCACTAGATGAACAATGATCACAAATGAGCACCACTTGAGAACTATGAATGATGTGTTTCAGTGCTGTCCAGCTCCCTCCTGAAAGACCTTCCTCTGCACATGTCAGACATTGAAGGCCCTGCCGGCCATTCAGGTACCTGAAAACTTCCTCCGCAACATATCGGTCACCCAGGCCCCCGAGCTAGCCACATAGAAGGCTTTCCGATGCCCAAGAATGGACCATTTATTACACAGCCATTCCCCATCCAGGCTTCTCCACTGTGTGGTGTTGACTTTCACCTATTGGATTCGCAAATGTTATATGTTATTGGGACGCGCTGGTCCATCACCCTCATCGGTATGCCCTGGTCCATCCCCCTCAATGGGACGCACTGGTTCATCCCCCTCATTGGGACGCACTGGTCCATCCCCCTCATTGGGACGCGCTAGTCCATCCCCCTCATTGGGACGCGTTGGTCCATCCCCCTCATTGGGACGCGTTGGTCCATCCCCCTCATTGGGACGCGTTGGTCCATCCCCCTCATTGGGACGCGTTGGTCCATCCCCCTCATTGGGACGCGTTGGTCCATCCCACTCATTGGGACGCGCTGGTCCATCCCCCTCATTGGGACGTGCTGGTCCATCCCTCTCTTTGGGACGGGCTAGTCCATCCCCCTCATTGGGACGCGTTGGTCCATCCCCCTCATTGGAACGTGTTGGTCCATCCCCCTCATTGAGACGCGTTGGTCTTTCCCCCTCATTGGGACGCGTTGGTCCATCCCACTCATTGGGACGCGCTGGTCCATCCCCTCATTGGGACGCGTTGGTCCATCCCCCTCATTGGGACGCGTTGGTCCATCCCCCTCATTGGGACGCGTTGGTCCATCCCACTCATTGGGACGCGCTGGTCCATCCCCTCATTGGGATGCGCTGGTCCATCCCCCTCATTGGGACGCGTTGGTCCATCCCACTCATTGGGACGCGCTGGTCCATCCCCTCATTGGGACGCGCTGGTCCATCCCCCTCATTGGGACGCGCTGATCCATCCCCTCATTGGGGCGCGCTGCTCCAGCCCCTTCATTGGGGCTCGCTGATCCATCCCCTCATTAGGGCGCGCTGCTCCAGCCCCTTCATTGGGGCGCACTGGTTCATCCCCCTCATTGGGGCCCGCTGATCCATTCCCCTTATTGGACGCACTGGTCCATCCCCGTCATTGGGGTACGCTGGTCCATCCCCTCATTGGGACACACAGGTCCATCCCCTTATTGGGGCGCACTTGTCCATCCCCCTCATTGGGATGCGCTGATCCATTCCCCTTCATGTGCTCTACTAGGACAGCCGGAGATTTGAGTGTGTTACAAAAAAAGTAACAAAATAAACAAACATGTCCGTGAGGCAGTGAGGGCTCTTGTGGTGTTCGCGTCTAAGACCTTCTGCTACCGTAACTGGTGCCTTTGATGGACCTGTGACGAGTGGGAGGTGGAATGTTGCTGGGAAGGACTCGGGCTGGAGTCGCCCCTGAAGAAGGTGAAGAAAAACTGCAGATGACGGAAGAATACGGAAAAAGGTTAAGCCGAGTGGGAAAGAGTGAACTGGAATAAAAGCATCACCCAAAGGTTGGGTGTGATCATAATAATTTATATGATGTACCTATAAAGAGCCATAAAAAAAATTTGTTGTGATCAGTAATGAAAAACTCACAAGTTGTGACCCCAAGGCTGTGGTCTATAGGTATTTTAGTGTAAAATACAAAATTGTTGATGTTAAAAAGGTAAAATTGTCTACCTCTGCCCTCTCAGCACAATGTATCTTCTCCCTCAACCATAAGTCTAGCTTATTCCCAATAGTTTAACTCTTACCCACCCCAATCCTAGCACCATTGCTTATTCTATCCCTGAGCCTCACCCTAGTGATTTCCCTCTTCTAATCCCATGCTGTTTCCTAACCCTAAACCCAATCCAGACCTAAACATTAACTCCATCAACCCTACCCGTTAACTGCAAGCCGTACCATAGCCACAGCTATGGTACGGCCCAGAGATCTTCAAACTGGTACCCTGGTCCAGAGGTCTTCAAACTGGGGGGTGCCTCCCCTGGGGAGGTCCTAATTGATCCAAGGGGGGCGGCAGGCTCTGACCAAGGGAAGCATCATGCTGATAAAAGTACTTTTTTTGATGTAAGACAAATGAGTATTAGTGAGCCACTCTATAATGGACCATCAGAAACACCGTTCGTCATTTATATAGTGGCTGGGAGTAGATGTCAAAAGAGAAGGGACTCCAAAAGTTCCATAAACTTTTTTTTTAATATGTACGGGAGGGGCTGCTTTAAAAAGGTTGAAGACCACTGCCCTAGCCTTCAACCATATTTCCTTAAAACAAAGTTTGCTGTTATTTTTTCTTTTTAATATGTAAAGTATATATATATATATATATATATATATTATAAACACTAATTTTAGGTCTACAATAACTACCTTTTTGATAGCAATTTTGTTCCATAACTGTTTCCCGCTGCCTGTTTTTTTTTTTTTTTACTGCAAACCGATTATGGAGTGAGGGGGAAAGAGTGACCTCACAGTAAGAGGAGCAGGAGGGGGAAACCTCACTTGAGATCCGTGGAGAAAGGGGTATGGAAAGAATTTATATCATATAGGCAGGAAAGGTGGGCGGTGCTGCGTACCGGCAGGACCCGGCCCACTTAAAGCCTTGCATATAGGCAACAAAGGTGGGCGGTGCTAAAGAACTGAGAGGTTCCTTTTCGATGACCACTCTCCTTGTGTGTAGCAAGATTATAGTAAAGCCTGAAGTTTAGTTGCATTCCTTCAAACCGTCATAGAACAAGCATTTATACTGCCACTCTCTGTGGCTTTTGTGTAATGAAAAGACAAACAGAACAAATAAGGAAAGATCTTGGAGTGCGTAAATAATACAAAAAAGCTTCTTTAAGTGAAAAAAGATTGTTGAATCGAGAAGAAGAAATATCACCAGTAGAGGTGGGACTCGCTTTACCACTGGATGCACGGCTCTAAGACCTCACCTGAAGAATTGTGTCTTACTTGAGGAGCTACCTTGGGTTGTAATACCCAGGCATGGAATCCTCATCTAGATTGTGGTCCAGTCCAGGACACTTCAGCTGCAGCACTGTTTCTAGTTCTAATTCAGTTCTGGAGCCAACCTCTGGTGTGGTGTCCAATTCTGGAGGCTCGATCTTGTGTGTTGTTTGGTTCTAAAACACTCATTTGGTCACACCCAGGACAGCACATGCGCTGTCTGTGGTGAGACATATTGGTTGTTTATAGTGGGTGGTTTAAAGCCCACCCATTGCATAGGTTTGGTTGGCTTGATTGCCTCTCTAATGTACTTGTTTTCTTTTTTGAGTTATATAAAACTTTATTGCTTATGGTTATTTAAAACCTTCACAATATAAAACAGCAGGTACAATTAAAAATGGCCAAATTCTTGCAAGTTTCAAAGAAGTAGAATTCAAGGATTTTAAAACAATTACATACTTTGGATAATAAAAGGCGCATACTACAGTTACCACTATAGTCGACTACTTAGGGGATCCACTAGTTATATAGCTTATAAAACTACACACCGTCAGATTCTTACGGGTCAAACAAAAATCAGGCTCTTGTATTTTGAAAAACGGTATCAATCAATCAATCAAGCAATTTATATAGCGCGCTACTCACCCGGAGGGTCTCAAGGCACTTGGGGGAGGGGGGTCTGCTACTGCTCGAACAGCCAGGTCTTGAGTTTCTTCCTGAAGGAGAGGTGGTCTTGGGTCTGACAGAGGTGGATGGGTAGGGAGTTCCATGTCTTGGCTGCCAGGTAGGAGAATGTTCTTCCTCCCATGGTGGCTCTTCGGATGCGTGGAACGGCGGCGAGGGCGTGGCTGGTCGAACGAAGCTGGCGGGTGGGAGTGTAGAAGGTCAGGCGGTTGTTAAGGTACTTGGGGCCCAGGTCGTGAAGGGCCTTGTGTGCGTGGGTGAGGAGTCGGAACGTGATTCTCTTGTTGACGGGGAGCCAGTGCAGGTCTCTCAGGTGTCCGGAGATGTGGCTGTGACGGGGGATGTCCAGGATGAGTCGTGCAGAGGTGTTCTGGATGCGTTGGAGTCTCTTCTGTAGTTTGGCTGTGGTTCCGGTGTAGAGGGTGTTTCCGTAGTCCAGTCGGCTGGTGACGAGTGCCTGGGTGACCGTCTTCCTGGTGAGGTTCCGTGACGATTTGAACTCGTGTTTTTTAACATTGTCGCAAATACATAATTTTGGTATCAGTGAACCGCAAATGATCCATTTAGTATATCCTGGTGTTTTCGCTATGCTACGAGCAAGAGCACTCCTGTTACAAACACATTTCTGTTCTACCCATGGCATCCATCTTAGATTACGGCAGACATTTTGTATTCCTTGCCCTCACATAGTCAATGGACACGCAATGACCTCTTTCAATTAAGGACACATAGGCTTTAGCAGGCAATTCACCTTGCTAGTGACACGTGCACCTTAGGCAAGCAACGCTGTGGCAGCATGACTCAGCAAGAGCTGCCTCCCCAGCCTGAGGCCAGTCCTGCTATACTGGTTCTCGTGTCCGTTGGCCTGATCATGATTAGGCGGCCGAAGCTGGTAGCCTTGCCCATTTACGACCCACAAACATCTCTTATCCTACTGTTCTATCTTCTGCACCTGGCTCTGCTCCTTTCCTTCTGGGCCTTTATTAGGGGGAGGTAACGAAATTTACGATGAGGCGGTCCGGGTCTTGAATGAAAAGTTGACATGGGATTATGATGGAATAGTGGGAACCCCTCGTTCGTAATGTTTTGACATCAGACATTGTTGACGATTCCTGTGCAACGCCAAATATTTATTGTTTAAGATACAAAGGTTTTGGAATGTGCTAACATGTAAAGAATTTGCCTGAAGCCCAATATTCAGTATATAAGGAGCAACCCTCTTTGTACAAATTGAACAGGCTCCTAGATCTCATCTCTGAGCCCCACACTTTTCAACGTGTACATGGCCCCACTGGAGAAGAGGGTTAGCTCGTTCGGCGTGTCAGTCATCAATTACGCCGACGACACTCAGCTGGTCGTTACCCTTTCCCATCCTCACCACGCCCCTTCCGACCTCCACAGCTGCCTTTCCGAAGTCCACCGATGGATGAATCTCTCCTCCTTAAAATTGAACGGGTCCAAGACCGAGATCCTCCTGATGGGCCACAATGGGCCCTCTTTACCACCTCACCTCTGGCCCAGGTGCCTAGGGGACCCTCCCGCACCCAAGGAAGAGGTCAAGAGCCTTGGTGTATGGATCGAGAAAGACATGAGTTTCAAAACCCAGGCAAAGAGAACCGCAGGGACATGCTTTGGACTACTCAGAGCCTGCAGGAAGATCTTTCCCCTGCTCCCAGAGACCGCAAGGAGGCTCCTCATCCAGGGTCTAATCCTGGCAAGATTAGACTACTGTAACGCTATATACTTGGGAGCCCCTGAAGCCACCTTGAACTCACTGCAGAAAGTCCAAAATGCAGCAGCCCGTCTACTCACGGGCACACCTGGAAGATCCTCCGCCAGGCCAGCCCTTAAATCTCTCCACTGGCTCCCAGTCAGAGAAAGGGTCTTGTTCAAAGCCCTCTGTCTGGCCCATAAAACACTCAACAACAACGGTCCCCCTCTCCTGAAAGAACTTTTAATCCCATACAAAGCAGAGAGGGATCTCCGGTCCAATGCAGAAAACCTCATTACAGTCCCTAGAGCGAGAAAAGCCAAGACCGGTGGCCGTCGCTTCTCGGTTCACACGGCGAAACGATGGAACCAGCTACCCCGAAAACTTAGGACAGAACCGAACTATCTTCAGTTCAGAAAGACCTTAAAGACCTTCCTTTTCCCGCAAATATAATCCTACTAGTTGGCCAAAACCCCTGGAGAAGCAGTTTAGCGCTGGGATGCTCTTCGGAGTTACTACGCGCTTTACAAAACCATTAAATAAATAAATAAATAAATAAATAAATAGATACTGCCCATGTGTAGTTTCTGTGACTTCTGTGTCCCTGCAGTAATAAACCTTTGGTCTTTGACGCCACCATCGAGAAGCCCGTGTTTCTGTTTGTTTGTACACCGAGGCAGGTAGAACTCCGGGGTCTTCGGGTGTTATCCCTGACACCTCTGGACGGAACCAAAAAGTCCAGAACTCCAATTGGCGCCCAACGTGGGGCGACGTCATTCGGTACCGGTCCAAAAGCCTGAAGAGTTCGAGAAGCTTCGTGTGAAGATTCCAGAGGGAGGCGCCCCACTTCATCGATCCCGGCATATCGCAAAAGTGGCCCGACGTTCTCTTCCACGAGGGTTCCCGTTCGGATGGCTACAGTGGTCCGTTGCTTTGACCGTCGCCCTGTCTTGGACCCGAGGTGCAGTCCTTAGTACGGCGAGACGTGACGGGTTTCTCCTTGGTGACGTCTTCAGTGCCTCAGTTAAGTATTAAGTGGTTGCTAGTTGGTTACTTCGTAAGGGTTGCTCCTGTTTGGATAATCCCTTTTAGTTTTTGGTTTGGTTTGGTTTCGTAAGATTATCACTGGTTGTTCTGGTTAAGATTATCATTTGGTTTAGTTTGGGTATCGATACATTTGTTCGCTTTGGTAGGCCTAAGTTCTTGGTTCGAGTGCGCACCTTTTGTTTGTGTTTTGTCTGTTCTGTGTTCCGGATTATAAAATGGTAAGTCGGAAAAATTGTATGTTGTCTTGTTTTAGTTGCAACAGTGATTCCCAGTTGGAGGACTCGTGTTCGGTTCCTCCGATTGGAACTCCCCTTTATGATCTATATTGCAAATTCGGTGTGGGCCCTATCTCTTATAACGAGGTATGGATCCACTACACAGAGAAAGATGGTGTCCTTAGTTGGCCACTGCATGGTAGTTTTGAACCCCAAGTTCTTGATAATTTAGAAACGAAATTATTCAAGAAGAAAGCCCGGCCGGCAATGTTTGATTCTTTCCGTTATTGGTGAAAAGAATCTAAACAGAGAGAAATTTAAAAGTTGAAGAAAGAACAGAAAGAGCAAGAGTTGACTTTAGAACAGTCTGCTAAGCAGCTGCAACTCAACGAGTCTGAGAAGGCGATGGAGGTGGCCAATAGAGAGCGTAATTTAGCGATAGACAAGTGCTATCCTGCTTTGCCATCGAGTACAGCTAAGATAGTAGAGGACCCCGAAAAGGATCCCCTGTTGTCTTACTTGTTACGATCACCCCCACCGTATGCACAGGGTGCTACGGCTCCACCTATACCGAATGTTCAATTACCGGTTGCTGGACAACCTGGTGTTCCTGCTCCTCTGAATCAAGTTCCTGTACCTCCTATGGTCAATATTAATGTTCCTTCGACACCCCCTCTTCCAGGGTTGCCAGCTTCTTTACCTATACCTGTATCGCTCACACCTGCTAGTTCACAGGCTATTTTGCCCGCTACTCCTACTGTTCCTGTTCTATCTGTTCCAACTGCTACTCTATTTACTGCTTCTGCTAATATTATGACTCCGCTTTCTGTTCGTCGGAGAATCACTGATTCTGTCTCTAATATTTTATCTCCCTTCTATAAAACTCTGATTAAGACTCCTACCTCTGACTCTGTGCAGAGACGTAGTCAGCTTCCCAGTACTGAAGAACGAGGAATATTAGATTCCACTGCTCTTAGATGGGTTTCGAAAGTTGGAAGATATAATGTACAAGATGTATTAGATACATTTATGCAATGGAACGAACCGACACAACGATATGTGTTCGATTAAATGTGCTTCCTTCTACGTGAGGAATTGGAAGAGGATGACTCTGAATCAAATCTAGAAGAATTAATTAATGTTCAGAAAGAGTTTGCTGCAGGTATGATAGTTGGTCAAAATATAAAAGAAGCGATGGAACTAATTTTAAGTTATAGGAATGACCCATCCCTTCGTTCACCGAGGGAGTTAGAGAAACGTAGTACGAAACAAAGTCGTCAATACCCAATGAGGGAGGTTCCACCAATTTGGCGTGAAGCTGTGCAAGCTAATGTAAACCTTGGTATTGCAGCCGCTCCAGCCCAATTCCAGAGAGTATGGATACATATTCCATGGAAGCGAGCTGAAGTATTAGCAGTGAAACAGGCCTTGCCAGATCCGCGTAAAAATCCTGCAGGGTACTACAAAGAGTTGACTCAGACAGTTGAAGCTTGCGTATTGAATCTAGCGGACATAGATCTGCTATTTGGTAATGTAGTACCGCAACCAATTTGGGCTAAAATTCGGAAAGAGAATCATCCAGTTGCCCTAGGTGGTGATTGGGCAGCTATAATTGCGGCGGATGGTCAGCAAACAGGTGGTTCCAAACCTGAACCTTTAATTGCTAATTTGCCTGGTAGAATAATCGATTTAATGAAAACCCTAATGCCAGCATTACGCGTTAACTGGGACAAATTGTCCGCGTGCAAACAGAAGAAAGACGAAAGCGTCTCTGACTTTTTCACAAGATTCGAGGAGACTTTTGTGGATCATAGTGGTCAGGATATGAGCACAGAAGGAGGCCAGAGATTATTTGTTGATAAATTTGTGCACAATCTGTTGCCCGAACTTAGTGGTAAATTAAAGAATTCTGAAAGTGCGTGGGCTGTCTCTACGACTGCGCAAATACTTGCGACTGCCCAGTACTATGAAAATAGGGATAAAGAGGAGAAAGAAAAATCAGATAAAAAGACGAAAGATTTAAAAACTAAAGTTCTTTTACAGCAAGCATATCCGCCTCGCACGAATCAGACTAATACACAGCAAGGGTCATATCAAAAGACGGAGTATAATTTTCAGAGGCCACAGTACCAATGGAATCAGTGTGCTTATTGCAAAATGGAAGGCCATTATAAGACTGAGTGTCCAGTCTTAGCGCAAAATAATGCTGCGACAGCTCAGAGAGGTCGTGGTAGTTCTATACAAAACTCTAGAGGTCGAGGACGAGGTGCTATGCCTCCACAGACAAGTGATCGCCCTTCTAATCATTTCGATCAGCGAAATGGACAATCTGCCCAACAGAATAGGTCTCAACAGTATCATGTTGAAGACTACTATGAAGCTAGTGAGGAAGTTCAGCCAAGGGAGTACTAGGACAGCCATGGACAAAGAGAGGGAGTAGTATCAGTTCCAGTAGATCAGAGTGGGCCTTATGTCGCAGTAGCAACATCAGGTATAGTCGAACCGTTTCTGTTGGATACTGGTGCAGCAAAAAGTTCTATCATACATGCGAAAACTCCCTGGCGCACCTTTGTCTGGCTCAACAAACGTTTCAGTAGGTTTTTCAGGCGCCCCTGTTCACAACCCTGTTTCTGGTCCTTTGTCTATTTCTGTTGGACCCCGCCACTTGAAAGCACCCTTGATTTTGACGACAGGTTGTAATGAAAATCTGCTTGGTTTAGACTTGTTAAAACGCCTATATGCGACATTGTACTGTTCTCCAGAAGGAGTACAGCTTACGTTGGGTAAAAGAATCACCTCTCCAATGTACTTGTCGATGGATGCGCTCCCACTAGAGCTGCGTTCTCTCCCTGATACTCTTTGGGCGACTGGTCCTAATGATGTAGGTCTTTTAGAAATCCCACCATATGTAGTAACTTTGAAAGCGAATGTAAAATTTCCACGAATTCCACAATACAGAATCTCTAGTGAAGGTGAACGCGCACTTTTATTAATTGTGCAAGATTTGATCGAGAAAGACGTTGTAGAAGAAACTAGAGGTAATGTCTGTAATAGTCCTGTACTGCCTATTCTGAAACGAACTGACCCAACAAAACCTCCAGTATATAGGTTTGTAATTGATCTTAGAGAGGTTAATAAAATTGTGATTCCACAGTTTCCTGTGGTTCCAGACATTACTGCATTGTTAACGTTGATTCCTGCTACAGCAGCATGGTTTTCGGTTATCGACTTGAAAAATGCCTTTTTCAGCATTCCGATAGCCGAGGAAAGCAGAGATATCTTCGGTTTCTCTTTAGGAGGACGAAGCTTCAGGTTTAAACGTGCTCCACAAGGTTATTGTGAAAGCCCGTCCTTTTATAGTCAAGCATTAAAAAGCCAGTTAGACTCATTTGTACTTCCTCCTGGTTCTGCTTTAGTACAATATGTCGATGATCTTCTAGTGGCTGCCGATGACAAGGAAACTTGCAAAACAGCTACAATTTCTTTATTGCATCATTTGTCAAATTTGAATCACAAGGTGTCACCTTCAAAAATGCAATACTGTTGCCAAGAAGTGACCTACCTAGGTCATCTCTTGTCAAAGGAGGGAAGGAAGTTGACCCCAGAGAGAATAAAAGCAATTACACAGATGAATGTTCCTAGCACGCAGAGAGAAGTACGTGCCTTTTTAGGTATTACCTCATATTGTAGGCAATGGATCCCGAATTTTTCTCTTTTGGCAAAACCATTGGTAGCTTTGACTGGGAAAAATGTTTCGAGTCCAGTGCCATGGTCTGCCGAATGTCAGGAGAGTTTTTCTGAATTACGAAATGCACTGTGTTCAGCTCCTGTATTGGGTACACCCGATTACAGTAAGCCATTCACGCTCTATGTCCATGAGAGAGAAGGTTGTGCGTTGAGTGTTTTGACACAGAAATTTGGTGATAAACAACGCCCTTGTGCGTATTTTTCATCAACATTAGATCCGGTAGCTAGAGCGTTGCCTAGTTGCTTGAGAGCTACGGCCGCAGCTGCAGCCTCCATTCGACAATCTGCTGGTTTAGTAATGAACAACATGCTAGTGGTTATGGTTCCTCATGCTGTGGATACACTCATGAACCGAACCAAGACGCAGCACCTTACCAGTGCTAGATTATCAGGTTACGAACTGACACTGCTAGCGAGTCATATTCAGATCAAAAGATGCAATGTATTGAATCCAGCAACATTGTTGCCGACTAGTCAAGAGTCGAGTGATTCCGAACCACACGACTGTTGTTTCAGAACTGAGGAGGAGACAAAAGGACGAATTGATTTAAAAGACACTCCGTTATCAGATCCAGATGGCACGTTGTATGTTGATGGGTCTTGCTTCAAATTGGAGAATGGTGACGTGACTGCTGCCTATGCAGTAACGACTTTGAGTACGATTGTGGAGACTGCGAGAGTGAGTCAGAATTCTGCCCAGGCTGCAGAATTGATCGCGCTAACAAGAGCGTGCGTTTTAGCTAAGGGAAAGAGAGTGAATGTGTTCACAGATAGTCAGTACGCGTTCGGCGTGGCCCATAGTTTTGGCCGTTTGTGGAAAGAGAGAGGTTTCATTACGTCCCATGGGACTAAGATCCAACATGGTCAGCTAGTTAATGACTTGTTGGAATCTCTAACCTTGAAATAATTTTTGGTCGTCCTGCAAATGTTTGGGGGGTACCTAGACCGAAAGAATTTAAGCAGCTGGAATACCCAATGTTAATTGATTACCTTTTCGACTTGACTGCTAAATTGAGCCTTATTCACCAACAGGTTTTCGATGCATTGCCAAAGCCACCGGAGAGTCCAGGTCATCAGCTGAAGCCTGGGGATCAAGTAGTCATTAGAAATTTTGCAAGAACAAAAAATCTTCAGCCCAGATTCGTTGGCCCCTTCCAAGTCTTATTGGCGACGAGAACTGCTATTCGTGTGGCCGGACGAAAGAATTGGATCCATACGACACACGTCAAACGTGTGCCTCTGCCACTTCCTTACGACAACTGGGTAAAGAAAGGAATCAGTGCCTCTGAAGCAGAACAAATACCCAGTTTCATCCCTTTCAGTGATGCAGAACTGATCACTGATACATCAAACTCTGGCTCTCCTCCTGAAACTGCTCTTTTGAACCCTGAACATTTGCCATCTGCAAACGTGAACATTGCAACGTCGGCTGAAAATACATTGTTTCCAGATCAGACAGCTCCTGCAAAACTGAGATACAATTTGCGACCTCGCAATATGGACAAATAAAGCAGGAAACTGCCTATTTTCACATTTGAATTTTTGATACATTGCCTCCCGCCAGGAAGTTTGCTATTATTTTGTTGTTTTAAATTTTTTTGCCTTGCCGTCTGGGTAGCCGTAGGGTCGTGGCTGTGTGCTTAGTTGAATCTGCGGGGGTCAGACACAAGGTCGATCTTTCTGTTAGTTCTGGGAACTCCCAGGGCTGATAGAGGCATTTTCATCTACGTACACATCATCAGTGGTCACGAACGGATTGTAGAAGATGGAGCTTCCTGAGCTGCAACGAAAGAATGTAATTTATGTTCGCAGAAATAGACTGTACAGAATACTTCACAGCAAATGCTTTCTAACGCAATGTGCAGTTACGTTTTTAATTGTTTTAATAACGTTGGTGGGTGGAATCATCTTTGGTGTGCATTTAATTTTTATGCCGGTAACTACAGTACCTCCCCTTGATCCTACTACTTCTACGGTTTCTTCTATGCATTCTTTTCACTTGTTTCCTGAACACGAACAAGCTCAACGCTCAGAATTTATTAACAATACATTTGTACAGCTCTTGCATCAACACCAACTGGTAGTTAATACTACAGACTTCTGGGTGTGTGGCTTGATACCTCACACTATGGATAAAGGCATTCCCTATCTAGTCTTGCCTTTTAGCTATAATGGATCATTTCAGGCCTTTCAGACCATTTTTTCCTATGCCCTTGAGACCTATCCTCCGCGTCCACCACGGTCCACTAAATACAACTCAGCCAACAAAGCTTTAGTCCAGGGAATTATTGACATGATTAAAGACGTCAATAATACTCCATCATACCCTAGAGATGAATTACGGGTGTATTTGAGTTGGAACTCTACAGAGTATCGCCTTAGTTTGGGAGAAAGCAAGCGTAAAAGCTCCACTTCAGTCTGGGTCGTGCCTCACCGAGGTCAGGTCTGTTTACAAGGAAATGGAAGAAATATGAGAGCTCAGCTAGGGAGGAGTGAGTGCGTTGAGACTTACGTATTTCCGTCTAACTCCTCCCCTGCCTTCCTTACTGCTAGGGGTACTTACTTCATCTGTCAAGACAGAGCATATACATGGCTGCCTGCTGACTTCTCAGGTTCATGTTATATTGCTCGATTGTTACCTCCGACATACACTGCTTCTTCAGATTATCACAGGACCAGAGTAGCAAGAGGTGTCTTCAGCAAGGAAGATACCGCTGGTCAGGAAGCTGGAGACTTCTTCAAAGGTTTCCTTCCGTTTTGGGGGCCTATGGCCAATAGTAGAAATCTACGTCAACTTACACGGGTAGTTGAATCTACTATTACAGAAACTGCTGGTGCCCTTAGTAACTTAACAGCTGAGCTTCAGGCGGATCGTCTCATGACGTTGCAGAACCGTATGGTTCTAGACGTAATACTTGCAGATCGAGGTGGGGTATGCAGAATGATCCAATCGAGCTGCTGTGTTTTTATTCCCAATAATGCTCCAACCGTCTATGAAGCGATCTCTAAGCTACACAAGATTTCCGACTCTATACACGTAGACAAGGGAAACTGGTCCTTCATGGAGTGGTTTTGGACTCTGGTATCAGCGTGGGGATGGAAGGTTCTGATGGTCATTGGTGTCATCCTAGTATTTCTGTTCTCGTGCTGCCTTATTATCCAATGTGGTCCCGCTTTGTGTAGTCTCTGTGCTGCAACCTGTTGCAGAAAACCACCTACATTTGGGGAGAAGGTACGAGACAAGATGATGATTCAACAACATGTCACTGACCTAATGAGCATAGAGTTAGACTCTGACATAGAGTAATTGCCTATGTAAGGGCAAAAGGAGGGCTGAGGTTCCGTGACGATTTGAACTCGTGTTTTTTAACATTGTCGCAAATACATAATTTTGGTATCAGTGAACCGCAAATGATCCATTTAGTATATCCTGGTGTTTTCGCTATACTACGAGCAAGAGCACTCCTTTTACAAACACATTTCTGTTCTACCCATGGCATCCATCTTAGATTACGGCAGACATTTTGTATTCCTTGCCCTCACATAGTCAATGGACACGCAATGACCTCTTTCAATTAAGGACACATAGGCTTTAGCAGGCAATTCACCTTGCTAGTGACACGTGCACCTTAGGCAAGCAACGCTGTGGCAGCATGACTCAGCAAGAGCTGCCTCCCCAGCCTGAGGCCAGTCCTGCTATACTGGTTCTCGTGTCCGTTGGCCTGATCATGATTAGGCGGCCGAAGCTGGTAGCCTTGCCCATTTACGACCCACAAACATCTCTTATCCTACTGTTCTATCTTCTGCACCTGGCTCTGCTCCTTTCCTTCTGGGCCTTTATTAGGGGGAGGTAACGAAATTTACGATGAGGCGGTCCGGGTCTTGAATGAAAAGTTGACATGGGATTATGATGGAATAGTGGGAACCCCTCGTTCGTAATGTTTTGACATCAGATATTGTTGACGATTCCTGTGCAACGCCAAATATTTATTGTTTAAGATACAAAGGTTTTGGAATGTGCTAACATGTAAAGAATTTGCCTGAAGCCCAATATTCAGTATATAAGGAGCAACCCTCTTTGTACAAATTGAACAGGCTCCTAGATACTGCCCATGTGTAGTTTCTGTGACTTCTGTGTCCCTGCAGTAAGAAACCTTTGGTCTTTGACGCCACCATCGAGAAGCCCGTGTTTCTGTTTGTTTGTGCACCGAGGCAGGTAGAACTCCGGGGTCTTCGGGTGTTATCCCTGACACCTCTGGACGGAACCAAAAAGTCCAGAACTCCACTGGTTTCGGTGGGGATCCATCGGAAGATCTTTCCGAGCATGCGCAGGATGTTGAAGCATGAGGACGAGACGGCGTTGACTTGTCTGGTCATCGAGAGGGAGGAGTCCAGGATGAAGCCCAGGTTGCGTGCGTGGTCCGTTGGTTTGGGTGCGCTGCCCAGGGCAGGGGGCCACCAGGAGTCGTCCCAGGCGGAGGAAGATGGTCCCAGGATGAGGACTTCCGTCTTGTCTGAGTTGAGTTTCAGGCGGCTGTTCTTCATCCACTCGGCTACTTCTTTCATCCCTTCGTGTAGGTTGGTTCTGGCGGTGGCTGGGTCGTTGGTGAGGGAGAGGATCAGCTGAGTGTCGTCGGCGTAGGAGATGATGTTGAGGTTGTGTTGGCGTGCGATGGCCGCGAGGGGGCTCATGTAGATGTTGAAGAGGGTGGGGCTGAGTGATGATCCTTGTGGTATGCCGCAGATTACTTTGGTGGCCTCGGATCTGAACGGGGGGAGGTGGACTATCTGGGTTCTTCCGGCGAGGAACGAGATGATCCACTCCAGAGCCTTCTCTTGGATTCCGCTGTTGCTGAGGCGTTGTACTAGGGTGCGGTGGCAGACAGTGTCGAACGCTGCGGAGAGGTCCAGGAGGATGAGGGCCGCCGTTTCCCCGTTGTCGAGCAGGGTTCGGATGTCGTCAGTGGCTGCGATGAGGTATAGACGACTATGGAAGAAAGCACACTTTCTTCTTTTTTGTCAGCATCCAAGGGCTAAGCAATTTCTACGATTTGAACCTCTTAACAATACACAAAATTACATATGCAAGTGTACATCAAACAAATTCGCAAATGAAATATTTTTTTTAATTCACAAATACAGAAAATTTGAAAAATAAATTTAATTGGGAAGGTTGGAGGTTTTCTACATTTGGATTTTAATTCTAAAAGACAAAGCAGTATGTTGGACTCTAGCATATCACTGTCTTTTTTTTGTCTCCTAATAATGCATGCTTTCTTTTTGTCTGCCGCCACCCATTGTCCATACAATATTCTGTTTGCTATGTTATGTTATGTTATGTTAAGTGAGATTTGTAAAGCGCACTGACACCGTGGGTTTCCTGGCGCTGTAAGACAGAGGTGGGGCTGAGGTCGGAGGAAGCGGAGTTTAGCTGGGTGGGGGAAAGAGGAAGGTTTTGAGCTGTTTCCTGAAAAGAAGGAGGGAGCTACTGGATTTGATGGTCAGGGGGAGAGGATTCCAAAATTTGGGGGCCAGGAGAGCCACCCAACGGCCGCCAAATTTGTTGGTTTTAGTATTGGGGACAGCAAGCAGGTTGAGGTGAGCTGAGCGGAGGTTGCGAGTTGGACGGTGTGGGTTGACGAGTGAAGTCAGGGCTGGTGCAGTGGAGGGATTTGAATGTGAGGCAGCCCAGCTTGAAAGCCGCCCTTTGTTCTATAGGTAGCCAGTGCAGTTTGTATAGCAGGGGTTTGGCCGACTGCCATTTGGGAATTTTGTAGATGAGACGGGCTGCTTGGTTCTGCACGACCTGGAGGTGATGTAGTAGTGATTTTGGGAGTCCGTGGTACAGGGAACTGGAGAAGTCCAGGCGGGATAGTACCAGGGAGATGATGACCTGGGCCAGAGCGGCTGGTTGTAGTAAATGACTGACTTTGCGGATTTTACGAAGCTGGAATGTACATGATGAGATCACGGTGCCAACTTGAGGTCTGAGGGAGAGTTCGGCATCGATGGTCACACCAAGACTTTTTACTTATTTTGCAGGGAACGGGGGGGGGGCCTAGTTTGTTAGGCCAGAACTGCGAGCCCCAGTGGGAGTAGCTGGAGCCGGGAAGAAGGAGCTCAGTTTTCCCAGGATTTAATTTTAGTTGATTGCAGTTCATCCACTCCTGGATGTGTATCATGGTGGAATGGAAATTGTCCACAGCGATCGAGGAGTTGAGTGGAAAGATGATCTGCAGATCGTCAGCGTAGTTGTACACTGTGATGTCCCAGTTTTGAAGCGAATGGATCAGGGGCCGAAGATAGAGGTTGAATAGTAGGGGTGACAGGGAGGAACCCTGAGGGACTCCACAGGTCGTGGGAGTTTTGGGCGCTGTGTAGGGGCCCAAGCGGACGGCTTGTGTTCTGCCGGTCAGAAAGGACTGAATCCATTTGAGGGCAGGACCCTGGATGCCAGCCTGTTCGACACGGTGAAGAAGAATGTTGTGGTCAACCGCGTCGAACGCGGCCGACAGATCCAGGAGTACGAGGGCCTGGGGGATCCCTGTATCAGCGTTCCTCCTCAACGTATCAAGGACAGCTAGAATGACGGCCTCGGTGAAGTGGGCTGGCCTAAAGCCGGCCTGGTTAGGCTCCAGGTGGCAGGAGGTCTCGATGAAGTTGGAGAGACACCGGGTGACGTGGGCCTCCATTAGTTTGGAAAAGTATGGCAAGAGCGATATGGGACGGTAGTTAGAGAGTTCCGCCGGGTCCGCACCAGGTTTCTTCAGGAGAGGCACTAAGATGGCCTCTTTGAAGGTGCTGGGGACAATACCGGTGCTGAGGGAGCCATTCAGCAGAGGTAAAATGCAGTCGGGTAAGTTGAAACAGACATTCCGTAGGACCGAGGGGGGGCAGCAGTCATTCGGAGAGCCTGATTTTACCCGGGACGCGAGTTCAGCTAGTGAGTTGGGGTTGAGGGTGGGGAAGTGAGTGAAGATCGATGAGTTGTTCAAAGGAGTGTCTAGGGGGGGTGTCTGAGGGAGGGGGGATGGAGTCCTTGATTTTATTGATTTTCTCAGTAAAAAAAAGATTGAGAGCATCACAGGTCTCTTGGGTGGGGGTCTGACCTGGGAGAGTTCTGTCGTCTGAGGTGAGTTCGTTCATGATTTTGAAGACCTCTTTTGATTTATTGCCCGCGGACGAGATTCTGTTGGAAAAATGTTCCGATTTGTCTGAGGAAATTGCGATTTTGTATTCTCTGGGAGCTATAGTGTATTTTAGTCTGTCTGGCTCGGAGTAATTGCGTCTCAATGTCCGTTCCATCTGGCGCACCTTCAGTTTGTGTTTCTTGAGGTCGTCAGAGAACCATCTGTGGGAGTTGGGGTGTCTGGTGGGGGGGAATTTGGTAAGGGGGGCAAATTGGTCGCTGGCCGATTTTAGCCAGGTGCCAATGTGGCTTTCCATCATGTCGATATTGGTTAACGGATTGATGGCTGGCCGGGTGTCGGCTAAGGTTGCGAGGAAACCGTGGGAGTCGTGGGAACTCCATTTGCGTGAGAGGCCGCCAGCCATCAGAGGGGCGGAGGTCCTGCCAATGACAGTGAGGGTGGTTTCGACTAGGTGGTGGTCTGACCAGACGCAGGGGGAGACAGATGGCTGGGAGAGTGTTAAGTTTTGGGTCCAGATCTGGTCCAGGATGTGGCCCTTGATGTGGGTGGGCAAGGAGATTTGTTGGATCATGTTAAGGCTATTGAGGGCTTCAAAGAGGTCTGTGGCATGGGGCCCGGCGTTGGCGTCGTTGAACCAGTAATTAAGGTCGCCAAAGAGAGCTAGTCTGGAGTGCGATGTAAGTAGGTCGGACAGCTGTTCGATCAAGGTGGCAGCGAAGGATGGCATAGAGTGTGGGGGCCAATATAGGAGGAGGAGTGTGAGGGCTCCTGCATCGGTTTTTAGGCTGATGATTAGGTTGTCTACTTCCGGGAGGGTAAGGGAAAATGTGGAGATAAAGTTGAGGTGTTTTGATATTATGGCTGCCACCCCACCCCCGTGGCGATTTCCAGAGCGATCTGCATGGAGGATGTAGTAGTCTGGGGGGAGGGCCGCCAGAATGTCAGGGAGGGAATCTGTGGTCAGCCAGGTATCTGTGAGCAGAAGTACGTCTGGCTTCTCATTAGACAGGAGGATATAGATGTCGGCTTGGTGTTTTACCAGGGAACGGGTGTTCAGATACAACACCCGGATGGAGGTGTCACTCCTGACCGGTTTAGCGGCGGGAGTGCTCCGGCTGGGGGAGGCGTAGGTCTGAGCGCACAAGGCCAGCTGTGGTGATGCGTCTGATGGTGGCTGGAGAGGGTGAAAGGTAAGGGAGTTGCAGTTCTCTGAGGGAATCGGCCGAGTATGAGATGAGATAGCCGGAATGACTGGCCCCTGGGCCCGGCCTGGCGCAGACGGGCTTGCCCTTGGCGCGCCTTCGGCGCGCAGGCGGCGTGCCCGTTGCACGCGTCCTCTGCGCGTTCCGGGAGGCACATTGTTTTCTAGTGAGGGGGGGGCGTGGCCTCACAGCCGTGGGCGTGAGCTGTGGGTTTCGAGAATAATGGCGGCAAGAGATGTCAGCCCAGCGGCAGCGTTTAGATCGGCTGCGCAGGGATTCCTGATGCCAAAGAAGGTGGGTAAGTGCTCAGGGCGAAGTGCACACAAATTAAAGCAGTCAGTTTAAGTTTCCAATATTTTTAAAAAACGAGCGTACTCCCAGCTATACTCACGCTGCTCCCACATATCTAGTTAAGGACACCAACCTGACTTTTAACCTCCAGTTTCAAATTCCTTCACATTGACAGAACATTTTGAAACGTTCAGTGTTACATTTTGCTTCTTTATATATATTGATTTTACATTTTCTAAACATTCGCAGACCCTTTGAGTACATGTCTGTAGGCTCACAGACAGCATGTTAAAAACCACTACATTAAGTAGTTACACATCCTTGGTGATATGGAGTCATCCGGAAACCTCAATGAACTGTCTGTAGGCGCTTGGAAAGTAGGTTGTTAGAAGGACGGAGAGCGTGCTAGGGGGCTCTCCGTTGGACCGGAGGAGTGTGGCCCACTTAACCCCTTCGCTGCGGGGCTAATTCCCCCGCGGTGCTGGGGGGAGAGGGGGCGCGCGCAGCGCCACGGTGTTTGTGACGAGCTCGGCTCGTCACGCTGCACGGTGGCGCTGTGCTCATGACGAGCTGAGCTAATCATGATCACACCAGTTTCCGTGGAATGTTCAGCACAGCAGGGGAATTATCCCGCGTGTGAGCCCCGCGCGGGTCATGACGAGCTCAGCGCCACCGTGCCTCATGACAAGCTGAGCTCGTCATGAGCACGGAAGGTGCTAAAATCCCCCAAAACCCTGAAAATAAAATGCCAATACATTGTCATTCCCCCCCCCCCCGTCGCTGAACGGAGTGTCAGGACAGGGGCATGGCCGTTGCTGAGTGACAGCAGCAGGGAGGAGGGTGGGCTGTTTTTGCACTTGTTTAAAGTGCACGTATCTTTTTTGGCAAAGCTGTCTTGTGACAGCCAGCTACACATGCACACTTTAAACAGCTCTAACCCAGCTTTTTTAAGACATGGGTTAGAGCAAGTGCAGGCCTTCAAAGTGTTGTGGAGCACTGAGTGAGGCCGCTCCCGCCAATCAGGGCACTGCTCTCATGCTTCATGAGAGCAGCGCTATGATTGGTCAAGGTAGTAACTGCATCCAGTTCTGGTTGTGAGAAGAGGACTGGAGCAGAGGACGTCACGTTCAGGTAAGATTTTATTAATTTTTATTTTAATTTTGTGTGAAATCCCCCGTAGATGCCAGCCACCACTGAGAGTGTGTCTGAATTGTTAATGTGCGTGGGTGAAAGGTAGCGGGAGAGAGTTGGGCACAGGCAGCCCTTAAGTGCAAGCCTCTTCTGCCAGGTGGGGGGATAAGAAGTATGGAAAGGAACCCCACCAGATGCCTGTGGTTAATTAACACTGAAGTAGCTATTTAAATCCGGTAAGAAAGGGAAAAGGTTGTAAGTCCCTAATAAACGTGCATGTCAACAAAGCAGAATCGTGCCCATGAAAATGCCAAATCTATAACAGCTGCTTGTTACTTTGACCTTTTCTTTCATTTGCGAGGACTAAAGGCTCCTAATTACTCTGAAATGAAATGAACTACTCAAGGCTTGTGAGCACTTTCCTTTGAGTTTATTGACCGAGTCTGATGTTCTTTGAGTAGCATTAAAGAAGGGTTGGCTCTCTCACAAACAGCTGAACTGGTGGCATCTGCCCCCTCAGGGGGCATCATTTATTTTATCATGCATAGGAAGAACTTGGTGCACAGAAATCCAGAGACAGCGTTGTGCTACACCAGCCTCGCTTGCAGCAGGAGCATGACCACGAGATGTGGTTACATATCAGATTGTGTGTGTGCAGCTAGATCATTTGTGGCCCAGAAAAGAGGGGCCACAATGTGATGTGCTGGAAGCATACACATGGGACACCACACTGTACAAGTGTTTTCTGAAATGGTGTTGTGCACATGTATACCCTAACGCATAATAAGGATGGGAGCCACCATTTGAGTAACAAGAAGATAAGGTGATTTAAACAGAATCTTGGTCGCACTGGCCTTTAGGGCGGTCAGGCAGTGCCTCATAGGCAGGTCTCACTGCGCCGGGACGCCCCTTTGCTGGGGCAGCTATGCGCTCAAAAAATTGATTAACATAACATAACATAACTGATCAGCTGAGGGCTGGTTTTTAGCAGTTTGTGGGCCTGTTTTATGGTTTTTACTGTATATTTCCATGATATTACCACACACATTGCCTGCAGCAAAGACAAAAGCCACAATCTCCCATCCCTTGCAAAACACCGATACAGAATGTCTATACCAGTTCAAAACTGCCCTGATTTGCCAATGGAGGCTATGTTTTTGGGCTATCTGGCTCGCTGATGGGCCTTCTTTTATTTGGTGCCCGGGCCCATTTTTTTCCCCAGTCCGACCCAGCACAGAATTCCAAGATTCTCTGATCAAATTCTGAATCCGTGGTTGGTTTTACATGGTCGGCAGTCTAGTAGTTGGGTGGGTGGAGCTAGTGGGGTGGAAGGGAAGAGGAGGAGCGGGGACAGGATGAGGGCAGATAGAGTAGGGACAGGGACCTGATGAGACCTAAGTAATAAAGCTTGTGAATAAGTATCCTCGTGTCTGTCTTCCTTACCTGCTAGACACGACAACTGGCGACGAGGGTGGGATCAAGCATTCCCCTTTGGTAAGAGAACCCTGCAGAAGTGCCCTGTCCCAAACAGCGCCTATGAAGAGGAACGTTGGTGCAGAAAACGGAGCTGCCGCCTGAAGCGAGAGGCCAGCAGCAGGTGACCCTGCCCCTAGTCTGGCGACTGTGTGGGAGCCAAGAGGGACCAAAGCATCGAGCACCGACACGCTTGAGAGAAAGAAATCCATTTGCGCCAAAACCGCCCCTCACGCCGGATGCGTGAGGATTGGCCCGGTAGCGCCGAGTGAGCGCGCGAAACTACAAGAAGCGAGACGGGAGCCCACCCCGACCTCACCTGAGCCCAGCAGCCGAGGCATTGAGTGTGGAAGCCGGGAGGAGTGCTGATTCCCTCCTGAAGTCGACGGCCGGTGAGTCCCAAATGAGACGACTGAAGTTGAATGGGCAGAAGAAAAGCCTCGTGTGCAGCCAGTAACGGTGGCCATCTTGGAGTCAGGCAGTTGTGAGGACAGACTCCATGGTCGTTGTGGGGCGGCCATCTTAAAGTCAGGCGGAGTGAGAAATGACACGCATGAGCAGCAGAAAAGCATAAGAAGCGTGAGACGAAATCAAACAAGCACAAGTCAAGCCAAATAAACAGTAGAAAAGGGGACGACCAGAACTAAACTGCGCAGGCGCCCGAGAACGAGCGGCGACAAGCCAACAAGAGGCCGAATAGGCGGGAAACCCGAGTCACCAAGATGGTGACCCCAGCGACATCGCCGCAGCGAAACGAAGTTAAACCTGTCATCGCAGGAGGGTCGCATTTGAGGGCCCCAGAACCAGTAACACTAACGACAGGAGGAAGCATGGGCCCCAAGTGGCAAGAGTGGCTCGAAGATTTTGAAGATTACATTGAGGGATCCAAAGTGACTGTCGATAAGGAGAAATTAATTGCGCTCCGCAACTTGGCAGGTCGAGAAATAAGCAAAATAATAAAAGATCTCCCACCTGCAGATGCTGGAACATATGACAAAGTACGTGAAGCGCTGAACAAGAAATTCCTCCATAAAAGAAACGTAGACTATGAGCGTCATGCGTTTCATCAAGCGCGTCAAGGAAAAGATGAGGCAATGAGCGCATTTATCACCCGCCTGCGGCGACTGTCGAGACACTGTGAGTTCGTCACCTTTTCAACAGACGCCGCCATAAAGTCCCAAATCATAGATGGGTGTCACTCAGAATCCCTCAGGAGGTGGTTACTAAGAAAACCTCATGAACTAGATGACATTGAAGAAATGACTCGTGTCTATGATCAGGCCGAGGAGCACGCTACCACCATTGAATCTGGGCGCAATGTGAGTCATGAGCAAGCGCATCGCGTCCAAGATCACGGCAGCAGTCGAAGAAGCTCGAGAGACAAACAATGGAGAACGCGACCGTCGTCTCGTCAAAGATATTCAGAGCACAGGAGGCGAGAGCCTGGACGGAGGGAAAGAAGACCAGAGAGGACGAAAAGATGCTACAGGTGTGGATATGATTATCCTCATGTAGACGCTTGCCCGGCCATGGGCCAGAGATGTAGGAAATGTGGTCGGACAAACCATTTTGAAGCAATGTGCGGGGACTATCACAAGGAGAGGCGAAGTGAAACCACAAGGTCGTCTCGTTCCGACACCAGAAAACATCACATAAGAGCTGTTCATGGAAAGACCACAGGATCCTCTGGCTCGTCACACTCCAGCAGAGAATCGCGCAGATCTCGATGGGAGCGCAGGTCCCCGTCCCAGGACTCCAGATCATCATCTAGAGATTCTGGACATACAGTTCAATATGTGAACATGATCGCAGACCCTGACCAACTCAAGAAGTATCCTCGCTTGGATATAAAAGTAGGGAATCATGACACCAGATTCGTGATGGACAGCGGAGCTTCTCTGAACTACATCCCTGTCACAGAATATGAGAGGATGCGTCCCAAGCCCCCGCTTACGTATGCACCCGTCCGAGTTTTCACTTGGATGTCCAAGAAGCCGCTTCAATGCCTGGGTAAATTCCCGACAACACTCGAACACGACAACGTCACCATACAGGCCGTCATACATGTCATCAAGGGCCCCGAAGCTGACTGCCTGCTCAGCCTGCCAACTGCAGAACGTCTCCGACTCATTGAAATCCTTTTCAAAGTCTGTGATGACCAGGACATTGTCAACCGTTTTCCCCGCCTTTTTCTGGGTCTAGGGAAGATGAAGGGACGCCAGATACATCTGCACATCAACGAACAGATCAGACCTGTAGCACAGCACCCTCGACGTGTACCATTCCACCTCCAAAAAGCCGTCGAGGATGAAATCCACGACCTTCTGTCAGCCGACATCATTGAACGGACGGATGGTCCAACTCCGTGGGTGTCGCCAGTGGTCATCGTACCAAAGAAAGGCACCACTAGCAAAGTGAGACTGTGTGTTGACATGCGAGTACCCAACACTGCAATAGAACGAGAGCACCATCCAGGGCCACTTCTATGCGACATGATCTCTGCCTTGAACGGAGCAAGGGTGTTTTCGAAGCTGGACTTGAACAAAGGCTATCACCAGCTGGAGCTGGACGTCAAGTCCCGCTACATCACAACCTTCGCAACCCACCTAGGACTTTTCCGGTATAAGAGATTAAGCTTTGGTGTCTCATCAGCCGCGGAGATCTTCCAAGAGGCTATTCGGCAAATCATTCAACACATCCCCAACACTCTGAACTACAGCAACGACATCCTTGTGTATGGCTCCGACACCCGTGAACATGACATTGCACTCAATCGTGTCTGCCACGCCCTGCTAGATGTGCACCTAACATTAAACAAAGACAAGTGTGAGTTTCACCAGTCCACTTTAAAATTCTTTGGCCACATTTTCTCGGGTGCGGGAATGAAACCCGATCCGGACAAGGTGGCAACCTTGAACAACACCAAGAGCCCTCAGGATGTTAGTGAACTGCGATCGTTCCTGGGGATGGCCAGTTATTGTGCCCGTTATATTCGGGACTATGCGACCATCAGCCATCCGCTCCGCGCCTTAACCAAACAAGGCCACCCCTTTGATTGGACACCCCAGTGTGAACAAGCATTCACGGAGATCAAGCGGGCAGTGGAATCTTCCGACAACCTCTCCTACTTCAATCCCAGACGAAAGACTGAAGTCACCGTGGATGCCAGCCCCGTGGGGTTGGGGGCTATTTTGGCACAATACGACAATGACTCTGACCAAAGACGCATAGTTGCTTATGATAGCCGCAGTTTGTCCGATCCTGAAAGGGCATACTCGCAGCCTGAGAAGGAGAGTCTTGCGGTGGTCTGGGCATGTGAACACTTTCATGTTTTTCTCTACGGCAAGCACTTTACCCTGATCACCGATCATCAGGCACTAGTCACCATCTACGGCAACACCAGATCCAAAATGCCCCCCAGGATTGAGAAGTGGGGCCTGAGGCTTCAGGAGTATACTTTTACAATCGTCCACAAGCCGAGGAAGGCAGAAAACCCGGCAGACTATATGTCTCGGCATCCTCATGCATCAACAGGCTCCATCCCTTCAATTGCTGAGGACTACATCCACTTTGTGGCCGATCAGGCGCTGCCACCTGCCATTCCCATGGATGTTATCCGAGACGCCACTGCACAAGACGCCATCTTGCAGAAAGTACTCCGTAAGATTCAAACCAACCGGTGGAGACATGATCCTCAGGACGAAGACAATGATCTGGACACCAAGCAGGAGTTGCAAGCGTTCCGGCATGTCTATGACGAACTATCCGTGACCACAAATGGAATCATACTACGTGGACAACGGATTGTGGTCCCTGGTCGATTACGGCAAGGCATCATCGACCTTGCTCATGAAGGCCACAGGGGAGTAGTATTGACAAAGCGAGCCCTCAGGGAACGCGTGTGGTTTCCCCTCCTCGACCAAATGGTAGAGTCCACCCTGAAAGACTGCCATCTGTGTCAGCTGACAAGCAAAGGTGACCCACCGGCCCCATCACAAATGACTACCCTACCAGACGGAGTATGGCAAGAAATTGCCATGGACTTCTACGGACCACTACCTTCTGGCAAATATGTGCTAGCCATAATCGATGAATATTCACGATTTCCCTTCGCACAGTTTGTGCCATCCACGGGTGCCTCCAGTACTCTCAAAGTGCTGGATGAAATATTTGCAACATGGGGTGTCCCCAGAGAGGTGAAAACAGACAATGGACCTCCATTCAATGGGCACGAGT
Organism: Lissotriton helveticus; assembly: GCF_964261635.1. NCBI lineage: Eukaryota > Metazoa > Chordata > Amphibia > Caudata > Salamandridae > Lissotriton > Lissotriton helveticus. The sequence goes on from NC_136064.1 coordinate 67,554,702, forward strand.
TTGGTGCGTTTGCAAAGCACCTGGACTTTCATCACAGAAAAGTTACACCCCTCTGGCCACAGGCAAATGGCACCATCGAACGATTCATGGCCACGATCAAAAAGACATTCCAGCAAGCCACTGCCGAAAAGAAGGACCTACAGGTGGCTCTCAACGAGGTTCTCAGAGCCTATAGGACAACTCCTCATTCCACCACCGGAAAGTGCCCTGCCACACTGATGTTGGGACGCCCCATGAGAAATCGCATCCCGACCTGGGATGGGGCCCTGCGAGCTGTGTCACCCACTCACAGCCATCTAGAAATGGTGGAGGCGGATAAGCACAATAAAGACAAGATGAAATCGTACGCCGATGCCAAGAGAAGGGCGAGATCACCATCCTTGCATGAAGGGGACTACGTACTTGTCAAGCAAGACCAACAAAGGAAAACTGATTGTCGATTCCGTGATGAACCTTTGCTAGTTACCCAACAGAAGGGTACCATGCTGACTGCAGAGTCTGACCAACGGCGAATTACGAGAAATGTGTCCCACTTCAAGAAATGTCCTAGAGATATGACAGGACTTTCATTAGACCCGACTGAGACACTCCGTCCTGAAGCATCGGACCACGGTGATCTGGAGAATCAGGGTCAACTGAGTGTACCCCTGACTGATGTGAATACTGGAGCAATGGACACGAGCCCTCGCCGAGACATCCAGCGACCAAAGAGACTCATTGAAGAGATATGAGTTAACACATTGTTTTGTGTTTTGTTAAAAAGGGGGGGAGATGTTACATGGTCGGCAGTCTAGTAGTTGGGTGGGTGGAGCTAGTGGGATGGAAGGGAAGAGGAGGAGCGGGGACAGGATGAGGGCAGATAGAGTAGGGACAGGGACCTGATGAGACCTAAGTAATAAAGCTTGTGAATAAGTATCCTCGTGTCTGTCTTCCTTACCTGCTAGACACGACAGTTGGAACCCCTGTGTACAAGTTCCAAAGTCAGTATCTAAGCCACGGAGGAGCTTTCAGTTTCAGTGTGTACAGATTACAGAGAATGTGCAGATTACAAAAACCCGGCATTCTAATTTCATTTTTTGCTGTAAAAAGCCCTGCTGAGCTGCATTTTGAAGACCCCTCAGAATTTTGCGGCAGAATTTGTGACCCAAAAACCCCAACATTTTCTTCATTTCTATGACAGGCTGACCATATGCTTGTGACAAAAACGCAGCTTGGTCACTACTGGAGACTCAAGTACCTTTCTGTGACCTGGGGGAGTGTCCAGCAGCAGTGCACCTCAGAACATCTGGACGTCTCATCCCAGAGAATGCACACCTGAATTTAAAAACTCTGCTCTCGCTGGCATCAGACAGCTACTCTTCCAAAGGTGCTGAGGGCAGCAGGGGCCAAAAGAAGAGACGGCTACACTGGAGAGTACCCGCTACTCTGGAGTGGGAAAGAAGTTGGGGTGAGGAGAGGGGTGCAATGTGTCCTGGGGTTATTAAGGGAAGGATAATTCCCCACTAATCATTTTCTGGTTCCGGAGTAGGGTGGTACTTGCCTAGGAGCGCTTCAACAGCTCATCAGAAGTAGCAAGCGCTATATAAATGCAAACCTTTTCCCTATTCTATCCCTCCAATATCCTTCTCAATCCAAATAACAGACTCACATGTCCACCGGTCAAATTAATTTCATATTTCACTATATTATTTCATCACTAATCCTTTATGGATTCCGGAATAGCATGCTACTCGCCAAAAAAGCGCTTTGCCACCTCTTCAGAGGTAGTAAGCGCTATATAAATGCAATTACAATACAATTCTTACCACGGGAGGCAGATGGCACAAGAGGGGTTGACTGTGTAGAAGTGAGGATATGTGGCATTACGGTCAGAGCTGCTGGCTTTTGAAGTGGGAAACCAGGCTTGAATCTCTGTGTCAGCCCAATTCTGGGCAAATTACTCAATCTCACCAGTACCTAAAAAAAGCAACCTTGTGTAACATAACAGGAGCTTATGTAAAGCGATTTAATATGTGTCAAGTTTGCACTCTAAAAGCCACAAAAAAGAAATAAAGAGTCAAGGGGGGGCAGCAGGTCCCAGGAAACAAAGGTTAGGGGGAGGGTGACTTCCTGTCATCACAAGAGGCGGGTCCTGTGCATTTTAAAGGTGGGTGACAAGTAACTAAACACTTCTACTGCCTACTAACCTGTTGCACACCCTCCCTTTACTGACTCAGCTCAGCACCGATCCAACAAAAGGAGGATCAGCCTAATTTATTTAGAGTGCCAAATATTTAGGGCATTTTTGTAGAAGAAAAAAAAAGGCAATTTCAAGATTCTTTTGCTAATCTTGATGTCCTGGGTGGTGGGTGGTGTCTGATTTCGAGTATATAATTGGCACATTTGAAATTACTGTTATCTGGCATACTTACAGCAATTTTTCAGCAAAAAAGATTTTATTTTTTGCTACGTATCCATATCAAAGACTGCAAATGAAATAGTCATTGACAGTTGACCTAGATTGGTAACTGGCACAATTAGCCACAGTGGTGCAATATCTACCCAGGGTTGCAAATCAGTGTCCCAGTGCACCAAAAGTTAAAAACGATCACTAGGAGGGACATTGGCCAGCATGATCTAAACTGCATCATTTCAAACATGTGATGCATCTTTAAATGATAGGTACATCTGTATCCCTGGGGCAGGCGGCAGTGGTGGTGGATGGGAGTTATAGCTGCAGGATCACAACAATATAATATATCCTTTACCTAATCTGAAATCTTCAGAACTGAGTTTTTGCCAGAAGAAGAACCAGCCCATGCATCTTACACCCACCACCTGGAATTAAAGAAATAGCGTAATATTCTATATAATTTGTCTTACATCCACCAACTACATTCGTTCTAGAAACTGCTGCGTAACAGGTCGTCTGCATAACCTTGAAATGAAGGAATCTGTTCTGAGAAACAGCTGTAATATCTGAGCAGCAGCAGCAGGAGGAGCATCGCCCCACTCTTCTCAGAGCAGTGGAAAAAGGAAAAATAAAATGATAATAAAACAAAGTTAATATCTTTTTATTTTTAGTAGGGGCTACGGGGCCAGGTTAGGGCGGGGCAGGCTGGGGGTCACAGGGAAGCAGAAATATGTATGCACTATGAGTGCGCATGACAGTTTGGCCGGACGTCTTGGTCCGGCTAAACAGTCTTGTGCACTTAGCCTTTCTCCACCCGGCAGTGTTGCACATCCGGGAGGAGAACAGTCCCAAAGCTCCCAGGTACTGTCTGAGTGGCCAAACAGACTGCTCAGACCAATCACGACACTGCTGTCATGCTGGCGACAGCAGTATCGTAATTGACTTAGGCAAGCCTGTGTGCTGCTGGGAGCCAGGAAGAGAAGAGGATGGAGGAGAAGCTGCGGCTATATTCAGGTAAGTGATCTTTTAAAAAAATATATCCTCCCGCTGCCCCCACAAGAACAGTTCCCTGGCAGGCACCGCTGTTTCTGAGCACCAGAAACCTCACCTGTCATCGGATTTCTCCCAAAGCCAGCTCCCATCAGAGGTCAGGTGTCTCTTATTTAAGAGAGGATGACCAGGATGGCGATTAGGGATGTGGGGGTGTGTTTTGCTTTGATCCTAAAGGGACTGGAGGAGGCTGGCTCTGGGAGTATCAGTTTTACTCGTGGATCTAAGTAAAAGATCAGAGTTTACCCAAGTTCATGCAGTTTTGGTAGGTGAAGTTGCCTCCTAAGGGCCATGTTCTGAGCAGAGCCTTCTGATTATTGGAGTTTCTCTTCTGCATCTGCACCCATGGGGACCTAGGGGACTCGTAGGTTTCTCTTACAAGTGAGCAGATGGTGTGGATTGCAGGGTTCAACAGTGGGCCTCCAGATAATGGCATAATATGTGCAATGTCCAACTTTAGCTTCGACGTCAAATCACAGGCTCCACTAGGGTGGCGTTTGACAATTTATGATGCCTTATTGAAGATAGTGGTCTCTCTATTGAGTGCTATTGGAACTTCACAATATAAGAAGGCTTTTCTTACAAGGTCACTTCCTATTTAGGCATGTAAAAGGGTAGTCTGAAAAGGCACAATTAGTTACAAAGCCTTTGTCCTCTGATTTTTCACACTCCTTGCCATCTTGTTATATATTTTTGTCCCTAATTAGTTTTTCTGCAGATTGGATTCCTCTGGAATTATCATCTTTCGTCTTGCTTGCCATCTTTTGCTATTGTTGTCATTTTGACTCAAGCAGTTGGACCAACTTCCATTTGACTGTGGATCTGTATCTTGCTCAGCTCTTTTCTCCTGGATAAAAGGGGGACTTGCTGATTTCACCAGTGCAGTGTACATTTTTAATCACTGCCAAAGGAGATTTTTTTCCCTTTGTGGGTTTTGCCTCCCAACTGTGACACCGGTCCCCTCTCATGTATAATATTCTGTGCAGAGGATTTGCCTTTTCATCTGGCTATTTGGAAGGGCACTTGACAGACCGACTTCACGTCCAGTCCTCGCCAGGGCGAAGGAACTGGCCAAGTAAGAGAGGAGAAAAGCTTAGGCAGAGCTCACGTCTGCAAAACTGGGGAGAAAATATAAGTTTTGCACTCAGTCAGTCCTGTAAATCAGGAATTGGATCATAGTGGTCGTAAGGGAGAAGATATATATGGGAATACTAATGAGATTCTTTTAAGGAGATTTGCCAATCACTGTTGGCCGCCCACTACTCTCAAAGCGGAGGGTTAAAGATGATTGGGCTTTTATATTTTTGTGCACCATTAACAATGTGAAGGATGTAGTTTTATTAATATTGTGCTATTATTTTTGTAAGGATTTTCCTATGACAAATAGAAGTGTCTTTTCCTGATCCTTGTTAACTAGGCCTCAATTTGGCCTGGTAGCCATCTTGTTTAAAATGGATGCCTTCTTGTCTTCCCCCTGCACAATTCAATGTGCATTATTACTGCAGCATTTATTTCCATTGTTGTTGCTCGTGTTGTTCCCAAAGCAATCTTTCTAGATTGGTCACAAAATTGTATCTTATATCAAGCTCCTTCTGATAGCTTTCTGTGCCCTATTAAGTCATAATAGTACACTGTTGTTCATGTATCAATGTTGTTCAACTGCCCTCTGGATAACATTATCATAAATTTGGCAGAATCAATATTCATGTAGTGGGATATTGAATAGGTGCAAGGGCAATATGATTTTCACTAAAACTGTATTCTGATTTGCTGAGCTTGTAATACTTTTACTTACTCCATGATGAAATTAACACTTTCCGTTCTGTTCTATGAGAAGATTTCCTATACAACCCTTGATTTGGGGGGTGAGCCATGAGACTTTCCAATTCTATTAGGGATGCTGTCAAATTCTCTGTTAATTTTACTGCTCATTTGGGACGTAAAAGTATTTTGATTTTACACATATTTTGTATATTCTATATCCTAAAAGGCCTTAATGGCAATGACTATATTCTGATTCTATGCTGCTTTTTTTTAAATTTGTACAAAATCTGTAAATCTATTCTGCTGATCTAGAACTCAGTTGTTGAGTGGGCCATTTACTTCACTGTAATTATGATGATTTGAGAGCTGCCTTATCTCGGTGGCACATTGCCTCATGAAATTGAGATTTAATGTCATTTGCGATTCATCAGCCAGTGGGCATTCTGTTGAGGTAAAGTGTAAATCTTTGGGGTTTGCCATGCTCTATAGAGTGCTTCCTGGAACCAAAAAACACCAGTCCACTACCTGTTTCCTGCCTGGAGAAGAAATGAAGAGTAGGACTCCTGCTTGTTGACTCTTTAGATTTTTTTTAGAAGTAGCTTTGAGGAGCCAGAGAGCTAGAGAATTATTATTGACCCACTTGGCTAAGCTGGTCCACGTTTACCTGTTGCTGCACTTACCCCTCTGTGGCTGGGAATTGTGGAAGATCCAAGAGATGGATGGAGGCACCTCTGCATAGAAGAAACCCAGCTAGCCTTGTGTAGCTGAACTTGCTATTTCCTTCTTGATCCCATGGGCTAGTGTTCAGGGATCATTCCCAGAACATTTGGGAGCTTGTTGACTACCAGGAAGAGAGATATTTAACATTTTGTGGACAGAATTTTAAAAGAATTTCACTTCTAGGGGACTGGGACAAGGAGCCAAGCTTTCCTTGTGCTTACTCCCTCAGCACCTACTTTTTCCCCATTGGAGCATTTGACACAATTTAAAGGTTACCACAGAATCCCAAAAATATATTGGCAGCTATATTTGTAACTTCCCGGTTTGCCCTACCTGAAGTTTTTAGAACTCTGAAAAAGTTTCTAACTTCTGAGGTAAAACAATTGCCTGGGATAAGCTGCCAGTATTGGTCTGACTGCACTTTCTTCCTGGTTGGCTCAAAAGGGTGCCTAGGTCCTCGTCAATCATGTGAATTAGCAACGTCTGCCTGAACTTGCCGTATTGCTCATCAGGTGCGGATCATACTTCGTCCCGGTCTCCTCGAGCACTTTGAGTAAAAATTTGTATTTGAAATTAGAAGTACAAATGAAGTCAAGCGGGGCTCAAGCAGTAGTCAGAAGTGGTGTGAAGATAACAGGATAGGGCTAAACTAGACTCCAGCAGGTGAAGGAGACATTGTGAGTGAGCATGAATGTAACAGAATGGGATGCAGACCAGGAAAAGGGAGCAAAGCACCAGTGAGGTACCATCCACAGCTGCAGTGTGCGAGTGTCTGACGCCTGTGTGCAACACTGGCACTGTCGCTTCCTGTCCAAGAAAATTCCACATTTGTGCTAATATTTGCTGGACTTGCGACCACTGCTAGTTGAAGCCATTTGCATAATGTGAATTATTACGCCTTCCAATGCACTTGTTGGATGCTTCAATATCCATGTATTCCAAAGAAAGCACTCTTCGGCAATGGAAGGTGATGTAAGCAAACTATGATGAATGCTCCAGCTACTTCGTGTAGAGTAGTCAATTTCTTGCAAGATACTCTCAAATGGATTCTGCCTGCACCACTACACCACCCAATAGAAGGGAAGAAGATATGATGCAAAAGCACTCTTGCACAATACTGCAGCACAGTTTATATCCTCAGGAGAAGGAAGAAGAACAAAGAACAATGCCTGATCCCACTCCCTGTGGATCACAAGTGGCAGAAACTTTGATATAAGAAGTTAATATTTCTCCGGAAGCTCAAAAAAACTATTTCTTGGGACTGTAGTGCACTGGGCTGTGCTCTCATTGACACACAATAAGTTAGGTTTTTCAGCTGACTGCCAGAGATGAATGCTACCGTCAGAAAATAAAACCCAATAAAGTAACAATAATAAACTGATAACCTCTGACTGACTCTGACAAGGACTAATCTTTTCCCAGGCCATGTCCACGAACCATGAGGCAAGGCGCATCCAAGTTGTGTCTGTTAAGTCTATTAGAGCAGCTCCGATTTGATGCTGAGTGTTCCAGTGCATCGGTCTCAGGAGCCATACAGATTGCTTCTTTTTAGATTCAGACATGAATAGAGCAAATTAGGCCCCAGATGATTAATAGCGCTGATGTGATTGACTCAATTAAGGTGTCATTGCAGCCTGGAGGAAGAGTGCAGGTGCTGTTGTCATGCCCAGTACTAGGGTGACCAGATAATGCCTTGTCACTGTGAGGGCTGTGTGAATTTACTACAGGAATGAAACTCTACATGTTACCACCGGGAGGTCTCAGTCAGATGTTGCTTTCTCCCCCTTCGTATAGACACCGGCAGTCCCCCATTTTTATTAAAAATCCTCAGAATTCAATAGGGATCTATCCCCCTGGGTTTTCTTAACACAGAACAGCCCGAGATCAAAGCTTTTTGGTATTTTCAAAAATATGGAGCGCAAATACATTTTAGAGATATAAGATACAATCATAACTGATGCAAGAGGTAAAAGAAACCTTTGAAAAACACACTGTAGCACACAGTACTAATCGATATTTAAGAGTTGATCGAATAGAACCAGACCAAAGGTATAATGGGAAAAGTTTGTTTTAATTTTTAGCAGGAATTTGGTTGTAAGAGAATGGGGGGATATAAGGGAAGAGAGGGTGTGGTGACGTGGAAGCGTCCTTAATGGGATAAAATTCCTGGCAAGAGGAAAGAAGGTTGGGCACCAACACTAGCTTCCTTAGCTGGACACCTTTGGAGAGAATGTATGACATTAAAAGCTATATGAGTGAAGCTGTAGGCAATTACTGCAGGTTTAGCTGTTTTTGGCAGATTTAGAAGTGTAGATCTGTGAATGCACAGTCGGTTCACACTAGAGTCTTAAGACAAAATAAGATGAAGATCAGTTGTGGAATGAATGTTGAAAGGAGTGACACCCGGATAAATTAATGTGTGTGCAATCGCAAATGCCTATGGACGTCTACTACCGGAGTGTCCAGAGTCCATCCTTCTTAGAGGTGATCAGTCAAGAAAGGTTTTAAGGAGGTGCCAGGTGTGGATAGTACTATTACCCCAGGTTACTTGCAGTTACCACTTCAAGACGGCTGGTAAGGCCAAGGGCGGTCCCCTTGTGTTCATAGGATGGCGGGCAGTTTCTTTGTCTTTGCTTGTTGTCATCTAGATTGCAAAGTCCAATGGATTGTTTGGCTAGGCCATGGAGCTTTCACTGGTGGGACAGAGAGCTGTGTAAGAACATCAATGGAATGGAGATTTTAGGGAACAACATTTTAGTGATGACATTCATGATTCTCTTCCAAAAACAGAAAAGGAAAGTCATGAGGTACCCATGGATTGACTTGAGGGTTCACTAGTATCACACATCCTACATCTGTCACTAATTTGGAGACAGACTTTATAAACTTTTCAGTATGTCAGAAGGTCCTGTTTGCTAATATGAAAAGAGTTTGGGTGAGAAAGGCTGATTTAGACCACTGGAAGTTTGTCTTTCATAATAAACTTAGCTATGAAGATGAGGTGTCAGAAGATGTGCTAAAAGATTTTCAGCATTTCTAAGATGGTAGATAAGCATCTCTTAAGACAGAATGGAATTGTACGACCTTACTAAATAGCTTCTTCTGGTGTGTTGGTGCACTGGGGAACGGTTTGGTACTAACCCTGCACTTTGTACCACATAAAAGGAGAGCTTTGTACAATTCATTAGCAAGAATGCAATGCTGTTTGAAGTCTAGAAGCTCAGGACAAAGACAGTGGAGCGAAGAAGAGGGAGAAAATCCATCCCAAGTAAACATCAAGTCTAATCGAAAAATTCATTTTTGGGTGTTCGGCCTTCCAATTCGTGTTGTACATATGTAGACATCTTTCAAGTTCGATTTACCCATTCATCCTTTTACCCTTCCATCTAGATTTCCATTCACTCATTCATCCAGCCTTTCATCATTCCAGCCATTCTCGTTCACTCACCCATGCAAATGTTATTTTACCCCTCCATCCATCAGTCCTTTCACCCTTGCCTCCATCCTCCATCCTTTTGGCCCTTCCTTCTTGTCACTGCTGCGTCCTTCTTTTTATATGACTTTCCTTTCACTTTCCTTTCCAGGTCTCTCGCACTTTCCCTCTCTTTTTCTCATCATTTTAGCTTCTGGGACTCTTTTACTATGATTTGCTTTGCATCACTGACCTCTGTTATGGTTCTCCCTTCTTTGTTTTTTAGGAGCTTCTGTCTTCAAAGCTGCAGACACAACAGGCTCATGAATAACTGTGTAAGCTACAAAAGCGGGGGTTCGTGACACCCCTGCCCATAAGCAAAGCTAAACTGGCACCGCAGCCTGCATTTGTGTCTGGCCAGACAATCATCTTTCCCACAGCCAGAAACTTCTAGATCCAACTGTATTTATTTTGTGAGGAGGCGGAATGAGGGACAACGTCCAGTACTTACGCTTCCTGTACTGCTCACTGTCTGCATTGGAATTGGCTGCGCTAGCCGCTGTCATTCAACATTGGAACGCCCCCTGGGCATTGTTGGTGGCAGGCTCAACTGTGCATTGACTGCCACAGAAAATTCAATGCATGCCCAAAGGGAGTGGGGGCTCCATATTCAGATCCAGGTCATTTCTTTGACAAACCATGGAAATTTGATATGGTGGTCCAGTTTGTTCAATTAAAGTTATCAAAGACTACATCTCTCATGATTCAATAAATTGGGAAATGAAAGCCCTGAACTGCAGCATGGTGCTTCTATGTACATTGACCCATTTAGTTACAGTGTATTGTCCCATTTTTATTGCACTTATACCACTGATAAGGCCACAAAGTGCTCCTGTTTGCAACAGGGCCTGGGCACATTAAGCATATTATGTCCTACGTGGGAAATATGGTATTTTCCGGAGATTATGAGGAAAGATGCAGTGCACCTACCTCCCTGCCATTTTTTTTTCTTTTTTTAGATCTCAAACTTTGGATCTTTTCATTATCATGATAGAAAGATCCAGGTTTCTGATGCTTTCTAGTATTGGAGATGGTTCTCAATTCTCCTCAATGGAGCAGGCCTTAAGTTCCAATGTTTGGCTGACTGGATGGAGTGGGACGTTCCACCAGTCCATGACTCTTTGAATGCAAAATAGGGCCAGCAACGGAGTGAGCCAAGAGTGTGAGGGTCTGGCAGATGCTAAGGGTGGAGTTTTTGTTGGCTTGCTTGTGAAGTTATACATATGACTTTAAATGTGATGAGTCTGGCCACCGGGATCCAGTGGAGGTGTGACATGGGTCCTCATTAGAAGGTTGGGAGCCTTCCTGACTGCTGCATACTGGATTCCATGCAGTTAGTGAATTACTGATAGTGGTAATCTAATGCATACTCTGGCGGTGTATCTGAAACAAGAGGGTCATAGGGCAATGGTAACTTGGACCGTCTGTGGAAACCTGAGAAATGGGAAAACTCAATGACGATATCTCATATTGTGGAATTACTGTGCAGCAACTTGATTTACTTGTGCTATAAGAGATAGATTGGCGTCTTTGACAATCACCCCATAATTCCTAACTTGGGCTGAGTATGGAGTCAGAGATCTAACTTCCTAAGGCCAAATTGGAGATGGGTGATGTTTCATGCGCCATTTGCCCGAATCTGTTACAGCGATGGGCTTCATGTAGTTGGTAAACATCCAGCCATAAATGTTTCTTATCTTTTCTTCTCTTTTGACTCCATTGTGAAGACGCTCTTATTCTTGCCAACCTTTTTTCTCGTCTTCTATCCATCCGCTGAATCCTGTTGATGATACTTTATTTGATTAAAAAAATTATAATCATAAAAGTGGAGTAAATGCAAGCATATACATAAATAAACAGTTAAAATAACTCAAATGTGATGGAACTGCTTTTTTTTAAAAAGAAAATGAAAAAGAAAAATTTATCAATATTGGTACTAAAATCTAGCTTTGTCCCATGTGGGTTTCTTTAAAAAAGCATTGACAGGCCCTTCCGATTGCTGAGTGAAATTACGGTATGCATAACAAATGAAAGTTGTAAGGCCTATGTTTAAAGCTGTGTTTTCAGGAGTCAGAGCTGCGATAATTGCCTGTCTACGGGTCCGGATTCCCAGCCTGTTCCACTCAGTTTTCAATTTTAGTCTGCGCTGTGACAGTAGAGCGGGGCAAAGACGTACTACATTCTCCAGAGTTTCAGCCGTCTTGCCACACCCTCTGCATAATAGATCCTCTGACGTTCGGCGCCAGAAGGGTAAATCCTTTAAAAATTGCCAATCACCCAATCTAAGAGCCATAAAGCTAAGTTTTAAGTGCAGGGGATAAGTGCAGGACAGATAAGAAGAAGGAGAGGCCAACCCATAAGAATTCATTATTGCCCATGCGTGTCTACGTTTAGCAAGGTGAGCTTTATCAATGATTAGGGACCTCATTCGAATGCGTTTCTTAATGCTGATTTTAAAAACTGCCTTGCTTGGGTTGAGATCCCACAGATCTCCCGCAGACATTTGTCGGACGTAGTCCTTAAAAAATCGGCCATAAGAGCCACCTGGGTTTTTCTGAGAAATGTCTAGCCAAAGTAATGACTCCAAGGAACCTGGGTCTGCTTGCCTAAGTTTGTGGCACAGATTCAAATACGTGCCAGAGTTTAAAATTTCATAGTTTAGTAAGCCCAGTTCTAATCTAATCTGTGCGGCAAAGGCGGCTTTAGGCATGTGAAGGATTTTTTTATAAATTTCGGTCACATGTTGGTTTAAGTTGGCGTTTAGTTTTCCCCTAAACATTTCAATGCCATACAACAGGGATGCCCGATTTTTGCTCTCATGACTTCCAACAGTGGTGATAAACTCGGACCAGACAGTTTTTTTGAGAGCTTGGAAGGGTTCACCTGAAGGTTCCTGGCTTTTATTGATATTTCGCTACGTTGTTTGGCGAAGGTACCCCTAGAGTCAAAGTTGACCCCTAAATATTTATTTGTTTTTCCTATTGTAACACTCCTATTGTTGTATAGCCATCCACCACTGTGGTTTTGTTTTCTGCCAAAGATAACCACTTGGGTTTTCTTTAGATTAACCTCTAAAATATTCATGGTGGTGTAGCTGTGTAGTTTGTTTAGTAGCCTTTGCAGCCCTACCCGGGTGAGACTACAAAGGACCAAATCATCAGCATATAAAAGGTTACTTATTGACACACCACCAATCTTGGGAGGGTGGCTGTTTATTTCTTCTAGGGTGGCTGGTAAATCTGCTATAAACAAATTCAAGAGTAATGGGGCTAGCACACATCCCTGTTTGACACCTCTAGTTGTCATGATTTTCCGAGAGAGATGTGTCCCAGTCCCCAGCTTGACTTGTATCCATGTGCCGGAGTGCAGTTGGATAATCGCCTCCAGAAGTTTAGCTGGGATCCCCTATTTTTTTAGCTTTACCCAAAGAGTGTCCCTGGGGACCCGGTCAAAGGCAGCTTTAAAATCTACAAAGCAGCAGAAAACAACCCTAGATGTAATAAGTGCATTATCAACAGTTATAGACAGTGTCAGTAGGTTAGTCATGGTGCCAGAATTTGCAGTGAAGCCAGTTTGGTTCCTTGGGATCAGGTTATTCTGCTCTGCCCATGTTCTCAGTTCATCCAGTAGAATACTTGCGTAATACTTTGCCTCAATGTCTAGAAGGGCGATTAGTCTGTAGTTGTTTGGAGACGCGTGAGAGCCTGACTTGTAGATTGGGTGGATTATTGCGCCTCGCCAAGAATCAGGTATGGTTGAGCTACTTAATGCAAAGTTGAAAAGATTAGTTAAATAGCCTGACCAAAGGTTTATATTTGTTCTGAACAAAATCTTTGGTAGACCATTCGGGCCAGGTGCTCCATCTGATCTTGCTTTTATTAGTACTTTGGTGACCATTTCTTGAGAGATCTGCAGATCCTCACTTGGAGATTCTGAAAATTCAGTGGAACTGCTCCAGCCCTTGCTCGGGCTTACTTTCGTCGGATTGAGAGCACATATGTCTGTAGAGGCTGTTCCCTCTGTGGCCCTAAAGTGGTCAATCGAAAAGGCAGACCAGTCGGCTTCTGCAATGTTTGCACACCCAGAGGTGGGTAGTCTAGAATTTTGACGATGAATTAAGGCCCAAAATTTTCTTGGGTTGCGATTTTTGCTCCCCCATAGTAGTTTACACCAGAATTGGCCTAGGCAAAGTCGTTTGTCTTTTTGTTGAGCCTGCCTAAATATTTTTGGGGCGGTTTTGTACACATTAAGGAGCTCGCTGTTCCCAGGAGATTTCTTAAAAGTGCGCAAGGCATTGTTTCTAGATTTCTTCAGTGCCATAGTTTGGCTTGAGATCGAAAACTGGGGACTGGAAGAAGCCTTATGGGAATGCTATTTAGATGGAAAAAGGCTTATCAAATGGTAACAGAAGATGGACCAGGAAACAGTGGGGGAGGCCGCCAAGTCAATGCCTCCTGTTGTAAAGGCCAAACATTCCTTCATAACGTTAGTGCAGATGTCTTCACTCCATCTTAGTTGTTTAAGGTTTTCGGTGTAAGTTCCTTTGCAAGTTGTTGAGGCGGGTTTATGATACACTGGCTTTACATTGAAGGTAGCGACTTGTGGGCGATGGTCGCTTTCCGATCGGGGGTGAATGCTATAGTTTACCAAATGTTGGAACAGGGCTGAATTACAGATCGTGTAATCAAGATAGGAATGTTTGCGACAATTTGTCCAAGACCACTTTGGTGGAATGTCTTTCGTAGATCTACCGTTCATTACCAAAAAGCCGGCACTGTAAAATTGCAACACACAAAGCTCTCCTCGACCACAATATGCTTGGTTTGGTGGTTTGGACTGTGCCTCTACTTCTGTCGATATGGATGGTAAAAGCCCTTCAAAGTCAGCAGAGTTTCCCTGAAAGGGGTTGGTATTAAAGTCTCCGGTGATCATACAGTCTGAATGAGGATAATCCACAGCCAGGTCACATACGATTTTAATTAAGCTTGTTAAATGCTCCTTTTTCGAACGCATGCTCGGGTTAATGTAAACATTAAGAAGTAAAGGCGATCGCTGTTTGCTCCATGAACTGATTTTAACTCCGAGTAACCAGTCCTCATCAAAGTTCAATAGCTCGGTCGGGCCTTTTAGGTTGTTTGAAACATAGATCGACAGACCACCTTTGGGGTGGCTGTAAATATGATCTCTGATTGCAGGTTTCAAGTATTCAATGAAGCCTATCACTGGACAATTTTGGGTGGCCCATGTTTCCTGAAAGGCTATTAAATCGTGCCCAAATATGAAATTGTACGTCTCCAAGTTGGTCATTTTCTGATGGAGACCACTGATGTTCCATGAGCACAGTAAAAGGATGCCTGCAACTGGGGGTTTAAAAGGTTTATAGGAGGTAATAATTGAGGTCTTGATTGCACCGGATCATTGCAATATGGGCCTGCAGAGTGTTTTCCAAGTGGTCAGTCTAATTTTTTTCGGGAAGGCCGGCTGTTGGCTTTGCGGGCAGCCGGAAGCCAACCCCGATCTTGAGCTTTTTCAAGGTTAGGGGTTTTAGCCCATGAATTCAGTTGTGTTGTGCCTAAGACATTTTTTAGGATTGAATAAGGCCTATTTTTAACACCAATCCTTGAGCATTACGCTCTTGTCAGGATGGCTGGGTCCTTTAATAGTGCTGTAAGATAGCCTGGGGTAGAATAAGGGTGGATTTCTGAATCCGAATAACTGACTAACCTATCCACCACTAAAACTAATTTCGTATTTCACTATACTAATTCAACACTAATCTTTTCTGGGTTCTGGAGTAGTGTGCTACTCGCCGAAAAAGCACTTTGACGCCTCATCAGGGGTAGGAAGAGCTATATAAATGCAATTACAATACCATACAATAGTTCAGAAACATCAGAAAAAAGCATCTGTGGGTGCGGTTTTGTGGTGCGGCTGGTAATGCGTTGCTGGGAGGTGAGAAAGCACATAATCAAAATGGTGCTGCAGCTGGAACCTACAGGAATCTAAAGGTGAGTTCGGACGAATATAGAACCACTCTATCCAGTGCGTGGAGTGTTTTGCTGTGCATCTCTATTTTTATTGAGACTTTGAGGCTACAGGACTGCATATTCCAGTAACTTTAATGAACATCTGCACGCAGCTCTGTTGCAAAGATATATTGAGCCACGTTTCCCCTAGAAACAAGCCGTCTGATGAACACCGCATCGGTAGAGGGCGAAGACAGAGTCACTGAAAGCTCGTGCCAGATGTCTGGCTCAGTTCGAGGATTTCGTGGAGGTTGAAGCCCAAAATGAGGCAAGCTTGCATGTCACTTCTGTACGCCACCGGATTTCTAAACGTATAGACCAACATGGCAGACTGCACATTAAACTTTGAAATATTACAGGAGACGGAAAAACAATTGCCATCTAGTGACTGAACTACACAATGTGGAGGAAGAAAACCTGTAATTAATCACAGCTGTCCAACGTGCACATTGTGTGATCCTAGCCACATTTTTTATTTCAAAATGTCTTGTTGTTTTTTTCTTCTCTATCCCATATGGAGCACCTTCAATCACATGCGCTGGAAGTAGGTACAGGGGTGCTGCAGCACCCCAAAAATAACCATGTTGAAGTTCAGAAGATGAATGAGCTAAAATATGCCTTTACAATTTATCTTATCTTACAGGTCAAATGTCAGACTTTGCCTTCAGAGAAATTGCTGCTTATTCTTTCAACATGGAAAAAGAGGTTTATTTTTCTTTCCCTGACTGCAAAGTGAGATGTTGTAGTAATGTGAGTTATGTGTCCATCTTGCTGGATGTGAAAGGAAAGGCTGCAGGGTGTTAAATGTTTGTCACTGGAGCCTGATTTGCACACCTTATCGTTTGTGCTCTGTCTAGTGTCATCAGTAAAACTTCAGGTCTGTGCAAATTTAGTGGTCATTTCAATAACAAATGTGCTGTCTGTAAATGACAGTGTGCTACCGCACGATGCTTTAGTAATATATTTGTGAGTATGCTTCAAAATTCACTCCTGGCTACATAGCACTCATTCACCACTCTCCTGCTGAACGGCGTGACTCGTATGCCTCAATTGTTCTTTACGTAATGCTTGGATTTTTCACAATCGCAATGACTTTTGTGATTGTTGCAAAGTCATCCTATGCATTGGCCCTATCTCAATTGGTTTGCTGACTGATACTGGTGGTAACAGACTCTGACTGACCCTCCAGTCTGAGCATTGATCCAGGACCACTGCTGAATCACTGTGAGGTCAGGATGTGCGCTGTTCAAAAAACGAATATGGAATATAATTCTGTTCTAAGAATGTATGCCGTGTTCAGGGAGTATTTGACAAGTAATGCGCCTCTTAGTTTTCTAATGCAAAAAAACAGTTGATGGACAGAATGCAGAACAATGTCATACATTCACCCCAATCCAGAGATCTGGGCCTAAATCAATTGTTTTTTTGCTCACCACACCACCCCAGTTCAGACATGGCCATATGCAAATCAGCCTTGACCCTGTGCCTCATGGGAACAGTCCAGCCTGTACTGCCAAGCCATATTTTCCCTGGACCGGAATCAAGCATCCTAGGACCGGTTTCTGGCTATCAGCCGACTCACGTCTGAGCATACCCATCCCACTCGAGGTGACAAATGCAGAAATAAAAGTTGATGGACAGAATGCAGAACAATGTCATACATTCACCCCAGTACAGAGATCTGAGCCTAAATCCATCGTTTTTTTCCTCACCACACCACCCCAGTTCAGACATGGCCATATGCAAATCAGCCTTGACTCTGTGCCTCATGGGAACAGTCCAGCCCGAACTGCCAAGCCATGTCTTCCCTGGACTGGAATCAAGCATCCTAGGACTGGTTTCTGGCTATCAGCCGTCTTCAGCCAAGATAGCTTGCCTCCAGTGGTGTGGAGAGCACGGGACTCACGTCTGAGCATACCCGCCCCACTCGGGGTGACAAATGCAAAAACAACAGTTGATGGACAGAATGCAGAACAATGTCATACAATCACCCCAGTACAGAGATCAGGTCCTAAATCCATCCTTTTTTTGCTCACCACACCACCCCACTTCTGACATGGCTATATGCAAATCAGCCTTGACCCTGTGCCTCATGGGAACAGTCCAGCCCGAACTGCCAAGCCATGTCTTCCCTTGACCGAAATCAAGTATCCTAGGTCCGGTTTCTGACTATCAGCCGTCTCCAACCAGGGTAGCTTGACTCCAGTGGCGTGGAGAGCACGGGACTCACGTCTGAGCATACCCGTCCCACTCAGGATGACAAATGAAAAACAACAGTTGATAGACAGAATGCAGAACAATGTCATACATTCACCCCAGTACAGAGATCTGGGCCTAAATCCATCGGTTTTTTTGCTCACCACATCACCCCAGTGCAAATCAGCCTTATATCTTCTGACCCATACGTGGGCCGAGAAGGTACTCCTATATTGTCTTGCTGGGTCAAGAAGCGGTTGATAGTATCTTGTCTCAAGATTGACTTTGGAAAATCATTGTTCTTCTGTGACGCCTCCAATGATGACACCCATACTCTGAGTGATGTGTGTCTTGTGCTTTATAGACCTATTAGGGAGCCTTGTGTCTAAACACAACCTTACTTAGGAGGTTTGCTTGGGTATGATAACCATCGAGGGCAGAAGGGGCTGGTTAGGATATCTTCTCAATCATGTCCATAGCTTCTAGTCACTCCAATACCACTTGAGGGTGCAGATGAAATGGCCTTTGCTGGTTATACAGTGCAATTGGTTTGATCATGGTGTCAATATCTGTCTTCACTGTGTCACCTTTAAGACACCCCAGCCCTTAAAAAACAGATGTGTAAAGTCTTGAGGATGCTATTGATGTGGCAGTCATGGACTTTTTGAGCAAAGATAAACAATCTGAGGCCTTCTGCCATGTGGCAGCCCAGCAGGGTTCCGCCACTTTCAGTGGTGATGTATAACTTCACTACTAATTTGCCTGCTTTGCACCTTGTCCTCACAGTTCAGTTAGAGAGAGTTTTCTTAGACCAGAATGGATGCACTCATTCACTGCCAGGTAATGCTACACTGATGGAACCTGCAGGTCAGGTGGACCCTTATGTTTAAAAGGTGCAAGTCATAGAGCTCTCCAGCAACCCAGCAGGAAGCAGTAGGAGAGTGTGTTATGCACTTCGTTACTCCTGTTCAGTCCCTGGATCCCCTTTACAAATGTTGGGGCTTATGCCTAGCAATGAAGGCATGTCCCAGGGTGCAGCAGGCACGACATGGGAATTTCGTATTTCTCATCTCGACTAGGCCATGTATTGTCGCATGTACTTTTTTTTAAACCTTTGACCGCACTCAGCTGCCATATACATGAATACATGAATGAATGAATGAATGAATGGAGTCTTATAATGCGCAACTTAGCCCAGGGGCATCAAGGCACCAGAAAGATCGGACAGCTTGTAAATTACGAGATGCCAGCTATACCATGGAGTCGAGCAGCTCACTGCCGTAGGCACTTTTCAGTGAGACATGGGGCTGCGCCCTTTGGTAACACTGCCTTTACTAGGGTTGCCACCTGACCGGTTTTCTACCGGCCCCACTGGTGTTTTAATGTCCCGTCCAGTACAAAAATAAACAAAATCACCTAAAGTTGGTAATTCTAGCCTTTATCTGTACATACGTCAAACAGCACATATTAATAGAAAGTACTTTTTAATGTGTTAAAAGTACCTGCGTTAACGGTCCCTGACTCATAATTAATGTAAAGAAAGACACAAACTTCTTGCTACACATGAATACATGCAATTATCTTTAGAGTCCTATTTAGTAACATGTCCGGCCTTCGAAGACTCTTAAAACACCAACAAATGGGCAGTATTGACTCTTGGAAAGGTGGTAGCCAGAGCCTGTACCAATGAAAGAGTGGAAGTTGTTACTGCTGATTTCACTTCCAGATTGGAAGCAGTCACCTCCAAAGTGGAAGTTCTCAGGCTGCGTTGCTCCCATCCTGAGGAGATGGACCTTATGCTGTGCACCGAGTTGCATCTTGTGTGCACAGCCTGCTAGGACTTTGCTCCATGCTGAGCTGCATCCACAGTAGTAAGCAAGCTTTGTGTTTAGGAGTTCTGATTTACAAGCATTTGAATGCTCATGCTTTAGTGAGTGCTCAGAGGGTGTGCTCCAGTCTCTGGTGCAGGGGTGTAGCATCAGGGGGGTTGTTTGGGGTGTAACACCCCCCTAATAAATGTCTTTTCTGATGAATAGTTAGAGACAGGTGCTTTCAGTCGAGTATGGTGAGGCATCTGTTGGACTTCACCTAGGATTTTTGCATGCACACACTAACAAAAGCACACACACTCCCTCTCATCTCTGGTTTGAAAGTCCTTCAATGTTTTGATTGTTTTACAAAATATTGGGTTTCTCTCACTTAATTCTCATATTAATCCACATTCCTGTCCCTTTCTACTTACCTTAAACCTTCTATAAAGCTCCCTGATTCTTTTGTAAGGTTTTTTAACATTCTGTGCCAGCGTGAATGTCGGGCAGTACGGTCATTGAATGATGTATGCCTCTTGGCACTCTGGAAAACGGCAAGAGAGAAAGTAATAAATTGCCTGTTCTACAACCAGATTTTTGGTCTTCCTTTGCCCAAGCCATACTTAATGACCAAGGTGTGGCCAAGAATATTCAGAGGGCCATTCTGGACACTGCAGATTGTTGACCATGCCATGGGCATCAGCACAGTTGCCAGAAGACATGCTTGGACGCGTGCTACAGAGTTCTCCAGGAATGTTCAGGTGGATGGGAATTACCGGCAATGTACTGAACTATTTCTACTCATACCTCAACTGCTCTCAGCTATTCAAGTTGAACAACTATTTAACTAGCTGCTCCATGATTACCCATGGGGTCCCCCAAAGATACATTTTTTACCCCACCTTCTTCAATCTCTGTATCGAATACCTAACTTCCATTTTCAAGCAATCCGTTTTCTCCTACCACCTCTACATTGGTGAGATACAACTCAACTTGAAAGCATCTTCGCCTGATGATATAGTGCATCAAGACCAACCCTTAAAGACATACAGTCCTGGCTTTCCTTCGGTCAGCTTAAACTCAACACTGAAGACAAATTCCTCCTCCTCTCCCCCCTCATAGCCAATCTCTAGGTTCAAATGTGAATGGACTCTTTCAACATGCTGAACTGCAACTTGACACTCATTGACTGCAACAAGTCTCGCGAAATCACGTTCCAGAAGAAATTGAACTTAAAAATCCATATAAACACTTTCACCTGAGCTGCCCAATACCAGCTTAAACTCCTAAAAACATCAAGCCTTTCGTTCCAGAACTAGACTTAAAAAATGTAATACAATCGCTAGTCGCCTCCAGTTGGACAATGGAATCGTACTACTTGCCGGTTCCCAAAAACAAAGTTAGATTTCTGCTTCTGAAAGTGAACTCGATGTCAGAACACGGGCAGCTCCCCAGCTAAAGTGAGGAGCGTCGCCCCACTGGTTTTCAGAACTGCAAAAAAGGAAAAATAAAATAATAATAATACGCTGCTATCATTATTTTATTTTCCATGCTGAGGCAGTTCGGG
The DNA here is from genome assembly GCF_964261635.1 of Lissotriton helveticus. Lineage (NCBI taxonomy): Eukaryota > Metazoa > Chordata > Amphibia > Caudata > Salamandridae > Lissotriton > Lissotriton helveticus. Next base: position 67,575,697 of record NC_136064.1, read on the forward strand.
GAGACGAGGAGACACTTTCTAAGTGCACATGATGGCCAAACAGTCATACACACATAGCATGTTCTCCACCAGACTGTAATACACATCCTGTGTGGAGAACATGCAGAGGCTCCCACTGCCTGTATGAGCGTCGAACCATCACAGCGCTGCTGACAGCAGCATTGTAATTGGCTTAGGGGAGTCTGGGAGCCTGTGTGCTTTTGGTCCATACGGAAGCAGAGGACGGAGAGGTCTGAGGAGAGGTGGCTGCCAGCTGTGCGGCCAGCTGGAAAGTTATCTTTTCTTTTTTTTGTTAACCCCCTCACCCCACTATTTCTGGCTGGGAGCAGCCGCCACTATGGCAGAGACTGGAGAACTTGCGCTGCTGTTGATATCCTGATTCCAGAAGGAAAGAGTAAGGAAACCTGCCCCACAGTAATTGCTACTGTATCAAACTTCTTTTCCCCCCTCTGAAAGATACATTCATATCTGCAGCTTGACTGGTATCGGGAACAAGGCGTTTGGACCACATCATGCCATCACTCATCTCACTAGAAAGCCTCCCCTTCCAAGCACAAAGCCTCTTTCAAGTTCCTTGCATCTTACACAAAGCCCAAAGCTGTGAAACTCCAAAATATCTGGCACAGAAACTAATCAGATCTGGAGGCGCTCGCTCTCCCTCAAAAGCACTGAGTCCTTGCTCCTTGAACCACCAAGATTTAACAAATACAGAATTTCACCAGTTTTTTCTCGGATAATGATCCCAGATTATGAAATTATGTTTCACTTGAGACCCATATGGACACCTCCAATAAACAGGAAATGTTTAGCAGTTGCCAGAAACCTACTTGACTAACCTTTGATGCTGTCCGACGCTAGCATCCCTCCCTCACCTGACTACCCTGCTGCTTGCCTATTTCCTGAACTATTTGCAATTTCCTGGCCCTTAGTGTCATCAGTTTTATTTGCGTTACCTAAGCCCCTCTTGCAGTAATGTAACTCCCTTCCATTCTACTATACTATACTTTGTACTATGCAAATCGCTCAGCTGCCTTCGGGTCATGTGTGTGCTATAAAAGCTACAACTAAATAAATAAATATTTGATAGACATGCCATTTGATGGAGCCAGGATCTTTGGTAAGAAGGCTTTGGGCTCTTCAGTGCTTTAAGGATAGCCATACATCAGACCACTTTCTGGGGTTATGTTCCTCTGTCTGCTCTCCAGTTGAGGCAGAAGTACCGAAAATTTGGGGGTTACTTGAGGGTCCTTGACTACAAACAGAGCCAGCCAGCAAAGCATGTTCTGGATTTTTATGGCTCTAAAGGGAGAGATGAGTGGCAGAAGAAGGATGGGAGGTAAGGTCTTTCTTGGATCTCAGGCTTCTCCACACCTTCCTCAGGAAAGAAAAGTTTAAGGTCTTTGGCAGGGGTCCTGGCAGACTTGGATCCTGGATGGTGTCCTTGGATGTGCAGGATCTTATTTTCATGCGATGATCCTGCAGTCCCACAAGCATTTCTTCAAGTTTATAGTGGGGTCAGCACACTTTCAATTCACCATCATACCATTCGGCCGTATCTTGGCTCCCTGGGTATTCATGAAAGTGATGTCCGTGGTCGCGGCTCATCTTCACAGTTCAAGAATACATGTTTTCCTGAATCTCTAAGACTGACTGCTAAATGCGGTCTCACCTTAGTCAGTCTTGGGTTCACTTAAAACATTTGATTCCTTTGCTCTCCACTCTGGGGTTCTCTACCAATGTGCTTGAATTCCTGGTTCAGCCTGTTGAGAGTATTCCCTTTGTATGGGCCATTACAGACATAGTGACTTTGAAAGCCTTTCCATCTCCACAACAAGCCTTGGACATTCAGGCTGTGATCCCGATGTTCTATGCTTGTGCTTCCATTCTAACCCGCATGATTCTTAGGCTCCTTGGTCTCCATGCCTGATGCATACTGCTGGTGCCTCAGTGCTTCATGTCTGTGGGGACATGTGGGCTCTGCAGTGGAACCTCCATCTTCATTGGGCCCAACACTGAGATGCCGCTCGGCCACAATCCACTCATCAAAAGAAGGAGCCCAGGACTTTCTTATATTGACAGAAGATGGCAACTTAACATGGAGCAGATCACACTGCCTATATATCCAGAGCTCCTTTAGTGTCAGAACCATTGTTTCTGGGCTGGGAGGTCACCTGTCCAAGGTGAAAATCAAAGGACTCCTGTCTACGGTGGAGCAATGTCACCAAATCAGTTATCTGGAGCTGTGCACCACCCATCTGGACCTCTAGGCTTTTCTGCTTTCCTCTAGTGTCAGGTCAGTCCAAGTTTTAACAAACAACATGACCAATTTGTGGTACCACTACAAGCAGTGCAGTGTGGGGTTCATGTCCTCTGTGTAGATGTTTGATGCCATGGCTGGACCTCCACAGGATCTCCCAGTTGGTTATTGGGTTTTCTGAATTCTAGGGCAGACAAACTCAGCCGGCATCAGCGTGCTAATCATGAGTGGCGTCTGTTCTCAGAGGGGGCTCAGTATGTCTTTGCTGAGTAGGGTGTGCCCTAATTAGGTCTGTCTGCTACAACAGAGAATGGTCAGTGTCTGGCCTTTTGCATCCTGGAGTTTCCTCCCCAAGACTCTCTGGGAGATGAATTCCACCCCCACAGGAATCCCATCCTCCTTCGTGTGTTCCCACCTGTGCCGCTAATCCCTCAGGTCCTGGAGGTCAGGAGGTATTCCGTCCAGTTCATTTTGATATCACCCGAATGGGCATGGTGAGTCATGTGCACGACCTCCTCGATTAAAACTTCTTTCTTCCTCTTCAACTGCTTCTTTGATAGGACTTACTGTCCCCACAGGAGGGCAGAGTTCTGTAACCTATCCATACAATCTACACTCCCATGCAGGGCGATGGAGCAGAATCAAGTAAGTGACTTCGACCTTCCACCAGAGATGGTGAATGTAATTTTGGCTGCTCGTCATCCATCGATAAAATGCAACAACTTTGGCTGCAGATCCAAATTTGTTACCAAGTGTGAGGCTACAGGTCTATCCTCTTTAATCCAGGTTGTCTGATGTCATATTGTTTAATTTCTGGTTAAATGTTACTTCTCTCTCCTTTCAGCAACTCTTACTTTGCCTGATCAGCTCCTTTTCTTCAAGTCACCTGTTGTGATGAATTTCATATAAGGACTTTCTTATGTCTTTCTCAAGGCTCCTTTGATTATGCGACAGTAGGACTTTAATTTGATCCTTATCTTTTTGATGTGTGCATAGTTGCAGCCTATGAACAGTCGCCCCCTAACTTTAGACTTTCATCATGCTCACTTCGTATCAGGTCAGTGGGCGAATCATGCCATCTTTTCCTCAAACAAGGAGTCAGATAAAAATGACTGAAACTCTGAAAAGTTAAAGAGCTATACCACACATACCAGATAATAGCCAAGCAACTGATAAAAAAGCAATGCAGGAACGAATCTGTAGCTCCCATCCAAGACAAAAAGTTTCCATAAATCCTGCCAACAAAAGTCACCAGATTTGAGGGTACCTTTACTGAGTAGGGGACTTAGACAACTTAAATTATTTAGTAATGAGGTTCCATGAATTAATGTAGTGTCAGTAAAATAAAATATAGACAATACAGTAATTTTTGGGCAAATATTGAATGGCAGTGTGTAGGTGATTCGAGACAGTAGGATGTCTGCTGCTGATATATTGAACTTGATATTGGAGGAGACTGGAGGGCTCGTCCTACTGTTGATATGATTTCAGAAGGAAAGAGTAAGAATGTCTTCTCCACAGAAACTACTTGTGAGAGGCTCACACTTCTTTACCTCATGTTTAAAGAGTGAGCAAAGGATGCAAGTGACTTTGCATGAGAACAAAACTGATATTGAGGATAGAGATCTTCAAGAGGATGGGGCTCTGGGAGAGCCCTTTTCAAACCAACTAGTCTTAGTGGGAACAAAGACGATCTGCAGAGGTGTTTTCCACCAGGTTGTTCAAGAGTTTTTCCATGGAGGCCTCATCGCCTCCATCAAGTAATATAGGGGATATTAACCAAAGCAAGAGTGGCAGCCCTATGGATGATGGACTCTCAACATGTAATATTTTACCTCCAGCTCCTAAAAGACGTTTGCAAAACATTATTGAAAGGATAAATGTAATGATCCCAGATATAGACAGAAAACTGACTTGGCACGGCTTAGTGAAAATGTGGAATCTGGTCTTCTTCACACGTATGACCGAAGAATGCTTCGAAGATTTCTGATCACAGAATAGGATCCTATGTCAGGCTATATTATTGCTGCTGTGGTGGTACAGAATCTTCCTGAAGCCCCGCTGAAGAGTGAGGAATTAGGAAGACGTGCTTCAAACTATATATAATTCTTTGATCGGCCACACTCTTTCAGTGGCGTCGCAAGGTCAGGTGGTACCCGGTGTGTAAAATTTCTTGCCACTCCCTCCCTAACCCCCCCGCCCACACTGAAATTATTAAAACAAGGAAAGTAAAAAAAGATAGTTACACATATTTTTGCCATTTTGTCACCCCCTCAGTGATGACACCCGGGGCGGCCTGCACCCATCGCACCCCTCTTTCTACGCCACTGCACTTTTTCCCCTGGGGACTATATGACACAACATGTGAACAGTATAACTGTTACAAAGTCTAGTATTCTGTAGGACCAGTAAATGCACAGTTGCTGCATTTCTCAATGTAGAGGACTAGAGCAATGTAGTGGACTGTAGCACACCCACCTTTTTTTAATTTTCTCCCTTTAATCTGAATGTGTTAATGATACTACAGAAATACCCACCTGGAGAACATTTCCATTGATAACGCCTAACTGCTCCAATTGGCGCACCCCTTTTCTTCAAATCGATTCTTAGCGGGTCCTGTCCAACTCCACCTCATTATGGGCTTCATATTATAATAACTTAGACTATCAGTTTTGATGTTATATATTTCTGTATGTTTTTCTGATGCACCAAAGGTCAAAGGCCCAAGTGTGCTAAATAAATTTGAACTTAAAACTGAAATGCTGAGTGTGTAGGATTGGTGCTACCTAAAGAATATGTCTGCTGTGCAAACCTGTAAGGCCGTGGGACTTACAAAAGATCTACACTTGTTTATGAATGATATTATATCATCTCTGCAACATAATTTTCCAATTCTGTCCCTTATTGAAAAAGTGAACAAGGAGCCTGTATACGTTTTGAAATTGATAGGCCATTTGCATTGTCATGCCAATATTATTTGTGCAAACTCTAAAGCCTTTTTGTGAATATTTGATCGAAACGGCACCTGGGGACAAATCCCCACCATACTATACCATAAAAATAATTTCAGAGAGGATCAGGCTTTCATTGCACACTATGAAAGTATTGAATATTTCCGGAGAGTCTCTTCAGAACAGTCATAATAACAATTTGCTATAAAATGTTCAATTTACTCCAGCTATTTTAAAAAGATCTTGGGTAAGCAACCTAGAAGAAGGGTAACATAAGGTAAGGTAATGCGCAGGGGGCCACCAATCGGTGGTGCAAATTTGGTAAGGGCTGAAAAAAATCCATCTTTAGGCCTTAGACCTGGAGGTAAAATTCTCTTTTGCCTAAATCACTAAAACGGCTTCTAGTTATTGTCAGCCAGCACAGTGAGACAGTCACGCTTTAAATGTGTCAGCGCCAGGATAGCCTCCCTGACGTGCTCTATACAAATACACAATACATAACTAATGCATAAATACTTGTGATCAATTTATTTTAAAAAACTGAGACATTAAGATCATTTTTAAAGTAACTTTTCTTCACAATCTGGCTTTGTTAAAAAACATAATGTACTCTTCTACTGGAAATGCACTAGATGATCCGAGCTATCTTGAGTATATCATGAAGCTGGATTTATCCTGCTGGTTCACAAATATTTGCATAAGTTTATCGCCTACTCAAGTGGGTGATGGTTCTGAGCAGCGCTGTCATTTGCTAGCGAGCGGTTCGCCCTCCATGGGGTGAAAGATTGCGCGTTTCTAACTTGATGGACCCAATGTTTGCCAACCGACATCAGGCCGGAAGCTCTTACAGCCATAAATGTTTCTATTGTTTGAGTAGCTCTTATGCATCTCCTAAGAGATGGTACTGTGAGGTTACTATCAGGTAGCTGCGCTCCTCCGTTGCCCTATGACTCAAAAAGTGGTGGCACTATCAACATTATCAACAAACAATTGATTTTTAAAGGAACGTACTGTCCATATGGCCCTCACCTTCTTCTCCTTCCAAAAGGGTGGTGTTTGTTGGGCTTCTGTGAACTATGATCGTGACCTGATGAGTCCTGCTCTATGGCTGTTGCTTTTTCAAGCCACCCCAAGCTCAGTCAAGCAGCCTCCACTACAGAAATAATTTGAATTCAACCAAGACATGCATTATTTAGAATCCATTTTATTATAAACTAGCAGCCCGTCCCGATGTTGTCCGGGTATGAAATGTTATGTGTGTAATGTTTGTAATAGTAAATCTTAATTTATTGTAAGATTTCACGGTATACAACATTTTTGGTCTCATTTGAATGTGGCTGTAGAATAAATTGATTTTGCACATTGCCGGACCGAGAGAGTGCGACATATAACTGTCCATGAGTGAAGCAGTCTTCTGTAAATCTTCCTATAGGCTAAGGTCAGTTTGTAATGTTTTTGTAACGTGTTTGTCCGGTTGTGCATGCAATGTTAGTAACAGCGTTCTTCATATGTGCCTCCTCTTTGTTATGTGTGCGTCCTCAGCTTTAAGTTTTGCATCTTTTGTGTGTTGTGGAGTGTGTTGGTTATATAATTCCCAAGCGGGTTGTCTTTGACGTTAATGTGTGTTCGCTGACAGTGCCCGGCGTGATCCTGTGCTTGCGAGGGCTGGTTTGAGGCCCCGCCTGAGCCCCGGACTAAATTTTAATTGTGAAGTGGCTTTGATCGTGTGGTACGCTGCCTGCCTTCAGTGTCCGCTGGAGGCGTAGGAGCGTGAATGTCGCGGTGAGTGAATGGCGCGCTTGTGCGCCCCCTTTTTTTTTCCCCTGCAGTCACTTCTGACAAATCTTACGTGCATAAAGGAGTAAAGTTTTGTTTTGTTAGTGAAATTTTGTAGGCAGTATGGCAAGGTCTGTCAATGCGGTGCCCGTTGGTGTTTTGATACGGCCGTGTGAGAAGTGATCAGAACGCCAAGGCGGAGCGTGAATGTGCGTGCACATTGGTGGCGAAAGCCGCGCCCTTTTTTTGTTAATTTTAGTGCAGCCCCCTCTGACAACGCTGATGCCCACAAAGTTTGCGCCGCACTATATATCATTAATGTCGCGTCATCAGAACACCAAGGTGAAGTGTGAATGTGCGCGCACATTGTTGGTGAAAGGCGCGCCCCTTTTTATTTTAATTTTGGTGCAGGCCCCCTCTGAGAACGCTGACGCCCACAAAGGTTGCGCTGCACTATATATGATTAATGGCGCCTGAATGGCAATGGGCGTGAATGCGGCGCAGCTTGGTGTTTGTAGACGGATGAGTGAGACGCGAAGGTGGAGCGTGAATGGCCGTGCACATTGTTTCTGAAAGGCGCGCTACTGAAGTACGCTGCCATTTTATTTGTGGCACGCCCCTCTGACAACGCTGTTGTGCCACGCCCCTCTGACAATGCTGCACGCCCACAAAGGTATAATGTAGTGTAGTTTGACACGCCCACGCCAACGCCCACAAGGGACTACTTTACCCCTAAGGTTGTTTGACCTTTGTAATATATATGGTGGCCAGCTGTATATCCTATGTCCATCTGCTGCATCTCCCCTTTACAATGGTGTATTGGGTGTTGTGATTGGTGCTGTACTTCTTGAGTTTACCCGCCTCAAAGGTTTCAGCTCTCTCTTTATAATAGTAGTATAGATGTTTCTCACAGATTTCCTCCTATGATTTGAGTAGATTTCTGAATTTCCAGGAAATTCTCTTGCATGTCATGAAAGTCGGCACACGTGGAGATTTCTGCTGCTGTGCAACACTTAATTCAGCAGATTGCCTGGGCGCACAGTTTGCAGATGTGTCTTAGCATATCAAATTCTCTTCTTTTTTTCTCCATGAAAATGTTTTTCTTGGTGGAGAAATCTCTTCCTCAAACCCAAACGAACTATTGTGGTGATTGGAAGGCATTTCCACCATGCTTCTATATTAAATCCAACAATTATCCCAACTATGGTGGGTTGGCCTATTTAAGTATGTATATGTGTGCAATGTCATGTGGAATGCAACTATGTAGGCAATTATATTTCTGAAGTGAAGGGCTCTTTCTGCTTCTTTGAAACAACCATTTTCTCACTTCTACCTCGAAAGTTAGTAGCAAGTTGCACGCAGGTGTAAACTTCACAGATATCGAGTTTGTCAGGCCACTATTCATAGCTGCAGGTGGGTTCTTTAAGGTACCTAAATAGGTTAAATAGAACTTACGTTTTTCAAAAAATGTTGTAAATTTTACCCTGATATACTTCCAAAGACACATCCCCGAAATTGTTAGGTGCCGAAGTTACTTATATGAAGGAAAAATGGACTATTTATTAGTTTAAGTAAAAATGTGTACTAATTTTGCTCTCTTTAGTTAGTGCATTACTACTGTAAGTTCAAAAAGAAAAATTGATGGACAGAATGCAGAACAATGTCATACATTCACCCCAGTACAGAGATCTGGGTCTAAACCTATCGTTTTTTTTGCTCACTATGCCATCCCAGTTTGAACCCAGCCATATGCAAATCAGTCTCTGCCCTGTGCCCAATGGGAACAGTCCAGCCCGAACTGCCAGGCCAGATCCTCCCTGGACTGGAAACAAGCATCCTAGGACCAGTTTCGGGGTTTCACCTCTCGTCAGCCAGGATAGCTTGACTCCAGTGGCTTGGAGATCACGGGACCCACGTCTGGGCACTTCCGTCCCACTCGAGGTGAAAAATGCAAAAATAATAATTGGTGGACAGAATGCAGAACAATGTCATACATTCACCCCAGTACAGAGATCTGGGCCTAAATCCATTGTTTTTTTAGCTCACCATGCCATTCCAGTTTGTACCCAGTCATATGCAAATCAGCCTTGACCCTGTGCTCAATGGGAACAGTTCAGCCCGAACTGCCAGGCCAGATTGGGGGTGAATGTTGATTTATTCTGCATTCCGTCCATCAATTGTGTATCTCTTGCTTCCTGCTGAAAGTGTGTATTTTTAAGGAAATGCACACCATAAAATGGCATAATTTTTACTTGAAACGTGCGCTCTGATTGGGTCCGACTCTATGACCTTCGAACTTGCTGATACATTTGACCTGGTTTGTGATACGGAAGTGAGTGGTACCGAAAAAGCTCTGCCAGATCCTGACACATGTAAAACCGCCATCGGCTGGCAGTACATCAGCCTTACTGCTGCAGTTTTTGCTCTAATGTGATGCTTTAAAAGAGGAGGTTTAATCCCACAGGTAAATATAATTGTAAATACCAGATTTACTGCATCCGTTGGGTATCGATAGTTGGGACATTACCATACATCTCTTAATCATGTCCTGTATTTACAGCGAATATTATATTGTTGCAGTACATGTGGAAGATAACATTTTAGCAGCAGGAAGGTCCTCTCAGCTAGAAGACACACCTACAGGTGCAGGTGTGTCATCTGACACTCAAGCAGATTTTGAAAATCGTGAACTATTTGCACTTTTCCCCAATCAATGCCTAGACATATTTTGTATAAAGTAATTTGTTATTTATTTTTTATTATGAAGGTTTTATATAGCGCGACAAGAACCTTGCGGGTATCAGAGCGGTTCACAAGGTAAATATAGAAGACACATAGGCATATCTTCTCATGGCCATATTCACTTGAACCAGGTCTATTGTGATTATACCATTCTTGATTCGTATGGAACTATATGTTATTTACTATATGCCTATGTGTCTTCTATATGTACCTTGTAAAGTGCTCTGATACACGCAAGGGTCTTGTGCGCACTATATAAAACCTTCAAAATTAAATAAATAAATATAGTAAATAACATAGAGTTCGATACGAATCAAAATTGTATAATCACAATAGACCTGGTACAAGTGAATTTGGTCATGAGAAGAGATTTCACTTCTGTTTTTTAAAGAAGCAGTAGATGGATTCAGTCTAGTTTCTGGGGGCAGAGCATTCCAGATCCTGGGCGCCATCCCCGAGAAGTCTCGGTTGTATGTTTTCTTTTTCAAGAATCTTTGTGGTTTCAGTAAAAGGTTACTGGCACTTCTGGATGCTCTATTGCCACATGAAGGCACCAATTTCTGTGCCAGATAGCTGGGAGTGTTGTGATGGACGGTGTATTTTTCTTTTCACTTATTCTCTCTCACTTGCTCACTCACACTTACTTACAACCTCAGTAGCTCAGAGTCCTGTAGTGCATTTTTAAAGTTTACCCAATATTCATGCACCAATCCACATTTTAAACAACAAACAAGCTGGCCACTCTGTGTCCATGGCCGACTGGCAATTCAGCCATTTCCCTGGTAGGCTACTTTCAGCGGTAGGGGCTGTTTTCAGAGTAGAATCAGCTTCCAGGACCCAACCATAGGAGTCACCAAGCTTCCTTTCTACTAGCAGCCACCTGCAGTGTGAGGCTACTTTGAACATTTTTACCGGGGATGATTTTGGTTTACAGTCCTGGACTTTAAGGGTTTAGCCTTCAAATTACCTGCCTTCTGATTGAATCCATTCATAGTTGTTGAGACGTTTCACTTGTTCATCATTGCCCATGTTGTCTTCTCTGCCTTAAATCAGGAAGATGCTTGTAGACCCCTGACTGGGAGACCAAAGAAGGTCCCCGAATTTGGGAAGTCTTAATAAAAAAAAGTGGATGGTGTAACCAAAAGATTGAGCTAGGGATAGATCAAAGAAAGAAAGTAGTGGTCCACTGGACAGATGTCCTTTATTAGTGGAATTGTAGAGGACTCATTTTGAAAGATGAAGGTCAAAGGGAGATCAAAGATGGGTGCCAATCAGGGTGTAGAGGAGGAGGAAAGAGAAATTAGGTGTCGGAGCAAAGCTATGCCACCAACTGCAAGCCTCAACCTGGTGGTCCATCAAAAGATCTCCCATTGGTTGCTTTGTATGCCTTGGTGCTGTCTAAGTCGCTTCTGGGAGTTCATTGAAGGTCTTTTGTGAATGGACCTTAAGTCCTTTAAAGGGCCTCCTTTCTGTCTCATCTCAACAAGGGAAAGGTTTTCTAGGACATCTCTGGTTGGCCTCCATAGACATTTAGTAGATTCATTACTCTGCAGGAACAATACCGGAGGAGAATGTCTCCAAAACTACATGAGCCTGCTACGTCTCTCTTAACGCCACTTCTCACCGACTCCCTTGGTCATCGTATGAGGGTAACTTTTGTTTTGTTCATGTCAAACCTCAGTGCCTATTCTTCTCATCATAGTTTCTTCTCTTCAGCATATTTACCATGGCCCTGAAGTTCTCTAGCTTGGTGGTCAGTCTGTAAGAATTAGCCTCAATTCTTTCCAATTTGTTTAGAAAATCAGTACCTATTACAGTCCCTTAATGAAGCAATGTGTTGTCCTTTCTCAAAATAGTGTAGATTGACCACCACACCAAGCTTTGCTGTAGAAGTGACCATAAACAACCTGTTCCTTCAGAGTCCTGGTACAGCCATGCACCATCTCATACTTCCTGTACGACAAAATTCTGTCCGCTTTCTTCCTGTGACTTTTTGGAAACCAGAGCAATGAATGGTACTAAAGTTTTCTCTGCAGCTCCAGTTCAGTTTACCCTCCAAGTACGAGTCCATCCCCTGGTGTCGTGTAGTTCCAAGGACCACCCAGGACCTGCACGTTTTGGATGACCTAAACTGTACTCCTACAATGCATAGCCTACCTAAATGTACCTAGCCTGGATATGTGGGTGAAGCCTGTGTATGTAAATGTCAGGATAGATCCTAATAGAGACAAGAAACCCCCGGGAAAGTACTAACCCCTTACCTGATGGTTCTGAATGGACCCCGTCTCTGTGTCGAGCATGGCACCCCGCAAGGGATGTCATGTCTCTGTCGGTCGAATGAGCACCCTGTAGTGTCTCGGTCCAGCCTGGAAGGAATTTGCCTCTGTTTCTGTAAGGGGGAGTGAGGGTCTTTTATACTACTGTGGTCACTCCAGGGTTACTTCTAGGATCGATATGTTTTGAAAACATTCGCTAATCCTCTGCTAATCCTTTTCTAAACAAACATGATCATGGACAGCTGGCTGCTGGCCATGGATGAAAAAAGAGGTGACTCTTATACAGAAAAAAATCTGCTCTGCCTGGGGACATGTTTATGTATGCCAGGTACTGGGACTAAGATAGGGTACAGAGAGCCTGATGTCGGAGAGACAGAAGTAAGCTACTAGGTAAAAGGTCACCTGAATGGTGTACACCGCCTCTCATTCCACATTAGAGACTTGCGGTATCCATCCTGATCTCTTTTGGCATCATTCACACCACTCCAACAGGGGAGCGGTAAGTGATCTGTGGTACCTTTGGTCCACAATTCCTTGTCTTCCCTCCCTTGGGAGCCACCCTTCTGTTTTCCCATTGCCCATGCCATCCTTCATGCTAGAGACATGGGTGGATGGCGTCATGGCTATACATACGAGTCACATGATGTTTGCAGAAGATGCATCCAACCATGTTTGATGCCCACCCCACAAATGCAGTCCATTACTAACAATGATCCTGCCTCTTGTCACACTCTTGTAGGACCCACCTTCCTCCAGTGACCAGCTAACTGGTTTACTATTGAGTGGCCCACAGGAGGACATTGGAGAAGGTGTATGGAGCTTGCCTGACACCACACAGATATAAGACATGGTCAACACACTCATCCATGTCAAAAGAAGAGTGAGAACCAGTGTAGGAGATGAATGGGACCACATTTGTTTTTGTCATGGGAAAGTTGTATTATAAGAGACAGCAATACTTTCCAGCAAGTTGGAGCAAACCATGAACATAGGAATTCATGCCTGGTACAATGACCGCATCACCTATGTAAACAAGGTAGAGGTTATAGAGACAGTTGCCTGTTCATGTGTTCAGGCCACTATTAATGCCATTGGCAAAACCATCTGCAAGGTGGGTCCAACCTAATAAGGGATCCCCCTGTTCTGCACGTTCTGACTTACATTTGGTACAGATCAATAAGTATCAAGCAGTAAAGAAAATCATTTTTGGGAATATATTTTGCATGTTTTCACATCCAGGTTGATATACAGGTTCATATTTTATGATTTCATCAATGTACATACGTGTTTATAGGGAATTTATGGAAAACAAGTGGCTATTCATCCAGCTGCCAGCCAAATAGGACATAATCTCTACTATTTACCCAGCGGCCTGCAAAATAATTAATAACCTCTGCTATATAGCCCTTGTGCAGCTAAATAACTGAAACTTCCCCTCCATGTTTGTTCAGTCACAGGCTAAATAGTGACGAAGACGTACTATTTGACCGGCGACCGAATAATAAGTGATGTGAAGGACGTCTTATTTAGCTGGGCATATAGGAAAAAAAGGGACTCCATGCATGGTACGGTGGTGGCCAGCTTGTAATGAGGCCATCTTGTAATGAGGATGCAGCATGGCGAAGCATATGAAAGTAAGTGCACATTCAAATGTACAATAGTATGTACAAAGGTAAGTGCATGAATAAAGCTAAGTTGTTTACAGAAGAAAAAAACAATAAAAGTAAAATCAGTTTTGAAAGAAAACATTGATGTTAATTGAACATTATAATAGGAAATCTGGGAATTAAACTTCTTTCAAGAGCTTCAGGATATGTCAAACATATTTTGCACTGCAGTCTAGGAATGTTTGTCTGCAAACAATAATGAGTATGATTTTAAAGCATGTTACATAAAGCTTTATTTCTCTGATATGAACACTTTTTTTAAGTGCATGATCTTCCTTTCAATGAGTTTTAGGGCTGGGCTCATTTCGTCTTCCAGTGGAAGGCCTGGTGCTAGTTTCAACCTTCTTTTTAAGAAGGACTTTGCTTGCTTAGTAATTCAGACTTGGCAACACAGCAGCAGTCGACAAGCAGCAGCAAACAGGGAATGCTGAGAGATAGATGGACTCGGCGGCAGGGGGAGGGATACTTACAGTAGGCAATTTGTCTTAGAGGGTGCAGTGCTTTGGGACACTTGCAGAAGGCAAACTGAGTAAGACACAGGAATGTGGTTTCTGTGTAATGGGGGAAGTGAAAGCAGAATACAAGTTAGCTATACATCAGGGTAATTCATGGAAGGAGTGTCTGTTCACTGAGCTGCCTGCTGAATAAACACAGTTCTTAATACTATTCACTCTGCAGAGTGGGTTTAAGGCATATTGGTCCAGTGGCGGCTGGTGATCTTTAAAAGTGTTGAGGCGTAATACCGCCCAGGAGTTCACCCCATTTTGTTTTCAAAATTTGACTCAATGATACTCACTCCTTCAAACATTTATTCCATCCCCCTCACTTATTCTAACTCACATTCTCACTTACTCATTCCCACTTATAATCTCTCCAACTCACTTTTACACACACACGTACTCACACTTCCTGTTTCTCATTTCACTTACTAGCACACTTACACACACTCACTGATTCTGGGACCTAGTGCAACTGCACGTGCTGCACCACTGATAGCTACACCCCTGACTCACCTCCACAGTATGTATGTGAGAGTGGCTGTTGCCAATGTCAACACATGGAGGGGTGGGGAGAAAGAAACTCGATACAGACGAAGACAAAGGGCTGTGATCTGCCTTTCCCGATAGCCCCGTACACGGAATGGCATATTGTTTTCATTCCAGATTAAGGCATTGGGCCTCTTACAAAGGGCCAAACTACCTTTCCCGACAGCACTACGCACGTAATGACGCCTCCACGTGGGCTCATACGTGACGCGCTGTCTTCCTGGTTGCTGGCATTATCCACTTTAAATGGCGGAGTTTTCCACACGCCGTGATCTTCACGGCGCATTGGACATCGGGCACAACTGGTGCTGGCGGCTTCCATCGGAACAGTAAGCGGGATTCCATGAGCCAGTTTTAATGAGCACTATCTAACTGCACTTTTCGTCTATCACTCACCCAGTCCTTAGGGACAACACTCATTGTTGTGATCACTGTCTGTCACATTTGTGTTGATCCTTGTCTGTTTTGCGTTTTGTGCTCCCTCCTCCCTATGCCCTGCCCCCTGCGTGGCTACGCGGGGCGTATTGTAAGCAGATCCGATGATGAAGCATGTCACACACATTGTGTGTGAGTGAGGGCAGTTTTTCTAAATAATTTTTATTTTTCACAGCCCTTTGTCTTCGTCTGTATCGAGTTTCTTTCTCCCTACCCCTCCATGTGTTTACATTGTTGATTAGGGGGTTCGGGTGGTGGAGTTCATTTGTTGACCCTCTCCCCTCTTTTGTGATAAATGTTGCCAATGTCAGCCTAGGAGTGGTTAAAATGGGCCATGGTATGTGTGAGGGACTCTCACCCACTTATGTGGTCACCGTAGAAAGTATGAGACTGAGAATGGGTTTGGAGCATGACAGCATGTATGTGTCACTGACTTTCAACAAGTAGAAGTGAAAATCCCTTGGTGGAAATATGAGCTAGTACTGGGTCTCAAGATTCCCAGCACAAACAGTTATAGCCCATATGTTAAATCATGCAAGGTTAAAGATACTCCTACACAACTGTGAGATGTATATTAAAAAATAAATTGCTTTATTAAAAATCGTCACTTGATATGGTTAAAACATACTATAAAACTAATTACACTGAAAATGACATCCAATTCATATACCATTAAAATACTTTGTTGATACATAAAGGAAAAAACAACACAGTACTTCCATCCACTCTGGATTTCTGGAACATGAGCCATTCTTCATCTTCATTTTGATCAATGTTTGTCTTCCTTTCTCTGCTCGAGGCAGAAATAGTTTCTTCGTATGTGGCCAAGACATGTGCCAATGTGTGTGAAGGAAAAACACACTCCAACAAGAAGCAATCTCTCTCCAGATACAAGAAAAAGAGGTGGAAAAAATGTAAACAGAGAAGAAAATAACCAATAAAAATAAGAAATGAAAAGTGAAAGAGAGAGGTCCATCTGAAGACATGAAGGAGAAAGCAAAGGAGAGAAGGGAGGATGATGGATAGAGACCAAAACAGTGAGATCTACAGAGGTGGGAGTAAGGAACGACAGTAAGGGCGATAGAAAGAAAGTGATAAGGTGTAAGAATAAGAGAATGGGACATCGAGAATGGTATAGAACAATGGATTCACGGACAAAGACACTGACAGATAACGAGAGAGAGAAAAGGCAGAGCAAGGGTGGCGGAGCGACCTGATGAGGGGTAGGAAGAGGAAGAAAGAAGTAATGAGAAGAAGCAAACCTTGGGAAGAGTAAAAAGACGGGGTTGGATTGGGATTAAGAATCGGCTGTGGCATATAAGTGGCCCACATTTGTGTATTGCCTTTCCGCAAAACACTGCTTTGGAGAATTTTTTTTTTTTTTTAAATACACGGATTAGTTTACACCGGTGAAACACAGCTGAAAACAAGTGAGGCCCCTTTTGCTCAGGCCCTGTGCCGCCGCTCAATATGCATATATTAATGGGCTGGCCCAGTGAGAGAAAGGGAGTGACACTGCTGCCCATTGATAAAAGGGAGGTAATGGACGCCCATCTATCTTCAAAAGGCCACTCGGCACCCACTGGGCCAACAAAACGCAGACACCGCCCAAATCGGCCCCCCAGGCTGCTCAGAAAAGCAGCCCACAGCTGGAATTCGGATATCGGCCCCTCGGTCATTACCCGAGTGCCCGCGTTACCAATCCGACGCTGCAGATAATGAGTAGAGAAAGAAACAACAGTAAAGGAAAACACTGCATTCTGTTCCGAAGCAGTAAAATAACTTTACACATGGGTCACTGGTGCGGTTCATCAGAATATACAGCAGCGCTGGTGAACGAAGCAGGTGAGTGAAAGACAACATGCACAAACATAATGGCCATGTGGTGGCCGTCTGACTGAAGCTTATACAGACACACAAATACAGGAATAACATCACAAACATATGTTAAACAATCACTGCTGACGGTGTCTGCTCTACCACCCTCTTTCACTCTACCTACAACCCTTATTTATACATTCAGGGTGATCGCCTCTACTACTGAACCTCGTTACAAGCACAAGCACTTTCAACTCCTTCACTCCCCTGCGTTCGAACAGAAAAAAAGATGTAAAATAATATTTTAAAAGGGTGGAGTCGGGGTTCGCCCGCACACCCCACGCAGCACTTGTACTGTTTTCTCGGACCTCTTATAAATAAAATGGGCTCTGGGCAGTACCAGACACGTGCTTCACTTTACACAGTGCGCTTTCAGCATCACCCTGGAGCAACAGGACACAGGCCACTGCTAGTGGCCACCAGGTAAACCCTCCTGTGGTGCATCTGAGAGGGGCACTTATTATGCGGACAAGTGGCCAACTGGCATGGTGGAAAGTCAGGATGGTGAGTGTAAAAATTCAGGACAAAGGGTCAAAATTCAGGACAGAAGGTCAAAATTCAGGACCAAAATTCGAGACAAAAGGTACGTTTTACAGACACATCAGAGGAGGTCACGCAATAGTATATGAGTACGTAAATAGACAACTAACATAAGTACAAGTAAAAAAAAAAAGTAGTGCTTGGAAAGCAAGCAGTGAAAGGACACTCGTAATTCGCCCATGGTCTAGGTGTGGGGCAAACACAAGAAGTTGAAGGAAAACCCACACAAGCTGATTAATAAGAAGCAACCAAATGAGAGTGACAATGCCGCCAACCAATGGTAAGCAATGGATGGATTCTAAGCCCACTAAAAGCTAACAATAGGTCTAGCTGCAGGCACTGCATGCTCTATTTAGAAGGCGAGACCTGAAAATACCCAAAATGTGAAACTCCATTCGGTTTTCAGGCAAAACTGTTTGGGGATATGGAGATTATATTGACAGTCCATCACACCTTCCTGAAAATGTGTTAATTATTGTGAATAAATTATACCTTTTACAACACTATATATATATATACTTCATATTCATTTACTTTTGCATTTTCCAAAATAGTTATTTTCTTCACCTTCACTCTTGCTAATTTTATACTCAGTTTCCTGACTTTGTTTCTCGTTATTGTCGTTCCAAATGATTCACCAGATGCCATTTTAACACTTTTGTTGGTCGTGGTGCTGTCAGTATACTCTGTTGGTGTTCTACAAACAAGTAATTGTTTGATGTCTCAGAGAGTGAAATGCTCGCCGCTGATATATGGAGTGATCTGAATTCTGGTAAGGTAGCTCAGTCGCATAACTTTACGAAGTTGTCAATTTGAGTGCTAAGAGTAAAACCTGAAGACATATCGCATAAAGTGAGCCCTGGAAGTGCTAATTTAGGATCCAGTCCTGGCCACAGTTTTGGTCTGAGTGGTATCTCTAATCACTGAGGAGTAAGAGCAGTGGTACTGTACCACCTTAGACAGTGGTAATGGTTGCTTGTCACAGGGAATTTAAAGGCATTTGCTGCTTTTCACTGGAAATGCAGCAGCAGTTCTTCACTTATCAATAGTAAACAACAGACCATAACACAATACAACATATGCAAAGAGCATAACAATACAATAAAAACATAAAATGGCACAAAACGGTCAAAAGAGAATGCAACAGAACAACCATAGTATAACATGACAGTAGTAATAATAAAGCATAAAAACACAGCAACCTTAAGAATAGAACACATCACTACCAGAACAAAATACCATACAATATACAGAAACATTCCTGCCTCGAGAAACCCATCCTTGTCCTGTGGGCTGAGGACTTACAACTCTGATTCTAGCAGGAATCCAAGGATTGCCCCAGTTTAAGGCACCTGGTGCTGGCTGATCCTAAAGAGTTAAAGGTCGTACCTGACTACCCTGTGGAATCAGGCTGTGTGTCCCCTCAGTAAGTGTGTACCAGCACTTCTGTTCTCCAGCAAAGTGGCATCAGAGAGTGGCACAGCAGCTCTCAGAGCCTGGAGTGATGTGAATGGGAAATGTATTATTTGAAGACCCTGTGCCTCACTGATCTAGATTCAATGCCAGCATTAATCCATTGAAAGTTGTCAATTCCAATTTGTGAACATTATGAATTTGACTTTTGTCCTCTACTTAGTCCCCAGCCTACATTTACTAACTCCATTGTATCATTCTTGTTGCCACCAGTGTAACCCCTCCTGTTTGATTACTTTCATACATTTCAATGAATCAACAAATCAGGATTCATAGAAAGCTCGACTACTCACCCGTTAGGGTCTCAAGGCGCTGGGGGGTTAGGAGGAGGGGCAAGTCTTGTGGTCATTCCTGAATTGAGGCAGAGACGGTGATTGCCTGTGATCTAGAGGCAGGGAGTTCCAGGTCTTCGCAGTGAGATAGGAGAAGGATCTTCCTCCAGCCGTGATCTTGTAGATTCGTAGGATGGTGGTCAGGGCTAGTTGAGCGGAGCGAAGATGTCTGTTGGGAGCGTAGAAGGGGAAGCGGTGGTTGAAGTATGCAGGTCCAGCGTTGTCGAGGGCTTTGTAGGCATGCATGAGAAGCTTGAAGGTGATTCATTTGTTGATAGGTAGCCAGTGAAGTTCTCTCAGGTGGCAGAAACGGATAGCGCTTGTTAGTCATGTTTGGTTTTGAAAGGAGCTTCCTCGACGAGAAGCCAAACACCCAAGTGGTTTTTGTGATTTAGAGAGCTGTTTAGGTCTTTCTACTGATGAAGGGTGTACGTGTTTCCTTACACTGTGCTCTCTAACTGCGTGCTGTCAGTCCCCGCTCACCTTCTTCAGACGTTCAGATGAGGTACCGCCTTCTGGCACTTGAGCAGAAATTCTTCTAACAAATTGGGGGAAAACAGCATTCTGGTAAGGTGGTAAATAGGGTGGCACGTTTAGGTACGCACTGGGGGCTGATGAAGGGAGATCAACCAGCCATAGCACGAGAGACACATTGGGAACTAATTCCTAGTTTACCCTCAGTAGAGATTTGTCTTTGGATATATAGGCTAGTTTTGGGAACTTGCAATGAACCTTTGAAAGAACTGTTACAGCTTTTGTATCGGGAATATCAAGAACTCTGTGTTATTTAACATAAGGAAGTGTAATTATGAGCTTTGCTATCTTAGTGGAAACAACCAGCATTTTCTTGTATGAAATGTAAAGACATTTCTGTGGGAAAGTAGAATTAAGAATTGTTGACTAAACCTTTCCCTTTCCGGTCTTCTTCCTTGCAGTACCCACCCTAACTTACCTTCCCCCAATTTGGCCACATTGATACTGTGGTGAGATTAAAAAAAACTCTGAGTCAGTGATGCTTGAAAGAGGGCATCTTGAGAGCATTGCTTCCAAGGAACCAGGCCTGACAGGAATATGTAATATCCAGAAAGTATATTAAATAAAGGAAAACCCTAATCTAAATTAAGAAAGGATAGGTAGGAAAATACATTTGATTTGCATGCAATTAAGGAATCCCTTTCCATTGATTCCTATGGGCCTAGAGCCCCATAGGAATGAATGTGAAGGCATTCTCATTTTGCGATTCGCAATTAAGGAATCGCAAAATGAGAATGCAATTTTAAGGGCCCCCTGCACCCCTGAAATGTACCTTTAAGTACTTTTTTCACACACACATGCCCTAAGGGCATGTGTGTGTGTAAAATGAAACTTTCAAAAATGCACTTTTGTGCATTTTTTAAAGTTTTTGCAAATTACCATTAAGGTTAACTTCATGGTAATTTACCACTACCTATTTGTGATTTCGCAATTTAAAAAAAATCATGCATTGCATTTAAGAAATCGCAAAATTGCGATTTCTTAAATGCAATCGTAATTTAGGATATCACAAATAAATTGCGATTTCTTAATTTGCAAAAAAAGCAAAAAGCTTAATGCATCCCAAAAAAGGGATTTGCATTCGCAAACGGCCGAATTTTGCGATTCGCACCGTTTGCGAATGCAAAAACCCTTGATACATGTGCCCCTTAATTACTATTGTCCGTGCATGGCTATGTCTTTGAATTGTCACACTGGACAGACTCTCGGGCACAAACAGCTCTTCACACGAGTCTTACTTCCCGGCATTTTCAGCCCTGCCGATGAGAACTTTACTATCAGTCATCTAATATATAACAAATTCCTATTCACTAAATGGTAGAAGGCTTCTGGAAAACAGAACATCTGCAGTGGGAAGAAAACATGACATACAAAACAGCCACAAAGAAAATGTGCCTTCACCTTAAACACATAAATGCGACGTTCAAGATTGCATTAATATTAGGCTAACAATATATAACAACACGTTAACTCGTATGCTGCTCATTACAGCTGAATGTAGTCACCAGCTTAAAAAAATATGATTAATGTGCACGTTATTTTATAATGCAGATCACATTCTAGTAATAAATGTGTCAGCATTGCAAATGTAAATTTTACTCTCTCCCACTATTTATATAACTTGGAGGGAGGAGAGGTATTTTCTTTCCCACCTTCACTTTTTTTAAGTCTTTCATTATCTCACATCTCATGTCTTCTTGGTACCACTAGTGCTCTTTCATTCCCACTTCCAGTTCTTTTTCACTTACTTATTTCTTTGCAATCTCACCATTCCCATTCTGAAACCTCTGTCTAATTTCTAGCTCTTTTTCTTCTATGCCCCTTCATAGCCCTCATGTTTTCTTGCCTCACATGCCCTGCCAAGATCTTGAAGTACATTTAAACCTTTTAGTTGGTTCTATGTTCTGCTATTTAGTGCATTTTTGGGATCATATAGTTTTGGTCTACAATTATGAGCCGTGTAAGACAAAAAGAGTCTGTTGGCACGTAGTCCAAAATTATAGGCACATGCTGCTTGAACTCAGCAACAGACCCGCTCAGCCTGCTCATCAACATAGCGAAAACCCTTTTGCTGCTTTTTACATTTCTCCTAATCCTCCATCTCATACCTGTGTTACTTGAATGCATGTTCTTTATGTTTATGTTTAGGGGATTTATAGAGCGCATGGCTGCCCAGGGGCTTCCCAGCGTTGGCGGACAAATCCGATACTGAAGCTAAGGGAGATTAATGGTATTGACTGAAGAGCCAGGTCTCTCTGATTTAGTATTGATGCACAATCCTTTTCTGTACTCTAAGCTCTCTCTTCTCTGCTCCTTCTTCACCCTCCTCCCTCAGCCTAGACCTTCCTGCCTTTTCACACAATCTCTTGATGCTGCCTTGGGTCTGACCACTCGGGTCATGTGTACCAAGCATCAGCTCTCAAAGGCAGATTGGTAATAACTTCCTCACCCAAGCTTCTGAGTAGAGTCTGACAGACTCTTGCAACATCTGTTTGGTCCTCTTAGGTTCTGGAAGGACCCTGGGTGCAAATTCCTACACTCTATAAGCTTTACAGTGGCCAACTTTTATACTGACTTTTCAACTGCAAACCTTCATTGATGGTCACTACTACCCCTCTACGGCGGAATGAGAGCAGCTGCTCTTACAGAGGACTGGGGTTTCTGACACCGGTGCTGACAAGTAGATGTCTCAAGAATGTCTGCTTTTTCCCCTTTGAGTGTATTGAAGATAAAAGGCGAACAACCATTGCCAAGTTATTTACTTATTGTACATTTTTTTATTGTCTTACGACTAAACAAATACATACTATAGGATGAGTGAACCAGGTGTACGTACAAACTCGACTTTTTTCAACCAGTTTTTCATTTTTCAAGCCAACCTACTAGTAGGTTGGTTACATAAATAAAGAGTTGCAGCAGGTCACAGAGCAACCTGCCTAATTAATATTAATTAGGCAAGCCACTATTTGCAAACCTGTGCAATTAGCTATAAACACAGGGATGGTGGCCTGTAAAGGCTAATAGACCATAATACATGTGAGTGCGTTCCTAAATTAAAACAAGCATTGAAAATGCAATAGGTCTCGCATTAGAAAAGTTGGAGCTATTGGTCTTGTAAATGACAAATATTCTATTTATTTTTTGTTTTTTAAAATAGCTAAATTGATAGCTTTGTCATTTACAATGCCAATAGTTATAACTTTCGCGAATGTGACACCTATAGCATTTGGAATGCAACATGTTTTGTATTTACGTGACTTAGATGGCAGCTCTGGTCGTTAGGCCACATCTCTAGAGAGCAGGAGAGTGCAGCAGAGGAGAGGAGCACAGCAATGCAATAGGTCTCGCATTAGGAAAGCTTGAGCTATTGGTATTGTAAAGGACACATTTTTTATTTATGTGCTTGTTTTGAAAATAGCGAAATTAATAGCTTTGTTATTTACAATGCCAATAGTTTTATCTTTCGCAAATGTGACACCTATTGTAACACAATATGTGTTGTAGCACTGAGTGGTGTGAGGGTGAGGGGTGTGTGGGTGAGGGGTGTGAGTGTGAGGGGGTGTGAGGGTGAGGGTGAGTGGGTGTGTGAGGGTGTGAGGGTGTGTGAGGGTGAGTGAGGGGGTGTGAGGGTGTGTGAGGGTGTGTGAGTGTGTGTGAGGGTGTGTGAGGGGGTGAGGGTGAGGGTTAGGGGGTGTGAGGGTGTGAGGGTGACTGAGGGTGTGTGAGGGTGAGGGGATGAGGGTAAGGGTGTGTGAGGGTGAGGGGGGTGATGGTGAGAGGGTGCGAGGGTGAGGGGGGTGAGGGTGTGTGAGGATGTGTGAGGGTGAGGGTGTGTGAGGGTGAGGGTGTGAGGCTGAGTGAGGGTGAGAGGGTTGTGAGGGGGGTGAGGGTGTGAGTGTGAGTGAGGGTGTGTGAGCTGTATAGATGTTTTGCAAAGTATGGTAGACTGCATGCATTTGTGCTTGCTGCAAACAGCACAAAAATTATCAGTAAACAGTCCACTAAACCATAAAACAGGCAAGCAGCCCAAAAACATGCCCACACTATACACTTTGATCGGTCAAGCCAGCCCCATTGGGCACTGCCAGACTGCCCTATAGGCAGGGCTACTGGAATTATGAGGCAAGGAGGACAAAATTATGAGGCAATGTTGACTAAATAGTGTGATAAGAAATCGTAAACAATTCTACGTGATGCAGCATGTTTTGTTTTGAAGCGACTGAGCTACAAACTATTTTTTGGGGTTCAAATCTGCAGATTATACAGCAGATTATGGATTAAGTGGAAACTGGGGCAAATCTGTAACTGTGCGGAAAACACAGCGCCAGCAGAATTGCATAGTTCTGGTGTCCTTCCCTGCTTACAGCCAGGGCAGTCTGAACCTAACCATCACTGCTCAACCAGGACCATTCGTTGTTCCCTTCCAAGC
Source organism: Lissotriton helveticus (assembly GCF_964261635.1). Lineage (NCBI taxonomy): Eukaryota > Metazoa > Chordata > Amphibia > Caudata > Salamandridae > Lissotriton > Lissotriton helveticus. Next base: position 67,600,033 of record NC_136064.1, read on the forward strand.
CTGCACGGTCCTCCGGACACCGCGCTGCTACCCATCCTGCATTCCTCTCCACTTATTTAAACGAAGCCCCATTTACTCACTGTTGCACGTGGGTGTGTGCCTGCCTCCGTGCAAGCCCGGGATAGCCTATGTGGGCTTCCCTCACGCCAGCACGACAAACGGAGGCAGGAGAGCGGCAGCAGCTACCAGCGGGGGCAGAGCAGAGGAAACCCGAAGACTGCAGTGGGGAAAGGGCGGGCGGGAAAACAACGGGGGTGAGGGCAGCAGAAGAGAGATGGTGGGCACAAGGCGGTATCAGAAAGCGAGAGAAAAGGCGAGGCAAGGGGAAATGAGTAGACAAGAAAGGACCGGGCGGGGGCGAGCGGCAGTGTCAATTAAAAGATGGAGAAAGGAGGTAACAAGAAACAGAAGCGAGATGATTAGACTGAAAGGGCAACAGTGGGGATATATGAGGGATGAGAAGTAGAAAGAGAGGAGAGGCACACTGTGGGAAATAGAAGAGAGAGAGCAGCTAAGATCTCTGGTGGCACTTATTTTAGTGAAAACGATCTATTTCCCGCTGCTACGACCAAGGTGTATTAGCCCATTTAAATGCAATTCACTTGAATGGGTTTTAGAGTTTGGGTAGTTTATCACAACAAGACGGAGGGCATTGCTGTGGGGAGGGGGGAGGAGAAATGCGACTCGGCCGCAGCAGGGGGCGGAGCGGGGAGAGCGGCGATGAGGGAGAGACACGCCTGGCGGCCGTGAATAGTGTGAAGCAGCAGGGGCCTTTGAAGTGAAGCTAAGCTTCACTTCAAAGGTGTGGGAGGAGTGCGGCTGAGGCAGAGCGCACGCTGGGGGAAGCTTGTGGGGCGGAGCAGGAAGAGCTGCTGGGGAACAGATGGCTGGCGATTTGATGCTGTGCACGCGCATTTTAGGTCAATGCGCTTGCGCATTGACCTAAAAGCGCACGGGCACAGCATCAAATCGCCAGTTTAGTTAAACCTCTGTTTAAGCCCCTATAGTCTCGCTCTGCTCAATGCACATGCGCATTGAGAGGCGAGACCTAAAAACTTTGAATTTGATAAGTGCGGGATGTCTTTCATTGACAAGACAATGCAGACTATCTATATTCACATAGTGTATAAATACTAACTTCTTATGGTAAGAGGTGTGCCTTGACAGACGTGATCCGGAAGGTAGGCAGATAGAAAGATCTTGTGTTGGAAGGAAGAGTTTGTCGTCAGATGAGACAGGACGTAAAAGTGCCAAAATGTTGGTGCCGCACATGGGGATTTAAATAAACTACTTAGTTAGGATTTTTCTGCACGTGCAAGGCACAACATACCATCATGTTACAAAGCAATGTTTGAAAAGCAAAATGTTCTGATTGAAGAGCAAAAAAAGAAAAAGTGGGCGATCTTTACTGTGTTTATTCCTCATCCCAAGGGATAGCAAATCAAAAACCTTTAGCAAATTGAAATGTGAAACAATCATACCCATCAACATTATATATCAGATGCCACATTTTCATCCGTACTTTCCGAGCAGGACCAGCCCATTGCTTAAATCTGCAAACCTGCAGGCGTAGGCCATTCACCTTCTGTAGCAAACACAACAAGATGATGGCCGGAGTGTTGAAACGTTTCGACCACTCAATCCCAGTCAAGAGATCTGGGTTTTAATCCATTTTGTGATGTTGCTTATTCATCTTCAGTGCCTGGACGATCTCTTTTCATAAAGGTTTTGGAAGACACCCAGATCTTTTCAAATTTATACATTTTGTCGTTGACCAAGGCCGAAAAGTTCCACCGCAAAAGGAACTAGCGGGATGGCAGGATGCTTCCATACGTGTGGAGCGACGAAGAGATGCATTAATAATTGCCCTATCGTAGTCCTGAGTGGATACTTGCCACCATTCCTAAGTTCTCCAAAAAGAAACACCACCAGGTTGAGGCTCAGTTCATTGTCTAAAATCCCTCTATTATGTGATAAGACTTTGTTTATTCCATGTATATACATAACCATCATATGTGAAAAATAGAGCCCGCATGCCACAACCCTTTAGGCTATCAAACTATGCCTTCAATCTAACAGGAGTAAAGCACCATCTAGTTAGCACTTGGTAAGCATTGACCGTGTACAGGGAGAAGATGGATGACTTAGCCACTCTTGTCTGAGCGTTAGTCCACAAACAACCCAATTGAAAGACAAAAATAGCAAATCCCTTCAGCACTGCCACCCATACCCATAGGACACTACCAAGATCTTCCAAGGTCTAACTCATTTTACTTTCATTCTAACCTACCTACATAAACAACTCCCAAATTAAGGGCCTTATTTATGAGACCTTGCGTCACTTTTACGCCGTTGGTGCGTCACTTTTTGTGACGCACCAGCGATGTGAAAAAATGCACCATGTTGCGCCATATTTACAAAGTGACGCATCTAGGTAGATGCGTCACTTTGTAAACCCCTGTGCCAGGTATAATGTATGCCGGGGCGTTCCAACGCAAGAAAAGGTCGTAGAAGTGATGCAGTGAAATCTATGAGATTTCACTGCGCCACTTCTAGGATGCAAATGCGTCAATATCTTACGCCTGCCTCACAGCAGGCGTAAGACTTACGCACACACATTTGAAATGGGACTTACCCATGCAAAATAACCCATTGCTGGAGTTGTGTCACTTTCGTGACACACTCCAGCAATGCGTCATTTTTGCGCCTACAGATACATCAGAAATACTGACGTATCTGTAACTCCTTGCGACATGATGCGTCATACTGTAAATATGACACATCATTGGTGTCGCAAGGAGGGCGCAATGAAAAGTGACGCATCACTGTTTTCTTGCAGCGACGCATCACTTTTCATAAATGAGGCCCAAAGTATTTAACAAACTCTATACTTAACTCACACAACCAAACACCGACAAACATCAGACACAGCTGATTGATAATCGAAATGGAAGTACGGCCATGATATTGGTTGTAAGACCCATACGCAGGACAATAACATTCAATGTTCTGCCTTCACTGGTGAGAGTAGCCTTGGGGGAGTGTGAGTGTAGCTCAGGTGTTTACAGCAGCATAGTGTGTGAGCTGTATTGATGCATGACCAATGGGTATGTGAGACATGGCCTATGAGTAGTGTTTGGTGTGGGCCGGTGAGATGCCCTGGGGACCCTGAGATGAGCGATACTTGTCCAGTGTGGTTCGTTTGGTTTGTTTGTGAACAGTCTGTATCATTTCCGCTGGTTTCTGTTTGGTTTTCCCTTTTATCTGTTGATGGTAATGGACATGATCTCATGACACACGAGACTAAAGCATACACTAATGTTGTCACTCGATGGATACATTGAGCCCTGGTGAGTTGGATACAAGCAGGATCTGTAATCTGACAAAATCACCATGGAAACCCCTGGGGTGAATGTTTGCTGTACAAATACGCTGCTAAGCTTCATATACAAGAGGGGAGGGTTGCTCCTCACGATGGACCCCGCAGGTACACCTCAGAATGAAGGGCCCACTTACTAGAAAAGCTTATTTAAGTTCACAAAACTTTTTAGGGCTCTAAACAACGAATACATCCTAAATAGATTAGAGCTTGATGCTATAATTATTTTGGGGCATGTTATCAAGACAGGCGCTAAAATTATCGCCATTTTAGCAGCAATGGGCTTGATAATATGCTCTATGGAATTCCAATTGAAGCCCATGTTAGATGTGAAGGACATTTAACACGAGCTTCGATTGGTATTCCATAGAGCATATTATCAAGCCCATTATCACCGCTTTAGCAGCAGTTTTCTGACGCTAAAGCGGCGATAATTTTATCGCCTGACTTGATAATATGCCCCATGGTCTTTTTTATCTACGCAGTATAAATTCTGTAGTGGTTCTTTTTTAAAATATATTGACCTCTAGTATGATAGTTCGTTTAGTATTCAGAGAAGGAAAATGAATATAAACATATGTTTTACGACTTTAACAATTAATTTGTTGCCTCTTTAATGATTATAGTTTTCTTAAATTCTAGTAAAATAGAAATAATAGATATCCACAAATTAGCACTCCCATGCTATGGTCTGTAGAATTGGTGACAGCTAGTATACGTTGACTTGTAGGTTTTCTTTTGTAATGTTGATTATGACAGTTTTCTAACTGCCTCAGTGCGGCTGATGAGCTGTTTACGTCAGCCATACTACCTCTTAGGGCGACTGACGTCAATGGTTCGGCTGCCCCACCGCTAAAGAAAACATTTTTAGTGCATGCATTAGAAGGAAATTTAGTTTAAAAAAAATCAAAGCCAGAACACAAAGGAACATTTTCCAATGCATCCCTAGTTTATCTGCTTTTTTTTTTGCAGTTTCAAATAGCACGAACTCGACCCGAAGGTATCAGAATGCTTTACATGAGCACAAGTTGCATTACAGAGACACATTAATTTTTAGGCACGGGGAGATTAAGTGATTTGCCCAGATTCACAGGAAGTTGAGCATCCCTGCAGAGACTTGAAACAAGTTCTCCAGATTTGAGGTTGTCTTTCTATCCATTAGGCCACATCTGTCCTCGTACACCGATTTGTGTAGGAGAGGTACCATTGAACATGGAATCCTGCATGGGGATTACCCCAAGATCTCTTTGCAGGGATCCACCCAGTAGGCATCAGGGAAATGTTTTTGGGGGGAAGCAGCCCCCATTGGCATGGGCAAGTGCTCGCACCAGGACACAACACTCTTTCCGCCTGCCTGAGTGGCCACCACCAGGGGCAAAAATCCCATTAGACACCAGGGAATAATATTCATAAAAACAAGTGGTAAGGCGGCACATCAAGGCATCGGTCTGCCCCCTGGGGGGGGGGGGGTGTCCCTAAATTTGCCCCCTGAAGGGACGGAAAGTGCACTAACCCCGCCATGTTTTATTAAACAACAAATGAATGGGGTGGGTACTGGCCTTCTTTGGGCCATACCTAACCCCCTAGCATCCCAACAGCATCAAAGGCAGAAGAAAGCCCACAGATTCGCAAGGGATATATTTGTCAAAATTATGGCGACAGGTCCCGCTTCCTCACCTCTAGAGCCCCAACAGACCTTCTGTCCCCCTGGGGCTTAGAGCATCTCCATTCCATTGTAAGCAAGGGGGGATTTGGATTCTTTTCAGCCTTGTTTTGATATATGGACTGGTAGAAAGGGGGTAAATTCCAATTCCCTTGAACTTGCTATAGGAAAAACTGCAATGTTCGGACTCTGGGACACCTGGGACCCAGGGAACCCTATGAACTCCTGGTATTTCTAAAACCTAAAGCCCTATGCAAATCCAGGGTGATGTGGCTTGTGTGGATTTCACTCTGTTTTCTTACCCAGAATGCCCTGCAAACTTCAAACTGTGGCTAAAATCAGCCATTTTCCTCACATTTCCGTGTGGGAACGTTCCTGAATCTGCAGGGAGTCACTGGATTCCTATCACCCAGCGTTCCCAAACCTCTCCCAGTAAAAGAGGTACCCCACTTTCCTCGTGGGCCTTCCGTTTGATCCGTCTGCAAAATATTGCATAAAAGAGAGCGAAAGAGAGAGTTTACGTTTGTGTGCAAGGATGCTCATGGCCATTATTGTGACTGCAGTGCATGAGTGAATCATTCAGAAAAGGCCATACTGAACAAGTGCCAGTCACATGCAACACTCCTCTGGCGACCTCTGGTGCATTAAAGCGATATGTGCAGAAATGTGTAACATACAGATAATTACATTTACTGCATTGGAGGGAAACATAAGGATCTGTACTACCATATGAAGAACTACAATGACCAAGAATCTCCTTGTGGTTCCTAGGGTCAGAAAAATGAGATGGGGCGGGAGGGCCTTTTCTTTTGCTGCTGCCAACGTTTGGACCTCTCTCCCGGATTATCTTTCGGGGCAACGAGTACACTCAATCTTTCGAAAGACTCTGAAGACGTGGTTGTTTCCTGAGAGACGGGTGTGAGCAGGAAATCGGTTTTGCATGCATGTTGGTCTGTATTGCAGCGCCTTGATGCCCTTGGGCTTAGTCCGCACTTTAAAAATCCCCCATTCATTCATTCATTCATAATGCAGCAGAACTTGAGTACTTATGCTGCCAAGTCCAGCACCGGGTGGAACTGCGATGTCGCAGACAAACTGCCGAAGAAAAAAGTCCGAAGGTCGACAGTGCAATGCAAGATAAAAAAAAAGCGAAGAAGGGGTATTAGGGCCAAGTGCACACCTGAAAGATCTCCTCAGCCACCTCCCGCAGCGTCAGAATCCCTTTCTGAACACTGTGATCTGTTTATTGGCATCTCATCACTCTAGGTAATTTCAGCATTTACTGTCCAGGGATGTGAGTGAAGGGATACATATCCAACAATTTATGGGAGCTCATTTCTGCTCAAGGAAGGGAAATTGCTACCAGGTTTTTTAATAAACGCCCTTCAATGCTGCAATTTTTGTGTGCCCTTAAGGCTGGGCGAGATGGTAATCACAGAGAATCCATTCGCACTGCTGGAGTGTCAGAAATGTGCTGAATTTCATAGAGAGTGAAAAGCAATAGCCTTGTGGAATTGTCTCTTCTATAAAGAATTGATCCTGAGATTGGATTCGGCCTTCGTGGAAGCGCCTTCTCCGCCGCGCGGCGTGATGTGCGCACACGCGCAGTTCCCTATTAGTGTTCTGTGATTGCAAAGCAGTAAAGGATAAAAGGCTATTTACTGTCAGAGGGAATACAGCTGGCATGCTCCCCTTGGTGGGATGCACCGGGCAGGTAGGGAGGGCAGTGACAGGAGAACCTTCGTATTGAAACATATTCAGGATCCTGAGACCTGGCTCAGGTTTCCTCCTTTCAAAATATCTATACTATAAATTCCTTTTCACGAGAAACAAGGCATCCTATCCTATCCTATACTGTCCTGTCGTGTTCTATCCTATCCTATCCTATCTTATCCTATCCTACCATACGTCCTGTCCTGTCCTATCCTATCCTATCCTTTCATATGTCCTGTCCTGTCCTATCCCATGTCCTGTCCTATCCTAGTCCTATCCAATCCTGTCCTGCCCTATCCTGTCCGATCCTATCCTATCCTATACTGTCCTGTTGTGTTCTATCCTATCCTATCCCATTTTATCCTATCCTACCATACGTCCTGTCCTGTCTTATCCTATCCTATCCTTTCATATGTCCTGTCCTATCCTATCCTATCCCATCCCATGTCCTGTCCTATCCTATCCCATGTCCTGTCCTATCCTACCCTGTCCTATCCTGTCCGATCCTATCCTATCCTGTTCTATACTAGCCTATCATATGTACTATCCTATCCTATCCTATCCATTCCTGTCCTATTTTGTCTTGCCCTGTCCTATCCTAACTCGTAATCCTATCGTACAACTCATAATTCTACACTACCCTATTCCATCCTTTCATATTTTATCCGGTCCTATCCTAACCAGCCCTGTCCGGTCCTATCCTATTCTGTCCTATTCTATTTTATCCTAAACATAATCCTATCCCACAACTCGTAATCCTATGCTTTCCTATTTTATCCTGTCCTAGCCTGTCCTGCCCTTTGCTGTGCTATTCTGTCCTTTTTTATCCTAACTCATAATCCTATTTTACAACTCATAATCCTATCCTATCCTTTCCTATTTCATCCTATCCTATCCTATCGCATCTCACCCTGTCCCATCCTGTCCAATTTTATCCTATCCCCTAATCCTATCCTACAACTCGTAGTCCTTTCCTATTTAATCCTGTCCTATCCTATCCCATCCTATCCTTTCTCTTAATCCTATCGTATTCTTTCGAATCATATCCTACCCTATCCTGTCATCCTATCCTACCCTATCCTCCTATCCTATCCTAACCTATCCTCCGATCCTATCCTAACCTATCTTCCTATCCTATCCTGTCCTATCCTATCATATCCTATCATATCTCGTAATCCTATCCTACAACTCGTAATCCAATCCTGTCTTGTCCTATCCTGTTTTATCCTATCCTATCCCGTCCTGTCCTGTCCTATGCTATCCCATGCTATGCTATCCGATCCTATCCTGCCCTACCATGCCCAGCCCAGCCCTTTCCTATAATATCCTATCCTATTCCTCTCTTTTCACCTTTGGTCATCCTTACCCTTCATACTTCACTGTTCATCTGTAATATCTGAGCAGTGCCTTCCTCATGGCCCATGTAGAAGTTAGCTCTGTCTGTGTACCTGGACCAGGTCTCCTGTGTCATGGATGTTAGTTTTTTTCTCCTCTGCCCTTAATGTTCCATTTATCTTTCACTGTCATACATATCAGAGCCGTATTTGTCTTTCTCCTTTATATCCCCTCATTCCTTCAATCCCTCTCATCTCTGTCACATTTCTCTCTATTTTGGACACTAGAGGAATTTTCTATTCGTCCCTTTTGATGTCTGATACAACTTTCTTTTGAACCTGGATCTTTGAGTCATAGTTTCCTGATATAATATAAATGACCATTTTTATTTTTGTGTATTTGTCTGTTTTCCTTTATTGTTTGTAGTCGAAGAAGAACCGGGTGAATTACAGGCCCACACCAGGGTCTGCTAGAAGGCAAAGAAGCATTTTTTGGTTCATGAGTCTCTGGGCCATTTTACTATTAGTTTTGGTATAATTTGGGGATGGGAAAATGATGGGAGGCACTGTTCACTAATAATCTTTCACAAATGGTAATTTAAGGAAGCAATGTGATGTGTGGCTGTGAAAGGTGAGTTCCCCCAGGAATTGGTGATTTCAACAGTGTAAATGGGGTAGGATGAGTGCCGCTTCTGGATTTAACATCAGTTGTGGTGAATTGCTGTTATTGGTGGGGTAATGGAGCTGCTGGAAGTAGGCTGTCATCTCGGATTTAGCCTCACAGTTTCTTGTTACTTGAGATGGTGGGGAGAGGAAGGTCGTTAGGCCCTTATAGACGTGTGCTGGCACTATTCTGGTGATCCATTGCCATTTTACGAGTTGTGTGTGTGTATGTGTGTGCATTGAGCCAAGTTGGCATTTTGTGAACAATGCCATTATTTGTGCTCTGCGTTTTGACATTCAGGGGCATATTTACAAGCCACTATTGCCACCAGAACGTCACTTTTATTGACATTCCTGTGGCGATAGGTGCTTCGCCTCATGTGCAAGGAAGTATTAAGCAACTTAATATGGCTTAAGTCTGCCTTGTAAATAAGGCCCCCTTTCACGCTTTACTTATTGTGAAAAGGGAGGGTAATGGGTGTTGTGGTGGGCGCTCCACCGCAACACCAATTGATTTTGATGCTGCTCCCTATTTACAAAGGAGGTGTAAATATGGGGCAACTCCAAAATTAAGATGAAAAATAAAGCAGTCTTACCCATGCGAAACAAGGAGAAATGCTTTATTTCTCCTTGTTTTTGCTGTTTCTATGTGTGCTGCATTCTCCATATATATATATATATATATGTATATATATTTATATGTTATTATGTTATGTTATTTAAATTTTTAGCATGCACGGCTACTCACAAGTGTCCCGGCGCGATCTCTTAAGGGGAGCAAGGAGCCTAGCAAGCAAAGAGGTAGGTTTTCAGTTTCTTCTTGAATGCTGTCGGGTCTGCGATGTTGCGTAAAGCCAGAGGAAGTGCGTTCCAGCCAACCGCAGCACTCTGAGTTAAAGAGCTACCCCCAAGCCTCTGGTACCTGAATCGAGGAACCAGTGCGAGTTGGTGGGATGCCGAACATAGCTGTCTCGATGACACATAAAAGGTGAACCTCTTCTGGAGATAGGAAGGTCCCAAGCCATGCAGAGCACGATGGGCTAGGACTGGCGCTTTAAACTTCGCCCGTTCAGTGACGGGAAGCCAATGGAGGGAACGCAGGTGATGACACACGCTATGTCTGGCGGAGATGCCCAGAAGAAGTCTAGCTGCCGAATTCTGGATCACCTACAACTTATTGATCAAGTAGCCAGTAATGCCAATATAGAGCGCATTGGCATAGTCCAGCTAGGACAGGATGAGAGCACAAGTAACCGTTTCCCTTGCTGCTTGATGCAGGATGGGAAAAACGTCCTTAAAGTATTGAGGAGACCAAAACAAGTGCCAGACAACTTCTTGATGTGAAATGAGAAGGAGAGACTCTTTTCAAACCAAACCCCCAAGTTCTTGACCTGCTTCCCTACAGAGGTCTGCAAGGGGAACTCAGGTGGCCAGAGAACTTCCCAGGAATTGGAAGGGAATTTTCCAAACAAGAGAATCTCTGACTTCTCCTCGTTGCATTTCAGTTGTGCGGCTGCTAACCATTTGAAGATGGAGGAGAGACAGTGATGAGCCAGGGAGACCGAATTGTCGTCATTGTCCCAAGTAAAGAGCAACTAGGTGTCATCGGCGTAGGCCAACACCTTCGCTCCCAGGCTCTCAGCCAGATAGATAAAGGGTGTCACATATATGTTAAATAAGAGGGGGCTAAGGGAGGACCCCTGAGGAACTCCCGTATTCACAGACTGAAGAGTACAGGAGGATGGAGGCATTCAAATCTGCTGGGCCCGACGCTCAAGAATGAACTTAAGCCAGTTCCAGAACGTGACCAACACACCTATCCTGGCAAGACGAGCGAGGAGAAGGAGTGTGGGACCATATCAAACGCTGCCGAGAGGTCAAGCAGAATCAATGCTGCCGTCCGGCTGGCATCCAGACACTCCTGGATGGCCTGCATTGCCTCCAGCAGCACCAATTCAGTGCCTTGGGCAGCATGGAACCCTGACTGTGCAGAATGCAGCAGTCCGTCACTCTCGACGAACTCCGTAAGTTGTTTGGTGACAACCTTCTCACACACCTTGGCCAAGCCCGGTAATAGAGAGATTGGCCTGTAGTTTCCTGGACTGCGAGGGTCTAATGACTGCTTTTTTTAAAAGTGGCAAAATCTTAGCCTGTTTCCAGGGCGCAGGGACGCTAGCTAGGTGGAGGGACAAATTAATAATACTGTTCAACTCTAAATTAATTGTCTGAGCTGCCGCTGCTAGCAGTCTAGCAGGAAGGGATCAGAAGGGGAGCCAGACTACAAACTCTTCAGAATTTTAAGCAACTCAGCCAAATGTAATGTAATGGTATATTTATATAGCGCGGCTATCACTCTGAGGAGCATCTTGGCGCTGCCACTGGCCTCAAAGTGTCTAACAGATGTTTGGTGTCCACTGGTGGAGGCAAAAACAGTGCCTCAATCTCACTGTCACCTGGTGAAAAGGCCACCTGAATAGTACAAATTTTATCCATAAAAAAAGTAGAAACATTCTTGCACCAAGCGACTGACGATGGAGACGCACTAGCTTGGGCTGAAGGTGACGTAAAGCTCTGGGCAATCGCAAAGATTTGCTTAGCGTTGTTTTTTAGCAGAGTCAATGCGGGTAGAATAGAAATCCCTTTTAGCCAGAGCTATGGCCTCATACTAGGCTTTTTGCTTAGTTCTGAGCTTCAGCTTGGCTGCAGGGCAGTATTTACTGAGGCGCCAAGCTCGCTCTAGAATCTTACATTTGCGTTTTAATTCTTTTAGTTCTGTACTGTACCAAGGTTTAGAGGGAGAATCTCTAGACAGTCCAGCGGAGAGCTGCGGGACAAGAGTATCAACTGCCTTAGATACCCAGCTGGTGAAACCATCTAGTTGGTTCTCTAGATCACCCGAGAGGAAGGGCCTTTTGGTCTCCAAAGCTTGGATAAAAGCACCAGGGGCAATTGTGCCAAAAGTCGGTTTGCGGTATAAACCACTACGGGCTCAGCAATGCGCACTTCTCATGAAAAGTATTTTCAGGAAGTGATCAGACCAAGAGACCGGACACGGGTTCTTCATAAAAATGGGGAAATTAGGATAAATATATATATATATAGAAACTAAACGCGTCGAAAAAGTCCTAATCCTGCTGCCCAAACAAAATAAACGGCTTAAAATTGAAAACGAAGTTCCGTGTGCGACTCATTTTCTCTCCGCATGGGGAGATAGTTTGGACATGTATATCGGCTTGGTTCTGCCGAGGAGTTTACGCACCACCAGAAGAGCGCCCATGCTCTCCAAACCAGAACCACAGTGTTGGAGTTGATAAGACGAATGGCGAGTAAGGTGCCGCCGAGGACTGGACCTCGGTATTGGCCCCGAGTCAGTTTCAAAAGTAAGCTGACATGGGGGAATTTTTGCCGAAAATATGGGAACTGTTTGGACAATGTTCAACAGGATTTTAACCACCGCCCACCAGAGGGTTTTAAACAAACAACAATCGTCTGGACCTCATGTCCCACAATGCAGCGCAAAAAGAAGCAGCGCAAAAAGCAAATGTTTAAAAATGATACCAGCGGAGGAAGTGAAACAATGCCAAAACATCGGACTGGGGAACGGACGGCATGTTCTTTTAGGTGCAGGACACATCTTGAAAAAGTTTCCAGGAAGAAACTAAACGCGTCGAAAAAGTCCTAATCCTGCTGCCCAAACAAAATAAACGGCTTAAAATTGAAAACGAAGTTCCGTGTGCGACTCATTTTCTCTCCGCATGGGGAGATAGTTTGGACATATATATATATATATATATATATATATATATATATATATACTATCTTATTCTGTCCCATATTTCAAAACCATAGATACAAGAGCCACGCGTTTGTTTTAAAATATATTTCGGCCATATTTCCTGCCCTAGGTATCTTAATCATGTTTTGTTTTTATCTATATAGTACTCCCGTCTGTTTCCAGTGCCATATTTTTGCAGTCATATTGTGCTCTATGCTTTTTCACTGTGCCATAGATATAAGAGCCATATTTTCCTCTGTCCGAGTTATAGGACTCATCTGCCCGCTGTCCTAGATGCTGGTGCTATATTGCCTCTGTCCTGTACATGGACATGTGTCCTTTACATGTGCCAAAATTTCTAAGCACTAGATTTTCAGAGCCATCTTTTATTCTTTATTGTCACTTGATCGATTTTATCCTCTGCCCTAAATATCTGAGCTCTATATCACTTGTCTTGGGTATCTGTTCCAGCCTTTCGTCTGGGAAAATTAGCTGATCTCTTTCTCTCTCTCCTGGATATTTGAGCCATTGTGCTCTCATGTCTAGATCTCTGATCCATAATTTCCTAATTCCTAAAGATTTCATCAGCCCCAGATATTGGAGTCCTATTTCCTCTGGTCTAGATTTCATCTCTTATCAGTATATAAACAGAACATGTCCGCTTTGCTATGTAGCTGCATCATTAAATCTTCTGTGAGAAACAACAGATTAAATTGTCCCTCCTTCTTATCCACCTCTGTCATGTTTCTCTCTGTCCTAAATAGCTGTACAATTTATCTTCTGTCCTAGCTGCTAGAGTCATTGCTTCTCACTTTTGAATGGTATTCAGACAAAATATCGGAAAAAACATATAGAAAAACAGAAATATCGAATTTAAAATATCTTGATGCACAAATATCACGTGCAAAAATATCATTGACAAGAATATAGATTTTATGGTAAGTAATATTAATGTTGAAAATATATCTGTGTTGTTAATATCGATGTTAAGAATATTAATTTTATTAATATCATTTTACAAAAATATCTTGCTTTTTAATTATTTCTGTGTATTTTAGTATATTTTTAAATTTTATGTTATAAATTATTTGTATAATTATTGTAAATGTTTGCACAAATATTGAAAATGTTTTTTGATATAATTTGTTAACTAACTGTTTTTATTTTCATGTAATAGTTTATTTGTATTTTTAGTGCCGTAGTGGGTTGTGGGGTTTATAGCGTACAGGGTGGGAAGGAAATGAATCATTATTTATTACAAATTATGTAATTGCTAATTAAATATGTAAAGTGTTTAATTTAGTTGTTATGAATTTTTTTGATGTATGTTGTGTTTTTTTGTAGAGGTAAAGGATGTGAAGGAAATTAATCATAATTATTAATGTTTATTATCTATAGTAATTTAATTGATAATTATATAAATTGTATAATTAAGAAATGTTTTAAGTTATATATGAGGTGCATGTTGTGTTTATAGTGGGAATTCAATAAAATAAATTAATTTGTTATTAGTTAACTATTAATTAATTGTTATTAATTGTTTCATTGATAATTATGTAGATTATGTGATTATGATTTAAACAAAAATAGGCGTGCATTGTTCGGTTTGTAGGGATAAAAGGTGGGAAGTTAATTAAGTATAATTATTTTATTATTAGTGAATTACTAATAATTGTTTAATTGTTAATTAATTATGTAACATTTCTAATTATCAGCATTGTAAGATATATTTTAGGTGAGCGTTGTTTATTTTGTAGAGGTGTAGGGTAGGAAGTTATTTAAGTATTTTCAAAAGAAGGGAGGAAGGAGATCACTTGATCACCGGGCACCGTTTATCACTCAAGGGAGTGGAAGGTCCAGTCACAGTGTGTGCCCGTATCAACGGTTACAACAAGGGGTTCCTGGACTGTTCCTAAACGTGACTGAGGGAAAGACTAGCTGGCGTGACACCTTTGGTCACGCCAGCAAGTTATTTAAGTAATCATAAATATAAAAACAGGTATTTATTGTGTAGAAATGTGCTATTTATTGTGTTATGTGTTAATTGTGTTATGCTTTTAATTGTAAATAACATTATAGTTGTTGGTTGTTATAATTGTGTTGTATTATAGTTGTATTATAATTATTCGCTTTAATTTAAAATTATTATTAAACATTGTAATAAATATGTAATTATTTTCATTAAAAAATTATATATATATATATTTTTTTTAGATTTAAATATTTACATTCGTTGTTATTTAATGTAGTTGTTGAAATATTTGATATGTGTGTCTGAGTCCAACGCTTTCCCTACTATTGCAAAGATGGGTGTGGGAGTAGTAAACTTCACCCCTCCGCAATCCAACACTTTCCCTACTGTTGCACACAGTGGAGTGGGAATAGTACATTTTACCCCTCCTGTTTCTATTACTTTCCCTACTGTTGCACTGACTGGAGTGGGAATAGTAAATGTTTCCCCTCCTGAGTGTAACACTCTCCCTACTGTTGCAACGACTGGAGTGGGAATTGTAAATGTTACAGCTCCTGAGTTCAACGCTTTCTCTACTATTGCACAGATTTGAGGGGGTATAGTTAAGTTT
Source organism: Lissotriton helveticus (assembly GCF_964261635.1). Lineage (NCBI taxonomy): Eukaryota > Metazoa > Chordata > Amphibia > Caudata > Salamandridae > Lissotriton > Lissotriton helveticus. The sequence continues at coordinate 67,615,142 of NC_136064.1, forward strand.
ACCACTTCACAATCCAACGCTTGCCTTACTGTTGCAGCGACTGGAGTGGAAATAGTCAATTTTATCCCTCCTGTGTCCAACATTTTTTCTACTATTGCACTGGCTGGAGTGGGAAAAGTAAATTGTACCCCTTCTGAGTCCAACACTTTCCCTGCAGTTTCACAGACTGGAGTGAGAATGTACATTTAACCCCTCCAAAATCCAACACTTTCCATACTGTTGCACTGACTGGAGTGGGAATAGTACATTTTGCCCCTCTGCAATCTAACACTTTCCATACTGTTGTAGTGACTGGAGTGGGAATAGAAATGTGTACCTCTCCCAAGTCCATGCTTTCCCTACTGTTGCACAAACTGAAGTGGGAATATTACATTTGACCCCTCCTGAGTACAACGATGTCCCTACTGTTAAAGAGATTGAAGCGCGAATTGAAGCGCTGCATACCTGAACCTCGCTACTCCTGAGGCGGAAGCCGGGAGCTGAACTGTAATTTTAAAATTTTATTTTTCTCTTGTGTCACGCAATTATTTGAAGCTAACATTTTATACTGCACTCACCCTTCTGGCACCACTAAGACCGATCTGGAATCGCCCTCAACAGCGGATTTAGCGCTGTAGCGATCACCCCCAAAGCAAACAAACCCAGCCGCCATTGACGGCGAGGGACGAGGCCACGCCTACCCTTAGATCACTCCCACACGCACCGTCGTCATCCATAAAAAATGTGCAATCACCGGACGCGCAGCGGACGGGCGCAGCGGGCGCGCCGTCAGCGCGCCGAAGGCGCGCCAAAGGCAAGCCCGTCTGGGCCCGTCCGGGCCCAGCCGGCCTTAGGCCCTGTTACTCCGGCCGTGGCAGCTCCGAACAACTTGACCTACACCCGGGCTGACCTGCTAGCCTTGAACACCAACAAACATCCCTCCTGCTCGCGCATCCTAACCGGAGGCACGCAATTCTCCTCCTGTGACCGCTGTAACCCGGGCAGTCAGACCATGGCATCAAAGGGTTTGTACCTAGGCCTACTTAACTGCAGGTCTCTTGTGAAACATGCACAAGAAGTGAACCTCCTAATTACCAACAATGCCATAGATATTCTGTTTTTAACAGAAACCTGGCTTACCTCCAGCAGTGGCCCAGACATCGTTTTAGCACTCCCCCCCGGGTACGTTATGTGCTCACAGAACAGACCAGAAGGTAGGGGAGGTGGACTTGCAATTATCTTCAAAGACACCTTCACCTGTAGAACGTCTGATGGCAACATCAAGGGTTATGAAAGCTGCCACTATACCATTACTATCTCCCCTGTCACCTCGATATCAGGAACGTTGATATACCGCCCACCAGGCAACTTAGGGGACTTTTCGACCAAAATTGCTGACCAGACCTCCGTTAAATGTACCTCTACCACTAACTACCTATTATTAGGAGACTTGAATGTACATTTTCTGGATCCAGACGACAAACTGGCCAATGAACTACTTCAGGATCTCACCTCAATGGGCCTAGACCTTAAAAACCCACAGGCCACCCACGAAAAAGGGCAACTGCTTGATCCCATTCTTTCCAATATCCCCAACCTCAGATCCCTTGACCACATCCCCCTTCCCTGGACGGACCACTTTCTGGTTCCCTTAGTATGGGACATTATTACGGTACCCCCGCCACCCCCAAAAATCAGAATGCATTCCAGACAATGGCAGAAATTGGAACCAGACGTCTGGGCAGCCAAACTCCGAGAAAATGTTCCTCATCCCCCCAATAACACCGTAGTAGGGGACAAAAAATTCAGTACCTGGATTACCCAATCGCTTGACGCCATCCTGCCCAAAACTTACTCTCTTAGACACATCAAGAGAGTTAATCCCTCACCCTGGTATACCCCGGAACTCAATCTGCTACGTAAGGCTTGCAAAAAAAACGAACGAATCTGGAGGAAGGAAAAAACCGAGGAACGGAAAGAAACATTCCGCGCGGCGATAAAATCCTACAAAAAAGAGCTCCGTAGCATTAAAACTAGTTTCTACGAGGACAGAATTAAAAACGCGGCCTGCTCAGCTCATGAAACCTATATAGTTCTAAAAGAACTACTCCATGCCCCCGACCCCCCACTCAAACCCCTCGATCCCAAAGCAGCTGAAATCAAATGCCAAAAACTAGCCACTTTTTTCGACGAGAAGATTAAAAACATTCTTCTAACCATACCCCCCCCCGAACAGGACCCCATACAGCCGGATCCTATCATCACTATCGCCAAGCCTCAACTGCCGCCAGCCCTCCAACCCTCCCTGGACATTTTCGGTCCCGTAACAACGGAAGAAGTAGGAACCACGATGGCCGCAATTAAAAGTGGCTCTCCCCTTGATCCTGCCCCCCTCCGTTTTCTAAAAAAAGTGTCAAGCACCATCATCCCCCCCCTCACGGCCCTGATCAATTCCTCTCTCTCAGAGGGCATCGTCCCCCCCAGCTGGAAAGCGGCAGCAGTCAAAGGTCTGCTGAAAAAACCCTCTTTAGACCCGGAGGATTTCGCCAACTACAGGCCCATATCCCTTCTCCCTGGAAACAGCAAGATTGCAGAGAAGCTGGTAAATAAACAACTATCACTTTACCTAGAAAGCAACAACCTTCTAGCGGCCTCCCAGACAGGATTTCGTCCAGGGCAGGGCACTGACATCGCCCTCCTGACAGCAGTGGAGAAGGCCAGAAGCATTCTGGACACAGGAGGATCAGTGGCAGTGATCCTCCTAGACCTCAGTGCGGCCTTCGACACTGTAGACCATTCCACCCTAATCCACCGACTGGGAGAGATCGGATTAAAGGGTCTGGCCCTGAAATGGCTAGAATCCTTTTTGACTGGACGCTCCTTCCAGGTGCGGGAAAACGACAGCTGTTCATCCATCATCCCCCTCCGGTGTGGAGTGCCACAGGGCTCATCTTTGAGCCCCACACTTTTCAACGTGTATATGGCCCCACTGGAGAAGAGGGTTAGCTCGTTCGGCGTGTCACTCATCAACTACGCCGACGACACTCAGCTGGTCGTTACCCTCTCCCATCCTCACCACGCCCCTTCCGACCTCCACAGTTGCCTTTCTGAAGTCCACCGATGGATGAATCTCTCCTCCTTAAAATTGAATGGGTCCAAGACCGAGATCCTCCTGATGGGCCACAATGGGCCCTCCTTACCATCTCATCTTTGGCCCAGGTGCCTAGGGGACCCTCCCGCACCCAAGGAAGAGGTCAAGAGCCTTGGTGTGTGGATTGAGAAAGACATGAGTTTCAAAACCCAGGCAAAGAGAACCGCAGGGACATGCTTTGGACTACTCAGAGCCTGCAGGAAGATCTTTCCCCTGCTCCCAGAGACCGCAAGGAGGCTCCTCATCCAGGGTCTAATCCTGGCAAGATTAGACTACTGTAACGCGATATACTTGGGAGCCCCTGAAGCCACCTTGAACTCACTGCAGAAAGTCCAAAATGCCGCAGCCCGTCTACTCACGGGCACACCTGGAAGATCCTCCGCCAGGCCGGCCCTTAAATCTCTCCACTGGCTCCCAGTCAGAGAAAGGGTCTTGTTTAAAGCCCTCTGTCTGGCCCATAAAACACTCAACAACAACGGTCCCCCTCTCCTGAAAGAACTTTTAATCCCATACAAAGTAGAGAGGGATCTACGGTCCAATGCAGAAAACCTCATTTCTGTCCCCAGAGTGAGAAAAGCCAAGACCGGTGGCCGTCGCTTCTCGGTTCACACGGCGAAACGATGGAACCAGCTACCCCGAAAACTTAGGACAGAACCGAACTATCTTCAGTTCAGAAAGACCTTAAAGACCTTCCTCTTCCCGCAAATATAATTCCTACTAGTTGGCCAAAACCCCTGGAGTAGCAGTCTAGCGCTGGGATGCTCCTCGGAGTTACTACGCGCTTTACAAAACCATTAAATAAATAAATAAATAATAAATAATACATTTGTCTCTTCCACAATCCAACACTATTCCTACTGTTGCAGAGATTGGTGTGGGAATTGTATATGTATTTTTTCTACAATTTTATCGTTTCATTTATATTGTTTATATTTATATTATGATGTTTCTGTGTATTTAACATTATTTTATTTTTATTTATTAATGTTTGTAATATGTAATATATTTTTAGTAAAATGTATGTTTTTTACTTTGCTTAATTTTTATGTGTGTAATTAAATTGGTATGTTTTATATATTTTTGTACAGTTTATTTGTAACAGTTTGTAATATATATATTTGCTATTTTGGAAAGTTTATTTAAAAAAAATTAAATTGTAACATAATTTATAAATATTATTTTAATAATTGTTTTACATTTCATATGTTTAAATATATATAGGAGTTTTAATAAGTATGAAATTTAGATATCATTTTAATTTTATTTAAATATATTTAATTTATTAGGATAGGATCGCCGTGCAGGTCGTAAAATACATCTTTCTCGTACGGCTTGTGCTGCGGCCCAGGAAAAAGTCTGCAGTACAAGCCGCAATAGAAAAAATAATTTTGAAGACATCCATGCACCGTGAGCTAGGCACCGCATGGTGCCTGGCACATGGTGTATAGATGTGTGGGGGGGGCACTAAATGTGCCCCCCAGACCACTAAGCAGTGATCCACGGAGGCCACCAAAGTCCCTTTCAGTCTGCCTATCCATGGCGGTGGGACTGCCATGAACCGGCAGTCAGAAAGTGTTATCCTAATTCCTACAGCGGTGTCTGCGCAGGCACCGTCCCATTGTAGAGATTAGACAGCCGACAACCGTCCGACGTGATCTTTGATCCTGTCGGAGGTGGTATCCCCGAAGGCCAACCTCTGCAGTTTGACCGGCTGCATTGTAATACAGCGGTCGGACTGATGCCCTAGATGGCGGCCTGTTGGTGGCGGTCTGGCCACCATCGAAATGAGGGCCTAAGATCCTGACCTGTGGAAACATGGTACAGCTACCTGCCAATGACCCTATGGCATCAGGGATTTGCTTCCTTCATGACGACATCAACTGAAGTGAGAAACTTGTATGTGATTATTGACCCTAGTCTATCAATCATCCCTGAAGTGACACAAGTTACTAGAAGTGACGTCCTCACCAGGTGGGCCTTCTGGGACATTTTACAACTTTTATCCAGAGAATGTCCAGGGCGCCATCCCCCTACTTTTGTTGTGTCTCAGCGATGCTAATGGACGTGGCCTGGACGCACCACTCTACCTCGTGCGAAGACTACAAGGAATAAAATAGGCAGCAGGTAGACAAATACTACACCTGAGCTTCGGGGAACACGTTACTGCAGCCCGTCAAGTGTATTACTAGCTCACCGCAGCCTTAAACTGCCCTCCTTCAAGGCACTTTGCATTCCTGCCACGGCTATCCAGACACTACCATCTTTTACTCAAGTAAACTTTGGCAATAGGGGCACCTGAACTGGCACCTCTGCTGCCCGGCATGGTCTATAAAAAAGATGGACATTGGTGGAATCTCATCCTCTCTCAGCCAGCAAAATGCAGAAGCCCAGTCCTGGCTAAGATAAGAAATATCCAAGGTCAGCTGACACTCAAGAAGGCCTTGTGTTCCTTAACAGATGACAACCTCCTGCAAAGCTTAGTAGACCGTACCTACTCCATGAGGCAGAGATAGTCACTACCAAGGTGGTGGCATCAACATATGCAAATGTATCTCTCACTCCTCCTTGCTTCAAATAATGCTTCATCAGAGCTGCACATGGCATGAAACCACACATCTCATCATCACACACAACACACACACACTTCACACACTGGCCAAATTCTACACTCACTCTCTTCCAAACAAACACATCCAACATAGAAACACCATTATCTCCCACCAAAATGTGCTTTGGCTAAGGCGCTATATCAATAAATTACAATACAAAATGAATATTTCATCCTTTGCCAGCATTAATCTGTCAGAGAGCTGAAGCTCTTTTGAGCTGGACCTTGTACATGCATGGCTGTAGTTTTGCGGGATGTCTGTCTGTCTGGAAATGGTTAATTTCCAGGCAAAGCTGCTATGTTGTAAGTAATACAGCATGTCATTCCAAACATGCTCTGCTGAGTCCCTCCTGCTGGGTCTCAGCAGGAGTCCTGCTCCTCCAGGGCTTATAGTTTGAACTTTCCAATCACTGTGGGATATGACTTTCTAATCACAGTGGGATATGGAAGGGACCCCCATAAAGAAGTGTTCACTCTTATGCACAAGGCAGAGTGGACAGGATGTGCAGTGATGCCTGAAGGTCACGGACCCTCTCCCGTGGCCCCGCATTGCTGTCTCGCGCGCTTCATTGCTGCATGGATTGTAAACCCTGTGCTTGCAAGGCCTTCAGTGCTCTGATCTCAAGGTGGAGCCAGACATGGAACTCAGGATGTATTTCTCCTGATAGCCCCCAACACATCTTCGGAAACATCAGAGACCATTTGCAAATAATTAAGATTTTACTTTGCACATAAATAAATAAACAAACAAATAAATAAATTAATTAATAAACAAATACATAAATAAATACATAAATAAATAAACAAAAAATCAAATAAATAAATAAATAGATTTGTAGATATATAAAGCGCGGCTAATCACTCGTAAGGTTATCCATTAAGCCATTCTATCTTTTACCTAAATACTGTCAGTTACTACTTTTTTTTGTATAGGTTAAATTTAGACTAGGACATGAATGAAATGTATTTATTTATTATTTATTTTATTATTTATTTATTTATTTTGAAATTTGATTACTTTCCATATGCTGTGTATTGTCAATAGGGCCTCAATAAAGATATATAATCTCAAAATAGTATATAAAACTTTACTTTATTGCCTCCTCTACCCTCACCGCCTTCACAAGATGCTGCAGTTGCTGAACCCAAAGGCCTGCTTGTACTCTACATTAGACGAAAGGATACGAATCAATGGGGGATCTCCAGCTCTTCATTTCATAACAAATCTAATAATACAATAGTCATGTAGCAACAGTAAATAGCTGTTCAATTTTCTCATCTCTGCTACTCTACTGACATATTCAAAAGCTACTATCCTTGTACAATCTTTTTTATCCTCTTTGAAACTCACTTGCCACTGTTTTTTTAATTAATACCATCATCTGAGGAACAGTCAACCTTACCAGTATGTCCTCTATTGGTAACTGTAAAACTAATGGCAAACTAAAATGTGTTAATATAGTGAATGGAACTGGATGCACCGTAGATATTGCAGCTTTAGCAGTCAGTTGTTGATGACCTATTGTTTACAATGTGAATCCATACAGCGAGCTTTTGGGTCAGCCCAATTTGTTGTCTTTACTCTGAATCTCATTTGCTTGTTTCTTATCTGACATCTTTCCTTCCTCTTCTTGTGTTGCTTTTTCCCTTGGAGCATAGCTTATTTGCCATTCTTTTGACTGGATAGCTTGTATCCTTCCTCTGCGGAAATTCAGGAAACTAACATTTTTCATTTTCTTTCCGCACTCCATGGGAGTGCATGTGGTTTCATGCTCTCTCCCTTGTCTGATGCTCTACTCATAAAAACCCCATGCGCTCTGTGTTGCTCCACATTTCCGCCAGAACATCCCCCACCCCTACCCTGTCCATTTTTTTCTTTTACTTTTCAAAGCCCCCCCACTCTTCGGTAGCTCCATCACCCCCTCACCTGTTGCTCCTACCACTTCATGGCATTGACTTCCATTGCTCCACATCATGCTCTTTTTTTTATAAAAAATCGTGTGTAGATATATATATATATATATTCACTGAAAAAACCATAGGTTATAGACCATATATAGTTAGGAATTAGCATTTAAAAAACCTTTTTTTACTGACACAAAACCATTGAAATTCCATATATAGTTAGTTGTACTAACTATATATCGCGCACCCGCAATCCACTGCTGATCATGTCACATATTACATCATTCATGACATGGTCAGTGACATCACTGATGACATCACTGATGACATCTCAAATGACATCACTGATGACATCACTGATGACATCTCATTTGACATTACTGATCACATCACTGATGACATCATTCATGTGATAATACGATGAACCTCTTCAGACTCTAATATAACCTTAGATACACTCAGTGTAAACAGACACTCACAGACTGTCACTCATCCATGGAGTTACTCACACACCTAGTCAGTCATGCAAAGAATCAATCACACCTCCATTTCCTCAACTATACAGTTATACACACCTTACTTATTCAAACATATACTAACACATATTTACTCTCTTATACAATCCCTGATACAAGTTCACAATGATCCATCCAGCCACTCACACATTCACTGGCTCTTATGCACAGTTATTTATATATGTCAACTCTCACATGTACTGTGTTTTACATATGTACTTACTTTGACATGTAGCACTTAGATATCCATTCACTCACCAATACACTCATGCACACAGTCAACCGCCCATACAGGTGTTTCCACATGCACTTTTGAACCCATACATCTAGTGAATCAACTGCTCACACATCTATGCACAGAGTTATACACCTCCCAGCCACCCACACACACTCTCAGTCTCCCATACAAATACTTAGGCAATCAACCAATAACCCATATAGTTACTCATATAGCTACTGATCAACACATGCAGCAGTTTACAGAACAACAGACATAATGATGCACAAATTAAGACAGTTTAGTCACTAACCCATGCACTCAGTGAGACACATTTAATCAGTCACTCATACAGTCAGTCATGCACCTAATAAATCCTTCATCCAGACACTTATAAATCCACTCATTCTTCAATATGTAAGACATATTTTAACTTTACAGAAACATACAGTCACTGGATGTTGTCATCAGTGATGTCATCAGTGATGTCATTTGAGATGTCATCAGTGATGTCATCAGTGATGTCACTGACCATGTCATGAATGATGTAATATGTGACATGATCAGCAGTGGATTGCGGGTGCGCGATATATAGTTAGTACAACTAACTATATATGGAATTTCAATTGTTTTGTGTCAGTAAAAAAAGGTTTTTTAAATGCTAATTCCTAACTATATATGGTCTATAACCTATGGTTTTTTCAGTGAATTTTCAAGGTTTTGTAAATGCTAATTCCTAACTATATATGGTCTCTAACCTATGGTTTTTTCAGTGAATTTCAATGTTTTTTTAATAGCAAATATCATAAGCTGTCGAATGTCAAGTACGTGGTAAGTAAAAACATTTTCGTGTTTATGCACACTGATCTGCTTTAAATGCTGCCCCCCCCCTCATTTCTATTAGGAGTACTCTCTCTTTGCAGATAGTGAAGGGTAGTTAACGCAGGCCTTTGCCCCCGTTGTAATCCGTCGTGCCTGCTTCTCTCTCCATTTGATTGATTGTTATCCAAGCATTTACTGTTTTAGAATTGGTTCTCTTTCGTTCATTCTCTATTTACAAACAAGCACAGAGTCGCAATACTCTGTTTAGTCTTTGCAGATAGTGAAATTTTTTTTAAAAAAACAAAAGGAATCGAGCAAAATCAGTAGGCCACTAATGGGATCTCTTTTTGACCTCGCTAAAATAAGAACATTAGGAACAACCCCTCATGAGAAATACGAAACTAGTGAGATGAACTGAGCTCCACACCATGATGGCTGCAAGACAGCTCGGCTCCGCCACCCACCCCGCCCAAAATAACGATAAACTCTATGCAAATATTACAAATATATACAACACACCAGCAAAGTAACAGGGTAAAACATTTTATTAAATAACTATTTACATAACTATTTTATACTTTTTGTTGCCCGATCCGGCTAGCTCAATCGATAGAGCATGAAACTCATGCACTCTGATAGTTCAAAGTTTTGAGGAGTGCTTGTTAGACTGTCTGAAGCTTATTTGCACCTGCTACAGCTTCACTATTCTCAATGTAAGTGGGGGCTGTTTGAGGACGTGACTGCATTTGAAAACAATGTGATGCGGTACCTCCCTGAACCGCTTGACGGAGGCCCCCGAGGGACGGTGTGATGGCGCGGACTCGGAGGGGGCGCTTGGCTCCGGCCCCCTCCCCAAGACGTGTTGCCCTGGTGTGGCCTGAGATCGCCCCCGACATAGGTGGCCGGCTCCCGGGGTCAAGCGGAACTTTTTGCCTTTTGGTGACTCTTCCATTCTTGACCTTGTCCCACAATCCGTTTGACCTAAAGACACGCAGTAGTGGGGCGCCCCTTTACCGTTTCAGTTGCCATTCCGCCCGCTTTTGCTACACTGTGCCTCTTCCGCTATTCAGCTGTTTACCGCCCGCTCTTGCGACTACAGCGTCTCGCTCACCATGTAGTTGAGTTGCTCCCGCTCTTGCGGTGCAGCGATAGGCGGCTGCCACAGGACTCTCAAAATGGCGGCCGGCTCTTCAGATTTGGGCGTGGTCCACTAAAATGGCCCTGCGACACCTTGGAACTCGGACGCTTGTCTGCTATGGCTTGGGCTCCATTCTCGAAAGCGTCCCCTCAGCCTTGAAGATTCTAGAAAAGTCTTGGGGGCCCCCGACTCCCGCAGGCTTCTGGTGGGGAGCGGCTGCCATAATTGCTCGTGGAATGGCCACGACGGAGCTACGAGATGGTGGTGCTCTCATGCTGACGCCAGCTTCAGTCTGAAACATCCAGAAACACTGTAGACTACCAATTCGATCAGTTCCGGTAGCGCCCCAACGTGACCCGGTAGAGAAGAACTTGCCCTCCCCTCTTTGACTGATGGTTCTTGTTGCCTGTCCCTTCTGTTGTCATTTAACAGAACTATTTAGCCTGCTGAAAGGGGTTGTGTTCCGACCGCTGGTTGGTGGAGACATTTTGACTATATTCTGGACCTGCGTTGTCGCGTAATGCGTCATATGACGCGCCGCGTTAGCGCATCCGGAAGTGCTCCGGTGCGCGAAGCGCAGCTTCCCGGAAGCGATCCGGGGCGCGGCGCGCAGCGCGTAACGTAAGCATAACAGGTCATGTGACTTGTTAATAAAACTTTTCATTGGTTCATTTTACTTTTCTTATTCTAATGATGAAAGGCTTGGTCATATGACCTAAAAATTACACTTTTTATTACTTTCGAACATTATTTTTTCTTAAACATATATGTTATAATGTTCCAGGCTAATGTACTTTCCCGGAAAATTTACAACTGTCCTGCAAGTAAAATATATTCCTTTTTCGAGAAAAAGGGCGTTTCTTCGTCCCATGACGGAGCCGTTGAGCAAAAGAGGCTCGGCCTGCTGTCTTAGTCGCCGATACGCCTGAATATCAGATTCTTATCGATCACTTTATGTTGCAGGAGTAGAAAACACAACAGCCCTTGACCATTTATCTTTACTGCGTTCCTGCGTATTCTACCTTTTACCCTTCATGTAATTGGACTGCTTTATTTCACTTGCCTTTTACTGATTCGAAAACAGTGACTATTATTAAAAACTTTACCAATGTAAATACTACTACCATGTTTTCTTTTAAAAACCTTTATTGTTAAAATGTCAGTATACAAATACGGGCCTATAACCACGTGGGCCGGCCACGGAGCAAACTGTAATCGTATATGATGAGGAGACATTTACACTGTAGAGGAACGTAACGGGCGGGCCATTAGGTTGCAAGAACTAAGGTGTCTAACAGTTGCGGAATCGGTGGACGTACATTTTATAATTAACATACGACAGGGCCAGTTACAATAAAATAATCTAGATATACATTTGCGGGCAAATACCATGGGTGACGTTAATTCGAACTTTCAATAATACAGTAATCAATAACACATCAGAACGTAATATCAATAGGGATGTCGAAATATTCAATCAATTCTCGTCCCCGCCCGCCATGTGCTTCAAAACTGCATACGTATCTCGTGATATCAAGGTTGTGCAACCAGTACACAACAAGGAGTTACGAGTCCCATTTATTCCGGCGCCATTTTGGGCGAGCACAGGCAGGTCCAGGATATAGTCAAAATGTCTCCACCAACCATCGACTATGATGATGTTCATATGCTGTATTTATTAGAGTAACACTCATCTGTCCACATGAAATTAATTTGCCACAATCTAAACATGTCATTTTAATCTTTCCAAAGTTCTTCTGAATATTTGGGACCGTTTCCCTTGCCTCTGATGCTGTCAGTGCCACTTCTTTGGTGAATGTACTGGCAGGTCGGGGGTTGTCCTCCAAATCTCTCTTTTGTGCAGCACTATAATTAATCGGTGCCACCTCTCCATATGACGATGCATGGTATAATTACCATAACTATATTTTTTTTCGGTTCCTCTGGAGAGTACATCGTGGCAGATGAGGCAGGTAACGTACCGGGCATTTACCTTTTTTGCATGTAGAGGAAAGGAAAAAAAATTCGAGCGTCCGAGTTCTAAGGTGTCCCAGGGCCATTTTAGTGGACCAGGCCCAAATCCAAAGAACAGGCCGCCATTTTGAGAGTCCTGTTGCAGCCGCCTGTCGCTGTAGCAGCAAGAGCGGGCGAAACTCAGCTAGACGGCGCTCCACTGCAGATGAAGTGCCTCAACCTGGAGAGGCGGGAGAGGCACGTTTGCGCCGCCCCCCCCCCCTTCGGGCACCCCACGCCGTCTTTCGGCGCAGCATTGTAGGATGGCCACACCAGTGCGGCAACTTGCTAGACACCACCTCGGTGCCATCCGGATCTCGGCGCCCCACTGCAGATGAAGTGCCTCCACATGGAGAAGCGGGAGAGGCTTGTTTGCGCCGCCTCCCCCCCCCCCCTTCGGGCACCCCACGCCGACTTTCGGCGCAGCATTGTAGGATGGCCACACCAGTGCGGCAACTTGCTGGACACCACCTCGGTGCCATCCGGATCTTGGCGCGTTGAAACACCAAGAGGCGCCCCACTGCAGCCGAGGAACCTCCATCTTGGGGGCGACGCACAGCATCACATTGCTTTCCAATGCAGTCAGATCCTCAAACAGCCCCCACTGACTGACGCGAACTCACAGGCCAACTGGGCGCCCCACGCCGACTTTCGGCGCAGCATTGTAGGATGGCCACACCAGTGCGGCAACTTGCTGGACACCACCTCGGTGCCATCCGGATCTTGGCGCGTTGTGCTGCCTGTGGTAGTAGGTCATATTCTTTCCTTTATGTCTATGATAGTGTGTTATTAACATCAAATTCTCTGCCTTCGGCCTATTCGCACATCGGTCCGCTACTAACGCCGCCTCACACGCAACTCAGCTGCATAGCGAGTGAAACACCAAGGGGCGCCCCACTGCAGCCGAGGAACCTCCATCTTGGGGGCGACGCACAGCATCACATTGCTTTCCAATGCAGTCAGATCCTCAAACAGCCCCCACTGACTGACGCGAACTCACAGGCCAACGGGGCGCCCCACGCCGACTTTCGGCGCAGCATTGTCGGATGGCCACACCAGTGCGGCAACTTGCTGGACACCACCTCGGTGCCATCCGGATCTTGGCGCGTTGTGCTGCCTTCGGCCTATTCGCACATCGGTCCGCTACTGACGCCGCCTCACGTGCCAACGGATTTTCTACGCTTTTTATAGCCCTATGCCGCATAACAGGTCATGTGACTTGTTTATAAAACTTTTCATTGGTTCATTTTACTTTTGGTTTCCTAATGATGGAAGGCTTGATCATATGACCTAAAAATAACACTTTTCATTGGATTAGAACATTTTTTTTTCCCAAACGATGAAAGCCCCACCTTGTTTCTGGATGTTTCAGACTGAAGCTGGCGTCAGCATGAAAGCACCACCATCTCCTGGCTCCGTCGTGGTCATTCCGCGAACAATCATGGCAGCCGCTCCCCACCGGAAGCCTGCAGGAGTCGGGGGCCCCCAAGACTTTTGTAGAATCTTCAAGGCTGAGGGGACGCTTTCGAGAATGGGGTCCAAGACCTAGCAGACAAGCGTCCGAGTTCCAAGGTGTCCCAGGGCCATTTCAGTGGACCAGGCCCAAAAAGGAAAGAGCCTGCCGCCATTTTGAGAGTCCTGTGGCAGCCGCCTATCGCTGCACCGCAAGAGTGGGCACAACTCAGCTGAATGGCGGATTTTGGCACAGTGTTCCAAAAGCGGGCGGAATGGCAACTGAAACGGTAAAGGGGCGCCCCACTACAGCAGACGAGCCTCCACCTGGGGAGGCCCGTTCACGCCGCCTCACCCCCCCCCCCCCGGGGCGCCCCACGCCGTTATTCGGAGCAGCATTGTAGGATACCAAAACCAGTGCGGCAACTTACTGGACATCACCTGGGTGCCATCCACATCTCAGCGCGTTCTGCTGCCTTGGGACTATTCGCACAACAGACCGCTACTGACGAGGCCTCCCCCCGCACCCCCCGGGACGCCCCACGCCGTTTTTCGGAGCTGCATTGTAGGATACCAAAAACCAGTGCGGCACCCAGGTAACATCACCTGGGTGCCGTCCAGAACTCAGCACGTTGTGCTGCCTTGGGACTATTCGCACAAAACACAGCTACTGACCATTGTTGCTTCTTTTTTCAAAAAAATGTTTAAATGTATTTACTGTTTTTGTTGCGTTGTATATATTTATAAGTTATTAAAGTTTTATAATCCTACTACTTTGTTGGAGTGCTATATATTTTTAATGTGACACATAATTGTAAAAAATTTGATGTACAAAGAGGCATCCCTGGAATCTTCCGCTTCAGGCTCGGTCCCCTCCCCAATCACAATACAGGATGGTTTTCAGATAGTAGGAACGCGTGTGGTGTGACGGATCTCATCGGGTGGGGGCCTTGATCTACTGTAACTCCTTTGAAGAGGGGTGATTCTTTACAGCTGGGGCCATAAACTACATCTGCAGGGCTAGGTGATAGCCTGGGACCGGCCTGGACAATCGGACACAGAGGAAGAGGAGTGTCAGAGGGTGCGGTAGTGAATAGGGCGAAAGGGAGGTGTCGGGCCGGCACAGGGTGTGATTCTCAAGGAAGAGCAGCGCAGATGGGGGGAGGTTTATTGCCCATGCATAAGACAGAGAGCGGGGGTGACCAGTGCCTGGGGGAGATGCTTGCGAGGGTGGGGAGCCATGCTAAGGATCGACAGCGTGCAGAGAGTGCGTCTGGTCAAGGCATCTAAAATGGCTGCCGTGCACGACAAAAGTGTGGCATTTGAAAAAAGGCAAGATGGCGCAGACAATGTTTATCAACACTTCCTGATTTCCTTCGAATCGAACGTTAACAGACGTTATCTCTCCCACACTACCGGTCCCCCTGGGCTTAAACTCCGAGATGGTAGGGACTGCATCCCGTGGAGATAGGCCGAGACGTCACTCAGCAGAAAAAAAAAAAAAAAGTCTATAAACATACAATAAGTTAAAAGTCAATCATTCTTGTTTCCTTGTAGTACGCTCCCCAGTCCGCTTTCCGTTACGCGTACCGGGCGCACCCCACGAAAAAAAACGATTTTTTTTTTTTTTTTTTTTTTTGCCCCGCGGGGCCCTTTTAAAGCCTCCACATCAAACCTAGGGGGTCAGGGAGGATCTACTATGCCCCCTTATGGTCATTTGCCCCTTCGCTTTGGCCTCCTCTTGTCTCTCGATCCTACCGAGAGACAAGATGGCGGCCGCTCCGGACTGTTTAGAATGTTGACAGACACCGGAGAGCCAATCAGCTTCGCTTCGCGAAGTTCCGTTACGCGTCAAGTACGCGAACCGGAGCGCTACCCGGAGCGCTGTCACAGATATATATCTTTTTTTGAACGTTAATTTCTCAAAATCCACTGGAGCACATATATTGAGACCTAGCCAAGTCACATCGGGCTAACAGTCCCTACAATTTTGCCAAGTTTCGTGCAAATCCATTCAGCCGTTCAGGCTAAAAGTGAGGCCAACCGCCCTGTGGAAATTAACATGGGAAAAACGCGTTTTGGGACCCCCCTTTTTTCTCGGCCCCCCCTTGACGAACCCCCCCCAAATTTTCAGTGGCTGCTCAGAAACACAATGTTCCATTTTCCTGAAAATTTCAGCCAATTCCGTCCTCAAACGCCAAAGTTATTAGACATAGAATTTTCAAAAATCCCATAGAGAAAAAATCCTAACTATATATACCTACTGGGGACCGCCAGTAGGTAATATATCAATATATATCTATATCTATAGCTATATATATATATATATATATATATATATATATATATATATATATTCTGCAAGTTGTCGCTTTGGTGAACGAACGTGCACCAATAGTGTCCCGCAACAAAGAGTCGACCCAGAGGTGCTGGTGCAAGGTGATATTTATTTTCGTAAAGCCAGCGCTGCCGCCATGACGCGTTTCGCCTCCAGGGAGGCTTGATCACATGACAAACTACACACGCTTTGTAAAGCTATTTAAAGTGACAGTGCAATCAATTAGGTCATAGGCATGGATGAAATACTATACAATGAAACGCTGCTTTGTGCAAATAGTCAAAGAATGCCTAAAATAAAGCAATTATTTCAGTGAAAATAGCACAATCCATGAAATCATGTAAGACGGATTTCATAGAAAAAAGAGCTCATTTACAAGGCAAAAGAGACATGATGAAAACCAACAAAAGTATATACATGACAATTAATATTATCTATGTACACTAAGGGTATTTTTCTCATAATCATGTCATGCCCCCCGAAAAAACAGCTCAGTATATAAGTTTTAGCAGTGTAAATCCAAAGCCATATGATACTAGATCTCAGAATAAAGCCCAAGTGGGCAAGTCACAGTAGAAGACTAAATAGCCAAGAAAAAGTGCATGAGGAAATAGTGCAAATATGTCAATAAAGTGCATTTTAGATTAAAAAGTTCTCAAGTGTTAAAATTCGTACCACAGTATCACTAGTTGTAAGGAAATCTTTTCATCAATATATACAGTTACAGAATAAGGAAAAACCCTGTATCAAGAACAGCGAATATCACTACATCCGGACAGGTCTTATAAGCAAAAACTCCTAAATCCTAAAGGCAGGTATACAGATCCTCCCTGTCATTGAGGCCATTAGGATTCTTGGTGTTGAGCTCCAAGATGTATCTCGTCTCAAGGAGACGGAGTTTGGCCTCGCGGTCACCTCCCCTCCTTGACGGCTCAACACAATCAATCAAAAAGAATTGGAGTTTATCAGGGATACCTAGATGTTTCTCCTGAAAATGCCTGGCAACCGGATAGTTCTGATCATGCCCAGTTATTGCCCGTATGTGTTGGAGTATTCGCTTGTGGGCGGGCAGCTTGGTGCTGCCCACGTATTGGAGTCCACATGGACACTCCAACACATAGATGGCATACTCAGTTTTACAGTTTAGCCATTTAGAAATGGCAGTGGGATGTTGTTGAAAGGGGCTTTGGAAGTGGGTTCTGCTATATATATATATGAAGAAGAAAGGTTGCCCAAAAGGAGAGGTCACACGTGGAAGGGAAACAGCACACGGCCCCTGGCAGTCACACCGCAGCACTCCCTGTTCACTTCTCTTGCAGTCTGCCAAACGCGTTTCGAGCCCAGGTGGCTCTTGATCACTGGCCTGCGTTGAAATGCAGCGAAATCAGCATTTGTTAAGCTTGGTAGCCTTTTATTACATCATAAGTCCTGCCCTAAGGGGTGTAACCTCAGGGCATGCTGGTTGTGGTAGTTCGCCTGATAACGGACTGGAATACCATCCCTTGTGTGGGTAATACTGTCCTCGCTTGCAATAACATCCAAGTGGAAAAAATGTTTAAAATTGTCAATAGTCGGAAATGGCAAGTAAAAGCGCTGTGCTGCCACCAATATCACCCCAGGGGTCAGGCCCCCTCCACTCCATTCTGTGCCCGCGGTTGCGAGCACTGGATCCGCCCATCAAGCGGCGGGACTACTCCGCGGCCGGACGAGCCGCTAAATATGAAGAAGAAAGGTTGCCCAAAAGGTGAGGTCACACGTGGAAGGGAAACAGCACACGGCCCCTGGCAGTCACACCGCAGCACTCCCTGTTCCCTTCTCTTGCAGTCTGCCAAACGCGTTTCGAGCCCAGGTGGCTCTTGATCACTGGCCTGCGTTGAAATACAGCGGAAACAGCATTTGTTAAGCTTGGTAGCCTTTTATTACATCATAAGTCCCGCCCTAAGGGGTGTAACCTCAGGGCATGCTGGTTGTGGTAGTCCGCCTGATAACGGACTGGAATACCATCCCTTGTGTGGGTAATACTGTCCTAGCTTGCAATAACATCCAAGTGGAAAAAATGTTAAAAATTGTCAATAGTCGGAAATGGCAGGTAAAAGCGCTGTGCTGCCACCAATATCACCCCAGGGGTCAGGCCCCCTCCACTCCATTCTGTGCCCGCGGTTGCGAGCACTGGATCCGCCCATCAAGCGGCGGGACTACTCCACGGCCGGACGAGCCGCTAAATATGAAGAAGAAAGGTTGCCCAAAAGGAGAGGTCACACGTGGAAGGGAAACAGCACACGGCCCCTGGCAGTCACACCGCAGCACTCCCTGTTCACTTCTCTTGCAGTCTGCCAAACGCGTTTCGAGCCCAGGTGGCTCTTGATCACTGGCCTGCGTTGAAATACAGCGAAAACAGCATTTGTTAAGCTTGGTAGCCTTTTATTACATCATAAGTCCCGCCCTAAGGGGTGTAACCTCAGGGCATGCTGGTTGTGGTAGTCCGCCTGATAACGGACTGGAATACCATCCCTTGTGTGGGTAATACTGTCCTCGCTTGCAATAACATCCAAGTGGAAAAAATGTAAAAAATTGTCAATAGTCGGAAATGGCAGGTAAAAGCGCTGTTCTGCCACCAATATCACCCCAGGGGTCAGGCCCCCTCCACTCCATTCTGTGCCCGCGGTTGCGAGCACTGGATCCGCCCATCAAGCGGCGGGACTACTCCGCGGCCGGACGAGCCGCTAAATATGAAGAAGAAAGGTTGCCCAAAAGGTGAGGTCACACGTGGAAGGGAAACAGCATACGGCCCCTGGCAGTCACACCGCAGCACTCCCTGTTCACTTCTCTTGCAGTCTGCCAAACGCGTTTCGAGCCCAGGTGGCTCTTGATCACTGGCCTGCGTTGAAATACCGCAAAAACAGCATTTGTTAAGCTTGGTAGCCTTTTATTACATCATAAGTCCTGCCCTAAGGGGTGTAACCTCAGGGCATGCTGGTTGTGGTAGTCCGCCTGATAACGGACTGGAATACCATCCCTTGTGTGGGTAATACTGTCCTCGCTTGCAATAACATCCAAGTGGAAAAAATGTTAAAAATTGTCAATAGTCGGAAATGGCAGGTAAAAGCGCTGTGCTGCCATCAATATCACCCCAGGGGTCAGGCCCCCTCCACTCCATTCTGTGCCCGCGGTTGCGAGCACTGGATCCGCCCATCAAGCGGCGGGACTACTCCGCGGCCGGACGAGCCGCTAAATATGAAGAAGAAAGGTTGCCCAAAAGGAGAGGTCACACGTGGAAGGGAAACAGCACACAGCCCCTGGCAGTCACACCGCAGCACTCCCTGTTCACTTCTCTTGCAGTCTGCCAAACGCGTTTCGAGCCCAGGTGGCTCTTGATCACTGGCCTGCGTTGAAATACAGCGAAAACAGCATTTGTTAAGCTTGGTAGCCTTTTATTACATCATAAGTCCCGCCCTAAGGGGTGTAACCTCAGGGCATGCTGGTTGTGGTAGTCCGCCTGATAACGGACTGGAATACCATCCCTTGTGTGGGTAATACTGTCCTCGCTTGCAATAACATCCAAGTGGAAAATTTTTTAAAAATTGTCAATAGTCGGAATTAGCAGGTAAAAGCGCTGTGCTGCCACCAATATCACCCCAGGGGTCAGGCCCCCTCCACTCCATTCAGTGCCCGCGGTTGCGAGCACTGGATCCGCCCATCAAGCGGCGGGACTACTCCGCGGCCGGACGAGCCGCTAAATATGAAGAAGAAAGGTTGCCCAAAAGGTGAGGTCACACGTGGAAGGGAAACAGCACACGGCCCCTGGCAGTCACACCGCAGCACTCCCTGTTCACTTCTCTTGCAGTCTGCCAAACGCGTTTCGAGCCCAGGTGGCTCTTGATCACTGGCCTGCGTTGAAATACAGCGAAAACAGCATTTGTTAAGCTTGGTAGCCTTTTATTACATCATAAGTCCCGCCCTAAGGGGTGTAACCTCAGGGCATGCTGGTTGTGGTAGTCCGCCTGATAACGGACTGGAATACCATCCCTTGTGTGGGTAATACTGTCCTCGCTTGCAATAACATCCAAGTGGAAAAAATGTTAAAAATTGTCAATAGTCGGAAATGGCAGGTAAAAGCGCTGTGCTGCCACCAATATCACCCCAGGGGTCAGGCCCCCTCCACTCCATTCTGTGCCCGCGGTTGCGAGCACTGGATCCGCCCATCAAGCGGCGGGACTACTCCGCGGCCGGACGAGCCGCTAAATATGAAGAAGAAAGGTTGCCCAAAAGGAGAGGTCACATGTGGAAGGGAAACAGCACACAGCCCCTGGCAGTCACGCCGCAGCACTCCCTGTTCACTTCTCTTGCAGTCTGCCAAACGCGTTTCGAGCCCAGGTGGCTCTTGATCACTGGCCTGCGTTGAAATACAGCGAAAACAGCATTTGTTAAGCTTGGTAGCCTTTTATTACATCATAAGTCCCGCCCTAAGGGGTGTAACCTCAGGGCATGCTGGTTGTGGTAGTCCGCCTGATAACGGACTGGAATACCATCCCTTGTGTGGGTAATACTGTCCTCGCTTGCAATAACATCCAAGTGGAAAAAATGTTAAAAATTGTCAATAGTCGGAAATAGCAGGTAAAAGCGCTGTGCTGCCACCAATATCACTCCAGGGGTCAGGCCCCCTCCACTCCATTCTGTGCCCGCGGTTGCGAGCACTGGATCCGCCCATCAAGCGGCGGGACTACTCCGCGGCCGGACGAGCCGCTAAATATGAAGAAGAAAGGTTGCCCAAAAGGTGAGGTCACACGTGGAAGGGAAACAGCACACGGCCCCTGGCAGTCACACCGCAGCACTCCCTGTTCACTTCTCTTGCAGTCTGCCAAACGCGTTTCGAGCCCAGGTGGCTCTTGATCACTGGCCTGCGTTGAAATACAGCGAAAACAGCATTTGTTAAGCTTGGTAGCCTTTTATTACATCATAAGTCCCGCCCTAAGGGGTGTAACCTCAGGGCATGCTGGTTGTGGTAGTCCGCCTGATAACGGACTGGAATACCATCCCTTGTGTGGGTAATACTGTCCTCGCTTGCAATAACATCCAAGTGGAAAAAATATTAAAAATTGTCAATAGTCGGAAATGGCACGTAAAAGCGCTGTGCTGCCACCAATATCACCCCAGGGGTCAGGCCCCCTCCACTCCATTCTGTGCCCGCGGTTGCGAGCACTGGATCCGCCCATCAAGCGGCGGGACTACTCCGCGGCCGGACGAGCCGCTAAATATGAAGAAGAAAGGTTGCCCAAAAGGAGAGGTCACACGTGGAAGGGAAACAGCACACGGCCCCTGGCAGTCCCACCGCAGCACTCCCTGTTCACTTCTCTTGCAGTCTGCCAAACGCGTTTCGAGCCCAGGTGGCTCTTGATCACTGGCCTGCGTTGAAATACAGCGAAAACAGAATTTGTTAAGCTTGGTAGCTGAGGTTACGCCCCATAGGGCGGGACTTATGATGTAATAAAAGGCTACCAAGCTTAACAAATGCTGTTTTCGCTGTATTTCAACGCAGGCCAGTGATCAAGAGCCACCTGGGCTCGAAACGCGTTTGGCAGACTGCAAGAGAAGTGAACAGGGAGTGCTGCGGTGTGACTGCCAGGGGCCGTGTGCTGTTTCCCTTCCACGTGTGACCTTTCCTTTTGGGCAAACTTTCTTCTTTATATATATATATATATATATATATATATATTTATTAATATATCAACAAAGAGTTGCTATTAGCTTTGGAGGCGCTCACATAAACACAAGTAGGACTCACTTCTTCTTTTGCTAAGAGGTCCGTTTATTCATTAGAAACCGGCATTCCCTTCAGTATCACAAAAAGTCAAGTCAAGTCAAGTCATAAAATTTATATAGCGCACTACATACCCAGAGGGTTTCAAGGCGCTTAGGAGGGGGAGGAGGATTATTTGTCAAATATCCACATTTTAAGCTGCTTTCTGAACGCTAGGTGATTCTGGGTGAGGCGAAGGTAAGCGGGGAGTGAGTTCCATGTTTTGGCAGCCAGGTATGAGAAGGATCTGCCTCCCATGGTGGTCTTGTTGATGCGAGGTACAGTGGCGAAGGCTTGGCTGGAAGAGCGAAGTTGGCGGGAGGGGGTGTAGAAGGACAGTCGAGAGTTGAGGCAATCTGGTCCGATGTCGTAGAGTGATTTGTGTGCGTGGGTAAGCAGACGAAAAGTAATCCTCTTATTGACGGGTAGCCAGTGGAGGTCTTTAAGGTGACCAGAGATGTGTTCATTGCGTGGGATGTCTAATATGAGCCTGGCTGAGGCGTTTTGGATTCGTTGTAGTTTCTTCTGGAGTTTAGCGGTGGTACCTGCGTAGAGGGTGTTTCCATAGTCCAGTCGGCTCGTGACTAGAGCGTGGGTGACCGTTTTCCTTGTTTCGGAGGGGATCCAGCGAAATGTTTTTCTGAGCATGCGAAGAATGTTAAAGCAGGAAGAGGATACGGCGCTGACTTGTCTGTTCATTGAGAGTGAAGAATCCAGGATGACGCCAAGGTTCCGTGCGTGGTCTGTCGGGATGGGTGCATTTCCGAGGGCTTCCGGCCACCAGGAGTCGTCCCATGCAGAGGGGGATTTACCTAAGATGAGGACTTCTGTTTTGTCTGAGTTCAGTTTCAGACGGCTTTGTTTCATCCATTCGGCGACTTCTTTCATTCCTTCGTGTAGGTTAGTTTTGGCGGTGCTGGGGTCCTTGGTGAGAGATAGGATCAGTTGAGTGTCATCCGCGTAAGAGATGATGTTGAGGTTGTGTTGGCGGGCGATGGCCGCGAGGGGGCTCATGTATACGTTGAAGAGGGTGGGACTGAGTGAGGATCCTTGTGGTACGCCGCAGATGATTTCAGAGGCCTCGGACTTGAATGGTGGGAGGCGGACTCTCTGGGTTCTTCCGGTGAGGAACGAGGTGATCCATTCCAGTGCCTTTCCTTGGATTCCGATGTTTCTGAGGCGTTGTAAAAGGGTGCTGTGGCAGACTGTGTCGAAGGCTGCAGAGAGGTCGAGGAGGATGAGGGCGACTGTGTCTCCATTGTCCAGTAGAGTTCGAATGTCGTCTGTTGCTGCGATGAGGGCGGTCTCAGTGCTGTGTTTGGCTCGGAAGCCAGATTGTGAGGGGTCGAGTGATTTGTTGGCTTCGAGGAAGGCGGCGAGCTGGTTGTTGACAGCTTTCTCGATGACTTTGGCCGGGAATGGAAGAAGCGAGATGGGGCGGTAGTTTTTGAGTTCTGTGGGGTCTGCTGTTGGTTTTTTCAGAAGGGCGGTGAGTTCAGCGTGTTTCCAGTCTTCTGGGAAGGTAGCGGAATGGAAGGAGCAGTTGATGACGTCTCGGAGGTGCGGAGCTATGACGGAGTCTGCTTTGTTGAAGATGTGGTGAGGGCATGGGTCAGTGGGGGATCCAGAGTGGATGGAATTCATCAGGCGGATGGTGTCCTCAGTGGAGATTGGGTTCCAGGCTATAAGGGTGTTAACAGGGGGAAGATGGTCAGCTGATGGTAGGGTGGGTTGGCTTCCGGGTTGGTTGTCAAAGCTGTTGTGGATGTCAGCAATCTTGTTGTGGAAAAAAGAGGCTAGGGAATCGCAGAGGGTTTGAGAGGGGGTGATGTCGTTGGAGTTGGCCGAGGGGTTGGAAAATTCCTTGACGATGTTGAAAAGTTCCTTGCTGTTGTGGGCGTTGTTGTCAAGTCGATCCTTGAATGCTGTTTTCTTGGCTTTTCGGATCAGTTGGTGGTGAGTACGGATGGCGCTTTTGAAGGCGTCCTTGGTGCTGGTGGATGGGTCTTTTTTCCAGGCCTTTTCAAGGGAGCGGCAGAGTTTCTTGGACTTCTTGAGGTCATCGTTGAACCATGAGGCCTTCTTGATGCCAAGTTTATGTTGACGTTTTTTCAGTGGTGCTAAGGTGTCGGCGGTGTTGGATAACCATAGGGTGAGGTTGGAGGCGGCTTCGTTGGCGTTAGAAGAGAGGGCTGGGGAGGTTAGAAGGAGCGATGTGGAGATCTGCTCCGTGGTGATTTTGTTCCAGTTTCTTTGTAGAGTTGGTTGGAGGTGGATGATGGGTTTCGGCTTGTTGTAGGTGAAGTGAACGCAGCTGTGGTCAGTCCAGAGGAGATCCGTAGTGTGGCTGAAAGAGACATGGATGCTGGAGGTGAAGATGGGGTCGAGTGTGTGACCTGCGATGTGGGTGGGGGAGGTGACCAGTTGTTTAAGTCCGAGGTTGCCGAGGTTGTCCGAGAGGGTGGCGGTGTTGCGGTCGTTGATCTTTTCAAGGTGGAAGTTGAGGTCTCCCAGAAGGATGTAGTCTTTGGAGGGGAGCGCGTGTGGGGTGATGAAGTCTGTGATGTCTTCACTGAATTTTGCGCGGGGTCCTGGTGGTCTGTAGAGGAGGGTGCCTCGGAGTGTGGTTTTGGGGTCGATGTGGATCTGGAAGTGAAGGTGTTCGGAGTTAGCGAGGTTGATGTCAGAGCTTGTTGAGATGCGGATTGATTTCTTATGGACGATAGCGATTCCTCCTCCTGTATGGTCGGTGCGGTCTTTGCGTGTGATCTTATAGTCATCAGGGATAGCGATGGCGATGTCAGGGGCGGAGGAAGCGTTCATCCATGTTTCCGTTAGGAAGGCGACGTCAGGAGAGATGGTGTCTAGTAGGTTCCAAAGGTCAATGGCGTGCCTGTGGACCGAGCGGGTGTTGAGAAGGATGCATTCTAGGTGGTTGGGGTCGGTTGGGGTCGGTGTTGTGGTCGTAGCGGAGATGTTGTCGGTGCCGCTGAAATTGCAGGAGTAGCATGAGAAAGGTCCATGGGTGCGTCCAGGAGCGGCTTGGACGCAGTTGGGGGCGCGACCGGGGTTAAGGGCTAGGAGGGTGGCGGCATCGTAGGTGACGCGGGGGGGCTGGGTAGCGCGAGGGGCAGGGGGTCTGGCGCTGGGCGCGGTCCAGGCGCGGACGGGCGTAGACGGGCTTACCTTTGGCGCACCTTCGGCGCGGATTGGGCGCGGTCGCTGCTCGTGGACGCTGCGCGCGGGAGCTACTGTCATATATGGCTAGGGGAGGGGGAGGGGCGAGGGCGGCTCAGCTGGGAGGCGTGGCGGGCTCAAGGGACGGAGCACAACAACAACAAGCTCAAAATGGAGGGGAGGGCAGAGCAGGGCGCCGGGGGATCTTACAAACAATGCGCAGGTCGGGTTAAAATGAGCAAGATATGAAAAACGGAATGCACACGCTCTTAAAATGGCAAACTAGTCACAGTGCAGCTTTGAGATAATCACGATATGATAAACTAAATGCACGCGCTCTCAAATCGCCAGAATTGGACACAGTGCAGCATGAGAAATAATCAAGTAATGAGAACTGAATGCACACGCTCTTAAGACGCAAAGCTGAGTAGCAGAGCAGCTTAGAAGTAACGATACCACGTTGTAGAGGGAGCGCAGGCAGGGGAGCGATCACTCGAGCCAGAAGCGAGGAGTGAATCACAGTGCTGCGTGGTCTGAGGACGCGCTTTAACGCTAGTGGGAGGGCGGCTCAGCTGGGAGGCGTGGCGGGCTCAAGGGACGGAGCACAACAACAACAAGCTCAAAATGGAGGGGAGGGCAGAGCAGGGCGCCGGGGGATCTTACAAACAATGCGCAGGTCGGGTTAAAATGAGCAAGATATGAAAAACGGAATGCACACGCTCTTAAAATGGCAAACTAGTCACAGTGCAGCTTTGAGATAATCACGATATGATAAACTAAATGCACGCGCTCTCAAATCGCCAGAATTGGACACAGTGCAGCATGAGAAATAATCAAGTAATGAGAACTGAATGCACACGCTCTTAAGACGCAAAGCTGAGTAGCAGAGCAGCTTAGAAGTAACGATACCACGTTGTAGAGGGAGCGCAGGCAGGGGAGCGATCACTCGAGCCAGAAGCGAGGAGTGAATCACAGCGCTGCGTGGTCTGAGGACGCGCTTTAACGCTAGTGGGAGGGCGGCTCAGCTGGGAGGCGTGGCGGGCTCAAGGGACGGAGCACAACAACAACAAGCTCAAAATGGAGGGGAGGGCAGAGCAGGGCGCCGGGGGATCTTACAAACAATGCGCAGGTCGGGTTAAAATGAGCAAGATATGAAAAACGGAATGCACACGCTCTTAAAATGGCAAACTAGTCACAGTGCAGCTTTGAGATAATCACGATATGATAAACTAAATGCACGCGCTCTCAAATCGCCAGAATTGGACACAGTGCAGCATGAGAAATAATCAAGTAATGAGAACTGAATGCACACGCTCTTAAGACGCAAAGCTGAGTAGCAGAGCAGCTTAGAAGTAACGATACCACGTTGTAGAGGGAGCGCAGGCAGGGGAGCGATCACTCGAGCCAGAAGCGAGGAGTGAAAAAAACACAAGTAGGACTCACAAGTTCCTCATTTAAATCCGCAGTACCTGCCCCCAGGTGGGCTGACTTAGATGTACAGCCTGCAGGTATGTGTAGGACCATGAATAAATAATACTGAAGGGAATGCCGGTTTCTAATGAATAAACGGACCTCTTAGCAAAAGAAGAAGTGAGTCCTACTTGTGTTTTTGTGAGCGCCTCCAAAGCTAATGGCAACTCTTTGTTGATATATTACGGCCAACCAGGGTCGTGGAGAGCGAACCGCCGTGAAATTAAATATACGGACTGCAGTGGGAAACGAGAGCCCCACAAAGCGGAAAAACCAAGCAACTTTCAAATATAGAAACTGGCCCTCCTTTCAACACCCACTGGAGGGTGAAAGCAGTGAAAAGAACAGAATTATTGACGGACACTTCGGGAAAGGTGAACGAACTTGGCACCACAAGTCCCAGCATACCTGCAGGCTGTACATCTAAGTCAGTCCACCTGGGGGCAGGTACTGCGGATTTAAATGAGGAACTTGTCATGAGGCAGATGTCATAATCAGTTCGGGTCCGTGATCAAGAGGCAGGAGCCTCGAAACGCGTAGGACCATGAATAAAAAATAATGAAGGGAATGCCGGTTTCTAATGACTAAACGGACCTCTTAGCAAAAGAAGAAGTGAGTCCTACTTGTGTTTTTGTGAGCGCCTCCAAAGCTAATGCATCTCTTTTTTGATATATTAATATATATATAGATATCTATACTACTATTATAAAGAGAGAACTGGGAACGTTTGAGGCGGGTAAACTCGGGAACCACAGCGCCAATCCAAACACCCAATACATCATTGGAGTTGTCAGGGTAAGCAGATGGACATAGGCTATATACCAAAAAAATATATATGTTAGAAGGGCAAAGTATGTTCTTTGCCAAAGTAGTCCCTTGGAAGTAGCGCCATCTCTGAGGTGGGCGTGTGCGCTAACGACGTGCGTGCTGACATCACGGGTCGGACATTTTGGTAAAGTAAACAGGTCGGCCAGGAGCGCGAGGAGGAGCGGCCAGGAGCGCGGAAATGACACCCTGCGAGGTCGGACATGCCCAGAGGTAGGAGCGGCCAGGAGCCCTCTCACAGCCCCCCTGCAGTGTACCACTGCTCTCCTACCCCTCGCAGGAGATGGGCCTTCTCCATGAAGCGGGGCTCCGAGGCACTGTGGGCGGCGTGGACCACCAGGGAGGCCCCCAGGAGCAGGGCTCCATCCCTGGAGTAAGACTCCTGCTTCCAAACGTGTAACCTGCAGGACAGCACAGCAGGACAGCACAGCAGAAGTAGCGCCACGCAGAGACCAAGACCCATTGAGGCGCTACAACTGCTGACGTCTCCGCTCTGTTTTCGTCTTAGCACAACCGTGTGCGCGTCATCTCAGCAATGGAAACTCATAGGTTATCTTGACACAGCGATGAGAAATCGAAGTGAACAGAGGTTACATTTAAAATATTCCATAAAGGGAGCGTCAGCTTTTCATGCACCCTGCTCATGTCAGCGCGAGGCCCTTCTAACCCCTGGCACCTCACAAGGGTTTTATAAAGTTCCTCGAAGTCCTCAGGGAAGAAATACCAGAAGAGTGACCCCGGGACATCGAGGAACCTCTCTCCCGGGTGCCGCATAATGAGGGGTATCTCTCCCAGCTGCCGCATAATGCCTAGGGGTGCACTAGGACCTGCATTATCAATAATAACAGTGTAGGTAATGATATGTTGGAGTAAAAGCAGTGACGGTCTTCTGATGCGTTCCACGCGTTGCAGGAAGGTTCCCGGCGCTGCAGTGGCGCGCCCGGTGACGCTCGCACAGACGTCACGTGTCATTGTAGTGTAGTTCCTATATTCCCAATAGGCTCTGCGCATTGGAATAATATCTTCAGTAGTATAGACGTAGGACTGAGGTTATCTAGGTCTCTACTGACAATATTATACTTAAGTTTCTGTGCCAGCTAGCTCAGAGTTCACTAGAAACTTTCTCGAATAGGCGAGGAGGAGTTTAACCTCCCTGGATAGACAAGAAGGGATTTAGTTTCTGACAACCATAAAACATGACAACTTTGCTCTCCCTGATTAAGAGTGTATCTCTAGAGTCGTGTGAAAACAAAAGACAGCTATTTTACTCAGTCAATACGTGCGTACTTAGTTTCACCAGATTGCAGAGAAAAAGAGAGACGGGCGTTTTCAATAAAAGGTGTTATTTATTGAGCAGTCTCTTTCCTCATACAAGAGAAATGAATTGCTACAATTGCAACACTTATAGTTAAGTAAAATGCATATAGTAAAAGCAGGATGATGAAATAATACTGTAAAAGCATGGATATGGTTTCTTAGCCATATGATACTTTAAAATGGATAAAATAGATACATACATATATACATTGACTAATCGTGCTCAACTGGTGCTACTAACTACGCCTACCCCGGTGTACCTGACCTAAGCCTAATACGTAAGTTAAGTTTGTTTTGCCAAGAATCTGACTCAAGAATTCTCTGTAAGGGTTTAGTCAGTTCAGTACCTGGGTATTAGAAGGCAGGAGGGCTGGTATCTCTCTCTCAGAACTCAATATCCCAGTTCACCCGCAAAGGCAAGCTGGAAGCGCCGGGAGCTGGATTTCTCGGCAGGAGAAAATACAGCGTCTCTCTCAGCGCATCAAAAGGGAGGGGCAGCGTCCGTGGGCTCTCATCAGCTGGGCTCTCGGGTAAGTAGTAGCTGCTCCAGATTCACCACCACCGTGTCTTTGCTTAAGGCAGCGTTACTATATTTATACCTGAAAGGTGCCAGGTTTGACGTAAGGATGGACATAAGACGTCAATAAAGATGTCACTAAGAACTGGTCGTTCTTACAGTGCTTTACAGGAGTTCTCGGACGAAATCAAAACAATAGCAGGCGGGGATTTCCCAGGTTACTGGAGGCTTGGATTTGTTTAAGAACTCGGTGTGCTTTCTAGGGGTCTGGAGGAATAGTGCTTGCTTAATGTGACAGCATGCGCTATGACTAATTTATGAAACGGGTTTCTATGCCGTTGTAGGGATATTATTGATTTATAAACGGACAAGGGCAAAGAATAGTAATATCGATACAGGTACCTAGATAAACACACTACACCCACTCCACAAATTCATATCCATAATTACTAATCTAAGCAATAGTAAACATATATAATAGTGCATGTGTATACCGATCCACCCCAAAATAAATTTCTTGCATTTGAAATGGTATATGCGAAATACACGGAAATGAGTCTAGGTACAGTATTTCAAGCAGATTAATCATTCATGTAACAGGATGCATATATCAGTGGAATGATTTTGCGAAATTACACATGAAATGGCTCTTAATACAGAAAAAAAAGTGCGAGACCACTTCATCACATATAAATACAGTTATTCGTAAATATGCTAGAGGCTGAGATAATGTATTGTCTCTAGAGTTCCTAAAAATAGAAGCTCTGTTCTCTAAGAATAGTTCTACTTTAAGCAGAGGATGAGTGCCAAAAAAAGTAAATATTTTGGAATCCGGGAAAAAATAATTTCGCTTTCAGGGGAAGAAAAAGTTCCAAATAGTCCCAGTAGCTTTTGTTTTTTAAAGCTGAAGGCCAAATTCAGAGTTCAGGGAACGCTGTGTGCTCGTTTGCTTAAAGTTATTCTCTTTGTTCGGGGGAAAACATAATTTCAGACAGACTTTCAAAAAAACAGTCTACTGCCTCAGGTGAAAGTTCGACCAAGTTGGAGAATGCTGCTACCATGCAGTTGTGCGCATGATTGCTTTCATCGATGTATTGATCAGCATTGCTTACAGAAGGTCATACCTGGTTGATGCTGCTCTCATCTTGTACTTCACTACCCTTCAATCGTAGTGGTGAAGTTTCCACGAATGCCGTCATCAGGATAGGTAACCGCTGGGGACAACACAATGCATGAGCCTTTACTGGACTTAGCAAAGTATCTGTATCCAATGGCACTTCTGATTGTAGTGAAAGACAGGTGTCCAACACGCATTCTTCGCCGCACAGCATACATCTTAACACAGGTAAGATACAATTCTGCCAGGTGGGTCTGAATGAAAGAAACCAGGTCATATTCAGATCTCGTAGCCGGGCTAATCCAAGGACTTTAGTTATGCGGTCCCGATAGCGTATAGCTAGGATCGTTTCTTCCATTGATGCTGGAGTCTTGTCTGTGACATGGCTTGACATAGCGGAGCAGGAGTAGCAAAAATAAAATGCCTGCTACGAGTCCCAACAGGAGTGGAAGTCCGCCAAAGACAGAATGGACAAAATTAGGAAAAATACCCAGGACTGCTTTGAATGGTGTCAACAGTCCCGAAAAAACTGTCTTAAATACACTAGGGATACCATTCGTATCTGAAATGTTTAATATTTGGTTTAGCATTTCTGCGAAATGTAGGGGGCAATTTGTTGATCATAATGCATGTATCTCTGTCATTGTCCTTGCAACTTGGAAATCATACGTTTCTTTCGATGACGTCAAGGGCACAGGCGTCTGTAGAAGAACAGACTTCATTCTGCTTAAAGTATCAATTCGAATTGAAGAGATTTTCAAACTGGGCCAAATATTTCCCTCCCTGTCTGGAGTGTCGTTTGGATATAATGCTTGCATACAGCAAGTGACCATGGAACTCACGCTTACCAGATAAGCTTTTCCTGGCACCAAGCCACAACATCTGTGGTCCACAATTAGAATGTAGCTCCCGTTAGAAAGCCGTCTAAAAAATGGCTCTATTTGAGTTGCAGGTGTACCAAGCTGGTGACATGAAAGGTTATTTGAAGTTCCCTCACAGGCCCCATGTAAATTTATACCCTGACACAGAAGTATACCACTTAGTGATTTTTCACAATTATTACCACTAAGAAATACACTCTGTCCTTTTTCACTATAACATGTGTGTGTATAAGGTAATTTCCATGTTGACTTAATGTATTCTTTACCCAACCTTTCATACTGGCCTGCCTGTATATACTTTTGGCAGTATTGAAATTGGAAAGTTGTTATCGGAATAGTTATGATTCCGTGTATTATCCATTCAATGACAGGTCGTTCTGACATTGTCAATGGTAATCTCTCGAGTTTTTCAATGCTCAGAATTGCATACTCTGCTCCCTTTTGTGCCAAGCTGATTTGTGTGTCAGTAAGGTTATAGATAGAGAATAATGACGTTGTGTTGATTAAACGGCAAGGCACGTAGCCTGAACGCAGATTTTGTAACGTCCAGCCAAGCTGTACAATAGAACGCAATTGAGACTGACCGTGTTGCAACATCAGTAAGTCCTGCTCTATTATATCGATTGCAGATGATACAATACTGTCCAGTGAATATATTCTGGAAGACAGAGTCATTAACCCATTGTCCACAACAGAAAGTGATTTCTCCAAATTAATACGGTCAATTTCCCGTACTTTCTCTGCTGTCTCAATTTGAGTTTCTTTCCAAGCTCCGTTGTAAGCTGCATATATAGAGGCCGCTATGAAACGTTTTTGACGCTGTTTGCGCGGTCCCATTATGAAATCACGCAAGTCAGCACCTTCTTTAAGTAAAGTCAAGTGTTGCTTAATTTCTGCCAGTGTGGATGTTCGTACCCATTCGAGGCAGAATTTCCCTACACTGTATGTAGTTACAATCCCTGGATGTTGTCTCTGGGAGTATCAAGGGTATGGCCTGGTCAATTTGAACCCCTGTATTTTGTTCAGGAATCTATCTTGACAGTTATTTGTGTCTGTGGGCCAGATCAACCATTTCTTCCAATCAGGATGTGTTCTGTTTTGGTTTAAAATATGGGATACGTCTATCTCAACATCTGTAGTGCTATTACTGTCAGGTGTTGGCTTTGGAATAGACGGTTTGTTCAAGTCTTTTATTTTGGCTAAGCCAAGACAGGTTGTCTGTTGAATTGTGTCATTCAAAAATATAATTTGTTCTGGGATCATGCAGGCTCTAAATAATGATTCTATACCTTGGACCTGCCAATCTTTGGTACCCCAGATGGTTTTCGTTTCAATATTATTGTTCCAGAAATCAAAACCAAATGTATTAATTTTTTCAAAAACAAATTCTGAATAGATTAATTTTGTGTTTGTCAGCATGGTTTTCATTCCTGTCTTATTTAACAGTTTGAAATAAAATGTTTCTGCATCACTTGTATTAAACCCTGAGAAGTATGGGAATTTATCATAAAATGTTTTTGAACTGCCTTTTGGGGGAGTTGCACAATGTTCCCATTGATTATAATTAGAAACATTTCTAGGTTGAGCAGATTTATGCAAATAATGGTTAGAATAATGGTTGTAACAGTACATTTGGTCATAATTAGATGAACCCTGTAAATAATCATGTTTTGTAAATTTTGCTGACATAACTAAGTCTGACATCATATCATTAATACTTTCAAAGTCCCAATCATCAAAAAATGTGCTCGGTTTTACAAAGTCACTTAAAGAAATCTTAAATTGATGAGGATACTTCAAGAGCTCGACCGGCCCATATATGTCATAGTCTGTTTTGTCCCATGCTACCCCACCGGGTATAGGATTGCTGTGAAGTTTACTGAAGAAAGTTCTCTTTTCTCGATGTGTGAAGACTTGTGTGGCTTCAGGACCAAGTTGATATTCTGACTTGCTGTGTCCATTGTAACATATTTTCCCTCAATGAAATGTCCCAAGCATATTACCATGATGAGCCAAAGTATGAGGACAAATACACCTTGCGCCACCCAAAATTCAATCCATGGAGAAATCAGATAGGTTGCTTTGAGTTGATGAAAGAGTTCTTTGGCTTTTTCTTTACACGTTTTTGTTGGTTGTTCCTCAGGTTCGCTTGGATCCTCAGAAAAGTCATCGAAGTTGATGAAGTAGCCTGATGCAGTTCTGTCAATTGTTTCAATTGCTTCTGGATTTCTTTTTGCTTTTGGAATTTTCTTTGTTTCATTAACATAGTATGTGGCTACATCATTGTAGACTGGTGTTTCTTGATGCATTATTGCGATTTGGGTTTCAAGAGGCTTAAGTTCCATGGCTTTGTTGCATAGCCCTTGTTGATTCACTGTAGGTTTATCAAATGTGATTAGTCTCTCAGTTTGAACCTCTTGGTTTGTAGCAAACTTTGGTGTTCTGCTACTTCTTGGGAGTCCACTGGGCCTACTACTTATTATTGGCCACATGATTGTGGTTTAACCAGGTCGATGGATACAACTCGGTTCTCCTTTTTACCAGCAAGGGGCAGTAGTACAACTGATCTTGTTCCGTTGATAGCTAAGACAGGTACTGCTTTTCTGTACGAAGGCCCAAATTCCTTCTTCACCGCGATTTTCTCTCTGACCAGATCCCCAATCTTTGGAATCCAGACAGGCCTTGCTGGGACCGGTGGTTTCTCTTCAGTGGTTGTTGGCTGTTGTTTCAACTTTATGTTGGTCAGGTTTTTTCTTTTTTCATTTAAGTCCTCTAAAATAGCCAAACGATCTTTGATATCAAAGCATTTTCCTTCCACCACTGAAGTTTGACTATCGAGGTCCTGGATTCGCTTTCTAGTCCCGAACAATAGTTCGTACGGACTGAAACCTTTTAGAGAATTTCTTGGCAGATTATTAAGACTACGTTGGACACTTATTAAATGTTTGACCCACCCAGCCCCCGAACCTAATACCTTTGCTGTTATAGATTTGCTTTATGCCTCGGTTTTTTCTTTCCACCATCCCATTTCCCTCAGGAAGGAAGTGATAAGAGTCCCGCAATGCAATGACCATGCTGGTCATGGCCCTCCACAAGCTCGAGAGCTTAAAAGCAGGACACTGGTCAGAATGTAGCATGCCAATCGCGTATATGCCGCTATAGACTCGTGAATCTTTTTATAACAGTTCTGGCGTCAGCCGAGAGCTGGGGTCTACATTTTAAGTGAATCTAGTCTCTATATGTTAATATGACGCATTATTCTTATTGGGTTTTGCATGTAGATAGCCTTATCCTAGCTTAAGCGGAATGCCATGGCAATACACTGTTTAGTTCGCCACTGCGATCTCTGTTGCAGTCTGGGCAGTTTATTGAGAATTTGGTATGTTGCAGGTTCATTCCTGGCCACCAGTATCTTGATTGTAATTCTTCCAGAGATTCCTTAATCTTAAGGTGTCTAAGACCCTCACCGATGTGTGCGTCTGCTATTAACAAGACTCTCCTGTTCGTGTTTGGAATTACTCTATCCACCACTCCAGGGATTTGAGCAAAAGGAACGGAGTTTGCATCGATTATGTATGTATAATTGAGTGGATAGTTGACGGGTAGCGCTGCACAGTCGCCTTTTGATGACGTTTTTACTGCCAGCATTGTTTCCCCGTCTATGTATTTTCCTGAACGCTTTTTTGTAGCTACGGAAGCCGATTTAGTTGCTTCCGCTTTGGCTGTCTCAGCCAATGAATTCCCTGAAACGTGAACGCCATCACGTTCATGACTCAGTGTATGTATCACGTGAGTCTTTTGTAGTTCTTTCTGTAAAAGAACTACTTGTTCCCAAAGCGTTTTATGCTTGATTGTGCCACCCTTTGCATCTTTGAAACCATTTAGAACCCAGTTCTGCAAGTATTCATTATAAGATTGAATGCAATAATATGAATCGCACACTACGAGTGTGGGGAATTCGCGATCGGTATTTTCAAGCGCCATCTTAAATGCTAGTAGTTCAGCTCGCTGAGCTGTACAATCTCCTAGAGATTGTGTTTTAGTGACTAGTGGACTAAATTTTCCTTCGTGCCACCGACCTTTAACAATCGCGCACGCAACACTATATGCTTGTTTACCCCCAACTGCGGGCTGTGCTGATCCGTCTGTATAT
Organism: Lissotriton helveticus; assembly: GCF_964261635.1. Classification (NCBI taxonomy): domain Eukaryota; kingdom Metazoa; phylum Chordata; class Amphibia; order Caudata; family Salamandridae; genus Lissotriton; species Lissotriton helveticus. The sequence goes on from NC_136064.1 coordinate 67,650,534, forward strand.
ATTATACAGCCGTAGTGTTCTAGAGGCAGGGTTTCGGTCGGCAGAGGACATTCAAATTCATATTGGAGAAATTCTTGTGTTTTTAAATTAGGATCAAATTCGTATACTACGTCTGTGGCAGCAAGAGAATTAACCCATTGTATTCATCTCGGATGTAGTGCTTTAGCATTTGGAATGCTTGCCTTTGTTACCGCTTCTAGAGCTGGTACTGGTGTAACGATGATTATTCGTTTACCTTGTGCCAGGGCTCTTTCTTTTGCTACCGCAGTCTGCACCGCAGTTAGAATTTTTTCCGTTGGGCTAAATTTCATTTCAGCTTTTGTGTACAAATGTGATTTGTATGCTATCGGTACCGTTTCTCCCTCATTAGAGGTTAGGTAAGTGAATCCGCATCTTCCTGGGATGACTCGAATCACAAGGTTTCGTGTGTTATCGCGTGTTTGCAATTTTGTTTTAGCTAACATGTCTATTTGCAATGATCTCAAAATTTCTGTGTGTTTTTGAGTCCAATTGATTGTTTTAAAATCTGGTTTTATTAGTTCATAGAGAGGTTTAACCCTCTCTGCATAATTTATAATGTAAGTTCTTCCGAAATTCAGGAAACCTAGAATTGATTGTAAGTTTTTCAGCGTTCTTGGTGCTTGGATTACAGCACATTTCTCTAAGAAATTGTCTGCCAGGCTTTTGCCTTCACTTGATAATTCATATCCTAAAAACAGGACAGTTAGATGGGCAATTCGTGACTTCTTAAAGTTGAATTTGTAACCCTCTGCTGCAAACCCAAGTATTATGGTATTCACTCTTTTCAAGTGAGTATCCAAGTCATCATCTGTTAGATAGATGTCATCGACATAAGATAATGCCTCATCATCATACATTTGTAGTAACTCTGTTACTCTTGCTGAGAATAATCCTGGGCTGTTCTTGAACCCCTGTGGCAGTCGACAGAAATTTTCTGCGAGCCGTTTATTGAGAAAGCAGTCAAATATCTGCTTTCAGGTGCTATATTTTGACAAAAGAATCCATTAGAGATGTCTAATGTTGTTTTGTATTTTTTGCGCACGATGTTATTCATTAATGCTGCACTGTGCGAGTTTTGTACTGCAAAAGTTTTGCAACATGAGTTTAGATGTCTGTAGTCCACAACTAGACGATATGAATCGTCTGGCTTGGAGACAGGAAACAAAGGATTGTTCATTTGTGACATGCAAGTTTCAATCACCCCCTGGTATTCAAGTTGATCTAAGATCTCCCTGACCTGTTTTTTAGCTTCTTGCTTAATTGGGTACTGCCTCTGTACAGTTGGTTGTGATTTTAACTGGATTTTGTGAGGAGGAGAGTCCTCATCCCATCCAACATGGTTTTTATATGATGCAGGAGCCTGGGCTACTGCCCACTTTCTTGCAAGTGTATATTTTTTATGAATTGGAATATGATTTGAGAAGGCAGGCATAATCATTTCTTCGCCATGAGGGCACTCCCTGACAAACTCCGGTGGCCAGTCTTTTTCAGCTAAAAGGATGTCATAGCCTTTGGAGAGGTTATCCCAAAATAGACCCCTTATTTTCCTAGTCTTATCTCCCTCTATACGTAATGTTATTTCGAATATTTTATGAGGTTTGCTAACTCTGGTATCTGCAGTTTCCACCTGAATGTATTCATTCGTGTCCACTGTCTCCAGATGATTCATCAGGATCTTGCGAGCTATGCTCACTTCTGCTGCGCTGTCTAGCATTGTCTGAGCCCACTCTCCGTTTTTCTGCTGTGTCCTCAGTATCCTCGGCATGTTTGATTACTTTAATACTGGCTACCTTCTTTTTTGGAAATTGTAATTTTTTACTTTGATGAGCAAGTTCCTTGTCTTTGGACTTGACGTGCTCCTCCCTGTGTTCTGACCGTCCTCTTCTTTCCGATTCCTGCGAAGAAGTCTGAGAAGATCGAGAGGGACGTGTATCAATATCTTGATATCTATCAGGTTTCTTCAAATTATCCCTATTTCTAAGGTTGTATCTTTTCTCAGAGGGCTCCCTCTGGGGAGACTTGTGTCCTTGGTCCGGAGATTTTTCTCTCCGCCGAGGAGACCTTCCTCTGGACTGGAATCTTTTTTCTTTGGGAGTGGATTGTTTATTTCCATCCCAGCTCTTTTTTGGAGTGTTTAGATTATTTTTAATAAATATCTTTTCAGGATTTTCAGTTAGTTGGGGTTTTACTGGTTTCCCACCGAAACTATCTCTTCCTAGTTCTTCATAGAATTTTTCTATGATTCTGGCAAGTTCAAATGGTTGTTCTGCTATATCTGTTTCTTTCAACTTCTGGCGGATCGCCACAGATGCCGCTTCCCTTTTTATGTTGGCTACTAATATAGCCGAGACCTGCTTGAAGTCTTTCAGTAATTTCATACCCAGAGTTAAAGCAGGTTCTGGACCGTATTCATTTTGAATCTGTCTTAGCACATCTGGTATTACCCCCATGGACAGAACACCATGTGTTTTTGTGTAAATGGAAGCAAAGACTGTGCCCCAAGTTTCACAGTCCTCCACATGTGGTGCGATTCCCATTGGAAGACAGATAGTCAGAATTCTGTGTTTCTCAGTAGGGGTAGTATCCGGAAATACTGCCTCTATTTGAGTGATTTTTTGTGCTAACCAGAATGGAATTTGTTCCCGTTTTATGGGTACCTTACCTAGACATGACTGTATGTTCTGTGGTGTGATTTTATTTGTGTTCCCCTGATGAGGGGTCAGCTGTGGAATTTTAATAGCTGGTTGGCCTGTTGAAGTCCGCATTACATATTGGACTAATTGTCTATGTATTTTAATTAGTACTTTTAGTTGGCCTAGAAGTTCTGGTATAGACATTTTTTCAATGTCTGGATGTGGTGTGTAGCCGGGTAGAACCGGCCACGTTGCTCCTGGTCTACCTAGTGGACCGAGCCTGGTGATGTGATCATTATGTTTTAGGGCGCCTTTAAACCAGGGCAGGTGCTCTTGGTATTTTAATGGGATTTCCACTTCCTTGAAAGGAGTGTACACTTCCGGAGGTTCCTCTATTTTATAATAGTGGAATTCTTTTGTGACAGCGTTTGCTGCTGGAAAGTTTATCCATGAATAGAATACCTCTGTCTGCCGATATTCGTGTGCCTCAATTACGAATATGACTGTACCACCTCTTGGTGTTAGTCCATTTTCTATAAGCTTAAGTGTTATAGTTTTTCTTATGTTGACCGGGATGAGTATTGCGTCCGGGTCAGTCTGCAGGAGACTTGTGTCATCCGCTAGGAGTTGAGCTGCTATTCTAGCTGCCTCCCTTTCTTCCTCATTGTCTGACATTTTACTGACAAGAAGGTTTTTTGTTGCAGATCAGGTTTCCAAGGAAACAAAGATTAGCTGCACAATATTTTGGAACACTGTATCCTTCAACGTTGAATAAACCATAAAACTATACATAGGAATCTCTTCCTACTAAGTTCCGGCGGATTTTAACCTTTTACCCACTCCAGACGTCTTTGGAGTATTTACGGGAGAAAAGGTCTGTGTGAAAAAGCACAACTGAGTTACTCTAATGCCTTGCGTTAGATTTATCGCCTTACCAAACCGTTGGGCGCCATGTAGTGTAGTTCCTATATTCCCAATAGGCTCTGCGCATTGGAATAATATCTTCAGTAGTATAGACGTAGGACTGAGGTTATCTAGGTCTCTACTGACAATATTAGACTTAAGTTTCTGTGCCAGCTAGCTCAGAGTTCACTAGAAACTTTCTTGAATAGGCGAGGAGGAGTTTAACCTCCCTGGATAGACAAGAAGGGATTTAGTTTCTGACAACCATAAAACATGACAACTTTGCTCTCCCTGATTAAGAGTGTATCTCTAGAGTCGTGTGAAAACAAAAGACAGCTATTTTACTCAGTCAATACGTGCGTACTTAGTTTCACCAGATTGCAGAGAAAAAGAGAGACAGGCGTTTTCAATAAAAGGTGTTATTTATTGAGCAGTCTCTTTCCTCATGCAAGAGAAATTAATTGCTACAATTAAATACTTATAGTTAAGTAAAATGCATATAGTAAAAGCAGGAAGATGAAATAATACCGTAAAAGCATGGATATGGTTTCTTAGCCATATGATACTTTAAAATGGATAAAATAGATACATACATATATACATTGACTAATCGTACTCAACTGGTGCTACTAACTACGCCTACCCCGGTGTACCTGACCTAAGCCTAATACGTGGGAATGAGTAAGTAAGTAGCAGTTTAAGTTAAGTTTGTTTTGCCAAGAATCTGACTCAAGAATTCTCTGTAAGGGTTTAGTCAGTTCAGTACCTGGGTATTAGAAGGCAGGAGGGCTGGTATCTCTCTCTCAGAACTCGATATCCCAGTTCACCCGCAAAGGCAAGCTGGAAGCGCCGGAAGCTGGATTTCTTGGCAGGAGAAAAGACAGCGTCTCTCTCAGCGCGTCAAAAGGGAGGGGCAGCGTCCGTGGGCTCTCATCAGCTGGGCTCTCGGGCAAGTAGTAGCTGCTCCAGATTCACCACCACCGTGTTTTTGCTTAAGGCAGCGTTGGTATATTTATACCTGAAAGGTGCCGGGTTTGACGTAAGGATGGACATAAGACGTCAATAAAGATGTCACTAAGAACTGGTCGTTCTTACAGTGCTTTACAGGAGTTCTCGGACGAAATCAAAACAATAGCAGGCGGGGATTTCCCAGGTTGCTGGAGGCTTGGATTTGTTTAAGAACTCGGTGTGCTTTCTAGGGGTCTGGAGGAATAGTGCTTGCTTAATGTGACAGCATGCGCTATGACTAATTTATGAAACAGGTTTCTATGCCGTTGTAGGGATATTATTGATTTATAACCGGACAAGGGCAAAGAATAGTAATATCGATACAGGTACCTAGATAAACACACTACATCATTACTCTTGCTGGGCCTTTTCTAGATCCCTTTATTAAAGTAATATCATCAGCCCAGTAAACGGACCCTGCATAGAAACAAGTGAGTCCTGCCCACAGGGACCTGCCGGGCCTGGCCGCCACACTGATGCAGAAAACTGGGAATGAAAGACAATCTGGCAACAATGCTGTGTTCTGCATGAATCCAATGAAATGTCCAAGAGTGTTTCTGGGACCCTCACACTCTTGAGCGCACCGGGAGGGGATAGGGTGACATGGTCATGGCATGGTATCCACAGTGTGGGTCGTTTACCGCGTGTCCAGCAAGCGATTGCTCCAAATCCACACATGAAACATCTCTGCAGAGTCTTGGGTGGGACAAGGGGTCACTGATGCCACATTTCAATGAAGGACCATCAGGAGCTCTCGACTTTGAACACGTGGTCACAGATGAGAAGGCGCGGCTCGATTCCTGAGACCGCGGTGAGCAGACAGGAGGTAGCCCCTTGTGGGGCCGCGAGGAACGCGCCTTGAAGAGGCTGCTTTCAGATAGCTCCTGGACTTGCGGATAGATTCGGACCTGAGATTCGGCCCCTCACTGGTCCTCACTTTGGGGCCGTGAGTCATAAGGAGCAACACTAACCTCAATACAGAAAGGCACCTTGCCTACATATCGGCCTCCAAGAGACAGAGGTGGAGCACCATGTTCTTTTGATAGTGGGGCCCTGTGAACGGTCTGCAAAATGTTGAAGTAGGTCCCAAAATCTACTGGTAGCCATGATATTTCTTACATTCAGGCACACCTTGGCTGCCAGGTTCAAAAGTCCTCTGAAAAATTGGAAATTTGTCCCCCCGGTTCGGGTGGATAAGATATTGCAGCATTCCGGTTGAGGCGATATCACAGATCTGTTCTGTGACATTTCTCATACCCGGCTTGCATGAAGGGTACCACCCTTTGAGGTCATGGGGAGAGAAGTGATCGTATTCACTGAATTTGTTGAGAGGCCAAAGTCCGCTTGGCTCCAAAAAGGAACGAGCAGGCCACAGCATTGAGTACCAAGCTGCCCAAATAACAGGGCCACAGAGGTGTATTTCCGGCTTTTCTCACCTTGGAAAGGTTCCACGGTTGCCAATAGTTTTTTTTGCTAACTCTGGATTCAAGAACCCTACCATCCAATGGAGCCTCAAACACAAGCAAGCGGTTCTCATAGATGTCATAGCCCACATAGACATGTTAAGATGGTAACAAGGTTAGAACCTTGGGTGTTTGACACAGTCATGGTGGGACTGTGCCAACTCCAGTGCCACAGGAATCACAACTCCTATGGAAAAATGCAAATTGATTTTAGCCCCCACAGCCAATCTATCTAGATGGACCGAAGGCTCCTCTAGAGATGAGTAGGCTCAGTCATTAGTAACTGCCAGATGGACCTCCTCAGGTATGAGGTTGGTCAAAAGAACATAATCCATACTAATATTATAAAGAGAGAGCCCAAACCTTTGAGGCGGGTAATCTCAGTAACCACAGCACCAATCATAACACCCAATACAGCGTTGGAAAGGGCAGTTGCAGCGGAAGGACATAAGCTATGCAGACGGCCACCATATTTTTTAAATTTTATTTTGCAGAGTTTTATATTGCGCAAACTTGACCCGAACTGAATCAGGTATCAGAGCACTTTACATAGCACCAGTTACGTTACATGAGGACACACATTAATTTTTGATAGGCACAGGGAGATTAGGCGATTTGCCCAGAATCACAGGATGTTTGGCGTCGTTACCAAGACTCGAACCCAGATCCCCAGGTCTGTGGTCGAGCGCCTTAGCCGTTAGGCCAACTCCTCTATACATTTAAAAGTTAAAAGATCCGTGCCAGCAAAGTAGTCCCTTGTGGACGTGTCTGCGTTGTGCTGTGGGCATGGGCTGGAGGCGTGACTAACGCTGGAGGCGTGTGGTACGGCCATCAAGTCATTGGCTGTGGGCGTGTGCTGGGGGCGTGACAAATGCTGGGGGCGTGACAAACGCTTGGGGCGTGTGTCTGCCCTTCATGCCATGTGAGTCATACATACAAAGTTTACAAACGCCAATTACGTTGCTGCGCAGCATCAAGGGGCACGCTGGGGGCGTGACACGCTGGGGGCATGAGAAACGCTGGGGGCGTGTGTCCGGCCGTCATGCCATGTGAACGCAATTGCGCCGCATCAAGGGGCACGCTGGGGGAGTGTGCTACGTTCCGCCCTTCATGCCATGTGGGTCGTACATTAATCAGAAGATCGTCTGCTGTGGCTGTGTGATGGGGGCGTGACAAACGCGTTCACCTGGAGGCCTGGTAAGTAACGTTACTGCAGCCTCTCCTGCGCATTGTTACCGAACTCTCTCATTCAACGAAATTACACGCGCCTGCTACCATCAACCAGGGCTCTAGCCGGGCTCAGGCGGCGGATCAGTACACTAATTACATGCGCCAGATAACATCAACCAGGGCTGCAGCTGGGCCTCAAGCGGGGGAACACGTGCCTGCTAACATCAAACAGGCCTGCATCTGTGCCTCAAGCGGGGGAACAAGCAAATGAGCGTGTCTGCTTGGATAATTACTGCAGCCTCTCCTACTCGCTGTCACTCACCTCTCTCATTAAACGGATTTACCCGCGGCTGATAACTCTCTCATTCAACAACATTACACGCGCCTGCTAACATCAACCAGGGCTGTAGCCGGGCTCAGGCGGCGGATCAATACACCAATTACACGTGCCTGCTAACATCAACCAGGGCTGCAGCTGGGCCTTCTCCGTCCCTATTCTAATGAAACAAAAAATGTTGTCTACCGCGAGATTTTAAAATAAATTGCCCTTGCCAAATACACACATTACACACATTCTATTTCATACCCGGACAACGTCGGGACGGGCTGCTAGTATATATATATATAGATATATATATATATTTATATATATCTATATCTATATATATATATATAGATATAGATATATATATATGTATATATATATGACACATACTCCTCTCCCAGAGAAGGAATGAGCCGCACATATCACGAGAATAAAACAACAGGTTTTATTACAAATATAAAGAGCACTGGCATCTCTCAGTCCCTGATGCATTTCGGTCCACACAGACCTTTTTCAAAGGGGGAGCCAGGAGCATTCAATAGGCTGAAACCGAACTGCACCAAATTGCTATGTTTTAAAGTGTTTGCCCCCAAGTGGGCATCACGATAGACTTTACTTTTGGCATTGTGGTTCTCGTAGTTCGATTGCAATCCCAACAAATATTTCCCTCCAGTGGGTGATGCTTCAAAATCATTCTGCTTTTTCCAGTAAACGTTATTACTCGTGATTCCCGTGCAAGCTATTTTAGAGTCTGCTGGAAACCAGAACCAAGGTCCAGTCCTTGGTAGCGTCGCTGTCTTAATTGCTTTAGCAGGTTCTCCAAACAGGGTCCGTTTTCAGACAGTGATGGCGCACTTCGAGGCTGGTAGTGTGTAGCTCCCGGCAGGACCAAGCCGTACAATATGACACCGACCCCTCTCCCGAAGAAGGAATGAGCCGCACATATCACGAGAAAAAAACGACAGGTTTTATTACAAATATAAAGAGCACTGGCATGTCTCAGTCCCTGATGAATTTCGGTCTACACAGACCTTTTTCAAAGGGGGAGCCAGGAGCATTCAATAGGCTGAAACCGAACTGCACCAAATTGCTATGTTTTAAAGTGTTTGCCCCCAAGTGGCCGTCACGATAGACTTTACTTTTGGCATTGTGGTTCTCGTAGTTCGATTGCAGTCCCAACAAATATTTCCCTCCAGTGGGTGATGCTTCAAAGTCATTCCGCTTTTTCCAGTAAACGTTATTACTCGTGATCCCCTTGCAAGCTATTCCTGAGTACAACGATGTCCCTACTGTTGTGAGATTGAAGTGAGAATGTACATTTGACTCTTCCACAATCCAACACTTTCCCTACTGTTGCAGAGATTGGTGTGGGCATTGTATATGTTTTTTTTTCTGCAATTTTATTATTTTGTTTATATTGTTTATATTTATATTATGATGTTTCTGTGTATTTAACATTATTTTATTTTTAATTATTAATGTTTGTAATATGTAATATATTTTTCATAAAATGTATGTTTCTTACCTTGCTTAATTTTTATGTGTGTAATTAAATTGGTATGTTTTATATATTTTTGTACAGTTTATTTGTAACAGTTTGTAATATATATATTTGCTATTTTGGAAAGTTTATTAAAAAAAATGTGTAAATTGTAACATAAATTATAATTATTATTTTAATAATTGTTTTACATTTGATATGTTTAAATATATATAGGAGTTTTAATAAGTATGAAATTTAGATATAATTTTAATTTATTTAAATATATTTAGGATAGGATCGCCGTGCAGGTCGTAAAATACATCTTTCTAGTATGGCTTGTGCTGCGGGCCAGGAAAAAGTCTGCAGCACAAGCCGCACTAGAAAAAATTATTTTGAAGACATCCATGCACCATGAGCTAGGCACCGCATGGTGCCTGGCACATGGTGTATAGATGGGGGGGGGGCACTAAGTGTGCCCCCAAGACCACTAAGCAGTGATCCACGGAGGCCACCAAAGTCCCTTTCAGTCTGCCTATCCATGGCGGTGGGACATCCATGAACAGGCATTCAGAAAGGGATTTCCTAATCCCTACAGTGGTGCCTGCGCAGGCACCGTCCCATTGTAGAGATTAGACATCCGACCACCGTCCGACGTGATCTTTGATCCTGTCGGAGGTGGTAGCCCCGAAGTCCAACCTCTGCAGTTTGACCGGCTGCATTGTAATACAGCTGTCGCACTAATGCCATAGATGGCGGCCTGTTGGTGGCTGGGTTGCCACCACCGAAATGAGGGCCTAAGATCCTGACCTGTGGAAATATGGTACAGTTACCTGCATATGACCCTCTGGCATCAGGGATTTGCTTCCTTCATGATGACATCAATTGAAGTGAGAAACTTGTATGTGATTATTGACCCTAGTCTATCAATCATCCCTCAAGTGACACAAGTTACTAGAAGTGCCTTCCTCACCAGGTGGGCCTTCTGGGACATTTTACTACTTTTATCCAGAGAATGTCCAGAGCACCATCCCCCTGCTTCTGTTGTGTCTCAGCGATGCTAATGGACGTGGCCTGGACGCACCACTCTACCTCGTCCAACGACTACGAGGAATATAATAATAAGCAGGTAGGCAAATAATACACCCGAGCTTCAGGGACCACGTTACTGCAGCCCGTCAAGTGTATTACTAGCTCGCCGCAGCCTTAAACTGCCCTCCTTCAAGGCACTTTGCATTCCTGCCACGGCTATCCAGACACTACCATCTTTTACTCAAGTAAACTTTGGCAATAGGGGCACCTGAACTGGCACCTCTGCTGACCGGCATGGTCTATAAAAAAGATGGACATTAGTGGAATCTCATCCTCTCTCAGCCAGCAAAATGCAGAAGCCCAGTCCTGGCTAAGATAAGAAATATCCAAGGTCAGCTGACACTCAAGAAGGCCTTGTGTTCCTTAACAGATGACAACCTCCTGCAAAGCTTAGTAGACCGTACCTACTCCATGAGGCAGAGATAGTCACTACCAAGGTGGTGGCATCAACATATGCAAATGTATCTCTCACTCCTCCTTGCTTCAAATAATGCTTCATCAGAGCTGCACATGGCATGAAACCACACATCTCATCATCACACACAACACACACACACTTCACACACTGGCCAAATTCTACACTCACTCTCTTCCAAACAAACATATCCAACATAGAAACACCATTATCTCCCACCAAAATGTGCTTTAGCTGATCTTCAGGGGTTTAAGGCGCTATATCTATAAATTACAATACAAAAAGAATATTTTATCCTTTGCCAGCTTTAATCTGTCAGAGAGCTGAAGCTCTTTGAGCTGGACCTTGTACATGCATGGCTGTAGTTTTCAGTGATGCCAGTGGTTCATTTCCAGGCAAAGCTGCTATGTTCTAAGTATATGCAGCATGTCATTCAAACGTGCTCTGCTGAGTCCCTCCTGCTGGGTCTCAGCAGGAACCCTGCTCCTCCAGGGATTATAGCTTGAACTTTCCAATCCCTGTGGGATATGACTTTCTAATCACAGTGGGATATGGAAGGGACCCCCGTGAAGAAGTGTTCACTCTTATGCACGAGGCAGAGTGGACAGGATGTGCAGTGATGCCTGAAGGTCACAGACCCTCTCCCGGTGGCCACACATTGCTGTCTCGCGCGCTTCATTGCTGCATGGATTGTAAACCCTGTTCTTGGAAGGCCTTCAGTGCTCTGATCTCAAGACATGGAATTCAGGATGCATTTCTCCTGATAGCACCCAACAAATCTTCGGAAATATCAGAGACCATTTGCAAATAATTAAGATTTAACTTTGCACATAAATAAATAAATAAATAAATAGGTAAATACATAAATAAATAAATAAACAAACAAAAAATCAAATAAATAGATTTGTAGATATATAGAGCCGGACTAATCACTAGTAAGGGTAACCATGAAGCCATTCTATCTTTTACCTAAATACTGTCAGTTACTACTTTTTTTGTACAAGTTAGAGTTAGACTAGGACATGAATGAATTGTATTTATTTATTTTTTATTTTATTATTTATTTATTTTGAAATTTGATTACTTTCCATATGCTGTGTATTGTCAATAGGGCCTCAATAAAGATATATCATCTTAAAATAGTATATAAAACTTTACTTTATTGCCTCTTCTACCGTCACTGTCTTCGCAAGCGGCTGTAGGCGCTGAACACAGAGGCCTGCTTGTACTCTACATTAGACGAAAGTTTATGAATCAATGGAGGATCTCCAGCTCTTCATTTCATGAAAAATCTAATAATACAATAGTCATGTTGCAACAGTAAATTACTGTTCAATTTCCTCATCTCTGCTACTCTACCGACATATTCCAAAGCTACTATCCTTGTACAATCTTTTTTTATCCTCTTTGAAACTAAGTTGCCACTGTTTTTTTAAATTAATACCATCATCTGAGGAACAGTCAACCTTACCATTATGTCCTCTATTGGTAACTGTAAAACTAATGGCAAACTAAAATGTGTTAATATAGTGAATGGAACTGCATGCGCCGTACGTGTCGCGGATTTAGCTTTAGCAGTCAGATGTTGAAGACCTATTGTTTACTATGTGAATCCATACAGCGAGCTTTTGGGTCAGCCTAATTTGTTGTCTTTACTCTGAATCTCATTTGCTTGTTTCTTATCTGACATCTTTCCTTCCTCTTCTTGTGTTGCTTTTTCCCTTGGAGAATAGCTTATTTGCCATTCTTTTGACTGGATAGCTTGTATCCTTCCTCTGGACAAATTCAGGAAACTAACATTTTTCATTTTCTTTCCGCACTCCATGGGAGTGCATGTGGTTTCATGCTCTCTCCCTTGTGTGATGCTCTACCCATAAAACACCCCATGCGCTCTGTGTTGCTCCACATTTCCGCCAGCTCATCCCCCACCCCTACCCTGTCCATTTTTTTCTTTTACTTTTCAAAGCCCCCCCACTCTTCGGTAGCTCCATCACCCCCTCTCCCTGTTGCTCCTACCTCATGGCATTGACTTCCATTGCTCCACATCATGCTGTGCAACAATGTTCCTGCTCGCCATTTCAAGACGAGGTAAACCAGGTGAGGACCTCTTGAATAACTCCCAAAAAAACCGCTGCAGTCAGGAAACAAGAACGATGATTTTCAAGTGAAAAGCAGAGTGGATTTATTTCACAAAAATAAATAAGTAGTCATAATGTCAGTCCATGACGCGTTTCGCTCCACGAAGGAGCTTGATCACATGACACGCCCCAGAATGCACCATCAATTTATAGTAAACACACAGATGGTTCAATGAGGCTGACACACGCCCCAGTGATAAAAATAAAAATAAAAACAGACTATTAAATACAGCCAAGCTAGATAAAGGACAAGTGTCGAATTTTAAAGAAACACAATTTAGTGCTAACAAAGTTTTTAAACCTTCTGAATTGTAAATTCACAATAATCGACCCTGTCAAACCGATCATCGGTTTAAAAAATATATTTATAAAGAATGTTGCAGAAATTTGTCAGACAAGTGTCTAGACAAAAATAGAAACAATACCATCAATATCCTGCAACAGTCTATAAGATGAATGATGACCAGTGTCCCATATATCTATATATATATTTTTTATTTATATATATATATATATATATATTTGGGTTTTTTGTTTTCTTTTCTTTGGAGAAGACACAGAAGATTGCATTTGCTGTCTGCTCCATTCTCTATGATGTGCTTAAGTGCCTACTTTTTTATGTACTGCTGCCCATCTTTTATTGTGCCAATGCTGTTCCACATCATCAATCAAGCATTTTTTATAAGAGCAGAAGCAATTTGCGAAGGCGAAAGGTCGGCCAATGGCAATAAAAGGTGAGATCTCTTGGCTTTAACAATAATTGTTTATATCCTGGCGAATGGAATTCTTCAGAGCATGAACGATTTTATTGCCCCTGTGTAACACAGTGGTCATTGCCTTATAAAAAGATCCATTAATCCCAATTCAAAATGTAACTCTTGAACTGGAAGGGTCTGGTGTACTGCAAGAAGAGACTTTAATACCTTTCCTTTTACTCTAGCAAGAAAAAATAGAATGCAGAAAGGGGAATACCATCTATACCATATCAAAACTAGATGAAAATGTTAACCCAAAACGTGTGTCACTTGCCTGAAGAGTTTTTCCCCTTTGTAGCATTAATACTAAGGAGGTTGCCCCTAATGACGCATTTCTTTAGTTGTTCCCCACTTTTGCACCACGTTGCATAGTGAAAAAGTGACGCAACTCTTGAAATGCGATTTCTCAAGCCACACAAGGGGCCATATTACCAAGATGTGCGTTAAAAAACGCACATCGTACATTTCAATATCGCCCGCTATCGCTGGATTTTATCGCCGTGTTAGCGCATCATTATCAACGCGCAACACGTAGGCGATATTAAATCCGGCGATAGCCGGCGATAGGGAACATTATCGCGTGAAAACAAGCGTTGTTGTCACGCGCTAATGTGTGCCTTGATAATATGGGGGGGTGGATTCAGCTTTATGATCCACACCCCCATGTTATCAATGCCTAACACCTGATCAGAGCAGGCGTTGGGAGACCTGCGATAAACGAGTTTATCGCAGGTCTCCTTCTCCCAACGCCTGCCTTGGTAATAGGGTGTTCCCACCTCCAACCACATTTTACATGTGGTTGGACGCGGGAACGCCTACTTTGCATGTCATTAGCGATGTTTCTCGCTGACATGCAAAGTGGGCTTGAGGCAGGCGTTAGCATGCCCTTGTTAATAGGGCACTAGAAGTATCGCCGCTTTCTCGGCACAATTCGCCGAAAAAGCGGCGATACTTGCCCTTGGTAATATGGCCCAAGGTCCCCTTACGTGGCTTGATAAATCTGAAGTAACGCAAAACAGTGCAAATCACTATGTTGAGTTACTCTGCTCCAGAGAGGCGCTCCTTGGGCGTTGTGTGGGGGTTCCCACGGAACACCTATGGATTTTCACACATTTGCAGATCTACCATTATGGTAGACCTGGTAATTCGCCAAAATGCTACGCCTTCCCAGGGGAGGCATAACAGGGAGAAATATCTCAGTTTCTCCTGGGGACTTTCTTTTTCTATGTGTGTTGCATTGTGCAGCACACGTAGAAAGAGGAAAATGCCACAGGGGATTGCTTTTGCACAAGAAGGTTCCCCTTCCTGCACAAAAAGAATCCTGCCTACAACACAGGTACCCTTGCGCCATGGTGCAAGGGTGCCTGCATCTGCACTAGGCAGCACATTGTGCGCCAGCGCTGGGAAGAGGCAAGCCACTTATTTTTTGATGCAGCGACGTAGCAATCAGTGCATCACACTGTGCCATATCAGTTTAGTTCAATAAACTTTCTTTCGGTCATCATACCACAAAAGTGCAAAGTCCATATATATACAATCTACTAAAATTTACATGTACAAAAATTCATTCTGTTTCACTAAAAAGAATATTAACTGATCAATTCATATGACTTGATACATAAAAGTATGAGCCGTCTATAAACTGTACCAATAAAAAAGAAAATCACATTTAATTTGAGAAATAACCCATCAATCATCACTGGGGACCTAGCATTCAGGCCTATAGGGGCCACTCAGTTGTCTACTCATCTTAAAGGCATAGATACATTTTCCCACTGGCAATGTCTAGAAAAGAGCATACTATTGGCCGGAGGAGAAGGATGATATATTTGACTTTTGAGCCTTTGTTCTGATTCCCCAAATATGGCCCAAGTCTTTGCAAGTGCACAAACAAATAAGAGTCTAGCATCAGATTTTAAAATGTGCACAGCTACACCATGGTCTCTGGTCCCCACTGTTTGCAAATAGGGAATAACCCATATTTTTCTGGGCCCAGAGTATGCTTGGCAACCGAAGAGAACATGGCCAATAGATTCAATTGGAGCAAAGCAACAGGGACAGCCCTTGTTCTATGGAGCATTGCATAGCCATGAGTTTTTAAATGAGTTCAATGGTAGTGAATCGTGCCTAAATTGGATATAAAGCATTCTATCAGCCGGCAGCTGAATATGGTCGAGGTAGCCTTCCAAGGAACAAAACTGTTTAAAATCCAGAACTTTCTTAGCCAGTCTGCCCAGCTTACTACCCCTGATTTTGTTTGGGGCTACCCAATCCCAGTACATGGCTTTTAGTTGCTTTTTTGTGGGAAGTCTGGATAATTAGTGCTACCCCACGGACCCTTTACCTCGATAGTATCAAGTAGGTTTTTGTTTCTAGTCAAACCTATCTTCTTAGATGTATGTAGGGTGCAAACATCGTCGAAAGCTGAGGACAGTTCAGGGGTCAAAACTAATCTGTACAAGAAAAGAAGTGGGCAGAGTTTTACTAGAGCTTTAACAGATTTAACACCCAGATCCAATTTTAAGACAATACAGTGGAGTACTTAACAGAAGTGACACCAAGTTCCTAAGGAACTTGTTCTCTGTCACTTTTAAGTCATTCGATTTTCAATACCCCACAACTCAGCCCCATCAAGGGCGCTGCTTTGCTTTTATAAATCTCTAAAACTGGTGCTTCCTTAGGGCCCCAGTTTGCTGCTTAAACTTTAGGTTTGCCTTAATCAGATGTTGCTTTCAGGACATACCTTCTGATGATTTAATGCCCAAACATTCGATACTACTCACCTTCTCTAAAGGCATATTGTTTAGAGTTAGACGTCCTTAGAATGATTAATGGGGCTTCAGCATTATACGCGTTTTTGTAGTACTTATTTCTAGGCTTCTCTCGTCGCAGAAAGCCTTGAATTTGTTTAAAATCAACTGAAGCTCCCTAGGTGTTTTGGAGACAAGGAGTGTGTCATCTGCAAAAAGAAGTGTTTTCTCATTCCCTAGTGATGGTTCTGGATAAAACATCAACAACTTCATTATTATGGAGAAAAATGGCGTTGAGACCAAAAAACAGCCTTCTTGGACCCCCTGCTGGTTTTAATGGGATCAGTGACTTGGCCCTGGGCACCCTGGCATGATTATCCACATGAAGGCGAACAACTAATGACAAGTTTTCCAAGGGCATCCCCATATCCTACAAAACCTGCCAGAGATTGTTTCGAGACAAAAGTCAAATGCTGACTTCAAGTCTATAAAAGCTACATACAGATTCCCCTTGCCCAATACCACAACCTTCTAGTAACAGAAAGTCCTGATCAATTGTTCCTGTTATCTGATGGAATCCTGCTTGTTGAGGAGACAGTATGTTATCCTCAGCTATCCAATCCTGAATCCTCACCAGAAGGGTACAGCAAAATACCTTCTGAATACAGTCTAGAAGGCTAATGGGCCTGTAGTTTATTTTTATTCTTATCGCCTTCTTTGAAGACGGGAATAACTTCAGCTCCCTTCCATTAGTCAGGAATTGGTGCACCCCGTGCAATAGTATTGGAAAGTGCCAGTAAGTAAGATGACCAACTGTCCTAATTATTGCAAAATAAAACTCAAGATTCCATCAGATCCAGGAGCTTTTGCTGGTACAATGGACTTGATTGAAGTAACTATATCCTCCATGGAAAAGAGAACCCTTGCTGTAGTTGGAGGTAAATCGAAGGGGGACATCCCATCTGTGAGGAGATGGTGGTAGTGGAGTATAGGACACCAAAGTGCTCTTTCCAATCACTGGCCGCCATGTTATTGGCTAGCGGGGTTTGATTTTCCAGGTTCTTCCACCCAACAAGGACTCAGAATGTCCTAGTCTCTTTATGATTACAAGCCTCCCAAATTTGCCTCCACTTCTTCTCGTCCCATTTCCTCTTGGCCTTAGCTATAGCCAGTTTGTAGGACCTCCTTAATTCACGCAACAAGGACATTTACTTAGTTTTAATATCTTTGGGGTGTCGGTGCCTTAGTGATCTACATTCGTATGAGAACCAGAGTTTTTTCTTTTTTATTTCTCCCTGTCTATATTTTGAGCACTGGAAATATTCAACAAAATATGAGGCTAGCTGTTCAAAGTACTTTGCATGGAGCACACTAACTTTCTCCTACTCTTATCTGCGTAAGATTGGATCGTGTCCAGGCGGGCCACTAATTCCTTCTTGATAATAATACGATTAGTCTCGTCCCCCAGGAGCCTAAGCCATTTAAGACCTCATTTGTTAATTGTAGGTAGTATCTCATTTGTAATCACTTTACTCTTAGGGGCACTATCTAATTCGCCCTAGGGGGACGCTAAATCCAAGCTTAATCGACTATGGTCACTGTTACTACTTTTAGCTACAGTCATATCAATTTGGGTTGGCCACAGCCTAAGTTCCACTAGGATCTAATCAATACGACTAGCACCAGATGGAGCAGTGAATGTCAATTATCCTTCTCTATCCGAATTTGTTCTCCCATTCGTGGCTCTCAGCATACGTTCTAAGGGCAGTGCTTTTAGTTGTATAGCTGGTTGTAACAATTTCTTAATTGGAGGCAGATCAAGAGATGGAAACGACCATAATTTATCCTCTTCGTTAACATCTTGAATATCATCCTTATCTAAGGGCTCAAAAGTCACAATATAGTCACCCCCTATAATCAGGGGATATGCAGACCGCCTCATGTCAAGGAGTTCATCTAGGATTTGTATAGTGAGAGTTTTACCACCCCCTTTGGTACCTCTTGCGTAGATGCTGTCAATGTCTCTATAGTGTGGCCTGTTTTGCCTTTCAGTCGGACCCCTAAAATATCTGGGCTATTGGTGGGTAACTCTTCAATTCTACAATTCATCTCAATACTGATCAAATCAGCATTCCTCCTGATGGACGAGCCATGCGGGCTAATAGAATGTCACATACCCTGGCATGAACGTTGGCGTTAGGCTCCAGGTTTCTTGAAAAATGCATATATCATGAGAATGGATGAGCTCCACCTACTGGGGAAGGCACAATTTACTTCTAACTCTGGCCACATTTCATTAAATCAATTTGAGTGGGTGATGGCTGGTGACAGTGGGGACTTGGGACAGAGAAGGACATCCAGGGCCTCTTCCTCTTGGGAAGTTGTTAGACTGTAGGTGGTATTTAGTGTAGTTTGCAAATGAGCTTCCACTCCTAAATAGGACTGTATAGAGAGGTTGGTTTGATTTAAGCCATGCCTATATGTTGCTAATGATGTTATCTCGCTAAGTGCTGGTGAACCTGTATTTAAAGAAAGGCTAAAGACACTGGCTTCAATAGATTCCAACTCTGTTGAGGAGCTTATGCATGAGCCCAGTTAGTACCCCTATTGTGGATTTAAGGGCTGTTATTTCCCTGCATAGATCTGATATGGAGCCA
Organism: Lissotriton helveticus; assembly: GCF_964261635.1. Lineage (NCBI taxonomy): Eukaryota > Metazoa > Chordata > Amphibia > Caudata > Salamandridae > Lissotriton > Lissotriton helveticus. The sequence continues at coordinate 67,669,344 of NC_136064.1, forward strand.
GGAACTTCCTGACCATCCGATGCTCCACAGCAGACGGTGGAATATTATCTTTCCTAGCATCTTTCCTATCATCATGTTCCCCTAGGGTGTTGATAGTGTCTGATTGATCTAAGAGGGGTACGAATCTATTACTACATGGGAAATCGACAGTGGACATAGATAAGTCACTATCTGTACTTAGTACATTTTTAGAGGGCACTGATTGCCGCTATTCACTCTCCTTAACATATTGGGAATGTGTCCAATTTTTAAGGGTCTCCACATGCAGGTGTAGTCTTTGGTTTGGGTGCACTATCAATAGCAGGCGGATCTAAGAGTTCCTCACACTTGATCATTAAATTGTCAATACGATCGAGCACACAATTCCCTCCTGCAGGGTTTGGAGATTTTTTAGTTTCTTAGATATCTTGTGGGCTCTGCCTTCCCCCAACCACTTTCCTTTTCCCATACTGCCCCCAACAGCCCTTAGTTTACAAAAAGGGTAAAAGAGAGGTGGCCCACAATCCGAGTAAGAATAGAAGGTCCCCTTTAGCACTTCAGTGCACACAGTACCTTGGGTTTGCAGTCTGTGCAGTCTGTAAGGGCAAGTCCTAGGGCTATGATGAGCTATGACGGTCGCAGATGAGCCCACCCTTGGGCTGTGTGCGTCACGTGACACTGAGATGCCACAGCACTTATGAGCGTGAGAGAACTGACACTGTTCCTTCCTTCCAGGACAGGGAATCCTGGCACAGGGAGTCCCTTCAGCGGCAACCAGCAAGGGCGTCCTGCGAAGCAGAGATGACACTGTGCTTATGAGCGTGAGAGAACAGTCACTGGCCCCTGCTTTCAGGGCAGGGAATCCTGGGACAGGGAGTTCTTTCAGTGGCAACCAGCAAGCACGTTCCGTGACGTGGAGATGACACAGCACTTATGAGCGCGAGAGAACATTCACTGGCCCCTCCTTCCAGGGCACGGAATCCTGGGACAGGGAGTCCCTTCAGCAGCAACTAGCAAGCGTGTCCCCATATCTACAAACTGTCCAATGGGCCCAATGCAGCAGTATTTAGAGCCCAGCGTCACATGATACCTGCGCCACGTATAATGTATGCAGGGTAGGTGTTCCCATGCAAAAAAGCCAAGTAGAACTGGTGCAGTCACTCTACAACTTCACTGTGTCAAAATCCTTATGCCTGTTCCGACCAGGCATAAGGATTGATTCATGAGTTTTACAATGAGACTCGTCTATGTGTTCTGATGCATTGCTGTAGTTGCAGCAGTTTTACGACCAACTCCAGCAATACATCACATTTGTGCCAATAGATGCATCAGAATTTCTGACAAATCTCTTAATCCTTGCAGCATGGAGCCCTGTAGTGTAAATACAGTGCATAAATGGTGTTGCAAGGACATTTCACGCTGGTACAAGGAAATTGATGCATCAATGCCGATGCGTCGGTCGGTAAATGAGGCCCAGAGGGTTTAAACATGTGGGGCCTCAGCTACAAGAAAATGACGCAGTTTCGGAACTGCGTCATTTTCAAAGCACAGGGATACGTTATATTAAAACAATACGATGCAACCCTGTGCTTTGCCCCTGGATGGTCCCCAATTAGCTGCCATGTGCCAGAGCAGGCACCCTTTTGACACTTTGAAAGTATGCCTGCGCTGCGGGGGTGATTGTTTTTGCGCTGGAAGGAACTCCTTAATGCACATAAACAATCATTATGGCATTTTCCTCTTTCCTTGCATGCTACATTGAAACAGTAAAAAACCAGGAGAAATTAAAGTACTTCTCCTCTTCGAGCCATTCCTACGTCTACACTGGGGATAGTAGGATTCAAATGCATTCCCAGTTTAACAAAATGTTGTAAATCTGAGAATGCGTCAAGTTCCACGAATGTTGCGTGGGAACACCCACAGCAACACCCATGGAACACCCTTTTCACGCAAAGTAGTGTGTTATTTACAAGGCAATGAAAAGTCACGCAGGGTGACTTTAGGTGGCATTGTAAATATGGGCAAGCCCATTGCAGCGCCGGTGCGTCAAAAAATGCACTGCCGGCATGATACTACATTTCCTAGCTCACCTGTTTATCATAACAATAAAGGGAACAAGCATTTGCAATGCAATAGGTCTCACATTTTGAGTTTGAGTTATTGGCATTTTGAGTTATTGGCATTGTAATTGACAATGCCTTTTATTTATGTGTTGTTTTTAAAACAGTAAATAAAAAGGCAATTTAATTTACAATGCCAATACCTTAAACTCTCACAAATGACAGACCTATTGCATAGAAATGCATGCTATAAAAATAATAAAAAGTGTTAGGAGATAAATAAAAGGCTTTGTTATTAACAGTGCCACTAGCTTAAACTCTTGCAAATGTGAGACCTATCGAATTGTATTTGATGTTTCTCGAGAGGGTGTCCTGCCTGCAAGACAAAGTTATTTCAGAAAATAGAGCTTGGCTGCTGTAATTAAGCCTACCGAGCAACAACACACGTAACAGGGGTCTCCTCGTGGGAGGTTAAAAATTTAGACAAGGCTGTACTAAGGAGGGACTACTAAGCCTACTGACCAATGAGAAGCCACCGTTTACAATGGACAATGACACAAGCCAACGAAAAATAAGGGGGAGAGTGGGCAGGGCTTCAAGGCCGAACCTCAATGCAGCATGACCTTTAAACATCAAACTTAGTGCAAGGGTACCTGTGTTGTTGGCAGGATTGTTTTTGTACAGGAAGAGGCACCTTCCTTCACAGAAAAAATCCTAAGAGGCGTTTTCCTCTTTCTATGCATCCTGTAAAATGCAGCACAAGTAGACAGAGGAAAAAACAAAGAGAAATAAAGTTATTTCTCTTTGTTACGCCTCACCTTGGGAGGTGTAAGGTTTTTTGGAGCTTCTCGAGGTGGAATTTAAGTCACTATGTATTGCCCCTAGAGCTCTACAATGTCAGGGCCAGCCTATCCTACATCCATGTGTTACCCCCTACACCCGAAATAGATCACTTTGGTCTCTAAATCTTCATATGGCTACTACCCCAGGTATGAAAAGAGCTAGAAGGGGTGGGCATTCCTTTAGCTTTAATGTAGCTAGACTTTAGAATTCTCTTCCCCTTGCCATCCGATTGAAAGGCAATGATCTATGATTTCGGAAAGCAATCAAGACCTGGCTCTTCAAATAAGTCAGTTTAAATGGTGCTCTCCCTGTTCTGCAAGGATATTTCCTCTTACCCAGCACTGGCATGTCTTCGGGTCGCCATGTGCTCTACAAGTCATAAAAATAAAAATAGAAATAGGTTTACATCGTTTTGTAAATCTGGGGAAGCATCAAAATCCATGGGTGTTGTGTGGGAACACCCACCGCAGCGCCCATGGAACGCCTCCTGAGCACAGAGTAAGGCAACGGAGTGATTTGCACTACCTTGCCTTACTTCATTTGTATGAAGGCATTCAAAGCCACGCAAAGTGGCTTTTCCGGACCTCATAAATATGATTTTGTAGTTTGTGCTACCATAGCATCACAAAAAGTGACGCTCCGGTAGCGCAAGGGACTCATGAATATGTCCCTTAGATGCGATGGGAAGCGCGTCAAAGATCTGCGATGGGTGATGCATGCACACACCCAGGAAGTATACTGTGCTAATTTTATCGTGCCCAAAATTCTGAAAATCAATGGAGAAGGACTTGGGCCCTGTAGGATTGACAGAAGAAACTGGACAGGCATCCCTAATGCTTTGTCTTTTCTGAAATACTAGTAGTATTTAAAACTCAAAGTTTGCTCGCAGCCTGTAAATTGATTGAGCTCTTCAATGCACTTTTATATTAGAGCCTTTTAATTCGTGATTCAATGGCTGTGTGGATTTTGAATTTGACCATCACCAATCATGTGCAGCCTTATCCTGAGGGCCTTAAAGGCCCAGGAAGATGCAGAATTCATAACGTATCGGCCACGAAAGTGGTTGACCTTTAAACTCCCTGTACATTATTACAATAACATCTTAATGAGCATTTTACATGTACTGTGGGGGTTTTCATGCACTGGTACTACAAAACGCAACCACACGCCTTACACTGAGGAAAAAAATAAAATATACAACAAAACTCATCAACCTTTCTAAAGGACTTATGTGGCTCCCCCTTCCGTGCCAAATCAAATTCAAGATATTTTATCCGACCCAGAATATATGGTTTAAGCGCAGCAATCAATGCACACTGATGTGATCTTCCGGTCACAAGCAAGATTTAACATTTACTGAACTCCATTCCTCTACAATCTGTTACCCACAAAAGTCAATTCACCAAAAAGCCAGGAGCAGGAAGTGACATCAGGTGCTTTTTGACGCCCCATGACGCCACAATAAATAAAATTACATGATCTTCGACCCTGCTGACAATACAAGATGTGATGTCATTATCATTCTAAGCCATGATAACAACAAAGTACCATAACTCATGACAAAAACTTAAAGTAAGTTCAAGGGTGATAGAAATCTATGCTCTGCCTGCACTTTCCCAGCAGGGAACACAACTTTGCTCGTGCATGGGGGGAGGTGGGGGAGTTTGAAAAAAGCTGCTCCTGCCCTGAGCCGGAGCAAAGTAATGGAGTCGGCTCCTGTTAGCAGCCAGTATTTCTATGTGTTTTTATAGGAAAGTGAGATGTCCATTGCCGTGCGGGTCATGGGGGTGGCCAGGCCCTTTGTCCAACCCCCCCCCCCCGCTATGCATCACCAAAGGCTGTTCACTGCCAGGGGTAGGTTGCCCCTAGGGTGTTGAGCGCAGGGCCTGGTCAACCCCATGATCAGCACAGCAATGGAAATCTTACTTTACATTAAAAGAAACATACTTTTTTAAACAAACAAAAGCACTGAAATTCACCAGTTATAGTTATCTCAAATAACTATAACTTGTGCCCTTAAGTAACTATAACTTGCGCCCTTACTATGCACTGCTAAATACTTCAGATAATACCTCAGTTAGTACATGTTCTATGGCATTATTGATAATATCACTGCAACATCTGAAATGACATCATTGATGACAACACTGCATGGCGGCTACGAGTTACACTTTAGTGACATTTCCACTATATTGTCCCCTTAACCTGTTTTTTTTTTAATTTAAAATGTTATTTTATTTATATATATATTGCTGGCGTGGAGGCAGTGTCTGCGAGCGCAGAGCAAGCTGAGGAGGAACTTTCTTTTTCATATATATATATATATATATATATATATATATATATATATATATATATGTGACCAAGGGCTCCGTAAAGGCCGAAACGTTATGCTGAGGTGTGCCGTTTTCTTTACTAAATAAAACACTGCTCACCTGCACTCTGGGTCTCCTCTCTCCTTCTGCGCCGACGGTATCCAGGACTGGGCTCCAGGCGAAAGAAAGTTGAGATTGTTTTCATATATATATATATATATATATATATATATATATATATATATATATCCAAAAATAGAAGTTGCCCTCTTAAAGGAAGCCACACGCAAGAGGTATGTGATTCTCCGCTTTATTTGGAAAGACTGCAACATGAGATCAGGACCCTTCCAACAGTCTAAACGCCCGACGCGTTTCGTGCAACCCTGCACTTAATCATGGGCAAACAGTCTTTCAGCAGCGTCTCGTATTTAAAACGGTGATGGATCAAGCCCTGATCTTTGGACTGGGTAAGAGTGGTCTGCTTAATTCAGGCACTCTGTTCATCACCACCCCCTTTTCTGAATCATTTTGTCCACCATAAGCGTGGAAGGGTATACTCAGATGTGAGTCCCTTGCTCATTGCACCATCAGGATTCAAGCAAGCCGGGCCGACGACGCCTGAAATGGCAGAAACCGGTCCCCGGAAGCTTGTTTCCTTCCCAGTATAAGAATTGGCTTGGTAGTTTGGTTTGCCCTGTTCCCATCATGCACTGGGACAGGTGCAGACTAATTTGCATATAGCCAAGTTCTGAGCTGGGATGGTGCAGTGAGCTAAAAAATGGTGATGGATCAAGCCCTGATCTTTGGACTGGGTAAGAGTGGTCTGCTTAATTCAGGCACTCTGTTCATCACCACCCCCTTTTCTGAATCGTATTTATTACAGCACCTGGTGTCCTTGATGAGACCCGCCCCAGAGAGAGAGAGAGAGAGAGAGAGAGAGTTATATATAGTTGTGGAAAAATTGAATTGCTATGATTTGAAAATTGGAATTGGAAAATTGGAAACAAAAGTGTATAGAAAACCAACAACAGGGGATAGCACCCTGCATGCAAGTAAGTTTTCATACAATAGCACTTAAGAACAGAATTTCTTCCATGTAGAGCGCTTATGAGAACCAGAAGGATTTGCAACATGCAGGATGGTTTTGTAGAAACCAAGGAAGAAATTATATTAAAGTTAAACGCTAGAGGCTATTTAGAAAAGATACTGACTATTGTTAAGTGCAGTTTCAGCAAATGTGGAAGGGATGAAGCCCTATTTGGGTTAACAAGGAAAATGAGGACCTTAGTGCAGATTTATTACCTCCTGTCAAACCCAGCATGATCAAGCTAGAGAGATTTTGAGCAAGCACTGGCACTTTATCATGGACGACCCAGTTATTGGGAAGGAGGTTACATGTAAACAACAGGTGACTTACAGAAGAGCACAGTCTAAGAGAGATAAATTGGTGAGGAGTGATGTTACAGAGAAGAAAGGAGAGTGGTTAAAAGCAAAGGAAGGCTTTATTAAATGTAATAAGTGCAAGGCTTGTCAGTTTGCAGTATTTTTGTTGACATGTCCCTGTCCCAAAACATAAATAGGGAGCACTATCTTGGAGTACTATCGTTCCAGTACACAAATGTCCCAAAACATAAATAGGGAGCACTATCTTGGAGTACTATCGTTCCAGTACACAAATGTATTTTACAACATTTAAGGGCAATGAATAATGCAGATGCAAGCTATCTCGTTGCTAATCGTTTTAGGAAATACAACAGAGGAGTCAAAAATCTGTTGAAATACAGGGATTGACAGTGTGCCCAAAAAGTGTAAGAGGTGGGAATAGAGAAAAAGTACTAAGAAAGATTTATTCTAAATATATTCTGCAGATGGATTCAAAGGAGCCCCAAGGGTTAAATAGGGATGAGGGGTTATATATACATTTATGAACTGGCTAGGATTTAGCTACAGTGATTATGTAATTGTAAATAGTAATGTAAATAGTAATGTTTTTAATTTTAATATTTTATGTTTATGTTTATGTTTATGTTTACAGATTTGTAAAGCGCGTGGCTGCCCATGAGCGTCCCAGCGCTAGTGATAGAGCAGAAGAGATTGAGGGAAGAGTGAATTAAGGAAACAGCCATGTCTTAAGAAGTTTACGGAATGGAAGAAGATTGGGCTGGGCCCGAATGTCTAGAGGCAATGTGTTCCACAGTTTGGAAGCATTGTATGGAAAAAGTCGGCCTCCAGAGCGGGCCTTCCTGATCCTAGGTATTGACGTCAAGTGAAGGTGTGAAGAACGGAGAGTTCTATTGGTTTTGTGGGGGACGATGAGGTCCTTTAGAATGGGTGGGGCCTTACTATGCAAGATTTTATGAGTGGTGCAAAGGGCTTTGAAATACACCCTTTCTTGGATAGGCAGCCAATGTAGTGATTTGAGGGCTGGTGTTTCTTACAGAAAAACTGCTGGGATGGATGGGGTGATGAATTTGGACCTTCTCACACGCCTCTGTTTTATATCGCTAATGTTTTAGAAAATGTTGAGTTAGAGAGCATCAAATGTTGAGTGACATATCACATATGGAAATATCAAATCAGTATGTGCTGGAGAATATAAGCCCACAGGGGAAAACTTGGAGAGGTAATTGTATAAGAACAGAAATTGAGGTGCCAATATGATGAATGCAATTAAGACAATTATGGATTTCTACGATTTCCAACAACATATGCAAATTGAACAGGAATAATGAATATTCTATATGCCTCTCTACGGTATTTCTGAAATGTAGATGGATTCATATTGAGGTGGCACTGACGTACACAGATGTATGATAACTTGAGCATGTTGCAAAACAATATGTACAAAATTGATGACTGTTTGATGTAGGATGACTGGGTCAAAGAAAATAATTGCTGAAAATGAAGAAAGGATATAAATGGAAATTATGTATAATTACATGGTAGAATAATATGAAGTTGCCCTATTACAAAAATGATTGAAGAATGAACATTCCAATATGGCGCCCTTGGTTACATCAATATGGAAGTCCATTTTTAATGTTCATGTTGCGCTTTCAATATTTAAATTAATGGAACATTGCAGTCAGCATTGTGATCAAGCCTGAAAAGTTGAAACATGTTGACACTCATTTTTGCACCTCTGCACGTTGAATAAAAGATTGAAGCAGGCAGTTCTGGAGGCGGTGGCCACCCAGTAGTTATTTTTTTTTAATTTCTTTATTTTTTTAAAAACCTTTATTTGAAAAGAAAGGAATACAGTTACAGCCCCATAATCACCAAGATAGAAGGGTGAAGGTGCCTTCAAGGGAATTCGTTTAGATAAGCTCGAATTAAATAAAACAAATTGGAGGGATGAATTAATAATCCCTATGTGAATTTAATCTCTTTCTGTAAATAAATGGAACTCACAAAACATCACAAAACCATTGAAATCTACAATTACGTTAAACACAGACACAAACAAGGTGTATAGAAAAATGATACATTTACTGTACTTTGTGGATAGGTGTTTTTAGGTTCTGTTGAGTTGTATATTTACATATCATATATAGACCTACAGACCTATTATTGTTTTTACTGTATATATTGAATGAATCACTTTTCTGATAAAAACTTTTTCTATACACCTTGTTTGTGTCTGTGTTTAACGTAATTGTAGATTTCAATGGTTTTGTGATGTTTTGTGAGTTCCATTTATTTACAGAAAGAGATTAAATTCACATAGGGATTATTAATTCATCCCTCCAATTTGTTTTATTTAATTCGAGCTTATCTAAACGAATTCCCTTGAAGGCACCTTCACCCTTCTATCTGAATTACCCAAGCCCTCAAGGGTATCCTGGGTTGCTCACTGTTTGAATTTCCATAATCACCAAGGCTGGTCAGTTATACAGATGAATAATGACAAAGCAGTACACAGCTCATCAGCCGACAACCCGAGGGTCCGGCAGCGTATAAACTCGATATTCTCCGGAGCTCATGGCGGGCGGGGATAAATAAAAGGTTTTATATTTTACTATACATATACAACAAAAAGAAGACACAAAAAAGAATTCGAGGCAAAACCAAACAATATAAGGACTGTTACACGCGATAGGGGGGGGTCAAATGAACGGCAAGCATATAAAAATCATGGAAAAGGGGGGGTGGGGATCGAGAGTGAGCAATACATTACTCATAACAGAAAGGCAAAATACTGAAACGTACAGTCAAGGAGAACGTGGAACATCAGGGGGCTCAACAAAGGGAGGGTCACATATCTCTCCACGGTACGAATTCCACTGACCCCATATCCTTCCCCACTTCTTGGGTCTACCACGGGAGATGTACACAATTTTTTCTTGAAACATGCACCAGTCCATGTTCTCTTCCCAGGTCGAGACCAGTGGTGCCCTCTGAGCGATATCTCTTTTCGCTATCATGTTGCCCAGCGTGACCCATTGAGTCTGAGCAACCGTACAGTCATTCGGTTCCCAGATATTCAGCAAACAGCGTCTGGCCTCGGGGAGCAACCCAACACCAGTGACCTCACTGATCACCGCGTGCACTCAATTCCAGAAAATCACTACCTCCGGGCATTCCCATATAATGTGGAGAAAAGTAGCAAGCATACCACAACCACGCCGACATGATCCATCCTCAGAATAACCCATATGCACCAACCGTGGACCCGTGACATAGATACGATGCAGAATCTTCAGCTGCACCAGCCGGAGACGCGCCGGGATTGCGACTTCTTTAGGGGAGGATATTGCAGCCTGACAGTCCTCGTCGTCTATCTCCAGACCATCACCAGACCACGTATCTCTTAGCTGTATAAGAAGGTCCGAACGGGCATTAATACGTTTTTTATATATGAGGGATATAGTGCTGTCAGGGACATGCCCATCCAGCACCCTATCCTCCAGAGGAGAATACTCAGAGATCGTAGTGCCGGCAGGGAAGACCGAGTCAAGAGCGTGGCGGACCTGAAGATACCGGAAATACTCCCTATCACTCAGTTTGTACTCCCGTTTCAGCTCGTCAAACGATTTGATTCTGTCAGTGGCCCAAAGATCACCCACTTTGCCGATACCAACAAGGTCCCATCTATCGAAACCCTTCGAGGACCACAGGCCCCCCAGTCTCTCAGCTGCATACAGGGGAGTTGCTTTAGTCAGTTTATTCGTCCAGCCCGTGGCCGATGTTGCACTATCCCACACCCGCACCGCCACTGCAGTGGGGCCCGTAAGATTCCTCCTGGCGGTCCTCGAATAGAGCGCTCTATTATAATCGCCCCCCGGCAATTGCCACCTGTCCATCTCATAAGCGGGATTCGGAACGGGACCATACATGGCATGATTTATAGCACTCAACTGAGACGTCCAATAATAGCGTTTGACGTCAGGCAAAGCTATACCGCCATCATACCAGGGCAAAGTCAGTTTCGCCAATGCAATGCGGGGCCGTCCTCCCCAAATCAACTTTCTCTGAAGGCACTCGATTTCACGAAAATAGCCGGCCGTCACAAGGTCAAGCGTGTTTTGGATGGCGTAGAGGAACCGGGGAAGAGACATCATTTTAAACAAGGCCGCTCGCCCCAAAGGGGACAGAGGCAGTCCACACCACGCCGCCACATCCGACCTAAGTCGGGCAAGCGGAGGAAGTAAATTCCGCTCATAGCGGACTTTGCGGTCCCTTGAAACGTAAATCCCCAAGTATTTGAAGCCAACTTCAGAAACAGGTATAGGGCAAATGCGGGGCAAGGAAGGCTGTCCACCTGTAAGTGGGTAAATACAGGATTTAGCCCAGTTGATAACCAGACCAGAGTTCTTCCCAAAAGAATTCAGGACGTCAAACAGAACACCCAATGACTTACGGGGAGAAGTAAGGTACAACAGTATGTCGTCGGCATAAAGCGACACCCGATCCTCGAAGGTAGGGGACCACCGTATGCCCCGGAGCGAGGGCTCCCAACGGAGCCATGCGGCAAGGGGTTCAAGAGCAAGTGCGAAAAGGAGAGGCGACAGAGGGCATCCCTGCCTCGTGCCTCGCCCAAGGACAAAAGGATCCGAGGCCCTCCCGTTGACCACCACCTGAGCCAGTGGTTGCTCATACAAAAGTCTCACCCACCCGATAAATTTAGGACCAAAGCCAAACTTGGCAAGGGCGGCCCACAGATAAGGCCATTCCACCGTGTCGAAGGCCATCGAGGCGTCAAGGGAGACCAAGATGGCAGGCTCCTCAAGAGACCCCGCCCTTGCCAGGACACCATGAAGACGTCTAAGATTGAGTGCGGTATTGCGGTGGGGGATAAACCCAGACTGATCAGGGTGTACCAAGTCGCCGATCACCGTAACCAGCCGGCTCGCCAAGATCTTAGCAAGGACCTTGGGTTCCACATTCAAAAGCGAAATCGGCCGATATGACGAACAGTGGTCACGAGGTTTGCCATCCTTGTGGATAGCCACAATGGACGCTAGTCTCTGATCCCATGGAAGAATCCCGAGATCTCGCGATGCCAAAAACGCTCGACGAAGATATGGCGCCATTTTGTCTGGGTTCAGCTTATACAGCTCAACCGGTATACCGTTCGGGCCCGAAGCCTTACCCGAACGAAGCGCACGGATAGCGAGCGCTACTTCATCGGTGGAAAAATCCGCCTCCATAAGCTCCTGGTCAGAGTCCGACAGTCTAGGCAGTGCTATATCGCGGAGCAACAGGTGTGAATCCTCCTCTGGTCTGTCCGAGACCGGCGCGTAGACCTTCAGAAAGTGCCGGGCAAAGACCTCCACTATCTCGACCGGGTCCACCACTCACACACCATCCACTCTCTCAATAACAGGCACCACCCGATTCAATCTTTCCCGTTTATCAAGCCAAGCAATCAATTTCCCCGCCTTATCACCCACATCATACAGACACCCCTGCTGCTCACGACTCATTGCCATAGACGCATCAGTCACCAGAGCTCTGTATTCAGACTGTTTAAGCGCCAAGGAGTGCAAGCCATCAGGCGTAGTTCCAGACTCCATCCGCTCCTCCAATGCAGTAATATCGTTTTCCAATCGCACCACTTCCATAGTTCTGCGCCTCCTCTCGCTAGCAATCAAAGAGAGAGTCTGACCACGGATGACAGTTTTATAAGCCTCCCACAATGAAACAGGGGAGGATACTGACCCCTCATTCTCAGCAAAATAGTAATCCATGTGTGTAACCACCTCCGCACCAATGTAGGGGTTACGAAGATGCCACGGATTAATCGGAGCAACCCGACCCCCGGACTCCAGCCGCACATCTAGAGTGAGCCAGAGTGGGGAGTGGTCCGAAATCCCCCTAGCCAAATGCCTATTTTCCCTCACAGAGACCATCTGCACCGCTGGTAAAAGGATGTAATCGAGCCTCGAGAGACTACCATGAGCTCCCGAGTGAAAGGTGTATTGGAGCTGACCAGGGTGAAGTTGCCTCCAACAATCAGCTAATCCCAATGTGTCCAGAAAATTCCCCAACCACAACTGCGATGTGGGGAGAGTCCTACGAGGGCTACGATCTTCCTCTCCACTGACGACCGAATTAAAATCGCCACCCACTACCAACAAGCCATCGGGGAGCCCGAGGACCACCCCGCCCAAATCAGTAAACGTGGTGGACTGTAGACCAGGGGGAACATACACAGACAAAATGGAGATCGTCTTCCCCTCCCATTGACCCACAACAGCGGCATAGCGACCCCTATCGTCCAGCACCTTGTCATCTATTTCGAGGGGGAGGGAATTTCTAACCAGGATGCCCGCCCCCCTCGATCCAGTAGTGAATCCAGAGTGTGCCACCAAACGGTAGCCTCGTCTATTCAGAGCGTGGCACGTATTACCCACAAGATGTGTTTCCTGTAGTAGAACGATATCCGGGGATTGACGCTTCAAATATTGCAACACTATCCCCCGTTTAATCCTATCCCCGAGACCATTAACGTTCCAGCTCAGCACTCTCAGCCCCTTACCCCCATCCCAGAAATGAAAAAACAGTCCCCCCACCACGAAACAGGCACAAAGGATAGAATACCAACCAAAGCGTAGCCTCGAAACAAACAAACAAACAAGAAAAGACCCCCCCACCCCCCCCGAAGAACCCTCAACACACAACCCCCCACCCTGCACCCCTGCGGTAGACCAAAGAGCCACCCCAACTTGCAGTGTGCCTGTCGCCCCATTAAACTATCCTACAAGAAGAGAGAGAAAAAAGTCCCCTGAGGAGGAAGAGTCCCGAATCCCCCCACCCTAGGGTATTTACAACGTGCAAACATTGCTATCACAGAGCCACTGCAAAGCGTCCAGAAATTGGCTCGTCGGCACAGACTCACTACTCCTGTTCTTCCAAGCCGCCCTCAGCTCCCCTCGAATTCTCCGGGTTGGTGTCTTGCGTCGGCAAATTGTCCAGCCAGTCACTAGCCACCTCAGGTCGATCGAAAAAGAACGCACGTTCATTATGTTCAATTCTCAGGCGGGCCGGAAAAAGCATGGCGTATCTCAGTCCCATGTCCCTGAGACGTCTTTTCACCCCCGTAAAGCCCATACGTTGCTTCTGCACCGCCTGCGTGAAGTCCGGATAGAAGCTAATCGACACATTTTCAAACTTGGTGGGGCCATTAACCCGGGAGGCCTGCAGGATAGCGTCTCTTTCCCGGAAATTAAAAATTCTGGCTATTATGGGCCTCGGAGCGGCACCAAGCTTGGGCTTCCCACCCGGTATCCTGTGGGCACGCTCGACAGCAAAAAGATTACTGAGGCCCTTCGGTGCCAAGTGGTTCCGGATAAGGTCTTCCACCAAAAGGTACGTAGGCACGCCTGTAGAATCCTCCGGGACACCTACGATGCGAACGTTGTTGCGCCTGGCCCGGCTCTCGAAATCGTCCAGTCTACGGGCGAACGAGTCTCTCGCCGTTCGGAGATTACGGACCTCGGTCTGGAGATCCGAGACATCCGTAGTTAGGCTTGCCGTCTTAATGTCCAGGGACTTGACCCGCTCATTGGTTTTCCCCAAATCCGTCCTGATGAGATTGACCTCAATCGCCACCGTGTCCAACTTGGTAGCCAGTGTTTCATATTGTTGGCCCATCGCGGTCTGGATATTGGCAATGGCGCCCATGACATCCTTTAGTGTCGGCTCTTCAGTCGCATGCGTATCGTCGCCAGTCTCCCCAAGGGCCTTGTTCGCTCCTCCTGGGGACCCCTTCGGGCGAGTAAAGCGATCTATAGTCTGAGCTTGAGTAGCCCCTCCACGATTCGGGCCTCTGGTGTTGCGCCTCTCAGAGTCCGCTCTGCCCGTCATGATAGGTGACGAGCTCTGGCCGAAATAATGCCCTCTATGGCAAACCTTTAAAGGCAAAAGGGCGAGGATCGACGGCCAAAGTAGAATTGACAACCAGACCAGCGCAGCAGGATAAATCAACAACGAGGTGGCGTCAACAATAACCAAAATCGAAACCGAAAGTACCACAGGGGCAGCGGAAGTTTCTCTCCAGCCGTTGTTGTTCGATCGCCACCTGGGTACCTCGGGAACTCAAACCCCCGGTTGGCCTACGCTATAGGCCGCAGGTTACGGGGTGCAGCAAGTCCAGTTCCCGGCGGCCAAATCAGTTGCAGAAAGAGTTGTTAGTATCAGCAGGGCATCAGCAAGAAATACCCGTCGTCCAAATCAGGATTTGCTTTAGGATAGATAAGGGTGGCGGAAGGGGTCTCGGGGAACCCTGTGCTCACGCGCCCATCTTGGATCCACGCGTAGCTCCTCCTCCACACCCAGTAGTTATTGTTATGGTTGCCAGGTATAGCAATTTCTCTACATTTTCATCACTAATAGTTCTGTCCTGTTTGACGAATCTCAACAAAGACATCCCCAATCTATAGCTTTTTCTACACTAGCATATGATGGAAAGTTTCTTTGAGATTAGTCCAGGTGTGTAAAGATAAATGGAGGTCCCAAAACGCATTTCCACCAATAAATGTTCTATAGACTTTTAGCATAGTGGCAAAGGCTTACTCTGAGGCAAAGAACGCCTGAGGGGGTATGGGACATCCAGGAATTACACACTGAGAAGAAACCAACAACTGTTACTTAATGCATTTAGAGAAAAACTGTTTTGCCAACCCCAAAAGCTGTGTTACATGTGTCTCAGGATTTGCAAGTAACCTGGCTTGGCAGTTCTGTCTCGACTGTTCCCATGTGGAGCAGGGTCAAACTGATTTACATATGAATGGGTCCAAACTGGAGTGGCGTGCTGAGCAAAATAAACAATGGATTAAACCTAGATCTTTGTGACTGGGGGTGAGTGTTTGATGTATTCAGCATTCCGTCTATCGTTTGTTCTTTCTTGTTCTTTTTCCTATTGGGCCAGACCGAAGATCTTTATAACACTGTCCACGATGCATCCAAAAAGTGGTCCGACTGACTTACAAAATGCATCATGTCTCCTCAAGAGAACATTAAAAATGACAAATATTTATGATTCTTTCTAGGTTATATCTATACTGTAGCAGAGTGTATTTTTACCTCAGTTATAATGATAGGAAGCAGTCGGAAGAGAAAGGTCAGTAAAAACTGAATGAAAATGAAAAATGCCTTGAAAGAATAGCATTTTAGAATGCTAATGCTATAAATATTTTTCTTAATGAGCCATATGGATGTATGTTTAGAATGGACTCCAGCATGTGTAAAGGTAATACCTGAAGATGCCCTACAAACAAGCCAGCTGGCACCCTCTTCCATATGTATCACTATTTTTTTTATCTTCACAGTAGTTTGTAATTCTGTTCTGAGTGTCAACAGCAAATTCACAAGATGTATCTCTGCAGGAGCATCTGTTGAAACAAATGTTTTCTTGATCTTACAGATACTGCAAAGGTCACCACATCAATAGTCCGCAGTCCCTGGTCAGAACACACTTTGTAAAGCACTTCGTCTCCATTACCCCGGAGCACTAAATCAGACAAGAACCAGAGGCTGATGGAACACACACTCCTGGCTGGACAGACAGTAACAGCAGGGCTGCTCAGACATTGAGGGACAAACCTGATGCTTGTCCACAGGGAAGGAAGCTTTAATACTGGCCCTTCGGCTTGCTTTGTAGTGCTCGCATAAAACCTGATGCGAATACTTTAAACTTCCAAGTTTGCTTGTCACTATTTAGAAGCTGCAAAGAATAGTGAGACTCTGCCTTTGGTCCAGGAAAACCACTGCAACAGGCAAACCCATGCCTTATGAACATGCGGGATTCAGGTTTTGAGCACATTACACAAGGTTAATTTCAGACATAGAGCCTGATTTAGATCTTGGCGGACGGGATACTGCATCACAAACGTGATGAATATCCCATCCACCGTATTACAAGTTCCATAGACTATAAAGCAATTGTTATTTGGCGGACAAGATATCCATCACATTTGTGACTGATATCCTGTCTGCCAAACTCGTAATCAGGCCCAAAGTCTCACAAGAGACCAGGATTGATAATAATGTAGGCTAAAACCTACGTCCTGTCCTGGGACTTGCATTATAAGTTCAAGTACCCACCTTGTCATGCATCTTCAATGGCTTAAAGATCTAATACGTTCTTTCCAATTTGCAGCTGAATATTTGTATGCATTCAAGATTATTATTTTATGGCAATGTGTTGCATTCATCTTTAGTTCTGACTGTGTGCCATTAGTTATTTCATTCATATATAACAATATGCCTTTTTATAGAATGAATTGAACTTTAACTATAACATGATAAAATTTGCATGAGTTTTCTCTCACTAATTATGGCCACAATTTCTCAAAACAGCAGTGAGAATCGCTACAAAAACAACATCTTTATCTCTTTGAGCAGCAAGGAGCATTTCATCTTCCTAGAAACTTGTTCTCTGATAAAAGTCAGAACTGGACACTCAATAAATTCATACTACACTATTTCCATGCAAAAACCATTCAATATGGAAGTATTAAGCACACTTTTATTTTTATTGCCTTATTTCTTATTTTTGTTATCTTGCCCCCAACTAACCCATCGTCTAGGTTATTATGAGCAGAGGGTGACCATGAACCCATATGGCAAGATTGACTTCATTTTTAGGTCAGGCTAGAAAGCGGGTGCGCTGTCTCTTCGAGACCTGTTGTAATCGGTTCTCTGGGATTCAAACCCATCCCATTTCTTGCCATTGTTTTTCGTTTGTCTATGTCAGTGTCCTTTAAAAATCCTTGCTTGCCAGTGGTCAGTCCTGCCTCTTTGTCCCTCCTTTCTCTGTTCTGTTCATGCCACAGAGCAGGGACTGTCTAATTCCACCATTGTTCTTTTGGGGACTATTTTTTTTTCTTGGTTTCCTGCTCTATTGCTGTTTGTTTGTGTTTTGCTTCAGAGCCCTAGCTGCTTATATTCAAATATACCATTCTTCCTCCCACCTCTTCTTTATGCAATGGCTGTGTTACGGCTGTCTTTTTTTACTGCTTCCTCCTCCACCGCGGCTCTTGCTCTGTTGTTGTATTTCTTTTATTTGGTGTTTTGCACTTTTCTATATCCACCGTCATTTGGGCTTTTTCTAGTAGGGTATGTGCTTGGTTTGGGCTTCCTTTTAAGGAGTATTGGGCTTGTTTTTAGATCATGCGCTGTCTCAGCGAGACTTATAGTAATCTATATGTTGGGTGAAACTCTGTGTCATTTGTTATACAGCTTGTGATTCGATTAACTGTGGCACTGCTTTTCTTATCTTGCTTTCTGTTGGCTGTTGATCCCAAAGTAATTTCCTTGAAGTCCTGAAGCAGCGGTGCCTAACTACTCTTTTGCTCCGCTCGCACTTATTTTAATTAGCAGCGATGCCCTTTAGCTGAGGAAGAGCGGCTCCCTGGCCTCTTCTTGTTATGATGTAGTGCCATGTCCCGCATTCCGATCGCGTCTGGAATTTGGAGGCCTGTTCCCCGTACCCCGCCTTGCATCGAGTCCCTGGGGCTTCGGCGGAGCGGGCAAGGAAGAGGCTTATCAGCTCAGGCCGCCCTAAAGATTACTCGAGGACAAAGAAAACCAAAGTGTGAACGTTCACTATATTTAAAACAGGCTGTTTGCATTCCCCTAATGTTATATTTTTTTATTTCTTAAGACCGAGTGCATTGATGTACTGGCGACGAGGCATACCTCGGCTGATAAGCGTGCTAATATATTTCAGCCCGCAACAGATGGCGGCGAGTAGCCTCCCTGACACTGCTGGCCAGGCTGCCTTCCGAGCTCAAAGAGCAAGGCCCGGCAGTCTCCTGTTTCAGCCCTGTCAATCAAGCCTTCACTTTCCCCAGTAATAGCAAAGACGATCGCCCCGGGGGAGCTCTGCGCTCAAGTCCATCCATCTCAGCATCTGCATGACATACTGCTGATTAGCAAGAAGCTTATGGCACGCCTAGAACATCCAATAAACAAGAAAAGAGTGTCCAATGGTTGTTTTCGACCACAAAAAGGAGCAAGTAAACGGCTTCACTTAAGACGTTAAAGAAAGCCCTCACTCACCACCTAGTGATGACACTAGTGAGTGGTGGATGGTTAAAAATAGTCCGTAGTGTATCAAAATTGTCTTTATTTTAATGATCACTAAGGACAGTATTATAAAAACGTATGTGTTGGAAATTTGTCCACAGTTAGTTGAGTGGTAGTTTCCTAAATATCAGTCGACATGTTTCAGCCATGAAACGGTGTGATTTTACCTGGCATTCATCAGGACTCTGCGTGTGCTAAACCCTGGCGGAATGGACGCGCTAAGGCCCACCCTTACCTAGGGGCGTGAAAGTGAAAATTAACAAAAAAGTGTAAAGTGCAAAAAAATTAGGAAGGAAAGATTGTCTTCCTAATTACTCCTGGTTTAGGAGGCTTCCAGCTTAAGGGTTTCTGCACCTGAAAATAGAAATGACGAGGACGTACAGATAGGACAAAACATACATTCAGTAATGATGCTGATCACTTATGTAAATCCATAGTGCTCCAGTGCGTGGTTTGAGAGACATTCGTGGTAAACTAACATTATAGTTATCACCACCATAGTCCCTGGGCTTTTAGATACTAAATAGTGGGTAGTGCTGTGTGCTACTCGTGCTATGCAATAATAAGGTTGATTAAAAAGGAAGGATATCTCCCTTGTTGCTATCAAAGTAAAATGCAGGCGCGATCGCGCTAACAGATTAAAATATCTCACTTTTGTGGTGTTAAGGATTCACACCATGGGTCACAGGAGGGGGGTGGGAAAGTAATTGGCACACCCTGCAATTTGTCAAGACAAAGGGAGTAAGCGCACATTAAGTCGGAATAGCATTAAATAAGTACTTAGCTTAGTAGTGAAATCGTAAACAGATTTCTGCTTCTACTCATGCCCTCGACGCTCGGCACCCGCTGTGTACCTGCATCTACCCTCGACCCGACCCCGAAGATGTGGACGCGGGACCAGGAGAGCATTAAATGGATGTTTGCAGTGATCGGCTTGCGGTGGGCGTGGCCGAATTCTGTCGATGCCCACGTGTGGGCCAATCAAAGAGTTCTCACGTCATCTGACGTTGCATGGTCATGAGGTTGTACGGGCCAATCAAAGAGGTCCTCACGTGTCCTGACGCGAGGGTGTTGTCTGTTGGTACGGTGACCACAGGCTTTTGCACCGGGGCGGTCACTCACTCCAGTGGAATGGAGGCTTGGTCAAGGGCTCCAAAGGGAAGCCCGTTGTTGCGGAGCCCGGGGGTTTGTTTTTATTCACGAGCAGTTATGACAGCGCGCAATAAAATCGCAATAGTTTAGAAAGTCAAACTTTAATGATGGTAAAGAGTTAATGAATTTACCTGATGCTGGTGTTAGATTGTACCATGTTGAGGTGCTGGATTGAGCGCTTCCCTGTTTACCACATATGAGTAGCCAATGGGCCCTCGTGACACAGGTGGTGGGTCTCATATGGCAAATCGGAACAAAAACAGGGGGGAGTTAAAAGGAACAGTATATGAGAGACGGAGTGAGGCTCATTGTGCTACGCTGTTCAACAATTTCAAGGGTGCCTGCATGACAAGGGTCTCATCGTATTCACTTGATCACAGAGTTCCATGGGATATCGTCATTTAATCCAAGGAGGTGGGTCCCAAGACTACAAACCCACCGCTGTTCTTTTTCAAAAAGACGGTGATTGATGTTAGTGCCACTACTCACATGTTCGATAACTGTCCACTGCATGTCATTTGTTGTGTGGTTGAGTTCGAGAAAGTGTCTGCTCATTTTAGTGGTAGATTTCTTGCATCTAATATTTGATCGGTGTTCACAGATTCTCTGTTTGACCCTTCTGCTGGTCATGCCTACATATCGCAATTCGCAGGGGCACGTGATAAGATATATCACGTTGTCCGTGTTGCAATTAGTGTGATCTTTCTGTATCCATGTCTTGCCATGCTCGAGTTCTAACGTTTTGGAGTGTGCCGTCAGGTGGCAGATGCTACAGTTAGAGCATGGGTAGTGGCCGACCACTTTTGGTAGGCCCCAGATGTCCGTGACTGATCTTATTGTCTCAGTAGTTTTTGGTTTTGGTTGTGTGTGGACCAGGGCATCCTTTAGGCTACGTCCTTTCTTAAAGGAAAAGAGCGGTTTTTCCCAAGTTTTGTTAGTACTGGACAGTATTCTCCAGTTCTTATTTATTGATTTCTTCACAAAGTATGACAATGTACTGTGTGTAGTTACACAGGTCAATGGGATGTCTTTTGTGTTGCTGACCCTGTTCTCAAGGAGCGCTTCCCTTGGCTGGTTACGCGCTCTTTTATAGCCCTTGTTCAGGATTGCATTTGGGTAGCCTCTAGCTTCGATGATAGATCAGCAGATTGAGTTTTGAAATCCTGTAATTCAGAACACTTCCGTCTTAGCCGTAAATACTGGCCGTAGGGGAGGTTTTCATAAGAGGGCGAGGATGAAAACTGGTGTACTCTAGGAGGTTGTTTTTAGCCGTGGGCTTATGGTATGTCTTGGTGGTGAACCTTGTTCCGGTGACTTGGATTGTTACGTCCAAAAAGGTTGCCTCAGTTTTGCTGGTACAAAAGGGGGTGGCTGAGTGGGCTAAAGAATGGTGATGGATTAAACCCAGATCAGTTGACTGGGGGTGAGTGTTTGATTTGCTCAAGCGCTCCGTCCATCATCCCCTTTTGTATCACTTTGTTCGCCCTAAGTGTGGCAGGGTATGCTCAGACGTGAGTCCCTTGCTCACTTGGCCACTGGATTCAAGATAGCCTGGCCGAAACCGGTCCCAGGATGCTTGTTTCCGGTCCATGGAGGCCCATAGGAATGAATGTCAATTACCGAATCGGTAAATACCGATTCGGTAAAATTGTGAAATAGTCAAGGGCGGCAGGGTGTCACTTTGACACCCTGTTGCACCCCTGATTAGTGCTGGTGTGCCATGTGGCACACATAATGCCCTAAGGGCATGTATGTGTGCCACATGGCACAGGTGTAAATGCACATATTTGCATTTACATAGGAATTCGTTATTTACCACCAATTAATAGTTGGTGGTAAATAACGAATCCTTAAAGCCCTGTAGCACTGTTTACAGTGCTACCTACATTTCAAAATACAGATTCGGTAATTTTACCGAATCGGTAATTTTACCGAATCGGTAAAATTACCGATTCGGTAAAATTACCGAATCTGTATTTTTTCATGCCTTACATCTCAGTATCCAAATACCGGTTGGTAACGGCCGAAAATCGGTATTTTCGGCCGTTACCTACCGGTATTTGGATACCTACATCTGGCCCTTAATTCTCTACACCTTTGTACTCACCCATGTTGTCATAGGATAATAGGTTAAGAGACAGGTAAGACTATTCTCTTCCTTTAGGATGGACTCTACTCCGGTTATGCTTTGTTGTATTTGTATCGCATTGTCTAACATTTCCTGAAAAGCATTCACAGTTAACTGTTGTTGATATAATTGTAGACAGCTTGCAGGGAGTCGGTGGTCTGCTGCCTTGCCTACTCCTTGTGTCAAATTGCTTCCTCTTTCACGTTCTCTTACAAGAGCTATTGAGTTGCAAAGTATTCCTCCTGTATTAATTACATACCATAATTATCTTTTCTTTCTCTCTCTTTACATTTGTGGTTTAGGTATTTTATGTAATAGTGCATGCGACTCCTCCTCCTGTATTCCTAGTAAATGTCCACATTTTTCAGGCATATTAGGCATAGAAAATATAAATGCACAGGTGCATGTAGACGTCTGAAGTTGAAATATACAAGTGAATGATCCTTTATACCTATCCTGCCATTCTCTGGCCATACATCCAAGGTCTATCCAT
This sequence comes from Lissotriton helveticus, assembly GCF_964261635.1. Taxonomy (NCBI): domain Eukaryota; kingdom Metazoa; phylum Chordata; class Amphibia; order Caudata; family Salamandridae; genus Lissotriton; species Lissotriton helveticus. Next base: position 67,691,847 of record NC_136064.1, read on the forward strand.
ATTTAATGGCTGTGTCCTTTGCTTGTGTTGTCATGTTTGCTTGCCCCTCCCTCTCTGATTGTACTGTAGAGGCATCTCACAAAACATGTACAGCTATTCTCAAATACTGGAAGATCTTATTTCCTAGCCGGCAACTGTCGGATGTTGAAGTTTACTGATGTATACCCTTCCTTGTCATAATCAAGCACATCAGTTTCATAGAATGGGTCACACCTGCCAGCCTTTGCCATGGCCATGGAAACTAACTCATCTACCACTTGAAAAGTCTCTACTGTAGTGAGTGTATGGGGTCAGAAACTGAGGGTAAGGTAAAGTTATGTATTACTACTAGTGAATCCTTACAATTGGCGACCCCTTGTAAGCAATGGTATCAGAACAATTTCTATCCCCTCTGCACTTATATGAGTCTGAGCCAAGTGCCAACCCTTTTCCCCAAATGATGGTGGTACCCAGTCATATTTCTCTCTGCTCAGTTCCACTGGGCTGATGTGAAGGTTGATAATACTGATGGACTATGCAAGATATACAAGGAAACACATTAGTTTGTGATACTTGCATTTTGGGTAGTGTGGCTAGTGTTGTGACTTCATCCTGGGCAGGTTCTGTGGCTGTGCCGTGTTGTAGTGATATGGTTCACGGCTGTCATTGCTGTATGCAGTGCCTGTGTTGATGGCTATGGGGCTCTGAGGCCATCTGCCCTTCTCCATTCAGAGGTAGCATTGGTAGCCAGATGGATCCTGTGAAAAGAAGAAACGTTGGGTGCTCTACCCCGCCTATTGTGAGCTTTACTTTTTAAGCCTCTTCTTTTGCTTTCCTCTGCCTGTTTCATCTGCTTTCTGCTATCCATTCTCACTGTCCTGCCTATAAGGTCGAGATACCTTATCAGCTTTGCTTGTGATATGTGGACCCTTTGGTATCCCAGCCCAAGGATGTTTCCCTGATATACTATGGGCAGGGCCTCTGGACTTATGCATCAGGGGAGCACCAAATTTTGTGGCAGGGTTGACTAAATTATGCGGCAAAACGTGGCTCATTTTTTGATAGTGCTACTTCATTATTTTGTCATTTTTATACATAATAATGCTGTCTGGGCAAAAATGTCACCACAAGCAACTTGCAAGGAACTGAAAGATGACCTGTCAACCTTTAAGAAGGGTCTTCCACTGTGCAAGAGCACCATGCCACATTTTTTGTAACTTTGGATCATTTCAGCTACAAACATTTTGTCGTTGAAATCAACAGATTGGGCAGCAGATGATGGATTATGTGATAATGCAAAAAAAAAAGCTGCAGTCCCAGAATCTCATAATTCCAGTGGCCCTGATTATGGGTGACACTTAATCTGCCATTCTGAGGGGACCCTCCCCGGCAGCCACTGGGAAGAGCAGGTGTGGCTCTTGTCTACGGATCATACATAGGTCTTCTACCTGCACTTACCCCATATCAATACTCTTATGAAAGTATTGCTTGATTTTTGTTCACCTACTTTGTTTCTACTGTACCATCAGTACAGGTGTCTCTTGTACTGTTAGCATCAATTTCTTAACATACTCACCTGAAGCTACCTGAAGCTCCTTTTCTTCAGTGGTTGGAGGGTGGCATATATCAATAACCCAACCCTTGCATGATTCTTACAAACGATGCTTCATATGCGTACCTCCTGTGTCTTTCTGTGTGCTTAATTGTTGCAGAACATGTACAAGCGCCTTGTGACTCAATCACCCTTTTCATGCCTCGCTTTAGTTTGGAATTCAGTCTCTGCTTTCCCTGAACTCTGCAGTCTGTAGGAGGTGTGGAGTTTTTTCTCTGCCCCCAAAATTTGATGCATAATTTCATTAGTTCTGGAATAAAAATGGCTTCTGTTGTCCGAGCAAATGGAAAAGGTCAATCTAAACCTAAAAAATCCCTTGCAACACTTTTTTGCCGCTGTTGTGTCACTTTTGGTACACAGCGATGGTGTAAAAAATGCAGCCAATTTACAACGTGACGCATCTAGTGAGATGCGTCACGTTGTAAAGCCATGCGTCACATTATACCTGCGTCAGGAAAAGCCTCGTAAAATTGACGCAGTGAAATCTACAAGATTTCACTGCATCACTTCTAGGACGCCACTGCGTCAAAACCTTACTCCTGCTTGAAGCAGGCATAAGGAGTGAAGCAGTGTAGTGGTAATAGGTCTCAAAATGCATTCGTGGAGTTGCGTCGTGCTTGCGATACGACTCCAGCAATGCGTGACTTTTGCCCCAACAGATGCGTCAGAATTTGAGGTGTATTTGTAAATCCTTGCGCCATGGTGCGCCTTATTTACAATACGTGGTGGCACAAGGGGTTCTCAGGGTGGCGCAGGGAAAGTGACACATAGCTACAAATGCCTCACTTTTGTGGAAATCTGACCCATATTGTTTACCAGAAATTTGCATATCGTAAGTGCATTGTAGTCCGCCTTAGAGAAAGCTTCTGGACGTCTGATCTGAAGAAAATCTATTATAACACTGATGTACCTTATGCCGAATGTAGTTCTGGGTAAAAGGCCTAGGAAATCAATGTATGTGACTTGTCCTGCCCACTAGCTAGTGGTCGCTTTTGCAGGGTATCTTTCCCTCATGTATGTTTAAGTCAGTAGATCCTTTTCCCACAAACCTCACCACTCAAATATGTTGAGGTGACTATAGTTACCATGACACATTTGAAAAATCATTTTCTGTGTTTGAATGAGTTTTAACATGTTTGCATTCCTGAGATAATCTGCTTGTGTGAGCACACGTTGACTAGGGGTGGGTGTAACTTGCATAATGTGCTGTAGCGTAAATACGCAAAATGACACCAAATTAAGAGAGATTATGTGGAGTTATGCAAGAAGCATAACCCAGTATTTGGCAGTATTTTTTTTAGCACAAAATGCACCTTTGCGTCCAAATCGGACCCGAGGATGCACTTTGCGCTAAAAAAAACATAGCACTAAATTCAACAGAACACGAACAGCAGCAACCACCAGCTGCCCCCGTTTGCTATGTCTGTTTTTCCTGTATTCCTGTAGTAGGATTCTTGTCCCAAATTACTCATAATTACAGGGACAGGCATCACTGAATAATTTTCAGTAATTTCACATTGAAAATTAATACAAAATGACCGAAGTTACTCTGATTACTCCGATGTAGTTCAAATGTCACCAAAGCCTAGCATTGACGCCCTTCTTGTGTAACCTGTGGGGAGTTTGAGTTTCATAACACCCCACCGCAGAAGAAACAGTGTCTCCATTATCTGTTCATAGTGTAAATCTTTTCTCTAGAATGTTTGCAATTTCAGCTTTTTTGCTCTGCAGCTTTCGTAAGATTTGTAAATGTTTGTTCTTGTTTGCTGTTGAGAGTCAAAGGTGAGCTGGTGTGAGGGCGCCATCCAGCAGTGGGCTGGTGTGAGAGAGCTGCTCAGAAGTGAGCTGGTGTGAGGGCTCCAATCTTAGGTGGGCTGGTGTGAGAGAGCCAATCAGCGGTGGGCTGGTGTGAGAGAGCCACTCAGAGGTGGGCTATTGTGAGGGCGCCAATCAGCGGTGGCCTGGTGGGAGAGCGCTACTCAGAGGTGAGCTGGTGCGAGGGCGCAATCAGTGGTGACACATTAATCCTGTCCAAGTGCAAGGCTGTACACTGTGTTATTCTCCAGAGATGTTCATATTTGACTGGCTCCACACCTAAACTACAGAATCCTCAACTAACCCAGTCCTTGAGGTAAATTATGGAGCTTTGAAAACGAAAGTCAGAGTCGATGACAATATTTATGTGGGTTGTGTCCTCTGGCAGTTGCTTTTTTGCATGTGATAAAGCCATCACCAGGGCTACCAATTCTGCATATTGGGCATGTCTAATTCTTGGCTTTGGTATCAAACTGCCTGTGACTCTCCCATTATCATCCTTGTAGCGGTATATTCTATATATCCCTATACCTACAAACATATATGTCTTGTTCTAGAAGCGTGAGTGTCCCTCTGTCACTTATATAATGTACGTGGGCTGGACTTATTTTTCTCTGTGGCACAGTTTAAAAATTGAATGAAAACGTTAGATCCATCCACTGTGCATTTGTGAGGAGTGCCCTGTAGATGGACAGAATACAGGGCAAATCAAATGTTTACCCCAGTCAAGAGATTTGGGTTAAATCCATTGTTCTTTAGCTCGCCTCGCCACCCCAGTTTAGACTCAGCCATATGCAAATCAGTCTTGACCCTGTTCCTCATGGGAACAGTCAAGCCCGAACTCCCAAGCCAGGTTCTCCCTGGATTGGAGACAGCATCCTGGGACCAGTTTCGGGGCATCACCCCTCATCAGTCAAGCTAGCTTGAATCCAGTGGCACAGTGAGCCCAGGGCCCACGTCTGGGCATACCCGGCGCACTTAGGTTGATGGCGTGGCTTGCAAGAAAACAACGGATTTAACCCAGATCGGTGGCTGGGGGTAAATGTTAAATTAATTCAGCATTCCGTCCATCATCTGTTCATTTTGCATTTGCCACCCTAAATGGGATGGGTATGGCCAGAAGTGGGTCCTATGCTTGCTACGCCACTAGATCCAAGCTACCCTGGTTGATGAGGGATTTTACCCTGAAACCAGTCCCAGGTTGCTTGTTTCGGGTCCAGGGAGGACCGAGCCTGGCAGTTCGGGCTGGATTGTTCCCATGGGGCTCAGGGTCAAGACTGAATTACACATGGCTGTGTCTAAACTGGAATGGCATGACGTGCAAAGAAAACAATGGATTTAGCCCAGTTCTGTGACAGGGAGTGAATGTTTGATTAATTCAGCATTCTATCCATCATCTCTTCTTTTTGCATTTGTCGCCCTAAGTGGGAAGGATATGCCCAGACGAGGGTCACATGCTCGCTACGCCACCAGATTCAAGCTAGCCTGGCTAATAAGGGGTGTTACCCCAAAACTGGTCCTATGATGCTTGCTTTTGGTCCAGGAAGGACCTAGCCTGGCAGTTCGGGCTGGATTGTTCCCATGGGGAAGAGGTTCAAGACTGATTTGCACATGGCTGCGTCTAAACTGGAATTGGCATGCACAAAAACGATGGATTGAACCCAATCTGTAACTGGGGGCGAATGCTTGATTAATTCAATGTCTGTCCATCATCTGTTCTTTTTGCATTTGTCACCCTAAGTTGGAAGGGTATGCCCATACGATGGGGCACGTGCTCGCTGCGCCACCTGATTCAAGGTAGCCTGGCTGATGAGGGGTGTTACTCCAAAACCGATCCCAGAATGCTTGTTTCTGGTCCTGGGAGAACCTGACCTGGCAGTCAATACTGAATTGCATAGCTATGTCTAAACTGGAATGGCTTGTTGTGCAAAAAAACAATGGGTTTAACCCAGATCTGTGACCTAGGTGAATGTTTGATTAATTCAATTAAATGAGAGAATGTGGCCTAACGGCTAGAGTGGCCGACCACGGAGTTGGGGAACCAGGTTTGATTCTAGGCAGAGACGCTCAACATTCTGTGATTCTGGGCAAATCACTTAGTCTCCCTGTGCCTAACAAAAATGAATGTGTCTGTCTGCAATGTAACTGGTGCTCATGTGAAGCGCTCTGATACCTTTAGGTCTAGTTCATGCTATATAAAACTCCCCCCAAAAAAGAAAAAAATCAGCATTCCGTCCATCATCTGTTCTTATTGCATCTGTATAGAGACAGGACATGACAGCATGACTGGAAGACACTCAGGGGCATATTTTCAAGGAAGTGGCGGAATGCAGTGTTAGCCTCCTTGGATTAACTCCACTCTCTGCAACTTCTGAAACACATAGATACGCCATTTTTACAAGAATACGGTGCAGCCTTGCATTCCCCCTTTGTTGGTGCTAATTTAGCTGCCTAGATGAATAATTGTTTATGTGCAGGAATGTGTCCTGCACTTAAACAATCTGGAATGGCGTTTTGAAATTTTTATTTGTACTGCTTAATGCATCACACATAGAAGTTGCATAACGTCATTTTTTCTGCACATAAACAATCAATGTTGTTTTGCTGTTTCTATGTGTGCTGCACAAGGAGCAAACATGGAAACAGAAAAAGACAAGGAGAAATTAAACATTTCTCCTCGTTGTGCCAGGGTAAGACCAGCTTTTACCTGGTCTTAATTTGCCGCTGCCCTATATTTACGCCACCCTTGTAAATATGAGTGTTGCAGTGATTTGCCCACAGCAACACCCATTACCCTCCCCTTTCACGCTAAGTATAGCGTGAAAAGGAGCCTTATTCACAAGGTGGCGTTGAGCCTTTTTAAGTGGCTTAACTCTGCCTTGTGAACAAGGCAAAGCCCCTATCCCCTCCACAACATCGAGAAAAGTGGTGTTGTGGTGGCGATAGGAGCCTGTGAATATGCCCCTCGATGTCTCTGATCTGTGGAGCAGCTGTTCGTGTGGCTGAGGCTGCTAACAATACCTACAGGTAACTTTCTTGATGTTTTGACTTGCAGTGGAGCATGATGGCTCTCAATGAATATTTTTTGGGTTTCCAGTAATGGAATTTGTCCAGTGCCCAATATATGGTTAAAACACTCAGCTCACAGCTGGTACCATAAGGTTCTATGGGGTAAAATATTTAAGATGCCAACTAATTGGTATATTATCACGAGAGATCAGGATTCATAGGTTTACTTACAGAGAGGGGGGTCTCTAGTAACCTTTGAAAGACTAGGCCTTACTGCACATAGTCTGCATGTTTCCCTCAGACACACAAAAGAGGATAGATGATGTCTATTAGGACAAAACTGTTAGGGCGATAGTTCCAAACATAGTGCAAACAATTACTCAGGTAGGTTTACTCCTACTTTTGGAAAACAATTTCAACTCTTTTGGTGTTCAGAATGGTTTCCAGAATACTCAAATATAACTTACCCTGTTGACGACGTTTAGCTGCAGAGCAGCCTCTACGGTAGGTAAACTAGGCCCCTAGACTGGACGAAGGGCCATAGGTGCAAACTACAGGAGGTAAACTAGGCCCCTAGACTGGAGGAAGGGCCATAGGTGCAAACTGCAGGAGGTAAACTAGGCCCCTAGACTGGAGGAAGGGCCATAGGTGCAAACTGCAGGAGGTAAACTAGGCCCCTAGACTGGAGGAAGGGCCATGGGTGTAAACTACAGTAGGTAAACTAAGCCCCCTAGACTGGAGGAAGGGCAATAGGTTCAAACTACAGTAGGTAAACTAGGCTCCTAGACTGGCGGAAGGGCCATAGGTGCAAAGTACAGGAAGTAAACTAGGCCCCTAGACTGGACGAAGGGCCATAGGTGCAAACTACAGGAGGTAAACTAGGCCCCTAGACTGGAGGAAGGGCCATAGGTGCAAAATGCAGGAGGTAAACTAGGCCCCTAGACTGGAGGAAGGGCCATAGGTGCAAACTGCAGGAGGTAAACTAGGCCCCTAGACTGGAGGAAGGGCCATGGGTGTAAACTACAGTAGGTAAACTAAGCCCCCTAGACTGGAGGAAGGGCAATAGGTGCAAAGTACAGTAGGTAAACTAGGCCCCTAGACTGGAGGAAGGGCCATGGGTGTAAACTACAGTAGGTAAACTAAGCCCCCTAGACTGGAGGAAGGGCAATAGGTTCAAACTACAGTAGGTAAACTAGGCTCCTAGACTGGCGGAAGGGCCATAGGTGCAAAGTACAGGAAGTAAACTAGGCCCCTCGACTGGAGGAAGGGCCATATGTGCAAATTACAGTAGGTAAACTAGTCCTCTAAACTGGAGGACGGGCAATAGGTGCAAACTACAGTAGGGTAAACTAGGCCCCTAGAGTACTGTTCACTTTCCATTTCTATTGTTGCCATCCTGACTTCTGAGATTATAACAAAGCTTCACGTTTGCAGTCCAGGATTTTGCTCAGGAGTATGGACCTTGCAATCTTGATTTTAAAATCAGATAAACAGGACAACTTGTCCCATAATACAAAGGAAAATCATGCATGGACTTGAGAGCTCGGTTAGGGCGGTAAGAGCGGTGCCAGGGGCATTAGCTTCTTCTTTTTGGCTTCCTTTATTTCACGCTTAAGCCAATGACATTTGTTCATATTTCTCTTAGTGGTGATACAAGGAGTTTAGACCTTCCTTGTGACTCTTCACGTTAATTATCAGCTTAATCAAGAGGCACTAAGCTGCCTGCTGACCAGGCAGGCGTGTCAAGTGCAGGGTCGACATTTTATTAAAATGTACTAAGACCAGAAGGCTCTGTGGAAGCCATTGAGAACAGAAGTCTTGAACTACAAATGGCAGGGTTGCTGGCCTTGCAACAGAAACAGATTATTATAGTAAATTGGATGGAAAGAGCTGACCTGTACTGAGAGAATATCTTTGCTTTCACATGCCTGCACCTTTGATTACCATCAAAGTAGCTGGTCTGAGGGAGGATTCAGTGAGCAGGACCCCTAATACCAGCTGGCAGCACGTGGGAGGGTGCACGAGACACTCGTCACGCAGTGAAGGGGCACCTGGGTCAAAGCCCATCACCTGCACAATTTGTCGCGCGACTTCAATGGCTCAGTTTTTCCAAGGGCACATATTGCAATTACCTGGAAAGCTGATCAAAGGTTGAGCTCGATCCTTAATGGGAAGTAAATTGTCCAATCATAGGAGATGCAGCTGGAAATAGCATTGAGTTTATTGGCTGCCATGAAATTGAGTAGATTGGAATGACCGGATGGACCTGTGTAAACCATCGAGGACTAGCCAACACTTTCTGCGGTATGGGATAAAGTACCCCCTCCTCTAGATTATAAGGATTCTGAAAGTCACCTTTATCTTTTTAACGAATGGACGAGGGCATGGACATACTATCACCCTTCCTACATACCTCTTAAATCCTTCCATTGTGCTCCTTCATATGAAAGAAGCAGTACGGTTGCAGACATGAAAAATAAAAGTGGAACCCGTACTGCAAATATAAACACACCAAAAAGCAGTGAGTAATTTGTTTACAAAATATATTAGATAATTGCAAAAAAATATAACAGAAAAGGTTCCTATGAAAACTGGGGGCCTCATTTATGAAAAGTGACGCATCGCTGCGTGAAAACAGCGATGCGTCACTTTTCACTGCGCCATCCTTGCACCACCAATGATGCGTCATATTTACAGTATGACGCATCATTGCGCAATGAGTTACAGATACGTCAGTATTTCTGACGTATCTGTATTGCGCAAAAGTGGCGCATTGCTGGAGTGTGTCACAGTCTTACGCCTGTTGTGAGGCAGGCATAAGAAATTGACGCATTTGTGTCCTAGAAGTGGCGCAGTGAAATCACCTAGATTTCATTGCGTCACTTCTACGACTCTTTCCTGCGTCAATACGCCCCCTTGCATACATTATACCTGGCACAGGTATAATGTGGCGCACGGGTTTACAAAGTGACGCATCTACCAAGATGCGTCACTTTGTAAATATGGTGCAACAAGGCGCATTTTTTACACCACTGGTGCGTCACAAAAAGTGACGCACCAAAGGCGTAAAAGTGACGCATAGCCTCATAAATGAGGCCCTAGGTCTTTACTAGCACTACACACTGGCAACCACTAGTAAGATAAAAAAAAATATATAACAAGGAATATCTAAAAGCCAATGAAAATTTGAAAAAAACTTCTAACTAGATTATCGCAGAGAGGGCCTTATTTCATCAGATGAATACAAGCATATGTATAATGAATTTCCAGTCCTACCAGCCTTCTATTTAATACCCAAGGTCCACAAAGGAATTTTGCCCATACCAGGAAGACCAATTATCTCAGCGATAAACAGCATGGAAGAAAATGTTGGGCAATACATTGACTTTTTTCTTCAAGATCTGGTAAGCAACCTGCCCAGTTTTGTACGTAATACAAGCGACTTTCTGAAAAAATTAGAAGATCTCGAGGGGCAGGAGGATATGCTGCTCTTAACTTTGGACATTGAGTCCCTTTACACTTGTATAGAACATAAACAAGGTCTCTTAGCGGCAGCACACTTTCTTGGTCTTAGACCAGCTGAATTTTATGAACATAACAAAGCATTATTGAGGCATATGGAATGGTGTTTGCATAATAATTATTTTGCATTTGAAAAACAATGGTGGAGACAACTGAGGGGTGTTGCGATGGGAGCCTGCTTCTCCCCCAGCTGGTGGGAGGAGCGGGTTCTCAACGTGACACACCAGGTGTGGGTGAAAGAGAAGATCATCAATACCTCCGCTATATAGACGACATCTTTATAGTTTGGCAGGGAGATGCACAAGAAGCATCCGCTTTTATTGAGGACATTAATAACAACTCCCTCAATTTGAAATTTACATCACCCATGAATCCCAAGCAGATTGAGTTTCTTGACGTCAGAATTTATATTGACGAATCAAATAGAGAACAGACTACTCTACACAGAAAGCCCACAGCAGGTAACACCACCCTGCACGCCTCGAGTCTTCACCCAAAACATACCATCCATAGCATTCCTTTAGGTGAGATCCTACGACTCAAAAGAATATGCAGCTCCACCAATGACTTTGATAGCTGTTTTAAAGACTTGCGTGCTAGATTAAAATATCGAGGCTACTCGGATACAATGTTTGATCAAGCTTTGAAGAAAGCCAATCTTAGAACAAGGGCTAGTCTTTTCCCGACTGATACTTCTAACAGAGATGTGATTACACCCACTCCTGAAATCGATGACCCACAAAATGATTGTCCTAGGTTCATAACGGCCTTCAGTGACCAAGAAGCCAAGATCAGACAGATCATAAATAAGAACTGGTCTATTATTCTAACAGACAACGTATTAGGGCACATGCTTCCTAATAAACCGGTAGTTACTTTTCGCAGAGCTTGCAGCATGGGAGCTGTCTTAAACATCAGTAGTCCAGAATTAAATCAGAAGGCGAACTGGCTTCAACCTGCAGCCGGATTTCGCAAATGCTCCAGCGGTCGAGCCTGCAAGTTTGGCATAAACAAAACTCACTACCGTACCCCCTTTAACAGTACTGAAATTCCTATCAGGGACAATTACACCTGCAAAATGGAGTTTGCTGTTTACGTCCTGACGTGCACCTGTGGCCTTAATTATATAGGCAGTACTAAACAACAGGTGCACGTCAGGATTTTACAGCATCTCCGGGCGATCCTACACAGTGATCCTGCCTATCCTGTGGCCCGCCACTTTCAAAACAAACACAACAAAGATATAAACTGTCTTACCTATTATGCAGTGGCTGCGGTACCGAAATCTTTAAGGGGTGGTAACAGAGAATTGAAATTGAGACAATTGGAGTCCAATATGATCCTCGAATACGACAGCAAATGGCCGAATGGTCTTAATAATACCGAGGACCTCCACAATTTTCTGTGATCTATAGTGTATGATCTATTTTATTCGGACTCCATTTATCCTTGTATTTATATCTTAAATTTCAAGCATGTACCCACAACCATCAGGTAGTCAGGTTCCCTGTTGCCTGATGGGACTTTATTGTCAAGACTGTTCTCATGATGATCATTGCTGATACCGTTATATTATATTGTATTATATTGACTAGTCAGGTTCCCTGTTAGTCATTATATTATTTCCAACAACGTCACAAATTTTCTCTAGTGTATATAGTTGCATATGTATATATATCCATTACCTTTTTTATATATATACTAGCAGCCCGTCCTGACGTTGTCCGGGTATGAATTGCTGCCGGCCAGTAGTATATTGGTATGATTGATTTTGTTTTGATATCATTTCTTATCTGTGACAGGCCTGTGAAACGCTCCGATTCACAGTGCACTGCTGATGCACTTAAGAGTGCACGTTCAGTAGTGTGTGAACTTGAGTTTCCCTACTTTATTTTTCCTTGCAATATTATATAGCGCGAACTCGACAACATGGCATGAGCACAATGTACATTACAGAAGAACACATTCATTTGTGGTAGGCATGGGGAGACAAAGCGATTTGCCTGGAATCACAGGATGTTGAGCTGATGCCGAGATTCAAACGTAGCTCCCCAGCTCTAAAGTTCGCAATTCTAGAACTTGTGGCGGGAGGGGTGTCTCAAAGTCTCAGGGACAGTGCTTGAGTGGATAAGAAACTTTTTAAGTGACAGGAGGCAAGTGGTGACCCTGGGGGAATTCTGTTCCAGTGAAAAAGCGCTGTTGACGGGAGTCCCGCAGGGTTCGAGCCTGAGCCCGACCCTGTTTAATGTTTATACCGCACCCCTGATAAAATTGATTTCGTCATTTGGCATAGATGCCATAGCCTATGCCGATGACACACAACTTATCCTGGTAATGGATAAGGATAACCAAGCCTGGGAGGAAAATCTCAAAGGTTGCCTAACGGCCACCTTCGAATGGATGCGTCTAAACCATCTGAAATGCAACACAGGCAAAACAGAGATCATGCCTATAGGCCCAAATAATGAGTTCATCCCTCGATTATGGTGGCCAGAAAAAGCTGAAATACCACCTCATATAACCAACGTGGCCCGCAATCTGGGGGTGCATTTTGACTCTGACCTGTCTTTTAGACAACAAGCGGCTAGAGTGGCAGGCATGTGCTTTGGGGTAATAAAGGGACTGAGAAAGTTCTTTGATCTTTTGCCCTTTGAAGCAAGGAAAACAGTTACGGTTGCACTAGTAACATCACGCATCGATTACTGTAATAGCCTCTACGCTGGCACAAATAAAGCTGTCACACACAAACTTCAGATGGTGCAACATGCAGCTGCGAGGTTGGTTTTAAAGTGGCCGAAAAGATCATCTGCAACCAAAGCCCTTAAGGCATTACACTGGCTGCCTATTATAAAAAGGGTCTTGTTTAAAGTACTCTTAATTACTTTTAGAGCTGTCTACAACTCAGGCCCATCCTACCTGAGGAAAAAATTCAGCAGATACTGCCCAACCAGAGCACTGCGTTCTTCAACGGCCAACCTGCTTACTGTCCCAAGTTTCAGACTTAAAACTCGAGGGGGTAAATCCCTGGCGGTTCTGGGAGCAAAAGCCTGGAATACTCTTCCCCCCCAGTTGAGATCACTGGATAAAGAAATAGATTTCCGTAAACACCTAAAAACCTGGATCTTTAATCTACAAGACACGACTGTCCAAAGCCTAGTGTAATTCGGGTCTCGGCCAAGTAAGCATAGGAACTACCTAACATCTGGTGGTCCTTTCTGGGCGCCTAGATGCTCCTTGGAGCGATTGTCGCGCGTTATAAATTGGTATTTAATAATAATAATAATAATAATAAAGTGTATGTCGGTGCTGGCCATCAATGAGAGAGACCTGTGCATTTTTCAAATCGGTGGTGAAAAAATATGAGTATGTTGCTGGAGATGTGGGCCGCCGTGTCACCAATGTACTTACCGGGGGAGGGTAAACACCCATTATTCCGCAACTTTCTTTCCGCATACCATCACTCCTCATACTTTCATTAGGAAAGTACCATGACTCCGCAATGCCATGTCGGGTGTTTGGGTATTTTAAGGGTTCAGATATAGTTTTGGGTTATGGGGTACAGGGGTAGTTTTAGGGTTTGGGGATAGGTATGGGTTTTGGGGTACAGGGGTATTTTTAGGGTTCAGGGCTAGGTTTGGGTTTTGGGGTATAGGGGTATTTTTAGGGTTCAGGGGTAGGTTTAGGTTTTGGGGTACAGGGATATTTTAAGGGTTCAGGGCTAGGCTTGGGTTTTGGGGTACAGGGGTATTTTAGGATTCAGGGGTAGGTTTGGGTTTTGGGGTACAGGGGTATTTTTAGGGTTCAGGGCTAGGTTTGGGTTTTGGGGTACAGGGGTATTTTTAGGGTTATGGGGTAGGTTTGGGTTTTGAGGTACAGGGGTATTTATAGGGTTCAGGGCTAGGTTTGGGTTTTGGGGTACAGGGGTATTTTTAGGGTTTTATTGATAGGTTTTGGTTTTGGGGTACAGGGTATATTTATAGGGTTAAGATGGGTTAGTGTTTAAGGGTGTTGGGGTATTTTAAGGAGTAAGGGTGAGTTATGATTATGGGGTGCAGGGGTATTTAAAGGGAGCAGGGTGGACACATGGAGCTGGAATGTACAGAACCTGGGAAGAAAAAACAATGAAATATTGGGCACAACACTCGCTTTTTTTTCCGTAATCCCGCGCCCTGCACACGCCCACGCCCCAGCACATGCCCACAGCACACGATATGAGACATGGCATGAAGGGCGGAACGTGCCACACGCCCCCAGCGTTTGTCACGCCCCCACCACACGCCCACAGCACAACGCAAACACGCCCACAAGGGACTACTTTGCTGGCACGGTTCTTTTACCTTTAAAATGTATATGGTGGGCGTCTGCATAGCCTATGTCCTTCTGCTGCAACTGCCCTTTCCAACGCTGTATTGGGTGTTGTGATTGGTGCTGTGGTTCCTGAGATTACCCGCCTCAAAGGTTTGGGCTCTCTCTTTATTATATTAGTATGGATATATATATATATATATTTTTTTAACAATGTTTGGATATAATTGTTTTGCACATTAGGGGCCAGATGTAGGTAATTCTATTTTACCGATTCATAAATACCGAATTTTACCGATTCGGTATTTATGAATCGGTAAAATAGAAGGAGGGAGATTTAGGTAAAATCGGTAATTGAATTACCGATTCTGTAAAAATCGGTATTTACCGAATCGGTAAATACCGATTCGTTATTGCCCATTGATTCCTATGGGCCTTGAAGCCCATAGGAATCAATGGGCAATACCGAATCGGTATTTACGGATTCGGTAAATACCGAATCCAGCAAGGGTGCAGGGGTGTCACTTTGACACCCTCTAGCACCCCGAATACAGGCATGTGTGCCATGTGGCACATGGCATAGGTGTGCATGCACACATGTGCATGCACACCTGGATTCGGTATTTTACCACCCAATTGGATTGGGTGGTAAAATACCGAATCTGAAAGGCCTTTGGGACTCAGAAGAGTCCCACCTACATCTAGAAGTTACCGAATCGGTAAAAATACCGATTCGGTATTTTACATTTCGGTAAATTTACCGAATCGCTAAAATTGGCCCCCTACATCCCAAAAACCCATTTACCGGTCGGTAACGGCCGAAATCGGCCGTTACCGGCCGGTAAAAGGCCACCTACATCTGGCCCTTTGTATTTTATTCACTTTTAACATGATACATTTTTTAACTAATTTTTGTAATGTTTTAAACCTAATTTTAACTAACAAAATGAGGCTTTGACCCAATTGTTAAAAAAAATAATTAGGCATTACAATTACAGGTTGATCTTATCATGCACGCTAGCACTTTAGCCCGTTTTGCACTAGTAACATAGCTTCTTGCACTTTAGACATAGACTAGGTGTCACTATTGGTAGCACTATAAGTCCCTTTATTATGCCCGACCACTATTTGATAATGCGGATACAATGTAGGAACATCCTTTTGTGCTTTGTATAATAACTTAACGCCGGGTCATTTGGATCAGAAAAATAAGGATTTATCCTGTTATTTTTTCAACAGTCATGATTTAATCAAACTGCGTGTCTTTTTCCAAAATGTTAACATTTATGCAGTTTTCATACAATGTTACTATCGGCGTATTTTGCACATTGAATAGTATATTCTTTATTTCTATTATCACATGACTAGTTTTGAGGTGGAGCATATGAGGATCACTAGCATTATAAAATGTAAAAAGTTACACCAGGTCCTTTGCATGTGAACAAGGGCTGTTTCAGCCCGAAACGCGTCTTGCCCTTCAACCCGGCTGAGAAATGCAATAAAGAGAACCTGTAATTATCCTGGTGGTCCGTCTCCTATGTTCTTTGCCATTCCTAGTTTGGGTTCGGAGGTAGTGTTTGGAGTTTGTGTTCATATATATATATATATATATATATATATATATATATATATATATATATATATATATATATATATATATATATATATATATACCAGAACACAAACTCGGTCCTTGTTAAGGGGGCCCCCAAACCTGTCAGGGCAGCCTCAGCACTGCAGGATCGGAGAATCCAGTCATCAAAGAAACATGCTGATGCTCGATCTCTGGCCTACAAGACTACAGAACTACTGAGTAGTCTGCCTTCTAAAGCATGTGGTCACTTTACTCCATAAATGCTGCTCACCTGTGATTAAGGCTAATGCGAGAGCCGAAACGCATCAGGATAAAGCATGTTGCTATGAGTGTTAAATAAATATACCAAGGTGTATGGTGAATCACTGGGTGTATAAGTGCCTGTACGGATGATTCAGTGGGTGCATGACTGACTGTATAAGTGAGTAATTAGGTGTCCCTGTGAATGTATGGGTGAGTGACTAGGTTGTGCGAATGTGTGTATCAGTTTGTCAGTTTGCGACTAAGTGGCTGTACCGGTTAGTGAGTGGGTACATGAGTGGCTACATGGGTGATTGATTAGTTGTCTGAGTACCTGTATGAGTGTCTGTAAGGGTGGATGAGGAGTTGTGTGACTGCCTGCATGGATAAGTGAGTCGGTGTGTCAGTGGCTGTACATATATCAGCGCCCAATCTCTGTAGAACAAGCTCTTTTATTCAATATTAAAAAGCGTCAGCAACAAACGGCAGCAACATGCTTTATTCTGATTGGGTATATATATATATATATTTCCACCGACAGTCTCCCTTCTTAAAAGATAGACAAGGGGGCACGCCGGATTCAAGACAAAGTTCTTTATTTTTCAAGGATCGGCATGACGCGTTTCAGCATAGGCTTTCCTCAGATGCACTTCCTTGTTCATTGCTACTGCTACTGCGGTCCAAAGTAAAAAGTTTTCTGGCATCTAAAGTAGATTTGTTTGCACACCTGTGTTCCAATATATATATATATATATATATATATATATAAATGCCAAACAAACTCGAACCACCGCCCCCCAACATCCACCATACAGCGGTACACCGCTGGAGGAAGGAACGAGAGCCAACCCAAAATTCGCAGGTGAAAGTTGTTTTATTCCGTTTTGTAGCGACCTGCCAGCATAACGTTTCGGCCTACCCAGAGGCCTTGATCACATGACGTTATTGAACGAGCAGTCCATTTTTAAAGTGCACAGTGCAATGAGAGCAGTTACATGATTGGTTAACAAAACAAGGCAGCTGTCGAAATAGACGACATACTGACCGACGGATTTTCAACTTCAATGTTGCAACACATATCATGTAATTAATTCATGACGTTATATACATGACAATACATACAAATTGATTAGCCTCTTCATACCTATCTACAAAAAGTATAAAATGTCAATAAATAAATTCATAACATCAGTGGTATACCGAGGTATTGAATAGATTGATCAAGAAGCATGGCACACAATCACACACACACACACACACACAATATATATATGTTACCATCAATGATATCTCATAAATAAATTCTAAACATATGTTTTGTAAATAAAAATGTAAACTACATATACAAACAGATACAGACACACAAAATAATGATAAAACATTATGCATTAAACAGTATCTACAAACATCTAACCCTGACTACCCTCTAAAACTGTAATATAGCTTAAAAATCCGAAAAAATACTTTAACTTAAAACCTTTAAAAAATACACTAATTCTAAAAACTAGTCCTGAACTAATACTAATATAAACATATTCAAAACTTCACAACATTTTAAAACTAATCCTGCACCCTCATCCACAACAATAAACATTTAACAACCTGATTAACTTAAAAAAAATCTTAAATAGAGTCTATCTGGCTGTTGTTAAAATTTATGTCGTTGGTTTCTTTGAAGTCATTTACTTGTGATTAATTGAGGTGGCTGTGATGTTGGAGCTCTTGTTCTTTGTGCCTGATGTTTGAGTCCCTTTGCTTGCAGTTGCATGTAAGTGGAGGCTATACGCCTCTGGCCTTTGTTTCTAGCCTGGCATGGCTTGCTTGCCTGAGGATTCAGCTTGTCTTTTCATTGAGTTTTGTAGGGCAGATTGGGCTAAAAATTTAAAATATGACTACAATTGTAAATAATAAAGTAATTGGGTTCTTCAATAAATATATTTTTAGAATTGTCAATCCTAAAATTAAAAATCAATATATTTTAGTAAGTTTAGTACCGAAATCATTGTGCTGCATTTTCAGCTTTGCTATGCTAGTGATACAGATCTGGTCCACATGCAATAAACCCAACACAATATACCACAGTCTACTGACAAGCTGGTCAGTTTCTATATTATAGTAGTAGACATGCTAACCCTGTCATGGTATTGTAAACATGCACAAACAAACGTACTCTGGGCAACAAGGTAATGCATAGGCCTAATCAATGTAGGCTAATTAGGCGTTGATAATGGCTCATTTCCTCTCACCACTATGGTTTATTAACCCCTTCGACGCTCATGACGAGCTGGGCTCGTCATGAGGTAGCCTCCTCGCACGCTCATGACGAGCCCAGCTCGTCATGTAAAGTGCACTTTACAGATTCCCAGCGTACGGGCGGAATTCCGCCCGCACGCATGCGGTTAAAGACTGGACCTGTTTTGGGAATAGAGTCTTATTTCAAAGATCACCTTGAACTTTTATCACTGCCTCAACTACAATCTGGCACTATCCATATCAATTTGTCATTATTCTTCTAAAGTAATAATGATAAAGATACTGTAACCCATTATATACTGGTGTATACATTTAATTCATTGCTCTCTGCTATTCAGGAAGTACAGTGTTCTCTGGGCCCATGATTCATCTTCTACAGAACTATCATTCCTCCTGGACCTATAGCTGCCTCTCAGCGGGAATGCTTACTTCTATGAAATATGGGAGCACTGTAAAATTAATTATCTTTAATTTAGTTCCCTTCAACTTGGGAAATCACTGGCATCTTTTTTTTTCTCCGGAGTTTTATATAGCGTGAACTTGACCGAAGGTATCAGAGCGCTTTACATGAGCACCAGTTGCGTTACATAAGAACATGTTCAATTTTTGTTGCTGTTAGGCACGGGTAGATTAAGTGGTTTGCCCAGAATCACAGGATGTTCAGTGTCATTGCCGAGACTCCAACCCGGTTCCCCAGATTTGAGGTCAACTGCCCTAGCCGGTAAGCTACATCCTCTCCCTTTTCCATTTTGAAACCTACTCTAATTGATCAGCATTTCTCTGATTGTAATTTGTACTAAATACTTCCTTTGCTATTTATGATATACATTATATTTAGTTTGTAAAACAATGTTTTGTTGTTTTCTGATGTATGCAATAAAATATGATTGAAGAATGTTTGATCACTGTCTGATATTTTGCACTTGTTTGTGCAGGTTCTACTTTAAATAGTCATTTTAAGGCTTTTAACTTGACCCTGCCTTTGAATTGATGCATGATCCTCAGCAGGGTACATCTAAACCACCAAACAACATATCCACAAAGAGGTATTTTTGCATTTGGGATTCATCATCCCAAATGCAAAATTCGCAAATTCTAAAATCGCTAAATTGCGAAGAATTGCATTTAAGGAATCTCTAATTGAGATTCCTTAAATGCAATTCATGAACCATTTTAGAATTGCGAAATCGCAATTTTTGGCCGCTATTCACCGCGAAGTCTGACTTCGTGGTAAATAGCGAAAACTTAGAAAAATGCACTAAGTTGTCTAAGTTGGATGTTACACACACACATGTCCTTTGGACATGTGTGTGCGCAACACCAGTGTAAATCACCATTTCACCTTTTCACCATTTCACCTTTGGACACCCTGGCACCCTTGAAACGCTTCCCATAGGAATGAATGGGAAGTCATTCCTTATTTGCGATTAGCAATTAGCGAATCGCAAATAAGGAAGATGTAGAAATCGCTATAAATTTTGCGATTTCTACATGCATCCATTTTGCGAGTCTTTAATAGCGATTCCTTAATAATCGCTATTAAGGACTCGCAAAAGAGGAGCATGATGAATCTCGGGGCTAGATCCTATAATTTATACACTATTGTGGCAAATAAGGAATCACAGATATCATTCAATATGATAGAAAATGTGAGCCTGAGTCTGCCAACAATGTAAAATCTACTTAAAAATCCCAGAATCCTGCACCATCAGTGGCATCCCATTATTGTGTTTGGCTAATCAACATCTCTTTCAGTTTAGAAGGAGACATTGTCTGAAGTTTGTGCTATTTTCTCTTTCCTACTTCTACCTTCTTCACGAAAAACGTTTGCAAAATGTCCTTGACCAAAGCAGGACACCCCTACATATTAACCGCATGCGTGCGGGCGGAATTCCGCCCGCACGCTGAGAATTTGTAAAGTGCACTTTACATGACGAGCTGGGCTCGTCATGAGCGTGCGAGGAGGCTACCTCATGACGAGCCCAGCTCGTCATGAGCGTCAAAGGGGTTAAGAGCATGGGAGTTGCTGTCACATTGGCAGCAGCTGAACATAGAGTAATTTCTATTGGACTTGTTGAAAGGAATTGTGTTGTGTTTGACACCAACATTGGACATCTTGATTTCTTTTTTTCTTGTTTGTTGTCATTGGCCTCCTTGACTCATTGCATTAGTTGTTCTATTGCTGTGGCAGACTGAATTACATCTTCCAATGAGGGATCCCCCAATACCCAAAGGTGTTCTGTAGTCCACTTTTTGTTGATATTTTTGTTGATATTAACCCCTCCTGTGCTCATGACGAGCTCAGCTCAGCCCCGGAGCGCCGTGGCTCATGACGAGCTGGCCTCGTCATGAGCACCGGGGCGCTGTTTCCCCAGCACAGCGGGGGAAACAGCCCCGCAGCGAAGGGGTTAACCATCAGCTGGTCTGTGTCAGTTGTGTTTCCAAAACTGCATATCTTGGTTAAACTCCTCAAAGCAGTTAGAAAATCATCAAAACTCTTGCTTCCTTTTTGTTGATGTGTAGAAATTGTGTTTCACTAAGGTGTTGCTGCCTCCAGGTTTAAAACATTCTTCCAACCTCAGGATAGCTTCCTCACAGTCATTGTAATCAACTTGTCCCCTTGGTGTGTCAACATTGCATTGGAAACACTTCTTGCTAATCTGATCCCAGTAAATGTAATATAATGCTTTTACTGTACTCTCCAGTGGCATTTTATCAACATATATGGCTATCAAATAGATTAAGAATGTGTCCTTGCATTTTTTTCCATTCTATTGGAGACTCCCCTTTGTTATGTAGGAATTGTCGAGATGGATCAAACTGAACGTTGGAAGATTGTGGTAAAGAAACTGTAATATTTGTGTAAAAACATCTCCACAAGTCAGATGCCAGTGGTTGACCAGCAGGATGACACATGGTGGACAAGAAGAATATAATTATAGTAAAATGTTTATTTGTTCATATTTCTTGTAGTCTACTGAGGACCCTCCTTTGAGGATCCCCCTTCTTGTTGCTGTATGACCACCTGACTTGTACTTATTTCTTGGCTTGTCATCTTCCTTCTTGGAAAAATCCAGAACTTTGGCATCAGGTTAGCAGCATGCTTTAAAGAGTAGCAGAACAAAACAACTGTCAGGAATGAGCAGGGGATCCGAGGTTCTAGAAGTATCATTGATATTTGTGTTGACCTGTACCCAAAGTAACACAACCCAGTGCAATGTGCTGCCTTCTGTTACTTTGTGTCAAGGCGTGTTCCATGTGTGGTGCATGGATGATCCCATGAAACCATGTGATGCAAATCACTACCTACAAAGATTTTTGGACAGGGATTTGAGCCAAAATCCTGCATCCCCTTGAGGCGTGTGTCTAATGAGGAGAAATGTTTTCAGTTCTCCTTGTTTTTCTTTCTTTGCATCATACATGCCAACATTTCGAAACAAGAAAGAGGCAGGCAGTAAAAAAAAAAATAGGGGAATATATTTTCTCCATTGATTAACATTGAAACTGAAGCAATGTTCGGCAGGAGACTGCTAAAATAAAGGCAATTTTGGCCTTATAATTCGCAAGTTTCCCATATGAATGGGTTCTGTTAGCATGTAGTTGCGTGTATGCTGCACACTGCAGCACACATACAAGGGAAATGCCTGAAAGTATAGCTTTTGTACAGGAAGGGACTCCTTCCTATACACTAACTATGCTTAACACAACACAGATATCCTTTTCACCCAATGCAAAGCATCAACTTTACTTGCAGTACTGTGTTGTGTGATTTCTTTGAAATTTTGGCCCTAAGTGCAGAGTATTATGACTTGCTTCCACACCAAACAGTATGTTTGAGGATCATGTATCATAAATGCAGAACCACCCGATTCCGGCGGGAGTCTCCCTATTTTTTAAAGTCAAAAATTGTTTTCTTTTAGCTGTCTTCTACCTGAAATTGTCTTTGCTTCAAAGGAAGTCAATGGGAAAAATACTTTCCCAGTTTTTTTTTTTTTACATTATCTACCACTATCCTGATTGAAAAATCGGCCAAGTATCCATGCATTGAGAAAATAACTGCCAGTTTCTGGTTTCCTTTAAACCTTTAAATCATTTTGCTGCAACTTTAAGTGTAGAACCATAACCACCTCATAGACAACCAGCAGCCAAAGAAGTGTGGTCTCTGTTCCACCAGATATGTCTGAGCACACTGTCACCACATCCAGCATCAGAAGTGTGGGACCTACCATGAGCAGTCACATAGTAATAAAAGATTGACAGGCTTAGACTAATATGCTGATGCACAGCCCCACATATTCATGGGTTAGCTCAAAGTTGCAGCCATCTTGGAAGGGTGTTTAAAAGATCAATGCAATAGGACAAAGATTGGGAACTTAACAGCTCTTTCAATTCTATAACTAAATGTGAATCACCCTTATCTAGGGCAAAATGGAATTAGGAAGAAGGTGAAACTTCCAACAAAAATGCACTGAAACTATCATTGGGAAACTAAATACCCAGACCCATTATTTGTCAACCAGTTGAATACACTTACTAAGGAAGTATGCAGTTTGGGATCGAACACGTATCATTGTACAACATCCACATGCTGTTTTAGAACATGTTAATAACAGGATCGCCACACTTCACAATCATAAAATCATGCAAACATTTTGAGGCAACACCAAGCCATAGTTAATAAGGTTAGCTTTGAGGGGATGAGAGTGCCAAGGACCACAGAAGAAGGAGAATGAGGGATGGTGACCGAAAGGTAGTTGGGTAGTAGGTCGCGGAAACATAGGGAAGGAACGGAGGGATGGTATAAAATTTCCACAAGAAGACAGCTGGTGGAGGATTGTAATGAGTGGAGAAGAAGGTATGGTCAAGGGACTTGCATACCCAGATTTCACCTACAAGTGAACCTATAACTTAGAAATCCGTTACCTGACACTATCCCCAAGAAGCAATTAGGCAATATTGGGCCAGATTCACAAAGGGCATCCGCACTTGTGGTGGAGTCTCCGCTCTGGCGGAATCTCCGCAATGAAGAGGTGTGGCCCTGTGGCTAGGGCGGCTAACTCCGGAATCTGAGGGTCACGGTTCGATCCCCGGCACCCGAGGCAGATTATCCCAGCACCATGTGAGTCTGGGCAATAGCTTGCTTAATCTTCTCGACGGCCCCCACCTCCAGCGCCTAGAGACCCTTGCGGGTGATTGTGCGCTTTACAAATGTGGATTTATTTATTATTATATAATGAGATTCTCATCAGTCAATGCTGACAAATTTCACTCCATGGTCATCATGGCAAAGTGGGATGTGAGACTGCATTTAAATGAGTTTCCTGAAGAAATTAAAGTGGCACTGGTGAAGAACATAACAAAGAAATCGTTTAGGCCTGGTTCACAAAGTCTCCGAACACCGGGCGGAATCTTGCAAAGACTCCCCAACGATGGCGGGACCACCGTCACGAGTGCGGAGGCCGATTGCTTTATTAATATGTTTGTCACCAGTGCTACTTTAATTTCATCAGGGGACTCCTCAAACTGCAATCTCACACTCTACTTTGCCATGACGGACAAGGAGTACAGCACACACCTGGAACCGGATCATCAGGAAGCAAAGAAGAAGCTCCCAAGAAGGCAGATTACCTGTACTGCAGAGGACAAGGTGCCAGGTGTGGCCAAGACTAGTACCATTCATCATAACACATACAGGCTCTCCACATTGTACCACCCACCGGCTGGAGCAAGAGCCTGCATGGACCTCACTTTTTTCTGCTTGCTCCCCGGATTTTTAAGTGCCTTCTCCCCTCTTTTCCCTCATTTTCACTGCTTTCACCTTGCTTTTTCTCCAATTTTTTGAGTGCCTTCTCCTTGCTTGTCTCTCATTTTCACTGCTTTTTCCTGGCTTTTTCCTCGTTTTTAGGTCGAAGCACGACCTGCATTCAATGCGAAGCATTGATTGCAGTGCTTTGACAACTAATGCTGCCCGTATTTGGGAATGTGGACACGGCTCAGACGCGCGCTTTTGCAGTCTCAGTTTTGACCGCGGGAGCGCGCGTCTGAGCCGCGCTTGCGCAGATGAACTCCGGTGCACACACACAGACACAGCCAGCCCCCACCCCTCTACATGCACGCACACACACAGACACGCACGCATACACACGACGCCACTGCCCCCCCCCCCCCCGGTGGTTGGGTGACACGGGCAGCTGCCCTCTGCCAGGCTCACAATGAGCGAGAGGGAGGGGCTTTGCTTAGCCTTACCGGGGCTCTTCAAATTGTAGCGGGCTTCCATGGCTCCGGCTGCTGCTCTCACGGATGCTCGTGGTGTGCCGGGTTCATGTCGGTGTTCCGCCGTACCAGCTTTAGCCCTGACGTGGCACCAAGTTCGTGGCCCTGCCCCGGTGCTCACACTAACGCTGCAAGCTGCGGCGCCCGCGGAGGTGACGTCAGATCCGGCCGCTGACTGTGTCCTTCAGTGCAGCGCCGACATAGAAAAGGGACTGGTGCGGCGGAGAAAGTGCAAGCGAAACTGCAGTGGTGTCCTATAGCTTCAGTGGATGTGTCCAGCTGCACATCCACCACGTTGGATGTCTTGCGGTTGCTGTACGTGCCCAGCATGGGCTTCTGCATTTTGGTTGCGCACGGCTGGAGGAGGCTGTCCAGCAACAGGTGCGTATTCTTTGACACTTTGAAAGAAAGAAATGACCTTTTGAGTTTGGACTGTTACGTGGCACATTGGTACCGGTACAGAGCCTTATTTAGCCCTGAAGAGTCCCCTCCAGGAAGGCCTATCCGTGATGACGTGAGGGGCGAGGGCGGGGGAGTCGGGGCCGTGCTCATTCATCATGTTGATTTCGTGTCACTTTAAGTGCTGGTCTCTTCCAGTCTGTACTTGTTCAGTGTACAGCACGCGCGGCCGAGGGAACACTCATTTCCTTTCGTTAATGGGAGGATGAGCATATCCGATGCCTTCTGCCCTTTACCATCACTGCAGCTTGCCAAGGTATTAACTTGTATTTTACAAGGCTCAGGAAGGCAGCCGGATCTCAGGAGGGAAAGGTGCCTGGGAACGGAGTCCAGCTGGCTACAGACTCGATTTTTTTAAATACCTTAACACGGCCAATCCCAGTCCTAAAGCGCGTCATTAAACCATTGAGTTATTCAAACGCACCTTGGCCTTTCGCTGTTTACTTTATTTTGTGTAAGTAACCGTGCTCCAGCCAGCTGGAATGCGTGCTGTAAATCTAAGCCAGCGGCCGAGTCCACAGACATCTGCAGCGCCGAATTAAATCAGCAGGGTGCTTCTCTGCGCTCCAGAGCGCGCGTTTCCCTGATTTATTGCCCTGGCAGAGGCACCGCGTCCACAGCCTGCTCCCGGGAGCCAGCAAGCCCGAGCCTTGTCAATGAGTTGCATTTCTTAATGAACGTATATAAACACATAGTCCATTGCGCAATTGGTCGTTCACTGCTCATTTGGCACTGTAATGCCACCGCTAATTAGACCTTCATGCACTTTTAACAAAATAATTAGCCTCGTCTGTTTAGTATCCGAAATGCGGAGCGCTTTTGATTTAACTTCGGTTGACATAATGTGGGAGATTAACGAAAGCGCACCGGCCATTCAGATGCTAAGCATGGCCTGCAGAGCAGCGTGTCTCTGCGCTTATCCTGCAGTGCTTGAAAAAGGGCGTAATCCGGCAGCGCCGCCATCTTCTTCAGTTTACACGCTGCCCAGGTGAAGACGATCTTTATGTAAATGCGCATGTCCTGGTGGTCTCTGTCCAGAGCACGTAATTGATCCTGAGAAGTACCGGCGGTACTCTCCATTAAATGTACTGCAGCCGTGCTAAAAAGTGCAGGTACCCCCCCCTTTTCAAATGAAAGAAGTGCCCGGGCAGGGCACAAGTCTATAAAAAGAAGTGGGGGGGCTGACCAAGTAAGACCATATGCAGATGACCTCATGACGTCACGACGTAGCGCTACAAAATAAATAAAATAGTGCTATTTAAATTATTTTTGTAAATACTGGGACAGACTAACCCATCTGACAGTCTTGCAGCGTCTGCATTTATATACAGGGACAGAACAAAGGCAAAAGCATGACTCTCTTAAGTACCTGTGAAGAGAAGAAGAGAAGGCAAGCTGTGTGCCTTTGTTCCCTCTGTGGCATTTACATTTAAATTTAAGGTTCCAGGCCGCCCCCAGTCATCATATACAAACAAAAGGAGGCCTGATGGCCCCTTAACGTCGGCCCAGCTGGAGGTGAAAAAAGGCTCCCTCACTGTCTGCACATTGCTGTTAGGAATGGAAAGCTGGCAACGTGCAGGGGCTGCTGAACGTGTCCCGGTGTCTGAAAATTACACCAGGACAAGTTCAGCATATTTCTGTGGGCCCTACTTCTTTGGCGGGGGGGACGGCGTCCCACCCTGTGAAAAAAAGTGGGGGGACCCCGTGTGTACCCCCAAATCGAGCGCTGGTACCGGATAGTCCCTGCCCATTTAAACACTGGTGTAGAGTAGATGGTAACCGTAAGAACATTGTGCTTGACGGTATCAGTTCAAGCTCGCCTCCTGTGAGGACGTGTAAGTGACGAGTATTGCGTTGTCTGTGAACAGAACATTGCTTATGGACACGAGCAGGGTCGCCTAGTCGAAACACACTGGCGGCCCGCTCTCTTTCCGGCAGAGTTTCGATTAATAAAAGTGGTGCCTATTAACTCTCGTGTGCATCTTGTCGTTTTGTTTAAACCGTTGTTGAATTTATTAGGCAACAGCTTTGCTGCCGGTCTCCCAACGTCTCTGTATTGAAACAGTCACAAGTTCTATTTTTTATTTTTAGGTCTTGGCTAAGCGCGCGGAAGCGCGTTCTCGCCGAGAACCTATTGTCGCCGTGTCTGCTTCCCAGGAGACAATCCTGGCCGCGCGCAGCGCCTTGGAGGCGATTTGAAACTGGCACGCGCCGCGCTCGCCGTGGCTGTCTCCTGGGAAGCGCAAACATACACAGGCACACCTCCCCCTGCACGCATGCGCACACACACACGAGCGCACATACACGCACGCACACAGAGACACTCCCTCCCCCACCCCCCACCCCCCGCCGTCGCACACAGAGACACACACACAGGAGCGCACATACACGCACACATACAGACACCCCCGCCGTCGCACACATACACACACACACACACGCGCGCACACACACCCACGCGCACACACACACACACACACACACACGAGCGCCGCCCAAGGCCCATTTACCGCCAATCCGGTGTTCTGTCGCCTCTGACTGCTCACCAATTCAACGTTTGCTAAATAAGTTATGCAACGCATTGTCATACACAATGCCAATAACTCAAACTTTAATGCTGCGAGACCTATTGCATTGTCAATGCTTGTTTTTATTGACTTCTCCCTGCTTTTGTCTCGTTTTCACTGCTTTCTCCTTGCTTTTCCCACCCATTTTTTGAGTGTGTTCTCTTTCCGAAGGGCCCTGAAGAACTGGCTGTTCAAATTAGCCTCTGGGACCTGCAACGCTGGGTTATCATGTTGGGTGATTAGCTACGTTTTACAAATCCTGATTGATTGATTGATTGATAGGGACTACCAGAATTGCATCCAAAGAAGCCAATGCTGCTCCTCCTAATAAAAAAAGTCTCCAATCTTGGAATAAGTTCAGTCAATACAGCTGGGGCAGGACATCTCAAATCAAGTCTAGGGAAGACCTTATCAAGGAAATAAGAACACTAACAGTAACATGCTACAGAAAGCAGGGATCCTATCAAACAGACACGGCTGAACACAGACTTCAGTTCACTCTCCACTGAAGGAAGAACCCTGCAGACAGATGGACCCATACAAGGAGCACCTCCTACTGCACACTCAAGGGCAATACCAGGCTAGAAAACAAAGTCAAAGGACCAGACAGTCCATATGCAGGCAGAGGTCAATGAGCTGCCATTGCCGCTCAAAGACCAACTAGCTTCTTGGTCAGAGCCAAGAATTTAGAATCATAACCTGTGCAAACAGGACTCAGCTAAGCACAGCCATGGTCCGGAGCAATGTAGACAACCACAAGTCATCAAACCTCAATGTATGTCTGATCATTTCATATTTAACCAACAAATACATTTTGATGTCCACACATACATGCTATCAAGCCTTGTCAATGGGCCTTATGGAATCAGGTTTCATAGCTATCTCAATTACTAAGCCTATTGAGCTTCTTCCTCTAGAGATCTTTAAAAGAAGGACAGTGGGGAGAGGGGATAATGCACTTTTTGCACAAGGAGGATCATCTATGCACTGAGATCACAGTCCAAGTCATTCATAGAGCGGTTCTATCAGAGCCCACCTTCCTGACTTCAGTGAAATGTCACATGTCAACAATGCTGTTCCTTCCTCAATGAGGCCAGCATTATGGGCCATATTTATTGAACTGTAACGCAATGCAGTGCAGCAAGTCACCTTCCACCTTGCTGTGCTGCAGTTCAGGGAAAGTCCAGGAATGCACTGTTACAGTGCATCCTGTCTTTTCCCTGCGCTAGCACACAATTGTGCTACTCAGCACCCTTGTGCCATGGTGCACGGGTGCCTGAGTTTTCATCAGGATTGTTTTTGTGCAGGAAATGTCACCTTCCTGTACACAAACAATCCCCTGAGGCATTTTCTTCTTTCTATGCGTGCTGCAAATGCAGTAATATTCAATCTGGGAATGCATAATAATCCATGGGTGCTGCGTGGAAACATCCACGCACCACCCATGCAATGCCTCCGTGGGGCAGAATAACGCAAACAGCGATTTGCGCTGTATTGCGTTACTCTGGATGTATTAAGCCACTCAGGGCCACGCAAAGGGGCCTGGCATAACTTGATAAAGCGCATCTCGGGGTTGCATGGTGCAAAAGCGATGCAACCCCTTGATAAATATGGCCCTAATTGTGCAACCAGTGGGTGTATGTGCCAGGTGACAAACACGCTTCGCATTTTGCAGAGAACATAAAAACACACTAGCAATAAGAATCAGCAAAACTGTGAAATGTCAAACTTTTCCCCTGGTTCTAACACTTGACCTAGTCCCAACACACAACACACAACTTTTAAATAGCCCCACAACTTCAGCTGTGATAAGTCAACTCTTAGATCACATTTTAAACATCTGGTTGCAACACAGAGCTGACTGTCAGGTAACGAGACTCATGGGCCTAAAGAAAAGTCCCTTCCTTAACACATCCACATTATGCAGCTGTTCCCAGTAGAAGGCAGAGATGCTGAAATCGTTCAGGAGACCCTCCACGTCAGCACACCAAGACGCCCCCAACACCTCCATAGCCGGGTGTGCCTCTCTCCCCTATCCAGTTACTAGTCCAGACCAGGCAGTCTATTTCAACGAATGTTTTATGTGCTTCACAGATTTTGAAAATTGATATGAATATATTTGGCTGGGTCAGCTTCATTGGTCACCTGCTTGCTACTGTCTGAGTTCAGAGGTCCAGGCAACAGAAACACCCAGCATATTGTGCCCTTATAATCTTGTTCAGAGGTCCAGGTACCAGAAATCTAATGCATCTTGTGTGCCTGTGACCCTGTTCAGAGGTCCTGGTTCCAGAAACGTCCGGCATCTTGTGTGCCTATGACCCTGTTGAGAGGTCCAGGCTCCATAGTCGCCCAGCATCTTGTGTGTTTCTGACCATGGTCAGAGGTCCAGGTACCAGAAACACGCAGCATCTTGTGTGCATATGACCCTGGCAGATCTGTGGCTCTAGGGTTGGGGTGTGGCCTTGAAGTTGCATTCTCAGTTCGTGAACTAGGAGACCTGTCTTCTGCTATTTAGACACACAGGGGCTCAATCGGAAAATTAGAGGTCATGTCACAAATCGGTAAGCGTGTCATGAAGGAGCCTAGACCCACCTACTTGATTCAATCCAATGTCGAATCTCTGATGGTTCTTTTTAGCAGCATGAATGCGTAGAGGAAGAAAAGGTCATAAGTCACTGGAAATTCAGTGTAACACAAATGGCTACACAAGAAGCCAAATCGATAACCAATTGAAGGCTAGTCCGTTTTATTACACATTCAAAAATAGTTGGACATTCACAAATCTTAGCATGAGGGTATAGAAGTATAAGGGAAATAAAAGGATGCCGCACTGCCTGAAAAGGTTCACCCAATGGAGCATGAAAAGAACAAGAAGTTCAATTACGATTATGCAGAAGATGAGGAAGCAAAAGTTCAAGACTCTTTGCATCGTGGCTCCTGCTAGATGCAGCATTTAAGTCTAACTATCCCTACACTAATGGGCAGATTTATGAAGGTCTTGCGCCGCCGGTGCGTCACTTTATTTGACGCAACGGCGGCGCAAATATTGTGCCCTATTTACAACGTGACGCATCTAGGAGATGCGTCACGTTGTAAAGCCCTGCGCCATAAGGAGGCGTTCCTGCGCAGGGGGGGGGGCGTTCCTGCGCAGGAACGCCTCCTAAAAGTGGCTGAGTGAAATCTATGAGATTTCACTCAGTCACTTTCAGGACAATGCTGCGTCAAAACCCTGCGCCTGCTTGAAGCAGGCGTAGGTCTTGACGCAGCATTGTGGAGATGGGGCACCCCCGAGCCACCTTTACGGCACAGATGCGTCACGCATCTGTGCCATTTTTGCCCCATGGTGCGCCGCATTGTAAATGCGGCGCACCATGGGTGGCGGAGCAGCGGCGCAGGATGACTGGCGCATCCCTGGGGATGCGCCAGTCATCATAAATCTGCCCCTAAGTCTAGAGAGACATCAATAAATTAAGGCACAAGCAGAGGATGCTAGTGAGGGAAAAGGTGTCAGTGGAGAAAGTCTTCCTAAGGAGTCACTTATTTATTTATTTATTTCTGGTATTTGTAAAGCGCGACACTCATCCCATGGGATATCACGGCGCTGTAGAACAAAAGGAGACTACTGAGGACTGTGCCGGGGAATTAGTTTTTAGGAAAGAGGTGAGTTTTTAATTTTTGGCAGAAGTGAAGGTAGTTTGTGGTTTGTCTGAGATCTACAGGTAACTCATTCCACCTTTTGGCAGCCAAGTATGAGAAGGCGCGTCCGCCTGTCCTTGCCTTGTGAATACGCTTAGATTTGGCCAGGGCTAGGTGATTCGATCTTAGGTTCCTGTTGGGGATATAGAATTCAATTTTTCCTTGGAGGATGGTGGGGCCCGTTTTATGAAGAGCTCTGTGCGCGTGACAGAGTAGTTTGAAAGTGGTTTGCCATACTATGGGTCTGAGGCTTGAAGCCACAAGCAAAAGAGAGAAAGCACATCAGCGTGCAGGTGCTCGCTCTGTCTTGGTCAAGCCGGAATGGGGTGACTGTCGTTCTCTACAAAGCATCATATACACTGTTCTATTCAACGAATTTCCCAGCATGCTTTACTTCTTCTACTACTACTTTTACTAGGGAGAGGTGTGGCACCGCGGCCAGGGCGACTGACGCTGGAATCTGGGGACCACGGTTCGATCCCCGGCTGCGGCGGCAGGTTAGCCCAGCACCATGTGACTCTGGGCAATAGCTCGCTTAATCTTCCCGACGGCCCCCAGCGCCTAGAGACCCTTACGGGTGATTGTGCGCTTTACAAATGTGGACTTTACTTTACTTCTTATAGCTGCACTATGGACTCAGCCACAAACCTTTCCATGACGTCGACTCCCTTCACGGCCTTCTCCTCGCACACGCCCTCTGCAGCAGCTCGACCTTGGTCTTCTCTGTGTCTCCCGTGTGAAAACACCTCCCAAACTAACTGTAACTCCTTCATCCTGCAACCTTGCCTAATGAAACAATACTCCTACTCTTCGCTAGTAAACGTTGTCCGCCTCCAATGCAAACGTGAGACAGAAACACCCTGCGAATTTCACATCAGAGTTTGAACATTACTGTCAGAAATAAAGACACCCCTAGTGTATTACAAATCGAGGCCTATGAATCAAGCTAAGTTAATAAATCCACCATACAATGTAAGCTGGAAGATACATCAGCCGACTATATTAATCTACATCTTTGCATTTAAGTCATTAACTACGAAAGCATTTGTCGTCATTAACACATCATTGAATCCCATTTGCTAATGAGACAAATAGCACTGGTTACACTGGTAATAAGCACTAATCATCGAGCCGTGCATTGGGTTACATTAACTTTCACAGTTGCATTTTAACTAACTCACATTTTCATCTAACATCTGATTCTCTCGAATAATACGTGTGTGCGTTCTACAAACTATTACATTTCACTCCTAACAGGTACCACATATAGGATAAAAATCTTCCACACTATCAGGCACGTCAATCTGTAATCGTAGTATTTACAGCAAATGCATCTTTAATGGGCCATAATAGTCATAAACAGTAGTTTGTGAATTTGTAACATCAACTGGCACACAGTGAGGCATATTATCAAGAAACGGCGTTAAAATGATCGCCACTTTAGCTGCTGAAAACTGTAGCTAAAGCAGCAATAATGGGCTTGATAATAGGCCCTTGAGAACTCCAATAGAAGCCCATGTTCACACCAGAACATGGGCTTCTATTGGAACTGTCAAGGGCATATGCCCAGTGTTCCTACACTGCTCCTCTGGCCCAGTTTGCTTGTCTGCTCTCATTAGTAGCGCTTAGAAACAAGTGAACCAGGTTGCCAGGCGTTAGCAGAACCCGTTTTTTTAATACATAGTAGTTTTGTATAAATATGAGCAGCGATAGATGAATAAGATTGCTACTTCTACTATCAGCTGACATATATAAACATTCAGTGATATACGAGTATTTATTGTACCCTTTATTCTTGTGTGTTATCCTTTCTGAAGCTCCGTTTTTTTTGTTGAAGAAACTGATTGACGTACATGACTCATAAAACCGGATAACGACAGTAGTTAAACATGCTCTGGTATATTTGACTACTGCCGCGAGCAGCACAATCAGAAGAAAAACATCAGATAAGTAAGCGAATGCCTACACTGCCGTTCAGAAACCTTATTCATGGCGTTCGGTCGCCTCCCAGTGGCTAATTTGGTAATAGCAGTATATAGATTTCCTTTCTGTCGCTTTCAGGGAATTCTGGGGGCAGATTTACAAGCCCCTTGCGCCACTTTTGCGTCATTTTTAACATGGGAAGAGTGACACAAAGGTGGCGCAAGGGGCTTGTAAATAAGCCCCCAGGTGTTTATTATTGCCCTGTTTGTCTAAAGGATTTCTGTAGGGTCAAGGACAGGTGGTCCAGCAAATAAATGAGCAGGGAGAGTTGAGCCAGAGCTGGGCCAAGGGACTGGTTTCGCTGTGAGAACCAGTGCACGAGCCCAGCCTTGAAAATATTCAGCATGTCAATCAAGCAACAAGTAGTATATTAAATAGGAAAAACTCTCAAAGTATTTCTTTAACACGCTGACGCGTTGCACCTTAGTACCACACATTATATAACATAATTGAGAGGCATTTATTTAAAGTGTTATTTTTAAAGCGTAATGAGTGATCATGCATACACTATATGAGATCTAGATTATTAGGCAACATTATAGTCAGGAGCACTGGAATTATACAGCAGGGAGTGCCAAATTATGCTGCAGGTTTGACAAAATTAAGTGGCAAAAAAGGCATCTTATGTGGTGTAACGCAGCACATTGTATGATAGCATGACTTCATTATTTTGTCATTTGTACACATGTTAACACTATCTGGGTATAGGTTGCAACTGATTAGATCCAGTTTACTGCAAATATTGCAATAAGTAACAGAAAGATTCCAGTCAAGCTTTTCCTGAGAGCTTCCACTGCATGGCAGCACATGCTGCTGCATTTTTAGTAACCTTTGAACCATTTAAGCGGCACAGTTGCACAAGGTTAGTATTCAAGTGGCACTGATTATACTTTATTAAATCAAGCAAAGCAACTTTTTGCACAGCTCACATCTTGATTTCACATTTTTGTAGGAGTCCTCTAAAGTGGAAACCTAGACCCTTATTATAAGTTAGGCCGAATTGGTAAGTTGTTTACCACAAGTGGTAAATAACATTAGCCTGGACAACACATATATCCTTTTCACCCAATGCAAAGCATCAACTTTACTTGAAGTAGTGTGTTGTGCAATTTCTTCGAAATTTTGGCCCTAAGTGCATAGTATTATGACTTACTTCCACACCAAACAGTATTTTTGAGGATCATGCATCATAAATGCCGAAACGCCCGACTCCGGCTGGAGGCTCCCTATTTTTTAAGTTAAAAATTGTTTTATTTTAGCTGTCTTCTACCTGAAATTGTCCTGCTTCAAAAGAAGTCAATGTGAAAAATACCTTCCCTGATTTGTTTTTTTAGAAAATCTCTTACAATCCTGATTTAAAAATCGGCCATGTACCCATGCATGGAGAAAATAACTGCCAGTTTCTGCACTCCTTTAAACCTTTAAATCATTGTTTTGCAACTCTAAGAGTGGAACCATAACCACTTCATAGACAACCATCAGCCAAAGAAGTCTGGTCTCTGTTCCACCAGATATGTCTGAGCATACTGTCATCACATCCAGCATCAGAAGTGTGGGACCTACCATGAGCACTCACATAGTAGTAAACTATTGATGTAAAAATATCGATTTGCATAAATATTGAGGTAAAAATATCATGGGTCAGAAATATTGACAGAAAAAATGTCATGGTCAAGAATATACATTTTTGGTTTAAAAAAATATTAAAGTGTTAAATATCGATGTAAAAATATAGTTGTTAAAAATATAGTTTTTTTTTACTAATGTTATGTATTTTAGAATATTTGTTTTTTTTAAAATAAACATTGTTTATATATGTATTTATTATTTTTTACATCATAATTGTAGGTTGTTATTATATGTAATGAACATTATAATATGTGTTATCTTTATATGTTTAATATATTTAATGATATATTTTTAAAATATTGTTTATTTATTTTTAAGAATATATATATATGTTTTTAATTGTTGAAATGCTATTAGTTATTTTTGTTTTTCTGCTATCCAATACTTTTCATACTGTTGCTCTCACTGGAGTGGGAATAGTCATTTTTACACCTCTGCTATCCAACACTTTCTCTACTCTTTCACTCACTGGAGTGGGAATAGTAATTTTTACCACTCTGCTCTCCAATACTTTCCCTACTGTTGCACTCACTGGAGTGGGAATAATAATTTTTACCCCTCCGCTATCCAGCACTTTCCCTACTGTTGCACTCACTGGAGTGGGAGTAGTAATTGGTACCCCTCAGCTATCCAATACTTTCCCTACTGTTGCACTCACTGGAGTGGGAATAGTAATTTTTACCCCTCTGCTATCGAATACTTTTCCTACTGTTGCACTCACTGGAGTGGGAATAGTAATATTTACCCCTTCGCTATCCAGCACTTTCCCTACTGTTGCTCTCACTGGAGTGGGAATATTAATTTTTATCCCCTCGCTATCCAATACTTTCCCTACTATTGCACTCACTGGAATAGTAATTTTTAACCCTCTGCTCTCCAATACTTTCCCTACTGTTGCACTCACTGGAGTGGGAATAGTAATTTTTACCCCTCCGCTATCCAGCACTTTCCCTACTGTTGCACTCACTGGAGTGGGAGTAGTAATTGGTACCCCTCAGCTATCCAATACTTTCCCTACTGTTGCACTCACTGGAGTGGGAATAGTCATTTTTACCCCTCTGCTATCGAATACTTTTCCTACTGTTGCACTCACTGGAGTGGGAATAGTAATTTTTACCCCTTCGCTATCCAGCACTTTCCCTACTGTTGCACTCACTGGAGTGGGAATATTAATTTTTATCCCCTCGCTATCCAATACTTTCCCTACTATTGCACTCACTGGAATAGTAATTTTTAACCCTCTGCTCTCCAATACTTTCCCTACTGTTGCACTCACTGGAGTGGGAATAGTAATTGTTACCCCTCTGCTATCCAGCACTTTCCCTACTGTTGCACTCACTGGAGTGGGAGTAGTAATTGGTACCCCTTAGCTATCCAATACTTTCCCTACTGTTGCACTCACTGGAGTGGGAATAGTCATTTTTACCCCTCTGCTATCGAATACTTTTCCTACTGTTGCACTCACTGGAGTGGGAATAGTAATTTTTACCCCTTCGCTATCCAGCACTTTCCCTACTGTTGCACTCACTGGAGTGGGAATATTAATTTTTATCCCCTCGCTATCCAATACTTTCCCTACTATTGCACTCACTGGAATAGTAATTTTTAACCCTCTGCTATCCAACATTTTCCCTACTGTTGAATTTATTGTGTTGCGAAATGTACGTTTTATTTTGGTTTTGATAGTTTACTGTTTTAATTAATTATAGAGCGATTTATTTTCTTTTAAATTATTGATATATGTATATATTTGAAGGTTTAAAAATGAAATAAAGATAATAGTTAATTATTTTAAAGTAAATATAGGTATAAATTATTGTTTGTGTGGATATATTTTTTTAAATTAAGTTTAGTTTTTATATTTAGTTACAATGTATATTAAATGTATTTATTTTGTTAAAGAAAATGTTCATATCTTATTTTTTTAATGTATATTATTTTTCTTATTTTTTTAATCGATATCTTTTTCATCTATATTTTTTAACTTCGATATTAAATTTTTTTACTTACCTGTTAAAATATATTACTACCTGTTAAAATTTACTGTCTATATTTTTACTTTGATATTTTTGCTATTGATATTTTTACTATTTTTAAAAGGTTCACCCAGTGGAGCATGAAAATGACAAGAAGTTTAATTACGAATATGCATAAGATGAGAAAAGAAAAGTCCAAGTCTCTTTGCATCAGAGCTTCTACTGGATGCAGCATTTAAGTCTAGCTATCCCTACACTAAGTCTAGAGTGGCATCCCTAAATTAAGGCACAAGCAGAGGATTCTGGTGAGGGAAAGGTGTCAGTGGACAAAGTCTTCCTAAGGAGTCACTTCGCCATAAGATGGGTCTGAGGCTTGAAGCCACAAGGAAAAGAGAGAAAGCACATCAGCGTGCAGGTGCTCTATGTCAGGCGGTCCAGCAGGGATGGGGGTGATTGTCCCTCCCTGCAAAGCATCATATACATAAAGTTGTATTCATCGAATCTCCCAGCATGCTTTTCTTCTTATAGCTGCACAATGGACTCAGCCATAAACCTTTCCATGACTTTGACTCCCTTCACGGCCTTCTCCACGCACACCCCCCTCTGCAGCAGCTCGTCCTTGGCCTTCTCTGTGTCTCCCGTGTGAAAACACCTCCCTCTACCTTATCTCCTGCAACCAAACTAGGGGGCCCATTAGGATGATGGGCGGACTTTGTCCGCCCGTCATCCTGTCGTGTCTAGGGACCGCCCGCCATAAGGGCGGGGGTCCCGTTGGGGGCATTAGGATGCGCCTGCCACAGTGGCGGGGGCATCCTGTATCTTCAGCAATGCGGCGGGCGGTGCTGAATGCATTACAAAGCACAACGTGACAGGCACCGTACGGTGCCTTCCACGTCGTACTTTCTAATGCTGGAGGGTACCATAGGTACCCCCCAGGTTCACCCCCCACCCCCCGGAGTCCCTGGTGGCCCGCAACGGGCCCCTGCAGGGTGTCTCCGCATGCCTTTCCGTGGCGGCTTTGCCGCTACGGAAAGGCATTTGTACATGCCCATGCTAATATGGCTGGCGGTGTCTCATAGACACTGCCACCATATTAAACCTTTTCCGCCCCGGTGGCAAGGCGACCGGGGCGGAAAAGCGGCGGGTGGTCTTTTCGTCCACCGCGGTCCCCCCGCCATCCTAATATAGCGGGGGGAATTTTGGTGCGGATGGGGGGCGGATTGCCCCCGCCAGGCTGGCGGTGGCTACCGCCAGCCTGGCGGGGGCAATCCGCCCTTCATCCTAATGGGCCCCCAACTGTAACTCCTTCATTCTGCAACCTTGCCTAATGAAACAATACTCCTACTCTTCGCTAGTAAACGTTGTCCGCCTCCAATGCAAACGTGAGACAGAAACACCCTGCGAATTTCACATAAGAGTTTGAACATTACTGTCAGAAATAAAGACACCCCTAGTGTATTACAAATCGAGGCCTATGAATCAAGCTAAGTTAATAAATCCACCATACAATGTAAGCTGGAAGATACATCAGCCGACTATATTAATCTATATCTTTGCATTTAAGTCATTAACTACGAAAGCATTTGTCGTCATTAACACATCATTGTATCCCATTTGCTAATGAGACAAATAGCACTGGTTACACTGGTAATAAGCACTAATCATCGAGCCGTGCATTGGGTTACATTAACTTTCACAGTTGCATTTTAACTAATTCACATTTTCGTCTAACATCTGATTCTCTCATAACATTGAATAATACGTGTGTGCGTTCTACAAACTATTACATTTCACTCCTAACAGGTACCACATATAGGATAAAAATCTTCCACTCTATCAGTCACGTCAACCTGTAATCGGGGTATTTACAGCACATGTATCTTTAATGGGTCATAATATTCATAAACAGTAGTTTGTGAATTTGTTAACATCAACTGACGCACAGTGAGGCATATTATCAAGAAACGGCATTAAAATGATCGCCACTTTAGCTGCTGAAAACTGCAGCTAAAGCAGCAATAA
Source organism: Lissotriton helveticus (assembly GCF_964261635.1). Classification (NCBI taxonomy): domain Eukaryota; kingdom Metazoa; phylum Chordata; class Amphibia; order Caudata; family Salamandridae; genus Lissotriton; species Lissotriton helveticus. The sequence continues at coordinate 67,730,781 of NC_136064.1, forward strand.
TGGGCTTGATAATAGGCCCTTGAGAACTCCAATAGAAGCCCATGTTCACACCAGAACATGGGCTTCTACTGGAACTGTCAAGGGCATATGCCCAGTGTTCCTACACTTCTCCTCTGGCCCAGTTTGCTTGTCTGCTCTCATTAGTAGCGCTTAGAAACAAGTGAACCAGGTTGCCAGGTGCTAGCAGAACCCGTTTTTTTTATACATAGTAGTTTTGTATAAATATGAGCAGCGAAAGATGAATAATATTGCTACTTCTACTATCAGCTGATATATATAAACATTCAGTGATATACGAGTATTTAGTGTACCCTTTATTCTTGTGTGTTATCCTTTCTGAAGCTCCCTTTTTTTTGTTGAAGAAACTGATTGACGTACATGACTCATAAAACCGGATAACGACAGTAGGTAAACATTCTCTTATATATTTGACTACTGCTGCGAGCAGCAAAATCAGAAGAGAAACATCAGATAAGTAAGCTAATTCCTACACTGCCGTTCATAAACCTTATTCATGGCTGATTTAGTAATAACAGTATGCTGCGAATATAGATTTCCTTTCCATCGCTTTCAGCGACTTCAAGGGGGCAGATTTTCAAGCCCCTTGCGCCATTTTTGCGTCATTTTTAACATGGGAAAAGTGACATAAAGGTATCGCAAGGGGCTTGTAAATAAGCCCCCAGGTGTTTATTATTGCCCTGTTTCTCTAAAGGATTTTTATAGGATAAAGGGCAGGTGGTCGAGCAGATAAATGAGCAGGGAATGTTGAGCCAGAGCTGGGCCAAGGGGCTGGTTTCGCTGTGAGAACCAGTGCACGAGCCGAGCCTTGAAAATATCCAGCATGTGGGTTACGTATAAAAAATTTACTGAAATAAAAGAAAATATCCAGCATGTCAATCAAGCAACAAGTAGTATATTAAATAGGAGAAACTCTCAAAGTATTTCTTTAACACGCAGACGCGTTTCACCTTAGTACCACACATTATATAACATAATTTAGAGGCATTTATTTAAAGTGTTATTTTTAAATCACTCTTCCGCCACGACGACAATGCCACCAGTGAATTAAGAGGTAAGTGAGTGATCATGCATACACTATATGAGATATGGATTATTAGGCAACATTATAGTCAGGAGCACTGGAATTATACAGCAGGGAGTGCCAAATTATGCTGCAGCGTTGACAAAATTATGTAGCGAAAAGGGCACATTTTATGATAGCATGACTTCATTATTTTGTCATTGTACACATGTTAACAACTGATTAGATCCACTTTACTGCAAATATTGCAATAAGTAACAGAAAGGAGACCAGTCAAGCTTTGCCTGGAGGCTTCCACTGCATGGCAGCACATGCTGCTGCATTTTTAGTAACCTTTGAACCATTAGAGCTAGAACATTTTTTTTGTTAAAGTCTGCAGATTATGCAACGGATGATGTATTATGTGGCAAATGCAGCAAATCTCTTGTTAAGCAAAAAGCGGCACAGTTGCACAAAGTTAGTATTCAAGTGAAACTGATTATACTTTATTAAATCAAGCAAAGCAATTTTTTGCACAGCTCACATCTTGATTTCACATTTTTGAAGGAGTTCTCTAAAGTGTAAACCTAGACTCTTATTATAAGTTAGGCGGAATTGGTAAGGTGTTTACCACAAGTGGTAAATAACATTAGCCTGAAGTGAGATATTTACCAAGTGTGGTAAATATCTCTTATTCTGACTTTTTAACTTACAAATGAGGCATAACATGCGGAATCGGTATTTAACACACACAATTCTGCATGTTTTACCTTTTTAACAGGCCTTTTCTACTGATACATTTTGGCATATATAATATGGGAAAGACAATAAAGAAGCATTTCATTTAAATGTTGGAGGTTTCAAATAAAAATATACTAGATTTCGGGGTGGTAGGGCAAAGTGGTAGGAGGTGGGCCGGGCTACGGGGGGGGGGGCCTCCATGGGTTTTGCAGGGGGGGCCCTTCAAGGTTCGTTACGCCACTGTGATACGAGTATTTAGTGTACCCTAATATGGGAAAACTGTAGCCAAGTGACCTGGGCAAATGAGTTATGCACAGGAATCGGCATTTTGCTGTGTACTTGTAAAAAGGCCCTCTGTTAAATAAAATATTTGCTGAGGATCCCACAGTTTAGTCAAGCAGGGAAGCCGGGAATTATCCTACTTTTTCTGTTTTCATTTTGTGCAATTCAGCTACTAGAAGAGTCACGTCTTTGGCCCTCATTGTAAGTTTCTTGAAATAGGGAGGGATATTTACCACCTGTGGTAAATATCATGACTACGTGGAGAGGGGTGTGTTTACTATGTGTGGTAAACATGTCCTAATCTGACTTTTTGAATGCAAAATTGGAGCAGAACATGCAGGACCAGTTTTTAACAGACTGAATTCTGTGTGTTTTTCCTTTTTCCACGTATTTTTCCATGTATCATGGCGGCATGTTTGATGGGGAGAACCGGGAAAACGGGGAACACTGTGAAAGTGTAATAATTATCACACAACTTATAATTCTAATCCTTGATCCATGTGTTTGCACACGGGTCAGAATTTAGCCCTTAAGTTGTAAGAGGGCCTTTTTCTTTATTTCTTTGTGCATGAGGTTAGAACGAGGGAGGAAGTAGAAGCCACATCAAAGCTTGGCTCGTTTTTGGGCTTGAGGGTCCAAGAGGACCTTGAGCTTGGCCAGAGCCGAGCTAAGTTTAGGTGACTTGACTTCCTCAAGTATCAGGAGCTCATATGCAAATACTGGACACTTGTTCTAAACTTTAAAATGAGATCAGACCAGTGGTTAACTTGTAAAAAAGCATAAAGCCGGGGCTCTGGTCAGGGGCCAGCTGGCACCTGCCAATTTCTCCTGTAAGTGCCGCCTAAAATAGAACTCTTGTGCCTACTAAAAATGAATGTGTCCGCACTCCAATACATTTGGGTCGAGTTTGCGCTATAAGCGCCGATATCCATGTTTAAGTGCCGGTGCTAAGGTCGTTTATTAGAGGCACCGACACAGGCAGGAATGCGGCCTGTGCCGCTTGCTTGTTTTATATTGCACTAAATGCAGGGGTTTAAGTGGGCCGGGACTCACCGGGTCTGAGCCCCGGCAGTTTTTTAAAGGGAGCCTCAAAACGGATCTCTATTGGGCTCTGTTTTGTGCCCTGGCGGTCCATTTTTTACCGAACTGCAGTGTCAGCAGGCACATCATTGTGCGTGTGCTCACCCTGCTCACTTCTCACTAGTGGAGAAGTTCCGGCATGACGTCATGCCAGGTGAGCATTGTAGAGGAAGGGAAATCCTTTAAAGAGAGTCATTTTCTCTCTGGATTTCCCTTTTCGTTTTGAAACTCAGGAGCAGCAACATTGTCATGGTGCCACCAGGGCTTTAAGTGGATGCGTTTTCATTACATACAAGCCATAGTTGCTGCTTATGGATCCTATGCAACGAACAACCGTTGACAAAGCCAATATTCCTGACTTGTGTAGGTATGATGTTACTTGTTGTATCATATATCTGGATGCAATGACAGAAACAGCAAAATACAAGTTGTGCGGCACACTATGCTAAACACAGATTTTTAGCTTGCATGTTTTAAGCCACACCCTTAATTACATGGGCCACTCCCCTTTGAGAGACCCCCCCACAGCTTTTTCATCCCACTTAAAGCCCTGATTGAACGTGACAGGATGCTGCATGCGCAGGTATAATAGCAGGTATTATACCATCTATTGTAATTCATCCAATTTATCAATATGGAAAGGACAGGTTGAGTTCGCCCTCTTGTGGTTAGAACATGTGAACTTTTTAAAATCATTAAAGAAATTACCGAACCCCCAGGAGCTCCACTCCTGAATCCTACCCAAGACTTTTGCGATGACATAGCTCTTAATTTTCAGCAGAAACTCCTGAAACTTTTTCACAAATTCTCTTCCTCTGAGGAAAGTAACCCTGCTACGGATTGCACTCTGACAGCTCTACCTGCTACGCCTAACCTGGCACTGTTTCCAGCTATTACAGTCTTGTGTACTATGGAACTCCTACTTGGTTTTAAATCCAGGTCCTCTACTGATCCTTATAGATTCTCCACACTTAAGCTGGTGCCCGATCTTGTAGCAGAGTCTTTGTGCACATTTTTTAATAACATTCTCACATCTGGACACTATCAAAGCATCTGGAAGGAAGCCACGGTCTCACCCCTCCTTAAGAAACCTAATGCCGATCCCTCAGAACTGAAGAATGATGGGCCTATTTCTCTTCTCCCCTCCCCTGCCAAAATGTTGGAAAAATATATTTATTAATACTGAACTCATTAAATTTATTGAAACACACGACATTCTGGATAGCTCCCAGAACGTGTTTCGGGCAGGACACAGCGCCGGGTCCGCCTTGGTTGCAGCTTCTGACTGTATCCGCATGCAGGTCGATCGGGGCGGATCAGCGGTGCTGGTCCTGCTCTACCTCTCGGCGGCATTTGACACCATTTCCCCAGTTCACATGTTTCAGTGACTGCAGGATATCGGTGTCACAGGGAAGGCCTTACAGCTCCTTCATTCTCTTATGCACGACAGGACTAATGTAGTCAGTTACAGCGGGTTTAAAGCCAAATCCTTAAGTCTTCCTTGTGGGGTCCCCCAGGGCTCCTCGCTCAGCCCCACTATTTACAATATTTATGTGACCCCCTTTGCTTTATTAGTGAGATCTTTTGGCTTCCAAGTCCTCTCCTATGCGGACGACATGCAAATCATTATTTCAATCTCTGATGATTTGCAGCTGGTCGCTCAAAGGTTCAATACCTGAATGACCAGCATAATACACTGGATGCAGGACAATTCTCAGAAAATTAATACGGAGAAAACCGAAGTTCTGGTTTTCGGCACTCAGCCCCGAATCTGGTCTGCCGCCTGGTGGCCTGAAACCTGTGGCCCTTTTCCTGTCCCGGAAACAACTGCCAAAAACGTAGGAGTCATTTGTGACAAGGGACTGTCCTTCGATGCCCAGGTGAACCGTACGATTAGCACCTGTATCATATTATTAAAATGCTTAAGAAAGTGTTGCCTTACATTCCCCTAGATCTTCATCGGCCCACTATCATTGCCCTAGTGACCTCATGGCTTGACTATTGCAATGCTTTATACCTCAACATCAGTAAAGGCTCACTGAACAAGCTGCAGGTTGTTCAAAATGCTGTGGCAAGACTCATACTGAACATTCACAAATTTCACTCCATTAGTGAAGGAATTCATAACTTACATTGGCTTCCGATTAGGAAGCGTATCACCTTTAAGGCTCTGAATTTGGTGTACAAGGCCACGCATGGTATTGAATCATCTCACCTTGCAACCTTATTCCACTGGTATACCCCAGGCCGATCCTTGAGGTCCTCCATCCAGAAAAGGTTTGTCTCGCCTAGATTCTGTCGTTCCAGATGGGGGGGTCATTCTTTCTCCATGGCGGCTGCCAAACTTTGGAACACTCTACCTCTTTCTATTACCGCGGCAAACTCACTAGTTTCCTTTAAGAAGATGTTAAAGACCTGGCTTTTCGCAGTGTAGTTGGTGATTGACTGCTTCCCTATCGTCCCGCCTAGCGCCTTGACACATTTTTGGTTTAGTGCGCTTTACAAATTTGTATCCTATCGTATCCTAACTGTTCTGTAAGCAAAGCATGATGCTGATGTCACCAGCGAGCGCTTACTTGCATATGGGTGAAGTATAATACCAGTGAAGTACAGATGGAGGGAATCATTTAGAGGACAGCACACTGAGAGATGTGAAAGCATGAACAGGCCATAGAGCGCACAAAGAAAGAAAACTACTAGGGGACCGCCGTGCCGTTACAACGTGGTCTTTTCAACGCAAGTCGTTACCACGACTTGCGCTGGAGGGCGCTGCAGGACAAGGAATTTTTTAATTTACTATCCAACACCCTCCCTACTGTACGTAGGCTGGTGTTGGAATAGTAAATTTAAAAATTCCTAAGTCTGCACCCCCTCCAACGCAAGTCGTGGTAACGACTTGCGTTGAAAAAACCGCATTGTAACGGCACGCGTTGTAAAAGTACGCGTCGTAATGCCGTACATCCCTAGGGGACAGACTGGGAGTACGATATGGTGGCAATGGGGTACACATCTGGGTAGAAATAAGAAATAAGTGCCGGGGCTGAGCACTGGAAACCACCGGCTCAAATTAAGCACTGCATGAGACCGAGGACTATGATGTCAAGAGAAAACAAAGAGTGGTGTAGACCTGTTTAGCATGGCCCTGCCATTGTTGCACCCAGCCCATTTGCATTTGAGCCACAGTCACAAAACTAAACCTCAGTCATGAAATAGATGCCCTCAGTCTCTCTGTGCATACTCATTCAAACACTGACGCACTCAGCTCCTATCTGCACTTTCAGGCATGCCCTTCCCAGCATGCAGCCATATTGTGTACACCCTGAGTCACGTCCTGTTCTCTCTCAGCTGTGTCCAACCCCCTTAAGACGCACCCTGCACAAGTTCATTCACTTTCTGCACACTCTAAAATAAGGTCTCTGGGCCCGATTCACAGAATGAACTTAAGACTCAATGCTAAATGTACTACTATTTTGGTATTCACAGAATGCACTTACTACTTTTGGCATTCACAGAATGAACTTACTACTTTTGGTATTCACAGAAGTTAGGATTTTGTCTTAAGTCTGTCTTAAGTCTGTCTTAAGTCTGTCTTAAGTTTGTCTTAAAACAAACTTAAGACAAAATCCTAACTTCTGTGAATACCAAAAGTAGTAAGTGCATTCTGTGAATACCAAAATAGTAGTAAGTTTAGGATTGAGTCTTAAGTTCATTCTGTGAATCGGGCCCTCTGTGCTTCAGGTGGGTGGGGCAGATGGGAGACATTTTAGCACTTAGGACACACTCACTCAGAGGGAAACAATGGAGCCTTTAGAGTATGTATGCCAGGAGCCTCACTGGGATAAACAAACAGTGGCCTGTAGATCTTTGATTAATGTGCTAACATACACACACTCAAAGATACACATGTGTACTTTCATGCATCTGTGTGTGTTATGACGGCCACATTTCCATTAGCACTTCAATGGCCACTGTGCAAATGTGTAGACACTTTCCATGCTCAAAGACATTTTATGCACATGGACTCATCAGGACACAGTTGTGGGGGAGCAAGGAGTACATATTTTGGGGGGTGGGGGTTAATTCCAAGACCCTTCTCTAAATCAGGCCATTTTAAGCGATGCCACTTGGCCAGATGTTGAGCTTGTCAACTCTGTTTCACAGTGTAATTGAATGCCAATCCACTCCTAGAGAAAGCCTTGACTGCTTGCTATTGGCACCACTGGAGGGAAACATTTACGAAATGCATAATTCCATCACCCAAATTGAATGGAATAGTCTTTAGCATTGAAACACCAGTTTTAAACGGATGTACGTCAGTACAACGCGATCAAAATGATTGCAGTACTTTACGACGCAGCCATTACAACGCAAGTCGTTACAGCGACTTGCGTTGGAGGGCGCTGAATTGTGATTAGTTTAATTTTCTATTCCAACTCCAGCCCACGTAACAGTGGGGAAGGTGTTGGAATAGAAAATCAAACTATTCCTTTAACAAGAGCGCCCTCCAGTGCAAGTCGTAGTAACGACTTGCGTTGTAATGGCTTCGTAGTAAAGGACGCACAGTGTAAACACCGCGTTGTAAAGGATGTTTACCGTTTTAAACAACATCATCCACCACAGACCCCACCACAGTGACCATCTACTACCCCAGGATCTAAGGAACGGATGCTCCATCCGACTTCTGCATTCCTCCCATTTTATGCAACTATTGGAGGGACTTAGAAATAGGCATAACACGAGTAGCGAGTGCTATTAAAACAAGCATTTGCAATGCTATAGGTCTCGCATTTGCGAGACTTTGAGCTACTGGCATTGTAAATGACAAACCTTTTATCTATGTGTTGGTTTTGAAAACAGATAAATGATTTACAATGCCAAAAGCTTACATTTTCGCAAATGTGAGACCTATTGCATTGCAGATGCTTGTTGAACATCTGCTGACTTGCTGTGAAGGGCAGGCATTGTTTATGTGAGGGTAACTTTGTCTGTTTAGATCAGTGGTAGTTCTTCTGGGCTATAAGTTTTTTTTTTTCCGGATGTACATGCAAAGTATAAAAAACGCATTCGGCAAATATGCAGTAAAAACCATTTGTGGATTATTATTACCTAGGTAGAGAAGCATCTGAGACTTGGTGTATATACATCTGCACCCTTATCCGCATATGATGCGTTAGTGACAATAGAAAGTGTCATTTCATTTACTGAATACGAGGTCAAGCAGGACACATTTCCTGGAATGAATGCATGTTTTCCTGTGCAAATGGCTATTGACCCAGTATGGAAAATGTAAACAAAACTTCACAGTTTCCATAATTGTACGCCCCGGGACCTCTCGTTCAATTTTTGCAAACATTTTTTGGAAAGACTCCTGTTAGGGAGAACCGACTGGGGTGTTTTTGTGGTTTTTTCCGTTTTAATAAATTTTTTTAAAGTTGCCAGCTGTTAGTGTTTGGTGCTTTCTGTTCGAAGTGCAGAAGGCTGGGCTTCCCAAATGGTGACGTTGTGGATATTGAAATGACAGCTGAGCAGAGACCTGTTTCTAGAAAAAATACTGAGTGCCACAGCGCTGCGGCCTGAGTGATATACGGGACCGGGTGTTGTGAAACATTTTAGGGTAATTAGATGTTGCAAGTCATAACATGTATCGTATGGTCTCTTTAAAAAGGGAAACATCCTTTACAACGCAACTTTTACCACGCAGTGCCTTTACGACGCAACCATTACAACGCATGTCATTACAACGCATTGCGCTGGGGGGGCGTTCTGGGATAGGGAATAGATTTAATTTACTATCCAACACCTTCCCTACTATCCACGGGGACTGGAGTTGGAATAGTAAATTAAACTATTCACTATCCAGCACCCCAAAGCGCTATGCGTTGTAACAGCATGCGTTGTAAAAACTGCGTTGTAACAGCATGCGTGGTAAAAGCATGCGTTGTAATGTCATACATCCCTTTAAAAATACTAGTTTGTCTCCTGTATGCCTCTAGTCCATGATAATCCTCCCCTCATGTCATGCATGGCCTATTCTGCACCACATGCATGTCTATCCTATCCCCACTGTTTGCCTGTTATGCGCTGTGTGCATTTGTATTTTGGATCCCTGGCGTGTGCATCCTGCAACACCTAGGTGTCTAGACTTCATCTCTTGCATTGGCTCCAAGAAGGGAGCCCCATGTGTCTACCGCACGGCCGTGAACGACTGCCCCGCGCCTCATCTATTTCATATCTGACACTGCATGTCTGTGCCTCTCCATTTCTCTCGAGCCGCCCTAACGGGTGTCCTCGTGCAATAAATTATCGTAAGCACCTATATATTCATATATTCACACTCAGCACACCTACACCACCCTCCTAAAAACAGTTCACACTTCCCAACATCTGACATCATCCTCCTCAGAGAGCCAGCATGTTGACTGCTTCCCTACTTCACTTCCTGCGTACACATCTAGTAGTGCGTTCCTCATCCCGACCCCAGCAACACGCCGACAACCACCCTACACAGTACGCACCCTCCACGCACTCACCTGCACCCTAGCCCTGCTGCACCAAGCCTAGTTTCATCCCCTGCACAACCACATACCAGCATGTATTGGTGCCTGTCCTCCATACTGCACACCCGCTGTGCCTACTCACTCACTCCATAATAATGCAAACGCCATCCCTTCATCTTTGTTCTCCTTCACACAACTTTCCTCATTTCACGTGCCTTTCCTACAGACACCCCACGCCCCACCCCCTAAGCTCACCCTCTGCCCTAGACTAATTTAGTAGGCCGCTTTCTGCTCTAACACGCCCCGGCTTCGCCTCCTCAAGCAGCAGGTCAGACAGACAGAAGCATGCATTAAAATATCTCCACACGGGGTGGTCAGCGTGCCTACGCAGGCGGGCTTTACCTCGGGGTGCTCGGATTGCAATGCCGTGCATACGAAGCAGTGAGGGTTGAAGGGACGTGAGAGCTGCAAGGAGCAAGGTGGGAGCTGCAGGCAGCCTGGCTCTGCGGTTGCTGGTACCACTGAGCGTTGTGTGGTGGAAAGTAGCAGAAAAAACTGCCTGTTAATGTAAAAGAAGGAACATTAGTGGAATGCGCAGACGTTTCGCAGCTCCCGAGAAGACGACTCATCAGACGGGGACACACACCGATCGCTCATTGAACAAAGTTACATCCCTCGTGTCAGAAGGCGGGCCAACCTCTGCCTGTGACTGGGAGGTGGGAAGGGAGGGAGGTCTTGTGTTTCAAAGTTTCCTGTGGTTATCGACACTTAGGTAGAACAAGCGCACAGTGGGAGCATGTGAGCGAGCAGTGGGAGCGTGTGAGGTAGAGAGGAGACGCCATGCGCGTGCACATTGCCTGTCCGTGCGCGCACATAGTTTGTCTCCCTTAGCGCACCAAATCCACAATAGATTCTTGTGCCAAGGCAAAGCAGCGTATGTGCTGCGTTCGCTAGGCGAGACCTAAAAAACATTGTCAGCAACTCTAATGAGGTGGACAACTCACTGTGTGGGCAGTCACCACCACTACATTTCTCAATGCATCCTTGCTTTACTGCTTTACCTAAATATGCTGGAAATAAACACTGAATTGTAAAGCTCAGCAGGGTCCACCATACAATAACGTTCCCTGGGAAGTTAGTCCATTTGCCTTTCCATCAAAGTCACTGGCACCAAACTTGTAGTATAGTGAACTTGTTGGAAAATGTGGCATCAGGACATAGTTTTTCATAGTCCCGGCCTCCCCATGTCACTACACTGTGTGCTCTTGGACTTTCGAACTTATTTGTTTGTTAATATTTTTGTCAAAGATTGGGGGTATTTAGAATGAATGTAAAAGCTGTTAGTACGTTTACGGGGAAAAAAAGAAAACCTGAAATGGATATTAGCTTGATGGAGGGTAGGTAGACAGTACCTACTCTCATGGTCTGCTTACCATGTATTATGGAGGTAAAATAACAGCCTGTGGAATTAGCAGTACTGTAGTACAATCTTGTCTCCAACTTTACTGCTTAATTTTTGGCAATTCATAGATTCCCTGTGCCTCTGTCTCCTGATCTTACAACATATGTGCACCTTGAAATGCTTAAAGAAAGAAATAAGCAACAAAGACATATTCCCAGCATATTTTCTATTCAGCCATTCAGGATTGTTAAGCTGCAGGTGCCCACATTTCCTATTAGAATCTTTAATGGAGACCATGTTCCCTGAAGCCGTATTATGCAGCTTCTCTTTCCTTAGTCAGACAGACACATATTTCACAGACAATGTATGGCTGCAATAGTGATATGTGGATACATTGTCAGGCCACTCAGGGTGTCCTACTAGGGAGCTAGCAGAGTGGAACATAGTAGGACATTTGGCAGTAGAGTGTAGGCAATATGACTGACCAGCCATATAAGGGTTACATCTGCAAACAAGCATTTGCAATGCAATAGGTCTCGCATTTGCGAGAGTTCAAGCTATTGGCATTGTAAATGACAATGTCTTTTATTTATCCGTTTTGATAATTAACACAGAAATAAAAGGCATTGTCATTTACAAAGCCAATAGCTCAAACTCTTGTAAATGCGAGACCTATTTAATTTCAAAGAAGCGGCCGTCATTGTCCTGGACTGCTTGGAAAGTGAAAGCACGCCTAGTGCTTAACGTTGCAGGAAAGCATGTTGTACCCGCAGTAGGAGAAACTCATTAAAGAAAATAGTGATCACATCTTGAATAAGACATACGGTGTAACAACAGAAGTAAATGGGCCGGTCCTCATTGGAGGTTACAAATGAAGACAAGGCGGTACAAAGGAGGGACTAATAAGCCTATTAAAGAATCAGAAGCCAGTATTTACAAAGGGCAATGACACAAGCCAATGACAAAGATGGGCGGAGAGTGGGCAGGACTTCAAGTCCATACTCGAATACAACATGCCTCACATAGCAGTGAATGTGCTGCCCAGGCTCAACCTATAAAGGATGGTTGCCACTCTAGTAAATGTAAATTGATACTTGTATAGGGCACTACTCACCCGCAAGGGTCTCAAGGCGCTTGTAGGAATACCGCTGTGGAACCCATCCTGGCTTTCCCTGTGAGGTGTCCACTCCTGGGCACCCCCAAGGTGGAGGCCAGGCATCCTTAGCGTTGTGGGGGCCGTTGTGGAGATTAAGCAAGCTATTGCCCAGAGTTGCAGAGTGGGACTCCATGATTGGAATAGGCACCGAGGCGAGAATTAACAGGTCCGAGGAATTTTGAGCCCAAGACCCGCCGAGGTGGGGAATTGAACCATGGTCCCGGGCTAGACCTCTGCATCAGGGTCTGCCACTCTAACCATTGAGCCACACTTCTCCACTCTAGTGTGAATGCCTTAGCACATTAAAGCCAGATGTGGGTCAATGTAAGAAATTAAAGACAGACTGCATTGGAGGCTCCGTTACCTTAATTTTAACATTGTTCTTGTTTCTATATTAAATTAAGTTTGGATGGCAATGCAGTCTTCAATGTAGTATTTCTTTTTTTTTCTGTAGATTAGTAAGAAACCTAGGTTTATACTGTATGCTGAAAACTCCCTTTCCCTAGACCTTCATTTGTAAATGTAAATGTAGTATACTTGTAAAGCGCACAGCTGCCCCAGCAACGGGGCGTCCCGGCACTGTATAACTCTGGGGAACCCGTCCTGGCTTTCCCTGCGGGATGGTCCCTTGCTGGGAGTCCCCAAGGTGGAGCCAGGCATCCCCGGAATTGGTGGGGCCGTTGTGGAGATTAGGCAAGCTAATGCCCAGAGTTGCCGAGTGGAACCCCTGATTAGAGTAAGCACCGAAGCGAGAATTATCGAGTCCGCTGACCAAGGTCCACGACCCTGCTGCGTCGGGAATTGAACCCTGGTCCCAGGCTGACTTCTGCTCTCAGGCCTGCCGCCTCTAACCAGTGAGCCACACTACTCCACTTTCACATGGAAAGAAAAATAGGATTGTAATGAAGGGCAAGGGGTCTTTCAATACAGGCACATACCTGCCTTTGTTTCAATGCAAAAACAACTGCTGTGTCAAGGGAACCTTCATTATATTCTTGCCTTTCTTTCTAATCACGTAGAAAGAAAACCAGGATAATAATGGAGGATCCCTTGCGATGTAGTTAAAAAAAGAAAGAAAACAACCACAGGAGCTTCGAAAGGGAAAAGAGAGAGGCATGAGAGGGAATAGAGTGATAGAGATGCAGGAGAAATGAAGAGCTGAGCACAGAGGAAAGAGGGATGGGTGTGAGGGGGGCAGGTGGGAGGAACCAAGCATTGTAGTAAAAAATAAGAAAAACCTGACTCTAGATGTACTGATGAGAAGCAGCTAGGACCTTGGATTAACACCCCCTGGGACAGAGTGTGGGGTAGTAGGGAGGAACAACAGTAAGGGGTGGCTGGGACAGGCGAGGAGTGTGCTGACAGTAGAAAGAGAGAGGAGTGGAAGAGACAATGAAGACTCAGTTAAATTCCTTAATTATTACTGCAGCCTAATAAAGCGTAAAACATTCAGTATAGCATCATAATCTGCCTATACAGTTTAAGAACAAAGTGCATTAGTTTTTAAGTGGGAGGTGTGTCCACCTCTCCCATGCTTGCAGACCTACAATTTTCTTTGTACGCCTCTGTATTTGCGGACAATGGTGCGCAAATTAATTCTATAAATTTCCACAGCCATGCTACTGTTTGACTTGCTGTTGAAGAAAAACACAAGTCAGAGATTTCATTGCATCGACTGAGGCCCTGAGCTCTGCAGATTGGGGTGATCAAACGGTGCTTCTCACTGGCTAGCTTTGGGCAGCAGCACAACAAATGGTACCAGGATTCCTGATGGTAATCACAAAGTCTGCATGCTGCTGATTTGTCCACACGGGCCCAAATTTGATTAAACTCCGCTATGGGTAATGCGAGCAACCTCATGTAAGTGATCTTTTTGCGGGTTTGGACAGATAGTGCTTGCTCAAGATACGGCTGTGCTTTTCCCACTTTATAAGAGGCATCCAATGTGGAAAGATTTGGATGGTAATGCAGGCTATCGAGATCTCTTGAGAATGATATATGCTTGACCTGTCTGTTCACTGCTCTTTTCCATGCAGCTATTGGAATATTAGCGTTGACCAGGTTTTGCACCTCTATTTCGAGCAGATGAATGGCTGCTGTAAGTTGCGCTTGCCATGGGGATCTGCTTTCTTCAAAGATTGTTTTAATTTGGGCTTTCAGGGCTGTTGTCAGGGATCAGCATTTGACAGCGCTTGTACATTAGCAGTATCGGGTGTCAAAAGATACGGCCAAATAATTTTAGCTTAGTCTTGTGGAACTCACATTTATCTGTATTCAAAGTCAAACCAGTAAATTACATTCTTATGTGATAGCTTTATCGTGCTCTTTTATGGTAGTTCTGAAAACCAATTTACCATCACTATAATTGAATGCATTCATGACAGGCTGTGTGATACGTTAAATTTATTTAGAAAGAAAGTTTTATATAGCGCAAACATGACGCCAGGGTCTATAAATGACAGCTTGAAAAAGTCCTGCAGCTTATGACACCCCAAAATTTAGTCTTTTGTATCAAAACAGACCAACATGTGTAGAAAAGGTTGTAATGTACCTGTAATTTTCTTCAAGTTCCAACTTATGATAACCTTTTCAAACAGAAGGGGATGGGAGCACACTGCCTCACCTCCCAGCACAGTTCGCCCCTTAGCATTGTGGTAAATGCAGTTCACAGTGATTTCTTACTTGAATTTCAGCTGCAATGGTTCAACAAAGTTGGTGCAGGTTAGTGCTGTAAATCTCTAGACACATGTGTTTCTGGATTTTATCCTTCATCAGTAGAGATAAAAAACGAAAATTCCTTCTCTGGTTGCTGGAAAGGCTGCCACAGTCTCTCAGGTCTCAGTACCTCTCTCTGGCGCACAGGTGCATCTCCAAGAGCTCGTCAGCTCAGTGGCTCAAGGGAGCCTTTTCAAACAGAAGGGGGATGGGAGCACACTGCCTCACCTCCCAGCACAGTTCGCCCCTTAGCATTATGGTAAATGCAGTTGACAGTGATTTCTTACTTGAATTTTAGCTGTAGTGGTTCGCCAAAGTTGGTGCAGGTTAGTGCTGTAAATCTCTAGACACATGTGTTTCTGGATTTTATACTACATCAGTAGAGATAAACAACGAAAATTCCTTCCGGGGTTGCTGGAAAGGCTGCCACAGCCTCTCAGGTCTCAGTACCTCTCTCTGGCACACAGGTGCATCTCCAAGAGCTCGTCAGCTCAGTGGCTCAAGGGAGCCTTTTCAAACAGAAGGGGGATGGGAGCACCCTGCCTCACCTCCCAGCACAATTCGCCCCTTAGCATTGTGGTAAATGCAGTTCACAGTGATTTCCTACTTGAATTTTAGCTGTACTGGTTCACCAAAGTTGGTGCAGGTTAGTAATGTAAATCTCTAAACACATGTGTTACTGGATTTTATCCTTCATCAGTAGAGATGTTATGTTATGTTAGGCTGTATTTATAAAGCGCACTGACACCATCAGTTTCCTGGTGCTGAGAGAGTGCACAGGTCGCGGCAAAGCAGGCTAACCGGGTTTAGAGAATAGCCAGGTGTTTAAGATCTTTCTGAAATTCAGTAGAGAGCTACTGGTCTTAATTGCAAGAGAGAGGGGATTCCACAGCTTAGGTGCCAGGTGAGCGAATCTACGCCCACCTAGCTTCTGGAGTTTGATGGTGGGGCGACCAACAGGTGACGGTAAGCCGAACGGAGATTGCGGGCCGGCCGGTGCTTCACTATGAGAGCTTTCAGGAAGTCTGGGCTGTTGCAGTAGAGGGCTTTGAAGATTATGCAGTCTGTCTTGAAGGCAGCCCTCTGTTCGATTGGTAACCAATGCAGTCTGCGCAGCAAGGGCCTCGCTGATTGCCATTTCGGGGTTTTATGAATTAGTCTTGCTGCCTGATTTTGCATGATTTGAAGACGGCGGAGCAATGACTGTGGCAGGCCAAGGTAAAGGGAGTTGGAAAAGTCCAGGCGGGATAATACCAGGGAGATCACAACCTGCACCAGCGCCGCGTGCGAGAGCAGGTGGGAGATCTTACGGATTTTGCACAGCTGGAACATGCTAGATGAAATCACTGCCCCCACCTGAGCTTTGAGGGAGAGATCGGAATCGATAATTACCCCAAGGCTCTTCACCGAGTCAGAGGGTACGGGGGAAGGGCCTAGCTCGCTTGGCCAGAACTGTGGGCCTCAGTATGCTGCGCTGTTGCCTGGCAGAATGAGCTCCGTTTTCCCTGGGTTGAGCTTTAATTGGTTGTGATTCATCCACTGCTGTATGTGGAGCATCACAGCTTGGAATTCTGCTGCGGCATCGGGGAAATCTAGAGAAAAGATGATCTGCAGATCGTCAGCGTAATTGAAAACAGTGAACTTCCACTTCTTTAACAAGTGGATCAGTGGCCGGATGTACAAATTAAACAATAGGGGTTAGAGGGAGGATCCCTGAGGGACTCCGCATGCCGTAGGTGCCTTAGTTGCAGTGAAGGGGCCCAAACGATCGATTGTACTCTGCCCGAGAGGAAGGACTTGATCCACTCGAAGGCAGGGCCCTGGATGCCAGCCTGTCCGACACGGTGGAGAAGGATGTTATGGTCTACCGCGTCGAACGCGGCCAACAGATCCAGGAGTACTAGTGCCTGCGGGGCCCCCCTGTCTGCGTTCCCCCTCAAGGCATCTAGTACTGCCAAGATGACGGCCTCAGTGGAATGAGCCACCTGAAACCTGCTTGATTGGGTTCAAGAATGCAGAGCTCTCAATAAATTTTGAGAGGCACGTGGTTACGTGGGCCTCGAGGAGCTTGGACAGGTAGGGCAGGAGGGAAATAGGACGGTAATTGGAGAGGTTGGCGGGGTCTGCCCCAGGTTTCTTCAGTAGGGGCACTAATATAGCCTCCTTGAAGGAGCTGGGAACCGTGCCAGTCCTGAGGGATGCATTCAAGAGGGTAAGGATACTGTGTGGTAGGGAGGAACAGACGTCCCTGAGAACACAGGGTGGACAGCAATCGTTTGGAGACCCTGATTTGATACGAGTAGTGAGCTCTGACAAGGTACTAGTGCTAATGGCGGGGAAGTGAGTCAAAGATAGAAGGTTAAAGGGAGGGGATTCTGGTAAACTGACGGGAGTGAGAGGGGGAATGGTGTTCTTGATATCCACGATTTTCTCGATAAAGAAGGTATTCAGTGCGTTGCATGTCTCTTGTGTAGGAACCTGGGTGGGGAGAATTCTGTCATCAGAAGTGAAATCATTCATGATTTTAAAAATGTCCTTTGATTTGTTGCGGGCTAAGATGATTCTATCTGAGATGTGTGTGGATTTGGCCATAGAGATTGCGCTCTTATAATCTTTGCAGGCCGCGACAAAAAGCAGTCTATCAGGACTTGAATAGTCACGCCTCCAGTTCCGTTCAAGTTGGCGTAGCTTCAATTTCTGTGCCTTAACTTCACTTGAGAACCATCTATGCGAGTTGCCATGCCTGGTACGCGAAAAATTTGGGAAGGGGGGCAAACCTGTCACTAGCTGTCTGTAGCCAGTTGACAATGTCACCCTCCATCGAATCCACACTGGGGTTGGTGTGAGTGGTGGGACAAGTATTGGCCAGGAAATCTAAAAAGCCTTGGGAGTCGTAAGAACTCCATTTGCGAGAAAGCCCACCTGGCAGGATAGGGGCTTCGACCCTGCCACTGACTGTAATGGTGACATCGATCAGATGGTGGTCAGACTAAATGCAGGGGGAGATGTCTGGGCTGGATAGTGCAAGATTATGTGTCCAGATGTGGTCGAGAGTGTGACCCTTAATATGAGTGGGTGCAGTAATTTGTTGGACCAGGTTAAGACTAGTTAAGGCTTCGAATAATTCTGTGGCGTGCGGTCCCGCACGGACGTCGTTGAACCAATAATTGAAATCACCAAAGAGAGCAATTCTGGTATGGTACATGTTAGAACCGGGAGTCTCTGGTTGGCAGAGGTAAGTACCTTAGCCCAAGTAGGGACACCTGGTTCCGGTCAGGGCGACGGAATAACCCTCTGAGATAACCCCTGCTCACCCTCTAGGTAGCATGGCGCGAGCAGTCTAGGCTAAACAGAGGCAATGTGGATAACATTTGCACTTAACACAACAATAATCCCCAATCCACCACAAACTGAGACCACACAGGTAAGTATATTTTATAAAAATATATAGCTTTATCTAGTTTCAGCATGTAAATGAAGCAGTTGCATGATAATCACTTCTTTAGCAAACGTAGCATTTTATCTTAAGGGTTGCATTTAATTCTTAATGGTTGTACTTGTAAATAGGAAGTTCTTATGTGAAAACAAAGATAGTCTCAAGTCTCTCCAATCAGAAGGTAAAAATAATGCCACTGATTTCTAATCACTTAGCTCTAAAAACGAGCAGTCAAAGCAGTGCCAATCCTAAGTTATCCCCAAATCAGCTTTCTGAAGCAACGAAGCCCAGGTGCGGCAAGCACGCCTCACCGGATAGTCCTGGGACTCCTTTGTTGCCGATCTCACTCAGCCTCGCATCCCCGAGGGACTCAGGCGCACCGCACCAAACGGAGCACACTCGCTCCTTGCCCCAGCCGGTCCCCGCAGCCCTCTGCCCGCTCTCGGTTCCTCTGGGAGTGGGGGGGGGGCGCAAGCTCGGCGTTCCGAGCAGGGACAGACAGGCCAGGGGCAGGGGTACTCATGGCGCTCCCCCGGCGAGGCCCTCAGTCTTCCCCGGTCCCGGCGGTGATTACTCGGCAGCTGCAGCGGTCCCGATGACGGGGACCAATCCTGTCGCGGCGTTTGGTCGAGCCTCCAGCAGCACCCGGGAGTCAGCCAATGGCAGTGCGGCTCCCGGGAGAGGCCTTCAATGACGCTCGGCTCCTCCACCAATCACAGCTCGGCAATGACGATGACGCTGCGCCGCACGGGCCAATCCCGTCGCGGCGTTAGTGAGGGGGCTCGGTCCCCTCGACCAATGGGAGCGCGGCGGCTTCGATCTCCGGCCCCGCAGCTCCTGGACACCGAAGCAAGTTGCAGGGGGTGTTGCTGGCCCCGGGCCGCGATGGTGATTTGGCGGCAAAGGGTTTTCGAGGGCGCTGGTCACGAAGAGACCCCCCTCTCGACCTCCCCACCACTTTGGAGCGGATTCCACGAGGGGAGGCGCCACAAGCCTCCGACCCTCGCTGGAAATGTGCCGATGAGCACACCGATCCTTTCCTCACGCTCCTCAGTCAAGCACCACACATTCCAGGGCACAACAGCACGATTTGGCAGCTGTTTTCTGGCAAAGCTTTAGGAACCTGTAACCCTGGGTTCCCAACAGGAGGCCAGCTCTTCTCAGGCCCTTGGAGATTCAGTTGTAGACACAGCACACAGCAGAGTCTTGGCAGTTTCAAGTAGGCAGGGTCACAGCACACAGCAAAGTCCCTTTCTCCTCCTTAGCTTCCAGTTGGACAGTAGAACAGGTCAGCCCTTAGAGCACACAGCAAGGCAGTCTTCCTTTAGTTCTCCAGCTGTGCTCCTTCCAGCCGAGGTTCCTTCTTGGTTGCAGAATTTCAGAATCTAACTTCTGTAGTCAGGGGTCCTTTCCTTATACCCCTCAATGTCTTTGAAGTTCTTTGTGCATGGAGGCCTTTGGTCCAGTCTAAACCAGTTCTGGGGGTTGCGGAGCACTGAGGTGTCTCTGGTTTTCTTCTTCCTGTCAGCTTCAGGGCCAGAGGTGTCCGTTGACCATCAGGAGGGGGCTAGCAGTGGGAGGCAGACCAGCACCACCCAGCACTTATCAGGCATTCCTTCCTCCCACCTCCCAGGCAGGCAGATGTGCCCTTTCATCCCCGGGATGGCTCCGACCCTCTCCTCTGGGGCTCTGCAGCCCCCCCTGTCACATTCAGACCAGGCAGGCATTCCACAAACCCAGGCACACAGAAAGGTTTAGACAAGAGAACAGCCACTTTCTAAAAGTGCTATTCTCCAACACAGGATTTAAAAACACCCTTCACCAAAAGATGTGTCATTAAATTCTGAGTTCAGGGATATCTTTCACTTATGTCCCATCTTGTTCCTATGGGAAGATAGGCTGGTATCACATGGGCCCAGCCTCCTCCATGTTACTTTATGGAGCAAGATAGCCTTTCAGCAGTGAGCACATAACATGGCTGCAGCCCACTACCAGAGCATACTACCTGCACTAGTACATGCTCTACCTTATCCCTACACTGCACCCTGCCCAGGGGGGTACCTCGAGCCTTCCATAGGGGTGACTGATGTGCACAGACAGGGAAGGGTTAGGCCTAGCCAGTGGGGACACTGGCCAGGCTGACATGGCAGTCACTGACTGCACACAGGCTCTGCGCTGGCAGGCCTGAGTCACCATTTTAAAGCTACTCACGTGGGTGGCGCAATCTGCGCTGCAGGCCCACTAGTAGCATTTGTCATCACCAGCCCTGGCACACACAGTGCACTTTACTAGGGACTTCGTGGTGATACAAATATGCCAATCAGGTATATTCCATCAATATCACAATTTACAGAGGGAGCACTTACACTCTGACACTGATCAGCAGTGGCAGAGTGTCCAAAGCATCTTAATCAGCAAAAACGAAATCCAGCACAGCATCAAAACACATGAGTCAGAGGCAAAAAGATGGGGGAAGAACCACGCCAAAAGGTGTCAGGTCTAACACGTGTCCCCTCCAGCTGAAAGTGGGGAGAACTACCCAACCTCTTGGGAGTCCTCATCACTAAGAATCTGGACAGACCGTCAGCATTGGCGTGTTCTGTACCAGGGCGGTGCTCCACCGTAAAGTCCATCCCCTGTAGGGAAATGGACCACCTCAACAATTTTGGATTCTCACCCCTCATCTGCATTAACCATCTGAGGGGCCTGTGGTCGGTCTGAACACGGAAGTGAGTCCCAAACAGGTAGGGCCTCAGCTTCTTCAGAGCCCAGACCACAGCGAAAGCTTCTCTTTCGATGGCACTCCATTTCTGTTCCCTGGGGATTAGCCTTCGGCTAATGAAAGCCACTGGTTGGTCTCCGCCCTCATCATTAATCTGTGAGAGCACTGCTCCCACGTCTTGCTCTGAAGCGTCAGTTTGCACAATGAACTCACTGGAAAAGTCAGGTGCCTTAAGCACCGGTGCTGTGCACATGGCAGTTTTGAGGGTGTCAAAAGCAGTTTGACAGGCCTCAGTCCAATTCACTTTCCTGGGCTGATTCCTAGATGTCAGCTCTGTCAAAGGGGCCACAATGGTGCCATAGCCTTTGACAAACCGTCTGTAATACCCGGTGAGACCTAGAAAGGCTCTCACCTCAGTCTGGGTCTTGGGGGGTTCCCAAGCCAGAATGGTATACATTTTTGCCTGTAGGGGCACCACCTTGCCGCTCCCCACCTGGTGTCCCAAGTACACCACAGATCCCTGCCCTATCTGGCATTTACTTACCTTGATAGTGAGGCCTGCCTTCTGCAGAGCCTTCAACACTTCAGTGAGGTGTTGCAGGTGTTCCTCCCAAGTGGAGCTGAACACCGCAATGTCATCCAGGTAGGCTGCGCTGAATTGCTCCAGCCCTGCCAGTACCTGGTTGACCAATCTCTGAAATGTGGCGGGGGCATTTTTCAACCCAAAGGGCATGACACGAAACTGGAAGTGTCCTTCTGGCGTTGAAAATGCTGACCTCTCCTTTGCCCCGTCAGTTAAGGCAATCTGCCAGTACCCTGAAGTCAAATCAAAAGTACTCAGGTACTGGGCAGCTCCCAACCGATCCACCAGCTCATCAGCTCTGGGGACGGGGTGCGCGTCAGTCTTGGTGACCGCATTGAGCCCACGGTAGTCCACGCAGAACCGAAGTTCTGGGGTGCCACCGGGGGTAGCAGCTTTCTTAGGCACTAAGACCACTGGGCTAGCCCAGGGGCTGCTGGAGGGCTCAATAACCCCAAGCGCCAACATCTTGGAAACTTCTTCCTTGATGCTAGCTCTGACCTTGTCAGCCACTCTGTAAAACTTCTGTTTCACAGGCAGACTGTCTCCAGTGTCCACGTCGTGGACGCACCACTTGGTGACACCTGGGGTCAGGGAGAACAGGGGGGCGAACTGACCTAAGACTTGGCGACAGTCCTCCTGCTGTTCTGGAGTCAGGGTGGGGGAGAGGACCACACCATCCACTGACCCACCTTGCTCCTTGACTGCCAGGAGGTCAGGGAGAGGATCACTATCCTCCTCCCCTCCAACATCTGTAGCCAGGAGCATAGTTACTTCAGTCCTCTCAAAGTGGGGTTTGAGGCGGTTCACATGCAGCACCCTCAGGGGCTGCCTGGGAGTCTTCAGGTTAACCAAATAGGTAACCTCGCTCTTGCGCTCCACCACCTCATATGGCCCAGACCACTTGTCACGGAGCGCACAAGGCTCCACTGGCGCCATCACCCACACCTTCTGACCAGGTTGGAACTCAACCAAAGAAGTGTTCTGGTCATACCACCTCTTCATTTCCTCCTGGCTAGCCTCCAGGTTCTCTTGAGCGAGCTTCCTGAAGCGCTTGGTCTGGTTGCGGATGGCCAGCACATAGCTGAACACATCCTGAGGGGTTTTCCCACGGGATTTCTCCCACCCCTCCTTCACCAGAGCCAGAGGCCCTCTGACAGGGTGGCCATACAGCAACTCAAAGGGACTGAACCCTAAGGATTTCTGAGGCACCTCCCTGTAGGCAAACAACAGGCATGGCAACAAGACATCCCATTTCCGCCTCATGGGCTCTTCCAGGCCCATAATCATGCCCTTCAATGTGCGGTTGAATCTCTCAACCAAACCATTTCCTTGAGGGTGGTAAGGCGTGGTGAATTTGTAGGTCACCCCACACTCACTCCACAGGGACTTCATATACTTAGAAATGAAGTTTGTCCCGCGGTCTGAGACGACCTCCCTAGGAAATCCCACCCGGGAAAAGATCCCCATCAGGGCACGGCCCACCACTGGGGCGGTGACTGTCCTGAGCGGGAGGGCTTCCGGGTACCGAGTGGCATGGTCCACCAAGACCAGGATAAACCTGTTGCCTAGGGCTGTCTTGGGATCCAGGTGCCCCACGATGTCAATGCCCACCCGCTCAAAAGGGGTGCTCACCACGGGAAAGGGTTGGAGGGGGGCCACGCGCTTCCCTCCACTCTTGCCACTGGCCTGACAAGTCTGGCAAGACTTACAAAAGGCAGAGACGTGTGTCTTCATCTGGGGCCAGTAGAAATGGGTGACAAGCCTGTGATAGGTCTTGTCTTGCCCCAGATGTCCTGCGAGAGGCACGTCATGAGCCAGACCCAGTAGGAAGTTCCTGAAGCGCTCCGGTACCACCAGCACACGGGCTGCACCGGGCTCAGCGAACTTAGGCTCACTATAAAGTAAGTCATCCTCCCAGTAGATCAAATGCTCCTTGGACCCCAGGCCTGCGGCCTGGTCGGCAGCCTGCTGCCGCACACCAATGAGAGATGGGCACTCCTTCTGAGCCTGGCAGAATTCCTCCCTGGAGGGACCACCCTCTTGCTGCCACTGGGACAGCTCAGGCAATTCCCCTAGTTCGGCCACCTGCTCCCCTGTAGGTTCCAGGGCATCCCCTTTCGGGTCTGCCTCCTCCTGGACCGTGGGAACAGTGGGGGCCGGTTTCCCGCGCCCTCTACCCCTTCCTCTCTTGGCAGGTCCCTGGGCCATTGTTCCAGGCTCCAGCTCTGTTAGACCGCCCTCTCTTGCTGTCATTGCACGGGTGGACACACAGATCCACGCAGGCAAACCCAACATTTCCAAGTGAGTCCTGTGCTCCACCTCTTTCCAGGGGGAGCTCTCCAGGTCATTACCTAATAGACAATCTACAGGCAAGGCATCACTTACAACAATCTCCAAAATACCGGAGACTCCTCCCCATTCAAATGGAACTTTGGCCAACTTACAGTAGCGCACTGAACTGTCAGCTGCCACCACAGGCCGGAGTACCTGGGGAACAATTTGCTCTTCAGACACCCACCGACACCTGACAGATGTCACGCTGGCCCCTGTGTCTCTCAGAGCCTCCACCTCCTGTCCATTGATGGTCACCTTCTGCCCGTATTTCTTAGTGTTTTGGGGCAGCAAGGTTTCCTGGGCCATCTCTTGGTCTCCTAGAGAGACAAGGGTCATCAAAGCTAACCCCTCCTCCCCACTAGAAATCAAATCCCCTCCCAAAGCTACACTAGCTAACGCCAGAGCTGGAGCTGGAGCACCAGTGGGTGCAGATTTCTTCTTTGGACAGTTTGGAGCAATGTGCCCCACCTCCCTACATGCATAGCAAGTGAGGGTCTTCTTGTCCTGCGGGCCCTTATGGGGCCAGGACTTCTTAGGCTTGGGTGGTTGAGACACCTTCTCTTGGGAACTACTTTGGGGCCCTTTAGAAGACTCCTTTTGATTACCCGTGTCCCCCCCACTCTTCTGCTGGGGACCCTGTCCACCTTTGGCTGGGGTACTTACCACCCCCTTGTGGACCCTGGTGCTAGTCCACCGGTCCGCCTCTTTAGCAAGCTCACTGGGATCAGTTAACTTGCTATCCAAAAGATGCTGGCGCAGCTCTGCGACACATAAACTACTTAAGTGCTCCCTACTAATCAAGTGACACAACCCCACATAATCAGTAACTTTGCTGCCCTTCATCCAACCTTCCAGTGCACGCGTGTACATACTCACACACTCCACCCAAGTACTTGAATCAAGCTTCTTGAAGTTCCTAAACTTATGGCGGTACTGTTCAGCAGTGAGCCCATACCTGAGGCACAAAGCCTCCTTCATGGCGGAGTAGGATAAAGCATTCTTTGCTTCCAAGGGTGCCAAAACATCCCTCCCAGAGGCCTCAAAATTCTTCCACAATCCTGCTCCCCAATTCTTCTCAGGCACCTCATTCATCTTTAAGGCAAGTTCATACGCTCTGAACCACGCATAAATATCCTCACCCCTCTGATAATTCTGTACCAGATCCTTTGGTATGTATACCTTACCCGCCTGTACTGGTTGTGCGCTGCCACCATTAGAACTGGACCCCCTCTCTTTATATTTGAAGTCCAACTCCTTCATGCTCCTCTCATGAGCCAATTGGAGCTTCTTTTCCTCCAAAGCGAGAGTATGTCTTCTCTCCTGCGCCGCTCTCTCCTGCGCCTCTTTCTCAACTTCTAGGCGCAGTCTCTTCTCATCGGCTTCTGCTCTGAGCTTCAAAAGCTCAATCTCATGGGCCCTAACTCTCTGATTCTCCTCCACCTCCTCTGGAGAAATAATCCTACTGGAGTGGGTGCTGCCGGCCCTAGACGCTGGCTTCGCCACTGGCAAATCACTAGGCAGAAAAACAATCTCCTGTGCGCCACCCTCTCCAATAGTAGCTTCTGGTTCACCATGTTTGGCCTCCCACCAGGCCCTCAGAGCTGTCCGTAGCTCTTCCTTATTTGCGCCGCACCTTACTGGGCATTCAAGCTGTCTGCAGACTTTTCTCAGTTGCTCCTTGTTATAGGTGAGCAACTCCTTGATGTCAAATTCCACTTCCACTTCTACATTCATGCTTTGCGCGTTCTGAGACATGGTACTTCCTACCCTTTTTCAACTAAAAAGGTTTCACCAAAAAGAAAAAATCTTGCGCAACCTGTTCCGCTAAACTAGACTAGTGATGTACAAGAAATCACTGCAGGTCAAGTGCAATTATTAGTTCAAAATCCGCACCGCGAGCCACCAATGTTAGAACCGGGAGTCTCTGGTTGGCAGAGGTAAGTACCTTAGCCCAAGTAGGGACCCCTGGTTCCGGTCAGGGCGACGGAATAACCCTCTGAGATAACCCCTGCTCACCCTCTAGGTAGCATGGCGCGATCAGTCTAGGCTAAACAGAGGCAATGTGGATAACATTTGCACTTAACACAACAATAATCCCCAATCCACCACAAACTGAGACCACACAGGTAAGTATATTTTATAAAAATATATAGCTTTATCTAGTTTCAGCATGTAAATGAAGCAGTTGCATGATAATCACTTCTTTAGCAAACGTAGCATTTTATCTTAAGGGTTGCATTTAATTCTTAATGGTTGTACTTGTAAATAGGAAGTTCTTATGTGAAAACAAAGATAGTCTCAAGTCTCTCCAATCAGAAGGTAAAAATAATGCCACTGATTTCTAATCACTTAGCTCTAAAAACGAGCAGTCAAAGCAGTGCCAATCCTAAGTTATCCCCAAATCAGCTTTCTGAAGCAACGAAGCCCAGGTGCGGCAAGCACGCCTCACCGGATAGTCCTGGGACTCCTTTGTTGCCGATCTCACTCAGCCTCGCATCCCCGAGGGACTCAGACGCACCGCACCCAACGGAGCACACTCGCTCCTTGCCCCAGCCGGTCCCCGCAGCCCTCTGCCCGCTCTCGGTTCCTCTGGGAGCGGGGGGGGGGGCGCAAGCTCGGCGTTCCGAGCAGGGACAGACAGGCCAGGGGCAGGGGTACTCATGGCGCTCCCCCGGCGAGGCCCTCAGTCTTCCCCGGTCCCGGCGGTGATTACTCGGCAGCTGCAGCGGTCCCGATGACGGGGACCAATCCTGTCGCGGCGTTTGGTCGAGCCTCCAGCAGCACCCGGGAGTCAGCCAATGGCAGTGCGGCTCCCGGGAGAGGCCTTCAATGACGCTCGGCTCCTCCACCAATCACAGCTCGGCAATGACGATGACGCTGCGCCGCACGGGCCAATCCCGTCGCGGCGTTAGTGAGGGGGCTCGGTCCCCTCGACCAATGGGAGCGTGGCGGCTTCGATCTCCGGCCCCGCAGCTCCTGGACACCGAAGCAAGTTGCAGGAGGTGTTGCTGGCCCCGGGCCGCGATGGTGATTTGGCGGCAAAGGGTTTTCGAGGGCGCTGGTCACGAAGGGACCCCCCTCTTGACCTCCCCACCACTTTGGAGCGGATTCCACGAGGGGAGGCGCCACAAGACTCCGACCCTCGCTGGAAATGTGCCGATGAGCACACCGATCCTTTCCTCACGCTCCTCAGTCATGCACCACACGTTCCAGGGCACAACAGCACGATTTGGCAGCTGTTTTCTGGCAAAGCTTTAGGAACCTGTAACCCTGGGTTCCCAACAGGAGGCCAGCTCTTCTCAGGCCCTTGGAGATTCAGTTGTAGACACAGCACACAGCAGAGTCTTGGCAGTTTCAAGTAGGCAGGGTCACAGCACACAGCAAAGTCCCTTTCTCCTCCTTAGCTTCCAGTTGCACAGTAGAACAGGTCAGCCCTTAGAGCACACAGCAAGGCAGTCTTCCTTTAGTTCTCCAGCTGTTCTCCTTCCAGCCGAGGTTCCTTCTTGGTTGCAGAATTTCAGAATCTAACTTCTGTAGTCA
Source organism: Lissotriton helveticus (assembly GCF_964261635.1). Classification (NCBI taxonomy): domain Eukaryota; kingdom Metazoa; phylum Chordata; class Amphibia; order Caudata; family Salamandridae; genus Lissotriton; species Lissotriton helveticus. The sequence continues at coordinate 67,758,290 of NC_136064.1, forward strand.
GGGGTCCTTTCCTTATACCCCTCAATGTCTTTGAAGTTCTTTGTGCATGGAGGCCCTTGGTCCAGTCTAAACCAGTTCTGGGGGTTGCGGAGCACTGAGGTGTCTCTGGTTTTCTTCTTCCTGTCAGCTTCAGGGCCAGAGGTGTCCGTTGACCATCAGGAGGGGGCTAGCAGTGGGAGGCAGACCAGCACAGCCCAGCACTTATCAGGCATTCCTTCCTCCCACCTCCCAGGCAGGCAGATGTGCCCTTTCATCCCCGGGATGGCTCCGACCCTCTCCTCTGGGGCTCTGCAGCCCCCCCTGTCACATCCAGACCAGGCAGGCATTCCACAAACCCAGGCACACAGAAAGGTTTAGACAAGAGAACAGCCACTTTCTAAAAGTGCTATTCTCCAACACAGGATTTAAAAACACCCTTCACCAAAAGATGTGTCATTAAATTCTGAGTTCAGGGATATCTTTCACTTATGTCCCATCTTGTTCCTATGGGAAGATAGGCTGGTATCACATGGGCCCAGCCTCCTCCATGTTACTTTATGGAGCAAGATAGCCTTTCAGCAGTGAGCACATAACATGGCTGCAGCCCACTACCAGAGCATACTACCTGCACTAGTACATGCTCTACCTTATCCCTACACTGCACCCTGCCCAGGGGGGTACCTCGAGCCTCCCATAGGGGTGACTGATGTGCACAGACAGGGAAGGGTTAGGCCTAGCCAGTGGGGACACTGGCCAGGCTGACATGGCAGTCACTGACTGCACACAGGCTCTGCGCTGGCAGGCCTGAGTCACCATTTTAAAGCTACTCACGTGGGTGGCGCAATCTGCGCTGCAGGCCCACTAGTAGCATTTGTCATCACCAGCCCTGGCACACACAGTGCACTTTACTAGGGACTTCGTGATGATACAAATATGCCAATCAGGTATATTCCATCAATATCACAATTTACAGAGGGAGCACTTACACTCTGACACTGATCAGCAGTGGCAGAGTGTCCAAAGCATCTTAATCAGCAAAAACGAAATCCAGCACAGCATCAAAACACATGAGTCAGAGGCAAAAAGATGGGGGAAGAACCACGCCAAAAGGTGTCAGGTCTAACAGTACATCATTAAGTTAGCTATCTGCTCGCTCAGGGAGATGGGAAACGAGGGCATAGGCTGAGGGGGACGGTAAAAAAGTATAAGCGTGAGGGCGCCTGCCTCAGTTTCAAGGTTGATGACTAGGTTGTCAACCTCTGGCAGAGCCAGAGAGGTAGTGGCGATGAATTTGAATTTTTTCTGTATAATGATAAAAAACGAAAATTCCTTCTGGGGTTGCTGGAAAGGCTGCCACAGTCTCTCAGGTCTCAGTACCTCTCTCTGGCGCACCGGTGCATCTCCAAGAGCTCGTCAGCTCAGTGGCACAAGGGAGCCTTTTCAAACAGGTGGAGGATGGGAGCACATTGCCTCACCTCCCAGCACAGTTCGCCCCTTAGCATTGTGGTAAATGCAGTTCTCAGTGATTTCTTACTTGAATTTTAGCTGTAGTGGTTCACCAAAGTTGGTGAGGTTAGTGCTGTAAATCTCTAGACACATGTGTTTCTGGATGTTATCCTTCATCAGTAGAGATAAAAAACGAAAATTCCTTCTGGGGATGCTGGAAAGGCTGCCACAGTCTCTCAGGTCTCAGTACCTCGCTCTGGCGCACAGGTGCATCTCCAAGAGCTCGTCAGCTTAGTGGCTCAAGGGAGCCTTTTCAAACAGAAGGGGGATGGGACCACATTGCCTCACCTCCCAGCACAGTTCGCCCCTTAGCATTGTGGTAAATGCAGTTCACAGTGATTTCTTACTTGAATTTTAGCTGTAGTGGTTCACCAAAGTTTGTGCAAGTTAGTGCTGTAAATCTCTAGACACATGTGAAAATATGGGAGCGAGCTACAAGAGACTGCCTTTCCCAGAATGCCAGGGGCAAACCTTGCCTGAGAGGACAGCGGTGTGCTCCCACATCCTGTTGTCTATTTAAAGTACTCCCGTGAGTCATTGAGCTGATGAGCTCGTGGATGAAGCACCTGCGCGCCAGGGAATGGTACCGGACCTGATATAATGTTTGGCAGCCTACTCAGCAAACCCTAAAATGAAAGACTGTATTCTCTACTGATGATGGTTAGTAAACCAGAAACACATGTCTAGAGATCAGCACTATGTGCGCCAACCTTTGCGAAACACTCAAAAATATCGGAGCGAGCTACAAGAGAATGCATTTCCCAGAATGCCAGGGGCGAACCTTGCCTGAGAGGTCAGCGGTGTGCTCCCACATCCTGTTGTCTATTTAAAGTACTCCAGTGAGTCAGTGAGCTGACGAGCTCGTGGATGAAGCACCTGCGCGCCAGGGAGTGGTACCTGACATGATATATAGTTTGGCAGCCTACTCAGCAAACCCCAAAAAGAAAGAATGTATTCTCTACTGATGACGGTTAATAAACCAGAAACATGTGTGTAGAGATCAGCTCTATCCGCGCCAACCTTGGCGAAACACTCGAAAATATCGTAGCGAGCTGCAAGAGACTGCATTTCCAAGAATGCCAGGGGCGAACCTTGCCTGAGAGGTCAGAGGTGTGCTCCCACATCCTGTTGTTTATGATAACCTTTATTCAAATATAAGCGACAGAAGGCTTTTGCACCATTCAATTGCGTTTTCATGTCAGCAATACGTGAACCTGGATTTTGTTTTCATCCAATTGCCTTGTTTGCCTGACGCATCTCAACGCATATGCATATGCGTTCAGCTCCTTCAGTGTCCGTTCTGGGCACTATCACTATAGGAGAAACCCATGGGCATTGAACCAGTAGAATGTTCAAATTCTTTTTCAACAGCTTCTTGCAAATGAAAAGCAATTTGTCCATGTCTTTGAGCAGCAGGACGGATATCCTCATAAATTTGCAACTTTCATAGTCTTAAGCTTTCCTAAACCATGAAACAATTAAGGGAATTGATGTACTATTTCGTGGGGAGCATTCATGTTGTAGTTACAGAAACCAGTCCCATATCTACAGCTGTACTGAAACAGAGAAGTTAGGGACTTGACCCTGTTCCTTAAAGCACATGGATGCATGCTTGCACCTGTGTTTTCCTTGCATTGCTCTGAGGAGGGTTGAAAGATTTATTTCCCTAACGGATTGCATCAGGAGTGGGATGCATTGAATGAGAAAATGACACCAAGGGGTAAGTAAACTGAAGACTTTACTGCCGTGGCCTTTCAATGCTTACTTTGCCACTGGATTCAAGCTAGCCTGGCTGATGACGGCTGATTAGCCAGAAATCGGTCCCAGGATGCTTGTTTCCGGTCCAGGGAAGACATGGCTTGGCAGTTCGGGCTGGACTGTTCCTTTGAGGCACAGGGTCAGACTGATTTGCATATGGCCATGTCTGAACTGGGATGGCGGCGTGAGCTAAAGAATGATGACCCAACCCAGATTAGTTGACTGGGGGTGAGTGCTTGCAATGTTCAACACTCCGTCCATCATCCCCTTTAGTTTTGCTTTCAATGCTTAGAACACATTATTATTATAAGAGGGAATGAACTGGCAATTAATTTAAGTAGGGGACTGAAGAGAAAATTGTGTATTTTCTCTGTATCAATACATTGATTTATAAGTGGCTGATTGATAAGTGGGTGATGCTTTCGGAGCCTCATAAAATCCACTGCAGGAGAGCCTGGGCCAGAGAATAATTTATGACCCCAAAGGTAGGGGTAACGGAAAAAACCCCTCCCAGAGTGTAACATGGAAAGCATTGACTATCAGCTGGCGTGGAACACTGGCAATGATTTTGATAGGATTGTGCACAGTTCTGTCATTGATCAATGACTGTATTTAAATTATGTTTATGTGCTGATCTTTAAGAGTAATGTCCCGCTGTTTCTACAAAATGTTTCTTTGAATTATGTTAATAAATAGAGCATTATTGCATTAGAGAAGCAAAATTGTTTCATGTGGTGTATCTGAGTGGTCCACAACTATTGATTGTTCTCTTTTTAACTCTCTCTATCCACTACCTAACATCTTTTTCCTTGTAGGAGACAAATCTGTTCATCTTTCAGGGTTTAAAATTGTGAGTGAAGGGCACAATGGGCAATGGCAAGTCTAAAGGAACCATGGAGGTGGTAAGGCCTCGCATGATGAAAAAGACTAAAAAACTGTTTAAACATAAGTCATTAGCGAAGGATTATAAATTACCTCCAGATAGCCCTGCAGCTCAGGTTGTAAAAAATATGAATTATTTAGAATATTTAACACTGTTTTGCATGCTAGTCTGGACTTGGAAAGGCAATAAGGGCTGTGGCCTGGATTTGGTTCTCTTACGATAGATGATATTGAGCACTTGACAGAGACTCTAGTCTTACAGGTGACCCATCAAGGGATTCACACTATATAAAAGATTGCTTACAACAGTGACTTTCATTTGCCAAAAATAAATCTCTCCTTTATAAAGGGAAGGGCCGGTGGAATGCCTCCACTGAGTCCAGAGACTGTTCTGCAATAGCAGTGGTGAACAGTGAGTGCAAAAAGCCTAATGAAAAGGAGCTAGAACTAGCGAAGGATTGGCCCACAACTTATAGCCAATGTTAATTAGAATTAACTAACTAAGTTCAAACGGAACAGCATTTTTTGTCACTATGTCAACAGTGTGGGTTTTCAACAGCTGAAGCGGATAGGGTTAAAGCAATACCAAATACCACTACTTCTAGAAGGGCTGCTAATCTCCTGTGTCTTTGGAAGCTTCGCCAAGTGAATATTGACATAAATAAGTTAAAGAAACTGTTTATTGCCTCCAAGCCTTCATGTCAAACTGGGGGATGGAGCAGACACAGCGAGCAAATAACTGGTGGCGCGCTGACTGAGGATGACATTTTGTTGTTTACTGAGGAAGAAAGGAAAAGACAGAGAGTGGATTCCTGGAGTAAGAGACAACAATGAGAACTGATATCTAACATTGAGACAAAGCCTCCATTCTGCAGGACCTATTCTACATGCACCTCATTTCTCAGCCCCGCCTCCAGTAAGTTCAATTTACCCATCACTTTCGACCCCTACATACACTGTGAAGGAAATAACACACATGACCAGGCACTGGCTCCAAAACCAGGCCTCCCATTTGTCCATATAGCCTTGGAAGGTGATTTAACTAGGGTATCTGACATGCCAGCTACTCCCGGAGAAGAAGGTTTTAGAACACAAGTCCTGAATGGGTACCTATACGTTGGAGGTGACATTCCACATGCTTTTGAAACATTAGCCCAAACTTCCACTTTTTGTCGGTGGGAGGATTTAGGGCTAAGTGCAGAAGAGTGAAATAACGAGGAAGAACACAAGCAGTTGGTACACCTGAGGAAGGAGGCAGATGAGTTCTGTGAAGAGGTGTACACTGAAAGGGAGGAAGTGCAACGTTCCATTAATGAACACCAGGATAAGATAGATAAGAGAGAATGGCTCATACATACACAGTCACACAGGCACTAAAGGGGAAAGGTTGAGAACTCATATACTGATGAAATGGTTTTGAACACTAAAATAACTGCAACAAAAATAAAGTTGAGGCGGACAGCCATCTTAATGCCATAGACCCACTTGGAGGTAACTCAGATGACTAAGGATGCACCTGACCCGCTCACCACCAGTGAAATACTATGAATGGCTTCATAAAATATGCATTGCCTATATCCCCCTCCCTCGAGATGGTGAAATGTTATTAAAAATAGTACATGAAAGCAGATGGTCTTTGGTGAAAAGTGTGTTCCAAATTCCACAGGAAAGAGATTGGACAATACTGACTAATAAGATGGATGTCACAGAAAAAAGACTGATACATTGGTTAGAGTCTATCAGGGACACAATTAATGGTCTAGCCGTCAAACATGGTGATTTTCCTCAAGTCACGCCCAAGTTGCAGAAGTCAGGCGAGTCAGTGGTGGATTTTATCTTAAGGTACAATGAAGCAAGGGATAACAGTGCTGGGGTACCATGCACAACAGAGGTATGTAAGGTATTAGCTACTAAGACACTTATGAATGGATTGTTTGATTCTGTGGCCCATAGTTGTAAACTGCACCACCCTGATTGGTCTACTAAAGGATATCAATAGTTGTGCATGCTTCTCAGAACCCTGGAAAGAAATTGTATTTTCAGGATAAGGAAGGACACCCCTAAAAATGAAAAAGGAATTATGTTGCAGCAAGTACAGAGTGCGGAGGAGCCAATGGGAATGTACTTTCAGGGAGCACAGCACAGACAGAATAATGGATCAGGATACCAAAGAAGAGACAAGAATAGGGATCAGTGTTATGTTTCCGGAGGTACTGACACTGGGAACGAAATTGTAAAAGTAATAGCAGCAGAAGAGACTGGAATGAGAGAAGTGCCAGAAATGATAGAAACAACAGGAATGACAGGTTTGGCAGAAATGAGATCCAGCCATCAGCACTACCTATGCCCAGAGACATCAAGCAGACCCAGGACTCCCTGAGGAATCCTTTCCAGGAGCAACATGGATCAGCATAGGACCACGTAGAGAGAGAGGTGGAACAAACTGCAGAAACTAGAAACCAGAGCCCAGTACTTTATGGAGAAGGTATCAGACACTGTTGGACTTGGCCCTTTTGCCCCCCAAATTTTTCGCTTTTTGCCCCCCTAATTTGAGATTTCTCCCCCATGGTAATAAACCTGTATAGGCCATGTATGGTGTGAGACGCCTTGTTAATATGTAATGTCATGCAATGGTGTGAGCACTTGTCAATTTCCCACATTATAAAATGTACCCTGGTGAAAGGCTGTGTTTTTAAAATGGATGCCCAGGCTATGTGTGTGCCACCTGACTGCAGGAGGTTAGCAGTCTAGTCGTTAGGTACCCAGCCACCCCTAGCTTTTGGAGGGAAGCCTGGCACCCAGGGTGCTCTACTCCTCCCCCTGAGCCAGTTTATACCAGTTTGTCACCTCATTCTAGAAGGTTCTGGCACTGACTGGGAGAAGGGTATAAGTAAGGGGGATGTGCCACCATGCAGTGAGACAGACCAGGGACAGGAAGGCTACCGCCACTTGGGCCTGTGTGCTGGACCCTGCACCCATCCAGAACCCCCCTACTGTCGCCAGGGCTTGTAAAGCCCCACTTCAGGAGTTCAAGGCTGCTGTGTGGGAGGAGGGCCACGCTGCAGTGGGGATGGTGAAAGCCTACCACCCTGCTTTGATGATGCCCCCACTACCTGCTGACCTGGCCCAGTAGTGCCTACGGCTCTGTCCCAAGGGCCCCTGAACAAGGAGGGCCCCCTAGGTCCCTGGAGCTGTTGGGACCTCACACCACGCAAGCACTGCGTGAAGGAGCGCCCCAAAAAGGGAAGGAGTGCTGTGGACTGGAACCCCCCCAGGAAGTGAGGAGTGTGCCCCTGGGGCTGGCAGTGGAACTGTCCGCCCCCTTGCGATGTGTGCCTATCAACCGCTATCCTTGTGAAGCTGTGGCCCTTTGGAAGCGCTGTGCTGTGAGGAGCTGCCTGTGAAGCGCTGTAAGGGGAGGATTGTGCCCCCAAGGAATTGTTGCTTGCTGAAGCGCTGTGGCCTGTGACTGTTGTGGCCCCTAAAGTGCTGCTAGCCCTTTGAGCTCCAGGTCCCTGAGAGCTGTATGGGCCGAGAGAGGAGCTGTGCGCCATGAATAGCGCTGTGGGTGCCTACCCCACGTGTTTGCGCCCTTTGCTGAGAGGAATCACGCCGCGGCAGCCTACCCCGCGTGTTGGCGCGCTCAGGGCGTGCTTAGAATAATTAATAAGAGGGAGCCTACCCCTCACTGCCGCTGATATCACCGCCGTAGCTCCGGTCCGCTGTAAGAAGCGTTGCGGCGGCCCCCGGCACCAGGAGAGGGCCGCCGGAGTGAGGAGTGGGCCGCACCAGGCCCCGAAGCCGAGAGTGCCAGTATCATGTGGCTGGGGCGCCGGTGACATCACCGACCGCGCCCCTAGTCGCTGCGCATGGATTGGCCTGTCGGCCGCGCCCCGCAAGCTGATTGGTTGCTCGTCCGAGCAGCCAGAAGAAGCCAGCAGGAGGGGTTTTGCAGGGTTCCCGTGGTGAAGAGGGAGCCCCGTTCGTGAATCCGGACCGGAGCGGGAGCCCACCCCGCCGGTCCGTGCCCCCGCTGGTGAGGTCGCATTGGGGGCTCCAGAGGTCGTATGGAGCCTCGTGCACATCAATGAAAGCCCCGGGTCCCAGGAGGGAGGCCCGGGTGAAGACCGGAAACGTGTTGTCTGCTGCGGGGCTCTCGTTGAGTGAGGAAGAGCCCGCGCGTGTTCCCGCGTCGGAGCAGAGCCCCTCCGGTGACGGCGAGAGAGGCCCTGGACTGCCAGTGAGTGGGGCCCAGACGGGATGTGGTGAGAGTGTACCGGGGTACATTGCCGGTACCCGGCCCCCGGGCCAGGACTCTGTTGCGGGCTGCTGCATCCCTGCACCGGAGGGGCAGTATTATTTTTGTTAGAGACCCAGAAGAGGGCTCCACTACGCCTGTGCCCCTGCAGTGTTGTAACGTTTGGGGGCATTAGGGATCCCGAGGTGTACAGAGAGGATGCCAGCTTGCCCAGTGTTCTTTTGGGGGCAATATCGTCTATGTACCAGGAACAGTGTTGCTCTTCAGGTGCCCCGGTGGCAGCGGGCATCTGCAACGAAAGGTCCTGACTTCCGCCCCGATATGTTACCTGCCCCTGTGTCCTCCAAGAAATTATTGAGGCCCCATGAGTTAGGGCCAAGCGTTATGTAAAAGCTGGGTGCTTAGGTTACTGCGCCCCTGCCCATGATTGGTTGTGTATTCTTGCCAATGTATACTGATGTTTCACGCCTTTTGGTTGAGCTTACGCTGAGTCCATGCTAATGAGAAAGCCTTGATGTTTTATTACAGGTGTCCTGCCTCAGGGCTTAGGCCTAGGCCTTATGTTCATGCTGAGAGCTCATGTTCTTTATTTTTACAGGGGTGATGCCGAAGTTATAATGCCTCATGTGCGTTCACGCTTAATGTTCCACTCCAATTGATAACTTGGTTTTTATTTCAGCTCTGGACACCCATGGACTGACTTACCTTTTTCTTGTCCCATTTTCCTTGTAAATAATCTCCCTGGAATCCATTGCCCTGGCACCCGTTGATGCTCTACTGTGATTACTGCGAATACTGTGTGTTACTCTTGCATATTTGGTACAATACAACAGTTATTCTTCTTTTATCCAAACTGGTGTCGTGCCTCTTTAGTGGTGTGCCTGGTGTGTCGTCTGTGGGTACTGTGGAGGATACTTCACATGTCCTCAGGAGTTTGGCCTGCCCGCTCTGCTCCATGCTACCCCCCGTAGAATTGGCAACCCCATTTCTAACAGACACACTTGAGGAGAATCCCATGGGGCATATTAGCAAGAACATTGTTAAAATTATCGCCGCTTTAGCGGCAGGAAACTGGTGCTAAAACGGCGATAAAGGGCTTGCTAATATGCGTTATAGAATTCCAATAGAAGCACAGGTTAGATGTGTAGGACATCTAACCTGAGCTTCTATTGGAATTCTATAACGCATATTAGCAATCCCTTTATCGCTAAAACGGCAATCATTTTAATGAGGTTCTTGCTAATATGCTCCTATGTTTCCAATTAAGGTAGGCGGTAAAGAGATTGATTTACAAATAGAAAGTGGTGCAACCCTATCCGCAGTAAGAAACAAGTTGGGTCCTAGTGGTGGTGGAACAATCACTACTATAGCAGTAAATGGAATGATGATGCATGTTGAATTGTCAGAACCCCTACCAGTTTCTGTTGATGACTTTACACAGGTCCATCAGTGTTTCCTGCCACCAGATGCAGCCATCAATTTGCTGGGGACAGACCTCCTCTGTAAATTGCATGCAACATTATATTTTTCACAAAATGGGATTTACTTACAAGTACCTGAGGACAGGTTAGAATTAGCTCATAGAGCACTTACTGATTGCAAATTAAGTAAGGATTCTGTGTTATGTGCACCGGCTGTCTTGTCTCTCTCTCCAACACGTTACCAATAGACTATGTTACATGGAGTTTTTTATGAGAACATATTTCAAGATCTGTTTAAATGCAGCCCTGACATTGAGAGTGACGTGGTCACTCCTTTAGGGCAGTTGTCATTAGTACCTGGGCCAGTACACTGTACTGTAGCAGCTTTCACAGAGCCAGTGCCTGAATGGTACGACTACATGGCAGACAAACATTTCTACTGGACAATAGAGTTGCTTGAGCACGCATTATATATCGGAAAAGAAGGGTGTGCAGTGAGCATTGAGCTAGGACCACAGGAAAAACATTTCAAGTGCTAACTACTGAATCACATGTGTCCATACCTGCAGCACAGGCACAATTGAAAGCCCCAATGGTTCCTTAGTACACCCCCAACTTTGCTCGTAGGCCATGGCACCAAGAGAGGTAAGGGGAAAAAAAGCTTAGCAAGTATTTTTTTAATTTTAACAGCATGATATTTTGGGTTAATGCCAACTTGAATTAACCCAGTGTATCCGTTTTGCGCTAGGGACAATAAAAATACCCATTCTCTCATCCAGCTCTATCTAAACAGGGCCTCAAAGCTTTGGAAAAAAGGTGTTAAGGTTACAATAATTAATCGGGCTCTTTTTGTTGACACTCGGTGGATGAAAGGCTGAGCCAGCCATGCTAAATTTGAAGAATCTCACAGGTCGTACGTAAGTGCATTAACCTACTTAGCTAGCACACCACCTCTCTAGGTCACGGAAAAACACTGCGCCCTTTCAGAGGCAATGGCCTTTCAAGAAACAACCCTATTTTGACATTAATCTCAATAGGGCAACAAAGGTTTGGAAAAAGTTGTTAAGGTTACAATAATTAATCGTGCTCTTTTTGTTAACCCTGAGTGGATGAAAGGCTGAGGCAGCCATGCTGCGTTTGAAGAATCTCACAGGTCATACGTAAGAGCATTTGTAGTGTAGTTCCTATATTCCCAATAGGCTCTGCGCTTTGGAATAATATATCCTATAGATGTGACATAGGACTGAGGTCAGTATGTCTCTATTGAATATACTAAACTTAATTGTGAGCGCCAGCTAGCTCAGAGGTCACTAGAAACTTTCTCGAATAAACAAGAAGGGATTAGTTTCTGACAACCATATAACATGAGAACTCTGTTTCTCTAGGACTGGAACAAATATCTTCAGAGTCGTGGAAACAATAGATAAATATTTTACTCAGACAATCATGCATGCTTCGTTTCTACAGAGTTGCAGAGAAATAGTGAGACGGGCGTTTTCAATAAAAGGGTTTATTGAACAGTCTTCTGTCTCATGCAAGAGAGGTGAATTGCTACAATTGTTAGACAGAATGGAAAGTATAATGCGTACAGCGAGAATAGTATTATAAAATAATACTGTAATAGCATTGTCTACTGCTATGACATATAAAAATACATACATAATTAACACAGGCTAAAATACTCAACTGGTGCTTCTAAAATACGCCTTCCCCCATGTACCTAACCTAAGTCTAGTACGAGGGAAGAAGTAAGTGCTGTCTTTTAGATAAGTTTAGTTTTTGCCAAGAACTGCCAAAGGTTTCTCTAGGTTCTTATCAGCTCCATACCTTACAATGAAAGAGGTTGGTATCTCTGTCTCGGACTCGATTTCCCAACACCCCGCGTGGGGAGTCAGAAACACTGGAGCTGGATTCTCAGCAGGAGGATGTCAGCTGCTGGTCAGTGCGTCAGCTGTAAAGTCGGCTTCCTTCGGCACTTGCTGTAGCGAGCTGCATCGGGCAAGTAGGTAGTCAAACTGTACGGAACCACAACGTGCTTTGCTAGAGCAAGTGAAGGGATATTCATGGTATACAGCCTTTACAACGAAACTTTTACAACAAACTACCATTACAACGCAACTTTTACAACTCAAACCATTACAACGCATAGCGCTGGGGGGCGCTCTAGGATAGGGAATAGGTTTAATGTACTATCCAACACCTTCCCTACTATCCACGGGGACTATAGTTGGAATAGTAAATTAAACTATTCACTATCCAGCGCCCAAAAGCATTATGCGTTGTAATGGTATGCGTTGTAAAACTTGCGATGTAAAGGTAGACGTTGTAAAAGTATGCGTTGTAACGTCATACATCTGATATTTATATCTTGAAGGTGTTTAGGAATGCCAGCTTTGACGTAAAGTAGGGCATATGAACGTCATGTATGAACTCCTAAGTAATAGTTGTTCATGCATAATAATGAGTTTCTTGGAGAAATCACTATCCGGGCTAGCTGAAGTCCCTTCTGCTTAGAAGTCTGGTTTTCCAAGAAATCGTTGTGACGTTGATGAACGGATGGAAGTAGCCATTCCTGTATTTGGGTAGCATGGGCTATGCCTAAATAAGGTCTGGATTTCTATGCCTATATAAGAGCAATGTAAATTGTACCTATGTAAGGGCATGAATCGGGAAAATTCATTCGGAATCTAAAACGCCACACAACACATTAACCTACTCAGCTAGCATACCACCTCTCTAGGTCACGGAAAAACACTGCACTCTTTCAGAGGCAATGGCCTTTCTAGAAACAACTCTAGTTTCACATTGAGCAGAGCACGCCAGCACCTGTCAGAAAACCCCCCTGGTAGTTAACAATTCATCGGTATTAGTTTTAGGGGATTTTAACTTCTGGCCCAATGACCCTGCCGAAAGCCCTCAATCTAAGGAGTTTACTAGCCTGATGAACAGTTTGAATTTTGCACCGCTTATTCACAGTCCCACCCACTTACATGGCCATACACTAGACCAAATCTGGACACTAAATGTTCCATCCACACCTCCCATCATATCCCCATGTCTATGGTCAGATCATTCTACCATCACGTTTTCCCTTGCCCTAGCGCCCCCGGTCAAACCCCCCCTTCCCAAAAACACCTGGGTTCGGAAATGGGGAAAGGTAGACATGCCTTCCTTCTGCTCAGCCCTGGCTAAAACCAGCCCTGATCTATCCAGCCTGGCAGCCACCCCTCAGTTGGCCGCCATCAACAACTGGCTCACGGCGGCGGGCGATGAATTCGCCCCCCTAAAGCGGCTTTCAGTTAAACGGGCCCATGCAGCCAACCGTTGGTTCACCTCCGACCTTAAAGCAAAAAAACTAGCTGCAAGAAAGGCCGAACGAGTCTGGAGAAGAACTTATGACCCTGCCCAAAAGACAATCTATCTGTCTGTTCTGTAAACTTATAAAAAAGGCATTCTGGAAGCTAAAGCCGAATACTACACCAACAGGATAACGGTCGCTGAATCCCAATCGAAGGAAATATTCAACACAGTCCATGAACTTGCCTCATCCACCAGAGCCACGGCTACCATTATTCCTTCTCAATCCCTCTGCGACTCGCTCAACGAGTTTTTCATAGACAAAGTTGTCAAAATTAAACATAACATTCCTCTGCCCTCCTCCACTTTTGCTAATCCTTCCCCTCCCCCCACTATTGTTAAACTGATTAACTTCCCATCACTAACCATTGACACCCTTCTTCCTCTGCTTCATCGGGTCAAATCAGGGTCTCCCCTGGATTTTTCCCCTGCTTGTATCCTCAGGGAAGTCTACTCAGCCTGTCCCACTCCCCCTTTGACCCTTCTCAATGATTCACTCAGGCATGGTTTTGTCCCCAGTCCACACAAATCGGCGGTTGTCATCCCAATCTTAAAAAAATTGGATGCCGATTCTTCCTCCCCCTCCAATTATCGCCCCATTTCACTCCTTCCTTACCTTGCAAAAGTTCTTGAAACTCATATCACTTCCACTTTGAGCACCCATATCGAGGCAAATCATTGCCTCTCCCCCTGCCAAGCTGGCTTCCGTCCCCTGCATTCTACAGAGAAAGTGGTCATTTCAGTCATGGACAAGCTGCGTGAAGGTATCGACATCAACCTTCCGCAGGCCTTGATCCTCCTAGATCTATCCGCCGCTTTTGACACGGTGGACCACTTCATCCTCCTTAACCGTGTCAGGGCGGCGGGCATAGAAGGCTTAGCCTTCTCTTGGCTGGAGTCCTTTCTCGCCGGGAGAACTCAGGCGGTCCGTTTGACCGGTTTTGCTGCGGCCTCTCGCAAGGTAGAGTGCGGGGTCCCTCAGGGCTCATCACTCTCCCCTCTTCTGTTCAACCTTTATATTTTTCCCCTTATTTTTATGTTACAGCAACTGGAGGTCACCGTGTTCAATTACGCGGATGACCTCCAGTTAAACTTTAATTTGTCTCACTCACCCTCATCTGCCCTGAACGTCCAAACAGTAATGACGTTCATTCAAGATTGGATGAACTGCAGCCACCTCAAACTCAACCCGGACAAGACCGAGCTGGTCCTGACCGGAGGTGGCTGCAGTCCATGGTCCCCTTCCTTCTGGCCCCCTTCCCTTGGTGCCCCTCCACTTCCCGTGTCCAAAGTAAAAACCCTGGGAATCTTTCTTAATCCCCAGCTCACTGTCCACCCACAAGTCAGCTCCGTGGTTTCTTCATGTTTTTTCTCCCTTAGAGTAATTAGGAAAGTCTCCCGTTTCTTTTCCCCCTCAGCTTTAAAAATCATTATGCTGGCCATGGTACTGTCCCGCATAGACTATGGCAACATAGTCTATAATGGGGCCCCTGCATACATGATTCATCGATTACAACTGGTGCAGAATCAGGCGGCCCGCCTGATCCATGGCCTACCTAAATATTATCGGGTCACTCCATTACTCAAAACACTGCACTGGCTCCCTGTAAGAGAGCGTGCCTTGTTTAAACTCGGCTGCCTCACGTATCAGGCTAAAACGGGCACTGCTCCCGAGTTCATCTGCTCTCTTATTAAGCCATATTGTCCAGGCAGAGAACTTCGCTCGGCCCATTTGGCCCTTCTTACCATCCCTCGCTTTAAAAAGCAGAAGGCGGGCGGAGCGAGATTCGCTGTCCTGGCTCCAACCTTTTGGAATTCCCTTCCGGTTACTCTGCGTACTTCACCTTCTTATCTTTTGTTCCGGAAGAACCTTAAAACCTTCCTTTTCACACAAGCCTATTTGACCTAATTTCTTTTTCTGTTGCCGACCACTGTTCACCACTAGCGCCATGAAACCGCTGGGTATACGAGCGCTGTACAAATGTTTTTAAATTCAAAATTCAAATTCAATTCACCTCCCTGCACCTCTAAAAATGAGTGAAGAGTAATAGTCATGAAGGATTATGTAAAGCAAAGTTGGAATAGGGGCAAAGGTTCTTAACTCATTCTGTGTGTAGCGCTTTATACTACACAGCTGGGAATGTATTGGTCCAAGCACTGGCACCCTGAATTCACTGTAATTCAGTACAGCAATAGTAAAAATCATGGGAACAAAGCATGTTGCTCTGAATGTATTAATCCAGAGTCTTTATTGAGCAAATTACTTGCTAGACGAACTCTCACAGTATTTGTTTTCAGTTCTAATGAAATTAGCTCATGGACTGCGAGGTGCAAACCCTCTGTCCTCTCCGTAAAAGATGAGGCAGTGGAGGTAGGAGGTCGGGGGGTCTCTGCTCTGCCTCGCACCGAGATAACACTGGCAGTAAGTCAGATCTCATTCAAGAGCATTTGTTGGTCAATGCGGCAGGGCATTTATGTGCCGTATATGTATGAAGTAAAGATGTTCCCGCGAGCCATATGCTTAACGACACACAGTACGATGACTCTGTTTTGGATGTACATTGTTACAACGCATGCTTTTACCACGCATGCTGTTACAACGCAAGTTTTACAATGCAAACCTTTACAACGCATTGCTTTGGGGGCGCTGGATAGTGAATAGTTTAGTTTACTATTCCAACTCCAGTCCCCCGTGGATAGTAGCGAAGGTGTTGGATAGTAAATTAAAACTATTCCCTATCCTAGAGCGCCCCCCAGTGCAATGCGTTGTAATGGTTTTCGTTGTAAAACCTGCGTTGTAAAGGCACTGCGTGGTAAAAGTTGCGTGGTAAAGGATGTTTCCCCTCTGTTTTGCACCGTGCCCTCTGGACTCATGAGTGTCCGCTTTTGGCAATGAGGAAAACTACCACCCTCATCTCCTGTGCTACAGAAAAATCATATGGCTTCTGCTCTGCGGATGAGCTGTCTATCCTCGTCCACCACCACAAATAGACTCCATCCAGACACGAAGATTATGCAGAGCCTAGGGATACCAGCAGACACTGCAGCTCCCAGATGACCCTCATTTTATTTCTGATGCCCGTACTCTGTTAAATTTGACTCTAACTTTTAGTCTAATAATGATCAATTCGTCCCGGCGAGTACGACTCGCCTAATATTAATCCAATGCAGTGCAACTCTAAAAAAAAATCAGACTGGTCTAAGATTTCAGTGCCAATCGCTGTATCAATATGACAGAGAAATTACATTTAAGATGTAGGCTCCTACACATACGGGCACACTGTTTATGAAGTCTGTGCCAGTTTTCAGCCCCGCCACAGCATCTCCCAATAAATGAATTTGTTGTAGGACGTAAGTTTACATGATTTACATCACACACCACACAGTTTCTATAAATGCGATTTAAGAGAAACAGCCAAGGGTTTTCAGTGTTCTACTTGGCAATGAAACATATCTATTTATTCTCTACATGTCTCAATATTCCATAATGCGTTCAAGTTTTCTTAATCCCTTAATGCATTTTAACCTTTATTTTTTATGTGCTTACAATTTTAATTCACAGAAAATGAACTTGGCAATGCAAACTTAAGGAAATATGGTGCCCCATAATTGATCGGTTAGCCACGTACTTTGCCGGCTATGCATATGAAACAGTGGGAAATGCAATGAATTGAAAGGTTTTGCATGGAAATGGCACACGGCCTCTCAAAAAATGCTGCCCCCCTAAAGTGAACCCCAAAGCTACCTCCCCCTAAATCCTTCCCCTCCCCTGTGCAGTCCAGTCTCACCACTCTCAAACTTCACCAGCCGCCACTGTACCAACGTTGTACCATACTGCCAAATATTCAAGCCCAACACCAAGTGTCACTTACTGTGGAAAATAATGCCAAGGAAAATGCATTTCCTGTATGTATAAAGCATCATGTTTCAGGATGTAACTCAGCTTCCCGATACTTAGGACATTTAAAAAGTAGCATGTGTCCTAACATTTTCGAATTTGATGATACCACAGATAATTGGAATATAAGTGACAGACAGTTAGTAAGTATGAATTGGACAGCTAAGGTACAAGGGAATTAAGTGAACTGTACATTACTGGAACATCACTGTGGATTGAGAGACATTCTTAATAACACATGATGGTCTTCTGTACGATTCATTAAATGAGCAAAATAATGAATATGCTAGTGCACCAAATGTGATTTCTAAAATATTAGAATATCCCTTATGCTCATGACATCATGAGCAAATGTTACGATTATAAATTTTGCATGGATTGATTACAAATGGCGGAATTAATTTCAAACCACTTTTCTCGGAGATGGTAGGGCTTCCTCTCAGTAAATATCACACGTTGGACACACAGTTACAGGGCACTATGTATTTTATTTGTGACACTAAAGCATACAAGGTGCTTCCCAAGCACTGGGAAGGCATGTTAGCTATTTCTTATCTTACACCACACATTTCAGTAGTGCCGCATATTGCAGCCCATGAGCCATTATATCTGGGGAGCTTCGCCCCTAGATATATATGCACCTATTCTGAAGGCTAGACAAAGTCTATTATTTGAGCTAATGAATATATTAGTTCCTGGATATGGGGTATACGATTTAGAAGTGGCCCTTGTTAACATGTATGCTGAGCTAGCTATAGCATTCAATGCAACAAGAGATGCCCTTCAACAGTTGCAGATGGACATTCATTCGGTGGCTGCCATGACTATTCAACATATAATAGCATTTGACCTCCTGGCACTACAACAAGGAGGACTGTGTGTTTTACTGAATTCCTCTTGCTCCTTTCTCATCACCTCTCATTCATTTTCTCACTCACATTCTGAGTCATCCCGTATCATACAGTCATTCTCACTCACACCCTCCTCAAAATCGTTAACTTTCACTGTCTCTCTCTGACTTATTGACTCTCTCACTTTCACACTCACTCACTGAGTCCCACTTCCTGTG
This sequence comes from Lissotriton helveticus, assembly GCF_964261635.1. Taxonomy (NCBI): domain Eukaryota; kingdom Metazoa; phylum Chordata; class Amphibia; order Caudata; family Salamandridae; genus Lissotriton; species Lissotriton helveticus. The sequence continues at coordinate 67,776,418 of NC_136064.1, forward strand.
ACGCACTCTTGTCATCTTCTGCGCTTTCACTCATTTTCTCTCACTCACTAAAAGACATACAAAACAAACAACATATTTTTTTTAGATTTTTGGGGGGTAAAACAAAATCAGTCACTAGTATTGCAGAAAAAGCATGCAAAAAACGAACCAAAAGTTTGAATAACTGAAGAAAAAAATATTATTTGCTAAGTGTCTTTTGTTCTTTAATTTGCCGCAGCTAAGCTTTCCAGTTTGGCTCACCATAGCGGATAATCGCGCCAAATACAAACCAGACTGGGTGGGGGGAGTCGACAAACAAAGGGATAAGGAAAATAAATAAATAAAATCACTTACCTTGCGCTCACTCTCTTTATCACTCCTTAACATAACAGTAAATTTACCATCGTTTCTTTCAGTGAATTTTCAATGGTTTTTTGTTTAACTTTAAGTGATATATATATATTTTTTTTAAATAACATTTTTTATTGGAACATAAACAAATCAGAGTCATAATCCAGTGACACAATTTGCACATCACAATATGCAAAAATAGCACATAAAATGATTAATCAAGGTTCATGACAATATAGAAGTCTAACTCAGGCCGTAGCCATATCTGCCGTGGGGGAGCGACACAGTTCACCTCTGGAAGTGTTCCAGAGGCCCCACTTTAGTATTAAAATAAAAATTTCACGTCAAAATCAAGTCAGAGTCAGAAATCTAGTTACAGACAATATGGCGAAACGGAATAAAATACAGAATTACCAAAAAGGATATCAATACATATTACGATGTAAGAGTCTAGTTCGGTCCATGGCCAGTTCGACAGTAGGCGAATCACACAGTTCACCCCGATATTTATTCCAATGACCCCACTTTTTATCCCACTACGCAGGGCAGCCCCGTAGCTTATAGATAGTTTTTTCAGCCATCATACATCTGTCAAGTTCCGCCATCCATCCCACCACCAGCGGTCTATCAGTAGTACCCCATTTCATAGCAATCGCTCGTTTAGCCATCAGGAAACCTAACACCGCCCACTGAGTCTCCAATTCGCTCAAGTCCGTGGCTCCCCAGATATTGAGAACACCCTCCTTTGGTGATAGAGGGACGGGTTTTCCTAAGGAGCTTCTCATCTTTCCAGCAATACCTTCCCAGAAGTGTTGTATTACCGGACAATCCCATAACACATGATAAAACGTACCAATCAGGCCACACCCCCGTAAACACAAATCATCCTTTCGCCTCCCAATTTTTGCAAGCAGAGGGGCGGACATATAAGTCCTGTGTAGAATCTTCAGTTGGATTAACCTAAATCGGTGATTAATCGCTGTCTCTCTAGGGGACATCAGGGCAGATTGCCACTCTCCCTCATCCAACACGCCCAGATCTGTCTGCCATTTGTCTCGTAGGGGTTGAAACGTATCAGGGAGGCTGTTACAGAGTTTCCGGTACATGCATGATATGGCCTTCGCTAGGAGGGGTTCTGAAAGCATTCTGTCTTCAAGGGAGGAAGATTCAGTCAGTTAGGCAATGTCAGGGATGGCAGTGAGGAGAGCGTGTTTGATCTGAAGATAGCGAAAGGATTCTGTATGTGTGAGTGCATATTTGGCTTGTAGGTCTGCAAAAGTCAGTATTCTGCCCCTGTGCACAAGGTCTCCTATTGTCAAAATACCTATTGTATCCCATTTGTCAAATCCCAAATGGAAACATAGGGAGCCAAGTGCTTGTGATGCCCACAGCGGTGATGCCTTAGTGAGGACGTTCGACCAGCCCAGTCTTTTGTTGGCCTGATGCCATATCGCGCCTGTGTGTGCCATAGGGCTCAGGTATCTTTTCCTGACCGGTTTGCTGTATACGGCCCCAAGGTAACCCTCCCGACCAGTCTGATATCTTTCCAAGTGGAAGGCCGGGTCATTAGGCCAACCATGTATCCAGTGGTTAACAGCGACTAATTGCGATGCCCAATAATAGAGACGTAAGTCAGGCAATGCAATGCCTCCGTCATACTAACTTTTTGTTAACTTAGGAAGGGCAATACGGGCCGCTCTTCCGTCCCATAAAAGAAGCCGAAGATCACTCTCCACTGATTTGAAATAAGAGTCCGGGATCGGAAAGGGTGTTGTTCTGGAGGGCATATAAGAAGCGCCGGAGTGCCAACATTTTGAACAGTGCTGCTCTACCTGTGAGGGAGAGCGGTAGGGAACGCCAGTGGGTCACATCGCTTCATAGTCTGCGCTGTGGGGCCAACAGGTTCCGGTCAAAAAACAGCGTGGGGTTTGACGTAACGAAAATAACTAAATACTTGAAGCCATCCTGGGCCACCGGTGGGGGGAACCATGTAGCATGTATAGGACCGATTTAGTCCAATTGATCGAATAGCCCGAATATTTTCCAAAGTTGGTGAGAACATGGAATAAACTATTGATAGAAGACTTGGGGGAAGAGACATAGATCAGGATATCGTCTGCATTTAAAAAAAAAAACTCTTTATTGATCAGTTATTGCAATGTACATCCAGGTTTCGCACAGCTTAAACAGTCTTTTCTGTTTTTTTGACCCCCTTTAACTTTAAACAACTGACACATTGTCTCTCATGATAAGGGTCCATACAGTTCATCTATGACAGCGTGGACAACTCTATGTATTAGTACTATTTCTTTCCAAGTAAAAACAACTGTCAATGCTCGATCATTCCTCAGCATGTATACATCTGCGGCCTCATAATTAAGCATGGGCGTAAAATCCGTTCCGCTGGCGGATTTTGCGGATTTTCGACAATCCGCGAACTCTCGCGAATTTGCCGAAAATCCGCAAATCCGCACGCTGCGGATTTTTTTGCTTGGTGATACAATATTGCGGTGCGCGGCGTGGCGCCCGGCGTTCACTTTCCGTCATTCAGCGATTGCCGAGTTGTTTTTCTCGATATTTTGCGAGTGCTGCGCCATTTTGGATCTTGCTGCGGAATCCCGCGGGAGTTTACGTAATCGCGGCTTGCCACCACCTTGCACAGCACGCATCGCGAGAGTTCGCAATTGCGAACATGTAGGTGCGGCGGGGAGGAACAATCTCGCACTCGCGAAATAGAGATTTTGCAATTCTGCACAAGAAATCCACCAGCAAACAGCATAAACCTTCAGAAAATGATGATTTTTATCAGAATCACTCCCCAGGTTGACATTTGCCTGCACTTTTTTTTGCAAGGAGTCCATTATTTGGGGGGAGGGAGGAAGGAAGCGCCCCACAGTCTCCAGATTCCTGTTCCTGTCCAGCAGGCTCCTCCCAGTGCTTTCTTCATGTGCTGGTCACGTTCATTTGGACCTTGACCTGGAAGGATTACTTTTTGTGGGTGCAGCTGGATATTTGGATTTGAGGCCTTTTAGACTTTCTTCGGATCAAATTTGGATTAGAAATCAACTTTCACAAGTAAGTTTGTTTGGGGCATTACAGTTGCTGCAACTACAATTTTGGAACTTTTTCAGAACATTAAATAAAATATATTGTGGGTAGCCACAGTATCCAGTAGGACCAGGGTTGGTTATGGGTGCATGATACAACTGTTTTGTTGAATTTAAACATCATTGAGGCCATGGATGGGCTGGGATTGTGCTGATTTTTGTGTTTTTTGTCGATTTTTGGGGGCTGCTGTTGGGACCTTTTGCCCAGGGGTAGTGGTGCATGGACGTTTTGTTGAATTTAAACATCATTGAGGCCATGGATGGGCTGGGATTGTGCTGATTTTTGTGTTTTTTGTCGATATTTGGGGGCTGCTGTAGGGACCTTTTGCCCAGGGGTAGTGGTGCATGGACTGAGTCTGCCTGTGGGGTCTCACTCTCTTTAATGTAAACATCCTGGATGGCATTGGATTGTAGTGATTTTTGTGTGTTTTTCGTTTTTTTTGGGGTGTACTGTTGATGTGGACTGGCCATGTGGGTGGTGGTGGTGGCCATCTTGAGTGCTGGTACAGGCAACATGTGCTTGGGGTTCAAGGGGCCATTTTGAAGAGAGGCAGTGTCTGAGGCCTGCACCCATTTTGCCTAGCTTTCATCCATTATGCCCAGGGGTAGTGAGTGGTGCATGGGCCTAGTCTTTCTGTGGGGTGTCTTCTTGAATGTAAACACCATTGGGGCCATGTATGGGCTGGGATTGTGCAGAACTTTGTGTGTTTTTTGTCGTTTTTTTGGGGCTGCTGGTGGGGCCTTTTTCCCAGGGGTAGTGAGTGGTGCATAGGCCTAGTCTTTCTGTGGGGTGTCTTCTTGAATTTAAACACCATTGAGGCCATGGATGGGCTGGGATTGTGCAGAATTTTGTGTTTTTTGTCGTTTTCTTGGGGCTGCTGGTTGGGCCTTTTCCCCAGGGGTAGTGAGTGGTGCATGGGCCTAGTCTTTCTGTGGGGTGTCTTCTTGAATTTAAACACCATTGAGGCCATGGATGGGCTGGGATTGTGCAGAATTTTGTGTTTTTTGTCATTTTTTTGGGGCTGCTGGTGGGGCCTTTTGCCCAGGGGTAGTGAGTGGTGCATGGGCCTAGTCTTTCTGTGGGGTGTCTTCTTGATTTTAAACACCATTGAGGCCATGGATGGGCTGGGATTGTGCTGAATTGTGTGGTTTTTGTCGATTTTATGGGGGCTGCTGGTGGGGCCTTTTGCCCAGGGGTAGTGGTGCATGGACTGAGTCTGCCTGTGGGGTCTCACTCTCTTTAATGTAAACATCCTGGATGGCATTGGATTGTGGTGATTTTTGTGTGTTTTTTTTTTTTTTTTTGGGGTGTACTGTTGATGTGGACTGGCCATGTGGGTGGTGGTGGTGGCCATCTTGAGTGCTGGTACAGGCAACATGTGCTTGGGGTTCAAGGGGCCATTTTGAAGAGAGGCAGTGTCTGAGGCCTGCACCCATTTTGCCTAGCTTTCATCCATTATACCCAGGGGTAGTGAGTGGTGCATGGGCCTAGTCTTTCTGTGGGGTGTCTTCTTGAATTTAAACACCATTGAGGCCATGGATGGGCTGGGATTGTGCAGAATTATGTGTGTTTTTTGTCGTTTTTTTGGGGCTGCTGGTGGGGCCTTTTGCCCAGGGGTAGTGAGTGGTGCATGGGCCTAGTCTTTCTGTGGGGTGTCTTCTTGATTTTAAACACCATTGAGGCCATGGATGGGCTTGGATTGTGCTGAATTTTGTGGTTTTTGTCGATTTATTGGGGGCTGCTGGTGGGGCCTTTTGCCCAGGGGTAGTGGTGCATGGACTGAGTCTGCCTGTGGGGTCTCACTCTCTTTAATGTAAACATCCTGGATGGCATTGGATTGTGGTGATTTTTGTGTGTTTTTCGTTTTTTTGTTTGGGGTGTACTGTTGATGTGGACTGGCCATGTGGGTGGTGGTGGTGGCCATCTTGAGTGCTTGTACAGGCAACATGTGCTTGGGGTTCAAGGAGCCATTTTGAAGAGAAGCAGTGTCTGAGGCCTGCACCCATTTTGCCTAGCTTTCATCCATTATGCCCAGGGGTAGTGAGTGGTGCATGGGCCTAGTCTTTCTGTGGGGTGTCTTCTTGAATTTAAACACCATTGAGGCCATGGATGGGCTGGGATTGTGCAGAATTTTTTGTGTTTTTTGTTGTTTTTTTGGGGCTGCTGGTGGGGCCTTTTGCCCAGGGGTAATGAGTGGTGCATGGGCCTAGTCTTTCTGTGGGGTGTCTTCTTGATTTTAAACACCATTGAGGCCATGGATGGGCTGGGATTGTGCTGAATTTTGTGGTTTATGTCGATTTGTTTGGGGCTGCTGGTGGGGCCTTTTGCCCAGGGGTAGTGGTGCATGGACTGAGTCTGCCTGTGGGGTCTCACTCTCTTTAACCCCTTCAGCGCTAATGACAAGGGTAACTCGTCATGGACTTTCCATTGATTTCAATGGAAAGTCAATGGACCTCGCACACACCCCTTAGCAGCCAAGTGGTTAATGTAAACATCCTGGATGGCATTGGATTGTGGTGATTTTTGTGTGTTTTTCGTTGTTTTTTTAGGTGTACTGTTGATGTGGACTGGCCATGTGGGTGGTGGTGGTGGCCATCTTGAGTGCTGGTACAGGCAACATGTGCTTGGGGTTCAAGGGGCCATTTTGAAGAGAGGCAGTGTCTGAGGCCTGCGCCCATTTTGCCTAGCTTTCATCCATTATGCCATGGGGTAGTGAGTGGTGCATGGGCCTAGTCTTTCTGTGGGGTGTCTTCTTGAATTTAAACACCATTGAGGCCATGGATGGGCTGGGATTGTGCAGAATTTTGTGTGTTTTTTGGGGGCTGCTGGTGGGGTCTTTTGCCCAGGGGTAGTGAGTGGTGCATGGGCCTAGTCTTTTTGTGGGGTGTCTTCTTGAATTTAAACACCATTGAGGCCATGGATGGGCTGGGATTGTGCTGAATTTTGTGGTTTTTGTCGATTTTTTGGGGGCTGCTGGTGGGGCCTTTTGCCCAGGGTTAGTGAGTGGTGCATGGGCCTAGTCTTTCTGTGGGGTGTCTTCTTGAATTTAAACACCATTGAGGCCATGGATGGGCTGGGATTGTGCAGAATTTTGTGTGTTTTTTTGACTTTTTGGGGTGTATAACTGATGTTCCTCTGTCTTCCATTGCTTGTAGGTGCACAAGAGAACCACCAGTGCCAGGAAGAAGTCCTGCTGCGGTGTGTGCAGCACAACGTCACGTGTGGCCACAGACAACTCTGCAACTTGTGCAACTGCGGCCTGCTGTTCAGAGTGACATCTGAAGAAGATGGCCCCAAAAAAAGTTCCCCGTAGCTCCTCTAGCAAGAAAGATGCCAGAAAGGAGCAGAAGAAGCAAGTTACCAAGCAGACTGGTGTGCCGCCCGCCACATTTTTTGGGAATAAAAAAAAAAGTACGCCTGCCGCAGCAGCAGGATCTGCTGGGGACCAAGCTGGGAGCAGCACCCCCGCTCCATTGGGCTCAGTGCCACCACCACCACGCCAACTTAGGTCCAAGCCCTTGAGTACTGCAGAGGCCGCCAGTATAGTTGTTCAATAACCATCGACCAGTGATGTTGGCTCATCGCAAGAAAGTAGCAGCAATGTCCCTCAATCAACACAGGTTGTTGTAACTCATCTGACGAGTGTTCAACAACTACAGCCGCAATAAAAATCACATGTGCAAGTACAAGCCCAAGTACAAGTGGAAGGAGAGGCGGTGCAAGGAGAGGAGCAAGCAGAGGTGCATGGAGGGGCACAACAAGTGGCCACAATAGTTGTTCCTCCAGAAGTAGGGGCACATCTGGAAATCGACAATCAAGCCGAGGTATCATTCGAGGAAGCCACTCCTCCTGATGATCATTCATTGTCTTCCACATCCCGAGCAAGGAAAAGATCAAGGGTGTTGGTGTCTACATCTTCTTCAAGCCCACCTCCTTCTGATGATATGGATCTTACTTGGGAACCAGCACCACTGCCGTCTGAGAGTGAGGTTGAGGAGGCACACCATGATCTGACAAAGGTAGCTAAGCGTAAAAGGAAGGTCGTCAAAACTCTCATAGTTATGGAGTGTGATGACGCTCAACAAGAAGTGGCGTATACTCCTACTGCTGAAGACTCTCACGACGAAGACGCAGTCATCATCACTAACGTCACTGAAGCCCCAGCGGGCATGCTGCAAACAAACATTTTGACCCTAGCCCGACAAGCTGCTGAGCGTGATGATGAAGTCGATGAGGAGGCAATGGGAACACCACAATCATTGATGTTAACTAGTACACCACAACCTACCGCTTCCATATTTCTTACTCGCCAGAAGGGACCTCCATCCACCTCGACCTCAATTAGTGGTGGTGAAAGTGCACAACATAGTAAAGTTCAGCAATACACATCCTCCACTTCATCTGGCATTAGCAGCACGACCACCACCAGTATCGCCTCCTCCGGCCCCCACAGACATTTGAAGTCCGCAGTTTGGGACTTCTTTAGTGTTTGCCCAAAAAGGGAAAACATAGCCATTTGTAGCATTTGTAAGATTGCAGTTAGTCATGGTAAGCTTGGTACCAACTATGGGACTGGAGGCCAGAGAGGTCATCTTAAGAGACAGCACACTGTCCAATGGTTGGCGCACCTAAAGGAGATCAAGGAAGCCCGAATTGCAAGTCGAGAAAACGTTGATGTTCCATCTGATGATGACGAGGAGGAAGAAGTGTCACACACTTCACTTACACCCAGTACCCCTGTCAGCACACCCCCTGTGAGCCACACTAAGAGTGTGGGACAGAGTGAGACACCAATGCGAAAAAGTTCATCAGCGAGCGTAACTGGGTCGAAGAAGTCATCATCATCCTTCCGTAAAATGGTCCAGGGCAACATTAAAACCATGTTGTTTTCAGACGCGCCATATGACCGCAACCACCCAATGGTGCGTCTGTATAACACTAAGCTGGCTAAAATGCTAGTGCTGGATATTCTCCCTTTTTCTTTTGTAGAAGGGGTTGGTTTTCTAGAATTAGTGGCAGCGCTCTGCCCTAAATGGAAGGTTCCTAGCCGGTTCTATTTTGCCCGAGTTGCGGTTCCAGCACTACATGAAGATGTGCTGGAGGTGATTGGGGCAGCTTTGCAGAAGAGTGCTGTTCACACTATACATCTGACAACAGACATGTGGACCAGTGGCGCAGGCACTGATTACATGTGCATCACTGCACACTGGGTCTCTTTTTCAGGGGTTAAAGCAAAGCTAATTTATTATTTATTTATTTATTTATTCAACGATTTGTAGAGCGCCTGGTGACCCGGAGGCATCCCCGCGCAATAAGAACCTGCGTTGGCCAAAAGAGAAAATGGACTTATTTGGGAAAGAGAAGGGTTTTAAGCTGTTTGCGGAAGCGTAAGTAGCATGGTTCCAGCCTCAGATAGCGGGGGAGCGAGTTCCAGCCTGAGGTGCTGACCTGGACCAAGTTTTTAAAGCTGCTCGGAAACATGCAACATTAGCCATGTTTGGCTTGGAGAAACGTCATACAGCACAAAACATTTTGAATGAGTTCAACACAAAGGTCTTTCACTGGCTGTCTCCAAAAAAACGCGGCATTGGTTATGTTTCCACGGATAATGGCGCCAATGTAGTTAAGGCCATGGAACTGGGTGACTATTTCAGAGTGCCGTGTTTGGCGCACTGTATAAACCTGGTTGTTAAAAAATTCTTGGATAAAGACAGTCCAGCATGCCAGTTAGTGGTCACCTGCCGAAAAATGTGCAACCATTTCAGCCATTCTTTTAAGCACGGAAGCATCTGAGGTGCCTGCTACATGAACGTCGAATGCCAGTGAAAGCACTCATCCAGGAGGTGCCAACACGTTGGAACTCAACCTTCTACATGCTTGAACGTCTGTATGAGCAGTTTACGGTACTCGATCAGTATTTCTTAACACTGGGTACAGCTGTGAAGGAGGACCTGAGGTTAAATGCGGCGGAATGGGAGCTAGTTAAAAGCCTGACAGACATGTTTCGTCCTTTTGAGGTCTTCACGTGTGCAGTCAGCAGGGAGGACTGTAATTTGGGAAAAGCTATCCCATTGTTGCGCATGCTGGAGCACAAACTGAAGGCGGTGTCTTCAAAGTTTCAAAAAGATGAAGAAAAGCAAGAAGCTTTTGTTTTGGCGGAGAAATTATTAGAGCGCCTACTTGGCGATGAACGTCTTCAAAAGATCCACTCAGAACAGCATTACATTTGTGCTACTATTCTGCATCCACGCAACAAAAAGGCGCTGGAGGCTGTGCATTATTTCCTTTTAGTGATGAAGATGTTACAAAGTACAAACGTTGGCTAGCCTTGTCAGCCATGAGGTTTGAAAGAGAACGGAAGCAAATTGAAGGAAAAGGCAGTACATCAGCATCAGCAGGCCATCCCCAGTCAAAAGACTCCACTTCTGCACCTGTGGCTATGGCAGAAGTGACCTCTCAGCCGTTAAAGACACCGGCAACCGCATCATCTGCACCAGACACAACAGAAATATCGGGTGATGAAGAGGATTGGCTAGCTGAGATTGGTTATGGTTCTCAAAAGGTCCGAGCAAAAATTCAGCAAAGTGTAGGAACCGTGGAGAACTTTGAGTCTATGGTGCAGGACTATCTGAATGACTCAACAGAGGTCTATGTTAATGCTGACCCATTGGCGTATTGGCATGGGAAAAAAGAATTGTGGCCAGAGATCACCCGCCTGGCTATACATTACTTGTCTTGCCCACCCGAAGTGTGTCTTCTGAACGTGTTTTCAGTGCTGCTGGTGGCATTGTAACTTGCAAATGGACCCGCCTCTCGCCCAAAAATGTGGAGATATTGACAATGATCAAGATGAATGAGCACCTCATACCACCAGATTTCAAAGTACCAGATTGCACGATGGAAGAAGACGAGGAGGACAGCAACTTAGATGAGGGAATTTCATCTGTGTTAGGTGACACTGACCTACTCCTGTCTGAATTTGCAGAGTATGAGGATGAACTCTTCTTCCCTGACACCGAGCCCTGAAAATGAGCCAATGAATTCAGAAATTTTCTTTTTCGTACTTATTCACTTTTATTCCTGTGTTTCTGTCATTCTTTGTTTTTCACAAGTTAATATAATTAAAACTTTAATCACCTGTACTTTTGCTTTTTGGCTGTTTGGGGGTCTTCTACTTGTTTTCGCCTGGGTTGACAGCTCTGGGGCCATTGCTGGGAAGGTCTAATACTGGATAAAACTGGTTTAATCAACATCCATGAGGAAAAAGGTTATGCATTTTCTGACTTTTCGCTCAATGTAGCGTTTTCGGGTGCCTGTTTGGGGCGCTTCCTGGTGTTTGTGGGTGGGTTTCGGGGTCTGGGAGCAACGCTGGGTATGGATACTTTTGATAGCAAGAGGTTTGAAGGGAATCCATGGAGGCAGAGGAGAGTTAGGGCCTAGCTGCAGAGCGTGCGCTGAGCGATTTTGCAAATTTTCAGAAAAGTGACTAAGTCCACATTTTTGTACTTTTGCTTTTTGGCTGTTTGGGGGTCTTCTACTTGTTTTCGCGTGGGTTGACGGCTCTGGGGCCATTGCTGGGATGGTATAATACCGGATAAAACTGGTTTAAACAACATCCATGAGGAAAAAGGTTTTGGCACTTTTTGTAACTTAGGGTTCGTTAGGGTTAGCCCTAGCAGCAGGATTGCATGTGTTTCGGGGTGTTCTTGATTTTTGCAACTGAGTTCTGAGGTTTTAGAGCACTCGTGGGAATGTGTAATTTTTGTTGCAAGTGATTTGAAGAAAATCCATGGTGGGAAAGGGGGGATCACTTACTCTGTGAGAGGCACTTAGTGTTTTTTTTTATTTCAAAAGATTTTATTGTTATAAATAAACAAATGAAGATACAGAATGTAAATAAAGTGAAACACTTGAGAGCAATATAACAGACCATCAGAAGATGAAATCCAATAATAAGACATATGAAATGCATCCATATATAATAAATAAAAGTAGTCTGTTAGAAATAAAAATAGGCATTCATGAAGACCAAGCAGCTTAGCATATATGTAAACCATTCACAAATGTATCACTATCAGATGATATAATCAAAAGAAGAGAAAAGCAGAAAATGAAGTAAGAAAAGCGAGAGTAAGAGGGAGCAGCTGGAAAAAAGAGGATACAGAGAAGAAAGAAGGGAAAAAGGAAAGAAGGATTTCCCAATGAATAAACCTTAAAAATAAAGAATAAATCCGAATAAACAAGACGCCATTCAACCAGACATACGAAACGGATATTGGTCAACCAACCCTTGTGAGGACAAATCCATGTAGTTGTCTAGAGCGGTCCAAACCCCACTAGCAATCGACGGAGAGAGATGAGCTTGATCAACCGAAGTATGAGCACTGCGTAAGAAGGAAACCCAAGCCCACCAAGTATGATACGAAACAGAGGAAAAGGATTTCCATTCCATAAGAATTACTTTTACAGCGACGGTCAAGAGAAGATCTAATAATTGTAACTCCATGGGCTCTAAGGGGAGAGGAGATGAAGCCGCAAGAGGGCCCAATAAAATTAATGGGAGAGAAAGTTGGAATTTAATATCAAAGATGAGCATAATATGCTTATGAATGAGGTCCCAAAAGGGTTGGAGTAGAGAGCAGTTAAAAAACATATGTGAAAAATCTCCTGGCGATAAGCCACAACTCCAGCATAGATTATCTTCTTTGAGATTGAGTGAATGTAGGCGCACGGGTGTCCAATGAAGAAGATTGATAGAGAAAAATTTAGATTGCATTAACGATGGGGCGATTTTATTGCGAAGAGAAAGTTTACCAATCATCTGCCAGGTATCTGAAGAAATATGTTCAATGATACTATGTTCAAAATGACGTAACCATTTATGTTGAGCAACCGTATGAGGGGAAGATGAAGGCGTAGATAAAAATTTATAAATTTTTGAGGCAACATGACCAGATTTTAACCAAATTTGAAAGAAAGTAACCGTAGAAGAAGTAGGATGAAGACGTATTTTAGCAAGTGCCACCTTTATTTTAAGAAAAGTATAAAAATCTAAATTAGTTAAGGAGAATTGTTGAGCTAAAGAGGAAAAGGGTAGAGGCTCATCGTTAGGACCATAAAGATGTTTAACCAACGATATCCCTTTAGTCGCCCAGTAGGAAATCAAGGAAGGATCAATATCAATTTTAATTTTAGAATTCCGCCAAATAGACGACCATCTAGATTTATGAAGTGGAAACGCTACCAACTTGTCCACTTTTCGAACCGCAGACAGAGTGTCTAAAATGATAGAGCGGGAAAAAGGGATAGATAAGGTAGACGCAGTGCCAAAAGATGCAGTCGGTAATGGAGAAGCCAATTCCTGTTCTATGAACAGCCAGGAAGGCACGTGACTAACGGGACAAGAAAACCAAAGAGCGCCTTGGGAAGCCAAAAAGGCAGTTTGATATTTATCCCAGTCAGGCAGATTAACCCCTCCCATATCATAGGGCTTCCGTAAGAATTTATAAGCCAATCTCGCTCGTTTATCATTCCATAAAAATTTAGACGTCAAAAGGTCAACTTCATGAAAAAAGGAATCCGAAAGTTTCACCGGGAGCATAGAGGATACAAAGTTAACAATAGGTGTAATCATCATTTTAAGAGTCTGAAGACGACCCCACCAAGAAATGTGTTTCGGTGACCAGGTATCTAAAAGACGGCGCACTTTAAGAATAGTCTGGTTTTCATTATAGGCAATTGTGTCATATAAAGTAGAACAGAAATAAATACCCAAGTATTTTAAGTGTTTAGACTGCCATTTGAAGCCAGCAGAACCCATATGTGTGGGGAAGCAATAGGCATTCAAGGGAAACAACTCTGTTTTCTCTTTATTTAAGGTGTATCCAGAAACCTTTGAGAAAAGGGCAATCGTATCTGAGATAGCAGGTATAGCCACGGAAATATCGTCTGAAAAAATAAGGACGTCATCTGCATATGCAGCAGTTTTGATGCAGTGAGGACCAAACGAAAAACCTTTAATATCCGGATTCAGATCAATCAATCTAAGGAGAGGGTCAATGGATAACAAAAATAAAAGAGGGGATAAGGGACAACCCTGTCTGGTGCCCTGGCGAAGATTAAAAAAGAAGACGTAGCACCATTAACACGTATATTAGCTCTGGGCTGGGCGTATAAGGACATAACCATGTTAATAAAGGAGTCACCAAGATTATGTGCATATAAGACGGCCCGCAGAAATGGCCAGGAAACCTTATCAAAGGCCTTTTCCGCATCAAGCGCCAAGGCCGCAGCAGGGAGAGTAGAACGTTTGGCAGCTCCAAGAACGTGACAGAATGTGCGAATATTGTCACGTGCAAGACGGCCTTTCACAAAGCCAGTTTGAGAGGAATGTACCAATGTAGGAATGAAGGATTCTAATCTCTTGGCCAAAATCTTAGCAAAGATCTTAGCTTCCATATTCAAAAGGGAAATGGGGCGAAAAGTTTTTGGCATCTGAATGGTCTTTTCCCTCTTTAGGGATAACTACAATCGAAGCATCCGCCGCAGTACCAGAGACAGATCCATTCTGAATAAAAGCATCAAACACAGACTGAAGCTTGGGAACAATTACAGGAAGAAAGGTTTTATAAAAAATAATAGGGTAACCGTCAGGCCCTGGAGCTTTCCCCGAACGAGTAGCCTTAATTGCGGAAGTAATTTCATCAGGAGTGATAGGGCCACCCAAAAGAGTAGTATCTTCCAGAGAAACCGATTTCATAGGAACAGATTTTAAGAATTCTTGACATTGTTCAAATGAGGCCTGATCAGAAGGTGAGTACAAGTTATTGTAAAAATCACGAAAAACCTCAAGAATTTCCCCGGTCTGAAATTTTTTAACACCTAAATGATCAGTAATAGAAGAGATTTGGGAAGACTTAAAGGAAGAATCTTGGAATTTCAACATAGCTGCGAGCATCTTGCCCGCTCTATTTTTTAACAATAACCTTTTGGATTTCTGAGCTTGAACCCCAATATAGGCTCTCTTGGTAACTATGGTGTTGTATTTGTATTTTAGGAGCTTAATTGACTGTAGGCAAGATATATCTTTAGAGTGACGAAAGGAAGATTCCAGAGATTTCATGTCGGTAGCGATATCTGCAAGTTCTTTTTTAATATCAGCATTCCTTTTAGCCATACATTTAATAGCCTGGCCTCGGAAAGTGCATTTGAACGAGTCCCAGAGAACAATCGGGGAGGAAACTGAACCTTCATTCTCCAGAAAAAAAGTGTCAATCGCGCTAGAAAATTCATCAACCTGGGTAGTGTCATATAAAAGTTCTGTGTTTAACCTCCAAGACCTAGCTTTCGATTTGGGAGCAAAGGACAAGAGATTAAAAGTAACCGCGGCATGATCAGAAATCAGAATAGGATGAATAATCGGAGAGGAGGAAGCAGGAACAAGGGAAGAATGAACTAGTAAGTAATCAATACGAGAGAAGGTAGAATGAGGTGAAGAGAAGAAGGAGAAATCACTACCAGTAGGATTATGAAGACGCCATATGTCTTGCAGATGAGAAAGGGAGCACATATTAAGCATTTGTTTATGAGATTTTGGAGGACGAAATTGAAAAGCTGAATTCCTATCAAGAATGGGATCCATTACCAAATTAAAATCACCCCCAACAACAAGGTTACCAGGGTGAGGCGTATCATTCAATTTTTTGGCAACTGATTTCCAAAAGACCGGATCATCCTTATTAGGGGCGTAGATGTTCATAACATAAAGATCAGAAGAACCATCAGACAATCTAGTTAATAACCAACGACCTTCAGAATCGTGATCAGAAGAAACTATGGACAAACCTGAGTTCCTGGAAATCAAAGTGACAACCCCATTTCTTTTGCCACACGCATCAGAACAAACAACATCTGAAACCCAATCCTTCTTCAAGAATAATGCTTCTTTGGTAGATATTTTTGTTTCCTGAAATAGGACTAAATCTGAAGAGAGAGATTTGCAATAATCCAAGATCTTGGATCGTTTCACAGGATGATTTAAGCCCTTAACATTAAGGGATAACACATTCAAGCCAGGCATTGACTAGTATAGAAAACAATAACATAGGTTAAAAATAATAGACAGAAAGCAACCCACATGAAGACAACCGTCCAAACATTCAACAACAATGTCCAAAAAGGAAAAACCATTGGGGAAATCCGAAAAGAGAAAAGAGAAAAGAAAGAAGAAGAAAGAAGAAAGAGAAGAGCCAGCAGAGAGGGTCTGAAAAAGACCAAATTCATAGTAGGGGGGAACGTGGGACGACAACCAGGGGAGCCATCATAAGGAGCAAATATAATAGAAATCAGCAATCTACAGCCCCATTATATAGCAGGACGAAGTGTAATTAATAGGGAAGAGAGAAAACATGACTATGGAATAAAGTTAAATTAGAGGATTATAAGATATATCAACATGAAATACTATGAGAACAACCTGCGTATAACATGCATGTAACAATATAATGGATAGGTATAAAGACATGTTTAAGAGTAAATAAAGCACATCCAGAAGAAGCTATATATCTATCGGGGAACAATACATAGAAGGAGTTATATCATATACGCACTATGCAAAAAGCAAGAGAAAACAATTAATCAATCAATGGACGTAAGATACGTAAAGCTGGTTATGAGAGATGTAGGAATTCATGTGAGAATATGGCAGGTGTAACTGAATATTCAGTAAAATATTAGAGAACTGTAAACTGTACTATTGATCTAATCCTTAAATCTAGTAAAATTATACATTAAGGAAAGAAATAAACATTCATTTAGTGAACAAGCAGAAAATAAATAAGTGAATTAGACAAGTATAAGAAGCATAGCACTAAAAACATAACTGGAAAAAATAGGGAACATTGTAGCAATACCAGTAACAATCCATAAGACAGTATCGGAAAGAAATAGATGATGGAAGAGTCAAAATACATAACAGCAAAAGGCACACAAGAATATATCAATCCAACTCATAATAGATGGAGCAAAGGGAAAGAAAGGCCAATTATAAACAGGAAGACAAAGAAATATCATGGCAACTGCAGAGAAGGAATAAACCAAAAACATAAATGAAGATAAGAAAGAAAAAGAAAACTGAAATAAACAACTGGTAACCAAAAAAACAAGAAAGACATAGAAACATTAACAGGACAGTCAAATTAAAAGGGAACCTAGAAAGTGAAGCAGTACCACAAAAAGAATAGAAAAAGGCACAAAGAGAGTACACCGAGACATGGACAACCTATAACATAAAGGGAGAGGGGGACAGGTATGAAAAGAACAAAGAAAAAGAAGAAGAACCACATCATCGTAGGAAATTAAAACATTGTATATAAGCTAAGTGACTAAAAACAGAACAATATTCGTGTACCCAGACACCACTACACCAAGGAAATATACTGTCGCAGGCACAGAGGCGGCAGGTATAAATGACATCACTAGTTGCAGAACTGTCTGCAACAAGAGAAAAGCGAGGTACAGGAGTAATCAACACAATAGAGGCAGTATAGAAAACAAGCAACCCACATAAGAGGGTAGAGAGTAATGAGAGAATATCTCAAACGTGGTAACGAATGAAACAGCAGAAAGGGAGGAAGAGGAGTGAGAGTGAAGAAAGAGAACATATCGCACATATAATTGACAACATCAAACAGAAAACATCAGAACACCGAGAAGCAGTAAGAACGGTGGACCATCATGCCACCACCCAGATCTAAAAAGACAAACTTAAGAGATCTGAGAAAGAACAAACACATGACAGGCCTGGACATCTATCTCAAGTGCCGGAAGTACTAGAAGTACGCGAAGCGTCCATTTGAAGCTCCATCTGAAGCTCCATCTGATTGTCCAAAAAAGATGCCAGGTCAGCAGGCTCATCGAAAACTCTGGAACGGCCTTTGAAGGTAATTCGAAACTTTGAGGGACCAGAGAAGGAAAAGGGGATATTCATCTCAGATAGTCGCTTCCGTAGGTTAAGAAAGCCCTTCCTTCTTATCACTGTATCTCTGGCAAAGTCTTGAGAAATGGAAATAAGATGGCCATTCCAGGAAACATTCTTAACCTTCCTCATGTGCGCCAAAATTTGCTCCGTGTGCTGATGACGCAGTGGCTTAAAAATTATAGCCCTTGGTTGTGAGGCCGATTTGGAGCGGAAGGTGGGGACACGATGTGCTCGCTCTATCTCAAAGTCTCTTTGGAAAGAAATTTGCAATGTAGCAGGAAGCTAATTGGATATAAAATCAATCATAGAGAGAGCCTCTTTCTCAACTTCCTCAGGAAGGCCAAAAATGCGTAGATTGGATCTACGATTACGATCCTCTTGCTCAGTGAGGTCTCTCCTCAATGCCGCCATTGAACGCTCTAGTTGGGCCATAGATCTAGATTGTTTCTGCACAACATCTTCTGCACCGCTAATACGTGTCTCTGTGGCGGAGACACGCAGGGAAAGAGCCTTAAATTCATTCCTGATGGCAGAAACCTCAACTTGCAGCATATCCGTGTTTGTTTTGGTTGACTGAGCAATGTCATGAACATCATTCAAACGCGTCAGAATAGTCTCTAGCGTGGACGCAGTGTCCTTCTGAGAAGACTCAGGCGTGGGAGATGGTTGTTTCAATCTCTTTAAAGAGGCCTTAGTATCCTTGGCATTTGAGGGCAAACCCATACTCTCAGCCATAAAGGTAACGTCCCAAAAAGCGACAAAGCAACACACACTGCAGGTGTTCAAGAACAGCCAGAGAGTGAGGAGAATGGGAGGAAGCCCACAACACGCGAATAAATTGTCAGTCAAAAATAATAGTAAAACGCCTTCACAACCAACAGGGCCGAGCAAAAAATATTGCCAAACATATGCGAGGAAAAAATAAGATATAGCAAAACTCCTCCAAAAGAAGCCACTGCGTAGTAAAATAAAGCGCTGTCACACTTTAATATTGAAAAGGTAAAAAGTCATTGCCAGATGAAAAAACATCGTAAAAAGAACGAAAAGAGTCATAAATAACCAACCAGAATCTGTTCCGACGTATTCCTGTCAATTGTATGACAAGCGCGCTGTCAGCTGAGGAGAAATTCCGATCTCCGTCACAGGAATGCAAGATGGCTGCCACTCTTAGGAAATACCGAGCATTGCACCCAGCTGGAAAAAAACATCCTTCCACCAGCTGTCAGGGACGGAGAAAGACCGTAAAATACACCCAGCGTGTTTATGCAGGCAGAGACATCTCTCCCGGAAGATGGGGCTCCTGGAAACAGCTGAAAAAGCTCCGACGGACCCTGCTCGTCTCGGAGCTCAAGCGCAGACCGCCATGTCAACGCGGCGCGCAAGCCACGCCCCCAGAGGCACTTAGTATTGAAAACATTTAGCCATTTACACTTAAAGGAAGAAAATGACACAGACTTAAGTTTCAGGAAAGCAAACTTACTGTTAAACCACCACCCACCAGACTCAAAAGCAGTAAAAAACAGGTATGCTCAGATAAAGTTTCAAAAAGTATATTTGTATAGCCCTAACAAAATAATCTCCCTCAAGACCCTCCCTAACCCCAACGATTGTCTTTCAAAAGTCCCAAAGAGAACCCAACTCCCAAATCCCACCCCCTAAAAGTCTCTAAAAAAGGGGCAAGGGACACTACGGCAGGATGCTGTTCACTGTAGCGGCCAGGGCATCATACTCCTTGCGGAGGGTGGCATGGTCGAAGCGGAGGCCCTCCACCAAGTTCTTATAGGTTAAGACCTCCTGCTCCAGGTAGGACACTCTGAGGGATAAGCGGCGCTGGCGTGCCTTGCAACTCCTGTGGGGGGCAGCTGATGTCTTTGCTGCTCCGCGGTGGCGGTTGGCTTTGTTAGCCCGGCTCCGTACCGCTGGAGCACTGCGCTGGCTGGCAGCCCATGTGGGCCCGGAGGAGGATGCAGCTGTCGCAGTAGATGTACTAGTAGACTGCGTGTCCTCCTCCTCCAGGGCCATCAGCCGCCGATATTCTGCAACAGTGGCATCCAGCCTCCGTTGCCGGGCCATTCGAGCCTGCTCCTTCCTTGATGTTTTGTTGGATTTGGAAGGAGCAACTATATACAGAAAGAAAGACATAGTCTGTAACCAATGCTCTTAAGATTAACACAAAATGATTGAGCAGAAAGTTGTGTCTCAGTACAAGTAGCAACTTGAAAGCAAAGTACATAACTATTGAAGCCAGTATCTATCTAACCTCCCACTTCTTCATCCTTGGCTTGCTCTAACATTAGTGTGAGTTTAAGGAACAAATTCTACGAGCACTATGGACTTCCATTACAGTCGACTATGACAGTAGTACACCAGTCTTATTCTTCTTCTTCTCTCTTGTTTATGAAAATTGGTACGTTATCTTCTGCAAGCCGGCATAATGCCAGCACAGTGAACTTGCACCCGAGAAAAACAGACGCACACCATGATGAGTGAGACAGACTTGCGTTACTGTACTGGTACAGTACATGCAGGTGGTGAAGCTCATATTTTTCCATTACAGGTGGCACTGAGAATACTCTGTTAAAAGGGCTACTGCTTAATTAATTTAACTTTCACCCTACAGTGCAAATGAGTACTAGAGAAGGAAAAAGAAGAAACTAAATAATCTGATTATCACTTCACATGGGATGTATTTGATTACATATGGGATGACTTTAGGTGCTTTGCTTTTTTGAGTGAACAGTGATACACCCACACATGAATGACGTACTACTACTAAACTAAAATTATTAAGAGAGGTAGGGAGGGTCCACCGTAATAACCGGATTTATGCTGTGCTTGCAGTTGCATACAAACTACTGCTGCTATTCATGGTAGTATTTGGATAACATTACAACTTCTTTTCCTTGCCTTTCCTACACTGGAACGGACGTGCGGGTGCGGTGTTACATGCTCTTCAAAGTAACACTTAGTTCAGGGGTCTCCAAACCGGTCCTGGAGGGCCTGATCCATGCCAGATTTTTTGGATATCCCCATTGAGATACATGTATCCGGCCCTCCAGGACCGGTTTGGAGACCCCTGACTTAGTTCATCCAGTGACCGTCTACTCTCTCTAGATACACATATGCTATCTAAGAGTCAGATAGTACCATGATCCAGGCATCCATCCATTCAAAGTATATGCACACATACAGTTTCTGTTTCACCCACCATGGCTGTTCTCCTTCCACCCATTCTTGCTTCATCATTCACCCAGCCATGCACCATACCATATTCTTCTCAGCCACCTTGGGGACCAAGCAAACACATATCATTCTTCTTTGCCAGTCATCATTAAATTTCTCGTCCTTCCACACTTACTTACACCCTTCTTTCGCTTTTCGTTTTTTTATGTGCACACTAACAAAATAATCTCTGTGACAAAAGCAGTAACCACAGACATATGCACATAAAATACTGCTTTTCGTTCATCCCATCCATAAAGTTCATCTCAGATCTGATTGGGATTCTTCTCGCCAAAAACTTCACAGCTAAGTCGAAGTACATTTAGAGGAGGCTACTACCTGGTTGATACACCCGTGCAGAAAGCACACGCTGCAGTCTTCAATCTCAATAAGTAAGGAATATATAGCTTACCTCTGCCCGCCACCACCGTGTGAACCCTCACAGGCACATTGGTGTCATCCGGCACTTGCACCGCCTCCTCCCCAGAAATGTCCTCCTAGTCCTCATCCACCACCACCACCTCCGCGCTGGCCCCGCCACCAGATGTTCCACCTACAAAGTACATTTAAGAATGTTAGAATACACCACTCACTACTATATAATATTTGGTCTAGGAATAAAGAAATGTGAAGAAAAACAGAAAACAATGTAATAATTTGTGACTGTCTAATCTAAAGTAAACATTTTCCTTTTTCCAGGGAAGGCTCAGTGCATAGAGCTATTGCTGACTAGAATGGGAGTCCAATGGAATTGACAAATGTGCAATCTTAGTTAGCTACACAGACAGACTAATGAGAATAATCTAGTAATACCACAGGGAGTCATAGTCGAGGCAGGATAAGAATTTAGATACAGTCTAGAAGAAGATCGAAGACGATTTATAAAAAATCGAATGAGGAACGCTAGGAAAAAATAGGTACTCTATATTAAAATGAAAAGTTACTGGGGCCACTGCCCTCACCTGGCCGATCCTGGCCTTCTACAGCAGCAGCAGCAGCCTCCTCCAATGCCCTCTTGCCACTGGAGGAGCTAATGTACAACATGAAAGAAAGAAAGACCAGAAAACATGGATGATATTTGTCAACCAAATCAAACATTTCAAAAGAACAATAACAAAATATTTTGGCGAAATAGCAAATAGACAACTATTCCACGGGATATATTGACCGATCTCATGTGGTCTACTACGTTATTAGTATTGCTTGATTTGCGGACCGTCGACTTGGAAAGTTCTTATGTAACTCACTAAACAAACTACTAAAAAGGTTCGTCTAGGCCTGGCAGGCAGCAGTCCGCAGCACGCGAAGTGACAGACAAAGTCCATCGTGATTGCAGATCAGTGAATACTCAAACTATCAATCCACCACCACTATTTCTTCTTATCGCCATGTGTACAAAGGAAGGACTGGACTTGAGTCTGTAGGGGCTGATTTAGAAGCCCCTTGCGGCTCTTTTGCTCCATTGTTGCGTGACTTTTGTGACGCAGAGGCAGAACAAAAGAGGCGCCATGGTGCGGCGTATATTAACAACGTGACGCATATGGGAGATGCATCACGTTGTAAAGCCCTGCGCCATCAGGGGGTGGTCCGGCGCAAGTTTATTGCTCTTGGTAAAAAACAAAAATTTGCAATATAATAACACACAGAGCGGGAGAAAACAGAGTAGTGATGAAATAGCTAGAAATAGCTACTACTACTCACCAAGCCCGGGGATCTCTACGCCGAGCACGTCCAGCAAGTCGCGTTCCCGGTCCATGAGATCCGTCCAGCGGTGGGTGGCCTGGTTATAGGTGCGCCGGACCCCAGAGTGTTCAAACATGGCCCGGCACACCGTCTCCCACCGCTTCTGGCGCTCCCGGATCCCGTAGCCGGTAGCGATCTTGCCGCCTCCCATGATGGTCTTGGGGAGGCGGCGCTGGACGTGAAAGATTAGTGCAGCCACCTCCTCCGCACTAAAAATCTCCCGAGCTATAACTGTCTCCCCCCTCAAACGCCCGCACGGGAGCCCGGCACGGGGTGCGGGACCCTTCCCCTTCGCGGGCTTCTTCCCGGCTCCCTTTGCCATGGTCTGGGCAGAAAGGAAGCAAAATAATAAAGAAGAAATAGAACAGGGAAGAAGAAAAGAAAAACGTTTAAAAAAGTAGTTTAAAATTAACAAAAAGTAGCAGAAAACACAAAAATATAGAGCTAGAAAAATAGAGGGATAGATAATAAGTAAAATAGATTAAAAAAAACTTCAAACAAGCAAAGGATGGCAGAGATTCAGAGAGGATACAGAGAGCATGCCCAGAACCATAGCAATGAATGAGAAACAAGATGGCCGCGCCCGTTCACGACCGCGTGGGTAAGTTCGCGCGAGATTTTCCTCGCGATCACACGTGAAATTGTACTAGCGAGCCGCACACTTTGCGAGATTACACATAGCGCCCGGAAACGGAATTATGTCACGCAAACATGATGGCCGCGCCCATATACGACCGCTAGGGTAACTTCGCAAACATTGCGCTACAAGCGGCTTGCGAACACGCAAAAAATCACGCGAAAAAACACGCCGCAAAAAAAACAAATCGTGTATTCGCACGAATTCGCGGCTTCCGAAATCGATCTCGCACGGATTCGCGCCCCGCAAATCGCGCGAAATTGCAGAAAAACGATTTTTGCAAAACTGAAAGCACTCAGCAGGTGCAAAAGTTCAATATTAACATTAGTAACCATTCACTCTAGTGCTTCCTGAGGGGCCCCTCCAGAGTTCAGTTGCCTATTTGCAACTATTCTATGACCCTGCTCTGACCCTCACAGCAGGCTCATAGAATAGCTACAAGTAGGCCATAAAGGTCCTGTGAAAAAAAATTGCACTGCAACAGAAAGCAAATTACAGATAAGGAAGGAAGCAGGTGCCAGCCAGACTGGAAGTTTAAAAATCAGTGACACATTAATCAACCCCAAATTAATTCATGGCAGTTGAAGCAGGGCAGGTGTGCTTGCTTTTTTTCACCCCCATAATCTACAGTGATAAACCAACCAGAGGGTGGCAGTGATGTACCAGAGGGTGGCATGGGTGTACCAGAGGGTGGCCGTGGTGAAACAGAGGGTGCTGTGAAACTGTGATGATGAACCAGACGTAGAAACAACATAGTCGCGGCCGTTGCGAGCCGACAAATAAGTTCGCAGTTGCGAACTGGTACACAAACCTCGCGAACTGGCAGAAACCCTTGCGAACACAAAAAAACACAAAAATCCGCAAATTCGCGAGAGTTCGCGGATTTTGCGGATTGCGAATCCGTAAATACGCAAGTTCGCGTACGCCAGATTCGCAAAATCCGCCCATACTTACTCATAATTGAAGGCATCGCCAGTCCCCATCCCTCCCAACATCCCACCCCGTTCCGTACGTCTCCTGACATCTCTGCATAGGCTATGCTACATTCCTGAGCCTAGTAATCGCGGAGGGCTGACATATCTAAATAGGTGTGAGCATCATCCACTGGCCTACCTGTACGCACCCTGGACCAGTCTCCAGTCGCGGACACACCCTCCCCCACCCGGCCATCTCCGCTACGCGGTCTACGTCTGGGAGGGCGTCAAGCCCATGTCCTCAAGTTCCAACAGCATCCGTTCCCAATCTTGTGCAATCGGGTGTTTCCGTAGCTCCCGTTCCTCCTCCCTCCTGAGAATTGCACCCTCAGCTCTACCCCACTTCAATACTTCGGAGCGCCAGACCTCTACAGTCGGGGGTCGTGCATATTTCCACCTCATGGTCAGTGCCCTGACCGCCAGTAATAATGCTAAGTCCATGAGCTTCAGTGGGGCCCTATGTCCTTTGGGTCTTTTCCTGTGTCCAAGCAAGCAAGGCAGCACCCCCTCTGGTATCTGCATGCCCGTGGCAGTATAGAGTATGTGTCGGACCTGTCCCCAATATCCGTCTATGCTTGGGCAGGACCACAGCATGTGGAGAAGGCCGGCCTCCACCGCATGTCACCGGGGACAGCAATGGGACGAGGCAGGAAACATCCTGTGCAGCCTTTGGGGGGTAAGGTATGCCCGATGTAGTAACATGGCTTTGATAAATTTAAACTTCACAATTCTGGACACTCTTCTAGGGTGTTCCAGAACAACCTTCCAGGCCCCATCTGTCATAGCCTCCCCTGTGTCCAACGTCCAGGTGGTCCTGAGAGAAGTAAGGGGCATAGCAGCGTGCTCTCTAATGCCAGTGTATAACCACCTCACTAGGTGTCCCCCAGTCCCCATGTAGTGAAGCAGGTGCACTAGTTCGTGTTGCTCTGGTTTGCTACGCTGTGGGGCCCATGTAGTACGTATGTAGTGTGTCACCGTGGCATGTAGGATGTATAGTTGTGGTGGGGCTCCCGAGGCTTGCACAAAAGAGGCGTGATCTAATAGCGCGTCATCACCAAACAGGTCACCAACTCTGTCTACCCCCGCATCCGTCCAGGGCTGTAATCTACGGTGCGTCAGCCGACCATGTGGCGTTGGGATTCCCAGCAGGGGGATGTTATCGGCATACGGGGGGGTCGTTGACGTGTATGCCAGAGCTTTCCGCCAGCATATCAGGGCGGTATGCAACAGAGGGTGGCAGTGTCGGGGTACTTTGGCCTTGGGAAGTAGCAAGGAGTGCAGTTCTCCGCGTGCCATCTGTTCACCGGTAAAACCGATTTCGTGCAGATGTCTGCCCGCCACCCATCGTGATAGCCATTGTAATTGACTCGCGTAATAATAACAGCGAAAGTCTGGCACACCCAGGCCTCCCCGTTTGGTTCCCAATTGAAGTTTCTTGAGGCTTATTCTCCGCCGGCCATAACCCCAGATTAATGTATTAAAAATATGTTGTGGGAGGAGAACCGGTAGGTTTACAAAATAATAAAGCAAGCGGGGGAGCATGACCATTTTAGAGACGGCTATCCTACCCATGACGGACAGTGGCAGAGATGTCCAGAATTGCACACTACTACGAAGGCCGGTAATGGTCCGTCGAATATTGCCTACAATCTGGTCTTCGGGTCGTCTATAGACATGTATGCCTAAATACTTAAACGTAATCTGTGCTATCAGAATTTGGGAGGCGCCAAATAGTATGTAGGTTGGCCGTTGTCCCTCCTGGAAATAAAACCCCACAGATTTCGCCGGGTTGATCGCCAGGCCTGACACGTTTGCGAACCGGTCAAAGATGGTCGCTAAGGCCGAATGATTCTCCTCCAGATCTCGAAAATACAAAAGGATATCGTCAGCGTAAATTGACATCACATTGGGTGTGCCACCGACAAAGATGCGCTTCTCAGCCATCCCGGTCCGGAGGGCGATCGCCAGAGGTTCAAGGGTCAAGACAAACAACAGGGGTGACAGCGGGCAGCCCTGTTGAGTACCATGATGTATGTTATAGCTAGAGGAGACGTGTCGACCCGTGCGCGCCCGAGCCGTTGGGCGTGTGTACAACAGCCTGATCCATCATATCAGGGAGTCAGGGAGGCAAAAACGTTTCAAGACCTCAAACATAAACGCCCAGGACAGTGAGTCAAAAGCTTGACGGAGGTCCAGAGCGACACAGCCTGCCTTAGGGAGAGTCGGCGGCGTCGCAGCCATAAGGGCGTGGAGTCTCCTCGTGTTTTGGGACGTGCTCCTCCCCGGCAGGAATCCACACTGGTCCGGATGAATTAAGGCCGGAAGGTGGGACTGTATTCGCAGAGCTATGGCTTTACTGAGTATTTTATACTCCGTAGAGAGCATTGAGAGGGGTCTGTAATTGGTGAGGTCAAGGGTGTCCCGGCCGGGTTTAGGGATTGAAATAACGGAGGCTTGCATCATCGTTCTAGGCAGGTGACCAATTTCATAGGATTCCTTATAGATGTTCTCCAAGACGGGGACTAGGGTCGTAGAGTAAGTCTGGTAAAACTCTACCGGCAGTCCGTCCTGGCCACGAGTCTTACCTCGGTTAAGAGATCGGATGGCTATTTTGATTTCCTGCTGCGTGATGGGTCCGCCTATCTCTTCCTGTCCGCTCGGGACAAGACTGGGAAAGGCAGGTCCCTCAGAAAGTGTATCCTCTCCTCTTGATCCTCCGTGGGGGGGGAAGCGTATAGCGTACTAAGATGATCCCTAAAAGCATCATTTATGGCCGATTGTGTAGTCACCAGTCCTCCCGTACTGTCCCTAATCCGTGTAATCACTGGGGTCTCGTACCAGCCGAGCCAGTAAAGCACCCGACCTGTCTGAGTCAGCCTGTTGTCGTCGCAAGTAGTCTTTGTAGTCAATAACTCTCAGTGTTTCTAAAAGTTTGGCGTGCTCAATATTGCTCAGTCTTAACTCCCCTTTGCGATCAGGGTTCTCACCCACTGCCGACTCTAGTGCCTGTAGGCGAGTCTCTACGTCGCACAGCTTGGATATCGTCTGCATAAAGGGAAATTTTGTCTGTCGTGTCATCGTTCCATTGGAGGCCTCTGATAGAAACATCAGTGCGGACCCAATGGGCCAAGGGCTCCAGGGTCAGGACGAACAACAAAGGCGACAGGGGGCACCCCTGTCGTGCCACCCTGGAAGCCTGAATCACCTAGACGTATGATTGTTGACACGTACTTGGCCCAGGAGATCCGTGTATAGGAGCCGCACCCATTGAATGAATTTGGGTCCGAAGCCGAATCTGGACAGGACTTCAAAAAGATAGGACCATTCAATCGAATCGAACGCCATCGTAGCGTCGAGGGAGAGGATGGCGGCATCCTCCTGAATATGGGTCTGTCTACCTAAAACGTTATTGATCCGGCATAGGTTCAGGGCTGTGTTGCGCCCCAGGAGGAAACCACACTGGTCGGCGTGGACTAAAGATGGGAGCACGAGAAGGAGGCGATTGGGCAAAAGCTTCGCAAGGATCTTAGCCTCCGCGCTGAGAAGAGAGATTGGTCGACATGAGCTGCATTCAGTGGGAGGCTTGTTCGGTTTGACAATAACGACTATGGAAGCCAGTCTTCGATCGAGTGGCAGAACACCGACGTTACGCCCCTCCTCAAATATATTTTTGAGATGGGGACGATTCCGGGGACCATACCTTTCAGAAACTGAATGGGGACCCCGTTTGGGCCCATGGCTTTACCGGATTTAATGGCGAAAAGCGCCGTCATAAGCTCATCCGCCGTAATATCGGCGTCAAGCGTGTCCCTCTCCGTGTCGGAGATGGTAGGTAGCTGCATCTCCTCAAGGAGTTGTCTGGATTCTTCCGAGTTATAGTGCACCCCAGCAGTGTAAACACGCTCCAAATAGTCCATAAAGGTCTCTACTACTTCCTGGGGATCAGTGGTGTTTGACCCATCTGGGTGCGCTATGGACGACACCCATCTGGACCCCTGCTCACGACGTTCCAACCATGCGAGCATTTTCCAGGCTCGGTCACCGAGTTCATATACTCGATGGCGGGCATGAAGTCATCTAGACTGCGCTCTTTCTTGTACCAACGCTCTGTAGGTACGTTGTCTAGTACGGACACGGCTAGCCGACTCCTCCGAGGGGGAAGTAATATTAGCCCTCTCCAGCTGAAGAAGGTCAGACTCGGCTTGAAGGACCTGCTCGTTATGTTGTCTCAAATAACCCAACTTGAGTGCTAATGTACTGCCTTTAATAACCGCTAAATATGCTTCCCATAATGTGATTGCCGATTGTACCGACCTGACATTTTCAGTTTGTTCAATCAGGCTCTCTTTAACGTCAGGAATTTGTAATAGCCAGGGATTGATGATTATGGGCCCACGGGTATTTTTGCGGTGATATGTCAGTTCTACACTGAGAGGAGAGTGGTCAGAAATACCCCGGGGTAAACCCTTGAGACGACTAAAGACCCCAATGTCAGCAGTAAGGCAGAAAAGATAGTCAATACGAGACATGCTATTATGTGCCTTGGAGTAATGTGTGAAATAGGGTACGTCGGGGTATTGGGTCCTCCACAGGTCTTCTAACCCCTAGGCTTGTGCGAAGTCCACCAGAGTGGAGCTGTGTTTATGTGAGCTACGTGTGGGCCGTCTATCAAGTCGATCATCCATCGTCATGTTAAAGTCGCCACCTATAAGGAGTGTGCCTGCGGGGAGACCAGTCAGTCGAACACCCAGATCCCGAAGGGAATCTCGGCCCAGGTTCGGCGGGATGTAAACAGATGCTAGGTTCAGGGGACGTCCCTCCCAAAGGGCCTCAGCCGATGCAAAGCGGACCAGGGGGTCCGCCCACGTCTGAATGTCTGTGAGTGCTAAGGTTTTCCTAACCAGAATCCCGGTGCCCCGGGACCCAGATGTGAATCCTGCGTGGACTAACAGTCTATTCCCTCCCCTCTGGAGTGCTCGACAAGTGTTACCCACCAGGTGTGTTTCTTGTAACAACACTACATCGGGGGAGTGGCGTCGTAGAAACTAGAGGACTATACCCCGTTTGATTTTATGTCCCAGTCTATTGACATTCCAGGATAAGATCGTGAGGGATTTAGAAGGAGAGCTCGGACCAGCGGTGGACGTCATGGTGAGTGTGTGTAAATGGCGTGGGGAGCAGCAGCCAGCAACTGTGAGAAGACAAAAGTGGTAGGAACCAGAAACATTGGGACCATCGGACTCTATTGGAGTTGCGTAGGATCGAGTGTAGGTGACATGTCATGGATAGAGCTTGCAAAGGACCTGGAGCATAACCAGAAAGGACTCTGATAAGAACAACCATAAAAAATGCAACGAACAAAAAAGGGAACAAGTCCCTCCCTCCCTCCCGCCTCCCACATTCCCACCCTGCCCCCCTGCCCGCGGACTTGAAACTATCCACACCCCAACTTGGCAGAGTGCCTGTCGCCATCCCAAACATAAATGGGGTAGTTGGTGAGCTGTATACGCCCTCGCCAATAAGCATCATGATATAACAGAGAACCAGGATTAGGTTCCAACTGACCTGCATGTATCAATAAAGCTGAAAAGTACATAACATACGTCTTAGATGAACGTCCCGCTCCTTGTTTGATCAAGAGAGGTGGCACAGAGCAGTGAGTGTGGCAGTCAGACCGTCCCTGCCAGTAAGGTCAGGTCCCATCATTCAGCAACGGTGGTGCTCAGGGGCACCGCTCAGCACCGGAGGTGTCCACCACGAACATGGGAACTACTTCACTCGGCCGATTATTCGCCCGTCGGGCCAACACTTCGCTCCGAAGGACGATCTTGAGGTACGCCTGCCTCTGGGCTGTCATGATTGTCCCTGGAGGCTCCAACTCGACGCCATCCCTCCAGCCATTCCCATACCGATTCTGGTGCTCGAAAAACCATGCTTTGCCCTCGGATTCCACACGAAGCTTCGCTGGAAAGAGCATGGAGTATTTAATATCCTTATCTCGTAGGGCTCTATTCACTTCAAGAAAGCTGCGTTGTCTGGTCTGCACTTTCACAGTGAAGTCTGGGAAAAATGTTATCTGGGCATTATCCAGGTGCAGGGGCCCTCCCGTACGGGCCGATTGAAGGATGGAGTCCCTGTTCCGGAAATTGAAGACTCTCGCGATGATGGGACGTGGAGGGGCCCCCACTTTCGGGCGACCTCAAGGGACTCTGTGTGCCCTTTCAACAGAAAAATAGGTAGAGAGACGTTTGGGTTTAAGGTGTTTTGAAACAAGATCCTCCACGAAGAGGTCCGTCGCTTGCCCCTCCATCCGTTCCGGAACTCCTAGGATGCGTATGGTATTGCGTCTCGATCTACCTTCGTAATCATCCAGGAGTTTGCCCATGAGGAGCTGTTGCTTTTGCAGGTGTGCCACCTGTTGTTGGAGGGTCGATGTATCATCGATGAGGGCAGCTGTCTTAACCTCAACATCCTTGACTTTAGAATCAATCTTGCGAAGGTCCACCTGCAGCAGGGTGACTTCAATGTTGACGGAGTCAATACACGTTTCGAGAGAGGTACGCACCCCAGCAATCGTCTTCATTACATCCTCCAACGTAAGGGATTTCGTCGCGGGGGAGGAGGGTGTGTTCCTCCGGTCTCCATCAGGAGGTGGGTCCTTGCCGTCGCCTTTAGACGCCCAAGTAAATTTGGTAATTTGCTTCTGGGTCGTGGGTTTATTGCCTCTGTTAACCGCCATGGTGACGGTAGCAGGTTTGGAGTCGTGGTGTGCAGGTCGGCAGAGCAGTACACTTGACGACCTCCGGTTCAATGATGGTGGGCAGCCAGATAGGGCTATCAGGTGGTCAGCGTATGGAGGCGGACAGCCCAGGCGTCACCGCAGACCAACAGAGGTCATTCCGGTAAAGGAGATAGGTCTGGCCGACCCTACATCCAAGTCCAGTAAGGTGCTACTAGCCAAGAATGCCCCACCGATTGACCAGAGCGTGGGCATCCATCGATCGCGACGTGGTAGGGAACCACCCAGGGTCAGCAGTCACAGAGCACTTGAGCGTTACAGGGTGGAGACCATCTCTGGGAAGGGTCCAGCGCTCAATATTGACCTAGAAAATCCAACGGCCCGTGGAGGGCGTCAAGTGTCCAGCTTCGGGATTCAGGGGCACAACCAGAGGTGCAGCAATAGTCGCGTGGGCCGGGAGTCAGGGGGGGCCAGGGCAGCATCCACTCCGGCACCCAGGCGGTCACTGCATAGTCTGGTTGGCCGTCCTCTGGGCAGTAGGAGGTATTGGGCACACCTCAGTTGCAGGGGTCAGTCCTCCCCTGAATGGCACCTCCGCCGCGCCAGAAGCCCCGAGGGTATGTAGGGCACTCGAGGACGCCCGCCCGATCTGCAGCGCTGGGCAGGCACGAGCGCCGAGGCAGAGTTCAAGTGCGCAGCTCACACTCCACCCCAGCAGTCCAGATGGTGGTAGGGCTCCTGATGGGCGCGGGAGGTGGAGTTGTGCTCAAGCTCCAGGTTCCACGCCAACAGAGAGAGGCCCAGGCGAGTCCAGGCACCAGGCCATAAGCCGGGGACTCGCCTAGTTAGATCGCCCGAGGGAGGGGCACCACACTTCTCCACAGCGGGGGCCGCCCGCGAGCAGTGTGAGTCGGGCGGGGCTCACCTCGGCGGCAGGCAGCTCCGACGCTGCAGAGCCTCCACAGTACCCGCCGCGGGAGCCGGCAGCGGCCTCAGCAGCGGAGCCCTCGGAGGTCCACAGTCACGGCCGCCATCTTGGGGGAGCAGCTGCGAGGGCTACCGGCCGGGAGATGTGTCCACAGCAGCCAGGCAGGGTGGTCGGGAGCGAGGCCTTAGGTCACAGGTCAGTAGCGGATCCGACCCCCAAAAAAGCGGGGTCAGTGAGCCATAGGACGGAGCGTAGGATGGATAGTGTAGGCGAGGGTCGAGGAGCCGGTTCAAAACACGGCCATTCCTCTCGGCTGCAGACCACGCCCCCCTTTAAGTGATATTTTATTACCAAACATAAAAGCTATCTCAGCCATGCATGGCCTTCTAGGAGTAGGCTACATGGCCTTATGTTTTTTTAAAGGGGAATGGACTACATGACCTCCTCACCCTCAAACCTTATTAGGCCCTGGGGACCCCATCCACCCGGGCCTTTTTTTTTTAAAGGAGAGGTGGGGTCACGTGGCTGGTCCTCCCTGGGTCTCATTAGGTCCTGGGGACCCCATCCCTTCGTGTAATTTTGTTTTAATTAAAAAGGAGGGTGGCACATGGCCTCCCTTCCTGAGTTTTATTAGACCCCGGAGACTCTATCCCTAAGGGCCTTTTTTTCAATTAAAGGGGAGTGGGGCTACATGGCCCCCCTCCCCGAGCCTTAGTAGGCCCTGGGGACCCCATTCCGCCTGGGCCTTTTTTTACGAAAGGGGAGAGGGGCCCGCATAGCTCCCCTTCACAGGTCTTATTAGGCCTTGGGGACCCATTCCCAGGGCTGTTTTCTTGTAATTAAAGGGGAATGGGGCTGCGTGGCTCTCCTTCCCATTCCTTGATCAATCAATCAATCAGGGTTCTTGTAAAGTTTGACTACTTACCCATAAGGGTCTCAAGGCGCTGATTGGTAGGGGGAGCTGCAGTCCAGTCAAAGAGGAAGGTCCTGAGGTCCTTCCTGAATTAAGGCAGTGACAGTGATTGCCTGAGGTGGAGAGGCAGGGAGTTCCAGGTCTTCGCAGTGAGGTAGAAGATGGATCTTCCCCCAGTCGTGGTATTGCAGATCCATGGAACGGTGGCCAGGGCCAGTTGGGCTGAGTGGAGATGTCTGGTGGGAGTGTAGAAGGAGAGGCAGTGGTTGAGGTATGCAGATCTGGTGTTGTGGAGGGCTTTGTAGGCATGCATGAGGAGCTTGAAGGTAATTCTTTTGTTGATAGGTAGCCAGTGAAGGTCTCTCAGTTGACCGGTGATGTGGTTGTAGTGGGAGATGTTCAGGATGAGTCTGGCTGAGGTGATCTGCAGTTTCTTTAGAGGTTTTTGGGTGGTGCTGGCGTAGAGTGTGTTGCCATAGTCAAGTCTGCTGCTGATGGACTGGCTACCTTTATTTTATATGCATTTACTTTGATTATTTCTCAAGTTTAGCCCCTGATTGTATAGCTCTCTTGCAGTAGTGTATCACTTGAATTGTATTCTGAGCTGTTTACTTTGTATCACTTCCTTTTAAATAACATTTTCTTGAAATCAAAAAAAAGTCTGCTGCTGATGAGCGCATGGATGACGATTTTCCTCGACTCGTGGGGATCCACATGATGATCTTACGGGTGTGGAGGAGGTTCTGAGCAATGCAGGCCATCAGGATTTATCCCAGTTGGAGGGGGAAGATCCCAGGATGAAGACTTTGGTTTTGTCTGAGTTGAGCTTGAGGCAGCTGTCCTTCATCCAGGTGGTGTCTGCCTTCATTTCGTTGTGGATGTTACTCTTGGTAGCTATGAATTTGTCTGTGAGAGAGTGAATCAGCTGGGTGTTGTTGGCTTAGGAGATGATGTTGAGTCCTTGGCTTCTGATGATGGCTGCAAGCGGGGCAATCTGGATGTTGAAGAGGGTGGAGCACAAGGAGGACCCCAGAGGCACTTTGTAGGTGATCTCAGGATTCTGAGTAGAAAGTCAGAGGTCTTACTCTCTGCCTTCGACCGGTGAGGAAGGAGCGGATCTAATCTATGGCTTTGTTGTGGATGCTGGCATTGTGGAGTCTTGTGCAGATGGTGTGGTGGGAGACGGTGTCAAAGAAAGCTGAGAGGATGAGGGCAGCAGTCTCACTTTGGTTGAGGAGGGAGCGAAGATTGTCTGCAGCAGCGAGGAGAGCGCTCTTGGTGCTGTGGTTGCTTCTGAAGTCTGAAGCCTGACTGGGAGGGGTCCAGGATGTGGCTAATTTCAATGAACTCTGAGAGTTGGGCATTTATGGCTTGCTAGATGACTTTAGCTAGGAAGGGCAGCCTTATTAGGCCGTTGGTACCCTTTTTAGGTCTCGCCTAGCGTTGCAGCACGAATGCGCTGCCATCGCTTTGTGAGGCATGCATTATACACTATAGTATGGAAGCTTTGTGGAAGCTCCACCTACTCTCCGGACCATCTTCTTCATTGGCTTAGGTTATAAATGCTGCCTTCCAATTGGTTTTATGCTTGTTAGTCCCTCCCCATGACAGCCATGTCAGTCATTTGTATCCTTCCACAGCTACTGTCCCCTTTACTGAGAGTTTTGCATGGTATGTGTGACTGAGATTGTGAGCACTAATTTGCTGCACTCCCACTGTCCCTTCTCCCACCCCCCCACTCCCGCTGTTTGTGCTTTCTCACCCCACTGCCCTGCACTCCTGCTGACCCTGCAGCTTTGTGATCCCCAGCCCCCCGCAGCACTTGCATTTGCAATGCAATGCAATGCTCTGATGTCACACGCATCACATGCACTACTTTGCCAATAAGCTGCCACACGAGATTCCAACTTGACCAATAACAGAAGAGAACCAGAATAGCAGACCTCTGTGGAGATAGGCGGTGGTTGTGTTATGCGCGTAGCACGAGTGATTTTTGACACCGTTTGTACTGGTATTACGTTTTATCGTATCATAACTTTTATGACGGCCATCTTTGAATGGGCCGTCAACTATCACCCAGTTTGAAAAGAGAGGCACTATTTCCACCCGCTTCCCTTAGTAGATCTTTTGTGCTAGTAATAGGTAATACATTTTATCGTATTGTATCATTTACGGCGGCCATTTTTTAACAGACCGTCAACTATCACACCCAGACTGAAAGAGCGCTTTATATTGGCCCGCTTCCCTACCTACTATATCCGCCTGGTAAGGCGTGTCTCCTTTGAGTCCTGCCTCAGTTTCCTTAGTTTCCCTTTATGGCGTCTGGTTACCATAGTGACCATCTACGGCTTCCACAGGTCTCTGTGGCAGCAGTCTTTCGAGAGTTAGGTGTCTCAACTCCCTGTGAGAGCTGTCAAAATGATACCCCCTGCAGATTCCCTTCTATGATATGACAACCCAGTTTTGGCGAGCAGAAACATGGAGAGGAAGCCCCACAAGGTGAGATCGCAGGCCGCTCAAGCCTCAAGACCGTTGAAAGTTTTCTGCACAGGGATCATATTGTTAAACTATTTCGGGGCACCTCTTGTGGGACTCCGTACAAGACGGCATGCCTAGTTATTAGTCAAAACTACACCAGAGGTGTTTTCTTTGCATTGCATCCTAAATACAAAATTCGCGATCCGTATTTTCAGTGACAAAATTAAGTGACGAGTCATAGCAAAATATCTCATTACCCTCATGCAGATAATTGTAAATGGTAAATTCATATTAACATGCACACAATGGGGCCGGTGTTTTTTTCAGTTTAATGCAATGAACTAGGAAAGACAATCTAACACTTTTTTGATTTACATTTTTGCATCGGTTGTCAAGAATACTCTAAGACACTAATTTTGTCTTCCAGGTGTTCTACATTTCATATAAGAGTATAATAAGAGTATAAATAAGAGTATAAAAGTGCCCTCACTCACTCCGACGAGCCCACAGTTCCCAACATCCCAAAGTGGAGAGAAAACTGTCGGGCCTTGAGTTCAGGCTGAGGCCGGAGAAGGAGCCGTCTACTTATAAACATGGGGGGGGGGGGCTTGAGAGTCTAGAGGTGCTCAGACAACTTAAGATATCAAAGGTAAGTGGTGAGATATATGAAGTATAATCCATTTTGCCTCAGACCTTTCTCCACATTCGATGAAGCCTCCTAGTCCGCGTTCCATCCTGTTCTCTTCCCTCCTTGTATGTCTAACCTCACACTTCAATTCCCCGTCCCCATCTCTCACCATCATTTCTCTTTGCGCCTCTCTATTGCTGTTTCTCTGAAGGGAAAGTGTTTGTTTGACAAATGCCAGTGCAGCCATTGTTTGTATAACTCTAACACACGCAGGATACTCAGAGCCATGATTACTTTTCACTTAAACACAAAGGCATTTTTGCTTCTCTGTGCTTCATTTGTTATCTCTTTTTTCTCATTTCCCCTCTCTTTTCCTTTCTTTCTATCTGTAATACTGTCCTTTCTTTTCTTCCTACAACCCCATCGAGTTTCCTGCTTATGAGTGTAGTGCCAACCGTGTAACACCCAGATACGGAATAACATTCCGAAAAGTAGCATTATTAGTGCATTTTTCATACACACACACTCACACACTATGAGCCTTATGTCTCCACTTCATATGGGTTAGCAACTATTAAACGCAGTGGCTTAAGGGCGTTGGAGGCAGATTGGGGTGGGGGTGTCACGGTACTGTTTTTAATGTGCACATCCTGTAGGGGTGTTGTTCGCCTGTCCTGTACTCTTGGGGGCCCATTATGATGTCGGGCAGATTGCCCCCGCCAGGCTGGCGGTATCCACCGCCAGCCTGGCGGGGGCAATCCGCCCGAGGACGGAAAGATCGTAATGCCGCAATGCCGCCACGGAAAGGCAAGCGGAGAATACCTGCGGGAGCCCATTGAGGGCCCCCAGGGACTCCGGAGGGGGGTGTGGGGTGCACATGGGGGGTACCTATGGTATCCCCCAGCAGTTCCATGCACAGCATGTCAGTTGAGTGCGGTGCCTGCCATGCTGTGCATGGAAGTGCACAGCATGCTTCCCCGCCATTGTGGCGGGCACACAATGGTAGGAATGCGGGATGTGCCCACCACTGTGGCGGGCGCATCCTAATGCTGCCGACGGGACCCCCGCCCTTATGGCGGGCGGTCCCTAGTACCGCGAGAATGGCGGGCGGGCACAGTCCACCCGCCATCCTAATGGGACCCTTAGTGTCCTGTACACATCTGTGTGCTGCATTCATCCACGCTCTCCGCAGGGTCCATTTGTCTGACAGTCGCCCTTTATTTAAAGAAATCTGGACTTCCAGCCTCAGAGTATGTGAATTGCAATCTGGCGCTGCGCCATTCGCCCAATTTCTTGACCTTGTTCTTCGAAGGATTCAATTTCTTTAAAACAGAGTCTTAAGCCCCCTCCTGTGCCACTGCAATCGATCCATTCCAATCACTTGCCAACTTTACATTAGAAAATTCATAGTGGATTTATTTGGGGTCTCCTAGATTTATAGTGGGGGCTGCTAACCTTGGGTGTGGAATAACCGAAAAACGGGCTGCCACATTTCAGAAACCTTCAGGTCTCTGTTAGAGCAAACTATACTTTTAAAGGGACGTAAATATGATGCTTCTTAAGTTGTTTATCAAACACATTCTCATGCACACAATGTCTCAAACGCACACACCCAATTTATACTCACACACATTTCTCTTGCACATGCTTTCCGACACCGCTCCCTTCTCTCACACACAGTTTCACCCTCACAGACACACACTCTTGCTAAAGCTCTCTCACGCACACTCTCAGCTTGCCCTATCTGATACATTCCATCCCCAGTGACCCTTGACATTTTGAATAGGTGAAAGAAAACAACAATACATTTTACAATTCTTCATTCTCCCCTTAAATACGTTGGTCTAGGCAACCCCCGACTTTGGGAAGAATTCCATGTAAAAGAACAGGAGAAGTTCTGCCCAGTATAATGTGCTGCATGGCTAAATACTTATAAGGTCCCAAAGGCGAGACCGATTGCATTGCAAAGGCTTGTTTATGAAAGGAGATGAGGAGGCTGCATGGCCTCTCTAATGAGTCTTCTTAGGCCCTGGGGACCCAATTCTCAAGGGCTGTTTATTTTTTTAAATTAAAGGGGAGGGGCACCGTCGCCCCCTTAACCAAGCCTTATAAGGCTTTGTGAACCGTATCCCCCAGGGATGTTTTTTTAATTACACGGGAGGGAGGTTCACATGCCTCTCCTCCTCATGCCTTATTAGGCCCTGGGGACCCTGTTGTTGTGTTTCTATCTAGGACCCTAATTCGATATTCCCGATTTATGCCCTTATATGGCTATAATAAATAATACCCTTATAGAGGCATAAGAATCATATCCATATTTAGTAATAGCCCATGCAGTCCAAATACGTCAAGGCTACTCCCCTAGACTCCTAGAAAGTACAACGCGTTCTTTAAACAAACCAAGCCTCCAGCAGCCCGGGAATTCCCCCTGCTTTTGTTTTGATTTGCACAAGAACTCCTGGAGACCAGAAAGAACTGTTAGTTCTTTATGACGTCTTATGTCCAACCTTTCGTCAAACCCGGCACCTTTCAGGTATAAATATACCAACGTTGCCTTAAGCAAAAACACGGTGGTTTGGAGCAGAGCGGCCATCTACTTGCCCGGAAGCCCAGCTGATGCGAGAGCCGAAGGAAGCCGCCCCTCCCTTTTGACGCACTGAGAAAAATGCTGTCTTTTTCTCCAGCCGAGAAAATCCAGCTCCGGTGTTTCCAGTCACCCTTGCGGGTTGCTGGGATATCGAGTCCTGAGAGAGAGAGATACAAGACCTCCTTCATTCTAAGAACCAAGGTACGGTGCTGACTAAACCCTTAAGAGAATTCTTGATTCAGATCCTTGGCAAAAACCCAACTTAACTTAAAACTGCAACTTACTTACTCCTTCCCACGAATTAGGCTTAGGTCAGGTACACCGGGGTAGGCGTATATTAGAAGCACCAGTTGAGTACGTTAGTCAATGTTTTTATGTATGTATATATTTTATCCATTTTAAAGTATCATATGGCTAAGAAACCATATAAATGCTTTTACAGTATTATTTCATAATACTCCTTTTACTGTACGCACTTTACTTCATGATAAGTATTGCAATTGTGGCAATTCATTTCTCTTGCATGAGAAAGAAGACTGCTCAATAAATAACACCTTTTATTGAAAACGCCCGTCTCTCTATTTCTCTGCACTCTGGTGAAACTAAGTACGCACGATTGACTGAGTGAAATAACTGTCTATTGTTTTCACACAACTCTAGAGATACACTCTTTATTCTGAGGGAGCAAAGTTGTCATGTTATATGGTTGTCAGAAGCTAATCCCTTCTTGTCTAAATCAGGAGAGTTTACTCTTTCCTGAACATTCGAGAAAGTTTCTAGTGACCTCTGAGATAGCTGGCAAAACTAATTAAGTCTAATATAGTCAGTAGAGACCTAGCCGACCTCAGTCCTACGTCTACACTGCTGTTTATATTATTCCAATGCGCAGAGCCTATTGGGAACATAGGAACTACACTACACTGTCTTCCAGCGCCTTTTGTTTATGAAAGGAGAGGGGACTGCGTGGCCACCTTCCCCGTGCCTTATTAGGACCTGGGGACCCATCCCCAGGTCACTGCTTAAAATAAAGGGGGTTGGGGTTCCTCCCTGAGCCTTTTCAGACTCTGGGGACCCATCCCCCAGGACCAGCACTGTTGAAGGTGGGTGCCCTGGTGCCCACCCAGGACAACTACCATACATTCATTTGGGCAGCAAGGGGAGTTCCAAGGCCCTCACAGTCCCAGCCGATGCCCCACATGCAGGGGGGGCAGGCATTGCTCCCGCCCACAGAGAGCAGTTACTAATGCTGCTACCACTGGGCGGGAGCAATATTTAGATCTGTTTCCCTGTCGCATAAGTGCGGGAACGGAAACAGATCAAAAGTCTTTTCGTAGCTGGTGGGAGCATTTTTAAAGCTCCTGCTGGCTAGGAGAAGACTCTGGGCATATTATCTAGGAAGTGGCAGTGAGAGGCGTTAGCCTCATTGGCTTAACGCCTCACAACGCTGCTTCGGAAATGCCAGGCTGCACCATATGTGTGCTGCTTCATGCAGCACAAATGTAAGCTACAAAACAGCATTTTAAAAAATAGGTTTGTTTATGTACCGGAAGGAACAGCTTCCTGGTCATAAACAAACCTTGGCATTTTGCTTTTTCCATGTGTGCTGCACAAGGCAGCACACATGGAAAAAGCAAAAACAATGAGAATCCTCATTTAGCCACCTTAAGACCAGGATTTTTCTGGTCTTAAGTTCGGCACTGCCACCTATTATCGCCTCACTTTATAATAGGTGGCAGCGTCAAAGTGAATGGGCGTTGCGGTGGAACGCCCACTGCATGCCCCTTTCACTCTAAGTTTAGTGTGAAAGGGGCACTATTCACAAGGCAACGTTAAGCCACTTAACGTGGGTTGGTAATATGACACTGACCATATTGCCACCACAACGTCACAAAAAGTGACGTTGTGGTGGCAATAGGGGCTTGATAATATGCCCCTTTGTGTTTGTTCCCACTTGGCGGGAGATTCTTGGGTAGTGTATATATATGAATATTTATTTATTTATTGTAGGTACATATATGAGTCAAGCATAATAAAACTTTGCTTACCCATAGAAACAGACCTTCACGATATTCTTGTCCACATGATATTTTAGCTTCGATATATTGGTCATTCATCAGCTCCTTTAGGACAGTATGTTGAAAACGTGTAGGCCCACATGCATCAAGCATTTTTGGAGTCGCAAACGGTGCGATTCCTTAAAATCGGCCGTTTGCGATTCCAAAAGTGCTTTTTGGGATGCATGAAGCAATTTTAGAATTCGTAACTTGTTTGCGAGTTCTAACATTGCGATTGCTTTTAAGAAGTCGCAAATGTGCGATTTCTTTAAAGCAATGCATCATTACTTTTAAAAGTGCGAAATCAAAATTAGGGTGTCAAATTTACCGAGTAGTTGAACCACTCGGTAAATGTGGAAAAAGTGTTTAAAATGCTGAAAATGCTTTTTTTTCAACATTCATGTTACGGACACACATGTCCTTAGGACATGTGTGTGTGAAACATGATGCGAAAAATACATTTCAGGGGTGCAGGGGGGGGTCCTTTGGACCCCCCCCTGCACCCATGAAATTTTCAAAGTGCCACTCGCAATTTGCTAATGCCTTCCCATTGACTCCTATGGGCCTTTTGGCCCATAGGAATCAATGGGAATTGCGAAAATTAACTTAAGAATTCGGTATTTATTTGGGATTCGGTAAAAATTGCGATTTTTACCGAATCACAAATGAATACCAAAAAAAATGATGCATAGCATTTTGCAATTCTTAATTTGCGATTCGTTATTTTTCGCAAATTAAGAAGTGCAAAATGTCTCAATGATGCATGTGCCCCGTAGATCCTTACTCCAATAGGAGAACTGAAGAACATGTTATTACGATATTAACGTCCAATTCTTTGTGATTCACATAACATTCTTTTTCGATCTTTATTTGCAGGTATTTCATTGACATGTTTCCAAGTCGTCAGTCACATCGCCTCAACGAGGCACAGCTGCGAAATTGTCACTGTACCACTTGATGGCAGTATAGGACCACAAAATCGAATGAGGCTTGTTTGCAGCATTGTAAACAGGATTTATTGCTTTCGCTTTCAGGAGAAATGTGAAACATCTTCTTCATCCCTCACGCTGATGTTGTAAACCGCTTTGTCATTTAGTACAGACTTCGCAGTCAATAGCAGACCTTCTGTGGATAGAAGTTCCAGTGCTTTCTGAAGACATTCAGCTGCATATAGACTAAACTTTAATGCAGGACAGCAAGCTAAGCTGCTGCACTGAGTTGTATGAAAGGGGAGAGCAGGAATGCTTCACATATTTACAATGGTTTCGAGCATATCTGCTCCCTCCTTGCCCTGGAGCACAGCGTGCGGCCTAGCGCCAATGCAGGCACCCTTGCACCTTAGTGCAAGGGTGCCTGTGTTGGGGCAGGATTGTTATTGTACACAAAGGGACACCTTCCTGCACAAAAACAATGCTTGGAGATGTTTTCCTCTTTCCACATGTGCTACAGGATGCAGCACATGTGGATAGAGGAGATAACTAGGAGAGAGAAAGATATTTCTCCTTATAACGCCTCACTGGGGAAGACATAGTATTTGATGTATTGCCAGATTTACTAGCTATAGTAAATGTGGGGGTGTGCCCAAAAAATCTATTTGTGGATGCATGGGAACGCCCATGTTCCATGCATGGAACGCATTCCACGTTGAAATGTAATGTAATGCAGCGCAAGCTGCTGCGTTGAGTTACATTTCTTTACTGAGCCGGCAAAACCAAGCAAATCCATGGCTTTGTAAATTCCAAATATTGCCCCACATCCACCACAGCAACAGTGGAGGAAACTCCTTTTCCTACCTCTATGTGAAGTCCTGGAATGGCCTCCCACTTCACCTATGGACCTCATCATCTCTGCTTGAATTCAGAAAAGGACTCAAGAGCTGGATGTTCAACTAGCTCCCTGTAGCGGTATGAGAGAGCACAAGTCTGAAAATGTATAAGTGCACCATATTTACAAGCACGTAGTTAGTTTAAACATGCTTTTGCACACGAGTGTTTTATATTTAGAAGTGAAATACACAGAGTGTCTTATATTCAGTATTGAAGTGTATAGAATGTTTAAGTAGAGTAACAATAATCATAACTGTGTGAGATTAATGTAGAAATGTTGGAATGAATATGAAAACCTCATGTTCTCATGTTAAAGGAATCATGTTAGAGTTGAATAGAACTCTGAAAATCCAGTATATTGTGTAGGCCTTAGGGCAATTCACAGCAAATCTAAACGTGCTGCTAAAATAATGTGAGATGGGGTTAACATGGTTCTTCCAAAAATTGTATTATCGAATTAAGTTTGAAATATATGTTTTATAGATGGGTTGTTTTAGAAACGTATGCTAGTTAAGAATGTTGTTTAAATCAAGTTAATGTTTTAGAGTGCAGGGACTCGCTTCATGTAAATCAAGGAGGCCTGTACTGATGTCATCTCCTTTGATGTGCCATGTGCTCGTTAGAGGAGAAGTCGAGAGGTGTCCAGCACAGAGCTTCGAGTGTGCTTTACGACCTATAGATATGGTGGAGTCTGGAATTTGAGGCCCACTGCAGGACGGACTGTATGCAGGTGCGAGGGTCCTAATCAGCTAGAATGAAAGGGGCTTTGTTCAGTGGCGCTTGGCGCAGGCCTGTAGGAGTTTCCAGGAATTTCAGGGGGTATCAGCGCACTGGAGAAGAAGCCCGGGAACCAAGGTCAACTATAACGAGGGTCTTGAAGAGTACCATCATGGAGTTTACCGCGCAAAGATGTACCACGTGAGGGGCGTCCCAAGGGGCGTTTCTATTGGAAATGTGATTTGGTATTAGGGAAAGCGACCCGGGAGGAAGAGAGAGCAGATGATTTTGGGAGCCTAAGGAAGCGGATGGGTAGGCAGATAGGCTGATCAGGAGAGAACCCATTATCAGAGAAGAGACAAAGAGAAGTGCGTGATCTTCTTAGGAAGCCACCACGGCTGACACCTAGAGGGGTAAAGATCTTGTTGAGTAGGGATGTCACTTAGTATAGTGTAGGGACAGACTAACCTGAATTTTCTTTTCTGTAATGGCTTTGAGGTTGCAACTTGTATCCATTTTGGCAACGCTTATGTTATTTGAAATTGTACTCATTATTCTGTTTTTCAGACTCAGACTATTCAAAAAGTTCATGTTCATAGTGATACCAATTTATCTTCTGAATCTCATTTTGAGAAGTTTGTATCTTCAGTTATCTTTGACTTTATATTAAATCTTTGAAACTTAAATTTGGTCAGTGGTCATTTAGAGTGGTGTAAGTTCTTAAATTGATTGACTTATTGTTAGATTACCTTTTACTCAATGACAGGTACCAACGATTCAGTCGACTTGATTTGGGATCTGGTAAGGTAACTAGTAACCAGTAATCCCGCGTTAGCAGTTGGTAGCAGAGTGAGGATGGTTATCTTCTTGAGGAAGGTAATCTAGAGTGGTTAGTTTACCCCAAGGCCCCTAGACGTCGAGAGACGAGCAGCGGAAGAATCGTGTGCCGAAAGGTGCAGACGGTGCGAGAAAAGCAGCAGTATCGGAGGAGAGTGAGTATAAAAAGGGTCATGCGTGAACAGATTGCGGTGTTTTGTGTTGTATTTGTATTGTAATGTCTTGCGGAGTTGAATGCCTGTAGTGTGAATGAGAGAAGGTTGTGAGCGCGCGCAACCTGGTGAACCGGTTACCTGGTAAACGGGTGAACTGGCAAATCTTAAGTTCAGGCCAGAGCTTAAGTGGTTTTGGGTGTATCGAACATCCAGGGTAGTTGTCGACCATAGTACGGAGGTCACGAGGTACCATTGACCGCCGTGGATCCAAGATAGGGGGAGTGTAAGAGTGAGTGTATGAGTAACGGACGCTGGTCAAAAGTTACTGCATGTGAGTAACCTATCGGAGAAGGCGATTGTCTGGAAGTAAACGGAAAGACATTTCGCCAAGTTAAGGTGACAACTACAGAAAGACTGTGGGCGTACAGTCAAGAAAGGTGATCGCTTGGACGGAAGTAATCATTTTTCAGAGTATGAATGGGACGCGTGCATGACCGAGGAGACGAGCTGAGAAAGGAGGGGAACTGCTGCGAAGGGGGACGGGTGACGTCGGCTAGAGCCGCGCTGTGATTGAGCGGTTGGTGTGACGTTAGCTAGAGCCGCGCTCTGGTTGGGCGGTTAGAGTGACGTAGAAGGAAAGTCGCGTACGGATAGGCCAGTTAGTGAGAACGGGGCTGAGATTGGTGGAATATCATCAGGAAGTAAACGAACGCGGGGAAAGAGCGAAATCATGAAGTGTTTTAAGTGTTTGAAAGGGATTTTTAAAAGAAAAAGAAGTGAACATTATTACGGGGAAGAAGCACCGCCGTAGGGTACACCAGCTCATTATATGGCAACGAATGTGGGGCTGCATA
Source organism: Lissotriton helveticus (assembly GCF_964261635.1). Lineage (NCBI taxonomy): Eukaryota > Metazoa > Chordata > Amphibia > Caudata > Salamandridae > Lissotriton > Lissotriton helveticus. The sequence continues at coordinate 67,821,126 of NC_136064.1, forward strand.
CGATATTATGGATTGGGCCTTGGAATAAGCTTACGGAAGGGAATGAGGAAATGCAGTTCCCGAAGTACGGGACGTTTAAGTTAGAGGTGTTACATCGGCTAAAAGCAACCATGTCCTCACTAAAACCCTCGCCCAGACCAACACAGTTTGAGGCCCTTAACGCATGGATTAGGGCTGCACACGACAGAAATCTGAACAGGCGTCAACAAAGACTGACGCGATCGGTAAGAGCAGTGCGAGATTCTAAATGGGATGAGGAAGCAAAACGGTGGAGGGTACAGGCTATTGAGGTGGAAAAAATGTATCCAATGAGGGAGGTGGCAGGAGGAGGAGGAAACCTCATGGAAGAAGACGAAGAAAGCGAGTCGGAGGACAATCTGATAAACAGATTGTTAATGGATAGACCACCTCCGAGAGTGGGGGTGATAGAAGATAGGGGGCTCGCAAGGGAAGATGGGAATGCCATAGAGGGGTATACACCACTCCCTATATCGGAATGGACACCCACCAAAGGTGGGGAGACACCTCAACCTAGCACAGTACAGAGTGTAGTGGGAAGGTTTGTGGTGCAGAAAACGCCAGCCACCGAAAGGGTTGAGTCCTTTGGATTGCCAGATGCTCTTCAAGTGCCTGTTACCATAGGACCTATAGTATCGATCTATAACCCAGAGAGAGATAGAGAGGAAGAACAGAGGCAATTGGATAGAGAAAGGATCGAGATGGAAAGGAGGAATAACGTGACAAATGCATGGAAGCAATTGCCAGGTTCGGTAACGTGGAACACCCCATTAGATACATCTGTAGGTCCCAACACAGGACAGGGAGGTCAGAGAGGACCGATGGACCTAAGGGGACCGCGGCCAAAGTCCTATACAGAATTAAGAGCTGATTTGAGGGAATGGGATGGGTCCGCAGTAACCCCGAGTAATAGGTCAAGAACAGAACCAGAATGGGAAAGCAGAGGTAACGGGACTGTATCTCATTGTGGGGCCAGCGAAAGTAGTCAGGGGCGGGAAGGCCAAAGTCAGGAGAATAGAGGAGTTACACGTCCTACGGAGGAGAGGGAACAGCAGGAGCAAAATAGTAGGAGTGTAGAGTGTGAGGAGATGTCCCGTCTCTGGGAGAAAGGAGGAGACCAAATGGTACAGGCTTTTCAGAATAGGTTTAGGTGCCTTCATCATGTACTCGGAGAAGACGTTCAACATTGGAGAAAGGAGAACAGTGATAGGTCCCGCCACGCCTCGAATAATCAGGAATCACAGGGAAGTAGTGAAGAAAGAGGGAGTAATGGAACATCTTACCCTGCATCCCGTGAAACTAGCCAGGATGGGGAGAGAGGGGCTATGAGGCGTGAAGGAGTGTTTCACCACCCACCTCGAGAAGATGGAAAGGCATGGGACCTAGAGAGATGGGAACAGGGGAGGACTCCCTATAACTCACCAGTACCTAAACGTAGATCTCGGAGCTGGGATGGGAGAGATGCGGATGGAGGAGCAAAATTTAGTGTGTTGAAAGCTGAAATTAAAGCAAAGAGGCTCGATGTTACTAGTTTAAAATCAGATGTTGATGAGATAATAGATGGAACATTGCCTTTGGAAAGGATAGAATTGTATGAACAGGATGAGTTATTGTTCATGGCAAAGGATATTACTAGGAAAGCTAGAGCGTTTCATGAGAAACTGACTGATTTGGCAGACAGGTATGCCGTGGATTTATCTAGGACAAGGGCATTACAGAGTAACCACAGATTACAGTACGCAGACCAGGATCTAGATGAGAAGAGAACTACTGGATTAAAAACACACATAAGAGAGCTGGTATCAGGGATAAGAGTGTGGAGAGAATTGGACAAATGGGAAGAAAGGTGGTCGAAAAAGGGCACAGTTAGACGAAGTGCAAATGTGATGACCCCCGAGGGAAGGGTAATGCACATGGAGGCATTCCCTTTGCGAGAAATATCAAACGGAAATTATGTACATGTGCCCTGGAGTAGAGGAGATTTAGCTGCATTTACCAACTCATTTCCGAAGTTAAGGGACAATCCAGTTGAGAGGTATAAGCAGGTAGAAAGGTTTGTCAAGATCTCGAAAGTATTGTGGATTGATTTGAACACGTTGTTTGACATCGTGGTCCCATCTGATTTGTGGACCCCGTGCAAGACTAGTGTTGAATGGCCAAATACTGAACCAGTGAGGGATGCTCGGACTAATGGACCGTCCGAGATTGTCATGCGAAAGTATGAAAGGGTAATAGCTTGGTTGAAAGATAAGGTACCACCACAGGATATAGATTGGGTGAAAATAGACCGAACGAGGCAGGAACCCAAGGAGACAGTTCACGAGTTTTATGAAAGATTATTGAAAACATTCAAGCAATACAGTGGACTAGATGTAATGGATCCCAAAGATATAGGGCAGTTTGTGTCAAAGTTCGTCTTGGGGCTGAGACCTGATATTTGTTTGATGATACAGCAACATTTAATCTGTTGGCAGAACAAACCATTAGATGAGATTTTACGTTATGCAAGATACTGTAGTGACGAGATAGATTCTAAAGCCAAGAATCTAAAAGAGAAATTGATGGTGGTGCAAATGCAGTCCGCTGGGAAAGGTGGCCAGCAGAAGCAGGGGATGGGACGAAAACCAAACGGTCAGAATAAGGACAATGAAGAAGGGCAGAGACCTAGGATAGACTTTGCCACTTTAAAGAAAACGACAAAGTGCCACCAGTGTCACCAGGTGGGACATTGGCGACGCGAGTGTCCCTTTAACCCTGAAAATGGAGAGCTAGAAGTAGAAGAGCAGGTTCAAGAAGTCCCAACTCCAAAGGTGACAGTTCCAGGTAGCAAGGTGGCCAAAGGGGGGACTTCGGCTCCACGGGCCCAGTTCCCACAGCCACCGAAGGTAGCGACAGGGGGAAAGGTCTTCAAACAAATGCCTCTATTCATCGAGGAAGAAAAGTGTTATTACATTGATCCATTGACAGGACAACGTGTGAGCAGTGAAGAGGACTGTACCCTCGGGGCAGTCCTAGAGGTGGATCAGAGAGGGCCATTTGTTGAGGCAGAGGTGGCAGGGTGTCCCACAACATTCTTGGTGGATACTGGGGCTACCCGATCAACTCTGAGATCGGCGGTGGTTCCAGACTTGCCGATGTCAGGGGAAACAATTCAGGTGATAGGAGTCGCAAACAAAAGGCTGACTAGTCCCTTGACAGAACCAGTGTCTGTGAAGATAGGAAACCATATGAACGAGCATCAGTTTGTGGTTTGTGACTCGAGTCCGGTATGTCTGTTAGGAAGGGATTTGTTGTGCAAATTGAACTGCACCATATACTGCACCCCGCAAGGAGTGGAGGTACAGACTACTGACGATGATGCTACCTTTAAGGTGGCCAATTCAAAATCCTGTGTAGAACTATATCCTACTCTGACAGTAGAAGATCTGCCCCAAGACTTACGAGATGCAGTGGCGTCAGAGGTATGGGATTTCACAGGAGAAGAAATAGGATTGATTAAAGGGGTAGAACCGGTAAGAATACTAGTAAAACCAAATGCCGAGTTTCCAAGAACGCCTCAATACAAATTGTCCCAGGAAACGATTGCGGGGATAAAACCTGTGATCGAGTCAATGATACAACAGGGAATACTGAAAGAAATCGTGGGTAGTCCTTGTAACTCCCCGATTATGGGTTTGCAGAAACCTAGCGGGAAATTCAGGATAGTGCAGGATTTACGAAAGTTTAACAACATAGTCATTTCATGTTGTCCCGTGGTACCGAATCCTTCAGTGATACTGTTTCAAATACCATGTCAAGCAGAATGGTTCACAGTGATAGATCTTTGCCAGGCTTTCTTTTCCATCCCATTGGATGAAGAGAGCAGATATCTTTTTGCTTTTAAAATGGAAGATCGCGTTTTAACATGGTGTCGAATCCCACAAGGATTCACAGACAGTCCATCCATCTTCAACCAGTTGTTGAAGAAGAATCTCGAAAATCTAGTACTGCCGCAGAATTCGGTTCTGGTCCAGTACATAGATGACCTACTTGTGGCGTCAGAGACAGAGGAAGCCTGTAAAATAGACTCAATTGCCTTACTGAACCATTTAGCCGAAAATGGACATAAGGTATCTCCAAGCAAGTTGCAGTATTGTCTGACAGAAGTACAGTATTTAGGGCACCGGTTAGAAAAAGGGAAACGTAAGGTGTCCCCAGAGAGGATTGAGGCGATAATGAAGATGAATGCGCCTACAACACAGAGAGAAGTTAGAATGTTCCTAGGAATGGTGGGTTACTGCCGACAGTGGATAGTTAACTTCTCACTGAAAGCAAAGCCCTTACAGAAACTGACGCACAAGGAGGTGAGTGATCCGGTACCATGGGACGAAGAATGCTTGGTGGCGTTCTTGCAGCTGAGGGACGATTTATGTCGTGCTCCGGCTCTGGGAATGCCCGATTACGAGAAGTCATTTTCACTCTATTGCTGTGAGAGAGAGGGATGTGCTTTGTCAGTCTTGGCACAGACCCACGGAAATGCCCGTAGACCAGTTGCATATTTTTCGGCTACATTAGATCCAGTAGCCGCAGCGTTGCCCGGATGTCTCAAATCCGTTGCTGCAACGGGTGTCAGCATTGAAAGGAGCGAGAGTATTGTGATGGGACATCCAGTGGTGGTGTATGTACCACATTCAGTTGAATTGCTAATGACCAGGACGAAGACTCAGCATCTGACCAATAGTAGGCTCACGCGCTACGAGCAAGTTATTCTTGCCGCGGAGAACGTGACCCTCAGGAGATGCTCTGTCTTGAATCCTGCTACTTTAATGCCATTACCTACTGTAATAGAAGGCGAAGGATGTGAAGACCACGATTGCCTTGATGTGACTGAACTATGCACGAAACCCAGACCAGATATTGTGGATGAGCCGTTGTCTGACCCCGATGAAATTTATTTTGTTGATGGCTCATGTTTAAGAGACGATACTGGTCGGTTGAGAGAAGCTTATGCTGTTTGTACCATTACTGGAGTTGTGGAAGCCGCCTGCCTGGAAGGAGTACATTCCGCACAGGTAGCAGAAATCATTGCCCTAACTCGTGCCTGCATAGCAGGAAACGGAAAGAGAGTCACCATATACACTGACAGCCAATATGGTTTCGGTGTGGTTCATGATTTCGGGCAGTTGTGGTCTCAGAGAGGTTACATGACCTCCTCTGGTTCGCCCATTCGAAATGGAGAATTTGTGCGACTGTTGTTAGAAGCATTACAAGGTCCAGATGACATTGCAATCGTAAAGTGTGTAGCTCATACTAAGAATACAGATTTTGTGTCACAAGGCAACAGATACGCTGATGAAGTCGCACGTTATTGTGCAGAGCAAAATTATTCTTTCTCAAAAGTGGAAATAGATGGTGCTGAAGAAAAGACAGAATTAAGTATGATGTTAGAAACTGTAGACACTTGGGAGGATTTAAGAATGATGCAGGAGAACGCACCTGAAACAGAGAAAAAGGCATGGGAAATAGCAGGTTGCGTGCGAAGCGAAATGGATTTTTGGGTTTCAGCAGATGGGAGGGCTGTGTTACCTGAAGAATTAGCTAATCCCATGGCGAGAGAAATACATGGTCCAGTACATCTAGGAAGGGATGCTATGATGAGAGTGTTTAGGCAAACTTGGTATTGCCCTAAATTTAGAATAGCAGCAGAATCAGTATGTAAGCGATGTGTTACCTGCCAACAACTGAACGTAGGCAAACGAACACCAGTCACACTGAGTCACATTGGGAGGTCGGGGGGGCCTTTCAATAGAATGCAACTAGATTTCATCGAAATGCCAAGAGTTAATCGCCTTCGGTATGTGTTGGTGATAGTATGCGTATTTTCCAGATGGGTTGAAGCGTACCCTACACGTAGGTGCGATACACTCACAGTGGCAAAATTGTTGCTCAGGGAGTTGATACCGCGCTTCGGGGTGCCTGCCTCTCTGGAATCGGACAGAGGAAAACATTTTAACAGCGAAATAGTGAAGATGTTGTGCTCCACACTGAATATCGATCAAAAACTGCATTGTAGCTATCGACCAGAAGCTTCAGGAATTGTGGAACAAGTGAACGGCACTTTGAAGAATAGATTGGCTAAAGTAGTGGCATCCACATCTTTGAGTTGGCCAGATGCTCTTCCTTTAGTGCTCATGAGCATGCGCAGCACCCCTGACAGGAGGACAGGTCTCTCTCCACACGAAATTCTGATGGGGAGGGCCATGAGACTTCCCACAGTTCCAACTGCTGCCCTATTGAATATTACAGATGATCTGATCTTAGATTATTGTAAAGGATTGTCTGACGCCATCCATTCTGTGTCCCTTCAGGTGCATGCGGCTGAAGTTCCAGCATCGAGGAACCTGTGTCATGACCTGAACCCAGGGGACTGGGTGTTGGTTAAAAAGCACGTCCGGAAGAACTGCCTAGATGTTCGCTGGCGTGGGCCCTTTCAGGTAATCCTGATCACGAACACCGCGGTGAAGTGCGGGGGGCTACCAAATTGGATCCATGCATCCCATACTCGAAGAGTTCCAGCACCTCTAGAAGAAACAGCTCCTATCCCAGACGAAAGCCCGGAAGTGGAAGAAAAGTCGCAAGAAGGGATTGAAGCAGCTGAGGGGGTGTCGGAAGAAGTTGGGAACGCATCGGATTCAGAAGAAGAGCGAAGGCAGGACGGCAGTGAGACTGAAGACGCAACTGAAGGAGAGAGCAGCAGTGAATACGAAACAGACACAGATCAGTACCAGAGTGATCAAGAACCGAGTGTGAGGACGAGATATAGGAGAACAAGGTGTGAGGCTGCCACTTGGCCGGGAAGAGACAGGAGGCTAAGTTTGAGGTCGGCCCAGGAAGAAACACTTGTTCCTATATCCGAAGACTCGGATCAGGAAGAAGATACCCAGGAGGGAACCGAGGAGGGCCCTAGAAGATCAAGGAGGGTGCGAGTGCCTAGTAGAAGATACTCTACTCCTGATTGGACCTACCTCGTTGCAGATGTCGGTGGGGCACAGAACCGGGAGGGTCAGGGAAGTGAACCTGATCAGAACTGACCCAATCATCACTGTACAAATACTGTTCCTGCTACCGGGGGCGGAGACTGAAAGGTTGCTGACACTCAACATCGTCTATCCTCCTCTCCTAAGCGGAATAAGAAAATTGATTTTAGAAACAGTTGAATTTCCAGTTTGCTGTTCACGATATCCAGTGTTGGAGGGAACGCTCCTGCGGTTAGAAATGCTTGAGCGAGTAGTGGAAGTTCTTGGAATGCTCATTGTTTTGGACTAACACTTTGTTGCAAAAAGATTTTTGAAAGGACTTTGAAAAATTACTGCAAGATAACCTAGCGCCGAGTGGAAGAAGAAAAATGGTAGGGGTTTCCTTTTAGCGGATGGAGAAGGGCTAGGGTTGTCTGTTTTCTACAGGACTTTAAACTGTTTTGCGGAGTAAATTGTCGGCTTCCAAGTGTTCCAAAGAGAGACATTATGTAAAAGAAAGACTTTGTTCAGAGAGAAGAAGAAGTGAATGCTGGAAGAACGTCAAGAGCTACACTGTTTTGAGAACATGGAGGCTGGCAACCCGAACCGCAGGGCAAAATGTATAGTTGGCACATTGTTGGGAGTGGTGATTTCCCTGATAATTTTAGTGGTTACTGTCTCATACATAGTGGGACACGAGAGAGATGCAACTGCAGTCAAGGAGGTCAAGGGAGTGTCAACACCGAGAACCACTATTGTTAATGATAAGGGAAACATCAATGATAAAGACAAAGCGTTGTTAGATGCAGAAATAAAAAGGTTACACACAGATGAGTCACAGGGAAATTTCAGGTCAAATGCTTATGCTAAATTGCTTTATGAGTACATTGATGTCATGGAGGCGAAGAATTGCTACGTTTGTATGCAATTCCCAGCTTCGGTAGAGGAGGGTATCAGATACCATCATCTTCCATTGACATATGGAATCACATGCAGTTTGTTGTTGAGCATATTTTATGGACGAGAAGGATTTGAGTATTATTTCTCGAATTTCGACTCGACATTGCCAGAGGTCCCAAATTACAAGCATTTGAACAAGTGGGACTATTACAAAAGCGAAGACAGATTACACAAATGGTTTATTCCATGGAAAACGTTAGATACTTCACATGCTCGAAGAAACAATCTGACTTGTCAAGTGTCAGAAATTGAGAAAAAGTTTATAGGGCAGGTAGATACTAGATACAGGAGGCAGAAGATTCTGAAGGCCTCAGGACAATGGGAAACAGATTGGACCAAGGAGGAAAGGATACATCAGAGAAAGGGTAGCTTTGGTCCAATTGCTTTAGACAAGGAGAAATGGGGGAAACTGTGCATTCACAGGAGTTACTCCTATTATGAGAATTTGTATGTAGGTCAAGTCAATTGTGAACATGCCTTTCAACTGGAGTATTACTCTAAGGATTTTCTGAAAGAGATGCAAGCAATTCCAAATGTATATTTTGTATGTGGAAGAAATGCCTATGTGAAGCTACCAGATAATTGGTACGGATCATGCTATCTGGCTATTGTCTTCCCTAAAATATATCATGTTGAGAATTTAGAAACGACGAAGAAAGGAATACCAACTAGAGGGAAGAGAGGGCTGGGTGCAGCAGAAGTAATTGGGGATGTATTCGGTGCTGCATTTCCTATCCTAGGAGTGATCCTGAATGACATTAAGATTAGGAGGTTAGCTACAGTCGTAGATAGGCTATCTGCCAGTACTGCTAGATCATTGATGCTGGTGGAAGGTGAGATGCAATCGATTAGGGCAATGGTTCTTCAGAACCGACTTGCTTTAGATGTTCTGTTAGCTAAAGAGGGAGGAGTCTGTAAGGCTTTGAAGGTCCAGGAATGTTGCACCTACATTCCAGACAATTCAAAACCTCTAGAGAAGTATATACGAAACATCACTGCCATACACTACGAAATTGAGGATCTGACAAAGATAAACGTGTGGGAAAAAGTAGGTCATGGAATGAGTAAAGTTGGAGGTTGGTTTAACCAACTTAGGAAAGGGTATCGTTTGGTACATATTGAAACCCATCATCATAATTGTGATTTGTGTAATCACTTTGTGGGGATTGGTGCGTTTGTATCAGTGGTATAGAGCAAATAGGTTGCAGAGATCCATGAGGAAACAGGAGGAAAAGTTGACAGCGATGCAGGACACTCAATACAGAAGTCTGAAAGCATTGGAGACAATGAAAAGAGGTGGCACTGCCACGACTTCACTTTGAAGGGTTCTACATTTTGTGATGGTGTCTTGATGGTGATGACCCCTGAAGGTCATCAAAGGGGGGATTGAGAGAGCACAAGTCTGAAAATGTATAAGTGCACCATATTTACAAGCACGTAGTTAGTTTAAACATGCTTTTGCACACGAGTGTTTTATATTTAGAAGTGAAATACACAGAGTGTCTTATATTCAGTATTGAAGTGTATAGAATGTTTAAGTAGAGTAACAATAATCATAATTGTGTGAGATTAATGTAGAAATGTTGGAATGAATATGAAAACCTCATGTTCTCATGTTAAAGGAATCATGTTAGAGTTGAATAGAACTCTGAAAATCCAGTATATTGTGTAGGCCTTAGGGCAATTCACAGCAAATCTAAACGTGCTGCTAAAATAATGTGAGATGGGGTTAACATGGTTCTTCCAAAAATTGTATTATCGAATTAAGTTTGAAATATATGTTTTATAGATGGGTTGTTTTAGAAACGTATGCTAGTTAAGAATGTTGTTTAAATCAAGTTAATGTTTTAGAGTGCAGGGACTCGCTTCATGTAAATCAAGGAGGCCTGTACTGATAATGTCATCTCCTTTGATGTGCCATGTGCTCGTTGGAGGAGAAGTCGAGAGGTGTCCAGCACAGAGCTTCGAGTGTGCTTTACGACCTATAGATATGGTGGAGTCTGGAATTTGAGGCCCACTGCAGGACGGACTGTATGCAGGTGCGAGGGTCCTAATCAGCTAGAATGAAAGGGGCTTTGTTCAGTGGCGCTTGGCGCAGGCCTGTAGGAGTTTCCAGGAATTTCAGGGGGTATCAGCGCACTGGAGAAGAAGCCCGGGAACCAAGGTCAACTATAACGAGGGTCTTGAAGAGTACCATCATGGAGTTTACCGCGCAAAGATGTACCACGTGAGGGGCGTCCCAAGGGGCGTTTCTATTGGAAATGTGATTTGGTATTAGGGAAAGCGACCCGGGAGGAAGAAAGAGCAGATGATTTTGGGAGCCTAAGGAAGCGGATGGGTAGGCAGATAGGCTGATCAGGAGAGAACCCATTATCAGAGAAGAGACAAAGAGAAGTGCGTGATCTTCTTAGGAAGTCACCACGGCTGACACCTAGAGGGGTAAAGATCTTGTTGAGTAGGGATGTCACTTAGTATAGTGTAGGGACAGACTAACCTGAATTTTCTTTTCTGTAATGACTTTGAGGTTGCAACTTGTATCCATTTTGGCAACGCTCATGTTATTTGAAATTGTACTCATTATTCTGTTTTTCAGACTCAGACTATTCAAAAAGTTCATGTTCATAGTGATACCAATTTATCTTCTGAATCTCATTTTGAGAAGTTTGTATCTTCAGTTATCTTTGACTTTATATTAAATCTTTGAAACTTAAATTTGGTCAGTGGTCATTTAGAGTGGTGTAAGTTCTTAAATTGATTGACTTATTGTTAGATTACCTTTTACTCAATGACAGGTACCAACGATTCAGTCGACTTGATTTGGGATCTGGTAAGGTAACTAGTAACCAGTAATCCCGCGTTAGCAGGTACACTCAGCGCCTGTGGGGGGGTCTCACGGGTGATTAGCTGCGCTATACAAATCCAGATTTATTGATTGAGTGATTGTGTTGCCCTGCATCACCTTGCACGATGAAAGGCAAGGTAAAGGTTTAGTAATTTGAGGCCTCAGCAGCCAATTTGACAGTCCGTAGCTGCCATCAGACAGCAATTGTTTCTTTGCGGTTTGGTTATCAGCTTGTGTCGCATATTTTGCTACTGGACATTTTAATATCGATGAAGTGTGGATATCTGAGCCTCAATCTTCTAGTGAAATACTCAAAGAAATGTCCCCATTGGTTGTATAGACATTAGGTAGCCGAATTAAAGTGTTATAAAGTTATTCCAACCATAAGCTTTATTTTAAAACATTAATCCAACCGGTATGTATGCAAAGCTGGAACAGATTTAAAAGTTATAACAATACGCTCTGCAGACCAAAATGTGCAAACAAGTTAAGTAATAAAAAAATGGGATACAAAATAGTAACAGCCACAATACAAAAGAAGCAGATTGTAACAATCAAGCGATCCATAAAGGATTCGAACTTCAGTACATTTTTGAAGGGGAAGAAAGAGTGTTCAGCATGAAGCTTTACACTCAGGAAACCCACAAAGAAAGCAATCTGTTCCCTCTTGAAGTCAGGAGAAAGTCTGCTTAACTAACTATGAAACACCGATTAAAAATACACTTAACAGTTCTAGAACATCCATATCTTGTTCCCACCACTGACAGCCAATCCCTGAACCGCATTTGAGAGGAGTTGACATACTCCTTAAGCCATTCCCACACAATTAGGTGTGCATCTGTTAACCTTTGATGCTGCACCCTCCTGGTACACCGTGTACAGGATGCCTTCTCTCATCGTCTTTTCTTCACAATCATTGCCAACTTTCCTCTCCCAGGCCTCACTATTAATAATCTAATACATAAGCAGGTTATCATACCTGCAGAGGTGAGAAAACAGCATACTGGCAGTGTTAAAGCAAACATTTTCAGCTAAGGCCTAATGTCTAGCTAACTTAACTCGAGAATCAAAATGGATGCACATTGCAGTATTATAAATGTGTGGGAAGCAAGCAATCAATGTTAAACATATGTATAGAACATGGTTACATCAGTTCATAAATTTCTCTCGTACACTTTGGGGCCAATTCCGATTTGGTAAAATCCTGGACGAATAGCCGTACGGAGTACTTTTCCCGTACGAATCGTATCCTCGAACGTCCCCGTACGTACGATGTAGTACGATGCGTACACAAAGCAGTTCTCCATCCGATTCGTACCAAAGCCTGTACGACTCAATAATCCGTACGAATTGCATTCGGAACACGCAGTAAGCGATTAACGTACAGATCGAAGCATCATTTTCCGACCCAGCAAGTATGATTCGTCCAGTCAACACTCCGTACAACTCTTTTTTTACAAGAGCTCAAAATGTCCGGAAAAGCAGAATTCGACTCGAAGTGCGTGCAAAACGGACCCCGGTACGGTTCGTACACCCCATGATCGTAGGGGTACGGTTCGTACACCTACGATCATGGGGTACAGTTCATACACCCCATGATCGTAGATGTACGAATCTTACCCCTACGATCATGGGGTGTACGAACCGTACCCCATGATCATAGATGTAGGAACCGTACCCCTACGATCATGGGGTGTACGAACCGTACCCTATGTGATTGTGTGACATTTACAGTACGAATCGTGTACTCATTCCCCGGTCCGGATCGTACTTGTCGGGTCATACGGCATGTTTCCGATTCGTACGTTTCACTTTCAGGGTCCGCATCGTAGAGATTTTCCCTTGCTTTTCGTACGGTTTGCAACGATTCAGACGTATTTTTTTACTACGGATCATACTACGCTATTCGGACGGATTTGTACGATTCGTACGGAAACGGCTACGAATTCGAATCGTCGTACGGATTTGTTTCCCGAATCGGAATCGACCCCTTTATGTGCAAACTCCTGGCAATTTTAATGTTACATACGATTAATTCAGTTAAATGTGCCAGACATGTCAAAGAAGTTAGAGCACACCTTGAGTATATAAATGTGATATATAAGTGCATAGATGTATATACATGACGTATGTAGGGTGGAGCCAAAGTTTCTGTGCTCTAATATCAATACGTTATGGTGAGGGGATAAGGTCCTGGGGTCGAATAGGAAACCGATGTCCCTTAGTACTCCCTCAACAGACACTTTGTTTTGTGCAACTTACATTTCAAAGATGATTCCCTATGCAAGGAGAAATTGTACTCCATTTTGAGGCCACATCCTGTAAATTCTAAAATTGTTCTATTCATCATTTTTAATAACTCAGCTGATGGAAATTTATGAAGATTGCAGATTTCCATGTGCACGTCACACTGTTACCTGGTGGATTTTAGACCTGCAGAAAATCTTTAATGGTGAAGGTGGAAAGCTACTGAAAAACTATTGTCTCACCACTATCCTTAAAGCACTCACCGCGGAATGTCTTCCATGTTTGAATTTCTAAAATGTAATGTGTGGGAGTAAATGTCCACAGAGGCTCGTTCTATAAATCAAGTAATTTACAGCATTTTTACATTGTGCACACCTGAAATTAGGTGCGGAAAACAACATGTGAATTAACTCAGATCGAGGGCTCAGATTACAACCTCAGAAAATTATTACATCTATGAGTCTTTCATGTTTCTCAAACTAAGCAATTGTCTTCTTCATTTATTTTAGTTAGAGCATGCAAGGCCACAAGGTACCCAGCAGTGTAGCCAGCAGAATGGACAGGATGGAAAACAACTGTTTAAAAGCTTCTGCCTCACAGCTGTTGATGGAGGGAGATCGTCAAAGCCAGTGTTTATTGCACTTGGCCATTCGAGGAGTGTTTCTAATAATGTCAAGGATTGCTCGGTGCTGGCTTTGATGGCTGAGATTTGTGGTGACCATTAAGAAAATGGGGTGTAGCCCAGACAGGGTCAAAGGACCTGGGTATCGTATGATATAGAAAACAAGGTGGTCCTAGACACAATTTGTCTAACACATGTAGATGCAATATTCATTTTAACATCTGAAAAGTCATTTTAAGAGTTAATCCTGAAAGAAAAAAGAAAGAAAAGCAACAAGCCAAATGCGTTTGCGGTTTTGTTAAAAAAGTACCCAAAAACGGATTTCAGTATGGTAATATGAATTCACAATTTAATCCATATTCATATATACATCGTTCAAAAAATCCCAAAGGTTGGGAGAGTTCTGCCAGGAGCAGTAGAAAGTGCAAAAAGTGGGTGCTCAAGTGAAAGAGGAAACAGATGAATAAAAAAGGTAAATCCAATGGTTATGACAAAGACTAAGGTGCAATTCGCTTAGTGTTGATCCTGCCCCCAAAAAAACCAATCATATGGTTTAATCATAATCTTACGTAAGGCGGGGGAAACGGGGTGCAGGCATCAAGGAAAAGGGGGGGATCGTCGATGTTTCTATGTTTCAACCCTAGCATTGTCGAGGGAGGATCTACACCTTAGCTGCGGGTCTTCCTCAGGACGGAGAAAAGGTAGGGGAGGGGGCAGACCTGGGAGAAACCATATAAAAAGTCAAACAACTAATTCCTTAAGGTTAAAACATTAAATAACCCAATCAAGGGAGGGTGGGTACTTTACCTAAACTGCAGAGCAGCAACTCCCCAACAATGAAGGTGACCACCTGAAGATAAAAACTTAGCATATGGCTAAGTACCCATAAATCATTTACTGGCACTAGAGATCTGTATAATGCGCAATTCCTTCGTACATTTAGAAAATATATATATACAGCGCAAACACTCACCAAATAATGGTGTGTTCCAATGTTCCAATAATGAAACTCTTAAATATCACTCATCCCATTAGTGAAGAGGTCAAAAAACAGGAAATGTATCCCAAAGGCTGAAGACAAAAAACACATATGGGCAAAGTAAATATATTGTCCAACACGTAAGACAAACAAACTTCAATTACACATAAGTTCAAACCATGAAAACTCCTCAATATAGGAAAAACTCACCCACGGTGACTCTTGATTTGGGTCAAGGGGAGTAAACGTAATTTGAAATGGATTAAGCCCAAAAACAAGCGTCAGTCCTCTTAGTCCAAGGTACAGTCCTGTAAGAGGTTAAACCAAACAGACTCATCAGGTATAATGCCTAACTGCCGGTATGTCTAACACACGAGATCGCTCGCCGCGATAATTCCTTATTAACTCCCAGCCTCATACCTGTAGTCTATACAACAGACTTCCTAATTGGGTGCCGTCACCGCAGACAACCCGAGGGTCCTGGCGTTCCAGAGGATATGCGCTTCCAGCGTGGCGTGCACACTTCAGAGAAAACATAAAGTGTAATGGGCTCTGTGCTGATTCCGAGTCACAAGGACACAGATCCAATTTTGCGTCACAATGTGCATCACGCGGATAGGAAACCAATAAGTGGGAAATACCCATTCTTAATCTTATAAGATAAAACATCTTAGGGTGATTAAATAAGGTTCAGTACCTAAGAACAAACCAGCAATGAGTGTTTGACAACTCTTTTCTTGCTATATTCTGCACGATCTCTGAGTTCATACCTATATGTCATAACATTCTTTTTAATTTGACTCTTGGAATTTTGACTATATTACCAGGAGTCTCAATACAGTCTGGTAGCCCCAACTTCCCTAGTAGCTCGTGTATATACATAATCCAGGGAATTTTCTTGACAAGTCCAGTTTCAAACAATCAGGGATTATAGCACGATTTAGGACAGTCTCTTCTTTCACCCAAATACTACGCCACAACACAAGTGGTGATACCTGAAGACGAAAAGATAGTGGGGTTACACCTAATTCATTATGACAAATAGTAACTGCAGTACTTTTAGGCACTGTTAACAACTGTTTCAAAAACATATTTTCAACTCTCTGTAGACCGGCAATGTTACAAAATCCCCAGACACCAGCGTCATACATAGTGATGGTGCATGTGCGAGCCTTATATATGACTGTAATGACTTTTATAGGCCGGGAGCCTAGTTTTTTTGTGAACCTAAACATAGCCTCAACGTTATGATTAAAACCTCCAATTCTTGCCTCCACTAAGTGGGACCATGTATTTTTTTGATTAAAAAGAATACCCAAGTAGGAAAAGGTGGGTACACAAAGTAATTTTTCATTATTAATAAAACATGTTTTTGTGTTCATGGGAGGATTGCCCACCACAATAACATGTGATTTAGCAACATTTGTTTTCAGTCCAAGATCACTCATAAAACCATTCAAACTAGTTAAAAGCCTCTGCATTCCCAACCCTGTTCTGTACATTAAAACACAATCATCAGCATATAGAAGTGCTGAAAGGGGTCTACAGCCTATCTGAGGTACATCCATATTCCCATTGAGCAAATAACTCTCCAAGTCGTTGATGTAGAGGCAGAATAAAAAAGGGGCGAGGACGCAACCTTGATGGATCCCGCGATCCATCTTTATTGGGGCTGTGAGCTCGCCGTTGACACTATAGCACACTCTACCCGTTACACCCTTGGTGCATTGCTGCCAAGAAGTGGACAATAGATGGTTCTATACCCATGGATAGCATCTTCTCCCAGAGTCTTCCCCTCTGCACCCATTCGAAGGCAGACGTCAGGTCCATGAACCCCAAATAAAGGGTCCCTAGCCTGGCTAAGGTGTACTTGGCGGTGACCAGGTGCAGATTCAGACACTGTTCAACAGTGCCAAGGCCTCTCCTGATCCCATATTGAACATCTGAGAATGTCCTCGTCGCATCTGCCCAAGTCTCTAGCCTCTCTAATTTTACCCGTCCCATGATTTTACATGTGCAATCAATCTGTGATATGGGGTGGTTGAGGTTCTGAAAATCTGGATTTGTGTAATTATTCTGGACTCGAGAATTAAAACTTCGTCAAAACATGACGAGTTTGGTATCGAAAGACCGAGAATGGCGAGTACATCATGTACATATATTTTCAGCACATTCGAATGACGATTTCACCCCGAAATCGTCATTTGAGTTCTAAACCCTTGGCTTCCATTTATGTGTTGCCCTTTACATAGGCCTTAATCCAGCTGAATTAGATTCCACAAGGACACATACTCCTTAATCGACTTTTCCATGACCTGTACAAGTTGGAACCATTGCCCCAGGCCGAACTCGTTAAGTCAGTTCCCCTCCCAGTGACCGAGCAAGATAGCATCTAGGCTCAACAAACCATAAAACCATTTCAGCGCGCACACCTGCCATATCTCGCTCACATCTATCTCCACTCTTTTTCTTCACTTACTTTATGGTGGGGAGGTGCCCGTTTTTATTAGGGGTCCAGTGATATCTGATGAAATGTTGGGCCTTGCCAAATGATTTGTTGTAGGCAGCACGAAGTGAAATATGGACATGTCATCATGACTCTGCTTTTTCTTTGTATTAGAAATATGTTAACGATTTACTTTACAACCAAGAATGTTTTGCCTGAAGCCTAAAATTGTGTATAAGAAGAGAAGCCTGACTTCGTAAAAGCATGCAGTCTCCTGAGAATATACTTCCATATGTTGTACTTCTAGGACACTTGTTACCTTGGTTGCAGCCAATAAACTAATCTTTGACTTCACCTAGAAGACTCTGAGTTTCTGTGGTCTGGATCAGGAAGAACCCGAGGTCTCTGGGTGTGTATTCCCTGACACCGCTGGGTTACCAGTTCTGTGCCGGTTCTTAAAAACCCAGTACCTCAGCTGGCGCCCAACGTTTGGGGCGATTCCAGTGGTACCAGTCAGCCTGAAAATCGTGAGGAGCTTTGTGTGAAAATTCCGGAGGACGGCCAACCACCTCATCGACCCCTGCATGTCGACGTGGTCCGAAGGTCTTTGCTGCGAGGTTCCCCGCTTCCCGACGGCTACGAGGACTGCTGCCCTGGCTATCGCCCTGATTTGGACCCTTGAAGTTTGGTAGAGCGAAACACTAAGACGAGTCTTCTGGTGAAGTCATCTATATTTCAGTTAAGTATAAGTGGAGCGTCTCCCAGTCCTTAGTTGGTCTTAGTTTTGGTATCTTTGGGATACAAAGTTTTGTATTGGTACTTGCAAGCACCAAAACCGAAGGACTCGTGTATTCACGAGAAATATCGTAATCGATAATCCTTTGAAGTTTGGAACTAGACTAGAGAGCGAAGATGCCTAGTCTTAGACTTGGAAATTTGTTTTGTCTTGGTGGTAATAATAGGGACTCCCGATTGGAGGACTCATGTCCGGTTCCTCCAGTTGGAACTCCGACTTACGAGCTATAAGTGAAACATGGGGTAGGTCCCATCACCTACAACGAAGTATGGATTAAATACACCAGGAAAGATGGTGTTCTAAAATGGCCCCAATATGGTAGCTTTGATTCCGAAATCTTAGACAACCTTGAAGTAAAACTCTTTAAAAAGAAAGCCCGGTCGGCGATGTTTGACTCTTTCCGATTATGGCGTAAAGAAGCCAAACAAAAAGAAATTAAATTAGCTAAGAAAAATAAGAGAGAAGGGGGACTTTCAGTAATGCAAGCTGCTGTGCAGTTTAAAGATAATGAAGAAGAGCAGATGAATGAGCAGTTGCACAGGCAACGTAAAATGGCAATAGATAAGTGTTATCCAGTTTTGCCGTCTCTTCAGCAAGAGGCAGCAAAAGAGCATGAAAAAGACCCATTAATGTCGCATTTACTAAATTCACCACCCCCTATGCGCAGAATGCCACAGCACCCCCGCAACCTTTAGTTGCGCAAACTACGCCTCCTGCTCCTCCACAGCACCCACCAGCTGTTCTTCAGCTGGCTCCTACTTCTTTGGTGCAGCCTCCTCCAGGCCCACCGACCACTTCTGTTTCACCTGTGTTTTCTACGATTTTGCCTACTGTATTTTTCACGTCGTCTAATGCTCCCTCTACGATTTTGCCTAGTGCCCCCTCTATTTCCCCTGATACCTCTTCTGCTATCTCTGCCCCTGCCTTATCTCACCCCGTTTTTCCATCCGTTCTTCCTTCAGTTTCACCTTCCATTCCGCAGAAAATGGCAAGCACTGTTACTAACCTTCTTTTACCTCTTTTCGGGTCGCCTACTACGACCCCTAACATGGGAAGAAGACAGTTGCGAAGTCGACTGCCTGATTATCAAGAGAGAGATTCACTGAATAGTTTAGCACGGAAATGGGTCATGGACACTGTAAAATATGATGTACAGTCTGTCATGGAAGTCTTCCATCAATGGGAAGCAGCGACACAGAGATATGTTTTCGAACAGATGTGTGTTTTCCTTTGCGAGGATTTAGAAGACAATGATCAGGAATGCATCCCACGAGAGATGTGTCGTGTACGGTTTGAGTACGGAGAGGGTATGATTGTAGGTCCAGATGTGGAGAAAGCAGTTGAAATGTTGTTATCATATCGGAGTAAGGGGAGCAGTTCTGAGTCACAATCTGAGCATAATACATCCAGTAGGAAAAAGGCGCGACAATACCCTATGAGAGAAGTTCCCCCACAATGGAGAGAGGGTGACACGACTGCTGTCCCACCTATTCTGCCACACTTTCAGCGTGTATGGGTACATGTCCCATGGAAGCGAGCTGAAGTTTTAGCACTCAAACAAACATTACCAGATCCGCGTAAAAATCCTGCAGGGTACTATAAAGAGTTGTCGCAAACTGCTGGGTCATGTATAATGAATTTAGCCGACATCGATATGTTATTTGGAAATGTTGTTCCACAGCCTTTATGGGGTAAAATTTGTCATATAGATCATGACCAGGAATTAGGTGACACATGGGCTAATATTACTGCTGCTGATGCCCGACAAGTTGGTGGTGCCAAGCCTGAGCCTTTGATAGCAGAACTCCCTGGTAAAATAGTACATTACATGAAAACGATAATGCCTGCAATACGCGTAAATTGGGATAAGTTGTCTGCATGCAAGCAGAAGAAAGAGGAAACAGTCTCAGACTTCTTCACCAGATTTGAAGAAACATTCGTTGACCACAGCGGTCAAGATATGACCACAGAAGGTGGTCAGAGATTGTTTGTCGATAAATTCGTGCACAATCTGCTTCCAGAATTGTGTAAAAAATTAAAAGATTCAGAAAGTTCTTGGGCAGTCTCATCTTCAGCCCAGATATTGGCCACTGCACAATATTACGAGAATAGAGACAAAGATGAGAAAGATAGAGTAGAAAAGAAAACTAGAGAACTGAAAACGAAGGTTTTGCTACAGCAAGCCTATCCACCACGTGGTGGTGGTAATCAAAATAATAATGGTCAGAATCACTACCAAAATACTTTTCAGCAGCCTCAACAGTATCAGAGAAACTCGCAAAGAATCGAGTATACTCAACCCCGTGTATCTGTAGGCCCCAACCAGTGTTTATATTGCAAACAAGAGGGTCATTTCAAGTATAATTGTCCTATTCTATTACAACGTGCAAATGGAGTTTCTGGTGTGAAAGGTCGTGGCAGTCAGCAAGCACCTAGAGGTAGAGGGCGTGGAAACGCCCCTCAGAACACACGTCCCCTTCCGCCACAAAACTCTATGAACAGGTTTGATCAGCAAAATAACGTATCTGACAGGACAGCTCAATACTACGTTGATGATTACTATACCGAAGATGAGTATTTGGAGAATAATGATTGCTAGGACAGCCATAGGCAAAGAGAGGGAGTTGTTTCAGTTCCAGTAGATCAGAGTGGACCTTACGTTGAGGTGATTACATCAGGTGTGTCAGAGCCTTTTCTGTTGGATACTGTTGCTACAAAGAGTTCGATTATGCACTCCAAACTCCCTGGCGCACCTTTGTCTGGCGAAATGAATGTTTCTGTAGGTTTTTCTGGCGACCCAGTTAGAAATCCGATTTCTGACCCTTTGTCTCATTCTATTGGTCCCTGCGAATTCGAAGCACCCCTCATTCTGACAACAGGTTGTGGTGAAAATTTGCTAGGATTGGATTTGTTAAAAAGATTGTATGCGACTTTGTACTGTTCTCCTTCAGGAGTACAACTTTCTCCCATGCATTTGTCGAGAGATGCACTTCCAGCAGAATTGTCATTTCTCCCGGATATTCTTTGGGCCACTGGTCCTAATGATGTAGGTCTTTTAGAAATTCCACCATATGTTGTAACATTGAAAGCCAACGTCAAAATGCCACGAATTCCCCAATACAAAATATCCAATGAGGGTGAAAAAGCTTTGCTAGCGATTGTTTACGAATTGATTGAAAAGGATGTGATTGAAGAAACGCGAGGCAACGTTTGCAATAGTCCTGTTCTGCCTGTTTTAAAACGAACTGACCCTTCTCAGCCACCTGTGTACAGATTCGTGATTGATCTTCGAGAAGTGAATAAAATAGTTGTGCCACAATTCCCAGTTGTCCCCGACATTACCACATTATTGACTATGATTCCAGCTTCTGCTTCGTGGTTTTCGGTGATTGACCTAAAGAATGCTTTCTTCAGCATCCCAATTGCTGAGGAGAGCAGGGATGTTTTTTCCTTCAGTTTAGGAGGTCGCAGCTTCCGCTTTAAACGCACTCCTCAGGGCTACTGTGAAAGCCCATCAATATACAGTCAAGCTCTGAAAACACAGCTTGATACGATTGTTTTGCCTAAAGGTGCCACTCTTGTACAGTATGTGGACGATTTGCTCATTGCTGCAGACACTGAGAAAATTTGTAAAAAGGCCACGTTGACATTATTGCGTCATCTGTGTGATCTGCATCACAAGGTGTCACTTTCCAAGCTTCAATATTGCCGACAAGAAGTGACCTACTTAGGTCACCTCTTATCGAAGGAGGGAAGGAAACTGACCCCAGAAAGAATTCAGGCAATAGCGAAATTGAGTGTGCCAAGAACACAGAGAGAAGTGCGTGCTTTCTTGGACATTACATCATACTGTAGACAGTGGATTCCAAATTTTTCGCTATTGGCCAAACCCTTGGTGGCATTGACATGTAAAAATACACCCAATCCCATTCCTTGGTCTGAAGAGTGTTAGAAAAGTTTTCTCGAATTACGCACATCATTATGTTCGGCTCCTGTGTTAGGTACCCCCAACTACAGTAAGCCTTTCACATTGTATGTCCACGAGAAGGAGGGCTGTGCATTGTCTGTGTTGACTCAGTTATTTGGAGGTAGACAGCGGCCATGCGCCTATTTTTCGTCAACTTTGGATCTGGTAGCTAAAGCATTGCCAAGTTGTTTAAGGGACACAGCAGCAGCAGCTGTTTCTATTCGACAGTCTGCTGGTCTAGTAATGAATAATACACTAATCGTGATGGTCCTGCACGCAGTAGACACATTGTTAAATAGGACCAAGACACAGCACTTAACTAGTGCTCGACTGTCCAGTTACGAATTGACGCTGCTAGCGAGCCATGTGCACATAAAAAGGTGCAGTACCTTAAATCTAGCCACGTTGTTACCAATTGCAGAGGAATCAGATGCTTTAGAACAGCACGATTGTTTCCTCACAACAGAGGAAGAGACAAAAGGGAGAGTGGATTTATTTGACACTCCTCTTGCTGAATGTGATGGTACATTATGGGTGGATGGTTCATGCTTTAAGCTCCCAAATGGTAACGTGACTGCAGCATATGCTGTCACAACTTTGCACACAGTCGTTGAAACTGCACGAGTACCACATGGTTCAGCTCAAGCTGCAGAGTTAGTTGCACTCACGAGAGCATGTGTATTGTCTAAAGGAATGAGAGTGACTGTCTACACTGATAGTCAGTATGCGTTTGGTGTGGCTCACAGTTTTGGACGATTGTGGAGAGAACGTGGGTTCCTGACTTCGCATGGAGCTAATATTCAGCATGGTCAGTTGGTGAATGTGCTTCTTGAATCACTGACCTTGCCTCTGCAAATGGCGATTGTGAAATGTAGTGCTCACAAGAAGGTGACGGATGATGTTGGTCGTGGGAATGCATTTGCTGATGAAATCGCGAAAGAGACAGCAAAGAATGTGATGAGCCGAATGTATGTTGCAGGCACTGAAAGATGGACTGGGGAGGTTGGAATATGTGAGGACACGATAGAGAGTGTGAAGTCCATCCAAGCTGAGGCCACAGAGAAAGAGTTGAGCACGTGGAGAGAGAGTACAGGTAGAATGGATGCAAATGGTTGTTGGATTGAATTGACAGAGCATCAGAGATGGTTGTTACCCGATGCATATGTGCTTGCAGTGGTTACAATGGCTCATGGAATGGCTCATATCAGCGTGAAAGGGATTTGCGAGTTGTTGGCCCCAGTATGGAAGAATTCAGGGATTCCCAAGTGTGCAGAGAATGTCGTCAAGAATTGCATGGTATGTCTGAAGCACAATCCTGGTAGGGGAACCCCAACTCCAGCTGGTCATTTTGCACCTCCTACGTATCCGTTCGAGGTTTTGCAGCTAGATTTCATACACATGGAGAGGTGCAACAACTTAAAATACGTGCTCGTTGTTGTTTGTGCTTTCTCAAGATGGGTAGAAGCCTATCCCCTAAAATACAATCTGCCTTGTCCACAGCAAAAGCCCTTATGAAAGAGTAATTCCCCAGGTTTGGAATGCCTAGAATGGTCTGGTCTGACAACGGAAGTGAATTTGTGGGTCGTGTGATGAAACGAGTGTGTGAAGGGCTAGGCATTAGGCAGAAGTTCCACGCTGCAAATCACCCCCAATCAGCTGGATTAGTAGAATGTTACAATGGCACTTTAAAACTTAAATTGGCCAAAATCCAAGCGAGCACAGGTCTTAAATGGCCTGACGCTCTACCCTTAGCACTCCTATCCACCAGAATGACTGTGCATTCGCGAGTGAAACTCAGCCCTTATGAAATTGTCTTTGGCCGGCCAGCCAACATATGGGGAGTGCCTAGGCCCACGAAGTTCAGCGAGCTAGAACACCCTATTTTGCTTGATTACCTGTATGAATTGACGGCTAAATTACGTGTTTTGCATCAACAGGTCCACAACACCCTGCCTCCGGTCTCTGAGACTCCAGGCCATTCCATTGTCCCTGGCTCCTGGATCCTCGTGAAAAACTTCCAGAGAACAAAGAACGACCAGCCCAGGTGGACCGGGCCACATCTCGTCCTTCTTTCCACAAGGTCAGCCGTTCGAGTGGAGGGGAAGGCCAACTGGATCCACGGGGTCCACTGCAAAAGAATCCCTTCACCTCCGCCACATGACCAGTGGGTCCAGAAGGGTGTCACTGACTCAGAGCTTACAACTGTGCCACGTGTCATACCTTTCAGCGATGACCGTGTAAAAGAAACTAACCCTGAATGTGAAAGCGAGAACATTTTTCAAGAGACTGTGCCACCATCAGAACGATTGAACTTTTTGGAGCCTGAACTCCTGTTTCAGGACCAGACAGTACCAGGCAAAAGACGCTACAATCTGAGACCGAGAAAAACGAACTAATAAAAGTGATTCCTTTTTATGATTTGAGACCAAGACCTATGGACAAGTAAATATATCTTTTTCCTCCCAAGTACTCTTTTTGAAAGTACAGCTCTCCCATTTAGGAAACTTGCTTATTTTAGTTTTTCGAACCGCCATCCGGGTTCCGCTGCTAGGGCCGCGGTTGATTAAAGTCTTTTGGGTGCAGCTGACGACATTAGGTCGGTAGTTCTGGTTAGTCCAAGGGAGTTGCCCTAGACTGACGGAAGCATCCTTTAGCAGAGGCAACCTCCCACCGCGGGCAGCACTTTAGAGAGGATGGAGTTTCCTGATGTGGAGAGACCTGCCAAACCAATGAACCTTAAGCAGAGACTGTGTAACACGATGACAAGGAAAAGTTTTATAATATTGTGTATTCTTATGCTATCCAGCGTAATGATCTTTTTGATAAGTTATGTTTTATTCTCTTTCCATGTAACATTTGCGCCCACTGCATCACCCATACCTCATCCTACTGTTTCCTCTCATTCTTTCCACCCTCTGCCTGACCACGAATCAAATAGGAGATTAGAGTTTGTTAATAACTCCTTTGTTCAGTTATTACACCAACACCAACTTGTAATGAACACAACTAACTGTTGGGTGTGCGGTCTCATGCCTCACACAACCGATAAAGGTATCCCCTATTTGGTCCTGCCATTTAGTCACAATGGTTCAGTATGGGCATATAGGACAATGTTCATATATGCACGAGAAATCCAACCCCTACGTTCTGTAAAAGACAACCTCAAGACTAGCGCCCTAGTCAAAGGTATAGTTGACATGATCAAGGAAGTAACTTCTTATGAAGATACTCCGGATGATGAGATACTTGCATATGTAGGTTGGAACGTGACCGGATATGGCCCTACTTTAAGCGAGAAACAGCAAGCCAAAAGATCGTCCCCTATCTGGATCGTACCCCATCAGGGTCACCTGTGTCTGCAAGGTGTTGGCAAGAATCCCAGAGCTCAGCTAGGGAAGAGTATCTGTACAGAAACGTATGTTTTTGAATCTCAGACTTCCCCTGCGTTTTTAGCCGCTAAGGGTACTTATTTCATCTGCCATGATAGAGCCTATACATGGTTGCCTCCTGACTTCTCGGGCTCATGTTTTGTTTCATTCCTGTTACCTCCCACCTACACAGCAGTGGCGGATTACCACCGGACAAGGGTAGTTAGGGGTGTCTTGAGTAAAGAAGACACTGCAGGTCAAGAATTTGGGGACTTTGCAAAGGGTTTTCTGCCGTTCTGGGGATCCATGGCTAACAGCAGAAACATATTTATTTATTTATTTAATTTATATAGCGCGTTATAACCACCGGGGTCTCTAAGCGCTGTTTGTCCAGGATTACGTAGTGGGAGTAAGGCCTTTACTTGATGTTACCAAAGCGCTTACAGGCTACCCCATGCTTGCCTAAATAAAGTAGTTTTTAATTTTTTTCTGAAGGATAGCAAATTACATTCCTTCCTTAGCTCTGGAGCCAATTTATTCCACAGGGCAGGAAGCGTGTTAGAAAAGGCACGTCCTCCCATCGTGGCAAGTTTGAAGCGGGGTTGGGACAGGAGGGACGCATCCGACGAGCGCAAAGTCCTGCTCGGAGTATAAGAGAACAAGCGAGATTTCAGGTAGCTTGGTGCATTACCATACAGCACCTTGTGTACGATGCACAGACCTTTAAAAACAACCCTCTGGCGAATCGGTAGCCAATGTAGTTCCTGCATCAGTGGGGAAGAGTGGGCAGTTCTAGGTTTTTTATAGATCAGCCGAGCTGCATCATTCATAACCCCCTGTAGCATATCCAACAGCCGTTGGGGTAGGCCTATATACAGGGAGTTACCGTAGTCTAGCCTAGCTAGAATTGTGGCTGAGACCACGTGTCTCATGGTGGAAAACGAGAGCAGAGGAGAAAGCTTCCTCAATTGCCGCAGCAGGCCTATACAAGTGCCCACTACCGTGGTGACTTGTTTCTTCATAGAAAGTTTATCATCCACGTAGAGACCCAGACTTTTTACTGCAGACGCCGGCTCCGGCGACGCGCCCAGCTCCACAGGCCAGAATCTCTCACTCCAAGGGTTGCCCGTGATGGAAATGGGCAACACCTCCGTCTTGTCCGGATTAATTTTTAAAGAGTTCTCGGACATCCAGTTGGTGGTGACTTTAAGTATGTTCTGCAGCCTGGTGGACGCTCCCGGACCATCATCCAACCGGATGATTATCTGGGTGTCATCAGCGTAGTTGTACACCAAGCAATCCATCCTATTCAGGAGTGCTATTAGAGGCTGCAGGTATACATTAAAAAGTAAGGGTGACAGGGCGGAGCCCTGCGGAACACCACAAGTAATGGAGGAGGAAGTGGAAAGCAAGTCCCCCAGCTGTACTCTTTGTGTCCTGCCCTGCAGGAATGAGGTGAGCCATGCATGCGCTGTGCCCCTGATACCAAAGGACCTCAACCGCGACAATAGCTGTTCATGACATACGGTATCAAATGCCGCGGAGAGATCCAATAGTACCAGGGCACTCGATGTTTTTATATCGGCGCGGCTCCTCAGTTCATCTAAAATAGAGAGCATAACTAGTTCCGTGCTATGGTTAGCACGGAACCCCGCCTGGTTGGACTCCAGCAGGTTGTTGCTCTCCAGATGTCCCGAGAGCTGGGCCAGGACATGCTGCTCAATAACTTTGGCCAGAAAAGGCAGCTGGGAGATAGGTCGAAAGTTCTTTAAGCACTTCACATCTGATCCAGGTTTCTTTATTAGGGGGATCAGGCGGGCCTCTTTAAAAACTGAAGGCACCTGTCCTGTAAGAAGAGAGGCATTCAGCAAGTGTAGAATTTCATTCTCAATGCCTGGCAGTGCCAGTTTGTACACATCCGGAGGGCAGAGATCGACCTTAGAGCCAGATTTAACCCGATCCATAATTGTACGTAGCTCCTGTTTTGCCATTGGAATGAACTCAACCAGCGGTAGAATGTCCAATGGAATCAGGGGCACAGGTGGGCAGGGACAATCGAGAGGTATAGTAGCGGCAATTTCTCCCAGGATATTGGAGATTTTATTCACAAAAAAATCCTGGAACCTCTAACAATCCGCCTGGGTGAACTCAGGGCTTTGCCCTGCATTTGTCCTGAGCTCAGCAAGAACCCGAAAGATTTCCTTCTGCGGATTTCTAGCCGCAACTATTCTCTCCTCAAAGAACACAGCCTTCCTAGATTGAATGGCTAGTTTATACGCCGACAAGGAGGAGATATATTCTTTCTTGGCGATGGCGTCGTATTCCTTCCGCCATGCTCGTTCCTTCCTTCTCACCGCACGTTTCAACTCCCGCAAGGTATCATTATACCACGGAGCGCCAGCTCCTCTCTCCACCTTCTTCATCCTCCGAAGGGGCGCCACCAAATCAATGGCTCTCCCCAGTCTCTGCTGGAGTTGTCCACTAAGGACATCAATATTGCCCTCCTGCTCCATCACTGGGGGGGATTCTCCCAGGAGATACACCAGTTTCTCCCCATCAATATTTTTCCACTTCCGGGCCATTTTCCAACCTTCTCCCGGTTTGGGCAAATGTCCATGCAGTAGAATTCTACCTTTTAGCAAGGAATGATCAGACCACACACATGGCAGGATTTCTAACGGGTCTCGGGCTGGCATAGTAGTCCAAACCAGATCAAGCACATGCCCTTTCTCATGTGTTGGTCCACACACTTGTTGAATGAAATCCAACGAGGAAAATGCTTCCTCGATCAACAACGCTTGTCCTTCTTTAGGGGATTTTTCCCAGTGATAATTAAAGTCACCGACAATGATTATTTTGTCGTACCTTGAACGGAGGTCCTGAACCAATCGAATGAGCAGAGCCGGGAATTCAGGTGGAGCCCAGGGTGGTCGATATAGCACCAAAAACACCACACAGACAGCCCCCCGCCTGAGTTTTACCCCCATAACTTCTGCACCCCCTATGGTTTCAGAAAGAAACATTTCCGCCCGCAGATGGGCCTGATAGAAAAGGGCTACTCCCCCACCTTTCTTGGCTCCTTCCCTATTAAAATGGAGAGCCAGGTACTTTCCTGGTAAGGCTGCCACTAAGTCTGGTGCCGAGCAGTCCTCCAGCCATGTTTCAGTAAGCGCGAGAACGTCTAGCTCACCGTCTTCCAATAATGAGAAGACCTCCAACTTATGAGCCTGCAACGAGCGTGTATTCAGCAGGCCAAAATTCAGAGCATGCGCAGCCCCTCTCTGGGGTCCCTACTTGTAACTAGAAGCCCCTCTAAAGCAAGCGTCTTTAAACAATCCTGGGCAAGAAGGGACTTACCCACGTCACACCCCAAAAGATCACGTCTAGAATAGCGGATAGAAGGGCCAGGGGTTCTGGCCCCGGGTCCCGGATGGTCACTGATGGGCAAAGATGGGCTCGCCTCTGGCGAGCCTCCGGCGCGTCTCAGGCGCGCCCGCTGCGCGTCACCGCTGCGCGTTGTCATGGGGGCGTTTAAGTAGCACCCAATCGTGCTATGTCTGCCGCGACAACTAGAGCGGCAACAAAGATGGCGTCCCTTTTCGGCACTTCCCCTCCCAAGATGGCGCCTACCCCCAGACCAGCTAACGAGCCGCCGAACAGCGGTGGGAATATCAGCTTTTTAAATGCAGGTATGTCCTAAGAAGCCCGCTGCACACCGCGATTCCTAATAGTGAAAAGTTACTATAAAAATTACACAAATTAAAATGCCCAGACTCGCGTTTTTAAGCGCCGAGCATAAGCAGCTAAAACAGTTAAGTTTCAATCACAGTTTGACTTAGGTGTTTCTAGAAAACCAAACGCAGCAGCAGCGCGATAAATAATGCCTCGCCTGCACTAGCGCTTGCCTGAACAGAACGAGCGCCTGCTCTAACCGACTTAAGTAGCACCCAATCGTGCTATGTCTGCCGCGACAACTAGAGCGGCAACAAAGATGGCGTCCCTTTTCGGCACTTCCCCTCCCAAGATGGCGCCTACCCCCAGACCAGCTAACGAGCCGCCGAACAGCGGTGGGAATATCAGCTTTTTAAATGCAGGTATGTCCTAAGAAGCCCGCTGCACACCGCGATTCCTAATAGTGAAAAGTTACTATAAAAATGACACAAATTAAAATGCCCAGACTCGCGTTTTTAAGCGCCGAGCATAAGCAGCTAAAACAGTTAAGTTTCAATCACAGTTTGACTTAGGTGTTTCTAGAAAACCAAACGCAGCAGCAGCGCGATAAATAATTCCTCGCCTGCACTAGCGCTTGCCTGAACATAAGGCAATTAACAAGGGTAGTTGAGTCCACCGTGACTGAAACTGCTGGTGCCCTTAGTAACTTGACTGCTGAGCTCCAGTCGGATCGACTTATGACCCTTCAGAACCGGGTCGCTTTGGATGTTATACTTGCAGACCGAGGTGGAGTATGCAAATTGATCCAGTCTAGTTGTTGCATTTTCATCCCAGATAACGCTCCAACAGTGTACCAGGCCATCTCCAAACTACATAAGATTTCCGAATCTATTCATATGGATAAAGGAGATTGGTCGTTAATGGGATGGTTCTGGGAACTGATATCCGCCTGGGGATGGAAAATTCTAATGGTCATTGGGATGGTCTTAGCCATTCTTTTCCTGTTCTGTCTGTGCATACAGTGTGCTCCTGCAATATGTGGCCTCTGTGTTACATCATGTGTAAGGAAGCCTGTGTCAAAAGATGAACTAAGTACTAGAATGATGTTACAGCAACATCTCAATGACTTTAGGAATATAGACCTGGACTCAGACTAACATGAGGATAGATTAATTGCCTATGTAAGGGCAAAAGGAGGGATTGAGGTTCTGAAAATCTGGATTCGTGTAATTATTCTGGACTCGAGAATTAAAACTTCGTCGAAACATGACGAGTTTGGTATCGAAAGACCGAGAATGGCGAGTACATCATGTACATATGTTTTCAGCACATTCGAATGACCATTTCACCCCGAAATCGTCATTTGAGTTCTAAACCCTTGGCTTCCATTTATGTGTTGCCCTTTACGTAGGCCTTAATCCAGCTGAATTCGATTCCACAAGGACACATACTCCTTAATCGACTTTTCCATGACCTGTACAAGTTGGAACCATTGCCCCAGGCCGAACTCGTTAAGTCAGTTCCCCTCCCAGTGACCGAGCAAGATAGCATCTAGGCTCAACAAACCATAAAACCATTTCAGCGCGCACACCTGCCATATCTCGCTCACATCTATCTCCACTCTTTTGCTTCACTTACTTTATGGTGGGGAGGTGCCCGTTTTTATTAGGGGTCCAGTGATATCTGATGAAATGTTGGGCCTTGCCAAATGATTTGTTGTAGGCAGCACGAAGTGAAATATGGACATGTCATCATGACTCTGCTTTTTCTTTGTATTAGAAATATGTTAACGATTTACTTTACAACCAAGAATGTTTTGCCTGAAGCCTAAAATTGTGTATAAGAAGAGAAGCCTGACTTCGTAAAAGCGAGCAGTCTCCTGAGAATATACTTCCATATGTTGTACTTCTAGGACACTTGTTACCTTGGTTGCAGCCAATAAACTAATCTTTGACTTCACCTAGAAGACTCTGAGTTTCTGTGGTCTGGATCAGGAAGAACCCGAGGTCTCTGGGTGTGTATTCCCTGACACCGCTGGGTTACCGGTTCTGTGCCGGTTCTTAAAAACCCAGTACCTCATGGTAACATTTGGGGTCCGATCTTTTACCCTTTTTGAAGATAGGGACTATTATCACTGTTCTCCAGGATTCTGGGGGACCACAGGCCGCATAATGGGTGTTTATTAGTATAGTTATTCTAAATAATATTTTATTGCGCCATATTTATTATCACTGGCATAAACATGTATCTTTAAAAAGAAACATAGTGGCTGCTTTAGAGTTACCCTGTCACAAAGATGATGGATATGGAAGAATAACAAAAAGCCTACCCAGACAAAAAGAGAGGGAAAAGCAAGGAAGGGAAAAAATTAAAAAAGAAAAATAAGACAGGAATATTCATCCCAACCTGGGAAATATAAATAGCGGATGAAGAGGATTGTGGAGAGTGAATTAGTAAGAAAAAGGAAGAGTGAAAGAAAGGGAATACAAAGAAGAAACTACGGGGCATATTATCAAGGGGGTTTATCTCTGCTTTTTTGGCTTTAAAAGCCAAGAAAGCGGAGATAAAATGATCTCCCTATTACCTAGCTGTCGCTAACACCAGTTAGCGACAGCTAGCAGGAGATAGCGAGCATCTTGGGCCCCACTTTCCATGTCAGAGAAATTTATCACTAATGACATGCAAAGTGGGCGTGCCAAGATGTTAGCGACTGGAAACAGTCGCTAACATCGCTATCTCCTATTACCAACTTTTGGAGATATTCGCGCTAAGCGCGAATATCTCCAAAAGCTAACACCTGCCCTGAGCAGTTCTTAGCCATGTTATCCAATGGGAGGTGGATAACATGGCTAAGAGCATTAGCTCGGTAATGCCTGAATATCGCTGATTTTTCAGCGATATTCATGCATTGCGGCCGATTTTTATCTCATTTGCAATAAACCTTGGTAATACCAAGGTTTATCTGCGATAAAAATCGCCACAGGTCGGCGATACATTTTTGTCTCTAACCAAGCAATAGTGATAATTATCGCTATTGTTGGTAATATGTCCCTACATTCATAAAATACTTTATCAATTACCTGTCTTTCCTGATATGTGTTTTGCTAAGGGGCAAGTTTACTCCTGACACCAGGGCCATCAGCACCATGCCAGAGGTAAACATGAGAGGAAATAGGGGATCATCCTTGTGAGCTAAAGAAATCTATGAAAAGCATAGTGTTTGATTTTTGGATAAACAAGAAACAGAATCTAACATGTAAAATAGATTTATAATATGAATAAACGAGTAAGAATGCCTATTAAAACTTGAAGGTTTCTTCTGTCCACTCACAGTTCACTTTGCTTTTCCTATGGACCCGTCCACTGCCCCAAACCTTCCCATCCTTCCTCACCCGCCCCAACCACAAGAGTGAAAGCCCAGGGACATATTTATGAGAGGCTTGCATTACGTTTGCACCACAAAATGTGTATCATGTGTGATGCAAACCTGTAAGTCACATTTTGGAAGCCTCGCAAAGCCACTCTGGGTGGCTCTGAGTGGTTTCACAAATCTGGAGTAATGCAACACAGCGCAAATCGATGGGTTGTGTCACTCTGCCATGGGAAGGCATTCTGTGGGCGTTGCATGGGTGTTCCACGCAAATCCAATGGTTATGAACTCATTCTCAGATTTACCAGTACTGCTGAATCTGGGAATGTGCCAAAAGGTTCCGCCTTTCCAGGGGAGGCATACCAATGAGAAATATCTCTGGGCCCGATTCACAGAATGAACTTAAGACTTGCGGCCCGGAGGCGTGGCTGAAATCTCCACCTCTGGGCCGGAAGCTCTGCCTCCGGGCCGCAAGCTCCGCCTCCGGGCCGCAAGCTCCGCCCCCAAGCCGGAAGCTCCGCCTCTGGGCCGGAATTCACGGCACGAGTGCAGACTTAAAGTTAGTAGTCTTAAATCTATTCTGTGAATCCCGAAAGTAGTAAGTTCATTCTGTGAATCCCGAAAGTAGTAAGTTCATTCTGTGAATCCCGAAAGTAGTGAGTTCACTCTGTGAATCCCGAAAGTAGTGAGTTCACTCTGTGAATCCTGAAAGTAGTAAGTTTAGGATTTAGTCTTAAGTTCATTCTGTGAATCGGGCCCTCTATTTCTCTTTGTTTCTTCCTCTTTCTATGTGTGCATTCTGCTGTCGCTGTCAAGGGGCAGCTATTGAGCATTCCTCAAACACAACTACCCTCTCTCCTATGTGCACTTAGGTAAAAAAACACATTAACTAATCAGGCATACTATGTAAAAACCCACTTATAAATGCTGATTTAAGTACTTTTACCCCCAGCAGAGCTCCAATGATACCCATAGGCGTCTACAATTACAACAATGAGCTTGATAAACAAGAGGAAGCCTGCCAGCTTCCTGTGCTTGTTTTAGCTCTGCAGTATTGTCCAATGGGACACTGCTCTGTTGGTGTATCCCTAATCTTTAGCAATTATCATTTGTTTTGTTGTCGGGTGCTTTTATTTTTGATGTGAAATAGTGAGCTTTTCCATCTCTGACCACTTTCATCTTTAAGGATTCTTCTAAAAAGGCTTGTGTCGCCACCTTCTAAAAAGGTTTCATGAGCCATTGCAAATACGCTCTTAGCTCCACAGTCACATGACAAAAATCTGCACTAGAAAAGAGTGACCGTCAGAAGAAACCCTCAAGCATGAACATGTTTTATCTTAGAGCAGAAAATTCACCACATGTACTATCAAACCCTCTTTAGGGGCCACAATGCAGGCTGAGGGTATTGGACCCTAAATGTGGTGATTTGGGTGGTTTGACAACAGTATTGTATTGTATTGTAAATGCATTTGTATAGCGCTTACTATCCCTGACGAGGCGTCTAAGCGCTTTTCGGCGAATAGCAAGCTACTCTGAGACCCATAGAGGATTAGTGTTGAATTAGTATAGTGAAACATGCAAGTACATTTTAAGTGGTGGATATGTCAGTCATTTATTTGGATTCTGAAGGATAGAAGAGGAAAAAAGTTTGCATTTATATAGCGCTTTTTACCCCCGATTCTATGCTTCTGCAAACTGGGCAGTGTGAAGAGGGTTCCACTAAGCCCAGTTTTCAGCAGCAAGCCTCCCCAACCACCACAGTGGCGAGGGCGAGGAGCCAGGCTTCTCAGAAGAGTAGTGAGGGGAGAAAGAGCTCCGGAATCAACAGCCAAACAACAGAACAGTAACATGTTGTGCATCCCAGTGCTTATCTTTAAAAAAAAGAAAGTACTTTAAATGTTACAATAAAACTAAATACAACACAATCTTAGCGACATCAGATAGGGTTGTCGTATGTTGTGCTAACAATGCGACACTGCGATCCCCCTTCCTTCCGGGTAAGCATACTCTCTCCCGCTATCTCTGGATTTCATTGCCGTGATAGCACGGTATTATCAACTCTCATCTCAAAGGCGATAAGAAATCCAGTGATAGCGGCGGAAACACCCATTATCGCAAGAAATCCAGAGATAACTGAGCAGCGATAATAGAAAAGCTTGCTGATACGATAGTGTGTACTTAACCATACAATCCACTTTCCTTAGGCAATAAGTCATGTTTTTTGCAGGCGTTAGAATCATGCGATAATGGGGGCATAGCGCGCCTTTTGTTATCGCTTCGCTGTTCAGAGGCCGCTTTGTTATACCGCGATGTTGGTTTTGCTATAATTTCTCATGTTGTCTTAGGAGGGAACGCCTACTTTGCATCTCATTAGCAAGAGCTATCGCTGTTATGAGATGCATTACAAAATCGTCTGCTAACATGCACTAATGCATGTTAGCGACGCCTTGAGAATATTGAGATAAAAAATATCCGCTTTTTTGGCGCTTTGTGCTGAAAAAGCGGCGATATATCTCTTGATAATATGCCCCAATGTTTCTAGTGATTTTTGTGCCTAAAGTCTCAAGTAGGTTGTGACAGGATCACCTCCGCACCTCACTCTTTCTCATTCCCTGGTGCAGCTCAGCCTTGTGTGCTTGGCGTCCATCCGGGCTATGCACTGGGTACATATGGCATTCCTGTTGTCACAGGGTAGATATCTTCATTGCAGGATAGCACCGCAGTTGCAGTGCACAGGACAACATTTGCAATCTTGCCTCTGGGTTGTAGGCAAATGCTAAAGTAATAGTCCTTAGCAACAGTGGCCCTCTGGTGGTCATCTGCAGACTGGCACTCAGTTTGCGATAGTTGTGTTGTCCAGGCCAGGAGACTGGTGATATCTGGGGACAGTTGTGGCCTCTGAGCCACTTGGGATTTCCATGGTGGTAGTGGTTCAAGCATCTTCTTCTTGACGGCTGAGGCAGCACAAGTTACTGGGCAAACAGTAGACTGCCATGGACCAATGACTCACTCATTCTGGCAAATTTTTATTCACAGCTCCTCGGGAATTGTGTGTAGAGGCCAGGGCACCCCTTCATAGCACAGGTCACTCCTGGATTACTCTCTTTGGATTGTCCGCTTTCTTCCAATGTTATTCACAATGGAAACATGCTGGACCTCTCCACCTAGACAGTCTCTCTTCCTGCAGGATCATGTCTACTGCTTCCCTCTCTTAGAAGACAGGAAGACTTCTTGGTGCTTCAGGCAGGTCCTCAGCTCTTCCAGCAGAAAGTGTTGACTTGAGGTAATATTCCCTCACTCTGGGAGATTGCCTGTAAGGCACACACCAGCCCTGATTCCCCCCCATTTGTTTGAGTACTCTGCTGAGCACTTCCTTTGAACTGACTTGAACTGACCTTTCTTGGTCAAGAAGGACTTGGGACTACAACAACGTAGGGTGGTTTTGATCCTGGGTTTTTCTCGAGTTACATCCTTTGTGTAAAGTGATGCTTGTCACAGCAGGTGCCACTGTGGCCGTCTCCAGGTAGGAGTACCCACAATAGGGGCATAATGAAGTGTGGGATCTCTGCACCAGGATGGCATCAGACTTCCTGAAACAGTAATCAGAGACCATGGCCTAGAAACTTTCTTACCTTGAACAACAGTAACTGACTTTATACTACTCACCTATAGCATCTTCAAAATATACATGCTCAGGGACAACTAATCAGCAGCTCTTTGCTAACAAAGTCTTAATGGAACTTTTAAAGATAGTCCTTGAGTAATCTTGTCTCTAACTTCTAACCACAGGAATTCAGGGAATATGCTTCCACTGTCTGGAGAAGCTCTCCCCATCCTTCCATCTTGTCCCATGCTACAACCAGGTGTATCCAAAATGGAATCCACTGGATTGAGTACTCACACACACACACACACACTGTCCTACTACTATTCATGTACCCCCCACACACTGTCCTACTAATATTCATGTACCACACATACACAAACACACACACACAAAGGGGCATGTTCAAAAGGAAAGTGGCGAAGCGTGTCGTTAAGCCAAGAAGGCTAACAACACGCTCCATCTCTTTAGAAATGCAGGGCTGCATCATATTTACAGGGATATGGTGCAGCCCTGCATTTTCCCCTGCACTGCCGCTAAATTTAGCTGCCTAGCGCCAATGCAGGCACCCTTGCCTGCATTGAGGTGAGTGCTTTTTTATGTACAGGAAGGTGCGCCTACAAGCATATAAACATTCTGAAATGGCGATTTGAAATTTCTAAGTGTCCTGCCTAATGCACACAGAGAAGTTGCAAAACATCATTTTTTAATGACTTTTCATGCGCAGGAATGGACACCTTTCTGTATATAAACAATCAAAGGCATGGAAACAGCAAGAAACTGAGAATATTAAACATTCCTCCTCATTTCACCAGCGTAAGACTAGGTTTTCCCTGGTCTCAATTTTGGAGCTGCCCCATATTTACAGCACCCTTGTAAATATGGGGCAGTCTCAAATCAATGGGTGTTGCAATTGAACGACCACAGCAACATCCATTGCCCTCCCCTTTCAAGTTAAGTTTAGCATGAAAGAGGCCTTATTTACAAGGCAGCGTTAAGCCACGTAAGTGTAAATAATACGAAGCCCGTATCGCCACCACAACGCTTTAAGCTCTTCGGTGCTGAGGACGGCCCCCAGCCGCCCGACGTCATGGTGGGCATGTGCTAAGGACGGCCGGGGGCCGTTCGAATCCCGCCCACTTATTAATTCTACCACACTACGGGAGAATTTGTGCAGCGCCAAAGGGCTTAAAAGTGACGTTGTGGTAGCAATAGGGGCTTGTAAATATCCCCCACAGTGTCCTATTACCATTCATATGTGCCACACACTCACTGTGTACATGCTTCACATGAACATGTGATGCCCACATCAGGTTCTGGGCCTCACATAACAATGTGACCTTAGATAAGGGGGACCAGGCAACCCTGCTCTCTCTGACATAAAGAAAATGGTCTGGTCACACTATAATGATAGAACAGGACATGCTGCCACCATTGCAGGGACAGTATTCTTCTATCTTCTATTAGGGCACACTAGGGCCACCCCTCTAGGTCACAGGACAGGTCCTGGACCTCACATTGTCAGGGATAGGCCTAGCCCTCTGCACACATGCTAGATTAGCATGATGCCAAAACAAACAGTATAGTAGGGCACACAGAACAGGGGAATAAGCCTGTATGCCATGATGAAGACATTGCTGTCCCAATGTATACTAACACTGCTTTCGATTGTTGACCCGGGCTATTCTCCTGTCAAAAGCACAGTATTATCAAAGGGGAATGCTCTGACCATTGGACCTGATGCCCCCAATCCTTTAGCTCTGGAAATGCTTTTTGAAAAGGCTACCGAATAAATATCTTGTCGGTACCCTCTGCACCCTTTTCAGTTGCTAGTGCATGAGATTATTTCACAGATGTACATTCTCAAATTATTTCAAATTTCACTGCACATCTTCCCAGTAGGTTTCCTATCCAGCAAGTTCCTCCGTAAATTGACAAAGTACCACTTCAGTCTCTTCTTTTAATGCTAATCTTGTGATGTGAAAGATCCAGAGAGTTCCTATTTCAGCATTTCCTTGGTACCCTCATAATTCTGGCCACGTTCTGAATGGAATTATTGCCCTGCCCTCCCTTGTCAAAAAGAAGAAGAGAACACCCCCTGGTAATTTACATCAATACTCTCATCAGTCTCACTCATGGGATAAAGTTCAACAAAGAGGCCAGGTAGTGACCAAAAAAACAGCTTTTGGGTTCTCGGGGTTTTTAATAAACTGATTTCAATGAACAAAATCCTGACAGTTTTTATGTGTTGCCAATGGCCATTCATTTCACCTTCCAAAATATAAGGGTGATACCTCACATTCATAGCTGCCCAGGAGCACAGCTGCAGTGCTGAAGAAAACCCTCTGTGGACCCTTCAATGCTCGCCGACTACAAACCAATCTTCCTGCTGTCATTCCCAGCCAAGGTTTTAGAGAAAATTACACTTCACCGAATACCTCAGTGATCACTAACTCTGTCTGGTTACAGACGGAACAATAGCACGGAAACTGCCCTCATCGCCGCCACAGATGACACCCACATGTCTCTGGACAGAGGAGATAAGGGGGCCCTCATTCACCTGGACCTCACCGTAACATGTGACACAGTTTACCACCCCAACCTCATTCAATGCATACACAACATCGGAATCCAAGGGCAAACACTCTGATGCACATCACCTGGATGGCCAACAGAGTTAAGACTGACACCAACCCTTACCACTCACGACAAGAACCATTGGATTATCGTTGTCAGCAAACTCAACATAACTGTCAAAGTCAATGCCGTCACAGCCTCATGCTTCCATACGCTGGCTCTCACTCAGCACCCTGAAAACCATCACACATTCCCTGATCACAAGCAAGATGGACAACGGGAACACCTTCAATGCTGGGATCAACAAAAAATTCACCTGCATTTTGCTCAGATATCTGTAAGGGGGGTTCAGCATTCCGTCCATCAAATGCTCTTTTTGCTTTTGCCACCCTTAGTGGGACGGGGAATGCTCAGACATGGGTCCCGGGATCACCATGCCACTGGAGACAAGCTATCCTGGCTGATGAAGGGTGACACCCTGAAACTGGTCCTAGGAAACTTGTTCCCGGTTTGGTGAGGACCTGGCCAGACAGTTTGGGCTGGAGTGTTCCCTTAGGGAGCAGGTTCAAGACTGATTTGCATAAGGCTGGCTCCAAACTAGAATGGCGTGGTTAGCAAAATAATTATTAATTTAAGCCCAGATCTCTGTACTGAGGGTGAGTGTTTGACATTGTTCAGCATTCCGTCCATCATTTGTTCTTTTTGCATTTTTCGACCTAAGTGGGATTAGAGTGCCCAGATGTGGGTCCTGTGCTCACCATGCCACTAGAGTTAAGCTACCCCGGCTGATAAGGGGGGATACCCTGAAACAGATCCTAGGATGCTTGGTTTTGGTATGGGGAGGAACTGGCCTGGCAGTTCGGTCTGGACTGTTCCCAAGTGGAGCAGGGTCAAGACTGATTTGAATATGGCTGGGTCCAAACTGGAATGGCGTGGTAAGCAAGAAAACAATGGATTTAGGCCCGGATCTCTGTACTGGGGGTGATTGTTCAGCATTCTTCTTCAATCATTTGTTCTTTTTGCAGTGTCTCCATACCTGGTGTTTTCTTTTAAACACTTTTAATTTCCCCATGTCTATTGGCATCTACTTCAAAGGAAGTACAGCCCATTAGAGCATAGAACCTCCACTATTCCCCATTTTTAACAATACCAGCTTATGGGAACATTAAAGTTTATTTTTCCACCTAGCCAGGTATGTTTTAGCTATCTATCACTTTCACTTAATCACTGCTGACCCTTCTACTCACTCTTACACCACACATAGTATTGTTTAAATCAGTGCTCCCGCGTAGTCGCATGTTGCAGCACACCCTCTCCTGCAGCGGGCGGGAAGACACCAATGATGAAGAATGCCATCAAGGGCCCTTTTGGTGGGTGAGGGGTATTTTAACAAAGCTGTGTGCTTTCCCTGAAATTAGGAGACACACGATTCCTGAAAGGACACCTTGTCCTATTTTCCCATAAGGGTGGATCCCTTTATTTAATATATTGGCATCTACTGTCATTCATTGCCACTTTTTTTATTTCTTTGCTAGCGCCTTGAAGAGCAACCTCATGTTTCATGTCAGTCAAGCTAGGGTCTTGTGTAACACAAGAAAAGAGAGAGGTTCCTGCAAGGTCCACTCCTCGCAGGACACTGCTGGCCACCAAATCTCCTCTCCATTATCTCTGGGTGGCTTCAAATTCTAGGGACAGAGGAAAACTTCATATACAAGTTTCTGCTAGTGTACAACAGCACCTGCTGGCTTTTCCTTTGCAGCATCAGAAAGGATCAGAATTCAACTGATGGAGCGGGGGATGGGGTTTGCACCAAGCTAACCCTTTGGTGTAAATTCAAGTCCAAGCTGCACACAAATGGATGGACCTTTGTCTCAAACTTAGGTTTAACATCAACAGTTCACCAATATGCCAGTAACACTGAAGCACAATTTGTCCCACAATAATGACCAAGAGTAGTAGATTTTCATGAAGGTCTTTAGCAGAGTAGCAAAGTTACAAAATCAAATAAGTCATTAATCATTAAACACCTTATTACAGCATGGTTCGATATATTCAACAGCAGTTCAAGGTAGCAAGTGCAAACAAAAGTTATTTAATGACAGTCATATGCAAATTGAATAGGATTCAGTTCCCTTGAAGGGAAATTCCCTAAGCTAAACTAAAGCTTCAAGAGATGATGTGGAAAATTGAGCAGCAGGTGTCAGCAAGTAAACCCTCTAAAGGCAGAACAATTTAAGGTTCAATCAGGCAAGGAATAATATATTTGTAGCAGAGTTAAACTCTATGAGTGGGCAGGTTTAAGCAGAGTGTCTCAAGAGAGGAGGGCAAAAATATACAACAATATCTCAACCGGATTCAATTATAAATAAATACACTTGTATGTACAAGACATTACAGGAAGGGAACAAAAGAAGACTACGAATCATTCATTGAATGTGCTAAAGGCATCATATATTTAGAAGACTGGGTTATGCGCAACAGTTATAACAGCACTGTTAAGTAAAAATGCACAGGCAACCCTAGTGACTGAGTGCACATTGTCCTTGTGACAGGATGTGACGGCGCAAGTGACACGGTGAAAAAACACTGCGATAGACGCAAGGTGAAACGTAATATACACTATATACAAAATGATTGGTTCAATGCAGTGATTTTTTTGAAGGGATTAGCTATAATTCAGTAGCAATTTCATGAACCAAAGGGAGACATGTGCCACAAGTAGCACAGGTGGGTCGACGGCATTTCAATCCTTTCAGATTAGCATCATCATCAGAACCGGGTTGTCAAGTAGGTAAGTGCTGTGAGGATAAAGGGTAGGTATCAGAGCGGATAAGGGCGGGTGACAAGGGGAGAGGAGGAGTAGGAGTATGAGTGGCCTACCTGTAGCAGGTGATTCATGCACCCCAGGAGATAGGGGTGCAATTTGGGATGAGGTAGCAGCGTCAGGGGGCGTCTGCAGATGATGGCGTGCTGTGGGAATTACACCTGGGGAGAGAGGCAGTGGGGGTTGGTAACACCTTGGGCCAGTTGAAGCGTTGTGGTGGCGAGAACAGCTTATGTGCAGGGAACTCACCTGTAGTGTAGTTCCTATATTCCCAATAGGCTCTGCGCATTGGAATAATATATCCTACAGATGTGACATAGGACTTAGGTTGACTCGGTCTCTATCGAATATAAGACTTAATTGTGAGTGCCAGCTAGCTCAGAGGTCACTAGAAACTTTCTCGAATTCACAAGAAGGGATTCATTTCTGGCAACTGCATAAACATGACAACTTTGTTCCCTAAGATAAAACGTATCTTCAGAGTCGTGGAAGCAATAGATAGATATTTTACTCAGTCAATCGTGCATGCTTCTTTTCATCAGAGGTGCAGAGAAATAGAGAGACGGGCGTTTTCAATAAAAGTATTTATTGAACATTCTTCTTTCTCATGCAGAAGAAATGAACTGCTACTATCGTAATACTGGCTGTAAAGTATAATGCGTACAGTAAGAAGAGTATTATAAAATAATACTGTAAAAGCATGGTATGGTTTCTAAGCCATAAAATACATACATAAATAACAAAGACTAAAAGTACTCAACTGGTGTTTCTAAAATACGCCTACCCCAATGTACCTAACCTAAGTCTAGTACGAGGGAAGAAGTAAGTATGGGTTTAGTTTCTTTGCCAAGAATCTATCCAAGATTTCTCTTAGGGTCTAATCAGCTCAGTACCTTGGTTTAGAATGAAGGAGGTCTGGTATCTATGTCTCCGGACTCGATTTCCCAACACCCCGCAAGGGGAGCTTGGAAACACTGGAGCTGGATTCTCAGTGAGAGAAAATCAGCCTCTCTGTCAGTGCGTCAGATGGAGGGTCGGCTTCCTTCGGCACTTGCTGTAGCGAGCTGCGTCGGGTAAGTAAATAGTCAAACTGCTCCAAACCACCGTGTGTTTGCTAGGGCAAGTGTGGGCATATTTATACCTTGAAGGTGCCTAGTTTGACATAAAGGTGGACATAATAACGTCATCAAAGAGCTGCAGTTCTTTGAAAACTCCGTGAGTTCTTGGAGCCGGTCTGGTGGCTCAGTGGACTAATGCGTCTACTGCAGGGGCCTGTGTTCGACCTCATGGTCACAGGTTCAAATCCCGGTGGGTCCACTCAGCCTTTCATCCATTTGGGTCGATAAAATGAGTACCATTGAGTTGGGTAACAACAAACATCTGTTATTTCAGCGCCAAGATGCCCGTAGTGGTGAACGTGCGCTTTACAAATACTCATGTTATGTTATGTTGGACAAATCAATATTTAAGCAAGGGGAAGTCCCTAACTGCTGAAGCCGAGTTTTCCAAGAAATTGTTGTGGCTTTTCGGAACTAGTGGAAGTATTCATGCCTGTAGTTGGACTGCATGGGTTATGTCTAAATATGGT
The DNA here is from genome assembly GCF_964261635.1 of Lissotriton helveticus. Classification (NCBI taxonomy): domain Eukaryota; kingdom Metazoa; phylum Chordata; class Amphibia; order Caudata; family Salamandridae; genus Lissotriton; species Lissotriton helveticus. The sequence goes on from NC_136064.1 coordinate 67,864,001, forward strand.
TATGATTTCTATGCCTATATAAGGACAAGGTGATTTATACCTATATAAGGGCATGAATTGGGAAAATTACAGTAAGGTCCTAAAATGCTATACAACACACCGTCTGGCAAAACTTGGGGAGGCAGGGTTGGAGCCCCTATCCACACCAGAAGGAACAAATAGATTCCTGGCGGGAGGAGGAATGAGAGGGGTTAGGGAACTGTGCGCGTGCAGTGGCAGAGGCAAGGGAATGCCAATTCTGAGGGGTCTATTTCTTACCTAGACTCGGCATGTGTGGCAGGAAAACCAATCCACGATGGGCTGGGGTGTGAGAAGAGACCTAATGAAAAGGGTTAAAGGTGTGTCCGTGTGCGCCTTTCTCCATTATGCTAAAATATCCAGCGATAGTGACGAAATGCGAGAATATCGCTGGAAATCCAGCGATATTCTCGCATTAACACCAATGGGGGCTTAATCGGATAATCCCCCTCCATTGACTATACAGCTAAGTCAACTTTTTAGCAGGCGTTAGGTTATAGCATGTGGGAGCGCAGGTCGGATAAACAGGCGTGGAGGCTGAAGATAAGTGCGAATAGGTTGTTTATTAATAATTGGTTGGGGAACAAAGGTTCGTGAATCACTATCTTCCGGCTTTTCTTCTTCTCGAAGGAGGGCTGTTAGGGCTGTCGTTCCAGGCTCCTCATCGGAGTCCACAGGATTTCCCCGGAGGCTCATAAAAGAGGTAAAAAGAAAGGGGCCGTCAGAACACTAATCCTACGAGCCTTCAAAGTTTAAACCGTCCCCACACCAAACAGTGTTAGTTTCTGGGTTGTTCTTGGGTCCAGTGATTTAGCAAAATAAAGGGGATTTTAGAATGTTTGGGTCCAGTAAATGTACCAAAGAACGTATGGTGATACAGACTGTGCAGGGACAAAAGACAAGCGCATTGATCATCACACCTTATTTGGATGCGTAATCGAGTATTCAAACCAACCAGAAACCTTATCCCAGGCAGGGTCTTATGACACAAGAATCGCTAAATGAGGGCAGGTGTTACAAGCAGGTACGTCACAACACTATGGCCAAGAACGATATGTCAGGATAACTGCGGTCAACAACTATAAAGCATGCTTTCTGTATCCTCTAATTCCTACCACCACCCCGTATCCACCACCTCCCCGTGTTCCGCCCTCCGTCCCTTGTAACACCCCACTCACCGGCCCTGCCGTAACTCTCCAGAGTCACGGCCGCTCTCCAGCATCCTCCGGGGGACTCTACCAGTCCTCACACCACGGTTCGTCCGATTCCTCTTCGGCGCCGTCCTCTTTCCAGAGCTCTGTCACGCTGGTCTGGTCCCGCTGAGTGTTCTCCGTCTCTTCCTCTGGCGTCCTCTCCTTCGATTCCACTCTCCAGTCCTGCCCGCCTTCTTCCTCATGACCTCCGCTTTTCATTGGCTCATTGCGTGCACTTCCTGTGTTATGTCTAACCCCTTCCGGGTCTTGACTGTCGGCTCTCTGCAGGGACACGAAAAGACGGCATGGAGTTTCAGAACTAAGATCGGGACTCCTGATGTCGGCCCGACATACCCGATACTTCGGTGGACAACGTGAATGATCTGCCCAGGGAGATACCTCGGTGAGTTCCTCCTCACATAGCGATAATCGCGCTTAGTGCAATTTTTGTTATCGCTTTGCCTGTCTTGCTAATAGGCGATAGCTGTGTTAGCGACTGTTTTCAGTTGCTAACAGTTTGGGTGCACGCACTTTGCATGTCATTAACGATAAATATAGCTGACATGCAAAGCGGGCCCCAAACCTGTAGCTATCGCCTAAAAGCTGTCGCTAACTGCTGTTAGAGACAGCTTGCTAATGGGGCGATAAAATTATCGCCGCTTTAGCAGGAAAAAGTCTAGCTAAAGCGGCGATATTGCCCTTGCTAATATACCCCAATATTTACTATGGCTAACTTAACGTGAAAAAACCTTAACTATGATTAGTTATAGCATGGAAGTTGTTAACTAGGGTCAAACTTCAGATGGAAATCACAGCTCAACTATGTGTGTGTAATATGCATTAGTATGAGTGCTAGCACGTCACCACCCGCAAGCTGAAGGAGCAGGGTCTTCTATGTTATCCTCTCCTGCTGGCCTGATTGGGTGAACAGCATTGCCAAAAGTTGCCTTCAAAGGAGCTTTGCCTTTTACCATCACTGAATTTGTTGCAGTGCCCAACAGCTCTGTAATCAGTGTCCCTCTCTACCTCCCTGGGGTCAAAACACTTCTCACATTATACATCACTGCCCTACCCTAGAGCACAAGAGAGTGGCTCCCTAACACCCAACGCTGGGAAAACAATTGCTTCTGAGGACAATAGAAGCAATGTTCAGTTAGCACTAACAGCACAGCATATCTGTCCACCCGCGCTGAAGGATTGTTGGATGGAGGACAATGCTTATGCAATATAGCTGACCACCAGCTTTCCACCTTCGCCCACCACATCTAGAGGCATGGAAGCACTGTGATCCTGAGGTCAGAATCACTGCCAGATCTGCCATCAGAAAACAACATCACCGGCACAGTCCATTAGCCTTACACACTGCTGCCGTAAGAAACATGGAAATGCAAAAACAACAGTTGATGGACAGAATGCAGAACAATGTCATACATTCACCCCAGTACAGAGATCTGGGCCTAAGTCCATTGTTTCTTTGCTCACCGTGCCATTCCAGTCTGAACCCAGCCATATGCAAATCAGTTTTGACCCTGTGCCTCATGGTAACAGTCCAGCCCGAACTGCCAAGCCAGGTCTTCCCTGGACTGGAAACAAGCATCCTAGGACCGGTTTCGGGCTTTCAGTCCTCATCAGCCAGGATAGCTCGATTCCAGTGGCATGGAGAGCATGGGACTCACGTCTGAGCATACCCGTCCATCTCGGGGTGACAAATGCAAAAACAACAGTTGATGGACAGAATGCAGAACAATGTCGTACTTTCACCCCAGTACAGAGATCTGTGCCTATATCCATCGTTTTTTTGCTCACCATGCCATTCCAGTTTGAACCCAGCCATATGCAAATCAGTCTTGACCCTGTGCCTCATGGGAACAGTCCAGTTCGAACTGCCAAGCAGGTGAGAAACATGGAGGCATACCCTCCTTGCTGCAGTCGTCAGAAACTTGAAGACATACTCTCCTTGCTGCAGCACCCTCACCGGCACAGTCCATGAGCCTAACACAACGCTGCCATATGAGAAACATGGAGGCATGCCCTTCTTGCTGCAGCCATCAGAAACATGAAGGCATACCATCCTTGCTGCAGCACCCTTACCGGCACAGTCCATTAGCCTAACACACCCCTGCCATGAGAAACATGGAGGCATACCCTCCTTGCTGCAGCACCTTCACCGGCACAGTCCATGAACTTAACACACCGCTGCTGTGCGAAACATGGAGGCATACTCTCCTTGCTGCAGCACCCTCACCGACACAGTCCATGAACTTAACACACCGCTGCCGTGCGAAACATGGAGGCATACTCTCCTTGCTGCGGCACCCTCATCGGCACAGTCCATGAGCCTAACACAACGCTGCCATATGAGAAACATGGAGGCATACCCTCCTTGCTGCAGCCATCAGAAACATGAAGGCTTACCATTCTTGCTGCACCCTCACCGGCACAGTCCATGAGCCTAACACACCCCTGCCGTGAAAAACATGGAGGCATACCCTCCTTGCTGCAGCACCTTCACCGGCACAGTCCATGAACTTAACACACCGCTGCCGTGCGAAACATGGAGGCATACTCTCCTTGCAGCGGCACCCTCATCGGCACAGTCCATGAGCCTAACACAACGCTGCCATATGAGAAACATGGAGGCATACCCTCCTTGCTGCAGCCATCAGAAACATGAAGGCATACCATCCTTGCTGCACCCTCATTGGCACAGTCCATGAGCCTAACACAACGCTGCCATATGAGAAACATGGAGGCATGCCCTCCTTGCTGCAGCCATCAGAAACATGAAGGCATACCATCCTTGCTGCACCCTCACCGGCACAGTCCATGAGCCTAACACACCCCTGCCGTGAGAAGCATGGAGGCATACCCTCCTTGCTGCAGCCATCAGAAACATGAAGGCATACCATCCTTGCTGCACCCTCACCGGCACAGTCCATGAGCCTAACACACCCCTGCCGTGAGAAACATGGACAAGAAAACAAAACTGGGTCTAGAGTCCTAACCAGCAAGGCTAAGCCAAATCAACTAAATCAACAACACAATTGCCAGTACTGGGCTAACTTACTTTCTATTAACGAAAGAACTGTTATGAACAAAACATATCAGTCTATTATTCTATTCTATTCTATTGTTTTTGGTAGAGCGCAAAACAGCTGCCCCAGCAATGAGGCGTCCCGGCGCTATAGAACCACAGATCCTGCATAAGAAGGAAGGTGGAAGGGAATTAGGGAAGAGGGAAAAGGTGCGTTTTTATTGCTTTCCGGAAGGTCGGTAGACTTTCTATGGAACGGATGTTTTGTGGCAGACTGTTCCATAGTTTGGCTCCTAGGACCCTAAAGGAGCGGCCGCCCATGCGGCAGAGTTTTATGCGCGGAACGCAGAGGAGGTGCTGATTGGAGGATCGTAGGTTACGTGACGGAGCGTAGAAGGTGAGTAGAGGTCGTGGTAGTGTTGGGGTTCCAAGTCTAATAATTTTGAAGGTCATGATAAGAGTTTTAAATTTGATTCTGGAGTCAACAGGTAGCCAGTGTAGTTTTTGGATTGAGGCTCTGGCCGAGCATCTGCGAGGGAGGCCGACTAATACTCTAGCCGCAGAGTTCTGCACGCGTTGCAGTCGTGCTATCTCTCCTTTGTTGGCGCCAAGGAGGAGTACATTGGCGTAGTCCAAGCGCGAGAGGATGGTGGCTTGAATGATGAGCTGGCGAACCTTGGCGTCAAAGAAGCCCAGTATGTGTCTAAGACTCCTCAACAGGCCCACACAGGTGCCAGCAACTTTTTTAGTGTGGGCCTGATAATTGAGAGAGGCATCCATCCATACTCCCAGATTTTTAACTAAGGATTTAGGGGGTGGGATAGTGCCTAGGGAGGACGGCCACCAGTGCTCATTCCAAAGGCTGGTGTTTTTGCCAAGGAGTAGCACTTCTGTTTTACCAGCATTGAGCTGTAAGCAGTTGTCTGTCATCCATTTGGCTATTGCGGAGAGACCATCTTTAAATCTGGAGGCTGAGATAGAAGGGCCTTCCGTAAGAGTGATGGCTAGCTGTGTGTCGTCGGCGTACGACACCAGTGTCAGGCCCCACTCTTTGGCCACTGTGGCAAGAGGTTGCACATACAGATTAAAAAGGGATGGGCTCAACGCCGAGCCCTGCGGGACTCCCTGTGCAATGAGATGGGATTTAGATAGGAAGGGGGGTGCTGAGACCCGGAAGGATCTGTCCTCGAGGAAGGATCGTAACCACTCCAGAGCATGGCCAGATACTCCGAATGTCTCCAGACGATTAAGAAGGATGTCGTGGGATACCGTATCAAAGGCCGCGCTGAGGTCAAGGAGAATCAGCGCAGCGCTTTGACCGGCATCTAAGATCGTTCGGAGGTACTCGGTGGTGGCCAGAAAAGCAGACTCAGTGCTATGGCCAGGTCTGAACCCATTTTGTGATGGGTCCAGGATGTTGTTTTGGACCATGTGCTGGGATAGAGTACTGTTCGCGTGGGCTTCTGCAAGTTTGGACAGCCATGGAAGCAGGGAGATTGGTCGAAAATTCTCCGGTTTGGATGGATCAAGGGTGGGTTTCTTGATGATGGGAGAGACCCACGCTTGCTTCCAGGCAGAAGGTACACTAGCTGAGGAAAAGGAGAGGTTCAGAATAGAGGTCAGGGAAGGTAGGAAGAAGTTGAGTGACTCTAGGAATTGTGCCGGGCGCATGGGGTCTGACGGAGAACCAGTTTTAACTTTTCGACAGAGTTTAATGAGGTTGTCAGTGGAAATTTCCGGAATATGAGACAGGGTAGTATAGTTGGGAGAGGGAGTAGGGCTATTAGTGGGACTGGGAGAATGGAGAGGAAAAGAAGTATAAATTTTCTGTACTTTGTTAACAAAGAATGTAGCGAGATCTTCGCATTGCTGCGTAGAGGAGACAGTGGGACGGGGGGATTTACCACTCTGAAGTTCCTGAACAAGTTTAAAGACTTCTTTGGCAGGGGTCGGGCTAGAATTGATTTTGTCTGCATAGAAGGCGGTTCGCGCAGCGCGGATGGCTTTGTGGTACGTTTTTTGTTTTAGTAGATAGTTGGTTTTATCTTCGTTGTTGAATTCCCTTCTCCATAAGCGCTCAGCTTTTTTACAGTCTTTACACAAGGTTTTGAGGGTATCATTATACCATGGGTTGGACAGTGAGCTACGTCCTTTCTTCCATTTTGCTGGGATGAGGGCGTCCAATCCTCCTGTGATCCAGTCGGGAAACGTCCCATAGGTGACGTTGATATCAGTGTTGGTGTCATGATGGAATTCCCCAAGGATGGTATGAAGGTCACTGATGGCTAGTTTGTGCCATGGTCTTTTTAGATGACGTGAGGGTGCAATTTTATGCCTTATCTTGTTAATTAAAATGGTCAGTTTAATAAGGTAGTGGTCAGTCCATCCCATCGGTAAGGGTGCATCTATTTTGGACTCCTCGATGTTTGTAAATACTGGGTCTAGAATGTGACCAGCTAGATGCGTAGCGGTTAGAATAAGAGAGTTAAGTTGCAAGGCAGATAGATCGGCAAGGAGATTTTTGATAGTGGCGTCATTAAGCAGGTCAAAATGGAGATTGAGATCGCCAAGTATGGTGAAGTTTGCATTTTTTGTTACAAGGGTGTTTGCTGTTTCGAGAAGAGCCTCAATGAATTTAGAAGCAGGGCCAGGTGGGCGATAGATGTAGAGGCCCGCCATGGTGAAGTTGGGGTTTATCGTGATCTTGAAATATGCGCATTCACAGTCGGGAAGTTCTTCCTTAGTGAATATGCATGGAAACTGTTTTTTATAAATTATGGCGATGCCTCCTCCTCTTCCATCCCTATTTAGGGTCGACATAAGGTAGTCGTCTGGAAGCGTGAGGTTAGGTATGGCTGAAGTGCCATCCCGTAGCCAGGTTTCGCAGAGGAAGAGGATGTCCGGGTTTTCATCCAGTATGAGGGTATTATGAATTGCATTACTAATTTATTTTCATAATTTTTTCTTTTAGTCCAAATTTTTTCATTTTTGGAAAACATTTCTCGTGCATATACAAAATATACCAAATATATACAAAATTAATACAACATAGAAATTTTGTTGGTCCTGAGGAGAACCCCGCAATAGGGCGTTCAAAACGCGTCGACCTCTTTGGGTCTACTGTCAACAAAATTTAGAAAAACTTGATTAGGAGGTAATAAGATCTATTCCAACTGAAACTGGTTCAAATGTTTATTTTAAACCTATAAATTAGAATGAAAAAATCAGGTTATATTAAATAACTCAGTTGAATGAAGTACTTTTGTTGACACAGGCCTTTACCTCAGAGGTATATGTTGTTTGCTTCTTTGAATGTAAGTTGAATGCATGTAGTGAGAATTTTTTTGAGTGTTTGTGTTGTATAGTTACAAAGAAATTGTCCGTCATTTCAATGTTGTATTAATTTTGTACAAATTTTGTATATTTTGTATATGCACGAGAAATGTTTTCCAAAAATGAAAAAAATTGGACTAAAAGAAAAAATTATGAAAATAAATTAGTAATGTAATTCATAATAGACTGATATGTTTTGTTCATAACAGTTCTTTCGTTAATAGAAATTAAGTTAGCCCAGTATTGGCAATTGTGTTGTTGGTTTAGTTGATTTGGCCTAGCCTTGCTGGTTAGGAGTCTAGACCCAGTTTTGTTTTCTTGTTCTAGAGCGGGCGCTGGCTCGCGAGGTCGTTAAAGGTAGAAACGTACCTTCCACATTTAGTGTAACATTGTCACTGTGTGTTGTCCTTGTTCAAAGTGCATATCATTGAAGTGTTGTTATTGTCAATTGTCACTGTGTACGTATTCATCGTTTTGTGTGTTCCCTGTATAGTATGTCTGAAAAAGACACCTTTGCGTATAGCGAAGAACATATCCAAAACCTCATTAGAGCACCGCCGGTTTTCGCCTCTGCTACCTTAAGTTCTACAGCCAAAACCCAAAATGAGTCGGATAAATTAATCAGACTACGTAAGAAACAGATCAGAACCGATTTACACGGTCATTTTCTAGTTCTACATCTGCAGGCAGGCACAATTCCATCGGGCCTACAAATTCGGAACACCCCTATGGTGTTCATTGATGATCCAGAATACAAGAAAGGATTTAGTGGGATAGAGACAAAGTGCAGTAGAGACCTGATGGTCCTAACGGTCGAGACGGCACATTGGATCTCAGTCAAACAATTTCAGGAAATTGCAGATCTAGAAATTGAAATACAAAACAACCAATTAATCACGGATTCAAAGAGCCTCCTTGAAAAAATTGAAAAGGAAATCCAAGAGTTTAAAGATTACACTGTAACCCAGAAAGGAAATAAATTCAAACTGGATAAAAAGAATTTCACATTAGAGGCAGTTTATCCTTTTTTAGAGCAAGATTTTTATACTCGACCGACACAGAGAAGGTTTTTTCAGGAAAACCAGGGACGTTCTAGAAACAAGTTCCTAACTTTTTCGGACACTGCCTCTTCATCGGGAGGAGAGACGGATAATAGCGACTCAAGAAATAATTCAGCCACCAGGAGTAACCAACAAAATCAACAACAAAATCCCCAACCTTTTTTAGGCAGAAGCCAACAGCGGGGAAGAGGACGGTCACGGCCCGGGAATCAACCATGGGAAATGAGGAGCAGATGCCAATATTACAGAAGCTAACGACATCATCTCTGTTTAATTTATCCGATAGGGTGTAATCCTCCTCTGAAGTGGCTGTACTTGAAAAAAGAATCTCCTTCGTACCCGTTAGACCAACTGACTACGTCAAAATGAAATTGGAAGCAACAGAATTCTGTAGGAAAATACGTCTAAAAACATTCTTTAAAGATACACCCGAGCTAATAAGCTCTGAAGTGACAGGGTTCCGTACAAAATCTTTATTTTGCCCACCAGCCTGCAAAACCCCCAAGGAGGTGTTAGCCTTTGAAAGGGCAATAATGTCAGGGATAACTGCTCTTGAAAAGAAGAAACAGTTTGTGTAGTTCAATCTAACAAAAAATGAGAAGGATGCCAACTTTTCCTTAAAAAATGACAACTCGCTTATAATAAAAGAAGCGGACAAGGGGGGCGCGGTGGTCCTCTGGGACATTAACAGATATAAGAAGGAGGTTAAACGGCAGCTTGACGACCCAACCTGCTACAAGAAAATCAATCGTAACCCAGTGAGGGAGTTACAAAACGAACTCTTCAATATCCTTCAAGAGGGTCATGACTTAGGAATCCTTGGACCAAAAGAACTGGCTTTTCTTCAGAATAAAAACCCTAGAACACCAGTACTTTATGTATTGCCTAAAATGCATAAAGACCCAAATGATCCCCCTGGCCGCCCAATTATTTCAGGTTGCGGGTCCCTGATAGAACCAGTATCAAAATATATCGACTTTTTTTTAAAACCATTCGTCGATAAAGTTCCAGCACATTTAAAGGACACGACAGCATTCATCAACCAGATAACATCTATTCAATTTGATGCCTTGAATCAACTAATGGTAACAATGGACGTCGTGTCCCTTTATACGCAAATACCACAGGAGCAGGCTTTAGAGACGTTGTTGTTCTTTCTTGAACAAAGGGAGCAACCCATGAGAGTCCTTACAGATTTCATCATGAGTCTCGCAAAATTTGCCCTGCAGAAAAATTACTTTGAATTTGATACTGAATTCTCCTACCACATTAAGGGGGTAGCCATGGGCTGCCCCTTTGCACCAGAGTTAGCTGTCCTGTTCATGGGTCTATACGAAAATAGGTTCATATACAATAATAACCCTTTTGCTGGGTATATCACAAAATACATGCGATATATCGACGACGTATTTTTCATCTGGTCGGGATCACAGGACAGACTAATAGAATTTGTTATGTGGCTCAACATGAGAACAGAGGACATCAAATTCAGCCATACTGCATCAAACCAGAGCATTACCTTTTTGGATGTTCAAGTTTACGCAACCGAAGGCACTCTGGGTACAACTTTGTTCCACAAGCCAACAGACAGAAACAAAGCGTTACATTACACCAGCCACCACCCCAGGAGCCTCAAACAAAGTTTGCCTTTTGGGCAATTTTTAAGAGTACGGAGAAATTGTTCCAGTAAGGAGGAATATTTTATACATGCAAATAGCCTAAAGGAATGGTTACTTGAAAGAGGCTATCCCAAGAAACTCTTAAAACACTCGCTAAAAAGAGCATGGTGGGTCCCGAGGGAAACATTATTACAAAATAAAACACAACAGGAACAGAAAAGAATCGTCTGTGTTACTACCTTTGGCCCTAACACACACCAACTGCGTAAAATGATTATGCAAAATTGGCACCTGGTACAATACCTACACAGGGACTTAGTGGAATCACCCCTCTTTGCATACAAAAAGGAGAAAAGTGTGGCGAATCACATTGTGAGAGCAGCGTTGCCCCGTGAACCACAGTCAACATTAAGGGGAATGATGGGACTACCGCCAGTGGTGGGACACCACAGATGTGGCAATTGTACTTGTTGTGAGTCAACAGAAGAAGGGTTCGTCTTCACCTTTGACAGAATACACTGGAAACATTTGTCCTTTACGAATTGCCAAACAAGGAATATAATTTATGGAATTTGGTGCACATGTCCAAAATTATATATCGGAAAAACAACGCAAGAGGCAAGACAAAGAATCACCCAGCACAAATCAAGAGTACGAAGACAGGTACCAAATGCACCATTGGTCCAGCATTGGATTTCGCATAAACACAAAGAAGATGATCTACGTTGGACAATCATTTCAAAGATTGACCATGACCCACGAGGAGGGGTCCAAATTGGCACAGCGGGAAGCCCTCCTAATAATGAAATACAATACTGCCATGACAGGACTAAATGAAATTTCAGAAATTTACAAAAATGCTACCTAACAAGGTGTTCGACGAGCAGACATCCGATATTAGGGGCTGGGCAATACAAGGTCCACGCTTGTTTCATTATATATAACTCTATTGACACACACTTGGAGACCAAAAGGCTACTTGGGATCATTAGCTATTATTAACCTCCACTAAATGAACACCACTATATGCAGTTATAAATAAGAGTTTGACACCTACATGTCCATTATGCATCACGCCGGCAAATTCCAGCTGAAAAGAGAAAATTGGCACTTACACGACCATAATGCATCACGCGGGACATGGTTCCCGGTTTAAGGAACATTGGCCCCTTTCAAGGTTTATAAATCTGTGGATACTAATGGTTAATTGATGAAACTATAAGTTTGACCTTCAAAAAACCAAGAACGTGCTTTATTCATGGCTTAGCGTTTCGTGTTTTGTATAACCATCAATAAAGTTTCTACAAAAACAGTGGTTTTCCCCTTTAAAAGCAAACGTGATCACGTGATCACGAAACAACGCAGACCGCGGGATTGTTTCGAGGATAGTGGGGCCACTGTGCTGTTCAAACCAGAAGATGCTGCATAAAGCAAGTAAGAATGCGTTAACAAATACGAACGGTCCTTTCCAAGCATTGCGTGTGTAGAACAGAAGTGCAATTAGTCCTCGTTATATCTTTCAGGATACAGTGATTTAGAGTTGAGCTTCGGAAACTTGTTTGCCGAGTGAAACGCACGCCCAGCCAAACACCAAACAGCCCGGCTTCGCGATTACAACGCAAAGACCGGGTAAGCACCATTTAGCAAGGCAGTTTTTTTAATCAAGCACGGACCGCCAGGTTCTGACACCAACAAATTATTGTTCCATTCCTTTCCCTTTAGGCACTTCAAATCTAAGTACAACGGTTGCTAGGTGAGTCCACACTACCCTGTATAGCGAAAATGCTGGATTGATAGTTTGTCTTTTAGAACAATATGTCATATTCGTGTTTCTGCCTTTAATGTTTAGAGTAATTGAACTAACCCACACCAGTCCCCTGAGAGATCCAACAAAGGATTGATAAGGTAGGCGGAGACAAGCCGGTTAGTGGCTGTGTTCATGTAACAAATACGTTTTCAGATAGACTAGTGATTTTAATCTGGTGCATTTGTTTTTTTGTCTTGTAGAAATTTTGTTGGTCCTGAGGAGAACCCCCCAATAGTGGGTTCGAAACGCGTCGACCTTTTTGGGTCTACTGTCAACAAAATTTAGAAAAACTTGATTAGGACGTAATAAGATCTATTCCAACTGAAACTGGTTCAAATGTTTATTTTCAACCTATAAATTAGAATGAAAAAATCAGGTTATATTAAATAACTCAGTTGAATGAAGTACTTTTGTTGACACAGGCCTATACCTCAGAGGTATATGTTGTTTGCTTCTTTGAATGTAAGTTGAATGCATGTAGTGAGAAAGTTTTTGAGTGGATGTGTTGTATAGTTACAAAGAAATTGTCCGTCATTTCAATGTTGTATTAATTTTGTACATATTTTGTATATTTTGTATATGCACGAGAAATGTTTTCCAAAAAAGAAAAAATTTGGACTAAAAGAAAAAATTATGAAAATAAATTAGTAATGTAATTCATAATAGACTGATATGTTTTGTTCATAACAGTTCTTTCGTTAATAGAAAGTAAGTTAGCCCACTATTGGCAATTGTGTTGTTGATTTAGTGAGAAACATGGAGGCATACCCTCTTTGCTGCAGCACCTTCACCGGCACAGTCCATGAACTTAACACACCGCTGCCGTGCGAAACATGGAGGCATACTCTCCTTGCTACGGCCCCCTCATCGGCACAGTCCATGAGCCTAACACAATGCTGCCATATGAGAAACATGGAGGCATGCCGTCCTTGCTGCAGCCATCAGAAACATGAAGGCATACCATCCTTGCTGCACCCTCACCGGCACAGTCCATGAGCCTAACACACCCCTGCCGTGAGAAACATGGAGGCATACCCTCCTTGCTGCAGCACCTTCACCGGCACAGTCATGAACTTAACACACCGCTGCCGTGCGAAACATGGAGGCATACTCTCCTTGTTGCGGCCCCCTCATCGGCACAGTCCATGAGCCTAACACAACGCTGCCATATGAGAAACATGGAGGCATGCCCTCCTTGCTGCAGCCATCAGAAACATGAAGGCATACCATCCTTGCTGCAGCACCCTCACCGGCACAGTCCATGAGCCTAACACACCCCTGCCGCGAGAAACATGGAGGCATATCCTCTTTGCTGCAGCACCTTCACCAGCACAGTCCATGAACTTAACACACCGCTGCCGTGCGAAACATGGAGGCATAGTGGAGAATCGTGGCTCAGTGGTTAGAGGCGGCAGACCCGGAAGCTGAGATCGGCCGTGGACCAGGGTTCGTTTCCCCGCCTCGGCGGGTCTCGGTCTCAAAAATTCCACGGACTCGACAATTCTCGCTCCGGTGCCTACTCGACTCACGGGGTCACACTCTGCGACTCTGGGCAATAGCTTGCTTAATCTCCACTACGGCCCCTTGCGGTGGGATGCCTGGCTTTCACCTTGTGGATACCCTGCCGGGGTATCTCACAGGGGAATACCAGGACGGGTCCCCTAAGCAAGCGCTTAGATACCGTGTCGGTGATTTGCGCTATATAAATACATGTACATTTACATTTACATTTATATTTACTCTCCTTGCTGCGGCACCTTCACCAGCACAGTCCGCTGCCGTGCGAAACAGAAAGGCATGCCCTCTTTGCTGCAGAACCCTGCCTGGCACAGTCCATGTGCCTAACACACCGATGCAGTGCAAAACACAAAGGCATACCCTCCTTGCTGCAGCACCATCCCCGGCACAGTCCAAGAGCCTAACACACCGCTGCCATGCAAAACATGGAGGCTTACCCTTGAGGTTCTGAAAATCTGGATTCGTATAATAGTTCTGGACTCGAGAAATAAAACTTCATCGAAATATGACGAACTTGGTATCAAAAGACCGAGAATGGCGAGTACATCATGTACATGAATTTTCAGTGTGTTCGAGTGACGATTTCACCTCGAAATCGTCATTTACGTTCTGAACCCTTAGCTCCCATTTATATGTTGCCCTCTACATAGGCCTTAATCCAGTTGAATTTGATTCCACAAGGACACATACTCCTTAATCGACTTCTCCCTGACCTCAGTACAAGTTAGAACCATTGCCCCAGGCCGGACTCGTTAGGTCAGTTCCCTCCCAGTGGCCGAGCAAGATAGCATCTAGGCTCAACCCGCCATAAAACCATTACAGCGGGCACACCTGCCATATCTCGCTCACATCTTTTCTCCACTCCTTTGCTTCGCTTACTTTACGATGGGGAGGTGACCATTTTTATTGGGAGTCCAGCGATATCTGATGAAATGTTGGGCCTTGCCGGATGATTTGTTATGGGCAGCACGACGTGAAATATGTACATGTCATCATGACTCTGCTTTTCTTTTTGTAACCAGTAACCATAAATGACATACCACGAATTCGAAGAATGTTTGCCCAAGGCCGAATATCATGTATAAAGAGAGAAGCCTGACTTCGTGAAAGTGTGCAGTCTCCTGAGAATATACCCGTATCGTACTTCTAGGACCCTGTTACCTTGGTTGCAGGCAATAAACTAATCTTTGACTTCACCTAGAAGACTCCGAGTTTCTGTAGGTCTGCATCAGGAAGAACCCGAGGTCTCTGGGTGTTGATTCCCTGACACCGCTGGGTTACCGGTTCTGTACCGGTTCTTAAAAACCCAGTACCTCAGCTGGCGCCCAGCGTTTGGGGCGATTCCAGTGGTACCAGTCAGCCTGAAGATCGTGAGGAGCTTCGTGTGGAAATTCCGGAGGAGGGCCCAACCACCTCATCGACCCCTGCATGTCGACGTGGTCCGAAGGTCTTTGCTGTGAGGTTCCCCGCTTCCCGACGGCTACAAGGACTGCTGCCCTGACTATCGCCCTGATGTTGGACCCTTGAAGTTTTTGGGAGAGCGAAACACTGAGACGAGTCTTCTGGTGACGCCATTGATATTTTCAGTTAAGTATAAGTGGAGCGTCTCCTAGTCCTTAGTTGGACTTACTTTGTGGTATCTTTGGGATACAAAAGGTTTAGTATTGGTACTTGCAAGCACCATAACCGAAGGACTCGTGTATTCACGAGAATATCGTAATCGATAATCCTTTGAAGTTTTGGAACTGGACTAGAGAGCGAGGATGCCTAGTCTTAGACTTGGGAATTTGTTTTGTCTTGGTAATAATAGGGACTCCCGATTGGAGGACTCATGTCCGGTTCATCCAGTTGGAACTCCGACTTACGAGCTATATGTAAAGCATGGGGTAGGTCCCATCACTTACAACGAAGTATGGATTAAATACACTAGAAAAGATGGTGTTTTAAAATGGCCCCAATATGGTAGCTTTGATTCTGAAATCTTAGACAGTCCACCCACACCGGTGGTCATACGCTAGATCCCTTCTTCACCAACTTGGCAGATGCTTCTGTCACTGCCGTCTCACCCCTTGGCTGGACGGACCATTCTTTGGTTGCCATCAGTACCCCTTTACCTGGTAGGATTATCATTCCTCCTGCTAAACTGGTCGTAAGGCGGCATTGGAGTAAATTACGGTTGGAGGATCTGCACCGTGTCCTCGCTGCAGAGCCATTAGATCCGTTTGTAACTGTTGATTCAGGGTACGATGGGTTCTGCGCTTGGATCTCCAAGGCGCTAGACGCGCTTATTCCTCTTACCGCCTGTAAGACCAGTTCTAGAGATTCTAGCCCGTGGTACGATGGCACCCTACGTGCACTCAAGGGCAATTGTAGGCGTGCTGAGAGGGCTTGGCGGAAGGTGTACGATATGGGGAAAAAAGCTATCTATCTCGCCTCCGTCAAATCTTACCATCGGGCTGTGTGCCGTGCTCGGGCAGCTTTTTATACTGCCGAAGTTGGCAACAGCTCTAATCCCTCGAAAACTATTTTCAAATTGATGAAGGACCTTCTAGCTAAACGCCCCGGTGCCTCGACGGTTGGTTCTACCGCGCACTGCGAGGCCCTCGCGGTGTTCTTTCAGGATAAGGTCCAAAACATCTATAAGACCTTTCCATCTACAGGGCCCCCAGTGGAGTCTCCGACTAACATCTGCGGAGATACTGTCTTGCATGCGCTGCCCTTGTTGACATCTGAAGGGTTCGACATCTTGGCAAAGCAGGTGAAATCTGGGTCCCCCGCTGACCCTCTTAGCTCGGCTCTCTTTAGAGATCAGTCGTTCTTGGGTCGGACCGTGGTACACTCCCTGATTAACATCTCGTTGGAGTCTGGCACGGTTCCCCTTAGTTGGAAGCGGGCGGTGGTTTCTCCCATTTTAAAGAAACCCTCATTAGACCCAGATAAGCCCGAAAACTATCGGCCTATCTCTTTGCTTCCCTGGCCCACCAAAGTAATGGAGGCCCATGTCAACAAAGTTCTCTCGGCCCACCTCACTCAGGTCAATATCTTGGACCCCACCCAGAACAGCTTCCGTGCTGGTCACAGCACGGAGACCGCCCTTCTCTCCATGGCTGAACACCTTCGCACAGTGATGGATGCGGGGCAGACAGCGGCGCTCGTTTTATTAGACCTGAGCGCCGCGTTTGATACTGTGTCCCATCCTATCCTGTTGCATCGCCTGGAGGAGATCGGGCTGGGTGGTTCTGCGCTCCAGTGGTTTCGCTCCTTCCTGAACGATCGTTTCTTTAGCGTTGCCCTGCCACCGTTCCAGTCCCAATTCCATCCTCCGAGACAGGGGGTCCCGCAAGGCTCCTCGCTGAGTCCCACATTGTTCAATCTTTACGTGAGACCGCTGGCTGAGATCGTCAAGCAATGGGACATGACTATGGTCTCGTATGCTGACGATACTCAGCTAGCGGTTACGATCAGCGGGGATGCGGACCGGGATGCCCCCAGGTTTCAGAGTGGTCTCAGGGCGGTGGCAAGCTGGATGAAGAACAACTGTCTCCAGCTCAACGCAAAGAAAACAGAGATCATGATCGTCGGCAGGAGGGCGGAACTGTGGGGGGACAAGTGGTGGCCCGTTGAACTGGGGCCGGTCCCTCTCCCGGTCACTGAACTAAAGAATTTGGGAGTTTGGATGGACCCTGCTCTTAGCTTCGTGGGCCATTCGAAGAAGATTGCGGCCTGCTGTTTTGGTATTCTGCGGGCGCTGCGTCCCATTTTGAAGTTCTTTGACCGTGGCACCAGGCAGCTGATAGTCCAGGCTACTGTGTTATCACGCCTGGACTATGCAAGCTCTCTCCTGGCAGGGACCAATGTTGCTGAGACTACCCGCCTCCAACGCGTGCAGAACGCTGCGGCGAGAGCCATTGTCGGCCTACCCCGAACGAGCTCTGTCTCTGGTGTCCTGAGATCACTGCACTGGCTCCCCATCAAATCACGCATCCAGTTTAAGGTGCTGTGTTTGGCGTTTAAGATCTTGAGGGGAGTAGGTCCGCCTATTCTTGCTGACCTTCTGTTGTGGTATGTTCCTTCCCGCTCTTTGAGATCTGGAGGTCAAGCCCTCGCCGTGGTCCCTCGATACAGATTGTGTCGGGTTGGTGGCCGTTCTTTCCGGGTCAGAGCGGCTGAGCTCTGGAACTCCCTTCCAGCGGATCTGCGGCTTTTAGATGATCTTTTGGCTTTCCGCAAAGCTTTGAAAACTTTTCTTTTTTAATAAAATAAAACACCTTTTCTGTTTCTGTGTTGTGTTTCCGGTAACTGTTGCACATTTCCTGCCATGCGCCAGGACGCCCCTTAGCTGGGGCAGCTGTGCGCAGTATAAATGTGCATAACATAACATAACATAGACAACCTTGAAGTAAAACTCTTCAAAAAGAAAGCCCGGCCGGCGATGTTTGACTCTTTCCGCTTATTGCGTAAAGAAGCCAAACAAAAAGAAATTAAATTAGCTAAGAAAAATAAGAGAGAAGGGGGACTTTCGGTAATGCAAGCTGCTGTGCAGTTTAAAGATAATGAGGAGGAGCAGATAAATGAGCAGTTGCACAGGCAACGTAAAATGGCAATAGATAAGTGTTATCCAGTTTTGCGGTCTCTTCAGCAAGAGGCAGCAAAAGAGCGTGAAAAAGACCCATTAATGTCACAATTATTAACTTCACCACCCCCCTATGCGCAGAATGCCACAGCACCCCCGCAACCTTTAGTTGCGCAAACTACGCCTCCTGCTCCTCAGCAGCACTCACCAGCTGTTCTCCAGCTGGCTCCTACTTCTTCGGTGCAGCCTCCTCCAGGCCCACCGACCACTTCTGTTTCACCTGTGTTTTCTCCTACTGTACTTTTTACGTCTCCTAATGCTCCCTCTACAATTTTGCCTTGTGCCCCCTCTATTTTCCCTGATACCTCTTCTGCTATCTCTACCCCTACCTTATCACACCCCGTTCTTCCACCTATTTTTCCTTCAGTTTCACCTTCTATTCGGCAGAAAGTGGCCAGCACTGTTACTAACTTTCTTTTACCGCTTTTCGGGTCGCCTACTACGACCCCTAACATAGGAAGAAGACAGTTGCGAAGTCAACTGCCTGATTACCAAGAGAGAGATTCACTGAATAGTTTAGCTCGGAAATGGATCATGGACACTGCAAGATATGATTTACAGTCCGTTATAGAAGTCTTCTATCAATGGGAAGCAGCAACCCAGAGATACGTTTTCGAACAGATGTGTGTTTTCCTTTGCGAGGATTTAGAAGACAATGATCAGGAATGCATCCCACAAGAGATGTGTCGTGTACGGTTTAAGTTTGGAGAGGGTATGATTGTAGGTCCCGATGTGGAAAAAGCAGTTGAAATGTTGTTATCATATCGAAGTAAGGGAAATAGTTCTGGGTCACCATCGGAATCTAGTGCATCTAGTAGGAAAAAGGCACGCCAATACCCTATGAGAGAAGTTCCCCCACAATGGAGAGAGGGTGACACAGCCACTAACCCACCTATTCTGCCACATTTCCAACGTGTATGGGTACATGTCCCATGGAAGCGAGCTGAAGTTTTAACACTCAAACAAACATTACCAGATCCACGTAAAAATCCTGCAGGGTACTATAAAGAATTGTCACAAACTGCTGGGTCATGTATAATGAATTTAGCCGATATCGATATGCTATTTGGGAATGTTGTTCCACAGCCTTTATGGGGTAAAATTCGTCATGTAGATCATGACCAGGAATTAGGTGACACGTGGGCTAATATTACTGCTGCAGATGCCCGCCAAGTTGGTGGTGCCAAGCCTGAGCCTTTGATAGCAGAACTCCCTGGTAAAATAGTAGATTACATGAAAACTATAATGCCTGCAATACGCGTAAATTGGGATAAGTTGTCTGCATGCAAGCAAAAGAAAGAAGAAACTGTTTCAGATTTCTTCACCAGATTTGAAGAAACATTCATTGACCACAGCGGTCAAGATATGACCACAGAAGGTGGTCAGAGATTGTTTGTCGATAAATTCGTGCACAATCTGCTTCCAGAATTGTGTAGAAAATTTAAAGATTCAGAAAGTTCTTGGGCTGTCTCATTTTCAGCCCAGATATTAGCTACTGCACAGTACTACGAGAATAGGGACAAAGATGAGAAGGATAAAGTAGAAAAGAAAACTAGAGAACTCAAAACGAAGATTTTGCTACAGCAAGCATATCCGCCACGTGGTGGTGGTAATCAGCATAATAATGTCCAGAATCACTACCAGAATACTTTTCAGCAGCCTCAACAATATCAGAGAAACTTGCAAAGATTCGATTACACTCAACCCCGTGTAGGTCCTAACCAATGTTTATATTGCAAACAAGAGGGTCATTACAAGTATAATTGTCCTGCCCTGTCACAACGTGCAAATGGTGTTTCTAGTGTAAGAGGTCGTGGCAGTCAGCAAGCGCCTAGAGGTAGAGGGCATGGAAACGCCCCACAGGACACACGTCCCCTTCCACCACAAAACTCTATGAACAGGTTTGATCAGAAAAATAACGTATCTGACAGGACAGCTCAATACTACGTTGATGAGTATTACACAGAAAACGAGCAGTGGGAGAATGAAGATTGCTAGGACAGCCATAGACAAAGAGAGGGAGTTGTTTCAGTTCCAGTAGATCAGAGTGGACCTTACGTTGAGGTGATTACATCAGGTGTGTCAGAACCTTTTCTGTTGGATACTGGTGCTACAAAGAGTTCTATTATGCACTCCAAACTCCCTAGCGCACCTTTGTCTGGCGAAATGAACGTGTCTGTAGGTTTTTCTGGCGCCCAAGTTAGAAACCCGATTTCTGACCCTTTATCTCTTTCTGTTGGTCCTTGTGAATTCGAAGCACCCCTTATTCTGACAACAGGTTGTGGGGAAAATTTGCTAGGATTAGATTTGCTAAAAAGATTATATGCGACTTTGTACTGTTCTCCTTCAGGAGTACAACTTACTTTAGGTAAGAAAGTGGTTTCTCCCATTTATTTGTCGAGAGATGCACTTCCAGCAGAATTATCGATTCTCCCAGATATTCTTTGGGCTACTGGTCCGAATGATATAGGTCTTTTAGAAATTCCACCATATGTTGTAACATTGAAGTCAAATGTCAAAATGCCACGAATTCCCCAATACAGAATATCTAATGAGGGTGAAAAAGCTTTGCTAGAAATTGTTTACGAATTGATTGAAAAGGATGTGATTGAAGAAACACGAGGCAATATTTGCAATAGTCCTGTTCTGCCTGTTTTAAAACGAGCTGGCCCTTCTAAGCCACCTGTGTACAGATTCGTGATCGACCTTAGAGAGGTGAACAAAATAGTTGTGCCACAATTTCCAGTTGTCCCCGACATTACCACATTATTGACTATGATTCCAGCCTCTGCCTCCTGGTTTTCGGTGATTGACCTGAAGAATGCTTTCTTCAGTATCCCGATCGCTGAGGAAAGCAGGGATATTTTTTCCTTCAGTTTAGGAGGTCGCAGTTTCCGCTTCAAACGCGCTCCTCAGGGCTACTGTGAAAGCCCCTCAATATACAGTCAAGCTCTGAAAGCCCAGCTTGACACAATTGTTTTGCCAAAAGGTGCCACTCTTGTACAATACGTGGATGATTTGCTAATCGCTGCGGATACTGAGAAAATTTGTAAAATGACCACGTTGTCATTATTGCGTCATCTATGTGAGCTGCATCACAAGGTGTCACTTTCAAAGCTTCAATATTGCCGACAAGAAGTGACCTACTTAGGTCATCTCTTATCGAAGGAGGGAAGGAAACTGACCCCAGAAAGAATTCAGGCAATAGCGAAATTAAGTGTGCCAAGAACACAGAAAGAAGTACGTGCTTTCTTGGGCATTACATCGTACTGTAGACAGTGGATTCCAAATTTTTCGTTATTGGCCAAACCCTTGGTGGCATTAACGTGTAAAAATACGCCCAATCCCATTCCTTGGTCTGAATAGTGTCAGAAAAGTTTTCTCGAATTACGCACAGCATTATGTTCGGCCCCTGTGTTAGGTACCCCCAACTACAGTAAGCCTTTCACATTGTATGTCCACGAGAAGGAGGGCTGTGCATTGTCTGTGCTGACTCAGTTATTCGGAGATAGACAGCGGCCATGTGCCTATTTTTCGTCAACTTTAGATCCGGTAGCACGAGCATTGCCAAGTTGTTTAAGGGCCACAGCAGCAGCAGCTGTTTCTATTCGACAGTCTGCTAGTCTAGTAATGAATAATACACTAATCGTGATGGTCCCGCATGCAGTAGACACATTGTTAAATAGGACCAAGACACAGCACTTAACTAGTGCTAGACTGTCCAGCTATGAATTGACGCTGCTAGCGAGCCATGTGTATATAAAACGGTGCAGCACCTTAAATCTAGCCACGTTACTACCAATTGCAGAAGAATCAGGTACTTCAGAACAGCACGATTGTTTCCTTAGAACGGAGGAAGAGACGAAAGGGAGAGTTGATTTATTCGACACTCCTCTTGCTGAATGTGAGGGCACATTATGGGTAGATGGTTCATGCTTTAAGCTCCCAAATGGGAACGTGACTACAGCATATGCTGTCACAACTTTGCACACAGTCGTCGAAACTGCACGAATACCACATAGTTCAGCTCAAGCCGCAGAACTCGTTGCTCTTACGAGAGCATGTGTATTGTCTAGAGGAATGAGAGTGACTGTCTACACTGACAGTCAGTATGCGTTTGGAGTGGCTCACAGTTTTGGACGATTGTGGAGAGAACGTGGGTTCCTGACTTCGCATGGAACTAAGATTCAGCATGGTCAGTTGGTGAATGAGCTTCTTGAATCACTGACGTTGCCCCTGCAAATAGCGATTGTGAAATGTAGTGCTCACAAGAAGGTGATTGATGATGTTGGTCGTGGAAATGCCTTTGCTGATGAAACCGCTAAGGAAACTGCAAAGAATGTGATGAGCCGAATGTATGTTGCAAGCCCTGGAAAATGGACTGGTGAGGTGGGAATATGTGAGGACACGATAGAAAGTGTGAAGTCCATCCAAGCTGAGGCCACAGAGAAAGAGTTAAGCACGTGGAGAGAAAGTACAGGGAGAATGGATGCAAATGGTTGTTGGATTGAATTGACAGAGCACCAGAGATGGTTGTTACCCGATGCATATGTGCCTGCAGTGGTTACAATGGATCATGGAATGGCTCATATCGGCGCGAAAGGGATTTGCGAGTTGTTGGCCCCAGTGTGGAAGAATTCAGGGATTCCTAAGTGTGCAGAGAACGTTGTCAAGAATTGCATGGTATGTCTGAAACACAATCCTGGTAGGGGAACCCCAACTCCAGCTGGTCATTTTGCACCTCCTACGTATCCGTTCGAGGTTTTGCAGCTAGATTTCATACATATGGAGAGGTGCAACAACTTGAAATACGTGCTCGTGGTTGTTTGTGCCTTCTCAAGATGGGTAGAAGCCTATCCCCTAAAAGACAATACTGCCTTGTCCACAGCAAAAGCCCTTGTGAAAGAGTACTTCCCCAGGTTCGGAATGCCGAGAATGGTCTGGTCTGACAACGGAAGTGAATTTGTGGGTCGTGTGATGAAAAGAGTGTGTGAAGGGCTAGGTATTAGGCAGAAGTTCCACGCTGCAAATCACCCCCAATCAGCTGGATTAGTGGAATGTTACAATGGCACGCTTAAACTTAAATTGGCCAAGATCCAAGCGAGCACAGGTCTTAAATGGCCTGACGCTCTACCCTTAGCACTCCTATCCACTAGAATGACTGTGCATTCGCGAGTGAAACTCAGCCCCTATGAAATAATCTTTGGTCGGCCAGCCAACATATGGGGAGTGCCTATGCCCACGAAGTTTAGCGAGCTGCAACACCCTATTTTGCTTGATTACTTGTATGAATTGACGGCTAAATTGCGTGTTTTATATCAACAGGTCCACAACACCTTGCCTCCGGTCTCTGAGACTCCGGGTCACTCCATTGACCCTGGTTCATGGGTGCTTGTCCGCAACTTTCAAAGAACAAGAAACGACCAGCCCAGATGGACCGGGCCTCACCTCGTCCTTCTGTCTACAAGGTCTGCTGTTAAGGTGGAGGGGAAGGCCAACTGGGTCCACGGGATCCATTGTAAGAAGATACCCTTCCCTCTGCCACATGACCAATGGGTCCAGAAAGGTGGCACTGACTCAGAGCACACAACTGATGAACGTGTAAAAGAAGCTAACCCTGATTGAGAAAGTGAGAACATTTTTCGAGAAACTGTGCCACCACCAGAACAATTGAACTCTGTGGAGCCTGAACTGTTATTTCTGGACCAGACAGTACCCGGGAAAAGACGCTACAATTTGCGACCAAGAAAAACAGATTAATTAACAGTGATTCCTTTTTATGATCCGAGAGAAAACCTATGGACAAATAAAATGTGTCTTTTCCCCAAATCCTATTTTTGAAAGTGCAGATCTCCCATCTAGGTAACTTGCTTATTTTTGTTTTTTCGAACCGCCATCCGGGTTCCGCTGCTAGGGCCGCGGTTGATTAAAGACTTTTGGGTGCAGCTGACGACGTTAGGTCGGTAGTTCTGGTTGGTCCAAGGGAGTTGCCCTAGACTGACGGAAGCATCCTTTAGCAGAGGCAACCTACCACCGTGGGCAGCACCTTAGAGAGGATGGAGTTTCCTGATGTGAAGAGGCCTGCCAAACAAATGAACTTTAAACAGAGACTTTTTGACACAATGACGAAGAAAAGTTTTATAATTGTGTGTATTTTTATGCTATCCAGCATAATGGTCTTTTTGATAAGCTATGTTTTATTCTCTTTTCATGTGACATTTGCGCCCACTACATCACCCATACCTCCTCCTACTGTTTCCTCTCATTCTTTCCACCCTCTGCCTGACCACGAATCAAATAGGAGATTAGAGTTCATTAATAACTCCTTCGTTCAGTTATTACACCAACACCAACTTGTAATGAACACAACTAACTGTTGGGTGTGTGGTCTCATGCCTCACACCACGGATAGAGGTATCCCCTATTTTGTCCTGCCATTTAGTCACAATGGTTCAGTATCGGCATATAGGACAATGTTCATATATGCACGAGAAATCCAACCCCTACGTTCTGTAAAAGACAACCTCAAGACTAGCGCCCTAGTCAAAGGTATAGTTGACATGATCAAGGAAGTAACTTCTTATGAAGATACCCCGGATGATGAGATACTTGCATATGTAGGTTGGAACGTGACCGGATATGGCACTACATTAAGTGAAAAACAGCAAGCCAAAATATCATCCCCTATCTGGATCGTACCCCACCAAGGTCACCTGTGTCTGCAAGGTATTGGCACGAATCCCAGAGCTCAGCTAGGGAAGAGTATCTGTACAGAAACGTATGTTTTTGGATCTCAGACTTCCCCTGCGTTTCTAGCCGCTAAGGGTACTTATTTCATCTGCCATGATAGAGCCTATACATGGTTGCCCCCTGACTTCTCGGGCTCATGTTTTGTTTCATTCCTGTTACCTCCCACCTACACAGCAACGGCGGATTACCATCGGACAAGGGTAGTTAGAGGTGTTTTGAGTAAAGAAGACACTGCAGGTCAAGAATTTGGTGACTTTGCAATGGGTTTTCTGCCGTTCTGGGGAGCCATGGCTAATAGCAGGAACATAAGGCAATTGACAAGGGTAGTTGAATCCACCGTGACTGAAACTGCTGGTGCCCTTAGTAACCTAACTGCTGAGCTCCAGTCGGATTGACTTATGACCCTTCAGAACCGGGTCGCTTTGGATGTAATACTTGCGGACCGAGGTGGAGTATGCAAATTGATCCAATCTAGTTGTTGCATTTTCATCCCAGATAATGCTCCAACAGTGTACAGGGCCATCTCCAAATTACACAAGATTTCTGACTCTATCCATGTGGATAAAGGAGATTGGTCGCTAATGGGATGGTTCTGGGAACTGATATCTGCCTGGGGATGGAAAATTCTGATGGTCATTGGGATGGTCTTAGCCATTCTTTTCCTGTTCTGTCTATGCATACAGTGTGCTCCTGCAATATGTGGCCTCTGTGTTACATCATGTGTAAGGAAGCCTGTGTCAAGAGATGAACTAAGTACTAGAATGATGTTACAGCAACATCTCAATGACTTTAGGAATATCGATCTGGACTCAGACTAACATGAGGATAGATTAATTGCCTATGTAAGGGCAAAAGGAGGGTTTGAGGTTCTGAAAATCTGGATTCGTATAATAGTTCTGGACTCGAGAAATAAAACTTCATCGAAATATGACGAACTTGGTATCAAAAGACCGAGAATGGCGAGTACATCATGTACATGAATTTTCAGTGTGTTCGAGTGACGATTTCACCTCGAAATCGTCATTTACGTTCTGAACCCTTAGCTCCCATTTATATGTTGCCCTCTACATAGGCCTTAATCCAGTTGAATTTGATTCCACAAGGACACATACTCCTTAATCGACTTCTCCCTGACCTCAGTACAAGTTAGAACCATTGCCCCAGGCCGGACTCGTTAGGTCAGTTCCCTCCCAGTGGCCGAGCAAGATAGCATCTAGGCTCAACCGCCATAAAACCATTACAGCGCGCACACCTGCCATATCTCGCTCACATCTTTTCTCCACTCCTTTGCTTCGCTTACTTTACGATGGGGAGGTGACCATTTTTATTGGGGGGTCCAGCGATATCTGATGAAATGTTGGGCCTTGCCGGATGATTTGTTATGGGCAGCACGACGTGAAATATGTACATGTCATCATGACTCTGCTTTTCTTTTTGTAACCAGTAACCATAAATGACATACCACGAATTCGAAGAATGTTTGCCCAAGGCCGAATATCATGTATAAAGAGAGAAGCCTGACTTCGTGAAAGTGTGCAGTCTCCTGAGAATATACCCGTATCGTACTTCTAGGACCCTGTTACCTTGGTTGCAGCCAATAAACTAATCTTTGACTTCACCTAGAAGACTCCGAGTTTCTGTAGGTCTGCATCAGGAAGAACCCGAGGTCTCTGGGTGTTGATTCCCTGACACCGCTGGGTTACCGGTTCTGTACCGGTTCTTAAAAACCCAGTACCTCACCCTCATTCCTGCAGCACCCACACCGGAACAGTACATGAGCCTAACACACCCCTGCCATGCGAAACGTTGAGGCATACTCTCCTTGCTGCAGCACCCTCACTGGTCCATCCATGAGCCTAACACACTGCTGCTGTGCGAAACATGAAGGACTACCCTCCTTGCTGCAGTACCCTCACCGGCACAGTCCATGAGCCTAATACACCGCTGCCGTGCGAAACATGAAGGCATACCCCCCTTGCTGCAGCACCCTCACCAGCCCATCCATGAGCCTAACACACCGATGTCTTGCGAAACACAAAGGAATACCCTGCTTGCTGCAGCACCCTCACCGGCACAGTCCATGAACCTAACACACCGATGCCGTGTGAAACACAAAGTCATACCCTCCTAGCTGCAGCACCCTCACCGGCACAGTCCATGATCCTAAAACACTGATACCTTGAGCAACATGGAGATACCCTCCTTGCTACAGCACCCTCACCGGCACAGTCCAGGAGCCTAACACACCGCTGCCGTGCGAAACATGAATGCATACCCTCCTTGCTGTTTTACTAATAGTGTGTGTGTCACATCAAGGGTCTCTAAATTGGGCAGATGGTACTCTGCCAGGATGGTTGAGAGCGAGCCATCCACCCATCGCTAAATCGGCAGAAAAGTGTCTGGAAAGGAAGATCTTCCACATACTTGGTGAACCATTGACGGCGTAAGAGAAAAGGCAGATGAGGCATGGAAGGTGGAGATTTCTTTGTCATTGTGGGACTGACAGTGCCAGCCTTGGGCAACTAAGCAGAAAACCAAACAGCACAAGATTTCTAGCAATCTGCTGTGTACCTGTAGAGCAAAACCCTGGGTTAGCTTTAACCCGTTGTGTGCTGGTGACGAGCTGAGCTCGTCATGAGGCACGGTTGAGCTGCCCTCATGACGAGCTGAGCTCGTCACGGCCGTTGGAACGTTCACACGCGGGGATAATTTCTCTGCTGTGCTGAACGTTCCAAAATGGGTGTGGTTGTGACGAGCTCAGCTCGTCATGAGGGCAGCTCAACCGTGCCTCATGACGAGCCGATCTCCCCCCCCCGCACTGCGGGGGAAAACACCCCGCAGCGAAGGGGTCAAAGAGGAATGTACAGCCTCAAATCAGGAACTGGATCATTACCCCAAAGGTCTTGAGTGGAGTCACAAGAATGTGAGATTTCTTTATCTGGGTCATTGTCTATCTTAGTTTGGGCTCACCCTTCCATTTGTATGCATTGCTGTCTCTCAGGAGAGGTTTGTCTGGTCCCTAAGAACAAAATAAAGCTTTCCTCCCTGTAGCTGAAGAATTCTTATTTTCTTGACAGAGGGCTGGGAGAGGCTGCGCCTACCACAAAGTTGGGAATCTCTTCACTTGGAAAGATTGCCCGTGGGCTGAAGGAAACAGCCTCTTGCTCACCCCCTGGGATAGAGGGGACCATCCTCTGCTAGGGGAACCTGCGTGTCCCTAAAACGTCTTTCTTGTGGCCGGTTGGTGCAGAACATCTTCTGGACAGGGGAAGCTGCGGCTGGCACACTGAAACCCAATCAGCCAGAAGTCACAGGATGCTTCCCATGCCTGCATTTCTGAAACATCTCCTTCGAGTTTTGGAAGTACAGAAACTTCTGCCTCAAAGAGAGTTAGTTGATACTGTTGCAAAGCAACCCATGGAAAAGGTTGTCACTGGACATTTTGTTGCGGACAGGAAGTGCAGTTGTGGGGTCCTTCCTGGAACATGAAACTGTGGATCGGTGCTGCAGAAATTAGTCCTGAAGATTTAGTCACCCATATCAAGATACTTTGATGAAAACATGTAGTTGCGGGTTGCATTGGAGGTGGTGCTTCATTTCGGTGTCAAACATGATCACAGTTGCCCCTTAGCACATGTTTGTGAGAAAATAAAAACAACACTTTTCTTTTTTCCTTTTCCAAAGAAGATTTCTGCCACTACACATTCCAGTAAGATTGTGCTACAATGTTTGATCCCTATATTACATTTCTTTAAAAATTTTTTTTTTTGTTGTAGACAGTCTACTTTATTAGATGTGCTCTTGCATTTCTATCTTCAAAATCTATTCACACCATCTCACAAATGGACCAAATGGACCAATGAGGGGGGATGCGGGTGACCACTGTGATCCCCTAGCAGACAGTCAACCATGTTTCTGTTTCTGTGCAGTCAAGACGGAAAGGCATTGGCCCGAGAAGGATATTATTCAGGTTACTAATTGCTTAATTTAAGTGCCAAGGCCCTCCCCAGGAGGCCACTGCAGCTTGCACAAAACATTGCCCCTGCCTGTGGTAGTACCAGCACAAATACTAACCATCACACGCCTATAAGTGTAACAACTCAGACTATTCCAGGCCCCCAAAGCAAAAAAATGACTTGGGCGGCAGGTAATAGTCATTTTTAATACATATTTAATTCTTAAACAACTGCTATTCTGCTCATTTCAAAATTAGATCAACAGCGCCACCATGTAGCAGACTGTCATAAGTGCCGGTATTGACAATTTAGTGCCGGTGCCGAGCATCAGAAACCACCAGCTCAAATTAAGCACTGTGGGCCTCATTTACGAGGCTACTAGTGGCACTATTGCACCGCCAGAGCATCACTTTTTTTGCAGTCCCGTGGCGCAATGTGCCTTTGCGTGCCTTTTTATTGCCTTGTAGATATGGGCCCCTTTCATGCAGACCACTGCGTGAAAGGGGCATTCCATGGGTGTTGCTGTGGGTGTTCGCACACAACACCAATGGAATCTGGAGCAGATATATCGTAAACCTGGGAATGAGTCAGAGTCTAACACCACCACAGGAATGGCATTAGAGCAGCGTAATGAGGAGAAATATTCTTATTTCTCCTAATTATCTCCCCTTTCTATTCTGCAGCACACATAGAAAGAGTAAAACACTTCTCATGATTGCTTTTTGTGCAGGAAGGTGTCCCTTTTTGCACAAAAACAATCTTCTTTACATCATGGCGCAATGGTGCCTGCGTTGGTGCATGGCAGCCCATTGTGCACCAGCTCAGGGTAAAAGGACAGGAATGTGCAGTATCTCATGCATAAGGTGCATTCCTGCCCTTTTCTTTTCACGCAGGGCTGTGCAGCAAGATTCCTTGTAACACTGCCCTGTGCCAAAACCACGAAAACATAAATTAGGCCCTGAGTTTACTACTGGAATAGGAATGGAACATTTGCAGACGTAGGCCATGTTCTATTTCTTCAACTTTTTCATGTTGGCTGTAAGCCCAGGCACAATTGATGGCACATTTCAGCATTGGTCCCTTTAAGTGGGATATGTAGAGCCGATGCAACATAGAGCAGACTCAGAAGGGTACCAACTTGTTTGGCTTAATTGGTAATTTTGCCAACTTTTCTTATTTATACAGATTTTTCGGTATGAGTTCTGTTGGTAAATTAGTACACCATGTCTTACTTTACCAGTTTGCGCTACTTTCAAGTATGTGTAGTATTGTGGACTCTTCCGTTTACAATTGCTTTTCTTTCTTTCCCTTATTCTGCACTTCCTGCAATTGGTATGGTCAGAACTCTATTTGGGTAGTATCTTCTAACCTGCCTCTCACTCTTTAAGGCTGTCAACAACACATCTATGCTGCAGGTGTGAGGAGGACAGGGGATGTCTGAGCTACAGCAGGTACAAGGCACAAATGTTTTGTCAGAACTTTGTCTTACCTTCACTTCAATTAATTCTGCATTTAACTTGTTTAAATCAAATTGTCCTGGGTCAGTGCACATAGTAGGTTTCTATTTTTAGTGAAGGATACTTTCTTCATAACAATAATGTTCCTTTAGGTCTCACCTAAGACAGTGCATGTGCTGGCTGTTGCAAGATGTACTGTTAGCTTAGATTGAGATTGAAGTCTGTCCATTGCTTACCATTGGTCGCCATTATTGTTACTCACATTTGCTTGCGTCTTATTCACCAGCATCTGCGGGTGTCCTTCCTTTTCTGATGTTTGTCCCACCCCTTGAGAAAGGACCCATTAGTTGAGTCATTTCACTACTACTCCCATTTCAGGTGCTACCATTTTTATTTTAGTTTAAGCATTCTGAAAGAGTGAGTGTATTTTTCAGCTGTCTTCCTTGTGTATTTTAGGTTTCTGTTTCTCGCCCATGTGTTTCTCTCTTCGCCCTCTACTGCTGTTCTTGCTTCTTCCGCGCCCATTGTCGTCTAGGTTCCCAACACCCTCTGTTTTTTGTTTGCTTCCCCATCCTCATCCGCCCACCATTAGTCACCTTGTCGAGCTGCACTACATTATATGGAAAGGGCATTCCTGCCGTACTTAACATTGTACGATACATTACTGTCTTTTCAAAGCACTGGTGTACAATGTGCTGCCTAGTGCCAATGCAGACACTCTTGCACCGTAAGGGTGTCTGCACTGTAAGCAGGATTATTTTTGTACAGGAATGTTTTTGTGCACAAAAAAAACAATCCTGCACAAAAACAATCCTGAGGAATTTTAATGCAGCACACATAGAAAGAGGAAAAAATGAGGAGAAATAAACATATTTCTCCTTGTTATGCCTCACCTGGGGAGGAATAGAAGTTTTGGTACATTCCCAGGTCAACTACTCATGGTAAATCTGGAATGCACCAAAATCCATTGGTGGGTCCGTGGAAACACCCATGCAATGCCCATGGAACGCCTCCCTAGGGCAGAATAACGCAACACCACAATTTGGGCTGAGTTGCGTTACTCTGGGGACCTTGCGTGGCCTGATAAATTGCATCTCATGGGTTGCACCGCTTTTGCACCCTGTTGTGTGGTGCAAAAGCAGCGCACCCCAGGTAAATATGACCCATTAGAGTAGACAATCTCTTAAATGGAAATATCAATCAGTCCTCGTCCCTCACTCCTCATTTAGTACTACTCATTCCTCACTTGTCTCTCTTCATCCCACCATTCCTTAGCTCTCACATCTCATCTCTTATTCTTTATCGCTCCCACTTCAATCCTCACTTCTCAGTACTCACTGATCACCCCTCCTCAGTACTCACTCTTCATCCCTCCTCTCTTACACCTCACTGAGGCCACGTCCCCGCAATTTGTTCTTTTCCCCTCATTCCTTGCTTGTCACTCGTCATTCCTCGGTCCTTAACTCCCACATCCCATCTCTGACTTCTTATTACTCTCGCCTCAATATTCGCTCTTCAGTACTCACAGATCATAGCTCACTCTTTACCCTTTGTTCCTTATCCCTCACATCCCACATCTGACTTCTTATCACTCCCTCATCAATCCTCACTTCTTAGTACTTACTAATCATAATTCACTCTTCACCCCTCCTCTCTTACACCTCATCGAGTCCACATCCCCACACTTTGTTCTTTTTTCCTCATTCCTTGCTTGTCACCCTTCACCCCTTGTTCCTTATCCCTCACATCCCATCTCTGACTCTGTCGCTCCATCCTCAATCCCCACTTCTCAGTACTCACTGATCATAGCTCACTCTTCATTCCTTAGCCCTCATGTGCCATCTCTAACCATTTATCGCTGCCTCCTCAATCCTCACTTCCCAGGACTCACTGAACATAGCTCACTGTTCACCCCTCCTATCTTACACTTCACCCAGTCCACATCCCCACACTTCGTTCTTCTCTCCTCATTCCTCGCTTGTCACTCTTCATTCCTTGTTGAATGAATGAATGAATTAATTAATGAAAGACAGGATTTGTAAAGCACCGGAATTGCCAGAAAAGGGGTATCTTTGCGCTAAAGGAACAGAAATGCCTGGCTAGTGGGATCATTTACTGAAGAGTTCTGTTTTCAGGAGTTTCACGAAGTGAAGGAGATCTGAGAACTTACGTAGATGTACAGGTAGAGAGTTACAATGCTGTGGGGCTAGGCAAGAAAAGGCTTTGCCCCCAGAATGGAGTTTCAGGTACCGGGGGATAACAAGAAGAGCTTTCTCTACTTAATGAAGAGATATGCCAGGTTGATAGCCAATACGTTTTCGGCAAGGTAGCTTGGTCCTCTGCCATTAAGTGCTTTATGGACAAAACAGCAGATTTTGAACTTTATTCTTTGGCGGATGGGTGGCCAATGAAGACGCTCCAGCAAAGGGAGGGAGGACGTTCCAAGGGGCATATGAAGAGCCAGACGAGCTGCCGTGTTCTGAACTACTTGCAGTCTATTCAGCAAGGCTTAATTTGCTACCACTAGAAGAGCATTACAATAATCGAGGCGACTAATTACCAAAGCTTGAATCAGGGTCCCATGTGGTGATAGAGGGAGGCGATGGAACACTCTCCGTAAAAGACTCAGCATATAAAAACAAGAGCCTGAGATGGCTGCTACTTGATCTCTCATAGTTAGAGAGTGATCCAAATAGAAGCCCTCGTTTTTTGCCATCATTTTAGGGGTAGGGCCTAAGCCCAACTCTAGGGGCCACCAATCTGAGGACCACAAAGTTTGAGAGTTGCCGAATAATAAGATTCTGTTTTATCATCATTAAGCTGGAGGAAGTTTTCTGTCTTCCAGCCAGAAATTGCTTGCATATTATCAGCAAAGAGAGTTTTAGTCGAGGCCGAATTATTATCAATTGAAAAAAGAAGTTGGGATTCATCAGCATAAGAAAAGGGAGTGAACCCATGGGCTCTAATGATTTTTGCTGGAGGGGCAACATACACATTGAACAGGTTGGGGCTAAAACAAGCACCCTGTGGTACCCCCTTCAGGAGAGGCCTGATGCGAGAGCAGAAAGGACCCAAGTTAACTATTTGGGTATGCTGGTCTAAGAAAATTGAAAGCCATTGTAGAGCAAGTCCCTGAATTCCAATCTCATTCAGTCTTTTAGCCCTCACATCCCATCTCTGGCTCCTTATCACTCCCTCCTCAATCCTCACTTCTAAGTGATCACAGATCATAGCTCACTCTTCACCCCTCGTTCCTTAGCCCTCACGCCCTATCTCTTACTCCTTATTATCACTCCCTCCTCAATCCTCACGTCCCGCAGCGCCGGTAGAGGCATACTGTGAGGGAAGCTGTTCCCGCTCCAGGAGGAGCCCCGCACCACTCGCCTGATTGACGCACGGGACTCCATTGCCCAGGAGCCCGTGCAGGACCAGCACAGCGTAGAGGCACGCCCACCCGCCCACCGGTGCACAAAACACCTCGCCGGACCCGCTGGCGCGGGTCCCGCAGCGCCGGTAGAGGCATACTGTGAGGGAAGCTGTTCCCGCTCCAGGAGGAGCCCCGCACCACTCGCCTGATTGACGCACGGGACTCCATTGCCCAGGAGCCCGTGCAGGACCAGCACAGCGTAGAGGCACGCCCACCGGTGCACAAAACACCTCGCCGGACCCGCTTGCGCGGGTCCCGCAGCGCCGGTAGAGGCATACTGTGAGGGAAGCTGTTCCCGCTCCAGGAGGAGCCCCGCACCACTCGCCTGATTGACGCACGGGACTCCATTGCCCAGGAGCCCGTGCAGGACCAGCACAGCGTAGAGGCACGCCCACCCGCCCACCGGTGCACAAAACACCTCGCCGGACCCGCTGGCGCGGGTCCCGCAGCGCCGGTAGAGGCATACTGTGAGGGAAGCTGTTCCCGCTCCAGGAGGAGCCCCGCACCACTCGCCTGATTGACGCACGGGACTCCATTGCCCAGGAGCCCGTGCAGGACCAGCACAGCGTAGAGGCACGCCCACCGGTGCACAAAACACCTCGCCGGACCCGCTTGCGCGGGTCCCGCAGCGCCGGTAGAGGCATACTGTGAGGGAAGCTGTTCCCGCTCCAGGAGGAGCCCCGCACCACTCGCCTGATTGACGCACGGGACTCCATTGCCCAGGAGCCCGTGCAGGACCAGCACAGCGTAGAGGCACGCCCACCCGCCCACCGGTGCACAAAACACCTCGCCGGACATGCTGGCGCGGGTCCCGCAGCGCCAGTAGAGGCATACTGTGAGGGAAGCTGTTCCCGCTCCAGGAGGAGCCCCGCACCACTCGCCTGATTGACGCATGGGACTCCATTGCCCAGGAGCCCGTGCAGGACCAGCACAGCGTAGAGGCACGCCCACCCGCCCACCCGCCCACTGGTGCACAAAACATCATCAGGCTGACGCAGCGCGGAACGCAGCGCGGGACCAACGCCGGACGAAGCCCGGACAAAGGGCGGGCCCTCTAAGGCCCTCAGAGGCCAGAAGAGGCCGGGACGGGCTACTCCACCTGACCCTACCATTGGATGAGGTATTGAGACGCACTTTACGTTTTTGACTTGCTCTGTACTGCTTATTGTCGTTTTTGCGGTGGATCGTATACTAAACATGTCCGTTTGGGAGGAGCTCAACGCCTTGTGTGGCACCAAGTATGTCCCGGATGCATCACCCCCCCCAAGTATTACAGTCGTGGGCAATAATTTTGACAATGCAAACGGTACTCCGCGGGACCTACCTCTATCTTTAAACAAAGACAAAAATGAGCCCATTGCTCTTTCTCGGGGTTTCAATATTAAAAGGAAGCATGATGGGGCAAATGTCAATGAGAACCCACCAAAAACTCAAAAGTTATGCACCGGCCCCACATCATCCCCCTCTAATCCAACCACACCTATGGCGGATATGGATGTGGACATAACAGATGACCCTGTACCGACCACCCAACTGACTTTGCTGGCTCAGCTCGAGCAATTGTTCCTATCTGTTATATCACCTTTGGTTACAAAACTTAATGACTTGGGGGACAGGCTGACTAGCATGGAGATACAAATTAAAAGGAATATCTCACCAACCAATAAGTTGGTAACACCCGCTTATCCTAATCCTCCCACCACCCCTGTTAAGTTCAAGTCAACTACTCGTAAGAATGTCCAAACCAACATACTTCCTCCTAACTCACCTACCGCAACAGGTCCCAAAGTGGCATTGAAACCATTGTCAATCAATTATTCAGTGGCCAGAGCCGATCCAGTAAGAATGCCACATATTAACTTACCTCCCGAAGCTGCCCCATACGTGACTGTCCTCTCTGGGGTTCCCTCACTTAGCCAGGGAAAACACGAAACATACCAGGACCTGCTAAATAAGGCTATTTTTTGGTTACAGAACAAAAGACATTTGCCACCTGATCTAGACGGTGGAATCCTGTGCGTCAAGAGGGTGGGGTGGATAGGTACGTTCCCCAAAAACACCTCTGGGGACCTGGTGTTAATTAAATTTAAGAATAAGAACACCACCCCATACTTACGATCCTGCCTGCCCAACGAAGGAGATGGCCCCATTTTCATCTGTGACTTGCATGACTTTTACCCAAGTATCCCACACATTCCGTTACCCAGATCAATGGCAAAGAAATATTACCCCTGGGGAAGGGAACCCTGTGCCTCTAGCGCCACTAACCATCTAGTCTCTAACAGATTTGAACCATGGCTTAAAAATTGTATTTTCTGATAACCAAATTTTAAGAGGCCACTCATGTGTACCAGCTCAATTGACACGGTTGTAAGCAATTAACAAGTGAAGTGCCGATATAGTTTTGCCCGACGTTCTTCCCCTAAACATTAGCTATTTTGTGGCACTGTATGCATGACCCTTCTTGTTTCTTTTAGAGCTGGTATGAAATGTTTTATATTGATTAGCTGATCCGTCATATCCGCTTAATCCTGTTTTAATAGTTGATATTAACTTTGTAATGAAATGTTAAGGTATTTATCTTTGTATTTTTGCTGCTTTCATGATTTTTAAAAAATCGAATAAAGCTAATCTGACACTCCCTCCTCAATCCTCACTTCTCAGTACTCACAGATCGTAGCTCACTCTCACTGAACATAGCTCACTCTTCACCCCTCCTCTCTTACACCTCACCCAGTCCACATCCCACACTTTGTTCTTCACTCCTCTTCGTTACTCAGCCCATCTCATCACTTAGTCTGTACCCCCTATCACTTGCTCTGTACCCCTAATCTTGTGCTGTGTTCTTCACCACCAAATGGAGGATTTACCTATTTGTCACTCATTGCATCACACAGCACATGTTTACATACTAATTAGTTTACAACAAGGGGTGGTGATGGACAGAGTCTCTGAATTAAGCAGAGTACTCTCACCCAGTCAAGAGATCAGGGCTAGATCCAACACCGTTTTTTAGCTCATTGCACCATCCCAGTTTCAGAACCTGGCTGTATGCAAATTAGTCTGTCCCTGGCCCAGTGCATCATGGGAACAGGGCAGACCAGACTACAAAAGCCAATTCTTACACTGGGAAGGAAACAAGCTTCCGGTTTTTTTTCCGGTTTCTGCCATTTCAGGCGTCTTCGGCCCGGCTTGCTTGAATCCTGATGGTGCAATGAGCAAGGGACTCACATCTGAGTATACCGTTCCACGCTTAGGGTGGACAAAATAATTTACAACAAGGGGTGGTGATGGACAGAGTCTCTGAATTAAGCAGAGTACTCTCACCCAGTCAAGAGATCAGGGCTAGATCCAACACCGTTTTTTAGCTCATTGCACCATCCCAGTTTCAGAACCTGGCTGTATGCAAATTAGTCTGTCCCTGGCCCAGTGCATCATGGGAACAGGGCAGACCAGACTACAAAAGCCAATTCTTACACTGGGAAGGAAACAAGCTTCCGGGATTTTGTTTTTTTCCGTTTTCTGCCATTTCAGGCGTCTTCGGCCCGGCTTGCTTGAATCCTGATGGTGCAATGAGCAAGGGACTCACATCTGAGTATACCGTTCCACGCTTAGGGTGGACAAAATAATTTACAACAAGGGGTGGTGATGGACAGAGTCTCTGAATTAAGCAGAGTACTCTCACCCAGTCAAGAGATCAGGGCTAGATCCAACACCGTTTTTTAGCTCATTGCACCATCCCAGTTTCAGAACCTGGCTGTATGCAATTAGTCTGTCCCTGGCCCAGTGCATCATGGGAACAGGGCAGACCAGACTACAAAAGCCAATTCTTACACTGGGAAGGAAACAAGCCGGGCCGAAGACGGCTGTAATGCCAGAAACCGGTCCCCGGAAGCTTGTTTCCTTTCCAGTGAAGAATTGGCTTGGTAGTTTGGTCTGCCCTGTTCCCATGATGCACTGGGCCAGGGACAGACTGATTTGCATATAGCCAGGTTCTGAACTGGGATGGTGCAGTGAGCTAAAAAACGGTGATGGATCAAGCCCTGATCTGTTGACTGGGTAGGAGTGTTCTGATTAACTCAGATACTCTGTCCATCACCACCCCCTTTTTGTAATTACATACTAATTAGGGCACAGTCCCTCACTGCGCCCTTAGGGATTAACAATAGTGGCTGTGTGCATATTGATTTAACCCTATCCGTGCTGATGACGGAACGGCTCCGTCATCAGCCGCGGTGGCGCTGTGCTGATGACGGAGTGGTTCCGTCATGGCCCGCCCGACGCGCCTGAGCGGCGCTGATTTCGAGCCTGTGCTGCGGGTTCTATTAAGCGGGCGCGGCCATGACGGAACCGCTCCGTCATGAGCACAGCTCAACCGCGGCTGGTGACGGAGCGGTTCCGTCACCAGCATGCGCCCGCCGCGCGCCCCCCCGCCCCCTTAGCGCTGCGGCGGAATAGCCGCCACAGCGATGTGGTTAACAATATAATGGAGTGGTGTGGCTCACTGGTTAGAGGCGGCAAACCCGGGAGCAGAAGCCGGCTGGGACCAGGGTTCGATTCCCCACGCGGCAGGGTCTCGGACCAGGGTCAGCGGACTCAATAATTCTCGCCTCGGTGCCCACTCTAACCAGGGGTCCCACTCGGCAACTCTGGGCATCAGCTTGCCTAATCTCCACAACGGCCCCCCTCAATGCTGGGGATGCCTGGCTCCACCTTGGGGATTCCCAGCAGGGACCATCCCACAGGGAAAGCCAGGACGGGTTCCCCAGTGGTATACAGCGCCGAGATGCCCCCCGGTGATTCGTGCGCTTTACAAAAAAAAAAATACATGCAATACAATTGTTTCCCAAAGAAACAATTGTGGCACAGGCCCAGCCACACTATTGCACATGTTCTATGATTGTGAAAAGCTGCTGTTATTTAAGAAAATGATCTGGGATTTCTGGGAGGAGGTCTTTGGGCGGGAACTGCCACACTCCCCCACTATCTATATGTTGGGCTATGATACTATGCTAGAACTAAGCTCTGATGAGGAGGCTATTCTCTTTATCGGAACAGCAGTATACAGAATCATACTCGCTGCACAATGGAAAGACCCCGATCCGCCCAACTTCCAAATGTGGTTAACCCGCTTTTTGGGTGTATACAATCATGAGAAGGCAATCTATGCCACTAGGGGCTGGAAAGCTAAACGGCGGGGCAATAAGATTTGGGCTCCCATTACAGCTTGGAGCACGGCGCTAAGGCCAATTTAAGAGCTCTAAAAGTTTTTGTTTTATTGGTTTGATTTTTCCTCTTTCAAGTTATAGCCATATACATCTATTATACTTTGTGCTTTCTTTTCTTACCGTATAGTATTATCAGTTTTTTGTATGTTGCATTTCTGTATTAACTGGAGTTGTTTAATAAAAAAAAATAAAAAAATAAACAATTGTGCAAATTGTACAAAACGAGATCAAGACAATTACCACCATGCGATGAAATAATGACTGTGCTTCTTCACAAGTTCCCAAAAGGTGGTTGCCATGCCACCCTGCTTAGTAACAGGTCCCTATGCAAACCCAGGGAGGGGCCACTGGTGGAATTACCCATCGACCCATCTGCAGGTTACTTTGGGCTTTCATGACAACACTGGCCTATTTTCCTCACATCTCAGGTGATGGGTGAAAAGGACCAATCATAAACTACTAAAAGGTATGATATCCCTGTCCATTGTAGTAAGAGACAAACTAAGGACGTCCCAGTATCTCTGGGAACCTGGTCACTGCAGCAATGCTCTGAGAAGACAGGGATGGCTGTAAAGCTCTGTGCCTGACCTATGGGTTCTTTACATCATTTTACCACTCCAATTTTAGTGCTTTACCTGGTTTTGCCTTTTTTGTCGTTCTTCTAGTAAGTAACTCATGTTTTAACGGCTTACTTAACTTTCCATAGGGCTGACCATTTTCTAATGTCTTTGACAAAGTCCTGATGATGACCAGAAAACCTAACAGTATTAGGGTCATATGTTGGTTGGTCTACATTTTCAACTCTCCCTGTACCACCCGTTCAGGTGAGGTGTAGCCTTGTGACACTTTCATACCTCCATTGCTTAGTTTGTAAAACAATAGGGCCTCATTTAGGAAATGTGACGCATTGCTGGTCAAAAATAGCGATGTAACACTTTTCATAGCACCATTCTTGCAACACCATGGATGCGCCCTATGTACACTACGGAGCTCCAGGGTGCAAGGACTTAATAGATATGTTGGACAGGCCACATGAAGGGCTCGCTCCCTCCCCGCAGGACAGGGCCCGGGCCACCGTCAGCACCATTGCCCGGCCCAGCCGCCATCTTGGACACGGCACCACGCGGCCGCGCGGCCTCAGCCCGACCCCAACCCTGGGCCTGGCCAGGCCCCGACATCCCGGCACCACCCTCCACCCAGGAGGTGAACGGCCCACTTGGCAGGTCAATGGGAGTACGAAGTGTCGATGGCTCTCCCCCGCCAGGTGCTGAGCACCCCCAGCCTCCTCGGGCGCTGGCTCCACCCCCCTGCTGGGTGTCTGGACTCCCTCATCCCAGACCTCCCGACCTCCAAGAGCGAGGGTCCGGACATCAAAGGGCGCCAGACCTATAACTGAGGCAGCCCCAGGACAGGAAGGCAGTTGTATCCTGGAGTCGAGAGACACCGCGACAAACTCATCCTTGACGGACTGTTGGCGCTGCCACAGCCCTGCCTTGTGAACTATTGTCCTGCCTGCTGGCGCTGCCGCGGCCCTCTGCAACCTTCATCCTCGTGGGACCTGCTGGCGCTGCCGCGGCCCTCTGCAACCTTCATCCTCGTGGGACCTGCTGGCGCTGCCGCGGCCCTCTGCAACCTGCATTCTCGTGGGACCTGCTGGCACTGCCGCGGCCCGTTGTAACCTTCATCCTCGTGGGACCTGCTGGCGCTGCCGCGGCCCGTTGCAACCTGCATTCTCGTGGGACCTGCTGGCGCTGCCGCGGCCCGTTGTAACCTTCATCCTCGTGGGACCTGCTGGCGCTGCCGCGGCCCGTTGCAACCTGCATTCTCGTGGGACCTGCTGGCGCTGCCGCGGCCCGTTGTAACCTTCATCCTCGTTGGGACCTGCTGGCGCTGCCGCGGCCCGTGCCACCTACGACCTCTTCGGGACCTGCCGGCGCTGCCGCGGTCTGACCCCTCCGAACACCGAGCTCGAGGATTGTGAGCTATCACCGTTACACACCCGTACCCGTGGGTACCAAGACTGTCCCGCTACCCCCTTCCCTTACTAGAGACTAGAATTGAGAGGATCATCGTGTCCTGATCGCCCTGTATCGTACCACTCTACTACCCGAAGTGCCTATAAAAGGTGTTACCATAAGCTTTGTGTGGTGTCCATCTGTGGGGGGGAAGTTACCTGTCTGTGCGATCACTGTGCTCGGCCGACCCTCCAGGTCCCCGTCTAACATTGGTGGCAGCGGCGGGATCCGAACCAACGCGTACCGTACAGACAGTAACTCACCCTACGACTAAAACCACAATGACGACCAAAGAGAGCGGATCGGCGGAGAAGTTCCAGATGGAAAAGCTGGAAGAATACAACCACCGAGAGCTCAAACAATTTTGCATGGACTTAGGCATTGCTACCACCGGGCTAAGCACAAAAGAAGACTTCAAAAACGCCCTAGAGGCCTGGACAGAGACAAATACCGCAACCCCCCGGGACCCCGCAGCCCCGGAAGTCAACACCACCCGGACGGAGGAACGGAGACCAGGCCCCTCCCATGAAGAGATCCAGGAGCGGGAAAAAAATAGATTACACGAGTTAGACTTGGCACGACTCAGATTAGACGGAGAATTGAAACTGGCGGAACAAAAAATAAACTTAGAACACTTACGGCTCAGAGAAGAGCGAGAGGAAAAACAGAGACAGAGAGACCTCGAAGAAAAAAGACTGGCATACGAGCACGAGTGCAAACTAGCGGAGATAGAAATACGCAAACTGAACAAAAACCTAGGGGTGCCCGAGCAACCGCACTCCCCGGGTCCTACCGAGCAGAAGGTCCACATCCCCAAGGATGTGGTCCGGGAATATCACCGGAACGACGACATACAGCAGTGGTTCAAAGCCTATGAGATTGCCATGACCGCCCACCGGGTCGCTCGAAGTGACTGGGGAGCCGGTCTATGGGGGAGATTCGTCAACGAGGGTCGTGATGCCCTGCTGCAGCTTCCGGACCATCAAATGACGTCCTATGACCATATGAAGGCCGCCCTCCTCAGTCGATATGGACTTACACCCGAAATGTACCGCCAGACGTTCCGCAACTGCACCCGGATCCCAGGTACGACATGGTTGGAATACGTGAACTATTTCAGCCGAGCCTTCGAGGGGTGGATCAAGGGTAACAACGTAACCACTTACGAACAACTCTTCAATCTCATTGTATGGGAGCACCTCTCCAACAACTGCTTTGTCGAGCTCAGGCAGCACCTCCTCGACAGTAAATTGACTGAACCCCGGCAGCTCGCCACCGAGGCTGACCGGTGGGAGAGCACCCGAGTGGCCCGGAGTGGGCCGAATGTGCAGAACAGAACCAACCAAGGTCACCATCGTCCCCGAGGAGGAGGAGGAGGCCCGGGCCGGGGCAGAGACGCCGCCCCGGCCGCACCCACTAACGCCACCCCGGCCCCAGCAGGCCGGGGAAACCCCCCGATGCGCCCGGGGTTCCGAGCTAACGTGACGTGTCATCGATGCCAGCGAGTCGGCCACTATGCCAGTGACCCGACCTGCCCGAAGAACCAGGTCCCCGGGCCCCGCCAGATGGCGGCCGCCGCCCTGGGAGAAGAACAAATCTCCGAGGACACGGAGACCTATGAGTCGGAGCAGTTCGAGTGGGAACCCGCCGCCATGACCCTGGCATGCCTGGGAGGAAGAGACATGGTCCCGCGGACTCCCCTGCCCGCCAACACTCGGAAGTACAGCCAATGGGTGAGCATCAATGGGCGCAAGGCCGAGGCCCTGCGTGACACCGGGGCCAGTGTGACGGCCGTCCGCTGTCACCTGGTGACCCCAGAACAAATCCTACCAAACGTACTTTGCCCCGTCCGATCGGCAGACAACTCGGAGAGCCTGTGTCGGATGGCCTGCGTCCCCTTCGAATGGGGAGGAGTGTCCGGCATGCTGAAAGTAACTGTCCGTGACGATGCCCCCGTAGACTGCCTCCTGGGGAACGATCTCGAGAGCTCCCCGTGGGCCGCTGTGGAAAGAAGAGAGCATCTGGGGATGTTGGGTCTCCCGGACTGGGCATGCGTAACCACCCGGTCCATGGCCACCCGCACCATCCCTAGACCAGAAGAACCAGAATGGGCAGCACCTCCGCCCTCGATCACTCCAGAAGAAGACTTCCTCCAGACCGACCACCCGGACCCCACCCCAGAGGGGTCCACACAGCCCCCCGAGCTTCCCGACCTGGCTCAGTGGCGTCAAGAAGGGGGGCCCACCCAGGAACAATTCCGGCAGGAGCAAAAGACCTGCCCCTCCCTCGAGGGATTGCGACAGCAAGCGCTCGCCCAGAGCCAAGGAGACACCACCGGGGCCCACTGGGTTTATTGGGACAATGATCTCTTGTACAGCGAACAGAAAATCGCAGAACTGGGGGCCGGG
Organism: Lissotriton helveticus; assembly: GCF_964261635.1. NCBI lineage: Eukaryota > Metazoa > Chordata > Amphibia > Caudata > Salamandridae > Lissotriton > Lissotriton helveticus. Next base: position 67,907,458 of record NC_136064.1, read on the forward strand.
CGAGTGCTGGTGGTGCCCCTCCACTTCAGAGACTTCCTGTTGAACCTAGCCCACGATGTCCCCCTGGCCGGGCACCTGGGCCAAGACAAGACCTACCACCGCCTGGTGACTCACTTTTTTTGGCCCAAAATGAGGAACGACGTATCCAACCATTGCCGGTCCTGCCCGACCTGCCAGGCCAGTGGGAAGAGCGGCCGCAAACTCAAGGCACCCCTACAACCATTCCCCGTGGTGACCACCCCGTTCGAAAGGGTGGGAATAGACATTGTGGGGCCCCTGGACCCCCGAACAGCACAGGGACATCGCTTCATCCTGGTCCTGGTGGATCACGCTACCCGCTATCCTGAGGCGGTCCCCCTTCGTACGATAACAGCCCCAGTAGTGGGTCGAGCCTTGATGGGGATCTTCTCTCGAGTGGGCTTCCCCCGAGAAGTCGTCAGCGACAGGGGTACGAACTTTATCTCAAAATACATGAAGTCCCTCTGGCAACAGTGTGGGGTCACCTACCGATTCACGACCCCCTATCACCCTCAAGGGAACGGACTGGTTGAGCGGTTCAACCGCACGCTCAAAGGGATGATTGGGGGGTTGGAAGAGCCCCTCCGTCGCCAGTGGGATGTGCTACTACCGTGCCTTCTCTTTGCCTACCGAGAAGTCCCCCAGAAGTCCCTCGGCTTCAGCCCTTTCGAACTCTTGTATGGACACCTGGTGCGAGGCCCGCTCAGCCTAGTCAAAGATGGCTGGGAAATGCCCCCTCTAAAGAACCCTCCAGATGTTTTCAAGTACCTCCTAACCCTCCGCAACCAGACCAGAAGGTTCAGAGAGATGGCAAAAGCAAACCTGGAGGCCAGTCAGGAGGACATGAAAAGGTGGTACGATAGAAATGCATCCTCCATCGAATTTGAACCCGGTCAACAAGTGTGGGTAATGTGTTAGACGGGGACCCTGAGGGTCGGCCGGATACCGAGGGAGAGATCCCCGGGGGGGGGACCGTCTCCGGCGATCGTACAGACAAGTTACCTCCCTCCCCACAAACAGGCACCACACCAAGTCGAGTTCAAGGCTTTATATAAGGTTCTTAAGGCAAGGATATCAGCGATACAGGATATCTTGGACCCGGGGGTCCTCTCACTTCTAGTCTCTGTAGGGAAAGGGGGTAGCGGGACAGTCTTGGTACCGGATCGGTACAGGTAGGGGTAAAAAGGCGAGCTCACAATCCTCGAGCTGGAGTGTCTGTGGATCGGGCCACGGCAGCGCCAGCAGGCCAAGGTGATAGTCTCATAAAGCAGAGGGCCGCGGCAGCGCCAACCGGCCAAGACGATGGTTTCACGAGGCAGAGGGCCGCGGCAGCGCCAGCAGGCCAAGACGATGGTTTCACGAGGCAGAGGGCCGCGGCAGCGCCAGCAGGCCAAGACGATGGTTTCACGAGGCAGAGGGCCGCGGCAGCGCCAGCAGGCCAAGACGATGGTTTCACGAGGCAGAGGGCCGCGGCAGCGCCAGCAGGCCAAGTCGATGGTTTCACGGGGCAGAGGGCCGCGGCAGCGCCAGCAGGCCAAGTCGATGGTTTCACGGGGCAGAGGGCCGCGGCAGCGCCAGCAGGCCAAGTCACGGATGAGTTCTTCTCGGGTCTCTCGACTCCAGGATACAACTCCTTCCTGGTCTGGTCCTGCCCCAGTTATAGGTCTGGTCCCCTTTGATGTCCGGACCCTCGCGCCTGGGGGCCGGGAGGTCCGGGATGAGGGAGTCCAGACACCCAGCAGGGGGGTGGAGCCAGCGCCCAGGCGGCCTGGGGTGATCGACACCTGGCGGAGGAGAGCCGTTGACGATTCCTTCTCCCATTGACTCGCCAAGTGGTCACTCTGCCTCCTGGGAGGATGGTGGGGCCTCGATGTCGGGGCCGGCCGGGCCCGGGGTTAGGGTCGAGTTGAGGCCACGCGGCCTCGTGCTGCAGTGCCCCAAGATGGCGGCCGGGTCGATGTCGTGGGGTAGATGGTGACCCGGGCCAGCTGGGTCCGGAGCTGGTGTCTTGTAGTGGAGGGATTGCAGGGTACTTCGGGTGGTCGTTGGTGGACTCTGGCTGGGGATGCAGGGAGAGCCAGGGTCCTGGTCCCATTGCGGGGAGGGGGGACAGCTCGAACATGCGGCCTGTCCAACATGCGTCCCCCCCAGCTGAAGGCGGGGAGAGTCAGCCATCTTCCTGGGGACTCTCCTCGCTGAGGCGGAAAAAGCGTGACAGGCCGTCGGCGTTGGCGTGGTCCTGGCCTGGACGATGTTCCACCGTGAAGTCCATCCCCTGCAGGGAGATGGACCAGCGCAACAGCTTCGGGTTCTCCCCCCGCATTTGCATCAGCCATTGCAGGGGTCGGTGGTCTGTTTGCACCCGGAAGTGGGTGCCGAAGAGGTATGGCCGGAGCTTCTTGAGTGCCCAGACTACGGCGAAGGCCTCCCTCTCAATGGTGCTCCAGCGCTGTTCTCGGGGCAAGAGGCGTCTGCTGATGAAGACCACCGGATGGTCGACCCCTTCGGCGTTGAGTTGGGAGAGGACGGCCCCCACACCATGATCGGAGGCGTCCGTCTGCACAATGAATTCCCGGCTGTAGTCGGGAGCCTGGAGCACGGGGGCCGTGCACATGGCGGTCTTTAGCTTCTCGAAGGCTGATTGGCAGTCCGGGGTCCAGTTGACGGTTTTGGGGCTCTTTTTGGAGGTGAGCTCTGTGAGGGGCCCCACGATGCTGCCATAGTCCTTCACGAACCGCCGGTAGTATCCGGTGAGCCCCAGGAAGGCCCGGACCTCCGTTTGGCTCGTAGGGGGTTGCCAGGCCTGGATGGCAGCAATCTTGAGTTGGAGAGGGGCCACCAGCCCGCTTCCCACTTGGTGTCCCAGGTAGGTCACGGACCCTTGGCCAACTTGGCACTTGCTGGCCTTGATGGTGAGCCCGGCTTGCTGGAGGGCGTGTAGAACCTCCCGCAGGTGGCGGAGGTGGTCGGTCCACTGGTGGCTGTACACAGCAATGTCGTCCAGGTAGGCGGCGCTGAAGTCTTCCAGGCCCGCCAGTACCTGGTTTACCAGCCGTTGGAACGTTGCCGGGGCGTTTTTCATGCCGAAGGGCATGACTTTAAAGTGGTAGTGCCCGTCTGGGGTAGAGAAGGCGGATCGTTCTTGGGCCCTAGGGGTGAGGCCGATCTGCCAGTAGCCCGCTGTTAGGTCGAAGATGCTCAGGTAGCGGGCGGCCCCCATCCGGTCAATTAGCTCGTCTGCCCGGGGGATGGGATGAGCGTCGGTCCGGGTAACTGCATTCAGCCCTCGATAGTCCACGCAGAACCGGAGCTCAGGGGCAACGCCCGGGGCAGCTGCCTTGGGAACCAGGACGACTGGGCTCGCCCAGGGACTGTCTGAGGGTTCGATCACTCCTAGGGTCAGCATCTTGGACACCTCGGTCTGGATGCAGGCTCGTACCCGGTCTGGTACGCGGTATGCTCGGTGTCGAATAGGAGGGCTGTCCCCGGTGTCCACATCGTGGAGGCACCAGGGGGTGACTCCGGGGGTGAGGGAGAACAGGGAGGCGAACTGCCTCAGGAGCGTTTGGCAGTCTTGGCGTTGCTCCGGGGACAGGGCCTCGGAGAGCTGGACCCCTTCCACTGAGCCATCCTGCTCGAGGGCCCTCAGTAAGTCCGGAAGGGGTTCGGAGTCTTCTTCTGTCCCAGTATCGGTAGCCATTAGGAGGCTGAGTTCGGATCGCACAAAATGGGGTTTGAGCCTGTTGGCATGGAGGACCCGTAGGGGGTTCCGGGCAGTCTCCATGTCGATTAAATAGGTGACGGGCCCCTTGCGTTCGATTACCTTGAAGGGCCCGGACCATCTGTCTTGGAGGGCACAGGGCTCAACCGGGGACATCACCCAGACCTGTTGTCCAGGTTCGAACTCAATGGAGGACGTGTGCTGATCGTACCACCTCTTCATGTCCTCCTGACTGGCCTCGAGGTTGGCTTTGGCGGTGTCTCGGAACCGCCGGGTCTGGTTGCGGAGAGCCAGGAGATACCGGTAGATGTCCGGGGGAGTTTTCTGGGGAGGCTGCTCCCAACCTTCCTTGACTAGGCTGAGGGGGCCCCGGACGGGGTGTCCGTACAGTAGTTCAAAGGGGCTGAAGCCGAGGGACTTCTGCGGGACCTCCCGATAGGCAAACAGGAGGCATGGCAGCAGTACGTCCCACTGGCGTCGAAGGGGTTCTTCTAGACCCATAATCATCCCCTTGAGGGTGCGGTTGAATCTCTCGACCAGTCCGTTTCCTTGCGGGTGATAGGGGGTCGTGAATTTGTAGGTGACCCCGCATTGCTGCCAGAGGGACTTCATATATCTGGAGATAAAGTTCGTGCCCCTGTCACTGACGACCTCCCGGGGGAACCCCACCCGGGAGAAGATCCCCATCAGGGCCCGGCCCACCACTGGGGCCGTCACAGTCCGAAGAGGGATGGCCTCGGGATAGCGGGTGGCGTGGTCTACAAGGACCAGGATGAACCGGTGTCCTTGGGCTGTTCGAGGGTCGAGGGGCCCCACAATGTCTATTCCCACTCGTTCAAACGGGGTGGTGACGACAGGAAAGGGTTGTAATGGTGCTTTGATTTTTCGGCCACTTTTTCCGCTGGCCTGGCAGGTGGGGCAGGCCTTGCAGTGGTTGGTGACATCCTTCCGCATGTGGGGCCAGAAAAAATGGGTCACCAGGCGGTCGTAGGTTTTATCCTGCCCCAGGTGTCCGGCAAGGGGGACATCGTGGGCTAAGTTCAGGAGGAAGTCTCGGAAGCGAAGGGGCACCACCAGCACCCGACTGGCCCCTAGTTCTGCAATTTTCTGCTCGCTGTAGAGCAGGTCTTGGTCCCAGTAGATCCAGTGGGCCCCCGAGGTATCCCCGGTGCTCTGGGCCAGGGCTTGCTGCCGGAGTCCTTCGAGAGAAGGACAGGTTTTTTGCTCGGCCCGGAATTGTTCCTGCGTGGGGCCTCCCTCCTGCCGCCATTGTGCCAGGTCAGGGACGTCCCGAAGCTGGTCGGGTCCTTCTTCGGTTTGGGTCAAGGGAATGGCTTCTGGGGCGGCCTCCTCTGGGATGAGCGCGGGAGGAGGTTCTGGCCACTCGGGCTCTTCTGGGCTGGGGACCGCGCGGGCGGTCATGGACCGGGTCGTGACGCAGACCCATTCGGGGAGGCCAAGCATCCCCAGGTGCTCCCTCCGTTCGACAGCTGCCCAGGGAGAGCTTTCAAGGTCGTTTCCTAGGAGGCAGTCCACGGGGGCATCATCGCGGACAGTTACTTTTAACATCCCTGTTACTCCTCCCCACTCGAAGGGGACGCAGGCCATGTGGCATAGGCTTTCGGAGTTGTCGGCTGATCGAACAGGGCAAAGAATGTTCGGCAAGATTTGGTCTGGAGTGACGAGGTGGCGTCGGACCGCCGTTACACTGGCCCCGGTGTCGCGGAGGGCTTCCGCCCGGCGGCCATTGATGTTGACCCATTGACCGTACTTCTGTGTGTTGGCGGGAAGGGGGGCCCGCGGAATCATGTCTCTCTCCCCTAAGCAGACCAGTGCCATGGCGGCGGGTGCCCATTCAGAGGGATCGGTCTCGTACTCCTCTTGGTCTTCCGGGATTATTTCTTCCCCTAGGGCCGCCGCTGCAACTTGGCGGGGAGTAGTGTTCGGATTCTTTGGGCAGTTGGGATCACTGGCGTAGTGGCCGGGTCGCTGGCACCTGTGGCACGTAATGTTGGCCCGGAAACCGGCCCGGACGGCAGGGCTTCCCCGGGCAACCGGGGTCGAGGGGTTTCTGGGGGGTGACGAGGGGCCGGGGTCTCTCCCCCGACCCTGACTTCCTCCTCCCCCTCGGGGGCGATACGATCTGGATACTCCGCTGGGTGCGCTCCGGCCAACTCGGGTGCTTTCCCACCGGTCGGCTTCGGCGGCGAGTTGTCGAGGGTCGGTTAGCTTGCTGTCCAGGAGGTGTTGCCGGAGCTCCACGAAGCAGTTGTTCGACAGGTGTTCCCATACGATAAGGTCAAAGAGTTGTTCGTAGGTGGTTACTTTGTTGCCCTTGATCCACCCCTCGAAGGCTCGGCTAAAAAAGTTCACGTACTCCACCCAAGTTGTACCCGGAATCCGTTTGCAGTCGCGGAACCGTTGGCGGTACATCTCAGGTGTGAGCCCGTATCGAGTGAGGAGGGCGGCCTTCATGTGGTCGTAGGAGGTCATCAGCTGGTCCGGGAGTTGCAGCAGGGCGTCCCGCCCTTCGTTGACAAACCTCCCCCATAATCCGGCTCCCCAATCGCTTCGGGGAATCCGGTGGGAGGTCATTGCCACCTCATAGGCTTTAAACCACTGCTGGATATCATCGTTCTTGTGGTATTCCCGGATGACATCTTTGGGGATGTGAACCTTGGGTTCGGTCGAGGCAGACGGGGTCGGTCGTTCGGGGAGCCCGAGGTCTTTATTCTGTTTCTGGATCTCCAGTGCTTTGAGATTGCGCTCATGTTCGTACTCTAGTCTCTTTTCCTCTAGCTCCCTCTGTCTTTGCTTGTCTTCCCGCTCTTCCCTGAGCCGTAAGTGTTCCAGGGTTATTTTTTGTTCTGCCAGCTTGAGTTCCCCATCCAAGCGAAGTCGGGCAAGTTCTAATTCGTGGAGTCTGGTTTTTTCTCTTTCTCGGATCTCTTCCAGGGAGAGATCCGCTCTTTCTTTAGTTGGTGCGGGGCTCGTTTCGGTTGTTTGTGTTCGGGGTACGGCCGTACCCGTTTCTGCCCAAGCTTCTAGGGCTCGTTTGAAGTCTTCCTTTGTGCTAAGACCTGTGGTTGGAAGTCCAAGTTCTATGCAATATTGCTTCAGTTCCCGGTGGTTGTAGTCTTCCAATTTTTCCATCTGAAATTTTTCCGTTGTTCCGCTCTCTATTGACATGGTTGTTGTGTGTGGTGGGGCGAGTGACTTTCTGTACGATTATGCGTAGGTTCGGATCCCGTCGCTGGCCACCAATGTTAGACGGGGACCCTGAGGGTCGGCCGGATACCGAGGGAGAGATCCCCGGGGGGGGGACCGTCTCCGGCGATCGTACAGACAAGTTACCTCCCTCCCCACAAACAGGCACCACACCAAGTCGAGTTCAAGGCTTTATATAAGGTTCTTAAGGCAAGGATATCAGCGATACAGGATATCTTGGACCCGGGGGTCCTCTCACTTCTAGTCTCTGTAGGGAAAGGGGGTAGCGGGACAGTCTTGGTACCGGATCGGTACAGGTAGGGGTAAAAAGGCGAGCTCACAATCCTCGAGCTGGAGTGTCTGTGGATCGGGCCGCGGCAGCGCCAGCAGGCCAAGGTGATAGTCTCATAAAGCAGAGGGCCGCGGCAGCGCCAACCGGCCAAGACGATGGTTTCACGAGGCAGAGGGCCGCGGCAGCGCCAGCAGGCCAAGACGATGGTTTCACGAGGCAGAGGGCCGCGGCAGCGCCAGCAGGCCAAGACGATGGTTTCACGAGGCAGAGGGCCACGGCAGCGCCAGCAGGCCAAGACGATGGTTTCACGAGGCAGAGGGCCGCGGCAGCGCCAGCAGGCCAAGTCGATGGTTTCACGGGGCAGAGGGCCGCGGCAGCGCCAGCAGGCCAAGTCGATGGTTTCACGGGGCAGAGGGCCGCGGCAGCGCCAGCAGGCCAAGTCACGGATGAGTTCTTCTCGGGTCTCTCGACTCCAGGATACAACTCCTTCCTGGTCTGGTCCTGCCCCAGTTATAGGTCTGGTCCCCTTTGATGTCCGGACCCTCGCGCCTGGGGGCCGGGAGGTCCGGGATGAGGGAGTCCAGACACCCAGCAGGGGGGTGGAGCCAGCGCCCAGGCGGCCTGGGGTGATCGACACCTGGCGGAGGAGAGCCGTTGACGATTCCTTCTCCCATTGACTCGCCAAGTGGTCACTCTGCCTCCTGGGAGGATGGTGGGGCCTCGATGTCGGGGCCGGCCGGGCCCGGGGTTAGGGTCGAGTTGAGGCCACGCGGCCTCGTGCTGCAGTGCCCCAAGATGGCGGCCGGGTCGATGTCGTGGGGTAGATGGTGACCCGGGCCAGCTGGGTCCGGAGCTGGTGTCTTGTAGTGGAGGGATTGCAGGGTACTTCGGGTGGTCGTTGGTGGACTCTGGCTGGGGATGCAGGGAGAGCCAGGGTCCTGGTCCCATTGCGGGGAGGGGGGACAGCTCGAACATGCGGCCTGTCCAACATAATGTCTCCCACCGAACCATGCGCCCTGCAAGACAAATGGACGGGGCCCTTCAAAGTAATCGAGCGCAAGAGCCCTGTCACCTATCTCATCGATATGGAATCTTCCCGAAACCCTCTCCGGGTCCTCCACGCTAATAGACTGAAACCCCACTTTGTACGCTCCGAACTCAGCCTCCTGATGGCAACCGACAATGGAACCGAGGAGGACTCCGAACCCCTCCCTGACCTCCTACGGTCACGGGAGAAGGACGGCTCCGTGGACGGGGTCCGACTCTCGGAGGCCCTCACCCTGGAACAGCGCCAAGGCTGCCGAGTCCTCCTGCTACAGTTCTCCACCCTGTTCTCCCTCACCCCAGGGGTCACCCCCTGGTGCTTACACGACGTGGACACGGGAGACAGTCCCCCTATCCGCCATCGGGCCTACCGCGTACCAGATCGGGTACGGGCCTGCATCCAAGAGGAGGTGGCCAAGATGCTCACACTCGGGATCATCGAGCCCTCAGACAGCCCCTGGGCCAGCCCAGTGGTACTGGTCCCCAAAGCGGCCCTCCCCGGCGCCACGCCGGAGCTCCGGTTCTGCGTCGACTACCGGGGCTTGAATGCGGTCACCAGAACAGACGCACACCCCATCCCCCGAGCCGATGAACTAATCGACCGCATGGGAGCTGCCCGCTACCTCAGCATCTTCGACCTGACAGCGGGCTACTGGCAGATCGGTCTCACACCCCGGGCCCAAGAACGATCTGCATTCTCTACCCCGGATGGCCACTATCACTTCAAGGTCATGCCATTCGGCATGAAGAATGCCCCAGCAACCTTTCAGCGGCTAGTAAACCAGGTCCTGGCAGGACTCGAAGGATTCAGCGCCGCCTACCTGGACGATATCGCTGTGTACAGCCACCACTGGTCCGACCACCTCCACCACCTCCGAGAGGTGCTACAGGCCCTCCAACGAGCTGGCCTCACGATCAAGGCCAGCAAATGCCAAATTGGCCAGGGGTCCGTGACCTATCTCGGGCACCAGGTGGGAAGCGGTCTGGTGGCTCCTCTGCAACTCAAGATCGCGGCCATCCAGTCGTGGCAGTCCCCCATCACCCAGACCGAGGTCCGCGCCTTCTTGGGACTCACGGGCTACTACCGACGGTTCGTGAGGGACTATGGCAGCATCGTAGGGCCCCTCACGGAACTCACCTCCAAAAACCAACCAAAGACGGTCAACTGGACCCCAGACTGTCAAGCGGCCTTCGAGAAGCTGAAGGCCGCCATGTGCTCCGCCCCGGTGCTCCAGGCCCCCGACTACAGTCGGGAATTTATCGTCCAAACAGATGCCTCCGACCATGGCGTTGGGGCAGTCCTTTCCCAGCTGAACCCCGAAGGACTTGACCAGCCAGTGGCTTTCATCAGCAGACGGCTCCTGGCCCGAGAACGACGCTGGAGCACCATCGAGAGGGAGGCCTTCGCCGTGGTGTGGGCCCTCAAAAAGCTCCGGCCTTATCTCTTCGGCACCCACTTCCGGGTCCAAACCGATCATCGACCCCTGCAATGGCTCATGCAGATGCGGGGGGAAAACCCGAAACTACTACGTTGGTCCATCTCCCTGCAGGGGATGGACTTCACTGTGGAACATCGACCCGGCCAAGACCACGCCAACGCGGATGGCCTGTCCCGCTTTTTCCGCCTCGACGAGGAAAGTCCCCAAGAAGATGGGTGACTCTCCCCGCCTTCAGCTGGGGGGGACGCATGTTGGACAGGCCACATGAAGGGCTCGCTCCCTCCCCGCAGGACAGGGCCCGGGCCACCGTCAGCACCATTGCCCGGCCCAGCCGCCATCTTGGACACGGCACCACACGGCCGCGCGGCCTCAGCCCGACCCCAACCCTGGGCCTGGCCAGGCCCCGACATCCCGGCACCACCCTCCACCCAGGAGGTGAACGGCCCACTTGGCAGGTCAATGGGAGTACGAAGTGTCGATGGCTCTCCCCCGCCAGGTGCCGAGCACCCCCAGCCTCCTCGGGCGCTGGCTCTACCCCCCTGCTGGGTGTCTGGACTCCCTCATCCCAGACCTCCCGACCTCCAAGAGCGAGGGTCCGGACATCAAAGGGCGCCAGACCTATAACTGAGGCAGCCCCAGGACAGGAAGGCAGTTGTATCCTGGAGTCGAGAGACACCGCGACGAACTCATCCTTGACGGACTGTTGGCGCTGCCACAGCCCTGCCTTGTGAACTATTGTCCTGCCTGCTGGCGCTGCCGCGGCCCTCTGCAACCTTCATCCTCGTGGGACCTGCTGGCGCTGCCGCGGCCCTCTGCAACCTTCATCCTCGTGGGACCTGCTGGCGCTGCCGCGGCCCTCTGCAACCTGCATTCTCGTGGGACCTGCTGGCACTGCCGCGGCCCGTTGTAACCTTCATCCTCGTGGGACCTGCTGGCGCTGCCGCGGCCCGTTGCAACCTGCATTCTCGTGGGACCTGCTGGCGCTGCCGCGGCCCGTTGTAACCTTCATCCTCGTGGGACCTGCTGGCGCTGCCGCGGCACGTTGCAACCTGCATTCTCGTGGGACCTGCTGGCGCTGCCGCGGCCCGTTGTAACCTTCATCCTCGTTGGGACCTGCTGGCGCTGCCGCGGCCCGTGCCACCTACGACCTCTTCGGGACCTGCCGGCGCTGCCGCGGTCTGACCCCTCCGAACACCGAGCTCGAGGATTGTGAGCTATCACCGTTACACACCCGTACCCGTGGGTACCAAGACTGTCCCGCTACCCCCTTCCCTTACTAGAGACTAGAATTGAGAGGATCATCGTGTCCTGATCGCCCTGTATCGTACCACTCTACTACCCGAAGTGCCTATAAAAGGTGTTACCATAAGCTTTGTGTGGTGTCCATCTGTGGGGGGGAAGTTACCTGTCTGTGCGATCACTGTGCTCGGCCGACCCTCCAGGTCCCCGTCTAACAAGATACATCAGGAATCCTGACATATCTGGTGGCACAAAAATGATGCATTGCAGGAGTGTGACGGATACCTGATGCAACTTCGGCAATGTGTCATTGCACATGGGCGAGTCCCATGTAAAAAGCCCTGCGTCACAATCCTTACACCAGCTTAAGCAGGCACATGGATTGTGACGCAGTCAAGTCGTGGGAGTGGTGCAGTGATATCTATTAATTTTCACTGCACCACTTCTTCTAGGCTTTCTTGCGTCAGAACACCCACCCTGCATACATTATGCCTGAAGCAGGTATAGTGTGGCGCAGGCCTTTACAAAGTGAAGCATCTGCCTAGATGCTTCACTTTGTGAATAGGGCGCAGAGTGGTGCATTGATTATGCAGCCGCCGTGTCACTGAAAAGTGACGCAACAGCCGTGCAAGGCCTTCATAAATAAGGCCCTAGGTGTATGGCTCCAAACTTTAGCTCAGAAGCGCACAGCCAGGGATATTGAATGCCCGGTTTGCCACTTGCCAAAGCTGCATAGGCTTGGCTCCACGTCAAGCCTGCCTTATTGAACAACAGGCACTTCCTGCCCATTTATCTCTCTCTTGCAGGTTGTTTTCATCCCTACTGTCTTTCTTTGTCACTGGTTTTCTGTCTTACTCTTCCTCTTTCTTTTCCTCTTCTGTTTTTTTTACTCTTGCTCTGGGTTAAGGTCTGATAGGAAAAAATAAGTGCCGGTCTCCCAAAATAAATGCCTGTGCCCCACACCAACAACCACAGGCTCAAATTAAGCACTGCCCACCTTCAACTTTGCTTACATTTCTAACTGTCACTGTTCCATATTTCCCTTGTGCTTAATCTTTTCACTTTGTTTATGCAAAATTAAGTTGCTTGATCACTATTCCATCACACTATGAGCTATTAAGTACTCTTCTTTTTTTAATAAGATTTAGGCAATACATCATGATAATATTGTGAATATACGTGTTTGATCTGTTTTTTATGGTTTCTATATTGTACCTTGGTATATTTTTTACTGCTTGAAATCCCTGTACTTTCACAGGACCATCTAGCATAAGTGGTTTATTCCTAGATGGTCTAAGTCTGGAATCAATGACACCAAAGGAACCATCTTTTTCCTTCTTGTACCTACCTGCCCATTTTAGCGCATCTTCAACCATATTCCACACTTCTTTTCTATCGTCCTTTACTCCCTATTTCTTTTTCCTCCTCACTTCCCCATAGAATAGTGAATACATTGTTGCTATCTACTGTCCCCAAAATAAACATAAAGTTAGTCCTTCATTAAGTGTTAATAATCTCAAGGCACATGTTTGGACAATACGTATGTTATGTTATGTTATGTTAATAACATTTATTAGGCGCAACAGCTGCCCCAGCGAAGGGGCGTCCTGGCGCCTGATCATATGCAGCAACACAACAGATCAGAGCCGAAAAAGGGAATATTAGCCGACAGAGATGAACAGGTGGGTTTTGATGGCCCGTCTAAAGAGGGTCAGGCTATTGAGGGCGCGAATGTGAACAGGAAGGGAATTCCATAGGTCCGCCGCCATCACACGGAAGGAACGACCTCCCATCCTACTAAGCCTGAACCTAGGCTTATTCACCAGATGCTGGGCCTCGGATCTAAGGGATCGCGTGGGGACATAAGAAGAAATAAGGCCTGTCAAGGCCGGGGGAGAAGAAAGCTTTAGGATCTTGAATGTCAGACAGAGAGCCTTAAATTTGATTCTCTGTCTGACCGGAAGCCAGTGCAGAGAGGCCAAGACAGGAGAGACAGAGCATCGTCTCGGGAGACCTACAATGGCCCGTGCAGCGGCGTTCTGCACCCTCTGAAGCCTAGTCGCCTCAGCCTGGTTGACTCCAAGGAGCAGGGCACTCCCGTAGTCTATCCGTGAGAGGATAGAGGCCTGCACCACCAGTTGACGTGTGGGAGGGTCGAAGAATTTGAGGACAGGTCTAAGTCCTCGCAGAATGCCATAGAAGGTAGCTGCTGTCTTCTTTGTATGGCTGGTGAAAGAGAGGTTCGAGTCCAGCCATACACCCAGATTTTTGACTTCGTCCACTGGAATGGGCATCGCTCCCAGTTCGAGAGGCCACCACTGGTCACGTACAAACGTGTTCCTCTTTTACTTCCGTTTGCATGCATGTCACTTTTAGCCCTGTATCCTAGTCTACTTTGGGCACAACTTACATTAACTCTCTGCTCATAACCAGAGGAGCTTCTTGCTCAAACAACAGCATTCTGAACGGTGGTGCACAGTGGTGCATTTCGCTCTTGAGGGATGCAGAGTCTAGCATCTTCCCCAGCCTGGGTACCCGCCAATGACTATGCCACACACGGAGCTTAGTACTACATGTCTTTATTCTGCTGTGTGTAACTGCAAATCCCACATTCTAAAAGAAGCTTTCATGGCATTGTGCTCTGACACCTATGTCACAAGTATATGGAGTCCATTAGGAGCCACAAAGGCTCAGTCATAAAACATCGCAAGACACCACACAAAGGAAACGGGCAGCAGTTGTGTAGCACACAGTATTTACATTAGCTTGATGGAGTTAAAACGCCAGAAAGATTTAATAACGGGATTTTCTGTTTTGCATGCTCTATTTAGACTCAAGTCAATCATCATGATTATGCTGGAAAATCCTACTGACTCAGCTGGCAGAAACCTAAGACTCATAGCCCTACAAACCTAGGACTATTGGTCTAAGTATCTCAGACCATAAAGCCTATTCACTCATTTTTAGGGCTCGGCCTACATCACCACGAAGTGGGGCGGAGCTCCGAGCTGCTATTGTTAAAGAAAGAAAAAAAAAAAGGTTTCTTTAGGGCTTGGGAAAGAAACATTCCTTAGTGCACGAGCTTTTTTTATGGCATCTGCATAGTGATTCGTCTTCGCTGTGCTGTCTTTTTAGTAGCCTTGACACGATAGGCTATATGTAATTTGTCGTTCGCCATTTTGGCATTTTCTGTGCGGTTACGCGCACAGCAGTCCATTAATTTCAATTAGGAGCTGTCAGGGTGTCGCGATAATGTAATGCAGATGTTGTGGGCGCGTTCACCAGTCTGCTGTGAATGGCGGCGTTCGTGCTTTTCCCGTGTTTTCTTTCCGTGTAGGGCAGACGTGAACGGCATGGTCTTAAGAGCAGAAGGCCATATATCTTCAATTATCTCGCCATCACGGCGGAGATAATTGAAAACATATGCCTGCAGTGGCGCGCGCGCGAGGCCGAGAGCTGAGCAGGATGACTCCATGCCACAGTGTAAGAAAGCGTCCGCATCAAAGCAAAGTGAAAAAGCGAGAAGTTTCCTGTAGCTTCAAGGCCAGTCACTGCATAAGGCTGTTTGCAGCCTGAGCAGTTTGAGAGCGCAGTTTGAGAGTGCAGATTGAGAGTGCAGTTTGAGAGTGCAGTTTGAGAGTGCAGTTTGAGAGTGCAGATTGAGAGTGCAGAGTGCAGATTGAGAGTGCAGAGTGCAGAGTGCAGATTGAGAGTGCAGTTTGAGAGTGCAGATTGAGAGTGCAGAGTGCAGATTGAGAGTGCAGAGTGCAGTTTGAGAGTGCAGAGTGCACAGTGCAGTTTGAGAGTGCAGAGTGCAGTTTGAGAGTGCAGAGTGCAGATTGAGAGTGCAGAGTGCAGATTGAGAGTGCAGAGTGCAGATTGAGAGTGCAGATTGAGAGTGCAGAGTGCAGATTGAGAGTGCAGAGTGCAGAGTGCAGATTGAGAGTGCAGAGTGCAGATTGAGAGTGCAGAGTGCAGAATCAGAGTGCAGATTGAGAGTGCAGAGTGCAGATTGAGAGTGCAGAGTGCAGATTGAGAGTGCAGAGTGCAGAGTGCAGATTGAGAGTGCAGTTTGAGAGTGCAGATTGAGAGTGCAGATTGAGAGTGCAGAGGGCAGATTGAGAGTGCAGAGTGCAGTTTGAGAGTGCAGAGTGCAAAGTGCAGTTTGAGAGTGCAGAGTGCAGTTTGAGAGTGCAAAGTGCAGATTGAGAGTGCAGAGTGCAGATTGAGAGTGCAGAGTGCAGAGTGCAGATTGAGAGTGCAGAGTGCAGATTGAGAGTGCAGAGTGCAGAGTGCAGATTGAGAGTGCAGAGTGCAGATTGAGAGTGCAGAGTGCAGATTGAGAGTGCAGAGTGCAGATTGAGAGTGCAGAGGGCAGATTGAGAGTGCAGAGTGCAGATTGAGAGTGCAGAGTGCAGAATCAGAGTGCAGATTGAGAGTGCAGAGTGCAGATTGAGAGTGCAGGGTGCAGATTGAGAGTGCAGATTGAGAGTGCAGAGTGCAGATTGAGAGTGCAGAGTGCAGAGTGCAGATTGAGAGTGCAGATGCAGAGTGCAGATTGAGAGTGCAGAGTCTGAGTGCAGATTGAGAGTGCAGAGTGCAGATTGAGAGTGCAGATTGAGAGTGCAGAGTGTAGATTGAGAGCGCAGATTGAGAGTGCAGATTGAGAGTGCAGTTTCAGAGTGCAGTTTCAGAGTGCAGATTCAGAGTGCAGATTCAGAGTGCAGAATCAGAGTGCAGAATCAGAGTGCAGAATCAGAGTGCAGATTCAGAGTGCAGATTCAGAGTGCAGAATCAGAGTGCAGATTCAGAGTGCAGATTCAGAGTGCAGATTCAGAGTGCTGATTCAGAGTGCAGTTTCAGAGTGCAGTTTCAGAGTGCAGATTGAGAGTGCAGATTGAGAGTGCAGATTGAGAGTGCATGTTAGACAGGGACCTGGAGGGTCGGCCGAGCACAGTGATCGCACAGACAGGTAACTTCCCCCCCACAGATGGACACCACACAAAGTTCAGGGTAACACCTTTTATAGGCACTTCTGGGAGTAGGGTGGTACGATACAAGGCAATCAGGACACGATGGTCCTCTCAATTCTAGTCTCTAGTAGGGGAAGGGGGTAGCGGGACAGTCTGGGTACCTACGGGTACGGGGGTGTAACGGTGATGGCTCACAATCCTCGAGCTCGGTGTTCGTAGGGGTCAGACCGCGGCAGCGCCGGCAGGTCCCGAAGAGGTCGTAGGTGGCAACGGGCCGCGGCAGCGCCAGCAGGTCCCAACGAGGATGAAGGTTACAACGGGCCGCGGCAGCGCCAGCAGGTCCCACGAGAATGCAGGTTGCAACGGGCCGCGGCAGCGCCAGCAGGTCCCACGAGGATGAAGGTTACAACGGGCCGCGGCAGCGCCAGCAGGTCCCACGAGAATGCAGGTTGCAACGGGCCGCGGCAGCGCCAGCAGGTCCCACGAGGATGAAGGTTACAACGGGCCGCGGCAGCGCCAGCAGGTCCCACGAGGATGAAGGTTACAACGGGCCGTGGCAGCGCCAGCAGGTCCCAACGAGGATGAAGGTTGCAACGGGCCGCGGCAGCGCCAGCAGGTCCCAACGAGGATGAAGGTGGCAGAGGGCCGCGGCAGCACCAGCAGGCAGGACAATAGTTCGCAAGGCAGGGCTGTGGCAGCGCCAGCAGTCCGTCAAGGATGAGTTCGTCGCGGTGTCTCTCGACTCCAGGATACAACTGCCTTCCTGTCCTGGGGCTGCCTCAGTTATAGGTCTGGCGCCCTTTGATGTCCGGACCCTCGCCCTTGGAGGTCGGGAGGTCTGGGATGAGGGAGTCCAGACACCCAGCAGGGGGGTGGAGCCAGCGCCCGAGGAGGCTGGGGGTGCTCGGCACCTGGCGGGGGAGAGCCATCGACACTTCGTACTCCCATTGACCTGCCAAGTGGGCCGTTCACCTCCTGGGTGGAGGGTGGTGCCGGGATGTCGGGGCCTGGCCAGGCCCAGGGTTGGGGTCGGGCTGAGGCCGCACGGCCGCGTGGTGCCGTGTCCAAGATGGCGGCTGGGCCGGGCAATGGTGCTGACGGTGGCCCGGGCCCTGTCCTGCGGGGAGGGAGCGAGCCCTTCATGTGGCCTGTCCAACAGTGCAGATTCAGAGTGCAGATTCAGAGTGCTGATTCAGAGTGCAGTTTCAGAGTGCAGTTTCAGAGTGCAGTTTCAGAGTGCAGATTGAGAGTGCAGATTGAGAGTGCAGATTGAGAGTGCAGATTGAGAGTCCAGTTTCAGAGTGCAGTTTCAGAGTGCAGTTTCAGAGTGCAGAGTGCAGATTGAGAGTGCAGAGTGCAGATTGAGAGTGCAGAGTGCAGATTGAGAGTGCAGAGTGCAGAGTGCAGATTGAGAGTGCAGTTTGAGAGTGCAGTTTGAGAGTGCAGAGTGCAGAGTGCAGTTTGAGAGTGCAGAGTGCAGTTTGAGAGTGCAGAGTGCAGATTGAGAGTGCAGAGTGCAGATTGAGAGTGCAGAGTGCAGAGTGCAGATTGAGAGTGCAGAGTGCAGATTGAGAGTGCAGAGTGCAGAGTGCATATTGAGAGTGCAGAGTGCAGATTGAGAGTGCAGAGTGCAGATTGAGAGTGCAGAGTGCAGAGTGCAGATTGAGAGTGCAGAGTGCAGATTGAGAGTGCAGATTGAGAGTGCAGAGTGCAGATTGAGAGTGCAGAGTGCAGAGTGCAGATTGAGAGTGCAGATTCAGAGTGCAGTTTCAGAGTGCAGATTGAGAGTGCAGAGTGCAGATTGAGAGTGCAGATTGAGAGTGCAGAGTGCAGATTGAGAGTGCAGAGTGCAGATTGAGAGTGCAGATTTAGAGTGCAGTTTCAGAGTGCAGATTGAGAGTGCAGATTGAGAGTGCAGATTGCAGATTGAGAGTGCAGATTGAGAGTGCAGAGTGCAGAGTGAGAGTGCAGAGTGTAGATTGAGAGTGCAGATTGAGAGTGCAGAGTGCAGATTGAGAGTGCAGAGTGCAGATTGAGAGTGCAGATTGAGAGTGCAGAGTGCAGAGTGCAGATCGAGAGTGCAGTTTGAGAGTGCAGATTGAGAGTGCAGTTTGAGAGGGCAGAGTGCAGATTGAGAGTGCAGAGTGCAGTTTGAGAGTGCAGAGTGCAGTTTGAGAGTGCAGAGTGCAGTTTGAGAGTGCAGAGTGCAGATTGAGAGTGCAGAGTGCAGATTGAGAGTGCAGATTGAGAGTGCAGAGTGCAGATTGAGAGTGCAGAGTGCAGAGTGCAGATTGAGAGTGCAGAGTGCAGATTGAGAGTGCAGATTGAGAGTGCAGAGTGCAGATTGGGAGTGCAGAGTGCAGATTGAGAGTGCAGAGTGCAGATTGAGAGTGCAGATTGAGAGTGCAGAGTGCAAATTGAGAGTGCAGAGTGCAGAGTGCAGATTGAGAGTGCAGAGTGCAGTTTCAGAGTGCAGATTCAGAGTGCAGAATCAGAGTGCAGAATCAGAGTGCAGATTCAGAGTGCAGATTCGGAGTGCAGATTCAGAGTGCAGATTCAGAGTGCAGATTCAGAGTGCAGTTTCAGAGTGCAGATTGAGAGTGCAGATTGAGAGTGCAGATTGAGAGTGCAGTTTCAGAGTGCAGTTTCAGAGTGCAGTTTCAGAGTGCAGAGTGCAGATTGAGAGTGCAGAGTGCAGATTGAGAGTGCAGAGTGCAGAGTGCAGATTGAGAGTGCAGTTTGAGAGTGCAGATTGAGATTCCAGAGTGCAGATTGAGAGTGCAGAGTGCAGATTGAGAGTGCAGAGTGCAGATTGAGAGTGCAGAGTGCATATTGAGAGTGCAGAGTGCAGATTGAGAGTGCAGAGTGCAGATTGAGAGTGCAGAGTGCAGATTGAGAGTGCAGAGTGCAGATTGAGAGTGCAGAGTGCAGAGTGCAGATTGAGAGTGCAGAGTGCAGAGTCCAGATTGAGAGTGCAGATTGAGAGTGCAGAGTGCAGATTGAGAGTGCAGAGTGCAGAGTGCAGATTGAGAGTGCAGATTCAGAGTGCAGTTTCAGAGTGCAGATTGAGAGTGCAGAGTGCAGATTGAGAGTGCAGATTGAGAGTGCAGAGTGCAGATTGAGAGTGCAGAGTGCAGATTGAGAGTGCAGATTCAGAGTGCAGAGTGCAGATTGAGAGTGCAGAGTGCAGATTGCGAGTGCAGATTGCAGATTGAGAGTGCAGATTGCAGATTGAGAGTGCAGAGTGCAGAGTGAGAGTGCAGATTGAGAGTGCAGATTGAGAGTGCAGAGTGCAGATTGAGAGTGCAGAGTGCAGATTGAGAGTGCAGAGTGCAGATTGAGAGTGCAGAGTGCAGAGTGCAGATTGAGAGTGCAGTTTGAGAGTGCAGATTGAGAGTGCAGTTTGAGAGTGCAGAGTGCAGATTGAGAGTGCAGAGTGCAGTTTGAGAGTGCAGAGTGCAGTTTGAGAGTGCAGAGTGCAGTTTGAGAGTGCAGATTGAGAGTGCAGAGTGCAGATTGAGAGTGCAGAGTGCAGATTGAGAGTGCAGAGTGCAGATTGAGAGTGCAGAGTGCAGAGTGCAGATTGAGAGTGCAGAGTGCAGAGTGCAGATTGAGAGTGCAGAGTGCAGATTGAGAGTGCAGAGTGCAGATTGAGAGTGCAGAGTGCAGATTGAGAGTGCAGAGTGCAGAGTGCAGATTGAGAGTGCAGAGTGCAGATTGAGAGTGCAGAGTGTAGATTGAGAGTGCAGAGTGCAGATTGAGAGTGCAGATTGAGAGTGCAGAGTGCAGAATCAGAGTGCAGATTGAGAGTGCAGAGTGCAGATTGAGAGTGCAGAGTGCAGAATCAGAGTGCAAATTGAGAGTGCAGAGTGCAGATTGAGAGTGCAGAGTGCAGATTGAGAGTGCAGAGTGCAGATTGAGAGTGCAGAGTGCAGAATCAGATTGCAGATTGAGAGTGCAGATTGCAGATTGAGAGTGCAGAGTGCAGAATCAGATTGCAGATTGAGAGTGCAGATTGCAGATTGAGAGTGCAGATTACAGATTGAGAGTGCAGATTGCAGATTGAGAGTGCAGATTCAGAGTGCAGATTTACAGTGCAGAGTGCAGATTCAGAGTGCAGTTTGAGAGTGCAGATTGCAGATTGAGAGTGCAGATTGCAGATTGAGAGTGCAGAGTGCAGATTGAGACTGCAGAGTGCAGATTGAGAGTGCAGAGTGCAGATTGAGAGTGCAGAGTGCAGATTGAGAGTGCAGATTGCAGATTGAGAGTGCAGATTGCAGATTGAGAGTGCAGAGTGCAGATTGAGAGTGCAGAGTGCAGATTGAGAGTGCAGATTGCAGATTGAGAGTGCAGATTGCAGATTGAGAGTGCAGAGTGCAGATTGAGAGTGCAGTTTGCAGATTGAGAGTGCAGTTTGCAGATTGAGAGTGCAGAGTGCAGATTGAGAGTGCAGAGTGCAGATTGAGAGTGCAGATTGAGAGTGCAGAGTGCAGAATCAGAGTGCAGATTGAGATTGCAGAGTGCAGATTGAGAGTGCAGAGTGCAGAATCAGAGTGCAGATTGAGAGTGCAGAGTGCAGATTGAGAGTGCAGAGTGCAGATTGAGAGTGCAGATTGAGAGTGCAGAGTGCAGATTGAGAGTGCAGAGTGCAGAATCAGATTGCAGATTGAGAGTGCAGATTGCAGATTGAGAGTGCAGAGTGCAGAATCAGATTGCAGATTGAAAGTGCAGATTGCAGATTGAGAGTGCAGATTGCAGATTGAGAGTGCAGATTGCAGATTGAGAGTGCAGATTCAGAGTGCAGATTCAGAGTGCAGAGTGCAGATTCAGAGTGCAGTTTGAGAGTGCAGATTGCAGATTGAGAGTGCAGATTGCAGATTGAGAGTGCAGAGTGCAGATTGAGACTGCAGAGTGCAGATTGAGAGTGCAGAGTGCAGATTGAGAGTGCAGATTGCAGATTGAGAGTGCAGAGTGCAGATTGAGAGTGCAGAGTGCAGATTGAGAGTGCAGTTTGCAGATTGAGAGTGCAGATTGAGAGTGCAGAGTGCAGATTGAGAGTGCAGAGTGCAGATTGAGAGTGCAGATTGCAGATTGAGAGTGCAGATTGCAGATAGAGAGTGCAGAGTGCAGATTGAGAGTGCAGATTGCAGATTGAGAGTGCAGAGTGCAGATTGAGAGTGCAGAGTGCAGATTGAGAGAGCAGAGTGCAGATTGAAAGTGCAGAGTGCAGATTGAGAGTGCAGAGTGCAGATTGAGAGTGCAGAGTGCAGATTGAGAGTGCAGATTGAGAGTGCAGAGTGCAGATTGAGAGTGCAGAATCAGAGTGCAGTTTGAGAGTGCAGAGTGCAGATTCAGAGTGCAGATTGAGAGTGCAGAGTCGAGAATCAGAGTGCAGATTGAGAGTGCAGAGTGCAGATTGAGAGTGCAGAGTGCAGAATCAGATTGCAGATTGAGAGTGCAGATTGCAGATTGAGAGTGCAGAGTGCAGAATCAGATTGCAGATTGAGAGTGCAGATTGCAGATTGAGAGTGCAGATTGCAGATTGAGAGTGCAGATTGCAGATTGAGAGTGCAGATTGAGAGTGCAGATTCAGAGTGCAGATTCAGAGTGCAGTTTGAGAGTGCAGATTGCAGATTGAGAGTGCAGATTGCAGATTGAGAGTGCAGAGTGCAGATTGAGAGTGCAGAGTGCAGATTGAGAGTGCAGAGTGCAGATTGAGAGTGCAGATTGCAGATTGAGAGTGCAGATTGCAGATTGAGAGAGCAGATTGCAGATTGAGAGTGCAGAGTGCAGATTGAGAGTGCAGAGTGCAGATTGAGAGTGCAGATTTAGAGTGCAGTTTCAGAGTGCAGATTGAGAGTGCAGATTGAGAGTGCAGATTGCAGATTGAGAGTGCAGATTGCAGATTGAGAGTGCAGAGTGCAGAGTGAGAGTGCAGAGTGTAGATTGAGAGTGCAGATTGAGAGTGCAGATTGAGAGTGCAGAGTGCAGATTGAGAGTGCAGATTGAGAGTGCAGAGTGCAGAGTGCAGATCGAGAGTGCAGTTTGAGAGTGCAGATTGAGAGTGCAGTTTGAGAGTGCAGATTGAGAGTGCAGAGTGCAGTTTGAGAGTGCAGAGTGCAGTTTGAGAGTGCAGAGTGCAGATTGAGAGTGCAGAGTGCAGATTGAGAGTGCAGAGTGCAGATTGAGAGTGCAGATTGAGAGTGCAGAGTGCAGATTGAGAGTGCAGAGTGCAGAGTGCAGATTGAGAGTGCAGAGTGCAGATTGAGAGTGCAGATTGAGAGTGCAGATTGAGAGTGCAGAGTGCAGATTGGGAGTGCAGAGTGCAGATTGAGAGTGCAGAGTGCAGATTGAGAGTGCAGAGTGCAGATTGAGAGTGCAGATTGAGAGTGCAGAGTGCAGATTGAGAGTGCAGAGTGCAGAGTGCAGATTGAGAGTGCAGAGTGCAGTTTCAGAGTGCAGATTCAGAGTGCAGAATCAGAGTGCAGAATCAGAGTGCAGATTCAGAGTGCAGATTCGGAGTGCAGATTCAGAGTGCAGATTCAGAGTGCAGATTCAGAGTGCAGTTTCAGAGTGCAGTTTCAGAGTGCAGATTGAGAGTGCAGATTAAGAGTGCAGATTGAGAGTGCAGTTTCAGAGTGCAGTTTCAGAGTGCAAATTCAGAGTGCAGAGTGCAGATTGAGAGTGCAGAGTGCAGATTGAGAGTGCAGAGTGCAGAGTGCAGATTGAGAGTGCAGTTTGAGAGTGCAGATTGAGATTCCAGAGTGCAGATTGAGAGTGCAGAGTGCAGATTGAAAGTGCAGAGTGCAGATTGAGAGTGCAGAGTGCAGATTGAGAGTGCAGAGTGCATATTGAGAGTGCAGAGTGCAGATTGAGAGTGCAGAGTGCAGATTGAGAGTGCAGAGTGCAGAGTGCAGATTGAGAGTGCAGAGTGCAGAGTCCAGATTGAGAGTGCAGATTGAGAGTGCAGAGTGCAGATTGAGAGTGCAGAGTGCAGAGTGCAGATTGAGAGTGCAGATTCAGAGTGCAGTTTCAGAGTGCAGATTGAGAGTGCAGAGTGCAGATTGAGAGTGCAGATTGAGAGTGCAGAGTGCAGATTGAGAGTGCAGAGTGCAGATTGAGAGTGCAGATTCAGAGTGCAGTTTCAGAGTGCAGATTGAGAGTGCAGAGTGCAGATTGAGAGTGCAGATTGCAGATTGAGAGTGCAGATTGCAGATTGAGAGTGCAGAGTGCAGAGTGAGAGTGCAGAGTGCAGATTGAGAGTGCAGATTGAGAGTGCAGAGTGCAGATTGAGAGTGCAGAGTGCAGATTGAGAGTGCAGAGTGCAGATTCAGAGTGCAGAGTGCAGAGTGCAGATTGAGAGTGCAGTTTGAGAGTGCAGATTGAGAGTGCAGTTTGAGAGTGCAGAGTGCAGATTGAGAGTGCAGAGTGCAGTTTGAGAGTGCAGAGTGCAGTTTGAGAGTGCAGATTGAGAGTGCAGAGTGCAGATTGAGAGTGCAGAGTGCAGATTGAGAGTGCAGAGTGCAGATTGAGAGTGCAGAGTGCAGAGTGCAGATTGAGAGTGCAGAGTGCAGAGTGCAGATTGAGAGTGCAGAGTGCAGAATGAGAGTGCAGAGTGCAGATTGAGAGTGCAGAGTGCAGATTGAGAGTGCAGAGTGCAGAGTGCAGATTGAGAGTGCAGAGTGCAGATTGAGAGTGCAGATTGAGAGTGCAGAGTGCAGATTGAGAGTGCAGAGTGCAGATTGAGAGTGCAGAGTGCAGATTGAGAGTGCAGAGTGCAGATTGAGAGTGCAGATGGAGAGTGCAGAGTGCAGAATCAGAGTGCAGATTGAGAGTGCAGAGTGCAGATTGAGAGTGCAGAGTGCAGAATCAGAGTGCAGATTGAGAGTGCAGAGTGTAGATTGAGAGTGCAGAGTGCAGATTGAGAGTGCAGAGTGCAGATTGAGAGTGCAGAGTGCAGATTGAGAGTGCAGAGTGCAGAATCAGATTGCAGATTGAGAGTGCAGATTGCAGATTGAGAGTGCAGAGTGCAGAATCAGATTGCAGATTGAGAGTGCAGATTGCAGATTGAGAGTGCAGAGTGCAGATTGAGAGTGCAGAGTGCAGATTGAGAGTGCAGAGTGCAGATTGAGAGTGCAGAGTGCAGATTGAGAGTGCAGATTGCAGATTGAGAGTGCAGATTGCAGATTGAGAGTGCAGAGTGCAGATTGAGAGTGCAGAGTGCAGATTGAGAGTGCAGATTGCAGATTGAGAGTGCAGAGTGCAGATTGAGAGTGCAGTTTGCAGATTGAGAGTGCAGTTTGCAGATTGAGAGTGCAGAGTGCAGATTGAGAGTGCAGAGTGCAGATTGAGAGTGCAGATTGAGAGTGCAGAGTGCAGAATCAGAGTGCAGATTGAGAGTGCAGAGTGCAGATTGAGAGTGCAGAGTGCAGAATCAGAGTGCAGATTGAGAGTGCAGAGTGCAGATTGAGAGTGCAGAGTGCAGATTGAGAGTGCAGATTGAGAGTGCAGAGTGCAGATTGAGAGTGCAGAGTGCAGAATCAGATTGCAGATTGAGAGTGCAGATTGCAGATTGAGAGTGCAGAGTGCAGAATCAGATTGCAGATTGAGAGTGCAGATTGCAGATTGAGAGTGCAGATTGCAGATTGAGAGTGCAGATTGCAGATTGAGACTGCAGAGTGCAGATTGAGACTGCAGAGTGCAGATTGAGAGTGCAAATTGCAGATTGAGAGTGCAGAGTGCAGATTGAGAGTGCAGAGTGCAGATTGAGAGTGCAGAGTGCAGATTGAGAGTGCAGATTGCAGATTGAGAGTGCAGAGTGCAGATTGAGAGTGCAGAGTGCAGATTGAGAGTGCAGTTTGCAGATTGAGAGTGCAGATTGAGAGTGCAGAGTGCAGATTGAGAGTGCAGAGTGCAGATTGAGAGTGCAGATTGCAGATTGAGAGTGCAGATTACAGATAGAGAGTGCAGAGTGCAGATTGAGAGTGCAGATTGCAGATTGAGAGTGCAAAGTGCAGATTGAGAGTGCAGAGTGCAGATTAAGAGTGCAGAGTGCAGATTGAAAGTGCAGAGTGCAGATTGAGAGTGCAGAGTGCAGATTGAGAGTGCAGAGTGCAGATTGAGAGTGCAGATTGAGAGTGCAGAGTGCAGATTGAGAGTGCAGAATCAGAGTGCAGTTTGAGAGTGCAGAGTGCAGATTTAGAGTGCAGATTCAGAGTGCAGAGTCGAGAATCAGAGTGCAGATTGAGAGTGCAGAGTGCAGATTGAGAGTGCAGAGTGCAGATTGAGAGTGCAGAGTGCAGAATCAGATTGCAGATTGAGAGTGCAGATTGCAGATTGAGAGTGCAGAGTGCAGAATCAGATTGCAGATTGAGAGTGCAGATTGCAGATTGAGAGTGCAGATTGCAGATTGAGAGTGCAGATTGCAGATTGAGAGTGCAGATTCAGAGTGCAGATTCAGAGTGCAGATTCAGAGTGCAGTTTGAGAGTGCAGATTGCAGATTGAGAGTGCAGAGTGCAGATTGAGAGTGCAGAGTGCAGATTGAGAGTGCAGAGTGCAGATTGAGAGTGCAGATTGCAGATTGAGAGTGCAGATTGCAGATTGAGAGAGCAGAGTGCAGATTGAGAGTGCAGAGCGCAGATTGAGAGTGCAGATTGCAGATTGAGAGTGCAGATTGCAGATTGAGAGTGCAGAGTGCAGATTGAGAGTGCAGTTTGCAGATTGAGAGTGCAGAGTGCAGATTGAGAGTGCAGAGTGCAGATTGAGAGTGCAGAGTGCAGGCTGAGAGTGCAGAGTGCAGATTGAGAGTGCAGAGTGCAGATTGAGAGTGCAGAGTGCAGATTGAGAGTGCAGAGTGCAGATTGAGAGTGCAGATTGAGAGTGCAGAGTGCAGATTGAGAGTGCAGAGTGCAGATTGAGAGTGCAGATTCAGAGTGCAGTTTCAGAGTGCAGATTGAGAGTGCAGAGTGCAGATTGAGAGTGCAGAGTGCAGATTGAGAGTGCAGAGTGCTGATTGTGAGTGCAGATTCAGAGTGCAGTTTCAGAGTGCAGATTGAGAGTGCAGAGTGCAGATTGAGAGTGCAGATTGCAGATTGAGAGTGCAGATTGCAGATTGAGAGTGCAGAGTGCAGAGTGAGAGTGAAGAGTGCAGATTGAGAGTGCAGAGTGCAGATTGAGAGTGCAGAGTGCAGATTGAGAGTGCAGAGTGCAGATTGAGAGTGCAGAGTGCAGATTGAGAGTGCAGTTTGAGAGTGCAGATTGAGAGTGCAGTTTGAGAGTGCAGAGTGCAGATTGAGAGTGCAGAGTGCAGTTTGAGAGTGCAGAGTGCAGTTTGAGAGTGCAGAGTGCAGTTTGAGAGTGCAGATTGAGAGTGCAGAGTGCAGATTGAGAGTGCAGAGTGCAGATTGAGAGTGCAGAGTGCAGAGATTAGATTGAGAGTGCAGAGTGCAGAGTGCAGATTGAGAGTGCAGAGTGCAGAATCAGAGTGCAGATTGAGAGTGCAGAGTGCAGATTGAGAGTGCAGATTGCAGATTGAGAGTGCAGAGTGCAGATTGAGAGTGCAGAGTGCAAATTGAGAGTGCAGAGTGCAGAATCAGATTGCAGATTGAGAGTGCAGATTGCAGATTGAGAGTGCAGAGTGCAGAATCAGATTGCAGATTGAGAGTGCAGATTGCAGATTGAGAGTGCAGAGTGCAGATTGAGAGTGCAGAGTGCAGATTGAGAGTGCAGAGTGCAGATTGAGAGTGCAGAGTGCAGATTGAGAGTGCAGAGTGCAGATTGAGAGTGCAGATTGAGAGTGCAGAGTGCAGATTGAGAGTGCAGAGTGCAGATTGAGAGTACAGAGTGCAGATTGAGAGTGCAGATTGAGAGTGCAGATTGAGAGTGCAGAGTGCAGAATCAGAGTGCAGATTGAGAGTGCAGAGTGCAGATTGAGAGTGCAGAGTGCAGAATCAGAGTGCAGATTGAGAGTGCAGAGTGCAGATTGAGAGTGCAGATTGCAGATTGAGAGTGCAGATTGAGAGTGCAGAGTGCAGATTGAGAGTGCAGAGTGCAGATTGAGAGTGCAGAGTGCAGAATCAGATTGCAGATTGAGAGTGCAGATTGCAGATTGAGAGTGCAGAGTGCAGATTGAGAGTGCAGAGTGCAGAATCAGATTGCAGATTGAGAGTGCAGATTGCAGATTGAGAGTGCAGATTGCAGATTGAGAGTGCAGATTCAGAGTGCAGATTCAGAGTGCAGAGTGCAGATTCAGAGTGCAGTTTGAGAGTGCAGATTGCAGATTGATAGTGCAGATTGCAGATTGAGAGTGCAGAGTGCAGATTGAGACTGCAGAGTGCAGATTGAGAGTGCAGAGTGCAGATTGAGAGTGCAGAGTGCAGATTGAGAGTGCAGATTGCAGATTGAGAGTGCAGATTGCAGATTGAAAGTGCAGAGTGCAGATTGAGAGTGCAGAGTGCAGATTGAGAGTGCAGATTGCAGATTGAGAGTGCATATTGCAGATTGAGAGTGCAGATTGAGAGTGCAGAGTGCAGAATCAGAGTGCAGATTGAGAGTGCAGAGTGCAGATTGAGAGTGCAGTTTGCAGATTGAGAGTGCAGAGTGCAGATTGAGAGTGCAGAGTGCAGATTGAGAGTGCAGATTGAGAGTGCAGAGTGCAGAATCAGAGTGCAGATTGAGAGTGCAGAGTGCAGATTGAGAGTGCAGAGTGCAGAATCAGAGTGCAGATTGAGAGTGCAGAGTGCAGATTGAGAGTGCAGAGTGCAGATTGAGAGTGCAGAGTGCAGATTGAGAGTGCAGAGTGCAGAATCAGATTGCAGATTGAGAGTGCAGAGTGCAGAATCAGATTGCAGATTGAGAGTGCAGATTGCAGATTGAGAGTGCAGATTGAGAGTGCAGAATCAGAGTGCAGAGTGCAGATTCAGAGTGCAGTTTGAGAGTGCAGATTGCAGATTGAGAGTGCAGATTGCAGATTGAGAGTTCAGAGTGCAGATTGAGACTGCAGAGTGCAGATTGAGAGTGCTGAGTGCAGATTGAGAGTGCAGATTGCAGGTTTAGAGTGCAGATTGCAGATTGAGAGTGCAGAGTGCAGATTGAGAGTGCAGAGTGCAGATTGAGAGTGCAGATTGCAGATTGAGAGTGCAGATTGCAGATTGAGAGTGCAGAGTGCAGATTGAGAGTGCAGTTTGCAGATTGAGAGTGCAGATTGAGAGTGCAGAGTGCAGATTGAGAGTGCAGAGTGCAGATTGAGAGTGCAGATTGCAGATTGAGAGTGCAGATTGCAGATTGAGAGTGCAGAGTGCAGATTGAGAGTGCAGATTGCAGATTGAGAGTGCAGAGTGCAGATTGAGAGTGCAGAGTGCAGATTGAGAGTGCAGAGTGCAGATTGAAAGTGCAGAGTGCAGATTGAGAGTGCAGAGTGCAGATTGAGAGTGCAGAGTACAGATTGAGAGTGCAGATTGAGAGTGCAGAGTGCAGATTGAGATTGCAGATTGCAGATTGAGAGTGCAGATTGAGAGTGCAGAGTGCAGATTGAGAGTGCAGAGTGCAGATTGAGAGTGCAGATTGCAGATTGAGAGTGCAGATTGCAGATTGAGAGTGCAGATTGCAGATTGAGAGTGCAGAGTGCAGATGGAGAGTGCAGCTTGCAGATTGAGAGTGCAGATTGAGAGTGCAGAGTGCAGATTGAGAGTGCAGAGTGCAGATTGAGAGTGCAGAGTGCAGATTGAAAGTGCAGAATCAGAGTGCAGTGTGAGAGTGCAGAGTGCAGATTCAGAGTGCAGATTCAGAGTGCAGAGTGCAGAATTAGAGTGCAGATTGAGAGTGCAGAGTGCAGATTGAGAGTGCAGAGTGCAGATTGAGAGTGCAGAGTGCAGAATCAGATTGCAGATTGAGAGTGCAGATTGCAGATTGAGAGTGCAGAGTGCAGAATCAGATTGCAGATTGAGAGTGCAAATTGCAGATTGAGAGTGCAGATTGCAGATTGAGAGTGCAGATTGCAGATTGAGAGTGCAGATTCAGAGTGCAGATTCAGAGTGCAGAGTGCAGATTCAGAGTGCAGTTTGAGAGTGCAGATTGCAGATTGAGAGTGCAGATTCAGAGTGCAGATTCAGAGTGCAGAGTGCAGATTCAGAGTGCAGTTTGAGAGTGCAGATTGCAGATTGAGAGTGCAGATTGCAGATTGAGAGTTCAGAGTGCAGATTGAGACTGCAGAGTGCAGATTGAGAGTGCAGAGTGCAGATTGAGAGTGCAGATTGCAGATTGAGAGTGCAGATTGCAGATTGAGAGTGCAGAGTGCAGATTGAGAGTGCAGATTGCAGATTGAGAGTGCAGAGTGCAGATTGAGAGTGCAGAGTGCAGATTGAGAGTGCAGTTTGCAGATTGAGAGTGCAGATTGAGAGTGCAGAGTGCAGATTGAGAGTGCAGAGTGCATATTGAGAGTGCAGAGTGCAGATTGAGAGTGCAGAGTGCAGATTGAGAGTGCAGAGTGCAGATTGAGAGTGCAGAGTGCAGAGTGCAGAGTGCAGATTGAGAGTGCAGATTGAGAGTGCAGAGTGCAGATTGAGAGTGCAGAGTGCAGATTGAGAGTGCAGATTCAGAGTGCAGTTTCAGAGTGCAGATTGAGAGTGCAGAGTGCAGATTGAGAGTGCAGAGTGCAGATTGAGAGTGCAGAGTGCAGATTGTGAGTGCAGATTCAGAGTGCAGTTTCAGAGTGCAGATTGAGAGTGCAGAGTGCAGATTGAGAGTGCAGATTGCAGATTGAGAGTGCAGATTGCAGATTGAGAGTGCAGAGTGCAGAGTGAGAGTGCAGAGTGCAGATTGAGAGTGCAGATTGAGAGTGCAGAGTGCAGATTGAGAGTGCAGAGTGCAGATTGAGAGTGCAGAGTGCAGATTGAGAGTGCAGAGTGCAGAGTGCAGATTGAGAGTGCAGTTTGAGAGTGCAGATTGAGAGTGCAGTTTGAGAGTGCAGAGTGCAGATTGAGAGTGCAGAGTGCAGTTTGAGAGTGCAGAGTGCAGTTTGAGAGTGCAGAGTGCAGTTTGAGAGTGCAGATTGAGAGTGCAGAGTGCAGATTGAGAGTGCAGAGTGCAGATTGAGAGTGCAGAGTGCAGAGTGCAGAGATTAGATTGAGAGTGCAGAGTGCAGAGTGCAGATTGAGAGTGCAGAGTGCAGATTGAGAGTGCAGAGTGCAGATTGAGAGTGCAGAGTGCAGAGTGCAGATTGAGAGTGCAGAGTGCAGATTGAGAGTGCAGATTGAGAGTGCAGAGTGCAGATTGAGAGTGCAGAGTGCAGATTGAGAGTGCAGATTGAGAGTGCAGAGTGCAGAATCAGAGTGCAGATTGAGAGTGCAGAGTGCAGATTGAGAGTGCAGAGTGCAGAATCAGAGTGCAGATTGAGAGTGCAGAGTGCAGATTGAGAGTGCAGATTGCAGATTCAGAGTGCAGATTCAGAGTGCAGAGTGCAGATTCAGAGTGCAGTTTGAGAGTGCAGATTGCAGATTGAGAGTGAAGATTGCAGATTGAGAGTGCGGAGTGCAGATTGAGACTGCAGAGTCCAGATTGAGAGTGCAGAGTGCAGATTGAGAGTGCAGAGTGCAGATTGAGAGTGCAGATTGCAGATTGAGAGTGCAGATTGCAGATTGAGAGTGCAGAGTGCAGATTGAGAGTGCAGAGTGCAGATTGAGAGTGCAGATTGCAGATTGAGAGTGCATATTGCAGATTGAGAGTGCAGATTGAGAGTGCAGAGTGCAGAATCAGAGTGCAGATTGAGAGTGCAGAGTGCAGATTGAGAGTGCAGTTTGCAGATTGAGAGTGCAGAGTGCAGATTGAGAGTGCAGAGTGCAGATTGAGAGTGCAGATTGAGAGTGCAGAGTGCAGAATCAGAGTGCAGATTGAGAGTGCAGAGTGCAGATTGAGAGTGCAGAGTGCAGAATCAGAGTGCAGATTGAGAGTGCAGAGTGCAGATTGAGAGTGCAGAGTGCAGATTGAGAGTGCAGAGTGCAGATTGAGAGTGCAGAGTGCAGAATCAGATTGCAGATTGAGAGTGCAGAGTGCAGAATCAGATTGCAGATTGAGAGTGCAGATTGCAGATTGAGAGTGCAGATTCAGAGTGCAGAATCAGAGTGCAGAGTGCAGATTCAGAGTGCAGTTTGAGAGTGCAGATTGCAGATTGAGAGTGCAGATTGCAGATTGAGAGTTCAGAGTGCAGATTGAGACTGCAGAGTGCAGATTGAGAGTGCTGAGTGCAGATTGAGAGTGCAGATTGCAGATTTAGAGTGCAGAGTGCAGATTGAGAGTGCAGAGTGCAGATTGAGAGTGCAGATTGCAGATTGAGAGTGCAGATTGCAGATTGAGAGTGCAGATTGCAGATTGAGAGTGCAGAGTGCAGATTGAGAGTGCAGTTTGCAGATTGAGAGTGCAGATTGAGAGTGCAGAGTGCAGATTGAGAGTGCAGAGTGCAGATTGAGAGTGCAGATTGCAGATTGAGAGTGCAGATTGCAGATTGAGAGTGCAGAGTGCAGATTGAGAGTGCAGATTGCAGATTGAGAGTGCAGAGTGCAGATTGAGAGTGCAGAGTGCAGATTGAGAGTGCAGAGTGCAGATTGAAAGTGCAGAGTGCAGATTGAGAGTGCTGAGTGCAGATTGAGAGTGCAGATTGAGAGTGCAGAGTGCAGATTGAGATTGCAGATTGCAGATTGAGAGTGCAGATTGAGAGTGCAGAGTGCAGATTGAGAGTGCAGAGTGCAGATTGAGAGTGCAGATTGCAGATTGAGAGTGCAGATTGCAG
Organism: Lissotriton helveticus; assembly: GCF_964261635.1. Taxonomy (NCBI): domain Eukaryota; kingdom Metazoa; phylum Chordata; class Amphibia; order Caudata; family Salamandridae; genus Lissotriton; species Lissotriton helveticus. The sequence goes on from NC_136064.1 coordinate 67,939,173, forward strand.
ATTGAGAGTGCAGATTGCAGATTGAGAGTGCAGAGTGCAGATGGAAAGTGCAGCTTGCAGATTGAGAGTGCAGATTGAGAGTGCAGAGTGCAGATTGAGAGTGCAGAGTGCAGATTAAGAGTGCAGAGTGCAGATTGAGAGTGCAGATTCAGAGTGCAGATTTACAGTGCAGAGTGCAGATTCAGAGTGCAGTTTGAGAGTGCAGATTGCAGATTGAGAGTGCAGATTGCAGATTGAGAGTGCAGAGTGCAGATTGAGACTGCAGAGTGCAGATTGAGAGTGCAGAGTGCAGATTGAGAGTGCAGAGTGCAGATTGAGAGTGCAGATTGCAGATTGAGAGTGCAGAGTGCAGATTGAGAGTGCAGATTGCAGATTGAGAGTGCAGATTGCAGATTGAGAGTGCAGAGTGCAGATTGAGAGTGCAGTTTGCAGATTGAGAGTGCAGTTTGCAGATTGAGAGTGCAGAGTGCAGATTGAGAGTGCAGAGTGCAGAATCAGAGTGCAGATTGAGAGTGCAGAGTGCAGATTGAGAGTGCAGAGTGCAGAATCAGAGTGCAGATTGAGAGTGCAGAGTGCAGATTGAGAGTGCAGAGTGCAGAATCAGATTGCAGATTGAGAGTGCAGATTGCAGATTGAGAGTGCAGAGTGCAGAATCAGATTGCAGATTGAGAGTGCAGATTGCAGATTGAGAGTGCAGATTACAGATTGAGAGTGCAGATTGCAGATTGAGAGTGCAGATTCAGAGTGCAGATTTACAGTGCAGAGTGCAGATTCAGAGTGCAGTTTGAGAGTGCAGATTGCAGATTGAGAGTGCAGATTGCAGATTGAGAGTGCAGAGTGCAGATTGAGACTGCAGAGTGCAGATTGAGAGTGCAGAGTGCAGATTGAGAGTGCAGAGTGCAGATTGAGAGTGCAGATTGCAGATTGAGAGTGCAGATTGCAGATTGAGAGTGCAGAGTGCAGATTGAGAGTGCAGAGTGCAGATTGAGAGTGCAGATTGCAGATTGAGAGTGCAGATTGCAGATTGAGAGTGCAGAGTGCAGATTGAGAGTGCAGTTTGCAGATTGAGAGTGCAGAGTGCAGATTGAGAGTGCAGAGTGCAGATTGAGAGTGCAGATTGAGAGTGCAGAGTGCAGAATCAGAGTGCAGATTGAGATTGCAGAGTGCAGATTGAGAGTGCAGAGTGCAGAATCAGAGTGCAGATTGAGAGTGCAGAGTGCAGATTGAGAGTGCAGAGTGCAGATTGAGAGTGCAGATTGAGAGTGCAGAGTGCAGATTGAGAGTGCAGAGTGCAGAATCAGATTGCAGATTGAGAGTGCAGATTGCAGATTGAGAGTGCAGAGTGCAGAATCAGATTGCAGATTGAAAGTGCAGATTGCAGATTGAGAGTGCAGATTGCAGATTGAGAGTGCAGATTGCAGATTGAGAGTGCAGATTCAGAGTGCAGATTCAGAGTGCAGAGTGCAGATTCAGAGTGCAGTTTGAGAGTGCAGATTGCAGATTGAGAGTGCAGATTGCAGATTGAGAGTGCAGAGTGCAGATTGAGACTGCAGAGTGCAGATTGAGAGTGCAGAGTGCAGATTGAGAGTGCAGATTGCAGATTGAGAGTGCAGAGTGCAGATTGAGAGTGCAGAGTGCAGATTGAGAGTGCAGTTTGCAGATTGAGAGTGCAGATTGAGAGTGCAGAGTGCAGATTGAGAGTGCAGAGTGCAGATTGAGAGTGCAGATTGCAGATTGAGAGTGCAGATTGCAGATAGAGAGTGCAGAGTGCAGATTGAGAGTGCAGATTGCAGATTGAGAGTGCAGAGTGCAGATTGAGAGTGCAGAGTGCAGATTGAGAGAGCAGAGTGCAGATTGAAAGTGCAGAGTGCAGATTGAGAGTGCAGAGTGCAGATTGAGAGTGCAGAGTGCAGATTGAGAGTGCAGATTGAGAGTGCAGAGTGCAGATTGAGAGTGCAGAATCAGAGTGCAGTTTGAGAGTGCAGAGTGCAGATTCAGAGTGCAGAGTCGAGAATCAGAGTGCAGATTGAGAGTGCAGAGTGCAGATTGAGAGTGCAGAGTGCAGAATCAGATTGCAGATTGAGAGTGCAGATTGCAGATTGAGAGTGCAGAGTGCAGAATCAGATTGCAGATTGAGAGTGCAGATTGCAGATTGAGAGTGCAGATTGCAGATTGAGAGTGCAGATTGCAGATTGAGAGTGCAGATTGAGAGTGCAGATTCAGAGTGCAGATTCAGAGTGCAGTTTGAGAGTGCAGATTGCAGATTGAGAGTGCAGATTGCAGATTGAGAGTGCAGAGTGCAGATTGAGAGTGCAGAGTGCAGATTGAGAGTGCAGAGTGCAGATTGAGAGTGCAGATTGCAGATTGAGAGAGCAGATTGCAGATTGAGAGTGCAGAGTGCAGATTGAGAGTGCAGAGTGCAGATTGAGAGTGCAGATTTAGAGTGCAGTTTCAGAGTGCAGATTGAGAGTGCAGATTGAGAGTGCAGATTGCAGATTGAGAGTGCAGATTGCAGATTGAGAGTGCAGAGTGCAGAGTGAGAGTGCAGAGTGTAGATTGAGAGTGCAGATTGAGAGTGCAGATTGAGAGTGCAGAGTGCAGATTGAGAGTGCAGATTGAGAGTGCAGAGTGCAGAGTGCAGATCGAGAGTGCAGTTTGAGAGTGCAGATTGAGAGTGCAGTTTGAGAGTGCAGATTGAGAGTGCAGAGTGCAGTTTGAGAGTGCAGAGTGCAGTTTGAGAGTGCAGAGTGCAGTTTGAGAGTGCAGAGTGCAGATTGAGAGTGCAGAGTGCAGATTGAGAGTGCAGATTGAGAGTGCAGAGTGCAGATTGAGAGTGCAGAGTGCAGAGTGCAGATTGAGAGTGCAGAGTGCAGATTGAGAGTGCAGATTGAGAGTGCAGATTGAGAGTGCAGAGTGCAGATTGGGAGTGCAGAGTGCAGATTGAGAGTGCAGAGTGCAGATTGAGAGTGCAGAGTGCAGATTGAGAGTGCAGATTGAGAGTGCAGAGTGCAGATTGAGAGTGCAGAGTGCAGAGTGCAGATTGAGAGTGCAGAGTGCAGTTTCAGAGTGCAGATTCAGAGTGCAGAATCAGAGTGCAGAATCAGAGTGCAGATTCAGAGTGCAGATTCGGAGTGCAGATTCAGAGTGCAGATTCAGAGTGCAGATTCAGAGTGCAGTTTCAGAGTGCAGTTTCAGAGTGCAGATTGAGAGTGCAGATTAAGAGTGCAGATTGAGAGTGCAGTTTCAGAGTGCAGTTTCAGAGTGCAGTTTCAGAGTGCAGAGTGCAGATTGAGAGTGCAGAGTGCAGATTGAGAGTGCAGAGTGCAGAGTGCAGATTGAGAGTGCAGTTTGAGAGTGCAGATTGAGATTCCAGAGTGCAGATTGAGAGTGCAGAGTGCAGATTGAAAGTGCAGAGTGCAGATTGAGAGTGCAGAGTGCAGATTGAGAGTGCAGAGTGCATATTGAGAGTGCAGAGTGCAGATTGAGAGTGCAGAGTGCAGATTGAGAGTGCAGAGTGCAGAGTGCAGATTGAGAGTGCAGAGTGCAGAGTCCAGATTGAGAGTGCAGATTGAGAGTGCAGAGTGCAGATTGAGAGTGCAGAGTGCAGAGTGCAGATTGAGAGTGCAGATTCAGAGTGCAGTTTCAGAGTGCAGATTGAGAGTGCAGAGTGCAGATTGAGAGTGCAGATTGAGAGTGCAGAGTGCAGATTGAGAGTGCAGAGTGCAGATTGAGAGTGCAGATTCAGAGTGCAGTTTCAGAGTGCAGATTGAGAGTGCAGAGTGCAGATTGAGAGTGCAGATTGCAGATTGAGAGTGCAGATTGCAGATTGAGAGTGCAGAGTGCAGAGTGAGAGTGCAGAGTGCAGATTGAGAGTGCAGATTGAGAGTGCAGAGTGCAGATTGAGAGTGCAGAGTGCAGATTGAGAGTGCAGAGTGCAGATTCAGAGTGCAGAGTGCAGAGTGCAGATTGAGAGTGCAGTTTGAGAGTGCAGATTGAGAGTGCAGTTTGAGAGTGCAGAGTGCAGATTGAGAGTGCAGAGTGCAGTTTGAGAGTGCAGAGTGCAGTTTGAGAGTGCAGAGTGCAGTTTGAGAGTGCAGATTGAGAGTGCAGAGTGCAGATTGAGAGTGCAGAGTGCAGATTGAGAGTGCAGAATGCAGATTGAGAGTGCAGAGTGCAGAGTGCAGATTGAGAGTGCAGAGTGCAGAGTGCAGATTGAGAGTGCAGAGTGCAGAATGAGAGTGCAGAGTGCAGATTGAGAGTGCAGAGTGCAGATTGAGAGTGCAGAGTGCAGAGTGCAGATTGAGAGTGCAGAGTGCAGATTGAGAGTGCAGATTGAGAGTGCAGAGTGCAGATTGAGAGTGCAGAGTGCAGATTGAGAGTGCAGAGTGCAGATTGAGAGTGCAGAGTGCAGATTGAGAGTGCAGATGGAGAGTGCAGAGTGCAGAATCAGAGTGCAGATTGAGAGTGCAGAGTGCAGATTGAGAGTGCAGAGTGCAGAATCAGAGTGCAGATTGAGAGTGCAGAGTGCAGATTGAGAGTGCAGAGTGCAGATTGAGAGTGCAGAGTGCAGATTGAGAGTGCAGAGTGCAGAATCAGATTGCAGAGTGCAGAATCAGATTGCAGATTGAGAGTGCAGATTGCAGATTGAGAGTGCAGAGTGCAGAATCAGATTGCAGATTGAGAGTGCAGATTGCAGATTGAGAGTGCAGAGTGCAGATTGAGACTGCAGAGTGCAGATTGAGAGTGCAGAGTGCAGATTGAGAGTGCAGAGTGCAGATTGAGAGTGCAGATTGCAGATTGAGAGTGCAGATTGCAGATTGAGAGTGCAGAGTGCAGATTGAGAGTGCAGAGTGCAGATTGAGAGTGCAGATTGCAGATTGAGAGTGCAGAGTGCAGATTGAGAGTGCAGTTTGCAGATTGAGAGTGCAGAGTGCAGATTGAGAGTGCAGAGTGCAGATTGAGAGTGCAGATTGAGAGTGCAGAGTGCAGAATCAGAGTGCAGATTGAGAGTGCAGAGTGCAGATTGAGAGTGCAGAGTGCAGAATCAGAGTGCAGATTGAGAGTGCAGAGTGCAGATTGAGAGTGCAGAGTGCAGATTGAGAGTGCAGATTGAGAGTGCAGAGTGCAGATTGAGAGTGCAGAGTGCAGAATCAGATTGCAGATTGAGAGTGCAGATTGCAGATTGAGAGTGCAGAGTGCAGAATCAGATTGCAGATTGAGAGTGCAGATTGCAGATTGAGAGTGCAGATTGCAGATTGAGAGTGCAGATTGCAGATTGAGACTGCAGAGTGCAGATTGAGACTGCAGAGTGCAGATTGAGAGTGCAAATTGCAGATTGAGAGTGCAGAGTGCAGATTGAGAGTGCAGAGTGCAGATTGAGAGTGCAGAGTGCAGATTGAGAGTGCAGATTGCAGATTGAGAGTGCAGAGTGCAGATTGAGAGTGCAGAGTGCAGATTGAGAGTGCAGTTTGCAGATTGAGAGTGCAGATTGAGAGTGCAGAGTGCAGATTGAGAGTGCAGATTGCAGATTGAGAGTGCAGATTGCAGATAGAGAGTGCAGAGTGCAGATTGAGAGTGCAGATTGCAGATTGAGAGTGCAAAGTGCAGATTGAGAGTGCAGAGTGCAGATTAAGAGTGCAGAGTGCAGATTGAGAGTGCAGAGTGCAGATTGAGAGTGCAGATTGAGAGTGCAGAGTGCAGATTGAGAGTGCAGAATCAGAGTGCAGTTTGAGAGTGCAGAGTGCAGATTTAGAGTGCAGATTCAGAGTGCAGAGTCGAGAATCAGAGTGCAGATTGAGAGTGCAGAGTGCAGATTGAGAGTGCAGAGTGCAGATTGAGAGTGCAGAGTGCAGAATCAGATTGCAGATTGAGAGTGCAGATTGCAGATTGAGAGTGCAGAGTGCAGAATCAGATTGCAGATTGAGAGTGCAGATTGCAGATTGAGAGTGCAGATTGCAGATTGAGAGTGCAGATTGCAGATTGAGAGTGCAGATTCAGAGTGCAGATTCAGAGTGCAGATTCAGAGTGCAGTTTGAGAGTGCAGATTGCAGATTGAGAGTGCAGAGTGCAGATTGAGAGTGCAGAGTGCAGATTGAGAGTGCAGAGTGCAGATTGAGAGTGCAGATTGCAGATTGAGAGTGCAGATTGCAGATTGAGAGAGCAGAGTGCAGATTGAGAGTGCAGAGCGCAGATTGAGAGTGCAGATTGCAGATTGAGAGTGCAGATTGCAGATTGAGAGTGCAGAGTGCAGATTGAGAGTGCAGTTTGCAGATTGAGAGTGCAGAGTGCAGATTGAGAGTGCAGAGTGCAGATTGAGAGTGCAGAGTGCAGGCTGAGAGTGCAGAGTGCAGATTGAGAGTGCAGAGTGCAGATTGAGAGTGCAGAGTGCAGATTGAGAGTGCAGAGTGCAGATTGAGAGTGCAGATTGAGAGTGCAGAGTGCAGATTGAGAGTGCAGAGTGCAGATTGAGAGTGCAGATTGAGAGTGCAGTTTCAGAGTGCAGATTGAGAGTGCAGAGTGCAGATTGAGAGTGCAGAGTGCAGATTGAGAGTGCAGAGTGCTGATTGTGAGTGCAGATTCAGAGTGCAGTTTCAGAGTGCAGATTGAGAGTGCAGAGTGCAGATTGAGAGTGCAGATTGCAGATTGAGAGTGCAGATTGCAGATTGAGAGTGCAGAGTGCAGAGTGAGAGTGAAGAGTGCAGATTGAGAGTGCAGAGTGCAGATTGAGAGTGCAGAGTGCAGATTGAGAGTGCAGAGTGCAGATTGAGAGTGCAGAGTGCAGATTGAGAGTGCAGTTTGAGAGTGCAGATTGAGAGTGCAGTTTGAGAGTGCAGAGTGCAGATTGAGAGTGCAGAGTGCAGTTTGAGAGTGCAGAGTGCAGTTTGAGAGTGCAGAGTGCAGTTTGAGAGTGCAGATTGAGAGTGCAGAGTGCAGATTGAGAGTGCAGAGTGCAGATTGAGAGTGCAGAGTGCAGAGATTAGATTGAGAGTGCAGAGTGCAGAGTGCAGATTGAGAGTGCAGAGTGCAGAATCAGAGTGCAGATTGAGAGTGCAGAGTGCAGATTGAGAGTGCAGATTGCAGATTGAGAGTGCAGAGTGCAGATTGAGAGTGCAGAGTGCAAATTGAGAGTGCAGAGTGCAGAATCAGATTGCAGATTGAGAGTGCAGATTGCAGATTGAGAGTGCAGAGTGCAGAATCAGATTGCAGATTGAGAGTGCAGATTGCAGATTGAGAGTGCAGAGTGCAGATTGAGAGTGCAGAGTGCAGATTGAGAGTGCAGAGTGCAGATTGAGAGTGCAGAGTGCAGAGTGCAGATTGAGAGTGCAGAGTGCAGATTGAGAGTGCAGATTGAGAGTGCAGAGTGCAGATTGAGAGTGCAGAGTGCAGATTGAGAGTACAGAGTGCAGATTGAGAGTGCAGATTGAGAGTGCAGATTGAGAGTGCAGAGTGCAGAATCAGAGTGCAGATTGAGAGTGCAGAGTGCAGATTGAGAGTGCAGAGTGCAGAATCAGAGTGCAGATTGAGAGTGCAGAGTGCAGATTGAGAGTGCAGATTGCAGATTGAGAGTGCAGATTGAGAGTGCAGAGTGCAGATTGAGAGTGCAGAGTGCAGATTGAGAGTGCAGAGTGCAGAATCAGATTGCAGATTGAGAGTGCAGATTGCAGATTGAGAGTGCAGAGTGCAGATTGAGAGTGCAGAGTGCAGAATCAGATTGCAGATTGAGAGTGCAGATTGCAGATTGAGAGTGCAGATTGCAGATTGAGAGTGCAGATTCAGAGTGCAGATTCAGAGTGCAGAGTGCAGATTCAGAGTGCAGTTTGAGAGTGCAGATTGCAGATTGAGAGTGCAGATTGCAGATTGAGAGTGCAGAGTGCAGATTGAGACTGCAGAGTGCAGATTGAGAGTGCAGAGTGCAGATTGAGAGTGCAGAGTGCAGATTGAGAGTGCAGATTGCAGATTGAGAGTGCAGATTGCAGATTGAAAGTGCAGAGTGCAGATTGAGAGTGCAGAGTGCAGATTGAGAGTGCAGATTGCAGATTGAGAGTGCATATTGCAGATTGAGAGTGCAGATTGAGAGTGCAGAGTGCAGAATCAGAGTGCAGATTGAGAGTGCAGAGTGCAGATTGAGAGTGCAGTTTGCAGATTGAGAGTGCAGAGTGCAGATTGAGAGTGCAGAGTGCAGATTGAGAGTGCAGATTGAGAGTGCAGAGTGCAGAATCAGAGTGCAGATTGAGAGTGCAGAGTGCAGATTGAGAGTGCAGAGTGCAGAATCAGAGTGCAGATTGAGAGTGCAGAGTGCAGATTGAGAGTGCAGAGTGCAGATTGAGAGTGCAGAGTGCAGATTGAGAGTGCAGAGTGCAGAATCAGATTGCAGATTGAGAGTGCAGAGTGCAGAATCAGATTGCAGATTGAGAGTGCAGATTGCAGATTGAGAGTGCAGATTGAGAGTGCAGAATCAGAGTGCAGAGTGCAGATTCAGAGTGCAGTTTGAGAGTGCAGATTGCAGATTGAGAGTGCAGATTGCAGATTGAGAGTTCAGAGTGCAGATTGAGACTGCAGAGTGCAGATTGAGAGTGCTGAGTGCAGATTGAGAGTGCAGATTGCAGGTTTAGAGTGCAGATTGCAGATTGAGAGTGCAGAGTGCAGATTGAGAGTGCAGAGTGCAGATTGAGAGTGCAGATTGCAGATTGAGAGTGCAGATTGCAGATTGAGAGTGCAGAGTGCAGATTGAGAGTGCAGTTTGCAGATTGAGAGTGCAGATTGAGAGTGCAGAGTGCAGATTGAGAGTGCAGAGTGCAGATTGAGAGTGCAGATTGCAGATTGAGAGTGCAGATTGCAGATTGAGAGTGCAGAGTGCAGATTGAGAGTGCAGATTGCAGATTGAGAGTGCAGAGTGCAGATTGAGAGTGCAGAGTGCAGATTGAGAGTGCAGAGTGCAGATTGAAAGTGCAGAGTGCAGATTGAGAGTGCAGAGTGCAGATTGAGAGTGCAGATTGAGAGTGCAGAGTGCAGATTGAGATTGCAGATTGCAGATTGAGAGTGCAGATTGAGAGTGCAGAGTGCAGATTGAGAGTGCAGAGTGCAGATTGAGAGTGCAGATTGCAGATTGAGAGTGCAGATTGCAGATTGAGAGTGCAGATTGCAGATTGAGAGTGCAGAGTGCAGATGGAGAGTGCAGCTTGCAGATTGAGAGTGCAGATTGAGAGTGCAGAGTGCAGATTGAGAGTGCAGAGTGCAGATTGAGAGTGCAGAGTGCAGATTGAAAGTGCAGAATCAGAGTGCAGTGTGAGAGTGCAGAGTGCAGATTCAGAGTGCAGATTCAGAGTGCAGAGTGCAGAATTAGAGTGCAGATTGAGAGTGCAGAGTGCAGATTGAGAGTGCAGAGTGCAGATTGAGAGTGCAGAGTGCAGAATCAGATTGCAGATTGAGAGTGCAGATTGCAGATTGAGAGTGCAGAGTGCAGAATCAGATTGCAGATTGAGAGTGCAAATTGCAGATTGAGAGTGCAGATTGCAGATTGAGAGTGCAGATTGCAGATTGAGAGTGCAGATTCAGAGTGCAGATTCAGAGTGCAGAGTGCAGATTCAGAGTGCAGTTTGAGAGTGCAGATTGCAGATTGAGAGTGCAGATTCAGAGTGCAGATTCAGAGTGCAGAGTGCAGATTCAGAGTGCAGTTTGAGAGTGCAGATTGCAGATTGAGAGTGCAGATTGCAGATTGAGAGTGCAGAGTGCAGATTGAGACTGCAGAGTGCAGATTGAGAGTGCAGAGTGCAGATTGAGAGTGCAGATTGCAGATTGAGAGTGCAGATTGCAGATTGAGAGTGCAGAGTGCAGATTGAGAGTGCAGAGTGCAGATTGAGAGTGCAGATTGCAGATTGAGAGTGCAGAGTGCAGATTGAGAGTGCAGAGTGCAGATTGAGAGTGCAGTTTGCAGATTGAGAGTGCAGATTGAGAGTGCAGAGTGCAGATTGAGAGTGCAGAGTGCATATTGAGAGTGCAGAGTGCAGATTGAGAGTGCAGAGTGCAGATTGAGAGTGCAGAGTGCAGATTGAGAGTGCAGAGTGCAGAGTGCAGATTGAGAGTGCAGATTGAGAGTACAGAGTGCAGATTGAGAGTGCAGAGTGCAGATTGAGAGTGCAGATTGAGAGTGCAGTTTCAGAGTGCAGATTGAGAGTGCAGAGTGCAGATTGAGAGTGCAGAGTGCAGATTGAGAGTGCAGAGTGCAGATTGTGAGTGCAGATTCAGAGTGCAGTTTCAGAGTGCAGATTGAGAGTGCAGAGTGCAGATTGAGAGTGCAGATTGCAGATTGAGAGTGCAGATTGCAGATTGAGAGTGCAGAGTGCAGAGTGAGAGTGCAGAGTGCAGATTGAGAGTGCAGATTGAGAGTGCAGAGTGCAGATTGAGAGTGCAGAGTGCAGATTGAGAGTGCAGAGTGCAGATTGAGAGTGCAGAGTGCAGAGTGCAGATTGAGAGTGCAGTTTGAGAGTGCAGATTGAGAGTGCAGTTTGAGAGTGCAGAGTGCAGATTGAGAGTGCAGAGTGCAGTTTGAGAGTGCAGAGTGCAGTTTGAGAGTGCAGAGTGCAGTTTGAGAGTGCAGATTGAGAGTGCAGAGTGCAGATTGAGAGTGCAGAGTGCAGATTGAGAGTGCAGAGTGCAGAGTGCAGAGATTAGATTGAGAGTGCAGAGTGCAGATTGAGAGTGCAGAGTGCAGATTGAGAGTGCAGAGTGCAGATTGAGAGTGCAGAGTGCAGAGTGCAGATTGAGAGTGCAGAGTGCAGATTGAGAGTGCAGATTGAGAGTGCAGAGTGCAGATTGAGAGTGCAGAGTGCAGATTGAGAGTGCAGATTGAGAGTGCAGAGTGCAGAATCAGAGTGCAGATTGAGAGTGCAGAGTGCAGATTGAGAGTGCAGAGTGCAGAATCAGAGTGCAGATTGAGAGTGCAGAGTGCAGATTGAGAGTGCAGATTGCAGATTCAGAGTGCAGATTCAGAGTGCAGAGTGCAGATTCAGAGTGCAGTTTGAGAGTGCAGATTGCAGATTGAGAGTGAAGATTGCAGATTGAGAGTGCGGAGTGCAGATTGAGACTGCAGAGTGCAGATTGAGAGTGCAGAGTGCAGATTGAGAGTGCAGAGTGCAGATTGAGAGTGCAGATTGCAGATTGAGAGTGCAGATTGCAGATTGAGAGTGCAGAGTTCAGATTGAGAGTGCAGAGTGCAGATTGAGAGTGCAGATTGCAGATTGAGAGTGCATATTGCAGATTGAGAGTGCAGATTGAGAGTGCAGAGTGCAGAATCAGAGTGCAGATTGAGAGTGCAGAGTGCAGATTGAGAGTGCAGTTTGCAGATTGAGAGTGCAGAGTGCAGATTGAGAGTGCAGAGTGCAGATTGAGAGTGCAGATTGAGAGTGCAGAGTGCAGAATCAGAGTGCAGATTGAGAGTGCAGAGTGCAGATTGAGAGTGCAGAGTGCAGAATCAGAGTGCAGATTGAGAGTGCAGAGTGCAGATTGAGAGTGCAGAGTGCAGATTGAGAGTGCAGAGTGCAGATTGAGAGTGCAGAGTGCAGAATCAGATTGCAGATTGAGAGTGCAGAGTGCAGAATCAGATTGCAGATTGAGAGTGCAGATTGCAGATTGAGAGTGCAGATTGAGAGTGCAGAATCAGAGTGCAGAGTGCAGATTCAGAGTGCAGTTTGAGAGTGCAGATTGCAGATTGAGAGTGCAGATTGCAGATTGAGAGTTCAGAGTGCAGATTGAGACTGCAGAGTGCAGATTGAGAGTGCTGAGTGCAGATTGAGAGTGCAGATTGCAGATTTAGAGTGCAGATTGCAGATTGAGAGTGCAGAGTGCAGATTGAGAGTGCAGAGTGCAGATTGAGAGTGCAGATTGCAGATTGAGAGTGCAGATTGCAGATTGAGAGTGCAGATTGCAGATTGAGAGTGCAGAGTGCAGATTGAGAGTGCAGTTTGCAGATTGAGAGTGCAGATTGAGAGTGCAGAGTGCAGATTGAGAGTGCAGAGTGCAGATTGAGAGTGCAGATTGCAGATTGAGAGTGCAGATTGCAGATTGAGAGTGCAGAGTGCAGATTGAGAGTGCAGATTGCAGATTGAGAGTGCAGAGTGCAGATTGAGAGTGCAGAGTGCAGATTGAGAGTGCAGAGTGCAGATTGAAAGTGCAGAGTGCAGATTGAGAGTGCAGAGTGCAGATTGAGAGTGCAGAGTGCAGATTGAGAGTGCAGATTGAGAGTGCAGAGTGCAGATTGAGATTGCAGATTGCAGATTGAGAGTGCAGATTGAGAGTGCAGAGTGCAGATTGAGAGTGCAGAGTGCAGATTGAGAGTGCAGATTGCAGATTGAGAGTGCAGATTGCAGATTGAGAGTGCAGATTGCAGATTGAGAGTGCAGAGTGCAGATGGAAAGTGCAGCTTGCAGATTGAGAGTGCAGATTGAGAGTGCAGAGTGCAGATTGAGAGTGCAGAGTGCAGATTAAGAGTGCAGAGTGCAGATTGAGAGTGCAGATTCAGAGTGCAGATTTACAGTGCAGAGTGCAGATTCAGAGTGCAGTTTGAGAGTGCAGATTGCAGATTGAGAGTGCAGATTGCAGATTGAGAGTGCAGAGTGCAGATTGAGACTGCAGAGTGCAGATTGAGAGTGCAGAGTGCAGATTGAGAGTGCAGAGTGCAGATTGAGAGTGCAGATTGCAGATTGAGAGTGCAGATTGCAGATTGAGAGTGCAGAGTGCAGATTGAGAGTGCAGATTGCAGATTGAGAGTGCAGATTGCAGATTGAGAGTGCAGAGTGCAGATTGAGAGTGCAGTTTGCAGATTGAGAGTGCAGTTTGCAGATTGAGAGTGCAGAGTGCAGATTGAGAGTGCAGAGTGCAGATTGAGAGTGCAGATTGAGAGTGCAGAGTGCAGAATCAGAGTGCAGATTGAGATTGCAGAGTGCAGATTGAGAGTGCAGAGTGCAGAATCAGAGTGCAGATTGAGAGTGCAGAGTGCAGATTGAGAGTGCAGAGTGCAGATTGAGAGTGCAGATTGAGAGTGCAGAGTGCAGATTGAGAGTGCAGAGTGCAGAATCAGATTGCAGATTGAGAGTGCAGATTGCAGATTGAGAGTGCAGAGTGCAGAATCAGATTGCAGATTGAAAGTGCAGATTGCAGATTGAGAGTGCAGATTGCAGATTGAGAGTGCAGATTGCAGATTGAGAGTGCAGATTCAGAGTGCAGATTCAGAGTGCAGAGTGCAGATTCAGAGTGCAGTTTGAGAGTGCAGATTGCAGATTGAGAGTGCAGATTGCAGATTGAGAGTGCAGAGTGCAGATTGAGACTGGAGAGTGCAGATTGAGAGTGCAGAGTGCAGATTGAGAGTGCAGATTGCAGATTGAGAGTGCAGAGTGCAGATTGAGAGTGCAGAGTGCAGATTGAGAGTGCAGTTTGCAGATTGAGAGTGCAGATTGAGAGTGCAGAGTGCAGATTGAGAGTGCAGAGTGCAGATTGAGAGTGCAGATTGCAGATTGAGAGTGCAGATTGCAGATAGAGAGTGCAGAGTGCAGATTGAGAGTGCAGATTGCAGATTGAGAGTGCAGAGTGCAGATTGAGAGTGCAGAGTGCAGATTGAGAGAGCAGAGTGCAGATTGAAAGTGCAGAGTGCAGATTGAGAGTGCAGAGTGCAGATTGAGAGTGCAGAGTGCAGATTGAGAGTGCAGATTGAGAGTGCAGAGTGCAGATTGAGAGTGCAGAATCAGAGTGCAGTTTGAGAGTGCAGAGTGCAGATTCAGAGTGCAGATTGAGAGTGCAGAGTCGAGAATCAGAGTGCAGATTGAGAGTGCAGAGTGCAGATTGAGAGTGCAGAGTGCAGAATCAGATTGCAGATTGAGAGTGCAGATTGCAGATTGAGAGTGCAGAGTGCAGAATCAGATTGCAGATTGAGAGTGCAGATTGCAGATTGAGAGTGCAGATTGCAGATTGAGAGTGCAGATTGCAGATTGAGAGTGCAGATTGAGAGTGCAGATTCAGAGTGCAGATTCAGAGTGCAGTTTGAGAGTGCAGATTGCAGATTGAGAGTGCAGATTGCAGATTGAGAGTGCAGAGTGCAGATTGAGAGTGCAGAGTGCAGATTGAGAGTGCAGAGTGCAGATTGAGAGTGCAGATTGCAGATTGAGAGTGCAGATTGCAGATTGAGAGAGCAGATTGCAGATTGAGAGTGCAGAGTGCAGATTGAGAGTGCAGAGTGCAGATTGAGAGTGCAGATTTAGAGTGCAGTTTCAGAGTGCAGATTGAGAGTGCAGATTGAGAGTGCAGATTGCAGATTGAGAGTGCAGATTGCAGATTGAGAGTGCAGAGTGCAGAGTGAGAGTGCAGAGTGTAGATTGAGAGTGCAGATTGAGAGTGCAGAGTGCAGATTGAGAGTGCAGAGTGCAGATTGAGAGTGCAGATTGAGAGTGCAGAGTGCAGATCGAGAGTGCAGTTTGAGAGTGCAGATTGAGAGTGCAGTTTGAGAGTGCAGATTGAGAGTGCAGAGTGCAGTTTGAGAGTGCAGAGTGCAGTTTGAGAGTGCAGAGTGCAGTTTGAGAGTGCAGAGTGCAGATTGAGAGTGCAGAGTGCAGATTGAGAGTGCAGAGTGCAGATTGAGAGTGCAGATTGAGAGTGCAGAGTGCAGATTGAGAGTGCAGAGTGCAGAGTGCAGATTGAGAGTGCAGAGTGCAGATTGAGAGTGCAGATTGAGAGTGCAGATTGAGAGTGCAGAGTGCAGATTGGGAGTGCAGAGTGCATATTGAGAGTGCAGAGTGCAGATTGAGAGTGCAGAGTGCAGATTGAGAGTGCAGATTGAGAGTGCAGAGTGCAGATTGAGAGTGCAGAGTGCAGAGTGCAGATTGAGAGTGCAGAGTGCAGTTTCAGAGTGCAGATTCAGAGTGCAGAATCAGAGTGCAGAATCAGAGTGCAGATTCAGAGTGCAGATTCGGAGTGCAGATTCAGAGTGCAGATTCAGAGTGCAGATTCAGAGTGCAGTTTCAGAGTGCAGTTTCAGAGTGCAGATTGAGAGTGCAGATTAAGAGTGCAGATTGAGAGTGCAGTTTCAGAGTGCAGTTTCAGAGTGCAGTTTCAGAGTGCAGAGTGCAGATCGAGTGCAGAGTGCAGATTGAGAGTGCAGAGTGCAGAGTGCAGATTGAGAGTGCAGTTTGAGAGTGCAGATTGAGATTCCAGAGTGCAGATTGAGAGTGCAGAGTGCAGATTGAAAGTGCAGAGTGCAGATTGAGAGTGCAGAGTGCAGATTGAGAGTGCAGAGTGCATATTGAGAGTGCAGAGTGCAGATTGAGAGTGCAGAGTGCAGATTGAGAGTGCAGAGTGCAGAGTGCAGATTGAGAGTGCAGAGTGCAGAGTCCAGATTGAGAGTGCAGATTGAGAGTGCAGAGTGCAGATTGAGAGTGCAGAGTGCAGAGTGCAGATTGAGAGTGCAGATTCAGAGTGCAGTTTCAGAGTGCAGATTGAGAGTGCAGAGTGCAGATTGAGAGTGCAGATTGAGAGTGCAGAGTGCAGATTGAGAGTGCAGAGTGCAGATTGAGAGTGCAGATTCAGAGTGCAGTTTCAGAGTGCAGATTGAGAGTGCAGAGTGCAGATTGAGAGTGCAGATTGCAGATTGAGAGTGCAGATTGCAGATTGAGAGTGCAGAGTGCAGAGTGAGAGTGCAGAGTGCAGATTGAGAGTGCAGATTGAGAGTGCAGAGTGCAGATTGAGAGTGCAGAGTGCAGATTGAGAGTGCAGAGTGCAGATTCAGAGTGCAGAGTGCAGAGTGCAGATTGAGAGTGCAGTTTGAGAGTGCAGTTTGAGAGTGCAGAGTGCAGATTGAGAGTGCAGAGTGCAGTTTGAGAGTGCAGAGTGCAGTTTGAGAGTGCAGAGTGCAGTTTGAGAGTGCAGATTGAGAGTGCAGAGTGCAGATTGAGAGTGCAGAGTGCAGATTGAGAGTGCAGAGTGCAGAGTGCAGATTGAGAGTGCAGATTGAGAGTGCAGATTGCAGATTGAGAGTGCAGATTGCAGATTGAGAGTGCAGAGTGCAGAGTGAGAGTGCAGAGTGTAGATTGAGAGTGCAGATTGAGAGTGCAGAGTGCAGATTGAGAGTGCAGAGTGCAGATTGAGAGTGCAGATTGAGAGTGCAGAGTGCAGATCGAGAGTGCAGTTTGAGAGTGCAGATTGAGAGTGCAGTTTGAGAGTGCAGATTGAGAGTGCAGAGTGCAGTTTGAGAGTGCAGAGTGCAGTTTGAGAGTGCAGAGTGCAGTTTGAGAGTGCAGAGTGCAGATTGAGAGTGCAGAGTGCAGATTGAGAGTGCAGAGTGCAGATTGAGAGTGCAGATTGAGAGTGCAGAGTGCAGATTGAGAGTGCAGAGTGCAGAGTGCAGATTGAGAGTGCAGAGTGCAGATTGAGAGTGCAGATTGAGAGTGCAGATTGAGAGTGCAGAGTGCAGATTGGGAGTGCAGAGTGCAGATTGAGAGTGCAGAGTGCAGATTGAGAGTGCAGAGTGCAGATTGAGAGTGCAGATTGAGAGTGCAGAGTGCAGATTGAGAGTGCAGAGTGCAGAGTGCAGATTGAGAGTGCAGAGTGCAGTTTCAGAGTGCAGATTCAGAGTGCAGAATCAGAGTGCAGAATCAGAGTGCAGATTCAGAGTGCAGATTCGGAGTGCAGATTCAGAGTGCAGATTCAGAGTGCAGATTCAGAGTGCAGTTTCAGAGTGCAGTTTCAGAGTGCAGATTGAGAGTGCAGATTAAGAGTGCAGATTGAGAGTGCAGTTTCAGAGTGCAGTTTCAGAGTGCAGTTTCAGAGTGCAGAGTGCAGATTGAGAGTGCAGAGTGCAGATTGAGAGTGCAGAGTGCAGAGTGCAGATTGAGAGTGCAGTTTGAGAGTGCAGATTGAGATTCCAGAGTGCAGATTGAGAGTGCAGAGTGCAGATTGAAAGTGCAGAGTGCAGATTGAGAGTGCAGAGTGCAGATTGAGAGTGCAGAGTGCATATTGAGAGTGCAGAGTGCAGATTGAGAGTGCAGAGTGCAGATTGAGAGTGCAGAGTGCAGAGTGCAGATTGAGAGTGCAGAGTGCAGAGTCCAGATTGAGAGTGCAGATTGAGAGTGCAGAGTGCAGATTGAGAGTGCAGAGTGCAGAGTGCAGATTGAGAGTGCAGATTCAGAGTGCAGTTTCAGAGTGCAGATTGAGAGTGCAGAGTGCAGATTGAGAGTGCAGATTGAGAGTGCAGAGTGCAGATTGAGAGTGCAGAGTGCAGATTGAGAGTGCAGATTCAGAGTGCAGTTTCAGAGTGCAGATTGAGAGTGCAGAGTGCAGATTGAGAGTGCAGATTGCAGATTGAGAGTGCAGATTGCAGATTGAGAGTGCAGAGTGCAGAGTGAGAGTGCAGAGTGCAGATTGAGAGTGCAGATTGAGAGTGCAGAGTGCAGATTGAGAGTGCAGAGTGCAGATTGAGAGTGCAGAGTGCAGATTCAGAGTGCAGAGTGCAGAGTGCAGATTGAGAGTGCAGTTTGAGAGTGCAGATTGAGAGTGCAGTTTGAGAGTGCAGAGTGCAGATTGAGAGTGCAGAGTGCAGTTTGAGAGTGCAGAGTGCAGTTTGAGAGTGCAGAGTGCAGTTTGAGAGTGCAGATTGAGAGTGCAGAGTGCAGATTGAGAGTGCAGAGTGCAGATTGAGAGTGCAGAGTGCAGAGTGCAGATTGAGAGTGCAGAGTGCAGAGTGCAGATTGAGAGTGCAGAGTGCAGAATGAGAGTGCAGAGTGCAGATTGAGAGTGCAGAGTGCAGATTGAGAGTGCAGAGTGCAGAGTGCAGATTGAGAGTGCAGAGTGCAGATTGAGAGTGCAGATTGAGAGTGCAGAGTGCAGATTGAGAGTGCAGAGTGCAGATTGAGAGTGCAGAGTGCAGATTGAGAGTGCAGAGTGCAGATTGAGAGTGCAGATGGAGAGTGCAGAGTGCAGAATCAGAGTGCAGATTGAGAGTGCAGAGTGCAGATTGAGAGTGCAGAGTGCAGAATCAGAGTGCAGATTGAGAGTGCAGAGTGCAGATTGAGAGTGCAGAGTGCAGATTGAGAGTGCAGAGTGCAGATTGAGAGTGCAGAGTGCAGATTGAGAGTGCAGAGTGCAGAATCAGATTGCAGATTGAGAGTGCAGATTGCAGATTGAGAGTGCAGAGTGCAGAATCAGATTGCAGATTGAGAGTGCAGATTGCAGATTGAGAGTGCAGAGTGCAGATTGAGACTGCAGAGTGCAGATTGAGAGTGCAGAGTGCAGATTGAGAGTGCAGAGTGCAGATTGAGAGTGCAGATTGCAGATTGAGAGTGCAGAGTGCAGATTGAGAGTGCAGAGTGCAGATTGAGAGTGCAGATTGCAGATTGAGAGTGCAGAGTGCAGATTGAGAGTGCAGTTTGCAGATTGAGAGTGCAGTTTGCAGATTGAGAGTGCAGAGTGCAGATTGAGAGTGCAGAGTGCAGATTGAGAGTGCAGATTGAGAGTGCAGAGTGCAGAATCAGAGTGCAGATTGAGAGTGCAGAGTGCAGATTGAGAGTGCAGAGTGCAGAATCAGAGTGCAGATTGAGAGTGCAGAGTGCAGATTGAGAGTGCAGAGTGCAGATTGAGAGTGCAGATTGAGAGTGCAGAGTGCAGATTGAGAGTGCAGAGTGCAGAATCAGATTGCAGATTGAGAGTGCAGATTGCAGATTGAGAGTGCAGAGTGCAGAATCAGATTGCAGATTGAGAGTGCAGATTGCAGATTGAGAGTGCAGATTGCAGATTGAGAGTGCAGATTGCGGATTCAGAGTGCAGATTCAGAGTGCAGAGTGCAGATTCAGAGTGCAGTTTGAGAGTGCAGATTGCAGATTGAGAGTGCAGACTGCAGATTGAGACTGCAGAGTGCAGATTGAGACTGCAGAGTGCAGATTGAGAGTGCAGAGTGCAGATTGAGAGTGCAGAGTGCAGATTGAGAGTGCAGAGTGCAGATTGAGAGTGCAGAGTGCAGATTGAGAGTGCAGTTTGCAGATTGAGAGTGCAGATTGAGAGTGCAGAGTGCAGATTGAGAGTGCAGAGTGCAGATTGAGAGTGCAGATTGCAGATTGAGAGTGCAGATTGCAGATAGAGAGTGCAGAGTGCAGATTGAGAGTGTAGATTGCAGATTGAGAGTGCAAAGTGCAGATTGAGAGTGCAGAGTGCAGATTAAGAGTGCAGAGTGCAGATTGAAAGTGCAGAGTGCAGATTGAGAGTGCAGAGTGCAGATTGAGAGTGCAGAGTGCAGATTGAGAGTGCAGATTGAGAGTGCAGAGTGCAGATTGAGAGTGCAGAATCAGAGTGCAGTTTGAGAGTGCAGAGTGCAGATTTAGAGTGCAGATTCAGAGTACAGAGTCGAGAATCAGAGTGCAGATTGAGAGTGCAGAGTGCAGATTGAGAGTGCAGAGTGCAGATTGAGAGTGCAGAGTGCAGAATCAGATTGCAGATTGAGAGTGCAGATTGCAGATTGAGAGTGCAGAGTGCAGAATCAGATTGCAGATTGAGAGTGCAGATTGCAGATTGAGAGTGCAGATTGCAGATTGAGAGTGCAGATTGCAGATTGAGAGTGCAGATTCAGAGTGCAGATTCAGAGTGCAGATTCAGAGTGCAGTTTGAGAGTGCAGATTGCAGATTGAGAGTGCAGAGTGCAGATTGAGAGTGCAGAGTGCAGATTGAGAGTGCAGAGTGCAGATTGAGAGTGCAGATTGCAGATTGAGAGTGCAGATTGCAGATTGAGAGAGCAGAGTGCAGATTGAGAGTGCAGAGCGCAGATTGAGAGTGCAGATTGCAGATTGAGAGTGCAGATTGCAGATTGAGAGTGCAGAGTGCAGATTGAGAGTGCAGTTTGCAGATTGAGAGTGCAGAGTGCAGATTGAGAGTGCAGAGTGCAGATTGAGAGTGCAGAATGCAGGCTGAGAGTGCAGAGTGCAGATTGAGAGTGCAGAGTGCAGATTGAGAGTGCAGAGTGCAGATTGAGAGTGCAGAGTGCAGATTGAGAGTGCAGATTGAGAGTGCAGAGTGCAGATTGAGAGTGCAGAGTGCAGAGTGCAGATTGAGAGTGCAGATTCAGAGTGCAGTTTCAGAGTGCAGATTGAGAGTGCAGAGTGCAGATTGAGAGTGCAGAGTGCAGATTGAGAGTGCAGAGTGCTGATTGTGAGTGCAGATTCAGAGTGCAGTTTCAGAGTGCAGATTGAGAGTGCAGAGTGCAGATTGAGAGTGCAGATTGCAGATTGAGAGTGCAGATTGCAGATTGAGAGTGCAGAGTGCAGAGTGAGAGTGAAGAGTGCAGATTGAGAGTGCAGAGTGCAGATTGAGAGTGCAGAGTGCAGATTGAGAGTGCAGAGTGCAGATTGAGAGTGCAGAGTGCAGATTGAGAGTGCAGTTTGAGAGTGCAGATTGAGAGTGCAGTTTGAGAGTGCAGAGTGCAGATTGAGAGTGCAGAGTGCAGTTTGAGAGTGCAGAGTGCAGTTTGAGAGTGCAGAGTGCAGTTTGAGAGTGCAGATTGAGAGTGCAGAGTGCAGATTGAGAGTGCAGAGTGCAGATTGAGAGTGCAGAGTGCAGAGATTAGATTGAGAGTGCAGAGTGCAGAGTGCAGATTGAGAGTGCAGAGTGCAGAATCAGAGTGCAGATTGAGAGTGCAGAGTGCAGATTGAGAGTGCAGATTGCAGATTGAGAGTGCAGAGTGCAGATTGAGAGTGCAGAGTGCAAATTGAGAGTGCAGAGTGCAGAATCAGATTGCAGATTGAGAGTGCAGATTGCAGATTGAGAGTGCAGAGTGCAGAATCAGATTGCAGATTGAGAGTGCAGATTGCAGATTGAGAGTGCAGAGTGCAGATTGAGAGTGCAGAGTGCAGATTGAGAGTGCAGAGTGCAGATTGAGAGTGCAGAGTGCAGAGTGCAGAGTGCAGATTGAGAGTGCAGAGTGCAGATTGAGAGTGCAGATTGAGAGTGCAGAGTGCAGATTGAGAGTGCAGAGTGCAGATTGAGAGTACAGAGTGCAGATTGAGAGTGCAGATTGAGAGTGCAGATTGAGAGTGCAGAGTGCAGAATCAGAGTGCAGATTGAGAGTGCAGAGTGCAGATTGAGAGTGCAGAGTGCAGAATCAGAGTGCAGATTGAGAGTGCAGAGTGCAGATTGAGAGTGCAGATTGCAGATTGAGAGTGCAGATTGAGAGTGCAGAGTGCAGATTGAGAGTGCAGAGTGCAGATTGAGAGTGCAGAGTGCAGAATCAGATTGCAGATTGAGAGTGCAGATTGCAGATTGAGAGTGCAGAGTGCAGATTGAGAGTGCAGAGTACAGAATCAGATTGCAGATTGAGAGTGCAGATTGCAGATTGAGAGTGCAGATTGCAGATTGAGAGTGCAGATTCAGAGTGCAGATTCAGAGTGCAGAGTGCAGATTCAGAGTGCAGTTTGAGAGTGCAGATTGCAGATTGAGAGTGCAGATTGCAGATTGAGAGTGCAGAGTGCAGATTGAGACTGCAGAGTGCAGATTGAGAGTGCAGAGTGCAGATTGAGAGTGCAGAGTGCAGATTGAGAGTGCAGATTGCAGATTGAGAGTGCAGATTGCAGATTGAAAGTGCAGAGTGCAGATTGAGAGTGCAGAGTGCAGATTGAGAGTGCAGATTGCAGATTGAGAGTGCATATTGCAGATTGAGAGTGCAGATTGAGAGTGCAGAGTGCAGAATCAGAGTGCAGATTGAGAGTGCAGAGTGCAGATTGAGAGTGCAGTTTGCAGATTGAGAGTGCAGAGTGCAGATTGAGAGTGCAGAGTGCAGATTGAGAGTGCAGATTGAGAGTGCAGAGTGCAGAATCAGAGTGCAGATTGAGAGTGCAGAGTGCAGATTGAGAGTGCAGAGTGCAGAATCAGAGTGCAGATTGAGAGTGCAGAGTGCAGATTGAGAGTGCAGAGTGCAGATTGAGAGTGCAGAGTGCAGATTGAGAGTGCAGAGTGCAGAATCAGATTGCAGATTGAGAGTGCAGAGTGCAGAATCAGATTGCAGATTGAGAGTGCAGATTGCAGATTGAGAGTGCAGATTCAGAGTGCAGAATCAGAGTGCAGAGTGCAGATTCAGAGTGCAGTTTGAGAGTGCAGATTGCAGATTGAGAGTGCAGATTGCAGATTGAGAGTTCAGAGTGCAGATTGAGACTGCAGAGTGCAGATTGAGAGTGCTGAGTGCAGATTGAGAGTGCAGATTGCAGGTTTAGAGTGCAGATTGCAGATTGAGAGTGAAGAGTGCAGATTGAGAGTGCAGAGTGCAGATTGAGAGTGCAGATTGCAGATTGAGAGTGCAGATTGCAGATTGAGAGTGCAGAGTGCAGATTGAGAGTGCAGTTTGCAGATTGAGAGTGCAGATTGAGAGTGCAGAGTGCAGATTGAGAGTGCAGAGTGCAGATTGAGAGTGCAGATTGCAGATTGAGAGTGCAGATTGCAGATTGAGAGTGCAGAGTGCAGATTGAGAGTGCAGATTGCAGATTGAGAGTGCAGAGTGCAGATTGAGAGTGCAGAGTGCAGATTGAGAGTGCAGAGTGCAGATTGAAAGTGCAGAGTGCAGATTGAGAGTGCAGAGTGCAGATTGAGAGTGCAGAGTGCAGATTGAGAGTGCAGATTGAGAGTGCAGAGTGCAGATTGAGATTGCAGATTGCAGATTGAGAGTGCAGATTGAGAGTGCAGAGTGCAGATTGAGAGTGCAGAGTGCAGATTGAGAGTGCAGATTGCAGATTGAGAGTGCAGATTGCAGATTGAGAGTGCAGATTGCAGATTGAGAGTGCAGAGTGCAGATGGAGAGTGCAGCTTGCAGATTGAGAGTGCAGATTGAGAGTGCAGAGTGCAGATTGAGAGTGCAGAGTGCAGATTGAGAGTGCAGAGTGCAGATTGAAAGTGCAGAATCAGAGTGCAGTGTGAGAGTGCAGAGTGCAGATTCAGAGTGCAGATTCAGAGTGCAGAGTGCAGAATCAGAGTGCAGATTGAGAGTGCAGAGTGCAGATTGAGAGTGCAGAGTGCAGATTGAGAGTGCAGAGTGCAGAATCAGATTGCAGATTGAGAGTGCAGATTGCAGATTGAGAGTGCAGAGTGCAGAATCAGATTGCAGATTGAGAGTGCAAATTGCAGATTGAGAGTGCAGATTGCAGATTGAGAGTGCAGATTGCAGATTGAGAGTGCAGATTCAGAGTGCAGAGTGCAGATTCAGAGTGCAGTTTGAGAGTGCAGATTGCAGATTGAGAGTGCAGATTCAGAGTGCAGATTCAGAGTGCAGAGTGCAGATTCAGAGTGCAGTTTGAGAGTGCAGATTGCAGATTGAGAGTGCAGATTGCAGATTGAGAGTGCAGAGTGCAGATTGAGACTGCAGAGTGCAGATTGAGAGTGCAGAGTGCAGATTGAGAGTGCAGATTGCAGATTGAGAGTGCAGATTGCAGATTGAGAGTGCAGAGTGCAGATTGAGAGTGCAGAGTGCAGATTGAGAGTGCAGATTGCAGATTGAGAGTGCAGAGTGCAGATTGAGAGTGCAGAGTGCAGATTGAGAGTGCAGTTTGCAGATTGAGAGTGCAGATTGAGAGTGCAGAGTGCAGATTGAGAGTGCAGAGTGCAGATTGAGAGTGCAGAGTGCAGATTGAGAGTGCAGAGTGCAGAGTGCAGAGTGCAGATTGAGAGTGCAGATTGAGAGTGCAGAGTGCAGATTGAGAGTGCAGAGTGCAGATTGAGAGTGCAGATTCAGAGTGCAGTTTCAGAGTGCAGATTGAGAGTGCAGAGTGCAGATTGAGAGTGCAGAGTGCAGATTGAGAGTGCAGAGTGCAGATTGTGAGTGCAGATTCAGAGTGCAGTTTCAGAGTGCAGATTGAGAGTGCAGAGTGCAGATTGAGAGTGCAGATTGCAGATTGAGAGTGCAGATTGCAGATTGAGAGTGCAGAGTGCAGAGTGAGAGTGCAGAGTGCAGATTGAGAGTGCAGATTGAGAGTGCAGAGTGCAGATTGAGAGTGCAGAGTGCAGATTGAGAGTGCAGAGTGCAGATTGAGAGTGCAGAGTGCAGAGTGCAGATTGAGAGTGCAGTTTGAGAGTGCAGATTGAGAGTGCAGTTTGAGAGTGCAGAGTGCAGATTGAGAGTGCAGAGTGCAGTTTGAGAGTGCAGAGTGCAGTTTGAGAGTGCAGAGTGCAGTTTGAGAGTGCAGATTGAGAGTGCAGAGTGCAGATTGAGAGTGCAGAGTGCAGATTGAGAGTGCAGAGTGCAGAGTGCAGAGATTAGATTGAGAGTGCAGAGTGCAGAGTGCAGATTGAGAGTGCAGAGTGCAGATTGAGAGTGCAGAGTGCAGATTGAGAGTGCAGAGTGCAGAGTGCAGATTGAGAGTGCAGAGTGCAGATTGAGAGTGCAGATTGAGAGTGCAGAGTGCAGATTGAGAGTGCAGAGTGCAGATTGAGAGTGCAGATTGAGAGTGCAGAGTGCAGAATCAGAGTGCAGATTGAGAGTGCAGAGTGCAGATTGAGAGTGCAGAGTGCAGAATCAGAGTGCAGATTGAGAGTGCAGAGTGCAGATTGAGAGTGCAGATTGCAGATTCAGAGTGCAGATTCAGAGTGCAGAGTGCAGATTCAGAGTGCAGTTTGAGAGTGCAGATTGCAGATTGAGAGTGAAGATTGCAGATTGAGAGTGCGGAGTGCAGATTGAGACTGCAGAGTGCAGATTGAGAGTGCAGAGTGCAGATTGAGAGTGCAGAGTGCAGATTGAGAGTGCAGATTGCAGATTGAGAGTGCAGATTGCAGATTGAGAGTGCAGAGTGCAGATTGAGAGTGCAGAGTGCAGATTGAGAGTGCAGATTGCAGATTGAGAGTGCATATTGCAGATTGAGAGTGCAGATTGAGAGTGCAGAGTGCAGAATCAGAGTGCAGATTGAGAGTGCAGAGTGCAGATTGAGAGTGCAGTTTGCAGATTGAGAGTGCAGAGTGCAGATTGAGAGTGCAGAGTGCAGATTGAGAGTGCAGATTGAGAGTGCAGAGTGCAGAATCAGAGTGCAGATTGAGAGTGCAGAGTGCAGATTGAGAGTGCAGAGTGCAGAATCAGAGTGCAGATTGAGAGTGCAGAGTGCAGATTGAGAGTGCAGAGTGCAGATTGAGAGTGCAGATTGAGAGTGCAGAGTGCAGAATCAGATTGCAGATTGAGAGTGCAGAGTGCAGAATCAGATTGCAGATTGAGAGTGCAGATTGCAGATTGAGAGTGCAGATTCAGAGTGCAGAATCAGAGTGCAGAGTGCAGATTCAGAGTGCAGTTTGAGAGTGCAGATTGCAGATTGAGAGTGCAGATTGCAGATTGAGAGTTCAGAGTGCAGATTGAGACTGCAGAGTGCAGATTGAGAGTGCTGAGTGCAGATTGAGAGTGCAGATTGCAGATTTAGAGTGCAGATTGCAGATTGAGAGTGCAGAGTGCAGATTGAGAGTGCAGAGTGCAGATTGAGAGTGCAGATTGCAGATTGAGAGTGCAGATTGCAGATTGAGAGTGCAGATTGCAGATTGAGAGTGCAGAGTGCAGATTGAGAGTGCAGTTTGCAGATTGAGAGTGCAGATTGAGAGTGCAGAGTGCAGATTGAGAGTGCAGAGTGCAGATTGAGAGTGCAGATTGCAGATTGAGAGTGCAGATTGCAGATTGAGAGTGCAGAGTGCAGATTGAGAGTGCAGATTGCAGATTGAGAGTGCAGAGTGCAGATTGAGAGTGCAGAGTGCAGATTGAGAGTGCAGAGTGCAGATTGAAAGTGCAGAGTGCAGATTGAGAGTGCAGAGTGCAGATTGAGAGTGCAGAGTGCAGATTGAGAGTGCAGATTGAGAGTGCAGAGTGCAGATTGAGATTGCAGATTGCAGATTGAGAGTGCAGATTGAGAGTGCAGAGTGCAGATTGAGAGTGCAGAGTGCAGATTGAGAGTGCAGATTGCAGATTGAGAGTGCAGATTGCAGATTGAGAGTGCAGATTGCAGATTGAGAGTGCAGAGTGCAGATGGAGAGTGCAGCTTGCAGATTGAGAGTGCAGCTTGCAGATTGAGAGTGCAGATTGAGAGTGCAGAGTGCAGATTGAGAGTGCAGAGTGCAGATTGAGAGTGCAGAGTGCAGATTGAGAGTGCAGAGTGCAGATTGAGAGTGCAGAGTGCAGATTGAGAGTGCAGATTGCAGATTGAGAGTGCAGAGTGCAGATTGAGAGTGCAGTTTGCAGATTGAGAGTGCAGATTGAGAGTGCAGAGTGCAGATTGAGAGTGCAGAGTGCAGATTGAGAGTGCAGAGTGCAGATTGAGAGTGCAGATTGCAGATTGAGAGTGCAGATGGCAGATTGAGAGTGCAGAGTGCAGATTGAGAGTGCAGATTGCAGATTGAGAGTGCAGAGTGCAGATTGAGAGTGCAGAGTGCAGATTGAGAGTGCAGAGTGCAGATTGAAAGTGCAGAGTGCAGTTTGAGAGTGCAGATTGCAGATTGAGAGTGCAGATTGCAGATTGAGAGTGCGGAGTGCAGATTGAGACTGCAGAGTGCAGATTGAGAGTGCAGAGTGCAGATTGAGAGTGCAGAGTGCAGATTGAGAGTGCAGATTGCAGATTGAGAGTGCAGATTGCAGATTGAGAGTGCAGAGTGCAGATTGAGAGTGCAGAGTGCAGATTGAGAGTGCAGATTGCAGATTGAGAGTGCAGATTGAGAGTGCAGAGTGCAGAATCAGAGTGCAGATTGAGAGTGCAGAGTGCAGATTGAGAGTGCAGTTTGCAGATTGAGAGTGCAGAGTGCAGATTGAGAGTGCAGAGTGCAGATTGAGAGTGCAGATTGAGAGTGCAGAGTGCAGAATCAGAGTGCAGATTGAGAGTGCAGAGTGCAGATTGAGAGTGCGGAGTGCAGAATCAGAGTGCAGATTGAGAGTGCAGAGTGCAGATTGAGAGTGCAGAGTGCAGATTGAGAGTGCAGAGTGCAGATTGAGAGTGCAGAGTGCAGAATCAGATTGCAGATTGAGAGTGCAGAGTGCAGAATCAGATTGCAGATTGAGAGTGCAGATTGCAGATTGAGAGTGCAGATTCAGAGTGCAGAATCAGAGTGCAGAGTGCAGATTCAGAGTGCAGTTTGAGAGTGCAGATTGCAGATTGAGAGTGCAGATTGCAGGTTGAGAGTTCAGAGTGCAGATTGAGACTGCAGAGTGCAGATTGAGAGTGCTGAGTGCAGATTGAGAGTGCAGATTGCAGATTTAGAGTGCAGATTGCAGATTGAGAGTGCAGAGTGCAGATTGAGAGTGCAGAGTGCAGATTGAGAGTGCAGATTGCAGATTGAGAGTGCAGATTGCAGATTGAGAGTGCAGATTGCAGATTGAGAGTGCAGAGTGCAGATTGAGAGTGCAGTTTGCAGATTGAGAGTGCAGATTGAGAGTGCAGAGTGCAGATTGAGAGTGCAGAGTGCAGATTGAGAGTGCAGATTGCAGATTGAGAGTGCAGATTGCAGATTGAGAGTGCAGAGTGCAGATTGAGAGTGCAGATTGCAGATTGAGAGTGCAGAGTGCAGATTGAGAGTGCAGAGTGCAGATTGAGAGTGCAGAGTGCAGATTGAAAGTGCAGAGTGCAGATTGAGAGTGCAGAGTGCAGATTGAGAGTGCAGAGTGCAGATTGAGAGTGCAGATTGAGAGTGCAGAGTGCAGATTGAGATTGCAGATTGCAGATTGAGAGTGCAGATTGAGAGTGCAGAGTGCAGATTGAGAGTGCAGAGTGCAGATTGAGAGTGCAGATTGCAGATTGAGAGTGCAGATTGCAGATTGAGAGTGCAGAGTGCAGATGGAGAGTGCAGCTTGCAGATTGAGAGTGCAGATTGAGAGTGCAGAGTGCAGATTGAGAGTGCAGAGTGCAGATTGAGAGTGCAGAGTGCAGATTGAGAGTGCAGAGTGCAGATTGAGAGTGGAGATTGCAGATTGAGAGTGCAGAGTGCAGATTGAGAGTGCAGTTTGCAGATTGAGAGTGCAGATTGAGAGTGCAGAGTGCAGATTGAGAGTGCAGAGTGCAGATTGAGAGTGCAGAGTGCAGATTGAGAGTGCAGATTGCAGATTGAGAGTGCAGATTGCAGATTGAGAGTGCAGAGTGCAGATTGAGAGCGCAGATTGCAGATTGAGAATGCAGAGTGCAGATTGAGAGTGCAGAGTGCAGATTGAAAGTGCAGAGTGCAGATTGAAAGTGCGGAGTGCAGTTTGAGAGTGCAGATTGCAGATTGAGAGTGCAGAGTGCAGTTTGAGAGTGCAGATTGCAGATTGAGAGTGCAGATTGCAGATTGAGAGTGCGGAGTGCAGATTGAGAGTGCAGAGTGCAGTTTGAGAGTGCAGATTGCAGATTGAGAGTGCAGATTGCAGATTGAGAGTGCGGAGTGCAGATTGAGACTGCAGATTGCAGATTGAGAGTGCAGAGTGCAGATTGAGAGTGCAGAGTGCAGATTGAGAGTGCAGATTGCAGATTGAGAGTGCAGATTGCAGATTGAGAGTGCAGAGTGCAGATTGAGAGTGCAGAGTGCAGATTGAGAGTGCAGATTGCAGATTGAGAGTGCATATTGCAGATTGAGAGTGCAGATTGAGAGTGCAGAGTGCAGAATCAGAGTGCAGATTGAGAGTGCAGAGTGCAGATTGAGAGTGCAGTTTGCAGATTGAGAGTGCAGAGTGCAGATTGAGAGTGCAGAGTGCAGATTGAGAGTGCAGATTGAGAGTGCAGAGTGCAGAATCAGAGTGCAGATTGAGAGTGCAGAGTGCAGATTGAGAGTGCAGAGTGCAGAATCAGAGTGCAGATTGAGAGTGCAGAGTGCAGATTGAGAGTGCAGAGTGCAGATTGAGAGTGCAGAGTGCAGATTGAGAGTGCAGAGTGCAGATTGAGAGTGCAGATTGCAGATTGAGAGTGCAGAGTGCAGATTGAGAGTGCAGAGTGCAGATTGAGAGTGCAGAGTGCAGATTGAAAGTGCAGAGTGCAGATTGAGAGTGCAGAGTGCAGATTGAGAGTGCAGATTGAGAGTGCAGAGTGCAGATTGCAGATTGAGAGTGCAGATTGAGAGTGCAGAGTGCAGATTGAGAGTGCAGAGTGCAGATTGAGAGTGCAGATTGCAGATTGAGAGTGCAGATTGCAGATTGAGAGTGCAGATTGCAGATTGAGAGTGCAGAGTGCAGATGGAGAGTGCAGAGTGCAGATTGAGAGTGCAGATTGAGAGTGCAGAGTGCAGATTGAGAGTGCAGAGTGCAGATTGAGAGTGCAGATTGAGAGTGCAGAGTGCAGATTGAGAGTGCAGAATCAGAGTGCAGATTGAGAGTGCAGAGTGCAGATTGAGAGTGCAGATTCAGAGTGCAGAGTGCAGATTGAGTGCAGATTGAGAGTGCAGAGTGCAGATTGAGAGTGCAGAGTGCAGATTGAGAGTGCAGAGTGCAGAATCAGATTGCAGATTGAGAGTGCAGATTGCAGATTGAGAGTGCAGAGTGCAGAATCAGATTGCAGATTGAGAGTGCAAATTGCAGATTGAGAGTGCAGATTGCAGATTGAGAGTGCAGATTGCAGATTGAGAGTGCAGATTCAGAGTGCAGATTCAGAGTGCAGAGTGCAGATTCAGAGTGCAGTTTGAGAGTGCAGATTGCAGATTGAGAGTGCAGAGTGCAGATTGAGAGTGCAGAGTGCAGATTGAGAGTGCAGAGTGCAGATTGAGAGTGCAGATTGCAGATTGAGAGTGCAGATTGCAGATTGAGAGTGCAGAGTGCAGATTGAGAGTGCAGAGTGCAGATTGAGAGTGCAGATTGCAGATTAAGAGTGTAGATTGCAGTTTGAGAGTGCAGAGTGCAGATTGAGAGTGCAGTTTGCAGATTGAGAGTGCAGATTGAGAGTGCAGAGTGCAGATTGAGAGTGCAGAGTGCAGATTGAGAGTGCAGATTGCAGATTGAGAGTGCAGATTGCAGATTGAGAGTGCAGAGTGCAGATTGAGAGTGCAGGGTGCAGATTGAGAGTGCAGATTGCAGATTGAGAGTGCAGATTGCAGATATAGAGTGCAGAGTGCAGATTGAGAGTGCAGTTTGCAGATTGAGAGTGCAGATTGAGAGTGTAGAGTGCAGATTGAGAGCGCAGAGTGCAGATTGAGAGTGCAGAGTGCAGATTGAGAGTGCAGTTTGCAGATTGAGAGTGCAGATTGAGAGTGCAGATTGCAGATTGAGAGTGCAGATTGCAGATTGAGAGTGCAGAGTGCAGATTGAGAGTGCAGAGTGCAGATTGAGAGTGCAGAGTGCAGATTGAGAGTGCAGAGTGCAGATTGAGAGTGTAGATTGCAGATTGAGAGTGCAGATTGCAGATTGAGAGTGCAGAGTGCAGAGTGCAGATTGAGAGTGCAGTTTACAGATTGAGAGTGCAGAGTGCAGATTGAGAGTGCAGATGCAGAGTGTAGATTGAGAGTGCAGAGTGCAGATTGAGAGTGCAGATTGAGAGTGCAGAGTGCAGATTGAGAGTGCAGAGTGCAGATTGAGAGTGCAGAGTGCAGATTGAGAGTGCAGAGTGCAGATTGAGAGTGCAGAGTGCAGTTTGAGAGTGCAGATCGCAGATTGATAGTGCAGAGTGCAGATTGAGAGTGCAGATGCAGAGTGCAGATTGAGAGTGCAGAGTGCAGATTCAGAGTGCAGATTCAGAGTGCAGATTGAGAGTGCAGATGCAGAGTGCAGATTGAGAGTGCAGTTTACAGATTGAGAGTGCAGAGTGCAGATTGAGAGTGCAGATGCAGAGTGTAGATTGAGAGTGCAGAGTGCAGATTGAGAGTGCAGATTGAGAGTGCAGAGTGCAGATTGAGAGTGCAGAGTGCAGATTGAGAGTGCAGAGTGCAGATTGAGAGTGCAGAGTGCAGATTGAGAGTGCAGAGTGCAGTTTGAGAGTGCAGATCGCAGATTGATAGTGCAGAGTGCAGATTGAGAGTGCAGATGCAGAGTGCAGATTGAGAGTGCAGAGTGCAGATTCAGAGTGCAGATTCAGAGTGCAGATTGAGAGTGCAGAGTGCAGATTGAGAGTGCAGATTGAGAGTGCAGAGTGCAGAATCAGAGTGCAGATTGAGAGTGCAGAGTGCAGATTGAGAGTGCAGAGTGCAGAATCAGAGTGCAGATTGAGAGTGCAGAGTGCAGATTGAGAGTGCAGAGTGCAGATTGAGAGTGCAGAGTGCAGATTGAGAGTGCAGAGTGCAGAATCAGATTGCAGATTGAGAGTGCAGAGTGCAGAATCAGATTGCAGATTGAGAGTGCAGATTGCAGATTGAGAGTGCAGATTCAGAGTGCAGAATCAGAGTGCAGAGTGCAGATTCAGAGTGCAGTTTGAGAGTGCAGATTGCAGATTGAGAGTGCAGATTGCAGATTGAGAGTTCAGAGTGCAGATTGAGACTGCAGAGTGCAGATTGAGAGTGCTGAGTGCAGATTGAGAGTGCAGATTGCAGATTTAGAGTGCAGATTGCAGATTGAGAGTGCAGAGTGCAGATTGAGAGTGCAGAGTGCAGATTGAGAGTGCAGATTGCAGATTGAGAGTGCAGATTGCAGATTGAGAGTGCAGATTGCAGATTGAGAGTGCAGAGTGCAGATTGAGAGTGCAGTTTGCAGATTGAGAGTGCAGATTGAGAGTGCAGAGTGCAGATTGAGAGTGCAGAGTGCAGATTGAGAGTGCAGATTGCAGATTGAGAGTGCAGATTGCAGATTGAGAGTGCAGAGTGCAGATTGAGAGTGCAGATTGCAGATTGAGAGTGCAGAGTGCAGATTGAGAGTGCAGAGTGCAGATTGAGAGTGCAGAGTGCAGATTGAAAGTGCAGAGTGCAGATTGAGAGTGCAGAGTGCAGATTGAGAGTGCAGATTGAGAGTGCAGAGTGCAGATTGCAGATTGAGAGTGCAGATTGAGAGTGCAGAGTGCAGATTGAGAGTGCAGAGTGCAGATTGAGAGTGCAGATTGCAGATTGAGAGTGCAGATTGCAGATTGAGAGTGCAGATTGCAGATTGAGAGTGCAGAGTGCAGATGGAGAGTGCAGAGTGCAGATTGAGAGTGCAGATTGAGAGTGCAGAGTGCAGATTGAGAGTGCAGAGTGCAGATTGAGAGTGCAGATTGAGAGTGCAGAGTGCAGATTGAGAGTGCAGAATCAGAGTGCAGATTGAGAGTGCAGAGTGCAGATTGAGAGTGCAGATTCAGAGTGCAGAGTGCAGATTGAGTGCAGATTGAGAGTGCAGAGTGCAGATTGAGAGTGCAGAGTGCAGATTGAGAGTGCAGAGTGCAGAATCAGATTGCAGATTGAGAGTGCAGATTGCAGATTGAGAGTGCAGAGTGCAGAATCAGATTGCAGATTGAGAGTGCAAATTGCAGATTGAGAGTGCAGATTGCAGATTGAGAGTGCAGATTGCAGATTGAGAGTGCAGATTCAGAGTGCAGATTCAGAGTGCAGAGTGCAGATTCAGAGTGCAGTTTGAGAGTGCAGATTGCAGATTGAGAGTGCAGAGTGCAGATTGAGAGTGCAGAGTGCAGATTGAGAGTGCAGAGTGCAGATTGAGAGTGCAGATTGCAGATTGAGAGTGCAGATTGCAGATTGAGAGTGCAGAGTGCAGATTGAGAGTGCAGAGTGCAGATTGAGAGTGCAGATTGCAGATTAAGAGTGTAGATTGCAGTTTGAGAGTGCAGAGTGCAGATTGAGAGTGCAGTTTGCAGATTGAGAGTGCAGATTGAGAGTGCAGAGTGCAGATTGAGAGTGCAGAGTGCAGATTGAGAGTGCAGATTGCAGATTGAGAGTGCAGATTGCAGATTGAGAGTGCAGAGTGCAGATTGAGAGTGCAGATTGCAGATATAGAGTGCAGAGTGCAGATTGAGAGTGCAGTTTGCAGATTGAGAGTGCAGATTGAGAGTGTAGAGTGCAGATTGAGAGCGCAGAGTGCAGATTGAGAGTGCAGAGTGCAGATTGAGAGTGCAGATTGAGAGTGCAGATTGCAGATTGAGAGTGCAGATTGCAGATTGAGAGTGCAGATTGCAGATTGAGAGTGCAGAGTGCAGATTGAGAGTGCAGAGTGCAGATTGAGAGTGCAGAGTGCAGATTGAGAGTGCAGAGTGCAGATTGAGAGTGTAGATTGCAGATTGAGAGTGCAGATTGCAGATTGAGAGTGCAGAGTGCAGAGTGCAGATTGAGAGTGCAGTTTACAGATTGAGAGTGCAGAGTGCAGATTGAGAGTGCAGATGCAGAGTGTAGATTGAGAGTGCAGAGTGCAGATTGAGAGTGCAGATTGAGAGTGCAGAGTGCAGATTGAGAGTGCAGAGTGCAGATTGAGAGTGCAGAGTGCAGATTGAGAGTGCAGAGTGCAGATTGAGAGTGCAGAGTGCAGTTTGAGAGTGCAGATCGCAGATTGATAGTGCAGAGTGCAGATTGAGAGTGCAGATGCAGAGTGCAGATTGAGAGTGCAGAGTGCAGATTCAGAGTGCAGTTTCAGAGTGCAGATTGAGAGTGCAGATGCAGAGTGCAGAATCAGAGTGCAGATTGAGAGTGCAGAGTGCAGATTGAGAGTGCAGATTGAGAGTGCAGAGTGCAGATTGAGAGTGCAGATTGAGAGTGCAGATTGAGAGTGCAGATTGAGAGTGCAGTTTGAGAGTGCAGTTTGAGAGTGCAGTTTGAGAGTGCAGATTCAGAGTGCAGATTCAGAGTGCAGATTCAGAGTGCAGATTCAGAGTGCAGTTTCAGAGTGCAGTTTCAGAGTGCAGTTTCAGAGTGCAGATTCAGAGTGCAGATTCAGAGTGCAGTTTGAGAGTGCAGATTGAGAGTGCAGATTCAGAGTGCAGTTTGAGAGTGCAGATTGAGAGTGCAGATTGAGAGTGCAGATTGAGAGTGCAGAATCAGAGTGCAGATTCAGAGTGCAGTTTCAGAGTGCAGTTTCAGAGTGCAGAATCAGAGTGCAGGTTCAGAGTGCAGAAGGGAGTGCAGAGTGCATAGGGAGTGCAGAGTGCATAGGGAGTGCAGAGTTTACAGTGCATAGGGAGTGCAGAGTGCATAGGGAGTGCAGAGTTTAGAGTGCATAGGGAGTGCAGAGTGCATAGGGAGTGCAGAGTGCATAGGGAGTGCAGAGTGCATAGGGAGTGCAGAGTGCATAGGGAGTGCAGAGTGCAGAGTGCATAGGGAGTGCAGAGTGCATAGGGAGTGCAGAGTGCATAGGGAGTGCAGAGTTTAGAGTGCATAGGGAGTGCAGAGTGCATAGGGAGTGCAGAGTGCATAGGGAGTGCAGAGTGCAGAGTGCATAGGGAGTGCAGAGTGCATAGGGAGTGCAGAGTGCATAGGGAGTGCAGAGTGCATAGGGAGTGCAGAGTGCAGAGTGCATAGGGAGTGCAGAGTGCATAGGGAGTGCAGAGTTTAGAGTGCATAGGGAGTGCAGAGTGCATAGGGAGTGCAGAGTGCATAGGAAGTGCATAGGGAGTGCAGAGTGCATAGGGAGTGCAGAGTGCATAGGGAGTGCAGAGTTTAGAGTGCATAGGGAGTGCAGAGTGCATAGGGAGTGCAGAGTGCATAGGGAGTGCAGAGTGCATAGGGGGTGCAGAGTGCATAGGGAGTGCAGAGTGCATAGGGAATGCAGAGTGCATAGGGGGTGCAGAGTGCATAGGGAGTGCAGAGTGCATAGGGAGTGCAGAGTGCATAGGGAGTGCAGAGTGCATAGGGAGTGCAGAGTGCATAGGGAGTGCAGAATGCATAGGGAATGCAGAGTGCATAGGGGGTGCAGATTGCATAGGGAGTGCAGAGTGCATAGGGAGTGCAGAGTGCATAGGGAGTGCAGAGTGCATAGGGAGTGCAGAGTGCATAGGGAGTGCAGAATGCATAGGGAATGCAGAGTGCATAGGGAGTGCAGAGTGCAGAGTGAGTAGGGAGTACTAGGGAGTGCTAGAGAGTGCAGAGTGAGTAGGGAGTGCTAGAGAGGACATGACAGGCAGCAGCTGTGCAAGCTTCTTACACTCACAAGGAGACCACAGGCAGCAGCAGTGCAAGCTTCTCACAATCACTACCTTTGGTCTCACCCAGTGCGACTAACTGCGACAGAGCCCAGGCGATTCCTCCGGCACACCTTCCCAGTAGTCATCCTGCTACTGCGTCCTTCTTCCTGTTGTCCTCCTCAGCTCTTCAATATTCATCCCCTTCCACACGAGTTCTGTTGGACAGGCCGCATGATCGGGCTGTCCCCCCCCCACACAACAGGGCCCGGACCCTGGCTCTCCCTGAATCCCCAGCAAGAGCCTCCCCGGCGACCCCCGAAGTAATCCACAATCCGTCCACAACGAGACTCCAGCTCCTAAACCCTACTGTACCGGCTGGCCCTGGTCCCCCTCCGCACCATGGCCCCGGCCCAGCCGCCATCTTTGGATACTACAGCACGAGGCCGCGTGGCCTCAACTCGACCCTAACCCGGTGCCTGGCCAGGCCCCGACATCGAGGCACCAACCTCCACCCAGGAGGTAGAGAGACCACTTGGCAGGTCAATGGAAGAAGGAGTCGTCAACGGCTCTCCTCCGCCAGGTGTCGATCACCCCCGGTCGCCCTGGGCGCTGGCTCCACCCCCCTGCTGGGTGTCTGGACTCCCTCATCCCGGACCTCCAGACCCTCCAGGCGCGAGGGTCCGGACATCAAAGGGGACCAGCCATATAACTGGGGCAGCGCCAGGCCAGGAAGGCAGTTGTATCCTGGAGTCGAGAGACACCGAGAAGAACTCATCCTTGACGGACTGCTGGCGCTGCCGTAGCCCTGCCCTGTGAACCATCATCTTGGCCTGCTGGCGCTGCCGCGGCCCTCTGCCTCGTGAAACCATCACCTTGGCCTGCTGGCGCTGCCGCGGCCCTCTGCCTCGTGAAACCATCATCTTGGCCTGCTGGTGCTGCCGCGGCCCTCTGCGTTGTAGACTTCATCCTGGCCAGCGGGTGCTGCTGCGGCCCGACCTTGCAGACTCTTCAGCTCGAGGATTGTGAGCTCCCTTCCTGCCACTTCCTGTACCGACCCGGTACCAAGACTGTCCCGCTACCCCCCTTTTCCTGCAGAGACTAGAATTGAGAGGACCCTCGAGTCCGGTATCTCCTGTATCGCTGATAACCTTGCCGCAAGAACCCTATATAAAGTGTTGATCTCATCCTTGTGTGGTGTCTATCGGTGGGGAGGGAAGTGACCTGTCTGTACGATCGCCGGAGACGGCCCTCATCGGAGGCCTCTCCCCCAGTACTCGGCCGACCCTCTGGGTCCCCTTCTAACATTGGTGGCCAGCGGCGGGGTCCGAACCGACGCATTACCGTACAGAGGGTCACTCGCCCCACGACACACAACCACCATGACAACAAAAGAGAGCGGAACAACGGAAAAATTCCAGATGGAAAAATTGGAAGAATACAACCACCGAGAACTGAAACAATTTTGCATAGAACTTGGCCTTCCAACCACAGGACTGAGCACGAAAGAGGACTTCAAACGAGCCCTGGAATCTTGGGCAGAGACGGGTACGGCCGTACCCCAAACACGAAACCCCGAAACGAGCCCCACGCCGATAGATGAAAGAAGATCGGGTCTCTCCCCAGAGGAGATTCGAGAACGAGAAAAAAGTAGACTCCATGAATTGGAACTGGCGCGACTTCGCTTAGACGGAGAACTCAAACTGGCGGAACAAAAAATAACGCTGGAACACTTACGGCTCCGAGAGGAGCGAGAAGAGAAGCAAAGACAGAGAGAGCTAGAGGAAAAGAAGCTAGCCTACGAACATGAGCGCAACCTCAAGGAACTAGAAATTCAGAAACAGAATAAAGAGCTCGGGGTCCCCGAACGCCCGATCCTGCCTGCCACTACTGATCCCAAGGTTCACATCCCCAAAGATGTCATCAGGGAGTACTACAAGAACGATGATATCCAGCAGTGGTTTAAAGCCTACGAGGTAGCCATGACCTCCCACCGGATTCCCAGGAGCGACTGGGGCGCCGGGTTATGGGGGAGGTTCGTCAACGAAGGACGAGACGCCCTGCTGCAACTCCCAGACCATCTGATGACATCCTACGACCACATGAAGGCCACCCTCCTCACCCGATACGGACTCACACCCGAGATGTACCGCCAGCGGTTCCGCGACTGCAAACGGATCCCGGGTACCACTTGGGTGGAATACGTGAACTTCTTTAGCCGAGCCTTCGAGGGGTGGATCAAGGGCAGCAAAGTGACCACCTACGAACAACTTTTTGACCTCATCGTATGGGAACACCTTTCTAACAACTGCTTCATCGAACTCCGGCAACACCTCCTGGACAGTAAACTGACGGAACCTCGACAACTCGCCGCCGAAGCTGACCGATGGGAAAGCACACGAGTTGGACGAAACGGGCCCAGCGAATCGCACAGAACTTACCAAGGGCCCCATCGCCCCCGTGGGGGAGGAGGCCAGGGTCGGGGTAGAGACACCGGCCCGATGACTCCCGCGAGCAACCCCTCGCCCCCGGCCGGCAGGGGGAGCCCTCCGATGCGGCCCGGCTTCCGGGCCAACATTATTTGCCACCGATGCCAACGACCCGGCCACTACGCCAATGATCCCAACTGCCCAAAGAACCAGAACACTATACCCCGCCAGGTCGCGGCTGCCGCCCTAGGGGAAGAACCAGTCCCGGAAGATCACGAAGAGTACGAGACCGACCAGCCTGAGTGGGAACCGGACGCCATGTCCCTGGTCTATTTAGGGGGAAAAGACATGATTCCGCGGGCCCCCCTTCCCGCCAACACGCAGAAGTACAGCCAGTGGGTCAACATTAATGGCCGCCGGGCGGAAGCCCTCCGCGACACCGGAGCCAGTGTGACCGCGGTCCGCTGTCACCTGGTGACCCCAGACCAAATCTTGCCGAACATTCTTTGCCCTGTCCGATCAGCCGACAACTCAGAAAGTCTATGTCGCATGGCCTGCGTCCCCGTCGAATGGGGGGGAGTATCCGGGATGCTAAAAGTGACTGTCCGCGATGATGCCCCCGTGGATTGCCTCCTAGGGAACGACCTCGAAAGCTCTCCCTGGGCAGCAGTCGAACGGAGAGAACACCTGGGGATGCTGGGCCTCCACGAATGGGTCTGTGTCACGACCCGGTCCATGACCGCCCGTGCGGTCCCCAGTCCAGAAGAGCCCGAGTGGCCGGAGCCTCCTCCCGCGATCATCCCAGAGGAGGCCGCCCCAGAAGCAAGTCTCCCGACCCAAACCGAAGAAGGATCCGACCGGCTTCAGGACATCCCTGACCTGGCACAGTGGCGTCAGGAGGGGGGTCCCACCCAGGAACAATTCCGACACGAACAAAGAACCTGTCCCTCCCTCGAGGGACTCCGGCAGCAAGCCCTTGCCCAGAGCACAGGGGATACATCGGGGGCCCACTGGATCTACTGGGACCAGGACCTGCTCTACAGCGAGCAAAGAATTGCAGAACTAGGGGCCAGTCGGGTGCTGGTGGTGCCCCTTCGCTTCAGAGATTTCCTCCTGAACTTAGCCCACGATGTACCCCTTGCCGGACACCTGGGACAGGACAAAACGTACGACCGCCTGGTGACCCACTTTTTCTGGCCCCAAATGCGAAAGGATGTCGCCAACCACTGCAGGGCCTGCCCCACCTGCCAGGCCAGCGGAAAAAGTGGCCGAAAAACCAGAGCACCCTTACAACCCTTTCCCGTCGTCACCACCCCGTTCGAACGGGTGGGAATAGACATTGTGGGGCCCCTGGACCCCCGAACCGCCCAAGGACACCGGTTCATCCTGGTCCTGGTGGACCACGCCACCCGCTATCCCGAGGCCATCCCTCTTCGAACCGTGACGGCCCCCGTGGTAGGCCGAGCCCTGATGGGTATCTTCTCCCGGGTGGGTTTTCCCCGGGAGGTCGTCAGCGACAGGGGCACGAACTTTATCTCAAAATATATGAAGTCTCTCTGGCAACAGTGCGGGGTCACCTACAAATTCACGACCCCCTATCACCCGCAAGGAAATGGATTGGTCGAGCGGTTCAACCGCACCCTCAAAGGAATGATCATGGGCCTAGAAGATCCCCTCCGTCGCCAGTGGGACGTGCTACTCCCGTGCCTCCTGTTTGCCTATCGGGAAGTCCCTCAGAAATCCCTC
This sequence comes from Lissotriton helveticus, assembly GCF_964261635.1. Lineage (NCBI taxonomy): Eukaryota > Metazoa > Chordata > Amphibia > Caudata > Salamandridae > Lissotriton > Lissotriton helveticus. The sequence continues at coordinate 67,978,276 of NC_136064.1, forward strand.
GGCTTCAGCCCATTTGAACTCCTGTACGGACACCCCGTCCGGGGTCCCCTCAGCCTAGTCAAGGAAGGTTGGGAAAAGCCCCCCCAGAAAACTCCCCCTGACATATACAAGTACCTCCTGGCCCTTCGCAACCAGACCCGGCGATTCAGGGAGATCGCAAAAGCCAACCTTGAAGCCAGTCAGGAGGACATGAAGAAATGGTACGATCAGCACGCTTCCTCCATTGAGTTCGAACCGGGACAACAGGTCTGGGTGATGTCCCCGGTTGAACCCTGTGCGCTACAGGACAAATGGTCCGGGCCCTTCAAGGTGATCGAACGCAAAGGGCCCGTCACCTATTTAATCGACATGGAAACCGCACGGAACCCCCTACGGGTCCTCCACGCCAACAGACTCAAGCACCATTTTGTACGCTCAGAACTCAGCCTCCTGATGGCTACCGATAATGGGACGGAAGAAGACTCCGAGCCCCTTCCTGACCTGCTGAGGACCCTCGAGCAGGATGGCTCAGTGGAAGGGGTCCGACTCTCCGAGGCCTTGTCCCCGGAGCAACGCCACGACTGTCAAGCCCTCCTGAAACGGTTCGCATCCCTATTCTCCCTCACCCCCGGGGTCACCCCCTGGTGCCTTCACGATGTGGACACCGGGGACAGCCCCCCTATTCGACACCGGGCGTACCGCGTACCAGATCGGGTGCGCGCCTGCATCCAGACCGAGGTATCCAAGATGCTGGCCCTAGGAGTGATCGAACCCTCTGACAGCCCCTGGGCCAGCCCAGTCGTCCTGGTCCCCAAGGCTGCCGCCCCGGGCGTTGCCCCTGAGCTCCGGTTTTGTGTGGACTACCGGGGGCTGAATGCCGTTACCAGGACCGACGCTCACCCTATCCCCCGGGCAGATGAGCTAATTGACCGTATGGGGGCCGCCCGCTACCTGAGCATCTTCGATCTAACAGCGGGCTACTGGCAAATCGGCCTCACCCCTAGGGCCCAAGAACGATCCGCCTTCTCTACCCCGGACGGTCACTACCACTTTAAGGTGATGCCATTCGGCATGAAGAACGCTCCGGCAACATTTCAACGGCTTGTGAACCAGGTGCTGGCGGGCCTCGAAGAATTCAGCGCCGCCTACCTGGACGACATCGCTGTGTACAGCCACCACTGGACCGACCACCTCCGCCACCTGCGGGAAGTTCTACACGCCCTCCAGCAGGCCGGGCTCACCATCAAGGCCAGCAAATGCCAGGTTGGCCAAGGGTCCGTGACATACCTGGGACACCAAGTGGGAAGCGGGCTGGTGGCCCCCCTCCAGCTCAAGATTGCTGCCATCCAGGCCTGGCAACCCCCTACGACCCAAACCGAGGTCCGGGCCTTCCTGGGACTCACCGGGTACTACCGGCGGTTTGTGAAGGACTATGGCAGCATCGTGGGGCCCCTCACGGAGCTCACATCTAAGAAGAGCCCCAAAGCAGTCAACTGGACCCCGGACTGCCAATCGGCCTTCGAAAAGTTGAAGACCGCCATGTGCACTGCCCCCGTGCTCCAGGCTCCCGACCACGAATTCATTGTACAGACGGACGCCTCCGATCATGGCGTGGGGGCCGTCCTCTCCCAACTCAACACCGAGGGGGTCGATCAACCAGTGGCCTTCATCAGCCGGCGGCTGCTGGCCAGAGAACAGCGATGGAGCACCATCGAGAGGGAGGCCTTCGCCGTAGTCTGGGCCCTCAAGAAGCTCCGGCCCTACCTCTTCGGCACCCACTTCCGGGTACAAACAGACCACCGACCCCTGCAATGGCTGATGCAAATGAGGGGGGAGAACCCGAAACTGTTGCGCTGGTCCATCTCCCTGCAGGGGATGGACTTCACGGTGGAGCATCGTCCAGGCCAGGACCACGCCAACGCAGACGGCCTGTCACGCTTTTTCCGCCTCGGCGAGGAGAGTCCCCAGGAGGATGGCTGACTCTCCCTGCCTTCAGCTGGGGGGGACGCCTGTTGGATAGGCCGCATGATCGGGCTGTCCCCCCCCCACACAACGGGGCCCGGACCCTGGCTCTCCCTGAATCCCCAGCAAGAGCCTCCCCGGCGACCCCCGAAGTAATCCACAATCCGTCCACAACGAGACTCCAGCTCCTGAACCCTCCTGTACCGGCTGGCCCTGGTCCCCCTCCGCACCATGGCCCCGGCCCAGCCGCCATCTTTGGATACTACAGCACGAGGCCGCGTGGCCTCAACTCGACCCTAACCCGGTGCCTGGCCAGGCCCCGACATCGAGGCACCAACCTCCACCCAGGAGGTAGAGAGACCACTTGGCAGGTCAATGGAAGAAGGAGTCGTCAACGGCTCTCCTCCGCCAGGTGTCGATCACCCCCGGCCGCCCTGGGCGCTGGCTCCACCCCCCTGCTGGGTGTCTGGACTCCCTCATCCCGGACCTCCCGACCCCCCAGGCGCGAGGGTCCGGACATCAAAGGGGACCAGCCATATAACTGGGGCAGCGCCAGGCCAGGAAGGCAGTTGTATCCTGGAGTCGAGAGACACCGAGAAGAACTCATCCTTGACGGACTGCTGGCGCTGCCGTAGCCCTGCCCTGTGAACCATCATCTTGGCCTGCTGGCGCTGCCGCGGCCCTCTGCCTCGTGAAACCATCACCTTGGCCTGCTGGCGCTGCCGCGGCCCTCTGCCTCGTGAAACCATCATCTTGGCCTGCTGGCGCTGCCGCGGCCCTCTGCGTTGTAGACTTCATCCTGGCCAGCGGGCGCTGCTGCGGCCCGACCTTGCAGACTCTTCAGCTCGAGGATTGTGAGCTCCCTTCCTGCCACTTCCTGTACCGACCCGGTACCAAGACTGTCCCGCTACCCCCCTTTTCCTGCAGTGACTAGAATTGAGAGGACCCTCGAGTCCGGTATCTCCTGTATCGCTGATAACCTTGCCGCAAGAACCCTATATAAAGTGTTGATCTCATCCTTGTGTGGTGTCTATCGGTGGGGAGGGAAGTGACCTGTCTGTACGATCGCCGGAGACGGCCCTCATCGGAGGCCTCTCCCCCAGTACTCGGCCGACCCTCTGGGTCCCCTTCTAACAAGTTCCCCTCCACAGTCCCGGGCCATCACAATATAAAGTCCTTCCGTACACCGACAACAAAGCAAGAGACCAGGAAGCCCGTCTCCTTGGTGCCCCCCGGCCTCCGCAACAAGCCCCCAAGGCCTTTTGTTTACATTACAACAGTACTAGCGTTCACTGATGGACCAGTGCTGCTACCGCTAATGGTGGGAAAAACTACATTTTGCAGTGTAAATAATTCTATGGGAAGAGACTGTTCCTTCCTCAGCAGAGTTTGCCTAAAGCCCAGCATGACAAACCGCTTTGCTCTGCTGATGTAAAATGCTCGCGTTTTTGCTCGTAACTTAACTTTACAAGGACCACCCGTGAAGGCAACATGCTGTGCATTAATAAATTATTAACAGTAAATAACTGTCTCCGTATTGCAACTACTTCCTGCGTCTACAGAGAGCCACTTAAATGTCTAAATATTTTCGAGGACTGTGTGGGGGACTCGTTATGTGTAGAGTGATCTAGGATTTGAGTATGCCTTTTATCTCAGCCAACAGAAATGCTTATTGCCTGCAGAGTCCAGTGAGTAGTGAGCAGAGAGTGCAGAGTAGTGAGTAGTGAGTAGAGTAGTGAGTAGTGAGTAGTGAGTAGTGAGTAGTGAGTAGTGAGTAGAGTAGTGAGTAGTGAGTAGAATAGTGAGTAGAGTAGTGAGTAGTGAGTAGAGTAGTGAGTAGAGTAGTGAGTAGAGTAGTGAGTAGTGAGTAGTGAGCAGAGTAGTGAGTAGTGAGTAGAGTAGTGAGTAGTGAGTAGAGTAGTGTAGTGAGTAGAGTAGTGAGTAGAGTAGTGAGTAGAGTAGTGAGTAGTGAGTAGAGTAGAGTAGTGAGTAGAGTAGTGAGTAGAGTAGTGAGTAGTGAGTAGTGAGTAGAGTAGTGAGTAGTGAGTGCAGAGATGTGAGTGCAGAGTAGTGAGTAGTGAGTAGAGTAGTGAGTGCAGAGTAGTGAGTAGTGAGTGCAGAGTAGTGAGTAGTGAGTGCAGAGTAGTGAGTAGTGAGTAGAGTAGTGAGTAGTGAGTAGAGTAGTGAGTAGAGTAGTGAGTAGAGTAGTGAGTAGTGAGTAGAATAGTGAGTAGAGTAGTGAGTAGTGAGTAGTGAAGTGAGTGCAGAGTAGTGAGTAGAGTAGTGAGTAGTGAGTAGAGTAGTGAGTAGAGTAGTGAGTAGTGAATAGAGTAGTGAGTGGAGAGTAGTGAGTAGAGTAGTGATTAGTGAGCAGAGTAGTGAGTAGTGAGTGCAGAGTAGTAAGTAGTGAGTAGAGTAGTGAGTAGAGTAGTGAGTAGAGAGTAGAGTAGTGAGTAGAGTAGTGAGTGGAGTAGTGAGTAGAGTAGTGAGTAGTGAGTAGAGTAGTGAGTAGTGAGTGCAGAGTAGTGAGTAGAGTAGTGAGTAGAGTAGTGAGTAGAGTAGAGTAGTGAGTAGGACATCACAGGCAGCAGCTGTGCAAGCTTCTTACACTCACAAGGAGACCACAGGCAGCTGAGGTGCAAGCTTCTCCCACTCACAAGAAGGACATCACAAACAGCAGCGGTGCAAGCTTCTCACACTCACAAGAACGACATCACAGGCAGCAGCAGTGCAAGCTTCTTACACTCACAAGGAGACCACAGGCAGCAGAGGTGCAAGCTTCTCACACTGGCAAGAACGACATCACAAGCAGCAGTGGTGCAAGCTTCCCTCACACACTCATAGCAGGTACTGTGCCAAGGCAGCAGCAGCAACAGAGCAAGAATCCCTTACAAAGAACAGGCACAGCACAGAGATGCACAATGCAATCTTCTCATACTCACAGGCAGCAGCGGTGCAAGCTTCTCACACTCACAAGAAGGACATCACAGGCAGCAGCTGTGCAAGCTTCTTACACTCACAAGGAGACCACAGGCAGCTGAGGTGCAAGCTTCTCCCACTCACAAGAAGGACATCACAAGCAGCAGCGGTGCAAGCTTCTCACACTCACAAGAACGACATCACAGGCAGCAGCAGTGCAAGCTTCTTACACTCACAAGGAGACCACAGGCAGCAGAGGTGCAAGCTTCTCACACTCGCAAGAACGACATCACAAGCAGCAGTGGTGCAAGCTTCCCTCACACACTCACAGCAGGTACTGTGCCAAGGCAGCAGCAGCAACAGAGCAAGAGTCCCTTACAAAGAACAGGCACAGCACAGAGATGCACAATGCAATCTTCTCATACTCACAGGCAGTAGCGATGCAAGCTTCTCACACTCACAAGAAGGACATCACAGGCAGCAGCTGTGCAAGCTTCTTACACTCACAAGGAGACCACAGGCAGCTGAGGTGCAAGCTTCTCCCACTAACAAGAAGGACATCACAAGCAGCAGCGGTGCAAGCTTCTCACACTCACAAGAACGACATCACAGGCAGGAGCAGTGCAAGCTTCTTACACTCACAAGGAGACCACAGGCAGCAGAGGTGCAAGCTTCTCACACTCGCAAGAACGACATCACAAGCAGCAGTGGCGCAAGCTTCCCTTACACACTCACAGCAGGTACTGTGCCAAGGCAGCAGCAGCAACAGAGCAAGAGTCCCTTACAAAGAACAGGAACAGCACAGAGATGCACAATGCAATCTTCTCATACTCACAGGCAGCAGCGGTGCAATCTTCTCACACTCACAAGAAGGACATCACAGGCAGCAGCTGTGCAAGCTTCTTACACTCACAAGGAGACCACAGGCAGCTGAGGTGCAAGCTTCTCCCACTCACAAGAAGGACATCACAAGCAGCAGCGGTGCAAGCTTCTCACACTCACAAGAACGACATCACAGGCAGCAGCAGTGCAAGCTTCTTACACTCACAAGGAGACCACAGGCAGCATAGGTGCAAGCTTCTCACACTCGCAAGAACGACATCACAAGCAGCAGTGGTGCAAGCTTCCCTCACACACTCACAGCAGGTACTGTGCCAAGGCAGCAGCAGCAACAGAGCAAGAGTCCCTTACAAAGAACAGGCACAGCACAGAGATGCACAATGCAATCTTCTCATACTCACAGGCAGCAGCGGTGCAAGCTTCTCACACTCACAAGAAGGACATCACAGGCAGCAGCTGTGCAAGCTTCTTACACTCACAAGGAGACCACAGGCAGCTGAGGTGCAAGCTTCTCCCACTCACAAGAAGGACATCACAAGCAGCAGCGGTGCAAGCTTCTCACACTCACAAGAACGACATCACAGGCAGCAGCAGTGCAAGCTTCTTACACTCGCAAGGAGACCACAGGCAGCAGAGGTGCAAGCTTCTCACACTCGCAAGAACGACATCACAAGCAGCAGTGGTGCAAGCTTCCCTCACACACTCACAGCAGGTACTGTGCCAAGGCAGCAGCAGCAACAGAGCAAGAGTCCCTTACAAAGAACAGACACAGCACAGAGATGCACAATGCAATCTTCTCATACTCACCGGCAGCAGCGGTGCAATCTTCTCACACTCACAAGAAGGACATCACAGGCAGCAGCTGTGCAAGCTTCTTACACTCACAAGGAGACCACAGGCAGCTGAGGTGCAAGCTTCTCCCACTCACAAGAAGGACATCACAAGCAGCAGCGGTGCAAGCTTCTCACACTCACAAGAACAACATCACAGGCAGCAGCAGTGCAAGCTTCTTACACTCACAAGGAGACCACAGGCAGCAGAGGTGCAAGCTTCTCACACTGGCAAGAACAACATCACAAGCAGCAGTGGTGCAAGCTTCCCTCACACACTCACAGCAGGTACTGTGCCAAGGCAGCAGCAGCAACAGAGCAAGAGTCCCTTACAAAGAACAGGCACAGCACAGAGATGCACAATGCAATCTTCTCATACTCACAGGCAGCAGCGGTGCAAGCTTCTCACACTCACAAGAAGGACATCACAGGCAGCAGCTGTGCAAGCTTCTTACACTCACAAGGAGACCACAGGCAGCTGAAGTGCAAGCTTCTCCCACTCACAAGAAGGACATCACAAGCAGCAGCGGTGCAAGCTTCTCACACTCACAAGAACGACATCACAGGCAGCAGCAGTGCAAGCTTCTTACACTCACAAGGAGACCACAGGCAGCAGAGGTGCAAGCTTCTCACACTCACAAGAACGACATCACAAGCAGCAGTGGTGCAAGCTTCCCTCACACACTCACAGCAGGTATTGTGCCAAGGCAGCAGCAGCAACAGAGCAAGAGTCCCTTACAAAGAACAGGCACAGCACAGAGATGCACAATGCAATCTTCTCATACTCACAGGCAGCAGCGGTGCAATCTTCTCACACTCACAAGAAGGATATCACAGGCAGCAGCTGTGCAAGCTTCTTACACTCACAAGGAGACCACAGGCAGCTGAGGTGCAAGCTTCTCCCACTCACAAGAAGGACATCACAAGCAGCAGCGGTGCAAGCTTCTCACACTCACAAGAACGACATCACAGGCAGCAGCAGTGCAAGCTTCTTACACTCACAAGGAGACCACAGGCAGCAGAGGTGCAAGCTTCTTACACTGGCAAGAACAACATCACAAGCAGCAGTGGTGCAAGCTTCCCTCACACACTCACAGCAGGTACTGTTCCAAGGCAGCAGCAGCAACAGAGCAAGAGTCCCTTATAAAGAACAGGCACAGCACAGAGATGCACAATGCAATCTTCTCATAGTCACAGGCAGCAGCGGTGCAAGCTTCTCACACTCACAAGAAGGACATCACAGGCAGCAGCTGTGCAAGCTTCTGACACTCACAAGGAGACCACAGGCAGCTGAGGTGCAAGCTTCTCCCACTCACAAGAAGGACATCACAAGCAGCAGTGGTGCAAGCTTCTCACACTCACAAGAACGACATCACAGGCAGCAGCAGTGCAAGCTTCTTACACTCACAAGGAGACCACACGCAGCAGAGGTGCAAGCTTCTCACACTGGCAAGAACGACATCACAAGCAGCAGTGGTGCAAGCTTCCCTCACACACTCACAGCAGGTACTGTGCCAAGGCAGCAGCAGCAACAGAGCAAGAGTCCCTTACAAAGAACAGGCACAGCACAGAGATGCACAATGCAATCTTCTCATAGTCACAGGCAGCAGCGGTGCAAGCTTCTCACACTCACAAGAAGGACATCACAGGCAGCAGCTGTGCAAGCTTCTTACACTCACAAGGAGACCACAGGCAGCTGAGGTGCAAGCTTCTCCCACTCACAAGAAGGACATCACAAGCAGCAGCGGTGCAAGCTTCTCACACTCACAAGAACGACATCACAGGCAGCAGCAGTGCAAGCTTCTTACACTCACAAGGAGACCACAGGCAGCAGAGGTGCAAGCTTCTCACACTCACAAGAAGGACATCACAGGCAGTAACTGTGTAATATTCTCACATTCACAAGGAGATCACTGGCAGTACACACCACATGAACACACTCCATAACACATAGCAACAATACATTGGCATTTACAATGCCATTAGCTCAAACTCAAATAAATCCGAGCCCGATTGCATTTCTACTGCTTGTTTTAATAGTTTACGATGGCCAGGAATAGCTTGGTGGTCCTGACTGGAAAAAAAAAATGTCCCTCACATCTGGGGAGAATCCTCCAATGGAGATAGACCCATTGGATACTTGTTTTTACAAAACAAACTCCCAGCTTTGGAAGAACAAAAAGGTTTAACATAACATAATATAACATAACGTTTGCTGAGCTGCCCATGAAACATGCTAGTTGCCCAGCAAACTTACATTGCATTTGAAGAAGCTGCTATGGAATACAAATTTCTTATAGGTTGAAACATGATTTGCTGCTGTAAAGAAATAAGGTTCCTGCATAGTACAGAGCTTGATATATGGGGTAGAACCTGTGAACTTCTAAAACCAAAGGGTTGTTAGTCAGAAGACAAATTATTTGGAAAGTTATTTTCTAAAATTTGAAAAATGGAAACATTTGTTCAGGAAAGAACCCTTCAAATATTCTCCCAGTGTCAGCCTTGCTCACTCTCTTGCATACTCAATACTGACAGAGGTGGCTTCAGGGTCCAGCACAGTCCTAGGAATGGGATTGACTCTAAAAATTGTCTATAATGTATGCCACTTTTCGCCAGGTCTCTGTAAGAATGACCTGGGAATCAGGGAACTAGAGGTGTGGGGAGGATCTGGGTACTCAGTGGCAACAGGAATCTTTGCCAGGCTTTCCTCCTAGAAAGAAATTGGACACAGTAAGAGAAAGATTGTGTGAGCTGTGCAAAGAGGAAGACTGGGGACGTTTCTGTGTGTTACATGTGTGAAGACGGAGGGACTTTTCGGTGTGCTAGCTTAGGTCCAATAATTCCCTCGTCCTTTAACCCTTTCCCCTAGTTTCCCCCTTGACGATCCTCAAATGTTTCTTCCCTTTTCTGATTTGCCTTTTCTCCATACCCTTGTATCCCTCCCACCCTCCCTAGTGCTGTGACTGCATCCCCCCTCCGACCCCACTTAATGGAACTCCTTTGTACTCTCTACCATTTCTATATGTCTCTTAGAGCATATCCATTCGTATCCCGTCCCTATGTATATCGAGATAACTCTAATCACTAGCATATGCAGTAGAGTTTTGTATTCTCTACCATTCCTATGTGACTTTTAGAGTATATCCATTTGTATCCCTTCCCTATGTATATAGAGATAACTCTAATCACTAGCATATGCAGTAGACCTTTGTACTCTCTACCATTCCAATGTGACTCTTAGAGTATATCCATTCGTATCCCTTCCCTATGTATATAGAGATAACGCTAATCACTAGTATATGTAGTAGACCTTTGTACTCTCTACCATTCCTATGTGACTCTTAGAGTATATCCATTGATATCCCTTTATTTTATTTTTTTATTTTTATATTTAATCCTATAAAGCGCGCAGCAACCCGAAGGTTTCCCAGCGCTAAACCAAAGGCAAAGGGGGTATGCTTGCAGACTCGTTTATTGATTGAAAAGCCAGGTTTTAAGATCCCTGCGGAACGTAAGATGGTTAGATTCCGTTCGAAGAGGAAGAGGAAGAGAGTTCCACAGGGACGGGGCTAAGAAGGCAAATGAACGACCGCCCATTCTGGATCTCCTAATTCTGGGAATCTGAAGTTTGTGTTGGTTGGAAGACCGCAGAGAGCGCGAGGGGACGTACAGATGAATCAAGGATGTTAAATATTGAGGTGCCTTACCCCAGATGATTCTATGTGTGAAACAGAGCACCTTAAATTTAGAGCGACTCTCAATGTGGAGCCAATGAAGGCTACGCAAAGAGGGGGAGGTGGAGGATTGAAAGGGTAAATTACATAACAGACGCGCTGCCATGTTCTGGACAGTCTGTAATTTACGAATTACCTCTTTGCTAGCCCCCAGAAGAAGGATGTTACCATAGTCCAGGCGAGAAATAATAAGCGCCTGGACTACGGTTTTCTGGGTGTCTAGGGGGAGCATCCAGGCAATTTTCCTCAGCCATTTAAGGATGACTGTGCAGGTGGAAGAGACTTTAACAGCATGTTGCCTCATGGACAATTGGTTATCAAAAATGATGCCCAAATTGCGTGCTGTTTTGGAGGGATTGGGAGGGGTACCCATTTGAACAGGCCAATGGGAGGGCCCCCATAAGGCGGTGTTATTGCCAAACAGAAGAAGTTCTGTTTTTCCTCCATTTAATTTTAGCTTGTTGTTGTGCATCCAGGAGGCGATGTTGCTGAGTCCAGAACAAAGGGCAGATCTAGTGACATGATGACTGGTGGAAAGTGAAAAGATGATCTGAGTGTCATCTGCATATGAAAATATGGAGAGCCTCGTTTGCTCCGCAATGGTCGCCAAGGGTCTGACATACAAATTGAAGAGAAGGGGGCTAAGAATGGAACCCTGAGGAACTCCGTGTATTGATTTGTGAATTTTTGACGTAGATGTGGCCGAAAAAACTTGGAACGTCCGGTCATTCAGAAAAATGGTAAGCCAATTGAGGGCAGAATGAGAAATGCCTATGGTTTTGAGAGTGCTGACCAGAATGGGGTGGGAGACCGTGTCAAACGTGGCACTTAAATCGAGTAGAATAAGTGCCACGGTCCCCCCTCTGTCATCCCTTCCCTATGTATTTAGAGATAACTCTAATCACTAGTATATGCAGTTGACCTTTGTCCTCTCTAACATTCCTATGTGACTCCTAGAGTATATCCACTAGTATATGCAGTAGACCTTTGTACTCTCTTCCTTTCCTATGTGACTCTTGAGTATATCCACTCGTATCTCTTCCTTGAGTGACTTTACTATTTGTACATTTGCAATTTTTCTTTCTGTTTGTATCTCTTCCTTGTGTGACTTTACATCTTGTACATTTGCAATTGTTTTCTGTTTGTATCTTATATGTAACGCATGTAATCCTTAGTCTTTATGTTCTGCAACTGGTTCTTTTGTAAAGCGCTCTGACACCTTCGGGTAAAGTTCGAGCTATATAAAATCGCATTAAATAAAAATAAAAAACATCATCAGCTGAAAGGGAAGACAAGACCTGGTACAATATTATTAGTGCACATTTCAGATATCTGATCACTCGAAGTTCTCAGCTGAGGCTTGTCAACAAAGGAATAGAATTAAATAAAGTGAAGCACATTACTCTCCACAACAAAGACACATAATTATTACGTTTTCAGACCCTACAGGTTTATTAAAGTGTAAAATGTTGACAGAAGGCAAAGTCATCAAATTAATATCAATTAAAAATGAAAGTATTAATGTAACAATCAATATGAAGTTCATTTTGAATAAGGTCATAAAAGAAGAGAACAAACTAGCACCGAGTCACACCAATGAAAAAGTTTAGAAAATCAGTTCTACCATAAAGAGGATACCCAACCCTACTCTACGCTGTCTCAAAAAACAGACAAAGCATATCTGAGTTGGAATCTACTCTGCACTAGTTTAAACCACAGAATTCTAACATTGGTACACCTGCACATAGTTCCCATAAAACAATCCAATCAGTGGGAAGTAAAAAGATACAGAGGCATAGTTACAAGCCCCTATCGCCAACACAACATCACTAAAAGTGACGTTGTGTTGGTGATAGGGGCTTCGCCTTATTTACAAGGCAGCGTTAAGCCACTTAACATGGCTTAACGCTGCCTTGTAAATAAGGGACCCTTTCACGCTGTACTTAGTGTGAAAGGGGGGGCAATAGGTGTTGCAGTGGGCGTTCCACTGTAACACCCATTGATTTTGACGCTGTCCCCTATTTACAAGGATGGCATAAATAGGAAGCAGCGCCAAAATTAATACCAGGGAAAACCTTGCCTTAAACAGGCAAAACAAGAAGAAATGCATTATTTCTCGTCGTTTTTGCTGCTTCCATGTGTGCTGTCTTACAAACATAGAAACAGCAAATTGTCTATGATTGTTTATGTGCAGGAACGTCACTCCATCTGCACATAAAAAATAAAAATGACGTTTGCAACTGCTATGTGTGCTGCATTAAGCAGCCTACATAGAAGTTTCAAAACACCATGAATGATTGTTTATATGCAGGAAGAGAGACCTTTCTGCACATAAACAATCATTTCTTCCAACGCAGACACCCTTGCAATTTGGTGCAAGGGTGCCTGCATTGGCACGTGGCAACTGAAGTCAGCGCCAGCACTGGGGGAAACGCAGGGGTGTGCCGCATTCTTGTGAATACGGCACATCCCTGCGTTTTCAGAATGGAGAACCGTGGTGTTAGCATTGTTTGCTTACTGACACGCTTCTCTACTCTGTTGTAAATATGCCCCACAATCTTGTGCTCATTAGCTTCTCAGGATCCTCCATAATGCAGCTTTTCTCAGCCTCCTTAACACTTACAATATCTGCAACAAAATGAGATAGATGGACCTGGCTGTACTCTGCTGGTGTCTTCTCAGATTCAATACTCATTATAACCTTCCACAATGATTACAACGAAAAGAAAACATTTATTCTTATGAGAAAGAAAGAAATGGTACACAGTGATCGGCCGCATTTGAAAGTCATATTTCCTAGAAATACAAGTTCACAACGTAAACCATAGTTAGCCATTTCAAAATGAAGGCCTCAGTTGCGGCTGCTCTGCTAAGGCAGGAGAGCATTGACCCCCTGCTGAAAAGAAAAAAGAAAATTATAATAAGGTATTGTTATTATCATTTTATTTTTCCTAATGAAGTCAGTGGCTCTCTGGGCAGGGTGGCCAGAGCAGGGGGAGGAGTGGTTTGCACTCCTTAAGTGCATATTACTGCTTGGCCGGCCCTTTTGGGCCATCTAAACAGTCATGCGTACTTTGCATGTTCCCCGCAAGGTTGCAGGAACATGCAAAGCCGCCCAGTCCTTGTCTGAGCGCCGAACCACAGCGCTCAGACCAATCACAACACTGCATTACAGAGCTGTGATTGGCTTAGGGGATCCTTGGAGCCCGGGTGCTTCCTGCTGCCGCTGGAGACAGAGAAGAGGGAAGAGGAATGAGGAGAGACTGCGGCCCAGGTAAGTGTTTCTTTTCTTCATTTCTTTCCTCCCATGACCCCCACCTACACCCCACCCACCGCTCTCATCCGTTAGCAGCCCCTACTGGAAGGCCTACAATATCTACGCATGGTTTATATAAATGTGAATAATACCCTGTTAATAACATTTACATGTTTACATTTTAATGTCATTTTATTGCAAAACATTTAATATGAAAAAACCCTTCAGTACACACCTCTGGGGCAATCAAACAAAATGCACAAAGGACAAACAACAGGAAGAAAGCATGTATAGAACGATCAAACAGGGTGCATTGTCTTCCCCTGTGGGAGACAAAGATTAATGGGACAGTGCCGGAAACACTAAACAAGCCCTTGATTGAGAAGGCGTACTCACGTGGAGCCTGAGTACTCAGACTCCACCCTCAAGAGAAGGGCACCTTCCTTTCCAGGGTCCAGGCGATTGTCTGATCACAGTTGGGACCCTGGTAGAAAAGTATCAGCATCGCAAAGTAATGAGTTGGATCGGAAGTGGGTTGTCCATTTTGACCACAGGTCTGAGGGCAGAGGGAAGCCATGGAGAGCAAGAGGACCAAAGATACATCAGGTTCCACGTAAGCTCTTATGATTGAAGGAGCAATGATGATGATGATCTTCATCATATGGTACTTGTATAGCGTGACTTATCACCTGTGAGGGTAGTCTGGCGCTGGGCTGCGGGTTTCAAAGAGCCAGGTCTTGAGTTTCTTCCTGAAGTCTGTCAGTGAGGGTGGTGTTCAGAAGTGGAGGGAGCGGGGGTTCCAGGTCTTGGCGGCGAGGTGGGAGAAGGAGCATCATCCAGTGTGGCAGCGGAGGATGCGCGGCGTCTGTGCGAGTGTGAGGTGGACGCAGTGGAGGTTTCTGGATGTTTGGTGGAAGTTCAGGCAGTGGGTCATGTATACAGGTCCTTGGTCATGGAGGGTTGTCTAGGCATGGGTCAGTAGCTTGAACTGGCATCTCTTCTGGATGGGGAACCAGTGGAGGTCTCTCAGGTGCTGGTGTTGTGGGTCCGTTTGTGCAAGTTGAGGATCAGTCTGGCTGCTGTATTCTGCATCGTCTGAAGTCTCATGAGTACGCTGGTGTTGCATGAATAGAGTGTGTTGAAGTAGTCAGGACGGCTTGTGATGAGGGCCTGTGTCTCTGTTTTTCTGGTGCTGAGGGGAAGGCATTTGAAAATTCTTCAGGGCATGCGGGGAGGGTGGAAGCAGGCTGAGGAGATGGCGTTGACCTGTCGTTTCATGGAGAGTTTGCTGTCCAGGATGATGGCAAGGTTCTGGGTGTGGCCTTTCAGTGTGGGGGTGAGTCCCAGTTCCGATGACCACAAGGGACCATATTATAGAAGTGCCCCGGGCCCACAGTGGGCATTTGCGTCTGCTTTGCGTGCCCCCGTGGCACTTTGGTATTATAGAAGGGGCCGCAGATATTTGTACGTCCCCGTCTGTAGCACTGGAGTGCGTACAGCGCCAGCGCTTCCTCAAGAGGGTGTTTTCTCATTTGCATGGGTGCATGCCCCCATGAAAATGAGGGAATCCTTTTGCCTCTGCGTCCGCGGTGTATTACAGATGGGGGTACAGAGGCAAAGAAGCTCTCAGGAGGCGCACTGACAGTGTGAACACTATCAGTGCACCCCCTGATTGCAGCCCTCTGGACGGGGGAGAGGGGGTCCCATGGACCACCCAGACATTCCCTTGCAGGCAAGTGTAGTCACTTACTGCACCCGCCTGCAAGGGGACCTCTAATTCCTTTTAAAACTGCAGGCGGGTGCCCTGGGGAAGCGCATTCACCCTGATACGGCGCATTTTCAATGATAACGCCGGGCGCACATTTCAAAAGGTGCGCCCTTCGCAATCTAGGAAAATGCGCCAAATGTATAATATGGCCCCAGGTTTTGTGCTTCTGTTGTCCTTCATCGAGATGGAGATGTTTTTCATGCAGTAGGAATTGGACTTCATGGTGGCGGGGTCCACTGAGAGCAAGAGGACGAGCTAGGTGTCTTCGGCATAGGAAATGATGTTAATGTCCTGAGTTCTGATGATGCCTGCTAGCTGCGTCATGTAGATGTTGAAGGGGGTCGTACTGAGGGATGAACCTTGAAGGATTCCTCAGATGGTGCAAAGAACGTGGAGGTCACCGGCACCTACCAAAGGGCCAAGCAAGCAGCGGATGAGGTAGCGAGTGTTCCAGAACGTGGAGAGTGGTACTGAGCAGGGACAGAACAGTCTGAATGAGAAGGATGAAGTCTGAATCTCTTTGTAAAACCTGACCTAGGTGGACTCCATTTCCTGTTGCCTGAGGCATACATGAGCACACAGGAATTGGCTAATTCGCCCCTGAGGGGGGAAGTACTGTGTCCACACCTGAGCTCCATTCTAACACTAAAGCTGCCACTTTAAGAGGACAGTATTAGAAGAGCTGTTGCACGAACAATGCAGCAATTAGTCCATATTATGTGTGATCCTGAGCAAATCACTTTGATATGTTTCAGGGCATCTGACAATAAGCTTTGGACTCTTTAAAAACATGCTACATATGTCATGTATAAAAATAAATTTACTTTACTCTTTGTCTCTGCTTCTTGTTCCAGAAGAAGAACACACACAAAACCACACGAGCCCGATCTGTACAAATAAAAAACATTTTTGAAAATATATCTGGCTGCCTCAGCAGACAGCAGAATGGAATTGTCATCCTAGAAATATTGCCGGCCCCCCTTCTCGGTCCGCAGATGTGTGCGAATCCCTGCGTCACTGCCCCAGATGGGAATGCTCTTATCAGCCCTGCAGCAGGTAATCACGGCTCAGCCCATGCAGGGAGCCCGGCCTGTTCTCTGGGCAGGCAGGTTTATTAGGGGTGATAAATGGGCCCTCCCTGGAGCAGGCAGGTAAACGGCTGCCGCATAAAACCAAATGTCCAACATGTTCAGCGAGGAAATAAAGGATGCCGAGGCGTCCATTTCTCTTCCTCTTGTTATTCCCTGATCACGGTTGCACGAGGCTGGGAAAGTAACTGCTGACGTCTCTTCCGGTGCGACAGGCGGTGGCCATTAATCTGCGCCTGCGTGCATTTCTCTCTCGGTTTTTTTCTGTCTCATTGATTTCTTGCTCAGCGGGAAGTGAAATGGGCCTTTGGGACCAGAACTCTTGGTTTTAACTGAAGAGTTTTTTTTTTTAGGTCAGACTTCACACTGGGATTGGCCCCAACTTCGTAATTGGTTAGTGCTAGTGTTAGACGGGGACCTGGAGGGTCGGCCGAGCACAGTGATCGCACAGACAGGTAACTTCCCCCCCACAGATGGACACCACACAAAGCTTATGGTAACACCTTTTATAGGCACTTCGGGTAGTAGAGTGGTACGATACAGGGCGATCAGGACACGATGGTCCTCTCAATTCTAGTCTCTAGTAAGGGAAGGGGGTAGCGGGACAGTCTTGGTACCCACGGGTACGGGTGTGTAACGGTGATAGCTCACAATCCTCGAGCTCGGTGTTCGGATGGGTCAGACCGCGGCAGCGCCGGCAGGTCCCGAAGAGGTCGTAGGTGGCACGGGCTGCGGCAGTGCCAGCAGGTCCCAACGAGGATGAAGGTTACAACGGGCCGCGGCAGCGCCAGCAGGTCCCACGAGAATGCAGGTTGCAACGGGCCGCGGCAGCGCCAGCAGGTCCCACGAGGATGAAGGTTACAACGGGCCGCGGCAGCGCCAGCAGGTCCCACGAGAATGCAGGTTGCAGAGGGCCGCGGCAGCGCCAGCAGGTCCCACGAGGATGAAGGTTGCAGAGGGCCGCGGCAGCGCCAGCAGGTCCCACGAGGATGAAGGTTGCAGAGGGCCGCGGCAGCGCCAGCAGGCAGGACAATAGTTTACAAGGCAGGGCTGTGGCAGCGCCAACAGTCCGTCAAGGATGAGTTCGTCGCGGTGTCTCTCGACTCCAGGATACAACTGCCTTCCTGTCCTGGGGCAGCCTCAGTTATAGGTCTGGCGCCCTTTGATGTCCGGACCCTCGCTCTTGGAGGTCGGGAGGTCTGGGATGAGGGAGTCCAGACACCCAGCAGGGGGGTGGAGCCAGCGCCCGAGGAGGCTGGGGGTGCTCGGCACCTGGCGGGGGAGAGCCGTCGACACTTCGTACTCCCATTGACCTGCCAAGTGGGCCGTTCACCTCCTGGGTGGAGGGTGGTGCCGGGATGTCGGGGCCTGGCCAGGCCCAGGGTTGGGGTCGGGCTGAGGCCGCGCGGCCGCGTGGTGCCGTGTCCAAGATGGCGGCTGGGCCGGGCAATGGTGCTGACGGTGGCCCGGGCCCTGTCCTGCGGGGAGGGAGCGAGCCCTTCATGTGGCCTGTCCAACATGCGTCCCCCCCAACTGAAGGCGGGGAGAGTCACCCATCTTCTTGGGGACTTTCCTCGTCGAGGCGGAAAAAGCGGGACAGGCCATCCGCGTTGGCGTGGTCTTGGCCGGGTCGATGTTCCACAGTGAAGTCCATCCCCTGCAGGGAGATGGACCGGCGGAGCACATGGCGGCCTTCAGCTTCTCGAAGGCCGCTTGACAGTCTGGGGTCCAGTTGACCTTCTTTGGTTGGTTTTTGGAGGTGAGTTCCGTGAGGGGCCCTACGATGCTGCCATAGTCCCTCACGAACCGTCGGTAGTAGCCCGTGAGTCCAAAGAAGGCGCGGACCTCGGTCTGGGTGATGGGGGACTGCCACGACTGGATGGCCGCGATCTTGAGTTGCAGAGGGGCCACCAGACCGCTTCCCACCTGGTGCCCGAGATAGGTCACGGACCCCTGGCCAATTTGGCATTTGCTGGCCTTGATCGTGAGGCCAGCTCGTTGGAGGGCCTGTAGCACCTCTCGGAGGTGGTGGAGGTGGTCGGACCAGTGGTGGCTGTACACAGCGATATCGTCCAGGTAGGCGGCGCTGAATCCTTCGAGTCCTGCCAGGACCTGGTTTACTAGCCGCTGAAAGGTTGCTGGGGCATTCTTCATGCCGAATGGCATGACCTTGAAGTGATAGTGGCCATCCGGGGTAGAGAATGCAGATCGTTCTTGGGCCCGGGGTGTGAGACCGATTTGCCAGTAGCCCGCTGTCAGGTCGAAGATGCTGAGGTAGCGGGCAGCTCCCATGCGGTCGATTAGTTCATCTGCTCGGGGGATGGGGTGTGCGTCTGTTCTGGTGACCGCATTCAAGCCCCGGTAGTCGACGCAGAACCGGAGCTCCGGCGTGGCGCCGGGGGCGGCCGCTTTGGGGACCAGTACCACTGGGCTGGCCCAGGGGCTGTCTGAGGGCTCGATGATCCCGAGTGTGAGCATCTTGGCCACCTCCTCTTGGATGCAGGCCCGTACCCGATCTGGTACGCGGTAGGCCCGATGGCGGATAGGGGGACTGTCTCCCGTGTCCACGTCGTGTAAGCACCAGGGGGTGACCCCTGGGGTGAGGGAGAACAGGGTGGAGAACTGTAGCAGGAGGACTCGGCAGCCTTGGCGCTGTTCCAGGGTGAGGGCCTCCGAGAGTCGGACCCCGTCCACGGAGCCGTCCTTCTCCCGTGACCGTAGGAGGTCAGGGAGGGGTTCGGAGTCCTCCTCGGTTCCATTGTCGGTTGCCATCAGGAGGCTGAGTTCGGAGCGTACAAAGTGGGGTTTCAGTCTATTAGCGTGGAGGACCCGGAGAGGGTTTCGGGAAGATTCCATATCGATGAGATAGGTGACAGGGCTCTTGCGCTCGATTACTTTGAAGGGCCCCGTCCATTTGTCTTGCAGGGCGCAGGGTTCGGTGGGAGACATTACCCACACTTGTTGACCGGGTTCAAATTCGATGGAGGATGCATTTCTATCGTACCACCTTTTCATGTCCTCCTGACTGGCCTCCAGGTTTGCTTTTGCCATCTCTCCGAACCTTCTGGTCTGGTTGCGGAGGGTTAGGAGGTACTTGAAAACATCTGGAGGGTTCTTTAGAGGGGGCATTTCCCAGCCTTCTTTGACTAGGCTGAGCGGGCCTCGCACCGGGTGTCCATACAAGAGTTCGAAAGGGCTGAAGCCGAGGGACTTCTGGGGGACTTCTCGGTAGGCAAAGAGAAGGCACGGTAGTAGCACATCCCACTGGCGACGGAGGGGCTCTTCCAACCCCCCAATCATCCCTTTGAGCGTGCGGTTGAACCGCTCAACCAGTCCGTTCCCTTGAGGGTGATAGGGGGTCGTGAATCGGTAGGTGACCCCACACTGTTGCCAGAGGGACTTCATGTATTTTGAGATAAAGTTCGTACCCCTGTCGCTGACGACTTCTCGGGGGAAGCCCACTCGAGAGAAGATCCCCATCAAGGCTCGACCCACTACTGGGGCTGTTATCGTACGAAGGGGGACCGCCTCAGGATAGCGGGTAGCGTGATCCACCAGGACCAGGATGAAGCGATGTCCCTGTGCTGTTCGGGGGTCCAGGGGCCCCACAATGTCTATTCCCACCCTTTCGAACGGGGTGGTCACCACGGGGAATGGTTGTAGGGGTGCCTTGAGTTTGCGGCCGCTCTTCCCACTGGCCTGGCAGGTCGGGCAGGACCGGCAATGGTTGGATACGTCGTTCCTCATTTTGGGCCAAAAAAAGTGAGTCACCAGGCGGTGGTAGGTCTTGTCTTGGCCCAGGTGCCCGGCCAGGGGGACATCGTGGGCTAGGTTCAACAGGAAGTCTCTGAAGTGGAGGGGCACCACCAGCACTCGCCCGGCCCCCAGTTCTGCGATTTTCTGTTCGCTGTACAAGAGATCATTGTCCCAATAAACCCAGTGGGCCCCGGTGGTGTCTCCTTGGCTCTGGGCGAGCGCTTGCTGTCGCAATCCCTCGAGGGAGGGGCAGGTCTTTTGCTCCTGCCGGAATTGTTCCTGGGTGGGCCCCCCTTCTTGACGCCACTGAGCCAGGTCGGGAAGCTCGGGGGGCTGTGTGGACCCCTCTGGGGTGGGGTCCGGGTGGTCGGTCTGGAGGAAGTCTTCTTCTGGAGTGATCGAGGGCGGAGGCGTTGCCCATTCTGGTTCTTCTGGTCTAGGGATGGTGCGGGTGGCCATGGACCGGGTGGTTACGCATGCCCAGTCCGGGAGACCCAACATCCCCAGATGCTCTCTTCTTTCCACAGCGGCCCACGGGGAGCTCTCGAGATCGTTCCCCAGGAGGCAGTCTACGGGGGCATTGTCACGGACAGTTACTTTCAGCATGCCGGACACTCCTCCCCATTCGAAGGGGACGCAGGCCATCCGACACAGGCTCTCCGAGTTGTCTGCCGATCGGACAGGGCAAAGTACGTTTGGTAGGATTTGTTCTGGGGTCACCAGGTGACAGCGGACGGCCGTCACACTGGCCCCGGTGTCACGCAGGGCCTCGGCCTTGCGCCCATTGATGCTCACCCATTGGCTGTACTTCCGAGTGTTGGCGGGCAGGGGAGTCCGCGGGACCATGTCTCTTCCTCCCAGGCATGCCAGGGTCATGGCGGCGGGTTCCCACTCGAACTGCTCCGACTCATAGGTCTCCGTGTCTTCGGAGATTTGTTCTTCTCCCAGGGCGGCGGCCGCCATCTGGCGGGGCCCGGGGACCTGGTTCTTCGGGCAGGTCGGGTCACTGGCATAGTGGCCGACTCGCTGGCATCGATGACACGTCACGTTAGCTCGGAACCCCGGGCGCATCGGGGGGTTTCCCCGGCCTGCTGGAGCCGGGGTGGCGTTAGTGGGTGCGGCCGGGGCGGCGTCTCTGCCCCGGCCCGGGCCTCCTCCTCCTCCTCGGGGACGATGGTGACCTTGGTTGGTTCTGTTCTGCTCATTCGGCCCACTCCGGGCCACTCGGGTGCTCTCCCACCGGTCAGCCTCGGTGGCGAGCTGCCGGGGTTCAGTCAATTTACTGTCGAGGAGGTGCTGCCTGAGCTCGACAAAGCAGTTGTTGGAGAGGTGCTCCCATACAATGAGATTGAAGAGTTGTTCGTAAGTGGTTACGTTGTTACCCTTGATCCACCCCTCGAAGGCTCGGCTGAAATAGTTCACGTATTCCAACCACGTCATACCTGGGATCCGGGTGCAGTTGCGGAACCTCTGGCGGTACATTTCGGGTGTAAGTCCATATCGACTGAGGAGGGCGGCCTTCATATGGTCATAGGACGTCATTTGATGGTCCGGAAGCTGCAGCAGGGCATCACGACCCTCGTTGACGAATCTCCCCCATAGACCGGCTCCCCAGTCACTTCGAGCGACCCGGTGGGCGGTCATGGCAATCTCATAGGCTTTGAACCACTGCTGTATGTCGTCGTTCCGGTGATATTCTCGGACCACATCCTTGGGGATGTGGACCTTCTGCTCGGTAGGACCCGGGGAGTGCGGTTGCTCGGGCACCCCTAGGTTTTTGTTCAGTTTGCGTATTTCTATCTCCGCTAGTTTGCACTCGTGCTCGTATGCCAGTCTTTTTTCTTCGAGGTCTCTCTGTCTCTGTTTTTCCTCTCGCTCTTCTCTGAGCCGTAAGGGTTCTAAGTTTATTTTTTTGTTCCGCCAGTTTCAATTCTCCGTCTAATCTGAGTCGTGCCAAGTCTAACTCGTGTAATCTATTTTTTTCCCGCTCCTGGATCTCTTCATGGGAGGGGCCTGGTCTCCGTTCCTCCGTCCGGGTGGTGTTGACTTCCGGGGCTGCGGGGTCCCGGGGGGTTGCGGTATTTGTCTCTGTCCAGGCCTCTAGGGCGTTTTTGAAGTCTTCTTTTGTGCTTAGCCCGGTGGTAGCAATGCCTAAGTCCATGCAAAATTGTTTGAGCTCTCGGTGGTTGTATTCTTCCAGCTTTTCCATCTGGAACTTCTCCGCCGATCCGCTCTCTTTGGTCGTCATTGTGGTTTTAGTCGTAGGGTGAGTTACTGTCTGTACGGTACGCGTTGGTTCGGATCGCGCCGCTAGCCACCAATGTTAGACGGGGACCTGGAGGGTCGGCCGAGCACAGTGATCGCACAGACAGGTAACTTCCCCCCCACAGATGGACACCACACAAAGCTTATGGTAACACCTTTTATAGGCACTTCGGGTAGTAGAGTGGTACGATACAGGGCGATCAGGACACGATGGTCCTCTCAATTCTAGTCTCTAGTAAGGGAAGGGGGTAGCGGGACAGTCTTGGTACCCACGGGTACGGGTGTGTAACGGTGATAGCTCACAATCCTCGAGCTCGGTGTTCGGATGGGTCAGACCGCGGCAGCGCCGGCAGGTCCCGAAGAGGTCGTAGGTGGCACGGGCTGCGGCAGCGCCAGCAGGTCCCAACGAGGATGAAGGTTACAACGGGCCGCGGCAGCGCCAGCAGGTCCCACGAGAATGCAGGTTGCGACGGGCCGCGGCAGCGCCAGCAGGTCCCACGAGGATGAAGGTTACAACGGGCCGCGGCAGCGCCAGCAGGTCCCACGAGAATGCAGGTTGCAGAGCCAGCAGGTCCCACGAGGATGAAGGTTGCAGAGGGCCGCGGCAGCGCCAGCAGGTCCCACGAGGATGAAGGTTGCAGAGGGCCGCGGCAGCGCCAGCAGGCAGGACAATAGTTCACAAGGCAGGGCTGTGGCAGCGCCAACAGTCCGTCAAGGATGAGTTTGTCGCGGTGTCTCTCGACTCCAGGATACAACTGCCTTCCTGTCCTGGGGCAGCCTCAGTTATAGGTCTGGCGCCCTTTGATGTCCGAACCCTCGCTCTTGGAGGTCGGGAGGTCTGGGATGAGGGAGTCCAGACACCCAGCAGGGGGGTGGAGCCAGCGCCCGAGGAGGCTGGGGGTGCTCGGCACCTGGCGGGGGAGAGCCGTCGACACTTCGTACTCCCATTGACCTGCCAAGTGGGCCGTTCACCTCCTGGGTGGAGGGTGGTGCCGGGATGTCGGGGCCTGGCCAGGCCCAGGGTTGGGGTCGGGCTGAGGCCGCGCGGCCGCGTGGTGCCGTGTCCAAGATGGCGGCTGGGCCGGGCAATGGTGCTGACGGTGGCCCGGGCCCTGTCCTGCGGGGAGGGAGCGAGCCCTTCATGTGGCCTGTCCAACAGCTAGTTAGCACTTTACCAGAATACTGTCGTCCCCTTGGTAAAACATAACTAACTACCAGGGACAAGTTAAGGATTTCAGGGGCTCTGTGCACAACGTGTTTTGAGGGGCCCTGTATGTAACAGCTTTGAATTTATGATCCAGTTTCTTGCCCTTTTTGGCCAGCTCACTGACAGTGCAGAGGCACCAGGGCCGGACTGGCCATAGCCACTGGGCATTTCCCCGGTTGTCCGCTAGGGCGGGGAACGATTTTGAGGGCTGTTTTTGTTACAGGGCCGTTTTTGCAGCATAAACAGCCCTGGCAAACAGCTTAGCTGCTCCCAGGGGGCCGGCCGAGCTCTTTGCCAAGGCCGATTTTGGTTCCCAGTCCAGCCCTGAGAGGCACACTGGCCCAAATTCTAAATGTGTTTCCATCTAATATTCAGGGATAGAGACGTGTAATGTTATTACTATAGTACAGCAGCATCTCACAGATATTACTGCAAATAATCTTTGTGACCCCCTGCCATTTCTCAAATGTGAGTTCCTGTTTTGATCTAAATGAAACGGTTTTTATGGAAGTTGCATGGTTGAACAACAAACATTTCTGTGCCAAATGTCTGTAATAGACTCCAATACATCACCCACATTAAAAAGCATTTGCAATGCAATAGGTCTCGCATTTATGAGAGTTTGATCTATTGCCTTTGTAAATGACAAAGCCTTTTATTTATGTTGTTGTTTTTAAAACAGATAAATAAAAGGCATTGTCATTTACAATGCCACAAGCTTAAATGTTGAAAAAAAATAGCAACAATGCCATGCATGCAATGCTTTCTCTGACCCTTTCCTCATCCTGTTGGTGGGCAAGATTTTGTTATGTGAGCAATTTAAAAAACATTCTCCTTCGTGCTTCATGCCTGATGGTGCTCAGGTTATAATGGGTAATTGTGATTCTTCTAAGGCCTTTTAATCATGATCAGCACTTTTACATCACAACAACACTAAACAGATAGATGGCGAAAGCATGCCTGGTCACGTACGTATTTCACAAGTCCTTTAATCAAGTTGTTGTCAGATTGCATGATTTAAACATTCCAACACTTGCAGAATAGAGTTCCTCTTTAGCCCTACACACACATCTGTTAGATTTCATACATGATATTCATGAAACTCCAACTATATTACACGAAACAATACATCACAGGGGTGCGTGGCCAGCAGCCAACGAGGATGGACGTGCCCTGAATGTGCTCCGCAAGCCGTTCGAGAGTAGCCCTGAATAATCTGACTCTAACCGTCTAGGTCTAAACACTTTCAACTTGAAATGGAATAGTGCAGTGCCGGGATCTGAGATAGCTGTCGGCAGACAATCTGATATGACCAGAGACTTAACCAAAATGTCAGCAGCCGCGGCATAGCCTCAGCCCTAGGTGGAGCCCGGCACGTCGTCAAATAGCATAAGGTGGGGCGCTGCCGCAGATGTCGCAGTCTGGTGGAAGGACAACTGGCAGCGAGTGAGGGGGTGCTGCATAAGCTCCCAGAAATGTGCATGGGTGAAGGAGCCAAAAAGTAATTGACTGGGGATCAACCGCACAGCAGCCGGCGAGGCTCAGTGAGTCTGGGACTGCTCTGGCTAAATGTTATTAGTTCGCCCTGGACGCGGGTACTGACCGCCCGCTGCGGCGACCCAACAGTGTTGCAGGAGGGAGCAGATGGAGCCGATGCACAGTGGCTGGGCCATCTCCATCCCTCTACATCAGATAAAAAGTGAAGGAAAGAGGCCTCGCCTGTGAGCAAGGGCATGACGGCTGCCCTGCTGGTGGCAGCGAGAAAGAGGTCTCCCCCTCCCCTCGCCAGAACCAAGTGGAGAATGCCTAGGATTGTATCTTCTTCAAAGTACAAGTCCTCTAAGTACAGCACAAATACTGCATAGATTTGTACAGGCTAGCCAGGATGGTTGAAAGAAAGAACCTCCACTTATCTCCTCCCCTGAAGCGGTTGCCACAACCCACACAGCCAGAATAGAACGTGATCCAAGGGATCCAGGGACCGAAGAAGAGAAGAAAAGGAAAGAGCTGTGCAGCCAGGCACAATACTCGGTATTTAAAGTCAACTGGTTGTCACATCGCACGGCCCATGAAATGCTAGCACCAGCTCTGACACCAGCTCAGACACAGATTGGACAGAGGTGGACACATAAGAAGCTGCGTTTACTACCGTTGCGCTCGGCCCCAACTGCTCTACTGTACACCTAACACCGTCTGTGGGCAGGCCAGGAGCAGCAGCAATTTGGCAGCAGCAGAGGAAGGAACTGTAGCTACCCGGAGTGTCGGGCTACTGTGGGAGATCTATAGAAGATGTTATGGCAAGTGCCGCGATCCATGAACCATAGACTGCAAGGTTGCAACAGTAGGTGGGAGGTAAACAAGCCCCTCTTGTAATTTGGTTGATTTCAGTCCCCCTACAACAGTAGCAACAGGCAAAATCAGAAATCAGGCAAAAAAAGCATTTTTTCGGGGCAAGCCGCATGGGATTCACAACTCCTGTGGAAAACAGAAAACCACAAGGTCTGATAAGCATGAAGTCAGGCTGATACAAAGAAGCCTCTCGGAGCAGTGAAGACTAAAACAAGTGCGGGCGCATGGCAGCAAAAGTGGAAGCAGCTGCAGGGTCCCGCGAGTGGTGCGCGCCGCTGCTCATAACCGAAAGCCATACGCCTTTTCACATGCACGAGCATGTGAAAAGGCCAGAGTCATTCCAAAAGGTTGTTTTTCTAGATCAGCGCTTGCGCGCTGCACTAGGCTAGACCTAAAAATAAAGTAAAGGTAAGTGGTATGTGAACAAATCTGTTAAGAATTATTCAAGGTCATCAGGGTAAGAACAGAGCTGGCTCTATCAGGGAGTCCCTGAAAGGCTGGGCCACTCGGCAAGGGCCAACTTTGCTCATGCCTTAAACGCAGTGCTTAATTTGTAAAACATAAGTGCCAAGGCTCTCATCAGGAGGCCACAGCAGCTTGCACCACCCATTGCCTATGCCATGCAGCCAGTGATCAAAAGACACACAATTGATGGACGGAAGGCAGAACAAATCAAAACATTCACCCAGAGTCAAGAGATCTGGGTTAAATCCATCGTTCTTTTGCTCACCATGCCCCCCCCAGTTTAGACCTGGCCATATGCAAATCAGTCTTGAACCTGTGCCTCATGGGAACAGTCCAGTCTGAACTGCCAAGCCAGGTCCTCTCTGGACTGGAAATAAGCATCCTGGGACCGGTTTGGGGGTTTCACTCCTCATTAGCCAGGATAGCTTGATTCCAGTGGCACAGTGATAGCAGAAAAACATCTACTAACCATCACACTGCTACAGGTGTGACAATTCACACTATTTCAGTCCTCCAAAGAATAAGAAGGCTTGGACGGCAGGTAATAGTCATTTTAATGTATATTGAATTAATAATTACCTGTTGTTGTGGTCATCTCTAAATTAGACAGACAGCACCCCTTGTGGCAGACTGTCACAAGCACTGGTGCTGCCAATTAATTGCTGATGCCATGCACCGGAAACCACCGGCTCAAATTAAGCACTGCTTAAACGGTCTCTGATAACTACACCTTATCATTCTTTGCTCTGAACTCAGAGTCATGGGGAAAAGAACAAAACTAATGCCAGAATGCAAAATTAAAATTCAGCACTAGATGAAGCACTGACCCTAGCATGAGGCATCCTGTAACAGGAGCAATTTATACAGGATCCTCTGCTCATCTCTCAGCCTTATTGCCTTCGTAGTACAGAGTAACAAACATACTGTTACGTTGCCCCATGCCAGGCAGGAGACTGAATATCTCTTTCATCGATTTTTGATTCATTATGCCACTCCAGAGGACAGCCATATTCAAATCCAAATCAGCCTCCAGCCTCCAGTAGGAACAGACAAATCCTAACTTGAGGCCAGGACCCGTCTGAAGGCAAAAACAAGCAAACACAGACCCATAGGGGCCTAGATGTTGGCCCTGAGTGATTACCATTGGGTGAGACTTTTGCACGCATCCCATTCATCACTTTGGTGTTTTGCTCAGTACGAATCTTCAGGTGTGAAATATATGTCCAGACTTTAGTTCCGTCCTTACTGTGCCATAGGACTTAAGCTATACCTTACCAATCAAAGGTAACTAGGCTAAACCTTAAGTGGAGTTGCCGAAGTTCCTATTCAAAGATGCCTGGGCAGTTTGGGCTGTTCTAATGGATCAGGAACAGGGATGATGTGTGTGTGATCTCTTTCTGGAGTGGCACGGTGGGTGAAAATAATGGACTGGATTGCAGACAGTGATGCCATTGGCTTTTGCAAGATTTTCCTCCTTCACCTTTCTGCTTTCCTTAGTTATGAGTAACGGACTCAGGTAATACAAAGGATCTGTGCACACGTCCTTTCGTTAACAGTATAAGTACTGGACGCAGTTAGACAACCAAAAACAAAACACAATGAGAGACGTTGATTGAAGTATTCTTTCCGTTTAGGTTTATTACAGGTGCCCAGCTAACATGTGTTTCGTCAGGGAGTTACCCAAGACTTCTTCAGGGCTCTAACGGGCAGCTTATCAAAATGTCGAAAAATACTCTCCGCCGGCTTTACTTCGGTCCCGGCTGTGGTTAATTTCAGGCAATGTTGCTAGCAAGGACTGTATCCTAGACTGGTAAATACCAGATAGCGGAGCACAGTAATTACACTCCTGATTCATGCAGCCAGTACGCCGCCGCCATTTCTTTTTCCGTATGTGTCGCAGAAGTGAGTAACGGACTCAGGTGTTTGCATGATAGTTCTGGATTTATTATGAATAAAACAAACCTATAAACACCAGACAACAAGGAAAACTAGTGCCATCTGCCGACAACACTGGCTGCCAGTGGCCAAATGTGTAGAGTTTAAGTACCTCTGCATTGCTTTTAACATTTTGAATTTTTCCTCTCCTGGCACCTTGGCCAACTGGCTCTCACCTTATACACCTACGCGCCAACTCCGCTCTATGGGTCAACATCTGGCGGTCGTTCCTCGGGTGAGGAGAGTGCGTGCTGGTGGGCGCTCCTTCTGTACTCTGGAAGCCAAACTCTGGAACTCTCTTCCAATACATATCCGCAGCATGAAAAATTACCTGGCATTTCGTAAGGCAATTAAAACGCACCGCTTCACTCCGCTATAGGCCCTGCTCTCTGCTGGTAGCCTCCTGATTTCTGCTACCTGTGCCGGGGCAGCTCTGCGTTTTATAAAATATTATTAAAAAAGTATTGCGAGATGGACAGGGTTCACAGCAACCCTACTTTGATTTTCCCAGACACTTTTCTATGGGTACCAATTTTCTACGGATACCATAGCTCTCACAAAGCCTCTCAATCTTTGCTTGCTCTGTGCATTAGTGAAACGGTACTGAGTCATCGAAGAGCTGTAGCATCACACCTCTAACCCGAGGTGCAGCAGTGCCATCTTAACGTATATAAATGTAAAGGTAAATGTAAATGTAGAGGTACTTGTAAAGCGCACGACTACCCGGAGGCATCTCGGCGCTTGTACGTATACCGCTGAGGAACCTTTTCTGGCTTTTCCCTGTGAAGTGTCCACTCCTGGGCACCCCCAAGGTGAAGCCAGGCATCCCAGCGCTGTTGGGGCCGTTGTGGAGATTAAGCAAGCTATTGCCCAGAGTTGCAGAGCGGGACCCATGATTAGAATAGGCATTGAGGCGAGAATGATCAGGTCCGAGGAAATTGAGCCCAAGACCCGCCGAGGCGGGAATTGAACCCTGGTCCCGGGCCAGACTTCTGCATAAGGGTCTGCCGCTCTAACCATTGAGCCACACTTCCCCAGTTGCCCGGGAACCCCATGAGCATAGGGGACCCATGCCAATCTATGAACCGACCAGAATTTAATTTAAGTTTATTTTATCGATAATTTACATTTTTATTCCTGTGAGTGGTTGTGTAGGCAGGGCCCAATGCACTGCTTTGCCCGGGGGCCTATAATGCTCTTAAGATGGCCCTGATGTACAGTTCACTGTCCTATGCTTGACTCTCTTGCAATGCACCTCCATTAGGACATACATACTGCCCCACCGCATATAAGTACTGGCTCAGCTGCCATTTTGGAGACTGAAAACATTTGCATCTTGTTTGCAGTCCATGAGTTTGAATTCTTATTGGCTGTTGTTTTCAGTGATTTTTCTTGTAACAGTTGTTCTGAGGTTTTTAAAAAATAGCGAATTTTCACAGTAGCATTAAAAAATATTATTGCCTCTCCAGAATTGCATGGATGGCGCGAAGTGGGCAGGAGGGCTTCCAGGCACTAGATTTTAGGAACTATGCGGCAGGCTGCTCTCTCACTGAGCACAACTTGATTAAAAATGTAGGCTATACACGAGCTTTGACTGCATATTTAGAATTCAGAAAACCCATTCTGCTGAAAATTACACTGACCCCCTCCCTCCTCCAACTGACCTTTCTAGCACGATTACTTAATTAGCTGGTTTAAATTACATTTGTAGAAATATGCAAAGCACAAATAATTTGTAAGGTGCTTGATTAAAGAGTTTTTTGCATTAACATACGGTAAGTGGGAATTATTAATTTTGCTGCTTTATACATAAATTGTCCTGTCTGATTTAAAGGTCAACACAATTATATTAAATTGATCATTCTTAGATTAAGGACTATTTTATAATTTATATGATACTGATATGAGAGTTCTATTAGGGACATCATTGTGTAATTAAGAATGAATTAAACGAAGTTGGTACCTAGTCGTCGGTTTGCCGTGAGAAGGCTTTAATAATGGGCACAACGAGGGAAAAACTGCATTACTTCATTTTAAATTGTTCTACTTCATTTTTTCATACTATCTGCAGCAATGTGGAAGCCAACAGATTATTGGGGTGACTGATTTTCTGGCAAAACACGTCAGCAGCCTATCCTATGGGATGATATGTATGCACCTTATTCAGCCAACGACCACTGCAGCCCAGAATGTGGCCCATCTGAGTTAGATGAAGGCTTATTGAATAAAGGAAGATGTCTACTCTGAACTTTGGGGCATATTATCAAGAAATGCGATAAGATTATAACTGACACTAAAGCGGCGATAATGGGTTTGATAATATGCCCTTGAGAATTCCCATAGAAGCCCAGGTTCACACCAGAACATGGGCTTCTATGGGAATTCACAAGAGCATATTATCAAGCCCATTATCGTCGCTTTAACTGCAGTTTCCTGCCGATAAAAGCGGCGATAATGTATGGCCCTTTCTTGATAATATGGCCCTTTATTCTCTTGCTCATTTTTGCTCCAGTTCCCATAATGCAGACAAATCATGGTAACACGAGACCTCATTTTCACGTGTGCTGACCCATCGCTACTTTACATTTGCCTTGTCCCGGTCGGGGTCTAAGGGTGAGATGTGCACATCATCAAAGGACAGCATCAGCATAAACCTACAGAATGTTAATGCAAGAGGAGGTGAGGAAGATGCAGGCTTGAACGTGGCTGACGCCAATGCTTATTTAAGCTGACAAGTTGGCTCAGTGAACTAAACGCTCCCTGCTGATATCTCCAGTATCCAACCGTTCATGAGTTCCAACCCTTGCAAAGCAAACACAGCCATCTACACTGTAGATCTCAGTACATTGAGTATGAGTGAACTGAGAAAATGGCGAATGTTGCTATCTGTTGTATTTAGGCCCAGATCTCCGTACTGGGGTGAATGTATGACATTGTTATGCATTCTGTCCATCAATTGTTGTTTTTGCATTTGTCACCCCGAGTGGGCTGGGTATGCTCAGAAGTGAGTCCCATGCTCTCCACACCACTGGAATCAAGCTATCTAGGCTGATGAAGGCTGATAGCCAGAAACCTGTCCTTGGATGCTTGGTTCCGGTCCAGGAAAGACATGGCTTGGCAGTTCGGGCTGGACTGTTCCCATGAGGCACAGGGTCAAGGCTGATTTGCATATTGCCATGTCTGACCTGGGGTGGTGTAGAGTGCAAAAAAATGATGGATTTAGGCCCAGATCTCTGTACTGGGGTGAATGTATGACATTGTTCTGCATTCTGTCCATCAATTGTTGTTTTTGCTATATGTTGCTATCTACAGTGCTTTGAAGTGGCAGACGTTTGGTATGAAGTGCTATATAATACATGTTCTATTATCCACAATGGCACAGGCATCTGTGAAGAGTGATGGAGGCAGCCTCTAATGCCCTGATGGACTTTTAACCAGTAATGCCCTTGCTCTCCAAGCCACTGTTCATGGTTGGGGGAGACAGAACCAAGACTTTGGGAGCCCTGAGGCCGGAGAGGGATTGCTACAGGGTTGTACATTGACTGTGACATAGGCTTTGGAACACACATAGCCTGGACTCTTCCTTATTGTGGCCCCCATGGCTTGGAGGCTTGGACTTTGCCCTGACCAGACTGAGGTGGCTTGTACTGAGGAATCACCGGGAGGAAGGAGGATGCTCTCTGTGGACTGGACAATATGGCATGGTTGAAGAACTGCCTAGGTTTATTACGGAACTGTAGAAGGATGGAGTCCATTTGGATGTTGATGGGGACATTGTTCCAGATATTTTTGCATAGATTGAAAAAGACTGTTTCCTGACCTTTTCTTCTTCAATTTCTTCATCTTCAGCCTAGAGATGTCCTGGCTCCTAGTTTGGTGCTGGCCGCTGCATGTGGTTATTTTTTCTGCCAAGTTGAGGGGGTGCAATTTTTAATGGCCTTGCAGGTGATACAGCTGGTCCTGAAAGTTATGCTGTATTGACTATGAATCCACCTCAGTTCCTTCAGTGTTGCGGTGATCTGGTCAAACGTCTTGAGGCCTATGTCGAGACAAATTGCAGGAAGTAGGGTCGCTCCAGGGATAGCAACGTTGTTATGAGAGGCCACTGAGCAGAGAGCTGCCTTGACTCAAGTAAGCGAGAACGAAGGGGCATATTATCAAGAACAGCGTAAAAAATTATCGCTGGTTTAGCGGCAGAAAACTGCAGCTGAAGCTTCGATAATGGGCTTGATAATATGCCCTTAAGAATTCCAATAGAAGTCCATGTCCGCTAAACCGGCGATAATTTTAACGCCGTTCTTGATAATATGCCCACTAAGGGCTAGATGTAGGTAAATCTATTTTACCGACTCATAAATACTGAATTTTACCGATTCGGTATTTATGAATCGGTAAAATAGAAGGAGGGAGATGTAGGTAAAATCTTAATTTGATTTACCGAATCTGTAAAAATCGATTCGATAATGCCCATTGATTCCTATGGGCATTGAAGCCCATAGGAATCAATGGGCATTACCGAATCGGTATTTACCGATTCGGTAAATACCGATTCCAGCAAGGGTGCAGGGGATGCCACTTTGACACCCTCTAGCACCCCAAATACAAGCATGTGTGCCATGTGGCACACAGACATGCCCTAAGGGCATGTCTGTCTGTCACATGGCATAGGTGCACACCTGGATTCGGTATTTTACCACCCAATTGGATTGGGTGGTAAAATACCGAATCTGAAAGGCCTTTGGGACTCAGAAGAGTCCCACCTACATCTGGAAGTTACCGAATCGGTAAATTTACCGATTCTGTAAAATCAAGGCCCCGTTACCGACCGGTATTTTGTCTCTTACATCTGGCCCCTAAGTCTTGCATTTTCCTCCTCAAGTCTCTTGTAGAAGATAGGGTTTTGCTTTTTTCAGGAGGGAGAGCTGATACCATATTGTCTTGGTTTTCACTTGGCTCCTCTCTTCCAAAGGGTATTCTATGTCAAGGAGGAATTCAGGAGACTTAACATTGAAAGTCAGTTGCAGAGAGAAGCTGACAAGGCTTGAAACTTGACAGCTTCTCCCTCCGCTGACTGGCGCTGTGGCAGTTTGTTTGGTGCTACTGACAACCAGGAGCCATTCTCTCTTCGATGAGTCAAGCTTAGCTTTGGAGCTTGACATCTGGTCTGGATTACATAGAGGCAGCTTGGGGTCACTGGATATTATGTTCAACTGAAAGGTTGAACGATAGCTGATTTTTGATCTATTGTTAGTGCTCTTCGATCAAAAGAGTTCAATGTAGAGATGGAAGATGGCGGGGTAGAGGATATATTCCTGGCATACTCTGCAGGGCGTGGAGAATCACTTGGGGCTTGAGGTTCCCACCTGGATGAGTTGATGGCTGTTGGTTGTCCATTGCAGGACTAACGCTGAGAAATCAATGTGTGCTCTCAGTGTGTGGATCAGTGCTTGATGGCTGAGTGTGCTGAAAGCTGCTGAGAGCTTGAACAGGATCAGGAGGAAGGGGTAGTTTTTGTGATTGAAGAGAAGAACATGGTTGACCATTTGAACGATGACCGCCTCCATGATGCAGTGTGATCTCTAGCAGGCTATTTTTGTGTGTTGTTGTGCTGCAGGCTATTGTAGGTGTGGTTCTAAAGCTGAGTCGTCACTTCTTTTTCAGTTACTTGTTTTGATGAAGGGTAGGTAGGTTGTGGAATGTTAGTTGGGAAAATCATCTGGGTCCAGATACATTTTTAGGACAGGGAGGATATATGCAATTTTGAAGTTTTCTGGAAATGTCGCTTGGCTGAGGAAAAAGCTGTTGACAAAGAGGGGGGGCATCTCAATTGATGGATTTCACCAAATCATTGAATATAATGTCATCTTTGTAGGGGGTGACCTTGAAGGTATGGCAGTTTTTATTGAGTCTATTGTCCAATTTGAGGTCAAAGGTTGGGAATTTGAGGTTGTCATAGTGAGAATTAGGAGGCAAGATAAATGTTAGCTTTGGGTATCATTGTGGGTATTAATTGTGTTTATTTTTTCACTGACGAAGTGATGGGTGGTGTTGCACTTGGCTATTGCGCGTGTGACTTAGGTTCCACAAGTGGACTGATTTATTGTTTGACTGCCTTGAAGAATGTGCTCATTCTCTTAGTCACCCCCTTGTTTCATTGATGGACGTCTTGTAGAAGTTGGCCTTGGATGTGGGGGTGTGGGATCTGAATGCTGAATGAAGTGTTTTGAGTAGACTGAGGTCAATAAGGTTGTTAGATCATCTCAATTTATTTTCTTGACTCTGGATGGTGCATATGTTTTCCACAAGTTTCTGGAAGTGCCATGGGGATGTTGGCCAGGGTTTGGAACGCAGGTGGGCGTAGTTGTTTACATTAAAAGGTATGCATACATTTGAGTTGCACTAGTAAAAGTTGAAGAGGTTGCTAGGTGCATCCTCATAGAGGTACAATGGGAAGTTCTTCAAGGATTTGTATCTATGGGTATTTTTTGGTTGCTGTTGGTGCATTGGTTTAGTATACTAGATAGGAAAGGGATGGTGACATGGTATGTCCAACCCAGGATAACTGGACCAATGCAGTGGATCATGCTTATTACCGGTCAACATGTTCACCCCAGGACCATATTGCTGGACAGCTGGGGCACATTCAACCATGCTGTTGCACTTTAAAGGCGACCCTTTTACAAACTCCCCTGGAGGCAATACCAGTCCTCGGGGCATATTTACAACTGTACACTTTTTATGACGTTCTGGTGGTGATATCTCCTTCTCTTATTTACAAGGTGCAGTTAAGCAATTTAAGGTGGCTTATCACTGCCTTCTAAATAAGGGCCCTTTTCAAACTTCACTCAGCAAGAAAGAGGCGTGCAATGGGTGTTGCAGTCGGCTTTCCACCGCAACACCCATTGCTTTTTTAATCTGCCCTATATTTACAAGGCTGAGGCAGGGCCAAAAATTAAAACAACGGAAGACCTGTTCTTAGGATGGCGATACGAGGAGAAATTATTAATTTCTCCCAGTATTTTGCTCTTTCCATGTGCAGCACACATAGAAACAGCAAATCGCCTTTACAGATTGTTTGGGGCAGATTTACAATCCCCTTGCACCGCCGGAGCATTATGTTGCATGGCACACCGGTGACGCAAACCGGCTGTTTGATGTTTACTAGCACATGTAAAGCCACAATGCATGGCTTTACCTGTGCTTGTAAATATTGCCCCTTTTCATGCAACACTTTGTGTGTTGGGGCATGGCATGGGTTTTGCAGTGGGTGTTCCGACTACAACACATGTCCACAAACGCATTTCCAGATTTACGAGCCATCGTAAATCTGGAAATGCATCAGTATGCATCAGTATGGCGTAGCGAAGTGCAAGGAAGATTTTCTTTTTCATTTCTCCTCCTTTTCTTTCTCTTTTAATATGTGCTGTTTTTTACAGCACGCATTGGAAGAGGAAATCACCTCAATTGATTGTTTTTGTGCAGGAAGGTGACCCTTCCTGTATGCACCTTCCTGTACAAAAACAATCTCCCCACGACGCAGACATCCTTGCACATTGGCGCCAGCGCAGTGGGAAGCACACAGGTGTGACATATTGTTGTGAATAAGTTGCATCCCTGTGCTTCGAAACTAACGCAGTGCGGCACAGCAAAATGACTTGCAGCACTGAGCTGCGTTAGTTTTGTGTAAATTTGCCCCTGTCTTTGTGCGGGAAGGTGTCCTTTCCTGCACATTAACAATCGTCCCTGCATCGCAGGCACACTTGGAACATGGTACAAGGCAACCTACGCTGGCATTAGACAGCTTTTTTAGTGCCAGCTCTAGGGGAAATGCCGGGGTGCGCTGTATTTTTGTAAATACAGCGCACCCCTGTCTTTAAAAAATGTAAGTTCACGGTGTTACCAAATTTGGAGTAACACAGAGCTACGATATTTTATTGTAAATATCCCCCCTCATGTATCTTTTATACAGTGTTTGTAAGATGCTAAAATTTGACAAGGTGTTTAATGCCATCTAAGAACACCTAAAGCCACCCTCTGGATACAGTAGGGCTGGTTCATTATTATTCAGTACCTAATTGTATCGCAGTCATTCTGTAGTCTTTCCTCTAACACAAACTTTGAAATGTCTATCACCTCTCGATGGCGCACCAAGCACTTTGAAGCACCTGCCAGTTGCACAAACTAAATTGCAAGTACAAGCAAAATAAATAAATACATACATACCTAGATCTGATGAAGCGATGAAGAATGCTAATCATGTGACCTAGTCTTAGTTCATCACTTTAGAGAGGCTGAAAGAGAGACTCATGTTTAAGCCCCATTCACCTTCCGAATGCCAAGCCCTTGCTGTCACCTGCCCCTTGAGGTTCTAGAGTGTACTGCACCCTATCATGTC
Organism: Lissotriton helveticus; assembly: GCF_964261635.1. Classification (NCBI taxonomy): domain Eukaryota; kingdom Metazoa; phylum Chordata; class Amphibia; order Caudata; family Salamandridae; genus Lissotriton; species Lissotriton helveticus. The sequence continues at coordinate 68,015,024 of NC_136064.1, forward strand.
ACCAAAGGAGCTCACTTTGCTTACATAGATTCACTCGTGATTAAGGGGAAGATGTATCAAACGATTTTTTTGTCGCAAACGCTGCAAGTCGGTAAAAAGCTGCGTTTGCGATGAAAAAATCGGAAAATGGAATGTATCAACTAAAACGCATCGCAATATTAAGGAATCGCAAATTTTGCGATTCCTTAATATTGCGTAAGCATTTAAGGAAATTGCAAATTGCGATTCCTTAATGCTATGTAAGAAGCAATTAAGTTTTGCGAATTTACACTAACAAATTGCAAATTACCACCAACTTGTAGTTGGTGGTAATTTGCGAGTTCTTTTACAAATGCACTTTTTTGCATTTGTAAAGGTGCCATGCGGCGCTCATACATGCCCTTAGGGCATGTATGCGCGCCATATGCGCACATATGTAAATTTCTGGGGTGCAGCAGGGTGTCCTTAAGACACTATTGGACCCTTGAAATTATTCTCAATTTGCGATTAGCAAATTGCGAATCGCAAATTGAGAATAACTTTGCATTCCTTCCTATGGGCCTCCTATGGGAAATTATTCCTTAATTGCGATTAGCAATTTGCTAATCGCAATTAAGGAATTTTAAGAAATCGCTAAATAATAGCGAATTTTTTATATACATACCATTTTGCAATTCTCAAATAGCAATTCTCAAAAAATCGCTATTTGAGAATCGCAAATAGGTATTTTGATACATCTGCCCCATAGACACTTGAGAACTTTACAAACATACTTTATTCATTGCAGGCTGGCCATCACTTAGACTCCATGCAGTATTGGTACCCACCCCTTTGAGTTAAACCTACAAGCAAATAATTCAATATATATGATTTCCTGATCTAACACTATTTCTTACACCCACTTCCACCCTGCAGCCACTTGCAGCTTCTTTTTCCCCCTTAAACCTACCTGACTGGTTCATCAAATAAACTGATTGAATTCCTGTCAGAGGCAATATGAGAAACACAACTCAGATGCTTGAGCTGGCTGCCTGCCTTTGACAAGGCTCTCATGAGATGATACACAAATTAATCTGAGTTATTTCTGATGGGACACAACTCAAGAATGAGGTCTGGCAGCAATAACCATCCTTTCAAAGACGATGAATGAAAACACAAAGAAACAAAAGTTGGACGGCTCCACCGACACTAATTGCTGAATGGACAAGATCAGGAGAGCAGAGACCTGATGTGTCCCCTGTCGGGCTGGCCAAGAAGATGAAGGCACAAGAGAGTACTGCGGTTGCCTGTCATCCTGCGGGACTACAGCGGTTCCTCTCTGGCTGGAATGACTGCGCTAAGCGACAGGGTTTTCGGGTGCCCGCCTGGCACCATGAAGGATTGTAAGAATTGGGATCACAAACTAGGATGGCCATAAAAGCACAGATTGAGGTGCCCGGAAACAAGGCAAGTCTGTATATATGACCAGTTTAAACTTTAATGATCGCCAAGTTTCAATGAACAGGTAACTGGTAGGTACTAACAACATGAGCATCCTGGTGAGTACATTATAAAGTGCCGGTGATAGAAAGTAGAAGGAAAGCACCTACAATAGAAAAGCCTGAAGGCCCAGCAGGTGGGACAGAGCTCTGCTAGGCCTTCCTCCAGGGCACAAGTCCTGAAAAAAGAAGTGGGGTAACTAACCTAGTTAATCAGTATGCAAGTGGCATCGGCAGCGCGTGGCATCTCAGTGTGTGACATCTCGGCGCGTGGTATCGCAGCACGTGACATCACAGGAACTGGGATGTACGTTGTTACAACGCATGCTTTTACCACGCATGCTGTTACAACGCACGTTTTACCACGCAAGCCATTACAACGCATTGCTTTGGGGGGTGCTGGATAGTGAATAGTATAATTTACTATTTCAACTCCAGTCCCCGTGGATAGTAGGGAAGGTGTTGGATAGTAAATTAAACTATTACTTATCCTAGAGCGCCCCCCAGTGCAATGCGTTGTAATGGTTTTCGTGGTAAAGCCTGCGTTGTAAAAGCACTGCGTGGTAAAAGTTGCGTTGAAAAGGATGTTCCCCCTTGAACTGGCATCACAAGAAGTGATATCAGATCGTAAGCCCTCACATATATGTTTAGCAGGTGTTTAGCAGGTGTATCATGAGTACATTTGAGCACATTTTGAGTATAATTGCAAACCCTCCTGATTTAGGCAGAAGATTCACACTTTTGTACCCTACACATAAAACAATGTTACCTTTTGTCAGCGTTAAGCTTTCTATAGCCATAGTGCTTTAAAAGAAATAGTGATATTTAAATTATTACAACGCCTCCTCAAGGGTAGTAGGCGTATATAAATGCTATTTATTTTGTGCAAATACTGGGAAAGATCAACACATCTGAAGTTCTAACAGTGCTTGCATATCTCCTAAACAGAGCCTGAACAAAGTGAAAAGCTGCCTCTCTTAAGTATGTGTGAAGTGCTAACAAGGTGCGAGCCTTTGTTTCCCCTCTGCTGCATTTGCATCAGGTGTGAGGCTCCTGACTGCTGCCGGCCAGGAGACTCCAACAAAAGGAGACTTGATGACCCCTCAGACTCGGACTTTGTCAAGGGCCAGCAGGAGTCAGAAATAAGAGAGCCCCGTCCCCGCCTACACGTTGTTGTGATCGAAAGCAGACAACAACGTGCAAGCGCTGCTGAATGTGTCCTGGTGTTTGGAAATTACAACGGAACGAATTCAGCATCTTTTTTAGTGGGGCCCAACTTCTTGGCAGGGTGGACGGCGCCACCCTGGGAAAAAAGTGGGGGGACCCCACCACCCGCGTGGACACCCGACTCGTGCCCTGCCTTCCTCACACCTGAAGTTAGCGATACCACAATGTTGGTAAATCTGGGTGAAATACTCCTGAGCTAGGGTTCCAGCGCTTGTTGTAATCTGCAGTTGGCCACTACTGCTGTTTACCGGCCCTATCGAGATTACTCGGGCACTATTAACAAGGCCTTCATAAACCACACCCAACTATGGATCAAAGTGAGAGCTTTAAAATTGGTTCTAGACTGCACTGGAAGCCAGTAAAATGTCATATGAACTGGAGTGACATGTTCTTTATAGGAAGGATTTACTGCCGTGGGAAGAGGTGTGGCGTAGTGGCCAGGCGCCTGACTCCGGACCACAGGGTTCACGTTCGATCCCCGGCTCCAGCGGCAGGTTAGCCCAGCACCATGTGACTCTGGGCAATAGCTCACTTAATCTTCCCGACGGCCCCCAGCGCCGCGACACCTCTCCGGAGGTAGCTGTGTGCTGTACAAATACTGGCATTTACATTTAGGTACGGTACAGCTATGGCAGTTTGAGTGACCTTAAATTTTCTAACTACACCCAAATAAACTTTATGAAATACAGCTTTGATACAACAAAGGCCCTGGGATTGGTGACCCTGTGTGCGTCATCCAGTAAGGGACGGATATGACGCAGACCTTTCAAGTAGACTCCTAACTTTCCTAAGCTAAAACTAGATTACAACCGGCATGCTGTGGAACCCCGCTCGTGCTTAGAATATATTTATGTAAACAAATAAAATGCTGACAATACATATCCTATAGAAATGTAATGAATGTCTTTCAGATAATTGCTATAATCCTGATTTCTTTGCTCAAGTCGAACTTTTGCCAGAACTTCAAACAAGCACTGGAACCCCTCAGCTAAGAAGGACACTCTAAAAAACAGCTGTTCTGACACAAATACCTAGAAAGTAACATCCCCCGAGCAGCGTGACAATCCGACATTCCATCACACCAAGGACGCACCTCACTTGAGCCTCAGTCCCCTGGGACACACATCCTTTTTGACCTCAGTGTGCCACTGAGGTCAAAGCGAGTCCTAGACTTCTCCTGGCTTCAATTTTCCTCATGGATGGGACGCAATTAATGAATTTTGGCCACTGAGTCACTGAGAGCAGAGAACAATTGATCTTATTGCACAGCCTTACCACCCCTCGCCTCAACATCTTTCGCAAGTCTTGCACCAGTAGCAGTCGGTGGTGGGCCTGCTGCCGGGCGGTGACGTGCTAAATGCGATGCAGTGAGCGCAACGAAATTTGTTTTATTTATTTTTATGTTTACTTACCTGTATTTGCCCGTATTCCCTAGTTTACTACTCCCCACCCTGCCCCTCCCCCACCTCACATCACTGCCCAGCAGCACTCCCACCACCGAGCGCCACTATCTTTCACCCAAGAGGGGCGTCTAAGCCCATATCAGAATTTGCACCCAAAACTCTGCTATTGTTACTAGAGAGGTGGTCGTATAACTTAATGCTTGAAAATTGAAAGTCATGCAACTTTTTGGGACGTTTCAAAACTTACACGCCTAATATGTTGGGGGCATCTGATTTCCTCAACAAACAAAACGAAAGTCAATTGTTGGATAAAGTACCAGCCTGCGTTGGCGTTAGGCAGCACATAGTGCACCAGTGCAAGGAGAGGACAGGAATGAGACATATACAGGGCACAAGTCCTATAAAAAGAAGTGGGGGGACTGATAGTATGCAAATGACATCATGACGTCACCTGCTAAACGTGTCCTGGTGTCTGTGAAAAGAGTGGGGGGACGCCGTCCACCCGCGTGGACCCCCGACTCGAGCCCTGGCCATATAATGTTGCATATGGCACATTCCTGCCCTTTCCCTGTCACGCAATGCAGCGCAGCACAGTCCTGCTGCATTGTGGGACATTTTGATAAATTTGCTGCTTCGTTCTTGTCAGCCACTCTGCAGCTTTTGACAATGACCATTACGCCACGCTCCTCCTACATCCTCCACACCTGCTTTACCACAGAGCATAAAGTACTGCAGTAGTTCTCTTGTTGCATGTTCTCTAAGTTTATAGAAGTGATATAGGAAGTGGGAGCTAGCAGAGCCGGACTGGCCATTTATTCCACCGGGCATTTTCCCCATGTGGTGGATCTCTTGGAGGCTGGTTTTGAAAACGTAGGGCCACTCCAGGTATCTCTGTCACTTTCCCCAGCTCCCCGAAGTAATTTGCAGCCTGCAAAGGGAGGCTTAACGATTTATGTTTTCTTGCCATAGGGCAACGCAGCAGGCCTTCCTGCTGCTCTGCCCTATGGCAAAAGAAAAGGCGTATTCCTGTCCTTTCCCCCTGCGACGGCGCACAAAAGGCTGCCGTGCGCCACCGCAGGCACCTTTGCACCATGGTCCAAGGCTGACTGCATTGACGGGATGATTGTTTTTGTGCAAGAAGGGACACCTTTCTGCACACAAAAAAGGAAAAATGAGGAGAAATAAAGATATTTCTCCTCGTTGTGCCTCCCTTCCGCCTATCATTGGGAGGCGTACGTTTTTAGTGCGGCTTCAGATTTACGATTTCTCGTAAATATGGGGCAGTGTCAAAATGCCATGGATGTTGCTGGGAACGCCCCCAGCAACACCCATTGCACGCCCCTTTAACGCAGAAGACTGCATTAAAGGGGACGGTGTTTACGAGGCAGCAGTAGGCAAAAATGTGGCTTAGTGCTGTTTTGTAAATATGGGGTAGACTTCTGGGCCACGGAACGTCACAAAAACTGATGCTATGACTGTGCATGGGACCTCATAAATGAGGCCCAGGGTGACCAGGCAAATTCGATTTGCTGTGACAGTCCCTGTTTTTGACCCAGCAGATTTCACAAAATCATTATTTGTCCCAGTTTTTATAGATGGGGGAGTTAACAAGATTTGATGTGCTCTAGTGCAGGATTAGGTGCCTGACGTTTCAGAAATCAATTTAATGAGTAATTATAAAATGTAAAAGTTTATTTAATTCATTCCCCTTAGTACCTTGGTGTCATTTTTCACCTCTTGATGGATGTTAAATTGTAGTCCTACTTCTATTTTGTGACATGTCCCGGTAAACATCTGGTCACCATAATTAAAGGGAGAGGGAGGGAAGGTAGCAAGAAAGTGATCAGAGAGGGAGATAAGAGAGGAAAAATGTAGAGAGAGAGAATGGATGGATCAAAAGAGAGAGATTGCCCGACGAGTCCGAGGGCGTGGGGTTGGTTTGAGCCTTTTTGCCAGGGCTGATTTAAGTTCCCCAGTCAGGGCATGGGAGCAGAAAAGACAAAAGGAGAGACAGAGCGATTGGGAGAAAGGCAGAGGATCACTGAGAAGTAGTAAGGTAAAGGGAGTGAGAGAGAAAATCATAAGATAGGTCGGAAGAGAAAAAGATAAAGGGAAAGAAGGAGGGGGGAGAACGTGCTTGTCCCTCGTGGTGGCCTTATAGCCTCTGAAGACTGAGTCGCCCACTCAGTGAATTCTAAGCACCTATCATTTGAGGTCTAGGAATTCCCTCTTGAGGTGTGAGTCCTTATTGTCTGAGAGGGAGACATGTAGCCCTGTGTCTAACCACCCACTCATTGAGCTTTGGATACCCACCTATCACACCTCATGCACTCATCCCATCAGTGCCAGACAGTCACACTCTCTGGAATATGAGCACCACTCCTCTGTAGAGTGACAGGGGCTGACACTTATGGCCTGGAAGAGTGTGTGCCTACAAATCACCTACAACCACAAACATCTGAAGTACAACATAACTCTCCAGGAGCAACTGTAGACTGAAGTATGGAATGAAAGAAGAATGCAAGACTTTGGAAATATTTAGAACTACACAATGGAAAAGTGGTTGATACCATTGTGCTGTACATGCTTAGAGCGACAGGAGGAGATGAAGGGAGATGGGGCCAATTTTGCAAACCTAGAGGCTCAGCAGACTTTGAAAAACAAACATGCTGATACTCCAAGGTGTGCAAACATTCCAGAAGGTGTGGAGCTCCCTGTAACCAAGGTCCATTGTGTTCAATAACAATAGAGAATGAGTCGGTACGCAGTGCAGCGCCTTTGCTACAATAGTGTGATTATGTAATTTGCATGCTATTAAAGTGATGTTGGTAGTGTGCCCGTGAGCATGGGGCACACGTGCCAGGTAGGCATCGCCAGCGCTTGAGATTACAAAATGCTGCGCCTTCTTAGAGTCCACACAACACACTCTAGAGTTAGTTTCGGACTGCGGCTCGTGCGCCCAGCCTGCCTGACCCCAAGGTGCATGAGTCCACGTTACAGCTTCACCCTGGGTGTGTCTTGTCAACGTTAATAAAATAAAAACAACTGTTATCAGAGACCTTCATGGTCTCAGTTCAACAAAAATAATCTTTAAGCGCCTGATTTAGAGTTTGGCAGAGAAGGTATTCCATTGCAACTGTGATAGAATACCCTCTCCGCCAAAGTCGAGGCAGAGGGCGGGGCTTAGGTACGTCAGTGGCAGAAACTACTCCGACAATGACATAATACTCCAGCGGCCTGACAGAGTAACCATAACACTGTTCGACCGATTTAGAGTGGAAGGTGTTATATGTGTTCTTTTGCCTTTCATGGGGTAAGGAACAGTAAACTAAAATAATGGCCCCCACACCTTAGGAGACAACTCCCATGATGTGCAGATCCTTGCTTTTTTTTAAACTAAATCCTGCTTTTGGATTTTGTTTAAAAAAAATCTAAATTGTGTTAAAAGTTTGATAGGCAGCCATCTTTGTTTGACAGAGCCATCCAGGCGGCCATCATTGTTTGACAGAGCCATCGAGGCGGCCATCTTTGTTTGACAGAGCCATCCAGGCGGCCATCATTGTTTGACAGAGCCATCCAGGTGGACGTCATTGTTTGACAGAGCCATCGAGGCGGCCATCTTTGTTTTTACAGAGCCATCCAGGCGGCCATCATTGTTTGACAGAGCCATCGAGGCTGCCATCTTTGTTTGACAGAGCCATCCAGGCGGCCATCTTTGTTTGACAGAGCCATCCAGGCGGCCATCATTGTTTGACAGAGCCATCTGTCAAACTTTTAACATATTGACAGGGACCGCCATGACGATGGATCCTTCCAATGACTAGCGATGTCGCAGGGATGACGGACATTTCGAAAGTACGGGTACTCCGTCGTAGCGATGGCGTATTTTACTCTGTTGCCCTGATTGAGTAAATACCATACTCAGCACTCTAGATCAGGCCTTAAGACCTTGTGATGGCTGGGGATTGCATCTCAGATAGTACCTGCCCTCACCTTGGATATCTTGATTCATTCCCTGTAGGTGCCTTCTCGCTCGCCGGACTTCACCTTTCCTCTGTGTTGGAACTTCAACACTGTGGGTAACCTATGCGTCATGTCATGATTCAGGGTATCCCGCCCCTTCACTGTCTTCTACCTAATCATTGCCAATCCTGTAGGTCTTTTCAATGTTGTCATGCTCAATTCTCTAGAAACAGTGATGCATTTCAGATAACTGCTTCCTACCCCTTCTGGTCACTGTTACAAGTTTACCCACTATTTGCCATGGATTGCACCGGAATTATCTCCCTGGGAGCCAGTCTTGCACTAGTACACAGTCACTGATTTGCATTGATCTCATCTTGGCTCTTCATGTTTGGTTAGCCTGAGCGTTAGTCTTTTTTCCTCCTCTCTTGGGTTTGGTGGATGTTGAATTCTGCAGGAGTCCAATGGGGACTTGTGGGTATTACATCCCAGATGGGTCTTCTAAACATGGAGTGCAGTGTGATGCCATTCTTTATGAATCAGGGAATTGTAAGCGCGCTACTCACCTGTGAGGGTCTCAAGGCGCTGAGGGGTGGTCCGCAGATCTGTTTAGCCGAAGAGCCAGGTGTTCAGGGAGGAGGGTTCGTCTGCTGGTAGCTTGTTCCAGGTCTTGGCTGCAATGTAAGAAAAGAAATCTCTCAGGAAGCTTTAAAGGGGTTACTCTGCTTTGCCTTATTTGTTGAGTACTATATTCAGAGGTTTTTTGAGGGTGCTTATGAATCAGTCCACCTGTCCGTTATTGCAAGGCCAACTTGTGTGATATTCCTGTGCATTATTCCAAGTTCTGCCATGTATTCTCTAAATTCATTTCCTTGTCAAACTTGGGTCAGATCAAGGGAAAAAACTGAATAAATGATGGACCCTGCCTAGAGTAAGCACCTGACTAACTTTCCCCCGTGAGGTATCTTAACCCTTAAGTTTAATCAAGGGGGTTGTGTGCACACTGAATGGCACCCATCATCACCGTGCCTATTCCCTAGGGAATTTTGATTCAGAACAAACAGCAGCAAAGGTGCACCACAAAACATAAAACAGTAAGTGCAAACGATGTTTAAGCAAAATAAGGAGATATTCCTCAGAGATGTTGGAGTTCTTCTTTGAATCTTTATTTTCAAGAGGCAATAAAACACATACAGCCGACGCGTTTCGTCCCAAACTGGGACTTCTTTAGGGCTGTCGGTAAAAAAAACATATATACATACAATCAATCTTTATGTACAAGACTCGACTTACAATTAAAAAACATTAGCAGTACCGAAACATATTAAAAGCATTGCTATCATAGACGTGGAGCCTATGCATGCATTAGATGTTGGGGCTAGCCCACCGTCAATCTTTTACAGGGAAATGCAGGATGGCCTGAGAATATGTACAATGTTTACAATTCAAATATACAAAGTTACAATACAAATATACATAGTAGGAGATTCCACATACATCTTACGGTTTCCAAAAAAGGAAGCGGAAGTGTACACATGGCATAAGGCCCATGTATCTGACCATGACACTAAGTGAGAGGTGAATTGGTGAAGGAGAACTAGTATGAATTTAAAGGAACAGCCCATTATGAGGATGAAGTAAATCCATGAAGGCAATTTGGTGTTGTGGATTAAGCTAGCACAAAAAACGTCTTAAATAATAAGGGATCAAGCAAGGTATATAATCCTAATTTTGCCTGACAAGTCATACCAATGATCCAATGCCCATTTACCTTTAAATCAGTTGGACGTCGCATATGGGGAAGAACATATGAGGAAGCGGGGTCCAGGGGTCACCTTCCCGGCTAATGTAATCCTGTTCTATAGTTGTTCTTTCAGAGGTTGATTATACAAGACGAGATCTTGACTGGGATATGAAAAGAAAAGGGATATCTATTTCACAATACCGTACTATGTTATTATGTTTAATAGACAACAGGATGGCACAGTTTAATAACCCTAATGTCGTCAGCCTGGAGGGGAAATTAAGCTCCCTATCACCAGTCCAGTTCAATATGAGAAGCAACTACTTACTATAAGTTTGTTAGCGGTTAACAGAGGAAGAAGTGTCAATGGAGTTCTTGGGTGGTATGGAGATTCATGTCACCTTGCTCACAATAATTGCTCAGTCCGTATGCTAGAAGATATAAAGGCGCAAAAAGCCAGCTTATAACATGTGCTGGGAATGGTAGCATAACTGTATACAGACATTGTGGAGCCAGTGGCCAAGGATCACGTGCAAAAGAATAAATAACTGCCATATAGTAGTTACCTGAGTCAAAAATAGAACTGGTGTTGGACTGAAGGTCCTGTTAGTCCAATGGAAGAGGGAGTGGGCACTGTGTCCCAGTAGGCCTGTTAATGAGAAGTAAGAGGAATTCTGTTTAAAAGAGGAGTCTAACTCCAAGAATATAAGAGAACAGAGTTCTGTATTACTTTCTTTGAATGGGTATAACCAGTATGAGCATGGTCCCAAATCACACTGCCCCGGGTGTGGAGTCTAGGTTACAAGAACCACAAACTAAACCTTAAGTGCTTAGTAGGCTAATGATAGTCCACAGTGTCTTAAGTAAGATGATGTTCTGGGTAGTAACTGCCAATGTCTAAAAAAACGCAGTCATTCCAATAAGGCAGTTATGCCCAACCCCTGACCTAATCTGTGGACTAATAGTGATTCTGGCATACCAGAAGGGATCCACTGGTTACTGGCAGGCAAATGTACTCACCGTTCTTGATAAAACGGCCGGCACCCATCCACAGCCCTCGACCTGATGACACACCCGTAGCGACGTCGTGTTCAAGTGTTGTAAGCCCTTGCTACCCATTTTATAGCTAGAGTAAATTGATTAAGGATCTACACCTGTCAAGCTTCCCGCCGGCGCGAGTGAGCGCTGTGCGAAATGACAGGGGCAAAACGCGATGCCGACTTGTGTAAAACAGGCGGCCATCTTAAAATGTCTAAAGGGCGCACTGGTCTCTCTATTCCTCCAAGCTCACTGCCTAAAGTGCTCTTCTAGTTGCGTCCTCCATATCGTCCACTGTGAATTATTAAGAGATTAAAATATTAAATTATTCCTACGCTTAGTGACCGCATTAGTATGAGAAACCGAAGGGCGAACGGTGTCTGGGATAATTATTAGTATCCATCGTACGTGTAGTCCGGTCCTTCGTATGGTGCCGCCAAGGATCAGAAAAGCCGCTTTTGGATAAACAAAGGATATCGGCGAATGTGGCGACGGGGGCTTCTAAATCTGGTTCGTGGTCTGTCTATGCGCAATAATGGCAGCCATCTTAAAGTGTCCAAGGTGGGTGCCTTACTCATTGTCAGGTTCGAGCCATTGTGCCCGATTTGAAGTGGATGTATGATATACCCACTGCCCCCAGTATCCAGCTGGATAAACTGGTAAGTAGTTGCTTCTCATATTGAACTGGACTGGTGATAGGGAGCTTAATTTCCCCTCCAGGCTGACGACATTAGGGTTATTAAACTGTGCCATCCTGTTGTGTATTAAACATAATAACATAGTACGGTATTGTGAAATAGATATCCCTTTTCTTTTCATATCCCAGTCAAGATCTCGTCTTGTATAATCAACCTCTGAAAGAACAACTATAGAACAGGATTACATTAGCCGGGAAGGTGACCCCTGGACCCCGCTTCCTCATATGTTCTTCCCCATATGCGACGTCCAACTGATTTAAAGGTAAATGGGCATTGGATCATTGGTATGACTTGTCAGGCAAAATTAGGATTATATACCTTGCTTGATCCCTTATTATTTAAGACGTTTTTTGTGCTAGCTTAATCCACAACACCAAATTGCCTTCATGGATTTACTTCATCCTCATAATGGGCTGTTCCTTTAAATTCATACTAGTTCTCCTTCACCAATTCACCTCTCACTTAGTGTCATGGTCAGATACATGGGCCTTATGCCATGTGTACACTTCCGCTTCCTTTTTTGGAAACCGTAAGATGTATGTGGAATCTCCTACTATGTATATTTGTATTGTAACTTTGTATATTTGAATTGTAAACATTGTACATATTCTCAGGCCATCCTGCATTTCCCTGTAAAAGATTGACGGTGGGCTAGCCCCAACATCTAATGCATGCATAGGCTCCACGTCTATGATAGCAATGCTTTTAATATGTTTCGGTACTGCTAATGTTTTTTAATTGTAAGTCGAGTCTTGTACATAAAGATTGATTGTATGTATATATGTTTTTTTTACCGACAGCCCTGAAGAAGTCCCAGTTTGGGACGAAACGCGTCGGCTGTATGTGTTTTATTGCCTCTTGAAAATAAAGATTCAAAGAAGAACTCCAACATCTCTGAGGAATATCTCCTTATTTTGCTTAAACATCGTTTGCACTTACTGTTTTATGTTTTGTGGTGCACCTTTGCTGCTGTTTGTTTTGGGTCAGATCAAGCTCTGCCAATTTCCCAAAATTATGAAATTGTCTTATTCCTCTTCCATTTTGTTGTCATAGTTGATTATTGTGGTCATCACATTCTCTCTGCTAGGTGGGTGCTCAAGTTCAGGGATGCCAACTTGGAGTGTTATTACTCTGACAACGCTGCTTTGCATTCCATTCCCTCTGCATGTGCGAAGGGGTTGAGACCCCCACAGCTCAACCAGGGCTTGCATTGTGGCAGGCACTACATTGCAGGGTGTGGCACAGCACATGTGTTGTTCATGTTCAGTGCTGTTCTTTGGTCAGTTTTGCCACCCTTGCTCCCTTGTGATGGCAGTAAATGCCTCTGCTTTAATTGGTGGGCTGAGATCAGGTTCTTCTTTGATGCTCACATTTGACAGGGTTAGATTCCATGCATTCTGCATGGAGATTGTATAATTTGTAAAATCTTGAAGGACATCGCTAGTCCCGAATGTACTAATAACAGCACCCCACCTAGTCAAGAGCTATGTAATAGCTTAGCTACATTCTTTGATAACAAGATAAGAAAAATCATAGAAGGGCTGGAAAATGATGAAGTCGGCATATCCAGGGAGGCAGATGAACAAACGCCTACGGGTAAACAAAGGAGCTGGGAAAGAGGGGTTGAGCCGTTGGACCATGTAGTCTATCTGGATCACTTTGAGCTTCCCTCTGAGGAGGAGTTTAATAAGATAGCCTTAGGAGTCTCTTCAGGCTCCCCTCTGTACCCCCTCCCTCCTAGAATCTGGAAAGAGTTGGGAAATGAGTTGTTTCCCATACTCCGACAGTTGTGCAATTTATCACTGAGCAGCGGACAGGTCCCAGCAAGCTGGAAACAAGCATTATTCACACCCTTGCTGAAAAAACTGACACTTGACCCAGCATATCCAAAAAATGATAGGCCGATATCTCTTCTCCCTTATCCAGTAAAGATCATAGAACGTTTGGTCAGCAGGGCACACTCCCTGTTTTTGGAGCGTAACAACAAGCTGGAGGATGTGCAGTTTGGGTTTCGCCCAGATCATGGGACGGAGACAGCTCTGATTACAGTCTTGGAGGACCTTCGAATGCGAGCAGACAGAGGACAACCAGCTATTTTGATCTTACTGGACCTGTCTGCCGCATTCGATACAGTTAACCACACAGCTCTCGTGACCAGGCTGGAAACAATAGGGGTGAGAGGGGTAGCACTGCACTGGTTTCGTTCATACCTAACAAACAGACGACAGGCGGTCACCCTTCCCCCTTATCGTTCGAACTTTACTGAGAATGGTTATGGGGTCCCCCAGGGCTCTGCAATCAGCCCAATACTGTTTAACACCTATATGAACCCCCTGATCTTGATTATTAAATCCTATGGGGTCAGCTTGGTAAACTACGCGGATGATACACAGCTCATTGTATCACTGGAGGGAAACCCTGCAGTCTCACTGGAATAATTTCACGCCTGTATGCTAGAAATGATGCATTGGCTGAAAAACAATTCAACTCTGAAAAAAATGAGATACTCTGCTGTGCAGCAGGTAAAGTCCCCTGCTCTCTCCCTTTGGGTTATTGGACCATCCCCACGGAGACACCTCTGCTACCCGCCAAGACGGTACGCAATCTTGGGGTCAGTTTTAATGGTAAACTGAACCTTGAAACCCAAGTTAATAGAATTGTGGGAAGCTGTTTTTCGCTTATTAGGGCCCTCCGGAAGATTTTATCGTTACTCCCATACCAGGTGCGAGCACATGTAGTAAGGAGCGTTATTCTGAATCGACTTGACTATGGAAACGCGCTACTGCTGGAAACACCTATGTACCTGATTGGGAGTCCAGAGAGTACAGACGGTGGCGGCTCAGCTGGCCCTGTCTAGACCACGACGGTCATCCACATCCTTGGCACTGTCAGACCTGCATTGGCTTCTGATACTCCAGAGGATTCAGTTCAAGTCGCTGTGCATTGTCTTTAAGGCACCGCACAGGCTGGGAAGTATACCGCTGCAGTCCAAGTTTAACTGGTATAAGCCCACACGGAGCCTTCGCTCTTCCTCGACTAATCTCATGAATATACCTAAGATCAAGAAAGTTAAATCTGGCGGAAGAGCCTTTAGCTACGCGGCAGCATGCCTCTGGAATAGTCTGCCAGTTGAGCTGAGACAGATGCAAGATCTGATGAAATTTAGGGGCAAAGTTAAAACCTGGCTTTTCCCTAGAGTACAGGCTTCGAGTAGAGACCAGTGAGCCCGGAAGTGTAGTTTCTGTACCGCAGTGCCAGGATGCCCGTTGGGTTACAGTGCACTCTATAAATCTGAAATACAACACAATACAATACAATACGATTCACGCAATCTCCCTAGTGAGTGAATGCCGTCTAGTAACATTCCAGGTTTTAGCTAGATCAGTCTTTGAAGCACTGATGATTGGCATCCCTGCCTATGTTGGCTTTCTTATTTCTTTCAAGGGATTGGCCTCTGTGTGGGTGCTGACCAATTCATGGAGTAGAGCAGAAAATCCATCCATTGTCTCATATTCTTCTTGCTTCATCTGACCCATTTTGAAGCGTTCATTGTCAGGGTTAAGGTGGGGGACAAACTGAGCTTCAAGGGCTGCCACCGCCATAATGTATTCATCTTCGCCCCCGTGTTGGTCAGATTTGCAAATAGAGTGAATATCTCTTCGCCTGTGTGATGAAGTAGCTGAAAACATTTTACACCATTGTCTGTCTTTTTGATGGCTTTGATGTATTATTTGGCCAGCCTGGCTAGCCACGCACACCATCTTGTCACTGCTGTTGCTGGATTGGCCTAGTTGCTCAATGGACGAAGTGTGCCTGCAGCTGTTCCCCCTACTTGGTGTGTGATAACTCCTGGTGGGATGTTGCTTCTTGCTGCTCATGTGTTGATGCTGAGCATCCATCTCGTGCTAAATTGGGCCTGGGACCAGCTTGGAGATTTTCATATTCCAGATAGTCAATGTCACTGATTGTAGTGCTTCGGTTGGCAGAGACTGGAGTTGGACCTGTGCTGTAGTTGTGTGCTGGCCCGGACTGGCCATAGCGGGCACCGGGCACCGGGCAATCCCCCGGTTCGCCGCACGGGTGGGGGCCGGTTTTGGGCCCCTGGGGTCGTTTTTGTTATAGGGCCGTTTTTGCAGCATAGCATAGCTGCAAAAACGGCCCTTTAACAAAATCGGCTGAAAACCGGCCCCGGAAAAGAGCTCGGCGGCTCCTCCAACCCTCCCGAGTGGGGATGGGGGGCCGGCCGAGCACTTTGCCAGGGCCGGTTGTGGTTCCCAGTCCGGCCCAGGTTGTGTGGTTCCTTTTTAGATCTCGTCGCTTGTGAGAGATATTGCATGCAACAAGGGGCTTGCAGTCTGCCCATTGCTTAACATTCTTTGACCTATTTGCTGCCTTTTAATTGGCCAGCACGTGCTGGCTTCACTTTCCCTTATTTGGCTGGAGCATGGGCCAAGCTTGATTACTGTTCTTCCGCTGATCATGCTGTGATTGAGGCACTAATTTGATCTTTTCTTCTCTATCATCCTTGTTGTACCTCTTGCCATTTGTAGCTATGTTTTACTTTGCCACACGCACTGCAAAGTGCTCTATCCTTTTAAATGGATGTTTGTTGTAGCAACAGATGTTATCTGCGTTTCAAATCACAACAGATGTTATCTGCTTCCAAATATATTTTCACTAAGACGTGGACATGGGCGCAATTGCTTTGATTAGATTTTTTTGACAAATGTCATTTCTTTTCATTTTCACGCATGGGGAGATTAACGGATTTTCTCAGAATCATAGGGGTGTTGAGCTGAGACCTAACAAGCATAGGCAAAGCCAATAGGTCTTTCCTTTGACGCTATTGGCTTTGGCATTTCCTTTTGTTTATCCTGTACAGCATGGACATTGTCATCTATGGCAATGATTCGCACGCATGCTGTATAGCAGAGTGGCTGCCGTGCATCACGGACAACAATAATAATTAAAAAAGGATGATGAAGCACTTAGTGCTAGTGCACGTTAAAAAAAAGGTGCGTTAGCTCTAGCAGCATCATAGTGCTTTTTAAAATTAATTTTAGCCACACTGCAAAGCACCCGTGCTTCTGTAAAGCATGGCTACAAAACATTGCCAAAGCCAATAGCTCTCATAGGTGAAACCTAATGGCTTTGCCAGTGCTTGTTTGAGCAGCTTTGGTCAGAGTCTGGTAACTTGATAGTATTTGTTATTTACTTTTCTTGTCTTAAACAGTTTTTCAGTTCAGTTTTCTGCTGCCACTTCATTATGGGACAAACGTTAGCTCCCACCAGTAAGTGATTTAAGATTGTTTGCTGTCTCACAGGCCTCAGGGTGCCTTCATCAGTTTTGCTGGCAACCGTCTCTCTTGTTTCTTTGTCACAATAAACCATGTGGTTAATGGAGCACAACAGCCTGGGGCCTTTTCTCTCTCCGTGCTCTTTTTTTTTCCTTCACCACACGGATGCTCTTGCACCTATGATTTCGCCACGTTGGAGGCTGTGTTTGCTGCCGGTTGAGCTGCAGTAGTCGTTGGTCACGGCGTACCGTGTGTGCAGGAAATTGGTTAGGGCAGTCTGCTGTGGCACCTGGTCTCGAGCTGTGAGGGCAACAAGACTCACCACTGAGTGGGAACAGGGTCAAGAGGAATTTGGACGAGTTGCACCCTGGAGATAAGCAGTATTCAGGTATGGATGGATTCAAATACTGTGGGACACCATGGATATGGTTGTTCGGGCTGCTTCTAATACCAGCACCCGCTATGGGTGCCTGGTTGGGTTCTTGTCCCCTGTGTAGTTTGCCAAAGAGCATGGGACACACATGATGGGGAGACCTAGCAATTTGGTATTCCCAACTCTTGCGACTGCCACAGGCCATGCAACTAGTGTTCGATCTCAGACTGAGACTGGTGGAGCCCAAAGTCCCATTTATTAAGCCTCTGCGTGAAAAAGCGATAAACTGCCAGAAAATAACAATTATCACAAACCAGCATAAGTAGAAAGTGAGTTTACATAAATTAATACAAAACTATAATCTCACCCAAAAAACGAGCAAAAAGAAACCTAACAGCTCTTGCAGCTCTTGTGTTGATGGTGCCCATCCCTCTTGTGAAAAGGGGGGGCCCTCGGCCCCCCCGCACGCATGGCGGCGCGGCGACCGTCTCCCCCCCTTTCCCCTTTAGTGTCTCTCGGTGGTGGGGGCGGGCCCTGGTGGGCGCGACCCACCACCGATTGGCCGGCGGCCTCCCTGACCCGGATACCAGGTAGAAGGTCCGGGTCAGGGGGGGCCGGCTACAGGAGGGGTGGGCCGGGGGGGGCGTGCCCCCCCCGCCTGGCCCCTTGAGAATAAAGAGGTGGGGAGCACCCAGGAGACCCCCTTGTCCCTGGACGCTCCCTCACAGCATGGTGTGCCCCGCGCTCGGGGCTTCTTTGTTTTACTAACTCCTTGTCTTTCCTTTTACAGGTTTCAAAAGTTCGCGCCGTTTTTTGTCAAGATAGCGTTTCCGGAGCCGTGTTGATCCCCTTTTCTTGCAGATATTGGGGTTGGCGTCGTGACTATTTAGAAGGATCACCGCCGCGTGGAGCCAGCCGTCTTGTCACCAGCGAACAGTGACTCGCCGGGGAACTCACGGAGCCGGTGGCCGGATCGGGTCGGGAGCGTGGTACGGGCCGTTTCGAGGTCCCGTAAGGTATTGTACAGGGCGGGTTGCCCAGGGATGGCGCACCGGTCAGCCGGTGGATTTCGGGTCCTTCAGCCAGCCGGTAGGGGAGAGGAGCCGCGCTGAAGGAAACGGCGGGCTGAGACCGGCGGTTCATCCGCATAGATAGCGGGGCACAAGAAAGGGTCTCACTGCTAATCAGAGCAGAGCGTGTTCGAGCTGCGGGTGAGCGGCTGTTTTTGTGACGATACCGGCGGTTTTTTCAACCGCATACATAACGGGGTACAAGGAAAGGTTTTTCCTGCTACTTTAGGGCAGAGCGGAGAGGTTGTTCCAGCGGAACAGAAGGGGTGATTTCACTCGGGGAGGTTTGACATCACGTTCTTAAGCTAAGCAGGGTCGACCAGGGCAGGACCTGGAGGGGAGACCCGAATTCAGTGGGGCATATTTCTAATAAAGTGCAATATCGTACAAGTGAAAAATTTAACTGTGTTGTGAAATTTAACAAGTGATATTGGACAACTGTTTTCTTTTCATGACTGTTTTGAAGGGATAAAGCGAAGTGCCCTGTGATAACTATTATTCAGGACTGTTTTGCATTAAGTGGCACCTGGATTGGGGGAACTGTTATAAGATTGTGTAACTGAAAGAAAAGTATTTGAGACTTCATTACTGTTCTGTTTTTTAATTGGGAGTGATAGTGAATTGAGGTTTTATAACTGTTCTTTAAGGCGGCCTTTGTCTTTTGCTATTAGTGACCGCTACCAACTGAGCAGTTGAGGGAAGAAGTGGTTGCACTGTTGGGCTGTAATTATTCGGACCTGAAGGGAGTGTGGGTTTCCTGTTACTGAGCAAAACGAACTTCAGTAGGGCACATCCCAAAAAGGGTTAACAAGGGGGGTTCAAGCCTCCATTGTATTTGAACTAAGTTTTCCTGAATTTGCCCCTGCTTTATCACACGGTGTTAATGCATTTCTCTATTCCAGGCTTTTAACGACATTATTGGTGCAATTCATTCTTCAGAGAGGACGTAAGGAGAGTAAACCCGCAGCCTGGAGGGAGACGTGATCACAGACCGATATCGCCGGCGAGTACACGGGACTGGTCGGTAAGAGGGGTACGGGGGGCTGGCATTCATCGCTCCTGGTGGCCGCCGGGTGGGTCTACATTAGGTTTACTCACCCCTTACATAAGCGGACAAGCCGCTAGTGTTGCGGTCGCCGTTGCATGGTGCTGAAAGCCCCCTGGTGACCCTCCATCTGAAAGGTACACAAAGTAGGCCTGTCGTGATATTAGGAGAGTAGGCAGCTGGTTGTTGGGGTTTTATCATGCCAGGTCCGCGGGGTGGTAAAGGTGGGTCCAACATGGAGGCTATGATGCGGGCCATGATGCGTGAGATGGGTGAAATTAAACAGCGGCTAGGGAAGGTAGATGAGCTGGAAGCACGGTTGAATGAGAGGCATGGTGATGCCCCTGGCCCATCGGGTAGGCCTATCCGCCAGAGGGCGGCACCATTGCCAAGGGGGGATTTTGTTACCCCACCTAGGAAGTCTAAGCCCAAGAGACCTAGGTATGCTGCACCCGCCCCAGGGCCAGTAGAGCCGGTACCTGCCGTGCCGCTGGCGGTCATCCCACCCCCGCTTATACCTATGCCTATACCCCCAGCCCCCGTGGTGCCGGTGCCTGTCGTACCGCCAGGAGACGCAGGGTCTGCTCCCCCACCGGTGGCCACAATCCCGGCTACAGGCTTGCCACAACCGGCACCCGCCTTGCCTACTGCGCCAGTACCATTGGGCATAACCCCAGTGGTACCTGTTGTCCCAGGCGGGAATTTAGATTCAATGCCCCCTGAATTGTTGTCTCAGATAACGGCCTTGATGCCGTGGCTCCAAAAAGGGGGAGCTTTCCCAACTTCTGCAGATCATGCAGCAGAGGCGGCGAGGTTTGTAGAAAAGATTAAATCAGCAGCGGTCGCCGACAGTGTTGCAGTGCCAGTATCTTCTCCCCTTCCAGGTCCCAGTCTTCCCCAGCCGGATGGAGCTAATGGGCAGCCGGCCCCGGTGCCCGCACATGGTAAGGAAGTGGCATTGCCGCTCTTGGGGGACGGTGTTCTACCTTCCAGGAGTGAGAATTTGGCTCAACATGTGTCGTTAGCTGTGAAGGAGATGATTTGGGCAGATAAATATGTGTATATTTATTCCTTGTTATTGGATAATAGGGAAATGGAGCATGCGAAAACACTGAAGGAGTGGATGCACCCAAGTGAATGGAGGGTCCAGTGTGCTAGATTTAGGGTTGAGGAAACACTGCTCAACTGGATTAAGGCTTGGGCTGTATTCACGGCTATTAAGGCTGAACGCCCTCCAGATTTACAGGCGCCATTGGCATGCTACCAGAGCAGGATTGTGGGGTGGAGTGAACAGTATTCTGGGGATGCGTGGAAAGGGTATGATTTGAATTTCAGGAAAGCATTGGAATTTAATAGATCATTAACATGGGACACGGTGGACTCCATGTCATGGCATAAACAGTTCTCGGATAATGTACCCCCCCCTCAGTTCTCCGGTTCGGTCAAGGTGTTCTCCGCTAGACCCCAACAGCCCTTTCGGCCCCCCCAAACGAGTGAGGTACCTGGGAAGTTTAGGGCCAGTGGGGCAGAGAAAAAAGGGTGTGCTGGGATTTTAATAGGCGCACCTGCACAAGGGGCGCGTGTAAGTTTAGACATGCATGTTCCTCCTGTGGTCACCCCTCGCATCCAGAAACTGCCTGTAGGTCCAAGCATGGGAACACGGGACAGAGGGGAAGGGGAAAGCCACTGTAAGACAAACCAGTTAGGCCCCCCCACGCCAGTGGATGTGTTGGCAATGATTCCATGGTTGAACAGATACCCGGACCACACATCGGCCACCCTACTCCAAGAAGGTTTCTCTAAAGGCTTTAGGATCCCTGCAGCAGGATACACAGGCAGCGCGCACTGTAAAAACCAATTGTCAGTAAAGCACAATCCGGCTGTGGTGGCCGCCAAGATTGACAAGGAGCTATCTTTAGGCAGGATAGCTGGCCCTTTCACTGAAGTGCTGGTGCCCAATTTTGTGTGTTCCCCATTAGGAGTTGTCCCCAAAAAAGAGAAAGGGCAATTCAGATTGATCCACAACCTGTCAGCACCTAGGGGGGCGTCACTGAATGATGCCATTGACGAGGGTATCTGTAGTGTTAAGTACGCCTCTTTTGATCAGGCTGTTAACTTATTACAGGCCACGGGGCCCGGGGCGCTGATGGCGAAATCAGACATAGAATCAGCCTTTCGCCTCCTCCCGGTACACCCAGCGGATCAACATCTCTTAGGCTTCACCTTTGGGGATATGTTCTACATGGATAAATGCATGCCCATGGGTTGTTCTATATCTTGTGCTTACTTTGAGATGTTTAGCTCTTTTCTTGAATGGGCCATGAGACAAGCGACGGGCCACCAGCAGGTCATGCATTATTTGGATGATTTCCTCTTCCTGGGTACGGCGGGATCTCAGGAGTGTGCACTAGCATTGCAGGAATTTTGCGTGCTCATGCGGGCTTTTGGTGTCCCGCTTGCGCCCGGGAAGACTGTTGGCCCGACCACCTGCTTAGAATTCCTCGGCATTGAGATTGATTCAGTGGAGGGATGTTTTAGATTGCCTAGGGACAAGGTGGACAAATTCAAAACAGCGCTACGTTTATGCCTACGGAAAGATAAGGTCACCCTGCAGCAATTACAGGAGGTGGTAGGGCAGTTGAACTTCGCACTGAGGATCATCCCCATGGCTCGCCCTTTCTCTCGCTCCATTGCCCAAGCAATGAAGGGGCTGAGGGAGAAACACCACCGCACTCGGCTATCGTCTGAAATTCGCCAGGATATGCTTAGATGGATGGCATTCCTGGAGGATTTTAACGGCAGGGTGGTCTGGCCCGGCCCGCCCACAACATCAGCAGAGTTGGGCCTGTGGACTGATGCCGCCAGTAGTGTGGGCTTTGGCGCCATCCTAGGGAACATGTGGGTCGCTCAACAGTGGCCGGAGGTATGGAGAACATGGGGTCTGACCACCAATATTGGCTTCCTGGAACTCTTCCCAATATGGGTGGCATTGATGATCTGGCCAGAACATCTATGTAATAAATCAGTGGTGTTTTGGTCAGACAACATGACAGTAGTGGAATGTATAAACCAGCAGGGAGCACGATGTCCTTTCATACTTCGTCTGATAAAAGAAATTGTGTTACAGTGCCTAAGATGGAATGTCGTGTTTAAGGCCAAACATGTCCCTGGTGTTCTGAACAATGCAGCTGACTCCCTCTCTCGCTTCAAAATGCAGGTTTTCAGGGAACATCTTCCTACAGCAGACCCCTCGCCAGCGCACTTCCCAGCAGTACTTTGGCAGATTGGTGCCCCAGATTACAGGACCTCGTGGTCGCTAGCCTAGCCCCCAGGACCAAGACGGCTTATGAAGGGGCGTTTTTGTCTTACTGTACTTTTTTGGGGCAGCAATGGGAGGTGCTAAGGGCGCAGGAGGATGGCTTTGCGGCCTATTTAGAATGGATGCATAGGGAGGGACGCTCTGTGGCAGCTGCAAACAGGCATAGGGCAGCGGTATCATTCTTTGCTCAAGCTAGGAGCTTGCGTGATCCCACTAATACCTTTATGGTGCGTAAGGCTTTGAGGGGTTGGCGCCGTATTCAGGGCCATCAGAAAGATAAGAGAAAGCCCATAGGGTTGGCGTGGCTGACAGCTTTACTGGGCGCGCTGGACACTGTTTGTAGCTCGGAGTGGGAGGTACTCCTTTTTAAAGCAGCATTCTCCTTGGCATTTTATGGGGCACTGAGAATTAGCGAACTGGTGGCAGGTTCCAAGTCAGACCTACAGGGCGGCTTGCAAAGGGCGGGTGTAAGGATAAAGGAGGACACCATGTGGGTGACCATTCAGAAGTCAAAGACTGACCAGGAATCAAGGGGTCACACCATAGTCCTCCAACGGGCCCCCGCCAACCCTTGCTGCCCAGTGAAGCACGTGGAAGTATTGCACAGGCTGCTGGTAGGCACAGCGGGCAGGGCACTGCTCTGTCACGCCGACGGTAACCCCTTGACCAGGTATCAGTTCAGGAGGGTATTGGAGATGGTGGTCAGAAAAACAGGTCTTGACCCTAAAGAGTTTGGCTCTCATTCCTTTAGGATTGGGGCAGCAACTGAGGCTGTAGCAGGGGGCCTCCCAGTGGAGGGAGTGAAGAAAATTGGAAGATGGTCCTCAGATTGCTACAAACGATATGTACGGATTGACATGTTGTGATTACATGGTGCTCACGCTTGGTTTGTTTCCGCTTTCTTACAGTTTCTCAGACCTGTTACGCAGGGGAGGAATTTGTCGTCGGGCACCAACAACATACATCAGCGCGGAACTACAGCCAGGAAACAATGAGTAAAAATGTTTGGATTGTGGGTCACTCCTATGTGAGACGAGCCGAATGTGTTTTTATTTCAGGTGACCGTGGGAAAAGGGCTGCACAACTGGGGTTTGACATCACGTTCTTTGGGAGGGGGGGTTATGCCTCAACCAGTTTAGGGGCTTCTTCCAGGGGCTGTTAGCGCGCCGGCAATCTCCCCCGTCAGTGGTGATACTGCACCTGGGGGAGAATGATTTGGCCAACATGGGGAGGCGCATTCTGATTGAAGAGATTATCTCAACGGCGGGGTGGATGGCCAGGACCTGCCCGGGTTGCACGGTAGTATGGTCGCAACTCATACCTCGATTACAGTGGCGGGGGGGGGATTCGGTCAGGGCGTTGAATCACTCGGTAAAGAGGATCAACACACGGTTGGACAAGTTGTTTCGAGCCCCCCTGTTGCAGACAATACCTCATGGGTGTATCTGGGGCGACCGGTATTACTTGAGGGATGGAGTTCACCTGAATGAAGCAGGGAATGTCTTGTGGTCTGACAATATCTGGGCCTGGTTGGAGGGATTTGCTAATAGGAGCGTTCCTTAGGTAGGATCTAGAGGGGGAGGCCAGATCGTCGGTTAACAATGCTGGCCTGTGGCGGTAAGGTCATTATCGGTGAGCACATATTTGAGGTCTGAGGGGGCGGGCATCATCCTATGGAGGTTCCCGCCCAGGGGGAGGGGCCTGCGGGCCACTCCTAGAACTCCAGGGGCAAGGTAATTGATGCTGCAAAGGAGCGCGGGTAGGAGTAGTTCACGCTTTCCTTAGGCTGGTAGCCACCCCGCGCGCGTATACTCATGACGTCACCGGATGGCGCAGAGTAAGGGCCCTCCTTTAGTGGGTAAATGGAGTTCAGGGCGTAGACCGGGCAATTCCCGGGGTAACACTGCGCATGCGCACGTCTCTAGGGGAGGCGCAGCTTGTAGGACCTGACGCCGGTAGTGACCTTGCCATATGGCCAGAAATGTACAAAAATCAAGATGAGGATGTTAGACTCGGTTAGGAAACAACATGTATTAGAGTTTTTGTTAAGGTCAGCCTCTCAAACTTGTTGACAAAAATTTGTATCTAATGTCCTGCTGATTTTTGTATAAATTGTTGATCATGCAATTAAAACCTTTTTTAATTTCATATCTTAATAAATACGGCCGGGCGACTAGCGCCCGCCTTCCAAAAAGTAAAGAAGTCTCGTGTCCACGTTTCTGGGTGTTGGGTGCCGGTTTGGGGGGGGGCGGCAGCTAGTCGCTGACCATGTGAAAAGGGGGGGCCCTCGGCCCCCCCGCACGCATGGCGGCGCGGCGACCGTCTCCCCCCCTTTCCCCTTTAGTGTCTCTCGGTGGTGGGGGCGGGCCCTGGTGGGCACGACCCACCACCGATTGGCCGGCGGCCTCCCTGACCCGGATACCAGGTAGAAGGTCCGGGTCAGGGGGGGCGGGCTACAGGAGGGGCGGGCCGGGGGGGCGTGCCCCCCCCGCCTGGCCCCTTGAGAATAAAGAGGTGGGGAGCGCCCAGGAGACCCCCTTGTCCCTGGACGCTCCCTCACAGCACGGTGTGCCCCGCGCTCGGGGCTTCTTTGTTTTCCCACCCACCATCCCTTGGAACAAAAGTCTTGTGGCATTCATTATGTCTGGTTTAATTGTAATTTTGCGAAGGTACTGTCCACATGTCTTACATGGTAGTAGAAATGGATCTGTCGGTATATTTTGATGATGCGTTTTGTTTAGGAATTTTTCCCCTTTTAGCAAACTGTGTGTGAAGTACTTTTTCTTTGATGCCAAGTGTCTTTAGGCCTTTTTTCCCTTTGTAGCTGTACGGTGATGCTGTTATTTATTAGCCAGTGTAGCTGTCCTTTAGAATTTTTTCCCATAGGTCGTCGTATTTATTAGGTATGGGGCATGCGGTAAGGTCATTATCGGTGAGCACATATTTGAGGTCTGAGGGGGCGGGCATCATCCTATGGAGGTTCCCGCCCAGGGGGAGGGGCCTGCGGGCCACTCCTAGAACTCCAGGGGCAAGGTAATTGATGCTGCAAAGGAGCGCGGGTAGGAGTAGTTCACGCTTTCCTTAGGCTGGTAGCCACCCCGCGCGCGTATACTCATGACGTCACCGGATGGCGCAGAGTAAGGGCCCTCCTTTAGTGGGTAAATGGAGTTCAGGGCGTAGACCGGGCAATTCCCGGGGTAACACTGCGCATGCGCACGTCTCTAGGGGAGGCGCAGCTTGTAGGACCTGACACCGGTAGTGACCTTGCCATATGGCCAGAAATGTACAAAAATCAAGATGAGGATGTTAGACTCGGTTAGGAAACAACATGTATTAGAGTTTTTGTTAAGGTCAGCCTCTCAAACTTGTTGACAAAAATTTGTATCTAATGTCCTGCTGATTTTTGTATAAATTGTTGATCATGCAATTAAAACCTTTTTTAATTTCATATCTTAATAAATACGGCCGGGCGACTAGCGCCCGCCTTCCAAAAAGTAAAGAAGTCTCGTGTCCACATTTCTGGGTGTTGGGTGCCGGTTTGGGGGGGGGGGGCGGCAGCTAGTCGCTGACCATGTGCTGAATTGAGCCTCGGACCACCTTTGAGATTCTCATATTCCAGATAGTTGATGTCACTGATTTTAGTGCTGTAGTTGTGCGGGTAATTTTAAAGTCTCATCTGTGACAGCGCATGCGCCGCATGCGCTATCGCTTGTGAGAGATAGTGCATGTAACAAGGGGCTTGCAGCCTGAAGATTGATTAACATTCCTTGGTCTGTTTGCTGTCTTTTAAGTGGCCGCACATCCTGGCTTCGGAAAGGCACCTTCAGTCCGCATCTGTGACACCGCATGCTGTCACAATGCGGTCGTTATAACGACCGCGTTGTGACAACGCATACCATTACTCCGCAAGTCATTACAACGACTTGCGGAGGGGGAGAAGGTGTTGGATTTAAAATCCAAAAACAAATGAGGAAGTGCAGAAGCTGTAGTGATAGAATCACCCTCCTAAACGTAGTAGACAACCAAAAGGATTCTATCAAATGTAAAAAAGTGAGTATTTCATTGTTTTTTTCTATAGAGTGAAGACTATGTGTCTAAGGGTTTTGATATAAGCTCTCGTATGCGAATGGCAAAATGGAGAGCACTATGTGCTTTTAAAATACCCCTCATACACTATGAATCTCATAGTGTCATGCTTCCTCATAGGGGTCTTCCCGTCCCTTTACGGGGCGGGGCGTGCTGCGACCTACGGACTACGCGGGAGCACTGAAATATTTGACGATAGGCTATGTGTGGTGTGACGGTAGTTAGTGAAAAGTGGGTGTAGGGACCTAATAAAGTGTAGTGATAATACAAAAAGGGTTAAAAATTCCCTGGCTAGTGGAAAAAAATATTTATTGACTTCCCTAGCTGGGAACAGTAAAAAGGGGTTTATAAAAAAGTAGAACCAAATGTGTTAGCTACTTGGTCGACATGACATGTTTCATAAGCAGTCCCCTCCTGCTTACTCATCAGTACCTACATGTAACCCTCCTGACAATATTCAATTCTGAATAAACGTTGTAAGCCTAACGGTCATGTCGACCAAGTAGCTAACACATTTGGTTCTACTTTTTTATAAACCCCTTTTTACTGTTCCCAGCTAGGGAAGTCAATAAATATTTTTTTCCACTAGCCAGGGAATTTTCAACCCTTTTTGTATTATCACTACACTTTATTAGGTCCCTACACCCACTTTTCACTAACTACCGTCACACCACACATAGCCTATCGTCAAATATTTCAGTGCTCCCGCGTAGTCCGTAGGTCGCAGCACGCCCCGCACCGTAGAGGGACGGGAAGACCCCTATGATGAAGCATGACACTATGGGATTCATAGTGTGTGAGGGGTATTTTAAAAGCACATAGTGCTCTCCATTTTGCCATTCGCATACGAGAGCTTATATCATAACCCTTAGACACTTAGGGGCACATTAGGATGGCGGGCACCGCCCGCCCTAAGGGCGGGGGTCCCGCATGTACCATTAGGATGTGCCCGCCACAGTGGCGGACACATCCTGTATTTATAGTATTATGTCGGGCGGAGCTCTCTGCTCCGCCCGCCACAATACCAAAAATGCTTTGCACCATTTGCATAATCAAAGCTGCAGGCACCGTGCGGTGCCTGCCGCTTTGATTATGCAAATGCAGAGGGGTACCACAGGTACCCCCCCGTGTGCCACCCCCCTTGGGCCATCACTCTGGGAGCCCACAGTGGGCCCCCAGAGTGAACACCGCCTGCCTTTCAGTGGCGGCATTGCCGCCACGGAAAGGCGTGACAGAATACCTATTGTAATATGGCTGGCAGTGTCTAACAGACACCGCCACCATATTAAACATATTCCGCCCCGGCCGCAAGGCCACCGGGGCGGAAAACAGGCGGGCGGTGATTTTCACCGCAGCGGTCCCCCCGCCATCCTAATATGGCGGGGGGGAATTTGGCAATGGATGTCGGGCGGATTGCCTCCGCCAGGCCGGCGGTGGCTACCGCCAGCCTGGCGGAGGCAATCGCCCGACATCATAATGGACCCCTTAGTCTTCACTCTATAGAAAAAAACAATAAAATACTCACTTTTTTACATTTGATAGAATCCTTTTGGATTTAAACTCCAACAGCTTCCCTAAAGTCCACACAGACTGGAGTTGGAATAGTACATTTTACTATTCCAACATCCAGCGCCCCCCCTCTGCAAGTCGTTGTAAAGACTTGCGGAGTAATGGTATGCGTTGTCACAACGCAGTCGTTATGATGGCATTGTGACAGCATGCGGAAAAAAGGTATGCAAAGTGAAGAGGGTTATTCGCTGGCTTCACTTACCCTTATTTGGCTGGAGCATGGGCCAAGCTTGATTACTGTCCTTCCGCTGATTGTGCTGAGATTGAGGCACTACTTTTACCTTTTCTCCTTCTCTTTCGTCCTTGTTAAACCTCTTGCCATTTGTAGCTATGTTTTTCTTTGCCACACACACTTCAAAGAAGTCCTTTTCTCCCTTGAAATGGATGTTTGTAGTGGCAATAGATGTGATCTGCTTTTATTATGACAACAGATGTTATCTGCTTCCAAATATATTTTCACTAAGACTTGGACATCGGTGCAATTGCTTTCTTTATGTGATTGAATTTTTTGACAAATGTAATTTCTTTTCCTTTTCACGCATGGGGAGATTACCAGATTTGCTCAGAATCACAGGGTAGCTGAGCTGAGACCTAGCACGAATTGGCAAAGTCAATAGGTCTTTCCTTTGAGACTATTGGCTCTGGCATTTCCTTTTGTTTATGCTGTACAGCATGGGCAATGTCAACCATGACAATGATTTGTAGTCATGCTGTATAGCAGTGTAGCTGCTGTGCAGCATGGACAAAAATAATAATTAAAAAAAGACAATTAAGCATTTAGCCCTAATGCACTTTAGCATGGCTACAAAACATTGCTAAATCCAATAGCTCTGATAGGCGTGCAATTGGCTTTTGCCAGTACTTGTTTGGGAGGCTTTGGTCAGAGTCTGGTTACTTGATAGTGCTTGTGATTCACTATTCTTAACTTGTGCAGTTTTTCAGTTCAGTTTTTTACTCTCTCTTTTTCTGCTGTCACTTCATTAAGGGACAGATATTAGCTTCCATCAGTAACTGTTTTAAGATTGTTTGCTGTCTCACAGACCTCAGGGTGCCTTCATCATTTTTGCTGGCATCCATCCT
Organism: Lissotriton helveticus; assembly: GCF_964261635.1. Taxonomy (NCBI): domain Eukaryota; kingdom Metazoa; phylum Chordata; class Amphibia; order Caudata; family Salamandridae; genus Lissotriton; species Lissotriton helveticus. Next base: position 68,044,393 of record NC_136064.1, read on the forward strand.
TGCTAGTGTCTTTTTCATTATGAACAAGGTGGTTAATGGTGCACATCAACAAGGGACCTTTTCTCTCTCCATACTCTTTAAATTTCCTTTGCCACACGGATGATTTTGCACCTCTAGGCTCACCACGTTAGAGGTGGTGTTTGCTGCTGGTGAGCTGTAGTGGTCCTTGGTCAACGCATCCCGTGTGTGTAGGAAATTGGTTGGGGCCGTCTGCTTTGGTACCTGGTCTCAAGCTGTGAGGGTAACACCTTGAACCGCTGGGTGGGAATGCGGTCAAGAGGTCTTGGCAAAAGTTGCACCCTGTAGATCAGCAGTATTCTGGTTTGATGGGTTCAGATACTGTAAGACATCATAGATATGGTTGTTCAGCTGCTTTTTTATACCAGTGTCTGCTATGCATGCTTGGTCAGGTCCTCGTCGCCAGTGTAGTTTGCCAAAGAGCATGGGACACAAGTGAGGGGGAGGCCTAGCACTTTGGTATTCCCAAATCCTGCTACTACAGGACACGCAACTAGTGTTTGGCCTCAGAATGAGGCTTGTGTGTCCCAAAGTCCCATTTATTAAATCTCGACTTGAAAAAGCGATAAACTGCCAGATACAACAATTATCACAAACCAGCAAAACATGTGTACGTAAGTAAGTATACATAAATGAATACAAAATTATAAACTCACCCAAAAAACAAGAAAAAAAGAAACCTTACACCCTTAACCTCTATAAACTACTACCAAATTCACATATACAATGAAACGTCATTTATTTTTATATCCAACAGAACAGAAACTGCCTTCTCCACATTAGACCAACCCAATGGTAAAGCTGCACAGTGTGTTAAACATCTTCACAGAACATCTAAGTATACAAAATAGAAGTAGTTGTATATTTTTACATGTAAACAAATTTACAAACTATAAAATATGATAGATATTAATACTATTACACTACCTTCAGATACAATGACAGAGGCTGCAAAGTTTAGCACTTCACAGAAAGTAAAGCAGTTATTAAATCAATTGGACTACAGATACAGCCAAGAAAGTGCATCAACAGAAAATTTAAACTGAAAATGTCTTAAATATTATTCTAATGCATGCTATGGGAGGGCAACTACAAAAGATGATGTTGTAATTCATGTAAGAGAGCACAACCCTTCCCCAAATGTGACAGAAATCGAAGAAAGGGAGACATTACAGATATAAGAGAAGCAAGCTATATAAGAAGAAACAACATATGGTTCTACCAATTCAAGCCCAATCTTGAGGCCACTAATTGGTCAAGCTTTAGACTAATTTCTATGCTTCCCATCCTAGCGAAGATTCTGGAGAAGCCTGTTAATTTGCAGTTTACTAACTTTGTAGAAGATGAAATCAGTCTACATCCATCACTTTTAGGCTTCTGGGCAGGACCCAGTATGAAATCATCTCTCCAGGGGGTCATGTAATATCTTAGATGGCTCCTGGATGAGGGCGGTACACCTGCACTGCAGCTTTGGACACAGTGTCCCATTCCATCCTCTTAGAAAGGCTAACTGCACTGGGTCTGCAGGGTACTGCACTAGCTTGGATGTCTTCGCTTCTTAAAGATCGCTCATTTCAGGTCTTCTCAGGCAGTGCTAGACCAGAATCGCATGCACTTGCTTGTGGCATTCCCCAGGGCTCGATGTTAAGCCGGATGCTCTTTAACATTTATGTATGCCCCTAACGGAAGGTTGCTCAGAGTTGCAGCTTAACTTTGTTCTTATATGCAGACGACACACAGATCATCTTTGCTTTTTCATCTGCACTGGACAGTGGCACTGGAACCCTGAACCTATGCTTGAGTACGATTTCCACATGGATGGGTGTAAACTCACTCAAACTCAACAGAGAGAAGACTGATATTCTGGTCCTGGGGAGAAATCCACAATTATGGGACCCTCAGCATTGAGCAGAGGCTCTGGGTAGCCTTACAGACCTGTCACCCAAGGTAAAGAACCTTGGCTTCTGGTTGGATGAGAAGCTTACTATGAAGCCACAGGTAGCCAAGGTAACCTCTAATGGTTTCGCAGTTCTGAGGTAGGTATAAATGATTATAAGCATAATACCACTATCTAACCAGAAAACTATGATTCAAGCATTAATCCTGTCCAGAATTGACTATGGCAACATCTTACACTTGGGGGCTGAGAGGTAGTTATACGATTCTTACAAGTAATTCAAAGTGCTGCGGCCAGGCTGCTGTTTCGCCTTCCTAAGCATGTGTTGGCATCACATCATCTTCAAAAGTTTCATTGGCTTCCCGCATATAAACGTATTCAGTTGAAACATTGTGCTATATGGACAAGGCTGGATTCAGCACTGTGCCACGCTACATTCAAGACCTGGTGGCACCTTATCAACCCACACCCATGCTTCAGTCCACTAACCAGTCACTGTCTAAAGTGCAGAGAATTTATCTAGCACGCATTGGAAGCCAGTTATTTTCGTACTGAGTCAGAAGCTTAGGAATGACTTTGTGGAATCTCTGCAAAACTGTTTTTTTTCTCATGGAGTTTTGCAAGGGATTGAAGACTTGGGGCCTCATTACGATGTCAGTCGAAAAGCATTCTGACTGACTCCTTTTCGGAATAGTTTCTGACCGACTCGGGTTCGGGGAGTCTGACCAACCAATTACGATGGGTCTGAACACTGTTCTGTCGGACTCCCATTGACTTCAATGGGAGCCTGTGTTCCGACCGACCACACAGGCTCCCATTGAAAAAAGGGGTGGTTCTGGAAAACCTTGCACCCTGTGGCGGGCACCCCATGGTGCCTGCCACACTGTGCATGGTTGAAAAGAAGGGTCCCATGAGCACCCCCACAGGTCTCAACCAGAGGCCTCTATCAAAGTCAGTTTCCAACAACCGATCTATATCGGACAGACCGAGTCAGAACTGCTGTCGGAATCCAACATCATAATCGGTGGGTCAGAAGCGCAGCCCATAGAGCTCTACGATTTGGCTCCAATTGACTCAGACTCTGAATGCCGGTCGGAACCGATTCAGAATGACTGACCGACTACTTTGTATCATAATCGGTTGGTTGGAAATGTTCCCTAGTTGGTCGGAAACATGGTTTCCGACAGGGGTTCGGTCAAACCAAATGCCATTTGGAGCCTTTCCGACCGACATCGTAATGAGGCCCTTGGTTGTTTTAAACTAGGGGCTGCACTCACTCTACCTAGCTCTAGCATCGGGAAATCCCATGGGGTAGACGTAATAGTAATATTAATGATAACATGCATTAGCTCTAATGAACCCAAACCCAAACTCCCTAACGATATACTACCTAAAGTCCTGAACACATAACAGGCCAACTATCCACTTTAAAACATTCAATTGCCTGAAGTAAAATAGCAACCAGCAATATCCCACCTGCCCAAAGAAGATACCAAGATGTACACAAATCTAAACATTTAACAATTACATTTTTTACATGGCAACCTAAACAATGAAAAACAAATCCTAATATTCTGTTCAGAAATTAATTTACTAAAACTTCGCCAATGTGAAATGTGGTTCATGGATGGCACCTTCAAAATGTGTCCTAAACCATTCACTAAGATATACACCATGCATTGTGAATATCTTAACACAAATATCTATTTTATTTATGCCCTACTCCCAAATAAACAAAACAGCACTTACTACGACCTTTTAAACCATATCAAGCATAATACAAATAACTACTCCCCCCAAAAAATAATAATAGACTTTGAGCAAGCAATGATTCTAACTATTCTAAAACTTTACACTTACACAGCCTTACAAGGCTGTTACTATCACTTCAATCAAAGTATATGGAGACACCTCCACAAATCTGCACTAAGGGCCCGATTATGATTGCGGTGAATCCGCATCCTCAGGGCCGGCGGAAGCCACCGCCGGTCTGGAGGATGCGGATTCACCGCTACGGTGATTCAAAAGACCCCCCCGCCAGATTAGGATGGCAGGGGGGTCGGGAAGACCGTCCACAGCTTTTCCACCGCAGTCGCACGGCGGAAAAGCTCTAATATGGTGGCGGTGTCTATCAGACACCGCCTGCCATATTAGGATGCATGCGTAAACATGCTTTTCCACGGCGGCTTTTCCGTCATGGAAAAGCATGTGGTCTTTTCAGTTTGGGGGCCCGTTGCGGGCCCCCAGGGTGTCAGGGGGTGGGGGGTGCACATGGGGGGTACCTATGGTACCCCCCTGCTTTTACATGAACAAAGTGGCAGGCACCGCGCGGTGCCTGCCGCTTTGTACATGTAAATGCTATACAAGCATTTTTAACATTGCGGCGGGTGCTGCTCGAAGCAGCACCCGCCGCAATGTTAAAAATACAGGATGTGACCGCCACCCTGGCGGTCACATCCTAATTCGCACGGAGAGACCGCCGCTGCCCCTGCGGATGGTCCCTCCAACTCTGGGGTGGCGGACGGACGCAGGTCCGTCCGCCATCCTAATAGGCCCCTTAGTGTGAAATATTCTACAAACAGCCAATTTGCCTTTGAAATACAAAGACATGATAGCACTAGCCTATGTCACTGTCACAGAGGTTGCCAACTGCTACATTTTACAAATAGAGACCCCTTTCTACCAACAAAATGAAGACAATCTTAGCTCCCTAATGGACTATTTTGAAGACATCTGGGTTGGCAGAATGCATCACTCACAGTCGGCAACCAAAATTCCAAATACCATTGTGGAATGTTTATGACAGCACCTTGGCACAGGAAGCCAAAACAAACAACAAGGTTGGAAGGATGACACAATACCTCCCAATCCACTCTAGGCAGAAACCAACCTATACTGTACAAATTTACAGAAGCATTAAAAAAGAGCAAAGCTGCCAACAACTAAGAATGGAGCAATCTGTTAGCCAAGTTTCCCCTAAACTTAGCAAAAAACCAAAACAATGTTAGACATACCACAATTTCAAACGTTTCATAAATAACAAAGGTGTACATTACTTAGAAATGATAGCCAAAAGCACATTATAAAATAAATAGTAACCTACCAAAGTCTTCTAAAAATATGTTTTAAAGTAACGTACCAATCTTTTTAAATTTAATAATACAAATAAAATGTCATTAAATCAGTCAAAACATTTTTTACAATTCCAATGTTAATCAAAACTGATATAATAAAACTATACATAATCTATTTTTAATTTGTTTACCGTCACCAACCAAGAAAGTAAAAAACAAATGTAATCCATCACATAAACCATTTACAACACATAAACCAAACAATTCCACATAACAATCACATAATATTTACACAAGCAATATATAGTCACATTGCCCACCCAAATGAAATGAAATAAATAGCACTTACTGTTCTGTAGCTGCAGATCTATCTCTGTATTCATATAATAAAAAAATAGTAATCCACCAAAAATAGGAAACATATTGTCCAAAAAGCCCCCCTAAAATGCGAAAACAATCCAATAGAAATTCCTTGAAGCAATTCTAAAAATGTAGGAACCATAAAAAAACCTAAAAAGTGTTTTAAAAAACGGAAACGCTCCAAGAAATTCTGGGAGTCTTGGTTCACTGTATTTGAGCAAATTGTACCAATACGCCTGATAAAAAAAGATATGCAAAAGCACAGTCCAGGAATGGAAAAGTGGTGTCCTTGTTACCTGGAGGCCTCTGGTCATCCAACGTGTGGAGAGATTCCCTCTCGTCTCGAAGAACACTGACAACAAATGGGGTCAAATCGTGCATTTTACAGCGTGAATTACAGAAATTTTTTAGTAGAAACAAACAACAAGTTTGCCAGTCAAAATACCCAAAGCTCTTTTTTTTAAAAACACCAACCCTGACAATTCCAACCAACCAGACATCCACATATAGAGGCATCTCTACCTTTTTAATTCAATCACCTGGTAAAGGAAGCTGGAAAGCAGTCAAAGATAGAAAGGAGGACAAGAGTACTGAAGAGAGGAGACAAGGATCAGAGCACAAAGACCTATACAGGAGGGTGGATACAAGGATAAGGAAAGAAGAGATATGATATGATGGCACAATACCTCCCAATCCACTATAAGCAGAACCCATCCTATATTGTACACATTTACAGAAGCGTTAAAAAAAGAGCAAAGCTGCCAACAACTAAGAATGGAGCAATCTGTAAGCCAAGTTTCCCCTAAACTTAGCAAACAGACCAAAACAATGTACGACATGCCCACAATTTAAAGTCAAACTATTCATAAATAACAAAGGTGTTCATTACTTAGAAATGATAGCCAAAAGCACATTATAAAACAAATAGTAACCTAACAAAGTCTTAAAAAAATATGTTGTAAATTAACATACCAAATCTTTTTTAATTTAAATAATAAAAATAAAATGTCATTAAATCAGTCAAAGAAAATTACAATTCCAATGATAATGAAAACCGATTTAATAAAACTATACATTATCTATTTTTTTTTTTACCGTCACAACCAAGAAAGCAAAAAACAAACGTATTCCATTACATAAACTATTTACAACACATAAACCAAACAATACCACATAACAATCACATAATATTTACACAAGCAATATAAAATCACATTGCCCACTCAAATTAAATAAAATAAATAGCAAGGAAGAGAAGAGGCTTGGAAGGGAGTGGAACAAACAGGATGGAGAGATGCTTTGGAGAGATGACAAGGATGGGAAATGGGAAACAAGGAAGGCAAACAATAACAAAGCCAATAGGTGTTGGTTTAATGTGCTAATATGTTATATAGTGGATTTCTATAGCGCACGGCTACTCCGAAGAGTGTCCCGGCGCTGGAAGATCCTCAGTCAAGGCAGAAGGGAGTGGTGACAAAGTTACTGAGTGAAAAGGAGAGTTTTAAGATTTTTCCTAAAAGCCAGGAGATTGCGGTCAGTGATCGCTTATTATAGGCACACAGAAGGGAGTAGTAGAAGCAGACAGAGAGGACATTCGTTGTAAAGTAGCCCCTCATTCAGGTCAATGCAAGCTGGGGGCTGGTACGTCATATTTGGCAGGGCTGCTTTGGGTTCCCAGTCCAGCCCTGGTGAAAGAGGCTGCTCAGGGAAAGACAAAGGTCAAAACAAGTGAAGTCAAAGCCCACTCTAGGAATATTGCTAGCAGCAGGTCTCCTTGATAAACCTGCTGTCAAAACCCAGACCCATGGAAAGCAGGTGGCAGCAAAGGAGCAGTCAAGAGAGGCAGGGAAAGTAGAGAGGTGATAAAGAAGACAGTGAAAAGAAATGGAGTGAGGGGACAAGGAGAGCAGCAAGAAGACAAGGCACAAGGGATGGGACATGCAAAGCTAAAAAGGAGCATGTGCAGGGATGAAGAGGCTAACAAGGGCGAGAAAATACAGAGTAGGTTGAGAAGAGAGCGGTTACAGGACAGACACAAATTAGACAAAGATGGAGATGGAGGGGGTCTATGGAAGTGAGAAAGCAGACTTGAAAGCAATAAATATAGACCTGTAAACTGTAGGTTCAATAGAAGTCTCTTCAGCAGGAGCATTAATCCACTAGGCTACTTTTCGAGATTGTTAACTCTGAAATATAGGCAATACACATTGCTTCAGCAGGTGCATTAGCCTGCTGGGCTGTGTTACTGAGAATCTAACATGCGACATCTATAATCGAATGACCCAAATTAGGAGGGAGTTTTCGTCAGGCCAGGCAATTTTAATAATATGTTTCTACCTGGTCCTCTTAGCGGGATGTTTCCAAAGCTGCCAGGTAACGCCATGTCATTTGGGAAAAAAGCAGCCACGTGACATAAGGTGGGTTTTCATTTTTGCATTAAGTGGGAGGGGGGCAATCTGGGTTTCTCCTAAACCCACCTCCTCTCTGCTGATCAATCAATCAATCATATCATTTGTAAAGCGCACTACTCACCCGTAAAGGTCTCAAGGCGCTGGAGTGGGGAATGCTGCTACTGCTCAAAAAGCCAGGTCTTGAGGAGTTTTCTGAAGGTCAGCAGGTCTTGGGTCTGCCGTAGGAGGATGGGGAGGGTGTTCCAGGTCTTGGCGGCGAGGTGGAGAACGATCTGCAGCCGGAGGTCTCTCTTCGGAAGCGGGGGACTGTGGCGAGGGTGAGGTCAGCGGAGCGGAGCTGGCGGGTGAGGGTGTAGAAGCTGAGTCATCTGTTGAGGTACGTTGGTCCGGTATTGTGGAGTGCCTTGTGTGCGTGGGTGAGGGGATTGAAGGTTATCCTCTCTTTGACCGGGAGCCAGTGCAGGTCTCTCAGGTGGGGTGTGATGTGGCTGTGGTGAGGGATGTCTGGGATCAGGCATGCAAAGGCGTTCTGGATGCGTTAGAGCCGTCTCAGGAGTTTGGCCGAGGCTCATGCATAAAGGGTGTTTCCGTAGTCCAACCTGCTGCTGACGAGGGCCTGGGTCACTGTTCTTCTCATTTCAGTGGGGATCCACTTGTAGATCCTGTGGAGGGTGTTGAAGCAGGAGGAGGAGACGGCGTTGACCTGTTTAGTCATGGAGAGGGTGGAGTCGCGGATGACACCTAGGTTACGTGCATGGTCGGTGGGTGTTGGAGCGGTTCCCAGTGTGGTCGGCCAACAGGAGTTGTCCCAGGCCGAAGGGGTGGATCCGAGGATGAGGACCTCCGTCTTGTCCGAGTTCAGCTTCAGTCGGCTGTTGCTCATCCATTCAGCGACGGCCTTCATTCCTTCGTGAAGGTTGGTTGGATGTATGACGGTACAACGCGTGGTATTACCACGCGTACCGTTATAGCGCGTCTTTTACAATGCAAGTCGTTACCACGACTTGCGCTGTAGGGGTGCGTACTTAGGAATAGTTTAATTTACTATTCCAACACCAGCCTACGTACAGTAGGGAAGGTGTTGGAATAGTAAATCTACTATTCCTTATCTTAGAGCGCCCTCCAGCGCAAGTCGTGGTTACGACTTGCGTTGTAAAAGACGCGTCGTAACAGTACTGCGGGGTAACATCCGCGTTGTAAAGGATGTTCCCCGGTTGGTTTTGGTGGTGTGGGGGTCCTTGGTGAGGGAGAGGATCAGCTGGGTATCATCGGTGTAGGAGATGATGTTGAGGTCGTGCCGACGGGCGACGTTGGCGAGCGGTGCCATGTAGATGTTAAACAGAGTTAGGCTGAGGAATGAGCCTTGGGTATGCCACAGATGATCTCGTGGCTTCGGAGTGGAAGGGGGAAAGGCGGATGCTCTGTGTTCTGCCAGAGAGGAAGGAGGTGGTCCAGTCCAGGGCCTTCTCTTGGATCCCGGCGTTGTGGAGACGTGTTCGTAGTGTGTGGTGGCAGACTGTGTCGAAGGCGGCTGACAGGTCCAGGAGGATGAGGGCCGCCATTTGTCCATTGTCCAGCAGGGACTTGAAGTAATTGGTGGCAGCACTGAGACCAGTCTCGGTACTGTGTTTGCTGCAGAACCCGGACTGGGAAGGATCCAGGATGTTGTTCTCCTCGAGGTAGCGGGTCATTTGTTCGTTGATTGTCTTCTCAATGACCTTTGCCGGGAACGAGAGAAGGGAGATGGGCCGTAAGTTCTTGAGGTCCTTGGGGTCCGCCTTGGGTTTCTTGAGTAAGGCGTTGATCTTGGCATGCTTCCAGCTCTCTGGGAAGGTTGCCGTCTCGAAGGAGGTGTTGATGACTTTCCGGAGATGGGGTGCGATGGCTGTGCTGGCTTTGTTGAAGATTGTTGCTGATGGAACTTGTTGTAGATAGATTGTTTATGGATCACAGGATACCTCTGGATAAGTTACAGGATAGGTTTATTAAGACACAGCAGAGCAGTACACCTCGCCAACTGACCAGAGCATCAACTGACAAGTGTGGACCTTCAAGTACAAAGTAGAATGCACATAGGTATACTGAGAGGCTTAAGAGGTATAAACATAGAGAAAGGTCTAATGACCAAAGGTTGTGAGGAGTATAAGTTTACTACAGAACAGGAGCCTGAGGCCCTGAACAGAGGAGCAGGGGGTCTTCCCCTAGAGAGCAGAAGGGCAAATATTACCATGAAGGCACTTACTCAGGGCTTTAAGTAGGCCAGGTACTGCTGCTGCTCAGAACCGACGGTTCTAAAAAGCAGGTGACTAGACGAGTCCCTATCGGGCTCTCTATTTCTGCCCTCACCCTCAGGATGAAAAAAAATCTTACTTCTGCAGCAGTACCATCTTTCACTTCCTTTGAGGTAACTTCAAAGAGAATCGTTATAGTACTTTCAGTCTCATCATTTCAGAACTGAAGCATTTTCAACATTCTATACAACGAATCTATAGTTGCTGCTTATTTATCATAAGCAACAAGCAACCATTGACAAAGCCAATAGTCCTGGCTTGTTGTAGGTGTAATGTTACTTGTATTGTATATCGAGATGCATTGACAGAAGCAGCACAATACCAGTTGGGCAACACATTATACCAAGCACAGATTTTTGTTCTAAAGCCACGCCCTTAATTATATCAGCCACGCCCCTTTGAGAGACCGCCCCTCCTTTTTTCATCCTACTTAAAGCCCTGCTCTTACTTGAATACTGGTCTTGTGTGCCCTGACGCTAAAGAGCGGAGCTTGATACATGGGCCCGGTCACTGGGCAGCAAAGCCTGGGCTCGACCCGAGTCGGTGGGCAGCAGTGTGGCCCCGGGGGACTTTCTCCCTCAGGTGGGGCTCACTCTAGGGCAATGAAGGGAGTTTGAGATAGTATCAGGAACCAGCACGAAGTCTGAAGCTGCAGGAAGGGGGCTCTCCCAGGGGCAGATTTACAAGCCCCTTGAGTGACTTTTGCGCCGCTGTTGCATCACCATTGTAACGCAGCTGTGGCATAAATGTTGCGGCCCATTTACAACGTGACGCATCTAGGGAGCAGCATCATGTTGTAAAGCCCTGCGTTACATTATACCTGCGTCAGGTACAATGTATGCAGGGTGGGCATTCCCTTGCAAAAAGCCATGTGGAACTGACGCAGTGAAACCTACAATATTTCACTGCATTAATCGACACCGTCACTTCGCCAAAATCCTTACACCTGCTCAGACCAGGCGTAAGGAATGACGCAGGGTTTTTTAAATGGGTCTCACCCATCTCTTGTGGCACATTGCTGGTGTTGCGTCACTTTCATGAGCAACTCCAGCAATGTGTCACTTTTGCGCCAACAGATGTGTCAGAATTTCTGAAGCACCTGTTAATCCTTGGCATTGAGCACTGTATTGTAAATACAGTGCATCCATAGTGGCGCAAGGATATTGGGCGCTGATGCAATGAAACTGACTCATCTATGCAGATGCGTCTGTTCCTTGTAAATCTACCCACCCGTTAACAAGGCTGCAGCTTCTGAAGTTCAGCCAAGACAGAAACTATGCCCTTATACCAGCCCGGGGTCAGATGAAGGAGTAGCGAAACAAAACACAGGCCGTGCAGAACATCAAGGGGCTTATTTACAAGCCTCTTTCGCCGCCCTTATGTCACTTTTCCCATGTTAAAAATGACGCAAAAGTGGCGCAAGGGGCTTGTAAATCTGACCCCAAGCCTGCAAATCAGTATAGAGTGTGTTGCACTGAACTAGCTTTGCGCGCTGCTTCTGCCTGCCAGACTCCATCCCAGCCCCTCCAGCCTGACAGAGGAAAAATGGCAAGTGTCGCCTAGCATGTCACATGCACGGGAAACATCACTTACAACGAAACTTTTACAACGCACTACCATTACAACGCGGTCATTACAACGCAAACCATTACAACGCATTGCACTGGGGGGCGCTCTAGGATAGGAAATAGGTTAATTTACTATCAAATAACCTTCCCTAGTGTCCACGGGGACTGGAGTTGGAATAGTAAATTAAACTATTCACTATCCAACACCCAAAAGCGCTATGTGTTGTAATGGTATGCGATGTAAAAACCGCGTTGTAACAGCATGCGTGGTAAAAGCATGCGTTGTAACGTCATACATCCCACATGCACACTTTACTCATCCCAAAAAGGCATGATTTTCAATAGCATGGCCCGTTGCAGTCAGCAGTGCCGAACTTTTGCTCTGCTGCTCCTTTCACCTTCCATGACTGGTTGGTAGGGCACCGCCCCTTATGCCCAACTTGTAAAGCAATGGGGCTTTCTGCTTCTTAGTTGGGCAATGGGCCCCTCAAAACCGCTAGGTCCTGGTCGGTCCCCCGGACACCTGCCTCACTACTGCTATCAGCTTGTTGAAAACAGAAGACCGAGGGCGGCGAAACCGAGGATTAGAAATGAAGGCAAGAAGTACTGGGAAGAAATCAAAGAATTTATAGGTAACGCCCTGAACGTTCCGCCACAGCTGGACTTTCAAACATTAGCGACAGCCTGCCTGTCGCCAACAATAGAAGCAAAGAGGGACAGAGAACTAATTGATCTCCTGCTCACTGCAGCAATCAAGGCAATCCTGAACAACTGGAAGAACACAGGGAAAGCATCCTCCAAGATGTGGTTCAATTGGATCACCCTCCTACGGGGAGGTGACACCATCACCTCAGGCCATATAACAAAGACTCACACAAACGGAGAAATGTGGCAATCCCTAGACAACTACTTGTCCTCGCACAAACCCCCCTAGACAATAAACCACCATCACGCGGATGAGGAACCCCCCCCTAGAGGTACTATAATGAGCACCTTTTTTCCCCCACCTAGCACTTCTTCTTTCTCTTTTTCTTCTACCCTCGTCTCAACTCCCCCAGGGACAATAAACCCACGCCATGGACCATGTATATATGCCTAAGTGAGGGCACACGTTTTTGCGCACAACAGCCGTATTTAATTTAACTGCACATAATGTATGCTTAATTGCCTTTGCCACCCTCGGGGGACCGAGACTCTGTATCTGTATACTGTACTTTGTAAATACCACAATAAAAGTATTGGAATTAAAAAAGAAATGAATGCAAGACGCAGCTGTAATGCCACATGTTCCCGGTAGATGGCAGAAGAAGACCGCGTTAAACCTTGCGGTTCCCCTCCCTGGCGCCACATTTACAGTATCAGGCTGCAGGGCCCTCGGGTACATCCCAGTGTTCCATCCAGCGAGTCTGATATTTACTCATCACGCCGTGTAGCAGATTCAGCAGGAACAGAAAGGGCAGCTGGGCTTTACCAGCTGCTTGAAAGGGACCCATTGAGACGTGCAGTCATGACTTCATTTCTGCAGGAGCACCGAAACGAAATCACTGGTCTCATGGAGAGGGTGGGGGCGCCGCGGAGCCGACGCACAGGGCAGTGTCTGGGTACCGTGCGGCGTGTCCAATCCGCCATCCCGCAGGAAGCTCTGGAGCCCGGCCAGCCCGCGCAGACATGCACAGACGGGGCCATAACTCCCCGACCCCCCCTTGGAGTTAATTAAGGATAGCTCCTGCGGCCGCAGGAAGGGCAGAGGAGGGTGACGTGCATGCTTGTGCACTAGTGCAAGTGATACTTGCACAAGTGCCACCATTGCCTACGTAACGTTTGTTCTTGTGCTGGAGTTGTAGTGTCCTGCTAGGACACAGTCTAGTTGTTTTCTATGTAACCCTACACTAAACACCCACCCACCACAGACGTCACTGGGTCAGGTGACGCTGTCAATAAAAGAGCCAGAGCGCACGTGCTCGTGGCCAGATCTGCTATCCCCTAACTGGTGTCCGTGTGTCTCATTCCACACACCATGTGGGCCTAGGGCCCAACACTACATTGGCGACGAGGACGGTAGTGAAGGCACGCGTGCCACTGCCTCGCATCCTGGATAAAGGGGGAGAGAGCTGCCCGCCTGCAGGGCACCCCCTGTAGCAGGGCGCAGCAGCGCCGAGAAGCCGGTGGGCACGTCGGAGCCCCGCAGCCTGCAACGACCGGGAGGCCCACCGCACCAGCCTTCAAGGACGAGCCGACCGGAGCCCACCCGCGTCGGCCGCCACCATCCAGCGCCACCAGGAAAGGAGCGGACCGCCCAGTGCCCACCTGAGACGGCCGCGAAGCAGAGACCCCCACCGGAGAGGTGCACCGGCCGGACGGAGCCCACCCGCCACGACCGCAGCCCAGGACCTGGCCCGTCGGCCGAAGGTGAGCCAGGAGCGGGAGGTGACTCCCCCGGAAGACTGTGCACCGAAGCGGAGCCCACCCGCATGGCCTGCGTAGAACGCGGCCGAAGATAACCTCACAATAAGGCGAGGCCAGCGGAGCCCGCCCGCGGCCTGCCCGGAGCGCCCCCTCCCCTGCCGCGTGTGCGAAGTGCTGCGGAGGGGTGAAAGACTGTGCCGAAGAGCGCCTAGACGGGCACAATGCTGCCGTAAATAAACTGACACTAATGCAGAGCCAGCGGAGCCTACCCGCGGCCTGCCTGTGATGCCTCCTGTCCCCCGCCGCGAGGGTGAAAGAACATAAGTTATGCAGGACTCGCGGAGCCTACCCGCGGCCTGCCCGGAGCGCTCCCCGTCCCCGCCGCGTATGTGAATGGTGGCGGCGGGAAAACAATTGAAAGCGGTGCCCACCCGCATGGCCTGCGTGCAACGCGGCCGACAACAAAGTACGGCGAGGGTGAATGAACTTTTGAGGCAAGACTCGCGGAGCCCACCCGCGGCCTGCCGTCAGCGCCTCCTGTCACCCACACACGCAGCACTACAAGGCCGACGCTCCTCCCCCACCGGGCCGCGTATGAAATGCGAGGCTGCTGGGGGGAGGAAGGAGAAACTCACCGCACAGGAGACAGTGTGGCCTGCGGCACCAGAACCACCCCTGCGCAGTCTGTGATGATTGAGGCCAGCTGGCACCAAAGAAACGGGTTTGTTTTCCCCTCCCCTCCTTTCACAAAACCCATGCAATAAGCGGGGCCTACCCGCATCAAGAGGACACTCTGCCTGCCGGTAGGTGTAAGTGACTTACCGGTCTTTCCAAATAAGAGCATTCCCTGGAACCGGGGTGGCAGCGAAGCCACGAGAAGCCCAGAAGCTGCCGAGGCCGGGAGGAAGGCGTACAACACTGCCACCCAGTGGTGAAGTTGCGGTAACACACCCGCTAAACAAAGAGGACAGCAGGACAGAGACTGATGAGCACGGAGGGTGCTCGGGGACATTACAGGCAGTAGTGGACGTGCACCAAAGTCAGAGCACAAAGAGCTGTTCAATCAGCACCTAAGACACTGTGTGCTACTGTGTCCCCAGCAAAGGTCATCAGAGAAGAGCCACCCTGCCTGCAGGGGGCTACGTCCCAGGACTTCAGAGCGCAGAGAGTGGCACCGTGCCAGCACTCCGGGACACACACCGCAACGCCATACCAGCGCAGGGACGCGCCGGAAACTCCAAAGACAGTCCCAGGCTACTGTGACCCACGGATAAAAAATTTTTTTAAAAAAACCACCATGCGCCTTTGCACTCACCAGGGAGGAGAGGTGAGGCCTTGATTCCTGCAGTCAGCAGTCAACAGCAGCCCCAGCCCCTGGCGTCCAGTCCCTGGGGCTGGTTCGCAGCTCCAGCTCCAGCTCCCTGTGCACTGAGAGTAAGGGACAGTAGAGTGCACAATCAGGGAGGAGGGTATCAGGCACAACAAGCTACTGCTGGAAGGAAGCAATCCAGCATCACTGCCACCCAGTGGCCAAAAGCACAACCACACCTCCACACACCAAAGAAACAAGCATGGCACAAACCCACGAGGGGTCAATACCAGCAAGGGGCAACGGACGGAGTAACGCCCCAAGGAACCAAGCAGCAAGTGAGCGGCATGCTGCACCAGGACCCCCCTGCGCAGCTCATGATGACTGAGGCCAGCTTCCCTGAATGCGCACAGCAGGCATACAAAACTGGGTGCAGGTTCTGAATGTGACCGGCGTCTATCTCTGTCCCCTCCGCGACACAGACACAAAAGGGCTCCACCTTCAATCGGCACAGCTCCCAAGCCGTGCCTACTGCCCCCAAGTTAAGAGAAGAGAAATGGACACTCACAAGAGGAGAGGCTCTACACCTCGGCAGCTCCAAGTGTACCTCAGGACAACAGACTCCCTGTAGAAGGCACCCAGCGGCGAACCGCCCATACAGCCAAGCAAGTTAGCACCAGCACAAGGAAATCTGTCCAAGCACAAGGACACAGCCACGCCCGAATGACGCCACGTCAATATGCAACCCCCTGAACACATCAGGAGACCACACAAGAACAAACAAGCCCAAGTAAGCACAAGAGACAGCCTACAGAGGTAAAGCAAGCAGCTGCACCAAGAGGCCTCTGACTGTGCAACGCCCCAAGGAAAGCATCCAATCTCACGCAGCAAGTAAGTGCGCAACCACGCAGAAGACACCCACACACACCAGCAAAGGGTCTGCAGATGCCACCTCCAGCGCGACGTGGGAAAGAGGCACGAACGCCTCACCAAGCATCCAAGCACTGACAGAACGTCGGGAGGAAAACGCCTGCCAAGCACTGGAAGAACGTCCAGGGAAAACGACTGCCAAGATCGAACGACGGAGAGAGCAGCGACGCCTTGTGGCCACAGGTGTTCACCGCAGCATCAACCTCCCGCCAACGGTCCAAAGCAGCAAGTCCCTGACAACAGCCAAAGCAGCAAGTACCCAACGACTCGCAACAAGCGTCCAAGAATTCTACACCCGCACGACAGGACTGCGCAGCACTGCGCCGGAACGTGCCAGGAATCAAGAACGCCAAAGTGACGCTACACAGCGACACACCAACGCCACAGGACCGCACACAAAGGTCCCCAACAGAGACAGCAATGTCTTGCAGCAAGCGGAGCGCCATCGTCAGCACGCATGGCAGCATGCACCAGAGTTGCACCAGGAGCGGTGACGCAACCCTCCCCCGCGCAGACAAAGCGCGCCAACGCCAAAGCACCGTGACGGTGAATAGCGACCACAAAGAAAATAGCACAGCATGACAACTCATGCCCAAGATGAAAACTGACCAAGAAGAAAAGGAAGATGCGACGACAGGTCTAGTCACCAAGCCAAGTGAAGACAGTGTCCTACCACATGGACAAGGCCACGGGGACGACATGTAGAGGGCCCGCTACATGGAGAATCCTGGTTAGCATGAGAAAGCAAGAAAGAAGACCGGACCGCGTCGAGGAAGAGAACGAAGAGGAAGAACGGAGTAACACAACATCACTCCACAGAGGAAGAGAACCACAGCACACAGGAACATCGGTGCTGTCCAAGGAGCATCGCAACATCCGTGTGGATCCCAGTAATCCCTACAACCTGCATTCGAGGAGACCAACCACTGAAGAACTGCATGGGTGTCCCGTGAACCTGAAGCTTGCCGAAGCAGAGCATACCCGAGCACTAGACAATCCACCCTTGTGGACTACACAAGACTCGACTGTGGCCATGTCCGAAGTTCGGCAGCGACCCGTACAGCCTACGCGATCAAGTGGCGGTCCAGGGGACAAGGGCCTCGGCCGCATATCCTGTGAGAGAGGAATCCGGATGGGAGAGGTGCAGCACTCCACGACAGGCAACAGGAAGCATGAAGGCCCCAGGTAATCACCTGGCACCGAGAAACGGTCGGTTGAAGACACTGAAAACCATGTCCTAACGGCAAGACCATCCTGGCGGATGACATCAACACCCCCGAGGACATCATGAGAGACTTGGCGGTGAGTCAGTTGGCAGTTCGGCAGCGACGCCTTTGCGCGGCTCATGCGAAGCCCGCACGGCCCACCCGGTCCCGTCGTGTCCCGCAAGAGGGTCCTCCCAGCGTCTCTGGTGAGAGAAGAGTCCAAGCAGGAGAGGCCAGTCTTCGAGGCTCCAGTGAGAGAGGAGTCCGGCAAGAAAGGCAAGTCGGAAGTTACTTGGCCGGACGGAGATGTGAAGGCATCAAGATCAGCAAATCCAAAGAAAGACCTCTCGTGCCATAATCGTCTCCTACGACCAACAAGCGTGGTCATCCACTGGACTAGGAACATCTGCGAGACCCCTCAAGGGTCACACCCTTTCTGCTCCCAAAGTGAGAACATTGTATATATGTGTCAACACAGCAAGACACGGATGATCTGAAGTACACCGCCGAGGTGAAGCTCATCTGACTGACTTTGTAGTCCTGGAACTTTCAACATTCTCCCAGCTGATCGCCTGAAGAAGATCTGTTGGGGCTATCAACTGTTATTGTTCTGTTTTCTTACAGGTTGGACATTCGCTTTTCTTTTCCTTAAAGTTTGGGAGGAATGTAGTGTCCTGCTAGGACACAGTCTAGTTGTTTTCTATGTAACCCTACACTAAACACCCACCCACCACAGACGTCACTGGGTCAGGTGACGCTGTCAATAAAAGAGCCAGAGCGCACGTGCTCGTGGCCAGATCTGCTATCCCCTAACTGGTGTCCGTGTGTCTCATTCCACACACCATGTGGGCCTAGGGCCCAACACTACAGGAGTGTCCGCCATTTATTGCAGTATTATTCCTCTACTTTGTACGCTTTTGTAACCTGCACACATGTCACCTTTTCCTCCTGGAATGTACCTTTGCTACCTCTTGTATTTTGTTTCCTCACGATTGTCACTATTGCCTCTTGTAACTTAACGTTTGCTTTTGTAATTTGTTCACTTGTAATTTTCTCCTCATGTATCAGTTCTGTTCCTATTGTGAAGCGCTCTGACACCTTCGGGTAAAGACCGCGCTATATAAAAACGCATAAATAAACGCATAAATAAATAAATAAATAAACAAATAAATGCTCACCTGACACGGAAGCACAACTGAAGCGTATAACAGGGTAGTGGTTAGTGCCAAGGTAAACGCTGGGCATCACAATAAAACAGAAGAAAGACACCAGGCCAGGGTTTCCATCTTCCCCAGAGAAACCTACCAGCCATTTGTTGGCAGTTCAAGATTCTGCAAAGGCCCCGACATGATACTTTGATACAACTTTATATAAAATTGTCTGTGTTCATTTTTCACCATAGCCTTCCTGTCTTTGTTTATTTTAATTGCCAGTCAGAGACCATTAGGGCAGCTCTAGAACATTTTGAAGTGCATTCTCCTTATATTTATTGTTTAAAGGATGGACTATAATGGAAAAAATAGGTGATTTTTCTTATTTTTGTACTGACTGGGAAATTAAAATACCAGTCATGCCAGTAACAAACTAGCCAACTGGTAGCCCAAATGATGGTACCTTTTCACTCCCTCAGCCCTGGAATCACCGGCGACCAAAACATAAAACTACGAGTAGCGCCTTCCATTTCCCTCCCCGGTGTATTCTCTTTTAAGACATGGAAGCCTGCACAATCCCTCTGTAAAAACTCAATAATTCCCTTATTGACGTCTCTGGTCGCCAGTGAAAAGAAACATCAGAGCTACTCAACTGTAATAACCCACTACAGTTGAGTTCTGACTCAAGGCAGGTCACAGGGCATAATTAAAGCTGCACTTTAAAAAAAATAGAAACATGGCTTTTCCTTCTTCTACTGTTTTCTAGAGGAACAGTGATGAGCAGAATGGCAATATGTTTATTTTTCCCTTAATTTTGGCAAATATAGGAAAGATAGAATTTCTGCAATATTCTGTGTTTTTATTTTTAAATCTGATGTGTATTAAACAGATTCTAATGTATTTGTGCAACAAATATTGAACTGCTTTTAGGTTGTTTTAATTTTGCACTGGAGTTTCTAATTTTATTCTTCATGTTTACAAACATCCAATCTCTCACATATGAATAAGCACTGCACCACAAATGTAATTGGTTTGTGGGATGGGTGATGTTGTGACCATGTATTATAAGGAATAAAGTACCTCCTGCTGTACACTATGATAATATCGGTAGTTACCTCGGAGTTCTTTAACTGTTAAATGGAACTCAACCTTTAGCCTCAATCCTCAACATGGTCTTGGAACCGTTCGGTGTCTTGCAGTAGCCTTATAAAGTAGGCAGGGTGTACTCTATCCCACATGTAATTTTAGTTTTCATAATGTCACCATTGCGTAATGAAAAGGTTGTTCCAAACCAACTGTACCATTAAAAGGAACAATCTGGTCACATTTCGACTGCATGCTTCTTTGTAAGTGTGGCTTCACTTTGCGTCTCTCAGTGCTTATTTTGTGCTGGTGGTTGCATGTGGTGGAACATGCATTCATTTTTGGGGGCTCAGATTTATGTTTCATCATTTAGCATAATCTAACCAGCCCAAAACCTTCTCCTAGAGGTATGATTTTTGAAATGCTCAAGAGAACATGGTGCTAGATAGACTGCATCTTACCAACTCTTTATCACCCCCACGTAAATACGTTTATATCTCCTTACATGCCAAGTTTTTCTATGCATCCAGTATGATCAACTTCCAACATAACTGTGGCTAGGACAGTGCTGGAGAGCTCAGTGAGAGACACCTGCGTCCACCATGTAAGTGTTTGCTGGATGTTTGGAGAATGTGTGGCTAGATTGCTGAAGTGTGCAGGCATGTGGTGGGTAGACGACTCCCAGAGGCTCAAATGAGCTCACTCCACCTTTGCCAAAGAAGTGTGAAAGAAGGGACATGCATATGCATTCCTCAGACCAAGGAGTTGTTGGATCCTTGGTGAGCTTCAAGGCGGTTGCTACTGGGACGCTTCACTAGGCCAGTCAGATGGAGATCAGCAGGGAATCCAAATGCAGCAGCATGTCTTGTCCTGAGTTTAAAACACTTGAATGGGTACATTCACTTTGAAAAAAATGCATTGGTTGCCAGTCAGGAAGACACAGATTCTTAAAACTTTGCTTGACCTTTAAATGCAGTCCCTCTACTTAAATGAAACCAATCATCTTTTGTCCACCAGCACGCTCTCTGGGCCTCGTGAATGATCCATGCTGTGGATACACTCTGAGGTCATCCGACCAAGGTCTGATGAAGATTCATTCTGAGGTCACGTGACCAAGGCCAACTGAGAATGCTCTCTAAAGTTATCTGACCAGTGTCTACTGAAGATGCACTCTGATGTCAAGCAACCAAGGCTTGCTGAGGAGGCACTCCAAGGTCATGTGACCAAGATCTGCTGAAGATGCACTCTGATGTCACATGACCAAAGCCTGCCTAGGTTGCACTCTGATGTCACATGACCAAGGAAAACCAAAGGAAATGATGGACGGAGCGTTGACAATACAAGCACTCACCCCCAGTCAACTGATCTGGGTTTAGTCCATCACCGTTCTTTAGCCCACTCTGCCACCCCAGTTCAGACATGGCCATATGTAAATCAGTCTGACCCTGTGCCTCATGGGAACAGTCCAGCCCGAACTGCCAAGCCATGCCTTCCCTGGACCAGAAACAAGCTTCCGAGGACCGGTTTCTGGCATTCCAGCCGTCTTCAGCCCGGCTTGCTTGAATCCAGTGGCAAAGTGAGCAAGGGACTCACGTCTGAGCATACCCTGCCACACTTATAGTGAACAAAGAAAAACCAAGGCCTGTGAGGATGTACTCTGAGGTCAAATTGTGAAGATCTGCTAAGCAAGCTGTCCAAGGTCATGTGTCCATGGTCTCCTAAAGTGGCTGTTTGGCGCTCATGTGACCGAAGACTTCTGATGAGGCTCTCAGAGGTTAAATGAACAAGGTCTGTTGAGTATGCTCTTAGATGTCATGTGGTCAGTGCCTCCCGAGGATGGTCTCTGAGGTCACAGGTACAGTATCTCCTGAGACCTCTTCACATCCCCCAGTCACATTTGAAATTGAAAGGCGGGTTCTTGGCCAAGTGCCTTCATTCTGCTTTAAAATTCCAGTGGCTCTACCTGTGCTATTTATCAAATATCTCCTACTATAACATTTGATTACCCATTGCTATATTGTATGGGATATATCATGCCATACCATGCCATTCTATGTCATGCTACTTTAGGTTAAGCAGTTTGATGCTGTACTGTGCTATTATCTTATGCTGTTTTGTACTATGTCACGGTATGTTATGTTATGCTATTCTGTGTTCCATGGTGTGCCCTTTCATGCTATGCAATGAGAGGCTCTGCTGTGCAATATATTGTAACAAAATTAAGAAAGAATTTGTTGAACGATTTCAAAATACCTGTTGTGAATCCTAAAGTGAGTCTTTGCAGCTGGTCACAGCATCAGAAGTAGCATTTTAATTCTGAGAGACCTCTGCTACTTCTACTTACCTATAGTACAGGTTCAGCAATTATTCATTAAGCCCAAATGTACAATGCATTTTACTGGTCAGAAAGAGTCCTGCGACCGGTAAAATGCATTTTGCCATGGACAAAAGGCAAAATGTTACTCAGAAAATTGTAACAGAACCGTATTTCGCGATTCAGTATTAGGAAGGGACATGTTTAGTTCATCCCTTCCTCATACTGAATAGCACTGGTATGTTTGAATGTTTTACGACCAGGAATGGAGCAGCAAAACATTTTTAGTTACCACCAATTTCAAATTCCCCTTTGTGAATGTGGCCGCCAACATATTTTAATAGCAAGCAGTTGTCCCACGGACCACTACTCACTCTTAAGAAATGAAACAGTAGCCTTTTACTTTTATTTTTGAAATTCATCCTGTTTTCCTTCAAAGAAAACGGGCTGCATTACAACAACAAAAAAACATTGCTTTATTTAAAAAGCAAACACAGACATTGAGTTCTGCTGACCCCAGCAGGCCACCATCCCTGCGATTGTAGCTATTCACAATGGGTCGCAAATTGCAACTTGCTTCATGAATATTGATGAGGTAAGTTAATTACGACCCCATTAGGAATCGCTAAATGTGTCTGAGACAGATTGGTACATCGTATTTTGCATTTTGCGACCTCTTAATTGCTAGTCACAAAAAGTAGCAATTAAGAACTCACAAATGAAGTGATCGTACATGTGACCCATAATTGTTTCTTAGCACTGGATGACATGCTGGACTTACAACAAACAAACAACTTTTAACTTAAACTCTGGTCTTTTAACCCTCTCATTAAGTCAGCTGAAGAATCTGGGTGTTGCTGGTACAAGTCTCAGGTTCCATTTTTCAATGTATTCATTTATTCAATGTGCCTTTTTGTACTGAAAACAAAACCTGATTGAAAATATTGTAACTGAGATGTGTCAGAATTAATGTCATTATTTGTGCCAGATATTGAACGAAAAGCCAGGGCCTCTGCCAAGACAGAAGATGCTCTGACAGTGTTTCCTCATAACAGATTCCAGTGGCTTTATTGCCTTTGGAACATCACAATGTGTCGCACAAACAAACATTATTCGAACTGCCATCTAAATGACTGAGCAGTACTTACTTTGTAAAAATATTAGTGCAGGGGCTCAGAGATTTTTTAAGAGCTCACTGTGGATGCTACAGAAAGCCGGGATAGCCCAACACCAAGGCGAACCCATTTTGATTCCATCTCATGTCCTTTTTTCCATCACCATAAACCTCCAGTCTCTTTATTGAACTCTAGCAGGTTCTTTTTCATCCCTGATTTCTCACTTTGTGACTGTTTTATATATTCCTCTTTCTCCTGCCGTCTTCCTCTCTCTTCAATCAATCAATTAGGGGTTGGTAAAGCGCAACTACTCATCCGTGAGGGTTTCAAGGCGCTGGTCCTCTTAAGCTCTGTCACAGTCTATTGATGAAAAATAAGCCCAGTCCCCAAGAATGAGTGCCTGTGCCCACCACCTGTAAACACCAGCTCAAATTAAGAACTGTAGAGAGGTAAAACACTTGTAGAGCTTACTACTGGACTAATTCTAATTTCAGCAGTCTTTGGTGCAGAGTAACTAGGCTAGAAATGATGCTAATAATGCTAATAATCAAGCTGGAAGACACAACCATAGCTCCTGCTATTACAGGTAAATCTCCAAAGAATGGGGCAATATCTGTGCAGACCTGAGTTTTTTCTGGACAACATATTCCACAGAAATTCCCAATTCCATGGCAATTACCTCTCCCATTTACCACCTGCTCTGAGCACCACACTTCCTGTATCTTTAACTCACTCTTGCACCAGGAAACAGAGGAGAATGGAGGACTGCAAAGAGAAGCAATGCATGCCCCCCATGTGCCACATAATGATGTCAAGTGGGAACTGGGGTTGAGGCCAGGCTGCTCTTGATCTCAAGCCTAAAGATGTTTTTACTGCTGTATTTTTCTGCCAGCAAAATCAGGTCAGGTATTGCAAGACCCATGAAATAAGGCTAGGGAGTACCCCACCCAGATTACATGTTTTGGCACGTTGATATGTTTCAATATTCAATATTTTAAAGTCCTCCATTTCCATTCACCTTTTCCCTTTTCTCAGTCTATTTCCACTTTTGTCTTGTATCAACTAATCATAAACTCTAACAATTTTAGCAAATGCAACAGAACAATTGCACAAAACAATATGATTATTGCAGGAACTAGAGGCTGATAAATACCACCACCTTTATTACCTAACCACTCGCTAACTTTTCCAAAACTCTTCCCTAAGTCTCTAAACCAGGAGCCTACAGCTTTCCATAAGCCAGGTTCCTCTAAAGACCTAAAGACCTAATATCATGAGTTAAACTGGTCAGATTAGTAAAAAAAGAATCAAAAGTTCCACTATTATGTGGAATATATATACACCTCTTAGCATTAATCACCTTCCAAACTCTACTCTCTTTTGCCAAGAGAATATCTAAAGCAAAACAATTTTGCATAACCATAGTCCTAATTGGTACCATCTCTACATTTAATAGCTTAAAGACCCAGTCTCTGAAACTTGCCTTTTTCATTTCTCTATTATTTTCCCTAATAGGATTATTTTCCAATGACATATTAACGTCAGTCAAATAGGACTCCTAAATGCCTTCTGTGAATACCTAAGGTTGTACAGTTAGGATTTTTCTCAGTTTAGGAGTAGTAAAGTTAGGAGTCCTAACTTTACTACTCCTAAACTGAGAAAAATCCTAATTTTTATGACTTTTCGTATTCACAGAAGGCATTTAGGAGTCCTAAAGTTAGGAGTCCTAACTTTACTACTACTAAACTGAGAAAAATCATAATTTTAAGACTTTCTGTATTTACAGAAGGCATTTAGGAGTCCTAAAGTTAGGAGTCCTAACTTCTAAGAATATCGAAATGAGTAAGTGCCTTCTGTGAATACTAAAATGAGTAGGTGCCTTCTGTGAATTCTAAAATGGTAGTAAGTTTAGGATTTTGTCTTAAGTTAGTTCTGTGAATCGGGCCCCAAGTCATGATCAGGAAGAACAGAATTTCATATTGTGGTTTTACTCCCTATGACAATTAGGGTCACCGTCTACATTATTTCTAATAGAAACTGAAAGCATCACTGTATTTCTTTTACGTATTTTTTCTCTTTTGATTTTAAGATGTTGTTTTGTTGACCTCTATAATACAACATTACTACTACTCTTGCTCCATGTGAGCCCTTTAGGTTTTGCCTGCAGAGCGCTTGCGCTGTTCTTGTGAAATCTCTTGTATGTAATATATCTTAAAAGAGGCCTCTTATCAGTTCCCATTTGCAAACTACTGTGTTCATTCACTTTTGAGTGGAACATTTGTTTTGTTAACCTAGCTGCATGCATTTATGATGCTTCTACTAAAGCTATTCATACTGTTTAATCCCCATTCACTGTCAATATAAGATCTCTTCCCAGGGAAAAGGCAAATGGCTTCTAACAATATGCTAGAATGCTTGCTTTTTATTACTTAGTTGTGTAAAGCAGATGCCTTAGAACATTTGTAGCATTTCCTATTCAAGCCTCAGTAGCTTTCTTTGCACTTTGTAGGCATTATCAGATTCATTTTTTAATCTACTCCATTAGGTCATTATGCTCAAACGCTAAATAAAATAAATATTGCATGTTAAAAACAAAGTTAATATACAAGAGCTATTCTGTATATTACTACTAAAAGGCAGCCAAAAGTGCAGTTACCTTGCAGACAACAGGGTCATGATTTGAATGATGCAGTAAGTGCAGTAACACCGGGCACAAAAGTTGTCAGAACTCCTCTAAACACATAATATTGCTTTATTTGACTACTAAACAGGCAGTCACACTGGGGTAAAAAGCTCCAGGGACCCCTCTAAACCCAGTGTATTGCTAAATGTTACTACTAAACAAGATAGTCACAAGCGTATTTATTTAGCAGGCAATAGGGTTATGATTTGAACGGTGCAGTAGGTGCAGTAGCACCAGGAACAAAAGCTCCAGGTACCCGACTAAACGAGTACAAAGTAGCAACTTTTTTTTTTGCAACTAAATAGGCAGCCACCAGTGCAGTTATCAAGCAGGCACTAGGGCAATGATTTCAATGGTGCTGCAGGTGCAGTGGCACTGGGGCCAAAAGTTGTCAGGACTCCTCTAAACACCAAATATTGTTATATTTAACTACTAAATAGGCAGTTGCAAGTGCAGTTACCTTGCAGGCACTAGGGTCATGATGTCAATGGTGCAGCAGGTGCAGTGACACCGGGGCCCAAAGATCTAGGAACCACTCTTTACACCAAATATTGCAATATTTTACTACTAGACAGGCAGTCACAAGTGCAGTTACCCTACAAGCAATAGGGTTGTGATTTGAATGGTGCAGCAGGTGCAGTGTCACTAGGGCAAAAGTTGACAAAACTCCTCAAAACACATAATATTGCTATAATATCAATTAATTCTATTCTTCCCCTCTTTGGTTTCATTTTTCGAAATGTTGCTTTCATACCTGCACTATACCACTAGTAACCAATCAATCAATCAGAGTACTTGTAGAGCGTGCTAGGTGCGTGAGGGTCTCAAGGCGCTGAGGGGAGGGGGGTGCTGCTACTGCTCGAAGAGCCAGGTCTTGAAGAGTCTTCTGAAGGCGAGTAGGCCTTGGGCCTGCCGTATGTGGGTAGAGAGGGTGTTCCAGGTCTTGGCGGCGAGGTAGGAGAAAGATCTGCCACCGGAGCTCGTTCGTTGGATGCGGGGGACAGCGGCGAGGGTGAGGCTGGCGGAGCGGAGCGCAGCTGGCGGATGGAGGTGTAGAAGCTGAGTCTGCTGTTCAGGTAGGCTGGTCCGGCGTTGTGGAGTGCTTTGTGTGCGTGGGTGAGGAGCCTGAAGGTGATCCTCTTGTCAACGGGGAGCCAGTGTAGGTCTCTCAGGTGGGGGGTGATGTGGCTGTGGCGGGGGACGTTGACGATCAGTCGGGCGGAGGCGTTTTGGATGCATTGCAGTCGTCATAGGTGTTTTGCTGGGATTCCTGCGTAGAGTGTATTGCCGTAGTCCAGTCTGCTGCTGACGAGGGCCTGTGTCACCGTTCTTCTTGTTTCGGCCGGGATCCACTTGTAGATCCTGCGGAGCATGCAGAGTGTGTTGTAGCAAAGTGTGCGTGCATGGTCGGTGGGTGTTGGTGCTGTTCCCAGTGTGGTCGGCCACCAGTAGTCGTGTAACAGCACAATATATTGCTTTTTTGTACATAAACAAGTCATAACACTTTAACAACTTTCTTTTTATTGTACAACTACTCAGCAAGCTACAACGTACAACAAAAAACAACGTATTATTAATCACATATGTGAAACCTAATGCATTTACAAATACTTGTTTTACAGATGTGTTAGCTTGAGACGGAGGCAATGCTATTAATGTTTCTGCCTCTTTGAATGCCATGTTATTTTCTACCCAAGCTATATAAACACACGGGCATATGTTCAAGGGAATTGCGCCACCAGAACATCATTTTCTTCGATGTTCTGGTGGTACAATGCCCTGCACCATATTTACAAAGTAGCTTTAAGCCACTTTGCATGGCTTAACAACACTTTGTAAATACGGTACCCTGTCATGCATGTATCTGGGTGAAAAGGGCATTCAATGGGTGTTGCCGTAGGTGTTCCACTGCAAAACCCTTTGCATTTTGATGATGCCCCAGATTTACAAGGATGTCCAAATCTGAGACAGCGCAGAAACTAACCCCATGCAAAGCAAGCATTAGATTGTCACAAGAAGGAGAAATATTCTTTTTTGCTCCTTGTTTTTGCTTATTCTATATGTTCTGCATTCTGCAGCCCACATAGAAGGAGCAAATCGCATTATTGATTGTTTATGTACGGGGAAGTCTCCCTTTCTGCACTTAGACAATTATCTCTGCAACACAGACACTCTTGCCCTATGATGCAAGGGTGTCTGTGTTGGTGCTAGGCAGCTAGTTTTAGCACCAGACCAAGTGAAGAAACTAAGGTGCACCGTATTGTTGTAAATACAGCGCATCCCTGCATTTTGGAAATGATGGAGCGTGGTGCTGCAAAATTTGCCACAGTAACATATTTCCCCATTTCCTTGTACATATGCCCCTCTGCTTATTATTCATGCATAGAACTCTGATGTCTTCTTGGACTTTGTTCACAGTGTAAAACAAACAGAATACAAAGTTAAATGAATAATACTGTGCTACCCCTTGTGGGATGCCCTCAATATCTTACAAGAGTCTACACAAGTGAGCTAGATAGAGACAGAGGTGTGTACTATATTTTCCAGTGCAGACTGGTGGGGCGTGAGGCCAGATGTGAAGTAACTCCTCTCTCTTTCCTCCTCTTTTACAGCTCAGAGTTGTTCAGGCCATTGAAGGGTCTGGCCCAGAGGTCCTGTCATTGATCAATGCTGAAGATGTTGTTTTTCTGCTGCTGTGAGGTCATCAAGGCCTTTGTCTGCTCCTTCGCCTGTCACCTGCACCTGTCCCCCTGCCTGGCATTTCCTGGAATATAATTAGTCAAGGTGACCTTTGCTGCTGTTTTCTCCTGTACCTGAGATGGGTCTGTAATGAATGGAGCTGGCGCTGGCAGAGCAGAGGATCAGATAGAGGAAAAGGTTACAGCCATTCTCCTTCCAGACACATCCCTGATGGTAAAAGTCAAACCCCCCTTCTTGCCCTGCCTGTCAGGTTTACACACTCCCATGTAAAGAGAGGTTTGCCTAGCTCGGCTGCTGCAATGAGCAGGTGTGAATGAAATGCACCTTCAGTGTCTGCAGGGGGAGCAATGCAGGGTGCAAGGAACTAAGGGGCATATTACCAAGGGCAATATAGCCGCTTTAGCGGGAAAAATTCCCGCTAAAGCGGCGATAATTTTATCGCCCTATTACCTAGCTGTCGCTAACACCAGTTAGCGACAGCTAATAGGCGATAGCAGGCATTTAGGGGCCCACTCTGCATGTCAGCGATGATTATCGCTAATGACATGCAGAGTGGGCGTGCCAAGATGTTAGCGACTGGAAACAGTCGCTAACATCGCTATCCCCTATTACCAACTTTTGAAGATATTCGCGCTAAGCGCGATTATCTGCAAAAGCTAACGCCTGCCTGGAGAAGTTTTTAGCCATGTTATCCAATGGTAGGTGGATAACATGGCTAAGAGCATTTGCTCGGTAATGCATGAATATCGCTGACCTTACAGCGATATTCATGCATTTCGGCCGATTTTTATTGCTTAGGAGATAAACCTTGATAATATCAAGGCTCCTAAGCGATAAAAATCGTCGGAGCGCGGCGATATTTAAATGCCCGCTAACCAAGCTTAGCGATAATTATCGCTATAGCTTGGTAATATGCCCCTC
Organism: Lissotriton helveticus; assembly: GCF_964261635.1. Taxonomy (NCBI): domain Eukaryota; kingdom Metazoa; phylum Chordata; class Amphibia; order Caudata; family Salamandridae; genus Lissotriton; species Lissotriton helveticus. The sequence continues at coordinate 68,073,829 of NC_136064.1, forward strand.
ACTTCCTTCCTGTGAAAAACAATGCTTCAGATTTACTGTCATTCAGCATAAGCCCTCAAATGGCATTAAGGGCCCGATTACGAGTTTTGCAGTAAGGCGCCGTGTCTGCCCCACCTCCGCACCACCAAACCTGTGTTTGGCGGGCTTTTGTTTGCTGTTACGATGGCAGAGCCTTTGAAAACAGGTACAGCAATTGGAATGCCAAAAACAGGTGTTGCAGGTTATTGACTGAAAAGTCCATGTCGCGCAGCAACCGCTGTCTATATTGCGCATTATTTTCCTCGCCACCAGGGTTTACGTGGAGAAGGAACCGCCATGTAAACGCTGGCAGCGAAGAACCTCATAATATGCTTGGCGGGACCGTGGTGGTGGCGATTTTGTAATGTAATAAAGCATTGTGTGGTATCATGTTTTTATTAGCAGACAGCAGATTTTCCATTGAAATGGTCACTAAATGTGCATACAATGTCAACAAAGAGAGGGGGGGACTAGGAGCTAGTGAATGGTCCAGTGCACTTGCTCCAAAGTAACCATGAAGTCAACAAAAGGGGGGGCACTGTTCCAGAGTGGGTGGTGCCAAAGGTCAAGCACTCACTGAAGGGGGAAAGAGAAGCGAGAGCGAGAAAGGGAAGGGATAGGGTGCTAGGTCTAGGACTCAGTGGAATCCTGTCTCTTGTTGCCCTCACACACCCCGAATGATGTCGTGCTTCATCATTGTGCAGTTGCTCCTCGTCGGGCCGGCGGTGCAATGTCCTATGGGTCCCCCGAAGGGTCACTTTAGCGGAGATCTTTTTAGAGAACTGCCGTTGGGTGCATGTGGGTGTGTGGATAGAGTCTTAAGTGGATGAGGAGCAACTGCCCAATAGTCTCTGAGAATAAGGTTAGTGCTCTCTGATGTTATCTCACTGAGGCTAAGGATGCCACTTGATCTGGGTGTAGGGAGACTTTCCAAAGTTTGATAGGAAGGGATTCTTTTTTCAAGGCCCCAGTCCTTCCCCTTGGAGGGAGCAGCCTGGAATCAGAAGTCCTCTCATTTTTCTTCCTGTCTCTTTGTTTATGTTCTGGTGTGCTGATGGAGGGAATCTCTTCTCATGGTGGTCAGTAGCCAGCGATTGATGACAACCACAAAGCTGGGGGTAAGAAAGTTCTGACGTTCACCCCAGACCACTTCTTCAGCACTTCCTGTTGTTTTACTGCCCGGAAGACTTGTTGTGGAAGGAGTTTTAAATGGCAGGATCTGAAGACCAATCTTGTGAGCTCTGTATTTCACCCTGGGTTTTTTTTTAATAATATGAGGGAACTCTTCCTTCAATTCCAGCTGGTTTGGAGGCCAGGTTTCCTCTTCTTGAGAACAGAGACAGACTGGTTGGTTACAGATCAAATCCTTTTTCATACTAATACCCTGCTTTCCATCAACATGCCAAGCCCAAACCTCGCCTCTGTGATGCCATATTTTGTTCATTTCCACCCTCCTCCCCCACATACCCGTCTAGCTAGCTGTGGATATCTTCCTGCCAGTAGATGCAGTCTGTTCCCAAGAAAAGTATTTCACACCTTATCAAATAGTTACCTATTGCCACGGTAGAGGGCAGTGTGAGGGCAGAACGGAAATGGGTACAGTACAGCCATGCAGAAATTATTTATTTTTTATTTTTTATTAAGCTTTATTCGGTACGTATAAAACAACCATAAAAGCACAGAAAAATACATCAACATACATTTGTATAAAAAAATCCATACTCTACAATAAATAAATAAAATCCAGACAGGTGATCAGTGCTACTTAATACATCATACTTTTCCTTGCATCAACAGATTTGAGGATAAAAGTTGCAGTAAAAAAATATATGTCAGGTTCTCGAAAAGTAAAAATCATCCTCATAGCTGCCTCCGTGGTAAAGGTTCAATATTTTACAAACAATGGTTTTAGAAATGCAATACGAAAGTTCAGTTATAAATCACATATAGGGAGAAAGTACAAAGTGCTTTGTTAAGTGTGTCCTTCACATGGACAAGGGGAAGCGGGACACTGTTTTACACGTGGGAATGCTACCAAATGATGGACCAGACCAAGTCTCATTCTTGTGAGTACATAACGATGTGAAGATCTGGTTACCTGGCTCAGATAAGTTTGGAAACCCTCAGAGGCCATATATGAATTTCATTTTAGCAGAATATGTGACAAAAGTCTATGTTTACCACTGAAATGGATCTTGACCGTATCACGGGTACTGGGATGATATATATAGTATTTATTTGCCCCAATATATGAAAAATTCCTGGATTTTATTCAAAGGTTGGAGAACCTTTGTAGCCTATCAATGAAGAGACATGCCATAAAAATATCAGGCATGCCTCACTTATGCACACTCCGCCCTCAGATCTTGTGGGCTTCAAGGCACTACTTGTATGTGACCTTGCAAAGGTCATTAGTAGGCTTTTAAATATATCAATAGTGTCAGTGTCCTTTGGCTTGTGCCTGATGCAGTCTTGTTCACAGCAGTTCAGAACCACAGTGGCAGGCTTGAAGTAAAATCAACTTTTATGCCACTTGTGCACTTCCTGTACATCATATAAAACAGAAACCACGTCTATACAATGTGAGTCCTAAGTAAACCCTGTAAGTACACAGGTTGGGTGCTTGATGTAGCAAAGTGGAACATGCAACATATTAAAGAAAGCTGTTCATTACTTTGTAAGTAACGTTCCATTTATCCTTAGAGATGGCCTGATTGTGAACAAAAGTCTATTCTTGCAATTTTGCTTAGGAAAATGATAGAAACTCACTTGAAAGTTCTTCTTACTAATCTATCAATATCTATCTCTGTCTTGAAATTAGATTATTGATATCTATAGTGGATAAATAGCCTTTGAAAATTAAAGTCTGTGCTGCCTGAAAGCCAAGCAGACTTAAACCAGTTCTGCAGGCCTGCCTTCTCACAGTTGTTGTAATGAGCATTCCAATACCGCATGAGTGTTTTCCTGCCAGGACACAATACACCCTTCTTGATGGCATTATTGGCTGTTGTGGGGCAAACACTGATCACTTAACCTGGGTGGGTCATTTACTAGGAGACACAAAAGTGGCAGGATCAGAAAACAGCCTTCTTTTTCACATAAAGATAGTGTTACAGGACCCATTTAGTAGTAGATGCAGAGGATGTGGCCTAACGGCTACAGTGGCCAACCTCAAAGCTGGGGAACGGGGATCGAGTCTCGGAAGAAATGTGCAACATCCTGTGATTCTGGGCAAATGTATTAAGAAAATGTTTTGCAAATCCTTGCAATATACAATTCAATTCATACATACCACTGTGATTCAGTATTTGGAAGGGATGCCCTAAACCCCCCATTTTGCACATTAGTAATAGGTTACCGAATCGCAAAATAGTGTTTGATACATGAGAAAAACATTTTTTGCATTCACAAACGGGCCATTTCTGTGAATCTGCCTCTTTGAGAACACAAAATTGCATGATATATGTGGCCCTAAATCTCTTTGTGCCTAACAAAATGAATGTGTCCATCTGTAACTCAACTGGTGCTCATGTAAAGCACCTGATACTTTCGGGTAAAATTTGAGTTATATCAAACGCCACAAAATAAAAAATAAAAGAAGCCTTTCACCCAGAGGGGTGTTTCAGATATTTCTCTCTGCCCACTTTATGAGAAACGCCTTTTTTCAAAAAGAGTTGCTTGTTCCCCATTTCCCTACGGAGGGATCTAAAAAGGGATGCAGGAGTCTGAGATGAAAGCCTGACTTCTACCATTTTGAATACAGGCCTCAGTAAAGAAGGTTGAGTTTTGGGATAATTCCACCAAGAGGGGCGCGAGCAAATCTCCAGTCACTGGCTACTGACTTGGATAAAAATAACACCTCACCTCCAACTTCTCAGAACATTCCTGGACCTGAAAGCAAAATGTGAATAAGGAAGAATTCTGCCTAACCTAATGGGGTAAGAAGCTAGAAAGAGTCCTGGGGCGTATTACAGATGCTGCCCCAGGGGTGCAACGGGTGATGAGCCCGCTTTGCACGCCCCCGGGACACTTTTGTAATGTAGATGGGGACGCAGACATTTGCGTCCCCTTCTATAATACCGATAGCGCTGGCGCCCTTAAAGCAACAGTGCTATCAACATTGGGTGTTCCCTCATTTTCATAGGGGCATGCTCTATGCAAATGAGGACATTCCTTTGACTCTGCGCCTACGTGATATTACAGATGTAGGCGCAGTGTCAAAGAAGCCATCAGTAGGCGCACTGACAGTGAGCCATTTAAAAGTGGTGCAATGTCTGTGCTCCTTCTGACAGCAGCCCTCGGCAGGGGTAAAAGGGGTTCCCATGAACCCCCCAGACATCCCCTTGCAGGCGGGTGCAGTCACTTACTGCACCTGCCTGCAAGGGGCCCTTTAAACCCCTTTGAAAGTGCAGGCGAGTGCCGCCTGCACAGTGAAAACACGGAGCAGCTGCTCAGTGTTTTCGCATTAATGCGCTTCCCCCAGGGCAGCAGGAGTTCGCGTCTGCCCTGGAGGCAGCGCATACACCATAATGGGGTGCAAACAGTGATAATGTGTAATACGGCCCCTGAGCTCAAATTGCATCCAGGAATTGGTCTCCAAGAATCAGCTAGAAGGCGTCCTGTTGTCCATCTTAAGGGTACAAACCATGGCTAGATCCCAGAAGGCTGGTAGTTCTAAGAGAAGCATGAGAGACTTTCAGAGCATCAGACAATTCGGGGGGCTTATACAAGTTTCTGACTTTTGGAATATTGAATCAAGCAAATAAAGCTCCTTTTTTTTTTGAAGGGTTTTATATAGTGCGAAGTAGACCCAAACCGAATCAGGTATCAGAGCGCTTTACATAGCACCAGTTACGTTACATGAGGACGGACACACCTTCATTTTTTTAGGCACGGGGAGATTAAGTGATTTGCCCAGAATCACAGGAGGTTTTTGGCGTCGTTACCGAGACTCGAAACCAGATCCCCAGGTCCGAGGTCGAGCGCCCTAGCCGTTAGGCCAACCCCTCTCCTTAGTAAAGATTCAAACTAAGTGATATTGCCAGTTTGCCAAATTGGAGCTTTTCCACTAGCATTCAAGGCTACCACAGGGCTGTCAAAAGAAGTAAACACCCCTGTAGAGCCTTTGCCTGCTATGGCCGCCTGCCATGCCCACCTGAACAAACCTGAGTACCTGAAAAAGTGACTGTGTGAACATAGGAATTGGCATCGTCTGAGGCGCCCGACACATACAGTGGTGAAGCCATCTCAGTGACTTCACAATCCAACCTTGTCCCACTTGGAGCTTTTGGTGCTGAAACTAAACCATTAGCAGAGCTCGAAGACAGCATATTCAACTTCAAGTACCTTCACGGGCTTCAGCATCCGGCCTTGCTCCTCTGGGAGACATTCAGAACAAGAAAAGCAACAAAGTCCCAAGGTAGAACTTTTTGACTGGTGTGATGTGACCCACAGGTTTACCCAGCCCCCGCTCCGCTGCAGCTGTCATTAATCTCCAGGTCCAGGTCTACCATGAACAGTGACTTCAATTGGTGCTTTGACATCACTTAGTAGTGTTTGCCTTAATGTTAAACTGTTAAAATAATGTATGTGTGGTTCCCTTAATCCACTTGTAACCATTTTATGTAATTCTTTGTATTAAATGTTACTTGATCTTTTCTAATTGATTTGCTTATATTTGGTTTTGTTTTCTCAACTTTAGTGTTGTTTGGTACTACTTGAATCCATTGCATTTCTCTGGGAAAATGCCTGTCACTTGCACCATAGCTACCACGGTTGAGCAGTGAACTGTGTTGTGATCTAATAAGACTGTTTTCATTACATTGGTAGTGCTATCATCTCTCAAATTGATAACCAACATTCTGACAAACTTTTATTTTCATTCAATTATATTGTTAGTGTTGTGATGCAATCAACTCCTGGTACACTGGGCATGTAACAGGTAAAAATGTTCAATTGTGCCCCGCTTCCAATGGAAAAGGGACGTTTTATAACTGCAGAGCCATATAAAATAAAATAAAACGTTGCAGTTAAGACAAGCCAAGAGGAAGGAATTAGTCTTCATCTCGCATGGGAGAGCAATGCATGCGTGGAATTAAAATCTACCCATTGAACTTGTAAGAATTAGAAAACAGATTCATGAAGTTGTCACATTTGTCACCATAGTGGAACTTTTCTTCCAGGTGACATTTTTTAATAACAAAGAGCCTTTGTCAAAAGTTTTTCTCTCCTGCAGAAGCAGGTTTTTCCTAAGAAACATCTGCACAGGTTTTCCAGTGTTTTTTTGAAAGCCTTTTCTATGTTGTATTTTTACTTTGCTTTTTTCGAAGTTTTTGAAGTCCTCAGGGATAGTAAACTTCCTGAAGTTGGAAAAGATGAGGTTTAAAGCCATCAGGATAAAAGCTATTAAGTACAAGCTGTCCATGAAGTTAAGACACCTATCCAGAGTATTCAGGGGCATATTTAGGAGAGGCTTGCATCACGCAAAGTGGTACATGCATGACGCAAGCATCTAAGATTTATGAAGGCACGCAAAGCCACTTTGTATGGCTTTGAATGGCTTAAAAAACCTGGGGCCTTATTTATGAAGGCCTTGCGCCGCAGGTGCGTCACTTTTTCCCATGTTAAAAATGACGCACCGGCGGCGCAAGGCCTGCATAAATCTGCCCCCTGGAGTACAGCAATGCAGCGCAAATCGCTGCGTTGCCTGACTCTGCACAAGGGAGGTGTTCCACGGGTGTTGTGGTTGGTGTTCCCACGCATCTCCCAAGGATTTGTAAACCTGGGAATGTGCCCAAATCTTACGCCTCCCAGGTGAAGCATAACAAAGAGAAATGTCTTTATTTCTCCTCGTTTTTTTCCTCTTTCTATGTGTGCTGCATGCTTCAAGGAAAAAGCCTCTCAGAATTGTTTTTATGAAGGAAGGTGCAACGTTGATAAACATCACTTACAACGAAACTTTTACAACGCACTACCATTACAACGCGGTCATTACAACGCAAACCATTACAATGCATTGCGCTGGGGGGCGCTCTAGGATAGGGAATATATTTAATTTACTATCCAACACCTTCCCTACTATCCACGGGGACTGGAGTTGGAATAGTAAATTAAAAAAATCACTAGCCAGCGCCTAAAAGCACTATGCGTTGTAAAGGTTTGCGATGTAAAAACCGCGTTGTAAAGGCAGGTGTTGTAATAGCCTGCGTTGTAACGTCATACATCCGCAACGTTCTGTGAAAAAACAATCCTGCATGCAACGGAAGTACCCTGGCACCATTACCCTTACACCATGGTGCAAGGGTGCATGCGTTGGCGCTAGGCTGACAAACTGTATCCAGTGGTAAGGAAGAGGGCATAAAAGCACCATATTGGATAAATACAGCACATTCCTGCACTTTCCTCGTGACGCAGGGCAGCACAGCAGGGTGACTTGCCTCGCTGCCCCTCAGGGTCTTTGAGACTCAATCCACAAGGCCCAGGAGGAACTTGGAAGTCAACCGTCACTTTGAGTCAGTGCAGCTCCTGCGAAGCACACAGCACAAGCTGTTCGTAGCATCTTGCAAGGTGAGCCCGGGCCAAGCAGTGACTGCTAGACACTGGTGAATAATTCACCTGTGCCATCTGACTCTCACCTGTGACAGCTGTGTCTGACTCAGCGGGCTTGTAAATCAGCTTAGCATTGTCAGCACAGCAGGGGAACTTGACACCCAGCTGCAGAGTGACTGAAAAGGGCCATTCATTCATTTCCCTCCTTTAGTGACACCCATTTGTGTCTCTTTACTGCTATGGAATAGTTTAAAAAAAATGTAAAAGCCTTGATTGATCTCATCTGAACCCCCCACCTTCTGAATGGCCTAGCTATCAGCAGTGCAGCAGGATTAGTTGCACCAGTGCTCAGAGACCTGAGGGTTCCTCGGCACCCCAATAATGCCTGTTTTTCAGTAGTTAACCAGGTGATCGGGTCTCAGTCTGCTTGCTTGCTTTAAAGCCCCAGCATCCTTTTTTCCCCACTGCACCTTCCTCTACATGATGGTTTAGAAGCAACTTGGATTTGGGTGACTGAAAGCAGTGAGAAAGGGAAGAATCCACAGGGAGACTACCTCTGTTGGTCAAAGACCAGAACTAAACTGGTCCTTTTACCTCCACGCGTGGACATCACATAGGGTGTTGCTTTGATGAATTGATTTGCTCATCTGTACAAAAAAGTGCTCCACTATCAATTTTGATACCAGAACTAAACTACTCTGAACGTCAACGACCGAGCATCCGCGGGGTCTACAGCCTTATAGGCGTTTCCCAACCTCCTTCTTCTCCTCCAGGTGAAAGAGAAATTGGGCCAAGGTGTTTTATAACTTTATCCATGGGACAAGGAGAGAGCAGTCGGGCTCCCGAAGCACAGGGCCACAGTCCTCAAGAACAGTTGTGGAGAAAGACAGCACCCTAGGTGAAAGTGGGAGGACCATGGGAGTGGGCCCCCACACTAAGAGTACAAAGAGAAGTGTGGTCCAGCAACAAGGAGGAAGGGATGGGACTGAAGAGACAACAGAGAGGTCTATGGATTCAAAGAGGTGAGAGCAGCACTTGGCAAAGGGACAAGGTGTGCATGCACCAAGACTAAGCGGGCACCACTAGGGGTGAGAGCCTCAAGAGCGTAAGAGGCAGCAAGACCATCCCATCGAAGATACCAATCTGGAAGGCCAGGGATACCATGGCATAAGCTACAAAGTAGGGGTTTATAGAGGGGAAGCAGAGTGTGATGGCCAATGCAGAATGAGAGCCTGTGGAAGAAAACGTGCCCCCTCATGCCTCACTAAGGGGTGACATAGAGGAAACAATCGATGGCAGTCTTGAGGAGACTGGATGCAGGGGTGAATTGAGGAATAAGTGGAAGAGAACCATAGGAAGGTTTATGGTCCAAAAAGCAGGGTGAGTTCCTGGGGTCAAGGGCCTCTTATTCCTGTGATGGTCACAGGACAGCCGAGGGGCTGTGGGACAAGGGTGATGGGAGACATAGAAGTGTTTCAAGGCTCATCATTTTAGGACAAGAGCATATGGGAGGTGAAAGGAGAGATGCCAGTTGCTAGGGTGACAGGGGAGATGAAGCAAATGAGGATGGCATCTGGGGTTGTGCTAAGGAGGGGCGTGAGGCCGAGAGACATGATGAGCTGATGGAGACCAGGAGAGGCAGTGAAAGAAGAAAGACGCTGTGGAACAGCCAGGTGGAGGGCGCACATGGGGAAAGTGGTAGGTTTTGCATGGGGGAGGACCTGAGTGAAGGGAAAAAGTGACAAAAGGCTGGGATTGACCGTGTTTCCATGATCCCTAGGTAGAGACACCTACTGTGAGTGTGTGGGGCACTGGTGGGCAACATGGGAGAGGGGGAATGGATGAGAGAAGAAGAGGCTGGGATAGACTGGTTGGGGAATTGGATCATGGAGGGATAGTTATGTTTTCCAATTTTGAAGGCTATTTGAAGTGGTTGAAATCGAACAAATTCTTGGAAAAAATTACATAAGTCGTGAAAGACAAAGGGGGTGGACAAGATGAAGCGATGCAGGCCAGGGAAACAGACATCAAAGCACTGGCCGGATTGGACAGGATGAGTGGGACATAAGGGGAGAATGAAAACAAGAAGATGTACAGCAACACAGGAAAGCTAGGAAATACATGGATGGAGGTGGTGGTGATGTTGTACCAGGTAAGTAAGTAGGACAAGGCAAAACAGACGATATAAGTGGCTTGGTCAGTAAGATTTCCTTACATGGGCACTGCCAACCCTTCAGGGAGTCCCTTGCTAACCATCACTAAGGAGAAGATCTGGGCTAGTAACTATGTGGAGATCTTTAGATTTTTTCATAGACACGAAGCAAAGAACGGTTCATAGCAAAAGAAAGAGAATTGGCTAGACGGCCTAAGGCTAGATATGTGACTGCAGCATTCATGATCAATGCAAGGATATTCTGAAAAATGCACCCAGAGAGTAGCACTGCCTCATCAAAATATATTCATATCAGAAGGGAAGCAGAAATCAATTTTCAAGGTTTGGATTGGCTTAGATATGACAAGAAATGCTAGGGTTCTCGACCCCAAAATGTCATGGGGAGAGGTAATCAACCAGTTGTGGCTGTAGTTTATGATGCTAACCAGGTGAATACCAGTGGCACATGCTGTTAGTGGGTGGCGTTGCTCCAAGCAACATTTCAGACCCGCCTCACCCTGGGACATTCCCAAGCAAGAATGGGCCCAGCAAGGCATGCTAGAAGTTCATTAAAGGTTCATGTTTCAGGTCCCCTGGCAAGTTTAGACTTGAATGTTCCACATGCAATGGAATGCTAATGCTGGTCCAATGCTTAGCAGTGCAAAACAAGGGTGGTACCTTCGGAGGAAGGGGCTTTGAAAAGGGGAACATGGGAAAAGGCTGGTGCTTACTTTGTAACATAAATAAGTGTCAGGGAACTAGTCAGGAGTCCACTGCAGCTTGCACCACACATTGCTCTTGCTATGCTGTCAATGATAGTAACAATCATCACTCCTACAAGTGTGATAATGAGGACTATTTCAGGCCCCCAAAGCTATAAGAATGGCTTGGGCATCCGATAATAATTGTTTTTTAAGTATATTGAATTAATATTTAACTGTTGTTGCTGTTGGCTATAAATTAGCGAGACAACACCACATTGTGGCAGGCAGTCAGAAGCGTTAGTGTTGACAATTCAGTGCCAGTGTCCAGCACTGGAAATCACTGGCTGAAATTAAGCACTGCCAGTACTCCAGTTAGACTGCGGCACTTGGTCCCATGGTTGAGATAACATCTAGACTGGGCGCCTGTAAAAAAGTTGATTGCAGTTAATAATCCACGTTTTGTAAAGCGCACAATCACCTGTAAGGGTCTCTAGGCGCTGGGGGCTGTCAGGAAGATTAAGCAAGCTATTGCCCAGAGTCACATGGTGCTGGGATAACCTGCTGCCGGTGTCAGGGATCGAACCGTGATCCCCAGATTCCGGAGTCAGTCGCCCTGGCCGCGGCGCCACACCTCTTCCCTGCACATCTAACCTGGGCTTCTATTGGAATTCTATAACACATATTAGCAAGCCCATTATCGCCGTTTTAGTGGCAGTTTCCTGCCGCTAAAATGGCGATAATTTTAACGAGGTTCTTGCTAATATGCCCCTCAGTGCTCACCATGCGCTGTATTAACCATAGCTCTGAACACGCGCTGGTGCATGCACAGCGGGACATGAAGCGCTCAACATGTGTTGTCTGGGGCTTCTCTCAGAAAGTGCCCACACTCCAGAGTCTGAGGGTGGATGAAGTGCTGAGTTTAATGTATGCTTCAGTGTGGAGGAATCCTTCTTGCTCCCTGGGATTCCAAAGAACAGGGCTGCAAGAAAACAAGCACCTTGTGATCACTGGGGCACAAACAAGGAGTAGGCTGACAGGCCAGGGCAAGAGTCCAAATGCGCGGTGGCAGTCTCTCCAGCAGCCCAACAGGCAGCAGGCCAGCACAACAAAGCAAATAGTCCAAATGGCTGTTCCTCCTGATAGCACAGCAGTCCTCTGGCAATGTGCAGTCTGTAGAGCAAGCAGTGTCCGGTTATTAGTCCACGCAGTGTCTACAATCATGGGGTCAAAGCCCCTGTACTTATACTCAAAATAGTTTTGTTCAAAAGGGAACTTCAAAACAACATTTATAACATTTAGAAGTGTCCAACAATCTCTTTTAACCCAGCCAAACATCAGTAGGGGGTACATCAGCCCTTTTTTTGAGGGAAGGACACAACTATATAATTGTAAAGTGGATCCAATGAAACCATCGAACATGCTCTGCTCTTCTACCCAGCTTACAGGGGTATCGGGTAAAATGGATACTTCCACTTTGCCTGCTCCTGGGCATACGCGATTTAAGAACAGTAATTAGGATTTTGAGAACTGATTCTAGGCAATCCATAGTGTTTGTGGTCTCATGGTATCTGCTATGCATGTGGAGACTAAGGTCCAAACATTGGCAGTCCAGCAATCCTGGCTCCATTGCAGTTTGACTTGCACACATTCTGTATGTAAATTGTTGTTCTTGCTGGGATTATTTTTGTAGTCATTTAACCAAGTATGGATTGATTGAACTAATAATGTGTTTTATGTACTTTTATGGCCTCGTGCCGATAAAGGGAAGGTTCGATTTATTGCAGATGCTGCAGGGTTGCGTAAAGTAGTGGGCCAGTAACTGTAATCAAATATTCATACTACCTGCATATTAGAATAAAGTTGTCCCTGTCTGTATTTTGCACATTTATTATTGAGATATCCTTGCTACAACCATAGGATGATGACAGCTGCAGTTGTTTTTCAGATATTTGAACATGGTTTAATGGCAAGTTGTTTTTACATATTATTGTTGTTTAAGATGACTTATCATGAGATTTTAACATTTGCAATTTTTTTAATGTGATTTTAATGGAATTGTTACAATGAATTGTATGTTTCTTTTATGGTTTTCAACCGAATAAAGCTCCTTGTAAAGTGTGAACACCCTCTCCCACTACCATCCCAGGAAGACCATCAGTATGCAGATGAATGCAGATGTAACCCCAGCCTCACCCAGCCGTTACTGTGTGATGGCTGTCTGGAAAGTATGCACAAAGGGTAGCTGTCACCCAGGTCCAGATGTCGATTGGAGTCAGGCTGCAAAGCACAAGGAATCATGAGCAAAGAGAAATGCCCACTTTCTAAAAGTAAATACAAGGAGATGATGGACGGAGCACTGAAACTTTTCAGACACTCCCTCCCAGCCACAGATCTGGGTTGAATCCATCAACATTCTTTAGCTCACTTTGCCACCTCAGTTCAGATCCAGCTACATGCAAATCAATCTTGACCCTGTGCCTCATGGAACAGTCCAGCCTGAACTGCCAAGCAAGGTCTTACCTGAACCGGAAAAAAACATCCTGCGACCGGTTTCTGGGTAACACCCTTCATCAGCCAGGCTAGCATGAAGCCAGTGGCAAAGTGAGCGAGGGACCCACGTCTGGGCATACCCTGCCAACTTAGGGTGAACAGGCAAACACAAGGAGATGATGGACGGAGCACTGAAACCTTTCTTGCACTCACCCCAATCAGAGATCTGGGTTGAATCCATTATCATTCTTTAGCTCACTTCGCCACCTCAGTTCAGACCCAGCTTTATGCAAATCAGTCTTGACCCTGTGCCTCATGGGAACAGTCCAGCCCGAACTGCCAAGCCAGGTCTTCCCTGAACCAGAAACAAACATCCTGGAACCGGTTTCTGGGTAACACCCTTCATCAGCAAGGCTAGCTTTGATCCAGTGGCTAAGTGAGCAAGAGACCCACGTCTGGGCATACCCTGCCAATTTAGGGCGAACAAAGCAAACACAAGGAGATGATTGCCCAGATCTCTGTACTGGGGTGAATGTATGACATTTTTCTGCATTCTGTCCATCAATTGGTGTTTTTGCATTTGTCACCCCGAGTAGGACGGGTATGCCCAGATATGGGACCCGTGCTCTCCAGCCACTGGAGTCAAACTATCCTGGCTGAAGAAGGGTGAAACCCCAAAACCGGTCATAGGATGCTTGTTTCCAGCCCAGGGAAGACCTGGCCTGACATTTCGGGCTGGACTGTTCCCATTGGGAACAGGATCAAGACTGATTTGCATATGGCTGGGTTCAAACTGGAATGGCATGGTGAGCACAAATTCGATGGATTCAGGCCTAGATCTCTGTACTGGGGTGAATGTATGACATTGTTCTGCATTATGTCCATCAATTGTTGGTTTTGCATTTGTCACCCCGAGTGGGACGGGTATGCACACATGTTGGTCCCGTGATCTCCATGCCACTGAAGTCAAGCTATCCCGGCTGAAGAGGGGTGGAACCCCAAAACTGGTCCTAGGATGCTTGTTTCCAGTCCCGGGAGGACCTGGCATGGCAGTTCGGGGTGGACTGTTCCTATTGGGCACAAGGTCAAGACTGAGTTGCATATGGCTGGGTTCAAACTGGAATAGCATGGTGAGCAAAAAAACAATGGCTTTAGGCCCAGATCTCTGTACTGGGGTGAATGTATGATATTGTTCTGCATTCTGTCCATCAATTGTTGTTTTTTCATTTCTCACCCCGAGTGGGACAGGTAATCCCAGATATGGCTCCCGTGCTCTCCATGCGACTGGAGTCAAGCTATCCTGGCTGAAGATGGGCGAAACCCCGAAACCGGTCCTCGGATGCTTGTTTCCAGTTCAGGGAGGACCTGGCCTGGCAGGTCGGGCTGGACTGTTCCTACTGGGCACTGGGTCCAGACTGATTTGCATATGGCTTGGTTCAAACTGGAATGGCATGGTGAGCAAAAAAACAATGGATATAGGCCCAGATCTCTGTACTGGGTGAATGTATGACATTGTTCTGCATTATGTCCATCAATTGTTGGTTTTGCATTGGTCACCACGAGTGGGACGGGTATGCACACACGCGAATCCCATGCTCTCCATGCCACTGGAGTCAAGCTATCTGGCTGAAGAGGGGTGAAATCCCAAAACCGGTCCTAGGATGCTTGTTTCCTGTCCGGGGAGGACGTGCCTGGCAATTCGGGCTGAACTGTTCCCATTGAGCACAGGGTTTAGACTGATTTGGCTATGGCTGGGTTCAAACTGGAATGGCATGGTGAGCATACAAAACAATGGATTGAGGCCCAGATCTCTGTACTGGGGTGAATGTATGACATTATTCTGCATTCTGTCCATCAATTGTTGTTTTTGCACTTTCTAAAAGTGGCATTTCTAAAATAGTAATGTAAAATCCAACCACACCAGTAAGTAGGATATATCGCTACCATTCATAACATACCAAACATGGCCATGCCACTCCTTTCTGATCAGGAATTACCACTTAAAACTATATAAGAGAATCCTCAATGCTAGCCTATGAGAAGAGTAGGCCTCACAGCAGTGAGAAACCAAATAGGTAACCCTGGGCGGAGACCTCCGCTCCGCCCACGGAGTGTGCGGAGATTTACCTACTCTGTGTTCCTCGGAGAACGTGGAGTAGGCACATCTCTGCACACTCCGCAGCGGGCAGAGTTGGCAGCCCCCGCCTCCACCCCCCATTAAACAAGTAATTATGCTACTTAAAACAAGTAAATTAAAACGACTTACCTGTGCTGTGGCATCCCCGGGCTGTCCTCCTCCTCTCCCTCGCTGTCTCTGCATATCCTTGGGAAAACTGTGCATGCGCGTGTGCCCGCACATGCGCATTTCATGTGAGAAATGCGCGGGCACATGCACAGATTCCCAAGGATTTGCAGAGATTATGAGGAAGAGGAGGATGGCAGCCCGGGGATGCCGCAGGACAGGTAAGTGATTTTAATTTGCTTGTTTTAAGTAGTATAATTACTTGTTAAAAATGGGGGTGGAGGCGGGTGGCGTAGTGGGCTACGCGGAGGGCCATGAAGTTTGTTCGCAACTCTGTGGCCCTCCGTGTAGCCCCACTATGCCCACCACGCCCAGGGTTACAAATAGGCTGTTTGTCACTACCAGGACATGCCACTGCCACACAATAAAGGCACATATCTTACCTTTTACTTATGCAGCACCCTGGGCTACCTAGGGCCTACCTTAGGGTTGACCAATGTGTAATAAAAGGGGAGTTTAAGGCTTGGCAAGTCATTTTAAATGGCAATTTTAAGTGGCAGTAAACTGCGCACACAGGTTTTGCAGTGGCAGGCCTGAAACAGGTTTGAAAGGCAACATCTGTGGGTGGCACAAACAGCGCTGCAGGGCCACCTGTAGAATTTCATTTACAGGTCCTGGGTATGTAGTACACCACTGTACAAGGAACATATCAGTAAATTAAATGTGCCAAACCGGTGTAAATCAATCGTACCATGTTTTAGGGGAGAGAGCACATGCACTTTAGAACTGATTAGCAGTGGTAAAGTGCCCAGAGTCCTAAAGCCAACAAAAAGAAGGTCAGAAAAATAGGTGGATACAATCAAAATGTTTGGGGATAACCCTGCAAAAATGGCCAGGTTCCACAGTAACCCTGCAGAGAGTGCCAGGTCCAACAGACACTATGATGTTCTCATTAAGAAAAATAATCTTATTGCAATGTTGGAGTCTTCCAACGTGGAGGGGTTAGCTATGTCGACTCACAGCGAGAAGATCCTCTCACAGGACTCAACAGTGAGTGGTAACTAGGGAAGTCATTTGTAAAGGATCCCGGGTGACAAGATTACAAATGAGAACCTGTTAATACCGATTCATAATCAACATTTTCTTTCAACAATACACCTTACATTTAGGAAAGTGTTATTCCTTACTTTTCTTTTGTCTTGACGAATGTTCTAAGAACCTGATCCAACAGGGACCTTAACAGGGACATCCTATGTCACTATATTCCCTTATAATCTTACTCCAGATTACTTTGCATGACCCCCTGATCTTTTCTTCAGATCAAGTATCATTATTATACAGTAACAAACTTGAACCAAAACTCGCTCCCACCAATGTCTCTGAGTTTTACTTTGCATTTGTTATATTCCTCGTTTTCTCACCACAAATGCTCAAGGTAAAAAGGCCCTTGTTAGGTATGAGGAACAAAGACCAGACTGGGAGGTCACTTGCAAGTATTTGACTGTCTCCTCTGTTGTCTTGCTTCCAGAGTAAACTCCATTAACCCGCAGTTTTCATGAAGGCGCAGCTCTCTTTCATAGAGGGACCCCGCTCTGAACTAAACCTCATGGCAAAACAGTGAGTTCTCATGGGATCTCCTGGGAGAGTCAAGATGGTTTCTGGGAGGGACAGGGTTTCACAAAGCCTCTCCCTATATGATCCCAGTGCCGTACTATGACCCTTAAGGCCGCCACTTTGGAGAAAACCAAATGGGCCACCCTTGGGTAACGGCCCATTCCCAGGAGTTTGAACCTCCCTATGCTGCAATGGGTGTAAGGATCTTGTGGATCTCGGAGAGGCTGGCTCTCTGACAGGCACCAGGAAAAGCATCTTGCAGACACATGGCTTCCTCCATGAGAGCAGTGATAAACCCTCTCCACAGAATCAGAATCACAGAGGTCATCAGAGAAGACACATGCCCTTGGCTAGGACTCCTTGATGATCACAATGCATTGACGATGTGGATGAATGTGGTGGACCCGTATTGCTGGTGTGTGAAAATATTTTCTGATACATCTGGAGCAGGAGGCTGTAGCTGATACTGGAACTCAACCACATCCTGGAACCCTCTCCACAGAATCAGAATCACAGAGGTCATCAGAAAAGACACATGCCCTTGGCTAGGACTCCTTGATGATCACAATGCATTGACGATGAGGATAAATGTGGTGGACCCGTATTGCTGGTGTGTGAAAATATTTTCTGATACATCTGGAGCAGGAGGCTGTAGCTGATACTGGAACTCAACCACATCCTGGAATTGTGTCCAGTGATCTTGGCAAAGGAGCTATGTGGTTAAGAGCTAACCAATAGGAAGATGGCTCTTGACAGACTATGAGGCGGTAAGAGTGATAAGTAAGTTGTCTGCAAATGACAGGTGGGTGCTGAAATTGCTAAGGGGGGTGGTTCTGAAATGCTGGTGTTAAAGAGTTATTTCATATTAGGAGCCTTGACAATGGATTGACTGAAGCTTTATCTTGTTTTCTCTGGTTGAGGTTCCATGTTATGGCTTTATTGGTGGATGAACAAGGGGCGACTGTATCAGAGAAGTTGTAGGTGCTAGGAAGATGACAGTGTGGATTTAACAGAAGGCTCCCTGCCTGTATCAACTAAGACAATGTATAGATAAGGAAGGACACAATTCATGTAGCGACAAAAGAAAAGAGAGGCGTGGTAAGGATGAAGGACAGAAGAGATGACGCGGTGAACTATGTGATGTAAATAGAAAAGAAGGGGCGGTTATCAGCTACCATTGCTGGAATGTTGGCTGCAGAGCCTTATATGAAGTGTTATTGAGATACTAGCTGAGTGAGGGTGAAGTTGTGAAGTGGATTTTGGAAGGGTGCGCCAGGGAAAGAGGGACAATAAGTGATTGTGGATGGGCAATTACAGTGATAATATTGGAGGGGATAATGGACCAGGCGAGAGTTGCAGGCACATCCACCTGCTAAACTTATTCATTTCTGCAAAGCTTTTAGACTTTTGTAAGTTAGCACAAAGACTTGCAATGGTCTACAGTAAGAGAAGTTATAGTTGGAAGAGGACAGACTGCTGGTTGTGGTGCACAGGGGATAGATGGATCAAAGAAGGAAATGGATGTGGGCAATGCTAGGCAGGTCAAGGAAGAAAGACTTTTGTCTGGACAGAGAGTGCAGAAGATACCTGGAGGCAGGGACAGCATTTACAAAGAATGTAAATGAAATCCTCCCTGAGCACTATACAGTAAATATCAGATAATGATAAAAGTAAGTTTAAAATTATCAAAATATTCAGAAATAGCTACAGCAAAGAACAACATATGTCTCTCACAGGAAATATCACAAAGTTATGTATCGTATTTCAGCAGTCAATTATAGATGCAATCCATTGCATAGTCCATCCAGTTTGTTCTTGCAACAATGGTCCAACTCAGAAGTCTTCAAATGTATTTATTTCAAATCAATTTTAACGGTCCAAAAGAGAAAACCAATTCTTCCTCTTTGCAAAAAGACGCAGCCAACACGTGTTTCGTCATGCACTTATCTGTGCCAATTGACTTCGTCAGGGCTGCAACCCAAAACAACAATAATATATACATCACTAGAGTACCTTGACATGCTAATATTTACATAGTGATTTACACAATGTTCCATATTAAATTAAATCCAATTTGTACCTTAATCTAATTGAACAAAAGGATGGAAGAATAGTTGCAGAATATCACCGAGAAAAGTATCCAGATAGTAACGTCTGAAAAATACAGCAAGTCACCGAGTCACAAAACTCACCATAGTGCACAACTCCACCAAGAAGAAGAAGATTGTCAAATAAGTGCTAAATCCCCTCATAGGTTGTATTCCAAGAGTTGACAGTATTAAGTTTATTCAAGGTCTCCAAATAATTAGAACTGTAAAGAAATGAAATATTTGCTAAGTATTCATCTAAATTAACCTGTAATCAATTAAGTACATATTTCTAAATGTACTTATTCTTATACACGGACCCTGGTAAAGCTTTGGTCAGTTTTGTTTTTTTGCACGTGGTTTCTCACAAAAAAGCCTTTCCACGTGAAAGTTGATTGACGCTACACTACCCACAACTTTGCGTTGCGTAAAGACCCACATAAAACTTTAGAAATCGGAGTCTCCATGTTTTAAACTCATCATCTACATGTCTGGCCATGCCAAATAAAGTGAGCATTGGTAGCAGCCGCGGGCCGTGGAGGGAGTTACGGTGGGGCAGGGAGGCGGGGAGGGGGAGGGGCGGGTTGGAGGGTGCTAAAAACAGGCACATGGATCATTGCAGGTAAGTAGACAATTTAATTAATAAAACAAAATTCGTAGCGCACACTGCATGGCAAAAAGCAATGCTGTGCGCGCTACGAATTTCGTTTTATTAATTAAATTGTCTACTTACCTGCAATGATCCATATTCCTGTTTTTAGCACCCTCCACCCCGCCCCTCCCCCTCCCCGCCTCCCTGCCCCACCGTACCTCCCTCCACGGCCCGCGGCTGATTGGTAGTGCTAATTTAAGACGTTGGGCCGAATCACAAAACACTTTTTGACCACACTTATTAGATGCCCTAGGCGATAATTGAAGAAGCTCCCGGTACAAGTATCATTTACCACTATATAATGAAAGCAGAATTCTAGAGGTTGTGATGTGTCACAAGAATAATGCTCATATTTGTGTGTTACATTTTGTTTTAATGCAGATGTGCTATTTTCTGCTGCTGTGTTTTTGAGCTGCATTATTGGATTGTTTTATCATTGTATTGTATTGTGGTAGGTATGTTTTATTCCTATTTGGCTGATTTGTTGTCTTAAGATTGGTTATGTTATGTTGTGTTGCTATTTTGCAGTGTAAAGTTATTGTTATGTATTATATTGCTTAATTTAGCAATGCCAACTAGCCGCTATATTGTCAGCCAAAAGCAGCACACTCCTTTAAGCTTCCTGTTGGACTTGGACCTTTCTGCTAGGTCATCTCCAATAATTTTGCATTTGGCCTCCACGTTTCACTGAATTCGTTTTTGTTGTCTCTAGCACTCTGCACTGTTTACCACTGCTAACTAGTGCTAGGTGCTCGTGCTGTCTCCCTAAAACATGGTAGAATTGGCTTATACCTAATTGGCATATTTAATTTACTTTAAAGTACCTAGTAAAGTTGCCGAACATTTTCCCTGGGCATGTAAATTAAATGCTACTAGTGGGCCTGCAGCACTGGCTGTGCCGCCAACTTAAGTAGTCCTTTAAACACTTCTCAGTCCTGCAAATTGCAGTGTCTGCATGTTCAATTTTAAAGTGCCATTTTGACCTGTCAAAATAAACCTATTGCCAGGCCCAAACCTTCCCTTTTAATACATATGTCACCCTTAGGGTTGTCACTGGACATCCTAGAAGGCTGCTTGCAATAAATTTAAAACATAGGTCATAAACCTTTAAGTTTTACATGTCCTTAAATTTGTTTTTCATTACTACAAGGCATATCCCTCTCATAGGATAACATTGGAGTTGCCTTATTACATTTTATAATAGTAGTTTCCAAATGGGATGCGATCACCAATATATGTTTGGTGTCTCTGGAATTACAACTTAAAATACTAACTTATGGTGAAGTCAGATTTTGAATTGCAACTCTGATAATGACACATTTAGAAAGTTGGCTTTTTTTTTTTGCCTTAGCCATTTGATGCCTGCAGCCTGTCTCTAGTCACATGACTCAGTATAGTTGACAGTTGAGCTTTGTGTATTCCTCCTAGACAGTCACACACAATGGGAGCTTAGGTATGACTCAATGTGCAATCACTGGTAGGATGGGAGGGAGGAGCTGACTGTAGCCCTAATTACACTTGAAAAGGGTGTGTCCTGCCTCGACACAAATGGGTTCATACCCCCTGTAGTTAGTCTGTAGCCAGGGCCGGGAAGGCAGGGCATCTCTGCACTTTAAAGTAATGTCTCTAGAATCTTCTACCCACTTCAAAGACACAACTGTGTGTAAAATAAGGACTTCAGACACAAACTCTCTGTACACTTCTGAACCTGTGAATACTCTGAGAGGTAGAAGGGCTGCTGTGCTGTTACAAGGACTGCCAATCTGCTGGACTGCTACTCTAAAGGAACTGCTGCCCCGCTGTGCTGACTAGGGGTGGGCGGTAAACCCTGCTCTGCTGCCTGAGTGTGCTGAATTTTGCCACTTCATGCTCTGCTGGAAACGCAGAGTTCGGGAAAAATCTGCCAACCGCCGGCAGAGCAGAGTTTACCGGCGCACTCACTCCTAGACTTTATCCCCAAGCAAGTCATGCACCAGGAGGTGTATTTGCAGAGTGGTTGAAAAAGGGGGCAGTCACTCCAACGATGTCTCAGCAATCCCAATGTGGGGGACTTACTGGTGGTAACAGTAGGGGTTCTTGGCCCCAACAACCCTCTGCAGCCAAGGGGACTTTATCCCCTATCAGTAGTGTGTCAGGATGCCCATTTGCGGAGTGGTTGAGAAAAGGACGGGCCTCAATGAGGTCTCTGCAATCCCACTGTGGAGGACTTACTGGTGGTAATAATAGGAGCTCTTGGCCCCCAACGACCATCAGCAGCCAAGAGGACTTCAACCCTCAGCCAGTCGAGTGCCAGGAGGCCCATTTGCAGAGTGACTGAGAAAGGGGGCGGGACCTCTGACGCCGTCTCAGCAATCCCACTGTGGGTGACTTACTGGTGATAAAAATAGGGGTTCTTGGCCCCCAACGTCCCTTAGCAGCCAAGGGGACTTCATCCCACACCAGTAGTGGCACCAGGAGGCCTGTTTGCAGAATGGTTGAGGAAGGGGGCGGGGCCTCTGATGAGGTCTCTGAATTCCCGATGTGGGGAACTTTCTGGTGGCAACAATAGGGGTTTTTGGCCTCCAACAGCCCTCAGCAGCCAAGGGGACTTTATCCCCTAACCAGTAGTGCACCAGGAGGTGAGTTTGCAGAGTGGTTGAGAAAGGGGTCAGCCTCCGACAAGGTCTCCGCAATCCCGCTGTGTGGGAATAACTGGTGGCAACAATAGGTCTTCTTGGCCCCAAACGACGCTCAGCTGCAAAGGGGAGTTCATCCCCCAACCAGTAATGCGCAAGGAGCCATGTTTGCAGAGTGGATGAGAAAGGGGTTGGGCATCTGATGAGGTTTCAGGAATCCTGCTGTGTGGGACTTACTGATGGTAACAGGAGGAGTTCTTGGCCACCAACTACTCTCAGCTTCCAAGGGGACTTCATTAGGGGTGGCTGAGCAAAACTACGCCCGCTCAAGGAACTCTGCTAAACTTGGCAGAGTTTTTCAGTAACTCTGCAGAATTCCGCGGAGTGAAACTCGCAAGCTCCACCCAGGCCTTGTGCTGCCCTGCGGCCTACTGACCTATTGCCCAGGGATGAAGAACTGGACCTGCAACTTCTTCTTGAACCCAGGATACTCGAGTGACTCAAAGGGCTAATCTGCTGGCCTGCGGACCTAAGCCTCAGGTACAGAATAGGCTCCCCAATCAGCTCTTGGATCCAGCTACAGCGAGTTCCTGAACCCCAAGTGGTGCCCCTCAGGTCCTGGACCCTTGGTGTGGCTCACGGTGTCTTGAAAGCAAGCTTTTGGGCTCTTTGTACCAGAGAATAGGCCCGTTCCTAACATAATCGTGCCACTCAAGCCATCGCCTGTACGTCTCTCTGCACAGCAAGCATGTATCACCTGTGCAGGACACCCAACACTAAGCTTCAGTCTGCCCGCCCGCAGTGCCCGGCCTGATCTTTACACCACTCCAACCACTGTCAGTGACGCTCTCCTTGCTCTCTCCGACATTCCCCAACGTGAACTGGACTCTTGGCACAAAACTTGAGAAGGTAAAGCTTCAGCAGAACTAATCTAGGACAGTATCCGACTTGTGCTCCATTGCGGTCCGCCTTGACTTTTGACTTTGACCCGGACCAACGCAAACAGATATCCGCGGTTGGCACTTCATGCTTTTAGGTGCTATTTTATTCTTTAAAAATTCATAACACCAGTTCTACTGATTATATTTTTGTTATTTTGGTGTTGTTTTATTTATTAAATATAGATCCATTGTTTTAACCAGTTGTGTTTTTTTTCTACGATATCTTCACACTGTTTTACTGTTTGGAGGTTTGCACAAATATTTCAAACATTGCCTCTAAGTTAAGCTTGACTGCTCCGTGTCAAGCTACCAGATGGTTGGGCACAGGTTAATTTAGGATTGGCTTTTGCCTTACCCTGACTAGGATTGTGATTGCTGACTGACCAGGGCTCACCTCAAGTCAACCAGTAACCCAATTTCCAACAGTTGCAGTGGTAAAAATCTATTTACCACTGTCTAAAGATGTAAAGTACCACTGCTCCAGTTCTTCAGCTATTTTTCCTGTTCAAATCTTTATTTCGACCAATAAGATCATAAAAGATATACACACGTCACAGTCACATTGAAATTATACAATACATCAAAACAATGATTTTAAAAATTGGTCATTACAGTATAAATCAGGTTATCCTCAATAAGAGCTAAAACAAGTTACCAGCTAAAATTTGTTAAGACAGAGTTAAAAATGCGCGTCCAGCTTGAGGAAGCGTGAACGTACGTGCCACATTGCCGTTAAATACTTCGCCATTGCAAACACTATCTGTGGGGAAAGATCAGTCTTCAGGATTCTAGACGCAGGTAAAAAAATTCTAAAACCCATGTTTTTAAGGAGAGGAATAAGCCAGTATTTCCGACTTTTTTGGTAGGGTTCACAAAAAAATACCACATGTGAGTCATTTTCTTGCGGATATGTGCATGCCGGGCAGCACTCAGTGGTCGGGGGGGAAGACCAGGAACTTGTAAATGACCTTAGTGGTAGAGTGCCGTACCGCCACTGCAGAAAGAGCTTCCTGGTAAGCGCTAGGCTCATACCATCCAGAACACATTCAAAAGAATAGTAGTCTTTGTTTTGAATGAATAGGTTTGTCAGAGAGCCCACCCGCGTCTCATTCACGGCAGCAGTAAGCTTTAGGTCGTAATAAGCTTTTGATAGTTCTTTCCGTGAGATCCTGGTACTTGCGTTTAGCGGATCAGTCCAAAGTTCTGATAAGCCGAGGGTCTCAAGTGACCTTTTTATATAAGTTAGCCATGGAATGAAACTAGCATTTGGTACATTTAGGAACTCCTGGAGCTCAGTCCTGTATTTAATAAGATCATTGCTGCTCCAGAGTCGACGCCAAAAAGTTAATGGCTTGAGTCCCAATTCGTCTGCGATTGGCCTGATATCCAGATCGAGTCTCAAAGGAAGCAGCGGCGTACTTGAGGGGAGAGCTACAATCTGCCTAATACATTTTCAGCTATTCAAGACACTAGTCTACCCAAATCTGTGGTGAGACCTACCTTAAATTAACACTTCCAACTTACATTTTGAGCTATGGCCTATATATATTCCACACTTCTGTGACAACTGTGGCCATATAATAGGTTCTGCCTCCACTAGGCCAAAACTAACCCCTACTCATTTTGAATCAGATCTTTCCCCATACCTCTCTTCTAACTTTCCCATCTCTCCCTCGCCTTATCTGAAGCTTTCTCTTTTAAACACCAGACCAACCTTCTCTCGAGGCATTCTTTCTGTCCCCTCTCCAATCATCCCTTCTTTTCCCATAAATAATCTCGCACTTTCATCACCTCAACTATGTAAATCCTGCTCCAAAGTAATAGGTGCACCAGTCACTGTCAGCATCAGCCATTTGTATTTGTACCCAATATGCACTAGGTTGACCAACTCAATGTTACGCACCTTGCAGTACCCAGCTACTTCCTTCTTCACTTCCTGGTGCGCCTTATTAATTGCCGATGATTTCCTGACACCCTGCAAACGTAACCGGGTAACAACTGGGTCCAAAAAAGGTCTGTCCCCTCCCACTTCTCTTGTGTTACTTTCTGATATTTTTTCATCACCTTCGCTGACTCAAGGCCGGTCAGCTGTACCAAGTCATTTCAGCTAAAGGTATTAAAATAATGCTTTCATTAATGTTGGGTGAATTCCCTGCTCTCCAGTGTCGGACAGAGCTCATCAAGTAGTAGTAGTAGTAGCTCATCAAGTAGTACTCAATGTGTTTTTCATCAAAGTTGGTAAATTATGTTTTTATTAATTGCTTCCTTGAAAGTGCAAATTAAAACCATAGCCTACCCAGCGTCAAACCAGTAGGCATGTTTCGGGCTAAATTTAGGCCCTTCATCAGGGTAGCTGGAGTAGTAGCCAAAGTGAGTCTCAGGTATGGTTGGCAATTCATTGCCTTTTAATTGCTGAAAGTGTGACTAAATCACTATAAATGAGCCACACCTGAGGTTTGGAGTGATGTCATAAATGCACATGTTTTAATCATCATTGCTGCCAAGCTAAAATGATACCATTGGCAAGTTCACTGGTGAGAACTTAATAATCGGTCTTAAAGCTTGGAAGACACCTAGAAAAGCACTTCAGGCTAGTGAAAGATACAAACTTTCTTAAAAAGGGAGTTGTTACTGGAAGCTTGTGAGGAAGGTTATCACAGCTAGTATTTTAATAAGAATATAGAGAAAACAGGGGATGAGCTTCCCTAAAACTAATGAACAATTGAAGAAATATGATTAATTAAGTAAATAGGAAGTGACAAAATGGTGGAATTATAAAACACTCACAAAGTGGGAAACTTACCCAACATTGATTTTTTTTACAGAGTTTCATTTAGTGCAAACTTGACCCGAAGGTGTCGGGTATCAGAGCGCTTTACATAGCACCAGTTGCGCTACATGAGGACACATTCATTTTTTTTATTCGTTAGGCACAGAGAGATTAAGGGGCCTATTATCAACAACTAGCGCTATTTATTGCTAAATAAGCTTATCTAAATTGTTTTTATCGCTGCGCATCGCCGGATTTTATCGCAGAGATAACGTGCTATTAGCAACGTTTATCTCTAAACCGATAACATTTCTGGCGATAGCGGCAAAATGCGTGAATATCGCTGGAAATTCAGCAATATTCAGGCATTATCGCTAATAGGGACTTAGCCTGAATATCCACCTCCCATTGGATATACAGGCTAAGAACTGGTCTGAGCAGGCGTTAGGTTTTGGAGATATTCGCGCTTAGCGCAAATATTTCCATCGCTACGCCTGCGTTGATAATAGGCGATAGCGATGTTAGTGACTGCTTTCAGTCGCTAACAGGTTGGGTACGCCCACTTTGCATGTCATTAGCGATAAATATCGCTGACATGCAAAGCGGGCCCAAAACCGCTAGCTATCGCCTACAAGCTGTTTCTAACTGCTGTTAGCGACAGCTTGCTAATAGGGCAATAAAAGTATCGCCGCTTAGCGGCCGAAAAACAGCAGCTAAAGCGGTGATAATCTCATATCGCCCGCCTTGGTAATATGCCCCCCAATTCCCCAAATTCGAGGACGGCCCCACTAGCCGTTAGGCCAACTCCTCTCCCCTAATAAAGCCCGAAGCAAGCTGTACCTGTACCCGCTAAAGGTACCAGCACTGTAGTTTCTTCTATCACACAGGGTTCTGAGGCGCAAACAATGCAGGAGTTTGTTGTGTATGAACTAAAATGATGTCTGGCTTTGGCCTACTTCTGCTCAGTTCCCATAATACTGGCAGCAGTTGGCTCCCCCGCATCCCCCTCAATCCATGCCACCCCGCGGACTCCAGTTGCTGATCATAGGATTGTCTTTCCACATATTCTGCAGCCCACTTTACAATGGAGTGCTCAAGAGAACGCCCCCTTGTGACTGCTTCAGGCTATTCATATAGAAGAGGCTGCACAAGCATCACCTGCCCATTCTGCAGTACCAAAATGTCCCGGGGTGTAAGAAGTAGGCAAAAATGCCTATAGCACTCAAGGGTCACCTTTTGAAACATGGCCCCCTGGTCTTTACAGCCGGGTCTGGTGGTTCAGTGGGCTAATGCGTCTACTGCAGGGGTCTGTGTTCGACCTCATGGTCACACGTTCAAATCCTGGCGGGTCCACTCAGCCTTTCATCCATCTGAGGTCGATAAAAATGAGTACCATTGAGTTGGGTAACAACAAACATCTGTTATTCAGTGCCAAGATACCCGTAGTGGTGAACGTGTGCTTTACAAATACACATGTTATGTTATAGAAATGGAAGACGTGTAGAATGAAACTCTATATGAAAACAAATTATAATAATTATTATTTTTAACAACAATATTAATAATACTAATAGAAATATTCACCTTGCCAGCCCGCTCTCAGGAATATCTGTCTCACAAACACACAGACGCGTGCATGAAGGGCCTCATTTACTATATTTTGATGCACGGCAGCGCAACAAGCCTTCCTGCTGCGCTGCCGTGCATCAAAATAAAAGGGCAGGAATGCTCTGTATGTACAAAATACGAAACATTCCTGTCCTTCTCCCCTGCGATGGTGCACAAACAGCAGCCGTGCACCAATGCAGACCCCATTGCGCCATGGTGCAAGGGTGCTTGGGTTGCAGGGATGGTTGTTTATGTGCAGGAAGGGACGCCTTCCTGCACAAAAACAATCATTGATGGCATTTGCACCTTCTATGTGTGTTGAGTAATGCAAAAAAAGGTCAGAAATAAAAGTATTTCTCCTTTTTGCGCCACTCCCGAGGGAAGGCATAGGATTCTGATGCATTCCTAGGTTTAAGAGAATTGGTAAATCTGGGAATGTATCAGGTTCCATGGGTGTTGCGTGGGAACACCCACAGCAGCGCCCATGGAACACCTGCGAAGTAATGCATGAAAGTGACCCATATTTACAAGGCCACGAAAAGTCAAGGAGGCTGATTTTACGTGGCCTTGTAAATATGGGCAAGCCCATTGCGCCGCCGGTGCCTCTAAAATATCAGCCAGATTCATCAAAGTAAAATCTACTCTCAAAGGGCCAGATTCTGAGAATCTGGCCCTTTGCGAGCGCTATTTTTGCATTTGGGATTCATCATCCCAAATGCACAAATCGCAATTTTAGAAATCGCTAAATTGCGATTAATTGCATTTAAGGAATCTCAAATTGAGATTCCTTAAATGCAATTCATGAACCTTTTCAAAATTGCGAATTCGCAATCTGGGGCTGCTATTTACTGCGAAGTCTAACTACGTGGTAAATAGCAAAAACTTTGAAAAATGCACTAAAGTGCATTTTTCAAAGATTCATGTTGCGCACACAGGGCATGTGTGTGCGCAACAAATTTGCACACATCAATTTCAGGGGGAGCAACACCCTTGAAATCGCAATCTCAATTTGCGAATCGCTAATTGCGATTAGCAAATTGAGATTGCCTCTAGGCCCATAGGAATGAATGGGGAGAAATTCCTTAATTGCGTCGCAATTCAGGAATTAGTAGAAATCGCTATTTTTTTGGTGATTTCTTGATGAATAGCATTTTGCTATTCATTAATAGCGGATCGGTATTTTTCGCTATTAAGGAATCACAAATTGCTTTGTTGATGAATCTGGGGGTCTGTGAGGCACAGGTGGGCCAACAGGCTTAAAAATGAAGACCGAAGTCTTTGGCAACCAGGCGGGTCGAGGCGCTATAGCGTAGGTTCTTTACATCTCTTACAAGGAAGCAGCAGCGACACGTGGCTCTGTCCGACCAGCGCTGCTCTGCTGCCGCCGCCCTAGGAATAGATGCGGGTTAGGGGGGCTGCACTCAGTAATGCATTTATCTCCCTCCATCTGGAAGCCGATGACAGCTTTTATTACTGCGCGTCTGGGTCACGCTCCAGGCAGCACCAGGAAACACGGTCTGATTTCCCCGACAATTTAATTCAATTACCCGGGGCCTGCAGACTGAGGGGTGCGCAGGGGGCAGGGAAGCAGCCACGTGTGGAGAAAAGCACTGTTATAATAAACATGCAAACCATTGCTCACCTGCGCATAAGACGCACGTGACGTCACGTCAGCCAGAGACTGAATTAACCTTGTCTCAGAGGGGAAATAGAGTTGGCGAGGAGGAAGGAAGCAACTTGAATAAGTGTTCTGCAAGGTAGCTTAGTAGATGAATGTGCCTGCTCTAAGGAGCGCACTGCGTCACAATATCTGTAACACCAATGACACAAGATGTATTAACCGCGAGGAGACGCTGAGGGCCACTTAGATTTAAGTGCACCCGGTTTTATGCAATTTCTTTTTTTGATATTTCTGTCTGTATTTATTTATTGCAGTTTGTATCTGTATTTAGCTCTATTTATTTTGCAGAAAGTGTAAAAAATGAAGCCGCAATGGGTATATGCCCGAGAAAAGTTTACTCATGTTTGACTGTCCAATGCGTTTTGGCAATTTACAGCACAGTACAGTAATCTGAAATCATTTGCATTGTAGAACAGCGTAAACAGCTGTACGGCAGCTGTTATTTAAACATGAGTGACCAGAGTGAACCTGCTAACGATGCACGGAAGCGCATTATCGAACAGACAGTACGCTACACCATGGGGCATGGATGGAAGATTGTCGTATTCTCAGTGAGGTCTATGTAGGAAGTGGTTTGGTGTCATGCATGAGTGACCAGAGTGGCCCTACTAACCTGCCGGCTCATAGCTCTCAATAGCGAGGTGGGCCTAAGAGTAGTCGTAGATGGTGCATGAGTGAATTGCATTGGTGGATTGCTAGGAGTTTCTCTGCAGATCTATTATGGATTCCTTAGATGAATGTGGACTGTCAACCCATATCTTGTGCTGCATATAGCAGTAAAGACTTACAGCCTGATTCATCAAGCCGAATTGCGCTCGCAAAGGGCCAGAATCTGAGAATCTGGCCCTTTGCAAGCACAATTTTTGCATTTGGGATTCATCATCCCAAATGCAAAAATCGGTAATTGCTAATTCGCTAAATTGCGAGGAATTACATTTAAGGAATCACTATTTGAGATTCCTTAAATGCAATTCATCAACCATTTTTAAATTGCTAATTCGCAATTTCGGGCCGCTATTTACCGAGAGGTCAGACCTCTCGGTAAATAGCAAAAACTTAGAAAAATGCTTTTAAAACCATTTTTCTAAGTTGCATGTTGCACACACACATGTCCTTTGGACATGTGTGTGCGCAACACCTGCTTCAATTTGCATTTAAGGGGTGCTACAGGGTGTCCTTTGGACACCCCTGGCACCCTTTAAATCGCTATCTTATTTGAGAGTAGCAAATTGCTAATCGCAAATAAGGAATTCTCCCCATTCATTCCTATGGGCCTTTTGGCCCATAGGAATGAATGGGGAGTTATTCCTTATTTGCGATTAGCAATTTGCTACTCGCAAATAAGGAATGTGTAGGAATCGCTATTTATTTAGCAATTCCTACATGAATACCGTTTTGCGAGTCCTTAATAGCGATTCGCTATGAATCGCTATTAGGGGCTCGCAAAACGGCACATTGATGAATAAGGCTGTTAGTGCCCGATTCACAGAACTAACTTAAGACAAAATCCTAAAGTTACTAGATTTTGGTATTCAGAGAAGGCACTTACTCATTTTGCTATTCACAGAAGGCACTTACTCATTTCGGTATTCACAGAAGTTAGGAGTCCTAACTTTAGGACTCCTAAATGCCTTCTGTGAATACCGAAAGTCTTAAAGTTAGGATTTTTCTCAGTTTAGGAGTCCTAACTTTACTACTCCTAAACAGAGAAAAATCCTAACTTTAAGACTTTCGATACTCACAGAAGGAAGGAGTCCTAAAGTTAGGACTCCTAACTTCTGTGAATACCGAAATTAGTAAGTGCCTTCTGTGAATACCAAAATGATAGTAAGTTTAGGATTTCGTCTTAAGTTATTTCTGTGAATCGGGCCCAGAGGATTCCAAAAAGGCATCTTTGATGCACGCCTTTATTGTAACAAGAGTTTAATTATAACACCTTAGTTTGTTGAATCAAGAGGCTGGCGAGCAGCGGGCACTGGACCTGCAGGTATAAACTCTATAAATGTCATCAAAGCTACTCAGGCATTATTGTGTAGTAACAGTTGATAGTGCTTTGCAGTATCACTTCGCAGTGACGATTGGCAGAATTCGATGTGCATTGGTTTCATGTCCTCTTAGTAATGAGTGGGGCTTGTTTTAGGAGAATTGGTGGTGGCTACCAGAATATATATGTGGATGTATCCACTCTGGGGAAGAGAATCAAAGTCCTGACAGCTTTCATTACAGGAGCTGCAACTGATGCTTCATCGGGACATTCGGAAGAGATATATGTCTAGATCATGGCTTGCAATAATGGCAGTCAGCCATGACAGTGCAATATTTGAATAGTTACCGTGCCTTTCATGAGAGTTGACACGTTCTTGTGTCTGACTTGGAGCCTTCTTGAGTGCCATGTTCCATTCTGGCCTCTTACGAAGCTCAGTTCCACATCAGCTCACTTCTGCATCCTTAGTTTGGGAAAAGCCAAGGGGCATATTATCAAGAACGGCATTAAAATTATCGCTGGTTGAGCGACAGAAAACTGCAGCTAAAGCGACGATAATGGGCTTGATAATATGCCCTGGAGAATTCCGATAGAAGCCCAGGTTCACAACAGAACATGGACTTCTATTGGAATTCTCAAGGGCATATTATCAAGCCCATTATCGCCGCTTTAGCAGCAGTTTTCTGCCGCTACACCGGCGATAATCTTTAACGCTGTTCTTGATAATTTGCCTCCAAGTCTTTGTTTCCTTCCGGAGCTGTAGATCAGCTTGTATTTTTCATATCTTGGCTGGTAAAGAGCTCCAACGTTTTGCTACCTGTTCTGAGAATAATGTCCCATCAATGCTCCATTCATACAGAAGGGAAAGGTTAAACCATGCTGCTATAAAACTTTATACCAAGAACTATATTTTCTGCTGAGGAGAGGCTTACCAGTGAGACAGGTAGGAATCTTTCAAACCACAACTACTGGGAGTTTTTTTTTACAATTTTGAAGGTCCAGATACCTTGTGTACTTGCCCGTTAGCTCCTACAGATAGCATCCAACCCCTGGAACACAATATCAGATACAGCTCTGCCTCCTGTCAATCTAAATGCTACATCTCACATCTCCACATACTGAAATCCTCTAATCTCTCTTATGCACCATCAGATCTCAGATTGCCAAGTCCTTGGCTCTCTCATCTTGTTTAGACTCTCTCTGCAACTACTTTCTCAGGTATGGTTACTACTCTCTATTCTTTGAGTCAGCTGTGGTACCACGTATACCAAAAAAACACTGTTGTCCCATCATCTCCATACAACTATCCACCTGTATCCCAACCTCCTTTCTTCCCGAAAGTCTTGGAACCTATTGTCTTCAACCTATTCGAAACCTCCTAGCAACTCTCAGGTTGACTAAATGTCCTTCCCTTGGTCCACCATAACAATCTACAGTCATGGTCTGAGATCTCTCTATTGCGTTTGCTACGGTTGAACACTCCACCTTGCTATCTGTGCTTTTCACTCTTTGGACGGCTCACAAAGCACTCAATCGATTCTCCTATCATTTGGATTACACTTTTTTAGCTCAGCCCTTCATGATGGAGTCTCCGACTGCCTTGCAGTGATCTCGCACAGGATGGCTCTCTGCTGACTTTACTGAACTCTTATAGGATGGAAAATATCTGTTTCCTGCTAAAACAGCACCTCACATATCTTACACACCCAAAACCATTTCCCCCTGATACTCTTATCCCAGCACCATCAGCTGAAAACCTTGGCATGCCTTTTCAATCAATCAATCAGTAGATTTGTAGAGCGCTACTTGTCACCCATGAGGATATCGAGGCGCTGGATGTACTTTGCCCAGTGTACTCCATAACTACCACAGATACCGCTCCTAAGTACCAACTAATGAACATCTACAAATATCTGCTTCCGTACTGCCAGTGCACTGATCTCTGCAATGGTCCTCAACAAGCCGGACTGCAAGTAATCTAGGAGGCCTCACACAGTATTCACTATCCCCAATGGATAAGGTAATACACTTTGCCACTAGGACACTTTATAGCTTTCCCAGACATAGCCTTGCCTCCTACCATCGTCTTGAGGTTGAATGGCTATCTGCCAAAAAGCTATACCAAAGGGGATTTGTTCGCCCTAAGTTGGCAGGGAATGCCCCGCTCCGTCCATCATCCACTTTGGTATCGCTTTGTTCGCCCTAAATTGGCAGGGAATGCCCATACGTGGGTCCCTTGCTCACTTTGCCACTGGATTCAAGCTAGCCTGGCTGATGACGGCTAATTGGCCAGAAACCGGTCCTCGGAAGCTTGTTTCCAGTCCAGGGAAGACATGGCTTGGCAGTTCGGGCTGGACTGTTCCCATGACGCACATGGTCAGACTGATTTGCCTATGGCCTTGTCTGAACTGGGGTGGTAGAGTGAGCTAAAGAATGATGATGGAATAAACCCAGATCAGTTGACTGGGGGTGAGTGTTTGATTTGCTTAAACGCTCTGTCCATCATCCCCTTTGGTATCTGCCAAAAAGGACGCCGTATAAACCACTTGCCCTAGTCTTTAAACTTTGAACAGACTCATCCCTAACTACCTTGGTGAAATAATGATTAGGTCCTCCTCCTCCTACCGTCTGGCAAAAATCTTCTTGCCTCGCCCACTTCTCTTAAATATTAACTCACTTTTAAAGTGTCTGTCTTTTAGCTTGCTTCGATCTCTTATGTGGAACACACCATCCACTCACTTAGGGCCAATCTTCTCTCTCAGTTTGAAGATTGGTCTAGAAATGTGCATTCTCAAACAAGTAGGAAAGACTGGCTAATCCTTCATCCCAATTTTGCTTTTCATTCGCCGTGCCCCTATGTCAGCCGTATTCTCATGTAAACATAATAATTTGTGCAAAATTTATTAAGGTGTGTTTTGTTTGCTAAAGTATGCTACTCCCTACGACCACCAGCAACACTATCCTGTTTATGTCGTCCCACCAATTGTTTATTGTTGGAGTTTTGTACTGTGAAAATGTTCTTCTTCAAAAGAATAGTTTCATGAACAGTTAAATAAATATATGCTAACACATCTATATATGTAAAACGTATACAGAATTTATGTCTGTATCTATTATATGGCCACACATTTCATTCATTTAATACAGTCAGGAACCATATCTGCTGGTCCCAGGACATCAGGAACCCTATCCACTGTTCCCAGGACATTAGGAACCATATCAGCGGGTCCCAAGACATCGGGAACCATATCAGCTGGTCCCAGGACATTAGGAACCATATCTGCTGGTCCAGGACATCAGGAACCATATCCCTTGGTCCAAGGACATCAGGAACCATATCCGCTGGTCCAAGGACATCAGGAACCATATCAGCTGGTCCCAGGACATCAGGAACCATATCTGCTGGTCCCAGGACATCAGGAACCATATCTGCTGTTCCCAGGATATAAGGAATCACATCAGCTAGTCCCAGCAAATCAGGAACCATATCCGATGTTCCCAGGACATCAGGAACCATACCTGCTGGTCCCAGGATATCAGGAACCATATCGGCTGGTCCCAGGACATTAGGAACCATATCTGCAGGTCCCAGGACATCAGGAACCATATCCGCTGTTCCCAGGACATCAGGAACCATATCTGCTGGTCCCAGGACATCAGGAACCATATCTGCTGGTCCCAGGATATAAGGAACCATATCTGCTGGTCCCAGTACATCAGGAACCATATCTGTTGGTCCCAGAATATAAGGAATCACATCATCTAGTCCCAGAAAATCAGGAACCATATCAGCTGGTCCCAGGACATCAGGACCATATCTGCTGGTCCCAGGACATCAGGAACCATATCTGCTGTTCCCAGGAAATCAGGAACCATACCTGCTGGTCCCAGGATATCAGGAACCATATCGGCTGGTCCCAGGACATTAGGAACCATATCTGCTGGTCCAGGACATCAGGAACCATATCCCTTGGTCTAAGGACATCAGGAACCCTATCCGCTGGTCCAAGGACATCAGGAACCATATCAGCTGGTCCCAGAACATCAGGAACCATATCTGCTGGTCCCAGGACATCAGGAACCATATCTGCTGTTCCCAGGATATAAGGAACCATACCTGCTGGTCCCAGGATATCAGGAACCATATCGGCTGGTCCCAGGACATTAGGAGCCATATCTGCAGGTCCCAGGACATCAGGAACCATATCCGCTGTTCCCAGGACATCAGGAACCATATCTGCTGGTCCCAGGACATCAGGAACCATATCTGCTGGTCCCAGGATATAAGGACTCACATCAGCTAGTCCAAGCAAATCAGGAACCATATCAGCTGGTCCCATGACATCAGGAACCATATCTGCTGGTTCAAGGACATCAGGAACCATATCTGCTGGTCCCAGGACATCAGGAACCATATGTGCTGGTCCCAGGACATCAGGAACCATATCTTCTGGTCCCAGTACATCAGGAACCATATCTGTTGGTCCCAGGACATAAGGAATCACATCATCTAGTCCCAGAAAATCAGGAACCATATCAGCTGGTCCCAGGACATCAGGACCATATCTGCTGGTCCCAGGACATCAGGAACCATATCTGCTGTTCCCAGGAAATCAGGAACCATACCTGCTGGTCCCAAGATATCAGGAACCATATCGGCTGGTCCCAGGACATTATGAACCATATCTGCTGGTCTCAGGACATCAGTAACCATATCCGCTGTTCCCAGGACATCAGGAACCATATATGCTGGTCCCAGGACATCAGGAACCATATCTGCTGGTCCCAGCATATAAGGAATCACATCAGCTAGTCCAAGCAAATCAGGAACCATATCCGCTGGTCCCAGGACATCAGGAACCATATCTGCTGGTCCCAGGACATCAGGAACCATATCTGCTGGTCCCAGGACATCTAGAACCATATCTGTTGGTCCCAGGATATAAGGAATCACATCATCTAGTCCCAGAAAATCAGGAACCATATCAGCTGTTCCCAGGACATCAGGAACCATACCTGCTGGTCCCAGGATATCAGGAACCATATCGGCTGGTCCCAGGACATTAGGAGCCATATCTGCAGGTCCCAGGACATCAGGAACCATATCCGCTGTTCCCAGGACATCAGGACCATATCTGCTGGTCCCAGGACATCAGGAACCATATCTGCTGTTCCCAGGACATCAGAAACCATATCTGCTGGTCCCAGGACATTAGGAACCATATCCGCTGTTCCCAGGACATCAGGAACCATATCTGCTGGTCCCAGGACATCAGGAACCATATCTTCTGGTTCCAGGATATAAGGAATCACATCAGCTAGTACCAGCAAATCAGGAACCATATCAGCTGGTCCCAGGACATCAGAACCATATCTATTGGTTCAAGGACATCAGGAACCATATGTGCTGGTCCCAGGACATCAGGAACCATATCTACTGGTTCAAGGACATCAGGAACCATATGTGCTGGTCCCAGGATATCAGGAACCATATCTGCTGGTACCAGGATATTAGGAATCCCACCAGCTAGTCCCAGCAAATCAGAAACGATATCAGCTGGTCCCAGAACATCAGGAACCATATCTACTGGTCCGAAGACATCCGGAATAATATCCGCTGGTCCCAGGATATAAGGAATCACATCAGCTTGTCCCAGCAAATCAGTAACAAACTCAGCTTGTCCCAGGACATCAGGAACCATATCTGCTGGTCCCAGTACATCAGGAACCATATCTGCTGGTCCCAGGACATCAGGAACCATATCTGCTGGTCCCAGGATATAAGGAATCACATCAGCTAGTCCCAGCAAATCAGGAACGATGTCTGCTGGTCCTAGGACATCAGGAACCATATCTGCTGGTCCCAAGATATAAGGAATCACATCAGCTAGTCCCAGCAAATTAGGAACCATATCAGATGGCCCCAGGACACCAGGAACCATATCTGCTGGTCCCAGCAAATCGGGAACCAGAACAGCTGGTCTCAGGATGTCAGGAACCATTCCTGCTGGTCCCAGCAAATCAGGAACCAGATCAGCTGGTCCCAGCATATCAGGAACAATATCAGCTGGTCCCAGGATATCAGGAACACTATCTGTGGGTCCCAGGTCATTAGGACCTTATCCGTTGGTCCCAGGACATCAGGAACCATATCTGCTGGTCCCAGGACATCATGAACAATATCAGCTGGTCCCAAGACATCACGAACCACATAAGCTGATCCCAGCAAATCAGGAACCATATCACCTGGTCTCAGTAAATCAGGAACCATATCAGCTGGTCCCATGACAGCAGAAACACGATCTGCTGGTCCCAGGACATCAGGAACCATATCGGCTGGTCCCAGGAATTCAGGAACCACATCAGCAGGAACCACATCAGCTGATCCCAGCAAATCAAGAACCATATCAGCTGGTCCCAGGACATCAAGGAACTACATCAGATGGTTCCAGGACATCAGGAACCAGATCATCTGGTCCCAGCAAATCAGGAACCAGATCAGCTGTTCCCAGGACATCAGAAACACTATCTGCTGGTCCCAGGACGTCTTTGAACCATATCCGCTGGTCCCAGGACACCAGGAACCACATCAGCTGGTCCCAGCAAACCAGGAACCAGATCAGCTGGACCCAGGACATCAGGAACTATATCAGCTGGTCCCAGGACATCAGGCACCACATCAGCTGGTCCCAGCAAATCGGGAACCAGAACATCTGGTCCCAGGACGTCAGGAACCATTCCTGCTGGTCCCAGCAAATCAGGAACCAGATCAGCTGGTCCCAGCATATCAGGAACAATATCAGCTGGTCCCAGGATATCAGGAACACTATCTGTGGGTCCCAGGTCATTAGGACCATATCCGTTGGTCCCAGGACATCAGGAACCATATCTGCTGGTCCCAGGACATCAGGAACAATATCAGCTGGTCCCAAGACATCACGAACCACATAAGCTGATCCCAGCAAATCAGGAAGCAGATCAGCTGGTCCCAGCAAATCAGGAACCATATCACCTGGTCTCAGTAAATCAGGAACCATATCAGCTGGTCCCATGACAGCAGAAACACGATCTGCTGGTCCCAGGACATCAGGAACCATATCGGCTGGTCCCAGGAATTCAGGAACCACATCAGCAGGTCCCAGCAAATCAGGAACCACATCAGCTGATCCCAGCAAATCAAGAACCATATCAGCTGGTCCCAGGACATCAAGGAACTACATCAGATGGTTCCAGGACATCAGGAACCAGATCATCTGGTCCCAGCAAATCAGGAACCAGATCAGCTGGTCCCAGGACATCAGAAACACTATCTGCTGGTCCCAGGACGTCTTTGAACCATATCCGCTGGTCCCAGGACACCAGGAACCACATCAGCTGGTCCCAGCAAACCAGGAACCAGATCAGCTGGACCCAGGACATCAGGAACTATATCAGCTGGTCCCAGGACATCAGGAACCACATCAGCTGGTCCCAGCAATTCAGGAACCAGATCAGCTGGTCCAGCACATCAGGAACCATATCAGCTGGTCCCAGAACATAAAGAATCATAGCAGCTGGTTCCAGGACATCAGGAAACACATCAGCTGGCCCCAGGGCAACAAGAACCACACCAGGTATGGCCGGACTGGCCATTCCGAGTATCAGGTGTTTCCCGGGAGGCTGGAAGGGTGGGGTGCCAGCTTTCTTACTGAGGCTGGTTTTGTAGCAGTGGAGCAGTTTTATAAGCAACCACTGTAGGGTTCCTTGTATATCCTGCAGTTTTAAGGCAACAATAAAAGTGACAGGATAACTCTGGTGATTAATATACCTGTGGAGAGAGATCTGAGTTTTGTCTAGTGGCAGTTTTGACTCACTTAAGGTAGCACAGAGGGTGCTGCAAAGAAAGTGTACCATTTAGATCAAAGAACAGTATTTTACATGCATAGCTCAGTGAGTTACTGCTTTTGACACAAATATCCTTTTGTTACTATGCAGTTCATAAGTTACAATCGTAATCTAGCACAGTGAGCTATGAAGTGCCATGAAAGAGCTGCATGCAAACTGTATGGTATAGGTTTGAAAGTTATGATTTTGCCAGTCTTTAATTAACCTGATGTTGCTAAAAAGTATTTGTTTCAGTACAAATACATTCTTATTAGTAAAGCTAATTGTAAACACTGTGTTCCATTCTGAATCCCGAGTTTGTGC
The DNA here is from genome assembly GCF_964261635.1 of Lissotriton helveticus. Taxonomy (NCBI): domain Eukaryota; kingdom Metazoa; phylum Chordata; class Amphibia; order Caudata; family Salamandridae; genus Lissotriton; species Lissotriton helveticus. The sequence goes on from NC_136064.1 coordinate 68,113,122, forward strand.
TTCTCCAGACCAAGCCCTCTTACAAAATGCCTAACAGTATGGATGACATCTTAATCCTATACCTTGTACCCCCCTTGTAGTCGCTGAATTACACACGTATGATTCATTGCATCTGTATGTGTGTACGATGAAAAGTGCTCCAACACCCTACACTGGGGTAAGAGGTTCTATTAAACAAATGAAATGCATGTGAGAGAGGTGCCCAGGTGAGATGAGAGGAAGTGTTGGAGGGTGATAGTGAGGAATCATTCAAGAGCCCCAACAAAGATAGTCCTGTCCTAGTGCACTAAGGTAATCATTTACAACACTTTAAAAGCTATTAAAATTTAATATATCAATGTGTTGAAGAATGCAAAATGTTTGCAACTTTCCCCATATTTTCTTGGAGGAAGAACCTCCTGCCCCACTCCCCCAAGCCCTATTAATATGGTCAGGCTTACTAGATGTGCTTGCAGTATGGGGGCTGGTCTGACAAAATTTGCCAGGGCTGCTTTGGGTTCCCATTCTGGCCCTGACATCAGTAACCACATCAATTGTTCCCAGAACATCAGGGACTAAATCAGCTGGTCCTAGGAAATTCTGAATCATATCAGCTGGTCCCAGGACATCAGGTACCATGCCAGCTGTTCCCAGAAGATCAGAAACCCCACCAGCTGGTCCCAGGAGATGGTAAACCATATCAATGGGTTCCAGGACATCAGGAACCACATCAGCTGTTCTCGGGACATCAGGAACCACATCAGCTGGTCCCAGCACATCATGAACCTCATCATCTGTTCTAGGGACATCAGAAACTACATCAGCTGGTCCCACGACTTCAGCAACCATATCAGCTATTCATAAGGTATCAGGAACCACATCAGCTGGGTCTAGGATATCAGGGACCACATCGGCCATTCCCAGGGTATCAGGAACAGCATCAGCTAGCCCCAGGACATTGGGAACCACATCATCTGTTCCCATGACTTCAACAACCACACCAGCTGGTCCCAAGACATTAGGAACCACAACAGCACGTCACAGAAGATCGTGAACCCTATCTGCTAGTCCCAGGACATCAGGAACGATATTTGCGGGACCCAGGACATCAGGAACCATATCAGCTGGTTGCCGGACTTCAGGAACCATATCAGATATTCCCAGGACATCAGGAACCATATCGGTTAACCGTTCATTATCAGTACCAGGATCACCCTGTCCTCCAATTTCTGTGCTAACATCATATAACTGATTAAATGGTACTATATCTACCACACCTCAAGATGTTTGTTTCTTAAATTTTTTATAGGATTAATATGTTAGCATGTGGCCATTTCATCACACTCTGAATACACAACTGCAGCAATGCACAAGAAACAGGATACAGACAGTCTGAGTGAACTCGGTGATCATCGGACATCCTACACATGGGGTTGCAGGTCTCTGTCACTAGCCACCCCCAAACTCTCTGCGGCCTGTAAAATTCCGTCACACAAATGTTTCTGTGCCATTCGTTGGAATGAGTTAGATCATGCATCGCAAAATGAGGCTTGAAACGCAAGATCTGTGACGCTATGTAAGCTATCGAAACAATGCCACCTTTGTGTCAGATCAGCAGGTGGTGGTGAAGAGTGGCCAGGTGAGCGCAACCTCCCATGGCTCACTTGCTGATTTTCTTGCTGCCTGTGCTTCCTCTGTTTTGCACCGGTATTTCCTTCAGCCTGTCCCCACAAGGATTCCTGTGCTTGAAAAATCTAATTCAATGGGGCTTGCAATTAACGGGACAGTACCAAGGTGCTGGTGGGAAACACAGCTGCTGCTCTTTTGTTACAGGGGCCAATATTGCAACACTGCAGTAAAACCGGCTCGCCGCAACAAAAACAACCCCACTGCTCCACAACAGGCTCCCACCCTTCGGGCACACCGGGAAAAGGCCAGTCCGGCCCTGCGAGCAGGAGGGAGTGTGGACCAACCTCAGGGTGAGACCCGCGGGAAGAGGACAAGCAATGCGTAAACACACACTTTCAACTCATTGTCATTGCTTAAGAGAAGCAAGGCTGGCAGTAAAAGAGGCGTAGTTACTGACAGCCTTACTTCTCGTAAGCAACAACAATAAGTATAAAGTGCGTATTTATGCACCACTTGCAAGTTTTCAAAACATATAAATAAAAGCCATTGTCATTAAGAATGCCAATATCTCAAACTCTCACAATTGAGAGACCTATTGCATTGCATATACTTGTTTTGTATTGCAGGGGAAATGTTTGTCGGTGGAGAAAACCTCAACAGTTCTCCCCCATGAAACATAAGGGTTCTGCAGCTAACTTTCACTCTAAAAGAAGGGCAGTCTTCCCTTTATGTAGAAATTAATATCTGGGTCTATTGAATGTGGTAAATCCCACAAAACAATTTGTGAATAATCAAAATGGTTCCTAGGTTGTGAGTGCTCTGAACACTCTCCCAGACACACCACTAGACTCCCGACTGGGTGTTTGGCAGGGTAAATTCTGTGAAGTCACCTGGCCAACTAACAGAACACTGAAGAGTCTGCAAACTCACACACAGAGTCATACTACAGGAAATAAGAAACACTGACAAAGACAATAGGTCTGGCTTGCTTTTTGAGTTCTGAATAAAGTAATTATAAAGGCTGTCTGCAGTGAAAAAAATAGTTGCTTTCAGAATACAATGCTTATATTAAAAACGAAATGGAATTTGTGATGGTTCTGTGTACTTTGAGATACTTTTGAGTCTATCATACATGGAAAGCAACCATTCCACGAGAGACACAATGTTGCTGCAAACGGCCAATAGAATGAGATGAGACACAAAGCAAGCATGTCCCTAGTGGTAAAATGACACACCAAATAGCCAATGGAATGAGGTGACAGTAAAAAGGTGGAACCAAGGACCACTCTACTCCTATTTTAAACAAAAGGTCTTGCAGGCAGCTGTGTTGTCCACCTCTAAGAAGAAAAATGAATGTGAACAGACAACTGTCATCAGAAAATATATTTCACAAATAAAGTTAACCGTGTTATATCTGTACCTGTAGAAGACACCTACAACAGTAAAAATGTTGTGAATTGGGCCCTCAGTTAGCAAACTATTGACTTTCACCGGAGGCTTGCAGAAGTGTCCTTACTGACTTGTAACCTTAATCGCAGGGGGGCCGATTCACTGAACTAACTTAAGACAAAATCCTAAAGTTACTACTTTTGGTGTTCACAGAAGGCATTTAGTAGTAGTAAAGTTAGGATTTTGTCTTAAGTTTGACTTAAGACAAACTTAAGATAAACTTACGACAGACTTAAGACAGACTTAAGACAGACTTAAGACAAACTTAGGACAGACTTAAGACAGACCTAAGACAGACTTAAGACAGACTTAAGACAAACTTAAGACAAAATCCTAACTTAAGTCTGTCTTAAGTCTGTCTTAAGTTTGTCTTAAGTTTGTCTTAAGTCAAATTTAAGACAAAATCCTAACTTTACTACTACTAAATGCCTTCTGTGAATACCAAAAGTATTAAGTTTAGGATTTTTCTTAAGTTAGTTCTGTGAATCGGGCCCCTGGTGACTTGTTTCGTGAGCTGCTCTTACATAGCTACCATCAGAGTTGATTTAAATTAGCCCCAAGGTTGTGCGTTAGTTTCGTGGAGATGATTAGTAGGACATGGAGGACTATGTGATCCTTGTTGTACCCCCACGCTGTCCGTGCTGGGCTTATGTTCCTTGAACCATTGCCTTAATTCGGGAAGGACCTCAAGACCTGGCTCTTCAACTGAACTGCAGAACCTCCCCCACCCCAGCGCCTTGAAACCCTAACGGGTGATTAGCCGCGCTCTATAAGAACTCTGATTGATTGATTTATTGATTGATTGATTGTATATCTGGCATCTAGGTCCTACAAGAGGGGCACTGATTGCCATCACAACATTCAAAGGCAAAGTAGAGAAGAAAGAAAGCAGGAGAATTTGAATTTTCTCTGGGGCAGAATCAGGTCTTCAAGACAGGAATGCCTAATCAAGGTCAGGCTCCATCTTGTAGGACACAAGAGTACAAGAGTGGGCCATAAGGAGATCTTCCAGGCGGCTAATTGTGAGGGCGCTGCGAAGAGCGACACGGGGTGGGAGCTCGAGGGCGGAGGCGGGGAGGAGATGTAGGGCAAAGGAAGGACATGACCAAAGCTGTAAAAACCAATCAAAGGCCATCAAGGAATTAATACTGCATGGCACTTTGATAATTAATACACTGTTAAAAAAAGGACAGATGACAGAAAGTAGAGTTCTGCTACATTAAGTGGGGCTGGAGCACTCCGGTGGCATCCATAACTCACAGACGGCTATGGAGGGGCTGCATTGGAGGGCTGGTCATGAAGAGTCGCAAATGCAGTTGCGGATGACCTCACATATGATCCAGACATGAAGCCAGGATCCTTTTTATGCAGAAATACAATATTCCCTGCACTGGCTCTTGCTGAGCTGCTGCAGGCTCCAGGAAAGGAGGAGAGAGCTCAGCCTTACCTCATTGCAATTAAAGCAGAACAAAAAGCAGGCCTTCCTCTGATTACTAACGCGCTGCTTCACTTTCTATAGCTTTCTGAAAATTTGTAATTTACAATTACATGCTGATCTTATGTTTCTAACTTGCTCAGATCCATAGGAACAGACCCACAAACATGAGACTAGAAATAATAAAGTAGAACCTTATTGCTGTACACACCCACTCTCTCTCTCACACACACACACACACTCTCCTTTAAACCATTTCTAAAATATAGCAGTGAACAGTCTGTTCTAATGACACACAAGAAAGCACATAATATCACACAATTTTTCCCCCAGTTCCATGTGCATTCCTTCCTTCAATGGGCACCAAGAGGTTGTCCAGATGTGTGCTGTGATGTCCTAAAAAATTACATTGGCGTAGTAGGAATCTGAAATAATGTAATATAAAATAGAATCCTGCAAAAATTGGCTAGCTGGGCAACAGGTAGTTTCTCATACCCATCCACTGATGCTTTGCACAATCCACAGAGTGAGTATGTATGCGTATTTATAAAGCACAAAATTGCCCAGACTGTTCAAGAAGGGATTTGCTGCCTTTCTTCCCCACACAAATCTTAAATGACTTGTACCAGCTTGAGATAACTTACATGAAGAGTGGGAGGTACAGCAAAAAAAGAGGACTGCAAGTGGCGAAATTACTCCTCAGAGAGGATGTGGCAAGGCGGCCAGAGCTGTGAACTCGGGAGCTCAGGATCCGGGTTTGCGTCTTGGCTCAACATTCCGTGATTCAGGCATCACTCCTGTGCCTATGGACAGAGTCTGGATACACTCACAGGTGATAAGCCGTGCTATATAACTAAAAAAAAATATTATTTGGAGACTCTTTGGTCTCCGTGTCCACGATTTTCAGCTCTACCACCTGAAGAATCCAGAACTACTGCTGCCAGTGGGACAAGATCCTTCCTACAATTGGCCTCAGCAGATCCACTGCATATTCATTAGATTATGCAGATTCTTCGGCACAGCCACCCCTTTGCTAGCTCAGCTTCCTCCCAGCATGCAAGCCCCAACAGTGGATTCAGGACCACTAATCCAAGACATAACTGGTATGAACCTGCGTGATGAAAACGCCTCCACTCGGACGGCATGTTTATTTTACACATCCACCGTCAGACCTTGAAATGTAAGGCCTAGCAGACTTGTATTAATTATGCATTCGGAAAATCAATGTTTAGATAAATTGACACTTTCATGAGTTCTGCAAAAGATAATGACATGCTGAAGGCAGACAGGCCAACTTAACGTACTCAAAATGGAGTTTGGCCTTGGGATTTTATTGCACAACACCATTACGTTGTCCATGACTTTACATCATCAGCTTCTCTAAAACATCCTCTAGCCCTAATGCCAACCACAACCCTGATTACAAACATAATCCTTACTCTAGCCCTCAACCAATACTCACTAAACGTAAACCAAAAAAACAAACACGTACCCAAATCTCGACACTAATCAACAATGCTAGCACCAACCAGTACCCCAACCGCAACTCTAGCATCAATCCTGAACCTTAAATGTTAAATGACAATGTAACGTATGATAATGGAAATACTGACAGTGTAAACATTGGCAATATAAAAATAGGTAATGTAAATACACTTATGTTAAATTACGACAATATTCTTGTGACGATGTAAAGGAGTGGTACCAACTGTGGCCTGATTATGAGTTGCACAGCAGTGGCCTTGTGGTAACTCTGCCCCCGAAAAAAACAGCAGTGCGGTAACACCTTGTCAGTACCATGTAATTGCAAGTTTACCCCCTGAAATGGGGAATAACCATGTGGACTTGGTTTTACTGGTCAGAATTGTACACGGTATTAACCTTGCCGTTGGGCTTATCAAATGTGAGCAAGAAAATGCTATAGCAGGAGGTTCTGGGAGGGGAGATTGTCGTCTGGCAAGGGGGAACATTGCATGCTCCCCCTATACATGGCTTAGGGTGGGGTGAGGACAGGAGAACAGGTCTAAGCTACAATGAAGCCTGTGCCTAAAAGGATTTCTGTTCAGATTTTCTGGCTTGTAAAATCAGATTTGTTGTGCCCGCATCTAGTAACATCGGGTAGAGGAACAGCACTCCACACATGAGTGACGCGAGCGGGATTCCATACAGCAATTCTGCCCCGCTTAACTTGTAATTGGGGCATATGTGTCAAGAGATATGGAAAGATCAAAGGCACACAAGGTTGCTGTTGCTGCATTCCAAGCAATGCGGTCATGTAAAGCGTAGCATAAAGTTAGGGTAATGTGGAAAAATCCCTTTAAGAGAGATATACGGTCAAATAAAATGCACATATAGCTATCATCATGTCTGGGCATCGCTGCTACTTCTCTATGCTCAATTCCCTTGGTTCTGAAAAGAAATAAGTGTGTGCCAACAATCTGGTTTGATGTTACTCTGGACAAGGTGAATAATGCATTCTTAAATGCAAGAGCAGGCCCAAATCTGGAAGAATTAAACATTACCTTCCAGGCTTGGAAGCCCTCAGCGGCTGATTAAGCCAGCGATTGATGTATCTACAATTTCGTATTCTAAGATTTTATGCCGCTTATGATTGCAGAGAGGCATCTAGGCCTCTCGTCTATGGGGCTAGTTCTGGAAAGCCTCTCCATGCCGCTCTCCGCCTCAGCCTGATGTACAATGCGGCTCTATGCGGTCAGCATGGCGGCGGAGGGCCCGCTGGGCCCCACAAGTGCTGAAGCAGAGGCTCTGTTGTTCTTGGCTGCTGGTACCTGCTTTCTCCCCCGAGGGAAGCAGCAGCGATCCAAAACTTCCTGCTGAGGACCTCCGAGGGCAGCCTCACCCTGAGATCTAATTATGGAGGCCATTTTGGTCTGCTTCTCCAAATAAACAGCAGAGGAGATAGGAGCTGTGGGAACCCAGGAGGGAAAATTACCCATAAGTGCAGTTTGTGCTAATGTGTCTATAGCTGCGGGGAGGGGGGTGGGGGCGGAATGTTAGGCCGTGTTATCGTCGTCTCCCAGCGCCATTCACATGCTCTCCCCTCCTGCAGCGGAATATTAAACGTGCAGGCAATGCAATCAAGCCGCTGGACTGTGAACACGGCCGTGTCTGTCGATTTGATTTCCGTGTTTCACCAAGAAGAGATTTGCATGTTGGAATTCAATTAGAAATCTGTTTAAAGTAAGATGCCGTATTTATTTGGACATCGGGAGTGAGTCTGACGCTATTGGAAAAGGCCGCGCGCAGTCACGCACGCCTGTCAGGCGGGGGCGGCGCGTGACGTCGCACCTGCTGGTCGGCCATGTTTTTTTCTTCATCTCCTGCTGTCTAGAGACTTTTTGTAAACTTACTGTTTCTTTTTGAGTGCCAGTTTTTCATCTACAACAGGGAGCTTTTGAAATAGAAGACTTTGGGAAGAGTGACTGTGCTATTGCACCAAGGGAGGTGCTTTACTGTTCGATTTTTTTGGTTGTTGCCAAATCCAAGGGGTTTAGTTTTAATAAACCTTCAGAAGATGTATGTTAGTAAGCCACAGAAGGGTGTGCCTTATCGTTGAGTTATACCTTCGCGAAGAAAATACTTTGTCATTGAGATGTACTTCATTTGCGATTTCTAGTTTGGTTTATGCAGAATTTGGTTTATTCATCTTATGTGCTCCCAATGCCTCTTTTCCTAACCTGCACCAGGCATAGGCGCTGCACAAGCCATACTGGAGCGGACACATCTTAGCACCAGATGTTGCATTTCATAATTGGAGAGAGGTGTGAGAGAGCACAAATCTGAAAAAAAAATGTATAAGTACACCATATTTACAAGTTTAAATTGTATTGCACACGAGTGTTATATTCATAGTGTGAACTTATATAAGTGTGTTTAGCTAACATAGAGGTACTTATAGCAGTATGAAAACTAATGTAGAAATGTTAGAATGATGTGAAACCTCACGTTTCTCATGTTAAGTGATTGTGTGTAAAGGAAATGAAACCTAGCAAACCAATGAGAATGTGTAGGCCGCAGGGCAATTCACAGTAAAGTCAAAGTGCTGCTGAACTGATGTGAGACGTGGTTAACTTTGTTTTCTAGAAGTATTTAATCATAGAATTGAAATATATGTTTTATATAGATGTGTTGCATTATACTATAGTAATACGTGTTAGTTAAAATACTGTTTAAACCAAGGAAAGGAAATGTTTTAGAAGACAGAAACCGCTTTGTGTAAATCAACTAGGCCTGAAAAGACCAAGTTATTCTCTTTGATCTAAAATGTGCTCGTTAGGGGAAAGTTGTGCTAGGCACTAACTGAGAATTCTTACACATGTTTTATGGTCCGAGATATGGTGGAGGTTGGAATTTGAGGCCCACAGTACATGTGTCTGTCGCAGGTGCGAGGAGCCCTAATCAGTACTATGATGAACGGTTCCTTTGTTCAAGAGAGCCAGGCGCAGGCCTGGAGGAGTCTTCAGGAATTTTAGGGGGTACTGTCTCGCTGAAGAAGAAGCCTGGGAAGCAAGGTCAACTTTAATGAAGAGTCCCGAGGAGCACCAGTATGGAGTTTGCCGCTCAAAACTGCACCACGTGAGAGGCGTCGACATGGGCGTTCCTATTGGAAATGTGATTTTGTATTAGGGATAGCACCCCGGGGTGGAGTTAGAGCAGATGACCTGAGCAGCCTTAGAGAGCGGATGGGTAGGCAGATAGAGAACTGAAAGAAACCAACTTGATTCAGAGACTAAGAGAAGTGTGTGATCTTCTTTGGAAGTCACCACTGCTGACACCTTTTTAGGTAAAGATCTTGTTAAGTAGGGATGTCACTTAGTCCAGTGTAGGGACAGACTAACTTGTATTTTTCTTTTCTGTAAATGACTCTCAAGTTGCAACTCACAGTGATTCTTGCAACACTCATGCTCTTTGAAATAGTTTTGATAATTTCCTTTTGTCGATTGAGAATATTCAGAGAGTACCTTTTTGTACTAATACCTGTATACCTTTTGAATCTTATTCTGAGATGTTTGTATCTTCAGATACTTTTGACTTTGAATTAAAACTTTTTAACCTTTCCCAGTGGTAAGTGGTTCTTTAGAGTGGTTAAAGTTCTTAATTGACTAACCTAGTAGTAGATTGTCTTTTACTCAATGACAGGTACCAACGATTCAGTAGACATGATTAGGGACCTGGTAAGGTAACTAGAGACCAGAAACCCCGCGTTAACAGTTGGTAGCAGAGGATGGTTATCTTCTTGAGGAAGGTAATCTAGACTAGGTTAGTTTACCCCAAGGTCCCTAGAGTTCGACAGGTGGCCTGCCGAAGAAGGCGCTGACGGAGAGAGAAAAGCAGCAGTATCGGACGAGAGTGAGTATAACAAGGGTCATGCATGGACAGATTGCGGTGTTTTGTGTTGGATTTGTATTGTAATGTCTGGCGGAGTTGAATGCCTGTAGCGTGATTGTGAGAAGGTTGTGAGCGCGCGCAACCTGGTAAAATCTTAAGTTCGGGGGAGAGCTTAAGTGGTTCGGCTGTATCGAACATCCAGAGTAATTGTCGACCAGAGTAAAGGGGTCATGAGGTACCATTGACCGCCGCAGAACCGAGATAGGGGGAGTGTAAGAGTGAGTGTGTGAGTAACGGACGCTGGTCGAAAGTTACTGTGTTTAAGTAACCTATCAGAGAAGGCGACTGTCTGGACGTAAACGGAAAGACATTTCGCCAGTTAAGGTGACAATTACAGATTCGACTGTGGGCGTACAGTCAAAGAAAAGTGATCGCTTGGACGGAAGTAGTCATTTTTCGAAGTATGAATGGGACGCATACATAAACACGGAGACGAGCTGAGAAAGGAGGGGAACTGCTGCGAAGGGGGACGAGTGACGTCAGCGAGAGCCGCGCTGAGATAGGGCGGTTAGTGAGGAGCCGCGACGTGATAGGACGGTTGGTGTGACGTCGGCAAGAGCCGCGCTGAGATTGGGCGGACTGGTGTAACGTCGGTGAGAAGTCGCGCTCTGATAGGCCAGTTAGCGAAGAACAGTGCTGAGATTGGTGGATTGTCATCAGGAAGTAAACAAACCGGAGAAAACAGAAACTAGTAGACTGAAAATGAAGTGTTTTAAATGTTTGAAGGATATTTTTAAAAGAAAAAGGAGAGAGTCTTTTTACGGGCAAGAGGCACCGCCAGAGGGTACACCGGCTCATTATATGGCATCGAATGTTGGGCTGCATACGATATTATGGATTGGAGTTTGGAACAAGCTTATGGAAGGGAATGAGGAAATGTCGTTCCCAAAGTATGGGACGTTTAAGTTAGAGGTGTTACATCGGCTGAAAGCAACCATGTCCGCATTAAAACCCCCACCTAGACCGACCCAGTTTGAGGCCCTTAACGCATGGATTAGGGCGGCGCACGATAGGAATCTGAATAAGCGTCAAGAAAGGCTGACGCGATCGGTAAGAGCAGTGCGAGATTCCAAATGGGATGATAACGCCAAGAGGTGGAGGGTACAGGCTATTGAGGTGGATAAGTTGTACCCAGTGAGAGAGGTGGCAGGAGGAAAGAACCTCATGGAAGAAGATGAGGAGAGCGACTCGGAGGACAATTTGATAAATAGATTGCTGATAGATAGACCGCCTCCGAGAGTTGGGGAGATTGAAAGTAGAGGACTCGCAAGGGAAGATGGGGCTGCCATAGAGGGGTATGTACCACTTCCTATATCGGAATGGACACCTATCAAAGGTGGGGAGACACCCCAACATAGTACAGCACAGAGTGTAGTCGGAAGGTTTGTGGTACAGAAAACGCCAACCGCAGAGAGGGCTGAAACTTTTGGATTGCCAGATGCTCTCCAAGTACCCGTTACCATAGGACCCATAGTATCGATTTACAACCCAGAGAATGGGAGAGAGGAAGAACAGATACGGTTAGACAGAGAAAGGGTTGAGATGGAAAGGAGGAATAACACGACAAATGCCTGGAAGCAATTGCCAGGACCGGTAACGTGGAACACCCCATTCGAACTGACAGTGAGTCCCGCAACAGAGCAGGGGGGTCAAAGAGGACCGATGGACCTAAGGGGACCCCGTCCGAAATCCTTTAAGGAGCTGAGGGTCGATTTGAGAGAATGGGAGGGGTCCACAGAAGCACCAACCAGCAGACCTAGAACAGAAGCAGAATGGGGAAGCCGAGGCAACGGAACATTGTCTCACTGCGGGGCTAGTGCAAGTAGTCAAGAGTGTGAAGGTAACAGGCCGGAGAGTAGAGGGGCTATGCGTCATACTGACGGTGGGAATGAGCAAGAGAGCAGGGAGAGGAGTACAAGATGTGGAGAGACACCTCGTCTCATCCAAAGCGAGGGAGATCAGCGGACTCAAGAATACAGAGAGAGGTTTAGATGTACGCACCATGCACCTAATGAGAGTATACAGCACTGGAGTCGCGGGAGCACGGGGAACAGTGAAGGATCTTGCCATGGGTCGAGAGATCAGGGACCACCGGCAAATGACGAGGACAGGGGGATAAATGGAATGTCTTACCATGCATCTAGGGAAATCATGCAGGATGGGACTGGTGGGATTACGAGAAATGGGAAAGTGTTTCACCATACACCCAGAGAGGATGGAACTGCATGGGACCTGTAGAGATGGGAACAAGGGAGGACTCCCCATAACTCGCCTGAGCCTAGACGTAGGACTCGGAGCTGGGATGGGAGAGATGTGAATGGACCCCCTAGAACTAGTATACTGAGAGCTGCAATAAAGGCCAAAAGACTCGATGTCACTAGCTTAAAATCTGACCTGGATGAGATAATAGATTGGACGTTGCCCTTAGAAAGGATTGACCTGTATGAACAAGATGAGTTACTGTTCATAGCAAAGGATGTTACCCGCAAGGCAAGGGCAATTCATGAGAAACTGTCTGGACTGGCAGACAAGTATATGGTAGACTTGTCCAGAACGAGGACATTACAGAGTAACCATAGGTTGCAGTATTCAGATCAAGACTTAGATGAGAAGAGAACTACAGGATTAAAAACACACATTAGGGAGTTGATAACAGGAATAAGAGTGTGGAGAGATCTGGACAAATGGGAAGAGAGATGGTCCAAAAGGGGTACTGTCAGGAGGAGCACAAGTGTGATGTCTCCGGAAGGACGGGTAATGCAGATGGAGGCATTCCCTTTGCGAGAAATATCGAATGGGAATTATGTACATGTGCCCTGGAGTAGAGGAGATTTAGCTGCATTTACCAACTCATTTCCGAAGTTAAGGGACAATCCAGTAGAGTGGTATAAGCAGGTAGAAAGGTTTGTAAAGATCTCGAAAGTATTGATTTGAACACTTTGTTTGACATTGTGGTCCCATCTGACTTGTGGACATCGTGCAAGACTAGTGTTGAATGGCCAACTACTGAACCAGTGAGGGATGCTCAAACAAATGGACCGTCTGAAATTGTCATGCAAAAGTATGAAAGGGTAATAGCTTGGCTGAAAGATAAGGTACCACCCCAGGACATAGATTGGGTAAAAATAGATCGAACAAGACAAGAACCAAAGGAGACAGTTCATGAGTTCTATGAAAGGTTGTTGAAAACATTCAAACAATACAGTGGACTCGATGTAATGGATCCCAAAGATATAGGACAGTTTGTGTCAAAGTTTGTTTTGGGGTTGAGACCTGATATTTGTTTGATGATTCAGCAACATTTAATTTGTTGGCAAAACAAACCACTAGATGAAATTTTAAGGTATGCCAGATACTGTAGCGATGAGATAGATTCCAAGACAAAGAAAATGAAGGAAAAGCTGATGGTGGTGCAGATGCAGTCAGCCGGAAAGGGCGGACAGCAGAAACAGGGAACGGGGACAATGGGACGGAAGTCGAATGGTCAGAACAAGGATAGTGAAGAAAGTCAGAGACCTAGAATAGATTTTGCCACTTTAAAGAAAACGACAAAGTGCCACCAGTGTCACCAGGTGGGACATTGGAGACACGAGTGTCCCTTTAACCCTGAAAGTGGAGAACTAGAATTAGAACAGGAAGTTCAGGAGGTTCCAGTTCAAAGGGCGACAGTCCCAGGAAGCAAGGTGGTCAAAGGGGGGACTTCGGCTCCACGAGCTCAGTTTCCACAGCCACCAAAGATCGCGACAGGGGGAAAAGTTTATAAACAAATGCCTCTTTTTATTGAAGAAGAAAAATGTTATTACATTGACCCAATGACCGGTCAACGTGTGAACAGAGAAGAGGACTGTACCCTCGGGGCAGTTCTAGAAGTAGATCAGAGAGGGCCATTTGTTGAGGCAGAGGTAGCAGGGTGCCCGATGACATTCTTGGTGGATACTGGAGCTACTCGATCAACTCTGAGATCAGCAGTGGTTCCTGACCTACCAATGTCGGGAGAAACAATTCAGGTGGTTGGAGTCGCAAATAGAAGAATGACTAGTCCTTTGACAGAACCAGTGTCAGTGAAAATAGGGAATTACACAAATGAACATCAGTTTGTGGTATGTGATTCTAGTCCTGTATGTCTGTTAGGGAGGGACTTGTTGTGCAAATTGAATTGCACCATATACTGCACACCTCAGGGTGTGGAGGTACAGACCGCAGATGATGATGCTACCTTTAAGATTGCCAATGAGAGAACATGTATAGAACTGTATCCTACTCTGACTGTGGAAGACCTTCCTTGTGACCTAAGAGATGCTGTCTCAGCCGAAGTATGGGATTTTACTGGGGAAGAGATAGGACTGATCAAAGGGGTGGAACCAGTGAAGATCATGATAAAACCAAACGCTGAATATCCAAGAACGCCTCAGTACAAACTGTCCCAGGAAACGATTGCAGGAATAAAACCTGTGATTGATTCAATGATTCAACAGGGAATACTGAAGGAAATCGTGGGTAGTCCATGTAACTCCCCGATTATGGGTTTGCAGAAACATAGTGGGAAGTTCAGAATAGTTCAGGACCTTCGAAAGATTAACAACATTGTGGTTTCATGTTGTCCAGTGGTACCGAATCCATCAGTGATACTGTTTCAAATACCATTCCAAGCTGAGTGGTTTACAGTGATAGACCTTTGTCAAGCCTTCTTTTCCATCTCATTAGATGAGGACAGTCAGTATCTTTTCGCATTTAAAATGGAAGATCGCGCCTTAACATGGTGTCGAATCCCACAAGGGTTCACAGATAGCCCTTCGATCTTCAGTCAGCTGTTGAAGAAGAACCTTGAAAGTCTGGTATTGCCACAGAACTCGGTTCTGGTCCAGTACATAGACGACCTACTTGTTGCGTCAGAAACAGAGGAAGCTTGTAAGGAAGACACCATTGCTTTACTGAATCATTTAGCTGGGAATGGACATAAGGTATCTCCAAACAAATTACAGTACTGTCTGACAGAAGTACAGTATCTGGGTCACCGAATAGAGAAGGGGAAGCGCAAGGTGTCTCCAGACAGGATAGAGGCCATCATGAAAATGAATGCGCCAACGACACAGAGAGAAGTTAGGATGTTCTTAGGAATGGTTGGTTACTGCCGACAGTGGATAGCTAACTTTTCACTGAAAGCAAAACCTTTACAGAAACTGACGCACAAGGAGGTGAGTGATCCGGTACCATGGGACAACGAGTGCCTAATGGCGTTCCTACAACTGAGAGAGGATTTGTGTCGTGCTCCGGCTTAGGGAATGCCAGATTATGAGAAGACTTTCTCATTATACTGCTGTGAAAGAGAAGGATGTGCATTATCAGTGTTGGTGCAAGTACACGGAAATGCCCGTAGACCAGTTGCATATTTTTCGGCTACATTAGATCCGGTAGCCGCAGCGTTGCCCGGATGTCTCAAATCCGTTGCTGCAACAGGTGTCAGCATTGAGAGGTGTGAGAACATAGTAATGGGACATCAATTAGTGGTGTATGTACCGCATTCGGTAGAATTGTTAATGACAAGGACCAAGACGCAGCACTTGACCAATAGTAGGCTCACGCGCTATGAGCAAGTTATTCTTGCTGCAGAGAACGTGACCCTTAAGAGGTGCTCGGTCTTGAATCCTGCTACATTGATGCCACTTCCTAATGATATAGAAGGCGAAGAATGTGAAGATCATGATTGCCTAGATGTGACTGAACTATGCACGAAGCCCAGACCAGATATTGTGGATGAGCCATTGATCGACCCGGATGAAATTTAGTTTGTTGATGGCTCATGCTTAAGGGACGATACTGGTCGGTTGAGAGCAGCCTATGCTGTTTGCACCATTACTGAAGTTGTGGAAGCCGCTTGCCTGGAAGGAGTACACTCCGCTCAGGTAGCAGAAATCATTGCATTGACACGTGCCTGTATAGCAGGCAGCAAAAAGAGAGTCACCATTTATACCGATAGCCAATATGGTTTTGGTGTAGTTCGTGATTTCGGGCAATTGTGGTCTCAGAGGGGTTACATGACCTCCTCTGGTTCGCCAATCAGAAATGGGGAATTTGTACGACTGCTGTTAGAAGCATTGCAAGGTCCAGCTGAAATTGCAGTGGTCAAGTGTATAGCTCACATTAAAAATACAGATTTTGTGTCACAAGGAAACAAATATGCTGATGAAGTTGCCCGCTATTGTGCGGAGCAAGGGTATACTTTCACGGAGGTGGAAGTAGGCGGGGCAAAGGAAAGAACAGAAGTCAATATGATGTTAGAGACCGTAGATACATGGGAAGATCTGAAACAAATGCAAGAAAATGCACCTGAGTCAGAGAAAAGGTCCTGGGAAGCAGCAGGTTGTGTGAGAAGTGAAATGGATTTTTGGGTTTCAGCAGATGGAAGAGCAGTGTTACCAGAGGAATTAGTGAGTCCAATGGCACGACAAATACATGGTCCAACACACTTAGGAAGGGATGCCATGCTGAGAGTATTTAGGCAAACTTGGTATTGCCCAAAGTTCAGGATTGCAGCAGAAGCAGTCTGTAGGAGATGTGTCACATGTCAGCAACTGAATGTAGGGAAAAGAACACCAGTTACCATGAGTCACATTGGGAGGTCTGGGGGGCCTTTCAACAGAATGCAATTAGATTTCATTGAAAGGCCTAGAGTCAACCGCCTTAGGTATGTGTTGGTGGTCGTATGCATATTTTCCAGGTGGGTCGAGGCATACCCTACACGTAGGTGCGATACACTCACCGTAGCAAAACTGTTACTTAGAGAATTGATCCCGCGCTACGGGGTGCCAGGCTCTCTGGAATCTGATCGAGGAACACATTTTAACAGTGAAATTGTGAAGATGCTCTGCGCCGCATTGAACATTGATCAGAAGTTGCACTGTAGCTATCGACCAGAGGCTTCAGGAATTGTGGAGCAGATAAATGGGACACTAAAGTGTCGAATTGCCAAAGTGTGTTCTTCAACTTCCTTGAGTTGGCCAGATGCTTTGCCTTTAGTGTTGATGAGCATGCGCAGCACACCCGACCGGAGGACAGGTCTCTCTCCACACGAGGTGCTGATGGGGAGGGCAATGAGGCTTCCTTCTGTACCAACTGCGACACTATTAAACATTACAGATGACCTGATCCTGGATTACTGCAAAGGACTGTCTGACGCCATTCATTCTGTGTCCTTCCAGGTGCAGGCTGCTGAGGTCCCATCTTCAAGAGAGTTGTGTCATGACCTGTGCCCCGGAGAGTGGGTGCTGGTGAAGAAACACGTCCGGAAAAACTGCCTAGACGTGCGCTGGAGAGGACCTTTTCAGTTCATACTGACCACGAATACGGCTGTCAAGTGTGGAGGCCTGCCGAATTGGATACACGCTTCCCATACCCGAAGAGTTCCAGCACCCCTGGAAGAAACAGCTCCTCTCACGGATGAGAATCCAGCTGAAGACGGTGAACCATTAGAGGGGATCAGTCAAGCTGTGGGGGTGTCTGAAGAAGTTGGGAGCGTTGCCGATCCAGAAGAAGAAGGGCAAGGCGGTAGCGAAACCGAAGCTGCAACAGGAGAGAGCTGTTGTGAATGTGACTTGGACACAGATCAGGAACAGAGTGATCAGGAACCGAGCAGGAGGGAAAGCAATAGGAGAACAAGAAGTGGGGCAGCTACTTGGCCTGAAAGAAGAAGGAGGCCGAGCCTGAAGCTAGCTCGAGAAGAAACTCTTGCTCCTATATCCGAAGATTCGGATCTGGAAGAAGGTGTATCGGACCAAGAGCAGGAGGGTCTAAGGAGATCAAGGAGAGTACGAGTGCCTAGCAGAAGATACTCTACACCTGAGTGGACCTACCTCGCTACAGATGTCCTCAAAGGGGCGCAAAACTGGGAGGGGGAAGAAAGTGACCCTGACCAGAACTGACCCCTTTGTAACTGTGGACGTAGAGTTGGTAGTACCAGGAGTGGAGATCGAAAAACTACTAACTCTTAACTTCGTTTGTCCTCTTGTTCTAAGCGAAATAAGAAGGATAATACTAGAGACTGTTGAATTCCCATGTTGGTATACGAAATGTCAAAAAATTGAGGGAATCCTTCTTCGTATGGACATATATGAGGATGTGGTGGAACTTCTGGGAACACGCATAGTTTCAGATTGCTAAAAAGACTTTGATAAAGAACATTTGTTAATACAGATCAAAAAGATAACCTAGTGCCAAATGGAAGGAGACAGAAACTATGGACTTCTATTTTAGTGGATGGAGAAGGGCTAGAGTTGTCTATTACTACAGAACTTAATGATTGTTCTTGCGGGAGAGAATTGTCAGCTTCCAAGTGTGGTTCAAAGAAAGACATTGTGGTTCAAATGAAGAGAGTCTTTGTGCAAAGCAAAAAGGACATTGAGAAGAAGTAAGAGACTTTGCTGAGAACGACAACCAGAGCTACACTGTTTGAGATCATGGAGACTGGCAACCCGAACCGCAGGGCAAAATGCATAGTAGGCACACTTTTAGTGGTAGTGATTTCTCTTATAGTTTTAGTAGTTACTATATCATATATAGTGGGACATGAGAATGAAACAAAGGCAAGATCAGAAACAAAGAAAGCATCAACACCAAAGCCTACCACTGTTGCTGAGGTAAAAGGAGAAAACACTGAGAAAGAAAAGGCTTTGCTAGATGATGAGATCAAAAGATTACATGTTGACGAATCACAGGGGAACTTTAGGTCAAATGCTTATGCCAAGTTGATATACGAATACATTGATGTCATGGAGGCGAAGAATTGCTACGTTTGTATGCAATTACCAGCTTCTGTGGATGAGGGTATCAGATACCATCATCTTCCATTGACGTATGGAATCACATGTAGTTTGTTGTTGAGCATATTCTATGGACGAGATGGGTTCGAGTATTATTTCTCGAATTTTGACTCGACATTGCCAGAGGTCCCAAATTATAAGCATCTGAATAAGTGGGAGTATTACAAGTGCGAAGACAGGTTACAGAAATTTTTCATTCCATGGAAAACGTTAGATACTTCACATGCCCGAAGAAATAATCTGACTTGTCAAGTGTCAGAAATTGAGAAAAAGTTTATAGGGCAGGTGGATACTAGATGGATACTAGATACAGGAGTTTGCTCTTCTGTTTGCTGCCACTGACCTTGGAACTCTGACGCTGTGGATTTTGGTCGGCGTCTCTAGCACTGTCCTGCCGCTGCCTGCACCTTTGAACCGCCGCTCCTTGCCGGACCCGCTTCGCGGGTCCCGCTGCGTGGAGTAGTGCGGTTGGAGAAAAGGGTGTGCAGAACTGGAAAACAAACTTGCAGGGCACTAGAAAAAACAGGGCTGCGAGCGTGCCTACAGCAGGACTCCACTTCCCAAGAGTCCCTGCTACTCACCTAACTCGAAGCACCTGGTGACGCTCTCCCTGTTGGCCACGCCCCCTATTGCCTGTTCAAAACTGCCGGAGTGGAACTTCAATTGGATTGCTCTTCTGTTTGCTGCCACTGACCTTGGAACTCTGACGCTGTGGATTTTGGTCGGCGTCTCTAGCACTGTCCTGCCGCTGCCTGCGCCTTTGAACCGCCGCTCCTTGCCGGACCCGCTTCGCGGGTCCCGCTGCGTGGAGTAGTGCGGTTGGAGAAAAGGGTGTGCAGAACTGGAAAACAAACTTGCAGGGCACTAGAAAAAACAGGGCTGCGAGCGTGCCTACAGCAGGACTCCACTTCCCAAGAGTCCCTGCTACTCACCTAACTCGAAGCACCTGGTGACGCTCTCCCTGTTGGCCACGCCCCCTATTGCCTGTTCAAAACTGCCGGAGTGGAACTTCAATTGGATTGCTCTTCTGTTTGCTGCCACTGACCTTGGAACTCTGACGCTGTGGATTTTGGTCGGCGTCTCTAGCACTGTCCTGCCGCTGCCTGCACCTTTGAACCGCCGCTCCTTGCCGGACCCGCTTCGCGGGTCCCGCTGCGTGGAGTAGTGCGGTTGGAGAAAAGGGTGTGCAGAACTGGAAAACAAACTTGCAGGGCACTAGAAAAAACAGGGCTGCGAGCGTGCCTACAGCAGGACTCCACTTCCCAAGAGTCCCTGCTACTCACCTAACTCGAAGCACCTGGTGACGCTCTCCCTGTTGGCCACGCCCCCTATTGCCTGTTCAAAACTGCCGGAGTGGAACTTCAATTGGATTGCTCTTCTGTTTGCTGCCACTGACCTTGGAACTCTGACGCTGTGGATTTTGGTCGGCGTCTCTAGCACTGTCCTGCCGCTGCCTGCACCTTTGAACCGCCGCTCCTTGCCGGACCCGCTTCGCGGGTCCCGCTGCGTGGAGTAGTGCGGTTGGAGAAAAGGGTGTGCAGAACTGGAAAACAAACTTGCAGGGCACTAGAAAAAACAGGGCTGCGAGCGTGCCTACAGCAGGACTCCACTTCCCAAGAGTCCCTGCTACTCACCTAACTCGAAGCACCTGGTGACGCTCTCCCTGTTGGCCACGCCCCCTATTGCCTGTTCAAAACTGCCGGAGTGGAACTTCAATTGGATTGCTCTTCTGTTTGCTGCCACTGACCTTGGAACTCTGACGCTGTGGATTTTGGTCGGCGTCTCTAGCACTGTCCTGCCGCTGCCTGCACCTTTGAACCGCTGCGTGGAGTAGTGCGGTTGGAGAAAAGGGTGTGCAGAACTGGAAAACAAACTTGCAGGGCACTAGAAAAAACAGGGCTGCGAGCGTGCCTACAGCAGGACTCCACTTCCCAAGAGTCCCTGCTACTCACCTAACTCAAAGCACCTGGTGACGCTCTCCCTGTTGGCCACGCCCCCTTGTTACCTCTCAGCTATAATACCAAGTGGTCCTCCGCTACGCGGGAGCGCGCGGGAGGGCGCCGGGAGAAGCCCGGGACAAGGGCGGGACTGTCTGAGGCCGTCAGAGGCCGAAGTAGGCTGGGCTGGGCCCCATCCCTTTGATTTTAGTTTTAATTAATATTGTTTATTTCTGTTATTCTTCCTTTATAAGGCGGTTTTATCTTGTTAGGGTTGTACGGTGCCATTTTCTTTTGTAAACCCTATAGCTCCTTTCCTAGTTTACACATGACGGCAAAAAAACTCCGTTCCGGTCGCGTTTTAGTGGGGAGATCTGGTTCTAAAACTAAATCGAACCCTTTACGTAATAAAATTACTTCTTCAATGCTACTGAAAGGCCAATGTCAGCTTTTTAATCTATGGGATAAAGGGAAGGACAAGGCTGTAGAGACCGGTAATCTCAGTGAAGCTTTAGAAGATAATGTTCCTGAGCCAGTTAATATCACCAATAAGGATAATACTATTCTGGGCTCGGTTCCTGTCCTGCCTCAGTTTGCATCTTTCTGTTCCGAAACAGTGGGGGTTCTCCCTTTGGTGTCCACTGATTCGCAGCGGAAATTGGAGCTTCCTTACGAGACCTCGGGATGTAATGTTAGGAAACCTGACAATGCTATCCTCCCTCAAGCTTCGCATATGGCAGCTCCTAAAGCCATAGATAATAATATTTTTTCTTCAGTTTTGCAAACTAATCCTGCCATTCCAGAGGGTGATTTTACACTACCAGATATTGATTTGATAGCTCATAAAGGTTTGTTGAGACCTTCTCAGGACAATGTCAGGGTTAATTCTAATGCTAATGAAGCTATAATAATTCCGAGTCCTTGTCTTCTTAGTAGTACCCCCTCAAACAATTTAGATTTTTCTCTAGCTCAGTTAAATTTTACTTCCTGTTCGGGCCCCAATTTGAACAACTTACCTGTGAGTCCTTCAGGTATTAACGGGAAGCTAATCTCCAATTCACTGTCCTCTTTGGAATCCTTAATATCTTCTATTTTGAGTTTACTTGAAAAATTTGTTGGAGGTTCGGAGTGTATCCTTGATACTGTAACCCAAATCCTAAGAGCACTTTTACAGAATAAGAGCGGGTCAGGTTTTGATTGCCTTTCAATGCCCGCTAATCCCCTGGAGATTCCTAATAAGAAATCCCCGAACGGAAAAGTAATATTGGACCCAGCTAAAACGCTATCTAATCTTGAAGGTCAGAAAATAAATAAACCAGTAGTTATATCAGCTGATCCTAAGGTTTTCAATGCGATTTCGGCCGGTGCTAATTGTATAGTTACTTATAATGACGAGATAGAGGTGGTACCCGCTTCCCCTGTTATTCAAAATGTGGAAAATCCCTCTCTTTTTCCTATATTCTCATTACAGACAAAAAAAGAGGATGATAGCTCCAGGTAATGTTGAAAAGATAGTCTCTCCAAAACAAAAAAAGAATAAAATAAAAAAGAGAAAACCCATCCGAAGATTTTCTAAAAAAAGACAGAGGAAATTCCTGTTTGAAAAAAATTTGGAACCAATACTAGAAAATTCCGCTCAGTCTGAGCAGTCCTTTGCTACACAGGAAGATTTGATTGTTTCTCCTAAGGTAGATTTAACGTCCACAGGGTCTGGTCCTATAAGTTCCACTAACCCCTTCCTCCCTAATGTTTTATTACTCCCTGCTAATCCTTTCCCTTCTTCTCTTAATCCCTTAGCAAGACCTTTTCAAGATTCATCTACAATTGCAGCTATTCCCTTGGTGCCTACTAGGGAAAAAACAAATGTAGATACTTTTTTTCTTGATTTTTCGCCCTTATTTGATACTGATCTAATTCTAAATAGATCTGCCTTACTTATTTGTTTTAAAGAGATTGAAGGCTTAAAACTAATTCAAACTTCGGATTTGGATGTGGTACTTCTTCTTAACACTTCAGTAGGGAGAACAGCAAGGGTGAAATTTCAGTCTAAAGTGGTGTTAAATCATATTTTACAGTGGGCTGAGGAACTCCAAATTAGAGGGATTGATGTTACTCCATATTTCGTGGAAAAACAAAGTCAAAGTGTACCCTCCAATTTGTCATCTTCCTCTAACATTAATTTGATGCCCTCTGATTGGTCCTCTGTTAGATCTGAGGACTTAAAAATATGTGTGTCAAAAAATGAAAGGCAAGTTCTTTATAAAAACCCCCCTCCTCTTAAACAAACTTTGAAGGATGATCATTCCAAATGGAGTTGGTTACCAGGAGTCCTGTCTAGTAAATCTTCTTCCTGTTCTAAACCGTCCTCTAGTTTTTAACAGAGATTTGAAGTTTATTTCTTGGAATACTGCTGGTTTTAAAGATCATAAGGAAAAATTATGTTTCTTGCGTTCCTTAGAGGCAGACATAATTTGTCTACAAGAAACGTGGGTGGAAGGTAAATTAATACTAGAAAAAGAGTACTTTGTCTTAGAAGATAGTGCAATCCATTCTAGGAGAGGTCATGCGAAGGGTGGAATAGCTTGTCTATTATCAAATAGAATTAATTGGAACTACTCTCACTATCTTGATCCGGGTAAACTGTTCCAGGCTATAACCTTAAAAAAATGTATTCAAGGATTGCCCCAATAGATCCCTTGTTTTGATAAATACTTATATTCCCCCAAACTGCTGCTTCAATGATGGATTAAAAGCACTCTTCTCTTTTATAACTAAAATAATGGACACTACCCCCTCTCCTTATGTATTAGTACTCGGGGACCTGAATTGTAACATATCTAATTGCGGGCTTGACTTGTTTAGAAATAAACTTAGGGAAGAGTCTCTGATTATACCTCAGGCCCAGTTCCCGTCTAATGTCAAATCCAATAAAAGAGGTAAACTACTTTTGGAAGGTCTATATAAAGTGGATTGTTTAATAGTAAATGGGAGACTCCCTTCTGACACTCCGGCAGCTTTTACTCATAACTCTAATAGGGGAAACTCTATTATCGATTATGTAATTGCAGATTGTGCTTTTTTTTCCTCCTTGAAGGACCTTTTGGTTATAGATACTAATCTTAGTGACCATAATGCGTTGATGCTCACAGTCTCCCTCCATCCACCTATGGCGGATTCTTGGAACATCGATACGGATATGGTGAATTTTGGCTCTAATTCGGGGAAATGTTTTTGGAATTTCCGTTCTTTTGAGAGCCTGTTGACGCTCTTAAACTCTACTGTAGAGAATTTATCCCACTGGGAGGGGAGGGAACTGGTAGGATTTGCAGATTTTTTAGAACTAGTAACTTCAATAGCCAAAAAGAGCTCCTTTGCTAAAAAATCCTTAGTAGTCCCCCAATCGCTTCGGGTACTAAATAAAGAAATAAATAAAGTAATAAGGGGGCAATACTTATCATTTAGTCAGGAAGCTAATCAGAAATTAGCACTTTTAAAAAGAAGGAGATCCAGGCTTAAGGCCAGTTTAAAACGAAATAAGTAGGATTCCATATGGATTCAACTTAGGGAAGCTTCATATAACGGCCAAGCCAAGACATTTTGGTCATTAATTGGCAAAGGCTGCGGTACTAGAGTCAGTCCTACGCCTATTGCCATTGATGAGCAGATCTGGGTCCAATATATTGAGAATTTGTACAGTAAAAATAACTTACAATTAAACAATGATGTATCTTATGTTGATTTTCGTGTGTACGATTCTCCTTCTGAAAAGGAAATTGAATTCGCTATTAAGAACATGCGCTCCTCCGGTGCGATGGGTCCCGATGAGGTTCCAATCTCTGTAGTAAAACAACAGAGTGAGCTATGGAGCAAAATACTTTTTCCTGTGTTTAAATCTTGCTTTGTTAGCGGAATAGTCCCCCCTTCCTGGAAAGGGAGTATCCTTGTCCCTCTATATAAAAAAGGGGCAAGAGACCTTCCTCAAAATTATCGTCAAATTGCTTTACTTGATGCCATCGGTAAGGTGTTTGCAAAATGTATTCTAACTTTAATCAACGATTGGGTAACTGAGTTCAAAATTCTACCTTTTGAACAAAGTGGTTTCAGGCAAAAACATGGAACGTTAGATAACTTGACGGCACTTCAGGTTATTACGGAAAAATATGTGAAAGTTCGTGGAGGGTATGTATATGGTGCATTCATCGATTTCTCCACGGCATTTGATAAAGTAGACAGAACATTGCTGTGGAGAAAGTTATTTGATTTAGGGATGCCCCCCTTCCTTATTAAACTAATCCGTGCTCTTTATTCAGACACCTGGTGCAGCGTGCTGCTTGGCGGTGAAAGAGGTTTATCTAGAATAATACCCACATCCAACGGGTTAAAGCAAGGTTGCCTTTTGGCTCCTTTACTTTTTTCACTATACACAGTCGATCTACCTCTGGCTCTCTCAGCATGCTCTGGTATTGCCCCGACCTTGGGGGGCGTCCCGATTGTATGCCTCATGTATGCTGATGATATCTTGATTCTAGATCTTACTCCGAAGGGCCTGAATAATCGCCTGCAAGCTCTTTATGAATACGCTGGAAACCATTATCTGTTGATAAACATTGCAAAAAGCAAAGTGATGTGCATGGCTGGAAGGAAAAAACCTAAATTTCCTAACTTCCCATGGGCAGTAGGGGGTCAAAAATTGGAAACCGTGAGATCTTATGCCTTCCTTGGTAAAATTGTGATGAGTAATTTAAGTGAGAAAGCTCATATGGCCAATAATTCACGGAAAGCTATCTCGCAGGGAAAGAGTTTGGTATCCTTGTATAAGGCTACAGATAGAAGGCATTTTTCTATACTACTGGATGTATTTAGAGCAAAAGTTCCTGCCTCCCTACTATATGGAATTGAGTTAATTGACCCAAAAAATTGGAGCTTTTTAAATTCCTCGGAAGGAAAAATTTTACGTAGTTTATTATCCGTTAGCTCAGCAAATTCAACTACGGCCCTAAGACAGGAACTTGGCTTACGTAGCAGCTGGGTCCAAGGTCTGGCTGGTATCGTACGTTGGGTTATAAGTCTTGTAAAGAGTGAGCCCAATACCTTAAGACATCTTATAAAAAATGAGTTGTTGGGAAACTTTAATAACTATTCATCGATTGTAAAAAATGTCAGATATGCTGTGGGTCAATTGAAATTGGATAAAGATGTTTTATTTTCTCTATCATCTTATCAGTTAAAAACCCTTTTGAAGTCCTCTATGTGGGAACTAGGGTTCAGACTGGATAGAGATTTCCGGATGTTGAAAAAAGGTTGTACTCCGGTTATTGAGTCCTGTCTATTGAGGAAAGCCCAACTATATACTCAATGGAATATTCCTCATGGCGTTAGACGCCTAGTGTTTCTAGTAAGACAGGATTTGCTTCCGTTGAAATCTCTTTATTCCAGATGGTACGGCCATTCAGCGATCTGTGATTTTTGTCAGATGTACGACCAAGATTTATCTCATGTCATTTTCGTTTGTCCGGCTCTGATGACCCTTAGGCGAAGATGGTTAAGACCAATCTGCCTTCAACTCAACATTTTGTCAGCCACTGCTTTCCGGGCGGCTATGATTACTCCGCCAAATGAAATGTTTTGTTTTAAACTGTACAAATTCTTTAAATGTTTTTTGGATCTGTATTAAGTTGGTAATTTTTTAACTGTAACGCATTTGATGCTATATACTTGTTTGAAATTTTTACGTTTAATGCTTTCTTTGTATGCATATTTTATGTCTTTTATGTGGACCTCGTAAAGAGTTCCGTTATTATAATAAACTTGAACTTGAACTTGATACAGGAGGCAAAAGATTCTAAAAGCTTCAGGACAATGGGAAACAGATTGGACCATGGAAGAAAGGATACATCAAAGAAAGGGTAGCCTTGGTCCAATTGCTTTAGACAAGGAGAAACGGGGGAAACTGTGCATTCACAGAAGTTACTCCTATTATGAGAATATGTATGTAGGTCAAGTCAGTTGTGAACATGCTTTCCAATTGGAGTACTACTCCAAAGATTTTTTGAAGGAGATGCAAGCAATTCCAAATGTATATTTTGTATGTGGAAGAAATGCATATGTGAAGCTACCAGATAATTGGTACGGATCATGCTATTTAGCAATTGTCTTCCCCAAAATATACCATGTTGAGAATTTAGAAACGACAAAGAGAGGAATGCCAACAAGAGGGAGAAGAGATCTAGGTGCTGAAGAGGTAGTTGGGGATGTATTTGGTGCTGCATTTCCTCTCTTGGGATTGATACTGAATGACATCAAAATTAGAAGATTGGCTACAGTCGTAGATAGGTTATCTGCCAGTACTGCTAGATCCTTAATGCTGGTGGAGGGAGAGATGCAATCGATAAGGGCAATGGTTCTTCAGAACCAACTTGCTTTAGATGTTCTGTTAGCCAAGGAGGGCGGAGTCTGTAAGGCTTTGAAGGTCCAGGAATGTTGCACTTACATTCCAGACAATTCAAAACCTCTAGAGAAGTACATACGAAATATTACTGCGATTCATCATGAAATAGAGGATCTGACGAAGATAAATGTATGGGAAAAAGTAGGTCAAGGAATGGGTAAAGTTGGAGGTTGGTTTTCCAACTTAGGAAAGGGTATCATTTGGTACATATTGAAACCCATCATCATAATTGTGATTTGTGTAATCACTTTGTTGGGATTGGTGCGATTGTACCAATGGTATAGAGCAAGCAGGTTGCAGAGATCCATGAGGGAACAGGAGAAAAGACTGACTGCGATGCAGGATACACAATATAAGAGTCTGAAGGCTCTAGAGACAATGAAACGGGGGGGTATTGCAACAACTTCAGTCTGAAAGATCCTACATTTTAGGGACGTTGTTTTGATGGTGATGACTCCTGAAAGTCATCAAAGGGGGGACTGAGAGAGCAAAAATCTGAAAAAAAAATGTATAAGTACACCATATTTACAAGCACGTAGTGTTAGTTTAAATTGTATTGCACACGAGTGTTATATTCATAGTGTGAACTTATATAAGTGTGTTTAGCTAACATAGAGGTACTTATAGCAGTATGAAAACTAATGTAGAAATGTTAGAATGATGTGAAACCTCACGTTTCTCATGTTAAGTGATTGTGTGTAAAGGAAATGAAACCTAGCAAACCAATGAGAATGTGTAGGCCGCAGGGCAATTCACAGTAAAGTCAAAGTGCTGCTGAACTGATGTGAGACGTGGTTAACTTTGTTTTCTAGAAGTATTTAATCATAGAATTGAAATATATGTTTTATATAGATGTGTTGCATTATACTATAGTAATACGTGTTAGTTAAAATACTGTTTAAACCAAGGAAAGGAAATGTTTTAGAAGACAGAAACCGCTTTGTGTAAATCAACTAGGCCTGAAAAGACCAAGTCATTCTCTTTGATGTAAAATGTGCTCGTTAGGGGAAAGTTGTGCTAGGCACTAACTGAGAATTCTTACACATGTTTTATGGTCCGAGATATGGTGGAGGTTGGAATTTGAGGCCCACAGTACATGTGTCTGTCGCAGGTGCGAGGAGCCCTAATCAGTACTATGATGAACGGTTCCATTGTTCAAGAGAGCCAGGCGCAGGCCTGGAGGAGTCTTCAGGAATTTTAGGGGGTACTGTCTAGCTGAAGAAGAAGCCTGGGAAGCAAGGTCAACTTTAATGAAGAGTCCCGAGGAGCACCAGTATGGAGTTTGCCGCTCAAAACTGCACCACGTGAGAGGCGTCGACATGGGCGTTCCTATTGGAAATGTGATTTTGTATTAGGGATAGCACCCCGGGGTGGAGTTAGAGCAGATGACCTGAGCAGCCTTAGAGAGCGGATGGGTAGGCAGATAGAGAACTGAAAGAAACCAACTTGATTCAGAGACTAGGAGAAGTGTGTGATCTTCTTTGGAAGTCACCACTGCTGACACCTTTTTAGGTAAAGATCTTGTTAAGTAGGGATGTCACTTAGTCTAGTGTAGGGACAGACTAACTTGTATTTTTCTTTTCTGTAAATGACTCTCAAGTTGCAACTCACAGCGATTCTTGCAACACTCATGCTCTTTGAAATAGTTTTGATAATTTCCTTTTGTCGATTGAGAATATTCAGAGAGTACCTTTTTGTACTAATACCTGTATACCTTTTGAATCTTATTCTGAGATGTTTGTATCTTCAGATACTTTTGACTTTGAATTAAAACTTTTTAACCTTTCCCAGTGGTAAGTGGTTCTTTAGAGTGGTTAAAGTTCTTAATTGACTAACCTAGTAGTAGATTGTCTTTTACTCAATGACAGGTACCAACGATTCAGTAGACATGATTAGGGATCTGGTAAGGTAACTAGAGACCAGAAACCCTGCGTTAACAGGTGCAATTGGGCCACCTTTCCCTCCTGAAGTGGTCTGCACAGTACATGAAAAGACAAATGAAGGCCAGTGCTGCCCTGCATGTTATGACTGCAAAAAGAACCATTGATGGACAGAATGCAGCACAATGTCATACATTCACCCCAGTACATAGATCTGGGCCTAAATCCATCGTTTTGCTCACCATGCCATTCCAGTTTGGACCCAGCCATATGCAAATCAGTCTTGACCCTGCGCCCAATGGGAACAGTCCAGCCCGAACTGGCTGGTCAGGTCCACCCTGGTCTGGAAACAAACATCCTAGGACCGGTTTCGGGATTTCACCCCTCATCAGCCAGGATAGCTTGACTCCAGTGGCATGGAAAGCACAGGACCCACACCCGGGCATACCCATCCCACTCGGGGTGACAAATGCACCTGGCTTGGCAGTTCACTCTGGATTGATCCCATAAGGCACAGGGTCAATACTGATTTACATATGGCTGGGTCCAAACTGGGGTGGCGTAGTGGGCAAAAGAACAATGGATTAAATCCAGAACTCTTGACTGGGGGAGAATGGTTGAATCATTCAGCATTCCACCTATCATTTGTTGCAGTTACACTTTTTGCCCTAAGTGGGATGGGTATGCCCAGAGGTGAGTCCCTTGCTCACTGTTCCATTGGATTCAAACCAGCATGGCTGATGAAGGGTGAAATACCCCTAAACCGGTCCCTGGATTCCTGTTTCCAGTCCAGGGCGGACCTGGCTTGGCAGTTCAGTCTGGACTGTTCCCATGAGGCACAGGGTCAAGTCTGATTTGCGTATGGCTGGGTCCAAACTGGGGTGGCGTAGTGGGCAAAAGAAAGATGGATTTAACCAAGATCTCTTGACTGGTGGAGAATGTTTGAATCATTGAGCGTTCTGTCCATCATTTGTTGCAGTTACACTGCATGTTATAACAGCACGTGTGCTTCAGGCAAGATCCACTTTGGCTTGGGTGTTTTACTGCTCTTATAGAGGTGGCTTCTTCCAGCAAAAACAAGCTAATTCACATACGCAGTGGCTGCATTCATCATTAGAGAAGGGAAGGTACCACCTTTACCATTTAGGAGATCACAGCTGTCAAGTTTATGTTCTTACAGGCACCCCTTTTGCTGCGTCTGTTGGTGCAGTTGCAGCACAGCTGTATGTCATATTTTTTCAATATACATAGTGTGGTCTTTGCCTTTCAGCCATTGACTTGTGTGGTTCAGTCCCCTTCATCAAGTACTTGATATAACATTAATCCCATCTTGAATCAACTCAGAAAAGTAGACATCTCTCACCTCAAGATAGTGGTTGTTTGATGTATTGTACCATCTCTTAGGAAGGGTTCCATTGCAATGTATTACATCTGAAAAATACATTTAGTCATTAAAGTTATTGTCGCATTAATTTTTTTATCTCATACTTGGGTTCTACACAAAAGGCAACCATTTTATAATTATTTTCCACTACAAGACTTCTAGGCACACTTTACTGTAAAACAAATAAATTGCTACGGAAACCAAAGGGTCATTCCTAGCAACCACATTCAACTGCTGGTCAACAGGTGAGATTCGGTGATCCCAGCAGGTTCATAGCTCCTGTTGCGAGGCTGATATGAAATAAAAACTCAGCTCACCTAGTGGCTTTGCCAAAGCTAATAGGTCTGGTTCATAACTGAAAAATTCAGGTCAGACCCATATTTGCTAATTTAATGCAAACCTTTGTTCCTCCCCTAGTTTTTCACCAGTAATAGGTGTCATTTTATGTGATATGGTTTTTAAAGCACGCCAATGCCTTAAGGCATTTTGGCGCTGGAGTCAGTGAAACAGAAACAAAAAGACATATTAGGCTTAAGAACTTAGAGGGCTTGTGCCAGGAGGAGGGTGTCTATACGTTTAAGAACAGCCACGTTTTTAGATCTTTCCTAAATTTTACCAGATTAGGTTGGCCTCTTAAATGATTGGGTAGGGCGTTCCACCACTTGGATGCAGAGTGAGAAAAGAAGGAGACTCTCACACCTCATTGCAGGACAAGCCGGGAGGGAGCGGACAGGCAATAGGTATGAGAGGAGGCATACAACCCTTGAGCACTGTGTGACTACAGTGGCATGCTCCCCAAGAAGCAGGACTATTATCCGAGCTGGGAAAAGTGATACAACAGTAAGCCGAGTCATTCAAACTCACAGTCCATGCAATTTTAGAGGGCAGATCAGATCACTAAATACGAATTGTACACTACACCGGGTCATGTATTTATATTTACATCTTGAAGAAAGCCCTGGACCAGATAGGCCGTAGTATAGCTCCTGAAACAGGTTGGTGAGTTTAACTAGTACCCTCTCACTACGTGAATAAAGGGATATCTTGGTCTGAGTGAATAACTTGTATTTATTTCCCAGGTAGAATTAATATTCAAAGCGCACCCTGGAATACGATTGAGCCCATCATGGCTTGTACGGGCCAGGGTGGACCCGATGATGAAGCATGACACTATTAGAATGTGTGCGGGTCATAATAAAAAAAATAATTAATTCCCCCTGCTTCATTAGGCACTGACTGGGCCCCCTTGTGGGATAGCATCCTTTTCTTTATCGTGTAGGACAAGGGATACCGTTGGTGTGTCAATATTAATTTATATACTTAGCAGATTTTAAGTAGCAGATATTAGCCTTCAAGTTAAAAGAAAAGGGTTAAGCACTTTGGTAAAGCAGTTTACTGATCTTTCATGCCATGCTGTGTGGACAAGCCAGAGAGATTGGAAGAATACTGTTGTCTTTATTGTGGCCCAAATTTCAAGAGGCAAGACCTTGAGCTGTCTCTTATTGCTGCAATTATATACAAATCATCAAGAATACCAACTTATGGTATTTGTTCTTAGCATTGTCTTAACAGTGGTGATTTCCTGGGTTTACTGTCTGTTACGTATTTATATTTGGCCGGGCGAAGAAGATCTGATGGAGATTACTGGCCTCTTACCACGTACATTCTCAGCTCCCTTGCCCACCTAACCCTATGCCGTGGCACCCTTGTGCCATCTAAAGAGCCTTCTCTCATCTGCTCTCTTCATCTCTCTTGCCATCCATTCTTTGGCCCAGTGTTTCTTGCTTCCTGATCCACTTACCCATCACTCTACAGCCTCTGTGACTGAAGAAGGCGATAGAGAAGACACAGTAGAGTGAATATTAGAGATGGAAGTCTCTAGGGTTGTAAGCACCCATCTAATTTCAAGAGAAGATACCCTGAGCCTATGGGTGCCAGACAGGCACCTGCTTTATAAGAGACAGGAGCCTTGTGGTGCACTTCCTCCTTCTCTACAGTGCAACCATCTCAAGTGCACACATCGCTTCAGCTTCAGTACTTTATGCTAGGGGGCACCCGCCATCTTTTTTGTGCATTTTTGAATTGAGAGTCTGTAATGTCTGTTTTGATTGTAAAGTGGGATGAGAACAATTACATGTAGGCCCCTAATCGATCACCTGATGCAAAATCTGTCCCAATCCTTGTGAATAGAATTCTATTATGTTTTTGCATTATTAAACAGAGTGATGCAAGCTGTTTTTCTGAGGGAGGTTAGGAGTGCCACATCTTCACATTTGCATCCTTCACTTCCCACCCCTGCTCCAAACCTTTGAAACCTGTTTAAAAAAAAGACTTTTGGAAAGAAAATTGCTATTACAATTTCTAATATCTAAAAATCTAATAAAGTGTGTCAGTCTATGGTTTTATCTCTAGCCTTTGAATGATAGAAGTGGGTCTTCATCTCTGTAGGATTTGGACCTGTGCACCTTGAAGAATTCCTCCAGTGTATGCAGGTAGTGGGCGGCATTCATTATTCACTGTAAAACCCACCCCTGTCGGTACTTTTGTCGTTGCTTTGTGAGCTTTACGCTTTCTGTAAAATGCCTGCCTAAATTATTCACCATCACAAAGTCAGATGGACTCGGATAACTTTAAGATGAGAGAGTAGATGGTAATGGAAGGAAATTTCTCCTTGGAGCAGCATTTTAAATCCCCAAACGCAATGAATCTGCAATCAAACTTCTTGAGCCCTTTACAAGTGCACTTAGGCTGCCAACCCAGGGACTTGAAGGCACATTAAAACAGATATTATAAGATTAAAGCAGAACTCTTGGAGTAAGCAAGAAGCCTTTTATCACTACAGTCCAACTTCATAAAACGATACACCGTGGACTGTGATAACAGCGACCATCCCATTGTAGAGGTGTGCCCTGCCAAGCACTAAGAGATCCACTGCAGAGAAGTGGATGTGCAAATTTTCCAAGAGGGGCAGTAAATGACTGAATATGGAAGTTCATTGCCTGACATTTGTTGCCAGGGATAGCATGTGCTACCCCTTGCTTCTCCTTTCATAGGTTTGAGAACTGCCCTTGCTACCTCTGGTCACAGGAGTTATGCAGGCAGCTTCTGCAGGAAGTACACATTTTTAACCCCTTCGCCGCAGGGCTAATTCCCCCGCAGCGTGGGGGGAGGAGGGCCACGCGTGGTGCCGCGTTGCTCGCGACGAGCTCAGCTCGCCACACTGCACAGTGGAGCTGTGATCATGACAAGCTGAGCTCGTCATGACTCCGCCCACACAATGGAACGCCCAGCACAGTAGGGGAATTATCCCCGTGTGGGCGTTCCGTGGCAGTCATGACGAGCTCAGCTCGTCATGAGCACAGCTCCACTGTGCCCCATGACGTGCTGAGCTCATCATGAGCACCAAAGGGGTTAAGAAGAGCCTTATTTCTGCATTTCCGTAGCCTCCCCAGGCTCTTCTGCGACAAATATAATGCTGTTGATGAGCTAAGGGTGGGATTAGGGGTCAACACTGGAATGTCTTCCAAGTTTTGGATGCCATTTCTGCTACCCTTGGTATTTTGGTGAACTGAAGGAGGAATTTTGTTACACAAGATAAAGAAACATTTACCTGTAAATGGATTGCCTACTTTAGAATAAATAATTACAGTAAAAACTTGAATATCAGACTTACAATGCATACCTGTACGTTACATGTAATACAATGTGTTGACCTTTACATCGTTATGCGGCCCCCCATCCTTCATTAAAATATCTACCCAAGGGCATGGGTTCCAAGGGTCTGTTAGAGCCCACCTGCCCCTAAATGACATATGTGGTGCCCGCACAGGCCCTGGCCTATCCCAGAGGAATTCATTTTACTGTGGGGAGCCTGCATTCTTTATTTTTTTTTTTGCAGCGGATTCACAGATCCTCCTCGGATATGCAGCAAAACAAAAAAAACTGTTTTGGTCCTAGGTGGTATCCCTCTGGGACCCCACCGCAAGGCCTAGGGGTTCAGGTTATCCCCAACCTTCCCCCTTGTGCCTTATTTTTTGTATTTTTTCTTTAGGACTCTGGACTCTGTCCGGGCCTAAGATGGCTGCCACCATATCGTTGTTAATGTAGTGCTAGCCAATCAGATCAAAGAGATCTGTCGGCCTCCCGGATCCTCCGCGGGGTAAAATATACCATGTTTTTGGGTATTAATTGCTCAAAAACAATGGAACAGATTTACACCAAATCACAAAAAGAATTGTTCCTGCACCAAGACCTAACAGTGTCAAATTTGGTGTAAATCCGTTCAGGGGTTTGGGCTGTAGCTGTGTCTAAAGCTGCAATGGAAAATGAATGGGGAAAACACGTTTTGGGACCCACCCTTCTTTCTTGGCCTCCGCTTGATGGATGCCACTGGGTAGTTATAGTTAGGTCAGCATTATGGATAGGAAATGTGTTTTTTGTGTTGCTAATAACTTTGCCCCCATTTAACAAACTTCCCGGTGGTACTTTCCAAAAAGGTGGTAAATCAGGGTGATCCGGCAAGCAGAGGCCGAGAAAAAAGGGGGTCAAAAATGCAAAATCCCCATGTATCTTCCATAGACTTATTTAGGCAGGGCTACAGCAAAAACTGCTGAACAGAATTACACCAGATTGACAGGAAGTTCAATCTTGGTACAAAGATTGCGCTCTTTAAAATTTGGTGTAAATTCGTTCAGTAGTGTTTGAGAAATTAAGGTTCACACATATATATATATATCTGGACAGTTGGGTTTCAGGGACCCTCAATAGAGTCCCTTAAACCTAATTAAAAAAATAGAGTGTTCTGATTGGCACACAGAACTTTTTTCCCTTGGGGCATCTCGGTCCCATGGGAGTCAGCCTCCGAATGGAGTGAGCCCTCTGTTTGGCTGTCAGCAACTTAGAAAAATGTTGCTGGCAACCATTACAGTACTCAAGGACTTAGTCCCCTGTCCTGAAGTAAATACAAAGGGATACCCTGCCCCATTAGGCCGCACAAGATGGCAATGCCGACCTCCTAAGGGCCAAAATGTTGAATACAATAGGACATGTTTGCCGGGGCCTCATTCTTCAATTATAGGCATGGGAAGCCCACCACCGGGACCACATTGTTGAAGGAGAGGGGCTGACCAGCTTCTCTGTGGCTCTCTGCATCTGCTGCATACATTGACTTCAAATTGTGCCACATTCCTATGGTGCCAAAACCGTACTTATGGCTGGTGCATCTTTAAAACTCCTTTCCATAGAGTTTGAAAGTTACAGTTTTAGCAGCCACTTTTTGGCGCCTTCTTGCAAAAGGAAAAAGTCCAAAACAAGGGATGGCTTGTTGGTTTTGGGAGCCTCTGGAACACTGAATGCTCCGGGTACCTTCCTTACTAACCACCACTGGTAAGGTAGAACACAGTGATTAGTGGGACTGGCTTATTTTCATAAGCCATGCAGCAGCTTGGGCATACCTTTTTCTGTGACCTGTTGGCAGCAGGCATACTGGCCAAATGGAGCACTCTGCATTTACAAAAGTGAGCGTGTGGACTGCTTGGCCATTCAGTGCGCATGCAATGAGGCCTTTACAGTGACCCCACAGGTATTCCAGTGGATTCTACTGTTTTGATTCTGACTTCTGCAGCTGAGGGAATTGGACGGAGCTAACAGCAAGCGCCCAGTGCTGTAGGAACTCCTGTAGCCTACGTAGGCTGTGGTTCTGGAACAATTTTTAGACTGGGTTGCTTTCTTCAATGTTACAACACTGAACTCACAGGGAATCTGAAAAATCCAAGCATCACATAAAGAACACATAAAGAACAAGTATCGCAAATGGGCCACGAAAAATTAAACACCAGTCCCTATGTTAGAAGAATAAGCAGCAATTTGTCAGAAGACATGACAACAAATTTGTCGTCTATCTTTGAAAACACAGCAAATGTGACAATATAAGAACAACATTTAAAGTCATTTTTAATGCTCCAGAACTCCAGCGTGGTTATTTTATGGGTGTTGCAGCACCGCCACACCCCTACTTCCAGCTCCTATGCAGGTGCCCTGCCAGGGCTCAAGGGGCTGCTGTGGTTTGGGCCCAGTCCACCTCTAGGCCTGGCAGTGGTGTAGCTAGGTTGCCATGGACCCTAGTGGAAGCAAAGCAACTGGGCCCACTCACTAGGGTAGCATCTTTCAGCTGCCTCAACACTCCTCAACCTCCTTCTATAGTGTCTGCAAAGCCAATAGGTTTGTCCCTGTACACTGAGACATAACATACTGCTGTACTTCCATAGGCACATCACTCACACGGCTCTTATATGAACATGTCTCAATCTACACTCACACAAACACAACTTTCAACCTAAAGAGACCTGAGAGACCTGCACTGGCTCCCGGTCAACAAGAGAATCACGTTCCGACTCCTCACCCACGCACACAAAGCCCTACACAACCAAGGCCCAAGATACCTCAACAGCCGCCTCAACTTCTACACTCCCACACGCCAGCTTCGATCCACCAACCCCGCCCTCGCCGCCGTCCCCCGCATCTGAAGAGCCACCACAGGAGGAAGATCCTTCTCCTACCTGGCAGCCAAGACGTGGAACTCCCTCCCGACCCACCTCCGCCTGACCCAAGACCACCTCGCCTTCAGGAAGCAGCTCAAGACCTGGCTGTTCGAACAGTAGCGGACCCCCCCTCCCCAAGCGCCTTGAGACCCTCCGGGTGAGTAGCGCGCTATAGAAATGCTGTGATTGAGTGATTGATTGAAAGACTGTACATGTCTTTTTCTGCAATCACACAGGCACAACTTCCAACCTGTAAACCACTTACCCTGCACTCAACAAAAGACAATGTTAATCTTACATTCACACATGCACATACCTCACAATACACTCAAAAAACATGGTGCCTATAGTGCACTCATTCAAGCACACTGCTCATACAAATACACGACTCACTAGGAAGGAGCAGAATGCGGGCAAATGATGGCATAGGAGACACAGGTGGAGTACCTGATGCATTGGTCCACTAGTGTAATTCAAAGCTCTTGAAGTAAGCCACTCTGAACCCTAAATGTCCACTGAAATGATCTAGTCTCCTAAAAGCCACTCTTGGACCAGCATTGCAGAGAATGCCAGTCTGATCTTTGTGGACTTTTGTGGGAAAGAGTTTTGGTATCAAGCAAAAGTCCCACTTGCCTTCTAAAATACAAGGCACTAGTTTTCTCTGTAGTGCAAGCACATGCTAACATAAAGAAAGAAATACAAAAGAAAAAACATGCCAACTAAGTGTGGAGGGCACAAAAAAAACATTAGAAAGTAAAGATTCACACTGGTCTGCCGTCTTGGAACAGTAATGAATGAGAGATTATACAGTATATCGTTTCAAGATGGTGGCATGGTCTTGAAACTTGAAGCAGCTATGCCTGAGGCTCTGCATACGAAAGTTGTGGTCCAGTAATAATGGCTGCAGAGCTGCTGGTACTCCCATTATTCAATTAGCATTAATCTGCATTTGCAGGTGAGCTGCTGGGGGGTGAACTAAAGGAAATATTTCAAGACGTCAGATTTATCTGGATGCAGAGTAACACAGAATAAGCAGGCAAAATACTTTTACTTAGACTAGACCAGCGGTTGTCTATTAGGCAGAACTGGGCATGTGAATGACATTGTCCGATGAAAACTAAAGAAGGCTTACCTATAGTCCAGTTTCTCTAACATAACGTGTATTTGTAAAGTGCTCATACACTCAAGCTTATCTTGGCACTGATTAACTCATGTTTATTGTTTCCAAACTCAATGTAACTCATTTTATCAACCTCAGATGGATGAAGAGCTGAGTGGACCTGCCGGGTTTTAAACCTCTGACCATGAGGTCAAACACAGGCTCCTACAGTGGATGCATTAGTCCACTAAGCCACCAGACCCGGCCCTATGCAAGATTATGTATTATTTTTGAGATAACATGAGGCTGGTGAGACGG
Source organism: Lissotriton helveticus (assembly GCF_964261635.1). Lineage (NCBI taxonomy): Eukaryota > Metazoa > Chordata > Amphibia > Caudata > Salamandridae > Lissotriton > Lissotriton helveticus. The sequence goes on from NC_136064.1 coordinate 68,151,444, forward strand.
CTAAAACAGTCTTTTGGTCGAATCTAAAACATACATAAATAGAGCATAGGGAGCAGGAGTTTAGGGACTCTTTGGCTAACATGCATGATACGTACAACACTGGTCAGGAGCATCATAGTCTTCCCTGAAAGACATTGAACAAGTGTGATACTGCAGGACCATTGCAAGTGTCCCTTAAAGACTTGGAGCAAATGTAAAACTGCATGACCAGTGGAAACTTCATTCAAACACATGGAACATGTGTTGCATTGCAGAGCCAGTGCAAAATGGCTTCAAACACATGGAAAAAGTATGGTACTGCTTTGCCAGCCAGTGCAAGCTTCCTTCAAAGACATGGAACAAGTGTGGTATTGCAGGGCCACAGCAAGCTTCCTTAAAATACATTTTTTGCAGTTTTTTTATATAGTGGGAACTCGGCCCAAAGGTATTGGAGTGCTTTACATGAGCACCCTTTACATTACACAAGGACACATACATTTTTATTTAAATTTAGGCATGGGTAGATTAAGTGATTTGCTGGAATCACAGGATGTTGAGCCGACGCTGAGATTCAAACCCAGTTCTTCAGTTCTAAAGTCGGCAGATCTGGCAGTTGTTCCACGTCCTTGAATTTAAGGGAGGTTTTGAATGGTGTGGCACTGGGTAGCACCATTTAAAGCCTCTTGTTAGAATTGGGGGTCTCTGGTTGGCGCAAGTATGCACTTGTGACAAACAGGGACCTTCTCCTCTAAGTCAGGGCAAAGGATGACCCCTCAGAATTACCCTTGCTCACCCTCTAGGTGCGTGGCGTGAGCAGCCAAGGCTATTCTTCAGGCGCTAGTTAGTTAAGCATTTGTAATCACACACACAGTAAAATACACCAATCCCCCCACAAAAAATACGCTTCTTTATGTAAAAATATATATCTCTATGCAGTTCAGACTTAGTACAAGACCAAATAACGTTTTTGTAGCACCACAGATTGTAAATAGGCAAGCTTCTCTTTCAAATGTACCACCAACAGCTCTTTGTTGTAGTTTAAATGGAGAGTTCTTAGTTTCAGTGTTTCTCTTAGTCTCTAAAAGAAATGTTCCTGGTGCTTTAAGTTACGTTGGGACACTTCTCTGAGTCCCGGGGGGATGCTCCACTCCACAGTGCCCCCTTTTTCCTTCCTTTGGACAGCCCAGGGGCTCCTCCACGGCTCTAGCCCGTCCCTTAGCAGAGATCCGGGCCCGACCTGCCAGATCTCACGCTTCCCGCGTGGGACGCGTTCGGCCCGGCCGGGTCTGTTGGCGTGCTCGGCCCCCACTGATCTGCAGGACCCCCACGGTGGAGCGCCGACCTCAGAGCTGCCCAGGAGAGAGGTTAAAGAACACAGAACGGCTCCAGTCGCTCTGGCAGGGGCTCGGCAGGCAGCCTGCAGCTTCCCGACTCTCTAAGGATTCCAGCGGGAGGGGCTGGAGCGCGCTCGCGGAGAGGCGCTGCCGACAGACACACAGAGAGCGGCTCGCACCACAGCTGATTCCAGGACCTGGGGCACTCGTAGGCAGGAGCGGCCAAAGGGGAAAACAAACGTTGCGGGCCCCTAGCCCGGGGGACTTCAAAAGCACACGAACACTTCTTCTTTGATGGGGGTTGGGCCGAGTCGGCACAGGCAGCGCGACTCGGTCCGGTGGGCACTTTGGGATCCTGACGTCAGCGGGTGTGGGCAATCAGGCAGGCGCGGCCCGCGACCCTTGGCACGACGGTGCGGGGGTCTCCTCAGTGGGGGCGGCGCGGCCTGACAATCTCTGGGAGGCGAAGCGGGGTCACAGGGCACGGCCTGTGCAGCTGTGGACCCGGCGTAGATCGCAATCCACAGAGGAAATTCCGGCGGGAGGGGGAGAGCGTCTCAGGGCACTCCAGTAGCAGGCAAGGGGCAGAGGAGCAGGAAGCCAAGCCTGGGGGCAGAGAGCGACTCCGGTCGGAGCGAGGCTCTCACAGGGCAAAGGCTGGCAAGCTCCCGAGTGCCTCAGCCCTAGGAGGGGCGATGAGGGGCGCAGTCTGGCTCCAGCGGGATGCACACACGGCTCAAATGTCAGGACGAGCCAAAGCACCAAGGACCCACTAGTCCTGGGGTCCAGTTCAGGGGGCAAGATCAATCAAGCCCTTGGAGAATGTTTAGAGCACAAGTCAGCAAAGTCTTTCAAAAAGTCTTCTCCTCTCCTTCCTCAGCAAGGCAAGCAGCAGGCCAGTCCTTCCAGCGTCTTCTTCTCCTTCTATTCGGGCAGAGGTTCTTTGTGGTAAAACAGGATTCTAATTTACAAGGAGCAGGGCTCCTACTTTTATACACAGTTTCTTTTGTTCTAGCAGGCCAGGGGGGCCTCTGCATAACTGCTCTCAGCTCCTGAGCACTTGTGGTGGGTACTTCTGCTTCTGCATTCAGTGTGAGGGCAGGCACATCAGCCGCTCCCCAGGGGGGCGGAGCCGGCATTGTGAGGACAGGGGCAGCCTGAGCACTTTGTTGACAAGCTTCGGTCCTTCCTGGGCCAGGTGCAGGCTGAGTCATCAGTCGCTCCCCAGGAGGGCGGAGCCAGCATTGTGGGGGCAGAGCACAGCCTGATGCATCATTCAGGGGAAACTCCCACCACCCACTAAGGTGTCATCTGGCTATTCACAACCTGTCAACTCCCAGCCCTGTCACTCACACAACTCAGACAGTCAGATACACACAAAAGCAGAGGCGGGCTGAAATGGTTAGACAAGCAAATGCTAGCTTTCTAAAAGTAGCATTTGCAAACACAGGATATTAAAATAAACTTTACTAAAAGAAGTATTTTATTATCCTGAGTTCAGGCATACTAAACATTAATTTCTACCATGTTCCCTGAGCCTGCTGGGATTATAGAGTGTAATAATTCCAGCAGCCCATCTGGCCTAGAAGGGAACTGGTAGCCTTACAATAGTGAAAAACGAATTTGGCAGTAATTCACTATTAGAACATGCCACACACATCAGGGCATGTTCTACCTTATACTTACAATGCACCCTGCCCTCAGCCTACCATAGGGGTGACTAATATGAAGTTAAGGGAAGGTTTAGGGGCTGGCAAGTGTGTGCACTTGCCCAGCCAGCATGACAGTACCAGACTGCACGCAGGTTCTGCAATGGCAGACCCTAGACACATTTTAAGGCTGCTTCTGTGGGTGGCGCAACCAGCGCTGCAGGCCCACTAGCAGTATTGGCATTCACAAGCCCTGGCACTCCTGGTGCACTTTACTGGGGACTGACAGTAAATCCAATGAACCAATCAGGTATATCAATCACATATACATTTTACAGTAGGGAGCACTTGCACTGCGGCACGGGTTGGCCGTGGCGCAGTGCCCTGAGTAGCGGACACCAGCAAAAACATTTGAGGCACAACAGCAAAAAGTGGAAGGGAAACTCACGCCAAGGTGCCAGGTCTAACATGTGTCCCCTCCAGCTGTAATGTGGGGGGAACTACCCTTCCCCAGGGAGTTCCACATCACTAAGGCGGAAAAACCTGGACAGACCGTCAGCATTGGCGTGATCTGTGCCAGGGCGATGTTCCACTGTAAAGTCCATACCCTGTAGGGAGATGGACCACCTCAACAGTTTTGGGTTCTCACCCCTCTTTTGCATCAACCATCTGAGGGGCCTGTGGTCTGTCTGAACCCGGAAGTGAGACCCAAACAAGTAGGGTCTTAGCTTCTTCAGCGCCCAGACCACAGCAAATGCTTCTCGCTCTATTGCACTCCACCTACTTTCCCGTGGAAGTAACCTCCTACTGATGAAGGCTACGGGTTGGTCCCAGCCCTCCTCAGTCATCTGTGAGAGAACAGCCCCTACACCATGCTCTGAAGCGTCTGTTTGCACTATGAATTCCTTGGAGAAATCAGGAGCCAAGAGCACGGGCGCCGTGCACATGGCAGTCTTCAGGGTGTCAAAAGCCTTCTGACAGGTGTCAGTCCAAATCACATTCCTGGGCTGCTTCTTAGAAGTCAGCTCTGTCAAGGGGGTCACAATAGTGCCATAGCCCTTGATAAACCTCCTGTAATACCCAGTGAGCCCCAGGAAGGCTCTCACTGCAGTCTGGGTCTTGGGGGGTTCCCAAGCCAGGATGGTTGCAATTTTGGGTTGCAAGGGTGCCACCTTGCCACTCCCCACTTGGTGTCCCAAGTACACCACTGAGCCCTGCCCAATCTGGCACTTGCTTGCCTTGATTGTGAGGCCTGCCTTGCGCAGGGCCATCAACACTTCCCAGAGGTGTCGCAGGTGTTCTGGCCAGGTACCACTGAACACTGCGATGTCATCCAGGTAGGCGGCACTGAACTCATCCAGCCCAGCCAACACCTGGTTGACCAACCTCTGAAAGGTGGCAGGGGCATTCTTCATCCCAAATGGCATAACCCGGAACTGGAAATGCCCATCTGGTGTGGAGAATGCTGACCTCTCCTTTGCCCCATCGGTCAAGGTGATCTGCCAGTACCCAGACGTTAAATCAAACGTGCTGAGGAACCGGGCAGCCCCTAGCCGATCAATGAGCTCATCAGCTCTGGGGATAGGGTGCGCGTCAGTCTTGGTGACTGAATTGAGTCCTCTGTAGTCCACACAGAACCGGAGTTCAGGTGTGGCTCCCGGCGCAGCAGCCTTTGGGACCAAGACCACGGGGCTGGACCAAGGACTGCTGGAAGACTCAACCACCCTAAGAGCAAGCATCTTGGAGACCTCCTCCTTGATGCAGGCCCTGACCCTGTCAGTCACTCTGTAAGCTTTATGCTTCACAGGTAAGCTGTCTCCTGTGTCCACATCATGGACGCACCAATCTGTGACACTAGGAACCAGGGAGAACAGATCTGGAAACTGCCCCAGCAATTGGCGGCAGTCTTCCTGTTGCTCAGGGGTCAGGGTGGGTGAGAGGTTAACTCCATCCACTGACCCATCTTTCTCACAGGCCACTAAGAGGTCAGGAAGAGGCTCAGACTCCTCTTCTATTCCATCATCAGTGGCCAGCAGCATGCCCACTTCGGACCTTTTCAAGTGGGGCTTGAGGCGGTTAACATGTAGGACCCTTAAAGGATTCCTGGGCGTCTTCATGTCCACCAAGTATGTCACTGGGCTCTTGCGCTCCACAACCTCAAATGGACCTGTCCACTTATCCTGAAGTGCACAGGGTTCCACTGGGGAAAAGACATACACCTCTTGTCCAGGCTGAAGCTCTACCAGAGTGGCATTCTGGTCGTACCACCGCTTCATCTCTTCCTGGCTGGCTTCTAGATTTGCCTCAGCAAGTTGTCTGAAGCGCCTGGTCTGGTTTCTGAAGGCCAGCATGTAACTGTATACATTCTGGGGAGGTTTCCTGGGAGATTGCTCCCAGCCTTCCTTTACCAAACTCAGTGGTCCTCTCACGGGGTGACCATACAGCAGTTCAAAGGGGCTGAACCCTAGGGACTTCTGTGGCACCTCACGGTATGCAAAGAGCAGGCATGGCAAGAGGACGTCCCACTTACGCCTCATTGGACCTTCCAGGCCCATGATCATGCCCTTCAGGGTTCGGTTGAATCTCTCAACCAACCCATTTCCTTGGGGATGGTAAGGGGTGGTGAATTTGTAAGTTACACCACACTCCTGCCAAAGGGACTTCATATATTTGGATATGAAATTGGTCCCCCTGTCGCTCACCACCTCTAGAGGGAATCCCACTCGTGAGAAAATTCCCATCAGTGCACGTCCCACCACGGGGGCCGTCACTGTCCTCAGAGGGATGGCTTCAGGGTACCGGGTGGCATGATCCACCAAGACCAGGATGAACCTGTTGCCCATGGCTGTCTTGGGGTCCAGAGGCCCAACAATGTCAATACCCACTCGTTGGAATGGAGTACTGACCACAGGGAAGGGTTGGAGGGGAGCCTTGTTCTTCCCTCCGCTCTTCCCACTTGCCTGGCAAGTTGGACAGGTCCTACAATGAGCATCTGAGCTCTTGTGCATTTGGGGCCAGTAAAAGTGGGTGACAAGTCTGTCATAGGTCTTGTCCATCCCCAAATGTCCTGCTAATGGCACATCATGAGCCAGTCCCAGTAGGAAGGCTCTGAACTTCTGGGGTACCACCAGCACACGGGCTGACCCAGGTTCAGCAGCCTTAGGCTCCGAATACAGGAGGTCGTTCTCCCAGTACACATAATGTGTTTTGGCCTGAACACCATTGGCCTGGTCTGCAGCCTGCTGCCGCATACCCACGAGAGAAGGGCATTCTTTCTGTTCCCTGCAGAATTCCTCCCTGGAGGGGCCTCCTTCTTGCTGCCAATGGGTCAGCTCAGGCAGGTCCCCCAGTTCAGCAATTTGTTCCCCAGTAGGCTCCAGGGCATCCCCCTCAAGGTCTGCTTCCTCCTGGACCGTGGGAACAACAGGGGCCGGCTTCCCGCGCCCCCTGCGCCTTCTCTCTAAGGCCGGTTCCTGGGCCTCTCCTTCAGGCCCCAGGACCTCTTGATCACCCCTACTGGCTGCCATTGACCGGGTAGTCACGCACGCCCAGTCAGGCAGACCCACCATTTTCAGGTGAGTCGTCTTCTCCACCTTTTCCCAAGGGGAGTCCTCCAAGTCATTCCCTAGCAAACAGTCTACAGGCATGGCTTTCCTCACACAGACCTGCAGAGTACCAGAGACCCCCCCCCACTCGAAGGGAACTTGAGCCATCGGAAACTGACTCTCTGAATTATCAGCGTTGATAACCCTACAGTAGGCATGGGGTACAACCTGCTCTTGAGACACCAGGTGATGCCTCACTGCAGTCACACTGGCTCCTGTGTCTCTAAGAGCCTCAGCTTTCTTACCATTGATGGTCACCACCTGCCCGTATTTCTTAGTGTTGTTGGGCAGGTAGTTGGTAGGGACCATCTCGCTGTCTCCTAGTGAGACTAGGGTCATCTGAACAGGATCTCCACCCCCCGGGACCATTACTTCTCCTCCTAAGTGAACACTGGTCACTTGTCGGGGCGGAGCACCAGTGGGTGCTGGTTTTCCAAACAGGCGACACTTGGGGTCACTGGCTATGTGCCCCGTGTCACCACATCTGAAACAATTGAAGGGCCCCTTTGGAACAGGTCTACCTGTCGGGGCCCCACTCTGCTTTGGGGGTGGGGGAGGCTGAGAACCTTTCTGCTGGTTCCCTTGGGGATTACTTTGGGGGCCTTTAGGGAACCCTTTCTGTTTACCCCTGTCCCCCCCACTCTTCTGCTGGGGACCCTGCCCACCCTTGGCGGAGTCTCCCACTGGACCCTTGTGGACCCTGTGCTGAGCCAGCGGTCCGCCTCCTCAGCAAGCTTCCTCGGGTTGGACAGCTTGCTATCAATCAGGTGCTGGCGTAACTCAGGAAAACAGTTATCAGACAAGTGCTCCCATGCAATTAAATCAAAGAGACTTTGAAAATCATTCACCTTGTTACCCTTCACCCAACCATCCAGGGCTCTGCAAAAAAAATTCACATACTCCACATACGTAGTCCCAGGACGCTTTGCACACCCCCTGAACCTCTGTCTATACATTTCAGGGGTAAGCCCATATCTGGTCATTAAGGCCTCTTTCATGGGGGGACAGGAACTCTGTTCTTCAGTGGGCAAATCTAGCAGGGTGTCCCGCCCTTCGCTAAGGAACCTCCCCCACAACCCCGCTCCCCAATCCTTTTCAGGGACCCGGTGGGAGGACATGGCTACCTCATATGCCCTAAACCACTGTCCTATGTCATCCCCCCTAAAGAACTCCTTAACTACATCTTTGGGGATGTACACCCTGGACTCTACCTGCACCGGCGTTGTACTGCCACCAGGAGTTGTTCCCAAACCTCTCTGCTCCAACTCCTTCATTCTTAGGTCATGGTCCAGCTGGCGTTGCTGTGCCTCCATGGCCAATCTTTGCTTTTCCATTTCCATTTGTCCAGCCAATTTTGCCATCTCCATTGCATGCGCCCTGTCTGCTGCCCTGTCAGCCAGCTCCTCTGGTGACAGGCCTCTGGGGGGCTCCACAGCACCATCTGGTGGAATGATATCCACCGGGGTCTGGGGATCTCTTGACTCTTTCCAGGCTCTCAGCGCCTTGATGTAGTGGGCTTTCTTCTTGCACCCTGTGTGCGCAGCTCTGAACTTTATACAGAGGTCTCTCAAATCCTGTACTCTGTAGCCCTCTAGGCCTCCTTGTTCCCAGTCCACATCATCAATTCCAGAAATCACAGAGGGTGCCCTTCCAGCAGGGAGTGAGCCAGGCATGGCTCCAACAATGGCAGATGTCTCCACAAAATTTAAAAAAAAATGGAAACCTGTGGCTGCGTTATAGGTCTGCTCTCACTATGTGGTGATCAGCAATTCACTGTATGTCAACTACAAATGCAAATTCGCAAATCCTCACCGCTGCGTCCAATGTTAGAATTGGGGGTCTCTGGTTGGCGCAAGTATGCACTTGTGACAAACAGGGACCTTCTCCTCTAAGTCAGGGCAAAGGATGACCCATCAGAATTACCCTTGCTCACCCTCTAGGTGCGTGGCGTGAGCAGCCAAGGCTATTCTTCAGGAGCTAGTTAGTTAAGCATTTGTAATCACACACACAGTAAAATACACCAATCCCCCCACAAATGGACACCAGGCTGTGAGTATATAAAAATACGCTTCTTTATGTAAAAATATATATCTCTATGCAGTTCAGACTTAGTACAAGACCAAATAACGTTTTTGTAGCACCACAGATTGTAAATAGGCAAGCTTCTCTTTCAAATGTACCACCAACAGCTCTTTGTTGTAGTTTAAATGGAGAGTTCTTAGTTTCAGTGTTTCTCTTAGTCTCTAAAAGAAATGTTCCTGGTGCTTTAAGTTACGTTGGGACACTTCTCTGAGTCCCGGGGGGATGCTCCACTCCACAGTGCCCCCTTTTTCCTTCCTTTGGACAGCCCAGGGGCTCCTCCACGGCTCTAGCCCGTCCCTTAGCAGAGATTCGGGCCCGACCTGCCAGATCTCACGCTTCCCGCGTGGGACGCGTTCGGCCCGGCCGGGTCTGTTGGCGTGCTCGGCCCCCACTGGTCTGCAGGACCCCCACGGGGGGAGCGCCGACCTCAGAGCTGCCCAGGAGAGAGGTTAAAGAACACAGAACGGCTCCAGTCGCTCTGGCAGGGGCTCGGCAGGCAGCCTGCAGCTTCCCGACTCTCTAAGGATTCCAGCGGGAGGGGCTGGAGCGCGCTCGCGGAGAGGCGCTGCCGACAGACACACAGAGAGCGGCTCGCACCACAGCTGATTCCAGGACCTGGGGCACTCGTAGGCAGGAGCGGCCAAAGGGGAAAACAAACGTTGCGGGCCCCTAGCCCGGGGGACTTCAAAAGCACACGAACACTTCTTCTTTGATGGGGGTTGGGCCGAGTCGGCACAGGCAGCGCGACTCGGTCCGGTGGGCACTTTGGGATCCTGAAGTCAGCGGGTGTGGGCAATCAGGCAGGCGCGGCCCGCGACCCTTGGCACGACGGTGCGGGGGTCTCCTCAGCGGGGGCGGCGCGGCCTGACAATCTCTGGGAGGCGAAGCGGGGTCACAGGGCACGGCCTGTGCAGCTGTGGACCCGGCGTAGATCGCAATCCACAGAGGAAATTCCGGCGAGAGGGGGAGAGCGTCTCAGGGCACTCCAGTAGCAGGCAAGGGGCAGAGGAGCAGGAAGCCAAGCCTGGGGGCAGAGAGCGACTCCGGTCGGAGCGAGGCTCTCACAGGGCAAAGGCTGGCAAGCTCCCGAGTGCCTCAGCCCTAGGAGGGGCGATGAGGGGCGCAGTCTGGCTCCAGCGGGATGCACACACGGCTCAAATGTCAGGACGAGCCAAAGCACCAAGGACCCACTAGTCCTGGGGTCCAGTTCAGGGGGCAAGCTCAATCAAGCCCTTGGAGAATGTTTAGAGCACAAGTCAGCAAAGTCTTTCAAAAAGTCTTCTCCTCTCCTACCTCAGCAAGGCAAGCAGCAGGCCAGTCCTTCCAGCGTCTTCTTCTCCTTCTATTCGGGCAGAGGTTCTTTGTGGTAAAACAGGATTCTAATTTACAAGAGCAGGGCTCCTACTTTTATACACAGTTTCTTTTGTTCTAGCAGGCCAGGTGTGGAAAAGTAAATTTTGCCATGTTCTGTGTCCCTACGCCTCATCCATCATATGTTATGTGTGCATGATCAATATGCATATGTTATTCCCCATTTCTGATTAAAGACGCAATTACAGTTGTGTCCACCTCTAGTATGTTAGTTTCCAGTCCTCGTGAATACTACGAATATCAGGCCTATGTAAGTAATGTTGCCACGTTTCTCAGTGTGCACGTTATTCAATTATAAAGTCCCCGTTTCCAGGCCTCAAAAGGGCCCGGACCACAGATTCAGCTCCTGTCTCCTGAAAGCCTCGCTGAGGAGCGATACAGCCCCCACCTGTATCCTCGACCCTTCACTCACTTCCTGCCTCGCAGTGCCCGGTGCACCCCGGCTCTGCCTCTGAGTCTGCCAAAAGTATGTTATAGTTCCTGCTATCAGTTCAGTCCTCCTCCTCTGCATTCCTAAGCTACTGAACTGCATCAATAGTTTCCGTCATTGTCTAGCCTTCTCGTCTCCATGTTGGAGAAATACTGTATTTAATGGTCATTTAGTATTCTTCATCACGCACTACATGTAGAATAATGCATGGTCCAGTCTTAGAGTCAGGTTAGCTTTTCCCCTCATGACTTCTAGTTTATATCAACATGTTCCCTAAACATTAGATACCAGATAGGGTTTAGGTACATGTCGCTCCGACCCTCCAGACTTTAGTCTCTGCTCCTAGCACAGAGTTCGTAGCCCCCAGCTTCTCCTAGTAACACGTCATTGCCAGTTTTCGCGCACCATTAGGTTAGAGGTCCCGGCTCCTTAGGTAGCCCCCTCCAAAGTTTCCGCCCATTCATGACATATTCTGTTACGTTTTGCACCACATGTCTATGTATACACCCAGTTACACCTCTTTTTACTGTTATCTCTCGCGACTGCTACGCGTCACGCCTTCTGCTCCACCCACTGCTACGCCTACTGCAATGTAATGCTATGTGTTTGCGCTATGTATATATGCCTGTGTTTTGTTATTGAATGTTAGCGCGCTCATCCCAGACCCAGCCCCGGCAGCTGCCGGGCCTTATTGTCCTATTCCCATGCAGGTTGTCCTGATCCTGTCCTTATGCTGTAATAAACCTGCAGAAACTCCTACTACCTCGAATCTTGACTCTTATTTATTGAGCTATCTGTTATGCTATAAGTCTAGTCAAAAATAGGGTATTATTTATTTATTTACCACATAATGGCGCCCGAATAGGGACTTGCCCTTTCCCCACGCGTCGGTGAAGCCACGCCGACCCCCTGACCCTCTGCAGTCGTGACGGAACCATACTGGCCAAGTGCAGATATTTCTGCTTCAAAGTATCCCTCAGGCCCACGGAGGAGACGGAGGAGGCGGTCCAGCATCCGAACGAGACGGTGGAGGAACGCGGCGAGTCCCGACCAGAGCCCAAGCCGAGAGTCCAAGGTCCGAGGTATCCGGAGGCCCACCCGTAACTGATGTCCGAAGTCCGAAGTTCGTCGTCATAGTCCAGTCCCGTCCGAGGCCTTCCGTTCCGTGCTGCCCGGTGAGTACCATTGCTGGGGTAGTGTCTAGACAGGGTCAGTCTAAATTGACTCCTGGTCCGTGGGTTGGTGGTACCCAAGCCCACAAACGAAGTGTTCACCTAGGTGGATACGGGTCTTGATGCGTTCCTTTATGGGACCGGTATGTTCCGTACTGTTACAGCAGTGCATCCAGTAACTCTAGTCTGTTCCGTTCTCGAGAATTCTGTTCTGTTTCTGTTTTCAGTATTTTCAGGTAGTATTCTGTTCGAACTGTTATGTTATGATATTGTTTAATGTATTTCCAATGTCGTGGTATGCCTGAATTGTTTTCCCAATTGTTATTGTTTTTTCGTGTATTGTATTGTGTTCCGATTCAAGTTTAGAATGCCGCTCTTTTCCAAGTTACGTCAGTTAAAAACTAGAAAGGGTCTGCTGGAAGCAGCAGTTCCTGTTCCGCCTAGGGACAGTCCAGGTCACTTTATGTATCAGAAACATGGCATAAGCGCCATATTGTATCTAGATTTATGGGTAGAGTATACCAAACAGTTAGAAGAAAAGTATAGATGGCCCGTATCGGGTACATGGGATGCCGAATGTATCATGCGAGTAGAAGAAGCATTATGGAAAAAGAAAGCCAGACAGTCACAGAAAGATGCCATCGAGTTATGGCGTAAGGAAGCGCATAGAAGAACGGAAAAGGAAGTCAGAAAGTCAGAGTTAAGTAGAGAATCCCAAGAACGAGCCCAAGAAAGAGAATTAATCGAGATAGGTGAACAAGTCAAAGCCGAACAGTCAGACAGACAGAGGCATGCCCTCATTAAGGGTATGTATCCTCTTCTTGCCGAAGGCTTGCCAAAAGCGACCCCAGAGGCACCCAGTAATTTCCCACCACCATTAGTTCCGACCAAGCTACGTCACAAACCGACCGCAGCTGATATTTTTATTTCGTCCTATTTGGATGATACAGTTCCAGAATATGCAAATCCAGTTCGCGCTCCACCTGTCCCTGTAAATCAGGCACTTCCTGTTCCTCCAGACACCGGAGTACCTGTTACGGTACCCCCGGGTCAGCCTGTCATACAAGTTCAGCCCACGTTACAATTACCGACCCTGCAAGCACGAAGAATGTCAGTCGACGATTCTAGTCTAGGGGCCGTAGGAGGAGGTCCTCCTCAAACCCCGCCGCCACACAAGCGTTTATCAGCACTCGAATTACATGCTCAAGCATCACAGCGTACTCCTAAAAGTAATAAGTCTGTTACAGAAATCAGACAAGCCCTTGCCGAATGTGTCTATGACACAGTCCCAGGCGAATATAATATGGTTTTATATTCAGTACGCGTAAGAAGGGTGACCGAGTATCTAGTCACCTTACCAAATATGAAAGAAGATCTAGACAGAATATATCGTTTCATCCGTAAAGGGGATGATCCAGAAAGTATTGGCGAGATTATGTCTCAAAGGAAAGCCGAGATTCAGCTCATGATATTAAAGTTCCTGATCAATTGTCTAATAAGAGAACAAGATTACCCGTCTAAAGATCCCGCCGAAATGAGAATCCTGACAAGGTGGAGTGATAATATAGCCGAGGGTAAGCACAAGACCATTAGTGCCATGGAAAGTATGTACAAGAAAATTCGTAAAGAAATAATAAGGTTACACGAACAGCGTAAAGCAGCACAAGTAAGCGAGAAAGAAAGTATCTCTGATCCTGAAGAGGAAGACGAGAATCCCGCCAGAATAGCGTATGTAGGAAAATCCAGATTTCCAGATCGACATTTACGTCCAGAACCTAAGTCTATTTTTCATCATCCAGCACCAGAACAAAGCTCTTTAGAACAAGTATTTCAAGCTACCGATCACATCCTGAAATCACGAGTCGGTTATAGCGAATTAAGTACCATGCACGAACAAGAACTAGCCCGATCAGCAGTCCGATGGATTACTGATTCTACCACTTTTCCAGACGAAATAGTGGCACAAATGTTTCTGAAACTGCCCCCAGCCGAGCAACGACTGGTGGGTATGTATATGATCCAGCACCTCATTACCCTGTATGAGGGTCAACATTCTGATCCAGGCCCGTTACATGATATCCTGAACGAGTTACTCCAGTACAGATGGAGAGGTCTAGGTACCGATTTAATAAGTGTCATTCTAGAACAGCGCCACAAGTATAGAACGTTCCTGAACCCGCATTTTGTTCATGTCTCACCCCCAGAAAGTAAACCATTCTACATAGACAGACAGAATCCGCTACGAGAAGTCCACCCAGTCCAAGGGGCGGGTGGCGTAATGCAACGAGTGTTTGTATACACTCCGATATCAAAGATGGAACTTCTTGAAATGAAGAAATTAATCCCCTGTCATGACAAAGATCCAGCAGGGTTCCATAGAGAATTAAAAGACATGCTCCGTATGGGAGAATACACGTACCCAGATATAATTAAAATGTTAAAGGTCCTGTTACCCGCAGGGGTGTATGAAAAGTTAAAGGAAAAAGAATGGGAGGTGGGAGAGAAAAAGATCGATTGGACAGCTCTAGAAGCTGAAGACAAGGCACGAGTACCAGGTACCGGTCTTGGAGATAAATGTAAAGAATTACCAGAATTATTGATTCAAGTTTTACCCAGATTACTGACAACTAGAAAAGAAGACTGGGATGCAATCTCAGCCTGTAAACAGAAACAAGATGAGGATATTAGTGATTTTTATTCTAGATTTGAGAAATTTTTCAGTATTAACAGTGGTCTCAAGACAAGTAGTGAGTCATACCCTCACCTTTTCGTTACCAAATTAGTCGAGAATTCAAGTCCACAAATTAAAAACCGAGTTTTGAAAGTCGAAAGCACCTGGCAAGCAAATACTCCGTCCCAGATGCTCCAGATGCTCCAGTACCACCAGAATAGAATCAGAGAAGAGCAAGAACACGAAAGAAAACGTATGAAAGACACGAAAATGAAAGTGCTAGTTGCACAATCTATTCCTCAAGACAGTCAGAAGAGAGGTCCGAATCAAGCCAGTCATCCTGCGGCTCCCGTTAAAGGGAACTGCAATTATTGTAAACAGCCAGGTCATTTTATAAACGAGTGTGCAGTTCTGAAACACAACATAGCTACTGGTAAGACTAAAGAAAGACCACGTCCGCCGAGACAAGAACAAGTTTCACAGACTCCCCAGCTACAGAATGCACTACAGACAGTTACAGTACCGCAGCCTATTGCTGCAACACAGCACGTTACATCGCAGATGTACCAGTATGCACAGTCTGAGTATCCAGAGTACCAGTCATATTCATGAAACAGCCTAGAGAGGGAGGTAGGCTTGCCTCTCATCGAGATTCCTGTAGATCAAGAGGGTCCCTATGTTCATAGTCAAGTATTAGGGAAAGACAGAAAGTTTTTGATCGATACAGGGGCAAGTAGGACCACAATTAGTCACGCCGAAGTACCAGGGGCTCCGCTCTCAGGCTCAAGAAATGTTTCCCTTGGATTTTCAGGAAAACCCATAGTTAATGAAATATCTAAGCCAGTTACTCTAGAAGTAGGTCCATTGTCCCGTACTACTGATCTGTTACTTACTAAGTCATGTCCAGAAAATCTATTAGGTATTAAGACACTGAAAGAATTAGGTGCAGTTATTTGCTGTTCCCCAGAGGGAATACGTCTGTTCCTACGTGACTTTAAGGGTCACTATGTATTACGAGATTTTGATTCAAGATTGTCTAATGTTCCGCAGCATCTATGGGCGCAAGGTCCAACTGATGTAGGTTACATGCAAATCACACCCCATCGTGTGACTCTCAAACCAGGTGTAGTGTTACCGCGAATCAGGCAGTACAGATTGCCACCTGAGGCTGTAGCAGCCTTATCCAAAATTATTGACGAGCTCATGGCTCAAGGAGTAGTTGTAGAAACTGACTCCAATGTATGTAATTCTCCGATCATTCCAGTCATGAAACGTACTGATCCAAATGCACCCCCAGTATATCGATTAGTGATTGATTTACGAGAGCTTAACAAATGTATTATTCCTCAGTACCCAGTTGTTCCAGACATTTCTTCCCTGTTAACAGCCATTGATTCCGAAGCCATGTTTTTCACTGTTATTGACCTCAAGAATGCATTTTTTAGTGTTCCAATTCATCCAGACAGCCAGTTTCTTTTCGGATTTTGTTTAAATGGAAGGAGCTATATGTTTACACGCGCTCCTCAAGGTTTCACAGAAAGTCCTAGTATTTACAGTCAAGCACTCAAGAGACAACTAGACAATATTCACATGCCAACTGACACTGCCCTACTCCAGTATGTCGATGATCTACTGATCACAGCCCGTTCTGAACGTGCTTGCGAGCGAGCATCACTTACAGTTCTGTATTTTCTAGCCGAGATGGGGCACAAGGTGTCACCTTCGAAGCTTCAATTCTGTGTCCAGCAAGTGGTATACTTAGGACACTTGCTGTCCAAGAGGGGTAGGCAGTTGACACCCGACCGTATCCAGTTAATAGCGAGTCTTCCCCAGCCCAGAACCCAGAAGGAGGTACGTGCCTTTATCGGCCTTACTTCTTATTGTAGACAATGGATTCCCCAGTATGCATTCCTAGCCAAGCCACTGATACAGTTAACGACACAGGAGGCAGCCGTATCGACTGTCCTCCCTTGGACATCTGACCATACACTTAGTTTCAACGAGTTAAAGAAAGCCCTATGTCAAGCTCCAGTTCTAGCTACACCGAACTACAGTAAGCCTTTTACACTTTTCGTTACTGAACGCGAAGGTACAGCATTATCTGTCCTCACACAAGATCAAGCAGGTCAATACAAGCCCTGTGCTTATTTTTCGAGCACATTAGATCCAGTCGCCCAGGCGTTGCCTGCGTGCCTCAAGTCAGTTGCAGCCACAGCACTAGCTATCAGACAAAGTGATTCTATAGTTTTAGGACATTCCCTGACAGTACAGGTCCCACATTCAGTAGAAGTTCTTTTAAACCGAACACAAACTCAGCACTTGACAATTGCACGTTTAACAGGTTATGAATTGACACTGTTCCAGCCACACATAGAAATTAGACGCTGCAACGTCCTGAATCCTGCTACACTGTTACCATCAGTTAGTTCAAATCCAGACACACATGATTGTGTGGAAGTAGTTAACATTACGACAAAGCCAAGACAAGACCTGACAGATATTCCGTTACCAGATCCTGACCTGACACTTTATGTGGATGGTTCATGTATGAGAACTAGTACAGGAGAACTAGTCGCCGCATATGCAGTGACTACTGACACTGAAGTTATTGAAACACACCGTATTGATACCCTGTCCGCTCAAGCAGCAGAGCTAGTTGCTCTGACACAAGCCTGTATACATGCCAAGAACCTGAAGGTTAATGTTTACACAGATTCACGTTACGCATTCGGAGTTGTACACGACTTCGGAGTGCTCTGGCAGGAGAGAGGTTTTATGACTTCTCATGGAACCAAGATTCAGCATGGTCTTCTTATTCAAGCCCTGTTAGATGCCATACATTTACCGACATCTATTGCTATCATGAAGTGCAAAGCACATACGAAAGTCACTGACATTATTTCCCAAGGTAATGATTTAGCAGACCGCACAGCCAAGCTTACAGCACAGACTCCAGACATTCCAATTAATCAGACACATATTCCAGATCTGACTACATGCATGACAGTTAAGGACCCTACTCAAGATGTCATAGATATCCAGTCACATGCTACTCCCGATGAAATCAAGAAATGGTCTGTACAAGGAGGGGTCCAGACAGATCAAGGATGGTTAACGAAGGGTAGAGCCACATGGTTTCTCCCCGATTCTATGGTTCAAGTCATTATCAATACCGCACATAGTCCAGCACATTTAGGAGAAAAAGCTATGTTAGATAGTATCCAGAACATTTGGTTCAACAAGCATTTACGAGCTGCAGCCAAGCAGAAAGTCCGTACCTGTATGATATGTTGTCAGTTTAATCCAGGTAAAAGTGTCCCGGTGGAACAAGGTGGTTTCCAGCCCCCTGACCACCCTTTTGAGGTCCTCCAGATGGATTATATTCAAATGGAGCGATGTCGAGGTTTCAAGTATGTTCTTGTAGTTGTATGCGCTTTGTCCAGGTGGACAGAAGCATATCCAGTCCCAGATTACACAGCCGCGACCACTGCCAAGCAGTTGGTTCGTGAATTCTTCCCTAGATATGGACTCCCTAGAGTCGTATATTCTGATAACGGCCAGCCATTCTCATCTGAACTCATGAGACACGTTTCCCTGTTGTTAGGGTACCAGTGGAAGTTCCATTGTGTACGCCATCCAGAAGCAGCTGGACTAGTCGAAAGGCATAATCAGACTCTGAAAATCCGTATAGCAAAAGTATGTAAAGACAAGGGTGTGGATTGGTTAGTAGCTTTGCCAGTCGCTCTGTTTTACATGCGTATGGTCGCACATTCCAGATCAGGTCTGTCCCCGTATGAGGTCGTATTCGGCCGCCCCCCTAACATGTGGGGTACTCCTAGACCCCGAAGTATTACCGATGTTTCATGTAATATGCTGACAGATTACCTAGCTTCCTTGATGTCTGCCCTCAACTCATGTCGTTCACAGGTTGCCGCCGCATTTCCAGACAATACCGAGGTGGCACCGCACGAGATCGTTCCAGGCTCCCTTGTGCTGATCAGAAATTTCGACAGGTCAAGTCCGCTGGAACCACGTTGGAAGGAGCCACGTCAGGTCCTCTTGACCACCCGGACTGCCGTCAAGTTGGAAGGCAGGAAGGGGTGGGTCCACCTTTCTCATGTAAAACTTTTCAAAGGATCGAAACCAGTCTTCAAAAACATTTCCAAGAACATTTCCCAGGATTCGAAGGATTGCCAGAACATTGTTTTAAAGGACTGTCCCGCACAAGACATTATTACAACCCCTCCCTTGTTAGAGAAAACTCCGCAACAGGAGTATAAGTTAAAGCTCAGGTCTAATAAGTCAGCCAGTTTGATTGTATAAGTCCTCCCCTAGGTGAAACGGTTAGACTGTTTCTGACATGTATAAAATAGACCCCCATAGTGAGAGAGTCAGTCAAAGCTCAATCAAATGTATCGTTTTTCTGAGTTTCGTATTATTCATCAGCATAATGATTTCCTGCACCAGCTATGCTTTCTATCTGTGTTTTTCAGTTCCTCATGTAAATATGTCTGCTCATGCTACAGTAGAGCACACGTTTAGTGATCTGCCTCCTCACGAATATGCATACCGCCTCGCTATGCGTAATAACACATTTATCCGTATGTTACATTATTCACACCAGACCAGCAATGCCACTAATTGTTGGGTGTGTGGTCGACTCCCCCCTTTTCAGACACCGAAGGGAGTTCTGCCACTCTTTCCTTATCCATTCTCACACAATGGTTCGTGTGGAGCATGGTCCACGTTAACGTCATCCTCAACAGATATGTCTTTTCTTAACAGTACATGTTTCCCAGACAAGCAAGGTTTCCCCCACAGAACAGGTTTAGATTTAGAAAATGAAGTATATAATTTAGGAAATTATTCGTCGAATTTCATGGTTCTGAATGTTCAGTCTGATACTACTCCAGACTCACCCGCTATTTCAGTACTATCAGTCAAAGGCGAATTATGTGTCCGTAGTTATGGTTCTGTACATATAGGTCATAGTGAATGTACTACTGTTATCCAGTATAGTGACAGTGGGAAATCTATTTTCAAAGCTTCACGTCATTCTTATTTTATTTGTGGTCAAACTGCATATGTCCGTCTGCCCCTCGATTGGGAGGGAACCTGTTACATTGCTTTCCTACTGCCACCTGTTTTTTTAGCCCCACCTGACTATCATAGGAATTCTTTCTTAGTACACACTAGACACAAGAGAAATCTCCCGATTGTCGATTATACTGAAACTGCCGCAGAGCAATTCATTGATATAGATAAAGGTGTTTTCCCTTATTTAGGCACAGTTGTAAATAGTAAGCTAATCCGTAGGTTAACAAGAACCCTTGAAGCAGTAGTAGATGAGACTGCCTCTGCTCTAGGTAACTTAACTGAAGAACAATCCTTTATGAGAATTGTCGTTTTACAGAATCGTCTCGTCCTTGACGTCATACTGGCCGATAGGGGCGGGGCCTGTAGAATTCTCGGATCCAGTTGTTGTATTTTCATTCCTAATAACGCGCCGTCTGTTTATTCAGCTATAACCAGACTCCATAAAATTGCCCATCTGTTACACCAAGATCTAGGCACCTGGACATGGTCCGGTTGGTTCTGGAATATAATTTCCGCATGGGGATGGAAAGTCCTGTCCTTCTTAGGTATTGCAGTAGCGATCATATTTAGCTGCTGCCTCTGTATACAATGTGGCCCTGCGATTTGCAGCATGTGTGCTACCTCTTGTATTCCTAGTCCCAAGCCCCGTTCTAAATCTCGTTCCAAGGCAATTCGAGACGAGCAAATGGTACTGTATGAAATGATAGACGGTATCATGAATATTGATGTTTCCTGATTGAAACGTAGTGACAAGGAGGGAATGTGGAAAAGTAAATTTTGCCATGTTCTGTGTCCCTACGCCTCATCCATCATATGTTATGTGTGCATGATCAATATGCATATGTTATTCCCCATTTCTGATTAAAGACGCAATTACAGTTGTGTCCACCTCTAGTATGTTAGTTTCCAGTCCTCGTGAATACTACGAATATCAGGCCTATGTAAGTAATGTTGCCACGTTTCTCAGTGTGCACGTTATTCAATTATAAAGTCCCCGTTTCCAGGCCTCAAAAGGGCCCGGACCACAGATTCAGCTCCTGTCTCCTGAAAGCCTCGCTGAGGAGCGATACAGCCCCCACCTGTATCCTCGACCCTTCACTCACTTCCTGCCTCGCAGTGCCCGGTGCACCCCGGCTCTGCCTCTGAGTCTGCCAAAAGTATGTTATAGTTCCTGCTATCAGTTCAGTCCTCCTCCTCTGCATTCCTAAGCTACTGAACTGCATCAATAGTTTCCGTCATTGTCTAGCCTTCTCGTCTCCATGTTGGAGAAATACTGTATTTAATGGTCATTTAGTATTCTTCATCACGCACTACATGTAGAATAATGCATGGTCCAGTCTTAGAGTCAGGTTAGCTTTTCCCCTCATGACTTCTAGTTTATATCAACATGTTCCCTAAACATTAGATACCAGATAGGGTTTAGGTACATGTCGCTCCGACCCTCCAGACTTTAGTCTCTGCTCCTAGCACAGAGTTCGTAGCCCCCAGCTTCTCCTAGTAACACGTCATTGCCAGTTTTCGCGCACCATTAGGTTAGAGGTCCCGGCTCCTTAGGTAGCCCCCTCCAAAGTTTCCGCCCATTCATGACATATTCTGTTACGTTTTGCACCACATGTCTATGTATACACCCAGTTACACCTCTTTTTACTGTTATCTCTCGCGACTGCTACGCGTCACGCCTTCTGCTCCACCCACTGCTACGCCTACTGCAATGTAATGCTATGTGTTTGCGCTATGTATATATGCCTGTGTTTTGTTATTGAATGTTAGCGCGCTCATCCCAGACCCAGCCCCGGCAGCTGCCGGGCCTTATTGTCCTATTCCCATGCAGGTTGTCCTGATCCTGTCCTTATGCTGTAATAAACCTGCAGAAACTCCTACTACCTCGAATCTTGACTCTTATTTATTGAGCTATCTGTTATGCTATAAGTCTAGTCAAAAATAGGGTATTATTTATTTATTTACCACACAGGGGGGCCTCTGCATAACTGCTCTCAGCTCCTGAGCACTTGTGGTGGGTACTTCTGCTTCTGCATTCAGTGTGAGGGCAGGCACATCAGCCGCTCCCCAGGGGGGCGGAGCCGGCATTGTGAGGACAGGGGCAGCCTGAGCACTTTGTTGACAAGCTTCGGTCCTTCCTGGGCCAGGTGCAGGCTGAGTCATCAGTCGCTCCCCAAGAGGGCGGAGCCAGCATTGTGGGGGCAGAGCACAGCCTGATGCATCATTCAGGGGAAACTCCCACCACCCACTAAGGTGTCATCTGGCTATTCACAACCTGTCAACTCCCAGCCCTGTCACTCACACAACTCAGACAGTCAGATACACACAAAAGCAGAGGCGGGCTGAAATGGTTAGACAAGCAAATGCTAGCTTTCTAAAAGTAGCATTTGCAAACACAGGATATTAAAATAAACTTTACTAAAAGAAGTATTTTATTATCCTGAGTTCAGGCATACTAAACATTAATTTCTACCATGTTCCCTGAGCCTGCTGGGATTATAGAGTGTAATAATTCCAGCAGCCCATCTGGCCTAGAAGGGAACTGGTAGCCTTACAATAGTGAAAAACGAATTTGGCAGTAATTCACTATTAGAACATGCCACACACATCAGGGCATGTTCTACCTTATACTTACAATGCACCCTGCCCTCAGCCTACCATAGGGGTGACTAATATGAAGTTAAGGGAAGGTTTAGGGGCTGGCAAGTGTGTGCACTTGCCCAGCCAGCATGACAGTACCAGACTGCACGCAGGTTCTGCAATGGCAGACCCTAGACACATTTTAAGGCTGCTTCTGTGGGTGGCGCAACCAGCGCTGCAGGCCCACTAGCAGTATTGGCATTCACAAGCCCTGGCACTCCTGGTGCACTTTACTGGGGACTGACAGTAAATCCAATGAACCAATCAGGTATATCAATCACATATACATTTTACAGTAGGGAGCACTTGCACTGCGGCACGGGTTGGCCGTGGCGCAGTGCCCTGAGTAGCGGACACCAGCAAAAACATTTGAGGCACAACAGCAAAAAGTGGAAGGGAAACTCACGCCAAGGTGCCAGGTCTAACACGTGTCCCCTCCAGCTGTAATGTGGGGGGAACTATCCTTCCCCAGGGAGTTCCACATCACTAAGGCGGAAAAACCTGGACAGACCGTCAGCATTGGCGTGATCTGTGCCAGGGCGATGTTCCACCGTAAAGTCCATACCCTGTAGGGAGATGGACCACCTCAACAGTTTTGGGTTCTCACCCCTCTTTTGCATCAACCATCTGAGGGGCCTGTGGTCTGTCTGAACCCGGAAGTGAGACCCAAACAAGTAGGGTCTTAGCTTCTTCAGCGCCCAGACCACAGCAAATGCTTCTCGCTCTATTGCACTCCACCTACTTTCCTGTGGAAGTAACCTCCTACTGATGAAGGCTACGGGTTGGTCCCAGCCCTCCTCAGTCATCTGTGAGAGAACAGCCCCTACACCATGCTCTGAAGCGTCTGTTTGCACTATGAATTCCTTGGAGAAATCAGGAGCCAAGAGCACGGGCGCCGTGCACATGGCAGTCTTCAGGGTGTCAAAAGCCTTCTGACAGGTGTCAGTCCAAATCACATTCCTGGGCTGCTTCTTAGAAGTCAGCTCTGTCAAGGGGGTCACAATAGTGCCATAGCCCTTGATAAACCTCCTGTAATACCCAGTGAGCCCCAGGAAGGCTCTCACTGCAGTCTGGGTCTTGGGGGGTTCCCAAGCCAGGATGGTTGCAATTTTGGGTTGCAAGGGTGCCACCTTGCCACTCCCCACTTGGTGTCCCAAGTACACCACTGAGCCCTGCCCAATCTGGCACTTGCTTGCCTTGATTGTGAGGCCTGCCTTGCGCAGGGCCATCAACACTTCCCAAAGGTGTCGCAGGTGTTCTGGCCAGGTACCACTGAACACTGCGATGTCATCCAGGTAGGCGGCACTGAACTCATCCAGCCCAGCCAACACCTGGTTGACCAACCTCTGAAAGGTGGCAGGGGCATTCTTCATCCCAAATGGCATAACTCGGAACTGGAAATGCCCATCTGGTGTGAAGAATGCTGACCTCTCCTTTGCCCCATCGGTCAAGGCGATCTGCCAGTACCCAGACGTTAAATCAAACGTGCTGAGGAACCGGGCAGCCCCTAGCCGATCAATGAGCTCATCAGCTCTGGGGATAGGGTGCGCGTCAGTCTTGGTGACTGAATTGAGTCCTCTGTAGTCCACACAGAACCGGAGTTCAGGTGTGGCTCCCGGCGCAGCAGCCTTTGGGACCAAGACCACGGGGCTGGACCAAGGACTGCTGGAAGACTCAACCACCCTAAGAGCAAGCATCTTGGAGACCTCCTCCTTGATGCAGGCCCTGACCCTGTCAGTCACTCTGTAAGCTTTATGCTTCACAGGTAAGCTGTCTCCTGTGTCCACATCATGGACGCACCAATCTGTGACACTAGGAACCAGGGAGAACAGATCTGGAAACTGCCCCAGCAATTGGCGGCAGTCTTCCTGTTGCTCAGGGGTCAGGGTGGGTGAGAGGTTAACTCCATCCACTGACCCATCTTTCTCACAGGCCACTAAGAGGTCAGGAAGAGGCTCAGACTCCTCTTCTATTCCATCATCAGTGGCCAGCAGCATGCCCACTTTGGACCTTTTCAAGTGGGGCTTGAGGCGGTTAACATGTAGGACCCTTAAAGGATTCCTGGGTGTCTTCATGTCCACCAAGTATGTCACTGGGCTCTTGCGCTCCACAACCTCAAATGGACTTGTCCACTTATCCTGAAGTGCACAGGGTTCCACTGGGGCCAAGACATACACCTCTTGTCCAGGCTGAAGCTCTACCAGAGTGGCATTCTGGTCGTACCACCGCTTCATCTCTTCCTGGCTGGCTTCCAGATTTGCCTCAGCAAGTTGTCTGAAGCGCCTGGTCTGGTTTCTGAAGGCCAGCATGTAACTGTATACATTCTGGGGAGGTTTCCTGGGAGATTGCTCCCAGCCTTCCTTTACCAAACTCAGTGGTCCTCTCACGGGGTGACCATACAGCAGTTCAAAGGGGCTGAACCCTAGGGACTTCTGTGGCACCTCACGGTATGCAAAGAGCAGGCATGGCAAGAGGACGTCCCACTTACGCCTCATTGGACCTTCCAGGCCCATGATCATGCCCTTCAGGGTTCGGTTGAATCTCTCAACCAACCCCTTTCCTTGGGGATGGTAAGGGGTGGTGAATTTGTAAGTTACACCACACTCCTGCCAAAGGGACTTCATATATTTGGATATGAAGTTGGTCCCCCTGTCGCTCACCACCTCTAGAGGGAATCCCACTCGTGAGAAAATTCCCATCAGTGCACGTCCCACCACGGGGGCCGTCACTGTCCTCAGAGGGATGGCTTCAGGGTACCGGGTGGCATGATCCACCAAGACCAGGATGAACCTGTTGCCCATGGCTGTCTTGGGGTCCAGAGGCCCAACAATGTCAATACCCACTCGTTGGAATGGAGTACTGACCACAGGGAAGGGTTGGAGGGGAGCCTTGTTCTTCCCTCCGCTCTTCCCACTTGCCTGGCAAGTTGGACAGGTCCTACAATGAGCATCTGAGCTCTTGTGCATTTGGGGCCAGTAAAAGTGGGTGACAAGTCTGTCATAGGTCTTGTCCATCCCCAAATGTCCTGCTAATGGCACATCATGAGCCAGTCCCAGTAGGAAGGCTCTGAACTTCTGGGGTACCACCAGCACACGGGCTGACCCAGGTTCAGCAGCCTTAGGCTCCGAATACAGGAGGTCGTTCTCCCAGTACACATAATGTGTTTTGGCCTGAACACCATTGGCCTGGTCTGCAGCCTGCTGCCGCATACCCACGAGAGAAGGGCATTCTTTCTGTTCCCTGCAGAATTCCTCCCTGGAGGGGCCTCCTTCTTGCTGCCAATGGGTCAGCTCAGGCAGGTCCCCCAGTTCAGCAATTTGTTCCCCAGTAGGCTCCAGGGCATCCCCCTCAAGGTCTGCTTCCTCCTGGACCGTGGGAACAACAGGGGCCGGCTTCCCACGCCCCCTGCGCCTTCTCTCTAAGGCCGGTTCCTGGGCCTCTCCTTCAGGCCCCAGGACCTCTTGATCACCCCTACTGGCTGCCATTGACCGGGTAGTCACGCACGCCCAGTCAGGCAGACCCACCATTTTCAGGTGAGTCGTCTTCTCCACCTTTTCCCAAGGGGAGTCCTCCAAGTCATTCCCTAGCAAACAGTCTACAGGCATGGCTTTCCTCACACAGACCTGCAGAGTACCAGAGACCCCCCCCCACTCGAAGGGAACTTGAGCCATCGGACACTGACTCTCTGAATTATCAGCGTTGATAACCCTACAGTAGGCATGGGGTACAACCTGCTCTTGAGACACCAGGTGATGCCTCACTGCAGTCACACTGGCTCCTGTGTCTCTAAGAGCCTCAGCTTTCTTACCATTGATGGTCACCACCTGCCCGTATTTCTTAGTGTTGTTGGGCAGGTAGTTGGTAGGGACCATCTCGCTGTCTCCTAGTGAGACTAGGGTCATCTGAACAGGATCTCCACCCCCCGGGACCATTACTTCTCCTCCTAAGTGAACACTGGTCACTTGTCGGGGCGGAGCACCAGTGGGTGCTGGTTTTCCAAACAGGCGACACTTGGGGTCACTGGCTATGTGCCCCGGGTCACCACATCTGAAACAATTGAAGGGCCCCTTTGGAACAGGTCTACCTGTCGGGGCCCCACTCTGCTTTGGGGGTGGGGAGGCTGAGAACCTTTCTGCTGGTTCCCTTGGGGATTACTTTGGGGGCCTTTAGGGAACCCTTTCTGTTTACCCCTGTCCCCCCCACTCTTCTGCTGGGGACCCTGCCCACCCTTGGCGGAGTCTCCCACTGGACCCTTGTGGACCCTGTGCTGAGCCAGCGGTCCGCCTCCTCAGCAAGCTTCCTCGGGTTGGACAGCTTGCTATCAATCAGGTGCTGGCGTAACTCAGGAAAACAGTTATCAGACAAGTGCTCCCATGCAATTAAATCAAAGAGACTTTGAAAATCATTCACCTTGTTACCTTCACCCAACCATCCAGGGCTCTGCAAAAAAAATTCACATACTCCACATACGTAGTCCCAGGACGCTTTGCACACCCCCTGAACCTCTGTCTATACATTTCAGGGGTAAGCCCATATCTGGTCATTAAGGCCTCTTTCATGGGGGGATAGGAACTCTGTTCTTCAGTGGGCAAATCTAGCAGGGTGTCCCGCCCTTCGCTAAGGAACCTCCCCCACAACCCCGCTCCCCAATCCTTTTCAGGGACCCGGTGGGAGGACATGGCTACCTCATATGCCCTAAACCACTGTCCTATGTCATCCCCCCTAAAGAACTCCTTAACTACATCTTTGGGGATGTACACCCTGGACTCTACCTGCACCGGCGTTGTGCTGCCACCAGAAGGAGTTGTTCCCAAACCTCTCTGCTCCAACTCCTTCATTCTTAGGTCATGGTCCAGCTGGCGTTGCTGTGCCTCCATGGCCAATCTTTGCTTTTCCATTTCCATTTGTCCAGCCAATTTTGCCATCTCCATTGCATGTGCCCTGTCTGCTGCCCTGTCAGCCAGCTCCTCTGGTGACAGGCCTCTGGGAGGCTCCACAGCGCCATCTGGTGGAATGATATCCACCGGGGTCTGGGGATCTCTTGACTCTTTCCAGGCTCTCAGCGCCTTGATGTAGTGGGCTTTCTTCTTGCACCCTGTGTGCGCAGCTCTGAACTTTATACAGAGGTCTCTCAAATCCTGTACTCTGTAGCCCTCTAGGCCTCCTTGTTCCCAGTCCACATCATCAATTCCAGAAATCACAGAGGGTGCCCTTCCAGCAGGGAGTGAGCCAGGCATGGCTCCAACAATGGCAGATGTCTCCACAAAATTAAAAAAAAAATGGAAACCTGTGGCTGCGTTATAGGTCTGCTCTCACTATGTGGTGATCAGCAATTCACTGTATGTCAACTACAAATGCAAATTCGCAAATCCTCACCGCTGCGTCCAATGTTAGAATTGGGGGTCTCTGGTTGGCGCAAGTATGCACTTGTGACAAACAGGGACCTTCTCCTCTAAGTCAGGGCAAAGGATGACCCCTCAGAATTACCCTTGCTCACCCTCTAGGTGCGTGGCGTGAGCAGCCAAGGCTATTCTTCAGGCGCTAGTTAGTTAAGCATTTGTAATCACACACACAGTAAAATACACCAATCCCCCCACAAATGGACACCAGGCTGTGAGCATATAAAAATATGCTTCTTTATGTAAAAATATATATCTCTATGCAGTTCAGACTTAGTACAAGACCAAATAACGTTTTTGTAGCACCACAGATTGTAAATAGGCAAGCTTCTCTTTCAAATGTACCACCAACAGCTCTTTGTTGTAGTTTAAATGGAGAGTTCTTAGTTTCAGTGTTTCTCTTAGTCTCTAAAAGAAATGTTCCTGGTGCTTTAAGTTACGTTGGGACACTTCTCTGAGTCCCGGGGGGATGCTCCACTCCACAGTGCCCCCTTTTTCCTTCCTTTGGACAGCCCAGGGGCTCCTCCACGGCTCTAGCCCGTCCCTTAGCAGAGATCCGGGCCCGACCTGCCAGATCTCACGCTTCCCGCGTGGGACGCGTTCGGCCCGGCCGGGTCTGTTGGCGTGCTCGGCCCCCACTGGTCTGCAGGACCCCCACGGGGGGAGCGCCGACCTCAGAGCTGCCCAGGAGAGAGGTTAAAGAACACAGAACGGCTCCAGTCGCTCTGGCAGGGGCTCGGCAGGCAGCCTGCAGCTTCCCGACTCTCTAAGGATTCCAGCGGGAGGGGCTGGAGCGCGCTCGCGGAGAGGCGCTGCCGACAGACACACAGAGAGCGGCTCGCACCACAGCTGATTCCAGGACCTGGGGCACTCGTAGGCAGGAGCGGCCAAAGGGGAAAACAAACGTTGCGGGCCCCTAGCCCGGGGGACTTCAAAAGCACACGAACACTTCTTCTTTGATGGGGGTTGGGCCGAGTCGGCACAGGCAGCGCGACTCGGTCCGGTGGGCACTTTGGGATCCTGACGTCAGCGGGTGTGGGCAATCAGGCAGGCGCGGCCCGCTACCCTTGGCACGACGGTGCGGGGGTCTCCTCAGCGGGGGCGGCGCGGCCTGACAATCTCTGGGAGGCGAAGCGGGGTCACAGGGCACGGCCTGTGCAGCTGTGGACCCGGCGTAGATCGCAATCCACAGAGGAAATTCCGGCGGGAGGGGGAGAGCGTCTCAGGGCACTCCAGTAGCAGGCAAGGGGCAGAGGAGCAGGAAGCCAAGCCTGGGGGCAGAGAGCGACTCCGGTCGGAGCGAGGCTCTCACAGGGCAAAGGCTGGCAAGCTCCCGAGTGCCTCAGCCCTAGGAGGGGCGATGAGGGGCGCAGTCTGGCTCCAGCGGGATGCACACACGGCTCAAATGTCAGGACGAGCCAAAGCACCAAGGACCCACTAGTCCTGGGGTCCAGTTCAGGGGGCAAGATCAATCAAGCCCTTGGAGAATGTTTAGAGCACAAGTCAGCAAAGTCTTTCAAAAAGTCTTCTCCTCTCCTTCCTCAGCAAGGCAAGCAGCAGGCCAGTCCTTCCAGCGTCTTCTTCTCCTTCTATTCGGGCAGAGGTTCTTTGTGGTAAAACAGGATTCTAATTTACAAGGAGCAGGGCTCCTACTTTTATACACAGTTTCTTTTGTTCTAGCAGGCCAGGGGGGCCTCTGCATAACTGCTCTCAGCTCCTGAGCACTTGTGGTGGGTACTTCTGCTTCTGCATTCAGTGTGAGGGCAGGCACATCAGCCGCTCCCCAGGGGGGCGGAGCCGGCATTGTGAGGACAGGGGCAGCCTGAGCACTTTGTTGACAAGCTTCGGTCCTTCCTGGGCCAGGTGCAGGCTGAGTCATCAGTCGCTCCCCAGGAGGGCGGAGCCAGCATTGTGGGGGCAGAGCACAGCCTGATGCATCATTCAGGGGAAACTCCCACCACCCACTAAGGTGTCATCTGGCTATTCACAACCTGTCAACTCCCAGCCCTGTCACTCACACAACTCAGACAGTCAGATACACACAAAAGCAGAGGCGGGCTGAAATGGTTAGACAAGCAAATGCTAGCTGTCTAAAAGTAGCATTTGCAAACACAGGATATTAAAATAAACTTTACTAAAAGAAGTATTTTATTATCCTGAGTTCAGGCATACTAAACATTAATTTCTACCATGTTCCCTGAGCCTGCTGGGATTATAGAGTGTAATAATTCCAGCAGCCCATCTGGCCTAGAAGGGAACTGGTAGCCTTACAATAGTGAAAAACGAATTTGGCAGTAATTCACTATTAGAACATGCCACACACATCAGGGCATGTTCTACCTTATACTTACAATGCACCCTGCCCTCAGGCCTACCATAGGGGTGACTAATATGAAGTTAAGGGAAGGTTTAGGGGCTGGCAAGTGTGTGCACTTGCCCAGCCAGCATGACAGTACCAGACTGCACGCAGGTTCTGCAATGGCAGACCCTAGACACATTTTAAGGCTGCTTCTGTGGGTGGCGCAACCAGCGCTGCAGGCCCACTAGCAGTATTGGCATTCACAAGCCCTGGCACTCCTGGTGCACTTTACTGGGGACTGACAGTAAATCCAATGAACCAATCAGGTATATCAATCACATATACATTTTACAGTAGGGAGCACTTGCACTGCGGCACGGGTTGGCCGTGGCGCAGTGCCCTGAGTAGCGGACACCAGCAAAAACATTTGAGGCACAACAGCAAAAAGTGGAAGGGAAACTCACGCCAAGGTGCCAGGTCTAACACCTCTCTTAGATTCAATGAACAAGTAGCATTTCAGATTTGATACAAGTGCAAGGAACAGCACTGGGTTGTATGAGTGTGAGCTTGACCCACACTCACAGCAAGATTTCCACAAATATAAAACATACAGCACCAGGCAGGAGTACATGTTTCCTTTACACCCGTAGAACACATATCGATCTGGTCAGAAACAATACAAGCTTACCTAGCATGCACAGAACATACACACACACATTGCACACAACCACACACACACTCACACACACACACTCTGTACAGCATCTGGCAGCAGTGTAAGTTTCCCTCAAACACTTCACAGGTGCAAGATGGTCATTAACAGTGGAAACTAAGATATCCTCACATACAAAGCAGGTATCACACTGACAGCACCATCTAAGAATATTTCATTCACAGAATACCGAGAGTGAAGTATAGGGGTGGGTGAGCCAACTGAGGCCTGAATCAGATGCTCAGCTCTGATTCAGCTCAAGGTCCTCTTGAGCCCTCGAGCGCACAATGAGCTGAGTGTTCTTGTGGTATCTGCTTGCTACCCACACTTGAACCTTATGCACCAAGAATGAAAGACAAAGCATTAAACTTTTATGTAAAACAGGAGTGAGACAGGGATACCAATCTTCATAATGTGTGACCAAAAAACCTGGAATCAATCCCGAAATGGCCACTTGACTAAACTGTGTGATCCTATGCAATTATTTTGTTTTATCATGCCTCCTATTTTTTCATTGCTGAATTTGAGAACGTCTGCTGTACACAAATCTCTCTTGTGTTTGACTTAATGGACTGTAGTATTGTTCCTTGTAAGATAAGAATATATTCCACATATAGGGGCTCATTAGGATGGCGGACGGAAGAGCCACCGCGGCCCTGGAGTAGGCGGAAAAAGCCTTTTCCGTGTCCGCCTGCCGCGGATACTCCGTCCGCCATATCAGGATAGGAAAACGTGTCCAATTTCCGTCCACGACGGAAAAGCACGCACCGCCGCCGAACTACACACGACCACGTGGCGGACGGAACACATCCGGAGGCCCCGCCGTACGTACTGACGTCTAAGACCGTCCCCCAAATCAAGATGGCGGAAAACACACATAAAACCGCAGCGGAAAAACAACCTGTCTGAACACGGCGGAATCCCCACAGCGAACATAGGTGACATAGCAGAGATACCCACCGCAAGCTGACCACCACCATGGACCCAGCGCTACACGCTTTCCCGATGCTCTTCGCGATCCACCACGTCCTAGTCATGGCCCACTATGGACGACGACGCAGGTAAGGCACAAACCATTGGCTGTCTGGAGGGGAATACCAGCAAGGGACGTGACGTAGGGAGGGGGAGTGTCATGTTACCGAAACCACTGATGAGAAACAAATCCGAATACACATTTGTAGTACGCAAGCAGGAATGACAACGACAGACCACGAGACTTGATAGACTACCTTTATTGTACAAAATAGGGGTATAATCACAGTGTATGCGTGAGCATGGGCAAAGTGGGCACCAGAGCAGCTACATCATTGGCAGTTAACGAGAGGGCAGAATGCTGTATCAGAGCATCAACAGGGCATTGTGCAGTACAGAGCAGGTACATCATAGGCAGTTAACGAGAGGGCAGAATGCAGTATCAGAGCATCAACAGGGCATTGTGCAGTACAGAGCAGGTACATCATAGGCAGTTAACGAGAGGGCAGAATGCAGTATCAGAGCATCAACAGGGCATTGTGCAGTACAGAGCAGGTACATCATAGGCAGTTAACGAGAGGCCAGAATGCAGTATCAGAGCATCAACAGGGCATTGTGCCCAACAGAGCAGGTACATCATAGGCAGTTAACGAGAGGGCAGAATGCAGTATCAGAGCATCAACAGGGCATTGTGCCCAACAGAGCAGGTACATCATAGGCAGTAAACGAGAGGGCAGAATGCAGTATCAGAGCATCAACAGGGCATTGTGCCCAACAGAGCAGGTACATCATAGGCAGTAAACGAGAGGGCAGAATGGAGTATCAGAGCATCAACAGGGCATTGTGGAGTACAGAGCAGGTCCATCAGAGGCAGCACGTGAGAGGGCAGAATGCAGTATCAGAGCATCAACAGGGCATTGTGGAGTACAGAGCAGGTCCATCAGAGGCAGCACGTGAGAGGGCAGAATGCAGTATCAGAGCATCAACAGGGCATTGTGCAGTACAGAGCAGGTACATCATAGGCAGTTAACGAGAGGGCAGAATGCAGTATCAGAGCATCAACAGGGCATTGTGCAGTACAGAACAGGTACATCAGAGGCTGCACAAGTACGTGTCCCTACCAACCCGTCACAGGAACCACAAGAGTGCCACGCAGTTCTCAATGGACACACCATGTGAAATAACATTTGAGTGAAGTGTTCAGCACCTCACATCACAGATTCAGGGGGACTGCGTGAACTACCTGCCTCGGACACACTGGCAGCACCAGCAACAGGAGTGTGAGACACAGCCACAGCCCGAGTGACACACACATGGGCCACGGACCCAGACACACTGGCAGCACCAGCAACAGGAGTGTGAGACACAGCCACAGCCCGAGTGACACACACATGGGCCACGGACCCAGACACACTGGCAGCACCAGCAACAGGAGTGTGAGACACACCCACAGTCCGAGTGACACACACATGGGCCACGGACCCAGACACACTGGCAGCACCAGCAACAGGAGTGTGAGACACAGCCACAGCCCGAGTGACACACACATGGGCCACGGACCCAGACACACTGGCAGCACCAGCAACAGGAGTGTGAGACACAGCCACAGCCCGAGTGACACACACATGGGCCACGGACCCAGACACACTGGCAGCACCAGCAACAGGAGTGTGAGACACAGCCACAGCCCGAGTGACACACACATGGGCCACGGACCCAGACACACTGGCAGCACCAGCAACAGGAGTGTGAGACACAGCCACAGATGTAGTCACTGACACGTGAGCCACTGACCCAGACAGACTGCCAGCACCAGAAACAGGAGTGTGCAACACAGCCACACATCTTCTAACTGACACGTGAGCCATAGACCCAGATACACTGCCAGGACCTGCAACAGGAGAGGGCACAACTGACACTGTGCCACCATCTGATACATGAGAGTCAACTGCACCAGCGCCACTGGGACAACTGAAATGATGAGCCACAGGGCTGTATGGGCCAGGAGGCAGGGTGGGCCTGGGAGCTGGGGATAGCTGACCTAGAGCCAAATCGGGGTTGGCAGGTGTCAATGGTGTGTGTCTGCGTTTCTTAGGGATGTGTGAGTGCACCCTGGACAGGACAGGACTGCCAAGTGGTGGGGACTCTAAAGAATCACCACCCACCATAGGTGGAGCATCTGCAGCCGGGGATCTGGTTTCTGGGGACGTGCTGGAGCCTGCTTGTCGTTTGCTCTGTGCCTGCCGCCTGGACTCGGAATCATGTGTAATGGGGGATGCAACTACAGGGGACACCCTCCTCTGCTTCTGACTGGCCTGGATGGGAGTGGAGGTATGGGGGGACTCCGCCGCAAAGACATCTGTTTGGCGTTCAGTAGAAAACATCAGCCTCAGTGCAGCCAGGGGTGAAGTATGCCTGTCCTTGATTGCGCCATTGTCCATGCTAGATGCCTTGTCCGTAGGATGTGCCTTATCCTTAGGTAGAGTGTTGTCTCTGGATGTAGCCTGTGCCCTGGTCGCCGCCCTGTTCCTGCCAGCAGACTTGTCGTCTGTGGTGCACCTGTCTCCAGTAGACACCTGCTCTCTGTGTGTGTCCCTGCCCTTGGGAGATGGACCTTGCTCTGCTGTGGGCCTGCCCTTGGGAGTCTCCCTGCTCCTAGGAGATGCCTTTGTCTTGTCACTGTCCTTGGGAGTGTCCCTTTCCTCTGCTGTGGGCCTGCCCTTGGGAGTCTCCCTGCTCCTAGGAGGTGCCTTTGCCTTGTCACTGTCCTTGGGAGTGTCCCTTTCCTCTGCTGTGGGCCTGCCCTTGGGAGTCTCCCTGCTCCTAGGAGGTGCCTTTGTCTTGTCACTGTCCTTGGGAGTGTCCCTTTCCTCTGCTGTGGGCCTGCCCTTGGGAGTCTCCCTGCTCCTAGGAGGTGCCTTTGTCTTGTCACTGTCCTTGGGAGTGTCCCTTTCCTCTGCTGTGGGCCTGCCCTTGGGAGTCTCCCTGCTCCTAGGAGGTGCCTTTGTCTTGTCACTGTCCTTGGGAGTGTCCCTTTCCTCTGCTGTGGGCCTGCCCTTGGGAGTCTCCCTGCTCCTAGGAGGTGCCTTTGTCTTGTCACTGTCCTTGGGAGTGTCCCTTTCCTCTGCTGTGGGCCTGCCCTTGGGAGTCTCCCTGCTCCTAGGAGGTGCCTTCGTCTTGTCACTGTCCTTGGGAGTGTCCCTTTCCTCTGCTGTGGGCCTGCCCTTGGGAGTCTCCCTGCTCTTAGTAGGTGCCTTTGTCTTCTGACTGGCCTTGTCCAAGGTACAGTCCATGGACATGTGAGTATCCCTTGCCTTGGGAGTACCTTTTGTGTTGAATGCCTGTGTAGCTCCTGAAGGCATGTCCCCCAACAACACTTGTGGATCCTGTGTGTGTACTCCAGTGTATCTGACGTTGTCAACGTGAACAGATTTAGCTGATCTAGGGGATGGGGTCTGTGCCCTGCGTGCCCTGACGTGCTGTCTGACGCTGCTTCTAGTGCAATAACCTGTATTTGAGTCCTGCTCAGAATAATCACTACCCCCTGAGACATCCAGTGGTGTAGATGGGGAAACAGAAGTAGCACCCTGTTCATGCGACTGTACTATTGCAGACGACACACTGCTTGCCAATGACTGCACTGTCCTGTGTAGACCTGCAAGATCGCCATGCATCCCTTCCATGAATGCCACCACCTGCCCCAACTTCCTATCATGGTCCTGGAAAGCATTTGTCATATTGGTCTGCCCCACACACAGCTGTCGCAGCAGATCAACGGCCTCAGCACACAGTGCATTTTGGCTCACCGTGGCAGGGGCAGCGGTGCCTGCACCGAACGCCACTCTGCTCCCCCTACTCCTCCGGCCACGAACAGTACATGGTGCAGTTGGCGGAAGTGTGGGCCCTGTGTGCTGTCTTCCGACAGAAGGTGATGAGTGCCCACTCCCAGTCTGTGACAACAGTGCAGGCTCACCAAGAGTGTCCGACGAGGAGGACGATGGTGTCTCCACATGCGAGTCCTCAGGGACGGTCCTGTCCCCCTCTCCGGCGCTGGCCTCCTCTGTGTCAGTCTGCGTGTGTGCGAAGTCTGAGCCGGACTCATTTCCTCGACTACTCTCCACCGTCTGTGGCTGAGTGTCCTCTGTCATAGCTGAAATGCACATAAAAGATGTGTGAGTCATGGGCAGACTGACGTACAGAAGGACCAGGATTGCCAAATTACATAGCTGAAAAAGATTGTGTAGCCCTCATCCTGCACACGGCCCACCTCTACCAGTCATCCTCACATTTCCTGCCATGGGGCCATGGACCACTAGGGGATGTGCTTGAACTACTAAGCAAGTGGCGTGTCAACATGGCGGACCTGGATGTCAAATGAGAACCACCCATTGGGACCAAAATGGCATCACAGACATACATACGCAACACGGAACTCAATACTGTGTCTGTGCCCCAATACATGCATAGCACTCACAGGTTTCCTACACAGACAGTATGCTCACCGCTAGTTTGCTGTTGATCGGCACTCAGACGTTCGGCCAGTTCAGGATGCGTCACTGCAATGATACGGTGCATGAGAGGGGTCATGGAGCGTCGGGCCAGACGGGGCGTCCTTGGAATCATGCCCAGTGTTACTTCCGCTACATTCTTGCTCAGCCTGGAAATGTCGTCCCAGCGTTTGTGGCAGTGTGTATGTCGTCTGTTGCACACCCCCAATGCCTGTACTTCCCGTGCTATGCTCCTCCACAGGTCCTTGCGAAGGTGCAGCTTGACCTACCATGATGGGAGACAAAAGGGTTTAAGTCAGTGGACAGGTGGCCTGTCACACACATAGGGGCAAGACGTAACTGTCAGCAGCCATGCACAATCCGGAACATATGTCTAGCCCACACTACACAGCTAAGATAGAAATAGGCCTGATTATTTGGCCCCCTCATGCACACCAACATGTCCCACACTGCACTTACCACCCGTCCTGGTGCGCCGTAGAGGCGTCCATAGTTGCGGAGTACACCGTCCACGAGGACATCAAGCTCCGCGGCGGTGAAGGGTCGAGACCGGATCTCTTTGCCTCTCGACATGGCAAGATCACGGAGTATGGCACTAGAGCAGCAGTCGGTGGTCAGCTCAGCAGCAGCAGCAGGTCGAGGTGATGGTCACAGGCAGCAGTCGGTGGTCAGCTCAGCAGCAGCAGCAGGTCGAGGTGAACAGGCAGCACTGGTCCCCAGGGTAGGAAGTGTCATTTTGGCCAACACACATATATAGGGCCCTCAGCACGTGTCAGTGGCATACGTCGCCAGCAATTGGTCAGCCCTGGAAGCGTGATCGTGAAATGGGCCAATGACTGGCCCTGTTGTTGCGGTGCACTGCTTCCGCTACTTGCGATTGGCCATATGCGGCCAGCGTCCCTCTTCCCATTGGCTGCATGTGCAGGGACCGTCACGGGCACACATCGGCAACGCACGTGCAAGCCTCAGGCACGGATGCTTCAGTTGCAACAATGTTCTATCACTGGCGCCTCCATGGCGGTGCACGTACTCAGCGGGGGAGGTGCAGGCCTATACACCCTGTAGATGTACTCAATGGACATGCCAGTTCATGACCCCCCTTACAGTCACCTTGCATCATCCACCGTACACCGGCCGGAGCGGCCGGGCCCAGGACGGCCGTGGCCGGCCATGTCCACAACCGCCGTGGCCGGCCATGTCCACAACCGCCGTGGCCGGCCATGTCCACAACCGCCGTGGCCGGCCATGTCCACAACCACCGTGGCCGGCCATGTCCACAACCACCGTGGCCGGCCATGTCCACAACCACCATGCCAGGCCCGGCGGTTGTGTACATGGCCGGGCCCGGGGGTTGTGGACATGGCCGGCCACGGCGGTTGTGGACATGGCCGGCCACGGCGGTTGTGGACATGGCCGGCCACGGCCGTCCTGGGCCCGGCCGCTCCGGCCGGTGTACGGTGGATGATGCAAGGTGACTGTAAGGGGGGTCATGAACTGGCATGTCCATTGAGTACATCTACAGGGTGTATAGGCCTGCACCTCCCCCGCTGAGTACGTGCACCGCCATGGAGGCACCAGTGATAGAACATTGTTGCAACTGAAGCATCCGTGCCTGAGGCTTGCACGTGCGGTTGCCGATGTGTGCCCGTGACGGTCCCTGCACATGCAGCCAATGGGAAGAGGGCCGCTGGCCGCGTATGGCCTTTGGGAAGTAGCGGAAGTTGAGCACCGCCATGGCGGCGCCAATTATGTTATCTTGTCAGACGCTGCACCGTGATGTGTTGTGTGCAGTTGCGTCATGAGGGATGTGAGCGTGATAGGGAAAGGTCATATGTCATACAATATAGCATGTGTGTCCATACAATGCCCATCGGTCGGCACACAATGGGCAACAGATGTGCATTTGTACGTGTTGACGTCGGGTGTGACCCTACAGACGTTCTTACATCTTCACAACTACACAGTACATCACGGCTGTATGGCAAAATTATGCATCTGTTGTCAGTGTCTTGTTCTGGCGAGGTGACTACAGTGGTGGTGGTACACATTATTTCCGTGTATGTGTTTTGGACGTTGTGTCACCATGCATGTAATTACCGTATGCAGAACATTATTGGTGTTGGCATTTGTGCTTGATGACATGGCGTGTGTATAATTATCGTTTGTGTGCATGCAGTTGCATGTGTGTCTGTGATGTGGCTACTAAACATTAGGGTGAAGACTGAAGTTTTGTCAGTAAGGTTCACATGTGATGGAGTTGTACACGTATGCGTCGTTTGTATGTTGACCTAAGTTACATCTCTCTCCCACACAGGAGGGCTCCAAATGTGCATCGGCCATACACTGTGCTGGAGGATATGGTTGACGAGGAGGTGATTCGGAAATTCCGGCTGGATCGACGTCGGTTGCTGGAGCTTGTGGCTCAATTGTCTCCTCATCTGCAGCCACGTAGGACGTATCCTGGGTCGATTACACCCACTGCAAAGGTCATGGCGGTACTACATTTCTTTGCTACTGGCACATTTCAGTATACAGTTGGACATGCCGGGGGGATGTCACAGGCCATGTTCAGCACGGTTCTTCTGGATGTCTTAACAGCTATGATGCTGTACAAGAATACCTACATACATTTCCCACGGCCGGAAGAGTTGGCAGCTGTCAAAGCTGACTTCTATGCACTGGGCCACATACCTCACGTTGTGGGTTCAATTGATGGCACACACATCGCTATCATTCCACCACGGGCACGGGAACAAGTGTTCAGGAATCGCAAACACTTCCATTCGCTGAACGTGCAGGTGGTGTGCCTGGCAAACAACATCATCTCCCATGTGTGTGCAAGATTTCCTGGCTCCGCACATGACGCCCACATCATGCGGAGCAGCATTGTCCCACGACTCATGGCAAATCTGCGACCCGGTCAAGCGTGGCTTGTTGGTGAGTGTGCAGTGGGGACTCTTGTGATCTCTGTGTTGCATGGGGTACCCACCATATCTTGTTGTGATGTTTGTGTCTGTCATCCCCCTACATAGGCGACTCGGCGTACCCAAACCGGCCCTGGCTCCTCAGTCCCCTACGTAATCCTACAACAGCGGGTGAAATGCGGTACAATGATGCACATGGAAGGACACGGAGAGTCATCAAACGTACCTTTGGACTGCTAAAGTCTAGGTTTCGGTGCCTCGATAAGACCGGAGGGGCCCTGCCTTACTCACCAGGAAAAGTATGCAGGATCGTGATTGCCTGTGGCATGCTCCACAACCTGGCAGTACGCAATGACATTGAACTGCTGTTGGACCCTGAAGACGAAGAAGTTCCTCGGCCTCCCATCCCACCCATGTCGACTGATGAGGATAGTGGTGAGGAGGAAGGTGTGGACCAGAGGCGCCAGCTCATAGATCGCTACTTCACTTGAATGTGAGTAACTACCTCTAGTGGCGGTTGACAATGCCTCATGTATGTTTGCTGGTGTTGTGTGGATGTGGGGTTCATCAGCTGGGTGTTGTTTGTGATGGTTGCATATGTGTGTCTTCATGTCTTTGGACATACAAGTCTCCATGATGTGTGTGCTCTCATCCCATGCTTTTGTGATGGTTGTCGTTTGTGTAATGTTGCTGTGCATTGTGTTGTGATGTGTGTGAATCTGTTTCCTGACGTGTGTTTGCTGTCTCTGATTTTCTCTAGGTCACTCCCGCAGCGCCATGATCATGTACGACTATGATCCCTGAACCTGTTTACGTCTGTTTCTGAAGGCAATCATGTGAATAAACATGGAGGCAAAACATCATTGTGTGTGTAAGTGCAATTTATTTACAGGTTGTGCTTCTGTGCTGGTGAATATTTACAAGTAAGTGGGGTGGAGGGAGTTGGAGTTGAAGGTAATGGCAGATGAAATGTCTGTGCTGACACCACATTGGGGGGTGTCAGGGTAGTCCAGCAGACCAGTGGGAATGATTGTCTGTGGGACAGGATACTTAGCAGGGTGAATGTCTGGCACAGGCAGTGACATTGTCATGGTCGTCCCCTCTTGGAGCGTGTGGATGGCGCTCCAACACTGCTCTCAGCCACTTCCTGCCTCGGCCGGCCCCTCCGTCTCTGAGGTGGAACAGAGTCAGCTGGGAGGGCAGGTTGTTGATGGGCCACATCCGTCACCAGGGGCACAGGTGGTGGTGGTGGCGGCGGTGGAGGCGGAGGTGACGGTGGCGGTGGAGGCGGAGGTGGCGGTGGAGGCGGAGGTGACGGTGGCGGTGGCGCTACGACACTTGGTGGAGGGGGGGAGGTTGTTCCGGCCAACCCATTCCCTCCACATCGTTGCCTGCTGGCCCATGATCTGCAACATCTGGCCAAGGATGCCACATATTTCGCGCTGGATGTTGGTGTTGTCCACTGAGTCCTGGTGTGCTTGATCAGCGTTTGCCTGGGACCGGTCGTATGATGCCTGGCACCTGGCAAGGGCTTGTAGGGACTGTGCCACTGGATGGGGTAGCTGTCCTTCCTCTGCACGGCGGTGTGTGGCTCGCCTGATTGGCTGATGTCCCGTTGCCTGTGTTTGTGGCCCACTCACCCTGCTTGTGTGTGAGGCCGATGGACCAGCGTCGTGCGCTGGGTTATGCTGGGTGGCACCGGCAGGAGTCGTGGTGCTGGTGGTAGTGGTGGTAGTGGTGGTAGTGGTGGTACTGGTGGTACTGGTGGTACTGGTGGTGGTGGGGACTGTGCAGATCACAGAGACAGGTGTCGCTGGAGTCACACATGCGACGTTGGTCGGTCCCGGGAGTCCCTGTGAGCCAGATGGCCCTGGCTGCGTGCTTGGTCCCGCTCCATCCTCCGCACCGGAGCTGCCTGTGTCCTCGTCACCAGAGAGTCCTGTAGGTGTGGGAGGCGAGGCTGGCGGCCGGGTACTGGTTTCCCCAGTCAGTTGACGATCACCTGAGGGACAAGATAGAGCTGGTCAGTAATGTGGACATTACATGGTTATATAGATTTGTAGACATTTCTGTTTCCTGTCTCACACACCCCACCCTCCACCACCACCACCCTCCCCGTG
Organism: Lissotriton helveticus; assembly: GCF_964261635.1. Classification (NCBI taxonomy): domain Eukaryota; kingdom Metazoa; phylum Chordata; class Amphibia; order Caudata; family Salamandridae; genus Lissotriton; species Lissotriton helveticus. Next base: position 68,192,408 of record NC_136064.1, read on the forward strand.
AACATGGGGGCCTGTTGGGAGTTGTAGTTTGGGCCTCTCACACACCCCACCCTCCACCACCACCACCCTCCCCGTGAACATGGGGGCCTGTTGGGAGTTGTAGTTTGGGCCTCTCACACACCCCACCCTCCACCACCACCACCACCCTCCCCGTGAACATGGGGGCCTGTTGGGAGTTGTAGTTTGGGCCTCTCACACACCCCACCCTCCACCACCACCACCCTCCCCGTGAACATGGGGGCCTGTTGGGAGTTGTAGTTTGGGCCTCTCACACACCCCACCCTCCACCACCACCACCCTCCCCGTGAACATGGGGGCCTGTTGGGAGCCATGGACATGTTTGTGAGTTGGTGTCCAACGTGCATGGGTTGGGGCGTAGGAGATGTTTCTTCTCAGTTGTGTGAGCCTGACCATGTTGTGCTGATCGTGGTGCTTGGTTTGTACTCACCGGCCTCTTCTCCTTCATCAAGTCCGTCTAGGCTCTCTGGGTGTAGTATCACCAGCACCTTCTCCTCCCAATCGGTGTAGGGTATGGGCTCCGGGGGTGTGCCACCGCCAGTATGATTGGCTCTAGCAAAGTTTTTCGCTCGGATGCCCTTGACCCTGGTCTTCAGGTCATGCCACCGCCTCTGAATGTCATGCTTCGTCCTCGGCACAGTCCCCGACGCATTCACCCGAGTGACGATCCTGTCCCACATGTGGTTCTTTTGCGCCACGGACGTCTGCTGGACTTGGGCCCCGAAGATGTGGGGCTCAACACGGATTATTTCATCTACCATTACCCTCAACTCTGTCTCCGTGAATTTAGGTTTTTTTTTGGGTGCCATGGTGTGTGGTGCTCAGTGTGTGAGTTGAGTGAGTTGGGGGGTGCAGGTGTGTGGTGTGTGATGTGTAGGATTTGTGTGGTGGGTGTTTGTGTGGTGGGTGTGGTAGGGTGGTGGGTGTGTGTCTTCTATGTGAGTTTGCAGTATCTCGAATAGGGCCTCTTGCTGGCAGCAATGCTGTGATGCAATGATTGTGGTAGTGTGTGGGTGTCATTTTATAGTCGTGTCTCAATGGTTGTTGGCAGTCAGGTGGTAGGTGGGCGTGTTGACTAGTGTGCATTATTGGATAATTGGGACGTGTCATGGTGGCTTGTGCTTGGTGTTGGTGTGGGGGGGGGGGGCGTTGTCAATGTTCGTATGTTTGCTTTGGACTTGCGGTACACTTTCTTACATTTGTTTGCCGCTAGGGATGTTGTGCGTGTTGGCCTTCCGCAGTGATGCTGTGGTTATCGTTGCATTCTTTCCGCCGCGGACGTGGATGGCTGTGAGTTCCGTGGTACGGGCGGATTTATCCTAATTGCGGCCACGGAGTATTCACAGGTATGGCGGTACATGTGTTATTTTCCGCGGTCATTTCCGTCCGCGGCAGTGGTTGTTTATTGGACTCCGTCCGCCGCGGACAGAGTTGGATGTGTTCCGTCCACCGCGGACGGTGTTGGTTATGATACGTCCACCGGCGGTCGGAGTTTCGTGACATGATTATCCTGATCCCAACCGCGGAATCTCTGCGGCGCAGCCGGGAGTAAAATTTCCCCCACCATGGCGGACAGTACCCATTTCCGTCCGCCATCCTAATCGACCCCATAGGGTGGATGTGACAACTGATTTTCCTCTTAGTTCACTAATAATATTGTCATCAGAGGGGGGGGGGCGTGAGTGTTTCTAAGTTTATCTTTAAGTGTTTCTAAGTTCATGTTTAAAAATGATCACTTCTGATAAATGCCTCTCAAAGCAGTGATATAATCTAATCAGTGGTGGCCGCTATTAACCGAGGGTGGAGAGGTGGTGGGAGAAGAGGGCGAGGAGTTTTTAAAATGAAAATAAGAATAATAAAAAAAAAAATACTTACCTTCAGACCGGCCATCCGACCAGCAGCTGCTTCTCCGTCCGCTCACCTTTCCCCCTCTCGGAAGCAGGTTCCAGGAAGCACACAGGCTCCTGACTCTCCTAGCCAATCACAATGCTGCAAAGCATTATGGTCGACTCAAGAGGGCCGGCCAAACAGTTATGGGCACTTTAGAGTGGAGCAACCACTCCTCCTCCTGGCCCCTGCTCTGCCAGTCTAGCCCCGCCCTGCACCAGGAAACGGAAAATAAAAATTATAATAATGCTGGTTATATAATTTTCTTTTTCCAGTGGGTCGACGCTCTTCCGCTTTAGCAGAGGACCTGCTGCTGAATTTAATGTACTAAGGCGACACTCTTGTCAAAGAAATATACTTTTTAAAAATGTTGATGACAATTTATCACATTTCTTCTGAATATTTGTTGCACAATTTCGATGAAACGTTCCCTTGGCTCAGCCCGGGCGTAGGTTCTTAGAGCCGAGATGGGCTCTTGGAGTTATGAAAGACCCTTATTTAGGCTCTCCCTGTAAACTTGTTGGCGCGTCCACCTCTACTGCTGTACTGTCTATGTCATCTAATTATAAACATCTTGGGGCAGATTTATGATAACTGGCGCATCCCCAGGGATGCGCCAGTTATTTTGCGCCGCTGCTCCGCCACCCATGGTGCGCCACATTTACAATGCGGCGCACCATGGGGCAAAAACGGCACAGATGCGTGACGCATCTGTGCCGTAAAGGTGGCGCATTGCTGGAGTTGCGTCGCAAGCGCGACGCAGCTCCAGCAAGGCTCGGGGGTGCCCCATCTTTACAATGCTGCGTCAAGACCTACGCCTGCTTCAAGCAGGCGCAGGGTTTTGACGCAGCATTGGCCTGAAAGTGACTGAGTGAAATCTTATAGATTTCACTCAGCCACTTTTGCGAGGCGCACCTGGACCGGAACGCCCACCCTGCGCCAGAACGCCCACAAGTGGCGCAGGGCTTTACAACGCGATGCATCTGCCTAGATGCGTCACGTTGTAAATGGGTCGTAGGGATGCGCCACGTTTACGCCGCAGTTGCGTGACGCAAACGTGGCGCATTCCCAACATAAATCTGTCCCCTTCTGAGATTCTGGCCAGTTTCCACAAATCTCAGAAGGAAAACTATTTCTACCTCTCGTTTCAATAAGGTAGAATTGTGCATTAGCGACCCCAAAAAGAAGTCACTTGTGCATTTCTTTTTAGAATAAAATTAAACAAACAGTGCTCAAATCATGCATTTTCCCGTTCCAGCACTCTGTCTTAAGTAAGTCTATGTTCTTTTACTAATTGCTATTTGCTGCCCTCCAACCAGCCATGCTGAACGCAGTGATTATGGTGACGGTCTATTCTTCAGAAGCCACGCGGCAGCAGGGGTATAACTTCTTCTTTGATCTCTGTTGGTTTTTCAAGGAAAGCTTTATTCGGCTGCTTTTTAAAACAGACATAAAAGCACATAAAAATCAATATCATTTCATTATATATTTACAACAATACGATGGTTAAGCTAAGTAAGATCTTTCAATTATTTTTCTATAACAAAAACACATGTACACAGAGACAAAGGTGCCCAAATTACTGCTCAGTGATTATACAGCATTTCCTGTATTGAAGCATCTTCTTTAAGTACATAGCTAATCTATACGGTATATGCTTGTTTTCCAGTAGCTTGAGTAAAAACATGGCTGGGCGACACAGTCTAAGCCCTTGACTTTTTAAAAATGGAATAATCCAAACTTTCCTCGGCTCGATATAACATTTACAAAACAAGACAAAGGGCCATATGTATCAAGGTACCAATTAGCGATTCTGTAATAGCGATTTTTAAGAAATCGCTATTTCAGAATCGCTAATTGGTATGTATCAAGAAAATTGCTATTTTTTAGCGATTTCTTGATATTCCTTAATTGCAAATTCGCAAATTGCGAATTCGCAATTAAGGAATACTTTCCCATTCATTTCCAGGGGCCAGGAGGCCCATAGGAATGAATGAGAAGTGATTCTCAATTTGCGATTCGCAATTTGCTAATCGCAAATTGAGAATAATTTCAAGGGTGCAGGGGTGTCCAAAGGACACCCTGTTGCACCCCTGAAATATGCATGGGTGCACATGTGGCACACATACATGCCCTAAGGGCATGTATGTGCATCACATGGCACTTTGAAAAATGCAAAAATTTGCATTTTTCAAGGAATTCGCAACTTACCACCAACTAGAAGTTGGTGGTAATTTGCGATTCCTTAAGGCCATTTAGCAAATTTTTTGGGCTTCTTACATTGCATTTAAGGAATCGCAAAATTTGCAATTCCTTAAATGCAATCGCAAAATAAGAATCGCAAATTTTGCGATTCCTTATTTTGAATGCAGATTTGGGTGATACATACCATTTTGCGAAAATGCGTTTGCAAACGCCGAAATTCTGCGAATTTGCGGCGTTTGCGAACGCATTTGGGCATGATACATATGGCCCTTAGTGCATTGTGACTTCTGATGGTGTGAGGCAGTCAGGGCATAATGGCACACTTTCTATTTACAAACGTTAGCATGATCGGCTATTTAGCATGCATGCAATGAGGCCTGCACAGTGCCGCCACAGGTGTTTCAGTAGATTCTGTTGCTCGGAATCTGACTGCTGCAGCTGAAGGAATCAGGCGGAACTAACAGCAACCTCCCAGTGCTGTAAGAGCTCCTGTGACTCTAGCAAGCAGTGGTGCTGGAACAGTTTTCAGACTGGTGATGCTGCCATCAATGTTACAGCACTGAACTCAGGGAGATTCTGAAAAATCCAAGATTCACAAAAAGAACAAGTGTCTCAAATGGGCCACGCCCATTCAGCAGGAGAATGGTGAAGATGTAGTGTGTAACTGGAGTTGCATTAAGAAGCACACCATCGAAAATATACTACTATTACCAATGCATAGTGTGGTAGCCACAGTCATTTACAGGCACCACATTTTCAATTAGAATGACCACTAAATTTGCACATAGAAGTACACTGATACAGCTATACAGCGCACAAACGATGATATGTTGAAATCATGTTTCAGGGCATATTTGTTATTTGCACATCATCAAGTAAAGTGTCTTGATATGTATTTACCCTATTAAAATCTTTGTTTCCGTCACTCTTTAGAATTAGAAAGAAACCTCTTCATTTTGTGCTTACCAGTTTATTTATTTTGAAATATTTGTGCAGTTTAGTTGAAGGTATTTAAACGTTGTTTTGTCTAGAAGAACATGACGTCTTACAGCCTTTCTTTTCACACCAGCAAGCTTTTCACATAGTTCACTTTACAAAATCATCACACTTTGCAGTAAGTGAAAAAAAAGTCAACACCAGCCTCCATGTTAAAAGAATAAGCAGCAATTTGTCAGAAGACTAGACTGACATTTGACCTCTGTCTTTGAATGCAACTCAAATATGACACAAAACAAATCTAAATATAAAGTTCTTTTCATGCTCATCCACATTTGGAAAATCAGCAAGGTTATTTCGGTGACCACTTAGGGTTTGAGGGGCTGTAGTTGTTGGTGCCTCTCCCATCTTTGGGCCCCGGTGCACCGGTTTCACCACTGGTAGCTACTACCCAGGGCCCCAGTGCATTACATCAACTGTGCCACTGGTTACTCAGACCCTAGTAGTATTCAACGTTGGATACTGACTTGTAATCAGGCCTATAAATCGCAAAGATTCAAGATAAGGTACATTTCAGAAAAAGCATTGGCATAGCCAATTGGTCTCAGCAATGCAAGAGTTACTGGCGTTAACCCCTTTCGATCACGCTAAGCCAAGTTGCCGTACCAACTGGTAAGAATATTTATAGCCTGGTAATCTGTCAGCAGCACGTAGGAGGCCATTTTTCGAATCAATTAGATCGTAGTCTGGAGTAAAGAAGGAAATGAAAGCCAAACACGCTAGCCAAGAAAGACCCTTGCATGCGGGTGCCGCTACAGTAAACAAATGGATCAGGGGGGCGCACTTGAAAACAAACATCCAGACTGCAAACATGGGGCCTCATTTAAGAAAAGTGACGCATCGCTGCGTGAAAACAGCGATGCGTCACTTTTCACTGCTCCCTCCTTGCAACACCAATGATGCGTCATATTTACTGTATGACGCATCATTGCGCAAGGAGTTACAGATACGTCCGTATTTCTGACGTATCTGTAAGGCGCAAAAATGACGCATTGCTGGAGTGTGTCACAAATGTGACGCAACTCCAGCAACGTATCCTTTCACATGGGACAAGCCCCATGTGAAAGGGCCTGCGTCATTCTTACGCCTGCTGTGAGGCAGGCGTAAGAAATTGACGCATTTGTGTCCTAGAAGTGGCGCAGTGAAATCACATAGATTTCACTGCGTCACTTCTAAGACCCTTTCTTGCGTCAATACGCCCCCCTTGCATACATTATACCTGGGTCAGGTATAATGTTGCGCAGAGGTTTACAAAGTAACGCATCTACCTAGATGCGTCATCTTGTAAATATGGCGCAACAAGGTGCATTTTTTACGCCACTGGTGCGTCACAAAAAGTGACACACCAGCGGCGTAAAAGTGACGCATAGCCTCATAAATGAGGCCCATGGTGCCCCAGATGACAGACAGACTGCTATTGGGAGATATCAAGCTCCACTTGCCGAACAACAATTATTAGCAAAAACGTGACCCAATGTTCTCATTAGGGGGTCCTCTGTCCCCAGCATGTAAAAAATGTCTCTTATCCGCTGCGGGTCGGTGATTGCAAGAAGGTCAGAATTAGGGTTACCACCAGCCAGAGGGGAAGATACTGGTCATTGACTGTAAAAATTAAGGAAGAAGAGTGAAAATAAAGGACAGAAATTCAGGAAAAATATTCAGTTTCATGGACACATCTGAGTAAGTCAAGAAGGGATATAAAATGAAGTTAATAGTCGGATGACACAAATACATGTCAGAGTATATGTATGTTCTTAGCTTTGTATACTACTGTGAGTTTTGTACAAATATCCATATGTTACAGCACTTGTTTAAAGCTATAAAACCTATCAAACACATTGACACTAAGCTGATATAATGCCCACCACTCCCCCTGGTGCTGCAGCATCGGGATCACTGTTCCCTCTAGGCTGCGTGCGCGCGCACCTTCCCTGACGTCAGCGCGCGCCACCAAGCGTGGAGCGGGCACACAGGACGTCGCTGGAGAGAGTCGCGCCGCCCGCCGCTTTAAAAAGGTGAGCGGCGCGAACATGAGGCACTTTTCCGTGTGGCGGCAGAGCGGGCGCGAGGAGTTCAGGTAAGCAGGTGGGGGGAGGGCTGGTGGGGGCTGGTGGGGGCTGGTGGCGATTGTGGCACTGACTGCTGTGTTGGGGCGTGGCAGACTGTGGCCTTTTGTTTAAGTATTGCTGTTAATCAGAGCCCCTTCACGGGCTCTGATTAACAGCAATACTTCGCCACAGTCTGCCAAGCGCTTTACTAACAAAAGCGTACACACTTTCCAAACACAGCGTGTGCTAAAGTACACGCTGTGTTTGGAAAGTGTCTACGCTTTTGTTAGTAAAGCGCGGGGCAGACTGTGGCATTTTGTTTAAGTATTGCTGTTAATCGGAGCCCGTGAAGGGGCTCTGATTGTCAGCAATATTTAAACAAAAGGCCACAGCTGTTGGGGAATCGAGCGGAACAGAAGGGACACAGGACAGAAAGGCACAAAAACAAGACAGAGAGGCACAAAAACAAGACAGAAAGGCACAAAAACGAGTGGGACACAGGACATAAAAGCACAAAAACGAGACAGGAAGGCACAAAAACGAGTGGGACACAGGGCATAAAGGCACAGCAAAGAGTGGGGCAGAGGGCAGAAGGGCACCAAAAACGATGGGGCAGAAGGGCACCAAAAACAAGTGGGGCAGAGGGCAGAAGGGCACCAAAAACGAGTGGGGCAGAGAGCAGAAGGGCACCAAAAACAATGGGACAGAGGGCAGAAGGGCACCAAAAACAAGTGGGGCAGAGGGCAGAAGGGCACCAAAAACGAGTGGGGCAGAGGGCAGAAGGGCACCAAAAACAAGTGGGGCAGAGAGCAGAAGGGCACCAAAAACAATGGGGCAGAGGGCAGAAGGGCACCAAAAACGAGTGGGGCAGAGGGCACCAAACCAAAAACGAGTAGGGCAGAGGGCAGAAGGGCACCAAAAACAATCGGACAGAGGGCAGAAGGGCATCAAAATCAATGGGACAGAGTGCAGAAGGGCACCAAAAAGGAGTGGGGCAGAGGGCAGAAGGGCACCAAAAACGAGTGGGGCAGAAGGGCACCAAAAACGAGTGGGGCAGAGAGCAGAAGGGCACCAAAAACAATGGGACAGAGGGCAGAAGGGCACCAAAAACGAGTGGGGCAGAGGGCAGGAGGGCACCAAAAACGATGGGACAGAGGGCACCAAAAACGAATGGGGCAGAGGGCAGAAAGGCACCAAAAACGATGGGACAGAGGGCAGAAGGGCACCAAAAACAAGTGGGGCAGAAGGGCACCAAAAACAAGTGGGGCAGAGGGCAGAAGGGCACCAAAAACGAGTGGGGCAGAGGGCAGGAGGGCACCAAAAACGATGGGACAGAGGGCGGAAGGGCACCAAAAACGAGTGGGGCAGAGGGCGGAAGGGCACCAAAAACGATGGGACAGAGGGCAGAAGGGCACCAAAAATAAGTGGGTGCAGAAGGGCACCAAAAACGAGTGGGGCGGAGGGCAGAAGGGCACCAAAAACGAGTGGGGCAGAGGGCAGAAGAGCACCAAAAGCAATGGGACAGAGGGCAGAAAGGCACAAAAAACAAGTGGGACAGAGGGCAGGAGAGCACCAAAAACTAGTGGCGTTATGCGCCGCAGACACGCGAGGTTCGGTTCCTGGCGCACAGAGACCCTCGACTGCCGCACACAGGAAAAAAATTAGAAGGAACATTGATCGGGATGGGAGACCACGCCCCTCCCCTGTCTCACAGCCTGCAGGGCAAAAAATAAAAAGATAATACAAGTGTTTTATTATCATTTTATTTTTGTCTTTTGCCTCTGGTGACTTTCAGCAGGGAGGGGCGACGCTCCTCCACCATAACAGAGGAGCCGCCCCAGGCTCTTTGCCATGTATGCTCCGTCCTCACTTCCTTAACCAACTCCACCACCACATCCATTGAAGAAAACTCCTAGCCAATGAAATCAGTAAATGATTAGTCCTCCGGCCATTATGAGTGTTGTATTAGACTGAGCCTTCTCTGCTTCTTGGGTACAATCCCAAGTGTTGAGACGATCAGTGCCTCAAGGGGCCAGCCATCGAGATGACCTACCGTCCTCTCTTCCTATTTCTCAATTACTCCCTAACCTCCCAGGGTTTTCTTTTGTAGATTTCAATTTGTCTCCCCACCACCACAGCTGTGTACCTGTGTACTGCAGTCAGAAATCCGCCCCAAAACCCTCCCTTAAAAGCTCAGCCACTGCCCAGTTATCAGACTTGAACAACCAGAACTCCAACTTGTCATTTTTAACTGGCATATTGTCTCTTTTTAATATTATCTGGATACCCCCACTGCCCCTTCGATGCTCCTGTTGCTATCATCTACCAACTTGTTGTCCAGACGCCCCACCAACATTGTCACCACCCTGTGCAAGCTAATGCTTTCCCCTGCACTTGGAGCACTTCTGCCTAAATTTACAAAACCGTCAATTGCAAAATCCTCTGTTGAATGCCTAATATATCCCCTTCTGCCCCAGCTGACCTTTGCCAATGGCACCCAACCCTGCTTGGGGAGGACACTCCTGAAAGGGCCAATAAACAACTGGTAAGCCGCTAGCTGTGAAAACGGTGGGACCAGGCCTCATCAGCGCTATTGTGTGTAACCAGAGGTTGGTATCTATCTCCCTTCTGCTTCCTCTTCAAGGCCACACCCATGCATACCCTCCAAATGGTATGAGCCTTACATATGATGGCCATGTATTTAAATAGCCCAACACACCTATCAGAGAATTTGTTTTGCTCCACACACTTACATAAATTAGGAAAGCCCCTGTCCAGCTTGTTATCGTCACCAGCACTTATGGCCTCTTGGCCACCTGGTGTTCCTCCTCTTTGGAGCCTTCTTTTGCTCCAACCTCTTCCCTATGTAATAGGCTGGATTCCTCCCTGTAATCCCCTTTCCATATCCTCTCCTTAGTTGCCACCATCAGATGGTTGCCTAGCGGCTTTGTTTTGCCTCTATTTGGCAGTTTTTTAATTTTAGTTTTTTATTCTCTTTCTTCCCCTTTTCCTTGTCCTCCCTTGTGTTGCTTTCCATGTCCCTGGATCCCTTCTTCACACCTTCCTCTCTGGAGTGGGGCCCTATCCCTTGATCAGCCATGTATTTGCAGTTGTGTAGCAGCCATTCGGGGATTGCATGTGATGGAACTGCAAGAGCTGCTGACTTTGGAACAAAGGATCCAGATTCAAGTCTCGATGTCGACTCAATATATTGTGATTCTGAGCAAATCACTTAATCTCCCCATTGCCTACAAAAAAGAAATACATACATTGAATGTGTGCTTGTGCAATGTAACTTTTGCCGATGTAAAGTGCTCCAGTACCTTTGGTTTGAGTTTGTGCCAAATAAAATTGAAAAACAATAATGTCCCATCACTTCCTGTTATGCACTCCTCTCTCTCCCTTGGAAACCATACATCTCTGATTTTGTGCCAGAATCAACTTTCTTATCTGGCTTCAAGCTCAGTGCCTACACTGAAGCGTGCCATCCTGCCAGTGAACATACCTCCAGTGCAGAAGCACAACTAGAGCCACATTTTGGGGGAGGGGGGGCTAAGAAAAAAATTCGGGGGGGGCTGAAACTTTAAGCAGTAGGCAGAGTGGAGCTGCAGGGGCTCTTAGAAGGGGTGAAACATCAACAAAGCCTCTTTAACATGCAAATGGTCTTTTAAAGACCTGTGAAGTGCTCGGGTGCGGCTGTGTGTGTGCCCGAGAAGCTGTCTTATCCCGGGCTGCCACACACGACGGAGGGGCTGAAGCCCTTTGAGTCCAATGAGCGTTGCGCGCCTGCTCCATGGCCACTGCATTCCTGTTGACCCCGATGTCCTCTTTGGTTGTTCCTGCAACACACCAATAGCCTATGTTGCCTAACCACCTTTCTCCCTGTGGACTGTAACCTTCTTAACCACCAATTCTACTCCTGTGGCCCTTCTCCCCCTTCCGTGTCCTTCATTTCACTTTCTTCCAGCTCTTCTTCATTATGGTTGATTGGTTGAAAAAGCTTTATTCGAGTTATACACTCATAAAAGCACACACATATAAATTTATACATTTAAAACTTTAAGCAATAAATTCACAATTGAAAATACATGATAATACACACACATAAAAATGATCGCCAAGAGAGGTTAAAATAAGCTTTCTCATAAAGTGCAGAAACTAAATGCATGTTGAGATGTAGAATCCTCCGCCTTGCGGACCATTCCCAAATTTATACAATCAAAGCTCTTAACATACATATTAGCAGCATTTTTATAGTTAAAATTCATGCCTTACTCCCAGTAGGTGCTAACAAGGATAAATCAAACAAGCGGAAGAAATAAAATTCAAGGCACATTAGAGGATAAAGCCCTCCTCCTAATGGACCATGCCCACCCCAGGTATTTTGCCGTTCCAACTACAATGGACAATTCAGTGGAGGAACAAATAATTCTCAACCCCTCAACTCCACTTAGCACACCAAGGTTCCTACAAACAGGTGCCAACCAAGATTTTCTGGGATTTACATAGGCCTCGCATAAAAATAAGAAATGTGCGATACTTTCTTTGGGGGCCCCACATGACGGGCAGGACGAACTACTGCTAGTTCTCCAACTGGACGTCAAACACCTCAAGGGGAGAGAACCTGCCCTTAACTGGAAAAATAATTTCCTGTCTAGTGGAACAGTTATAATGTCCCAAAACTTTTCTAGGGCTGGTCTTGTTTTGATTTCCATAAATCTACCCCCCATGGATTCCGAGGTTACGCTCCTCCAAAGCTTCTGATCAATGTAATCCCAGTATATTTCTTTAATACTGGTTTTACTAGGGAACACTTCCCCGAGGGGATTTTCCCAGAGTTTGGAGAGGCCAAGCTCAGCAAGGACATCCCTTAGCACTTTTAGCCATGTAATTTTACGAAACAAATCTAATTTGGCTAGTGCTAGGAAGCCCTCAGCATAGTGTCTTATTTCCATGGTTGTCCATAGCCGTCTCCAATAAAGGATAGGCCTCAGACGGGCACGATCACTAAGCGATCTTCTGCCTAAATCAAAGCCAAGCGGTATTAATGGGGTGCTTTGGGGGAGACCAGTTATCCCTCTCACAAACCTGTTCTCGGATCTTTGAAGAGTGGTAAGACTCTCAAAGCCCCAGACTTCAGCCCCATAGAGGGTTGCGCCCAAGGCTTTTGCGTCATATACCATGAGAACAGGTTTTATAGGCCTAGTTTTCGATTTTATTTGCTCTACCCTGAGCGCTCCTGAAATCTGCTGGTGTTTCAGCACCGCCTTCTCAATGTGTCTCGACCAACCAAGTTTACTTGAAATCTCCACCCCAAGGTATGTAAAAGCATTTACTAACTCTAATTTGATGTTGTTCAAGAATACCCTCGGTTGGGATTGGCGCTTTTGCCCAAAGGCCATCAACTTGGTTTTATGTACATTAACCTCGAGACCCCGTTCTTTGCAAAACATGTCAAATATGTTCAGGGCTCGCTGGAGACCCGACGGGGTCTTGGACACGATCAAGGTATCGTCAGCGAACATCAGGATTGGGACCCTGATGCCCGCTAGCGAAGGTGCGTCTACCATTACATCCAACATCCTATCCACAATGCCATTGATGAACAGGGAGAACAGCAGGGGTGCCATAGCACATCCCTGCCGTACCCCCCGCTCAACTGGGAAGTTGGAGGTAGATTCCCCATTCCTCCCCCACTGTACCTTGGCATAGTTGCTTTCATGGAGGCGCATTATCAATGTGAGCAAATCACGTGGGACCCCTATCTTGGACAAAACTGCCCACAGCTTGCTCCTAGGCACCAGATCAAAGGCCACCCTTAGATCTACAAATGCTACATAAAGGCTGCCTTTACCCAGGAGTACAGTCCCCCACCGTAGCATGGTGAAGCGAAAAATTTGATCGACCGTACTGGTTGCCCGTCTAAAACCTGCCTGGTAGGGGGATAAAGCATTATTGTCATCTACCCAGGCCATAAGTTTGTCAACCACCATCTTCCCCACTACTTTTTGCATAGTGGCCAGCAAACTTATCGGTCTATAATTTGCCGGGAGTGACCGGTCACCTTTCTTGAAGATCGGTATTATTATTGCCCCCTTCCATATGTTGGGGATTTTTGCCCCCTTGGCGAGGCCATTTCCCAGCAAGGTCGCATATTTTGCCCACCGAACCTTGTCGTACTTAAAAATGTCTGAGGGGATTCCATCTAGCCCAGGGGCTTTCCCCCCCTGCAGGGTTGAAATTACAAGTTCTGCATCCTTAGTTGAAAACAAATCACCCTTGCAAAATACCATAGGAATTGGTTCTATGGCCACTATAACCCTACTCTCCGCATACTGGGGTTTAAAATACTCGACCCACAATGCCTCATCGACATTGTTGTCGGGATTTTTGGGGGTACCACCTCTTCCCCATTTCACAATTTTCCAGAAAAGTCTGGAATCCTTTTGCCCAGAGGCCTCGAGTAGCTCCTCCCAGTGCTCCTCGTCCCACCGCTTCTTAGCCTTGCGAATACTGTCATTATAGTGTTTCCTGGTAGCACTAATCAAAGACTTGTCCCTAATTTTAAGTGCTCTGCCCAACTCCAATCGGTTTACCCTGCACTGTTTGTTGAACCACCTCGCCAATGTGATTGGTGCTTTTCTATTAACCTTCACTGACTTGGTGAAGTGCGGTTTTATCAGGGAGAAGAATGTGTCATGTATGTCAGTTATTTGAGAGGAGCCTGGTGTTACAGGATCAACTATCTCCATGGCAGTAATAGCATTATCTACCTCCAAATTAATGGAGTCCAAGGTGGCCAAATTGGCCAGCACATATGGCCATTTCACCCTTCTTGAGTCATTAGCCATAACAGGTACGTTCTCACTACCTGACACTAGATTGGGACGTGCGGCCCTCCACCATGAATGGGAGACACAGAGGGGGTTATGGTCACTTTCTACTCTCCCCTTAATTTCCATATCCCCCACGCCACACCATAACTCAAGACTACAGATGACATAGTCGATCCTGCTTTTGTTATGTCCATTGTCGAATGAACATTTACCTCCTTGGTCGCTTTTTGTCCTGCCATTGAGGGCCCTCAAACCATACTCCAAACATAACGCATTCAACAACAAAATATCTTTAGTCCACCGCTTCACGGGTATGAGGTTTAAGCTTGGGATGCCCCAGAGGGCATCTTCTTCTAGTCCTAATGGATATGCAGTATTTTCTAGAGGCTCAAATGTCCTATTCAAATCACCAGCCAGTATCACTCTATTTCCAAGTGACTGGGATTCGAGGGAGGCGGATAGAACTTCTAGGGTGGCCGAGTTCCCAACACTCGTTCCCCTAGCATAAATGTTATAAATGTCTATCACACCACCCTTTCCTACAGATAATCTCAATAATTGTATATCCTTACAACCTAGATCAATCATTTTTGTTTTTACTCTCGAGTTCTGCTTGATCCAAACTGTGAGGCCTCCCTTAGGTCTGCCCCTAGGGCCTCTGGTCGCTGGTATACAAAAATTTAAGTAACCCGGCAAATAGATTGGGTCACAAGCCCACGTCTCTTGAAATAGGCACATTTCAAACCCACTTACAAAGTTTATCCAATGATGTGACATCAATCTAGCCCCCAGCCCCGCTATATTCCATGACAAAAAACTCTCCTGGGTATTATCTATACAAATCCCCGTTATGTTAAGTGCCATGGGCGGAGAATCAATCAGCCTCCCACAATCACTGTCCTCTCCTAAAACAATATCTGTACAATTTACATCTGTTCCCTCCTTAGTGCAAATGGTTGGTAATAAACCGGGTTCACCCCCCCCAACCCTCTGAACAAACAATAATGTGCCCCCGCATATTAACACAGTCCCTCTCATTCGCCACTTCAGATATTTTACACATTGTATCTTCATTGAATATAGATGTTACATCTGGGATACTTCCCCTAGCCATTTTCCCTTCAGAATTTGTTTGTTCAACGAGTTTCTGTCAACATCCCCACCTCATCTGCCCCTGCCCATTATAAGGGTAATGTGCCTGTTTGAAACAATCATTTGATCTTAATATAGGAGCAGCAAGGGGGACAGCCTCTACCCAGGGACAGAGGCTAGATCTCAATTGTTCCCTACAGCCCCCAGGGTAGATCGCCACCGGTCTGGGATAAAAAAAGGTGAGATCCACAACACCAATCCCCCCAATACTGATGTTCCAACCTGGTCCCGTAATCAACCCCACAACCCTTGGGTCCTGAAAGTTAATTATAATACACTCACCCCCCTGCTTTTTTAAGGTGTTCCCTATCCAATTGACCCTTCTGGCCCCGATTATCAGACCATCCACTCCCCCTGGCAGGGGTCTATTCACACGAAGCCAATGCATGGCCTTATTTTTTAACGTGTCATAAGTCTCTCTTTGGCCCTCCAGTAGGGGTGGGACGTTGGTAAGTATGGCCACATATGGGTAGGAATCCGGAGTGAGCTGTACTGGGGGTATCCTAGTCAACAGTTTAGTCATTTTTGACTTTGGTGGGCCTTGTTCTGAGGCAACACGGCACTGTGTAACTATGTTTTCCACTGCCACAATAGTATTATTCCCATTTCCAATGCTAAGAGCATCCCTTATAGGACCACCCCCCATTACTATCTGGGTGGTAGGCCCCACCTTATTTCCTGTCCCATTACTAGAACAGGTTTTGTCATTTCCTGACGGATTACCCATAGTTTTTTTCGAACCGGTCGGCAAAAGTGGGGCATTTTTACTAGTGGCGGTAGCTTGGTTTTTTGTGCTGTCCTTTCTACCCTTGTTGATGATATTATTGGGCTTGACTTTCTCACAGATACTGTTACTTGTGGAGGACATTAAATAAGATACATTCTTACTATTCAGCCCGTTGATACCCTGCACAGAAACACCACTTGCAATCAAGGATTGTGAGTCAGCCAACTCAACTCCTTGGTCTCGGTCGGCTGCCTGTTGGTGTTTCCCATTCTCACCCATTTTATTGCCAGACTTAATTAGGGATTTGATTGAAAAAAAATTATCTAGGCTAGCTTGTTCTAGATGGTCAAGTTGTTCTGCTAGCTTTTTAAGTCTAAGCTCTACGGGATTTAGAAGGGAACGCATTCTTTTTTCCACTTCTACCAGAAGATCGTAATTAGGAGATAGTGTCCCCGGGGGCGCTATAATAATTGGATCTAAGGTTGGTACCGCCAATGTTGTAGTGGGCACCATTATTATAGGGTCCACTTCTATTGGAGCTACCTCGGCCTCGGCCTCCCCCATTAACATTACAGCGCCGTTCTTTGCAGAGACATGGCTTGGGGGTGATTTGGTACCCAGCTTCCTGTGCTTTCTTGCGGGTTTTTGTGGTTGTGATTTTTTTACAGTAGCTCCCCATTTCCTTATGGGGCAGGGGTTAGATTTAATCACTTCCAGTTGTACACAGAGATTTTCTACAACTTCTTTCCCTTTGGATAATTGGCTAGGTACATCTAAGTGCTCAACAGATTGACTAGAAGCTACAGTGTCTGTGGAAGGAATGTCCGTTAGCTCAGTAAACAAGGGCACGTCAAGTAATAAATCCTGGGTGGCTGGTAAAACAATAGATGACAAAGGTGTAACCAATGCAGGGAAGTTCTGACCTTGGTGTTTCTCAAGCGGATTTTTCAAAAGCTCAATCGATAACCTACGCCCGGCTCGTCTTTCCGCCAGAGCGATCTCTTTATCGGTATCCTGTGGCAAACGTTTGAAATACGAATCAAGAGGGCCCATGACAGCAGCCTCGGCCTCGCCCGTAGAAGGCAGCAGAGTAGAAATACTTGTTGAGCAAGACATAAGGCAGAGAAACCCCCTTCTACCTAACCGTAAGCTAAGAGGTCAGGGATCAGTTGTTCAGTCAGTCGGTTTTATTAATACCTGTACCGTGGATGTTGATAGGGTGGCCCGGCCCGGCCTCCAGCGGCCCCGGACGGCCACAGACGGTCCCGCCCTTGTCCCGGGCTTCTCCCGGCGCGCTCCCACGCGCTCCCGCGCCGCGGGGAGGTTCCTCTCTTTATAAGGATAAACTGGGAACACCAAGGGGGCGTGGCCGGCAGGGAGAGGAGCCCAGCTGGAGACGGGCGCGCGGGGACTCCTGGTCCGTGGAGTCCTCCGCTCTACCCTCGCAGCCCTGCCGGTCGAATGGAGCCCCTTTAAAACTACCTGCTGCTGTGGAACCGCGAAGCGGGACCCGCGGAGCGGGTCCGGCGAGGAGGGGCGGCACACAGCAAGCAGGAAGCAGGAACAGAAGAGTGGCACAGAGTTCGCCGCGTTGAAGGCTAGGAGCACAGGGAATCCAACAGCGATGTGCTCAGCTGTAGTTTATTCACCCGGAGATGGGGGCGAGGCCGGCAGGGAGAGGAGCCCAGCTGGAGACGGGCGCGCTGGGACTCCTGGTCCGTGGAGTCCTCCGCTCTACCCTCGCAGCCCTGCCGGTCGAATGGAGCCCCTTTAAAACTACCTGCTGCTGTGGAACCGCGAAGCGGGACCCGCGGAGCGGGTCCGGCGAGGAGGGGCGGCACACAGCAAGCAGGAAGCAGGAACAGAAGAGTGGCACAGAGTTCGCCGGGTTGAAGGCTAGGAGCACAGGGAATTATGATAAAGAACCAATGTGTCCCAACCTCTACCCATGCCCCACACTTCACCACTTCACCTGATCCCCACTGGCAGCGCCCAACATTTTAAATGGCAGCCGCACCCCGTTCTGGAATATCCATTATAAGTAGGCAGATTATTTACAAAGGCTTGGGGGACCTGCATATTGTAAAGACATTGTAAAGGGCTGTGTGACTTTCTGAAGTTGTTATTAGCACCTACTGCTATCAATTTACTTAAAATAAATGTAATAACAATTGAAAGCACTAACTTGGAACCTGACCAAGCATCAAATAGGAGCCTGTTTCTTCTCTCATCTGCTCACTATGCCAAGAGCACTGATGCTGAGGATGACGACTGGAATTGTAATTTGGTGGCTAGTTTTTCAATCAATCAATATTCAGCTGCCAGTCCTTTGCGTAGAGTGTTTTTAAAGTGTAAGGGGCAGATTTATGTTAACTGGCGCATCCCCAGGTGTGCCAGTTAATGTGCGCCACAGTGCGCCACAGCTCCACCACCCATGGTGCGCCGCATTTATAATGCGGCGCACCATGGGGCAAAAACGGCACAGATGCGTGACGCATCTGTGCCGTAAAGGTGGCGCATTGCTGGAGTTGCGTCACAAGCGCGACGCAGCTCCAGCAAGGCTCGGGGGTGCCCCATCTTCACAATGCTACGTCAAGACCTACGCCTGCTTCAAGCAGGCGCAGGGTTTTGACGCAGCATTGGCCTGAAAGTGACTGAGTGAAATCTTATAGATTTCCCTCAGCCTTTTTCAGGAGGCGTTCCTGCGCAGGAACGCCCCCCCTGCACACGAACGCCTCCTTATGGCGCAGGGCTTTACAACGTGATGCATCTCCTAGATGCGCCACGTTGTAAATAGGGCGCATTGTTTGCGCCGCCGTTGCGTCAAATAAAGTGAGGCAATTGCGGCACAAAGAGGCGCAAGGGCCTCATAAATCTGCCCCGAAATGTTTAGCTCATGTAGTGAGTGCCTCAAGATTGAACAGTCTTCTCTAAACTGTGTCTGGCTTGTTCCCACCTCTTTTTCTTTTCTCCTTTAGTATCCCATATTCCATCACCCTCTCTGTCTCCATCAACCTCCCCACCCATCACTCTCCTCTCCCTTCTGCTCTACCACTCTCCTCTCTATACTCCTTCTCTGCCCCAACACGATTTAGCATTTGCTAATCACCCTCCTCTTTGATTACGTTCCTTTCTCAACATCCTAATCCTTTATCAGCCTCGTTCTCCACCTTCATCCTTCCCAACTCCTTTCCGTCTCCTCCCCTCCCGTCCCTTTCTCAGTTCATGTCTAGTAATCACTCTATTTACATCACTTACATTGCTCATCGTTGTTCCACTGTATCCTCCTTCATCCACCTCTAACACCATATTCTTCACATTCTTTACTTTATGCACCTACTCTCCTACTGCTCCCTAATCAGCCCTTCTGTCATATTTCTTCACTTCCCTTCTACTCACTATGGTACTCGTATTTCAGCAACCTCTTTTCTTGCCATTCTTTTCTCTTATCCTTCCTTTTTTCCATACCCTCATTTGTTCCATCCTCACACCCTCCTCCAATTGTCCTCCATTCCTCATCCCTATTCCCATATTCTCTTGTAAAGATGCTGGAATTTTTGATTAAGTTCACTACCTTCTGGAGCCACAGTTGTAGAAGTTGTGGGTCTTGGTGTTTGAGGACATCTGACAAAAGGACACCACCACATCTGCAGCTGCAAGCTGTTAGTTAATAACAGTAGTGGTCTATGCGGGGTGTGTACTCTGCCTTTCACAATGTGCCCAAGAGCAATTATCTGAAGCCCAAATAAGTGTGTGGTTTGCCTATATCAGAAACACCCAGCAGCTTTGAATTGTTATATTGATGATAGGCCATATATACTTTCTTGAGTACCGTGTACTGGGAGCTTGCCGGCTTCTTTTGACACAATAGACTGTCACAGGTACCCTGCTTTTCATGTGTGCGTGTTAACAGCCACTACCTCCACAGACTTCTCACCAGTCCCAAGGCACTTCAAGTGGCCCACTACACTGGGGGCTTGTCGTGGAAGTTAAACAATTAGGCTCAGAAAGCAAGGCTGCAAGCCCACGTGGTGAATCATTAAGAAAACACAACATATGTTTTTCTACTAGTAAATGGGCATTGGGAGGGCCGCACGGGCTGGGAAACGCGAAGCCGGACCCTTTGGAGGCCCGGTACAAACTCCGCCCAGGGCAGGAAGTCCTCCCCCGCCCCCTTCCCCCCCAGGCGAGAGCCCACGAAATGGGGTTGACCAGAATTGGTCGCCGCAGGGTGGTAGATGCCCCCCCCCCCAATCAGGGGGGCGTGATAGGAAGCTGCGAGGGGGATTAAGAAGGGGGTAAAAGGCCACCCGATGCACATTCACCCCACCCCTCGCTGAAGGAAATAAACGTGAAAGGCTCACACAGTGTCCTTGGGATGCCTCACGGCAGGGGCACTGAGGGAGCCGGTGGTGGCAAACAGCCACAGACAGATTAGAGGTGATGCTCCCGCTGGGCCCTTGGGATGCCTCACGGCAGGGGCACTGAGGGAGCCGGTGGTGGCAAACAGCCACAGAGAGAGTAGAGGTGATGCTTCTGCTGGGCCCTTGGGATGCCTCACGGCAGGGGTACCAGAAGGAGCGAGATGTCAGAACTCAGCACCAGGCTGCATAGATGAAGTACTCACACCGGGTCCGAGGGATGCCACAAGGCAGGGACCCGGAAGAGCACGGGGGGGGACCAAGAAAGGGGTCAAAGACGAGCGGGACGGCACTTGCAGACAGACCGGTCTGGTCCTGACGGACACCCATCAAATCGGTAGCAAGCTGAAGCCTAACACCACAGAAACAATGGCCCAGGTGGCTGGGCCCCTCCCCAGAGATTGGCCTTCCTGAAGGCAGACAATAAACAAGAATGGACTAAAAGGACTCTAAAGGCAAAGACCATATAAGTTTCAACACAATGTTATGCATGAAATTGGCAATATATATGAATGTTATGTTATAATAAACTGCGACCTTTTAAGGCACCAAGGGGCAGATTTACAAGCCCCTTGCGTCCCTTTTACGCCACCGTTGCATCACTCTTGTGACGCAGCAGCAGCGCAAAAGATGCGCCATGGTGCGGGGTACTTACAACGTGACGCGTCTGGTAGATGCATCACGTTGTAAAGCCCTGCGCCAGAAGGAGGCGTTCCTGCGCAGGGGAGGGGCGTTCCGGTGCAGGAACGCCTCCTAAAAGTGGCTGAGTGAAATCTACAAGGTTTCATTCAGTCACTTTGGGGCTCATGGTGCGTCAAAACCCTGCGCCTGCTTGAAGCAGGCGTAAGGATTGACGCAGTATTAAGGAGATAGGGCCCCCCAGAGCATTGCTGGAGCTGCATCGCGCTTGCAACGCAACTCCAGCAATGCGCTACCTTTACGGCACACATGCGTCACGCATCTGTGCCGTTTTTGCCCATTGGTGCGGCACATTGTAAATGCGGCGCATCAATGGTGGCGGAGGCATGGCGCACAATAAGTGTCGCATCCCTGCTAATATGCAGGGATGTGCCACTTATTGTAAATCTGCCCCCAAGCACGTGGTCACTGGTGTATGTCAGAGGTTAAAAGGGACACAGTTGGAAAGTTTGAAGGGTGGAGGCGTTGATTCGCCCTCTGGGAGGAGTTTGCGTTTTGCAATTTTTTCATCAGCACAATGGCAAATGCATGCAGAATTTATTTCCTGCTCGTTTTCATTTTGTGATATAAATTGTTGAAAAAGGCGCAATTTCCACACAAATGTAAAGCTTTGCAGCCTTCGCAAATTCGTGACAATCTTGCATTAAACTTTGAGGCGGGTCCAAAAACACCTTTGTAACTTATCAAAGGCCTCATTCTAACCACTTCAATGGACCTTTCACAATTGCCTGGATTATACCACAACACATAACAGGCTAAAATTGACAACAAGAAAATGAATATGATGACATGAAAAATGCCCCCTTATGCAGAGTAAGTCATTCATTGGAAAAATTTTAATTTTGTGTTTGTAAAGTCTCGATAGCCCCTCATGACGAAATCACAGTGATGTGGTATGTTCCACATTCTTGCACGGACACAACATCACTTTGGAGACGGAGCACCACTTGTATAACATTGTGTTCCATGCAAGGTGATGTGTAGTCATGATGCCACACAAGCATTCCTCAATTAGCTTCTGAGAGGCCATTGCAAATTAGCACATTTTCACCCCTCAACATTGCAAGTGACCCCTTACAGCAATTACAGACAAGAGAAACTGAATATTTCCTGAGGAATGCCGCTCATTGGCGACATCAGAAAGAAATTAGCCTGCAGGGTAAACAATGGATAAGTGTGGTTTGGGCTCAGAATGTGGCTTTCATCTCCATGGGCACTAATTCATTTGAAATCCAGATTATTGTAGATGAAGGTAAACACGCCTGGGCCTGATTAGGCAGCAGCAGTGCAGAGGGCTGAAAGTGAAGTCAAGTGCAACCAGGGCTGAGTTCAAAGGCTTAGCCAGACCCAACAAGCATTCAGCACTGGGACGGGCAAGACATCATGGGTGGGCAGGCAAGGAAGTGTGCAAAAATCTGATTCCTAATCAGGGTTCAACTCATTAAAAGGAAATACACAAATTATAAGTAATGTAACACTTACAGAGGGAAATACAATTAGGAAAAATAAGCATCGAATACAGGCAGATGTGTTTGATTCTAAAATTGAACCTGAATTTTCCTCACTTTGAAAGATCATTTCCTCCTTCCCTCTTTTGAAACCTAGAAAAACCAAGAGAGCCCTAATGAGGAACAGGGGCTCCCAGAAAGAATAACAAAAGAGTTGCATCGGTTGTTAGTTTTTGTCATGTGGTAAGTCACAGGGAAGGGAGACGAGAAACAACAGAAAGAAGGTCACAACCGCCATTTCCATCCCACCTGGAGCAAACATATTACATATTGCATACAACCACTTAAACCACAATATTAATTTCAACCCAAACGGCAGAGTAAAACAGGCATAGATTGTATTTGCTCTGTAGAGGCTCCATTGCTCACTGAAGGATGAATGCAGATTTTGTTTACACTAATTTAATCAATCATCATTTGAGATCTCGTCTGTGATGTCATACATGATGCCATGAAATGTGCCATGGGTGATGTAATATGTGAGGTCATAAGCAGTGAATGGGGGAAGGGACACTGTAGGAACTGGGGTCACCAGTTCCCCGGGGGTAGCCTGGCACGTGCAGGTAGGCACCCGAAAGCTCAGGTGTTAAGTGACTACACAGCACACGCATCCACTGAGACAATAAGTACATGCAAAGTCTGAGACCACACCAGTATGTTTGATTTAAATCAAAGAGTTTTACCTGCATTCAAGATCACGGTCATTAAAATCACAGTGGAAATAACGTATTACTTCTCTTTAAAAGCACATAACTTTGCATTACCTGGCCATAAATACTTAAATACATAAATATTGAATATTAAATAACGGTAGGCCTGGCATCAGCCTTACTACTCAACAGCACCTGCAAGGATTCTCCCTTAAAGACATGTGAATAACATTTCATTCCTTACGCATAAACATTCCTGCAACTAGAAGTACACAGGTCTTCAGATGTGGTAAATAAATAAATAATACCCTATTTTTGACTAGACATATATCATAACAGATAGCTCAATAAATAAGAGTCAAGATTCGAGGTAGTAGGAGTTTTGCAGGTTTAATACAGCATAAGGACAGGAACAGGACAACCTGCATAGGAATAGGATGACAGGGCCCAGCAGCTGCTGGGGCTGGGTCTGGGATGAGCGCGCTAACTTTTAATAACAATACATGAGCTTATATACAAAACGCAAACACATAGCATTACATTGCAGTAGGCGTAGCAGTGGGTGGAGCAGAAGGCGTGACGCGTAGCAGTCGCGAAAGATAAGAGTAAAAGTAGGTGTAACTGGGCGTATACATAGACATGTGGTGCAGACGTAACAGAATATGTCATGAATGGGCGGAAACATAGGAGGGGGCTACCTAAGGAGCCGGGACCTCTAACCTGATGGTGCGCGCAAACTGGCAATGACGTGTTACGAGGAGAAGCTGGGGGCTATGAACTCTGTGCTAGGAGCAGAGACTAAAGTCTGGAGGGTCGGAGCGACATGTACCTAAACCCTATCTAGTATCTGATGTTTAGGGAACATGTTGATATAAACTAGAAGTCATGAGGGGAAAAGCTAACTGACTCTAAGACTGGAGCATGCATTTATTCTACATATAGTGCGTGATGAAGAATATTAAATGACCATTAAATACAGTATTTCTCTTAACATGGAGCCGCATAGGCTAGACAATGACGGAAACTATTGATGCAGTTCAGTAGCTTAGGAATGCAGAGAAGGAGGACTAAACTGATAGCTGGAATCATAACATAGTCTTGGCAGACTCAGAGGCAGAGCCAAGCTGCACCGGGCACTGCGAGGCAGGAAGTAAGTGAAAGGTCGAGGATACAGGTGGGGGCTGGATCGCTCCTCAGCGAGGCTTCAGGAGACAGGAGCTGAATCTGATGTCCGGGCCCTGTTGAGGCCTGGAAACGGGGACTTTATAATGAAATAACGTGCACACTGAGAAACGTGTCAACGTAGCTTTACATAGGCCTGGTATTCGTAGTATTCACGAGGACTGGAAACTAGCATACTAGAGGTGGACACAACTGTAATTGCGTCATTAATCGGACATGGGGAGTACATATGCATATTGATCATGCACACATAACATATGATGGATGACACGTAGGGACACAGAACATGACAAAATTTACTTTTCCACATTCCCTCCTTGTCACTACGTTTCCATCAGGAAACATCAATATTCATGATACCATCTATCATTTCATATAGTATCATTTGCTCGTCTCGAATTATCCTGGAACGGGTTTCAGAACGGGGCTTGGAACTAGGAATACAAGAGGTAGCACAAATGCCACAAATCGCAGGGCCACATTGTATACAGAGGCAGCAGCTGAATATGATCGCTACTGCAATACCTAGAAAGGACAGGATTTTCCATCCCCAGGCGGAAATTATATTCCAGAACCAACCGGACCATGTCCAGGTGCCTGGATCTTGGTGTAACAGATGGGCAATTTTATGGAGTCTGGTTATAGCTGAATAAACAGACGGCGCGTTATTTGGAATGAAAATGCAACAACTAGATCCGAGGACTCTACAGGCCCGCCTCTATCGGCCAGTATGACGTCAAGGACGAGACGATTCTGGAACACAACAATTCTCATAAAGGATTGCTCTTCGGTTAAGTTACCTAGAGCGGAGGCAGTCTCATCCACTACTGCTTCAAGGGTTCTTGTTAACCTACGAATTAGCTTACTATTTACAACTGTACCTAAATAAGGGAACACACCTTTATCAATATCAATGAATTGCTCTGCAGCAGTTTCAGTATAATCGACAATCGGGAGATTTCTCTTGTGTCTAGTATGTACTAGGAAGGAATTCCTATGGTAGTCAGGTGGGGCTAGGAAAACAGGTGGCAGTAGGAAGGCAATGTAACAGGTTCCCTCCCAATCGAGGGGCAGACGAACATATGCGGTCTGACCACAAACAAAATAAGAATGACGTGAAGCTTCGAAAATAGATTTCCCACTGTCACTATACTTGATAATAGTAGTACAATCACTATGTCCTACGTGTACAGAACCATAATTACGGACACATAATTCGCCTTTGACTGGTAATACTGAAATAGCAGGTGAGTCTGGAGTAGTATCAGACTGAACATTCAGGACCATGAAATTCGAAGAATAGTTACCTAAATTGTACACTTCATTTTCTAGATCTAAACCTGTTCTGTGGGGGAAACCTTGCTTGTCTGGGAAACATGTGCTGTTAAGAAAAGACATGTCTGTTGAGGATGACGTTAACGTGGACCATGCTCCACACGAACCATTATGTGAAAAAGGATAAGGAAAGAGTGGCAGAACTCCCTTTGACGTCTGAAAAGGGGGGAGTCGACCACACACCCAACAATTAGTGGCATTGCTGGTCTGGTGTGAGTAATGTAACATGCGGATAAATGAGTTATTACGCATAGCGAGGCGATAGGAATATTCGTGAGGAGGCAGATCACTAAACGTGTGCTCTACTGTAGCATTAGCAGACTTATTTACATGAAGAACTGGGAAATATAGGAAAAAGGCATAACTGGTGCAGGAAATCATAATGCTGATGAATAATATGAAACTTAGAAAAACGATACATTGAATTGAGTTTTTACTAACTCTCTCACTATGGGGGTCTATTTTATACATGTCAGAAACAGTCTAACCGTTTCACCTAGGGGAGGACTTAGACAATCAAACTGACTGACTTATTTTACTAGACCGTAGTTTTTGCTTATACTCCTGCTGCGGAGTTTTCTCTACCAAGGGAGGGGTTGTATCAATGTCTTTTGCGGGACAGTCCTTAAAATCCTGGGAAATGTTCTTAAAGACGGGTTTCAGTCCTTTTAAAAGTTTAACGTGAGAAAGGTGTATCCATCCTTTTCGGCCTTCCAACTTCACGGCTGTACGGGTGGTGAGGAGGACCTGACGGGGCTCTTTCCATCGAGGCTCCAGCGGACTTGATCTGTCAAAGTTACGGACCATCACCATGGAACCTGGAACGATTTCATGCGGTGCCACCTCGGTATTGTCTGGAAATGCGGCAGCAACCTGTGAACGACATGAGTTGAGGGCAGACATCAAGGAAGCTAGGTAATCTGTCAGCATATTACATGAAACATCAGTAATACTTCGGGGTCTAGGAGTACCCCACATGTTAGGGGGGCGGCCGAATACGACCTCATACGGGGACAGACCTGATCTGGAATGTGCGACCATGCGCATATAAAATAAAGCGACTGGCAGAGCTACTAGCCAGTCCACACCCTTGTCTTTACATATTTTAGCAATTCGAATTTTCAGAGTCTGATTATGTCTCTCGACTAGACCAGCTGCTTCGGGATGGCGTACACAATGAAACTTCCACTGGTACCCTAACAACAGGGAAACGTGCTTCATCAACTCAGATGAGAATGGCTGACCGTTATCAGAATATACGACTCTAGGGAGTCCATATCGAGGGAAGAACTCACGAACCAACTGCTTGGCAGTGGTCGCGGCTGTGTAATCTGGGACTGGATATGCTTCTGTCCATCTGGACAAAGCGCATACAACTACAAGGACATACTTGAAACCTCGACATCGCTCCATCTGAATATAATCCATCTGGAGGACTTCAAAGGGGTGGTCAGGAGGCTGGAAACCACCTTGTTCCACCGGGACACTTTTACCTGGATTAAACTGACAACATATCATACAGGTACGGACTTTCTGCTTGGCTGCAGCTCGTAAATGCTTGTTGAACCAAATGTTCTGGATACTGTCTAACATAGCTTTTTCTCCTAAATGTGCTGGACTATGTGCGGTATTAATGATGACTTGAACCATAGAGTCGGGGAGAAACCATGTGGCTCTACCCTTCGTTAACCATCCTTGATCTGTCTGGACCCCTCCTTGTTCGGACCATTTCTTGATTTCTTCAGGAGTAGCATGTAACTGGATATCTATGACATCTTCAGTAGGGTCCTTAACTGTCATACATGTAATCGGATCTGGAGTGTGTGTCAGGTTAACTGGAATGTCTAGAGTCTGTGCTGTAAGCTTGGCTGTGCGATCTGCTAGATCATTACCTTGAGAAATAATGTCAGTGACTTTCGTATGTGCTTTACATTTCATGATAGCAATGGATGTCGGTAAGTGTATGGCATCTAACAGAGCTTGAATAAGGAGACCATGCTGAATCTTGGTTCCATGAGAAGTCATGAAACCTCTCTCCTGCCAGAGCACTCCGAAGTCGTGTACAACTCCACATGCGTAGCGTGAATCTGTGTAAACATTAACTTTCAGGTTCTTGGCGTGTATGCAGGCTTGTGTCAGAGCAACTAGCTCTGCTGCTTGAGCGGACAGAGTATCAATACGGTGTGTTTCAATAACTTCGGTGTCAGTAGTCACTGCGTACGCGGCGACTAGTTCTCCTGTACTAGTTCTCATACATGACCCATCCACATAAAGTGTCAGGTCAGGATCTGGTAACGGAATGTCTGTCAGGTCTTGTCTTGGCTTTGTCGTAATGTTAACTACTTCCACGCAATCATGTGTGGCTGGATTTGAATTAACTGATGGTAACAGTGTAGCAGGATTCAGGATGTTGCAGCGTCTAATATCTATGTGTGGCTGGAACAGTGTCAATTCATAACCTGTTAAACGTGCAATTGTCAAGTGCTGAGTTTGTGTTCGGTTTAGAAGAACTTCCACGGAATGTGGAACTTGTACTGTCAAGGTATGTCCTAAGACTATGGAATCACTTTGTCTAATAGCTAGTGCTGTGGCTGCAACTGACTTGAGGCACGCAGGCAACGCCTGGGCGACTGGATCTAATGTGCTCGAAAAATAAGCACAGGGCTTGTATTGTCCTGCTTGATCTTGTGTGAGAACAGATAATGCTGTACCTTCACGTTCAGTAACGAAAAGTGTAAAAGGCTTACTGTAGTTCGGTGTAGCTAGAACTGGAGCTTGGCATAGGGCTTTCTTTAACTCGTTGAAACTAAGTGTATGTTCAGATGTCCAAGGGAGAACAGTCGATACGGCTGCCTCCTGTGTCGTTAACTGTATCAGTGGCTTGGCTAGAAATGCATACTGAGGAATCCATTGTCGGCAATAAGAAGTGAGGCCGATAAAGGCACGTACCTCCTTCTGGGTTCTGGGCTGGGGAAGACTCGCTATTAACTGGATACGGTCTGGTGTCAACTGCCTACCCCTCTTGGACAGCAAGTGTCCTAAGTAGACCACTTGCTGGACACAGAATTGAAGCTTCGAAGGGGACACCTTGTGCCCCATCTCGGCTAGGAAATACAAAACCGTGAGTGACGCTCGCTCGCAGTCACGTTCAGAACGGGCTGTGATCAGTAGATCATCGACATACTGGAGCAGGGCAGTGTCAGTTGGCATGTGAATGTTGTCTAGTTGTTTCTTGAGTGCTTGACTGTAAATACTAGGGCTTTCTGTGAAACCTTGAGGAGCTCGTGTAAACATATAGCTCCTTCCATTTAAACAAAATCCGAAAAGAAACTGGCTGTCTGGATGGATGGGAACACTAAAAAATGCGTTCTTGAGGTCTATGACAGTGAAGAACATGGCTTCGGAATCAATGGCTGTCAATAGGGAAGAGATATCTGGGACAACTGGGTACTGAGGAATAATACATTTGTTAAGCTCTCGTAAATCAATCACTAATCGATATACTGGGGGAGCATTCGGATCAGTACGTTTCATGACTGGAATGATCGGAGAGTTACATACATTGGAGTCAGTTTCTATAACTACTCCTTGAGCCATGAGCTCGTCAATAATTTTGGATAAGGCTGCTACAGCCTCGGGTGGCAATCTATACTGCCTGATTCGTGGTAACACTACACCTGGTTTCAGGGTCACACGATGGGGTGTGATTTGCATGTAACCTACATCAGTTGGACCTTGCGCCCATAAATGCTGCGGAACCTTAGACAGTCTGGAATCAAAATCTCGTAATACATAGTGACCCTTAAAGTCACGTAGGAACAGACGTATTCCCTCTGGGGAACAGCATATAACTGCACCTAATTCTTTCAGTGTTTTAATACCTAACAGATTTTCTGGACATGACTTAGTAAGTAACAGGTCAGTAGTACGGGACAATGGACCTACTTCTAGAGTGACTGGCTTTGAAATCTCATTTACGATAGGCTTTCCGGAAAATCCAAGGGAAACATTTCTTGAGCCTGAGAGCGGAGCCCCTGGAACTTCGGCATGACTAATTGTGGTCCTACTTGCCCCTGTATCAATCAAAAACTTTCTGTCTTTCCCTAATACTTGACTGTGAACATAGGGACCTTCTTGATCTACAGGTATCTCGATGAGAGGCAAGCCTACCTCCCTCTCTAGGCTGTTTCATGAATATGGCTGGTACTCTGGATACTCAGACTGTGCATACTGGTACATCTGCGATGTAACGTGCTGTGTTGCAGCAATAGGCTGCGGTGCTGTAACTGTCTGTGGTGCATTCTGTGACTGAGGAGTCTGTGAAACTTGTTCTTGTCTAGGCGGACGTGGTCTTTCTTTTGTCTTACCAGTAGCTATGTTATGTTTCAGAACTGCACACTCATTTATAAAATGACCTGGCTGTTTACAATAATTGCAGTTCCCTTTAACGGGTGCTGCAGGATGACTGGCTTGATTCGGACCCCTCTTCTGACTGTCTTGAGGAACAGATTGTGCAACTAGTACTTTCATTTTCGTGTCTTTCATACGTTTTCTCTCGTGTTCTTGCTCTTCCCTGATTCTATTCTGGTGATACTGGAGCATCTGGAGCATCTGGGACGGAGTATTAGCTTGCCAGGTGCTTTCGACTTTCAGAACTCGATTTTTAATTGGTGGACTTGAATTCTCGACTAATTTAGTAACGAAAAGGTGAGGGTATGACTCACTACTTGTCTTGAGACCACTGTTGATACTAAAGCACTTTTCAAACCTCGAATAAAAATCACTAATATCTTCATCTTGTTTCTGTTTACAGGCTGAGATTGCATCCCAGTCTTCTTTTCTCGTTGTTAATAATCTGGGTAAAACTTGAATCAATAATTCTGGTAATTCTTTACATTTCTCTCCTAGACCAGTACCTGGTACTCGTGTCTTATCTTCTGCTTCTAGGACTGCCCAATCTATCTTTTTCTCTCCCACCTCCCATTCTTTTTCCTTTAGCTTTTCATACACCCCTGCGGGTAGCAGAACCTTTAACATTTTAATGATATCTGGGTAAGTGTATTCTCCCATACGGAGCATGTCTTTTAATTCTCTATGGAACCCTGCTGGATCTTTATCATGACAGGGAATTAATTTCTTCATCTCGAGAAGTTCCATCTTTGTGATCGGAGTGTATACAAACACTCGCTGCATTTCGCCACCCGTTCCTTTAACTGGGTGGACTTCTCGTAACGGATTCAGTCTGTCTATGTAGAATGATTTACTTTCTGGGGGTGAGACATGAACAAAATGCGGGTTCAAGAATGTTCTATATTTGTGACGCTGTTCTAGAATGACACTAATTAAATCGGTACCTAGACCTCTCCATCTGTACTGGAGTAACTCGTTCAGGATATCATGTAACGGACCTGGATCAGAGTGCTGACCCTCATACAGAGTAATGAGGTACTGAATCATATACATACCCACCAGTCGCTGCTCGGCTGGGGGCAATTTCAGAAACATTTGTGCCACTATTTCGTCTGGAAAAGTGGTAGAATCAGTAATCCATCGGACTGCTGATCGCACTAATTCCTGTTCATGCATAGTACTTAACTCACTGTAACCGATTCGTGATTTCAGAATGTGATCGGTAGCTTGAAATACTTGTTCTAGGGAACCTTGTTCTGGTGCTGGATGATGGAAAGTAGACTTGGGTTCTAGACGTAAATGGCGATCTGGAAATCTAGGTTTTCCTACATACGCTATTCTGGCAGTATTCTCGTCGTCTTCCTCTTCAGGATCAGAGGTACTTTCTTTCTCGCTTACTTGTGCTGCTTTACGCTGTTCGTGTATCTTTATTATCTCTCTACGGATTTTCTTGTACATACTTTCCATGGCACTAATGGTATTGTGCTTTCCTTCGGCTATATTATCACTCCACTTTGTCAGAGTTTTCATTTCTTCTGGATCTTTAGACGGGTAATCTTGTTCTCTTATTAGACAGTTAATTAAGAACTTTAATATCATGCGCTGAATCTCGGCTTTCCTTTGAGACATGGCATTACTAATACTTTCTGGATCATCCCCTGTACGGATGAAACGATATATTCTGTCTAGATCTTCTTTCATATTCGGCAAGGTGACTAGATACTCGGTCACCCTCCTTATGCGTACGGAATATAAAACCATATTAAATTCGCCTGGAACTGGGTCATAGACACATTCGCCAAGGGTTTGCCTGATTTCTGCAACAGACTTATTACTTTTAGGAGTACGCTGTGATGCTTGAGCATGTAATTCGAGTGCTGATAAATGCTTGTATGGCGGCGGGGTTTGAGGAAGACCTCCCCCTGCGGCCCCTAAACTAGAATCATCAACT
Organism: Lissotriton helveticus; assembly: GCF_964261635.1. NCBI lineage: Eukaryota > Metazoa > Chordata > Amphibia > Caudata > Salamandridae > Lissotriton > Lissotriton helveticus. The sequence goes on from NC_136064.1 coordinate 68,224,433, forward strand.
GATGCTTTTCGTCCTGGCAGGGTCGGTAATTGTAACGTGGGCTGGACTTGTATGGCGGGCTGACCCGGGGGGGCTGTTAAGGGCACCCCGGTGTCTGGAGGAGCAGGAATTACCTGATTTACAGGGACTGGCGGAGCGTGAACAGGATTTGCATATTCGGGGACTGTGTCGTCCAGATAGGATGAAATAAAAATATCAGCTGCGGTCGGTTTGTGACGTAGCTTGGTCGGAACTAATGGTGGCGGGAAATTACTGAATGCCTCTGGGGTCGCTTTTGGCAAGCCCTCAGCAAGAAGAGGATACATACCCTTATTAAGGGCATGCCTCTGTCTGTCTGATTGCTCAGTTCTAACTCGTTTACCTATCTCGATTAATTCTCTTTCTTGGGCTCGTTCTTGGGATTCTCTACTTAGTTCTGACTTTCTGATTTCTTTTTCGGTTCTTTTATGAGCTTCTTTCCGCCATAACTCGATGGCATCTTTCTGTGACTGTCTGGCTTTCTTTTTCCATAATGCTTCTTCTACTCGCATGATGCATTCGGCATCCCATGTACCCGATACGGGCCATCTATACTTTTCTTCTAACTGTTTGGTATAATCTACCCATAAATCTAGATACAATATGGCGCTTATGCCATGTTTCTGATACATAAAATGACCTGGACTGTCCCTGGGCGGGACAGGAACTGCTTCTTCTAACAAACCCTTTCTAGTTTTTAACTGACGTAGTCTCGAAAAGAGAGACATTGTAAACTTGAATCGGAACACAATACAATAGACGAGGAACAATAACAATTGGGAAAACAATTCAGGCATACCACGACATTGGAAATACATTGAACAACATCATAACATTACAGTTCGGACAGAATAATACCTGGAATACTAAGAACAGAAACACAAGAATTTCTCGAGAACGGAACAGACTAGAGTTACTGGATGCACTGCTGAAACAGTACGGAACATACCGGTCCCATAAAGGGACGCATCAAGACCCGTATCCACCTAGGTGAACACTTCGTTAGTGGGCCTGGGTACCACCAACCCACGGACCAGAGTCAATTTAGATTGACCCTGTCTAGATACTACCCCAGCAATGGTACTCACCGGGCAGCAAGAACGGAAAGGCCTTGGACTGGACTGGACTGCTACGACGACGGACGACGAACTTCGGACTTCAGTTACGGGTGGGCCTCCGGATACCTCGGACCTTGGACTCTTGGCTTGGGCTCTGGTCGGGACTCGCCGCGTTCCTCCACCGTCTCGTTTGGATGCTGGACCGCCTCCTCCGTCTCCTCCGTGGGCCTGAGGGATACTTGAAGCAGAAATATCTGCACGTGGCCGGTATGGTTCCGTCACGGCTGCAGAGGGTCAGGGGGTCGGCGTGGCTTCACCGACGCGTGGGGAAAGGGCAAGTCCCTATTCGGGCGCCATTATGTGGTAAATAAATAAATAATACCCTATTTTTGACTAGACATATATCATAACAGATAGCTCAATAAATAAGAGTCAAGATTCGAGGTAGTAGGAGTTTTGCAGGTTTAATACAGCATAAGGACAGGAACAGGACAACCTGCATAGGAATAGGATGACAGGGCCCAGCAGCTGCTGGGGCTGGGTCTGGGATGAGCGCGCTAACTTTTAATAACAATACATGAGCTTATATACAAAACGCAAACACATAGCATTACATTGCAGTAGGCGTAGCAGTGGGTGGAGCAGAAGGCGTGACGCGTAGCAGTCGCGAAAGATAAGAGTAAAAGTAGGTGTAACTGGGCGTATACATAGACATGTGGTGCAGACGTAACAGAATATGTCATGAATGGGCGGAAACATAGGAGGGGGCTACCTAAGGAGCCGGGACCTCTAACCTGATGGTGCGCGCAAACTGGCAATGACGTGTTACGAGGAGAAGCTGGGGGCTATGAACTCTGTGCTAGGAGCAGAGACTAAAGTCTGGAGGGTCGGAGCGACATGTACCTAAACCCTATCTAGTATCTGATGTTTAGGGAACATGTTGATATAAACTAGAAGTCATGAGGGGAAAAGCTAACGGACTCTAAGACTGGAGCATGCATTTATTCTACATATAGTGCGTGATGAAGAATATTAAATGACCATTAAATACAGTATTTCTCTTAACATGGAGCCGCATAGGCTAGACAATGACGGAAACTATTGATGCAGTTCAGTAGCTTAGGAATGCAGAGAAGGAGGACTAAACTGATAGCTGGAATCATAACATAGTCTTGGCAGACTCAGAGGCAGAGCCAAGCTGCACCGGGCACTGCGAGGCAGGAAGTAAGTGAAAGGTCGAGGATACAGGTGGGGGCTGGATCGCTCCTCAGCGAGGCTTCAGGAGACAGGAGCTGAATCTGATGTCCGGGCCCTGTTGAGGCCTGGAAACGGGGACTTTATAATGAAATAACGTGCACACTGAGAAACGTGGCAACGTAGCTTTACATAGGCCTGGTATTCGTAGTATTCACGAGGACTGGAAACTAGCATACTAGAGGTGGACACAACTGTAATTGCGTCATTAATCGGACATGGGGAGTACATATGCATATTGATCATGCACACATAACATATGATGGATGACACGTAGGGACACAGAACATGACAAAATTTACTTTTCCACATAGAAACCAGGCAACATCCTATTACGTCAGGATAAGACCTTTCATTAGGCAAGCGTAAACAAATCACTGTTGTAGCAGGATTAGAACATTTTATCAAATTTAAATCACTTTATCCGCAAAAGTAAAACATTGCATTGGCCAAGCGAAGCTGGTGAACTTTGTGCCAGGGGACTAACCAAACAGCCCAAGACAGTGCTGCTTTTAGGACCTGCCATGGGGCAGGTAAGGACATCCAGTCCCCCCAACGCGGGCTTAAGTCTTAAATCAGGCTCAGGCCACGTTACCAGTACTTCTATCGACCAGTTTGGGCCAATAGGGCCCCACAACAGTCTCTCCCAGGGGAAGGGGCGAACTCGGGCCTACTCCGGCCTTCCGCCCTCCTCCCTGGGGTTACCTTGCTCTTCGGGCCTCCTTGGCCCCATGCGATGATCCCGGAGGAGGGGGGCTCGTGTTCTCTTTGGAGCCCCCTCTAGAATGTGGGCCTTCAGGCCCGGCTCGGCGATGTCAGGGGCAGACCGGGCCGACAGGGAAGCAGCGCAGGCCCTGCGGTGTTGAGGAATCAGATGGGGCCCCCTCGTCACTTGAATCGGCCTTCCCCAAGCTCCGGGCAGGCCTAGCCGATCAGGGTACAGCTTTGGGCAAGGCGCGGCAGCGGCCGCCTATCGGATTGCGGCCTCCTCTAGAGTAGTCGCGGAAGCCAATCCGGATGCAGCGATGATGGGGGCGGGCCGGTGACGCGGCCGGCGCCCTCGTCACTTGGTGGTGGTGGCAAGGGCTTCAGGGCCTATCGCGGCCCCCCCAAACTATACTGCGGCCCTCTCCTCACATCGGGGGCCGCCGCGACAAGGCAGGCAGCAGCGGAAAGGCCCCACAGACGGGCCAGGCCCGCGGCGGTGAATTCCCAGTCAGCGCTTCGTGGCCAGGTTAGTCAGCGCCCTCAGCGCTCAAGGGGGCAACCGCGCTTCGCAGCACAGCAGATCTAGCAGTCAACGTTTTTAGGCAGTTGTAGCGCTTCAGCAGATACTCGCAGCGCTCTGGGAAAAAGGACAGCACTACTCCGGGCACGTCAATCTCCCAAGCCCCTGCAGGTCAGAGGGTTACAGCGCTACAAGGATCTCCGCAATCCTCTCAGGCAGCGCTTCAGGGGGGACAACGCTGGGTTAGGTAGGCAGACAGTTCACTAGTGGAGCTCTGAGGAGCAGCCCAGTTCGGTTCAGTCCAGGCAGGACAGCAATACAGCCAGTCTGGTTAGGGGGAGTTAGGCAGATTAGCGCAGGGACCCCAGGGAGGAAGGGGGCGCAGGTGCAATACAGTCCAGTGCCTTGTTAGCACAGGTGAGCTTCTTCTTGGCGCTTGTTGGTTCTGGCGCCCTTGGGTTGAAGTAGTTTCTTGATTTCCTGAGGGGGGGGGTTGTGAGTTGAAGGCTTGTCAGCAGGTCACTTCAGATGGTCCCTGGGTTCCCCTCCCGCCGGGCCAGATCAGTGGGCTAGTTCAGGGTTCCTCACTCTACTTGGAAGGCAGTACCTAGGCCCTGTCACTCCCAGTGGCATAGGTCCCTCACTAGGCCCTACCGCCTAAATCTCCTACGTGGGTCGCTAGGTCAGTGATGCCTGAACTACTCTGACTGGAAAGTTTCCCTCCCTTTCCTCATATAGCGACAGTTGGCAGTTGGCAGTGGCAGTTGGTGTCACCTCCCCTGTTCTAGAAGGTTCCAGGAGCTTCCCTCATTCTAGCTATGGGCAGGCTGGCAGGCTGGCATTGACACATTGTTTAAGGGTTCCAGCCAGCTCCTGGCTACTAGTGCGCCTAAAAAGACCACGCTGCAGTAGCAGGGGTCAGTGGCAGCCATGTTAGGGGAAGAGAGCACCTGCACCTTAACAATGATAAGCAATGGGAAGGTGCCCAGAGTCCTAAAGCCAACAAAAAGTAGGTGGGAAAAATAAGGCAAGGGAAAAAAAAATAGGGAAAGACCACCCTAGGGCTGACAGGTCTAACAGGCACGTTATAGATAGCTGCTATATAACTGATGAATTTCTGTGTTTCTTTTAGTTCAAAACATTAATGTTGTCACTGACAAGTTCACCTAACTAGAACGTTACTTTAACCTTCGATTTTTTTCAGTGAATTTTAAACGTTTGTTTGTTTAAATGAAAAACAGAACTTTTTGTCACCTAACTATAACATTACTTTCAACTTTGTCTCTTTCAGTGAATTTTATAGTTTTATTTAACGTACAGTAATATTTAATTTTATTACCATATGTAAAGCAACCCCTTCCACTGTGCGTAGCGGGGGGTTGGTCACAAGGCCTTATGTTTATTAAAAGAGGAGGGGGGCAAGTACCAGTTTGGAGGAGAGGTAGCAATAGAGAAAAGTTGTTACGACAGTTGGAGTCCAGGTTTATATTGGATCTGGATTCTAAACTACTGAATGGGCTTAACACCAGTGAAGACTTGCATAACTTTTATAATTAAATACAACTTCATTTTTATAACATCATCGTTATAACTGCGCATTTTAAACATAATTTTCTTTATATATATGTATAAATTGGGCCAATTCTTACTGAAACTGTGTCAAAATATGGAATTGCAAATGAAGGGTGTACATTTATATCTGCATAATAAATGTATTTAGATGATGTGTAAATTTGAACTTATCAGCTGCTAACAGTCTTCCCGAAATGAGCACTTTATCACACTACACACTTTTTTTAGGCGCTCTGCACTTTAGCAAGCATATCCCTGAGAGGCGGCGGCATTGGACATAAGTGATTTACCATGCTTCTTTTACTGCTATTTATTGTTATGTAATACCTTTTGTGAGTTAGAGTTCTTACACACGTGTTAATAATACCTCAATTATGTTTTTTAGAACTGTATTTGTTGGGACGGGAAGTCTCCTGCATGTCTCTGGAGAGAGTGATTCCCCTGCCTTATGCTAATCTCCAGGCAAGTCACTCAAAAGCTACGGTATTGTTTCGAGATCCATACCTCAGTGAGCATGATAGTCCTACATGTCCACTGAGGGTCCCCTGTTTACATGGATTGAGACCCTAGAGCTTGGCTCTGAGGTCGAAGGGGTATTCTTAGTGCACCCCTATTTTTCAGAGAGTTGCTACTGCCCTCTCTATTAAGGCTGTGGTAGACTGACAGTGGTGACAGCAATACATCTATAGTCAGGAGGGGTGAGTCCCTAGGCACCCTCCTGACCAAGTCTGTGCAGTTTGCCATGCCTGTGGGCCTGTTGCCTTTGTCTGACTGAAGTATGGTTGAGAGCCTGTGGGTGTACAGGGGAAGAATGGTGATTTGAGCCAGTGTGAGGAATGCAAGCTGTTCTGCTGGACATCCCAGCTCCCCGTCCCCCTCCCTATTTCCTTGGAAAGGCCTGGTGGGCTGGGATAGACACTCCGCTCTTATCTGGGTTTAGCTGCACTAACTTTGTGGAGAGGACCCTCCCCCACTGGTCAGGGCCTCCTGGGCTGGAGTTAATTAAAATTCCTCTCTGGGGAGTTGCACAGCCTGATACCAGAACAGGACCTGGTACATGCTTTACCCATGCATTGAACACGCGGTGAATGGTTTGTGATTGGAGGTGTATTCAGGATGCAAAAGTAGCAGACCCTCTGATTGGATGAGCCTATCAATCAGAGGTGATAAAAGTCTGGCCTGAGTGGTCAGCTGTGGTTCAAGACTGGTCTATGACTGACGAGCGGCCACACCAGAGCCCTCTGAAGTTAGTCAGCCGTGACCCCGCAGTGTGAAGGCAGGCGATAAGACTCTGTTCACTGCGGTCTGGAAGGAAGGCATCAGCAACATTAAGGACCAGCTGTTCTGTGAGGCTTGGAGGAGCCTGCGCTTTGGACTAAGGAAATTACAGACAGCTGCTCAAGGTGTGGAAAGGAGGCTTGCGGCACATCACCCAATGTGTGGAAAGAAGCTTGCGGCACATCAAGAAAAGCTGGTGGAAAGAAGCTTGCAGCACATGACGAGAGCCAGAGAGGAGGATGCTTGATTCTAGTCTTTGAAGGTGAGATCAAATCCCCTCCAGGCTCCTCCCTTGTGCTGTGGGAGCCTGTACAAGCAGTAACTGGGAAGAGAGGCCAGTGAAGCAGGCCCCCACCTTTCTTTTTGTGATCTCTGAGGGTATCAGGGTGAACTGGCACTCTGTCTAGCCACTACCCTCCTACAGCTAGCTAGTGGTTACTGGACTAGTGGGACTCCCGTAAACTGTGCCAAGACATCCGGCACCTCTGATCAGATCCCTGACACCACTAGAGCTGTGTCCTCACTCACAATGGGAGGGCACTTCTGTTGCTTTGGGTGGGGGGTTATGGGGCTGATCACGAACATTTGACTTCACATCATATGCTGAAACGATATCCTTTCAATACAACGTTTGGTATCAAGGCTCTAGTGAATGAGAGCAGCCCTGTGTAGCATGATCTGTCATATGCAAAGCTTACTGTATGTTTTCATGTTAACAGTGTTTTTATAGTGCTTGGCGTCTAGGCGCTATAATACTGTTTGGGGTCAGAACTCTGTCCCAGAGGGTTGTAGAGACTTCCGGTTTTCACTGTTTATCCTAGTTTTATGTGTAGAATAATTATCTTATGTGTATTAAAGTACTTTTCTTTTATAAAAAGTAAAGCACTGACTGGACAATGAGTTTATCAGCTGGTGGTACGGTTTGCACTGTATTCTGAATGTCTAACCCCACCTCACCTCCTTGAGTAAGCCATGGACTGCTCTGTCTCGCTACCCTGAGAGAGTCAAGTGCTGGAGAGGAGTTCTTGGTTATCCAGTTTTGGGTCCCTTAGTACTGAGGCCCCAGGACACCAGTGAGGGAACACTCCAGTTGATGCGATTGGAGCGTAGTTACCCCTGAGTGCCCTGGTGCCCAGGAAGCCGGGTCTAACATTGGTGGCAAGCGGTGAGGGATCACTAGACTTCAGGCTCAGTGGACACTGAGGCCAGTTGTTAATTCCAGCAGATATCCATAAGCTATATGTAAAATGGCAGATAACATTGGAGAGGAATTGGAACTGCAGAACTTGACTGTGGAACAATTAAAGCAAATGTGTGCTGAAAGGGGGTGGAAGGTCCCAAGGTCTAAGGATAGGGAGCACTTGATTAGCCACATTACAAATGCTATGAGCAAGAGGTCACTGTTGTGCAAGAGTTGGAGAGTACTGTTACCACAAGCCTGCCAAGTCAGTCAGTGCAGGCTTCTCCTGTACCAGCCCCAAGGCATTCCCCAAGGCTTTGCCCTAGGTATTCCCCTAGACCTGCCCCTAGACTTTCACCTCCCCCTATCTCCAGGGCTACCTTTTCCCCTGTCCCAGGATTCGCCTCCTTAGGAGGGACTGATCTAGCAGAGACCCTTAAACTTCAGCTGAAACTCCAGGAAGCTAAGGATTTAGCAGAGGAGAAAGCAAGGGAGTTTGAAAGGGAGAAGCTAAGGATGGCCCGCCAGGCAGAAGAGGAGCAGCGAAGGGTCAGACAGGAAGAGTGGGCTTGGAAGAAGAAAGAGAAAGAAAGGGAGAGACAGGAGAAAGAGAAGGAGAGGAAAACGGAGATGCTGGAAAAAGAAAGGGAAAGACAGGAGAAAGAGAAGGATAGGGAATTGGAGAAAGAGCGAATAGCCCTAGAGAAAGAGAAGCTCAAGTTAGCAGCTAATAGAGGGCTTATCTCTGTGGACGGTGCATCCACTTCAAAGTCCCAGTGAAAGGAAATTACCACCAAGGTACCAAAAGAATTGATACACATTTTGTCCCTGGCACTGATATTCTCAGTTGGATGCATGCCTTTCATCTAGCATGTAAGGCTCAAGTTCTTAATGGTCAGTCCAAAGCAGCGACTTTACTGAGTCGCCTCCCTCGGAAAGGGACTGAAGTGATTGAAAGGATGCCTGAGAAAGACAGTCTGACATATGAGTGCATGAAGGATGCTTTGATTAGGCGGTTTGGGTTGAAACCAGCCCAGTACTTGCAGAGGTTCCGTGAGAACAAGAAGGCAGAGGGTTCCTTTTGAGAATTGGGTTCATGACATAGTGAGAGACTGGAATGAGTGGGTGAGAGGGATGCAAGCAAATGATTACCAGTCCCTAAATCAGGTGATGATTGCAGAGCGTCTCTGGGAGGAGTGCTCTGTTCCACTCAGACAGTATTTGTCTGACCTTCCTGAGAGGGATCCCGAGAAACTTGCAGTGATGGCAGATAAGTGGCTTGCCAACAGAGTGAACAGGGGGCAGGGGCAACCCCTTTCCAAGCCCAAGGGGAGAAGAACTCCCAGCAGGCTGGCCCTAAACCAGAGGGGAAGGGCCAGAACGGTTCCCAAGGCTCTCAGTCAGGACAAGAGTCTAAGGGGAACGGGGCCTCTTGTCAGTACCAGAAGGGGAAAGGAGGAAAGGGTCCTTTCACTCTGAAGGGGATTAAATGCTATAAGTGCCACCGAGAGGGACACTTAAAGCCAGACTGCCCAGTGAAGGACGTGGTGCCAGTGGCACCCGTGATAGGAAGTGTGTTTTCAGTGGGGGCAGACATGAAGGGAGGCCCAAGTGAGTTTAACTTAGTCACCAGGGACATCTGGGAACTTGACCCAGAAGCCCTTAAGCATATTCACCCTAACTCAACGGGGTATATGAGTGTGGCAAGTATCAATGGAAGGAAGGTTCCTGCCATGAGGGATACTGGCGCCCACAGGACTATGGTTGAACGCAAATATCGCAAACCCGAAGAGATCATTCCTGGTTCCAAGGGGTATGGACTTGTAGCTAGTGGTGATGACATGGAGTACTCTCTTGCTAGAGTGCAGGTAGGGGTGAATGGCAAGAAGGCCATGGTCAATGTCGGGGTGCGAGAGAACCAGGGCGCTGGGTGCCTTCTGGGGAATGATCTTGTTGAACCTGGGTTAGTACCAGGCCCTGAGGCCTATATGGCCTGGATTTCATCAGCTGTGCTCACTAGGGCACAGACTGTAAAACTGCTTCCTAGTGAAGTGGGGACAACTCTAGTGGAAGAGACACTAGAGGGGAACAGGCCAGAACAAGGACCAAGGGCAGATTCGGAGAAGGCACCTGTCCTGGTGTCTGCACCTCCTGCTCCAGTGGGAGAGGAGGGTGAGCATCCAGAGGCGGATAAGGTGTTGGAGTCTGGGTCCCTGCCAGAGCTGCAGGAGCTGCTTGCGGAAGGAGGACCGTCCCGTGAGGAGTTTTGTAAGACGCAGGCTGAGTGTCCTACACTTGTTGGCCTGCGGAAAGCTGCTCAGGAACAGGTCTCTACTGGAGTAGTCGGAAAGCACAAGGTGGCTTGGGAAGATGGACTCCTTTACAGTGAGCCTGCTGACCCAGAGCCAGGAGCCAGCAAAAGGTTGGTGGTACCTCAAGTGCACAGGAATTTCCTTCTGCAGCTAGCCCATGAAGTACCCCTAGCTGGGCACTTGGGCATCAAAAAGACAAAGGACAGGTTAGTACCTCTGTTTTACTGGCCAGGAGGTGGTCAGGATGTGGAGACATTTTGCCGAACCTGTCTGATCTGTCAGGCCAGTGGCAAGTCTGGTGGTCAGACAAAGGCACCCTTGGTGCCCCTACCTGTTGTGGGGGTGCCCTTTGAAAGGGTGGGGATTGATATAGTTGGTCCGTTTGACCCTCCATCATCCTCGGGCAACAAATACATTCTTGTTGTGGTGGATAATGCCACCAGGTACCCTGAGGCTGTGGCTTTGAGGAGCACTACTGCTAAGGTGATAGCTAGGGCACTTCTAGGGATCTTTTCCAGGGTTGGATTTCCACAGTCGGTGGTTACTGATAGGGGAACCAACTTCATTTCATCTTATATGAAGGCCAGGTGGGAAGAGGTCGGGGTGACTTACCACTTCTCCACCGTTTACCATCCCGCAACCAACGGTTTGGTGGAGCGCTTCAATAGGACCCTAAAGAACATGATGGGGACTCTGTCTGATCCCCTCAAGAGGAAGTGGGATCTCCTCTTGCCATACCTGTTGTTTGCTTACAGGGAGATACCACAAAAAGGGGTAGGGTTCAGTCCCTTGAAAATACTTTTTGGGCATCCTGTCCGAGGTCCCTTGACATTGATCAAGGAGGGCTTGGAAGGCAACCCTAAGTCCCCTACTCATGATGTGGTGGACTGTGTCTTGGGCCTCCGTAGGCTGATGGCCCAGCTCATGAGTAAAGCAAAGAACAATCTTAAAGCCAGCCAACAGCTCATGAAGGAGTGGTATGACCAGAAGGCTATGCTGACTGGGTACCAGGAGGACCACGAAGTGTGGGTCCTGAAGCCGATTTGTCCCCGGGCTCTGGAGGACAAGTGGTGTGGCCCCTACAAAGTTGTTAGGAAGATTTCTGTTGTCAACTATCTAGTTGACACAGATGCTGCACGGGAGCCCAAAAGGGTATTCCATGTCAATCGGCTGAAGCTGTGTCTTCGCAGGGAGTACACTGTTTCTTTACTTGCAATGGCTGAAGAGTCAGAAGAGGAGAGTGAGCCCCTCCCTGACTTATTGCAAGGGGATGAGAAGGATGGTTCAGTTGAGGGAGTTAAGCTTGCCTCTGAACTGACACCTGAACAGCAGGTGGAGTGTAAAGAGCTGCTGGGGAGATTTTCCCATCTATTTTCACTTACCCCTGGGCTCACACCTGTCTGTGTGCATTACATAGACACAGGGGACACACTGCCAGTTAAGAGCAAAACATATAGGATGTCAGACCGGGTTCAAGAGTGCATCAAGACTGAGGTGGCCAAGATGCTTCACCTGGGGGTTGTTGAACACTCCCGTAGTCCCTGGGCCAGTTCAGTGGTGTTGGTGCCTAAGCAGGGGTCCGCTGACCTGCGCTTTTGTGTGGACTATCGCGGTTTAAATACTGTGACAAAAACTGATGCCCATCCTATTCCCCGAGCTGATGAGCTGGTGGATAGGTTGGGTGCTGCAAAGTACCTTATTACTTTTGATGTAACCAGCGGTTACTGGCAGATTGCATTAACACCTGGTGCCAAGGAGAAAACAACATTTTCAACCCCAGGAGGCCTCTACCAATTTAAAGTTATGCCTTTTGGATTGAAGAATGCTCCCGCCACTTTCCAGTGCCTAGTCAATCATGTATTGGCAGGCCTGGAAGAGTTCCTTGTGGCGTACCTAGATGACATTGCTGTCTACAGCTCCTCCTGGGAGGACCACACGGGACACCTGGAGCAGGTGTTGGTGAGGATGCAGGGGGCCAAGCTGACCATCAAGGCAACCAAGTGTCAAGTCGGGCAGTCCTCTGTTGTTTATCGTGGACATCAGGTGGGTAATGGGAAGGTTCGCCCCCTGGAGGCTAAAGTCCAGGCGGTGCTGGACTGGGAGACTCCCACTACTCAGACCCAGGTAAGGGCCTTTCTTGGCCTTACTGGTTACTATCGGAACTTTGTAGCAAACTATGGGACCATTGTTGCTCCGTTGACAGCCCTGACCTCTAAGAAGCAGCCCAGGAAGGTGATCTGGACTGAAGAGTGTCAGAAGGCATTTGATGAATTGAAGACTGCACTATGCAATGCACCTGTGTTGAAGGCCCCTGATTACAGTCAGACCTTCATTGTGCAGACAGATGCTTCAGACAAGGGAGTTGGGGCAGTTCTTGCCCAGCTTAATGAAAAGGGAAGGGAGCATCCGGTCGCCTTCATCAGCCGCCGACTACTCCCCAGGGAGCAGAACTGGTCTGCAGTTGAAAAAGAATGCTTTGTCATAGTGTGGGCCCTTCGAAGATTCAGGCCTTACTTGTTTGGTGCAAGGTTTGTGGTTCAGACAGATCACAAGCCCCTCAAGTGGCTTATGGCAATGAAGGGGGAGAACCCAAAGTTGCTAAGGTGGTCCATATCTCTGCAGGGACTATATTTTACTGTGGAACATAAAGCAGGCTTACAGCACGGTAATGCAGATGGACTTTCCCGACGGTTTATCCAGTCAGATGATCGGTCTTCTCCCACTGGGAAGTAAGTACCGGCCATTCTGATCTGGGGAGGGCATATGTTGGGACGGGAAGTCTCCTGCACGTCTCTGGAGAGAGTGCTTCCCCTGCCTTATGCTAATCTCCAGGCAAGTCACTCAAAAGCTACTGTATAGTTTCTAGATCCCTACCTCAGTGAGCATGACAGTCATACATGTCCACTGAGGGTCTCCCTGTTTACATGGATTGAGACCCTAGAGCTTGGCTCTGAGGTCGAGGGGGCATGCCTAGTGCACCCCTATTTTTCAGAGAGTGGCTACTGCCCTCTCTTTTAAGGCTGTGGTAGACTGACAGTGGTGGCAGCAATAAATCTATAGTCAGGAGGGGTGAGTCCCTAGGCACCCTCCTGACCAAGTCTATGCAGTTTGCCATGCCTGTGGGGCTGTTGCCTTTGTCGGACTGATGTATGGTTGAGAGCCCGTGGGTGTACAGGGGTGATTTGAGCCAGTGTGAGGAATGCAAGCTGTTCTGCTGGACATCCCAGCTCCCCCGTCTCCCTCCCTATTTCCTTGGAAAGGCCTGGTGGGCTGGGGTAGACACTCCGCTCTTATCTGGGTTTAGCTGCACTAACTTTGTGCAGAGGACCCTCCCCCACTGGTCAGGGCCTCCTGGGCTGGAGTTAATTAAAATTCCTCTCTAGGGAGTTGCACAGCCTGATACCAGAACAGGACCTGGTACATGCTTTACCCATGCATTGAACACGCGGTGAACGGTTTGTGATTGGAGGTGTATTCAGGATGCAAAAGTAGCAGACCCTCTGATTGGATGAGCCTATCAATCAGAGTGATAAAAGTCTGGCCTGAGTGTTTAGCTGTGGTTCAAGACTGGTCTATGACTGACGAGCGGCCACACCAGAGCCCTCTGAAGTTAGTCAGCCGTGACCCTGCAGTGTGAAGGCAGGAGATAAGACTCTGTTCACTGAGGTCTGGAAGGAAGGCATCAGCAACATTAAGGACCAGCTGTTCTTTAAGGCTTGGAGGAGCCTGCGCTTTGGACTAAGGAAATTACAGACAGCTGCCCAAGGTGTGGAAAGGAGGCTTGCGGCACATCACCCAATGTGTGGAAAGAAGCTTGTGGCACATCAAGAAAAGCTGGTGGAAAGAAGCTTGCAGCACATGACGAGAGCCAGAGAGGAGGATGCTTGATTCTAGTCTTTGAAGGTGAGATCAAATCCCCTCTAGGCTCCTCCCTTGCGCTGTGAGAGCCTGTACAAGCAGTAACTGGGAAGAGAGGCCAGTGAAGCAGGCCCCCACCTTTCTTTTTGTGATGTCTGAGGGTATCAGGGTGAACTGGCACTCTGTCCAGCCACTACCCTCCTACAGCTAGCCAGTGGTTACTGGACTAGTGGGACTCCAGTAAACTGTGCCAAGACATCCGGCACCTCTGATCAGATCCCTGACACCACTAGAGCGGTGTCCTCACTCACAATGGGAGGGCACATCTGTTGCTTTGGGTGGGGGGTTATGGGGCTGATCACGAACATTTGACTTCACATTATATGCTGAAACTATATCCTTTCAATACAAAGTTTGGTATCAAGGCTCTAGTGAATGAGAGCAGCCCCGTGTAACATGATCTGTAATATGCAATGCTTACTGTGTGTTTTCATGTTAACTTTGTTTTATAGTGCTTGGCGTCTAGGCGCTATAATACTGTTTGGGGTCAGAACTCTGTCCCAGAGGGTTGTAGAGACTGCTGGTTTTCACTGTTTATCCTAATTTTATGTGTAGAATAATTATCTTATGTGTATTAAAGTACTTTTCTTTTATAAAAAGTAAAGCACTGACTGGACATTGAGTTTATCAGCTGGTGGTACGGTTTGCACTGTGGTCTGAATGTCTAACCCCACCTCACCTCCTTGAGTAAGCCTTGGACTGCTCTGTCTCGCTACCCTGAGAGAGTCAAGTGCTGGAGAGGAGTACTTGGTTATCCAGTTTTGGGTCCCTTAGTACTGAGGCCCCAGGACACCAGTGAGGGAACACTCCAGTTTATGCGATTGGAGCGCAGTTACCCCTGAGTGCCCTGGTGCCCAGGAAGCCGGGTCTAACAGTATTATTACTTGTTGAGATTGGAACTTTCACTATCCTTCAAGCAACTGGTCCATCTGTGTAATGCCGCCCTATCACTGGTATCTTACATACCTATTTGATGATGGTACATTATAGAGTGAGGAGGGGTTTACATGCGAAGAAAGTGAACAGAAGCTTACTGCTATGATAGCTCCTCTCCTGCATGCAAAATGGAACTTACAAGGTTGTATTTCCGCATAAAATTTAAGCTGGCATGTTTATTAAAAAGTTTAAAGAATGGAAAACACTTCTCCAGCTGCTTAATGTAAGCCTTCTGAAAATTCGACAATCATGCATACACTTTATTAGTCTGCACAATCTGAATGGCTCTTGTAGAACATCAGAAGGCTTGTTTTCTAGGCGCTCTACTTCCATCATGCAGTACAATGCAATCAATGAACCGTGACCAGTTTAACATCAGTAAGGCCTGTTTTGCGCGCCACATTTTGAAAAAGCTGTGGCGCAGATGTCAGCAGTGGCACTGCCCCAAATGGGAAAGAATACACTTAGTACAGGGCAGGATGACTGTTTTGTTCTTTTGTTATTTATCCACCCAATTTACCAGGTGAATCATGACTGATTGTTGAGCAAGATGGAAGAACAGGTGACCACACTTTCAGCTATTTCCAAATATTCTACTAGATTTATTTAAACATTTGGCCCAGTATATGATAGCAGATGGGAATGGTCTCCATAAAGAAGCATACAGCAGAGAACAAAGCCTTAAGTGATATGGATAATGTTGTGGGGAGAAGACATGCATTTCTTGTTGAATTTTGGGGAATTCACAATCCAGTAATGTTTTGTGCGTGCCAATGACTTACTTCGAACTATTTGTTTTCCCTCGCTGTGGTTAGAGTGCTCTACAAATCTATTTAACAGAACCTAACAGAACAATATGCATTCATAGATTTACAAAGCCCTAACTTTGCCACCTTATTGTCACTTCAGAAAGCTGGTAGCATCCTAACATCCTAACACAGGGTTCTCCAAAGTTGGTCCTTGAGGGCCGGATCCATGCCAGATTTAAGATAACTACATTTATCTAAATGTGGATATGCTGAAAATCAGGCAGGCAGGTAGCCCTTGTGCAAAGCAAACACTGATCTTGGTCGAGGAAGTGGAAGTCAGAGAAAGCTAGCTGCCAGCCCTAGGCACACTCCTCCATGACCTCTAGTGTGACCTTGCACCTGTCCTCATGACTTATTACTGCAATTAGACCAGGGAGAGCTCAGGGCTGATTGCATTTGTTCTGTTGGATGCTCCCCTGCCTGGTTGCAGGTTCATTTACAACCTTCCCTGCAATTAGCATTTTTCTTTGATTTCTGTCATGTGATCTGCTGCTAATGAGGGAACCTGGACCCAGGACAGGGTCCAGGAGGGACGAGAGTCATCCATCAAAGGACAAACGAGTAGTTTAAGGAGAGCCAAAGCAGCCGCAGAAATCTGAGGTGCTTTACATCATAGTGATGGGAGCCAGAAAGCAAAATTAATTAAGCGAAGCAACCTCACCGTGTTAGGGGCTAATGCTTCATTCTGGAGAACTCCACAAAATATTCTGTATGGCTAGATAAGCAAAACAGCCCCTGTTGAATGTTCTGTGGTTCCAACTTCCAATTCAGCTCATTTCAGACGCCATGTTGGAAACAGTATCACCAAACAGAACAAGATAGCTAGTCAGGTTTTGTTTTTTAGTTATTAAGGAAACACCCAGCCTGTCTGTGCTGCGTGAACCACACGCCGGAGACCGCTAAACAGACTCAATCCTGTTCGTGTCTGATTCCGATTCAAAGGTCAGCAGCCCCTCTCCCACGATCTTTCGATTTACCCGTGAGCGTTCCAACAAACATGTCTTCGACTTTTGTTGACTCTTTTCAAGTCCAGGAATTCGATACTGCGTGAAGCCATCTTACACCCCTGCAGTTCCAGCGCGATTTCTGCAGATAAGGACTCACCCAGTCCACGTCCTGAGGAGAACCCTCAACTTACCAGTGGTTCGAAACGCGTTGACCCCCAGCCTGTGATAAGGAAGAAGGGTGCAGCTAGGGAATTATTAATATCATTGCCACTCTCCCTAGCTGTTCAATCATAAAAAAAGACTTAATCACAGGTGTACTCAGACAGGCAGGCAGTTGTACTCAATTTATGTGTCTGCCAGTCTATTGGTTTATTATTCAAAGGACTGGTGTTTTGCTAAATGTCTTCATGTTTCAATTCATTTGTACATAGTATATTTTTTTGGGTGTTTGCAAATTTGAGTATGTATTGTGAACTATTCTCACTCTTGTATATATTGCGCACATTTTTGTCTGAATGTTAACTTGATTCTCTTGACAAAGCAGTCCTTTTAAGACATACAGATGAACTAACGATATTTGAATAAAATAGAATAATCAAAAAATCTCTGTGTAACGCAGATTTGTGGTTCACGCAGCACAGACAGGCTGGGTGTTTCCTAAATAACTAAAAAACAAAACCTGACTAGCTATCTTGTTCTGTTTGGTCAGATTGTTGAGGTCCAAGCTGGTCAGTGACAGGACCCAAACCTTCTTTTGTGTAGTTCCATGTTGGAAACAGTGGCAGCTGGCATGGATCGGGGGTGGCGAGGCGGAGAGCATCTCTGCCGGCAGGAACAGGAAGCACCCAGGCTCCCATAAGTCAATCAGAACACTGCAATGCAGCATTGTGATTGGTCTGAGCACCATGGTTCGGTGCTCAGACAGGGACTGGGAATCTAGGTATGTTCGCCACCCAGTCAGTAATGCAGCCTGGGTTGAGAACATGCAAAGTATGCATGACTATTTTGCCGGACTGAAATGGCCAGCCTAACACACATGTGCACTTACATTGGCCGGGTCACCCCCTTGCTCCTCCTGCCGCCTCCTGCTCCAGCCTGCCTTGCCAGCCTTGCCAGCCTGCCTAGCCGCATTTCCCGCCGCCGCAGACGCCCCCCTGGTCCCACGAGCGGCCCAGCCACTGCAGAGCCGGCCGCTTGCCCGTTCCCGCCGCTGCTCGCCCAGGCCCCGCCCACCACCGGCCCATTGGACGAGCCGCTCCCGCCGCCCAGCTGACCCGCCCTCACGTCCCCCTTCTTAAGGGGACAGCTAGGAGTGCTCGGGAGTGACCGCTGCGCCTCTCACAGGCCGGGTCACCCCCTTGCTCCTCCTGCCGCCTCCTGCTCCAGCCTGCCTTGCCAGCCTTGCCAGCCTGCCTAGCCGCATTTTCCGCCGCCGCAGACGACCCCCTGGTTCCACGAGCGGCCCAGCCACTGCAGAGCCGGCCGCTCGCCCGTTCCCGCCGCTGCTCGCCCAGGCCCCGCCCACCACCGGCCCATTGGACGAGCCGCTCCCGCCGCCCAGCTGACCCGCCCTCACGTCCCCCTTCTTAAGGGGACAGCTAGGAGTGCTCGGGAGTGACCGCTGCGCCTCTCCCCAGGCCGGGTCACCCCCTTGCTCCTCCTGCCGCCTCCTGCTCCAGCCTGCCTTGCCAGCCTTGCCAGCCTGCCTAGCCGCATTTTCCGCCGCCGCCGCCGCAGACGCCCCCCTGGTCCCACGAGCGGCCCAGCCACTGCAGAGCCGGCCGCTCGCCCGTTCCCGCCGCTGCTCGCCCAGGCCCCGCCCATCACCGGCCCATTGGACGAGCCGCTCCTGCCGCCCAGCTGACCCGCCCTCACGTCCCCCTTCTTATGACGCCCCCAGAGCGACCGCGCAGTGGACGCGCGCAGCGAGAGCACCGATTGAGCGCCGAAGGTGCGCCAAAGGTAAGCCCGTCTACGCCCGTCCGCGCCTGGACCGCGCCCAGCGCCAGGACCCCTGGCCCTCGCAGACCCCAGCCCACCCACCGGACGTACGACGCCGCCACCCTCAACGCACTCAACGCCGGCCGAACCCCTGGATGCTACCGAGCCACCCCAAGACGCACCCACGGACCCTTCATCTGCCAGTCCTGCAAGTTCTCCTGCATCCGGACCTGCACTGCACCAGCACCGACCAAGCCGAGCACCAGCAGCACCCACCTGAAGTGCATCCTGCTCAACACCCGCTCCGTCCACAGACACGCCGTCGAGCTCTGGAACCTGCTCAACACCACAGCCCCAGACGTCGCCTTCCTCACAGAAACCTGGATGAACGCCTCCTCAGCGCCCGACATCGCCATCGCCATCCCGGACAGCTACAAGATCATCCGGAGGGACCGCGTCAACCAGACAGGAGGAGGCATCGCCATCATCCACAGGAACACCATCCGCATCACGACCAACACCGACGACACCCTCGCACCCGCCGAACACCTGCACTTCCAGATCCACGTCAACCCCAAGACCACCCTCAGAGGCACCCTCATCTACAGACCCCCGGGACCACGCACACAATTCAGCGAGGACATCGCCGACTTCATCAGCCCGCTCGCCCTCCCCTCAGCCGACTACATCCTCCTCGGGGACCTCAACTTCCACCTGGAGAACAACAACGACTGCAACACCACCACCCTGCTGGACAACCTCGCAAACCTGGGACTCAAGCAGCTGGTGACCACCCCCACCCACTACGCCGGACACACACTCGACCCGATCTTCTCTTCCAGCAAGGACATCGCCTTCAGCCACGCCACGGGACTCCAATGGACGGACCACAGCTGCGTCCACTTCAGCTTCAGAAGGACCACGCTCCACCATCACCAGCAACAGGCTCCCCGCAGAAGCTGGAACAAGATCACTGCAGACCAGCTCACTACGTCCTTGAGCAAGAACCCTCCCACCAGCACAACGAACCCCAGTCAAGCAGCCACCAACCTCACGAAATGGATCAGCGACTGCTGATGAACTCGCCCCGCTGAAGACCCCGCCGAGCAGACCCGGCAGCAAGAAAGCCCCATGGTTTAACGACGAACTCAAGAGCTCCAAGAAGAACTGCAGAGCACTCGAGAAAACCTGGCGCACAGACCCAACACCGGACAACATGACTGCCCTCAAGCTCGCCACCCGAAAACACCACCAACTGATCCGCGCCACCAAGAAAACCGCATTCAAGGAACGACTGGACAACAACGCACACAACAGCAAGGAACTCTTCAAAAGAAAGAGCTCTCCAACCCCAACGCCGGTAACAATGACATCACCCCTTCGCAAGACCTCTGCAACTCCCTCGCCTCCTACTTCCACAACAAGATCGCGGACATCCACAACAGCTTCACCACTCAACCAACGCACGCCACGACCGAACCACCGCCCCCCACCACCACCCTTCGCGCCTGGACCCCGATCAGCACCGAAGACACCATCCGCACGATGAACTCCATCCACTCCGGATCTCCGACAGACCCCTGCCCTCACCACGTCTTCAACAAGGCCGACGCTGTCATCGCACCCCACCTGCGGGACATCATCAACACCTCCTTCGACATCGCCACCTTCCCGGAGAGCTGGAAGCACGCCGAACTCAGCGCTCTACTCAAGAAACCATCAGCAGACCCTACCGACCTCAAGAATTACCGCCCCATCTCGCTGCTCCCGTTTCCGGCCAAAGTCATCGAGAAGACCGTCAACAAGCAACTGGCCGCCTTCCTCGAGACGAACGGCTCCCTCGACCTCTCGCAGTCTGGCTTCCGGGCCAACCACAGCACCGAGACCGCCCTGATCGCAGCCACAGATGACATCCGAGCCCTGCTACACCATCAGGATTCAAGCAAGCCGGGCCGAAGACGGCTGTAATGCCAGAAACCGGTCCCCGGAAGCTTGTTTCCTTTCCAGTAAAGAATTGGCTTGGTAGTTTGGTCTGCCCTGTTCCCATGATGCATTGGGCCAGGGTCAGACTAATTTGCATGTAGCCAGGTTCTGAGCTGGGATGGAGCAGTGAGCTAAAAAACGGTGATGGATCAAGCCCTGATCTTTTGACTGGGTAGGAGTGTTCTGCTTAATTCAGATACTCTGTCCATCACCACCCCCTTTATGAAGCATTCTGCAGCAGACATAGAAAGAGGCACAAACACGGAAAAATAGAGATATTTCTTCTCCTTACACCTCACTTGAGGAGGCGTATTTTTTTGGTGCATTCCCAAGTTTATAAGGTCCTGTAAATCTGGGAATGCATCAAAATACCATGGGAGTCGTGTGGGAACACCCATGCAATGCCCATGGAACTCCTATCCCGGGTAGAGTAACTCAATGCAGTGATTTGCGTTGTGTTACTCCAAATTTGTAGAGCCACTGAAAGCCACGCAAAGTGGCTTTGCATGACTTCAAAACTATGACTTGAGTTCTGTGTCACTATTGAACTACGTTGCGTGGTGCAAGAACACCACGAACCAGTTAATAAATATAGCCCTAAATTGCTTATGTATCCTGGACCTTCGCTCCAGAAGGGCTTGTGCAGCCTACTCAAGATCTTACAATGTTTCCCGTGATCCACTGGGAGCTAGAGAATCACCCTTAGGGCAGGTTATGTGGGATGTCAGGTTATTTTCAAGTTGAGGTAGGGCAATTCAACTGGTTTCGGTCCCACATTCTGCCACTTTGGGGTTTGAGTAGGTATGTGTGGGAGATATTCCATTGAAGTGGCTCTTGCTAGTTTCTCCTGGTGATTGGTTTTTGAGTACAAGAAGTTCTGAGATCTCATAGAGATTTCAATTGTGTTAAAACTGTCAATTAGAGTGTGTTGCTGTTATGCAAAGTCAGTGTTAAATTTGAAGCATACTTTTTACCACACATGTAAAGCTCTCCTGTTATTTAAAGTAATGTAGTATCACTGCATTAAACATAATGGTAAAGCTAAATTAATGCACAGGAACCTTGCGCCTGGTAACAATAGGAAAAAGATTGTGCACACTCCATAATTTTAAATGTAGACAAACATCAATCCTTACGGCTTCTAAGTTATTTCCAATTTAAGTTACAATCATAGCAATACCAAAACTATTGAATGCAGAATGTTAGTGACCAATTTATGGCATTTTAACCAATTTCTAGAGGAACTTTACATCTGGGTGCAGATGACATGGTTATATTGTTGTGGTGGGATTTCAGCAAGGTCCAGGCAATTCATGTAACCAGTGGTCAAAAGGAAATTGTCATCCCCAGTCTTGGTAGAAAGGTTTAGTTCAGCAGGACCTCTGCTGAGGGGAGAGCAGGTGTTCTCTGCTATGTGGTACAAGATGTCAGAAGTTATGTTATTGAACCTGACTGCATCCTGGGCTAGCTTGGCATGTATATCAGGAGGAGAACCAACCTTCCTGGTACAGATTCCGAGCTTTGCACAGAGATTCCTGCCAGGCAGGTGGCGACCTCCTGTTACGATGTGCCATCCTCTGTCAGCAGAGTGGAGGCCAGAGTTTCTGCTAAAGTATAAGCAAGCTTTGGCAAAGCCAACATGAACGGTATGGTGACAGACTTTCAGTGGTTTTTAGAGGTCTTTGGGACCTTTGTGAGTGCTTCTTTTGTCATGGTTTTTGTAAGATGTTATTGCTGAGGGAGCTGCTGGACCATTGCTAATAGAATACAAACAGTGGCTAAAAGCAAAACAGATATGTTTGGTCTCAACAAGTACATATTTGTGTAGTAGTCCCTGGCACTGAAAGGAACTACATGGTGTGAGGATGTACTTCTTCTTCTAAAAGAGCAGAATGCATCACTCATAGTTTGGTTAGCCGATGGGTGAGTTTGGCTGACCCCTTGTTCCATTCCGTATTCTGTAGTGGGCAAATGTAACAAGGAAATGACACAGTAACAGAGCAATAGGTGACATTGGCTGGCTGAAAGCCCCTGTCGATGAGTATATTAAACATACAATTTAGAAAAATCCAAAGCTCTTGGCTAAAACCAAACCAAAGCAAATAAGCCATAAACATCCATGTTTCACTCGCCTGGTCTGTTGTCGTTGCCTGGTCATGAAAGCAGCCATCTTTTGTAAGATGTGATCCTGACTTGCCCGGATGCTGAAAGGTTGGCAGCCACTGCATGGCTGAGCTCTCTGCAGGGTCTTCAATTAAACTGCTGTGGCGTGTCGCTTTAGGATGGTGGATTTTAGAATTCCATACCCTCTGCCCCTGCCAGAGGTGATTTTACATTTATGATATAAGCCATGCTTCTTCTGTGGCATAAACATCTGCCTCTGTGCGTCCAGGGCGTGTATCAGGCACACAGTCTTCCTGAAGGCCCATAGGTGGTTTGCTTTAAAAGAGACAAATCCCTCCTGGATCTGCAGCAGACCAGTACTGAAATATTTAATTTGATCCCATTCAGAACTGCTTGTGCAGTCTGGATTGTTAGTGCTACACTTGGAAACTCTGTGCTATAACATGCTGTCTGAGACGTGCTATGAAATGCTATCTGTGACCCACTAGCACATGATATTGGTGACCCGATATGACATGCTATCAGTGAGCCACTATGACATGTTATGTGTGATCCATTATGACAAATCAGTGATCCACAATGACATGCTATCTGTGACCCGCTACGACATGCTATCTGTGACCCGCTGTGACATTCTTTCTGTGACCCGCTATGACATGCTATCTGTGACCCGCTGTGACATTCTTTCTGTGACCCGCTATGACATGCTATCTGTGACCAGCTATAACGTGCTATCTGAAGACCTTCTGTAACATGCTGTTTGAGACCCGCTGTAACATGCTGTCTATGACCACTATAACATGCTATCTGTGACCAGCTATGACATGCTATCGGTGACCCGCTATCACATGCTATCGGTGACCCGCTATCACATGCTATCTGTGGCTCGCTAGGACATGTTATCTGTGACCCGCTATCACATGCTATCGGTGACCCGCTATCACATGCTATTGGTGACCCGCTATCACATGCTATCGGTGACCCGCTATCACATGCTATCGGTGACCCGCTATCACATGCTATTGGTGACCCGCTATCACATGCTATCGGTGACCCGCTATCACATGTTATCTGTGACCCGCTATCACATGCTATCGGTGACCCGCTATCACATGCTATTGGTGACCCGCTATCACATGCTATCGGTGACCCGCTATCACATGCTATCTGTGACCCGCTATGACTTGCTATCTGGGCCGCTATGACATGCTATCTGCGACCCACTAGCACATGCTATCAGTGAGCCACTATGACATGTTATGGGTGATCCGTTATGACATATCAGTGACCCACAATGACATTCTATCTATGACTCTCTATGACATGCTATCTGTGACCACGGTGCCTCAGCATTGCTAAAAACAACAACAAGTGATGGACTGAATGTGGATCAATGTCACACACTCCCCCAGTCAAAAGATCTGGGGATGGACTGAATGTGGATCAATGTCACACACTCCCCCAGTCAAAAGATCTGGGGATGGACTGAATGTGGATCAATGTCACACACTCCCCCAGTCAAAAGATCATTGCTTGCAGGCAGCTCCTCCACTCACTGCTCTCCCTGTCTCTGAAATGGAGTGCAGTGCGCGGATGGGTTTAAATCATTTTT
This sequence comes from Lissotriton helveticus, assembly GCF_964261635.1. Classification (NCBI taxonomy): domain Eukaryota; kingdom Metazoa; phylum Chordata; class Amphibia; order Caudata; family Salamandridae; genus Lissotriton; species Lissotriton helveticus. Next base: position 68,248,603 of record NC_136064.1, read on the forward strand.
ATGGGCAGGTTTTAGTTCCCCCCTTTGGCTCAGGAATAGATGTTCCTGGGGTGTTCGATACAGTTCTAGGTAATTTTAGAATGATGACAGAGCCCATTCTGTTTCAATATTTCATCTCTCTTTACTTGCTGCGTCCTTATAAGTGCATTTACCAGTCTTGAGATGGGACTATTTGTTATCTGTTATTCATGTAACGCACAACTACCACTAGTATGGCATCAGAGCGCTTTTCCCGGTGGGTACTTTTCTCTCAGATTCCTTGGCGCACTGTCACTGTAGCGCTATGTACAGAGTGGTTTATCATGTTGTACAGGAACTGGTCTAGCCCCTCCTTCATTCCCTCTCTGCCATTTGCAGTGTCCCTCCACAGGATGTTGTGCTTGAACTCTATGTCTATTGGCCTCATGTTGGGTCAGACCACTTACTACTAATGGATTTGGAGAACTCCCTTAATGGCTGCACCATGAGCTGAGTGCTTTGTCCTGCACACCATTGGCTCTCTTTATGTATTTGTAACATCACATTACCTCCTCGTCCTGTCTTCCTCGCCACAGTACTTACACATGAGCCTCCGGCTCCCACAGAAACTCCAAGCTTAACTTTCTCGCTCTAGTCTCCCGATCCCTCCTCCAAGATGGCCCCTAGTGGCTCCAGCCAATCCCATAAAGGGACACAGAATACACCAGAACGACCTGTTCTTTTGTTTCTGCACTACTCCGAGTGCTGTCTCCCTGGTATACAGGTGAGTGGGGCTGGGGTCTTGCTTGAGCGGCCCCTTATGTCCTTGGGTATCAAGTTAGGGGGAAGTAGTGTTTTTGTGTGTATATTTTTGCATTTGTATTGTTAAATTGTGTTTTTCCCCCTTCTTCTGCCTCCACGCCTCATGTCCTGCTCTAGCGGACTTTCATGGCGTTTATTTGCGGCGGGAGTCGTTGGCTCGCTATGCGGGGCGCCTGGAGTCCGTATATGCCGGTTCTCTGAATATTATTTGATCCCTTTTGCGCCGCGCGACCTGCTGAGCGGATGTAGCGCGGCCGGGTGCGCTTGCTATGGGGGCCGGAGGCTCCCGGTCGCATTTGCTTACCTGCTGCGGCATCTGTGGGGATTCGAAGGCTGCGGTAGGCACGCCTTCCGTTCTCCATTGCTCCTGACACACGCGACAGTATGTGGCTGTATTTACGTGTGCGCGCGAGTCTTCCTGCATATTTTATGATGTTTGGAGTCATGCAGGGGGTGGTTTATACGGTTGCCTAGCAACCTCAGGACCTTTTTTACCAGGCATGTTGTTCTATTCATTGCCTGTATTCTTTACACTCGTTCAGCTGGACGTTGCCGTTCGTGCCTTACCCTCTGTTGGGTCCTCTTCTGCCTCTACCTGTGTTCCAGTCCCTGGGTCTGCGGGCCTGGCTCTTGCTAGGGAGTCGCTGATGCGTGAAGGTTGTACTTTGGCTATTGCTGGCGTCATTCAGCTATCTCGGCGGCCCACTACTCTCAAATCCTACGCAAAGCATTGGGATAACTTTGCTTCTTGGTGTGTGAGTCGCGGGATGTCGTTAGATTCTTTGGACCCGGCTCGCATTCTGGATTTTTTGAATGATGGTTTGCTTTTGGGCTTGGCCATTTCCACTCTCAGGGCACAATGGTCTGCCATTCGGGCATTTCATGTCCTGCCTTTGGTTCAGATTTCTCCTATGGTGGCTCGACTTTTTAAGTCGCTTTCTTTACAACGTCCCCGTCCTATCATGTGTTCTCCTCCTTGGGACCTTCCTTTGGTTTTACGTTCCTTGCAGTTGGCTCCTTTCGAGCATTTGGAGTCGGTGAACTTAAAGTTTTTGACACTCAAAGTGGTGTTTCTTGTGGCTATTGCATCTGCCAGGCGTATTGGGGAGTTAGGTGCTTTCCTGCGGTCTGCTCCGTTTTTGGTTATTTTGTCGATTGTGTGGTGTTGCGCCCTCATCCTACGTTTGTTCCTAAGGTGGATTCTTATTTTCACCGGTCTGCGGAGGTGGTTCTTTGCCCTGATCCTTCCTCGGCTGAGGATTGCCTTCTACACCTCTTGGATGTGCGTTGTGCCTTATTGATTTATTTGTCCCGCACTTCTTCCTTTTGTAAAGTGGAAAATTTATTTGTCATTTTTGGTTTGTCCCGTCAGGGCCAGAAGCCCTCCCTCTCCACTGTCGGTAGTTGGATTAAGGAGACCATTATGTTGGCGTATGGTTCTGTTTCTGAGGTTCCCTCTCTTCCTGTTCAGGGTCAGTCCACCAGGTCTGTTTCTGTGTCGTGGGCCGCTTTCAAGGGGGTGTCCATGGAGGATTTTTGCCGGGCTGCCACTTGGTCATCCCCTCATACTTTCATGTCCCATTATCGCCTTCAGATTGGGGGTGGGAGTTCTGCTTCCTTTGCCTCTTCTGTACTGTCTGCTGGACTTCCTTGAGGTTTTTCCTTTTGTTGGTATGCCTCTTGTGATTAAACTGTGTCACTGCAATTTGTTGTGGCCTGTTTTCCTTGCATGAAGCTGATTTGCTTTGGTATTGGCTCATGGGTAATTACTGTGGCGAGGAAGACGGACGAGGAGGTAATGCCCCGGTTACTTACCGGTAATCTTCATTACTCCGAGTCCTTGTCTTCCTCGCCACAGTATAGTTTCCCTTCCCTCCCGGCCCTGGTGGTGGCTTCATGTCTGCCGCTTAGTTTTTCAGGTCGTTCTGATGTATTCTGTGTCCCTTTATGGGATTGGCTGGAGCCACTGGGGGCCATCTTGGAGGAGGGAGAGGGAGACTAGAGCGAGAAAGTTAAGCTTGAAGTTTCTGTGGGAGCCGGAGGCTCATGTGTAAGTACTGTGGTGAGGAAGACAAGGACTCGGAGTAATGAAGATTACCGGTAAGTAACCAGGGCATACCTAGCTTTAGATGCACCATCTTTAATATAGCAGAAGCATCTCAACATGCAGTAATCGTCAGAGAACGGTATGTTGTCTGGTGGGTGAGACAGTAGGTTAAGATGCACAAGGGTGGTCCTGGCTGGACTCTTTTCTAAAAGATCGGTCTTTCCGGGTGATGTCTCGACCTTCCACCTTTACCAAGAGAACTTTGGAGCATGGCGTCCCTCAAAGGTCAGTCTAAGTCCTACTCTCTTTAATATTTATGTTACGTCACTCGGAGACGTGGTGAAATCATTTGGGTTATCAATAATCTCCTGTGCAGATGATACCTAGCTTATTATATCATTGTCTGCGGGGATAGAAGCTGGTTCCGTCAATTTTATAAACTGTATGGCAGCTGTTGCTAAATGTATTCATTCCAACCGTCTGAAGTTGAAGGCCAATAAAACAGAGATTCTTCTGCTAGGGAATTGCCCAGAAATGTGGGGTGATCATTGGTGGCCCAGCGTGCTAGGTCTCCCCCTGAGTTAAGATCTTCTGCTAAAAAAGTAGGTGTCTGGTTAGATGATTCTTTATCCTTCAAGCCAGAAGTCATATATTTGACGTGTGCATGCTTTAACTGCCTTATGAGCCATAAAAATATTATTGGCCTCTTTTGTCCCCAAGTGCAGAAGATGATCCTTCAGTCTCTAATCACCTCACACCTTAACTACTGCAGCATCTTGTATTTCGGTACCACCAGCGCATGAATTAAGTCTGCCACTCAGTGTGCAGTGCTGCGCATATTTTACCGGTGTTGGACGTGGGCTGCATCACCCAGCAGCAAGGCGTCACCCGTCCGCAGGCGCGGAGGCGTGGCTCATGCAGGGGACAGTGCGTGAGCTCTTATCTCCTCTCTCCCGGCTGTGAGCGTCTCTCATCTCTCCAGTTTCAGGACGCGCAGTCTCTGTCCTTCCTTGGGTTTATTTCCTATTTATCGAGCTCCAGGAGACTTTTGAGGAAATAAAGATAAAAACACAAATTTGAGTATTGGGATGCAGAATCTCTGACTGAATCACTATACTGTCATGGAAGTATATTCAACAGAAAGCCAGGAGTACGTCAATCACACCCGATGACACCACAAGGTTGACCCCTTGTGTCATTTTTCGCCTGGAATGGCTCTTTGGTTGGGGGATCTGTCTCACTCTGCCCTGGGCTCATTCTGTGGCCCTGTGCACTATGCCACTGACCGTGTGACCCGCAGGGGAACATGGGCGGGGCAGCGCTTTAGTCCCACCCGGCAAAAACTCCAGCCGACATTGGTGGGGCGCCCCGCCCCGCGTCTACCAGTCATAGGCCGGGGGAGGGCCTACAGGTGGGAGGGGCGAACCCCCCATATCTAACGCGGTGGCCAAGGCTCGGCCTTTCTCGTCCTAGTCTGACCCACCTTAAAACGTCATACGTGTGTTGTATGAAATAAACCTGCGACAGTTCTTTCCCATAAATATGTCTCCAGAGTTTTATTGGGGAGGAATTGTGTATATGTTCTGGCAGGCGGGAGTGTATGGCGGTGTGGGCACTATGCTTGAGAGGGTCCGTCCTCTCTTTGCACTTTGCTCTTACTGCTTAGGAGGGGTGGAGCAGGGGCGGCCTTAGGCATGTGCAAGCTGTGCACCTGCACAGGGCCGCCAAACCCCAGGGGCCTCCACGCCAATATATATCCTCTCAGGATGGATACATATTTACGTGGCGGCCCCTGGCAGGGATTTGGCGGCCTCCGGCTCTGTTCCACTTCCAAACACCCTGACCCCCCCTCTTCACTGGCCTCCGCGCCTGCGTTCCTCCGGGGGCCCCCTACCTACGCTCCCTGCCCACGGTCGCCATGAGCCAAGAGCCGCCCCTGGGTGGAGGCAGGCATTAGGGGATCACGCCCTGACTCAGGGGCACATTGTGGTGCTGCATAGCCTGGGGTGGAAGGTGCTGATTGTTTAGAAATTAAATAATAGCTTTAAAAGCACTGACTGCTGCAGAGTTCGACATCCTTGTGGCTCAAATGAGGGTCATTTCTGGTATTTGTCTATTTCCAGACTCCATTCCATGATTTCGGTCTCAAGACATTGCCACTTTATATGTTACATATTTAGTCGTTGCCTGACTCTTAAATCCACTGAACCTATGAAAATGTCACACATAATCAATCTGAAACATTAGCAGCTATACTCAAATGGGTGTACTATTCGATATTTACATGATTTCCTAGTCTTCATTGCTTCATTTTTCTCGCGAGAAAGTGTCACTCATAGTCGTTGAAATGTCACGCATAATTACACTGAAATGATGAAATTGTCACACATAGCAATCTGAAACCTTGGCAGCTATGGGACAGCAGTGGATGACACTATGTGCAGTTTCTTGCTTACTTTACACATTAACGTAGTTGCACCACTGCTTTAAATGGGCCGGTACTGTCCGGTACGGAGTACCAGCACTTTTTTATTTTGAGAAGGAGAGTACCGGCACTTCTCAAGACAGGCGAAATAGTTTTAATTGGAGAGTACCGGCACTTCTCAGAAACAAGCAGGTACTCTGGTACAGAGTACCTGCACTTCTATTTTCCCATTTCAAGCACTGAGTTGCACTTTTACAAATTCTGACTTGGAGAAATGACGTGATGTGCCCAGAATCACCCCATAACTGGTCTAAGTGGAGATGCCCAGATTGGAACATTTGCTTTCAAATTGCCCCAAGATCACAGTCTCTCTCGCGCTCTCTGGCGCGCGCGCGCACAACCTGCCGCGGCCCCTCCAGCTCGCGGCAGCATTATTCCCCCGTGCTTTAATAACGTGTAACTCGACACCCTCTCGGATCCGAGCTTTGTGTAATTACATCAGTTGGGCACACTAATGGATCAGATGGGCTCTGCCGGCAGAGATGTCAAGGGGAATGAAATAAAGTACAAAAACAAGTTAGGCCTGCTAGCTACCCAGAGTTCAGTTCCTCAAGGGGCAGGCATGCTAATCCGCAGCAAAGTTCTCCAGATCAATATCTTTTGTAGATCTGATTAGCGTGGGCATTTATTCCTTCCACCCCCCGACCCCCCCACCACTTTCCTCCTGTACTAGCCTTCAGTAATGGTTCGGGTTTCTTTTTTACTTTTAAACTTGAAAAACATTGGATTCAAATTTAAAACACCGTTTTAATCGGCTCCGGGCCCACCCTCTGCCTCAATGTGTGATGTTGGGCAATTTATTTTCCTTTAATGCTTAGAACAAATGGAAATGTGTCCCCTTTCAGAAGTTTCTCTACTGACTGAATGTTCTTCTATTTTACTTGCCCGTCATCAATCTATCGCGAGACACTTTAATCTTCCTTTAGCTTTCAACTTTTTTAGGCCTTGACTAAAATATATAAAAATATAAAAAGCAAAAATATAAAAAGCATAATTTAAAACTACATATTTACACGTATGTGTCCACATTGTCAGCTCGAATGCCATGCATGTGATGTATGAATGTATTCCAGGACTCCTGGGTGGCACGCCCCAAGATTGTTCGAAGTTGATTACTGGATAATTGATATTAGATCACAAAAGAATATGCATATTAGGATCCACTCTTTCTGTGCGTCTGAACTAATTATGGGCTCCCCAGATTTAGGTGCGGTGACAGCAGAGGGCCAGCATCTCAGATTCCAGTGCGTATACTGACCCCTAAATCCGGGATACGCAAGTGGTTTCTCCCGGGACGATTAATAACACATGACCCCTGGAATACAGATAACCAATCTGTTAGTTTTTGACTCCTCCGGGAGAATAATAGGCCGCTTGAACGGATAGGATGAGCATATTTCGAGAAGCAAAAACCAGGACAGGCCATACATAAAAGTAGGACAAAAGCCTTTAGTCTCAGGACTATATCTGGCCTCTCCCGGCCTTATAAATATATACCATTACATTGTGTAAATGTAGTTCTGTAAATACGTGCCTTTAATTGTATATATATATATATGTGTGCGTGTGTGTGTGTGTGTGCGCGGTGTATATATATATATATATGTATATATCTTTCCTTGATAACTTTATTTCGGTCAGAGACTATAAAAGTGCAATAAAATATATACAAGCACAGTAATAAAAGATAAATACATTAGAATTAAAAAGTTATTAAACTTTAGTTATCAAAGATATGATTAAGGATAGAAAACAACAGTCCATTATTTCTTGTGTATAAACACAGTTCTTCTCCGCCACATGCCTAGTAAAAACCGGGAAACAGCAAAAAACAATAGGAGGGGCAGTGTCATAAGTTAGCACTCTACAAGCATGTGCACAGTCTCTGAAGCCAAGGTTTTTGCATAATGGGATAATCCAGCATTTTCGAATAACGCTGTATGCTGGACAAAAAAAAGGATATGTGCGATGTCTTCTCTGGCATAGTTACAGGCAGGGCAGTTGGCCTTCGTCATTTTTGCCCATCTGGATGTCAGTGCCCCAACCGGTAAAGAGCCATGCCTCAGTTGGATGTATAATTTCCTTGCCAATGGAGGCTGCACCAGGTCCAGAAACACCTCCGACCTGTATTCGACTTTTACTGTGAGGAACTCGGTTGACAGTCTGCCCAGGGAGGTAGAACAATGTAGCAATTTAAGATTGTATGATTTTACAGCTGCCACCAGTACAGTCCTTTGCATCCTCATGCAGCTGTCCTCCGGCGTGTTCCAAAGTTGGGGAAGGCCAATTTGGTAATGAGAGTCTTGACATGGACCAACCAAGGTATATTCTTGTTCTTTAGCTGCCCCCAAATAGGGTTAAATTCTGCTGTAAAGGGTTCGAGCTCTGGCACAGACCAGAGCCTTCTCCAATAGAGATGGGGTCGTGCCGCCACCAGGTCAGTAATAGGTTCCAGACCCAGGTCCAGACTTAATGGTAGGAGGGGTGTGCTTTGTGGGAGACCAAACAGATGTCGCATGAAGGACTGCTCTACTTTCATTAGATTACTAGCATTAGTGTGTCCCCAGAGTTCGGCAGCATACAAAGCAGCAGACCTGAGCTGTGTTTTGTATATCTCTAGGGCAGGGGTAGCCGGTTTAAAAGTTGAGGCATTATGGAGTCTACCTACACCACCCATGATCTGTGCAAGTCTCAAAGAAGATTTAGAGACTTGATGGTCCCATGTAAAGTGCTCAGTCAGGGTCACCCCCAGGTATATGAAGGTCTTGACTCGCTCAAGTGGGGATCCGTTCAGTGTGGGGTTTGGACGGGTGTGCCTCGGGGGGTTGAAGATCATGAACTTGGTTTTCTCCAAGTTGATCTCCAATCCCCGCGAGGCACAAAAGGAGACAAAGCCGTCCAAAACCCGCTGGATGCCCGATGATGTCCGCAACAACAACAGGGTGTCGTCCGCGAACATCAGAGCGGACACCCTACCAGTAGCTAGGCGTGGAGCATCGTTATCCCTGACACAATTTAGTCTATCTATTAGGCCATTAACATGCAAACTGAAGAGAGTAGGGGCCAGTACGCAACCCTGTCGTACGCCCCGGGTGACAGGGAAGCGGTCAGATAATTCCCCATTTTTCCCATACCTCACCTGGGCGTAATTCCCAGTGTGAAGTCGGGTTAGGGCATCTAATAAATAAGAAGGGAGACCAAGTTCCTCCAGCACCTTCCAGAGCCTCTCCCTAGGAACCAGACCGAATGCGGCCCGCAGGTCCACAAAAACAAGGTAGAGGCTGCCACCCTCTACACTTGCAGATTTCCAATATAGGACCTGCAGGCGAAAGATCTGGTCCAAAGTCGAGACCCCTGCTCTAAAACCGGCTTGGAGGGTGGTCAAGATTTTATTTTCCTCCATCCAGCCCAGTAATCTCTCCAGTAGGATTCGGCCCATCAGCTTCTGGGTCGTATCGAGTAAACTAATTGCTCTATAATTTGATGGAACAAGTGGACAGCCCTTTTTAAAAATTGGAACAATCTCAGCTCCCAGCCAGGTCTTAGGTACTGGGGAACCCTGTAGGACAGCATTAGACAGAACCATCAAGTATGGGGCCCAGATTTTCGGCTGGGAACGAAAAAGATCTCCAGGGAGCTTGTCCAGACCCGGAGCCTTATTCGGGAGCAGTTTCTCTATTGCCAATTCAATTTCCCTAAGTGTAATATGGACTAAGCTATTAGTGGAAGTCTTGTTGTGGGCATCCTGACTCACTACAGAGGATCCAGGGCCCGAGGCCTCCAGCAGTCTATACTCATGCGGGGGGGTGTGGGGCCGTAGGAATCTCGGAAGCTAGGTTGGGGCTATGATTTTGACAGGGGGAAGTCCCTGAGCCCGGGGCCCCCAGCAGTCGACACTCATGCGGGAGGTCCCGGCCATACGGGTACATGAAACCGGGCTCCCGTGTCCCGGGGCCCCCAGCAGTCGACTCTCATGCCGGTGGTCCCGAGGCACACAGACTCGAGAATCCAAAACCAGTTATGGCAACTTATCCCGGCCCTGGCACCCAGTTTCCTCCATCTCAGGACTTGTATAAAGTGACTTGAAGTGTGCCTCCCACACTTTAGGAGCAATGTTCGAGACCCCAGCATCTCTCTCACCTGCTGCTGAGGAAGTAATAATTAACCAGAAGGTCTTGGAATCTTTTAGGAGTAGTGCCTGTCTCAATTCTTCCCACCTAGACTCCTCCCACTCGCTCTTTGCCCTATTGAGCACCTTCTTGTACAGCAGTCTGGATGCTCGAATTATAAGAATATCCTTAGATTTAACTGCCTTAAGGAGGGATATCTTTGAGTTTTTACATGCTTGGTTATGCCAGGGGTGTGTTTTGTTCCGGCGCAGCTTGGTCCTACTAACCGGATAGAATACATCCCCTAGACTCTCAACTAGTTTTCTATGGGTCTCTATGGTCTGCCCATGGGAGATGGAATTGCCCATATCACTAATTAGTGGGATAGCTATCTGATAGATTTTGGCGAGATGAGTAGGGGAGTCTAGGCAAGAAGGCCATTTAACTCTTCTCCTGTTATTAGATATGATGTGTGGGGGGATTGTCAAACTGGAGCCAGAGTCAGGGTTAGTTAATCCAAATGCGCCAGGTTTGAGCATTAGGACCAGCGCATTATGGTCACTATCGTTCCTAGGAACAACCCCGAAGTCTTTAAATTTGTCCCAGTGTTTTGCTTCCAACATAAGATAGTCAATGGTGGAGGTACGATTTATCCTATTGTATGTGGGCAGGCCGGAACTTTCGTTATTGCCCCTTCCATTGCATGCCCGCAGAGACATTGCAAGGGTCAAGGCTTTAATTTGTAATACTAGCGAGGTCCAGGCCTTAACCGGGGCGATTCTTGGCGCTGGAATATGCCAGAGCAGGTCGACCTCGTCCTCCTCACACAGTTCAGATCCACCCAATGGTTCGAACTGACAATTCAGGTCGCCACCAAGAATAATCCAGATTACGGGGTCAAGTGTCTGAAGGAAGTAGTTGAGTGCCTTAATAGTACTCGATTCTTTTCCATTCACGGTGGGCTTGGAGTAAATATTAATAATGGCCAGTCCCGGTGATGTCCCGTCTGGACTTCTCGAACTCGATATACTACGGTCTTCCCAAATCCCAGCTGTCCAGGCTTCAGATTGTCCAGAACCAGGCTGCTAGACTTGCACTCAAAATCCCCAGATGGCAGTCGGCCCGACCTCTATTATATCAACTCCACTGGCTACCAGTCTGTGAAAGAATAGCTTTCAAGGTCCACTGCCTGGTTTTCAAAGCTCTCACTGGTCCCTCCCCTGTTTTCCTGAAGTCTTTGATCACTCCTTACTGTCCTTCTCGCACTCTGAGGTCCACCCATCTCCAGTTCCTAGCTGTTCCCCGTGTCAAACTCGCCAGATCTGGTGGTCGCAGTTTCTCGCATCTGGCCCCTAAACTTTGGAACTCTCTCCCACTTTCACTTAAGTCTTCCTGTTCCCTCTTCTCCTTTAGGAAATCCCTAAAAACATTGCTCTTCTCCCACTGCCACTAAATTCCTTTCTGTCTAACTTCAGGATCCTACCAGCGCCAGGAAACTCATGGTGACAGTGCGCTTAACAAATGCCTCTTAACATTAACATTAACAGTGTGGATTTACCAACAGATGTTAGCAAAACACATTGGATATCTGGGGAGTTTGTATCCACTTGTGTAGCCTGCACGCCTAGGTGTATGCCTACCCATATGGCAAGACCACCCGAAGGGCGGCCTTTCCCCCCGGAGACAGCAGGAATGTCAAAACTTGCAACACCGGGGCTTGCGCTCACCTCAAAGGACCAGGTTTCTTGCATCAAGCAAATATCGTGTGTGGTCTTAAAAGAAGACCACTCTGGTACAAGTAACTTGCTCTTTAGGCCTGCCACATTCCACGAGAGGATTTTTATACTTCCTTCCGTGGCCTTTACTTTCTCCCTCCCTTCCCCTTGTTCTCTAGGTAATACCTGGTCTAGGCTCTGTTCTGCCCTTGTCTCCTCCCGCTCTGGAACATACAAACTGGGGTTCTCACAACTAGCAGAGGATAGTGTCTTTGCCTGTATTGCAACGCCCTCATCTAAAGTACCCTCATTATGTCCTCGTGTGGGCATACCAATCTGAGTAAGTCAGTCCACCTCCTCGAGGACACTGAACCTGTTCCAATGGGCTTGTAGCGGATAGATTGGGGTGGGTGGTAGGAAACCCTCCCTAAAATGCTGCCAGTGATGAATCCTATTGGGGTGTGAGAGATGGTTACTCCTATACTGTGGTCTCCTTTGATAAGTCGGTTTATGGATTGGAGTAGGATAAAAGTAAGACAGGTGCAGAGGGAAAATTTGGGACTCTTTGCAGAAAGAGTTTCTACAGATATAGTCTACAGCAGAGGAGTCCCTGAAATTAATTGTAACAACATCCCCTGCCACGGTTTTGGGACCCCTTCCAATCCTTTCTACTCTTCTCACTGCCAATATAAGACCTGAAATGCTAGGAGGTAGGGGTCTGTTTAAGTTCAGCCACTGTATGCACCTGTTGTATAAATCTACCTCATGTTCTCTCTTCCCCTCGCTAAGGGGCGGAACGCCCACTAGGGCAACTACATATGATTGTGATTCTGGGGGCAAGTTTATTGTCGGCAATCGGTTAAAAGTTGCCGTAGATGGGGGGGGTCTCGATGTTGACGCCGCATTTTTTGATGCCGTATTTTTACCCTCCTTATGATGTTGGCTAGATTTGGTAGATTGGCCCACAGCGGGAGATATGGTAGGACCTAGTGGGTTGGCTACAGATGTGAGAGTGGTTGCGGGGTTTGTGGGCTTGGCAGCAGTAGTTGCTGGTCCTAGTTTTTTATTTGAAACCACTGGGACGGTGGACTTAACTACTTCAGGACAGGATGCCATTGTGGAGGTACCGGTTGGAACAACCGGTGTCGGGTTACCTTGAGAGTTTTGTAGCTTCGTTTTTCCTGTAGTCCTATTATTTAGCATAGAAGATAGTCTATCCAATTTTGAAACCAAAGGTTTAATGTGGGAAGCGATAATTTGCTCAAGACTATTCTGAAGGTCCGTATATATAATATATATATATATATATATATATATATATATATATATATATATATATATATATATATATATATATATATATATATATATATATATATATATATATAAATAATAAAGGCATACATTTATAAAAATCAATGTTTACGTGATATTAGCTGGAGCTGTAACGCCATCCTGCACTTCCCCCCATCCCCCTTCCCTCCCACTTTCACTGGAAGCAGCAGGTGACCTGCTGCTGTGCTGCATGACAGAAACAAATACATTACTTATTTTGTTTCCGAAATCAGATGCACCTCTGAAAGGAGACTGGAGCATACCTTTTAAGTCTGCTTTGCAGGATGACCTGACCTTTGTCCCAAAAACCAGGACATGTATTTAAAATTAGGTAATGGGACGGGACACTGGGACAGTCTTCTGAAAACCGGGACTGTCCAGGGAAATTCGTGACGTCTGGCCATCCTATGCGTGGAGCATGTGATAAATATGTTCTAGAGCTTCTAGGCCCTTCTGAGGGTGGCATAGGGTGGTGGGGTGAGAGAAGACGATCAGTTGAGCAGGGAGCATTTGCTGCTTTCCCCTGCAGAATAAGAGGGCCAAGTTGGCTACCGTGCCCGCAGCACTGCTCCATGGCTCCGGCCAGAAATGATCGGATCCAGAGTTTGTGGAACTGAGAAATTGATGACCAGAGACCCATGGAAGCCTCATGGACCAGAGTAGTCACTCGGTCACTCCATGTGTAACTGTCACTACATGTCTCTCTGGATCTGTGTTGTCTTGACTCTGACTGCTGTGCAGATGTGACGGTTGTGCGTCTTTATGAGTTTTATCCGTAACTCCTTGTGTGTATGTATGTATTGGCTTGTAACTGCGCGTTTCTGGAACGGTGTGGTCCTGATGTAGCATCACATGAAGTAAGAATCTAAGGGCCATATGTAGGTAAATTGGAAATACAGATTCCTAATTACCAAATTTTACCGAATTGGTATTTATGAATCGGTATTTCCGATGTACGTAATAATGCGGTAAATATTACTGAATCGGAAAAATTCGGTTAAATATTTACCGATTCCACAATACCGATCGGTTTTTCCGAATCTGTAAATACCGAATCAGTAAATATTACCGAATCGGTAAATACCGAATCGGTAAATACCGAATCGGAAATTCAAAAAAACTGCAATTGAGGAATCAGCCAATCCTGTGCAACCACCACCCTCCCAAATCAGGAAGTGGCCACACCCAGGCAGGTGCACACAATCAGAACCTTCTGGAGAGGCTGGGAGTGCAGAGGAGAGCAACAGAGCCACTGCCTGAACTTTACCTGCAAATTTTGCACAATGGCCAGCCAGGACCCAGAAAGAGAAGGAGGGGGAAAGGAAGAGGAAACTGAAGTTCAGTCAGAAGGAACTGCAGGTCCTTGTGGAGGAGGTAGTGAAGCAGCACACAAAGTTGTTTGGAAAGCTGTCCCTGCAAGTTGCAGATTCAGAAAAAAGAAAAATCTGGCTTGGAATCCAGTCTCAGGTGAATGCCATTGGAGTGACCCCCCGGGACATTCAAGTGCTCAAGAAGCGGTGGTACGATATCAGGAGCATCACCAAGAAGAAGATGGCTGATCTTAAAAAACAAGCCGGCCAGACAGGAGGGGTAAGGAACAGGGCATCTGCCCTGACTGAACTTGAGCAGCTCGCGGAGTTCACAATAGAGCCAGAGAGTGTCTGTGGAATCGGGGATGGAGACAGCTCTGCCAGAGCTGCTTCCAAACAAGGTAAGAAGCATGCACAGCATTGTGCACCCCCCTTCCCCTATCCCAAATCCCCAATTGGGCTATGTGAATCCAGTACAGGTTTTTATTCAGACCAGCAATGCATTATTGGAGATGTAGTCAGTGAAACCCCTATCATGATAGGAATTGCACTGAACAACAAGCCATGTGAGACACATCAGCGATAAGCAGGCAGAGGACAATGAGATAGTGTGGCAGAAATGTATTTAATCATTGCAATGCAGGGCTGCAGGAACACTGAGCTAATGTACAATTTCTGCCCACAGGCGACACATCGCGCAGGACTGCTCAGGACAAGGGAGAGAGGGCACCCAAAAGGACATCACAGAGAAGGCCAGTACAAGTGCAGGGCACACAACACCACCACAGCCAGCCTCACCACCACAGCCTGCCTCGCCACCACAGCCAGAATCGCCATCACAGCCAGACTCGTCACTACTGCTAGCCTCACCAGCAGCAACACCACCTGCAGTGGTTAGACCTAGGAGGCGTGCTTTTGCCAGACTGCCAGAGTTTGAGTCCTCCTCCGAAGAATCGAGGGGGGGGGAACATCTACTGTGCCACTGGATGGCAGCAATGCTGGTTTGCTGTCCACTTCTGAGGGAGCACACACAGGTGCCAGACGCCGCCGCAGGGCTCGTGTGAGCAGCCCACCTCCACAGGGTGAGAGCCATGGTGTCTTCGGAGGGCTGGAGGCAATCATGGTGAAGGTGCAGCGCCTACCAGGCAAGGCAATTCAGTCAGTCCAGTGACAAATGAAGCGCCTCAATGACAACATGACCAACATTGGTAAGGGCATTAGCTCAATGGCTCAGGGCATGAAGGAGATGGCTGCGGGCATGCGGGACATGTCCCAGTCTGTGATGCTGCAGTGCAGCAAAATGGATGAGGACAGGGTAACACGGCGCAGGGAGAGGCAGAAAATGGAGCACCATACGAGGGCAGTGAACCGCCTAGCAACTGCCATCTCTCTGCTGTGCAGGCGCTCCGCGGCCATGCAGGAGGGGCTGGTGCACTGCAGCACTTATGTCTCCAGGGGGCTAGTTAAGGTAACCAGTGCTCTTGAAGTGCTGCTGAACACTCAGTCTGCCACTACTGGTGTTGTGGAAGTTGGGGACAGCGAGGACACGACCAGTCGGAGCAGCATTACCCCCCCTGTAACAGACACCCGGAGGAGCAGCAGACGGCATGGGGCTGGCACTGGTTCCACAGCCAGTTAGGACAGTCACTTGATGGCATCCAGCACTGTTGTGCTTGGCCGCAGACGCTGATGCGGCCCAGACTTACAGAACTGATTTGGGTGAAGTAACCCTTGACTTCCTACTATGAATGTCACAAATTGGACTGCCAAAGTTGGCCTTTTGTGTTGTGGCGTAGAGCCCAGAAATTAAAATTACGTCATTACAATCAACAACTGGCTGTGTCTCCTTACTTACTTAAAAATAGTTGCGTGTGGTCTCTCCCCGTCTCTGTCTCCCATCTGTTGCTGGTGACACTCCTGCTGCATTGGGCTCTGGCTGTGCAAATTCATCATCATTGGCCTCAAAATCAGTTAATTCCACTTCTGTACCTTTCTTTGTGGCAAGGTTGTGCAGCATTGCACAAGTTGCAATGATTTTACAGCAGATGATGGGTGTGTACTGATGTGCGCCTCCGCTTTTGTGGAGGCAGTGAAACCTGCTTTTCAATAGTCCAAACGTGTGCTCCACAACGTTCCGTGTTGATTTGTGTGCCACATTGTATCGTCTCTCACTCGGGGTTGATGGGTTTAGGGAGGGAGTGAGGATAAATGACCGCACGGCAAATGCACTATTGCCTAGGTGAGAAAGAGAGTATAAGGGTGTGTCACAGTGATTTACCTAGCAGGTATCCTTCTCCAAATTCTCCTGCAGCCAGGCGTGGGTAGATCACACTGTTCTGGAAGATGTATGAGTCGTGGGTGCTCCCAGGAAATTTGGCCACGATGTCAGTGATTATGTTGGCAGCATCGCAGATTACCTGCACATTTATGGGGTGGGTGGACTTTCTGTTCCTGTAGATATACTCAGTGGCTGCTGGTGGGCAAATTGGAATGCGTGTGCCATCAATACACCCTATGACATGCGGGAACTGTGCCATCTGGTAAAAGTCTGTCTTGGTTTTCAGCAGTTCCGCCTGTATGTTTGGGAAGCTAATGTAGTGATGCATTCTCTGCATCATGGCATCCAGGAAGTTTCTGAAGAAACGGGACAGGCAACTCTGAGACACCCCGCCTACCACAGCTATCACCCCCTGGTAACTACCAGATGCAAGTAGATGTAGGCTACAGAGCACCTGCACATGTGGTGGTATGGCGTGCACCCTTGGTGTTGGGTGCTCCAGGAGTGGGTGTAGGTCCCTTTTCAAGTCCAGGATGGTGTGGGGGTGTAGCCTGTACCTTTCATGGATCTCAGCCTCAGTCTGTTGGAAGAGTGTGATGCGCTGTCTGTAAACGCGCTCCTCCCGCCTCCAGATCCTCACTCCTGCTGCCTGTAGACGTAGCCGCCTTGCTATCACATAGAAAGCCGCCATAGTGATCACACTGTTGCATTTTGGGATTGCTTATATACACTGTAGCTGATTACCACCTGCTTTCAGTCAGTGTTAATTACCGACTCTTAAATACCGAATTTCATGAAATTCGGTATTTCCGATTTTACCTACATCTCTTTTCTCGTTTTTACTGTTTCTTATTTACCGATTCGGTAAATAAGAAATCGGTAAATCCGATTCTGTAATTTTGGATTCGGTAATGATGAATCGGTATTTACCGATTTATAATTACCGAATCCTTATTTTTGGCCTCCTACGTCTCAAATGCCTAAATACCAGTGGGTAACGCAAAATTTACTGAATTTCGGCCGTTACCGACTGGTATTTAGCTACCTACATATGGGCCTAAAGTAAAGTAAAGTAAAGTCCACATTTGTAAAGCGCACAATCACCCGTAAGGGTCTCTAGGCGCTGGGGGGCCGTCGGGAAGATTAAGCGAGCTATTGCCCAGAGTCACATGGTGCTGGGCTGACCTGCCGCCGTAGCCGGGGATCGAACCGTGGTCCCCAGATTCCAGCGTCAGTCGCCCTGGCCGCGGCGCCACACCTCTTCCACCATCTCAGTTGCTTGACTGGGTCCCGGGACACTTCTTTTTATCTTTCGTAACCTGTCTTTTTTCGCTGCACTTTATTGGTGATGGCTGAAGTATATCTTTCAGTGGGCATCAATATTTAAGAGTCTGATTGCCGGTGTGTTTGGGAGTCCAACAGTTTTTTTACCTTTGAAGTAGGTAGTCTGTGTGTATTAGTCTAAGTACACAGGTGAATGCATAATTGCTGGTCTGAGCACATACCTATACAGAATTTGATTTGTATAATTAGGTACGTATATATCCATTAATCTGGGTGCTTGAGTACCTTCAGGCCCTTCATCCTATCCGCATGAATTTTGGGATGTTAGCGTCTATTTGTTGGATGAAACATGCTACCTTGTGTAGCTGAGAGGTTTGCACCCTTTGTAAGGAAAATCACTTACCAGGGTTTTCCTTTATAAGATTGGTTGCAATAAAAGACGTAGAAAGGACATCCTTTCTACTCTTCTTTGGCCTTAATATTTTGTATTTTGGACTTTGTGTATTAATGGCTCTTTGACTCTTAATCTACATGGATGGGTACCTGTCTATCAATTTTTCTGTGTGTAGCGATGCTCATATATTTGTTGGCCTATGTGTATAGGTGCCCTTAGGTCCTTAGATCCAGTCAAATAAAGGAGTGGGAGTGTCTGGGAGTCAATTAAGGAGTCATGAGGTGGATTCTAGACTGCAGCCTTGGTATGTGCCATGCTGACATGTAATATTGGCAGCAGCGAGATTCTTGGAAAAGCTGTGGGCACCGGCACTCATTCTTTTACAAATTAAGCACTGCTTACATCTGTGTTTGCGGGGGGACTCTATGCGTGCGGTTCTTTGAAGACCACTGTTGATTCTTACAAGACCAGATTTTTTAATAGAGTATACCCCCAATGTATCCGTCATTTGTAAAGTGCAAACTAATCACCCTTAAGTGTCTCAGGATGCTGGGGGCTGTCTGGTAAATTAAGTGAACTATTGCCCAGAGTCACAGAATGCTGATCTGAGCTGCCATCGGTGATCGAACCGTGAGCTGCGTGCTCTGGATTCAGCCTCTCTGGCTGCTGCACCACACCTCTCCTCCTCCCAATCAGTTTTGGAGAACTCTGCTCACCGTGTGCATGCTATTGAAAGGGAAACACTGTTGCAGAAAATATATAAGGACAATTCAACTAGGATGGTCTTTGTTTCAAAATTCGAAGGTAACAACTCATTGGATTGAACATGGTCATAACATTACTCATGTGCGCTTACAGATTCTAGAAGTGGTTTCACCGCATCTGGATACTGATAATCAGAACATACTTTTACAAAGGGAGGTGCGCACATTGGTTCACGCTGGGGCATTTTGGTTCCTACCGCTCTGCTTTATTGAATAGATTGTTTTTAGTTTCGGTTTCAGTTACCCCTGAAGAAGGGTGTTGCTTACCCAAAACGCATTGGGTTTCTTCTTGTATGGGAATCTATTGAAGAGAATGAACACATCGCAGAGGATGTAAGTTCAAAAAGGAATGATGACTTTATGTTGGAGACTATTCTATGACTGTGAATGAATGCAATACTCAAGGATTACAGATAACTCAAAGTAAGAAAAATCTGGTTTTCAAACACTTTACTTTGCGTGAAATTGATTGAGCCCACGGGCCTCTCGAATGTGTGTGTCTTGGGACTGACCAGCAGGCTTGCTGCCAGCAGTTTCAATCTTCTTCCTCCTGGTGCTCATCAGGAGAAGTCAACAGGCCAAGACAGCACATTGATAGTTAGATATTTTGGACTTTATTCAACAGTACGTTTGATTGAGTGCATCCACAGGTCTGCCTTTTCTATTGTTCTTTAAATAGCAGCACATGTAATTCTGCTATTCAGAGTATATGGATGCCTGTACATCTTTTTTATCTGCTGATATCTCTACATTGGTGTTTGTATGTCTCTGGGTCTGTATACAAGGGTACCTGTATATCTTTTGATCTGTGCACCTTGGTGCCTGTATTTTGATGGTCTCTACCTGCATACAGATATCACTACTTGTACATGGGCAGTGCTACCAGATGTCAGAGATGCAGAATACCAAGACTGTATAATCTGATCTCGCCTCATGCCTTGTTTATCCATTACCAGACCGTCCCTGTCTCTTTATCTCACTCTTGCAGGCATCTGCTATTTCCATTCTGCACAATTTTCCAGTATGTCTCTTCCTCCATGTGTGTTTCTCTCCCTTGTTCTAGGTCAAAATCTGATGGGGAAAAACTTTGGTTCCCAAAAATTAATTTTCTGTGGTCCATACTAGCAACCACCAGTTCAAATTAAGCAATGACTCGTGGGTGATGGTAGGTCCGTATTTATGAAAACATGTGTTGTCTAACTGTGAAAGTACCATGTATCCCTATGTGCATAGCCTTAACAAAAGCCAGTTGGTTTTGCCAATGCTCGTTCAAATACATGCTCATTGGTATTCAATGGTATTTAATGTGTCTCTCTTTACGTTCAATGCAATATGCAAACAGTCGCATGGGGTGATCGTCACATGGGCAAGGGCAATGTGTGTGCCCTAGAGGCAGATTGAAGTCACCTGCCCAGTAGCACACACTTGGCAGCCATCTTTTCTGCTGGCACACCGCGTGCCTTCTCTGTGCACTATCATGTCATCTAGCTGGGAAACAGCCAATGGAACTTACCAACAAATCAGCGGCTATTCAGTGCGGAAAGGTAGACATGTCACGCCTCACCTCTCTGCCCGTGAATAATCTAGAACAAGAGAAGCGAACCACTTAAAGATGTCTGCCGTAATGCAATCCATGCTGGCTGCCCTGCCCCGGGAGCCCTCTCTGTGGCTCTTATTGAATCACAATTGCTAAGTGGTCCCCCTGACCCCCTCCCTCTCATGGCGGTGAGCCTCTTTATGTTTTACTGAATGGTATCGTGTTCAGATATAAAACGTAATGGCAGAAGCGTCCATTAAACCAAGTGAGACCGAGGCTTGTTAAGCATTAAATATTCAAGGACTACAGACTTGCTTGTTAGAGCCACAGTGTTTGCAAAATACATCACATCTCACCCACAGAAGATCAAGGGATGGGGAAGCAAGTGAAAGCAAAGTGGGACAGCTAGCCTGGCAGTGCACGACACTGTGATGTGGCAGTACGGTCAAGACACAATAATACATTGTACACAGCATACGATTGCATAGTTGCAAACTGTCCTATTTTTGCAGAGACAGTTCTGGGGAGTTGGAGACTGTCCCTGGTAATATTGTTGCAGACACTGTTCCTCTTTATTACACGTTACACACAGGTACTCATACAAGAACGTTCTATCTTCAGGAGCCCTGTGCTGCAAAATGTCCCGGAAATGTTTTTTCAAATATTGCCAACTATGGGATTGTTATTTCTTTTTCTTTAGACTTGTAGCCAACTTCCCTTTTCTGCATGGTCACTCTAGATTTTTCACATTTTCTAAACCTATTCTGCTGTCTTAAGAACTCTGTGCATACATGTGCAAGTGGGAGAGAGATTAAAAAAAAGAGTTGAGAAAAGGCATCTCTCGCATTGACTTCTATTGCTGCAGGATGGGATATCAGAAATGCAAATAATAGTTTTTCCTTAGTTGTCAGGAGGGCGGAGAAAGCACTATGGCAGACAGAGAGACTGCGACAAAACTTTTGTGTACTGGCTTGCAGGAGCAAGTTACTGGCAGTGCATGTTCTGACTCACAAAAGATCAGGATGAGGCTCACCAAGGAATCGAGTTTTGGTATGCAGGAATCGGGAGGCAGGAGACCACTCTTGAAATCGGTAGTCGACTATTCTTGAAATCGGTAGTTAACTAGCCCTGAAATCGGTTGTAGGCTTACCTTGAGATCGGTAGTCGACTAGCCTTGAAATCGAGAGTCTCCCTTCTGAATACAAAATGTTCTAGCTATTGCGACAAGAATTTTAGATTCTATTAAGGACACGGAAGCGGGGATTATGCTTTCTCATTTCTTTAATGCAAAACACAGCAGCCAATGAAAGTAAAACTACATTAGTAAAAAACCACAATACCCATGAGGCTTTGAACCACGCCTCCAGTATTACATCCAATCACAGCATGAACAAGCATACAAAGTAGAGAGACACTAATCCGGCCTCCTCTTTCTTTGCACGAATCAGTCCAATAAGAACAAAGTCTTTAAACTCTCAACGGAGAGATAAACAGTTCCTGTAGGAAGTTCTCAACGGAGAACAATCCAAAACCAGCGAAGGCTTCCGCTTCCATCTTGAAGGCACAGTAACTCCATCCGGAGAAGGCACTCAACTTTTGTTGGAATCATTTCCTATTACAGAAAAACAAGGTTGAGAAAGGGAGCCCACAACTGCATTTCTCATTGGGTGGGCATAAAAGTTGTTAAACAACATGACATCAAACAACTTTACAGTTGCATAACTGTCTCATTGGGTGGGATAATCCTCGCCTCCGTGTCCTTAATAGAATCTAAAATTCTTGTCGCGATAGCAAGAAAATTTTGTATTCAATGGCAGGACCGGAGGCTTCTGATTATGCTGGTTCAAAGCCCGTCAATCACAGCATCAGAAACATGAGGAATAGGTTTGTAATAAAAAACTTTAAACATTGAATCTGACGACCAATCAGCTGCCTTAAGGATTTCCTCCAAGCGGGACCCTAATAAATAGGCTTTAGAAGCCAAAGCTCCTCTAGCGGAGTGAGCACCATAAACAGAAACATCAATGCCAGCTTCTGACATAATCCATCTAACCCACCTAGCTAGAGTAGCAGCAGCGACTGCTTTGAATTGCTTTCGCACAGAAATTAATAACTGACCCAAAGGATCAACCCTGTGTGAAACAGTACGTTCCTAGTAACATTTCAAACACTGCAACACACACAACTTGTGATTATGTGGAAAGGCAGAATACTCCACTGACTGAGACATGGTCTTAGTCCGTCTGGTGATTATAAAAGAGACACCCTGTGGAGAAAACATTCTACCCGCCAGGTCTAAGGCTCTAACATCAGAAACTCTAGGACATGATATGAGACAGAGAAACATTGTAAGCTTAGCAGAAAGCTGCTTCAAGGAAAGATCACCATTATAGGCCCAGGATTCCAAAAGAGTAAGAACTTTCATAACATCCCATCAAGAGGAATACCTGAGACGAGGGGGGTTAGCCTCATGGACCCCTTTAAGTAATTTACAGACCAGGGGATGAATCCCCACAGGCTTACCATCAACATGATCATGACCAGCAGAAATAGCAGACCTGAAATTTTTAACCAACCTGTAAGCAAGTTCCGATTTTGCACATTCAGACAAGAAATTCAACACCTCAGTTACAGATGATCCCACGGGATCCACCTGCTTTGGAAGGCACCAACCCACCCATCGTTTCCATGAAGCAGAATATCGTTTCTGGGTGGAAGGAGCCCACGCTTGTTGCATAAAGCTGGTAGCCGCCTGTGAAAGTCCTACAATGCTCTCATGTCTCCGGAGAGCGTCCACACCATTAAGGTTAGTTGGTTCTGCAGGACCAAGGGATGGCAAGACCCCACTGGGTCCTGGAGAAGCTTCGGGAATGTTGGGAGCTGAAAGGGGAGATCCACAGATAACTCCAACAGTGTGGGAAACCATGACTGAGTCGGCCAAAACGGGGTCACCAACACTAGTGAAGTCCTCTGGCGCCGGACAAAGGCCGCCACCCTCGGTATCAATGCAAGCGGAGGAAAAGTATAATTCCTCTGTTGCCCCCAATGCTGCAGGAATGCATCCGTTCCCATCGCCATCGGGTCCGGTCTCCAACTGAAGAACCGAGGAAGTTGAGCATTGAGACGAGAAGCAAACAGATCTATCTGGCAGGGGCCTCGCATAACCATGATCCGAGCAAACAGCGAGGGAAGAAGTCCCCAATCGCTGTGGTCCCGAAGGAACCGGGAATTCCAATCCGCCTCCTGATTGAACTTCCCTGGAAGATACTCTGCCACTACAGAGATCTTGCGATCCAGGCAAAAATGCCAAAACTCCTTCACAATGTGTACTAGCATGCAGGACCTTGTCCCCCCTAGACGGTTGATGTATCTCACCGCTGAAACATTGTCAATTCGAATAAGTATGTGAGGTAGACTTGATGGCAAAGGATCCTGCCAGCAACTCTAGACAATTTATGTGCAACTTTAGTTCTTCTGCTGACCATCGTCCTCCTGTGGTAAATTCCCCACAGCGAGCGCCCCAACCCCACTGACTGGCGTCTGACTCGACAACCAGGTCCGGGGCGGTGCCGAAGATTCCAAGCTGTCATGTGCTCCAGCCACCATTGGAGCTCTTATCGAGCTTCTGGAGAGAGAGGAATGAGATGGTCAGAATGAAACTTGCTCTGTAGATAAAAGATCTTTAGTCTCTGAAGGGCCCTGTAGTGTAATGGTCCTGGGAAGATAGCCTGGATCGAGGATGCCAGGAGACCCACAATTCTCGCCAGAACCCGCAAGGAAATCATCTCCTTGGCCAAGGTGGTTCTGATTTCCCTCTTTATGGACCTGATTTTGCTCACTGGAAGAAGGAGTTGTGCAGATACTAAATCTATGAGGAAACCCAGAAATTCCATCTGTTGGCTTGGTAACATCACAGACTTCTTGGCATTGATAACAAACCCCAGATTCTGTAACAGGGACGTCGTCCACTCCAGATGAGTGAGGAGGAGATCCCGATCCTGTGCCAGAATCAGCATGTCGTCTAGATACACAAGGAGACGCAACCCCATCTCCCGGAGGCGAGATACCACTGGCTTGAGGAGTTTGGTGAACACCCAAGGTGCTGAGGAGAGGGCGAAGGGGAGCGAGCGATACCTGTACCATTGCCCTTTCCAAGGAACCTGCAAGAACTTTTGATGTGAGGGGCAAATAGGGACCGTGAGGTAAGCATCTTTTAAGTCTAGGCGGACCATCCAGTCCTTCTCCAACAGGAGATCTCGCAAGAGGTGAATACCATCCATCTTGAAGGGACGATTCACTACAAATGGATTGAAGTCCCTTAAATTGAACACAAGGCGTTGACCGCCACCCTTTTTCTGCACCAAACAGATGTTGCTGCAAAAACCTTCCGGAATGAAGGGTCCGACAGCAATAGTCTGTTTGGCCAACAGCTCTTCCAGCTCTGAGTCTATAAAACTCTGTTCTAGATGGGAAAAATGGAGAGGCTGAGGAGGAAACGCCTGACGGGGACACTCTAACATCTCAGTCTGGTAGCCCTGCATGGTCTAAAGGACCCAAACATCTGAAGTGAGGCTCTCCCAATTCACCACAAAGTGTCGCAACCTGCCCCCAAGAGGAGTGACAGGACACACAGGACTTACCAGAGGACTGATTGTCGAAATTCTTGTAGCCTCGGTTGACACCCCGATTAAAGCGGCCTCTGTAGCCGCGGGATCTGGACGAGTAAAAGCCCGCCTGGTCGGGCTCCTGACAGGTACCCTCTGCCACGTCTGGGGGCGTATCCTCTCTGAGGACTGGAATTGGAGTAGCGGCCGTTCGAGCATCCTCTGCCACGCCCGGCCCTTCCAGAGACCTGATGTAAGACTCTCTTCAGTGAGGCCTGAGACTTATCAAGGGACGCAAAGGTGCTAACAAATTTTGCAATGTCTTTTACAAATTTGTCTCCAAACAACAGTCCTTCAGCCAAAGGCCCCGGCTCCGATGAGGCCAGCTCCACCAGTTGAGGATCAATCCGAAGCAAGACCGATTTCCGTCTCTCAGAAGCAAGGGCGCAGTTAGCGTTCCCAAGCATACAAATAGCTTGTTGTGCCCAATCAGCCAGAACCTCGGGGTGGATGGCGGCGCCTGTTTCTTGAGCTTGGAGGGCCAATTCAAGTATTTTTGCCAAATAGCCCGAAAGGTCAAGGACCTTGCCTTGGCACGCCCTGAGCGCGCGGTCAATCCCCTTGTTGGGGTCCTTCTTGTATTTCTTAAGGAAGGTAGTCATAGAAGTGTCGATGTCAGGGGTAATGGCTACCTTGTGGGCTAGGTCTGGACGTGGGCATTCTGACTTTAGGCAGGCCCGAACCTCCTTGTCAAAGGCGTGTCGCAGGTGCGTTTCGAATTATACTGCCACAGCCGGTGGTGGAACCCAATCAGAGGATCTGGGGTGGACAATGTCCGAAGGGTCAAACATGAAGGGGGACGGGGTAACCGGGGATGAAGCATGCTTACGCTTCTTTGCGCGTTTGCGCGCTTTGGACGCTTGGGAAGAATCTGTGTCCGTATCAGTATCGGTAGTGGTATCCACCACAGGGATAGGCGAGGACTGAGGCAGGGTGAGGGGCTGGGTGACATCTTTGGCACCTTCTTTAGCCTTGTAAAGCTAGCGTAGGAGTGGACATGAGGCCGAGGGGAATTAGAAGGATCACTGGGGCTGGGAACCGGGGGATGGCCAGAACCAGAGGGAGGGGGATCTTTGGGATCAGAAGGGACAAGCAACTCCAATTTCTGGGTCAAGGGTAACAAGGCAGAAGACAAAGCTTATCTAATTTAGTGTCAAGCTTCTTATCAATAAGGTCCTCCATGGACTCGTCATCATAATATTCCTCGTCACCCTGCTCACCAACAGCATCAACCTTCTCCTGATAGCAATCAAACTCTGCCATCTTCCAAATAGAATAAATTCTAATCAAAATATCCCCAGAGGGAAGCTTAATTATCAGCCCTAGGAAAAAGGGCGTCGGTTGAGAGAGTGCCTGGCGCAGGAGCCAAAAGAAATCAAAATACCAGTCTACAAACACAACTCACAGTCTCTTCAGTCCTATTCTAGGACTAATGGAGGGAAAAAAGGCCCCAAACTGCAAGCAGCAGAAAGGACTTCCAGAAAATTGAGGTTTCTTGAAGATTTGGCAACTCAAGGGTTAAATCTGAGCATCAGCTCGGTAATCGGTGTCAAAACGTTGTCTGCACAATGAATAATGGCCCCGATTCGGCTCCTGGCCGCGCTGTGGTAACCCGTCTTCAGCCCGGGGCAAGGCGTCTTTGTTCGGCACTGTACCGGGCTGCACGCGTGCGAGCCCTGAGACGCACGCAGGGAGCCCGTGAAAGCCCCGCCGTGCGCTCGCTCCCAGAGGTGGGGCCAGTCTCCTCCGGCTCGCGGACCGTGAACGCTGAAGCGGCGTTGCTGCCGGCCGGAGGGGACAAGGGGGAACAACCTACAGCGCAACACGTGCTGATAGCGGGGCACACAGCGGGGAGTGGAGCGTGCTCTGAGAAGCCGCGCTCCGGTCCCCGACTGAAGGAAGCGCGCGGCACACTTGAAATCGAAAACACAGCAACAAAGCCCCTGAAAAATCGGCACTGAAAATATAAATCAGTATAACTCAATATAAATACATAAATCAATAAGCAATGTATGAAACTCAAAGAACAAGGCATATAGAGTAGAGAGGCACTTATCTGGGCTGCGGAGCAGCAAAGAAAGAGGAGGCCGGATTAGTGTCTCTCTACTTTGTATGCTTGTTCATGCTGTGATTGGATGTAATACTGGAGGCGTGGTTCAAAGCCTCATGGGTATTGTGGTTTTTTACTAATGTAGTTTTACTTTCATTGGCTGCTGTGTTTTGCAGTAAAGAAATGAGAAAGCATAATCAGAAGCCTCCGGTCCTGCCATAGAATCGAGAGTTGTCATCAGTAGTGGCCAGTGGTGGGAGTGCTGTGGGGCGGTGGGGCGGGGTGGGGCGGGGGTGGAGCAGGGTGGGGGTAGTAAACTATGGAATATGGCCCAACGGAGGTAAGTAAACAAATAAATACATTGTTGCGTGCGCTGCATCGCATATGGCAAAAGCAGCGTGCATGACATTTGTTTTATTTATTTATTGGTTTACTTACCTCTGTTCGGCCGTATGCAGTAGTTTACTACCCCCACCCTGCTCCTCCCCCGCCACCCGGCCGCTACTGATTGTCATGTATGCTATGTGTGCCTTACCCTTGCTAAACAGCAGGAAAGTGCCCAAAAACATGTGCTGTACGTTGAAACTCCGTGGTTCACCTATTTAAATACTCTCAGGCGACAGCAAAATATTGTAGATGGTGCAAAAAATAGAAAATAAATTTCACTATGGGCTGCAGTAGGTATTTTCGGCACTCCATCTAGGAGCACCACTGTGGTCTGGCTGGGCAGTCTATATGCACTGCAGTGACAGTGACAAGGCAAAGTGCAGTTTTCATGTAGGAAAATCCTATTTTGTATTCATAAATCACTCGTAATGAATGACTTATAGGCCCATAGGAGAGAGTGCTCACATATAGCAATCATTGGCAGAGCCAATAGGTCTCACCATAGGACCTTGGCTTTGCCAATGATTTTTATGCATGCTGTACAGCATCTACAGTGCTGCATTTCTTAGTACATTAAACGACAAAAACTATGATGCAGTGTCCCCATCATTTTCTAGGCCTACACCACATACGTGGGTTTACGAAATGACACAAGCGTTTTTTTTTACACTCCGGTGAGGGGAGAGCAAATCACAGGGCAGGGTGGGTGGTGGGATGGAAACATTGCGAGGTGTGGAAATGGGGTCTGGAGCAAAGGGCGATAAGGATGGACTGGGTGCGGGAAGAAACAAGGAGGATGGGGGGATGAAGCAACACAGGGGTAGAAACAACACGGATTGAGAAAAGAGAGCAACATAGAACGTGGGGGGAGCAAACGAACAGGGACCAAAAGATGGAGTTGATCACATGGGTGAGAAAGCAACGCGGGTGGAGAGAATCATACAACTGTGAGTGCCTCATGGTGCAGAGAGTGATAAGCGCACAGCGAGAGAGCACAACACAGTGCATGGAGAGGGGGATTTCAAAAGAGGTTCACGAAAAAGACAGCTGAAAAAGACATGCTCTATTCTACTAACCCAAAAGATAAAAGGCTCTTAAAAGTGAGCAGCGGAAGGTTACAAGTAAAGGAGCAGTACACTGGGGGAGAGGTAGCCACAAGATGGACAATGCAAAGCATGAGGGTGACAGGAAAGCCAACCAAAGGTAAACAATGGGTGGGCTAAAAGCCACTGTGAGTTCTTGGTAAGTACACAATATGTCACGCAACAGACAGTGCATGGGCTGTCTAGTAGGCCCAACTTAAAACAATACAGCATAAGTCATACATGCAGATCTCCTGAGTGCAACATGCTGGGGTCTCAGAGGGGCATCGTGACCTACTTGATTCTCTGCCTCTCATGCATCATGGCCCCTCCAACCGTAAACAAAGGTAACATATAGCATATTGCACTTAGTGCTTCTGCATATATATTATGTATTTGTCCTTTATTTATGATCCGTTGTTAAGTTGTTAAACTATAATTCTAAAGCGCCTTTTTATGGTTTACAGTTATTTATGAACCACCTTTTTAGTTTAGTTCTTTATATGACTGGAGTGGTGTGGCTCACTGGTTAGAGGCGGCAGACCTGGAAGCAGAAGTCGGCCGGGACCAGGGTTCGATTCCCGACGCGGCAGGGTTGTGGACCAGGGTCAGCGGACTCGATAATTCTCGCCTCGGTGCCTACTCTAACCAGGGGGCCCACTCGGCAACTCTGGGCATCAGCTTGCCTAATCTCCACAACGGCCTCATCAACACCGGGGATGCCTGGCTCCACCTTGGGGATTCCCAGCAGGGACCATCCCGCAGGGAAAGCCAGGACGGGTTCCCCAGCGGTATACAGCGCCAGGACGCCGGCTGGCAACAGTGCGCTTTACAAGTATACACATTACATTACATATGAAGTGCTCGGACACCCCATATTTCTTGTGTGAACTATGAAAACTGCAAATAAATGCAAAAATAAAGATATGCATCAGAGGATTTTGTGAAACTTACTCCCACCATTGCTGGTCTCAAAAGCGGGTAAATTGATGTGCACAGCGCAATGAACACAAGCGGCTTGACTCAGTGGATGGAATGGAGCTGCAGTGCCACATTGGGCCTTCCAGTGCAGGATGTTCTAAAACTATGCAGCCTGCTTAAGGCCAGGTCAGCTGCACAAAACTGTGAAGCTGACCTGCGCTGTATCAACAGTCATCAATATAACACACTATGGGGCATATTAACAAGGGCTTTATCTCTGCTTTTTTAGCTTTAAAAGTCAAAGAAGCGGATATAAAAAATATTGCCCTATCAACAACAGGGTGCTAACATGCAAAATCGCATGTTAGTACCCTTTTTAACTATGCTTCCCTTTGCATCTCTAAAGAGATGCAAAGTGGGCATTCCAGAGCAAAATAATAGGCGAAATGTCGCTAAACGACATTTCTCCTATTATCAAGCGGATGTATGTCAGTACAACGCGATCTTTTAGATCGCGGTACTTGACATCGCAGGTTTTACAACGCAAGTCGTTACAACGACGTGCGTTGGAGGGCGCGGATTTAGGAATTTTTTAATTTTATATTCCAACACCAGTCCCCGTAACAGTAGGGAAGGTGTTGGACTATAAAATTAAAACATTCCTTATCCCACAGCGCCACCCAGCGCAAGTCGTAGTAACGACTTGCGTTGTAATAGCTGCGGGGAAAAGGTCGTGCGGTGTAAACACCGCGTTGTAAACGACGTTTCCCATTATCAAGCTTCACGCTAACCCTGTTAGAGACAAAAAAAGCAGCGCTAACCACGGTTAGCGCTGCTTTTTTACGTCTGCTAATTTTCAGATTTAGCCATGTAATCCAATGGGAGCTGGATTACATGGCTGAGTCCACCATGGGCTATCAACAAGGATATCCCTATCCTTGTAGTTTTATTGCTGCATTACCAGTGATAACCTCCCAAAATGCCGCTATCCCTGGATTTTTTATCGCCTAGGCGGTTAGCGGTGTTAATAACGTGATGACCAGGCGATATTATCCAGCAATAGCTGATGCCCCTATCATCTTTGTTTTTAGCACATTCCCTCAGAAAAAAAATCTCAAAAATGTTTCAGCAATAGAAGGGTAAATAGCAATCATCTCTGAACACTAACGAAAGCAATAGGGACTTTAGAACTGGGGACCCTGGTTTGAGTCCCAGCATCGCCTCAACAACCTGTGATTCTAGGCAAATCGCTAAATCTCCTTGTGCCGATTTTTTTTTTTTTTATAAAATGAATGTGTCATTGTGCAACACATCTCGTGCTCATGCAGAGCGCCTGGGTCGAGCTGACGCTATCCACAACTGCACAAAAAAGTATATTCTTCCAAAAAGGTTATAACCATGAAAATACAAACACAGCCTTTACAACAAAATCCAAATTCTGCTTCACCGCCATTAAAAAAAACTAAATATAAAAAATGCACTTGCAGGAAAATGCTGATCTACAAAACAAGGAAATTGCATGCACAGCCTTACCATCCGAAAAATTGGATGATCTCTGTTTCCCTTATGCTATCAATACCTCCACACCATCAAAGTGTTGAAGCTCTGTGCAGTGAAGAACACATCAGCCAATAGCAGAGTTGGCAACACAGCGCTCTTCCAAAACAAAAGCCGATTCCCTGTACAACATTAAGGAGGTTTCGGCGGCCGCCCTTTTGCGGTTCATCACCCTTCATAAATACTCACACTTACTCTCTCATGGCCTGCAACCACACCCACCCAAAATAATGGAAGATAAGGGAGAACTGTGGGATCTTTGATTCACCTTTATTTTGATGGACGTCGCTGTATTGTGTCACACAAATAGAAGCAACCCAACGTGTATGTTCAATCCCCACAAAACGTGGCAGTATCATATTGCTATAAACCGCTGCAGCCACATTATAACAACTGCATGTAATGTGACGAAACTGTTGCTTCACAAAAACGCGGGATGAGGGACGTGGTTGCAAGTAACCATGTGGGAAGTGACAAAGAGGAAGCAACCAGAAGCAGTGCGCAGCAGCAATTAAAAAAAGTACCAGATCCCAGTACGAGCAGCGGATGAAGACTAACAAAGTCATTAATCTGTACTTCTTCCATGCACCTTCAAAGGGACCAAAGGACAAGTAGAAAGTGATGCCAAACTGAAGCTGCCCAATGAAACGCAACAAAATCAGAGTGAGAATAAAGCCCACCAATAGTAAATTATGGGCGGGCTAAAAGCCCCTTTTTATAGTTTCAGAGATACAACAGCAAGCGCCTCATGCACTGTCGCAGGTGACACCTCAAAATTAGTCACTTCACATATTGGGGTTTCGCAATGAAATAAAAACTCTAAAGCTATTTCCCCATCTTGGCTGTGCTAGTCTTTTTCTTAAACAGGCCTATGTGGGATCAAATATTTATTTGCTATCTCTACTTGGAAAATTGGTAGAAAGATACTTCAAATGTATTTTCTAGATTTTTTTGAACTGTTAATTTAGTGGTGAAGTCAGATTTTTGATAACTTGAGTGGAATAGTAACTTTGTAAAAATTTAATTTAGATTTCTGGCTTAAAACCAGTTTAGTCACTCGTCACACCTCCAGGAATGGAATACACATTCTTGGTTGAGAGAAGTAACAACTCTGGTTCAGAGAACAGTAACTTAACACCAAGCCTTTGAAAGCAAATCTGTGTTAATTGGTGAACAATTAGCAGTGAATAGCCATCTGAGAGTGGATATTTGGTAACATAAAGAATAGCTTTAGCACAACCTCCTTTGATGTGGAAATGTCATTCTAAGGACCATGCCAGACATCAAGGGCTCCAGAATAATAAAGAGGAGAACCAGTTTTGCCCTATCGGATGGCAGGAGAGCTTTTCTAAATAAGGGATTGGCTAAGGAGCAGAAGACATGCCTAACTGGTGGAAATAGGTTCTGCCATCTTGAAATAGGGGCTCCTGTGTAATTTTACAGTAAAGAGGAAGTGCTGCAAAAGACGTTGGAGGAACTGTGAGAAAATAATTGAAACTGGGTGGTAGAACTTCTCCAATAACTTGCAAATGCAGAGACTAAGCCGAGTACCTCAACTACTATCACCTCAGAACATTTCAGCCCCATGAAGACTAAATCTGAAGGAGCAGGCCCTGCTGTATGAAAACTCTTCACTTGTTAGACGGGGACCCTGAGGGTCGGACGGATACTGAGGGAGAGATCCCCGAGGGGGACCGTCTCCGGCGATCGCACAGACACGTTACCTCCCTCCCCACAAATAGGCACCACACCAGGTCGAGTTCAATACTTTATATAAGGTTCGTAAGGCAAGGATATCAGCGATACAGGATATCTCGGACCCGGGGGATCCTCTCACTTCTAGTCTCTGTAGGGAAAGGGGGTAGCGGGACAGTCTTGGTACCGGGTCGGTACAGGTGGTGGTAAGAGGCGAGCTCACAATCCTCGAGCTGGAGAGTCTACGAGTTGGGCCGCGGCAGCGCCAGCAGGCCAAGATGGTGGTTTCACGAGGCAGAGGGCCGCGGCAGCGCCAGCAGGCCAAGACGATGGGTTCACGAGGCAGAGGGCCGCGGCAGCGCCAGCAGGCCAAGACGATGGGTTCACGAGGCAGAGGGCCGCGGCAGCGCCAGCAGGCCAAGACGATGGGTTCACGAGGCAGAGGGCCGCGGCAGCGCCAGCAGGCCAAGACGATGAGTTCTTCTCGGGTCTCTCGACTCCAGGATACAACTCCCTTCCTGGTCTGGCCCTGCCCCAGTTATAGGTCTGGTCCCCTTTGATGTCCGGACCCTCGCGCCTGGGGGCCGGGAGGTCCGGGATGAGGGAGTCCAGACACCCAGCAGGGGGGTGGAGCCAGCGCCCAGGCGGCCGGGGGTGATCGACACCTGGCGGAGGAGAGCCGTTGACGATTCCTTCTCCCATTGACTCGCCAAGTGGTCACTCTGCCTCCTGGGGGGAGGTTGGTGCCTCGATGTCGGGGCCGGCCGGGCCCAGGGTGAGGGTCGAGTTGAGGCCACGCGGCCTCGTGCTGCAGTGCCCCAAGATGGCGGCTGGGCCGAGGCCGTGGTGTGGATGGTGACCCGGGCCAGCTGGGTCCGGAGCTGGTGTCTTGTGGTGGAGGAATTGCAGTGTACTTCGGGTGGTCGTCGGGGACTCTGGCTGGGGATGCAGGGGGAGCCAGGGTCCAGGTCCCATTGCGGGGAGGGGGGGCAGCCCGACCATGCGGCCTGTCCAACATGCGTCCCCCCCAGCTGAAGGCGGGGAGAGTCAGCCATCTTCCTGGGGACTCTCCTCGCTGAGGCGGAAAAAGCGGGACAGGCCGTCGGCGTTGGCGTGGTCCTGGCCTGGACGATGTTCTACCGTGAAGTCCATCCCCTGCAGGGAGATGGACCAGCGCAACAGCTTCGGGTTCTCCCCCCGCATTTGCATCAGCCATTGCAGGGGTCGGTGGTCTGTTTGCACCCGGAAGTGGGTGCCGAAGAGGTAGGGCCGGAGCTTCTTGAGTGCCCAGACTACGGCGAAGGCCTCCCTCTCAATGGTGCTCCAGCGCTGTTCTCGGGGCAGCAGGCGTCTGCTGATGAAGGCCACTGGTTGGTCGACCCCTTCGGCGTTGAGTTGGGAGAGGACTGCCCCCACACCATGATCGGAGGCGTCCGTCTGCACAATGAATTCCCGGCTGTAGTCGGGAGCCTGGAGCACGGGGGCCGTGCACATGGCGGCCTTTAGTTTCTCGAAGGCCGATTGGCAGTCCGGGGTCCAGTTGACGGTTTTGGGGCCCTTCTTGGAGGTGAGCTCTGTGAGGGGCCCCATGATGCTGCCATAGTCCTTCACGAACCGCCGGTAGTATCCGGTGAGCCCCAGGAAGGCCCGGACCTCCGTCTGGGTCGTAGGGGGTTGCCAGGCCTGGATGGCAGCAATCTTGAGTTGGAGAGGGGCCACCAGCCCGCTTCCCACTTGGTGTCCCAGGTAGGTCACGGACCCTTGGCCAACCTGGCACTTGCTGGCCTTGATGGTGAGCCCGGCTTGCTGGAGGGCGTGTAGAACCTCCCGCAGGTGGCGGAGGTGGTCGGTCCACTGGTGGCTGTACACAGCAATGTCGTCCAGGTAGGCGGCGCTGAAGTCTTCCAGGCCCGCCAGTACCTGGTTTACCAGCCGTTGGAACGTTGCCGGGGCGTTTTTCATGCCGAAGGGCATTACTTTAAAGTGGTAGTGCCCGTCCGGGGTAGAGAAGGCGGAACGTTCTTGGGCCCTAGGGGTGAGGGCGATCTGCCAGTAGCCCGCTGTTAGGTCGAAGATGCTCAGGTAGCGGGCGGCCCCCATCCGGTCAATTAGCTCATCTGCCCGGGGGATGGGATGAGCGTCGGTCCTGGTAACTGCATTCAGCCCCCGATAGTCCACACAGAACCGGAGCTCAGGGGCAACGCCCGGGGCGGCCGCCTTGGGAACCAGGACGACTGGGCTCGCCCAGGGGCTGTCTGAGGGTTCGATCACTCCCAGGGTCAGCATTTTGGACACCTCGGTCTGGATGCAGGTGCGCACCCGGTCGGGTACGCGGTACGCCCGGTGTCGAATAGGAGGGCTGTCCCCGGTGTCCACATCGTGAAGGCACCAGGGGGTGACTCCGGGGGTGAGGGAGAACAGGGAGGCGAACCGCCTCAGGAGCGTTTGGCAGTCTTGGCGTTGCTCCGGGGACAGGGCCTCGGAGAGCTGGACCCCTTCCACTGAGCCATCCCGTTCGAGGACCCTCAGTAAGTCCGGAAGGGGTTCGGAGTCTTCTTCTGTCCCATTATCGGTAGCCATCAGGAGGCTGAGTTCGGATCGCACAAAATGGGGTTTGAGCCTGTTGGCATGGAGGACTCGTAGGGGGTTCCGGGCAGTCTCCATGTCGATTAAATAGGTGACGGGCCCCTTGCGTTCGATCACCTTGAAGGGCCCGGACCATCTGTCTTGGAGTGCACAGGGTTCAACCGGGGACATCACCCAGACCTGTTGTCCTGGTTCGAACTCAATGGAGGACGCGTGCTGATCGTACCACCTCTTCATGTCCTCCTGACTGGCCTCGAGATTGGCTTTGGCGGTGTCTCGGAACCGCCGGGTCTGGTTGCGGAGAGCCAGGAGGTACCTGTAGATGTCCGGGGGAGTTTTCTGGGGGGGCTGCTCCCAACCTTCCTTGACTAGGCTGAGGGGGCCCCGGACGGGGTGCCCGTACAGGAGTTCAAATGGGCTGAAGCCGAGGGATTTCCGCGGGACCTCCCGATAGGCAAACAGGAGGCATGGAAGTAGCACGTCCCACTGGCGTCGAAGGGGTTCTTCTAGGCCCATAATCATTCCTTTGAGGGTGCGGTTGAACCTCTCGACCAGTCCGTTTCCTTGCGGGTGATAGGGGGTCGTGAATTTGTAGGTGACCCCGCATTGTTGCCAGAGAGACTTCATATATTTGGAGATAAAGTTCGTGCCCCTGTCACTGACGACCTCCCGGGGGAACCCCACCCGGGAGAAGATCCCCATCAGAGCTCGGCCCACCACGGGGGCCGTCACAGTCCGAAGAGGGATGGCCTCGGGATAGCGGGTGGTGTGGTCTACTAGGACCAGGATGAACCGGTGTCCTTGGGCTGTTCGAGGGTCGAGGGGCCCCACAATGTCTATTCCCACTCGTTCAAACGGGGTGGTGACGACCGGAAAGGGTTGTAAAGGTGCTTTGATTTTTCGGCCACTTTTTCCGCTGGCCTGGCAGGTGGGGCAGGCCTTGCAGTGGTTGGTGACATCCTTTCGCATTTGGGGCCAGAAAAAATGGGTCACCAGGCGGTCGTAGGTTTTATCCTGTCCCAGGTGTCCGGCAAGGGGGACATCGTGGGCTAAGTTCAGGAGGAAGTCTCGGAAGCGAAGGGGCACCACCAGCACCTGACTGGCTCCTAGTTCTGCAATTTTCTGCTCGCTGTAGAGCAGGTCTTGGTCCCAGTAGATCCAGTGGGCCCCCGAGGTATCCCCGGTGCTCTGGGCCAGGGCTTGCTGCCGGAGTCCTTCGAGAGAGGGACATGCTTTCTGTTCGGCCCGGAATTGTTCCTGAGTGGGGCCTCCCTCCTGCCGCCATTGTGCCAGGTCAGGGACGTCCCGAAGCTGGTCGGATCCTTCTTCGGTTTGGGTCGAGGGACTGGCTTCTGGGGCGGCCTCCTCTGGGATGAGCGCGGGAGGAGGTTCCGGCCACTCGGGCTCTTCGAGACTGGGGACCGCGCGGGCGGTCATGGACCGGGTCGTGACGCAGACCCATTCGGGGAGGCCGAGCATCCCCAGGTGTTCCCTCCGTTCGACAGCTGCCCAGGGAGAGCTTTCGAGGTCGTTTCCTAGGAGGCAATCCACGGGGGCATCATCGCGGACAGTTACCTTTAACATCCCCGTTACTCCTCCCCACTCGAAGGGGACGCAGGCCATGTGGCATAGGCTTTCGGAATTGTCTGCTGAGCGGACAGGGCAGAGAATGTTCGGCAGGATTTGGTCTGGAGTGACGAGATGGCGTCGGACCGCCGTTACACTGGCCCCGGTGTCGCGGAGGGCTCCCGCCCGGCGGCCATTAATGTTGACCCATTGACTGTACTTCTGCGTGTTGGCGGGAAGGGGGGCCCGCGGAATCATCTCTCTCTCCCCTAAGCAGACCAGTGCCATGGCGGCGGGAGCCCAGTCAGAGGGGTCGGTCTCGTACTCTTCTTGGTCTTCCGGGATTAGTTCTTCCCCTAGGGCGGCCGCTGCGACCTGGCGGGGGGTAGTGTTCGGATTCTTTGGGCAGTTGGGATCACTGGCGTAGTGGCCGGGTCGCTGGCATCTGTGGCACATAACGTTGGCCCGGAAACCGGCCCGGATGGCAGGGCTTCCTCGGCCGACCGGGGTCGAGGGGCTGCTGGGGGGTGACGAGGGGCCGGGGTCTCTCCCCCGACTCTGGCCTCCTCCTCCTCCTCGGGGGCGATGGGGCCCTGGGTACGGTCTGGATGATTCGCTGGGTCCGTTCCGGCCAACTCGGGTGCTTTCCCACCGGTCGGCTTCGGCGGCGAGTT
Source organism: Lissotriton helveticus (assembly GCF_964261635.1). Classification (NCBI taxonomy): domain Eukaryota; kingdom Metazoa; phylum Chordata; class Amphibia; order Caudata; family Salamandridae; genus Lissotriton; species Lissotriton helveticus. The sequence continues at coordinate 68,285,823 of NC_136064.1, forward strand.
GTCGAGGTTCGGTTAGCTTACTGTCCAAGAGGTGTTGCCGGAGCTCCACGAAGCAGTTGTTCGACAGGTGCTCCCATACGATAAGGTCAAAGAGTTGTTCGTAGGTGGTCACTTTGTTGCCCTTGATCCACCCCTCGAAGGCTCGGCTAAAGAAGTTCACGTACTCCACCCAGGTTGTACCCGGAATCCGTTTGCAGTCGCGGAACCGTTGGCGGTACATCTCAGGGGTGAGCCCGTATCGAGTGAGGAGGGCGGCCTTCATGTGGTCGTAGGATGTCATCAGATGGTCCGGGAGTTGCAGCAGGGCGTCCCGCCCTTCGTTGACAAACCTCCCCCATAATCCGGCTCCCCAGTCGCTTCGGGGAATCCGGTGGGAGGTCATTGCCACCTCATAGGCTTTAAACCACTGCTGTATATCATCGTTCTTGTGGTATTCCCGGATGACATCTTTGGGGATGTGAACCTTGGGCTCGGTAGAGGCAGGCAGGGTCGGTCGTTCGGGGAGCCCGAGGTCTTTATTCTGTTTCTGGATCTCCAGTTCTTTGAGATTGCGCTCATGTTCGTACGCTAGTTTCTTTTCCTCTAGCTCTCTCTGTCTTTGCTTCTCTTCTCGCTCCTCTCGGAGCCGTAAGTGTTCCAGAGTTATTTTTTGTTCCGCCAGCTTGAGTTCCCCATCCAAGCGAAGTCGGGCTAGTTCTAACTCGTGGAGTCTGCTTTTTTCTCTTTCTCGGATCTCTTCCAGGGAGAGACCCGCTCTTCTTTCTTCAGTTGGTGCGGGGCTCGTCTCGGTTGTTCGTGTTCGGGGTACGGCCGTACCCGTTTCCGCCCAAGCTTCTAGGGCTCGTTTGAAGTCTTCCTTCGTGCTCAGACCTGTGGTTGGGAGACCAAGTTCTATGCAATATTGCTTCAGTTCTCGGTGGTTGTAGTCTTCCAATTTTTCCATCTGGAATTTCTCCGTTGTTCCGCTCTCTGTTGTCATGGTGGTCGTGTGCCGTGGGTCGAGTGACTTTCTGTACGATTATGCGTAGGTTCGGATCCCGTCGCTGGCCACCAATGTTAGACGGGGACCCTGAGGGTCGGACGGATACTGAGGGAGAGATCCCCGAGGGGGACCGTCTCCGGCGATCGTACAGACACGTTACCTCCCTCCCCACAAATAGGCACCACACCAGGTCGAGTTCAATACTTTATATAAGGTTCGTAAGGCAAGGATATCAGCGATACAGGATATCTCGGACCCGGGGGATCCTCTCACTTCTAGTCTCTGTAGGGAAAGGGGGTAGCGGGACAGTCTTGGTACCGGGTCGGTACAGGTGGTGGTAAGAGGCGAGCTCACAATCCTCGAGCTTGAGAGTCTACGAGTTGGGCCGCGGCAGCGCCAGCAGGCCAAGATGGTGGTTTCACGAGGCAGAGGGCCGCGGCAGCGCCAGCAGGCCAAGACGATGGGTTCACGAGGCAGAGGGCCGCGGCAGCGCCAGCAGGCCAAGACGATGGGTTCACGAGGCAGAGGGCCGCGGCAGCGCCAGCAGGCCAAGACGATGGGTTCACGAGGCAGAGGGCCGCGGCAGCGCCAGCAGGCCAAGACGATGAGTTCTTCTCGGGTCTCTCGACTCCAGGATACAACTCCCTTCCTGGTCTGGCCCTGCCCCAGTTATAGGTCTGGTCCCCTTTGATGTCCGGACCCTCGCGCCTGGGGGCCGGGAGGTCCGGGATGAGGGAGTCCAGACACCCAGCAGGGGGGTGGAGCCAGCGCCCAGGCGGCCGGGGGTGATCGACACCTGGCGGAGGAGAGCCGTTGACGATTCCTTCTCCCATTGACTCGCCAAGTGGTCACTCTGCCTCCTGGGGGGAGGTTGGTGCCTCGATGTCGGGGCCGGCCGGGCCCAGGGTGAGGGTCGAGTTGAGGCCACGCGGCCTCGTGCTGCAGTGCCCCAAGATGGCGGCTGGGCCGAGGCCGTGGTGTGGATGGTGACCCGGGCCAGCTGGGTCCGGAGCTGGTGTCTTGTGGTGGAGGAATTGCAGTGTACTTCGGGTGGTCGTCGGGGACTCTGGCTGGGGATGCAGGGGGAGCCAGGGTCCAGGTCCCATTGCGGGGAGGGGGGGCAGCCCGACCATGCGGCCTGTCCAACATCACTCCTGCTTGAAGAAGCAGACTCTCATAAGAAGTCAAAAACAATGTACTCCCACGGAAAAGAACCATGTCTAGCTATAAAGTGGTTGGCTTCCTGTTTATCTGCTTCAGGGGCACAAAAAGCAGAAAAACCCCAAGACGGCCGAATTGTCCACTAAGAACTGGACCATGCATGAGACCTGGCTCGGGAGATACCTGGTACCCAGGATTGACCACAAGAGAATTTTCCAGTAGTTGGAGAATAAAGGGCTGATTTAGAGTTGGGCAGAGAGGTTCCGTTGCCTAAATTAGGGTCTTATTTAGAGTTTGGCATAAGGATATTCTGTCACATATATGGTGACTATCAGCTGGACCATATTACAAGTGTCATAGGCTTTAAGGCACTTGTAACCGCAGGATGTGAAATTAGCCATGTTTGTGATGGAGTATCGCATTGACAAATTCTTCAAAAGGGCCTAAGTCTGAAGGTAAAATATTTCACCGAAAAGACCCGCCCGTTGTATCTGTCCTCGGTCTGTCACAGCGGACATGAAACTGTGCCGTAATCGGTTGTTTTTCAATGGCTCTGTATTTTTTAGGCTCCCTTTGTTTTTAAAGTTAATTTCTCTGGCATGTTACAGTAATACATATGGGAGGCAATTATGGCTCTTAGGACATGTCCTTTTCCTCTTCTTTGAGGAAAGGGTGTAATCCAGCAAGTAGTAGGACAACATAGGGCCCGATTTAGATCTTGGCGGAAGGGAATACTCCATCACAAACGCGACGGATGCCCTGTTACAGTCTAATTATATCCTATGGAGATCATAATCCGGCGGATGAGATATCTGTCATGTTTGTGACAGAGTATTCTATCTGCCGAGATCTAACTGAGGCCCATAGTTACAGTGATTTAGCATTACATCACTTGAGCCTCCACTAATAGAGCAGGGTTAGGACTATTCACAGTGTGAGGGTCGCACTGGTATTCTGAATCGAGTCTATCCTGGATTTAGTGAGCGATTATTCTTTTTGTGCACAGAGATTACTGATGCTGGCATAGTGGCTCAGTGCACTGAAGGCTCGCCCCTCAGAGATGATATGATCTGAAGGTCACAAGTTTATATGGATTAGCTGTCCATATTTCCTAGCCCACTAATTTGAGTTACATTAAATTGGGTGATGGAATATCTCATATTTATAGTGCTGAGAAAGAGCAGAACATGAAACTCGATTTAAAAACAATTCAATATTACATCTCTGATATGTTGCTGTGCCTACAAGTGTTCAAATTCAAATTTCCAGTGCTATCAGCTCTTCTTTTTCTCTTCCTCCTACTGTAGATTTTTTATATTTCATCTCAATATATTGTTCCTGATTCACAAATCTTCTTGCACAAGTTCAATTAATGGCCACAGAGTTGTTCAGGAAGGTTTTTTTGAATGGCTGTTCTCTTCTATAACATCACCTCACAAAAGAATTGGTGATAGTTGACAATGTTTCTTTTAAACCACAAACAATGTTGCCAGAAGAAAAACCGGTGAAGGACTCCTTCATGCTACCTCTAAGATCTTTCAAGTGTTATGGAGGTGCTGCAGCCCCTCCTATACCCCTATTTCCAGCGTCACCGTTCACAAACGGGGATACCAGCGGGTGCAAATAGCAAATCTTGATTCAGAGCATCACCATCTGCTGACATTTGTACCCGTTAATAGATCTTGTAACTGTGAGAAATCTGTAAAATGGCTAATTTTCTGCATTTGCGGGCTAATGTTTGGTGTGGAGCCTGGATGATCCCAAGAGAGAGGAAAGTTGTGGCATATGGGAAGGTACTGAAAATCCCCAAAACCTTAACTTTGTAGTTGATATCACAATTTTTCATTGTCTTTTATATCCAATGTGTGCATGCATACATTGGACCAGGAAGCCTGCTGTAAGTGAGTAAAATGAGAGAGAAGAAAATCCTGTATATATAGGGGATCTAAATTAAAAGATTGCATAATCTGAAAAAAAATGTATGCGATTTTGCATATTTCAGGCAAACTGATCATGTTTATTGCCACATTTGGACACCTTGCAGAGCAGTAGAAATGTGCATGTAAATCTATGATCTGGGCCAATTTCTAAGGATTTGCATAAATCCCTTAAAATCTGGAAGTCCAGGTCAATATCAAGGACACTAAAATGTATACATTCCCGACAAACTGAGGGATTGCGTTCAAGAGGCACACTGTGTCTGTTTGTATGTGCCTTTTGCTTTCTCTTCACTTTTTTTGTGTGCTCCTAAAAGGTTTATCTCACATTCATATATCAAAAACCGCAGTGCCCCCCCAACTATGAAACTGTTGCCTGTACCCTCACATCTTCTTTCATCCAGGTAGAGGTCAAGCCTGAATCACTCACAAGGTGCCTATGAATGTTGCAGTTGCAGACCCCAGGAGTGGTCCATTAATATGTCCTCTCTCTCAATGACAGCCCAGCATTTGCTTAGCCAGATCAAGCTGTCCCAGCATGCAAAGCCACCACAGGGGCTCGTGCCTTGCATGGTCCCCGTAGCTGTAACTAGGATCCTACGGGCCAAATTTATAGTCTAAGGGGCTTATTTATGAGAAGCTTGCGCCACAGAAGCATCACTTTTTTGACCCTCTGGCGGCGTAAGCCTCTCAATTATATCTATGAGGTGATGCACTCTGCATGGCTTTGAATGGCCTCATAGATATGGAGTAAGACAAAGCAGCGCACGTCACTGCCTTGCCCTAGTCTGCATCAAGGAGGCATTCCATGGCTGTTGCAGTTTTCCCATGCAACAACCGTAGATTTTGAGGCTGCCCCAGATTTATTTAATCACATACAATAGGGGCAGCTTCAAAACCTTGTGCCTCCCGAAGCAGGCATAACGAGGGGAAATATTTGTATTTCTCCTTGTTTTTTACTCTTTCCACGTGTACTGCATGGAACGAGAAAAACACCTCTCAGGATTATTTTTGTGCAGGAAGGCGCACAGCAAGAAGACTTGGGGCGCTACCCTACACCAATTCATCAAAAATGAGGCCCTAAGTTGCATGAAACCAGCGCATCCAGCCCACGGCTGCACAGCTGCTCCCATGCGCATGTTTTTGGCTGGCAGATTTTCTCGTTCCATTTGCACTGAGTGTCCTTCCATGGATGCTGCAAAGAGATGAAAACCCTAACAGACGATAGCATTTCAATTAAAGATAATGAAATTGGGAATTAACAAATTTAATAAAGATGTTTCGGCTGGTTAAACAAATACAGTTAGGCGCCTTAAAAAACAGACGCGTCTTTTTTTTTTCAAAGTCAGCTCTCGTCGCTCGGTGCCCTTGGCCAGGGGCCAGATTCTCTTCGCCACATCAGATGGCCGTGTCGTTTTACCACTTCTAGCCGTTTAAGGAGCAGTTTTGGAATCGATGGATTAACAACTCCAAAGCTGGGATGGAGGAATGCAGGCAGTGCAAAGGAAGTCTTTCTAGTGTCTCTGTTGTACTGTATAGTCATTTTATATTATTTGTCTATTGTACTTATGGCTGACTGTAAATGAGAGGTTGAGATGCATGGTTGGCCTGTGAAAAAAAATAAGGGGCATATTATCAACAACTAGCGATATTTATCGCTAAATAAGCTTAGCGCCATTTTTTTTATCACCGCGCATCACCGAATTTTATCGCAGAGATAACGTGCTATTAGCAACGTTTATCTCCAATGCGATAAAATATCCACCGATAGCGGTGAAATGCGTGAATACCGCTGGGAATCCAGCAATATTCAGGCATTAACGCCAATAGGGTCTTAACCTGAATATCCAACTCCCATTGGATATACAGGTTAAGAAGTGGTCTGAGCAGGCGTTAGTTTTCAGCGATATTCGCGCTTAGCGAGAATTTTTTAATCGCTACGCCTGCGTTGATAATAGGTGATAGCGATGTTAGCGACTGCTTTCAGTCGCTAACAGGTTGGGTACGCCCACTTTGCATGTCATTAGCTATAAATATCGCTGACATGCAAAGCGGGCCCCAAACCTCTCGCTATCACCTAAAAGATGTCGCTAACTGATGTTAGCGACAGCTTGCTAATAGGGCAATGAAATTATCGCAGCTTTGCGGCAGAAAACGGCGATAATTTCATTTCTCCAGCCTTAGTAATATGCCCCTAAGTTTCCTAAACGTCACGGGGATGGCTCAATGATGTGGCTATCAAGAAGGAGATCTATAGCTATATTTGTGTGCATGACAGCCACCCTGTTTTGAACGCAATTTTTTGGGCCAGATTGACAAAGGTAAATTTGTAAGCTCATATTTTTATGTACAGAGCTCTCCTCCCCAACTGCATAGCCTCCACAGTCATATAGGGCCATATGTAGGTGGCCAAATACCGGTCGGTAACACCGAAAATGGGACGTTTTTGGCGTTACCGACCGGTATTTAGCCATGTGGGATGTACGTAATACCGAATTGAATCGATAATAACGAATCAGTAAAAAATTACCGATTCCTTATTTACCGATTGTAGAATACCGAAACAATGAATACCGATTCGGAAATAACAATTCGGTAAAACCCCCAAAAATGCGATGTAGCAAACCTCGTTATTACCGAATATGACCAAAATCGGTAATAACAATTCGGTATTTACCACTTTTCAACAGCAGGTGGTAATAAAAGCAGGCCCAAAATGCATCTGTGTGAACACAATGGCGGCCCTCTACCTCATAGCAAGGCGGCTACGCTTGAGAGCAGCAGGAGTGAGGATCTGGAGACGGGAAGAGCGGGTGTACAGACTACGCATCACATTGTTCCAATTGACTGAACCTGAAATCCATGAAAGGTACAGACTGCACCCAGATACCATCCTTGACCTAATACGGGACCTAAAACCCTATATGAAGCATCAGACACCAAGGGCCCACGCAATCCCCACCCATGTCCAGGTACTCTGTTGCCTGCATCTCCTTGCATCAGGAAGTTTTCAGGGTATGATAGCTGCAGTGGGTGGTGTGTCACAGAGCTGTCTATCCCATTCCTTCAACACCTTCCTGGATGCCATGATGGACAGAATTGAACATTACATTTCCTTCCCCAGTACACAGGCGGAGCTGCAGAGGACCAAGCTGGAGTTCTACCAACTTGCGCAGTTCCCACACGTAATAGGCTGCATCGATGGGACCCATATACCCATCTGCCCACCTGCAGCCAGTGAATACATCTACAGAAATCGCAAATCCACCCACTCCATCAATGTGCAGGTGATATGTAATGCCAAGTACATTATAACTGACATCATGGCGAAATTCCCCAGGAGTAGCCACGACTCGTACATCTTCCGGAACAGTGGCATCCATACACGTCTGCTTGATGGTGAATTTGGTGATGGATACATACTAGGTAAGTCAATGTGACACACCCTGATGTACACCCTGGCTCAAGCTGTTGGTCACACAAATTAATGCCACTTTCTTCTGTACATAGGTGACAGCGCATATGCCCTCCGGCCTTATCTACTCACACCATATCTCAACCCAACCACCCCAAGGGAAAGGAGATACAATGTGGCACATAGGAGCGCACGCAACGTGGTGGAGCGCACATTTGGATTGCTCAAAAGCAGATTCCGTTGCCTCCACAAAACTGGAGGTGCACGTCTGTACAGCCCCATCTATGTCTTCAGCTACACCACTGAAGACATAGATGAAATACTTGCCAGACCACCACTACTCATGGAAGGTGACCTTAATCAGACTCTGTCTTCAACGGCGGAATGGGACGAACTAAGCGAAACAAAAAAAGAACAAGTGAGAACGGCCGTACATGGGATCATAATGACCGAGTATCTCCGAGTCAATGCTGCACCGAGAGGACTATGGGTAACAAATGCCCCACGGATCGTTCTAAAAGACTTCCGGAAGGACTGGTCTTCCATTTCATGGAAATGTACCAGAGACTACCTTGTGCTAATAATTAAAACTGCGACAAGACTGACGAATGAACTCACGGTCAAAATAGAAATCCTAGAAACCAAACTGAATAACACCGTAAATGTTACCATTTATAAAACCCGCTTGGAAGAAATCAATAAAGAGATGAAAGAAAGTCAGGAGTATTTAATGCAAACAAAGCTGCAGAAACTAGCCAAAGAACTAAAGAAATTCTCCTTAGAACGGATACATCCTTACAGCAGCAAGGATTACAAACCCAATGAAAATACCTCGAACTACGATTCCAACAGTGTATCATCCAATGACAGCTCAGATCAGAGCGGAGATGACACAACTAACCGAGGTAGAGGAAATTTCAGAAACAGAAGAGGCAATAGAAGAGGCTACAACAACTTTGGATGCCCTCCATATTACCAAAACAGCGGACAAGGTGTGCCCTTCCACCCCTTCAATCCACTATTTCAAGGATGGCCGAATCCGTTCTTCCAAGTACCTATGAACCAACAAATGCAGCCACAAGGAGGCCAACATTTTCAACAAGGCATTCCTTTTTTAGGGAATGGCCGGTCCAATCGCCGCCCAAGACAAAAAGGAATAACCTGGTCCGATCAAACAAGACAGGTCCAAGGCCAAAACGGGACAAGTCCAACGACCTTATCGTAAACTTGACAAACAAAAATCTCACGGAGAACGAGATTAGTGTCCTAAACAAAGGCCTGGGTTATGTACCTACTCCAAAGACTGACATTTTCAAAACAAAATGTGAACTAGCCAATTTCTGCCGTACCTTAAAACTAAAAGCTTTCTTTAAGGACGAATTACCACCACCCCAAGAAGGAGATACAAACTTGAGAAATAAGTCCAACTTTTGCCCTCTCAACTCACAGGTCCCGATCGAAATATGTACCTTCGAACAGGCCATAATGAAAGAGCTGGATGAACTGAATTTACAAACCCAAAAACCTTTTCAAAACATCACTAAGGCGGAACAACTGGCCCTTACCGAACTCAGGAACGACAAAGAGATCGTAATAAAACCAGCGGACAAGGGTGGAGGAATAGTCATACTATCCGTTGAGGGATATGACAAACAATGCCAAGATCTACTTTCAGATACCAAATTTTATGAAGTATTAACAACAGACCCGACGATGCGTTTACAAAGGACAATATCTCTCATGATCGAAGAGGCAGAAGCTAACAACTGGCTATCCAAAAAAGAGGCGGATTACCTAGAAACAAAGTCACCAGTAACACCATATTTCTATTCCCTTCCAAAAACACACAAAGGAAAGATACCCCCTCCCGGGAGGCCAATAGTTGCTGGAATCAACTCAATTTTGGAACCCCTCTCGGAATTTGCAGACCAGTACTTGAGACCCATAGTCCAAAGAACCCCGACGTATCTGAAAGACACGAGAGACCTACTAAATATGTTGGCCAATTTCGAATATTCAGAAGATACAATGCTCCTAGTAGGGCTCGATGTAGAGAGCCTCTACACGAGCCTACCACAGAAAAAAACTCTAGACATTCTGGAAACAATACTTTTTGGAATGGAATGGCCTTATAAAACGCCCAGACATTTCGTCCTTGAATGTTGCCGTCTAGCGCTAACAGAAAACTTTTTTCAGTACTAAGATACCCTCTTTGCCCAACGTCATGGGACATCTATGGGCAGTACCTTTGCCCCAAGCGTAGCGGGTCTTTATGTAAGCACTTTTGAAGACACCCATGTTCATAACAGAAGTAATCCCTTTTTTGACCAAATTATTTTTTGGAAGAGATATATAGACGATATCCTACTGATTTGGAAAGGAAACCACGAAACTCTAAAGAACTTCCATTGCTGGTTAAATAACCAAGATGATTGTCTAAAATTCACATACGTTGCCAATGAAAAAACCCTAGATTTCCTGGATATAACTATCTTTGCAGAAAACAACACCTTACAAACTCGGACTTTCTTTAAACCTACAGCCAAGAACAGCTTATTATCATTCAAAAGCTTCCACCCGCGGCCATTACGAGAAAACCTCCCGTACAGCCAGTTTCTCCGCCTGAGAAGGAACTGCAGCTCAATAGGTGATTATAAAAATCAAGCTGAAGATTTATGTGAAAAACTCACGGCCCGAGAATATCCCAGGAAGGTGATCCACTCTTGCAAAAAACGAGCACGTAACCAATCGAGAGAAGCATTACTAGAAACACACCCCAAAACACAAGATGACAGAACAACGTGTGTTACTACCTACAGTCCAGTCACAATTCAGGTCAAAAAGATAATCAACAAAAATTGGAAGATTATAACATCAAACAAACTAATTTGGCCCAAACCACGCTTTGCAAACAAGAGAAGTCAAAATCTCAAGGACCTATTGGTTCACACCAGGCCACCACCCAAGAAAAAGAAAAATCAACCAGGACTATGGAACACCGTTCCAATAACAGGACATTATCCTTGGGGAACCTGCACAGCCTGTGAGACCACAAAACCCACAAAAGAATTGCAGCTACTTCCCAATTTCGTCTGGGAACTAAAACGCCACACGAACTGCAATACAAGTCATGTAATTTACATGATCACCTGTCCGTGCCAGATGAGATACATTGGCATGACCTGCCGAAAAGCAAGACAGCGACTATGTGAACATCGCAGCAATGTGAATTGTAAACGAACTACTACTAAAATGTCCACCCACTACAAAGAATTGGGTCACACTATTAATGACCTCCAGTGGGTCATCCTGGAAACTCTAGAAACAATAGATAGGAATGCTACTAAAATCCTATTCGAAAAGGAGCAACGCTGGGTCCATAGATTAAAGACAGACACCAGCGGTCTCAATGACTCCATTCCATGGTTATCCCTGAATAAATGATTTAAACCTATCCCCCTACAATGAAAGAAAAGAATTCGCTACCCCATAAACCAGAGCCGTAACCACAGAGAGTGAACAAACAGAAACTGAGTGCCAAAACTAAATGAGAGTCTCATCAGAAAAAGCCCAAAAGAATTGAACTATTCGAACAGACCTTGTATTAATTCCAACCACAACTCCCCCTTTTTATAATCAATTCACAACGTAATTAATAACTCCACCATTTCTATTAATCAAATAAACAACGACAAAAATCTGTTTCCACATTCAACTAATTCATCGAGGAATTAATTATAACCATTGAGAAATACGCGGCATCACCGTGAGCAAAAAGAATTGATAAACTATAAATATTTTGTCTATCTCTATTATTTTGGTTCTCTTAAAGAACGAACCGGATTCAACTCCCAATGAATTCCGGGTGAAGAGTGGCAGAGACAGCCCATGCTGCGCGAAGCGAGGCGAAGGATTGAGGTAACAAGCTGAAACTACGGACATTGGAGAGGCAAACCGCAAGTAGTTTTACTATTTGAAACTAACAATTGACCTCTCCCCATAGTACAACCTCTCTCTGTGTGCCCTCCTCCCTGAAGAAGCAAAACCCTGCAAGACGTAGAGGTAGGCTCGATAATTTACCATCACGAGCTCTGCTCCCATAGCCAAACGATTCACCCAGAACCCAATCACTTATCGATACTACGTGCACAAAAAGCCGTATACAATATAAATCATAGCGACAAGACCTAATAGACATCACGGTAACTCGGTATGGTCACGTAAATCAGAAAAGAGAAATCCCACTCCACAAACAGGACCACCATATAGCCACCAATAAAAACAACAGAGAACTGTCACCTGATAGCGAACAAGCATGTCACCACTCTTGTTATCAGTACTTTGAAAGAGAGTCTGACACGGATAGACTTTACAGCTAAGCGCACTACAGTATAGCAAAATCACTCTTTTTCACAATGGCATGAGAATGAATAAGTTGACGCCTGAAATGATAGTGATTCTGCACAAAGTATTGCCATTTTGTAGCTTCTTGTACAAATCAGTGTTTTTTTATAAAACTGTACAATTGTACACAACCGTATGTCTCCCAACCCCCCTTTTCCCTATATGTTGTTGTGTGTATGTTCTCTTTTTCTTATAGGTACAATGCGACCTTCTACTCTCAGGTTATAAATGTACCTATTCTTTCACTTTATTCACTGCACCTTTTTGGTCCTGAATAAAGCCTACTGACCTATTGGCAACTAGTGCTGAAACATGTCGACCTTTTTAAAACACTAATGGAGTGCGCTAGAATTCATAACCGATTCAATAGCTGCACAAAGTAATTTTATACTTGTCCAACTCCAGACCCATTAAAATCAATTTCCTGGCAGCCTTGGACAATTTTAATTTATCACCACCTTTTTCACTCACCTTTCCACGATCACTACTGCCTTAACCAAGGGTAAAGCCTCCTGGCGGAGGGTGCACACACAAAAAACAGACCCAAGGATTACGCACTCACGTGTTTAAATAAGCTGGGACACATCATATACCGCTACGAGATACTCAGAAAAAACGCGTGTATGAGGGTCTTTTATTGGGAGACACCCACTTACCTACCTGCAGACCTTGGTTTATGCAGGACAAGTGATCCTTTCCCCTATTGATTATGAGCTACATGTGCAATGCTACACAATCTGGACGCAAAAAAAAGAACAGCAGTGGAACTAACTGATTTAGAGGACAAGGACGAGGACAACCCTCAGCCAGAGCCCTGCGCAGTTGGTGTTGCAATTGAACTTGATGGGAGACAGAGACGGGCAGAGATTACGTCAAACTATTTCTGAGTGAGTAACAAGACAGAGCCAGTAACAGTTACATGTTAAGGTGTTTATTAAGCACACCTCCAGTATTGTGATCAATGTCCAATTGGACATGGGTTACATCACCCATCTCATGTATGGCAACAACCATAAGTCTCTACTTCCTGCGTCCACGCGCTGCATGTGCACGTTCCCTATTGACAATGTCTGGTGTGTTGGACTGTTCCTGTGCAGCCCCGTGGCGTTCACTACGCCTCCTGCACTCGGTGGGTGAGGGCGTAATGCTACCACGGCTGGTAGCCTCCTCACTGTCCCCCCCTTCCATTGTGGCCGCCTTAGCATTTTGCAGGAGCTCTAAAGCTGAGGTCATAGACACAATCCCCCTGGCCACATCCCTGCTGCAATGCGCCATCTCCTCCTGCATGGCGATGGACCTGCGACACATCAGTGATGTTGCAGTGGCCAGCCGGTTCACGGACTTGGTATAGGCCTGGAGCCTCTGCCTCTCCCTGCGCCTGCCAAGACGGTCCTGCTCCAGCTGGCTGCAGAGGTTGTCCACAGAGGTTGCTACTCTATCCATTCCTGCACACAAGTTATCTCCCATTGCACTGATGCCCTTTTCCATCCTGTGCATGTGCTTGTTAATGTGTGCCACCTCCCTGTGGATTGATTTCATCTCCCTCCATTGCAGGCGCTGGACCTTCAGCATGTTGCCTTCCAGTCCAGCAAACACACTTTCACCCTGCTCGGATGCTTCTGGACTGTCCGGCCTTGCCCTGCGGTGTCTAGATTAAATGTGGGAGCCCTCGGATGGAGTACCAGCCCTCTCCCTGTTGGATCTCTCATGTATTGGACTTCGTTCGCCCACTGTGCCCTCCTCCTCCGACTCCTCCATTTGCTGGAGGGTGGCCACGGCATGCCTCCTGCCTGGCTGTGGTGGGGGTGGTGTTGGTGATCGTCGCAGTGGGGACTGGGTGAGAGGGGATTGCGGCCTTCCCTGGCGCTGTGGTGATGGCTGTGTTGGAGGATTTGATGGCTGTGATGGCGCCGAGCTTGTGGTCCCTGCAGGCATGCTGTCATCCTCATTTTGCCTCCCCTCTGGCCTGGCTGACTTAGCTCTGCTGCTCTTTGGTGCACTGCGAGATGACTCGCCTGTAATGACACAAATGTAGATATACTCACTGCTCTGTCTGCAATGGAATTACATTAAACATCATGCCTACAGAGCACAGTGATTGTCCTGACGTAGCCAATTACTTTACCATGCTATTGTGTTTGCTAGCCTGACTGTCCTATACATCAGTTCCCTCTGACTACATCACCCATAATGCATTGCAGGTAATCAGTAAGACATGGAGTGGAGTGGGAGCCCCTATGCCACTATGGGGATTGGGGTTGGGGAGGGGGTAGCACAGCATGCTGGGCATGCTTCTTACCTTGTTTTCTTGCTGCTCTGGCGGAGCTGTCTGCGTCTCCCACGCCACTCACACTCTCCGGCTGGATGATGGACTCCACCATCAGTTCCAGTGGTGTTGGGGCTCGGTTTTTTCCTCCACCTGTTTTGCCAGCCTGCCTCTGTCTCTCTGCCATCCTTAGTTTTGCTGTCTTCCTGTGGTCGTACCACCTCTTCCTGATGTCCTCTATGGTGCGCTGGGTCACACCTATGGCATTGATTTTGTCCCGAATGCCACTCCAGATTTGCCACTTCTGTGACTCGGGCACTTGGTGGGACTGGGCTCCAAAATGCTCGTGGTGGTCTTGGCTGACATCCTGGATCAGTACCTCCAGCTCCTTGTCACTGAACTTCAGTTTTCTTTTCCTATCAACTCCCTCCTTCTCCCTATCCTGGCTTGCCATTTCAATGCTTGTTATGTTGTTTTTATTTCTTAATTGTAGCTGTGTGGCTCTGTTGCTGCTGGCTCCTCAGCTCACCTGCCTGCCTCACAGTGAGCTCCAGGTCCTGTGCACCTTCCTGGGTGTGGCCACTTCCTGTTTGGGAGGTAATTGGGTGATACAGGATTGGCTGATTCAACGAATTACGAATTTTTGAATTACCGAATCGGTATTTACCGATTCGGTAATGGATTCTGTAAACCCGACTCTGTATTTGACTTTCGGTATTTTTATGTTTTACCGATTCGTTCACATTCGGTATTTATTACCGAATTTTAACGAATCGGTAATGTTTAACGATTTTTCATCTACATCGCGTTTACCGAATTCTTAATACCGATTCGATAAAATTCGGTATTAAGGATTCGGTATTCTTGGTTTACCTACATATGGCCCATAATTACTATGATCCCGTCATTTAGGTTTTATGTGGTTTGGTTTCAGTTTGCCCATGAAATTGCTAGACATACGGCCCATAATTCTGGCAACGACCATATGAGCATTTAGGGGCATATTGATGAATGGGGTTGCGTCACGCTTGCACCACACAACATGGTACACGCACGATGCAAGCCAAAAATGTGATTTATGAAGCCACGCAAGGCCACCTTACATGGCCCTGAGTGGCTCCATAAATCCAGAGTATATATTTATTATTTATTTTTCATATTTGTCGAGCGCAAAATTGATCTCCTAGGGGTTATCACAGCGCTAGGTAGATGCCCAACCCGTCCACTGAGAGAGATTTATTAAACCAAGACAGGAACGTCCTGCTGTCCATTAACCAGGAAAGAGCCAGATTTTCTATTCCTGTGTCCAACAGCTGTGGTAAGGCACTCTGAATAGGTCTGTTTTGCAACATCTGTGGTAGGCTCTCTCAGCATGTACTAAAGCACGTCTCTTTATCCACTCCACCCTAAAGTTCCCCAAGCCACAAATTTGCATTTCTCCAATTGTCCCATCAGGTGCCAATGCCTCATTTAGAGGCTGGCTGACATATGCCCCATTTGCCAGTCTTACGGTTCCCATGTTCTGACTAAAGTTGGGGGAGTCCCCATGATTCTGATGGTGGAGCCTCAGCATCGGCTCAACTCTCTAAGTGCGGTGAGCATACTTGGAGTTCCCTCTCCTGACCTGGCGAGCAGGTGAACTACTTGCAGTACTCTAAATGAGGTGCTTAGTTTCCTTGTGTACTCTGCTTCTACTTCCAGAGGGTCTATGCCTAAAGCATACAAACCATTGGGGAACCATGGTCGAAATCCAGTTGACGTATACAAGCAGGGTAGACAGAGAAGCACTGGAATATAACAATGCCTATATACTTTGTCCTCACTGCAGTCATAACAAAGTGCCAAAGTGCAACATTTCCTCTCTGGATCCTGTCAGCCTGACCAACCAAAAAAAGCTGTAGTCACAGATTTGTTCTGGAACTGTAACCAAACCCACACAACAAACACCATTCAGCAGATGCCTTCTGACTATCCTGCCCAATGCCAACCAAGAAAAAGGAGAAATGGTTCCAGGAAAGAGTGTTGAACCCCCCCATCACATCCCCAAGCGTTGATAGAAAAAGCAACAACCAGAAAGGGTTCCCTCCTTCTGTAATTTGTGAGTGTCTCAGGGCTATAAAGCCAAAGAGAATACAAAGAGGTGAACATGAGAAGGAAGGTGAAAGAGAAGAAATTAGGCAATAGACAGAGGAAGGGTAGATGAGCAAACACAGGAAGGGTAGATGAGCAAACACTATCACCACCAACTTGTCAATCCTGCACCATGTATTACAAAAAACATCTGTCCCAGAGCCGTAAATGACAACTTGGTTGATCGACAGCACTATAATAGTGCACTGTAAGCAGAGTGTGTCATACAGGATAATGCAAAGGCAGTCAATCAATCAATAAAACACACTAAAAGAGCCACCCCAACCTAGGTAACACTTACCAAGAGACTGAGGGGCATATTATCAAGGACCGGTGTTAAACTTATCGCCGTTTTATTGGCAGGAAACTGCAGATAAAACGGCGATAATGGGCTTGATAATACGCCCTTGTTAATTCCCATAGAAGCCCATGTTGTGGTGGTAACATGGGCTTCTATGGGAATTAACAAGAGCATATTATCAAGCCCATTATCGCCGTTTTATCGGCAGTTTCCTGCCGATAAAACGGCGATAATTTTAACACCGGTCCTTGATAATAAGCCCCTGAGAATTATTAAAGTCGGTATAGCCTACTTATATTGGTTAGCGTTGTACGCGCACCTGAAATAGCCTACTTTAAGTTCAAAGGCTGGCCAGTCGGTGCTCGGACTCAGCGAGGGCAGGTTTAACAGGTCATGATGAAGCAGAAAATCAGTTCTGAAACTGCCAAAGTCAAGTGCAGTTGCATCTCCCAGCCCTCCCTTTTCCAGTTCTCTTACAGCGGGTTGCAGATCTGTCATTGTTGGGCTGTCAGCATTCTTTGAGTCAGCACCCTGGTCCAAGCACCTCCACCCAAATCAGCACCATGGCCCATGGATCTTTGGAGTAAGGTGAGACTGGAGTCTGGTTGTGACTACAGATTTTCCTGGAGCTGGCAATCTCAGAGTCAATGGGGTGAAAGACATTGGGGTGCATTAATTGGTGCTATGGGCCCTATGTGGTCCATGGCAGCAACTGCAGATTAGTTTTCTTCAGGGTAGCACTCATGGACCCAGGTAGATCACAGTAGTGTGCATGTGTCTGAGCTCACTGCCGCCCATGTCTGCAACTCCATTAAACTGTTCCAAGTTAGGATGTTCCAAGTTAGGATGGCACGTGACACACACCAAGCAGAAGGGCTTATTACAGGCTGCATGCTGCACCACTCTCCTCTTCGCTTTTGGTGTGGTTCTCACTTCAGTTGCTAGGATCAGTACATGTCTGAGGGCATCTCTACACCTGGCAGCAATGGATGGACTTATCATCTGAGCAAATTCCTCTTGCAGTGAACCTCCAACACCTCACTCTCAACCAGGAAGGCAGACATTTCCAAGACAGGGTCACAGCACTTCCATCAGATTATTGCAGGTTCTTCATGTGAAGTCACCTAACCGGACTTGGATTCTGCCTGTCAAAGGTGCCATTCACTGAACTCAGATGATTCTCTAACACTCTTTGGTTTCTCACCTACATTGCAATGAGGGGATCTGGAGCACTGATTTTGGGTTTAAGGCCTTCTGTTATAGCAGGCTTGCAGGGACAGCTTGTGTATTCTACTGATTGAGCCCTTGCATTGTATCAAGGTGGCTCTGACACTTTGTGTATAGTTTCCAGACAGATCAGTCTTCAGGTGATGGTGGTGATGAGGGGTAGTAAGGCTAGGTATCTTCAATTGGAGAAATCAAAAACGTAGGCACACTAGGGAAGGAGGCCATCAGAAGTCACACTTATCAGACTTTCTGAGACAGCAACTCTAGGGGAACAAAAGGTCAGGACCAGACAAAAGGCTGACAATGCACATTTAGGAGACTGCTGTCTCCAGGCTCCCCACAGCCTCCACTAATCTAAAACATCGTGTGCCTCATTTATGAGGCTGTGCGTCACTTTTACGTCACCAGTGCGTCACTTTCTGTGACGCACCAGTGGTGTAAAAAATGCACCTTGTTGCGCGATATTTACAAAGTGACGCATCTAGGTAGATGCGTCACTTTGTAAACCCCTGCGCCACATTATACCTGCGTCAGGTATAATGTATGCAGGGGGGGCATTCCCCCGCAAAAAGCTTCGTAAAAGTGACGCAGTGAAATCTATGAGATTTCACTGCGTCACTTCTAGGACGCCGTTGCGTCAAAATCTTGCGCCTGCCTCACAGCAGGCGTAAGACTGACGCAAGCCCTTTCACATGGGGCTTGCCCCATGTGAAAGGATGCATTGCTGGAGTTGCGTCACTTTTGTGACACACTCCAGCAATGCGTCACTTTTGCGCTTACAGATACGTCAGAAATACTGATGTATCTGTAACTCCTTGCGACATGATGCGTCATACTGTAAATATGACGCATCAGGTATGCCGCAAGGAGTCCGCACTGAGAAGTGACGCATCTCTGCTTTCACACAGCGATGCGTCATTTCTCATAAATGAGGCCCCTAATACTTATTGGCCTACACTTTCCCTCCCCCCATCATGCATGTCACTCAAACTATATACCTTGGTTGATTTTAGGAAAAACGAAAGTTAATAACAAGAACCTCCCGAACCTTGTAAAACTTGCAGTTTTGTTAATAAAAATATGATAAATGCCTTTAAAAATGAGATCAGTAGTATTTATCATATGAAACCAATCCATAATAATAATTATAATCGCACACACTATTCCTCATCACAACTGGTTTATCATACTCGCTGTGCTTGTTTGGCATTAGACACACATTTCCTTCTTTTTCTTTCCAAATTCTAAGACTAGGATTTTTTGTGAGTGTTTCATCACAATCTCTTCTCTTGAATCAAATCTCATTTCTTTCAAACCTATCATAATATATTTCCTGGTTGTATTCTTTAATAAAGTTACGCTCTACATCAATTAATATACACACAATCTGCATGTTGCCAATGTTAACCCTATGAAACTTTACAGGACTTCTAAAAATGTTATTGCTTCAAGTCTCCTAATATCAGGTAAGTATTCTAATGGGACATAATAATATACACTAGGCTCTTCAAAATAATTCCGGTGCATGATCAGTGAGTAATAAATTGCACACGATAAGTCACAAGATAAAGGTAATTTTATGTAAGTCACACCTTCTGAAACAGAATTTAGTAAGAGGGTATAAATATAACAATAAGACAAATTCATTCTGTCTCTATAATTCTTCAACAGAGGTTTATAGGAAATCTCTTCAAAATCTTTGTGATAACCATTTCTATTCTCTAAATTACAATGCTTAGTAGTATTAAAAAATACTTTGGGGAGATATCCACCAGGAGGATATGTATACACTAAGGGGCACATGCATCATTGTAAATTGCATTCGCAAATGGTGTGAATCGCAAAATTCGGCCGTTTGCGAATGCATATTCAACTTTTGGGATGTATCATCATTTTTGTACTTTTCGCAATTTAAGAAATCGCAAAATTGCGATTTCTTAAATTGCGAATGCATTTAAGGAATCTCAAATTGAGATTCCTTAAATGCAATGTATCAAACTTAAAAAATAAGCTATTTCGCTAATAAGGGGAGAAAATTACCATGAAGTTGACCTTCATGGTAATTTGCGAAAACTTTGAAAAATGCACTAAAGTGCATTTTTCAAAGTTCCATTTTACACACACACATGCCCTTGGGGCATGTGTGTGTGCAAGATGTACTTATAGGAAGATTTCAGGGGTGCAACAGGGTGTCCTTTGGACACCCCTGCACCCTTGAAATTGCATTCTCAATTTGCGATTCTCTAAAGGAGAATAGCAAATTGAGAATGTCTTCCCATTCATAGAGGTTCATAGGAATGAATGGGGAGGTATTCCTTAATTGCGATTCTCAATTAGAGAATCGCAATTAAGGAATTTTAAGAAATCGCTATTTTTCTAGCGATTTCTTGATGCATTGCAGTTTGCAATTCCTTAATTGCGATTCCTTATTTTTCGCAATTAAGGAATCACAAAAAGCAATATTGATGCATGTGCCCCTAACAGACTAATATTTCCGACTGAAATAAGAATTTAAATTAATTGGAAAGCCATGCGGAGCCTCTCTTTTCTTGAAAAAATTTTCTTCATTTGTATAAACAGTCTTTTTTAAAAATTCAATCTTTAAGAACAAAAATAATAAAGTTTCAAACTTAATCAGTAATTCTATTAATTAGTAGTTAGTCTCTCGAAAAGGAAATCTGTAAAAAAAAATGGAAAGATAAAATGCAGTCTTTCAAAAATTCTGGACAACAGGTCGCTTGCTCATCTAAGAACTTATTCAGTGTTGATTATTTCTCAGTCCATTTATTTTTCACAGTGGTTCTTATGAATCTCCAAACAAAAATCGAAGACTTTTAAAATCAGTCTCATTTATTATTTTAAGTTAATTTTTTTATCAGATACGCCCATTTACTTCTTGTTCTGAACTCACTTTATTTTTGATCTTCTTATTTCACCAGCTGCTGATGTACACCCCTCTTATGATTCAACAGTATTCACCCCAGACACTTCATTAATGACTCCTTTCATTTCTTCAGCTGATTTCCCTCAATCATGTTCAGAATCTTTTTGTACTGTTCCATTACTTTCTCTTTCATTTTCAAACAAATACATTTCAGGCAGATTAAATTATTGCAGGTGAGTTTGATTCAAGCTTCCATCTTCCTGGTTTGCTCCTTTTGGATGTGTTTCTTTTTGGATTGTTCTGTTTTATTACCCCCCCTTTGATCCATGTATCAAACTTGATTTTGACTTTGTGACTCAATTGCTTGTCTCGCTAATTCTTCAACAGCAGCAAGCACTCTCCTGGAGTGAGAGGCATGTGCCCAATCTGGCACAACCTCGAAAGGTCATAGCTGTGTTCGAAAGCAAGATCATTTGGTAGGGCCCCATCAGGAGTGATTTCAAGCAGTCTCTCCTTACATACTTTTAGATGAGGACCCAGTCTCCTGGTTGCAGGTCATAACGGAATTCTTTAGAAGGTGTCGCATGAGGCATCTGGTTAGAGATAGTGTATTGTTTCAGCTAGGCGCCTGCAGTAATCCAAAATAAATGTATTGTTAATAGCAAGCAAGGCTGCACACAGGAGACCCAGAAGTCTCATTGATCTTCCCATGAGTACCTCTTGGATACTAATTTCCCTTTTCTTATTGGAGTACCTCTCTTGCTTAGCGATACTACAGGACATGTCTCTGGCCCTTTCAGAGAAGTAGAAGTGCACTTTCAACAGCTTGTCTTTTAAGACTCCTTTAAAACACTCAACTCATGATGCTTCTGGATGAAAACTACAATGGAACTTCCCTACAAGGGTTGTGGTAAAAAGGTACTATGCAATGTTGGGGGGGTGGGCAGTTTTGAGTCCACTGTGCAGGGAAGCGGGGTTAGGGGCTTTAACTTAGGTTTTTGTTTGTTTTCAGTGTGCGTGTTGATGGCAGTGATGGCGAGTTATTGCAATTGCAGAGTCTAGACGGGCAAAGTAGATTGATCCAGAAACCGCTTGGATCCAGAGATAAAGCCACAGACATCCCCCGCCACCTCATTTGATGAATCAGTAACGCTGCAGGTTCAGAATCAGTTGGTGAAGGCTCCGCTGGCCGAACCACAGCACTACATATCTCCCCTCAGAAGATTTCAGGTGAGGAATCTGGATTACTGTGGGTATGTATAGGGATTTTCACGGCAGGCAGCCGGAGCCCCGTCAAGATGCAACCATCTTGGTCGGCTGTTGGCCATGAGAAAAGCACGCTTTTTGTTATTTGGTGTAAATCTGTTCAGTAGTTTTCCAGATATTAACTTTAATCCAAATTTGTATATCTAAGCAATTGAATCCTCCACGGATCTGACAGTCCCCATGCTGATATCGGATTGGCTGCCAACACTTCAACCAGGCAGTTTTGGCACCCATCTTGGGGCTTGGCTTCAGCAGTGTCTCAAAAAAGGTTAAACAAAAAAAAGAAAAGGAGGCAGGGTAGGAATATCTTGACCCCCTAGCTCTAGTCTTTGGGGGGAGGCAGAAAGCATTTTTGAAAAAAAAAAATTGTAGTGAAATTGCGATGGAATCGCAACTGCGCAGTAAAGCAAAAAAAAAAGAAAGCCTCCGTATTTGCCAGGTCCCGGAGGCATAGTTCTATATATAAAATTAAAGCAGGATGGGCACGGGCCCCCTCCAAGGGCTCTTAAGAGCCCTATGGACCACCAACTTCCTGGGGTTAAACAAGAGATAAAGAGTGGGGCAAATGGACCCCGCAGACCACCACCTACTTGGGGCTTTATTGAATTCTTCAGGGGGGCTAAATGAAAATTAGTGCGGGGAGGGCACGGGACCCCGTGCCCCGGGAACCACCACCTCCTCTGGCCTAAATACATATTTCAAACTGGGAGCAGGCTGGGCATAGTTCGTGGAGTTTTGCTATGCGGAACTCCGTCAAGTTACAAAAAACTCTGCGAAGTTCCGCAAGTGGCGGAGTGCAGTGCAAACTGCAGTTTGTGCTGGTATTCCTGCAGCTCGGGTAGAAATGCTACCTGAGTGGTATCTCGTGCTAGTGAACTTATCGTTCGCGGTCGCGAAGCAGAGTTTTCTGTACTCCGCGAGGTCAGCAGAGTGCGGGGTGCAGAAAACTCCGCAAACTCTGTGAACGGAGCGAAGTTCACTGCCTTGGCCTAACTGGGAGGGGGGCTATGCCCCCCTCCTGGGCCGTATATGGCCCCGGGGGCCACCGGCCATATAGGGCCCCGGGGACCACCACCTCTATGTGGCCGGCCTGTGTCACCTTTACGATGGGGGATCTCCGGCCCCACTCCTGGAGCCAACAATGGCCCTTGGGACCACCACCCTCAGGTCATGCTATTTCCCGAGGTGTCGACCCTCAGGAAATAGCAGTTTGCGCTCACTTGGCGGGAGCTGTAACTGCTCCTGCCAAGCAAGTAATGTAATTTGAGATGTCATCAGTGATGTCATGAATGATGTCACTGACCATGTCATGAGTGATGTAATGTGTGATATCATCAGCAGTGCATTGCGGGCGCGCAAGTTATAGTTAGCTGAACTAACTATAGCGGAGGGATTTCTATGGTTTTGTGCGAGTGAAATGTTCAACTAACTATAACGACCTTGAAACCTATGGTTTTTTCAGTGAATTTCAAAGGTTTTTTAAATGCTAATGTCCAGCTATAACGTGCCTAAAACCCATATTGTTTTAGTGAATTTCAAAGTTTTTTTAAATGCTAATTTCTAACTATAACATGCCTGAAACCTATGGTTTTTTCAGTGAATTTCAAAGGTTTTTTAAATGCTAATTTCTAACTATACCGTGCCTGAAACCTATGGTATTTTCAGTGAATTTTTAAGGTTTTTTAAATGCTAGTTTCTAACTATGCCTACAGACGTAGGACATGTGAAGAAAGAAGAAAAAACGCACAGAAAGAAGGAAAAGAAATGCAGAAAGAAGCAACAGAAGTCCACAAAGACGAAGAAAAGTGCAGGAAGAAGCATGGCGTGCAGAAAGAGCAAACAGAGGAGCAGAAAGATGCCTTTTTGTAAAATCATCCTCTGCCCATAACTTTTTCAGACAGGTACTGGTGGTAACTAACTCTGACTAACCAGCCCTAGAGCCAGTGCTATGCTAAAAGACACTTAGAATACAATGAAAACACCTACATACACTAGGGAACACTTTGCGTTGGGGTGCCCCTGTGATTAGCATGACATCCTCTGTAAGGCCCAAGTATATAATATGGCAGGGGGATTAAAACTACCTCTATGTCAGTGGTGCAGAAATATGCTACTTTAACTAGTAGTCGCATTTGCAGAGTGGTGAAGAAAGGGTGTTGGGCGTCCAACCAACGCTCAGGAATTCTGCTGCATAGGACTTACCAGGAGGGATATTTAGCCCCCAAACTCCCTCAGGACTAAATTGGGCTTCATCCCCCATCCCGTAGTCAGCCACAAGGCACATTTTCAGAGTGGTAGAGTAAGGGGGCCATGGCCTCTGAAGACGTCTTAGCAATCCCCCTGCGTGGAACTTACTGGAGGCAACAAGAGGGGTAGTTGGCCCGAGGATATCCTTGGGGGCCAACTTCACAAACTATTACCTCCAGTCAGTCCCACACAGCAGCATAGGTAAGTACTCGTACCAGGCCTTGCTCACTTTGCCCACCACTCTACAAACGCACTCCCTAGGACGCTCTTGAATGGGGATTGAAGTCCCTTTCACTGCTGGGGGTCCTTTAGAACCTACCTTTTACCTCCAGTAAGCCCCACGCAGTGGGACTGGGGAGAGGTAGGCAAAAACCCATGCCTCCTTTCTCCACCACTCTGCAACTGTACCCCCCTGGCTCATTGTAAGTTGGGGGATTAGGTCCCCTTGAATCCTGAGGGTCCCTGAGGTCCAACTAGCCCACGGGGTACCTCAAGTAAGTGCCACAGAGTTGCCAGCAGAGAGGTGTAAAAAGGGGCGTGGCCTGGAACACCTCTCTGCAACGCAGGCCTGTGGCGCTTACTGGAGGTACCTGGTGGGCTAGTTGGCCGCCAGGGGCCCTCAGGATTGAAGGGGAATTAATTCCCCAACTTAAAACGCGCCACAGAATTGTTTGCACACATGCCACCTCAGGCCCGCCCCCTCCTTCATCACTGTGCAAATGCGCCCCCTGGCGTGTTTTAAGTTGGGGGATTAGGTACCCTTGAACCCTGTGGGTCCCTGGGGTCCAACTAGCTCATCAGGTACCTCCAGTAAACTCCACAGTGCTGCATTGCAGAGAGGTGTGAAAAGGGGCGTTGCTTGGACCACCTCTCTGCAACACAGGCCTCTAGCGCTTTTTGGAGGTACGTGATGTGCTGGTTGGCCTACAGGGGCCCTCAGGATTGAAGGGGAAGTAATTCCCCAACTTAAAACGTGCCACAGGGCGTGTTTGCACACATGTCACATCAGGCCCTTCCTTCATCACTATGCAAACGTGTCCCATGGCATGTTTTAAGTTGGGGGAGTAAGTCCCCTTGAATCCTGAGGGTCCCTGGGGTCCAACTTGCCCACTAGGTACCTCCAGTAAGCGCCACAGAGCTGCGTTGCAGAGAGGTGTAAAAAGGGGCGTGGCCTGGACCACCTCTCTGCAATGCAGGTCTCTTGCGCTTTATGAGGTACCCGATGGGCCAGTTGGCCCCCAGGGGCCCTCAGGATTGAAGGGGAATTAATTCCCCAACTTAAAACGTGCCACAGGGCGTGTTTGCACACATGTCACCTCAGGCCCCACCCCCTCCCCTCACCACTGTGCAAACGCGCCCCGTGGCGTGTTTTAAGTTGGGGGATTAAGTCCCCTTGAATTCTGAGGGTCCCCGGGGTCCAACTAGCCCACCAGGTACCTCCAGTAAGCGACCCAGAGCTGCGTTGCAGAGAGGTGTAAAAAGGGGCGTGACCTGGAATACCTCTCTGCAACGCAGCCCTGTGGTGCTTACTGGAGGAACTCGGTAGGCTAGTTGGCCCCCAGGGCCCCCTGGATTGAAGGGGAATTAGTTCCCCTGTGTAAAACGTGCGACAGGGTGCTTTTGCAGAGTGCTGCTGTGAGGGGGCGGGGCCTCTGACACAAGCCCATTTTTTTTTTTTTTAAAGGGTGCTGTGTGGCCCCCCCTTCTTTTTACATTTTGGGCCCTGGGGACGCCATCCCCCAGGGCCTTACCCATATATATATATATATATATATATATATATATATATATATATATATATATATATATATATATTCACTGAAAAAACCATAGGTTATAGACCATATATAGTTAGGAATTAGCATTTAAAAAACCTTATTTTACTCACACAAAACCATTGAAATTCCATATATAGTTAGTTGCACTAACTATATATCGCGCACCCGCAATCCACTGCTGATCATGTCACATATTACATCATTCATGACATGGTCAGTGACATCACTGATGACATCACTGATGACATCTCAAATGACATCACTGATGACATCACTGATGACAACATCCAGTGACTGTATTTTTCTGTAAAGTTAAAATATGTCTTGAGTGGATGTATAAGTGTCTGGATGAAGGATTTAGTAGGTGCATGACTGACTGTATGAGTGAGTGATTAAATGTGTCTCACTGAATGCATGGGTTAGTGACTAAACTGTCTTAATTTGTGCATCATTATGTCTGTTGTTCTGTAAACTGCTGCATGTGTTGATCATTAGCTATACGAGAGGCTATATGTGTTATTAATTGGTTGCCCAAGTATTTCTATGGGAGATTGAGTTTGTGTGGGGGTGGCTGGAAGGTGTGTGACTCTATGCATAGATGTGTGAGCAGTTTATTCACTAGGTGTATGAGTTCAAGAGTGCATGTGGAAACAGCTACATGGGCAGTTGACTGTGTGCATGAGTGTATTGATGAGTGAATGGATATCTCAATGCTACATGTCATAGTAAGTACATATGTAAAACACAGTACATGTGAGAGTTGGCATATATAAATAACTGTGCATGAGAGCCACTGAATGAGTGAGTGGTTGTATCGATCATTGTGAACTTGTATCAGGGATTGTATAAGAGAGTAAATATGTGTTAGTATATGTTTCAATAAGTAAGGTGTGTTTAACTGTATAGTTGAAGAAATGGAGGTGAGATTGTTTCTTTGCATGACTGACTGGGTGTGTGAGTAACTCCATGGATGAGTGGCAGTGTGTGAGTGTCTGTATACACTGAGTGTATCTAAGGTTATATTAGAGTCTGAAGAGGTTTATCGTATTAGCACAAGAATGATGTCAAATGAGATGTCATCAGTGATGTCATCAGTGATGTCATTTGAGATGTCATCAGTGATGTCATCAGTGATGTCACTGACCATGTCATGAATGATGTAATATGTGACATGATCAGCAGTGGATTGCGGGTGCGCGATATATAGTTAGTGCAACTAACTATATATGGAATTTCAATGGTTTTGTGTGAGTAAAATAAGGTTTTTTAAATGCTAATTCCTAACTATATATGGTCTATAACCTATGGTTTTTTCAGTGAATTTTCAAGGTTTTGTAAATGCTAATTCCTAACTATATATGGTCTATAACCTATGGTTTTTTCAGTGAATTTCAATGGTTTTTTAATAGCAAATATCATAAGCTGTCGAATGTCAAGTACGTGGTAAGTGAAAACATTTTCGTGTTTATGCACACTGATCTGCTTTGAATGGTGCCCCCCACCCTCATTTCTATTAGGAGTACTCTCTCTTTGCAGATAGTGAAAGGTAGTTAACGCAGGCGTTTGCCCCCGTTGTAATCCGTCGTGCCTGCTTCTCTCTCCATTTGATTGATTGTTATCCAAGTATTTACTGTTTTAGAATTAGTTCTCTTTGGTTCATTCTCTATTTACAAACAAACACAGAGTCGCAATACTCTGTTTAGTCTTTGCAGATAACGAAACATCGTGTAAAAAAAAAGAAAAGGAATCGAGCAAAATCAGTAGGCCACTAATGGGATCTCTTTTTGACCTCGCTAAAATAGAAACATTAGGAACAACCCCTCATGACAAATACAAAACTAGTGAGATGAACTGAACTCCACACAATGATGGCTGCAAAACAGCTCGGCTCCGCCACCCACCCCGCCCAAAATAACGATAAAGAACGGCTGCCATGATTGGTTGCGGAATGACCACGACGGAGCTATGAAATGGTGCTGCTCTCATGCTAACCCCAGCTTCAGTCTGAAACATCCAGAAACACTGTAGACTACCAATTCGATCAGTTCCGGTAGCGCCCCAATGTAACCCGGTAGAGAAGAACTAGCCCTCCCCTCTTTGACTGATGGTTCTTGTTGCCTGTCCCTTCTGTTGCCATTTAACAGAACTATTTAGCCTGCTGAAAGGGGTTGTGTTCCGACCGCTGGTTGGTGGAGACATTTTGACTATATTCTGTACCTGCGTTGTCGCATAATGCGTCATATGACGCGCCGCGTTAGCGCATCCGGAAGTCATCCGGGGCGCGCAGCGCGTAACGTAAGCATAACAAGTCATGTGACTTGTTAATAAAACTTTTCATTGGTTCATTTTACTTTTCTTATTGTAATGATGAAAGGCTTGGTCATATGACCTAAAAATTACGCTTTTCATTACTTCCGAACATTATTTTTTCTTAAATATATGTTATAATGTTCCAGGCTAATGTACTTTCCCGGAAATTTTACAACTGTCCTGCAAGTAAAATATATTCTTTTTTCGAGAAAAAGAGCGTTTCTTCGTCCCATGACGGAGCCGTTGAGCAAAAGAGGGTCGACCTGCTGTCTTAGTCGCCGATACGCCTGAATATGAGATTCTTATCGATCACTTTATGTTGCAGGAATAGAAAACACAACAGCCCTTGACCATTTATCTTTACTGCGTTCCTTCGTATTATACCTTTTACCCTTCATGTAATTGGTCTGCTTTATTTCACTTGCCTTTTAATGATTCTAAAACAGTCACTATTATTAAAAACTTTACCAATGTATATACTACTACCATGTTTTCTTTTAAAAACCTTTATTGTGAAAATGTCATTATACAAATACGAGCCTATAACCACGTGGGCCTGCCACAGAGCAAACTGTAATCGTATATGATGAATAGACATTTACACTGTAGAGGAACGTAACGGGCGGGCCATTAGGTTGCAAGAACTAAGGTGTCTAACAGTTACGGAATCGGTGGACGTACATTTTATAATTAAAATACGACAGGGCCAGTTACAATAAAATTATCTAGATATACATTTGCGGGCAAGTACCATGGGTGACGTTAATTCGAACTTTCAACAGTACAGTAATCAATAACACATCAGAACTTAATATCAATAGGGATGTCAAAATAGTCAATCAATTCTCGTCCCCGCCCGCCATGTACTTCAAAACTGCATACGTATCTCGTGATTTCAAGGTTCTGCAACCAGTACACAACAAGGAGTTACGAGTCCCATTTATTCCGGCGCCATTTTGGGCGAGGACGGGCAGGTCCAGGATATAGTCAAAATGTCTCTACCAACCATCGACTATGATGATGTTCATATGCTGTATTTATTAGAGTAACACTCATCTGTCCACATGAAATTAATTTGCCACAATCTAAACATGTCATTTTAATCTTTCCAAAGTTCTTCTAAATATTTGGGACCGTTTCCCTTGCCTCTGAAGCTCTCAGTGCCACTTCTTTGATGAATGTACTAGCAGGTCAGGGGTTCTCCTCCAAATCTCTCTTTTATGCAGCACTATAATTAATTGGTGCCACCTCTCCATATGACGATGCATGGTATAGTTACCACAACTATATTTTTTTTCGGTTCCTCTGGAGAGTTCATCGTGGCAGATGAAGCGTGTAACGTACCGGGCATTTACCTTTTTTTGCATGTACAGGAAAGGAAAAAAAAATCGAGCGTCCGAGTTCTAAGGTGTCCCAGGGCCATTTTAGTGGACCAGGCCCAAATCCAAAGAACAGGCCGCCATTTTGAGAGTCCTCTTGCAGCCGCCTGTCGCTGTAGCATCAAGAGCAGCCGAAACTCAGCTGAATGGCAACTGAAACGGTAAAGGGGCGCCCCACTACAGCAGACGAGCCTCCACCTAGGAAGGCCCATTCACGCCGGCTCCCCCCCCCTTCGGGCACCCCACGCCGTTATTCGGAGCAGTATTGTAGGATGGCCACACCAGTGTGGCAACTTGCTAGACATCACCTCGGTGGTAACCGAATCTCAACGCCTTGTGGTGTCTTCTATTCAAAAAACATTGTTATGCTGCCTTCGACCTATTCGCCGCAAGTGCGCACACAACTCAACTGCATAGCTTGCTAGACACCACCTCGGTGCCATCCGGATCTTGGAATGTCAGCACCTTTTGGTGTCTTCTCTTCAGAAAATATTGTTGCGCTGCCTTTGGCCCCATTCGCACATCAGTCCGCTACTGACGCCATCTCACAGGCTAATGGGGCGCCCCACGCCGACTTTCAGCATTGTAGAATGACCACACCAGTACAGCAACTTGCTAGACATCACCTCGGTGCCATCCGGATCTCGGCGCCCCACTGCAGATGAAGTGCCTCTCAACTATGAAACCACCACGGTGACATCCGGATCTTGGCGCGTTGTGCTGCCTTCGGCCTATTCGCACATCGGTCCGCTACTGACGCCATCTCACAGGCTAATGGGGCGACCCACGCCGAGTTTCAGCATTGTAGGATGACCACACCAGTACAGCAACTTGCTAGACATCACCTCGGTGCCATCCGAATCTTGGCATCTCAACGCCTAGTGGTATCTTCCATACAAAAAATATTGTTACGCTGCCTTTGGCCCCATTCGCACATCAGTCCGCAACTTAGACATCACCTCGGTGCCATCCGGATCTTGGCATCTCAGCGCCTTGTGGTGTCAGTCAGAAAATATTGTTGCGCTGCCTTTGGCCCCATTCGCACATCGGTCCGCTACTAACGCCATCTCACAGGCCAACGGGGCACCCCACGCCGACTTTCAACATTGTAGGATGGCCACAGAAGTGCGACAACTTACTAGACACCACCTCGGTGCCATCCGGATCTTGGCGCATTGTGCTGCCTTCGGCCTATTCGCACATCGGTCCGCTACTGACGCCATCTCACAGGCCAACGGGGCGCCCCACGCCGACTTTCAGCATTGTTGGATGGCCACACCAGTGCGGCAACTTACTAGACACCACCTCGGTGCCATCCGGATCTTGGCGCGTTGTGCTGCCTTCGGCCTATTCGCACATCGGTCCGCTACTGACGCAAACTCACAGGCCAACGGGGCGCCCCACGCCGACTTTCAGCATTGTAGGATGGCCACACCAGTGCTGCAACTTGCTGGACACCACCTCGGTGCCATCCGGATCTTGGCGCGTTGTATTGCCTTCGGCCTATTCGCACATCGGTCCGCTACTGACGCCGCCTCACGTGCCAACGTATTTTCTACGCATTTTATACCCTATGCCGCATAACAGGTCCTGTGACTTGTTTATAAAACTTTTCATTGGTTCATTTTACTTTTGGTTTCCTAATGATGGAAGGCTTGATCATATGACCTAAAAACAACACTTTTCATTGGATGAAAACTTTTTTTTTTCCCCAAACGATGAAAGCCCCACCTTGTTTCTGGATGTTTCAGACTAAACTGGCGTCAGCATGAGAGCACCACCATCTCGTAGCTCCGTCGTGGTCATTCCGCGAGCAATCATGGCAGCCGCTCCCCACCAGAAGCCTGCAGGAGTCGGGGCCCCCAAAACTTTTGATGAATTCTCAAGGCGGAGGGGACGCTTTCGAGAATGGGGTCCAAGACCTAGCAGACAAGCGTCCGATTTCCAAGGTGTCCCAGGGCCATTTCAGTGGACCAGGCCCAAAAAGGAAAGAGCCTGCCGCCATTTTGAGAGTCCTGTGACAGCCGCCTATCGCTGCACCGCAAGAGTGGGCGCAACTCAGCTGAATGGCGGCTTTTGACACAGTGGACCAAAAACGGACGGAATGGCAACTGAAACGGTAAAGGGGCGCCCCACTACAACAGATGACACTCCACCTGGAGAGGCCCGTTCACGCCGCCTCCCCCGGGGCGCCCCACACCGTTATTCGGAGCAGCATTGTAGGATACCAAAACCAGTGCGGCAACTTACTGGACATCACCTTGGTGCCATCGTTCTGCTGCCTTGGAACTATTCGCACAACAGTTTGCTACTGATGACCCACCCCCCGCGACGCCCCACGCCGTTATTTGCTGGGTGGCAACTTACTAGACATCACTTTCGTGTCATCTAGATTTCGGCGCGTTCTGCTGCCTTGGAACTATTCGCACAACAGTTTGCTACTGATGACCCACCCCCCGCGACGCCCCACGCCGGAAATCTGGACGTTGTGCTGCGTTGGGACTATTCGCACAGCCGACCGCTACTTCGTTGTTTTTCCCTAAAAATGTTTATATGTTATTACTATTTTTGTTTTCTTGTATATATTTATAAATTATTAAAGTTTTATAATCTTACTACTTTGTCGGAGTGCTATATATTTTTAATGTGACACATAATTGTAAAAACTTTGATGTACAAAGAGTCATCCCTGGAATCTTCCGCTTCACGCTCGGTCCCCTCCCCAATCACAATACAGGATGGTTTTCAGATAATAGCAACGCTTCTGCTGTGACGGATCTCATCGAGTGTGGGCCTTGATCTACTATAACTCCTTTGAAGAGGGGTGATTCTTTACAGCTGTGGCCATAAACTACATCTGCAGGGCTAGCTGATAGCCTAGGACCGGCCTGGACAATCGGACACAGAGGAAAAGAAGTGTCAGAGGGTGCGGTAGTGAATAGGGCGAAAGGGAGGTGTCGGGCGGGCACAGGGTGTGATTCTCAGGGAAGAGCAGCGCAGATGGGGGGAGGTTTATTACCCATGCATAAGACAGAGAGCGGGGGTGACCACTGCCTGGGTGAGATGCTTGCGAGGGTGGGGAGCCATGCTAAGGATCGACAGCGTGCACAGAGTGGGTCTGGTCAAGGCATCTAAAATGGCTGCCGTGCACGACAAAAGTGTGGCATTTGAAAAAAGACAAGATGGCGCAGACAATGTTTTTCAACACTTCCTGATTTCCTTCGAATCGAACGTTAACAGACGTTGGGGCATATTACCAAAGTTAAGCGATATTTATCCTTAACGATGCATTGCAAAGATTTTTTTACCGTCAGAAATTATCGCAGATAAACCTTGCTATTATCAAGGTTTATCGCAAATACGATAAAAAACGACCGCAATGCATTAATATCGCTGAAAACTCAGCGATATTCATGCATTACCGAGCTAATGCTCTTAGCCATGTTATCCACCTCCCATTGGATAACATGGCTAAGAACTGCTCAGGGCAGCTGTTACTTTTTGGAGATATTCGCGCTTATCTCGAATATTTCCAAAAGTTGATAATAGGAGATAGCGATGTTAGCGACTGTTTCCAGTCGCTAACATCTTGGCATGCCCACTTTGCATGTCATTAGTGATAAATATCACTCACATGCAAAGTGGGGCCCAAGATGGTCGCTATCTCCTACTAGCCGTCGCTAACTGGTGTTAGCAACAGCTAGGTAATACAGATATAATTTTATCTCCGCGAAGCGGAGCGCTGTTACAGATATATATCTTGTTTTTGAACGTTAATTTCTCAAAATGCACTGAAGCACATATATTGAGACCTAGCAAAGGCACATCGGGCTACCAGTCCCTAATATTTTACCAAGTTTCATGCAAATCCATTCAGCCGTTCGATTATTATTATTATTTATTTTTTTTGCCCCGCGGGGCCCTTTTAAAACCTCCACATCAAACCTAGGGGGTCAGCGAGGATCTACTATGCCCCCTTATGGTCATTTGCCCCTTCGCTTTGGCCTCCTCTTGTCTCTCGATCCTACCGAGAGACAAGATGGCGGCCGCTACGTACTGTTTGGAATGTTTACAGACACCGGAGAGCCAATCAGCTTCGCTTCGCAAAGCTCCGTAACGCGAAAAGTACGCGAAGCGGTGCGCTGTTACCGATATATATCTTTTTTTGAACGTTAATTTCTCAAAATCCACTGAAGCACATATATTGAGACCTAGCAAAGGCACATCGGGCTACCAGTCCCTACAATTTTGCCAAGTTTCGTGCAAATCCATTCAGCCGTTTGATTATTATTATTATTTTTTTGTTTTTGCCCCGCGGGGCCCTTTTAAAACCTCCACATCAAACCTAGGGGGTCAGCGAGGATCTACTATTCCCCCTTATGGTCATTTGCCCCTTCGCTTTGGCCTCCTCTTGTCTCTCGATCCTACCGAGAGACAAGATGGCGGCCGCTACGGACTGTTTGGAATGTTGACAGACGCCGGAGAACCAATCAGCTTCGCTTCACAAAGCTCCGTTGCGCGAAAAGTACGCGTCCTGGAGCGCTGCCCGGTCCGCTGTTACAGATATATATCTTTTTTTAAACGTTAATTTCTCAAAATCCACTGTAGCACATATATTGAGACCTACAAAAGGCACATCGGGCTACCAGTCCCTACAATTTTGCCAAGTTTCGTGCAAATCCATTCAGCCGTTCGGGCTAAAAGTGAGGCCAACCGCCCTATGGAAAACTCAATGTTAAAAACACGTTTTGGGACCCCCCTTTTTTCTCGACCCCCCCTGGACGAACCCCCCCCCCAATTTTCAGGGGCTGCTCAGAAACAAAATGTGCCATTTTCCAGAAAATTTCAGCCAATTCCGTCCACAAACGCCAAAGTTATTAGACATAGAATTTTCAAAAAACCCATAGAGAAAAAATCCTAACTATATATACCTACTGGCGACCGCCAGTAGGTAATATATATATATATATATATATATATATATATATATATATATATATATATATATATATATATATATATATATTTAAATTGAACGGGAAGGGGGCCGTGTGGGCCAACCTCCTGTGGCCAGTTTCTATTTATTTTTTAATTTTGTAATGCGCTCAGCTACCCAAAAAGCGTTTCCCGGCGCCAGGACGGAGATTAAGAGTGACACATGACCATCAGCAGAAGTTATTGATCAAACAACCATGTTTTAAGGTTTTTCGGAAACATATGTAATTGGTTTCTTTACGAATGGAAATAGGGAGCGTATTCCAGATGGACGGGCCCAGGTAGGAAAAAGATCTCCCTATCATTCTGGAAAGTTTAACCCTGGGTATGCAGAAATTTCCTGAGGTTTCAGATCTTAGTTGACGGTTTGGTACGTAAGGACGCACTAATGCTTGGAGATATTTAGGTGCAGTACCTGCTTTTATTTTAAACATATAGCTCTGGGCATTTAACTTAATACGGCTCTCCACCCTGAGCCAATGGAGATCACGTAAATGTCCAGAAATGCTGGAGGTTTTAGGGACCCTACAGAGCAATCTGGCAGCAGAATTCTGGATTAACTGCAGTCTGCGGACCACAGCCTTATTCGATCCAAGGTAGAGAATGTTGCCGTAGTCAAGTCTTGAAGTAATGAGAGCATTGATTACAGTCTTTTGAGTGGAAACAGGCAACATCTGTAGATTCTTCTTGAGCCATTTAAGAATTGTAAAGCATAGTGCAGCTACTTTAACCGTTTGTTGGTGCATGGAAAGTGTGTTGTCCACGGTAATGCCCAGATTCCGGACGTGGCTGGTGGGTTCAGGGAGGTTTCCCATTTGGGTAGGCCAATGGGTAGGTTCCCAAAGGTCTTTTTGTTTGCCCAAGATGAGAACCTCAGTCTTGTCACCATTCAATTTTTTTTTAAAATTTTTTTTTTAAATTAAAACCTTTATTTTCAGAAAAGTCATACAAATACAGACCTACAACCCCACAGGGCCGGTCAGTAATAATCCGCAGCAAAGCCAAAAACAGAACAAGGCCCAACAACCCCTGGAACCAAGCGCAAGGTTTACACGTCAATAAACAGGGTAGGCTGCTGTAAAGGATAATAAAAAGGTTCACATTTTGTACTTTAAACAAAACAACACAAAAACAAGTCCGAGGTAAGACTGTTGTAGAAGTGACCATCTCCACTAGCTGGGGGGGGGAAAGCCAGCCAATAAGGCTGATCTAAAGGATAAATCCTAAGGGGGGTGGAAAGGAGGGCCAAGAGTGGACCGACAGACCGTGTGGTACAGGAAAAGGGCGCATGGAATGCGAGGTCACGGAGACAGAGGGACAGTAGTGGCATCTACAGAGGGGGGGGGTACAGATCTCTCCTCGATATGCATTCCCCTGACCCCACATCTTCCCCCACTTCCTAGGCCTACCACGGGCGGTATACACCGTTTTCTCCCTAAACATGCACCAATCCATACATTCTATCCATGCCGACGCCGAGGGCGCCCTTTGGGACCCCCACAATTGGCCTATATCCCTTTTGGCGATCATGTTGCCGAGGGTAGCCCACCGAGTCTGCGCCACGCTATAATCATTGGGCTCCCAGATGTTCAGAAGGCACCTCCTAGCCTCCGGCATTAAAGACACACCCGTCACCTCTTCCATAATGTCATGCACGCCTCTCCAGTAAGACACTACATTCGGACACTCCCTTATGATATGGAGAAAAGTAGCAAGCATACCACAGCCACGCCTGCACAACCCATCCAATGAATAACCCATCCTCATCAGGCGTGGACCCGTGACATAGACGTGGTGAAAAATCTTCAATTGCACCAGCCGCAGACGCGCCGGAATCGCGACTTCCTTTGGAGACGACACCGCGGCCTGCCAGTCTTCGTCATCTAACTCAAGCCCATCCGCGGACCAGGCATTGCGGAGCTGTACAAGGAGGCCAAAGCGGTCGTTAATAAGCTTCTTATATATAAGAGAGATGGTACTATCAGGGACATGTCCATCAAGCACCCTATCTTCCAGGGGGGGAGGATTCCGGGACAACGGCACCAGCCGGAAATACCGAAGTAAATGCATGGCGAATCTGAAGATAGCGGTAGTATTCCCTATCACTCAGGTTATATTCCTGCTGGAGGTCGGCAAAAGTCTTGATCCTGTCCTTAATCAGGAGGTCCCCTACTCGAGTGATACCTATAAGATCCCACTTGTCAAACCCCTTCGTCGCCCAAAGATTCCCCAGCCGTTCAGCCACATAAAGCGGAGTTGCTCTAGTCAGCTTGTCAGTCCATCCCGTGGCAGCCGTCGCACTAATCCAAACTCGCACCGCGACCCCAGTAGGGCCAGTAAGCGTCTTCCTAGCCGTTTTAGAATAAAGCGCCCTATTGAAGTCGCCACCAGGCAGCTGCCATTTATCCATCTCAAATGCAGGGTTGGGGGTAGGTCCAAACATGGCGTGGTTGATAGCACTCAACTGAGATGCCCAGTAATATCGCTTGATGTCGGGCAGCGCTATACCGCCATCATACCAAGGTAAAGTCAGTTTCGATAACGCAATGCGAGGCCGCCCGCCCCATACCAATTGCCTCTGGAGGCCCTCAACTTCACGGAAATAATTAGCAGGGACCAGATCGAGCGTGTTTTGAAGGGCGTAAAAGAATCGGGGGAGAGACATCATCTTAAATAGGGTGGCCCTCCCCAACGGGGATAGCGGCAAGCTACACCAAGCTGCGACGTCCGACCGCAGCCGCCGAAGCGGCGGCAGTAAATTCCTCTCTTACCGCACCGCAGAGTCCAAGGAGATATAAATCCCCAAATACTTAAAGCCGTGGCGTACTACCGGTATCGGGCAGACACGGGGCAGCAAAGGCAGTTCTCCAGTTAGCGGATAAATATAGGACTTGGTCCAATTGATGGATAGGCCAGAATTTCTCCCGAAGGAGCGCAAAACATCAAATAAAACTCCCAGTGATTTACGAGGGGAAGTCAAGTATAACAAGATATCATCAGCATACAATGAAACACGATCTTCATATCCCGGGGACCAACTAATGCCCTTAAGCGACGGCTCCCATCGAAGCCACGCGGCAAGGGGTTCAAGAGCAAGTGCGAAGAGCAACGGTGACAACGGGCAGCCCTGTCGCGTTCCTCTGCCGAGAACAAAGGACTCCGAGGCCCTGCCATTCACCACCACTTGAGCCAAAGGTTGTTCGTAGAGGAGCTGAACCCACCCGATGAAACGCGGGCCGAAGCCGAACTTCGCGAGAGCCGCCCATAAATACGGCCGCTCTATTGTGTCAAAGGCCATCGAGGCGTCCAAAGAAACCAAGATGGCCGGCTCACGCCATTAAGACGGCGAAGGTTGAGCGCAGTATTATGATGGGGGATAAATCCCGACTGGTCTGGATGTACTAAGTCACCAATCACTGTGACTAGACGATTCGCCAATACTTTCGCCAGAACCTTAGGTTCAACATTCAGAAGGAAGTCCGAGATCTCGCGATTCCAAGAACATGTGACGTAGATGCGGCGCCATTTTGTCCGGGCACAGCTTATACAGCTTCACCGGAATACCGTTCGGGCCAGTGGCCTTGCCCGAACGAAGGGAACGGATAGCAAGCGCTATTTCATCCACGGAAAAGTCCGCTTCCATAAGCTCACGGTCGGACTCTGAGAGGCTAGGCAGCGCGATATCTCTCAGTAGTAAATGCGAGTCCTCCTCCGGTCTGTCCGAGACAGGCGCGTAAACCTTCTGGAAGTGCTGAGCAAAAGCCGCGACTATCTCAACAGGGTCCACAACCCGCGAACCATCCACCCCTTCCACAACGGGCACAACCCTATTCAAACACTCCCTTTTGTCCAACCAAGCAATCAACTTCCCGGCTTTATCACCAACATCATACATTCGCCCCTGTTGCACACAAAACATCATCCTAGCAGCATCCGTCACCAGAGCCTTGTAGTCAGCCTGTTTAAGGGCCAAAACATGCAACTTCTCAGGGGTAACCCCAGATCCCACATCTTCCTCCAAAGCTGTGATGTCATTTTCAAGGCAAACGACCTCCACCATTCAATTTTAACTGGTTTTTGGTCATCCAGTTGGAGATGTTGGTGAGACCTTGCTTGAGATGGGACGGAGCAAGCGGATTGGAGTCAGAGAGGGAGAAGATGATTTGGGAATCATCTGCGTAAGTAAACAGGGTCAATCCATAGCTATGTCCGCCAACGGTCTGACATAAAGGTTGAATAGCAATGGGCTCAAGATTGAGCCTTGGGGGACTCCATGAGAAGAGGTATATGTTTCTGAACAGGCTGCGGTAGACCTGATTTGGAAAGTGCAATTATCTAGAAAGGAGATAATCCACTCCAGTGCCGCGCCACATATACCTGTATTTCTAAGTGTATGTATTAGCCTTTTGTGCGAGATGGTGTCAAAAGCCGCACTCAGGTCTAATAAAATAAGTGCGACCGTTTTGTGATGTATTCCTATAGGTTCTGTATAGATCCCCCTATTCCTGACCCTATTCTGGTTAACAAATTAACTAGCAGCCATCCCATGATGCAGAAACCGTTATCTGATTAAGCCAGACCACGGCACAGGAGCACGTTATCTGATTAGGTCATAACGCTTGCCATCTAACTAGGCAAGCAATATTCCTCCAGCCCCTGATAAGGCATACGGAGTTTTCAAAACAAATCAAACCTATGACAACCTGGGAAAATCCCTGCGGCCATTGTTTTGATTTCTCAAAGAACTTCAGTAAAAGAATGTGCTAACGACCAGCTCGTATGACATCCTTATTGACGTATCTATGTCCATCCTTACGTCAATCTCGGCACCTTACAGGTATAAATATTACCTACATTGCCTTAAGCAAACACACGCGGTGGTGACGAGATCGGAGCAGCGAGACTTGCCGAAGCCCAGCAGAGAGCGAAGCCCACTGGCGCTGCCCCGCCTTCCTGACGCGCTGAGAACGAGACGCTGCCTTTCTCCTGCCGAGAAATCCAGCTCCGGCGCTTCCGAGCAGCCCTTGCAGGTAGCTTGGAATATCGAGACCACAGACGAGAGATACCATCCCTCAACCATCCTAGATCTCAGGTACAGAACTGAATAACCCCTTGCAGAGAATTCTTGAGTCAGTCACTTGGCAAAACAAACTTAACTCAAACTGCTACTTTCTACTCCAGCCCACGTATTAGGCTTAGGTCTGGTACACCGGGGTAGGCGTGGTTAGAAGCACCAGTTGAGTACGATTAGTTAAATGTATATGTGTATGTATATATTCTATCCATTTTAAATAGCATATGGCTTAGAAACCATATCAATGCTTTTACAGTATTATTTCATAATTCTGCTTTTATTGTATGCACTTTACTTAACCATAAGTATTGCAATAATATCGATTCATTTCTCTTGTACGAGAAAAGAGACTGATCAATAAATAACATCTTTTATTGAACACGCCCGTCTCTTCCTTTTCTCTACAATCTGGTGAAACTAAGAATGCACGTACTGACTAGGTAAAATAAGTTGTCTTTTGTTTTCACACGACTCTAGAGATACACTCTTGATTAGGGGAGAGCAAAGTTGTCATGTTCTATGGTTGTCAGAAACTAAATCCCTTCTTGTCTATCCAGGGAGGTTCAACTCCTCCTTGCCTATTCGAGAAAGTTTCTAGTGAACTCTGAGCTAGCTGGCAAACCCAAAACTTTAAGTCTAATATCGACAGTAGAAGACCTAGTTAACGTCTGGTCTAGGTCTATACTATTGGAGGTATTATTCCAATGCGCAGAGCCTATTGGGATAATAGGAACTACACTACATGGCGCCCAACATTTGGAAAGGCGATAAAACTAACGCAAGACTTTAGAGTAACTCAGTCGTGCTCTTTCACTCAGACCCTTTTTTCCCATAATACTCCAAAGACGTCTGGAGTGGGTGAGAGGTAAAATCCGCCAAACCTCGCAGGAGGGAACTCCTATGTATGGTTCTTGGTTCAATCAACGTTGAAGGATACACTGTTCCAAAATATTGTGCATCTAATCTTTGTTTCCATAAGGAACCTGATCTGCAAACAAACAGAATAACCTTCCTGACAGTAAAATGTCAGAAAGTGATGATGAAAGAGAGAGAGTTAGATTAGCAGCTGAACTAATAGAGGCTGATAATACTATGCAAGAAGCAGACCCGGATATAAAACTCATCCCGGTCAACATAAGAAGATCTATAACGTTAAAACTTATAGAAAATGGACTGACACCAAGAGGTGGTACAGTCATATTCGTAATTGAGGCACACGAATATCGGCAGACAGAGGTATTCTATTCATGGATAAACTTTCCAGCAGCAAATGCTGTAACAAAGGACTTCCACTATTATAAAATAGAGGAACCTCCTAATGAGTACACTCCTTTCGAGGAAGTGGAAGTATCACTCAAATTCCAAGAGCACCTGCTCTTGTTTAATGGCGCCCTAAAACATAATAATCACATCACCAGGCTCGGTCCACTAGGTAGACCAGGAGCAACGTGGCCGGTCCTAGCCGGATACACACCACATCCAGACATCGAAAGAATGTCTGCAGCAGATCTTTTAGTACAACTAAAACAATTAATTAAAATATATAGACAATTAGTCCAATATGTAATGCAGACTTCAACTGTCCAACCAGTAATTAAAATTCCACAGCTGACCCCTCATCAGGGGAACACAAATAAAATTACACCACAGAACATACAGTCCTGCCTAGGTAAAGTACCAGCTAAACGGGAACAAATACCATTCTGGTTAGCACAAAAAATCACCCAAATAGAGGCGGTATTTCCAGATACCACCCCGGTAGAAAAACACAGGATTCTGACTATCTGTCTTCCAATGGGAATCGCACCACACGTGGAGGACTGTGACACTTGGGGTACAGTCTTTGCTTCCATTTACACAAAAACACATGGAGTTCCATCCATGTCAGTAATACCAGATGTGCTAAAACAAATTCAAGACGAATACGGTCCAGAACCCGCTTTAACTCTCGGTATGAAATTACTAAAAGACTTCAAGCAGGTCTCGGCAATATTACTAGCCAACATAAAAGGAGAAGCAGCGAATGTGGCGATCCGCCAGAGGTTAAAAGAGACAGATATAGCAGACCAACCAGCTGAAATTGCCAGAATTATAGAAAAATCCTATGAAGAACTAGGTAGAGATAGTTTGGGTGGAATA
Source organism: Lissotriton helveticus (assembly GCF_964261635.1). Lineage (NCBI taxonomy): Eukaryota > Metazoa > Chordata > Amphibia > Caudata > Salamandridae > Lissotriton > Lissotriton helveticus. The sequence goes on from NC_136064.1 coordinate 68,327,718, forward strand.
CCAGTGAAGCCCCAACTAATTGAAAGTCCTGAAAAAATATTTATTAAAAATAATCTAAACAGTCAAAAGAAGAACTGGGATGGAAACAAACAATCCAATCCAAAAGAAAAGAGATTCCAGTCCAGAGGAAGGTCTCCTCGGCGGAGAGAAAGATCTCCGGACCAAGGACCCAAGTCTCCCCAAAGGGAGCCCTCTGTGAAAAGATACAACCTTAGAAATAGGGATAACATAAAGAAACCTGATAGATATCAAGAATTTGATACACGTCCCTCTCAATCTTTTCAGACTTCCTCGCAGAAATCGGAAAGAAGAGGACGATCGGAACCCAGGGAAGGGCACGTCAAGTCCAAAGACAAGGAACCTGCTCATCCAAATAAAAAATTACAGTTTCCAAAGAAGAAGGTAGCCAGTATTAAAGTATTCAACAATGCCGAGAATACTGAGGACACAGCTGAAAAACGGAGAGTGGGCTCAGACAATGCTAGGCAGCGCAGCAGAAGTGAGCATAGCACGCAAAGTCCTTATGAAGCATCTGGAGACAGTGGACACGAATGAATACATTCAAGTGGAAACTGCAGACACCAGAGTTAGCAAACCTCACAAAATATATGAAATAACTTTACGTATAGAAGGGGATAAGACTAGAAAAATAAGGGGCCTTTTTTGGGATAATCTCTCCAAGGGCTATGACATCCTTCTAGCTGAACAAGACTGGCCACCAGAGTTTGTCAGGGAGTGCCCACATGGCGAAGAAATAATTATGCCTGCCTTCTCAAATCATATTCCAATTCATAAAAAATATACACTTGCAAGAAAGTGGGCAGTAGCTCAAGCTCCTGCTTTATATAAAAATCATGTGGGATGGGATGAGGAATCTCCTCCACACAAAATCCAGTTAAAATCACAACCTACTGCACAAAGGCAGTATCCAATCAAGCAAGAAGCTAAAAAACAGGTAAAAGAAATTCTAGATCAACTAGAATACCAGGGGGTGATTGAAACTTGCACCTCACAAATGAACAACCCTTTGTTTCCTGTCTCCAAACCAGACAATTCATATCGTCTAGTTTTGGATTACAGACACCTTAACTCATGTTGCAAAACTTTTGCAGTACAAAACTCGCATAGTGCTGCACTATTGAATAACATAGTGCGCAAAAAATATAAAACAACATTAGACATCTCTAATGGATTCTTTTGTCAAAATATAGCACCAGAGAGCAGATATTTAACTGCGTTCTCAATAAATGGCGCTCAAAAAGAATTCTGTCGGTTACCCCAGGGGTACAAGAACAGCCCAGGATTATTCTCAGCGAGAGTAACAGAGTTACTACAAACATATGATGACAAAGCATTATCTTATGTCGATGACATATACCTAACAGATGATGACTTGGATACTCACTTGAAGAGAGTGAACACCATAATACTTGGGTTCGCAGCAGAGGGTTACAAATTCAACTTTAAAAAATCTAGAATTGCCCATCTAACAGTCCTGTTCTTAGGATATGAATTATCAAGTGAAGGCAAAAGCCTGGCTGACAATTTCCTAGAGAAATGTGCCGTACTCCAAGCACCTAGAACACTAAAAAACCTACAGTCAATTCTAGGTTTCCTAAATTTCGGAAGAACATACATTGCAAATTACGCAGAAAGGGTCAAACCCCTTTATGATCTAATAAAACCAGATTTTAAAAAAAACAATTGGACTCAAATACACACAGAAATTCTGAGATCCTTACAAACAGATATGTTAATTAAAACAAAATTAGAAACACGTGATAACACATGCAACCTTGTGATTCGAGTCATCCCAGGAAGATGCGGATTCACATACCTGACCTCTAACGAGGGAGAAAAGGTACCAATTGCATTCAAATCACACTTGTACACTAAAGCTGAAATGAAATTTAGCCCAACGGAAAAAATTCTTACTGCAACACAGACAGCTATAGCAAAAGAACGAGCCCTTTCACAAGGTAAACGAATAATAATCGTTACACCGATACCAGCCCTAGAGGCTGTAACAAAAGCAAGCATACCGAATGCTAAAGCGCTCCATCCGAGATGGATACAATGGGCTAATTCTCTTGCTGCAACAGACGTGGCATACGAATTTGATCCTAACTTAAAAACACAAGAGTTTCTCCAATACGAATTCGAATGTCCGCCGCCGACCGAAATTCTGCCTCTAGAACATTACGGCTGTATAATATATACAGACGGATCAGCACAACCCGCAGTAGGAGGTAAACAAGCTTACAGTGCTGCATGTGCGATTGTAAAAGGTCGCTGGCACGATGGGAAATTCAAACCAGCGGTCACTAAAACACAATCTCTAGGAGATTGTACAGCTCAGCGAGCAGAACTACTGGCATTCAAGATGGCGCTTAAAAATACCGATCGGGAATTCCCCACACTCATAGTGTGTGATTCGTATTATTGCGTTCAGTCTTACAATGAATACTTACAGATCTGGCTTCAGAATGGTTTTAAGGATGCAAAAGGAGGCACAATCAAGCATAAAATGCTTTGGGAACAAGTAGTTCTTTTACAAAAGGAACTACCAAAGACTCACGTGATACATACACTGAGTCATCAACGTGATGGCGTTCACGTTGCAGGGAATTCATTGGCTGATGAGGCCGCAAAGGCAGCTGTGCAAACGGCTGCCATCACCCGGTCAAAAACAAAAATAGACAGCGATATATTACAAGCTGTCAGCCCTACAGTAAAAGATGAGATAGAAACACTCCCGAAAGGCTTTCCAGTAAAGTACTCATACATAACTGATGCGAATAATGTTCCATTTGCTCGAATCCCTGGAGTGGGGGATAGAGTAATTCCAAACATGGAACATAGGTTAGGACTCATCATAGCGGCACACGAAGGACTTGCTTCTGTACATGCTGGCGTCTCAGCCACAGTATCGTTATTAAAACAGAGATACTGGTGGCCACAAATGAGAAGACAAACCAGGAACTATGTTCTAGAATGTGAAATATGTCAAAAAATGAAAGTATCAACAGTGAGACGACCAGCACAGACGCCCCTTCTAATCTCGGATAAACCATTAGCCTGTGTTTACCTGGACCACTGTGGTCCCTTACAAAGGGATGGTAACTATAAATATATCTTGGTCGCAGTGGATTCATGCACGAGATTCATATGGATGTGGCCCCAGCGATCGGCTGACGCCAGAACTGTTATAAAAGATTTGCGAGTCTTTATCGGCACATACGCAATTGGCATGCTGCATTCTGACCAGGGTCCTGCTTTTAGCTCTAGAGCTTATAAGGAGGCCATGACCAGCATGGGCATTGCATTGCGGTATTCTTGTCCATTTCATCCCGAGGGAAACGGAATTGTTGAAAGAAAAAAACGTGACATAAAGCAATCTATAACAGCAAAGGTATTAGGTTCGGGAGCTGGGTGGGTCAAACATCTAATAAGTGTCCAACGTAGTCTAAACAACCTGCCAAGAAATTCTCTGAAGGGATTCAGTCCGTACGAATTATTGTTTGGGACTAGGATGTTAGTCTTAGATCTTGACAGTCAGACTTCAGTGGTGAAAGAAAAAAGCTTTGATATCAAAGATCGTTTGGCTATTTTGCAGGACTTAAACGAAACAAGAAAAGACCTGAGCAACATAAAGTTGAAACAACAGCCAACAACCACTGAAGAAACACCGCCTGTCCCAGCAAGACCTGTCTGGATTCCAAAAATCGGGGATCTAGTCAGAGAAAAGATCGCGGTAAAGAAGGAATTTGGGCCTTCTTACAGAAAAGCAGTTTCTGTCTTGTCCATCAACGGGACAAGATCAGTTGTACTACCGCCGCTTGCTGGTAAAAAGGAGAACCGAGTTGTATCCATCGACCTGGTAAAACCACAATCATGTGGCCGATAACAAACAGTAGGCCAAGTGGACTCCCGATAAGTAGTAGAACACCGAGGTTTGCTACAAGTACAGAGGTGCTAACTAAAAGGCTAATCACATTCGAAACGCCTACAGAACAACAACAACGACTATGCAACAATGCAATGGAACTCACACCTCTGAAAACCCAAATAAAAACGTTTAGTAGAGACACACCAACCTACAATGAAGTAACAAATGAATATGCAAGAAACAGTAATCCTGAAACAATTGGAACAATTGATAGAACAGCATCCGGCTACTTCATAAACATCAATGATTCCTCTGAAGACCTCAGTGAATCAAAGACACAGCCATCAACAAAAACCCTTAAAGACAAAGCTAAGGAGCTTTTGAAACAACTGAAAGAAACCTATCTGATTTCTCCATGGATTGAATTTTGGGTGTCCTTTGGTGTATTTATCCTCATACTTTGGCTCATCATGGTACTATGCTTGGGACGCTTCATTGAGGGAAAATATGCAAAAATGGACACAGCAAGCCAGAAAATCAACTTGATCCTCAAGCCACACACGTCTTCACACGTCGAGAAAAGAGAACTTTCTTCAGTCAACTTCACAGCCAATCCTATACCGGGTGGGGTAGCATGGGACAATACTGACTATGAAATTTATGGTCCGGTTGAAATCCTCAAATATCCACACCAAATCAAGATCTCGTTGAGTGACTTTGTAAAACCAAACTCATTTGCTGATGATTGGGACTTTGAAAGTATTAATGACATGATGTCTGACCTAGTGATGTCTGCTAAATTTACCAAACATGGTTATTTGCAGGGTTCGTCTAATTATGATAGTATGTACTGCTACAACCACTATGGTAACCATTTTCTACATAAATCTGCACAACCTAGAAATGTTTTAAATTATAATCAATGGGAACATTGTGCAACCCCTCCAAAAGGAAGCTCAAGAACCGTTTATGACAAATATTCATATTTTTCAGGGTTCAATACAAGTAAAGCTGAAACATTTTATTTTAAATTGTCAAATAAGACAGGAACAAAAACCATGCTTACAAACACAAAATTGATATATTCGGACTCATTTTTTGAACAGATGAATACATTTGGTTTTGATTATTGGGACAAAAATGTGGAAGTTAAAAGTGTTTGGGGTACAAGAGAATGGCAAGTTCAGGGTATAGAATCATTGTTTAGAGCCTGCATGATCCCAGAACAAATTATATTCTTGAATGACACTATTCAACAAACTACCTGTCTTGGATTAGCCAAAATCAAAGACTTAAATAAACCGTCTATTCCAAAACCAACAATGAACAGCAATAACTCTGCAGATGAAGAGATAGACGTAAACTATGTATTAAACCAAAACAGAACAAATCCTGATTGGAAACAATGGTTAATCTGGCCCACAGATACTAATAACTGTCAAGACAGATTCCTGAACAAAACACAGGGGTTCACATTGACCAGGCCAGACCCTAGATATTCCCAAAGACAACACCCAGGGATAATCACCACCTACAGTGTGGGCAAACTCTGCCTTCAATGGCTACAAACTTCCACACTGACAGAAATTAAGCAACACCTAACTTTACTTACTGATGGTGCTGACTTGCGTGATTTCATTATGGGACCGCGCAAACAGCGTCAAAAACGCTTCATAGCAGCCTCTATATATGCAGCTTACAACGAGGCCTGGAAGATAACTCAAATTGAGACAGCAGAAAGTATACGGGAAATTGACCGTATTAATTTGGAAAAATCGCTTTCTGTAGTGGACAATGGGTTAATGACTCTGTCCTCCAGAATTTTTTCATTGGACAGTATTGTGTCTTCAGCAATCGACATAATATCACAAGACTTACTGTTGTTACAACACAGTCAGTCGCAATTGCGTTCTTTTATACAGCTTGGATGGACGTTACAAAATCTGCGTTCAGGCTATGTGCCTTGGCGTTTAATCAACACAACGTCACTATTCAATATCTTTAACCTTACTGATAAACAAATCAGTATGGCACAAAAGGGTGCTGATTATACAATCCTGAGCATTGAGAAACTCGAGAGATTACCATTGACAATGTCAGAACGACCTGTCATTGAATGGATAATACATGGGATAATTAATATTCCGATATCTACTTTCAGGTTTCAATACTGCCAAAAATATATACAGGCTGGCATGTACGAAAAATTGGGAAAAGGGTACATTAAGTCAACATGGAACTTGCCCTATTCACATGCATGTGTCAGTAATAAAGGACAGAAAGTGTTCCTTAGTGGCAATAATTGTGCAATGTCACTAAGCGGTACACTTCTGTGTAATGGAATTAGTTTGCATGGAGCCTGTGAAGGGAACTCAAATAACCTTTCATGTCACCAGCTAGGCACACCTGCAACACAGATAGAACCATTCTTTAAAAGACTCTATAACGGGAGTTACATCCTAATTGTGGATCGCAGATGTTGTAGTCTACTGCCCGGGGTTCCTTATCTCATAAGTACGACTGCGAAGGTCATGTGCTGTGGACGCTTATTGTTCCCCAGCTCCTTTCCAGACAGGGAGGCAAGGACATGGCCTAACTTGAAAATTACTTCTATTCGAATTGATACTTTAAGCAGAATGAAAACAGTGCTTCTTCAGACGCCGACCAGGCTCACGTCATCAAAAGAAACGTATGATCTCCTAGTCGCAAGGACGACTGCAGAAATTCACTCATTGTTATCAACTAATTCCCCCATACATTTCGCTGAAATCCTGAATGAAATCTTAAATATTTCTGATACCAGTGGAGTCTCAAATGTATTTAAGACATTGTTTTCAGGAGCATTAACACCATTCAAAGCCATACTGGGTATTTTTCCAGACCTCGTCCATTCGATTTTTGGAGGAGTTCCCCTCATTTTGGGACTAATTGCAGGAATCCTATTCTTAGTCCTTATATTTCGTTATGGCAAACCATGTCACAGACAAAACACAAGGGAAGAAACAATCCGAGCCATTGGAGACCGGGACCGGATATCAAAAATTCTGGGACTAACCCGGCTTAGAGACCTGAACATGACTTGGTTTCTTTCATTTTGGCCGATATGGCAAAGGGTATACACCCATTACAACGCATTTTTTACAACGCACTACCATTACAACGGAACTTTTACAACGCAAATACTATTACAACGCATTTATTTACAACGCATGTTTTTACAACGCAGGTACTTTTACAACGCATACCATTACAACGTAAGTATTGGTAAGTATATAATTATATTTAAAATGTTATATGTTAGTTTTTTTTTAAAGGGGTATTTTTAGGGTTCAGGGTCAGTTTTGGGTTTTTGGGTAAAGGGGTATTTTTAGGGTTCAGGGTCAGTTTTGGGTTTTTGGGTAAAGGGGTATTTTTAGGGTTCAGGGTCAGTTTTGGGTTTTTGGGTAAAAGGGTATTTTTAGGGTTCAGGGTCAGTTTTGGGTTTTTGGGTAAAGGGGTATTTTTAGGGTTCAGGGTCAGTTTTGGGTTTTTGGGTAAAGGGGTATTTTTAGGGTTCAGGGTCAGTTTTCAGTTTTTGGGTAAAGGGGTATTTTTAGGGTTTAGGGTCAGTTTTCAGTTTTTGGGTAAAGGGGTATTTTTAGGGTTCAGGGTCAGTTTTCAGTTTTTGGGTAAAGGGGTATTTTTAGGGTTTAGGGTCAGTTTTCAGTTTTTGGGTAAAGGGGTATTTTTAGGGTTCAGGGTCAGTTTTCAGTTTTTGGGTAAAGGGGTATTTTTAGGGTTCAGGGTCGGTTTTCTGTTTTTGGGTAAAGGGGTATTTTTAGGGTTTAGGGTCAGTTTTCAGTTTTTGGGTAAAGGGGTATTTTTAGGGTTCAGGGTCAGTTTTCAGTTTTTGGGTAAAGGGGTATTTTTAGGGTTTAGGGTCAGTTTTCAGTTTTTGGGTAAAGGGGTATTTTTTGGGTTCAGGGTCAGTTTTGGGTTTTTGGGTAAAAGGGTATTTTTAGGGTTCAGGGTCAGTTTTGGGTTTTTGGGTAAAGGGGTATTTTTAGGGTTCAGGGTCAGTTTGGGGTTTTTGGGTAAAGGGGTACAGGGTAAAAATAAAATAAAATTAAATTAAAATTAAATTAATTAAATGAAATTAAATTAAATTAAATTAAATTAAATACAATTACATTAAATTATATTAATTTTAAATAATATACAATTAAAAAAATTATATATACTTACCAATACTTACGTTGTAATGGTATGCGTTGTAAAGGTACCTGCGTTGTAAAAAAATGCGTTGTAAATACATGCGTTGTAATAGTATTTGCGTTGTAAAAGTCCCGTTGTAACGGTATGCGTTGTAAAAATATGCGTTTTAACGTCATACATCCATGGCAAAGATGTGTTTTACCTGTATTAAGGTGCATGCTGTGCGGAGAAGAATGCGTGTTGGACACCTGTCTGACGCTACAATCGGATGCGCCAATGGATGCAGAAACATTGTTGGGTCCGGTAACGGCTCATGCATTGTGCTGCCCTCAACGGCTGCCAATCCTGATGACGGCATTCGTGGAAACTTCACCACTACGATTGAGGGGTAGTGAAGATCAAGATGAAAGCAGCATCGATCAGGTACGACCTTCTGTCAGCAATACTACTCAAAACGTCAATGGAGACAATCATGCACATGAATGCATGGTTACATCTTATTCCGAGTTAGTGGAACTCTCACAGGAAGCTGTTGACAGCTTTTTCAGCAGTCTCAATGATATGATGTTCTCACCAGAGCAGAAATAACGACTCTTGAGCAAGCTAGCACACGGCGTTCCCGACACCTTGAATTTGGCCTTCAACTTTAATAATAAAGTAGCAAGAACAATTTTTCCTCCAGTTCACGGACAGCAATTTTTTTAGCAGCCCCAAAATATTTTTATAATTTTTTCGGGACACTTATCTTCTGCTTAAAGTAAGAACTATTCTTAGAGAACTAATTTCTGTTTTTAGAAACTTCATAGACATTAGCTGCCCGCTGGTATGTTCATAAATATTTTTGAACTGTGATGAAGTGGTCTCGAACTTTTCTTCTGTATTAAGAGCCATTTCATGTGTAATTCTCATATTCGATTACTAATAATGCATACATATGCGTGATTATTTTAGCATTATTCTACTGCTTGAGTGCATATAGTACATGTGACTATTTTTTCCCGTATATTACATAATTTCGAAATGCATTATGTGCATTTTGGGGTGGTAAGGTATACACGATACTCTACAGTATGTTTTACTATGCCTAGATTCGTAAATATGGCCATAGTTAGCGTGGAGTGGGTGTGATGTATTCCTATAGGTTCTGTATAGATCCCCCTATTCCTGACCCTATTCTGGTTAACAAATTAACTAGCAGCCATCCCATGATGCAGAAACCGTTATCTGATTAAGCCAGACCACGGCACAGGAGCACGTTATCTGATTAGGTCATAACGCTTGCCATCTAATTAGGCAAGCAATATTCCTCCAGCCCCTGATAAGGCATACGGAGTTCTCAAAACAAATCAAACCTATGACAACCTGGGAAAATCCCTGGGGCCATTGTTTTGATTTCTCAAAGAACTTCAGTAAAAGAATGTGCTAACGACCAGCTCGTATGACATCCTTATTGACGTATCTATGTCCATCCTTACGTCAATCTCGGCACCTTACAGGTATAAATATTACTGACATTGCCTTAAGCAAACACACGCGGTGGTGACGAGATCGGAACAGCGAGACTTGCCAAAGCCCAGCAGAGAGCGAAGCCCACTGGCGCTGCCCCGCCTTCCTGACGCGCTGAGAACGAGACGCTGCCTTTCTCCTGCCGAGAAATCCAGCTCCGGCGCTTCCGAGCAGCCCTTGCAGGCAGCTTGGAATATCGAGACCACAGACGAGAGATACCATCCCTCAACCATCCTAGATCTCAGGTACAGAACTGAATAACCCCTTGCAGAGAATTCTTGAGTCAGTCACTTGGCAAAACAAACTTAACTCAAACTGCTACTTTCTACTCCAGCCCATGTATTAGGCTTAGGTCAGGTACACCGGGGTAGGCGTGGTTAGAAGCACCAGTTGAGTACGATTAGTTAAATGTATATGTGTATGTATATATTCTATCCATTTTAAATAGCATATGGCTTAGAAACCATATCAATGCTTTTACAGTATTATTTCATAATTCTGCTTTTATTGTATGCACTTTACTTAACCATAAGTATTGCAATAATATCGATTCATTTCTCTTGTACGAGAAAAGAGACTGATCAATAAATAACATCTTTTATTGAACACGCCCGTCTCTTCCTTTTCTCTACAATCTGGTGAAACTAAGAATGCACGTACTGACTGAGTAAAATAAGTTGTCTTTTGTTTTCACACGACTCTAGAGATACACTCTTGATTAGGGGAGAGCAAAGTTGTCATGTTCTATGGTTGTCAGAAACTAAATCCATTCTTGTCTATCCAGGGAGGTTCAACTCCTCCTTGCCTATTCGAGAAAGTTTCTAGTGAACTCTGAGCTAGCTGGCAAACCCAAAACTTTAAGTCTAATATCGACAGTAGAAGACCTAGTTAACGTCTGGTCTAGGTCTATACTATTGGAGGTATTATTCCAATGCGCAGAGCCTATTGGGATAATAGGAACTACACTACAGTTTGACCATCATCCAAGAGTTTTAGGAGATTTTCGCCCAGTAATGTGGTCTCTGTGTAGTACCCTGACCGAAAACCAGATTGGGAGGGGTGAAGAGAGGTATTGGTTTCGGTAAAGTGCGTTAGAATTGAATGGACAAGTCTTTCCAGGATCTTTGAAAAGGCAGGTAATAAGGAAATAGGTCTGTAATTAGATAGTACCTCAGGGTCAGCCATAGGTTTTTAAGGAGGGGTGTGACCATTGCCTGTTTCCAGGGAGCAGATACTGTGGATTGTAAAAATGAGGTATTGAGAGTATTAAGAACCACCTTCAGATGAGGGGTATCAAGTTGTTTAAAAATATTGATGAGGACGGGATCATTAGGAGAGCCTGATTTAATGTTTTCAAGGATGATTTTGAATTCATCCAGCCCCTTGGACCCCATCCCCGGGGCATGGCCACATACATTTAAAAAAATGCTTATGGAGGGGGGCTGCGTGGCCCCCCTCCTGAGGCTTCTATTGGCCGCCGGGGACCCCATCCCCCGGGGCCGGCCTTTATTTTATTTTTTTGAGGAGGGGAGCCGAGTGGTCCCCCTCCCGGGCCACTTCTAGCCCCGGGGACCCCATTCCCCGGGGCTGGCCCTCTCCGTTGGGGACCGTGGGGAGAGCCCCAAAGCCCCCAGGGTCCCTGCCGGCTCCCTTTGTCCTGCGGGAGCCAGCATTGCTTTTCCACATGGGGAGCTGCTGACATGCAGCTCCCCGTGTGGAAAAGCAATCTGGTTTGGATTTTGGAAGATAGAGCAGGTTTCCTGCTCTCGCTTCCATAATCCAAACCAAGTTTGCTATGACAGAGTGGGAGCAACATGGCTCCCGCCCTGTCATAGGAAACTGCAGTGTCCCGGGGGTGAGCAACGCGGGACACTGCAGGAGCCGGCCCTGGGGGGTGGCAGTCCCCAGGGCCATCTAAGGCTCCAGGAGGGGGTCCGCGCTGCCCCCCTCCCAACATCTACAAAACCCCGGGGGGTGGTGGTCCTCGGGGGTCCGTTACGGGCAGTGCATGGATGGGGGTTGCATTTACATATGGTAATTAAAGATTACATATTACTTTACGTTAAAAAAACTATCAATTCACTGCAAAATAAAGTTTAAAATTATTTTATAGTTAGGTGCGATAAATGGATTTGTGTTTTTTTTTAAACCCTTAGAAATTCACTGAAAAAACTGTAATATTATAGTTAGGTGAAAATGTCCGTGATAACATTGTTTTGAACTAAAAAAAAAAAGACTTTCACCAGTTATAGTTAGCAGTGCCAACTATATTTTGCTCTCCCTCCATGCACTGTTTATGACCTCACATATGAAATCACTCATGACATGTTCTATGACATAACATATCACATCGCTGATGGAATCTCAAATGACATCATTCATGACATCACTTATTACATCATCTAATGAATGTACACATTTCTTTTACAGTTTACATGGTGGTGAACAACTACCTTATTACATTTCTACATAATGTTGGACAGCTTTTGTGCAGCTAATACGTGTAAGTGCTTACAAAACACATGTACTCCTAATGCACAATAGCTGTGTAGAGGTATTCATTGTGTTATAAATGTTTGCATTCAAGAGTAACTCTGGATGCCAGCATGTTTGCATTCAAGTGTAACTAAGGATGACATATTCATTATGCTCCATACAGCTTATTGGTTCTGCATAAAAAGTTTCCAACAGGAGAAAGATTCTACATCGTAGATACTCACTTTTGTAAGCAGCCTAGAGTTATTACACCTGGTACTAACCTATGTATGCAGGCTTGTTTTGCTTTAGAAGAAGGGCTAACTGTGAATTTCTCATTACAGTATGAATGGTGCAGGTAGCATGACCTTTGGCACTTTCAGATCTTGGTTATTTTTTACCAAATAGTGTCTTTGTTTACAGCTGTGGCATAGAATGTACACTTTGCGTAGTTTATTCTTTGAATACTGATTGGAAACCGTGTGCTAATAATTATCTCTCTCTGTATAGAATAAAATTGCTCACAGTACTTGGGGGCATATTATCAACAAGTAGCGATATTTATCGCTAACTAAGCTTAGCGACCTTTTTTCTATCGCCGTGCATTGCCGGATTTTATCGCAGAGAGAACGTGCTATTAGCAACGTTTATCTCATATGCTATAAAATTTCCGGCATTAGCGGCGAAATGTGTGAATATCACTGGTAATCCAGCGAAATTCACGCATTATCGCTAACAGGGATTTAGCCAGAATATCCACCTCCCATTGGATATAATGGCTAAGAACTGGTCTGAGCAGGCGTTAGGTTTTGGAGATATTCGCACTTAGCGCAAATATTTCCATCGCTACGCCTGCGTTGATAATAGTCAATAGCGATGTTAGCGACTGCTTTCAGTCGCTAACAGGTTGGGTACGCCCACTTTGTATGTCATTAGCGATAAATATCGCTGACATGCAAAGCTGGCCCCAAACCGCTCGCTATCGCCTCAAAGGTGTCGCTAACTGCTGTTAGCGACAGCATGCTAATAGGGCGATAGAATTATCGCCGCTTAGCGGGCAAAAACGGCCGCTAAAGCGGCGATAATCTCTTATTGCCCTCCTTGATAATATGCCCCTCAGTTCTCTACTGATATCAACTTAATTTCTTCATGTAAATTTGAGAGTTTCTCATATATCTGTGGTTGATTGTTTTGTAAATGCGAACTATGCAATGTGTAAAGCCATAGCAATTTATACAGCAATATGTGGTAAAAAGAAGCTTGGATGATGTCATCAAAGATGTCATTTGTGATGTCATCATTGATATAATAAATGATGCCAGAACATGTCACGAGTGATGTCATATGTGAGGTTATAAGTAGTGCATGGAGGCGTAAGTTATAGTGTGCACTGCTAATTATAACTGGTGAATTTATGTTTTTTGTGTTCAAAACATTGATTGATAGGTATATATATCGACGAAGGCATTTATCCGAAATGCGTCTGTTGGGTGCTTTTTGCAATGTGGCTAAAATAAATGAGCGGAATACAAATCCCTTAGTGTGCGCCTCATTTACGGTCCAGGGAGAAGGGCCATCGTATGGGAAATATATATTTATATATATATGAATATCAGATGGATATAAGAAATAATTGGGCAATAAACTTGAACTTGCTGTGTCCCTTCACTGAATAATGAAATTGAGGGGCATATTTATCTATGAGTTGCGTCGCCCCTGCTCCACGCAAGTGGGCACAAGGGCAACATAATGTCAAGCCATGCAGGGCCATCTTGTGTGACCCTGCATGACTTGATCAATCGAGGGTAATGCAATGCCGTGCAAAACTCTGCTTTTCATTACAGTGCCCGAGGTAGGTGTTCCATGGGTGGAGTATGTGTCTTATCACGCATCTACCCATGGATTTTGACACATTCCCAGATTTACCACTACTGGTAGGCCTGGGAATAGTGGTGAGTGAGGGTCCTTCTTAAAAAGGGTAGATTTCCCTTTCCTTCTGATACTTACGTGGGGTACGGGCTCCCTTTGGAGGTATCTTCCTTCAGAAGGTTGCTCTGTTCCTAAGGGGGAGAGTAAGATAAAAGAAATATACGTGTACATGTGTGTGTGTATAGATTGTGATATACACATTTATATGTATAAGTATAGATACAAAAAGACACCAAAAACATTGTTGTTTATATATATTTATTTGTTTTTTCACTTTAGTCACTCCTTTGTTGCTGTTCATATATTGACTGGGGTACAGGAGTGCCTGCTCATGCCCTTTCTATCTAGTTTTTATTGGAGGCCTGGGAATAACTCAGAATGCTACACCTCCCCAAATGAGGAATAATGAGGAGACATATCTTTATTTCTTGTTGTGTTTTTCTCTTTCTATGTGCTATTCTTCAGCACACATAGAAAGAGAAAAATGCCCCCAGAGGATTATTTTTGTGCAGGAAGGTATCTCTTCCTTCAAAAAAACTATCCTGTCTGCAACGCATGCACTCTTTGCACCACAGCACGAGGAAGCCTGTGTTGGCGCTAGGCAGCTCATTGTGTGCCAGTTCAAGGAAAGGGCAGGAATTCAATGCAACACACCACATTTCTGCCCTTTCCCTTTCATGCAGCACTGCAAGGTGGCTTGCTGCGTGGCGCTGCGTGAACGCTTGATAAATGTGCCACCGAGTTTGTTTTTAGGATACTAAAAATGAAGATGTACGCGAGGAAAACTCATTCAGAACATCCAACTGGATTTTCCTAATTGTGTGTAGGTGAGCACACCCTAGTAGAGATAGTTGCCTTTGCTACCATCCATCATTCCTGAGGAAATCTCCAACATAAACAACACATCCTGAACCACTCTGGCTATTAAATGTAATTTAACAGAAGGAATCATGCAAAAGGATAAAAGAACAGTTTAATGGTATAGAGAGTGTACTAATGGCTTTCTCTGAAAAAGTGAAAGAATGCAAATTAGTGATGAGTGATTTAAAGAAAAGACAGTGTGATGTGTGTGCGCGCTCTTGGGGACATCAGGGGGCTTATTTACAAGGCCCTTGTGCCACTTTTGCGCCACTTTTCCCATGTTAAAAATGACGCAAAATTGGCGCAAGGGGCTTGTAAATCTGCCCCCAGGAGTCTTCAGAGCGGAGTGACCTGACGCAACTGCTTGCAGGCTGGCAACTGAGTGGCTGTGTCAATGGTAACACTGAACGCAAAGTGCGTGGGTAACTATTTCAATATGGAAATATCACCGTGATTGCGTTCGATTTCTGTGTTCAGGCTTTCATCAGCCCTCAAAAAAGCGCATAACGCTCAAGTGAAGAATAACCTGCTTGTGTACACTGCAGCATGACTGAAGGGTGCCTGATAGAAAGGACTGTAAACTGCTGTCCTCCTGCACTCCAAACACCCCACGCACTCACTGGTGAATACAACAGAAGCTTTGTCTCAATGACCAAACAATGGGCCAGAGGACAAAGATAGGGGCCCAGATGTACGATGTTTTAAGAGGTCGCAAATGGAAAATCGGGTCGCTTGCGACCTTTTTTATTTTTTTTATTTCACAAAAAGTTTTATTGAGAGAGTAACAGAGAGCATTACAGTCATGAGCATATATCAGGCATGGTTCAAATATTGACGAAAGCAAAACGAAAACAAAAGGAGGATGAAGTAAATAAAGAAACTAAGGAAATTAGACATTGCATCAGTTCACTGTGAAGGTGTCACAACAACAAGAGGTGCGAAATAATCGTACAATCTATTAAGACCAGCATCTTGGGAAGGGGAGCAAGAAATTCTGTGAAAAAAGTATGCATCAGCAATTAAAATTATGAGGTACTAAAAGGGCGCTATCGAGAGAGGTGCATGTGAACATCAGACAATCACGGAGGCTTGAAAAGGTCGAAGTGAGCATCGATTGAGGACCATAGTTTCCTATGTGGGGGACGCCATGGTGTTGATGCAAGCGCTATGTTATCGGCACCTCTAAGATTTGAGATCCAATTGAGCCAATGGGGGAAAGAGGCTTTACCTGTGTCCTTCCAATTATTCAATATGATTTTAACCGCCGCCGTCAGAAGTAGGTCAAGTAGGGCTTTGTCATTTTCATTGAGAGTGACGGCTTTGGTAAAACCCAGGACTAAAGTTGCAAATTCTCTCGGGAGAGAAATATGTAGGCCTTTGGTAATGAATTCAAAGATTCTGTCCCAGTAGGTGGTGACACGAGGACATTTAAATATTAGGTGTTCAAGGTCCCCACCCTCCGCCATACAGTTCCAGCAGGAATCATCGTCTTTGATGTTGTGCAAGAAGAGTCTCCTGGGGGTCCAAAAGGCTTTGTGGAGTAGCCAGAATTTAGTTTGGGATAGTTTAGGGCTAATTTTGTGTCGTGTGGTTGACTCCCAGAATCTGGCCCCAAAAATTAAAAGAATCCTTGATGGCTGGTCCCCACAGTTTATCACATGGTGGGGTCGGGTAGAAACTATAAACATGATGATATCCCACTAATCAACTACCTGAGCACAATGCTACCCCTTACCTTTTCCAAAGAATTCCTTTCCAAGCTTGACAAACTGATTTCCTCCCTCCTTTGGCAAGGGAAAAAGGCCAGAATTAGCCTGAAAAAACTACGTCTTGATAAAACCTTGGGAGGCGTCAATCTGGCGGATTTTAAACTCTATCAAACTGCTTTTTTGGCCAGACAGGGTTCATTCTGGCTAACTCCACACACAGAATACACCCCGGTTTGGCTATCTGTGGAGAAATCCCTTCTTCAGGGCCTTGATCCCTCCGCCCTTCTTACCACCAAACTACACACCACTTTAAACTCAGGAACCATCTTCAAACACACGAAAGCAGCCCTCCTTTATGTAAGCAAATTTTTACCTCACCAATTCCGTAAGTCGTTTGCGACCTTTAAAAAGGTATGTAGCATGTACAAACTCTATTTTATGAGTCAGTAACCTTTTACGGACTTACAAAATAGGGTTTGCAAATCACTATTAGGAATGGGTATGTCAAGGGCGTCCCTTCCTAATTGCGAGTCGCAAATAGTGAGTCGCAAAAAATCACAATTTGTGACTCAAAAAATGGGATGGTCGCACATCAGGCCCAGAATTCCCAAAGAGTGGTCACAATTTGCGCACTGACATTTTGCGAATCCTATGGTATCTTGCTGACCGACCTATCTACTAATAGGTTGGTCAACAATCTACTGAATCGCAGTGGGTCGCAATCAGATCTACCTCATGAATATTAATGAGGTAGGTCGCACATTGCAACCCACACACAGGGATGGTGGCTTGTTGGGTTCAACAGACCCCCATGTCTATGACTGATTTTAAATTTGTTTACACCGAGCCGGTTTTCAGGATGTGTTTAACCCCTTGGGGGGGGGAGCAGCACCGCGTGGCTGGTGACGTCACCAGCCATGGGCGCGCTGTGCTTGTGACGGAGTGCTTCCGTCACGGCCCCGCCCGCTCAATGGAACGCTCAGTGCAGGCGTGGAATTAATGCCGCACAGGTGCGGCGGCGGGGCCGTGATGGAACCACTCCGTCATTAGCACAGCCCACCCGTGGCTGGTGACGGAGTAGTTCCGTCACCAGCGTCCAAGGTGTTAAAAAAAGTTTGATGTGTTTAAAAAAAAGATTTTAAACCTATTTTTAAAAAGTAGGCAGTGGTTACATGGATTGCTAGTTACTTTTTGACCAATCACAAAGACGAAGGGGGCCCCTTCTCTTTTGAAACAAGTTATCTTTACTGTTCAGGAGTCAGTAAAATATTAGGGCCTCATTTATGAGAAGTGACGCATCGCTGTGTGAAAGCAGCTATGCGTCACTTCTCAGAGCGCCCTCCTTGCGACATGATGGATGCGTCATATTTACAGTATGACGCATCATGTCGCAAGGAGTTACAGATACGTCAGTATTTCTGATGTATCTGTATGGCCCAAAAGTGACGCATTGCTGGAGTGTGTCACAAAAGTGAAGCAACTCCAGCAATGTGTCCTTTCACATGGGGCAAGCCCCATGTGAAAGGGCCTGCGTCAGTCTTACGCCTGCTGTGAGGCAGGCATAAGATATTAACGCATTTGCGTCCTAGAAGTGGCGCAGTAAAATCTTATAGATTTCACTGCGTCACTTCTATGACCCTTTCTTGCATCAAAACGCCCCCCTCCATACATCATACCTGGCGCAGGTATAATGTGGCACAGGGGTTTACAAAGTGACGCATCTACCTAGATGCGTAACTTTGTAAATATGGTGCAACAAGGCAAATTTTTTACGCCGCTGGTGCATCACAAAAAGTGACGCACCGGCGGCGTAAAAGTGATGCTGAGCCTCATAAATAAGGCCCTAAATGTTTTGTGACTGGATTTTGCGAAACATTACTACATACTATAAGGAATTGCTACTTGAAAGGGACACCCTAAGCACATCCCTTCCAAATAGTGATTCCTAACAGTTTCCTAAACTCATTTACCGATTTGGTAACATTTTACTGAATCACTAAATGGGCTAAGTATATTTGAAAAAACATTTTCTTGCCACAAACCCTGCAATTTACTGAATTGCAGGGTTTGCAACCAGAAATGCTTTTGTACAACTGGCCCTATGTGCCTATACCAGCTGTATAGATTCTACAACACATGCATCCTTCATATGTCCTGGACAGACAACATTGCAGAGTTTGTGACAAGAAAATGTGTTTTTCAAATATACTTATCCATGGCAGATTTTCAAAATATCTAAATAAGATTCATGCACAAGTGGCCAGATCCACTAAAGTATTTGAAATCTGCACCCACAGGTATCTGCCACCAAGAAGGTGCAGAATCTCTACATTGGAAGTTGCAAATTTCCTAAGTTACACTTACCTGTTCTGGTGGTAAATGGTCATGTACTGTGCTTGTTTTTTTCAGGTATCAGGTAATGTGATGACTACCAGAGTGTGGCATGTGTGTTATTTAGGAGGGAATACATATATGCGATGTGCCTCTAAGCGCAAGTGTGGAAGGAGATTCCTATTTCTACCCTGTCTTGGTTCCATGGCGCAGTTAGTGTTTCAAAGCTGCAGTCCTGCCCCAATATACATGGTGCCACGTGTGTCACACAACATGGACTCTCATCACAAGGTCACCCAGTGGGGAACCATTATCAGATGATGACATACATGCCAACATTTTAGTTCAGGGACGTGGGAGATTTAAAATAAAAAATCGGGAGAATGAAAATTCCCCATTGACTTTTATTGTAGAAAATGCAATTTCAGGCGTGAGGCAGCTCAAAGAAAGCCATCTTTGGCTTGCAAAAACGGTAGTCTGCCTGAATCGGGTCTATTGGCATGTATGTGATGAGCACAGGGTGAGCTAAAAACCAGTACAAAGAGTTGTGTGAAGGAGTGTGTGGTGGCTCTGCATAGCACAAATCTATTATGGATTTCGCAGCCTCAATGTTTTTGCTTTTGGGCAGCCTATTAGTCTTTGGTCAAGCACAAAGTTCCATCCTGCAAGCCACACCCCTCTAACGTTTCTGCATGACTCTGGATTTAACTGCCGTAAAGAAATGCCCCCTATCATACAATGAAGAATGTTTCATACCTGGCAGGCTTTAAAGTGGATGCTAACTATAAAGCAAAATTGAGTGTTGTTGTCAATCAAGAGACACCATTGTGTGAGGAGAAAATAAAGACGTGGAGACCTACATTGCAGCAGACTGTACACAGACACATGGAACTCAGCTTAAAACAACAGAACTACGATTCTTTAACCAATATGTTCACTGCACAACATGAATACTAGAAGAGTAACCTATTGCGTATGGTCATTTGTATTTTTCGTTCTGTCATGACTTTCTGGTAATTCAAGCTATGAATTTGTTTGTCTTTCTCTGACAATTATTGTCTTTGCTTGTTTGGTAGTTGCATCTCATTATAGTAATTTTTTTTGACCCACTGAGAACAAATGCACACATACACCATGCCTAAAATCGCAGTCACTCAATAGACAATGGCTATATGGATATATAGTGGTTGAGTCATACAATCTATGCTGTAGTGAAGTAGATGAAAGCTGAGAAAAGAGCTGTGTTTCAAGGAGTAATCCACTTTAAGTAAATGTTAACGATTGCAAGGCAAGACAGCACACAAACTGATCTGCATTGGCACGTGCAAATGAGATATTTATTTATTTATTTATGAAATTTGTAGAGCGCATCAAATGCCCTAGGGCATCTCGGCGCTGTGAACGTGGCAGAAAAAAAGGTGGGAAGATTATTGATTGAACAGCAGGGTTTTGATTTTTCTCCTGAAAGCTAACAAGGTGGGGCTGGACCTGATACCCAAATCAAGGGAGTTCCAGAGTTTGGCTGTGGAAACCGTAAAGAGACGATCGCCCCAGGAGGCCGTTTTAGTGCGTGGCACTGACATCAGGAGGGCGTTGGTTGATCGTAGAGATTGGTTGGGAACATGAAAAGCTAGGGAGTTAAGGAGGAAACGGGGTCCTTGCTTGCGTGAGGCTTTGTAGGCAATACAAAGAGCCTTGAATTTGATTCGGTTTTTAACGGCTAACCAATAGTAGCTTTTGATGATATGGGCTATAGGTTTGAACTTGGGAGTACCTGAAAGCATTCTTGCAGCCGCGTTCTGCACTGTAGTTTATGGATGACTTGTTGCTGGGCATTCATGAAAAGTCTGTTGCAATAGTCCAAGGAGGATATTACAAATGCGGTGACCAGAGTTTTTCCTGAGTTGGAGGGAATGTAAGGGAGGATTTTTTTATTGGATTTCAATTTGTAGATGGAGGATGAAACAATGGTGTTTGCATGTGCGGCAAAGGTGAGTTTGTAGTCAAGTAGTATACCTAGGTTTCTGACCTTGGTGACTGGTTTAGAAGGGAGACCTAGCTCTGTGGGCCACCAGGAGGTGCTGAGCTTGCCAAAGATCATAACTTCCGTTTTTTCGGAGTTCAGTTTTAAACAGTTTATAGCCATCCAGTTGCTGATGGCGTTCATGGCTAACTGGAAATTAACCGCTACTTTCTGTCCATTGTTTTTTATGGCCAGGACCAACTGAGTATCGTCCGCATAGGATGTTAGGCTCATCCCATGAGACTTGATGACTCTTGCTAAGTCCGTTACGTAAATGTTAAATAGCGTGGGGCTCAGGGATGAGCCCTGTGGGACGCCGCACGGAAGTGTCATCTGGGCGGAGCTGAAATTGCCCAGCATGACTGTCTGGGTGTGATTGGAGAGAAATGAAGAAAGGTGGTCGCTGGCTGCATCCTGAATGCCTATGCTATTAACACAGTCGATCAAGGTGGTGTGGTCAACCGTGTCAAACGCGGCAGATAGATCCAACAGGATGAGCACAGCCGTACCTCCTTGGTCTAAGATAGTTCTTATTTCATCTGTCGCTTTGATCAGGGCTGTCTCCGTGCTGTGATTCTTACGGAAACCAAATTGTGTGTCATCCAGAAGGTGGTACGCTTCGATATACTGTGAAATTTGTGCATTCATAAGTTTTTCCACAAATTTGGCTGCAAATGGCAGGCTGGCAATTGGTCTATAATTTTTGGTGTCATCAGCATCTAAGTGTGTTTTTTTAATCAGAGGTTTAACTAGGGTGTCCTTCCAAATATCTGGATAAATGCCCGTGCAAAACATGGAGTTGAAAATGTCTGCTAATGGGGGGGCTATGATATCAACCACCGGAAGGAGAGTGGCAGGTGGGCAAGGGTCATTTGCAGAACCTGATTTGACAGTGGTCATTACTTTAATAACCTCTGTGGTTGTAACCTCTTGGAACTGGGAGAAAGTAGGCCTAGTGTCACTTATAGGATGAGGTAGTGGAGGTTCTTTAGTGTGGTTAGAGAAATTACTATATATGTTATTGACTTTATCAAAAAAGTAGGTGGCTAGATTATTACAGAAAGCTTGTGAGGGTACTGGGGTAGTCTGGGGGGGGGGAGATATAGAAATACCTTCAGTACATATCTACTTATGTGCAGGAAGATGTTCAACCTGAGTGTGAGCTAAACTTTCATTGGCTCTGGAAAGATATCTGTTTCTATAAGTAGTTATTGCTCTATCTTTGACATTTAATGCTAGGACCATAATTTGTGCAGCAGTGTAAAGTTGCACCCTGCAATCACTGACTTTTGGTGTATGTACATGTGGTTGAGTGGTGCACCTTTTATCCTCCAAAGAAATGTTGGTGCATGTTTAATTTTGATGATCTCCCTCACCTCTGTTTTTTTATATCTGAATCATTTCTGATATACATATCATACTCACTGTAAGTTCTTTTTGAACTTTGGTGTTTTCTTGGTTCTGCATAATTCAATCAATTGCACATACTCCTTTGTTTTCGGATGCACCAGGTGAACCTCCTGTCAGATGGGGTGCATGGTTTGATGCCTCTGAGACCTATTTGGGGAATCAAGATTCAGGGCTGAGAGGAATTTTTTTTTACTCCTGCACTTTATGGGCTTTGGGGTTAGATTTGTGTTTAAGCAATTACCAGAATTGGTGCATGGTGGTGCTGATGTTTTAGATGAGTACACACAAGCTGCGAAAAAGCTCAAGATTGACAAACAACCTAGCTGGATAGTTTTAAGACATAATTTTTTTAAATGTAAGCAAAGTGCTGCGTACATTGATTTATGAATGTCAGTTTGATAATTTTACCAATCATCTCATCAGGGTTCAATTTGTGTGTCAATGCAATGATAAACTAATTCAACAGAAGCTACTGGCTATGGAGGACCCTACACTGGATGAAACCATTATCATGACAAAAAGCATTGCAATTTCAGAGATTGTGGTAAAAGAATTGGAGGATAGACATGGTGAAGCTGTTGGTGTCATGAAAGCCTCTGCAGATAAATCCTGTCATTCTGCGGATCATAGTAAGAAATTGGATGTCTTTAAAATTGCAAAAGAGCAGAGTTAATTCTCTGGCAATTCTATTATGTGTTTCCAGTGTGCAAATCCATTTTGGAACAAGGGAAGCAAGTGTCAAGCAACATGTCACATGCAAGAAGGAGGATCAGAGGGAAAGTGTGTGTGGAGGTCAAGGGTTTCAATATCTTTGGTTGGTTTCAACAAGGGTTGTTCGGGTTGATTTTAAAGTCGGGTGCCAAAGAACACGTTTTGGTCATGAAATACAATGAGCTTGCTATCAAATGGAGCAGGAAGATTTTGTCCTGTGTTCGTTGAAGATCTCTGTAGAATCTGAGATTTTAAACTCAGAATCAAGATGAAGGATGGGACTGTGCCTGTTAAGCAAAAGTTCAGAGCGGATCCTTTTAGTATAAGGGATGATCTAGACTAGGAACTCAGAATATTGTCTGAGAAGGGAATAGCGGAACCTGCGGAATCCTCACTGTGGCTTTCTCCCTTAGTAGTGGCACGTAAGAAGTGTAGACAGTTGCAAGTGTGTGTGGACCTTAGCTCCCTCAAAAAGGAAATATGGGTGGATTTTTATCCCTTACCTAAAATAAATGATTTGTTTGCTCGCATGGCTGGTGCTACTATCTTTTCTAAACTTGACTTGGCTTTTGCCTCGCATCAGGTGAAACAACACATGAATGCTTTTATTTCACCCTTTCCAATAATGTCGGATACCATTTGGGTTGGCTTTGGCGGCTTCGGTTTTCCGAAGAGTCATGTTCAATTAGCTCAAGGAGGTAGAGGGTGTCCTAGTTTTCCAGGATGATGTGTTGATGTTCGTAGGAAATCTGGTAGCCCACAATGCCATTTTTCAAAAAGTTCTAGGTATTTTCGAGGAGCATGGAGTGATATTGAGAAAACAGAAGTGTAAGTTCTTATGCAGAGAGGTGGAGTATTTGGGGCATGTTGGCTCCAAGGATTGTTCCAGACTCAGGCCTGGATTGGTGGAATCAATTGTTGGTGCTCCACCACCTTCTTACATGGTAGGGATTTCTACCTGTTCAAAAAAAGGTACTAAATTTGAGTGTTGTATGCAGTGAACTGCTGCATTTCAGCAAATAAAGAAATTACTGAGCCAGACTAAGGCTCTTAGGCCTTTTGACCCAAGTTTACAGTGTTGCATTAACAGCAGAAGCTAGTCAAGTAGGACTTGGCGCAGTTCTTACACAAAAAGATGGTAAAAGTGAACACACTAGAGCTTATGCATTGAGAGTGTTGCGGGAGGCAGAACTGCAGTACTGTGTCATAGAAAAAGAGCTGTTGGCCTGCTTGTGGGCTATCAAAAAGTTCCACAGGTATGTGTGGGGAAACAGGTTTAAACTTCAAACAATTCACAAGCCACTGGTCTACATTTTGGAGGGTGGAGGAAGTGTTGCAGACCCAGAATTTTAAGACTTTCAACCATATTGATGCAGTACCAATTCGATGTGGCATGGATCCCAGGAGGAAGAAATGGTAGATCTGACTTTCTTTCTTGATTTCCGTACAAAGGAGAAGAAGGCAGTGATGATAAATTGTCTGTTTTGCCGAACGAAGACTTTGATGATTGTTTAGTGGCTTCTCTTGAAATTCCAGAATTGAAGGTTTGTTCAGAGCGTGAATGGTTAGAAGCTGTAAAAGGTGATCAGGTTTTGCAGCAGGTCACTGACCTAGATAACGGGACGATGGCCTGGAGAAAACGCTTTGTATTCTTTCTTGCAACTGTATTGTAAGGTGAGTGATGAGATTTCTGTCAAGGATGGTCTGCTTTTTAGGTCAGACAAATTGATTTCTACCCAATCTGTGAGAAACAGCATATTTAAAAATACTCATGAGGGACACCTAGGTTCTTCTCTTACCAAGCGACATATTCACAAATCTTTTGGTGGGCAACGATGGACACTGAAATTGATGGAATGTTGGAAGAGTGTTGTGTTTACAGCACAGCTAACAAGAGTCTTAATGTAGCTACTTCACCACTCATATCTTTTGAGTGTCCTTCAGGATCTTGACTCAAACCTTGGAATAGACATTATGGGACCATATCACTCTTTGTCGCCTGGTGTCAGATTTATCATTGTACTAGTTGATTAAAGATCAAAATGGCCTGAACTCAAGATGGTAAAAGAACCTAGTGCAGGTGCGATTGTGGAGTTCCTGAGAGAGGTTTTTATGAGAGAATGTTTTTCTAAATTTCTTGTTTCAGATAACAGCACACAGTTTGTTAGTAAAAAACTGCAAGTGTTCCTGGAGTGATGTGGTGTTCAATATCTGAGAAGTTCTCTATATAACCCTCAAGTAAATGGACTGGTGGAGAGGATGAACCGAGTGCTGGGGGGTGCAATAGCTGGGTCAAAAATGCAAATCTGGATGTGGTAAAGTCTGTTTGCAGCATGCTATGGTTTTATAGAACTATGCCACATTCTACCAACAAAGTGTCTCATTTTGAACTACTGAGGGGCAGGAAGGATAACACCAGTGTCTGCCCTGCATGAATGGCAAAATGGCTCAAGTGTGAGTCCGATGTAGAACAGTTGATGGACTTGCTGAAAAAGAATGTGTCTTACTCAAGAAAAGGAGAAACACTGTTATGACAAGAGAAAAAATCTCAAGTTGATTACTGTCAAGATTGTGAACATGGTTCGTGTCAAGTCTTCTGTCCATGTGCAGAAAGGTAGGTGTAAGTTCTGTTGTCCTGTCAAGGTAGAAAAGATTTATGGTAATGCCACTAAAGTTAGTGGTGGACACTGGTGGATTCTAGCAAAAATTATCACGGCGGGTAAGGTGCCTGGTAATTTTGAAGTTTCCCATCACAAGAATTGTATTCCTACTGACAATATTGTACTTGGGCAGGAAAGTGGGCAACACAAAGAATTTTCCAAAGACTCTGTCCAGGTCATGTCTAGATGTTTAAGTTCTAGGACTACTGTTAAACCAAGCAGGTTTCATACCTGAATTCTGTAAGTTATGACAATTGTTAAACCATGCAGGTTTCTTAATCGTATTCTAAATAGTGTTCTTTGTGTGTGTGAGTGTTTTATTATCACAATTGTGCTTTTAGTGGCTGTGTTACCACACCTGTACCACACCTGTACAGGAAATTAAAACAGAAATGTCTTCATTTACAGATCGTACATTTTCTCCTGATGAAGGGCATGGGTCCCGAAATGCATAGGGTTGTACACATCGCAATTTGAGTTGTTCATCAAATGAAGAAGCGATATTTTCACTTTTGAATACTGAATATTGAATACCTATGCAAAGAATTTGAACGTTACAAAGAAGTAATTCAACCATGTTTGGAATAAACACAATCTTTTTTGATCAACTATGAACGGTTGCTGATTACATTATTTGGAATAAAAAACGGAGTACATTGGGGCATATTACCAAGCATGAGCGAAAAATATCGCTCAGCTTGGTTAGCGGCCAAAATTATATCGCCGAGCATCGCCCATTTTTATCGCTTAGGAGCCTTGATATTATCAAGATTTATCTCCTAAGCGATACAAATGAGCCGAAATGCATGATTATCGCTGAAAAGTCAGCGATATTCATGCATTACCGAGCAAATGCTCTTAGCCATGTTATCTACCTTACATTGGATAACATGGCTAAGAACTGCTCTGGGCAGGCGTTAGCATTTGGAGATAATCGCGCTTAGCGCGATTATTTCCAAAAGTTGGTAATAGGGGATAGCGATGTTAGCGACTGTTTCCAGTCGCTAACATCTTGGCACGCCCACTTTGCATGTCATTAGCGATAAATATGGCTGACATGCAAAGTGGGCCCCTAAATGCCCGCTATCGCCTATTAGCTGTCGCTAACTGGTGTTAGCCACAGCTAGGTAATAGAGTGATGAAATTATCGCCGCTTTAGCGGGAAAAATTCCCGCTAAAGCGGCGATAAGGCCCTTGGTAATATGCCCCATTGTTAGTACCGCCAGGGACTACGTCCCAACAAGGAGTGCCTACAGGGCACAGTGCCAATTGGTTGACACTGCACTTTTGATCTATATATTCTACAACAGAATCAAAAGTCAAAAATGAAAAATTTCACAAATTATTATCCAAAGTTCATGCACTCCACCACTGTGCTGAAGGACTATGGGGCTAAGGGAATCAGTGCTCAGGCTAGACCAGGGTACTCCAATATCACCTTTATCGACCTCAATATTCAAATCCAATGGAATCCGATAGACATGACGTCAAAACCCACAGTGTAGTCCGGCGGTTCCCTGGTTTTGCCTGATCACTGATTGCTGCAGTCCTTGTACACAGTGGTGGAGTCACAAAGATATTTACATACCTGAGTTCATTTTTCATAAGCAGGCATCCTTTTTCATGTAAGTAACAGAAGGGGCATTTACACTTGTAAAAGGATTTATCTACACAAACATCTTTGTGTGAGTAAATCCAATTAAAAGGGCTAGGAATGGGTATTCTAAGACATGAAAACCCTGAAAGCTTGGGAACACCCAAAAAACATTCTAGATTGTTGGTCTTCATAATTTCTTTTCTGACTCAGTCTGTCCCTGTAAAGGTTTGCAAATGTTCTCCTGTCAGTGGCAACCGGACATGCCTTATCTGGGTCGGTGGCCTGGGAACTTCTCCAAACCTGGTGGGGTACAGTAGAATGGGTTTCCACACGGGCAAAATAATTTTCCCCATGGAGTAAAAAATAAAATTAGGACTAACTGAAATTGCAAAGATGGGAAGAATTCCTCCAAGTACAATTGTTCTCTGCGTACAATCATGCAGGCGGAAACGCCTCCAGCAAGGTTGTTTGTCACAATTCACAAACGTCCTGGAGGTGTACGCTTAGAAACATTAAACCCACACGGTCTCTGGTTTGCAAAATAACAAATTTGGAAATCTGCACACATAGGAGGCAGTAAACATGAAGGCTCTCATCTGCAATTTGTTTATGCCTCTGGCCCAAAAATGGCTTGGTTGCTTCTCTTTTCAGGCAGTACTGTGAATATGTATTGATCATTTGCTCAGTTTTGCCACCCTTAAAGGTTAGGCCAAAATAGGCACTTGACTATTCCTGTGCTGCCGCATCAAACAACACTAAACCTAAAACCTTGATTTTCCATGAATAGCTTAATAAATAACTCAGTGGTGTGTTATCCATCACCTATGATTAAGGAACAATCTGTACCCTTGTTGCTGGCCTTGCAGGCAAGAAACTGTGAACTGGTCAAAAACACTTGCACTAGGGAAATCTTTTCTAGCATTACACAGCGCAATGCAGAGAGGCATTTAATACCTGTTTACTGCTCTCGAATTACCTTAGATTGAAATCTCTCGCGTCGTCTTTTGTTCTCCATGCAACCTGTTTCTCCTGAACACGATGAGATAATCAATACCAACAATTCTGGGTGCAGATCCTGTCCTAGAGGTCAATTACTTCCAGCAGAAATCCACCTCCAGAAATTTAGAGCAACCCCTTGGGAAAGCGAAAATGTAAGACACGCTAACGGGTAAACCGCGTCACTAATGGAGTAAAACAACGTAGACACTTGACATGGTGATAAAAAGAGTCAGGTGATTTATTGTGATAAATGGACCAGTCTAATGGATGATTTTGGCTTGCAGGGCAAATCTTTAATAAGCATCTTTGCAATTCATTGACCTTGGAGAGCACCTGCTTCGGCAAACATCTGTCTAGGTTCTGTTGCCTTCAGCTACTTCGACCTCTACACAGGAGCTCTCTTCTAGCTTTGATTCAGTCATTTAAAACGCCTTTCAACAAACAACTCTTCCTACAAAAATCATCTGGAGTAAATAACCACACACTGATCTCTCCCTGTAAAATTGTGTGTTTGTATAGATGTTCAATGTATCTACTGTCCAGCACTGTTCATGATCTATCATCTTTATCAACCACATCTTAACGCATCTCTTTGCACCCACCCTAAACTGATAACTTTTCCTATGTTCCGGGTTATGTTGCTGTTATTTTTTTTAATAAACGTTGTTTCCATGCAGAATCAGTATACTTATTAATTACATATCAAGTACTACAAATAATTCACAGAGTTAGCAGTTATATAATGTTGGGGAGAAGGCTAGAGATCCAGCTAGTGAAGTCTGGTATTCCCAAGGCATATTACATGACCAGTGAAGCCTTTACGCCTTTATTGGTCAACACACACTCCACTAGTTCTTTTGTCACATCACCCAGAAGCTCATCCCTACTTTTACCAATTCACCCACCGCTGTCCCCAGATCCTTTCAATCTATTGGGGAGCATCTGATCATCTTTGGAATATCTCAGTCCAGTGGCCAAGTCGTCCGCCATCTTGCTGTCTTTTCTCAAAGCCTTGATAGGAGTTTTTTTCTGCAAGATACCTTCCTGGCATGTCCTTTATGAGTGCCTGTCTCGTGGAACCTCCGCGATGTAGCTAGAAAATTGCAGTCCAGCATTTCCCTAGCACAGTCCCTAAAATTGTAAATGTGTGCCTCAGTTTGCCTTTTTTTGGCTTTGACGATGAATGGACATCTCTGGTTTGTTGTGTGTTATGGGCATAATCTGGATATTTACCAGCAATGCCTCTCACCAATAAATCACTGTCACTCTGCAAAACCAAGTTATGTGTATAAGGATCTTTCTGCTAAATCCTTTTCAGTTTCAGAGGGACCATGGAAGTTTGGTGTAGACGGGTGAAGTTGATCAATTTAAACTTTGCATTATTCCTCCCTTTGTGATCCCAAAGCCACCTGCTCATCTGTGATGAGATAAACGCCTCCCCCGGGTATAATTCACTTAGAGAATTACCCCCTCTCCTAGCAATGTGATGCCAATATACATCTGTTCATGTGATTGAGTAGCTGTGGGGTCCTTATGGACTAGATCATAGAAGAATGGAGGCTGCTTGAGGATTTTCATCACTGTCATCCCGGGACTGCCCCAACCAGTCTGACCACGTGTGGATATTTTCCCAGTATAGAATTGCCCATCGTGAGTATTTCTCTTAATGTATTAACTTTAAGGGTCCTGCCTTATAGTGGTTTCCCAGTTAATACGACCCAGGAGCCACCTTGCGGCATGTTGGAATTGTGCATTTTTGCAGTAAAGTTCCATGCCTGAAAGTCCCAGATCTCCTTCCCTCAGTGTAGTTTCAGCATCTCACCTCAAACCCTGTTTCTTTGTTTTAGCTCATACTATGGACACCAATAGCTTGTCCAGTTCTTTAGAGGTGTCTCTTTTTATGGGGCACATCAAACTTTCTAATATGTATAAGCACCACTGTAGGAGTACCATATTGGCTATTGTAACCCTGCCCGTGATGAAAGTGGCAAGGTATTCCAGGATTTACTGAGTGCTTTCACCTCTTAGTGACTCTCCCCGTGGTGTATACTAGGTGTTTTTTCTGATGTATGTGCCGCCTGTATCCACTGGTATCTAATTCTATCAGACTCCCATTAAAGGCTCAAATTTGTGTAAGGATCTCTACTGTCATTTTAGCCAGACCCCCCAACAGGAATAGTTGGAAATTTAGCCAGTTAATTTGTAGACCAGAGGTCAAACCAAACTGAGGCGATTCCAGAAGAAGGATTGGGGAAGATACCTGGGGTAGTCTAAGACAGGCGAATGTGTTGTCAGTGTGCATCAAGACTATGGGGCATATTTACAAGCCCCTATCGCCACAGGAACGTCACTTAACGCTGCCTTGTCAAAAAAGTACCCTTTCATGCTATACTTAGTGTGAAAGGGAAGGGCAATGGGTGTTTGCTGTGGGCGTTCCACCGCAACACCCATTGATTTTGACGCTGCCCCCTATTAAGAAGGGCAGCGTAAATAGGAGGCAGTGCCAAATTTAAGACCAGGGAACACCTGATCTTAAACAGGCAAAATAAGCAGAAATGCTTTATATCCCCTAGTTTTTGCTCTTTCTATGTGTGCAGCACACATAGAAACAGCAAAAGGCCCTTGATTGTTTATATTCAGGAAGGTGACGCTTCCTGCACATAAACAATCTTTAAAAAACTGACATTTTGAAACTTCTATGTGTGCTGCAAAAAGCAGCACACCTAGAAGTGACAAAACACAATTTAAAGATTGTTTATGTGCAGGAAGGGACAACTTCCTGCACATAAACAATCTTCCCCTCAATGCAGATACCCTTGCAGGATGCCTGCTTTGGCGCTAGGCTGCTAAATTTAGCACCAGCAGAGGGGGAAACGCAGGGCTGCACCATACTGTTGTAAATACGGTGCAGACCTGCATTTCAGAAGTGGCGGAGCGTGGCGTTAAACCAAGGAGGCTAACGCCACGTCCGCCACTTCATCGTAAATATGTTCCTATGTGTGTGGTTGAGCTCGCAGTGAATCCCCACAATTGCACCTTATGTTTATTCCCAGACAGCAGATGAGTATAGCAGAGGGGATAGCGGGCTGCCCTGTCTAGTGTCCCTCCTAATCTCCATGCTATTAGAGACCAACCCACTTGATTTAACCCACACTGCGACCTTGCTGTACAATATCTTAATCCATCCAAGATGTTGGAGCCAAATGATATACCCTCTAGGCGGTGCAGATTACAGGTGCAGCCCATCGGGTCAAAGGCTTTCTCTATTTCTAATGATGCTAGTGCACAACCCTGTTCATATGTTCGTGGCAAGAAAACCATTTGATTAAGCCTTCTATAATTTTGGAGGGTGTTGAGACAGGGGATAATACCACATTGAATTTCATACATTTTACCTCAAGTAATCTCTTGGGCAGAGCTTTACTCAGTATTTTAATATCTGCTTTGATCATCAATAAGGGCCTATGGGATGCAGGATCAAGTGGGACCTCTCTGGCTTTAAAATCATAATGATGGTGGCCTCCCTGATTGTTCTGCAGAGTTTTATTGCAGATTTGAACTCTAAATATATGTGAAAATGTGTGGTATAGAAGTCTTCTGGAAGGTCATCACTACCCGCATTCTTGCCGCCTGGTTTTTCTAGCCTACCCTTCTCCAGCTCAGCCTAGAAAGGAGCATTCCACTTAGTAAGGCATATTTTTGGTGCTTCTGAATCTGTGACTCTCCTCTTACAGAGCAGCATCAGGGGCTGTTGCAACATTTAAGGAATGCTTGCTTGGATTATGCCCATAGTTACCTCTGAGTAACAGAGCTCTGATGTCTGGGATATCACTATTACTAATGTTCCCTGTTTATTAACCGTGCTAGGAGTCTCTCTTATTTATCACCCTCCTTATCACCTCAATGAACTTCAATCTAGCTCTGGGGTCTGTCGCCTCCTAATTGAATACATTTTTCTACCTCTCTGATGAAGATTTTCTCCAACTGGCATCTAGTGATACATTTTATTTATTAACTCATCCCTGAGTACTACCTTCATGGCCTCCAATTCAGTAGATCTGTGGACCCTTGTCCCTAATTGCATTTCAAATAGGTATCAATTATAATTCCTGTGTCGCTCAGGAAGCTCGCATCTTGTAATACCTCGACCCTTAATCTACACGAGGATTGAGGAGAATGATTTGAGTCCTCTCCTGGCTGACTCTCAGGTCACTCTGTGCCAGATGTACTTTTGCCAGAAACTGCAATGTACCAATCCATTTGCTTTATTACAAGTGTCTGTGAATTTGTCTTTCCTCAGATTGGCAATAGAGGAGTTCCCTCCATGTTTGCATTGTATATTTGACCCTCAGTCTGGTTTAGCTGATGCCACCCAATATAGGTTTTCATTTAAGGACAGTGCTGTGGGCCCAATGCCTACCCCTTTCTATCTCTTGATAACAACTGTCCCTCTTTTTCCAGCAGAGTCCAGTCCAGTGCAGTAACCAGCTAAGTGGACTGTGATCATAAGAACTACCATAAAGGGGTCTGCAAGGCTGCTAAAAACTACCAGCTTACTAAAAGCCACAGACTGCATACCTCTCTCACACACTTCTACATCCATCACACTGCTAAGTGCAGTGTCCCATAACACGATAACCACATCTCGGTGATCATAACCACAACATGGAAACACTTCCCACATAGAATCAAAACAAAGACAGCACACTTCCAGCTGCACGCCCTCCACAGGGAGGCATGCTAACCATGTAGGTGAGTGCTTTAGCATCCCACATATGGTAATAAGCTCTGAATATATATTGCAATACAATAGAAACTAAAGGAAAGAGCTATAGGGTAGATGTTATGTACACATTCAGCTTCCTAAAGGGGTCACAGTGCAAGAGGAGTCCAATGCATACGTCTTACTAAAGGATACTGGAAAGGGAGGAGCTAAAATAAAACTCGCGGCTAGGCAGAGTTGGTCAAAAAGAATGGCAGCGAAAAAAAACTAATTGGGGAACCCCATGGGTGGAAAAAAAAGAATAGTTTTACTGAAAGTGTGGCTAAAGTTGAAGTTCACACTGCATGGTAAGAGTGGGTAAAGAAATACCTCTTCTTTTAGGGTTGGAAGGTTTTATTTATTTTATAACACATCTTACCGTTATTCACGCTTTACCCCAAGGAGCACGAGATGATCATTCAAAATGTATAGAAAAGATGTAAAGCTGTACCAGATGGTAAAATAAGGTCACATATTTCTAGCTTACGGATTACGGGACCCTGCACAAAAGGTATTTTGGGGTCCCCATTCATAACACCTTTAAATGTATTACTCATCTTTCAAATGTATTACTAATAAAGCCCTCATGATTCTAAACAATATTGACCTATATTATTTTTTCAGAAGGTGGATGATAACAATATTACGTTCGATAAATCAACCTACAACAACAGTCTTTACACAATATCGAATACTGTTCCGTCAAGGAAATTAAATGTGAAATTGAGAATACTAAATCTAGACTTCCCTAAATATACTTCCCTTGTTGATTTAGTGAGGTAAATGAGAGAGTGGTAGACCGACTGGTGTATGGTTGTGAGATACGGATAGGTAGAGAAAGAGGGCCCGATTCACAGAAGTAACTTAACACAAAATCCTAAACGTACTACCATTTTGGTATTCACAGAAGGCACTTACTCATTTTGGTATTCACAGAAGTTAGGAGTCCTAACTTTAGGACTACTAAATGCCTTCTGTGAATACTGAAAGTCTTAAAGTTAGGATTTTTCTCAGTTTAGGAGTCCTAAAGTTAGGAGTCCTAAATTTACACTTAGATTTAGTGAAATTAGTGATGTATACATTTTCAATTTAGCTATAATTGGGATATATGCATCTTAACATTGATGTGAGTGGGCCCAGGTGCTTGGTGTGCATATATCACTTTCTGTTTCAGTCACTAGAGTCACTGTGTGCTCATGAAAAATTATTTTCTGTTAGTTGGACAATGGTCCTCAGCACATGCACAGGATAAGAAAACAACAATGCCCCTGCGCTATACAATATTGATATTTTGATCACTTAGTGTAAAGAATGTCAATTCTATGGATAGTAAGAACAATAGAACAACACCCAATTCAGTTGGACATTTGAACAATTGGCGAACAGGCTCGACAAAATAGAGGTGTAGATAAGATCCGTTGTTGGTGTAAAAGTTCTGTTTATTGTTCCTATATGTAGGCCAACACGTGTTTCATCGCAGGGAAACAGACTGCGAATCTTCAGGGCTGAATAGAAACATAGAGAATACATTTGCGAACATGTTTATAATGCAAGTGTATACAAAGGTGACTTGGTAGTGTCACCCATTGTGAAAAAAGCATGCCATTGTGTGACTCCGTGGCAATGTGCATAACGATCATTACTTAGGTGAGATGAGTGAATTTCAATGGTATCTAATCTTCTTAGTATAAACTGTAGACAAAAGAAACTTGGCCGCGGAAAGTTATAGTGCTAAAGTGAAAAACGTGGGGTGTGTAAAAACAGAAGAATTCGAAATCCCAAGTGACTGTTACAGTGTATTTAAACATTACTGACAACTCCTTTGGAAACCTATTAAGGAAACCTTTGTACGCTCTGTCTATAT
Organism: Lissotriton helveticus; assembly: GCF_964261635.1. NCBI lineage: Eukaryota > Metazoa > Chordata > Amphibia > Caudata > Salamandridae > Lissotriton > Lissotriton helveticus. Next base: position 68,362,638 of record NC_136064.1, read on the forward strand.
TGTTAGTTCGTATCTGTATTGATTCCATTTCCATTTGTTAAACTTCTGGGGTGTGTAAGTGGACGATAACTGAGCTACACTGTTCCTTACTAATATATTTATTTGTTATAACGATATGATCCCTGTTATCATTACAACTCTATGTGGACTCAAATATAAAAGGCTGGATTTATTTCTCTCAGGAGTTTCGATATGGTGCAGTGTACTAATCTGTAGAGCGGCTATTATCAATGTCTACATTCGAATAATATCAAGTTTGAGAGTAGGAAACCCATTAGGGTGAGTTTTTCGTCCTTTTTGCTGTATTCTTTTGTATCCTCAGAGCATGTGTGTCACTGACCAACGCTGCGTTCTTTTTAGAGTAACTATTAATATGGACCTCTCTTGTGTAAAGTAACGAATAATTTTTTCACCTCATTCTCATTTTAGTTTTTCCTACTCTCAAACTTGATATTATTCGAATGTAGACATGGATAATAGCCGCTCTACAGATTAGTACACTGCACCATATCGAAACTCCTGAGAGAAATAAATCCAGCCTTTTATATTTGAGTCCACATAGAGTTGTAATGATAACAGGGATCATATCGTTATAACAAATAAATATATTAGTAAGGAACAGTGTAGCTCAGTTATCGTCCACTTACACACCCCAGAAGTTTAACAAATGGAAATGGAATCAATACAGATACGAACTAACAATATAGACAGAGCGTACAAAGGTTTCCTTAATAGGTTTCCAAAGGAGTTGTCAGTAATGTTTAAATACACTGTAACAGTCACTTGGGATTTCGAATTCTTCTGTTTTTACACACCCCACGTTTTTCACTTTAGCACTATAACTTTCCGCGGCCAAGTTTCTTTTGTCTACAGTTTATACTAAGAAGATTAGATACCATTGAAATTCACTCATCTCACCTAAGTAATGATCGTTATGCACATTGCCACGGAGTCACACAATGGCATGCTTTTTCACAATGGGTGACACTACCAAGTCACCTTTGTATACACTTGCATTATAAACATGATCGCAAATGTATTCTCTATGTTTCTATTCAGCCCTGAAGATTCGCAGTCTGTTTCCCTGCGATGAAACACGTGTTGGCCTACATATAGGAACAATAAACAGAACTTTTACACCAACAACGGATCGTATCTACACCTCTATTTTGTCGAGCCTGTTCGCCAATTGTTCAAATGTCCAACTGAATTGGGTGTTGTTCTATTGTTCTTACTATCTATAGAATTGACATTCTTTACACTAAGTGATCAAAATATCAATATTGTATAGCGCAGGGGCATTGTTGTTTTCTTATGTTTCGTATGGACCAACCCTGGTCCATCCCCGAGCGGTTGTGAGGATTTACCGTTCGCCCTATTGCCTATACTGACCATTCACTTCTTTTACCTTTACCTTGCGGGTACTCTGGCTGTGCGCCTTGAAATTCTGGAACACCTAAAAAACCTCCTAGCTGTCTTGCATGCACAGGATAAGCCACAGAGGAAGTGGACACTCCTTTGCGAGGTATGAAAGCCGCGATGATGGAAAAATCTAGCATTGCATTATCCACAATAAGGAGGCCAAAACCAATTACAGCGGGAACACTGATTTTTGATTGGCTGTGGTTGCAGTTGGGTTCCACCTATTCTGTAAGCCCGGATTTTTTGATTTTTGGATCATCCGGTTTTGGACTTTGTACTGTGAGTGAGTCTCACCACTTGTGCCTCGCCTACGCTAATCACATGGCAAATGTATTGCACACGTTTACTGTCAGTGTCTGCCTTTTAAGATAAGGTGCTGCAAAGTAGCTATGGTAAGGAGCACTTGGCTGGTTACACTTGAGCACGTGTACATACGCATATGTACACGTGTGAATGCTGAGCATGTGAGACTACGGTCGTGCACAGCCCGGTAACTGCACATAGGTAACTTAGCATGGAGGGGACACAGCAGGATTAGATATTGACTTGAGATTGGCCTTATTACACTAGGCCTACAAAGCCCAGTGACATATCAAAATGGGGTGCAACCTGTGTGAGAAAATCAAATCTGTGAGTTCTAAGAGATATCTATACAACTGATGGGTAATGTCAGAATTGTCATATTTCTCTGTCTCACCTCAGGATCAGAGCCCATGACTTATGACACCCTGCTATGCCTAGTTAATTACAGTTCTCTCCAGCAGCAGGAGCAAAAGTCACCCCACTCAAAAGGAGTAATTAATAGTGCTTCCCTCCACTCCTGAGGAGCGAGGGGTGGGGATAAAAAAGAAACAGCATCTGATAATTACCTATCACACTGCACCAGGGCTGAGGACAACCCAACCCCACTGAACAAAGGAAGAAGCCCAGGCAACTTGAACCAATACAGGAGGGGACTCCTCTTTGACCTTTTGGTGGAGAAGGCCATGGCAGTGATATCATCAAGAGCGGAGCTGAGACCCCAGGAGCAGATGTGACCAGTGACTCCTGGATGACGCCATCTTTAACTGTACCAGCATACTGTGCAGGAGGGCTGGGACAGTGGTGGAGAGGTGATGTGGCACCCCGGAATTGGCATGAGGTGCCTGGCTTTTAGAACCTGCCACCCTCCATTTAAAGACTCCTGCACAAGGGGAGACTCTCTCTTGGCTGGTGTTTTTGTGCTCTTTAATGCTATACCGTGGGAGTTCGACAGCCATGAACTCCTGATTCCAAAAAAGGACAAAGGACTCTGCCCCCATGGAGCCCTGGACTAGTGGGTCTCTCCAAGGGCTGTGAGTCTAGCCCCCTTACAACCTCTGAGGACCAGTTGCCAGAAAGCCCCAGACCTCTACGCCCAGAGTCAAAAACCAGGAGGAAAGCTGATGCAGTGGAACCAGAGATTCGAGGTAGCACCAAACACCATCCTTATCTCTCAGGCTATCTGGGCCCCTTAGAAGGCGGGGGACTTGAGCATTGCCCACCTTGACCGTGTCTTAAGGACAGTGTGCAAAATCACACATTAAAAAAAATGGGTAAAATGGTGGGAACATTTCAGACATTTAACATGGAAATTCAGCCAAATGTATTTCGTGGTATTCCAAACGACAACCAAACGCGAGGATAGACCTCGTGCTCAAAAGTCACTCGAGATACAAATAAGGGCACTGGTTCATGGAATCTTTCTGCTGATGGACATTTTCTGCTCAAACAAATCCTCCCAGGCAAAGGCTGTGCACAGTTACGGTTTGGCATACTGAAAAACTGTGCAAAATATCCAAGTATGAGAGAAACATTTGTATGCCCTTGATTTCAATAGAAGCATGTGCAGCCTCTTTTGAATAAAATATTATTTCTAAACAAATATGATTTTGGGGATTTAATTAGGTGAATACACACAATTAAGCACCATAAGTGTGTACATTTTGGACTTTGCACTATATAACTGGACAAACTATGTAATATGTATGTATGTATTATTATTATTATTATTATTATTATTACAGTAGTGGTGGTGCTAATAAAATAGGTAATATTGTTTGTTTTTCTTATTTTTCTTTTTATGATTATTATTATATCTATTATTGCTATTATTACCTCTTTTGTTATTTTACTATTTTCGTTTTTATTGTCTTTATCATTGTTTAGATCATTCACTTAAAATAACGATCCAAGATGCCCTTCTAGAAGGTGCCATTAAAATGCTGAAAGAATTATCGGTTTATACCCGACCCTTGTATGCCTCTGAAGCTGTGCTCGGTCCTTGTCATTAAAATGTATGAACCGATATGACAAATACCACATGCCGCGCTGCAAACCAAATTTGAAATCCTTCTCCGTCCTCTCGATGATTGAGGTGTGTTTCCATTTCATGTTGGAACATAAATTGAGTTTGGATGGAATTGGAATGATGGAACCCTGTCCATGGCGCGAGACCCCCTTCCTGCCCCTGGGCTCGCGGCCTCTCGCACCGTTCATTGGTCGCGAGCCCTGCGGGGCCTCCCAGCAGAAGTCGCTGATTTCACTAAGTGCATTTCCTTGTATTTTTGATAAAGGTCAACCGTGTTTGCTGGCAGAAAGAAATCAATAGTGCTTCATTATTCATCGAGGATCCGATCGGGCTGTAATGATCTAACTCCGAGGACTTGTAATGTGGCCCCGCTGCCCTTCCCGCGGACGACTCTGCTGTCACCCCCCCCCCTCTTTGGGACTCAGCGGGGAGACTATCGGGTGGGGGGTAGTGAGGAGGGGCAGATAATGTGGTCTTAATAGTCAGGTCACACAGGTTGGAGAAAAAATTTGGGGCATATTATCAAGAACTGCGATAAAATTATCTCCGCTTTAGCGGCAGAAAACTGCAGCTAAAACGGCGATAATGGGCTTTATAATATGCTTTATGGCATTCAATCAATCAATCAATCAATCAATCATAATACTTGTATAGCGCGCTACTCACCCGGGAGGGTCTCAAGGCGCTTGGGGGAAGGGGTCCGCTACTGCTCGAACAGCCAGGTCTTGAGTTGTCTCCTGAAGGCGAGATGGTCCTGGGTCAGTCGAAGGTGGATGGGGAGGGAGTTCCATGTTTTGGCCGCCAGGTAGGAGAAGGATCTTCCTCCGGCGGTGGCTCTTCGTATGCGTGGAACGGCGGCGAGGGCGTGGCTGGTCGATCGTAGCTGGGTGGGAGTGTAGAAGGTCAGGCGGTCGTTGAGGTACTTGGGGCCCAGGTCGTGGAGAGACTTGTGTGCGTGGGTGAGGAGCCTGAACGTGATCCTCTTGTTGACGGGAAGCCAGTGCAGGTCCCTCAGGTGGCCGGAGATATGGCAGCGTCGTGGGATGTCCAGGATGAGTCGGGCAGAGGCGTTCTGGATTCGTTGGAGTCTTCTCTGTAGCTTGGCTGTGGTTCCGGCGTAGAGGGTGTTTCCGTAGTCCAGTCAGCTGGTGACGAGTGCCTGGGTGACCGTCTTCCTGGTTTCGGTCGGGATCCATCGGAAGATCTTGCGGAGCATGCGCAGGGTGTGAAAGCAAGATGAGGAGACGGCGTTGACTTGTCTGGTCATCGAGAGGGAGGAGTCCAGGATGAAGCCCAGGTTGCGTGCGTGGTCTGTTGGCTTGGGAGCGGTGCCCAGGGCGGGGGGCCACCAGGAGTCGTCCCAGGCGGAGGGAGATGGTCCCAGGATGAGGACCTCCGTCTTGCCTGAGTTCAGTTTCAGGCGGCTGGTCTTCATCCACTCGGCAACGTCTTTCATCCCTTTGTGTAGGCTGGTTCTGGCGGTGTCGGGGTCCCTGGTGAGGGAGAGGATCAGCTGGGTGTTGTCGGCATAGGAGATGATGTTAAGGTTGTGTTGGCGTGCGATGGCTGCAAGAGGTCTCATGTAGACGTTGAAGAGGGTGGGGCTGAGTGATGATCCTTGTGGTACGCCGCAGATGACTTCGTTGGCCTCGGATCAAAACGGGGGGAGGCGAACTCTCTGTGTTCTTCTGGCGAGGTACGAGATGATCCACTCCAGTGCCTTCTCTTTGATGCCGATGTTGCTGAGGCGTTGGACTAGGGTCAGTGGTTAATTTGTAAAATAAAAAGTGCCGGGGCTCTCCTCAGGAGGCAGCGCTACAGGAGAAATGTGCTGGTGTAAACTGCCTCCGAACTAGAGCCCCGGCACTTATTATTCTGGAGAGGACTTTGCTTAATGGCTATAGCTGCCGATTTCGGAGCTGGGGAACCGGGTTTGAGTCTCAGCGTGGCTCAACATCCTGTGATTCTGTGGAAAATCAGGCTGCCTTCCAAATGAGTGTGTCCTTAACTGGTGCTATAAGTACCGGTGCTGAGGATTAGGTGCCGGTGCTGAGCACCTGCAAGCACCTGCTCAAATTAAGCACTGACTAGGGTGCGGTGGCAGACAGTGTCGAACGCTGCAGAGAGGTCCAGGAGGATGAGTGCCGCTGTTTCCCCGTTGTCGAGCAGGGCTCGGATGTCGTCGGTGGCTGCGATCAGGGCGGTCTCGGTGCTGTGGTTGGCTCTGAAACCGAACTGCGAGGGGTCGAGGCATCCGTTCGTCTCGAGGAAGGCGGCCAGCTGTCTGTTGACGATCTTCTCGATGACTTTAGCAGGAAAAGGGAGGAGCGAGATGGGGCGGAAGTTCTTGAGGTCGGTGGGGTCCGCTGTTGGTTTCTTCAGTAGGGCGCTGAGCTCGGCATGCTTCCAGCTCTCCGGGAAGGTGGCGGTGTTGAAGGAGGAGTTGATGACGTCCCGGAGTTGGGGTGCGATGATGGAGTCGGCCTTGTTGAAGACGTGGTGTGGGCAGGGGTCGGTCGGAGATCCGGAGTGGATGGTGTTCAACGTGCGGGCTGTGTCTTCGGTGGTCACCGTGGTCCAGGTGCGGAGGGTGGAGGTGGGGGGCGTTGGTTCGACGGTTGGGTGCGTGGGTGGTGCGCCGAAGCTGTTGTGGATGTCTGCGATCTTGCGGTGGAAGAACGAGGCGAGAGAGTCGCAGAGATCTTGTGAAGGAGTGATGTCGCTGTTGCCGGTGCTGGGGTTGGAGAACTCCTTGACGATGCTGAAGAGTTCCTTGCTGTCGTGGACGTTGTTGTCCAGTCGATCCTTTAGTGATTTCTTCTTGGTGGTGCGGATAAGCTGGTGGTGCTCTCGGGTGGCTTGTTTGAGGGCGGTCATGTTGTCTGTGGTCTGGTCGAGGAGCCAGGCTTTCTCGAGGGTGCGGCAGTTCTTTTTGGAGTCTTTGAGTTCGTCGGTGAACCAGGAGGCCTTCTTGCTTCTGGGTCTGCTGGGAGGGTTCTTCAGTGGTGCGAGGTCGTCGGCGCAGGCGGTCAGCCACTGTGTGAAGTTGCGGGCTGCTTCATTGGGGTCCGTTGTGCTGCGGGTGGGCTCTGGCTGAGGGAGGTGGTGAGCTGGTCGGCGGTGATCTAGCTCCAACTCCTGTGAGGTACCTGTTGCGGGTGGTGGTGGGTCATGGTTCTTTTGAAGCTGAAGTGGACGCAGCTGTGGTCGGTCCAGTGGAGTCCGGTGGCGTGGCTGAAGGTGATGTACTTGCTGGAAGAGAAGACGGAATCAAGCGTGTGGCCGGCGTAGTGGGTGGGGGTGTTGACCAGTTGCTTGAGTCCGAGGTTGGCGAGGTTTTCCAGCAGGGCGGCGGTGTTGCGATCCTTGTTGTTCTCCAGGTGGAAGTTGAGGTCCCCTAGGAGGATGTAGTCGGCGGAGGGGAGGGCGTGCGGGCTGATGAAGTCGGCGATGTCTTCGCTGAATTGTGTGCGTGGTCCCGAGGGTCTGTAGACGAGGGTGCCTCTGAGGGTCGTCTTAGGGTCGGTGTGTATCTGGAAGTGGAGGTGTTCCTCGGTGGCGAAGGTGTCGTTGGAGTCGGTCGTGATGCGGATGGTGTTCTTGTGGACAATGGCGATGCCTCCTCCGGTCTGGTTGATGCGGTCCCTCCTGATGATCTTGTACCCGTCCGGGATGGAGATGGCGATGTCGGGGGCTGAGGAGACGTTCATCCAGGTTTCCGTGAGGAAGGCGATGTCGGGTGACGTTGTGTCGAGGAGGTTCCAGAATTCCACGGCGTGTCTGTGGACAGAGCGGGTGTTGAGCAGGATGCACTTCAGGTGGTTGCTGCTGGTGTTTGGCTTCGCGGGTGCGGTGCAGGTTCGGAGGCAGGTGAACTTGCAGCTTCTGCAGGTGAAGGGTCCGTGGGTGCGTTTCGGGGTGGCTCGGCAGCAGGCGGGGTTCCGGCCGGCATTGAGTGCGTTGAGGGTGGCGGTATCGTAGGTCAGTCGGGTCGTCTTGCATCGGCGGGGGCCAGGGGTCCTGGCGCGGGCCAGGCACGGACGGGCGCAGACGGGCTTGCCTTCGGCGCACAATCGGCGCGCCCGCTGCGCGTCAACGCTGCGCGTCCGTGGGGGCGACATAAGAAGGAGCCGGGAGGGAGGAGCAGCTGGGTGGCGGGAGCGGGGCGGCGAATGGGCAGGAGGGGGGCGGGGCCGCAGGGAGGCAGCGGCGGGAAAGGAGGGCAGGGGGCGGCTCAGCGGCGGCTGGGTCGCCTTGTGAAAAAAAAGGTTAGGAGAGGGAGAAAAAATGAAAGAAAAAACGAAGGCAGCAGCAAGGCAGCAAAGGGCACAGCAAAGGGCACAGCTGATGGGGGCAAAAACGAAGAGAAAAAAAAAACGAGGGCAGCAACGAGGCAGCAAAGGGCACAGCAAAGGGCACAGCTGATGGGGGCAAAAACGAAGAAAAAAACGTAGGCAGCAGCGAGGCAGCAAAGGGCACAGCAAAGGGCACAGCTGATGGGGGCAGTAGCAGGGGTGTGTGGGGGCGACCTCGCCTGGTTACAGGCTCAGCGGTCGCTCAATTCCAATTGAAGCCCATGTTAGATGTCCTTCAAATTTAACATGGGCTTCAATTGGAATTCCATAGAGCCTATTATCAAGCCCATTATCGCAGTTTTAGCGTCAGTTTTCTGCCGCTAAAACGACGATAATTTTATCGCCTGTCTTGATAACATGCCCCTTGGTTTTATATAGGCCTGAAAGTAATTCAAATTAGGAAGGCTGGGCTGTTGATGTGGTTCACTGAGTTGGCACACCCATACTCGTCCATTGGCTGGATCAGCCATGAGAATGGAACATCACTGGTGATGTTTTTGCTCGCACAGAGCTGTCATGCTAAGTAGTGGACATCTTGAAACCTGGTAAACCCCTGTGGTACTACCCTGTCCTGGGTAGGGAAGGTGCCCTGCCAGGTGTCTGCAGCTCTTGCTTACAAAGCACAAGCCATGCCTTTGCCCGCCTGTCATTGGAGATCACAGGAGCTGTCCAGCCCACAGAAGCCCCAGAATCCTCCCCGGTCCTATGTTACCCTCTCTTGGTATTGGCCGGGGCCTACACGTTGGGTCCCGTCTCTGCTCCACACTCCATAAAGGCAAGAGGGTCCTCCCAGTCTGTAGCCACCATTCCCTGGGTAGGGACTGTCACCACCAGCCCATCGGCTAAGGATGCCTTTTGTTTGTGTCATCCGCCTTCCTGGTACCTGAACCCAGGAGCTAAGGAGGGTTAAACCACCAGCGAACTCCCCTATTTGGGCCAACCTGGAAAGCCATGCACCTCAATTATTAAGCCCCCACAAAGTGGGATCTTAAGAACCGGGCCATCTGGTTGACCAGCCAGCAGCTGGTCATCTGGTCGCCCGGCCCAGCCCTGTAACCAGGTAGCTCGTACTAACCTCGTGACTGGAATGCCTGGACAGCAGGCGATGACTAGGCTAGCAGTCAGGCGGCTCGAGCCACTGACTGGATGATTCTTAAATCTGCAGGGACCCGCTCCGGCCATCTGGTTACCCTGCTGATCTATGAGGGGTTGTGCTGCCATCCCTATATACTGCGGCGCCTAGTGGGATAGAGAGGCGGTCGTACCACACTGCACAAGGTGGAGACAGACTCCCATTAGCCCACACCCCATCTCTCCCACCGGCCTGGTGCAGAGGGACTTCAGGAGGACACAGACACCCACAGACGAAGACAAAAGCTTGGCTCAGAGGATGACTATCAGTAGAACACAGCAAGGTAACTACTTATGAAACCAGAACCCAGAATCAGGTCCTCTAAAAATGATGCTGCATAATTATGCCGTGCAGTAAAGGCAAAGGAAGCAGCCCCCATTCATCCGCATTCCCAGCCCTGAGCAAGCAACTCGAAGCACTGGCCCAGAGGCAAGCTATTCTAGGCCAACTAAGGCTGCACGACACTGCGGTATCTTTATGGTTTGGGGTGGGAGGTCTGACTAAGAGGCATTCAGTGATAATCCCTTAGATGGTAGCGCCGCCCAATTGGCTCCTCAGCCAAGCACATACACCACATGTCTGAACCTGTGGCGCTTCTCATACTGAGAAGGATTACTATTACGCATCATTAGTAGGGGAAACCTAACCTGTCTCATGATGGTCCAAACCCAGCTCACATTAGGTGAACAATCCAATGTTTGGGGAATTCTTCTTCACAATCATAGGAAGAGCCAACATCGAAGGATCAAAAAGCAACTTTGCTATGAACACTTGTCTGCCACAAGTCAGTTATTCCGGTGGTAGATTTTCTGCCAGCTCCTGCTTAAAACTCAAGAGGTCAGAAGGATTGTGAGGCCCGGCTTTCACAGTCTGTATTCATATTGAAAATTGAGATCCAGGGAGCTTTTACCCTTATGCTCCACAGGAGGTTTGTGTCTTCTTTAAGCTTGCCTTAGGTCACCTGTGTGATTGTTTGACAGGTATACTGCACCAGTAAAACCCCCCACCTGCCACTGTCCACAGAGTGGGTCACTCCTGAAGTTGCTGGGCACTTGGAGTCGGAAGGCAGAGCCCAAGGAGGCTCCTCGCACCTCACCGGGTAAGTGAAAACACAATAAGAGTAGTGGCATTTTTCCAGGGGCCCAAGGGCCTCCCACTTATCCTGCACCTCTCATGTCTCTTCACAGTGCCAGACAAGCTCAACAGGGTCCTTCTTTCCCTGCTGATGCTACCAAGCCAGTTCCCTTGGCAGTGGTTTTGTTAGATAGTATTTAGGGACAGTGGGTATCTCGTTCATCCCCTTATGGCACTCACTAAGTAGATGGCGAGGCAGGGTCATAGTTACTTCCACTGTTTACCCTTGCTTCATCGAATTTCTTCAGTTTGACATTCAGAACTTTGACTGGGCAGAAATAACATTGTGTCAACACCCACCTTGTGCCTGCACGATGCTTTGTTTTAATTAAACAGTTGGATTCCCCTTGTCAGAACCAGTTCTAAGACAGCCACCAAGCGCTAGCCAAGGCAAAACACAGGCCCTGTGCCCTAGAGAGGGGGATGGGGAGAGGGGACCACCACATCTGGGGCGATCCACAGGAAGGGAGTGATTTTCACATATGCTTAGTTGCAATGCAGTTTATTCCAAATGTGATGGGCAAGGAAGGAGAACGATCTGCAGCCTGACCTGGCCTTTAAGCCATGTCTTGTCAAGAGATCTTAAAAGTCTGGGAGGGGTGTAAAGCAAAAGTTTTGAGGCTAACTGTGGGGACCCTTGTCCATGAAGGGCGTTATGGGTTATACAATAAAACTTGAAAATCATTCTATTTCTCACCGGTAGACAGTGTAGAGACTGAAGAAGAGGGGCAGTCGCCGTGCCAGGGGGGAGGTTGCAAAAAAGACGTGTGGCGATGTTCTGAACTACCTGAAGTTTAGAGAGCAGCTTCTCATTAATGGAAGCCAAGAGTGAATTACCATAATGCAGACGGTTGATGACGAGTGCCTGGACAAGTGTTTTCCTTAAGGAGAGTGGTAGTAAGGGGACGACTCTTCTCAGCAACTGCAGCATATGAAAGCAAGAATCTGTAATAGCTGAGGTTTGTTCCGTCATAGAGAGGGGTTGGTCCAGGCGGAATCCAAGGTTTTTTACCACTAATGTAGGTTCCAGGGCCAAATCCATTTCTGTCACCAATCCGGTCACCAAAGAATTTGGACCTGTCCGAATAACATAATTTCCATTCTAGCGGGATTGAGCTGAAGTCTGTTTTCCGCCATCCAGGTTGCAAAGGATTTCATCCCGGCGGAAAAAAATGCTTTTGATTTGGACAGATAGTTTTCAAAAGAGAAGAGCAGCTGCGTGTCGTCAGAATAGGAAACAATCCCAAGAACAAAATCTCTGACAATTTTGGCGAGGGGGCCAGGTAAATGTTAAAAAGCGTAGTGTTGAGACAGAAGCCCTGAGGGACACAACAGTCCAATGACATGGTTCTAGACTTATAAGGGCCCAAGATGACCGTTTGGGTTCTGTTTGACAGGAAGTCAGCTAACCATTCCAGAGCCGTACCATGAATCCCGATCTCCCGTAGTTGGTCAATAAGTCTCTGGTGAGGCACTGTATCAAATACTGCTGAGGGATCTATCAAAACCAGCATTGTGGGTACATTTGCATCAAGGGAGCATTTGATATGGTCGGTGGCTGCCAACAGGGTAGTCTCAGTGCTGTGACGCGATCTGAAACCTGACTGGAAAGAGACTAATAAGCTGTTTGATTCAAGGCATGCTATCAGTTTCTTATTAATATGTTTTTCTAGCACCTTAGCCAGCAGAGGAATGAGCGAGATTGGCTGGTGCTTGGTAAGGTCTGTTGAGGCTAGATTGGACTTTTTCTTGGATAGGCCTAATCATCGCCGACTTCCAGGCTAAAGGAACTTTTCCTGTTGTTATTGTTAGAGGAGCAAATTTGAGGGGTCAGTTCATTTAAAAAAAAATTTTTTATTGTTCCCCCGTATGGACAAGTCATCAGAACATAAGTCAACAAAATCATAATAGACAGCAATATATATATCTGATACAAACATTTTTAACAGATAACATTTCAATTCTCCAAATATTCTTGAATTGCACCCCAAATTAATAGTCCCAATCGCCGTTTTTTAACCCCCTTCAAAGAATACAGGCTCCATTCCAATTCATAAGTATGATACAGCTTTGCCCTCCAATGTTCAAATACGGGAGGCTCTTCTTGCAGCCACTCAGAAGCGATGCATAGGCGAGCAATCGTCATTGCAACAAATATCAAATATCTAACTCTAAATAAATCAGTACCCTGTTTTACATTTTCACTTATACCTAAAAGCATCATAGCTGGAGAAATCTTTACAGTGAGTTTTGTAATCATAGAAAGAAAGTTTTCAATGTGGATAAAAAAATCACGCAAACTACAGCATTCCTAAAATATGTGAGTGCTATCTGCATTGTTAGCTCTACATCGAAAACATTTCCCATCATATTGTGATCCCCACTTCCTCATACGCTCTGGTGTGTAGTATAACCGAAAGGTAGTTTTAAAAAAATTGGGCTTTCAAATTAGCCGAAAGAAAAGCTTCCTTATACAAATCAATCGCGTCTTCTAGTAATAAAGAAGATTCCCCCAGCTGATTCTGCCAATACACATTACATTTCTGCAAGTCATCAGTTCTGTAATCAATTTATAAATTATACAAAAACCACTAACATCAGGGGTCAGTTCATGAGCAAGGTTTGACAATACTCTTGGTGGACCGACATCTGCTGGAGAGTCCGATTTTGCAGAAATTAGAAGATTGTGAGTGATTTCTGGGGAAATTTCTTCCAAATTTGCCTAGATTGATAGTAGCATTAGGGAAAGAAGTAGGGACTTCCTGGTTCTCATGGGACTGGGCAGCGACGGTGGGGAAGTTGTGATAGATCACCTTGATTTTGCCCTCAAAGTGGTCGGCAAAGGCGTCGCAGAGTGATTGCAACAGATTAGGTTCAGGGGAGCATGCTGCTGGGTTTGCCAAGGATTTAAGTATTTTTAAAAGAGTTTTAGATGAGTTCCCCGCTGCATCAATTTGCTTAACTAGATGTGGTTTACAAGCATTCTTGATGTTGCGATAGTAAGTTGTTAAAGCTGATTTATAAGTATATTTTGTGAGCGGGAAGATTGATCAGACGGCATCTCCTTTCTAGTTTTTTGCAGGAAGCTTTCTCTGACTTTAAACCTAATGAATACCAGGGTGAGTGAAGTCTGAGCAAGCTCTACTTAAAATGTCTACGAGGAGCTATTTTATCAAAAGCAGAATTCATAGCCCTATTAAAATTACAAAGCACTAGATCGACCTCTATGTAGTCAGAGTGAAAGGAAGGCAGTTGTTCCCTGGCCCATGCGAGTGCGTAATTTTCTGCCGTTGTCTGGATGGATTGTTTTGGCAAGTAAGCACTTGCCATTTTGTCCTGTGGGAGGGGATAACACAACAAATGAGTTAATGATCAGTCCAAAGTACTGGTTTTGGTGGGTTACAACTGAGTTGTGGAGTATTCGTACAAATTAAATCCAGACTATGGCCTGCAATATGAGTTGATCCCATGACTTGTTGGCGTAAACCCAAAATTTCTTAGTCGGATACTAGTTGGTAGGTTTCTATCCCAAGGGGGTTTTCCCCATGGAAATGAAAGTCTCCCAACAGGAGAAACTGTTGAGTTGAAAGTACATGGGGCGCTATAAATTGCATTAAGCATTGGCTAAAATCCCTTTTTGGGCCGGGCGGGTGATAGACTAGAGCTTGGAGGAAAAATTTAAAAACACATGATTCTATCCCGTCTTCAGAGATCGTGTCGACTATTGTGACTTTAATATTCTCTTTAAAAATAATAGCGGTACCACCTCCAACCTTGGTTTCCCTGTCTAATGTGGTTACCCCCAGGTGCATGCTGGGTGAGTGTGAGTTACCTCTTGGCAGGATTGTATAACGTATGGTGCCTCTCCCAGAGGGACGGGGACTTTACTCCCCCAGGATTCCTCACATGTTATTTGAATCCTTCCAGTTGGAGGGGTGTGCAGACAAAATATCGAGAATCTAATGTCACCTAGAGAAATATCGAGTCCTAAATGTCGTTAGTGAGAAATATCGACAGCAAGAATATCATGGTCAAGAATATCGATTTAAGGTAAGAAATATTGATTTTAAAAATATGGTTGTCTAAAATATTGATTGTTTAATTAGTGTCATGCATTTTAGTATATATTTAAAATGCATGTGATGTACTTGTTTGTATAAGAATTGTTTATATTTTTTTATATATGTGTTACATGTTTTGCAGTTATTTTATTTTAACTGAATTTTGTGTTTTGTGATTTTGTAGCAAGTTGTGGGTTTATAGGGGAATAGGGTGGGAAGTAATTACATTATATTACATTAATGATTATTTTCTATTTATTGATATTTATTTAATTGAGATTTTATGGTGTTAATTGTGTGAAATAATTTATTATTGATCAATAAATAAATAGTTGTTAATTAATATTAATTAATTAATTGGTAATTAATTATTGTAATTGTGTAATTAGTTTTAGGTACAGTTTTTTGGGTTTATAAGTGTTAACAGTGGAAAGTAATTTATTTATCATTAATTAATAATTAGTTGTTAATTGATATCAATTCATGTATTGAAAACTAATTATGGGGATTATGTGAATAATTTTAGCTGTGGGTTGTGGGGTTAATAGGGGTAAAGGGTGGGAAGTAATTCATGTTTAATTTATTAATAATTACATTTTAATTATTAATAGTTAATTAAAATTAAATATGGACATTGTGTATTTAATTTTAGGTGTTTGTTTTTGGGTTTATAGCGGTAAAGAGTGGGACGAAATTTGTGTTTAATTAATTAATAATTAGTTGTTAATTAAGTAATTATTGATATTTAATTAGGGTAATTGTTTTTTTGTGTGTTTTTTACTTTCAAAGGGGTAAAGGGTGGGGATTAAATAAATGGTACTTATTTTATAATTAGTTGCTTAATAGTCATAGTTTTGTATTTGAAAATACGTTTTTTATTGTGTAATTAATTGTTTACAGTTTAAGTTTAGCTGTGGGTTAAAGTGTGGGAAATTAATTAATTTTTATTAGTTATTTTATTAATAATATTTCCTTAATTGGTAATTAATTATGAAAGTACATTTAAAAATAAATGTAGATGTGGGTTGCGATTTGTGTGGTGTTATAGGGTAGGAATTACAATAAATCAAATAATGTAATAATTAATGTTTTTGTTTGTAAATATTTTGTAGGTGAAAATATGTATTTGTTTGAAGTTTATTTATTTATTATTTTATTTTCTATAATATTTGTAGGTATGTGTCATATGTAATTAACATTATATGTTTTTTTTTTATGTGTAACATTAAATATATTTGTATTTACATTTTTAACATATTTATTTAGTTTTTTTTAATATCTTTTTGATTATTTAAATATTTTGTTTGTTTTTAATTTAATTTTAAACTAACTGGATTGGGAATAGTAAATTTTATCCCACCACAAGCCAACAATTGTTCCTACTATTTCACTCACTGCAGTTGGAATAGTAAATTTTAACCCTCCGCTATCAAACATTTTACCTTGTGTTGCCCTCACTGGAGTGGGAATAGTACATTTTATCCCTCCGCTAACCAACACTTTCCCTACTGTTGCACTCACTGGAGTGGGGCTAGTAATTTTTACCCCTCCCTTATCCAACACTTTCCCTACTGTTACACTCACTGGAGTGGGAATAGTAATTTTTACCCATCCGCTATCCCAACACTTCCTTACTCTTGCACTGACTGGAGTGGGAACGAAATACCAGCATTTGTAAAGCGCACAGCTACCTCCGGAGAGGTGTCCCGGTATTGGGGGCCGGCAGGAAGATTAAGCAAGCTATTGCCCAGAGTCACATGGTGCTGGACTAACCTAACGCCGGCGCCAGGGATCGAACCATGAACCCGTGGTCCATAGTCAGGCACCCTCAAAACATTCCTCAAGGGGCAGGTTCTCCCGGCTCAGCTGAGAGCTAATACTATAATATTCACTGCACTCTAGAATCTCGCCCCATAATGCTTTACTGGACCTTTGGTTTGCATTGTATTTTGCCCATAACTTTGCTTGGGGGTGGTCCTAGGAGGATGGAACAACCACTGAATCGTTCAGCATGATATGCTCTTTGGGTTCAAGGCATCTGCTAGACACCAAAATCATCACGTCTCTCATTGTCTGATATTTTTCAAAGTTCACTTTTGTGAGTTAGTTATATGCTTTTTAGCATGTAAAGGTAAAGTTGTTTTTCAAAGAGTTGTGGGTGCATTAGCTAACTCCGTTATGTGGCGGAGGTGGAGTTTTTGCATGAATTCAGTGTTTTCAATTTAATGCGTAGTTAACAAATTTCCGCAACCTCCGCTAGTAGTTTGGAGTTCATTGTTGATATTTTTGTACTTAGCTGTTTAAGTTTAGGAAGTGGCCTTCACCTTAGTTCCCATCTACCACAGACCGCTCCTCCAGCCAGGACGCAAAAGGGGAGGGCCGGACCCTGTTCCTTGTGTTCCATCTAGGAGATGCCCAACGGTTCAGGCTGTCGTTGACAGTCATTCGAGCCGCTCCACCATTAATGATCCTTCCACAGGTTAATCTATGGAAACCTTGATATGACTTTTACTTCCTCTAGATAATCAAGTTTGATCATCTTCCGGCTGCTCCACCCGAGCAATTGCCAACCCCGGCAAGGCCAATCCAAAGAACTCACTAAGAGGCAGCCTCTCGGTGGTGTGTACAATGGGCAGGGACTTAATCAACGCAAGCATATGACCCACACTTGGTGGAATTTCCTCGTTCATGGGAAATAATTGCAATCCCTATCACAAAAGGGTTTCAGCAGGTTACCTGCACCTGTCGGCAAAGGGTAGACACAAGAAGATCTGTCCAGTGTAGCATGCGTGCAGCCCCCCACATCTAAGGGCATATCAGACCTGTTACTATTCGATCCTGTGTGGCTGAACATCTAGGAAGTTAAACACCAACTATTGGAGGCCACGTAACTAGTTAGCCTGGAGGAGTCTCGTTCGTTATCGGAATTAACCAAACAAATCGCTCCATCAATTAAGAACGTCAAAGCACCCACACCCACAAAATCGGGAAAGAGGTATCAATGGTTCATTCCTTTCCGTGCCTGTGCTGGGTAAGTCAAATCAAGCCCCAGGCTGTACTCCTGTTGGTGCACTTCCGTTAATTCCTTTAGGTTTCAGCTTTGCAACCATACTCCCCCCAGAACCCAAACAAGCTGCTCAGCAGGTCATGTGAATAACGCAGCTGGATTGATAGTCAACATTGTTTATGGCCAGAACTGCAATGTTATCTGATTGTCTTTGTAACTCTGACTTTCATTCTCGATGAATGAAAACATTGTTGGATAAAGCTTTCACTTTGGGTCATCTTGCACCGGTCGTGGAATTTTTACATCTAGTGGCGAATGACCCCTGCCATGACTATTAATCATGGTCCCAGGTCTGAAAAACAACAAAATAGAACCAGAGTCCTAATGTATTTTTCCTAGATGAAGAATCCAACGACTGGCCTGCTTTGAACACTTTAATTTTTTTCAAAGTAAATGTTTCAGCTACCAAGACACTCAGTCAAGAGCATCAAAGGGAGCACAAGAGGCAGGGGCTGGTACAGGCAGTAGCTCGCCTCATGGCAGACCACCAGCTGAATCCCAAGATCCAAGTCAAAGCTTTTCAACTGCAGCAACTTTAATAAACACTATTGGAGCTGGAATTACAGTGGCTCCTGGCACCAGATTCGCCCTCCAATGGATCTTTTTTAAAGGATGTAAAGTGTACTCTTTACAGTTGCAGAGAATTCACTACCTCCCCTAGTCGAGAGTGGATAATTTGCACACATGCTGCTTTCCTTTAATGTGGTAGCTGTTTCTCAAGTTCCCACTCTGAGGTTCTGTGAAATCTGAACCCGTGGGTTCCATTTTGTGTATGGCAGCCATTTTGTGGTTGCCCTCACATAGGCCTATGACATAATACATATAAGGATCCTTTGTTCTGCGCAATGTTATGAAGGAAGATATGCAGAGCGATTTTTTTTTGGTGTTCTGCTAGTCAAAGCTATTGAATTGAGTGTATTTTCGCTTTTTGGACATACATCAGTCGTTTAGACTGTTTTTGCAGTCTTTTGAAACACAATTGAGAAGCGTTTCTTGTAAATATGACTTACAACTAGTATTTACAAATGGTTTAGTTTAAGTACAATCTGTGGGCTGTCCTTGGTTTCTGTCCTGAGTATTGAATTGTGGGTTAAATGCGTGTTTAAATGTCTATGTGGGTTTCCCATTAGTGCAACTTCTGTAAGTACATAGCGATGGCGCTATTCACGAGAAGCATGGCTAAAGCGCGCTGTATTGTGTGTCCTGAGTGTTTTGACCCCTTTCTGTTTATGTCTGAAATGAGCTCAATGTCTGTTCGTGGTTTTTCTTGATGTTTTCAGTCTATTAAGCAACATTTTGTAAGCATATTCTTGGGTCTGTTGCTAAATAAAATTGTCCTTTTTAGAAAGAAAAAAATGGCGCAAACATTTTGTCATGTTTCAAGTTAGGCGTCTGTGCTTGGGCTTATAAATGAATGTGTCTAAAAACGATAGGCAAAGGATGCAGCTTGCTCTTATATGTGGAATTATAAAAAAAAATTGGGTTTATTAAAAAAAAATATTAATTATGAAAAATAATTATTAAAAATAAGTGCTACAAAATTCGTTTTTTACTATTCATGAAGCTTAATGCTCATACTATGACATCCTAGCATTAACATTTAATTTAAGTTGTGCTATACCGCATAATGAGAACATTAGCATATGGAATTTCACTTAGCATAGGCGTACAAAACTAATTTTTCTAAAGATTTACATGGGATATGTCTGATTAAAAATCTCTGTAATTTGTAAAGAACATTCTGAGGATGATTAATATGTATCACAAGTATGGGATATTTATTTTTAAGTGCCCCAAACATCAAAGTCGAATTTGGGTAAAATAGACCATTTAAAAAAGCATTCTTGCCATTTATTATAGCTTTAAAGTGCTTTAGGCTTCAGTAAATGCATACATTTAGGTGTAATACAAATTTGCAGACTGTCCCCATTTGGGGTTTGCTTTTAAATGACCCAGTGAGATCCATTTAAGGTTGATGAAATGAGTACCATTGCAACAAGCATTTGTTCTAAAACTGGTATGTGTGTTATTAGGTTCGGTGAATTATTCACAGTAACTGTTGTTTAATAATCTGGGAATAGAGATAATTTTTAGCGCCTAAAAAGGAGAAATTATTTTTCAAAATAGAGTGAATTATTGCAGGTTAGGAGGAATTAGGAAGGCCTTTCGCCTTTGTCAGCCTCAGAATGAGCAGAAGCTGTGGGCTAGGAGAACAGGCTGCTCAAGTTGCGCTAAGATGCTATCTTTAGTTTTCCTGTAAACAATGAAGGAGGCTGTCATGTTGACATTTGTGACCTTTTAAATTAGGGCCTTGTCTCTGTGGAATGCAGAATGACCTTGCTAAGCAGGCCTCTAAAAGGTGGGGTTTCTGGTCTCGAAATAAGAACATCAATAAAATTAAAGAACTTAATTCCAAATGGAAAATATAAAAAAAAGGGTTTCTTTGAAAGTCCCAACATCATGTTAAATGCTCTGCAGAACTGATACATTTGTATTTCTGCTCTAAAAATAATGTCTGCTAGTTGCTTTTATTTGACAGAAAACGAAGTGGTGCATTAAGTCTTAGACAAAAAAATAAGACAAAGCCCTTTACTAAAATTTTGAAGGCTACATGCCCAAGTGAGAACGAATTGTGGCACAAGGCTAACATGGAGTGTCAGTGAAAGAATTTTACTTTTGGAAAGTTAAAAGGGCTTCATGTTGCAAGGTGACTGACAAGATGGTAACAAGGACTTCATGTTGCAAGGTGACTGACAAGATGGTAACAGTTAAGTAATGGAAATTTATTTTTGTGTCTGTTAATGTGTATTATGTTTTGTCTTCTGATTAAAAGTTATAATTGATGTCTGTTTGTTATGTGTGTTGTGTATTTTTTTTTTTTGCTTCTGCTCACAGATCATCCATGGATTGCTCTGGGTGATTTTAAGGCTGACAAGACATGTGAGTTTGGTTGGTTGAAATGAGATGTGTTTTTGCGTAACTCCTTTGGAAAGAAATGTCCATGCGTTTTTCATGTTTGTATATTTGGTTCTATCATGAATTGTTCTTGCTGGTTCTGTGTGTCTGAAAGTTGTATTTGACAGCAGATATCCACTAATTGGTGATCTACTGTCAAAAAGGAGGGTAAGGATTTTAAACCTGACACGGTGTTATGCGTCACCGCTCATTTATATATGCTATTGTTTTGTCTATGCTTTTTGTGCTTGATATACAGCAAGTATATCTGATGGCTTGACATGTCCGTTTTGTGCGTTTTTTTTGCATGTTTTTTGTTTTATGTTGCTGCTTATGATACTATTACAAGTTTACCTGTGTTGTGAAGGGATATACATGACGATGTGTATCGTGTCCAACAGCTGGGTGAATTTGCGCTAAATTTCACAGATATGATATTTTTTTATCCTGTGAGCAAGACAGACAACATGTCAAATTTGGCTATAATGGTATTTGAACAAAAATAAAAAAGATATACAGGAAACAAGGTTTCACCTACAGTCACATTACTGCCCCCTTTCCTGTAAGGAACAGGCAGCCCTAAAATTATGTATCCTGAATTGGACGTAAGGATAAATTATAGATCTGTGACTTTTGTGCATGGTGACCTAATTTTTATATTACATTAGTCAGTTTTGTTCTGCTTTCTAAGCAGTATATGGCTTTGTACCATAAAGGAAACCAGGTTTAATTTTTCCCTGGAGAAGGAACTGGAACATTAGCTGAGATTACCGTATATGGTGTAGCGGCCAGCGGTAGAGTTTAAAATTGTGTATTATTTTGACCTCTGGTGTATCACCCATACTCTTGGTATTGTGTCACATGCCTGACTATCACCCAAGCGCATCGTGCCTAGTTATTAGGATTTTAGCTGTGTCCTAGTTCCATTTCCCTTTTCCATATTCTGTTCACCAGTTAGCCCATTTCTTTATTGTTGGTGAATTATTCAGGTTCACACTTTCAGATTGCAGTAATGTACCATGGACCCCCATCTTATGTATAATTCCCTTTTGTATAACCAGACTGTTTTCCCTGATAATCTGTATTATGCAATTTTTCTTTTGAGATGTTCTAGATAAGGAATTTAGGAACACCTATATGTAATCATTGAGATAAAATGTGTTTACCCCATTAGACGATGCCACTATGTGTGAGGACATCCATTCCGATAGAATTCCCATGTCGCTATCTACCCTTAGATGGTGAAGGATATGCTCTCACACGGAAACCCAATTGAGGAGCCTAGAGGCACTGTTTTGCCTACTGCCTTTGTTTTTGTATTGCCTTTGAGAATGACAGTGTATTTCAACGCAGAATTGTCCCATGGCGTATGGCTACTCCTTTGAAGATTGCAGGCCACCTGTTTTCAGTCCCCTTGTTATACAATGAACTGTTTAAAACATCGCACTTGCTCCATCAGACGGCATTGGACATCACAGAACCAGAATTTCAGTGCAAAGAGAGCGCCTGTCATGTGCTGGTAACCTCTGACAGTGTGCAGTCCCTTGAGCCCCTTGGCCTGAGTTTTGGCCACACACCCCCTTTTCCTTTGCTCCAACGGAAGTGCAGTGCACCGGAGGATCCAAGACCAGCAAAAGGCACTACATTGTGGTACCTATGATTAAATGGAAGAGCAGCCCGAGCATCCTCTGAAAAGTGAGTGTTGGAGTCTGAAAGTGTTGCTGAGTATGAAAGCCTGTTGCTCTTTCCTAATTAATAGTACTTGGGTCTGCATAAAATGATCTGTGCCCTTGATGAACGGAGAGCACACTATCTGTAGGTCCTGCCGCAGAGAAGAGATATTGGTGCACTGCCTTGAGACATTGAGACTTTCAAATAAGCTGCAAGTGTTTGCCAGGAGGGCACTCCAACGGATACTGAGAAGGACCATTTTCATGAAAGGCCTGAACAAAGAGGCCCATGCGGAAGAAAACAACAAAAGAAGATTTGATGGACAATAGAAGCCTGCCAGAGAGGCTTTTGAACGGACTTTGGGCATAGTTGGTTTCACAAGTGGTTTCCGTGCGATTGCATATAATGGGTGTTAGGAGACTACTTTTTGCTGTTTTGCTGGCATTGTTTTAAAGCAGTATTCTGTTTAGTAAAAGCGGAATAAAGTCCATTCTCTGTGGAAGAGTATCCCTTTTCATCTGAGAGCATTAATAAGGATCACCACTGTTTCACCTGAACATATAATAAGTTACTGAAATGCATAGGAGCCATAAAAATGTTACTAGATAATTTTAGGATTTGCTTTCTGCTTAGGGTTGTGAAAAATGATACATTTTGTTTGTAATAGTGGTCATTACTTTCTCCTGTTGTCTATATGTTCTTAAAAACGTGTTTTCTAGTGTTTTTAAGCATGATGTGTTCTCTGATGGGTGGGATTGCTTTTGCTACCCAATTGACATCTGTACCCACCTCCCAACCTATGTCTCTTCCTACTACTACTTCTTTGCATTCTTTCCATACTTTACCTGAACATGAACTGGTTAGGAGGTCAGAGTTTACTAATAATTCCTTTGTACAGCTTCTGCATCAACACCAGTTAGTAATGAACACCACTAATTGTTGGGTGTGTGGTCTTATGCCACATACTACAGATAGAGGTATTCCCTATTTTGGTTCTGTCATTTAGTTACAATGGGTCTGTATGGGCATATCAGACGTTGTTTATTTATGCCAACGAAGTCTATCCCTTGTGCTCCATGAAAGATAACTCGAGTAATAGTGCCTTAGTGAAGGGAATAACGGATAATATTGATATCGATTCAGACACAGACTGAGTGATTGCCTATGTAAGGGCAAAAGGAGGGACTGAGGTTCTGTGAATTCTGAACCCGTGGGTTCCATTTTGTGTATGGCAGCCATTTTGTGGTTGCCCTCACATAGGCCTATGACTGTGGCTGAACAAGTCTTTAGGACACGTACACCTTAGCTTGAGTTTGTGCTGACTCCTGTTTGACCCGAGTGAACTGACCCTGTTGCCTGAAGCTGACCTTGTTAAACCAGTTCCTGCCCTTTAGCTGATCAAGATTGAGGATCAGAGCACAGGACATTGTAGAGTTTGGTATGCACACACACACCCTTTATCCTGTTTCTTATCTGTTTTCTGTTCCTTCTTTTATGGTCTGCTTATGATATGGGTTGTGGTCTTTTTATTATGGGTTTGTCCGGCTTGTGTAAGAAGGAATGTTAGGCATTTTGCATGCTTGCAAAAGCAAGGACTGCCCCTTACTTTTATGCTGAGATTTGTAACCCTGAAGCATATATAAGACCACTGTTCTCTGTACTCCTCAGACTGCCTCATTCAGTTGCTACGGCTTCTGTGTGACGTGGCCTCACTTATTAAATTTAATAAAGATGTCTTTTCATATTTTCAGCTTCTGTGCCAAGTTCTTTTTTATTAGTAAGTATTCCCTGAGAATGAAGATTACAGTTCTTCAACTGTGGAATCGAACCCTGAATCCCCATTGCCCTTGGTCAACATGGTAGGCACAGAAAGTACCATCAAATGTTGATAGGGCAGACATCCGAATTTATCTTCACCGTCACGGGATGTGCAATCAGCTCAAGGTTATCGAGAGTTTGGTCTCATAAATGCATGAATCCCGGTAGGTCAGTACTCTTCGACATGTATTGGCTCTAGAATTACCACAGTTATCCAAGTAACAGATGTAGCGATCAAAGAAACCAAAACTAATTTAATGAGCCGTTCACAGTTTCACTGTACCGGCCATGTGTACTTACACATGCATGGCGTAATCTTTGAAACTAGCATGTGATACTAGCAGGATCAACCAGGTAGCCGTACCTGCTGGATGGGAGGAGGAGCCGCATGTCCATCCTGGACCAACATTCACACCCCTCAGTAGCATGCTGTTGAAGCCCCTGCTTGCCCCCAGGGACAGGGCATTCACACAGGCACCAGTAGGCCTAACCTGATCAGTGACAACAAAAGGGAGAGGCGGGCTAAGTTGCAGTCTGAGCAAGACACAGGAATTCTTTGTCCCAACCTTGGAAGCCCCAAGGAATGGCCGTTTCAAGCTGCTGCAGAAATGTATTGGGCGGGAAAGGGCAACAGGCAGACACATGGGGCCCAGACCACCGGGAACCATCTGGGACTAGCACCACCAGACCACATTCACTCTGGTCAGACAACTTTACAAGCTACCAAGCTGCTTGGCCTTTGCTGAGTGACCTTCAGAAAAGGCAGACCCTTGTGTCTGACAGTCCAGGTAGGATGAAAGCTCTTTGCTTCGAACAACTGCTGAGGCTGGCCAAGCTGTCTATCTCCAAGTCGACCAATAATGCCAAATCAATCAGCTGGCCAAACCGGCCCCAAGCAGCCTTGCATCTTTGCCTGCTCTCTGGGCAGAAAAGCTTAGAAGAAGGTACCATTGGACGGGGATAGAAGATAGCCACAAACCCAGGCCTCTGGGACCATAGATTGGGCCAGCCCTGGCCCTCTTAGCACCAGGACTGGAGGATAACTGATCCCTCATACCTTATCCCTAATAATCCAGAGGAAGGTCACCTTCATTTCTTGTAATACTTGCACACCAAGTGAAACGGGCCCCTTGGAGCAAATGTTTCTGACCTCATGGAGCTTTGGCTCAGCATGAAGAGTCAAATGAGCCATCATCAGAGCTTCCAGATCAGCCCAGCCATCACAATCACAGTACAGTGCTGACTAAACCACCCTCCCCTACCTCGGGCAGACCACGCTGCATGTGTATTTCCACTTTGCATCCCTGCCTGCTCTCTGGGAAGCAAAGTTACGAGGAAAGGCCCATCAGACAGGGCTAGAAGGCAGCTACAGACTCACACCCAAGGGGTCCCCTGAGGCCCCGCCCGGCTGTGGCTGCACCCGGGTGAGAATGCGTGTAGAACAAGGGGGTCATAGGGACCCTCTCCCTACTAATCGGAGGAAGATTATCCCCTTTTCTTGTAATCCATGCACACCGAGTGACAGAGGGGGCCATTGAAGAAAGTGCACTCAACCTCATGTAATCCGTCTGGGCTTAAAACCCAAATGAACCCTCATCAGGACTTCCAGGGCATCCTGGCCATCTGGACACACCATAGACACTCATTGCACGTGTTCATATGTCAGGGCTTTAGCGCGGCCAGATGCCCATATTTGAAGGGCAACCGTGACTACTGAAAAAGAATTCCACTCACCCTTGGAGGGGACAGGGACACTGAGGCTCAGGTTCTCAGAGCCCAAGCTGGGAATCAGGCAAGGGGCTGTTAAGGTGGGGGGGGGGGGCTCACGGAGCTCTGACTCAGGTCCCGTGACAGCTTCTGAGCCCAGACAAGCAAACAAGACTCCATGGGCCTTTGGGACCCTGTCCTGGATACTTTGCGACATAGCGGGCCAGGGAAAGGAGGACAGGGGCTTACAACTCAGGGTCAGCTGGAGTCCTGACCATGGGCCCGGTCAGAGCTTCTGAACCCAGACAAGCTGAGGAGGATTCCCGGAGCCTGCGGGACCCAGTCCCCAGCACTTAGTGACATGGCAAAACAGAGAAGGAAGCCCAAGGCCATGGGATTCCAACACAGGTCCCCCTCCGAAGCTCTAACCCGGGGCCCAGTCAGAACTTCTGAAGCCAGACAAGAAGAGGATGCTTACTGGGGTCTGCGTGACCCCATTCTGGGCATATTGCGACATGGTAGGCCAGAGAAGGGAGCCCAGGGCCTGCGACTTCCACGCTAGGGCCTTCCTGGGTTCTGACCTTGGGCCTGATCAGAGCTCCTGCACCCAGACAAGCAGGGGAGGCTTCCTTGGGCCTGTGGGACCTCACCCTAGGCAATTTACTGCACTGCGAGCAGGAGAAGGGAGCCTAAGGTTGTGGGGCTTACAACCCAGAGCCCGCTGGAGCTCCGACCCAGGGCCCAGTCAAAGATTCTAATCCCAGACAAGCAGAGGAGGCCTGTCCAGGCCTGCGGGTCCCCGTCAGCATCACTCTGAGATACGACAGACATGGTACCAGACCCCAGGGTCGAGGTCATCTGCCCCATGGCCCTCTGGGGCCCAGTCAGAGCTTTTGAACCCAGAAAAGCAGGGGAAACCTCCCTGGGCCTGTGGGACCCTGTACTGGGCCCTTTGAGACACAGTGGGCCAGAGAAGGGATCCTGTGGCTGGAGGCTTCCACACTCGGCCAGCCAATGCTTTGAACCAGGGCTCAGTCAGTGCTTCTTTATGCTGAGAAAGCAGGAGAGGCAACTCTGGGCCTGGAGGCCTGTCCTAGGCTTCAAGTGACATGGCAGGCAATGGGACAGAGCCCAGGCCCCACCTCCCAGGCTGGCTAGGGCTCTGACCAGGGCCTCGTTAGCAGCGGAGGATGGTAATTTTAGCAGGGAGGGCTGGGTGTGCCACACACATTTACACTCACTCACACCCATGCATTCACAAACACACACACAACAATTCAAAACACTCACTCACAATAAATTCATACATTTATACAAACATCAATGCATGCACCAAACATTAAAAAAAACAAAAAAAACATATGTGCCCTGCAGCTACTGGAGGGAAAAGCCTCAGAAGTCCAAGGAGGGTTGGGACTGCTGCCTTCCCTCATTGGCTTTCTTTAGGGAAGCCAATCAGGGAAGGCAGCAGTCCCTCACTCGTCACAGAGTGGGTTGGGGGTCAGTGAAACTGCTGAACCCACCCTACTCTGTGAAGAGGTGCCACTGATTGATGCTTGGCAATGGACACTTCAAGGCTTTTAACTGAATCACCCAGGTCCAAGGCAATCAGTGATGCTTCCCCACGTCACTACAAGGAGGTGCTTGAGACACTTTTGCCATGTATAGGAGGTTGCATCCGCTTGGCTGTGAAATCCTCAGCCTGACAAAGTTCAGCTCAGACAGCCAGGAGCCTCCACATTAGGCTCATGTCTGGCACCTGGCTGCCTGACTTGAACAAGACGAGTGAATGTCAGGCTGACCTTTGCTCAGCCTGATTGACACTTTGCTTCTCCAGAATAAGTTAAGGGGGTATGGCCCCTTTGCCCATATGGAAGGGCTGTAGTTGGTAGTCAGAGCTTCCTATCCCAGTCAAGCAGGGGAGGTCTACCCAGACCTCTAGATCCCTTTACCAGGCACTTTGCGAAATGGACATAGAAACCAGGTCCACAGGGTCCTCACCCTGGGCCTGTCTGAGCACTACCTGTTCTCGTAATCCATTCTCACTGAGTGACAGAAGGGAACACGAGAGGGAATGTATCCGGCCTCCTGTAGTCTTGACTGGGATAGGAACCTCTGAACACAAAGTCATGTGAAGGGAACAACGTGTTTTGTTTATTTATTTTAAGCACAAAACGTCACTAGTGACTTTGTCATGGCACATTTTGCACCACTTATATAGCCATGGTTAAGGACCCCTCATTTGAATTCCATCCAGGTCTAGTTTTACATACTATTAAGTCACACAAAACTGCCCAACAATTCATTTATAATTATGAAAATTATCATTTGATTTCTGCTCTTCAATACGTGTTTATTTAAATAATTGGTGGATACATATCATCACCTTGTCTCCTTTCAAATATACCTATGGTTATGTATTGATTAGATAATTAATTAACTAATTAATCTTAACATATATGAAGGGCAGCAATGAATGGAGAGGCATGTGGATGCTTTATATATAGCCAGCAAGAGGAAAACTGTTCTAAGCTGAAAGAGTGCAAATGTATGACAAAAACAAAAAAAACCAAGAAAAACATGATTTAATAAAATCACACCACATGTATTAATTTGTGGCGGGCAAATTCTGGCATAGCTGGGACAGAATGGCAGGGCAACATTAGTTTAGAAATCGTTTAGAAACATCACCCATCTCCACAACATGTGACAACACTGGTTTCCCGCCAAAACCATTATTAAAAGAGGAAGTCGAGCAAATGGACTTCATTACCCATCATCTATTTTCTGAGAAGTGGCATCAATGGTTTCCAACCAAAACCATATTTAGAAGAAGAAGTCAGTCAAGCAGACTTCATTTCCCACACCCACAGGAAGTGACCTGACTGCATATATCATCATTTGTCTTAACAGGAAATTACAAAATGTGTTTCCCACCAAAACCGTCTTTAAAAGAAGAAGCCAGGCAAGCCTACTTCCTTCCATACCACCCATTTCCACAGTAAGTGAGATCGCTCTATTTCCCAGCATTCCACTGTACATGAAGTGACATCACTGACCCCCCTACAAAAATTAGGGGTGGGCGCAACTCACAGAGTTTCACTCCACAGAATCTGCAGAGATTTATAAAAAATCAGTGATATTCTGTGCAGTTCTGTGAGCAGTCAGAAATCCTTATGTTGCACTGCTCACGCAGATTTTTCGCACCACGAATGGTCGCGACTGCCCCCAACCTCCCACGCTGAGTAAATCTGGTCAGGTTCCGTTCTAGAGCACAGAAGCCATGCAAGGGGATGTAAGTTCTCGCTCGTCAACTTAACTTTGGCATGCAGTGTGCAAGAAATAACTCTGCAATGCAGTGGTTGGCGGAGTTTGGCCGGAACCCTGCGTAGCAAGCGTAACGGGGAGTGGGGAAAACTCCACAAACTACGCAGGTGGAGCAGAATTTATCTCCCACCGCTATCCAAAAGCATCTTTAAAAAGATGAAGCCAGTGTGACTTCATTGCCAATCACCCACCCTCACAAGAAATAACACCAGTGGTTTCCCATGAAAACCATGTTTAAAGGAAGAAGCCAGACAAGCACACTTTTTCCCCATCATTTGTATCCACTGAAAGTAACATCACTGCATTTCCCAGAATCCATCCGTACAAGAAGTGGCATCACTAGTATTCTACAAAACCCACCTTCAAAAAAGAAGCAAGGCAACCAAACCTTGCTCCTCATCTTCCATCTACACAGGAAGAGACATCATGGGTTTCCTGCCGAAACAATTTTTGAAGAAGAAAGCAGAAGTTCACTTTCAAGCAGTTTGTTCTCCTCCATTCTGCCACAATGGTCATGCAGTTGGTGAAGTTGGATCTCGTGGTACGTGTCTTGTCCGTCAGGGAGAGGATTTGGGAGTCATCTGAGTAGGAGATGATAGTGATACCTTGGGATCTGATGATGTTGGCGAGTGGAGCCATGTAGATGCTGAACAGGGCAGGGCTGAGGGAAGGACCCTGGGGGACACTGCATACCAGGTTCATGGCTTTGGATGAGACTGAACAAGCCTTTTATATCCTCCACTGGCAATGCATTCAATATCTTTCAGCTCAACATACAGCTTACATTTTGACTTTTTTGCTATCTTTGGAGGACATTTCCATGCCACTTGTACAGATGAGAGCCCGGCTACAGAAATGGCTGCCCTGGCAGTAGAACAGGTCAGTGTGTTCAGTGCCTGCTGCTGCAGAGATCTCTATGGATTGTGCATGTCAGATGTGTGAATCCCAGCTAGGACACCTCATCTTTTCATCTCTACCCAACATCAATTAAAAGAATGCCTTTGAGTTGAGCAATCACAAAGCCTTTTATTTGACCGCAAGAAGACAATTTAAGTTGTTCTATCTAAATGGAGTCCATTATTATTCCTAGCACTGACTCTCCCTGGATGAGTGGGCCTTTGTTAGAGGGGGAATAATTCAGACTGGTTAGTGCATCTACTCTGTTATGTTTTATGTCCAGTCTATGTCAGATTGAGTATCGAATACAGGCAGTATTGATTTTTTAGATAAAATTAGAATGTATTTTTACTGTCAAACGGATAGCAGTTTTAATGTTCAGGAAATAAACTGCTTTTCTTTTATAGCATTATATGCTTCTGTACATAGTTGTGCTCCCCCTTTTTATGGTCTACAGGGACATTGGTCCACATGTACTAATTTCAGGCTGTTAAAAAATGAAAAATGCCACTTTCCTATGTACGAAATGTGATTTCTAGCTTGCAGAAATCACAATTTGCGATTCGCGAAATAGGAAATTGCAAATAGAGGTTTCCTATTTGAAAAAATCGGAAAAGGTTTTTAGGAAACTAAATTGCCATCGAATTGGATCAGAGGGCAACCAGGTGCAAAAATAAAAAAGGCGCCCAAAATTCATCAGGATCATTCCCAAAGGCAGCTTTCGTCATCCTGGCAAGGAGAATGAGGATTTTTGCGAAGAGGCAAAGAGAAGGAGGTGAAATATTACTTGTTTTATCTGCGTACGTGTTTTCTGAGGAAACAGCAATTACAACGCAGTCCCACCATGCATGCCTTTACCACAAACCACAAATATTTCTACCATGAAAGGAAAGTCTAATATATATATTTTATATAGATGTATGTGTATAGACATACATCTATATAAACATAGACATATAGTCTAATATATATATTTTATATAGATGTATGTGTATGTATACACATACATCTATATAAAACATATATATTAGACGTACCTGTCATGGTAGAAATATTTGTGGTTCGTGGTAAAGGAATGCATGGAGAGTTAATCAGTTTCAACCTAGTATTGAGAAAGGCTAATGCCGAAACGCGTCTGCTTCTATTAAAATAATTGCAATTTGACCGCATGAGTGCTCAGCTGTCTTTCTTGGGATTTGTGTGCGCTTATACAATGAAATGGAGGCACCCGTCCTGAGTGCAGCAAGCTATAGGTGTTGAAATCTAGATTGCGGCGTAAACATTATCGGCGCCATCTTGTCCCTTTTCAGGCTCATATGTGCGCGTAAGTAGCAGCCATTTTGAATGCCATGGCCTCTCTGCCCACTGCCGATAGCCAGCGCGTCTCTCTCTCTCCCTCTCCGACCGTCAGCATCCCCCGCGCACTGACAGCCCCCGCTCTCACATGCCTGAGCCATAAAACCACCCTTTCAGCGCGACCCTGCCTCAGAGCCACATCCCGTACCGGCTAACACCTCCCTCCGTCCCTTTCATGATCACACCCTTTGATGAATCCCCTTCCTCTGTGCCTGATTGTCCGGCCCGATCCCAGGCCATCACCTGGTGATGGATCAAGCCCTGATCTTTTGACTGGGTATGAGTGTTCTGCTTAATTCAGATGCTCTGTCCATCAGCACCCCCTTTTCTGAAACGTTTTGGCCACTATAGGAGTGGAAGGGTAAGCTCAGACATGAGTCCCTTGCTCACTGCACCATCAGGATTCAAGCAAGCCGGGCCGGAGACGGCTGCAATGCCAAAAACCGGTCCCCGGAAGCTTGTTTCCTTTCCAGTAAAGAACTGCTCAAAGCCCCCACCCCTTGAGATCCGATCAATCGCAAACATTCCGGGAATCGGCGGAATGTCCAGCTGCGCGACAGTCATCACCTGCTGAGATCGGGGTGGGGACTTCTACTGTAAATATGTGTGGGAACGGGCTTGGAGCGGGGATTCCGAGAATGTCTTCCCGTACATCAAAGCATTGCCAAGAATGTGTTGTATGTAATAAAGCAATAAACCTGTGTATAAGAGGCCAGGCCTCAGAGATGCGGTTAGAGCACCTCGAGAAGATACCCTGTTGTCTGATTTGACGTGTTCTGCTCCGTCGGAATAAACTTCTTCTGTTTCCTGCCTTCCAGTCTCCAGCGCCCGCCTCTTTATTTGATAAATTCAAGTGGTATGAGAGGCGACTAACGCCGGGCAATACTAAAAGGTTATTGGTTGAAATCTGCCTACCCTTTTACAATTGGCGTCCCAAACGTGGGGCCCATCAGCGACACGTGGATCCAGTGGGAGAGGTCCCGACAACAGAGTGAACGACTGCAACGATCGGGAAGTGCACCTGCCCGATAGACCCTCGTCTGGCAGCTGATCATCCGAACTTCACCGGTTCCGAGCAGACCTCTCTCGAGTGATCTACGGTCATGACTGGGAACCATCAGGAGTGCCGCGGCAATTACGGAGAATAGAGGACGATCGGGCCCTGGAAGCGGAAGACGAGAAACTGTCCATGCGGTCCGGGTAAGGTCGTGTAACACGACAAATTACGAAACGATTGTTTGATTGTTTGAAAATACTAGTATTACTCATTGATTGTCTTTTTGAGATATTCTCTGCCTGCAAACGGGGAAGAATAGAAATATTCTCTCTTCCTTTGCAGATAGTGAAGGATAGGTAGCGCGGACCTTTGTCCACCTTTTTAATCTGTCGCGCCTATTTTTCTCCCCACTGATTGATTGATTGTCCGAACATTGATTGTTCGAAGTTGGTTCTTTTTGAGGTATTCTCTGTTTGCAAATAACGTAGAATAGAAATATTCTGTCTAGTCTTTGCAAGTAGTGAAAAGATAGGTAGTGCGGACCTTTGTCCCCCTTTGTAATCTGTCATGCCTATCTTCTCCCCACTGATTGGTAGTTGGTTCAGCCCGGACCGCTTATTAGAGATGAACCATCCAGCTCCACTGGAAGGCACCCCTAATAAGGACATGTTCACTAAATATGGACTAGTCGCCGTAGCTTATAGTAAACTATGGCATAAATATACAAGAAAGGATCAGGAGAGTCAGTGGCCACTGATAGGATCCTTTGACGACGATAAAATAAACGTACTGGAAACAGCCCTTTGTAACAATAAGGCAACGCCTACTATGCTTGATAGTTTCGGCATGTGGCGCAAGGAAGCAGAGCAACGGAAAAAGAGAAACGAAGTTAGACTAGAGAAAGAACTACGAAAAGCAGCTCACCTAGCTGCTAAAAAGTTAGAGGAAGAGATAAAGGAGAGAGAGGAAGCCAAACAGAAGCAAGAGTCCGAAATATCGGGCCAGTGTCCCGTTAGAACACCCTCTACGCTCTACCCTGAGTTACCCTCGAAACAACGAGCGAACGATGATTTATTACTAGGTCCTCCAATCATCTACATGCCTCCTCCATACGCCCCTTCCCAACCCTTAGTACGACACCCGCAACCCCCAAGTACAGGCAAGAATAATGCCAAGACCTCAGTCCTCAAGGCCTCTGCGCCGGCCGAACACCCTGTACTCAATGCAGCTCAAACAGCAACACTAGATGACCCTAAAGCTAGAAGGAAAGATCCCACTAGAATAAACCTATTAAGCAAAGATGAACGAGCAGGGATCGATAAGATAGTGAAGACACTGGTGGAACGTAAGGAAAGTGAAGAATACGTAAAGGATATGTACAATTCATATGCCAATAGCCACAGACGACACTTTGTTGTACGATTTTGTTACCACACCCTCAATACCTATGAGGATCGATACCAAGATAAAGGTCCTGAGAGCCTAACACTCTATATAGGAAAGTTGATATTGAGGATGAAAGTGAGTATGATGTGACGGACCTCTTCTCGCGCACGCTTGAAGTTTTCGGCCACCTCACTGAACAAAGGCCAGAGACTAACGCTACGACTCCTGTAGCGACCGAACCTCGAACAGAAAAAACGGACACAATGATGCCTATAAAGGAGGCCGCTCCCTACTGGGTTCCCCAAGAGGACAGGGAACGCATGATGACATCAACCACCAAGATGCGAGAGGGAGAGTAGTTTATAACTGGGTCTACCAACCATGGGATCGGCAAGACATCCTGACTTTCCGAAAATCCTTGCCTGATTTACGAAAGAACCCCACTGCCTTTTATACTGAATTAGGCACGGCCTTGGGCTCGACGATTATGACCCTAGCGGACATCGATTTGTTTTTCGGGCTATGTCTGCCAGCTGATGTGTGGAAGCAAATCCGGAAAGTCGACCACCTTGAGCTGTTCGGACATACCTGGTCACAACTCGGTGGCATAGATAGGCAACGAGAGCCCGGACAGAAACCTTTAAAATCCATTTTAGACCTCCCAGACAAGATCGTCCCGAAATTGAAAACCCTGATCCCAGAAAAGAAGGTGGACTGGTCGATAGTAACGGCCTGCTGCCAAAAACCCCAGGAAGACGTATCAGAATACTTCTCCCGGTTTGAGACGGTGTTCTCCGATTACAGCGGCCAGGACATGACCACTGCAACCGGACATCATCTGTTTGTCCAGAATTATGTCAAGGGTCTGTCACAGGAATTCTCGCAGAAACTACAGACTAGCGAGAGTAGTTGGGCGGCCTCCAAACCTGTGGCTATCCTCCAAATGGCCCAGTACTATGAGCATCAAAAGAATGAGAACGATAGGGCGACTGAGAAAAAGAAAAAGGACCTAAAGGAAAGGGTGATGATCGCACAATTGCAAGGGGTGACGATAGGAAGGGAACAGTACAAAGGAAGCTACCAATCGAATGCTCCTAGAAATCCACCCCCTAGAGACCGCACATCCGCACCCTACGCTGGACGGAAAGACATCGATGAGAACCAGTGTGCGTTTTGCAAAGGATTTGGTCATTGGAAATCCCAGTGCCCGGTTTTGCAAGAAGCAAACAAAAATAGGGACACAAGAGACGTAACGGGTGGGCCAAGAAATAGAGGACAGGGACGAGGGTACACGAAGGACACCAACAACGACAGACCAGGGAGACCGAACACCTTTGACCGTCCCCAACAGAACCAGTACCAACAGTCTGACTGCGACGACGCCCACGACTTCGCATAGGACTGCCAAGGGCAAGGGAGGGATCCAGTCGAGCTCCATGTTGACCAGCAAGGTCCTTATGTCACCGCTAAGGTCCTGGGTACGAAGTCTCCATTTTTGGTAGGCACTGGCGCAACACGTAGTGCGTTATCTAAACGACTGATTCCAAGGGCACCCTTGTCTGGCTCACATGTAACATCAATAGGTTTTGATGGAACGCCCTCCACTAATCCCTTGTCCACACTGATCTCCTTTGACTTGGAAAATAATACCACTGACACAACGTTTTTGCTCTCATCTAACACCCCTGGGACTTGACTTATTGAAACATTTCCGAGCTACTATTAGGTGTTCACAAGACGGAGATCGAGTCATCCTGTACGACAACCCGACTCTGCTCAGACCTTGTCCCACACGACGCATGTTTTCCATCACTGATGCTGACTTGTCCCTACTCGACACTCTACCTCTGTACCTATGGGCCAAAACTGACTCGGACGTAGGACGCATGATGATTGACCCTGTGCATATAACTGTTCGACAGGACTCAGTACTCCCAAAACTTCCACAATATCGGGTATCACCCGAAGGCGAGAAGGCATTGGTAAAGATCATCCAGTCCCTGATAGATGCAGGAGTGGTAGAGGAAGTAGTTAGCAATGTTTGCAACAGCCCTATCCTACCCATTGTAAAGAAGCAGGGTGAGGGAGATGAGAAAGCGTACCGCTTTATCATCGACCTACGAGAGGTCAACAAAGTAGTTGTACCCCAGTACCCCGTAGTCTCAGACATAACCACCATTCTGACTCTGATTCCTTCCACTGCCATCACCTTCACTGTAATCGACCTCAAAAACGCATTCTTCTCCATCCCCATCCACCCAGACAGCCGCTACCTTTTCGGCTTCAACTTAAAAGCCCGCTCATATAGATTTTGTAGAGCACCCCAAGGCTATACTGAGAGCCCCAGCATCTATAGCCAGGCCCTCAAGAGACAGCTGGATGCAGTCCAGTTACCGGATGGAGTGGTGTTGATACAGTACGTCGATGATATCCTTTTAGCGGCCGACACCACTCCACTTGCAGTCACAGCCACCATCCAACTCCTGCACTTCCTCGCGGAAAATGGCCACAAGGTCTCCAAGAAGAAGTTGCAATTCTGCCGACCCCAGGTCACTTACCTAGGCCATCTCCTGTCCAAAGACTGGAGGAAACTTACACCCTATCGGATTCAGACCATCCTAGAAACCCCTGTCCCTAAGACACAGAAACAAGTCCGATCCCTGGTAGGCCTCACCTCCTTCTGTCGACAGTGGTTGCCAAATTGCAGCCTCATTGTTAAACCACTACTTTCCCCGCTGGCTAAAGATGTCCCCTTCCCGCTCCCTTGGACCCCTGAATGCCAATCCTCCTTCAAAGAACTACGAGACGCCCTTTGTTCTGCACCAGTCCTAGGAACCCGCGATTACACAAAGCCCTTCTCCCTCTACACTCACGAAAGGGAGGGGTGCGCTTTGTCCGTCCTGACTCAGTCCATTGGTCCCAAGCAACGCCCATGTGCCTACTTCTCTGCCACTCTTGACCCCGTAGCAAGAGCTTTGCCTGCCTGCCTTTGAGCTGTAGCTGCCGCTGCTATCTCTATCCGACAGAGTGAGGGGATCGTGCTCTCGAACTCCCTTACGGTGTTGATGCCCCATGCGGTCGACACCCTCCTAAACCAGACTAAGACGCAGCATCTGACTAGTGCACGACTGACTGGGTACGAACTGACTCTGCTTGCACCACACATCACACTGAAAAGATGCACCACGCTGAATCCAGCCACTTTGTTGCCCCTACCTGAGAACGACCCCAATGTGTCCCCTATACATGACTGTGTGACCCTCACGGACGAACAGACTAGGAGTAGAGTTGACCTCCGAGACACTGCTTTTCCAGATCCTGACGGAGAGCTATGAGTGGATGGCTCTTGTATAAAACTCCCCGATGGCACCACCTCAGCTGCTTATGCAGTTACCACAGCCCGAACCGTAGTTGAGACCGCCCGCATCACACAACGATCTGCACAGGCAGCGGAACTGATTGCCCTCACACGAGCGTGTATCTTAGCAGCAGGGACAACAGCAAATATTTACACGGACAGCCAGTATGCCTTCGGGGTAGTTCATCATTTCGGGCTCTTGTGGAAGGAGAGGGGATTCCTGACCTCACACGGCACACCCATCCTACACGGAGATCTAGTCTCCGCTCTGACTGAAGCGGTCCTCCTTCCCAAGCAACTCGCAGTAATCAAATGCCATGCACACAAAAAGGTGACGGACATCATTGGGCAGGGGAATGCACTGGCCGACATCACTGCCCGAACCACAGCCGAGAATTGGACAACGACACGCATGTACGTGACCCGGTCACAAACAGAGCAATGGAAGGACGCTAGGGAAACTATTAGGGACATCCAGATGGCCAGCTCACCACACGAACTGACTGAATGGGCACGGGTGGGATTGAAAGACGATGAAGGCTGCTGGCGGACAAAAGACACGAACAAATGGTTGTTAACCAACTCGTACCTGATCCCCATACTGACCATGGCACACTCCCCTGCACACATAGGATCTGCCCCTATGGCCGAACTTGTCTCCAAAGTTTGGCACAACGACAAGATCACAGACTCAGCTAAACGTCTGGTCCAGCAATGTCTGATATGCCAGCAACACAACCCTGGGAAAGGAACTGTCGTACCCCGGGGAGTGTTTGGGGTCCCCAACCACCCATTTGAAGTCCTACAGATGGACTACATCCAACTAGAAAGATGCCAAGGTCTGAAGTATGTACTTGTTGTCGTGTGCGCATTTAGCAAGTGGGTGGAAGCCTATCCAACTCGCGACAACACTGCCATGGCTACTGCTAAAGTATTACTGAAGGAATTCTTCCCTCGCTACGGCCTTTGTCGAATTTTGTGGAGCGACAATGGCCCCCACTTCGTAGCCGAAGTTATCCAACTCATCTTGAAAGGGTTGGCTGTAAAACAAAAATTTCACGCAGTCTTCCACCCCCAATCTGCTGGACTAGTTGAGCGACATAATGCCACACTGAAGCTCAAACTAGCTAAGATAGTGGCTACCACAGAACTGAAATGGCCAGACGCTCTCCCACTGGCATTGCTATCAATGCGTTCCACCCCCACCAAGCA
Source organism: Lissotriton helveticus (assembly GCF_964261635.1). Taxonomy (NCBI): domain Eukaryota; kingdom Metazoa; phylum Chordata; class Amphibia; order Caudata; family Salamandridae; genus Lissotriton; species Lissotriton helveticus. Next base: position 68,400,822 of record NC_136064.1, read on the forward strand.
CCATCTGACTCCTTATGAGGTTGTTTTCGGCCGACCTATGAGCGTTTGGTCTGCACCAAAACCGACATCCATTCACGACGTCCCGGACGTCCTAATGTCTGACTATTTGTACAATCTGACTAAGACACTGTCTGTTATCCATCAACAGGTGCTGCAGGCCATCCTCGATGCTTCCAGGGGCCCCGGACACGACCTCCAACCTGGTTATTATGTCTTAATCCAGAATTTCCAGCGTGCAAAGAGTCTGGAACCTCGGTGGACGGGCCCCTGGCAAGTCTTGATCACCACCCGAACAGCACTTCGAGTGGAGGGGAAACGGAAGATGGCTGCATGCACACCATTGCAAGAAAATCTCCTCAACCTGATGACGACCGAAGACGTGACCACCCAAGAAGAGCTCCTGAACAAAGATCGACCATCCCTGAGCTGTTACCCTGACACAGAGACACTTGAACTGGCAGAATTTCCCGATCCCACTGTGCCATCCAGAGAAGGGTATAACCTGCGACAAAAGGAGGGAGCTTCGGCTAAGCAGACCACTGACTAAGTTACAATTCTCAGAGCGGTGGCCTAACACTAATAAGGCTGCCAGGAGAGAAGCCAAACAAAGTTTGTGGTTCTGCCCGCTACCGAGCCCCCTTGAAAATGATGGAAGCGCCCGATACGAAGATGATGGAAGCACCCGACCTGAAGATGATGGAAGCAACCTGACATCCGAAGACCCACTACAGAAACCCAAAAACTGACAAACTGCACAGCTCAAAGACTATTGTCCTCTTTATCGCCCTTCTCTTTTGCATCCTCCTCATGACCACCCTCTGGATCGTGGAAGAGAGCACACCAGCTCATAAGACATTTCTAACTACTGCGCAGCCTACCACCATGAAAGAACACTACCTGGTCTCTCTTTCACCACAACTCCGAGAAAGACGTAAGGAGTTCTGGAACAACTCCTTCGTGCAGTTGCTACACCAACACAACCTTGCCGCAAATGCCACAAATTGCTGGATCTGTGGGTTGTTACCACATGCCACTGGACATTCCGTCCCCTTCATCCCTTCACCTTTCTCTGTCCATGGTTCCTGCCTTGCTTGGCTGATCCTCTTGCAAGAGAGTTACAGGGATAATGCCACTTCCAGCAAAACTATGTCGCACTTCTATCACGGGGTCTGGCTGAACAAAACAGGATGAACTGCTGCTCCCTTTTGCCCTCTGACATCCAATGCCTCTATTCACATGGACATCCCTGCCAAAGAACGGGTTGAAATGCAAGTGTTCAACAACCCAGCCAGGCCCACCTTCTCTTACCTCCGAAAATGAACAGCTGCCACCCTGACTGTGGCCTTATTTGTCGTCAACATCTCAGGCGTTGTATGCATCGAAGGCCTTGGGACACAGTTGGTGGGCCACAGCGCTTGCAGCATCACCAGAACTTTGGACTCAACTGATCCACCCTCTTTTGTCACCTCTCCGAACATTTACTTTGTCTGTGGTACAAAGGCCTACACGCGGCTCCCAAATGGCTGGGGAGGTACCTGCTACATTGCCTTCATCCTTCCTCCAACCTATTTGGCCCCAGCAAACCATCACCGACAAAAGCGAGCAAGAGACATTGAGCAGGCCGACTCCACCGGAGCACAGTTCCTAGATGCAATGAAGGGACTTGTTCCACTCTGGGGTCCGATGGCGAACAGCCGTGCCATCCGACACCTGACCCAGGCAGTTGAAACTACAATGAACATCACAGCTGGCATCCTCACAAACAATACAGCCGAGCTTCAGGCGGTCCGCCTGGTGGCCCTTCAGAACCGTCTTGTTCTAGACGCCGTTCTAGCAGATCGTGGAGGAGCATGCCGTATCATTGGGTCCAGCTGTTGCACCTACGTGCCAGACAATTCGCCCTCAGTCTACAAAGCCATTGAACACCTCCACAGACTTTCCTCAGAAGTTCATCAGGAACAAGAAGAATGGTCGCTCGGGAGTTGGTTCTGGAGTGCTGTAAAGGACTGGGGGTGGAGGTTGTTTATGATCATATTGATACCGATTGTCGTAATATGTGGATTCTGCCTGGGTGTTCAATGCTTGCCACCCCTGTGCTCACTTTTTGCTAACTGTATCTGCCCTAAGACTCTGGACTTCGAGGCTGAACGTATGAAAGCTTTATATGAAGTGGAAATCCGTAATATAATGGGGATAGACATAGATTGACAAGCTGGCTAGATATGTTGAAAAGGGAGGACTGTTGAAAACTAGATTGTGGCGTAAACATTATCGGCGCCATCTTGTCCCTTTTCAGGCTCATATGTGCGCGTAAGTAGCAGCCATTTTGAATGCCATGGCCTCTCTGCCCACTGCCGATAGCCAGCGCGTCTCTCTCTCTCCCTCTCCGACCGCCAGCATCCCCTACGCACTGACAGCCCCCGCTCTCACATGCTTGGGCCATAAAACCACCTTTTCAGCGCGACCCTGACTCAGAGCCACATCCCGTACCGGCTAACACCTCCCTCCCTCCCTTTCATGATCACACCCTTTGATGAATCCCCTTCCTCTGTGCCCGATTGTCCAGCCCGATCCCAGGCCATCACCTGGCCCTGCGGATACAGTTTATTGCCCCATACAGTAGGAAGCTGTCCCTCTTCAAAGGATCTCCGACTGATCAAAGCCCCCACCCCATGAGATCCGATCAATCGCACACATTCCGGGAATCGGCGGAATGTCCAGCTGCGCGACAGTCATCACCTACTGAGACCGGGGTGGGGACTTCTACTGTAAATATGTGTGGGAACGGGCTTGGAGCGGGGATTCCGAGAATGTGTTCCTGTACATCAAAGCTTTGCCAAGAATGTGTTGTATGTAATAAAGCAATAAACCTGTCTATAAGAGGCCAGGCCTCAGAGATGTGGTTAGAGCACCTCGAGAAGATACCCTGTTGTCTGATTTGACGTGTTCTGCTCCGTCGGAATGAACTTCTGTTTCCTGCCTTCCAGTCTCCAGCGCCCGCCTCTTTACTTGATAAATTCAAGTGGTATGAGAGGCGACTAACGCCGGGCAATACTAAAAGGTTATTGGTTGAAATCTGCCTACCCTTTTACGTAGGTGGAACTTGAAAAAGTTTTCCACATGTACACTGCTGCACCGCCGTGTTTTGATACCTGAAGACGCATCCCGTCCACTTGCATTGAGAATTATTTCATTGTTGGATTCACGTCCATTGAGACTGATTCCTGCGGGTATGTCCTGAAAGAGTTATTTATTACGGCTGTGACTAGGTGCTTATATTGTCTAAATGATTGAAATGCAAAGTAACTCAGCTGCAGTGGTGAGTAAAAAACATTGTGGAAATGGACTGCATAAAATCTGCCAGGCGTGTGGTATTTGGATACTTGTACCTTGACGTTGTGCACCAACGGCAGGTGTGATGGTCTATTCATCACACAAGACTTTACTGGGGAGAAATTGCACAACGTTGATGTTTCAGTTTCCTGACGCTAAAGCGGCGATAATTTTATCGCCGTTCTTGATAATATGCCCCTGAATTACGATCAAGGCAGCAGCAGTCCTCTTGAGTATTATTATCAATTCTCCAATGGGAGTGTACGAGTTGAATTTAAAAGTTACCACCAGTTATTGTGGTGTTATTCTGTTTCAAGCAAGTGTTGTGAAAGGCTAATGACGGATTTTGTCTACTTGCAGTAAAATAACTTCCACTTGACCCATGAGTGCGAAGTTGTTTTCATCTGGGATTTTTGTGTGAATATATATATATATATATATATATATATATATATATATATATATATATATATTACCTACTGGCGGTCGCCAGTAGGTATATATAGTTAGGATTTTTTCTCTATGGGGTTTTTGAAAATTCTATGTCTAATAACTTTGGCGTTTGTGGACGGAATTGGCTGAAATTTTCAGGAAAATTGAACATTTTGTTTCTGAGCAGCCCCTGAAAATCTGGGGGGGTTTCGTCAAGGGGGGTCCGAGAAAAAAGGGGGGTCCCAAAACGTGTTTTTAACATTGAGTTTTCCACAGGGCGGTTGGCCTCACTTTTAGCCCGAACGGCTGAATGGATTTAAACGAAACTTGGTAAAATTGTAGGGACTGGTAGCCCGATGTGCCTTTGCTAGGTCTCAATATATGTGCTCCAGTGGATTTTGAGAAATTAACGTTGAAAAAAAGATATATATCTGTAACAGCGGACCGGGCAGCGTTCCAGTTCGCGTACTTTTCGCGGTACGGAGCTTTGTGAAGCGAAGCTGATTGGTTCTCCGGCGTCTGTAAACATTCCAAACAGTCCGTAGCGGCCGCCATCTTGTCTCTCGGTAGGATCGAGAGACAAGAGGAGGCCAAAGCGAAGGGGCAAATGACCATAAGGGGGCATAGTAGATCCTCGCTGACCCCCTAGGTTTGATGTGGAGGTTTTAAAAGGGCCCCGCGGGGCAAAAAAAAAAAATAATAATAATAATCGAACGGCTGAATGGATTTGTACGAAACTTGGCAAAATATTAGGGACTGGTAGCCCGATGTGCCTTTGCTAGGTTTCAATATATGTGCTCCAGTGGATTTTGAGAAATTAACGTTCAAAAAAAGATATATATATCTGTAACAGCGCTCCGCTTCGCGTACTTTTCGCGTTACGGAGCTTTGCGAAGGTGATTGGTTCTCCGGCGTCTGTAAACATTCCAAACAGTCCGTAGCGGCCGCCATCTTGTCTCTCGGTAGGATCGAGAGACAAGAGGAGGCCAAAGCGAAGGGGCAAATGACCATAAGGGGGCATAGTAGATCCTCCCTGACCTCTTAGGTTTGATGTACCATTTTGCCAAGTTTGGTGTAATTCCGTTCAGCCATTCAGGCTGTAGACGTATCTAAATGTCCTATGGAAAATTGCATGGGGAAAACACATTTGAAAGTGTTGAAATTTAGAACCAATTAAAATGTTACTTTGGTTTTGTATTTGTGTGTGATGAAAGTTAATTGGTTATGTATATATCTAAAATGAGAGGAAACCACAGCCATTTTGTGATACTACTGTCTGAGGTACATTTGTGAGGAATTTTTGGTGCTCAATTTCTGGTGTTTGATTTACACAGTACTAACACTTCTCCTACTTTTAAAAAGGTGAGTTGTTAATTTGTAAGGGGAACTATGTTGTACACTTTAAGATAATTTGAAAAATGTTTTCTGTTATTTATTTACAGTCCTTCTGTTATACTAAATACTTGATAAAGTTAGTTTTATATTATGTATTACTAAAAACGATAAATGAAAGTGATTATTTTTTTCTGCAATTTACAGCAAGCAATTTCAAAATAAAATGGCTCACAATGAAGAGACCGTGGCAATTTCTTTTGAATTATCCACTACATTTATTGAAATTGACAGCACCAATAATGAAATATTCTCACAAGGAGGAGATGACTTGAATGATTTTTTTGATCAATCTCTTGATGGCGAATTTATCGAATGTTTGGAGACCATAGAGTTACAAGAATCATCATTGCAGACTTTTCATGAGGAGATTCCAGATGAGATGATTGAAGAGGAAATTCCTGATGAGGACATGTTACTAGTTCTTTCAAATTTTGAAAATTCAGAAGAATAAATTTATATTTAGAAATACAAAAATTGTTTGAGACATTATTCATTTTTATTTTTAATTTATGAGGTTGTAGCGAAGTGATTGTAGTATAAAATGAGACTTATAGTATAGAGTGGAACATTTTTATGTTACATGGTAAGTTTACTCATATTTACTTCCCTTCTCCCACTATATTATCTCCAATGTGTATTTGACATCTCTTCTTCATCTCCGGCCTCCTTTCTCTCACTGTCTGTCTCTGATGCATCTTATCGCTGCCATTTTGTGTAATTACAGAAGAGAGTAAAATAAAATAGTTCGGAACGTGAAAAGGGGGCAAAGTAGAGTACCCCTCACCCCCTAGGCCTTCTCAGGCGGTCCCAAAAGGATCAGTTTCTGCTTTCCTGAGAGATTATGGTATGAGTTCCATATACCACAATAACTTGCATTACAACATGCAAGATATCTATCTCCTATTACCAACTTTTGGAGATATTAGCGCTAAGAGCGAATATCTCCAAAAACTAACACCTGCCCTGAGCAGTTCTTAGCCATGTTATCCAATGGGAGGTGGATAACATGGCTAAGAGCATTAGCTCGGTAATGCATGAATATCGCTGACTTTTTAGCGATATTCATGCATTGCGGCTGTTTTTTATCGCATTTGCGATAAACCTTGATAATAGCAAGGTTTATCTTCGATAATTTCTGACGATGCTTAGCGGTAAAAAATTTGTTGCTAAGCATCGTTAGCGATAAATATCGCTTAACTTTGGCAATATGCACCAACGTCTGTTAACGTTCGATTCGAAGGAAATGAGGAAGTGTTGAAAAACATTGTCTGCGCCATCTTGCCTTTTTTGAAATGCCACACTTTTGTTGTGCACGGCAGCCATTTTAGATGCCTTGACCAGACCCACTCTCTGCACGCTGTCGATTCGTAGCATGGCTCCCCACCCTCGCAAGCATCTTCCCCAGGCACTGCTCACCCTCGCTCTCTGTCTTATGCATGGGCAATAAACCTCCCCCCATCTGCGCCGCTCTTCCCTGAGAATCACACTCTGTGCCCGCCCGACACCTCCCTTTCGCCCTATTCACTACCGCACCCTCTGACACTCCTCTTCCTCTGTGTCCGATTGTCCAGGCCGGTCCTAGGCTATCAGCTAGCCCTGCAGATGTAGTTTAAGGCCCCAGCTGTAAAGAATCACCCCTCTTCAAAGGAGTTATAGTAGATCAAGGCCCACACCCGATGAGATCCGTCACACCACACGTGTTCATACTATCTGAAAACCATCCTGTATTGTGATTGGGGAGGGGACCGAGCCTGAAGCGGAAGATTCCAGGGATGACTCTTTGTACATCAAAGTTTTTACAATTATGTGTCACATTAAAAATATATAGCACTCCAACAAAGTAGTAGGAATATAAAACTTTAATAACTTATAAATATATACAACAAAACAAAAACAGTAAAAACATTTAAACAACGAAGAGACCGTGGCAATTTCTTTTGAATTATCCACTACATTTATTGAAATTGACAGCACCAATAATGAAATATTCTCACAAGGAGGAGATGACTTGAATGATTTTTTTGATCAATGTCTTGATGGCGAATTTATCGAATGTTTGGAGACCATAGAGTTACAAGAATCATCATTGCAGACTTTTCATGAAGAAATTCCTGATGAGATGATTGAAGAGGAAATTCCTGATGAGGACATGTTACTAGTTCTTTCAAATTATGAAAATTCAGAAGATGTTGCCTGGGTGCCGCACTGATTTGGGTATCCGGCATGGGGCGTCCCGGGGGGTGGGTTGTCAGTAGCGGTCTGTTGTGCGAATAGTTCCAAGGCAGCAGAACGCGCTGAAATCTGGATGTCACGAAGGTGATGTCTAGTAAGTTGCCGCCCAGCAAATAACGGCGTGGGGCGCCGCGGGGGGGGGGAGGCAGTCCAAAGTTCCGTTAAAAGGGCAAAGGAAAGGATCGGTGGTTTGAACCATCAGTCAAAAAGGGGAGGGGGTGCAACAATTTTTCCTACCGGGTCACACTGTGCTTTCACCGGAACTGAGGTCTGCAGGATTCTAGTCATTCAAACTGAGGCTGGCGCCAGCATGGGAGCGCCGACGTCCCGCGGCTACAGTTTCGTCACTCCAAGGGCGATCATGGCAGTCATTCCCGATCGGGGGTGTCTGCAGGGGTCGGGGACTCCCGCGGCTCCTCTAGAATCTTCAAGGTCGTGGAGGACTACGGTGGTGGAGTCAACCAGTGACCGGGCCATTTCTTTATGCTGGGCCCGCTCTTGCCAGGTCGACCGCCATTTTGAGAGTTCGGTAGCTACTGGCGATCGCGGGGTCAAATGAGCGGACGGGCTCCACCCTGCCGGGCGAGACGTTGCAGCATCGCCACAGTGGAAGAACCCTTTTCCGGGCGCCTGGAGCGCTGAGGGTGCAGCTGGGAAGCCTCCACCTGGGGAGGCGGGAGAGGCCTGTTCGCACTGTCTCTCCCTCCCAGTGCACCCCACGGCGTCTCGCTTGAGATTTGTTATGGCCGGACCAGGCGATGAGGACGAGAGGGGGGGGGGGTCGGAGGCATGTGCAAGACATCCCCCCCCCAGGGTTGTTGCAGCAATTATTCAAGAAAGAAGAAATATCCCGTCCGTCTTTGGGCCGGACCTCCGGTGGATGGCGGCCGGACACCCTTTGCTCTGGCCCCATGAACGGGTTCCTTGGCTCATCGGCTGCAGCCGGATCCCGTCGGCCCCAGCCCCCGGCCGTTGGTGGCCGGACCGGGAGAGAGTGTGGAGGGACAACCTGCAACTCTCAAGGGCCACCGCGGCCGGACTGGGAGAGAGAGGGGAGGGTCGAGGACACGGAGATTCCCCCCCCTGAAACTCTCCAGTGTTGTCAATCCCCCTGGCCGGGTCCCGCTGGCCTCGGCCTCTCCTCCGGCTACACCCTACGTGATGATCTCCTGGCCGAGGCGTGGCAGCAGGACCCGCCTTATATGTGTTGCTTCCGGCTGGGCGTAGCCGAAAACCTGTTGCCCTTTGGAAGTTTCTAGAATGGGGCGGATGTCTGCTGACTTCTATCTTTCCCAGTTTGCCGTTATTTGGCCGTGGCAGGCGGTGGGACAGACACGTTTTGGGGCAGTGAGGGGCGATGTTTTCAGGTTTCTTATAACGGGCTTACTTCTAACGTTTCTTGTTTCTAGGACAATAATAGGTTTTATCATTACGTATTGTTATCGTTTCTTTGTTTGTTATTTAATAAAAAGTTCATCAGTGGCCTACTGATTTTCGTTTTCCTATTCTTTTCTTTCCAGGTTGTTTCATGCTAAAGTTTCTGTTAACAGGATACAGTGATCACTTCGTTATTATTGCATATGTCCTTTTCACTAGGGGTGCTCTCTGGTCGGGCCAGATGACCTATCTCTAGTAAATGGTCCGGGTGAAACAGACGCATCAATCAGTGGGGAGTAGATAAGCATGACAGATTACAACGGGGGAGAAAGGTCCGCATTACGTACCCTTTCACTACTTGCAAAGATTTTCCTACGTTTATTTGCAAACAGGGAATACCTCCAAAAAGAACTAATTCCCAAACAGTCAATGTTCGGACAATCAATCAATCAATGAGGAATGAAATAGGTACGACGTGTTAAAGGCTTGCGTTACCTACCCTTCACTATCTGCAAAGGGAGAGAGAATATTCCTATTCTTCCTCGTTTGCAGGCAGAGAAGATCCTTAAGAGAACCAACTTCGAACAATTCAATGCTCGATTCAAACAATCAACAAGGGATACTGTGAACACAAATGAACGCCGCTTATGTACATACACATTGCTATTTTCAACAGGTTGTTCCTAATGTTTCTATTTTAGCGAGGTCAAAAAGAGATCCCATTAGTGGCCTACTGATTTTGCTCGATTCCTTTTGTTTTTTTACACGATTTTTCGCTATCTGCAAAGACTAAACAGAGTATTGCGACTCTGTGCTTGTTTGTAAATAGAGAATGAACCAAAGAGAACAATCAATCAAATGGAGAGAGAAGCAGGCACGACGGATTACAACGGGGGCAAAGGCCTGCGTTAACTACCCTTCACTATCTGCAAAGAGAGAGTACTCCTAATAGAAATGAGGGGTGGGGGGCAGCATTCAAAGCAGATCAGTGTGCATAAACACGAAAATGTTTTTACTTACCACGTACTTGACATTCGACAGCTTATGATATTTGCTATTAAAAAACCATTGAAATTCACTGAAAAAACCATAGGTTATAGACCATATATAGTTAGGAATTAGCATTTACAAAACCTTGAAAATTCACTGAAAAAACCATAGGTTATAGACCATATATAGTTAGGAATTAGCATTTACAAAACCTTGAAAATTCACTGAAAAAACCATAGGTTATAGACCATATATCGTTAGGAATTAGCATTTAAAAAACCTTATTTTACTCACACAAAACCATTGAAATTCCATATATAGTTAGTTGCACTAACTATATATCGCGCACCCGCAATCCACTGCTGATGATGTCACATATTACATCATTCATGACATGGTCAGTGACATCACTGATGACATCACTGACGACATCTCAAATGACATCACTGATGACATCACTGATGACAACATCCAGTGACTGTATGTTTCTGTAAAGTTAAAATGTGTCTTACATATTGAAGAATGAGTGGAAGTATAAGTGTCTGGACAAAGGATTTAGTAGGTGCATGACTGAATGTATGAGTGAGTGATTAAATGTGTCTCACTGAGTGCATGGGTTAGTGACTAAAGTGTCTTAATTTGTGCATCATTATGTCTGTTGTTCTGTAAACTGCTGCATGTGTTGATCAGTAGCTATATGATTAACTATATGGGTTACTGATTGATTGTCCAAGTATTTGTATGGGAGACTGAGTGTGTGTGTGGCTGGCTGGGAGGTGTGTGACTCTGTGCAGATCAATGTGTACTTGTATCAATGATTGTATAACAAGGTAAGTATGTGTTAGTATATGTTTGAAAATGTAAGGTGCTCTATGTTTAACTGTATAGACAAGAAAATGGAAGTGTCATTGATTCTTTACAGGACTGACTAGGTGTGTGAGTAACTCCATGGATGAGTGGCAGACTGTGAGTGTCTGTATAGGTGTATGAGTGCATATGATAGTGTTGTAAAGATGAGTGATTGTATGTATGAATGATTGTATGGGTGAATGAGTGAAGGTGTGTGTAGACGTAGGAATCAGTGAGTGCGTATGTAGTAACTAGTATTGGTGTGTCAATGGTTTCAAAAATTATATTCTGTATTTAACACTGGGTGAAACAGAGGTTATATTAAAATGTGAGGAGATGCATTGTATTGTCACATGAATGATATCATCAGTGATGTGGTCATTGATGTCAAATGAGATGTCATCAGTGATGTCATCAGTGATGTCATTTGAGATGTCATCAGTGATGTCATCAGTGATGTCACTGACCATGTCATGAATGATGTAATATGTGACATCATCAGCAGTGGATTGCGGGTGCGCGATATATAGTTAGTGCAACTAACTATATATGGAATTTCAATGGTTTTGTGTGAGTAATATAAGGTTTTTTAAATGCTAATACCTAACGATATATGGTCTATAACCTATGGTTTTTTCAGTGAATTTTCAAGGTTTTGTAAATGCTAATTCCTAACTATATATGGTCTATAACCTATGGTTTTTTCAGTGAATATGTATATAGATATATATATATATATATATATATATATATTCACTGAAAAAACCATAGGTTAGAGACCATATATAGTTAGCTGGACATTTTATTGACATAAAACCAATGAAATTCCATATATAGTTAGTTGCACTAACTATATATCGCGCACCCGCAATCCACTGCTGATAATGTCACATATTACATCATTCATGACATGGTCAGTGACATCACTGATGACATCACTGATGACATCTCAAATGACATCACTGATGACATCACTGATGACATCTCAATTGACATCACTGATCACAGCACTGATGATATCATTCATGTGATAATACGATGCACGTCCTCACACTCTAATATTACCTTTGATACACCCAGTGTTAAACACAGACAACCCTTCTTGAAGTCATTGACACACCAATACCAGTTACTACATATGCACACACTGATTCCTAGGTCTATACACACATCCACTCATTTACCCATAGAATTACTCATACATATAGTCACTCATCAATACAACACTATCATCTGCACTCAAACACCTATACAGACACTCACATTCTGCCACTCATCCATTGAGTTACTCACACATCTAGTCAGTCATGCAAAGATTCAATCACACTTCCATTTCCTCAACTATACAGTTATACACAAAACACCTTACTTATTAAAACATATACTAACATATACTTACTTTGGTATACAATTACTGATACAAGTACACAATGATCCATACAGCCACTCGCACAATTAGTGGCTCTTATGTATAGTCATTTATATATGCCAGCTACCTACACACACACTCAGTGTCCCATACAAATACTGGGCAACCAATCAATAACACATATAGCCTGTCGTATAGCTACTGATCAACACATGCAGTAGCTTACACACCAGACATACTGTTGCCCACATTCAGACAGTTTAGTCACTAACCCATGCATTCAGTAAGACGCATTTAGTCACTCAATCATACAGTCAGTCACTCACCTACTGAATCTTTCATCAAGACACTTATATATCCTCTCATTCTTCAATATGTAAAACATATTTAAACTTTACAGAAACACACAGTCACTGGATGATGTCATCAGTGATGTCATCAGTGATGTCATTTGAGATGTCATCAGTGATGTCATCAGTGATGTCACTGACCATGTCATGAATGATGTAATATGTGACATCATCAGCAGTGGATTGCGGGTGCGCGATATATAGTTAGTGCAACTAACTATATATGGAATTTCATTGGTTTTATGTCAATAAAATGTCCAGCTAACTATATATGGTCTCTAACCTATGGTTTTTTCAGTGAATTTTCAAGGTTTTGTAAATGCTAATTCCTAATTATATATGGTCTATAACCTATGGTTTTTTCAGTGAATTTCAATGTTTTTTTAATAGCAAATATCAAAACCTTTAAAATGGATTCTTCTTTAAATCGAAAAATATATTTTATATGTTTTGAATACATTTTTTTAATGTATTTTTTTTAAAATATTTTTTTTTTTCGCTCCCGGTACGCGAACCGGTGAGCTTCCCGTTAGCTCAATTTGGTGCCGCGACTCGGTCCGCGAACCGGTAAACGTTCCGTTTGCGCAACTACCGCGTTAGAAAACAACATCGTGACGCATCGCGTAAACGCGACGTATCGCGTTGTCGCGTAATGCGTCATATGACGCACCGCGTTAGCGCACCCGGAAGCGCTCCGGTCCGCGAAGCGGGGCGCGAAGCGAGGCACGAAGCGCAGCTTCCCGGAAGCGATCCGGGGCGCGGCGCGGAGCGCGTAACGTAAGCATAACAGGTCATGTGACTTGTTAATAACACTTTTCATTGGTTCATTTCACTTTTGGTTTCCTAATGTTGTTAGGCTAGGTCATGTGACCTAAAAATAACACTTTTCATTGGTTTAGAACTATTTTTTTTTCCCAAATGATGAAAACCCCTCCTTGTTTTTACCTCATTCTTACTTTCTACTTCCAGAGAGCAAGACCTATTTTTGACAATGGCTTCTGTAATAGCTGCAGCTGGTGCTTCTCAGCAACCACCACCACCACCACCACCACCAAAAGGACCAGCTCCAACACTGGACTTTGGTAGAGAGGAAGATAATGAGGACGAAGAGGAGGAGGAGGAGGAAGAGCAAGTAAGGCAGTTCCTGCCAGAAACACCAAGGCAGAGCCATATTAAAGAGCACTACATATGGCAATTTTTTAAAATTCCACCTGGACAAAAGAAGGTCAATTCACCCCATGTGTCTTGTTTGATATGTAAAAATATACTTTCTCGTGGCAACCCCAACAAGAAATACAGCTTTGGGAATCATACAATGATTCGCCACATGGAGCGATGGCATCCTAATAATCTTTCCCAAGCACAAGTAAGGGATCTTGCTGCCAACCCCCCAAATGTCATCCCCAGCACCTCCAGTGGACAAAGCTCATTCGCCGGACCAGAAGGCCGAGAAATAATCCACAATATTCAAGCTCCTTTTGAACACTACAAAATAGTTTGTATATATTGTGGAGGAACTATTTGTTATGGAGAGAAGAGTATTACTTTGATTAACCGAGCTGGAGAAAATCATAAATGCAACAAGATGAGAAAACAATGAATCATTTTTATTTTTTTTTGCTCCTGTTGAGACATGTTCAAACCCTGCTTTTTTGTTATTTCCCCTAAAAAAACACAAAAAAACCACAAAATAGTTTTCAAAAATCAAAAAAAAACTAAAAATTGTTCAGAAAATTAATTAAAAAAAGAAAAAAAAGAAAAAGAATAAAAAAACAGTTCTTTTCAGAACTACCTTCCATTTATAACAAAATTGCTAAAATTTTTATACCCTGTCTTTCTTTTTTCCTCATAGTACGCTCCTTGGACCGCGTACCGGGCGCTCCCCACGCAAAAAAAAAGATTTTTTTTTTATTTTGTTTTGCCCCGCGGGGCCCTTTTAAAGCATCCACATCAAACCTAGGGGGTCAGGGAGGATCTACTATGCCCCCTTATGGTCATTTCCCCCTTTGTTTTGGCCTCCTCTTGTCTCTCGATCCTACCGAGAGACAAGATGGCGGCCGCTCCGGACTGTTTAGAATGTTCACAGACACCAGAGACCCAATCAGCTTTGCTTCGCGAAGTTCCGTTACGCGTCAGGTACGCGAACCGGGGCGCTGCCCGGAGCGCGCTTACAGATATATATATTTTTTTGAACGTTAATTTCTCAAAATCCACTGGAACACATATATTGAGACCTAGCAAAGGCACATCAGGCTACCAGTCCCTACAATTTTGCCAAGTTTCATGCAAATCCATTCAGCCGTTCGGGCTAAAAGTGAGGCCAACCGCACTATGGAAATTAACATGGGAAAAACGCGTTTTGGGACCCCCCTTTTTTCTCGGCCCCCCCTTGACAAAACCCCCCCCAAATTTTCAGGGACTGCTCAGAAACAAAATGTTCCATTTTCCTGAAAATTTCAGCCAATTCCGTCCACAAACGCCAAAGTTATTAGACATAGAATTTTCAAAAATCCCATAGAGAAAAAATCCTAACTATATATATATATATATATATATATAGTTAGGATTTTAGTTATATATATATATGTTAGGTGAAGTCCGAAAGTCTGATTTTAGGGATTAGGGTGGGTATGGGTTTTTGGGTGGCAAGTGAATTTTTAGGGTTTAGAGTGGGTTTCGGATTGGGGTAGGGTTTATATTTACTTGTTACATTTTTATTACAACGCATATGCCTTTGCCATACATGCCTTTAAGATACATGCAGTAGCAACAAAAAAACTGCAGTAATGTAAGTATTTTACAGGTAAATATAACTCCTCTTTACTGAACATTATTCATTTAAAATTCATTAATCAGCTAGCAAAACAGTATCCTGCATCAAATCAAATATTGCTGAAGAGTTCCTTGGTGTTTTTAGTTTTTGCTTCACTGCGGTTTGTCTGGGCAACTTTTTTGCATCTTTGAGCCGCTGGTAGCATTTGTTTAGGGCAGGCTTAAAAGTGGCTCGGTCTGCGGTGTCTCTGCTGGTACGCTGGTACGCTGTCTCCTCTCCAGTAGTTTGCATCCATGCTTCATTGACCTGAGTTCTGGCATGTATCAGCTGGCTTGTTTGGTGGCTCTGCAGGTCCTAGCTTGTTTGATTGGGGCAGGACTTGGTCAGCGGCATTAGTGATGCAGGTGGTGAAGTTCTGGACTACTTGCTCTAGGTAGGTTGTGGGGATGGGCAGCAGGCTGGGTGGTGCTGAAGGTGGCCATCCATTGGTTCTGTGTTAGTTTGTTCCAGCTGCGGAAGGGGGCATTAGTGGGGCTGGTGGCGCTGCATGGCGATCCAGTAATGGTGAAGTGGGTAATGGAGTAGTCGGTCCAAGTGAGTTGGTGGCATGGCTATATTTGACTCTGTCACTGGCCATGACAATCGGGTCCAATGTGTCTCCTGCTTAATGTGTGGGGATCGGTGCCCAGCTGGAGCAGGCCCATGTTCCTCATGTATTCCAGGATGATGGTGGAGTTAGTGTCCATGGGGTAATCGAGGTGGAAGTTAAGGTCCTCGAGGAAAAAGTAGTGCTAGGACTTGATGGTTAGTGGGGCGATGAAGTTGGTGATGGCATCCCAGAAACTGGTGCAAGGTGATGGTGCCTCGGATGGTCATTCTGTCATCAGTGTGGATTTGGAAATTGAGGTGTTCCATGGGAGGTGTGGTACATCTGATTTTTTCTTTCTGGATAATGGCGACACCTGCACCATGTATGTTGGTATGGTTTTGGTGACCTTTGACCTTTGACCTTTGTGGTCACTGGATCACTCCCCACGCGCACAGCGACACCCAGCTGTCCTCATGTCTCCCCTTCCCGCCCTCGCTGCTTCCTGCGGATTATCCGTCCCCTTTCCCCGCCGCTGTGTCACTGCGACCCCACCCCTCTCGAGCCCCCATTCGTCCCCGCCTCCCGCCTCCCAGCTGCTCCTCCCTCCCACCTCCCCTTCTTAAATAGCGGCCGCTGCGCGCTACGGTGAGTGACCTTTGACCTTTGTGGCCACTGTATCGCTCCCCACACGCACGGCGACACCCAGCTGTCCTTGTGGCTCCCCTCCCCACCCTCGATGCTTCCTGCTGATTAGCCGTCCCCTTTCCCCGCCGCTGCATCCCTGCCGCCTCACCCCCTTAAAGGCCCCATTCGTCCCGCCTCCCAGCGGCTCGTCCCTCCCACCTCCCCTTCTTAAATGGCGGTCGTTGCTCACAACGGTGAGTGACCTTTGACCTTTGTGGCCACTGGATCGCTCCCCAAGCGCACAGAGACACCCAGCTTCCTCGTGTCTCCCCTCCCCGCCCTCGCTGCTTCCTGCTGATTATCCGTCCCGTTTCCCCGCCGCTGCATCCCTGTGGACCCGCCGCCTCGAGCCCCCATTTGTCCCCGCCTCCCGCCTCCCAGCTGCTCCTCCCTCCCACCTCCCCTTCTTAATGGCGGTCGCTGCATGACCGCGTTGAGTGGGCGCGCCAGAGGCAAGTCTGTCTGCACCCATCCGCACCTGGACCGCGCCCAGAGCCACCCCCCTGGTCCACAGGACCCCCGCACCTCCAGACGCCGCTACACTGCCAGCGACCTCAAAGCCCTCAATCCTGGCCGAACCACAGCATGCTTCCAGTCCTCACCGAGAAACACCCACGGACCCTTCTCCTGCCACACCTGCAGCTTCACCTGCGACAGAACCACCAAACCCCCAAAGACCAGAACTAACCACCTCCGCTGCATACTCCTCAACACCCGCTCCGCACGCAAGCACGCCATCGAGCTCTGGGACTTGCTTGACTACGCCGCCCTGGACGTAGCCTTCCTGACCGAAACCTGGTGGAACGACTCCTCGGCGCCCGACATCGCCATAGCCATCCCGGAGGGCTACAAGATCACCCGCAGGGATCGCACCAACGGAACCAGAGGAGGAATAGCCATCGCCCACAAGTCCACCCTCAATGTCTACACCCACACGGACGACACCCTCAAGACCGCCAAACCCCTGCACTTCCGAATACACACCGACCCCAACACCACCCTCAGAGGAACGCTCGTCTACAGCCCCCCCGGACCACGGGCACCTTTCAGCGACTCGATCGACGACCCTGCCAGCACCCACGCACTCGCCTCCACGGACTACATCTGTTGTGCTCTTCTTGCTCCTCAGGATCGATGTGATGCTATAAGGGTTCCGCTTCCAGATCGTTCCGAACTCAATCTGAATTACACTGAGTTCAGGTCTGATCAGGCAGGAGACAAAGGACGGGAAGGGACGGCAGGGGCAAAGGATCTGTAAAACACAAGCAGACAAGATTAGCACACACACATTTCTCCCCCCCAATAGCTACTCTCAATAGATCTCACTGAAAGATGTGTACCTTCATCTGCAGATCCTCTTCCAAACAAAACAGCAACTTAACCAGGACCACTTCCAACAATTAAACTATACTCTGCACAGCATAACTCCCGGATTACTTCATCAGTGTATGCAAAGTTTTTCCCTTCACTCATCCATTTCTTGTAAATACAAGTTCCGTGAATCGAGTGCCCATATGTCACAAAACAGTGTACTTTATGCATCCACGGTGTAACAACCGCTGCCAATTAACCAAATGTTTGCGCTCCTCCTCTTTGGGAATCAACACGCTATCCCGGAGTAAGCAGAGTTAATTGTTCCACCCAATCCAAAAGCGCTCCTCCTCTCTGGGGGATCAACGCGCTATACATAGAGCAAGTCTCCTCTCTTGCAGGCAAATACCGCCTGAAGGAGCTAGGACCCTCCATTACTGTCACGAAGCTGTCCAAAGTTGTTCCGCTTTAATAAACGGCACTTTAGCAAGGCTAAAGAGCCGCGACTCCTCTCTCCCTACCTGTTGACGCTCCTTCTTCGTAGTTCGCGGTCCCCGGATGAGCAGATCCTCGCTCGCCTGGAACCCCGTTGACTAACGGTCTTCCTCGCAGTTCGTGGTCCCCTGATGAGCGGATCCTCGCTCGCCTGGAACCCCGTTGACCAACGGTCAGCTTCTCCAAGTCGGCGTCTTCCTCGCAGACCGCCGAGAACACTCCCAGTCACAAAATTACGCGCGCGCAGATGTGCGCGCGTCTCTCCTAAGTAATCTCCACCTTGCCCCTAAGCCCTATGGGACTTGTAGTCCCTTGTTCTTCCTGCAGTTCATTCCAGGCTAGGCAGGCACATCAGCTAGATTCCGACAACATCCTCCTCGGGGACCTAAGCTTCCATCTCGAGAACAACAACAAAGCCAACTCCACCACTCTGATCAACAACCTCGCCAACCTCGGCCTCAGACAACTCATCACCGCACCAACCCACGCAGCCGGTCACACGCTTGACCCCATCTTCTTCACAAGCGCCCACGTCACCTTCAACCACACCACCGAACTCCACTGGACCGACCACCACTGCATCCAATTCACCTTCCAGAAACAGATCAAGCACCACCGCACCCTACAACCACCCCGCCGCTGCTGGAACAAAGTCACAGAAGGTCAGCTGACCAGCGCCCTTGCCCAGAACCTGCCAACCGACCCCACGACCCAGACACCGCCGCCCACAACCTCAGACAGTGGATCAACGACTTCGCCAACTCCCTCGCACCACTCAGGAAGACCACCAACAACTAAGCCACCAAGAAAGCCACCTGGTTCACCGAAGAACTCCAGACCTCCAAGCGCAACTGCCGGAAACTTAAGAAGAAATGGCTCAGTGAACGCACACCTGACAGCCTCGCGGCCCACAAGGACGCCACCTGCAGACACCACCAACTCATCAGACTAGCCAAGAGATCCTCCTTCAAAGACCGCCTGGATAACAACACACACAACAGCAAAGAGCTCTTCAGCATCGTGAAAGAACTCTCCAACCCCAGCGCCAACGTCAATGACATTCCACCATCTCAAGAACTCTGCAACTTACTGGCCGCCTTCTTCCACCGGAAGATCACCGATATTCACGACAGCTTCAACACCACGACCGCCCCGACCACGCCAGACCCCACCCCCGCAAACACCACCCGCGCCAACCGCCTGACCTCCTGGACCAACGTCAACGACACCGAGACACGCAAGATCATGAACTCCATCCACTCAGGATCACCGTCAGACCTGTGCCCTCACCACGTGTACAACAAAGCCGACGCAGCCATCGCCCCCCAACTACGGAAGGTCATCAACATCTCCTTTGAAACAGCGACATTCCCGGAAAGCTGGAAGCATGCCGAAATCAACGCCCTCCTCAAGAAGCCCAAGGCAGACCCACAGGACCTCAAGAATTTCCGATCCATCTCCTTACTCCCGTTCCCGGCGAAGGTCATCGAGAAAATCGTTAACACACAACTGACCCGCCACCTCAAAGACAATGACATCCTGGACCCCTCCCAGTCTGGCTTCAGACGAAACCACAGCACCGAGACCGCCCTCCTCGCCGCCACAGACGACATCAGACGCCAACTGGACAACGGTGAAAAATCAGCCCTCATCCTCCTGGACCTGTCAGCCACCTTCGACACGGTCTGCCATCGCACTCTAAGAACACGCCTCCTCGAAGACGGAATACAAGAAAAGGCCATTGATAGGACCACATCCTTCCTCTCCAGCAGAACCCAGAGAGTCCGCCTCCCTCCATTCTGATCTGAAGCCACCAACATCATCTGCGGCATACCCCAGGGCTCATCCCTCAGCCCAACGCTACATGGCACCCTCACACAAGTGGCCTGCCAACACGACCTCAACATCATCTCCTACGCCGACGACACCCAGCTCATCCTTTCCCTAACCAAGGACCCACGCACCACCAAAACCAACCTTCACGAGGGAATGAAAGCCGTCACCCAATGGATGAGAAGTAGCCGTCTGAAACTGAACTCGGACAAGACGGAGGTCCTCATCCTCGGACCCACCCCCTCCATCTGGGAAGACTCATGGTGGCCAACCTCACTGGGAACCCCGCCAACACCGACCGACCACATACGCAATCTGGGCTTCATCCTCGACTCCTCCCTCTCCATGTCAAAACAGGTCAACACATTCTCCTCCTCCTGCTACAACACCCTCCGCATGCTCCGCAGGATCTACAAGTGGATCCCGACAGAAACAAGAAAAACAGTGACACAGGCCCTCGTCAGCAGCAGGCTAGACTACGGCAATGCACTCTACACAGGTATCCCGGCCAAACACCTACGACGCCTCCAACGTATACAAAACGCCTCCGCCCGACTGATCCTCAACGTTCCCCGTCATAGCCACGTCTACCCCCATCTGAGAGACCTTCACTGGCTCCCCGTAACAAGAGGATCACATTCAAGCTCCTCACCCACGTACACAAAGCACTCCACAACACCGTACCTTCCTACCTGAAGAACAGACTCAGCTTCTACACCCCCACCCGACAGCTCCGATCCGCAAGCCTCGCCCTCATCGTCGTCCCCCGCATCCAATGAAAGACATCCGGCGGCAGATCCTTCTCCTACCTCGCCGCCAAGACCTGGAACACTCTACCCACCAACCTACGACAGACCCAAGACCTACTCACCTTCAGAAGACTCCTCAAGACCTGGCTCTGCGACCAGTAGCAGCACCCCCCCACCCAACGCCTTGAAACCCTAGTGGGTATGTAGTGCACTTTACAAATATTTTCATTGATTGATTGATTGATCTTGGAGCCATTAGGAGTTTCAGAGGTGACCGTGTCGGGGCGAGGGTAGTGATGGTGATCCAGACTTCTGTGATGTGTTTGCAGAGAGATCGGGCATTAGGGAGGAGGCATTTGAGAGGTTCCGAGGGGGTTGTAGTTGGTGAAATGGGAGTGGTGTGGGCATTTGTGAAGGCAGGAGGTCCTGATTTGCAGGTGAAGAGACAGTGGTGGTAGGTAAACGGACTTGCCGTTGAGCGAGGAGAAGCAAGGCAGCAGTTGTTGCGATAACTAGGGTCCAAGGCTCAGAGTACCTGTGGGTGGTCGGATGGACATGGTTTCTGGTGCTCTGCGTAGACAAGGCACCAACGAGCACCGACAGGCGCAGACATGCTTGCCTTTAGCACCTGTCTCCTGACCTTTTAACCTACACCAATATTATTCTACAGTTATTTGCTTCCACAAAAATGCATACTTGTACCCACAGTATTTATTTGTAATGCTTTACAATACCATACAACACTCTTGTAAAGTCAGACCTATTGGCAATGGAAATGCTTGTTTTTACACTGTTTAGTACCATGATATTACTACAAGCATTGCCTGCAGCATACCCAAATGAGTTCACTCTTTCTAACCTTGTACAATATCCTTACAGTGGGTCTTTACAAGTTCAAAAATGACCTGATTTCCAAATGTGGCCACTATTTTAGGCATGTGCATGGGTGATGGGCACCATTTTCATGATGGTGTGCAGCCTATTTTTTGTCCTAATCTGACCCTGATTATGTGACACAATCTTGGCTATTCAGAGTAGTGTGGCCGGATATATGACGGTACAACGCGTACCGTCACAACGCATACCTTTACAACGCGGCCGTGACAACGCAAGTCGTTACCACGACTTGCGTTGGGGGGGCGCGGATTTCGAATAGTTTAATTTACTATTCTAACACCAGTCCCCGTGGACCCTAGGGAAGGTGTTAGGATAGTAAATTAACTATTTTTAGACCTTGAGCGCCCTCCAGCGCAAGTCGTGGTAACGACTTGCGTTGTCACAGCCGCGGTGTAAAGGTACCGCGTTGTGAAAACATCGTTGTAAACGATGTTTACCAGTGTGGCCATTACGGCCCATATGTGCAAATTGTGAGATTTCCTATTAACAAATCACAATTTAGTGATTTCCTAATTTGCGATTTCCTAATAGAGGATGTAAAGCCGTAGAAATCGCTAATAGGAAATTGCAGATTACATACATTCTGTTTTGCAATTCCCAAATACCGATTTCTACGGATCCACTATTTGGGAATCTCAGCATCAGAATTTCATGCATATGGGCCTAAATCTCTTTTTCCTTCATTATCGCATATGAAAGCACTTTCAAATATGTGTGTTCAGAATACATGAGTGCAAAAACCGATTGTGTTTGATTTAATATGCTATGATATGGCTCTATAATAATATGGGACTCTTTCTAGGTTTATATAACAACTGTCTTGCCTAATAATTCACCAATGATTCATGGTTAGAAACTATCACTTAAAAAAGTTCTTCTCAGTGCAGTGTTATAATGTGACACATTAATGTAAAAGCTTCTTGACGTTAAAAAAACAACAATTTTTTGAATTTTGAAAAGACTTTATCATATGTTACATGATGTATGTTGTATTACATCGCAAACATTTTTTGGGCTCGGCTCATGCATGGGCTTGAAGATCGCCTCCCCCTGTTAATATGTTGGTTTGCCCACCTTTAAATGGTGAGCTTCTCTATAAGGTAAATGGGAATGCTGATTAAGTGGCTTTGTAAATAATAAAGCTGGTTTTGTAGATTTTGCGGGCCAGTAAGGGGAGGCAATAGTTCTATCAAGGAGGTGATGTTATCATATTTCTTCAAGCCCTGGAGGAGACATGCTGTAGCATATGGGATGACTTAAAGAGGAAGAAAGTTAGATCTTGGTCCAAAAAGTGTCATTTTTGTGACTTTGTGAAAATCAGTTCAGTAGTTTTTGAGCAAATATTGCTCAAAAACTTTGTATATCTCATACAGTGGAGTATCCGCGGTCCTGAAAGATCTCAAGCTGTCTGATTAGCTGGCACCACATCAGTAACGAAAAAGATATAAGGGTGCAGAGATACCCCAAGTCCCATAGGGATACCTCCCTTACACCCGGGCCCAAATAATTTGCGGCAAAATTAAAAAGAAAAACTACATACCGGATACACCCCGATGTAGGACAGGGGATAGAATTACATATTTAGGGGAGGGATGGAACCCTCCCTGAGCCTGAAAAGGCCCTAGGATGTCATCTCCTGGGTCGAATATTTAAAAAGGGGGAGGGGCCGAAGCTGAACAGGCCCATGGACCCCATGCCCCAGGGTTAGTATTAAAAGAAAGAGCAGGGGGTGAGCAGCCCAGAGCCTTAAAAAGGCCTTTGGGGCCCCAGGGTAGGCACACTGGCTTCTCTGCCTGCGAGAGCACACAAGGGCCACTTGCCTGCTCCCACTCTGCGGTAGTCGGGTGGGATCAGGCATATGCTTCTCTGTTTGTAGGCAGGAAAACTCAGATTACGAGACGCCGACGGGGATGCGTGGCCTTTGGGCTCCTCCTGTAACCACAACATTGTGTTCTGTGGGTGCTCCATGTAAACATAATCATGGAATGTTTTGGACTTTAGAGGAGTTAGATTTACTAGTTCCAGTGAAATTTAAACAACAGTAGGGAAAGTGATGGAGAATAGAGGGATTAGATTTAATGTTCCTACTGCGATGTAAACTACATCAGGGAACGTGCTGGATTTTGGAGGGGGTTGGATTTACTACTCCCAATCTCATCTAAGCAACAGTAGGGACAGAGTTAGACTTTGAAGAAGTTAGAATTACTATTCCCCCTCCAAACTAAGCAAAAGCAGGGAACGTTTGGAGTTAAGAAGGGTTAGCTTTACCCATCCAATTTTTAATAATTAATAAAATATACTTAAATTCCTAACAATATAAATTATTCAAATTATTCAAAACAATGATGCTTTATAAATAAAATTAAATGTAATAGTAAATTTGATATTACAAAAATTATTTAACAAATGAACAACAAAACAAATACATTTAGAATAAATACACTTCCCTCTCTAATACATAAAAAACTACCAATCCCTCCAAAAATACGTAACATGATTAACATAGCCTGGAGATCCCGCATCAATCTAAAAATAAAAAATATTTGCTACACGTGAAAATATAATTTTGTTAAAAAAAAAAAAAAACAGACATTACCACAGTACTCCCAGGCACCGAAGGAAAGTACTTTGTGTGTGGATGTGTTCTTTGTGAAAGGGTAACATGCTGTAACTCATAGTTAAGTCACCAAAGGGCTAAAGTCGGCTGATAGTTTGCCCCTTAATGCATGCTGGAGTGGGTGGTATAAACATGTGAATGACACCTCAATAGCCTACAATGTTATACACTTAGGGGCCGATTCCGATCCGGTAAAATTACCGTCCGTACGATTGGCATCCGGAGCCGTCTCCGTACGACTCGTACACACGCCGTACGACCCGACGAGTATGATCCGGACCGCGGTATCAGGACGCGAGTTGTACGGACCACGTCAGGTAAGGGTGATTCGTACGGAAAACCACACAATCACATACACACCGTACGGCGCGTACCCCCCATGATCGCAGGGGTACGCGCTGTACCCCTGCGATCATGGGGTGTATGCGCCGTATCCCCAGCGTACATGGGGTATGCGCCGTACACCCAGCGTACCTGGGGTACGCACCGTACACCCAGCATACACCTGTTTCGGCGCGAACTCTGCTTTTACGGCTGTTTTCGGCTCCCGTAAAAAAAGGGTCGTACGGTGCATACCCGACATGTATCGTACTTGCTGGGTCGTAAAAACCAGCCGCGAGCCGTACAAATGTCGCGTACAGCGGGTTCCGACGGAGACTCGTAAGGGGATTCGAGTCGTACGGTCTTCTGTACGATTCGTACGGAGTCCGGCTCCTGGTACCAATCGTACTTCGTCGTACGTACGCGGGACGTTGCAGGGTACGATTCGTACGGGAAGAACGCTCCGAACGGGTATTTGGAGCGGTTTTTCCCGAATCGGAATCGACCCCTAATTGTTAGTAAAATTAAATGGACTCGGTTAACAGAGACCTAAAAGTCAATCGTTTATCAGTGGAAGGAAGAAAGAAAGGAAGAAAGAAAGAAAGAAAGAAAAAAAGAAAGAAATTAAGAAAGAAAGAAAAAAGAAAGAAAGAAAGAAAAGAAAGGAGGAACGTGAAAGAAAGAAATAAACAAACAAACAAACAAACAAAGGCAAGAAAGAAGACAAGAAAGAAGGAAAGAAATAAGAAAAGAGAGAACAAAGACAAGTGAGAAGGAAAGAGAAAGAAGGAACGAGAAAGAAGAAAAGAGAAAGAAAGACGGAAAGAAAGAGGTAAAGAATGAAAAATGGAAAGAAAGACAGAAGGGAAGAGAAGGAAGGGAATAAAGAGAAAAGAAAAGGAAGGAAGGCAAGAAGGAAAGAGAAAGGAAAGACAAAAAGTGAAAGTGAGAGAAAACGAGTGAAAGAAAGAAAAAGAAGAAAAAAGATAAGAAGGCAGGCGAAAAGAAGGCAATAAAGAAAGAATGCAGGGAAGAAGAATGAAAGAAAAAAGTATCTTCTCTACCAATCCCCTAGCGATGAAATGAAGGAAACTGTGTGGAACGAACTGTAATGTAAAGCGTATTCACACTTCCGTCTCTTGTGGCTGCAACAAAAATAGTTTTTGTTATTTTTTCAATGGACATGCTTTAGAGAACCATGAATCCATTAGATAAAGGGGAAAAGACTACTTATTTTTTTTTTTTTTTTAAAGTTTGAGTTTATTAAAGAACAAAAGAACAGAACATAAAATGAAGAAACAGATAAAATAATAAGCCATCAGATTATACAGTAATAAAGAGAATTATGATATTACAAAGTACATATGAATATATAAGAAATGCAATCAAAATTGTGTACATAGAGAAAGCAACGTAAGCATAGCAATATTGAAAAAGTATGCAATATGTTCAAAACAATAATATACAACGTTCAATAAGAGATATTAAGAAAAGGCAATGGGAGAATCAAGGTGGTTTTCGTACTTCAACAGATCTAGCATTGGAGGTAGTGACTGAGGAAGTAGATGAGGAAAAATAATTTACCAAAGGAAGCCAAAGGAGATCCCTTTTAACTGCTAGGGAGATGGGGGAAACATAATTAGTATCAAGTTGATGATGAAAGCAAACCGCGTTCTTTTGAAGTTGAAGAGTCGTCTAAGAGCTGTTAAAAAGGACACCAGGAAGGTGGCGTCTCCAAGGGGCCAGGAGGAAGTATCCTTCACTTCTGTGCAATCTTCAGATACACCGCTGCTGTATCTCACCACTAGTGAAATAACATATTTGCCTAGGATCTCACAATTTAAGAGGGGAAGACATAATTTACCCATGTTTTCTAGGTTTACTTTGTACCAAACAGCCAGTAAAAGGTGTCTATTTGTCCTCCCCTATGCGAAGGCTTTGTTTTTTCCTCTGTGCATTTTTCTGCAGTTTTTATGTAGCAAGAACTTGACCCGCAGGTATTGGAGAGATTTTCATTAACAATACTTACATTACTGAAGCCCACTATTCACTGTTTATAGAGATGGGGAGGTTATGTGATTTGCCCAGAATCACAGGATGTTGAGCTGATGCCAAAACTCGAACCTGGCTCTCTAGTTCCAAAGTTCACAGCTCTGGCAATAACACAACACCCAAGCACAAGGAGGGAGGTCGACACAAGGCACATGAAAGGTCGGCTCATCATGTGCTCAAGGTTCCAACAAGACTTCAAGCTGAATCGGAGTAGGCTTCGCGCTTGAGCCTGGCTCGAGCTTTCAGTGACTCAGCCATGTCTATCACCATCTCTGGTGGCTCGCGGCACGCCCATATCCAGGACACCATCAGACTACATATTAGGAATTTTAAAATGAAACTACAGCAGACCTTTTTTATAATCTATGCACCCAGGATCTGGAACAACATCCCCGTATCCTTTAGAGTTGCCCCAGCACTGCTCCAATTTAGGAAAGAGTTGAAACTGCACCTCACATGGAACTCAAGACAGTAAAAGTCCCAAAGGATAGGTGGAATTTTACTGACATTTTCTGCTTTATGCATTAGTTTGGTGGCAGAGTGGAGGACGACTTTGAGTAGGACAAGGAGAAATAAAGGGAACCCTGTCAGAATTACATTTCTGAAGTCCAGTCTTGAGGTGATAAGATCAGATACCACAGCTCAACTGGGATTAGACGCTGGATTTTGGTTTATGAAGTGGAGGTGAGGGTTGAAGCTTTCACTGTTTTACTGCTGTGTGAGATTAAGGAAAGGGTTTGTTGACAGTAAAGCTCAGATATGTGGCTAATGAGAATGGTGAAGGGGAGAACCCTTCTTGGTTCAGTGAATTATGGATTGATGTGTCTTATTTACTGATGTTGACTGTAAAAAGAACTGTGGGGCATATTATCAACAACTAGCAATATTTATCGCTAAATAGGCTTAGCGAAATTTTTTTATCGCCGCATTTTATCGCAGATATAACGTGCTATTAGTAACGTTTATCTCCAAAGCGATAACATTTCTGGCGATTGCGGCGAAATGCGTGAATATCGCTGGAAATTCAGCGATATTCAAGCATTATCGCTAATAGGTACTTAACCCGCTACGCCTGCGTTGATAATAGGCTATAGCGATGTTAGCGAATGCTTTCAGTCGCTAACAGGTTGGGTACGCCCACTTTGCATGCCATTAGCGATAAATATCGCTGACATGCAAAGCGGGCCCCAAACCGCTCGCTATCACCTGAAAGCTGTCGTTAACTGATGTTAGCGACAGCTTGCTACTAGGGCGATGAAATTATCGCCGCTATGCAGCAGAAAAAGGCCGCAAAAGCGGCAATAATTTCATTCCGCCTGCCTTGATAATATGCCCCTATGTTCTTTCTGGGTTAAGAAGGAAGAAAATTGTTATTGATCCACACATGAGTACAGAAGAAACAGTTTCTTAATATTGTAATGTCTATAAGTAGGATAATTTGATATTACATTTGAGCATTATCTGCATACTGATATACATCATTCAGTATTAATCGAAACAGTTCTATATAAATGTTGACTAGATTGGGCACTCCTCAAGATAATTCTAGTTCAGCTGTGCAGTCCCCATTGTTTTTGCAGGAATGGTCAGTTTCTCAAAAAGGACAAGACTAATTGTAGGACTCTTCCTCTGAAACCCATGCAGTGTTCGAAGATTGTTATTAGCCTGCCACGATCGACTGTATAGAATGATGTGGTTAGATCGACGAGAACAATTAGCCTGGCGTCACCCTTATCTAGCAACTGGTATAAATTGGCCAATACATTTGGTGTAGGGAATTAAATGATGTATCCTAAACCGAGATTAATGACTGGATGGCAGACCTTCCTTGTTTATGTGGGAGATCAGTTGGTCTGCTTCTATTCTTTCTATGAGTCTTCCAGGCCCTGGAAAATTGGAGGCTGGTCAATAATTGACTGTTTTGGAACGATCAAGATTAGCATTTTGTATTAGGATTGGTGTAGTTTCACTAGTTTTCAGTGACAAGAGAAAAAGGAGGTCTTTTATGACTTTTTTTAATTTTTAGAAATCTTTTCAATAACATCTGACAATGTCGACAGTACACACTATTGAAAAATGCAGATATAACAGCTTTGAATCTTGTGGTATCTCGGGTACAGCCATGCATATTGCAGAGCAGTACAATAGAATGTTAAGGCGTACGTTGGTCATCAGAGTCAAGTGGGAGCACAAATACCCCCTCGATAGTTGTTCCATTTGTCCCAGATGGAGGACCATTTCTCGTGGCACCCACGGGAAATATATACAGTTTTTTCCATAAACATGCACCAGTCCATGTCGTTTTTCCCGGCGATCACCCCAGGTGGTTCACTCGCCCCCCATGCCTGTGGTAGGTTCCGCTTGGCTATCATCTGGTCCAATGTGACACACAATTTATCTCAGCTGTTAAGGTCTGCACCCCCCCCAGATATTCGGGAGGGCCTGTTTTGCCTCCGTATGTGTGACTACCCCTGTAACCCGACTCACACACTCAAGCACCCTGGACCAGTAAGGTTGAAGGAGGGGACATTCCCAAATTAGATGCATAATGGAGCCAGTCTGTCCACAACCACGCCGACAATCACCCTCATACATCCTGCCCATTTTAACTAGTGTTGGACCAGAGATATAATTCCGATGTAGGATCTTTAACTGCACAAGACGCAATCTAGAAGAGATGGCCACTTCCTCAGGGGAGGCCAGGGCATCCTGCCATTCCTCATCGTCCATCTCGAGACCATCGGTTTCCCAGCACTGCCTCAGGAGTGCCAGGGGGTCAGGTGTGTTGTTGACCAACTTCTTTTACGTCAATGATATGACCCTATCCGGTAAATAGCCATCCAGTAGTCTGTCCTCTAATGGCTAGGCCTCCGGCAGGGAAGTACTCACAGTAATATTTGAGTGTAGTGCATGTCTGACTTGTAGATAGCGGAAGCTCTCTGAGTCCGCAAAGCCGTGGCTATGCAGCAAGTCTGCAAACAACACCATTTAACCACCCTTCCACAGGTCACCTATGGTTGAGAGCCCAAAGGAATCCCATTTTTCGAATCCCTTGGTGGTGCCGAGCATGCCCAACTTCTCCGAATCCCATAGGGGGGTTGCCAAAAACAGTTTCCCATCCCACCCAAGGCTTTTGCTCACCGTGTGCCACACAGCCACCGAGTGTTTCGTCCGGCCCGTAAGTCGATAGGTCTGGAATAAAGCACTCTATGGTATGAGCCCCCAGGAAGCAACAATTTATCCATCCTGTAGGCGGGGTCATCCTCAGGTTTATATACACAGTTATTGATAGCCACCAGATGCGCGGCCCAATAGTACCTCTGTATGTCCGGTAAACCAATACCTCCATCATACCAACCCAAAATCAGTTTTTGGAGTGCTATCTGAGGCCTGCCCTCCCACAACAAATTTCTCTGCAATGCTTCTATTTCTATGAAAGAACTAGCTGGGACCAGATCAAGGGAATTCTGCAGGGCGTATAGAAAACTGGGCAGTGACATCATTTTGAAGAATGCCGCCCTTCCCAGGAGCGAGAGTGGGCTCTATATCCACACCTCGACGTCACGTTTAAGTCTCAGCAACGGGGGAAGTAGGTTGCGCTCATAACAAAGCAGAGGATCAGCAGCGATAAATATGCCAAAGTATCAAAATCCCCTGCTCACCCCCTGCATGGGGCAGTCACGGGGCAGGGGTGGAGGTTTCCCGTTAAGGATGTAGAGTAGGGCCTTGCTCCAGTTTATTCTGTAACCCGAGTATCTCCCAAAGACAGTGAAGATATTGAGTACTACCAGTATGGAGGACCTGGGGGAGGCCAAAAGTAGGAGGATGTCACCCGCATAGAGGGAAATGCGATCCTCCCATCCCTCTGTCCATTTGAGCCCTCGAATTGAGGGACTCCAGCGGATCCATGCCGCCTGCGCTTCCAGTGACAGGGCAAAAAGGAAAGGCAAAAGAGGGCACACCTGGCGGAGCCCCCGGCTCAGGCTAAAAGTTCCAGAGTGTTTGTTGTTGACTACCACTTGCGCAAGGGGTTCCGTATACAGAAGGGGCACCCAGCCAATGAAGCCTGGGCCAAAGCACAACTTTGTCAGGACCGCAAAGAGATAAGACCACTCAATTGTGTCAAATGCCGTTGTGGCGTCCAACGAGACCACGACGCCCGCCTCTCGGATGGTGTTGAGTCTGCCCAGAACGCCATGTACGCGCCGCAGATTTAATGCAGTTTTGCAGTGGGGCATAAAGTCCGACTGGTCAGGGTGGATGAGGTTGCAGATTACCAGTATCAGACGATTCGCCAGCACTTTGGCGAGGATTTTGGGTTTGGCATCCAACAGGGAAATTCGCCTATACGAAGAGGTGAGGATCCGGGCTCACCGTCCTTGTGTATCATCACCGGTGTGGCAACACGCTGATCGTAAGGAAGGAGTCCCTTATCGCGGCTTTCGATGAGCATATTGCGCATGAGGGGAGCTATAACGTCCCGTCTCAGTTTGTACAGCTCTATCGGCAGTCCGTTTGGACCGGAGGCCATGCCAGTACGAAGACCACGGATCGCCTGCACCATCTTTTATGATTTTTAATGTGTGGGCATCTCAGATATGATTGTCAGCTCAATAGTTTTCATTGTGCTTGTTGGACCTTTGCTGGTAGAAAATGATTTCCATGTTTTGGAGAATTTTGGAGGACGGATTACAGTTTTAGATTTCAGATCTTTCAGAACTTGTGTCTTCTTTTGCAGATTTTTTGGGTGGAATTTGACATTGTTGCCTAAGTCTTTCAACTTTCCAGTGTACTGTTCTGTCCTAGGTCTGAGATCCTTTTGATGAATTGGAAAAACTATTTGGCTACATTGTATACATTGCGAAAAGAGGTAATTTGATTGTGTAAGTACTGACAATTTACTTTAACTGAGTGCTTTCTGTTTTTTCAGAGATGTTTGAGTTTAGTAAGAGCTTAGGGGAGGGGTGTTCCTGCGCTCTTCTTCAGGATCCTTCTTTCTGTGTCAACATGCTCAGACAAACAAAAGGTGGTTTGGTTTCAAATGGATTTTTCTCAATCAAAGATAGGTTTTGCTCAACCAGGAGATCTAAAGATTTTGAGACCTGACCTTCGCTGTATTATGTACATGCAAATAATCCAGTACCAAATGAAGCAAACCCTGAGAGTCTGTAGAGGCATTGCATCCATGCCAGATTTTCCGGATTTCCAAATGTAATAATTTTAATAAATAATTATGAAAAGCATTTCTATAAACGGTGGTTATCCTAAACAATTGGCATGGACCTGGCCCTACTACTGAAGTCAACAAACAAGATACAGGCAATGGCATATTGGGATAGGCATCATTAGGAGATTACAGAGCAGATTCCAATAAAATTCCAGTAGATCCAGGTCCACGTCATTTATATTCTGTGGATGTACAGTTGATTTATATGCATAGCATCAGGGACTTCAATAGTTTTCTGGGCCTAGGTTGGACACCTGCTCTACAGACAGCCTGTATATAATGTGTGTTGGTATAATCAATATTACTAGTTAGCCTAGCTATAACAGAGATATTTTCTCAGTGCCCATAAATTATTTATCTCACTCTACAATTCTGTGTCAAGCAGACAGAATATGTGCAGTGAAATAAAATGAATAAGCAGACAAATGTGTGAAAGCCATATGTTTTTTCATGTTCTTGTTTATATTTTCCTTCCATGTGTGCTCATTGAAATGTTCCCCTCTGTTTCCTCGACGTATCTCCTCATTTTACCCTCTATGTCTATCTGTAGTCTGGAGTTCTCTACACTGTAGCCGCATATGGTCTAAGGGCATGGTTACTCAACTTTTTGCGGCATTAACACAAGCTTTGAGCACTGATCAACTTAAGCAGAAGGATCTTTTGAAATCCTGTTCATGGCCATTCAGCTTCTTAACTTCCTCCTTCTCAGCAGATAGGCACATGACTCCAGACAAGGCCTCAGCAGTGATCACAAGGGCAGGAGGCCACAGGAGTGACATGTGAGGGGTTTGAACCAAAATCACGGGTGCACAACTCTTTGTACATCATTTGGACCATTCAGAAAGGCCAGAAGTTGGACGGTGGTCCATGAAATGAGAATCCCACTCAGTGAGTGAGTGAGTGCTCTCCAAGGTGTTGCACTCACAACAAATGAATGAGCACCAAGCTGTGGGAGTGACACCAAATGAGTGAGTCCAAGACGTGAGACCGCAACCCAATGAGTCTGTGCTCCAAGATGTCAGACTCACACTTAGTGAGTATCATTCTGCTCCAAGAAGAGAAATTTAAACTCAATGAATGAAACTTCTTTCCAAGGCACAATACTTGCATCCAGTGAGGGAGCCTGTGCACTAAGATGTGGAATTCACACCCAATGGGTGTGAATTCCACGGTTGTTCCACGGTTGTTCCAAGGTTCTTATCTTCTTCCTAATAAAAGAAGCTGTGGTACAAGAAGTGAGGCATCAAAACAATGAGTTAAACACTCAATGAGCTACTCTTGTGCTACAAGAAATGCAGTTCATACCAAATGAGTGAGACTGTGCTCCATAGTGTGAGACTTGCACCTAATAAGAGGGAGAGTGCATCAAGGCATGAGATTCAGAACCATAAAGATGCACCTAAGGCAGGAATGTCACTTTGACATGCAAATGTCATGTTTTATTAGTGTAAATCTTACATGTCTTGTGAAGAAAAACCCTACGAAAAAATATTTGTGGAGAGTGAAATCAATCCAGTTCTGAGTCAATAGTGCACATCAGGATCAGAAACAGAAGATGGACTTTGGGTCTGTAGTTATACAAGTAAGTTGCTACATTGCAACTATCAGTTCTAGCACATCTATTGAATGATACTTCATGGGAAGGTATTTACTGAATATATGCACTGCATTGGGTAATTCCTATCAAACTGTTACTGAATAGGAACCGTAAGCAGGTGGAGGGGAGTCTTACATTGAAGCAGTTTATTTCAGTCCATGTGAGAGGCACCTAGATTGGAAAGGCACTGTCTTACCTGAAAATGAACCAGTTTTACCCTGAATCATTAAAATGGTCGGATAATAGTAATTCCCTCATCTCAGCACTGTAGTAACAGGTGCTATTTCGATTTATGTGTGATGGAGCACACTGTATCGACCTCAGACGGATTAAGGATTACTTCGCCGCAGCTGGGATTCAAATCTATGACCTGCAGGTAAGAGACAGAAGCAACAGGTGCTCAACCCAAAATGCACTCTGAAGGACTTTACGGCACTGCCCCAGATGTTCGGACACACAGCTGGATACAGTCACATCCTCAGTGTGAATGAAAAGAATAACAAAAAATTAAGCAAGACGCCATCCACATGTTGACATGAATTATAAAGGAAACGTGCAAAAACAGATGCAAAGTAGCCCGACTAATGAAAATTGCTTATAATCTCTCTGATTAATGTATAGCCCAGGCAAATTTGATTTTCTAAATCCACGGGTGAATACACACTTCCTGGCTTGGGTAGTACTGAAAAGTCTCTTCCTCTGTGAGTTCCTCATGTCTGACATCACACCCCCAGTAAGGTTAGTAAGGTTAGGGGGGGTGAGCATCAGGTTTTTCAACAACCATGCTGGCATCTCATGTTAAAATACATCATAAGACAAGCAGTGCAGAAGGAGAGTTTAAGAGGCGATGGAAAGGAAGCAGGGTGCCGATTGCATGGGGTACTTAAAACACTTTTCAAAATGATCAGCAATTATTAAGACCTTCAAAACAGAGATGAGAGACAGAGAGTGTCTGTGCATGTGTTTGTCTGTGTGTGTGTGTAAACATCCCAGGTGACATCTGACAGACTCCTCACCATATTCGACTGAAAACACCTGTACCCAAGTATTTACTAGAGAACAGATTTATTAGGAGGGTGTAACACCCCCCCTGCGCTGAGCTATGCCCCTCACCCCCAGAAAGATCATCAGGGTATAAAGTTGTTCAGGTCCTGCATTACACAAAGGGCACAATGTCCTCGTTTGTACACCAGTGCACCTTTAAATGGGTCCGCCAGCTGCAGACTGGGACAGTGCTCTCTATTGCAGTTAATGGACTGCCCTCGATGCAGCTGCAAACTCGTACCTGCACCGGGAAAAGTTTATTAGTGATAGGAGGACTGGCTTTTAGAAGCTGCTGATCAACCTTTCATTGTGGTGGTGGCAACAGGCCTGCATTTGAAAAGAGGGCAGGTCGGTGCGGTGAACCAACTGCACCCTCCTGTTGGAGAACATATGTGGTTTTAGGGACTCTCTTTTCTTTCTCTGTCCTTTCAAGGGGGGCCATTGAGTGGCCCCACATCTATTTGCAATCAATACTCCCCTGACAGTTACTTTGCCACTGTGACTACAATACAGCACTGGTGCAGAGGCAAAGTGTTCAATCAATCAATCAATCAATCAATAGACTTGTAGAGCGCGCTACTCACCCGTGAGGGTCTCAAGGCGCTGGGGGGGGGGCGAGAAGGTGCCGCTACTGCTCAAAGAGCCAGGTCTTGAGGTGTTTCCTGAATGTGAGGTGGTCCTGGGTCAGTCGTAGGTGGACGGGGAGGGAGTTCCACGTCTTGGCCGCCAGGTAGGAGAATGATCTTCCTCCGGCAGTGGTTCGGCGGATCCGTGGGTCGGTGGCGAGGGCGAGGCTGGCGAAGCGGAGTTTGCGTGTTGGAGTGTAGAACGTGAGGCGGTTGTTGAGGTATTCGGGAACTATGTCATGGAGCGCTTTGTGTGCGTGGGTGAGGAGCCTGAACGTGATCCTTTTGTTGACGGGGAGCCAGTGCAGGTCTCTCAGGTGGGCTGATGTGTGGCTGTGGCAAGGGATGTCGAGGATGAGTCATGCTGGTGCGTTCTGTATGCGTTGGAGTCTTTTCTGAAGTTTGACTGTGGTTCCTGCGTATAGGGCATTCCCGTAGTCTAGTCGGCTGGTGACGAGGGCCTGGGTGACCATCTTTCTAGTTCCGGTAGCGATCCACCTGAAGATCTTATGGAGCATGCGCAGGGTGTTGTAGCATGAAGATGAGATGGCGTTGACTTGCTTGGTCATCGTGAGAGAGGAGTCCAGGATGAATCCCAGGTTGCGTGCATGGTCAGTGGGTGTTGGTGCGGTGCCCAGTTCTGTGGGCCACCAGGAGTCGTCCCAGGCAGATGGGGATGGTCCGAGGATGAGGACCTCCGTCTTGTCTGAGTTCACTTTCAGACGGCTGAGTTTCATCCATTCAGCGACGTTTTTCATGTCTTCCTGGAGGTTGAGCTTGGAGGTGGCTGGGTCTATGGTGAGGGAGAGTATCAGCTGGGTGTCGTTGGCATATGAGATGATGTTGAGGTTGTGTTTGCGTGCGATGGTGGCAAGGGGGCTCATGTAGATATTGAAGAGGGTCGGGCTGAGCGATGAGCCTTGGGGTACGCCGCAGATGATCTCGGTGGCCGCGGAGCGGAAGGGAGGGAGGCCGCCTCTCTGGGTTCTGTCGGAGAGGAACGAGGTGATCCAGTCAAGGGCTTTACCTTGGATCCCGGTGTTGTGGAGGCGGGTTATTAGGGTGCGATGGCAGACTGTATCAAAGGCGGCTGAGAGGTCTAGGAGGATGAGGGCGGTGGTTTCCCCGTTGTCGAGTAGGGTCCTGATGTCATCGGTGGCTGTGAGGAGGGCGGTCTCGGTACTGTGGTTGGCTCAAAATCCGGACTGGGATGGGTCGAGGGATCCATTGGCCTCGAGGAATGCGGTCAGCTGTTTATTGACGATCTTCTCAATCACTTTCGCCGGGAAGGGAAGAAGAGAGATGGGGCGGAAGTTTTTGAGGTCTTTAGGGTCCGCTGTGGGTTTCTTCAGTAGGGCGTTTATCTCTGCGTGCTTTCAGGGGCGTAGCTAGAGCTTGTGGCGCCCGGGGCTTTCCCACAGGTTGCCGCCCCTGGTGATTGGGGGAAGGGGTGCTGGGGAATAGGTACGGCGAGCAATTGAAAGAGGCCCGAGAGACATGTAGTATCGGTGCTAATAGTTACCTCGATCAATCATGCAAGTTACATACATGACACGGTCCAAGGCTACACAGTTGAATACACTGGTGACCGGCAGTACGAAGGAGAACACACAGACTGCATAATCAAACTGGGGACTCAGAAAAAACGCATGTAACATCCATCAGAGAGATGCATGAACGATTACCTGGTAATACCCTTAGCACAATGCAAACATACACATACATCACACTGTTCGGGGATCCATCATCTACAGCTGACATTAAATGACCAAACATCATGGTCCCCCCATTAAAGCAGTGGGGACATGCACAAACGTGATGTGCTCTGACTTGAGGTACAATAATGCAATGACGAACTCAGAACAGCATGAACTACTGAGGGGAGGTGGGGGCAGGGTCGTACACATATAGCCTGGCCTTAGAACAAATTCACACCAGTCAGACCCACACAATTGCAGCCAGAGACTTTATGCCAAACTCCTAGTGCCTACTGCTTGGTGCTGATCTAAGTTGGAGTGTGTGCAACAGCTAAGTTCAATTCAAGTCAAGGGAGATTTCTAATTTCTGAGTATCTTGTCACCAACCTAGTATCAGCCTGCATTAATTGAGAGTTGCACTAGTGGCCCACCACAGCAGCAAGCCACTATAGCAACAACAAAGTTCGACCCTGCAGGGTTACAGCATCACCATCCACCAAAGCATCCAGGCCTATCAACAGTGCCAATCCCAGGCCCCGCCAACTTGTCATACCAGCACCCATCAGGATGCAGAGCCGTAGCGGAAAAGGCACTTGAAATCAAACACGGAAATGGAAAATATAGCGGTGTATGCCAAATAAGAACACGCCCCCATGACACTATGCGGGCAGAGCACATCTCCCTTAACACCCTTGACAAGGGAGATGCCGTTGCCGTGTCAGCACGAGAACACATCTCCCCGCCCTTCACTTTAGGGGGTGTCAGAACACATCCATCTTGCTCTCCCTACACCCAGGGCATGCAGCAGTACGGAACACATCAACCTTGTCCCCCCATTGCCTAGCGTGTCCACCTCACCCTACTGTACGGCAGTGCCACAACATGCCCCCCTACATTTCCCTTCACTCTCATGCCTGCAGTTCCAATCCACACATCCTTCTTTGCTCCCCCTTGACCCCAAATCACACTGATTTCAATGGCCACAAGGCAATGACCATATAGCCCAGTCTGTTCCTACTTTGTTTTTATTATTATTACTGTCACCCTACACTAAATATTACGGCTGCATTGCACTGATTATGAAGACTACCCAGGCTCTGCACAAATAAGGAATTCCACTTTTCTCTTATATTTGTGGTTTTTCTGCCCCTAGAATTTCCACTGTGCAGCTGACATGCCTAGGCCAGGGTAATTCGGTAAAAATAATCCAGCTGCCCGTTTCCGCCTGGAATCATCTAGCAATCAAAACAGAAAACGAGACCCACCAGATCTGCGTTGGGGCTGCAGCCAGTGCCCCTTTCAGTATGATGTTGGCGCTGTTCTCTTAATACATTCATGAGGAAAGCCTACATGCATGCACACGCCACCGTTCTCTTGTAACACAGTTTGCTACCGCTCACATTTTGTTTGCTTTTGATACTTGCACAAGTGCCACCAATGCCTATTTAATGTTTGTTCTTGTGCCTGAGTGTCTCCCAGTTATTGCAGTATCATACCTCTAATTGTACTTTGTTTTCTCTTGTAAGCTGCACACATGTCGCTTTTTCCTCCTGTAATGCACCGTTTGCAAACCTCATGTATTTTGTTTGTTCAAAATTGTCACTTTTGCCTCATGTAATTTAATATTTGTTTTTGTAATTTGTTCACTTGTAATTGTCTCCTCATGTATCATTACTGTTCCTAATGTGAAGCGCTCTGACACCTTCGGGAAAGTCCGCGCTACATAAAAATGCATAAATGAAAAAATATTGAAATAAATACGAGAATAGGTCACAGTACCTTTCACTGCGAAGCGTCAGTGACTGTAGCTGCAGAATCGGCTCTGTGTGCTGTCTCCTCCGCACTGTACGCAGCGCCCGATGCAGCCAGGCCTGGCGGGTGACACGCATCAACACCATACTACTGCTGACACTAAGTAAGTCTGTTACAGCGTGAGGCGGCAGCCTATCACCCTTTAAGGGCTATTGGATGGCGGCCGCGGGACGGGTGTAAAAGGAATTGTGTCACTACGTCCTGACGTTGCGCGCGCGAGAAGTGCAGACTAAGGGTGATAGGCTGCCGCCTCACACTATTCCCCTTTAGTCATATTTCTGACGTGCGCAACGCCGGGACACACTTCTTTTTACTCCCGCGACCGCAATAGTCAAATACAACAGTAGGGCGGCCATGGCCGCCCCCAAAACAGTGCCGCCTGGGGCGGACCGCCCCCCTCGCACCCCCCTAGCTACGCGGGTGCGTGCTTTCATCTCCCTGGGAAGGTGTTAGACATGAGGGAGTTATTTAGGATGTTCCGTAGGTGGGGAGCAAAGATGGTGTTGGCTTTGTTGAAGATGTGGTGAGGGCATGGGTCGGAAGGAGAGCCGAAGTGGATGGTGTTCATAGCGTGTTCCCTCATTTACATTAGACCACACTTCGTTTGTTTGCCGCCAAGCGCCCTGCTGGACTTGCGCTCACCTCTTGTTCTTGCCCTGCAGCTCGCCGCACCCGCTCCCCGGGTGCCGCATCGTCAAGGGTCAGCGTGTTGGATCACTGACATAATATCGACGACACAAATATCGAGATACACAAATATCGAGTCAAAAATATCGATTGACAAAATATCGACTCCCTATCTTCAAACAGGTAAGTACCAAAATATCGACTCCAAAATATCGATTTACAAAAATATAGACTGTCAAAATATCGATTTTTTAAAATGTCTTAAAAGTAAGTTAAAACTAATATAGTAATAAATATATTTAATATAAACTTAGAAATAATTATTAAAAAAATATAATTTTAATAAATAATTTATATAATTAAAAAAATTATATCACCAAAAATTACACACACACATATATATATATATATATATATATATATATATATATATATATATATATATATATATATATATTTAAACATATTATTAAATAAACATATATAACATTTTAGAAAATGTTTAAAATTTATTGTTACAACTATAGTGAGTTCAACATTAGCAAAAGTGTTGGATAGCGTAGAGGTAAAATTTACTACTCCCACTCCAGTGGGTGCAACAGTAGGGAAAGCGCTGGATAGCGTAGAGGTTAAAATTACTATTCCCACTCCAGGGATGTATGACGTTACAACGCATACTTTTACAACGCCTACCATTACAACAAAACTTTTACAACGCAAAAACTTTTACAACGCATACATTTACAACGCAAGATTTTACAACGCATATACCTTTACAACGCATACCATTACAACATAAGTATTGGTAAGTATATAATAATTTTTTGAATATAAATTAATAAAAAATATTATAATATAATTTAATATAATTTAATTTTATTAAATAAATGTAATTTAAATGTAATTTTACTTTATTTTTACAAAGTACCCCTGTACCCCAAAAACCCAAAACTGACCCTGAACCCTAAAAATACCCCTTTACCCATAAACTGAAAACTGACCCTGAACCCTAAAAATACCCCTTTACCCGAAAACTGAAAACTGACCCTGAACCCTAAAAATACCCCTTTACCCAAAAACTGAAAACTGACCCTGAACCCTAAAAATACCCCTTTACCTACAAACTGAAAACTGACCCTGAACCCTAAAAATACCCCTTTACCCCAAAAACTGAAAACTGACCCTGAACCCTAAAAATACCCCTTTACCCAAAAACTGAAAACTGACCCTGAACCCCAAAAATACCCCTTTACCCCAAAAACTGAAAACTGACCCTGAACCCTAAAAATACCCCTTTACCCAAAAACTGAAAACTGACCCTGAACCCTAAAAATACCCCTTTACCCAAAAACTGAAAACTGACCCTGAACCCTAAAAATACCCCTTTACCCAAAAACTGAAAACTGACCCTGAACCCTAAAAATACCCCTTTACCCAAAAACTGAAAACTGACCCTGAACCCTAAAAATACCCCTTTACCCCAAAAACTGAAAACTGACCCTGAACCCTAAATATACCCCTTTACCCAAAAACTGAAAACTGACCCTGAACCCTAAAAATACCCCTTTACCCAAAAACTGAAAACTGACCCTGAACCCTAAAAATACCCCTTTACCCAAAAACTGAAAACTGACCCTGAACCCTAAAAATACCCCTTTACCTACAAACTGAAAACTGACTCTGAACCCTAAAAATACCCCTTTACCCCAAAAACTGAAAACTGACCCTGAACCCTAAAAATACCCCTTTACCCAAAAACTGAAAACTGACCCTGAACCCTAAAAATACCCCTTTACCCAAAAACTGAAAACTGACCCTGAACCCTAAAATTAAAATATTGATCAATTAATCAATTATAATTAATTACCAATTATATTTTAATTAATTACCAATTAATAATTA
Source organism: Lissotriton helveticus (assembly GCF_964261635.1). NCBI lineage: Eukaryota > Metazoa > Chordata > Amphibia > Caudata > Salamandridae > Lissotriton > Lissotriton helveticus. The sequence continues at coordinate 68,442,002 of NC_136064.1, forward strand.
ATTAACAATTAATTTTAAAAAAATATCAATAAATAAATTAACATATTTAATTAATTATAATTAAATTACTTCCCACCCTATTCCCCTATAAACCCACAACCCGCTACAGAAAATAAATTACTAAAATTAAAATATTTATCAATTAATCAATTATAATTAATTACCAATTATATTTTAATTAATTACCAATTAATAATTAATTAACAATTAATTCTAAATTATTATCAATAAATAAATTAACATATTTAATTAATTATAATTAAATTACTTCCCACCCTATTCCCCTATAAACCCACAACCCGCTACAGAAAATAAATTACTAAAATTAAAATATTCATCAATTAATCAATTATAATTAATTACCAATTATATTTTAATTAATTACCAATTAATAATTAATTAACAAATAATTCTAAATATATATCAATAAATAAATTAACATATTTAATTAATTAGAATTAAATTACTTCCCACCCTATTCCCCTATAAACCCACAACCCGCTACAGACTTATATTACACAAAAAATAAAAATTATTATTAACTTACCTTAAATTCGATATTTTTGTTGTCTATATTATGTCTAGTCGATATTATGTCCATTCTATATTTTTGATTCGATATTATGTCCATTCTATTCGATATTAATTTTCTCTAGTCAATATTTTTGTTGTCTATATTATGTCTAGTCGATATTTTGTCCATTCTATATTTTTTACTCGATATTCTGTCCAGTCGAAATAATTGACTCGATATTATGACTGTACACCCAGCGTGTTGGTGCTGACTCTGCCTGCTTCCAGAGGGGGTAAATCTGTGGCACTGAGGGACTTCAGGGCTGCGAGCGTGCAGGGACTACCTGATCCAGGTGTCCCTGCGAGACCGTGGTCAGCTTCCGGTCGGCTCTCCCTGGAGCTCCGCCCCCCGCCCATCGGAGGGCCGTTATAAACACCTGGGCTTGCCATTGACCGCTGGGACACTTCGTTCGTTTGCCGCCAAGCGCCCTGCTGGACTTGCGCTCACCTCTTGTTCTTGCCCTGCAGCTGGCCGCACCCGCTCCGCGGGTGCCGCATCGTCGAGGGTCAGCGTGTTGGTGCTGACTCTGCCTGCTTCCAGAGGGGGTAAATCTGTGGCACTGAGGGACTTCAGGGCTCCGAGCGTGCAGGGACTACCTGATCCAGGTGTCCCTGCGAGACCGTGGTCAGCTTCCGGTCCACTCTCCCTGGAGCTCCGCCCCCGCCCATCGGAGGGCCGTTATAAACACCTGGGCTTGCCATTGACCGCTGGGACACTTCGTTTGTTTGCCGCCAAGCGCCCTGCTGGACTTGCGCTCACCTCTTGTTCTTGCCCTGCAGCTCGCCGCACCCGCTCCGCGGGTGCCGCATCGTCGAGGGTCAGCGTGTTGGTGCTGACTCTGCCTGCTTCCAGAGGGGGTAAATCTGTGGCACTGAGGGACTTCAGGGCTGCGAGCGTGCAGGGACTACCTGATCCAGGTGTCCCTGCGAGACCGTGGTCAGCTTCCGGTCCGCTCTCCCTGGAACTCCGCCTCCCGCCCCTTCTAACCACTATAAACTCTGTCTGCTCTCCCGCAGCGCGGGACGCAGCTCGGGGCGAAGACCGGGCTAAGAGCGGGCCGTTTGAGGCCGTTCGAGGTCTAAGAGGTCTGGGCTGGGCCATTTCCCTTGGGTTTTTATCTGCTTTGCTTTTACATGCGTTAATTTCTTTGTTCCCTTGTTCCCTGTTGTTTTTATGATGTGTTCACGGGGCACTCGTAGTAAAACTGCCATGGGTCCTAAAAAACCTAGTGGGACTCTGGATGACTTCCTAACTAAGACCAACTTGGCCATTGATGCGGAAATAAATAAAATGCAGCACAGGGTTTCCCTAGAACTAGATGCTGCGCGTAAATTGTCTATAGACATCGCTTCTTCCAAAAAATCATCCCTAGGAAAGCTGGCCTTAGCGCTAACCCCCGAGCGTACATCTGGTCCTCGCCCCTTGCTTATAGTGGCTGATATACACCACCGTCACCTATATCTCCTCTTAAGCAAGCTAAGAACTCGATCACAACCCCCATGGAGGAGCCCGCACCACTTACTTATGTGGCTGGGAAAAGATCACCAGTAAAAATTGTCATGCCCAATATCGCTGTTAATGCTAGAAAGGTTGCCTTACAGCGGAAAAAAAATCTGGCAAGGTCTATCTTTGCCCGTAAAAAGGCAAAGATTGCTCGATCCCAGTTTTTTAATAGTCGACGACCATTGGGTACATCTGGGTACGGGGAAGCAAAAGATAAAACCACCACAGCCTTACCTGGCAGTCACATCAGCCCTGTACCAAGTGGTGTCGAGTTTGATCCCTCAGTGGTAACTTTCCATGATAAGAATAAAGAAGGGTCAAATGTGGGTAGATTGAGTGTGGTAGAAGGGGATAGGAGGGGGGACGAGGAATTCTTACAAACTGTTTGGGACACACTTAAAAAGTTACTCGCCCCCCCTGGAACTTAGACTTTCCCGTATGGAAAACCATTTGCTAGAAATGGATAGGACTATAGTTACATTGGCTAGCTTTAGTCTTAAGCAAATGGAAGCTAGGCTTTCACAGGATGAGGGTTCAATTTCCCAACCATTAGAGTCAGATCCCCCGGCCCCCCACCCCCAAGACCTAAACCTGTACCAGTACCTCGCACATTAGTTGGGGATAGCGCTATTATTACTTCCAATCCTAGTGTTTGTCTCCTGCCCCAGAATTCAATACCACCCACACCCAGACAACAAGCTTGCCCAGCCAAAAATATAACACTATCCAATGCTAGGGCTCAAACTAGTTCTCAACGGAATGTAGCACGTTTTAAACCTAGGCCACAATCTGTTGTACAACAGCCTAACCAATTGATTAATAAGAACCTGCCATCCTTAGAATCTAGTCGACCGAATTTTCGTGGTGGTTATATCGATCTACCACCAGAGGCCAGTTCATATGTCATCGTATTAGCTGGTGTGCCCACTCTTGACCCACAAACAAAAGAGAACCTTTGGTCTCTCAAAAATAAGGTCATTCATTGGCTAAACAAGAATAGACAGCTACCTAGCCACCAAAGAAGTCAGGTCTTAATGGTGCGAAGAGTACCATGGGTTGGACCCACTTACAAATCCATTACTGGTGACTGTATAGTGGTGTCATTTGCTGACCCCCATACAGCACAGCATCTTTGTTCATGGGCCCCTTGTGAAGACGACCATTCAGTCGTTGTTAGACCTCTCACTTTTTTCTATCCTCCTCAACGGCAGTTTGGTATGGGAGGGTCTTGGACGACAATCCAAAAGCCCAGGCATAGAGGATTTGGAAATGGTGGGCCCATCCAGAGTACCAGGTGGCAAGGTGTTTCCACATCTAATATGTTTGGCTGCTTGGATGAGGTCGATTGACATGGGGGGGTGGATGCCTTAAAACATCCAGTAGATCTCACTCCGCCCTCCCAGGCACTACCTAGTACGGCATGTTCCATGTCGCCTGCAGGCCCACGATCAATACAGGACATTGTTTGTGATTCAACCTCGGCCGAGTTAGGAGTTCTGGGACAACCTGAGACTCCGAGCCTTAGTAATCCAGCTAATGTAATTAAAATGGCCTCTTGGAACATAGCAGGTTTAAGGGGTCGCCTGGATAACGATGATTGGGTTGATTACATCACTACTCACGATATCATCGCTTTCCAGGAAACCTGGTCAGTTGTTCCCCTGTATAGAGTAGGTTTCCTAAATTTTTATAAACCTGCATTGCAGGGCCCCAGGGGTAGGGCTTCGGGTGGTTTAACCATATGGATAAAAAACACACTTGGTTTCAGCGTGAGGGAAATCCTGGTGAAGAACCCCGATCTCCTTTGTTTATCCTTAAGCAAGGAGAATTGTAAGGACATTGTTCTAATTAATATCTACGCCCGAGGTTGCCAGGGTGGTAAAAAGCAACCCATCCTCAAGGACTTGGAAGACCTCCTAAATGAGCACAAAAGTGACCAGCTCGTTTTAGTGGCCGGTGACCTGAACTGCTCATTCGAACCCATCTTGAATCTTGTTGAGGATGTAGGGATGGAAGATGATATTGTCTGGAATATTCCCCCGCTAGCAATAACTAAGGGAGTCAGGGGTACGGAGGCCGCTCTCCACTGGCTTGGACTCTGCCTGGAATGGAGGTTCCGGGCGGTGAACGGGCGTAGCCAATCTGACAAGGTAGGTAAACCAACTTTTAATAATGGGTCTAGTGCGAGTCGCATTGACTACATATTGGTCAATATTGACTCCTGGGATACTGTAGTGGACATGTCAATTGAAATAAGGCCAGAGAGTGATCACAACCCACTTTCACTTGTATGTAAGGTCCCGGGTCTAGGGCTCCCCCTGGCAGAAACAGCCTGCATCACATCAGACCTAGTTTTGAGCGACAACAGAAGACGGGTTAAATGGTCGAGGGTCATAGCCGATCAGGAGCTTGTCTGCCAAATAGAAGAACTGGTCCTCGAAACCAGAGATAAGATGAGTGTATTATCACCTAACGACAGGGCAAAGCCCATTACTGTTGATCTTCATGAGGCATGTTTTGTGGCCATTAGAGAATTGCTCACTAGGCCATGTAGAAAACAGAAAGTGAAGCCACCCAAAGGTTGGTATAACAAAAATTGTAGAGAAGCCCACAGCATTTTAATTGCTGCTGTTAAATCTAGAAACACTCCAGACATTAGGATAGCGAGACAGGCCTACAAACAAATCATTTGGGAAGCCAAAAGGGAATGGGATGACTCATATTGGCTTGAACTCCTCAAAGCCTGTGAGTCGTCCAACCAAATTAAGTTTTGGGAGTTAGTCAGGTGGGGTAGGGGCTCTGACTCACTTACACCGGAAAATTATGTTTCCTCCGTGGAATGGGTGGAATTTTTTTCCTCTCAATTTAAAGACCCTAATATTGTTCAATTGGCAGATGAGCCCATAGCGGGGACCATTCCAGTAATTTATGGGGATAGGCTTAACTTTTGTACCTCGGACACTGAACATGCCTTAGGCTTAATCCAGTCTGGGAAAGCCCCAGGTATAGATGCTGTACCAGCAGATCTTTTTAAATTGAATTTAGAACTATGGGTCCCTTATATAACAACTTTAGCAAATTCTATTGCAGCAGGGGCAAGGGTACCACAATCCTGGAAAGGGGCTGAAATACTTCCTGTCTATAAGAAAGGGGATCGATCTTCACCAAAAAACTATCGCCCCATTAGCTTGATTGATACCATTCAGAAAGTGGTATCAAGAATGGCCCTAGCTAGAATACAGGGGTGGATTGAGCAGAACAATATACTCTCCCCCATGCAAGCAGGGTTCAGATCAGGCACCAGCACCCTAGATCAGGTGTTTCGCCTAACCATGCTGTATTGGAAGGTGGTCCTTTTGGGCGGAGGTGTCATCTACGCCGCCTTTGTCGATCTAAGGTCGGCATTCGACTTGGTTCCCAGGGCTAAGCTTTGGGATGCCCTTAGACTCATGGGCCTTCCACCTGAACTATTAGAGCTGGTTAGGCGCTTACACGAGGATAATTTTGCCCGTGTAAGATGGGGGAAACAGGGTCAGGTGACCGCTAACTTCCCTGTCGAACGTGGGGTCCGGCAGGGTTGCGTGCTGGCCCCCACCCTGTTTCTCCTGTTTATTAATCGAGTGGTTGCTTTCTTTAGTGAAACACAAACAGACGCTCCCACCCTGGGGGGATCAAAGTACCCCATGTTAATATTCGCCGATGATACCCTGCTCCTTTCTAAGACCCGGAGTGGCCTGCAAGCAGCTTTAAATAGATTTGCAGAATTTTGTACAGAAAATGACCTTCAGATCTGTGGAAAAGTACATTTTGCCATGTTCTGTGTCCCTACGTGTCCCCCATCTTATGTTATGTGTGCATGATTAATATGCATATGTATTCCCCATGTTTGATTAAAGACGCAATTACAGTTGTGTCCATCTCTAGTATGCCAGTTTCCAGTTCTCGTGAAAGCTACGAGTATTAGGCCTATGTAAAGTTGCGTTGCCACGTTTCTCAGTGTGCACGTTATTTCATTGAAAAGTCCCCGTTTCTAGGCCTCAGAAGGGCCCGGACACCAGATTCAGCTCCTGTCTCCTGAGCCCTCGCTGAGGAGCGATACAGCCCCCACCTGTATCCTCGACCCTTCACTTACTTCCTGCCTCGCAGTGCCCGGCTCGGCCTGGCTCTGCCTACGAGTCTGCCAAGAGTATGTTATGATTCTAGTTATCAGTCCAGCCCTCCTTCTCTGCATTCCTAAGCTACTGAATCGCATCAATAATTTCCGTCATTGTCTAGCCTTTACGTCTCCATGTAAGAGAAATACTGCATTTAATGGTCATTTAATATTCCTCAACACGCACTACATGTAGAATAATGCATGCTCCAGTCTTAGAGTCTGTTAGCCTTTCCCCTCCTGACTTTTAGTTTATATCAACATGTTCTCTAAACATTAGATACTAGATAGGGTTTAGGTACATGTCGCCCTGACTCTCCAGACTTCAGTCTCTACTCCTAGCACGGAGTTCATAGCCCCCAGCTTCTCCTAGTAACACGTCATTGTCAGTTTGCGCGCACCATTAGGTTAGAGGTCCCGGCTCCTTAGGTAGCCCCCTCCATGTTTCCGCCCCATTTATGACATACTCTGTTACGTTTACATCACATGTCTATGTATACGCCTCTTGTTACACCCACTTTCACCCTTATCTTTCGCGACTGCTATTGACCACACCCACTGCTCCGCCTACTGTAATTCACTGTAATGCATCGCATCTCATCGAGATACCTGTAGATCAAGAAGGTCCCTATGTTCATAGTCAAGTACTAGGGAAAGACAGAAAGTTTCTGATTGATACAGGGGCAAGTAGGACGACCATCAGTCACGCCGAAGTTCCAGGGGCTCCGCTCTCAGGCTCTAGAAATGTTTCCCTTGGATTTTCAGGAAAGCCTATTGTAAACGAGATATCTAAGCCAGTTACTCTAGAAGTAGGTCCATTGTCCCGCACTACTGATCTGTTACTTACGAAGTCATGTCCAGAAAATCTGTTAGGTATTAAAACACTGAAAGAATTAGGTGCAGTTATTTGCTGCTCCCCAGAGGGAATACGATTGTTCTTACGTGACTTCAAGGGTCACTATGTATTACGAGATTTTGATCCGAGATTGTCTAATGTTCCGCAGCATCTATGGGCACAAGGTCCAACTGATGTAGCTTATATGCAAATCACACCCCATCGTGTGACTCTCAAACCATGTGTAGTGTTACCACGAATCAGACAGTACAGATTGCCACCTGAGGCTGTAGCAGCCTTATCCAAAATTATTGACGAGCTCATCGCTCAAGGAGTAGTTGTAGAAACTGACTCCAATGTATGTAATTCTCCGATCATTCCAGTCATGAAACGTACTGATCCAAATGCACCCCCAGTATATCGATTAGTGATTGACCTTCGAGAACTCAACAAATGTATTATTCCCCAGTACCCAGTTGTCCCAGATATCTCTTCCCTATTGACAGCCAATGATTCTGAAGCCTCATTTTTTACAGTCATAGACCTCAAGAACGCATTTTTCAGTGTCCCCATTCATCCAGACAGCCAGTTTCTTTTCGGATTTTGTTTAAATGGAAGGAGCTATATGTTCACACGCGCTCCTCAAGGTTTCACAGAAAGTCCTAGTATTTACAGTCAAGCACTTAAGAGACAACTAGACAATATTCACATGCCAACTGACACTGCCCTGCTCCAGTATGTCGATGATCTACTGATCACAGCCCGTTCTGAACGTGCTTGCGAGCGAGCATCCCTTACAGTCTTGTATTTCCTTGCCGAGATGGGGCACAAGGTGTCCCCTTCGAAGCTTCAATTCTGTGTCCAGCAAGTGATCTATTTAGGCCACTTACTGTCCAAGAGGGGTAGGCAGTTGACACCTGACCGTATCCAGTTAATAGCGAGTCTTCCTCAGCCCAAGACCCAGAAGGAGGTACGTGCTTTTATCGGCCTCACTTCTTATTGCAGACAATGGATTCCTCAGTATGCATTTCTAGCCAAGCCACTGATACAGTTAACGACACAGGAGGCAGCCGTATCGACTGTCCTCCCTTGGACATCTGAACATACACTTAGTTTCAATGAGTTAAAGAAAGCCTTATGCCAAGCTCCAGTTCTCGCTACACCGAACTACAGTAAGCCTTTTACACTTTTCGTCACTGAACGTGAAGGTACAGCATTATCTGTTCTTACACAAGATCAAGCAGGACAATACAAGCCCTGTGCTTATTTTTCGAGCACACTAGATCCTGTAGCCCAGGCGCTGCCTGCGTGCCTCAAGTCAGTTGCAGCCACAGCACTAGCTATCAGACAGAGTGATTCCATAGTGTTAGGACATTCCTTGACAGTACAAGTTCCACACTCCGTGGAAGTTCTTTTAAACCGAACACAGACTCAGCACTTGACAATTGCACGTTTGACAGGTTATGAACTGACACTGTTCCAGCCACACATAGAAATCAGACGCTGCAACGTTCTAAATCCTGCTACACTGTTACCATCAGTTACTTTAAATCCTGCCACACATGACTGTGTGGAAGTAGTTAACACTATGACTAAGCCAAGACAAGATCTGACAGATATTCCATTACCAGATCCCGACCTGACACTTTATGTGGATGGTTCATGTATGAGAACAAGTACAGGAGAACTAGTAGCCGCGTATGCAGTGACTACAGACACTGAAGTTATAGAAACACATCGTATTGACACTCTGTCCGCTCAAGCAGCAGAGCTAGTCGCTCTGACCCAAGCCTGCATATACGCCAAGAACCTGAAAGTTAATATTTACACGGATTCACGTTACGCATTTGGAGTCGTACACGACTTTGGAGTGCTCTGACAGGAGAGAGGTTTCATGACTTCTCATGGAACCAAGATTCAGCATGGTCTCCTTATTCAAGCTCTGTTAGATGCCATACACTTACCGACATCTATTGCTATCATGAAATGCAAAGCACATACGAAAGTTACAGACATTATTTCTCAAGGTAATGATCTAGCAGATCGCACAGCCAAGCTTACAGCACAGACTCCAGACATGTCAGTTAATCCGACACAGACACACACTCCAGATCTGACTACCTGTATGACAGTTAAGGACCCCACTCAAGATGTCATAGATATCCAGTTACATGCTACTCCCGATGAAATCAAGAAATGGTTCGAACAAGGAGGGGTCCAGACAGATCAGGGATGGGTAACGAAGGGAAAAGCCACATGGTTTCTCCCCGACTCTATGGTTCAAGTCATTATCAATACCGCACATAGTCCAGCACATTTAGGAGAAAAAGCTATGTTAGATAGTATCCAGAACATTTGGTTCAACAAGCATTTACGAGCTGCAGCCAAGCAGAAGGTCCGTACCTGTATGATATGTTGCCAGTTTAATCCAGGTAAAAGTGTCCCGGTGGAACAAGGTGGATTCCAGCCCCCTGACCACCCTTTTGAAGTCCTCCAGATGGATTATATTCAGATGGAGCGATGTCGAGGTTTCAAGTATGTCCTTGTAGTTATATGCGCTTTGTCCAGATGGACAGAGGCATATCCAGTCCCAGATTACACAGCCGCGACCACTGCCAAGCAGTTGGTTCGTGAATTCTTCCCCCGTTATGGACTCCCAAGGGTCGTATATTCTGACAACGGCCAGCCATTCTCATCTGAGCTTATGAAACATGTCTCCCTTTTGTTAGGGTACCAGTGGAAGTTTCATTGTGTACGCCATCCTGAAGCAGCCGGTCTCGTAGAGAGACATAATCAGACCCTGAAAATTCGAATTGCAAAAGTATGTAAAGAGAAAGGTGTGGACTGGCTAGTAGCTCTGCCAGTCGCTTTGTTTTATATGCGCATGGTCGCACATTCCAGATCAGGTCTGTCCCCGTATGAGGTCGTATTCGGCCGCCCCCCTAATATGTGGGGTACACCTAGACCTCGAAGTATTACCGATGTTTCAAGTAATATGCTGACAGATTACCTAGCTTCCTTGATGTCTGCCCTACACTCTTGTCGTTCACAGGTTGCCGCCGCATTTCCAGACAATACCGAGGTGGCACCGCATGAAATCGTTCCCGGATGCATGGTTCTTGTGAGGAACTTTGATCGTTCAAGTCCGCTGGAGCCCCGCTGGAAGGAACCCAAACAGGTCCTCTTGGCCACCCGTACTGCCGTCAAGCTGGAAGGCAGGAAGGGCTGGGTCCACCTGTCACATGTGAAAAGATTTTTTGGACTAAAACCTGTTACCAAGAACATTTCCGAGGATTGTAAGGACTGTCAAAGTACTATTCTTAAGGACTGTCCCGCAAAAGACAATGATACAGATTCCTCCCTGTTGGAGAAAACTCCGCAGCAGGAGTATAAGAAAAAATTAAGGTCTAGTAAAATAAGTCAGCCAGTTTGATTGTCTAAGTCCTCCCCTAGGTGAAACGGTTAGACCGGTTTCTGACATGTATATAATAGACCCCCACAGAGAGAGAGTTAGTGAGAACTCTAAAAGTTGCATTATTATTTTATGTTTTCTGCTATATTTTAGCATTATGATTTCCTGCACAGGTTATGCATTTTACTTGTGTTTTCCAGTTTCTCATGTAAATGAGTCTGCTAATGCTACAGTAGAGCACACGTTTAGTGATCTACCTCCTCATGAACTTTCATATCGTCTTGCTATGCGTAATAATTCCTTTATCCGCATGTTACATTATTCACACCAGACCAGCAATGCCACTAATTGTTGGGTGTGTGGTCGACTCCCCCTTTTCCGACACCGAAGGGAGTTCTGCCACTCTTTCCTTATCCATTTTCACATAATGGTTCGTGTGGAGCATGGTCCACGTTAACGTCATCCTCAACAGATATGTCTTTTCTTAACAGTACATGTTTTCCAGACAAGCAAGGTCTTCCCCACAGAACAGGGTTAGATCTAGAAAATGAAGTTTATAATTTGGGTAATTATTCTTCGAATTTTATGGTCCTGAATGTTCAGTCTGATTCTACTCCAGACTTACCTGCTATGTCAGTATTACCAGTCAAAGGCGAATTATGTGTCCGAAATAATGGTTCCGTACATGTAGGCCATGGTGATTGTACTACTATTGTCAAGTATAGTGACAGTAGGAAATCTATTTTCAAAGCTTCACGTCATTCTTATTTTGTTTGTGGTCAGACCGCATATGTTCGTCTGCCCCTCGATTGGGAGGGAACCTGTTACATTGCCTTCCTACTGCCACCAGTTTTTCTAGCCCCCCCTGACTATCATAGGAATTCCCACCTAGTACATACTAGACACAAGAGAGACCTCCCGATTGTCGATTATACTGAAACTGCTCTAGAACAATACATAGATATCAATAAAGGTGTCTTCCCCTATTTAGGTACTGTCGTGAATAGTAAACTGATACGTAGATTAACCAGAACACTTGAAGCAGTAGTGATTGAGACTACCTCTGCTCTAGGTAACTTAACCGAAGAGCAATCCTTTATGAGAATTGTCGTGCTCCAGAATCGTCTCGTCATTGACGTCATACTGGCCGATAGGGGCGGGGCATGTAGAGTCATCGGATCTAGTTGCTGCATTTTCATTCCTAATAACGCACCGTCTGTTTATTCAGCTATTACCAGACTCCATAATATTGCCCATATGTTACACCAAAATCCAGGCACCTGGACATGGTCCGGTTGGTTCTGGAATATAATTTCCGCCTGGGGATGGAAAGTATTGTCATTTCTGGGTATTGCAGTAGCGATCATATTCAGTTGCTGCCTCTGTTTACAATGTGGCCCTGCGATTTGCGGCATTTGTGCTACATCCTGTATTCCTAGTCCCAAGTCCCGTTCTAAATCCAGTTCCAAGAAAATTCGAGACGAGCAAATGATACTGTATGAAATAATAGATGGTATCATGAATATTGATGTTTCCTGATGGAAACGTAGTGACAAGGAGGGAATGTGGAAAAGTAAATTTTGCCATGTTCTGTGTCCCTACGTGTCCCCCATCTTATGTTATGTGTGCATGATTAATATGCATATGTATTCCCCATGTTTGATTAAAGACGCAATTACAGTTGTGTCCATCTCTATTATGCCAGTTTCCAGTTCTCGTGAAAGCTACGAGTATTAGGCCTATGTAAAGTTGCGTTGCCACGTTTCTCAGTGTGCACGTTATTTCATTGAAAAGTCCCCGTTTCTAGGCCTCAGAAGGGCCCGGACACCAGATTCAGCTCCTGTCTCCTGAGCCCTCGCTGAGGAGCGATACAGCCCCCACCTGTATCCTCGACCCTTCACTTACTTCCTGCCTCGCAGTGCCCGGCTCGGCCTGGCTCTGCCTACGAGTCTGCCAAGAGTATGTTATGATTCTAGTTATCAGTCCAGCCCTCCTTCTCTGCATTCCTAAGCTACTGAATCGCATCAATAATTTCCGTCATTGTCTAGCCTTTACGTCTCCATGTAAGAGAAATACTGCATTTAATGGTCATTTAATATTCCTCAACACGCACTACATGTAGAATAATGCATGCTCCAGTCTTAGAGTCTGTTAGCCTTTCCCCTCCTGACTTTTAGTTTATATCAACATGTTCTCTAAACATTAGATACTAGATAGGGTTTAGGTACATGTCGCCCTGACTCTCCAGACTTCAGTCTCTACTCCTAGCACGGAGTTCATAGCCCCCAGCTTCTCCTAGTAACACGTCATTGTCAGTTTGCGCGCACCATTAGGTTAGAGGTCCCGGCTCCTTAGGTAGCCCCCTCCATGTTTCCGCCCCATTTATGACATACTCTGTTACGTTTACATCACATGTCTATGTATACGCCTCTTGTTACACCCACTTTCACCCTTATCTTTCGCGACTGCTATTGACCACACCCACTGCTCCGCCTACTGTAATTCACTGTAATGCAATTGTTTTAGTATATATACTTGTGCACTGTTATTAAAGTTGTGCTAGCTAGCCATCCCAGATCTTGTCCGTGCAGGTTGTCCTGTTCCTGTCCTTTATGCTGTATTAAACCTGCAAACTCCTACTACCTCGAATCTTGACTCTTATTTATTGAGCTATCTGTTATTCATATATTCATTCAAAAATAGAGGTATTATTTATTTATTTACCACAGATCAATACTGAAAAAACTAAATTTATGGTTTTTAATAAAAATAAACAAATTAAGAGTTCATTTTTATTAGGAGGTGTCCCAATCGAACAGGTCAAAGTCATGACCTATTTGGGCGTGACTCTTGGCCATCAACTTACTTGGACCCCCCAGTTGGAGGTTTTAATTCTGAAATTTGTTCGCCTCACAGGATGCTTGCTAAAGGAACAAAAAAAAACCTTGACCAAACGCATTACACCAGCGTTAAAAATCTATGAGGCCAAGGTTAATGCAGCTACCCTATATGGTGCGGACATATGGGGCTACAAAGGCTTGTCAGCACTAACCATAGCACAGAACAGGTTCTTTCGAAACTTAGTTGGGCTTCCTCTATCGACACCCATTAAACCATTGCTTTTGGACTTAGGCTGCAGACCCCTGGATGAGATGGCACAGTATCGCCTTGTTGCTCTTTGGCGACGCCTTTGGACGACCCAAGAGCTTAGTCTTTTTTCTCATGAATTGGGTGAGATTAGATCATTGTGGGGTGCCCAGAAAATCCCTTGGTTGCGGGAGGTCAAACAAATTTTGTACTCTATGGGCCTCCCCGATTTATGGCTACATCCCGAATGTTCTAGGTTCCCTTCCAAAGTGGAATTTAAAGAGTTATTTTGGGCTGCAAAGAAATCTGCACTGGTCTCCCTTTCATCAGAAAATAGCTTAACGGGATTGTTTTTAACACACAAGATAACACCATCCCTTGAGCCCTATTGGGATTTGATATGCAAAACTCTCGACCGTAAGCTGTATCATCAGTTTCGGGTGGGCACTTTGCCGATCAATTCCTTTACTGCAAAATGGGCTAAGACCTCAACCACCAAATGCCCATATTGCCCGGACCAGGTCAAAAGTATTGGCCATCTGTTTTTTGCTTGCCCAGCATATCGATTGCCCCGACTAAACTGGTTGAAACCAATTTGTAAAACCTTAAAGTGTGAGGGGAATAGTACAGCCCTGCAGAAATTACGTGACATGCGTACTGAAAAATCTGTGATCTGTGTTGCTAAATTTTTGGGGTGGATGTGGCTGATTCGCGCAAAGAACTTGTAACCCTGTTTTGATTAACTTGTTTTTAATGTTTGTATGTTGCTTGAGGGCAAATTCTTTTTATATTTGGGGTTCCACTGTAAAATGTAAAAATGTTGATACTTTGCAAATGTTTTTATTCTGTGGTCTTTTATGAATTTTATTCGAAATAAAGACTAAATGAACTGAACTGAACATTAGACCACACATCATCTAAATGAGGGGCACTCCTTGAGATTCCCTGGTACACATTTAGTGCCAGTGCAGTCTGTATTGTAGGAGGGGCCACACAAGTGTCTGTGTGCTCTGTGGGGGGGGCAAACAAAGTGGGCACACATGCTTGTTTTCCCCTGAGCAATTAGTTTAATACATGCCAAGATGAAACATGTGTCTGAAAGGAACCAACTCAAACTACTGCTACCACAGGCGGCACTGCCCCATGCTTCAGCCTGGCAACGGAGTCTGTCTTTGGTGTGGTGGAGGCAGGAAACAAAGCTCTCCGTAGGAAGTGGAGGTCTGAGCCATTTGGCAAAGCAAAGGAAGAGCGATGTGTGAGTTTAGTGACCCAAGACTATGGAATGTATAAACATAATGGCCAATGATATTGACCTAAACATATATTGACTCCACAGTACCACTACACATACATATAGAAATATAGATTTACTTTGACAGTTGATATTGTAGAATCAATATCGATGCAGGCAGTTCTTAAAACTTTGATATTTGGTAAACTTCCCAAACCACACCCATAACGATTTTGGAAAACTCATAGTGTAGTAAAATGTTTGCTACCCTAAAGAAAGGATACAGTAGGTGACATCAAGGTATGAACATTGTACCAAAAGGATTAGAGGTTTCCTAGCTATGCCCACAAATCTTGCAGACGATTTGAATGAAGAGGAGATTCTTATTCCCTGGAGGCAAGCTATGTACTGTTCTCACTGGTACCGGCATCTCACTGAACTGAACTTAGTTACCAGAACTCCCCAATATATCTATAGGCCATTGCTTGCGTGTTGAACTTCACTTTGCAAAAACTTGACAGTAGTGGTACACAATGTTTCCAGAAAACAGAGGGAAGTACAAAGACTACGGAGCAATCCCCTCGACTCCCACGAATATGGGCTTAGCTGCATACATGAGTAGTATCACAAATGTTGCTACACACTGTTGGGCTGGGGCTTGGTCTTAAGATGACCAGCAGAAATGCTTGCAAACAAACCTGCAATAAATTATGCATTGAAGTTCAGGATGCGGTTGAGACCAAAGCTATCAAATGCAAAACTTAGACTAAATGATTTCAAACATTTGTTGACTCTATACTTAGTTGCATATGTGAAATTTGTGAACTGAACCATATTGTTATACAAAGAATGTGAAAGTCATGAAAAATACAGGTCACTTTTAAGGTTGGCTTTGGAAAGGTAGATATACTTCATGGATGGTGCAAACTAGTCTGACAGTTACCAAATTTCCATGCAAAAGATTCCTTGGTTCATCCTTCTTGACCTTAACTAATATTGTTAAATGTCCAGTACGGGTGAAGGTAAGTAATTCCCAAGGTCACGGTGGACAATCCAAGAACTATGGGGTTGCAAGTCAAACTTATTGTGTTCCAGAATCCTGAGGAAATTGAGCTGCCTTAATTCACAGCAGGAACAACACACCCGCTCCAGATAATCTGAGTGAAGAACTAATGCACCGGTAGTGGCACAGACAAGCCACATTGATTGCAATGCACTGGTGCCCATCACTATTATCCTGCTTATTGAGGGTATCTGCATTAGACAGGTATGTCTAAAGCAAGCTTGCTGTCACATGGGGAATCTGGTATGGAGTGACAATCAGAGGAGCAGACAGTGGTAAACAATAATTCAGACATTCCATACTTCACTAGTGGAGCTAACCAATTCATAAACAATCTCGTAGTGTTGTAAGGACCCATGATGGGGGGTACTGGATGAAGAAGAAGGGAGATAGCTCGGACTGAAAAGGAGTGGACAATATAGAATAAAAGACATGATGCTGGTCACAGCCAAGATCCTTTCATCTTTCCATAATGCATGGCTTCTCCGGATCACCGGCTTCAAGGTGCACTGGCATCCATAGTTACTTGCATACAAAGCACAATGCACAGATCATCATCCACCGGTTAGAGAAAGATTTTTGTTTTTGATGTAAAATCCCTTTATTTTAAAATGGACTGTCAGAGGGAACCCAATCCTTCTAATTCCTCGAAAATCCATTAGAGCAAAATATCAGAAGATGCGACCACAGCGGTGCATTAATGGTACCGCAGGAAACATGATTCGGGGACAAGAGCTTTAATGGACCCAAAGATGCTATCTCAGGTCTGTTCAAGCTGGAGGCATTGATTTATTTAGGTCTGGCTGCATGTTACAAATCCACTTGGTAAATATGTTGTTCTTCACGTGATCTGTTCTCCTGTAGGCTGCAGCTGAGCATTATCTGTGGTTTTTCCTGGCACAAAGCTACCTGCTTTCAAATAATTGTGAGCCCTGGAGGAAGTTTTGGTGTCCAGGAAAATCTGGGCATTTAAATCCCTGCTGGTCCCAAGATGCCAAGTTGGTGGGTTGCTAGCTCACACCTGAGCCCACATTGAAGTAGATGTGAATTCAAATCTTGATATTACAGAGTAACAATATTTAGGAGTTTAATTTTATTTTTTGTAATAGGCAGCCACTATGACAATATTGAGGCAGAATTGTCCTATTTTGAGGACCCAAATACATGTTAAGGGTCCATTATTTTTGGACTTCATATAGTTACTTAAATGCACAATTTACTGTTATGAGACTTTGGGAAAGCCAAGTACAAATCCTGTGCCTATCGGCAGCGGCTGCCGGCACAGGTAAACGTGGTGGGTGGGGTGGGGCGTATAAGCCGCGAGACCTCGGAATGGGTATAATTAAATAAATAAATAAATAATGCCGTATCTGTCGTTGTCAGCTTCACACCCAGCTGCGCCCTGATTCGCCTCACTGCACTTACCTGAGCCAGGCGCTACTGCCTGTTAGTGATCTTGAACTGCACAGAGTACTTACTTTTATGCTATCATGCCTATGGGCTGTCTAAAGGTTGGAAACTCTTGGGAAAACTTCTGCAACTGACGTCGTACTCCACCTTACACTATCTGTGTGACTGATAGACCAGCATCAATGTAAATCCCTGACAGACAGAGAATTCCTTAACATCAAGGGGCAGATTTACAATAACTGGCGCATCTCTGCATATCAGCAGGGATGCGCCAGTTATTGTGCGTCACGGCTGCGCCACCATGGATGAGCTAATTACAACATTTAGTGTGCTTCAAAACAGAATTGCCACATGCTTCCATGCTCTTGCAACTGAATTGGCTCTCTTCATGAAAATATGTTTTTTTATCATGAAATGATTTAATATATTGCAAAACTGTGATACTGCAATGTGTATTGTTTGTTGGATGTAACACTTGATGTTTCTCTTTTTCATAATTTTGAAGTGTGTCTTGTTAATTGTTTAGTAATTCTTTGTAATCTTTTGATTGTGTATTCTTTCTTTGTCATTCAAAAACTTTTTAAATAGTTTCCAAAAAAAAGGTATAAATAAATATACTGGACTAGATTTAATGGTATTGTTTATTTAGTCTTCCAACATTAACTCATTGAGGAAAGGGGGCAATTTTGTTTATGTACAAGCATTTACAATGCGGCACATCATGGGGCAAAAATGGACAGATGCGTGACGCATCTGTACCGTAAAGTCGACGCATTACTGGAGTTGTGTCGCAAGCGCGACGCAGCTCCAGCAATGCTCTGGGGTGCCCTATCTTTACAATGCTGCGTCAATCCTTACGCCTGCTTCAAGCAGGCGCAGGGTTTTGACGCAGCATGGGCTCAAAAGTGACTGAGGGAAATCTTGTAGATTTCACTCAGCCACTTTTGGGAGGCGTTCCTGCGCCGGAACGCCCCCCCCCTGCGCAGGAACGCCTACTTCTGGCGCAGGGCTTTACAACGTGACGCATCTCCCAGATGCGTCACATTGTAAATACCCTGCAGCATGGCGCTGGCTTTGCGCCGCCGCCGCGTCACAAAAGTGACGCAACGGCGGCGTAAAAGAGGCGCAAGGGGCTTGTAAATCAGCCTCTAAAGGTATATTTAAAGATTTAGACATGCAGAAATCAATGACTTGATATAGTCAAATCTGTAAATTAATAAATCAGAGTGCAAACCCGGGTACCGTACAGAATCAATAAAATAACTCAGTAAAGTTCAAGTCAGCAAAATACAAACTATAAAATGAGAAAGCGATCTAGCATTTATTCAACTCCAAAGGTCAATGAGAAAAGACCTATCTTACATCCAAACAGAGCATACTTTTATAGGGTCCTGAACAATGGATTTCATACATTTACTATGTTTGTACATGGTTCCCATCAATTAAACAAATCAGAATTAAGGAAAACGAACAGTTGCAAGTAAATAAAGTTAAAAATTCTCTCATAATTCTATAACATTGAGCTTCTCACAAACACAACCTGTCCTAGAACAAATATTGTTACATCAAGTGTGATTCTGCGAAGGCAGCTAGGTGTAACCTTGAACAGGAACAATTGTACTCCAGCACCATTTCAAAGTTTTCGTGAAGGTCATTGTTTGCTTGTGAAAAATACCTTCAAACATTATTCTGTTGAGACATGAAAATGCACGTGTATCCACATGATAGGAGTCGTTGGCAGTACACATCAGAAATAAGAAGGAATTTGAGGCCTAAAATTTCCAAGTTAGCTAGAGTTTACTTTTCATTAGTGTGATGAATTTATATTTCAGACAAACATCTCCATCACCACCTCATGCAGAAAGACCAAATAGTTATGAGTTAAAGGTGTGAGGTCACACATATCCTTGTCACTTGTCCTGTACTATCCTCTTTATACCCCAGAGTGCTTGGTTCAGAGATTCTACATTCAGTTATCTGGCCTGATGTAATACTATGGTCATGAATGCATTGGTCTGATAGTGGAATGCCAACTAAGGAAGATTGTTGGAGGTGAGCAGTGAGTGAGAAGCCAACTAAAATAAGTAAATCCTCCTATTTGGAGTTGTGTTCATGAAGGATGTGACACCAGCTGAGACAGTTTCAACTCCACCATTGGATCTGATGCCTTCTCCGCCAAAGTTAATGGTGGTTCCGCTCATTATCTACAGTGGTGATTGCACCAGATCCTTATCTCATTTTATCAGATCTTGCCATTTATAAAGATCGTCGATCGACTGGACCTTTTTACTCGCTCAGAAGTGTAAAGGGGAAAAAATCAATACAATCACCACCATCAGTAAGACTATTCAATTCAAACTCAGGAAGGATCACTTGACTCCAACATTCAGTTTAAGGGTTTTATTACAAAGCCAAAAATAACTGAACAAACACCTCATAAAGAGGTCGAAAAAATACATGGGCACTAATACGAAATTCATTTTATGAATTATCCTAATTCAGTGCAGTGTGAAAAGAATAAGCAACTCCAAAAAGATTAAACAAGCAACAATTGATCCACTATCCAAATTAGCCTTAATCAGTTTACAAAAAGAAAAAATATTTGGTTCATTCTGTCCCTACTCTAACACTAGGGTGACATCCCTACATAACATCTCTCAGGCAAGATCGAAAAAAAGGTGTCAGCTCGTGAAGACTTCCTAAGAAGTACTCTCATGTTGGAAAGGGTCAGAAGCCAAAGCTAAGTCTCATTCTAAGAATCGATTCCTTCTCTTACTCTCCTAACGGCTCTCTGCTCTCATCTGCCCCTTCTGCCTCGTCTGACCCTCCTCCCTCGGGACACTGTCCCTAATACAAAATGATCAACTCAAAGAACACGCCCTGAAACACCTCCTTTGGATGGACAACTTTGACAGGTGTTTTTTCACAACTTGCGCTTTGTCCAAGTACTGTTGAGTTGTCCTTGGGTCCCAGGCTTCTCCACAGTCTAACTAACGAGGGAAATGTCCTTGCAAATGCAACGGAAAATATGTGAACAACTTAACCTTGCACGTACAAATCTGATGACTGCCTTCAAATGAGAGCCTTCCTAAGGAAAAATAAATTGCAGGCCTATCCGATAGAACTAACATAAGAAACTATGAACAGGCCTTTCATGACAAAACGTAAACTTTCATTTCAAGCCTTTACACATCCAAATCTACACAATTAATAAACATTACAATTGTAAATACTACATTTCTTCATCTTAACTCCTTAGCCGCGGGCACGATTTTGCGGCAGTGCGGCGGTTCCGCAAAATGGGCGGGGCCGCGTCGGCCGTTGGACGTTCGCAGCACCAGAGAGGTAGTGCTCGCGACGGCCAACGACCGACGGCAGCAGGGAAGGGGTTAAGACACAATTAGTCATCTCTACACGTGCAGACTTTTATAGTGCACGTTTAAATTTAATGCATTACATTACACACAAACTGATTCATTAAGTACTTGCAAAAGGCAATTACATTTAAATGTCGTTTTACCCTTTCTACTAACACAACTACTTTCCTAGCTTTACATATACATTATTCATTATTACATCCACATTTTCTAAAGATTAATACTTAGTTAAATCCAGGATTACATATGGGTGCGGACTACCAGTGATTATGCTGCACCCCTACAAATTTCAGAATATTATGACGCTCTATCAGTTGCATGGTCACCACCATGATTTTCAGACTTCGCACCACCATCAAAAATGTAGCACAGTTCCACAAAAGGTAGGGATGGTGAAAGTAAAATACTGTGAAATATGCTCTAGTATTTTAGGGAAACATATATGATATGCACACACTGACAATGTAGCCCACTTTGGAGGCACATTTCGAGCACCCACATTAGTGACTTGAGTTGCGCCATCTAACAGGGGCCTTAACAGCCAGAGGTTCATCTCCAACCCAAGTGGCTCCTCCTGAGGAGGAGATACCCTTTTTGAAGACATGGCATAGATCTCAACTACAACGTGGGGCAACATTTCCATAATCATGACATACATCTGCGTAGCAAAACTCTCCATCATCCTGCAAGGGTAGCGTATCAGTGTTACTGGGAGGTGTACTATCTTAGCTCTGTCCTGCCCCAACATTTCAAAACATGGAAATAAATGTTGTGTTGGGTTTCAAAATTGCTTTCAGATTAATTTCTACAGAAGCTATGTGGTTGGCCCACATGACTACCCAAAGTACCCATAACTGAACTTTAATTGACAAATGCTTGACCACAATTCATAAAATGCAGTGAAAGTTGTAATTTTCATGGTGTCCAAAACCCAGTCAATAATACACCATAACAGTGGGCATTGTAGGGCACAAATCGCTGGATACTGAGATGTCACTCCCTTTCCTATCAAACACTTTTCCTCGATCAGCGACCAAAATAAAACAACCACACCTCATTGTTCAACTTAGAGTGCTCAACAAACACAGATTATACTTTGTTTATGTGACCAAAGAGTCATCAATCCTAGAGGTCTTACACAAATCAGGGGACAATTTTTATTATTTATATGGAAGCCTGCTATAAATTTGGCAAAGAAAGATTGATGAGTAGGATAACTCTGCCTTTATGATGAATTGTTATTCCTAGTCTGTAGGGTATTTCTTATAAATAATTACCTATAGCTATGGCATTACCATGCCTCGAAAAACGTATTATCAAAATGTTTTAGGGATTTCACAATTGAGAAATTATGCAAACATTTTCTCCTCAGGTAAATGTAATGAGAGGAACATTTCTATTGGGATATTTCTTTAAGCAGAAAATGTCTTGAGTGTGACATTTATTTTTGAGTTAGCCGCCTTGCCATTGTCTTGAGTGACTTCTGATCTCAAGATATGCCCTTGAATTCAGATTTTCACGCAGATACACAGCGGTGTATTCTTGGAAAACTATTCACAATTTCGATGAAAATTATGTACAATTTCCTGTACTTTTCTGAATTTTACAAAATGTAATGAAAAAATTGAATTTTGCCCACCACTACGCCCCACTTTGTTGTGGAACCAGAATTTACTTCAAAAGTTGTACATTAAGAGTCAATGTGGCAAGGTTTTTTTCCGTCCAGAGAAGACTTGGCTTGGCAGTTCGGGCTTGACTGTTCCCACGAGGAACAGCGTCAAGACTGATTTGCATATGGCTGGGTCTGTAATGGGGTGGCATAGTGAGCTAAAGAATAATGATGAATTCAACCCAGATCTGTGACGGGGGTGAGTGTCTAAAAAGTTTCAGGGCTCCGTCCATCATCTCCTTGTGTTTGCCATGCATTTAGAGGTGAATGACAAATGGTGGTATCTTCTGCAACGGTGGGTAGCCTCACCACTGTCCCCCTACAAAAGTAGTGTTGGCCGGTGGGAGGTTGCTGTTAACAGGCGAGAGTTTATGAACTAGGAGTAACATTACCATAGCATTCTACTTCCATGTCCTGTCTCTCCCCAAATCTCAACAAGTGCTTTGTATTGAAAAGAAGACAGAAGTTTCTTAAAACCTTGAGATCTGCAATATACAGTATTTTAGGAAACTTTTCAAGAGCATTATGTTTGCAAAATGCTGGTGTAGTAGAATGTTGAGATTCCTTAAACAATCTTTCTCTGAGACGCATTCTAGGAGAAAGACATTGCAGCTTCCTTCTCGCTGCTGAAGTGTACTCAGACATTGAATGGCAGAAGTAAAATATAATGCATCTGCAAAGATGCTGTATTCTAAGTTAGGCATGCATCATTGCCATTTAAAGTCACAACAAGTGGCTGAGGCCTGGCTTTGTCTAAGTAAAAACTCAGAGCTACCTGGACATCATGAGAATGTAATATTTCCTCAGATAATGAGACACAGATGTGGAAAAAGGACCCGATGAATAATATCTTGTTTTAGGTGAAACTCAACACTTTGGGAACGAAGATGGGGTGAGGCCACAGCACATTTTGTTGCCAAGAAACATGGAGTTTGGAACAGAGTCAGATAAGGATTGAAGTCCAAGATCTCAGAGGAGATGCAAAGGTGGGCAAAGCAAGTCCCAGAGGAACAAGGACCTGTATAATGTATAGAGCACACTAGTATTGCCCGCACTGCTTCAAACCTTTAACTGGGTGTGGAGGGTGCAAACCTGGTCAGTGCGCCCTATTACAGTTAATCCACTGCGCCCATAGCAGCGCAAACCTACCCCTGCCTGTTGGCAGCCTATTAGCGAAAGGAGGGCTGACTGTTTAAAGTAGCTAGTCTGTCTTTCACTTTGCAAGTGGGAACAGAAATCACCCGCAGGCAGCTAAAGTGAGTGACTGTATCCGTCTGCTGGGAAATGTGTGATGCATCCAGGGGACTCCTTTTCGCCATCTGCATGGTACCATCGAGGGGCATACTGCCTGTGTACCACCTCGTATATGGCGTACAATCAGTGCACTCCTTGACAGTTCCTTTGCCTCTGCACCCAAGTCTCTAAATTGGCACTGGCATGGAAGCTAAGTGTTCCCTCTGTGAAAACTTACATTTTGTCTGTATCATATTCATATATTTCTATGTTATGTAGTGTTAGCAATAGCAATGGGTGGTGAACTACGCTCCGCTCGCGAAGTTTGGGCGTTTCCCGCACTCTATGTGAGACGGAGCTTGCGGAGGTCTGAAAAACTCCACTTTGCGTGGCGTAGCGGAGTTGTTTTCCTCGCTCACGATCGACAACGTCAATTTGGCGACAGCGAACGAGGAAAATCAACCTCCCGTCGAGATTTTTCCTCGCTTGCGATTGTCAACGTCAAGTTGGCGACTGCGAGTGTGAAAAATAAACATCCCGGTGAGATTTCTCTACGCGGGGTGGTCAGGTTTCTCATTGCAAGTGGTCGCGTATGCTCGAGACTGCTCGTGATGAGAAACTGCTTGCTCGCGTTAAGAAAGCTGCCGCTCGAGTAAAAATCTACTCGAGGGGCAGAAAAAGGAAAGAAGGGACTGCTTGCGCTGTGCAAGCATGGGCGTCTGCAGGGAGGGACAAGGGAAGGTGCTTGTCCCCCCTGGATCGCCGGTCTGTCCGGTGCCGGCCCAGTGACAATGTGGCCCATGTGTCTTTTGAGCAGTGAGGCCGTCAACATTCCTTTTATGGATGCCTTTGGTCCCCTTAATTTTCACAATTACAGGAGGCTGTTTTGTACCCCTGCGAGAAGCCCCGGGAGTTAAACGTTCTCTCACTTGGGGCCTCTCGCAGCCAGAGGTGGTCATTGGGGGTGGGGGAGCACCAACAAACATTGTCGGACAGGGCGCCACCAGTGTTAAAGCCGGCCCTGCACATAGGCCAGAATTTAATGAGCAACTCCTAATAAGGGCCATGGAGTTTTACTGAGGCAGAGAAGCCCTGCAGTGTAGGGTGCTGCTTTTAGGATCAAAAAGGTTTAGATCTGCGCCAGTTAGACATTGGTTTGCTCCTCCACACTGGAGTACCTTTATGAAGTGAGTTCATTGGAGCAGAGTATGTTTGAGGATTAGGAAAACTGCTGCTTCCAGGGCCATCACATCAATTATGTATTGATATGTAATACTTTGAAAAAAAAGAATCACAGATTGATATGAGAGCACATCCATAAATACATCTTAGTGAGAAGACTTTAGCGAAATGCTATTTAAATTGTTCAGTGAGCTAAACACTCACTGCAAAGATGAGTGTATCTCTGCATGTTACTCTCTTCAATCCTGACAGGGCACGCTTAATTTTCTATGGTCGATGTAGTAAAAACTGTGGAGACGGGTTTAGACTAAATGGCAAAACGTGTGTTGGAAGCACTGCACTGTAACGTACAAAAAAAAGCGTTATTAATTTTTGAAATCCTACTCATTCATAGGTTGCGTCACTTCTCTTTGAACTCTAGAGGCTCATGGTCATAATTTTTTTTTTGCTCTAGCCCCACCCTCCTCCCCCACGGCTCCGCCCCCACCGGTGCGGCCCCCGGCCACAAACCACACTGTAAATTTGGCCACCGAGAGAAAGTTTGTGAGTACCCATGCTCTAGAACCACACCAACCTGATTTAGAATGTATTTGTTTTTTTCCGGTCCTTTTTAGTTTTTCCCTCTGTTTTATTGTAGTTGCCAGGTCGTCTGCTGTGGCGCCTCACAAGATTTTTCTCTTCCCCCTATGGGTTTCTTTGTTTATTTAAGCTCTTTGTCTTACTAGATTTTTTTTAAATGTATTTGGTGATGACGTTAAAATTTTTGCCCCCCTGGAAACATTTCTGTGGATGCCCATGTGTGCAAGGTGCCGTTTGTGATGATTGCACAGTGCGGACAAGCATCCGCCCTGTGCAATCACCGCCAACAGCATTTTTATATGGAACTCCGCCGCTTGCGGAGCTCCGCGTAGTGCGGCGGAGTTCTTTTGCTACTTCGCGGATTTCCGCATAGCGCAACTCAGCAAACTGCTCCCAGGCTTAATTAGCGAGCACGCATATAACCCTGGAATGAATCAATTCTTACAATCAAATATGAATGTATTTTTTATTCATTTCAGACTTCCTGTAAAACTAAATTTGCTTCCTGGAATTTTTGGCTCAAATAGATTGAGGAGCCATAAGGCTCTTGCATATTATTTAATCAGGTAACCTCGCTGCTACACTTGAAAAGAGGAAACAGGGTTTTGTGAGAATATTCAGGGTAGTATTTTGTATATGAATGCTGTCTTCCTCCAAAAGAGCTTCCATGATTTCTCACATAGAAGATCCTGACACCTGCACAATAGATAGCTTTTCGCTAAGAGTAAGAGGTGTCCATCATGTGGTCA
The DNA here is from genome assembly GCF_964261635.1 of Lissotriton helveticus. NCBI lineage: Eukaryota > Metazoa > Chordata > Amphibia > Caudata > Salamandridae > Lissotriton > Lissotriton helveticus. Next base: position 68,468,059 of record NC_136064.1, read on the forward strand.
AGCTTCATTGACTTGTATTGAGGGAAAAAGTAAATATACTAGATTGACTTTAAATGTATTCTAGTTCTGGGCTCCAATGGACCATTTTCTAGTGGGAGCCCTGGTCACTTGAAGTGACAGTTGTCTTTGATATTTTGCTTGCTATTTTTGCATTAAACTTTGGCTAAACTTTAGGCTTGCTGATGCATTGTGTTTTATTTTGAACACCGCATTTGCATGACAACATTGCCTCCAAACAGATGAGGGAATGGCCCATGTACTCACTCTGGCACCAGTTGTGCATGGGCTTAATCCGTATTACGGAAGGGGCTGCACAGGTGTCTGCAGCCCCTTCTGTAATACCAAAGTGCCCAGAGGGTGAGGAAATCAGGTGCTTATACTTGTTGTGCCCACAGGCACTTTCCATAATAAATTGCTGGTGCTCAAGATTTGTGATAGGAGGCATGGGTGAAATACAGAATATATTTCCTCTGAGGGAGATAGATGTGTTCCTTCTGATTCTGGATGTCTAAGAATGAGATCTGGTGGAGAAAACAAAATATCAGAGCGTACAGAGGACTCCACGTGACCTTCTACAGGACTCTTGGAATCAAAGAAGTGACTGAGATGAAAAGCATATGCAGGCATCCATGTGAATCAAAACAATAGTCTGTGCCTCATTTGATGTGAGAGGTAGCCTTCTTCTACTTGGAGTTGAGTTTCTTTGCAAAAGCTATAAAGGCTGGTCAACCACATGCCTTGTAGATGGCCTTGAGAACTTCTTGGTGCAGTGTCCAAATGTAAGGGTTTGAATGTGTTTGCTGAGGCTGTGTTCTTACTGGTTATTAACTCTGTGACTTACCAGTGGTACCATCCTTTGGCATTGGCCTGCTGCAATAGTTCTTTATCCAGCAGACAAAATTGTGTGGTTTAAATAACTTTTTTAGATTGTTGTGTAGAAGTTTGGATTGCCCATGTGGACCTAAGGTTCATGTGCACATGAGCACTAGGAGAAATTCAGCAAGAGTCAAGAAAAAAGGCTTTTAGCTGCAGCAACCTGATGTGGAGTGGCACATCTGAACAATCAACAATTAGCTAATGAAGAGATCCTCACAACGAGTGCCCAACCCAAAAAAGTCCTTAGGTTATAGCAGTCAGAAGGAACACGCTACCAGAAGGTTGTGAGCATCAACTCCTATTTCACTGTTGGAATGAGAGATAGGTGGGTTGAGAAAGAAATGTACAAAATGCTGCTGATGCCACTGCACCGCAGAATATTGCATGCAGAGCTTGGAATGGGAGACTACCTCAAAGCAGGATACATGCACTCCTTGAAGCCTCTAGAGCCACCAACCTGACTAGACGTAATTCTCCAGAAAGAGACGCAAAGCCTGTCAAACCACAAGCACTGTTACCACTGCAGGCGCTTGCTAGTCTGGAATAAAGCACTGCCCTAATTAACTGAGTTCTCTATGTAGGTATTAAGGGGAAATTGGGGTATTTCACTGAGAATCTTACATTGAATAGATACCTGAGGGTTGTGGCCAGAATGGACTAAGTTAGTCTCCATGAAGAAAGTATGATCAGATAACTGCCAGGTAATTGTATCGTTGGGAATCCAGAGCAGCAGAAAGGTAGCAACCAAAGCCACAGTGTTTGTGTAGGCTTTGAGGCCCTCTTCAGGCTGCAGGAGAGTGCTTTATACCAGCATTGTTGGCTTCTCTTCCTGTGTCCCTGCAGGACAGGTTGTTATAATCTACTTGTTCGTTAATGCATCCTCCCTATTCTTGTTCTCTGCCTTGCTGCTCAGCCAATGGTGATGTCATTGGAATGTTCAGTGTGTTTGGGCTTGAGGAGAAATCATTTGGAGCGGAAGGGCAGAGCAGCAGGGAGGCTGCTACTGGTGGGGCATATTATGGATCTTACTATCATCCTATAACTTATATTTGAACCTGCAACCTGATGAATAAACCAAAAACTTGTTTTCTACTCGACCTGTCTACGAGACATTCTTCAATTTAACACAGGTACATGAAAGTAAGGATTCTACAGACTCATTGAAGAAAGCCTGTAAATGGTGTGGACAACTGACAAGGTTTGTTGAAGAGTCACCATCAGGAATGTCTTCAGCTGGAGGGCATGGATCATACATGGTTTTACCAGCTTAAGCTCTTGAGGCACAGCCGGGAGCAGGGACAGATAGCTTTTTAATTCTGCACTGTAAATACCTGTTTTGCTTGCTCTAAAATCGCCGTCTTTGCTGCACCCTCGCCACTTAGCAGATTACTTGCTTACGTGAGTAAAGGTTCTCAGCTGCCACAACCTGATTGGCCTGTCGCCAGGACACGCCCACCAGCGTAGCCACGCCCCCCCTCAATCCCCCCCCCTTTTTCTTTCTCTGCTACATAGCATGTGTCCACATCGGAAGCGCAGCGGACGAGCGCAGCGGGCGCGCCGATTGCGCGCCGAAGGCGCGCTTAAGGCAAGCTCGTCTGCGCTCGTCCGCGCCAAGGCCGGGCCTAGGGCACCCCCCGCTTCCCGCTGCTCACCAACACATGAGATGCTCAGATACAGCAGGGAAACACTTATGCTACTGAATACACAGGCAGACAAATCTGTATGCCCTCGTCTTCCCCCTCACGTAGTACATCAGGACGACAAAGCCTGCTCTCACTGTCAAGCTCAGCTCCCTCACATTAATCCCCTCCCCCCCAAATCAACCCTGATGCCACATCCCAGCCCCGACAACACCACGACCCGTTCCTCATCAGCCCAAGTAGGAGCTGCACGCTGCTCCAAAGGGAAACTAATCAACGGACTTCTAAATGTCCGCTCTTTACCGAAACACGCAACTGAAATCCAGCTATTGATCGAGACTAACAAACTCGACATCCTGTTACTAACCGAGACATGGATGACTGAAGGAACAGAATCAGAGCTAGGCATTGCATGCCCAGACGGATTCAAGATCATTCAGAAACCCAGACCCTCAGGTCGAGGAGGAGGACTGGGGATCATTTTCCGAGAACAAATTAACATCACTACCCTGGACATTGACACCATCTCCTGTGTAGAAATCCTCGGGATCTCCATAAAATATGACTCTGAACACTGCCTCACGGCCCTTGTATGTTATAGGCCTCAGGGCCATTTCAAAGTCTCACAACAGCAGGAACTAATCACGGTCATAAATAACATGTCAATCTCCCATAACAGGCTGATGATACTGGGAGACTTCAACATATGGGACAATGACCAACTACGTACAGCCCTGCACAATATTACTCAATCCTGCCACAATCTAGGGCTGAAACAGTGGATAAACACCCCCACTCATATACTAGGAAACACCCTAGATCTTATCTTTGCAGCAGAAGACCTATTAACCCTTGACACTATCTTCCCAGTAGCCTGGCCAGATCACTACCTCATTAGGTTCAACTCCCACATCCCGTCCCACACAGGATCCACACCCTCACAAGTTAAAACCTTCATGGGTCGGGACTGGAAGAACCTATTGAGGAGGAAAGAGGAGGGAAAGCTCGACCTATGCCAGGTCGGAGCATCGTTTAAACTAGAAAATGATATCACCACAAACTATCTCTCTTTTCTCCACGAAACCACAAAAACACTCGACGCTGTCATCGCGCTGAAATCAATCACCAAAAGAGGTAAACCCTCCGCCCCCTGGTATACGGAGAAACTAAGAGACCTAAAAAACACCTGCGAAAAGGCGGAGAAGCTCTGGAGAAAACACTAATCAGACCAAGAGAAAGTACGATGGAGACTTACTATCTCACAATACAAGAAGGAAATAACCACAGCCAAATCCAACTATTTTGCTGAGATAATCCTCAAAAGCCCCAACAAATCCCGGGACACTTTTAGACTCATCAAAGAGCTCTCCCACCCCGCCTGTGTTAATAGCCAAATCAAACCCTCACAAGAACTCTGCAACGACCTAGCAGTGTTTTTCCAAGATAAAATCAGCAAAATTGTAGAAGGAATGAACAGCAACCCTATCCCCCCACTGCAAGACAACAGCATCATAACAAATAGAGTTGGAGAGGCGGATCCCGATGCGCACCCCCTCCCTTATGCCACCCTGGAAAACTTTTTGATCCCCTCGGAACGGGAATTCATCACAACAGCCCTCCATACGTCTTCAGGCTCTCCTCTCGACCCTCTTCCCCACAGGATAGCCAAGAAATTCGAGGATGACGTTCTACCAGCCCTGCACCAACTATGCAATCAATCTCTGCATACAGGCTCCGTTCCTAAAGATTGGAAACTAGCAATCGTCACCCCGCTATTAAAAAAACCTAACCTGGACCCAAACTGCCAAAAGAACTACCGGCCCATATCCCTTTTACCATATCCTATAAAAATCATAGAAAGATGGGTCAGTAGAGCTCTAGCCCTCTTCCTAGAAACCAACAACATCCTGGAAGAGGAGCAGTTTGACTTCAGACCAGTTCATGGAACAGAGTCAGCCCTGCTGACAGTCATGGATGACCTGCGAATGAGAGCGGACAGGGGAGAATCAGCTACTCTGATCCTGCTCGACCTGTCCGCAGCGTTCGACACGGTGAACCACGGCATCCTGATTGAACGACTACGGAACATCGGAGTTAGGGGGGTTGCGCTCGACTGGTTCCGCTCCTACCTGACGGACAGGTGGCAGGCAGTATCCATCCCTCCCTATCAATCCGAGTTCACGAAAGTCCCGCACGGAGTCCCACAGGGGTCTGCCATCAGCCCCATACTCTTCAACATTTACATGCAACCCCTAATGCGGATCATCCAAAGCCATGGCATCAGCGTGACAAACTACGCAGACGATACCCAGCTGATAATCTCGCTGGATGGAACCCGAGCAAGCTCAATGGAAACCTTCCACACCTGTTTGTCGGACATGTCTCTCTGGCTTAGTCAGAACTCACTAAAATTCAACAGTGAGAAAACTGAGATACTACACTGCGCAGTAGGAAAAATCCCTAAAAGTTTACCTCCAGATTTCTGGCCTCTATCGCTAGGGGAATCGCCCACCCCAATGAGCTCTGTAAAAAACCTTGGAGTAACTATCAATAATAAACTTAGCCTAGAGACCAACGTCAATAAGCAAGTTGGCTGCTGTTTCGCCTTATTAAGAGGACTCCGAAGACTGCTACCTCTCCTGCCCACACATACCAGAGCCGATATAGTCAGGAGCACTATACTCAGCCGCCTGGACTACTGCAATGCCCTCCTGCTGGAATCCCCTGCCTACCTCATCTCCAGACTCCAGAGTGTCCAGGCAGCTGCAGCCAAACTAGCACTCTCCCGGGAACGCAGATCTTCCACCACTCTCGACCTGGCCGACCTACACTGGTTACCTATACACCAAAGGATCTGTTTCAAATCCCTCTGTATTGTCTTCAGGGCAGTTCATGGGCTAGGCCCCCGACCACTCCAGTACAAATTTAAGTGGTATGAGCCCAACCGGTCTCTCCGATCCTCATCCTTGAACTTCATCAACATCCCCAGGATCAAGAAAGCCACCTGTGGCGGACGAGCTTTCAGCATTGCCGCAGCCCACCTATGGAACAAACTTCCCCTAGACATCAGAAAAACGAATGATCTCCTGACATTCCGGAAAAAGGTTAAAACCTGGCTTTTCCCTAAAAAACCCCATCAAAATAAATAAAACCCACCCGGTTAGCATCCGTTTCACGCTCCTGCCCCCACTAAGCTCAGCTATGTACTCTAGCGCCAGGATGCCCGTAGGGTTACAGAGCGCTTTACAAATGCTATAAATAAATAAATAAATAAATAAATAGAGATTCAATATGGAGCAGAGCCTTCCACAATGGAGTAATATAATATAGACACTGCTTTGTCTCCAATCTTCGACGGAAGCTAACACGTCTTCTTAAATTTGTAGTCTAGTTCACACATATATAGTGTAGAAATGAGCTTCGCTATCACACAACCAACTACACTCACGCCATATGGTGTAGGGTCACATAATCATAGCAGTCATGGTCCCTTGGCATAGCATAACTGTCAAGACACTTAACTCCTCGGGCCCTATCTTTTAGCAAGCTACCCGACAGAACACTCCTGTCAACTTTAATAAAGGTGCTAGTGAAGTCAAGGAATGCTCAATGCAGCAGCGCAGGTCCAGGTAGGCCTTGGCAGGAGCAACAGTGCCGCTGGCAATTTCTTTAACAAAAAGCTCGCCACGCAAACCTTTCTTATGTATGTTTGAAGCCCTAGGAAGCATCTAGCTAATCACCATGGAGAAATATATCTTAATTATAATAGAAAAGTCGTAAACAGACGCGCACAATAAAATGGTCCTGTTCAGAAACCACCTATTCTGAACATGTGGCAAAATATTGCTATGACTTTGGAGTTGTATCTGTTTATGAAAGGGTTTAGCTCTTTCTACATGCTCCAGTGCCTATTTTTGTCAGAATAAAATTCTGATGCATGAGGTTGGGCTTTCAGGAGGCCCAAAAGGGACATCTGATGACTGTTAGGAACTTTTATGGTTTTTCAAGGATGTAAGAGGGCGTACATGCAATATACATGCATTTTCTGTGGCAACATTTTGTTGGTTATTGTAGTGTTCCAAAGAGAAATGCATATCACATAGCATTATAGCTAATGATACAATGTGAAAAGACAACATATAATACGTGAGGGACTGAACATGGTTAGTGTCATTGAAAAATCTAAAAAACAAGCAGTAACAAAAAGATGGCTGAAAACTGCTGTTATTGTTAGGTGGTGTTGTCCACAGACCCTCTTTTGTTTAATGCAGGTTTGAATATGCTGTGAGGAGCCGGAAGCACTGAATGAGGAGGTTGGATTGGACCCAATCCTAGAACCTCCCTGGCACCTACAAGCCAGCCCAGAAAGGTGTAGTTTTTAGGTTTTTCCTGCTGTTCCTACACTTTGGTTCTGCCCTCAAGCCTGGCTTCAGTGCCTTCTCCTGTCTTGCTCCCCGGGCTCTCAGGGATACTGTCTTGGCTGTCTGTCCTGCTTCCCAGCTGGAGGTAAATGTGGATGTTGTTGTCCTAGATGTGGCGGTTCACCTGGTGCTGCTCAAGGAGGTGTGACAAAGGACAAACCTATTAATTCAACAGCAAACAGGAACCAGACGACCCCTAAAGCACACCGCATGACACCTTCCGTGACGATAATAATGTTTACTGTTAATATTTAATTCAGTATAAAGTGACATAACCAATAAACAAAGGTATACATTTTACAATAAAAGGATACACCATAAAACCATCCCATAAAAAGCACAAGAATGTGTTTCAGTAAATTGAGGCTCCAGATACACGAGCCCTCCAGCAATCCATTTCGGTATTATTTCCTAATGTTTAATGCATTAATTGCAAACCCAGTTACAGCTTATGATATATGATCTCAGTGCCCTTGTAACAGAAGTTTTATAGTAGCCAGCATTTTCCTAATGGCGCCTCCACCCAGATGGAAAACAAATATCTGCTAAATAATGCAGAATTTAAAGGCCACACAGTAAAACAACATAGATGACTTCAACTGATAGCTGATTAAAAATACACGCACATTAATCATAGGTGGGGCTGTGCTATGGTATACTCAGGGCTTTTAAAGGAGGTTGATTAAACTAGGCCTGGTTCGCCTAATCTCGTTTGCTGAAATTACACAATATGCCCCAAATTGGCGTATTATTATGCAGAATGCCGGTCCAGCATTTTGCGCTATTTCTTTGACACATAATACATCCTCACGCCCACCTTGGATGCATTTTGCAGTAAAAAGAGCGCAAAATTGTCCGTGATGAGAACAGTCATTTTTTGTTTGTTTATTTCGCTTTCTTCTGGTACTCCTGTGATAGTGTTTTTAAACCAAATTCAATCTCAGTTATGCGATTTAGCATAATGGCAGTGCCCAAAACTTCTTCTAAGACAGTAGATCTTAACTTTCCGACTTTTGTGGACCTTACTTAATTATTACCAGAAGCTGGGACCACCTACGCCATCCTTACTGGATTCCGGGGACCCCCACTGAGTCATGATATGAAGCTGGGGACACAGACCTAAGCATTTTCGATGATTTGAACCGCAAAGCAATACCGAAAAGTACAGAAACAAGCATTTATCAAAAAAATGCACGAATGATTAAATATTGTGTTTAATTCAGAAACAAATATTAAAATATTAGAAAGGTTGGAGCTGTTCTAAATTTGATTTATCCCACTCATCGTCCATACTATATTCTGTTTGATGCACTTGCACTGCTCCCTGAATCCATCTGAGGATGCTAACTTAATTATTTGCCTCCAGTTTCAAATTCCTTCACAAATTCCTTCACATTTACAGAGGAAATGTAAAACATTTTAATTTACAATTTGTTTTTTTATACATTTTATTAAACAGTCGCAGAGTCCCTGAGAAGGCTTTGCTGACCACCAGGGATCTCCGGAGCACAAGCTAAGAACCACTGTTCTTAGGTTTACCCGAGCAAAGCCCGAACTGCCAAGCCATGCTCAGACGTGAGTCCCTTGCTCACTTTGCCACTGGATTCAAGCAAGCCTGGCTGAAGACGGCTGAAATGCCAGAAACCGGTCCTAGGAAGCTTGTTTCCGGTCCAGGGAAGGCATGGCTTGGCAGTTCCGGCTGGACTGTTCCCATGAGGCACAGGGTCATACTGATTTGCATATGGCCATGTCTGAACTGGGGTGGCAGAGTGGGCTAAAGAACGGGGATGGATTAAACCCAGATCCATCTATTGACTGGGTGTGAGTGTTTGATTGGTTCAGATGCTCCGTCCATCACCACCCCCTTTTGAATCCCATATGGATACAGCAATGATAAAGCAACACTCAACACGCTCGATACTGGGCAGCGATTGATTCTGACTGTACAACCTTGTCAATATGTAGAAGCTCTTGATACTGTCAAACAATGATCCTTCTGGACACATTGTGTGCTGAGCACAAAACCTGCAGTCATAGGAATACACCTCTGATGTTTGTAAAGGTACTACCATTTTGCAGTTCACAAAAATCCCCAAGGCTGAACATTCAAATCTAAAAAATCTTACATTTATGTCTAGATTTCTTTGGATGTGCCTTGCCCAATTCCAGGGGATTTTCTTCCAGCAGAATGTCACCCCATAGAACAAATCATAAATGGTTCTAGGTACAAGCTATGGATAGTGACAAGGGCCAAGGGAGGTGAGAGATGTAATAGAAGCCAGATGGACCCTTCTAGAGCGGGTCTGAATGAGGTTGAGGCATAAAATACCTCGATGTGAGATCAAACGTTGTGGGGTAGCTAAGGCCCTTCGGTGGGCCCAAACTGAGGTAGCATGGTGAGCAAAAGAACAATGGGTTGGAGTGCTACCCAGTGCGATGTCCGGCAGTTAGACTTATTGCACATGGCCTCCCAGTCCCATCACCTTTTGTGTTTTTCTTTAGATATTGACTGTCTTTTTTTGGGCGATAGAAAGCTGAAGAGTCGTTGGAAGACATGTTGACACAGGCTTGATTCACAGAATCTGTGGAAGTTTACAGAGAAACCTTTTCCCCACTGTTAGAAGATCGTGCTAGCTAGGTAAACCAAGCAGACTCAGAAATGTAACAGTGGGGTAATTCAGATAATTTATAGCACTGTCTTACAACTTTATCAGTAAAAACCAGGGTTTTCTGGAGACTTTTACCATAAGGGTACCCAAAGCTGAATTTCAGGTCTCCCTTCAGTCAGAAAACCCAATCCCCATATATAAGCCCTTCACTTCTTTGATATAGTCCCCTGATTGTCTGTTGGTGAGTGGAAGTCTTTGGATTCTGTTCCTACTTCTGTCCCTTCTCGTTGGCCCTTATGAGGTCCTTTTAAACATGGCAGTTACCTTCCTAACATAGACATGCTCATCAGTCCTACACAATTGTGCCTATCTGCACTTTTCTTATTTACCTATTACTTCCTGTCGGGCTGCTGACACCACTGAGTCCGTTCCTTCAACAGCCCCCTAATTCTGTACTCAAAACCCAAGGAATGTACTGCTTACCGCCCCAAAAGAGGTACAGCCGGCAGAGAAGCAACAGGTGGTGGTCCCCAGCCCTAAGTGCAGCCCAGCAACAACACCTTGTTCCTCCTACTAGCAGCATGTACTTGCCTGATGAGATCGGCTGAGCGTTCACCATATGGGGTCTGCCAAAGTATCACAGAAAACAGTTTCTGCTCTGGATCAGCAGAGTTTATAGTGAGGGCAGGAATCTCAGAGTTAAATAAAACACAGGGTTTACTAATCCTAATCCTCAAGCCCATAACATCTGTTGATCCTGCTAAAAATTCAGAATTCTCTGTCTTTGGCTAAAGTAAGATTACAAAGATCAAACTGTTGGAAAAGATACAGTCTGCAGTTCAAGTGCCTGGATCTTCACCTGAAGTGTAAGATATTTGTGGCGATGTTATCTTCAATATGTATATTTATGTGTCTCTATGATATGTAGTAGAAATAGTAGTAAATACTTTATCGTATTAATGAATTGATTACAATAAAAATTTAATCATAACATAAAATATATCATTTTAAATTATCCGTGGGGTTAACATTTCAGTATTTAAAACTTACAATCAAATCTTGCAATTGTCAGTTTCAATACAAACAATACAATGGATACAATTCTGCATGTCCCTGATTTATGCAATAGGTAACATGCATTATTCATCCATGGACCACTGTTTTACTATTTTCTTTAGCTCAATCTATTCATTTTTAAAGATAAAGTGCTATTGTGCTAAACATGCAAAATTTATGAATCTGGTTGAACTTAAAAAATTCAATACATTCACCTCCCAGCTGTAATGCAGTTCGTTTTCCTTTTTCTACAGTAATTTACATATATTACTTAGCCATTTGTCAATGTATTATTTTTCTTCTTTGGCTCAGTCTGTAATTTCATTGATGTACTAAAGTGCTCATGTGCAAGATATACAAGCGTATATAATTCCTTGTACTTATAGAGCTGGTTTCTTTATCTTTCAAGGAAGGTCCAATACTCCACTAAATAAAATATGTGATGTTCAGTCATCTGCATCTATGTTATAAGTTTCTTTAGCACAATCTATTGCTTCACTAATGGGATACAGTGCTGATGAGCCAGGTGTGCAAAGCGCATACAGTTCTTTAATTTTATTTGACTGTTTTAATTTCTGAAAGAAAGTTTGATACTCTGTTGAATAAAACCTTTGTTGTTCACCCATCTGTTCCTGAATTATGTTCTTCTTATGTGCCAATGTGTCCAATATGTTATATGTTCTCTATATTTATTCCACTTAATTTATTATCTCTTAAAGGAGGGTCCAATACTCTGTTGACAAAATCTGTATACAGACATTTAATGTTTTGTACGCCTTATCTAAAAAATGTATCATCATTGTTATTTCACTGTCTTCTCTGAGTCTAAAACAGTATCTGACAGCCTTAAGCAGTTGTTCTTATTTTAACATTTTTAAACAAACAATGTAAATATATCTTCTGTATGGATAATAGTTTAGGGCAGATCCATTTTAGCTGTATAGGTGATTCGACAGTAGTTCCACAAAGCGGCAAGTTGAACTGTGGGGTTCCATTTTCCTTCAAACTCCCAGATTGGTATATAAAATAATCTAAATCTTAAGAATTTCCTTTTTATATGGCCAGGTAAACTTAATCCTAAATATTCTTGACCCTGCGCAGTATAAGTATAAATTACTAAATCCGTATGGTTGTATTTTTCAGCTTGTAACTGGTCTAAGGCCCACTGTTTGGTAGTGAGCATATTGCAAATCAAGGGCCATATTATCAAGAAAGGGGGATACATTATTCCCCTCTTTTATCGGCAGGAAACTGCCGATAAAGCAGCGATAATGGTCTTGATAATACGCCCTTATGAATTCCCATAGAAGCCCAGGTTAACACCAGAACCTGGGCTTCTATGGGAATTCACAAGGGCGTATTATCAAGCCCATTATCGCCGCTTTATCGGCAGGAAACTGCAGATAAAAGCGGCGATGATGTATCGACCTTTCTTGATAATATGGCCCCAAGCTTTTCGCCCCAGGTCCTGTATGTCTGGCAACTCATAAGATCCTAGTCCCGTTGATGTAATATACAATTCTGTATCTCTATATACAGGTCTCCCTAACTTTTCAAATATTAGATGTTCCTTTGAAGATGGATGGGTCTTGGCAGATTCAACAATGCAATTCACGGAGGTTCTATAATGCAGTGATACCAAGGATTTAAGACCGAGTTCCAATCTCATAATTCAATGGGGTTTGCCAGTCATTTCATAAACCACTTCTCAAAGTTGAAGATTACATTCTTACTCATTACTAGGGAGGCGTATAATAAATAAGGAACTCATTTCATATGTAATGCTTTTAGTGAGGGGATGATCGCTTTTCCTCCAAACATTTTCATGAACCTTAAAATCGATTTAGTGATAGCAGTTGATCTGTACTTCAATGTGTTTTCCCACATGTCTCTATGATACTGTGGAATGTTCACATAATAGAATATCTTTTAAATGCACCTGCACTGAGTGATTTTATGCTGGTCATAGTGCCACCATTTCACATCATATTGTCACCATTTCAATCTGGGCAGGAAGTTTTAATAATAACCACAATATAACAAATGTTTACATGTTGACATGATCAGCTGCAAGTAAATTCATCTAAAGACATCCCAAAAGTAATTTTGACCTCGGACACATCAAGCAACATGTTTTTACAACATAGTTTCAGCACATCTGTGTTCCATATAAACGTGAAAGTTCAATTTTGATGCTGTGTTTATCAACTGTCATTCACGCACAACCTGCGTATCAGTATTCTGTGATATGCGCACATTTAAATTGTCATGATTGATTGTCCTTGTAGCACTCTATCATCTACAGTGTAGTTCTGGCACTTCAGTGACATCCTGAGTGTTTGATTTTGAGATGCACATGCATTATTGATTGTGCTAAAGCTGTGTAAAGTGTAAACGCACCACCCCCTTTTTTCCAAACACCGGGCAAACTCTCTGTACCTTGGAAATCTTAGTTAAGAGCATTCACAAAATACTTTGGTGCTATTGGGGGGAAAGGAAAATACTCTTCTTGGAGTACAACTAAGGTTTTGAAGGGAAATCCATCTATGAACAGTTACCACGACTTGCTCTGGGAGAAGATCAAGAGGATATTGATGAACACCAGTTAGTGGTGAAGACATTGGAAAAACAGTTCAACGTTCAACCTAATCTGATAGTAAATAGATGCAAATTTTTCATGAGCGAGCAGCGTCAGGATGAATCTATTGATTGCTATACAGCAACGTTAAGAATACTTGCAGCAGATTGTGAGTTTGAAAATTTTACTACACAGATGAGATCAAATAGTAGTTAGATGTTGGGACAAGAAAGTTTGAGAGAGATTGTTGACATTAACCGCTTCGCTGCGGCGGCCTTTCCCACGGTATGCGGCATTTTCGTAAATACCGCGTTACATGACGAGCTCAGCTCTTCATCAGCACACGGCAGGTAACGCTGATGACGAGCTGAGCTCGTCATCAGCATCGAAGGGGTTAAAGAACCCCACACTATCAGAAACCATTGATATACTAAAAAGAATTGAATTGTCACAAAAGTCATGCAAGGAATTGACTCGCTAAGAGTAATGTGGAATTGCTCCAGTAAGAGAGTTGGAATTACAAGCAAGGTGCACAAAATAACAAAAGATTACAAAAAAAGAGGGGGACAATCCATTTTTTAAACAAGGAAATATCTGTTTTAAATGTGATAATCCTAACCATACAGCTGGTGGTTGGGCATGTGATGCAAAAAATGTGAAGTGTAGGGTTTGTGGAAAGTTAGGTCACTTTGCAAAAGTCTGTCAGTCTCATAAAACAAGGTTAATGTGATCCCTGAAAGTGAGGTTGCTGAAACATCCTGATAATGAACAGAGTTATGAGAGAGATGTGATTTTGGTGGTTCAAGAGGGTGATTATAACTATGTTGCTCCATACAAGAACATTGTTGTTGATGGTAAAGTGTTACATTTATTGATTGATTCTGGTGCAAGAATGACAATGATCACGTATGAATTGTACAGAGAAAAATGTCAAGACAAGGAGCTTTGTTCTCCTGATAGATGTCCTGTATCATATGACGGAAGGAAATTTGGATTGACAGGTTATTTTGATACAGTCTTGGAGTTCAAAGGGAAAAGAAGATGTGGGAAGGTTTACGTATAGAAGAAAGGGCTTAATATCCTAGGGTCGGACCATCAAGATCTTTTTTGCATGACTCAGAGACCAGGAAAAAAAGTGCAGGTATCTGTGGTAGCTGAAGAGGGTTCAGCGTCTTCAGCATTAAAACAATTCTATCCTCATCCCAGAATAAATGATATTGTAACAACTTTTGCAGGTGCTAGAGTGTTTAGTAAGATTGATCTAGATTCTGTGTACGATCAAATGAAGTAGATCCTTCATCCAGGCATCTCACCACTTTTGGGCCTCCCATGGGCACGTTCCAATTTAAAAGGATGCCATTTTGATTAGCATCTGTGGCTTCCATTTTCCAAAGAATTCTTGAAAAAAATACTAAATGGTATCAAGTGGAGTTGTCACTTTTCAAGATGATAATTAATTGTGGGAGATAGTGCGTAAGAACATGACAGAATTATGAGTGTGATTTTGAAGAGACTAGAAGAACCTGGGATTGTTGCAAACATGAACAAATGTGTGTTTTCAAAGAATAGCACAGAATACCTGGGCAATGTAATCTCAGAGGATGGATTCTAACTCCAACCAAGTTTGATTGAAGCCCTCTCTATCGCTCCTACCCTTGATCAAGTTGCCTCATTTCTAGGTGTATGCGAATTCTATGCTAAATTTATTTAGAACTTTACTGTTAAAACTGTGAATTTGAGGGAGCTTTTAAAGAAAAGAAAGCCATTTATATAGGATGCCAAATGCCAAAATGAGATTGTTTCAGCTAGTGTTTTAGAACTGTTTAATCCTGCCATGGAGTGTACCATCACAGTAGATGTGAGCAACGAGGGACTGGGAGCCACCCTTGCTCAGGAGGGAACTGGCAGTGAGAAAACTATAGGTTACATGTCTAGAGCATCTAGAAGCCTTTGGTCAACATTTTAAATAGGACAGTAATTAAAGATCACACTCCCATTTTAGCAAGATTCAAAATGACTACAATATAATTTCCAAATCAAACACATCCGTGGTGGAAGGAACATTATGGCTAATTACTGTTCAGGTTCGCCCACTGATGAGAGTGCAAACAATGTGAATTGTGAGGATGAAGAGTGTCTGATAGCTACCATTGACATGTGCAAAGAATGTGGTTTTTTAGAGAGTGAATGAAGTGTGGCAGGGTCTGATGAGGACATGCTGAAGGAAGTTTCTCATTACATTAAAGAAGGATGGCCCAAGGAAAAACATGTCCAATAAAATTCAACCATTTTGTAAGGTGGCAGATGAATTGTTTTTTGAGATTGATTGCATGTTGATGCGAGGAGACAAGTTGATACAACCTTGTGGATTGAAAGAGAACCTTAAGCTGTGTGCCCATGAGGGGCATTTGGGGTAAACCATCACTAAAACAAGATCAGAGCCGTCTACTGGTGGACGAGTATGGAGAATGAAATTATCGATATGGCCAAAAGCTGTATCAACTGCAAAATAACAATAAATGTTTGAAAATTGTGCTCGTTCCACTCCAACACACTGAAATTCCAGATGCACCTTGGTTAAAGATAACAATTGATTTCATTGGGCCATTTAATTTTCTACCATGAAGATGTAGATTTGCTTGTGTATTAGTTTAGTACTAAAGAAAGTGGTGGGAGGTGGAGTTAATGGAAGAACCCAACACAGAGGGTGTAATCTGATTCATGGAGAAAGTGTTTCTAAGAGAACGGATGTTCCAAAGAAATGGTGTCAGACAGTGGGGTCCAATTGGTGTCCAAAATGATGAAACAATTTTAGATAAATACTCTATCAAACACAGAAGGATTGCTCTCTAGCATCCACAAGCTAATGGTCTTGTGGAGATAATGAACCACACATTTGTAGATTGTGTGCAATAGGGAATTCAGAATAAGATTGTGCTCATTGAAGCAGTCGAAAGCTTGTTGTGGGTCCCAGCTGTCATGTCCCAATGGGACAACTGGAATGAGTCCATTTGAAGTCATGCGAGGGCGTGCAGCTGTGTGCAAGTTGTGTCCTGCGTGGTTGCGGAAGTTTGAATATAGTCATGAGAGGAAGACCTAGGACTGAAGTGTCCCAAAGTAAGATGGAGTGTCAGCATGTTGGCACATACAAGTGAAAGATATCACACCCTAAATAAATACTCATGTCACTTAGGGGTTGTCTAAGTTCAGGTCTCCTGTTAGAGTGGAATCTGTAGCTAAAAATGTTGCCCATGTTAAAGGGAATGTCGGGTGAATCATGGAGAGGCTATGGAAAACATGTGATGTAGGCTCTAGCAGTTTTGTGGTATTTTCTGATAAATCCAGTAATCATATTTCTTCTCCTAACTAAAGCATTCCTGTGCATGATCGTGGGACAGGTAAAGATAGTGAAGTGGTCAAACGCAAAAGTAATAGAACTATCAGAAAACCTATTAGATTCTGAGATGTATAATACATGTTGTTTTTGGGTAGTTTGAATATGGTGTGTATTAATGTGAAGTATGCTTATCTATGTTATAACTTTACGAAATTAAGTTATTTTATAGTTATTTGGAAGAAGGGATATATTGTGGTGATGTTCTCTTCAATATGTATATTCACGGATGTATGACGTTACAACGCATACTTTTACCACGCATATCATTACAACAAATTTTTTACAACGCAAAAACTATTACAACGCATGTATTTACAACGCATGTTTTTACAACGCAGGTACCTTTACAACGCATACCATTACAACGTAAGTATTGGTAAGTATATATTAATTTTTTTAAGTTAAAATAATTGAAAATAATAATAATATAATAATAATAATAATAATAATAATATTAATATATTTTAATTTAATTTAATTTAATGTAATTTAATTTAATTTATTTTAATTTTATTTAAATGATTTAATTTAAATTTAATTTAATTTTATTTTTACCCTGTACCCCTGTACCCCAAAAATGACCCTGAACCCTAAAAATACCCCTGTACCCCAAAAACCCAAAAATAACCCTGAACCCTAAAAATACCCCTGTACCCTAAAAACCCCAAACTGACCCTGAACCCTAAAAATACCCCTTTACCCAAAAAACCCAAACTGACCCTGAACCCCAAAAATACCCTTTTACACAAAAACCCAAAACTGACCCTGAACCCTAAAAATACCCTTTTACCCAAAAACCCAAAACTGACCCTGAACCCTAAAAATATCCCTTTACCCAAAAAACCAAAACTGACCCTGAACCCTAAAAATACCCCTTTACCCAAAAACTGAAAACTGACCCTGAACCCTAAAAATACCCCTTTACCCAAAAACTGAAAACTGTCCCTGAACCCTAAAAATACCCTTTTACCCAAATACTGAAAACTGACCCTGAACCCTAAAAATACCCCTTTACCAAAAACTGAAAACTGACCCTGAACCCTAAAAATACCCCTTTACCCAAAAACTGAAAACTGACCCTGAACCCTAAAAATACCCCTTTCCCCAAAAACTGAAAACTGACCCTGAACCCTAAAAATACCCCTTTACCCAAAAACTGAAAACTGACCCTGAACCCTAAAAATACCCCTTTACCCAAAAACTAAAAACTGACCCTGAACCCTAAAAATACCCCTTTACCCAAAAACTGAAAACTGTCCCTGAACCCTAAAAATACCCTTTTACCCAAATACTGAAAACTGACCCTGAACCCTAAAAATACCCCTTTACCAAAAACTGAAAACTGACCCTGAACCCTAAAAATACCCCTTTACCCAAAAACTGAAAACTGACCCTGAACCCTAAAAATACCCCTTTCCCCAAAAACTGAAAACTGACCCTGAACCCTAAAAATACCCCTTTACCCAAAAACTGAAAACTGACACTGAACCCTAAAAATACCCCTTAAAAAACCCATACATATAAAATTTAAAATATAATTATATACTTACCAATACTTACGTTGTAATGGTATGCGTTGTAAAGGTCAGAAAAGTTATGAATAGGGAGCTACCCTTTCTGTCAGGAAAAGGATTGGGTCAACAACTGTGCAAAAACGGAGTACCTTTTCCTGATTGTACCTTATGTACGGTGTGCCTTCCCCTCTAGGGGTGACCACCGACGTGAAAAATGACTGTGCAAGGTTGTCTAGGTTACCAAATTTACAATGTAAAGTATCAAGACCCTTCTGTGCAATGGGGAACCATATATGAAAACAAAGACTTATTAATATAAAAAATATTTGTGCGTTTATTTATAAAATTTAGTTAAAAAGATCATAGTATCACAATACTGTTACATAAGAAAACACTGTACGATATATATTCAATTGATACACAACATATTCATAACACAATCATTAAAACAATTCTAAGTTTAAAAACTGCTTGTATAGCTATGTTTACAAAAGACATATTTATACATAGTAGTAGAATAATATCTTAGTAGGAACAAAACTGTTTGCACAGTCATTTTTCACGTCGGTGGTCACCCCTAAAGGGGAAGGCACACCGTACATAAGGTACAATCAGGAAAAGGTACTCCGTTTTTGCACATGCGTTGTAAAGGTACCTGCGTTGTAAAAAACATGCGTTGTAAATACATGCGTTGTAATGATTTTTGCGTTGTAAAAAATTCGTTGTAATGGTAGTGCGTTGTAAAAGTTGCGTTGTAAAGGTTGTTTCCCTATATTCACATGTCTCAATGATACTGTGGAATGTACACATAATAGAATATAGAATGTTGAGGGGGGTGATTGTATAAGGTTCCATATGTGGCAGTAGCTCCTGTCTCTGCCTGTGTTGTATCTGTGAACATTAAAGCCTCTTAATCAATCTTTATCTGTATTTGGTTATTTGAGCATAACCATAAAAGAGCAGATAAAAATATTACATAAAATATATGATCAAATTGCAATAGATGCATTAAAACAAACTCATAAATATATCAAACAGAACAACTTCACAGAGTTGTGCTAACGTATTGCATATTTAAGAAAAGCTCACACTGCAAGAAACACTGTGGCGACTGATACCATGCATAGAAAATAAAAGGCTGGTCTACACTGTAATAACCCCGGCTTTAAAAAAAAAAGGTGATGGAAATCTTCTCTTAAACGGTTCATAAAATTGGCATAACAAGGTAAAGTGCATCACAGTCTAGGGAGAAATATCATCACAAGGTCACACTAAGATGCTATCTGGATCACATGACTCATCGGGAAACAGAGATTACACCTAATAGTGCCCAACCAAAATCTGGGGGCATATTATCAAGGAACGGCATTAAAAGTATCGCCGCTTTTGCGGCAGGAAACTGCTGCTAAAATGGTGATAAAAGGCTTGATAATATGCCATTGAGAATTCCAATAGAAGCCCATGTTACCACCAGAACTTTGGCTTCTATTGGAATTCTCAAGGGCATATTTTCAAGCCCATTATCACGGCAATCATTTTAACGCTGCTCCTTGATAATATGCCTCCTGGTTATGAGCAACCTCGCCCATACATTGTTAATCCAGGCAAGGTAGGGTTCCAAGCCCTGGCCTGTATGAACCATAACAAAGTCACGCACATATGGTTTCCCTAGATCGCCTGTTAGCCATAGGCAGTATCTTAAACACCTTCTTGGCCCAGACCACCTCCCTTTTATTCAATAGCTGTGGGGAAGAGAATAAGTCTGGTCAACTCAGACTGTTCACCATATTTCTAATGCAACTGAGCTATGGCATGGTATTTTCAGGACATACAGCCTGATTCATGAAGCGAAATAGCGCCCGCAATGGCTGCGAAAATGCAATTGCGGGTGCAAAAAACGGAATCGGCATTCAAGTACAAAATAGCGAATTCGCAAACACAGAATAGCGATTATAATAGCGATTACGCTATAATAGTCGCAGAGTCCCGGTAGTCGCGCATTAGCGATACGGAAATAGCGACCAACCACGGAATCTGCGAAGTGAATAGCGAAACGCAATATATTCTCAATCGGCATTCATGAAAAATATACAATAGCGGAAAAACCCAAAATCGCTATTTAGCGCGGCGCAAATTAAGGACAACTCAAAGCAGGTGGTAACCATAAAAGATTCTATCAATGTGTAGTGATATATTTGTATTATTTGTTTTTTGTGGGTGGTGAAAATATAGTGAAAATACTCTCTCTTAGGGTAGTAAAGATGAGAGCACAATGTGCTTTTTAAAATACCCCTCACACACTAAAAAAATCCAGTAGTGTCATGCTTCATCATTGGGGTCTTCCCGTCCCTCTACGGGGCGGGGCGTGCTACGACCCGACCGACTACGCGGGAGCACTAATATGGTGACAGGACTATGTGACAGTGAGGTTCCGTGACGATTTTACTCGTGTTTTTTACATTGTCGTAAATACATAATTTTGGTATCAGTGAACCGCAAATGATCCATTTAGTATATCCTGATGTTTTCGCTATGCTACGAGCAAGAGCACTCCTGTTACCAACACATTTGTGATCTACCCAGGGCATCCATCTTAGAACACGGAAGCCATTTTGTATTCCTTGCCCTCACATAGTCAATGGACATGCAATGACTTCTTTTTATTTAAGGACACGTAGGCCTTAACCGGCGATTCACCTTGCGAGTGACACGTGCACCTTAGGCCAGCAACGCTGTGGCAGCATGACTCGGCAAGAACTGCCTCCCCAGCCTGAGGCCAGTCCTGCTATACTGGTTCTTGTGTTCGTTGGCCTGATCATGATTAGGCGGCCGAAGCTGGTAACCGTGCCCATTTACGACCCACAAACATTTCTTATCCTGTCTTTCTATCTTCTGCACCTGGCTCTGCTCCTTTCCTTCTGGGCCTTTATTAGGGGGAGGTAACGAAATTTACGATGAGGCGGTCCGGGTCTTGAATGAAGAATTGACATGGGATTATGATGGACTAGTGGGAACCCCTCATTTGTAATGTTTTGACATCAGATACTGTTGACGATCCCTGTGCAACGCCAAATATTTATTGTTTAAGACACGAATGTTTAGAACTGTGGTAACATGTAAAGAATTTGCCTGAAGCCCAATATTTAGTATATAAGGAGCAACCCTCTTTGTACAAATCGAACAGGCTCCTAGATACTGCCAATGTGTAGTTTCTGTGACTTCTGTGTCCCTGCAGTAATAAACCTTTGGTCTTTGACGCCACCATCGAGAAGCCCGTGTTTCTGTTTGTTTGTGCACCAAGACAGGTGGAACTCCGGGGTCTTCGGGTGTTATCCCTGACACCTCTGGACGGAACAAAAAAGTCCAGAACTCCAATTGGCGCCCAACGTGGGGCGACGTCATTCGGTACCGGTCCAAAAGCCTGAAGAGTTCGAGGAGCTTCGTGTGAAGATTTCAGAGGGAGGCGCCCCACTTCATCGATCCCGGCATATCGCAAAAGTGGCCCCGACGTTCTCTTCCACGAGGGTTCCCGTTCAGACGGCTGCAGTGGTCCGTTGCCTTGACCGTCGCCCTGTCTTGGACCCGAGGTGCAGTCCTCAGTACGGCGAAACGTGACGGGTTTCTCCTTGGTGACGTCTTCAGTGCCTCAGTTAAGTATTCAGTGGTTGCTAGTTGGTTATTTTGTAAGGGTTGCTCCTATTTGGATAATCCTTTTAGTTCTCAGTTCAGTTCAGTTCTGTAAGATTATCACTGGTTATTCTGGTTACGATAATCATTCTGTTCAGTTCAGGTATCGATACATTTGTCAGTTCTGGTAGGCCTAAGTTCTTGGTTCGAGTGCGCATCTTTTCTGTTTGTGTCTTGTTTGTTTTGTGTTTCGGATTATAAAATGGTAAGTCGGAAAAATTGTATGTTGTCTTGTTTTAGTTGCAACAGTGATTCCCAGTTGGAGGACTCGTGTTTGGTTCCTCCGATTGGAACTCCCCTTTATGATCTTTATTGCAAGTTTGGTGTGGGCCCTATCTCTTATAACGAGATATGGATCCACTACACAGAGAAAGATGGTGTCCTTAGTTGGCCACTACATGGTAGTTTTGAACCTGAAGTTCTCGATAATCTAGAAAGAAGGTTGTTTAAGAAGAAAGCCCGGCCGGCAATGTTTGATTCTTTCCGTTATTGGCGAAAAGAATCTAAACAGAGAGAAATTAAAAAGTTGAAGAAAGAACAGAAAGAGCAAGAGTTGACTTTAGAACAGTCTGCTAGGCAGCTGCAACTCAACGAGTCTGAGAAAGCGATGGAGGTGGCCGATAGAGAGCGTAATTTAGCGATAGACAAGTGCTATCCTGCTTTGCCATCGAGTACGGCTAAGATAGTAGAGGACCCTGAAAAGGATCCCCTGTTGTCTTACTTGTTACGATCACCCCCACCGTATGCACAGGGTGCTACGGCTCCACCTATACCGAATGTTCAATTACCGGTTGCTGGACAACCTGGTGTTCCCGCTCCCCTGAATCAAGTTCCTGTACCTCCTGTGGTCAATATTAATGTTCCTTCGACAACCCCTCTTCTAGGGTTGCCGGCTTCTTTACCTATGCCTGTGTCGCTCACACCTGCTA
Source organism: Lissotriton helveticus (assembly GCF_964261635.1). Taxonomy (NCBI): domain Eukaryota; kingdom Metazoa; phylum Chordata; class Amphibia; order Caudata; family Salamandridae; genus Lissotriton; species Lissotriton helveticus. The sequence goes on from NC_136064.1 coordinate 68,490,766, forward strand.
CTTCACAAGCTATTTTTCCTGCTACTCCTACTGTTCCTGATCTATCTGTTCCAACTGCTACTCTATTTTCTGCCTCTGCTAATATTATGACTCCGCTTTCTGTTCGTCGAAGAATCACTGATTCTGTCTCTAATATTCTATCTCCCTTCTATAAAACTCTGATTAAGACTCCTACCTCTGACTCTGTGCAGAGACGTAGTCAGCTTCCCAGTACTGAAGAAAAAGGAATATTAGATTCCACTGCTCTTAGATGGGTTTCGAAAGTTGGAAGATATAATGTACAAAATGTATTAGATACATTTATGCAATGGAACGAACCGACACAACGATATGTGTTCGATGAAATGTGTTTCCTTCTACGTGAGGAATTGGAAGAAGATGACCCTGAATCAAATCTAGGAGAATTAATTAATGTTCAGAAAGAGTTTGCTGCAGGTATGATAGTTGGACAAAATATAAAAGAAGCGATGGAACTGATTTTAAGTTATAGGAATGACCCATCCCTTCGTTCACCGAGAGAATTAGAGAAACGTAGTACGAAACAAAATCGTCAATATCCAATGAGAGAGGTTCCACCAATTTGGCGTGAAGCTGTGCAAGCTAATGCAAACCTTGGTATTGCAGCCGCTCCGGCCCAATTCCAGAGAGTCTGGATACATATTCCATGGAAGCGAGCTGAAGTATTAGCAGTGAAACAGGCTTTGCCAGATCCGCGTAAAAATCCTGCAGGGTACTACAAAGAGTTGGCTCAAACAGTTGACGCTTGTGTATTGAATCTTGCTGACATAGATCTGCTATTTGGTAATGTAGTACCGCAACCAATTTGGGCTAAAATTCGTAAAGAGAATCATCCAGTTGCCCTAGGTGGTGACTGGGCAGCTATAATTGCAGCGGATGGTCAACAAATAGGTGGTTCCAAACCTGAACCTTTAATTGCTAATTTGCCTGGTAGAATAATCGATTTAATGAAAACCTTGATGCCAGCATTGCGCGTTAACTGGGACAAATTGTCCGCGTGCAAACAAAAGAAAGACGAAAGCGTCTCCGACTTTTTCACAAGATTCGAAGAGACTTTCGTGGATCATAGTGGTCAGGATATGAGCACAGAAGGAGGCCAGAGATTATTTGTTGATAAATTTGTGCACAATCTGTTGCCAGAACTTAGTAGTAAATTAAAGAATTCTGAAAGTGCGTGGGCTGTCTCTACGACTGCGCAAATACTTGCGACTGCTCAGTACTATTAAAATAGGGATAAAGAAGAGAAGGAAAAATCAGATAAAAAGACGAAAGATTTAAAAACTAAAGTACTTTTACAGCAAGCTTATCCGCCTCGCATGAATCAGACGAATATGCAGCAAGGGTCATATCAAAGAACGGATTATAATTTTCAAAGGCCACAATACCAATGGAATCAATGTGCTTATTGCAAAAAGGAAGGTCATTACAAAAGTGAATGTCCAGTTCGAACGCAAAATAATGCTGCGGCAGCTCAGAGAGGTCGTGGTAGTTCTATGCAAAACTCTAGAGGTCGAGGACGAGGTGCTATGCCTCCGCAGACGAGTGATCGCCCCTCTAATTATTTCGACCAGCGAAATGGACAATCTGCCCAACAGAATAGGTCTCCACAGTATCATGTCGAAGACTATTATGAAACTAGTGAGGAAGTTCAGCAAAGTGAGTACTAGGACAGCCATGGACAAAGAGAGGGAGTAGTATCAGTTCCAGTAGATCAGAGTGGGCCTTATGTCGCAGTAGCAACATCAGGTATAGTCGAACCGTTTCTGTTGGATACTGGTGCAGCAAAAAGTTCTATCATACATGCGAAACTCCCTGGCGCACCTTTGTCTGGCTCAACAAACGTTTCAGTAGGTTTTTCGGGCGCCCCTGTTCACAACCCTGTTTCTGGTCCTTTGTCTATTTCAGTTGGACCCCGTCAATTGAAAGCACCCCTGATTTTGACGACAGGTTGTAACGAAAATCTGCTTGGTTTAGACTTGTTAAAACGCCTGTACGCGACATTGTACTGTTCTCCAGCAGGAGTACAGCTTACGTTGGGTAAAAGAATAATCTCTCCGATGTACTTGTCGATGGATGCGCTCCCACCAGAGCTGCGTTCACTCCCTGATACTCTTTGGGCGACTGGTCCTAATGATGTAGGTCTATTGGAAATTCCACCCTATGTAGTAACTTTGAAAGCAAATGTTAAGCTTCCACGAATTCCACAATACAGAATCTCTAGTGAAGGTGAGCGTGCGCTCCTACTGATAGTACAAGACCTGATCAAGAAAGATGTTGTAGAAGAGACTAGAGGTAATGTCTGTAATAGTCCTGTACTGCCTATTTTGAAACGAACTGACCCTACAAAGCCTCCAGTATATAGGTTCGTAATTGATCTTAGAGAGGTTAATAAAATTGTGATCCCACAGTTTCCTGTGGTTCCAGACATTACTGCATTGTTAACGTTGATTCCTGCTACAGCAGCATGGTTTTCGGTTGTCGACTTGAAAAATGCCTTTTTCAGCATTCCGATAGCCGAGGAAAGCAGAGATATCTTCGGTTTCTCTCTAGGAGGACGAAGTTTTAGATTTAAACGCGCTCCACAAGGTTATTGTGAAAGCCCATCCATTTACAGTCAAGCATTAAAAAGCCAGTTAGATTCCTTCGTACTTCCTAGTGGTTCTGCTTTAGTACAGTATGTCGATGATCTTCTAGTGGCTGCCGATGACAAGGAAACTTGCAAAACAGCTACGATTTCTTTATTGCATCACTTGTCAGATTTGAATCACAAGGTGTCACCTTCAAAAATGCAATACTGCTGCCAAGAAGTGACCTACCTAGGTCATCTCTTGTCAAAGGAGGGAAGGAAGTTGACCCCAGAGAGAATAAAAGCAATTACACAGATGAACGTTCCTAGCACGCAGAGAGAAGTACGTGCCTTTTTGGGTATTACCTCATATTGTAGGCAATGGATCACAAATTTTTCTCTTCTAGCAAAACCATTGGTAGCCTTGACTGGGAAAGGTGTTCCGAGTCCGGTACCATGGTCTGCTGAATGTCAGCAGAGTTTTTCTGAGTTACGAAATGCACTGTGTTCAGCACCTGTATTGGGTACACCCGACTACGGTAAGCCATTCACGCTCTATGTCCACGAGAGAGAAGGTTGTGCATTGAGTGTTTTGATGCAGAAATTTGGTGATAAACAACGCCCTTGTGCGTATTTTTCATCAACATTAGATCCAGTAGCTAGAGCATTGCCTAGTTGCTTGAGAGCTACAGCCGCAGCTGCAGCTTCCATTCGACAATCTGCTGGTTTAGTAATGAACAACATGCTAGTAGTTATGGTTCCTCATGCTGTGGATACACTCATGAACCGAACCAAGACGCAACACCTTACCAGTGCTAGATTATCAGGTTATGAACTGACACTGTTAGCTAGTCATATTCAGATCAAAAGATGCAATGTATTGAATCCAGCAACATTGTTGCCGACTAGCCAAGAGTCGAGTGATTCCGAACCACACGACTGTTGTTTCAAAACTGAGGAAGAAACAAAAGGACGAATCGATCTAAAAGACACTCCGTTGTCAGATCCAGATGGCACGTTGTATGTTGACGGGTCTTGCTTCAAATTGGAGAATGGTGATGTGACTGCTGCTTATGCAGTAACAACTTTGAGTACGATTGTGGAGACTGCAAGAGTGAGTCAGAATTCTGCCCAGGCTGCAGAATTGATCGCGCTAACAAGAGCGTGCGTTTTAGCTAAGGGAAAGAGAGTGAATGTGTTCACAGATAGTCAGTACGCGTTCGGCGTGGCCCATAGTTTCGGCCGTTTGTGGAAAGAAAGAGGTTTCATTACGTCCCATGGGACTAAGATTCAACATGGTCAGCTAGTTAATGACTTGTTGGAATCTCTAACCTTGCCGACTGAAGTTGCGATTGTGAAATGCAGTGCTCATAAAGCAATCACGGATGATGTTGGTCGTGGGAATGCTTTTGCTGATGAGATTGCAAAACAGACAGCTAGAAATATGATGAGTAGAATGTATGTTGCAACGTCTGCAAGATGGATTTCTGAGTCTGGAATGTGTGAGAACACAGTGGAAAGCGTGAAGGAAATTCAGAAAGAGGCGACTGAGGAGGAAAAACTTGCATGGAGAGAGAGCACGGGTAAATTGGACTCGAGTGGGTGTTGGATTGACTTGTCGGAACAACAGCGTTGGATGTTGCCTGATGCGTATGTGCTTGCAGTAGTAACGATGGCACATGGAACAGCGCACATCAGTTCAAAAGGGATTTGTAAGATGTTGGCTCCGGTCTGGAAGAACGACGGGATTAGTAAGTGTGCAGAGAGAGTGGTGAGGAATTGTATGGTATGCTTGATGCATAATCCTGGCAAGGGAATCCCCACACCTGCAGGTCACTTCGCTCCTCCTTCCTGCCCCTTTGAGGTGATCCAGCTAGACTTCATTCACATGGATCGTTGCAATAATCTGAAATACGTCCTAGTGGTAGTTTGTGCTTTCTCCAGATGGATCGAAGCATACCCACTGAAGGACAATACTGCCTTATCCACTGCCAAAATTCTTCTTAAAGAATACTTCCCCAGATACGGAATGCCACGGATTGTATGGTCAGATAACGGAAGTGAGTTCGTAGGGAAAGTTATGCAGAGTGTGTGTGCCGGCCTAGGGATTAGACAGAAATTTCATAGTGCGAATAATCCCCAGTCCGCGGGTTTAGTCGAGGGTTACAATGGCACCCTTAAACTGAAACTTGCTAAGATACAAGCATCCACGGGTTTGTCCTGGCCAGACGCATTGCCTTTGGCTTTGCTATCAACAAGAGCAACTGTACATTCTAGAGTAGGGCTTAGTCCTTACGAAATAGTTTTTGGCCGTCCTGCAAATGTTTGGGGGGTACCTAGACCGAAAGAATTTAAGCAGCTGGAATACCCAATGTTAATTGATTACCTTTTCGACTTGACTGCTAAATTGAGTCTTATTCACCAACAGGTTTTCGATGCATTGCCAAAGCCACCGGAGAGTCCAGGCCATCAGCTGAAACCGGGTGATCAGGTGGTCATCAGAAATTTTGCAAGAACAAAAAATCTTCAGCCCAGATTCATTGGCCCTTTCCAAGTCCTGCTAGCAACGAGAACTGCTATTCGTGTGGCCGGAAGAAAAAACTGGATCCATACGACACATGCTAAACGTGTGCCTCTGCCACTTCCTTACGACAACTGGGTAAAGAAAGGAATCGGTGCCTCTGAAACGGAACAAGTCCCCAGGTTCATACCTTTCAGCGATGCAGAACTGATCACGGATTCACCAAATTCTGACTCTCCTCCTGAAACTGCTCTTTTGAACCCTGAACATTTGTCATCCACACCCAATGAACATTTGCCATCTGCACCAAAAGAACATTTGCCATCTGCGAACGTGAACATTACAACGTCAGCTGAAAATACATTGTTTCCAGATCAGACAGCTCCTGCAAAACTGAGATACAACTTACGTTCTCGCAATATGGACAAATAAAGCAGGAAACTGCCTATTTTCAGATTTGAATTTGCTATACATTGCCTCCAGCCAGGAAGTTTGCTAATACTTTGTATTGTTTCTTTTTGTTTTAAAATTGCCTTGCCGTCTGGGTAGCCGTAGGGTCGTGGCTGTGTGCCTAGTTGAATCTGCGGGGGTCAGACACAAGGTCGATCTTTCTGTTAGTTCTGGGAACTCCCAGGGCTGATAGAGGCATTTTCATCTACGTACACATCATCAGTGGTCGCGAACGGTCGTAGAAGATGGAGCTTCCTGAGCTACAACGAGAAAATGTAATTTATGCTCGCAGAAATAGACTGTACAGAATACTACACAGCAAATGCTTTCTAATGCAATGTGCAGTTACATTTTTAATTGTTTTGATAACGTTGGTGGGTGGAATCGTCTTTGGTGTACATTTGATTTTTATGCCAGTAACTACAGTACCTTCCCTTGATCCTACTACTTCTATGGTTTCTTCTATGCATTCTTTTCACTCATTTCCTGAACACGAACAAGCTCGACGCTCAGAATTTATTAACAATACATTTGTACAGCTCTTGCATCAACACCAACTGATAGTTAATACTACAGACTGCTGGGTGTGTGGCTTGATACCTCACACTATGGATAAAGGCATTCCCTATCTAGTCTTGCCTTTCAGCTATAATGGATCATTTCAGGCCTTTCAGACCATTTTTTCATATGCCCTTGAGACCTATCCTCCGCGTCCACCACGGTCCACTAAATACAACTCAGCCAACAAAGCTTTAGTCCAGGGAATTATTGATATGATTAAAGACGTCAATAATACTCCATCTTATCCTAGAGATGAATTACTGATGTATTTGAGTTGGAACTCTACAGAGTATCGCCTTAGTTTGGGAGAAAGCAAGCGTAAAAACTCCACTTCAGTTTGGGTCGTGCCTCACCGAGGTCAGGTCTGTTTGCAAGGAAATGGGAGAAATCCGAGAGCTCAGCTAGGAAGGAGTGAGTGCGTTGAGACTTACGTATTTCCGTCTAACTCCTCCCCTGCCTTTCTGACTGCTAGGGGTACCTACTTCATTTGTCAGGACAGAGCATATACATGGCTGCCTGCTGACTTTTCAGGTTCATGTTATATTGCTCGATTGTTACCCCCGACATACACTGCTTCTTCAGATTATCACAAAACCAGAGTAGCAAGAGGTGTCTTCAGCAAGGAAGATACCGCTGGTCAAGAAGCTGGAGACTTTTTCAAAGGTTTCCTTCCGTTTTGGGGGCCTATGGCCAATAGTAGAAATCTTCGTCAACTAACACGGGTAGTTGAATCTACTATTACAGAAACTGCTGGTGCCCTTAGTAACTTAACAGCTGAGCTTCAGGCGGATCGTCTCATGACGTTGCAGAACCGTATGGTTCTAGACGTAATACTTGCAGATCGAGGTGGGGTATGCAGAATGATCCAATCGAGCTGCTGTGTCTTTATTCCAAATAATGCTCCAACAGTCTATGAAGCAATCTCTAAGCTACATAAGATTTCCGACTCTATACACGTAGATAAGGGAAACTGGTCCTTCATGGAGTGGTTTTGGACTCTGGTATCAGCGTGGGGATGGAAGGTTCTGATGGTCATTGGTGTCATCCTAGTATTTCTGTTCTCGTGCTGTCTTATTATCCAATGTGGTCCCGCTCTGTGTAGCCTCTGTGCTGCAACCTGTTTCAGAAAACCACCTACATTAGGAGAAAAGACACGAGACAGGATGATGACGCAACAACATGTTACTGACCTAATGAGCATAGAATTAGACTCTGACTCTGATATAGACTGAGTAATTGCCTATGTAAGGGCAAAAGGAGGGTCTGAGGTTCCGTGACGATTTTACTCGTGTTTTTTACATTGTCGTAAATACATAATTTTGGTATCAGTGAACCGCAAATGATCCATTTAGTATATCCTGATGTTTTCGCTATGCTACGAGCAAGAGCACTCCTGTTACCAACACATTTGTGATCTACCCAGGGCATCCATCTTAGAACACGGAAGCCATTTTGTATTCCTTGCCCTCACATAGTCAATGGACATGCAATGACTTCTTTTTATTTAAGGACACGTAGGCCTTAACCGGCGATTCACCTTGCGAGTGACACGTGCACCTTAGGCCAGCAACGCTGTGGCAGCATGACTCGGCAAGAACTGCCTCCCCAGCCTGAGGCCAGTCCTGCTATACTGGTTCTTGTGTTCGTTGGCCTGATCATGATTAGGCGGCCGAAGCTGGTAACCGTGCCCATTTACGACCCACAAACATTTCTTATCCTGTCTTTCTATCTTCTGCACCTGGCTCTGCTCCTTTCCTTCTGGGCCTTTATTAGGGGGAGGTAACGAAATTTACGATGAGGCGGTCCGGGTCTTGAATGAAGAATTGACATGGGATTATGATGGACTAGTGGGAACCCCTCATTTGTAATGTTTTGACATCAGATACTGTTGACGATCCCTGTGCAACGCCAAATATTTATTGTTTAAGACACGAATGTTTAGAACTGTGGTAACATGTAAAGAATTTGCCTGAAGCCCAATATTTAGTATATAAGGAGCAACCCTCTTTGTACAAATCGAACAGGCTCCTAGATACTGCCAATGTGTAGTTTCTGTGACTTCTGTGTCCCTGCAGTAATAAACCTTTGGTCTTTGACACCACCATCGAGAAGCCCGTGTTTCTGTTTGTTTGTGCACCAAGACAGGTGGAACTCCGGGGTCTTCGGGTGTTATCCCTGACACCTCTGGACGGAACAAAAAAGTCCAGAACTCCAATAGTGCAAGGTGGGTGATGTCAGTGAAGTGTAGGGACCTAACGATGTGTGGGAATAAAAAAGGTTAAAAATCCTCTGGCTAGTGGAAAAAAACAATTTATTCACTTCCCTAGCTGGGGACGTTAAGAAGGGGGTTTTGGGGTTGAGCTAATCGCTACAACCTGGTCTACATGTTTCGTAGGCAGTCCCCTACTGCCTACTCATCAGGACCTTCTAATGGTCCCTACTAGAACAAAGCTCAGTTGCTAAGTGTTGTCAGCCTGTCGTCCTAAAAACTAGCAGTAAAAATCCACTGTTAGTTTAAGCTTCAGGGCATGAGCTGGCCCCAGGGAAGCAAAAATATCTAAAAATAATGACCTGAATGCGGTCTCTGTAAAGAAAATAGGAAAAAAGAGGGAGAAAAACAGAGATATTTACATTTGTAGCTGTGGTTTTATCTCTGCGCTATCATTATTGTTTGCGCCACAATTCCACTCATCATATTCATTTACCCATTACATAAAGAATAAACTCAAGACTTTATGGACAGAGTGATGGTTCAATCTGCCATCCCCTGGCTGTTCGTGAATATCGCCGAACATAGGAGAAAAACACAGATGTTTACATTTGTAGCTGTGGTTTATCTCTGCGCTTTCGTTATTGTTTGCGCCACAATTCCACTCATCATATTCATTTGCCCATTACATAAAGCCTAAACTCAAGACTTTATGGACAGAGTGATGGTTCAATCTGCCATCCCCTGACTGCTCGTGAAAAATCGCCGAACATTGTCTTGCCCCTTGTAATTAGGGCTGTTTCAATCTCCACACACACACACTCTCATAACTCAATGCATACAGCGGCACCCCACAGGGTAAAAAACTAGGAACCCGATTTCTTTTACTGGTCTTAGAATTAGTCATTGAATCAATAAAAATCCCCAAAACGGGGCACACCCCAACTTTTGAATGGTTAACGATACATACTGCTGTGGCGAGCGTGATATGCCCCATGAGCTGACAATCGGTAGGTATTCACCGCGGCGCTCTGAAAAAAAGGAAACCACGCCCTTAGCGTCATAAACAAACACACTCTGCGAGGAGTAAAGCCCATATCTCGAAAACCAAATGTTTTGAGACCTTTGGTAAAAGTCTTTGACTTACATTGTCCGCATAGTCCCTAAGCCTTACTTCTACCCCTGTTGCCGCTCTGTAGAATGCTCGCGTGTGGGGAGCGGTGATCATTTAAGCTGTACTCCGCGCTGGTGTCACGTTGGAAGTCTCCTTTGCAACACTAGCGCGCTAACCCAAAATGGCCGCCTGCGATGGAACGCGGGTGTGCTACTGCGGAAGTCTTACTTCCATGTCTATTAATGCTCAACAGTTGCCAGCCCATCAGAGATTAGAAAGGAATTAATTATCAGAGATGGGATCTCTATAAATCGGCTATTAATCCATCAGTGATAATTTTATTTCTAATTCCTTAAAATTAAGGGAAGATAATTTCTTATGTGAAAAGGTCGTTACTGAGGATTTTAGAACCCCTTGGAAAAGAAGACCTGGACTGCGTTGTAGGTTGGATTGCCAAATTAGGGGAACAGATGTTCGAAGTAATTGGACCTCTGCCCTGTTTGTGTTACAGGTTTGCTCCCGAATTTGGGAAAAACAATGTTGGACATATAGGCTGGACAGCGGGGCTAGCTAATTACATAGGCTTCGGTAGACATAGTTTATTGGGGTGTAAGGTTTGACCACTATGAGGTTTTTGTGCACAGTAGTTACACCACAGTCACACTGTTTTAAGAAGGGTGTTTTCTCCGCATGCAGATAATTCTTGGATCGTGGTAGGGACATAGGTCTTTAAATTAGCCACGAATATGGGGGTGCCTCTGAGAGGGGAGTAGGTACAGGTATGCTATAACTGACCCCATGGAATTTCATCGTTCAATCCATGTTTGTTGGACTGGACACGAAAAACCCATCTCTGTTCCTTTTCCAGGAGATGTTTTTCGTTGTCAATCTGTTCAATTATAGTCCACATTATGTCTTCAGGTTTATGGCCACTTTCTAAGAAGTGGTTTGTTAGTTTAGTGCTGGACTTCTTACACTTGATTGTGCTTTTGTGCTCGCCTATTCTCAACTTCACCGCCCTGCTCGTCATGCCAATATATTCGAGCTTTCAGGGACAGGTGATGAGATATACGACATTGGAACTGTTACAGTTGCTGAATGTTCTTTGTTCCCATGTTGTCCCGTTGTTGAAGGTCAGTTTCTTGCTCTTTCTGGTCAGACAGCATACCTTGCATCCGCCGCACGGGTAGTGCCCTTGTACAAAGTTTGGATTGCCTTGGTTATTGACCTTGTTGTCCTTGGGTCTGGTATGTACCAATATATCTCTGACACTCTGTGCTCTTTTATGTGAAAACATAGGTTTTGGAATTTCCAGACCCCCGCTATTTAGAATCTTCCAATTCTTGTTAATGATTTTACTCACTTGATCTGAGTTGGTGTTATACGTGGTGACACATATTGGTCTCTGCACTTCCACTTTTTTTACTTTTTCTTCCAGGAGGCTCTCTCTACAATTGTTCCTTGCTCTTTTATAGGCTTGGTCGATGATCTTTGGAGGGTAATTCCTCATTTGCAACTTTTTCCGTAGATCGTCTGACTGTGATTTGAAATTGGCAACTTCCGTGCAGTTCCTACGGAGTCGCAAGAACTGACCGTAGGGTAGATTGTCCCTCAGATGTCTCGGATGAAAGCTCTGGTACATCAAGAGACAGTTCTTAGAGGTGCTCTTAAAATGGGTTGTTGTCATCAGTCTGCCATTCTTGGGGAAGATGTTCAGATCCAGAAATATCAGATTTGTTTTTGTCGTGACACTGGTGAATTTGAGGAATTCATCTTGGTAGTTGAGCCATGTCAGGAACTGTTGGGCGGTCTTATCATCTCCATCCCAGATGATAAGGATGTCATCAATGTACCTCTTCCAGGTCAAGATCTTTTGCCGGAATGGGTTACTGGTACTCAGTATCTTGGTTTCCTCAAGGTGGTGAACATAGAGACCAGCTATGCTTGGAGCAAATGTGCTTCCCATGCTGGTCCCATGTTTTTGGAGGTACAGGGTGCCATTGTGCTCAAAAAAATTCTCCTTAAGTGCCAAAGAGCAGCATTCCATCACCACGTTTCGTGGGGTTTGGTACTCCCAATCGTCTGCGAAGAGGACATCTTCAATTATTGCCAGGGTTTCGTTGTGGGGCAAGCTCGTATATAAGCTTTCCACATCGCAGCTGATTAACAGCTGTGTGTTAGGGTCAAATGACACCTCCTCGAGTAGATTTAACACATCCTTTGTGTCTCTGAGGTAGGTTGATGTTCTTTGTACCATGGGTCTTAGGAATGCGTCCGCAAACCTAGAGACTGGTTCAAGGACTGACCCAATCCCCGATACGATCGGTCTGCCCGGTGGGTTCTCAAGGTCCTTGTGGATCTTGGGTAAGATGTACAAGTAAGGGGTCCTTGGGTTCTTTTGACACAGAAATTCCCCTTCTTTATTGGTAATCCAGTTGTGCGACAGTGCCTCCTCTACCATTGTCTTGATTTTGATTGTTATTCTCTCAGTTGGATCCGATGGAAGGATTTCATAGTTCCTTTTGTCTTGTAACAGCCTGGTGCACTCCTTTTCATATTGTTCCCTATTCATTAGTACAGTTGCACCCCCTTTGTCCGCTGGTTTTATGACCAATTGTTTGTTGTTACTTAATTCACGGAGCGCTTGTCGTTCTTCGTTGGAAACATTTTGGAAGACTCGTTTCTGCATTGGGTCGAGAGCTTCCAGATCTTTCATGACTGCTTTCTCGAAGGTCAGGAGTTCTATAGGGAGAGTGTTGTTCAACGGAGTAAAGGTGGATCGTGGCTTGAGTCCAGTGTCTCCTTTTTCTTGGGTGTCCATCTTATCTTTGAAAAAGACCTGTAACTTAAGTCTCCTTATGAATTCCTGTATTTCCTTGCAGAGGTGGAATTTGTCCATGTTGGCAGTGGGGACATATCCTAAGCCTTTCTCCAGTATTCTTTTCTGTGGCTCAGATAGTTCGTTGCCCATTAGATTTACAACCAGGCTCATTTCTGGTTCTTCGATGCCCCTGTCATGCTCCTGGTTGATACTCTTGGAGTTCCTTCTTCTTCGTTGCTCCAGTGTACCGAGTTGCCTCTCAGATTCCTTCCCTTGGTCTGTCCTCGGCGCGCCCCTAAAAAAGGACCCGAGTTGTCAAAGTATCCGTAGTCTTGTTGTAATCCCCATGGTGGAAAAGGGGCATTTGGATGTTGGAAGGGTGGCGGACCGAACTGTTGTGGGGGGTACATCATTGGCTGGGGATAGCTGTTCCATCCCCTCATGCCCCGATTGTTGGGTCGTCGGAAATTCCTTCGTGTGCCCTGGTTGTAAATCTAATGGGCAACGAACTATCTGAGCCACAGAAAAGAATACTGGAGAAAGGCTTAGGATATGTCCCCACTGCCAACATGGACAAATTCCACCTCTGCAAGGAAATACAGGAATTCATAAGGAGACTTAAGTTACAGGTCTTTTTCAAAGATAAGATGGACACCCAAGAAAAAGGAGACACTGGACTCAAGCCACGATCCACCTTTACTCCGTTGAACAACACTCTCCCTATAGAACTCCTGACCTTCGAGAAAGCAGTCATGAAAGATCTGGAAGCTCTCGACCCAATGCAGAAACGAGTCTTCCAAAATGTTTCCAACGAAGAACGACAAGCGCTCCGTGAATTAAGTAACAACAAACAATTGGTCATAAAACCAGCGGACAAAGGGGGTGCAACTGTACTAATGAATAGGGAACAATATGACAAGGAGTGCACCAGGCTGTTACAAGACAAAAGGAACTATGAAATCCTTCCATCGGATCCAACTGAGAGAATAACAATCAAAATCAAGACAATGGTAGAGGAGGCACTGTCGCACAACTGGATTACCAATAAAGAAGGGGAATTTCTGTGTCAAAAGAACCCAAGAACCCCTTACTTGTACATCTTACCCAAGATCCACAAGGACCTTGAGAACCCACCGGGCAGACCGATCGTATCGGGGATTGGGTCAGTCCTTGAACCAGTCTCTAGGTTTGCGGACGCATTCCTAAGACCCATGGTACAAAGAACATCAACCTACCTCAGAGACACAAAGGATGTGTTAAATCTACTCGAGGAGGTGTCATTTGACCCTAACACACAGCTGTTAATCAGCTGCGATGTGGAAAGCTTATATACGAGCTTGCCCCACAACGAAACCCTGGCAATAATTGAAGATGTCCTCTTCGCAGACGATTGGGAGTACCAAACCCCACGAAACGTGGTGATGGAATGCTGCTCTTTGGCACTTAAGGATAATTTTTTTGAGCACAATGGCACCCTGTACCTCCAAAAACATGGGACCAGCATGGGAAGCACATTTGCTCCAAGCATAGCTGGTCTCTATGTTCACCACCTTGAGGAAACCAAGATACTGAGTACCAGTAACCCATTCCGGCAAAAGATCTTGACCTCGAAGAGGTACATTGATGACATCCTTATCATCTGGGATGGAGATGATAAGACCGCCCAACAGTTCCTGACATGGCTCAACTACCAAGATGAATTCCTCAAATTCACCAGTGTCACGACAAAAACAAATCTGATATTTCTGGATCTGAACATCTTCCCCAAGAATGGCAGACTGATGACAACAACCCATTTTAAGAGCACCTCTAAGAACTGTCTCTTGATGTACCAGAGCTTTCATCCGAGACATCTGAGGGACAATCTACCCTACGGTCAGTTCTTGCGACTCCGTAGGAACTGCACGGAAGTTGCCAATTTCAAATCACAGTCAGACGATCTACGGAAAAAGTTGCAAATGAGGAATTACCCTCCAAAGATCATCGACCAAGCCTATAAAAGAGCAAGGAACAATTGTAGAGAGAGCCTCCTGGAAGAAAAAGTAAAAAAAGTGGAAGTGCAGAGACCAATATGTGTCACCACGTATAACACCAACTCAGATCAAGTGAGTAAAATCATTAACAAGAATTGGAAGATTCTAAATAGCGGGGGTCTGGAAATTCCAAAACCTATGTTTTCACATAAAAGAGCACAGAGTGTCAGAGATATATTGGTACATACCAGACCCAAGGACAACAAGGTCAATAACAAAGGCAATACAAACTTTGTACAAGGGCACTACCCGTGCGGCGGATGCAAGGTATGCTGTCTGACCAGAAAGAGCAAGAAACTGACCTTCAACAACGGGACAACATGGGAACAAAGAACATTCAGCAACTGTAACAGTTCCAATGTCGTATATCTCATCACCTGTCCCTGCAAGCTCGAATATATTGGCATGACGAGCAGGGCGGTGAAGTTGAGAATAGGCGAGCACAAAAGCACAATCAAGTGTAAGAAGTCCAGCACTAAACTAACAAACCACTTCTTAGAAAGTGGCCATAAACCTGAAGACATAATGTGGACTATAATTGAACAGATTGACAACGAAAAACATCTCCTGGAAAAGGAACAGAGATGGGTTTTTCGTGTCCAGTCCAACAAACATGGATTGAACGATGAAATTCCATGGGGTCAGTTATAGCATACCTGTACCTACTCCCCTCTCAGAGGCACCCCCCTATTCGTGGCTAATTTAAAGACCTATGTCCCTACCACGATCCAAGAATTATCTGCATGCGGAGAAAACACCCTTCTTAAAACAGTGTGACTGTGGTGTAACTACTGTGCACAAAAACCTCATAGTGGTCAAACCTTACACCCCAATAAACTATGTCTACCGAAGCCTATGTAATTAGCTAGCCCCGCTGTCTAGCCTATATGTCCAACATTGTTTTTCCCAAATTCGGGAGCAAACCTGTAACACAAACAGGGCAGAGGTCCAATTACTTCGAACATCTGTTCCCCTAATTTGGCAATCCAACCTACAACACAGTCCAGGTCTTCTTTTCCAAGGGGTTCTAAAATCCTCAGTAACGACCTTTTCACATAAGAAATTATCTTCCCTTAATTTTAAGGAATTAGAAATAAAATTATCACTGATGGATTAATAGCCGATTTATAGAGATCCCATCTCTGATAATTAATTCCTTTCTAATCTCTGATGGGCTGGCAACTGTTGAGCATTAATAGACATGGAAGTAAGACTTCCGCAGTAGCACACCCGCGTTCCATCGCAGGCGGCCATTTTGGGTTAGCGCGCTAGTGTTGCAAAGGAGACTTCCAACGTGACACCAGCGCGGAGTACAGCTTAAATGATCACCGCTCCCCACACGCGAGCATTCTACAGAGCGGCAACACGGGTAGAAGTAAGGCTTAGGGACTATGCGGACAATGTAAGTCAAAGACTTTTACCAAAGGTCTCAAAACATTTGGTTTTCGAGATATGGGCTTTACTCCTCGCAGAGTGTGTTTGTTTATGACGCTAAGGGCGTGGTTTCCTTTTTTTCAGAGCGCCGCGGTGAATACCTACCGATTGTCAGCTCATGGGGCATATCACGCTCGCCACAGCAGTGTGCATCGTTAACCATTCAAAAGTTGGGGTGTGCCCCGTTTTGGGGATTTTTATTGATTCAATGACTAATTCTAAGACCAATAAAAGAAATCGGGTTCCTCGTTTTTTACCCTGTGGGGTGCCGCTGTATGCATTGAGTTATGAGAGTGTGTGTGTGTGGAGATTGAAACAGCCCTAATTACAAGGGGCACCACAGTGTTCGGCGATTTTTCACGAGCAGTCAGGGGATGGCAGATTGAACCATCACTCTGTCCATAAAGTCTTGAGTTTAGGCTTTATGTAATGGGCAAATGAATATGATGAGTGGAATTGTGGCGCAAACAATAACGAAAGCGCAGAGATAAACCACAGCTACAAATGTAAACATCTGTGTTTTTCTCCTATGTTCGGCGATATTCACGAACAGCCAGGGGATGGCAGATTGAACCATCACTCTGTCCATAAAGTCTTGAGTTTATTCTTTATGTAATGGGTAAATGAATATGATGAGTGGAATTGTGGCGCAAACAATAATGATAGCGCAGAGATAAAACCACAGCTACAAATGTAAATATCTGTGTTTTTCTCCCTCTTTTTTCCTATTTTCTTTACAGAGACCGCATTCAGGTCATCATTTTTAGATATTTTTGCTTCCCTGGGGCCAGCTCATGCCCTGAAGCTTAAACTAACAGTGGATTTTTACTGCTAGTTTTTAGGACGACAGGCTGACAACACTTAGCAACTGAGCTTTGTTCTAGTAGGGACCATTAGAAGGTCCTGATGAGTAGGCAGTAGGGGACTGCCTACGAAACATGTAGACCAGGTTGTAGCGATTAGCTCAACCCCAAAACCCCCTTCTTAACGTCCCCAGCTAGGGAAGTGAATAAATTGTTTTTTTCCACTAGCCAGAGGATTTTTAACCTTTTTTATTCCCACACATCGTTAGGTCCCTACACTTCACTGACATCACCCACCTTGCACTGTCACATAGTCCTGTCACCATATTAGTGCTCCCGCGTAGCCGGTCAGGTCGTAGCACGCCCCGCCCCGTAGAGGGACGGGAAGACCCCAATGATGAAGCATGACACTACTGGATTTTTTTAGTGTGTGAGGGGTATTTTAAAAAGCACATTGCGCTCTCATCTTTACTACCCTAAGAGAGAGTATTTTCACTATATTTTCACCACCCACAAAAAACAAATAATACAAATATATCACTACACATTGATAGAATCTCTTTGTTTATGTAAATCAGTTTGGAGGGTGATTCTGTCAACACCTCTGCACTTCCTCTATTGTTTTGGTAACCATAAAAGCCATGATTAACAAAAATTTGAAAAACAGTTGGCCAATCACCAACAGGTCCAGGCCTGACCAATCACACATAAGGACATTCAGCAGCAGCATTAGGCGTTCCACAATGCCAGGAATGTACATGGTGGTGAGGCGGCGAAGGCTACAGCGAGCAGCACGGAGGAGACGCATGAGGCAGGAAAGGATTTACCGGCAGCGGGTCACCTTGCTGGGCCAAACCAGAGAACAGATATATGCTAAATACAGGCTGAATGGGGAAATGATCATCTGGCTGATACATGAACTTGACCCCCTCATGCAGCACCCAACAAGGCGGAACAATTCGGTGCCTACACATGTGCAGGTATTGTGCAGCCTGCACCTCCTGGCCTCCGGCAGTTTCCAGGGCATAATAGCGGCTGCTGGGGGGATATCCCAGCCCACCATGTCACGCTGCCTCCACACTTTCGTTGACGCCATGCTCACCCAGCTCCACCGCCACATCACATTTCCCACGAGCCAACCGGAATTGGACCTGACAAAACTTCAATTTTACAATGTAGCCCATTTTCCCCATGTCCTCGGCTGCATAGACTGTACCCACGTCGCCATCTGCCCACCAGCTGCCACGGAGTATATGTACCGCAACAGGAAGTCCTACCACTCCCTCAACATACAGATGGTCTGCAATGCCAAGACCATCATCACTGACATTGTCGCCCAGTACCCAGGGAGTAACCATGACTCCTTTATCTTCAGGCACAGCGGACTCCACACAAGACTGCTCAGGGGAGAGTTTGGGGAAGGACACCTACTTGGTAAGTACACTTTGTCGACAATGTCACATTGCAATGAAGGCACTGCGCTGCACAGGCAATCAACATCTGCTCCTCTCATTCAGGTGACAGTGGCTACGCCCTACGGGAATACCTCCTGACCCCTTACCTCAACCCTGCCACACCTCAGCAACGGCGCTACAATGTTGCGCACATCCGGACAAGGAACTGTATAGAAAGGACATTTGGCCTGCTCAAGAGCAGGTTCCGTATACTGCAAAAGACAGGTGGGGCCATGTATTACAGTCCTGCTGCCTGCTGCCGCATTGTGGCTGTCTGTGCAATGCTTCATAACATTGCAACCAAGCGCCGGATACCTGTTGAGATCTCAGGCAGTGAATCAGAAGGGGACGACCGGCCACCAGCACATGCGCACCATGCACGCGGGGAGAACCCAGCTGAAGGCCACAGACGTCGCAACCACATCACAGCGAACAATTTCTAGCCCACCCTCTACCCCCACCCCACATATCACAATTGCATGCAAAATGTAATGATCACACAAGGCTAATGTGTGCAGCAAAATAAATATATTTGTTTCATTCACAAGAAAAAGGTAATCAGTACAACTATTTACAACCAACAGTATTCCTTCA
Source organism: Lissotriton helveticus (assembly GCF_964261635.1). Classification (NCBI taxonomy): domain Eukaryota; kingdom Metazoa; phylum Chordata; class Amphibia; order Caudata; family Salamandridae; genus Lissotriton; species Lissotriton helveticus. Next base: position 68,509,344 of record NC_136064.1, read on the forward strand.
TACTGCAGTGTGCAAGTCAATGGCAGGCTTATAGTCAGCCTGTGCCTGTGTTTTTCGGGCAGAGTCAAGTGTGCCTCCTGCGCGTTATGCCCAGCCGCCTCTGAGGCTCATCCTCCTCCGGGGCACCTGTACCAGGCGTTGCCCTGGTGCTGCGCCTAAGTGGCGGGACTAGTGTTGCAGATTGGCTGCTGACGTTTGAAGCCCCCTCACTGCCATCGTCACCCCCTACAGTGGCAGGTAGAGCTGGAGGGTGTAGTGCTGTCACCGCGGTGGTTAGGTGCTCCAGGACCCTGATGATGTCCTCACAGCACTGAACTAGTTGGTGCTGCTGTGTGAGTGACCGGCGTGACAACTGGGAGGTGGCATTTGCAGCCACATAATTTGACCGGCTGTAGGAGGCCAGCCGGCTCATGAGCTGGTGGTGGCGCCGGCTTGCTGCCCTGCGCTGCTTGCTCACCGCAGCAGTGTTTGCCTCCATGGCTGCAGTCATGCGGCCCATGGCCGCCGTCATGCGGTCCATGCGGTCTCCCACTCCCGCCACATTGCGCCCAATTTTGTGCAGCTGGAGCTGTATGGCACCTTGCTGCTGTGACTGGTGCTGATGGATCCTGAGCATGCGCCTCTCTACGCTCATACAGGCATGGCGCTGTCCATTGCCCCTCCTGCTGATTGGAGCTGTGGTGTGACGGTGAGAGCTCCCACGCCTGCTCTGCTGGCCTGTCACAGTGGCTGGCCGCTGTGTTGCCGCTGTCGCAGGCCCAGATGACGTAGCACCAGCTGCAGGTGGTGTCACAGCAGGCGTTGCTGGTGCGGCAGGTACTGGAGGCACATTTGTGGGGTGCCTGGCTCTGGCTGCGGGTGGGATGGCAGAAGCAGAGGCCACAACGGTGGGGGGCCTGGCTTTGGATGCGGGTGGGATGGCAGAAGCAGAGGCCACAACGGTGGGGGGCCTGGCTTTGGATGCGGGTGGGATGGCAGATGCAGGGGCCACAACGGTGGGGGGCCTGGCTGCTGGTGTTGTTGCAGCGGCAGGGGCTGGTGCCTGGGTTTCCGGTTGTGAATCCTCCTCCTGGGCCTCCTCATCTATCTGTAGCCTCTCGCTGTCACTGCTTTCTGCGCCACCTGTGAGGGTAAGTGGATACTCATTAGTTGCATGTGACTGCCAGACGTGCTGATGTTACATGCATGCTGGGTGACATTCCCTGGATGGCTGTGGATTTGCGTACTTTGGGACCTGTCTGGCTGCATAGTGGTACTACTACATTGTGGACATACTACATCTCCCACAATGCTTCAGGGCATTCACTGATGCGCAACAAAGGCATGACTAAGGGCCAATAAGTGAGCCTATCTGGTCAGGGACGGTCATAGGGGACAGGGTCGCAGTGGCATGCCACTTACCTTGGGTGTCTTGGGTGGGGCGGGAGGAGTCCAGAGGGGTACCATCGCTTCTTAAGCTCCTCCAATGACCTATCGGCCACACCCACCGAGTTCACGCTGGAGGCTATTCCCAGCCAGATCCTCCGTTTGTCTTGCTCTGGGACCTTCCTGGAGTTGATCCCGAAGAGTCTGTCATGGTTGGCCACCACCCCTTCTATCAGGTTCTCGAGCTCCTGCTCTGAGAACTTCAGCTTTCTCTTTCGTCCTGCGCTGTTGCTGGGGCCAGGGACAGGTTCCTCAGACATGGCAGCAGTTAGGTCGCTATTGCAGTCGTTAGTGAAGTCACTATCGCTGGTTTAGCGGCTGCTTTCCGACTTGCTCCCTCGAAGGTTTGCCTCACTGTGGTGTTTGGGGGTGGGAACTGCCTGCTTCCTGGTTGTGATGTCATCACTGTGCTCGGAAAGTGACTTCCCGTTTTCCCGATCGCGTGAGATTGCGAGTCGCATTACCGATCGCACGAGATTGCGAGTCGCATTCCCGATCGCACGAGATTGCGAGTCGCATTCCCGATCGCACGAGATTGCGAGTCGCATTCCCGACGCAGGTAGCCGGGAATAGCGATTTTTCTGCGATTTTAGTTGGTCGCTAACGGATTTAGCGCCCGCGTGCGAGTCGCTATTTTTTTCCCGGAAAGTACATGAATGCCGTTTTGCGTTTCCTCAATAGCGAGTCGCTATGAATCGCTATTAGGGACACGCAAAACGGCCCGTACATGAATCAGGCTGTTAGTCGCAGGACAGACAGTCGGAGATAATTTCCCTATTCAGATCTGCATGCTTGTTCCCATATTGAAATTCAAATAAGGTGAAGGGCAATCTTTGTTCTGTCATTTACCTAATCTAGACCCAATTCCTCAGGTAAAACAAAACTCGAGCTTTTAGGCCCAACTCCAAGGAGCCGCCAGCAAAATAGATTCTCTTCCAGCTGTGGAGAGAGGGTATTTCGATATCCTCATATATGAGCCCCATTTTTTTAGGAGCGGTAGGCCTTTTAGTTTGTACATCTCAAGAAGGGGAAAGATTGGCTGTTTGCCAACTCTTGATAAAAGTTTAAAAACAGCGCCCTTTGGCATTAAATCGAGTGCATCGCTTAAGATGCATGGTTATCAATTTTCCCTGTCATTGAAGGTTGCTCCCAGATAAAAAAAACTCATGAGTGGGTTTTAGATATGTTGACTTCTAATTCCAGGTCTTCCAAGTATCTGATAAAGGCAACAACCGCTCCCCGCAAGCCATTCGAAGTACAAGATAGAAGTACTGCGTCATCGGCGTACAGCAGAGCCAGCACACCCTTGCTATTTACAATAGGTATATTTTTACACTGGGCAAGTAAACAAGAGTGCTAACCATTGATATATAAAATGAATAAAGCCTCTTCAATACACCTTTGTTATCTGTGATGTTTATTCGATAGGCTACCATAATATATAGGCCAAGAAGTTGAAAACAATCTATTTCTCGCCACATTCAAAATCTTACATTACAGGCACAACAGACTGATGCAAGTACTGATTGCTGTCAGCAGTGAATCGCCAATATTTTAGATTCTGCCTCAAAGCATATTTGTGAGGTGTACTTCTAGAATGAGCAGCAATGTGGGTGTAAATCAATGCATTCTTGTGCTGCTGGGCTAAAACTCCAGATGTTAACTTTTAAACAGCTGTATGTTTTGTGAAGGTAGAGTAATAATCTGTGCATGATTTGCTATGCTGCTGTTGCTGGTAGAAGAAATAATGATAAAATGTAATAGAACAATGTAACTTATGTGAGAGCTCACTTTTCTCACTACGGGACAGGAGACATGGGTGCATATTATCAAGGACAGGCGATACATTATCGCCGCTTTTATCGGCAGGAAACTGCAGATAAAGAGGCGATAATGGATAATATGCTCTATGAATTCCAATCGAAGCCCATGTTAGATGTGTTCACATCCAACATGGGCTTCGATTGGAATTCATAGAGCATATTATCAAGCCCATTATCGCTGCTTTATCTGCAGGTTCCTGACGATAAAAGCGGCGATAATGTATCGCCTGTCCTTGATAATATGCCCCATGGTTTCCAGTGGAAATCAGACCATCAGGAAGGCGGAAAGAAGCAACCTTCTGGCATTTAGTTACTGGAAGCTCAAAGTAGTTTTGGGGGCTTCATGTTCAAGGCATCTGGATGGCTCAGAAGAATAGATTTCTGTCCTACCAACAGACCTGAAAAGGCATTATGAGACATATAGTTTGTAGCTGCATGGTATCCAGCTATATTGCTTCTTATGAAATTCTGTTCTAGATATTCCAGCACACCAGAACAGTGGATTATGGGCAATGCTGAGCTTTTTTATGATTCATGATATGATTGTCACATAACGATGATAATTGATAAAGGGCCTGATTTAGATCTTGGTGGATCTGGTCCTGCCGTCACTTTTCCGACTGTTTTCCTGCCCGCCAACTTGGCAGTCCACCGGTGTATTTAGATGTTGGCATGTCTATGGACTAAAGACCGCCAGAGTCCCACCCTCTCCACCAGAAATGTTCTCCTGCTGCAATGGCATCATAGGCAAAAGTGACTATCAGAGGGAGTCCTGCCAAGATTACCACCGAGACTATTACGATGTGCCTTTCTGCCGATGCAACCGTGGCAGGGAAACTTCCACACTCGAGTAGGTAGAATCGAAGAACAAAAGGTAAAAACCTACCTTTTTCCAGTTTACCATTTCAGTTTCCATCTTCAACACCATTGACCAGGTCCTTCCTGCGCTGCTACAACTTGACCACGTTGCTAAGCAACCTTGTTGTTGACGGAATCTAAGATAAGCTTCTTTGTCACTTGTCTTAACATGATTCATGTGTTTACATTTGCTTTAGCTTCATTTATTTTTACAATGCTCTCACATGCACATGTTTTAAGTGTAATGTATAAGTGTTCATCTTACCCCTGATTGTGGTTAAATGTACACACCTGTATTGGCACCTACAAAATATATTTTTGGTGGTGGTGGTGGTTGTGAGTGTTGTGCTAGTGGGTGAACATTTAATAGTGAGTGTATGTTGTTGGTGTGCTATGTTATATGAAAAAAGAGCATACCACTTCACCTACATATGTTTTCGAAACAAATGTTATGTAACATATATGTGTAGTGACACAATAATAAAAGTAGTACTTACCTGTGTCCACTCCAACAGGGCCTCACTCCGTCATCGATCCACTGCTTCGACAATGCCAGCACCATAGGGAAATCAAAATAGGCTTGTTGCAAACCAACTGGCCTGACGGCAATGGAGTACCATTAGCCAGCAGACAAGACCACAGACCCAACAGACAGCAGCGTGTTGATGCCGATGGCGGTTGGCACAGCTCACATCTAAATATGGCAGGCAGTATGCCATCAGCTCCACGGAGTACTTGGAACTGCCGCCGTTGTGGAATGACTGTAGTCCCGCCAAAATCTAAACCAGGCCCAAAGTCTTTAGAGAGGCACTTGCATTGATTTCACAATCCATGGCAGCCAAACCTTAGGACTCCCAATGAAATAGCATCACTATAATGAATACAGCTGTCTAAGATTTATACAGTATAGCAAGCCGCAGTCCCAGATGCAGCATTATAAACCAAGTGCAGAATCAAACACTTTAGTGCTTGCAACAATAGACAAGCATAGGTCTGGGTCTGGCTGCTGTCCCTTTTGGTTTTGCCAATACTTACTTTATTTCTGAATAGTTTTTGTATGACGACACGTATGGTGAGCCGCTCAATAGCAGTGTTGTTGGAGCAGCAAGAATCCCATCTATGTAAATAAGGTATTGTTTAAAAGCAAAAATATTCTTAATGTAAATCACACATGGCACTTGTAACCTTGGCACTGAAGGGAACTACTTATTGTGGAATTGTGCAGATTATGAAAGAGCAGAACATCATTGCTCACAGTGAGATGAGCCAATGGCTGAAGGGGGCTGACCATGTGACCAATGCTGTGTGCTGTGGACGGTGGAGGCAATATATAAATGACACTACAGCAGACCAAAAAGTGTTGGCTAATGGCAGACCTAACCACTAGGGGGGTTGGGTGAGGTACTGTTTTGCCTGAAGTAATCTTCTGCTTGACAGTCACCTCAGGCTTTCTTCACTGGAGCTGAATTAACCCTCTAACCACCAATCTCTTCACTGATCCTCATAGATGTATCTGGCTGCCTTGTGCAAGGGTCGGCCCAAGGGGCCACAGCCTTCCTTCCCATATAGCCTCAGCCCTGGAAGCAGCTCCCTTACTCATAGAGAATGCATAAATCATGGGGGTCTGGTCTGGTCTAGTCTGATGAAGACTCCTCTGTCTCACAAAAATTGCTGTCATGAAGAACACTTACATCCTGTAATGTTGCTGGGAAGATTTCCCTGCTTCTCCATATCAGTCCTGGATTTAACACCTGTAGACCTCAGGGTCTTGGTACTTAGTCTTAGGGGCTATAGTAATGCAATCTATGTCAAAGCCCTGAAGAATGGAATATAAATGTTCCAGGGGTTGCAGAGTTATGCTGCCACACGCGAACCTGAAGGAGTTATAGGACATCTTGGAGAAAGATAAACTTTAAAAGAAGTGGTCTGCATATGTTTTCCAGCATAACAGGGTTCAGTTGGCGTGAAGATTATTCACAGACAGTGCAGCGCAGTACAAATGACATCACAAAAGCATCGAAAATCTTTACAAGGGCATAGGTAGGTTGTCTGGTTTTAGGTTTAAACCTATAATAACTGATAAAACCCTACTGAAAAGGAAATATCCCTCACCAGTGTAAACATATAAACACTGAAAAAACACCTGCACAATCACAAAATAAATGCCATTCGAAGAGAGGAAAAGAAGAGTGAAAGAGTCATCTTTTTTCTTCCTCAAGGGGCCAATTCAATATAACTTTGTTATACAAGCTGCAGGCAAGAAAGACTGTGCTAACATTATTCTGCTTGAGTTTTGTTGTTTAGGGATGTTACTAAAATATCGTTTCTTCTTCCTTTCGCTTTTTTTTCTGGTTTTGTGGTCTTTGGTCTAAAGATGGCAGGTTATGTGGCATGTTTTAGGTCTTGTTCAATTATTTTATAAACTGTAGAGAATCTGGACATATCAAAATCATATTTGAGATTTTGGCTGATTTTGAGTCTTTCACTGATAGGTAAATTGATGGTTTCATAAGAATCTTTCCCAATGTGTGCCATCACCTTTACCCACAGAATATGGGTAAAAACTCTTGATACATCAGCCCCCAGTTTCTAGTGAGTCAGTATTGATAGTAGGTGAATTGCCAGCACCCCAGGCTTTACACATTCAATGCAAGGTTTAGTGGCAAGTATATGTGAAAATAGAGCTATCACCAAGCACATAGGATAGTGGTGAAAACAGACCAGACTTTTGGAAAACATGGAACACAGTGTCACTTAGAATTCTGCTGCTATAAGGTTCTTTCCAAGTTCAACAAAGATTGGAGTGATATTGTTTGTATTTGCAGTTATTCAGCTACGTATATGAAAAAGTTGTGTGATGACCTGACAAAATCGATACCTGAGCTAAAGTGCTTCCATGTAAGTATTGTGTGAGTATGAAAGGGGTAGGCGCTAATGCGCGTTCTAATTTCAAAAGTAAAATAAACCGGCACCGCGATTGCTTTTGTGATTCAACACGCCGTTGGAGCAACAGGGCGACTTTGATCTCACCCCTGTAAGACAAATATACCCTTTGAGGACAGACCTACCTGTGCCCAGTGACTACCGGCACGTAAATTTCCATCGGAGCATTTGGAAGCCCCCCCTGCGGACGGTACATTCCACGACCGTTTGCTGATGCTCTCCCTCCTTTTCCTGATGAAGACCCCAACAAGAGGCTGTGAATTGCCCTTCTAGCGTATCAGGGGTCGAAACGTAGAAATACGCCTCTTTTTCTTGACACACCATAGGAGCTAAATAAGAGATGTATTCTCACCATCTATGTGTGATGTAAAATTGGGAACCTTTGCCCATTAGTTTGTTTGTAGAGGTTTTTTCATTTTAACTTGGATGTAACTATTATGTCACAACACCTTTACTCTGTCCCCTTCACCTATTCACTTACCCTTCCCCTTTTCACAGAGAGCACCTATTTCGAATATGGAATGTAATGATGTTACAATTACATGTTTCTACCATAAATTGCTATTTATAATCTTGGCTATAAAGGAATAAAATGCCATAATGAATGAAATGAATGATTTGATATTCTTTTGATTGTTTCCAAATTTAATGGTGACCGTGGTTCTATTTAGAATCGTATGTGTATACTATATTTGCAATACCCAGACCATCCTCGTATGTACTGATCCATGTAAGTATTGGCATGCTATGTCAGTGGCAAGAGATAGCACATTGTGTTTTGGCGTTGCCCGTCTCAAGTGCCAATGTTGAGAGGGCCTTTCACAGAAAAAGGTTTACATGGGAAGGAAAGAGCGAGCACACATGATCAAAGACTTACTGAAGAAGTATTGTATTGTGCACTGCAATACGTTTGATTTCCAAAAATGTATTTGGACCTCATATACATTGTATGTACACTGTCTATATACCATGCACAATCAGTGCAGAAAGCAAGCAATAATAAAAACAAAACTTTCCCTAAACACCGGAAATACACTGTTTCTGTTGTTTTTAATAGCGCGAAAATGTGTAACCACTGATGATCACTGATTTTTTAAGGTATTGAAATCACTTGAAAACACTGAAAAATATCAAACAGAATTTACCAAAAATTAGAAACTGAAAACAGGAAAGCCTAGGCCTAGGTGATCAAAAACTGGCAAAGTTTTCAGAATTTTCAAAGACAACTTTGCACACCTCTACCAATGACATTAGTTCAAACATATCTGGGAAACAACCACAGACCTGCCAACCCTGAAAATTTAGAGATAGCCGGCCCTGGAGAAATGCGGGCTTAAGATCTGACCAATGCCTGTAGAGATTTCAAAACCCAGGCATTGGAGATAAACTATGTGGAGCCTCCACAGGCGACCTGGAGATTCAGTCTATGTACAGTGATTTCAGCTCAAATTGTTTTCGCCTTGTCATATTGTCACGCCACCAGGTGACCATGTGAAGAGTGTGGATTTTGTGTAACATGATGGCACCGTGTACGTTGGCAGGCCTGAATCACCCTCTGAGAAAGTACTGGGTCCCCCAATGTCTCAAAACATCCAGAAAGATCTCATGCAGACAGACCCACGGGTGTCTGGACAGGGGATGTTAAGCATCCGGACCAAACATCTAATTGATATTCGGCTCTGCAGAGGTTGGTGTATTTCCAATCATGCTGCTTTCAAATTATTTACTTTTTAATTGTTTCCCTCACAGAAAACAACACAACCCTAGGGGGTATTTTAGTCAATTATATGCAGCTACTGCAGAGTTTAGTCTTTTTCCCTTGTCGTTTTCGAATCTTTATTATCCAAAATAGACCCTTTTCCAGAAGAGGCGCTATCTGCTCGTTTAGTCTGCAGAACAAAAGCAGATTACTTGCTTATGAGAGACATTTCATTTCTCCCCGGTAAGGCTGCTGTATAGATAGTTTCTTCCTTTCTGATGAAAAACGCCCTCAATAGCAGGCTCTTTGAACACTGTGCCGGTATATCACCCAGTGATACAGGAGAGGTAAGGCTGAAAATCTCACCTTGTACTAGTATCCATTTTCTGTTGCATTTGATGTTTTCGTAGAGGGCTTTGTATATCTCTGCTTTCCTTGGAAATGATCAGATTGTCAGAAACATTCCCTCTCACTCCAGGCAGCATCAAAGCTGCCTCCCTCCCACAGATGTCAGCGTAGAGGATGAATGAATGACCATCCTGCAGCATCCCAGCCATCCTCACACTGCAAACCAGGATAGACAGCAGCATCCCAGCCATCCTCACACTGCAAACCAGGATAGACAGCAGCATCCCAGCCATCCTCACACTGCAAACCAGGATAGGCAGCAGCATCCCAGCCATCCTCACACTGCAAACCAGGATAGACAGCAGCATCCCAGCCATCCTCACACTGCAAACCAGGATAGACAGCAGCATCCCGGCCATCCTCACACTGCAAACCAGGATAGACAGCAGCATCCCAGCCATCCTCACACTGCAAACCAGGATAGCCAGCAGCATCCCAGCCATCCTCACACTGCAAACCAGAATAGGCAACAGCATCCCGGCCATCCTCACACTGCAAACCAGAATAGGAAAAAGCATCCCAGCCATCCTCACACTGCAAACCAGAATAGGCAACAGCATCCCAGCCATCCTCACACTGCAAACCAGGATAGCCAGCAGCATCCCAGCCATCCTCACACTGCAAACCAGGATAGACAGCAGCATCCCAGCCATCCTCACACTGCAAACCAGAATAGGAAACAGCATCCCAGCCATCCTCACACTTCAAACCAGAATAGGCAACAACATCCCAGCCATCCTCACACTGCAAACCAGAATAGGAAACAGCATCCCAGCCATCCTCACACTGCAAACCAGGATAGACAGCAGCATCCCAGCCATCCTCACACTGCAAACCAGGATAGACAGCAGCATCCCAGCCATCCTCACACTGCAAACCAGAATAGGAAACAGCATCCCAGCCATCCTCATACTGCAAACCAGGATAGACAGCAGCATCCCAGCCATCCTCACACTGCAAACCAGAATAGGAAACAGCATCCCAGCCATCCTCACACTGCAAACCAGAATAGACAGCAACATCCCAGCCATCCTCACACTGCAAACCAGAATAGACAGCAGCATCCCAGCCATCCTCACATTGCAAACCAGAATAGGAAACAGCATCCCAGCCATCCTCATACTGCAAACCAGGATAGACAGCAGCATCCCAGCCATCCTCACACTGCAAACCAGAATAGGAAACAGCATCCCAGCCATCCTCACACTGCAAACCAGAATAGACAGCAACATCCCAGCCATCCTCACACTGCAAACCAGAATAGACAGCAGCATCCCAGCCATCCTCACATTGCAAACCAGGATAGACAGCAGCATCCCGGCCATCCTCACACTGCAAACCAGAATAGGAAACAGCATCCCAGCCATCCTCATACTGCAAACCAGGATAGACAGCAGCATCCCAGCCATCCTCACACTGCAAACCAGAATAGGAAACAGCATCCCAGCCATCCTCACACTGCAAACCAGAATAGACAGCAACATCCCAGCCATCCTCACACTGCAAACCAGAATAGACAGCAGCATCCCAGCCATCCTCACACTGCAAACCAGGATAGACAGCAGCATCCCAGCCATCCTCACACTGCAAACCAGGATAGGCAGCAGCATCCCAGCCATCCTCACACTGCAAACCAGGATAGACAGCAGCATCCCGGCCATCCTCACACTGCAAACCAGGATAGACAGCAGCATCCCGGCCATCCTCACACTGCAAACCAGGATAGACAGCAGCATCCCAGCCATCCTCACACTGCAAACCAGGATAGCCAGCAGCATCCCAGCCATCCTCACACTGCAAACCAGAATAGGCAACAGCATCCCGGCCATCCTCACACTGCAAACCAGAATAGGAAAAAGCATCCCAGCCATCCTCACACTGCAAACCAGAATAGGCAACAGCATCCCAGCCATCCTCACACTGCAAACCAGGATAGCCAGCAGCATCCCAGCCATCCTCACACTGCAAACCAGGATAGACAGCAGCATCCCAGCCATCCTCACACTGCAAACCAGAATAGGAAACAGCATCCCAGCCATCCTCACACTTCAAACCAGAATAGGCAACAACATCCCAGCCATCCTCACACTGCAAACCAGAATAGGAAACAGCATCCCAGCCATCCTCACACTGCAAACCAGGATAGACAGCAGCATCCCAGCCATCCTCACACTGCAAACCAGGATAGACAGCAGCATCCCAGCCATCCTCACACTGCAAACCAGAATAGGAAACAGCATCCCAGCCATCCTCATACTGCAAACCAGGATAGACAGCAGCATCCCAGCCATCCTCACACTGCAAACCAGAATAGGAAACAGCATCCCAGCCATCCTCACACTGCAAACCAGAATAGACAGCAACATCCCAGCCATCCTCACACTGCAAACCAGAATAGACAGCAGCATCCCAGCCATCCTCACATTGCAAACCAGAATAGGAAACAGCATCCCAGCCATCCTCATACTGCAAACCAGGATAGACAGCAGCATCCCAGCCATCCTCACACTGCAAACCAGAATAGGAAACAGCATCCCAGCCATCCTCACACTGCAAACCAGAATAGGAAACAGCATCCCAGCCATCCTCACACTGCAAACCAGAATAGACAGCAACATCCCAGCCATCCTCACACTGCAAACCAGAATAGGAAACAGCATCCCAGCCATCCTCATACTGCAAACCAGGATAGACAGCAGCATCCCAGCCATCCTCACACTGCAAACCAGAATAGGAAACAGCATCCCAGCCATCCTCATACTGCAAACCAGAATAGGAAACAGCATCCCAGCCATCCTCACACTGCAAACCAGAATAGACAGCAACATCCCAGCCATCCTCACACTGCAAACCAGAATAGACAGCAGCATCCCAGCCATCCTCACATTGCAAACCAGGATAGACAGCAGCATCCCAGCCATCCTCACACTGCAAACCAGAATAGGAAACAGCATCCCAGCCATCCTCACACTGCAAACCAGAATAGACAGCAACATCCCAGCCATCCTCACACTGCAAACCAGAATAGACAGCAGCATCCCAGCCATCCTCACATTGCAAACCAGGATAGACAGCAGCATCCCAGCCATCCTCACACTGCAAACCAGAATAGACAGCAACATCCCAGCCATTCTCACACTGCAAACCAGGATAGACAGCAGCATCCCGGCCATCCTCACACTGCAAACCAGGATAGACGGCAGCATCCCGGCCATCCTCACACTGCAAACCAGGATAGACAGCAGCATCCCAGCCATCCTCACACTGCAAACCAGAATAGGAAACAGCATCCCAGCCATCCTCACACTGCAAACCAGGATAGACGGCAGCATCCCGGCCATTCTCACACTGCAAACCAGAATAGGCAACAGCAATGCAGACACACTCACACACAAGACTAACAGGACAGGCGCAATCTCCCACAAAAACAAAACAAAACATGGCACATCATGTGCTAGCCATGCCATGCAGAGCACACACTCACACACACACCCCTTGCCCCCATCCCACCAGAACTGTAGATGCAGCTATCCTCTCGCACACAAATAACAGGACAGGGTGACTTCACACACAGGCAACTCATGGGCAACTAACGCTCAAAGATGCACAGTTAATTACAACATGTCTGGTGCGGTGTAAGAGCAGAACTGGGAATTGCATTTATGAGGAAAGCTTTTACTTTTGAGGCGAGATCAGACCACCATCATGTGTGCACAAAAAGTGGGTGGCAAGGGGGTACAGTCTGCACCAATCATCCTCAGCCCTTACCTTATTACCATTATTAACAGTACCAGTACTTGTAGGAGTACTGCTGCTAACAGCAATACATATTGGCGGACAGTCGTAATGCTAATGATTGTTGTCTGGTACCAACAACGAGAAAATGAATATTTATTACTTTTCATATTAATGACTGTAGTGACCATAATATTAGAGAGTGAAGAGCAGACGGTGAATAAATCTTCAACTTCAGACAAAAATAATGATGATGCTGACCTTCTTCATTTTATAATTATTAGTTATATTTCTATTATTATTCTCAAGAAAACAACAACAAAAGCATTACGATAATATTAACATTAATAAATGTTATTGTCTTATTACTTTAATTTCTTATCGGTTAAGAATGAATCACTCGTACGTCCAAGGAGTCAGCCTTTGGATTTCTATAAAACAAAGACAAATGTATTTCTTAAAAAAGATGTCTTTCTGCAGGCTTTTCGGTTGCTCTCGCTAATTGATCCAAGTTAAACATAGAGGCAGGGGTGGGGACAGTCGGGGGATATCTAAAACCATTCCAATAACTGATTGCCTCAGCTCGGAATGTAACCGAGCCCACAGCGGCGCCATTAATAATGCAGGCGAGCAAACCTTGTTTACGGTCATTGGATATGGCGCTCCGGGGGGTGAGCGGAACCGAGCTCAGGTTTGTCCCTCCCTGCAGTAATCAGGCCCAGAATCCAGCAACAGCATACGCGAGGGAACTGCGGACTGCTCCAAGATGGCGGAACTGTCAATCACTCCCCAGTTACTGTTAGAAAGTGTGAATACCTGCCCCAAGATGGCGGAACTCATTCCGCAGTTATTGTCTGCAAATGTGAAAACACACAGATGGAGGACAAAACTCTGTAACAAATCTTCCCCCATTTGGGATTTCCACACAAGGTCCAGGCTACCATCTCTCTTGTTCTGTTCAAACTCGATTACGCCAATAGCCTCTACCACGGATCACCTTTAACGACTATGAAAAGACTACAACTGATTCAAAACTCAGCTATCAGATTACTCTTACACATAAAACCGCAAGACCACATCTCCCCTGCCTTGAAAGCCCTGCCTGACCCGCCCTCCCAGGCTCCTCACTTAAGGGGCCAGCAGGAGTAGAGCCAGGAGTGACCACTGTGCCTTTGTCAAGGCCTGGTCACCCCTCCTGCCAGCCGCCACTCCTGCTGCCTGCCAGCTCCTGCTTCAGCGACCCAGCTGCCGCTGGGCCGCCCGGATCACCCCTCCCGCCTCCCGCGACCTCCTTCAGCTACAGAGCGACCCAGCCGCCGCTGGGCCGCCCGGATCACCCCGCCTGACGCCTCGCCTGCCCCCGGGCCGAGGCTGCCGCCCAGAAGCTCCCGCCGCTGACTCCCTGCGGCCCCGCCCACCTCCATCCCATTCGCCGGCCCCGCCACACAGCTGACCCGCCCTCCCAGGCTCCTCACTTAAGGGGCCAGCAGGAGTAGAGCCAGGAGTGACCACTGTGCCTTTGTCAAGGTCTGGTCACCCCTCCTGCCAGCCGCCACTCCTGCTGCCTGCCAGCTCCTGCTTCAGCGACCCAGCCGCCGCTGGGCCGCCCGGATCACCCCTCCCGCCTCCCGCGACCTCCTTCAGCTACAGAGCGACCCAGCCGCCGCTGGGCCGCCCGGATCACCCCGCCTGACGCCTCGCCTGCCCCCGGGCCGAGGCTGCCGCCCAGAAGCTCCCGCCGCTGACTCCCTGCGGCCCCGCCCACCTCCATCCCATTCGCCGGCCCCGCCACCCAGCTGACCCGCCCTCCCAGGCTCCTCACTTATGACGCCCCCCGGAACGACCGCGCAGCGGACGCGCGCAGCGGGAGCACCGATTGAGCGCCGAAGGTTGGCCCGCGCCCAGGGCCAAGACCCCTGGTCCCCGCAGGCCCCAGCCCGCCCGCCGGACGTACGACGCCGCCACCCTCAACGCACTCAACACCGGCCGAATCCCGGGATGCTACCGAGCCACCCCGAGACGCACCCACGGACCCTTCAGCTGCCACGCCTGCAAGTTCTCCTGCATCCGGACCTGCCTCGCACCAGCACCCGCCAAGCCGAACACCAGCAGCAACCACCTCAAGTGCATCCTGCTCAACACCCGCTCCGTCCACAGACACGCCATCGAGCTCTGGAACCTCCTCGACACCACAGCTCCTGACGTTGCCTTCCTCACGGAAACCTAGATGAACGACTCCTCAGCACCCGACATCGCCATCGCCATCCCAGAGGGCTACAAGATCACCCGGAGGGACCGCACCGCCAACCAGATGGGAGGAGGCATCGCCATCATCCACAGGGACACCATCCACATCACGACCAACACCGACGACACCCTGACTACCGCCGAACACCTACACTTCCAGATCCGCACCGACCCGAAGACCACCCTCAGAGGCACCCTGATCTACCGACCCCCGGGACCACGCACACAATTCAGCGAGGACATCGCCGACTTCGTCAGCCCGCATGCCCTCACCTCCGCTGACTACATCCTCCTGGGGGATATCAACTTCCACCTGGAGAACAACAACGACCGCAACACCATCACCCTGCTCGACAACCTCGCCAACCTCGGACTCAAGCAGCTGGTGTCCACCCCCACCCACCTCGCCGGGGACACACTCGACGCCGTCTTCTCATCCAGCAAAGACATCGACTTCAGCCACGCCATTGGATTACACTGGACGGACCACAGCTGCGTCCACTTCACCTTCAGAAAAATGACTATCCACCACCACCAGCAACAGGTTGCTCGAAGTAGCTGGAACAAGATCACAGCCGACCAGCTCGCCGCTTCCCTGAGCCAGCACCCTCCCGCCAGCTCAGCGAACCCCAGCCAGGCCGCCGACAACCTCACGAAGTGGATCAGCAACTGCGCGGACGAACTCGCCCCACTGAGGACCCCGCCCAGCAGACCCGGCAGCAAGAAGGCCCCATGGTTCACCGACGAACTCAAGAGCTCCAAGAAGAACTGCCGAGCCCTCGAGAAAGCCTGGAGAAGGGAGCCAACACCGGACAACATGACCACCCTCAAGCTTGCCACCCGAAAGCACCACCAACTGATCCGCGCCACCAAGAAAACTGCATTCAAAGACCGGCTGGACAACAACGCACACAACTGCAAGGAACTCTTCAACATCGTGAAAGAGCTCTCCAACCCCAACGCCGAAAACAACGACATCACCCCATCGCAAGACCTCTGCAACTCCCTCGCCTCCTACTTCCACAACAAGATCGCGGACATACACAACAGCTTCAGCCCTCAACCGACACACGCCACGACCGAACCACCGCCCCCCACCACCACCCTCCGCGCCTGGACTCCGATCAGCTCCGAAGACACCGTCCGCATGATGAACTCCATCCACTGTGGATCTCCGACCGACCCCTGCCCTCACCACGTCTTCAACAAGGCCGACGCTGTCATCGCACCCCACCTGCGGGACATCATCAACACCTCCTTCGACACCGCCACCTTCCCGGAGAGCTGGAAGCACGCCGAACTCAGCGCCCTTCTAAAGAAACCAACAGCGGACCCCACCGAACTCAAGAATTACCGCCCCATCTCGCTCCTCCCGTTTCCAGCCAAAGTCATCGAGAAGACCGTCAACAAACAGCTGGCCGCCTTCCTCGAGACGAATGGATCCCTCGACCCTACACAGTCTGGCTTCCGAGCCAACCACAGCACCGAGACCGCCCTCATCGCTGCCACCGATGACATCCGAGCCCTAATGGACAACGGAGAAACAGCGGCCCTCATCCTTCTAGACCTCTCCGCGGCATTCGACACTGTCTGCCACCGCACCCTAGTGCAGCGCCTCAGCAACGTCGGAATCCAGGAGAAGACACTAGAATGGATCATCTCCTTCCTCGACGGAAGAACACAGAGAGTACGGCTACCACCGTACAAGTCAGAGGCCACCGAAGTCATCTGCGGCGTCCCTCAAGGATCCTCGCTGAGCCCCACCCTCTTCAACGTCTACATGAGCCCCCTCGTGGCCATCGCACGCCAACACAACCTCAACATCATCTCCTACGCTGACGACACCCAGCTGATCCTTTCCCTGACCAACGACCCCGCCGCCGCCAGAGCCAACCTTCACGCAGGGATGAAAGACGTAGCCGAGTGGATGACGACCAGCCGCCTGAAACTGAACTCAGACAAGACGGAAGTCCTCATCCTGGGCGCCTCACCCTCCGCCTGGGATGACTCTTGGTGGCCCCCCGCCCTGGGCACCGCACCCAAACCGACAGACCACGCACGCAACCTGGGCTTCATCCTGGACTCCTCCCTCTCCATGACCACACAAGTCAACGCCGTCTCCTCGTCATGCTTCAACATCCTGCGCATTCTACGGAAGATCTTTCGGTGGATCCCCACCGAGACCAGGAAGACGGTCACCCAGGCCCTCGTCACCAGCCGACTGGACTACGGCAACGCCCTCTACGCCGGAACCACCGCCAAGCTCCAGAAGAGACTCCAGCGGATCCAGAACACCTCAGCCAGACTCATCCTCGACATCCCACGACACAGCCACATCTCCGGACATCTGAGAGACCTGCATTGGCTCCCCGTCAACAAAAGAATCACCTTCCGCCTCCTCACCCACGCACACAAAGCCCTACACGATCAAGGCCCGAGCTACCTCAACAACCGCATCAACTTCTACGCTCCCAAATGCCATCTACGATCAGCCAGTCACGCCCTCGCCGCCGTCCCCCGCATCCGAAGAACGACAACAAGAGGAAGGTCCTTCTCCTACCTGGCCGCCAAGACCTGGAACTCCCTCCCGTCCGACCTGCGCCTGACCCAAGACCACCTCTCCTTCAGGAAGAAGCTCAAGACCTGGCTGTTCGAGCAGTAGCAGCACCCCCCCCAAGCGCCTTGAGACCCTCCGGGTAAGTAGTGCGCTCTATAAATGTCTTTGATTGATTGATTGACAGTTGGTTTCTGGTTGCCAGAAGATCCAGGTTCAAGCTGTTTTGTATCACCCACAAAGTGATACATGGAACAGAACAGTTTTTCATCAGAAGTAAAATCACCAAACACACTGAACAAAGGAACCCCCGCTCTAGAGTGGCACCTCCCCTCAAAATCCCAAGATACAAGGAAGAAAAACTGTGGGTGGCACATCCTTCTCTGTTCAAGCAGGCAAACTATGGAACTCTCTACCCCCCAACATAAGATTCAGGGATAACCACCTTATCTTTACAAAACTACTAAAGAATTTTCCCTTCCCCACATAGCCACCATACGCAAACAGAAATATACAGCATATCCCTATGTATATAAGCATTTATTTGGACTATAGATATGTACCTAAATATGTGCATTGCTTTATATGAACGTGTATAATAATTATGTTTCTACAAATATTGATTTTCATTAGTTCTGTAGAACAAATTTACATATTACTGATAGTTACAGTATTCTAGGTTTTTAACATGTATCTAAGTGACTGCATAAATAAGTAAATCTTCTATTATAACTATTTATCTACAATTGCTTAATTATTGAATTAAAAATATATAATAATGATAATTTAAAGTACAACAACACTTGAAAGCCAAAGTTTATTAAATGCATCTTTAATCTACGTATACTACCTTCCTATTCATATATATACCTTCCATGTACTTATGTATCTATATATTTATTTCTTTTCTTCTAATCAGCATATCCAATTCAGTACCCTATACCACTCTCAATATATTCTCTACTTTTACTCTCTGACTCATCTCAAACCCAGTGGCATAACACAGGCCCCGCAGCCTCTGTGGTGCAGGGGGGCCTCCAGGCTCCAGGGGCCCCCTCAGTACAATACCCTGGTCAGGGAGCTCCCAATTGATACTGAAGGGGGCCCCTCCATGAACCTTGCTGTGGGGCACCCTGGAGTTTTTTCTCTTTCCAATGCACTACCCTATTTCTCACCTTATTCGTCTATCAACATAAACTTTACCTCAACTCTCTCATTCATCACAAACCCCACACCACTACTAAGACCCCCAAAATAACCCTTTCTAGACTGTTCCCTACTCTACCCTTCCTTGCATCTCATCTCATGCCTCTTTTACTTTTCAGATTTCCCAAACAAGCCTTTCTAAACCCTTCCCTCTTACTTTTCCCCCTCCATTTCCCTTTTGCTCATCCCAAGCTTCCTCTTACTGCTATGAGTTACCCCCCCAAAAAAAACATTTGAAATCCTTCTTTCTTCTATCCCTTCACTATGCTTTTCAATTCAAATAACAGACTAATATGTCAAACAATCAAATTTATTTCATATTTCACTATAGTAATTCACCACTAATCCTTTATGGGTTTCCGAGCATCGTGCTACTCGCCGAAAAAGAGCTTCAACGCCTCATCAGGGGTAGCAAGCGCTATTTAAATGCAAACTTTTTGCCCTCTTCTATCCCTCCACTATCCTTCTCAATCCAAATAACTGACTAACACATCCACCACTCAAATTATTTTCATATTTCACTATACTAATTCACAACGAATCCTTTATGGATTCAGGAGTAGCGTGCTACTCGCCGAAAAAGCGATTCAACACCCCATTAGGGGTGGCAAGCACTATACAAATGCAAACCTTTTCCCACTCTTCAATCCCTCCACTATCCTTCTCAATCCAAATAACTGACTAACATATCCACCACTCAAATTACGTTCATATTTCACTGTACTAATTCACCACAAATCATTTATGGGTTCCGGAGTAACGTTCTACTCGCTGAAAAAGCGTTTTGACATGTTGTCAGGGGTAGTAAGTGCTATATAAATGCAATTACAATACAATACAACACATATTAACAGCATGAAATGAAACTTGGCACACCATTAGAGTGCATTGGACTTACAGTGGTAAGAATGTTCACTGAAAAGCTTCCAGTACCTATCTGATTTTACAAAATAATTAATTTTTTACTTTATTTATGATTTTGTAAAATGTGCTCTTCTTAAATTAATTGCTACCACACGCTTGCGAGAGAGCGATTGAGAGATAGGAAACTACTTCTGTAGTTTCTAACGATTGGAAATGTTGGCTTTTCAGTTTTTACCTTGGGCATAAAGTTTCTTTGGTATATGTCAAGGGAGATTGTTACACAAGCAGGTGAAAAGTGTCTCCAGGGTCTTGCAGTTTGTGCTGGGGTGTTTAAGGAGGATGTGGTTTGAATGGAGGCGCCTCAGAGAGCTGTATCTCTTGAGTTTGTCCCATTGATATGCTAATGCTGAGACTGTTACACATCTAAAGGTAAGTCAGAGGGCCATATTATCAAGAACAGCGAGAACATTATTGCCGCTTTAGCAGCAGGAAACTGCCGCTAAAGCAGCGATAAGGGGTTTGATAATATGCCCTTGTGAATTCCCCTAGAAGCCCAGATTCCGGTGTGAACCTGGGCTTCTCTGGGAATTCACAAGGGCATATTATCAAGCCCCTTATCGCCGCTTTAGCGGCAGTTTCTTGCCGATAAAAGCGACGATAATGTAATGACCTTTCTTGATAATATGGCCCAGAGTGTTTTGGATACGATTTTGCCCTTCAACGCCCTCAGGTGTTTGCAGTGCTGGGTGATACTTTGGATTTTTCATAGACAGTAGATTAGGCATACATCAGTGGTTTGGTCTTTTGGAGCCAGTCAATTTGGTAAGAAGACTAACTGTTTGAAAGAGACTGACCAGACTCCACTCACGATTGCACGCATGCATATCGACCCCCAGAGTATCGTGGTACAAGAATATTGAGGACAGAGTATTGAGGGACAATCTGCACACCTTCAAAATATATGTACTGAGATGCTACATATATGTGCAGTTAGGTATAGAAAATCTATACTTACTTACCTCTTATACCTATAATATTTGTTGTCGATATTTTGTCCTCAATATAGTGTCCCTTTGATTTTCTGGGGTCGATATTCAGGATGCACAACCTACACAGAAATTTGCCAGTGCTCTGACTACTAAGAGTGTGGTGTGCAGTGTGTATAAAAGTAAATGCTGTTTGAGCAGTTTTAATTGGATGAATGAGGATTTGACCACTGATGCCTGGGGAAGTTTAGGCAGATGTCAGCATCCCAAAGGTCGCCTACGGCTCTGACCTTGGTTTGGATTGACCCATTTTTTCATGTTGGGGTTACATGGGTACAGCTGGGTTCAGTTATCTTTAGAAGGTGTTGAGGCCAAGAACCAGGATTTCACTCTTGGGACCATTGTGGTTAGGCTGTTTTGATTCCTCCAGGCTTCGCTTGCTTTCAGGCAGTTTGAAATATTTGTGGAATGGTTCTCTTTCCTTGTGACTTGCAGACATATTTGCATATCCTTGGAGAAGAAGTGGGATAAAGATCTTAGGAGGTCAATGAGAGGATTTACATACATGTAAAGGGTAGATGTGACAAGGTCGTTCCTTGACGAACCCTGAAATTCATTGTGCATTGAGTGGATAAAAGCTCTCGATCTAGGTTGAATGTCTTTGAGGGGCTTTCGAGTCAGAATATGACCCATTTTTGTGACCAATCAATGATGTGGGCCACCAAATGTAGCTGTTGCCGCATGATGCCGTGGTCCAGCATTCCAAATGTGCTAGACAGATCCAGAGACAGCATTCAATGTGATTCCTGGTCAACAATTTCTAGGATATCCCCCAAGTCATTTGTGAGAATGGATTCAATCCCTTCTTTGGGATGGAAGCCTCAGTGGTTGGTGCCTAGTATAACTTTACTTTCTATCTGGACCTGGAGTTGGGAATTAACGTGTTTTGCATTATTTTGGGTGGGTCAGAAACTGTCTTGCTGCCGGAGGGGATACTAAAATACAGAGTTACAAATTCAGGCCTGATGGCAAAATAAGGTATGCGCGGAAGCTTTATTTAAATTGCCACATTTTCATAAGCATTACAACCATACTGGAAGAGAGCAAGTTATGACTTAGATAGGCTCTAATCTAACAGAGAAGGGAAGTGTGATGAAATATAGTTGGAGCTTAAATAACCTTTACACTAATTTGTGTAGTAAAAGCTAAACGGTTTATCATATTCACAATAATTCTAGTGTACATGATTAGTTTTTGAATAGTGCCTAATAAATGATCACACAGTGTAAAATGATGACTATTATGTGTACTTACTGATCTTAGGGCAAGGAGCAGGGCTCTCTTTATACCATATATAGATGTGAGACTCTTTAACAAGTTTGGCTGATTCCAAATCCTCCTAGCTTCCACAGAGAAACTCAGTCGGTGAGGAATGAGAGACACCTTTCAGTTTTTTTTTACAACAAATTTTATTGCATTTCTTACTTTCAAACAGCCCGAGGGGCTACATATACATAGACATATTCTTGCCTATAGTACCATTGTATTAAATATTAATAATAACAAAACCATAATAACGCATCCAGCCTTAATATTTTTTGTGGGTGTCTAGCTAAGTTTGTCCCAGGTGATGTCCATGATCCTCGGATGGCGTCTCACAACGTATATCAATCAACCTTACCATATGTCAGCACTTCCACATCTATGCCATTGGCAATTGACATTGAACGTTCTAGGGTAAGGCATCGGTAGTCAGTCCACCGCTGCCATATCTTCGTATGTTTCTGGGGACATCCACATGCTTGAAAGTCAGACACCTCCAACCCCATACAGCAATCCATTCCCTTTGTCCATGCACTCACCATGGGTGGTGTATTGGACCTCCAAAATCTGGCTAATTTAGCCAGTGTGAGGCCTAGCAATAGGAGATGATGCTTACATCTATTACTTCCAATCTCATCGGTGAGATGAAGCATGGTTAACCTAGGAGACCCAGGAAGCTCCCACCCCAGGACCTCAGCGTGGCACACAATCACCCCATTCCAGAATCTATCTAATGATGTACAAGCCCACACCATGTGCAAGAAAGTGCCCTCGTCTTTCCGGCAGCGCAGACACACAGGGGATTCTATTATCCCATCTCTCCACAGCCTATATCATGTGTAATAGGCCCTGTGCGAGTATTTGAATTGAAACAGCCTCAGGGGTATTGAGATGACTGCCCCTCAGGGGAATTCTAGGGCTTCTGCCCAATCCTCCTTATCAAGGGGGCCTTTGTGTGTCTGCCACGCCATCTTTAGGGTCTCGAGAGTGGTGTTGCTATGTGTAATGAGAGATTGGTATATTTTCGATATCTTGTGGTCCCCCAAGT
This sequence comes from Lissotriton helveticus, assembly GCF_964261635.1. Taxonomy (NCBI): domain Eukaryota; kingdom Metazoa; phylum Chordata; class Amphibia; order Caudata; family Salamandridae; genus Lissotriton; species Lissotriton helveticus. The sequence goes on from NC_136064.1 coordinate 68,532,463, forward strand.
CACCCATTAAAAGCTTGCGCTTCAATTGGTTAAAGTCTGTGAGAGACTTGATAGTGTTTATGTATGGCGGTATGGCGTTACGAAATTGTGGGTATCTATAGAATGGGGAATGGGGAATGGGGCATGGAATATGGCTCTCTTAGCTCTTGGAATGAATGAATGAATTGTGTGTGAGGCAATGCATTATGTCTCTAACATTTTTAAATCCCTATCTGGTCCCACCCACAAAAGCCCTGGAGATCTGCCAGGTGTGGTAGCAGTCGGTTCTGCCCTAGCGGTGTCTCGTGTGTGATACAACTCCACCAGTCCATCAGGCTTAGAGATTGCTACCATGTATGTATCACCACTCTAGTGGCAGGTGGCAGGGCCTGGACGTCACACCTACTGCATAGGTATGAGAACAGTGTGGGCTCCTTGAGTAGCCATCTTTATATGGCATAGTCCAGGTCATCTCTGGGCCCATACCACTAGTTCTTAAGCACATGCAGATGCAAGGTTGTCCAGGATCTTATGTCTGCCCATACCTTTTTGGTCACAATGCCCAGGTAGCTGTCCCATGATACCCTCTGATCATCTGACAAGAAGACCCCGAGATATTGCAGCCCCTCTGAGGCCTGCGGCAGGTCCGCAGCCCGTCCACTGTTCCTGAGCACCCCCGCAATGGCCAAATAGTCGATTAACGAATGTTCATATGAAGGCCAGATGTTTCCCTGAAAACACGCATTATCTGCAGGATTCTTGGGCCCCATTTATGCAGGTCTGTAAGAAAGAATAGAATATTATATGCATATAATGCAATGCTAGCTGAAATTTCGGTTGTCCATTCAAAGTCTCGAACCAGAGCCTCTTTATGGACCACCAGGGGTTCAATAGACAATGCGAAAAACAGGGAAGATAGGGGGCATCCCTATCGAGTGATGTGCCTAACTGGGAAGCAGGTGAGTCACTGCTGGCCACACGTATGAATGCAGTCAGATCTGTATAGAGTAGCCTAATATATGTCAGGAAGCATGGGCTGAGGTTCAGCTCTTTCAGAAGTACAAAAAGATATGCCCAGCTGACCGAGTCAAATGACTTGTCCATGTCCGACAGTAACAAGCAGCCGACATGCCTAATCTGTTAACTGCTGCTATCACATTGTGGGCCCTCCTGATGTTATGGTGGGTAGCTCGATGGGGCATGAAGCTCGCCTGGTCTGGATGGACGAGAATCGGCATATGTGATATTAACCTGTTTGCAAGGATTTTGGCCAGTATTCGCTTCTGTATTTAGGAGGGATATTAGACGATAAGAGGCATGTTATCGGGGGGTCGGTCCGGTTTGAGGAAGACCACTATCTCTGCGTGTCTCCAGTCTGGGGGGCAATCAAGCCATCTTAGCCACTTCTTGGACAATATTGAGGTAGTGGGGCCCCAACTGGGACATACAGACCTTGTAAAATCCACATGGGTACCCACTGGGGCCAGGTGCTTTGCCTGTTCTCAGGTCTGACACCGCATTCGTCAGTTCTTCCATCATGATGGGTGCTTCCAATGCCTTCTGCGGGTCCTGAGACACTTCCCTTGGGATTATATCCTTGAGAAAGCTGTTGATTAAAGGGACACTGAGTGCATATAGGGCCTTATAGAAATCAGCAAAGCTTTGCGAGAAAGTTAACTGGCGTTGTGGCTTTTCTGCAGAGATGATATGGAAGCTTCCCCTACTTATCCTCCCATAGGTAAATTCGGCTCTGAGATGCCAACCATGCATATTGCGCCTCCTCCATCAGCTTTCCCTGGTACTGTTGTTGTGTAAAACAGAGCTGTATGTGTGCCTCGTGTGCTCCATCACCCTGACCATGCCTTTCCAGCATTATGATGCTGTCCTCCAATTGTAACAAGCTGTGTTTGTGGTGTTTTCGCTTGTCTGCACAGTAGCTGATGTCTACCCCATGAATGGTGGGTTTCATCGTCTCCAACCATATTTCTGGGGAAGAGGCCATCTTGGTGTGAAGGATAAGGTATTCCATCCGTGCTTTATGAATGTGGGTTGTATAGGACTAATCCTTTAGGTGCAATGGAGAGAGTCTCTACTGAAATGGGGCCCAACCTGAGGTCATTAGGAGCTGTACCACTATTGGAGAATGGTTCGACAGGCCACGGGGTCAAATTAAGGCTTCCAAGACTCTATATAATGGCCTGGGACAAAAATATTACCGTTCCTGGATAGGGAAGCATAGACTGGTGAGTAATAAGTGTATCCTGCATTAGGTGGATGATGAACCCTACAAGTATCCACCCGGCCCACCAGGTCAATCAGGGATCTCAGTCAAGCTCCTTGTGTGCTGTGTACAGCCCTACATGTTCTCCATCAGGCCGGGGACACGCACATTACATCATTCCAATCATCACTATTACCACTAGCCCCTCAAGTAGGAGCTCCCAAACATCAACCAAGTGAGCAAGGAAACTTTGGTTAGGAGGAGGGGGCATAGACACTGCCGATCACAACTTGTTTCCCCGAAATGATCCCTTGAACCAGGATGCATCTACCCTGTGGATCCACCCACGAACGAGTTGCAGTATATCTGCCTTAATACGCTTTGCCTGACGGAGTGTTGCATGCCCCTGACATTCCAGCTTGCTACTTGTATCTGACCCAGTGAGGCCTCACCAACCTGTGTCACCATACGTACTAAGAGGCCATAGTTGGTGTCTCATCGGGTTAAGGGAGCGCCTTCCCATGACAATACAGATTGTGCAGTGAGCTTGAACAAAAACCATAACTCCATACAGCCCCAGCCTCAAACAAATATCTCATAATGGCTGAAGCCTCTGTCGTGGATGGTGAGATGTGCCGACCCCAACAGGAGGTCAACATGGAGCCCCTCCAATGGATCCACAAACACCCCTGCATCACAGTGTCAACATGGAGGGTGGGTGTACTACCCTGTTTTACCAGCCCCCAAATAACACCAAGATACTTCATCCCTGGGATATAGGTAGTGTCCCGGAGTTCACTCCCATACCTGACCAATAGAGTAAAGTGTGAAGGTTGGGAGCCTTCACAGCAGGAGTCTCCTTGCGTTCCTTGCAGCGGGCCTATGATTGCTATGTCGATCTGGATCGGTGTCTTCATTAGTCATTCTTTTTTTTGCATTCAGCGAGGCTACCCCGATGAGGAGTCTGAGTCATGACGCGGTGGAGCATGAGCTTTCAAGTGTCTTATTTCATCTGACCAGGTGAAAACCTCTTCCGGAATATCAAAGAACATGGTGCTGGAGTTATACACTACTCGTAGCCGGCACAGGAACTGGAGCATGTATGCCTTGGCTGCCTAGAAGGACTGGCGTTGTTGCTGGACCAGTCTGACATAGTCAAGGAATACCTTGAACTGATGGAATTCAAATAAGAGCTAACCATACATCCTGGCTTGTTTGAGGATGCCATCTCGATCGCGATAGTTTAGGATTCGCACAATAATGGGCCGTGGTCTAGCTCCTGGGGGCGATTGCTGCAGTAGGTACACATGTGCACGCTCAATTATGAAGCATGCAGAGAGAATGTCCGCTGGGATCCATGAAGTGAGCCATGCCATCAGGAATTTTTCATCTTTGTTCCCCTAACAGTTTTCTGGAAAGCCCACAAAGTGCTTCTACAGGACCGTCCCTCCACATCTTCCACTCTTGTTGCTTGGCCTTGGTTATCTTTCCCAGGAAGGATACTTTGGCTTGGAAAGTAGTGACCGCATCTTCCACACTAGAGACCCAGGACTCTGCCTCAGTGAGTCGTTCCACTGTCAACTCCAACCCCACCATGCCATTTTTGCCTCCAGCGTATACCTGGATTGAGTGATTGCGGCCAGTAAGGTGTTATTATGTGGTGGTGTATCGGCGCCCCCTCTGTGGCAACGCCATGGGTCACGCTCCTGTGAAAAGGTCCGTTGTACTTTGTTGTCCGTATTGCCACTTGGCTTATCTTTAGTCATTGTTAGACCTGGCACCTTGGCGTTAGCCTCATGTGTTTTGCTGGTGTTAGCTGCTCAGAGCACTGTGTCATTGCCAATCAGTGCCACAGTTCAAGTGCTCCCTATGAAAAGTGTATACATTGATTGGTTTCCATGATTGGCTTATTTGGTTTACTGTCAGACCCCAGTAAAGTGCACCAGGAGTGCCAGGGCTTGTAAACACAAATGCTGCTGGTGGGCTTGCAGCACTGGTTGTGCCACCCACAGAAGCAGCCTTTTAAGATGTGTCTAAGGTCTGCCATTGCAGAACCTGCGTGCAGTCTGGTACTGTCATGCTGACTGCCTAAGTGCACATACTTGCCAGTCCCTAAACCTTCCCTTTACTTCATGTGAGTCACCCCTATGGTAGGCCCAAATGCAGGGTGCATTGTAAGTATATGGTAGGACACGCCCTGATGTGTGTGGCATGTCCTAATAGTGAATTACAGCCATTTTTGTTTTTCACTATTGTAAGGCTACCTGCTCTCCATAGGCCAGAATGGGCTGCTGGAATTATTACACTCTATAATCCTAACAGACTCAGAGAGCATGGTAGAAAGTCAAGTTTAGTATACATCTTTTAGTAAAGTTTATTTTAATATCCTGTGTTTGCAAATTCTACTTTTAGCAAGTTAGTATTTGCTTGCCTAACCATTTCAGCCCACCTCTGCTAGGATGTGTATCTGCTGTCTGGTTTCGCGCACTTTGAAGAGCCTGTGCACCCCCTGTCCTGCCGAGCAACGTGACTTCTGCTTGGTCGCATTCCACTTCGCAAAGTAAAGGCCAGCCCCGCCTGGCCCGAGCACCGTGACTGCTGCCAGAATCAAGCTGTAGCTCGCAACGCAAGAAAGGACCCATCCGGTCCGAGCACCGGGACCCTGTGGCCCCCGAGCTTTAGCTCGCAACGTAAAGAACGGACTCCTGCCCGTGTTCGCTTTCCCGTGAGGCGTCCTGTTAGAAGCGCCCCACAGCTGTGAGTGACCAGCTGCTGCGCGAAGTGCGGTTGGTGTACGTCCCGTACTTAGGGATCGCACCGCACCTAGCATCACCGTCCACCGCTTACCCCCCTTCAGGTACGGAGTGGAATCTGTAGCCAAGAAGAGCCTTCGCCCCACAACGCATCGCCCGTAGCTCGCAGCAAATCTCTGACAGAATATCGAGGCTGAAAGTATCGACAGACAAAATATCGACGCTGGAATATCGAAGGCAAGTATATCGACACCCTATCTACAACATGGTAAGTACAAAAATATCGAAACTAAAATATCGATGTTAAAAATATCGTAATTAAATATAGTTTTTAAAAAATAAAAAAAAGGTAAAATTAAGTAAATAGTACTTATATATATTTTAAACTTATGTTAAAATGTGTTATAATGTTTAAAATGAATAAATAATACATATTTACTGTTAAACATTTATTTTAAATAATAATAAAATATATAATATATATTTAATTAATTATAATATATACATAGTTTTTTTAATAATTATAAAATATTAACAAATACTACAATTTAAAAATACATAAACACTCATAAAATAATAACATAAATAATAATACATAATTATATTTAATAAATAACAACAATTAAATATACTTTCTATATTTTAAAAATTTATTAAATACAACATTATGTAACATCTTAAATACATAAATAAATATTAATAATATTGAATAGCATAAGAGTAAAAATTACTATTCAAACTCCAGAGGGTGCAACAGTAGATAAAGCGTTGGATAGCGTAAGGGTAAAAATTACTATTCCAACTCCAGTGAGTGCAACAGTAGGGAAAGTGTTGGATCGCGGGTATGTAAAAATTACTATTCCCACTCCAATGAGTACAACATTAGGGAAAACGTTGGATAGCGTAAGAGTAAAAATTACTATTCCCACTCCAGAGAGTGCAACAGTAGGAAAAGCGTTGGATAGCGGGTGGGTAAAAATTACTATTCCAACTCCAGTGAGTGTAACAGTAGGGAAAGCATTGGATAGCGGGTATGTAAAAATGACTATTCCCACTCAAATGAGTGCAACATTAGGGAAAACGTTGGATAGCGTAAGAATAAAAATCACTATTCCCACTCCAGAGAGTGCAACAGTAGGGAAAACGTTGGATAGCGTAGGGAGAAAAATTACTATTCCAACTCCAAAGGGTGCAACAGTAGGGAAAGCGTTGGAAAGCATAGGGGTAAAAATTACTATTCCCACTCCAGTGGGTGCAACAGTAGACAAAGCGTTGGATAGCGTAGGGGTAAAGATTACTATTCCCACTCCAGTGGGTGCAACAGTAGGGAAAGCGTTGGATAGCGTAGGGGTAAAATTTACTATTCCCACTCCAGTGGGTGCAACAGTAGGGAAAGCGTTGGATAGCGTAGGGGTAAAAATTACTATTCCAACTCCAAAGAGTGCAACAGTAGGGAAAGCGTTGGATAGCGTAGGGGTAAAAATTACTATTCCCACTCCAGTGGGTGCAACAGTAGGGAAAGCGTTGGATAGCGTAGGGGTAAAATATACTATTGCCACTCCAGTGGGTGCAACAGTAGGGAAAGCGTTGGATAGCGTAGGGGTAAAAATTACTATTCCAACTCCAAAGAGTGCAACAGTAGAGAAAGCGTTGGATAGCGTAGGGGTAAAAATTACTATTCCCACTCCAGTGGGTGCAACAGTAGAGAACGCGTTGGATAGCGTAGGGGTAGAGATTACTATTCCCACTCCAGTGGGTGCAACAGTAGGGAAAGCGTTGGATAGCGTAGGGGTAAAATTTACTATTCCAACTCCAAAGAGTGCAACAGTAGGGAAAGCGTTGTATAGCGTAGGGGTAAAAATTACTATTCCCACTCCAGTGGGTGCAACAGTAGGGAAAGCGTTGGATAGCGTAGGGGTAAAACATACTATTCCCACTCCAGTGGGTGCAACAGTAGGGAAAGCGTTGGATAGCGTAGGGGTAAAAATTACTATTCCAACTCCAAAGAGTGCAACAGTAGGGAAAGCGTTGGATAGCGTAGGGGTTAAAATTACTATTCCCACTCTAGTGAGTGCAACAGTAGGGAAAGCGTTGGATAGCGTAGGGGTAAAAATTACTATTCCCACTCCAGTGAGTGCAACAGTGTGGAAAGCGTTGGATAGCGTAGGGGTAAAAATTACTATTCCCACTCCAAAGGGTGGAACAGTAGGGAATGGCAATTAATAAATATTTACAAAATATATTACACATAAAAATATGTAATTATTTACAATTAAATTACTTCTCACCCTATTCCCCTATAAACCCACAACCCACTCTGGTACAAAAACATAACATTTAATAATAATTAACATTAATTACCAATTAAATAATTCTTTTTTCAATTAAAATAATTAATTGCCAATTATTAAATAAATCAAAAATAAAATATTTACAAATAAATTACTTCCCACCCTATTCCCCTATAAACCCACAACCCGCTCTGGTACTAAAACATAACATTTAATAAACATTAACATTAATTACCAATTAAATAATTAATTTATCAATTAAATTAATTAATTGGCAATTAATAATTTAATTTAAAATTAATTAATTACAATTAAATTACTTACCGACCCTATTCCCCTATAAACCCACAACCCGCTCTGGTACCAAAACATAACATTTTATAAAAATTAATATTAATTACCAATAAAATAATTAATTGATCAATTAAAATAATTAATTGCCAATTAATAATTAAATAAAAAATTAATTAGTTACAATTAAATTACTTCCCACCCTATTCCCCTATAAACCCACAACCCGCTCTGGTACTAAAACATAACATTTCATAAAAATTAACATTAATTACCAATTAAATAAATAATTTATCAATTAAAATAATGAATTGCCAATTAATAATTACAATTAAATTACTACCCACCCTATTCCCCTATAAACCCACAACCCGGTCCGGTACTAAAACATATAATTTACTTAAAAATAAATGTATTAATATATAAAAATAATACACATATAACATAAATTAATTTAAATACTTAACAAAAACATATAACACATACATAATAAAAATCAAAAAAATAATACAAATATCGATATTAGTAACATCGAAATTAGTTACATCGATATATATGCTATCGATATTACTAACTTCGATATTACTTACATCGATACAAATGATTTCGATATTACTTACCTCAGGGTCGATATTCTGTCCTACGATATTCTTGACATCGATATTCTGTACCTTCGAAATTTTAAACACGATATTTTTGTAGGTCGAAATTTTCAACTCGATATTTTGACTGTGCACCGCTCGCAGCACAAGGAAGGCACCGCGACGTGGGACGTCTGACCGGCCTTCTCCTCGTCCGCCTCGAACCCTCAAGAGAAAAAGGTACCATACGCTGAGAACTGTACGCTGCCCGAGTCGCACTGAAGTGTACGACTCGCACCACCTGTTAAAGTAACTGCACCCTTGTACGGGAAACATCCTTTACCACGCAACTTTTACCACGCAGTGCCTTTACAACGCAGGTTTTACAACAAAAACCATTACAACGCATTGTACTGGGGGGCGCTCTAGGATAGGGAATAGTTTTAATTTACTATCCAACACCTTCCCTACTATCCACGGGGACTGGAGTTGGAATAGTAAATTAAACTATTCACTATCCAGCACCCCCCAAAGCAATGCGTTGTAATGGCTTGCGTTGTAAAACTTGTGTTGTAACAGCATGCTTGGTAAAAGCATGCTTTGTAACAACGTACATCCCCCTTGTACGCATCGTGCTGAGCGCGGCGCCCCGGACTGAAGTGCGCACATCCTTTGGAAAAGCCTTTTGTTCGTTAGCGGAGTACGAGTCGCACAGGAAGAGTACGACTCGCACCCCAGTGTAAAACCAGCCACGCCGTACGCACCGTACCGTGCGGCGCGTGAGCATCGGAAGGGTCTTTTCTGTTCACACCGAACGAAGCGCACAGGAGCGTTACGAACTTCACAACCATCTGTAAACATTGCCAAATAACTGCTTGATACCCTTAGTATTGTGGAACCTTCTTTAAAGAGTTATTGTAACTTGTGAATAAGCCTGATCAAGCCTGAATATAAAACAAAAGAACTGCTTGATGCCCTTAGTACTGTGGAACCTTCTTTAAAGAGTTATTGGAACTTGTGAATAAGCCCAATCAAGCCTGAATACAAAAGAAGTATATTTTTAATAAAACCCGCCTAGTGTCAATCTGTAAAGTATCCATTGATTACTGTGTGTGTTATTACAAATGCTTAACTTTACCTGCTCTGGGGATTAGCCTTGTCTGCTCGCGCCACGCCGCCTAGAGGGTGAGCAGGGGTTATTTCTAGGAGTAGTCCTTTGCCCTGACTAGAGGAGAGGGTCCATGCTTGTCACAAGTGCATACCTGTGCCAACCAGAGACCCCCAATTCTAACAGTCATGATGTCAGTTTATGCCCACCAGTGTTGCCCCCCAACGCAGTTCTTCAGTGCTGCCAACCACATGAGACAGCCCCTGGCCACTCACCTCTCCCAGCAGAAGCGATGCTGCCAGTCACATAATGCCTCAGGAGCAGGGTGCCCCAGGAGCAGGCCAACGGAGAGCCCCCGTAGCCACAAACCCCACCGGGAGCTAGCCCACCGCCTCCGCGGTCAGGAGAGATACACCCTACCTCTAACTGGTGCCTTACTTCCCATATCACTGCCGCGAGAAAAGTGGAGCCTGCCCACTGACAAGCCGGCCACCAACGGGTAATCTCATGGTGGAGCGAGCCAGGGTCTAGCAACGCTGTCTCTCCCTATGATGATTGGGCACCTCTCACACCGCCAGTTCCTCAGGTCACCTTCCAGAAGCAGCTGCCGCCTCAGGAGTCGCGTGGTGGGCCGCCCGCTCTGGACCAATGCCGATACAGCCTCTCACAGCAAGGGACCCCGGCCGACAGCTGCACTGCAGCGATCCGAGCAGCACAACTCCAGGGTCACCCAGCCAGTGATCTGTCGCTTCCAGCACCATGGTGCCACATACCAGGGCCCGGAGCCTCGCCGCACAGGCTCAACAGTCACCTCAGTCTAGGCTCTCTTTTCACTGCGGGTTAGTCTATCTGACGCTGATCGAGCGTTCTCGTAGCCGTCAGTAGTCCGACCGGGGCTAGGATCAGGTTGAGTAGTAGATATCAGGCAGGATTATGCAGGATGTTTTAACGGGCTGGCGTAGCTGGTCTAATGCACCGTCGCCATGTTCACACCTCTTAGTTTTGGTTTCTTGCACACAGTTGTAGCTTGTTTTTTGGAGCTCAGGAAATCTATTTGGTATTTTTCCAATAGCTTGAGAGTAAAAGGTGGGCTGACTGATTCACTTTGACTTGATCTGATAATGTGCAAACATGCACATAAAGGAAAGTGGTTTCACATTTGACATAAACTGACAGCTAGAAGTTACCTCTTCAGGGGACCACCAGGGGTCCGTGGACTCCAGATCAAAAATGCTGGATTAGGATGTGTTGTGGGGTTTCCTTTTTTCAGAATTAAAATTTAAATAATTTGATACATTTCCTTAAGGAGTCAATTTTGCTGAGTTATACGAAGTAGAATTTATATGAGCAGTTCTTAATGCACTCAATGACGTTTTATTGGCATCCAACGTCTTCAACTGAGAAGTAAACAGCGGACCACTTAGCAGATGTTCCATCAAGGTTAAACTGACTTATCGAGTTGCTGTTTCCAGTAAAGAGGACACATATTTCACTGGTGAATGTGACATTTATCACAAAATTGTTGTTATTTAGAAAATTATTCTAATTCTGACCTAGAACTCACTTATTGAGTCTCCCATTACTAAATTAACTGTATTTTATCATGTTGTGCTATGCCTTATCTCGCACCACATTGCATCATGAAATTGAGGTCCCGACTCACCTACCTGTAGGAGTGTTTTTGGGGGTGGAAGATTGCATGGCTTTCCTGTGCCCTCAGCAGGAAACACTGTTGTTTCTTTCTATGTCCTTCTGTATCAATATTTACAGTTTCCTATAGATGTTGTTTGTGCTCTTTCACCCTTTTTTTCTTTATGAGTTTCTATATTAACTACAGCAGCAAAAAAAAAACTGCCCAACCCCCCATGCCTCCCTCCCCCGATAAGCCCACCACATTACTTTATTATCAAAGCACCCTATGTCACCTGCAGTTTCTTGATACCTCATACAGATTAGACATTTATAAAACTCACATTTATTTGGAAACTACACTTCTTATATCGTGCCACATGGTTCAAATAAGATCATTTAATTGTTCCGCATCATCATCCTCTTCAGTCTGAGCATGCGCCAAGTTGATTTCCACTAGTTCCCATTCCATCGTTCCCCCTTGACTTCCATCTGTTATAGACTGCAGGAATCACTGTTAGCATGAGCTAAAAGCCATTTTGTTCTTGACAGCCATTTTAGTTAGCCATGTGCTCGCCATGTGCTTTCTCCCTCTTCCAGAGCCCTGCACATGCTCAGAAAGGCCTAGCTGATAGAATGCACCTGCTCCTAGTATAGAACTGTCAGGCTATTCTTACTGATGTGCTCAGTTTAGTCTCCCCTCCCACTTTGTTGAGCAAGCAAATTTTGTATACCTATGTTAGTCAATAAGCATGATTGTATGTCCCAGGACCTCCCCTTGGTTTTATGCTGACTATTTAACCTATGCATATATAAGGCCCCTGTTCTCTGTACTCCTTAGACTGGCTCCTACAGTGGCCGGAGGGTACCGTATGACGCAGTCTCCCTCATGTGAGGTTAATAAATGCATTGTTTTTATATAACAGCTTCTGTGCCAATTTCTTCTTTGTTGGTTTAAATGACCAGGTGTATGAGTGAACCCCTTAGGAGGTTTCTATTTCTTCAAATGGCACAGCAACGTGGGGCTCATTGGAGAAGCAGCTATCCAAGGGAGTGGTCTTGATGGGAGACAGGAATCTACTGAGGAGGACAGGACAGGAATCTACTAAGGAGGTACCCTGTGCACGGAGATTCTCTGCCTCTGCAGCCCAGTATATTTCTGGTCTTCCTGATTTGATCCTCCAAATGTTTGCTGCTCCCGACTGAGAACCTTTTAGGCGTGAGTATTCTAACACGACCGTTAGGTCACTCAGAACTTGGCAGTGAGAGGCTGGAGATTTGTGCTTGGTAAAGTCGTCGACATTTGACTTGTTTTGCTTTGGCCAAAGACTTTGGAACTTGGAGATATATAAATTGCAATTTATGTAGGCAGGTAATGAGGAGACTTTTTCTAACTTTTAAATAATTTGTTACGGCACATATTGTGTTAAGTGCCACTGCTGTATAATATTGTATATGCTACAATATTCTTGGCATGCATGTTCTTAAACACACTTCATAGAATGTGTTGCTTTCTTGGAGGTACCATAATGGAATTAGAATGGAATCAGCCGGCTCCCCCAGAGGGGATACCTAAATAGGTTTAGGTATAAAAAACGTATTTCTTCCTTGGTGACTAAGTACCCCATGGAATTAAATATGTACATAAAAAGGATCCTAATCTGCGCACTTTCATAAGTGGCGATATGCAGAGTGGTTTTTTTTTTAGTGTTCTGCCAGCCAAAACTGGCGAATTTGGTGTATTTTGGCTTCTTGAACATGGAACAGTCTTTGGGCTGTTTTTGGTGCAGTTTTTTTTGGACTACTTTTGTATTTACAGACAGTTTGGTTTAAGTACAGTCTGTGGCTGTCTCTTGGTTCTGTCCTAAGTGTTGATTTGTGGGTTAATTGTGTGTTTAAATGTCTATGTGGTTTATGATTGGACTACTTTTGAGAGCTTTTCTTGTAAATATGACTTTCAATTAGTATTTACAGACGGTTTGGTTTAAGTACAGTCTGTGGGCTATCTCTTGGTTCTGTCCTAAATGTTGATTTGTGGGTTAATTGTGTGTTCAAATGTCTATGTGGTTTATGACTTGACATCGGTGGTGCTTGTGTGAGCAGTCCCGATTGTGGTCTTTGTGCAAGAATGGCTAGCCTTAAGCACACTGTGTTGTGTGTCCTGAGTGTATGACCCCCTTCTGAAAATGTCTGGAATGAGCTCAATGTGTTTGTTTTTTTTGTCATCATTCTGTTATGCAAAATATCATTTAATTAATTACATATAAAAAATCCAGAAATGAATTATATAACATATGCTAAATAGCTGCACACTACCATTAAAATTGACAGAGTAAGAAACAGTAGAGATGTGCAAATTGCCACAATGCTACAGATTAAATATGAATTCACATTCAATAGGAATAGAATAGGCCTCATTGAAAGGAAGGGAAGAAACGAAATTGTGGGCTTTGCAATAACTAGGACTAAAATACAAAATGTTACAGCATTCTCCTAAGATACATTGTATTAGATATTAAAAGGCATTCACATCATCTGAGTGAATTGGTTGTTGCTGAAATAAACACTACATTATCAAAAAGATAGATTTTGACTGCCTTGAAATGCCTCAGTTTTTAAATAGACTGTGACGTGCTTACTTTCAGCAGCAGAGAAAAAAAAACTTTCCATCAGCTGTGTTTAAACTGTCTTACTGAGAAGAAGCTGTCTGACACAACAGATGGGTATTAAACTCTGTCAGGACATTACAAATACAGATCAAGCATTTGCAATGCAATAGGTCTCGCAGTTGAGAGAGTTTGAGCTATTGGCATTGTAAATAGCAATGCCTTTTATTTATGTGTTGGTTTTGAAAACATAAACTAAAGGCATTGTCATTTACAATGCCAACAGCTTAAACTCTCGCAAATGTGAGACTTATTGCATTGCAAATGCCAGTTTGTGGTTGCAAACAGCGATTTCCCGTTTTGACTGCAAAAAACGGACGAATAACTGGCTCCAGCAATAAAAGGATATAAATCACGCTACCCAAACACGGTGTGACCAAAATCCTACTTAGCCAGGACAAGCACAAGAATATGGTGTAAAGCCATCAATTCAGGAGGAGTAAACTGAAAGAGACAGGGAAGTCATCAAACCATGAGCATGCGTGGATCCAAACCCCATCATAAGTCCTATTAGATAAGTTTAGCAGTCTGTTGATGAGATATGAAAACAAGGTAAACTAATTCAGTAGACTTACCTTTTGTTAACATTTCTAACTCTGTATATCAGTTCAACATGGTATGAACACGTTGACACAAGTTTGCCCTAGAAAAGGATGACAACAAGATGAGCCTTGCTAAATTACGCTTCGATCTCACAATCAATACTTTCCCAGCCTGCGATTCCTGAATTGCAAATGGCAGGTTCTCCTTTGGTACCACATTTCCGTGAACAGTATAAGGCTATGTCAGCATTTTTTTTTTCCTATGCTAAGGCTATAAATAGCACAGTTAGCTGGAGATCACTTTACACTCTTTCACCTAGAAAAGTGATCTTAGCATAGATTTATAGAAACCTGAACTGAAAATTCATGGCCGGCGAACGGCTTTGTTCCAGCACGAGTTTAACAATAATTCCTGGCTACAAACTTGCTGCAGACACACACTAGCTAAAATGTTACTTGATGGTTTTAACGCTTCGCTCGCTTTGAAGTTGTGGACTTAAGGTTTGGTGGAGGGAAGGTCAGCTCACATTGAAAATGTCTACCGGAAAAAAAACGGCAAGATAGTTCATTCAGTCCCAATATCTTCCAATACTCTGCAGAGGCCCGTTGTACACGATCCCACACACAATACGTATTCTGACATTTAAATGCTTGGTAGAATGGATTATGTCACATGCATATCTGGCACGGAGCCACCTGTCCGTCAGTGTTGTCAGTCCACACAAAGCATAACATTTGCAATGAGCCTCACCTGCCCCTGAGGTGTGACATATTTATCATTGCCGCTCTAATGCACGTCAATGTCCCTACTAAATGCAGCACGTTAGAATCATCAAGGGCTGAGTAATCATTTTAGAAAGCTTGCGTAAATAAACGTCTTAAATGAAAAACGATCAGAATTTTAAAGAGTGAATCCCTTTAAAAAATAAAGAAAGCGATAAAAGGATCCACTTTGCACGCTTCCGACCGGATGTGCATTAAAGCTCGAACCAAAATGAGATAGAAGGTAAAGCAGAGTTGAAAGAAAAAAGAGTCAAGAACGATTGCATATTCCATTTAGAGAATAAACTAAGTGTTCAGTACAATATCACTCACTGCTCTTTTATGTCGAATAGCAGCCAAATGTTTTGCATGGCAGACAGGAAGCCAGGCAACCTGTGTTGGGATGGGGGCGGGGCCGCAAACAGGAAGCAGACGGGAGCCTACCCCTTGCTCCAGTGCCCGTCTAGCCAGCCGGAAGATTTGCCTCTGAACTAGCGGGGCTCCTGTGCTCGTAGAGAGCCCCGCCTGCACCGAGACTGACCCGCTGGCTGCCGAGGGAGAGCGGGACATGCTGAAAGAGCCCGGTTAGTGGGGTGGGGGTGGGGGGAGTTGGAAGTGGTGTGTGTGTGTGTGTGTGTGTCTGTGTGTGTGTGTGCGTGCGTGTCTGTCTGCGTGTGTGTGTGTGTGCCTGCATGTGTGTGTGTGTGTGTGTGTCTGGGTGTGCGTGTGTGTGTGTGTGTGTGTCTGCGTGTGGTGCTTCCGTGAGTGTGGAGCAACAGATGTGCACCGGGCTGGACGTGCGCGTCCACAGACCAGAATCGCCGCGCGTGCCCCAGTCTGTCTCCTTTGAGAAGCATCTCGACGACAATAGGTCTCGAGAGCGAGACCTAAAAAGGGTATTTTTCTCCTGAGAAAGGTGCAGAATTCGACGCCTGCTGGTCAGAGCAACAGCTGCATCAATAATACATGGCTATTCTTGGTCCCAAGCCACAAGGAAACTGCTGAGTCAACTAGATTTAAATTTAGTGCAAACACGGTATAACGGCCTGCATTACACACTGTTGATTTTAAAAGTTACAAAAGAGAGTTTTATTATTTTGGATAACACAGAAAAGATTAGAAGGGATTTCCTTTCTTAAAGCCTTTTTACATAAGCACATCTGTGGTTCTGATGTTAAATATTAACTGTCCTTTAAAAGTGGCACATACTTTTCATATTTCAGTAAGGCTTCTGTGCTTAGTGTTATAAATTAATACATTTTAAAGGCGAAAAGGAATGAGGCCTGCTTTTCATATGTGGAACCATCAAAAGGGTTGGTGTTCTTAAAAAAAAAATTAAAATGGGAATTCTGAAGATATAAAAAAAATGTTTATTAAAAATAAGTGCACTAAAAACGTTTTTCCAATGTCTATAATGCCTAATAATCATATTGTGAACTTCTAGCATCAAAGTTGAATTTCAGCAACACTTTACCTCAATGGGGGAAACTAAAATGGAAAATGTCACTTTACCCAGGTGTACAAAACTCATTTTATAAGGGTGTACCTTATACATTTCTGATACCCTATTCCTGGGATATCTAGGGGACACTGTGGGGATGACTCATATGCCAAAACATTGTAGGTTATCCATTTTTAAGTGCCCGAACACCAAAGTCGAAATTGGGCAAAATGTACTGTTTAAAAGCAGTTCTGCCACTCAGAGCAGTTTTCAAACTGATCTTAGGCTTCAGTAAATGCACACATGTAAGTATAGAATGAACAGCTGACCTCTATACTGCTAGAAAATCACACCACACACTGCTTACAAATGTAAATAAATATAAACAAGCACTGGCGTTGCCAATAGGTTTCGCATTTGGAAAGTTGGAGCTATTGGTTTTGTAAATGACATTTTATATTTATAGATTGTTATTGACAATGCCAATAACGATATATAAATATAAAATGTCATTTACAAAACCAATAGCTCCAACTTTCCTACTGCGAGACCTATTGGCAACGCCAGTGCTTGTTTACTGAAGAGGAGAGATGCGTGGGCAGAGAGGAGCCTGTGTGAACGTGCGGCGGAGATCAAAGAAAACGCTAACACCCATATGGAGAGGAAGGGGGGTGGGCTGCCTGGCGAGTTGAATGCGTATGGCAACAGTGGTAGCAAATGGAAGCACTTTTGTGGCAACATTGGTAGCAAATGGAAGCCCTTCATACTGTTCAGCTCAATTAAAGAAGCACCCAAACCCTGAGTGAGCTGTTCCGCCTGGCACTGGAAAACAGAGAGATGCATATGTCGAGGCATAATGCTGAAAAAGCAATCTGCCGAAGGTCACACCGAGTGCCAGCTCCTTCATTTGGGAATTCAGGACAAAAATGCAAAAAGTGCGAAAAATACGAAGGCCCTGGTCCGAGCTCTGCACGGCATGTCGGCCTTTCATCCAGACGAGGGTGATAAATGACGTCTCATTAAATTGGGTAATGGCAGGAACATCTTTGTTACAGCGGAAGAAACCACAGCCACAGGCTCACCAGCTAGAGATCACGTAATGAACACAATTTCATCCTCACAGAGGATGAGATTAGAACTTGATGTCACAATATTGCTTCTGGTCTCGGATTTGCCAAAACACCCTAATCATTCGAGTGGAAATGATTAATAAAATTATAGTAACACGAACATAAGTTCTCAGAAGAACATCACAATTCCAGCGTGGCAACGGGTCTTCGTTATAGTTAGTTTGACAAAACAAAACGTAAAGTTTAAAAAAATAATAGTTAAACGTAAACTGTCAGCGAGGAAAGTAAATACTTTGAAGAAGGGCAGACAAAAACATATTCCGCCCAGAGGACATAAGTTACTAAAATATAAAAGTCTGAAATAACTTGAGTGCTGGTAAAGACCAGACAGAGCTTGATTACGTTTGGAAGGTAAATTACTTTTTGAGGGCCGAAGTAGCTCTGTCGGTTTCAAATGCCAGAAATAAAATGAATATTTTTGAAGGCCAGTGGTAACTCGTTTACTTCTGGTTGGCTCGGTGAGTTAAGCAATAGATTAGGGCATTTGGTGCGACCTGCAGGCCCGGGACCGAGCTCAGCACGGCATGTCGGCCTTTCATCCAGACGTGAAAGAAGTGTAATTAGGGGGAGGAGAAGTGAGGCCTAGGGGAGAGTGGTGGTGAGAGGGGTGAGTGGTGAGAGTTGAGGAGAGAGTCAGGCCTGGAGAGAGTGAGGAGAGGGGTGAGTGAGGAGAGAGAGAGGGATTGGAGAGGGAGTGTAGTGGTGAGTGGTGAGAGGGTAGAGTGTTGAGTGGTGAGAGAGGAGATGGGGAGAGGAGAGGGGTGGGTGAGGAGAGGAGAGAGAGGAGTGAGTGAGGAGAGAGTGGGATTTGAGAGAGGGAGGGGGGAAAGGAGAGGGGTGGGTGAGGAGAGGGGAGAGAGGAGTGAGTGAGGAGTGGGATTTGAGAGAGGGAGGGGAGAGTGGTGAGAGAGGAGGGGATAAAGGGGAGAGAGTGAGGGGTGAGTGGGAAGAGAGGGAGGAGGGGAGGTTGAGGTTGAGGAGAGAGGGAAGATGGGAGGGGGAGAGGGGCTCACTTGCAACAGAAGAGCTACCTTACTCACTGGCACCAGAAATGGAACATTATTTAGATACAGCAGAAATTGCATATATGATCACATGCATAAGAAATGTCACTCTGCTCACATGCATCAACAAGAAACATACAAAGTAATGCTAAATGTATGCATTAAGGTGGTGAAAACATTAATAAACTGGCTTGTTATGTCGCTACCGGCGAGCAGATGAATTGCGTTTGTTCGGCCTTCACGTTGTCTTTGCTGAAGCTGGGGACAAGCTTCTCACACAAACATTCACTGGCGTCATGTTTTGCCACCCCGTTTCACACAGCACAAACGTTATGTTACGTAATAGGAAAGGACGAGCCCTAATAAAGAATACAAATACGTGCTCTTTGGTGAGGGAGGGGGAGGGAGTTAAAGCACGGCAGGACTGTCGAGTCATGGCCTGCGGCCGTGAAACGTGAAGTGAATAATTAGGGGAGGAGAACTTTGCAGAGGCCGGCCGAGCGGGGGAAGCCTGTGGGAGGAAAGCTGATGCCTTTGATGTGGGGAGGGAGATGCGCATGCTTGTGTGGTCACGTGGTGACTGACTCACATGCACTGTGAAGAAACGCCAGTGGTTTCACGAGTCGGATCAAGCCCTTGAATTTTCACCTATTACATTCGCAAGCGAATGATAATAGGCTAAACCTAAAAAAACAGCAGAAGTTATTATCCTACCTCTAAATTATTGGCAAACAGGAAGGGAATAGGACTGCCTTTCAGCTTTGAGTCTCCATAAGTTACTTTGAATTGGAAAGTCTGCATGGCGTAGCCCTTCTCAGACAGGGGACAACAGGTTTAAGGGTCAACTGCCAAAGTCTGTTTTCAGAACTAACCAACTGAACGTGCAATTTCCACGTAGGGAGCCACTGCGCCCTCATGTTACAACTACTACAATTGCTAAAGAAATTGGTGGTTAGGTATTAATGTTTTCTAGCTAGCTAAATGTGCATTTTACCTCCTACAACTTTGTTTATGCCCAGTTACTACAAATAGGGGTTAATAGTGTCGACAGAAGTGAAACCTGTTTCAGGTTTCCTACTGTTGAAATGAGGGAAGGAGGTTAGCTCCTCTGCAAATTAAGGGTAGGCAAATGTATGTTTTCTCTCTCTTTTTCTCACTCTCTTTTGAGCCTGTCTAAATTGACTAGGAAAAATCCATGAGACATTTAATTGGCTATTCAGTAATACTGTTTTAAAATTGTTAGCATTAATAAAATGAATAAATAAATTTGCTATGTTACTGCCCATCTTGTCTAATGAAATTATGAAAGGATGAGTAGTCTGGATTGCTGTTCCCTTATTTGACCTTTGTGGGGAACTAGATGTGGGTAGTTTTTGTTCTAAAATTCTCAGGTGATAACACCATTATTGTTAGCTAGTCTGTGTAAATAAGCTGACAGCCCTTATTAGAGCTGATGTTGCAAAGTCTGGATTTGAAAAGCAGAATGCAGGAAAGACGCCCATGTGATCCTCAGCAAATACTTTTGAAGAAAATATTATTTTATAGGAGTTTTTGTGTCACAACATGTTCTGCTGGAGAAATGTATGTACCCACTATGCTGAAGTTTTTTTTAGTTATTTATGTAATAAGAATCCCTGTTAAATTAGCAGTTTTAGATTTTCCTGCTGCACCTATAACATGAGAACATGGTCCTAAGCGTACAATGTAGGTGCTTTTGTTAAGAGAAATCGTTTTAGAAGTATCTGCAGTCCTGTACAAGTAATGTAAAGTCTATGAGTAAAAGTGTAGAACGTTTCCTTTTTTCTTGAGGGTCTTTGATGAATAATAACACAGACTTCCTTAGCTGCTTCAAATAGTGTAATAGATCTAGGATTTTTACTCTCAGATAGATGAAGTGGTTCTTGGATGCCTTGCTAATATATGGGGTGTCCCAAGACTAGGAAGTATTCTGAGACTATCCTCTCTGTCCAGACCTTTTGTTCTGTCCACCAATAGATATTTGTTGCCTTACAACCATTGCCAGAGGGGCCCGGACATCAGATTCAGCCTGGGGAGTTAGCACCAGTCCAGCTTCAAGCCAAGGTGAAGGTAACCAGCACAGGCGTTGCTGGCAACTAGGACCTCAGTGAAGGCGGAAGCACTGGGATGTGAAGTGTGTAACCCTGCCACTGTCTTGGGTGAAAGACGGGGTCACAAATTAGAAAGAAGTTGTGGATCAAGTTTTTGATGCCCAGCTGAGAGAGTCACAGACCAACTAGAACGGTAAGAAGGCTTCCCTTTTAAAACGAGGGTTGCTTCAGAGATCCCAGCATCAGGCCCCTGAATCCTGGTCCCAAAGTGAATGCAAGTTTGCACCTTTGTTTGTGGATCAAGAGATACCTGGGCACACATAATAGAATTTGTGGCCCCAACAAAAGAGCAGTGCGCCAGCAGAGCAATACAGGAGTAAGGGAAGGACTTCAGTTTAGGGTATAGGTGCTGTGTCTCTGGTGCCTGTTAGATTGAAGAGAAGAAAAATGGTCCACTGCCTGAGACACTGGACAGGATCGTTGAAAGACTTTTTCTTCTCAAACTGGGCCATGATTCCTGATTTGCGAGTTGTGCAGCGCAGCTCCACCGTGGGGACAACAAGAGCCTGCCTGTGAGGTTCAAACGGACACAAGGAGAAGACTCCCCTCTGGCTGGTTGTACAGCGGCTTCAAGTTCTCAAGGACTTCTTTTTGTTAGTAATGTACCTCTTTAGTCGTCCCATTTTTGAGCAGGAGCATCTCTTTGCGGCTCCTCGTCCTAATTCCTATGGCCCTGTGTGATCCTCCTGGTCCTCTGGAACCAGGATTATTTTTGACTATATTAATCGATACTCTTGCCCGTATAAAAGGAACACTGAAAAAGTCTATTAAAATGTTTTTTTACATATAATTAGACTAGATGGTTCTAGGATTTGCTTTTTGCTGAGGGTTGGAAAAATATTTATAATTCTGTTTGTGATAATAGTCATTACTCTCTCCTGCTATCTGTATGACCCAATGCTCTGTTCCCTTTGTACTCCTGCTTATACCTTATATATACCCGCCTAATGAAATGTTTAGAATGAAAAATGCCCACCTAGCAATGGATTAGGATATTGATGAATTTATGAGAATAAATGTGCAAAATATTTTCTATGTTCCTACTAGATCATAGGGATGTCTTTAGCTCATGCTAAAAGGACCAACTGTTAAATATTGCAGGAATCACTGTTAGCATGAGCTGAAAGCCATTTTGTTTTTGGGAGGCATTTTAGTTAGCCTTGTGCTCGCCATGTGCTTTCTCTCTCTTCCAGAGACCTGCACACGCTCCGAAAGGCCTAGCTGATAGAATGCACCTGCTCCTAGTATAGAACTGTCAGGCTATTCTTACTGATGTGCTCAGTTTAGTCTCCCCTCCCACTTTGTTGAGCAAGCAAATTCTGTATACCCATATTAGTCAATAAACATGATTGTATGTGCCAGGACTTCCCCTTGGTTTTATGCTGATTATGTAACATATGCATATATAAGGCCCCTGTTCTCTGTACTCCTTAGACTCGCTCCCACGGTGGCCTGAGGGTACCGTATGACTCAGCCTCCCTCATGTGAGGTTAATAAATACATTGTTTTTATATTACAGCTTCCGTGCCAAATTCCTCTTTGTTGGTTTAAAGGACGAGGTGTATCAGTGAACCCCTTAGAAGGTTTCTATTTCTTCACATCTACAGGGCAGAATTACAAGCCCCTTGTGACACATTTACGCTGCTGTTGCGTCACTTCTGTGACACAGTGGCGTCGTAAACAAAACGCCACATTGCAACATATTTACAACGTAACGCACCTAGGGAGATGTGTCATGTTGTAAAGCCATGTGCTACATTATACCTGCGTCAGGTATAATGTATGCAGGGTGGGCATTCCGTCACAAGAAAGCCTCGTAAAAGTGACGTAGTGAAATCTACAAGATTTCACTGAGTCACTTTTACGACGCCACGGCCTCAAAACCTTATGTCTGGCATAAGGAGTGACGCAGCACAATAAGTATAGGCCGCCCCAAAGCATTCCTGGAGTTGCACCATGCTTGCGACTCCAGCAATGCGCTGCCCTTATGCCAAAATATGTGACACGCATCTGTCTATCCTTGCGCCACGGTGCACTGCATTGTAAATGAGACACATCCGTGGTGGCGCAAGGGTATTTTTGCATGTCTCATCTTTACTGGCGCATCCCTGCTAATATGCAAAGATGCACCAGTCCTTGTAAATCTGCCCCTTCATCTTTTGTCTCACCGCGCATTCATCCGAAACCCATCATGCCTCTCTTTTTCCCATTGTGTCCCAGATCCAACACACTGTTATACATTTCTTTGCCACTACCAGCCCCAGATATATTACTTTGGACATGACCCTAGTATGCTTTTTTTAATAATTTTTTTTATTGTGTTTCATAGGGCACATACATGGCCATCCCAGAATCAGAGCGCTATACAAAGAGAGAGCTGATGAGGGTTTCAGTACAGCAAAAACACGCCACTTGTACATAGTTGTACAAGAAGAGCGAGGTATAAAACAATAGGATACAATATAAAATACCTGTTTTTCTAGTAATACGGTTTTAACTTCCTTCTTGAAAAACCCAAGTGAGGTGATTGCTCTCTTTGAGGGTGGTAGGGAGTTCCACATTTTTGGAGTAGATTTGGCAAGCGTGCAGCTGTGTTTTTTCTGTTTTTGGAATCTGGCTGGTTGAAATATGAAGGATTTAGCACTTTGTCCCGGGACCACTCCCTAATGCACAAAGTTGTGTTGTTGTCTGTAACACCATTCCTGTCAATATGCTAAGTTTTTCAACCACCTCTTTCCAAAAAGTAAGGATTCTTGGACATTCCCACTACATATGTTGAAAATCCAGTGACTGTTGCATCTATTCCTCTTAGAACCAAAAAGTGCCATGCTAAACAAATCTGCTGAATCAAAGGAACAGTGAAAAATGAAAGTAGACTTAATATCGACTAATCCTCTCTCTGTTTAACAAGCTTTCCCATTCAGGAAAGCTACTTTCATCATTATAGCATGAGCTTTGGGATTCCGAACGAGCACAAAGACAGACAGTCCTTGGGTCCTTGTACTTGTTGTCCAATAGCTTTCAGATGCCAGACTCTGATAAAGGCTTTCAGCAAACTTCTTCTGCCTGCATGGCTGATCTGAGCGACTGTGGCAACCAGTTTGGCGGAGCAGAGGTGTCTGGTGAGTTCGTGGAATGGGAGGCAGTGATTCAGATATGCTGGTCCAAAGTTGTGGAGGGCTTTGTAGGCGTGTGTGAGAAGCTTGAATCCGACTCTTTTGTTGACTGAGAGCCAGTGGAGCTCTCTCAGGTGTTTGAAGAAGTTGCTGCTGTGGGGGATTTTGAGAACCAGTCTGGCTGCAGCGTTCTGAACATCCTGTAGTTTCCTGAGGAGTTTCTGGGTGATGCTTATGTAGAGTGCATTGTCATAGTTGAGTCTGCTGCTAATGAGTGTGTGGGTGACTGTATTTCTGGCCTCAGTGGGGATCTATCTGAAGGTCTTTCGAAGAAGGCAGAGTGTGGAAGCATGATGAGGAAACCGCTTTGATCTGGTGGTTCATCTTGAGCAAGGAGTCCAGTATGATGCCGAGGTTTCGTGCATGGCCGTGGGTTTGAGAGGGGGAGTTCCTAGTGCGGCAGGCAACCAGGAGTCTTCCCAGGTGGAGGTGTTGGATGAGGACTTTTTTCTTGTCTGAGTTGAGCTTGAGGCAGCTATCTCTAGTCCAGGTAACAACGGCCTACATCCCGTTCTGGAAGTTGTTTCTGGTGATTGTGGGCTTATTGGCGAGGGTGAGTACCAGTTGGGTGTCGTCGGCATGAGGGATGATATTGAGTCTGTAGTTCCTGACTATGGCTGCGAGCAGGGTCATGTAGACTTTAAAGATGGGGGGGCTTAGAGCCGAGCCCTGGAAGACTATGAAGTCGATCTCAATGGGTTCTGAGAGGAATGGTGGTAGTCTGACCCTCTGTGTTCTACTGTTGAGAAAGGAACGGATCCAGTCCAGTGCTTTGTCGCGGATGCCAGCGTCATGGAGTCTCGTGCATAGGGTGCAGTGGGGATGGTGTCGAAGGCGGCAGAGAGGTGCAGGAGGATGAGGGCTGCTGTATGTCCCCATTCGAGGAGGAAGCGGATGTCATTGTGGCGATGAGGAGGGCAGTCTCATTGCTGTGGTTGCTTCAGAAGACGGATTGAGAGAAGGCCAGGACGTGGTTGTCTTTGATGAACTGGGAGAGTTGATCCTTGATGGCCTTCTCGAGGAACTTGGCTGGGACTAAAACAGGGAGATGGCTCCGAAATACTTGAGGTCTGTCGGGTCATGTCGCTGATTGATGTCTGGTGCTCTGAGGTGAACATTATTTTTACTATGGGGTAGTGAAGGTGTTATTCAAAGGAGGAAGAGCCCATTCCTAGAGGTCAAGCATGTACAACTGAAAACCAAGTCAGTCTTTGTACTTGGAATGAAGTGGCTGGGATTTTCTGTTTCTGTGGGAATTATACCATGGATTGCTCCTCAGGAGTTATGTCATGGGCTATGAGAGAAGTAAGGAGAAGACAGGG
Source organism: Lissotriton helveticus (assembly GCF_964261635.1). Classification (NCBI taxonomy): domain Eukaryota; kingdom Metazoa; phylum Chordata; class Amphibia; order Caudata; family Salamandridae; genus Lissotriton; species Lissotriton helveticus. The sequence goes on from NC_136064.1 coordinate 68,557,488, forward strand.
CCTCATCAAGAACAGAGACAGAAGGGTTGCATGGCTCTCTCTTGCCTTCAACTTCACACTCATAGTATCCGCGAAGAAGTCTGTCGACAATACTTAGGACAGTATGAAGAATAAACCTGAAACCAGATTCACAGGGAGGTAGGAGACATTGGTTGAATCCTGATTAAAGAAACTTCATAGCCAATCTGTGATACAACAAATCCACAATCCAGAGGAAGAGATACTCTTCAGAAAATTAACTGGTGACTGCATTTTGAAGAGACAGACTGACAGTACTTTGCTGACTGTTGCCAACACCAGCCACTCCTACAAGTGCCTGCAGAACAGAAAATGGAATCACATTATTCTTGGCACACATGTTATTCTGGTTTCAGAGCATCCCTCCTACAGGAACGGTATGTATGTATGTATGTATGTACAGGAATTTATATAGCGCAAATCACCAAGCGGTTTCTAAGCGCTTGCTTAGGGAACCCGTCCTGGTATTCCCCTGTGAGATAACCCCGGCAGGGTATCCGCAAGGTGAAAGCCAGGCATCCCGCCGCGAGGGGCCGTTGCGGAGATTAAGCAAGCTATTGCCCAGAGTCGCAGAGTGTGAACCCGTGAATCGAGTAGGCACCGGAGCGAGAATTGTCGAGTCCATGGACAATTTAGGACTCAAGACCCCGCCGAGCCGGGAATTGAACCCTGGTCCCGGGCTGACCTCTGCTTCCAGGTCTGCCTCCTCTAACCAGTGAGCCACACTTCTCCACACAATGGTGTGGCTGAGTGTTCAGGGAAGTTGATGTTAACTGGTGCTTCTTCTTTTTCACATGTGTCTTGTGTTTTGGTGGTGTGTGGGATATGTCTGATAGGCGGGAAAGTCTTGCCTTCTGCACTTCTTCAACAAGTTTGTTTGATCATTGACTGGTTGTATTCCACTTCTGAAAAGTTATCTACACAACATAGGAACTAGAGAAAACCATAGGGATGGAGGCGTAGTCAGAAAAGGTCGTACCCTAACAGTCTGTGATTACACATAGATCATGCATACAAGGAGCTGATTTCCACTGCTTGTTGCACAAATCTCTGGAATCACTGAAGTGGCTAGAGAGTTGTTAGTAAACCAAGCACAGAGGCAGATTTGCCATCTCAGTTCAGAATACTTGAAACACCATGCTGATAAAGAGAGACCCTTGGTGAAATGTTGTCTTAGGACCCCTGTGCCAAGACCAGGAGCTGGACTCAAATCAACTATCCAATGGATCAGATTTCCTGAACGGTAAAAGGTCTTTCAGCCAGGCATTTAACTCTTCCCTTTCATTGTTCACAGCACTTCCATGGGGACAGTGAGTGTGAGCCCTGCAAGGGACAGTTAGAGTTTGTAGGGAACATGCATTGCTACCTTACTGGCAGGGTAAGTCCTCAGCACTGTGACCTTTGACTGGGATCTTGTATTTACCTCCTTTTCCTGGAGAAAAGTACCCATGTTCTCTTTCTGGTGCAGAATTTCAACATCTGTTTAGGAAATTGAGCACCCATATTCTGCATGTAAGCCAGGTGGTACCAGAGAGACGTTGTACTTAGGGTAACACATAGAAGGTTTTTAACAAAAAGGAGGGAGATAAGCCAAGTGATCAATTGATCAACAGACACTGTTTACCACTCAGGAGGGTGGAAGGTCCAGTAACAGCTTGTGTCCGTATCTAGTACTGGGCGAGCAAAAGAGGGGTTGCTGAACTGTTCCTGTGGAGAGATAGGAAGGTGTTAAACTGGCGTGACCAAAGGTGTTCGTCTAACACCCCGGGGCATCCATTATGTTGGATGTATTTGCCTCACACACCCAAAAGGGTGTCATGCTTCATCATCGGCGTTTGCTCCTCGTCGGGGAGGCGGTGCAATCCCCGACGGGCTCACCTCAAAGAGGGGCGCTTTGGCGGAGATCTTTTTATCCAACAGCCTTATGATGAGGTGGGGGTGTGTGGGCAGGATGGTATTCCGATGTGATTGGGAGATTAAAATGTAGCAAGGGGTACCGGAATTCACTTTATTCTGGGAGTCCCCTGACTGCAATTAAAAGGTGGGGCTAGCTCGCTAGGTGTCAACAGGTTAATTCAAGTGATCCTAGAGGAGACTAGAAGTGAAGGTGGTCGACATGTTTCTCGCAGGGTGTGTAGTCACACGCGATTCATCAGGACCTTTACAAAAAGTGATAAAAAGGGGAAGGAACATCAATAACATGCTAGTGTCATGTATGTGGTGTATGTTACCTCTATGGATTCTCCTATGCCTATACATAGAGAAAAGATAATAAGGAAACAATGGTTAAAACGTAATTGCATTGAACCAACATAAGTCACGTTATTGCCAGGACATAGAAAAGTAGTGGCATGCTGGCGGTGTTGTGAACTATAGTGCACAACCACTGCATACCTGCATACGTGGAGCGTGCACAGTGCATTGTTGAGTGCACACTTAGCCACTGTATATGTGAGTAGACCTGTGGTGTGAAGGAGTGAAGTTTAAAAACAAGGATTTAAAATGCAGCATACTGGGAGCAGTGGGACTCCCATCTATTAACATTTAATGAACAGTTCTGATGGTGGGGGCACCAGATAAGGCTTACTGTGGCTAAACAACAACCAGACAACCAGGCATCCAACTCACTCACGGTGTGTCTATGTTAGGCGCTGTAATGATACAGCACATGTCCCCTTCTTACCTAATGGTTAAGGACTAATTACCACATGAGGGATCGGCGGAGTCGAACATCAGGGATGAGCCCATTAAGTGTAGCTGAAGGGAAGAAGGAGGGAAGCACAAAGATCGCGTCTAAGGGTTACTAGAACCACCCAGGAGTGTTCGTCGATCTAGTGGTAAAGCGTCCTTACTCCCGCTTCAAACCAAGCCACTCACCTCAGAACGCCAGTGTCCGTGTGGGGAGACCTACCCATGTCCGCCGAGCTCGAGTAGATAAGTGAGCTCGGCGGTGGGTGTGTTTTAACCTGGTGACTGACCGGGCATGCAGGGACGTGGCGCTGCCTATTCCGTAAGGTCACGTGATTCCCGCCGGTAATATGGCGGCCATCTTATAATAGTAAAACGGCGCGCTGGTGCGCTGGCTACTTGGGTTGGAGGTCCCTTATAGTTAATAGTGAAGGGCCTAGGTGTGGGGAGTTTGTGGAACTTAGAAGACTAAGAGCGGCCCCGTGTGTATTAGGAGCGGGGTGCCCTACGCATTTCTGTAGGGACTAAAAATATTCTGATTGCCCCGGTGTCTGTTCCAAGAGTGGCGGCCATGTTGTAGTGGGCAAGTGGCTCTTATGGAAGACAAAAACGGGGTGCTTTATTGTATTGATATCAGTTAATTCCATTAGCCCGGTGTCGGTTCCAAGAATGGCGGCCATATCATAGTTGGCAAGTGGCTCATTGTTGGGAGAACAAAACGGGAAAATGTGGTGTAAAGGCCATTTGTTGGTCTTAAACTTGGGAGGACCCTAGTGTGAATGTAGAAGGGAACAACCGTCAGAGTGTGGTCAGGACCTAAGAAGGGTGTGATGGTAGCATCAGAGAGTAAGGGAAAGTGTCACCTCTCCTCTTGATGTATGCTCTAGTCAGGTGTAGCAGCAACCGACAGTGGGAAATAACGGTATTGCAAAATATATATGTATATATACACTGGCTGGTCTACAGTGAGTGCCAGGGAATGTCTTCGTTAAGGCCCTCTTTATCTGTAGAAAGTCGGTGTACCCATCTCTGTTCCTTCCGGAAGAGGGCACTCTTCGGGCAGTGTGGGCTGGATTCTAGCACTATCCACTTCATGGAGTCTTCATTGTGATTGGAGTCCACATAGTGTTTGCACATTTTTGTGTGGGTCTTCTTGCAGCGGAAATTGCTGCGGTGCTCGATGATACGGGTTTTGATTGGGCGGGTTGTCATCCCGATATATTTCAAACCACACGGGCACATGAGCATGTATATGCAGTATGGTGTGTTGCAATTAGTGTGGTGTCTGAGCTCCCATAAGAAAGTATCGGAGAGTTGTATGGTCTTTAGTGTCATGGTGTATTTGCATACCCCGCACATGCCGCACGGGTAGTGGCCCGTCACGGGGGGTAGATGCCACAAGGTTTGTTGAGTATCTTTCCTGATATTCTTAGGCCTGGTGCTGATTAGAATATCCTTCAGGTTTTGTGATCTCTTGAAGGCGAACCTTGGTTCATCCAGGACCATATCTCCTGTGTTGAGAATACCCCAGTGGTGTTTGATCGTATTCCTGATTTTGTTGGATAGTGGGGTGAAGGTGGTCACACAGGTGATCGGTTGATTCTCAACCGGGGCTTTTTCTTGGCGGTCAAGGAGTGCTTCCCGGTTATTGATCCTGGCCCGTTTTCTAGCTTTTAAAACCTCACTTTTAGGATACCCTCTATCAAGTAGGTTCCTTGAGAGAATTGAGGATTCCTTCTTATAGTCCGATACAGCACTACAGTTGCGCCTAATCCGCAGAAATTGGCCGAAGGGCAGGTTGGTGCGTAAGGCCTTGGGATGGTGGCTCTTGTAGTGTAGGAGGCTGTTGCGGTCTGTGGGTTTTCTGTACATCGTTGTACTTACAGCTCCTCCTTCACATTTTATTGTTAAGTCAAGGAAGGCGATCTCATTAGGTGAGGAGACCATGGTGAAGTGTAAGTGAGGGTTCAATGTGTTGATCCACTCAAGAAAAGCTACATGAGAAGTGGAAGGGCCCTTCCACAAAATTAGGATGTCATCTATAAAGCGTCGCCACATTTTGATGTTGTCCCGGAAAGGGTTGGACTCATGGTGTATGTGTAGACCCTCAAATTTGGCCATATATAAACAGGCCACCGAAGGGGCAAAGGTACTGCCCATAGATGTACCTTGGGTCTGGTGGTAGTACTTGCCACTGTATTCGAAATAGTTTTCGGTTAGGGCTAGGGTGGCGCATTCCATCACAAAGGTCTGTGGGGTGTTGGAGTTCCAAGTTTCTAGGCCCAGTTTTTCCTCAATTACCTCTAGAGTGGCCCTCTGAGGGATGTTAGTGTAGAGGGCTTCCACATCTAGGGTAATCAAGAAGTCAATCTCTCCTATGTCCTGTATGGTGTCCAGGATTCGTAATACATCCGTGGTGTCTTGGATGTATGAGGGAATGTTTTTCACAAGCGGTTGTAGGAAATGGTCACAAAATTGGGAGAGTGGCTCCAAAACTGAGTTAATCCCTGAGACAATCGGTCTCCCTGGTACTGGTCTGGCTGCTTTATGGATCTTAGGCAGTATATAAAAATATGGTACCCGTGGGTCCTTCTTTATCAGAAAATCTGCCTCCTTTCTGGTGATCCATTGTTCACATTCCGCGCTTATGACCAAGCTTGTGATCGTGGTCTGTAAGCGCATAGTTGGATCAGTAGGGATGGGTGTATAGTATCTTTGGTCGCTTAGTTGTCTGGTACATTCTGTCTCATAGTCCACAGTATTCATTAGAACAGTGGCTCCCCCTTTGTCCGCCTGTTTAATAGTAATCATCAGGTCATCAGCCAGTGATTTCAATACAGCCATCTCATTCTTGGAGATGTTGGAGTGTGATGTTTGCAGATCTAGTTTATTGATGTCTTTAAGTACAGCTTGTTCAAAAGTCAGTACTTCGTTGGGGACCATTCCGTTATTGGGTGTGAAGGTAGAAGGATTGCGTAGTCCTGAATCATCATTTGGTTCACAGGGCTTGCCTTCAAAAAACGTTTTCAACCTTATTTTCCTGAAAAACGATTTGAGTTCCCTGGTTTGCTGGAATGAATCTATTTTGGGGGTGGGTACAAAACCCAGACCTTTCTGAAGGACTTCTTCCTCTCTCTCTGTGAGGGGACGGTCAGATAAATTTACCACCAGGCTTGGTCCTGATCGGGTCGTGGTCCTCGTGTCCATCCCTTGGGGGCGTGAGTCTTCCCATTGGACTTTCTTTTCTGGTAAGTTCCCTCTTTTTCGCCCTCGCCCTCTGCCCCAACCTCTGCCTAAAAAAGGAGGGTGTGTAGGGTTTTGGGTGGGATAGAAAGGAGGATACTGTGGCGCAAACGGGGGTTGGAAGTGGGGGAATTGTGGGTATTGCCAAACAGGGGGTCCTGTTGGTTGTCCCTGGTTAGGGTAGTTTGAGTAGTTATGTTGGCCCCGGCCCCTTCCTCTTTTAGCCCTGGGTGGCATCTGCGCAGGACTATTTTCCCCACTACTGTCAGAACCACTATTGGAACCCCTTCTCGAGGAGTTTGCGCTAGAGTCTGAATTGTAGCTCGTGCCAGGGGGGGACATAGTCATCCCTTAGATAGGGATAGACTTTTTCCTTTGAAAATTTCTTTATGTCCTTTTGTAGTTTAGTTACCTTCTGGTTCATGAGGTATTCTTTATGCTCCGTCATTTCTTTATTTAGTTCGGCCAATTTTGTTTTGAAGCCCGGGTTTTGTACCGCACTCTTCAGGGCGGCCTCTGCTGCTTGGATCTTGACTAGGAGTGCATCCGCTAGTCGTTTAGCTGTATTTACAATGAGAATGAGAAGGTCGTGGGTGCATTTCCATGACACCTGTGACCATTCAACTTTAAAGACTCCATCCTCCCAGAAAATTCTTGGGAAATTTTTGACAATCAAGCCATTGGGTTAAATTTTGGCTTTAAAATATTCAGCCATCATTGTCCCATGGATAGTGACCCTTATCCATTCTCGTTTGAGATCGGACAAGGTTTGCCACTCAGTTGTGTTACTCCCTGTTGCCTGTTCAATGTCGATGCCAAACAGTGAAGGTGTCCTCATAATTGCTGCTGCATCCTCCTCACCAAAGCTCAGTCCTTGACCCTCCATAGTGGCGAGATCAAGGGTGTCTGGTCGGTGAGGAGTAGTCCTTCACAGAAGGAAAGTAAGAAAGGGTTCACGAATAAGGTGAGACAAGGGGGGGGTTCCAACGCCGTAGTAGGCTGTGGACCGGATAGGACCCAACCTATTAGTGTGGGTTCAATAAGAAGGGGGATCTGAACAATCTAACCCACCAAGAGGAGACTCCCACGGTAGACACCGTGCAAAAGTTTTTAACAAAAAGGAGGGAGATAAGCCAAGTGATCAATTGATCAACAGACACTTTTTACCACTCAGGAGGGTGGAAGGTCCAGTAACAGCTTGTGTCCGTATCTAGTACTGGGCAAGCAAAAGAGGGGTTGCTGAACTGTTCCTGTGGAGAGATAGGAAGGTATTAAACTGGCGTGACCAAAGGTGTTCGTCTAACACCCCGGGGCATCCATTATGTTGGATGTATTTGCCTCACACACCCAAAAGGGTGTCATGCTTCATCTTCGGCGTTTGCTCCTCGTCGGGGAGGCGGTGCAATCCCCGACGGGCTCACCTCAAAGAGGGGCGCTTTGGCGGAGATCTTTTTATCCAACAGCCTTATGATGAGGTGGGGGTGTGTGGGCAGGATGGTATTCCGATGTGATTGGGAGATTAAAATGTAGCAAGGGGTACCGGAATTCACTTTATTCTGGGGGTCCCCTGACTGCAATTAAAAGGTGGGGCTAGCTCGCTAGGTGTCAACAGGTTAATTCAAGTGATCCTAGAGGAGACTAGAAGTGAAGGTGGTCGACATGTTTCTCGCAGGGTGTGTAGTCACACGCGATTCATCAGGACCTTTACAAAAAGTGATAAAAAGGGGAAGGAACATCAATAACATGCTAGTGTCATGTATGTGGTGTATGTTACCTCTGTGGTTTCTCCTATGCCTATACATAGAGAAAAGATAATAAGGAAACAATGGTTAAAACGTAATTGCATTGAACCAACATAAGTCACGTTATTGCCAGGACATAGAAAAGTAGTGGCATGCTGGCGGTGTTGTGAACTATAGTGCACAACCACTGCATACCTGCATACGTGGAGCGTGCACAGTGCATTGTTAAGTGCACACTTAGCCACTGTATATGTGAGTAGACCTGTGGTGTGAAGGAGTGAAGTTTAAAAACAAGGATTTAAAATGCAGCATACTGGGAGCAGTGGGACTCCCATCTATTAACATTTAATGAACAGTTCTGATGGTGGGGGCACCAGATAAGGCTTACTGTGGCTAAACAACAACCAGACAACCAGGCATCCAACTCACTCACGGTGTGTCTATGTTAGGCGCTGTAATGATACAGCACACGTCCCCTTCTTACCTAATGGTTAAGGACTAATTACCACATGAGGGATCGGCGGAGTCGAACATCAGGGATGAGCCCATTAAGTGTAGCTGAAGGGAAGAAGGAGGGAAGCACAAAGATCGCGTCTAAGGGTTACTAGAACCACCCAGGAGTGTTCGTCGATCTAGTGGTAAAGCGTCCTTACTCCCGCTTCAAACCAAGCCACTCACCTCAGAACGCCAGTGTCCGTGTGGGGAGACCTACCCATGTCCGCCGAGCTCGAGTAGATAAGTGAGCTCGGCGGTTGGTGTGTTTTAACCTGGTGACTGACCGGGCATGCAGGGACGTGGCGCCGCCTATTCCGTAAGGTCACGTGATTCCCGCCGGTAATATGGCGGCCATCTTATAATAGTAAAACGGCGCGCTGGTGCGCTGGCTACTTGGGTTGGAGGTCCCTTATAGTTAATAGTGAAGGGCCTAGGTGTGGGGAGTTTGTGGAACTTAGAAGACTAGGAGCGGCCCCGTGTGTATTAGGAGCGGGGTGCCCTACGCATTTCTGTAGGGACTAAAAATATTCTGATTGCCCCGGTGTCTGTTCCAAGAGTGGCGGCCATGTTGTAGTGGGCAAGTGGCTCTTATGGAAGACAAAAACGGGGTGCTTTATTGTATTGATATCAGTTAATTCCATTAGCCCGGTGTCGGTTCCAAGAATGGCGGCCATATCATAGTTGGCAAGTGGCTCATTGTTGGGAGAACAAAACGGGAAAATGTGGTGTAAAGGCCATTTGTTGGTCTTAAACTTGGGAGGACCCTAGTGTGAATGTAGAAGGGAACAACCGTCAGAGTGTGGTCAGGACCTAAGAAGGGTGTGATGGTAGCATCAGAGAGTAAGGGAAAGTGTCACCTCTCCTCTTGATGTATGCTCTAGTCAGGTGTAGCAGCAACCGACAGTGGGAAATAATGGTATTGCAAAATATATATGTATATATACACTGGCTGGTCTACAGTGAGTGCCAGGGAATGTCTTCGTTAAGGCCCTCTTTATCTGTAGAAAGTCGGTGTACCCATCTCTGTTCCTTCCGGAAGAGGGCACTCTTCGGGCAGTGTGGGCTGGATTCTAGCACTATCCACTTCATGGAGTCTTCATTGTGATTGGAGTCCACATAGTGTTTGCACATTTTTGTGTGGGTCTTCTTGCAGCGGAAATTGCTGCGGTGCTCGGTGATACGGGTTTTGATTGGGCGGGTTGTCATCCCGATATATTTCAAACCACACAGGCACGTGAGCATGTATATGCAGTATGGTGTGTTGCAATTAGTGTGGTGTCTGAGCTCCCATAAGAAAGTATCGGAGAGTTGTATGGTCTTTAGTGTCATGGTGTATTTGCATACCTCGCACATGCCGCACGGGTAGTGGCCCGTCACGGGGGGTAGATGCCACAAGGTTTGTTGAGTATCTTTCCTGATATTCTTAGGCCTGGTGCTGATTAGAATATCCTTCAGGTTTTGTGATCTCTTGAAGGCGAACCTTGGTTCATCCAGGACCATATCTCCTGTGTTGAGAATACCCCAGTGGTGTTTGATCGTATTCCTGATTTTGTTGGATAGTGGGGTGAAGGTGGTCACACAGGTGATCGGTTGATTCTCAACCGGGGCTTTTTCTTGGCGGTCAAGGAGTGCTTCCCGGTTATTGTTCCTGGCCCGTTTTCTAGCTTTTAAAACCTCACTTTTAGGATACCCTCTATCAAGTAGGTTCCTTGAGAGAATTGAGGATTCCTTCTTATAGTCCGATACAGCACTACAGTTGCGCCTAATCCGCAGAAATTGGCCGAAGGGCAGGTTGGTGCGTAAGGCCTTGGGATGGTGGCTCTTGTAGTGTAGGAGGCTGTTGCGGTCTGTGGGTTTTCTGTACATCGTTGTACTTACAGCTCCTCCTTCACGTTTTATTGTTAAGTCAAGGAAGGCGATCTCATTAGGTGAGGAGACCATGGTGAAGTGTAAGTGAGGGTTCAATGTGTTGATCCACTCAAGAAAAGCTACATGAGAAGTGGAAGGGCCCTTCCACAAAATTAGGATGTCATCTATAAAGCGTCGCCACATTTTGATGTTGTCCCGGAAAGGGTTGGACTCATGGTGTATGTGTAGACCCTCAAATTTGGCCATATATAAACAGGCCACCGAAGGGGCAAAGGTACTGCCCATAGATGTACCTTGGGTCTGGTGGTAGTACTTGCCACTGTATTCGAAATAGTTTTCGGTTAGGGCTAGGGTGGCGCATTCCATCACAAAGGTCTGTGGGGTGTTGGAGTTCCAAGTTTCTAGGCCCAGTTTTTCCTCAATTACCTCTAGAGTGGCCCTCTGAGGGATGTTAGTGTAGAGGGCTTCCACATCTAGGGTAATCAAGAAGTCAATCTCTCCTATGTCCTGTATGGTGTCCAGGATTCGTAATACATCCGTGGTGTCTTGGATGTATGAGGGAATGTTTTTCACAAGCGGTTGTAGGAAATGGTCACAAAATTGGGAGAGTGGCTCCAAAACGGAGTCAATCCCTGAGACAATTGGTCTCCCTGGTACTGGTCTGGCTGCTTTATGGATCTTAGGCAGTATATAAAAATATGGTACCCGTGGGTCCTTCTTTATCAGAAAATCTGCCTCCTTTCTGGTGATCCATTGTTCACATTCCGCGCTTATGACCAAGCTTGTGATCGTGGTCTGTAAGCGCATAGTTGGATCAGTAGGGATGGGTGTATAGTATCTTTGGTCGCTTAGTTGTCTGGTACATTCTGTCTCATAGTCCACAGTATTCATTAGAACAGTGGCTCCCCCTTTGTCCGCCTGTTTAATAGTAATCATCTGGTCATCAGCCAGTGATTTCAATACAGCCATCTCATTCTTGGAGATGTTGGAGTGTGATGTTTGCAGATCTAGTTTATTGATGTCTTTAAGTACAGCTTGTTCAAAAGTCAGTACTTCGTTGGGGACCATTCCGTTATTGGGTGTGAAGGTAGAAGGATTGCGTAGTCCTGAATCATCATTTGGTTCACAGGGCTTGCCTTCAAAAAACGTTTTCAACCTTATTTTCCTGAAAAACGATTTGAGTTCCCTGGTTTGCTGGAATGAATCTATCTTGGGGGTGGGTACAAAACCCAGACCTTTCTGAAGGACTTCTTCCTCTCTCTCTGTGAGGGGACGGTCAGATACATTTACCACCAGGCTTATTTTGGTCCTGATCGGGTCGTGGTCCTCGTGTCCATCCCTTGGGGGCGTGAGTCTTCCCATTGGACTTTCTTTTCTGGTAAGTTCCCTCTTTTTCGCCCTCGCCCTCTGCCCCAACCTCTGCCTAAAAAAGGAGGGTGTGTAGGGTTTTGGGGGGGATAGAAAGGAGGATACTGTGGCGCAAACGGGGGTTGGAAGTGGGGGAATTGTGGGTATTGCCAAACAGGGGGTCCTGTTGGTTGTCCCTGGTTAGGGTAGTTTGAGTAGTTATGTTGGCCCCGGCCCCTTCCTCTTTTAGCCCTGGGTGGCATCTGCGCAGGACTATTTTCCCCACTACTGTCAGAACCACTATTGGAACCCCTTCTCGAGGAGTTTGCGCTAGAGTCTGAATTGTAGCTCGTGCCAGGGGGACATAGTCATCCCTTAGATAGGGATAGACTTTTTCCTTTGAAAATTTCTTTATGTCCTTTTGTAGTTTAGTTACCTTCTGGTTCATGAGGTATTCTTTATGCTCCGTCATTTCTTTATTTAGTTCGGCCAATTTTGTTTTGAAGCCCGGGTTTTGCGCCATAGTATCCTCCTTTCTATCCCCCCAAAACCCTACACACCCTCCTTTTTTAGGCAGAGGTTGGGGCAGAGGGCGAGGGCGAAAAAGAGGGAACTTACCAGAAAAGAAAGTCCAATGGGAAGACTCACGCCCCCAAGGGATGGACACGAGGACCACGACCCGATCAGGACCAAAATAAGCCTGGTGGTAAATTTATCTGACCGTCCCCTCACAGAGAGAGAGGAAGAAGTCCTTCAGAAAGGTCTGGGTTTTGTACCCACCCCCAAAATAGATTCATTCCAGCAAACCAGGGAACTCAAATCGTTTTTCAGGAAAATAAGGTTGAAAACGTTTTTTGAAGGCAAGCCCTGTGAACCAAATGATGATTCAGGACTACGCAATCCTTCTACCTTCACACCCAATAACGGAATGGTCCCCAACGAAGTACTGACTTTTGAACAAGCTGTACTTAAAGACATCAATAAACTAGATCTGCAAACATCACACTCCAACATCTCCAAGAATGAGATGGCTGTATTGAAATCACTGGCTGATGACCCGATGATTACTATTAAACAGGCGGACAAAGGGGGAGCCACTGTTCTAATGAATACTGTGGACTATGAGACAGAATGTACCAGACAACTAAGCGACCAAAGATACTATACACCCATCCCTACTGATCCAACTATGCGCTTACAGACCACGATCACAAGCTTGGTCATAAGCGCGGAATGTGAACAATGGATCACCAGAAAGGAGGCAGATTTTCTGATAAAGAAGGACCCACGGGTACCATATTTTTATATACTGCCTAAGATCCATAAAGCAGCCAGACCAGTACCAGGGAGACCGATTGTCTCAGGGATTGACTCCGTTTTGGAGCCACTCTCCCAATTTTGTGACCATTTCCTACAACCGCTTGTGAAAAACATTCCCTCATACATCCAAGACACCACGGATGTATTACGAATCCTGGACACCATACAGGACATAGGAGAGATTGACTTCTTGATTACCCTAGATGTGGAAGCCCTCTACACTAACATCCCTCAGAGGGCCACTCTAGAGGTAATTGAGGAAAAACTGGGCCTAGAAACTTGGAACTCCAACACCCCACAGACCTTTGTGATGGAATGCGCCACCCTAGCCCTAACCGAAAACTATTTCGAATACAGTGGCAAGTACTACCACCAGACCCAAGGTACATCTATGGGCAGTACCTTTGCCCCTTCGGTGGCCTGTTTATATATGGCCAAATTTGAGGGTCTACACATACACCATGAGTCCAACCCTTTCCGGGACAACATCAAAATGTGGCGACGCTTTATAGATGACATCCTAATTTTGTGGAAGGGCCCTTCCACTTCTCATGTAGCTTTTCTTGAGTGGATCAACACATTGAACCCTCACTTACACTTCACCATGGTCTCCTCACCTAATGAGATCGCCTTCCTTGACTTAACAATAAAACGTGAAGGAGGAGCTGTAAGTACAACGATGTACAGAAAACCCACAGACCGCAACAGCCTCCTACACTACAAGAGCCACCATCCCAAGGCCTTACGCACCAACCTGCCCTTCGGCCAATTTCTGCGGATTAGGCGCAACTGTAGTGCTGTATCGGACTATAAGAAGGAATCCTCAATTCTCTCAAGGAACCTACTTGATAGAGGGTATCCTAAAAGTGAGGTTTTAAAAGCTAGAAAACGGGCCAGGAACAATAACCGGGAAGCACTCCTTGACCGCCAAGAAAAAGCCCCGGTTGAGAATCAACCGATCACCTGTGTGACCACCTTCACCCCACTATCCAACAAAATCAGGAATACGATCAAACACCACTGGGGTATTCTCAACACAGGAGATATGGTCCTGGATGAACCAAGGTTCGCCTTCAAGAGATCACAAAACCTGAAGGATATTCTAATCAGCACCAGGCCTAAGAATATCAGGAAAGATACTCAACAAACCTTGTGGCATCTACCCCCCGTGACGGGCCACTACCCGTGCGGCATGTGCGGGGTATGCAAATACACCATGACACTAAAGACCATACAACTCTCCGATACTTTCTTATGGGAGCTCAGACACCACACTAATTGCAACACACCATACTGCATATACATGCTCACGTGCCCGTGTGGTTTGAAATATATCGGGATGACAACCCGCCCAATCAAAACCCGTATCACCGAGCACCGCAGCAATTTCCGCTGCAAGAAGACCCACACAAAAATGTGCAAACACTATGTGGACTCCAATCACAATGAAGACTCCATGAAGTGGATAGTGCTAGAATCCAGCCCACACTGCCCGAAGAGTGCCCTCTTCCGGAAGGAACAGAGATGGGTACACCGACTTTCTACAGATAAAGAGGGCCTTAACGAAGACATTCCCTGGCACTCACTGTAGACCAGCCAGTGTATATATACATATATATTTTGCAATACCATTATTTCCCACTGTCGGTTGCTGCTACACCTGACTAGAGCATACATCAAGAGGAGAGGTGACACTTTCCCTTACTCTCTGATGCTACCATCACACCCTTCTTAGGTCCTGACCACACTCTGACGGTTGTTCCCTTCTACATTCACACTAGGGTCCTCCCAAGTTTAAGACCAACAAATGGCCTTTACACCACATTTTCCCGTTTTGTTCTCCCAACAATGAGCCACTTGCCAACTATGATATGGCCGCCATTCTTGGAACCGACACCGGGCTAATGGAATTAACTGATATCAATACAATAAAGCACCCCGTTTTTGTCTTCCATAAGAGCCACTTGCCCACTACAACATGGCCGCCACTCTTGGAACAGACACCGGGGCAATCAGAATATTTTTAGTCCCTACAGAAATGCGTAGGGCACCCCGCTCCTAATACACACGGGGCCGCTCCTAGTCTTCTAAGTTCCACAAACTCCCCACACCTAGGCCCTTCACTATTAACTATAAGGGACCTCCAACCCAAGTAGCCAGCGCACCAGCGCGCCGTTTTACTATTATAAGATGGCCGCCATATTACCGGCGGCAATCACCTGACCTTACGGAATAGGCGGCGCCACGTCCCTGCATGCCCGGTCAGTCACCAGGTTAAAACACACCGACCGCCGAGCTCACTTATCTACTCGAGCTCGGCGGACATGGGTAGGTCTCCCCACACGGACACTGGCGTTCTGAGGTGAGTGGCTTGGTTTGAAGCGGGAGTAAGGACGCTTTACCACTAGATCGACGAACACTCCTGGGTGGTTCTAGTAACCCTTAGACGCGATCTTTGTGCTTCCCTCCTTCTTCCCTTCAGCTACACTTAATGGGCTCATCCCTGATGTTCGACTCCGCCGATCCCTCATGTGGTAATTAGTCCTTAACCATTAGGTAAGAAGGGGACGTGTGCTGTATCATTACAGCGCCTAACATAGACACACCGTGAGTGAGTTAGATGCCTGGTTGTCTGGTTGTTGTTTAGCCACAGTAAGCCTTATCTGGTGCCCCCACCATCAGAACTGTTCATTAAATGTTAATAGATGGGAGTCCCACTGCTCCCAGTATGCTGCATTTTAAATCCTTGTTTTTAAACTTCACTCCTTCACACCACAGGTCTACTCACATATACAGTGGCTAAGTGTGCACTCAACAATGCACTGTGCATGCTCCACGTATGCAGGTATGCAGTGGTTGTGCACTATAGTTCACAACACCGCCAGCATGCCACTACTTTTCTATGTCCTGGCAATAACGTGACTTATGTTGGTTCAATGCAATTACGTTTTAACCATTGTTTCCTTATTATCTTTTCTCTATGTATAGGCATAGGAGAATCCACAGAGGTAACATACACCACATACATGACACTAGCATGTTATTGATGTTCCTTCCCCTTTTTATCACTTTTTGTAAAGGTCCTGATGAATCGCGTGTGACTACACACCCTGCGAGAAACATGTCGACCACCTTCACTTCTAGTCTCCTCTAGGATCACTTGAATTAACCTGTTGACACCTAGCGAGCTAGCCCCACCTTTTAATTGCAGTCAGGGGACCCCCAGAATAAAGTGAATTCCGGTACCCCTTGCTACATTTTAATCTCCCAATCACATCGGAATACCATCCTGCCCACACACCCCCACCTCATCATAAGGCTGTTGGATAAAAAGATCTCCGCCAAAGCGCCCCTCTTTGAGGTGAGCCCGTCGGGGATTGCACCGCCTCCCCGACGAGGAGCAAACGCCGATGATGAAGCATGACACCCTTTTGGGTGTGTGAGGCAAATACATCCAACATAATGGATGCCCCGGGGTGTTAGACGAACACCTTTGGTCACGCCAGTTTAATACCTTCCTATCTCTCCACAGGAACAGTTCAGCAACCCCTCTTTTGCTTGCCCAGTACTAGATACGGACACAAGCTGTTACTGGACCTTCCACCCTCCTGAGTGGTAAACAGTGTCTGTTGATCAATTGATCACTTGGCTTATCTCCCTCCTTTTTGTTAAAAACTTTTGCACGGTGTCTACCGTGGGAGTCTCCTCTTGGTGGGTTAGATTGTTCAGATCCCCCTTCTTATTGAACCCACACTAATAGGTTGGGTCCTATCCGGTCCACAGCCTACTACGGCGTTGGAACCCCCCCCTTGTCTCACCTTATTCGTGAACCCTTTCTTACTTTCCTTCTGTGAAGGACTACTCCTCACCGACCAGACACCCTTGATCTCGCCACTATGGAGGGTCAAGGACTGAGCTTTGGTGAGGAGGATGCAGCAGCAATTATGAGGACACCTTCACTGTTTGGCATCGACATTGAACAGGCAACAGGGAGTAACACAACTGAGTGGCAAACCTTGTCCGATTGCAAACGAGAATGGATAAGGGTCACTATCCATGGGACAATGATGGCTGAATATTTTAAAGCCAAAATTGCACCCAATGGCTTGATTGTCAAAAATTTCCCAAGAATTTTCTGGGAGGATGGAGTCTTTAAAGTTGAATGGTCACAGGTGTCATGGAAATGCACCCACGACCTTCTCATTCTCATTGTAAATACAGCTAAACGACTAGCGGATGCACTCCTAGTCAAGATCCAAGCAGCAGAGGCCGCCCTGAAGAGTGCGGTACAAAACCCGGGCTTCAAAACAAAATTGGCCGAACTAAATAAAGAAATGACGGAGCATAAAGAATACCTCATGAACCAGAAGGTAACTAAACTACAAAAGGACATAAAGAAATTTTCAAAGGAAAAAGTCTATCCCTATCTAAGGGATGACTATGTCCCCCCTGGCACGAGCTACAATTCAGACTCTAGCGCAAACTCCTCGAGAAGGGGTTCCAATAGTGGTTCTGACAGTAGTGGGGAAAATAGTCCTGCGAAGATGCCACCCAGGGCTAAAAGAGGAAGGGGCCGGGGCCAACATAACTACTCAAACTACCCTAACCAGGGACAACCAACAGGACCCCCTGTTTGGCAATACCCACAATTCCCCCACTTCCAACCCCCGTTTGCGCCACAGTATCCTCCTTTCTATCCCCCCCAAAACCCTACACACCCTCCTTTTTTAGGCAGAGGTTGGGGCAGAGGGCGAGGGCGAAAAAGAGGGAACTTACCAGAAAAGAAAGTCCAATGGGAAGACTCACGCCCCCAAGGGATGGACACGAGGACCACGACCCGATCAGGACCAAAATAAGCCTGGTGGTAAATTTATCTGACCGTCCCCTCACAGAGAGAGAGGAAGAAGTCCTTCAGAAAGGTCTGGGTTTTGTACCCACCCCCAAAATAGATTCATTCCAGCAAACCAGGGAACTCAAATCGTTTTTCAGGAAAATAAGGTTGAAAACGTTTTTTGAAGGCAAGCCCTGTGAACCAAATGATGATTCAGGACTACGCAATCCTTCTACCTTCACACCCAATAACGGAATGGTCCCCAACGAAGTACTGACTTTTGAACAAGCTGTACTTAAAGACATCAATAAACTAGATCTGCAAACATCACACTCCAACATCTCCAAGAATGAGATGGCTGTATTGAAATCACTGGCTGATGACCCGATGATTACTATTAAACAGGCGGACAAAGGGGGAGCCACTGTTCTAATGAATACTGTGGACTATGAGACAGAATGTACCAGACAACTAAGCGACCAAAGATACTATACACCCATCCCTACTGATCCAACTATGCGCTTACAGACCACGATCACAAGCTTGGTCATAAGCGCGGAATGTGAACAATGGATCACCAGAAAGGAGGCAGATTTTCTGATAAAGAAGGACCCACGGGTACCATATTTTTATATACTGCCTAAGATCCATAAAGCAGCCAGACCAGTACCAGGGAGACCGATTGTCTCAGGGATTGACTCCGTTTTGGAGCCACTCTCCCAATTTTGTGACCATTTCCTACAACCGCTTGTGAAAAACATTCCCTCATACATCCAAGACACCACGGATGTATTACGAATCCTGGACACCATACAGGACATAGGAGAGATTGACTTCTTGATTACCCTAGATGTGGAAGCCCTCTACACTAACATCCCTCAGAGGGCCACTCTAGAGGTAATTGAGGAAAAACTGGGCCTAGAAACTTGGAACTCCAACACCCCACAGACCTTTGTGATGGAATGCGCCACCCTAGCCCTAACCGAAAACTATTTCGAATACAGTGGCAAGTACTACCACCAGACCCAAGGTACATCTATGGGCAGTACCTTTGCCCCTTCGGTGGCCTGTTTATATATGGCCAAATTTGAGGGTCTACACATACACCATGAGTCCAACCCTTTCCGGGACAACATCAAAATGTGGCGACGCTTTATAGATGACATCCTAATTTTGTGGAAGGGCCCTTCCACTTCTCATGTAGCCTTTCTTGAGTGGATCAACACATTGAACCCTCACTTACACTTCACCATGGTCTCCTCACCTAATGAGATCGCCTTCCTTGACTTAACAATAAAACATGAAGGAGGAGCTGTAAGTACAACGATGTACAGAAAACCCACAGACCGCAACAGCCTCCTACACTACAAGAGCCACCATCCCAAGGCCTTACGCACCAACCTGCCCTTCGGCCAATTTCTGCGGATTAGGCGCAACTGTAGTGCTGTATCGGACTATAAGAAGGAATCCTCAATTCTCTCAAGGAACCTACTTGATAGAGGGTATCCTAAAAGTGAGGTTTTAAAAGCTAGAAAACGGGCCAGGAACAATATCCAGGAAGCACTCCTTGACCGCCAAGAAAAAGCCCCGGTTGAGAATCAACCGATCACCTGTGTGACCACCTTCACCCCACTATCCAACAAAATCAGGAATACGATCAAACACCACTGGGGTATTCTCAACACAGGAGATATGGTCCTGGATGAACCAAGGTTCGCCTTCAAGAGATCACAAAACCTGAAGGATATTCTAATCAGCACCAGGCCTAAGAATATCAGGAAAGATACTCAACAAACCTTGTGGCATCTACCCCCCGTGACGGGCCACTACCCGTGCGGCATGTGCGGGGTATGCAAATACACCATGACACTAAAGACCATACAACTCTCCGATACTTTCTTATGGGAGCTCAGACACCACACTAATTGCAACACACCATACTGCATATACATGCTCACGTGCCCGTGTGGTTTGAAATATATCGGGATGACAACCCACCCAATCAAAACCCGTATCATCGAGCACCGCAGCAATTTCCGCTGCAAGAAGACCCACACAAAAATGTGCAAACACTATGTGGACTCCAATCACAATGAAGACTCCATGAAGTGGATAGTGCTAGAATCCAGCCCACACTGCCCGAAGAGTGCCCTCTTCCGGAAGGAACAGAGATGGGTACACCGACTTTCTACAGATAAAGAGGGCCTTAACGAAGACATTCCCTGGCACTCACTGTAGACCAGCCAGTGTATATATACATATATATTTTGCAATACCATTATTTCCCACTGTCGGTTGCTGCTACACCTGACTAGAGCATACATCAAGAGGAGAGGTGACACTTTCCCTTACTCTCTGATGCTACCATCACACCCTTCTTAGGTCCTGACCACACTCTGACGGTTGTTCCCTTCTACATTCACACTAGGGTCCTCCCAAGTTTAAGACCAACAAATGGCCTTTACACCACATTTTCCCGTTTTGTTCTCCCAACAATGAGCCACTTGCCAACTATGATATGGCCGCCATTCTTGGAACCGACACCGGGCTAATGGAATTAACTGATATCAATACAATAAAGCACCCCGTTTTTGTCTTCCATAAGAGCCACTTGCCCACTACAACATGGCCGCCACTCTTGGAACAGACACCGGGGCAATCAGAATATTTTTAGTCCCTACAGAAATGCGTAGGGCACCCCGCTCCTAATACACACGGGGCCGCTCTTAGTCTTCTAAGTTCCACAAACTCCCCACACCTAGGCCCTTCACTATTAACTATAAGGGACCTCCAACCCAAGTAGCCAGCGCACCAGCGCGCCATTTTACTATTATAAGATGGCCGCCATATTACCGGCGGGAATCACGTGACCTTACGGAATAGGCGGCGCCACGTCCCTGCATGCCCGGTCAGTCACCAGGTTAAAACACACCGACCGCCGAGCTCACTTATCTACTCGAGCTCGGCGGACATGGGTAGGTCTCCCCACACGGACACTGGCGTTCTGAGGTGAGTGGCTTGGTTTGAAGCGGGAGTAAGGACGCTTTACCACTAGATCGACGAACACTCCTGGGTGGTTCTAGTAACCCTTAGACGCGATCTTTGTGCTTCCCTCCTTCTTCCCTTCAGCTACACTTAATGGGCTCATCCCTGATGTTCGACTCCGCCGATCCCTCATGTGGTAATTAGTCCTTAACCATTAGGTAAGAAGGGGACGTGTGCTGTATCATTACAGCGCCTAACATAGACACACCGTGAGTGAGTTGGATGCCTGGTTGTCTGGTTGTTGTTTAGCCACAGTAAGCCTTATCTGGTGCCCCCACCATCAGAACTGTTCATTAAATGTTAATAGATGGGAGTCCCACTGCTTCCAGTATGCTGCATTTTAAATCCTTGTTTTTAAACTTTACTCCTTCACACCACAGGTCTACTCACAAATACAGTGGCTAAGTGTGCACTCAACAATGCACTGTGCACGCTCCACGTATGCAGGTATGCAGTGGTTGTGCACTATAGTTCACAACACCGCCAGCATGCCACTACTTTTCTATGTCCTGGCAATAACGTGACTTATGTTGGTTCAATGCAATTACGTTTTAACCATTGTTTCCTTATTATCTTTTCTCTATGTATAGGCATAGGAGAATCCACAGAGGTAACATACACCACATACATGACACTAGCATGTTATTGATGTTCCTTCCCCTTTTTATCACTTTTTGTAAAGGTCCTGATGAATCGCGTATGACTACACACCCTGCGAGAAACATGTCGACCACCTTCACTTCTAGTTTCCTCTAGGATCACTTGAATTAACCTGTTGACACCTAGCGAGCTAGCCCCACCTTTTAATTGCAGTCAGGGGACCCCCAGAATAAAGTGAATTCCGGTACCCCTTGCTACATTTTAATCTCCCAATCACATCGGAATACCATCCTGCCCACACACCCCCACCTCATCATAAGGCTGTTGGATAAAAAGATCTCCGCCAAAGCGCCCCTCTTTGAGGTGAGCCCGTCGGGGATTGCACCGCCTCCCCGACGAGGAGCAAACGCCGATGATGAAGCATGACACCCTTTTGGGTGTGTGAGGCAAATACATCCAACATAATGGATGCCCCGGGGTGTTAGATGAACACCTTTGGTCACGCCAGTTTAATACCTTCCTATCTCTCCACAGGAACAGTTCAGCAACCCCTCTTTTGCTTGCCCAACACATAGAAGGTAACATGTAGGGGGTAGTCTTGCAATGGATAACTATTGCACATGCATTAAACACAGAGGATGTATGAGTCAGTTGCTGCAAAGAGTTAAGATGCAGCAAGTATCATTGGTAACTCTAAGTTTATTCCATAAACAGGAGAGGGGTACACGTGTCCATTAAACATCAGCCCCTATCTCAACTGTCAGATAACAATGTTCACATTCTTAACATAATATTCCTATTTCACTATACCAGCATTCTCTCCATGTGCTCGACAACAACCTTGTGTTTAGAGGCAATGTTAAGAACATGACTCATCTTCTCCTTTTATGCAATGGCAATGTTGCAATGGCAATAATGAACGATACAATAAGCATTGTATAATATATCACAAAGTACACCCTCTAAAATGTATAACGATCACAGCCCCAATGTAATACAGTGCATCCCAATATCCAATATCCTAACCTACAATACATTTTTTCACCTTTGCAGGTAGGTTTACAGATCCACCAGAGTGTGTAACCTTTACTCTAGTATTTTCCCCTGGTACTTTTGTACAACTTGTGGCAAGGAAGGTTCTCCGATGCACCTAAAGTCACTACTTACATTTTGCACCACTGCAGGTTGCACATCCTCACAAGATCCAAGGGAATTCTTTCCTCCAGTAGTACAATTAAGGTTGGCTCCAGTTCCTTTCAAATCATTTCCATGCCAAATCCATGAACAAGAGGTAAGGTTCTTGCCAAACTTCCATGACAAGATCTTGTTGCAGTTCACCCGTTTGCTAAAATGCCAAACCTTGCAATCTTCCAGCTCAGCTGAACAAGCGAAAACTTTTTTCAACCTCAGAGGTTCAGAGAAATGTTTACTACTCTTCATGAAAATTCTGCTCAACTTAATCTGCACCCGCTCCCCTTCATTCAGACACACTTCCTTGGCTCTCTTCTTCTTCTCATAGTACTTTTGATACATGCTGCGGGCATTCACCAGAATAGCATTAAAAGGTGTGGCGACTGACTCCGGAATCTGGGGGTCACGGTTCGATCCCCGGCACCGGGGCGGCAGATTAGCCCAGCACCATGTGACTCTGGGCA
Organism: Lissotriton helveticus; assembly: GCF_964261635.1. Classification (NCBI taxonomy): domain Eukaryota; kingdom Metazoa; phylum Chordata; class Amphibia; order Caudata; family Salamandridae; genus Lissotriton; species Lissotriton helveticus. The sequence continues at coordinate 68,580,341 of NC_136064.1, forward strand.
ATAGCTTGCTTAATCTTCCCGACGGCCTCCAGCGCCTAGAGACCCCTACGGGTGATTGTGCGCTTTACAAATCTGGATTATTATTATTATATTATTATTAACCACCTGTGGTGACTATTTGCTCTGCATTTCCAAAGGCTGTACGGTGGGTGAAATGTGATATGCCCAAACTAACTTGTTTAGCTCAATCTCCTAATTCTTCCCTGAGTTAATAGTGGCCTGAATGCTGCCCATAATTACCCTGTTAAACCTGTCAACAGTGCCATTTCTGGCAGGATGATATACAGGAGTTTTCTTTTCCTTAACACCATTTCTTTCCAAAAATGCAGTAAATTTCTCAGCAACAAATTGGGGCCCATTGTCACTCAACAGTGATTTAGGAATGCCTTACCTGAGGAATAGTAGCTGCATCAGACGTTTGACTGACCATTAACTCTGGCCACTTGGAATAGATATCTAATAGTTCTATAACATATTTGGACCCACCTCTACTGTCTAAAACAGGGCCCATCACATCAATGGCTAAAACTTCCCATGGACCAGAAGGTATTTCTCTTATGCTTAAGGGCGGTCTTAACACGACTTGAGACTTATCCGCGTTAGTACACTGTTCACAACTTATGACAAATTTCTCCATAGTGGTGTCCATAGCAGGCTACCAATATAAACTTTTGAGTCTTTGTTTAAATGTCACCACTCCCTGGTGAACTTTATGCATCAATTCAAGTATCCTCATTCATAGGCTCTGTGGTGGAATTACTCTATTACTTCTTAAAAGGAATCCAGAACTTGAGACAGTTACTTCATCCTTAAGTTTTTAAAAACTTTTGCATTCTTCGACCACTTCCCTTTTGTTAGGCCAACCCTGCAGTGTATAATCTTCAACTTTGGTTAAGGTCAAATCCTCAGTATAGGGACGCGAACAATTACCTTGCTGCTGCTGCTGCCCTAAACGGACCGCCTGAAAGATTGAGAGCCTTCAGCCTTCGGACTCCACTTCGGACTCCACTCGGACTCCTCGCGGAACCCGCTTCGCGGGTCCCGCATCGGCTGGGGATTGTGTCCTACCTCCTGGAAGCTGCTGTGGGAGTGGGCTCGGACTGCAGGGCTGCGGGCAACGGGACGAGGACTCGGTTTCCCAGGAGTCCTCGGTAAACCCGCGCCCGACACACCTGGGCTGCTCTCCCTCATCGCCCCGCCCCACTGGATTGAGATAAAGCACCCTGTTAGCAGTTACAAACGTGGTACGCGAACAATTACCTTGCTGCTGCTGCTGCCCTAAACGGACCGCCTGAAAGATTGAGAGCCGTCAGCCTTCGGACTCCACTTCGGACTCCACTCGGACTCCACTCGGACTCCTCGCGGAACCTGCTTCGCGGGTCCCGCATCGGCTGGGGATTGTGTCCTACCTCCTGGAAGCTGCTGTGGGAGCGGGCTCGGACTGCAGGGCTGCGAGCAACGGGACGAGGACTCGGTTCCCCAGGAGTCCTCGGTAAACCCGCGCCCGACACACCTGGGCTGCTCTCCCTCATCGCCCAATCCAATCCAATTTCCCAGTCAGAGTCAGAAATAGCATCAGTTCCACACTGCTAGCTACACCATAGTCATCTCAGTCATTCAATTCATTCCACCCCCATAAGGGTGACCTGCTGACATAAACAGCTTCCTTGTTCTTTTTCCCTGGGAGATACTCAACATTGCCTGCATAATCTAGTAAATGAAGGGACATCCTAGCTAGTAGCGTTATTAGATCCTTCTGTATTCAAAACATTTGCAAGCGGTTTGTAGTCAGTATGTAGTGTGACCCCGTATCCCACAAGAACTGTCTGAATTTGGCAGTAGTCCATACACACTCCAACATCTCCTGTTCAATTACTGAGCATTTTTCTTGTGGAGTAGCTAGGGATCTGGAGGCAAAGGAAATGAGCCCCTTACCACTAGCATCCATTGTAAGGATAATTTTGTCTCTAGAATCAAATCCTTTTAAGGGTATGGCTTCGCAGATGTCAAGTTTTATTTCCTAAAACTTTTTCTGGCACATATCACTCCATCCAAATTCTTGGCGAGTTTGCATGAGTTGTCTCAAGTAGTATGTTTTCTCTGCAAATCCCTCCACAAATTTGACGTAAAACTCAGCTAACCCAAAAAAACAACCTAATTTTTTCTTTACTTGATGGAGCTAGGGCATCTGTAATAGACTCTGAGATTTCTTTCTTGGGAGTAATTCCACTGCCACACACCTCATGACCTAGATATGTCACCAATTGTCTTCCAAACTTACATTTGTTCAATTCCGCAGTCAACCCATAAGCTTTGAACTTCTCCAAAACCTCATAAAATCTGTGATTGTGTCCCTCTTTGCTCTTACCCATCCTTTCATGTACAGTCTGGAATGGGGACAGGTCACCATATAATGCATGCATGTGCACATGGCACTGCCACACAATGGCAGGGTTAATCACAGATTAAGAAGGGGAAAAACTGAAACATTAAGGGTATTATCGAACCCATAAGTTGCTCAGTAACAAATGCTTGTTCAGCAGTGTATGAAAAGCAGTTATTGAATGGTATTGTGTTATAAAAAGATGTGTTCTTGTCACTGTGATTAATATTTCCTGTTTTGTCAGTTATGCCTGTTGACTTCCATTAGTCAGTTCTGCCACTACACATGACTGGTCTGTAAAGGAGCTGGTGAAGGCAAAGCTCTCTGACCTCATTTTCATCCAGTAGCCGAAAGCTTGAGCAAATGAACCCATTTGCAATGAAATGGAGGGCAAGGGGGCACTCCAATTGCATGCATGCTCCATATAAATAACATAACATAATGTAACATAGCATAACATTAAAGAAGATAGCAGAGCAAAACAGATCATAATGCACTCTAATGCAACACAATATAACATAAAGTGACATAACTTTTGGTATGGAAAAAGTCCTTTGCATGTCATCGTACAGTGTGTATCCCTGCCTCCAGGTCCCCACAGCAAGCTGTAATATCTTTCGACCCACACCTCAGCACACATGACAATCTAACCTGTGCACTGAGACCTTTCCATAACAGGTTGTGTGACCCGGAGCAGGGCTCTGTGGTCGGTAGGGCACTCCTCATGCACCTTCCTTTTCAAGAAAGTGACTACTGTTATCTCACCGGACCGCAGAGGACTGACAGTAGTGGCAGAACAGTGGTTATAGTTATAGGATAGGCCTTTATTCTTTCACCTGCCTGGGAGAGCAGCCTCCAGACCTCCCCATATGTTCCTAATTGTGCTGTCAGACACCTACTATCAGATCCTTCATTCATCCATGTAAACCATGGATGGCAAATGTGTGTAAGATGAGTGTGTGTAAAGGATGTACGTAGAGTTTGGATGATCTATGTGACTGTGACCACAGTGGATTCTATTTTCTCTAAGATATACTTTGGAAGTACCTAAAATGAAGGCTTGGAGGGAGAGCCAAGGGAGGGGCCCAGGAAATTCCAGGGATCCTTTTCTGTCAGTCAGAAGAAAGAATGTAGAATGTATTGTTGAGGAAGTAGGTCACGGGTCCCTTTGAAGATAGGGAGTATCTCCTTGCCCTTTACGGGACCATAATTCTGTGGGATAGACTACTCCCAGAGGATAGGAGCTGCATAAGTGGCATGATTCACTTGTTTTGGGTTGCACAAGAGAGGAGACTCTCACCTTCCCCATGCCTCCCTGCTCACACCTGTGACGGCCTGTGTGGAAATCACAAAAGTACAAAACTGCTGAGAACTGGCCACAGAACTGAACTGCTGGAATACACAGGGACTGTCTGCACAGAAGAGCTGGGATTGGTCCGAGCGGCTTCATTTGCTACTCAGACAGTGCCTAGGAGCCTGTGGTGTTTCTCAAACCCAGTTGTGCGCATGTCTGTTTAGTCAGCCTAAAATGATCGGCCAAACAGACATGTGCGCTATAAAGTGTCCACCATTCCTCCTGCTATGCCTGTTGAACAGGATTGCCCGGCCCAGGCCCGCTGAAGACTCGAGTTGTCAGCTATCTGACATGCAAAAATAAAATGATAATAAAATGCTTTTATTATCATTTTATTTTTCCTGTACATCGCTCCTTTTTCACTACGGAGGAACCGCCCCAGCTCATGAGCCTAGGGTCCAATATCACTGCTGGCTGAGAGATTACTTTGAGTGCCAGTGTTGAAATACTGACCACCAACTCCCCTTGCCAGTTTCGGGACAAGTAACCTGGGGCAGATTCAACTAGCCTGTCAGAAGGTCCTGACTATATGCTTCTTTAATGGACAGAGATGACTACTTGCGCAGAATGAGCATTGGAGGTGCCTTTGCATGAAGACGATACTGCTCAGAAGAAGCGGTGGGTGCAAGGAATTCATGAGAGGAACCGCAAACCAACCACTGGGACGGCAATGAGATACGAACTGTGAGGCTTGGTCCCACACATAGCGATCTCTACCGGCCATTTAAGGCCCGCTCCCTTTGGCTGGAGCGGGCCTTTAACCCCTTTGCCGCGGTGGTAATTCTGCTGCGGCACTTGGGGGTGGGGGGGTCGCGCGGCACCGCCATGCTCGTGACGGAACCACTCCGTCACAAGCCAAGGGCGCCCTGTGCTCATGATGGAGTGGTTCCGTCACGGCCCCGCCCGCTCATTAATTCCACAGCGGAAGCGCGGAATTGCTGCAACGTGGGCGGAACGGCAGCGCCGTGACGGAACCACTCCGTCATTAGCACAGCGCGCCCGTGGCTCGTGATGGAGTGGTTCCGCTATAATAGAACACCAAGATCATCAGAAGAATGTCACCACTGAGATTTGGTGCCGGCACGTGCTAGTTTGAGGGATTTTAACCCCCTCGGGCTCCATTAGGCCTTTGCTTTACTAATTAGAACATTCTGCCCTCATTCTGCCCTCTACGGGCATAATGTTCTAATAGTGTTATAGCCCTCCGTGTCGGGCTATAAAGGCCATTAAAGGGCTGCTCCCTTGTTAAAGGCCCCCACCTACGGCTTGGGGCTTTAACACTGGAGCAGGCCTTTAATGCACTGTTTAGCCCGCCACGCAGGCTATAAGGCTATATTACAAAAACAAGAGTTGCTCCAAAAAGGTACACAGAGATTCCACTTGTAGGCCAGGGGCAATGTACTTTAAAGTTAGAAGAGTGCCCCATCCTTGGTGTACCATGGATACTGTACCTATAACAGCTGCCATCTGTGTACAGATATATTATTGTGTGTTAGTGCTAGAGTCATTTTCTTATTTTCCAAAACCACAGTTCTAGTGTAAAAGTGATTAATTGTTTGTCACCTGATGTCTGTTGTGAGTCTCTAACCACACAACACCTCCCTGACTGCTTACGATTATGCATTGGGCTCCTCAACTTAGCTACACTGAAAACCAAGAGCTAAAGGGGTGTATTTGGTGATCAGTTTTTGCTCGAGTAGTAGGGTTAGAACCTGGGATACCACTGGTAAACTAAACAGCTCTGATTCACTCTACCTAAGACCCAGTAACTCCCGATTGTCCCAGGATTCCAGAAAATGTTCTCACAAAAACATAAAATAAAAGAACATAAAGTATTACAAAATAACCTATAATAGCATAGCATACAGTAACACAACATAGTGCAACATAACACAAAATAAATTTTAAGGTTAATGACAATGTAACAAACGTTTTAAGATTAAGGACATGCAAACAAACTTTTTAAGGTTAATGACAATGTACCAAACTGCCACCACTATATTTATACTACTGCAAATATTTAGGGGGTAGATTTGGGGGACCCTGGCATAGCGTAGTTAAAGTGTTGTTGTTCTACCGCCATTTCTGAAAGTGTTTTTGGCATCCAGCAGACTTGATTAGCGAAAAATGGGAAATACAATTTTTAGTTTTTCCCAGCAGGGGCCTCCAAAATCTGTCTTGCCTAGAGCCCCCAAAACACTTAAGATGACACTGTTCACATCTGGGCAGTTGCTCATGCACAGTGTTCAGGGCCGGATTAAAAACTTTAGTGGCCCTTAGCACTGAAAAGATTTTGATGCCCCCAAATACATAAAATTCAAGATATAAACAATAATAAACCGTAAAATAAAATGTTATTTTTCTAAATGAATCAAAACTTTCAGTAAGATGGAAAATAATGGTTATTTCTGTATACTTGGAATGAATTAAATAATTTTATAAAGCGTGCAATTACTCTAGGGTGTCTTAGCGCTAAAAGGCAGGACAACGAAACCAGTTGGATGCTAAAAAATGCAGTTGACTCTAATGGCAGCCTATACCGCAGCTTCGGTAAACAGCCACGTCATCAGCTGCTTCCTAAATTGCATCAGGGCGGGTTGACAATGCGGCATGAGAGGCAGTGAGTTCCACCATTTTCTTGAACACATTGAAAATGCCCTACCTCGCAATCATGCTTGGTTTGATCTAGGAATGATGACTGTTCGTGAGGAGCTAGATCTAAGATTCCTGAAGGTACTTAGGGCCAGTCCTGTGAAGCGCCTTATGGATCATGCACATAGCCCTAAAAGCAATCATTGTTCTCACTGGAACCCAGTGAAGACCATGCAATCATTGGGATATGGAAGAAAACTTAGGAATTTTCATCAGCTGTCTCACTGATGCATTCTGTAAAGACAGAAGTTTCTTTACCACATATTTATGAGCACCTAAATACAGAGCATCACAGTAATCCAGCTTTGAGAAAATGAGAGCTGTTATCAGTGTTTTTTGCAAGTGAAAGCGAATAAACGACAAGAAGTGCTGCGCCGGCTATTCCGCCGCAGCGCTAAGGGGGAGATGGGGCCGCGCGGCGCTCCCGTGCTCGTGACGGAACCGCTCCATCACGGCCCTCGGGTGAGCTTTGCTTGTGACGGAACGGTTCCGTCACGGCCCCGCCCGCCCATTAGAACGTCAGCGCAGGCGCGGAATTCGCGCAGCGCAGGCGCGGCGAGCGAGCCGTGACGGAACCGTTCCGTCACCAGCACAGCCCACCCGAGGCTCGTGACGGAACGGTTCAGTCACGAGCATGGGAGGGGTTAAGACCTTCAACACAGGAAAGCCTGACAAAGTAATTGAGTTTTTGCTCAGAAAAGGATAATTTATTGTCAAAAATGACTCCTAGGTTTCTCACTTTATGGACCAGAACTGGTAAAGTGCCTAGGATCGACGGCCACCATGAGTCATTCCAGAAAGTAGTCTCTTTTCCGAAAAGCAGCACCTGGGCTTCATCTGAATTTAGTTTCAGACAATTATGTTGCAGCCATAGTGCAATCTGGGACATGCAATTACAAAAATGTCTTGCCTCCTTGTTTACGTCCGATGAACTAGATACCACTATCTCAGTATCATCGACGTCGGAGAACACAGCTAAACCATGGCAGTGAATAAGGTTAATAAGAGGACTAACATCAATATTAAACAGTGTGGGGCTGAGGGAAGATCCCTGGGGAACACCACAGGGTAAGAAGAACGGCGAAGAACTCCCACCCTCCATCCCCACCCGCTGTTGTCTGTTATTCAGAAATGAGCTCAGCAAGGTCAATGCCGGGTTTCTGAAGCCTAGCCCAGGGAGCCGCTTTATGAGGAGTGAGTGGTGCACCATATCAAAAGCGCCAGATAGATAGATACTTCCACTTTATTCATAGGTTCAGCCGCACCATTTGCAGTTTTGCACCATATGGTCAATGGTGAATCCGGCAAGTGTGGTGCCCCCTTCCCTTGGTGGCTCAAGCACGTGCTTCTTTTGCTTAACCTCATCGCTCAGCGCTAAAGGGGCGGGGGGCGCGCGGCGCGCTCATGCTGGTGACGGAACCGCTCCGTCACCAGCCGCGGTTGAGCCATGCTCATGACGGAGCGGTTCCGTCATGGCCCGGCCCGCTTAATAGAACGCGCCGCGCAGGCGCGAAATCAGCGCCGCGCAGGCGCATTGGGCGGGCCATGACGGAACCGCCCGTCATCAGCACAGTGCCACCGCGGCTGATGACGGAGCGGTTCCGTCATCAGCACGGAAAGGGTTAATGGTTAATCCAGCCCTGGTGGTGGCAGCTACTCAGACCTCACAGGGTTTCCCCCCCCCCGCCCCCCCCCCCCCCCACCAGAAGAGCAGAGGTAAGATCTTGCTGCGATCTGGAAGGCTACATTATCACCGCCGAGCTCTAAATGATCCTGTTAAATTCTGCAGTGAATTTAATTGTGTTACATATATTCCTTGCTGGTCACATCGCAGTTTGATTTGTGTGAAGATTCCCAACCATGCCCATTTCGCCAATTATTCACTCTCTTGACCTGTAGAGAGTCTAGATTAACTAGCTTGTCCGGTCTGTTTGGTACCCTAATGTCGAGGCTGCCTTATGGCAGCTAGGAGGCTGCATTACACTGAATTCTCTTTTACGTTTCAGCAAAAACAAACCTGCCAGCTGTGTTCAAAGTGAGCCAAAGAATGATGATGGATTCAACCTGAAGGTCTGAAAAGTTTCAGCACTCCGTCCATCATCTCCTTGTGTTTGCTTTGTTCACCCTAAGTTGGCAGGGTATGCCCAGACATGGGTCCCTTGCTCACTTTGCCACTGGATTCAAGCTAGCCTGGCTGATGAAGGGTGTTACCCAGAAACCGGTCCCAGGATGCTTGTTTCTGGTTCAGGGAAGACCTTGCTTGGCAGTTCTTCATCCAAAGTGTACTCAGCAGTCACAAGTGACAAACATACTGATCACACACAAAGTGTTCTTAGAGAAACTTCAACCATTTAAAGTATTATAAAATCCACGCTGGAGCTGCCAAGGAGAGATCCTGGTTGAATTAAGTCACTTTCTTAAAGTTGAGCTTATTTAAATGGGCTCTGGGTGCCGGGTTGTCGATGGTCGCCTGGACAGAACTGTGCCTCAAGAATGAATGGATGAATGAATGAAGGAAGTAGCAGTGATCTCGCAATAGACTGATGCCAAAATGCAGAGCTGACAACACCCAACGGTAGTCTAGCCTTGACCCGGAGTATAAAACAGGACTTAACACTTTAGAACCATTAATTATTGGTGGGTTATTGCTGTGGAACAGTCTGACAGGGGTGGGTGGAGTGGGGACACTCTTATCTGCTCATTTACATGAATTTTTCGGTAAATTACCATTTACTTCATCCCTTTTCTGTCAAAGTTGCAGTTAAAGGCAGCCATGCGCAATAGACTGAATAATGAATCGTGAGCACCGTGGAAGGTTCCAGAAGCGCAATTTAATTAGAAAAGTAAACTTAAAAGAAAGTATTCTTAGCTCAGTGAGGAGAAAAGAAATATAGAGGTAGGTACAAAGCTGGTGCGAAGAAACAGCCCCTGACATGTCGTTTTTTTTATTTTAATAATTTCCTCGTCTTTCCTGCTCCACTCTAACTTCTGTCATAAACGAGCGCTCATCACATGAACAGTGCCATTTTGTATGTATAATTGGACTTTTCGCGTTCTGAGCACCTCAACAGGATGTGTTTCAGAAGTGTCCATGAACCTGTCTGTGATGGTGATGGACAGGCAGGAGTCCTGTGGGAGTCATTTCACACCCTCTCAGCTATTTCTGAGCTCAGCTGTAATTTACATCAATTTTCCCTATATGTAAATTAGCATATGAGTTGGTGATGAGATAAATCTCTCTGAAAATAAAAGAAGTATATTCTGAAACCGACTACACATTTTTAGGTCGAGAGTTCAAGACCTCTTGTATATACTTGAGTTTATACTTGCATTTGAGACCTCTTTTATATACATTAGTATATACTTATATGTGTATGTACTTTGTAGGCTCTGGAGATCCGCCCTAGGACTTGTCTGCTTCCGCTTATGGACGTTTGTTTTCTGTTCAACTGCCTTTATTTAACTGTCTTAATAGAAAACGTCTAGCAGAGGTCAGTAAAATACCAGAATTAGTCTCTACTTAGGGACTTTATTTTTAAAATGTTTCTGGCAACTACCTCTATTCAACCTTCTTGATAGAAAACGTTCAGCAGAGATCAGTAAAATATCAGAATCACTTTAGCGTTCTCTAGATTCCCGTCCAGAGAAATTGCTTCCATTAGCACCCGTAGACAATAAAAAAAATTCAAATCTTGTATTTTCAGTGATTCGAACACCGAAGGCCCTGATTTTATAATAAAAACAAAGCTTTGGACTATACCATTTCCCACTGAAAGGCAATATTTCTCTCCATGTGTTCCCACACCTGGCGTGTCACGCAGTTTGGTGCTTATTTTCCTTCCATGTTAAAGAATAGTAGAAGTTTGAGCACCCAGGCTAATGTGCTGCATAGCTAAATACATATTAAGTCCCAAAGGTGAGACCGATTGCATTGCAAATGCTTGTTTATTCTTTGGCCCGCTGAAGAGTTGGGTTGGGTGGAGCTCCTGTGTGCAACTCTGTTATTATCACTCATGAGTGGGGTGCTATTCTCGCACAGGGTATACCGGTGCAGGAAGAACCGACCCAATGGTGCCAGGTGGAAAATCCAGCTTGGAATTCTTTGTGCGAAAGGGCTGCACTACATGCCCCCACTCTTCCGTCCCTGCCTGACTGTCAGACCAGAGAGAGAGGTTCTGGGAGGAGGGTTCAGAGCACAGTATTTAATGCCCCTCCTATACCCTTCCTTCCATCCTCACCCCCCCACCTCCAACTTCTGTGGTACAACACCCTCTCGGAACACATTTGCCACTTGTGGATACCGACTGCTAAATCCAGATCTCCACAGTTAGGGGCATATTTATGAAACAGTTGCGTCCCCCTGGCAACAGGCAATGGACCTTGCGTGGCTTGAAAAAGCTAGAGTAGCTCAATGCAGTGCAAATCACTGCATTGTCATACTATCCCCCAGGGAAGTGTTCCATGGGTGGAGCGTGGGTGTTCCCACACATTCATCCATGGAATTTGGCCATTCCCAGATTCTCCAATACTGTTAGACCTGGGAATACTTCAAATTGCTACACCTCCCCAGGTGAGGCTTAATGAAGAGAAATATCTTCATTTTGCCTCATTACTTCCTCTTTCTGTGTGTGCTGCATTCTTCTGAGCTCACGGCGGTTGGACCGCGATGGCGCGTACAACATCATAATAAGGCCCTAAGACATTTAGTAAGAGTTGAAAGATGTACAAAAAGACATTTATGGAAAATATACTTTTATATTTCACTATTTTTCTCACCCTCTGCTTTTGTGTGAGATGATTAGAGATGTATAGACAAATACATTATTTCTTTTTCTTACCCCAGGAAAATTACGTAGTAAAATGGGTAATTTTGGTGCTTTATCAGTTATTCAAGAGTAATTGGGATGTAAGTCAAAAAATGTTGGTAATTATGTGGACATGTACAAACACTGAATCACAACAAAAGAGAGATGTACACTCGGAGCACAATATAGGTCCAGTAACCCTACTCCTGAGGAGGATCAGTGATTCTAATCACAAGGATTGGGCACTTGTTCCGATCGAAAAAAGAAGAGACTAAAAATGCTAATGAGAGACTGATTGGATGGGGATTAGTGTGGAGGGGATCTTCCAAATTTGGATGTGATGCCCTCACACACCCATCAGGGGGTCATGCTTCATCATCGGGCTTTTGGCTCCTTGTAGTGCTGGCGCTGCAATGCCCCACAGGCCTCTCAAGAGGGCTCTTTAGCGGAGATCTTTTTAAAGAACAACCCTCATATCTTACCCCCACATGACAGCCTACATGCTCCTTAGGTTTAGGCAGAGGCCCTCGTGCACTGGGGTGTACCTAAAATATTGAATAAACAGGAGTCGTTGTTAGTGACTCCACACGTGCATCGTGCACACGTTGCCAATATCAGAGCAGAATGATAATACTCACAGTCCGGTGCTCTTGGATACGGATCCGACTTACCTGTTGCCCTGCCTTCCCGGAGGTAACGGCTTCATGGTTGGCACGTTGTTTAAAGTCTCTTCGTTGCGGCGATGTGGTCTCAGTGGGCGGGGTTCTTCAACCCGGACATAATCTAGCCTGGATGGAGATTGACGTTATTCCAATTGCAGAGGTCATAGTGACGCTCTGTGGCAGCCATCTTGTAACAGGACTGATATATGGTAAACTCATTGATCCAGTCAAGCGAGTTACCAAGGATTGTTAGAAAGTGGTGCAGTAGACAGGTAATTCTATAGAGTTAATGAGTGCTATTATCGTGCGGCCTCGAGTGGGTATGATGCCCGCATCATTAGTAAGATGGGTGTGCCTAGTTGTTCTCTCGAGTACTATGGTTACTGGTGGTCACCCAAAATAACTATGATGGGGCTGTAGATCCTGTCATATATATAAATATAGAGCATGCATCCCAGTTGTTGTGCTCAATGCTCTTGTGAATGATTGTCAGTCACCCCGAGGAAGTAGATGAGGTCATTAATGGTTCCTAATATATGTGTCTCAATGGAGAGATACCTGTGATCTCTGGTCTGGTTTTTAAAGTGCATCTGTGAGTGCAATATTATGTTGGTACATGGACTGTTAACTGACCTCATGTCCATAATATAAAAAAAGGGATAGAAAGGTGGAGGTTTGTGTCCAATGTGTGGTTGTGATCTCATCTTATGGGCTGGAGGATTGTAGTGAGGGAAATGCAGTGTGTATACCGCAGTATGGGTTTATCTGATGTATTCTTCCCACAGAATGTCATCATTTAATCCCTGTAGGTGACTCTTTAAACGGAAGACCCATTGTTGTTCTTTGGAGAACAATAGTCGCTCATCCCAGTGTTCATTTGCTTCACAGATAGTCCATTATAGGCCTTCCGGGGTATGATTGTTGTTGACAAAATGAGTAGACATCTTGATACTGATACTTTTACATCGAACATTGCTACGATGCTCCATCATCCTCTTTTTTATAGTTCGAGTGGTCATCCCAAAGTAGTGTAGGTTGCAAGGGCAAGTTATCAGGTATCCCCAATTGCTAATATTACAGTTGGTGAGGTTTCTCTGTACCCATGGACGGCCTGTCCTTATGTCGATTTCCTTGTTCATTCTCGTAAGGTTGCACACTATACAGTTACCACAAGGGTAACAAACCGAAACCCTGGGTAAACCCCAAAGGGTGCTTTGGACCACCTCTGGAGATTTTTGTGGCACTGTATGTACGAGGAGGTCCCTAATATGTTTAGTGCATTTGTATGCAAACCTAGGTTTGGGTATAGTGAGTGTCCCTGTGTTCAGAATGGACCAGTGCCTATTAATGATTTTCTGTCTTCTATTAGAGGGTGGGGTGAAAGAGGTTACACATGTCTGAGTTTCATCCTCTTTCTGAGTATTGGTTCCAGAAGAACATCCCTGTGATTGTTCCCGGCTCTCTTGCAGGCCTTCGTTATTAGATAGTGAGAATTACACCTGGACTAACCCTGGGCGCCCGATTCGGCTACGCCCACGGAGTAGGTGTAGTGTTGCCTTCTACGCATTTTGCGTAGACAGCGTAGCCGGCAACACTACGCCCACTCCGTGTGCGTAGCCGAGTCGGCCGCCACCCGCCTCCCTCCCGCCCTCCCCTAGATACATTATTTGAGCAATTAGCCTTATTAAAACAATATTAAAGCACTTACCTTGTCCGGGGCTCGTCCGGGGCTCCCTCTTGAATAGCGTCCTTTTCCTGGATACTAATGCGCATGCGCATGCGCGGCCGCCCGCGCATGCGCATTGGTATCCAGGAAAAGGACGCTATTCAAGAGGGAGCCCCGGACGAGCCCCGGACAAGGTAGGTGCTTTAATATTGTTTTAATAAGGCTAATTGCTTAAATAATGTATGCGGGGGAGAGCGGGAGGGAGGTGCGTAGTGGGGCTACGCGGAGTACGGGAGTGGGCGTAGCTTCTCGCCCTCTCCGCGTAGCTCCGCGGAGCCCCACTACGCCCACTACGCCCACCCTTAACCTGGACCCACAGCATCCAATAGGACTTCATCCCCAACTAGTAGTACATCAGGAGATGCATCTGTAGGGTGGTATATTAAGGGGATGGGGATCCAACCAACTCTCAGCAATCCCGCTGTGTGGGACTTACAAGAAGTAATGAGGAGATTCTTGGCCCACAAGGACCCTCAGCAGCCATGGGTACTTCATCCCCCAACCCGTAGTGTACCAGGAGGTGTGTTTCCAGAGAGGTGGAGAAAAGGGGTGTGGCCTTTCAAGACCTCTCATCAATCCCGCTGTGTGGGACTTACTGGAGGTAACAGGAGGGATTCCTGGCCCCCAAGGCCCCTCAGCATCCAAGGGGGCTTCATCCCCCAACCTGTAGTGCGCCATTAGGCACATTTGCAGAGTGGTGGAGAACAGAGGCGGGGCCTCCGATTACCTCTCAGAAATCCCACTGGATGGGACTTACTGGGGGTGACAGGACAACAAACCCTCAGAAGCCAAGAGGGCTTCATCCCCCAACTAGTAGTGTGCTCGGGGGTGTGTTTGCAGAGTGGTTGAGAAAGGGGGCGGTCCTCCAGCAACTTCCCCAGACAGCCTTTTTAAAAAAGGTTTTATTACAGACCTTTTTGTAAAGGTGGAGGGAAGCTAAGCTGCTGCCTACCCAGCCGATTTCGGCCTCGGGACCCAATCCTCCAGTGCCTGGCCTTTTTTAACATGAATTTTGTTATAAAGGGGAGGAGGGCCACGCGTCTGCCCTCCTCAACCTGATTTCTCATCGGGGAGCCCATCTCCATGGGGTCTGGCTATTTACAAATGGGGAGGATGTGCAGCCCCCTCCCTGGGCCGAATTCGGCATCAGGAACCCCCACCCGCAAGGCCTGGCCATCTTTCTGCTGGGTGCGCCCCCTTTTTTTGTATTTGTCACCCTGAGTGGGACGGGCATGCCTACACGTGGGTCCCGTGCTCTCCACTCCACTGGAGTCAAGCTATCCAGACTGATTAGGGCTGAAAGCTCAAAACTGGTCTTACAATGCTTGTTTCCAGTCCAGGGAGAACCTGGACAGGCGGTTCGGGCTGAACTGTTCCCATTGGGTGCAGGGTCAAGACTGATTTGCATTCGACTGGGTCCAAACTGGAATGGCATGGTGAGCAAAACAATTATGGATTTAGGCCGAGATCTCCGTACTAGGGTGAATGTATGACATTGTTCAGCATTCTGTCCATCAATTGTTCTTTTTGCATTTGTCACCCCGAGTGGGACGGATATACCCAGACGTGGGTCCAATGCTCTCCATGCCACTGGAGTTAATGTATCCTGACAGATGAGGGCTTAAAGCCCGAAACCGGTCCTAAGATGCTTGTTTCCAGTCCAGGGAGGACCTGGCCTGGCAGTTCGGGCTGGACGGTTCCCGTTGGGAGCAGGGTAAAGACTGATTTGCACCTGTCTGGGTCCAAACCGGAATGCCATGGTATGCAAACAAACGATGGATTTAGGCCCAGATCTCTGTACTGGGTGAATGTATGACATACTTCGGCATTTTGTCCATCGATTCTTCTTTTTGAATTTGTCACCCTGAGTGGGACGGGCATGCCTAGACGTGGGTCCCGTGCTCTCCACACCACTGGAGTCAAGCTTTCCAGGCTGATTTGGGCTGAAAGCTCGAAACCGGTCCTACGATGCTTGTTTCCAGTCCAGGGAGGACCTGGCTTGGCGGTTCAGGCTGGACTGTTCCCATTGGGTGCAGGGTCAATACTGATTTGCATACAACTGGGTACAAACTGGAATGGCATGATGAGCAAAAAAATTATGGATTTAGGCCCAGATCTCCGTACTGGGGTGAATGTATGGCATTGTTCAGCATTCTGTCCATCAATTGTTCTTTTTGGATATTAGAATTAATAGCATTTGTTATAAATGTTTCCTACACTATTCTATTTATTAGAAATAGCATGCAAGAGCCACAGATAATGTGCTATTATAGGTTAAAGGATTTCTAAAGATCCTAAAGTGGCCTCTGATTGCTCAGTTTCTTGGCACTCACAAAAGACAACGATAGAATAACTGCTGGTTAAATAGGCAGGTTTTAAGAAGTACGTTGTTAGGTTACCCATGCTTTCATTTTCATCCTGTATTTACAGCAATTAATACCCATGCAGGAATAAATATATATTTTGCAGCTATTTCACATTGGCCTATAATGTGATGGAGATACCAGGCTGTCCAGCTGCATGTAAGATAGTCCGGTATTAGGTGCCTGAAATCTGATCATAGAAGCACAGTATTGGAAAAAAACGAGTTTTGCAGCTGCATCATTGTACATATGCATTTGAATTTGTTGCACTCACCACATAATCCCTCATCAGGAGTATAACTTGAATCATTTAACAAAGAAAGCTGTGTGGTGGATGATCAAAAGTTATTAAAATTGCTGCATGGGAGTTGTAATAACAAAAACAAGAGGTGCCAGTGCTCACATTTTTTCTGAAAGGGTGCAGCCTGTGCCAGTGCTGATGGCAGGGGTGCTTACTCTCAGTCTGCTCACACTTACCAGGGAAAGAGTGTTCATGTGTCCGCCCAGGTTGCTTGACCAGAACACTCCCATCTGAGATAGCATATCTCAAATCTAGCAAGTTGGAGACACTGGCATGCTGCAGACAGCCCTTATGGGGATGCAGCTCTTACATGTTTCAATGTCACCTACAACTGTATCAAAAAGCCCCGGCACCCAAAATATGTGCTGGTTGAGAGTAAGGGTGGGCGAGGTTGGCGGAGTGGCACTATGTGGAATTCTGCGGAGTTGCCTAAAAACTCAGGGCCTCATTTATGAAAAGTGACTCATCGCTGCATGAAAACAGCGATGTGTCACTTTTCACTGCGCACTCCTTGCGACACCAATGATGCATCATATTTAATGTATGACGCATCATGTCGCATGGAGTTACAGATATGTCAGTATTTCTGACGTATCTGTAAGCACAAAAGTGACGCATTGCTGGGGTGTGTCACAAAAGTGACGCAACTCCAGCAATGTGCCATTTCACATGGGGCAAGCCCCATGTGAAAGGGCCTGCGTCAGTCTTACGCCTGCTGTGAGGCAGGCGCAAGATTTTGACGCAACGGCGTCCTAAAAGTGACGCAGTGAAATCTCATAGATTTCACTGCGTCACTTCTACGACCCTTCATTGCGTCAATATGCCCCCCTTGCATACATTATACCTGGCGCAGGTATAATGTGGCGCAGGGGTTTACAATGTGACGCATCTGCCTAGATGCGTCACTTTGTAAATATGGTGCAACAAGGCACATTATTTACGCTGCTGGTGCGTCACAAAAGTGACGCACCGGCGGCGTAAAAGTGACGCACGGCCTCATAAATGAGGCCCTCAGTGTTATTCCGCTTCGCCCTATGCACGCAGACCTGGAGGATTCCTGACGCCCAGACTGCCACCCCTTTGCTGCAGGACTCGCGAGGACTGTGCGTGTGCGCGCATGGAGAGTGGAGGCCATAACCCAGTCTCCACTCTCCATGCCCGGCATGCGCAGTCCTTGCTAGTCCTGGAGGGAAGGGGTTTCAGCCCAGGACTGGAGGAGAAGAAGAATCCTGCACTGCCGAGGGCGAGAAGTCAGCCCCGGCATGGCGAACACCATGCCAAGATCCAGGTAAGGAGGACTCGGGTAGGAGCAGGGCTTGGTGGCCTGGTTAGGGGTGATGGCAGAGGCAAACTCCTCCGTATGGCAGAATCGGAGTTGTTCGCCGAACTTTGCACTCCCAGTGGAGCACAGAGTTGGCAAAACTCTGCAAACTCTGCTGCCGGAGTGGAGTTTGCCACCCACCCTTATTTGAGACCCCAGCAACTCCAAGCACAAATTAAAGGCTGCATGGGGTGCAATGCCAAGCTAGAAACTTTATGAAAGTTACCTGGTCATCTTCAGCTGTTGATTGCTATACTAGGGCATTTAAAGGGGTGACAATGCTGCCCACGGAGAGTTTCCTTTCCTGTTACAAGGACCCTCATTTTGATATTTGTCCTTGTCCATCATGAGGGGTGGGCAGAACTCACGGAGTTTTACTCTGCGGAATTCCGATAAAAGACAAAAAATGCGCATGTCTCATGCTCGCCCTGCAGTTTAGTTCCAGTAATGGGAGCAGCACTGAAAATTCAGTGCAAACGGCACCATGTGCTGTCAAGAGGGCGTGCCCATTTTAGTTGATTTTGCTGCTGCGCGAATGGAAAATCTACTCAAGCGGTAGCAAATTTACACAAGAGGCAGCCCTCTGTTCGCGATCGCTCACACCTACTCTCTACTGCCCGCTTTAGAAAATCGTGCACGGCGATGCCAAATCTCATTCGTGCTTGCATTTCTGGAATATTGCATGAAAGAACAAGAGTAATGCGGAGTTGCCAAATTCTGCCAAATCACTGTTGGAATGAAACAATCCACCCACCCCTACCTATCATGCCAAATTTAATCTCTTAATGATTTTTATCATTCCTATTATAAGGCCTCCTATGGCATTAGCTGTGATTGTGAGGGAATCTATAAAGCGCACTGTTATGCAAGAGTGCCCTGGCACTATACGGTTTGTGATAAAAAGTAGATGGGGATGATGATTATAGTTCAAAGTTGGTTTATCATAAAACCAAATAGCTCATATAGGTCTCCCAGGGTTTTGTTATAATAATGAATGTGAACACTGGAGAGACATATCCTCAAAACACTACTTGTCTGTTAATTTAGTGTGAATGTATGTGTGGGTGTGTGAGTGTATGTGAACGTGTGCACGTGTCTACACGTGTGCATGTATGATCTACAGATTGCAACCAGATGTTGAATGAATGTTGAATGAGTGAAAGAAGATTTGTAGGGTGTAAGCTGGAACCCCAAGACGTATCCTGGGCCTAAAAATATTGGAGGCTACTTTCAAAAGAAATGTAAGTATGTGTATTTATGTAACTGTTTGTGCACAAGACATGAAGGGCCATATGTATGAAGCAAATTGGCATTCGCAAAGGCCGAAATTCGCAGAATTTCGGCCTTTGCAAATTAGAAAAATGATATGTATGAAGTAAAATCTAGTGCAAAATAAGGAATCGCAAAATTTGCAATTCCTTATTTTGCACTTGCATTTAAGGAATCGCAAATTTTAGTGGGTGGTAAGTTGCGATTTCCTTGAAATATGCACATTTCAGCATTTTTCAAAGTGCCATGTGACGCACATACATGCCCTTAGGACATGTATGTGCACCACATGTGCACCCATGCATATTTCAGAGGTGCAACAGGGTGTCCTTTGGACACCCCTGCACCCTTGAAATTATTCTCAATTTGCGATTTTCAAATTGCAAATCGCAAAATTGAGAATACCTTCTCATTCATTCCTATGGGCCTCTGAGCCCATAGAAATGAATAGGAAAGTATTCCTTAATTGCGATTCGCAATTTGCTAATCGCAATTAAGGTATACTAAGAATTCGCAAAAAAAAGCAAATTTGTACATACATACCAAATTGCGATTCTGAAATAGCGATTTCTTAAAAATCGCTATTTCAGAATCGCAAATCAGTACCTTCATACATATGGCCCAAAGTCTCCTAGTCCTTTTAGTACCAGAGACTGGTCACTTTTTTGCATGCAGCACACTGCAATGCATCATATACACAATTTCTATACCGTTTACTGGATTGAGAAACACCTGATCTGGTGAAGACTATTCAGCATATCTGTTGAGAATTGCTGCACATGGAGGAACAGAGCTCACTCTTAACCTGCCCTGACGGTAATTCCCACTTGAAATATGAACAGATCCACAGGAGCTGGTTTCACATTTTCTTTCTGATTGCTTTTCCAGATTCAAGTCTCCTCATGGCCGACGCCTCCCGTTGCTTCCATGGACGCACACATACGAGTATTCTCTCCAGGGCGCTCTTGCAGTTCATTGTCAATCAGAGAATGGACTGTGCTCAAGCAGTTTAAACCAGTATTCATGGAAATGCAGGATGTGCCATGCTTTACAGACCGCAGACCAATGGGAAGATGGCCAATCAGTGGAACAAGTTCCCAGGGTTCAAGCTTCGGGTTGCGCACTGCATGTCATCCAGTCATATTGGCATGTCGGCGACATCCATCAAGATTGATTTAGAGCAGCCATAGAAATATATTCCAAAAAAACACTGAGAATGTTAAGTAATCTCCATGGAGTCTCCTCAGTAAAAGTCACTGAGTACCATGTGGGAATGAGTGCAAAGACCCTTCCAATAACCCCTAGATGACAGAATCTATGTAAAATAAAAAAAGAACTAGCAAGAAGAAACAGAGCAAACATGTATTAAAACTATTTTCTTTTATCTCAATTTTTTTATTAAAGTTGCACACAATTTTCAGGTAAAAACATCATACCTCAGTGATACAGATATGATAGATCAGGCAAGTCCAAGACATCATGTAAGTTAAACATCTGAAAAGACAGAGAGAACTTAAAAAATAACTCACAACCTATAACACAACCAGGTCCCCCCAACAAAGGAGGAGCAAACTGAGAGGTCCCCCTGGGGACCTAAGAGGGAGGGCCAGGGAGATTATTTGTATTGCAAAAAAAACTTTGATCGCAGATGCTTACTTAAAACAGTATACAGTGCTGAGACTGGTGAAACTAACTTTAAGAATCCAGGATGTGTTAAGGAATTAGAAGAAGGAATATGTAATAAGAACTTTACAGAATGGCACATTGTACAATTCTTTATTTTTTACTTATTTGCATCTTATGTTATAGAGAGTTGCATAACAATGTATTGCTGGTACTAGAGGTTTGCAGCTAAACTTTAGCAACATTTTGTTTACCCTGGCTTAATCTCATGTAATTTCCAGCATTTTGCCTTAGCACTTTCCGTGTTCATGACGAGCTGAGCTCATCACGACCGTTGGAACATTCGCACGCGGGGATAATTTCCCCGCTGTGCTGAACGTTCCAAAATGGGTGTGGCCGTGAGCGCCACCGTGCACCGTGACGAGCTGAGCTTGTCACAAGCACGGCGGCGCTGCGCACGGCCCCCCTTCCCCCAGCACAGCAGGTGAATACGCCCAAATATTGCACAAGGTACCCAAGATTGCTCCATTGCACCATAACATGTAATTGAGATTTAATTTGGGTGAAAATCCTATTGCGGGAGCATGGGAACTATTTAAAAGCTGAAAAGACTGGTGGCTGTACTTTGCGTCACATTGGTATTGCACTATTTTTTAAAGCAAAATCTTTCAGGATGTCTGAGGACATAAAGGAGTTTTGTCGCTCCTGTACCACCTGTCAAGCCAGTGGTAAGGCAGGTAGTACCACAAAGGCCCCCCTGATACCACTACCCGTGGTGGGGGTACCCATTGAGAGGGTTGGGATTGACATAAATGGTCCCATGAACCCTCCTACTGCATCTGGGCATAGTTACATACTGGTGGTGGTGGACCATGCTACTAGGTATCCAGAAGCAATACCCCTTAGGACCACCACAACCCTGTGGTGGCTAGGGCCATCCTAGGAATTTTTTCCAGAGCGGGTTTCCCTAAGAAGGACTTTACTGAGAGAGGTACCTTCATGTCAAGTTATATTACTGCTATGTGGAAGGAGTGTGGAGTGAATTGCAAATGTACCACACCCTATCAACAACAATTGAATGGGTTAGTTGAGAGATTCAACAAAACCCTCAAGGGTATGATCATAGGCCTCCCAGAAAAGCTTAGGACGAAAATGAGATGTCCTGTTGCCCTGCCTTCCCTTTGCCTACAGAGAGGTCTCAGAGAAGGGGATTGGCTACAGCCCTTTTGAACTTCTGTTTGGACATCCAGTTAGGAGTCCCCTATGTTTAGTGAAGGAGGGATGGGAGTTACCTCTCAAGCCACCTAAGCAAGACATTGTGAACTATGTACTTGGTCTCCGCTCCAGGATGGCTGAGTACACAAAGAAGGGCAGCAAAAACCAAAAACCTTGAGGCAAGTCAAGAATTGAAAAAATCTTGACAAAAAAGGCTGTACTGATTGTTTATCAGCAAGGACAGAAAGTATGGGTGTTGGAGCCTGTGGCCCCAGCAGCCCTCCAAGACAAGTGTGGACCCCATACTATTATTGAACAGAAGGGAGAGGTCACCTACTTGGTGATCTTGGAACTCCCAGGAGCCCCCGTAGGGTGCTCCATGTAAACAGGCTCAAACCCTAAGTGGACAGGGCAGACATGGGCTTGCTCGTGGCTACTGATGAGGGACAGGAGGAAGAAACTGACCCACTCTCTGACCTCCTCTCACAGAACCCTGATGAAATCTCAGTTGATGGTGTATATTTGGCAGGCAGCCTCACTGAGCAACATCAGATTGATTGCAGGAAGGTCCTCAATCAATACAGGCGTATGTTTTCTTTGACTCCTAGTCAGACCACCTGGTGGACACAGGTGAGAAACTACGGGTTAAAAATAAGATTTACAGGCAGCCTGACCATGCCAGAGATTGCATCAGCACTGAGGTCCAAAAGATAGTGGAGTTGGGAGTGATTGAACCCTCAGACAGCCCTTGGACTAGTTCAGTGGTCCTGGTACCCAAACCTCATACCCAGGGTGGTAAGAGAGAAATTAGGTTTTGTGTGGAATACAGGGGGCTCAATGCAGTCAATAGGATTGATGCTAACCCTATTCCTAGGGCAGATGAGCTCATTCACACTTTGACCTCAGCCAAGTTCTCCAGCACATTTGACTTTACTTCTGGCTGGATGTTGGCAAATCAGATTAGCTGAGGATGCCAAACCCAAAACAGCATTTTCAACCCCTAGTGGGCCTTATCAATTTATTATAATGCCCTTTGGTTTGAAGAATGCACCTGCCACATTCCAAAGGCTGGTGAATAACGTTCTTACAGGTCTGGAGGCCTATAGTGCACCACATCTTGATGATATAGCTGCCTTGAGCTCCACCTGGGAGGATCACCTGGTCCATCTGAAGAATGTTTTGGAGGCTCTGCAGAAAGCAGGTCTCACTATCAAGGCCACTAAGTGCCAGATAGGGCAGAGTAAGGTTGTGTACCTGGTCTACCTTTTGGGTGGCGGCCACGTTCAACCACAGGAGAGCAAAATCCAGACCATCATGGACTGGGTTGCTCCCACTACCCAGACTGAGTTCAGAGCTTTCTTGGACCTGACTGGGTACTACAGAAGACTTGTGAAAGGATATGGGTCTGTTGTGACTCACTTGATTGATCTTACTTTAAAAAGAATGCCCAAGAAAGTTCAGTGGACAGTTAGCTGTCAGGAGGCATTTGATGATTTCAAGCAGGCCATGTGCACTGCTCCCATTCTGCAGAGTCCTGACTACTCCAAGTCATTTATTGTCTGAACAGATGCATCTGAGGTGGGGGTATGGGCTGTGTTGTCACAACTTAATGCAGAGGGTCAGAATCAACCAGTAGCTTTTATTAGCAACCGGTTGACCCCCCAGAGAGAAACGTTAGTCAGCCATTGAGAGGGAAGCCTTTGCTGTGGTTTGGGCTCTGAAGAAGCTGAGGCCATACTTGTTTGGCACTCACTTCACTGTTCAGACTGACCATAAGCCCCTCTTATGGCTAAAAAAGATGAAGGGTGAAAACCCCAAACTTTTGAGGTGGTCCATTTCCCTGCAGGGGATGAACTATACAGTGGAGCATAGACCTGCAGTAACCATGCCAATGCAGATGGACTCTCCAGATATTTCCACTTAGAACATGAAGACTCAATTGGGCAATGCCCTGACCACCTACAATTTAGGATGCTGCTCAAGACCACTCTTTTCTGTTTCTGATTCAGCTGTAGTAGCACTACACCGTGTTGCCCGTCCGAAGAGCAGAGAATGGGTGTTGGAGCCTGTGGCCCCAGCAGCCCTCCAAGACCAGTGGAGTGGACCCCATACTATTCTTAAACTGAAGGGAGAGGTCACCTCCCTATACACAGGCGCTATATAGATAAATAAATAAATAAGGTTAGTCTCAATTCCTTTCGTTGGGGGGTTGTGTAGGAAAGTAGAATCTGCTTCTTATGGTCACACCCACTTTTGCTGAATGTCATACTGTTTTTAATTAGGCTGGCTGGGATCTTGCTAATCAGGACCCCCCTATCTTCTTTCTCCCTTAAACTGTTATGTTATGTACTTAGGTACACTCCAGATTGGATACTGGGGTACCCTTGTAAGTCCCTAGTATATGGTACACATGTACCCAGGGCATAGGTACCCCGGAGGCCTCCCATGGGCTGAAGCATTTATTATGCCACCAATGAGAGTTCATGCAGAATGGAACTACAGGTCTGCTATTGCAGCCTGTGTAAGATGGTGCATGCACCACTTACTTTAGATATAGGTATACTATATCTAAGGGTCACTGCACTTAAAACCTATAAGTCACCCCTCTACTATACCTTTACAATCCTGAGGACAGGGTGCTTGGTTCTAAGTGAGAGGGTGCCACTGCATGGGCAGAACACGCCTGCAGCCTACAGAGCCCATTATCCCAGTTTGTCAGAGTATCAGACATTTACGTCATATGGAGCAGCATTACGCGACTGCTTGATGACCAACTCTAAAATGGCTGAAAGTAACCCTATCGTGTTTGGTATCAAACATTGTGGAATCATAACCGGTGTAGGAGGTATGATTCCAGCCCTCAAAAGCGAGCTTCGTTAGGCCCCTGGTCCCAATGATTTGCACTCCATCATCTTACTCTTGATTTACGAGGTCACACAAAGTAAGGGTGGCTTTGCATGGCTTCATAAGTCTTTATGAGAGCCCTGGGTCATGCAAGTACCACTTTCCGTGGGACAATAACGATGCAGAGCTCTGAAAAATAAGCCCCTTCGAGCTAAAAAAAAAAACAGCGCGAAATACTAGATAGGCATTTTGCATAACACGTAATTTTATGACATTTTTTGTTATTTTGCATAAAATATGCAAGTTTTGCCCAGGCTTACATTTAGCTTTTTCAGAGTTTATGCACCTTCATATTGCGGTCTTAAGATTCCACACACGTCAGAGTCTGTCCTCTGATGATTGAATTTGGTTGTCGGTACTGTGGTTCTTCTGTGTTTATGTTCGAGGTTAGTCCTGTCTGATGTGTAACCGGATGTTTCTACCAATTTCAACGTATGCCATTTGGAAGGCTTGGCACCATTTATCGGCACAATTGGTTCTTTCTGGTGAAGTTTGAAGCAGTGTTTAGAACCCAAGAGACTGTGTAACAAAATCAATATTGTAGCCAAAAGTTCACATCTCTTATTATTTCGCAGTTTCTAAAAATACAGTCTAGTGGCTAGGTGGCGGTGCAGAAGTTAAGCCAATTTTAGATTCAATTCCGAGGAACAAATCCTTAAAATGTGTTTCTTAAATAACCTGTAAATGGGGAGTTGTTTGAATTAGTTATCTGAAGGCAATCCCTATCAAGTTAAATGGCATGTGTAAAAGGAACAGCAAACAGCCAACACCAGGTGGAAACACTACATGAGCACCTGAGCCACAAAGCCTTTAGTGAAATGAAAATAAATAAAAAGATAAATAGAAAAACAGGCATTTACAATGTAATAGGTCTGCATTAAAGTTTGAGTTATTGGCATTGTGTATGACAATGCGTTGCATACAATTTTTAGCAAACTTTGAATTGGTGAGCAGTGAGAGTGTCTGCAAGAGTATGCTGTTTTTGAAAGCAGTGTGGTAGAGAGTGCAGGAATTTGGGTTACCTGAACAATGTGGATGATGCACCTCACGCACGGGGCTGATGCAGTTATTATTCACACAGCTCTGATGGTGCACCTTAGGCACGGGCTCACAGCTGTTATTATTCACACAGCTCTGATGATGCACCTCACGCACGGGCTCACAGTTGTTATTCACACAGCTCTGATGATGCACCTGATGCACGGGGCTGACGCAGTTATTATTTACACAGCTCTGATGCACCTTAGGCACGGGCTCACAGCTGTTATTATTCACACAGCTCTGATGATGCACCTCCGGCACGGCTCACAGCTGTTATTATTCACACAGCTCTGATGATGCACCTCACGCACGGGGCTGACGCAGTTATTATTCACACAGCTCTGATGATGCACCTTAGGCATGGGCTCACAGCTGTTATTATTCACACAGCTCTGATGATGCACCTCATGCACGGGGCTGACGCAGTTATCATTCATAAATAAACAAAGTAGAGAGTGGTCCCTACTGTGGTGGGGAGCACATCGTGTTGTTTAAATACCCCTCACACACCAAAAGGGCCCTTGGTGTCATTCTACCATCATTGGGGTCTTCGCACCCCTCTACGGGATGCGGCGTGCTGCGACCTAACGATTACGCGGGAGCACTTAATCATGTGGACTATGTGTGGTGGTGTGTGGGGTATAAAATGTGAGTGGTGAGGTGGTGAAAGTGATTAAGCCCCGGCTGGTATTATTAAAAACGTGCTAGACGAGGTAGTAGCTGTATAATTATGTACAGTTACCTCTTAAGTGCGTCGACATGGACATGTTTCGGAGTATCCAACTCCTTCTTCAGGACGGGAAAGCACTTAATTCCCACCTTACTCACATGAAATGTTTGTTTAAAAGTGTATTATACAAAAAAATTACTTCATATAAAAATTAGGTGTATGTGTGCCTAATATGTATATAAATGATGAAGTCCTAGCGCCCATTTGGCGAGTGAAATCGGACCTGGAGGAGAAACAAAGTATTGGATCAACATCTATATTTGTAGGAGGCATAGATGTCCAGGCAGGTTGCAATGACCTAGATGGGAAAAAATGCTAATACATATAATACACATAGGGGATTAGTGTTAGCCTCCATCCCATCATCATTCCATTCATTGAACAATTAACATCCGAGGCTGGTTTGTTTGAAAAAGAGCAACGGTGGGTGTTCCGTTTGGGTACCCATGTAGTGAGACTTAATGATGCCATACCATGGTCCCAATTAACATGATTTATCCACTTTTTCTGACCTGAAATTGCTCCACACCTTGAAGCTTATATACATTATTATGTCTTGAGGTCCCATTGAATACCACTGATCTCCCAGTAATAATCACCTACTGGTCATATTTGTCGTTTCCTTTAAGTCCCTAGGCTTTTTGCTGACAACTGTACCTTTACTCTACCCCTAAACAAGTTATTTCCCCGGCATCGGTTCATTCTGAGCGCAGCGCACTTCCTCCTTACTACCGCGCATGCGCGAGCCGAACACTCTTCTTTCGCGCATGCGCACTGCCTTTCTCCGCGTGTGAGCATGCGCATAGGTAGAGATAATATCCTTTAAAATCCACACGATCGGCACACCCATATTTGGGCTCTTCCGACCGGTAATTGACCCTTTTGCCGCGAATTATAACAATTAGTGAGGATATATAAGCGCGACTCCTCTCAGGGCCATCACAATCGTCGGAGCAGCGATGAGGGGCAGTAAGAGGAACATTTTCTCCTGAGAACGTGAGTTACACTTTTGGGGCACTAGCGACTAAAATCGTCTAAAGGTATGGAATAGAAACTAAAACCCTGCTCTCCTCATACCTACAGATTGCTGATTCTTAGCCTGATGGGACGCCCCAATATATTTTTTATGCGCGAAAGCTCATGAGGAAAAGTAACCTATTACAATAAGTAAGATAACCCTTTTCTATTCAGGTTATGTTCAGTTACCATCACCATTTCAAAGTCCAGTGTCACATAAGTGTTATATGTGTGTTTTTTGTCGATTTCCTTATTTGCTTTACAGGAATGATGATGGGATGGAGGCTAACACTAATCCCCTATGTGTATTATATGTATTAGCATATTTTCCCATCTAGGTCATTGCAACCTGCCTGGACATCTGTGCCTCCTACAAATATAGATGTTGATCCAATACTTTGTTTCTCCTCCAGGTCCGATTTCACTCGCCAAATGGGCGCTAGGACTTCATCAATTATATACATATTAGGCACACATACACCTAATTTTTATATGAAGTAATCTTTTTGTATAATACACTTTTAAACAAACATTTCATGTGAGTAAGGTGGGAATTAAGTGCTTTCCCATCCTGAAGAAGGAGTTGGATACTCCGAAACATGTCCATGTCGACGCACTTAAGAGGTAACTGTACATAATTATACAGCTACTACCTCGTCTAGCACGTTTTTAATAATACCAGCCGGGGCTTTATTACATTTTTTTCAACCCTGGGCCAGGTATTTTTTAATATCACTTTCACCACCGTACCACTCACATTTTATACCCCACACACCACCACACATAGTCCACACGATTAAGTGCTCCCGCGTAATCGTTAGGTCGCAGCACGCCGCATCCCGTAGAGGGGTGCGGAGACCCCAATGATGGTAGAATGACACCAAGGGCCCTTTTGGTGTGTGAGGGGTATTTAAACAACACGATATGCTCCCCACCACAGTAGGGACCACTCTCCTAATGCCCAGTGGATTCTACTTTGTTTATTTATGTTGCCCAGGGAGAACGAATCCACTATAGTCTCTCTCTCCCCTCTTGTTATAAATATGTCCTATGTTATTAGATGGGGACCAATTTGGTTTTCGGCCTGCCCATGGGACCGAAACAGCTCTGTTGGACAGGCCACATGAAGGGCCGCTCTCCCCCGGCCCAACCAGGCCCGAACCAGCCACGCAAGTACCACACACCACCATTACACGTCCACCGTCCCCGCAGGGACCCCTACACTCGAACCTGTTGACCGCATAGGCCGACCCACTACCGGTCTGCGCGCCCATCCTGGGCGCCATCTTGGACACTCCACCACGAGGCCGCCTGGCCCCCGATCGACCTCAACCCTGGGCCCGGCCAGGCCTCAGACATTCCGGCACCAACATCCACCCAGGAGGTGAGCGGGCTACTTGGTCAGTCAATGGGAGCAAGAGGTGTCGATGGCTCCCCCCCGCCAAGTACCGCTCGCCCATCGCCTCCCCGGGCGCTGGCTCCACCCCCCTGCTGGGTGTCTGAACCCCCTCATCCCGGACCTCCCGACCTCCAAGTGCGAGGGTCCGGACATCAAAGCACACCAGCCCTATAACTGGGGCAGCTCCAGAGCCGGACGGCAGTTGTATCTTGGAGTCGAGAGACGCAAAGAAGAACTCATCCTTGACGGACTACTGGCGCTGCCGTAGCTCTGTCTTGTGCACCTTCGTCTTGCCTGCTGGCGCTGCCGCGGCTTTGGGAACCACCCTATCCTTCATCTTCGTCGGGACCTGCTGGCGTGGCCGCGGACCGTTTGTAACCACCACCTTCAACGGGACCTGCTGGCTCTGCCGCGGACCGTCGTCTTCCTTCATCCATCTCGGGCCCTGCTGGCTCCGCCGCGGCCCGTTCATCTACACCACCGAGCTCGAGGATTGAGAGCTATTTCCATCTCTTTGGTAACAAGACTGTCCCGCTACCCTTTTCCCAAACAGAGACCAGAATAGAGGGGACCCCTGAGTCCAGACCTCCTTGTACCATTCTACCGTACTTGAGAATTACCTATAAAGTATCGTTGAACTTTATCATTGTGTGGTGTCCGTCTGTGGGGGGGAAGTTACTTGTCTGTACGATTCACTAGAGACGGCTCTCCCCGGAGACCTCTCCCCTTATCCTCGGCCGACCCTCCCGGTCCGTCTAACATTGGTGGCCAGCGACGGGATCCGAATCACCGCATAAACCGTACAGAGAGTAGCTCACCCCACGGCGAATCACGATGTCAACTAAAGACAGCGGATCAACGGAGAAATTCCAGATGGAGAAATTGGACGAGTACAACCATCGTGAACTTAAACAGTTCTGTATCGAATTAGGTATCGCTACCACCGGACTAAATACCAAAGATGACTTTAAGCAGGCCCTGGAATCTTGGGCAGAAACCGGGGCTGCCGGAACCCCCGATCAAGACATCGCAGCACAAACCCCCATGGCCCCTGAAGAACGAAGAACGGGTCTCTCGCCAGACGAGATCCAGGAACGAGAAAGAACCCGACTACACGAGCTGGAAATGGCCCGGCTCAAAATGGACGTTGAACTAAAGTTGGCCGAACAGAAAATCAACTTAGAGCACCTGCGTCTCCGAGAAGAAAGAGAGGAGAAACAGAAACAAAGGGAGCTCGAGGAAAAGAAACTGGCATATGAACATGAGCGGAAATTAGCTGAAATCGACCTACGCAAACAGAATAAAGAAGCAGGGGTGCCCGAGCAACCCCACACCCCAGGGGCAACAGAGAAGAAGGTACACATCCCCAAGGATGTCGTTCGAGAATACTTCCGAGAGGACGACATCCAGCAATGGTTTAAGGCCTATGAAATCGCTATGACTGCACACCGGATCGATAAAAGCGATTGGGGGGCCGGTCTGTGGGGGAGATTCCTCAATGAGGGCCGCGACGCCCTGCTGCAACTCCCGGACCACCAGATGACCTCCTATGACCATATGAAAGCTGCACTCCTCACCCGCTATGGCCTCACACCCGAGATGTACCGTCAGAGGTTCCGAGACTGCACCCGCATCCCAGGTACGACTTGGGTGGACTATGTCAATTACTTTAGCCGAGCCTTCGAGGGCTGGATCAAAGGAAGCAGGGTCACAACCTACGAACAACTGTTCAATCTTATGGTATGGGAGCATCTGTCGAACAATTGCTTCATTGAACTTCGTCAGCACCTCCTCGACAGCAAGTTAACGGATCCCCGGCAGCTCGCAGCTGAAGCAGACCGGTGGGAGATCACCAGAGTGAGTCGAAATGGGTCCTCCGAACAGAACCGGAACAACAATGGTCAGCACCGTCCCCGAGGAGGTGGAGGCCAAGGACGCGGAAGAAGCAACGCTCCGGTCACCCTCACTACCAGCCCCACCCCCCCGGCCAACCGGGGCAGCACCCCAGCGCGACCGGGACATCGAGCCAATGTTACCTGCCATCGATGCCAACGAGTCGGACACTATGCAAACGACCCAAACTGCCCCCAGTACCAGAGCCCAAGACCCCGCCAAGTAGCCGCTGCTGCTCTGGGGGAGGAACAGATCTCAGAGGAACAAGAAGAATATGAACAGGACCACCAAGAATGGGAGCCAGCCGCCATGGCTCTCGCCTGCCTAGGGGGGAGAGACATGGTCCCGCGGGTCCCCCTACCCGCTAATACCCAGAAGTACAGCCAATGGGTGGGCATCAATGGACGCCGGGCTGAAGCCCTTCGTGACACTGGGGCCAGTGTAACAGCCGTCCGCTGTCACCTGGTGACCCCCGAACAATACTTACCAAACATTCTCTGCCCTGTACGTTCAGCCGATAACTCAGAAAGCCTGTGTCGGATGGCCTGCGTCCCCTTCGAATGGGGAGGGGTCTCCGGCATGTTGAAGGTGACGGTCCGAGATGATGCCCCCGTAGACTGCCTCCTGGGTAATGACCTGGAAAGCTCTCCATGGGCAGCAGTCGAACGAAAAGAGCACCTGGGGATGCTGGGCGTCCCGGACTGGGCGTGCGTCACCACCCGGTCCATGACCGCCCGTGCCAACACCCGCCCAGAGGAACTCGAATGGCCGGCGCCACCGCCTCCGGTCGCCCCCGCCGAAACCACCGACCGTGACGTCCCCCCCGAACCAGCTCAACCGCCAGACCTCGCTAACCTCGACCAGTGGCCTCAAGAGGGGGGGCCCACGCAAGAACAATTTCGCCAAGAACAAAAGACCTGTCCCTCCCTCGAGGGACTCCGCCAGCAAGCGCTAGCCCAAAGCGCAGGGGATACCTCCGGAACTCACTGGGTCTACTGGGACAATGATCTGCTGTACAGTGAGCAAAGAATCGCGGAGCTGGGGGCCAGCCGAGTCCTAGTGGTACCCCTCCGTTTTAGAGACTTTCTGCTAAACCTGGCCCACGATGTCCCCCTGGCAGGACACTTGGGTCAAGACAAAACATATAGCCGCCTGGTGACCCACTTCTTCTGGCCCAAAATGAGGGACAATGTACACCAGCATTGCCGATCTTGCCCCACGTGCCAAGCCAGTGGGAAGAGCGGCCGCAAACTGAAAGCCCCCCTGCAACCGTTTCCCGTGGTCACCACCCCGTTCGAGAGGGTCGGAATCGATATCGTAGGGCCCCTGGACCCGCGCACAAAACAAGGCCATCGATTCATCCTGGTGCTAGTGGACCACGCCACCCGCTACCCGGAGGCTGTTCCCCTGCGGACTGTGACAGCCCCGGTAGTCGGCCGGGCTCTGATGGGGATCTTCTCCCGGGTGGGCTTCCCCCGGGAGGTCGTCAGTGACAGGGGCACGAACTTTATTTCGAAATATATGAAATCTCTCTGGCAACAGTGCGGGGTTACCTACCGGTTCACGACCCCCTATCACCCTCAAGGAAACGGCCTCGTTGAGCGGTTCAACCGCACGCTCAAAGGGATGATCGGGGGGTTGGAAGAGCCCCTCCGTCGCCAGTGGGATGTGCTGCTGCCGTGCCTCCTCTTCGCATATCGAGAGGTTCCCCAGAAGTCCCTGGGCTTCAGCCCATTTGAACTGCTATATGGACACCCCGTGCGCGGGCCGCTCAGCCTAGTTAAGGAAGGCTGGGAGATGCCCCCTCTAAAGAACCCACCAGATGTTTTCCGCTACCTCCTAACACTCCGCAACCAGACCCGGCGATTCCGAGAACTAGCAAAAGCCAACCTAGAGGCCAGTCAAGAGGACATGAAAAGGTGGTATGACCGGAATGCCTCCTCCATCGAATTTGAACCTGGGCAACAGGTATGGGTGATGTCCCCCACCGAACCCTGCGCCCTACATGACAAGTGGACCGGGCCCTTCAAAGTGGTCGAGCGCAAGGGTCCGGCTACCTATCTCATCGACTTGGAATCTTCCCGGAACCCCCTCCGGGTCCTCCACGCTAACAGACTGAAACCGCACTTTGTACGGACGGAACTCAGCCTCCTGATGGCCACAGACAATGGGGCTGAAGAGGACTCCGAGCCCCTCCCGGACCTCCTACGAACGCGGGAGAAAGATGGTTCCGTAGAGGGGGTCCGACTCTCAGAGGCCCTCACCCGAGAGCAACGCCAGGAGTGCCAGGTTCTCCTGTCACAATTCGCCAGCCTGTTCTCCCTCACCCCAGGTGTCACTTCCTGGTGTACGCACGATGTGGACACGGGGGACAGCCCCCCTATCCGCCACCGGGCCTACCGCGTGCCAGATCGGGTACGGGCCTGCATCCAGGAGGAAGTAGCCAAAATGCTCACGCTCGGGGTCATCGAGCCCTCAGACAGCCCCTGGGCCAGCCCTGTAGTACTGGTCCCCAAAGCAGCTGCCCCCGGCACCACACCAGAACTCCGGTTCTGCGTCGACTACCGGGGCTTGAATGCGGTCACCAGGACAGACGCACATCCCATCCCCCGGGCAGATGAACTAATCGACCGCATGGGAGCTGCCCGCTACCTCAGTATCTTCGACCTAACGGCGGGCTACTGGCAAATCGGCCTCACACCCCGGGCACAAGAACGTTCTGCCTTCTCCACTCCCGATGGCCATTTCCATTTCACAGTCATGCCCTTCGGCATGAAGAATGCCCCAGCAACATTCCAACGACTCGTCAATCAGGTCCTGGCGGGGCTCGAAGGATTCAGCGCCGCCTACCTAGACGACATCGCTGTATACAGCAACCAGTGGTCCGAGCACCTCCGCCACCTCCGAGCAGTGCTGCACGCCCTTCAGCAAGCTGGCCTCACGATCAAGGCCAGCAAATGTCAAATTGGGCAAGGGTCTGTAACCTACCTCGGGCACCAGGTGGGAAGCGGCCTGGTGGCCCCTCTGCAGCTAAAAATTGCCGCCATCCAGTCCTGGCAGCCCCCCATTACCCAGACCGAGGTACGGGCCTTCCTGGGCCTCACGGGCTATTACCGAAGGTTCGTGAAAGACTATGGTACTATCGTGAGGCCCCTCACAGAGCTCACGTCAAAAAATCAGCCCCAGAAAGTCAACTGGACCCCAGAGTGTCAAGCTGCATTTGAACAATTGAAAGCCGCCATGTGCTCCGCCCCTGTGCTCCAAGCCCCCGACTACAGCCGGGAGTTCATCGTCCAGACGGATGCCTCCGACCATGGCATTGGGGCAGTCCTGTCTCAAGTGAACACCGAAGGCCGTGATCAGCCGGTGGCCTTCATCAGCCGGCGACTCCTACCACGGGAACAACGCTGGAGCACCATAGAGAGGGAGGCCTTTGCAGTGGTATGGGCCCTCAAGAAGCTCCGGCCCTACCTTTTTGGCACGCCCTTTCGGGTACAGACCGACCACCGACCCCTGCAGTGGCTGATGCAGATGCGGGGGGAAAACCCGAAGTTACTACGCTGGTCCATCTCCCTACAAGGGATGGACTTCACAGTTGAACATCGGCCTGGGCCAGATCACGCCAACGCAGATGGCCTGTCCCGGTTCTTCCGCCTCGACGAAAAGAGTCCCCAAGAGAATGGGTAACTCTCCCCGCCTTCAGCTGGGGGGGACGCATGTTGGACAGGCCACATGAAGGGCCGCTCTCCCCCGGCCCAACCAGGCCCGAACCAGCCACGCAAGTACCACACACCACCATTACACGTCCACCGTCCCCGCAGGGACCCCTACACTCGAACCTGTTGACCGCATAGGCCGACCCACTACCGGTCTGCGCGCCCATCCTGGGCGCCATCTTGGACACTCCACCACGAGGCCGCCTGGCCCCCGATCGACCTCAACCCTGGGCCCGGCCAGGCCTCAGACATTCCGGCACCAACATCCACCCAGGAGGTGAGCGGGCTACTTGGTCAGTCAATGGGAGCAAGAGGTGTCGATGGCTCCCCCCCGCCAAGTACCGCTCGCCCATCGCCTCCCCGGGCGCTGGCTCCACCCCCCTGCTGGGTGTCTGAACCCCCTCATCCCGGACCTCCCGACCTCCAAGTGCGAGGGTCCGGACATCAAAGCACACCAGCCCTATAACTGGGGCAGCTCCAGAGCCGGACGGCAGTTGTATCTTGGAGTCGAGAGACGCAAAGAAGAACTCATCCTTGACGGACTACTGGCGCTGCCGTAGCTCTGTCTTGTGCACCTTCGTCTTGCCTGCTGGCGCTGCCGCGGCTTTGGGAACCACCCTATCCTTCATCTTCGTCGGGACCTGCTGGCGTGGCCGCGGACCGTTTGTAACCACCACCTTCAACGGGACCTGCTGGCTCTGCCGCGGACCGTCGTCTTCCTTCATCCATCTCGGGCCCTGCTGGCTCCGCCGCGGCCCGTTCATCTACACCACCGAGCTCGAGGATTGAGAGCTATTTCCATCTCTTTGGTAACAAGACTGTCCCGCTACCCTTTTCCCAAACAGAGACCAGAAAAGAGGGGACCCCTGAGTCCAGACCTCCTTGTACCATTCTACCGTACTTGAGAATTACCTATAAAGTATCGTTGAACTTTATCATTGTGTGGTGTCCGTCTGTGGGGGGGAAGTTACTTGTCTGTACGATTCACTGGAGACGGCTCTCCCCGGAGACCTCTCCCCTTATCCTCGGCCGACCCTCCCGGTCCGTCTAACAAGCTCTCATCACCGCTATGGACGAGCTTCAAAGGGGTGCAGACAGAAGACAGGCAGCGTTCCTGATCCTACTTGATATGTCTGCTGCCTTTGACACGGTGAACCATAAGATCCTATTGCAGCGGTTATGGGAGGCAGGAGTGAGAGACACCGCGCTGCTCTGGTTCCACTCTTTTTTGAAGGATAGGCAGCAGGCAGTCTCTATGCCACCTTTTCAGTCAGCCTTTTCCCTGGTATCACATGGAGTCCCTTAGGGCTCTGCTATCAGCCCTATTCTTTTTAATATTTATCTTAGACCTCTGATCTTTCTTATCAAAAGCTTCGGCATCAGGATTGTGAACTACGCCGACGACACGCAGATGATTCTCTCCCTGGCAGGCGAGGACTCTACTTCCTTGGAGGTTTTACATAATTGTCTGCGTGAAACGTCTAGGTGGCTGAAGGATAATTCCCTTCAGTTTAATGCAGGAAAGACGGAGGTGCTTTTTAGTGCTGGCACTAGGATTCCCCAACCATTTCCATCTAATTTTTGGCCCCCGGAAACCAGGGCTACTGTACGGCCGGTGGAATCTGTTCGCAATCTAGGGGTCATGTTGGATCAGCGGCTCAGCATGGAGACGCATGTTCAAAAAACGTCTGCCTGTTGCTTTGCCATCCTTCGTTCTCTAAGGAAAGTCCTGCCCCTCCTACCTACTTGTGCCCGCGCTCAAGTGGTTAGATGCACCATCCTTAGCAGGCTGGACTATTGTAACGCCCTCCTGCTCGGGTCTCCTGAGTTCCTGCTGGACAGGCTCCAGAGGGTCCAATCAGCTGCTGCTAAATTGGCCCTGGGGCTTCCAAGAAGTTCTCATGGAGCATCCGCACTAGCAAAGCTGCATTGGCTTCCTATAAGGCAGAGGATCCATTTTAAGGCCCTCTGTATAGTGTTTAGGGCTCTCCATGGAGCTGGCCCAGCTCCTTTGCAATCTAAATTCGCCTGGTATACCCCTACTAGACAGCTTCGATCCTCTGACGCTAAATTGGTAGTTGTTCCCAGATTTATGAAGGTTAGAGCCGGTGGCAGATCC
Organism: Lissotriton helveticus; assembly: GCF_964261635.1. NCBI lineage: Eukaryota > Metazoa > Chordata > Amphibia > Caudata > Salamandridae > Lissotriton > Lissotriton helveticus. The sequence goes on from NC_136064.1 coordinate 68,616,834, forward strand.
TTCGAAGTGACTGCTGCCAGACTATGGAACACTCTTCCCATCGAGATTAGGCATATTAGTGAACTCCTCCCGTTCAGAAGGAGGATTAAAACTTGGCTATTCCCCTGCTAGTCCGCTTCTTCCGGTCTCTGTTATCTCTTAGCGCCAGGATGCCTGCAATGGTGATAGCCGCGCTTTATAAATGTTTAAAATAAATAAAATAAATAAATAAGACAGCGCACAGCTGTGGGAGGTTTCTGGACACACATAGTCAAACACTAGTGACATTACAATGGAAGATGAACATGGTCTAACCTTTGGAGAAGACGAAATTGACAGAATTTTGACAGCTGTAAATCCCTTCGAGGGATTAAGCAACAACGACCCGGGGTCCGCCGGTGCAGACTGGGATGAACTCAGTAATTTACGAAAGGTACAGATCAGGACAGCACTACATGGCCTTCTAATGACGGAGTACTTAAGGCATAAAATAGCTCCACAAGGACTTATAGTAACAAGCATTTGAAATGCAATAGGTCTCGCAGCATTAGAGTTAGTGCATTTAGAATTGTTTATGTGGTTTTTTTTGTAAATCTTTTGCATTTTTTTTTTTTTTTGCCAATGCTAAACAATTACAAATCAAAAAAGCAATAAACAATTGTAAAAGCTGTAACTAAAAATCCTGTGAGACCTATTGCACTGTGTGAGGGTGAGGTGTTGAGGGTGAGTGAGGGTGGGGGTGAGTGAGGAGTTTAGTGTGAGTGAGGTGTTGATGGTGAGTGAGGTGTTGAGGGTGAGTGAGAGTGAGAGTGAGTGAGGGTGAGGGTGAGGGAGTGTTATTGTGAGTTAGGGTGAGGGGTTGAGGGTGGGTGAGGGTGAGGGTGAGGTGTTGAGGGTGAGTGAGGATGAGTGAGGGTGAGTGAGGGGTTGAGGGTGAGTGAGGGTGAGTGAGGGTGAGTGAGGGTGACTGAGTGTGAGTGAGGGTGACTGAGTGTGAGTGAGTGTGAGTGAGGGTGAGTGAGGGTGAGGGTGAGTGAGAGTGAGTGAGGGTGAGGTGTTGAGGGTGAGGTGTTGAGGTTGAGGTTTTGAGGGTGAGGTGTTGAGGCTGATGTTTGTGGGTGAGTGAGGGTGAGATGTTGATGATGAGTGAAGGTGAGGTGTTGGGTGAGGCGTTGAGGGTGAGTGAAGTTGAGGGTGGTTGAGTGAGGATGAGTGAGAGTGAGGGTGAGTGAGGAGTTGAGGGTGAGTGAGTGAGGGTGAGGTGTTGAGGGTGAGTGAGGGTGAGTGAGTGTGTGGTGTTGAGGGTGATTGAGGATGAGTGAGAGTGAGGGTGAGTGAGGATTTGAGGGTGAGGCGTTGAGGGCGAGGCGTTGCGGGTGAGTGAGGGTGAGAGTGATTGAGTGTGAGTGAGTGTCAGTGAGGGTGAGGTGTTGAGTGTGAGTGAGGATGAGTGTGAGTGATGGTGAGTCAGGTGTTGAGGGTGAGTGAGGTGTTGAGGGTGAGTGAGGAGTTGAGGTTGAGTGATGTTCAGGCTGACTGAGGGTGAGGGTGGGTGAGGTGTTGAGGGTGAGGTGTTGAGTGTGAGTGAGGCGTTGAGGGTGAGTGAGGGTGAGTGAGGGTGTGCATTTGAAGGGTAGGCGTTGAAGGTGAGTGAGGGTGAGTGAGTGAGGGTGAGGTGTTGAGGGTGAGTGAGTGATGTTGAGGCGTTGAGGGTAGGTGAGTGAGGTTGAGTGTTTGAGTGTGAGGCATTGAGCGTGAGTGAGTGAGGGTGAGGTGTTGAGGGTGAGGTGTTGAGGGTGAGCTGTTGAGGGTGAGTGTTGTTGATAGTTGTAGATTGAGGATAATTGAGAGTGAGTGTGAGTGAGGTGTTGAGGGTGAGGTGTTGAAGGTGAGGGGTTGAGGGCGAGGGGTTGAGGGCGAGGCGTTGAGGGTGAGTGAGGGTGAGGGTTATTGAGGGTGATGTGTCGAGGGTGAGTGAGGGTGAGTGAGGGTGAGGGTGAGTGAGGGTGAGTAAGTGTGAGGATGAGTGTGGGTGAGGGTGAGAGTTTGAGGGTGAGTGAGGGTGAGTGAGGGTGAGTGTTTGAGTCTAAGTGAGGATGAGATGTTGAGGGTGGGTGAGGGGGGTGAGGGAGAGTGTGTGGGTGAGTGTTGATAGTGTTAAGGGGGTTGTGTATGAGGGGTGTTAGTATGAGGGATTTGAGGGTGAGGGGGTGAGGGTGAGTGTAATGGGAGGGGAGGCATAGTGAGTGATGTTGAGGGGTTAAGGGAGTGTAAGGGAGAGTGAGGGTGAGACTGAGCGGGTGTGAGCGGGTGAGTGAGGGAGTGTGTGAGAGTGTGAGTGAGGGAGTGTGTGAGGTGTTGTGTGAGAGCGTGAGTGATGGGATGTGTGAGGGGTGTGTGAGAGGGTGTGTGAGAGTGTGAGGGTGTGTTAGGGTGAATGAGGGTGAATGAGGGGGTGTGAGGGGGGTGAGGGTGGGGTGTTGAGGGAGTGAGTGTGAGTGTGTGAGGGGTGATGTAGAGGGGATGAGTGTGAGGGGGTGAGTGTTAGGGGGTGTGAGGGGGGGAGGATGAGTGAAGTTGTTTGCGTCAGAGAGTGTGTGAGTGTGTGAGTGTGAGGGTGAGTAAGTGTGTGTGAGGCTGAAGGTGTGTGATGGTGTATGAGGGAGATGTTGTGTTAGCGTTTCTGAGCGGGTGTGAAAGAGTGTGATAGTTTTGTTGTGTGAGGGTGATGTTAAGAGTGTGTGTATATGTTAATATTAATTAAGTAATGTGTTATTATTAACCAAAGGTGTCACATGTCCCCTTTGTATTACTTCTGTCTTATGTGTATATTAGTATGTAATTTTCGTGTGTATGTTTTGTACTAACTGTGTTAATATTTTGTAACGTGTTTGTGGAGTCTGTTTTTTATTATTTTTTAAAAATGGCCGACGTATAGCGTCACGTCGACGTCTTCTATGTTTAGCGGTCTAGTTTATTTTTGAGTTGTGTGTGTTTTTTGTTTACGTTTTTTTCTAGCCAATCGGAGCGCGACGTTTTTGACGTAGCGTTCCGATTTGCATACGTCAACGGTGGAATTCCCCATAGATCGAGAATGTTGGTGCGCGGAAGGCGTGTTCTTGTTCCTGTGGTGTTGCTGCGTCGTTTGACAGGTAAGAATGTAATCCTAAGTTTCTTTTAATGTAATGTAATGTAGTATATATACTATGTTAAAGTTAAATACTTGCGAAATGTATTTATTTCGCTCGTAATATTTGTAAATGTTTGTAATGTAACATAAAGTTTTGTTTTTTATTGGCGATATGTAATGCATATGTTTTGTTAAACTGTAATGTAATGTATTAATTTTATTTTTTTTGTAATTTGACGTACAAAAGGTGTTTGTTTCATTCTGAAGTGCTAAATGTGTTTTAATATATTGATGTAAGTTGTGTTTGCATTATCTTTTTGTGTGATGCTGAAGTAGTCGGATAATTTGTTATTGACGTACTTGAAGTATGAAATGAAACTTTTTGTGTCTATGCTGACTGTAGTATTATTAGCAATGTATGAACGACATGTACAGTGAAGTAATGTATTTTTCGTTAGCTTTTTGTGACTGAATATTTCTATGTTCGTAATATGTTTCTTATATTCGAACTAATTCCGTCTGGATAAATGCTATTGTGTTATGCGTATCTCTTTTTGTGTAACTGTCGACTATTGTATTCAATGCGTCCCATTTTCCGGATGAATCGTTCTTGTTTATTTCCCTCAGAAAAATTTGACTGTTTCCGATTTTTTTTTTCCGTCATATTTTCTTTATATTAGATGGAATTCCGTGTGAAGAAGTGCTATTGTTGTTTGCGTCCGTTTTTTTGTGTAACTGTTGACTACTGTTTTTAATCCGTCCCATTCTCCGGATGAATAGTACATCAATTTGAATGTATTAATACGTGTGTGTATATACGTATTAATAATGTTTTATTAGGATGTATGAGTGTTTTATTTGTATTGCGCCTTGTGTATTATCGAGTTTTGAGTTACAATATCCTTTAGTACTGTTCTAAAAGATATATGTTTGAAAAATGGGTTTTGAATTTTTCTTGATCTTTATGCGTATGTTGGCTCGTGTTTAAGTTGATTCTTCGGGATGCATTGAGTAATCTTTGCTAGTGTCTTCCTGGTATGTAGTTTCAGTAGTTTCGTTTCGCCTGAGGTGGCACTGTGATGTTTATTTTTCCTCTGACTTAGCTTTTGCTTGTGTCATTTGTACCCGTATGTGACTTGTTTCGCCGCTATTCATTTATTTTGTTTGTTGCTTGTTGTAGTTAAAAGTATTATGTATGCACTGTGTATGTTCTCTTTTTTGTGTTTTTTTTTATATTTTCTACATTTCAGGGAATGAGCTGCTACGATCGACAGGTAATGACAATTTTATTTGCATATTATGAAAAAGTGCCTTTGTGAGTTCTTATACTTTTGTTTATGCATTTCCTTTTATTGATGTTAATGTAATTATTGTTTTCGGTCTGTGTGTGCGTGGCGTTGCGTGTGTGAGTGGCGTTGCGTGTGTGAGTGGCGTGTGTGAGTGGCGTTGCATGGCTGAGTGGCGTTGCGTGGCTGAGTGGCGTTGCGTGGCTGAGTGGCGTTGCGTGGCTGAGTGGCGTTGCGTGGCTGAGTGGCGTTGCGTGGCTGAGTGGCGTTGCGTGGCTGAGTGGCGTTGCGTGGCTGAGTGGCGTTGCGTGGCTGAGTGGCGTTGCGTGGCTGAGTGGCGTTGCGTGGCTGAGTGGCGTTGCGCGTGTGAGTGGCGTTGCGCGTGTGAGTGGCGTTGCGCGTGTGAGTGGCGTTGCGCATGTGAGTGGCGTTGCGCGTGTGAGTGGCGTTGCGCGGCTGAGTGGCGTTGCGCGGCTGAGTGGCGTTGCGCGGGTGAGTGGCGTTGCGTGGCTGAGTGGCGTTGCGTGGCTGAGTGGCGTTGCGTGGCTGAGTGGCGGTGCGTGTCTGAGTGACGTTGCGTGGCTGAGTGGCGTTGCGTGGCTGAGTGGCGTTGCGTGGCGTTGCGTGGCTGAGTGGCGTTGCATGGCTGAGTGGCGTTGCGTGGCTGAGTGGCGTTGCGTGGCTGAGTGGCGTTGCGTGGCTGAGTGGCGTTGCGTGGCTGAGTGGCGTTGCGTGGGTGAGTGGCGTTGCGTGTGTGCGTGGCGTTGCGTGTGTGCGTGGCGTTGCGTGTGTGAGTGGCGTTGCGTGTGTGAGTGGCGTGTGTGAGTGGCGTTGCGTGGTTGAGTGGCGTTGCGTGGCTGAGTGGCGTTGCGTGGCTGAGTGGCGTTGCGTGGATGAGTGGCGTTGCGTGGCTGAGTGGCGTTGCGTGGCTGAGTGGCGTTGCGTGGCTGAGTGGCGTTGCGTGGCTGAGTGGCGTTGCGTGGCTGAGTGGCGTTGCGTGGGTGAGTGGCGTTGCGTGTGTGCGTGGCGTTGCGTGTGTGCGTGGCGTTGCGTGTGTGAGTGGCGTTGCGTGTGTGAGTGGCGTTGCGCGTGTGAGTGGCGTTGCGCGGCTGAGTGGCGTTGCGCGGCTGAGTGGCGTTGCGCGGGTGAGTGGCGTTGCGTGGCTGAGTTGCGTTGCGTGGCTGAGTGGCGTTGCGTGGCTGAGTGGCGGTGCGTGTCTGAGTGACGTTGCGTGGCTGAGTGGCGTTGCGTGGCTGAGTGGCGTTGCGTGGCGTTGCGTGGCTGAGTGGCGTTGCGTGGCTGAGTGGCGTTGCGTGGCTGAGTGGCGTTGCGTGGCTGAGTGGCGTTGCGTGGCTGAGTGGCGTTGCGTGGGTGAGTGGCGTTGCGTGTGTGCGTGGCGTTGCGTGTGTGCGTGGCGTTGCGTGTGTGAGTGGCGTTGCGTGTGTGAGTGGCGTGTGTGAGTGGCGTTGCGTGGTTGAGTGGCGTTGCGTGGCTGAGTGGCGTTGCGTGGCTGAGTGGCGTTGCGTGGCTGAGTGGCGTTGCGTGGATGAGTGGCGTTGCGTGGCTGAGTGGCGTTGCGTGGCTGAGTGGCGTTGCGTGGCTGAGTGGCGTTGCGTGGCTGAGTGGCGTTGCGTGGCTGAGTGGCGTTGCGTGGGTGAGTGGCGTTGCGTGTGTGCGTGGCGTTGCGTGTGTGCATGGCGTTGCGTGTGTGAGTGGCGTTGCGTGTGTGAGTGGCGTGTGTGAGTGGCGTTGCGTGGTTGAGTGGCGTTGCGTGGCTGAGTGGCGTTGCGTGGCTGAGTGGCGTTGCATGGGGCTAAGATACCTGAAGCCACTCGACACGGCAGGCAGGGGAGGGGGCGTAGCGGGGGTGTGGGAAGAGTGCGGCTAAGGGATGTTAGCGCTGAATCCAACTTGCGTAATATGTTTTCTATATTTGATGTAAATCCGTGCGATGAACGGCTATTGTTATATGCCTACGGCTTTGTGTGTAACCCGTGACAATTGTGTTTAATCCGTCTCATTTACCGGATGAATAGTGCTTGTTTATTACCCAAGTTAAAAATAGGCTGTTTTACTTTTGTGTTTGTACATCCTCGTCCTCGCATCCTGACCGAGATTTCTTCGTTCTTTAGTTGGTGTTCTGTTGTCCTAATAATTGTTAGTTTGGTGACCTGAAGCTTGAAAAACATAATTGCGCGTATTTTTACTTTGGTTGTTATTTTCTAGGATGTCTTTCGGTTGCGTATCTTGAGGGTGTATTTGTAGGGTGAATTAGGACTCAGGATTTCAATCTAGGAGTTAGAGTGTGGATTAGGATAGTTTATTTCTATTCTTCTTTTTGTTGTTGTATGTGTGTGTGTGTGTGTGTGTGTGAGGGTGAGTGAGGGTGTGTGAAGCTGAGGGTGTGTGACGGTGTGTGAGGGGAGCTTGCACTGCTGCTGTCGGTGCTGTACCTGTTCCATGTGTAAGGGAAGCTTGCACTGCTGCCGCCTGTGCTGTACCTGATCTATGTGTGAGGGAAGCTTGCACTGCTGCTGCCTGTGGTGTACCTGATCTGTGTGTGAGGGAAGCTTGCACTGCTGCTGTCGGTGCTGTACCTGTTCCATGTGTAAGGGAAGATTGCACTGCTGGTGGCTGTGCTGTACCTGCTTCGTGTGTGAGGGAAGCTTGCACTGCTGCCGCCTGTGCTGTACCTGATCTATGTGTGAGGGAAGCTTGCACTGCTGCTGTCGGTGCTGTACCTGTTCCATGTGTAAGGGAAGCTTGCACTGCTGTTGGCTGTGCTGTACCTGCTCCGTGTTTGAGTGAAGCTTGCATTGCCGTTGGCTGTGCTGTACCTGCTCCGTGTGTGAGGGAAGCTTGCACTGCTGCCGCCTGTGCTGTACCTGATCTATGTGTGAGGGAAGCTTGCACTGCTGCCGCCTGTGCTGTACCTGTTCCATGTGTAAGGGAAGCTTGCACTGCTGTTGCCTGTGCTGTACCTGCTCCGTGTTTGAGTGAAGCTTGCATTGCCGTTGCCTGTGCTATACCTGCTCCGTGTGTGATGGAAGCTTGCACTGCTGCTGTCGGTGCTGTACCTGTTGCATGTGTAAGGGAAGCTTGCACTGCTGCCGCCTGTGCTGTACCTGATCTATGTGTGAGGGAAGCTTGCACTGCTGCTGCCTGTGGTGTACCTGATCTGTGTGTGAGGGAAGCTTGCACTGCTGCTGTCGGTGCTGTACCTGTTCCATGTGTAAGGGAAGATTGCACTGCTGTTGGCTGTGCTGTACCTGCTCCGTGTGTGAGGGAAGCTTGCACTGCTGCCGCCTGTGCTGTACCTGATCTATGTGTGAGGGAAGCTTGCACTGCTGCCGCCTGTGCTGTACCTGTTCCATGTGTAAGGGAAGCTTGCACTGCTGTTGCCTGTGCTGTACCTGCTCCGTGTTTGAGTGAAGCTTGCATTGCCGTTGCCTGTGCTATACCTGCTCCGTGTGTGATGGAAGCTTGCACTGCTGCTGTCGGTGCTGTACCTGTTGCATGTGTAAGGGAAGCTTGCACTGCTGCCGCCTGTGCTGTACCTGATCTATGTGTGAGGGAAGCTTGCACTGCTGCTGCCTGTGGTGTACCTGATCTGTGTGTGAGGGAAGCTTGCACTGCTGCTGTCGGTGCTGTACCTGTTCCATGTGTAAGGGAAGATTGCACTGCTGTTGGCTGTGCTGTACCTGCTCCGTGTGTGAGGGAAGCTTGCACTGCTGCCGCCTGTGCTGTACCTGATCTATGTGTGAGGGAAGCTTGCACTGCTGCCGCCTGTGCTGTACCTGTTCCATGTGTAAGGGAAGCTTGCACTGCTGTTGCCTGTGCTGTACCTGCTCCGTGTTTGAGTGAAGCTTGCATTGCCGTTGCCTGTGCTATACCTGCTCCGTGTGTGATGGAAGCTTGCACTGCTGCTGTCGGTGCTGTACCTGTTGCATGTGTAAGGGAAGCTTGCACTGCTGCCGCCTGTGCTGTACCTGATCTATGTGTGAGGGAAGCTTGCACTGCTGCTGCCTGTGGTGTACCTGATCTGTGTGTGAGGGAAGCTTGCACTGCTGCTGTCGGTGCTGTACCTGTTCCATGTGTAAGGGAAGATTGCACTGCTGTTGGCTGTGCTGTACCTGCTCCGTGTGTGAGGGAAGCTTGCACTGCTGCCGCCTGTGCTGTACCTGATCTATGTGTGAGGGAAGCTTGCACTGCTGCTGTCGGTGCTGTACCTGTTCCATGTGTAAGGGAAGCTTGCACTGCTGTTGGCTGTGCTGTACCTGCTCCGTGTTTGAGTGAAGCTTGCATTGCCGTTGCCTGTGCTGTACCTGCTCCGTGTGTGATGGAAGCTTGCACTGCTGCCGCCTGTGCTGTACCTGATGTATGTGTGAGGGAAGCTTGCACTGCTGCTGTCGGTGCTGTACCTGTTCCATGTGTAAGGGAAGCTTGCACTGCTGTTGCCTGTGCTGTACCTGCTCCGTGTTTGAGTGAAGCTTGCATTGCCGTTGCCTTTGCTATACCTGCTCCGTGTGTGATGGAAGCTTGCACTGCTGCTGTCGGTGCTGTACCTGTTGCATGTGTAAGGGAAGCTTGCACTGCTGCCGCCTGTGCTGTACCTGATCTATGTGTGAGGGAAGCTTGCACTGCTGCTGCCTGTGCTGTACCTGCTCTGTGTGTGAGGGAAGCTTGCACTGCTGCCGCCTGTGCTGTACCTGATCTATGTGTGAGGGAAGATTGCACTGCTGCTGTCGGTGCTGTACCTGTTCCATGTGTAAGGGAAGCTTGCACTGCTGTTGCCTGTGGTGTACCTGCTCCGTGTTTGAGTGAAGCTTGCATTGCCGTTGCCTGTGCTGTACCAGCTCCGTGTGTGATGGAAGATTGTGAGATCTGGCATAACGGAAGGATTGGTAGTGCGTGCACCGCTGCTTGGGGTATCTGCGAGATTTGTGTAAGTAAATGGAGAGGGGGGTGAGAGTTGGAAGAGAGAGTGAAACAGGCAGAAACGTGGAGAGTTAGAAGAAAGAGCGAAGGAATCTAAGCTGCGAGATGTGGCATAACAGAAGGATTGGTAGTGCGTGCACCGCTGCTTGGGGTATCTGCGAGATTTGTGTAAGTAAATGGAGAGGGGGTGAGAGTTGGAAGAGAGAGTGAAAAAGGGAGAAACGTGGAGAGTTAAAAGAAAGAGGGAATGAATCTAAGCTGCGAGATGTGGCATAACAGAAGGATTGGTAGTGCGTGCACCGCTGCTTGGGGTATCTGCGAGATTTGTGTAAGTAAATGGAGAGGGGGGTGAGAGTTGGAAGAGAGAGTGAAACAGGCAGAAACGTGGAGAGTTAAAAGAAAGAGGGAATGAATCTAAGCTGCGAGATGTGGCATAACAGAAGGATTGGTAGTGCGTGCACCGCTGCTTGGGGTATCTGCGAGATTTGTGTAAGTAAATGGAGAGGGGGGTGTGAGTTGGAAGAGAGAGTGAAACAGGCAGAAACGTGGAGAGTTAGAAGAAAGAGCGAAGGAATCTAAGCTGCGAGATGTGGCATAACAGAAGGATTGGTAGTGCGTGCACCGCTGCTTGGGGTATCTGCGAGATTTGTGTAAGTAAATGGAGAGGGGGGTGAGAGTTAAAAGAGAGAGTGAAACAGGCAGAAACGTGGAGAGTTAGAAGAAAGAGCGAAGGAATCTAAGCTGCGAGATGTGGCATAACAGAAGGATTGGTAGTGCATGCAGTCATAGATGTGCCTCGTGCTTGCTAAAAAATAGAATAAACTGTCTTTCCATATATGTAAAAACTCTTAATGGTGTTTGTTCCATTCTAGCCGCTGGTTACAAAGGGACTTGTGCTAGGACGTAGGCATTGCCGTTTACTATCGCTACAAACAGTGCAGGGCTTTGGTGAAACACGGCGACATGCAAACTCTTTTGGAAGTGCTTTCACAACTTGGTTTGATTGGGAATTCCATTTTTTGCAAAAGAAGCAGTTCACGAATTTAAACCCTGCCCCCTTGCCCTTCATGTCCGAATTTCCTTCTTGTCCGGCTTTATGGAACATAATATTGATTTTACTGGAACGTGTGTGGGTGAAAGGCATACAAATTGTGTTCTTGTTTCTGTTTACTGTAGACTCTTGTTTTGTACAGTTTAACTTAGGTGTCCGGAGCGGCGAGAGGGAACAGACGGAGGGAAGGCCAGATAAGGGGAGGGGGGAGGAGAGTAGGAGGAGGAGAGTAGGGGAGGCACGGCCTAGCGGCCGTGCAATCAAGAAGTGAGGGGGCGGGAGAGTAGGCAAGGCAGGCGGCTGGGGGAAGGGGGGAGGAGAAATGCGACGCGACATGGCAGGGATTTTACTGGAACGTGTGTGGGTGAAAGGCATACAAATTGTGTTCTTGTTTCTGTTTACTGTAGACTCTTGTTTTGTACAGTTTAACTTAGGTGTCCGGAGCGGCGAGAGGGAACAGACGGAGGGAAGGCCAGATAAGGGGAGGGGGGAGGAGAGTAGGAGGAGGAGAGTAGGGGAGGCACGGCCTAGCGGCCGTGCAATCAAGAAGTGAGGGGGCGGGAGAGTAGGCAAGGCAGGCGGCTGGGGGGAGGGGGGAGGAGAAATGCGACGCGACATGGCAGGCAGAGAAAATGGGGAGGGGGCGGATCCGGAGGTGCGTCGTGACACTCGTGAGGGGGAGTGGAGAAGGAGGGGGGAGTAGAGTAGGGGAGGCACGGCCTAACGGCCGTGCAATCAAAAAGTGAGGAGGCGGAGCTGGGGGAGGCTGTGACAGAGAGAGCAGGCAATGCAGGCGGCTGGGGGCTTGTGCACGCGCTTTGAAGCTCATTGCGCATGCGCATTGAGCTTCAATTTCTCGTGCACTGCAAGGAATCGCCACGATTCCTTGCAAGTTGGATAAAGAGTGGATAAGCCCCCATAGTCTCGCAAGCTCGATGCGCATGCGCATCGACAGGCGAGACCTAAAAAATGAGCCTTTTATTTTTCAAGATGATTTGGTTTTCAAAAAAGCTTGGTCCCTGGTTTCCTGGCATTGCACACGAGACTGGTTGGTCCTTATCGTCCAAACAGCTGCTAGGAAAGCTCAGGAACTCAAAATTGACATTCAGAAAATTGAGGTTCAGCTGAAGGCCTACATAACCCCAACTGCCTTAAACAAGAGGTTGGAAGAGCTGAACAAGGAGATGACAGATTTTGAGACATCGCTTAAGCAAAGTAAATTTAATAAACTTAAAAAAAGATAAAGATAGGTTCACCCCGGAAGGGACCTACCCATGTACCAAAGCTGACTATGTTTCAAAAGATATCAGTGATACCGACAGTACAGGCTCTGGGAGTAGTACCTCCAGTTCAAATTCAAACAAAGGCCGGCGTATGAACTACAAAAGAGGAGGGTACAGACAACAGCGGGCACAACACCCATGACAGAGAGGATGGAGAGGCTATCAAGGCCCCCCTCAGTTTGTCCCTTTCCCGAACCAACCACAATACCCGCAGTATCACTACGGGCCACCATCAATGGGACCAATGGGCCCAATGTACCCACAATGGGCTCCTGACCAATCGACAATGGTCCCCAATCAACAACATTTTTTAGACTGGGGCCAGGGACCCAGGAGAGGCAGGAACAGGAAAGGTTTGAATGTGACGTGGCAACCCATAGAGGAAACCGACCCGAGGGTTCACACGAGGAGCATGACGGGATCATTGCCCAACCAAGCATCAACCAGCAGAGGGGGAACCTAGTGATCAACATCACACCATGGCCGTTAACAGATCTCCAGAATGAGGTTCTAAACAAAGGGCTGGGCTATGTACCGACCAGTAAGACTGATTTTTTCCGCTTGAATACGGAAATACAGCAATTCATTAGAAGCATCAAACTCAAGGCTTTTTTTCAAAATCGGAAAGAAGCTCCAGAAAGATCAGACACTGGACTCAGATCAAAATCTACATTTACCCCCCCTGATCATACACTACCGGTGGTGGTATTAGCCTTTGAAAAAGCTCTAATGACGGAACTGAGTAAAATGAGTACGACTACTCAGCAAACGTTCCACAATACGAGCAAACTAGAGACAGAGGCTATAAGAGAACTATCCCAGAACAGGGACATAACAATTAAACCAGCAGACAAAGGCGGAGCAATAGTCTTGCAGACCACCACAGCTTACGATCAAGAATGTAGACGTCTCTTGTCTGATGAGAGGAACTACCATATCCTACCGAAAGATCCAACAGAACAACTAAGGATAAGCATAGGAGCTATGGGTGAAGAGGCTCTGGCTCATGACTGGCTTTCTAGAAAAGAAGGAGAGTTTCTAATACAAAAGAATCCTCGTACCCCTTACTTCTACAGTATACCCAAGATTCACAAGAGTCTAACAAAACCACCTGGTAGACCTATTGTATCGGGTATCTCATCCATCTTAGAGCCCTTGTCAAAATTCGCAGATGCCTTCCTCAGACCGCTGGTCCAAAAAACAGATACATATCTGAAGGACACAAAATCTGTACTCCAACTTCTACAAGACCTCCCGTTCAACCCAGACAATCAGATCTTGCTGAGTTTGGACGTGGAGAGTCTGTATACTAGTCTACCACACCATGAGACCATACTTATTATTGAGGAGGTATTACACTCAACCCCATGGATGTACCAGACACCACGTTCGGTTGTCATGGAATGCATTTCCACAGCCCTAACCAAAAATTTCTTTGAATATGAAGGAACCTTGTATTTACAATGCCACGGCACCAGTATGGGCAGTACTTTTGCGCCGAGCCTGGCGGGCCTATATGTACATCATTTGGAAACAACAAAAATTCTGAACCCAGTTAACCCGTTCAAAAACCATATACAATTATGGAAGAGATATACAGACGACGTCTTGGTTATCTGGGAAGGAGGAATTGAGACAGTAGGTAACTTTCTAGCTTGGATTAACCAACAGAACGCTTATCTGAAGTTTACCCATACAATGTCTAAAGAATGCATGGGTTTTTTGGATCTTAATATTTACCATGATGCAGGTACTCTCAAAACAGAAACACACTTTAAACCGACTGCCAGGAATTGCCTCCTGCGTTTCGACAGTTTCCACCCCTGCCATTTACGTGAGAATTTACCATATGGGCAATTTCTCCGCTTGAGGCGAAACTGTAGCGATACCAGCAGATACAAGGCACAAGCCCAAGACCTGAAAAAGAAACTTCAGCAAAGACACTATCCAAACAGAGTAATAGATAAAGCCATGAAGAGGGCTAGGAACAATAACAGGGAGGCCCAACTGGAGGACAAGATCACAAAAAGCGAAACACTGGAAAGGCCAGTTTGTGTAACTACATACAGCGCACAATCCAACGTGGTTTCGAAACTTGTGAACAGGCACTGGAGAACCCTGACCAGTGGCACACTCAATCTCGAAAAACTTCTGTTTGCCCATAGACGAGGAAAAAGCCTAAAAGACACCCTGGTGCACACCAGACCCCGTCCGGAAATGAACGAACAACCGAGACTATAGGGGGTACATGGACATTACCCCTGCGGTAACTGTAGCAGTTGCCATCTGACCAAAAAGAGTCTCTCACTTACGTTCAGGAACGGGAGCAGATGGGAACAGAGAAAGTTCACTAATTGCAATAGCAAGAATGTGATATACCTGATCACGTGTCGCTGCGGTTTAGAGTATGTGGACATGACCACCAGACCGATAAAGGTGAGGATAAATGAACATAAGAGTAATGTGAGATGCCGAAAATCCACCACAAAAATGGCAGCCCATTTCCTTGAAAGACAACACTGTGTCAATGAACTGGCATGGACGGTCATTGAACAATTAACATCCGAGGATGGTTTGTTTGAAAAAGAGCAACGGTGGGTGTTCCGTTTGGGTACCCATGTAGTGGGACTTAATGATGCCATACCATGGTCCCAATTAACATGATTTATCCACTTTTTCTGACCTGAAATTGCTCCACACCTTGAAGCTTATATACATTATTATGTCTTGAGGTCCCATTGAATACCACTGATCTCCCAGTAATAATCACCTACTGGTCATATTTGTCGTTTCCTTTAAGTCCCTAGGCTTTTTGCTGACAACTGTACCTTTACTCTACCCCTAAACAAGTTATTTCCCCGGCATCGGTTCATTCTGAGCGCAGCGCACTTCCTCCTTACTACCGCGCATGCGCAAGCCGAACACTCTTCTTTCACGCATGCGCACTGCCTTTCTCCGCGTGTGAGCATGCGCGTAGGTAGAGATAATATCCTTTAAAATCCACACGATCGGCACACCCATATTTGGGCTCTTCCGACCGGTAATTGACCCTTTTGCTGCAAATTATAACAATTAGTGAGGATATTTAAGCGCGACTCCTCTCAGGGCCATCACAATCGTCGGAGCAGCGCTGAGGGGCAGTAAGAGGAACATTTTCTCCTGAGACCGTGAGTTACACTTTTGGGGCATTAGCGACTAAAATCGTCTAAAGGTATGGAATAGAAACTAAAACCTTGCTCTCCTCATACCTACAGATTGCTGATTCTTAGCCTGATGGGACGCCCCAATATATTTTTTATGCGCGAAAGCTCATGAGGCAAAGTAACCTATTACAATAAGTAAGATAACCCTTTTCTATTCAGGTTATGTTCAGTTACCATCACCATTTCAAAGTCCAGTGTCACATAAGTGTTATATGTGTGTTTTTTGTCGATTTCCTTATTTGCTTTACAGGAATGATGATGGGATGGAGGCTAACACTAATCCCCTATGTGTATTATATGTATTAGCATATTTTCCCATCTAGGTCATTGCAACCTGCCTGGACATCTATGCCTTCTACAAATATAGATGTTGATCCAATACTTTGTTTCTCCTCCAGGTCCGATTTCACTCGCCAAATGGGCGCTAGGACTTCATCAATTATATACATAGTAGGCACACATACACCTAATTTTTATATGAAGTAATTTTTTTGTATAATACACTTTTAAACAAACATTTCATGTGAGTAAGGTGGGAATTAAGTGCTTTCCCGTCCTGAAGAAGGAGTTGGATACTCCGAAACATGTCTATGTCGACGCACTTAAGAGGTAACTGTACATAATTATACAGCTACTACCTCGTCTAGCACGTTTTTAATAATACCAGCCGGGGCTTAATTAAATTTTTTTCAACCCTGGACCAGGTATTTTTTAATATCACTTTCACCACCTCACCACTCACATTTTATACCCCACACACCACCACACATAGTCCACACGATTAAGTGCTCCCAAGTAATCGTTAGGTCGCAGCACGCCGCATCCCGTAGAGGGGTGCGAAGACCCCAATGGTGGTAGAATGACACCAAGGGCCCTTTTGGTGTGTGAGGGGTATTTAAACAACACGATGTGCTCCCCACCACAGTAGGAACCACTCTCCTAATCCCCAGTGGATTCTACTTTGTTTATTTATGTTGCCCAGGGAGAACGAATCCACTATAGTCTCTCTCTCCCCTCTTGTTATAAATATGGAGTTATCATTCACACAGCCCTGATGATGCACCTTAGGCACGGGCTCACAGCTGTTATTATTCACACAGCTCTGATGATGCACCTCACGCACGGGGCTAACGCACCTTAGGCACGGGCTCACAGCTGTTATTATTCACACAGCTCTGATGATGCACCTCCGGCACGGGCTCACAGCTGTTATTATTCACACAGCTCTGATGATGCACCTTAGGCACGGGCTCACAGCTGTTACAGTGCTTCCTTCTTTTTACTGGGGGCAACCTGGCTGGATAAATGCAGCGAAGTTTCTCAATGTAAAGACTTTGCTGCCTCAGCTGCATGTTTACTTCGTTTCACTGTCTCAGAAATGTCCCTTTAAGTGGTTAAAAGGCTACCTAAACAAGAGCAAAGAAAATACACCTAAAAAAAAAAATGAAGCCCCCCGAAGCCCGCTTACCGCTGGTGCTGTGGTGCGCGTGACGAAAACTACCGTGGGCGGGACTTCCGTTTCCTGCTGGAAGCTCGCGCCCACGGAGTGGCTGGCCAGGAGAGGAGCAGTCAGGAGAGGAGCACTGGTGACACGGGGCTCCCATGCCCGAGGGAGAGCCCCGCGGTGGCGGCTGAAGTCCGGAGTTTCGCCGATGAGGTGAGTGTGGCTTAGTTGTAGAGGGGGGGCGGCGGGGGAGGAGGGTGTCTGTGTGCGCTCGTGTGTGTGTGTGTGCGTGTGCTCTTGTGTGTGTGCGGCGGGGGTGGTGGTGTGTGTCTCTGTACGTGTGCGCTCATGTGTATGCGTGCGTATAAGTGCGCTAGTGTGTGTTTGCGTGCGTGTATGTCTCTGCGTGTGTGCCTGTGTGTGTGTGTGTGTTCGCGCGCGTCTCTGTGTTGGTGTGGGTGTGACTAGCCTGCCAGAATCGGAGCGCGTGGGTGTGCGCGCCACCAGTTTCAGTCCCTTTATACCGATTCCAGTTACTTTTTGGGATGTCACAGTTCTTACTAGCAATGTTCAATCTTCAAACAGTGTTAAATGCCCCTCAAACCACTTTACTGGGCCTCAGGCACTGTTTCTTCTTTTAGGGGGTAACAAGAGGCTCCAAACACGCCCTCCCTAGCTTGCAGGCAAGACCTAAGGCGGGGACGCGCTGTCCATGAGGCCTGAACACCTCTGTGTGCCTCGTACGCCGATCGGGGGACGAACCTACCGAGTCTCACGCATCCCGTGTGAGACGCGTACTCGGGAGCGTACTTGGGAGATGGTACGATTCGAAGTGAGTGTACGAGTCGTACCAGGCAGGTGCGACTCGTAGGGCGGTGCGCTTACAGTGCCCGCGCCGCCTGGCGTACGCTCAGTGAGCAGGGTGCAGGCGAGGCAGAGAGGCTGTGCGAGTCGTGATGGGGGTGAGACTCGCACAGCGCACACTTCAGGACTTCAGGGGGCACAAAGGGCGGTGCGGCACATCAGGTGCGGGAGATGTAGCCAGGCAAAGGCTGCTGAGGAAGAGAGCAGTCATCGGCGCGTGGCGGAGACGCCGTCGCCGTGAGCGTGCGCGCGACCAAATCCACGCGTGGCCAGCTCTTGTCGCTCCCTCTCCCATTCACAAAGCTGGGCGCGTGGCCAGTTCTTGTCAGGTTTGTCGGCTGAAACGATTGCTATAGTTCTCTGGTGAGAACGCGCTTCGCGCGTCTCTAAGCCGAGACCTAAAAAGTGTAACTGTGCAGCAGAACTTCCTATGCCCAATGTGAAATTATATTCTGCATACAATTGTTCATTTGTAAAAATGTAAAATGACCCTGTCAGTGGGACACCTTGACACCAGTGACTGGCACAGTATTATTACATGTGTACTGCTGGCACTGTTCGTACCTTGCAAAAATATGGTGAGATACGTTAATCCTAAAATTAAAGTTGATTGTTGCACAGTATCATAGTGGTATTATTACTGCAATACGTAATTCAATAGTAAACTCACTCGTTGAGCACAAGTTACCCTAAATCCAGAAATTAATAAATTCTTATTATGGATAAAGTTCTGAGTTTACTATCCTTTTAAATTGGTTTTAACATAAATACACGCTTTTGTGCAATGTCTTCAGGTTTTGTGTGCTAACGATTGTGTTGGCAAGGCTTATAACCAACACAATAATGAGGAACAAAATAATGGAGGGATGTGTTATCCATTTTGCTTCCATATTCAGTATTTGTAGCACTAACTAAAATATAATAAGGTTGTTTTCCATCTCACTTCACAGTATCAGAAACTCACCATCTAATTACCTGGGAAATCCAACGTACTCTGTTCTGCCGTTTCTGTCTCACTTAGTATCACATGATTTTAATAACCCTGCATCGGCTCGTGTTGTTGCGGTACGTAAATTGCATGTGTGTGTGTGTTTGTGTGTGTGCACAGTGAGGCAATTGAACTGCTGCTGTGTCTGTTGGATGCTTTCTCCCATAACCTTCCCTTTGTGGTCTCCCACATCCAGAGCGTTTAACTTCACCCTGAGCCTGCCACAGTCCCACACCAATCCATCCTGGCCTCTGCCAATATCCTATAGCTCCTTGTCCAAATTGATGCTCACCACTGTGCTGTAGTATTCTGCATCACCTCTGCGTGCCTAGCCTCTACCCAGTCGCAATAATCTACCCCATGGATCATCACCACCATTTTATAACTTTAATGGCTCCAACACATTGAAGGACCAATCCAAACCCTCTTTCCACAAACGGGGAAAAGTGGCCCTCTCATAGACACCTACCTGGAATCCAGACCCATATCCAAAGATCATAATGCACATGCTTTGGCTGCAATTTTGGAATGTTTTTTAACATAAAGAAAAACCATTCCAAGATTGCCACCCATGCATGGCGATGTCCCAGCTGCCATTTTGGCCTTTTCATTAAAATGTAATCACTGCTCCAAGATGGCCTATGCCATGTTTCAAATGGCAAATTAAAAACATGAAGTATGAATGGGGGCACAAAATGACAGACGTAAGCTACCCAGTAGCAACGTGCGTTAAATATCAATGGGGTGACCCATTGTACCTCGGAACTTGGGTATCACACATTGCACAGAACAAAATTGGGTCAGTTGGCTAGTTATGCAATTCGTCATAAACAGAGTTTCTTATATGATTAGATCCCATACATGGATGGCAACAAACAAATGAAAAGACATATGAAAGACTTAGCAGTGGGTCTTCATACAGACTCAATATGGAACATCCTGGAGTCGAAGAAGGGCTGTATGTTACCTTTATTTGAAAAAGGATCCCCCTGTTCGCAGATTCAGTGGGTGACGGTATCCACCTGCAGGGGAGTTCCCCTCTTTGCCTCTGAGTCCACATCTGTAATAGGGAGGGGGTGCAAGGCAAAAATGCTATCATCATCAATTTACTTTATTTCAGTCATAACAATCATAAAAGTACAAGAGAGCAACACCAATAATCATACTTCAACAAGGGCCTTATTATGAGTTTGGTGGTCTTCCTGTAGGATCGACACTGCAGCAGTTCCAGGAAGCTCACCAAGCCTGTGGTGAACCAGCCCGCCGGATAACAAGTTTATTCCAGGGTGGGTGGTGTGGCATCCGTATTACGGTGGCGGGCATGTTAGCCTCATAGGAGAGCCTAAACAGCATACTGCCGTCATCAGTGCCTACAGCACCTTTGTGCACTGTGTGGTGATCCAGCGGGCTATAGAAAATATATCATAAACAACGCTACCCAACTTCATAACCTATAAACAAAATTCTAAACTAAATATGGACCCATTTATAAACCTGATATATTTTGGGCCTACTGAATCAGGTGGTCAGAATAAATCTATATACACATTATCTACAAACTATATATATATTTATACATTTGCAGAAAGAATATTGTCATTAGAATAAAACCCAACCATTTAAATGACCACCATAGGCGACGTGATCTAGCTAATAGTAACCTACACTTCTGAATAATCAAGACCAGCTTGTTTGTCAAAAGTAAGATTTTATTTACTAAATTATGGTATATAAGTTGAAAGTTTTATGAATGAAATTTATTAGCAATAATGCAAGCATGATTGTAAAGAATTAAGAGAAAAATACAATTGAAACAATTGAATCAAAGATCAAAGTGAATATTTAAAGTTTAGCATTTCTAAAACCTAAGTCCCTAAATAAGCTAAATAGATAGGAATTAAAGTAAAGTTCTTTGAGGATTCTTACGTGCTCCACGCAAAGTCCAGCAGCACTTCACCCTCATCGGAAAGTCAGAAAGCAGCAGCCAGCCCAACCCTAAGGGCATGACTTTTTATACCTTTCTACGCTAACTAAACTAGCAAAGGAAAGTTTTCAGAAATCCTCGACGTCCCATTGGCTGAGAGTGACAAGTGACATGTCACCCAATTCTCAAAAAGTTCCATAAAATCATGTCTCATAAGGACCATTGTCTCTTCCACGTGAAGCCAGAAGCTTCCTGATATTGCAACAAATGTATTAAGTCATTCTCGCAGCGTCCATTGACTTTCATTATACTTCCGCGGATGCCAAGTTAAGGACTGACAAAATGTTCACTTTCGACCTTGGCCATGTCCGACAGAATGATGTCAGCTCATCAGTTTTTGCTTTGTGAATGCAGCTTCAATAAACGTTTTAATTCAGAATGGGCGTCTCGTGACTTTCTGCAGAATTATATGTCAGCTCTTTTTCTGCGGTTCAAATGACTAGGCCCAAAAGCAGGCAACTTATGTTTTCTAGTATAAAACAAACACAAGAAAAGTATTAATGTAAGAAATAAAGTAGATTCTGTATCCACCCCATGGTTTACTAATTAATTAACCCACCCGATTAATCAAAATGTTACCTAGCCATTGCAAACAAATAAAGCAGCGTTTATATTTACCAGTCTCCGTTTTTCCAAGAGACCCATATGCACCTAGAATAGTAGAAATGACATCACACAGACAAGGAAAAGCAAAACAAGCACATGCTTCTTTTAAGTTTGCAGCAATTAGTAATGACAAAAACGAAAACAATAAATTATTTTATTATTTTGCACGAACAAAAAGATGCAACATTTATGCACGTTTATGAGCACACATGTTAGTCCCCCCACGTGTAAAGTTTAATCTAAGTTGTATTAGCACGACATATCACAAATCATTAATATTTTTATTCATGTTATGGAAATGTGACTTCGCGAGTTTAAACAAAATTTTGTTTTCTATCTCGCTCCATCAACTCCCTCATCTGGTGATTAACAAATCACCACACCAGCACTCAAAATTTTGGTAAATTAAATTTTTAAGAAATCGATTCAAATTCATTTGTATCAGTAAACCTAAAAGTCTGTTTCTGCATAATCTTTGCAATTAACATGACGCTCTCTATGTAACTCCTGTAATTCGATCTCCCTTTCTTCTTCTTTTCTGAGTTTATAGATTCTTTTCTTTTCTTTCAATTGTTTCTTTCTTTTATGTAACAAACAACCTAATTTGGTCAAAATAAAAATGAATACTATTATAATCAAAGGTGCCAGAATCTTGCCAAGAATTGAACTTCCGATATTATGAAACCAGTTTTTAATTGCTTGAAACCTTTTTGAAAGTTTCCCTGTAAAATCTTCTTCTTCTAAAGGAATTATCTCTGAATGCATTTGTGTAATATTCTTAATATACATTTCAATATTCTTACTTTCATCAGGTATATATGTACAGCAATGTTGGACATGTAAAATGCCACAGACTCCTCCCTCTTTTGCTAGGAGTATGTCTAAAGCAAGACGATCTTGAATTACCATGGATCTAATTGCAATAACTTCAACATTCACTAATTGAAACCCATCAGCAGTGTCAGTTGATAATCTATCAACTATAGTAGACAATTTTCTAATTCTCCCAGCATTTAGAGTTATACCAACAAAAGGTATTACAGCTTGAAAAATATCTCCCAGAACTTCAGTAAAAGTTTCTCTTTTAGCTCTATTTACATAATTATGAATTTTAAACAATCCTTCTGAATCTCTGTCAACATGAAACACTTTAGGAAAAACAATTCCCACATAACAAGTTCCATACCAATGGTCTGGAAGGTTGTAGTAGGCTTTGTCACCACAAACAAAATAAATTCCAGGAAAGATAGGATCTTTCCCACCTTTAAATCCCCAACCTCCCATAATCTGATAAGTATCTTCACAGTTACTTGCACCTACAAAATAATTATCAAAAAGTGTATTATCTCTTCTAATGCAAAGTTTTCCACTAACAGGTTTGTCTATGTGAATTGCAATATTTTCAAGCATTTTGCCATTTAACTTCTCATCCTCTTTCTGCCAGAAAGCAGTTTTAGTCTGTTTGACTAATTCGTTCCTCTTATAAATTGCTCTTCTCTCCTCAACCATATTCAAGAATTTCTTTCCTTCAGCACTTAATTTACATGTTAGATTATTCTTGTAAGCATACTCATATGTGAGTTCGTTAGTAACAAGGAAATATTCTCTCATTTGTTTTGCTTTCTTATGCTTATTTAAAGCATTATCAATCTTAACATTAGCAAAAATTTCATCATAATTTGAATAGTAATATTCTAAACGTCCAGTTTGATAAAATAAACTAGTTAATACACTACATGTTACAGCATAAGTGAGAGGAAGCATATTATATGTTACTCCCTCAGAAACAGAAGCAGGTAACTTAACACAGACATAACAGTCTTTTGCATCCATTACCTTGACATATTCACTCAATAGCTTTGTGAATGTATTACTTGAAAAATCACCTATTGATTTATCTTGATGAATGTTAGGCTGATGATCAATAACTTTTGCAGATGCACTATGTTTAGTTTGGCTAACCAGAGCTTTGCTTGTTAAATTAACTTTGTGTAATTCTCTATTCATTTCTAAAGGGATAATCACAGCTAGTACCAACCAGAGCAGAACTAAAATGAGCAGACATACCAGAGTCATCTTACAGCATCTTTTAAAAACAGAACATCTTGAAGTGTTCTCCTTAACATAAGGCATTTTTAGGTTAGTTTTAGCCTCAAAAATAAAAATAAATTTTAAAATTTATATACACCCCCCTTTTAAAATATATTTTTCTTTTATTACCCTAAACAAGATTTCTTCGACCTTATGTCATACATAAGTTTTCTTCAACTAAACAGTTTTTCTTCGACCTTGTGTCAACTAACAAGATTTCTTCAGCCTTTTGCCAATTTAATATTTCTGTACTTCAATCATTGTCACTAATTTCTTGGATTTCGTTTTCTTCTTCACTACTATCATATATGTCAATAACAGGTGGAATTACTAAGTAAGTCCACTCAGGAGACTTGTATTTTTGATTTGGTCTCAACAGTTTACCTACAGGTACAAAAGCTTGCCTCATAACTCTTCCCATTAAAATTTCATGAGGACTCAAACCTGTCTTTTTATCTGGTGTACTTCTTAATGACATCAAAACAAGTGGAAGAGCATCTGTCCACTTAATACCTGTCTCAAGACACATTTTTCCAATTCTGTTTTTGATTGTTCCATTTATTTGTTCAACTACACCTGATGCCTCTGGTCTGTATGCACAGTGTATTTTCTGCTCAATGCTCAAAGCTTCACAAATTAATTTCATCAGTTTGTTATCAAAATGGCTTCCTCCATCACTCTCAATAGTGACTGGAAAACCGTACCTTGGGATGATTTCTCTGAGCAATAGTTTTGCTACTGTAATTGAATCACAATGTCGTGTAGGGAAAGCCTCTACCCATCTTGAGAATAAGCATACAATTACAAGTACATATTTCAAACAGTTGTGTAATGGCATTTCAATGAAATCCATTTGTAACCTGGTAAAGGGACCACCTTCTCGACCAATTATTCCTGTCCCCACCACTGATTTTCTGTTTGGATTCATTTGTTGGCATGACAAACACCTTTGACAAAAAGATTCAGCAATTGTTCTAAATTTAGTATTGAACCATGTTTCTCTAAAAAGTCTGACCATAGAATCTCTTCCTAGATGTGCTGGACCATGATATAATCTGGCCATGTCAGCAATCAAGCAATTTGGTAAGACTACTCTGCCATCTTTGTAAACCCACACTCCATCTTCATCACGTGGTCTACAATCTGATCTTAACCATAGGTCTTTTTCTTCATCATCTGCTTCGTTTTGTAAATCTCTAATCTCATGCCATGTTTCTACAACAGTTGTTAGCATTAATGAATTTGAATCAGTTTCTTTACTCCTCTCCCGATTGTATGAATAATTTTTCCTTGCGCAGTACTTTGCTGTTTCGTCTGCGAAGGCATTTCCCTTGGAAATATAATCAGTTCCTCTAGTGTGCGCTGCACATTTGACAATGGCGATTTCTTTTGGCAATTGTATTGCTTCAATTAATCTCCTAATGAAAACTGCATTTTTAATTGGTGATCCTGTTGATGTCATGTATCCTCTCTGTGACCAGAGTTGTCCATAATCATGCACAACTCCGTACCCATACTGACTATCAGTAATGATGGTAACTCTTATGTCCTTTGATATTTCACATGCACGAATTAAAGCAATCAATTCAGCTACTTGTGCTGAACGAACTCCTTCAAGACATGATGCTTCTTCAACATCTACAACTGTACAAACTGAGTATGAAGCTTTCAAGACACCTCTTTCGGATCTTAAGCATGAGCCATCTACAAAGTAGACAAAATCCGATTCAGCTAAAGGTCTGTCTTTGATGTCTTTTCTTGGTTTAGTGCAGAATTCCATGACATCTAAACATTCATGTTCTGTCTCGATGTCATCAACAATTTCAGAATCAGGCAGTAATGTAGAAGGATTCAGATTCAAACATCTTGAAATCGAAACATTATCTGCTCCCAGTATGATTTTCTCATACTTTGTCAATCTGCTACTTGTTAAATGTTGAGTCTTACCTCTTGTCAGTAATATTTCAACTGAATGAGGCACAAAAACTTTCACAGGAAATCCCATAATGATTCCTTCACTTTGTTCGAGGCTGATACTTGTAGCTGCAACTGCTTTCAAACAACCTGGTAATGCTTTTGCAATTGGATCAAGAACTGCAGAGAAGTATGCAATAGGTTTCTTTAAATTTCCATGTCTCTGTATTAATACAGATAATGCACATCCTTCTCTCTCACTGCAATACAGTTCAAAATCTTTTTCATAATTTGGCATACCTAAAGCAGGAGCTTGACATAAGCTCTTTTTCAGGTTCTCAAAAGATTCCATCTCAGCATCATTGAGAATAATTGGATCTTTTACATCTGATTTGGTCAGTCTTTGTAGTGGTTTTGCAATTACTGAAAATCCACTTATCCATTGTCGACAGTAACCTACCATTCCCAAGAACATTCTGACCTGTCTTTGTGTTCTTGGCGGTAACATTGCTTGAATCATTTTTATTCTCTCTATTGTTACTTGTCTTTTTCCTTTTGCAATTCTGTGACCAAGATATTTTACTTCTTGTTTGCAAAACTGTAGTTTTGCTGGGGACACTTTATGTCCTTCTTCTGCAAGGCGATTTAACAGAATTATTGTGTCTGTTACACAATTTTCTCTTGTCTTTGCAGCTATTAACAAATCATCAATATACTGTACCAACGTAGATCTGCCTGGTAAGTCTAAATCTTCTAATGATCTTTTTAACAGTTCGTTAAAGATTGAAGGACTTTCTGTATAGCCCTGAGGGATTCTTGTCCATCCAAGGGTCTTACCCTGGAATCTGAAAGCAAAGATTTCATAACTGTCTGGATGTAAGGGAACAGTAAAGAATGCATTGCAAAGGTCAATGACTGTATACCATTCAGCATCATGTGGAATCTGAAATAGAATTACTGCTGGATTTGGAACCACAGGACAACATGGAACGACAATTTGATTAACCTTTCTCAAATCTTGTACGATCCTAAATGTTCCGTTAGACTTTTTAACTCCCATAATTGGTGAATTACAAGAGCTACTCTTCATTTCCTTTAATACACCTTGCTTGATTAAATTTTCAATTATAGGTGTAATACCTTCAATTGTTTCTGTTTTCATTTTATATTGTGGAGTGTTTGGAAATTCTATTCCCTGTTTCAATGCAATTTTTACAGGATCTACGTTTTTCATCAGACCCATCTCATTTCCAGTAAAATCCCATATTTCAGATTTCACTGTTTCTTTTAGCTCTTCAGGTAAATCCTTTTCTTCAAATGCAGGAAACAATTTTGTTTCTTCTGCTTCCATCATCATCATTGTCATCCTGTATAAACCATCTTCCTCCATTGTTTGTAACTCAACTCCATCAGGAGAACAATATATTCTGCAATTCATTTTACATAGGATGTCTCTACCTAATAGATTTACTGGACTACTATTACAAACCACAAATCTGTGTTTATCTCTGTAGTTTCCAATTTCAACTGGTACTGGATCAGTTAAGTCTGTTTTAATTTGCTGATTACTTACTCCGACAACTTGGATGGTATCCCCAGAGAGAGGTAGGTTTTCAATTACCACTGATCTAACAGTAGAACGGGTAGCACCAGTGTCCACTAGAAAAGTGATGTCTACATCATTAACTTTCCCGTTTACATAAGGACCAGACTGGTCAACCTCAAGAGTGGCTCCAACAACACACTCTTCCTCCTCTCTCGGGCACCGTCAGCAATAATCATCAGAATCACTGTCTTGACTTTCTGCTAATAAAAATTGTTGTGAAGCATTTTGCATTTGAACCTTTTGCTGCTTTTGCTGTTTTTGTGGTTTTATTACCTGTTCACTTCCCTGAAATCCCACGTTTGGATTATATTTTTGAACTCCCCCACAATTCGGAAAAGGTGGTTGTGGCAATTGGTCTTGACGATTATTCACCTGTTGTTGTTGCTGTTGCTGTAACTGTCGCTGAATGTTAAATTCGTTTAACCCCTGTTGCATCTGTAGCTGTCGCTGCAGGTCAACACCATTCTGCATCTGTGGATTCAATAAGGGATTCTTTAAGTTTTTAGGAGGATGAGGACACTCGTCCCTCCAATGTCCAATTTCGCCACAATTAAAACAAGGTAATCTTTGTTTCAGCTCTTCTATCTTTGGGCTAAATTTCTTTGGGAAATTATTACCTTTAAACTTTCCTTGTATCTGGTTTGTATTTCCAGTTTGAACAAAATTAGTGTTCTTATTTCCCATGCTGGCAATCTGTTGCTCAGCCACCTTTACCTGAGCCCACATGGCTTTCTCCTTCAGCTTCTTCTGTTTTACTTCTATTTCATCGCTACAATATTTTGCTTTTCTTAGAATATCATCTACAGATAGTGATTGCCATCCGACAATACTAGTTCTGATCATTTCTCCAATTTCAGGTTTTAGTCCATAAACAAATCTATAGACAAAATGACTCATGTCTTTTTCATCTAATTTTTCATAACCACTGTATTGTTTAAAGATTAACAATAGTCTTTCATAAAAAGAATGAACTGATTCTTTTGTTTCCTGTTCTGTTCTTTCTATTTTAACCCAATCGACTTCTTTGGGTGGAATTTTGTTTTTCATCCAAACAATTACTTTCTCATAGAAATCCATTACAAGTGGATTTGGGGCACCTGTTTCTTTAATTCGCTCAGGTTCTGTTTTTGGCCAACTAATCGATATTTTGCATTCTGTCCAAAGATCAGATGGAACTACAATGTCAAAAAATCCATCTAAATCAATCCACAGAACTTTTGACACTTTGATAAATCTATCAACTTGCCTGTACCACTCGACTGGTTTTTCCCTCAATTTTGGAAAGTCATTTGTAAATAACAGAATGTCCTGTCTTGACCACGGGATATGAACATATCCTCCACCTGCAACTTCTCTCATTGGAAATTGTTTTGACAATTTATCCAATCTTTCATCTTCCTTCTTTTTCGTCCATTTTACTCTCCATTTATTCAGTTCTCCTAGCTTTTTGATATACACAATCAAATCTTTAATGTGAACTATTCTTCCCATTGAGTTCAAACTCTCAATGTCGCTTTCTGAAAAGTCTAATCTGTAATGCTTTGCAAAATTCTTTTGTTTACTCACATCGATTTCAAGTTCTGCAGCTAGATCCTCTAATTGATCATATTTATTTTTCGTTTTCCACTGAATGCTTTTGCAAATGAATAGTAGTTCATCATCTCGATAGTAATTTAAACTATCTGGGCCAATTGTTCCAATTATTAATTCTTCGATATTCGCTTTTAATTTGGCCACATCAAGTTTTGGTGTGGTTACCCTGATTTCAGGACTCCCTATATCTGACATAGCACCCATTGGTGTTTTTGGAGATAAATCCTCATTAAAAGTTAAATCAGGCATTCTTGATTTAGAAGTGTTTCATTCCGTTAAATCTGAATAAAATTTTTCAGCAGCCTTTTGAATTTCTGTATTTAAAGGAATAGTTAATCCATTTTTGTTTGTATTCTTTTGATCAAATACAGGCTGAACAGGACCAATTGTTACTGGAACTGTGACAGCTTCCATGCCTTTTGTCATTCTTTTAATTAATTCGTCTTTAGATCTTAAATATTCATTATAATCAACATCCTCAACATTTCTTGTCTCTCTTGCATAATCTTTTGGAGGTTCCCTTGCTCTTGGAGTCATCGTAAAATGTCTACCTTCATTTCGAGCATTCTCGAATTCTGATCTTCTAGGAGTTTCAGTAATTTCACAATTATTTGGATAAAGTTTAGGAGCTTCACTAATTGGAGGTGCACTCGGTGAAGTTTCAGTAGAAACCACCGGAGTAGACCATGATCTAGGAGGTCTCAAAGGCTGATTAGGCTGATTCTTTCTAGTAGTTGTATATATTTCTTCCATAACTGCATCCTCAGATTCACTTTCCATAGATTTCCCTGTAGGAGAACCCATTACCATTTCATGAATTAAATACAATCCTTCACTCATGTTTCCCTGTCTCCACATTCGCAATCTATCTTCATGAGTTTCTCTTTTCCAAGATGGATTTTTAGAAGGTCTTTTAATTCCACTAGCTTCTCTTTGTAACTGATACATCTCGTCTTCCCACTCAACTAAAGCTTCAAATTGAGTTGGTCTCGGTTTTGGAACAAGAGCATTCATTTTCTCTCGTAAGTTTCTTAAAACTCTTACATTAAATGAACCATCATCAGGCCAAGCTAAAACACCGTCGTTTTTTGTATAGCGTTTCCAACTGTCGAACCATAAGACAGTATGATATCCGTATTCACCTTCCATGTACGCTGCAGGTGTTTTATACTTATGAAGTAGTTTACCACCTCGCGTTTCGATTTTCTTGTCAGGTGAAAATAAATTTTTGAATTTCTGAAATAATGTTGTCTTTTTCTCAACATGTTTAAAATGATAACTCATTTTTAAAAGTTAAATTTAATTCACAAAATCGTTCGTAAAATATTTCCGGGATGTTCCGCAAAACAACAAATCCGTGCGCGAAACACACCAACAAGCCAATGACAGTTGAGCTACGTCACTTTTCTGCTCAACCAATAAATTTAGAGTTTTTCTGAAGGACCAATCAGCTCACTGGCCGTCAGAGACTCAAGAGCCAATCAGAATACAGCTTGTGACGTAGGTCACCCAATCCCAGCGCGGCTCTATGACGTACACAGCAGCTGCGGTTTCTCGCTTCTCACTCCTGGCGCTTACCCCTCCTTCACAAAATCTTTTCACAGCGCCATTTTAAGAACACTTTTCAGTGTAAATTAATTTTTAACGATGACTATAAAGACAACATCTGTTCGTTTCACTATTTAGGATAGTTTACATACATTCAAGTATCCACACTTCGGAATAGACGACGCTATTCACACTAAGGATAATATTCAATTGTCAGTAGAGTAACCTTACCCCACCCTTCTAACACGTATAATTATGAACTCGCTTTGCTCTGAACCCACCGCGAAGTGAAAGTTCTAAGAGTTCCACTTGAACATAAAATACAATTCAAACTCGCACTTTTACACGGAAAATTCCCTAATTTCAAACACACATGAAATCCGTACAGGACTCTCACCTGTTTATAGAAATCATGCACCGTTAGCAAAATAACGACGTTATCCGTACAGGGCTCTCACCTGTTTATAGATATGAAGCATGTACCCGTACAGGACTCTAACCTGTTTATAGATAATCATGCACCGACGCTAATTTTACCCTTCACTCAAGCTCGGATATAACTAATACTCTCATCACAGTGAGTTTTATGGAAGGCGCTTTGTCCCTATTCTCATGCTGCTTTGATTTCTTAGAAAACCCTCACTATACAAGATTCAGACCTAGCCCTAAAACTGTGCTGCTCGGCGACAACACTATGGTACACGGCGATACCTCTTGTGATACTCGGCGATATCACTACAAACAGAACAGATGGCTTGCGTGACTAATTTCTCGCCACACAATCTATACCGGTATAGCTTACAGATAGGCACGAAAAACGAACTTAACATGTGTTAAAACATCGATCCTATTTCCATACCATAACGCAACCCTTAGCAACCAACATATTACCTTGGTTACCCCTTAGCAACCATCAATTTCTGCTACCAGAGAATTGATCCAGCGGGCTATAGAAAATATATCATAAACAACGCTACCCAACTTCATAACCTATAAACAAAATTCTAAACTAAATATGGACCCATTTATAAACCTGATATATTTTGGGCCTACTGAATCAGGTGGTCAGAATAAATCTATATACACATTATCTACAAACTATATATATATTTATACATTTGCAGAAAGAATATTGTCATTAGAATAAAACCCAACCATTTAAATGACCACCATAGGCGACGTGATCTAGCTAATAGTAACCTACACTTCTGAATAATCAAGACCAGCTTGTTTGTCAAAAGTAAGATTTTATTTACTAAATTATGGTATATAAGTTGAAAGTTTTATGAATGAAATTTATTAGCAATAATGCAAGCATGATTGTAAAGAATTAAGAGAAAAATACAATTGAAACAATTGAATCAAAGATCAAAGTGAATATTTAAAGTTTAGCATTTCTAAAACCTAAGTCCCTAAATAAGCTAAATAGATAGGAATTAAAGTAAAGTTCTTTGAGGATTCTTACGTGCTCCACGCAAAGTCCAGCAGCACTTCACCCTCATCGGAAAGTCAGAAAGCAGCAGCCAGCCCAACCCTAAGGGCATGACTTTTTATACCTTTCTACGCTAACTAAACTAGCAAAGGAAAGTTTTCAGAAATCCTCGACGTCCCATTGGCTGAGAGTGACAAGTGACATGTCACCCAATTCTCAAAAAGTTCCATAAAATCATGTCTCATAAGGACCATTGTCTCTTCCACGTGAAGCCAGAAGCTTCCTGATATTGCAACAAATGTATTAAGTCATTCTCGCAGCGTCCATTGACTTTCATTATACTTCCGCGGATGCCAAGTTAAGGACTGACAAAATGTTCACTTTCGACCTTGGCCATGTCCGACAGAATGATGTCAGCTCATCAGTTTTTGCTTTGTGAATGCAGCTTCAATAAACGTTTTAATTCAGAATGGGCGTCTCGTGACTTTCTGCAGAATTATATGTCAGCTCTTTTTCTGCGGTTCAAATGACTAGGCCCAAAAGCAGGCAACTTATGTTTTCTAGTATAAAACAAACACAAGAAAAGTATTAATGTAAGAAATAAAGTAGATTCTGTATCCACCCCATGGTTTACTAATTAATTAACCCACACGATTAATCAAAATGTTACCTAGCCATTGCAAACAAATAAAGCAGCGTTTATATTTACCAGTCTCCGTTTTTCCAAGAGACCCATATGCACCTAGAATAGTAGAAATGACATCACACAGACAAGGAAAAGCAAAACAAGCACATGCTTCTTTTAAGTTTGCAGCAATTAGTAATGACAAAAACGAAAACAATAAATTATTTTATTATTTTGCACGAACAAAAAGATGCAACATTTATGCACGTTTATGAGCACACATGTTAGTCCCCCCACGTGTAAAGTTTAATCTAAGTTGTATTAGCACGACATATCACAAATCATTAATATTTTTATTCATGTTATGGAAATGTGACTTCGCGAGTTTAAACAAAATTTTGTTTTCTATCTCGCTCCATCAGTGGCATGCCCCATGTCATGCATGCTACAGAGTGTTATGTCCCCCCTAACTATATTTCTGCCACCCTTTTCATGGTGGGGTCCCCGTCATGAAATGGGTGATGGAACTGCAGGTCATATTATGCTCGGCAGTGCCAGCATCGGCACTGCAAGCTTTTTCTGCCCCTTTTCACACCGCCACTGCCTACGGATCCTAGATCCCAGCAGAGGCGGCGGTCTTGTGATGGTCCCACTGCCACCATTGTAAGGGTAAATCTCATGTGTAAGCCTCTGCTTTTGAATGCGTAAATCTACATGTGCAAGCCTCCGCTTTTGAATGGGTAAATCTACATGTGCAAGCCTCCGCTTTTGAATGGGTAAATCTACATGTGCAAGCCTCCGCTTTTGAATGGGTAAATCTACATGTGCAAGCCTTTGCTTTTGAATGGGTGAATCTACATGTGCAAGCCTCTACTTTTGACTGGGTAAATCTACATGTGTAAGCCTTCGCTTGCGAATGGGTAAATCTACATGTGCAAGCCTCCGCTTTTGAATGGGTAAATCTACATGTGCAAGCCTCTGCTTGCGAATGGGTAAATCTACATGTGCAAGCCTCCGCTTTGGGGTATCTTTACCACTTTGGGCTATTTACCATTTACGAGTGAGATGTTCTCAAAAGTGTAGACTTACATGTCTCCCCCCTCTGCACAGGATGTGGACCCAAATTTATGAGAGTAAATTTACTAAAGCCAAGAAAGGAACCATAGTAAGTCCTACACCACATTACACCAACTGCAGATACCGCACCACCCTACTATTGAAGATAATGAGTATTTCCAATTTTCAGCCACTCTTCTCCGACCCTTCCACAATTACTACAAAAATCCATATTTGCGTGTACAGAGACTCCATAGTTGGGACACAGATCTCTGATCCAGAAAAGACAGAAGAGGCAGAGGCATTGACTCGTGCACGTCGGCTCGTGAATCGCTTATTGTAGTACTAATGTCCTAGATATTGCAGTTAGTGAGTAGGCCTTTAAGAGTTTTGTTAAGCTGGTGTGATTCAATTTTGTTGAATCATTAATTGCTGAACGACACCTACCTGGAGAAAACATGTAAGATTTACATCACATTACAATCAGCAGGGCCACCAGTGCCCACACAGCCTACAGTGAGCTAATGGCAGGGCCATCTGCTTGGATGCACAACTGTAAAAAGCCATCAGTCGAAGGTGGCTCTTGACTGCTGTTTATGCAGAGCAGCTGTGGTGGTGTCGTCGGCAGACAACAGATAATTGGGGTCCTAATTGCCAGGAACCAGAGACGTTTTAAGGCAATGGCAAAGTGGGCTTTGGCCCAGGGCCCCAGCATTTTCAGGGGCCCCTTGATAGAGCCAGCTCTGTTCTGCAGAGTCTTGCCCTAATTACCTTAAATAATTCTTAAGCAGATTGTTATAAATACTGTTTTCCTCTCATTAATTTAGTTTTAATGTGGGTGATGTATGAGAGACTACTGCAGACATTTTGCAAAGAAATGTTGTTTGTGTTTCATGCAACATCCATAAAAAAAGGTTTCTTTTAGATCAAAACAAGACCTTACATATGAGAAATGGGAGGGGGTCGCAGAGATTATTTGCAGTGATATTAGTGAGTTGCTGCTGTGTTAGAATATTGAAAACACAAGTCACTATCCCTGAATATTTGAGGTAGACACAATTGGAATTTGGACTAGTGTGTCTGTGCACTGTCACTAACCTTGCCAAAAAGGACATGAAATAGCTGAAATTGGATCATAAATTCAAAGCTGTTCCTAGCAGGGGCCCCCCAAATACTTTTGGCCCAGAGCCCCCCAAATCCTTAAAATGCCCCTGCCAGGAACAGTGTCGACTCTGCAACAGATTTTGTGCCAAGCTCTGCAAAACCGCCTCAGGAGCCTGCTTGTTAAAAACTGGCTTTAGATTACGTGAACCCTACTATGCTAAGACTTATATCACACTCTGTTACTCGTGGGTTTCTCTTCCTTTACTCACCCTACACGATTTTGCTAATTTTCCATGCATCTTTACTTGCACATGGCACAAACGTACAGCAGGGGAACCGCTTCCCAGATTTCCATTGGGACATCATTGACAGCTGTGGCAGGCCACATCTGGGAGCCATATTCTGCACCTGCTCACCGAACACATGAAGTCAGAATAAAAGAAAGCTGAAGGAAGACACAAACATGTAACAGGAATTGGACACCGCGGGTGAAAGTGATGTCAAGTCTTTGTAGTTGGCCCTGAGTGCGTGAACACACCTCGTAAAACCAGGATTAAATCATACAACCCCGCAGACCTGCCATGGAAACCAAAGCAAACCAGATGTAATGATGTCAAGCATAACCCCCCACCTTGTTCGTTAATACCCAAACCCGGCAACGTGAAGCGCTTGTCTTCCAATTTATAATGGAAGTGTAGGTGACAAATAAGAATCCGATTCCAAAAGGATGAATCTGCCCAACGAAAATGGATTTATGAGATAAGCTATTAAAATACTAGGGGGCATATTATCAATGTTCTGATGTTAACATGGGCTTCTATGGGAATTAACAAGGGCGTAGTATCAAGCCCATTGTCGCCGTTTTATCGGCAGTTTCCTGCAGATCAAACATTGATAATTTTAACACGGGTCCTTGATAATATGCCCCCTGGTTCTGAAGACAGAAATTCTCGTCACTGGACCACGCAGTTGGTAGGGGTACAATCTTATAAACTATCGCATTTGTATGGTGGGTTTTGATGGTATAAGACACAGCCACTTAATATTACATACAAGTAACTCCCAAACACGGGGTGGGAGTCCATAGATGAAGGCACAGGTTTGCTTTGTGAATTTGTGAACACCCACACACATCTCTGTTTGTGAGTTATCAGAAACTGCTCGCCAACATGTTCACACTTTAGGAGTAACCCTAGCTTTACTCCCTTCAAGGGCTGGAGTAAATCCATTTCTAGGGAGGGAAGGGGAACATAATACCTTCAAAACTCTGTATGAAGGGTGAAGGGCTTCTCTACTGGGGAAAACCTATCGCTGCCTTTCACCAATGCAATATTGCACTCTGTGTCTGATTCTTCATTCTAGAAATGATAAAACTTTACTTTTCCAGGCATTCTTATGGTAACTTTTGACTGCCTCAGCTTTTCAGTCGTATTCAGATGGTGATTCACTGAGAGAATATCAAAATCAATAATTTTGTGTAACACAAATATCGTGTCAAAAAATAACGTTTACAAAAATATTGTTTCACTATCCTGCTAATGGTAAGTACAAAAATACAGAAAAATATATTATTTCAAACTCATATAAATAAAAACATGCAAAAATATTGTTTCTTTATATATATACTAGCAGCCCGTCCCGACGTTGTCCGGGTATGAATTGCTGCCGGCCAGTAATATATTGTTTTGTAGGATTTCGTTTTGATAGCATTTCTTATCTGTGACAGGCCTGTGAAACGTTCCGATTCACAGTGCACTGCTGACGCACTTAAGAGTGCGCGTTCAGTAGTGTGTGTGACCTCGAGTTTCCCTACTTTATTTTTCCTTGCAATATTATATAGCGCGAACTCGACAACATGGCATGAGCACAATTTACATTACAGAAGAACACATTCATTTGTGGTAGGCACGGGGAGACAAAGCGATTTGCCTGGAATCACAGGATGTTGAGCTGATGCCGAGATTCGAACGTAGCTCCCCAGCTCTAAAGTTCGCAATTCTAGAACTTCTGGTGGGAGGTGTGTCTAAAAGTGTATGTCGGTGCTGGCCATCAATGAGAGAGACCTGTGCATTTTTCAAATGGGTGGTGAAAAAATATGAGTATGTTGCTGGAGATGTGGGCCGCCGTGCCACCAATGTACTTACCGGGGGAGGGTAAACACCCATTATTCCGCAACTTTCTTTCCGCATACCATCACTCTGCATACTTTCATTACGAAAGTACCATGACTCCGCAATGCCATTATAATGCATGGCATTACATTTTACATGTTTTTACCACGCATACATTTACAACGAAATTCGTTGTAAATGCATGAATGGTAAAAGCATGTTTTTTTTTATGTTTGGATAAGGTAAGTATGGGTATAGGGGTATATGTTTTGGGGTACTGAGGTATAAGTTTTGTGGTGTTTGGGTATTTTAAGGGTTCAGATATAGTTTTGGGTTATGGGGTACAGGGGTAGTTTTAGGGTTTATGGATAGGTATGGGGTTTGGGGTACAGGGGTATTTTTAGGGTTCAGGGCTAGGTTTGGGTTTTGGGATACAGGGGTATTTTAAGGGTTCAGGGCTAGGTTTGGGTTTTGGGGTACAGGCGTATTTTTAGGGTTCAGGGCTAGGTTTGGGTTTTGGGATACAGGTTATTTTTAGGGTTCAGGGCTAGGTTTGGGTTTTGGGGTACAGGGGTATTTTTAGGGTTCAGGGGTAGGTTTCGGTTTTGGGGTACAGGAGTATTTTAAGGGTTCAGGGCTAGGTTTGGCTTTTGGGGTACAGGGGTATTTTAGGGTTCAGGGGTGGTTTTGGGTTTTGGGGTACAGGGGTATTTTTAGGGTTCAGGGATAGGTTTGGGTTTTGGGGTACAGGGTATATTTATAGGTTTAAGATGGGTTAGTGTTTAAGGGTGTTGGGTATTTTAAGGAGTAAGGGTGGGTTATGATTATGGGGTGCAGGGGTATTTAAAGGGAGCAGGGTGGGATTAGCACACGATATGAGACATGGCATGAACGGTGGAACGTACCACACGCCCCCAGTGTTTGTCACGCCCACAGCATAACGCAGACACGGCCACAAGGGACTACTTTGCTGGCACGGTTCTTTTACCTTTTAAATGTATATGGTGGGCGTCTGCATAGCCTATGTCCTTCTGCTGCAACTGCCCTTTCCAACGCTGTATTGGGTGTTGTGATTGGTGCTGTGGTTCCTGAGATTACCCGCCTCAAAGGTTTGGGCTCTCTCTTTATTATATTAGTATAGATGTATATATATATACATATATATTTAATTTAAAGTAGTGAATGATTAATATTTTAATATATACAATTAATATAATGTTAATTAAATAATTCTCACTAATACGTAATACTATAGAGAAATGTATACTTATATAAACACGGAAACATATATGTGTTTACGTGTATACATATATAAACACAATTATTAAAGTAAATATTTTACATTATATTATGTTTTGTTACATTTTTTATAATTTACTAATATAAAACATACATATATATATATTCAGTGAAAAACTAAAGATTGCAGGGACGTTATAGTTAAATTCACATTTTAACCGCACAAAAACATAGAAAATCAGCAGTTATAGTTATGTTTATTTAAAGAAACTAAAACTTGTGGCTTAAAAATTACTTGCCGCAGAGCACCACCAAGCATATTGCTCCCCCGGACGGCTGCAAGACCGTCAGGGATCGCGGATCTCTGGCAGTTGTGGCGGTCTCCTGGAGGTCCCACCACCGTAGTCATAATACGGAAGCTGGACTGCTGGTGCGACAGTCCCCGACAGCCACCACATCTCCACCGCGTGTGTGGCGGTCCTTTGGACCACCAAACTCGTAATTAGGCTCTAAGGGCCATATGCATGAACACATTTTTCCATAGACACAAAATGGGCAAAACCCTTTGATGCATCTGGCCCTTTTCCTGGAGCTAAACACACTACACTGAAGTAAGGTGGCCAGGAGTGCAAATACATCAAATTCAAGGTGTCAGTGAATACTTTGTTTTGATTCCAGAGGCTCTGAGATGTAATAGGTACAGAGCTCTCTACGGGGAAAGAAAAACAAAGATCAGAAAATTATTTTATTTTCCAAAGCTATTTGTATTACTAAAATCGCAGGCCATTAAGAATCAAAAACAAGTTAAGTGAAAAATCAATGCGTTGAAAAGGTGCTCAGTGATGTAACTTTGTGAAATGTATGATGCACGTATCATCAATTGCGGACACTGCCCGCAGATAAAATTACAATCATCAGGGGCTAGTGGCCCAGGTCAACAGGCTTCGATCTCATCTCAAAGTTCATCATCAGGATTGAAGATAATATTGGCCTGAGATAGAGCTGAACAGCATTAGACAAACAAAAAATAGCTTGTCCCCCCAAAAGAAATCTCTTCTTTGTTATTTTCAACATAGGGAAGTCTGTTGCCAATACTTTGGGATACCCCAGGTCCCCACGGAATCTTGCATTTGTCTTGTTTTTATACCATACAAAGGCTCTGAGATGGACAAATTTGAAAAATGTAACCATCAAACTCATCTTGTCATTGGGATCACCTTGTTACTTTCACCTGCTTTATTTTTCTGTGCAGGGACTTATTCACTTTTCGGGGCTGAAAAGGTATCCATGGGTTCAGGCTGAGAGCTGTGGACGGCAGGCTCAATGAGGCCGAATATCATCTCCACAAGTTCCCGTTGAAGTTCTATTTCTTGTTGCATAAATCTCCCCAGGAAGAGGCATGAAATCTTTTACTCAAGTGGAATGTATATATTTCTTGGATAGTCTTAGCACCTGGATATGTTCCATCTAGCCACTCCTCAATATCCTATAAGTCTTTGGCCAGCTTTTGAAATATCAGAGAGCAGTGAGAAAAAGGCTCAAGGATTCACTCCAGCCAAGCCGTAGCCTAAATTGAGTTCAGCTAGTTCTACCACAAAAATGCCCTTATATGTCTTTTATATCACTGGGACTACAGGAGGTTAACTGGTGTGACCACTGAGAAGTATTTACAAAGAATTGGTACAAAGGAAAAAAAGATCCAGGCCTCAAAGCAGCAGTGTCTTCCTTCATCTTGTCTTCTCCCAAGACCATTTGTGTTCTGAAATCCCTGCGGTGGGAACCTATTTTACAGCAGTCACTTGATAGTGCCGGTGATCGAACATCAACTATCGTAAGGAAGTGTCCACACTCAGACCCAGATTTAGCAAGGGGTCGCGCAGCGCCCAAAGTGTTTCGTGACAGGGACAGGGCAGAAGAATGCTCATGTGTAAATAACGCAGTGAAATTATTTAAAGATGTCATGTAAATGCCACAACAATTTCCCAGTGCTAGTGGTAACATTTTGAATGGCCAATGGATGGGAGAACGTGTGAATTGGATATCATTGATAACTACTAAGCCCTGAGAAAGCTTGTGGTTTTTGAGTGAAACGTGTTGGCTGCATGACTGTATTTTATGAAAAGAATTAAAAGATTAATAAAGAACTATGGGGCATATTTTCAACAACTAGCGATATTTCTCGCAAAATAAGCTTAGCGACATTTTTTTATCGCCGCGCATCGCCTGATTTTATGGCAGAGATAACGTGCTATTAGCAACGTTTATCTCCAAAGCGATAAAATATCCGGCGATAGCTGCGAAATGCGTGAATATCGCTGGAAATCCAGCGATATTCAGGCATTATCGCTAATAGGAACTTAGCCTGAATATCCACCTCCCATTGGATATACAGGCTAAGAACTAGTCTGAGCAGGCGTTAGTTTTCAGCGATATTCGCGCTTAACGCAAAATTTTTGTCACTACGCCTGCGTTGATAATAGGCGATAGCTATGTTAGCGACTGCTTTCAGTCGCTAACAGGTTGGGTACGCCCACTTTGCATGTCATTAGCGATAAAAATCGCTGACATGCAAAACGGGCCCCAAACTGCTCGCTATCACCTAAAAGCTGTCGCTAACTGATGTTAGCGACAGCTTGCTAATAGGGCGATGAAATTATCGCCGCAAAAGCGGCGATAATTTAATTTCGCCTGCCTTGGTAATATGCCCCTATGTTTCACTGCAACTTCAACAAATATTTCTGGATCTTTTTTTCTTGTATTTTTGTAATTTTGATGTCCATCAGTTGACCCAGGGATGTCGGCAACGTCTATGTTTATGGATTGGAACTATCTGGTTAATACGGTATGAGAGTCCTTGGCTGTCTAGAGGTATTGTTAATTTCTACAACACACTAGTCTCTGCTAAACATCTGTCTTTACCTTTGCTCTCACACTTTAGATATTGTGACTACCTATGAAGACTATTGTCATAATTAGAATTATAAAATGTCTCATGGCATAATTTGTGATAAATATGTTTTTTTCCAGTATTAAACCTCTTTCACCGTGCTGTTCTTAGCAAACGGCTGCTTTACACAATCATAATATCAAATATATTTGTTGTATACACAAAAAACATACCTTTTGTCTTTGCAACACTTCTAGGCATATAAGTTTTTATCAAAAAATTTGTAAAACATATCTTTAATGTATACGTTTTTGGTGACCTGCCAGAAGGAGGTGCAACTGAGCTTAGGCAGTCACTAGATCATCATTTAGTGAGGTCTAATTGCTAAACTTTACAGCACTGCAAAGTTTGTCTTTCTTAAAAACAATTACCCTGAAGTCAAGTACACTAGAGAAAGCAACAGTTCTGGAAGCATTAAAGAGCTGACAAGATGATAGACTTCTAATGAGCAATATAAGGCATGATTGATGGGACGGGAATTGAATTCCATTCTAGCAAAACTGATGACCTTGTGGTATTTCTCTGCCAGGGACATCAAATGGAGTTATGAGCAGGATCCCTGGATTTCAGCCACTTAGACTCAAGCTGACATTTAACAATTTCCGTATTGGATAATTCTACACTTTAGTTTTTTTACTAGATTTAGCTGTCAATCAAATCAGCCACTGACACAGTGGGAGGGATGGGGAAAAGAGGCCACTTGTGTGATCATAAATACTGCTTTAACAGTCATTTAACTGAGGAATGTTGTAACTCTTTTGTTAGATCATTTCATGTGAAATAATGATACATCCACAGGTAATACAAGGTTCAAGTGACCAGACCAAGACCAAGTGGTTAGTGCTAGGCAGCATATGCACAATGCAAAAATTTATTCTGCACAATTTCATTCTGTTCTTTGTATAAGAATGATGTAAATGCTGTTAGTACGTGTGTTAATGGACAGTGTGAGAAGAGAATAGTGTAAAATATGCATATAGTACTCTGAGTAAATATTTACAACAGAACTATAAAACAAACTAGCACACTCATTGGAGGATGTCATCAGTGATGCCATTTGTAGTGTCATCAATAATGTCATTTGAGATGCCATAAATTATGTCATAGAACATGTCATGAGTGATGTAATATGTGAGGTCATAAGCAGTGCATGGTAGGGGTGAAAGTTATAGTTAGCTCTGCTAACTGTCGCTGTTAAATGTCTGTGTTTTATTTAGTTAATTTTTTTAAAATCATTTCCACTTTTTCAGTCACATGATATTTCAACATATACATAAATATAATAATAAGTCAAACATAGAAGCTACATATCTAAGAAAGTTAGCCCAGCCAGCTATACATATGAATCATCTGATCTCGTTTCTAGTCCACACTACATAAACTATACATAGGCTACTAAGCGATCTAAAAAACAGAGTTAGGAATCATATTTTAGTGAATAAAAAGAAAAACACATTTAATCATGTTGTAACTCCATCCTAGCCAATTCATAGCCAATTCATTCATATTAAAGCTCTCCTCATCTATTATTATTATGTACTACTTGATCACATCCTCAATTATTCATATAATTTAGAAAGCGGTCCCATATCATAAGCTCCAATTTTCGTTTTCTTGACCTCTTTAAAGAATATAAGCTGAATTCCAGACTAGCCAGTCCGTACATTTTAGCCCTCCAAACCTCAATTCTTGGTGGTTCAGGGCACAACAATGGGTAGAGATACTAGGAGAGAGTGAATCTGACATACCTCTGGGTGAGGCAATTTCCTGATCTAAGGAGGTTCTGATGTCAGCAAACTTAAAAGTACAATTCTTTAAAACTTTATTCAGGTTATACTACACGCCAGCACGGATGAAGAAATGGGGTAATCGGTACGATGGAAAGTGCTTCCGCTGTGGGGCAGAAGATGCAGATATGGAACATATCTTCTTTAGTTGTGTAAAATTAAAAGTGTTTCTGAAGGATGTGGAACGCTTTCTATCTAATATATTAGGGGACCCACTTTGTATCTCTTCCGCTTTGATGATTTTAGGGATGGGGCGGACAGTCTGAAAGGGATCTATCATGTATAAACATAGACTGTTTTTATTTGTGGCAATGACTGTTGCTCGTCTTTGCATTGCGGGAGTTAAAAATGTTAATGTTGTCACAGACATTTTTATCCAACTATGTTACTTTAGCCTTTGTGTTTTTTAGTGAATTTCTAAGTTTTGTTTTAAAGAAAAACAGATCTTTTATCACACCTAACTATAATGTTACGTTAACCTTTGTTTTTTTAAGTGAATTGTGAGTTTTTTATTGTAAAGTGATAGTTTATGCAAAAAGAAAGCTCCCCACTGCACATGGCCTTTAGCCATGTGCAGTTGTCCACAGGGTGCAGCCTATGGCCAGGCCCTGCGGCACATGCGGCACAGGCTGCCAACCCCCAGCTGCGCCCGGCCAAAGGCTGTGCACAGAAGGAGGTTGGCCACAGGACAAGGCAGAAGTCCAGGCCCTGTGGCCATCCACCTGGGAGCCAGGCAGCCCCCAGCAGACAGCCAACCCCACGCTGTGCACAGACTTTCATCGCATGTGGTTGGCCAGAGGTCCTTGCTTGTAGCCAGGCCCTACTTTCAACTATCTTCAGGCAGCCATCTGGAGACAGCCAACCCCATGCCATGGAGGACCTTTGATTGTGCGTTATGTGGGATAAGCCACAGAGCCTGACTTGCAGCCAGGACCTGCCTCCAATACCCCATAGGCAGCCAACCCCAAGCTGTGCACAGCCTTTGGCCATGCTCAGTGGGGGTTGGCAACAGAGCTAGCCCTGCTGCCAGGCTCTGTAGCCAAACAGCAGACTGCTAACACCACACCATGCACAGCCTTTGGCGTGTGCAGGGTAGGGTTGACCTTTGGGACCCAAGGCCCTCATCCCCTGGGGCCCAAAAATATATATTATGGGGAGGGGGCATGCAGCCTCATTCTCTACCCTTAATTGGCCCTGGGGACCCCATCCCCTGGTCTAATTCCAATTAAAAAGGAAAGGGGCGGTGTGCGGCCCTCCTCTGCAAGCCTTAAAAGGCCCCGGGGACCGTATACCCGGGGCTAAATACAATTAAACAGTGGAAGAGGTCTGGGGACCCAATCCCCATTGACAAATATATTAAAAAAGAGGACAAGGATGCACTGTACCTTCCCTGAACCTTATTAGGTCCCTGGGATTCCATCCCCAGGGGCTAAGCCAATAAAAAGGGGAGGGGCTTCTGTGACCCTCGCTCCCTTATCCTTCATAGGCCCTGGGGACCCGAGTGTTTTGTTTAAAAGGGAAGGGGGCTGCCTGGTCCCTCTCCCCGAGCCTTATCAGTCCCTGGGTATTCCATCCCTGGGGCCAAAGTCAATTAACAAGCATTGGCATAGCCAATAGGTCTCGCCTTTAGGACCTTATAAGTATTGAGCCATGCACCACATTTCCTGAAGTTTCTTACCCTTAAACTTCTAAGTGCATTTTACATAAAAGTGTCCCCAAGGCTAAAACTGTCTATCTAGAATTGTAAAGAAAATATTAACGGATACCAAACAATGTTATCGTTTAAAGGTAAACAGAATGACTGCAGTGAACCTACTAAGATCCTCGTTGTTAACTGGTCCTAGGCAGGGTATATGATAATAAAGTTATCCCTCAGGCCACTCTAAATATTCTGTTTAAATATTTACTATTGACGTTGCTAGCCTTCCATAACAGAGGTCCGAAGTAAAAGGTTTTTGTATATCGCCCTTCTAGATCTCGGAGGCTATCCAATGCGTTTTTGCTGCAAGTTCTCAAAGTGTGCTGTGCCCATCTGTTTTGCCGGTCTTTTTTTATTCTGTCTCCCAAAGAGTGGAATGCTCTCCCGTGTGGTACCCATCCATGTGGTACCCATGCCAGAACCCTTGGCACCCGACGGAGCCAGGGAACTCGACTGAGCTAGGAATCCTCCACCCTCAACGCACTGAACACCGGTCGACAACCCGCCTGCTACAGAGCGACCCCGAAGCGAACCCAGGGACCCTTCACCTGTCAAGCCTGCAAATTCGCCTGACTCCGAAGCTGCAGACCACCCACCAGACTTAACATCAACAACAACCACCTCAAGTGCATCCTCCTCAACACACGCTCCGGCCACAAACACACCGTCGAACTCTGGGACCTCCTCGACACCACAGCACCAGACGTCGCCTTCCTCACAGAGACATGTATGAACGCCTCCTCTGACCCCGACATCGCCATAGCCATCCCGGACGGCTACAAGATCACCCGGAAGGGCCGCATCAACCAAACCGGAGGAGGAATCGCCATAGTCTACAGGGACACCATAAACATCACAACCAACGCCGAAGACACACTCCCCACTGCGGAACACCTACACTTCCAGATCCACACGACCCCAAGATCACCCTCAGAGGAACGCTCATCTACAGACCCCCGGGCCTGCACACACAATTCAGCGAAACCATCACCGACTTCATCAGCCCACACGCCCTGGCCTCACCTGAATACATCCTCCTAGGGGACCTGAACTTCCACCTGGTGAAAAACAACGACAACAACACCACCACCCTGCTCGACAACCTCGCCACCCTCGGACTCAAACAACTGGTGAACACCCCCACCCACCTTGCTGGCCACACGCTCGACCCCATCT
Organism: Lissotriton helveticus; assembly: GCF_964261635.1. NCBI lineage: Eukaryota > Metazoa > Chordata > Amphibia > Caudata > Salamandridae > Lissotriton > Lissotriton helveticus. Next base: position 68,661,518 of record NC_136064.1, read on the forward strand.
TCTCCGCCAGCAACCACGTCTCCTTCAGCCACTACACCAGGCTACACTGGACCGACCACAGCTGCATCCATTTCACCTACAAGAAGACTACAACACACCACCGCACGCAACAAATCCCCCGTAGATGCTGGAGCAAAATCACCACAGACCAGCTCCTCTCATCACTAAGCCAGAACCCGCCAGCCGACACCGCTGACACGAACGACGCAGCCCAAAACCTCACATAGTGGATCACCAACTGCGCCAACGACCTGGCTCCACTAAAGAACCCCCCAAGAAAAACCGGCAACAGGAAAAGCTCATGGTTTATAGACACCTATAAAGACTCAAAGAAATCCTGCCAAACCCTCGAAAAAACCTGGCACCACGAAAGGACAACAGAAAACCTGACAGCCCTCAAGAACGCCACGCGCCAACACCACCAGCTGATCCGCACCACCAAAAGGGCATCGTTCAAAGAGCGGCTAGACAACAACACCCACAACAGCAAAGAACTCTTCAGCATCATCAAAGAGCTCTCCAACCCCAACGCCAGCAACAACGACATCACCCCATCACAAGACCTTTGCAACTCCCTCGCCACGTTCTTCCACTGCAAGATCGCAGATATACACGACAGCTTCGGACCCCAGACTCCGCCTCCAGCCACCGAAGCATCAACCCCCACCACCACCCTCAGCGACTGGATCCCATCAGCACGGAAGACACCACCCACGTCATGAACACCATCCACTCTGGCTCCCCCTCTGACCCTTGCCCCATCATATCTTCAACAAAGCCGACATCATCATCGCACCCCACCTCCGGAACGTCATAAACAACTCCTTCACGTCAGCCGCCTTCCCTGAGAGCTGGAAGCACGCAGAAATCAACGCCCTTCTGAAGAAACCCACAGCGGACCCCAAAGACCTCAAGAACTTCCGCCCCATCTCTCTCCTTCCCTTCCCGGCTAAAGTCATCGAGAAAATGGTCAATAAACAGCTGACCGCTTTCCTCGAGGCAAACAACACGCTCGACCCATCCCAGTCCGGATTCCGAGCCAACCACAGCACCGAGACCGCCCTCATCGCAGCCACCGATGACACCAGGACCCTGATGGACAACGGAGAGACAGCCGCTCTCATCCTCCTGGACCTCTCGGCAGCCTTTGATACCGTCTGCCACCGCACCCTAATAACCCGCCTCTACAACACTGGGATCCAAGGAAAGGCCCTGGACTGGATCACATCGTTCCTCTCCAACAGAACCAAGAGAGTCCGCCTCCCTCCCTTCCGCTCCGAGGCCACCAAGATCATCTGTGGCGTACCCCAAGGCTCCTCGCTCAGCCTTACCCTCTTCAATATCTACATGAGCCCCCTCGCCGCCATCCACCCGCGTAGCTAGGGGGGGAGAGGGGGGCGGTCCGCCCCAGGCAGCACCATTTCTGAGGCGGCCGCGGTCGCGCGGCACTGTAGGATCGTTGCGGCCGCGGCAGCCTTTATAATTTATTTGGGATTCTTGGACAAGGCGCACAGTGTCCCACATAAATTATTAAGGCGGCCGCGGCCGCAACGGGCCTCCAGTGCCGCGGCCGCCGCCCGCATTTGCACTGTGCCGGCTGCAGTCTTAAAAAAACAACTTACAAGCAGGTCAGGGGTGTGCAGGCTGCAGCGCGGGCGCGGCCTAAGTCCCGCGCCGTGTTAGTGACGTCCTCGTCAGTCCCTCCTCCTGCTCCGACCGTTGTGGTTGTTGCCCCCCTCCTGCCCAGCCTCGCTCAGAGTCCTCCAGACCAGAGGGGCGTCAATCACTCAGTTCTTGGCTGTAGCGGTTATACCGGACATCCAGTACAAGGTGAGGCTGAATTGTACGTCCAGAGCCCCCAGTGGGCGCTGCCAGGGGCCGCTTGACGGCGCCCAACCAAGTATGTGGCAACCTTCGTCGGACTCCATGACTATGGAAATGCCTTCCCAGTGTATTCTTGTGGTTGGAGTGTTTGCCATTCATTTATTGCAGTATTATCCTTGTACCTGTGTTTGGTACTCCTTTGTAACATGCACACGTCACTTTTCTCTTGTAACACACTGTTTGCTAACTTTCACATTTTGTTGGCTTATGATACTTGCACAAGTGCCACCATTGCCTACGTTTAATACACCTATAAAATTAGAAATAAAGTTTAAAAAGAACAACCATGGGAGAAAGTAGTATGTGTAGACAAGTTAAACACGTGTCTGGTAGCAACGTTAAACACATTGTTCTGTGGGTAGAAAAGATGCCGGGGTGGCTCAAAATTAGGCTGTTTCATTAGAGCATTTTATTAAGTACCACTGAATTATTGCTTTAGTGCAATATAATTAGGAGACATGAGGGCATTTTTCTAGTGTTCATTACGTGGTAGCGTACTGCTGTTGTGCTTAAAGTAATAAATCATTCCACGTGCATCAAAGGGTTTATAAAATACACCAGGATTTCTGTTCGAAGAGATGGGGAGTGGATAGAACTATGTGAGGTGCAGGTTGCAGAAGAGGAGAGAATTGTGTCTAATGTGCAAGAGGCAATTTAAAGTAGAGAATAAGCGAGGTAGAGGGAGATCATGCGCCAGTGGATGGAGAGAATGTTCAAATAGGTCTTCAGTGTTAGGTATTCAAGGTTTATCTGGAGAATTAATAATATTGGTAATAACATAATTTTGACAGCATTATGTAATACTAAGTAGTGGTATTGTAGGTAGGTTATCGGAGTGTGTAGCAAATGAGCAGGTTGTTACATTTAGAACAGGCAGCACACTCAAAAATAAATAGCATGGTACATACTGTGGTTTGTCGAGACTTTGAATAGGAGCCCTCATATAGCATGATTGAAGTATCTGGTAAGGCACTCATAACATCCGAGGCACTATACCATTTTGGAATAAAACATATTATGTAGAATGACTAGCTCCCTTGTCCAGTCTCAACAGGAGTAAACAGGGAATGTGCCATTTTTCCTTTGGCCTTCATTGGGCACCCTGTCAAAGACATCTTGAGGAGGGCAGATATGAATAAGTGATGGGGGAGCAAGGACTGTACATCCTGATACTGGTGGGCAAGAGATGTGGAGCGGGGCCTAGCCTTGAGAGGGCCTCCTCCTGCTTTGGACAATGTCTGCCCAGCATTAAACAAGCTGTGAGTGGCAGGACAGTGGAATACAATGTGGACAGTGAGGGAACTGGAGCTTGGTAGATTTTCTCAGTTCCTATTAGTGTCATTTTACCTGCTTGAAAAGACTCTTTTGTAAAATGCACACGCCACTTTTCTCTTGTAACACACTGTTTGCTACCTCTCACATTTTGTTGTCTTTTGATACTTGTACAAGTGCCACCATTGCCTACGTAACGTTTGTTCTTGTGCCTGAGTGTCTGCCATATATTGCAGTATTATACCTCTAATTGTACTTTGTTTTCTACCTTTTGTATTTTGTTTGCTCTCAATTGTCACTTTTGCCTCATGTAACTTAAACGTCTGCTTTTGTAATTTGAAAGTACAAAATACCCAAGCTACACCAAAGTTAGTATTTTCACATGGGAGGGCGTATATATGTTATTGTACACAGATCAGTAAGTTTTCAACGCCCTATGTTCAAAAAAAGAGACTGTAGGAGATAGAATCAATTAGATAGTCCAATCAAAGTTTCTGTCTTGAAGTCAGTTATTTAATGTTCCACAAGTTCATGAAAATCCAAGTAACAGCCGACGCGCGTTTCGCCCACAGGGCTTTCTCAAGGCTTAATTTTATGTCTTAGGACCTGGAAAAAGTTCCATTGGTTGTTGTATCCCTTGATATTGTTGGATAATCCAATTTCACGCAAGTGTTGTGGCACACTTAAATGTCAATATATAATTGTTCAGGCTTTAAGATAATATTCGAGAAAAAACATTTGTAGTGGTCATGAACAATAATGTTCAATCAGGCTTGTTGACCAAACTTCTTCATCATGATAGCAACACATTTGGCGGGATTATGATAGATCCCAGGGTCTTAGAACCTATAAGTTGTTAGTCATGGCCTGTCCTGGAGTCCTTCGTTCGCGTATTGCAATCCAACCTCGCGTTTTCCCGGCGGTTTCTCGAATATTATCACCGTCCTTTTTCGCCAGCACCCCCTCAGCCCCCCAAGGGGCGGCAATCTGAGGGATAGCCCCGGGCGCCACAAGCTCTAGCTACGCCCCTGCCGCCATCGCACGTAAACACAACATCAAAATCATCTCCTATGCCGACGACACCCAACTGATACTCTCCCTCACCAATGACCCAGACATTGCCAAAATCAACCTCCACGAAGGAATGAAAGACGTCGCAGAATGGATAAAGCTCAGTCGCCTGAAGCTGAATTCAGACAAAACAGAGGTCCTCATCCTCGGACAATCCACATCCGCCTGGGACGACTCCTGGTGGCCCACAGCACTGGGCTCCGCGCCAACACCGACGGACCACGCACGCAACCTGGGTTTCATCCTGGACTCTTCCCTCACGATGACCAAGCAAGTCAACGCCGTCTCATCATCTTGCTTCAACACCCTGCTCATGCTCAGAAAAACCTTCACCCAGGACCTTGTCACCAGCCGACTAGACTACGGAAACGCGCTATACGCCGGAACCACAGCCAAACTTCAGGCACGACTCCAACGCATACAGAACGCCTCAGCACGACTCATCCTCGACACCCCTCGCCACAGCCACATATCCGCCCACCTGAGAAACCTGCACAGGCTCCCCATCCGCAAGAGGATCACGTTCAGGCTCCTCACCCACGCACACAAAGCGCTACACAACAAGGGTCCGGAATACCTCAACAACCTCCTCTCATTCTACATTCCCACCCGCCAGCTCCGCTCCACCAGTTCTGCCCTCGCCACCGTTCCACAAATTCGCAGAACCACCACCAGAGGAAGATCCTTCTCCTACCTGGCAGCCAAAACATGGAACTCCCTCCCCGCACACCTACGACTGACCCAGGACCATCTCACCTTCAGAAAACACCTCAAGGCCTGGCTATTCGAGCAGTAGCGACACCCCCCCCTCCCCACAGCACCTTGAGACCCTCACGGGTGAGTAGCACGCTCTATAAATGTATTGATTGATAGATTGATGCTCCTACAAATGAACAAGCTTTCGAAACATAACTGACAACCAGGCTATTTCAGTCTCCCTAGCAGCTTCCTGTTGGCTGGACACTTCTAAGCTATTTGTAGCACCGGTGAACCTTTCTGTCAGCTGTGCACTGACGAAATGGTTCATCCATTCATTCATATGGCCAAGGGATTCGGATGATACAATGGCTGGAGAGATGCCACAATTTACATTATTCATGAATGGATCATGAATCATGAATGTCAAAAGGGTAGGAGCACAAATGTGGTTGACTGACTTTCTACGTTAGAGGGATATGTTTTAAGTGTCCAAACTTCATGGAAAGATGAATCTTTGTAATAAAACGATGATGTATGGAAACTGACAGACCAATCCCCACTGCATCCGTAACAAAATGACATGCCCCTACTTTCCTGGTGGATAAATGTTGAAATAATACCTAAACCTCACCCATTACAAAAGTAAATTCCAATATTTGCTCCAAAACTAAATTAGAATTTTGCAACGCCAATCGGTCTGACTTAAATGTCCATTAAAGTCAAACTCTCATACCCAGAGGCAAATGCTTGAGACTAATCACATTTCATTATCAACTGCACTCTCATGTAAACATTGACTAAAAAAGGTAAATCAGCAGCGCCTACTGAAGAAAAACAAAACATAAAAAACTCCCTTGTGTGCCTTCTGGTTAGGTTGGTGCAGGTCGTCACATTCTCCCCAAATATCATCAGATCACACGAATTACCATTCGTTGGCTCCTCTTTGAAGCCTACTACATCATTCATAACAAATACCATCTCTGCCAGCAAATCATCTACCTAACTCGCCTCTATAACGCACTCTTCACAAATCCTGCGAGTAATCTGACTGGTAGTCCTTGCCCACCTAAAACTAGGGGCCATATGTATCAAGGTACCAATTTGCGATTCTGTAATAGCGATTTTTATGAATTCGCTATTTCAGAATCGCAAATTGGTATGTATCAAGAAAATCGCAATTTTTTTGCGATTTCTTGATATTCTTTAATTGCGAATTCGCAAATTGCGAATTCGCAGTTAAGGAATACTTTCCCATTCATTTCTGTGGGCCAGGAGGCCCATAGGAAGGAATGGGAATTATTCTCAATTTGCGATTCGCAATTTGCTAATCGCAAATTGAGAATAATTTCAAGGGTGCAGGGGTGTCCAAAGGACACCCTGTTGCACCCCTGAGATAAGCATGAGTGCACATGTGGTGCACATAAATGCCCGAAGGGCATGTATGTGCGTCACATGGCACTTTGAAAAATGCAAAAAAGGGCAGTTTTCAAGAAATTCGCAAATTACCACCAACTTGAAGTTGGTGGTAATTTGCGATCCCTTAGGGACAATTTTGAATTTTTTTTTAAACTTCATACATTGCATTTAAGGAATCGCAAAATTTGCGATTCCTTAAATGCAATTGCAAAATAAGGAATCGCAAATGTTGCGATTCCTTATTTTGCACCGGATTTCCATTCATACATCCATTTTAGCAAATTCGCATTCGCAAAGGCCGAAATTCGCAGAATTTCGGCCTTTGCGAATGCGAATTTGTATGATACATATGGCCCTTAAATCGTAAACCACTGCCAACGTCTACTGAACCGGTTACACTTTCCCATAAAAAAAGAAATCTGCACCCCGTTCCCTCTTGCACCTTTTAGAATGCATCTTTCCACATCCTCTCACACTACCTCCTGTCTACTACACTACCTCGACCCCTCCTCAAGGTTGCCATTCCAGCGCTACTAAAGCTGTCCAAGACCTTCGTCTTGTTAAAAATGCCTGCATTTCCTCATTGTAAATATTGCATCCTTCGTATTTACATATTAGACAATCTCGGGTTTGGCAGGCTGACGCAACACAAAGTCCTTAAATAAATGTAATGAAATGAGCTAAAAACGTGTCCCAACAAACACCAAATTAAAGGTGTTCTGTTTGCTCCATCGACGGCAATCGTCTCTTTATTTGTGTTGTCACTTGTTTGAATTCCGGTGGGCAAACGCGGCCTTCATCCTACTCAGGTCGATGAAATTACGACCACCAGCTTGTTTCATACACATTTATCAGAGGTGCTAATAAGTGCTCTTAGCAAAGAGACTGATGCAACATTACTTTGCCCACAATCTTGTGCTAAGCAATGTCTGGAGGTAAACGTTTGATTCACACAAAGAGAAGCATACGATCAAGAAATCACTATTTCAATCAAATGCACCAATTTGGTAGGAAAAACTTCTATAAAATCGTCATTGTTATAGTAGAGAAAGTGTGAAGGAGCACCACTCCTCCATTCCTGCAGGACAAGCCGCATCACATAATCTGCCCGAAAAACATTCAAAGCCCATCTGACCACGCACCCGCCTCTGCTTGCCTCCACGACCCCGTCATCCGCCCTACCTCAGCCGGGATAACCAGTCGAACACCACAAGGCAAGGGCTGGGGGAGGGGAGAACCCCGAGGGGCGCTCATCTCGCCACCCCTAACACTGCAACCACGAGCCAAAAGAACTGCCCTGACTCACCGCACCAAACACCGACTCGACCTGCGGTGCGACAGGGCAGCAAGAGTGGGTGGGAGTCCCGGCCCCCCCCTGCCCAGAAGTGACCCCAGAGGGTTCCCAACACTGGGCCACTGACATTTGTCCCCCCCTTCTTGGGCTCGGGGCAGCCCTGCATTTCTTCGAGCAAGCATAGGCAGCAACAATTGCGCGCGCCTCGGAACTGCAGCGGGTTTACAAAGTGGGAGGCACACAAAGCGTTTCCCTTGTGGGAGGGAGCCAGGGGCACCATGTGTTTGTAAGTTAATTACAAACATATAGTGCCAAGATCGCTCCCGCAAGGGAAACGCCACATGTGCACTTGTTGCCATTGAAGGCAATGGAATGCGTGCACGTTTTTGGCTGAAAAGCCTAATCAATGGCTTAAGGTCTTTTGCCTTTGCAGCGCATGCGTGCTGCTAGGCAAGACCTAAAAAGGAGAGGAGATGTGATCCCCCCAGCCCTAGCCTTTATGGCCCCAGGGAGCCCACCCTCCAGGGTTGAAATATTAATAAAAGGGGAAGGTACCACGTGCCCCCCCACCCCCGAACCTTATGTAAAAATGGCAGGTGCCACATGGCCCCAATGAGCATTATTAGGCCCAGCGACCCTATCCTCCAGGACCTCCATTTTCAATGCGTGGGTGGCCCAGTCCCCACCCGGGGCAATTACTAAGCACACTTTGGCGGCTGCGGGGGATCCCAGGGCTCTTGCAGTCTCAGTTGGCTATCGACACGGTGCGGGAGCTGGCATTGCTCCCGCCTGGAGGGAGCAGCTATCTATGCAGCTATTTTATACAAACTGATGCACAGTTCATTGCAGATGCTGATTTAGGAGATTAAAACGTTATAAACATTTTATATCTGTTTGTACTAGAGCAGACATGGCTAGCTCCCTGCTAAAAGAAGACCAGTTGAGGCAAAAAGAACGGTTTTTGTTTCAGTTGGAATTACCTAAGAAAACACATTAATATGTGGCACAAGTTGAGCTTATCCAAAACTAATAGTAGAAAGTCTAAGGAAATCATTATGTAATATAAAATCAATATGACTATCAGTCAGTAAAATATAATGTGCTCTACACATTAAAATTGCAATCCATTCTTTTTCCATATGTGGTTCACAGCAAGCCAAAATCTACTCACACTAAATATAATTAATTGTGTACTATCTGTAAACACAGTACTTCCACAACACTGAATGAGGAAGGGGCATTGAGGGGTCCATGGAGAGGAAATTCATCAATTTAACATGACGTATAGATAAAGACCCCACCAGCAGATAATCGTGGCCCACATTCACACACATACCATTTGCCAAGCGCCTGGATACCCTATTGCGTGATTAGCCACGCTTTATAAATCCTGCTTGATTGATTTAGTAAATGATAATGTTATTGCCCCGTGTATGGAACAGCCTGCCTTTGGACCTAAGGCCCTCATTGGATCTCGCCACATTTAGGAAACTCCTGCAAACACTGCTGTTTAGACAGGTTTCTTACTAAGGGGAGGTTGAAGTTGACTGGTTACCTAGCGCCAAGAGGCCGTCTGGTGGATGTGCGCTTTACAAATCGACAGTAACATAACAAAACATAACATAACATAACATAACATAACTGTTAGAAATATCTAGAAACCCAAATTCACTGTAGACCCTTCCTGGAGTCTCAGCATTCATTGATTGGGACTCCCACATGAGAGATGATGTTGTCTCCTGCTCTCCGAGCATCAGGAACATAGTCAATCCTTTTCAGTTGGGTTGAAGCTCCCATTCCTGAGCCTCTGTCAGTAACCTCTGGTTAGGACTTTGTGAGAGCCCGACTAAAATATAGCTTAATTCTAAGACAAATTAATGGGTTTGCAGCAAGGTCTGGAGCTCTGTCGCTTGTGGTAGAGTTGACTAGTAGCGTGGCACGGATACCGCTGCAAGAATGAAGAAGGGACAATAGACCCCTGCGCTCAGACAAGGGGTTCCTGGCGACTGTGCCGAGAGTCAAGAAAGCACGCACAGGAGGCGTCGCTTCTCTGTGAACGCGGCTTCGCTTTGGAACTCCCTCCCACTGAAACTACGTGCGGAACCTGGCCATATGCGCTTCCGGAAGACACTGAAAACCTTCCTCTTTCCTCTTTCCTAAATAATCCCCTGTCTCCGCGCCCCTCTCGAGTCTGACTCTATTGCAGCGCTGGGATGCCTTCTGGTAACCACGCGCTTTACAAAAACGCCTTACATTACATTACATTACATTACAAGACTGCTTTGCGAAGTATCTTGATCCTGTGGGGGTGAGATCTTAGAAAATTGACTCCTAAGCCATAGAGCACCCATTGCCACCTCCTCAGCGCCCATAAGGTGTATTGCACTCAATCCATGTTTCAATCAGTCGCACTCCTGGTACCACTTCACTGAAATATCCTGAATCTAGATTAATACCTCCAAAGCTGATGTTACTGCCTAGAACCCTCAGAGGGAAGCTGTCATCCCCACCAGATCCACACTCATCACTATTCCAATGAGCCTGTTTGTCACTGCAGTCATGTTGATGCTTTACTATGGGGTACAGTGCTCTAAAACAAATGTGCATCACTTATGTTGTAAATCTTCAAAGGAGTAAACATGAAAACAAAATGATAACACTTCTGAAGGTCCAGAGACCGTGGGCAATTCAGCAAGAAGAAAAAATCTTTGAGATAATATCAGTGGCGGCCGACACAAATAAAAAGTAGTGAGTTGGGTGAAAAATCCGGTGGAGCTTGGGGGAGATGTGGCGGGGGGTTAATAATAAAGAAATAAAGCTTACCTGATGCTGCTTCTGCCTCCTCCCGCCTCAGTGCTTCTCTGCTTCCTGGTCCCAGCAGTACCTGGGACAGCATCAGAGACTCCTTGTGCAAACCCCGCACAGCTCTCATGTAGTAAGAGAGTAGCACATGGATCGGCCTGAGTAGGATTGTTTAATGCACGCTCAGGCACAGGAAGCTTGCGCTGTTTCTCCAGTTTCTCTGTGCAATACAGCCGGGTTGGAGAAACCTAACTGCGCATGTCTGTTTGTCTGGCCTAAAACGCTCGACCAAACAGACATGCACAGTTAGCATTGCACATCACTCCGCCCCACGTGCCCTGGCCCGGCTCAGCAATGAGCTAAATAAAATATTGTTTTATTTGTTAGCTTCTGGTTCTGAGCCAGTGGGGCAATGCTCTCCGCCATTGTGGAGGAGCCAACGTTGGATAATATGCCCTCCTACAACCCCACAGTGTCACCCACTAGATCGTTCCCTACAATACCTGATGTACAACCTCGATTATGACCAGCTTTCTAAAACTGAAGCATGCAGACTTGATAAAAGGTTCAACATTCAAAGAAACAAAGATCACACATTTTGTAAGATTTTGAATACAGATGACATAGGTTATTAGAACATTGGAATGTTGGGAGCTCCATTGCAGACAATGGAGTGCTCCCTGCTTCTACGGGCCGGTAAAGGCCCCCAGAGCAACATTCCAATGTTCTTCAAAGGCTTCTCGAAGCTCGAGGGGATTTATATCCCCTCGAGTTTCGAGAACCCTTTGTTTAATTTGTTAGAACATTCTGCCCTCTAGTGGCAGAATGTTCTAATAGCCTTATAGCCCTTCGTAGCAGGGCTATACCGGCTATTAAAGTCCCGCTGTCTCGTTAAAGTCCCTCGCCTTCGGCTCGGGCCTTTAACGATTCAGCGGGCCTTTAATAGCCAGTTTAGCCCGCTATGGCGGGCTATAAGGCTATATTATGAACTGCTACCCTGTTAATAACTCTACATGTGTAAACATCTACAAAAGTTTTATGAAATGAACAGAATAGCCAGTAGAGCAGATAGGTTTAAGAGCAATTTATACATCGCACACTCAAGATGAGTAAGGAGCATTTCATTTAGTGCTAGTAAAAAGGCCATGAAGAAAACATTAAGGAAAGAACGTGTTTAATATTAGACAATTGCAATGTGGCACTGATTGTAATGGCTGTGGTATATAGGTCTATAAGAGAAAGTGAGAGTCCCCATTCTTTGTTACTTCTTCTGGGTAACCGCATAACATAATATAACGCGTATTTGTAAAGCACATGTTCACCCGGAAGAGTAGCTTGCCACTGAATACCAGATGTTTTTTGTTATCTAACTCAATAGTACTCATTCAATCGACCTCAGAAGGATGAAAGAATGCAGCATGAACCTGAGGTTATGGGGGAAAGAAATGCATCACTTCCTATGGTATACAGATTACATTTTTGGACCCCACGTTAGAGATGATAGGGGCATTGCTGCAAGGGCTGGAGTTAAAATTATCACCGCTTTAGCGTCCGTTTTCGGACGAAAAGCGGCGATAATTTTAACGCCCTATTAGCAAGGACACGCTAACGTGTGAATCCATGCTTCTTCGCCCTTCCCCTTAACGCCCAGCTTTGCATCTCTAATGTGATGCAAAGTGGGCCTTCCTCCCCAGGATAATGGGAGAAATATCTCTAAGCGACATTTCTCCTAATATCAAGCCTCACGCACAGAAGCATAGCGACAAGAAATGTAGCGATAACCTCTGTTTTCGCTACTTTCCTTACACCTGCTTTGAAACTGACTTAGCCAAGATATCCTATGGAAGGTGGATATCATGGCTAAGTATGTGTGGCCCTATCAGCAAGCTATTGCCAAAAGTTGTGCGATTATCGCTGGATTTCCAGCGATAATCGCACAGTTGGCAGCTTGCACTCTGAATTTTATCGCTTTGAGGATAAGCGTTGCTGATAGCATGCTATCTCCGCGATAAAATTCAGAGTTGACCAGCAGTAATTATCCTAGCGCTAAGTGTGCTTAGCCATAATTATCGCCGGCCCTTGCTGATATGCCCCATAGTAAGTATTGACCACTCACATATTGTCATAGCTAAGAGGGATTAAAATGTTAAGAATGTCAAGAAAGTTATCTGTCTTTGTCATCTTTATAACTTGATTTCCTCAAATGTTTCGTTTTCATGCCCTTTTATTGTATTTTGTCGAAAAAAATCAATAAAAAACAATATCACCAGAAATAAGACTCTGATGGAGGGTCATGTAAATCATCACGAGTATTGGGGGTGTCACTCATTCTGAGAGATGATTCGATCTCAGAGCTGGGCTTGTGAGATAATGTTGCCTGAGGCCTGTCACAATGTGAAACTCTTTGTGTGTGCAGTGCCCCTCTTATGGAACTGGAAAGCAGATCCTCCGGTGTTCAAATAGTCTATAGTTTAGCCTTGTCATTGCCCAGAGTGTGTTGTTGGTCTTTTACACTCAATTCAGTAATTAATAAGCGTTTATAATAGGATAATTGTAAAACGTAGATGTTTGAAAAGACAATAGGATTCTAGCCTTCCTTCACTAATATATCACTTAACTATTATTTGTGGTGTTTATGTTACTTATGGCACACATGCTGTGGTTAAAAAGAAATAAAGGAAAGACATGTAATGTAAAAATGGGACCTTCAACAGTGTGAAGAAAGGAAGGCAATGCATGAATATGAGCATATATATATATATATATATATATATATATATATATATATATATATATATATATATATATATAGAAAGGTATCACATGCCCCCCTCCCCGAGCCTTATGTAAAAAGGGCAGGTGCCACATGGCACCACTGAGCATTATATATATATCATAGTTATGTAAATGTGTTTGTGAAAACATTAACATTTTGAACTAAACAAAACACAGAAATTCACCAATTGTAGTTAGCAGAGCTACCTATAACTTGTGCCCCCATCATGCACTGCTTATGACTTTACATATTACATCGCCCAAGACATGTTTTATTACATCATTTATGACATCCCTGATGACATCTCAAATGACATCATTGATGATATTGCTGACGACATAATCCAATGAGTGTCTTAGTTTGTTTTATAGTTTACATAGTGGCGGGTTAATACCATATTACTTCTCTACCTAATTTTGTACAGCCTGTGTCCAGCTTATCGGTGTGTTTACAAAAGACGTGTCTCAAATGCATCAGAGATTTGTAGAGCTATTGTAGAGGTACATTTTTGTGTTGAAGAATAACTCTGTGTGCAGATGACAGTTGATTACTTGTGTCTAGTATGTTCCACACAAGGTTTTTTGTTCTGCAGAACAGGTTTCCAACAGGGCAAAGATTCTGCTACTACATACTAAATATTGCAAGTAGCCGTGAATTTCTACATAACATAGAAGACTGTGTGCACTAGATACTAACTATGTACATGTGCTTTTTTTGCTTCAGAAGATGGGCTATCTGTACATTTTTCATCACAGAATAAAGGCTGCTGGTAGTATAATCTTTAGGACCTTCAGGCTTTGGTTATTTTATGCGAATAGTGCCTTTTTTGACAAGTGTTGCAAAGAGTGTACACTGTTCTTAGTTGATACGTTTTAATGGTCTGTGGTGTATTTCTCATGAGAGTGCCACTGTAGGAAAGTAGGATCTGCTTTCATGGTTACCCCCACTTTTTGCCTGGTGTTAATTGGCTACTGGGGTAGCCTTATAAGTCCCTAGTAGATGGTACTGAGGTACCCAGGGCATAGGTACAAAGGGGCCCCACATGGGCTGAAGCATGTATTATGTCACCCATGAGAGACAACACAAACTGTGATGACAGGCCTGCCATTGCAGCCTGAATACGCTGGTGCTAGCACCACTTACGACAGATGTAGGTTTTCCTATATCTGAGGTCACTGCACTTAAAACCTATAAGTCATCTCTAAGGCAGGCCTTTCAATCCTGAAGGCAGGGTGCTCAGTACACCAGCCATTATGATATATAGAGTGGCCATGCGTCATTACTCAATGGCCAACTCTAAACTGGCTGTAACAAACCCTTTCATGTTTGGCATCACACGTGGTGTGGGAGGTGTGATTCCATGCACTGTGAAGCTCCTCCGGTAGGCCCTCAGTGATCCCGGTACCACTCTTCTAGACCCGGACAGCAAAACATGGCTGCTGCCGACAAGAGACATGATTCTGCCCTCATGCTACTGAGCCAGGCTCGAGCAGAGGAAGGCAGGACAATAGGTATCTTGTCTCAGACAGGGTGTTGTGTATTGGGGCAGGGTGGGAGCGCTTGCCAGTGCCACTAAGTCTGCTAATAGGGCACTTTTGGTGCCTTCCTTGCATATTCCAGTTTAAACTAGCTCAGGGAGCCATTGGCTTCCGCTCTGGCATGAAAGTTGACCTAGGAAATGGGAGTATCCTCCCCACTGTCCAACACCTCTCCTGGAAGGGAACCTTGAATCGTCTCAACCCTTTCCTTAGGGTACTTAAGGGCTTACCTGTGGGTGGGTCTCTAAATTTGTCATGGGACACAATTTATATCAAGACACCACTTCATCTTCGACCATCTGGGCACTCTGGACTTCACTGGACCTTGCTCTGGGCTCCGAGACTGCAGCCGGGAAGACTCCTGCTGCTCCTGGTCTCATCGTTCTGCAAGTCTGCTGCAATGTCTGTGCCTGTGCTCCATACAGGAACCTTCCAAGGCCTGTGGACATCCAAGACACCTTAAGGAATCTTGAATTGAAGAAGTCACTTCCCTGCATCTGAAGGCATTGCAACAAAACTGACCGATCTGCTGATCCTGGACTTCTTCACCTCCCACAAGGCCTGCCCTGTCCTCTCACCAAGGTTGAGACTAGGATCCCTCGTCGAAGCCGCAGGAATTGAACCCCTGTGCATCACGTCAACTTGCTGTTGCAAAGGCTTGTTGGCTACCTTTCTCCAAGATCTTCAGGCTCCAAGTAGCCCCAACCTCAAGCATTCCATGTGACCAAGATTTCTTCTTCACTATATCACTTGCACCATGGGCCTGCATCTTTGGTGAGCTGCTCAAGGTCCTCTTGTGACTCCAGTGCCTTCGGCCTGTGGGTCCTCTTGAGGGTCTTCCTTGATTCAGCAGGCTCCCCTAATTGCTCGGGCCTGCTCTGACTCCACTGCTTGTGGCGAGTCACCTGGACCTTGCTGGTCCTGACATTGCACCTTTTTTCCTTTCCACATTGGTTGCAATTGCCAAGGCTTGATGGTGCTCCTGACGGACACCAACCCCTCAACTCTCAACATTCGACACGGGACAGCTCATGAACAGCTCCTAGTTGTCCACAGCATTGCCTGGTCCACACAGTTGCAGCTCCAAGGTGACCATCAGCTCTCTTGCAACACCCGACATCGGTGGGCATTCGTCTTCCCTGCCTCCTGGTCACTCCTGAGTGGCATAGACTCTGTCCCCTCTGCTTGCAGGTACTTCTCATCCTGAAACCACCTTTGGGTTCCACTGGACACTTTCACCTTTTGCAGCAGCGGCATCTTCCTGAAGTCCTCCTTTGAGTTCGACTGTGGTTTCCGGTGCCACTTCACACCTATGCACCCGGTTCCCTGGTGTAGGTATCATGGTTTCTAGGCTATCCACGTGTGGGGTGGCTCTCGAACCTCCTGTCTTTCATGGGGTTTCTTCAGGGTCCACTAAGAAGGGTCCTTCTTCTTTGAAATTGTAACGCGACTTACCCATTGACTTGAATTGAGTACGCACTCGTGTTCCCACTCTGCACACTGCCTACGTGAAGTTCCTGGGTACTTACCTCAGGTCACCAGCACTTCTACATCTTCTGGGTATAGCCTTGACATGAGTCGTGGTTCGCATCCCACTATCTTAGTATATGATTTTTTCTCCCCCTGGCGACCACTTTGTATTCGTGCTACTTACCTGTTTTCTCTGCAAAGTATTATGTGCATGGTGTATATCTGTGAGTAGGAGACATTCGTATGTTTTAGTGAGTGTCTTATAATAAATAAATATTTTTATAAGTACACTGTGTGATTCTTTTTCACTTAATCTATACCTATAAGATTACGCTCTGGTAAAACAAGCTGCTTTACTCTCATTCTGGACTAAGCGAGAAGGCTGCTCTCCACAGCTACCTAAAGAGCTTTCTAAGGTTGTCCAAGACCACTAAAATCACCATAAGGGTTGTCTGGATTAGTGCAGGGTGCCCACTTTCATAAATGTGCACCATATACTAAGCCAGCTTGTCACAACCACTGTTTGCAAACAGTGTGGTACAGATAAACTCTCTCCATAGAGTAAACACTGTTTGTAGAGTACCCACTTATTTACTCATATCAACTTCATTTCTCAATGTAGGTTCGATGACTGTGAGGGGTTTGCTACAGATAAACAATGTCCGTAGTAGGGCATTAATTCTGGACCAGACACTGAGTATCTTGAGGAACTTGGCTTTCTCCGAACAATTGTATAAATATTGAACACCTTGTATAATGATGTTTTCCCATATATCTGTGGTTGATTGCTAATGTGAACTAGCCTACTCTTGTAGTGTATGGTATAAGGTCAATGTTGCACATAACACATGCTTGCTAAAATGTAGTAACGTAGTCCAGCCGAGTTGAGGTATTCAAGAGGTATTTATTGAGATATTAAGTTATCAAGAATAAGTCAAGAATAAGAATACTTCAAGACCCACCAGGAACAACCAGCAGGCAGCTCAGCCCCATCATAACTGTGTGTTTCTTTCAACCTCCACCCAACATTCTATGATGAATCACAGTGTAGAGACATTCCACTAGAATGTATTAAGTTGGTTAAGGCATGCATAGGAATATGCAATAGGTAGAATATAACATACCTCCTTTTCTTCCAAAACAAAACAACGAACAAAATAGCATAGAAACTAAAAGAAGAAAAAGCGTACTAATCATTACGAGCTGACACACCCACTGGCCAGACAGATGTGACAGGAAGGAATGAACAGCAAGAAGCATAGAAATTACAGAGAAGATATGAATGAAAATAGATCAGAACACTTGTACCAGGTTTGAATTAATTTGGAAAGCTCAACCTTATCTTGTAGATTCAGTAGGTGTTTGAAACAATGTCTTGAGTGTAATGAACCAAAAACGCTGTACTTTCCTTATTGAGATGGGGAAGATGCCTTTACTAAGTATTTTCTTTTGAGATTTAGAAGAAGTTTTTACCCTTGTAAATAGCAGCGCTGGAAATGTGAACTTCCTTTTGAGATTTTGAGATTGTTGAGGCAGGATTCTTGCCAGTAGAGATTTTGTGAATGTGGTGCACTGACATTTAAATGACGCTTGAAAATTAAGATGACTTCGTTGTAAATACAGCTTACAAAATTAGTGTA
Organism: Lissotriton helveticus; assembly: GCF_964261635.1. Lineage (NCBI taxonomy): Eukaryota > Metazoa > Chordata > Amphibia > Caudata > Salamandridae > Lissotriton > Lissotriton helveticus. Next base: position 68,679,380 of record NC_136064.1, read on the forward strand.
GAGTATTGCAAAGGCATAGCGTGAGAAGGGAAATAGCCAGTTACCTTGCTTGATGAAGTGTTGTTGCTGTGAAATCAAATTTGAGAATTGAATAAGTAATCTGGCACATAGAAGTTGGGGGCGACCGGTGAAATGGTCACTGGTGCGTCTTGGTGCCAGAATTAATATTTGAAGTTTGATGGAGTTTGAAATGGATGAAAATTTAGAATAACTTGCCTCTTTGTTGAAGATTTTGACAGACTTGGTTTCTTGAAGGCTGATTTCTTGAGCTGAACGCGTAGGTAAGATCAATTCGTCGCCATCAAAATGTAGTAACTTAGTCCAGCCGAGTTGAGGTATTCAAGAGGTATTTATTGAGATATTAAGTTATCAAGAATAAGTCAAGAATAAGAATACTTCAAGACCCACCAGGAGCAACCAGCAGGCAGCTCAGCCCCATCATAACTGTGTGTTTCTTTCAACCTCCACCCAACATTCTATGATGAATCACAGTGTAGAGCCATTCCACTAGAATGTATTAAGTTGGTTAAGGCATGCATAGGAATATGCAATAGGTAGAATATAACATAAACCTAAGAGAGTTGTATCTGTGATGGCATTAATGATGTTTCATATTATGTTGAGCTATTTTGTGCTTACTTTCAGGCCTCTAATGCCATACAATGTAGAGTAAAATGTCCAACAGAAGCTTGGATGGTGTCATCATTCTGTCATTTGAAATGTCATCAGCGAGGTCATAAGTGAAGTCATACAGCATGGCATGAGTGATGTAATATGTGAGGTCATAAGCAGTGCATGGCCAGAGAGCAAGTTATTGTTAGCTCTGCAAACTATAACTGGCAAATTTCAGTGTTTCTTTGAGATCAAAACATTTTTGTTTTCACTGACATATTCACCTAACTATAACGCTAATTTAACCTTTTGTTTTTTTCAGTGAATTTCTAGAGTTTTTTAACATAAAGTAATACTTCATTATCATCCATAAAGCTACCCCCCCCCCGCCGCATACACAAAAGCAAAACTGGAGTTTGCTCATTCTCCTACATCACAGCCAAGACATGGAACGACCTCCCTCAACACATCCGAGCCTCCTCCTCACTTCCTGCGTTTCTCAAGAAGCTGAAGACCTGCCTCTTCATATAAGCACCTTGGGATTACCCAGCGACACACCTTGCCCAAGCGCCTGGATATCCTCTCGGGTGATTAGCACGCTATACAAATCAACATAACATAACAAGCGGGTGATGCTATGGAGGCTGCGCTAACAGGGAAGAGCTGGAGGGAGGGTATGAAAAGCAGGTAGGCTTATTTGCCTGTGATGAACTATAATGGAGGATGAAAACATCTTTAGCCATCTCTCAAATACCAGAGCCAGGCAGTGAATACATACATATTAATGCCTCTCTTGTGCGGGCCCCCTGCACGAGAAGATGGTAAGTCTGAGCACGAATGGTATCATCGAAATTAAGCGCTGAATACTAAGTGCACAGTCACATGGAGTATGTCTATTGAATATGCATGCACGCTGCGTGCTCCTGATGTTCCCAGTTCGCCCCTGCGGAGAACAGCCTTTTATCACCGCCTTTTGTTTCTTGTCTTATTAAATAACACTGCTGCTATAGCAACATAACTGCAGGAATTACATGGAAGTGTCCCAATGCCCATTTAAATGGCAGCAGGCCTGAGCTGCCTTGGAGGGATCCCTGTTAATGAGAATCAACTCCATGTGAAGTGCCTGGAGGAGCACTTGAATAAATGGACTAGAGGAACAGTGCATGTTGAGGGGTGGAGCAAACTAAAAATAGAGCATGTGACATGAACTGGGATATCTTCTGTGGCGGAAAGGAAAGTGAGCTCCTTTACACTGCGATCCCTAATCTCAAGAGGAAACTGAAAAACTGGCTTTTCAATTAAGCTCCCCTCAAACAGCGCAGTCCACTCTTTCTAGATGCTTGGATAACCTCCTGGTGATTAGTGTGTCATATAGCATAACATATCATAACATAACCACCACACTTGCATCGGATGTATGACGTTACAACGCATACTTTTACAACACATACCTTTACAGTGCATTTTTTGCAACGCAACATCCATTACAACGCATTCCATTACAACGCATGCCATTACAATGAATTTTTAAAAACTACCTTTACAACGCATTCTATTATAACGCATACTACCTTTACAATGCATACCATTCCAACGCATAACATTACATTGCATGTATGGTAAGTATTGGATAGTGTAGGGGTAAAAATTACTATTCTAACTCCAGGGGGTGCAACAGCAGGGTAAGTGCTGGATAGTGTAGGGTTAAAAATTACTATTCTAACTCCAGGGGGTGCAACAGTAGGGTAAGTGTTGGATAGTGTAGGGGTAAAAATTACTAATCTAACTCCAGGAGGGTGCATCAGTAGGGTAAGTGTTGGATAGTGTAGGGGTAAATATTACTATTCTAACTCCAGGGGGTGCAACAGTAGGGTAAGTGTTGGACAGTGTAAGGGTACTATGCGTTGTAATGGTATGCGTTATAATGACATGCGTTGTAGTGGTATGCGTTATAGTGTCATGCGTTGTAATGGTTGCGTTGTAATGGTATGCGATGTAATGGATGTTGCGTTGTAAAAGTTTTGTTGTAATGATAGTGCGTTGTAAAAGTTGCGTTGTAAAGGTTATTTCCCCCTGCATCACATCAAGCTTGCTGTATTGGGTGAAACCACAAATGAACTATGCAAATAGAGTTTAGAGTGCAAACAAAGCACCCCTCCTCAAGATTAATGGATGATTAATAGCTGAGCTGTGTAGAGGTGAGCGATTCAACAATTTAACTGAGAGAGCCGAGCCAGAGCCGAGCCAAGAGTCTGGCTGGGCTGTAAGAGCCAGTGCATAAGCCAAGCTATGAGAATATCTATTTGGTATTACATCCTGCACCAAATATTTTGTAAAGTTATAATTAACTCTCTTCAAAATTGAAAAATGTGTTTTGCTTTAACATGTTGAAGTGTTTCACATTAGAACATCAGATAGTATCACAGCATTGAGAAGTTTTTATTTAATGTGATCATTTTAAACATAAACTTAGAAACATACCGTGCCCTTTCTGGCCTTGAGGGCATTACCATTAGTGCACTAAGAGGCAAGCCAGTGGTCATGTGCACCCTTTATGTAACATAGACTCTTATTATACGTGGAGCAACATTAGAGTCTGCAAATTCAAATACAAGAGGTACTCACACAGTGTACACCCTGAACTCACATATTTGAAGGTACTCTCATAAGTGATATTGAAGGAAAGGGGCGTTTGGCAAAATAAGATATTTGCCCAGGACCACACAATTTGGACAAGTGGAGAAGCCAGGATTAACTCTAGGTTAACTTGTTTCACATTATGGATCAGTCACAAGACTAGTATTTCTGTCTCTTTCTCTCTCTCTCTCTCTCTCTCTCTCTCTCTCTCTCTCTCTCTCTCTCTCTCTCTCTCTCTCTCTCTCTCTCTCTCTCTCTCATTTTACATCTAAGGTCACTGCTTTGTCATAAATCCTTGGAGCATGAGGTTACAGCCAGGGTGGCAGACAGTAGGGGCTTGAGGGTCCAAGAGGACTGTGTCAGAGCTGAGCCAGAGCCATGCATGTGGCTCTAGCCTGGAGCGATTATTCAGTGGCTCACACACCTCTACGCTGATTAAAGCATGAGCACATATCTGTCCAGGCTATACATCTAATTGAACTTCAAGCAGTTCGAGAGTATCCATTGTGCCAGAGCCGATATACAGCTCTTGAGAAAGACAGGGCCCCTCTCTTCCAAGGATGACAATGATGGGTCAGTTGCGTGTCATTAGCACATAATGTTAAAGACAACTCAAAAGATTCCACACGGTCTGCTAGTAGCCTAGCATGGATGCTAAAAAGTGTGGGGCTTAAAGATGAACCTTGAGGAAGCCAAGACCCCAGTTGACACTTTGAAGAGGCAAAAAGAGAACATATCACCTGACAAAAGAGATCCTTTAAAAGGAGATGAGCCAAGCTAGTGCCTTTCCCTGTATCCCAGACTCATTTGATCTGCCCAATAGCACCTTGTGGGATACAGTGTCAAAAGCCGCACTTAGATCTAGTAAGATGAAAGTGGAAGAGCCCCCTCATCCGCTAACTGGCGAAGCTCCTCGGCCACCTTGAGTAAAGCCGTCTCGGTGCTGTGAGCCCGCCTAAAGCCATTGTAAGAAGGTTGGAGCAATCAATATTGCTCCAAATACTTCATGAGTTGACTATTCACATATTTTTCCCACTATTTCACCAAAAACAGCAAAAAAGAGATTGGCCTGTAATATTCAGGCAAGGCTTGATCTAGGGTAGGTTTGTTTGGGAGAGGAATCGCTTTAGCATGTTTCCAATCCCATGGCACCTCTGCAGCAGTGACTAAGAGATTTGACAGATGAAGCATTGTTGGAAAAAGAACAGAACCTGAGACTTTTAAAATGACTGGCCTCGCTGGGTCGTCGGATGATCCAAATGTTACCTTTGACATAAGGGTTTGCAGACTTTATAAGTTCAGTGGCTCAAACTCTACTAGGCAGGGGCTTGGTGGGAGCTCTTCTTCCAATTGAGTAGGCCGTAATGTTCCAGCAATTGGGTTTACCCGGAAAATTGGAATAGATGTCCTTTACTTTATTTTTACAAAGTAATCCTCGAGCAGATTACATTTCTCATTTGATGCATCAATCAGAGAAGTTATTCTCTGACTTTATTAGATCTCTTCAGGTCGATTTTGACTCCCCTCAATTTTGGCTTCATACAAGTTAGAGTGGCCTTTTTCATTATTGTATGATAGATTTTAATGGCAGGAAAATAAGTCTTGTTAGCATTAACATCATAAGATTTCCTCCAAGTATGCTCAAGCACTTTACAATTGCATTTTTGTTCAATTAGCTGTTTATCAAACCATGGGGCATATGGCTTCTTCTTCTGATTAACCACCCTTTCTAGAATCAATACATCAAGCACCGAAATTATCCAGGAATTAGTACTCATTACCGCATCATTAATGGCCGTGTCAACCCTCGGGACACTATCCTGCAGCATATTACAAAATTCTCTCAGTTGCCCATTTCCCACACAAACAAGAATTGCTCAACTGCTACATCATACTTTCGTAAGAACAAAATAATAATGCTGTACTTATCTCAAAGTGAGCAGCAACAAGAAAGGAAGATGGCTGCTTGCCATTGGATTAAATAGAGGATTAGAATGTTCTTAAGATTCTAATTCAAAGTTCTAGGTGTTTGTTCAGGTTGTTGCTGTGAGTTGGCAATAAAGAGGATATGCATAATATTGACCTCCGTGCCTTGCAATAAAATTTGTGTCATCCAGTTTATACCACTGTCTACCAACAATTGGTCTCCCCCGCTTGGTGCAGTGGACATTGCACTGTCATGGTTGGAGGAACAGTGTAGTGAGTGGTCAGACCACGTCACATAAATGGGCGTTAGCACATCTAGATAAGGCAGGTTTGAAAACACCAGATCTAACAGGTGACTGGCCTCATGCATAGGGGCTTTAAATAATCGAATACGCGGAATAGCTTCCAGGTCTCGAATTTGGTTTAAGATCTGTGCCAAATTATCCGCCTTCATATATAGGTTAGAATCTCCAATTATATCAACATTTGCCAATTCCTACGAAATCAGTGACATTAATGTTTACGATATGTCTACTACAGGCCGAGGGAGGTGGTTTATGCATGAGCCCTCCAGAAAAAGTGAAGTTTTTATTCACTCCAATCAGGAGGAGTGCATTCTCAAAGTCACATCGAGCAGGAATACAGGTCTGTAAAAAATATAGCAATCCCTCCCTCCAGAATTTCTATCGCATGTTTTAATATTACGACCAGCCGGGGCTGTCAAGGCAACTTCTGTGTTGGCATGTTGATAAAACCTGGTTTCCATTAGAAATACTGCATCCGCAGCAAGGTCTGTAATAAAATTAAAGACCTCTGCATAGTGGCAGACCAGAGAATGGCAATTTAAACTAAAGATGCACAGAATAATTTACTTCTCCCCACTCAAACAGTGGATGCACTTAATTGCTGAACTCTTGGAGAAATCACAGATCTTACATTTGACTTTCCCCTTACAGAGGGCCATTGAGTTGCAGTATTAATTAACACTGTGGGGCAAAGGGTGAGCAGGTGTAATGAGGTGTAATACGGGCCCTGCCTCTATGAACTGGCAAGGCCCTGGCACCTGGTACCATCCAGGAGCAGACAGGCACAGACGGATTGCCTTTGGTGCACCAGCATCCGCCTAATCATCACGTGTGCATCCGAGCATCATCCTGCTTTTTATGGGGAGTAGGGCTCACCAATCGGTTTTGTGGCGACTGTTGGACCCGGGGGCACCGGTCCATCTAGGGTAGCCTGGCACAAGGTGGAAAGGCATAACTCCAAGACTTCTGTGTTGTACTTGCGTCACACTCAACTCAGTAACTCAGTGCACCTCCACTCCAAAAATGACACCACACCGACTTTTAAGAAAAGTTGAAAGGCTTTATCTTTCTTTTATATACCATACCGAGATGTGTCAGCATTTACAAAACTTCATTTCTGAATGCTTTAACATTAAGATTCTTGTTTCTGTAAACAAATGAATATCACAGTGTTAAATGTCACTAAAAGTCTCCATTCAGCCATTGGACTTAGTAATAGATTAATGTGCAGAAGCTTGTTCCAGTCACAAACTCTTTAAGCTATATTGGCTGAGCAAAAGGTTTAGTAGCTGCCCAGGGAAAGTCACATTTTTACATTTCTCAGCGATAAATTACAATCAATATAGGACAAGTAATGCCTAGGAAGGAAGGAGCAAGTAAAATCGTTAATCACACAGGCAGACTCTTAGTAAAGTTGAGCATACACTACATTCATAGTCAATTAGAAATCCAGGCAGGGAACTCCCCATTTCCCAGGGATTATCATGCCTCCAACCATTGATTTTCAAAAGATCCAGCCCTTGGTCAGTCACAGCGGGCACAGCAACTGATTTGTCATGGACAGGGCGTTTTATTACTAGTGCTCATCTTGATCTTATGTCCTGGGCTTACAACTTTGCCCACAACTCGCTCTTCTCCCAGTGTCTGGGTCTGGGTTTATTCTCTTCAACCCCCCCCCCCCGCTAAAGTCTCTGGGGGACACGCCTCCCCCCAGCCCAAGCCCCTGCCTACCCCGTCTAACAACTGCCGATACCTGCAGGGACAAAGACCTGAATTACCCTAGGCACCGAAGGCAGTCCCGGTGATCTACGATTCTCCCTGGTGACAGATCGGGCTCCCGGCGCGGCCTTCTCCTCACGCACACACACGAAGGAGAACTCCTCCTTCAGCCGCGCCTAACTCCGCCTCATTCCCCAGCACTCCTCCAATTGGGGCGGGTCTTCCTCCAAGCTCTCGCTGCCTGGCAACCAGCTCCGTGAGGCGACGCGCTTCCCTGCAGGCCGGTCTGCGATGCACTCCCACCTCTCGACTCAGAATTAGGCAAGAATGCGCCGCCGACTCCAGCACTCGGGAGCAGCACCCCTGTCACACAAAAGGGTCCCGGAGGGCCAATGGCGGCAATTTTGAAAGTACCCCGCTACCGTGGCAGGGTTTTGAAGGGACACCCCCGACTGTAGAGAGTCAATATAGGACAGCGCAGGGCGGCAATAGATGTAGGGTTCTGCAATATCAGTCTTCCGGCCCACTCACCCTCACTGGACTGGTAAAATCACCCCAGTCTCCGTCTCTGTCCTCCACTGGGGTTTTTTTTGTGGTGTTTTTCGTACTCTTCCTTGTTAGAGGCCTGGCAGGGTCAGATCAATGGCTCAGGGGGTAGTATCACAACAGGGGGGTAGCAGCCTCTGAAGGCAGTCAGCCCCCACACAGTGTGTCAACTTCCACACTCCACAGCCTGGACTCCAGCTGACCTCTTCCTCCGGCTATGATCTCCTTACAGCACAAAATGGCCGCACAACATTCCACCTTTTATAGCCTGGGTCCAGAGTGTCTAGAGTGGACCAGAAGGTTCTGGAACCCCTCATGTCACCCTATGGCACCAAGCTATGAGGTAAAACTTGACAGTTGGCAGGCCACCATTTTGTAGATGACCTACTCTTTCTTCATTTTTGTGGAACACCTGCACTTCACTAATAAGTAGTAACAATGGAGCGCCCAGAGTCCTAAGGTCAACACCAAAAATTACAGTGCACAAAAATATAAGGCAAAAAGGGGAGAAAAAAAATAAGGAGGGACCACCCAAAGGACTGACAGGTCTAACAGCGGCCTACTAGACCGCGTGCTACAAACGCTGGCTCCTAGCGATGGCCCAGCAAAATATGCTGCTACTAGGCGTTCTTCCTCTGCAACTGACCTCAGACCATAGAGAGTGCCCACAAAACCCCCCAAATAAGAAAAGAATGAGCAAAGAAATACCAAACAGCTTAAAAATGCTGTCTGTTGGTTTCTTTTGTTCCCTCTACCGGACATGGGTGTTATGTGAGTTGATGTATCTTCTAATATAGTACACATTTCCCTTGGCTGGCTCATGGTGCTATTGAACTGTAAGAAGAAACAAATCATTTTTTTTCTTCATCTGCAGAGAATAACCAATTTTTTAGATTGTTTGGATTTTTTTTTTTAAGACTGATAGGCAAGGCATTCCTGACGGCCTGCACACAGAAAGCGCATCCACCAAATCTGGGGCCCTATTATCAAGAAAGGGCGATACATTATCGCCGCTTTTATCGACAGGAAACTGCCACTAAAGCGGCGATAATGGGCTTGATTATATGCCCTTGTGAATTCCCATAGAAGCACAGGTTAACACCAGAACCTGGGCTTCTATGGGAATTCACAAGGGCATATTATCAAGCCTATTATCGCCGCTTTAGCGGCAGTTTCCTGCCCATAAAAGTGGCGATAATGTATCACCCTTTCTTGATAATATGGCCCCTAGCTAGGTAACTAAATCAAAATGACTGGAGTCATATCTTAGCCTTTCAAGCAGAGGGTATTTTTGGTATTCAGGAAGGATGCCATAAATCCAAATAGGTTTTCACCTTCGTATCGTCATGCCACCCCAAGACTCTCAAAGTGATTCGCCATCACCTGCCCTACATCGACTTCTATCCTGTAACTGTCACACTGACCAAGATCCGGATTACGGGTTTAGCTGTTATTTATCACACCTGATAAATAAGGATACCACATGGTACAATATTTATTAGGTGCAATGAATAGCACCTATTACGAATTGGTGGGGAATACCATATGTATTTAGGTGTTAAACACAACAAAATCCACATGACACAGTAAATATCTTGGGCCTCATTTATGTTTTTTTGCCAAGGCCAGCCTGCGGCTCTGCTGCCCTATGGCAAAAGAAAAGGGCAGGAATGCACCTTCTCTGTTAGATACAGGACATTCCTGTCCTTTTCCCCTGTGCTGGTGCACAATGGGCTGACGTTCGCCAATGCAGGCACCTTTGCACCATGGTGCAAGAGTGTCTCCGTTGTGGGGAATGCAACAAACACAGAAAGTGGAAACATTATGAGAAATAAAGATATTTCTCCCCGTTGTGCCTCCCGTGGGGAGCCTTAAGTTTTTGGCGCTGCCTCAGACTTGCGATTTCTCATAAATCTGGAACAGTGTTAAAAAGCCATGGATGTTGCTGGAAACGCCCACAGCAACATCTATGGAACACCCCTTTCACGCAGTTTTCTGCATGAAAGAGCACATATATATAAGGCCATGAAATGCCAGGTAACGTGGCTTTACATGGCCTTATAAATATGTCAGTGGCACATTGCGCCACCGGAACGTCAAAAAAGTGACGTTCTGATGGCGCTAAAGTGCCGGTAATGAGGCCCCTTATTCTTTTGCCACGCGTGACCGTCCAACATTTGAGGCATTTAACACATTTGAACATTATCATTGTGCGTTAAATACCTAACAACTCTTTATTCCGACTCGTGTGTATACAAGGGTTTAACTACTCGTAAGCAGGGCCTAAGAAGAGCAGAGTTGGAACCTCATGAGCTTCTGTTTCTCAGAATGAAAATGTTATGTAATTATAATTGGTAATGTAAAAGCCTGCAGAGCTATATTTTATATTGTGAAAAGTCTCTGTTGAAGACAGTAGTCCTTTATTTTTATTTTTTTTGTCCTCATTTGCCACAATGGTTTTGTTTCCATGATGAAGTCGAGTGGTATACGAGGGGGATGCTGTCTCAGGTAATAATTAGCTGGTAGGGCTCAACTTGACCCTCGATACTTAACCCTCAGCTCCTCCTTCTCAACCGACTCTATTTCACCAGACGAAAACCAACCAAGAAAGGAGTGGATATTTCCACAATGATATCAGGCCCTGGAGTATGTCCAAGTGGCTTAATCATTGGATCCGGGGGAAAAAAAAACCCCCAAAAAAACCCCGGACATTCAATGTGCCCAATTTAATAGATGCCAAAACGGCTTTTTGTTTGAAATACCAGACCTACCCAGGTCTAATCTGGAGACAGTTAAAATAGAGGTGTACCAATCTTCGACTGTTGGGGGCAAAGAGTCTTTCCATCTTCTGCATATCTCCCTCCTGGCAAGCAAGATAGAATAAAAAACTAGTTTCTCCTCTGAACTTTGGAGACCCTCCAAAATACCAAAGATGATCAGTGGGAGATCGAGGACTATGTTCAAGTTCAAAGATAAAAACAAAGTTCTTTTTATGTCCTCCCAAAAAGTTGACAAAACAGGACACTCAAAAAACATGTGACAGTCCGAAGCAGCTACCACACCACATTTAGGGCATGTTACCGGGCTCCCCTGAGTAAATTTCGAAAGCCTTAATGGAGAGTAGTAAGCCCTGTGGATGGTAAAGATGTGATTTCTACGGAGCCAAGATGGTTTCACTACGTCCCACAACATTCCACAGGATAGGCTCCAGAGCACTTGCAGATTACACCCCATTATGGTTGATGACCAAAGGTCTTTTGGTAATGAGAAAGCGCCATCCCTTTCCTCCATAATCATGAAATTTCCTTTTTAGCGGGAGGTTTATCGACCAAGGATGATATTAATTGGCTGTGACCTCCTATGGGGAATTTATTTCCACGCATTGTACGAGAAACAAATGCGTGGGACCAACTAGCTATTTGCATACACTTGAATCTAGCAAAGTTGGAGGCAATGGTGTTTCTAAGACACTCCCACTGGAGCAACTCCCCTTCTGTGAACAAATCACCCCAAACAGCCAACCCAGCTTCCTTAATCTGTATAGCTAGACTGTCTCTCAACCAAGCGGGACTCTCAGGGAGATCCCAAAGCGGAGTCCTGCTGTTGTAGTATCCTACCTTAATGGTTTTAGTTATCGGTGCCCACATTTTGGCCATTCCTTGCAGAATCTTCAACTTAATTTTTTTTTTAAACTTGGGGTCCCCAAACTTAAACAAAAACCCTGATTGGCTAACACCTTCTCCAGTAAGAAGGGTGGAATACAAAGAACCAGCCCCATACCCAGATGGATTTTTAAGAAGCACTCTGACATGGGATAGTTGAAATGCCCATGCATATATTTGGAAGTCTGGGGCCGCGATTCCACCCTTTTCTCTGCGCCTCCTCAACTTTTTCCAGGAGATCCTCGAGAGGCGGTTACTCCAAATAAAGGAGTTAATATCAGATTGAAGTTTATTTATTAATGAGGGATCAAAATATAACGGAATTGTGTTAGAAAGAAAAGAAATTTTAGGCAAAATAGACATTTTAATTAAATTAACCCTTCCTAAAAATGATAAAGGGAGTTGTGCCCATGACAGTAATAGTTTACGGCATTCCTTAGCCACAGCTGCAAAATTTATCTTGGCGATCTGATTGATATCTTTAATGATGTTAATGCCCAGGTATCTCATCTTATTCCCAGGACGTACTGTGATATCTGCTGGAATCTGATCTACGTTCCATATCAACATCTCTGTCTTATCAGGGTTGATCACTCTAGTGCCTGTATTTTGGTAAATGGCACTCTATCTGCACCCTTGAACATCTCGAGAGGTACTAGGCAGGGCTGCCCTCTCTCCCCACTCCTGTTCGATCTATACATTGAACCATTTGCCCAGTGCTTCAGAGAGAATGTTAACATCAGACCGTTCATGTATAAGGGGTGGGAGAGAAAGGTGGCCCTATACGCCGATGATATTCTGGTGTATACTTCAGAGGTACACACTGCGCTCCCAGCAGTTTTAAAGGTGGCCTCTGAGTTTGGAGAAATCTCTGGGTACGAGATCAACCCTGATGAGTAGTCCTTTATTGTTTATTGTGAGAAGCCTTTTCACGCCAACAGGCCTGTGAGTTTTCATTCTGAAATGCTTCAACATGTCAAGAGCAGGTTTTACATAATAATTTATCAAAAGTTATTATCACACAACATTCTGATCTAAATAGGTCCTTGGCATTCACATAGGTGGGCGCCCAATGCTGATTCTAACAACAAGTTCTTGCAACATTTGACGGGTACATTAACACACATTAAATGATTTTCTCTTCTTAAATGCACACCTCGCTGAGTTTTTGTGGTGGGAGATAATGGACTGACAGTGCTTTCTTCCACCCACAGAGATGGGGCCTGATAGCGACTGGGAGATTGCAGCTGTATCTGAAAGAAAAGTCAATGTGCACACAGAAAAAAAGCCATTTTTTAAAATATGAAATGCAGTCATGGATGATGAAATCACAGGCTAAGGTATATTATTTAGATAAACTAATAATGGGCAGTCTTTCACTTACGTATTTTTACTCTTAAAGAAATCGAAAATATTTTAAAGAACTCATAAAATTATTATGTCATGTTTAAATGCCATTGGATATACAGGTTAAGTCATGGTCTGAGCAGGCGTTAGGTTCTGGCGATATTCACGCCTACCTAGATTTTTTTAATCGCTTCGCCTGCCTTGCTAATAGGCGATAGCTGTGTTAGCGACTGCTTTCAGTCGCTAACAGGTTGGGTACGCCCACTTTGCATGTTATCAGCGATAAATATCGCTGACATGCAAAGCGGGCCCCAAACCTGTAGCTATCGCTTATAAGCTGGCGCTAACTGCTGTTAGCGACAGCTTGCTAATAGGGCGATAAAAATATCGCCGCTTTAGTGGGAAAAAGTCCCGCTAAAGCGGCGATATCGCCCTTGCTAATATGCCCCTAAGTTTGACAAAGGGATCACTACACATATTCAGGGGGGGGAGGAAAGCATACAAAATGGGGCTAGGCGGCAGGCAGAACTTTGCTCTAGGGAAAATAGCAACTCCACGTTCAGCAGAGAATTCTGATGTGTATGGTGAGAGCTTATTTATGAATTATTATTTGAGCCTCAGGATCAATTGCTATAGACACACTGGCACATGGCACTGACATAAATCAGTACTCTAGTACTCAGACACACTATACTGCTTGTGCTAGCAATCCTCAAATAAGTCAGCACATATGCCTTGCTTGTGCAGAATGATCAAGTATACAATCACATATGTCCTTCTAAGAAAATCTACTTAAATTTAAAAAAACAAAACACACAAACATGGAAAATCTCACTATTAATTATGTTGGGGTAGGGATCCAAGCCCCAACTTGGACTTTATGTTGGCAGGCTGAACAATTGCCTTTACAAATGGAATTCTGAAAGTGCCCAAACTGAAAGTAACAATGGACAGACAGCCAGGGCTGTAGCCGGAGACCTCATTCCAGTCCATATTAATCGTTGCCTTCCCACTCCTCACTTGTACTGATAAACCACTTCCTCTTGCAGATTTCTTATGATAAGGTGGTAGGGTAATAACCGATGGAAGCCTGGAGCACAGGGTCCTGTTTTGATTGTATTGCTGGAATTTACCTTGCTGGTATAATGGTCCTTTTCTTTGGAAGGCTCTGTGGACAATGCAAAGTGCCTTAAACATTGCCCTTCTAGCTATAGGTAGCCAGTGGATTCATGTGTTCTCATGGGTTAAGGCTAGAAGAAGTCTTGCAGCAGCATTTTAGATGAGTTGTATTTTGCATATGAAGAATGCATGTACATCCAGGTACGATCTGTTGACATAGTCAAGCTTGGAGATTAGGAATGTGAGGATGACTTGCATTTTATGTTGGTACCCAAGGAATGGGAAGATGCAACAAAGGGCCTGATTCTGTTGCGGTTAGGAAAGCATTCCCAGCTAGGGCCTGATTGTGATACGGTTAGGAAGGCCTCCTAATGGCATCTGCTCCTTCCAAATTGGATCGGGAACGTGTCTTCCCGACCCAGGGCCCAATTATGATGCCGTTAGGAACATATGCTCCCATTGAAGTCAATGGGAGTCCAACCAAATCGTATCTGGAAGCATCAGGATGCATCGTACTCCGTCGGTCAGACTCGGTGAGTGATCAGATGGCAAATTGGATTCCCGCACTAATGGAGGAAATTTCCTTCCAGATAACAAATAAAGCCAATTTGACTGTTTTAGGAGATCTAAATCTCCACTTTGAAGATGCCACCTGCAAAAATAGCATTAGACTTATCTCGGATATGGCCTCCCAAAATCTCAAACTGGTAAATGCAGGGCCAACTCATAGAGCTGGCCATTTCCAAGATCCAATTTTTACCAATCTAGATACAATTAACTGCTCACCAGCCTTACCAACAATCTGGTACAACCACTACCAGATTAATTTCTCCTTGACGTCACCCTATAACAGAAACACACTAAACATAATAAATAGCATGGAGAATTCACAAAGAAACTGGAAGAGGCTAGACATAAAAAAAATTAACAAATGTCTAGAGGAGCATACACCACCTATGGAGCAAGAGATAGGCCCCCTAGCAAATACAGTACAAAGTTGGTTTACGGAAGCAACCGATTTATGCCTCCCTATTTCTAAACAAAAAAAACCCACACATCATCCCCCTGCACCCTGGTATAATGATTCTTTGAAAAATTCTAAATCTTGTTGTAAAGTTTTAGAAAGAAATTGGAGGAGAAACTATGATCTCACAGACAAACTCGCCTATTAAGCAGCCCTGAGTAAGTACCACAAAGAATGCAGACAGGCACTTAACCATCTCCAAAGCTTCTAATTGCGCAAAAACACTATTTAACACAGTGAAAATTCTGGCAGGCTCAGATGCAATAGCCAAACCACCTTTTTTGTCCAAATCCAAATGTGAAGAACTAGCGACTTTCATCATAGACAAAGTGGATGGTATCTACCAAGAAATTGTTTCACAACAAAATGAGGCCTCTAGACCTGAGGTCTCCACATCTGATTGGGTGTATGAACACAATCTAGTAAAGACCGACCATGTGTTAAAGGACTGGCCCTTATTGACAACCAATACCATGGGAGATTTATTAAATTCAATCAAATCAGGATCACCGAGGGATCCGATCCCAGCTAACATTCTTAAACAACTTGATCACTCAGTGATGTCAAACATAACTAATGCACTCAATACGTCAATTAAAGATGCCAAAGTTCCAGCCCTCTGGAAGCATGCTATGATTCACCCTCTATTGAAAAAACCAAATGCAGACACATCCGATACAAAAAACTATCGACCTATTTCTCTACTCCCAATTCTGTCCAAAATCCTGGAAAAACACATTCATATACATTTGACACAATATGTCAATACCCACCTATTACTTCACCCATCACAGTCCGGCATCAGGGCAGGTTTCTCGACGGAAACCACACTCCTGAGTGTGACAGAGACAATCCGCAAGAAATTGGATCAAGAGGAAACAGTAGTGCTCATCCTTTTGGATTTGAGCGCTGCTTTTGATACTATCTCACACAGAGTGCTCTTAAAAACACTGAGCAACATAGGAATTGGTGGAGACGCCCTTAAGTGGATTCAAGACTTTCTTTCAAATAGAACGTTCCACGTTTTCTCCCAAAACGCCTGCTCCAAAACACATTCATTTAGCCATGGTGTACCGCAGGGATCCATCTTGAGTCCGCTTCTCTTCAACCTTTATGTAAAGCCTTTGGCGGAGTTAGCTGAGGAGTTGGGACTCATGATCTATTCCTATGCAGATGATTCACAAGTCATTTTCTCCCTTGCGACTCAAAATGCAAATGACATCTCGATGCTTAAAATAGGACTAAATAACATCGCAACATGGATGAAGGCAAACTTCTAAAAACTTAACGGAGAAAAAACGGAGGTAGTAATTTTTGGAAAACAGAAGCACCTATGGGGCCAAAAACACTGGCCAGAAAAAATGGGTAACCTCCCGATCCCAGTATCACAAGTACGTAATCTTGGTATACTCCTTGATGATAATTTGAGCATGCATGCTCAATCAATTAAAGTTGCAGCCACCTGCTTTTCCATCATTCGGTGGCTGAGAAAAATCTGCTGGATGCTCCCAGAGTCAACTAAAAAAATGGTAGTCAATGCCTTAATCACGTCCCGTTTAGACTACGGTAATATTCTTTACTTGGGATCAAATAAAACAACTCTCCACCATTTACAGATGGCCCAAAATGCGGCAGTCATATTATTATGTAAAGTACCAAAAAGAGAATCAGTCTCTACATTCCGACGCAAGCTACATTGGCTCAATGTAGAAAATCGAGTGAAACTTAAAGCACTCATCTACATGTACAAAATTAAAGCCAACACAGCCCCTAAGTACCTCTGCACTCTGGCAAAAGCTCATATCCCGACCAGGAACTTCAAATCGGCTACCCAGGGCCGTTTTATGATCCTTAAATTCAAGCATGTTCGCATTGGAGGAAAATCCTTCGCCTACCTGTGTCCGTATCATTGGAATTCTCTCCCCATCACACTGAGAAACGAGCCAAACTACTCCAGCTTCCGCCCGCGAGTTGCTCAAAACCTGGCTGTTTGATAAATAAAGACACTTTATCCATACAGAAGCGGCTGAGATGCGCCAGGAAACCCTCTTTGGGTAGCCGTTGTGCAATACAAGTAAAATAAATTTTAAAAAACTCTCCCAATCCGAGTGGGTCAGAAGCCATATCCAAACAGATTCAGTCGGGAAACTTTCCAACCCGCATTAGAATCAGGCCTCAAAGTGTTTTCATTGTTTGGAAGTATAGGACTGACTACGGTGTCATCTGCGTATCTATAACAGGTGAGGTAGAATGATTTAATCAGGTTTGGTAAGGGAGTTGGGTAGATGTTCAATATTAGTTGGGATATAATGGAACCCTGAGGATGCCACAGTGTTGTGCATGAGGAGCTGATGTGAAAGTGTTGGTACCACTAGTTCGTAGTCACATCTGGGATGCCAAGAAATCACTGGGGATTAGTTGAACTCCTTTCTCACCTTTCCCATGTGGCATCGCACACAAGAATTTGCTGTGTGAAAAGTTTGCAGAACTGTGCAGGACATTGAGTCATGTTGCTTTGTCAGCAGCTTTCATGATCTTTACTGCTCTTCATACATAAGTGGTTGTCACTTCCTAAACCTCCCAAACATTCAGAAGCAATGTCCAATCACAATATGGGTTTGATTAACGCACTGGGCTAGGGCAGAGTCATCACAGGTGAGGTGTGGCTTACATTTGACTGACATTGCTCTGGCCTACCAACTTTCTAGGGGCACCTGCCTGTTGTGAAGTATAGCCTGGTCAGATAATGTATCTGCTCTAGAGTTCTTTATTTTGTTTGCAGGAGAGTTTTTTAGGTAAATGTGCTTGCAGAAGTGTGAATCTGAAATGACCCAGACTATCTATTTTTTTAAATGTTTACTATCTAGATAACCTTTGTCAGAGTCAATATGCTGAGGATTAAGCACCTTGAACCAATTATTGTAGAAACCATAATTAGGGCATATGTGGATGTAAGCATTTGTATTATAATTGACCTCCTTAGATATTTCTGCAGAACATCAACTAACATTTTCAGATTTTTATATTTGAATCTTACAACTGTGAAGAATAAATATGATTTTTAATTTTTTTTTACTCAATTAAAATTATATTGAGATACACACAAGTCACACCACCCTTGACAGGTTTCTATGGGCACTGACCAAGCTCTGAACTAAGTACCATATCTACCCACATCTCCAGAATAGATTCATTTGCAAGGCACAATCTTGATGTTTCCATGCTGCACCTGGCGACTTTTGTTTCATGGGTGATACCTGAGCTACCCAAGTGAGGTATAGTGTTATTGGGAAAAGTGTACGAACACTGTGTGGACATTTGTGGTTCCCCATAGATTCCATTAGCATGGTCTGCTTTCACTTTTGCTTTGCTGTGAAATGAGCATGCACAGCGTGCTACACAATACATTTAAAAAAAAACAAATAACGCTCTGGACTTGGAGGAAGTATTTCCCTGATGTCCCGACTTTGATTTTGAAAAAGAAAATGTTTTTAATGGTATTACCAGAAATAGTTTATTTTCCAGTACTGTGGACAACCTATTGAAGTCCGCTGGACTGTGAAGGTAGTGCAGTGGACATGAAAGGATTTTATTCTGCCCTAAAACAATTAAAACCCACCAAATCCATGCAGCCTGATGTCCTGTCCAATAAGAATGGACAACAAGCTGCAAGGATATGATGGCCACATTGTACTAGCTTTTCAGTTCCATTCTTGTAGGAGACTTCTCCATTTCTAGAAGGCCCACAGGATGGTACGCTTCCAGGACTAGGGAACAGCCAATATAGAGTGACCAAAGAAAGGGGACTGCTACTGCTCATGGCCATGCACATCCAAGAGAAAGTTTCAATTGCCATACATGGTCTATGGAGAAAAGGGCTAGGGAGAGAATAACAAATATTGAGAAGTACACTGAAGATAGAGTTAAGATTTTGCAGAAAATGAGAGAAAGAGAGTAGAGTAAATAGAAAAACCAAGAGAGAGCAGGAGAAACAGGAAGGGGGAGATAGAAAGATGCAGCAGCAAATGGAAAGGGACATTGGGGGGGAAAGGCAATAAAGGCAGTGGGGATCAAGATTAGGAGATGAGGACAGAAGAGAGAAAGTAAGAGAGAGCATCAAGGTTCAAACTGAGACCCAGATACATGTGAAGAAAATGTGATTGCCAATTTTGAGTGGAATTTACAGTGTATCATGTTTTTGCCAATACAGCTGGCCCTATGTGATCTCAATGCACAATTTTGTACTTATTTTCTAAAAACGATCTTCATGTTAGATCTAAAAATCCCCTTGCATTGTAATCTTTAAAGTCCTGTTAAGATCTAACCATTGTTACTTGCTCCATGTTGTTTTTTATGAATTTGTGCATGCCAAAAGACCAGATTCAGGCAGGAGATTCCTGATTTTTCAAAGCCAAAAATGGCTTCACTATAGCTGTCTCATGCCTGAAATTGTCTCTGCTTCAATAGAAGTCATTGGGGAAAATGCATTCCCCCAATTCATTTTTCAAAATTTCCCGCTGTCTAGTTCAGTAATGTTGGCAAGTTATGGAAATTACTTAACAATAACACCCCCTTGTTGTTTGTTATTACATGCTCTTGTTGGGAAGTGCTGATACCTTCCCTTTCAACGAATGTCAGCAATGTCAACATTTGCTGGTATAGTCATTGAAAAGTACAAACTATTTGCTGAGAAGTCCAAGTTGTATTATGGAGGTGATAAGGCTTTCATGTGGGCATATAAATATGGCAGCCTCTTATCGGTTTAATTACATAAAGCTTGATGTTTATGTGCAGCTGTAGTAATGCAGAACAATCCCTAAATACTTTCCGTTTCTAGCCTTCAATGCTTTCTATATTCGCCACTCAGAAAAGTGCGTTGTCATCCTATGCAATGTTAGGCACATAGAAGGTGCCACCTTGAGGATGTTATGCTAGGAGTCTACCTCATGTGAAAGAGAAGAGAATGTTCTTAATTACGTAGCATCCAAATGGGTGGTACTATGCAAGCAGCATGAAGGAGAGGTTATCAGAGAGCAGGATCCTAGATACAAAATGTGAAATCACCACTGAGAGCCTTAGAGGCAGTGCTGTTTCCTTCCCATCTCTTCTGACTGGAGATGAAACTAGTGTCCTTGGCCAGGCCTCGGTCCTCAAATGAACCCATCCCAGGATCAAAAAATCTCTTATTCTTTACGATGCCTACCTGTCTTGCCTGTCAATGTCTGGCAAAGGTGTCTTTTTGTATAGCACCTTTCGAACAACCTGCCTGTAACTATGACTCCTCATGTTGCAGGCAGGTTGTGCCAATGACAGTCCATGCTGTTTTGGCTGGTGCTTTTGATCATATGTAATTGAACTATCAATCTTTTACACAGCCTTGTAGAGAAACAAATTTTGGGACCTTCCTAAATTCTCCTGTAAAATTACATTTAAATTCTATTCGTTTTCACCATTATTGCAACCCTAAACTGCTTAAAACATACTGGCCCACATGCATCATTGAGACATTTTGCACTTCTTAATTTGCGAAAAATAAGGATTCGCAAATTAAGAAGTGCAAAATGGTATGCATCATTATTTTCGGTATTCATTTGTGATTCGGTAAAAATCGCAATTTTTACCGAATCCCAAATAAATACCGAATTCTTAAGTTATTTTTCGCAATTCCCATTGATCCCTATGGGCCAAAAGGCCCATAGGAGTAAATGGGAAGGCATTAGCAAATTGCGAGTGGCACTTTGAAAATTTCATGGGTGCAGGGGGGGGTCCAAAGGACCCCCCCATGCACCCCTGAAATGTATTTTTCGCATCATGTTTCACACACACATGTCCTAAGGACATGTGTGTGTGAAACATGAATGTTGAGAAAAAAACATTTTCAGCATTTTAAACACTTTTTCCAAATTTACCGAGTGGTTCAAACACTCGGTAAATTTGACACCCTAAGTGCGATTTTGCACTTTTAAAAGTAATGATGCATTGCTTTTAAGAAATCGCACATCTGCGACTTCTTAAAAGCAATCGCAATTTTAGAACTCGCAAAAATGTTACGAATTCTAAAATTGCTTCATGCATCCCAACAAGCACTTTTGGAATCGCAAACGGCCGATTTTAAGGAATCGCACCGTTTGCGACTCCAAAAATGCTTGATGCATGTGGGCCACTATTCATTACTGACTCCTAAAAATATACTTGATGGATATCTTCCAAGTGCTCTTAGTGTTATTTTAAATTAGCAGTGGGGGAAAATTAAAACGTCACTTATGAAGTTGGGCAGAAATAGGAAATGCCACACTTTACAAAGTAAGTTTTCTAAATTTGCTTGAGGTACGGTTTATCGCTTTGGACCTTCCAAGTGTGATGATTTCCTGATGCAGAATATCCCAGGTAGGACATCCTCCAGCAAAGTAATGTTGCTTGTGCAGGCTGTACATCTACTATTGCAGGTAGGCAGAAACGTTATAAAATACTTGAGTTTGCAAGTCAGCAACTGAAGGGGGTGAGGTGCACCTGCCAGGACACCTGTCTTCCTTGTTCTCCATGCCTCTTTACTTGCTGGCTATGTGGCGGTGGCCATTTTGTGCAGCCAGTGTGTGTGTGTTTGCTACAGACTATCATGTACTCTTTGTTCTCCATGCCTCTTCTTTGCTGGACATGGAGTGGTGGCCATTTTGTGCACCGTGTGTGTTTGTGTGTGATTGTGCGTGTATTTAGTGGCCATTTTGTCTTTGTCTTCCATTTTGTGCAGCCATTGTGTGCTTCAATCTATTTATTCCACTTTTAAAAGTGATTTCTTATTTTTCCTGATATATTTACTTATGCTTGATGCTCACTGTATTTCAGTATTGTTGTTTTTTATGGTTTTTGCCTGCTTCTCAAAGTTCCCAATGGGCCTTGGTGGGGCACTAGCAATTATTTGAAGTATATATATTTTTTTTAATTTGTCAGGGTGTGTGTTTGCCAGTGCCCTAAGTTGCCATATGTTCTTTGTTCTCCATACCTCTTCTTTGCCGGCAGCGTACAGTAACCATTTTTTGTAGGCAGTGTGTGTGTGGGTAAGTGTGTTTGCATGCATGCATGTGTGGTCACAGTGGCCATTTTGTCTTTTTCTCTAGGCCTCCTTCTTTGCTGGCTCCAATATTTTGTGGAGCCAGCTACTGTGTGTGTGGTGAACATTTTGTCTTTGTCTTCCATGCTTTTTTTTTTAGCTTCATTCATTTTGTGCAGCCATTTCACAGGACCATTGATAGAAGAGGTCTGTGCCATTTCTCTTTTTTTTTTTTGTTTTCCTGATCTATTTATTTGTGCTTCTGTCTGATTGTAGTACAATGTAGATTTTATTAGGGGTGGGTGGGATTTTTAATTCTGCAGACGGAATTGAAGCAAGTTAGTAATGCCGTGTTACTCCTGTGAAGCGGAATTAGTCATTAATTCTGTTGTTCCACTAGCAGAATTAAATCAGCACTGTATTGGTACTTAAACAGGGCTGAGAGGTACCAGTCCCTCTATTTTTAAAAACCAATGCAGATGAAATTTTATTCTCCAATGTTTTTTAAACATAGAGGGAGTGCACCCTCTTCCAGCCTGTTTACGTACCACTGCAGTGCCCATACTCCTCTGTGCCCTTACGTATGTATGTAAGGGCACCAAAGGGTATGCACCGCACTGGAGAGAACTTCAGACTCTTCGGTGCTCTTACCAAATTATGTAAGGGTAGCGAGGGGTATGCACTGTGCATTGCGGTGTCCGCACTGCCCCCTCTCTGAATTTTAATATAGCTCCATAGAATTCCATGAAATGAAAATCCGCCAATTCCGCCCACCCATAGTTTTTATTCATTTTTTACATTTTGTATTGCCTGCTTCCCATAGTGTCCCAATGGGTCCTGGTGGGGCTCCAAAAATAATTTAATGTGTTTTGTTCGATTTGTGCCTGCCTCCCATAGAGTCCCCATGGGTCCTAGGACCTGATGGGGCACCAGCAATTATTTAATGGATTTTTCCCCATACCCCCTGCCGCCTACAGGGTTACCACCATGGCTCTGAGGGGACACAAACAAACCTGGGTGAGATTTAACATGTTTTCCCACAGCGCGCTGCAGCAGCCACAAATGCTGTGTTGCTCTGCGTGAAAAGGAGAGAGGAGGAGATTGCCCAATTTACTCAAATAAGGTACCCTCCTCCCCTCACCTTTGTGCCAGTGCTGAAATCAGCTGCTGCACGCCACGGAGACACCTTTGTGCCATGGTGCAAGGGTGTCTCTGTGAGTCTAGCATAGGTTTTGTACTGGAAGGGAATTCATCCAGTACAAAATACTATCCTTAGACTATCCATAGACTGACATGAAGCATTTTCTCACTTTGTATGTGTGCTGCACAGTGCAGCACACATGCAAAGTCATAAAATGAAGGAGAAAGGAAAGCATTTCTCCATCCTTGCGCCTACTTTGAAAGGACACAGTTTTCTCACGCTAAACTCTGTTTACTTTATTTAGTAAATAGGGTTTAGCGTGAGAAACCTTTGTAGGTTGCATCGGAATGACCATGCTCCACCCATGGTACACCCCCTTGGCACTAAGTAATGCAAGCAGCGCTAGGCATTGCTTTGCATTACTTACCCGTTATTTCCAGCGCTAAACTAGTTTGCCACTGGAAAGTAAATAGAGAAATAAAAAGATTTTGCACCGATTTGCGGCACTTTGTGACACAAACACAGCGTAAAATCTAAGTAAATCTCACCCTAGTCTTTGTAATGTCATGTGATAAAATATTTTATGGATGTTTTTGGGTATACTATTGTTAAGCATTTAGGATGATTAGGATGATGATGAGGATGACTTTACTTGTGTTACATTGGCTAGCTTATTTTGATTGACCACGTTTCACTGAATCATGTTTTGTTGCTTTGCTTACAGGTGTTGCAGTAGATATCACACACTGCAGTTATACAGAGAGATGTCCATGAAGGAATCAGCTGACAGTGACACCTAAGTCCTCCACTACTAAGTGTTTGTGCTTATAGTGCTAAGTGCTAACTGCTAGTGCTAAAAAGATGGCCCCAAAGAAGCAGGTATCTGCCAAGAAAGTGGCCAGTGGAGAGGAGGAGAAGAAACAGGCACAGCAGTCATCACTGCATCCTCTGGGCACAGGAGCAGAACAGGAGGTTCAAGATCTTGCAGAGCAAGATATTGTTAAGAAGACTGCTTTTTCCCCATCATCTTTTTTATCCCCAGCAATTAAAAGAAAGAACAGTACCCCATCTTCTCCAGGCTCCTCTTTTGATGCCCTGGACATGGATTGGACCCCTGCTGATTAAAAGAGACAAGGGAAAAGGAAGATTCTTGAAAGAAAGCCTTGCAAGTGAGGAAGGTGGTGATGATGACAATTATCTAGTGATTATCAGTGTGGAGAGTGTCACAGAGTAGGTACAGATCAACTCTCTTCAACCGCTGAGAGGCATGTGGTTCAAGCAATACCGCCGGCTTATATATTTGCAAAACCCAGAAATCTGCAGCCGCCACCACCCCTGCCACTGTCGAAACACACCATACAGAAAGGCAAACAATAACAACACATCCATCTAGCTTTACCTACTGTTCTTCAAGCTTTGTCACAAGAAGAAAGCTCTCCTCCCCAGTTGGGACTTCTTTATGCTTAGCCCGTATGAGAATAACAATGCAATATGCTCAGTTTCCTACAAGATCATTCGTCATATTAAACAAGGTGGGCTGTATGGTACCAGAGCCAACTTTCCCATTTAAAAAAAAACAACAAACAATAATGTGGAAGAGCATCTTAAAAGCATAACTGGTGGTGGCGAGCGAGAACCAGAAGCTGAAGTTATAAAAGAAGGCAGTCAAGAGGGGGGAGAACAGGTTTGCAGCAGCAGCATCACACCAAGCAGACTGTAAGCTGCCCCTATAGTATACAATCCTCACAGCAGTACGCAGCAACCTCTGCAAGGCACAATGCACAGTGGGATACAGCAACTCCCACCCCAAAGCTGCCAGAGATCATACCTGCGGCTGGTACCCGTAGGTCACTTGTAGCAGAATTACCACAAGAAAAACAACCTACAACCTACTTTTAAGGTTATGTTTTACCAAGGATTCGCCATTCCACTAGAGCCATGAAAAAGCTGACTAAAATGTTAGTGCTTAACCTCTCTTATTCTTTAGTGTAAGGAGTGGCCTTCCTAGAACTTGTGGAGTCTCTCTGCATACAATGAAAGGTCCCTAGCTGGAGCTAATCTGCCAGGGTGGCTGTGCCAGCGCTGCATCATAAAGTGCTGCCATTGTTTGGCAACGCTATGAAGTAGAGGACTGTGCAGTCCATCCACCGTACAACAGACATGTAAACCAGTTCTCAAGCAACAGATTACATGTGTATCACTGCACACTGGGTCTCTTTACAAGGAGTTAGGCAAAGGCTACCGGCAGGTCTCACTGCAAATTATGCTTTTCAAGGCATTCAGCAGCACGCAACAGTTGCAATGTTGGACATTGAGAAATCACATACAGATACCAAACATATCGGAAGAGCTTAATGCCAATGTCTGCAAATGGCTTAAACTCAAATGTCTCACAATTGGATTTCCTGCCACTGACAATGTGTTAATCCCTTTGCTCACCTGCACATCCTGGTAGTTCTGCTGAAGAGATGTGAAGACAGTCCGTACCCACCCGTAGGCCTCTGATCTCACAAAACTGAATACAAACAGTGTGGAAAGAAAAGAAACCCAGGGGAAGAGGGAAGTGGATAAAATAACAAAAGAGAGACAAACATGACTCAGCACTGCTTCACTCGTGAAGATCACTGGTATGACGGTGATGATCTGATGGCTGTGTTCACTGATGTGATGGCAGTTTATTGTGTTACCTATTGAATGAGAGAATAGATAGCTATTACTGTTCAATACACACTGTTCTGCGTCCTCAACTAACTAGTCTCATGTCCTTCTGTGCCTATCAAAGTCTCATGACAAGTTAATGACATAGTATGAACAGTGCAATAACATTCTCATGAATACCTCTCTGAATTCTGGTCTTTTTGTCACCAGAAATGGGTCTTGCAAAAAGGAAGCGTTAATCTATGAAAACAAATATGATAAACAATGTACAGGTTATTGTTTGACAGGTGACCATGGGCAAGAATTACAATTATGAGGGAACCAGATTCTCAACTCACTGTTCCCATTCAAGACCCTGCTATGTACTGTTCTCTGCTCTTCATGAGCCAAAAGATGCACACAAAGTCATAAAGTTCTTATAGTTTCTCTTCACCTTCAGGGAAACTAATCAGCGCATGATAGCAATAACATATAACTGAGGAATACCAAATGCCCCTTTGAGGCACGATATGAGTTGGCCTAACGGCTAGGGCGCTCGACCTCGGACCTGGGGATCTGGGTTCAAGTCTCGGTAACGATGCCAAAACCCCCTGTGATTCTGGGCAAATCACGTAATCTCCCCGTGCCTAAAATGAAAGTGTGTCTTCATGTAACGTAACTGGAAAATATGTAAAGCGCTCTGATACCTGATTCGGTTCGGGTCTAGTTTGCGCTATATAAAACTCTGGAAAAAAAAATATATAAGTCTATGTTGTCCGCTGTATCAATGCCTTTGTAGTTCTGTCATCCAAACATATGAAGCAAGTGCACTTACTTTTAGGTGTTGTTTATTTCAGTGACCGGCTTGCCTGATGTTGCTTTTTCTTTGTTGTCGATAGGTCCGTAATGATCGGAGGACCGGAAGAGGCAGGAGTCCGGAAACGCCAGGGAAACCTGAGGATGCGGACCGGAAGCGCTCGAGAGCTCAGGGCGGAAGGTTGAGCCACCGAAGAACCAAGCCAGGCTGCCGGGATCCGGAGGAGGCTCGAATGCAGGCTCAGGATAGCAGGTAGGTGGAAGGTTGGTGGAGCAAGACGCGGGATAAGAGGTAAGCGGGAGAGAGGAAATGAGCACAAGCAACCTCGAATGCTCGGAGTTCTCTTTTATAGAGAAGCAGCGGGTGGGGCACACATGCGCTGCACGTTGTACCGCGGTCGGTTGGAACACGTGCAGCGCTCCTCGAATATTCTTCTGGAAAATGCTGAAAATGTGTACACTGCTTAAACGCAATATCACCAGGCAATACAAAACTTAAGGCAACAATCCTTGGTAAAAACAATGGCTGCTGATATGCTTATTCACAGATTATTCTGACATATTAAGGCACAGAGTACAAATACCTTCCCCATTAGTGCGTGAAGAAGGGACAGGCTCTTTGTATCACACAATTCCTTACAGTCGCCCCCCCTGAAACTCCCCCCTACAGGGCGTGGTTTACCGGGATTCTTTATATAAAATTGCCTAATCAATCTTGGGGCATGTACGTAGGAGGCTGGTTCCCAGGAATTTTCTGTTTCATCATATCCTTTCCAAGCCACAAAATAAAACAAACGTCCATGAAGTCTTTTAGCATCTAGAATGCTACGAACTTCATATTCAAGATGTCCCTTGATTGGAATGGGTGGAGGTGGGGCTTCAGGTCGGGTATGAGGATTATAAGGTTTCAGTAGGGATACATGAAATGCGGCATGTACTGGATAGTCATCAGGTAACTCGAACCTTACAGTTACAGGATTTATGATTGTAGTTATCTTAAAGGGGCCGACAAATCTGGGTTGCAATTTCCGAGATCCTTCTATATTTAGATTTTTTGTGGAAAGCCACACTTTATCGCCAATCTGGTATATTGGTGCTTCTGTTCTGTGTTTATCGGCCTGTTTCTTCATGCGTTCTTTGTAAGAACAGAGATGTTTCCTAGCTTTTTCTTGTATTTCTGTGAGCTTTGTTAACCTTTCTGTTACCTTTGGGAGAAGAGAATCATCTACAACAATGGGTAAGGCTCTGGGGTGATGACCTTGCATAAAAATAAAATGGGGTACAATGTATGGCCGAATGTTCAGAATTATTATAAACAAATTCGGCAATTGGTAAGGCTTTAACCAGTTACTAGAAAAGTCTGCTAACAAGCAGCGTAACGTCTGAAGTAAAGTTTGGTTTAGTCTTTCCGTTTGTCCATCTGTTTCTCGATGGAAAGCAGAGGACAATGCTACCTCCACCTTACATTTTGTACAGAGGGTTTTCCAAAATTTAGAATTAAATTGGCTTCCACGGTCAGAAATAATTGTACTCGGCAAACCATGTAAGCGAACAACTTCTTTCAGAAAGATGTCTGCGGATTCTACTGCTGTTGGGAGCTTTAACAAAGGTACAAAATGTGCCATCTTAGACAGGTAATCTACACTCACTAATACGGTAGTGAACTTCTTTACATAGGGTAAATTAACCATAAAATCCCCACTTACTGTATGCCATGGAACAGTGGGGACGGGCAGTGGTATTAATACACCTGCTGGTGCTTTGTGTAATGTTTTCTGACGAGCACATATAGGGCAATTATCTACATATTGTTTTATATCTTTATTCAAGGTGGACCACCAGAAGTGTTTTTTAACATTCTCTACTGTTTTTACCCAACCTGGATGTCCAGCTAATACTGATGTGTGGTGCCAAGCTATAAGCTGTTCCTGTAAATCTGTGGTTGGTACATAGAGTAGGGAACCATGATAAAACAAACCCTGTTGAATCGTATTCTGGGGCTTCTTTAACCAGCTTAATGGGTCTACTTGCAAGTGTGCTGTATATAACTCTTTCATGAGATCCTGTGTTAGTATTGGTGCTTAGATTTTGTGAGGAGCTATAATAGGTAAGCCTTGTTTCTCTTGTTTGGTTTCTGAAGTATGCCCGTACCTAGATAACACAACTGATGAAATCTGTTGTGTGCGTGGCCTATAGGTTATGACAAAATTGAATGCACTAAAAAAATTGAGCCAGCGCATTTGTTGTGGTGTTAGTGCTTTTATAGAGATAAAGAACTGGAGGTTTTTGTGATCACTGAAAATGGTAAGTGGCAATTTGGCTCCCATTAAATGGTGCCTCCATTCTGAAAAAGCCACCTTGATGGCCAAGAGTTCTCTCTCGGCAACGGTATAGTTTTGTTCGGCTGGCAATAATTTTTGGGAATAGTAGGCTATAGGATGCAATTGTCCATCTACAGGATCTCGTTGGGAAAGGTCTCCTCCAATTGCTACCTGCAAAGCATCAGCTTCAACGTAAAACGGAAGGTCAGGATCTGGGTGTTTTAGAATAGGTGCTGTAGTGAATTTGTGTTTCAAAAACTCAAAGCCTGAGAAGCGTTAGCATCCCAAAGAAAACGTTGCCCTTTCTGCAATAATTTGGTAATAGGAGCCATAGTTTCTGAAAAATGAGAGATAAATCTCCTATAAAAATTTGCGAAACCCAGAAATTTCTGCACTTCCTTTAAGGCAGTAGGTTCAGGCCACTCCGTAATTGCACTGACTTTCTTTTTATTCAAGGTGATACCCTGTGGAGAGAGGCAGTATCCCAATGAATCAACTGTACTGGTATTGAAAGTGCATTTCTTCAGTTTAGCAAAATGACTATGTTCTTTCAACTTGGCCAACACGGACCTAACATGTTGTGTGTGTTCTTCCTGATTTTTAGAATAAATGAGAATGTTGTCAATATACACTATG
Organism: Lissotriton helveticus; assembly: GCF_964261635.1. Lineage (NCBI taxonomy): Eukaryota > Metazoa > Chordata > Amphibia > Caudata > Salamandridae > Lissotriton > Lissotriton helveticus. The sequence goes on from NC_136064.1 coordinate 68,708,876, forward strand.
ACGCATACCTCCAGGAATTCGTGTAGAACCTCATTAATAAAGAATTGGAATGCCGCTGGGGCGTTACACAACCCAAACGGCATCACAGTGTATTCGAATAAGCCAAATTTGGTTTTAAAGGCTGTTTTCCATTCGTCATTTTCTTTGACGCGAACCAAATGGTAGGCTCCACGTAGGTCCAATTTGGTATAGATGGTAGAATGTCTCAACTGATCAAGAAGTTCAGGTATTAAGGGAAGCGGGTACTTATTTTTAATAGTTGCTTTATTAAGCCCTCTATAATCGATGCAGGCGCGAAGAGGCCCATCCGGTTTCGGTATAAAAAAAGTGGAGATGACACAGGAGACGTGGAATGACGAAGGAAACCTGAGTGCAAAAGCTCATCCAGATAGGTTCGTAAGTATTTGGTTTCTTCTTCAGTAAGAGCATACACTCTGCTATTCGGCAGAGGTGCTCCCGGTGTTAAGTCTATACGACAGTTGTATGTTCTATGTGGTGGTAACACACTAGCTTTCACTGGATCAAAGACATCCCTATAATCTAAATATTCAGGAGGAAGGCCTTCCTGTACTTGTGTCACAGTGGCACAATGTACTACTGTTGACTGATCACTACCTGCTTCTTGGTAACAAGTAGATTTACAAAAGGCAGAATCTAGGGTGACAGTCCTGGAAACCCAATTAATCTTTGGATTGTGAGTATTAAGCCAGGGTACCCCTAATATCAGACCAAAGTTAGGGGTGTCAATCAGATCAAAAGTTATGAGTTCTGTGTGTCCGTTCTGACAGACCATAGTAAGAGGACTGGTTTGATGTGTGATTAATCCCGACGTTAACTCTGAACCATCAACCGCACATACTGACTTAGGACAGGTTTTCTGCACAATTGGAAGGCCTAATTTCTTTGCCATGGTATTGTCTACAAAGTTGCATGTAGCACCAGAATCTAGGAAAACTGGGAGGGAATGTCTTAACTGAGTACTCACAATCAAGATTATATGAATTAAGAAATGCTTGGGTATGTGTGGAACCGTGTAAGCAGCATAGTTTGAGGTCTGAGTCATAGGTTTTCTCAAACAAGTGACCTCTGCCCTTGTTGAGCTTATTCGTTTTCCGAGTCCGAAGATATTGTGGTTCAAGCATTAACCTTCTTTGAGCTTTTAGGTTTTATTGGGCATTCCTCAGCAAAATGACCTGCTTTACCACAATACAGGCATAAGTGAAGTTTTCTTCTCCTTTCTTTCTCTTCTGCAGATAATGGACCTTTAAAGGTCCCTATTTGCATAGGTTCTGGCTCTGGCAAATTATTACCCTCTTTTTTATCATGCTTCAGAAAGGTCAATCTTGATTCCATTTTGGCTCTATCTCCCTTCCTTTCTCCTAACCTATGGTCTAATTTGACCACTAGGTCTACAGAGTCATAGTTATCATCGGGAAGGTCCACTATCTGAGCCGGTGCGTCTTTTAACTCATTCTTCAATCCCTTGTAGAAGAGAGAGATTCGCTTTTCCTCTGGCCATTGTGTTTCAGTTAATAAATGGTTAAAACTAGTTAGATATGTTAGTAAGTCTTTAGTCCCCTCTCTTAGATTTAAGGGTTCATTGTCACTCGCCTGTATGTACGTGTGCTTAGCAAAGAGACGGGTCATTGTTCTCTTAAATTGACCCCAGTTATGGAGAATTGGGTCATCCCGGTCTACATAAGGTATGAACCAATTTGCAGCAGTTCCCTCCAAATATGATAATACAAGGGCCACCCTAGTGGCGTCAGTAGGAAACTGTTGCGGCTTACAAACAAAATGTAACTGGCACTGATTTAAGAAGACATGAAATTTACTGCTATCTCCATGAAAATGTTCCGGAGCTGCCAAAGGCACTATACTTGGAACATTCACTGTTATTTCCATAGGGGAGGAAGTAGTGGTGGTGTCTTTTGCTCTGGCACCAGTTTCAAAAGAATTTTTAAAGGAAGGAGAGAAAGTAGTTCCCCAGAGATTTTCTCGGGGTTTATATCGAACCAAATCTTGTCTTAAAGCGGCATTTTCCATTTTCTATTTTTCTAATTCTACTTGCATTTGACGCATGAGCACTGTTACCGACTCGTTCTGAACTAAATCCTCCTCTAGAGCCTGTGCCATGTCTGCGGGATCTATTCTATCTGTTGCTTAACCTGTATTCATCTTTTCAGCAGAACTATGAGTTATGCGGCTTGTGCTTCTGTTAATCCCTTTGCTCACCTGCACATCCTGGTAGTTCTGCTGAAGAGATGTGAATACAGTCCGTACCCACCCGTAGGCCTCTAATCTCACAACACTGAATACAAACAGTGTGGAAAGAAAAGAAACCCAAGGGAAGGGGGAAGTGGATAAAATAACAAAGGAGAGACAAACACGACTCAGCACTGCCTCACTCGTGAAGATCACTGGTATGACGTTGATGATCTGATGGCTGTGTTCACTGATGTGATGGCAGTTTATTGTGTTACCTATTGAATGAGAGAATAGATAGCTATTACTGTTCAATACACACTGTTGTGCGTCCTCAACTAACTAGTCTCATGTCCTTCTGTGCCTATCTAAGTCTCATGACAAGTTAATGACATAGTATGAACAGTGCAATAACATTCTCATGAATACCTCTCTGAATTCTGGTCTTTTCGTCACCAGAAATGGGTCTTGCAAAAAGGAAGCGTTAATCTATGAAAACAAATATGATAAACAATGTACAGGTTATTGTTTGACAGTTGACCATGGGTAAGAAATACAATTATGAGGGAACCAGATTCTCAACTCACTGTTCCCATTCAAGACCCTGCTATGTACTGTTCTCTGCTCTTCATGAGCCAAAAGATGCACACAAAGTCATAAAGTTCTTATAGTTTCTCTTCACCTTCAGGGAAACTAATCAGCGCATGATAGCAATAACATATAACTGAGGAATACCAAATGTCCCTTTGAGGTACGATATAAGTCTATGTTGTCCGCTGTATCAATGCCTTTGTAGTTCTGTCATTCAAACATATGAAGCAAGTGCACTTACTTTTAGGCGTTGTTTATTTCAGTGACCGGCTTGCCTGATGTTGCTTTTTCTTAGTTGTCGATAGGTCCGTAATGATCGGAGGACCGGAAGAGGCAGGAGTCCGGAAACGCCAGGGAAACCTGAGGATGGGGACCGGAAGTGCTCAAGAGCTCAGGGCGGAAGGTTGAGCCACCGAAGAACCAAGCCAGGCTGCCGGGATCCGGAGGAGGCTCGAATCCAGGCTCAGGATATCAGGTAGGTGGAAGGTTGGAGACTGGAGCAAGACGCGGGATAACAGGTAAGCGGGAGAGAGGAAACAAGCACAAGCAACCGCGAGTGCTCGGAGTTCTCTTTTATAGAGAGGCAGCGGGTAGGGCTCACATGCGCTGCACGTTGTACCACGGTCGGTTGGAACACGTGCAGCACTCCTCGAATATTCTTCTGGAAATGCTGAAAATGTGTACACTGCTTAACCGCAATATCAACAGGCAATACAAAACTTAAGGCAACAATCCTTGGTAAAAACAATGGCTGCTGATATGCTTATTCACAGATTATTCTGACATATTAAGGCACAGAGTACAAATACCTTCCCCATTAGTGCGTGAAGAAGGGACAGGCTCTTTGTATCACACAATTCCTTACACAATGTCAGTAATATCGTGAAAACCATGACCAATGGTGAATATTTCAGAGACCTGTGTTTAGCGCATTGCATAAATCTCATTGTTCAGGACTTTCTCAAAAAAGAAGACGTGGTCTGTAACATACTGGTCACCTGCTGAAGAATATGCACTCATTTCAGGCATTCATTCAAAGCCCAGAAGTATTTGAGGATCCTTCAGCATGCTAAGAAACTACCTGTAAAAGTCCTCATACTGAAGGAGCCAGCTCCCCCTACTACATGCTGGAATGCCTGTTTGAGCAGTACAGATCGATTGATGATTATGTAATTCAAAGGAGCGGAGATGCAACTGCCAAAGCCATGACAATGGAGATGGAGAAATGGGGGCTACCGAAGTGCCTGGTACAAATACTACTTCCTTTTAAGATAATGCCACGAGAAGCCAGCAAGGAAAACAGTACCATGAGGAAACCAATCCCTTTGGAGCATCTTCTACAGGAGCAGTTGAAAAAGTAGTTACAAATGTTCACCAGTGTCAATGAAGAAGCAGCACCTTTAGTGGATTGCATAATCTTTCACTTGAACGCTATTCAAAGGTTGTAAAAAGGAGTTTTGAGTCCACCACAGACTGCATCAATGATGCAAAAAAGGGCTGGCCACTTTCTTTCCTTTTGGTGAAAGAGGTGTGTTAGTTTACAAGACTTGGATCATCAGTAGAGTGATTGTTCTAGAAAAAGAACAACAGCAAATTTGAAACAGATTTGAAGTGCAGCTTATACCCTCAACACAGGGCATGGATGTTGGCTTGCATTTTCTGTAGCAGCCACCAGTTCCATTGCCAGCTACTCCTAAATGCACAGTAACAACTGCTTCAATTCACAGCCAATGTCTGCAATGGGTTGGTTTAATTCAGCAGGGCTTAAGTCACGTACAGATGCACAGGAAGCCCCAATGACAATTCAGAAGATGGTCCAATACTATCAGGTTGACCCAAAAGAGTTTACCTGAATCAAGGCCCATTGATCTATGACATGGCAAGAGGGCCCAGAGCTCAGTATGATTGCAATAAAGTATCTTGCATGTCCTGTTGCCAGTGCTCCTTTGGAGCATGTTTTCAGTGTAGCTGGCTCAGTTGTCATAGTCAGAATGTGAAGAGACTGGTGATGATTGAAATGAACAAAGACTACATTCCAAAGGATTAGAGTGCTCCTGATACAACGGAGGATGACAATGGCAATTGGTGTGACATCGTAAGTTTGGTCATTGATTATCCTCTGGATGACCTCTCTGAGTTTGAGTGTAAACTCTATTTTAGTAATTCAATAGAAGTTACATATAGGAGGGCTGCTAATACATATATAGTGTACGTCTATTCTTTCTTTAATTCCCATGATCGACTACCAGTGAAGATCTAAAAAATGAGACTGGCCTGATATCTATTGCTTCCATGGAATGGCCAGAGACATAATGACACTACACACTTGGAACAGGTACCTTAATTGCACCAATGAGTATTACTAAAGAAAAGATACAAGATAAAAGATGATCTATATTTCATAATGTATTGTTTGGGAGGATCATTCTGAATAGTTGCTTGCCTTTCACATAATCGTATATGTACTTTCATTTTCCTTCCTTTAGCTTAAGTCCACCATCTCTAGGTTCTTCTGAGACCAGTCAGTTTAATTACCAAAGCTAAACTAAAATTGCTAATCCTCAAATTATTTAAATTTTCCTACAAACCCGAAAAATCAATCTCTTTTGGCGGAAATAGTAAATCGAAAGTACCATTGACAATGACCAAAACAAGGACCATGGCATAGAATCTGCTTAAATAGAAAACAAGTGGACTCAAATAGGCCTAACCCTGTGGTCTTGAGAGGTGTGATGATTAGGAAAATCCAGGGTATTTGCTCAAATTGAAATCCCTACTTAAGTGATCAACTTGTTGTCTGCTTTACGGCACACAGCAAAATGTTATTGTTGTTAGAGTGATAAACTCGGTACAGGGAACTAGTTGTATGTGATTGGTGGCATGAGATTGGTTCTGATCACTTCTTAGTAAATGGCACACCACTCCAGCAGCCTTTGCCCTCTTACTCCTCAGGCACCATCATGCTTACCTTGACTCTCCAATACTCAGATTTAATTTTTGCACTCCACAGACCATCTCATCTGTAAGAAGAATGCTTAATAGCACTTCAACTTTTTGCTGTTCAACCCTGCACCCAAGACGAACAATTCCAGAAGAATGTAGATGCACCATTGATTTGTATACAGTATCATTGTTTTATGGGAAACAGCTTTTACAAAGCTGTCATCTCATCGCAGTGCTATTACAACGCAGTTGTTACAACGACCACGATGTTAGTACCCAAAACCTTGACATGGCAAGTCATTAGATCGACTTACTGTAGGGGGCACTAAGGTATTGGAAATGAATTCCAACACCTTCCCTACTGTTGCGCAAACTGGAGTAGGAATAGTAAATAATACTATTCCTAAGTCCAGCTCGCCCCCTACAGCAAGTCGATCTAATGACTTGCGATGTAAAGGGATCGCATACTAACAACGCGGTCGTTGTAACAACAGTGTAATAGCATGCGTTGTGACATGCTATATTCTTGTTTTATAAATAACTACAAGTATTGTTTGAACTGTGTGGAACCTCTTTATTTTGCAAGCCATAGGTAACAAATTGATTAGATAAGTTGAGAGTATGGGAGTTGAAGAACTGTTTGCTTTTGATAACTTATCGGTCATATTTCTTCCACAACAGATCTAATGGGCTTATCAACGTAGTAAATGCTGTGTTTGTCTATGTCTCACCTTTTCCTAAACCCCCTTCCCATCCATTAATAAAACCCCTAACCCTCTACCCCGAGGTTGTGTGATCAGTTGTGTTGTGTGCCTATTTTCACCATCCACAGATCTCACACTTGGCGAGGTGGATGTAGTTAAAGTGAAACCAACTGTTACAGGAGGTGGTTAGTCTCAATGTATATTTTCCCATACCATCTCTCCTACCCAGACGTAAAAGTCACATCATCATAGTACAGAGACTTAATTACAACAATGTATGTCCAAGTATAGGTATTGTGCACTTTTTCAACAGTTTACACCCCATGGTCTGTATTCTACTGAAGTAACCTTCTGCTGAATCCTCCTGAGTCCCCGTGAGACTTGAGGGCCAGTTACAGTAACACAACCTTATGTTGCTAATGGTTGTTTTTTTCATGGTATTCTCAGTCTTGGATTTTCCTCTCATTCTGTTTTTTTTTTAGCCCAGTTGGTGGCTTTGATGCACTAGTTCACCTAACCATGTTAATTTATGATGTCCTGTTGCTATTCCTGTGATAAATGTCAAGAAGTAGAAGTCCTCTTGGGTACATAAATCAGAGTAAAACTACTCACAACAAATTACAAATCACAATCAGCTAGGTATATATGTAGTAATCAGAAAAGGCGATGCAAAAAACAGTTAAAAATACTCAATACATATTACAAATTTTCCTGAAGAAGGTTACGATATCTATGTGGCTCACCGAAACGCGTCGATGCTTAAGGAGAAACACAATATAATTTGAGAGAAATCAGTTTTGACGTAAAGCTAAATTGTGCTCATCATTTTCCTGTGTCTCCTTTTTACTAATAGGAATCAATAATTTTTCCATATATTTCTGTCCCGCTGAAATGTACTTTATATGATTTAATTATATTTTTAATGTATTATGATATGTTTTTTTGATATGGACCATATTGGTCTTTTTTAATGTCTGCTGTGTCTACAAAATGTGTAATATGTATTGAGTATTTTTAACCGTTTTTTGCATCGCCTTTTCTGATTACTACATATATACCTAGCTGATTGTGATTTGCAATTTGTTGTGAGTAATTTTACTCTGATTTATGTACCCAAGGGGACTTCTACTTCTTGACATTTGTCTTTTGGTGCCCACTCCCTTTGGTGTCTGGGTCCCTCTCTTTTATTAGAGCTATTCCTGTGATGTCATCCCTGTTAGTGCTGTTGATCCTCTGCCACTAACATTAAGTAGGTTATTTGCAAAGCACTTCATTAAGGTCGGAATAGTAATTTTTACCCCTCTGCTATCAAACACTTTCCCTACTGTTACTCTCACTGGAGTGGGAATAGTAATTTTTACCCATCCGCTATCCAACACTTTCCCTACTGTTGCACTATTTGGAGTGGGAATAGTGATGTTTACCCCTCTGCTATCTAACACTTTCCCTACTGTTGCACTCTCTGGAGTGGGAATAGTAATGTTTACCCCTCCGCTATCCAACACTTTCCCTACTGTTGCACTCTCTGGAGTGGGAAAAGTCATTTTTACCCCTCCGCTATCCGACACTTTCCCTACTGTTGCACTCTTTGGAGTTGAAATAGTAATTTTTACCCTTCTGCTATTCAAAACTGTCCCTACTGGTGCACTCTTTGGAGGCGGAATAGTATTTTTTTCTTCTCCGCTCTCAAACACTTTCCCTACTGTTGCACTCTTTGGAGTGGGAATAGTAATTTTTACATCTCCGCTATCCAACACTTTCCCTACTGCTGCACTCGCTGGAGTGGGAATAGTAAATTTAATTATTTTGCTATCCAACACTTTCCCTTCCTTTGCACACTTTGGAGTGGGAATAGCAATTTTTACCCCTCCGCTATCCAACACTTTACCTACTGTTGAATTCACTGGAGTGGGAATAGTAAATGTTAACTCTCCTCTATCCAATAATTATCCTTCTGTTGCACTCAGTGGAGTGGGAATAGTAATGTTTACCCCTCCACTATCGGACACTTTCCCTACTGTTGCTCTTACTGGAGTGGGAATAGTAATTTTTACCCCTCCGCTATCGAACATTTTCCCTACTGTTGCCCTCACTGGAGTGGGAATAGTACATTTTACCCTTCTGCTATTCAAAACTGTCCCTTCTGTTGCACTCTTTGGAGTGGGAATAGCAATTGTTACCCCTCCGCCATCCAACACTTTCCCTACTGTTGCACTCACTGGACGCCTAGGCCTGCTTAGGGGGTCCCACAAGGACCCCCAGGCCCAAGATTTTTTATTTTTTTTTAAACTCATGGGATGCACGGAGGATCCACGGATCCGGCCGCAAAAATAAGAAAAAGGCTTTGTTGTTAATTAGCCCTCGGGTGGGCCAAGTCCCGGGGACATCCCAGAAAAAACTTTGCGGGGACCCAGGGGGACCCCACAGCCTCGGGGACCGCCCCCCCATGGCTTCTTTTTTACATGTATGGGGGGACTCAAAGGCCCCCCCAAGCCCCGGGGACCGCCACTGGCTTTCATTAATTAATGTGCGAGGGCACATGGGCCGCCCGCTGCCCCGGGGACATCCACCCCCAGGGGTTTCTTTTTTTTAAAAAAATACCTGTGTGCGGGGATAGAGCCCCCCACATGCCCCGGGGACCGCCACCTACCAGGGGCACTATTATGTAAATTTGGGGGTCCGTTAAGGACCCCTGAGCCCCGGGACCACCACCTTCCCGGGGCTGTGTAGATATTGGGAGAGGGGCATTGCGGCACCCCTCCTGGAGCCTGTGATTGCCCTGGGAACCGCCACCCCACAGGGCCGGCTCCTGCAGTGTCCCGGTGTGCCCACCGCCAGGACACTGCTGTTTGCTATGACAGGGTGGGAGCCTCGCGGCTCCCGCCCTGTCATAGCAAACACTGGTTAGCTAGTTGGCCCGCAGGGACACTCAGGATTGAAGAGGAATTCATTCCCCAACTTAAAACACACCACAGGGCATGTTTGCACACATGTCACCTCAGGTATGCCCCCTTCCTTCATCACTGTGCAAACGCACCCCCTGGCGAGTTGTAAGTTGGGGAATTAATTCCCATTGAATACTGAGGGTCCCTGGGTGCCAACTAGCCCACCAGGTATCTACAGCATGCGCCAGGGAGCTGTGTTGCAGAGTGGTGTTCAGAGGCCACGCCCCTTTTTACACCTCTCTGCAACGTAGCTCTGTGGCACTTAATGGAGGTACCTGGTGGGCTAGTTGAACCCCAGGGACCCTCAGGATTCAAGGGGACTCAATCCCCCAACTTAAAACGTGCCACGGGCGTGTTTGCACAGTGGTGAAGGGAGGGGGCGGGCCTGAGGTGACGTGTGCAAACACGCGCTGTGGCGCGTTGTAAGTTGGGTAATTAATTCCTCTTCAATCTTGAGGGTCCCTGGGGGCTAACTACCCCACCAGGTACCTCCAGTAAGCACCACAGACCTGCGTTGCTGAGAGGTGGTCCAGGCAAAGCCCCTTTTTACACTTCACTTCAACGCAGCTATGTGGCGCTTACTGGCGGTACCTGGTTGGACCCCAGGGACGGTCAGGATTCAAGGGGACTTAATCTGCCAACTTAAAACGGCCACTGGGCGTGTTTGCACACATGTCAACTCAGGCCCCCCTTCCCTTCACCACTGTGCAAACACGCCCCCTAGCCCATTTTAAGAGGTAGTTTTAATCTCCCTGCCCTATTATGTACTAGGGCCTTACAGAGGAGGTCATGTTAATCACAGGGGGACCCCAACAGATAGTGTTCCCTAGTGTATGTAGGTGTTTTAACTGTATTCTAAGTGTCTTTTAGCATAGCACTGGCTCTAGGCCTGGTTAGTCAGAGTCAGTTACCACCCGTCTGAAAAAGTTGTGGGCACGGGATGATTTTGTAACAAGGCCTCTTTCTGCTCCTCTGTTGGCTCTTTCTGCACATGTCTTGCTTCTTCCTGCACTTTTCTTCGTCTTTGTGGACTTCTGTTGCTTCTTTCTGCATTTCTTTTGCTTCTTTCTGTGCGTTTTTTCTTCTTTTCTTCACATGTCCTACCTCTGTAGGCATAGTTAGAAACTAGCATTTGAAAAACCTTTGAAATTCAGTGAAAAAACCACAGGTTTCAGGCACGTTATAGTTACAAATTAGCATTTAAAAAACCTTTGAAATTCACTGAAAAAAACATAGGTTTCAGGCACGTTATAGTTAGAAATTAGCATTTTAAAAAACCCTAGAAATTCACTGAAAAAACCATAGGTTTCAGGGGTGTTATACTTAGTTGGACATTTCAATCGTACAAAACCATAGATGTCATCAGTGATGTCATCAGTGATGTCACTGACCATGTCATGAGTGATGTAATATGTGTTTCACGGCTAACATCGACAAAGGCTATTGCCGAAACACGTCTGTGCCTGTGGTTCGTTAAATACATTTTGGAACCTGACCCCGTGAGTGCTGTCTTCCTTGGATACTTTGGGAGAATTTTGGAGCGATAATTTCATATGGGGGAGCACCCCTGCATTATCAGCACCCATCCGCAAGTGCATTGTGTTGGTGCTTGTGGAGCTGTTATGTTTTTATTATGTTTGTATGGGTTTTTGTTAACCGAAGTTTATTTTTTATATTTAGTAAAAGTATATATTTAATTTATTTTGATCTAATTAATATCAATATTTAATATATTGAGATATATATATATATATATATATATATTTTTTTTTTAAATCAATATTTTTTCATCTGTATTTTTGTACTTACCTATTTAGGTATAGGAGTCGATATTTTTGTAGTCTGTATTTTTTTATCGATATTTTGAACTCAATATTCTATCAGTGAACCGTTATACAACAGTGATGCTCAGGGCAGTGGTTGAATGTCTGCATCGCTCCAGTTTAGAGGAGACATGGAAGTGGTTGAAGTCAACTACAGGCCACTGAGGTGTGACAAGATACCATGACAAGTGTGCACCTGATCGGTTGTTAAGAGCAACTGACATTTATTTTATCACCAAGGCACATCTCAGGCATAATTAGGGTAATGTGTACATAATGATGGTTAAGTACTCTGCAAATGAGAAAAGAGCAAGAATCTCTGGGTACAGATGAAGCTTCTCCTCTGTGAGCCCCAGCTCAGAGCAGATTTTAACTCTGCACTGCTGCAAGGGTGTCCCAGGGGTGCTGCTGATCTTCAATAAAAGCTGATCAATGAATCCAGATGAACTGTAACCCATACCTCAGAGGGAGGCAGTGGGACGTGCATCTATTACAGGGCTCTAATCAGTGCAGGCAGGTCCTCGATTGCTTTCTGCTGGTAGTTTTTGTGCAATGCTTTGTAAACACATGATGCTAACCCTTTCCACCAGTACCCCTCCCACGCAGTGCAATCTTTACAGGGAGCACTGTAGAATTTAAATTATGGGTACGAATGTATTTATTTATTGTTTTTATTAAGCATACACCAAGCACAGTTCATGTGTAAGACTGCTGTACAACACAATTAAACACAATGTTACACCATAAACACTTAGAGTTTTATGCAGCATACAAATAAAAGGGATATTTGATTAACAAAAAGGAGAACAGAGAATCTAAGCAAGCATTCCAGAGAGTTAAACTGAAATATTTTCCACCACCAAACTGTCAATAATGTACTACTATGACAAAAGACCGGTTTTGTTTGGTTGAATATATTTTTTTATGTGTCTGCATGTTTGTGCTCTGCTTTCTGTATCTCAAACCAAGCTGTGCACCAATTTAAAACTGCACTTTGTATGTGAGTGACAGTTCAAACTCATGGACAAGAAGGTAAAAAGAGAAGACAATTTTCTCAGTGTAGGCCAAGTGGACTGAAGAAGTTGTGGTTCCTTATCGGTAATTGGTCTTTTTCAAGGCGGAATAGATACCATGCTCCAGGGTGCTTTTCTGAAACTACTGAACCATAAGCCGCAATTGTTTTCCACTCATCAGCCCATAGGATGCAGCAAGAGTTCTGGTTTGAAGGTTAAAACTGTAATAAAATGCCAAGTGCATCCCTCAAAATAGAGTGTTTCCCATACTGTGAAAAAAGGTTTTCCAGTAAGTTGGGGTCACCAGCGGGTGGCGTCCTAGGGCCCGATTCTGATTTCGTTCGGAAGGCCTACGAATCAGATTTGCCTATTCCGGATCCGATTCATAGCCGGATCAGATTCATAGCCCTTGTTTCCCACCGAATCATACACAGGTCTGAACGGCCAAGTACGATGGGAAGATCGTGTACGCACTGACCGAATAGTTACCCAACCAGATCCTGTCCGTACGACTCGTTCGTAGATGAATTGTGCCACGCAATGGAGCCGGATTTCGACCGAGCGAGTATGATGCACGATTTGGACAGCTGCAGCTGTCGGAAGCGTACTTCGGGGGGCCATGGTAGGCCCCCCTTCACCCAGAGCCCTCTGAATCTGTCACGGGGGTGTCCATGGGTCCCGCCGATCCAGTGTGATGGCCACAATCAGGTGCCCGCCACCGGGTGTACGCTTTTCCCCATCCACTCCTTTTTGCTATGGGAGCCTGTGTATGCGTCAGTACGCTAGCTCCCATAGAGTTCAATGGGAGTCCGGGCGAACCGAGTCCGTAAGCATGCAGATGAATCACACTTGCTCGCTCAGACTCCAGGTGCGTGATTTGCTTGTAAAGCTCTTCAGATCCGAGTCGTAAAGAGGGCTTTCCTAGCGAGATCGGAATTAATGTTTCTGCCTTACCACGTCCTACGGAAGGGCAGGCTCTGTGAGGTACCCAAATATTTAGGAGCTGCAAGGGATAAAGCAGTGAAGGTTAGACTGGCAACTTTCAGTACACCACCATCTAATGCCAGATGGGGTGTTTCCACACTGTTGTTTATAATGTGATAAAACTTCCGTAGCTTAGTTTCAGCTTGAAAGACTAAACAACAGAACCAAATATCTTTGGCCCAAAACAGCGTGGGAGCGGGACCCCATACGAAATAATCAGGACTGTACCCCAATAATTGGGGCATACGAACAGTTCAAAACATCACCATTTACCTCGGAAGGTTCCATTTCTGGATTGGTCTACCGTAAGAGAACACCCCATCCAACATTAGTTTAGCAGAGTAACATGAGAAGTCATAGAGACCACTAAGTTCTAATTCAGGGGAAACTTAATGACTTTTACGAAATCTCATAACCAAGTGGTACAGAATAAATGCCATGAAGGCTCAAAGCTGCTGAGTTATATGGAATAGTGAAAAAATAAATCATTTCATGTCTCAAGTAAGCAGCAAAATCAAGTCCAGACAGGATCTCTAGTGGAAAGGGTAAAGGCTCTGGAAAATCTGACTGTCAGTTTCATTGGGGTAATAGGCAGCATTTCAGGTAGATTAGAAAGGAAAGGTCTCAGGTAAAATCTGTCTCTCTCTGAAACTCAAGAAGTTATTCTGCACAAACCTTGCATACCAAATTAATTAAAGGCTCAGATTCAACATAGCATGTTTAAAAGTAACTATTAGTGAACAAATCAGAGGTTTCAACATCAGATCAATGAACCTAACACTATCCGATTTCTAAGTAAGCTTTGAACTGTCTCAGCAACACATTATCATAGACAGTTCAGCTAAAAATGCAACATTTCTAAACAATGGGATACATACACCAGAACAAGAGTGCTGACACAGCAGTGAAATTACAGTAGAAAAGACCTGGGTTGGACTGGTAGTAGGGGGCACCGGGCATTTCCCCGGGAGGCTGGAAGGGTAAGGGCCGATTTTGCAGCAGTGGAGGACGTTTTAATTACTGAGGGCCAGGTTTGCGGTGGTGCTGCTATATCGACCCCCAGTGGTAAAATCAGCAGGGGGGGGGCAGCTTTGGTTCCCAGTCCGGCCATGGAAAAGACCTTGAGCAGTTTGCAACATTCAGAACACCAGAAAGTTCGTTCACAAAATATGCAGATTTTGGAAAAACACTGAATGATATCATTTTGTTTCTTTTTCCGAGGTGGTAGGGTGTGAATGTAGGAGCGAATACAGAGAGAGAGACTCTGCATCCATTTAACTAATATGGCAGTTTCAGTAAAATGTGTTCTAATTAAACATGTTAATAAACACATTTCTAAACAATATATTGAACTTGTTTCAACTGCATACATATTATTTCAATGTTTACAACTAGAATTAATCATAAACATCATTTGCTCTCAATGTTATTTGCAAGGTGAAAAATATGAACTCAAAATTAACTCCCACAACTGTTTCATATAAGCCAGGCGTTCGAGTGGCCATTGGACCCTTCATGCTGCCCGAGAGCGCGTTGCTTGTGACAGACCCGGAGTCGCATCAAACAACTGGTTCCAGGCACAAAACAGGTTCTCCAAGTGTTTGCACCCAGTGCAAACATGTTCTTGCAGACTGGGATGCATAACTCTCTATGCTATAGCCAATACCAGAGGGACATGGTGTCAGCCTGTTTTTGTCCAGGGGAGCGATCATTTTCGTAGGAACAAGGGGGCATATTAGCAAGAACCTCGTATAAACTATCGCCGTTTTAGCGGCAGGAAACTGCAGCTAAAACAACGATAATGGGCTTGCTAATATGCGTTATAGAATTCCAATAGAAGCCCAGGTTAGATGTGCAGGACATCCACAAGCTGCCTGCCTACACAGTTCCTTTTACAGTACTGGCCACAGACGGTCCATTTAGGAAATCATTGCTTCTTTTTCCGTTTAGTTTTCTCTGTAAATGTTTAAACCAATTACATTACTAAACAAAGCGCCAATATGAACTGCCCAGCACAAACTGCCAGGCAGCGTCACCTCTGAATGCGAAAGTAAAGTAATTACAACTGACCTACTGTAAATCACAAACTCCACCTGTTGCTTTTCAGTTCTCGACTACAGACAGCGTTAGCTCTCTGTCATAGCCCTATATCATGAGAATAGACTTGGTCAACCCATCACTCATGATTTGATGACTTAGTTATCTATGTCAGATCTTTGCTCTTGAATGGCTTTCAGCCCTATTCTTGTGTTTGTCCAGCCCAGGAGCTTTTCAAGTTTCATAATGTCAAGATGGGATGAGTTGTATCCTTCCAACTACTGAATTGAGGGAACTCTTTTTTTCTTTTGTCTTTCAGCACTCCATGGGACTGCATGCACTTCTTTGATTTTCTTAACATCCCTGCCTTCACCAGTCTCACCGCCGATGTGCTCCACTGTTCCTCTTTTAACCCTTCTCCTTGCACGTTGCCTAGTGGGTACTCTCTCCATCCACGCACATCTGTTTCTTCTCACGCCCACCGTGTGCTGCTTTGTACACACAGCTTTATCTCTCCTCTGTTGTGCTCATGTCCATCCCAAGTCCCATTTTTATTTATTTTCACTAGGGCCCGATAGCTGCAAAGTGCCAAGTGGCTCCGGGTAGCATTTATGCACTCCTGTGCACTTTCTTATTTACTTTTATTTTTTTTTATGACAATGTACAGAGATACACATTACATATAACGGATGACAGTTATCGTCGAAGTGCAAATGGAGGGGAGTGACTCCATCACAGCAAGGGAGATTCTCTTCAGATGTCTTGGATGCTCCACAGGTTCTACACAAATCCTGTATGATGCACAATCAAGAGAGACGATGCAGCAGACAGAGAGGGAGACAAAGTCAGGTCCAAACAAAATCCAGTGAAGTACAGAGTGCCCAGACGGTCGAAGTGCAGTGATTTCTTGTTCAGAATCTTGTCCACAATGAATCTAAGGTCCTACAGCCAGGTAAGCCCTAAAGTACCCACTGATTCAGGGGACCCTCCCAGGGGGGAGGTTACTCCCATGTCCTTTGTCCAGTTTCACGCCAGAGCTGGAGACAATGGCGCCCAGGACTGGTTTGCACTAGACTATGCACAGGAACACCAAATGTGCCACTCATGCAGACTTTCAGATACTTGCAAGTGCATACACCCAGCACTAATACAGTAAATCCTGTTTGGGGGGTGGTCACAACTCCCTGTGACAGGATGCCTATTGTTCTGCCTTCCCCTGCTCGAGCTTGGCTCAGCAGCAGGAGGGCAGAAATGTGTCTCTGGTCGGCAGCAACCATTTTATTCTCTCCGGAGCTAGAAGGCTGGTACCGGGAACACTAGGGACCCCACGAAGCTCGCTTCTGAGGGGTGGTATCACACCTCCCATAGCGGTTACCAGTGTGGGGGCATGATTCCAACATGTTTGACACCAAATACAATAGGGTTTGTTTCAGCCGTTTGAGGTTTGATGATCATGTAGTCGCGTAATGCCCCTATATATAGTATATAGCTGCTTCACCAATAACTCGGGAGAATGGACGCCATAGGCTGCAGGGGTGTCCTGCTCATACAGGGGTAACCTTTCACTTAGAATCAAGCACACTGCCCACAGGATTGTAAAGGTCTGTTATAGGGGTGATTTACAGGTCTTAAGTGCAGTGACCCTTAGATATAGTAAACATATATCTTAAGTAAGTGGTGCATGCACCAACTTACACAGGTCTGTAGTTCCATTTTGCATGGCCTCTCATGGGTGGCATAATACATGTTTCAGCCCGTGGTAGGCCTCTGAGGTACCTATTCCCTGGGTACATGTCTATCATATACTAGGGACTGACAAGGGTACTCCCGTATCCAATCTGGAGTGTACCTAAGTACATGACATAACAGTTTAGGGAGAAAGCAGATAGGCTGGGGTCCTGATTAGCAGGATCCCAGTCATACTAACCAAAAACAGCATTAACTCTAGCAAAAAGTGGGGGTAACCACAAGAAGCAGATCCTACTTTCCTACAGATGATATATAAAATGTAAAAAATTAGACATGATAAATATTAATGAAAAATATGTTCCCAAAGTGAACAGTTGCACTGTGTAGGCAACACTACAATTTCCACTAAAATGTCTAATTGTACATAACAATTTAATTTATCAGCCTGAGAAATTAGATCAGGATAGATTGCTTAAAAAAGATAGCTAAATATAGACAATAAATAAAAATCCAATAACTCAGCCTCATAAAATTGTAGAGAAATAATTGAAAGTTATTTTTCACTTGTTACAATGAATCTAATCAAATGGTGAAAAAAAGACATTGATATGTTTAGTGCAAAAGCAATGTTTTAAAAGTCCACTTTGTGCTGCCTCAAGCATATTGGTTTAAACAAAGGCATGTAAATAGGTTTCCATTACACCTATGTAATTTATGCTATTTTATTTACATGCTATGCAAATCACACAAAATATCGAAAATTACAGCAGCTTGAAATTTTGCACATAGGATTTTTTGTTGCAGAAGGCTGGACTGGTAAGAAAATGTAATTTCTCCATGAACCACTCTCCTTGCCAGTGTGTTGAGTGGTTTTTTAATACAACATGTTTTTGCGTTCATCTTTTACTCAAGATACAAGTGCATTTCATGAAATTTACATATACTTTTGTATCATTTTCTCAGCATTTCACGTAATTTCATGAAAGAAATATGAGATTTCACACAACTGTAATTAAATCCAGCTTGCCTGGTAGCCCTGCCCGTGAAACTAGGAAACTCATCCCAGAATACGGGTCAAAGACTGTCCTCTTGGAGGACAATGGAACCACCCCTGGGAGCAGGAAGGCAGAAGTGGCACTAACAGTGACCACATCACAACAGGTATGATGATGCACTGATTCTGAGCCACACAATGGCGCAAATGAACCGGTTCAACAGAGAATGTGTGTATTTTTCTGAAGCAAGCACCTTAGGCCTCACTTCCAAAGGCTCAGGACTGGGGTGGCACCACTTAGCAGGCAGACTCACAGATGGCACGGTCCAGGTGTAGAAGGAGGTAAGTTGGAAGTCTCTGATGTCCCTGAAATTTCAGATCAGAAGGCCAGTCAGCTAGCCCTCGGAGTCACTCTGGGTTCAAGTAATGCAAGTCCAGTCCTTCTCATAGACAGGGAAACAGCAGACAGCTGGACTGCACTGGAAGTCAGGAGTCCACCAAATTAGCAGTCCAGCAGAGTGGCAGTCCTTCTGCAGTACAGCAGTTCTTCTTTCTGGCAGAGTCTTTACAGGTCCAAAAGTGTACTGAAGTGGTTGTATCAGAGATCCAGTACTTATACCCAGTTGTTCCTTTGACATGAGGGAGACTTCAAAGACAGGTCATTGAAGTGCACAAGGTCCTCTCTTCCTGTCTTGGATCCAGGCACACTACAGGGGGGTATGCAGGCATTTGTGTAGGCGCAGGATACAACCTATTTATGTGCAAGTGAGACTGCACCCAGCTCCTCCCTCCCATCAATCCAGGCTGGCCCATCAAATCACACCCGAGCTCTCATTGTGCAGCGCTGTCTAGGGCCACTCAAAGCACAGCTGTCACCCTCCCCAGACATGTATAGAGACAGGCAGCGGGCACCAAATGGCTAAAGAAAGAAAATGCCAACTTTCATTAAAGTGGCATTGTCAGAATTGCAATTTAAAATCCGACATCACCATTAGTTGGGATTTGAAATTGTGAGTCATTTGGCACCAATCTTGAGAAGTCTGTCTTTTCACAATTGGGAATTACACTTAAACATTCAATAAGGTAACCCAATGTTATCCTAGGTGACAGATAGGCCCAGCAGTAGTGAAAAACAAGAGATTTTCACTACCAGGACTTTTCAAACTTAAAAGTAAATGCTCTGCTTTTTAAATGCATTCCACTCAGCCCTCTGGGTTGTCCAGGGGCTACTTTGGGGTGACATATGTATAAAAAGGGAAAGTTTGGGCCTGGATAAAGGTTGAAATGGCAGTTTAAACTGCGCAAACAGGCTCTGCCATGGCAGGCCTGAGACATGGTTACAGGGCTTCTTACGTTGGTGGCACATTAATGGCTGTGGGCCTACTAGTAGCATTTAATTTACAGGCCATGGGCACGTGTAGTGCACTTTACTAGGGGCTTATAAGTAAATTAAATATGCCAGTTGGGGATGAGCTAATTTTATAATGTTTAGGGGAGAGAGCACAATCAGTTTTGCCCTGGTTAGCAGTGGTAAGGTGCAGTAAAGTAAAGAGTCCTAAAGCCAGCTAATACTAGGTCAGAAAATGGAGGAGGCAAGCATAGGTTGGGGGGAAGCCTACCGCAATGCTGTCTGGTCTAACAAACACCTTCTCCAAATTGGTATAGGTTGGAGGGGAAATAGTAAATTACAACCTTTTAGCGTCCAACACTGTTCCAAAATTGGTTTAGAATGGGGTTGGAATAGCATTTATTGCCACTTTAGTGTTTCACATCTTATTCAAATTGGTATTAATTGGAGTGTGAAACACCTTCCCCAGATTGCTATAGATTGGAGTAGGAGTAGTAAATGACACCCTATTAGTGTCCTACACAGTACTCAAATTGGTTTAAATTGGAATGGGAATAGAATTTCTCAACCCTTTAGTGTCCCACACCTTCTTCAAATTGGAATAGAGTGGGGTGGGAATAGTAAATATTACCCTTTTAATGTCCAGCACCTTCCCCAAATTGGTATGGGGGGGGGTGGTAATAGTTTGTGGTATTTCATTAGTTTTGTTGGTGTTTCAAAATATAATGAAACACAGTTAATGTATGTCTGTAAGCAATATCATAAAGTCCATTTTTTATAGAATAAAGAACTGTAACACCTTTTTCTCATTTTATTTGTTTCCAAAGTTCATTTAATGTATATTTTTCCATTTTAAACAAACCTATTTCAACTTAAAAATAATTATTTAAATGTAGCAAGATAAATATAACTTTTTTGATGATTATTTAAACAAGTATTTAAATATTATTGCATGTTGTACATTTTCCACTTTTATTTTCCAATGTTTAAAACGTTTTAAAGATTTCTTACATTGTTTTATGTACATATTTTCAACATCATTTTAACAAAGGTTTTTCAATATGTATATAAAATAATGTATATATGTGATTCTATTATTTAATGTATACTTTAGAATTTGTTTAACACATTTACATTTTTTACATGATGTCCATGTTTAATAACTTTTTACATTTTCCATAAATGTTTTCAACATTTTTACATTATTTCCCATTCATTTCTATTTTTAGTTTCATTTGGCTGCCTGATTTTTTAACTATTATCTTCTATTTTGTAATCTATTTGTGTTATTTTTAGTCTTATTTCCCAGAACCAGGTTACGGTGAGGAGCTGCTGCTCATCTGGACAGGTAAGTACTTTGTTAAGGATGCTAAAGGGTTTTGGGTGTATGGGTGGGTTTAAGAGGGAGGTCTAGAAGTTAATTATAGCGGTGTTTGTGGGTTTTTGTTATATTTAGATGTATTAATGGTAGTGTTTGTAGTCTTGGATTCTAGTATACTATTTTTGGAATGCATCATTGTGTTATTTAAAATTGTGTTATGTAACATATTCTGATTAGTAGGGGCCTCATTAGGATGGATCTGACCGGCTCACGGTCAGCGGTTCCTACAGACCAATTACAATGCTTCCTAACACCGTTCAGAAATACTCCCTTTGACTTCTATGGGAGCCGGTGTTCCGACCGACAACTCAGGCTGGGGAAACGGGGTATCTGCGGTAAACCTTGCACCTTGTGGCGGACACCCCATGGTGCCTGCCACACAGTGCATGGCTGTACAGGGGTGTACCTTGGGTACCCCAATGGCCTCCACCCGAAGGGCTCAGGATGAAAGGGGGCCTGCTAGGGACTGCCAAAGCCAGTTTCCGACAGCCTTTTTGAGTGGGACAGATCGAGCCAGAAAGGCTGTCAGAATCCGACAACGTAATTGGTCTGTTGGAAACGCAGTCCATAGAGCTGTACAAATTGCCTCCGACAGAATCGGATTCTCCGTGTGCCAGTCAGAACTGATTCAGAATGATTGATCAGTTTCCCTTCCGACCGCAAGCATCGCAATCGGTCGGTCCAAATTGAGTTGGGCGGATGGGTTCCGACATGGTCCAGGAGAATCCAACTGTCGGTCAGAGTCTTTTCTCCCAACATCGTAATGGCCCCTAAGTGTGATGTCTATGTTTTTTTGGGAATGTAATGTGTTTTTCAGGTGGGTTTTCTTATTTACTTTACAGGTTTTTCTTTACAAATGAGTCCTATGGGCATTGGGAGTATCCGTTTTTTTTTTGATAATCAACTTTGGTTTATAATAAAGTAATGCTTTTTACTTTGATTTCCTTTTTTCTGGTTTCCGGGGTTGTTTTTGTTTTTTAAAATACTTTTTTGAGTTCCTAGATACTTTAGTTTGCCTTGAGGAATTTCTTTTGGATTTGTTTTATTTTTGCATTTTTTGGGGGGGCCTTTTGAACAATATTTTTCCCATTTCTTGTGGATTCCTTTTTTTTACTACGTGGATTCAGAGGAAGATCTTCAGCTACAGAATACTGAGTTTTATTTATTTTGTTTCTTTTGGTTGGGGATTGTGATATTTTATTGTTTCTGTAAATATGATGTGATTGTTATCTTTAAGTGAGTGGTTTATTTGTTCTAATTGATGTAATGGATTGAGTTTGGTTTTTTGTTTCTTGCTTGGTGACGGTTACATTGTTTTGTTTAAATTATTTACATATAATTTTATTATCTCAGTCTACATTAACATTGGAATTTTATTCAACTTTTTGACTAATGTAATATAGTATCATATGTATTATTTTTTTTTAAAGGATTTGTCATGTTGGTTAAGATTGTATTTTTTTGGACTTTGGTAGGTTCATTTTTATTTTATAATATGCTTCTGGCTATCATTTCTAAGTAATCTATTCCTTTGCTATTTATGAAGAGTTTGACTTTAAATTGTTGCATGTTGTACATTCATGAGGTTTGTTTGCTAAGATTAAGGCAATTAAGCTAACAGATTTATCCATTCGTAGTAGTTGGTAGCTTTGCTGTTTTTGTATTGCTTCTATACAGCTGGGAGATTGCTGGCACTGGCCCCCAGCCGCAAAATGAGTGCTGGGTTATCCTGCTCCCAGCAGTCCTTGAGCTGCTCTCCGGCTGAGAGCACCTTCAGGATTAGATGTTGGTGTTCTCCAGAGCAGGAAGGAAGTCCTTTCTTTTCCTGCTCAATGTCGTCGATAAGGGGGGGATTAGGGCCACTCTGGTGGAGCAGTAAATATCGTCAGTTTGGCATAGTTGGACCTCACCATATTTTTTAACTTGTAGCCGTTACTGAGAGCAGCCATTCTTCTGAGTCCCGAACAGGTCTAACAGTGATCGGTAGAGTGGGTCTAGGGGCCACTTTCCATCCTCAGTGCCTCCTTTGAGGTGGGAGAAGCTTCTGGGCTGTTCCCCCCTACAGAGGTGTCTGTAATTTCCTGCTACCCTGCTCTGGTCCCAGTTTGTCTGGTGGTACAATATGGTAGTGCAAGTGTGGTCAGTGACAGCCACATCCCCTAATTAAGCCGCAACGGCCCACTCTGACAAAACCAAGACCTTCTATTGTGATATTGTCTGGGAGGAGTACATAAAGGCCAACTACACCTAGTTATGTGTCCCAGGAACAGGCACAAGATGGTTAGGACAAGAAAATGCCAACTTCCAAGTGGCAATTTGAGAACTGTGACTTAAAACCCTAATTTAGCACTTGAGTGGGTTTAAATTACAATTCCTCAGACACTAAACATGACTTTCCTACCTGCTCCCAATCAATAACTTTCACTTATTAAATTTAATAAGGTAACCCAATGTTATTGTATGGGAGGCAAACGCCTTACAGTAGTGAAAAATGAATTTAGAGTTTTTTCCCTACCAGGACAAGTACCCATTAAAAGTACATATCAACTTTTTAAATACACTGCACTTACACCTATGGGCTACTTCAGGTCTACAGTTGGGGTGACTTATATGTATTAAAAAGTATAGCTTAGGCCTGAAAATAGGTTTAGTTTGCCAGGTGCAAATATCAGTTTAAAACTATACACACAGGCTTTAATAACAGGCCTGACACGTTTCAAAAGCTACTTGGCACAGTTAGTGCTGCAGGCTCACTAGTAAAAACAACAAGGTGATGGATGAAATGCTTGAATTAATCTCAGCCACTGGCAATCCATCATTTGTTTGCCCACTATAGCACCTCAGGTTGGACCCAGCCCTATGCAAATCAGTCTTGACCCTGCTCCTCAGGGGAACAGTCCATCCCATACTGCCAGGCCAGGTCCTCAGTGAACTAGAACACAAGCGACATAGGACCGATTTTGGCCTAGTTAGGGCTCTTCAGCCAGGTACAGCTTGGTTCTAGCGGAATAGTAAGCCTGGGACCCATGTCTGGGGACACCAGGCACACTTCGGGCATCAAATGCAAAACCAACAAGGTGATGGATGGAATGCTTGATTTAATGTCAGCCACTGGCAATCGCTTGGGACGCATCCCAATCCATTTTAGCCAGGGATCGCTTGGTTCCACTGAGGTGACAAGGTGTGCAAAAAAACTACGGATTAGGAGCCATAACTAGGGTGAAACCGGTCCTGGGTTGCTTGTACTCTGGTTCAGGGACTTGGCTTGGCAGTTCGGGCTGGACTGTTCCAATTGGAATAGAGTCAAAATATATTTTCATATAATTTTGTCCAAACCGAGGTGACATGGTGTGCAAAATAACAATGGATCGGGAAGCGGCATGAGTTGCTGAGAATAAATCAAGCATTCCATCCATAACTTTTTTTGAATACTTTAGTTTGTTACTCTACGTTGGATGCCCAGACGTGGGTCCCATGCTCCCTGTGTCACTGGAACCAAGTTGCACCTGGCTGATAATCCCATAACTAGGGCAAACCTGCTCCTGGGCTGCTTGTGTTCTGGTTCTGAGAGGAACTGGCTTACAATAGAATACTATATAGTAAAAATTCTAAAGTACACAGCTGCCTCCGGAGAGGTCTACGGCACCAGCAACCTAGGTCAAAGAAGAACAGGGCTAGATTGCAGAGAATAGAAAGGTTTTCACGTTTTTTCTAACACTTGCTTCGGAGGGGACAAGCCTAAGGCTAGTAGGAAGGACATTCCAGAGACCAGCATTAAGGCAGGCAAATTATCTTCCTCCTCTCCTTGCCTTGCACACCAGAGGAATTTGAATTAGCCTTTAGCTGCTGGATCTCAGAGAACTGGATTGGAGTAGGCTATAATTATTTTTTTTAGATATGCAGGTCCTCTAAGCTGCAGGGCTCTAAAGGCTAAGGTGACTGCCTTGAATTGGGCTTCCTTCACCACAGACAACCAGTGAAGGTGCCAGAGATGGAGAATGCTAGATTGAGAGACAGGAATTTTCTGAATCTATCTGGCCATCCCATTTTGTATGATCTGCAGGCGATGCAGCAAGTAAGCAGGCAAACCCAAGTAAAGACTATTCGCATAGTCTAATTTAGATGTCACTAAGGTGTGAACAATGGTCTTTCGCATGTCCTTTGGGACAAGGTGAATCATTCTTCTTAAAGATTTAAGGGTGGTGAAGAAGCTGGATAAAAAACGTTTATTTGGGGAGCAAACAAAAGGTCTGAGTCGAACATGACTCTGAGACTCCTAGAAGTTCGTGCCAGGGAAGGGGCAGTGCCCAGTTCTGAAGGTCACCAGTTGCTCATGTCTGCATATCCCCTAGAACTAAAAAAGAGCACCTCAGTTTTATTAGAGTTAAGCTATAGGAATGTATTGTTCATCCAATCGCCAACAGACCTAGGTCACTTTGAAAGAATTAAGGATTGATTGCTCTTTCTCCTCAAAGGATAGGAATAATTGAGTGTCCTCAGCATAAGAAATTACGCTGAGATCCCAATTTTCAGCTGGGTTAGCTAACTGCTACAGATAAATGTTAAATAGGGTGGGGCTTAGGGCAGAGACAAGTGGTTTTGTCACAGAGGAGAAAGGTGATTACAGGACAGCTTAGGTCCTGTCCTCCGGGACATATTTAAACCACTATGAGTCTGACCAGAAGAGCATCATGAGAGATTGTGTTGAAAGCTGAGGACAGTTCTAGGAGCACCACCCTGGCCACTGAGTTATAATCAAGGCTCTCATTAATAAGTTTGGTGACTTCCAGCAGGGCCGACTCAGTGCTATCCCAACCATAAAGCCAGATTGGGAGTCATGTAAGAGGTAAACAGATTCTAAAAATGTGTCAGTTATCTATTAGCAAGCTTCTCCAACATTTTTGCCACAACTAGCAAAAGAGAGATTGGTCTGTAATTGCTCAAAGTCTTGGGGTCAGCATTAGGTTTTTTGAGTAGTGGAAGCAGTAGAGCCTGCTTCCAGCATTTAGGAACTTGGGCAGAGTCATTGCAGGAGTTCATCAACTGATTAAATATGGGGTTCACCGAAGAAGATATCGTTTTATGAATGTCATGCGGGCATTGGTCTAGGGGAGATCCAGACTTGTATTTAACCATTTCTAATAGAGATTCCTCCAAAGATATAGGACTAAAGTTGGCAAGGACTGGACCGGAGGAACAGCTGCCCACTATGGTAGAAGGAGGGTCCATGAACACTGTGTCACTGGAACCAAGCAGTACCCGGCTGATGAGAGCATAACTAGGGCAAAACCCGTCCTTTGTTGCTTGTGTTCCGACTCAGGGAGGGCCTGGCTTGGCAGTTCGGGCTGGACTTTTCCCATTAGCGCAGGGTTGAGACTGATTTGCATATAGCTGGGTCCCACTTGAGGTAACATGGTATTCAAAATGACAATTACTTCAGTGATTAACAGTGGCTGAGATTAATTCAAGCATTCCATCCATCACTTTTTTATATACCTTAGTTTGTCACCCTAAGTGGGATGGGTATCCCAGACGTAAGTGGGATGGGTATGCCCAGACGTAGGAACCATTCACACTGTGTCACTTGAACCAAGCTGTACCCGGCTTATGAGCCCATACGAGATCAAAACCGAACTTTGGGTTGCCTGTGCTCTGGTTCAAGGAGGACCCTGCTTAGCAGTTCGGGCTGGACTGTTCCAACTGGAGCATGGTAGAGACGGATTTGCATATAGATGAGACCAAACTGAGATGACATAGTGTGCAGACTAACAATAGATTGGGATGCAGCCCAAGGGATGGTCAGTGGCAGAGATTAATTCAAGCATTCCATCCATCAATTTTTTGTAAACTTTAGCGGGCCCATTTGTAGCATCGAATTTACAGGCCCTGGGTACATGCAGTAATACCACTTTACTAGGGACTTAAAACTAAATTAAAATGTGCTAATTGGGCATAAGTTAATTTTTCCATATTTAAATGAGAGATAACAAGCACTTCAGCACTGGTTAGCAGTAGTAAAGTGCATAGAGAAAAAACGGTTCAGGAAACAGGAGGGGGAAGGCAAAAAGCTTGGAGATAATCCAGCAGAGAGGGTGAGGTCCAGCACCTGCACTAACTTAACTTGTTGGTGTGCCTGCAAGAGTGAGAGCTGTACATTGCATGAGGTGACTCCAAGAACACCTTGCTGTGAAAATACAGCCTACTGCACTACAGCACTGTACACTGGGAGAGCAACAGCCGTGAACATATGTTGTGACAATAATCACATAGAAACTTGCTGTTCGCGGAAGTGGTTTGTGGTAAAACAAAAAAGTATAGCAAAGTACAGGAGCTCTCATTTAGTTGTGACATTAATATAGTTGATTCGCTAGACGAACTTACCACACTTAGATCCTCCATGGCAGTGGTTCAAGAGAGCATCAATGAAACGAATAAAGAAACTAAATCAATGAGTAAGGACATTTTGACATTTATGGTCAATCTATATCAGATAAAACAGCAGGTGGCAGCTGCAGAAGAACAAATTGATTCAATCAATAGGGCTCCCGATTAGATACAGGAAATGTTAGATCTACACATAGGCAATTGGCATTGAGGACAGGAGTAGGAGGAAAAATGTGAGTTTCTACTCACATTGGGGAACTTTGTACCCTTCTTGTGCCACTGTTCTCTCGGACGTGTACACTGGACCCCATTAAATATAGTCCGTCTATGGTTCCTCCTTTTGTTGATAATTGATGTGCTGGAGCTCTCCAGCGGAACCACTGAGGTTACCTACAGTATAAACTTTCTGAGAGGACCTACGGTCTCTTTGGATGTTACCCAGGCACTCCAGGGACTTATTTATTCACAGTACTCAAAAAGAATACCTCCACTGTTTACCCTGGCGGATCGTTTCCATCAATCATGGAGGACGTCCCAGGGTTAAGCTTTGATGAGGACGCAATAGCCGAGGCATTAAGATCTGCACCCTCGCTCTTTGGAGTTGGAGGGACAATCGCTTCGGCCTCTTCAAGTGAGGATTGGGTGACTCTTACCCAGATGAAAAAAGAGTGGCTAAGGATTACGGTCCATGGAGCTATGATGACGGAATACCTAAGAGCAAAGATCGCACCTCAAGGACTAATCGTCAATCTCATCCAGAGACTCTTCCTGGTGGATGGCCCATTCAAAATAGATTGGTGCAAAATCTCGTGGAAGTGCACCAAAGATCTTCTCTTTCTGATTGTACAAACAGCCAAAAGACTGGCAGATGCCATGTTAGTTAAAATCACAGCAATGGAGACGACCATTAGAGGGACACTACATAAAACCATCTTTTCAGCAAAACTGACAGAGATCAATCACGAGATCGCTGAGAATAAAGAGTTCCTCCTTAAACAGAAAATGACTAAGTTACAAAAGGATGTGACCAAATTTGATAAGGAAAAGGTCTATCCCTGTTTAAAAGATGGGTACACCACCACAAAAAATGGATACTCGTCCGATGAGAGCTCAGATACTGGCAGCCGGAGGGACTCCTCCGGCAGCCATTCGAGCGGTGGCTACCACAATAATCGGAACCAACAACGCCCTAACTCTAATCAAGGGTACAACAATAGCCAGATGTTTTCATGGGCCACCACAGATGATGCCCCCTTGGCAATATCCTTTCTTCTCACAAGGACTGCCACAGTTCTATCCAACTAACCCACCTTTTTTAGGCAGAGGTTGGGGCAGAGGAAGAGGGCGCAAGCGAGGAGGTCAAAAGGGCGTGCAGTGGCAAGATCAGACAACCACACCATCCTCGGTGGAGACCAGGAGCACAACCGGGGGAAGGAAAGTCTAGTTGTCAACCTCTCTAACAGAACACTTACTTCAATTGAGACTAATATCCTAGAGAAAGGCTTAGGATTCGTCCCCACTCCCTCCCCGGACAGCTTCAATAAGATGTGTGAAATCAAACAATTTTTCAGGAAGGTACGACTGCGTTCCTTCTTTCAGGACAGACCTGAAACTGAGAGAACAGACACAGGGCTACGAAAACCGTCCACATTCACGCCAACAGATAACATGGTCCGCCCTGAGGTACTAGCGTTTGAGGGGGCGGTTCTCAGGAGCCTGGCAAACATACCTGCCACACACAGCTGCAACAATCTAACTACAGCTGAGAGACAGGCAGTCCAATCCTTGGCCACCGATACCACCATTGTAATAAAACAGGCAGACAAAGGGGGCGCCACCGTGATCCAAAATAGTGGCGATTATGACACAGAGTGCAGACGCCAACTATCCAACACCACCCACTACAGGCCCCTGATGGTGGACCCCACTAAACGACTGAGAACGATCATTGCAGCTTGGTCATGGAGGGCGAGACTAACGAATGGATTAGTAAGAACGAAGCAGCCTTTCTAACAACCGATGACCCTGTTACACCATATTTCTACACCCTACCCAAGATTCATAAGGGTGTCACACCTGTCCCCGGGAGACCAATAGTCTCAGGTATCAGCTCATTACTTGAGCCGCTCTCGAAGTTTTGCGACTCCTTTGTTCAACCACTAGTGAGGAAAATACCCTCCTACTTACAAGACACGAGGGATGTGCTCCGTCTAATTGAAAACATCGAAGGGAGGGAGGGAGTAGACCTCCTCCTCACACTAGATGTGGAAGCATTATATACAAACATCCCTCAGCAGGCCACCCTCGAATCTGTTGAGGCTACCCTCCTTCGAGAAGACTGGTCCTCACCAACCCCGATCTGCTTCATAATTGCCTGTGCAACAATAGCCTTAACTGAGAATTTCTTCCAGTATGGGACACAGCTCTACCATCAAATACGGGGGACTTCAATGGGCTCTACATTTGCTCCTAGTCTGGCCTGTATCTATGTGGCCACTTTTGAAGAAAACATAACCCCTTCCTTGACAACAGAACATTATGGCGCAGGTTTATTGACGACATACTTATCCTATGGAGAGGGGACCGTGAGACCTGTGAAGCATTCTGCACATGGATAAATCTCCAGAACCCATTTCTAAAATTCACCGGTACTATGTCAGAGACAGTCATCCCCTTTTTGGACCTGAGAATTTGTTTAAACCAAGAGGGGCTGAGCACAGCCCTATACCGCAAAGAGACAGACAGGAATAGCCTACTGCTGTATGAGAGCTATCACCCCAGGGCCCTGAGGGACAACCTCCCCTTTGGTCAGTTCCTCAGGGTTCGTAGGAACTGCACAGCAAAGGCCGATTTCAAACAGGAGGCTAGACTCCTCCAACACAAATTACAAGACAGAGGATACCCCACGAGGCTTATCCACAACTCCTGCAAACGATCCTTGAATAACCCTAGGGAAACGTTACTAGAAACACACCCGAAAGAGCCCGAAGAGGTTATTACCTGTGTGACTTACTTCACCAATAACCCGGCCTATATTAAGAAAACAATAAATAAGCATTGGAACATCATTAATACAGGCAATCTAGACATCCCACGACCCAGGTTTGCATTCAAGCGCACGTCCAATATGAAAGACGCACTGATCCACACGAGACCAAGAAAACAGAACACCAATACCCAGAGCACACTGTGGGACCTCCCACCCGTAGTGGGCCATTTCCAATGTGGGGGGTGCGCTGTATGCCCACAAACACTTCAATGTAAAGACATCAGCCTCACTGAAACTTTCGTCTGGCAGCTTAGAAGACACACTAATTGCAACAGCACCAGATGCATCTACATGCTCACTTGCCCCTGTGACAAACACTACATCGGAATGACAATGAGGCCAGTGAAGTTGAGAATTACCGAACATAAGAGCAACATTAGATGCCTTAAAATGCACACTAGACTGTATGAACATTATACACAACAGGGACACACAGCAGATAGTGTACGTTGACTGGTACTAGAATCCCATCCAAACATCACCTCCCAGGCGCTGTTTAGGATCGAACAGAGATGGGTCCATCGATTAAGATTGGATACGGTGGGTCTGAATGACTCCGTCCCATGGTCCACGTTGGCTTGTTAAGCCATGTGGGCTATACCTCTTCAACCCACGTCTTGGGGCCAACCTGACGTTGCCATTTGGGACGAGGGCCCTATTGACACTATATCTGCCCTCGCTGAATGTCTTTGCCCCCATCCACCAACTTCAAACATCGCAGTATCTTGTAGCTGTAACCAAGCAACTAAGTACCCACCCACGCATGCACTGAGATGATCCTGATACCCACCGAATCCCACACTACGGTTTGCAATGCCCATAATCTTGGCATTGCATAATCATGCCTTTTGTCCTCTACTAAGATTTTAACTACCACTTTGTGTGTTCATCTTGAATGCTTACCCACAATTTCTAAACCCACAGTATGGGAGTGTTTTTAGCGTATAGAACAGAGTACCTACACTGGAATGGAGCGTAATGTTCATTGCTCTTCTCTGTTTATTCTCCACTCTAGGTTGCACCATTAGGGGCAGGACCAATCGGCCTGCACAACCACTGATCTCAAGACTTAAGGTTGTATTTCTTTATTCACTGTGTAGTACATTGCACTTAGGTCCTGACGAATTGCTGAGAATGCAAGAAACATGTTGACCTGATCAGAGGGTAGTAGATCTTTACTGTGAACCTTACACCAGTACATATCTCCCATCCCACTTTTTAATCAAGGTAGTCAACCACACTAATAAAGTCCCCAGTGGATTGACTAACCTTTTTTAACTTACACTTACTTCACGACTACACATTTACCCGCGTTTACCCTCCCCTCTTACACGCATGCACAATATGGCAGGAACAGAAGATCTCCGCTAAAGAGCCCATTCGCGGGTGCCCGTCAGACATTGCAGCGCCAGTCTGACGAGGAGCAGAACCCATATGATGAAGCATGACACCTAGCTTGCTGGGTGTGTGAGCGTTTTAGTTCCGAAAAGGGAAATTCCCCGCCCTTTTTGCTTTTTCCTTTCTCTCGCTCTGTGCTAGTTTCACACTCCTACTCACATTGGGGAACTTTGTACCCTTCTTGTGCCACAGTTTCTAAGGAGTAACAGAGAATGAAGAAAGTGCTGACATTTTATCCTTTCTGCGCTCCTTCTTACTCTCATTAATAGGTGAAACTTTCCACCACCCCCCGTCTTGAACTATAAAGGGCGCACAGGGTCAGGAAAAGGAACACAATTAGGCCCGTATATTAGACTTGGTCTCCAAGAACAGAGCTTTATGAGCCTGAACATCTAGAATAATTTCTAGATTCCCTCGAAGATGTCGCCCATGGACAAGAATTGAACAACAGCTACCACAGCGAAGGACTCAGTGGATATGGAACAAGAGCAGAAACAGGGAGCTGGATGATCCGGAACTAGAAAGAGACAGACAAGGATCTGTGACAACGAAATGGGCAAGTGCTGGTTTTCTATATGTTCACAATAGAGGCATGGATAATCTTGAGGTGAATCTCTCTTACAGTACCTGGGACATCTGTCTTTACAAAAACAGGAGAGGATGATTGGTTCTACAGACCCAGTAGGACTGTTTCAAGGATTTGGGATGAAAAGAATCACAAAGTTCTATAGTATTATATGTGGTAGGGTACGGGCATGGGGGTTTTGGTAGAGTGCTCTCTTTACTGATTGTTTCCCTAATGTGGCAGAAGCACCAAGATTAGTACACGCATAAAGTCTCTCTGTCATGTATTAAACTGCATTAGAGGTAGAATTGGCTAAGAGGAATACCAGCTACCACACTGATTTATGTTGCAGGATTGTGGCGTATGTATGGATCGTGGGTTTGGAAGTGGGAATAGAGTGATAACCACTTGATTAAAGATCTGTGTGGTTAAACCATGGGGCCACAGGGCAATCCTGCTCAGAGCCTGTCCGTGTCCTGCTTGGGGTCAGTCTGTAGCATTTTTTACATCAAGGCCCTTTGCATGTTGTCACTCTCTTCACTGAATTTAACCCATCACAGCTATCATACTTTCCCAAACTTCTCAATAGTCAGGACCCCATTAACAAACTCCCTACACATAGGGCCTCATTACGATGGCTGCCGGATAAGCATCCGACTGCGATCATAGCGGGATAGAGACCGGTCGATAAGTAATATTATGATGTGACCGCCGTGTAGGTGGTCAGAAACATGCCTTTTACTGTTTCAGCTTGTGCTGCAGCCTGGAAAAGAACTGCAGCACAAGCTGCAGTATTAAAAGGCCTGTTTTTAAACTTCAATGCACTGTGTGCTAGGCACTATGTGGTGCCTGGCACACAGTGCATGGCTGTTTGAGGGGGGCATCACATAAACCCACCTGGCCAAATAACAATGGCCCACAGGGATGGGGGCCTTGCTAGAGGCCCCAAAGTCCCTTTCTGATAGCCTTTCCATGGCGGTAGTACTGCCATGAAACGGCCGTGGGAAATGGGCATCGTAATCCCTATGGCAGAGCCTACACAGGCACTGCCTTCATTGTAGGGATTACTGTCCAACGGCCACCCCGACGGGCTCCTTGAGCTTGTCGGAGGTGGTGGTCTTTCCCCGCACCTTCCGCGCTCTGACCGCCGGTATCTTAATCCAGCGGTCACACCATTTCACTTGATGTCGGGCAGACTGCCACTGACGGCTTGTCAGTTGCAGTCCACCCGACATCCTAATGAGGCCCTTAGTCACAAAGTTGAAGATACACAAAATAGATGGAGAGTCTTAGAGGCAGCCCAGATACACAGGCACTACCAATGTGGGTGCTTCGGATAGATACGTTTCATTGCAGGGGCCTGTCTCTAGGAATTGAGATCTCTGAATCACATCATTAAATGTAAAACAGAAAAAGGTGTTGACTTTCTTACTTAGGAAGTTCCCAGATATTGCTGTTGTACAGGAGACACAAAAGAATTCTGGCTGACCCAATAGACCCTTGTAGGCTTGGGCAGTGAATAATGCAATGTGAGAGGTGACTACAAGGGATTTCGTTTGTATATTACTTGGATTGATACGTTTGCAAACAGTCTTACGAGTTGGTTATTGACAATCCAACCCAAATGTATCCATAGGATAACAGTACAAATTATTGATATTGGTTATATTGTATGAAAAAAGAGAGCAGCACACGGTAAAGTCTATTTATATGAAAAGGTATTGTATTTTATAAATCAGAAGATAATAAATTCACGGGGATATACAGTACAAATCAATGTAAGCAAAAAGGGTCACAAACAGATGTGTGTGCAAATCAGCAAATCAGTTCATAACAAAACATCAGCTCCGTTACTTAACAATAGGTAACCAAGTCCATTCCTGTACAAAGGTTACTTTTAAAGAAATAAATTGCTTTGGAGATGCTATAAGACCATCATCAGGACTAAAGTGTTTTGCAGAAAGAGCCCCCTGTATGAAAACAATACATTATTATATTGTTTTCATATAGGGGGCTCTTTCTGCAAAACACTTTAGTGAATTTATTATCTTCTGATTTATAAAATACAATACCTTTTCATATAAATAGACTTTATCATGTGCTGCTCTCTTTTTTCGTTTAATGTAACCAATATCAATAATGTGTACTGTTATCCTTTGGATACATTTGGGTTGGATTGTCAATAACCAACTCGTAAGACTGTTTGCAAACGAATCAATCCAAGTAATATACAAATGAAATTGCTTGTAGTCACCCCTCACGATGTACAGGAGACACGTCTTTCACCACACAAAATGGAGAAATGGAAACAAGTTTGGGTGGAGGGAGGCTTGTTTACGCTTGCAATGTAAGCCCGGCTGCAGAGGGAACAGAGTCTCACTCAAGCTATTGACAGGGAGGAGTGGCCTGACTCTTTCAGAAGACATTACAATCTATACTAATATAATAAAGAGAGAACCCAAACCTTTGGGTGGGTAATCTCAGGAACCACAGCACCAATCACAACACCCAATACAGCGTTGGAAAGGGCAGTTGCAGCAGAAGGACATAGGCTATGCAGACGCCCACCATATACATTTAAAAGGTAAAAGAACCGTGCCAGCAAAGTAGTCCCTTGTGTGCGGGGCGCGGGATTACGGGGAAAAAAAGTGAGCGTTGTGCCCAATATTTCATTTTTTTTTCTTCCCAGGTTCTGTACATTCCAGCTCCGGGTGTCCATCCTGCTCCCTTTAAATACCCCTGCACCCAATAATCATAACCCAGCCTTACTCCTTAAAATACCCCAACACCCTTAAACACTAACCCATCTTTACCCTATAAATTTACCCTGTACCCAAAAACCCAAACCTATCCCTAAACCCTAAAAATACCCCTGTACCCCAAAACCCAAACCTAGCCCTGAACCCTATAAATACCCCTGTACCTCATAACCCAAACCTACCACTGTACCCTAAAAATACCCATGTACCCCAAAACCCAAACCTAGCCCTGAACCCTAAAAATACCCCTGTACCCCAAAACCCAAACCTACCCCTGAACCCTAAAATACCCCTGTACCCCAAAACCCAAACCTAGCCCCGAACCCTTAAAATACCCCTGTACCCCAAAACCCAAACCTACCCCTGAACCCTAAAAAATACCCCTGTACCCCAAAATCCAAACCTAGCCCTGAACCATACAAATAACCCTGTACCCCGAAACCCAAACCTACCCCTGAACCCGAAAATACCCCTGTGCCCCAAAACCCAAACCTAGCCCTGTACCCTAAAAATACCCCTGTACCCCAAAACCCAAACCTAGCCCTGAACCCTTAAAATACCCCTGTACCCCAAAACCCAATCATTCCCCTGAATCCTAAAAACTACCCCTATACCCCAAAACCCAAACCTAGCCCTGAACCCTAAAAATACCCCTGTACCCCAAAACGCATACCTATCCCTAAAACCTAAAACTACCCCTGTACCCATAACCCAAAACTATATTTGAACCCTTAAAATACCCAAACACCCCAAAACATATACCTCAGTACCCATACTTACCTTATCTAAACATTAAAAAAAACATGCTTTTACCATTCATGCATTTACAACGAATTTGGTTGTAAATGTATGCGTGGTAAAAGCATATTAAATGTAATGCCAGGCGTTATAATGGCATTGTGGAGTCATGGTACTTTCGTAATGAAAGTATGTGGAGTGATGGTATGCGGAAAGAAAGTTGCGGAATAATGGGTGTTTACCCTCCTCCGGTAAGTACATTGGTGGCACGGCGGCCCACATCTCCAGCAACATACCCATATTTTTTCACCACCGATTTGAAAAATGCACAGGTCTCTCTCATTGATGGCCAGCACCGACATTCACTTTTAGACACACCTCCCGCCACAAGTTCTAGAATTGCGAACTTTAGAGCTGGGGAGCTACGTTCGAATCTCGGCATCAGCTCCACATCCTGTGATTCCAGGCAAATCGCTCTGTCTCCCCGTGCCTACCACAAATGAATGTGTTCTTCTGTAATGTAAATTGTGCTCATGCCATGTTGCCGGGTTCGCGCTATATAATATTGCAAGGAAAAATAAAGTAGGGAAACTCGAGTTCACACACTACTGAACGCGCACTCTGAAGTGCATCAGCAGTGCACTGTGAATCGGAGCGTTTCACATGCCTGTCACAGATAAGAAATGCTATCAAAACGAAATCCTACAAAACAATATACTAATGGCCGGCAGCAATTCATACCCGGACAACGTCGGGATGGGCTGCTAGTTGATGATAAAAAAGCCTGGATGAATGTGGATGGGGGGGACATATTTGCTAAAGATGCAATACAAGGTCAATTTTTGATCCAGTAGATGCTCCTAAAGGTGCCAAGAATTCTTTCTTTTTACAGCCTCTCTTGTTATGACATAAATCGAGTGACTGAAGTGATTGTGAACGATGGCTAAAATGTGACACTGGACCTGATCTGAGATAGATCAAACAACTGGACATGGACTATATGTTGGGTAGGGACCTACTAATACAGAATTTGATGTCTGGTTTATTTCCTTGCTGACATCTGGAGACTACTATATCCCAAGGGGAGGTAATACTTTTTTTTTGCAACCAAATAGACTCTTACATAATCTCCTCTCCAATACACCATTGGATCTCAGACTGTGTGATTTTGGAGAGAAGGGTATCAGACTACAACCCACTTTAACTATCAATAGATTTGGGAGCAATTACACCACCTACTTGCAGATGGTGGATGAATGCAGGGGAGAGGATATAGCCTTACGGCTACAGCAGTTGACCTTGAAGCTTCGGTACCGGGTTTGGGTCTCGGCAACGATGCT
Source organism: Lissotriton helveticus (assembly GCF_964261635.1). Taxonomy (NCBI): domain Eukaryota; kingdom Metazoa; phylum Chordata; class Amphibia; order Caudata; family Salamandridae; genus Lissotriton; species Lissotriton helveticus. The sequence continues at coordinate 68,745,766 of NC_136064.1, forward strand.
CAACATCCGGTGATTCTGGGCAAATCACTTAATCTCCCTGTGCCTAACACTGAATGTTACCTTGTGTAACGAAACGGGTGCTTATGTAAACCACTCTGATGCCCGATATCTTTGGGTCTAGTTCGCGCTATATATAATTCTACAAAAAGAAATGCATACACTCATAAACATCCAGAGGAAAAGAAAAAGCTACTGATGATTAACGAACTATCCCTCACAAACTTAAGGGTTATTGATTCCTGATAAGACCATATGGTCAGCCTGAAAATCCTACATGAGGTGCTATAGGAGTAGGGATGCAGCAAAATGCAGGAGGAAAGATACTGAGGAGCTTATCAAGCTTCAGGCCAAGCTCGACTAAATTATGAATCCCCGAATGCTTCCGGTCATTCTTTAGCACCAAACACTAACAAGCATTGGCATAGACAATAGGTCTCGCCTTTGGGACATTATAAGTGTTTAGCAATGCAACAGTTGATATTGCACCAAGGATATTGTGCTGCATGATAAAATACTTATAAGGTCCCAAAGGCGAGACCTATTGGCTATGCTAATGCTTGTTTAATAATCCAGTTGCCTAACAATGGCACCCATGAGGCTGGGGCCCCTGCCTGAAATGTGCAAGGAAGGGCCTGAGAGCTTGTGACTGGGTCCAGTGCATGGGATGGTGGTTGAGGAGTCTCCATGTACTTTGCAGGGAGGAGCAAGTTTCTTTCACCACTAGAGTAATCAGATTGGATTTTCAAATCCCCTTACTAGAAGGTACTGGGCCTCATTTATGAGGATGTGCGTCATTTTTACGCTGCCGGTGCGTCACTTTTTGTGACGCACCAGTGGCGTAAAAAATGCGTCTTGTTGCGCCATATTTACAAAGTGACGCATCTAGGTAGATGCGTCACTTTGTAAACCCCTGCGCCACATTATACCTGCGCCAGGTATAATGTATGCAAGGGGGGCATATTGACACAAGAAAGGGTCGTAGAAGTGACGCAGTGAAATCTATGTGGTTTCACTGCGCCACTTCTAGGAGATAAATGTGTCAATTTCTTACGCCTGCATCACAGCAGGCGTAAGACTGACGCAGGCCCTTTGTGAAAGGATACATTGCTGGAGTTGCGTCGCTTTTGTGACACACTCCAGCAATGCGTCACTTTTGCACCATACAGATACATCAGAAATACTGACGTATCTGTAACTCCTTGCGCCATGATGCGTCATACTGTAAATATGACGCATCATTGGTGTTGCAAGGAGGGCGCAGAGAAAGAGACGCATCGCTGTTTTCACGCAGCAATGCGTCACTTTTCATAAATGAGGCCCACTGTTTTTAACGCAAAGTAATCAAACGGAAACATCTACTGGCCGGGCAGCGTCTGTCACCTGTTTTAAAGGGTCCGAAGGTCGACTAAAAGCGCTACTTCAAAGTCTCATTGATGGCACGTGTTTGCATAATGAGTATGACGAATACATGCCAACATTTTTAAAGGAGTGAAGTGGGAGCTTTAAAAAAATTATCAGGGAAATGTATTTCCACCATTGACTTCTAATTGGAGACGTTGCAATTTCAGGCGGGAGACAGACAACATAAATCCACTTTTGGCTGCGAAGATGGGGAGTCTCTCCCTCCTGAATCCATGTAGAAGTTACACAAGAAGTCTAACTGTAATCGTGAATCGGCGTGAAATCGAACACTCTCGCGAAATACAGAGTGAAACGGTGAAGTGTGAGGCATATGACCTCTGGCAAGGAATTAAACTGCAAATGACCCTGAACCAAACAAAAATAGCCACCGTGAACATATGCACACTGGAAGCACCGAAGCTGCTGTATGTCAGACAGCTAGTCAGGGAATGTAACAACGGCGGCGCGGTGGCCAAGTGGTAAGGCGTCGGTCTCGTAAACCGAAGATCACGGGTTCAATCCCCGTCCGCGCCTCGTAACAATGAATAAAGTTACGTTTTTAAAGGTTCACATTGTGCCTGCCGCTTATCTTTGCCCTCGCATAGGAACTTTGCCAGATGGCAGTCAAAACACGTATATACATATGCGGTTTGTACAAATCAAAGAAATACAATTGAGCTCAAAACACGTATATACATATGCGGCAAAATGAAATAATAAAAAAAAAAAAAAAACGCGAGACCTAAAAAGCACTCCATGGGTAAGAAGGGAACATTACATTACAAGCAGGGGGAGAAAGCAGCAGTGCTTTTAGCACTCTAAGGGCTAGATGTAGGTAATAGCAAATTACCGAATGGTAAATACTGAATTTTACCGATTCGGTATTTACTAATCGGTAATTGCTAAGTAGGAAAAAAATCGGTAAAAATACCGAATCAGTAAGATTCGGTGATTCGGTAATTACCGAATCAGTATTTGCCATTGATTCCTATGGGCCTGGAAGCCCATAGAATTCAATAGCAAATACCGATTAAAATTACCGATTTTACAAGGGGGGCAGGGTGTCACTTTGACACCCTGTTGCACCCCTGTTTCTGGCTTGTGTGTCATGTGACACACATACATCCCCTTAGGGCATGTATGTGTGCCACATGGCATAGGTGTACAAGCACAGATGTGCATGTACACAGAAATTCGTAATTTACCACCCAATAGTATTGGGTGGTAAATAACGAATTTCTAAGGGCCTGTGGCACTGTAAACTGTGCCACCTACATATTGAATTACAGAATCGGTATATTTACCGATTCGGTATTTTACCGATTCGGTAAATTTACCGAATCGGTAAATATACCGATTCTGTAATTTTCTAGCCCCCTACATTACAATACCTAAATACCGGTCGGTAACGGCCGAAATCGGCCGTTACCGACCGGTATTTGGGCTCCTACATCTGGCCCTAAGTGCGACAAAAGGGGGGCATTTCATCTATAACAGTGGTGATACATAGTAAAAAAAGGGACATCATCTTACACACCCGTTAGTTATATCCAAGCATTTTTTTTATATAGCGCAAACTCGGTCAAAGGTACCAGAACACTATACATGAGCACCATTTACATTGGAGATGGACACATTCTTTTTTTTTAGGCACTGGGAGATTAAGGGCCATATTATCAAGAAAGGGCGATACATTATGGCCGCTTTTATTGGCAGGAAACTGCTGCTAAAGCGGCGATAATGGGCTTGATAATATGTCCTTGTGAATTCCCACAGCAGCCCAGGTTCTGGTGTTAACCTGGGCTGCTATGGGGATTCACAAGGGCATATTATCGAGCCCATTATCGCCGCCTTAGCAGCAGTTTCCTGCCGATAAAAGCGGCGATAATGTATCGCCCTTTCTTGATAATATGGCCCTAAGTGATTTGCCCAGAATCACAGGATGTTGAGCGTCCCTGCCGAGACTAGGACCCGGTTCCCCAACTTCGAGGTTGACCGCTGTAGCCTCCTTGAGACAAAGGTGGGTCATAGTTCCAGGTTAGAGAGCAACTTTCGAGCTGACATTGAGAAGCCTAAACTAGAGGTGACACATGTTGAAGCCCTGTTGGGTGTATATAGTCGACGAAATAGTGAAGGCAATAAATGGCAAGTGAACGAGTAAAGCCCTAGGAGACGGCGGACATCCAATTGAGTATTACAAAATCAATAAGATCACAATCATGCCTTTGTTACAGAGAGCATTCAAAGAAGCAGAATCTACTGGCGGGACATTCACAGTGGAAAATAACATAATTATTATCATGTTCATCCCCTAGCTTGGAAAAGACATAATCAATTGTGCCAGATTTAGTCTGACATCACGGTTCAATGAGGAGATGACAATACTGGCGAAAGTGCTCAGAAAAAGACAAGGTCCCAGATCTGCCAACTCACACGGTGTCACCGTGTGACACACGATATCGGCTCCCTTCTACACGGTCACATGGTGAGGAGCCAATATCACACGGTGGAAGGGAATATGAGATGAAAACCATTGGAAACAGTGGAGGGCAGATTTACAAGCCCCGTACGCCACATTTGCATCGCCAATGCGTCACTTTTGTGACGCAGCGGTGGTGCAAGGCCAGCGCCATGCTGCGGGGTATTTACAATATGACGCATCTAGGGAGATGCGTCACGTTGTAAAGCCCTGCTCCACATGTGGGCGTTCCGGCATAGGGGGGTGGCGTTCCAGCGCAGGAACGCCTCCGAAAAGTGGCTGAGTGAAATCTACAAGATTTCACTCAGTCACTTTTACGGCCATGTTGCGTCAAAACCCTGGGCCTGCTTGAAGCAGGCGCAAGGATTGACACCGCATTTTAGGAATAGGGGCACCCCGAGCCTTGCTGGAGCTGTGTCGTCCTTGCGAGCAACTCCAGCAATGTGCCGCCTTTTCGCCGGGGATGCGACACGCATCGGCCCATCTGTGCGCCACGGTGCGCTGCATTGTAAATGCAGCGCATCAGTGGTGGCGCATGGGTGGACAGATGCGTCGCAACTCTTCTGGCGCATCCCTGCTGATTAGCAGAGATGCGCCAGAAGTTGTAAATCTTCCATTGGATTTCAAGTTCTTTGTTGGTGGCTTTGAACTGCCTACGTCCAATAAAGTGTTTCAAAACACCTTAGGACATCAGCCTCTGCATGCTTATTTTCTTTTTTTGGAGGAGGAAGTTTGGGGCGGATGGAAGCAAAAGTGCCTCGTAGATACATTTTGGCATGAGGCCGCCCCCCCCCCCCTCCTCCTAGGCCCCGCCCCCTCCTCAAACTGTCAATTCTTTTTTTAGTTGGCAGGTCTGGGTCCTCTAAAGCCTCTTCTTATACATCCTACTCAAACAGGATTTGTGCTGGCAAATCTTCCTGAGTCACAAACCTAGGCAGGTACACGAGGACACATAGGAAAGGGTAGCCTTCTCTCTTGATGCTGGGAAAGCATTTGACTGAATTTTCAGGACTCTACAAAGGGCTGGACTAAGAGACAATTTTATTAACAAAGTGCAGTTGCTGCTGAAAAAAAAATAGTAGGGGAGGTCTCCTGTAGTGGCCTCATGGGCAGTTTGTTCCAGGTCCACAGGGTAATTCAGTAGGGGCTGGACGCTGTCTCCTCTCCTGTTTATCCTGGCGCTTGAACCCTTTGCAGTGAAAATCAGCACATGATGTCATTGTCAAGGGCATTGAAACGTCAGCAGGGACGAAGGAAACTATTACTGTATGCTGATGATGTTTTACCCTCTCAAAACCTGGAATTTCATCACACAAAGTTGGGAAAAAGAATTAACAACGCGGTCTTAACCACATGTTCCGTTAGCACGCAAGCGTAACAACGCTTGCCTTTACCACACATATCGCTTAAGCACACATATGCCTTAACCATGCATAGTCCTTTACAATTATTTGCGTGGGCATTTGCGTAGTAAAGGCAGTTAGCGGTCTAGCATTGGAGCGAGTGGAGGGGGGTGGAAAGTATTGGAGACTTCCTGCGGACAACAAGGGAAGAAATGGCGGCTTGGTGAGTACTTTTTCGGATGTTTACGGCTTAGCTGGGGTCGGGATATTTTGCAAGGCTTGTTGCCAGTTATCAGGGCAGGGGTTCTGAGTATTTTTCAGGACTGGGGGATGAAATCTAGGGCTCAGGGCTGGGCTCAGAGTAGTTTTTAGGGCTGGGCTTGGGGTAGTTTTGAGGGCTGGGGCTGGGTTTGGGTCTCAGTTTGCGGGGATGGGAGCCAATTTTAGGGTTCAGGGCAGGGGAGCAGGGGTGTTTAAAGGGTAGGGGTCAGGGTTTTTTAGGGATGGGGCTCAGTTTAAGGGCTCAGGGTGGGTGAAATGGGGTGTTTTAAGGGTTGGGGTGGAGGTAGTTTTAAGGGCTGGGGACAGGTTTGAGGGTTCAGGGTGGTGCCTAGGATGTAACCTTTACCGTTCGTTTGCCATTACCAATAATGCCTTCACAATGAAATTTGTCCCTCTCTGATTGAAAATATCTCTGTTTTTCAGGGTATCATATTAATGTGTCTAAAAGTGAATCCTTTCCACTGTCGCAGTCCACTCAATGAGCAGCCTTAGGGACTCCTCCCTTTAGATGCGAGGCACCAAACTTAAAATGCTTGGGGATAGTGATTAAAGAGGATTCCACCACATTACACGAGATGGTATGAAACCACTACTAATGAAGATGAAGGCAAACCTGGGAAGCAGCCAGCACTACTTCAGTTGACCCTCTTGGATAAAGTATTTGTTGCAAAAATTTATATAAACCTATGTTTTATTTACATATTCTGAATGTTCTCTCTACTAATCCTCATTTTTACATTCACTGAGACAGACGTTACTATAAAGAGATTCATTTGGGATCTGAAAAACCAAGCCATCTAAATTTTTACCGTGCACCCACACATTTGCTCATACTACCAGGTGACCCAGGTGATTCGCTCCTACTACCAGGCGACCTAAGTGTTTCGCTCATACTACCAGGTGACCCAGGTGATTCGCTCATACTACCAGGTAATCCAGGTGATTCGCTCATACTACCAGGTGACCCAGGTGATTTGCTCATACTACCAGGTGATTCGCTCATACTACCAGGTGACGCAGGTTATTCCCTCATACTACAACGCGACCCAGGTGATTCACTCACACTACCAGGCGACCCTGGTGATTCGCTCATACTACCAGGTGACCCAGGTGATTCGCTCATATTACCAGGTGACCCAGGGGATTCGCTCATACTACCAGGTGACCCAGGTGATTTGCTCATACTACCAGGTGATTCACTCACACTACCAGGCGACCCTGGTGATTCGCTCATACTACCAGGTGACCCAGGTGATTCGCTCATATTACCAGGTGACCCAGGTGATTCGCTCATATTACCAGGTGACCCAGGTGATTTGCTCATACTACCAGGTGACCCAGGTGATTCGCTCCTACTACCAGGCGACCCAAGTGTTTCGCTCATACTACCAGGTGACCCAGGTGATTCGCTCATACTACCAGGTGATCCAGGTGATTCGCTCATACTACCAGGTGATTCGCTCATACTACCAGGTGATTCGCTCATACTACCAGGTGACGCAGGTTATTCCCTCATACTACAACGCGTCCCAGGTGATTCACTCACACTACCAGGCGACCCTGGTGATTCGCTCATACTACCAGGTGACCCAGGTGATTCGCTCATATACCCAGGTGATTCGCTCATACTACCAAGTGACCCAGGTACTTCGCTCATACTACCAAGTGACCCAGGTACTTCGCTCATATTACCAGGTGACCCAGGTGATTCGCTCATACTACCAAGTGACCCAGGTGATTCACTCATACTACCAATTGACACAGTTAGCACACATTCCCAAACTGAGCTTCGAATAGGGACCAATTTATTCTGTGTGCAAATAGAGACCAAACTATTGATGACTCATGGGTCCCTGGTTGCTGTTTACAGTGGACATTCGGGGTTATTTGATGATTCTAACCCCATCATGCGTTCAACATCACACGTGTGGTTAGAAGCTTGCAAACTTGTGTGTTCTGAGCCCTGTAGACTGTTGATGGCTCCCATTTGGAATAATGCTAGGATAATGATACCAGAAGTAATGGGTGGAGATGAGATTGGGCACCTTAGATCATCTTGAAGGTGGGATCTCAGGATTGTATAAAGCAATAATTGACTACACTCTCCACCCAGACTGAGCCAAATGGGAACAGAACCTGGTCACACGGTTGGATGATGAGGAATGGTATGGAACACCCTGAAAGAAGAAAATGACTTAGATATTGTGAAACTGCATTCTTAGGGATACTACACAACACTACGGCACAACGAGGCATGACGAATCCTAATAGATGTGATTGTCGACTGCGCTATGGGTTTACAAGCTTTGTATCCTCCATCCTTGAAATACATCAATAGTTCCCTCGCATGCAGGCTGGTGTAAAATAAATGATGAAAATGGCTGAATTTGAAAAGGTGATATATGCACTTAATAAACAATCAAACACATGTTTTCATGCGCCAGGGCACTACCTGCAGGACCGAAGAGCATAAACACGAGACTGCTGATCCTCTTTAATGGACTCTGAGTCCGCAGGCTGACACAAAGTTCAAATTTGATAGAACGTAGGGCGATACATTTAGGGACGGGAGCAAGATTTGACATGAATTTTGATGTCAGTTGTATTAAATAAACCAAGAACTAAGAAGTTAATGTTATTCATCGATACCTTGTACATGATACAATGTTATATTATGTATGAAATGGACCGTAAGGATTGAAAAACAAGAAATATGTACTTACCCCTGGTGGTAAATACCACGGTAGTGAAAACATATAATTACCTGCATCTAATAGGGATGTATTTTAACCATCAGCTGCACATTTCTGCCAAAGCAATAAAACACCTCTGACCTGAAATGGAAGAGATAAAAGACCCTATGTAAAATAAACAGGCAGTTTAGGAACAGCTCAAACCTGATCTTTTTTTGCGTTCTATCTGCCACCATTTTAGGTGGAGTTGTGTCTTGCAGTGGTCATTTTTTTACAACTCACAGACGTTTTTTCCTACGACAGTAAACCAGTGGTATTCCAGCTGTATTTTAGCTTCGGGGTTGAAGCGCCAGGCAGCAGTTTTTAGGTCTCAGCTTGATCCAAGGCATGCGCTGGTCTGGCCAAGACATTTAGTAGCTGCTTTGAAAAGTGCTACTTTCCCCGGCGACCAGCTTACTAACACGCGCACAAGCGTGCCCGTGACATGCACAGCTGCCATCGTGCACAGCTGCCATTTGGCTTCTTTTCCAGCAGCCCGGCCGTGCTTCAACTCCACCTCCCTCCCTCACTGCAAGATCACGTGTATGTTTCATTTCAGCCTGCCGCGCTTTAACTCCCCCGTCTCCCTCACCACAGAGCGACCCTCCTCCCCCACCGCAAGATCGCGTGCATTTTCAATTTCTGACTGCCCTCGCTTTAACCCCCTCCCCCTCCCTCACCACAGAGCGACCCCCCTCCCTCTCCGCAAGATCGCGTGATTTTTCACTTTTTAAAGCCTGGCTGCCTTTTCAACCGTGTGCGTGAGAAGGGTTCCTCGGCACCATGCGCCTGAGGCATGTGACTGGGGCCCGCGGCGCGTAATGTGCACCTAGACACCATGAGACGAATCACTAAGGCGCAAGACGCAAGGTGTGGTACACCCCCTCGCCCCTCACCAATCCCAAGGGCATGATGCTGGGCCACTGCACACGAGGTGTGTGACCAGGGCCAGCGCGGACACCCCAGAGTTCATAACGCACCTGGGCTGGCAACACCATCTTCACAACGCCACACCAGATCTCCGGGGACCTAAGAAATCCCAGGGTGTCTTGTCATGCTAGATTATTTTATAAAGCGCCCAGTCTTCCATTCAGCGGCAAACTAAGCGCTTTACGAATCAGGCGATACAAAGCTACATGTTTGACATCCGTTTATGTATTTTTATAATTTTCACGACTTACAATTATTATTATAATATTTACATTAATATTCCTCATACATACGCCCCCACACCCACTCATTCTCTCACACTCTCTGCACTTGTTGCCCGTGAGATGGCCCCCATCTCACCTCTGTTGTGAACTCCCTGTTAAAATTTGGACCCTGTCAGAAGTCACCCATCTCTCAATCTGAAATGGAGTAGTATTATTTTGGGCCATGGCGCCGCCTTCTGTCTACACTGCTTAGGAAAGGCAGAAGTGCTCACGAAGCGCTATATAAAATAATATTATCTACGTAGTATGGCCGCACATTCCCGCCCAAAGGTTTTGGTACTTTATAAATAGCGAGGCTTGAAAACGCTGTTGTTATTGAAAATATTTGTTTTTCTGTAGTACAAACGAGAGAAGAAGAATTGAGAAAAAAAACCAGCTTTTGTTAAAAACCCTCTTTGACTGTCCGTAGAATGGAATCGTTGAAACTGGCCTCACCATGTGAATTAAACACGGGTGCTGCCTGTATCACAAGACTGGTGCTTTGCTAACCTTTTCACGAATTAAATGTTGACTAAACAATGGGCAATGGTAAAACTCCGTAGAACGGCCCGCGGCTTTCATCGTCAAAAGACACTGCTATGCTCAGAGGCTAACTCATGCCGAGAATAGGTCCGGCACTGATGACGTCGTATTTAACAGGCAGCTGTGAAATTATATCCTCGGCCTGTGAAATAAGATTTGTATATCATTGCATTTAAGATCACGCCCCACACACGTGTGCACACTCACAGACACACAAATATAATGTAAATCTCTCCATACATATGCAATCCTGTTTAAATCTGTCTGTGTGTTTTTACACCAAAGCAGGATATTTTAACAATATATCTGTCTTTCACACGTCCCTTCTCAGCACGAGAGACTGACTCCAGCCCCCACCAGTAAGGGTATATGTTCAGTGTCCACGCGCTGAAGTTCCACCCAGGGGCTGGTTGCTCTTTCACCCTTTGTACACTTTGCTGTCTGGTTAACTGTCTTAACCCGTTGAAACTACTGATTTAACTTGTGGTTTAATGGTTTGTGGTCTGGTGGTTCTTTTGGATTGTGGACTAGTGAGTCTGGTGATGGGGGAGGGGCCAGGTCTCTTTCACCTGACTAAGTGAGCGAATGCTTGTGTTAGCTTGTGAGTTAAATTGCTTTTTGGTTTGTCGGCTAGTGGTTCTGTTAGCTCGTGCGCGGTTAGTTATGCTTTACTGTTTCCTGGCGTACCCAATAGGTCTCGCTTTTGGGGCCTTGTAAGTATTTAGTTTTGCAGCACAATATCCTTGGTGCAACAACATTAGCTGTTGCATGGCTAAACCTTGTACCTTATAAGTGTTTAGCCATGCATCAGTTGATGTTGTTGCACCAAGGATATTTTGCCGCATAACTAAGGGGCATATTACCAAGGGCAAGTATCGCCGCCTTTTCTGCGAATTGTGCAGAGAAAGCGGCTATACTGCTAGAGCCCTATTAACAAGGGCATTTTAAAGCCTGGCGCAAGCCCACTTTGCATGTCAGCGATAAACATCGCTAATGACATGCAAAGTGGGCGTTCCCACGTCCAACCACATGTGAAATGTGATTGGAGGTGGTAACACCCTATTACCTAGGCAGGCGCTGGGAGAGGGAGACCTGCGATAAACTCGTTTATCGCAGGTCTCCCAACGCCTGCTCTGACCAGGTGTTAGGGCATTGATAACATGGGGGAGTGGATCATAAAACTGAATTCACCCCCCCATATTATCAAGGAACACATTAGTGCGTGAAAACGTTTGCTTTCATGCGATAATGTGCCATATCGCCGACTATCGCTGGATTTCAATTCGCCTACGTGATGCGCATTGATAATTGCGCGCTAAAAAGGCGATGAAATCCGGCGATAGCCGGCGATATGGGAATGTGCGTTGTGCGTTTACTAATCCACTTCTTGGTAATATGCCCCTAAATACTTATAAGGTCCCAAAACCGAGACCTATTGGCTATGCCATTGCTTGTTCCTCCTGGAAAGGAAGTTGTGTCTCTACTGGCCACATTTCTCCTTTACCGATGGCGGTAAAGTTACAACTTTTTCCAGATTGTGCCTATAATGCAGTGTATGAACTGCATATGCCGTAGAAATGCGCTAACACTGCTAATAAACGTTGTACCCCATTTGCACCTACTTCCAGTTGCCTCTTCAGATGCCTTCTTCACTGCTCCGGGTAATGCCTGGCGCAGACCTCAGATGCTTACAAAGTGCCTTCCACTGAAGCCAGCTGCCACCCGTCCACACCCGAGGGCTGAGACCCAAGGGGGCGACGGTAAGTGAGTTCCAATAGACCCCAGCCCCTAAACAGCATGCAGGCATGTTTTTAAACACTGAACTCTATACGTTCAGTAACTTGCAAGATACTTCATGTCGGAGTGATTTTAAGCTTGCCGGCTGGGATTCGATATCACATCCTCTCGGGGCGTTTTTTACTTTAAATAATTAACGTTTTAATGAAAGCCTCGAGTGTCGTGTGTCTTCCGAACGTGTGAGTAGAAAATTGGAACAGCTGGAAATGCATGTTCAAGGAATACTTCGAAGGCTGGTCACGTGGGATGCGTCACGCCGCGCGGATCTCTTTCGCTCACGCGCCTCTTCCGCCGCCAGTAAATATTAAACATCCGCTGCTCTGGACGGGGAATCGCCTTCCTTGCATTTAACGGATTACAGTAAATGTGCGGCAGTGGTGGCGCGCGGGGAATGGATTTACTCGCTGGTGGGCTGCTTCCTCAGCTCAAATGTCCTGAGTACAAGTGGCAAATTCATAAAACCCGCCAACACCAGAGAAAATGGAGGGCCTTATTTACTATATTTTGGCGTAGTGTTGAGCTGCGTGTCTTCCTGCTGTGCTGCCCTACCTCAAAAGAAAAACATAGGGGCATATTACCAACGATTAGCGATATTTATCGCTAACTAGGCTAAGCATCACCGGAAAATATCGCTGAGATAACGTGCTATTAGCAACGTTTATCTCCAAAGCAATACATTTCCCGGCGATAGCGTGAATATCGCTGAGAATACAGCGATATTCACGCATTCGCGACAAAATTCTCTTAGCCATGTTACCCACCTCCCATTGGATAACATGGCTAAGTACTGGTCTGAGCAGGCGTTAGTTTTTGGAGATATTCGTGCTTAGCGCAAATATTTCCAACGCTATGCCTGCCTTGTTAATAGGTGATAGCGACGTTATCGACTGCTTTCAGTCGCTAACGGGTTGGGTACGCCCACTTTGCATGTCATTAGCGATAAACATCGCTGACATGCAAAGCGAGCCCCAAACCGCTTGCTATCGCCTAAAAGCTGTCGCTAACATCAGTTAGCGATAGCTTGCTAATAGGGCGATAGAATTATCGCCGCTTAGCAGCCGAAAACGGCAGCTAAATTGACGATAATTGTCTATCGCCCCGCTTGGAAATATGCCCCGCAAAGCGCTGTATCTATGATATGTGGCACATTCCTGTCTTCTTTCGTAGCGCTGGAGCTCAAATGTCTGCCTTGCGCCAACGCACGCCCCCTTGCCCCATGGTAAAGGGGTGTCTGTGTTGAAATCAGGTTGTTTTTGAGGGGGAAGGGTCATCTTTCTACTCAAAAACATCACTTATGCTGCCCCTGTGGAGTCGTAGGGTTTTGACGCATTCCCAGGTGTACAGCATGCTGTAAACCTGCGAATGTGTCCAATGGCACGGGTATTACATGGGAGCACCCACCGTAACGCCAATGGCACGCCTCCCTATCACAGTGTGAGGCAATGCAGCGACTTGTGCTGCGTTGCCTCACACCAAATCTACGAGGCCATGAAAAGCCACGCAGGGTGGCTTTAAGTGGCCTCGTAGATATAGCTGGGCCCATTGCGCCACCAGAACGCCATTAAATGTGACGTTCCGGAGGCAAGCTGTGCATGTAAATAAGCCACGGAGTATTTAAGCATCAGGCAATATATAAATGTGGAGACATAAATACAGCCCATTCTGATAAACTCAGAAGCCGCTGGACCTGTATACTAGGCTGAAAACATGAAGTTTGTGCTGGAGATTGACCTGTGTGGTTTCCTTACTCTAACACTTTCGCCGCTGGGCTAGTTCCCCAGCGGTGCGGGGGAGAGAGGCTGCACACGGCGCCATGATGCTTGTGACGAGCTCGGCTTGTCAAGCTGCACGGTGGTGCTGTGCACATGACGAGCTGAGCTGAGCTCGTCATGACCACGCCCACTTAATAGAACACCCAACACAGCAGGGGAATTATCCCTGTGTGGGTGTTCCACGGCGGTTATGACGAGCTAAGCTCGTCATGAGCACAGCGCCACTGTGCCTCATTGTATTGTATGTGTCTTGTAAAGCACACTGCTGACCTGAGGCGTCGTGGCGCTGTAGACCACTGGGGAACCCGTCCTGGCTATCCCTGTGAGATGGTGCCTACTGGGTATCTCCAAGGTGAAACCAGGCATGCCTGGCGAATGTGGGGGGCTGTTGTAGAGATGAGGCAAGCTGATGCCCAGAGTTGCCGAGTGTGATCCCTGGTTAGAGTAGGCACCCAGGCAAGAATTCTCGAGTCCGCTGACCCTGGTCCACGACCCTGCCGCGTCGGGAATTGAACCCTGGTCCCAGGCCGTTCTCTGCTTCCGGGTCTGCCGCCTCTAACCAGTGAGCCACACCGCTCATGAAGAGCTCAGCTCGTCATGAGCACCGAAAGAGTTAACAAGCTGTAGCAAAGCCAATAGATCTCGCATTTGTGACCTACTGGCTTTACCAATAGATCTCACACTCCGTATTAATTGGCCGCCTAGCAGAATCAGGAATATCAGGAGCTGTTCTTGATTGGCTAAAAAACTTTCTTAGCCACAGGAAATAGGTTACGGTACTAGGGAAGTACCATTCAGAGGAAAAAACATTAAATACAGGAGTACCTCAGGGCTCTAGCCTAAGCCCAGTACTATTTAACCTATATATGACCCCCCTGATAGAACTCATCACCTCCTTCCACATCAGCACTATATCTTATGCTGATGACACCCAGCTCATCCTTGTGTTAGACAACAACACAACCAAGGCAGAGGAAAACCTGAGAGATTGCCTGACGGCAACATTCGACTGGATGAGAAAACACCACCTTAAATGTAATTCGGGCAAGACTGAAATTCTACCATTCTGTCAACAAAACCTTTTCTGCCCCAAATCATGGTGGCCACAGGATGCAGAAATTCCCCCTAACACCATCACAACGGCCCGTAATCTCGGGATTAGGTTCGACGAGGCCTTGTCATTTAGACAACAAGCAGGTGCTGTGGCAGGGTCCTGCTTTAATATAATCAAAGGCCTCAGAAGATTCTTCGACCTCCTCCCACTGACAGCAAGAAAGACTGTGGCGGTGGCGCTAATTACATCTCGCCTGGACTACTGTAACAGTCTCTATGCAGGCTCCAGTAAAGCAGTACTGCATAGACTGCAGATGGTCCAAAATGCCACCGCCCGCCTCGTGCTGAGATGGCTCAGGAAATCGTCTGCATCTGCAGCTCTTAAGACCTTACACTGGCTGCCCATCCACAAAAGGATACTATTTAAAATCTTGGTAATCACCTTTAGAGCCTACTACCAGCTGGGCCCCACCTACCTGTCAAATAGGTTTGGCAGATATGCGCCCGCCCGATCACTCAGATCCTCCAACCTGAACTTGCTGGTTATTCCCAAATCTAGACTAGCCACGAAAGGAGGCAAAACCCTCGGAGTGCTAGGCGCTAGGGCCTGGAACAAACTACCTCTGCAATTACGCCAGATCCCGACAGAGGACCTTTTCAGAAAAGCTCTAAAAACATGGATTTTTAATCTCACTGACTCAGCATGTCTGGCCCTGATCTAAACCATCTTCCTAGATATCGCCATTCTATGACACTGGCGCACGACTAATTCTTTGGCCATACACCTTTCTGGACACAACGGTCAGCGCCAAGATGCTCCGTGGAGTGTAAGCTGCGCTTTATAAAAATAAAATTACATTACATTACATTACATTACATCTTAGGGATGCTGTGCAGCATGACTACAAAGGAAACAAAGAAAAGGTGCTTTGACTCGGCTGCTGCTGCTTGGTCATTTTGTTGGCACATGTGCCATGCCTGCCTCTGCCCCCAAAATGTGCGGGTGCTTTTTTCTTTTAATTTATTGATCCAAGGTGGATTGATAAATATAATAAAAAAGGTAGGGAAAAAGTTTCTTTTTTAAAGTGGGTGGGAGGGAGCAACAGGTAGAGCGGTGGTGAAAGCAATACAGAGGGCAGAGGTGGAGTGAGGAATCACACTGGGCAGGGTCACAAGCAACACAACGGACTGCGGGAAAAGTACGTAACACAAGCTAGAGAGCAACAACAGGGAGTGCAGGAGAAGCACGGGGTGAGGAAGCAATGCAGGAGGAGAAGCACATAAGGGCAATTACAAGATGGAGGGGATTAGGGGAGTAGGGCAAGAGCAACATCGGGCATGGTAGAGGGACGAAAAGAATTACACAAGAGCGATAGCTGGACAACACATGCACACTCATAAAGCACTTAACCACAAAGAAAAAAAAAGAAAAGTAAGCAATGTAAGGAACCAAATAATGAGACCATGCTCCAGGGGAGAGGCAAACAGAAGAAGAGGAAGTAAATCCCACACAACTAGTCTTCGTAGCAGGATTGACTGTGTTCTTAGGTTGCTTTATTGAAAGCATGCCACATAATGCAATGAACACTGCATGTTCTTATTACCATTGCACAGTATTAAAATGCACAAGGTAATCATATATGAAGTTGATGCAAATGTGAATCTACCCAGTGAGCACTCGCCCTAGGGTTCATACCAGCATCCTACTACAGGGTGGCAGCACCTGGAGTGCAGAAGCTGCAGGGGCCTGTGTTACACCTTCATGCACACAGTGTGCACATGTAACAGCAAATCAGTAACAAATCTAATGGCCTTAGCGCAGGCTATCAGTTTAGTTACTTGCTGTAACGTAGCAGCATAAAACTTGGTTGTACGAAACCCATATGCCCCAATGAGCCAGTTGTCGCTGTGTGCAAGACTGACTTTCTCAACTGAATGTTATAAATTAGGCATGCATATAATACTCAAAGTTTGCATACATAACACTCTCATGCAATTCATTTGGATGTTTACAAGTATGCATTTGCAAGAACGTGCCAAAGGAATGCTGAGGGAAATGAGTATTACACGTAGTTGTTGCTTCAAGGGTATTTAATTAACTTCTGACACCCTCCTATTTCACATATTTGAGCCCCTAAATTAAGTAGTTTGAAGGTTTTGCTGCAAATGTGTTGGAAGGGATGCTTTAATATAGAAGACAGGTCTGCAAAAAGAACAAATGTACAGTGGAAATCATTTGTTGCCGTGTTGTTTTCATTTTCATAGAAGTGTGAAGTGTAAGCAACAGGTACACCACGCCCTTCCAGGACTGTGAAAACAAGAGCTGCTGGTTATCCAGGGAGCACAGCAATGCACGCCACGCATGACATTCGGTTAGATTCAAAGTAAATGTTGCTAAAACACTCATAAATGAGTCAAATCTCGCACATATGTAGACATAAAATCAGTGCTTAATTTGATCCAGTGTTTTCCAGTGCTCAGCACCAGCACTTAATTGTCAACACAGGCGCTTGGGACTGCCTGCCATAAGGTGGCACTGTCTGACTAATTTAGAGATAAACACAACAACAGTTAATTATTCATTCAATATACATTAAAATGTGCTAATCCCAGCTGTCTAAGCCTTCTAATATCTTTGGGGGCCTGAAATCGTCCAATAGTCACACTTGTAGGAGTGGATGGCTAATAATTGTGCTGTTACTATCATTGGCAGCACAGCAGCGGCAATGTGTGGTGCAAGCTGCAGTGGCCTTCAAACAAAAGCCATGGCACTTTAATTTATTTTTACAAATTTAGCACTGCATACAATTAGCATGCCACAATTTTTAACTGGTACCTCAATTTGCCCATAGGTAATCACCCTTCCCGTAGAGAGGCAAAAATATACGGTGGAGCTTGAGGGTAGCAGGGAGACAAGAGACGTTCTAGCCCAAGAAGAAGTCATGAACTTACATTTGTTTTTAAAGAAAAACGCTTCAAACTATTTTCACCATATTTTAAAACTAAGGGGCATATTATCAAGAACAGCGTTAAAAATTATCGCTGGTTTAGCGGCAGAAAACTGCCACTAAAGCGGCGATATTGGGCTTGATAATATATTCCAATAGAAGCCCATGTTCTGATGTGAACATAGGCTTCTATTGGAATTCTCATGGGCATATTATGAAGCCCGTTATCGCCGCTTTAGCGGCAATTTTCTGCCGCTAAACCGGTGATAATTTTAACGCCGTTCTTGATAATATTCCCCAAAATGTGTTAGCCTTTGCTATTGCTAGACTGCAGACGGGAAGTAGAAGGCATTGGCAGTGTCACATTGTCTACCACCACTAATCGCTTGTCATTGATTTATGAACCAATACATCACTGTCTATTTTGGTCCTTTATTCATCAGCGCTTCATCTCACTCTTGTAAATAACACAGAATATGGGCCCTGGTCGCTGTATTCTGATGTGTCTCTAAATTGATTTTTGACGAGCTCACTTAAGCAAGTTAATTAGATGTCACTTTACTGCTAGGAGTACCAATCAACATTTAAAAAACTATCTTAATTGATAGCTTTGTTTTCATGGCTGTCTTGTTACTTGTCAGCCAAGAAGCTGAGCCACACTTCCGAGTGAGAAAGAGAGGCATTCCGGATGCAAATAGAAAAGAATTGTTGATATGGTGAGGCGTCTTAATTGCAGGTGTTATTGAAAGGATCCTGTTTGTAATTCTCCTGAATTGTTTTGCTAGCCACTCACATGTAATACAGAATAGCAATGAGTGTACATGGCAGGGGATGTTTAGAAAAGTGCTAATTTTACATCTCCCACAGATTCAGGGAAGAGAAAAAAAAATAATTTGGAAAAGTCCCTGCAACACAAAATTCCAATGCTTTTCAGCAATACGTGAAACACCCTAAAAAATAAGGGCTAAAGTAAAGTTCCAACAAAAACACATAAAGTGATGTATGGAATTTTTGTATTAATCTCAGTGGTAATTACACTAGTTCACATTCCAGTCCAAACAGGGTGGGTGGCTTTGTTCCCATTCGGAGTGGTGCGGTCTCGAAGGAGTTTGAGCTGGGATGTTCCAACTGGAGTAGTCCAAGGATGAATTACATATGGGCTGTCTCTGCCTCGAGTGGTGCAGAAAGAGAAAATAATGGACAGGAATGTGAACTACCACTGTCTGAGATTAATATAAAATTCCCACACATTACTTTTCCCCATTCGCTGCTTCTGGCCCGGCTGGTGGACATAGGTATCTCTGGGCTGGCTTGGATGTGGCTGAAATCCTTCCTGGAGGGACGCTCGCAACAGGTCTGGCTCCCACCTTTCTCGCCCCCGTCTCTGTGACCACTGGAGTGCCGCAGGGGTCCTCCCTGAGCCCCCTGCTCTTTAATATCTACATCACCCCTCTGGTCCAGCTAGAGGAAGAACGGGGTGCCAAGATCGTTGCTTACGCTGATGATACCCAACTTTTGTTCACCTGGGGCAAATCGGAGTTCTCTACTGTGAAGGCGAGAGAGTGTCTGATAGCTGTTTTTCAATGGCTTTGTGCTTCTCAGCTCAAATGTAATGAGGATAAGTCAGAAATCCTTCTCTACGGAAAGTCCCCCCAACCTGGTTCAGAAAATCTCTCTGGCCACCTGACTATCTTATGCCGTCATCCTATGGCCTCCCAGTAAAAAATGTGGGAGTTTGGTTCGACAAGCAGTTATCCTTCACAACCCAAATAAAAAAATTGTCAGGGAGCTGCTTTGGGGTATTAAAGTCCCTTAAGAAATTCCTTCCACTGCTTCCGAGGACAGCGAAGGAAACAGTGACCCGAGCACTGATCCTTTCTCGCGTCGACTATGCCAATTGCCTGTATAGGGGCCTTCCTGATTATACTCTCAGAAAACTGCAGGTGGTCCAGAATGCAGCAGCTAGGCTTGTGTTCAACATTCCCATTAGAAAGAGTGTCAAGCTGCATCTGAAAATGCTGCACTGGCTACCTGTCGCGAAACATGTGACGTTCAAGGCACTGGTCATAATGCATCGTGCTGGGCATGCTGGCGGGCCTGAATACCTCAGGAAGCACTTTGCTTTTTACACACCTGCCAGACACTTGAGGTCAGCATCTCAGCTGCTTGCACAGATACCCCGTGTGCGCCTACAAAGAATGGGGGGAAGGACCCTGGCTGTTAGGGCAGCCACGGCCTGGAATTCTCTGCCCTTTTCTCTGCGTGCCATCCGGGATCTGGGGCAGTTTAAGAAACAGCTCAACACTTTTCTGTTTTAATGGCTTCCTCCACCTGCACCTCACAGGCTCATGCAGGGACACTTCCAGGAGTAGCTGCACGCACTATAAAACTCAATAACATAACATTTTTGTCTTCCTTCAATACTTATTATAGGTTATAATGACCCATAACTTGGGGAGATGGCTCATTTGAATAAACAAAAATGAGTATTGAATATGTATGTTGTAACAGATTCTTGGTGCTTTTAGTAGAAGTAGGGGAGCAGTTGGAGGACACAGATGGATGTAGAGTAGTCAGGGTGGAGTATGAGGCAGAGAGGAAGTGGGGCAGAGGAGGGAAGATGGGAGTGGGAAGAAGTGTAGGTCACAGACAGTAAGGAAGGTGTAGGCGCTAGTGGTTTCCCAGTTGATGTGGCATTTGAATGGAAGTTTTTATTTTTATTTTAAAAGTGAGAGGTTCTTATCTTATCCCACTCGTGGCTTCCTTGGTTGGAGCTGATGGACCATGCTAGGTGCATGCCAGCTGATGGATGGTCCTGTCAGCTTGTTCTCATGGTGGCTTTGGACACAGCTGAACCAGAAACATCGCTTTTCAATGGAGTGGACCTGGGAAGCCACGTTCTGATGAGGCAGACCCCGTTTTCATAAGTCAGCAAAAATGTGCTGTTCAGTGGCAAAAGATATTCGTCTAGACCTTTTGCATCAGCTCTGAGCTGCCATGCCCTTTGTTCTGCTGATCCAAGCTACAGCACTTGCTCCTCTAACATCCTAGAGTGCAGTGTCTCCCCAAGTCTTCCTCACCCAGTTTTACTTTCTGCAACAAAACATTCTGAAGTAGTCTAAGGGACATGTTTGGCACTGCACAAAACTTCTACAAAACATCATCCAGTCAGTTAATCAACAAAATAAGCAAGTGATGATATATTTTCAGAATTTTCACGAGTGCTGCGGACCACCACTTATCACTGCTGGAGGTAGAAATGCCACAGTATTCTGGTAAAGCCATGTACGCTCCTGCACACACGCAGCACCCAAGTGTGATGGCAGTTCCTTGCGCACTCGTGGACCTCTGTGGCTTCCCTTCTTCTGACTTTTGGTTGGAAGTCAATGTTCTCCCTCAGGAAAAGCTCAGAACCTCATAAGCTGTGGCCTGAAGCAGTGTCCTGGATGGAATACTGGTGCCGATTTGAGGAAACATGAAGAATTGGGCTCAGTCTTCTTGGGTCCATTTGTTATTCCCCTTTCTGCAGGCAACAGCTCACAATCCCTGGATTTAAGTGCAGGAATTTGGGTGCAGGAATACCGGTTGATTCCAGCCCCCCGGAATCACTGTACCTAAATCTGAGGACTGGGCAATGAGGGCCATTGACTCACTGGCATCCTCCAGCATCACTGACCTATGCACCCCTGACTGATCTGCGGCAGCTCTGCCCTGTCACCTCTCTGGGTGTGGCAGTCTTCTGTACCACAGAGAGTGCATGTGTGCTGTGACCACTGGTGTGTTTGCATGTCCTTTTGTACCTTACTTCTTGGCAAAAAGGTGGTCCATGCTCCCAGGCTTTGCAGGAGGAGATACTGGCATCCTTTCTCAGCTCTGCCAGGTGGACATGGCTACTTCATGGCTCCTTCACTTTCATAAATGTGAGGGCACTAATGTCTTTAACAAGTGTACACAGAAGAAGTGGTTCCACCATTGTTGTGTGCCAGTGACCTTGCCCATAGTAATATCATGCATTCTCACTCCTAGGGGTATTCTGGTGTCATTGACAGGTAAGGGGTGCTTAATATATCCATGTGGAAAGGCAGAAAAGTAACACTGTTAAATTGCCCCCATGGGTAGCCTCCTTGCCTCATCATAGCTTCTCAGCTCTCTGATTTATCTTCAGTTCTTAGGGATCTCATTGACAAACTCTGAAACCCTGAGTAAGTGCTGCCTTTTACACCACTGGGACAGTCTTGGCTTCCCTGCCATGTGCCTTGCTACAAGGAGAAGAGGCCATTCAGCCCTAGGGTGCCCAGGGCAGGGGCACCATATGCAAGCGGGGAACATGCTTTACGACGCGGATGTTACCCCGCAGTACCTTTACAACGCGTCTTTTACAATGCAAGTTGTAACTACGACTTGCGCTGGAGGGCGCTAAAGGACAAGGAATAGTAGATTTACTATTCCAACACCTTCCCTACTGTGCGTAGGCTGGTGTTGGAATAGTAAATTAAACTATTACTAAGTCCGCACCCCTACAGCGCAAGTCGTGGTAACGACTTGCGTTGTAAAATACGCGTTGTAACGGTACGCGTGGTAATACCACGCGTCGTAACAACGTACATCCTATGCAAGCACTGGATGGACCACAGTTAAAGCATACGAGGGTCAGCTTCTTTGTCCTTCCAAAAACACATTGCAAGCTACAAACCCTCTGTCTCCCCCATTGAGACCAAACTAACCTCTGAGTGGTCACCAGGGCTAGCTGCAAACGCAGGGCAAGGACTTCTTGCCCTTTAACATTGAAGGAGGACCTAAAGTCACCTGTTCGAGGGCATCCTTGATGACCCACCTTTTTCTCTTCTGATGAGGATGCATGCTCTTCCTCATCCAAAATGAGATATTTAAGAGTTGTAGAATGAAAATGCAATCCACAAACAGAAGCCCACCTGACTCATCCCTGCTGTAAATTATGGCAATTTTCCGTGAACTTTAAAACCTATTTGTAACCATCCACTGTTGATGATTTAATAGATGTGCAGCTGATCCCGTGACACGCCTATAAGCAATTAAGTTGTGCAGTGTGTCCTTTACAAACAAAATAAACCTCAACATTACGCCCTGTGCTGTTCCAGGTCCCGAAGGCCATTGCCCATGTGCACAGAGTGCACAAGATCTGTCAACACAGGAAGAAATGAAAAAGTTGAAACAGATTTTGGTGGGCGAAATGGCTCAATTTTCCCTATGTAATACCTGTAATTTTTGCAAATATTGCCCGTCTGGCGTAATTCATTTAATTGATCAGCTGCATAAAAACTCCATGCATGGGTATGCTTTGTGGGCAAAAACCATACACGCTAACCGCAGGAGACAGGGCCGAGCACAAAATGTCTTGCGAACATGGTGTAAATCAGTTTTATAAATACTACAAGACATTTTCTGCAAAAAGCAGTACCCAAAGGTGAAACTTACATGAACAAGCACAACTGTTAACAAAACAAAAACCGGCATTGGGAATGTCCTTCTGTCCAGGGCCGGACTGACTACCTGGCAGTTTGGAATGCTGCCGAGCTGGGGGCTGATTTAATTGCAGTGGGGGCTGATTTCTTTCATGGAGACCTGCGTGTGCTTCAAAATAATGAAAGCAAAACGAATTTCGGGGCATATTATCAAGGGGATTTATCTCCGCTTTTTTGGCTTTAAAAGCCAAGAAAGCGGAGATAAAATTATCTCCCTATTACCAAGCTGTCGCTAACACCAGTTAGTGACAGCTAATAGGAGATAGCGACCATCTTGGGCCCCGCTTTGCATGTCAGTGATATTTATCACTAATGACATGCAAAGTGGGCGTGCCAAGATGTTAGCGACTGGAAACAGTCGCTAACATCGCTATCTCCTATTACCAACTTTTGGAGATATTCGCGCTAAGCGCGAATATCTCCAAAAGCTAACACCTGCCCTGAGCAGTTCTTCACCATGTTATCCAATGGGAGGTGGATAACATGGCTAAGAGCATTTGCTCGATAATGCATGAATATCGCTGACTTTTCAGCGATATTCATGCATTGCGGCCGTTTTTTATCGCATTTGCGATAAACCTTGCTAATAGCAAGTTTTATCTGCGATAATAATCGCCGATGTGCGGCGATAATTTTTGTCTCTAAACAAGTTAGAGACAAAAATTATCGCTAGTTGTTGGTAATATGCCCCTTCGTTTAGTACACACAGGTCCCCAATCAGCCCCCAGCTCAGTGGCATTCCAAACTGCCCAGTAGCCAGTCCGGCCCTGCTTCTGTCTGGCTTGACGGACAGCCTTTTGGCTTTGCCAATGCTTGTTTTTCTCGCCATGGTTTTTATAAAACATTGTTGTGTGAGTTGCTGGGCCATCCCTAATACAAAAATATTTTTGGGTCTCAAGAATAACACGTTGCCATAGTAGCTCCTGTACTAAAGCGAACTACTTTGCGAGTAGATGTATTCACTCTGAAAGGACAGAAAGCCATCACTCAAAGTGAAGTTACCCAATGGTTGAAGTGGGCTAACCCATCGCCCCATGCTTCATGCTACTGTGGGTGTCTACAAGGAATGTCAGAACCAAAAATATTGAGGGACAAAGTATTGTGTCAAGAACATATCCCGAAGGTAAGTTTCCATGGGTAAGGAAAGTTTTCTATATATAATTCCACATATATGTACCTTGATGATATAGCTATCTTCATGGTATGTAAATATGGAGTTAAGAACAGTATATCTATATTCACCTTATGCACTTACGATCTTGATATTTTGGTCTTCGATATTTTGGACAGGATATTCTGTCCACACAATCTTTTTCTTTCCTGTATTCTGCCAGTGAACCCTGCAGTGGGCAGAAGGAACATGTGAATGGCACAACAGCAGACTAAGGGACTTATTTAAAAGCCCATTTGACCGCCGGTGCATCACTATTTTGGGCGCATCGGCGGCGCAGTGTGCCTGCCCATATTTACAAGGCCACATAAAGCTACCCTGTGTGGCTTTTCGTGGCCTTGAAATATGGCTCCCTTTCTCGCATTACTTTATGTGATATGGCGTGCCACTCGTGTTGCTGTGGGTGTTCCTACGCAACATTCATGGAACCTGACATATTTCCAGATTTAGAAGGTTTTGTAAACCGGGGAATGCGTCAGATTCCTACGCATCTCTAAGGAAGGCGTAAGGGAGGCGCAACGAGGAGAAATACCTTTATTTCTCCTCCTTCTGCAGCACGCATGGAAAGAGGAAAACACCTCTTGTGATTGTTTTTGTGCAGGAAGGTCACCCCTACAACTCAGGCCCCCTCGTACCATGGCTCATGGGAAAAGGACAGGAATGCGCCATATTTCATAGATACGGCACATTCCTGTCCTTTTCTTTTGATGCAGAGCAGCACAGCAGCAAGGCTTTCTGTGCTGCGGTGCGTCAAAATATTGTAAATGAAGCCCTCATCGATGGAGGGCTGGCTGAAAGCCCCTGTAAGTACATTTACTATGCATACAATTTTAGTAAAATGTAAAGGTTTTGGCTAATGCGAGACCTAATTAGCGTCATTTTATTTTAAGGGAGCTTCAGTTTTGTTTACCGAGGTAATATGTGTACAAGTGGTTGTAGGAAGAGTTTATTAAAAGGACTTCACTGTGTTTTTCTCTCTTTTCTGCTTCTCTGTGCAGATTTGCTCATCAAGAACAAACTCGGTGGCTTTGCATCTGCAAATGGGATTTCATGGAGGATAATGTTGTTCGGTGCTTGCGGAAAAAAGTTGCTTAGTACAGAGCTATGCTTATCTCAAACCTGAGTGTGCTGCTGAGATATGCGAGCAGCCCCTGTGCTCATCTCCATACCTACTGTCTCAGTCCCACAGCAGAGTCCCAGGGCTCATCCTAGCTCAGGAGCTTTCACTCCCAGGGAGGGAGCAGATTATTGTTTCATAGAGTCAAATCGTTTAAGTACCAGCTGAGCTTTGCTAAGATTCTGCCTTGCTTGAAATGATGTTGAATATTTTGCATTTCTGATCGCCCCCTCCACCCGGCTCCGATTGGCCAGCCTCTAAAACCACTAGCGATCTGATTATTTTAGTTTTGCTACAAGTTGTTCTGATGTCAACTGTTGGACCTGGCCTCGTGGCGTGGTTTCCCCCCGTTCCTCAGCACCCCGCTAGCCTTGCCCTGCACCCAGAATCCCCTGGTCGTCCTGTTCCCTGTACGCCCAAACTCCCTGCACGACCCCGCAGCCGATGACCAGCCCCGCATGCCCCCGGCCTCCTTCCCGGCCCGAGCGCCCAGAACCTGCACCACCCCTCAGGGCCCCCGGCAGCCATTTTCCTTTCCTGAAGTCCCTGACTCCCTGGGCCTAGCATAACCCCGGCCCCAGCGAAACTTAGGCTCCAAGGCGCGCCAGTCCCGGCTGGGGGGTAAAGGGCTCCCCGAGTGAGATAAGACAGGGAGTTTCGATTGCACCTCCGGCCTCCCCCGAGAGACTGGTTTCTCTCACACCACTGGGCTTCCCCTGGGGGCCGGTTTCGATCACACCTCTGGCCTCCCCGAGAGCTAGCTCCAGACCCTGCTGGGCGTCTGGGAATTCCCGGACGCATCTTCAAAAGGATCAGAGGGCCAACCGCCGGACCTTCCCAACGACCCGCCCCCAAGGCATGAGACCTCCGCCTGCGAGGGTCCGGACATCAAAGGGCCACTGGACTATATCAAGGCCCAATACAACAGCAACAAAAAGGGTGATAGAGGATAATTTGCGCTGGGAAGAGATAGTTGTTAGTTCAAACACAATATTTGGTAAGCTCAAAAAGGATCAGATTCTGGTCACCCCACCAGAGTCAAAAACCTGCGACACCAAGGGGCCACAGTTAAACCGTTATAACACATACAATAGATCCTGAGCTGAAAGAAATGAAGTCAATTCAAAATATCAAGTCCCAATGTTTTAGATGCTCTTCATTTTATTCTTCATAAGAAATTTTTCTTTCGTTCTTTGAAAAAGTCCAATCTTCACACAATAGGAAGAAAAACAACCACTGCCAACACGTGTTTCGTCTAGGTCGTCAAGACCACTAGACTTCGTCAGGGCTGTAAATATTACAATAAACATAATCACAATCGTGTTCCACTAAAATAATACTGTTATAAGATAAAAGCCTGTCCTATTTACAGTTTTATATACAAAGTGGCAACCATTCAAACAAATAGTTGAGCTGATATAAAGGTTGAAAAACAAAGTTTGAGTAGTTTGCACTAAGAACTCATCCAAAGTTTAAGATAATGCATTATGATATACAGACAATAAAAAATTATTGGTCCACCATAGCACAGATACAGTGAAAATTCAATTCTTACATTCTTTAAGATGCTAACAAAAATATGGAGAGAAAGATAGGCCAAAAGTGATGGTAACCACAAAAAAAGCCCAAAGTTGAGTTTTAGTCTAGATGGATAGACCCAATACACACCCAAATCAGTGAATAGCGTATCTATGAGCCCATAGAGGCATGCCAACCAACATGCGGTTAAAATAGTCAAAAAATGCTCACCAAATATGTCTCATGAGACAGTCATGTAGGTGAGAAAACAGACGTTTTATTCTAGCTCAAAATCTGCAACAACATTGAAAATCGTGAGCACGCACAAACTATATTCTCTACCTGCTTTAGTCTCAAAATACAGACTTCCTACATAGCAATCCAAAACAGTGACATACTAATGGTACACTCACTTAGTTTCCATAAAGCGTCCTGCTCCAAGTACATATCCAAAGAAAAAACGTCCAATCCTTCCAGTAATTAGTCTGTGTACACCCAATCCATGAAAAGTGTCAAAAAGTATCCTACGAATCAAGTAGAAGTAAGATCAATAATACACAATCTCTCTAGCGTTTGGGTTGGTCAAGCACATTAAAAGAAATATTTCTCTCAATAGTATATTACCGTTTATCTAAAATCATAGTAAAGACACCCTCATTGTAGTTCATTAACCGGTCAGTAAAGGAAAACGTTAAACCAATGTTATACCCGGATCACAAACCAAAAACCAAAGCTGCTTCACTAGTTGCGTGATATTTTACAAGTATGCTAAGCCCGTAGGTATCCATTATTCATATCCAAAAAACCTCCGAAAAACGTACCTCCGAGTACAGGGACCTGACAGCAAAAAGTGTGTTCCTTAGCGTATACCGGCGTTCAGCACACGCGCCATCTAGTCTGGCTCCTTTTCTTCGCCTAGCGTGTGGATTTCCATGCGATGGAAATAGAAATAGGACTATCGTACTCATTATTACATGGTCGCCATCTTTTAGAAGTCAAAAGAGGTATTTAGAAACATTATTTAAATTCCCCTAATCCATCAAAGACGAATATGCATATCTCTGGTGATCCGGACTAATACCCATATTTGGGAAATATGTTAGTATAGCATAGAAAAAGGTATTATTAGTGCATACAAATCCTAAAACGCCCCAACCATTACAGTATCCTATAAGATGGGAGAGTGTCACACAAAAGTACTAAATGTAAAATAATAAGAAAAACGAAAACCATATTAGTAGCATTCTTTTAGGAAATTTGGAAGGTCAAAGAAATAAGAGAAATTATATATCACAAAAAGTAAGGTCAGTATTCCAAATACAGTACAGTCAAAACCTAGCATGCTTTAGGTAACCACGAAAAAGCACACCCAGATGAATAATACAGTCATACATGATTCAACCTGTACATGTTACAGAAAAATTCTGATTACAGTATATAAAAATATAAAAAATCCATCATATCTTAGAGGCATGAAAATACTGTTCTGACTAATGATGACATTATACCAGAAAGAATTGTAGTTCATCTTCAAAATTCAAACCCCGCTCCACTGCATGAACCCGCATTATCCAACGAGCTTCCTGCTGTCTTAATCTGAGTTCGCGATTCCCACCCCTTATGTCTATGGGCAACGTCGCTATGCCATGGAAGGACATAGTCAGATGTTCCGTTTGTGCCGGGCAATCCATGGCATGTGCAGCTATCGGAACTCTGTTGTCCCTATTCTTAAGACCCCTGAAATGTTCGCTGACACTGTCTTTTAATTTTCTAATGGTACTCCCAATATAAACTTTACCACATTTGCAAAGTATAGCATATATAACATACGTGGTTGTACAGTCAATGTGGGTTTTAATATGGTAAGTACCTGAATCATTGTAGTTGAAATATTTTATCCCATGTAGTGACATTCTGCACATACTACAGTTCCCACATCTATAAGAGCCCTTATTGTGAGAGTGTAGCCAGATGTTTTGCGAGTAATGGTTGGATAGCTGGGACTAATCATATTACCAATCGTAATGCCTCTCCGAAAAGTCATAGATGGATGTGGCAATATATGTTCTTTTAAGACGGGGTCTGCAGTTAGCATGAACCAGTATTTCTTTAAAATTCCATAGATGTTAGTGGACCATGGATTGTAACTAGTCACAAATCTCACTAATTTTCTGGTCACAGTATTTTTTGATCTCGTTTGAAGAGTTACATTACGTTTGAGTTTAATCGCCCTGTTTTTAGCTCTACTAATTACAGCCTTACTGTAACCCCTGGATAAAAATCTGTTTTCTATGTCATTAGCACATATAGTAAAGTCAGTGTCTTCACTACAGTTACGGCGAGCTCTGTAGAACTCGCCAAACGGAATTGAATTAACCTGTGACTTAGGATGTGCACTCCTTCCGTGTAATACAGCATTACATGAGGTCTCCTTTCTAAACAGTGTGCTACATAGTTTACCATTGTGTACATAGAATTTCAGGTCCAGAAAAGTTATTTCAGAGCGACTGTAGTTCATAGTAAAAGTCATATTGTACATATTGTTGTTCATGTACTCAAAAAAATTCAAAAGTTGGATTTCGGTACCTGTCCAAATAAACAAAAGATCATCTATGTACCTTCCATAGTAATTAATGCAATCGTGCCAATCAGCACCACCAGGGCCCCAGATGTGCTTCGCCTCCATCCACCCCATGTAGAGGCAGGCAAAGGACGGCGCAAATCTGGAACCCATGGCTACTCCGCATTTCTGGCGGTACCAAGTATCTTTAAAAAGGAAAACATTATTTTCCAAAATGATTCTCGACATAGCTAAGAGCATGTTAGTATGGTCTAGTAGTTCGATCGGTCTTTTGAATAAAAAATATTCCAAACCTGAAATACCCTTATCATGTGTGATATTAGTGTACAGTTGTGATACATCCATAGTGACCATTATCATTTCCGGCTCCCAATTAAAGTCATTAAAAACGTTGAGTACGTCCTTGGTATCTTTAATATAAGAGGCAAGGCTGGTGACAAAAGGTCGTAGGAAGATGTCTACAAATTCCGACAATTTCTCGGTGGGCCCCCCAATTCCAGACACTATAGGCCTTCCAGGTGGACAATTGCTGTCCTTATGAACCTTAGGTAAGGTATACAGGCATGGGAAGCGAGGACGGTCTACTAGTAGGTATTTGTACTCCTTATCTGAAAGGATAGTTTCTTGATGACAAGATTTCAAAAAATCATTAATTTTCGTTACTATTCCAAAAATGGGGTTGGAGGGTAGTTCATTATAACATGCTTGATTGTTAAGTTGACTCATTATTTCATTATCATAGTTAGTTTTATGCATTATTACCACATTCCCTCCCTTGTCTGCTTCTTTAATGACAAGGGAGGGATCCACTGCCAACGTTCTTAAAGCTGTTTTTTCACCCAATGTAAGATTACTCAGACGAGAAGAGGTTTTAGATGTTATCATCTTCTTTTCCAATAAATTCAATTCTTGCATTATGATTTTAAAAAATGCATCAATGTTGTTATTGCTGGCCAATCTGGGGGTCCATTTAGATTTACTTTTTAAACCACTATCCTCACTATAATTGGTGCAACAATCAAGTTCTTGCAATACCCGCTGTAATGTGATTGGATCGTTTTCATTCTCAGTAATGGACAGGAGTAGTCTTGTTGCTTCCACATCGTGAATGGTAACATCCCCCCACATATGCTTAGAAGATTGATTTATTTCCACACCAGTTGCTGCAAAGTATTTTTTAATCTTTAGTTGTCTTACAAATTTGTACATATCAATTTTCACATCAATTATATTACAGATACCAGTTGGACAAAAGTTCAACCCCTTCTTTAGTGCTGTTAAAGTATCTTGGGAAAAGTTTCTGTCCGTCAGATTCATTATCTGGATATCATTGGTGCAATCTACCTCCTCTGGTTGGCCTGCCATGACCTGGTCTGGTAATGGGTTCTTACGTCTGAGTTTCCGGCCGCCCCTTTTACCTCTCTTGGGCTTGCCGTACCTTCTCCCCTTAGGTCCCGCTGTCTCGAATTGCCAATTTTTATACATTGGACCTCCTTTAAAAAAGAGGAAGAAGATGTAGGAGCCGGTACTCCATTGGCCTGTACTATATTAGTACTGCTGGTCCCCTCATCCCCACTAACAGAAACACTACTAGAGGATATAGTGTTTAAGCTGCTTGTCGATACAGTATTTTTATTCTTATTGAGGGTATCATTTATAATTAGGGTATCAAATCTTTTGGCAAAGGTAAAGACCCTGCCCATATTGTAATCTTGCTCATCCCGTTTTAGTTTCCGTGCCTTCCTCTGTTTGATATCATCTTCATACTTATTTAAAATATCATTCAAGATGTCATAATTTTTCTTTGTACCTTCCACCTTTTGTAAGTCAGCTATTTCTTTTTCTAAGATATCAACTTCCTGAGCAATTTTGGTTACCTTTCTCTCACAGTTTTCAATGAGTAAATTCATCAGCCTCATAGAGTTACCAGTGAGTTCTTTTTCCCAAATGAGGAGGAGATCCTCCTCAAGATCGTCATATGTGGGAAAAAGTTGTGATCTCAAACCCCGTGGGACTCTATCTAACCTCTGGTATTCCTTCAGTGTTGCTCCGTCCCACCATTTACTTATTTCTTGCTTTTTCAGGCGTTCTAACCTGATGATGATGTCCTTCCATGGCATAGAGACGTTGCCCATAGACATAAGGGGTGGGAATCGCGAACTCAGATTAAGACAGCAGGAAGCTCGTTGGATAATGCAGGTTCATGCAGTGGAGCGGGGTTTGATTTTTGAAGATGAACTACAATTCTTTCTGGTATAATGTCATCATTAGTCAGAACAGCATTTTCATGCCTCTAAGATATGATGGATTTTTTATATTTTTATATACTGTAATCAGAATTTTTCTGTAACATGTACAGGTTGAATCATGTATGACTGTATAATTCATCTGGGTGTGCTTTTTCGTGGTTACCTAAAGCATGCTAGGTTTTGACTGTACTGTATTTAGAATACTGACCTTACTTTTTGTGATATATAATTTCTCTTATTTCTTTGACCTTCCAATTTTCCTAAAAGAATGCTACTAATATGGTTTTCGTTTTTCTTATTATTTTACATTTAGTACTTTTGTGTGACACTCTCCCATCTTATAGGATACTGTAATGGTTGGGGCGTTTTAGGATTTGTATGCACTAATAATACCTTTTTCTATGCTACACTAACATATTTCCCAAATATGGGTATTAGTCCGGATCACCAGAGATATGCATATTCGTCTTTGATGGATTAGGGGAATTTAAATAATGTTTCTAAATACCTCTTTTGACTTCTAAAAGATGGCGACCATGTAATAATGAGTACGATAGTCCTATTTCTATTTCCATCGCATGGAAATCCACACGCTAGGCGAAGAAAAGGAGCCAGACTAGATGGCGCGTGTGCTGAACGCCGGTATACGCTAAGGAACACACTTTTTGCTGTCAGGTCCCTGTACTCGGAGGTACGTTTTTCGGAGGTTTTTTGGATATGAATACTGGATACCTACGGGCTTAGCATACTTGTAAAATATCACGCAACTAGTGAAGCAGCTTTGGTTTTTGGTTTGTGATCCGGGTATAACATTGGTTTAACGTTTTCCTTTACTGACCGGTTAATGAACTACAATGAGGGTGTCTTTACTATGATTTTAGATAAACGGTAATATACTATTGAGAGAAATAATTCTTTTAATGTGCTTGACCAACCCAAACGCTAGAGAGATTGTGTATTATTGATATTACTTCTACTTGATTCGTAGGATACTTTTTGACACTTTTCATGGATTGGGTGTACACAGACTAATTACTGGAAGGATTGGACGTTTTTTCTTTGGATATGTACTTGGAGCAGGACGCTTTATGGAAACTAAGTGAGTGTACCATTAGTATGTCACTGTTTTGGATTGCTATGTAGGAAGTCTGTATTTTGAGACTAAAGCAGGTAGAGAATATAGTTTGTGCGTGCTCACGATTTTCGTTGTTGTTGCAGATTTTGAGCCAGAATAAAACGTCTGTTTTCTCACCTACATGACTGTCTCATGAGACATATTTGGTGAGCATTTTTTGACTATTTTAAACGCATGTTGGTTGGCATGCCTCTATGGGCTCATAGATACGCTATTCACTGATTTGGGTGTGTATTGGGTCTATCCATCTAGACTAAAACTCGACTTTGGGCGTTTTTTGTGGTTACCATCACTTTTGGCCTATCTTTCTCTCCATATTTTTGTTAGCATCTTAAAGAATGTAAGAATTGAATTTTCACTGTATCTGTGCTATGGTGGACCAATAATTTTTTATTGTCTGTATATCATAATGCATTATCTTAAACTTTGGATGAGTTCTTAGTGCAAACTACTCAAACTTTGTTTTTCAAACTTTATATCAGCTCAACTATTTGTTTGAATGGTTGCCACTTTGTATATAAATCTGTAAATAGGACAGGCTTTAATCTGATAACAGTATTATTTTAGTGGAATGCGATTGTGATTATGTTTATTGTAATATTTACAGCCCTGACGA
Organism: Lissotriton helveticus; assembly: GCF_964261635.1. Taxonomy (NCBI): domain Eukaryota; kingdom Metazoa; phylum Chordata; class Amphibia; order Caudata; family Salamandridae; genus Lissotriton; species Lissotriton helveticus. Next base: position 68,779,197 of record NC_136064.1, read on the forward strand.
AGTCTAGTGGTCTTGACGACCTAGACGAAACACGTGTTGGCAGTGGTTGTTTTTCTTCCTATTGTGTGAAGATTGGACTTTATCAAAGAACGAAAGAAAAATTTAAAATTTCTTATGAAGAATAAAATGAAGAGCATCTAAAACATTGGGACTTGATATTTTGAATTGACTTCATTTCTTTCAGCTCAGGATCTATTGTATGTGTTATATATCAAGGCCCACCCAACAACTAGCGGGCAGTTGTATCCTGGACAAGAAAGCCCTGCTGATCTGATCGCGGCTAACCCTTGGGGAAAACTGAACCTTCGAACTCTTCGAGCCCTGCTGACGCTGTCGCGGCTCCTTCTCGTAACACGGAACTGGAACATCGGAGCCCTGCTGACGCTGTCGCAGCACGTCCCTGTGAAGACCGACTAGAACATCGGAGCCCTGCTGACCTCGTCGCGGCTTGAGCTTGAACTCTAAAGAGATCTTCGTGAAACCTCCTGAGCCCTGCTGACTCTGTCGCGGCTCCTCAAGAACACCTCCGGATCGCGCCCGCTGACCTCGTCGCGGCTCGAGGAGTACTCTGGTCCGGCTGGACCATCGACGCAACCAACACGACCTGAGTCGACTCGAAGTGAGTGAAGCGGCCAGTACGACCATCATCTTCCGTATCCCCCGGCTCGAGGATTGAGAGCTGTGCGCAAGGTACGCTTCGTACTGGCCTAAAGACTGAGACTGTCCCGCTTCCCTCTTCCCGAATTCCTGAGACTTACGATCCCTCGATCGAGTGCTGATTCCTTTTTACTGTTGATAAAGAACTTGTTTACTGAAAACCTACAGTGTGGTGTCCGTTCGTAAGTGTGGTGTGAGCTCAGTGTGTACAATCCTAGACACGAAGTCCTCCCCGGCGAGGACCTCACGTTAAGACTCGGTAGTACTTGTGGGAGAGGTGGGTCCCAGGGTGGGTGAGCATAACCTGGCCCTCTGAGATCGCCCCTTCTAACATCAACACTGAATTAAAATGATGCTTTCATGAATCTTTTGAGTTGCAGTTTTTACTGTGTCCTGGAGCGTGTGAATTCCATCAAACACATCCATAAAGGGAGCTTTCTTGGCTCAAGATATATCCCTGTCAGTGCTTAATTTGTACTGGTGTTTGCAGGTACAGGGCCGGACTGACTCCTGGGCGTTTTGGAATGCTGCCGAGCTGGGGGCTGATTTCACTGTGGTGGGGGCCTGATTTTGTTGATGCAGACCTGCATTTCCTTTGAAATACACAAAGCAAAACGAATTTCGTTCAGCACACCAGGTCCCCATCAACGAAATCAGCCCCCAGCTCAGCAGCATTCCAAAACGCCAGGTAGCCAGTCTGGCCCTGTGCAGGTACTGGGCACCGGCACTTAAGTTGGTGACCAGGACTTATTTTTCCTCATCTGAATGTGAGCCAGAACAAGCGAGAAAGAAGGAGAAATAGAAATGTAAGAAAACTGAAAACAGGGAGCAGACAACTATGAAAAAGAACTCAAAGTAGTGAGATACAGGGACAAGGAGTGTAGAGTGGTGGGAGGAAGAGGCAAGGCGTGGATTCAGGACTAGACAGCCTTGGTATTTAGCAACCCCTGCATTACTCTTACAAATAACCTTGTGCCTCTTCACTTTTATAATTATTTCTTTATAAATTAAGCGCTTTCCAGATGAAGGGGTGCTTAGAAGACCAAAAGTAAATAGTCTATTCTAGGTTCGTATGTGTGTTTAACAGTAAAACAACCATCATCATCCCAAGACCCAAAGAAAGAAGTACAGTAAAAGTGATATTCAGTCCTTGAAGTCTGTCTTGTATGCATAGTTGTAAGAGTGTAAGTTTATAGTGCGACCTATGTAGGAAGCATTGAGTGTCATGCGTGGAGGTCTGAGGGGTGCTCCAGTGATGTTGCAGCAGACTCGATGCAGCACAGATGCATGTTGGTGATGCAGTGGAGAGTAAAAACTAGGCCAAATCAGTCTGAATTTTACAAAAAGATGCAGTATGCGCTTGGAGCTCACACCGGGCAGATGCTACTTTAAAGGAATGGTATACCACTGCCTTATGGCACCACCTCAATATGCTACAAAAGGGAGCCACTTTGCAACTATCAGTCCAAAAAGTGCTCATGTTACTAGCAGAGGTGGCGTACACAAATGGTAAGATGTAATTTTTCTTCGTGCTCTAAAATTCCTTGAACCAAAGCTAACTCAGATAGAGTATGGAATATTAATCACAAACAATAAAGGGCAACCTTCAGTTGGATCAGTGATTTATAAAAATAAGGGCACTGTAAGCTAGTAAATGAATGAGCTCTGAACAAAGACTGAGGGCCTGATTACAATGTCAGTTGAAAAGCATTCCGACCCACTCCTTGTCGGAATCGTTTCCAACCGACTCGGGTTCGGGGAGTCCGACCGACCAATTACGATGGTTCTGAACACCGTTCCATCAGACTCCCATTGACTTCAATGAGAGCCTGTGCTCCGGCCGACAACACAGGCTCCCATTTAAAAAAGGGGTGGTTCTGGAAAACCTTGCACCCTGTGGCGGGCACCCCGGGGTGCCTGCCATACTGTGCATGGCTGGAAAGAGGGGTCCCACGGGTCACTGCCGGAGGCCTTTGGGTGAATGGGGCCTGTTACGGGCCCCCAAATCGGTTTCTGACCACCGATCCGTGTCGGACAGACTGGGTCATACGGCTGTAGGAATCCGACATCGTAATCAGTCGGTCGGAAACACGGCCCGTAGAGCTCGACGAATCGGCCCGACCAACTCGGACTCTCCGAATGCCGGTTGTAACCGATTCGAATGACCGACCAACTACCTTGTATCGTAATCAGTCTGTCGGCAATGTTTCTCAGTCGGTCGGAAACATGGCTTCCGACACGGGCTTGGTCAAACCGAATGCCATTCGTAGCCTTTCTGACTGACATCATAATGAGGCTCTCAGTATTTGACTCTAAATTGTTCTATGGCACCTAGACGCAGACGATACAATCATTTAACCTTAATGTCCATGTTCAATGTTATCCTTTGACATCCAGCTTGACGTTAGAAACGTTGACTTTCAGTCTCTTATGAAGGTACACCCTGGTCAATGAATTAAGGGTTAGACAGGTCTACTGCAAACATGTATCTATGATTGTCCAGAGGCGTAGCTAGACCTATTGCCGCCTGGGGTGATCCCTGAGTTTGAGGTGCAGGTAAGAGCGGGATTGAGGGTGTGAGGTGTCAGTAGACTGACAACTTGTGACTGGTTCGAGGGGGGGTGGAGAGGTGGTGGTCGACAGACGACTTGCTCACCTCCGCCAAACCTGAATGAAAGGGTTTGCTCTCAACAACTAGTGTCAGCTGTGGTTCACGGCCTTGATCGTTGATCAAATTCAAAAGTGATTCTTAGATTTCTTACAGTACATGTATAAAACATATTTTATTTTATTTCTTTAAACAAATTGTACTTAAAAGGAACAGCCAGAGCGTTTTATTCCCCTTCAGGGAACTGCTTCGGGCGACCAGCCAGAATAACATATAATTACTATCATAAAATCACATAAACTAAATATATTATGACTAAAAAAACATCTACCCTAAACAAAAAGTAGGGAACTATTTTCAAATAGAATGAGATGGGCCGTTGTTCCCCACAGATTCCGCACACTTTGACCTCTGGTAGGAGGGCAGTTCATAACCGCTGTTCTTACTGCCCCTCCCACTTCAGATTTTAGGCTGATTGGCGGGTTTGTGAGGCCCGGCTCAAGAAGATGGGAGCTGGTTACTATTATGTAGATGATAGAGTCTGGGTATGCGGCACGGATGTCTCTGCAAACTGGCCACTGTTTCTGATTCTGTAGGGATTTTCTGAAAACACTAAAATCCCAAACCCCTGGGGACAAAGTAAAAATAGGACCAGATCTGCTCTGGATGGGTTAACAGGGGTGACAGATAATTCAGGCAGGGTTTTCCATTTAACCCTGATCTGCTGGTTCCTGGTGGTGGGCAGCACACATAGTTCACCAGGGGTGTTGCTGGGTGATGCATTCTGATATATTCAAAGGAGGCACTGGTGCTGGGTGATTGGCTAGCACCAACATTTTGCATAGGATGTGTGGGGGGAACAGGACTGCAAACATCAAGGACCTGTATCTCATGAGATACTGGTTGGAGTCTGGATTTTCCAGTGGTTCAGAGATCCAGAGGGCCAGAGGCACCAGATGCACAACTCAACAACCACAATGAACAGTGGCACCCTGATTTGGGGTATGGTGCTACCAGATTGTTTTTGCCACAATTCCTAAGAATAATAAGTCATCTGTCCTGGATTTAATGCACCCAAACTCAACATAACCCGGCTGAAATGATAGAAGACAGCCTAGGTCTTTATCCTCGAACCCCTCTTGGGTTCGAAGATAAAGCCCTAGGGGCTTATTTATGGGATTTTGGCGAACGCAGCGCAGCAAAGCACCATGCAGCACCGCCCTACGCTAAAGTGAAAGGGCAGGACTGTACATTATTGAAGAAATATAGCGCAGTCCTGCCCTTTCTCCCTGCAATGGCACTGTTTTGGCAGACTAGCACCAACATAGGCACCCTCGCACCATGGTGCAAGGGTGCCTCCTTTGCATGCAGGATTTGTTGCAGGAAGGGACACCTTCCTGCACCCAAACAATCCTAGGAGGCGTTTTCCTTTATCTGTGTGTGCTTCAGAATGCAGCACACATGAAAAGAGGGAAAATGAGGAGAAATAAACATATTTCTCCTCGTTAACACCTTACCTCAGGAGGCGTACAGATGTGACGCTCCCCCAGGTTTACAGCACTTTGTAAATCTGGGGTAGCGTCAAAATCCATGGGTGTTGTGTGGGAAAACCCACCGCAATGCCCGTGGAAGGCCTCCAGGGTGCAGAGTAAGGCAACACTGAGATTTGCGCTGCGCCACCTTACTCATGATTTACGAGGCCATTCAAAGCCACGCAGGGTGGCTTTGCGTGGGTTCATAAATCTTACTGAGAGTGCTGCGTCATATGTATACCACTTTACGTGGTGCAAAAGTGACGGAGGGCTCTCATAAATAAGCCCCCTAGTTTTTGCTTTTGATTGAAATGGGTAAAAAGACCAGGCACCTCAGGAAGTGAAAGCAGGTTCACATAACCTTTCTCATCTGTCTCCCGTTTACTGCTACGATACCGGGGTCAGATGTCAGGCATACTATATAGGGCTGTGCGGCTGGTGAATATATATATATATACATACACATATAGATATATATATATATATATATATATATATATATATATATATATCCAAACAACAAGTTGCCCCATTGGAATGCCACACACGAAGGGGTATCAAGCACACATGCCACCGGTAACAGCACACCAGCTTGTTGTACTCCACTCCAATCAGGCCATACGCGTTTCGGGCGACCTCCCGCCCTTGTTCACTGGCTGCAATTCGGAAACAGAGGCTGAATGTTAGCACGTATTTTATTCAACAATAAAGAGACCCGCCCCCTTGGGCGGTGACGAGAGAGCATGCTGGTAAATGCAGTTCATTGCCCCACATGTATCGTGCAAAAAAACCCCAGTGGGTGCCTTGATCTGTCCGAAGTGTCACAATGTCTTTACCCAAGTGGGCGGATTGAAGTAACTACAGTGCCACTCTGCTGTCAATATATACCGATGGCTCAGGCCCCCCTCGTTCTTCTAACCGCTCTCAACTCCGAGCAGTGCAGATCCGCTGAAATATGCGGCGGGGCATTCCGCGACCAGGCTAGCCGCTTTTAAATCCAAACAACAAGTTGCCCCATTGGAATGCCACACACGAAGGGGTATCAAGCACACATGCCACCGGTAACAGCACACCAGCTTGTTGTACTCCACTCCAATCAGGCCATACGCGTTTCGGGCGACCTCTCGCCCTTGTTCACTGGCTGCAATTCGGAAACAGAGGCTGAATGTTAGCACGTATTTTATTCAACAATAAAGAGACCCGCCCCCTTGGGCGGTGACGAGAGAGCATGCTGGTAAATGCAGTTCATTGCCCCACATGTATCGTGCAAAAAAACCCCAGTGGGTGCCTTGATCTGTCCGAAGTGTCACAATGTCTTTACCCAAGTGGGCGGATTGAAGTAACAACAGTGCCACTCTGCTGTCAATATATACCAATGGCTCAGGCCCCCCTCGTTCTTCTAACCGCTCTCAACTCCGAGCAGTGCAGATCCGCTGAAATATGCGGCGGGGCATTCCGCGACCAGGCTAGCCGCTTTTAAATCCAAACAACAAGTTGCCCCATTGGAATGCCACACACGAAGGGTTATCAAGCACACATGCCACCGGTAACAGCACACCAGCTTGTTGTACTCCACTCCAATCAGGCCATACGCGTTTCGGGCGACCTCCCGCCCTTGTTCACTGGCTGCAATTCGGAAACAGAGGCTGAATGTTAGCACGTATTTTATTCAACAATAAAGAGACCCGCCCCCTTGGGCGGTGACGAGAGAGCATGCTGGTAAATGCAGTTCATTGCCCCACATGTATCGTGCAAAAAAACCCCAGTGGGTGCCTTGATCTGTCCGAAGTGTCACAATGTCTTTACCCAAGTGGGCGGATTGAAGTAACAACAGTGCCACTCTGCTGTCAATATATACCGATGGCTCAGGCCCCCCTCGTTCTTCTAACCGCTCTCAACTCCGAGCAGTGCAGATCCGCTGAAATATGCGGCGGGGCATTCCGCGACCAGGCTAGCTGCTTTTAAATCCAAACAACAAGTTGCCCCATTGGAATGCCACACACGAAGGGGTATCAAGCACACATGCCACCGGTAACAGCACACCAGCTTGTTGTACTCCACTCCAATCAGGCCATACGCGTTTCGGGCGACCTCCCGCCCTTGTTCACTGGCTGCAATTCGGAAACAGAGGCTGAATGTTAGCACGTATTTTATTCAACAATAAAGAGACCCGCTGAAATATGCGGCGGGGCATTCCCCTTCGTGTGTGGCATTCCAATGGGGCAACTTGTTGTTTGGATTTAAAAGCGGCTAGCCTGGTCGCGGAATGCCCCGCCGCATATTTCAGCGGATCTGCACTGCTCGGAGTTGAGAGCGGTTAGAAGAACGAGGGGGGCCTGAGCCATCGGTATATATTGACAGCAGAGTGGCACTGTTGTTACTTCAATCCGCCCACTTGGGTAAAGACATTGTGACACTTCGGACAGATCAAGGCACCCACTGGGGTTTTTTTGCACGATACATGTGGGGCAATGAACTGCATTTACCAGCATGCCCTTTCGTCACCGCCCAAGGGGGCGTGTCTCTTTATTGTTGAATAAAATACGTGCTAACATTCAGCCTCTGTTTCCGAATTGCAGCCATTGAACAAGGGCGGGAGGTCGCCCGAAACGCGTATGGCCTGATTGGAGTGGAGTACAACAAGCTGGTGTGCTGTTACCGGTGGCATGTGTGCTTGATACCCCTTCGTGTGTGGCATTCCAATGGGGCAACTTGTTGTTTGGATTTAAAAGCGGCTAGCCTGGTCGCGGAATGCCCCGCCGCATATTTCAGCGGATCTGCACTGCTCGGAGTTGAGAGCGGTTAGAAGAACGAGGGGGGCCTGAGCCATCGGTATATATTGACAGCAGAGTGGCACTGTTGTTACTTCAATCCGCCCACTTGGGTAAAGACATTGTGACACTTCGGACAGATCAAGGCACCCACTGGGGTTTTTTTGCACGATACATGTGGGGCAATGAACTGCATTTACCAGCATGCTCTTTCGTCACCGCCCAAGGGGGCGTGTCTCTTTATTGTTGAATAAAATACGTGCTAACATTCAGCCTCTGTTTCCGAATTGCAGCCAGTGAACAAGGGCGGGAGGTCGCCCGAAACGCGTATGGCCTGATTGGAGTGGAGTACAACAAGCTGGTGTGCTGTTACCGGTGGCATGTGTGCTTGATACCCCTTCGTGTGTGGCATTCCAATGGGGCAACTTGTTGTTTGGATTTAAAAGCGGCTAGCCTGGTCGCGGAATGCCCCGCCGCATATTTCAGCGGATCTGCACTGCTCGGAGTTGAGAGCGGTTAGAAGAACGAGGGGGGCCTGAGCCATCGGTATATATTGACAGCAGAGTGGCACTGTTGTTACTTCAATCCGCCCACTTGGGTAAAGACATTGTGACACTTCGGACAGATCAAGGCACCCACTGGGGTTTTTTTGCACGATACATGTGGGGCAATGAACTGCATTTACCAGCATGCTCTTTCGTCACCGCCCAAGGGGGCGTGTCTCTTTATTGTTGAATAAAATACGTGCTAACATTCAGCCTCTGTTTCCGAATTGCAGCCAGTGAACAAGGGCGGGAGGTCGCCCGAAACGCGTATGGCCTGATTGGAGTGGAGTACAACAAGCTGGTGTGCTGTTACCGGTGGCATGTGTGCTTGATACCCCTTCGTGTGTGGCATTCCAATGGGGCAACTTGTTGTTTGGATTTAAAAGCGGCTAGCCTGGTCGCGGAATGCCCCGCCGCATATTTCAGCGGATCTGCACTGCTCGGAGTTGAGAGCGGTTAGAAGAACGAGGGGGGCCTGAGCCATCGGTATATATTGACAGCAGAGTGGCACTGTTGTTACTTCAATCCGCCCACTTGGGTAAAGACATTGTGACACTTCGGACAGATCAAGGCACCCACTGTTTTTTTTTTGCACGATACATGTGGGGCAATGAACTGCATTTACCAGCATGCTCTTTCGTCACCGCCCAAGGGGGCGTGTCTCTTCATTGTTGAATAAAATACGTGCTAACATTCAGCCTCTGTTTCCGAATTGCAGCCAGTGAACAAGGGCGGGAGGTCGCCCGAAACGCGTATGGCCTGATTGGAGTGGAGTACAACAAGCTGGTGTGCTGTTACCGGTGGCATGTGTGCTTGATACCCCTTCGTGTGTGGCATTCCAATGGGGCAACTTGTTGTTTGGATATATATATATATATATATATATATTACTGCAAACAAATACACGTTTAAACACGCTCTCAGCAGCCGTCACCAAACGCCAGACAGGAGATAGTCCAAGGGTGTTTATTCAGTTGCTACATGTTTCGGCTTCTCACAAGCCTTGATCACGCTTGTGAGAAGCCGAAACATGTAGCAACTGAATAAACACCCTTGGACTATCTCCTGTCTGGCGTTTGGTGACGGCTGCTGAGAGCGTGTTTAAACGTGTATTTGTTTGCAGTAATTGGATTTCCGGGTTGCTCGTCCGGAGCACACGCCACCTCCCTCGGGGCCCCTCGCACGCCTGGAGCTTGTTTTTGGAACATATATATATATATATATATATATATATATATATATGTATTACAAATTAAAAAAAAATTTTATAACTTAAATGAATATTTACATTATTTTAAGGTTATATAAGTATTTTGAAGTATGCTTTAGTTAATTATATTTATTATTTCATTAATTTTAAATTACTTTTAAGATATTTAAAAAAAAATGATATTTTGAATAACTATATGTTTTACAACAATATTTTTGATTCAATATTTTTGTACTTACCTGTTTGTAGATAGGAATTCGATATTTTTGCATTCTATATTTTAGCATTGATATTTTGGTAAGTCTATATTTTTTAATTCGATATTTTGTTAGTGATCCGGCTGGGTAGTTGATGCTGGCCACTTGGGGTACAGATCCTCGTCTCTCGTGGACACGCTGTCACTCTATCCCCTGTCATCCTGGGCCAGGGGTGTAGCTATGAATGGTGCAGGTAGTTCTGTGGTATAAGAAGCTGGAATATTAGTTGAGAGGAGTCACAGCCCTACTCAAATAGTAATCACAATATTTGTCAGGGTGACGCACAAAAGTTACTAAACAAACCTGTGCTTAAAACAGTCAGGCTTAACTTAGAAGCAATTTGTAAACAATTGTTACAGCACTAAAACAGTAATCAAGTGTAATCAAAGATAACATAAAAAATAAATAAAACCCCCAATCAATTTAGAAAAACAGACAGTATATTAATGAATAAAATGACACAAAAATCCAATCAGTAGATCCGAAGTTATACGTTTTTAGTTTAAACACAGCACAAAGGCACAACACGCCAGCTGCGGGTATCTGGTCACTAGGCCCTGCGTCTCTTTGCACTACTCTGCATTGTAACTGGTAAAATCTAATTTTAGGCAGGGAGAATTGCTCTCTGACTCCAGTCCTGCCAAGGGACCAGGACCTTGAGTACCTCACTTGGGGGTCAGGGCTTACTCTCAGAGAGCCCAGCAGAGGGGACATGTTAGGTCCACTTGGATCTGGTTCTGGGATGCCATTTTTATGCCCAGTGCCAGCCTGTGGATGGAGGAAACTCTTTTTTTCCTAACTCTAAAACTGTCTCAGGTCAGTTATTTCCCCACCTCCTGAGTTTGGCTCAAATCTGTCTAGTGAAACAAAGGGCAGGCAGGTCTATGTGAGAACTGCATCTGCCAGTTACAGGGCAGGCTTCATCTGAAGTCAGAAACGGCTGGGTACAGCCCACAGGCTACTCTTTGAAGTGCTACAGGGCAGGGACACAGCTCCTCCCCAGCCATCCTGTCAGGAAGATCCTACCCTTCTACCTCCAGGTCCTTTGTCCACTGTCTAGTCCCAATACCCATTACAACGTAGGAGAGCCATTAACAGTCATGTGACCTTGGGCAGTGGCAGAAAGGCACATTTGGTTTCGGCAAGAGACTGCCAACTGTCTAAAAGTGGAATTTTCAAAATAGTAATTTATATTTCGACTTTACCATTAGATTGGATTTTGAATTAATATTTGGGTATTTGAACCATTGTTCTAGCTATTTCAAAACTGAAGTTATGCATTATAAGGTGCTATAATATAATCCAGTGTTTTTCTCTAAGAGAGTCAACCGTGCCACAGAGAAGAGCGACTTTGTAGAGTTTTTACTGCTAGGAAATATATAAAGTTTTAATATACAGATCCTACATTTTAAATGCCATGCGCCCTGCCCTATGAGCATTAGGGGTGATTTATAAGAATTGAAAAGGGAGGTTTAGACCTGGAAAAATTTGTATTTTGCCAAGACAATATGAAGGTGTCCCTTCCTGCACACAGACAATCCTGCATGCAACAGAGGCACCCTTGCACTATAGTGCAAGGGTGCGTCCGTTGGTGCTAGGCTGCCAAAAGGGCACCAGTGCAGTGGAAAAGGCAGGAATGCACCATATTGCCTTGAATACAGTGCATTCCTGCCCTTTCATGTAGTACAGTGCAGCAAGGTCACTTGCTGGGTTCAGGGCCGGACTGGGAACCAAAACCGGCCCTGGCAAAGTGCTCGGCCGGCCCCCCCCCACCCCCTGGGCGGGAGGGGGGCGAGCGCTTTGCCAGGGCCGCTTTTCAGCCGATTTTGTTACAGGGCCGATTTTGCAGTTATGCTGCAAAACCGGCTCTGCAACAAAAACGGCCCCCAGGGCCCACAACCGGCCTCCACCCTTGCGGCCGACCGGGGGATTGCCCGGTGCCCACAACGGCCAGTCCGGGCCTGGCTGGGTTGCACTGCGCGACCCGTTTCTTAATAGGTTCCAGGGTGTGCCCACAGTCTAATCTGGATGAGTGGTTGTTTGGTGAGCTGAAGGGGTTACGAGTGGAAGGATGTTTCTGAGTGTTTTGAGAATAAGAAAACACAACAAGGGATTGTGGTTAATCCGGTGAAGCAGAGATAAATGTCAAAGTAAGTCCCCTAGGATTTTGGCTGTGGCACTGGGGGCAGGGGTAGCCCTTCATTCAGAAGGCGACCAATGAAGTGCCCAGATAGATATCAGACAGTACAGAGCTTGCTCTGCAGCCACAGTGCACAGATGGGCTGGAGGTGTGTTTCAGGCCAGGATCCAGACAAGGGTGAAATTAAGACAAGTTTCTGTGATGGGCATTCTCAATGAGCTGCTCCAAGAAAAAAAGCATGATAGAATCTAGGTCAACAGTTTGTAGGGAGTCTCCATATTGTTGTACATTCACTGTACCCTTTAAATAGACACCAGTCATTTAGCTTCTGGACCTACAAACAAGCCATGATTAACACAGGCACAAAGCAATAAATCAGGGAATTAAAGGACCCAGTGACTGTGATTGGATGGATTTCCCAGGTTTGAAGGTAAACAGGTGTGTACCCTTGTACCCCTAATCTACCAGCAGCAGCTCTTCCGTTATGGCATTGGAGCGTCGCCCAGCCTGCTGCCAGTGCAGCAGGCACACACATTCATTAAATGGTAAAAAATACAAAAAAAATACAATTCTATCATGTGTGGCAGGCTCGCACTGCAACGTTACGAGGGCAGGGGCTGGTGCTGATTAGTGCACCTACACTATCACGTCTGCCCCCTGCCAGCGCACCTGATAGATTGTCCAGCTGCCTACAGCCGGCCAATCTGTCATGCGCACTTTGAAGCTTGCAATCCCGGGCTGAAAAACCAGCCACGGGATTGCAGCCGCAGGCCTCCAGCCTCAAAATGAGTGCTGGGTAGTCTGTTCCAAACAATTCTGGAGCTACAGTTGCACAAGTGAGGAAGTCCTTCACTTTCACCCTGAGTCCGAGAGCACTAGAAGAAGAGAGAGACGGCGACCGGACCCTGTCGCAGCAACATACTTATGGTGAGTTTTTTGGTCATCGCGCCCCACCTGATGTTCATGTTGCCGGTCGCTACTGTAATCTATTAGCTTCTGTTGTTACACGGCAGCCAGCTCCTGGTCCTACTAAATTGACAGAAAGCACAGGAAGTTATAGACCAAGATAAGAAGGTACTTACATACTAAGAAGGTAGCATCCATGTGCTTCGGCATCCTGCGGGGTTTGAGGCCTATCCTCAAATTTTTCGATGCCCCCACACGCCAGATGGTGATCCAAGCTAGTGTTTTATCCAGGCTGGATTATGCTAGCTCGCTGTTTTTAGGCGCCAACCAGGCGGAGATTATGCGACTCCAACGGGTTCAGAATGCGGCCGCCAGGGTTCTGGTGGGCCTACCTCGCTTCTGTTCAGCCCGCAGTACAATTTCTAAACTGCACTGGCTACCAGTAATTAGACGCATAGAGTTTAAGACTCTTTGTTTTGCGTTCAAAATTCTTATTACTGAGACCCCTACCATCCTTCAGCATCTTTTGACTCTGTACATCCCTTCACGCAGTCTGCGCTCTGCAGGTCAGAAACTAGCTCTTGTCCCACGTTTCCAAAAATGTAGATTGGGTGGTCGATCGTTTACAGTGCTGGCTTCTAAGCTCTGGAACGCGCTTCCTGTCCATATTCGATCTCTAGAAGATCTTTTTTCATTCAGGAAAGCAGTTAAAACCTATCTTTTCCCATTGCCCTATTAAAGCCAGCTCTTTTCCTAGTTGTTGTCTGTTGTGTTACTTTGTTTGATATAGCGCCGGGACGCCCCTTTGCTGGGGCAGCTGCACGCTCAAAAAATTTGATTAACATAACATGATTAACATAACATAACACAGGGCCCGATTGAATGCACTTGTGCGTTCGGGCGGACCCCTCATAGTAACGGCGAGGGGGTCCGCACTTTTGGCGGGACCTCAGCAATGAGAACCGGTGTAGGCAAAGCCCTCACTGCTTCAAATAATTTCTTCAAAATTGCACTTTCCAAGGTTTTGCCTCCACAATGTGAGGAACAAGACTCCTGTACTCTCTGCTGGAACCACTTACTTACCAGCTTGTAATTAGAAAGGGATTCAATATCATCATGCTCATTAAGGCAGTTTATTGGTCCCCACTCTGTTAGGGGAATGGAGAATGACTGCATGGCTGGCTGCAGCCTCATTGAATCCAAGGAGGCGTGTTACCATATAAAGGTAATACAAACCTTCCACCGGAACGAGACGGGAGAAGAAGAGAGACTACATGTACCGGCCTGAGTGGTGAAATCCCGCTGGGTAAAGGATGTGTGGTAAAGGTAAAAACCTATTAACTCCTTCCGTGCTCATGACGGCCCCCGGCCGTCATGAGTCACTGTGGGCGGGTGCGCATGACGCCTAAGGAGCAAGCATCTTTACCTTACTCATCGCTACCTTACACGAGTCAAAACTTCCACTAGACAAAACTCTGATCCTTCTCTCCAGCAGGTACATTACTCACCATAGTTATCTTGACATATTTTTTGTTGTCACACAATTTCTGGAGGCGATAAACGCAGCAGCAAGTGCTTTTAAAACCATAATATACAGGCCACCCCATTAGTCAGCTCCCGGTGCAGTGGCACCGGTCGCACTGGCCTTGAGTTGGCCCTGGACCCGATACCCTGGAGCACTCACTAGCACAAGTTAACCCCTTGCAAAATCAGAAGCACCTTTTGTTATACTATCGAGCTCTTTTTTCTTCCTTAGAACACCATCTGGCCTCACCCAATAAAAGTGTACTTGTGAGTTCTAAATGGTTCATCAACACACACAATGCAGTCAACATTTACCTTATACTGATGACACACAGTTAGTTGTGGCAATTTCTGAGCAGATTTCTTGTACCCAAGATCTTTTTAAAGATTACTTTTCTCCCGCAGCGAAATAGATGCACAATCGCTGTCTCCGGCCAGAGATGTTTTAAGGCATGGGCAAGGTGGGCAATTGCCCAGAGCTCTGGTATTCTGAGGGCACCCTGGTAGAGTGATAATTCTCAGTTTCTCTCATTTTCATTGCCTTCTTTAGCACAACCATGCTCCATCTCTCTTCCCCCCTCTACTTCTACCTCTTTCTCTCTGTTCAGTGTCAATTTAAGGATGTTTGGGCCTCTGGCAAGACACATTTCAGCTGTGTTGGGTAAAAGTTTGAATGCAATATAAAACTGCTTGGCATCATGCACCTGAATTATTAGAAAATAGGTCATGAAATAAAAAATAGTTCCCAATGGTGGCCCCAAATATGTCTTGCCCGGGCCCACAAAAATCCTTAATATGACAGTCTTCAGCTTAATTCAGAATACAATGAGATGCTAGACTTTGGTCATGCCAGTACCACCTGGTCTCCAGCTTGGTTGCCACCTGAATTGGTCCAGATTCCTAATCCTTCTTAGAATCCCATAAAATTCAGAGTCCAATATGACCACAATCTGTTATTTAAATCACAGTTCTTAGCAGTGTCTGCATCTTGCCTCTGTTTGTTGAAATCCTGGACTTTCTACCTCCTACGAACTGATAAACGGTGATTCATGCTTTGATCACGTCAAGGCTAGATTACAGCGATTCTCTTTATCTAGGTTTCCCCAAATATTCTATCAATCAGCATTGGATAGTTTAGAACGTGGCCACCCACCTTGTTTTGAATTTGCCTAGGCATCACTTTGTCTCTTCTCGGTTACGTCTTCTATAGTGGTACCCCATTCATAAAAGGGTGCTATTTAAGGCATCAATCTTAACTTACAGAGTTCAAAAGAAAGAAGTACCAGTCTGTCTTCAGAAGCTATTCCAGTTCTATTCTCCAGGCAGAGCGCTAAGGTCATTAGGAGCATGCTTTTAACTATTACCAAAGTCCATCTTGCCAGAATCGGTGGATATTCCTTTGCTTTCCAGGCTGCCAATTATTAGAATTTACTTCCTACCGATTTGTTCCCAGTTACATCTATAGCAATTTTTTCTAAACTGAAAATCAGGCTCTTTAATCAAGGCTTGCTTTCAAGATGTCCAGACATTGCAATGCAGCACGCACTCGGTAGCCCTATGTAGGGTAGCTGTCATGCTCCATAAGATTTTCATTAATTAATTGATTCATTCATTCATTCATTCATTTGTTCGTTCGTTCAGTCATTCATTCCTTCATTCATTCATGTGTTCATTCATTTGTTCAATCATCCCTTCACTGCATTCAATCTTTTAAACCCTGATTATGTTAAAGATGGGCTTCGTGAGAAATTAGTTTGGTGGTTGACTGAAGTGTGAGCCCTGGTCAAGCAATAGCCACAATCCCTTGCAGGGGAACAACAAAAAGTCACCGAATTAACCAATGATTAACCCTGGGTATCTGGCAAAAAAAGCAGTCAGGCGTAACGTAGGGGCAGTCCATTTTAATACCTAATGTGACACCAAAAGAGAAAAAATCCAATCAGTAGAAACAGGGTTATGAATTTTTAGAGTTTAAGGTTTAAAAAGGTGCCTAAGATAAAAGTGCCAACCGCGGACATCTGATCACATTTAGCACCACAACCAAGGGTCCAGGAGTAAATGGAGACCTCTTTGGGGTTCAGGACTCACTCAGGTTGGGTCCAGGTGTGGGTTCAATATATTGGTAGCCTGTTATGTCCCTGTGACTCTGAACAGGAGACCATCAAACCAGCCCTTGGAGTCTCTTCTGGAAGTACTGGATGCAGGTGAAGAAGCAGGGCTCAACAGCTGGCTGGCCTCTGAGGGTTCAAGGCATGCTAAAAGCAGCAAAGTAGTAATTCCAGGTACAGCAGTAGTGTGGCAGAGTGCACAGCAGGTCATAGCAGCAGGCAGTCCTCTGTGGGTCCTTCCGCATGTCCAGTAGTGAACTGAAGAGCGGGTCTGAGAGCCCTATTTTTATACCCTGGTGCCCTGCTCTCAGAAGGTGGGAGATGTTTCTGGAGAGGTCCATTGAAGTTCTGGGAGTTTCCTGCTTCCCCTGCCCTAGCTCCAAGCTGGCTGCACTACCAATACAGGGTTGTTAGCCCCTTTGTGAGGAGACTGGACACAACCTATTCAAGTACAAGTGGGGCTATGCTAAACTCCGCCTACCCATAAAGCCAGTTAATGGCCCATTAAGGCTCATCTAATCCCCCTATTGTGTGACCGTCTGGAGGGAATTCACAAATGCGAACTGTCAGCTACACCCATTCATGTGACCTAAGGCAGGCTGTAGGCACAAAGGGCGAAGGGCAGGAAATTGCCAACTTTCTAGAAGTAGGAGTTAGACTAGGGCCTAGCTGTCCTAGACAAAGTATATACTACCTATAACACTCAACATTGAATGTATTCACATTATACTTCAATTATAAACAATGTTGATGAATATTTAGAAATGAATCAATATAAACATAATTAAAAAATCAGTAAGTCCAACAAATCCAGATAAAACTTTAATTCCATCCGACGTTGTTCAGTGCTTCTTTTTATTCTGAAGCAAGATTCATAAATGATGTACAGCTTCAATGTACATTATACTTTCCTATCAAACACGAAGATGACCATTCCCAATGCATTTCGGGTGTATCATACACCCTTCTTCAGGGGTAATCTACAACAAACATGTACATAATAAATAAACAGATGTAGCTTCTCATTTATGAATAATAACTGTACTGGCCTTTCATTATAAACAAACGTTATATACAAACTAACAGCTAGGAAGTTAGAGAAAAAATGGAGGCGCTCTCATTCAGATATTGATAGAAGCATTTACTGGGAGTCACTAAGTACATACCACAAAGCTATTCGTACTGCAAGGAAAACCCACATAACATCTCTTATTTCAGAGGCAGATAATTCCCCCAGGGTTTTGTACCAAATACTTCAATCTTTCGTTAAACCGACAGCTAGCGAAAGTCCGGACATTTCATCACAAAAGCTTTGTGATGAGATATCCCAATTCTTTTCGAACAAGATAGACCTGATCTATAAAAAAATCATGCACTCTAATAAAACCATGACCTGCGAAGAAGGTTTTGCCTCATACGAAATTGAGAGTAACCATAATGATCACACTTTGGATATTTTTCCCCCCATTACCCCAAAGGAGTTGTCAGCACTCACCATGCAAATCAAAAGTGGTAGTCCCAATGATATAATTCCTGCCAGACTTATGCCCTCTTTGCTGGAGGTACTATGCCCCACAATGGAAAAACTCATCAATCTCTCACTTAGAACAGGCTCTGTCCCAAGACAATGGAAACAAGCGTTAGTTAGGCCTATTAGAAAGAATACCGCCATTCCTTGGACTGAATTAACAAATCTTAGGCCCATCTCTCTGCTCCCATTTCTGGGTAAGCTGACGGAAAAATATGTAAATCAACATCTTTCCCACTATGTTGAAGACACTGGCGGCCTAGACTATTCCCAATCTGGGTTTAGGCCGAAACACAGCACGGAATCTGCCCTCTTGTCTGTCTCCGATGATTTACATATGTTTCAAGACAAAGGCTACTCCGTGATTCTAGTGTTATTAGATCTGTCGGCAGCGTTCGACACCGTGTCACACAACATCCTTATTGACCGGTTGTCGAACGTAGGAGTTAAGAACAGAGCCCTTGATTGGATAAGGAGTTTTTTAACCGAGCGCACCCAGACTGTCACCATGGGTGCCCATCGGTCAGCAGAGGTGGAGATTTCTAAAGGGGTGCCACAGGGCTCATGTTTGAGCCCAACACTTTTTAACATCTATGTGGCACCCCTGGCAAGAGTGATGCGAAAATTTGGTTTCATCCCCGTATCTTACGTGGATGATACGCAGCTCCTCTTCCCTTTTGAAACTCTCACCGCTGAGATAAAGAACTCCTTCTCCGCTGGTATGAAGGCCGTTGCACAGTGGATGTCCACTAACTTTCTACAGTGCAACGTTAGCAAAACAGAAGTTATGCTATTTGGCGAAGCCAAACTTCTATGGGCTCCGGACTGGTGGCCTTCCGATCTTGGTGTGGTCCCAGAACCCAAACTGGTCGTGAAAAACCTGGGGATCCGCCTCGATCAGGAACTGTCTTTAAAGCAACATACCAACCTTGTCGCAGGTTCATGCTTTCATGTCATCAGCATGTTGCGAAAAAATTTTCCTTTGTTGCCAGACATGTTTAGGAAGACCTTAGTGCAAACCCTTGTTCTGAGTCGTATCGATTACTGTAATGGCCTGCTCCTATCTGCCAACGAGGGAGTATTAGCCAGACTTCAGGTAGTCCAGAACACAGCGGCGCGCCTAATCCTGAATGCCCCTCCAAGAACAGCATCCAAACCTCTCCTACATCAACTTCATTGGCTCTCCATACGACAAAGAATAACATTTAAAATGTGTTGTATAATACATAAAAACATAAATGCCCAAGGTCCTACCTATCTGCAACAGAAATTCATCCCCTACATCCCGTCCAGGCCACTCAGATCCAGCACAAGTCATCTACTGGTGGTACCTCGTGTCAAAAAAATCAGACACGGAGGCAGAGCACTGTCCGTAGCAGGACCAAAACTATGGAATCAACTTCCCCTAACTCTCAGACTCTGTACCTCTCATTTACAATTTAGAAAACTCCTTAAAACTGTTTTATTTAAAAATGAGATTTAATCCGTATCAGTATTCTCATCTGTATTTGTTAAACTGGCCCAAAAGCGCAGAGATACTCCAGCTGGAGTCGATTCAAGCGCTATATAAGCTTGTAAATAAATAAATAAATAAATAAATTATCCGGGAGAAGAAAAACGGAATACGGAGTTAGTAAGTAGAGCTATGAATGATAAAGCCCGAGAGACACGCTGGTTTTTATAAATGACGCAATTGGTGAAACCAACCATGTGATATTGTTAGAGGTGAGCATCAAGGTCCATGTGAATGAGTCAGAGTAAAGAGAAAAAATAAATAAATAAAAAGTAAAGCAAAAAGTAATCACGCCACCAATCCGGTGAACCGAGTAGCTGCTAGTGCTAGTGCAATTAATAATAGGGTCTTTCTAGCCCCATAGTAGTGAGAACCTCATTCAGTCAATGCTTACTGAATGTGAGAATATGTTAAATACCTCAAGTTCCACCTGGACAAACCCCAGTGACCAGAACACCACCCCCATCCTGGGGAACCTCACCAACATTGGACTCAAGCAGCTAGTCACTGTATCAATCCACATAACAAGACACATGCTTGAGCCTGTCTTCTCCGCCAGCTGGAACTTCAACTGCAGCCACACCACAGAACTCTCCTGGACCGACCATCATTGTATACATCACGCCTTCACCACGCCCACCGTACACCACCCACATCATTGTCCCCCCTGCAGCTCCGATCAAGGCCACCGAAGAATATCCTGTCAACTCCCTCAGCACCACCACTTTGCTGACGCTTACAGACGCCAACACCGCAGCTCGCAACCTCCACCAATGGATCTCCAACTGCACCGACACCCTGGCGCCCCTCAAGAAAAGACCAGGCAAACAACACTCCAAGGAGGCCAACTTTTTCACTCCTGCCCTCTACTAGTCCAGACGCACCTGCATACATCTCGAGTAGAGATGGAGCAACAACATCAATCAACTCTGCAACACAGTCACCCTTACACCATGGCACAAGGGTGCCTGCGTTGGCGCGTGGCAGCCATTGTGCACCATTGTAGGAGAAAAAGACCGGGGGGTATTAGTCTTAGGCACCTTCCGGCAGTTTAACGCCACCGGTGCGTCATTTTCTTGATGTACTTGCACACATTCAAAAATAGAAACTAAAATTTTCAAAAAGATGGAGATACCAATACCAGTTACAACAACCTATTCAGTAATTTCACCATCAACATACACATCCACTCATTCAGCAACAGTTCTATATAGTCACTCAAACAAGTACTCACTCATCATATGTACTTATACACCTATATATCCTGTTACACACCGACACTCATCCATAGAGTTACTCACACACATAGTCACACATGCAAATAAACTATCAAACATCCATTTACTTGCATATACAGCTATACACACACCACTACACTTACTTTTACAGAAATGTAGACATACTTACTCTCTTAAACAATCACATATAGAAACACATACTTATTTATACAGGAACTCGTCCAATCTCTCACTCTCACATATAATCACTTATATACATCAATACTCATATAAACTAGATTAAAACATATGTACTTACTCATAAATATACTATTGAGACAGTCATTCACTCACTAACCCACCCATACACACACTCGTCCACCCATACTGTCCTGCACACATGCTGTCTTCAAAACACATACAAACAGTGAGTCACCCATTCATGCATCTATGCGTTAAGTAATACCCCCCAGCAAACCATACAGACACTCCTACTGATACTCTAAAAACCAACTAATAACCCATATCGACACTCATGCAGCCACTTATACACAAAGTGAGACACTGATACAGATATTTACATATTTAAACATTACTCGCTAATACATGTATTCACTAAGATACACCTAATAAGTCAGTTATACAATCATTTTTACAAACAAAAACATCCATTTAGATACTTATTTACACATTTATTCTTCCATCGGCCTTTAGATATACATATATAAAACATATTTATTTTTCAGAAAGACACACATTCATAGGATGATGTCATCAGTGATGTCAAGAGTGATGTTACTGACCATGCCATGAGTGATGTAATATGTGACGTCATCAGCAGTGCATTGCGGGCGCGCGAGTTATAGTTAACTATAACGGGGGAATTTCAATGGTTTTGTACGAGTGAAATGTCCAGCTAACTATAACATGTGTGAAACCTATGTTTTTTCCAGTGAATTTCTAAGGTTTTTTAAATGCTAATTTTTAACTATAACGTGTGTGAAACCTATGTTTTTTTAGTGAATATATATATATATATATATATATTTGCCACTGGGTAGTTATAGTTATGCCAGCATTTCCATAAAAGAGGCTACTTTTTTACAAGTTTGGGCATGGAAAGTTTTGAGGTGGTCCATTGAGCAGGTGCAGAGAAAAAAGGTTGTTCCAAATGCAAAATCCCCATATATTTTCCATTTAATTTTTTTAAGAAGGGCTATTACAAAATCTGCTGAACGAAATTACACCACATTTGGCAGGAAGCTAGATCTTTGTCTGAAGTTTATGCTTTTTGTTATATAGTGTAAATCTGTTAAATAGTTTTTGTGAAATTAAAGTTAAAGATTTTTTTTGTATAACTGGACGGTTGGGTGAGGGACTCTAGTAAGTATGCCACAAACCCAATTGAATAAAATTAAGTGCTCTGATTGGCCCAGGGAGCTTTTTTTCCTGTGGACCATTTGATCCTGTGGGAGTCAGACTCCTGTGGGAACGAGCATTCTGATTGACTGCAAGCAACATGAGAAAAATATTGCTGGCAGCCATTACAGGACTCAGGGACTTAGTCCCCTGTACAGAAGTTAAAAAAATAAATAATATAAGGAAGCAGTGTAGGGATACCCTGCTCACTTAGGCAGTCCCACCCCCGGTATACAGCAGTTTCCCTGCCCACACTGGCGCAGGCATGGAAATTTATATATGCTCCCGCCTGGCAGGAGCATTTTCAAACTTCCTGCCAAACGGGAGACAGCACAAAATCTGCTCCCACTGGCTAGGAGCAGACTTGAGATCTGATCAGTTTCGGCAGGGAAACAGATCAATATATTGCCCTGCCCAGAGGGAGCAGCATAAATAGTTTTACCGGCTCCCGCATCATGAAGGGATCCGACTGCGGCCGCGGGGTCACTGGGGCACCCCCTTCAGCCCCCAATGACTGCTGAGTGGGTGCCCCAGGTGAGCCGAATATGGCTTAGGGAGGGGGATAGCGTGCATCTCTCCCTTTTGCACAAAATATGGCCTTGGGGTGTGGGGTCCTTAAGGCCTAATGAGGTTCAGGGCAGGGACCATGCACCCTCATTGCTTTTTAAAACAAAAAAGCAGGCCCCGAGTGATGGGGTTCCCCGGCACCTGAGAAGGACGGGAGACGGGGCCGCACTGCCACCCTCCCCTTTTAAAAGAAATATACCCCCGGAGTGGGGCCCCCAGGACCTAATTAGGCTTGGGGAGAGGGGCCTCATTGCTCCACTCCCCATTTAGAAGATATATGCCCCTGGTGTCCCCAGGACGTATTGAGGACTTCAAGACATACTGAGGAATAAACTGCCCCGTCAAGTAAGTCAAAGACTAACCTCACTAGGCTGAAGAAACAAGGGGCATATTATCAAGCAAGGGCGATACATTATCGCCGCTGTTATCGGCAGGAAACGTCCGCTAAAGTGGCGAAATGGGCTTGATAATATGCCCTTGTGAATTCCCATAGAAGCCCAGGTTAACACCAGAACCTGGGCTGCTATGGGAATTCACAAGGGCATATTATCAAGCCCATTATCGCCGCTTTAGCAGCAGTTTTCTGCCGATAAAGCAGCGATAATGTATTGCCCGTGCTTGATAATATGGCCCCAGGTTTCCCAGCTCTTAGCCTTTCCACTGCAGCAAACCTATTTCAGTGAGCCCTTCTCAGATACAGCTTGAAACTTTGCCCCGCTGGAGGATGCTGAACTCTGAAAAAGAGATTAAGTGCGAAGTTCAAGATCTTGACGGGCAAAGGCACCTATAGTATCCGACCATCGAGAGGACTTCATAGTGAGCAAATGTTGAACTCCTGCACTATGATCTTTTTCCGCCAAAACCAATAACTTCAGCGTTACCTAGCCCAACCCCTATCCGACTTTGGATACACTCCGCTGCCTTGCCCTGATGAAGAATTTTGACTTCCAGAAAAAAAATAATTCCTTGCGCCTCTTTTACGCCGCCGTTGCGTCACTTTTGTGATGCAGCCGTGGCGCAAAGCCAGCGCCATGCTGCAGGGTATTTACAACATCTGGGAGAGGCGTCACGTTGTAAAGCCTTGTGCCACATGTAGGCATTCCAGCGCAGGAGGGGCGTTCCGGTGCAGGAACGCCTCCTAAAAGTGGCTGAGTGAAATCTACAAGATTTTAAGGCCATGCTGTGTCAAAACCCTGCGCCTGCTTGAAGCAGGCATAAGGATTGACGCAGCATGGTAGGGATAGGGCACCCCTGGAGCTGCATCGTGGTTGCGATGCAACTCCAGCAATGCGCTGCATTTCTGTAGGGGGATGCGTTACGCATCTGCCCATCCGAGCATTTACAATGCGGCGCACCGTGGCACTCGGATGGGCAGATGCGTAACGTGGTGGCGCACGGGTGGACAAATGCGTCGTAACTCTTCTGGCACATCTCTGCTGATTAGCCGAGATGCGCCAGAAGTCGTAAATCTGCCCCTTGGTCCAAAAATAAAACCTCTGACCTCGTCAAATGTGGTTGGTTTATCCTATTCAGGCTCCAACGTGTCTGGTCCCAAATGGCGTATAGATGCTGGTCTACCTCGACCATTGACTACCCTCAGCATTTTGCTCTTTTGGTGCTATTTGCACTTACATCTTAAAAGGTTATTCATGTGGTTCCCTTTATTGGAAATTTGTTGTTTTGGTGTTAATTTTTTCCTTAAATCATTTCCTATTTTTATAAATTAGAGTATACATTTATTGTGTTATGTTTTTGAATTTTTATCTGTTTTGGTACTTGTAAATAGCCTGTCTGCTCTCTGTCATGGCCTCAGGTTTAAATTACTGAAACCTTTGATTAGACCTACCAAGTGAGTGGCTTTTTTACTTGTGGTGAACTACCATCCACCCCAACTAATGAACTACATGGTGGATATACTATTCACCATATTACAAATGCATTATAACTAGGGCCACTGATAATATGCTGCAAAGGAGGACTAAATTAAACAGTATGTTGACTAAATTATGAGCAAAAAAGGGCAAATGATGTGACGTAACGGAGTACATTTAGTGATTGTATTACGTCATAATTTTGTCTTTTTTACACATGCTTGCTTAATCTCCACTACGGCCCCCCGCAGCGGGATGCCTGGCTTTCACCTTGGGGATGCCCAATACGGGTTATCTCTCAGGGAAAAAGCCAGGACGGGTTCCCAAAGCAAAGCGCTTTGAGACCTTGCGGTGATAAGGTGCTATATAAGAACCTTTGACTTGACTTGACTTGACATGCCAACAGTGTTTAGGCACATGTTTCACCTCATTAATACCAGTTTAACGTCCAACTAAAGTATTAAACAACCGGAAGGTGCCCAGACAACCATTGCAGAGGGCATTTCAATGCACAGGTAGGAAAAGTGCCACAGTCACAGAAACACATGATTCCAACCGATTATATTCTGCAGCATTTATGAATCCATATTTCCGCCACGTTTCTCTTGGATTGTTACATGAGGAGTTACTTTTATAGTTGAGGCTTTCTCGAAATAGGCAACCGGAGCAATTCACTACCTTAAGAACGGAGGGCCTCATTTATGAGAAATGACGCATCACTGCGTGAAAGCAGCGATGCGTCACTACTCAGCACACCTTCCTTGTGACATACCTGATGCGTCATATTTACTGTATGATGCATTATGTTGCAAGGAGTTACAGATATGTTAGTATTTCTGACGTATCTGTATGGTGAAAAAGTAACACATTGCTGGAGTGTGTCACAAAAGTGACGTAATTCCAGCAATGCGTCATTTCACATGGGGCAAGCCCCATGTAAAAGGGCCTGCGTCCGTCTTACGCCTGCTGTGAGGCAGGCATAAGATTTTGACGCAACGGCGTCCTAGAAGTGACGCAGTGAAATCTCATAGATTTCACTGCGTCACTTCTACAAGGCTTTTTGCGGGGGGACGCCCCCCCCTGCGTCCATTATACCTGACGCAGGTATAAGGTAGCGCAGGGGTTTACAAGTTGACGCATCTGCTTAGATGCGTCACTTTGTAAATAGTGCGCAAAAGGAGGCATTTTTTTACGCTGCCGATGCGTCACAAAAAGAAACGCATCGGAAGCGCAGAACTGACGTAAGGCGTCATAAATTATTATTATTATGCATTCTTATATAGCGCTCGATTACCCGTAGGCATCTCGGCGCTTGCCTTGGGAACCCGTCCTGGCTTCCCCAAGGTGAAAGCCAGGAATCCCGCCGCAGGGGGGCTGTAGTGGAGATTAAGCAGGCTAATGCCCAGAGCTGCAGAGTGTGAACCCGTGATTCAAGTAGGCACCGAAACGAGAATTATCGAGTCCGTGGATATTTGGGCTCAAGACCCTGCCGCGTCGGGAATTGAACCCTGGTCCCGGGTCTGACCTCTGCTTCAGGGTCTGCCTCCTCTAACCAGTGAGCCACACTTCTCCACTGAGGCCCGGTGTTTGTCTGTTACCTTAAAAGTATCCTAAAAGGGTGATATTTTTCTTCATAGCAGTTGATAATGAACCCAGCCGTGCGTTTATTGAGCCTCATTTTCTTAAGGTCTGTTTACTTTTTAATCCACTGAGCGAACAGCAACCACAAGGGGGCAGTAGCACCTCATATATTATCCTCCACACGGCGACAAAGCCTGATAGAGTTAAGATTTGCTCTAGCTTTTCTCCCACAAAATCTACAAATGCTCATTTCCGCTTGGAAAACGCTCTAATCCCTTTATTAGAAGGTCACAAACTCAACACTGAGTAACAAATACAATTTCCAATTTTTAATCCTTCCCCCAGCGTTCCCTCTCTCGGGCATTTTTTGGAAGGAGATTCTAGCTCCTGGAACACTAATTTGATTATCGGAATTCTTCTGCCGCTCCTTGTGCGTGCTTTCTTCGGATCGAGTTCCTATCTGTCCTGCTGCTCACTGAAATCTTAAAGTTCCTTCCTCTTGTTTTCCTATGTCTGTCCTTCTGTAACCTACCTCCTGCTCCGCCCTCTCTAGCGCCTTGAGTCCTCTTGCATTGTGTCTGCTATGTGGTATATGTTTTATCTTGGTCACATTTTCTTGATACTGAAGCCATTTTCTTAAAGTGCTGACCCAAGTAGCAATTTTGCTTCTAATATCAGATACTTTTTGTGAATCTTTATTGCAAGACTCGCTGGAAATAGAGCTGCCAACTGCATCTGTTTTATGAGGCCTCTCTCCTGCTAAGGCTTAGGGCCAGATTCATCAAGATTAAATCCGCTTGCCAAGGGCCAGATTCTGAGACTCTGGCCCTTTGCGAGCGGTATTTTTGCATTTGGGATGCATCACCCTAAATGCAAAAATCGCTAATTAAGAATTCCCTAAATTGCGATTCTTTGCATTTAAGGAATCTCAAATCGAGATTCCTTAAATGCAATGCATGAAAGTGAAAAAAATAGCGAATTCGCTATTAGGGCACGTAAATTACCATGAAGCACATCTTCGTGGTAATTTGCAAAAACTTTGAAAAATGCACAAAAGTGCATTTTTCAAAGTTTCATGTTGCGCACACACATGCCCTAAGGGCATGTGTGTGCGCAACATATGTTCACACATCAATTTCAGGAGTGCAACAGGGTGTCCTTTGGTCACCCCTGCACCCTTGAAATCGCAATCTCCATTTGCGAATCGCTAATTGCGATTAGCAAATTGAGATTGTCTTCCCATTCATTCCTATGGGCCTCTAGGCCCATAGGAATGAATGGGGAGATATTCCTTAATTGCGAGTCGCAATTTGCGAGTCGCAATTAAGGAATTATTAGAAATCGCTATTTTTGTAGTAATTTCTTGATGCATAGCATTTTGCTATTCCTTAATAACGAATCAGTATTTTTCGCTATTAAGGAATAGCAAAATGTGTTCTTGATGAATCTGGGGGTTAGTCTTTTTCTTTTCCCCTTTTGAATATTGGGATATAAATGGCAGCACGCAGAACGCTATTGGCTAAAAAAAGAAATAGTTCACGCAACAAAAAAACAGTCGCAAGTCATGTTTTAACCCGTCTTTGGGCCAACTTCGCAGATTACAAAGGCACATTTGTCATGCTTTTGCGTCGCCTTGCGCCTTTTTTGCGATGCAAACCTAAAAGGAAATTTACCACGCCACATAAGGCCTCCTTTGTAACGCTGCTTTGCGTTACTCTGCCCCAGGGAGGCGTTCCATGGGTTGAGCGTGGGTGTTCCAGTGAAGAAGTGAAGGGGCTTGTAAATCTGCCCCTCTGTCTCCCCTGGGAGGTGTAACGAGGAGAAATGAGTTTATTTCTCCTAATTTTTTCCCTTTCTACATTTGGGGCATTCTGCAGCACAGGTAGAAGGAGGAGAAAAGCCTCAGAGGATTTTTTGTATGCAGGAAGGGACACCTTCCTGCTCAAAAACAATATAATCCTTCCTACAATGCAGGAGCCATTGCACTATGGTGCAAGAGTGCCTATGTTGACACTAGGCAGCAGTTTGCGTGCCAGCGCAGGCAGGGAGCAGGAATGCGCTGTATAATGGAAAATGTAGCGCATTCCTGCCCTCTCCCTTTCACTCAGCGCAGTGCCCCAAGGTGGCTTGCTGCTTTGCTTGAATATTTGATAAATCTGCCCTTTAGCTTCTAGCTAGACACAAAACTTGTGATACCTGTAACTAGTGTATTTGGAGTGCTCCGTGCAACAAAATGCAATTTTACCTGGATCTCTGAAAACCCTCTCAACATTCCTGGGAAGAACACGATCGGCCTGGAGTTCTTCTTCCTGAATTTTTTGTGTGCTGATTGGCCTCCGAAAAACCATGGGCCGAATTATGCATTGTGATTGTTTGCAACCGGCGCACCTTTTTAAAGGTGCGCAGGGTGCAAACAATCGCAATGCGTCCTTTTATGTTGTGTGCGCTGCTTCCAGGGCAGCCGTGAACTCGCCCTTCCCTGGGGGGTAGCCCATTTCTGTGAAAACAAGGAGCAGCTGCTCCGTGTTTTCACTGTGCAAGCGACAACCCCCTACACTTTCAAAGGGGTTTAGAGATCCCCTTGCAGTCGGGTGCAGTCAATGACTGCACCCGACTGCAAGGGAATGTCTGGGGGGTTCATGGGACTCCCTTTAGCCCATGCAGAGGTCTGTTTTCAGGAGGCACACTGACAGTGTGGCACATTTTAAAAGGAAGGGGATGAGAGATCCTCTTGCAGGCGGGTGCAGTCAGTGACTGCACCCGCCTGCAAGGGAATATCTGTAATATGGTTCGGGCACAGCGTAAAAATAATTCCCTCATTTGCATAGGGCACACCCCTATGCAAATCAGGGAGCACCCTTTGAAGGTAGCGCAGACGTTTTAAGTGTGCCAGTGCTATCCATATGATAGAAGGGGTTGCACAACTGTCTGCGGCCCCTTCTATAATATCAAAGTGCCACGGGGTGTGCAAAGCGGGCGCAAACTCCCTTGTGCCCCAGGGGCACTTATTGTAATACGGCCCCATATCTAAGCACGTGCCCTAAAATGATCTGACTCTGCAACCAACCATGTAGCTAGGACGCAACCAGGCACAAGTGGACCTGGTTGAGTGGTGTGGCTCACTGGTTAGAGGCGGCAGACCCGGAAGCAGAGAATGGCCCGGGACCAGGGTTCAATTCCTGACGCAGCAGGGTCGTGGGCCAGCGTCAGCGGACTCAACAATTCTCGCCTCGGTGCCTACTCTACACCACATCTGTACTCTAACCAGGGATCACACTCGGCAACTCTGGGCACTAAGCTAGCCTCATCTCTACAACGGCCCCCCACAGATGCCGGGGATGCCTGGTTTCACCTTGGAGATACCCAGAAGGGACCATCTCACAGGGAAAGCCAGGACGGGTTCCCCAGCGGTCTCCAGCGCCGGGACGCTTACTGGCAGCCGTGCGCTTTACAAGTCCAACACATTTACATTTCTTATTTAATGTGCAGCACCATAAGTGGTTATATTTCCTGTGTGAGTCCTGTGCAAGACATTGATCTTTATAAAGCTGCAGAGAAGAATCATATGAATTTCCTAATTTAGACACAGGGTTTAAGTTGTATATCAGAATATCAAGTGCAAAGTTATTGTCCACAAAAATATCTTAGCCAGAATAAGAACAACCAAAATATTGTAAAGGTAAGCATATAAAGTAAGTATAAAATTATTTTTCTTAACTCCTCATCTACACACCTTTAAAACACTGTTGCTGCACAAAGTTAGCCCCTTGGTGTTGGTTAAATACGATTTTACAACAAATACACATGAAAACATGCCAAGGCATAACCATGGACCATGACTTGGCTTTAGGTGGGGATGTTGCATGCTGCAGGGGGTGGCTAAAAATCAGTACGAACTGCGTGACATAATACACTCTGCCACTTGCGGAACTCTGCGTAGTGCAGAAGGGCTTTGTGGTCACTTCTCGAAGTTCCGCATAGCAAAGCACAGCGAACTCCACCCAGGCTTATTCACAAAACTTGCTCTATCAAGATTCCACTCCACTGTTCCTTTTATTTTCTTTCAGTCACCTTCTCTATCCTGCTTCTTTTCTCTTCCCCCGCTCACCTCCTTCTCCCCTCTCACTCTCCTGCAGTCTTTCTCTTCTTTCTCACATTTACACTTTCCTCAATCTTTGCTTTTTTGTTCTCCCACACCTTTCTCATTCTCCTGCTTCCTCCCTCCTTCCCCCTTCTAATTCTTTCTGGCCTCCCTCCCTCCATCGTTTCTACTGTCCTCTGTGTTCTTATCACGTCTTTCCCCGCGGCAAAGCATCTCTCATGACTTACTTTAGATGCACAGCTTACAGAGAGCGCCTGAGATTTAGGAAAGAGGATTTGTTGAACTACTGCACCAAAAATAATTGCAAAGAACATTTGCAGATGCACGACACAGACTGGTATGCAGCCTAAAAGTTTAAATCCGCTCTTCAAAATGCATTGTCTTTTCTATCCCCAAAGATCTGTTCTGTAATTACTACTTTTTTCGATTTTTTATAAACTCCAAGTATAGGCACCTGGTAAAAGCACAAATGTAAGCACCAGCAGGCTAATAAGACTGAACATGAATGCGGCCCTTGTGTACTGGGTGTTCAAGACACAGGGGCTGTTGTGGAGGGACAGTGAGAGAGAATCCATCAACACATGGCAGATTTTGCATCCGCGTCACTGGGCACGTAACCACCCTTTGTAGTGCATCCCTCTGGCAGCATGGTGCCAGGACAGACTGCACCGGTTATGCGAATGGTCCACACAAATTTCAGACTCAACATCAACAGACAAGATGGCGGATTAGAGCCATAATCTAGGGTGACTGGCCTACGTCGTTGTGTGGCTGAGGCACTTCAGTAACAGACCCCAAGGAAAGCGTGGAAGACTTGGACAAAAACATATTCAACTTTGGGTGTCAATTTCCAGCACCCAAGCTTGATAGAGGAAATTCGACCAGAAATGGCAGGCATTGGTGGATGTTCAAGCAGAGGTTAAGTGCTAGAATTTCCCGAGTTGTGCACTAAACAAATATACATAACATAACATTTGCTTATTTTTTTGGCTAATCTAAAGGCTTTACTTGACTTTTGTATTCACTGGCTCGATGACACATAGGACCTGGTTATCAATTAGAGTAACATCCAGAGATCTCAGGAAACTGCCATTGACGATAATGTGGAGGGCATCATTGAAGGCCGCAGTGTCTGTGCCATAGTCAGGACAGAAGAGCCCAGACTCACAATGTAAGGAAACCAGTCTTTTTGCAGAAGTCCCCCAACCCCCCCCTCTATTTGGACTATTAAATGCTGGTTTTCAACTCTGATGGTGCACTGAACCCTGCTAACCAGTCCCCAGTGCCATTGCTCTCTCCCGAAAACTGTTATTTGTAAATTGGCAACCCCAAATGACTTTATCCCCCATTTAATTCCCTAGTATATGGTACCAGTGATAACCAGGGCATGGGTGGTAAAGGGGTACCCAGGGCTTGCAGCACTGTTTGTGCCACCCTGAGTGACGCAAGTAAACTACTGGCAGCAGGCCTGCTATTGGAGACGGCATGTGAAGGATATATATCAATCTAGGCAACAAACGTAATAAAAGGTCGAAAATGACTGAGCTACAAAGTGAGTTATTGTAGCTCAGTCATTTTCGACCTTTTATTACGTTTGTTGCCTAGATTGATATATATCCTTCACTTGCTTTTCCCTGGTCTAGGAACTGTATTTCCATGTACTCAGGGGGTCCTTGATAAATATTTACGCATTGGAGACGGCATGAGCAGTGCAAACTTCTCGAACTCGACTGTAGCCACACCATGTGTGGTAAAGTCAATGGACTATCTCTGATATATGCCAGTCACCCTTAAGGAAGGCCTCCTAAAGCCCAGGAGGCAGGGTGCCTTATATCAAAGGTGTGGACATGTAAGTGAAAGCTTATATGACCCTATAGTGCCCTTTACCATTAAAAGACACTATAAGTGATAGATGTTTCATAGGATAGCATGGGCGGGCACCCGGGCAAACCCGAGGTTGGCTGCTCCATCATGTTACCACCCAAATATGTAGTGTTTGGTATCAAACAATGTTCCTCCTCACCCCTAACACAAATCTTGTGTCGAGTGCGATGTGGCATGCACCAAGGCGGCTACCTTAGAGGTTGCCAACCTGGTTGCCCAGCTTCTCTGTGTTCGGGCTGGCAAGCCCCCATGACCCACATTTGTTGCCAGGATTCCAATCTCCTGCCAGCCAGTGTGACCACTCCCAGGAGTCAGGAACAAAGGCTTGGGCAGGAAGGATGTCACACCTCCCTCCTCCCAAGCAGACTAGTGAAGTGGCACATCAAGGAGTTAAGCTTCAAGGCTGCACCACCTCTGATATGCATCCGGGCTGACTCCCAGAGGAGGAAACAGTCCTCCCTTGCCCCAGGCACATTTGCACCCGGACAGGTGTGAAATTAGTTAGTCAAGGAGGAATACACCCCCAGAAGTCTAGCCACACGTTCAGAGTGAGCAGCCTGGTCTGAACACTAAAATGTGATTTATGTTATCTTTAGGAGTGACAGAATAGAAGGTCTGAGGAAGAAAAGGTGACCTATATCCCCGGATGTGGCCACCTCAGCGGTGGATTAGCTGCAGCGACTAGAAGCCTATTGGCTACTTACTCCCACACCCTAACACCACTAAATCTAGGATTTAAGGGACACCCCTGACACCAGAACCTCAGTTCTGAACAACCTGCATTAAAAAGGACAGAAGAAGAGACCCATTTCAGCGACAACAGGACTTGCATCAAGCAAAAACAGGATATCTTGCACCTATGGCAAGACTCCTGGAACTGCCTGATCAAGACTTGTCTTAGGCTATCTCTTGGTTCCCCAAGACAGAGGGACCCCTGTAGAAGCCTGAAGCACCCTCAGACTCTCCTGGACTAGTGCCACTAGCACCCTGCAAACTGCAGGTAAAACAATGCTCCGGATCCGAAGAATCCATGGCCCAAATCTAGATGGTCTATTGCATTGTATAGTCCTGCGTTCTACAAAGTTACAGGCAGTTTATGTGTTTCCCGGGACTACCAGACGTCAAAGTTACTTTCTGCTCCACTTACCTCTGCCAAGGCTTGTTGGTTGCCAATCCAGAAACCGATCTTTGCATTTGACGCTGCACCTAGAGGAGATTCCATCTGACATTCATCCAACATCATCAGCTGCTCCATTGTTGTATTTTTGCATCTTTTTCTCCCGCAGCACCTTTTCAGCAGTAAAAACAACTTTCCTGCAGATCCTGTTCAGCACCAGGGACAGCCAAGGCAACTCTGCTCCCAGGCTCTATGGGCTAGGTAAAATTGAATTGACAAGTGAAGCAAGTAAAGTAGAGTGATAGCCAACCTATGGAAAGTAATGGAAGGGCTCTAAGCACATTATAATTTGACAATAAGTCTTTTGCAACTAGACTGTTTCTGCTGTCTGGTAGAACAGACCTAAAAAAGAGTGTATTTTTTAAAACAGGGCATTGGGGAGGTACACAGCAGTACATGGCAGTATTGTCAGCTCCGGCCATGCCTATATCTGGCATTTGCCCAGCAAAGTTGACCCTCACAGACACCGTCCACCAAGAGAATTGTTACCTCGTTGCCACCCTTTTCGTTCTGCTTCACAAAGAATCACAGTATGGACATTCTGAGTCGCAAACCCATTTCCGATTTGTAGTGAAATTTTAGGCACATTGAAGTTTAGCTTTTTGTCCCCACAAAACCTTAGTTCAGCGAAGGCAGTGAAAAACTCCCTTAGATACATCAGGTCTTATGTTCTCTCTGGTCTTCTATCAAAGAGAGAGTCATGAAGCCTTATGATTTTAGGGTAGATTTGTAACCACCAATGTCAAAGGACTAAGGGTGCTGTTGATTCACGTGAATGTTGCATTGGTAGACTGACACAAAAATGTCAAAGTTTCTCAAAACAATGCAGTACACTAGGTACCCTGCATGCATACAATTCAATATAAGCAAGAGTCATCCAGCTAAGCCAGCCAGGGACAACAAAGCCACCAAGCAAGCCAGCTGATACACACTTGAACTCAGAACCCTAAAATGCAACTGCAAACCACTAGAAAGAAGGTGGCACACTAGCAGAGACCCAACAAAACATGCCAGCTTCAAGTCAGCCCTCAACAAACACCACCATCACCTCAAGGACACAAAAAGGCACACCATAGCAGACCACAGTGCAGCAAGTACCAACCACAGCAAGGAACTCTTCAGCATTGTCAGAGAGTTCCCCTACCCACCTGCAACCGAGAACTCAATTCCCCACTCTCAGGAACTCTGTGACACACTGGCCAACTACTTCCACAACAAAATATCCACCATCTACAGTAACCTTGAACCCCAACCCACAGACCTCTACAGCTTCATCAAACCTATGGGTGCCACCCACCCACTCACCACATTGGAACAGCTCCCCACGTAGAGTACCACAACCATCATGAACTCCATCTACTCGGGAGCACCCAAGGACCCCTGCACACACTTCCTCTTCAACCTCAGGAGCAAAGAAATCAGCATGGCCCTCAGCTCTATACTCAACACATCTATCACCATGTCCGCCTTCCATAATGGATGAAAACACGCAGAAGTGAAGCCCCTCCACAAGAAACCCTCCGCTGACCCTAGCAAACTCAAGAAATTCTGCCCCATGGTCCTTGAGAAGGCCATCAACCACTGGCTCATCAAACATCTGGAAAGAAACAATCTTCCTTCTAGTCAACTTCTGCGCCAACCACAGCACAGAGACTGACTTGATCACCGCCACTGACATCAGAACTCTCCTTGACTGGAGGAAAACAGCAGCCCGGATCCTCCTAGAATTCTCAGCGACGTTTGCCACCATATCCCACCATACCCTCATCAAGACACTCCACCACTTCGAAATACAAATGGATCAAATCCTTCTTCACCGGATGCACCCAGAAAATCTGGCTACCACCCTTCACCTTGGAGCCCAAGAACATCAGCTGCAGTGTACCTCAAGGTTCATCCCTTAGCCCGACCCAGTTCACCACCCACATGACAGCCATGGCCGACATCGTCAGAACCCATGGAAGTAATATTATATCCTACACAGATGACACCCAACTTAGCCTCTCACTCACTGAAGACACCTCCACCACAAGAACCAACTTCCACAACACCATGAAGAATGTCGCCGACTGGATGAAGACCAGCTGCTTCAATCTCAACATGGACAAGACAGAACTGCTGATTTTTAGGACCAACACCTCCCGATGGAACAAGACCTGGTGACCCTCCTAACTCAGACCCACACCTTCTCCGAGAAACCACGTACAACACCTCTACATCATTCTGGACTGCAAACTCACCATGAAATGCCAGATCAACGCTGTCTCATCTGCCTGCTTTAACACCCTCTGCATGCTCTGAAATATCTTCAGATAAATCCCCATCAGCACCGGGAAAGCCATCAGTCAAGCTCTTGCCACCAGCTGCCTGGACTACGGAAACACCCACTATGCAGGAATTACCACCTCCTGAAGAGACCCAAAACGATACAGAACTCAGTGGCCAGACTCTTCCTCGACCTCTCCAAGCAAAGCCACATCACCCTTCACCTCAGGAACCTCTAATGGCTCCCTATCCAGAAGAGATGTCAGTTCAAGACACTTATTCATGCGTACATATCTCTACACCACCAATGACCAGCATACAGCAACCACCGCCTGCACTTCCGCCAACCTTCAAGACAGCTATGCTCTGCCTCCTGCACCCTCGCACACACACCCTGCATCCGCAAAAGCCACAGTGGAATCCATTCCATCTCCTACCTCACCGACAAAGCTTGGAATGACTGTCCCCTTTACCTTTGAACACCTCCATCTCTCACCGAGTTGAGAAATGGACTCAAAACCTGGTTCTTCGACTGATCCCAGCAAGACCTCAGTGCCTAGATGCCCTCACAAGTGAATAGCCACACTTTATAAATACCCAATGATTGATTGATTCTGAATAAATCACACTGGTCTTCTATCCAAGAATAGTGCTATTCAAATGTCATTTCTCTGGTGGATAAAACTATTTGCAGCCTCAGCCCGCCGAAGTTCCTCTTGCATCTCTACAAGTTGTAGGCTAGTGGAAACAGGACGACACCTGGCCTAAGTTCATTATCACAGCAGGGCATTTAGGCTCTCTAGGAAGCATCGGCTGCCTCAATCATCCTCAAAGAACTTTGAGTCTCAGATAGACATCATGCACACCCATCCATCTTCCAGGCCAGATACACTCTAACTTTGTCTATTTCTGGACATCAATAAAATGGCTCCTGGTTTTTTCAAGTGGGATGACTCCACTGTATTTGTTAATTCAATTCAATTAAATTTTATTTTGAGTTTGGGTTAAATAACCTATCACCATATACAAAATGACTTACAGTACAGTTTAAAATCCTATAAAAATTAGACTAGGCACCTCGTTTCGCAAAATTCATTTGATGATTCAAAATGTCAATATAAAAGTAATGCATAGCATTTGTAGCACATAACTGGTCCAAGGAATATGTTTTGCTTTTAAATGCCAAAACGACTATAAAAAAATCTCGAAATAGCAAACAAACCTTGGTTGCCAGTGTACGACTTGCATATCTGTAGGGATATCCAACAACGCTTGATTCCCATGCCAGACATGGCGGGCAATCCATTTGCTTCTTGATCTCCGATAAGCCCTACAGAAGAACAACACATGATCACATCCTCTTTGGCAAGGTTTCAGACAGGGCAGAGTTTCAACTACAGTTTTGAATTGGGCCACTTATAAGCAAAATCAGCAAGCAGGAGAATGCCAAGATTACTTTTCTAATATAAAACTCCTGATAATGGGGGGGGGGGGTAACATTATCCCAACAGTTCTCAAATTTTACAGCATTTTTTATTGTTAAAATGAATCAATATTGCCTTCACTGTTGGTATATCAGATAACCATTTTCCTAACACTAGCTTCCAATATCTATTTTGTCCAATTCTAACACAATTGATGGGAATCAGTAATGGGATGGACCAACATTCACTCAGGCCTAAATGTTCCAACCAGGAATTAACAAGTTTTTATCAGTGCAATCTTAAGAACTTCAGGCCTCTATTTAACATCTAGAAGAAAGCTTATATATGGATCTAGACCAAGAGTAACCAATTTAAAAGATGTTTAAGATCTGCAGTATGAGCTGTGCATTTTAAACTAAGATCGAGCCGTAACAGGATAGTAGGAGCGTTCCGTGGTAAGTTCTGAAGAACTGTGGGGCATATTATCAACAAGTAGCGATATTTATCGCTAAATGAGCTTAGCGATTTTTTTTTATCTCTGCGCATCGCCGGATTTTATCGCAGAGATAACGTGCTATTAGCAACGTTTATCTCAAAAGCGATAAAATATCCGGCGATAGCGGCGAAATGCGTGAATATCGCTGGGAATCCAGCGATATTCAGGCATTAACGCTAATAGGGTCTTAACCTGAATATCCACCTACCATTGAATATACAGGTTAAGAAGTGGTCAGAGCAGGCGTTAGGTTTTGGCGATATTTGTGCTTGGCGCAAATTTTTTTGTCGCTACGCCTGTGTTGATAATAGGCAATAGTGATGTTAGCGACTGCTTTCAGTCGCTAACAGGTTGGGTACGCCCACTTTGCATGTCATTAGCGATAAATATCGCTGACATGCAAAGCGGGCCTCAAACCACTCGCTATCGCCTGGAAGCTGTCGCTAACTGCTGTTAGCGACAGCTTGCCAATAGGGCGATAAAATTATCGCCGCTTTTCGGCCGAAAACGGCTGCAAAAGCGGCGATAATCTCATATCGCCCGCCTCGATAATATGCCCCTGTATTTTTTTTCTTCCTAACCAATGGAGTCAAGTTACAATTACCCCAGAGTTCGGAGCTGCGCAGCGCAGCACTTACAGCGGTAAGTGAAATGCAGGTAAGTGGTATACTGGCAATATGGAATACATCTTAGAATGGTTCACACATTTCTGAATAGTGGCTGTTCTATGGTTTATGAGTAGTTGACTTTTTACAATTTGGGGTGACCAAGAATGAGAATTTGACAACATAACACCTCAGTAATCAAATTCTGAGACCTTCTCCAGAATAATGTACCCCATATGTATTGAGCCGAGAAAAGATCTATGGGAATAAAAAGTCATGAAGTTTGTGGCATTAATTTCCAAACTATAAGTAAAACGTACTGAAATTTTCAATGAAATCTTCGAAACCAATGGGAGTTTTATAAATCAACAATATTTTGTTGGTGAATTGTGATGTTGGGACATTCTGGCCCACAAGTGGTGGGCAGTCTTATAATATTTCAGCAGATGGTCAATATAACCATTATTAAAGAGAGTGAAAGGTGTGGGTGCGAGGAAGCAACCTTGCTACTTCCCGGCTAACGGTGATTTGCTGTCAGAGTATAACCGAATTATCACTGTAAATAAATTCAAAGGAGCACCTTGATGAAGTTTTCTCACTCTTATGTTCTATTTTGAAGGTTGTTGCATTCAGCCAGATTCATCAACGGAAAATCGGCTCGCAAAGGGCCAGATTCTGAGAATCTAGCCCTTTGCGAGCGCAATTTTTGCATTTGGAATTCATCACCCCAAATGCAAAAATCGCAAATTGCGAAATCGCTAAATTGCGAGGAATTGCATTTAAGGAATCTCTATTTGAGATTCCTTAAATGCAATTCATGAACCATTTTTGAATTGCGAAATCGCTATTTTTGGCCGCTATTTACCGCGAAGTCTGACTTCGTGGTAAATAGCGAAAACTGAGAAAAATGCACTTTAGTGCATTTTTCTAAGTTGTATGTTACACACACACATGTCCTTTGGACATGTGTGCAACATCAGTCTACATTTACAGTTCAGTGGTGCTACAGGGTGTCCTTTGGACACCCCTGGCACCCTTGAAATCGCATCCTTATTTGCGATTAGCAATTTGCTAATCGCAAATAAGGAAGCTGTAGAAATCGCAAATAATATTGCGATTTCTACATGAAACCCGTTTTGCGAGTCTTTAATAGTGATTCCTTAATAATCGCTATTAAGGACTTGCAAAAGAGGACAATGATGAATCTGGGGGATTATCTACAGGTGCTTTTCCCAGATCTGTTTTGTCAAGCAAGGTCAGCTGAAGTCAAACTGATCTGAAGTATGGTGCTGTTCACAAGTGAACTTCCCTCACTGAACAAACACAGCAATGTTTTTCTCTTGTTGTCATGTTACAATGTGATTTGACTCAAATGTACCTTAGATGCATGTCACACTTTAGTTTATGACTCTGTGATGAATGTGTTATTTGTTTATAGGCTGTGAATCACCGTAATGAATATAAAATTAAAAATTATTACACAGAATATAAACTACATTTCTACTGTTCTGCTTCCCTGCTTCCATTGATCCTAAAAGGTTCTGAAAGTCCATCGCATAATGATTAGTATCTCTCCCACCTGTGTCCAATATTTGCAATCAGTTTGATAGGATCTGGACTTTAAATCACAAAGAGGAGAGAAAAAGGCACTGATGGGCTTTCACCCCCCCCCCTTAGTAAACAATAACAAGACAATTGGACGAGGTAGACTCACTCACCTAATGTGACGGGCTTTTTTAATTCAATAAACTGGATCCAAGTATTTTATCCGGAAAAAAAAGTAATGTTTAAGAACACCCTCAGGTGAGCCCCCTCCTGAGGTTGAGTCCACCCTGGTAGTACCACCTTACCAGGGTGGGGCAAGGTGGCAAATGATGAAGCATTTCACATTATGTGAGTGAGCCCACCTCGTCCAATTCTTGGAATTGCCTCCTTCTCGGGAGAGAGAGTAGCAGTAGATAGCAAGGTAGACACTGTTGCAAGTGTGCTAGAAAAAAATAGTTTCAAGGACGAGAATAGGGTGTCAGGCCAATTTTGTGATATGATCTGGACTCCCAACTTTTCATAAAGCAACCTGAGATCACACCTCCTTTATATTGTATGAAGTTTGAAGAAAGAAGTAGTATTTACATAACATAACTTGTATTTGTAAAGTGCACGTTCACGCATGGGTAACTCGGCGCTGAATTACAGATGTTTATTGCTACCCAACTCAATGATACTTTATCAACTTCAGAAGGATGAAAATCTGAGTGAATCCTCTAGGATTTGAACCTGTGACCATGAGAACGAACACAGGTTCCTACAGTGGATGCATAAGGCCACCAAGCAACCAGACCCGGCTATTTGGTTTCCTTTTTAATGTCCTTGTGGCTTTGAAGAAACAGTACTTGTAGGGTACTTAAACCCTAATCCAGTAGGCTCTGGTATTCATTCCTCTTCTTAGCATAGGCTGTATGATCTGCTGACTGATATTGGTGTGCTCTTTTATTGTTCACCGATGGACCGGGAGCGCTGGTAATCCCTGTAGGATGGTTGTGCTCCGGACTCAACCTGATTCTCTTTTGCCATTTTATATGACGGTTAAAATTAACATGTGAATATCGCATTTAATGTTCCAAAAATAACAGACCGAGTTAGCTTACACCTTAAGGGGCTTATTTATGAGCCCTTGCGTCACTTTTGCACCGGCGGTGCAAAAAATGCTCCATCTTGCACCATATTTACAAAGTGATGCACTAGCTAAATGTGTCACTTTGTAAACCCATGCACCACATGATACCTGGGCCAGGAATAATGTATGCAGGGGGCGCATTCCGATGCAAGAAAGGGTCATAGAAGTGACGCAGTGAAATCTACAAGATTTCACTGCGCCACTTTATGATGCAAATCCGTCAATATCTTACGCCTGCCTCATGGAAGGCGTAAGACTGACACAGGCACATTAAACATGGGACTTACCCATTTGTAATGATGACCCATTGCTGAAGTTGCGTCACTTTTGTGACACACTCCAGCAATGTGTAATTTTTGCGCCTACAGACAGATATGTCAGAATTATTGATGTATCTGTAACTCCTTGCAACAAGATGCATCATACTGTAAATATGACGCATCTTTGGTGGCACAAGTAAGGCGCAATGAAAAGTGATGCATTGCTGTTCTCTCGCAGCTATGTGTCACTTTTCATAAATAAGCCCCTAAAGGTTTATTTTCTGATTTTTAGTCATACAAGAAATCGAATAGTATAGTCAAAACAATAAATCAACGGATTAGAAGGAGTAGCTCAGTCAGAATACAAAATCAATAAAATAAGTTTGTAAAGTTCAGGAAAGAACAATACAGAGTAGAAAATGAGACAGAAAACCAACAAAAATGTACCTCCCAGGGTCAGAGAGGAAAGAACCCTCTCACCTCCAAAAAGACTGCATTGTTATAGGGTTCTGCGCTAAGAATTTCATAATTTCACACATTCAACACAGTTGTGCATGGGACCCAGAGCTTGGACCAATCAAAATTTAGCAGTGTGAAACAGTTGAAGAGGAATACATATCTTAAGTTTCCCATAAATCTGTACTAGAACAAATAAGGTTAACATTTTACATAATTCTACTGGGACAGCTGAGTTAGACCTTAGGCACATACAATAATGCTGAAACAACACTATAACTTTCTTGGGAACATCATTCACTTGTCTGAGAAAGACACATTTAACATTATTCTATTAAGACATGAATATACAAATTTACCCATGTGATATAAATATTTACAATACATGTCACACAGAAAATGGAGTCTAAGGCCTATGTTCTCTAAGTTAGGATTAATTAAATTTTATTAGTGGAATCTTTTTTTTAAA
Organism: Lissotriton helveticus; assembly: GCF_964261635.1. Lineage (NCBI taxonomy): Eukaryota > Metazoa > Chordata > Amphibia > Caudata > Salamandridae > Lissotriton > Lissotriton helveticus. The sequence continues at coordinate 68,820,963 of NC_136064.1, forward strand.
CTGTGAAATCACTGATGACCTCATCACTGGCTCCTTAGGCACTGGTAATTGACAGGCCCATGCTGGACAGTGCTCTGTGCTCAGGACACTTGCTGCAGTGTAGCTGCACTGCTTGATCATTATTACTTCTCAATATTCGATCCTCTTTTGATTCCTTGTAAATAGGCCCTGGTTGGAACAATGGCTAACTGTGTTCTTTTATTTTATTTTTACCATTCTATTCCTTATTTTCAGGTCCTTGTAGCTTAAGTTACGAAATGGTTTGACTGGACTGGCTATGTTTCAACAGGCCTTAGAATTCATTCCACTGCTTGGCATAGGCTACACAATTAAATGACCATGCCTCACAGCCTTTTATTTCTTTCTTTTTTGGAATCCATGTTGTTTCACTATGCGGGAGAAAAGAGTCATTCCTCATATGACCTGTGGTTGATCTCTCCCAAAAGAGAAAACGCTATATATGTTATTAAGAAAAGAGCTTTCTGTACAGTATCCCAAGCATAACCTTGGTAGCTTGGTATGAGCAGCAAGGTCATTCTCAGAGAAGCTTGCGTGTGGGACATGAACAGCAATACTAAAGCAACATTATATGAAAAAATGAGCAACATAACATTTGCAATCCAATTCTGTGTAAATGAACAATCTATCTTTAGTGATTAATCTACTAGAAAAAGAAGTACATCATAGGTAAGTATAAGAAGTTGTAAAAAATAATTGGTGTACTTGTAGAACCAAGAGTTTTTTGGGAATCAAAATGTCAGTACACCAACACATAACTGTGAATCATCTAAAACTGACAATAGGGGAAAGCAATTTATTTTGTTTCACTTTGAAACAAACTAATGACAACCAGAGAAAACATATTTTGATAAATGGTCTATTAAAAATAAGCTTTCAATCATTAGCAGAAAATGCCCTTGTTAAAAAAAAGTAGCTGATGAAATAAAATGTCTATGACTGGTTCTTTAGCACTTCCTCTGACACTTCAGAAGTGACTAAACATTCAGTGATGAACCAGTAAAGGCATTTTGGACACCAGGCCACCAAGTGTTCAAATGGTAAAATAGCTTTACCTTACTTTTGCGTGGGACCTGAGCCAAAGTCCAATTAACATGCCTCTTTAGGGCCTCATTCACAAAAGTATTTTGAGACAAAATCCTAACTTTACGACTTTCGGTATTCACAAGAGGCATTTAGTAGTAGTAAAGTTAGGATTCCTAACTTTACTACTGTGGTAACAGTCTAGTTGTCCGCAACCAGGGACGGAACCGGAAGACCACATACAGGAACCGGAAGGCGGCCATTTTGTGTGGCGCCGGCCAGCTCAAGGAGAGTCACGCAGCCCCGGCGCTCCGGGAGAATAAAGTACGTGTGAACTTATGCCCGGCTCCTAGTTTTTCTTATTAAAGAACCATTCTTACAATGGCGACGAGGCGGAATCTGAGCTAGATCTGAAAAAAAAAAATGATAACAAAGAAATTGAACACAGAAAGGAAAGCGACAGTGGAGCATAAGGAGCGAACCCCGGAGCGCGGCAGAGGGCGAGTGACAACGCAATTGCCGGGCTACACGGCAGAACCCGCAACGCGCTACAACCTCCCGACCAGCAGGCGAAAGGAGGGGGAAGCACGAGAAGGGTAAGCGCATCGGGCTGAGCAAGGTCAAAACGGCGAACCCAGCACCACACGCAGGCAGGTGAGGGAGGCACAACCCGGCACCTGACTACCCCAAGCCACGGCACGCTGGCGGACCAGCAGGGGCGAGGTGAAGGGCCAAGCAGAGTGGAAAGGGACAGGCCATGAGCAAACCCAGCAACAGAGGGAGCGACGGGTGGCGCAGAGAGCAGGGAGAACAGCGAAGGGGAAGGAGAAGAAAGACAAGCGCCAGGCAGCCTGCCCAACAACGCTGTTCCCGCTCAGGCAGGCCCGAGGGACAACGGAAGAATGGTGACGCCGTCCACTTCCCTCACCCATATGGTGCCCTTCCTTCCAAAAAGGGGAGAACCCACGATGCCTTGGGAGGACTGGAAGCGCTACTTCCTAAATTATTTAGAGGCACTGGAGGAGGAGAGTGAAGCTGCATACACGAGCCAGAGGAGAAGGAAGATACTATTACACAATCTGGGCCCAGAGGGGCTGAGAGTGTACTACACCATTGTCCAAGGTCCAAGAGACGCGACCGACACGGATGTGTTTAGACATGCCCTGGAGGACATGGATGCGCACTACAGGCCGGTGGTGTGCGTGGCTATAGACAGACACCATTTTTTTCAGAGAAAACAGGGAAGCGGGGAGACGGTCGAAGAGTACGTGGCGGCACTGCAAAAGTTGGCGCTCACGTGTAAATTCGGTACCCTCCACGATGAGCTGGTAAGGGACCAAATCATAATGCACACATCGAGCACACATGTTCAAGAAAAATTGTGGGTCAATGGCGATGCTCCCCTGAAGGAGGTATGGGCATTTGTGAAAAAAGCAGAGATGTCCAAACGATGTGCACAAGCAGCCAGAAAGGACACGGGAGGCACACAAACAGTCTGTATAGTCATGAAGCAAAACAGAGGAGACAAAACCAGGCAACGGGTACCACCAAGGGGCCAAGACACAAGAGGAGGCCAACAGTCAGGGGGAGGAACCCCGAAGACGGAAAGGGGTGGTAGACCAAGCTGCTACAGATGTGGAAGCGCATCGCACCTGGGCAACGACAAGGTATGCCCAGCTTTTAGGGCGAAGTGTGCGTTCTGAGGAGTATTCGGGCACTACGAGAAAGTGTGCCGTCGAAAATCCAAGAGGGCCACAGTCAAATACATGGAGCAAGACGGCCCAGACGAAGAAGGTACACAAGCGGAAGAAGAAGACCTGGAAGAAGTCCTCTACATCGATGCCCAAGTCCTGGATGTGGGCTGTAAAGAATCAGACAAACCAAAGCTCAACATGCACATCGGAGGAGTGCCGATTGAAATAATAGCCGACTCAGGAGCCCCCATCACGATTATTCAAAGACAGGTGTGGGAAGAAAAGTTTGTGACGAAAATAAAGGACGCACTGCGTCCCAGGGATGTGAGACCGGTCACCTACACCGGGCAGAGAATACCCATGCTGGGCTATTGCCCTTTACTGTTTGAATTTAAGGGACGACAAGCCAACTGCAAACTGTACATAGCGGAGAAAGGACCGTCGGTGCTTAGCTGGAAAGATCAAGGCGCGCTGGGGATCCAGCTGAATCCAGGAGGTATAGAAAAAGTGCTGCTGATGAAAATGGAGGACGGACGCGAGGACGAAGCCTGGCACAGAGAATACCCGAAAGTGTTCAGTGGACAGATAGGAGAATTGGCTAAGTTCAAGCAAATGATACGGTTGAGAGAAGGAGCTACCCCGGTCATCCACAAGGTACGAAACATTCCCTTCTGTTGCAGAGAGGCAGTACAGGAAGAACTCGACAGATTGGAGAGAAGTGGAGTGATACAGGCCATAGAGAGCGCGGAATGGCTGTCACCCTTAGTGGTAGCTCAAAAGCCGAACGGGAAAGTGAGGCTGTGTGTAGACCTCAGGGAACTAAACAAAAATATCCTAATAGACAAATTTCCACTCCCACTCATAGATGAGATGCTTGCCAAGACAAAAGGGATCAAGTGGTTCTCGATGGTGGACCTGTCGTCAGCCTACCATCAGGTAAAACTCCATCCCTCCAGCAACCACCTAACCTCCTTCATAACTGCACACCGTGCTAAGCACATTACAAGAAAACGGACTCACCGCAGAGTGGACAAAGTGCAAATTCAGGGTGCAGTCAGTTACCTACCTGGGTCATGAAGTGAGCGAGAAAGGAATAGAACCGAAGAGGGCCAACATGGAGGCGATCAGAGACGCACCGGCCCCAGGGAAGAAAGAAGACGTCAGGTCATTCCTGGGCATGGCCGAGTTCTATAGCAAATTCATTCCTAACTTCGCCACCAAGACACACTGCCTACGTCAATTGCTGAAGGAGAGAAACGGTTTCAAGTGGAATAAGGAGGAGCAGGAGGAATTCGAGTCATTGAAGCGGGAAATGGGTGAGGCCATACCACTCAAAGGATTTGACCCGGATGCAGAATCCATACTTACCACCGATGCCAGCGACCGAGGCCTAGGGGCAGTATTAACGCAAAGATCAATCAATGGTGAACTATCAACAGTCAGCTTCGCATCAAGATCCCTGGCACCCAACGAGGAGAAGTTCAGTGTCATTGAAAAGGAGATGCTAGCGGTGGTATGGGCGATGGAACGCTTCAGACAATACTTGTGGGGAGCCAAGTTCTTGGTCCGCACGGACCATAATCCCCTGATAAAGGTACTGACATCGAATGGTCATGCACATGCCACCCCGAGGATAGCAAAAATGACACTAAGACTGTTGGACTTCGTGTACGATGTGGAGTACATACAGGGGCCTCAGAACAAAGTAGCAGACTTCTTGAGTAGGGCAGCGGCTAAAGAAGGAGCGGAAGAACAGGAGACACCGGGATGGGAAGGCTACATGGTGGCGACCGTGCAAGACATGGAGCAAGTGATCAGTGCGCAAGAATGGGCAGAGGCCTACAAGCTAGATGAAGACCTGGAGGCGGTAAAGGGGTATGTTATCCATGGGTGGCCGGAGAAGAGGCACCTGAAAGAGACCTTGAGGAGATACTGGGAAGTGAGAGACGAGCTGTCACTTGGGGAAAACCCCCTGTTCCTGTTCAGGGGTGACAAGGTCATTCCCCCCCAGGGACTCATAGACCACTTGCTGGCATTGTTACATGAAGGACACCAGGTAATCACAAAAACGAAAGCCCTAGCCAGACAGGCGTACTGGTGGCCGGCCATCGACGCGCAAGTGGAAAGGTACGTGAGACTGTGTGAATCCTGCTCCAAAGCGGACAAATCCCAATCTATGCTGAGGCCAAAATTGGAGAAGTTCCCCGTGCCGGGAGGACCATGGGAGATGGTGTCCATTGACATCATTGGACCCATTTTGAACATTGAAGGCGAACAGAAGTACGCTATAGTGTTAATTGACAGGTACTCCAAATGGCCGGAGGTAGAAGTGAAGGACACAGTGGACACCGAAGCAGTGATAACGTTCTTGAACGCCATTTTTATAAAGGAAGGAATCCCCAAGGTCATAACGTGCGACAACGGGCCACAGTTTGTATCGGCAAAATGGGAAGCTTTCATGTCCAGGAATGGGATAGAGGTCAAACACACTCCCATATATCACCCAGCTAGGAATGGACTGGTGGAACGTTTCAATCGAGTAATAATGGGGACTGTCCAGGCAGCCATAAATGACAGACAAGATTGGGAGAAGGAGTTGCCCAAGATGTTATGGGCCTACCGCATCACGCCAGGTAGCACAGGCTACAGCCCCTTTAAGGTATTGAGGGGGAGAGAGCCGTTCACAAAAGATAACATGGCATGGAGGCAGATGGTGGTGCAAAGCAAGTGGTCTCCGGCAATCGTGAGGAGAAATCTGGAGAAAGCGCAAGAGACGTACACAGAACATTTTAACAAGAGACGAAATGTGCAAGGAGTGTCACTGGAGAAGGGTGACTGGATAAGAGTGAAGGTGGCGACCATGAGAAGGAAAGGAGAGAGCAAGTTCACACAGCCCCTGCAGGTATTAGAGCCATATGCCACATCGGCATTACTCAGCGACGGCAAGGTGTGGTCGCAGGACAGAATGGCGAAATGCAGCAAAATACTGAGGTGGGGAGCGGAAACAGACGAAGAAGTGGAAAGGGATGAAGAGAGGGAGAATGAGGAATGTCGAGGAAGGAGGCAAGAGCAGGTAGAAGAGGGGATGCAGCAAGTAGAAGAGAGAGAGAGCACACTGGACGGGAGCAGCAGAGAGAGAGAGAAAAGCGGTAGCACAAGCAGAAAAGGAAGGAATGAGGAGAGACTTGAAGTTAAAAGGGAAGGATCTTGAACATGAGGAGTGAGCACCGGACCGGAAACTCTATGAGGTGAAAGGGTTGAAGGAGTGGTGAAGACGAGAGCTGGAAGAATCGTGAGAACTCCCGAGAGGTTCAAAGACTTTAATATGGACATCAAGTAAGATCTCTTACTTTTATTGCAGAATTGTTGCGATTTCATTGTGCAGCTTGGACGATCCTTAAGGTCCCAAATTTAGTGTTCATTCATGCAGGGCTTCTGCCCTCAGGGCTATAGCTGGGATCGCAATCCCACTATCTGTTTCGACCAGCGTGGAGCGGGGACTTGGGAGCAGGGCTTCACCCGATTTCAGAGGACCCAGTCCTTTTTCTATGTTCGGCCCAGCGCATGCGCGTTGTGGACGTCCCAGAGTTGTTTCTTCTGCGCTCGGCTTTTCATTGCTCTGCGGTGCTGGTACTCTGAACATACTCCACTGATCCCCCATGCCCAACGGTGATGCATAAACGTATCAGAGCTCTGCCCTGAGGGTTAGGTACCTCCCTCCACTCTGATTTTGCCAGCTCAGGGGGAATTATCGCCTTTTTGGACCGGTTAGGGCTGCCCCCCTCTTTTCCTCTGTATACCTCCGGTAAAGAGATCCTCTGGGGCACATTTTTGGGTAGTCAAAGTCATTATGGCACACTATTTCTAGTAGGAGGACCTCTTTGGGGAATTTTTGGACGCTCTATGTGAGCAACTAATGGAAGAGTGACTTGTTGAGGCGCTGGATGTCCATGTACAGGATTCTGTTAATAAGGCCTTGCTTAGGGCATCCTCCCCTTCTCTCGACCCCATCTCAATTATGGCAGGAGGAAATTTGGCATCAGTTCGGGAAATCCCTCCCTGCCACCTTGGAGATTAAATCAGTTTAGCTGGGCCAACCTCATCATGAGGCCTTAGACAAGGTGAATAACTCAGCCTTGCCGGAACACAGATACGGCGGGTCTGCTGCGTCGGGCCCTTTAAGGCTTGCACAGAGGGCAGACCAAGCCTCTGAGGACTCAAGTTCTCAGACCTCTGATTCAGACCGCTCCAAAGTGGACCCATGACCCGCATTCAAAAGCAAGAGCAAGTGCCATAATATTAGCGAGTCCGCCACTGCACCCCAGAGAAAGAATCTGCAGTTCAATCCTGATGAGATTATACATCCATGTTCAACCGAATGGGTTGCCTGCCCTGAAGTGGCAGGCAATGTTCAGGATCGTTTGCACAAAGGGTTCAAAAGAGAAGTGCGCAAAACCCTGCATTCAGAGTGCCCTCGCCGTCACCTCTCAGTCAAGGTGGCGGACACACCAGGCCTTGATCCTATATGACAACTTTTCCTGAAAAAGACCCGTAGAAGGGAATTGATCGTGACTGGCGCAGCTGCCAGAATAAACTACTGAACATATCAGGTACTCTCACAAAAATTCTCCATTTGGCAGTCCAACCAAGGTATTCTGATGCAACCGTCGATCCATCTCTGTGGATAGACGCGAGTCCCTCCTGATTTGCATTGACCCGAAATTGGTGGAGTTGGCTCCCTCTGAAGCGGGCCTATTGGCGAACTGCCTCCTCTTTGGGGATAAATAAGTTAACAACCTTGACAAATGCATGGGCATCTTTTCGGCTTCTGACAAAGCCCAATCCTCCATAAAAAAGGTATTCAACAGAGGCCTTTTTGTTAGGGCCAGGCGCTACAAAGTTTGTGCGCCAGGTTGAGTGCCCCATAGACCTCACCCAGGGGTTTTTACTTGCACGGCAGAAGAGTAGCAGCCTCCCATTCAGGCTCCAAAAACTTCTACCCCTCCCGCCCCAGAGGGGACAGGGGTCGTTACCACAAGAACAACTACAGCTGAGGGTAACCATCATCCTATTCCTCTTTCTCTGGTCTTGTTAAGAGGTTTATTGGGGGGAAGAATAAAGTAATTCCTTTACAACTGTGAGCAGATTACACCAAACACTTGGGTCCTGGAGACGGTGCAGGGGTTCTGGCTGCAAATCTATTCTACACCTTCTCAGGATTTTCTTTTTCTCAACCCGACAATCTCTTCGTAGACGTGGAGACTCTGGAGCTGCTCCTCAAGGGAGTGGTAGTTTGCACTGTACCTCGTGCCAGGGGGTTCTTGAGCGCTATATTGTTGGTTCAGGAAAAAGTCAGGGGTTTCTGTCTAGTACTTAACCTGGGTCAGTTCAATTCTTGGATAGTCTATCAACACGGGTGAAGGACATCCATCTTATTCACGATTATCTTCAGGAAGGGGATTGGCTGGTGCGTCTCGATTTAAAAGACGCATATTTGAAAACACCCTCATTGGAGAGTTCAGTTCTTCAGTTCTTTTGGTGTGATCAGCGTTAATGTCTCAGAGAGAAAGATGTGAAATTGATCGTCTATCTAGACTACATCCTCATCATGGCCCAGCAGTGCAACACAGTTCTACTACACCTCTCCTGGGCGACCCATCTCCTACAGGACTTAGGGTTCATAATGAACAGCAATAAATCTCTTCTGACCCCTTTCCAGAATCCAGAGTTCTTGGGGTTCCAAGTGGACTCGGTAGCTGGGCAACTCAAACTTCTGCTTACAAAGATGCTTTCAATAAAGAAGGAATTGAGGTGAGCTCTGGCGCCTCAGACAATATTGTTGAGGATTTTGGCGAGGTTTGTTGGACTTCTTGCATCCTCCAGTGAAACTATATTTCCAGGGCTTCTCCATTACCGAGCCCTCCTACAACTCAAAAGTCTGCATCTCCACAGGGGGTCTGTCCTATGTGGAACACCTAGCTCTGTTAGAGGAAGACATAATGACTATCTCCTGGTGGCTACCACAAATGGACGCCTGTAACGGCAAGGCAATTATTTCGTTTTGTTCCGAAGTGATCATTGAATCAGATGCCAGCAGATGGGGCTGTGGTGCGAGATGTGGCTCACTGGAAATGGGGGGCACATGGTCTCTGAAGGAGGTTCAACTTCATATCAAGTGTCCTTTCAGGATCCTTTGTATCCTTCACGAGCCAATGCACCCTTCTTTGTATGATCAACATTTCCGCTGTACAGTACATAAACAAGTTGGGGGGGTACTCAGACACATCCCCTGGTGGAATTTGCCAAGGACTTTTGGCATTATTGCCTGGAACACTAGATGGCACTAGGAAGGAGTGGTGCTAGATAAGAACCTTAACATGCAAGGCCCCATCAGAGCATCTACCAAAGGAGTGAACCTCCAACTATGCGTCCTCAGAAAACTCAAACCCTACCTTTCACAAGAGGATTTTAAATCGGCGGTGCAAGCATTGGTCATCTTGCGACTAGAATATGCCAGTGCTACTTTGTGCGGACTCCCAAAACTCAGCCTATCTCCCCTCTGAGCATCACTCAATGCGGTGACCAGACTCATCACTGGCTCCATGAAGACCAACCACATCTCTCCAGAACTGAAATCCCTCAACTGGCTTCCATTTGAAGCAAGGATACACTTCAAAATAGCTTGTATGGCTCTAATAGCCCTACACTCTGGATTCTCCCCTGCCTTCCGCGGGAGCACTACTCGAATGCCCTGTGATTTTAACTTTGTTTTGTTTTGCTTAGCGCTCACTTGGCGCTTTTTAATTTAAACTTACCTACCACTGCAGAGACCTTCCCTTGCCTCATTCCTCCCCGCGCAGCCGAGGTAGACGCTGCAGCGGGCTCAAGATCCCTCGCTCGCCGCCATCAGCGAGACGCTCCCCGAGCCACGCCCACTTCCTCCTGGCCACGCCCACTTTGGGCTTAACAAATAGGAGCTGATTACAAGCTCTCCACTCTGGATTCTCCCCTGCCTTCCGCGGGAGCACTACTCGAATGCCCTGTGATTTTAACTTTGTTTTGTTTTGCTTAGCGCTCACTTGGCGCTTTTTAATTTAAACTTACCTACCACTGCAGAGACCTTCCCTTGCCTCATTCCTCCCCGCGCAGCCGAGGTAGATGCTGCAGCGGTCTCAAGATCCCTCGCTCGCCGCCATCAGCGAGATGCTCCCCGAGCCACGCCCACTTCCTCCTGGCCACGCCCTGAACGGCCCCATAAATCATGTGCTTTCCCCGTACGCGCAGCGGACGGGCGCAGCGGGCGCGCCTAAGGCAAGCCCGTCTGCGCCCGTCCGCGACCGGCTGGGACCAGGGGCCACAGACCCTGCCCAATTTGTGTCATACACTTCTGCGCAACTATCCTCATTCATGGCCCTTAGCCCTCTCTCTCCCTCACTGGCACAACACCTTGATTCACTCGGTGTCCTTGTGTCCCACCCTCCTTGCCCACCCCCCCCTTCCCCACCCTTCCACTCCCTCCCCTCCTGTTCACTTGGTAACTCTTCCTTCCCAATCCTCACCACCCGCAGCTTCCGCTCTCTTGCTTAACACTCGGTCGGCTGTTAAGCATCAAATCGAACTTTTCAACCTCTTATCTTTAGATTCTCCCGACTATCTATTCCTCACCGAAACCTGGTTCTCTACTGATTCACTCCCTGATCTCTTGGCTATTCTCCCAGACACCCACTACGCTCTTCGCATGGACCGTCCGACTGGAAAAGCCAGCGGCGGTGTAGCAATGATCATCCGTTCCACGCTTAGATTTCAGCTTCTTGACCACCCACCTATACCCAATGTGGACTTCCTGGTAGCCCGGTCCATTAACCTCACTGATCCCCTTACCTTCGTGCTCGTCTATCGGCCCCCCCTGCCCATGTCTCAGTTTGTCCCCTCACTACAGGACCTCCTGGCCACCTTGGCAGTAAACAACTCTCCAGTCGTCCTACTTGGGGACTTCAATTATTGGCCTGACGACCCCAGAGAAAGCTCGGCATCCAAAGACTTCTCTGCTACTCTCCAGTCATTAAACTTCACTCCTCACATCACCGCCCCAACCCACAATAAGGGCCATACTCTGGACCAAATCTGGTCATTACGTCGTCAAATCTCCCCTCCCTCTATCCTTCCGTGTATTTGGTCGGACCACTTTATGATTTCTTTTAAAATCTTTTCTGCCTCCTCTGCTAAAACCCCTCCTTCCAAGAATGTGGCAGTCCGCTGTTGGAACCAGACGGACCTCTCCCTTCTTTCTTCTTCTCTGGCCTCCTCAGTGCCTGATTTGTCGGACCTCCCTCTTGAATCCCAAGCCGACGCCATCCGCATCTGGCTCTCTTCCTCCTGTGATATCGCCGCCCCCCTCAAGAAAGTTAAATCAGTCCGGCCACATGATGCCCAAAGATGGTTCGCTAGCGAACTCAAAATTCTCAAACTCAGTCTCAGGCGCTCGGAGCGCCATTGGAGGCGCAAATATTGTCCCCTACTTCGCACCAAATATAAATTCTTGCTCAACAGCTACAAGAAAGCAATTGTGTCGGCCAAAACAGACTACTTCTCAGAGAAAGTAGCTCTCTCTGCAAACAAACCCCGTGAGATCTTTTCTCTTGTCAAGCAGCTTGCCACTTCTGACCGCACGAACATCAGCTTTGCCCCGTCTCAATCATTTTGCCTTTCACTCAATAACTATTTTATTGACAAGATTGCCACCATCAAAGCCAATATCCCTGCAGTCTCCCAACCCCAAGCCACCTTCTCTCTTCCTACGCCACCTCTTTTGTTAGATCACTTCCCTCCGATCTCTACCGAACAATTTCTCTTCTTGCTAGCTAAGGTCAAGTCCGGCTCTCCGGCTGACTGCGCTCCGGCCCGGATTCCCCAAACCCTTTTCACCTATTGCCCTGGACCCCCTCTCACCTTGCTTAATTCCTCGTTGGCGCTTGGTTCTGTCCCCTCTTCCTTTAAAGCCGCAATAGTTCTCCCCATCATTAAAAAACCTGGTTTGGATCCCTCTTCCCCCCCTAATTTCAGGCCCATTTCCCTTCTTCCCTATTTGGGGAAGGTTTTGGAAAGTTATGTCACGTCTTGCCTGACCTCTCACATCGAGAAACATTGTCTCTTAGCTTCCCATCAGGCGGGCTTTCGCCCGGGCCATTCCACAGAGACCGTTATCATCGCTGTTTTGGATGAGCTCAAGGGAAAAGCGGATTCCAATCTTCCCCAAGCGTTGGTGCTCCTCGACCTGTCGGCTGCGTTTGACACGGTCGACCATACCATCCTTTTCGACCGTGTCAGCGCAGCCGGCATTAGGGGTGTGGCACTCTCTTGGTTGGCGTCCTTCCTTCAGGGTAGGTCCCAGGCAGTCCGCCTTGCAGGATTCTCCGCTCACCCCGCCCTCTTGTGTGTGGGGTCCCCCAAGGCTCATCTCTCTCTCCCCTTCTTTTCAATCTGTATATCTACCCTCTCATTCTTTCTCTTCTTGAGCTGGGGGTCTCCGTGTATAACTACGCGGATGACCTCCAGCTCATCTTTGATCTCTCTACCTCTGACTCTCCTCTTTTTCTTAGCTCTACCCTAGTCTTTATCTCGGATTGGATGGCCACGAATCACCTTAAGCTGAATCCGGACAAGACGGAGCTTGTCCTCACGGGTGGTCCCACTAATCCCTGGTCCCCGACCCACTGGCCCCTTTCCTTTGGTCCTCCCCCCCTACCAGTTCCCTCTGTCCGCACTCTGGGCATCAAGGTCAGCAATGACCTTTCTATGCATGCCCAAGTCAGCTCCGTCGTCTCATCTTGCTTTCTGTCTCTCCGCCTCATCCGAAAAATTGCTCGGTTCTTTTCCACGAATGCCCTCAACTCCATCATTATGGCCCTCATCACCTCCCGCCTTGATTACGGGAATGGCCTCTATGTCGGCATTCCGGCCTTTGAAACCCGACGGTTACAGGCCATTCAAAATCAGGCGTCCCGTCTCACTTTTCATCTCCCCAAATTCTCTCATATCACGCCTGTTCTTAGGTCCCTCCACTGGCTCCCGGTGCACTTCAGATCTTTCTTCAAACTGGCTTGCTTAGCCTTTCTTGCCTATACTCACTCCGCTCCCCTCTTTATTGTTGCTTTAATCACTCCCTATACCCCGGCTCGTACCCTCCGCTCTTCATCTCTTCTTCTTCTTCAAGTACCCCGCTTTCGCAAATCCCGAATTGGTGGCACCCGTTTTTCGGTTTTGGCCGCCCAGTTTTGGAATAGTCTTCCGTTGTCCATTCGCTCTATCCCTATTTATCCTGCCTTTCGTAAAGCCCTAAAAACGTTCCTCTTCTCCCAGGCTTTTCCCGGTTAGTTCCCTAGGTCTGCTTTGTAGAATCCGGTCCCACCCTCAGCGCCAGGAAGCCGCTTGGCCGCAGTGCGCTTTATTAAGTTTCTTTTTCATTTCATTTCATTTCATTTTACTTCAATACACCACTCTACCTGAAAAACAAGCTAGAACTCTCCGGCGGCAACCGGCCCTCAAGGAGCACCAGCACACTGCTGCATAAGCCAAAGAAATTTAAAAACCAAAAAACATACAATCGCACATTCTCTGGCATTGCCCGGAGAATTTGGAATGCATTACCAGCGGAAACAGGACTGATTCCCTCAACATTTGCCTTCAAAAGGGAAGTTAAGGCCCTCCTAATGTCCAATGCGCTGATCTGGAACTTGTTCTCCTCCTGCCTCAGTTCTGGTTAGCTGCTTTTGCTATGCATCTTTTATGACCCGCGGCGCCCTCCAATATAGCATTGTGTTCCTGTTGCATATTGCCTTTCGTGGTCCTATGTATTTCGTTTTGGTCACTATGGGGCATATTATCAAGGACCGGTGTTAAAATTATCGCCGTTTTATCGGCAGGAAACTGCTGAGAAAATGGCGATAATGGGCTTGATAATACGCCCTTGTTAATTCCCATAGAAGCCCATGTTAACATCAGAACATGGGCTTCTATGGGAATTAACAAGGGCGTATTATCAAGCCCATTATCACCGTTTTATCGACAGTTTCCTGCCGATAAAACGACGATAATTTTAACACTGGTCCTTGATAATATGCCCCCATGTTCCTATTGCAAATTGCTTTGCTGTTCCTGTTGTATTTGGTTTGGCTTTTCCCTCCTCCCGCCCACAGGTATTTGCCCTTTCTTATTGTAGAATTAGAGAATATACTTATGTGTGTGTTTTAATCACGCTAATATACCTATTGATTGAAGTCTTAATAAATTAAAACTATTCTGATTTACTAGTATGAAGATGAAATTCGACTTTCACAAATGTGCTTTAATATAGGAATAACATTTAATGACATGAATACTAGATAGTATCCATCCTCATATATGGAGAATGTAATTTCATTTAAAATCATAAAAGTATATGTCATGTGTGCACTAATGTTACACATATATGCATTTAAATTGATTAATAAAAACATTTACTGTATGTCACATGTAATATGAATCTAATACAATGTACTAGAAACTTATATTCAGTTGTGTTTAAATGTGCACATGCTTATTATGGGGCCGATTAGGATGGCGGACGGACTTGCGTCCGTCCGCCATCCCAGAGGTGGAGGGACCGTCCGCATGGGCTGCGGCGGTCCCTCCGTGCAAATTAGGATGTGACCGCCACCCTGGCGGTCACATCCTGGATATTTAACATTGCGGCGGGTGCTGCTTCAAGCAGCACCCGCCGTAATGTTAAAAGTGCATGTGTAACATTTACATGCACAAAGCGGCAGGCACCGCGCGGTGCCTGCCGCTTTGTGCATGTAAATACTGGGGGGTACCATAGGTACCCCCCATGTGCACCCCCCACCCGCCTACACCCTGGGGGCCCGCAACAGGCCCCCAAAATCAAAAGTACACATGCTTTTCCACAGCGGAAAAACCGCCGCGGAAAAGCATGTTTACTAATGCTTCCTAATTTGGCTGGCGGTGTCTGTAATCCGACCGCGGCGGAAAAGCAGCGGACAGAAACCAAGACCCACCAGCCATCGTAATGCGGCGGTGGGTCTTTGGTGACTCCGCAGAGGATTTTCCGCCTCCTCCGGGCCGGAGGAGGCTTCCGCCGGCCCGGAGGAGGCGGAAAATCCTCCATCCTAATCGGTCCCTAAATGTGCACCACTGAGTTAATGTTTAAACTTGTCCTGACAATTTAGGTCTGTATTTCGCCATGCTGCATTTCATAAAAACGGATTCCCATTTTCTCCAAACGTTGCATTTCTTGCAGGTAATCTCTACATTGTTGGTTTAGAATACATACATTACTGTACTAGACATAGAGGAGAGAGCCTGAGAAAAAGTCCTTGACAAAGATACATGGAGAACAACTCAAAGGCTTATGCAGCAATGTGTCAAACTTTCCATGAGCGTGAGAAGGAGATGTCATTCCCATGTTCGACCTGTGATTCTCTCTGGATATGGCAGTCTGCAACGTGAGAACTGATGAGAACAACGAACCCCTGATAATGAGGCATGCAAGGGGTGTTACCCAAAGACTTTGTGTGATATATCTAGGGGCCAGATGTACAACCGTTTTTTGTGGTCGCAAATGGGAAATCGGCCTGTTTGCGACTGCAAAATTGGTATGTGCAATGTACTAATTTTGTGAGTCGATAACCTATTCCAAGTCGCAAAATAGGGTTTGCGACTCGCTTTTAGGAAGGGGCGTGCCAAGGGCGTTCCTTCCCATTAACGAGTCGCACTTCCATGTACGATTGTTTTGCAACCACAATTGTGGTTGCAAAACACTCACAGTTTACCACTTATTTTAAAAAGGTGGTAAACCACTCGCAAACATAAAGGGGTTCCCAGGGGACCGCTTCCCCTTAGTGAATGGAAGGAAAAAGTATTTTTTTAGAGCAGGCAGTACTCTCACGGACTACTGCCTATTCTTAAAAACACGAAACAGAAATGTTACATTTTTCTTTTTTAAATGCAGCCCATTTTCCTATAAGGAAAACGGGCTGCATTTTTTAAAAATCTTCTTTATTTACAAAGCAGTCACAGACATGATGGTCTGATGACTCCAGCAGGCCACCATCACTATGAGTGCTTCCCATTCCCATTGGGGTTGCAAATTGCAACCTGCCTCATGATTATTGATGAAGCAGATCGTTTGTAAACCCATTGGGAATCGCAAACAGTGTCTTAGACACTGTTGTACATTCCATTTTGCGAGTAGCAAATTGCGAGTCTCAAAATGGAAGGGTCGTGCATCTGGCCAATAGTGTTCACCACATCTGACTTCAGATTCCCTTCAGAACACCTTCAGAACCTTTTCTGACTTCTGAACTGCTTTGCTGAACCCTTCTGCAGACTTTTTGCAGATCTCTCTTGCAGATTCCTTGCAGGCACCATCCCTGATAACCAACTGCATGAATGGACTTTGAGAGGTTTAGACCTGAATGCTTCCTTTTGTTTCTTTCCTAAGTGGGGCTTTGGCTAACATTTATTCCTGACCCAAAAAGGACTCTTTTTTTTTTTGTTTAAGGATTTACTCATTCCCATGTTTCATGACGAGCTGGGCTCGTCATGAGCGTGCGAGGAGGCTACCTCATGACGAGCCCAGCTCGTCATGAGCGTCGAAGGGGTTAAGGCAAAAAGGACCCTTGACAATGCTTCTCAGATGCTAAAGCGTTCCTATTTGATTTTCCTTTCTCTTGTCCTGATTTCCATCATGGAAATTCCCTGATTTTTGGAGACTCTTTAGGTTACCGAACCATCCCCTGGACTGGATTTAGAACATTTAGATTTCTAATGTATAGGGGAGAGAGTTGTAGACTATTTTCTGTGCATAAAATATTGGTGGTGCTCTTTTGTATTGCTGTGACTGAACAACTTGTTTGTCTGATATAGTCTGCCTCAATTTCTTCAGGAGGTTAGGACTACCAGTTGTTGTTCTGTACCATTCTATTATGGTCTTAGGAGTGGTGTATTTGAACTTGATTAATAATTTGTAATAAACCTTCTTAAACTTGGCTACAAATTCCTGGTCCTCATTGTGAAGCCAAATGTCCTGCACTGTGAATTGAAATTTGATTGAATGTAAATGCCAACTCCCATTATCTCTCAGTCGGGTTTATAAGGTCCATTTGGAGGGCCAATGGGAAACAAGTGGGCCAAGAGAACACTGTATCAAGTGCTAAAAATGTAATAATAGATCATTTTTTAATCAAGGTGGTCCATGAGATCCTCTTATGAGATACCTGGCTGTAGTAATGTCCGGACTAAGAATATTAATATAAAGAAGGTGAGTACCATGAAGGAATCTGGAGGTTCAGTGATGAACTCCCTCATTGAAAATTGAAGAAATGGCTAGATAGATTATTTCCCAGCCTCCCACGGTCTTACACAGTGCTGCACCATTGCGAAATGTGGATCAGAAACCTCACTCTTGCATTGTGTATAATAAAAAGTACATTACTAGATTGCATTATATTGCATTTACAGACTTTAAACTAGAATAACAAAGGTGTAGGACTCTATTAAGTAGTATTTTCAGATAGAATATATTAACTGACTTCACCGATTGATAAAAATAGCCCAGAAGAGATCACAGAGACAACATTTTGTAAAACAACAAAACGGTGTTGGCAAGGCTTGTTTCTTTTGCGGCAACTGTACACCCCAGGAGACAAGGTCCTCTGAGAGGGAGGTATTGATTTGGTGGAAGCTGAAGCCCAGGCCATGCCTCGTGCTGCCCTAATGATGCCATGTGTGCACTGTGCAGCAGCAGGAAGAGGATGCATGAATGCACTTTCTATCCTCAGCATGCTGTACTTTCCTTTCTGCTGCAGCTAAGGGAGAAGCTTTTTACAAAATGCACCTCTGGGAAGGTGAGGGGCTCTGTTTACTAAATGGCCGAGCAGAGCCTTCATTCATTTGCATGGCAGGATGTGAGCTTCACAGCTAATTGGAAAAGGATAAACATGCACATAATCCAGGGTGGATGTAGTAACCCAGCATACCACACAACATGGGTTGATTGATGTAAAGTATCTATTCATGTCTTACCTTAACAGCACCAGGAGACCACTGACATCCTTGTTTACATCAGCACATTCCAATCAGAACATAGAACACAAATCAGGCAGGGTTCTAACCAGCATGTGAGCACTGTAACAGATCACCACAACATCTTCCTATTGAATAACTTATGTATGACCTTTGAAAATAATATTCGATTTACACATAATACCGTTAAAATAGAAAACAACATAACTATAGCCAAAAAGTGAACATAAAAGTAAATATAAGCTCCACGCTTTGTCATGCATAGAAACCCTCTTCGACGAGACACCGAACACTATGTTTTCCTAACAAACCCTAACAGGTTTCCTAATGATTCTCCTTAGGCAAGAAAAATTGTCCTCACCCAGGGCACCGGCCACAAATGGACCATCCACCACAGCTCTGTTTTGACTTTCACTACTCTAGTAAAATTTCACCATACATTTCCTTTCACTTTAATGGAATGACCACTAATGGTTTCAACTTTTACAGTTTCTCTGAACTTTGACTGACCCTTCGGCACATGCCTGCCCCTCAATGTTTGTCATCAAAACTTTGCTTTATTTTTTCTCTTTGCTATCTCCACCTTTGGGCGGACATACTTATCCATGTCACTTTCATGGGAAAAGCCAGACGTGCACTTTTTCAAACATGCTGGAAACAATTCTCTAGCAGCTAACCGACCTCTCATAATCTAAAAAGGTTTCTTACAAGTAACCGCATTTGGACTAGTTTGATGGCCAAATAACATATTAGCCACAGCCGTGCGCACACCAATACTGTTCTTACCAGCCCATTGGATGCAATCAAATAATTTCCTATTCATTTTCTCCACCAAATCATTTGCGTGTTGGTCATACAGTGCAACCTTTTTTTACTTGATACCTGATTTACTCAAAAACTCTCTAATTTCTCTTGAAACCAATTGGACTCCATTGTCAGTGACTAACTCCTTCGGAAAAGCTTCTCTCATAAAGGTTTTGCTGAAAAATTAGAACACAGCTCTAGTACTTGGTTCCAGGACAAATTCCACCGGCCACTTCTTACTGTAATAGTCGACGAAAATGATGGCAAGCCTAAACCTGGGCGGCAACATACTGAAAGGTCAAATTAAATCTACAGCATGTTTGGACCATGGCCTTTCATGAACCTCAACTGGGTGAAGAAGTGGTGTGGCAGTTTTCAAAACCTTGTCACTTGTCGAGCAAATAACACAATCCCTGACCGTTTGTACAATTTCTTTGTCCATACTGAGCCACCAATACAAAGAACGTATCCTTCTTTTAGTAAATGTTTGCAACCAAATGGCCCTTGTGCCCAGCCTGAATGATCCATCCTCTAAGGTAAACCGCTGGAATAAACCTATAACCTCTCATTATTAAAATCTCATCCTCTAACATCAACTCATCAGAGATCTTAAAGTATGGTTGGACACTTGAATGGAAAGAACACTCCTTTGGCTGTCTTCTAACAACAAATTCACAAACCATTTTTAGGACATCATCTTTCTCCATACACTCCAACCATTCCCCTCTATCAAAAGCACTCTCAAAACTCACATCAACCACTGCTATGAGACATTCTTTGTCCTCATCCTCATATTCACCTTCCATGAACACAGATGGTGATCTTGACAAGTAGCCCACTCTTATATACTACCCACCAGGGATATACTACATCACAAAATTGTACTAGAGAAGTGTTGCAATCAATCTGGCAATTCTGGGTGTCAAATCTCTGATAACATCTCCACTTAAACGACCAACCAGAGGTTATGCAAATATCTTAAACATCCTGCCCCAGACAAAAAAACTTCCATCAATCAACAGCCTAACAACATGCAAGCAGTTCCTTTTCAATGACTGAAAGGTTTCTCTCTTTGTCTCACAGAGCCCTGGTGGAAAAACCAGCAGTCCTTTTACTTTGCCCAACCATTTGGGTAAGGATTGCCCCTAAACCAGTGTTATTTGCATCAGCAGGGATGAAGCACTGACTAGCAGGATCATGCTGTGCCAAAACTTTGTCAGAAACTATCTCATCCTTCAACTGAGCAAAATCACCCTGGCACCTTTCAACCACCTTGAAAATTGAATTTTCTTTTAGTACATTTCTCAAACTCTCAGTCTTGCTGGCAAAATGTTTGATGAACTTAACATAAAATTCACAAATACACCCAAACATGATGACACCTGTTCTTTACTGTTGGGTGCCTGGGCTTTCACAATGGCTTCTACTGAACCTGGACATGGTTCTGCCACTTGTCGTGAACAGAATATGGCCCAAATATTCAATCCTGAAATTGGCAAATTCACACTACTTGACATTTGCAACCACCCCAGCCCATTCCAACCTCCCCAACACACTGTGCAATATTTTGTTGTGTTCCTGATGTACCTAGCAGCTATAAGTATGACCCAACCACCAGCACCAAGGACGCCTTCAAAAACGCCACCCGCATACACCACCGACTGATCCGGAATGCCAAGAAAGCCGCCTTCAAGGACCGACTAGATAACAACGCCCACAACAGCAAGGAATTATTCAACATCGTCAAGAAATTCACCAACCCCTCAGCCAACTCCAACGACATTACCCCCTCTCAAGCCCTCTGCGACTCCCTAGCCTCATTCTTCCACAACAAAATTGCTGACATCCACAACAGCTTCGACAACCGTCCCGAAGACCAACCCACCCAACCCCCTGCAGGACCCCCACCCCCCCTGAACATCCTCAATGACTGGAAGCCAATCTCCACTGAGGACACCATCCGTCTGATGAACTCTATCCACTCAGGATCCCCCACAGACCCATGCCCTCACCACATCTTTAACAAAGCAGACTCCATTATAGCACCGCACCTCCGAGACATCATCAACTGCTCCCTCAACTCTGCAACCTTCCCGGAAAGCTGGAAACATGCCGAACTCAGCGCCCTCCTGAAGAAACCCACAGCTGACCCCACCGAACTCAAAAACTGCCGCCCTATCTCACTCCTTCCATTCCCGGCCAAAGTCATCGAGAAAGCGGTCAACATCCAGCTCGCCGCATTCCTCGAAACCAACAAATCCCTCGACTCCTCACAATCCGGCTTCCGAGCCAAGCACAGCACTGAAACCGCCCTCATCGCAGCAACAGACGACATTCGAACTCTACTGGACAATGGAGACACAGTCGCCCTCATCCTCCTCGACCTCTCCGCAGCCTTCGACACGGTCTGTCATAACACCCTTTTACAACGCCTCAGAAACGTCGGAATCCAAGGAAAAGCACTGGAATGGATCACCTCGTTCCTCACCGGAAGAACCCAGAGAGTCCGCCTTCCACCATTCAAGTCAGAGGCCACTGAAGTCATCTGCGGCGTACCACAAGGATCTTCACTCAGCCCCACCCTCTTCAACGTATACATGAGCCCCCTCGCGGTCATCGCACGCCAACATAACCTCAACATCATCTCCTACGCTGATGACACTCAACTGATCCTCTCACTCACCAAAGACCCTAACACCGCCAAAACCAACCTACATGAAGGAATGAAAGAAGTAGCCGAATGGATGAAGCACAGCCGTCTGAAACTGAACTCAGACAAAACAGAAGTCCTCATCCTAGGCACCTCCCCCTCCGCCTGGGATGACTCTTGGTGGCCAGAGGCCCTTGGAAAAGCACCCATCCCGACGGACCACGCACGGAACCTGGGCGTCATCCTGGATTCCTCACTCTCGATGAACAGACAAGTCAACGCCGTTTCTTCATCTTGCTTCAACATTCTTCGCATGCTCAAAAAAACATTTCGGTGGATCCCCACCGAAACTAGAAAAACAGTCACCCACGCTCTGGTCATGAGCCGTCTGGACTACGGAAACACCCTCTACGCCGGTACCACCGCAAAACTCCAGAAAAAACTCCAACGCATCCAGAACGCTTCAGCCAGGCTCATACTAGACATCCCGCGTAAAGATCACATCTCTGGACACCTGAAAAACCTCCACTGGCTCCCCGTCAATAAGAGGATTACTTTCCGACTCCTAACCCACGCACACAAAGCGCTCTACGAAATCGGACCCGAATGCCTCAACACAAGACTGTCCTTCTACACCCCCTCCCGCCAGCTACGATCCGCCAACCTAGCCCTTGCCACTGTTCCTCGCATCAACAAAACCACCATGGGAGGTAGATACTTCTCCTACCTGGCAGCTAAAACCTGGAACTCACTTCCCACTCACCTTCGCCTTACTCAGAACCACCTAGCATTCAGAAAGCAACTTAAAACGTGGATATTTGACAAGTAATTCCCCACCCTTCTCCAAGCGCCTTGAGACCCTCTGGGTATGTAGCGCGCTATATAAATTTATTGACTTGACTTGACTTGACGTCTTGAAACACCCCTATACTATTGCTGCCCTTGAGCAGAGACTTCATGATGCTTTGGGAGACTGACAAGGTGGATGCCAAACCAAATGGCATCCTCTTAAACTGAAAAGTACCCGCCGGAGAAATGAAAGCTGTGAGATGCCTGAAGGATTGTTCCAATCCCACCTGATGGTAGGTGGATGCCAAATCAATGTTGCTAAAAACAGAGGCACCAGCAAAATTACAAACAAAGACATCGATCCATGGTAGGGGATGCAAAACTATCCAGATGACTTTGCTCAGACTATGCAGGTCAATACGTACTCCTAAATCTCCTGTTTTCATTCAGGGGATCACCAACATAGACAGCCAAAGTGAAGATTTAATTGGTTCGATAATCCCCTGAATGCACATTCTTTCAAGTATATTTTCCAGCTTGACTCTATTGCTAAAAGGCACCATTCTCAATTTGTGTTTTATTGGCTCTGCATTTTCCTGAACCTTAATCTTGCTGCTGAACCCACTAATCTTCCCCAATCTCTCCTCAAAAGGAAACCTTACCATCCAAGGATTACTAGAGTCAGTGTAATTATCCCTGACTAATGAAATGTTTACCTCCTTCCAGGTCTTAACCTCAACCAAAACTGCAATTGGTGATACCAACCAACTATGTTAAGGCCGTTCTTGGCAATGTATACTTTCCCTTGCATGGCCCTCTCTTTAAATTGAAGAATGGTTTGAAAATAACCAACAAACTCTTTTTTTCCTCATCATTTGAGACCAGACACCAGTCTGGGGGCAGCAGCTATTTATCATCCCATGTGTCCCTGAAGAACTCTTCTGTGGTTATGGTAATTTTCGCTCCAGAATTCACAAGCAATTTCAACATCATCCCGTCCACGCAAAAATCAGATCCATACATTCATGCTCGTCTTCATCGTGTATGACTATTACAAAATTTCTTGTCCCTTCCACCAGATCAACAGATCAACAGTATCGTCCCTAGAATCAAATTCAAATACAACATTCACCTTGTTTTTCTTTGACTGGCAAACTTTGGCGAAATGCCCTATTCTCCCATAGTTTTTACATGTGGTACTTCTAGCGGGATAAGGACATCCTGTGGGAGGATGCTGAGGATAACCACACCTGAAGCATACATTGTTTTGCTTAAAGAATGGATTCATGTCCCCTCTCGTAGCATCAAATTTTCTCTTTTGAAAGTAAGATTTTGTGTTACTGTCCTTCATGGAACTACTGTCTGCAAACACCGCAACTCTGTCCTTATTAACCAACTACTCTAGAAGCTTTATGAGAAATTTCAATGCTTTTTACAAAGTCAATTATTTTATTTAAGGATGGATTCTTATGCTTAAAAAGTTTCTTCTGTACTTTTTTTATCACAACATCTGACAGTATTTGATCCCTGATTAACTGGTTTGTGAAATCTTCAAATTCGCAATCAGCAGCTAGGACGCGTAAAACTGCCTCGTATGAGTCTATCGACTCCTCAGGGTGCTGCTGTCTTGTGAAAAATGTATGCCTATTGAAAATCAAACTTGGCAGAACATCAAACTGTTTCTTCAATTTCTGAACTGCCTCTTGAAACTATTCCAATTCCTCGGCATCATCTGATGCATGTTGTATCGAAGGAAGATGGTAAAAAATGGTTTGTCCCTGGAAACCTAAATTGTGCTCAATGGGGAACCTTTTCCTCTCAGGACAATATTGATTCCTACCAAAAGCTCCTTAATACTTTGTGAATTTCCTATACCAGGTTTTCCACTTAATAGGTGGTTCGCCTGATGACTGTAAAAAAAGGCGGACGTGAATTCACTGACTGCATAGTAAAATCCTGCGCTATTACAACACAAAATTTCATGTAACGTGTCTTCTAAAGCTGGCAGCACCTGTTTAAGAACAACAAAACGAAGCCCCATGTACTTAGTGTTACAAGGTGGGTAGCTTGGTCAGTAAGGTTGTGGTGGTGAGTGCTTCAGTTTTTTCAACCATCAGGGTGGCACATAATGTTAAAATACATTATACGACAACCATAGTGCATGGGAGGGGCCTGAGTGGCAGTGGAAAGGGAGGAATGCAGATTGATAGGGTTACTAAGGGGCATATTTATAATAGAAGTGACGGAGTGCAGCGTTAGCCTTCTTGGCTTAACGCTGCACTCCGCCACTTCTGAAACGCAGGGCTGCAACATATTTACAACAATATGGTGCAGCCCTCCGTTCCCCCCTGTGCTAGTGGTAAATTTAGCTGCCTAGCGCCAACACAGGCGCCCTTGCACCATTGTGCAAAGGTGTCTGCATTGCAGAGGAAGATTGTTTATGTGCAAGAAGTTGTTCCTGCATGCACAAACACACTCTTTAAATGGGGTTTTGTAACTTCTATGTATGCTGCTTAATGCAGCACACATAGAAGTTGCATAACATAATATTTTTTTAATGATTGTTTATGTGCAGGAAGGATTACCTTTGTGCACATAAACAATCAATGGCGTTTTGCTGTTTCCATGTGTGCTGCACAATGCAGTACCCACGGAAACATTTAAAACGAGGAGAAATGAAATATTTCTCCTCGTTACCCTATCGACCAGGTTTTGCTTGGTTTTAATTTTGGCGCTGCCCCATATTTACGTCACACTTGTAAATATGGGGCTGTGTCAAAATCAAAGGGTGTTCCCGAGGTATGCCCACTGCAACACTCCCCTTTTACTCTAAGTATAGTGTGAAAGGGGGCCTTATTTTCACCGCAGCATTAACCCACGGTTAGTGGCTTAATTCTGCTTTGCAGATAAGGCGAAGCCTCTATTGCCTCCACAACATTGTTAAAAGTGACCTTGTGGTGTTGATAGGGGCATGTAAATATGCCCCTAAGTGAGAGAAAGCACTGTATTCTGTAAAATAATTCAGAAGATTTTCAAAACAGAGAGGGAGAGTGTGTGTGTGTGTGTGGTTTTGTCTTTGTGCAGGAAAAAATCAGACTGACCCTGACTGAAAGTACCTATACTCAAGTATTTGTCAGAAAATACATTAGGGTTGTGTAACACCCCAAACATCCCCCACTCTCTCCGAAGCTTTGCCCTTTGGTGTTACTTCTTCTGTCTTCATACCCATTGACAGAGTGACCACAAGGATGGAGCCAGGGGTATACAAAATGGCTAATCGGGGGTAGCAGCATTTATACCTGGCCATCCCTACCTCATGTGTAGGTGAGACAATGCAATCTGTCCAAGAAAATAAAAAAGCACAGTAATGTGGGTAACCCAGTATTTGAAAACACGTCTCCTAGGGGCATATTATCAAGAAACGGCATTGACACCAGAATATGGGCTTCTATAGGAATTCTCTACGGCATATTATCAAGCCCATTATCTCTGATTTAGCGGATGTTTTCTGCCGCTAAAATGGCGATAATTTTAACGCCGTGCTTGATAATACGCCCCCTAGTTCCAAAGTCTGCAAATTGGTGGCTGCGTCACATGCCTCCCTGTGTTATGAATCTTTGACCCGACATTTGTTTATCGAATTTGCTTCTCGTCCATGGAGCAGACACAATGCCAGTCCCTTCACTTTGCAGACAAAGGACCCAAACAAAAACTAATAGTTATAAAAATGAGCGCAGGATATGAAAATAAATAGAAAAGAAAAAAAAACTAGAATCTAATAGAAAAAAAAATAGCAAACAATATAAAAACCACAAAGGAACTAGGGAATGCGAACCATTCATAATAATTTAAATGAATTTCAGTTCTTGAGACAACGCTTCTTTCTGTTGCCTGGCAAAGGATCAAACCGCTGGAGACCGGCTGTCAAGAATCCACATTTAATTCCTCAAAGGTTGCCGTGTTCAGCACAGCGAAGGCGTCAGAAGGCTGGCGTGCTCTTTCGAACATGGGGTGTGTTAGTGCGCCAGAATTACGTACCATTTACTTGAATGCAAATCCTGATTACAGGCGGATGTGTTCACGCGTGTGTCACTCAGAGTGGGCAATATATGCACATGCATTAAAGGAACTTGCTAGATCAATCGGTATTTCAAGCAATACTGCATCATTGTAACCCGGCAGGTGACACGGCATGGGTGCGGCCAGGTGCAGAGATGTACAACCGCGTGCATTGGTGTGTTTTACTTCGGATAAATCACAAATACCTGGAGTGGGTAGGTTCAAGTGAAGGGCCTTTTACATTCCTAGGGTCTATAGACAAAGACCCATCCTGCTGTACAGATGTGAAGGGAGCAGCTTCCCACACTATTCTAATAAACTGGAATTCTGACATCCTCATTTAAAGGGCGGAGCTAGTGCTTACAATAACACTACCACCAAATTGGATCACAAATGTAATAGAGAATTACAAGTGTAGTATTACCACAATAAAGCATGGGAGAGTTGTGGTTTACTATCGCTGGTGGTAATTCAGAGTGACTAATTGTGGTACAGCCTGCAGCAATGTGGAGAATATGAAAGATTAATATGTTTATGTGAGCAAATGCCATACCCACTGATTCCAATAGCATTATTACCTTTTCTGTGCATTACCTTTGGATGTATCCCTCATATCAAAATGAGGCATTCATTGTTGTGAGTTCAATTGACATATAGGGCTAGACTATTATCAAGTAATTTCATGAATTTGTGAATGGATGAATGAATGAAATAAAATATTTGTGGCACTCACCTGCCCTCAAGGTGTATGAGCATATGTTATTGAAAAGTGAATTATGTCCTGCCAAAGATAGGCGCTGAGTACCCTCAAGCTTGAGTCGGACAAACCAGAGAGTCAGTGCTCTTGCTATGGTCACTGCCCTCCATAAATCTGGATTGTAATATTTAGGCGAGAGTCTTTGGTGCCAACGGTGTTTGAGCTGGTGCTGAATGTGTTTCCTGTTGGCTAACATCCTCTAATCCTAAGAAGTTGTTTACAAAACTGCATCCAATGGACCTTTTGATATAGGAGATAGGTTGATGCTGAAAAGGCATTTGATAGAATGGAGTGGCTCTTTCGATTTGACGTACTGCTCAGAAAGGGACGGAGGGATTATTTCATTGTAATTCTTGCAGTACGGCGGGCTCAGCCAGACACTGGCATATTGTCCAATGGCCTGACCTCTGCATCAGTACATCTATGCAGAGGATATCCCTTTCCATCCCTTTTATTTGCCTTGGAGGATCAGTAGTCGCCCTGCTTTCTCAGGCTAAGGCCCAGCCGCTGTGATATTATAATCCCTTTGCATAATGTATTGTGGTTGTTGTAGTCTGCCAATGACAGATTATATGTTAAATATACAGAAAATTAAATTTGATTCCAAGATATCCAAGAGTTTTTTTGCTAATTCTGGCATAGTTAATTGGTTTCCATCAATGTTTTCCTCCTGACGGATACTGTTACTAAGGAACTTCAGAATTTAGGTTTGGCACAGGGGCGTGCAAAATCACAAAGTCCAATACTCTGCAACCTTGCAAATTTTCTTTTTTAAAAAGAGAGTGAACCTGGCAAAGCTTAACAAAAGGGGAGTAATGCATGGATCCTTTGTGACAGCAGAACCCACCTGCTGATGCTCAGTGTTAACCCTGCTCAGCAGCATTTTCCCATCAGCTCCTGAGCAGTCTATGCTTTATTCCCCACTGCCAAAGGTCCTGCCCTAAAGCTTCTGACAACATGGAGTGAGATTCACATGTCTGCTGGGCGTTGACTACTGAGTACTGCTGCTCCACTCACTGAGTGAAGTGAGTTGCGCCACTGAACATTTCTGCTCTGCACCCAATTTTCTTCAGGGCGCAGTCCAGCCCATCTTGGGTGTGACATCTAGATGCCGAGCAGAGGAGTCGGTGAAGCGAAACCTCGAATATAGTTAGTTGAAGTGGAGAAACTTTGAGGCATATTTACAATTAAATGGTGCAGCGCTGCAACGCAAGCAATTTTGCTGCGCCAAGCGGAGTAATTTAAAAAAATGTAGCAATGCATCGTATTTACAAGAATAAGGTGCACCAACTCAGGCACCCGTGCCTGGTTGCCGGGATGATTGTGTTTGTGCAGGAAGGGAAGGAAAGCAAAAAGCAACACACACAGAAAGAGCAACAAACAAGGCGAAATAATAGTACTTCTTCTCGTTGCGCCACTTTAATGCTTCCCCTGGAAAGGCGTTTGTTTTTGGTCCATCCTCAGATTTAAGAATCTTTGTCAGTCAGTCAGTCAAACCACTTTTATTCGATTATTTAAAATCACAAAAAGTACTATACACATTTAAAAATTGGCACAATCATTTCAAATATATAAAACATAATGGGCGTAAGTAAATATTTCATTAAAGTTAAAAACAGTCAAGTACATATCAAATTCAATCTATGGAAAAATAGATGATTTCAAACAGGATTTATCAGAGAAAATGTTGTTTTTTTTTAAGTCGTACAGCTGCAACCAGAAAGCTAGCAATGTTAATAATGTCCCAGGTGTTGCTAAGCATTTGTAAATAAAGAAGAGCTGGCTTGACCTGTAGAAAACCCTGCCCCTCAAAAGAGGGACTAGAAACCTTCTTCGTATTTCTGCATAAAAATTGCAAAACATCATAAAATGCAGTGTATCCTGTGAAGACAAGTTATCACACTGACATGGATCTAAATTCTCAGGTTTAGACCATCCTGAGATAGTACCCATGGAGAAATGAATTAAGTTAAAACGGAATCTGGTCAGGAGCCACCAATGGAAGGGCTTGGTCACTATTCTCAAGTAGGCCTCAATTAATGGAGAGGATATCATCAGATAATGGGCCCTAACAATAGGTTTCTGTAGCTCCTGCTCCTCACGTTCCAACACAAAAATATTTACTAGTTGTGCTTTGGTCCATTTCACCTCATCCTTTCTGCTGCCTTCCGGGAGGTCAAAAAGATCAGAGCGTCCTATTTTAAAAATCATATACTTAACATAACAACCACGGGATACTACTGGCTTTATCCAGGGAAACACAATCCCGCAGGATACAATGATTCAGGGTTAAGTCTGGATTAAGCCAGATTTTGAGCCAACAAACCAGCGGGGCAATTCTCATTAAATCAGATACATAGCCCATTCCAAGTTCCTGATGGATGGCAAAAGTAGAAGTAGATTGAGGGACAGACAAAATGGTTCTTAATAATCTATTTTCCACCTTCTGTATCTCTTCCTGC
The DNA here is from genome assembly GCF_964261635.1 of Lissotriton helveticus. NCBI lineage: Eukaryota > Metazoa > Chordata > Amphibia > Caudata > Salamandridae > Lissotriton > Lissotriton helveticus. The sequence goes on from NC_136064.1 coordinate 68,850,300, forward strand.
TGTTTATAGCCCCAAATCATTGAGCCATACGAGGCAATAGCCAAACATTTGGATCTATAAATTCCAAGCATGGCTTCAAAGGTTCTAGCACCCAGTCATTGAGCGAACCCTAAGAGGGCTGTCGTTGACCTGACTACGGCATTCTTTTTTGTCTTCTGTTGCGGGACCGAGGAACCTCTTTCGCCAAATAGCACACCCAAATAAGTAAAAGAGGGCACCCTAGAGACCTCAGCTCCATTACAATAAAACTATTTAATTTTCCTATTTATTTTACCAGCTATCATAATATGGGATTTCTTGATATTAACTATCAGATCCAAAGATTTCATAAAATCACCAAAGGCATTCAAGAGCCGTTGAAGGCCTACAGCAGTACGAGCTAATAGTACTGCATCATCCGCGTATAGGAGGACGGGGATAATCAGTTCTCCTACACGCAGAATATCCAAACAAGCCTACGCCAAAGAATTTTCTAGGGCATTGATATAAAGGGTAAAAATAATTGGGGCCAAAATACATCCCTGTCGGACACCCATCCCTAACTTAAAATACCTTGTACATTTGCCACCCTGCGTAACCCTTACTGTTGCAGAAATATCCTGATGCAGATCAGGCAAAAATTTAACTAGAGAAGGATCAATGCCCATATTTAGCAAAATAGTCCACAGCATCGACCTGTTAACCAGATCGAACGCTGAAGAAAGGTCCATAAAACCCATGAGTAAAGAACTTTCTTTAGCTATCGTATATTTGCTTAATATGAGATGTAGATTCAGACACTGATCCAGAGTGCTTCTATCCTGTCTAAATCCATATAGGAGGTTAGAAAAGACCTAATTTTCAATCACCCAGTCCGTGATTTTGGCCAGAACAACTTTGCCCAATATTTTAACGGCAGAGTCAATTAAGGATATGGGTCTATAACACTGAGGATCCCCTCTCTGGCCCTTTTTAAAAACTGGGATGATTGTTGATAGGGCCCATGTTGCAGGAAATCCCTGGGTACCCGAGGCATTATAGACATTGGTTAATATCCTTGCCCAAAATTTGGGATCACATTTATAAAGGTCCGCCTAGACACAATCAGGGCCAGGTGCTTTATTATTAGATGTCTCTATGATTGCCTTTTCTACATCCGCCTCCTCAAATGACAGTGGGAGCGAGTCTCGGCAGGTTACCAAACTCAGAGGTGGATCAACATCCACATTGAGCCCATAAATTGCCTCAAAATGCGTGAGCCACTGCCCCTCTGTGATATTGCTCTCCATGGGGTCACTCTCTACACCCGAAAAAAAAAGGTGTATTCACAATTGCCCAGAATCTCGCAACTATCCTTTAAAATTTCTACTGAGGAAAGTGCATTCCAGGCTTCTTCTTTAATCTCCTGCTTACATAAGTGAATAACCAGCTTATACGCTTTCCTTATACTTTCTATGCGATCCCGATCTCTTTGAGTATTTTTAGAGCTTGGAGTAGCTCTTGGTGGGCCCATGAGCAGTTACTGTCAAACCACCTTTTACCCAGCTGACGTCTTGGTTTAGATTTAACAGTCAGATCAGAAGCTATCTGCCCACAGATACCTTCAAAGGCTCTAACAATCTCCGCCTTTGAGGAAGTATGGTCGACACATTTTACAATATTATCTTTTGCCTTTTCACAGAGGTCAGCGTGGAAAGATTCAGAAATAACTTTAGACCTTTTTAACCTCCTCCCCTGGTCACTTTGTACTACAGAGCTAACTCCCACCTTTCCTGCTGTTCCTGTCAGGCCCCACTCTTTGTACCACTAAGATAACAGGATTATGATCGCTAAAGGGGGACAAACTAGCATTGTAAGACACTACCTTGGCTAGTAATGATGTTGATAAAAAATATAGTCAATAATGGTGTCCCTATCCTTAGCTTTAAACGTAGGAACCCTATCAATTCAAGCATTAAATCCAGGTTAATAGAGGTTAGCCCCGGCCAGGAGGTCCTCCAAAGCGTACCCCTGTTGCGAGTGCTCAAAATGAGGCGTCACTGAGTGAGCAGGTCACAGATGGTCATCTATACAACAATCCCTTTCACACAAATAAATATTAAAATCGCCCATAACAATATTATAAAACAAGGTGGCTTGCTTTGACCTATCATTTTCTAAAAAAACTTCCCAGATGTAATAAACGTTGGTTCACCACATCACATTCACCAGAATTATAAAAATTAACAAATAACATTTTTGGGTTATTAAGGGTGGATAATTCTGCTATCAGACAATAATGAGATCATGACTCCAATATCCTTGATGTCCCTTTTATCTTTAGTGAAAAAAGGAGTGCTAGGCCCCCCCGTGGCTCTACCAGCCGTGGCTGGACGCGCAGGTAAACAGTAACATTCAAAACCGTCCAGCCAGAAATTATTCACCCTATCCCACGTTTCCTGAAAAGCAATTATATCATATTGTTTTGTGAATGACTACCACCGCGTGTGCTCCCTTTTAGATCTAATACCAGCGATGTTCCAGCGAACAATTTACAATTTTGATCAGGTTCGGCTTCTAGAGCCTGTTCAATTAAGCATGGACCAGGAGAACAAACCAATGGGGCCTCTAGTCAGTCATTCATATCAAGGTGAGACGGAGGGAGAAATCTATTTGTTAAAACAAAATCTTGACTTATGTTACCTGTCCTTGGATTTTGCAACTGAGGGTCTGTGTCTGCGCGCCATAGCGGCCAATTTCTTCGGGGATATGGCAACCTATTTCGGGTAAAAGAAGGGGTCTGATAAGCCCTCTTCCAATCTGGCCCAGTGCCAGAATTAACATTCCTATCCAATTGTCTTACAGAGGAATAGAAAAAACCCAAAGGCAGGGCCCTAATGCCTCCCTTCATCAGCTCAGAGGCATCCCAAAAAAGCCTGTCAGCTATATTACATTTATTAAGGTTAACAATGATGCAATCACCATCAATTTGTTTAGGGCAGTTACCAATCCATCCCACCCGTCTAGCCATTATTATATTAGATGATATTCCAACATTTTACCACAACAGTGTTGATCGCACGATATTTTAGTTTTCCATAGTAGAATCTTTGTCAATCTGGTGCAGTGTTAAAAAGCCTTGGGTCTGGCGTGGGAACACACATGACACGCCCCTTTGAAGCAGAATACTGTGTAAAAGAAGGCCATATTTACAAGGCCATTTACAAAGCCGCGCAAAGTTGCTTTGCTTGTCCTTGTAAATACGGGCCAGAGGACAGCACCAGCTCCGGTGGCGCTTGTAAATGTGCCCCTTTGTCTTGCTTTGGGCGGATCGAAAGTTTACGTTCACCCAACTTTAGCTTTATGTGGGGTCCTGAATAAATCAGATATGTGGGAGTAGCTTTCAGCCATGCATGGCTAGGTCAGGAAGTGCGACTTTGATGTTGAGATAATGGTTGAACGGCAGTCTGGGCTGTCACTCTCACAAACTGGATATATGTGTTCTACCGAAATGATTGACCTACTTGGATTTGTAATGCCTTTTCAGAATGCTCATAGTGTGCTTACCAGATCTTTTTTGGCTAGGCTACTTCCCTTGCTCGTTAGGCTCATCTCAGCTGACCCTTCTGTTGGGGGTCTGGCAGTGCCAGTTTTGAGAATTATTGACTGCACGCACATTGTGCCTCTTGGGCTTTATTCACTTGGTTTTCATTACAGAACTGTGAGGTCATCTGTGGACATTACAGCACATGTGGTTACAATGTACAAGAGTAACTTAGAGCGAATAAACAAAATATGCACTACAAACTTCCGAGTGCCCTCCCAGTGTCTGCAATGAGCCCAAGAATGGCCTGGGACTAGGTCCATGATCAACATCATACTATACACTCCCCCGTGCCAGATGTATTGCACGATCCCAATCAAAAAAGTGTATCAATAGTAAAAAAAAACAAGCATTTGCAATGCAATAGGTCTCGCATTTAGGAGAGTTTGTGCTACTGGAGTTGTAAATGACAATAGCTTAAATTCTCACAAATGCGAAAGAGAAACAATTGGTTATTAATAAGCACAGACGATATTTCTGAGGATTGCTCACATTGTTTTAGCAGTCGGAAATCGAGCCCAAAGCAACTAACATTTAAGCCAATGTGTTTTTGCTCCACCTATTTTCACTAAGATCTAAAACAACCCTGTAAAATCCCTTCAGAAGGCAGGAACTGCAAAGCACCAAAGCTAATGGAAAAGCAGTGCTTCGCACATACCACGCTATACAAATTATTAGAGAATACAGAACCTGTCAAGTGATACATTGAAAATGCTGATGATAATATGAATGAGCATTTGGGACAGCCTTTCATTTTGGCAACTTTAAACATTGTGTCTGAACTTTCCTGTTTCTATTACAATCTTATTTTATCCGACACATATCCATCCAGTTGAGAGCGACCTGTCATGTCTGCAAATGTCCCTATTCAATTACTTTTGGAAGATGTCTACAACAGGCAGCAAGTCAACTGCACCAAAGAGATGCATCTAACACAAGGTGACATTATCTTCATTGTTGGGCTGGGAAGACTCTTTTAGGGCATGACACATGTGTCACATGATGATAGACAGGGTGGAGTGAGGCGCTTGGTCTAGCGGCCACATTATGGTCAGTCACAATGTGTTACAGAACCAAACGTCAGAATGACTTAAACAGAGTTGGATGTCTGTGTATATGCAGTCATAAGAAGCACGTGCACATCTGCCAGTGAATTAACTCGCTTGCGTCCTATAAAATATACCTGTGGTCGTAGTCAGCACCTTGACCTTATGACTCTGAAGAGTCCAGGAGGCGGATGACTTACTCTGTCTAATGACTGGTAGTACTAGTTCTACCCTATCTGGGATATACTACTGCTTCATCAATCCCAGGCAGGTCAAGATGTGAGGAACTTCCCCAAATAGTTTGTGTAGTACGCAATATGTCCAAGGACCTATCCATTTCTGCCGGGACCAGGAGGCACCGGCAGCATTAGACTGAGTAAGTCATGGTGGCATAAATCTCAAACATTAGTTCATTATAGTTTTTTGGTCCACCTTAGTGTAGATCGTTTTTTAACTTTAGGTCCTGACAAATCGCCTTCAGACTTGTAGAATTGCGAGGAAACATGTTGACCAACCACACATAAGAGCGCCACACCTAAGACATTAACTTAGCATTGCACCTTTCCTCTTTATTTTAATCAGGGTAGGAGACCCCACAATTAAAGTTATGTTTCTTGGTACTCCCAACCCTGTTTTAACTCACATAAACATCACACAGCACTCATTCATCTACACTCACTAAATCTCTCACCCCCACGGCACCAAACAGCTATTTGGAAAAATATCTCAACTAAAATGTCCCTCATCGGGAGCCCGGCAGGCATTGCAGAGCCAGCCAGACGAGGAGCAGCCCGATGATGAAGCATGGCACCTAACTGGGTATGCGAGGGCATTATATTCCAAAGAAATGGATTCCCATCTTTTTGAGTCTGTAGCCTACTGTCTTTTGTATATTGCTACATTCTAGATCATTCAGGAACAGCACAACTCTAATTTTCAGATATCATTTGGGCAACTGTGCTGGACCTTATGTATAAAAGCCCTTTGTCCCTCTATTTGTGAATATGTAGGTTCGCAGCCAGATCTCCAACTGTTGCTTCGCCAGTGCAAAGATGAGGGGGGGCAACGGGCCTCCCTGTCTTGTGCCCCACTCTATAGAAATAGCAGCAGAAACTACACCACCACTACAGACCGATGCTGTTGGTTGGCAATACAGTAAGCAAACCTAGAAAATAAAGTCCGGACCTAGGCCCATTCTCTTCAAAACCTCCCACAGGTAGTTCCATTGCAGGGTATCTAAGGCTTTCTCGATATCCAAAGCTACTGCTTTGATTGCTGTTGAATGCAGTATATTAGTGAATCTTTGCAGTTTAATATGGGTTCCCCTACCTGGCATAAACCCACATTGGTTGTCATGGACCGGATGTATGTCGTTAGCACGCATGCTTTTACAACGCATGCCTTTACAACGCAACTTTTACAACGCAAGTCGTTACAAGGACTTGCGTTGGGGGCGCTGGATAGTGAATAGTTTAATTTACTATTCCAACTCCAGTCCCCGTGGATAGTAGGGTAGGTGTTGGATAGTAAATTAAACTATTCCCTATCCTAGAGCACCCCCCAGCGCAAGTCGTTATAACAACTTGCGTTGTAAAAGTTGCGTGGTAAAGGTAGTTCGTTGTGAAAGTTGCATTGTAAACGCTGTTCACCTCATGGACCTTAGCAAATATCTTGGTGTCAACCCCTAACATAGATAGGGGCCGGTAATAACCAGCCTCTTGTAGGGTTTCCAACAAGCAAGTACTCCACTGGCAGACCGTCACGGTCGGGGACTTACAGCGCGCCATATTCTGCACCACCTCTTGTAACTCCTCAAGCTTAATTACACCCCCCAGGCTGACACTCTGGTGCTCTGTGAGGAGTGGATGTGCTATATCCTCAAAGAACCACCCTATATCAGCCCTGTTAGCCATCGCGTCCTCTCTGTATACTGTCTCCAGGTGAGTGTGCAATAAGGAATTAATACCAGTCTGCGTGAAGACGAGACAGCCATCTGCCCGTCTGAGCGTCAATATGATCGGGGGTCATTCACACCTGAGGAGCCATGCCAATAGCCTCCCTGATTTATCTCCTTTCTGATACAACAGCTGACAATACTCTCAGCAGACCAGGCAGTTCAGCATGTCCCATTTATCTCCCACCCTATGCTGGCAAGGCAGCAATGCCTTACTCTGCGCCTCCATGACAGGACTCCCACCCTGTAGGGCAGCCAAGGCGTCTTCTGCTTCTGAAAGGTCCTTCTCTAGGTGCTTCCTCATACCACCCACTTTAGACAAGCATTCCCAACGTGTCACAACCTTCAGCGTTTTCCGCTTGTTCCCCCTGGTAGCGATGAACTGCTAGTTATTAATGAAATAACTACAGGTCATCTCCCTGATCTCCCTTCAAAATATATTGTCTTTCAGGACCTCCGGCTGTCGGAACTAAAAGGGGACCCTTGATCGACCACTCCCCATACCCCACTCCAACAATACAGGACCATGATCTGAAAGAAATTGCCCGAGACCCACATCTGCAGTGCAACAGAGGCAGCCCTGTCAGAGATCAGGAACTGATCCAGATGACTAAAGACTGTGCATGCCGGGGTATAGCATGTGTAGCTCTGTTCCTCTGGATGTGTTGTGCGCCACATGTCCATTCAACCCAAGCGGTCTATGACTCCTCGCAGAGTGGCCGTCACTTTAGGTTTTGTGTGTGCTTTCGGGGGTGCCTATCAAGTGTATCATCTCACACGCAGTTAAAATCTCCTGCCCACAGTATAGGAATCCCAACGTATGGTATTAATTGCTTCTCCAGATCTAGATAAAATTCACTGATATTGTCATTTATGGCACAGACGCTTAGTAGACAGACCTCTGTACCCTCCAACACTCCAAGAGCTCTTCAGCATCGTAAAGGAACTCTCCAACCCCAGCGACTACGTCAACGACATCCCGCCCTCACAAGAACTGTGCGACGCACTAGCCATCTTCTTCCACCGCAAGATCGCTGACATCCACGAAAGCTTCAACATCACAACCACCCCTGGAGAAGTGTGGCTCAATTGTTAGAGCGGCAGACCCTGATGCAGAGGTTTAGCCTGGGACCAGGGTTCAATTCCCCGCTTCGGCGGGTCTTGGGCTAAAAAATTCCACGGACCTGATAATTCTCGCCTCGGTGCCTATTCCAATCATGGAGTCCCACTCTGCAACTCTGGGCAATAGCTTGCTTAATCTCCACAACGGCCCCACAACGCTAAGGATGCCTGGCCTCCACCTTGAGGGTGCCCAGGAGTGGACACCTCACAGGGAAAGCCAGGATGGGTTCCACAGCGGTATTCGTACAAGCGCCTTGAGACCCTTGCGGGTGAGTAGTGCGCTATACAAGTATCAATTTACATTTATTTTTTTTACCCCGACTACGCCAGACTCCACCTCCCCTGTGAACACCACCAGCGCCAACCACCTGACCTCCTGGTCCAACATCAACTACGACGAGACACGCAAGGTCATGAACTCCATCCACTCAGGATCTCCGTCTGACCCGTGCCCACATCACGTATTCAACAAAGCAGACGCAGCCATCGCACCCCAACTATGGAAGGTCATCAACATCTCCTTCGAAACAGCGACATTCCCGGAAAGCTGGAAGCAAGCCGCAATCAACGCCCTCCTTACCATAACATGCAAGAAAGAGTGAGACAGCCCTTCAACCTATGAATTTGTAGATGTTCGAGGTGTTTTCCCACAACATTTGAGGTTTTCACATGATGTGTTCAACCATACAAGGGATATTACTACACTAGCAGCTCTTTGGCATTTTCAGCTTTGGTGTCTATAAATGATGATGTTGGTACATTCCTGCTTCCGGAAAGATATAAGCAACTGCACAATGCTTTTAATGAGGCCAAACTGGTGTCACTGTGGATGCGGCGTCTCCTCAAGCCCTCCAGAGTGGACATGCTCCAGGTATACACTATTGTCTGTGAATCATTTGTGTTACACATCGTGGTTTCTGAAGGGTCCATACAATCAGAATTCAGCCACATGCAGGAGACTGCTGAGTCTGTGTTTATCCTTTACAACTGACGTGGTGGGTGTGGTCTGCGGCTCTAGCAGTTTATAGTTATTCTAAGCTCCAAGTGGTTTCAAGGTATATTGTATTGTACTTATATAGCGCTTACTACCTCTGATGAGGCGTCGTAGTGCTTTTCCGGCAAGGAGCTAGCTACTCTGGAACCCAAAAGGATTTGTAGTGAATTAGTATAGTGAAGTATGAAATTAATTTTAGCGGTGGTAATGTTAGTCTGTTATTTGGATTGAGAAGGAGAGTGGAGGGATAGAAGAGGGAAAGGTTTGCATTAATATATTGCTTGCTACCCCTGCTGAGGTGTTGAAGCTCTTATTGGCAGGTAGCACTCTACCCCTGAACCCAAACAGGATTAGTGGGAAATTAGTAGGGGGAAATTAATTTAAGCGGTGAACATGTTAGTCTGTTATTTGGATTGAAAAGGAATAGTGGAGGGATAAAGGGGGGAAGGGTCTAAAAAGTTTAATTTTTTTAGTTCATAGCAGTAGGAGGGGGTTTGGATGAGTACAGGGGAGGTGGAGGGGTAAGAGACAGAGGGAAGGGTTTAGAAAGGCTTATTTGGGAAATCTAAATAGTAAAAGAGGTATGAGATGATGCAAGGAGGCATAGGGTCTATAAAGGGTTATTTTAAGGATCATAGTATTAGTATGGGTTTTGGGATGAATGATAGAGTGGAGGTAGAGGATATATTGAGAGAGGTATAGTGTGAGATTAGGGTAGTGCATTAGAAAGAGTAGTAGAATGAGGTCTGAGATGAGTCAGAGTGGAGGCAGAGGACACATGCGAGAGAAATGGGATGAGATATAGGGTAGTGCATTGGATATGCTGAATTAGAAGCAAAGTAACAAATATAAAGATACACAAGCACATGGATGGCACACATGTTCAAGGAAGGTAATATACATAGATTACATTTTAAATTCAATAATCTCAGACCATCAAGTGTTGCTGTACTTTAAATGAACGTTTACATTTTTTTTATTACATAAACAAGTGAATTGTGGTATTGAACCTTAGTATTATTGGGGGTATGGTATGTGAATGAGTGATAACAGTGAAAGACTACTATAGCTGCACTAGAGGAACCCAAAGGGAATTTGTAATTTGACTAAAAGCCAGAGCTGCAAGTAACAATCTTAGAAATAGCTCACCGTACATTCTAGATATAGATCTTACATGAAAAGATAACATAAGTGTTGAGGGTCTCAAACCCGAGATCTACTATGTAGGTGCTAGATCAACTACATTCTGATTTACAACCGTTTGCATAAGGACCGTGATGTTCACATAATGTATGAATAGAGTCAAGGGAGATTTCATGAGTTGGTATATTAGCCATGATCAGTTCAGAGTGCTTTTGTTGGTAGGCTGGCTCTTTCACGATTAACACCAGCCCCAATCACTCTATATCGGGCATCCTGATATATCGACCACCGGGTAGGCTATTTGACTTTACTGCCACCCTTATGGAAGCCATAACCCACCTAGCACTAAGGAAATCTCGCTTATTAGTGCTAGGAGATCTCAATGCACATTTTGAAGACCCCTTAGATACTGACGCGACTGATATTCAAGCTGAGCTAATCTCGGTACAGCTGGAATTAAAAAATAAGGAACCATCACATCAACGAGGACACTTATTAGACCCGGTTTTTGGCAACTGGAAGGGAGTTCATACCTCAGTTCCTCAACCTATACCTTGGTCGGATCATTACATCATCCCCATAACAATTCAACTAGATAGAACCGAACACTATCGTCAACAATCTCTACGGTATAAACGCAGAAAATGGAAGAACTTCTCAATAGAATCTTTCACTAAAATTATCCAGGATAAAGGCCCTCCTAGAGGGGATGATTGCAAGACAGCTAATAAGCATATACATACCTTTGTCACCAAGGCCCTTGACATCACTGCCCCAATTCGCACCACGACCAACGCCAGGAGAACAAAAAAAGCTGCTCCCTGGTTCAGTCAAGAACTTCAAACCATGAAGACGGCCTGTAAAAAGCTTGAAAGAGCATGGCGCCCAAAATTTTGCCCAGAAATTAAGGCCCAGTACAAAATAGCGCAAAGAGTATATAACAAAACTATACGCCTGGCTAAGGCAGCTCACTACCACACCCGCATTATGGAAGCAGGAAACTCCTCTAAGGAACTTTACCTAATATACAAAGAAATATCCATAGTGGACGCGAATCCCTCCCCCCAAAACGATTCTGTGGAAACTTGTAACAAAATTGCCCAGTATTTCTCAGGAAAGATCGCTAACATATATGCCAGCTTTTCCACTAATATAAAGCCGGCTACTGAATTTACTGAAAATGACAATCTCATAAGTACTTCAGAGTGCCTAGGATCATTCCACGTCCCTCCCCTTGAAGCATTGGCTAAAATGTGCAAGAACATCAAATCAGGATCTCCTCGAGACCCTGCGCCCCCTAAAATCCTAGCTGAAGCCTTCCCTGCACTAGAACCCCATTTTAGACACTTGCTTCAAGTCTCCTTCTCCACGGCTCGCTTGCCTATGGAATGGAAACAGGCTGTAGTGCTACCGATTAAAAAAAAGCCGAACATGTGCCAAGACATATTGGAAAATCTTCGCTCAATATCTTTGCTACCTTATCTTGCAAAGTTAGCTGAGAAAATTGCTAATGCCCAACTCATGGGTCATCTAGAAACCCACCATATTTTTCATAGATCTCAATCGGGTTTCAGATCCAATTTTTCCACAGAGACAGCTCTCCTGAGGGCTACTGAAACCCTTCGGGAAGGAGCAGATGAGGGTAAGACCATGGCTCTCATCATGCTGGATCTCAGTGCCGCGTTTGACACTGTAGCGCATTCAATCCTGCTACAGTGTTTAAACAGAGCGGGAGTCATCAATAAGGCACTGGGATGGCTGAAGGCCTTTCTGATCAACAGGAGCTTTCAAGTCCAAAGAGGGACTTTTCTCTCAGACAGTGTGCTGCTAGAACAGGGGGTACCTCAGGGCTCTGCCCTGAGTCCCACCCTGTTCAATTTGTACATGGCTCCCCTGGCAGAAGTGGTGCAATCGTTCGGCGTAGAGCTTGTCTCTTACGCCGACGACACGCAACTTCTTATATCCCTGTCACAAGCCCCTTCTCTGGAAGCAGATAACTTCAATGCTTGCATGAGTAAGCTTGCCACATGGATGACAGAGCACTGTCTAAAACTAAATGGCACTAAAACGGAGGTTATTATAATCGGGGGCAATGAGGCAAAATGGACAAAAGAATGGTGGCCCAACTGTTTGGGTCCTCTGCCTACTCCTAACCGGGAAGCAAAAAATCTAGGTGTCTGGGTAGACAACAAGTTGTCTTTTGATAGCCACATCAAGAAAACAGTAGGCAAATGTTTTGGAGTAATGAAAACGCTCAACCGCACCCTTGACTTGCTGCCTCTGAACTCCAGACGCACCATGACGCAGGCACTGATCACATCCCGTATTGATTACGGGAATGTGCTGCTCCTGGGCACCTCTGCTAAAAACATCAAGAGATTACAGGTGCTACAAAACTCTGCAGCACGCCTGGTGTTAAGGCTGCCTCGTAGAGCCCCCTCGAGACCCTCTTTAGCATCCCTCCATTGGCTACCTATTAGCAAGAGGATTGTTTTCAAAGCTCTACTATGGTGCCATAGGATAATCAACCAAAAAGCGCCGGCCTATATGTCGGATCTAGCATCCCTGTATGAACCGAACAGATCCCTCAGATCTAAAGGAATGGGCTTGCTCAGAACATCTCGCCCCAAAAAAGCCAGAATGGGAGGCAGATCCTTCCGCTCCCTTGCAGCCAAGCACTGGAACCTCCTTCCTACGGACATCAGGCTAGAGACTAATGAGGCCTCTTTTAGAAAGCTGCTGAAGACCTTTCTATTCACTGCATAATGGTACTCCTTTTTTTCTCTCCTCATAATATGCTCTCTCCACAGCGCGGGGACACGCCGGGAGGCGTCACCAGGCGCTTTATAAACCCCTTTAAACTAAACTAAACTAAACATTTAGGAAACAAAACCTAAATGAGCCAAAAACAGCACTAGCATTGTCCTCTCAAAAAGAAAAGAAAAGAAAATGAAATTGCTATCACAGGTACTGTATTGGCAAAACTAAATGGTTACTTACATGTAGGGTTAGTTTTGCATCTTGAGGAGTTTCCTGGATTTGCATGCGTGCACCATTTCACCATACAGTGGCTTTGTCCTGGAACTCTCATGTTGTAGTCCTTTTCAGGTCTCACCTACTCAGAAAGCAAGCGCTGCAAAGGGGGACCTTTAGCCATCGCTCAGGACTTTTGCCTAAACATGTGCATGTTTTCTATTTGTTTGTATTGCAACTCATGCACAATTGGCGTTTCCCTTGCGGGAGCAAGCAGCGGTGCCATCTGTTTTTAATTATCTTGATCGCGCTTTCAAAACAGATGGCATCGCTGCTCGCTCCCGCTAGGGAAACGCCAAATGTGCATGAGTGGCAAAACAACCCAATGCAAAACAAGCACGCGTTTAATCAAAAGTAAACGCTGTGCATGTCTGATCCCTGTTACCATGCAGAGACTGCTTGTTTCAGCCTCTTTCTGCTCTAGCAAGTGCCCATTTCGAGATCCTCCTCTCCTTCCGCATTCTGCCAGCACCCTCCTACCCAATAGTTGTCCACCACCACCACCACTACCACGTCCACCAACACGTCCATCACCACCATGTCCACCACTTCCACCACCACCACCACATCCACCACCACCACGTCAACCACGTCCACCAAGTCCACCACCATTACCACCACCATAACCATCACCACCACGTCCACCACCACCACCACCATGTCCACCACCACCACCATGACCACCACCACGTTCACCACCACCACCACGTCCACCACCACCACATCCACCACGTCCACCACCACATCCACCAACACCACCACGTCCACTACCACCACCATGTCCACCACCACCACAACGTCCACCACCACCACGTCCACCACCACCACCACATCCACCACCATCACATCCACCAACATCACCACATCCACCACCACTACCACACCCAAAACCACCACCACGTCCACCACCAACATGTCCACCACCATGTCCACCACCATGGCCACCACCACCACATCCACCACCACCATGTCTACCACCACCACCTCCATGTCCACCACCACCACACTGTCCACCAACACGTCCTTACCACCACCACCACGTCCACCATGTCCACCACCACCACATCCACCACCACCACCACATCCACCATGTCCACCACCACATCCACCACCATGTCCACCACCACGTCCACCACCACCACATCCACCACCATCACCACCACGTGTACCACCACATCCACCACTGCCATGTCCCCCACCCCACCACCACATCCACCACCAACACATCCACCACCACCATGTCCACCACCACCACCATGTCCACCACCACATCCACCAACACCACCACATCCACCACCACCACCACATCCACCACCACCACCACGTCCACCACCACCATGTCCACCACCGCGTCCTCCACTACCACCACATCCACCACCACCACATACACCACCACCACGTCCACCACCACCACGTCCACCACCATGTCCACCACCACCACGTCCACCACCACCATGTCCACCACCACCACCACCACGTCCACCACCACCACATCCACCACCATGTCCACCATCACATCCACCACCACCACTGTTGTATAGCTCCTATATATCCTTATATCGTGTTAAGTTAGCATAGGTACATTTGAGATTTAAACGCCATTTTTCCTTTCTTGCAACTTCTGCACACGACCCTTAATTGTTGACTTAGCTTTCAACCTAGTGGTTTGCCGTGGTGTATGTGAGAATAATATGTTATTGCTCTGATATCAGTTTTGTTTAATAAACCATGTCTGCACGGAGAGTGCTGAAGTTTCAGGAGCAACACGATATGGAATTGTTATGAGGTCTGATCTCCACGCCTTCATAGTCATAACACAAGTGCAGCCTTTGCCAACTTGGGCTTGAGGCGGGATTGATATTGCTTTGCACGAGAATTGTTAACACACTTGATGCGGTGCACATGCAGAGAGAGCTGGTGTATGCTGATGTGATTCCTTCATGCTAGGACACTAAGGTATGGGCCCGCCCTAAAACAACCCAAAGAGACCTTCTTAGATAATAATATAATATATGTGTTAGGGAGGGTGAGATATAAGTGTTGTTAACTCTTATTCATTACAGCATGTTAACATGCTGTCACCATTCGCTTTTTATGTCTTAGTAACTATGCTGATAATTTTGCTACTGATAATAAGTATACTTGTATTATCAAAGATACTGCGCCTGAGAAGACGGCATTAGTAAATAAACATTTCAAATGCACATGTGTCTTCTTTACTCCATGTTCTGGTTTGTAATGATAATATAACGAAAGAGTGTTCATGAGTCCCACGTACCCTGAGGTACTGTAAGTTCATGTTCTGGTTTGTCTAAACATTGGGTGTTTGATATGTCCAATGAGACACTGTAGCTAGCTCGGTAAGGGGTGAGTTGGTTGCTAAGGTAAGTTTTGGGACATCCTAATTTGCCGAGGTTCCACTCCTCTGTGCACAGTTCTGTGTGAGTACAGAAACCCTGCAACATGGCGCCCAACGTTTTCGGTGGTCTTATATCATGACACTCGAGTAGTTTATCATTCATGCCTTAACCCCTTCACATCCGTTTCCGGAAAACGGGGTGTTGGTGAAACCTACCTATTTCTTGGAATAGGTCTTTATTCAAGCTTGATTCTTACCTAAACGGTTTCTTTGGATTACTACCCAGTTGTGCTACAAAGTATTCTTTGTTTTTTCTTGTTTCCAGTTCTGTAATGGCGGCAGCGGTGGCTATTGCGCAGCATAGTCGCGTAGCGGTACGCAACCATCTTCAGACGTACCAGGTCCCAGTAGATGGGATGGCTGTGATTTTCGTGGTATGTGCAGATCCGGCGTTTCCTTACGAGTTGTTTTACTCTTGGGTTACGTTTCCGGCTGTGGACGCTAATTCTGGTTTGTTCCACTCCTACACCGCCTCAGATGTCCCAGCTGAATATACGCCGTACAGGGCATTGGAAATACCTATTGATCATTGGGAGCATCGAGTTTAGTTTGATGGCGCCCTCCCCCACTCTATGTCCCCTGCGAGGTTAGGTCCACTCTCAATTCCAGGTACTAATTGGCCTGCGTTGGGTGGCTTTACCCCGCACCCGAATCACGGGGCTTGCACCCTGGCTGAAATTCGCAGGCTGCATGTAGTTTCCATTTCCGTGATTCGTGCTTTAGTGCAATACATCGGTCGACATCTTCCTGGTGGTCCCCAGGGGGGTGCGGCCGCTCCCATGGAACGAGGCGGTATGCGTCTCAATCCAGTGATGGTAAATTCGGTTTTTGGTGCGCGTCCTGTTGACAACGATGACTTCCCATTCTGGCTAGCAGAGAAGTTTGATCAACTGGAGGCGGTTTTTCCGAATTCTACTCCTGCTGATAAACATAGAATGTTAACGATTACTCTACCGAAGGATATTACTCCTGAACTTGCTGACTGTGACAGCTGGGGAAAAACATTTGCGGCAGTTTATACAAGGTGTTTCGGCACCCCGTCTATGACTGCCCTGCCTGAAATCGTTAGACGTGTTCAGAATGATCACGGTCCAGAGGCAGCGGTTGAATTGGGTATGCGCCTGTGTGGTTCTTTTGAGATTGTAAGTGATCTCATTCTCTCCAATGTTAAAGGAGATGCAGTTAACTTTCAGGTGTCGAATGCTTTGGCTGCTCTGCCCGATGCCGACAAACCCCGCCAGTTAGCAAAGATTGTGGTGGCCGCTTATAAAACAATTGGCCGCACAAGTAGAGGTCTAAAATATTTTCCAGTAAAGGAGAAAAAACAACCACAGGGACAATCTGCAGTGACAGATGCCCAGCCCAAGTCCAAGAAACAAAATTGGCCTAAAAAACAGACACAGGGGAAGCAGACAACGCAGACTCAGGGTAATTTTCCTGCAATACAAGCTCCTGCGCCACCCGAAAAAGTTTATGATTTGCGCGACCGCGCGATGATTAAATCGCCTGATCGTTTTCAGGGTTCTGATCAACGCTCTCCTCGTTCCTTTCAGGACACATCGGCTCCCAAGACCGGTGGAGGAGGAGGGGGTGGACGTGGACGTGGTGGCCAACAAGGACGTGGTCAGTCCCGCCAGACGGACGGCGCAGTGAAGCAGGAGGATTCTACGCCTAGGCGTCCGCAGTTTGCGAAAAAGAAAGTCGCAGCCTTAACAGCGCATCGATATGCCACAGATAGTGAGAACGCGGCTTCGGAATCTGACGTGGGCTCTGACCTTGCTGGACAGCGCGGCGGAGATAACCATAGTCAGAGAGGTGCTGCGTCCACTACTGAGGGTGACAGCGACTGATGTCTACGTTGTGATAGAAACAGCGGATACGAGACTTGCTCCCCCTGAAAGACTATATGAAATTGTCCTGTTAATTGAAGGTGACATACAGCGTACCGTTAAAGGTGTATTTTGGGAGAATCTGTCTTCTACATATGATATTTTACTTTCGGAGGCTGACTGGCCCCCACCTTTTGTGCTCGCGGCGCCGCGAGGGGAGGAGGTAATCCTACCCAGTTTCGCGAACACTGTCTCGAAAGAGCATGCGCAGCATTTTGCAGAAGAGTGGGCTCGGGCTCTCGCGCCGGCTCTGTACCGTAACCAATGTGGTTGGGATAAATTGTCGCCTTGCCACGAAATTCCGTTGCGGTCTCAGCCGCAGCCTCAACCTCAATATCCCATTCGGCGTGAAGCAAAATCTTCCGTCGCGGAAATCCTTGAACAATTGGAATATCAGGGAGTTATTGAAACGTGTGTGTCACCGATGAATAATCCCCTTTTTACTGTGAATAAACCTGACGGATCATATCGTTTGGTTTTGGATTACCGGCATTTAAACTCGCATTGCCGTAACTGTGCAGTACAGAATACCCACGGCTCTGCCCTAGTGGATAGTCTCGTGCGTAAGCGTTTCAAGACAACGCTTGACATATCCAATGGTTTTTATGCCCACAGATTGGACAGCTTTAGCTCCCAATGGACCAGTTTTACAAGCGCTGGAGTCCAAAAGCAATTCCGGCGTCTTCCAATGGGCTACAAGAATAGTCCTGGTGTATTTACCGCTCGAATTGTCTCTATTCTGGAGGCACTCGACCCTGATGCTTTTTCGTATGTGGATGACATATATCTCACAGACGACGATATTTGGGAGCATCTGTGTCGTGTAAATTCTCTTGTTTGCAACTTCGCAGACATGGGTTACAAATTCAACTTTGCAAAATCGCACATTGCTGAACACACAGTGTTGTTTTTGGGCTATGAGCTCAACAATGAAGGTAGAGGTTTGGCTCCTCACTTCTTGGAGAAGTGCGCACAATTGCGCGCACCAACAACTCTGAAAAAATTACAATCCTTACTGGGCTTTTTGAATTTCGGCAGAACTTACATTCCGGAATATGCCCAGCGTATCAAGCCTTTGTATGCTTTGATACAACCAACTTTCTCAAAATCATGCTGGCTGCCTGAGCATTCAGCCATTTTGCAATCCTTGCAGGCTGATCTGCTCGCTTCTAAATATTTACTGACTCGTGATAACCACACCAACCTGGTCATAAGAATAATTCCTGGGACGGTGGGTTTCACTTACCTCACTTTTAATGAAGGTGACACAGTACCTATTGCTTACAAGTCACACTTGTACACCTCGGCTGAGATGCGGTTTCCCACCATAGAAAAGGTTTTAACTGCTGTACAGATGGCTATTCTAAAGGAACGAGCTCTGTCACAGGGGAAACGCATGCTAGTGGTAACACCCTGTCCTCATTTGGAGGCAGTCACGAAAGCCAGTGTACCAAATTCAAAAGCTTTGCACCCTCGGTGGATTCAGTGGGCTGCGTCATTGTCATCCTCGGATGTCATGTTTATTTTTGACGCTTCCTTACGGTCGCAGGAGTTCTTGCAGTATGAATTCGTTCACCCTGCTCCTCTGGCGATGCGACCTTTGGAGGACTTCCATTGCATCATTTACACTGATGGGTCGGCGCAGGTTGCGCATGGCTCTAAACATGCCTACGTTTCCGCTTGCGCCATTGTGGTCGGTGCTATGTTGAATGATGAGTTCATTTCCAGGGAGGTACACACGTTGCCCCTGGGCGATTGCACTGCACAATTGGCAGAGCTTCGTGCTCTCTTACTAGCTTTGGAGTACGCAGATCCAAGTGTTACTACTCTAATTGTAAGTGATTCTTACTACTGTGTCCAGTCTTACAATGAAAACTTGTTCTTTTGGATTCAAAATGATTTTCATGATTCCAAGGGTAGCACAATAAAACATAAAATGATCTGGGTTCGAGTGGCAGAGCTTAAGGCTATGTTGCCACTCGTTTATGTGATTCATACTCTCGGTCATCAGCGCGTGGGAGTTCACGCTGTTGGCAACTCGCTTGCTGATGAAGCAGCGAAATCAGCAGTATCTACATACTTAGTTGCAGCAGTTACTAGGTCGAAAACCAAGATTGATAGCGACATCTTGGCAGCGATTGCTGCCTCTGAGAAGGGAAGTAAACATCCTTCGGGATTCCCTTCGAAGTATAATTACCACTTAAGTCCCGAAAAGGTTCCTTTTGTGACAATTCCCGATGTTGGGGAACGGCTGATTCCCAACTCGGATCGCAGAACAGACTTGATTACAGCGGCTCATGAAGGTGTGGCGTCTGCGCATGCGGGCGTCTCAGCCACTGTAACGCAACTACAACAACGTTTCTGGTGGCGGGGACTGTACAAACAGACGCGTGATTATGTCCTTCTTTGTGACATATGCCAGCAGATTAAACCTTCAACTGCTACGCGTCCGCCTCAGACTCAGTTGTACATTTCTAATAAACCACTAGGCTGTGTTTATTTAGATCACTGCGGTCCATTTTCATCTGATACTGCGTATAAATACATCTTAGTAGCAGTTGACTCATGCACACGCTTTGTGTGGGTATGGCCACATCGCAGCGCTGATTCCCGGACTATCATCAGAGATTTGCGTATCTTTATAGGGATTTTTGCCTGTGGTACCTTCCATTCGGATCAGGGTCCGGCTTTCGCCTCTAAGGCGTATAAGGATGCCATGACTTCGATGGGGGTCCAAGTCAAGTTTTCGTCACCCTACAGACCCGAGGGTAATAGTGTAGTTGAACGAATGAACCGTGATTTAAAGCAATCTTTGACAGCCCGAGTTATAGGCACTGGCAGAAACTGGCTGGCTCACCTCTATGGCGTGCAGCGTGCTCTTAATAATCTCCCTAGAAGGTCTCTGGGTGGGCGGACCCCATACGAAATGCTCTTTGGCATCAAGATGTACGTCCCTGACCTTGACGGTCTAGACTCGGTGGTTCGCGCCACTTCCTTTGACGCAGATGAACATTGCAATGTTTTACAGAATCTACAAAAGACGAGAGACACTCTTGCAAAGGAACATTTGCCCTCCACATCGGATGATGCGTTGCAGATCCCGGTAGTTGGCTGGCTACCCCAAGTTGGAGAACTGGTTCGAGAGAAGATCGACAACAAGAAAGAGTTTGGTCCCTCCTATCGAGCTCCGGTCCCAGTGCTTGGAGTGAAGGGCACAAGAACAGTCATTTTACCACCACTTCCAGGTCGTAAGGAAAACAGGTTTATTTCTATTGACAATGTCAAGATACACAGAGTGGCCGATTCTTCTTAGCATGACACCGGCTGTTTCCTGTCCTTCCATTGTGAGAAATTCAATTATGCCCACTGCTTCTAATAATGAACCTGAGGTGGCCATCGAATTACCTGCTGTTTCCAGTCCATTATTGAATAATTTACCAGGAACTAACCTTGATGAGACAGACTATACATACCCCACTGATTTGTCCATGCCTGACCTGCAAGCTCGTTTAGCCACGGAATCCAGATTTTCATTTGACTCTGCTTCCCTTGCCTCGAAAAAACCCTCTAAAATTGCATTATATGCTAGCCTGTTTAAAAAACATTTTTTGATACCTCCTTGGATATACATTTGGCTGGTCCTTTTTTCAGTTTACCTTTTTATGTCAATTGGTTTTGTGTTTTATTTTTTTCGGATTATGAATGGACACTATGTCGAGGAGAGAACTTGCATTACTCATTTGAATGGAACTTTGGCCCCACTTTCCTCTTCACATTCTACACACAGATTAAAAAGAGACTTGACTTTGGTTAACATCACAGCGTGGCCTGTTCTGGATGGAATCGCGTGGGATGCAGTTCGTTTTCAGATTCATGGTCCAACGGAAGTCGTTAATGTCCCTAATGTACTAAGAGTTAATATGGGGGATGTGGTGAAACAAAACATTCGTTCTGATGATTGGGATGTTAATGCTGTGGAAAGTTTATTTTCTGATTTGAAATATTATGCTGCTTTTGATGCTGAGGATTTATATTTAGAATCTGCTAATTATGGTGAATTGTTCTGTTACCAACATTATGGCAATCACTTCTTACACAAGGCATCTTCCCGAAGGGATGCGGTTAATTTTACTCAGTGGGAACATTGCCCAGCACCAACACAAGGGAGTTCAGAAACGTTTCTTAAAAAGTATACTTATTTCACTGACTTTAATCAGTCCAATCCCGAGTCCTTTTATTTTAAATTTCACAAACAGCCACTGTCCAAGGTTCGACTTACAAATACAAAATTGTTATATTCAAAGGCCTTCCTGGATCAATTAGTTACTGGTGGGTATGAGTTATGGAAGGATACCATAGACCTTAAATCAGTTTGGGGCTCAAGGGCCTGGCAGGTACAAGGCACTGAGGCTTTGCACCGTGCATGTCTCATCCCAAATCATATGTGGTTTTTAAATGAAACCATTTCCCAGACCACGTGCTTTGGATTGGCTACATCTAAAAGGTTAAACACCCCGTCTTTCCCGGAGTTGGAGGAATATGAGAATTGGAGTAATTTTACTAAATTGTCCATTAGAGATATACAGGCTCTGCTTCTGAATTCCTCCTTTAACATTTCCAGTATGAATCCCAAGGGTTGGCTGCTTTGGCACCGTAGTGCTGATTCTTGCCAAAAGAGATTTTTAAATATAACTGACGGTTTTAAGACTGTTAGATCTGATCCCCGTTTTGATTTGAGTCATACTGTCACCTCTTACTCAGTTGGCAAGTTGTGTCAAGCTTGGCTGAAACATTCAACTTTACCTGCGGTTAAGTATCACCTTTCCAAACTGAATGCAGACGTGGATTTGAATGATTTCATTAAGGGCCCAGCTAGTGGCAGGTCGAAAAGGTGGTTATATGGTGTTTACAATGAAATTTGGAAACTCTCACAGATTGAGGCTGCTTCACGCCTTAGGGCTATTGATCAGGCAAATCTTGAGAAAGTGCTTGCAGTGGTTGACAATAGCATTAACGTGCTTTCCTCTAGAATTTACACATTAGATAATATTGTGTCGTCTGTTGTTGATATTGTGCATGATGAAGTGTCTGTATTATACCATGGTCAAAATCAATTACGTTCAATCATGCAGTTTGCATGGACACTACAGACTCTAAAAATGGGTAAAGTTCCCTGGGGATACATGAACGTTTCCTCTTTATTTGCACCGTTTAATTTGACAGACAAACAACGCTTGCTTTCAATGCGTGATGCTTCCTTTTCTATGCTCCATATTGAAAGATTGGAATCTTTACCTTTTTCTGTGGCAGAGACCACTGCTGCTACGTGGCTTATCCACGGTTTAATAACGCTGCCGTTTGCTTTATATAAGTTTTCAAATTGTATGAAATATGTGCCAATAGGTCGTTTTGAACCCTTAGGTAGCGGTTTTCTTCATGAGGTCTGGTCACTCCCATACACATACAGATGTTTCAAGGATGAACAAGAGGTTTATCTAACAGGGGATGAGTGTACTGAGACGCCAGATCATTCTTTAATGTGCAGACACATACAGTTACACGGTTCATGTAACAAGGACCGACCGAATATGGCTTGCGTTTTACAGGGCACGCCAGTTCCTGCTATCATCCCCACGTTTAAATTGTTGGAGAATGGTAGTTATTTAATGCTCAATAATGAAAACTGCTGTGGTTTAATTAAAGGTATAGCTTTCATAGTAACGGTTAGTGAGCGAGTTATTTGCTGCAGAAATGTTCTTTATCCTCCCACACGTGAACATAGGGAGTCTTCCATTTGGCCACAGATACCGACCTTGGGAGCAGAATTCAGCGGCATGGCTAGAATAAGAGCTCTATTGTCCCAGAAAGAGGTGGCCTTGAGCTCGGCCCGTGAAACTTTCGTGCTTCACATTGCTAACACCCGCACGGAGGTTCAGGCTCTTTTAAACACTGATTTGCCCTTGCATTTCGGAGCCATGGTCCGTTCTATCTTTAACGCATCCTCCACAACGGGCCTAGCACATTTTTTTAAAGTTGTTAGCGGTGGTCTCGTGACTTCCTTTGAGAAGATTTTTGGAGTCATCCCTGCCTTCTTCCATTCTATTTTTTCATCCTTATTTGGAGGGTTCCCGTTTTTACTTGCTTTAGCGGCTGGCGCATTGGTGGTTTTCTGCCTTTTTAAATATGGATGCCCTTCCTGTGCAAGACCACGCTCAGCTGCTACTGACGCGGTTTCGCAACCGCATGCTTGATTATTATGGCACACTGCCGTTGGCGACTCTAAGCACGGCGTTTGGATTATCTTTTCGGTTCTCCTATTTCACCTGTGTCCAGCCTGTATTTCACTGCCTGACCTGTGATTTCCTTTGGGCCATTGATTTGTGTCTCTGCGGACCAATATCTTCTGACGTCGATTTTGATCAACTGATGAGTCCTATCATTGCTCACGAGTTGGTTTGTTCTGACGAAAGGATTATGGCCTTGGCGGTGGCACATGGACTAATGGGTCCCTGGGATGTGTTGTCGGCAGCGCAAATTTTCTTGGAACGAAGTTTTCTTGAAAACCCACCGAGCTGTCCTCTGATGGTTATAGAGGATGCGGTGCTGGAAGATCACGTATGTTCCTTTCATCTTTTAAATTGGATGGCTGAACTGTTTTCGGATGAGGACAGTGACTTCCTCCTGGAGGCTGTTGCAGCTTACTTTTCATATACAGTCTTATCATAGACACTGCCTCAAATTGACATGCTAATTGATAGCATTTCCTTGATTTTATTGACTTTTGGTCAAGACATTTTATTTTTTGCTTGCCTATTGGCTTGAGCCACATTATACTTGTGGGCTATTTTTTAGCATTAGTTTTTATAATTGAATTTTTATTCATGCTCTTTTATAAATGGATTCTGCTCTCATGTGATGGCACTTCTGTTATCTTATTTAGTCCGTTCTCGGATCATGGGGGGGTGTTGTATAGCTCCTATATATCCTTATATCGTGTTAAGTTAGCATAGGTACATTTGAGATTTAAACGCCATTTTTCCTTTCTTGCAACTTCTGCACACGACCCTTAATTGTTGACTTAGCTTTCAACCTAGTGGTTTGCCGTGGTGTATGTGAGAATAATATGTTATTGCTCTGATATCAGTTTTGTTTAATAAACCATGTCTGCACGGAGAGTGCTGAAGTTTCAGGAGCAACACGATATGGAATTGTTATGAGGTCTGATCTCCACGCCTTCATAGTCATAACACAAGTGCAGCCTTTGCCAACTTGGGCTTGAGGCGGGATTGATATTGCTTTGCACGAGAATTGTTAACACACTTGATGCGGTGCACATGCAGAGAGAGCTGGTGTATGCTGATGTGATTCCTTCATGCTAGGACACTAAGGTATGGGCCCGCCCTAAAACAACCCAAAGAGACCTTCTTAGATAATAATATAATATATGTGTTAGGGAGGGTGAGATATAAGTGTTGTTAACTCTTATTCATTACAGCATGTTAACATGCTGTCACCATTCGCTTTTTATGTCTTAGTAACTATGCTGATAATTTTGCTACTGATAATAAGTATACTTGTATTATCAAAGATACTGCGCCTGAGAAGACGGCATTAGTAAATAAACATTTCAAATGCACATGTGTCTTCTTTACTCCATGTTCTGGTTTGTAATGATAATATAACGAAAGAGTGTTCATGAGTCCCACATACCCTGAGGTACTGTAAGTTCATGTTCTGGTTTGTCTAAACATTGGGTGTTTGATATGTCCAATGAGACACTGTAGCTAGCTCGGTAAGGGGTGAGTTGGTTGCTAAGGTAAGTTTTGGGACATCCTAATTTGCCGAGGTTCCACTCCTCTGTGCACAGTTCTGTGTGAGTACAGAAACCCTGCAACACCACCACATACACCACCACCACCATGTCCACCACCATGTCCACCACCACGTCCAAAATCATCATGTCCACCAACACCACCATATCCACTACCACCACGTCCACCACCTTGTCCACCACCACCATGTCCACCACCACCACGTCCACCACCACCATCACCACGTCCACCACCACCACCACCACCACCAACACATCCACCATCACCACCACACCCACCACCAACAACACTTCCACCAACACCACCACCACCAACACCACCAACACCACATCCACCACAGCCTCCACGTCCACCACCACCACCACGTCCACCACCACCACTACCACCACATCCACCACGGCCACCATGTACACCACCACCAACATGTCCACCACCACGTCCACCACCACCATATCCACCACCACATCCACCACCATGTCCACATCCACCACCATGTCTACCTCCACCACCATGTCCACCATCACCACCACATCCACCACCATGCCCACCACCACCACATCCACCATGTCCAACACAACCACCACCTCCACCACCACTTCCACCACCACTTCCACCACCACATCCACCACCACCACCACATCCACCACCACCACCACGTCCACCACCACAACATGCACCACCACCACGTCCACCACATCCACCACCAGCACCCCCACCACCCGTGACGGGTAAAGTGTCACTGGAGAACAGGGGTAATAGGAGTGACAACCCCGGCTGTACATGGGACATTTAAGGATGCATTGCGTGCGAGAAGACAGGAATTGGGGCTAGAAGTATTACACCAGACCCATGATTCATTTTGAAGAGGCGCAATGTCACAGGGGTTCCTGTAAAAGCACTCACAGCATCTCTCCCTCACAGTGGCATACCTGCACGAGCCACTCACTCAAAACAAGCATTGACATAGCCAATAGGTCTCGTCTTTGGGACCTTATAACTGTTTAGCCATGCAACACTTGATGTTGTTGCACCAAGGATATTGTGCTGGATAATTAAACACTTATAAGGTTCCAAAGGCGAGACCTATTGGCTATGCCAATGCTTGTTTATCTTTTGCTCATTCCGGGCCTCGTCGAAAACCATTTGGTAGCAAGTCCCTCCACCTGTGATGTCAGACATATGCCCTCTGTTTATGATCATCATATTTAGATTTTCTTTTCTTTAGGTTTCTTACCTATTGTTTAAGTCCCTTCAATGGTGTTATCTCATAGGCACCACATTTCTAGGGACATGGGAGGGTTGCATGTGAATCCAGAAAATTCTTCAAGCTGCAAAGCTACTCCTACTTATAAGCAATAATTTAGTTTTGCAGCCTCAGCCTTTTCTGCATTCTTCTTTAGGAGGTTGGTTTGAAATGAATGGCTGCTTGAATTCAGGTGTTGTATCAGCATCTGTCCCACCTGTGCTTCTCAACTGACCTCAATGACCACTCAATAGTGCTAGTTAAAGGTATGTATGGATGACCACATTCCTGCCATACATATGTCGTTAATGGAAACGTTTGCTAGAAAGCCCAGTGTTAGCAGAGCATCGCACCCATATGATAACAGGAGATGAGTCAAGGCTTGACCTTGACCTTGACATACCAATGTTTTACAACACTGATTGGCTAGTTTCTTAGTGAAGTAACTCTGCCCAGAGCTTTTTAGTGGTGAAATGTTACAATGCACCTTTGAGTGAGGACGGTGATACAAGACCCTATTGCTACACATACTATGGTTTGATGGATTCATTGTTGAGATGTGTGGATTCATGTGAAACTAGTATTTTACGGATTGTACTTATGTAATTGTCTCCGCTCCTTGAGATGCACACAGTTAATTGCTATGCCTACACTTACTGATTGCAAACAACGTGAAGTTTGAGCGAGTGAGCAAGATGCCTAAAAGGCACACACTTCCTACCTGAGGGTGTAAAGTATGTCACTTGACTATTTTCTGCATCATTGTCTGCAAGTTAAACTCAAAGTACTTTTCTGCTGTTATTTATTTTGTGGTTTCTGTTGTGATTTAGAAAGTTGGTTGATTCCATCTGTGGTATCATGTCCATAGAATAAATAGAGATGGCTGTTGACTAGGGATGAATGTACAGCATGCTCATGGTGGCTGTGTGGCTGGTTCCACGTCAAACACCCTGGGGTTATACGTATATGTACAAATGAAAGGTACTGAAAGGTAACCATCTCCTGTCCCTGGGATGGAGGATCCTCAGAAGGTGTATAGACACTTAAAATTTCCCCCTGGGAGGTGGTTTCTCTACTCCTTTGCCTGCACAACATGAGGCATAGACACATCCCTGTGAAATGATTAAACCACATACACGTCTTTCTACTTCCTGAAGACTGACGGGAGTTAGCATAATTGTTCCTCATATTATCTGTTTGTTAAAGTTGGAGAAAGGAGGTTTAGCCCCCTAATGCCGATGGAAGTGGAGCAGGAAAATACAGTCCATTCTTGGAGAGGATGGTTTCCCTTGGGGTACAAGGGGGTTGAGGTTTGGACATATTCTGAAAATACCTTCCCACTGTATTAACAGTGTGTTCTAGCTCAACCCTGGACGCAATGGTCAACTAACCAGATGATTCACCAACTGCACCATCTCTCAACAAATTCAAAATTGACTCCCGGCTTCTTATTGGTAGCAAACAGGATTAGCTATGTCCAAGGCTGCCAACATGCTGTTTGTATCCTTTGGGAGAATTTGTGGGACCGGTAATTGTTGACCATTGCTGGTGATATATTCATCGTACTTTGTCTGGATTAATTTCCGACAGAAGGGCTCGTTTGTGGGACCTCAGGATTGCATTTCTGCACTACAAGAGCAATTATTCATCATCACGCATCAAGAAAAGTAGGAAGGCTAGATCTCCTAGCATTACCTAAGAATAGTATTCCTGACACTTATTTGGGTCTAGCTCTTTCCAAGATTACTTCCAAGTCTGACGCTTTATGTCTCTCTCTAAGTCGTTTTTCAGAGAACTGTTGATTGGTCAACCCCCCTCTTCTGTTCTGCTTTTATACACCGTTGAAACATCTGTCTATGCCCAGTAGAAGGTGTGTGGTCGGCTGACCACTGTACACCAAAACGACCGTCAACACGTGCGGTGTAGGTATTCAGACACCAAACAAAAACTGAATTTCAATCTGTGAAATAGATACTTTCTTCTATTATTATGTCTGGTATGTAAAATGAAAATAAATATGTATAGTCTATGTCTAAGAACAGATGTCCTGATAGGCCAGTACATTGATATATCTCGTCTATATACATGTATGTATATGTATCAGTAGAGGTTGTATTAAGTGATGTTAGCTGAGCAGATTGAGGAGATACCCATTGAATGGAGTGCAGTGGAAGAGGGATTATCTGTGTGTTTTAAAGGTTCTGTTATATTTTAGGATGGGATGCGAGGTATGGTGGTATGTGTGTTGTGTGGTGGTGTAGAGTTGTACTATGTTTACATGTCTGTAGGGGTGAGGTGATTCATATATATTTATGATTTATTCATTGTTTTGAAATGTTGCTTCTATGCTTTAAAATAACAAAAAAATAGCGATGTTTTCAGTGAAAGAAGTTTGCATGTTGCTGCATTTATTTTCAATGCTATTTATAGAAGGAGGTGTTTCTGGAGGTGGGTTGTTATTTCTGTTTCCAAGGCTGCCAAAATTTCTCATCTCATGAAATGAGGGGTAGATGTGACTTGGAACCTGTCACTACAAAGTTCTTCACTTGTGATTGCCCACTCATCTGCTCACTGCGCTCCCACTATAACACCCCCTTGGAAGTTTTAACATCTAAGATGGCTGTCCATTTGAGGAAAACATAGACAAGAGAGGCTCTTTCCTTACAAAGAGATGAATCATTCTCAGAGGGCCCCCACATAGAAATGTCAAAATATAATTTAACTTAAACACCCTTATTAAAACGCTGGAACTCTGGTGATCATTCTGTGAAGTAAGCCACAATGGGGTAATGTTGTTGCCACACTCTGCAAATGGGTGTTTGTTATAATGGCTCTGTATTAAAAGAAATAAAAAAAGAGCAATGAAAGACAGAAGCAACACTGCAGCTGTATTAAATCATACATTACTACAGCTTGTTTAGCACTGCATATATATCACTTACTGTGAGTTTTACTGTAAGTAGCAAGTACTTTTCACCTGTTTTGGGTGGAAGTGCTTTTAAGGGGCATTTCTGCCCATGGAGAGGGGTAATTAATGTATCAGCAAAGGGTAGAGTACAAAGAAATTACATGACACAAAGCAAAACAATTGAATACGAAAATATCCAACTCTATTTAGAATCAGCGGGAAATATACAATATTTACATACAATGGTTGCTCCAAATGTGTGCAACAGAGTGCTCACAAAAAGTGCTTGTGCATTAGTTCATAGATGAAAAATAAAAAATAATAAAGCAACAATTTCATTTGAAACTATGCCTCTCTTTAAATTATACTAAACCACATCAAATTTGTTCCACCATGTAGAGGTGATTTCTTGATTTAGTATTGCCTCTCAGTGGATAATCTCTTCCATCCAGGCTGAAGTGAAATGTCGACATTTCGACCCCTAAACTGGAGAAAGGGGCCAGTTAGAACCTTATATGCGGGTCTTCATCAGGAGAGGGTGAGCAATATACTGGGAGAAACCTATGCAGAAAAAAAGGGGAGGGTATTTGGCTCATTAAAATGTTATTAATAAAAGTGTATGTATAGTATGTACAAACTCTGGGGCATATTACCAAGGGTGGCGATAGGCAATTATCGCCGGTTTAGCGGCCGTTTTCAGCCGCTAAGCGGCGATAATTCTATCGCTCTATTAGCAAGCTGTCGCTAACTGATGTTAGCGACAGCTTTTAGGCGATAGCGAGCGGTTTGGGGCCCGCTTTGCATGTCAGCAATATTTATCGCTAATGACATGCCAAGTGGGCGTACCCAACCTGTTAGCGACTGAAAGCAGTTGCTAACATCGCTATCGCCTATTAGCAAGGCAGGCGTAGCGATGGAAATATTCCCGCTATCGCCAAAAACCAACGCCTGCTCAGACCAGTTCTTAGCCATGTTATCCAATGGGAGGTGGATAACATGGCAAAGAGCATTTCGGCGCAAATGCGTGAATATCGCTGTATTCTCAGCGATGTTCACGCATTTCGCCACTATCGCTAGATATTTTAGCACAATGGAGAAAAACGTTGCTAATAGCATGTTTTCTCCGCTAACATATCCAGTGATAGGCAGCGATAAAAAAATCGTCACTAAGCCTATTTAGCGATAATTATCGCTACTTGTTGGTAATATGCCCCTCTATCCCTATACAATGTAAGACCTCACCTGGAAGCGCAAAAATGAATGTCACTAAATCTAACTATAAGAGTTGAACGCTGATATTACAAATGGGGTAAAATTACTCACTGGAACCACAGATTTAATCTGTAAAAATCAAGGTAGCAGAGCCCCTTGCGAGTAAATCACCCTGTTCTGATGAAGACCCGCATCTAAGGTTCTAACTGGCCCCTTCCCCCAGTTTAAGGGTCGAAATGTCAACATTTCATCACAGCCAGGATGGAAGAGAATATACACTGAGAGGCAGCACTGAATCAAGCAATCACCTCTACATGGTGGAACAAATTTGGTGTGGTTCAGGATGGTGTTTAGACAGGCTTGGTTTCAAATAAAATTGTATATGTTTTGTTGTTTTTTTCTTTTTCATCTATAAACTAACGCACAAACACTTTTTCTGAGCACTCTG
Organism: Lissotriton helveticus; assembly: GCF_964261635.1. Classification (NCBI taxonomy): domain Eukaryota; kingdom Metazoa; phylum Chordata; class Amphibia; order Caudata; family Salamandridae; genus Lissotriton; species Lissotriton helveticus. Next base: position 68,881,105 of record NC_136064.1, read on the forward strand.
TTGCACACATTTGAAACAACCATTGTATTTAATTAATCTATATATACCGCTGATTCTAAATTGAGTTGGATATTTTCGCAGTCAATTGTTTTGCTTTGTGTCCTGTAATTTTAATGTACCCTACCCTTTGCTGATACAATAATTACCCCACTGCCTGGGATTGGGGTTTAGGTTTAGTTGTATTGCCTCAGGATATGCTAATTAGTTTATCTTGTCCTAATCATCCCAGTTTAAAGCAGAAGTTAAAAACCCAAAAAGGAGATAATATCAGTCAGTACCTGAGATCAGTGCTCAATATTCAGGTGCTGATGACAGCACAGTTAATTTTGCTAGGCATAGACAAGAGTGCTGTAAAGGAAAAGGAAAACAGAATTGTATTTTTGTGGCTTTGGCAGCTATATGTATATTTACCGCCTCAGCATGGAGTAACTCAGATCCACCCACCGGCCAGCAATGGCTTCCTAGACTGCTCTACATGTCTTACATGGAGAGCAATCTTTATCACTGCAAGGGGTGGGAGCAAGAAAGCTGGAAGTCCTCTTATGGGCACCAGTAGCCAAGTGGTTGAACAAATGGGAATCTAGTGGTGACGACAGCGCCAGACGGTGTTGATAAGGTGGTAATAACAATTAGAGACATTGGATTTTATTATTAAGTATGTCATGTTCATTTTTTTTATTTATATATTCTTTATTGTCCGATTCATTAAAATCATTACAATAAAACAACACAGTTCATAATAAAAGGCAATTTCTTACATTCCTTAAATTGATTGATGAATTACTGTTTTGGATAAACGCTACCATAACCAGGTCTTCGAAGAATGGAAATATATATCACTATAATGCATAGAATTGTGTTTAATAAAGCTCTCGCTGTGCATGTACTTGATAGGGTTTGATGCTCCTCTAACAATAATAAAATAGATTAAAATAAATAAAACAGGAGGTAGATTTTCCCCTGGTGTTCCATTTACGAAAGCTTTTGCAAGCACATCATTTATTTCCGCCAATGTTTACTCTAACGAGTGTGTTTATTTGCCTGTAATTGCAGGTTGCATGCAGTTTTCTACTCCTCCTGTCTTCAAGACGACAAGATCCCAAAAATAGAAACAGGTTTGAATCAAGAACAAACCTGCGATCTCTTTAATATATGTCGTTTCTAGTGCAGGCTTCATGTGACACGTGTCCAATGTCACCAGCTCTTAGTAATTAGCTCTCGCTTACAGCCCTGGCTCGGAGCAGACATAAAACACGATTATGTCTGCTAATAAGGGTTCTGTAAGGCAGCAGGCTTTGTTTTGCATTATGATGGTTGTTGCCAGCCAGCGATCAATAGCAGAGACTGCATCAGCATTATTCCGAGCTGCAGAACGCGGGGCGTCAGGTCGTTTGCTTCTCAAGCTGCTGCCAGCCTCATCTTGTCCAATTAGGTTTGTGGCTGACATCTGGAGGTTACTGTTTAGCTTGTCCTTAACCTGGATCGGTAGAGTAGCTATTTAGGGCAAGAAAAACAGTGCCTGCACTTGAGGGGACAGGCTGTGGAACGGGAAGCTCAGATGACAAGTTTCCCAGGTCCAAGTGTGCTGCGTTGACCCAGTCCAGGTTTTTTAGGTTTCGACCTGGGAGTTGCAACTGCGTAGCAGTTGCTCCTCCCACGGCGAAACCTCATGATCCTACATATTGACTTTGGTTCCGCCTCGGTCTCCCATTGGCTAGCTCCATAAATGGAGGCTAGCCATTGGGAGACAGAGGCTGTCAATCACGCTTTCTCTTGAAAACGCGATTCGGGGGTGTTTCGCGGTGTTTTTTTAAGCCCCGCCCCTTTGTCCCGGGCCGCACTGTGATTGGCTGCTGGCCCGGGACACCCCCGTGACGTCATTCCTGGGCCGCGCTGTGATTGGCTGGCCGGCCCGGGACCTGACTTGTTTAGATGTGCTTGTAAAGGCCTGTCTTTGAGTCTATAGAGCGCTTTTGTTAAGGCCTGTATTTGAGTCTGCTAAGCGCATTTTACACGTGCATGTTAAAAGCTTGTGTTTGAATCTACAGAGCGCTTTTTAGAAGTGCCTGTTAATGCCTGTGCTTGAAAGTTCCAGAACGCTTTTTAGACGTGCCTTTTAAGGTCTGTCTTTGAATCTATATGTCGCTTTTTACACGTGCATGTTAAAAGCTTGTGTTTGAGTCTGCAGAGCGCTTTTTAGATGTGCCTGTTAAAGACTGAGCTTGAAAGTTCCATGGCGTTTTTTAGACGTGCCTGTTAAGGCCTGTTTTTGAGTCTGTAGAGCGCTTATTAGATGTGCCTGTTAAGGCCTGGATTTGAGTCTGCAAAGCGCGCCCACACACAACAAAGCACACACGCCGCTCACACACACAAAACACACGTCCCTCCCCCTCCCGGAGACCGTATGAACCTATTGAGACGTGTAGCGCTTTAAGCGCACCGAGAGCGCATTAAGCGCTGTGCGCACTTCCAGGGGACATTTGCCTGCACACCTTCTCTCCTCCCATCGCAGGGACAGCGGGAGCGGCTTCTAAAAGTATTATTGTATCCTGGTGAAATAGGTTCACCAAGGTCATATTTGAAACGATGGCGCGTGCCATGGATGATACATGTGGAACTCCCGGAGGCCGAGAGGAAAAGGGCTCCAGGCTACCTGGCTGCTACCACCCATCCGAGCGCAGAAAGCGGAGTCAGACCGGGAAATTCATAATCTACAGTCGTAAATGCACTGTGTAGATATATATATATATATATATATATATATATATATATATATATATATATTCACGCTCCAAGGTTGTCCACCTTATGAGTAGCACGCGAGCAGCAGCTTTATTTATGTGTAGGTGAGGACGGGGATCCGCTCGTAGACGCCGCTCCGTAATGGATCTGCCCGACGCGTTTCGAAGCTCCATCTGCTTCTCTTCAGGGGCTTTAACGGAAGCGGTGTGCGCACCCGTTACACTTCTCCAATTTCATATAACTCACCCGCCAATGGGAGGCTCCAATGAGACTTCTGGGAAGTGTAGTGCGGAAAGCACACAATCAAGTCCTGTATGGACTCCACGAGTGGGCCCGTCCTCGATCCCATGTACGGCTGCTACTTCACTGCCGTGACCCCCACGTTAACGGGGTGGTGCATACTCTGCGGCTGGACTGCCGCATATAGATTCACGCTCCAAGGTTGTCCACCTTATGAGTAGCACGCGAGCAGCAGCTTTATTTATGTGTAGGTGAGGACGGGGATCCGCTCGTAGACGCCGCTCCGTAATGGATCTGCCCGACGCGTTTCGAAGCTCCATCTGCTTCTCTTCAGGGGCTTTAACGGAAGCGGTGTGCGCACCCGTTACACTTCTCCAATTTCATATAACTCACCCGCCAATGGGAGGCTCCAATGAGACTTCTGGGAAGTGTAGTGCGGAAAGCACACAATCAAGTCCTGTATGGACTCCACGAGTGGGCCCGTCCTCGATCCCATGTACGGCTGCTACTTCACTGCCGTGACCCCCACGTTAACGGGGTGGTGCATACTCTGCGGCTGGACTGCCGCATATAGATTCACGCTCCAAGGTTGTCCACCTTATGAGTAGCACGCGAGCAGCAGCTTTATTTATGTGTAGGTGAGGACGGGGATCCGCTCGTAGACGCCGCTCCGTAATGGATCTGCCCGACGCGTTTCGAAGCTCCATCTGCTTCTCTTCAGGGGCTTTAACGGAAGCGGTGTGCGCACCCGTTACACTTCTCCAATTTCATATAACTCACCCGCCAATGGGAGGCTCCAATGAGACTTCTGGGAAGTGTAGTGCGGAAAGCACACAATCAAGTCCTGTATGGACTCCACGAGTGGGCCCGTCCTCGATCCCATGTACGGCTGCTACTTCACTGCCGTGACCCCCACGTTAACGGGGTGGTGCATACTCTGCGTGCTACTCACATGGTGGACAACCTTGGAGCGTGAATCTATATGCGGCAGTCCAGCCGCAGAGTATGCACCACCCCGTTAACGTGGGGGTCACGGCAGTGAAGTAGCAGCCGTACATGGAATCGAGGACGGGCCCACTTGTGGAGTCCATACAGGACTTGATTGTGTGCTTTCCGTACTACACTTCCCAGAAGTCTCACTGGAGCCTCCCATCGACGGGCGAGTTTTATAATTGGAGAAGTGTAGCGGGTGCGCACACCGCTTCCGTTAAAGCCCCTGAAGAGAAGCAGATGGAGCTTCGAAACGCGTCGGGCAGATCCATTACGGAGCGGCGTCTACAAGCGGATCCCCGTCCTCACCTACACATAAATAAAGCTGCTGCTCGCGTGCTACTCACATGGTGGACAACCTTGGAGCGTGAATCTATATGCGGCAGTCCAGCCGCAGAGTATGCACCACCCCGTTAACGTGGGGGTCACGGCAGTGAAGTAGCAGCCGTACATGGAATCGAGGACGGGCCCACTTGTGGAGTCCATACAGGACTTGATTGTGTGCTTTCCGTACTACACTTCCCAGAAGTCTCACTGGAGCCTCCCATCGACGGGCGAGTTATATAATTGGAGAAGTATAGCGGGTGCGCACACCGCTTCCGTTAAAGCCCCTGAAGAGAAGCAGATGGAGCTTCGAAACGCGTCGGGCAGATCCATTACGGAGCGGCGTCTACAAGCGGATCCCCGTCCTCAGCTACACATAAATAAAGCTGCTGCTCGCGTGCTACTCACATGGTGGACAACCTTGGAGTGTGAATATATATATATATATATATATATATATATATATATATATATATATATATATATATATATCAAGTACCAGATGTTTCTAAAGTGTATGGGCTGTAGAAAAATATGCCTTTCTACTTACTAAACCTAGCAGTTTAAGTTTTATTTACAAACTACTTCAGTTAAATGGATATTTTTGGTGAAAGAACGGACTGGCAGCCCAGCCCCTCGAGTCTGTATGGCAGTCTCGTCGCCGTCAGGGGCGGGCAGCCGGGAATTCACCACTCTGCCTAGCGCCTAGTTCTTAGGAGTCGTAAAAACAGCACTACACGCTTTACAGGCCACTCCCTCTGTAAAACGGGTGCACGAGTACGAACAGGGCTCAGTCCTAACTGAGCTGCTCTTACAGAACAAGAAAGAATAACAATAACCCCTCCCGATAGCGCCAAGACACCCTCCCCTTTCTCCCTTACACAACACCCCCTCTAAGCTCGCCACTTCAAAGCGCACATTTCTTGAAGTTTATAACCGGCACAGACCTCCGAATGCGATTTAAAGCGGATAGATATGTATTTCTATCCTTTGTTAACTGTTTTTACGCATCGCATCTTTTCCGCACTTTCTCGCTGTTTCTCATTCTCCTCCTGTATATCGAGAGAGCTGCAGGGTTTAGAAACTTGTAGAAACTGCGCAGAGTATCTCTCTCGGACTTCTATGAAACTGGAGCTCCGCAACAGAATGACCAACACAGCAAAGCATTAGGAAAGCAAGCATTACCAAAGCCAATCCACCTAGCGTTGGCTTCCAGGCTTTGGGTTTGGTTAATAGTTGTTCTGTATTGCCATCGATCAATTGCATAAAACGTCACCGTGGGAGTTGCCAGCATTCACTAATATATTTAAAAAAATAGAAACACGCATTCTTTCTCTAAAGCAACACAGTGTCATAGTGGCCCCTGAAGGATGTGTGGATGTGTACATTGTGACAGGGTTATTCCCTCACTCAGGATGCAGTAAGCCAATGGCTGAAGTGGGCTGGCCCAAGTGGTACAAGCTAGCGAGCAGTAGAGAAGTGTGAATGGCACAACAACAGACCAATGGGCGAAGAGGGCTGCCTGAAGGCCCCATAAGTAAGAGTGTAAAAATAATATTACTAGAACGAGAAGATCTCAGTTCACCCACGCCTGAAAAACAGACAATACAGGAGGCTTCCTTACATATGAAGAGTCCAGAATCGTCGCAGTGTATCCTCTTCCGACGACCTCCAACTACTGCAATTGACGTGTCAGCAATGACCTTTGCACTTCAAACGAAACCCTGCTAGCTGTACGTTTAATGCACGCACTCACCGTACTCTAAATGCGGCAGTACACTCTTGTACTCCCTCGCTGCACTTTATACCCCCTACTACACTCATCAATTGCACTTTAGTACATCACTGGAACAGAAGAGGTGCAGACACTGCTGCTGCATTCGAAAATCATGCACCCATGCTGCACTTTACATACTGCACCCTCAAACATTATTTGTTGCACTTTAAATGGACGCACTGTCCCTATAGGTGAGGAACTGGCTGCCTTCTCACAGCACTTTACACGAATACACCCTTCGGCACTTTAAGCGCACGCATGCCAGCTGCGCGTGATTAGAAACGTATTTAAACGTACACCTTGCAGCACTTTCATAGCACATTACTTATTTGATTTACACTTTAAATTCATGCATTCCTTCAATTTACGCTCGTGCACAATCACTGGACTTTAAATGCATATACCCGCGTCAGTGTGTGTGTATAGATGTCGCCTGACCGTTAACTCATTCCACCATAAACACGATACTAGACACCACTGCTGCACTTCGGATGCAGACGTTACGCAGTACGCTTAAAGTGTGCAGCGCACACTCACACTGTGCTCTGATCTCTTCTCCTCTGTTGCCTCTGTGCTCTAATCTCTTCTCTGTTGCCTCTGTGCTCTGATCTCTTCTCCTCTGTTGCCTCTGTGCTCTGATCTCTTCTCCTCTGTTGCCTCTGTGCTCTCGTCTCTTCTCCTCTGTTGCCTCTGTGCTCTCGTCTCTTCTCCTCTGTTGCCTCTGTGCTCTCATCTCTTCTCCTCTGTTGCTTCTGTGCTCTGATCTCTTCTCCTCTGTTGCCTCTGCGCTCTCATCTCTTCTCCTCTGTTGCCTCTGTGCCCTGATCTGCGCTCCTCTGATCTCTTCTCCTCTGTTGCCTTTTTTTTCTGTAGTTATTGTGAAAGAGACATGCAGCCTGGGTCAGGCTGAGTGGGAGCTTTGCCCGGCCCCTCTAAAAAAATAATGTATGTTCATGCCCAACACAAACTCGAAAGTGAAATAGAGCATAGTGGCAAAACATGATTTACACAGGTTCACACAATTTGATCAGTTTATTAGGCTAGGAATGAATTCCATGTCTTCTAGTTTGAAACTTTGCGACTAAATGCACCCGTTGCAAATGCACAGAACCACAGCTACAAATTCTGAACCAGCACCTTTAACCATTTACCGTCTATAGCATTTACATGCTCCAAAATGAACTGTAATTCTACAATGCCTGACTATAATTCCCCCCACGATGATTATTTGTTTACAAGTGTTTTTCCTAAAGTCCTCTTTGCTCTGAAGCATGTGAGCACTATAGAAATAACACTAGAGTAATCTTCAATCTTTAGTGCAGTAAACAAACAGTTATTCAACGAAGGATGTGCAATGTTTAGTGCTGTACATATGATAGTTTAAGTGAAGTCATTTTTGCCGGGTGTCTCTGTCTGGTGAGTATTACCTCCTAGCTAAGACTTGTTTTTTGTATCTATCTTTAGCCAGTTTTCATCGTAGTGCAAAATGCTAACTGAAATAGTTGCAATACAAATCGCATTTGCGAGAAATTAAGCTATTGCCATTGTAAATGACAATGCCATTTATTTATCTGTTTTCAAAACCAACACATAAATAAAAAGTTTGTCATTCACAATGCCAATAGCTCAAACTTTTCCAAAGGCGAAACCGTTGCATTGTAAATGCTTGTTCTTTGAATTCTGGGACTTGCAGTCCTGGTTCAATCAATCATTAAATAAATCAACCAGGGGTTTGTATAGCAGCTACCAGACACGCTACGCCCATTGGGCTCAACGGGCTTCAGCCCCTTCGACTCACCGTCGTGTGTGTCAGCCCAGGCTGAGACAGCTTCCCAGGCTGGTGTTCGTCTTCTTGCAGCCGCACCCAAGTATTTCACAGGTCTTTAACCCCTTCCACACTCATGACGAGCTCAACTCGTCATGAGTTACGCCTGTCGTACGCTCATGACGAGCTGAGCTCGTCATGTAACGCGGCTTTTTGCAAATGTTAGCGCACAGCGGGAAAACCCGCAGCCCGCATGGGGTTAAAAGACCATTCACTTGATAACCTCTTCGCCGCGGGGCTATTTCCCCCGCAACGCGGGAGGGAGGGGGGCCGCGCGTTGCGCCGCGGTGCTTGTGACGAGCTCGGCTCTTCATGCAGTGCGGTGTCGCTGTGCTCATGATAAGCTGAGCTCGTCATGACTCACCCACTCATGGAATGCCCCGCACAGAAGGGGAATTATCCCCGCGTGGGCGTTCAAAACCTGCAGAAATTGCAGCAAGGAGCTAAATATGCCCAACATCCACCAGTCAAAGAACACCAAAAACACTTGAACAAACATAAATTAAATCATTTCTTTTTTAACTTAAGTGAGATTTCATTTTGTCATTCATTATTCCCTGTCTAACTGGCCTATCATTACAGGACTAGGTAAGCGTGATTTTGATGCTATTTAATGGATCAGTCCCTGATATTCAAATATAGGAAATATGCACATGGTACTTGAGATTGTAGCTTTAATATTCAGATATTTATAATCATGAATTAAACCCCCCTTCACAACGTGCAATTTCACTATAACTGTGAAAATCAAACCAATGCTCTGAGGATTTTCACCATTCTGCCAGATGAACTCTGATAGTTTTCTACTTAATGCTCTTCCCCAGCATTGTCCCTCCTCTCTTACATCCATGTGTACCCTTCCCTGGGAGAGGATGGGAGACATGAGAAAGCTGAAGAGGTAAGGAGAACGGCATAGTAATAGAGGCGAAGTAGTGGAAAGCGGTAGAATGGAGAAAGAGATGAGGTAAAGAGAGAAATATTTAGTAGGAAGAGGAATAAGATAAGGAAAGAGGAGAAAAGCCAAAAGGAAAACCAAGGAGAGGGAAAAAGAGGAACAAGTAGGTGGAGAAAGAGAGGCAGAGATATATTTTCTGAATGAGACAGAAAGAGTTAGAGATAGGGAGAAGAAATGTAAATATGTGAGAGTGTTGTAGTACAAGGAGGGAGGTAGAGGAGGAGAGCAGATTTATGAGTAAGATAGAAGAAGGTGAGTTAGAGAGTGACATAGGCAGAGAGAGGTAAAGAGGTCAGCTAGTGAGAGATGTATGGAGAGAAGAATAGCAGAGACAGCTGTGAGGTAGAGTGTAGACAAAGTGAGAAAAGGTATAGAAAGAAAGATCAGTTATTCAGAGCAATGTGGCAGAATGAATGTAGCAATCAAAGAGAGAAGGGTAGAAAGAGAGATGAGTAAAGAGAAAAGTGGTAAGGTAGAGAGCTAGATGTGAGGCTGAGAGCTTGATTGAGGTTGATACAGAGATAGAGAATGAGGTAGGGAGAGGTGTGAAGTAGAGACAGAGTGGTGAGGGGGAGAGATGTTTCAAGAGAGGGTGATAAAGAGAGAGGTGAGACAGAGATGGCGATGATAGAGCAAAAGAGGTAGAGATAGAGAACTAGATATTCTAGGAAAGGGGTAAGGTAATGAAAGGCGTGAGGTTGACGGACCAGGTTAAAAAGACTGGGAAGGTAGAGAGTTGAGGCAGCAAAGGAATAGCGAGGCAAATTAAGAGGTTAGGTTGTGAAAGATAGAGGTGGGGTTGAAAGAAATAAGGTGTTACAGAGAAAAAGTAGGTAGAGTGAGGTGAAGAGGTTAAAGAAATGAGAGAGGCGTAGATGGGTACAGAGAGAATGCAAAAGAGGGAAGTGAGGTATGATATGATATGATAAAATTATTTATAAAGCACACGTTCACCAGCGGTTTCTTGGCGCTAAACGGGGGTGCGTGGACAGGTGCAGCGAAAAGTTATTATTTAAAAGCCTGGGAGAAGAGCCACGTCTTGAGAGATTTTCTAAACAGTGGATAGGAGGGGATTTGGCATAGCTTGGGGTGGAGGGTGTTACAGAACTGAGGTGCCAAGAACGAGAAGCGTAGTCCACCGTGTTTTTTCAGTTTGAATGAGCAAGGGGTCAAGAGGTTCAAGCTAGCAGAGCGAAGCACACGAGAGGGAACATAGCGCTGAATTCTGTTGACGATAAAACGGGTCCGTGGGATGACAAGGCTCTATGGATCAGGCAGCCTAGTTTGAAGAGACAGCGCTAGGCAACTGGGACCCAATGGAGACTTTTAAGCAGGGGTTTCACGTGGTGTGATTTGGGTTGGCCGTAAACAAGTCTGGCTGCTTGATTCTGTACCAGTTGTAGCCGGTGTGATTGATATGCAGGGATTCCGGCGTAGAGGGAGTTCGCGTAATCAATACGCGACATAACTAAGGCCAGGGTGACTTGGATGAGGACCGCAAAGGAAAGAAATCTACTGATTTTTAGGATCCTGCGTAGATGGAAAAAACAGCTGGAGACTACCGAATTAATCTGGGTCTTCAAGGAAAGGTCGCTGCTGATTGTGACACCAAGACTTTTGACCAAGCTTACTGGAGAGGGTTGAAGTTCGATGGAAGGGGGCCAAAAGTCAGAGTTCCAGGGATTGGCTGAGGACCTAGTGAGTAATAGCTCAGTTTTATCAGGATTAAGTTTTAACTGGTTAAGATTCATCCAGTTTCTAATGAAGGTCATGGTTGATTGGAAATTCTCTATTGCGGAGGGTGATGAGTTGATAGTAAAGACAAGCTGGAGGTCATCAGCGTAGTTAAAAGTGACTACTTCTTTCTTCCGTAAATCTAAGATCAGTGGCAAAATATACAGATTAAAGAGAAGGGGGGAGAGGGAAAAGCCCTGGTGGACCCCGCTGTTTAGCCTTTCTTATTCCGATGTAAAATTGGAGAGGCGGACAGCTTGGTAGAGGTCACTTAGGAAGGGGGTGATCCATTTTAGCGGAAGGCCCCGGATGCCGGTGCTCTCAACCTGCTCAACTAATAGGTTGTGGTCAACGGTGTCATAAGCTGCCAACAAGTCCAGGAGTACTAGTGCCTGCGCGATGTTCTGATCCTCCCCCTTCCTGAGTTCATCGTGGACCGCAAGAACGATGGACTGGGTAGAGTGTTCGGGCCTAAAACCCGCTTGATGCGGATCTAGGTAATGGGAGTGTTCCACAAATGTACTCAAGCAGTTTGCTTCATGAACCTCCTGAATTTTGCCCAGGAAGGGTAGCAGAGATATTGGCCGGAAGTTGCTGAGTACAAGAGGGTCCGAGCCTACTTTTTTCAGGATAGGCGTGACTTCCGCGATCTTGAAGAGATTGGGGACAATGCCCGTGGCGAAGGAGTTGTTGAGGAGCGATAGGGGGGGTACAGGGAGGTGGACGAAGACTTCCCAGGTGATGCGGGGGGGCAACTGTCTGTCGGGGAGCCTGAACGAACGCTTTTGAGGAGGGCAAAAAAGACCTCCTGAGTGATCGGAGAGGGGAAGGAGCTTTGCGTGCATCCGAGATGGCCGCGTGAGCACAGGGTTCCCGAGACCCTCGCCACCTCCCGCATCTATCCTGAATTTTATCCTGATTACGACGACGGGTTATTGAAGACGCAACCCAGCTGATATAATAGCTGCTTTCAGAAATCGAATTGGACTCCGGGAACCGCAACTACGATACTTTGAACTTTTGTGGCACACTCCATGGAGCTGCCCGGGGCTCGAGTCATTATGGTGCCCAGGCAGTAGTTGAACAACATCGGCCTGCGGGGCTCTGTCCACAACCTTGGAGTTAACTTTGGGTTTCGTTTTTGGTTCCTCTGCCTCCTCTTATCTCAGGACCGCTCTGGTAGCCCAGGGTACAGCCGGACTCCGCCACCCCACCGTGGGCTAACTGCTGAGTGTTTATGGTTGTGGTGATATCCTGCTGAAATTCGCTTTTGGAGATCCCGGTGCGTGAATTGTGTGGAGCCATTTTCACCAGGTCTCAAAGGCCCCTCGGGGGCGCAACATCTACTATGATGGGCAAACCCGCTAGCGAGAAACGAAAGACCAAGACCATTCACCGGGGGGGGCACTATTCAATCGAATGTTATGGATCGCTATACCCATCCTAAGGGGTCCCCCGGTGGTGCGAGTAGGTCTCTGGAAGTGGCAGGTGATGGCTCAGCTGCGCCGGATGATTTGACTCTATAGGATGTCATGGGAGCCATTGCTAGTATGAAGACCTCCATTGGCCAGCAATATGAGGCTCTGGCCCTCAAACTCGACACTGTGGCAATCAACGTCAACCTGATCAGGGTGAACTTATCAAAGACTAACGAAAAGGTCAAATCTTTAGATATGAGGACCTCCAGCCTTACGACTGATGTGTCCGATTTAGAGACCGAGGTTCGCAACCTACGATCCTCCAATGATCTCATTGCTCGTCGGCTGGAGGATTTTGAAAGTCGGGCCAGACGCAATAATATACGTATTGTTGGGGTCCCTGAAAAATCGGAAGAACCAGCTGCGGATCTCCTTGTCGAGGACTTCATCCTAAATCACCTCGCCCCCAAAGGCCTGAGCAACTTCTTTGCGGTGGAACGTGCACACAGAGTGCCGGGTGGGAAGTCGAAGCAGGGTGCCCCTCCACGGCCTATCATCACCCGAATTTTCAACTTCAGAGATAGAGACGATATCCTGCAGGCATCTCGGGTGGGCGGCCCCACGAAGTTCGAAAACACAACGGTGAGCTTCTACCCAGACTTCACCCAGTTCGTCCAGAAGCAAAGAATGGGGTTTCAAGGGGTGAAGCGATGACTGAGGGACATGGGTATGAAATATGCGATGCTTTTCCCAACTCGGCTACCGGCTGAATACGGGGATCAGACGTTTTTCTTTGATCACCCTGAGAGTGTGAGTGACTGGCTTGATACACTGTCTACGCAGCGTGATCGCACGGAACAATCTGGAGGAGCTGAAGGTGGCCCGATGGAGCAAGAATGAGAAGTGGTTTCTGGTTTCCGGACTTTGAGTATAACTTGCAGCTGTGGTTCGATGACTTTTACATTTGCGTTATTTATGGTGGGATACCCAGGGGTGGCGGGGGGAGTGGGACTCTTTCCTCCTCCGGGTTTCTTTTTGTAGACTAGTTTAATGTTAGGGCGACAGGCACACTGCAAGTTGGGGTGGCTTTTGAGTCTAACGCAGGGGTGCAGGATGGGGGGAGTTGTATCGGGTACTTGTTGGGGGGCGGGGGAGGGGGTTTGGGTGTGTTTCATGTTTTCTCAAGGCAACGTATTGTTCTATTTCTGGATCTGAGTTTTGTGTTCGCTATGGGGTGGGGTCTGCATTCACTTCTGGGATGGGGGTAGGGGGTTGAAGTTACTGTGTTGGAATGTTAACGGGTTGGGAGATAGGATAAAACGTGGGGTAGTGTTGCAACTACTGAGACGCCTCTCCCCTGATATAGTGTTATTGCAAGAGACACATCTGATTGGAAACACATGCCATGCTATGAATCGATGAGGATATCGTCTTGTTGCACACTCCGGATTCACTACTGGTTCTAGGGGGGTGGGTATTCTAGTTAGGAGCTCCCTCCCCCTGGAGGTAGATGACATCATCCTCGATGACAGGGGGCTCTATGCCGCTCTCACTGGTAGGTGGGAGGGGAAGACTGTCTCATTGCTTTCTGTATATGTCCCCCCTGGTCTGCAAACCACGACTTTCGCTGCTTTGGGGAGAGTAGTCCTGGGACTTCCAGAAGGCATTCTGGTGATGGGTGGAGATTTTAATTCTGTCGTATCTGGTAGGGAAGACCGCTACCCCCCCAGGGACCTCACGAGATCAGAATCTTGGCTGAGTGGCTTTCTGGAGACGCTGGGACTGGTAGATTGTTGGAGACTGCTGCATCCGGGACAGGCGCAATACACCTTCCACTCTGGTGCTCATGGTAGTCATTCTAGACTTGACTATGTCTTGATGCCAGCAACACAGGCCTTGTCAGTTAGGGAAGTTAGACACCTGGCTCGGGGTATTTCCGATCACTCCCCACTGTGGCTTTTGATGGACACGAGGTCGGGGGCTGAGGGTCGAGTGGCCCCGATTAGTCCTTGGTATCTCCGTAACCCCAAAACTCAGGCGGAGTTGGTCAAGTCTCTGGATCAGTATTTTACTGAGAATGTGGGATCTGTGTCCTCCTCTGTTTCACTGTGGGAGGCTTTCAAGACGGTCATCCGTGGACACGCGCTATCATTAATCGCTGGTGCCAAGAAAAGCAAAAATGAAGCGGTGGTCCGCCTCGAGACCGAAATAGCTGAGCTGGAAGGGGATTTGGAGTTGGGTATCACACATGATAGGGTTCATGTCCTCAGTCTCAAACAGCTTGATTATAGGGCGTTGGTAACAGACGCTGCTAGATGTTTCTGGAATCGCGAGACATCGGCTCCCTCCCCCGTGATCAGCGACTTGCGACCATTGTGGTGATTCATAAGGAAGGGAAGCCGCGGGATCGCTGTACTTCTTATAGGCCTATTTCGCTGCTAAATGCGGAGCCCAAGATCCTCGCAAAGTTGCTTGCTAACCGCTTGATAAAAGTAATCAGTGACCTGATCCATCGGGATCAATCTGGTTTCATTCCACATCGTAATACAGCATTGAACTTGCGGCGCTTGCATGGCGTTCTCGCGATAGCCGCGTCACTGCGTGAACCGGCCATCTTGGCTTCCTTAGATGCTACAATGGCCTTTGACACAGTGGAATGGCCGTATCTTTGGGCTGCCCTTGCAAAGTTTGGTTTTGGTCCTGGTTTAATTGGCTGGGTGACACTTTTGTATACGGAACCATTGGCCCAGATTGTGGTGAATGGTCGAGTTTCTGAGTCCTTTGTTCTTGGGAGGGGCACGCGGCAGGGATGTCCGTTGTCCCCGCTTCTTTTTGCCCTCGTCTTGGAACATATTGCGGCTTGGCTGCGATGGAAGCCATCGATGAGGGGTATTCAGTGGACCCCAGATTTTGAGGATCGAATATCACTCTATGCAGACGACATCTTGTTTTATCTCACGTCGCCTCGGAAGTCGCTGATTGTACTGTTTGATGTGCTGAACTCGTTCGGGAGGAACTCCGGCCTTGTGATTAATTGGACCAAGTCCTGTGTCTACGTACTCTCTGGTGACGCTCCCTCTTTGCCGCGAGGTTGCCCTATGCGGATGGGATTTAAGTCTTTGGGGGTCTTTATTACATTAGACCCCGGGGTCCGTTATGATCGTAACCTGCTTCCTCCGCTCCAACGGTTAAAATATGAAGTTGTGGCCTGGCGCAAACTGCCATTGTCCCCCCTCGGGCGTGCAGCTCTTTTTAAAATGATGTCTTTGCCGCGGTTTTTATACGCCCTTCAGAACACGTTTGATGTCATTCCGGCGAGCTATTTCAGGGAGGTGGAGAGTCTGCAGAGGCGGTTTATATGGGATGGGCGTTCGCGTATCGCCCTCGCCAAACTGACGCTTCCCTGGTATGACGGCGGTATCGCACTTCCGGATATTAGGCGATACTATTGGGCCTCTCAGCTGGGGGCAATTAATCTGTAGTGTAGTTCCTATTTTCCCAATAGGCTCTGCGCATTGGAATAGTACCTACAGCAGTAAAGGCCTAGGCCAGACGTTAACTAGGTCTACTACTGTCGATACTAGACTTAATTTTTGGGTTTGCCAGCTAAGCTCAGAGTTCGCTAGAAACTTTCTCGAATGTTCAAGGAAGGATTAACTCCCCTGATTAGACAAGAAGGGATTTAGTTTCTGACAACCATAGAACATGACAACTTTGCTCTCCCCTAATCAAGAGTCAATCTCAAGAGTCGTGTGAGCACAAGGCAATTATTTTACTCAGTCAGTACGTGCATTCTTAGTCTCATCAGAATGTAGAGAAAAGGAAGAGACGGGCGTGTTCAATAAAAAGATGTTATTTATTGATCAGTCTCTTTTCTCGTACAAGAGAAATGGATCGATATTATTGCGATACTTATAGTTAAGTAAAGTGCATACATTAGAAGCAATAATATAAAATAATACTGTAAAAACATTGATATGGTTTCTGAGCCATATGATGTTTAAAATGATTAAAATATATTTACATACACATATACATTTGACTAAACGTACTCAACTGGTGTTTCTAAATACGCCTACCCCGTGTACCTGACCTAAGTCTAATGCGTGGGCGGGAATAGAAAGTTACAGTTTAAGTTAAGTTTGTTTTTGCCAAGTGAATAACTAAAGAATTCTCTAGGAGGGGTTATTCAGTTCTGTACCTGGAATTTAGGATGAATGAGGAATGGTATCTCTTTCTCTGCTCTCGATATTCCAGGCTGCCTGCGAGGGCTGCCCAGAAGCGCCGGTGCTGGGTCTCTCGGCTTGAGATAGCAGCGCGTCTCTCAGCGCGTCAGGAAGGCGGGGCTGCTGCCAGCGGGGTCTGCTTCTGCTCTCGGCTTCGGCAAGTATGGCTGCTCCGTCTTGTCACCACGCGTGTGTTTTGCATAGGGCAAGGTCGGCAATATTTATACCTTAAAGGTGCCGGGATTGACGTAAGGATGGACATAGGTACGTCAATAAAGATGTCATACGACTTGCTCGTTAGCACATTCTTTACTAAAGTTCTCTGTGAAATCAAAACAATGGCCGCACGGATTATCCAGGTTGTCATAGGTTTGATTTGTTATGAGAACTTCGTATGCCTTATCAGGGGCTGGAGGAATATCGCTTGTCTAATTAGATCTCAAGCGTTATGACCTAATCAGATAACACGTTCCTGTGCCGTAGTGTGACTGCGTCAGATAACGGTATCTGCATCATGGGGAATTTCTTGCCTCATGGGCTGACTGTTAGTTAACTAGCTAGGTAGTTTAACCAGAATAGGGTCAGGAATAGGGGGATCGATTCAGAACCTATAGAAATACACGACACCCACTCCACGCTAACTATGGTCATATCTACTAATCTATGCATAGTATAACATAGTACAACATACTATAGAGTATAGTGTATACCTTACCACCCCAAAATACATAAATGCATTTTGAAATTTTCAAATATACTGAAAAATTGCAGTCATATATATCGTATGCACTTAAGCTATGAATTAAATGCAAAAGTAAACACGCATTGTTATGCATTATTGTTTGTTGGTATATGAGAAATACACATGAAATGGCTCTTAATATGGCTATACAGAAAAAAAGTCGAAACCATTTCATCACATAAAATATATTGTGAACATACCAGTGGGCAGCTAAAGTCTATATAAAGTCTATAAAGAATCTAAAAAAATAGAAATCTTAGTTCTCTAGGAATAGTTTCTTACTTTAAGCAGAAGATCAGTGTCCCGGGAAAAAATATATAGAAAAATATTTTAGGGGCTTGCTGAAAAAAGTTGCTGTCCGTGAACTGGATTGTAATTGTTCATGTGACTTTATTTTTAAAGTTGAAGGCCGAATTCAGGGAACGCCGCGTGCGAGTTTACTCAAAAGTCTCTATTTCTGTTCCGGAGAGAACATCATATCATTCAGGCTTTCGAAAAAACTGTCAACAGCTTCATGGGAAAGTTCCACTAAGTCGGAAATAGGGGTAACCATGCATTCGTGCGCATGATTGTCTCCATTGACATTCTGATTTGCATTGCTGACAGAAGGTCGTACCTGTTCGATGCTGCTTTCATCTTGAACTTCACTACTCTTCAATCGCAGTGGTGAAGATTCCAGGAATGCCGTCATCAGAATTGGCAGCCTTTGAGGGCAGCACAGTGCGTGAACCTTGGTAGGAACCAACAGTGTATCTGCATCCACCGGCGCATCCGATTGTAGCGTCAGACAGGTGTCTAACACGCATTCTTCTCCGCATAGCAGACACCTTAATACAGGAAAAACACACCTTTGCCACATTGGTCGAAATGATAGAAACCAAGTCATGTTTAGGTCTCTAAGCCGGGAGAGTCCCAGGATTTTTGATATCCGGTCCCGGTATCCAATGGCTAGGATCGTATCTTCCATTGTCGTGAGATTTTGTTCTGTGACATGGGTTGCCATAACGAAAAATAAGGACCAGGAATAGGATTCCTGCAATTAGTCCTAGGATCAGGGGAAGTCCGCCAAAAATCGAATGGACGAAGTCTGGAAAAATACCCAGTATGGCTTTGAATGGTGTTAATGCCATCGAAAATACTGTCTTAAATACCTTTGAGACCCCTGTGGTATCAGAAATATTTAAGATTTCGCTCAGGATTTCCGTGAAATGTACGGGGGAATTGGTTGATAATAATGTATGTATCTCTGCAGTCGTCCTTGCGACTTGTAGATCATACGTTTCTTTAGATGACGTGAGCCTTGTAGGCGTCTGAAGAAGCACTGTTTTCATTCTGCTTAAAGTGTCTATTCGAATAGAAGTAATTTTCAGACCGGGCCATGCCCTTGCCTCCCTGTCTGGAAAGGAGCTGGGGAACAAAGAACGTCCACAGCACTTGACCTTCGCCGTCGTAGTGACGAGATAAGGAGTCCCGGGCATAAGACTACAGCATCTGCGGTCTACAATAAGAATGTAACTCCCATTATAGAGTCTTTGAAAGAATGGTTCTATTTCAGTTGCAGGTGCGCCTTGCTGGTGACATGAAAGGTTGTATGAATTCCCTTCACAGGCTCCGTGCAAACTAATACCGTTACACAGAAGCGTGCCGCTCAGTGACATAGCACAATTGTTGCCACTAAGAAACACTTTCTGTCCTTTGTTACTGACACATGCATGTGAATAGGGCAGGTTCCAAGTTGTTTTAAGGTACCCCTTTCCCAATTTCTCGTACATGCCAGCCTGTATATATTTTTGGCAGTATTGAAACCTGAAGGTTGAGATTGGAATATTTATGATTCCGTGTATTATCCATTCACTGACAGGTCGTTCTGACATTGTCATTGGTAATCTTTCTAGTTTTTCAATGCTCAAGATTGTATAATCAGCACCCTTCTGCGCCATACCGATTTGTCTATCAGTAAGGTTAAAGATTTGGAATAGTGACGTTGTGTTGATTAAACGCCAAGGCACATAGCCTGAACGCAGATTTTGTAACGTCCAGCCAAGCTGTACAATAGAACGCAATTGTGACTGACCATGTTGTAATAACAGTAAGTCTTGCGATAATATATCGATTGCTGAAGACACAATGCTGTCCAATGAAAAGATTCTGGAGGACAGAGTCATTAACCCATTGTCCACTACAGAAAGTGATTTTTCCAAATTAATACGGTCAATTTCCCGTATTCTTTCTGCTGTCTCAATTTGAGTAACCTTCCAGGCCTCATTGTATGCTGCATATACAGAGGCTGCTATGAAACGCTTATGACGCTGTTTGCGTGGTCCCAGTATGAAATCACGCAAGTCAGCACCATCAGTAAGTAAAGTTAGGTGTTGCTTAATTTCAGGCAGTGTGGAAGACTGTAGCCATTGGAGGCATAATTTGCCCACACTGTAGGTTGTTATTATCCCTGGGTGATGTCTTTGAGGATATCTAGGGTCTGGCCTGTTCATTTTGAAACCCTGTGTTTTATTCAGGAATCTATCTTGACAGTTATTTGTATCTGTGGGCCAGATCAACCATTGTTTCCAATCAGGATGTGTTCTGTTTTGGTTAAGTATATGGTTTATGTCTATTTCTTCATCTGTATCAGAGTTATTGCTAAACATTGTTGGCTTTGGAATAGACGGGTTATTTAAATCTTTGATTTTTGCTAGGCCAAGACAGGTGGTTTGTTGGACGGTGTCATTTAAAAATATCATTTGTTCTGGGATCATGCAGGCTCTAAACAAAGCTTCTAAACCCTGTACTTGCCATTCTTTTGTACCCCAAACACTTTTCAAATCAACATGTTTGTCCCAATAATCAAATCCAAAAGTATTCATTTTTTCAAAGAAAGAATCTGAATATATCAATTTTGTGTTGGTTATCATGGTTTTCATCCCTGTCTTGTTTGACAATTTGTAATAAAATGTTTCAGCATTAGTTATGTTAAAACCTGAAAAATATGAATATTTGTCATATACGGTTCTAGAGCTCCCTTTTGGAGGTGTAGCACAATGTTCCCATTGATTATAACTTAACACATTTCTAGGTTGTGCAGATTTATGCAAGAAATGGTTACCATAGTGGTTATAGCAATACATACTATCATAATTTGTAGAACCCTGCAAATAATCATGTTTTGTAAATTTAGCAGACATTACTAAGTCAGACATCATATTGTTAATACTTTCAAAGTCCCAATCATCAGCAAATGAGTTTGGTTTTGCAAAGTCACTCAAAGAGATCTTGATTTGGTGTGGATATTTCAGGATCTCGACCGGACCATAAATTTCATAGTCAGTGTTGTCCCAGGCTACCCCACCAGGTATTGGAATTGCTGTGAAGTTGGCTGAAGAAAGTTCTGAAGAAAGTTCTCGTTTCTCGACGTGTGAAGATGTGTGTGGTTTGAGGACCAAGTTGATGTTCTGACTTGCTGTGTCCATTTTAGCATATTTTCCCTCAATGAAGCGTCCCAAGGTAAATACCATGATGAGCCAAAGTATGAGGATAAATGCACCAAAACCCACCCAAAATTCAATCCATGGAGAAATCAGATATGTTTCTTTTAGTTGTTTCAAAAGCTCCTTTGCTTTGTCTTTAAAGGATTTTGATGATGGCTGTGTCTTTTGTTCGCTGAAGCCTTCAGAGGAATCATCGAAGTTGATGAAGTAACCGGATGCAGTTCTGTCAATTGTTCCAATTGGTTCAGGATTTTTGTTTCTTGCATTTTCACTTGGTACTTCTGTATAGATTGGTGTGTCTCTGCTAAATGTTTTTATTTGGGTTTTCAGAGGTCTTAGTTCTATTGCATTGTTGCATAGTCCTTGTTGTTCTTCTGTAGGCGTTTCGAATGTGATGAGCCTCTTTGATAGGACCTCTGTACCGGTAGCAAACCTTGGTGTTCTGCTACTTATTGGGAGTCCACTTGGCCTACTGTTTGTTATCGGCCACATGTTGTGGTTTTACCAGGTCGATGGATACAACTCGGTTCTCCTTTTTTCCAGCAAGTGGCGGTAGTACAACTGATCTTGTCCCGTTGACAGACAAGACAGGAACTGCTTTTCTGTAAGAAGGCCCAAATTCCTTCTTTACCGCGATCTTCTCCCTGACTAGATCCCCGACTTTTGGAATCCAGACAGGTCTTGCTGGGACAGGTGGTGAATCTTCAGTGGTCGTTGGCTGTTGTTTCAACTGTATGTTGCTCAGGTCTTTTCTTGTTTTGTTTAAGTCCTGCAAAATAGCCAAACGGTCTTTGACATCAAAGCTTTTTTCTGTTACCACTGAAGTCTGACTATCAAGGTCAGAGATCAATATCCTAGTTCCGAATAATAATTCGTACGGACTGAATCCCTTCAGAGAATTTCTTGGCAAGTTATTTAGACTACGTTGGACACTTATTAGATGTTTGACCCACCCAGCTCCCGAACCTAATATCCTTTCTATTATAGATTGCTTTCTGTCTTGGTTTTTTCTTTACACCATCCCATACCCTCAGGAAGGAAGTGAGAAGATTCCCGCTGGGCTGTGCTCATTTGGCCATTCTTTCCCCCCCCAGGCTGGATTGCCTGAGAAAAAGAAAAATTGGTCGAACGTAGCATGCTCTTAGCGTATATGCCATTTAGACTCGCAAATCTTGTATAACAGTCCGGACGTCAGCCGAGTGCTGTGGATCTACATTATAAGTGGAACTAGCCTGTGTATGTTAATCGCAAGCCATTCTTTTTGCTGGTAATATTATCTGCCTTGATACGACGAGGTATTAAACTGCTTCTCTCCCCACTGCGATCTCTGTTGCAGTTTGGGCAGTTTTTTACAAACATGGTGTAGTGCAGGCTCATGCCTGGCCACCAGTACCGTGATTGTAATTCTTCCAGAGAATCTTTTAATTTAAGGTGTCTGTGACCCTCGCCCATGTGTGCGTCTGCGATTAACAAGTTTCTCCTGTCCATGTTTGGAATCACTCTATCCCCCACTCCAGGGATTCGAGCAAAAGGGACGGAGTTTGCATCGATTATGTATGTATAATTGAGTGGATAGTTGATCGGTAACGCTGAGCAGTCGCCTTTTGATGACGTTTTCACCGCCAGCAATGTTTCGCCGTCAATGTATTTTAATGTACGCTTTTTTCGATCTACGGGAGCCGATTTAGTGGCTGCCGCTGCGGCTGTCTCAGCCAATGAATTCCCCACAACGTGAACGCCATCACGTTGATGACTCAGTGAGTGAGTCACGTGAGTCTTTGGTAGTTCTTCCTTCAAAAGAGCTACTTGTTCCCAGAGAAGTCTCTGCTTTATTGGTGCATCTGTGTCATCTTTGTAACCGTTCTGAATCCATGTCTGCAAATCCTTGTTATATGCTTTGACGCAGAAATATGAATCTGACACTATAAGTGTCGGGAATTCGCGATCCGCATTATCTAGCGCCATTTTCAAAGCTAATATTTCAGTTTGTAGTTCTGAATTAGTTTCTACTGAGTGTGATTTTGTTAATAGAGGTCTTAGTTTACCTCCGTGCCACACTTCTTTTGTAATCTCACATGTGGGATTGTATGCATGTTCTCCCCAAACGGAGGGTTGAGCATGTCCGTCTGTATAGATTACACAGGCGTAATGTCTTAGAGGCAGAATGTCGATTGGCAGAGGATACGTTTTTTCATATTTTAGATTTTTTAATTCTTCTAGTTCTTAAAAGACTGTCAACCAGGCAATACTTGATAATTCATATCCTCCGTACTGGATTTTCAGATGGGCAATTCTGGATTTTTTGAAGTTGAATTTGTAACCCTCTGCAGCGAAACCAAGTATTATGGTGTTCACTCTTTTCAAGTGAGTTTCCAAGTCATCATCTGTTAAGTAAATGTCATCGACATAAGATAATGCTTCATCATCATATTGTTGTAGTAATTCTGTTACTCTCGCTGAGAATACCCCCGGGCTATTCTTGTACCCCTGGGCTAACCGACAGAATTGTTTTTGAGTGCCATTTACTGAGAATGCAGTTAAATATCTGCTCTCTGGTGCTATGTTTTGACAAAAGAATCCGTTGGAGATGTCCAAGGTTGTTTTGTATTTTTTGCGCACTATGTTATTCATTAGTGCAGCACTGTGTGAGTTTTGCACTGCAAAAGTTTTGCAACATGTGTTAAGGTGTCGGTAATCCAAAACTAGACGGTACGAATTGTCTGGTTTGGAGACCGGAAACAAAGGATTGTTCATTTGTGAGGTGCAAGTTTCAATCACCCCTTGGTATTCTAGCTGATCTAGTATTTCATTTACTTGTTTTTTAGCTTCTTGCTTAATTGGGTACTGCCTTTGTGCAGTTGGTTGTGATTTTAACTGGATTTTGTGAGGAGGAGAATCCTCATCCCATCCTACATGATTTTTATATAAAGCAGGTGCTAAGGCCACTGCCCACTTTCTAGCAAGTGTATATTTTTTATGAATCGGTATTTGATTCGAGAAGGCAGGCATAATTACTTCTTCGCCATGAGGGCACTCCCTGACAAACTCTGGTGGCCAGTCTTTTTCAGCTAGAAGGATGTCATAGCCTTTGGATAGGTTATCCCAAAATAGTCCCCTTATTTTCCTAGTCTTATCTCCCTCTATACTTAATGTTATCTCGTATATTTTGTGGGGCTTGCTAACTCTGGTATCTGCAGTTTCCACTTGAAGGTATTCATTCGTGTCCACTGTCTCCAGATGATTCATAAGGACTTTGCGAGCTATGCTCACCTCTGCTGCGCTGTCTAGCATTGTCTGAGCCCACTCTCCGTTTTTCAATTGTGTCCTCAGTATTCTCGGCATTGTTAACTACCTTGATACTGGCTACCTTCTTTTTTGGAAATTGTGATTTCTTTTTCAGTTGAGCAGGTTCCTTGTCTTTGGACTTGGCGTGCTCTTCTGATCGTCCTCTTCTTTCCGATTTCTGCGAGGAATTCTGAAAAGATTGAGAGGGACGTGTATCAATGTCTTGATATCTATCAGGTTTTTTAATATTATCCCTATTTCTAAGGTTATATCTATTCCCAGAGGGTTCACTCTGAGGTGACCTTTGTCTCGGGTTTGGAGATTTCTCTCTTCGCCTAGGAGACCTTCCTCTGGACTGGAATTTCTTTTCTTTTGGATTGGATTGTTTGTTTCCATCCCAGTTCTTTTTGGTGAATTATTATTATTAAAAAATATTTTTTCTGGACTTGTAGTCAGTTGTGGTTTTACCGGTATTCCACCTAGACTATCTCAGCCTAGTTCTTCATAGGATTTTTCTATGATTCTGGCAATTTCAGCTGGTTGGTCTGCTATATCTGTCTCTTTTAACCTCTGGCGGATCGCCACGTTTGCTGCTTCACCTTTTATGTTGGCTAATAATATAGCCGAGACCTGCTTGAAGTCTTTCAGTAATTTCATACCAAGAGTTAAAGCAGGTTCTGGACCGTATTCATCTTGAATTTGTTTTAGCACATCTGGTATCACCGAAATGGATGGAACACCGTGCGTTTTTGTATAGATGGAAGCAAAGACTGTACCCCAAGTGTCACAGTCCTCAATGTGTGGTGCGATTCCCATTGGGAGACATATAGTCAGAATCCTGTGTTTTTCTAGCGGGGTGGTGTCAGGAAACACCGCCTCTATTTGGGTGATTTTCTGTGCCAACCAGAATGGTATCTGTTCCCGTTTAGCTGGAACCTTACCTAGGCAGGATTGGATGTTCTGTGGTGTAATTTTATTTGTGTTCCCCTGGTGAGAGGTCAGCTGTGGTAGTTTAATCGCTGGCTGAATTGTAGAAGTCCGCATTACATACTGAACTAATTGTCTGTGAATTTTTAGTAGTTGTTTTAGCTGTATTAATAGCTCTGGTGCAGGCATCTCGTCGATGTCTGGATGTGGTGTGTATCCGGCTAAGACCGGCCACGTTGCTCCTGGTCTTCCTAAAGGACCGAGCCTTGTAATGTGATTATTATGTTTTAGGGCGCCATCAAATAAGAGCAAATGCTCTTGGAATTTGAGTGGTACTTCCACCTCCTCGAATGGAGTGTACGTTTCTGGTGGAACCTCTATTTTGTAATAGTGGAAGTACTTTGTTACAGCATTTGCTGCTGGAAAATGTATCCATGTATAGTATACCTCTGTCTGCCGATATTCGTGTGCCTCGATTACGAATATGACTGTGCCACCTCTAGGTGTCAGTCCATTTTCTATAAGTTTTAAGGTTATAGATCTCCTTTTGGCGACCGGAATGAGTATTATATCCGCGTCCGCATCTAGTGCAGCATTATCAGCTGCTGCTATTTCAGCCGCTAATCTAACTGCTTCTCTTTCTCCATCACTGTCTCCCATTTTACAGACAGGATGGTATTATGTTTATTTGCAGATCAGGTTTCTTTATGGAAACAGAGATTAGGTGCACAATATTTTGGAACTGTTTTATCCTTCAACGTTGACTAGACCAAGAACCATACATAGGAGTTCCCTCCTGCGAGGTTTTGGAGGATATTATAACCTTTCACCCACTCCAGACGTCTTTGGAGTATAATGGAAAAAGGGGTCTGAGTGAGAAAGCACGACTGAGTTACTCTAAATGTCTTACGTTAGTTTTATCGCCCTTTCCAAATGCGTTGGGCGCCATGTAGTGTAGTTCCTATTTTCCCAATAGGCTCTGCGCATTGGAATAGTACCTACAGCAGTAAAGGCCTAGGCCAGACGTTAACTAGGTCTACTACTGTCGATACTAGACTTAATTTTTGGGTTTGCCAGCTAAGCTCAGAGTTCGCTAGAAACTTTCTCGAATGTTCAAGGAAGGATTAACTCCCCTGATTAGACAAGAAGGGATTTAGTTTCTGACAACCATAGAACATGACAACTTTGCTCTCCCCTAATCAAGAGTCAATCTCAAGAGTCGTGTGAGCACAAGGCAATTATTTTACTCAGTCAGTACGTGCATTCTTAGTCTCATCAGAATGTAGAGAAAAGGAAGAGACGGGCGTGTTCAATAAAAAGATGTTATTTATTGATCAGTCTCTTTTCTCGTACAAGAGAAATGGATCGATATTATTGCGATACTTATAGTTAAGTAAAGTGCATACATTAGAAGCAATAATATAAAATAATACTGTAAAAACATTGATATGGTTTCTGAGCCATATGATGTTTAAAATGATTAAAATATATTTACATACACATATACATTTGACTAAACGTACTCAACTGGTGTTTCTAAATACGCCTACCCCGTGTACCTGACCTAAGTCTAATGCGTGGGCGGGAATAGAAAGTTACAGTTTAAGTTAAGTTTGTTTTTGCCAAGTGAATAACTAAAGAATTCTCTAGGAGGGGTTATTCAGTTCTGTACCTGGAATTTAGGATGAATGAGGAATGGTATCTCTTTCTCTGCTCTCGATATTCCAGGCTGCCTGCGAGGGCTGCCCAGAAGCGCCGGTGCTGGGTCTCTCGGCTTGAGATAGCAGCGCGTCTCTCAGCGCGTCAGGAAGGCGGGGCTGCTGCCAGCGGGGTCTGCTTCTGCTCTCGGCTTCGGCAAGTATGGCTGCTCCGTCTTGTCACCACGCGTGTGTTTTGCATAGGGCAAGGTCGGCAATATTTATACCTTAAAGGTGCCGGGATTGACGTAAGGATGGACATAGGTACGTCAATAAAGATGTCATACGACTTGCTCGTTAGCACATTCTTTACTAAAGTTCTCTGTGAAATCAAAACAATGGCCGCACGGATTATCCAGGTTGTCATAGGTTTGATTTGTTATGAGAACGTCGTATGCCTTATCAGGGGCTGGAGGAATATCGCTTGTCTAATTAGATCTCAAGCGTTATGACCTAATCAGATAACACGTTCCTGTGCCGTAGTGTGACTGCGTCAGATAACGGTATCTGCATCATGGGGAATTTCTTGCCTCATGGGCTGACTGTTAGTTAACTAGCTAGGTAGTTTAACCAGAATAGGGTCAGGAATAGGGGGATCGATTCAGAACCTATAGAAATACACGACAAATCATGCAATGTACGGTCCCGCGTTAAATCCTGCGTTTGCGATGGATAGGTGGCTGCTACCTGGTGGTGATTATAACAGGGCGCTCTATTCCAGATCTGCTGGACGGATACATTCAGGACCCACTAAGATAGCGGTGTGAGTGTGGCAATGTGCGAATGCGGCAATGGGATGGAGGGATCGACTGACCCGGGCGACTCCGCTCTATGCGTCTGACAGACTGGGCGGCTTGTGGCAGAATAAAGGTTTCGAGAAGTGGGATATGATCGGTATTTGCAGGGTGAGTGATCTCTGGGCCAAGGGTAGGATTAAGACCTTTGAGGAGTTGAAGATAGACTACGAGCTGAGTGACAAGGAGTCCTTCCGTTATTTACAGATTTGCCCCGCGTTAAGTTCGGTTTTTCCTGAAGGTACTATTATCCCGAAATATTGCTTTTTTATTGCCTTCTTTGTTTATGTTTTATTAATAATAAAAAGAGTTTAGAAACTGAGCAATCGGAGGAAAAAGGTCAAGAATGAGAGGGTTGCGGTGCGCGAAGTCAGGGTCAGGTGGAGGGGTAGATAGAATGTTGAGTTTCAAAGGGAGTTGAAGAAGGTAAGAGATAAGAGATGCAAATAGGTTGACAGAACACAGCAGTGAGAAACAGAAAGAGGTTTTGGGTAGAGTGACAGTGCAAGTAGAGAGAGGGGGTTAGAGAGGTAAACATGAATGGACAGGTGTTGATACTGGAAATGTCCCCTGCATAATGAACTGACATGTATGCCTGCTCTGAGTGCCCGGCTGCATGTAAGACTGGTGCAGAGATCTAGGCCTGTCCTTAACAATGCACACTCCAGATATTGTCCTGTGACCAGGAGGGGCATTCAATGCACGCCCTCTTGGAAGAAAATGGACCACCTTTCTGGTCTTGGATATAGTCTATAAAGTGGTGAAGCAGTCTAATGCGTTTTGGGAATCATTAGTATGGTAAGATTTTCTATCTGTGTGTTCTGTATGAAGTTCCACTGCAATGTGAAATCCATAACCTTGCACTGACATTCTGTGTGAATGTCAAGTGCATGTGCATGTATAATATGAATGTAGTACATGTGTAGTAGTAAAACTCTGTGTGTGGGTGAGTCTGAGTCCTAGAGCCAGTGGGATCTATCTTGATTGCTCCTGGTTGCAGCATTGCACAAGACAGAGCAGAATTGCCACTTAGTAAGCAGAAGTGTATTGTCTGCATTCATGTGACTAGTAGGTGGAGGCTGAAGACAGGGGTACATTTAGAAATATCATAAAGACTTTTTCAGCAAGGGGCTGCTGATTAATTCATCCTGTGCGGGGGCAGGGGGTTGAACTCGTGGAGTTTCACTCCAGTTAACTAGAAACTCAGGGTGATTCCATGGTGTTCCTTGAGCGGAGGAATGTTGGCACTTCACACTGCTTGTGCTGATTTTTAGCAAAGGGAGTATGTCCTGTGGTGGAAAATCAGCAGGAGTGGCACCATGCGGCATACCAGAGGGTGCTGCTTCTTTGCTGCTGCTCGAGTAGGTTTTCTACTCAATCAGCAGCTTTCTCACCACAAGCAGCAGCTTCCCCTACGCAACCGGTAGCAGCCTGCCGTGACCGCACACGTTGAAAAATCATCCGGGAGGCATTCTAGCATCCAAAAATCACACAATGGGATGCAAATTCGCACCTGCGCTGGTCAACATAATGTTGGTCAGCCACACGTGAGGAAACACTCCGCTACTGGGTGTTTGGGAGAGTTTTGCCGCAGCTCTGTGCTCCAAGTGGAGCACGAGTGGGTGAGCAATTTTCACCCAGGCTTATATGCACTGCCATTTGGTAGTATGAAGGATGAGACTGCCATTTTTGGTCATCAAGGTAAGAATTGGTCTATGCCAGTTCTGCACTTTTGTATGTCCCTGATTACTGCTTTATAAAAGTAGATAACACCTTGGTGTAGGAAAGACACACTTCATTGTGCCCACATTATGGGTGCTCCTTGGAAACAACCCCTGTTCTACCTGCTGTGATAAGCATCACTTTAAATAAAGGCTATATCAGGAAAACAGCTTGAGAAGGACACTTGAAAGATAACCACTCCGAACTAGTACTGAAATTTGAGACAGTAGATCTACATGCCATCTCTGGATAATGTATATAAAAGTGGGAACCAAACCACCCTACTCTGCTCCAGAGAAAAGTTCTTCATGATGAAGGAAAAGAGTGCTGCACAGAGCGCTCAAAGGGGAGCTTTGTAATCAGCACATGTGCTTGCTAGTCAGCTATTCTCCAACAGGTGAGGGAATAACACCTGATGTCACCACTTTCTGCTGGGAGCATCTGAGAGTCTGCTTGAAGTGTACAGAAGCCTTCCATCCTGCTGAGAGCGGGAAGGAGTCTTACAGGGATCTGCAGGAGGAGAAAATGTCCTCCTGGAGCAACAGCGTTTAGCTCAGCCCTGGCTCACAGCTGCTGGTGAATGCCACTGTCATGTTGTCAAACAGCAACATGCAGACCCGCCTTCACAAAAATTTGTATCTGCTATTTTTCCGAGAAGATGCTGCTACGACCCTACAGCAAGGAGCCCGTGCTGTGAAAGAGGAGGGTGCAACCACATACATAGCCTCAGGTTTAGTCTGCTCTTAGGGTTTAGAGACAGAAAGATGCAGGATGGTCCACCTCATGTACTAAAACTGTTGAATTGTGATTGAACTGCGTATTACCAACAGGGAGACAATGTTGAGGCAGAAATAACAGGAACCTCAACCCTAGCGGAAAGAAGAGCAACTACCAGGAAGGGAAATAGTGAAAGTTCAACCAATCAATCAATAAATCAATCAGGGAATTGTAAGCACGATACTCACCCATGAGTGTCTCAAGGCACTGAGGGGGCTCCGCAGATCTGTTTAGCCGAAGAGTCAGGTCTTGTGTGTCTTCCTGAAGGTGTTCAGGGAGGGGGCATGTCTGATGTCTGCCGATAGTTCGATCCAGGTTTTGGCTGCAATGTGAGAGAAAGATCTTTTGATTGCTCTGGCTCTGTGGATGCGCAGGGTTTCGGCCAGTGCAAGGTTGGAAGATTGAAAGTTTCTTTTGGGTACATGGAAACTGATTCTGTTGTTGAGGTATTTGGGTCTGTTGTTGTGCAGGCATTTGTAGGCGTGAGTGAGGATTTTGAAAGTGACTCTTTTCTCCACGGAGAGTCAGTGGAGACTTTGTATGTGTTTGCTGAACTGTTCGTGTTGAGGGATGCTGAGGACGAGTCTGGCGGCAGTGTTCTGTATTGTCTGGAGTTTGCGGAGTAGGGACTTGTTGATGCCGGTGTAGAGTGCGTTTCCATAATCCAGTCTGCTGGAGATGAGTGCGAGGGTGACTGGCTTCCTTGACTCAGGGGGGATCCACTTGATTCAAAAGGGGTGGTACCGAGGACAAGGACGTCTGTCTTCTAAGCGTTGAGCTTCAGGCAGCTATTGGTCATCCAGACTGCAACGTCTTGTATTCCTTTCTGGAAGGTGAGTTTGGCAGTGGTGGGGTCTTTGGTGAGGGAGAGAATGAGCAGGGTGTCGTTGGCGTAGAATACAATGTTGAGGCCATGTTGTCGTATGATGGCTGCTAGGGGGGCCATGTAGATGTTGAAAAGGGTGGGGCTCAGTGATGAACCCTATGGGACTCTGCAGGTGATTTTGTGGGGTCAGAGAGGAAGGGTGGGAGTCTGATCCTTTGGCTTCTTCCGGTGAGGAACGATCGAATCCAGTCCAGGGCTGTTCCTTGTATGCCTGCGTCATGTAGTCTGGCGACTAGTGTGCGGTGGGAGACAGTGTCGAAGGCCGCTTATAGGTTGAGTAGGATGAGGGTTGCAGAGTGGCCTTGGACCAGGAGGGTGAAGATATTGTCTGTGGCAGCGAGTAGGGCGGTCTCTGTACTGTGGTTGCTTCGGATTCCGGATTGGGACGGGTCAAGGACTGCGTTCTCTTCAATGAATCATATCAGTTTCCTGTTGACTGGGTTCTCTGCAACTTTGGCTGCGAAGGGGAGGAGCGAGATGGGGCGATAGTTCTTAAGGCTGGTGGGGTCAGCTGTGGGCTTCTTGAGCAGGGGTCTGACTTCTGCGCACTCCCAGTCATCTGGAAAGGTGCCTGTTTTCAAGGTGGTTTTGATGGTGCGTTGTAGTTCGGGTGCGATGGTGGCTGTGGCTCTTTGGTAGATTTGAAGGGGTTAGGGGTTGGTGGGGGCCCCTGAGTGGATGCTTTTCATGGTTGAGGTGGTGTCTTTGGCCGTATTCATTGTCCAGTTGGAGATGGTGGACTGGCTGGTGTTTTTGGGGGACGGGGGCTGTCTGTGGCACCTGGTGGATGGTCAATTAAGTTGTCTAAGAGGTTCCAAGCTTGTCGCAGACGTCTTGGGATGGAGTGATGTCTGTGGCTTCGCTACATGGGTTGGTGAATTCTTGAATGACACTAAAAAGTTCCTTGGAGTTGGCCAGCATTTCATTATGGATGAAGTTCCTCTTGATGGATCTGATCTGGTTGTGGTAGTCCATCATGGTAGTCCATCATGGCATCCTTCTAGGTGGTGTGGTTTTCAGTAGTCTTGGTGTTTCTCCAATTCTTCTCCAGGCGTCTGCAGGTGCATCCGGCTTCTTGGAGAGCAGTGGTGAACCAGGCAGCTTTCATGGGGCCTTATCTGTCGGGGTTGCTTAGCGGGGAAAGCTTGTCTGCGCAGTTGGATAGCCAGGTGTGGAGTTCTCTGGCTATGTTGTTTGCGTTGGTAATGTTGGGTGCCTAGGTGCGGTTGTCTCAAGTGAGGTTGGAGTTAAGTTGCTCGTCAGTAACCTTGCTCCAGTTCCTTCATGGTGGGTGTGGGGCTTGTTTAGGTGCCTTGGGTTTGTTGATGGCGAAGTGTACGCAGTGGTGGTTGGTCCATGGCAGCTGTGTTGTGTGGCTGAATTGGACGCTGTTTCCTGCCGCGAAGATGGGATCGAGGGCGTGTCCTGCTCTGTGGGCCGGTGTGTTGACGAGTTGGCTAAGTCGGATGCTGGCTAGATTGTCACGAAGAATAGAGGAGTTGGGGTCGCTGGGGTTGTTGAGGTGGAAGTTCAGGTCACCAATGAGTATGTAGTTTGTTGAGGTGATGGGGTGGGGTGCGATGAAGTCGGTGATGGTGGTGGTGAAGGGTGTTCAGGGGCCGGGGGTCTGTAGACGAGGGTTCCTCGGAGTGTGGCTTTGGGGGTGGTCTGGCAGTGGCGGCTGGTGACATTTGAAAGTAGTGAGGCGTAAAAGTTTAGGATGAGTGTCACCAATTTTGTATTGTGTCTATATCAATAAGCTGGTGTCTGATGCACATTGGAGCAGCTTTACGCTTGCCCAACCTGCTATCCCACTCATAACTGCCCCCGTGGGTCACGCTGCTTGAGGCTTGGACCACAACAGGCATGGGTCTCTGGGGGTAGGGAGGCTAGCGCAAAGCAGAAAACCCCCAACCTTCCCGTGCCCAGTCCACCTGGCATCTCGCCTTACAGATGGCGAGGGTGGAGCTCATGAAGACGTGGTTGGGGGCCATGCCAGGACAAGGTTCTTCTCGAGGGAGAAAGAAGATGGGGCGAGCCCCCCCGTCCCTGCCCGTGCCACGGTTCCCGGGTGTCTGTCACCTTGTAGATGTTGAGCGTGGAGTTGTACAAGACATCCATCTCGGGGGCCTTGGGGCGCAGGGAGCGGCTCGCTGGCTCCTCGGCGGGCACCTGGGGGAGCAGGAAGAGGCGCGGGATTAATAATTCACAGGCCGCCGGGTCCATCCGATACCCAGCAGTAATAAAACACCCGTGGAGGGGGCACATGACTGGCCAAGAGGGTGAACACGCGGGGGGGTGGACTTTGTACACGTCATGTGGAGACCGGGGAAACCAGTGTGGAGTCTGTCTCGGCATGCGTACACTCTGTGTAACGCACAGGAACAGACTTTAACTGCCCCAGAAATGACGTACTGTGTGTTTTCTCACTCCCGCAAGTTAACGAATAATTATAATGTTTGCAGTTCTGGCTGTGTACCATCAAGCATAGGAGAAACAATCACAAAGCCAGATCACGCTGCAGAGTCGGTGAGTTTGTGCATGAAGTTACGCGACCCTCGACAAGGCAAAGTCCCCATTCGCTCTGGAGCCAACAAGCTTGGCAGATGATAGCTCCAGAATCTATCATCACAATCGAGATTCCATATGATGTATATTTAATTAAAGACACAGAAACGTAACAAATCGAAATAAAGAAATGCATAGTCAACTAAACTACTGTAAAACTACACAACACAACAGTGCCACATTACTTATCTAACTACAAAACTTTAAAGATAAATCAGTGTGAGGACCAGCTGCACTTGATACATGTACCGGGTACATGGAGCATGTATCATCAGAGCACTTTACATGCGACGTCGACGATAATAAATAATAAAATATAATAAAACTTCCCTAGGCTTGAGTTCCCGCTTTTCTCCCGAGACTGCAGACTCTCGAATCCCGCCGTCCTGGATTTTGAAAACGTCTGGGCTCTCGTCAACAGGAAGGCTGCAGGCAGCCTCCCTCCCCTCCACAGCAGCCAGCGCTGTGATTGGTTCGGCCGGCTGCCCTACCTACGTCATTTCTCTCTGCATGCTGCAGCATACAGAAAGCAGGGAGAGTGGGAGGGGTTACTCTCAGGCTGCCCAAACAGACAGTATTAACAACAGTCGGCAAGCCGCTCCCCCCTGCCCTCGAGTAACACCGCCCACTCTAACTTCTGCTTTCTCGCCGTGCGAGAAGGCAGAAACAAATGGTAGTTATTACGGTAGAAAGCAGCGTGGCGGCGCCCAAACGCCCCCATGGATGAGCCGCCACTATGGTCTGGATCTGGAAGTGCAAGTGTTCGGTGGAGGGGAAGGTTTCGCTGGAGATGGTGAGGTGGAGGGTGCTCATGTGGGCGATGGTGAGGCCCCCTCCTGGGTGGTTGGAGCAGTCTTTCCTCTGGATCTTGTCATCTGATCATCCGTCTGGGATGGTGGTGCTGATGTCGGGGGCAGAGGATGAGTTGGTCCAGGTCTCTGTGAAGAAGATGATGTCAGGCGAGAGAGAATCGAGTAGGCTCCAGATTTACTTGACAGGTTTGTGTGCGGAGCGTATGTTGAGGAGGGTGCATTTTAGGGTGTCGCTGGTGCTGGAGTCGGTGGTGTTGGAGGTCGGGGTGGCGGTGAGGGTCTGGCGGCAGTGGAGGCAGGAGAACTGGCGGTGGGTCATGTTCGGCGAGGCCTGTTGGCATTCTCTAAGTCTTCCAGGGTTGAGTGCGAGGAGGGTGGTGGTGTCGTAGCGATGGGTAGTGGGAGGTGCAGAATTCCTGGCGCTGGCCACGGTCGGGTCACGGAGGGGCACATAAGGGCTTGCCTTTGGTGCGCCATTAAGTAGAGGAGGTGGGAGGAAGGAGAGGCTGGGAGGTGGCGGAATTCCGGGGGGGGGAATTCCAGAGGGGAGGGGCCGCAGGGGCAGCAGCGTGAAAGGTGAAAGGAACAGGCAGGCAAGAGCAAATAAAAATAGTGGTGGTATTAGAGCAAGCACAGATGGGCACAATAACAGTGGCACAACAGCGAAAGAAATAAGAAAAAAAACGCTGAGAAATGTTACGGTGGTTGCAGGCAGTCTGGTCCCAGTTGGAGCGGGCATCAGGCATAGGAGCAGGCAAAGTGCTCGGCCGGCCCCCCCAGTGGGGAGGTTGGGGGTGCGACCGAGCTCTTTGCCGGGGCCAGTTTTCCACCGATTTTGTTACAGGGCCGATTTTGCAGGTATGCTGCATAAATGGCCCTGTAACATAACGGCCCCCAAGGGCCCAACACCAGCCTCCACCCTTGCGGTGCACCAGGGCATTGCCCAGTCCCTGCAACTGCCAGTCCGGCCCTGGGAGCAGGCAGCAGCCTTGAACCTCCCAAGGAGGAGGTCAGGGTCTGGAGGCAAGAGATGGCACAGCGGAGCTGCGGGAGTGAGGTGACCTAGACCGAGGGGAAGAAGGAGAGGCTGGGAGGCAGGAGCGGGGGAATTCAGGGTGAGAATTCTGGAGGGGAAAGAGGCCGCAGGGGCAGCAGCGGCGAATGGTGAAAGGAACAGGCAGGCATGAGAAAATAAAAACAGTGGTGTAATTAGAGCAAGACACAGATGCGCAAAATAACAGTGGCACAACAGGGGAAAAAAATTAAGAAAAAAATGGCTGAAAGGTTACGGTGCTTGCAGGCAGTCTGGTCCTAGTTAAAGCGAGCAGCAGGTGCTGGAGTGGGCATCAGCCTCGAACCTCCCAAGGAGGAGGTCGGGGTCTGGAGGCAAGAGATGGCACAGCGGAGCTGCGTAGAGAGAGTGGACCTAGACCACTAGTCATCAATCAATAAGTAATACAACAAATAATAAGTGCTGTTAAGAAGGAACATCTCCAGTACAATTGCCTTGTGTACCTCACAGTGCTCGCCAGTGGCCTGTGTAATTTGACTCCACCCTTCTGGAGAACTAAGAGGGGACATGCTCAGAGGGGAGGTGGGACTGTTCTTCTGTGGTGCTGAGGTGCTGGCAAGCTTTCCCTCCCTTCCTCCCCCCAATTTCTGTCCCTGCTTGATGCCCTCGGATGCCCATGGTGGATATCCCTGGTAAGCTGCGTGTTCCCCCTTTTTCCTGGGTCAGAGATCACAAATGATGTGCTGGGAGCTCTGTAGCAGTACTAAAGGGGGTGGTGATGGACGGAGTATCTGAACCAATCAAACATTCACACCCAGTCAACAGATCTGGGTTTAATCCATCACCGTTCTTTAGCCCACCCTGCCACCCCAGTTCAGACATGGCCATATGCAAATCAGTCTGATCCTCTGCCTCATGGGAACAGCCCAGCCCGAACTGCCAAGCCATGCCTTCCCTGGACCGGAAACAAGCTTCCTAGGACCGGTTTCTGGCATTTCAGCCATCTTCAGCCAGGCTTGCTTGAATCCAGTGGCAAAGTGAGCAAGGGACTCACGTCTGAGCATACCCTGCCAACTTATGGTGAACAAAGCGGTACTGGACCGGAAACAAGCTTCCTAGGACCGGTTTCTGGCATTTCAGCCGTCTTCAGCCAGGCCTGCTTGAATCCAGTGGCAAAGTGAGCAAGGGACTCACGTCTGAGCATACCCTGCCAACTTATGGCGAACAAAGCGGTACTAAAGGGGGGGGTGATGGACGGAGCATCTGAACCAATCAAACACTCACACCTAGTTAACAGATCTGGGTTTAATCCATCACCGTTCTCTAGCCCACTCTGCCACCCCAGTTCAGACATGGCCATATGCAAATCAGTCTGACCCTGTGCCTCATGGGAACAGTCCAGCCCGAATTGCCAAGCCATGCCTTCCCTGGACCGGAAACAAGCTTCCGAGCACCGGTTTCTGACATTTCAGCCGTCTTCAGCCAGGCTTGCTTAAATCCAGTGGCAAAGTGAGCAAGGGACTCACGTCTGAGCATACCCAGCCAATTTATGGCGAACAAAGCGGTACTAAAGGGGGTGGTGATGGACGGAGCATCTGAACCAATCAAACACTCACTACCCAGTCAACAGATCTGGGTTTAATCCATCACCGTTCTTTAGCCCACTCTGCCACCCCAGTTCAGACATGGCCATGTGCAAATCAGTCTGACCCTGTGCCTCATGGGAACAGTCCAGCCCAAACTGCCAAGCCATGCCTTCCCTGGACCGGAAACAAGCTTCCTAGGACCGGTTTCTGTTAGCTCTCTAGGCATGGCTGCTGCAGGGGGAGCGCATACTATTGCATCACCACATTTGCCAGGACTAAGCGCCCATGGGCTGGATGCAGGCCACTAAGTGTGTGGACTCTGGAGGAGATCGGCGGCCAAAAGTACACTGATACAGGCAGGGGGAGCCCTGACTGAAACTGGCTCAAGTGGAAAGGAACAGGGCAGAGGCACTGGAGACTGCAAAATCTATTGAGATGTTATTACAAAGGACCTACAGTGGTCAGAATTCAGATATGCATACTGGTGAATTGGATACCAAGATGATAGGGGGTAGCGCTTCAGCAATTCACGCTGCGCTTGGCACATGATCTATTAAGACCCTCTTCAAATGTGTTAACCATCTGCAATGATAATGATCATTATGAGGTGACTGCTGAATATGATGATTGGTTTTGGAGTGTATCACAGTGTTGTGGGGCACTACGCCTTACATTACTTGAATATGGGGCACCTGATACATTTCCGAACAGATGGTTGGGGAGGCCTGCATGAAAAGCTGGGAGCTCTCTAGAAGCCACTCACTCTCACAACTCTCTCGGATATAAGCCATGGGGTTCATTCAACAGATTTCTGTCTGATGCTTGCTTTTATTCTTTTGTACTGTTACTGCTTATTTGGATGGATAGCAGTTGTGATTGCAGCTTGGAGGATGAGAGTTGGTATATGTTTAATGTTTCACACCCACTTCATGCACAAATCACCTATGCTGCCCCTCGAAGCAGACAGAACCACGACACAACTGATGGAGACGTTTAAGTATATATTCCTCACATGGAATGTGAGGGGGATAGTTTCTACGGGCAACGGCACAAAATAATGAAATACGTGGAGCAAAAGGGGTGGACTGTGCATTCCTGAAACAGACACATTTGGCAAAAGAGAAGTCGCAGGATTATGCTGACACTGGAGGGGTCAGCTTTGCACTACTGGATACTCCTCCAACACCAGTGGTGCATTGATATGGATTAGGCCAGGTGTGCCTGTGGAACCTCGGGTTGTGCACTTAGATTGAATAGATATGTATTACTGAGGCAAGACTTAATGTGGGGCAGATATAGTTTCTTGACAACCTTACCCCAAGGCTGTCATCCTGGGTAGACCAGCACAATGTCCTTGGATGAGCTTGCAACATCGTGGAAGATATGCTGCTCAATAGATCGACCTCCTAATAGCAGGCATGCCAAGGTAAAGATGGCATGGTCATTTGGAGCCTGGCTAGGCAGTTCAGGAACTGGTAGCTGTTTGTAGATCACTAAATGCAAATGGCAGAGAATACTCCTTCTATTCTCTTGGGCATGACCTCAGTGTCTGACTGGACAAGCTGATGTGCACTGTGGGACTTAATGAAAAAGTTACACATGTAGAATATTTAGGCCACACAGTATCAGATCACAAACCCCTTTTCAAGAGGTTTGTTTAGAGCCATTGAAGCACTGCAATCCTCACATGGCAGTTTCAAACCTCACGTCTAGGTGAGGCAACGTTTAGAATACCTCTGGGGCCACGATTAACAGATGACTAAAATGTCATGGCTTATTTATACTTGTGTAAGGGGGCGCATCATCCTTTGTTCTATGCAGAGACTTTATGGGTTATGATTGTAATTGGGTAATAACTCATGGCTTGGTCATGCCTTTGCATATTCATGGACATCTACTCATCTGAAAGCGTTGAACTGGCTTCCTTTCGAGGCTAGGATTCATCTCAAACTGGCATGCATCACGCACAATGCCCTACACTCACACTCCCCTGCGGATCTTACACAGAAACTTGTGATATCTGGAGGAAGCAGAAATTCACGATAGGCCAGTGCCCTCCTACTCCAGCCTGCACGCTTTCGGAGAAAAAAAAACCTATAATCGGGCGTTTGCTGGGACTGCACCAAGAATATGGAACTCCTTCCCACCCCCATCAGAAGAATCCCCTCTCTGGCACGCTTCAAAAAGGAGGCTAAATCCTTCCTCATGGGTAAATTCCTTGGCTAAACCCTCTCCACAACCACCTCAGAGACTACTGCCCTCGTCCTGCGACCTCGCCCCACCAAGAAACCGGGGGTCTGTCTTCAGTAATTGTAATTGTAATGTTATCCTTGTATTCCTCCATCCCTCTGCTACCCAGCACCCTCTCCCCCCTAATATACAGTACTCTTGTGATATCATGCCTATTGTATGACTCTCAGACTCTGAAAAGCACTTTGATGTACAGTACTCTTGTGATATCCTCCCTATTGTATAACTCTCTGACTCTGTAAAGCGCTCTGATACCCTAACGGGTCAAGTTCGCTCTCTATAAAACACTAAAATAAATCAAAATTTAACGTAATAGTGAGAGGCTTCTGTATTGATACTTTCATCCACAACCGTGTAAGCTTGCAGCTCAAAGCTCATATGGATAAGAAGGGCCTGAAAACAAGTTTAGCAGGTTTACCACATGGAGACTCTGGTGAATTACCAAAATATTGCTTACAACATATTGTAATACATAAAAGTTCTGTTGAAATCATAGTGGAATCAAAAACATCATGGGCCAGAATATAGAAGGTAAGAATACTGTTTTTAAACATGGAATATTGTTTATTAACTATTGCTGTATATAATTTTGTTTTCTTTAATATAGTCGTATACAATATGTTTTATTACTTTAATGCATATTAGTTATTGCAACATTACACAGTATTAGTTATATAATAATATATATTTGTAATATTGTTTTTAATTTTTAATGTGAAATTGATTTTTTGAATGTAATTAGAAATGTCTATTGAGTAGCAGGCTGTTGGGTTTGTAGGGTTTTTTTTATAACGTAAATATTGGTTTTAATTTATGTTGAATTTTGTACATGTATCGATTTATTATTGATAAGTGATTA
Source organism: Lissotriton helveticus (assembly GCF_964261635.1). Classification (NCBI taxonomy): domain Eukaryota; kingdom Metazoa; phylum Chordata; class Amphibia; order Caudata; family Salamandridae; genus Lissotriton; species Lissotriton helveticus. The sequence goes on from NC_136064.1 coordinate 68,920,738, forward strand.
TGTGAAATAATTAATTAAGTATGTTGTTTGGCATTACTAAATTGTGTAACTTAATTTTATGTTTATTGTTTTAATTGTAATTCTTTTAAGTGCTAACTTAATATTATTATTTATTTCATATAATTATGGTATTAATTTCAGTTGTTTGTTGCTTTTTTTTGGGTAGTAGGCATGGAAGTGTATTTATTTTCTATATTTATAATTCTGTCTGGTAGTTTCTAATTTTTTTTCTGTAAAATATTTTTTATTTTAGATGTCAATTTAGATTTTATTAGATTTATATTTAAGGAATACATTAAAAATAATTTGTTTATGTTTATATTTTGTTATATATTTAAATGTTTTTTTTGTATTTAGGACTTGGAATAAAAAATTTGACCCATCCAAAGTCTAAAACTTTCCCTACTTTTGCTCACATTGGAGTTGGAAGAGTAATCTAACTTCTCCAAAGTCCAACACTTTTCCTGCTTTTGCTTTATTGGAGTGGGGATAGTAAGTTTGACGTCTCCAAAGTCCAACACTTTCCTTACTGTTGTTTACTTTAGAGTGCTTGGATTGGAGTAAATATAACTCCTACAAAGTCCAACACTTTTCCTGCTTTTGCTTGTGTTGTAGTGTGAACAGTAAATTTGACCCCTCAATAGTAAAAAAACTTTCCACGCGTGCTGGAGAGGTAATAGTAAATGTATCCTCCCCAGAGTCCAATACGTTCTCTACCTTTGCTTAATTAAGAGTACGAATAGTTAATTTAACCCCTCCAAAGTCTAACGCTTTCCATATTGTTGTTTACATTGGAGAGGGAATAGCAAATCTGACCTCTCCAAACATCAACACTTCCCCTGCTTTTGCTCATGTTGGAGTCAGAATAGTGCACTTGGTCCCTCCAAATTCCAATACTTTCCCTACTGTTGCTTAGATTGGAGTGGATATGGTCAATCTAACCCCTCCAAACTCTAACACTTTCATTACTGTTGCTTACATTGGAGTGGGAATAGTAAATCAAATCCTCCCAAAGTCCAAAACTCTCCTTACTTTTGCTTTTGTTTGAATGGAAATAACCAATCAAATCCCTTTTGTTGCTTACACTGCAATGGAGTAGTAAATCTGCATCCTACAAAGTCCAACACTTTCCCTACTTTTGTTTAGTTAAAACTGTTAAAACATATATTTTAATAATGTTAAACAATGTACACAATTCTATATTTTAATTTATATTTCAATATTTTATGTTAATTACATTTTTAAATATAATTTAACATGTTTTGTTATACATTTAATTGTTATTATCTTAAATACTTTTAATGTAAATTAGTTTTAATCATTTATATATTGTTTAAACAATATATATATAATTTAATATTATTTGTAAAATATTTTTGTATTCATTTTTTATTATACATTTAGTTTAAATATTCATATTTAAAATTAATACCATATAGTGCAATGTATAAACAGATATTTTTATATACTTACCTATTTGTAATGATATTTTGGCTCACAATATTTTTTTTGATAATTTGGTAGGTTACATAAGAAGTATGTAAATTAGAAATTTTGCATCTCAATCTTTTTGACACAATAGTTCAGTATTGCATTACTTTTGTTCTCAATATTTTTTCATAAAGAGGTCTTCTTACACTTGGAAACTCGATACTGGGGGTTTCAATACTTCTGGGCTGCATAGCTACCCAGAAGTGTGTCTTTTAGAAATAGGGTGTAGGTTGTGGGAATTACTGTCGCTGCTCCAATTTCTTCATTTTGTTGTCATTGAGCAAGAAGGTCTGGGTGCAAAACTCTAGAGCCACAGTACTATAACAACACCCTTTTTTGCCGATACAGCTGCATTAGTAATTACAGATCAGTTGTAAATGGCTACTGAATTATGGTGAATCCATAACATAAATATTTGCAATCATTAGCAGTCCAGCTGTGTTATGGACACCATAATACCTGTGTGCATCAAGGTTTTTATCAGGTTTGCAAGCTTCATCTCACACGAGTTCTGTAATGGTCTCCATCAATTATACGTTCTAGAGTTTAGACAAAGTTTGTAAGGCAGGCTTCAGGCTGTTTAGAGCAGCAGTTATTAGCCTGGGGCTCCATGCAATGGCATGCCGTGGCACTGCCTCCGTGAGAGCGAAGGAGTGTCGCCCCTCCGCTGGAGAGCAGGAAACATGAAAAATAAAATGGTAATAAAACAAATGCATTACCTTTTAATGTTTCCTGTCGGCAGAAGCCAACTCTGAGAGCTGGGAAGCAGCAGGGAGGAACAGTGTGCACTTCAGTGTAAAGTGCACATGTAACTTTGACCGATTGTCTTGCGACGTCCAGCCTGACATGCACACTTTAAACACTCCAACCCAAGCTGTCTCAGACAGCTGTATGGAAAGCAAGCCAAGGTCCCTGGTACCTAAAGGTGCATTGAACCAGCATGCTCCAGCCAATCCCGGTGCTTATCTCATGCTGCCTGAGCAGCATGAGCGAAGCATTTGGATTGGTAGACAGGAGTTGCTGGCTGGAGCTCTGGTAGCCTGTGCTGCTGAGATGAAGAGGAGCACCGAACATAAGGCAGTAAGTAAGTCAATCTTTTTCTATTTTTTAAAGTTCGCCTAACTCCCTGACAGGCACTGTGAGAAACTTGCAGTGTCTTCAGTCTCAACTCCAGAGCTCACACTTATGGCCCACTACAAACACTGATTAAAATGGACCACGAGGGGCGTGGCCAAGATGGCGGCGGAATAGGACGCGTTTCTCGGTCCCTCCGGCGCCGCACGGAAATCAGCCTTGTATATCGCCCGATCTGGTGCCCATCGGCGTTGGCAAGGCCGGTTTGGAGTCTTTGGGAGCGGACTAGCAACGTTTGGTGCCCTCCGTTTGCAATTTGCTCCGTTGATACCGGAGGAGCATAGTGCGGCCTGCACAAAGCTGCATCGAGGAGCCGTGGACCCCCCGCATTGGTTGGCGCCGACGGAGAACAGGCGAGCTGACTAGAGCTCCGACGCGGCACTCGGGGCCTAATGGGTGCCGGAGGCTGAGCGCTCCAACGTCGGACGGCGGAGAGAGCTGTTGTCCGCTCAGGGTCCCGGGAGAGTGCGGCCTGTGAATGGAGCCGAGGCCCGCCGGTGGCGCCGGGGCACCTGGGCCTGCCGTGGCCTGTTACCAAGGAGCTGAGAGGCGCCCGACCCTAGTGGGGTTGATTGAAGCGGCCCGGACCCGGTGTTTCTGGCGGCCAGTCGGAGCCACATACCCACCGGGCGGAGACCTGCAGGGACAGCGGACGCGGTGGTGAGTTCCGGCATCGCGGGTGAGTGCACCCTCACAACCAGAGACAGGTGAGAGCGGCGGGGGTGGCGCCTTGGCCTGCTTTGACCCTCGGTCCGTGCATCGGCGGACGGCGCTGTCCTGAGGGGTGTTGGGAGCCGAATGCGAGTGCGTGAAAGACTGTGGCCTGCTGGGTTCCGTGTGCCCCGTGGTCCCTGGGCCCTTGTGCTGGGTGGCTCCTTGGATCCTGCGCTTTCCTGCAAGGACCTCTCTGCAGACCTGTTGCATGCGCCCTCCCTCCCCATGTCTGAGTGGCTCCTGCTGCGGAGTGGCCTTAGCGCTGGCCCACTTGCCCAACCCTGCTGGGAGCAGGGCCGTTCCCGGAGCACTGACCCGTCCTGTGCTGGACTGCCCTGCCTGCCGAACGACGAGTCTAGAATTTGGCGGGATTAGACCGCGGAGATCCCGGAGTAAAAGAGGCCCGGCCGGCGGAGAGTGCCGAGACGTACAGCACGGAAGTGGGAACAATACCACTAACCGTCATCGCCCGAGCGCGCTGCCGGGGGGCACACGGTGCCCTGGGAACGCGGTGTTCGGAGAGTGTGTGAGGGCTGGGCGTTCCCCCCTGGGCCTCCGGGACGTGCCAACGGAGATCTTGGTAGAGGCCTGATTCCTTCGGGGAGGCGACTGCACCAACCGCCACTGAAGGGCCGAGACATGGCGGCGCCCAGACTCAAGAAGGACAAAATACCGAAGGACACTGGGCAGGGGGTCACACACCAGGCGACATCGCCAAGCACTGGGAAATCCCCACACCACGATGATCCGGAGGGCCCAGCGACCAAAGCTTTCATGCTGGAACTTTTCGCTGCAATCAAAGCAGACATCACGGAGCTGCGCTCCCAGCTAGCGTCCGACCTCAAAGAAATACGACGAGATGTGGATGAGGGGGGGAACGTGTCGCGACATTAGAGGACCATGACCTAGGCACCGCTGAGGATGTGCATAGGCTACAACTGGATGTCCTACCCCTCACGGAACAAAACCTGGACCTCCAGGCACATACGGAGGATCTGGAGAATCGGTCCAGCCGAAATAACATCCGAATACGGGCAGTGCCATGGAAAGGGGAAGGTACAGATCTGCGAGAATACGTGGACGCACTTTTTTGATTTGTTTTGAGCGATGCGGCACCTTCAGAGATCAAGATGGACCGGGTGCATTGTGTAGGTCTGCCACGTGGCACTAAGGCCCCGCCTCCGGACATTATAGTCTGTGTCCACGACTTTCAGCTCAAGGAGCAGATCCTACGGATGGCACGGAATCTCTCCCCCCTGACATTTCGAGATCATCGGCCCGTGCTATACCAGGACCTTGCGGCCTCCACATTGGCTAAGCGCAGGAGCTTCTGTCCAGTCACAACCTTCCTCCGGGAGCAGGGAGTGCCCTACTCTTGGGGTCACCCGTTCAGACTTATCTTTAAATGGGACTCAAAACTCGTCCAGATCCGCTCGCTTGAGGCAGCCTGCGAACTCCTGGGTCTGGACCTGCCTGGAGGGTCACCTGACGATGAAGCTCCCCCTTCGCGGCGGCAACGCCGCTCCCAGGAATGGCAGAGGGTCGGCAAACCTGCAACCTCACCAAGACCAGATCCTGTGATTACTCAGCGTGAAAGAGAGCCGGTGGTGGCCTCGGTGGCCCGAGTAACAGAGGCAGCGGAGGAGGAATGAGCTCTCTACTCTGAGGCATGCACCTCTGGGCTCATTGGCTGGTGCCGGAGGGGACCACCTACTCTTGACTCCAGGACTCGTCCCGACGGACGCCGAAGGGAACAGGAGGTTGCTCGTTTCTTCCTTCCCTACGAGTCCCCCTAACCTGTTCACCAATCGTCTTCGGATGATGGACAATACGCATACGTGGAAATGTTGGCAATACTATGTTTTATCTCTTCTTCTTTCTTCTCTTTCTTTTCTTGGGTTTTCTTTGGGGGGGAGGAGGGCGCGAGGGGGGGAGGTCCCAGGTCCAACAGTGTACTCATTGGCGAGCGAAGTGACCCCCATCTGTTCTAGCAGGGTGAGGGGGCCTGGCCCCCGTGCATTGTCCCATGGCCCCGTCTGAATTGCGGGTCTTCACACTAAATGTGCCGGGGCTCAACAATCCAGTGAAACGGAAGGTGATACTCTCCCTTCTAGAGGCCTCCAAAGCGGACATTTGTCTCTTGCAGGAAACCCACCTATTGCAGAAAGATTGTACCAGGATGCAGTCCCGCTGCTTCCCACACCAATTCTTCTCTTCCTCCCTCACTAAAACTGCTGGGGTAGCAATTCTGGTTGCACAGCGGTTTAAGGGGAAGGTACTGCAGAAAGGGGCGGAATTGAGAGGGCGGATGCTTGCATACATATTTTCCCTGGGGGACTCCACCTTCACGTTGTGCTCCATTTATGCGCCAAAACGAAGGCCAAGAGAAGTTCCTCAACACAGCCCTCAGGGAGATCGCCATGACCCCTGACCAACATATCCTGGTGGGGGATCTGAATTAGGTAATGGACACAATACAAGACAGGTCAGGGCAACGACACTCACAGACTGGAGCGCTCTCGGCGGAAGGGAAGGCCAGACTGGGGGATATGGGACTCGTAGACCTATGGCGTAGCCTTTACCCTGGCGAAAGGGGATACACTTATTACTCACACACCCACAAAACCTATGCCCGCCTTGATCACTTCTTAGTCTCCGCCAACTTACGCATGCTTGCTACAGACGCTGAGATTGAAGTCGCGTCCCTGTCTGACCACTCTTCAGTACTCGCGGTATTCGCCCTCCCCCAGACACCCCGCACTCACCGCACCTGGAAGCTGCGCGACACACTCTTACATAGGGTAGACATGGTGGAAAAACTTAAGGGGACTATCAGCGAATACTTAACGCATAACAACACCACCGACACCTCATTAGCCACTCACTGGGCGGCGCTGAAAGCTGTTCTTCGGGGGGAACTAATAGCGATATCAGCGGCTGAAAACTTGGAGAGAGCGCGCAAAAGAGAAGAGCTGTCACAGAAAACGCGCAAGCTAGAACGCATGCATCAACGCACCGGGGCACCAAGGGTGTGGAGACAGCTGCGGCAGACGCGTCAGCAATTGGCTGCGTTAGACCAAGACCGGGCAGAATACACCGCACTGAGGATACAACACCTCTATTACACAGGGGGAGACAGATGTGGGAGGCTGTTAGGACGGGCGCTGAGGGAGGTGCAGCAATGCCAAGCAGTTCAGGAGATTTATACCCCAAACCGGGGAGTGGTTACCGAGGACGTGGACATTGCCGCAGCCTTTAGCGATTTTTACACTTCCCTGTATGCAGGGTCGCCTCATGACCTAGCAGAGGGCGCAGACTTCCTGGAGGCCACCCCCCTTCCTTCCCTAACTCCAGAGCAGGCAGAGTCTTTGGATAGGCCGATCCGGGCCGGAGGAGGTCATTGCGGCCATCTCACGCCTCAAACTAGCCAAAGCGCCCGGACCAGACGGATTTTCCGCAATATTCTACAAAACGTTTTGCGCGCAGGTGGCACCGCTACAGACCGCTCTCCTCAATTCTTTCACGGAGTCTGGGGCAATTCCGAGGGACCTTTTGGATGCCACCATTTCCGTCATCCCCAAACCGGGGAAAGACCGGACGCGATGTTGAGTTGCAACGAAGATCACTTCAGACGTTTCCTCTTGAAGACGCAAACTCCCAGCTCCCTCAAGGATCAGCCAACACAATCAGGAAATATATGAAACCCTGACTATGTTAACTAGTCCCCAAGGGAAAGGGGAAGTGGAGTGAGAAACAAACAACAAAACAATTGCTTCCTGTTGATGTCACTCTTGGAAGTGTTCCTGGCCGTTGTTTATTCTTACGCAAACTGGACTCACGTAATCCTGTAGTACAACAAATGGATTAACAATTCTATTTCTTTGGACAAACCTTTACTAAATGTTTTCTTTTAACACCACTGAATACTGACCATTTTAATTAACAGCCTTTGTTCACACTTGCTGAGACTTGAGTCAAACGTTGATGATTAACTTTTCTGATTCCTTAAATAAAGTTTAAATAAGTAACTTGAAAGTTAGTAGGTTAATCTTATAAGATTAATTCAACTCTAAACCCATGCATTAAACCATTCCTGAAGGTCCCAGTCTTCATCAACTCAAATGGGAGTCTGTAGTTTTAAAGAAAGCAGAAAGAGACAAACTGCATCCTACTCTTTACATTACTAGTTAATAAATAACTTGGATTCAACTCCCTATTAAAACTTTTAACATTTCTAAACTATTAACATATTAGCCTTAAATCGTCCTTTAGGATTTTTCAAATAACTTGAACAGACTAAACCTGTTGGTTTTACCAAGGCTTGTTTGATTTTTCAGTCTCTGTCCTTTATCCTAGGCTTAGATCAGTCAAGCGATTTAAAGCAGTTCTTAAGAAAAATACACTTCTGCGCAGTCTCAAAAGAATAATTACTTCAGTGCCTTAGTTCATAAATCTTACTGTCCTTTCCCAGTCGAACTCGGGGCGAGGACGAAGGGAAGCTCCGATGAAAGAAACGTTGCGTAAAGGAAACTGCCTCTGACGTCTGGGTGCGTTTCTTCTCTCAAGTCCTCGATCTCTTCTTTTGGCCAAACTAGATTATTTTGGGGGATTATATATAGAGTCAAGGTAGCTGATTTACAGTCGCGAGACAGCTAAAAGGTCTCGGACTTTTGGAAGGGGAAAGAAAGGGTTTTCAGGTCTTCAGGGTCTCAGACGGCTCGTTAACTGAAGCGCTCCTCGTCACGTCAACAACAGACGAAGCGCAGAGCCGTTAACAAGCATTTCTTTTATAGCCTCTGCCATGAGAAGCCACGCGTGACAGTCTCTAGCTATCTCGCGCTGAGGCACAATTTACATGTCTCCAAGCAACAAACAAGCATTGGCTAAGACAAATCACCACAAATCAGCAATAGAATTACGCAATGAACAGAAATGGCTCAAGTTTCTAATTAATAACTAATAACAGAGAATTACAAGATTGTTTCTTTAATTTAACAAAGGTCAACCAGAAACTTAATGAGCCAATGTACTTCAGGATTATGTGGGCAGACCAGTTGCTGTGGGAACACCCCTATCACGCGATGCGAGGCCTATCGGCCTATTTCTTTGCTGAATGTGGACCTCAAACTCTACACTAGTATCCTAGCAACCCAACTTGCACCACTCATGCCTTGCTTGATTGACCCGGACTAAGCAGGCTTTATCCCGGAACGCCAAACAGTGGACAACACAAAGAGGGCATTACATCTTATAGAGAAGCCCACGAGAATGACGGGAGAGTACATGCTTTTGGCAATAGACGCCGGGAAGGTGTTTGACCGCGTCCATTGGCCCTACCTGGTGCAAGTACTGGTGAAGGCCTGGCTAGGCCCCAAATTCCGCACGTGGGCTCTCAACTGCTACTCTTGCCCCACTACGACGGTCAAAGTCAACGGGCGTCCCTCACCTCGCTTTCCGATTGAGCAAGACACAAGGCAGGGGTGCCCTCTGTCGCCCCTGCTCTTTGCCTTATACATGGAGCCACTTGCCCAGCGGCTATGGCTCGACCCAGAGGTGCGGGGCATTAAGGTCGGAGCCTACACTCATACCGTCATTCTATATGCCGACGATATTCTCCTGTCACTCTCCTCCCCGGCAACTTCCTTACCAGCTTGCATGGCGAATCTCGCCGCTTTCGCTAGAGTTTCGGGCTTTAAAGTCAACATGACCAAGTCGAAAGCATTAGACCTCTCCTTAGACGCACACACCCGCTCCTGCCTCCAGACCAACTTTCCATTTTGGTGGTCACAATCGGCAGTCCCATATTTGGGAATCCACCTCGCCCCCACCCTGCAGGACACTGCCCGGGTTAATTATGCGCGTCTGAGCACCCTCATTCGCAAGGAACTGAATCGCTGGAAGCATCTCCTGATGTCGTGGTTGGGTAAGGTAGCGGCCGTCAAAATGACGGTTCTGCCCCAGATCCTTTATCTATTTTGAGCCATTCCGCTCCGACCACTGGATGGCTGGCTGAGACGAACGCAATCCGAACTAGCCCACTTCGTCTGGAATGGTAGGAGGCCTAGACTGAAGCTTAGACTGGCCACGCTGCCGCCGGAGAGAGGAGGGGTGGGACTGCCGGACCTCCTCTTATATTATCAAGCGACGCAGCTGAGAACTCTGGTAGAATGGAGCCGTTGGGATTCGGAGAAACATTGGCTATTTCAAGACCAAGCTATAGCAGGTCGCCCGCTCCAAGAGATTCCTTTCCTCCGTAAACGGCATAGACCCCCCCAATCTCTACGCTTCCTTCATTACCAGAGTACCTCTGGAGGTGTGGGATAGCGTTAATGTTAAACATGACCTGACCACCTTCCCCTCTCCGCTTACACCCATATTGGAGAACCCAGACATCTCCCCTGGCCAAGACATCATCGCTTATGAGCGGTGGCGCCCAGCGGGCTGCAGAGTCCTGTCTCACATGTATGACACCGAAGGGGTTATTCCCTTCGAATCGTTTAAGCAGCTCTATGGCCTGCCGGAGACGGAACGTCTGCGTTACCTACAGGCACGCCACTGGGCGCTTAACGGTCAGGTGCGGGAAACGGCAGCCAGGCCCTTGCGGCCCTACGAATACTGGCTGCTCACGAGGAGAGCGGACAAACATCTTATCTCGGACCTCTATCGCATGCTATTAGACCGTTACTCCTTTGTCTATAACGCCGGTAGGTCCCGCTGGGAGAGAGAGCTAGGACGCACGCTCAGCGCCAAAGAGTGGGAGGGTATTTATTACCGCGCGCGTCACTCCGCCTATCATATGTGCTTAACAGACACCCTCACCAAACTAGCCACATATTGGTACTACACACCGATGCGCTTGCACAAAATGGACCACACTAGGGAGGCGACTTGCTGGCGTGGTTGCGAGGTGGCGGGGTCTTTAGTGCACCTACTCTGGGACTGTGCCTTCTACTAGGCCTTCCCAACCCCATCACGTACCCTCTGAAATCGCGGAGAGGCAGATTGATCACCATCGCCATCGGATCCGCAGTGCAGAACATCTTATCCCTCTGGCGTACCACACATGTTCCCTCATTCCAGGGGTGGCTTTCACGTCTGTGGGCGGTGCTGGGGATGGAGAAATTGTCACTCATCAAAGCAGGAAAGGGGTCAGAATATGTGGAGCTGTGGCGGCCATTTCTCAATATCCTAGCCACGGAGTTCAGGGAGGTCACATGCCCCAGATACCTTCGCCTTCTGCGTCTATCCCACTCGGACACCTGTTGAATTGAAGGAGGGGGAACTCCCGACAGGGTGGTACAAATAGGACATGGACCTGGGGTGGGAGGGATGGGGAAGGGGAGAGGGGGAGTTGGGGATGGGCTTTGGGGGGAAGTGAGTTGGGGGTTCTTTTTCTTCCTTTCCTGTTCTTTCTTCTTATGCCTCTTTATTGCCCTGCTGTACGATGGGCATGGCCATATGGTCATGTTCCTCCTTCCGGATTAGCACTACTAATACTACACAGGGTAGGCCTGGACATTGAAAGAACCTACGGGAGATACGCAAAGCACCTTTGGCCTTTCCCGCTCCAATTTAAAACGCGGCCGGCCCCTTGGGGTTGTAGGCGGCATGCTGTGTTTAACGTTGTATATGCCTCCAGACCCTTGAGGTGGCTTATCCGGAAGTGCGTTGTTCAGCAGGCCCGCTGGGTTGTAGGCGCCTTTTGTCTTTTTCTTTCTGTCTCAAATAATAAAACAGATTTAATACCAAAATCGACCACGATTGAGAACTTTGCCTTTGAGCCTAAGGACACTGCTGGTTTTTGTTAGTGCCTGTCAGTGGTTATACATTCACCCGTCACTACACCTGTTTTGTTTGCCGCTGGCCTCCACTGGGTCCATGACACCTGCTGAGGGGGTCTGGACTTTTTTTTAGAAAATTAAAAAATGTTAGCAGGTTATCAAATTAAACATGCAGATACATAGGCAAAATGTAAAACTGGAAATTTTAAAACGCTCTGTAGATGCGAATAAATATTAAATAGGAGGCTAAAATTTAAGTTGGTAAAACTTATCTAGGAGTGGTGAACTAGTTGTGAAAAACCTTGTCTTTGACCCTTGAGCTTATTGCAGGCCCAAAGTGGGAGGTAAAGAATGGTTACTTTGAGTGCAGACAGCCTTTGACTCTGTATGATTTTGGATGCTTCTTGAGAGTTCTCCAGAATTTAGTGATGCTTTAGGGAGATGCATAGAAGGCTTGTCAAAGGAATAGGTTTTCGTGTTCTACTGTGAACCAGAGATTTGGTAAGTCATTCTCAACCAATCGAGGTCTGGTTGCTACTGAGTAACTAAAAAGTACCTGTCGATGGTGGGGAATCCTAGAGCCCCCATCACAGATGATGTTTTGGAAGTGATTGTGCTAGGTCTGTTAGAAAATACACAGAATCATTTGTAAAGTGCATTGCCTTATAGCAGCACTTACACTTCTAGTGCACCCTGTCTATAGAGGTGTTCTAATTCACTTTTGTACCAAAGACTCCATCGATATGGAGAATAAAAATTATGACATAGAAAAAGCTCTGCTGAATTCTCCCCCATAGGTTGCATTAAATGGGAGTTCACCTTAATCTTAGTGGAAATTCCTTGAAGTTAGGCTGTATGTTTACTTTTATTGTGGGCCCAAGAGGGCCCTTTAGTGTCTTAGGAGGAAGCCACACTTGGTCAAAAGCCTTCACCACACTAAGCAAGAGAAAGATAATCCCAGTGCTGTTGCGAAAGACCCCACCAGTTACATTGAGTCCCAGCTTCACATTGTCACCAGCATGAGTAATTTCATGAAGTTGACTGATAGCAAAAATAGGGATGGTCTAGGCGCGCATTTCGCACCCTTGTGTAAATTTTGGCACTGAAGTCCAACAGTGCAGCATCACAGTGGGGCCGTGCAGCCTAAGATATCCAGATCTCGGTCTGGTTTTAGTAGCAATGACATTGTAGGTTCCATCATGCCAGTAACCGAGCCCATTGGTTGAAACAAATTACACATTATGATAAGTGGGCCCAGCATTAGACCTTGAAAGGTCTTGTAGAAAGAGATTGTGAAGCTGTGTTGGGCTTGGCTACCCGGCATGCACAGCCTACGTCTTCAGCAATGGGTTCTTCTAAGGAGGCTGCTGCCTCTGGGTGAAGCGGCGGAGAGGTGGGGTACCACATCTTTGAGGTAGTCTTCTTCATCAGGTACTCAGATCTGAACCTAGTACCACTCAGAAGATCTATATCTGACCACGCTGCCGACTAATTTGTGTCCAATGTACAATTTTGGTCTCCAATGCTATGGATATGGTTACATTCTTTGGTCCCTTTTATTTTTTAGATCTGGAGCACGACTGCCTTTCCATTGTAGAACATTGTGCGTAGTAGTTTATGAGTTTCATTAGTAGTCCAAACAGCCCTCTTCCTTTAATAATTCTATTTATATTTTCCTAGAAGAGGCGATTTTATGCTGAGCTTCAAATTTTAATATCTGCTCAAGATAAGCCCATTTTTGATTCATTAGTCTGACAAATGCTGCTGTGAGGGCTACATACTCCCCCTTATCACTGTTTTAACAGTCACACATTTTGTGCTCCAAGAGGTTCTCTCTGTGATGCTCACATTAAAATAATGATGTGAGGCTTTCCTGATATTGTCTAATAATACTGGGTCCTGAAAAGCCACCTTGTTTATTTTCCTTTTCCCTCTGTGTTCTGTGAGGCAGCTCATCAAGGGCTGACATCACTGGCACATGAATGAAGGGAACTTTGGACTCTATGGAGGCTGTGACTGTGCCAAAGCTAAGGGCCTAATTTATAGGGAATTGGCATAAGATAGTGCCGCAGGTCTTCTTGCTGCGCTACCCGACACCAATGTGAAAGGGCAGGAATACACCGTATTTATGTAATACAATGCATTCCTTTTCTTTTCCCCTGCGCTGGCGAACAATTTACTGCCTTGCAGCATAGTGCAAAGTTGCCTCCATTGCAGGAAGGATTGTTTTTGTGCAGGAAGGGGCATCTTCCTGCACAAAAACAATCCCGAGATGCGTTTTGCTCTTTCAATGTGTGCTGTAGAACGCAGCACACATGGAAAGAGGAAAAAACAAGGAGAAATAACAATATTTCTCCTCGTTACACCTGCTCTGGGGAGGAGTAAGCTTTTGGGGCTGCCCCTATGTTTATGCGATTAAGTAAATCCGGGGCAGCGTCAAAATCCATGGGTTGTGCGTAGTAAAACCCACCACAACACCCATGGAACGCCTCCCTGGCACAGAGTAAGGCAAGGCAGTGACTTGCGCAGCTTTGTCTTACTCCATATCTAGGAGGCCATTCAAAGTCACACAAAGTGGCTTTGCTTCAGCTCATAGATATGATTGAGAGGCTCACGCTGCTGAAGCGTGAAAAAAAGTGTCATTCCGGTGGTGCACGCTTCTCATAAATGAGCCACCAAGTTTCATGCAAAAAAGTAAATAATCTGCTTATGAATTCATACTATGAATTTTACAGTAGAAGATATGTGAGGTCGTGTAGGTTATGTAGAGTGGGCTACCAGCAGACAAGGTTGGTGAAGGCCCAGACATATACCCCCTGGTGGAGGACTATCCCCCATGTTTGTAATTTGCACCTGCTAGTGGAGGTCTCAGTATTAAAAGTCTATTAACCGCCGCCGCATAATCTTTCTAATGTTTACGTTGGGCCAAAGGCTCTTTCACTCCATCACTTCCGGATTTTTCCCTCCACCAGTGAATGAAGGAGTGGCTGAGTGCCATTTTCTTCATAAAAAACTTGGAAAGAAAGGATATGCTTATAGGTGGTGACAATCAATAGATGGGACTTCAAATTTTGTCCCCATGAGATGGATACCTGTCTGTATCAGCTACCACTGAGCAATAAGTTAATCTCAATACGTCAGCTCTATGTCCAAATTATTTCTTTGACTCCAACATGCTATAACAACCTATTGCAGTTGAGAACATTTTTAATCTAGTTTACCAAAAATGGTAAGAGAAAATCGGTTTCAGCCATTATTGCCTCTAGACTGGATAATAATAACTTGCGTTATCTCTCCATCACTAAATCTCTTTTAGAATGCCCCCAAAGCACTCAGAATGAGGTATCGTGAATCACCATAGAAGATGAGTTGTTCGGTTATGACTCATTGTTTTTGGAAAAGCTTATCTACTCTCTCTCACCCAATACATCTCTCAATATATCCTCTACTTCCACTCTCTGACTTATTCCCAACCTCATTCTACTACAAAAATCTCCAAAATAACTTTTTCTAGACTCATACCGCCTATATCCCTCCTTGGCTTACCCCACACCTCAGTTTGCTACTATGATCTCCTAAACAACCCTCTCAAAATTATTCCCTCATGTATCCATCCTTTGGCTCATCCTAAAACTCATTTTCCTACTATGATCTCCCTAATCCCTTTCTAGAGACTCTTCCCTCCTCCATCTCTTCTTTTACTCATCCCAAACCTCATCTTACTACTATGATCTCCCAACTAACACTTTCTAGACAATTTCCTCTTCTATCCCTACATTCTTGTATTCAGTCCAACTAACAGACTCGCATGTCCACCACGGTAAAATTAACTTCTGTTTCCCTATACTAATCTACCACTAATCCTTTTGGGTGCCAGAGTAGGGTGCTACTCGCCAAAAAGCACTTTGATGCTTTGTCAGGGGTAGTAAGCGCTGCATAAATACACTTGCAATTACAATAAAGAGCTACTCTCCCGCCTCCCTCTCAGCTTCAAAGATCTCTTGCTTGTAACTGGTTTTTGTGAACCGAGACTAGCGGAGCATTCTTAGAGTACTTTTCTGCTTCCTTAACATATTTGGAGGTTCATTATTTTCAATAACTCACTGAAAACCTGACATTTTCTCTAGTGTCTGGTTGAACGAAAGCAGCGGTGGTTCATAGCAATGATTATATTCACGTGGTATTGAAAAGGAATGTATGACATGACAACACATGCATTTCAAACACACGCTTTTACAACGCAGTCTTTACATTGCAACTATCATTACATTGCATAATTTTATAACGCCTGCCATTACAACACACTTTTAAAAATTACCATTACAACGCATACCATTACAACACATACCATTACAACACATACCATTACAATGCATAATACTTTTAGGGCAACAGTAGGGTAAGTGTTGGATAGTGTAGAGGTAAAAATTACTATTCCCACTCCAGTGAATGCAACAGTAGGGTAAGTGTTGGATAGTGTAGGTGTACAAATTACTAAGGATAGTGTAGGGGTAAAAATTACTATTCCCACTCCAGTGAGTGCAACAGTAGGGAAAGTGTTGGATAGTGTAGGGGTAAAAATTACTATTTACATGTACCCTAAAACCTATATCCACACTAATACTAAACAAATCTCCATTACTTACCTTATAATGCATTGTAATGGCATGCGTTGTAATGGTATACGTTATAATGGCATGCGTTGTAGTGACATGCATTGTAATGGCAAGCATTGTGATGGCATGCGATGTAAAGGAAGTTGCGTTGTAACAGTTGTGCTATAAGGTAGGTAGTTGTAATTACTGCGTTGTAATGGATGTTTCCCATTGAAAAGTGGGTCCTTCCTTTTAGATGTCCAATATTCACAGGATTAATGATTGAGAAGCTAGCTGATCTAAAAAGCTCAAACGTTTTGAGTTGCTGGGATCTTGCTTTGTCCCATTGTCTTGGAAACCTTCTAGTTTTCACACCCAAAAATGATATTTCAGCTATGCATATCCCATTTATTTCCTACTCCGGGAGGAGAGGTTCTTTTTTACCCACATTGTAGCTAGGTCTGGAGGAGAGTTTAATGTTTATCTTCATTTTGATTGTCTCTGAAAGTGGGCACCTTCTTCTTCCTTGGCTTCAAATGTTTACTATCAGTAGGTTTAGATAGTCAAGCTTACAGTGAACCAAACTAAGAATGAATTAACCTTTTCTCTGCCTTTTCAATAAGATAACACATTTCTTCATATTTTAGGGGCACTTTTACCAAAGGATCATGAGATTTCTCTTGATATAACCTCCTATGAATGACCTAACCATAGTTTTTCATATCTCCATCCGTAGTAGGCTTACAGCTTTGAAAGGTTGACACCAACTTTCATCGATACGCATTTGCAAATGAGCCAAGGCCTGATTCTTTAATGGACCTGGACAGAGTTGGACCTTAAAGAAGTTTCTCAAACAGAAAGGGACATTTTCTGAATAGTAAGACTTTAAACAGAATGTATTGAGCCACAAAAAAGTGTTTTGTGATGTACTAAATGCCTTTCGCGAGTCGGATAAACCTTTCTGAACTGCATAAGGTGGTCTGTAAAAGAGGCACCCTCTCTTAATTACACATTGCAACCATTAAGTGCCATGGACTTTTAAAAAAAAAGCCTTTTCAGCTTGGGAATGTGAATACAATGATGGAGATCTGCTGTCAATTTCAAGCCACCATACCTACACTAATAGCCCATTCACGGGCTGTCCCCAACTATTGACCTGCCTAATTAATTTTCGACCTCTATTGATTGGACAATTTGCAATACAACCTTTTTGTACATGGGTCGCACTGCAAATTGAAGACCACTTTGCAACCAAGTTGGTGGATGTGTAAGACCAATCATATATCACTGCCAAAAGTGCAGCATCAGATAAATCCTTGATGCGGTACAACTACTTTACAGCCCTTTAAAAGGACAGAAAATGTTGTGAGGACTCTCAACAGAGCAACTATTAGGAACATCTGGATCATTGTGGTCACCGCTCCCATAAAATCCTATGATCTCCCGGACATTGATGAAGCTGTTGCAAGAGCTGAGTAGCATCATGTGGAGTAGAGAGAACAACAGTTAAAAGGCCAACAACACATCTTCCCTACTTTCAGTTAAACATGCAAAAGAGTTTCAAGATAATATAGATGTGGTCTTTCTGAGCCACGTTACAATTTTGTTATGAATCTCCAAAAGGGCTAATTATTTAATAGGACATCAAACGTCCACATAATAATGCCATGACTGATCGTGGGTTTCGCTCAGTAGCTCAGGAATGTGTTCCTTTGTGTGACACGTGTGTTAGGCGGGGGTGATGTGTGAATTGTTGTCTAAATCTTAAATAGTAATACCGGTTTAACCTTTCCCATGTGGAAGTAGATGGCTGCAAGAGAATAACCCTTTCTTGCAAGTTTGTCCGAATACCTAGTCCCACCATCCTTCACTTCAGGCCCAACAAAGATTTTGTGAGGGTAGGATAGTTGGACAGTATCTATTAAACCTCCCTTACACAAAATTTAAAACACAATAGTCTTCTTATGGTTCTTAAAAAGACTCTTGTGGTTTTAATTCTGTGATCATATTTTTGTGTCGACATGTTTCTGCACCTCATGCTCATAGGGGTCAATTTTATTCGAGCCTGCTGTGTTAAGAGTAATTTAGTGTGAATAAATGATACATGCAGTGGGCTTATGGTGAGGTACTGTTTTGTTGCTTCTGTCTCCAGGTATAGGTACATAAACAAATAATTGAAATATAGCATGATTACAATATATTTGTTGATCCTCATCCAGCATCTGAACCAATCACATTAATTGTAACTAGATTTTTCATAACACATTATCCAAAGGCTTGCTTATTTTACTATAACACATAAGTCCCAGGCGGACCACAATTAGCAATAGTATATAATGGGGAGTGCCTCCCAGTCAAGGTAGGTATTGATCGGGTGGTATCAAAGGGTTTGGAGGTGAAACAGAGCACCCTACTCCACCCAAGTCAATACTTACATGGGAATGCCCTCCCCTGGATAATATTGCTACTGTAAATAAGACCCATAAAATTTGGGGTGAGATTCTCGGAATTGTTTGTTAGATGATGTGTTCGTTATAGAAATATTTAGGTGGAAGTGTACAAGAAGGAAAGCTTTTGCATTGTTTTTTCTAAAAGGCTGCACCATTCTTGTCAAATTGAAATTCATTACAGTGCATGACTGGTTTTGAGGGTTAAGAAAAGGTGCATATTGAAAGGGTGATAACTAATTTTAATCACAATATAAATCATTTGTTGGTGGTGACATATTCATTTTAAGAATTGTGTTGAGTTTAAGATGGAAAGGGCAAGCTTAGTGGGCTCATGCATGTTCATGATTAGGACAATAACAACTGACCAGGTCACAATACACTATATTTATTGTGTGAGAAGTGACCTTTAAACACACAATGGATTCCAATGGTTTGGAAGGGGAGATAGTGCCATCCTAAGAATAATTTATAAGATATTTCTGCTATAAATATTTTTTTGTGTTGAAAAGAAGAATTTCATGAAAAGATGACATGTTTATTCTATACATAAATTATGTAAATTTCATGCTTGCAGTTTTGTATTCACTCTCTTGCTGCTAAAGTTTAGAAGGTGAGTGGTGATTCTGCGAGCCTCTCTCTTGTTTATTATTGTTGTTTTAAGCTCTTTTAAGCAGTAGATGCTTACAAAAGCAGTTTATTTAAGGGTCTAGGGTTATGGGTGTATGATTAAACTATTTTAAAAGAATGGCTGATATGAATTTAAACCATCCTCTGTAGTAGATACTTTGGGGCCCATTCCCATGGCGGGTGGACCGTAACGGTAAACGGGACCGACTGCCAGAGGTGCGGCGGTCCCCCCAGGCACAGGAGGATTCGACCGCCACCCTGGCGGTCACATCCACCGTGCGGTGCCGGCCACCTTGTGAATGCCAATGTAGGGAGGTTCCATGGGTACCCCCAAGTGCACCCCCCCACACTCCCCCGGGGGCCCACAACGGACCCCTAAAGTAAACTCTGCCTGCCTTTCCATGGCAGAGTCTCTGCCATGGAAATGCATGCACACCCCACACATCATAATATGGATGGCGGTGCCTGCAAGGCACCGCCACCATAATATGGGCCTTTTGTGCACGGCAGGCAATCGTGACGATTGCCTGCCGGCGGAAAAGCAGTAGACGGTCTTTCCGTCTGCCGTGGTAGCCCCGCCATGCTAATGGGGTAGTGATAAATGCCCATCCGGTGCGGTGTTTTGGCGGGTGGATCGCCATTGATAGTGGGGCGGTAGCGATCCACCTGCCATGATAATAGGCCCCTTTGTGTAAGCTCTAATCTAGCAGCACACTCATACTAGCGGTTCTTAGGCTAGCTATTCTCAGGCTAAGTATTCTCAAACTAGCTGTTCTCAGGCTAGTTATACTCATGCTCACTATTCTCAGGCTATCTGTTCTCAAGCTAGCTGTTGAAAGGCTAGCTATTCTGAGGCTGGCTGTTCTCAGGCTAACTATTCTGAGACTAGCTATTCTGAGGCTTGTTGTTCTCAGACTAGGTATTCTCGGGCTAGCTGATCTCGGGCTTGCTATTCTCAGCTCAGGCTAGCTATTCTCAGGGTAGCTGTTCTCAGGCTAGCTATTCTCAGGCTAGCTGGTTCAGGCTAGCTATTCTCAGTCTAGCTATTTTGAATGCACTAAGGCCTAGATTCTTTATGGGTAGAGACAGCTAATACTTCTGTCCTTTACTGTCCTGTTATAGACAATGTTTATCTGGGGAGCCAAAAACAATGCCTGCCCTACAACTGTTGTGCCGCTGCCTCACCTGACGCCGACTGCCATGACGTCTTCGGGCGGACAGGGTGCAATGCGCGCAGAAGACAGGACAGGTGCAGGGAGGGGCAGCCCGCCGCTGTGCTCCTTACAGCCCCTTACCTTGTGGCGGCCGGCCCACAGGTATGATCCCCTGCATCTTCATTCTTTTCCTGGAAGAGCGGGGGCTAGAAGGCTTCTCTGGCATCTTCATTTCCAAAAACAGAGTCCTCTAGTGAGGGTTCTTAGGATATAGGCATCCAATCCGAGATGGAGGCCACCCAAAGACTATTATTAGGTTCCCCAGTCCATTATGACGGCACCCTTCCTGATGTAATTTCCTAGTTTTTGGGGCATACTAGGAACTCTGAATTACTTTCCCTTGTATCACAAAGCTTCAACAGACTTGCTGGTAGCCTCTTCGCTCCCAACTATTTCCAGCTATTCCTGGTTCCTGTTTGGTTATTCTTCTCCCTAGTAATCCTCCGTGCTCCACTGTCCTGTCCTTGTCTCTGACCTGTTCCCTGGATTCCTTCCCTGCTCCTTTTCCCTGCATGTTCTTCAGCCTTCTTCTTGTCGTTGGCCTGTTCCAAAGACCGCTTTCCTGATTCTGGGTCCTTATCCACTCCTGGAAATCTCTGTCATCCACTGAGGTTTTCTGCCCACTGGGTTTTTTTCTCTGACAGGGGCTTTTTCTGGAAGGCACTATTTCTTTTGGTGCTGTTTGATGCTGGAGGCATCGTGGCTACTAGGTGGGGGCGCCCTTACCTTTGGCAGACTACGACCACCAAGACTTGGACCTCCTGATTCAATCGCCACTAAGCTAAGCGTCGGTCTTCGGAGGATGGCAACTGCTTGCCACTGCCCCCACAAGGTATTCAAAGACTTTAAATAAATATGAAAATATTCCTCTACTTCAAGAAAGCCAGTTGTCTGAAACACATAATAAAAACCCATAAAGAGACCCACATATGCTGAAAAAGTCACAAATACCACCACCAGGTTTCCGAAATTTGTCAGGGAACCTTGTCAAGATTTATCAGGAAAACCAAATATATGTCATCAAGCCTAATTATCAGGGGTCTATTTTACAGATTCAGAAGCAGCTGTACCGCGTTGTTTACAGTCAAAAACTTAAAATAAATTGTGGTGCTACAGATTGCCAGCTCCCGCACCTGTTACCCAGAAATGTAACTGATACTCCCAGTACTCCTACACCTTCTTGTGATTTTAAAAGTAACAATTTATTAAGATAGCTTCACTAGCCAGTGCAACCTCCACTTTTCAATTTTTTTTTGTCACAAATTCTAGTTTTTTTCTTCCTATGAACTTTATATATTTCTCCTTTTTAGGTCTCGCCCTGGAACAGGGACAGAGACTCTATAGCCGTCGGATGCCGGGGAATGAGGGACACAAAACTGGCACTATTTTTAGCAGTCGGATTTGGCTGCGTGAACGCGCACGTTCCGTCCTGCGCCGCCCTCCCATCCTACTGCGCATGCGCCGCCCTCCCAGCCTACCGCGCATAACACACACACACACACACACGTCGCAGACAGACACTCGCTCACACACACACCCCCTCCCTCACAGTCACACACACGCACTCCAAGACACATACACACACGCACGCACACACATACACACACATACACAGCCCGCCTCCCCCCCGCGCCTACATGCTCCTCTCCCTCCGCCCGCCCGCCGCTCAGCAACGCACTCACCGGCTTCCTCTCCTCAGCTGCAAGGCCCGGCAGCAGGACTCTTCTTCCCTCCTTCGGCACCGGGGCGCAGGGTAGGCTCCTGCCTGCTCCGGTGCTCCCTGCTCCCAACACGGCTCCAATCGCGGCTCTTCCGTGGGAGGCGGGGTAGGCTCCCGCCCTCCTACTTCCTGTTTCCGGGTGTCGCGCCGGCCTGCCTGACTTCCTGGTCGCAGGCCGGCAGAGTAACGAGGATGTTTTGCGGTATGTGTTTATTTATTTAATTATGCATTTTTATATAGCGCAGACTTTACCCGAAGGCGGTATTTATTTTTTTATGTATTTATGCATTTTTATATAGCGCGGACTTTACCCGAAGGCGGTATTTCTTTATTCATGTATTTATGCATTTTTATATAGCACGGACTTTACCCGAAGGCGGTAATGCTTGCCTTTAAATACTGCATAAATAATTTTAACAACAAATACTTTATATGTAGCTTTTTATGTACATAAGAAAACTATAGCATAAAGCAAAAAACATTGCCATTTACAATAATAATAGCTCAAAGTTAAATAATGCGAGACCTATTGCATTGCAAATGCTTGTTACAATTGTGACACACAATAAGTCGTCTTTAACTCTTTTCCTGAGCCCTACTTTCCGCGTTAATCATCCTTCTTTCATTTTCACAAGCCCTATCAATATGTCTTCTCCCCTGATCTCAGACTAAAACAATGTCCTTATCCTAGAAGCTCATATTGTCACAGCCCATTCAATGCTGATTTCACTTTAAGAACTAACCCTTTCATCTTGTTAACCAACCTAATCATGTTCCTATTCGGTACAAAAATAAAATTTCTACGCAACAGTCCCTTTCTTTATGTCTCAAGAAACTAAGGGGCATATTTACAAGGAGTTAACGCTACCAGAATGCCACTTTTTCCGATGTTCTGGTGGTGTTAACTCCTTCACCTTATTTACAAGGGGACCATAAGCTACTTAGGTGGCTTACGCTGCCTTGTAAACAATGCCCTATCACACAGCGCTTAGCGTGAAAGGGGCGTGCAATGGGTATTGCAGTGGGTGTTCCGGCGCAACACCCATTGCTTTTTGATTAGGATGCGGCCGCCACAGTGGCGGCTGCATCCTGCATTTATAACATTGTGGCGGGCGGTGCGCTCTGCACCGCCCGCCACAATGCTATGAAAGCTTGCATACACAATGCAGCAGGCACCGCGCGGTGCCTACCGCATTGCATATGCAAATACGGGGGGGTGCCACAGGTACCCCCCGTGTGCACCCCCCACACCTCCTTCACTTTGGGGGCCCGCAGGGGGCATCCAAAGTGAAGACCGCATGCCTTTCGGAAAGGCATCTGTTTCCCCCCACCGTAATATGGCTGCCGGTGTCTGTTAGACACTGCCCCCATAATATTCCTTTTCCGCCCCGGCCGCAAGGCAACCGGGGCGGAAAAGCGGCGGATGGTCTTACCGTCCGCCACGGTCCCCCCCGCCATACTAATATGGCGGAGGGGAATTCGGGAAACGGTTTCGGGCGGATTGCCTCCGCCAGGCCGGCGGTGGCTGCCCGACATCGTAATGGACCCCCAAGTCTTAGTTGAGCTGGGAATCGGTCAAAAAAAGAGGACTGTTTCCTCATTTCCTAAACAGGAGATTGGTGAACTTCTTCTCTGAGGTGAGTGGGAACTGCAAGAGAAGACAATGGATAAAGCTAGCATCTCATGGGAATGCTCCATAAACTAACCGACAATAGTCACCAAAAATTACCCACACCAAACTTTTATTACAAGATGATTTAACTAAAGATCTTTGTGAGTTGACTTCGGACTAGTATTATATCTCAAGCCAGTGTCTCTCACTTTCCAGATGGCAGAGGCTTGCCTCAAAGAGCCAGCAGCTTTCTTGCCTTTGACACACTAGGGACCTTTCTGACCAAGAACAGACACAATCCAATTCCGAGCAGTGGAGTTGGGATATCCAGCCAGGTCCTTGACACAAAGAGGGAGGGGCTATCAAACAGAGGATGGACAACCTGGGCCTGATTTACCAACTGCATTTTGTAGTATGTTTTGCAGTACTATTGAACTGCTACTACTACTAAAAAAAATACAGTAGTCACTCCAGCACTACACATAACCAACCACTGGTACTCCAACAATTTACCATACAAAATAATGGCAGTAGGGACCTTAAATAAAATCCCACAGGAAATAATGCTACATTAAATTATTTTGAATAGTTGCAATATAAATACCCTTAATTTAATGTTTAAAGTCTATTATGAATTTATTATTTAATTACACCATTTTAACTACCTTTTTGAATTTAAACATGAATGTACTTTTTTGTTTATTAAAATACAAATAAACTACTTTTAATTCTATACATCACTTTTAATATTTATAAAAGCAAAATAAAAAAACATTTTTTCTTTAGGTTGGAATGTATTATTTCACTTAAACTTCAGAAAAATAACGTAAATGTATTTAATATATTTAAGTTGTTTAAAAAATACATAAAAAAGTTAAACTTTGCAGCATTGTTTTCTTTTGTTCTACATTTAAAATAAATATTAAATGAGTTTGCATTATTGTATAACATAAACATTTATTTAAACATTTTTTCAAGTTAACACGGCATTTTACATGTTTCTTTTTTAGAGAGAGACTACACAGTAGGGGCAGTGACCTCCGACCTCCATCTATATCAAAGGTACGAGCCAGCAATCAGTGCCTAATGTGTGACAATATTGCTGTAGAGACCCACTATTGGTTCTGCCGAATGCCAGGGTGACCAAGTACCAGGGCTATCTGGCCTTTATTCCACTCCAGGCCTCTTTCACACATTATTCTAGCCTTCCTGTTATTTTATCTTGATCTATGAAGTTCTGTTTCGTACATGCTTTTTCCAGTTGGCACAGTTTCATACAATTTTCTTCCTTCTTCTTTCACCCTTTCCTGCCTTTTTCTCTCTTGTTCTGGGTAAAATTCTGATGATGAAAAATAGGTCCTTGTCTCCAAAAACGAACGCTGGTGGCCACCACCTGCTACTACCAGCACAAATTAGACACTCCAGGCAAGCTGAGTAAAGTTTAGTGAAGAATAGAGGAGAACGTGCCTATTCTCTGAGAAGTTTTGAGGTCAAAAAGTCACTTACTGGAGTTCAAAAAGTCAAAAAAACATCCTATCACTGCATTAGTGGCTGCTCTCATGTTGTGACTGTGCCAGCAGGTTCCTGAAACAGGGCACATCTCCATGGAGCATGTTGTGCACATTATAGCCGACCATCTGCATTGGCACAGTTGTGTCTGTTGCTTGCTGGTTCTTGAAATACCCTTTCCCCTTAGGGGATCTGCTGTGACAAACATCAATTATATAGGTAGCTGGCTGTCAGTGCAGTGTTGTGGCCTGGTGGTGTTGAAGCGTGGTCAGCTGTGTGCTAAGCATTACACACAGAGGCACAGGGGAGCAGAGATGCTGGCTTCAGTCACATCAGCTGAACTGTGGGAAGAGTGGCTGACAGTGATTCAGTGTGACAGGGTCATGATTGTCTTTGCTAGTGGACACCAGGGAGTGTAGATACAGCTACAGAAAACTTTAGTGAGAAAGTGAGAACCAGAAACAGGGATGCTACCATAAACAGCAATTGATGGTCAATTGGTTTTGAATGAGAGTGAAGAAAATACAATTCGGGCCCGATTTACAAAGGGACTCTGCACTCGTGGTGGAGACCCTGCAGTCATGGTGGGAACCCACACTTGTGGTGGATACCCCACAGTCATGGTGGGAGACCTGACTTGTGGTTGAGACCCCGGACTTGTGGTGGAGACCCGCAGTCATGGTGGGGGACCCGCACTCATTGTGGAGACCCCACAGTCACCGTGAGGGATCCGCTCTCCTGGTGGCGAACCCACACTCTTGGTGGGGGACCCGCATTCACGGTGGAGACCCCGCACTCATGGTGAGAGACCCACAGTCGTGGTGGGGGACACGCACTTGAGGCAGAACCTCCGCATTGCCATTTCTCATTGCGGAGGTCCTGCCACAAGTACAGAGGCCTTTTGTGAATTGGGCCCTCTGTCTTCAGGATGGTATATTTCATCATGCATCTACTGACTGCATGAAGCACTAACAGAAACAAAGATGAGTAGTCACAGACAGTGTGTGTCATTAGAAGGCCAAAATGAACAAGCATTTACAATGCAATAGGTCTCGCATTAGGAAAGTTTGAGCTATTGGTATTGTAAATGACACATTTTTTATTTATGTGCTGGTTTTGAAAATAGCGAAATTAATAGATTTGTCATTTACAATGCCAATAGTTTTAACTTTCGCAAATGTGACACCTATAGCATTTGTAACGCAATATGTGTTGTTTTTACATGACTTAGATTTATTGATATTACAAATAACAATGGCTTGTCATTTTTTAAATAATTAATACTTTAAAAAAGTTATTGTAATTTATTATAATGGCAATAGCTTAAACTTTTGTAAATAACTTTTGTGAAGATTATGTTCATTGTATTTTATTATGACGAAAATCCAAGAATAGAAGTGAAATATTAACATCTTTTTGTGACATTGGTAATAAAGCTTAAACCACTGAGAGAACATATTTGAACCAGTTGTTGTTGAATAGTTGCACAGATTGATGCTGTGGTGGGTCTGAGTGATGTTGTGGTGGCGACGAGTGATGCTGTGGCGTTCAGTGATGCTGTGGTAGTGCATCGCGGTGTTGTGGTGCCCCTGAGTGATGTTGCGGTGCCCCTGAGTGATGTTGTGGTGCCCCTGAGTGATGCTGTGGTGCCTCTGAGTGATGCTGTGGTGGTGCTGAGTGATGTTGTGGTGAGTGCGATAGATAGATAGATAGTGAGTGCGATAGATAGAGTGAGTGCGATAGATAGAGGGAGGGCGATAGATAGATAGAGTGAGGGCAATACATAGATAGAGTGAGGCACTGAGTGGGATTTGGAGTATGTTGCATTGAGTGCAGTGTAATTATGTGGCATGTAATTATGTGGCACTGAGTGGGTTTTGGAGTGTATGTTGTAGTCAGTAGAGTGTAATTTTGTGGCGTGTAATTATGTGGCACTGAGTGGCATTTGAAGTGTATGTTGCATTGAGTGCAGTGTAACTCTGTGGCGTGTAATTCTATGGCACTGAGTGGTATTTGTAGTGTATGTTGCATTGAGCGTAGTGTAATTATTTGGCATGTATTTATGTGGCACTGAGTAGTATTTGGAGTGTATGTTGCATTGAGTGCTGTGAAATTATGTGGCACTTAGTGGGATTTGGAGTGTATGTTGTATTCAGTAGAGTGTAATTGTGTGGCATGTAATTATGTGGCACTGAGTGGTATTTGGAGTGTATGTTGCATTGAGCGTAGTGTAATTATGTGGCGTGTAATTATGTGGCACGGAGTGGCATTTAGAGTGTATGTTGCATTGAGTGTTGTGTAATTATGTGGCGTGTAATTATGTGGAACTGAGTGGAATTTGGACTATGTTGCATTGAGTGCAGTGTAATTATGTGGTGTGTAATTATGTGGCACTGAGTGGTATTTGGAGTGTATATTGCATTGAGTGCAGTGTAATTATGTGGCGTATAATTATGTGGCACTGAGTGGGATTTGGAATGTATGTTGCATTGAGTGCAGTGTAATTATGTGGCATGTAATTATGTGGCACTGAGTGGGATTTGGAGTGTATGTTGCATTGAGCGCTGAGTAATTATGTGGCATGTAATTATGTGGCACTGAGTGGTATTTGGAGTGCATGTTGCATTGCGTGCAGTATAATTATGTGGCGTGTAATTCTGTGGCACTGAGTGGTATTTGGCGTATGTTGCATTGAGTGCTGTGTAATTATGTGGCGTGTAATTATGTGGCACTGAGTGGGATTTGGAGTATATGTTGCATTGAGTGCAGTGTAATTATGTGGCGTGTAATTATATGGCACTGAGTGGTATTTGGAGTGTATGTTGCATTAAGTGCAGTGTAATTATGTGGCACTGAGTGGTATTTGGTGTATGTTGCATTGAGTGCTGTGTTATTATGTGGCGTGTAATCATGTGGCACTGACTGGAATTTGGAGTGTATGTTGTATTCAGTAGAGTAATTGTGTGGCGTGCAATTATGTGGCAGTGAGTGGTATTTGGAGTGTATGTTGCATTGAGCGCAGTGTAATTATGTGGCGTGTAATTATATGGCACTGAGTGGTAGTTGGAGTGTATGTTGCATTGAGCGTAGTGTAATTATGTGGCGTTTAATTATGTGGCACTGAGTGGTATTTGGAGTGTATGTTGCATTGAGTGCTGTGTAATTATGTGGCGTGTAATTATGTGGCACTGAGTGGGATTTGGAGTATATGTTGCATTGAGTGCACTGTAATTATGTGGCGTGTAATTATGTGGCACTGAGTGGTATTTGGAGTGTATGTTGCATTGAGTGAAGTGTAATTATGTGGCGTGTAATTATGTGGCACTGAGTGGTATTTGGTGTATGTTGCACTGAGTGCTGTGTAATTATGTGGCGTGTAATTATGTGGCACTGAGTGGGATTTGGAGTATATGTTGCATTGAGTGTAGTGTAATTATGTGGCGTGTAATTATGTGGCACTGAGTGGTATTTGGAGTGTATGTTGCATTGAGCGCATTGTAATTATGTGGCATGTAATTATGTGGCACTGAGTGGTATTTGGTGTATGTTGCATTGCGTGCTGTGTAATTATGTGGCACTTAGTGAGATTTGGAGTGTATGTTGTATTCAGTAGAGTGTAATTGTGTGGCATGTAATTATGTGGCACTGACTGGTATTTGGAGTGTATGTTGCATTGAGCTCAGTGTAATTATGTGGCGTGTAATTATATGGCACTGAGTGGTATTTGGAGTGTATGTTGCATTGAGCTCAGTGTAATTATGTGGTGTGTAATTATATGGCACTGAGTGGTATTTGGAGTGTATGTTGCATTGAGCGTAGTGTATTTATGTGGTGTGTAATTATGTGGCACGGAGTGGCTTTTGGAGTGTATGTTGCATTGAGTGCTGTGTAAATATGTGGCGTGTAATTATGTGGCACTGAGTGGGATTTGGACTATGTTGCATTGAGTGCAGTGCAATTATGTGGCTCGTAATTATGTGGCACTGAGTGGGATTTGGAGTATATGTTGCATTGAGTGCTGTGTAATTATGTGTCGTGTAATTATGTGGCACTGACTGGAATTTGGAGTGTATGTTGCATTGAGCTTAGTGTAATTATGTGGAGTTTAATTATATGGCACTGAGTGGTATTTGGTGTATGTTGCATTGAGTGCTGTGTAATTATGTGGCGTTTAATTATGTGGCACTGAGTGATATTTGGAGTGTATATTGCATTGAGTGCTGTGTAATTATGTGGCGTGTAATTATGTGGCACTGAGTGGGATTTGGAGTATATGTTGCATTGAGTGCAGTGTAATTATGTGGCGTGTAATTATGTGGCACTGAGTGGTATTTGGAGTGTATGTTGCATTGAGTGCTGTGTAATTATGTGGCGTGTAATTATGTGGCACTGAGTGGTATTTGGTGTATGTTGCATTGAGTGCTGTGTAATTATGTGGCGTTTAATTATGTGGCACTGAGTGATATTTGGAGTATATGTTGCATTGAGTGTAGTGTAAATATGTGGCATGTAATTATGTGGCACTGAGTTGTATTTGGAGTGTATGTTGCATTGAGTGCAGTGTAATTATGTGGCGTGTAATTATGTGGCACTGAGTGGTATTTGGTGTATGTTGCATTGAGTGCTGTGTAATTATGTTGTGTGTGATTATATGGCACTGAGTGGTATTTGGAGTGTATGTTGCATTGAGTGCAGTGTAATTATGTGGCGTGTAATTATGTGGCACTGAGTGGCATTTGGAGTGTATGTTGCATTGAGCGCAGTGTAATTATGTGGCTTGTTATTCTATGCCACTGAGTGGTATTTGTAGTGTATGTTGCATTGAGCGTAGTGTAATTATTTGGCGTGTAATTATGTGGCACTGAGTAGTATTTGGAGTGTATGTTGCATTGAGTGCTGTGTAATTATGTGGCACTTAGTGGGATTTGGAGTGTATGTTGTATTCAGTAGAGTGTAACTGTGTGGCATGTCATTATGTGGCACTGAGTGGTATTTGGAGTGTATGTTGCATTGAGCTCAGTGTAATTATGTGGCGTGTAATTATATGGCACTGAGTGGTATTTGGAGTGTATGTTGCATTGAGAGTAGTGTAATTATGTGACGTGTAATTATGTGGCACCGAGTGGCATTTGGAGTGTATGTTTCATTGAGTGCTGTGTAATTATGTGGCATGTAATTATGTGGCACTGATTGGGATTTGGACTATGTTGCATTGAGTGCAGTGTAATTATGTGGCGTGTAATTATGTGGCACTGAGTGGTATTTGGAGTGTATGTTGCATTGAGTGCAGTGTAATTATGTGGCGTGTAATTATATGGCACTGAGTGGGATTTGGAATGTATGTTGCATTGAGTGCAGTGTAATTATGTGGCATGTAATTATGTGGCACTGAGTGGTATTTGGAGCGAATGTTGCATTGAGCGCTGTGTAATTATGTGGCATGTAATTATGTGGCACTGAGTGGTATTTGGAGTGTATGTTGCATTGAGTGCAGTGTAATTATGTGGCGTGTAATTATGTGGCACTGAGTGGTATTTGGTGTATGTTGCATTGAGTGCTGTTTAATTATGTGGCGTGTAATTATGTGGCATTGAGTTGAATTTGGAGTGTATAATGTATTCAGTAGAGTAATTGTGTGGCGTGTAATTATGTGGCACTGAGTGGTATTTGGAGTGTATGTTGCATTGAGCGCAGTGTAATTATGTGGCATGTAATTATATGGCACTGAGTGGTAGTTGGAGTGTATGTTGCATTGAGTGCTGTTTAATTATGTGTAATTATGTGGCACTGAGTGGGATTTGGAGTGTATGTTGCATTGTGCGCAGTGTAATTATGTGGAGTGTAATTATGTGGTCCCCCCAAAACAGTATCCATAGCGATGTAATTCTCTTTCCAATGAATATTGCAGTGAAGTCAGAAGCAATACATTCGTTAATTTATACATATATGGTAAACTGTAACTTTAAAAAGAGAGTGCATATATTTTATGCAATAGATCTAAATAAACAACTGGTTTTAACATGACAGTTATCACCTATTCATTTAGAAGAATCAACCTACTGTATGTTTACATAATCAAACTCAATATACAAGGCATATCAAGAAAAAAATTAATAAGAAGGAGGACACTACTTCTGAACTGTGATAGATCAATTGATCATCAAGGAAGTGCGTGAGGGAGCGTGACCGCTCTAGACTGCGAATTAACCTTAGGCCAGAGAGGATGCAGAAAACAAACCGTAATAGTCCGTATTTAAGCATGTTTGAGCAGTTTAGTGTGGAACAAGATTATACGCTTTAAGCAATGAATGAGTAACGTTTGTCAAAGAAAAGTAGTACGTTTGAAAAATGTTAGCGGGAGCGGCTGCCATGGAGTAATGCAGCAACACTTACTTGTCTATCACGAATTAACCTTAGGCTGAGAGGATACAGTAAATAAAGCGTAGTAGTCCGCATTTGAACGTGTTTGGGCAGTTTAGGGTGGAACAAAGATATACTCTTAAACAGTAAATGGAAAACTGTTTGGCAAAGAAAGATGGTCAGTTGTTATAACGAGAAAGTGAAACCGAGGGGAGGAGATTTCGAGGCCAAGAAAAACAAAACAGATTAGAGGGGGAGGCAAATGGTGAGCATTTCGTGGTCGCTTTGATGTTATCAGTGGCCGCGCGGCTCACTGAGAACATCAAAGCGGCCGCAAAATTGCTCCCAAAGCTGCAGGCGGACTAATGGTGCGCGCGCCTTAGAGTAAACCTCGAATAGTTGAAGGGGGGGGGGGGGGTCGGTTAGTCGGGGGAAGGAGGCTTAGAGTGTTTTTGGGGGGGGGACACTAGCCTTTGGTGAACTGGGGTTGTCAGGGACACAACCTGTGTGATGTTGCTACTTTGAAGCTTGTGAATAGAACTCCAGGCGCTGCACCCCGTGTGATTACCATTATCAGATGACCCCAGGTCATCAATCGGGCAGTTCCAGCCCTAGACTTCCCTTTCACAAATCATTGTTTTAGGTGTCACTTCAAGGGTAACAAATGAAGTGAACCAGGACTACAACTGCCAAAAAGCATTGGGTTAGCTTTAAGAAACCCCAAACATTGAGCACTGCGTCATTGGCAACGTGCAGTTATTTGAAAGCCTTATGTTATGGTACAGGAAGGGGGCCCAGAGAGACGCATACTGTGACGTCTACACAGGGGGTACAGGTATTGCATCTGGTAGGAAAACAGGCACCGGAGCAGTGTTTAATTTGAGCAGATGGTTTCCGGTGCTCCACACCGGCACTTCATTTGCAACACCAGCCCTTCTGGCAGTCTGCCACAGGGTGGCCATGTTTGACTCATTTATAGAAACGCATAACAGTTGTTTATTCATTCAGTATAAAGTAAAAATGACTAATACCTGCTCTTATATGTTGGGAGGCTGGAGTAGTCAGAATTGTCACACTTGTAGGAGTGTGATGGTTAGTAGTAGTTGTGTTGCTACTGCAGCCTGCAGCGCTGGCAAGGGCCAATGAGTGATGCATGCAGAAGTGCCAACCTGACACGTATATTGTCACAAATTACGCACTGCACCTGAGCCCTGCGGCCCAATTTTCCAGTCAGTCATTAAATATCTATGTGGGTGACTCCTTCAGGCACATTCTCTCTGCAGCACACACAGCGCAGTTGCTCCGTGAAGCGCCATGAGGCACCAAGGAACAGAAAAAAGCGATTTATGTACAGTTTAAAACAACGGAAAGAACGTATTTGTAGTGAGCGCTGAAAAAATAAGTATTTAAGAGAGTGTCTAAGGGGCAGGACCCTATCCCCGTGTGAGGTGCGAGGTGTCTGAACAGTCCAGGCAGTTGAACCCCCCTCCCTATGCCTGCTAGCACCGGCTCCCCTGCATGTATTTCTGTATTATTTGGACACTGAACAGCCAATAATCAGAACAATGAGACTGCAATTTAAGATGAGTGATACAGGCGCTCACGCCGGATTTTATATAAAATAATTTGTAAGCAAATCTCCATGTATTTTAACGTGTGTTTAAGCACACGTGACACTCACATTAGCTCGTCAAATTATGTCATTGCTAAAAGCATAGAGGAGGGGATTCGGATGCACATACAGCGTGATTGTGTGTGTAAACTTTTAAAGGGGACCCAATGAATGATATCGCAATACTTAACAAGAGCCATCTGACATTAAAAAAAGCAACTTTCTAGAATGCTCACTGCCGGTGATTGTTAGCGGGGCACGACTGGGTAAAGAAAACAACTTTTCTATACACTTTCTTTAAGAAAAAGAACCCCGGCAGCACTGCATACATGAACTGAAAGAAAGGGCTAGGCGAGCATTCGCTTTACAAGCTGCAGCCGGGGTCATAATAACGTGCCCTCTATAGCTTATTATTGCCTTTTTTTTTTACATGACTTGCAGGTTTCAAGACAGGAACTAGTAAATATTGCAGGAAACAGGATACCAAAGCAAAGCTGTGGGAGGGGACAAAGGGACACCAAATGGATGAACCGCTTGACAGAAAGACAAAATGGTGAAAATGAAAAAAACACGCAAGATGCTAATGGGGTGTCAGAACAGAAAGGTAAAATGCGATGTCCGGAAACAAAGAAATAAGGATAGGAAAAAAGTAAAGAATGTAAGGAAGGAAAGCAGGTAAACTGAATGAAACGAGGGAGGAAAGAAAGACAGCAAGAAAACCGAATTAAAAAACTTAAGAAATATGGTAAATAAGAATTAGAAGTGATGGAATAAAGCTAAGAAAAAGAAAGTAAGAGCAAAGGGAAGGCGACATCTTTAAAGAATGGAAGGAATACTGAAAAGGGGAAAAAGAAGTACAGGGAGACAAGGAAGGAAAATGCATAAATAACTAAATTAATTAGTACCGCAAATCACCGCCGTCACTGTGCCGGCCTGCGACCAGGAAGTCAGGCAGGCCGGCGCGACAACAGGAAACAGGAAGTAGGAGGGCGGGAGCCTACCCCGCCTCCAACGGAAGAGCCGCGATGGGAGCCGCGTTTCAAGCACCGGAGCTGGCAGGAGCCGGAGCCGCGTTTCAAGCACCGGAGCTGGCAGGAGCCTACCCTGCGGGTGCCGAAGGAGGGAAGAAGAGTCCTGCTGCCGGGCCCTGCAGCTGAGGAGAGCCGCCGCAGGAATGAAGCCGGTGAGTGGGTTGCTGAGCCGGGGGGGGGGGGGGGGAGCATGTGTGCGCGCGTGCGAGTGCGGGGGGGGGCATGCTGTGTATGTGTGTGTGCGTGCGTGTGTGTATGTGTCTGGAGTGCGTGTGTGTGACTGTGGGGAAGGGGGTGTGTGTGAGCGAGTGTCTGCCGTGTGCCTGTATGTGTGTGCCTGCGTGTGCATGCGCTCGCCTGTGTGTGCGCATGCAGAGGGGTGGGGGGTGGGGGCTGCCTATATGTAAAGCGCTCTGATACCTGATTCGGTTCGGGGCTGGGAATTATTTTTTTTAAAAAAATGGCTGAGTTACTCTGCGCATGCGCGGGTGCGACGCGCGCGCCCACGGTGAAAACCGCGAAGGAAACGCTCGTCCACATCGGTGTCCACATTCCCATTAACGGGCAACAATAGTTGTCGAGCAGACACTCCGTCTGCTCGACCTAAAAAGGAAGAAAGCAATGTAGTGATAAGTCAAGATTCGAGTCTTCGTCTTTTGTCCCTAGTACCATGGATTAATTTCTTCTTGCTTTTTTCCTGTCCACACCTTAATTGTTTATTTCGTCCATGATATTTTGGTAATTTGTCCCCTCAAACATGAGATCATTCCTATGGCCGTTCAACAAAATTTTCGGCATGGGCGTGAAATTCCACTTGCGGAGTTGGCAGAGTTTTTCTATGCTCTGCATAGAGTGCAGAAAAACTCCACGGAGTTCTGAAAAACTCCGGAGCGGATTTATTCCCTCCCTTGAGCTCGTCAATGTTATGTTGGCGAGTGAGAAGAATCTTACTCCTCACCACCTCCCGGTGAGGTTTCTCAAAGCAGGCAGTTGAGGACGGTCGCTACTGTTCGCATTGAGAAACCCTCCGTTCACGTTGAGGAAGATGCCACTCGAGTAGAACATCTACTCGAGCTGCAGAAAGAAGCAGTGCCCTCTTGCACTGAGCGTGGTAATGACTGCACTGATTTCACAGTACGGTACAAACATCCAGCACTAAAAATCAGCACGAACGGCACAACGTAAAGTACTCCGCATCTTGCAGAACTCCTCGAAGTGCATCGGAGTTTTTTGGTCACATCCATCCAGCCCTACAAAATGTTTCTTGCACTAGGAAAATCCATCCTGTTTTCCATACTTCACGGTTGAAATCCTTACCTCTGACACTTACCATAGTCTACCTTCTGAACCACCTCCCATTATTGTACATGGATAACCCAAATATGATATTTAAAAAACCTGTGCTCTTTTAATCTGCTGAGGCGTTTACAAGTTGTTATGCATTGTATAGCTTATCCAGCAGCGAACACTCTTGGTGGGGTGTTACGCCGTTGCATGTCCCTTTTGTTGTTTCATCATTTCTTCCAGTGTCATCCTAATAAATCACAGCTTGTGGTGGGGGTTATACTATCACACCTACAGATGGAACCCACCAGCGAGTGGCTTTGATCCACAGAGGTGACAGAGTGGGCATCTTGCTCTGCAGTAGCAGACTGGGAGGAACAGCACCTCACACATACTCTGCCTTTTGCCAAATATGCCTGACGAGCAGGGAGGGTTCCCCATTCCCTATACCCAGGACAGAGACCTAACACAGTGCACCCTCAGCAGCCCTGGAGATGTTCCACTTGTGATGAGCTGCCCTGCACACAGTCCAGGACATCAGGCCGATCAGTCAGAAGATGGAGCAGTGGGTATGGAAGATGAGAGACGCCAGATAGATTAAGTGCATAATGTGAAACATTCATTTTCAGTTTCAACATTCTAAATAAGGACTACATTCCTGTCCTGAGAAGGTGGGCATGGTTAGGCTTATCTCCATGCCATAGCAAGATGCATGTCATACCAGTTTGTGTTTCAAGAATATGCCTCTCCAAAGTAGTGCCCAACCATTTTCAATAAATGTGATTTTAGCCTAAATTATATAGAAGGATGCTCTGGCCTGACATTGATGTGTAACATCGCTATTGAATCCCCCATTTTTCCTCACATTAATAGCTCACCTCAGCGATGTGAACATATTTGGAAGGTTGTCCATCCTGGGTACGCCCAGTGACCCCCACTTTGCATCTCATTAGAGATGCAAAGGGATGCGTTTGGAAAAAGGGTGCTAACTTAGCACTAACCCTGGGTGTAGTGGGCGTAGTGGGGCTTTGCGAAGCTACGCGAAGTGGGCAAAAAACTACGCCCACCCACGCACTACGCGTAGCCCCACTACGCCAAGTCAAGTCAAGTCAAGTCATTTCTCGCGAGAAATGCGCATGCGCGGGCGGCCGCGCATGCGCATTAGTATCTAAGACGGCGGCGCCGGCGGCACGATGACGAGAGGGAGCCCCGGGGACGCAGCGGACAAGGTAAGTGGTTTTATAATTCCTGTATAATGTTATTTAAGCATTTAGGGAGGGCGGGAGGGAGGCGGGTGGCGGGCAACTTCGCTACGCCCACAAAGTGGGCGTAGTGTTGCCTGCTTCGCCTAGGGTTACTTAGCACCCTCTTGTAAATAGGGTGATAGTTTTATCTCTGATTTTTTGGCTTTTTAAGCCAAAAAATGGAGATAAAGCCCTTGTACATATGCCCCTTCCTTCGTGGGAATCATTAATTTAGTGTTGTGTTCTCCTACTCTTTGACAGACTCGATGCAATGTGCTCCTGTCCGGCCTTGTGACAACTTGTCTGACCTGGAAGAGCCTTCAGTTCTTTAAACTCTAAACTACGACTCGAAAAGACTTCTATCGAGCAGCATAAAAATAACTACAGATTATGACATCTACAACTTGTTTTTACACAGCACATAGTCCCCAATTAATGCTGTTTCTAAACACTGAACAGGTTGTATATTATTCACAGAGCGGATGGATCGATACATGAAATCCACCCTGAACACATTCATCTGCAAGGATACTGCTGTACTGCTGTCACTGTGCATTTGTATAAAATGCTCAGCCTCTTGAGAAGGCTGTGGTCATTTCCTTCTAATGTGAAACCGTAGCAGTCAGGAAATCGTGTTTTAAGTTTCCATTAGAAAGGGCTCAATCAGTGCAGCTCCCTGGTCCATTGGTGAGGGATGTACGTTGTTACAACGCATGCTTTTACCACGCATGCTTTTACAACGCAGGTTTTTCAATGCAAGTCGTTACAACGACTTGCGTTGGGGGGCGCTGGATAGTGAATAGTTTAATTTACTATTCCAACTCCAGTCCCCGTGGATAGTAGGGAATGTGTTGGATAGTAAATTAAACTATTACCTATCCTAGAGCGCCCCCCAGCGCAATTTGTTATAATGACTTGCGTTGAAAAACCTGCGTTGTAAAGGCACTGCGTGGTAAAAGTTGCATCGTAAAGGATGTTTTCCATTGGTGAGTGACACTGGTTCACAGCCCTGAAAGGAAATCGTTTCTTTTCAGTGATATATTAAGATACTTTTTCATCTTTTTTTGCAACATGCAGGGAAACTTCTTGTAACAGTTACAAGCGAAGAAGTAATTGAGAAAGGACAGCATGAGCTTAGAGGGAGTCATTGGATATTTGCACGGAATTGGACGTGCCATCATAGCACATTTTCCCAGACTTTTAGCCTTGTTGATCAGAGGCCAGGCTGCTGTATAACATGACTAAAAGACATTGACATTGACAAAGCCAATAGCTCTTGCTTTGCCAATGCTTTTTTCGATTGAATTCTTCTACCAAAAAGACTGCATGCTGGATTGTTTCTCTATTCTGTCGCGGGGTAGTTTGGGTGTCTTGCATTCCAGCTCCTATAAAACCTTCAGACAATGACTGCCAATACTGGCAGAGAGTTGTTTTCCTTTCCTTTGCTGCCTTTCCTTCTACCTAGGACCCTCCCAAATAAGCCTGGGTGGTGAACTCTGCTCCGTTCGCAGAATTTGCTGAGTTTTCTGCACTCCACGTTCCGTGGAGCACGTGGAATCAACTGTGGAATTTGGGTGTAAAAAATGATTGTGGAGGTTTGTGATTTCCCACAACTCTTTGGGACCTTCCTTTCATCGTCCCTTGTACATGGAGCTCCCAGTAATAACAGAGAAAAACAAAGGGAAGGTTTTCACTGACATGGCTCCTACATACAAATATGGTGGATCCTGGGATTCATTCCTTAGCCTCTCTGTGGGGGCACCAAGGAACATGGGCCAATCAAAAAACCACAGCCTAATTTATAGATATATATTTACCGAAAACAACAGCAGTAAGTAAATAATAGCAGCAAATAATAGATGAACAGTAAATAAACTCATCCTGTCTGCAGACCTTCCTCTTACAATCGTGGAAATACGAGTTGGAGAACCTCATAATGAGCTTTTCGATAAACGGACCCCCATTATTAACGGCAATCTCTGCCAACCAATGGCACAGAGAAGGTATGAGAGACAATGTCCTTTATCACCCCAGCTAACTTATACTATGTTATATTGAAAGTAAAGCATTTACAGGTACATGCATCATTATAGGATTTTGCGATTCCTAAACTGCGAAACTTAAGGAATCGCAATTTAGGAATTGCAAAATCCTATGCATCAAGAAATAGCAAAACTTTTTGCGATTCCTTAAATTTCTTTATTTGCGATTCCTTAATTGCGAATCGCAATTAAGGAATTGCATTACATTGATTCCTATGGGCCTAGAGGCCCATAGGAATCAATGGGAAGGCATTCTCATTTTGCGAATTCGGAATTAAGGAATCGTAAAATGAGAATGCAATTTCAAGGGTGCAGGGGGGGGGTCCAAAGGACCCCCCC
The DNA here is from genome assembly GCF_964261635.1 of Lissotriton helveticus. Taxonomy (NCBI): domain Eukaryota; kingdom Metazoa; phylum Chordata; class Amphibia; order Caudata; family Salamandridae; genus Lissotriton; species Lissotriton helveticus. The sequence continues at coordinate 68,959,497 of NC_136064.1, forward strand.
TGCACCCCTGAAATGTCATGTAAGTACATTTTACTCACACACATGTCCCAAGGGCAGGTGTGTATGTAAAATATCAGTTTCAAAAATGCATTTATTTGCACTTTTGAAACTTTTCGCAAATTACCATGAAGGTTTACTTCATGGTAATTTTTTCCTTCAAAATTGCGAATTCGCAAATTAAAAAAAATCATGCATAGCATTTAAGAAATCGCAAAATTTGCGATTTCATAAATGCTATCGCAATTTGAGAAATCGCAAAAAAATTGCGATTTCTTAAATTGCGAAAAAATAAAAATAAATGATGCATCCCAATTAAGGTTTTTGCATTTGCAAACGACCGAATTTTGCGATTCGCACCGTTTGCGAATGCAAAACAGCTTGATGCATGTGGCTGTTTGATCTTTTGATAGCTTAATAATACTTGTTCCTGAGGTCCAAACCCATCCTTGATGATTTGCTTCCAGGTGCAAACAGAGTCCTTGCCAAGTGTAGAACACCTGGCCATGCCTCTCTAAAAGGTATTAATGCCAGAGGACTTCAGGGTGTAGGGTAACAACACTTCCAAACTCCCAAAGTAAGCCAATAAACTAAAGATAGAGTGGAGGACATTGATTATATTCTACAAGTCCACTCCACTTGCACGCAAGAAGATCACAGGCATGACTGGATTTTGATGTTTCTCCAGGAACCAAGCTCAATGGTACAGGTCCAACTTTCCTTGATGGGTCATGGCTTTAAACATTTGGACTTTTGCTTACCCCCTAGTCAAGGTTTAGTAATCAAATGAAAACATAACAGCCAACCATAATGAATTCTAACTTCTACAGCTTCATAGTACAACAAGAATAAGATGCTTTGTGCATTGCGGCCTGATTGCGATGGCGGGCCCTCCGCCATTGTACGGCGGTTTTCCACCCGCCATGTTAGTCTGGCGGGCGGAAACGTGGCGGTCGGAAAGACCGACTGCCACAGTTCCAACAGGTAGTCATTTTCTGACCACCTGTCAGAGCAGCCGCTTTGCCCAGCATGGCGGCAGTGCCTGTCAGGCACCAATGTCGGGAATATGATACCCTTTTCCGCCGGTCGTTTCGCAGCAGTCAACCTGCCACAAAACGGCAGGCGGAAACAGATTTGGGGGTCCATAGCAGTCCCTCCTTAATCCTTACGCCAAGGAAAAAGAGCACTGGGGGAACCTATGGTGCCCCCCTATATTTCCCTGCACCATGTGGCAGGCACTGCGTGCATGGAAATGGTAAAGGTGCATTTTTAACATAGCTGCGGGTGCTGCAGCTAGCAGCACCCGCCACAATGTTAAATATGGCAGATGCGACCACTGTGGTGGAAGTTGAATCATAATTGCATATGTGGGACTGCCGCCTTATAGGCGGGCGGTATCCATCCTTGGGATGATGGCAGATGGACTTCATCGTAATCAGGCCCATAGATTTTTGCATGCACAACCAGAAAGATAGAGGTAATGTGGCAAATGTCTTTGACACGTGGAAATAGAAGAATCCAGTTTTTCTGAAGTTTTCCGCAACTGGGCAGAGGGACATCCAGATTACTGTACGGTGCCTTGGCCTTGGACTTTAGATGGTACTTAAAGAGGAAAGGAGAAGATGTGTATGTTCTGTTGAACAATTCATAGGAATATTCAAACGAGGAAAAAAAACAGGTGATGGAATTCATGTAGAGAAAGAAGATGGGGGGGGCGGGGACTGAGCTCTGCCATATTCTCAAGAGTACTGCCAAGGTGAAGTGGAGGAGTACCAAGAGATGCTGAACAGGTGATCAGAGAGTCTCATTTTTAAAAAGTATAATCAGGAGTAGGAAATAATTTGTAATATGGTAAAGTTAAATGACAGGACCTAGCACCACTTACTCTTAGCTTTATATGTCACTATGACTGTCGAATGAATTATTTTAACATCGTGTCAATATGTCCTATTTATTTCTGCAATACCATGTATGCTTTTATGATTTTTTGTACTACAAAAATCGAATAAAGCTTGATTTGATTTGATTTGATCAGAGAGGTAGAGGTAGAGAGTTAACCAAGCTAATATTGTGCCTCAGGTGCCAAGAATGGGTGAAAAGAAGTGTGCAGTGCTTCTCTGTGTAGCTTGATTGTGCTTAAGATGGACAATGATGTGACTGGGTGTCCAATGGCATCTATGGGTGTCTGATGGTATGTGTTAGTGGCTTATCATGTGCATAGGTGTCTGACGGTATGTGTGAGTTGCTGATAGTATTTATGGCTGTCTGATGGCTGTCTGAGTGGCTGTTGGGGTGCACAGGTGACTGAAGGTATGTGAGAATGGCCAATTCAAGTTCAAGTTCAAGTTCAGAAAATTTGTATAGCGCACTACTCACCCATAGGGTCTCAAGGCGCTTGTGGGAGGGGAAGCATTATTTATCGAATAGCCAGGTTTTAAGTTCCTTTCTGAAGGAAATGTGGTTCTGTGTGAGGCGGAGGTGAGTGGGGAGAGAGTTCCAGGTCTTGGCCGCCAGGTAGGAGAAGGATCTGCCTCCCGTGGTGGATCTGTGGATGCGCGGAACTGCGGCAAGCGCTTGGTTGGAGGATCTAAGTTGGCGGGTGGGTGTGTAGTAGGACAGTCGTGTGTTGAGGCATTCGGGTCCTAGTTTGTAGAGGGCCTTGTGAGCGTGGGTGAGGAGACGGAACGTTATTCTCTTGTTGACGGGAAGCCAGTGGAGGTCTTTCAGGTGGCCGGTAATGTGATCTTGGCGAGGGATGTCCAATAGGAGTCTGGCCGATGCATTTTGGATGCGTTGGAGTTTTTTCTGTAATTTGGCTGTGGTTCCGGCATAGAGGGTGTTTCCATAGTCCAGTCGGCTAGTGACCAGTGCGTGGGTGACCGTCTTTCTTGTTTCGGTGGGGATCCAACGGAAGATTTTTTTGAGCATACGGAGTACGTTGAAGCAAGAGGATGAGACGGCGTTAACTTGTCTGGTCATTGAGAGGGAGGAGTCTAGGATGAAGCCCAGGTTGCGTGCGTGGTCTGTGGGTGTGGGTGCTGTACCCAGGGCCGGTGGCCACCATGAGTCGTCCCAGGCAGAGGGGGAGGATCCTAAGATGAGGACTTCCGTTTTGTCTGAGTTGAGTTTTAGGCGGCTGTTCTTCATCCATTCGGCTACTTCTTTTATGCCTTCATGAAGATTGGTTTTGGTGGTGTTAGGGTCTTTGGTGAGGGAAAGGATCAGCTGGGTGTCGTCAGCGTAGGAGATGATGTTGAGGTTGTGTTGTCGCGCGATGGATGCTAGGGGGCTCATGTACAGGTTGAAGAGGGTGGGGCTGAGTGATGATCCTTGTGGGACTCCGCAGATGACTTCGGTGGCCTCTGATTTGAAAGGGGGGAGTCGGACTCTCTGGGTTCTCCCGGCGAGGAACGAGATGATCCAATCTAATGCTTTTCCTTGTATTCCGACGTTGTTGAGGCGTTGTATGAGGGTGCTATGACAGACTGTGTCGAAGGCGGCGGAAAGGTCGAGTAGGATGAGGGCAGCTGTTTCTCCGTTGTCCAGTAGCATTCGGATGTCATCTGTCGCTGCAATGAGGGCGGTTTCGGTGCTGTGTTTGGCTCGAAATCCGGACTGTGAGGGGTCGAGGGAGTTGTTGGATTCAAGGAAGGCGGCGAGCTGGCTTTTGACGGCTTTCTCAATGACTTTGGCTGGGAAAGGGAGGAGGGAAATGGGGCGGTAGTTCTTAAGTTCAGAGGGGTCAGCTGTGGGCTTCTTCAGGAGGGCAGTGAGTTCGGCGTGTTTCCAGCTTTCTGGGAAGGTAGCGGAGTTGAAGGAGCAGTTGATGATATCACGGAGATGGGGTGCGATGATGGAGTCTGCTTTGTTGAAGATGTGGTGGGGACATGGGTCGGTTGGCGAACCTGAATGGATGGAGTTCATTAGGCGGATGGTGTCTTCAGTGGTGATTGGGTTCCAGGCGTTAAGGTTGTTAGACAGCGGTTTGGTTTTGGAAGTGGGTGGGGTGGGCTGTTCTTTCGGAGCTGTTGTGTATGTCGCCGATTTTGTTGTAGAAGAATGAGGATAATGAGTCGCAGAGGTCTTGGGAGGGAGTGATGTCGTTTGAGGCTGCGGTGGGATTGGTAAATTCTTTGACGATGTTGAATAGTTCCTTGCTGTTGTGGGCGTTGTTGTTTAGTTGATCTTTGAATGCTGATTTCTTGGTGGCGCGGATCAATTGGTGGTGTTTGCGGGTGGCTGCCTTGAAGGTGGTCAAGTTGTCAGTGGTTGGGTTTTTTCTCCATGTTTTTTCGACAGTACGGCATAGTTTCTTGGAATTCTTAAGGTCATCGTTGAACCAGGGGGTCTTTTTGCTACCATTTTTGATCTGGTGGTTTTTCAGGGGTGCTAATTCGTCAACGCTGTGAGTGATCCATTGTTTGAGTTTGGTGGCAGCTTCGTTTGGGTCTGATGAGAGGGCGGGAGGGTTTTGGTTGAGCGATGTAAGGAGTTGGTTGGTGGTGATTTTGTTCCAGTTTCTTCGAGGAATAGGTTGTGGGGGGTTGTGAGTCGTGGTAGTTTTGTAGCTGAAGTGAACACAACTGTGGCCCGCCCAATGGAGAGCTGTGGTATGATTGAAGGAGATGTGTTTGCTGGAGGTGAAGATAGGGTCGAGCGTGTGTCCGGCTAAGTGGGTGGGGGTGTCAACAAGTTGTTTGAGTCCGAGATTGGCCAGGTTGTCCAGAAGGGTGGTGGTGTTGCAGTCGTTTTTCTTTTCCAGGTGGAAGTTGAAGTCTCCCAGTAGAATGTAGTTCTCGGAGGGGAGGGTATGCGGGCTGATGAAGTCAGTGATGTCTTCGCTGAATTGTTTGCGGGTTCCTGGTGGTCTGTAGATGAGGGTGCCTCTAAGTGTGGTCCTGGGGTCGGTGTCGATCTGGAAGTGGAGGTGTTCGGCGGTTGCAAGGTAGTCGTCGAAGCTGGTCGTGATTCTGATGGTGTTCTTATGAACGATGGCAATGCCGCCTCCTGTTTGGTTGGTGCGGTCTTTTTGGATGATCTTGTACGCGTCCGGGATGGCTATGGCGATGTCGGGTGCTGATGATGCGTGCATCCAGGTTTCTGTAAGGAAGGCGATGTCCGGTGCCGCAGTGTCGAGTAGGTCCCAGAGTTCTGTGGCGTGTTTGTGGATCGAGCGGGTGTTTAGCAGGATGCATTTCAGGTGGTTAGAATCGGAGCTGTGTTTGGAGGTCGTGGATTTGGTGTGGGGTCTGATGCAGTCGTACTTGCATGAGTGGCAGGCGAAGGGACCGTGGGTACGTCCTGGGGCAGCTTCGAAGCATTGTGGTGTGCGACCGGGGTTAAGGGCTAGGAGGGTGACGGCGTCATACGTTATGAGGGTGGAGTGCGGGTTGCGGGGGCCAGGGGGTCTGGCGCTGGGCGCGGGCCAGGCGCGGACGGGCGTAGACGGGCTTACCTTTGGCGCGCCTTCAGCGCGCATAGGGCGCGACCGCTGCACGTGAACGCTGCACGCAAATGCATCGGTCATAAGAGGATACTGAAGGGGGCGGAGCGAGGGAGGAGCAGCTGGGAGGCGGGGGCGTGGTGGAGAGGGCGGGCTCCGAGGCACAACAGTCACCAAATGGCCACAAAAGTGAAACCGGACCAGGATGTGGCACAACGTGGGGATGAGCTATGGGAGACGAGCCAAATTACTAAATAAACAAATGAATGTCTAAATTACCCTATCAAGCGATGCAGACCAGGAGAGCATACAAATCAAAACAAACTAAATGGGCCAATATTAGCGAGGCACAGCGCTCGATCGCAAGTCAGGCAGCAGCAAAACAATGACGCCACAGGCAGCAGGCAGTAGCTGTGCACAGAGCACGATCGCAAGGCAGGCAGCAGTTAAATAACGATACCGCAGGAAGCAGGCAGCAGTTGTGCACGGCGTGAGAGAGGATCACTGCTCATCTAGGTCACAGGTCAGCAGGGAGCATGGGGAGCGACCGTCACCGAGAGCGTCGGGATGGTCACAGCGCTTCTGGGGACGGGGCTTGCCTAACCAGTTCGTGGGAGGGAGGAGCAGCTGGGAGGCGGGGGCGTGGTGGAGAGGGCGGGCTCCGAGGCACAACAGTCACCAAATGGCCGCAAAAGTGAAACCGGACCAGGATGTGACACAACGTGGGGATGAGCTGTGGGACACAAGCCAAATTACTAAATAAACAAATGAATGTCTAAATTACCCTATCAAGCGATGCAGACCAGGAGAGCATACAAATCAAAACAAACTAAATGGGCCAATATTAGCGAGGCACAGCGCTCGATCGCAAGTCAGGCAGCAGCAAAACAATGACGCCACAGGGAGCAGGCAGCAGCTGTGCACAGAGCACGATCGCAAGGCAGGCAGCAGTTAAATAATGATACCGCAGGAAGCAGGCAGCAGTTGTGCACGGCGTGAGAGAGGATCACTGCTCATCTAGGTCACAGGTCAGCAGGGAGCATGGGGAGCGACCGTCACCGAGAGCGTCGGGATGGTCACAGCGCTTCTGGGGACGAGGCTTGCCTAACCAGTTCGTGGGAGGGAGGAGCAGCTGGGAGGCGGGGGCGTGGTGGAGAGGGCGGGCTCCGAGGCACAACAGTCACCAAATGGCCGCAAAAGTGAAACCGGACCAGGATGTGGCACAACGTGGGGATGAGCTGTGGGAGACGAGCCAAATTACTAAATAAACAAATGAATGTCTAAATTACCCTATCAAGCGATGCAGACCAGGAGAGCATACAAATCAAAACAAACTAAATGGGCCAATATTAGCGAGGCACAGCGCTCGATCGCAAGTCAGGCAGCAGCAAAACAATGACGCCACAGGCAGCAGGCAGCAGCTGTGCACAGAGCACGATCGCAAGGCAGGCAGCAGTTAAATAACGATACCGCAGGAAGCAGGCAGCAGTTGTGCACGGCGTGAGAGAGGATCACTGCTCATCTAGGTCACAGGTCAGCAGGGAGCATGGGGAACGACCGTCACCGAGAGCGTCGGGATGGTATGCAATGGTATGCATGGGTGCGTGATTGTATGTGTGAGTGGTTGATGATGTGCATGGGTGTCTGATGGTATGCTATGTTATAACATTTTATAAAGCGTGACAGCTGCCCCAGCAAAGAGGCGTTCTGGCGCTGACAGCAGTGAGAAACAAACAGGGATAGGCAGAACGATATACAGCAGAGGAAAGAGGTGTGTTTTAACTGCCTTCCGGAAAGCTATATAGTTGTTCAAGCTACGGATCTGTACAGGAAGGGAGTCCCAGAGTTTTGTCGCCATAGTACGGAACAAGCGTCCCCCAGCGCGTACCCTCCTTACCCGGGGACGACTGACAGGTTTTGCCCCAAGGAACGGAGTTGGCGTGTAGCAGCATATGGCAGCAACAGGTTGCCCAAGATTCCTGGAGTGGCATAGTTCAAAACCTTGAAGGCCAAGTGGAGAGCCTTAAACCCAATCCGCCTGGCCACCGGCAACCAGTGGAGTCGGCGAATGGCATCTGACACAGGGCAAGCTCTACGGAGACCAAGAAGGGTTCTGGCAGCCGCATCTTGGACCCTCTGGAGTCTCAAAACCGCTGCCTTGTTTGTCCCTAGATATAGTGAGTTGGCATAATCCAGTCTCGACAAAATCGAGGCCCGGATGATGACTTGCCGTGTTGGCGCATCAAAAAAAAACAATAAAGGTCTGAGCCCCCGCAGTAGCCCAAAACATGTGCCTGCCACCTTCTTTGTTTGGACTTGCAAACTGAGGGCTGAGTCCACCCACAACCCCAGATTCTTTACCACCTGCTTGGGGAGAGCGAGGTGTTACCAAGGGTTTCGAGCCACCAGTGCTCACTCCAAAGCCTGGGGTCATTCCCTACCAACAGCACCTCAGACTTGTTAGAATTAAGCTGGAGACAGTTGGCAGTCATCCACTCGGCGACGACCGCGAGATTGCTCCGAAACTTGGGAGCACCCCAAGGCGGGTCGTCTGAGAGTGCCACTACCAGCTGTGTGTCGTTGGCGTAGGAGACCATAGTCAGTCCTCTACTCTTGGTTACCAGCCCCAGGGGTTGGACATACAGGTTAAACAGCAATAGGCTCAGGGAGGAGCCCTGTGGCACCCCTTGTTTGATGTTTGAATACCAAATATGAAAGAGGGGGCCGTCACCTGAAACGTCCTCCCTGCAAAAAAAGAAGGGAGCCAATCTAGAGCGAACCCCACTATGCCTACCTCCCCCAGACGTTGCAGCAAGATGGAATGGGATTCGGGAATCCGTATCGAATGCGGCACTCAGTTCCAGTAATATCAGTACCAAAGTGTGCCCAGCATCTAGTGCAGTCCGAAGGTGTTTGGTCACAGCCAGGAGAGCAGACTCCGTGCTGTGGCCAGGACAGAAGCCTTTCTAGGAGGGGTCTAAGATGTTGTTGGAGTTCAGGAAATCTGTTAGTAAGGAAATATAGCCCTCAGTGATCTTAGATGCCATGGCAGGAGGGAAATAGGGCGGAAATTCTCTGGCTTAGTTGAATCCAGGGTGTTTTTTTTTAGCAGAGTTACCACCTAGGCCAGTTCCCATAGCCTATGAACAACCGCAGTGGCAGGAGATCTATTGATCACCTGGCCCAAAGGTGCCAAGAGCACAGGTAGAATTTTCCTGAATTGATCGGGCTTGAGAGGGTCAGCAGGAGAGCCAGATTTAATTTTGCTGCACAGTGAAAGCAGCTGATCTAGAGAGATTGGGGGAAAGGCTTCCAGGGTGCGGGTAGTGCAGGGACTAGGTACAGCACATAAGCCCGCTTGGACCGGTGGAAAAGACCTGTAAATGTGTGAGTGGCTTATGGTTTTTGTGGGTGTCTGATGGTGTGTGTGAGTGGCTGCTGGTATCCGTGGGTGTTTGATGGTATGTGTGAGTGGCTGATGATGTTCATAGTTGTCTTATGGTATGTGTGAGTGGCTTATTGTATTTATGGGTGTCTGATGGTGTGTGCGAGTGGCTGCTTGTATGCATGGGTGTCTGAAGGTATGTATGAGTGGCTGATGATGTGCATGGGTGTCTGATGGTATGTGTGAGTGGCTTATGGTATTTATGGGTGTCTGATGCTATCTGTGAGTGCTGTTGGGATACATGGGTGGGGTGTCTGATGGTGTGTGTAAGTGGCTGCTGGTATGCATGGGTGTCTGATGGTATGTATGAGTGGCTGATGATGTGCATGGGTGTGTGATTGTATGTGTGAGTGGCTTGTGGTATTTATAGGTGTCTGATGCTATCTGTGAGTAGCTGCTGGTATGCATGGGTGTGTGATTGTATGTGTGAGTGGCCTATGGTATTTGTGGGTGTCTGATGGTGTGTGTGAGTGGCTGCTGGTATGCATGGGTGTCTGATGGCATGTATGAGTGGCTGATGGTATGCATGGATGTGTGATGGTATGGGTGAGTAGCTGACGATATGCATGGATGTATGATGGTATATGTGCATGGCTGATGACATGAATGGGTGTCTAACAGGATGCGTGTCTGTCTGAAGGTATGTGTTTGGGCACCATATCTTGTTTCTGCAGATTGATGGTATACCTGGGTACGTTATGGCATGCCCTGCTGTGGAGGCTGCGCTCTATGATGGTCTGTTTGATTGACTCTCTCTACCATACAAACATGACGGCCACCTTAGACCGCCTGGCGCCCTTGAAACTAAAAAAATCCCAGAAACACTCCATCCAGATCTTGGTTCACCTCTAAGATCAATGAGGAAAGAAGACATCTCAGATCCCTAGAAAGAATCTGGAGGAACAACCCCTCCGCCCATCACCGTGAACAACTCAAGGCAGCACGCAGAAACTACAAGAAACACATCAAGAACAGGAAATCCTGTTTCTTTTGTTCCGCTCTAGATAATGCTAAAAATCGACCCAAAGAACTCTTTAGCATCATCAAAAGCCAAACATCCAAAGCAAATACATCCGAGTTAGTGGCCTCCAAAGATCAATGTGACAACTTTGCCAGCTTCTTCAATGAAAAAATCATCAAGATCGACCTCTCTCTCAACATAAACCCCTCCTTTCTTAGGGAGACCAAGACACCAGCATAGACGGTCAGCATCCCATTGAACCCACCCACTCATTGGTCCTTCTTCACGCCCATTCAGGAAGCAGAGATAGTCACTCTGATCGCCAACGCCAAATCGGCATCTCACTCCCTGGATCAGCTTCCTATAAATCTGGCCAAAGACCTGAAACACACCTTAGCCCCAATTTGGTGCAAGATCATCAACAGCTCGCTGAGGTCGGGAAATATCCCTGACTGCCTCAAAGTCGGCCAAGTCACACTACTAAAAAAAAACAGGGCTAGCCACGGAAGACATGAACAACTTTAGACCTGTGTCGAACCTACCTCTCTTATCAAAAATACTGGAAAGATGTGTTCTGCCACAGTTAACCCAACACTTGGAGAACATCAAGCTCCTCGACCCACACCAATCGGGATTCAGAAAGGGATGCAGCACTGAGACTGCAATCCTAAACGTCATAGACGATCTACACATATCACTTGACTCAGACCAATGCTGCCTTCTCATTCTCCTTGACTTATCGGCCGCGTTTGATACAGTTGACCACACATTGCTCCTCAAAGTCCTTCAAGAAAGAGCAGGCATAGAAATGACGGTACTAAACTGGTTCTCCTCCTTTCTTCACAATCGCTCGCAAAGAATAAAAAAACTTTGAATCTGACCCTCGACCCGTCATCAGAGGAGTCCCCCAAGGTTTAGTACTCTCTCCCCAACATTTCAATATTTACATGGAACCCCTCACCACACTACTCAGGAACTCCAACATCCCCTTCCACCTCTACGCTGATGACACGCAGCTGTATCTGGAAACCACCTCCATGGACGACATGCTCAAACATAATGACACGCTCAAAGAGGTTCAACAATGGCTCTCACAGAACCACCTGAAGCTTAATCAAGAGAAAACTGAAGTTCTACTCATCTCCAACAGAGACGAAAACCCCCAAATCGAAGAATGGCTCAAAGCCGTAGATGCCCTCAATGGCACCCTCAAGCCAAAAGACTCGGTAAAGTCCCTAGGTATCACCCTAGACCCCAAACTAGATATGAAAAAAGCACATCTCTGGTGCCGCCAAAAGCTCGTTCCTCAATCTGAAACTTCTCTACAAAATAAAACCCTTCCTTCCTCCAAAAGACCTCCAACAGGCCACTCAAGCATTGGTGCTCTCCAGAATTGACTAAGGAATCACAGCCCTGACCGGATCAGCTAAATCGCACCTAGGCCCCTTGACAACCACCCTCAATGCCGCAGCTAGAATGGTCACAGGAACCAAGAAATTCGATCACATTTCTCCCGCTCTCAAGGATCTGAAATGGCTCCCAATTGAACAACGAGCCAACTTCCGAACAGCATATCTTACGCACAAAGCCCTTCACACAGGCAAACCAGAATACCTGGCCGCGAAACTCAAAAGGGCCGGCCAGTCCAGGAATCTCAGAAGCTCCAACACGTTCCTTCTCATTCCATTGAAATCTCGGAAACGCAAAACTACAAGTAAATCCTTTGCGGGAAACACACCCAAGATCTGAAACTCCATCCCCCCCACATTAGAATGACCTCCTATTTCCCGAAATTCAAAACTTTACTCAAAGCCCTCTTCCCACCTTGAGTGCACCTGAACTTAACGGGAAGAACATAGCACCCCCCCGTGGACCTAATGATCTGTATCGTATTGTTATTTGCAATGCTCATAAGTTGACCAGTTGTGTATTCTGCCTTCGCTGTTAAGGCACATTGTTGTACCTGATGTTAAGCGCTCTGATACCCTTGGGTCCAGCTAGCGCTATACAAAACTTATAATAAATAAATAAATAAATAAAGTGTTGGCACTGACTGTGGTTGTCAAGGAAGAAAGTTTGATGGTATATTGTGGAGATAATCTGTTGTGTGTCCTGTGTATGTAACCTCTGGCAACTTCAAAAAGTAATCTGAGCTACTCACTAAAAGATTCACCATTGCTGAATTGCATGACGTATGATGGCTTTGCAAGAGGTGAATAATTTTTGAGAACAAACAATCCTGTTTTTGCGCCAGCATGAACATTGGGTCTCATGTTACATTTCAGATGGTGCGGTCGGTCCACTCCTGCAGCCCAGATTCATTCTGTTCTTGCTGCTCTGCAGCTGCTTCTAATTAAAATGTTCCAGGATAAACCCTACAAATGAAAAAAATTAAGAACAACAATTGATAGGCATCACTCTGATTCTAAATGTAAACTAAAGTTTTGAAACATAGTTTAGAAATTAAAATAAATAGACAAACACAGCTTTGACAGTTTTGTTGCAGCATAATAAATGACACAGTTGCTATTTTGCAACTTCTGCAGACGAACTCATAAAGCATTCACAGCACGAGGCAGGACACTTCTACCCAATTATTACTTGGCATTTTCTAATTTCCCACAGAAATAAAGCAAAGTTAAGCAGAATGTGAAAAGAAGCTTTGAGATAGATGCTTCCGGGCTCAAACCGAGATCCGCATTTCCCCCCTAAGTTTCCTAAACTCTTCCAAAGGTGTGACCTTTCTCGTGCTCATTTCCAGCTCAGTGGCGCTTGAAGCTGGCTGCACGCCAGCCCTCCCAGGGCACATGCATGACAGAACCGCTCTCCGTCACTCTGGATTCCATCACTGGTGACCCGGAGCTGAGCCCTGTCCCCCTCCCCGGGGCCTGGGTCCAGGCTTGTGCGGGTCACTTGGAATCACAGGCGGCGGGAGCAGGGGATCCGCTCTGACGGATGGGCCCAGACAGGTAGAAGGTGTCGGCTGAGTGTTCTCAGGGCCTCCGGCTGGGACCTGTTTCTCCAATCAAAGTGGCTTTAAAAGTTTGTCACAAGCAGAGGGCTCAGGTTCGCCATGAGTGGCTACTGGAAAACACGAAGATTCTCTCTCTTTCTGCAAATGAGGCTGTGGGACAAGTTGGTGCCTCTATTTAGTTCACTCACTGAGTATATGAAATAAATGCTTCTGCAGTGCGCCTCTGTGAACCCCTTAATTACAGATGTCACAACCAAGCAGCATAATGAAACCCATTTTATACACTTTCCTAATGTCCCACATATTCTTTAATTGTCATTACGCTAAGTAACAAGCATTGGCAAAGACAATAGGGCTCACCTTGCAAGAGGTTCTATTTTTGTTTTCTCTATTATACAGTAGTTGTGTGGATAGTAAGTGTATATTGTTTGTGTTTGTGTTAATAAAATAGTTTTTTAATTTTTTGCTGATTACATGCTGTATGTTGGATGTTTGGTCTGCCTCGGTAGACCTATTGGCTTTGCAAATGTTTTTTGTCGATGTTAGCCAGCTGAAGCATTAAAGCCCTGCACTACCTCAGTGGCATCGGATACCATCACTGCAAATTACATAAGCTCCCTTTGGCATGTGTCCAGCGAGCTATAGAACATGCTTTTGGTAAGCCATTTTAGCACAACACACAGGGGCTTGGCTCTTTCAGTAGGAGATTTATATATAAACTTAATTGAAAGGCAGCAGAGCTCTGTATATTGTTAAGGCGCAGAGTCATCACAGCATATGATAGAGGTGGTGGCTGGTTTGTGAGGTATTGCTGATGCGGTATGAAGTAAAAGGGTGAATCAATGTCAGCATATCAATCGCCTCTCGCAGCATGGTCTCTACGCAACCCGTAAGCGAACTTGAGTCATGTGGTGCAGCGCGAAGAAGAAGTAGACTGCTCTCCTTGCTCCAAAACATTAACTTTAACTTTTGAAACACATGGGGTAGCCGCAAGACTGTGCACTAATGGCTCTTCTTATAAAATACATAGCTGTAAAGTTTTGGGTTTGCATATATGGTTGTGATAATTATTGTTAATACCAGTCAGTCAGTCAAATTAGATTTATTCGACAATTAAGCCATCAAATACAAATACATGACCCATCAATATTAATCACAAAATGTATCTAGTTAAAATAGTAAAAACGTGTTAAAAAATTAAAAAAACAACTTCATTTCTATCATCAAACAGTTCTAAAGCAATATAATAATCCTTCGGACATACTGGCCATTATCAAGAACATTCAAAGCTATCAAGCCCAGGCCTAGCTTTTACATTCTAAACCATTAAGGATTTTTTTTCAAATTCATTTGCAACATAATGACAACAGTGATCAAGATGTACATTCATAAAACAGGTAAATAATACTATGGGCCCCATTAGGATGTCGGGCGGATCGCCACTGCCATGTGGGGGGTGGCGATCCGCCCAACATCCTTCCCTGCCCGCCACCCATTACCCCCCCGCCATATTACTATGGCAGGGGGGACCGCGGCGGATGGAAAGACCGTCTGCCGCTTTTCCGCCCGGTCAACGAGTTGACCGGGCGGAAAAGGGTTTCATATGGAGGTGGCGTCTGTTAGACACTGCCATCCATATTAGAGTGTGGGCGGTAACATGCTTTTCCGTGGCGGAGTTGCCACCACGGAAAGACATGCAGGAATGTCTTGTCCGGGCCCGTTGCAGGCCCCCAGGGACTCCGGGGGATGGGTGGTGCACATGGGGGATACCTATGGTACCGCATGCACTTCACTGTACAACGTGGCAGGCACCGCACGGTGCCTGTCACGTTGTGCATTGAAGTGCGCAATGTTAAAAATGCGGGTTGCGCCCGCCAGTGCGGCGGGCGCATCCTAATGTCCCCCATGGGACCCCCACCCTTATTGCGGGCGGTCCCGTTTTATGTCGGGTCCGCCTGCCATCCTAATGGGGCCCTATGTTTCCATAATTGCCTGAGATCTAATGGACCATGCCCATCCCACAAATTTTGCCATGGCATGACAAAATTGTTAATGCATTGTGCCTCTGTGTGATGATTGGTGGTTTCACATGAGTTTATAGCTCTCCATTGGAAGCAGTTGTAACGAAGGCCGGGAAGCCAAAGCGGGACTTAGAGGGGAGGAAATGGAAAGAGCGGCCAATGATGGAGGGGGTAAGCAGCTGTGGAAAAGTGTAAATTCTATGTTAGCATAAGCGGCAGCCATTTTGACTGTCGCATCCATTTCGTTTCTGTAATGTTAATTTGCTCTCTGTTATTTGCCTTTGTGCCCAGCATGTATCCTCTAACTTCAGCTGACCTCCCTTACAGGGTCAATCTGATGTACGTGTTGGGGCCTTAATCCCCCTCCTCATCTCCTGTTCTCTTGGTCACTCATCTGCTCTTGTTTGCCTACAGTTATTTCCATGCTTAAACCTGTTTCTTCCAGGTATCTGCTCGTGCGATACCTTGCACCAAACAGTATATAAGGAGAAGTGTTTTGTATTATGTGTAATTCCGCTCACAACGCTCGAGGGTGTTGTTCAGATGCGGTCCCACTCATGAGTGACTAATAAACTTGGTTTGTTTTACTTCAACTCCAGTGCCGATCTCTCTTTTGTTAGTCTTTGGACCCGTGGACGAGAGGGTGACCCTGCACCAGTGTGCCCTCATGGGGGGTACATTTCCACACAGCGATGAGGGATGGGGTGGGTGGACAGAACAGGTGCCCTCGGAACACAGCAAATATGATGAGATAACGAAAATACTTACTGAAACGGCACTAGGAGCAGCATCACTGCAAAGAAACCAAAGGAACCTTCCCAAAACTCAGCCAGAAAGAAACTGCAAAAATAATGCACATATACAAACTGAAATTGACAAAAGTGAAGGGATACAAGTAATAGGCCACTCTTCTGTGAGAAGGAGCAAGACAGAAGAAGGAGGGGAAAAAACAGATTACTTACTTAGAAGAAAATGTTTGGGAAGCACACACGATGAAATGAATCAAAAGCAATGGGTGGGCTGTAAGCCCACAGAGTTGAAAAGCATGTCTTGAAGAGACAGCGCATGCACTGCTTGGCAGACCTAAAAATCCCATTTTTATTGGGCAAAATAGCTCCGCAGTCTAAATATATGTTTCCTATCTCCTTCCAGCACACACATGCAATACTCAATTGCTTTGTAACAAGATGAATGCGTTAGAAATCACACACACACATTTTCACTGGAAAAAACAATGGTTAAAGTGAAATCATAGTTAGGTTTTGAAAAAGGACAATACTCATTTTTAAAACCAAAATAAAAGCCCTTAAATTCACCACTTATACCTTATAGAGCTAGTTATATTTTGCACTTCAAAAAATATAGAAAGTGTTCCCTGGGTTTTGTTTATTGTTAGGGGAAGGAATTTTTCACCATGCATCCATTATTGTCCTCTCACTAAAGCATTCAGTCTCGGCCGTTTCCACCTATTAGTTGTGACCCCTTAAGCTAGTAGAACCACAAAAGCAAATTAAATTGGCAAAAGACAGTTTATTGGATTAAAAATGTTTAGTAAAAAAAGAGATTTTTGTATCATCAAAAACCACATACATTCATAATTGCACAATATCATGAATGAACATTCTTTCTATTTAATACAGTGCCTAGTGCTTATTGCTCAATACATCAGTACACAATAAAAACAAATTAATTAAAAAACAACAAATATAGCCAAATTAAAAGACCCCTTAGGGTTGTCAACGCGTTTCGGTGGATAAGGCACTGGGCCCCACCTTCTTCAGGACAAAATACAAAACATGGATCTGTAGATAAAAGAATCCAATGTCAGAAAATATCCTCAAATGCAGTTTCATATTTACATGACATTTACTTTCTCTTTTATACATCCCTGCCCTTTTTTTTGCCATTTTGTGGTTTTACTTTATCAACCCAAGAGGTGTTGGTCCCCCTCCCTCCAGGTTACTTGTCTCACTCATCAGAGGGCACACTCTATCCAAATTCACAATTCCCCTCATTATTATTTATTTCTCAAGTTTCATACCTGAAAAAAGATCTTGATCGTATCCTTAAATTAATTGGGATACGTTTTCCTTCCTGATTCTTGTTGGAAAGAAATTCTTATGGTCAATATTAATCAATTCACGACCTGTAAATAGACATTAATTCAGTATCTACTTACTCTTATTTGGAAACTTTTTTTATGAAAAAGCGACATATATCTATACTAGCAGCCCGTCCCGACGTTGTCCGGGAGCAATCAGGCTTCTGGGCCCCCGCCCGCCCCGACGTTGTCTCAGGCTTCAGGGCCCCTGCCCGCCCTGACGTTGTCCGTGGGTCCCCCGGAGCGCACCCGCCACTTTCAAGGCCCCCAATGAGCCGCACACGGGCCGCTTCACCTACCTCAGCCGCCGCTCCTCCCAGCCTGTCCGCCGCTCCTCACCGCCTGTCCGCCGCTCCTCACTGCTCCTCCCCGCCTGTCCGCCGCTCCTCCCCGCTCTCATGTCCGCCACTCCTCCTCACACTCCTGTACGCCGCTCCTCCCCGCGCTCCTGATGTCAGCACGCACGTCGCGGCCGGCGCTACTTCCAAGGGACTACTTTTTTTAATCGTAAATATTTTAAAGAACGTATATTTTTTTTTGATATAACCTATGTCCATCTGCAGACCCTGGCAATTACAACGATGTATCGGGTGTTTGGATTGGTGCTGTGGTTCCTGAGTTTACCCGCCTCAAAGGTTCAAAGTTCTCTCTTTATAATAGTAGTATAGATAGATATATATATATATATATATATATATATATATATATATATATATATATATATATATATATATATATATATATATATATATATATAGTCTAAACAGGAAGCCCCAAATTAAAGCAAAGCCACACGAAGTTCAGATCAGCACGTTTATTTGCATCCATTTCACTGCTCACTCCTTGACAGCTTTCAGAGCAATCTTTGAACATGTAAAGCCTGACGCGTTTCAGGAAATAATCCTTTCTTCAGAGGCATTGTTCACGAAGGGCTGGAAGAGCAGTTTGTGGCCGCGTCTGCTCATATAATCACTGGCACCTGCCACAGTGGGCGTGGCTAAATCGCAAAGCCTTCTGTGCCTTGTAGTACGCTGGCCCTCTCCCACAGTGGGGCCACTCAACAGTCCTTGCAATTTGAACCAAGTATTCACCAAGTGGAGTAAAGTAAAGCGCTGTAAGCCCTCAGATTGCACTTTGCAGCAGTGAATTCGTGCTCAAGGTAGCACCACCTGCATTGGAGCTGCTCTTGTCTTCGTTCCGTCTTTGCAAGCCCCTTCTCAGAGCCTGCACGAACCCTTCGTAAGGTGGGCCTCGCTTCTCGACTGGGCAAACAGCCGATATCCATAAAGTCTAAACAGGAAGCCCCAAATTAAAGCAAAGCCACACGAAGTTCACGGCGCTACTTCCAAGGGACTACTTTTTTTTAATCGTAAATATTTTAAAGAACAAATATTTTATTTTTTTATATAGCCTATGTCCATCTGCAGACCCTGACAATTACAACGATGTATCGGGTGTTTGGATTGGTGCTGTGGTTCCTGAGTTTACCAGCCTAAAAGGTTCAAAGTTCTCTCTTTATAATAGTAGTATAGATATGTACTAACTATAAAACACACCTCAGCTTTCTTATAGTTGTTTATGCGTCGGTGTACTTTCGGGAGTTCTCGTTACCTTCTTTCTTGTTTTTCCATTTAAAACTTTATTGCTGAGGGGGGGAAACAAAGTGTTTTAACCACCTTTGTCCTGATTAATACCCACTCTTGAAAGAAAGAATTTTCTCAACGTAGTAAACACTCACCTTAACTATTTTGCTAAATTACAATATGTTTGGTCCTTCTTTATTTTAGACCACCCTCTTTTTAAGACACGCTTTTTCAATTATTGCGTTTGTGCTGTAGATAGGACACATCAAAAAGAAGAAGAAAAAGCGAGCCATGAGTCACCTTATAATACGACTCCCTGGTCGTTATATTAATGTAATGCATGTCTTGTCTCACCTTTTGTACTTGTGTTGGGCGTCTTATTAAGAATAGGTATATCGTTTTTCTCCCGTTGACTCTATAGCCTATATAGGAGAAATATGTATTTTATTAGAGATGCGCTATGTCATATATTTAACGTTTTGACTTACAATATTTCCCTCATTGTCGGTCAGGTCACTGATTTAAGCTGCATGTTATCTAACTAGTTATCACAATTATCTTGATCTGATTTAATGTACCAGTGCCTTTCTTGGTTAAGAGCGTATTTAAAAACAGACTGCATTATAATCAGGGCCATGCTATGTGTTTAGTAAAACACATGCGCAGAAGTAAAAAATGAGAGCCAAATGACTACCGTTCGTTACAGACCCCACTCTCCCTCCAGCTTCGACATTATTGCCTTCTCTGATGTTATTTAAGCTTCCCTAGTCACAATTTGGAAGTACTACTGAGTATTCATTTACGTTTATAATTAAGACCGCGTAAACCTCCTTGTCGGTTTGCCTCCCTTACTCTACCCGTGTGGTTTGTCACCTTGAGGTTAGCCCACATACCTTATGGTCTTTAGGTCTATTCCTTCCACCGGTCTCTTCTCTCGCGTGAGAATGATAATAGAGGGCCGGTCACATTTCCGGTCTTCATTTATACTTCCGGGTTGGATTACAGTCATGTGACTTGAGTGTTCTGAGCGCCATATTGTAATGTGGTTGTATCGGGGATCTTTTAGTTATTTACTTACTCCCTCTTTGTCATAAAGCAAGATAAAACACTTAAACTTGCTTATTTTACAGAACTGCGCATGATACTTCCACATATTGAAATTACTCGTTTTTTTATTTAAAAATTAAAAAAAACAGTGATATTACTTATTTTGGGATTCATATTTTACTTTAATCAATATATAAGTGTAGCACGTTCATGACTGTTAGTTGGATATAACTATGCAGTAGCCAGTCCATGTTTAGTCATCTATTGAAAAGCTACTATTAGGCTCATTCTCTCAATGTTTATGTACCCACTGCTGTGGGTCTAAACATGTCATAAGGATTAACTATTCGGACACTATATAAGAAAAACACTCTTTCTTCTAATGAGTGATGCTCTCCCTGCATATTTTTATATTATGTGCCTATATTCCTCTCCTTTCTTCATGTATTCTAGTGTTATTCTATCACTATATTTAGGTTTTAGTTATAGAGTCTATTATTATATTCTATGGGAGATACCTTTATTTTCTCATGTCTATATGTTATTATGTATTGAATGGTATCAACTTGTGGGGTTATTATCTGGGTTGCCTCGATTCTCATTTGTATTTGTTGATACTAAAAATAGCTCTGATCTTAATACTGGCCTCGACATTTATTTTCACGTATACTTTCACAGTTTTCACAATCTGTTGCCCTATTCAATTATCTGTAAAGTCTTTCCCACTCTTCCCGATTATTTAAGCCTTCAGTATGGGTTCTAAATCTACACATAAAGAACTGCTCTCGCATTTTTCTCTTTTCGTCCAGATTCCCACCTCTTATGGACATTATGGTTTTTTCCAACACGCACCAGCGTAAATCATCTACCGTATGTTGTTGCTCAACCCAATGGTCCGTTAGTGGAGCATTCCTTTTGTTGGTTCTAATTACGGACCTGTGTTCATTTAGTCTGGTCTTAACTTCTCTCATCGTTTCACCCACATAACCAAGGCCGCACGGACACATGATTAAGTAAATCACGTTTTTGGTCTTACAATTGTACATGTTTTTCATTGTGTGTGTTCCTCCATTGAGAGTGATTTTTTCACCTGGTATTATTAGTTCACAGTTTCCACATGTGCTACATGGGTATGTACCAACTAGTTTTTTATTTGTTCTATTTCTCCTGTATGAGAATAATGGTTTTTCTATTTTTGATGAATTACTTTCCTGGAGGTAACTCCAATTTCTATTTATGATATTCTTAATCTTATTGCTAATTACTGTGTAGTTAGAAACAAATACTATTTTCTCCATTTTCTCTTTGTTCCTACGGTTCTCCTCAAACAGTGAATCACGGTTGTAGAATGTGGCTCTTTTGTATGCCTTCTTTATTATATTTTTGGGATACCCTCTATCCCTCAATTTGACCTTCAGATTTTCTGCGTGAGTTTCAAAATCCCTCTTGTGTGTGCAGTTTCTGCGTAAACGCAGAAACTGGCCGAAAGGTATATTGTCCTTCTGGCATCGCGGGTGGTCACTATTATAGTGGAGCATCGTATTCCGATCAGTTGGTTTTACGTATAGGTCCACCATTAATTTATCTTCCCTCACTTTTATTGTTATATCCAGGAAAGCACATTCTTCTTGGCTCGTAGTATGTGTGAACTTTAAGTTGGGATCTCCACAGTTCAGCCATTCGATGAACTCCATTAGTTCACCAATCTCTCCGTCCCAGATGAAGAATATGTCATCTATAAAACGAGACCAATTGGTCACGTTTTCATAAAACGGTGCTGCCTCGTTATAGATATGTTTATTCTCAAAGGCACCAACATAGAGGCAAGCCAGGCTGGGAGCACAGGTAGCCCCATGCTGGTGCCCTTGATCTGGCAGTATAGATCTTCCTCAAATAGAAAAATGTTATTCTTCAATATTATATCTTTTAGATCAACAATGAAGTTGGAATGTTCTGATAAGTCTGAAGAATTGGCGCGGTTCTTCACAAATAAGATTGAGACCATCTATCAGGACATCCTTAAACAGCACCAGGCATATGCAGTGAGTAATTCAGATCTTGGCCCCAGGGAGGAGGGTATCTCCCTCTCGCCAGATCTGTCTTATGAGCCACTTACGTCTTGGCCTGGGATGAATGTTCAAAGCCTTCAAGACATCTTAGGGAAAGTGAAATCTGGCTCTCCAATCGACCCCCTCCCTATTTCCGTACTCAGACTCTTGGACACTCCACAACTTTCCGTAATCTGCCAGACGTTGAATTTATCCCTCTCCACGGCAAAGGTCCCGTCCATGTGGAAACATGCCATGGTCTCACCTCTGCTAAAAAAAACAACAGCTGATCCCAAAATTCTGGCCAATTTTCGTCCCATTTCCCTCCTTCCTGTTTTCTCGAAGGTTTTGGAGAAACATGTCCATGGTCATCTCGCTTAGTATACGGAGGCGAATGACATACTTCACCCCTGTCAGTCGGGCTTTCGCCCTGGCTTTTCGACAGAGACAACACTGCTTGGGGTGATGGAAAACCTCCGCCTTTTGGTAGATAGAGGAGACTCCGCTGTGCTGATTCTACTCGATCTCAGCGCAGCGTTCGACACCATCTCCCACAACATTCTGCTTAAATCTCTCTCTGCCATGGGCATCAGGGGCAAAGCTTTGGATTGGATAGCTTATTTTTTGACACTAAGGACATTTCAGATCACCTCCAACACCTCGTCCTCAAATGTCCATCAATCCCCCTATGGAGTCCCTTAGGGCTCGGTGTTGAGTCCTTTGCTTTTCAATCTATATGTAACCCCTCTTGCCCAGATCGCTGAAGCGGCAGGTCTAAACATGTTCACCTATGTGGACGATTTGCAGATTGTCTTTTCACTTTCAAATGGAGGTCATGACACCTCCTCTCTCTTACAGTCAGGTCTTAGTAAAATCGCAACATGGATGAGGGACAATCTGCTTAAACTGAACGGAGGTAAAACGGAGGCTCTAATATTTGGTCCAAATCAAAATCTCTAGAGCCCAAGACATTGGCCCTCAGAAATGGGTTCCTTACCCGCTCCGTCGCACCAAGTACGCAATCTTGGCTTTATCATCGATAACGGCCTAACTATGGAGCCCCAAGTTACTAACTTAACATCAACCTGTTTCACCATTCTGAGGTGGCTCAGGAAAATCATTTGGATGTTGCCTGATGACACACAGAAGTCTGTGGTTAATGCTTTAATCACTTCCCGTTTAGACTACGGGAATGTCCTCTACTTGGGGTCATCTCAGGCGGTCATGAGACGCCTTCAACTGGTGCAAAATGCTGCTGCAAGATTACTTTGTAAGTGTCACAGAATGGAACGCATGTCTGGTCATCTCAAGGCACTCCACTGGCTAAGAATTGAAAACAGAGTCAAATTTAAGGCACTGAGTGTCATGCATAGAATCAAATGGGGCAATGCCCCTAGATACTTACAAACCCTCGTTCACACTTACATGCCTGCTCGTTGCCTGAGATCCTTATCTCAAGGCCTTTTTAGTGTGCCCAAAGTGCGTCGAGCTAGAATCGGGGGAAGATCTTTCTCCCTGTTGGGCCCCAAGCTCTGGAATTCTCTTCCTTTGAACTTACGCTTGGAAACTCGCTATTTCCACTTTCGCAGAGCCATAAAGACATGGCTTTTTAATCAGTAACTTGCACCTGCCTTTCTTCTGATTTCTACGATCAGTTCAATGGCTTAGTGTCTATTTAGCGCCGGGAAACCCTTATTGGGTAGCTGTCGCGCTTTATAAGCCTAATAAATAAATAAATAAATAAGTCTCCATTTTCATCTCTCAGGAGTTCCCTAATGGTCTCAACTGTAGATGACTGAGGTATATTAGTATATAACGCTTCAATATCAAGCGATACTAACCATTGTTTTTGTTTATCAAATTTAATGCCTTCTACTTTTTTTTTATCATCTCTGTCGTGTCTTTGATGTATGATCTCTGTTTAGAAACCATAGGTCTTAAAAATGTATCAATATATATGCTCAGAGGTTCTGTGATGGAGTTTAAACTAGAGACTATAGGTCTCATGGGAGGATTTTTTAGGTTCTTGTGGACTTTGGGAAGCCCATATATAGAGGGGATTACTGGATGGCTATTGAGTAGAAAACTATATTCGGGGGGCGGAGCTAGCCGGCGTCGATGGCGGACGTCTGAGAGCAGAGCTCCCTGCCATTGCCCCACTACGATCCTGTAAATAATCCTTCACGGCGGAGCAAAGACGCTACTAAGCGGGGGGACCACCTGCTGATCCCCGCGGAATCGCATGTAGAACTTTCCGGTCCGTCACGGGGACTGCTGGCTCAGGAGCGGCAACAACGGAACCCCTGCGGACCAAGGCCGTCATCCCCGGGCTGGCCTGAGACGCTCCCCGGAGTGCGTCGCCCTGCGTGAGGCGACACCACCTGCAGGAGTCCCGATCTCGCTGTCCTGCTCCCGAGCACAGGGCCACGGCGGCAAGGTACTGACAACGGACACCCCCCGGGGGGGGCGCGACTGCGATTTGCGTCCAGAAGGGTGTTGGGAGATACGAAGCCATCGATTCCCTGGCGGTTTGCCTGAGACCTGGTGGTAGCGGAGCGGGAGGCCAGGCGGGCATTACTCCTTAGCCCCCGCAGCTCGGGGATCGTGGAAACTCAGCAACCGGCACGGAGGTGGGAGGCTGGATTGCACAGGGAGTGTTGTGCGTGCCCCTGGCCTGGGAACCTAGGACACCGTTCTGGCCGCACAACGGATGCGCATGGTCGAGGTGCACCCTTTGCCCCTTGTCGGGAGGGCCTGATTGCGACGTGCTCGCACTGCCATTCGACTGAGGAGCAGATGTATGTTGCATGGGAAGGGAGCGAGCTCCTGAGAAGCCACAGTGCATAGCTACCGGCGCGGTGTGGGAGCAGGATCCCCGGGCCCTCTCGTTTGATGACTGCCCCTCCCCACCGCTGCCGCCATCTTGCGTTAGTGTGCCTGGGCGGTAAGCTTGCCGCCATTCAGTGCTTGATTGCGGTGCCACCTCTCGGATGGCGACGGCTATAGCCCTGACTCAGCACTGTGTTAAGGATGCTCCCAGATATGGCACGACCCTGAGAACCCACAGCTGCGCACAGTGGAGCCGCTGAACTACTAGGTGGGCCTGGGAACACTATGTACAGTATAATACTGGTACCCCTCCGGGGACGGAAGGTGCGCTGCCCAGTGAGGCGATAGGGAGTGCCAGCGCGACCACACCTGGTCTGTCACGTGACTTGCATCAGCGCTGCTGGAGCAGGGGGCCCCGCTTTGAACAGGGGGGTGATTAGCCTGTGGACCCAGCCGGCTGGACGGGTGCAGTGGACAAGGCGATTCCTCCCTGGACTGTGCAGTGGTGTCCTGTCAGGAAGTCGAGGGTACGTGATACCCGGAAAACTGAGTAACACCGTAGGTTCTGCTATAACTATAAGGGGAAGTGCAGCAGAGTGTGGTTCACGTTGCTACAAGGGAGCAGAAGAGCACTGGCCGGATACTTGGAAGAGTTCGACCGGACCTTGATACGACCCGGGTACTGTGCTACTAGCGCAGTTCATGCCCAGCGGATCCACAATGGGTAAGGGTGACAGGACTCAGACCAAGCTGTCATTTGATCAACGTAGAGCGAAGGGGCCTGACGCTCAGCGACTGGAGGCATCCCCGCGCCGAGCAACACCAGAGAGTACGATGTGTGCAGACATCAGGGAAATGCTGATGTCCATGGAAAAAGGCCTGCCAGACAGTATGGCGTCCATTGGCACCAAAATTGACGCACTCACGTACCGCATGGACCGCATGTCGGAGCGAGTGGATAAACAAGCTGAGCGCCTTGACATGGCAGAGAGGAGACTCACGGAGGCGGAGGAAGCGCAAACGGAGTGGGATAAAGATCGCAAACAATTCGGCAGGCTGCTGCAGGTCATTCAGGACAAGTCAGAGGACTTGGAAGCACTCTTGAGGCGCTCGAATATTCACATAACGGGTGTGGCAGAGACAACGCAGACTGGCAGGATGGAGGTCTTTGTAGAAAAACTCTTACATACACTTCTGGGGGAGGATATTTTCTCCCCGATGTTCATCATTGAAAGGGCTCATCGAATGCTGGGGCCTCGCCCACAACCGGGCGCGCCCGCGAGGCCAATTATAGCAAAGCTGCTGAATTACAGGGACAGAGACACGGCCCTGCGGGTGGCAAGAGAGAAAGGGAAACTGCAATTTGAAGGAATGGACATATCCCCTTACCCGGACTTCACTGCAAAAGTCCAGGAGGAAAGACGGCACTTCGCTCCATACAAGAAGCAACTACGAGAGCTGGGCCTGGATTATGCGATGCTGTACCCGGCGAAACTCCGGATCAACAAGCAGGGCCATTCGCACTTCTTCACCGACCCAAGGGAACTGCAGAAATCCCTGAAGGAATGGTCCAGGGAACGAAGGAACAACCCGAACACGCAATCCGAAGGACTGGCAGATATATCACCTCTGGATGAGCAGGAATAATCGGCCTGCGGAAGCCCAGCCCTCATACTTGACACATGCCCTGCGAGCGGCTGTGGGGCTGGGAATGGGGCATACTCCCGCAATGATCTCGAAGAGTTGGGGTGTGCTGATATTGGCAGACTGCACCGCCCCGGGAGTAAACACTGTGTGGAGAACACTGGGTGAGATCCTACCATTATGTATATGTCACTGGGCAAAGGTATTATTGTTTTCTTACTACATTGGTGATTGCAGAGTACCCTCTGGGACTGCTTCATGTCGCATCTGGCTGTTGATGTGGGTGTCAGTGGGAGGGCTCTCCTTTATTTTTGCCTACTCCTTACTTTGGGCTTGGTTGATAGCATGCATAGCGGATTGTAAGCAATGGTACCCTCCACAATAGTGTTAAACAGCAAATAGTACCTGCCCTTCGAGGGTGCAGACCGCTTCATGGTGGAGGAGGGGAGCTACCCATTGGACAACGGCAGAGTGATGATAGTAGCTCGCGCTTACAGACATTCTGGGGGTAATGGCGCAGGGGCAAGCTCGTAAAACAAAATGTTGATTTGTGGTTATCTGCTTTTTCTGGTTACCTCGGCCCTTGCGCTGTTGGCTCAAAAGGCCCCTAGGGGACCTAGTTTTGGGACAGTTTCGGGGACTGTTAAGGGGCTATGTGGGGAGGGGGAGGGGGGGTAGTGAACGGGGACTGTCTGGCCAGGTTGGGGGTGGTCGGCTGTGGGAGGGGGTGTGTGCGCTGTCTGACCAGGTTTGGGGTGGTCGGCTGTGGGTTGGAGGGAGCGGAATTCAAGTTAGGGGTGGGTTCTGGGGGGGGTGCTCAAAGATATGCCATGCAATGTGTTCCCTGGTCCTGTTTACTGTGTGTTTGCCGCGCTCGGCCCGAAGCTGCTGGCGCTGACGTACAGAGTCAACGTAACACTGTCTGTGACTCATCGATCTCATCGCTGGAATGACCGTTACAAATGATGTGAATGCAGTGCCTGATCTGCAGGAATTGAATGCCTTGACGTGGAATGTAAGGGGGCTAAATGATTATCGTAAGCTAAGGAAAGTGCTCAGCTATTTAAACAGACACCGGATTGATCTTGCCCTGCTTCAAGAAACTCACCTTCCTCTTGCCAGTGGGATGCTGTTGGCCAAAGGGCTCGGGGGACACAGTGTAGCTGCGGGGTTCACAACACACTCTAGAGGGGTGCTCACATGGGTCAATCCCAAATCTAAGCTCCAACTCACGCCCCTAGTAGCGGACCCGGAAGGTCGTTATGTTATTGCCAGATGTGTTGGTAAAGGGCACGATCTTATATTGGTGAATGTTTACGGGCCTAATTATGATAACCCTGAATTTTACACTGCATTGGTGGCACATTGTAGAACTCATATCAATTCTAGAATGCTATGGGGGGTGACTTCAACTTTGTGTTTGACCCGGACCTGGATAGGTCGGTAGGGCCGGCCCGTAGACCAGCAGCCTTGGCCTTGCACATGCAGTCAGAATTGGTTAAATTAGATCTAGTTGATGTATGGAGAAGCAGGCATCCCACGAAGGGTGGATACACACACTACTCTGCCTATCATAATGTCCACACAAGAATAGACTATTGGCTAGCGTCCCAGGCAGTGCTTAATAGCATAAAGAGGTGCACAGTACTCCCCCGCACCCTCTCTGACCACTCCCCTATACTCCTGGCACTGGTAGTTCCGGGGAAAACAATTCCCCCATTCACTTGGCGGTTCCCTCCCTACTCCCTTCAGGATGACGTGTTCAGGGGAGAACTTGCGGAAGATATAGACACCTTCTTCGAGGTGAATCTGGGCTCTGTGGATAGTTTCCAGACTGTGTGGGACACATTTAAGGTCTACATCAGGGGCATGGCTATGTCCAAGCATTCGTGTGTGCTTAAGTCTATACGGAAAAGACTCAAGCAACTAGAAACCCAACTGTCTGACATGGAGAGACGTTCACAGACCCACACAGACACTGATAATGCTTCGAAAATCAAACTCTTACTTGCTGAATATCACGAGGAGGCAGATAGGGAAGTACAACATATGGGCAAATACGCCACGGCCCGTACGTATGGTGAGGGAGAGAGGCCTGGCTCACTTTTGGCAAGAATGATGCGTGGTACTAGACGACCGCTGATTATAGAAGAACTGATCACACCTGAGGGGGAGACTGTTTCTGATGAGGAGGAAATCCTTCAAAAGTTCAGAGAGCACTACGCTGCTTTATATACATCTAGATCGTTACAGGTTGAGGAGGAAATTGACGATTACCTCAGCTACATCAAAATGCCCTTTTTGCTTGACTCAGACAGGGAATTCCTCATGTCACCCATACAGGAGGATGAGATCTTGGAGGCATTGGCGAGTATGCGCACGGTTCGGCACCAGGGGCAGATGGCCTGACTGTAGGCTTCTATAAGGCGTTCAAGGACAAACTTGTCCCACATCTGATTACCTTATTCGACGACATCTGCGAGGAGGGTAGTATGCCTGCCTCCATGAGGGAGGCACTGCTCATAACTATTTTAAAGCCTGGTAAACCCCCAACTGCATGTAGTTCCTATAGACCACTCTCTTTGATTAATGTGGACGCCAAAATATTCGCTAAGGTCCTGGCCACGCGACTGGCGCTTTTGGTGCCAGAACTGGTAGCACCGGAACAGGCTGGTTTTATCCCCAATAGAAATCTAACGTACAATATTCGTACCGTACTGGGGGCTATGCAGCATGTGCGCCAGGAAAACACCGCACTTACAATCTTCCTAGACATGGAGAAGGCCTTCGACTCTGTGGAGTGGCCCTTCATGCTTAGAGTCCTGAGGAAGCTGGGACTGGGGGAACCCTTTCTCGAGATGCTGGGGGCGTTGTACTACAAACCCACAGCGAGACTGAAGATAGGAGACAGAGTCGCAGACCCCTTTAACATAGTAGAGCCTCTAGCGTGCGCGATTAGGGAATACCACAGTCTGGAGGGTATCAGCTTCCCAACATATAAAATTGGTATCTCTACATACGCCGACGATACACTCCTTTATATCCGCGATCCAGAAACGAACCTCTCGTCCGTACTGAGGGAAGTGGTTCGATTTGGTGCCCTCTCGGGGTTGAAAGTGAACTGGGCCAAATCAGTTGCGTTTCCGCTGACGCCGGTAACCCTCCCCTTTGAGATGGAATACCCATTACAGTGGACCGCAAATCCAGTCCTCATTCAGAGGGCGGAAAACAGGTTTTTTAGATCATTACTCTCTGTCCCCCAGTCTACCCCTACTTTTACTATCCATTCAGAGCTGGGTACTGGGTATGTCTCCGACATTATAAAATCCGCCCCTGTCATTTCTTGGCTAAAAACTTGGCTAAACGAGGAAATTTCACTAAATCATAAAATCCTCGAAGATTGTTTAAGGATGGATGGAGCCTTAAAGATCCCGTGGTTGACGTACATAAAAACTATGTTAACCAAGGTGGGACGTATTGATCTTTTTAACTCCCCTGAGGGCATTCAAAAGGAGGATGTCAAGACGATAAAGACATCACTGATAAATCTCTTTACAGCAGAGCGGGAGGAAATAGAATTAAAAAAGACAACGGTTAGAAGAAATTTTGCTCTTAAAACTGTCCCAGGCCCAGAACCATACTTGGTATTTGTTAACAAACCATTTCACCGCTTCCTTTTAATTAGATTTCGTTTGAATTTAATACATTTTCTGTTGGGCACATATTACAGATGGGATACACCTGATAACAATGAGCCATGCGGCTGTGATCATTTTTCAACTCAGGATACACTGCATTTTATTATGTTTTGTGATCACTACGCTAAAATCAGAAGAAAATATCTTGTTCCCATCCTTAGAGAGGCTGGCCTTTTACAGGTTAGGCCAGCGCTCCTATTTTTGCAACTTTTGCACAATGCACAAATTATTTTCCATGTTGCTAACTTCTTAGTAGCAGGAGTTCGTATTAACAAAATGCGTAGTAAAGGTGCCAATGGACTAATTATAAACGAAATATTTTAAATGCATCTATAATAGATACCATGATGTTTTATAATGTTTTAATAACTCTTTTTAAATAATTGGAATGTGTCCGTGTCTTTCCCGCCCCCCCCCCCCCCCCGCTTCCGTGTCTTTCCTTGCTCTTATGACCGGTCACATGGCTTGGCTTCACATTTGACGGTCTTAAACCCTATTTGCCAAACCACTAAAGTAGGCAGAGTAAAGACACGTTTCCGGAACGCCTGCAGAAATACTTAATCCCTGGTAGCTGGTCCGCCCACAATGATGGGCCCGAGCAGAGGAGCAGAATGAGGTGACCGACAATTAAAAGTGATTAATACCCAACTGCATTATGCAACAACACAACAAACACCCGCTACCCGCCCTCAACAAAGACAGGCATGCAAGCAACCTGTGGCTATCTGCAGCATAGGCTTGCTTCGCACTCACGGAGTCTTGTGTGCAGGCAAATAGGAGTTAAATTCAGCAATCCCAGCATTTTGAGTGGCAGGGACAAGCTCTGCATTCCAGACAGGATGCCATTAAGCAATACAGGCCGCAAGAGCAGGCTTAAGCTGCTCAGAAATGCACGAATCAAGTTGGAAAATGTTGCAAGGCGCCTGCCTGATTTCCACCTTTTCAAACATTTTATTTTTGGTGTTTACGCAGGTTGGAGAATTGTTTTGTATAAGATTCACTGGTCGCCAGCTTTACTTTGTGATGCATCCCTGACAGACGACGAACCCCCAACCCTCTCCCCCCCCCATACACGCATCCTCGTCGTTATCGCAGGAATGCTGAAACTCAAACACAGCCTTACAAAGAAAACCTTGACGCTGTCGCAAAAAAAAAAAAAAAACACATCCCGAGAGGATGCTGGCAAGCAGCACCGCCTGGCCTGAACTGACTGCGAGAGGCCCGTCCGGCACGGCCTGGAGAAAAAATATACCAAGACAGCATCAGCGGCCGATAAGGTGAAAGACGATGGGTAACAAGTCGCATACACAGTTTCAGCACAGAAAACGCTTGTGCGTGGGGCTTTACACAAGGCTTACCACGGGCATCCTCTCCAGGGAAAGATGACCAATGCAATCAATGCCTGCCCTGCTGCACGTGAAGAGATGGGAGCCCGATGCAGCCGGCACACCGACCCTTCAGCCGCAGGAAGTGCATCTGGCAGCAGCTTGCACACAGGTCTGACGGCCAAACGGAGGGGGGCCGTGCAAACCTCCTATTTGTGTGTTTTATTGAGAAGAAGGGTCACTACTGGCGTGGCATTGCTGCAATAGGTGGGGTAGGTGTGCAAACAATTTCACTTTCAAAAAGGTAGCACCAGAGCAGGTTCCACCTACCGTAAAACTTTGGGAGTTAAGTGTCACTGCTGTGCTCTGAAAGTGCAGATGGGTAATGTAGCAGCCACAAGTCAAGGAGGCAGACGACCAATAGGTACAAGTAGAAAAGTCTACACTCAACTAGCAGGCACGTGGCAAGGTACGCAGGACAGGCGCTGAGGACATGAAGCTTCCGACAGATCCCAAATGAGGGCAATAAGCAAACAAGCACCGATAATGCAAATAAGTCTGACTTCTAAGTGACCACTCCTCTTCAGTCGCTAGTGGGTTTAGCTACTCAGCACCTTTTTACAAATGCACTCGTTCACTCATTTTTGCACTCATGCATCCATTTATCGATTCTGGAATTCACCCATTCCTCAATCTGCAAGAAAAAAACATGCACAAAACATTTGCAAAATAATTAAAAGAAAAGTCGACTGCAGTGTCAAAGCCAAAAGGCAGCACATTTTTGAACTATTCTTTTTGTCTTTGCTTTTAGTCAATTCAGTGCAGCATTGGCAAAATGTAAAATTGCCACTGCTGTGTGTTTAAGACAAATGGTGCAAAAGCGGGGAATGCATAAATTCGTAGGCGCGATCGAGTGATGATGTGGGTGCAGTTTTTAGGTTTGCTTGGCAATGCGTACGAAGTACGCATGCGCTAGCAAAATCCTTATGTTTCTCTGTGGGGTCGGGTATCCGCCCCCTCCTCGCCCTCTCCTCCCATTGGCTAGCTCCATAAATGGAGGCTAGCCATTGGGAGCCGGATCTGTCCGTCAAGGCCGGACCAGATTCGGGGCATTCCCACGATTTTTTCCCTCTCCACCCACTTCGGATCGTCATCGCGGCGGAGGGTGTGTGTTATTTTTTTTTTTGGGAGTCGGCTTGTTTTCGTCTTTTTCAAGTGTCTGTTGTTGGAGTTGGCTGCGAGATTCGAGTTCCCACGAGGCGATCAGGTAAGGAGCATTTTGTTTATAAAAGTGCGTGTGCGCCGTGATCCTCCCGCCCCCCCCTGTCCGTGTCTTTCCCGTCCCCCCTGCCGCTTCCGTGTCTTTCCTTGCTCTTATGACCGGTCACATGGCTTGGCTTCACATTTGACGGTGCCATTTATTTATCCGTTTTCAAAACCAACACATAAATAAACAAGCATTTACAATGCAATGGTTTCGCCTTTGGAAAAGTTAGAGCTATTGGCATTGTAAATGACAAAATTTGTATTTATGTGTTGGTTTTGAAAACAGATAAATAAATGGCATTGTCATTTACATTGCCATTAGCTTAATCTCTAGCACCCGCTTTGCTTGCGCGCCCTCTCTCCACTCTGCACTGCCTCCACTCTGCACTCTCTCCACTCTGCACTCTCTCCACTCTGCACTCTCTCCACTCTGCACTCTCTCCACTCTGCACTCTCTCCACTCTGCACTCTCTCCACTCTGCACTCTCTCCACTCTGCACTCTCTCCACTCTGCACTCTCTCCACTCTGCACATTGAGTTACCGTAGTGTTACGCTCATCTCAGGTTTGATTCAGATGCATGCTGCCATCAAGTCAAAGTCAAAAATGACGAGCAACAACTTTCCAACAAAAACCTAAACTGTTCAGAATACGAAAACCTAAATATGCTAGATTAGAACCTTGTCTACTAAATGCACCGCAAAGTACGCTTTGCCGTACACAAATATTGAAAGTGGAACAACTAAATACAAGAGGGGCGTTCACCTGGTACCTCTTGAAATCACTGCAGGTCTTACAATACAAAGGCTCACTTTACATCGCAACCTTGAATGAATAGCGCTCTTGCATGTATTTGTTTGACAGCCGGTTTAGTTAAACTACTTTTTGTAGTGCACTGGACGTCAAAAATGACATGTAGCCAGTAAGTGTGCTCTGTGAAATAGTTTGGATGCATATGACGGATGGGAAGAAAGCAACTAAACAGCGAGTACTGTACGTGGTGATGAAACCGGGCAATGGTTGGGAGGATCAAATAGCGGTAACATATGTAGCCTGGGGGCTGGAGGGTCAGTTCTTTCAGTGTCGCCCGGACGAGCGGCACTGGGAGAACGTCCGCTCAAACCTCACTGACCGCGCAGTCTGCTGCCATTAAGTTGCCACACGCGGGTGAGTATTGCTGCACCCTCCGTAGCAATCCCCCCGACATTACAGAGTCTGAAAAAACAATTGGATGTTGTTTGCACCAAAGAAAGCCCGTAGTTCCAACCGCCCACTACCGACTAACCAAGATCGGGAACCCTGTCCGAACTTCCTCGGGTGACTCCAGTAAAGCTGCTGGTGACCCATCTTGTTCTTTCACAGATCGCGAAAAGGAAGAGGCGGAGTCAAGCGTCACATTATCAACCCCTTTGCGTCAGTCCCATTGGACAGCGCGAGTAGTAACTTCCTGTAGTTTCAAACAACATTCCATTCAATGTATTAGGCTGAGTTTTGAGCACAGATCTTAACCTTAAAAATGCGTGTCAGCTTTCCTTTCATTTTTGCAAATAACCGCCATATTATGATGTTGATCGACGTTAAATTACTTTAAATATAACACAAAATAGACACTCTCGCTTCAAAATCCACTGATACGTACAAACTGCGTTCATTTAGTCTTTGGTATGTAACCGTTGCTTGTGCCAAAAAACACATTAAGAACAGATTGGTCGCTGTATGACAAGCTACACTCTTCCTTGGTCTCTGTTGTACCGAACCTTACAGACTCAGCTTCCTCCGGAAATGCCGCCCCGTGCTGCACGCGGGGACTGGAGAGCGACTTTCCGATTGGCTCGCCTCTTTCTTGAGTGTTGTGGAGTTGAGTGAACGGCGGTATTAGGATGATAGTGCCGCTGTTTGTCTGGAGGCATTATGAAGCCGCAGTGTGAGGTGGAGGTCGTTAACCGTATGCTGCCCACCATCGGTATGAGGAACTGAGGCAAAGGGACCCGTGCCGTGCTGTCCATCGGCAGACAGCATCTCCAGAGCACGTCCGGGGGCAGGAGTGCTGCTGTCTACTTGATGATCTGCATACTTAAAAACAAGCACCTACGAGGACACAGGGGGCGGGAGAGGACACGGACGGCGGGAGGGGGGCGGGAGAGGACACGAACAGCGGGAGGGGGGCGGGAGAGGACACGAACGGCGGGAGGGGGGCGGGAGAGGACACGGACGGCGGGAGGGGGGCGGGAGAGGACACGGATGGCGGGAGGGGGGCGGGAGAGGACACGGACGGCGGGAGGGGGCGGGAGAGGACACGGACGGCGGGAGGGGGGCGGGAGAGAACACCGACGGCGGGAGGGGGACGGGAGAGGACACGGACGGCGGGAAAGGGGAGGGAACGGGAAAAAACGTAACTCCGCCCTGGGAAAAAAATCTCGGGAACGCCCCCGAATCTGGTCCGGCCTTGACGGACAGATCCGGCACCCAATGGCTAGCCTCCATTTATGGAGCTAGCCAATGAGAGCCGGGGGACGTTCCCGAAGTCCTTATGGTCAACATAGGATTTCACCTGCGCCG
Source organism: Lissotriton helveticus (assembly GCF_964261635.1). Classification (NCBI taxonomy): domain Eukaryota; kingdom Metazoa; phylum Chordata; class Amphibia; order Caudata; family Salamandridae; genus Lissotriton; species Lissotriton helveticus. The sequence continues at coordinate 68,994,437 of NC_136064.1, forward strand.
AAAAGCTGCGCAGAGCGCAGCCTTCGGCAGGCGAAACCCAAAAAGTTGTCATTTACAATGCCAATAGCTCTAACTTTTGCAAAGGCAAAACCGTTGCATTGTAAATGCTTGTTGGTATATGGATATACTAATTCTGCACTATATCTATTTATATCTTTTCTCAATTTTTTTTTTTTTTTACCAATCAAGTAATCCCTGTGTCCTTCCACATCCTCAGTTATTTCACTAAGTTTCTTCTTTGCTTCTTCACATCGCGTTACTGTAACTGTTTTTAATCTCAGCTTCCATTTTATCTAGATCTCTTTTTTCAATGAGGATATATTCCTGTGCCATTTCAATTATTAAGAGCATCCAGTCCCTACTGCACTGATTCGCAATCAGGGTCCAATGTTCGATACATTTTTAATTTTTTACAAAGAGACCCGGTTCATTTTTTACCTGCAGACCGATCTGGGTAGAACTTCACATATTACATTACTCAAGACTTGTTAAATGATGACAACACTGATGAGATGTCAAAGGATATTATCTGATGGCAACACCAATGACAACACTATGGTAATATACAGGATAGAGTTACTATGGCCCTTTGTGAATGCCCCCTACCTTCGTTTGTTGCCTCTAACTACCATGCCAGCCATGTATGGTCTGTTGTGATTCCAATGCCCTCCCACTTCGCTCTGCGGCCAGCTTGCTGCTGTTGTCCATGACACCCTTCCACATTCCCTCAGCTACCTATGTGTATGTGGCCCTATTCCCTCCATCCTGTCCTCCATAGTGAATTGTGCTTCCACAGCCCCTCCCGCCTACCTTGCATGGTCAGCTTACTGCTCCTGGCCCTGCCCACCCTTCCCGTGCACTGCACTGTCAATGTGCAGGCTCTTGCCATTTCCCTCCTGCCCTCCATGGTCCATTGGACTTCAACTGCCCCTCCTGCTTGCCCTCCATGGTCCATTGTGCTGCCATTGCCCCTCCTGCCTGTCCTGTGTGGTGCATTGTGCTGGCATTGCCATGCCCACCTCCTTTAAGTGCTCAGCTTGCTGCCACAGTTACCTCCCCGCTGCTCTTCATTGTTCAAGTCTCTGCTCTAACCCTATACCTCCTGCCCTCCATGGTCTGTTGTGTTGGTACTGCCCATCATTCTTGACCTCCATGGTCTGCTGCCACTGCCCCTTCTGCCTGCTCTGTATGGTCATCTTGTTGTCCCTGTCCCTCCCACCTGCCTTCCATGGTCTGCTATGTTGCCACTGGGCCTCGCACTTGCCCTCCATGGTCCACTGTGCTGCCACTCCCGCATGCCCTGTATGGTACGTTGTGCTGCTCTGCTTCTCACACCTGCCCTGCATGGTAAGCTTGGTGCCCCTGCCCCTGCCCTCCATTGTCTGAGTCTTCACCCCATCCCTACCTTCTTGCCCTCTGTGGCCCATTTGCATGTCCCCAGCCTCTACTCTCCTGCTTTTTATGGTCCATGGTGCTACCACTGTACCTCCAACCATGTCCTGCATGGTCTGTTGTGTAGACACTACCCCTCCCGCCTACCATGTGTGGTCAGCTTGCGGCCACTCCCCTCCAGATTTCCCTGCTTGGTAAGTTATGCTGTCACTTCACTTCTTATCTGCCCTGCATTGTCACCTTGTTTACCTTTCCATCATTCCCTGCCCTCCTTTGTCTGAGTCCATTCCCCCATACCCTCTTTCCTGCCTTCTGTTGTGCTCTCACTGTCCCTTCTACTAAATGTCATGGTCTTCTTGCTGCCCTTGGGTCTCTGCCCTCTGATATTCATGTGCATGCCCATTACCATCCTTCCTGCACTTCATGATCCGTCGTGCTTCCAATGCACCTCCCACCTGCAGGGTTAGCTTGCCACCCCTGTACCCCACTCTCCGTTGTCAATGCACTTGCCCCTGCTTGCCCCTGCTCCCTCCTGCTTATCATGGTCTATTGTTGGGCTAATGCCCTCTTACTTGCCCTGTGTGATCTATTGTGCTGCTACTACCTCTGGCACCTGCTCTGCAATGTCAGTTTGCTGCCCCTGCCACCTCCCTCTGCTTCTTGTTGCCCGAGTCTGTGACCCTGTCCTGTCCATCTCCACAGTTCCCTAATGGACAACTGAAGAGCTAACATTCAGAATTCATTACAAAAGTGTATAACACTGAAAGGGATGTATGACGTTACAACGCATACTTTTACAACGCATACCTTTACAACGAACTTTTTACAACGCAAAACCATTACAACGCATGTATTTACAATGCATGTTTTTACAACGCAGGTACCTTTACAACGCATACCATTACAACGTAAGTATTGGTAAGTATATATTAATTTTTTTAATGTAAATTAATTGAAATTAATATAATTTAATTTAATTTAATTTAATTTAATTTCATTTAATTAATTTAATTTAAATTTAATTTTACTTTATTTTTACCCTGTACCCCTGTACCCCCAAAACCCAAAACTGACCCTGAACCCTTAAAATACCCCTTTACCCAAAAACCCAAAACTGACCCTGAACCCTAAAAATACCCTTTTACCCAAAAACCCCAAACTGACCCTGAACCCTAAAAATACCCCTTTACCCAAAAACCCCAAACTGACCCTGAACCCTAAAAATACCCCTTTACCCAAAAACCCAAAACTGACCCTGAACCCTAAAAATACCCCTTTACCCTAAAACCCAAAACTGACCCTGAACCCTAAAAATACCCCTTTACCCAAAAACCCAAAACTGACCCTGAACCCTAAAAATACCCCTTTACCCAAAAACCCAAAACTGACCCTGAACCCTAAAAATACCCCTTTACCCAAAAACCCAAAATTGACCCTGAACCCTAAAAATACCCCTTTACCCAAAAACCCAAAACTGAACCTGAAGCCTAAAAATACCCCTTTACCCAAAAACCCAAAACTGACCCTGAACCCTAAAAATACCCCTTAAAAAAACCCAAACATATAACATTTTAAATATAATTATATACTTACCAATACTTACGTTGTAATGGTATGCGTTGTAAAGGTACCTACGTTGTAAAAACATGCGTTGTAAATACATGCGTTGTAATGGTTTTGGCGTTGTAAAAGTTTCGTTGTAATGGTAGTGCATTGTAAAAGTTGCGTTGTAAAGGTTGTTTCCCCACTGAAAGTCATCTTTATGGAATCAAAACTGTAATACCTAAAGCATTTCCTTTAGAAATGAACAACATGAGGTGGCTCTTTTTCACATGGAAATCAAGGTTAGAGCTGTAGAAAGCTAAAATGCGGACACATTTTCTGAGTTACCGGCACCCAATATGCACATCCATCATGTAATGCTCAGGGGATTTGGGGATTGCAGTCCATCGCATTCACTGTCTCATGTTGGTACGATGACTAAGTCTGCGCTGTCAGAGGATTTAGAGATCCTAAAGTTTGGGCCGTATTCTGAATACCTCAGAAAACATAACACTCCGAGCTCCAGACTCACCTCTGCGATTTCTTTAGTTGCCCCATATCTCAACTAGTCCCTTAAAGCCTGGAATACCCTTCAATCCAGAGAGGGGCTACATGGATGGTGTTACTGGTTCCAATCTCTGTAAATTAAAGGTAATATATTGACGATAGGTCAGCCACTGAATCCCTAAAGAACCCTCCTTTATTTGGAAAGGAGAGCGTCCCATCGACTGATGGACCATGGAGTCATTTGAAACCATTTTACTTACATTCCAATTATAGGTCCACATGTGTTCACCATATCAGGTGACTCCAAATGCAGTGGTGCTTTTTGGTACGGAAGAGGGTTTTCTTGATTTCACAACACTTACCATTTGACAGGTACTGGAAGATATTCATGCCACCAACACTAGGCATCTTGGAACCCACTTGGGTTGTAGACCGAACCTCCATACTCCTCTGCCACATACTCCTTGATCCACCAATGCAGAAAGGCAGAGACTGAGTTTAAAGGCGGTGGGGCTACTCAGGGTCAGGTTAATCTCTACACCCCTACAAAGCCAGTTACCGCCTATTAGGAGGAGACATGTAGAGAAAGACCTGTCAAATGGAAGGACCCTTCCAAGGGGGGGGATATGATATTACAATCCCTCTGTAAAGCAATCTCGGGAGATGGCTAAAAATATCCTTTAAGTCACCAGTTCCCTATTTCCTGGCAAGTGGGATACTTTTGCAAGGACACCAGCTACCTGGGGAACCTATGCGTCATAGATATCCAGGGAAGTGGGAGATAGGGGACAGGGCGGGTCACAGCGTTTATGACACTCTTGAAATCTTTAGACACTGACACACCTAAGCTCTACCAACTTGGTTTGTGGATAGACTCTAATCTTTAACATTAATGCGAACTATGAGAGAAACAGTTCTTCTGATGGTAAAGACCCCATTTACAATAAAAACTATAGGAAATCAACTCTAAGGAACATGTAAGGAAAACTCTGTATTTGGAATAAAGACCAGAGGTTGTGTACTTTCTAGGTGCCTGTATTACCTTCATTCAACCCCAACAGGTATGAGTAGGTGGCCCTAATGTGTACCAAAAATCCAGTAGTCTGTAGACAAGCGACTGAGTATCCAGGAAAGACCCAGGTTAATGCTGCACCACTTGTGTATTTTGCTGCAGCCTCCAGGCCCTGGCAAAACTGCTCTTCCTGTAAAGTATTTACCTAACCTCTACCGCAAGGATTACATTTGACACCATTGATCTAGGCCCTCTGAAAATGTCTGAAAATCTCAATGGGCCAAAAACTTAAACAAGAGAACAATAGCTGAGCAGTGATGGCCCAAGGCGGCCACCAAGCCTCTTCTTGCTGTGCCTGTTCCAGGTGCTGACTGTCCATGTTTACACCAAGTCATCCAGAGCAGTAGTGCCCCACAGAGATAGGTTCACCATCTATGCAACCTGCTAGTGCCACTCTATCACCGATGCAGCCCACAGCATGCTGCTTGATGCAAGTAGCACTAGGGGTTCAAGATGCGTCAACGCAATATTAGATGAAAAAGAAATTTTATGTTAGTTGTCATCACATGCACGATTACTAGTAGCAATCACCTCAGCACGTCAGGCACAGTTGCCAGCAGTAACGTAGTGCCAACTGGAATGCCTCTCCAGGGGTAATACTTAACAGCCATAGCTGCAACGCCTTTGGGACCAAGATAATATCAGTAATAAGTCTCCCAACACCACATGATTTATGAATTAAATATAATTTTTAAATATATTTTAGAAATTGATGAAATACATTTCTTTTCATATACACACTCTCACTTCTGGTAAAGAAATATTAATTCACCCAAACAAAAGGTTCTAATTGAGTACAATGGCTACACACAGGAGAGCTACTTGCAGATAGCTGGAGAGATACCGGTACCTCACAAGCTACTCAACAATCAACAATCAATCAACAAATTTGTATAGCGCGCTACTCACCCGCTAGGGTCTCAAGGCGCTGGGAGGAGGGGGAGTCGCTACTGCTCGAACAGCCTGGAATGGCTTTAATTCACAAACTTAGGGTAAGTATAAGCTTGTATTAGTCAACTTTCTCTCTATGACATATAAAATGTCGAATAAATTCAAGATGCCTCTCATTTCTGTCTCTCCCCAGATGATAACCCTTTCAGGCAAGCGTCAACCAACTGCTGTTGATTTTATTTACTTTCAAAAAGAGGGGGATGCAGAAGGACAGACTCTCTCGCCGGGGTGGTTCCTTGATGGGAACATGAATGAGGACATTGCCCCTTGTATTAGTTCCACTCCCATATTAAATGTAAAAGAAAATTATTTTTTTCCTGTGCATCAGCTGTGCTTTTTATTTCATCTCAACGGTTCCTTGTCTGCCTGAGTTAGGATGGGCGGGGGCGGTGCTTCCCAGGCTCTGTTTGGGTCACTTACTTGAAATGTAGTAAACTGAGCATGTCGGATTGGACGAGTGCCTTTCATCGTCCAAACCGACATGCGCACCTGCAAGGCCGACTCTTCCTCCCTGCAATTAGTGAGTCAGGGCAGGTGGAATCACAGCTGCAGCCCATTGTGTCTAATATGGAGCGTTGTGTATGTCTGGCCTAGCCAATCCTGGGGCTGCTCTCTTGCTGTTTCAAACATAAGCAGCCAGGGAGCACCATCTGGATTGGCCCAGGGGGACGTCGGCAGGTCTCTAGTCCTGCACTGAAAACAAGGCTGCAGGTTAGGTTCACAGGATTTGACCTATCACTATTTGGCTTAATTACAAATCTCTGCAGTATTTGGCCATTATCTGTCCCTTGCTCTCTTCCCTCATCGTGCCCAGTGCCATTAACCGTATTGTGCACAAAGTAGTAGTGGCAAGAGATATTCCCTCCTGACCTTCCCCCACCCAGGCATTGTCATCCAGCTCCTGCAGTGGATTATCTGTCTGGCTGTTATCTCGCAGTCTCATCAGCACGGTCTGCATTGGTTGTGGTAGAAAATAAACAATAAGAGGCAGATTTACAAGCCCCTTGCGCCTGGCAAAAGATGCGCCATGGTGCGGGGTATTTACAACGTGACGCATCTGGGAGATGCGTCACGTTGTAAAGCCCTGCGCCAGAAGGAGGCATACCTGGGCAGGGAGGTGGCGTTCCGGCGCAGGAACACCTCATAAAAGTGGCTGAGTGAAATCTACGAGATTTCACTCAGTCACTTTGGGGCCCATGCTGCGTCAAAACCCTGCGCCTGCTTGAAGCAGGCGTAAGGATTGACGCAGCATTGTAAGAATAGGGCCCTCCAGAGCATTGCTGGAGCTGTGTCGCAACTCCACCAATGTGTCGCCTTTACCATGGGGCAAAAACGGCACAGATGCATGACGTATCTGTGCCGTTTTTGCCTCATGGTTCGCCGCATTGTAAATGCGGCGCATCCATGGTGGCGGAGGCATGGCGCACAATAAGTGGCGCATCCCTGCTGATATGCAGGGATACGCCAGTTATTGTAAATCTTCCCCTAAGAGGTAAGATTAAATGATGATTTCACAGGTTTTGAGTAAACAAATACCTTCTTCAGGGGTGTATAACAATATCAAGGTCTTTTCATTGAGGTCATCTCTTTCTAAATCACATACTTATTGTGCCAGTTGTGTTATTGTACCCTGAACACAAGCATGGGGTGACTAGTTCAGAAGCGTTATGACTCTGCCCACCCTTTTTGTAAATTCCAGAGTAGATTGAGGAGTGATTGTGACTGGGGCTGAATTGAATTTCCCCCCGAAGCCCCATATTATATTTGACGCAGATAACATGAAAGCGTTAGTTGTCTGTGCACTGAAGGACAGAGCTATGCTGCGTTCCAAACACAAGAGCACTTTTTGTGCTTGTGCACATAACGGCTTTTTCAGGCACATGCATCAAAAGAAAAATTGGTCGCAAACGGGCAGATTCTCAGAATCTGCCCCTTTGCGACTGGCATTTTTGCATTTGGGATGCATCAAAAATGCAAAAATCACAATTTAAGTTATCTCTAAATTGTGATTACTTAAATGACGATTGCATTTGAGGAACCGCAAATTGAGATTCGTTAAATGCAATGCATTAAAGTAAAAGAATTAGCGATTTTGCGAATAGGGGGTGCAAATTACCATGAAGTTGAACTTTATGGTAATTTGCAAAACCTTTGAAAATTGCACTTAGGGCATGTGTGTGCGCAACATATGTGCACAGATTAATTTCAGGGGTGCAACAGGGTGTCCTTTTGACACCCTTGCACCCTGAAATTGCATGCGCAATTTGCGAGGGCCTATTGGTACTCGCAAATTGCACACGCAATTTCCCATTCATTCCTATGGGTAGGCCCATAGGAATGAATAGGAAGCCATTGCTTATTTGCGACTCGTGCAGGAATCACTAATTTTACAGTGATTTCTACATGCATAGGCTTTTGCAAGTCCTTAACTGCGATTCCTTAATTAGCGCAATTAAGGACTCGCAAAATCCTACCTTGATGCATGTGCCTGTTTGTCCCGTCATGTTTCGGCGCCTCCGGTTCTGCAGTTCAGGCACATGCAATCCATGCACAAACATGAATTGCCCCTCCGTGCACATTTATGACTTCACAAACGACAGCTTATCCGAACGCTAAGGATACAACCAGAAGATATCACGTCTGTTGCCATTTGGTTTTCTTTAAAAACAGACTCCTTGACTGCAGCAGAGTCGATGGTACAAGTAATATGGACACTAAAAACGAAATCAAGCCTCTACAGTGCTCCAGGGACGTGTTCAGCGACAGCAGCCCATAAATAACTGCTTCTAAGCTGTAATTCTGAAAGAGCCAGGCCTGCTTTTCTTTCACTACAAGTTCCACTTATCTTTCATTAACCCTTTCCCCTTATCCATTATTGCTTTCCTATTCCTGTTCTGATTTGTTGATTGTTCATGCTTTTATTACAATGTTTCTCCTGATTTTGTTTTGTCTCCTGAAATTTAATTTCCGGTTTGATCATGTCAGAGTGACCGTGACTGACACACAAATGCCACAAAAAATGTTTAACTCACTGAATCATTCTTTTTTTGCCTTAGAGGTCCCTAACAACTTGCTTCAGTGATGTTATCTGTTTGACACAAGCTGCTGATGCATGGCAGCGCCTTATCTCCTTTTTGAGGCTGTGTTTATATGTTTAATGCTTTGGCACTCTTCAAGAAAACAGCTGCAGACTTGCTAACCAGATCTGCCTTTATTTGCCTGTGTCATGTGATGACAAGTGCTTCAGAGAGGGACAGGAGTTGCAAGTTAGAACACTTTTCTCCTAATTCATTCAGCTTCTTTGTTGTGGGTAGATTTTCACAGTGAGTTTGAATTAGGGGTGTGTTTCTCAATGTGGAGCTTTTGTAGATTTTCTCTCTGGAAATACCCTTTCACTTGGGTTAGAACTGTGCCTCAAAACACAGCCAGAGAGGAATTCGAAATATGTCATTTAAAAACATCCCACCATTGCGCCATTTCCTTGTACATATGCCCCCTTGTTTCCTCCTTTGCCACACCACTGCCAATACCATCATCAAAGCTCCCTTGGAATTACACAGAGTCAAGTAGGATGTCAATTAATGGGATGTTTATATTGTGCCGTGCTATTTCGATTGTGACCGGGAGCAACGTCATGATGACGCGGCCACGTGACGTGACTGGTTTTAATCCTCACTGCACTTTTTCTTTCAGTGATCCCAGGATCCATTACGTATATTATTATTATTTGTATATGTTTGTATTGGCTTCCGCTCCCTTTAGCTCCACACCGGGCGTTGGTCTGCACAGGGGTGTATTGAAGAAAGCCCAATGATAAAGCATGTCACAATTTTGTGAGTGAGGGCAGTATTTTTTTACTGAGCACGTGCCACCTCTCATTTACAGATCCAAATACATTACTGCTCTCTGTGTGTGTTACAGTTGAGTAGTGGTTGTGCTGTGCCTCTCCCCCATTCTTGTGTGTGAGAAAATAAGTTTGATTGCAGCCTGGAATATGGCAGCGAGCTCAACCACGAGGTTGTCCAACTAAAGACATCAAGAGGGTGCAACATGGAGCAGAAGTCAGATGGGGTGCACCCCCTGAACAATATAATCCTGACTCTCAACACATCATGTAAGTTATGACGCAGGAAGGGAAAGGAACAGCCTGTACATAGGGTGAAGTGTATTAGGAGACAGATAAGAACAGGTAGCCAAACAGGAGAAGGCATAAACAAGCACCAGACAATTTAATACATCTGGCTTTATTGTGTTAACACACAGAAACAACACTTGTGCATACCTGTATTTGCATGTGTTAGCTGATAAAAGTCATAACTGATAGCTTAGGCAAAGTTTTCTCAACAGGGAAATACATACGAGAGGAAAACAACTAGAAATAAACAGAAATGGAAAGTCAATAAGAAAACTACACAGAAGAAAGCATAATGGGGAAGGCAGACAAGGAACATTTGCACATGTCCTGACTAAAACTTTGAAAAAAGCCTGTGGCAGTGAAAATACAAATCAAGCTTTTTTGTATGCACTGCCCGTATGAGAAAAATATTGTAATTTGTGATGATTCAGTATACTTTTGAGATGTAAAATCTTTCCCCATGGACTGAAAGGCAAGCACTCCATTTGAAGGAGAATGATACAGCAAACAATCAGCAGGATGAGGTGAGAGAGCAATAGTCTTTAGGGCACAGACAAAGCCCACTCAATGTGCATGTTAAATAACTGATAATAATTTGTCTTTGAGGCAGGTTTGCTGTCAAACCAGAACTACAAATGACTGTTGACTGCTGACACAGAATGGGACCTGCTGTGTGCCATAGGGGACAGGGACCAGCAAGGGACCAGATGAGGAAAGTGGAGTGCACAGGGGAGCAGAATACAAAGCAGGCAGTTAAAGCCAACACAAAATAGCAGTAAGGCTGTGTGGAAAGGAGCAGAGATGGGTGACGGGAACTGTGGTGTAATAAGACTTCCCTGGACCCCATGGCAAGCCAGTGAAATTGGGCAATTTGCTGTTGGATGGGCCGTTAAATTCATAAATATCAGGATTCAGTGTGCTCCTCAGGCCTATGGCCCTTGGTGCCACTGAACCTGCTGCACCATTGATAGTCAAAAACCTGGACAGGTGCAGTAGGGAGAGTGATTCACAAAAAATACACTCTGTAATTGCAGACAAAATGCGGCATCTTTGACCTAACAAAACAAAATGGAGTGGCAGACAAGGAAGTGGAGAGGGAAAGAGACTGCAGTCGGGGAAAAAAGGAGGCCTGCAGGGGCGTAACACAAAACCCATGCAGCCACTCTGTTTTCTGGGGGAGGGACAACCCTTCAGAGGGCCTCCAATCCTTCAAGGGGGGGCGCATTCAGCCCAAGGGCAATAAATATATGTGAGATATGGGATATTTAGGGGCCCCTCATCACTTATTCAGGGATGCCTCATAATTTTTAGGCCAAGCTGTCTGGGTTGCTAAAGAATTCTTGGGGACATTCAGAAAGCTTCCCTAGGAGGGTATTACACCCATTGCTTTTCTGGTTTCTACGTCACATTTTGTGGCTTTACATTTGCTGGCTTTAATTGTTTGCAGCTCTCTAGGTTCAGTTCCTCCCTCCCGAGGAGCAACGTTTTTTTCACACTAATGTTCTGTTAAAAGGCCTGGAAATCTTGTTCTTATCTTGTCACATTTGCTGTGCATTGAAAGACCAAGGTCAAATGTCAGGCTCTGTATTCCGAGGTCAAATGTCAGCAGGCTCTGTCTTCTGAGGAAGTTTGGTGTTTACTTGGCCCCAGAACAAAAATAAAGGTGCTTGGGGTAGATTTAAGGATAAACAACCTGTTACCTTTCTCAGAATCAGACACTTCTGAAACAGGTGCAGGCCCCAGCACATCAACCCTCGCCCAAAATTCTTTATGGAGAGGCCAACAGACATACAGAGGGATAGGCAGGGACAAAGCCAAGATCAGAAACAACTTTCATCCAGGGGAGCACCAAATGAGACACCAATACTAGACCTCCATACCATGAACCATATGACTTGGACTCAAGAGATGCCCATCTTTAATGTATTGAAGCATATGTTGTCTTCAGTGGAAATTTCCCTTTTGAGTAAAGTACTCTCATTTGTTATCACTGAGAAGCCAGATTGATTCACACAGCACCCTAAAATTCTCAAATTTTTCAGAAAACTCAGATTTAGATTTTTCTTTCTGAATAAAAAAGAGGAAACCCAGAAAGCAGATGATACAGGCTTCCACCTAAAATCTTCCTTCTGTCTCAAAATCCTTTACCTGAGATAAATAATTTGATCCAGACAATCACAAACAAAGCAAAGGAAGAATGATTCATTAGTCATAACAAATATCTTTTTCTGAACAATAAGAACTCATGGACTCTAGTTCTATATACCATGCCAACATTCATAAACATCTTGATACACTATCTGGCAGACCCATACTATCAGGTTGAGGCTTCATTTTGGAACACCTTAGCAGAAACATTGATTCCTTCATCTGTGACCTTGTCTACACCACTGCTACCTATATAAAAGATATAACCCATTTTCCTAATCTTGTTGAATTGTAACATTTTGACCCTGCTTCTGAACTCCTGGTTACATTGGACATAGAGTCGCTATATGCCATAATATCGCAGGAAAGGGGGCTAAAAGTAATAAAGGAACACCTCAACTTAAGGTCCACCCCCCCCCATCAGGTTCCAACAGACTTTATCATTTACCTTCTAGAACAGGCACTTACCGAGAACTATTTGTCATTTGAAAACAAGTGCTATAAACAATGCAAAGTCACTTCAATAGGGGCAATTTTTGCCCCAAACTTTGCTATTCTGTTTGTTGACGACATAGAAACAACATATCCTAAATGACAAAAACCCCCTTCATGACAAAATTCGTCTCTGGACAAGGTTCATCGATGATATCTTCATAATTTGGTCAGGAGACATCATTGAACTTTCTACATTCTGTAACTCGCTCAATAACTATCAACCAGACTTGAAATATACCTACCATTTCAGTAACATACAAATTGACTATCTGGACATCACTGCCAAAACTATGGACTATCCCCCACACTGTTCCGCAAACCCACAGAGTGGAACACTCTACTCCAATACTTCACTTCCCATCCTAGGGTTTTAAGAGCTGGCCTCCCCTATGGCCAATTCCTACGCATTTAACGCAACTGTAATTAAAAGAGGATTTCGTTAGAGAAGTGGAAGTGCTCTCTAAAAAACTCCAGGATAGAGGATACCCCAGACGCTCAATAAAACATTCATTAAAACAAGCATGGTACTCAAAGAGAGATGGACTTTTTCAGTCCAAACATAGAACACCTATGTCAAGATTCACACGTGTGACCACTTTTTTCCCAGACACTAACAAACTAACAAAAAGCATTAAAAACACTGGAATGTCTTGACTACTTCTGACATTTCATCTGAGGCACCGTTATTCTCCTTTAAAAGGGGCCGGAATTTCAGAGATCACCTTGTGAGAGCACACAAAACCAAATATGCTAACAACACAATCCATTCCTCTCTAGGGAGCCCCAGTTCAAGGAGACTAAAAATGATTCAATAGATTGGCCGGCACTTCAACGACCAACACCAAAACATTCAAACATGGCAACATAAAACAAACTTGTGGCTTCTTCTCCAATTGTAACTCATGCAATGTCATTTACTGTATACGTTGGCCATGTAATTTAGCATTTATAGGTCAAACAACACAGAAGATAAAGCCAAGGATTTCACAACACAAGAGGAGATTCCACTGCAAAGTAATCACACCCCCCTTAGTTGAGCACTTTGTGGACAAAGGACATTCCGAAAATATTTTCACATGGCAAGTAATTGATATCTTGAAACCACAACCAAGAGGAGGAAACAACCAAATGTTACTCAACAGACTGGAATGTAAATGGATTTTCAAATGCGAATCGATTACTAATGGGATAAATACGCAGTAAGAATGGAATGTAGTTCTATGAATTTTCTCTCCCCCTCATCTTCCATCTACCAAAACAATTGTTTTTGTGACACAACAAAATATTCTACTGTAGATGAGACTGACGATCTAATAATAACACTTATGTCCCTCTATGCATACCTGACACATGACGTATGTTGCTAACTTCAAGTTGTCTGTGTACATCTGTAAACGTGTAACTATGTTGGGGGCCGGAAACACTCGGACAGATGCCGTGAGGGCATCGGCCAGCTCTGTACTTACCTGTTCCTTGCTTTTGGGACGCCAGCTCCTCCACAGCCGCCGCATGGGCAGCGGCGGCTGTTTCTTCCTCATGCCAGACCGGGACCGGGCGACAGCGGGAAGACTACATATCCCAGCTGCCCCGGGGCCCGGCGCTCCACCTGTGACGCGAGCTCTGTGCCCGGAGGCGCTACAAAGCACCGGGTCCATCGAGAGAGCCTCGGGGGCCGGAAACACTCAGACAGACATCGTGAGGGCAACGGCCAGCTCTGTACTTACCTGTTCCTTGCTTTTGGGTTGCCTGCTCCTCCACAGCACCGCGTGGGCAGCGGCGGCTGTTTCTTCCTCACGCCAGACCGGGACCAGGCGACAGCAGGAAGGCTACATATCCCAGCTGCCCCGTCACCTGTGACGCGAGCTCTGCGCTACAAAGCACCGGGTCCACCTCCCGCCCACTCGGGACACGCGCGGGGCGAGCCCGGGAGAAGCCCGGGACAAGGGCGGGACAGTCTGTGACAGTCCGGGACTGGACGAGGCTGGGCTGGGCCGTGGCTCTTGGACTATTGCCCCAAGATTTGTGAGGACACTTAGTACCGTGGAACAGTGAACTTGATCCGGTAATGGTGATTAGACCCTCAATCTAGTACCTCACATACTATTTTTGGTGTATTGGAGGGATTTCCCTTTCTTTTAGTATTGTACGGCAATTATTAGGATTGCTTCCTTGATACCCATGTGTTAGGGTAATGACCTTTTCATAAATTGTGCTTTTTCGGATTTTTATATTTTACATTTAGGTATATTTATTTGCTTCTGGGAAGGGCCACCTTTTTATATTTAACAATGTCTAAATCAAACAGAGGGAATATTCGACCTGTTGTAGCCACTCTCGACAATTATCTTGTCAAGGTGGTAGACAAAATTAATAAGGAACGCCGACAATCTTTAGGACTAGAGAGTTCGTTAGACCCCCTCCCTATCCCTACTCAGGCTTCCTCTTTGTTATTTACTCCCCCCCGTGGATGTTAGCTTTGTTATTAGCCCCCAGATCTTTTTATCACGCCAGCACCCAATGACTTAGAGCCCACACCGGCGGGGAATGAGACCTTTAACGATTCTGTAGTATCATGTTCACCATCCCCAAAAGTGGAGAGGGTCCTAAGGTCTGGAAGAAATGCAAGTAGGCCTGTTTTGCCCAAACGGGGGGGGGGGGTAATCGTAAAAACAAAAAAAACATCGAATTAACTCCCAAAGGGACCATCAATGACCCTGACACTGCTAGAAATGACACTTATTTGAAATTAGCACCTGAGCAGCTAATCAATCAATCAATCAGAACATTTGTATAGCGCACTACTCACCCGGAGGGTCTCAAGGCGCTAGGGGTCCGCTACTGCTCGAACAGCCAGGTCTTGAGCTGCTTCCTGAAGGCGAGGTGGTCCTGGGTCAGGCGGAGGTGGGTCGGGAGGGAGTTCCAAGTCTTGGCGGCCAGGTAGGAGAAGGCCCTTCCTCCTGTGGTGGCTCTTCGGATGCGGGGGACGGCGGCGAGGGCGTGGCTGGTCGATCGAAGCTGGCGCGTGGGAGCGTAGAAGTTGAGGCGGCTGTTGAGGTATCCTGGTCCTTGGTTGTGTAGGGCTTTGTGTGCGTGGGTAAGGAGCCGGAAGGTGATTCTCTTGTTGACCGGGAGCCAGTGCAGGTCTCTCAGGTGTCCGGAGATGTGGCTGCGGCGGGGGATGTCCAGGATGAGTCGTGCTGAGGTATTCTGGATCCGCTGGAGTCTCTTCTGGAGTTTGGCGGTGGTGCCGGCGTAGAGGGAGTTGCCGTAGTCCAGCCGGCTGGTGACGAGGGCCTGGGTGACCGTCTTCCTGGTTTCGGTGGGGATCCATCGGAAGATCTTGCGTAGCATTCGCAGGATGTTGAAGCACGACGAGGAGACGGCGTTGACTTGTCTGGTCATGGAGAGGGAGGAGTCCAGGATTAAGCCCAGGTTGCGTGCGTGTTCAGTTGGTTTGGGTGCGCTGCCCAGGGCGGGGGGCCACCAGGAGTCGTCCCAGGCGGAGGGTGAGGATCCCAGGATGAGGACTTCCGTCTTGTCCGAGTTCAGTTTCAGGCGGCTGTTCAACATCCATTTGGCTACGTCTGTCATCCCTTCGTGCAGGTTGGCTCTGGCGGTGGCGGGGTCGTTGGTGAGGGAGAGGATCAGCTGGGTGTCGTCTGCGTAGGAGATGATGTTCAGGTTGTGCTGGCGTGCGATGGCTGCGAGGGGGCTCATGTAGACGTTGAAGAGAGTTGGGCTGAGCGAGGAGCCTTGAGGGACGCCGCAGATGACTTCGGTGGCTTCCGATCTGAACGGGGGGAGGCGGACTCTCTGTGTCCTTCCGGCGAGGAAGGAGGTGATCCACTCCAGTGCCTTCTCCTGGATTCCGATGTTGCTGAGGCGCTGTACTAGGGTGCGGTGGCAGACAGTGTCGAAGGCCGCGGAGAGGTCCAGGAGGATGAGGGCCGCTGTTTCTCCGTTGTCGAGCAGGGTTCGGATGTCATCTGTAGCTGCGATCAGGGCGTTCTCGGTGCTGTGGTTGGCCCGGAAGCCAGACTGCGAGAGGTCGAGGGAGCCGTTCGTCTCGAGGAAGGCGGCCAGTTGCTTGTTGACGGTCTTCTCGATGACTTTGGCTGGAAACGGGAGCAGCGAGATGGGGCGGTAGTTCTTGAGGTCGGTAGGGTCTGCTGATGGTTTCTTGAGTAGAGCGCTGAGTTCGGCGTGCTTCCAGCTCTCCGGGAAGGTGGCGCTGTCGAAGGAGGTGTTGATGATGTCCCGCAGGTGGGGTGCGATGACAGCGTCGGCCTTGTTGAAGACGTGGTGAGGGCAGGGGTCTGTTGGAGATCCGGAGTGGATGGAGTTCATCGTGCGGATGGTGTCTTCGGTGCTGATCGGGGTCCAGGCGCGGAGGGTGGCGGTGGGGGGCAGTGGTTCGGTCGTGGCGTGCGTTGGTTGAGTGCTGAAGCTGTTGTGTATGTCCGCGATCTTGTTGTGGAAGTAGGAGGCGAGGGAGTTGCAGAGGTCTTGCGAAGGGGTGATGTCGTTGTTTCCGGCGTTGGGGTTGGAGAGCTCTTTCACGATGTTGAAGAGTTCCTTGCAGTTGTGTGCGTTGTTGTCCAGTCGTTCCTTGAATGCGGTTTTCTTGGTGGCGCGGATCAGCTGGTGGTGTTTTCGGGTGGCGAGCTTGAGGGCAGTCATGTTGTCCGGTGTTGGGTCTCTGCGCCAGGTTTTCTCGAGTGCTCTGCAGTTCTTCTTGGAGCTCTTGAGTTCGTCGTTAAACCATGGGGCTTTCTTGCTGCCGGGTCTGCTCGGCTGGGTCTTCAGAGGGGCGAGGTCGTCTGCGCAGTCGCTGATCCATTTTGTGAGGTTGGTGGCCGCTTGGCTGGGGTTCGTTGTGCTGGTGGGAGGGTTCTTGCTCAGGGAAGTAGTGAGCTGGTCTGCAGTGATCATGTTCCAGCTTCTGCGGGGAGCCTGTTGCTGGAGATGGTGGAGCGTGGTCCTTCTGTAGCTGAAGTGGACGCAGCTGTGGTCCGTCCATTGGAGTCCCGTGGCGTGGCTGAAGGCGATGTCCTTGCTGGAAGAGAAGATCGGGTCGAGTGTGTGTCCGGCGTAGTGGGTGGGGGTGGTCATCAGTTGCTTGAGTCCGAGGTTGGCGAGGTTTTCCAGCAGGGTGGTGGTGTTGCGGTCGTTGTTGTTCTCCAGGTGGAAGTTGAGGTCTCCGAGGAGGATGTAGTCGGTTGAGGGGAGGGCGAGCGGGCTGACGAAGTCGGCGATGTCCTCGCTGAATTGTGCGCGTTGTCCCGGGGGTCTGTAGATGAGGGTGCCTCTGAGGGTGGTCTTGGGGTTGACGTGGATCTGGAAGTGCAGGTGTTCGGCGGGTGCGAGGTTGTCGTCGGTGTTGGTCGTGATGCGGATGGAGTTCCTGTGGATGATGGCGATGCCTCCTCCTGTCTGGTTGACGCGGTCCCTCCGGATGATCTTGTAGCCGTCCGGGATGGCGATGGCGATGTCGGGCGCTGATGAGGCGTTCATCCAGGTTTCCGCGAGGAAGGCGACGTCTGGGTCTGTGGTGTCGAGCAGGTTCCAAAGCTCGACGGCGTGTCTGTGGACGGAGCGGGTGTTGAGCAGGATGCACTTCAGGTGGGTGCTGCTGAAGTTCGGCTTGGTGGGTGCTGGTGTAGCGTGGGTCCGGTTGCAGGTGAACTTGCAGGAGTGGCAGCTGAAGGGTCCGTGGGTGCGTCTCGGTGTGGCTCGGTAGCAGCGCGGGGTTCGGCCGGTGTTGAGAGCGTTGAGTTCGGTGGAGTCGTAGGTTCGTCTGGTCGGCTTCCGGCGGTGGGGGCCAGGGGTCCTGGCACTGGGCGCGGTCCAGGCGCAGACGGGCTTACCTTTGGCGCACCTTCGGCGCTCAATCGGTGCTCCCGCTGCGCGCGTCCGCTGCGCGGTCGCTCAGGGGGCGTCATAAGAAGGGGGACGGGAGGGCGGGTCTGCTGGGCTGGGCGAGCGTCCGGGCCAATGGGCCGGTTGTGGGCGGGGCCGCAGGGGCCAGCGGCGGGAAAAGTGGCGAGCGGCCGGCTCCGCTGTGGCTGGGCCGCTCGGGGGTGCTGGGGGGGCGGCGGTGGCGGCAGGCAGGCGGCAGGCAGGCAGGCAGGAGGCTGGCAAGGAGGCTGGCTAGCAGGGCAGCAGGCGAGTGAGGGGGGTGACCCGGCCTCGAGAGGCACAGTGGTCACTCCCGCGGTCACCCAGGCGCTCCCCTTAAGAAGGGGGACGGGAGGGCGGGTCTGCTGGGCTGGGCGAGCGTCCGGGTCAATGGGCCGGTGGTGGGCGGGGCCGCAGGGGCCAGCGGCGGGAAAAGTGGCGAGCGGCCGGCTCCGCTGTGGCTGGGCCGCTCGGGGGTGCTGGGGGGGCGGCGGTGGCGGCAGGCAGGCGGCAGGCAGGCAGGCAGGAGGCTGGCAAGGAGGCTGGCTAGCAGGGCAGCAGGCGAGTGAGGGGGGTGACCCGGCCTCGAGAGGCACAGTGGTCACTCCCGCGGTCACCCAGGCGCTCCCCTTAAGAAGGGGGACGGGAGGGCGGGTCTGCTGGGCTGGGCGAGCGTCCGGGCCAATGGGCCGGTGGTGGGCGGGGCCGCAGGGGCCAGCGGCGGGAAAAGTGGCGAGCGGCCGGCTCCGCTGTGGCTGGGCCGCTCGGGGGTGCTGGGGGGGCGGCGGTGGCGGCAGGCAGGCGGCAGGCAGGCAGGCAGGAGGCTGGCAAGGAGGCTGGCTAGCAGGGCAGCAGGCGAGTGAGGCGGGTGACCCGGCCTCGAGAGGCACAGTGGTCACTCCCGCGGTCACCCAGGCGCTCCCCTTAAGAAGGGGGACGGGAGGGCGGGTCTGCTGGGCTGGGCGAGCGTCCGGGCCAATGGGCCGGTGGTGGGCGGGGCCGCAGGGGCCAGCGGCGGGAAAAGTGGCGAGCGGCCGGCTCCGCTGTGGCTGGGCCGCTCGGGGTGCTGGGGGGGCGGATGTGGCGGCAGGCAGGAGGCTGGCAAGGAGGCTGGCTAGCAGGGCAGCAGGCGAGTGAGGGGGGTGACCCGGCCTCGAGAGGCACAGTGGTCACTCCCGCGGTCACCCAGGCGCTCCCCTTAAGAAGGGGGACGGGAGGGCGGGTCTGCTGGGCTGGGCGAGCGTCCGGGCCAACGGGCCGGTGGTGGGCAGGGCCGCAGGGGCCAGCGGCGGGAAAAGTGGCGAGCGGCCGGCTCCGCTGTGGCTGGGCCGCTCGGGGGTGCTGGGGGGGCGGCGGTGGCGGCAGGCAGGTGGCAGGCAGGCAGGCAGGAGGCTGGCAAGGAGGCTGGCTAGCAGGGCAGCAGGTGAGTGAGGGGGGTGACCCGGCCTCGAGAGGCACAGTGGTCACTCCCGCGGTCCCCCAGGCGCTCCCCTTAAGAAGGGGGACGGGAGGGCGGGTCTGCTGGGCTGGGCGAGCGTCTGGGCCAATGGGCCGGTGGTGGGCGGGGCCGCAGGGGCCAG
Source organism: Lissotriton helveticus (assembly GCF_964261635.1). Classification (NCBI taxonomy): domain Eukaryota; kingdom Metazoa; phylum Chordata; class Amphibia; order Caudata; family Salamandridae; genus Lissotriton; species Lissotriton helveticus. The sequence continues at coordinate 69,014,157 of NC_136064.1, forward strand.
CGGCGGGAAAAGTGGCGAGCGGCCGGCTCCGCTGTGGCTGGGCCGCTCGGGGGTGCTGGGGGGGCGGCGGTGGCGGCAGGCAGGCGGCAGGCAGGCAGGCAGGAGGCTGGCAAGGAGGCTGGCTAGCAGGGCAGCAGGCGAGTGAGGGGGGTGACCCGGCCTCCAGAGGCACAGTGGTCACTCCCGCGGTCACCCAGGCGCTCCCCTTAAGAAGGGGGACGGGAGGGCGGGTCTGCTGGGCTGGGCGAGCGTCCGGGCCAATGGGCCGGTGGTGGGCGGGGCCGCAGGGGCCAGTGGCGGGAAAAGTGGCGAGCGGCCGGCTCCGCTGTGGCTGGGCCGCTTGGGGGTGCTGGGGGGGCGGCGGTGGCGGCAGGCAGGCAGGCAGGAGTTGCTGGTTGGTATTATTGATGACAGGTTTGTTAAAATTATACAACCCCTACTTGACAAACTTGACATTGTTTCTGGGGAACTGAAACGGCTAGGAGGCCTTGTGCAAACCCATGTTGGTCCTAATAATTGTATGGTAACTGTAGAAACGGCCCAGGGTAGCACCTGTGAGCCGCAGAAGTCAACTAATGGGGGTCCAAGCACCGATACAGTAGTGGACCCTAATCTTGTGCCCCCAACTATACCCTCAACGGTGACTACAGGGAATTCAGCGAGAACTAACGTAGTTAAGAAAAAGCGGTATGGCTATTCTCAGCCTAATCTACCACCGACTGCGCACCATATGTGGCAGTCCCGACTAATGTCCCACCAGTAAGGGAGGAGGGACCTGATGGTATCCACGAAACACACGAAATGTTAAAAAACAAAACCGTGGCCTGGCTTAATAGAGAATGTGGTTTTCCAGTCGCACTGGCAGACCAGATTTTGGTAACCACCAGAACCAACTGGATAGGTACTTCACACAAGAATATTTTGGGTGATTGTGTTATTGTCAATTTTAACAGTCCCCATCTTGCTACCACCGCTTTGATTAGAGCCTCCTCTCGCCCACCTAATGACCAGGGTATTTCGCTCCGACCCTTGGCCTATTTTTATAGACATCACACTGGCCAGACTAATAACGATCATGGTTGGGATAGAGCGAAAGGTTCCAGAAAGTTTAACATGCCGAGTGGGCCCCAGGTGGCTACCTTCAATCGTTTTCAGTGTTTTAGCGGGTTAGACTCTAACGATTGACTGGATTCTGATTTGGCGCCCTGTTTAACCTGTGAGGATTTTGTATTACCAGGAGTTGAACCCGTTGTAATAACTTCAGGGCTTGTACCTAAAGAAATCCTGCCTTATGCAGATTGTATGATAGCCTGTATAGAGGATGAAGCAGGGGTATGTAATGAGGTTCTGCCGGGAGATGATTGCGAAAGTATTATAACCCCGCCCCTAACTAACTTACGGGGTAGTCAACATATCAATATGGCAACAGGTTTTCCTAGTTGCCATATTGCTAGTGTGAATATTGCGGGTCTAACTTCTAAATCTGACTGTCTGGGGTGGTTGGATTTTCTGGCACTCTTTGATATCATCTGTTTCCAGGAAACGTGGTGTAAAGACTTTAAAGGTTATAATGGCTTTGTTTCCTATCAATTACCTGCAATGGCATACATCTCAGGAAGAGCTAAGGGTGGGCTCTTGGTTTTCATTTCTGTCAAGACCCCTTTTATTGTAAAAAAACACGTATTGGTTGGGGCGCACGCCCAGATTTTATGGCTCTCACAGAAGTTGGGTAGAAATATGCTTTTGATACATTTTTTATAATAACATCTTTGACAGCTCCAGGGCCCTAGTTGTGAATGCTTTACCAAACGCACTGGATGAAATCACAATGGGTTCTAATGTTGTTTTCGATTTGCTTTTGGCTGGGGATTTTAACATGTCAGTTTGCCCACTTTCTAACCTTAATATATGTGGGGTGGTTAATTGCTTTGGAGATGGAGATCTCCTCTTTCATCACAATCAATACGGGGAGTCTCTAAATAATCTCCTAGCATCATATGATATGGATATACTGGTCAATGAGAAAAACGATCAAGGTGAGATAATCCCCACTTTTATAGGTCGGGGGCAAATACTGTGATTGATTTTATTTGTACATCCTCTAGCCTTGTTCCTTGCATTTTGCCCCCTAACGTCGTTGATATTTCCCTCAGCGACCATAACTGTTTAACAATTGAGGCCTTTCTCTGGAAAGAGGATAGACCATCTAGTACGGGGCATATTGATAATATCGAACCTCATAGGTCTAACGGGACAAGACTTAGATGGAAAGGGGATAAAGCAGACATAACGTCTGATCTTATTATAAATATCTGCTTATCTGAAATCACTGGGATCCTCGAGGATGTTGACGTCACTGCCGAAATCATTCGCCATTTTATCCAAATTAATTTAGTCATTGATTGCAAGCTTACTATCTCAGTTAAGCGCAAGGCAGACTTCCTAAGGGGGTGGTTTGATCAAGCATGTACTTCTGCGCTAAAAGAGTTAAAAAGGGCACTGGTTGCCAAACCTAGAGATAAGAGTCTGGTTTTTAAACTTAGAGGTAGCTATAAGGTCACACTAAAAAGAAGGAAAGTGGAACTTCAGCAGGAGGCCTTGGATAATTTGTCCCAGGCAGCCAAAACCAATAATTGTACCTTGTTCTGGGCCACAGTGAACAGTCCGTTCCTTAAAGATGAGAAGGCCCCCGAACTAACATCGAAGGTTAACAGAGAAACATGGGTCTCTCATTTTTCCACTATCTCTGATACGGACAAAATTATGGGTCATGAAGAGGAGTGTTGGCCCATTGTCCCTTTGGACATCACTGTCACAGAAGTTTTAGATAGCATCAGGGCAAGCAAAGGGGGGAAGGCACAGGGCCCGGACGGGGTGCCAATTGATATTTATAAATTGGTCCCAGAAATATGGGGCCCTATTTTAGCTAAAACTTTTAACGCAGCAGTTTGTAATGGGGTGCCTCCTACATGGGAAGAGTCGATCATCATCCCTATTTATAAAAAAGGAGACCGGAGTGATGTGAAGAACTATCGACCGATCTCCCTGTTAGATGCTTCGGTAAAAGTTATGAGTAGGGTGCTTTTGGTTAGGCTGGAGGAATGGGTTGAGGCCAATGGCATTCTGGCAGAATGTCAATTTGGATTTAGAAAGGGGCGGGGGACGATCGAACAGTGTCTAAACCTCGAACTGCTGATCGGAAAGTATACGCAGGCCAAGCCGGGCACTATTTATCTCTGCTTTGCAGATTTGAGTAGTGCTTTCAATTTGGTGGATCATGCAATTCTCTGGGTCAAGCTGATCGAAATGGGGGCACCAGAGGGTATCGTTTATTTTTTAGCCCGTCTTTACACCAAATTACGTACCTGTGTACGATACGGTACCAATGGTGAGTGTACAACTAAGTTTAGGATCGGGCGGGGTATTAGACAAGGGTGCGTTCTTGCCCCCCTGCTCTTTACCCTTTTTTATTAAAAAAGTGGACTCTGTCCTAAAAACCATTGCAGCAGATGCCCCTAAAGTTAATGATGTCAGTGTCCCGGTATTACTTTATGCGGACGACGCTGTTTTATTGTCCCGCACCCCGATAGGCCTCCAACGCCTGATAGATGGGTTTTCACAGTTTATAAAAGGGAGAAAGCTTGTGATTAACAAATCTAAGACCTATATCATGGAATGTGGGCAGGGGAGTAACAGAAAGTCATCCTCTTATTTTATTGACGGAAATAAGGTCAATCAATCATAAATCAATCAATCAATCAATCAATCAATCATAAACTTGTATAGCGCGCTACTCACCCGGCAGGGTCTCAAGGTGCTTGGGGGAAGGGGGCTGCTATTGCTCGAACAGCCAGGTCTTGAGTTGTCTCCTGAAGGGGAGATGGTCCTGGGTCAGCAGAAGATGGATGGGGAGAGAGTTCCATGTCTTGGCCGCCAGGTAGGAGAAGGATCTGCCACCAGCGGTGGCTCTTCGGATGCGTGGTACGGTGGCGAGGGCGAGGCTTGTTGATCGTAGCTGGCGGGTGGGCGTGTAGAAGGTCAGGCGTTCGTTGAGGTACTTGGGGCCCAGGTCGTGGAGAGATTTGTGTGCGTGGGTGAGGAGCCTGAACGTGATCCTCTTGCTGACGGGCAGCCAGTGCAGGTCCTTCAGGTGGCCGGAGATGTGGCTGTGTCGGGGGATGTTCAGGATGAGTCGGGCGGAGGCGTTCTGGATGCGTTGGAGTCTTTTTTTTAGCTTGGCTGTGGTTCCGGCATAGAGGGCGTTTCTGTAATCCAGTCGGCTGGTGACAAGTGCTTGGGTGACCGTCTTCCTGGTTTCAGTCGGGATCCATCGGAAGATCTTGCGGAGCATGCGAAGGATGTTGAAGCATGATGAGGAGAAGGCGTTGATTTGTCTGGTCATCGAGAGGGAGGAGTCCAGGATGAAGGCCAGGTTGCGTGCGTGGTCTGTTGGCTTGGGGGTGGCGCCCAGGGCGGGGGGCCACCAGGAGTCATCCCAGGCGGACGGCGATGGTCCCAGGACAAGGACTTCCGTCTTGTCTGAGTTCAGCTTCAGGCGGCTGTTCTTCATCCAATCGGCGACGTCTTTCATCCCTTCGTGTAGGTTCGTTCTGGCGGTGGCGGGATCTCTGGTGAGGGAGAGGATCAGTTGGGTGTCGTCTGCGTAGGAGATGATGTTGAGGTTGTGCTGGCGTGCGATGGCTGCAAGAGGTCTCATGTAGATGTTGAAGAGGGTGGGGCTGAGTGATGATCCTTGCGGGACACCGCAGATGACTTCGGTGGCCTCGGATAGAAACGGGGGGAGGCGGACTCTCTGTGTTCCTCCGGTGAGGAATGAGATGATCCACTCCAGTGCCTTCTCTTGGATGCCGATGTCGCTGAGGTGTTGAACTAGGGTGCGGTGGCAGATGGTGTCGAAACCTGCAGAGAGGTCCAGGAGGATGAGGGCCGCTGTTTCCCTGTTGTCGAGCAGGGTTCTGATGTCGTCGGTGGCTGCGATGAGGGCGGTCTCGGTGCTGTGGTTGGCTCGAAAACCAGACTGCGAGGGGTCGAGGGATCCGTTCGTCTCGAGGAAGGCTGCAAGCTGTCTGTTGACGGTCTTCTCGATGACTTTGGCAGGGAAGGGGAGGAGCGAGATGGGGCGAAAGTTCTTGAGGTCGGTGGGGTCTGCTGTTGGTTTCTTCAGTAGGGCTCTGAGCTCGGCGTGCTTCCAGCTCTCCGGGAAGGTGGCGGTGTTGAAGGAGGCGTTTCTGATGTCCCGTAGTTGGGGTGCGATGATGGAGTCGGCCTTGTTGAAGACATGGTGGGGGCTGGGGTCGGTAGGAGATCCGGAGTGGATGGTGTTCATCGTGCGGGCTGTGTCTTCGGTGGTCACCGTGGTCCAGGAGCGGAGGGTGGTGGTGGAGTTTGTTGGTTCGGTGGTTGGGTGCGTCGAAGGTGCATCGAAGCTGTTGTGGATGTCGGCGATCTTGCGGTGGAAGAACGAGGCGAGAGAGTCGAAGAGGTCTTGTGAGGGAGTGATGTCGTTGTTGCTGGTGCAGGGGTTGGAGAACTCCTTGACGATGCTGAAGAGTTCCTTGCTGTCGTGGGCGCTGTTGTCCATTCGTTCCTTCAGTGATTTCTTCATGGTAGTGCGGATAAGCTGGTGGTGCTTGCGGGTGGCGTGTTTGAGGGCGGTCATGTTGTCTGTGGTCTGGTCGAGGAGCCAGGCTTTCTCGAGGGTGCGGCAGTTTTTCTTGGAGTCCTTGAGTTCGTCGGTGAACCAGGAGGGTTTCTTGCTTCTGGGTCTGCTGGTAGGGTTCTTCAGTGGCGCGAGGTCGTCGGCGCAGTCGGTCAGCCACTTCGTGAGGTTGCGTGCTGCTTCGGTGGGGTCCGTTGCGCTGGCGGGTGGGTTCTGACTGAGGGAGGTGGTGAGCTGTTCGGCGGTGATCTTGCTCCAGCTCCTGTGGGGAACCTGTTGCGGGTGGTGGTGGGTGGTGGTTCTTTTGAAGCTGAAGTGTACGCAGCTGTGGTCGGTCCAGTGAAGTCCTGTGGAGTGGCTGAAGGTGATGTGCTTGCTGGATGAGAAGACTGGATCAAGCGTGTGGCCGGCGTAGTGGGTGGGGGTGTTGACCAGTTGCTTGAGTCCGAGGTTGGCGAGGTTGTCCAGCAGGGTGGTGGTGTTGCGGTCGTTGCTGTTCTCCAGGTGGAAGTTGAGGTCCCCGAGGAGGATGTAGTCGGCGGAGGGGAGGGCGTGCGGGCTGATGAAGTCGGCGATGTCTTCGCTGAATTGTGTGCGGGGTCCTGGGGGTCTGTAGATGAGGGTGCCTCTGAGGGTGGTCTTGGGGTCGGTGTGGATCTGGAAGTGAAGATGTTCGGCCGCCATGAGGGTGTCGTCGGAGTTGGTCGTGATGCGGATGGTGTTCTTGTGGACGATGGCGATGCCTCCTCCAGTTTGGTTAACGCGGTCCTTCCGGGTGATCTTGTATCCGTCCGGAATGGCGATGGCGATGTCGGGCGCTGAGGAGGCGTTCATCCAGGTTTCTGTCAGGAAGGCGACGTCTGGGGATGCGGTGTCGAGGAGGTTCCAGAGTTCTACGGCGTGTCTGTGGATGGAGCAGGTGTTGAGCAGGATGCACTTCAGGTGGTTACTGCTGGTGGTCATCTTGGCGGGTGCGGTGCAGGTTCGGATGCAGGAGAAGTTGCAGGATCGGCAGCAGAAGGGTCCGTGGGTGCGTCTCGGGGTGGCTTGGTAGCATCCGGGGCTTCGGCCGGCGTTGAGTGTGTTGAGTGTTGCGGCGTCGTAGGTCCGGCGGGTGGGATGGACTCTGCGGGGGCCAGGGGTCCTGGCGCTGGGAGCGGGCCAGGCGCGGACGGGCGCAGACGGGCTTGCCTTTGGCGCGCCTTCGGCGCACATTCGGCGCGCCCGCTGCGCGTGACCGCTGCGCGTGCGAGGAGGCGTCATAAGAAGGGAACCTGGAGGGAGGGTCTGCTGGGTGGCGGGAGCGGGGTGCCCAATTGGCTGGCGGGGGTCGGGCCGCAGGGAGGCAGCGGCGGGAAAAGCGGGAACACGAGTGCGGGCGGCTCAGCGGCGGCTGGGTCGCCTGCAGCGGCAGAAAATGCACAACAGGAGGCAGAAACTGGCATCAGCAGCAGGAGGAGCGTGGGGGAGGCCCGGCCTAGGAAGGCACAGTGGTCGTCCAAAAAACCGAAAACTTCTCATATCTTGGTTTCACTTTTTCTAACAATAATAGCTGGACCAGCGAGCTTAAAAATGTGAGGGCCAAGATGGTGAAGAGTGCTTACGGAGTGTTTACATTGGCCACTAAATTAGGGGATAGGCGGATTAGAGACATGCATAAAATATTTCAGTCTAGATGTCTCTTACCGCTTTGTATGGCGCCGGGGTATGGGGCTTCGCCCCTGCCGGGAGCTTACAAGTAGAGGAGAACATCTTTTTAAAAAGACTCCGGTGTCTACCTGATTCTGCCTCTAATGAACTAGCACTTAGATAATTGCGGGGCCTCTGATTTATGTAAATCCGAAATGTAGATGTCCTTCTTGAACCTTCTTTCTGAGAGGCGGCTTAGTAATAGTGCAACCTATCCACTTGTGTGTCATATAATGGTTTGAATGAATCTGTGGGCTACCAACCATATCTGACCCAAGTGACTAGAACATCACACCGGTTTGTACTAACAAGATTTAGGATGGGGATTGTCCACAATTTGGTGGCTTTCCCTTCCCTGAACAGGCACCCGGTTGGACCATGTCCGTGTGACAATACTTCTGCACAAAGCACTATGCACTTTCTTTTGCTGTGTCAAATGTACAGGTACTTGCGAATTGTTTATTTAAAACCTATTTTTGTGAAGTTTGGAGTGAGGACTGTAAATGACTCCATGAAACTGCTTTTTAACTTGCATCATCCTGATGTTTGTTTTTTTTACGGCTACCTTCCTCCTTAAAGCAATCAATGTAAGGAAAAGTATGAGTTTTTAATTATTTATTAACCCCCTTGCCCGTATATTTTCTTTTTGGTTTTGTTTTTAACTCTGGATATTGTCTTAAATGTTTTTTAATGTGCTTTTATGGACATTGTTCTTTGTTCCGAATAAAGCTTTATGAAATGAAAATGTGTAACTATGTATCTCTCTATGCTTTTTCAAATAACTCATTCTTTGCACTGGCAATATGCAAATCTAAAAACGCTCCTTAACATTTGTTGCTGACATTCAAAATCCTTTTTTCCAATTAACCATGGATCTCCCTAATTTCAATATGGCTTCACCTTAAAATAAAAGTTAGAGTGCTGCACCTAAAACATTTTTTTTTAAAGAAACTTTTTTTAGATAGACCCTAAAATGATAACCGGGCTGCAAATATGGATCACTCAACTAACTAATTTTTGTTTTACTAACATATTCATTTTCACCATCGGCTTCCCCAATAAGTTGTCGACAATGCCAAAAGCAACCCAAGTAATTTGTACAATTTTTCTAGCACACAACATTTAAGAACTGTGCAAGCATTTCAAAATGTATCAGAATTAGCAAAGCTAAATGAGGCACATTTTTTGTTAATTCTGAAGTGTGTTGGAAAAAATACTTTAATGTGATCAAAACAAATCAGTACTCTAGGTGACGCCATTTTCACACAATATCATTTGTGTGCTGTATAGTTTTATTAGTAAACCTTTATGTCTGTGCAAATGTAATGATCATTTCTATTGAAGCTGTGTTGTCTGTAATGGTAGTGTGCTACCAAACCATGCATTCTCCACTCTATACCACAGCACTCTACTGTACACTTTACTCCACTGCACTCTGCACCACTGCACACTAGTTCACTTTGCACCACTCCATACTACGCCACTGTACTCTATGCCAATGTGCTCTACTCAGCAGTACTCCAGGCCACTGCACTCTGCTCTGCACCACTACACTTTACACCAATCTATTGCACTCCGCACCACTGTACTATACTTCACTCTGCACCACTCCACTCTCTCCAATTCACTCTATGCCTCTCTACTCTGCACCATTCTACTCTATGCCAATGCACTCTATGTCACTCTACTCTACACCATTCTACTCTACACCACTGCACTCTTCACATCTGCACTCTACACCACTCCAGTCTAGCCCACTCCACTGTACTTTGCACAATTCCACTCTATGCCACTCCAATCTTCCCCACTATGCAACACTATCTTTGTGCCACTGCGCTCTATGTTAATGTACTCTACTCTGTACCACTCCATTCTATGCCCCTGCACCCTATGCCAATCCACTGAACTTCATTCGATTCTACTCTGCACCACTGCATTCTACAGCCCTATATGCATTACTCTATGCCACTGATTTCTAAACCACTCTTCTCTAAACCACTGCACTCTATGCCACTGCACTCTATGCTACTGCAGTCTGTACCACTCTACTCTACTCTGCAAGGGAAACATCGTTTACAACACTGGGATTACATCGCGATGCTATTACATCGCAGTTTTCACAAAGCAAGTCGATACAACGACTTGCGCTGGATGGCGCTCTAGGACAAGGAATAGTATAATTTACTATCCAACACCTTCCCTACTGTACGTAGACTGGAGTTGGAATAGTAAATTATACTACGCCTAAATCCAGCGCCCTCCAACGCAAGTCGTTGTAACGACTTGCGTTATAAAAAACACGATGTAATGTACCGCGATGTAATTGTATGCGTTGTAACGTCATACATCCCTCTGCACCACTGCACACTATGCTACACTACTCTACTCTGCATCACTCCACTGTGCACCACTACACTCTACTATGCAACACCCTAATCTACCCGACTGTATTCTACAATGCTGCATTGTATCCCGCTGAATTCTATGCCACAGCATTCTACCCCCCTGGACTCTACACCACTATACTCTGCAAAACTCTACGCCAATCCACTCTATACCAGCCCACTCGAATCTAAGCCACTCCATTGTACACCACTTTATGTGACTCCACTCTATGCCACTCCAATACACAGCATTCTAAGGCACTCCACTCTTCAACACTCTATTCCACTTTTTGCCATTCCACTCTTCTCCACTCCAAGCCACTCTCCTCTATGCCACTAACTTTTAGCCATGCTGAATAGCGGCCAAGGTGGTGTACAATATTGTTTAAAACACATTGACAAAACAAATACCTTTTGTATAGGAGAGACCTATTAGCTTTGCAAATACTTGGTTTTGGTCAGACACTGGTAGCCTGTAGGCTGCAAGTGGAAACATGAGTGGCACTGTGGCCGTATATCTTTAATAACTGCATCAGTAAGTGGATCTTAAGATAGGTCATGAACATGAGGTACTGTGGATTGCTGCTTTAAGCCACAAATTACTCTAGGCCTTGAAACATCAACCACACGCACGCTCTCAAGTCAAAGATGGACAGAGCTGGTTATACAGGTAAATAATAACACACAAAACTAAGTAGCTTCCAAGGGTGACACATTGCACTTGAAGTGCTCAACATTTGCCAATCCAGCTCACATAGTGCAGCAAAAATCCTTGACGCGAGGGGAAGGCAGTAGGGCTATTTGCATAATATGTATGTGCATGCCAAAGAGAATGTGAAGGGAGAGGAGGGGTGGCTGCTAGGCGAGTCACTGAACTGGAGAAAATGGTGTATCTCCTCCAAGTAGCTGACATTTCTAACTGGGAAGACCACTGTTGTATAAGGAAATTCTATGGAAGTGACTTACGCAGATCCTATGGACGTGGGATAGAAAGATCAGATACAGGCTTTGTATTCATACTTTAAAGGGAATTTAACATGTTTGTAGATTACCTATATCTACATGGTAACAGACAAGTCATTGCAAACATCACATCTTATATTTATCATAGTGTTGTGTCGTCCTTGCGCTGCGCACAGGGCCGCAGGGGTGATCAAAACTAAAGTAAGGTTTATCAAGCCGTGCAAGGCCACCTTGTGTGGTCCTGCATGGCTTGATAAATGTGGAGTAAAGCAAAGGCAGAGCGAATTGCTGCCTTGTGTTACTTGGCCCCAAGGAGGCGTTGCATGGGTGAAGCATGGGTGTTCAATCCATTGATTTTGGCGCATTCCCAGAAATACCTTTAGTGGTATGCGTCAAAATCCTACACCTCCCCAGGGAAGGCGTAACGAGGAGAAATATCTTTATTTTTCCTCTTTTTTTTGGAAAATGCCTTTGATCATTGTTTTTGAGAAGGAAGGTGTCCCTTCCTGCACAAAAACAGTCCTTCTTACAATGCAGACAGCCTTCCTGCGATGTCGCCAGGCTGCCAAAAGTGAGCCAGTGCATGAAAAGGACAGGAATGCACTGTAAGATGTTAAATACGGCACATTTCTGCCCTTTTGCTTTCACGCAGTGCAGCAAGGCGACTTCTGCATTGCGCTGCATGAAAGTATGATAAGTATGGCCCCAAGTGCGCTCTTTGAATGCAACCTAAATAAGTACTGGCCAGTAAGTAATCTTTAAAGAAAAAAAACTAGTTGTCCATTGAATCAAGCCTAAGCAACATTTACCAAGACAGAAAGCAGACAACTATATGATTGCACTAGGGAGTGAAATCATTTGGGGCCATCTGTATGAACACATTTTCCCATAGACACAGAATGGGTAAAACCCTTTGATACATCTGGCCTTTGATGTCCCCCATTCCCCTCTGTAGCATGGAGGTCGCAGTGGCTTTTGCAGTGAGTTCACAATGAAAATGAAACTAATTGGCTGATGCCACTGTGCCCTATCAAAGTACCGTCTGATAATGTATGCTTGCAGAGAACTAATGTTCACCCCTTTGATATCTATGTTAAACAAATTGATGATGAACCAGTAATTAGTATTTAACACACTATCTTTGTGGAGAAACAGTAGAAAGCATGTTCACTGCAGACAGCCACAATTTTTAAGAGGCTAGTTAAGATTTTGGCGACTAATATATCTCTCAGGTGAACCTCTAGCTGTTTCGACTCACAGGGTCCTGTGATGAGGTATGATACTAATGCGGTTTATATTTCATCTTCGTTTTCTCTACTGAATGCAGTTCAAGTGTTCAATCCATGTTCAAGCGTGTGACACATTGTAGACCTTGCCTTGGAAAAATGTAATAACATTCTGGTATAATATTTGTAAATTTCAAAAAGGTATTTTTTTGATCAGGGAAGTCTGCATAAAACATTTTTGGGTAGGTAGGTCAAGCAAATTGACCTTCTACTGCTTTTTGCTGTCTGCATACTAAGTGCAACTGTATACACTAGAGTCCATGGAGCATACCACTATAAAGAGAGGAAGAATTATCTTTTTCTCACATAAGTCAAGAAATAAAATCACCCTGATTCAAAGCTACAAAAATACTGTAGGCAGGCAGGCGCTCATGTTCTCTTTGGGATATAATTCCCATTCAATGTTTGCCATCAATTAAGTCCTCCTATATTTCTCAGTGAAACCTTCACTTCCTCACTTCTGAAAAAGTGCAAGTATACAATGCACCACCCATACTCTCCCCATTACTTAAGTTGCTTTTGCCTTCAAAATAAAATAGATCATCTTTTGGACATCACTTTATTTAGGGACAATTCTTTTTTTATTATAAGGAAACAAACTTGCCGATTCTGGTATTGACAGTGCCCCGACTTGAATCTAAAGAGGGTAGGCTCAGCCGCAGTAGTTCAAACACTGAATAAACAATCTTTTTTTGCACTAGTGGGTCCCCAGTTGTATAAAAAGTGAGTAAGCTATATCTCTACTCAGAAAATAAAACCTAGACTCAAAAGCCATCCCTAGTTTAAGACCTATCGGCACTCACACGTACAAGGTTTTGGAAAAGTCAACTATCTTCTATCACAGCCAGATTCAATGCTGCTCTCTTCAGTCATATATTTTTAGGTATGAATTTGGCACTTAGACAGTGTTGTACAGTTTGGTGCCTGAACGGCTCAGAAAAGCTCATTAGCTACTCTTGCTTTTGAAGATCTATCAATGGCATTTCCCTTCACACTCAATGACCAGAGAGTGATACCTCTGAGGCACAGGACAACTTAACCATAGGAATTTATCTAGTAGTGCGTGTTCCACCATTTTGGTTTGTTATGGTGGACCACAAGATATTCTTAGAAGATTTCTCGATGCTGACAAATATTACTCCAGCAGCCATACACTAAGAAGAGACTTCCTTTTTGATAGGATTCAGAAATAGAAATTGGACCAACATATCATAGACAGAATTACCTTAATATGTTGCTTACCACCGTAAACAGCACTATCTCCGGTACTTCTCATTGTCTACCTTATTTGCATATTGATTCTATTTGGAAATTTTTGAGTTGGCATAGAACTGTATGCTGACAACACCTGACTAAAAAGCAAGACTTACTTCTTCACCGAGCTACACTTCTTAGGGGCCGATTATGATGTCAGACGGACTCGAGTCCATCCAGTATCGTTCTGGACCCGAACCGAACGACCTTCAGTCATCGGTTCCAGCCCAGGAATTAGGGTGCAACCAAACCCTGTTTGGTCACAATCTTATACTTTGCTATAGGAGTGTGCATTCCGAACGGAATGTATGCTCTCATCTCATAGTAAAATGCTAAGGTGCAGTTTATCCCTGTTCAGGGATCAACAGGGGGCCCTACTGGGGACCCCAAAGCTGTTTCCCAATGCCTTTTTGTGCCGTAAATGCCAGCACAAAAAGGAAGTGGGAAACTGCCATCATAATCCATTGGCCGGAAAGGGCCTTCCGAATGGTGGACGGGCTCTCCAAGCCCATCGTAAGCCATTCGGAAGACTGGTTTGGATTCCCTTCTGACCGAACCTATCCAAATGGTTCGGTCGAAAGGGAATACGAATCAGTAATTACGATACAGGCAGGAAGGGCTCCGACCGACGGTCGGAGCCCTTCCTGCTCGCATCGTAATTGGGCCCTTAGTGTCCATTCAGGCTTCGATGAAGAGGGCCTGATTCCACATCTTCAGTGTCTGAGGATGATCTTTTCCCAATAGCATCATCGCACCTCAGCTAGCCATTGGAAATATTTCCTACCCTAAAGACCGAGGGGCATATGTTGGTAGGTGTTTTGCGATCGCAAACACTGTGATTCGCAGAATCCCGGGTGAATGCGATTGCAAAAGTGAGTGTTCCGATGTAGATAAGTATTTTGCCTCGCAAAAATGCGAATAGCAAACTTAGCGATTAGCCATTCTGCTTGGCAAGGAATCTGCTAATCAAATTGCGAATTCGTCAGTATTTGCGCAAATCACAAATATTGTTCACGCAAGTTGTGAATTCGCAATATGAGACGTAGCAAAAATTCACTATTAGCGATTTCACGAAATTCGCATTTTTGCATTTCTCTAATACCACCAACTCTGACCAGGTGGTAACCAGGTGCAACCTCTTTAACCAGGCCCACAATGCCACTGGGGCTTCTCACAATGGCTGGCCTGTATGTGATAGCCAGGAGGCTGCGAATCCGAGAGGCTGAACAGAGAAGGAGACGCCAGGAGAGGATCTACAGAGCACTCATCACCCTTTTCCAGCGGACCAAGGAGGACATCCATGTGCACTATAGGCTGCACCCAGACAGTATCCACGAGTTGATAGAGGAGCTGACACCCATACTTGAGCTCCCCACATACAGGGCACACACCATTCCCACCCACATACAGGTCTTGTGCTGACTGCTCCTCCTAGCATCAGGGAGTTTTCAGGGGGTAATAGCCGCAGCAGCAGCGGTCTCCCAGAGTGCACTTTTGCGTTTCTTCCATGCTTTCCTTGATGCTATGATTCAGAGGATGTATCACCACATACAATTCCCAGACACACAGCAGGCACTTGACCAGACCAAACCAGATTTTTACCAAATAGCACAATTCCCCCACGTGATTGGTTGTGCAGACGGAACCCATGTCGCACTGTCCCCCATCACACAATGAGTATGTGTTCAGAAACAGAATATCCTCTCTTTCCTTAAACATCCAGGTAGTCTGCAATGCTAAATATGTAGTCACAGATATTGTAGCAAAATTCCCAGGAAGCACACATGATTCCTTCATTTTCCGACATCGTTCCGATGGTTTACATCGCAGATTCACAAATGGCAAGTTTGGAGAGGGATAATTGCTAGGTAATTGCATGGCACAAACACACACAAGTAGGAAAGGTCTGAACTGGCAGGACAGTACTTAACATCAACCTACTTTTGCCCTGCAGGTGACAGTGCATATGCTGTGCGTGACTACATCCTCGCACCGTACCTCAATCCAGCCACAGCAGCAGAGCGGAGGTACAACAGTGCCCACAGAGCCACAAGATGCAACATTGGGAGGACCTTTGGAATCCTAAAGAGCCGTTTCCGGTGCCTCCATAAGAGTGGAGGTACCCTACAGTACAGCCCTGAGACGTGTTGCAAAATTGTGGTGGCCGGCGCAATGCTACCCAACATCGCTACCAAGAAGGGCACCCCAGTGGATCTGACAGATGCAGACACATCAGATGAGGAGGATCCAGCTCCCCAACGTAGAAGTGTAGGTGGAGCCGGGGCAGCTGCCGGGCACCTGAGACGTGATGACATCACACAGAACTACTTCTAGGTGAGAAATGAGTACACAATGCCAAATGATGATGTCCAAAAAAAAATGGTTATTCCCTTACCAGCAGGATTACTAATGTCACACAGCGTGACTGAAATTATGTTAGTTGCATATGTTGATGTCACAGTGCCATCATTGTTCAGAGTCACTTAGTCCATATGGCATGTGTTGCCTCACAAGATTCCATAGGTGCATGCTGCCCCTTCATCTCCAGCGTGCACGTCCTGTTGCCCCTCTTTCGAGCTGCGCACTGGCCTCACTGCTCTCTTCCCCTGCTCGGCCCTGACGCCCACTCTGGCGTCTTTCAGCAGGAATTGGAGGAGTTGGGGTGCTCCTGCTGGACTGGCCATCAGTGTCCAAGGTGCCCAGTGTCCCAATGCTACCGGTGGCTACAGCACGCATTTGGTCAACCGCATGCGTGACCTGCACCAGACCCCTACCCACATCCTGGCAGCAGTGTGCCATTTCGTGTTGCATGCTAGCGCATCTTCTAGCTAGCAGGGAGATGGCGGTGGATTGGCGGTTCACAGCTTTAGTGAAGAGGTCCAGGTGGGTGTTTAGGCAGTGTTGTATCCTGCGCCTGGCCAGCCTTTTCTCTTCTGATCTCCCTACAAAGAGCCTCCAGAGCTCCAGACATTGTATTCACCCCGAGCCGCAACTCTGACATATGGCGGATGTACGTGGCTAGTTGGCGCTGTATTGACAATATTCCTTTGCCTTGCAGGCGCTGTGTGCATAACATGCTGCCCTCCAGGCCTGCAAACACTGTGTCTGTTTCGGAGGAGGCATTGCGGGTGGTGGCCCGTTTCCTGCGTCTTGCACCACTGCCGTTTGCGGTTTGTGCACTGGACTGTGGTGTGTCCTGCCTTGGGACTTGGCTTTGACCTGTCTGTGACTCCTCATCGGCATCTGTTGACTCGGACGCCATTAGTGTCAGTGGCGGAACGATGTTATGCCATTTGGGTGGCGCTGGTTGTGCTTCTCTTGTTGCACCCTGCTCCTCCTGCCCTGCCAACTTCCACCTTTGTAGCTGTCTCCACCCCTTCAGCCACTGTATCCTGTGTTGTTGGTGGTGCTGTAAAATTAAATGCACACATTAGTTGTGGGTCATGTTTATGTTTTTACAGCATTAAAGTTTGTTATACAACTAATCACATGACTATTACTTGTCTGTTTTGCATATTGCAAGTATGACTCTATGTACCCTTTGTATGTGTCACAGGACCAAGTATCAGTGCATCTACCATAATGCAATTCTAGGTCAGCTTGTACACATGTACTGGATTTCAACTCAGGCATGGGTGTTTGGGGCTGTGAGTGGGATGGGTTTGTTTGGGGGATGTATGATTGCACAACGCGGTACTTTACATCGCTCGATTACCAGTGTAATGATTTACCTTGGGACAAAGTTTGCTTAGACTTTATTGGCCCTATGGATTCTCTACCTAATGATTGTTGTTTTGCCATGATTTTAGTGGATGTATGTTCTCGTTGGATGTGTGTGGAGTTCATGAGGAATATTACCACGGATTCTGTAATCAAACACCTTAGATCTATCTTTTTGAAGGAGAGTTTTCCAAAAAATTCTACTTACTGATAACGGGACCCAATTGACTTCGGTGGCTATGTGTACCTTTCTCGAGAATCATGGGATT
The DNA here is from genome assembly GCF_964261635.1 of Lissotriton helveticus. Taxonomy (NCBI): domain Eukaryota; kingdom Metazoa; phylum Chordata; class Amphibia; order Caudata; family Salamandridae; genus Lissotriton; species Lissotriton helveticus. The sequence continues at coordinate 69,031,402 of NC_136064.1, forward strand.
AAACATATATGTACATCTTTGTATAATCCGCAAGGTAATGGCATCGTGGAGCGGATGAATCGTTTAGTTAAAGGTGCCATACAGATGTCAGTTCAAGGTGATGTCTGTAGAGTTGTAGAAGAATTAGTGTGGTCTTATAACACTACGGTCCATAGTGTTACCAATGCTATTCCTTTTGTGCGTATGCGCGGTAGAATCCCTAAGACCAAGTTAGTTACGCATTGGTTAATGGAAGATAGTAGTTCTCCAAGAAATGTGTTAGTTTCGGTTAAAACAGGTAAGGTTGAGGTTGGTGATTTGATCAAAATCAAACTAGGCCGTAGGGAGCATGGTATGAACACATTCTCTGATCCATTTAAAGTTAAGGAAGTTCATAGGTGGCATGTTGTGTTAGAGAATGGGCAGTCTTGGAATTTCCGTAGAATTGCATTGTATTCTAAAGGTTCAGGAAAAGATGTGGGTGAGGGGTTGAAGAAAGATTCTTCTCAAGGTTCGCCATGATGTGTTCCTCAAGAGTTTAGACGAAAATGTGGTGTTCCTAAAAGATATAATGATTTTCTAATGTATTAGTTTTGTTCCTCAAGAGTTTAAACGTAGGACTTCTGTAAGAAAAATGGTACCCTTAAAAACATAATGATTTTCTTATGTATTAACTTATCATTTTCCTTGATATAAATAACATGATCTTTTACATTAGATTTTAAGTATAAGATGTTATGCAATGTTTAAAGCTTGTGTTATATTTTAATTTTCTTTGTTTTTCTTTTTTGTTTATTATAAGAAAGGGAGATATGTTGTGCCTTGTTATTGCATTTATTTCCCTGTGAGGTAGTCAGCATTCCAAGTGACATCTTTCAGAATGCTGACTACTGATTATTCTGTATTCTATTGCTGGCGGTTGCTGAGGCAGGATGTACTGAGCTTTACCGAAGCTTCTTATCTACTTCAAATAAAGAAGTTGAATTTACCCGTGTCCTCTCCATCTTCAATCTTCAACAGTGTGCCTTGGAATTCTGTGGATAGTATACATATTGTATTGAGTGTGCTGGAATTATATGGAGTGGGTTTGTATGTTATGGAGTGTAAATATATTGAATGGTATTTTGTGTTGTGGAGTAGTATGTGGCGGAAGTTAATTATGTGGTTTGCTGCTGAATTTGCGCAGGAAGGAACACACATAAATAAAAGAGTAAGAACACACATAACGGGGCAGTCAGCTGGTAGGGTCCAAACACTAAAAGGTGGGACTAAATAAGCATTTTCCCAAACAAAAGCATGCGTTTTGGAAGGGCACTAACAGGAGCAAATAGAAAAGATGATCTGGCAGACTACAAAGCATAGCACTGCGAGAAAGGAGGAGATCTTCAGCACAACCATAATGCCTCCTCTGCGAAAGAGTTAAACATAGAGCGTATTCTTGTGCATCTGCTACCCATAAGCTCCACCACAAGGGCCTGCACTGGAAAGCAAAATTAGTCCTGGCAAGAATGCTCAAAGCATCTCCTTTTTAGGTCTCGCTGGTACTGCATCCGAAGGATGCGTCCAGCTGGAGACTTATAGTTGCCCGTCTCGGGGGAAGGACGGACAAGAGGGTGCCACGTGCTTCTCTTCTGCTGGATTTCACTGCGTGCACGCGCACCCACACTCACGCATGCGCACATCACAGCCACACGCATACACAGCCACACGCATACACAGGCACACACACCCCCCCCCCGTCGCCGCCGCACCTACACACACACTAGCGCACCTACACGCACACGCACACACAGAGACCCCCCACACACACACCAGCGCACCTACACACACGCACGCACACATACAAAGACTCCCCTCCCCCCGCCGCCGCCATCGCACACATACACACACACATACACAAGCGCACTCCCCTCCCCCCTAGAACTAAGCCCCACTTACCGCCATTCGGGACTTCGGTAGCCGGGGCTCTCCCTCGGGCATGGGAGCCCCGCTCTCAGGTACTCCGTGGGCGCGTGCGCGGGACTTCAGAAGACGGAAGTCCCGCCCAAAGGAAGTGGCTCCACGTCTCCTCCGTGTTTGCCTGTCTTCCTGCCTCGGCGGCCGCCAATGTCAGCGCGGCCCCGAGCAGGGAGGCGGGCACAGCGTCTCCCGTCCACAGTACAGCGAGGTAGGCTCTCGCTTAGAGAAATCAATTGTTTGAATTGCACCGGGGGATCTGTTTGTAATTACTGCAGCTTGCGTTTTACGCAATACGCACGTACGTATTACGCACATCACTCAAATTCATAGGAGACCAAAAAGCTATTTGTAATTTTAAATGCCTCATCCACATATTCCGATGCTGTGAATCAGGATTAGTGGATTTTTGTGTCACAATGTGGAAAATCATCAGTTTTGGTGGATTTGCTTTTACTGTAATTTTATGATAGGGTAAGAGTTGTGCTGCTCTGCGAGAACAGCTAGCAGGAGGGTCATGTTAAATGTATTGAACACCCACAAATAGTCACTTCCCCACCACGCAAATCACATGAAATGACTCTAGAGTAAAGTGCCTTTCCATGGAGGGGCAGGGAAGTGAACTCTTCCTTATTCCATGGACGCTGTGTAGGAGAAGGAATTCCATGTAGAAAAGGTGACACAAAACAAGCAAACACATGTTTCGGCCACTTATATTCTTACAAATTGTACATTATGTAACAGATCCCCGGGATTATGCATGAAGAAAAAGGAGTGTGTATGGAAATCTACCACCTGCATAGACTACCATGTATACTGAATGGTCTCTTTGCTAATACCTTCAAAATGAAGACATTTGTGCCGGTCGTTAATACACTTTGGCGACGGTCAGGGGTGCAGCAATCATTAGTCTAGCAGGTGTGGTTTCACTGGTGTCCATGGATGGTTATGATGGCGACCTTGGTAGGTTAAGGCAGGTCTTTACATCTCAATCGTGGGTGCAGAGAGACCACTTTCTTTGCTTAGGACCCACAGCACTCTTGCTGTGCCCCTAGGGAGGGGCTTTGTGAATCTGGCCACAGTTACTTGGTAATCAGGACTTGACTCCGGAGCATGTCTCCAGGGGCAGTGAGAGGACTGGTTGACTGCGGGTCCAAGTTAGTTTCAGGTTCTAGCGAAACCCTGTTCGATGTTATGCTAATGTGGGGTTGGTGGATGTTTCATTAAAAGTTGCCCATTCAGAGTGGATCCACTGAGGATGCTTGTCACCTGGGACCGATGCGGCCTCTCTTGCAGCTTCCTTGCCCAGTGCTCTCGCAAAGTAATTGGGGACAACCAGGGTTGAGTTGGCAAGGTGGGCAATCGGCCGGTGCCCGGGGAGTCTGTGGCAGAAGAGAGCTACTGGGATGTCTTTTTTTGCCTGGGATAAATCAGTCCCAAATGCCTGGGCAGATTTTTCTAACCTATAGACATCTGCAGCTTCAGGTGAGAGATGGTCTGAGCAGACCATATATTATACCCATCAGTTGTCATTTACAAAATGATAAATTGTATGGCAGGAGGACGCACATCATGTTCTGCACCTCCTTCCATCCCGGGCCTCAGAAGGTGTCATGGAGCTTTTGTGGGAGGTGCCTCTTTTGAGCATCACAATTAACAAGTCTTCGGTGTGGGAAAGAGGCTTTTTTCCCTCCACAGTAGCTTACATCGATCAGACAGACAAGCTGCAGGTGCCTGCTGCCAGTTTTCTCTGACTGAGATTGGGAGTTTCATTCAAATAATGTGCAATGGAATGCAAGAAAAACACCAAAAACCACACAAGTTTTAAATACCTTTGCACTTTAAAAATAAAAGGATAAAAATAAAGGAAAATACCTTTTATTGCTGTTTTATTGATAAAAAAGCATTCACCCCCATCCTGGGATGAAAGAGGAGACAACAGGAACCGAAAATAAGAGAGAGAGAGAGCGACAAAGGGAAACTAGAGACAGGGAGAGTGGCGGAGAGATGAACAGAGGAAGGGTGAGGAAAGATTGAGTGGCGAGAGGGGTTGAATGATAGATTGGTATCACAATTGTTATATGGGGCCTCCTCCTGGCATAACTTGTGGATTCACCTCACAGAGGCTGCTCACTTCCACCTAGCCTTTCAGCCTCTGCTTAGATGTATTTGTATAGTGTATACAAGCGCACAGGCTACCCACAGACAATGGAAGCTTGTATTACAATCACAGCTTCCTTTCCAAATTTGCGAAAACCGATAATCACCCGACTCCAGGTTGACTTCAACACACTTTTTTTAGCAGTGGGTTCCCCATCCTGCGTGAACTCAGGCGAGGTATGCGCTGTTGTGCTCAACGCCGCAGGAGGAGTACAAGCCTGACACTTTTAATTAAGTATTAATTATCATGTTCTCAAAAAAATATCTTAAAAAAACTAAAACACTATTGCAAAGTTTGCACAATATATTTGTGATGTTTCCAATTACCTCGTTTGGAAATCGCATGTACATATGAAATTTATTTCTATCTATCATTAAAATTTGATACTTTTGTACAAGCCATATTTTATATGTTCTTTTTTTTACAAACAAAACTTAACTACTGCAAAAATAAAAAGACATTGCCATTTACAATACTAAAAGCTCAAACTTACCTAATTCGAGACCTATTGCATTGCAAATGCTTGTTCCAGGAGGCTGCAACTTTAAAGTGGCTGAGCTGGCTTCATGGTTGAGTCATGGTTGCCTATTCAGCTATGACAGCATCCTTCTAGTTTGCAGCCCACTAGGGAAATTCTAGATTGGTTCGAAGGCCAACCCAGCCTGCCAGCAGGCACTTCAGTGCAGGTGATGTCAGGGACAAAGTGCAGACATTTTGTGAAAATATTACTTGGACCCCAGTGGAGCTTAAAGTTGGTTGCCTGGACAATGACATGGACCTTACTCCAATAAGTATTGTACTGCACAGAAAATATGGCATAAAATGTAGGCACCCTCACTCTGGGAGAACAGCCTCATGAGATGACTGATAGGGACAATGAAACGATAAGAAAACCTGTATTTATAGTAACAATTGCAAATGCTTCATCTACCAGAATGCATTGTGAAATGAATCATGTTGTATATCGAGTACTCCCATATCTGTGATCATTTAATGCCAACCTATTGCCTGCCCTTGAGTAACCACTAAGAGAATGCCTGAATACCAGGGTCCACCCATTGAATGTTTGCTTATTGTGCATGTGTGCTTGTCCTTTTTTCTTCCAGCACACCGCTGTTCTCATGGCTGGACAATTTCACAGTGGTCCTGGACTACAACAGGGTCTGCACTGTCACCCAGGACCTTGCATCACTGCGGCACAGGATAGTCCCATGTGTGGGAGTTATGCAAGGAGCTGAATAGTAGTGTAACTCCCAGGGGAGTGACAGTGAAAGGGAAGAAGAGGATGTGCAGTGGCAGTAGAAAAGCTGACCGGTGAGTAGACATCAACTTTAAGAGAGATGAGCAATGGACAATGTGCAGAGAAAATCTTGAAACTTTTTTTGCTGTAAGCTGTATCAGACCTTATGACGCGTAGCAATGAGTCTTGGCATGCTGACACACATGTATACATCTGACAGACAACACTTTTGCTGACCATATACTGCTCCATCTAATAGTTGTAGGCATGGGACACATTTTGTATGTGTCTCTATGCTGTGCAATTGGAGAACAGAAGGACACAGTGAAGAGCAGGAAACATGCCTTCACGAATGCATTGACCAAGTCCACCTTTTCCTTAAATTTGGGAGCTACAATTGTACTCAAGGAGATGTTTTCAAAGCAATTCGCCGGTCCCCTTGCTAGACCCCGCAGTTCTCACTTCTCCTTCCCGCATCGTACGTGCAACGTGAATTTCCAGGCATAGAAGAAAAATATTGGCATTGTATGGGGATGAAGGAGAAGCTACTTTGCTATTTTTCTACATGGAAAACTATATTCCAGATAGAGAGATGTTTAAAACAAGCATTGGCATTGCCAATAGGTCTCGCATTTGTGGGACCTTATAAGTATTTAGTTTTGCAGCACAATATCCTTGTTGCATAATCGGATATTGTGCTGCAAAACTAAATACTTATAAGGTCCCACAAGCGAGACCTATTGGCAATGCCAATGCTTGAGGACCCCCTGTTACCCGCCTCTGTGATTCCCAGACTATGTTTTCCTTTTGTTAATAAACGCTTGCAAACAGCTGGCGCATGCGCAGAGCGGGGGCAAGCAAGGGAAGGAGTGGACACAGGAGGGAGCCGGAGAGAGAGAAGAAAGGAACCTGGAAGTTATGTCACGTTGGCTGCTTATTATACGACAGTAAAGTTGCCCTACATTTATAGTGCAACTTAGTACTTTAAGGAAGCAGTAAAGGTGAGGAGAAACAAGTGGAAGGAGAAAAGGAATTAGAGAGAGGGAACAGGAAAACCCGATGTAATATGTCAGCAGTTTGCATAGATAGTGCTTATGCCACATGCAGATAGGGTCAAAGCGCTGCATCTGAAGGGGAAAGGTACACAGAAGTGGCGAGGGGAGGATGTCACTTTATGTACTGTATTGGCTTGTATAGTGCTTATTGCGTTTAAGACGTTTAAAGCGCTGCAACACAATTGAAGAGGGAATGACAGGGCATGGGGGGGGAATACTTTAGGGAATTGGAGTGAGGGAAAGAGTGAACATGATGCTACGTCACACTGCTTGCTTGGATGATGTTTAACCCTAAACTGCTCCAGAGCTGCAAGGAGGGGACTCTAAAGAAAGGAAAGCAAAGAAGGAAAATATGTAAAGCGCTCTGATACCTGATTCCGTTCGGGTCTAGTTCGCGCTATATAAAACTCGGCAAAAAAAAAACCTCTGTTTACCGCCGGCTTGGCTTGTAAAAAAAAAAAAAAATGCGTGCGCCGGGAAAGGAAGGCAGAAGGCAGAGAAGGGGAGGGGGGAGTAAAAATAAAAATGCGTGCGCCGGGAAAGAAAGGCAGAAGGCAGAGAAGGGGAGGGGGGAGGAGAAATGCGACACGGCGGGCAGGGGAGCGGCGAAAATGACTAATTAGGGGAGGAGAAGCCGAGAAGCCGCAGAGCGCACGCTGGGCGAAGCCCTTTGATGTGCTCTGCGGCAAATGGAGGGAGGCTGATGCGCGTTCATGTTTGAACACGTGGTTCACATGAACTGCATGAAAACGCCATGAAAACGCCAGCAAAAAGCTGGTGGTTTCATGATGTTTTCGCCGCTTGAATTCTCGCTCCGCTCGATACGCATGCGTGCATCGATAGGTCGCGAGACCTAAAAAACTATAAGGCACATTTGCACCTTCACCCTAATTGTAAATTGGTGAATGTCTGCTTGCGTGAACATCTGTCATTTTAAGGGTAGACATACGCTCAAAAATCTACAATACTCACAGATTTAGGCGCACATACCTTTTTTGAATACACACGCTGCATCGTTGTTATTTAAAAGGCCACAGTGACACGCAAGCATTACCACCATGTAATGAATATAATAAATAGCAGTTTGTGTCCCATAAAAAAAGCCACAAGTTGTTGTCGTGCATACACACAAATATTTCCTATCAATTAAAACATGGCTAACACTTGGACCTAGCCGGCCGCTACAGTGCTTGATTTGTAAAATAATAGGTGCCAGGGCTCTGAACCGGAGGCCACTACAGCTTTCACCCGTTATCGCTGCCAAAACAATTACTAACCATCTCTCTCACATTTAAATGCGACAGTTCAGATTATTCCAGGGCCCTAAAGTTAAAGGAATGGGTGGGGAGGCAGGTATTAGCACTATTTTAATGCATATTGTATTCCTAAACAACGGTTGTTCTTCTCATCTCTAAATTGGATGAACAGCGCCACCATGTGGTAGACTGTTCTAAATATCGTGTTGACAATTAGGTGCCGGTGCTGAGCACCGGCTCAAATTAAGCACTACGGCCGCAGGATACTGGAAGTACATAATGTAAACCAGACAGCGGCCAATTAAAAGAAATACGGATTTGTGCTACAGAAAAATGCCAAAATTCCAGGTGAAGCTGTGGAGAGTGAAAGTGCAAATCATGAGTAGAGTTGGAGACTGGAAAGGAAATTACTGAACTTTCTTCAAAATTGCGACTTCAAAGTCGCAATATGACTCTCTCAAAACAGGGTAACTGCATTATTTAAGCATGCAGACTGACAGAGAATCAGTCTGCACGCTTAAATAATGCATATACCTTGAAGTATTGTTGACTTGAGCAAAAAGGACAAACAATATGCTTTTTAAATTAAAATGTAAGCGTATGCAGAAAAGATTTTCCTCAGCATGTGTGCAACGTCTATTTGTTTTTTTACTGAAGGGTACACAGTTGCAATGCATGGTCAATTTTAACTTTTGGGAAATCTGCCAAACTAAAAAGTCAATTTTAATCTATTTCACTTTTTGTAAAGCGCTTCTTGCCATGGTTAGCTGTTTTGCGGCGCTCTGCCACGGGAGGATGCTTAGTGGAAGGTGGTCGCACACAGGGTCACCTTGGTATGCCCACGGATCTTTCTGTACAACTTCCTTGAAGTCTTCTTACAAGTGGTAGAGGGAATGTAGTGGTGTGTGGCCATGTTTGCGCTGATGGTGGGGGAACAAGTGGCTTTAACAGGCACGGCTGTGCTACTGGTGTTGACAATTCTATGCATCTGATAGGCAGAAAAAAAACCCCGAAGGAATGGTACAATATATCTTTTTTTGTCTAGCAGATTTCATGCTGAGGAGTGTTACCACAGTAGTTTACGGATCTGGGCCAGAATTTACAAAGGCAAGGTTTTTACTTCCCCTAACTCCAAAATGTTAAACTTCAACACAAAATAGGCGAGTTTTGTAGGCCGGGCTGTTGAGTTTGAAGCTTGTGCGCGTTACTAAAAGTGAAACTAAAATCATCGAAGTGAAAATGCAGAGGTGCAAGTCCGGGCTGGCATAAGCATCCTTTTGGCAGTCTCATGACAGACAGCTGTCGCTGTGTGTGTTTTTCTCACATTCAGTAGCATTACCACTTTCAGATTCCAGCAGAGAAACACTCAAGCACCAGAACCAGGATTCCTATTTGATCCTCCGAGACCAGGACTATGTAGGGTGCTAAGGGGCAGGTGTCTCTGTCTTATACTAAACACATGTGATGTTCACAACCGAAATCAGCATTGAACGAAGGACCGGCGTGATTTCACTTTCAGATTTTGCCAATCGTAGGGTGCAACGCCTGGGAGATGCCCAGTGACACGCAACCAGGAAGCCAGGAAAACTGAGAAGGAACAAGCAAACCACATTTCCGGCAAATGCAGAGACAAGAGAAAATCAGGTGACGATCAGGGGTCCACCGGAAATTGGAACCCCAGTTAGAGCAGGAAGGGAAGCTACGGGATCAGGAGACAGAGAGTTACGGAGAAAAGACATGGCCGCTATTGCTAAAGGGTACCAGCGATGGCAAAAAAAATAAATGAGGCTGTCATTGTATGTGCACTCCCCAGTGCGCAGTGGCAGGTTGCAGGAGACACTGTCTTGCTTCCCTGTGAAATGGATCCAAAAAGAAGCAGCCCGTGAGTGGTGCACGCGCGCCACTGCAGGCATATGTCTTCAATTATCGCGCCTGTGTCGGCACGATAATTGAAGACATATGGGCTTTGGTGCGCGTAACAGACACCAATAGGCCATAGGCAGAGCTACGCTACCGTTGTGGCCTATTAAGTGGTCTGTTAAAAAACAGCACGCACCCAAAGCCCAATCAAAATGGACCTAGGAAATCACAAGCACGAGCTGTGTGGAATTTCCAGGTTCATTTTTGAAACCCTACCAAAAGGGCTTTTCGCTTTGCGAGCCCTAAAAACCTGCTATTGTTTCAGATTCCTCAGCAGAAGCAGATACTTCAACATGTGGCCAAACTCTTTAAGGGAGAGGCCAACAGACACATATGGAGGAATAGGCAGGGGCACAGCCAAGAACAGGAAATACTTTCCAACAGGAGAGCGCCAAATGAGATACAAATTCTACCAATGGGGGTACCAATACTAGAACGCCATACCATGAACCATATGATTCCGACTCAAGAGATGCCCAACTTTAAACTATCCAAACATATGTTGTCTTTGGTGGAAATTTCTCGTCTGAGTAAAAGACTCTCTTTTGTTATCATTAAGAAACTAGATTGATTCACACTGCACACTGAAATTTTCAAATTTTTCAGCAAATCAGACTTAGATTCTTCTTTCTGAATAATAAATAGGAAACCGAGAAAGCCTAAAATCTTCGTTCCAACCTTAAATCTATGGATGACAGTTATTAAGCCTTGTGATAAGGGGGGGGGCATAGTCTTTCAAGACAAAACCTGTTACAATAATGAGATCTTCTGCCAACTCAGTAAGGCAGAACACTATGAAACGATGTCCCAAAATCCTTTACCTGAGAAAAAGAATTTGATCCAGACTATAACGAAAAAGTCAGAGGAAGAAGGATTCTTTAGTCATCACGAATATCTTTTTCTGAACAATGAGAACCCATGGACTCCAGTTCTATATACCCAGACAAAAATGTATAAAAATTCTGATACTCTACCTAGCAGACCCATACTATCATACTGCGGCTCGATTTTGGAACCCCTTGGCAGATACATTGATGTCTTCATCTGTGACCTTGTCTACACTATTGCTACCTATGTAAAAGATACAACCCACTTTTTTAATCTTGTTGAATTAGAATGTTTGGACCCTGCTTCTGAACTCCTGGTTACATTGGATATAGAGTCGCTATATGAAATGAAATGAAATGAAATGAAAAAGAAATTTCTAGAGCGCACTGCGGCCAAGCGGCTTCCTGGCGCTGAGGAACACATCAGAATCTGCCAAGGGCCCCAGGGGGTTTAGTCAGGGAAAGCCTGGAGAAAGAAGAAGGTTTTGAGGGCTTTACGAAAGTGTGAGAAGATGGGAATGGAGCGAATGGAAAGAGGGAGATTGTTCTAGATCTGGGGGGCCCGCACCGAGAAACGGGTGCCCCCAGTGCGGGATTTGCGGAAGCGGGGGACGTGGAGAAGAGAGAGGGAGGAACAACATACCAACATGCCAACATACCACAGGAAAGGGGACTAAAAGGAATAAAAGGAATAAAAGAACATCTCAACTCAAGACCCCTCCATCAGGTCCCCAAGGACTCCATAATTCCCCTTCTAGAACAGGCACTTACCAATAACTATTTCTTATTTGAAAACAAGTTCTACAAACAATGCGAAGACAGTGAAATGGAGGCGATTTTTGCACCAAATGTTGCCATACTGTTTGTTGACGATATAAAACAACACATATCCTAAATGACAAAAACCCCTTTCATGACAAAATTTGTCTGTAGAAAAGATGCATCGATGATATCTTCAATATTTGGTCAGGAGATACCACTGAACTTTCTACATTCTGTAATTGGCTCACCAACTGCCATCTGGACTTGAAATGTACCTGCCATTTCAGTATCGTACATCTGGACGTCACTGTCAAAACTACTGACGGCCAACTATACATTGCACTGTTCTGCAAACCCACAGAAAGGAACACTCTACTCGCATACTGCAGTTCCTATCCTAGGGCTTTAAGAGATGACCTCCTCTGCGGCCATATCCTACACATTCGACGCAACTGTAAATTCAAAGAGTATTTCTTTACAGAAGCTGAATTGCTCTCTGAAAAACTCCAGGACAGGGGTTACCCCAGACGCTTGTTAAAACGCTCACTCAAACGAGCATGGTCCTCAAACAGAGATGTACTTTTACAGCTCAAACATAGAAAACCAATGTCAAGAATCACATGTGTGACCACTTTTTGCCCAATCACTAACAAACTAACAAAAAGCATCAAAAGACTCTGGAATGTCTTGACTACTTCTGACATTTCATCTGAAGCACCCTTATTTCTCCCTCAAAAGGAGTCGTAAGATCACACATCACCTGGAGAGAGCACACAAAACCAAACATGCTGACAACACAATCCATTCCTCTCAAGGACACTACAAATGCGACAATTGTTTGACCTGCACTTCAACGACCAATACCAAAACATTTGAACATGGCAACATAAAACAAACTCTGGCTTTGTCTCCAGTTGTAACTCATGCAATGTCATTTACTGTCTACTTTGGCTATGTATTTTAGCATATATAGTTCAAACAACACAGAAGATAAAGTCAAGGATTGCAAAACACAAGAGCAGAATCCGCTGCAAAGTAATTACAGCCCCCTTTGTCGAGCACAAATGTTACTCAACTGATTGGAAAGTAAATGGATTTTCAAATGTCAATCGATTACTAATTGGCTAAATACGCAGGAAAATTGGAATGTAATTCTATGAGTTTTCTCTCCCCCTCTTCTTCCATCTACCAAAACAACAGTTTTTGTGACACAACAAAATATTATACAGTGGATAATGCAACTGACCATCTAATACTAATGCTTATGTCCCCATGTGTATTCCTGGCACATGACATATGTTGCTAAGTTCATGTTGTCTGTGTATGTCTGTTAATGTGTGACGATGTATCTGTCTATTTTTATTTCAAATAACTCAATCTTTTAACTAAAGATATGCAAATCTGAAAACGCTCCTTATTTTAAGAAAAACATTTGTTGCTGACATTTAAATTCGTTTTGTCCAATGAACTATAGCTCTCCCTCATTTCAATGGGGCTTCACCTTAACAGGAAAATATAAGTTAGAGTATTGTCCCTGTTTTAATAACATATTCTTTTTTGCTGTCGGCTTCCCCAATAAGCTGTTGACAATCCCAAAAGTAATCATCTATGCAACATGACCCGGTCTCTGAGGCAATTTTATAATTCTATACTTCAGGACGTGTGCATGTTACTGTAGTTTTCTACATGACAATTTCTCCTCTTTTATTTTTTAGGGGATAGTTTGCAACACGTTTTCTTGCCTTTCATAAAAACCCTTTTCCAAAAGACAGTCTAGAAGAACCAGCAAAAGGCTGAGGTTTTGTTCCACGAGTTCCAAATACATTCAGCACCAAACACAAATGTTGTGAAAAAATGTGTAAGGACAAAATGACCCCTCACAGACGCACCACCAACAGGGTAACTGGTAGGTACTCACCAGATATGCCCATTTTTCTCATCATCAGCGGTCATTTTGTCCGAAAGAAAAAGTGTCCAAATCAAAGTAAAACAAAAAAGTAAAGGTGCAGTGAAGTGACATAAGATCACACTCCACATCGTGACCAGAGGGGTAAAAATTGGAAGGTACACTCTTATCGCAATTACTTTATTATTCACTAAGTGTGACCTGTCAAATTAAAACTAGGCAGGTTGCTATTCATGCATACCATTACCGAATGCCAACATGTTTCTTTGCAACTGGAGTTTTAGGCAAATTCTTTAGGGCCGGACACTTCGCCAAAGCACCAAAGTAGGACATACCGTTCTAGTAGACCTCAATCAGCCACGGTCTCTCCTACCGGCTTTTGAGGTACAAATCACATGGACAAGCTCCTTATTTGAGTCCCCCTATCTGATTGACCCCAAAAGTAACCCAAGTAATTTGCACAATTAATGACACCTCTCTACCATTGCGCATGCCCAATCATAACCCTTGGTCAGCGCTCTAGTCCGCAACGGGAGTAGCCTTGTGCCCATACACTTTCGGATCATTTTTAATCATTTCTGCACTTGCTCCCTCCAGCGCGGCTTACCTTAGACACCGGAGGAACCTCCCTACACCATGATTTATTCTTGGTTCGAATGATCGTCCTCAAGTTAGTGCACACCCTAACTTCTGTTGGCCCTAGCGCCGGTTCTCAGGCTCGCTGAGATACAGATCAATCCTTTTTCTTTCTTGAAACCCCGATTTGTCCTCACAAAAAAGACAGCAACTAACCAAACAGGAACAACCTACTCTGGATCCAAGCAAAAGATTCACAATGTTATTAACCTCATAACGTGTGAGTACCTATTGAATTCCAATATTCCTATGGAACCTTGCCATGCTTGACAGGTGCCATCACTTGCCCTATTCCATGTTTCCCCGCCCTTACTATTTTAATTTTTTCCAGGATTGCCAGCCCTGGTGGACAACCAAACTGAAATGATATCTACAATTCCTACTTCCTTGGAAATCCAACACATGGCGTGTCCGGACATGAACTAACCAAGCCCATCTCCCGTGACTTAAATATAGATTAAACTGAATGAAAAAAACAGACTTGAAATTAATTTACCATATACCCACTTAAACATGGAATTATTTTTTTTAATCCTAGGAGCAAATCACATATATGTTCCTGTTAAAATAAGTCTTGGAATTGGATTTCCTCTTCATCGCTCACTAGGCAAGTATCCAAATAATATAATATTATAATAACTGTAAAACTTTACAGGTCTTTCGGGTTCAATACTCATACCCCAATACTCTTTTGTTTTCATCTTGTAGATATTAGGTGGTCACACAACTGTCCTGATGATGATCTCAATTGCATGAGAATAAACCGCCGTCAACCAGAGAATAACCTAACTCCTTTTTTGATTATATAAAAAAATGTGTTGATGCATGCTTTAGTGTTTTTCACCACAGCACTTTTTTTACTTATCTGTGAGCACTGGATCATGTTAATTTAAAAAATATATATATATAAGAATCTGCAATGAATAAATTAATTGCATCACAATGCTAAAAAGTGTCCTGCTCTATACTTGCCTTTGATATACTATGTACTATTGGGTCCTCAGAAATACATAGACCTAATTTTGTGGCTTTTTTCAAAAACACCTCAGAGATCTAATGGTCTCAGTGAACCACTGTTTTTCAGAATAACTTTTCTTTCTCTGACTTCAAAGTGAGAGGATGTTTGTGACAATCTTGCTGGATACTGGGGCAGGGGAAAGGGTTTTTCTAGCACACAACAACATTTAAATAAACTGCAAGCATTTAAAAATATATCAGAATTAACAAAGCAAAAATGACGCACATTTTAGGTTAATTCTGAAGTGTGTTGGAAAAAATACTTTAATATGATCAAAACAAATCAACACACTTGGGGACACCATTTTCACACAATATCATCTGGACGCTGATAGGTTTCTTAGTAAAATTGGTTGTCTGTGCAAATGTAATGATCATTTCATTTGTACCACACCATGCATTCTCCACTCTATACCACAGCACTCTACTCTACACTTCACACCACACCACTGCACTCTACTGCACTCTACTCCACTATGCACCACTCTACACTACACCATTGTACTCTATGCCACTGTGCTCTACCCTGCATCTCTCCATGCAACTTCATTCTGCTCTGTACCACTACACTTTGCCCAATCCATTGCACTCTTTGCCACTGCACTCTACTTCACCCTGCACCACTCCACTCTCCCCCTGTTCATTCTACGCCTCTCTATTCTGCACTACTCTACTCTATGCTAATGCACTCCATGCCACTCTACTCTACACCACTCTACTCTACACCACTCTATACCACTGCACTCTTTGTACCTGCACTCTAAACTACTCCAGTCTAGTCCACTCCCTTCTACTCTGCACAACTCCACTCTATGCCACTCCACTCTTCACCACTGTGCATCACTATCCTCTACGCCACTGCACTCTATGTTAATGTACTCTTCTCTTTACCACTCCACTCCATGCCCCTGCACTCTATGCCAATTCACTGTACATCACTCTTATCCACTCTGCACCACTGCACTTTACAGCACTTTAAGCATTGCTCTTTGCCACTTTATACCACTGCACTCTTATACTGCACCACTCCAGTTTGCACACTTTCACACTACTCTGAAAAATCTACTATTCACCACTGCACTCTATGCCACTGCACTCTACGCCACTCTACTCTAAACCACTGCACTCTATGACACTGCACTTTACACACCTGCACTCTGTGCCACTCTAGTCTACTCTGCATCACTGCACTCTACACCACTCTACTCTACTTTGCATCACTCCAATGTGCACCACTACACTCTATTATGCAACACCCTAATCTACCCCACTGTATTCTACGATGCTGCATTGTATGCCGCTGAATTCTATGCCACTGCATTCTTCCCCACTGCACTCTACACCACTATACTCTGCAACAGTCTACGCCAATCCTCTCTATACCAGCCCACTCTACTCTAAGCCACTCCATTGTACACCACTCTATTTGACTCCCCTCTATGCTACTCCGATACACAACATTCTAAAGCACTCCACTCTTGAACACTCTGCTCCACTTTTTGCCATTCCACTCTTCTCCACTCTAAGCCACTCTAGCCATGCTGTACAGCGGCCACGGTGGTGTACAACATTGGCCAAAATACATTGGCAAAACAAATACCTTTTGTATAGGAGTGACCTATTAGCTTTGCCAATGCTTGGTTTTGGTCCGACACTGGTAGCCTGTAGGCTGCGAGTGGAAACATGAGTGGCACCTTGGGTGTATATCTTTAATAACTGCATCAGTAAGTGGATCTTAAGATAGGTCATGAACATGAGATACTGTGGTTAGCTGCTTTAAGCCACAAATTACTCTAGCCCTTGAAACATCAACCACAGGCACGCTCTCAAGTTGAATAGTACAACGCGATCTAATAAATCGCGGTTCTTGACAACGCGGGCATTACAACGCAAGTCGTTACAATGACTTGCGTTGGAGGGCGTGGATTTTGGAATATTATAATTTTATATTCCAACACCAGTCCACGTAACAGTAGGGAAGGTGTTGGAATATAAAATTACAACATTCCTTGCCCAACAGCGCCATCCAGCGCAAGTCGTAGTAACGACTTGCGTTGTAATGGCACCGTTCTAAAGGCACTGCGGTGTAAACACCGCGTTGTAAACGTTGATTACCAAGTCGAATATGGACAGAGCTGGTTATACAGGTAAATAATAACACACAAAACTAAGTAGCTTCCAAGGGTGACACATTGCACTTGAAGTGCTCAACATTTGCCAATCCTGCTCACATAGTGCAGCAAAAATCCTTGACGCGAGGGGAAGGCAGTAGGGCTATTTGCATAATATGTATGTGCATGCCAAAGAGAATGTGAAGGGAGAGGAGGGGTGGCTGCTAGGCGAGTCACTGAACTGGAGAAAACGGTGTATCTCCTCCAAGCAGCTGGCATTTCTAACTGGGAAGACCACTGTTGTATAAGTAAATTCTATGGAAGTGGCTTACGCAGATCTTATGGACGTGGGATAGAAAGATCAGATACAGGCTTTGCATTCATACTGTAAAGGGAATTTAACATGTTTGTAGATTACTTATATCTACATGGTAACAGACAAGTCATTGCAAACATCACATCTTATATTTATCATAGTGTTGTGTCGTCCTTGCGCTGCGCACGGGCCGCAAGGGTGATCAAAACTAAAGTAAGATTTATCAAGCCGTGCAAGGCCACCTTGTGTGGTCCTGCATGGCTTGATAAATCTGGAGTAAAGCAAAGGCAGAGCAAATTGCTGCCTTGCGTTACTTGGCCCCAAGGAGGCGTTCCCTGAGGGAAGCATGGGTGTTCCCACGCTTCGATCCACTGATTTTGGCGCAATCCCAGAAATACCATTAGTGGATGCGTCAAAGTACTACACCTCCCTAGGGAAGGCGTAACGAGGAGAAATATCTTTATTTCTCCTCTTTTTTCAGAAAATGCCTCTGATCATAGGTTTTTGTGCAGGAAGGTGTCTCTTCCTGCACAAAAACAATCCAGCTTACAATGCAGACACCCTTCCTGCGATGTCGCTAGGCTGCCAAAAGTGAGCCAGAGCATGAAAAGGACAGGAATGCACCGTAAGATGTTAAGTACGGCACATTTCTGCCCTTTTGCTTTCACGCAGTGCAGCAAGGCAACTTCTGCACTGCGCTGCATGAAAGTATGATAAGTATGGCCCCAAGTGTGCTCCTTGAATGCAACCTAAAAAAGTACTGGCCAGTAAGCAATCTTAAAAAGACAAAATAGTTGTCCATTGAATCAAGCCTATGCTGAAGTACAGCAATATTTAACAAGACAGCAGGAAGACAACTATATGATTGCACTAGGGAGTGAAATCATTTGGGGCCATATGTATGAACAAATTTTCCCATAGACACAGAATGGGTAAAACCCTTGGATACATCTGGCCCTTGATGTCCACCATTCTCCTCTGAAGCATGGAAGGGCTTTCACAAATGGGGTTTTCACAAACGACGCTAGGTTAGCAATAGGTTCCCCTCTTCCCCTCTCCTGGTCAGATCACATGGCCGTCCCTCTTGAACTTACACCCCATCGCCCTTTAGTGTCTCTATCAGACCGTAGAAAGTGGGAACCGAAAAGGAATTATAGGGGAATTAAGAATGAGACACTTGCTCCCTTTATGTCCAGTCGAGGGATACCAACACGGCTGCCCTTCATATTTTTAACACCATTGCGAGTGCCGTGGACACACTGGGCCCTGTCAAACAGCATTATTCCGCCAGGAAACGAACTTCCGCTCCCTGGTACTCAGACACCCTCAGACTCCTAAGGCAGGGCTGTAGGAAACAAGAGAGACTTTGGCGATTGCATCTCGATTCTGGGGAAAGGGAAAAACATAAAAGCCTCCTTAAGGGGTATAAAGCAGCGGTGATTGCGGAGAAGAAGGCTCACTTTGTTAAGTTGACGACCTCTCTTAGCTCCCCCAGTGAACTGTTTAAGACCATAGACTCCCTGTCCATCCTCCAGTCACCTGACCCTATAGTGGCCTCTCAGGAACTATGCGACCAGATCTCCACCTTCTTCCATACCAAGATAGCGGATATTCATACCACTCTAGAAGCTCTAAATTTAGATTTGGAGGTCTCAATCTCCCCGACGGATCCCCCAACTGAAGCTCAAGTCAATGGACTCTGTAGTAGCCTTTCTAGCTTTCCCCCTCTTACCTCTGTACAACTGAATCTGCTCCTGGATAGGCTTAAATCTGGATCCCCTTTGGACCCTTGTCCTTTGAAGATTCTCAAGGGAGGTTTTGCTGCCCTCCCTTCTGGAAGTGAGGAATCTAGCTATCTCTGAAGGTAGCTTTCCTGCCTCTTGGAAAATGGCGATTGTCAAGTCCCAAATAAAAAATGCTTCTCTAGATCCCGGGATCCTGAAAACCTTTCGCCCCATATCCCTGCTCCCTGCCCCTGCTAAGATGCTCGAGGCTCATCTCAACCACCACCTGAGTGCCTTCCTGGATAATTCCAGCCTACTGGACCTCTCGCAGCATGGCTTCAGGAGGGCACACAGTACTGAGTCCGCTCTCACAGTAGCTGTCAATAACATCCGCACTAAGGTCGACAGTGGCCAGACCACCCTCCTGGTACTGCTCGACCTGACAGCTGCGTTTGACACCCTGTCCCCCTCCATTCTGGCCGCTTGCCTCAGGGAGATAGGAGTGAATGGATCAGCACTGAGCCTCCAAACATCCTTTCTCAACCAACGAGAACAAAGGGTCAAGCTGGGTGACTTTCTTTCTCCCGCTAAGCCTGTGCAGTGTGGGGTCCCTCAAGGCTCGTCCTTGAGCCCCACACTTTTTAACATCTATGTGGCCCCACTCGCCAGGCTAGTTAGATCATTCGGGCTGGAAGTGTTATCATATGCTGATGACACCCAGATTATGGTCTCCCTCTCCCAATCGGTGAGTACCACCAACCTTAATTTCAGGAATTGTATGGAAGCCGTCTCGTGTTGGATGGTACAGAACTTCCTGAAATTAAATGGGGAGAAAACCGAAGTTCTTATCTTCGGGGTCAAACAGGGGATCTGGTCGAGCGACTGGTGGCCCTCTGCCCTCGGAGCCTGTCCTCTGCCCTCCCTTTCTGCTCGCAACTTGGGTGTAATGCTGAACACCACGCTCTCCTTCGACAAGCAAGTCAGTAGGACGGTTTCAACCTGTTGTGGTGTTATTAGAATCTTGAGAAAGATCACTCACTATCTCACCCCTGAAGCCCGAAAGCAGGTTACGGTGGCCCTCGTTTCCTCAAGGCTGGACTACTGCAACGCACTATACCTAGGCATAAATAAAAAGCTGACTCAACGCCTGCAAATAGTGCAAAATGCGGCGGCCAGGTTTGTCGTTGACGCTCCAAGACTCTCATCAGGCTCCCTCATTAGGAAAGATCTTCACTGGCTCCCTATCCAGTCCAGGATAAACTTCAAGATCTTATGTATCACCTACAGCGCCCTGCATGGGTTGGAGCTGAAGATATTAGGTCCCTTGTGTCCCTCTATGCCCCCAGCAGGGCCCTACGGTTCTCCAATAGGAAACTTCTTTCTGTCCCCGAGTCTCCAAAGCAAGATGGGGAGGGAGGGCCTTTTCTTCCCTCGCTCCTAGACTATGGAACCCACTCTCTGCTGAGAAAAAAGGGCAAACATCGCTCGCGCTTTTTCGTAGAGCATTAAAAACATGGCTCTTCGCAGAAGCCTACCTGTAGTCGGTGCACTATTTACATCAATAGCAGCTATAACATCTTTAAGCGCCTTGATGCCCCTGGGCTAAGTTGTGCTCTACAAATTTTTATTCATTCATTCATTCATTCATTCATTCAGGTCACTTTGCCTTTCGCAGTGAGTTCACAATGAAAATAAAACTAATTGGCCGATGCCACTGTTCCCTATCAAAGTACCGTCTGATAATGTATGCTTGTAGAGAGCTAATGTTCACCCCTTTGATATCTATGTTAAACAAATTGATGATGAACCAGTAATTAGTATTTAACACTCTATCTTTGAGGAGAAAAGGTAGCAAGAAGCATGTTCACTTCAGACTGCCACAAATTTTAAGAGGCTAGTTAAGATTTTGGCGACTAATATATCTCTCAGGTTAACCTCTAGCTGTTTCGACTCACAGGGTCCTGTGATGAGGTATGATACTAGTGAGGTTTATATTTCATCATTGTCTTCGCTACTGAATGTAGTTAAAGTGTTCAGTCCATGTTCAGAGGTGTGACAAATTGTAGACCTTGGCTTGGAAAAATGTAATGAAATGCTGGTATAATATGTGTAAATTTCGAAAAGGTATGTTTTTTTTTATCAGGGAAGTCTGCATGAAATGTTTTTGGGTAGACAGGTCAAGCAAATTAACCTTCTACTGCTTTTTGTTGTCTGCTTACTAAGTGCAACTTTGCAAACTAAAGTCCATGAAGCATAACACTATAAAGAGAGGAAGAATTAACATTTTCTCACATCAGTCAAGTCACCCCTGATTTAAAGCTGCATAAATACTGTAGGCAGGCAGGCGCTCATGTTCTCTTTGGGATATAAATCCCATTCAATGTTTGCCATCAATTAAGCCCCCTAAATTCTCATTGAAACCTTCACTTCCTTACTTCTGAAAAAGTGCTGAAACAAGGCACCACCACCCATACTGTCCCCATTACTTAAGTTGCTTTCGCCTTCAAAATAAAATAGATCATCTTTTGGACATCACTTTATTTAGGAACAATTCTTTTTTTATTATAATGGAATAAACTTGCCGATTTTGCTATTGATAGTGCTCCGACTTAAATCTAAAGAGTTTAGGCTTAGCTGCAGTAGTTCAAACACTGAGTAAACAATCTTTCTTGCACTAGTGGGTCCCCAGTTGTATAAAAATTGAGTAAGCTATATCTCTACTCAGAAAATAAAACCTAGACTCAAAAGCCATCCCTAGTTTAAGACCTATCGGCACTCTCGCGTACAAGGTTATGGAAATGTCAACTATCTCCCATCACTGCCAGACTCAATGCTGCTCCTTCATTCATATATTTTTAGGTATGAATTTGGCTCTACGGCAGTGTTGTACAGTTTGGTGCCTGAAAGGCTCAGAAAAGCTCATTAGCTACTCTTGGTTTCGAAGATCTATCAATGGCATTACCCTTCACCCTCAATGACCAGAGAGTGGTACCTCAGAGGCACAGCACAACCTAACCATAGGAATTTATCTAGTAGTGCGTGTTTCACCATTTTGATTTGTTATGGTGGACCACAAGGTAATCTTAGAAGATTTCTTGATGCTGATAAATATTACTCCAGCAGCCAACCCTGTTTGGTTGCAATCCTATACTTTGCTATAGGAGCATGCATTCCGAATGGAATGCAAGCTTTCATAGCAAAATGCTAAGGTGCAGTTCGTCCCTGCACCCCGTGACAAGCACCTCAAGGTGCCTGTCACGGGGTGCAGGGATCAACAGGGAGCCACCATAGTAGCCCACTGGGCCACTATTCGATGGCCTTACACCCATGGGGGCCCTACTTAGCCGCACAAAGCTGGTCACCAATGCCTTTTTGTGCCGGAAAGGCCGCACAATAAGGAAGTGGGAAACTGCCATCGTAATCCCTTGGCCGGAAAGAGCATTACTGTTGGCCTTCCGAATGGTGGACAGGCTCTCCAAACCCGTCATAATCATTCGGAAGACTGGTTCGGATTACCTTTCGGTCAAGCCCATCCAAAAGGGTTGGTCGAAAGAGAATCCTAATCGGTGATTACAATGCAGGAAGGAGGGCTCCGGCCGACGGTTGGAGCCCTTCCTTCCCGCATCGTAATCCGCCCTTAGTTTCCATTCAGGCTTCGATGAAGATAGCCTGATTCCCCATCTTCAGTGTCTGGGGATGATCTTTTCCCGATAGCATCATCGCACCTCAGCAGATCAGCCAGCCATTGCAAGTATTTCCTAATCTAGAGACCGAGAGATTTGTCTGGGAAGACCCACAATAACCACAAAGCTCTAATTCTAAATTAAGCCACAAACGTGCTCCTGTGCTACAGTAGCACAATCTGTTCAGGTATGTCATAAACTATGTTGTTAGGTTACCCTGAATATTAAAAAGCATGCTCATGTTTCCCTGGCAGAAGATCTCTTCAGTGGTTATCTCTGTATCATTCAACGTAAGTCCAATTTTAGGAATTTCACGTATGTGTAACTAATATAGCTCTACTTTTGGCCAATTTATTCTTGCTTTGTGTTGCATCATGCATACTTAGGATCTCTAAAAATTGTCTGATTCATTTTTTTCCTATCAATTACATATGCAATGAGGTAGATGTTACGGTCCCAACATGGAAACCACTTATGTTACTTGTAGTGCAGTGGCATAAAATGGTCCATGCCACATGCCGGATATAGTCAAGCCAGCTCTGGTTTGTAATCTGGAAGTCTGTTGTAATATTGACCATTTTATAAATTGGATTATTGTTTAACTAGCTTCATCAGGAAATACATAAGAGCAGATGTCATGCAATACAAATTGACCACACAACTACACCCATGTATATCTCACCCTAGACTGTGAGGTTAAAGTCATCTAGTACAATTGTGCAATGTAATACACCTTGATTTAAAAAATTGTTTCATAGGATTGAAACAGAAAAAATTAAAATACCAAAAGAGAAGTTCCAGAATCCTTAAATCAAACAAATTGAATGCATCGCAATGTACATAGAAGATAATGGTTGACACAATAGAACCAAAATGCATGTGCCTTAGATCAGTATTTGGCTCTCAACTTCAATCTTGCAGAGTGATGTGCATTTATTGCATGATTTCTAGATCCAGACATGGCCTGTATACATGTTCATTATGTTGACATATTCTTCACCACTTTGCTTGGGGTTGTTGATGGGCATATCTGCAAAAGAGGAGTCTAATGTATCAATGTAATATGTGCACACATATTTGATGGACATATTTGAAAAACATTTTAATTCGGCACATATCGAAAAACAAACATCTAATATGTCAAGAATGTGAATAATTTTGTAAACATTTGTTTCTTTATTTTCATTTTTTTAAATATATAAACATGTCTTGTAAATAATACAGTTTTCAAAACTCACCCCAAAGTAAAAAATGTATAATGTAATTTTTTTGGGAGGTAAAATAACACATACCTTAAAGTAAGCAATTATCTACCACATTTTTTAGAAATGTTAAACACAATTTATAGATGCCCATTTTCTTTTGTTTTTTAATTTCAATAATTTTTTAAAAAATCTGTCACGGTTGACATAGACTACATGGCAGACGGTTTATGTCTCTTATTTATAATGAGAACTTTCTAGTTGTCATTGACGGAAGCAACGTCAGGGATGATGGATGCTTACGACAATAGCATACTACCAGTCCATCATATTTTAAGGTATACCCTATGCTGTCAATGTTGCTTTTTGATGGAGGCCAAAACATACCGATGTCTGATGTATCTGTTAAGGAAAACAGACTACTGAGTGCAGTCTGTACCTACATTGGCTATAACAATTTGTATGCGGTTGAATCTGTTGCCTGCCGGATAAGCGTCCGTTTGCAGGAATTCCCTCATGTTGGTGCACATGTTTTGTAAGCCCATAAGGTCACTTTCTTCTTAATGATCAAGTGTAGCAGACCTCCTCAACTGTTGCTGCTCATTTTATTCTGCTGGGACTCACCATGGCTGAAGGAGTATGCACGGGCGGACTTAGGCATGTGCACGCTGTGCACCTTCACAGGGCCGCCATACCCCAGGGGCCGTGACGCCAATATATATCCTCAATATAATAATCCTCTGAGGATGGATACATATTTGCTTGGCGGCCTCCGGCTCTGTTCCACTTCCAAACACCCTGACTTCCCCCTCTTAACTGGCCTCCGCGCCTGTGTTCCTCCAGGAACCCCCTACCTACGCTCCTGCCCAGGGTCGCCATGAGCCTAGAGCCGCCCCTGGAGTAGGAGAAAGGGACCCCCAACTTTACTCCTGAGGATTGGACATCCTTGCGGAGGAGGCTCTGACAAACTACAGCTACAGCCAGATACACGAGCCAGCAGAGAGTCAGATAAGCTACATACATGGAAAGTACTAATATTTGTATCTATTTCGTTATTACAAATATTGTGAGTGACTTGAAAATCTGTCCTTGATGTATTAAATGTCACATCCAACATATAAAAAAATGTCCATAAGCCAAAAATCATGCAATGTGTGCTTTACACAAAAGCTACTGCTAAACCATTTTTATGAGCTGTGTGCATCGACAATTTTAGATTGATTTCTTTGTATAAAATATGTTTTACTGAGGAAAATTAAAAACACAGCATCCTGGGCAACCGCCCAGATTTCACTAATAAAAGCCAAAGCCTGACTAAAAACGCATATGTATATATTTTTACTTCATGAACACATGAGTGGAACATTAATCTGAGTAGAGTTTTTATTTTTAGAAGTATAGTATGTCAGGAATTGAAACACAGTGTACTTCACAAACAATAATGATTGAAAAACAAACGCTAATCTTAAATGTTGAGCCACGGTACTTAACATTGTTGAGGGCATGCAGGCCCTCCCTTTGGCAACAACAACCAGACAAAGGGCCTGATTTTGACTTTGGCTGTGCTGCACTGGCTCTACGCCGGCACAGCACCGCCAAAGCCGTGCAAAGACCGCCAGCCTGATTACGAGTTGAACTTGTGCAGGCGGATGGTACTTTTGCCTTTCCCACGGCAGTGCCCTCAATGCAATATGAACTGCAAAAATGTTCCAGCATGGGATGGACTGTGAAGTTAATGATGTGCTGGAACTGGAGGGTGCAAGCAGATAGGGGGGCACATGTTGTCCCCCCTGAATGCATCCTCATGGCGGCGGAAATGGCGGGCTGTCGGGCCCCCTTTGTTTCCCCACCACTAGCCTTTTCATAGTGGACTCACCCCAATGAAAAGGCTGGCAGTGGAGAAACTCGAAACATTATCGGCGACACTGCACCAGTCCCGCTCCACATATTGTATTACCCCTCCACCGTGCCACTGCCAAGGAACGACGCAGACAGTCATAATCCGGCGGTTGGACCACCGCAAAATCTGACGGTTCACGGACCACTAGAGACTAACCCAGGCCCAAAATTATTAACATCCATGCTGTCACAAAGCATGTGAAGTGCTCCTTTTGGTGTTGTCTTAATATAAAAAATTATTTAAGTCATGGCACTATCTGAGCCAAGAGAGGCCCTGGCTGTTGAATATACCTTTCCAACTGACAAGCCTTTTAACATTTCACAGTGCACTTGACTCTGATGATTACATGGATAATTTATTTTTTGGTGGCCAGAGCACTCCCTGATTTTTGGAATGTAGCACCCTCTACACAAAATGCAAAGGCCTCAAGTCTTTGTTTGCCTGAAATCTTCCTCCGTCACAATATTGCCCATGCATATAATTTTAAAGTTGGATACTATACATGGCACTTGCAATAAGGTTGGCGGCCTACCTCTCTCATTGTTATGGAGTAATAGCGTCTCCAAAATGTAATAAATAAATATGGCCATAGTTTGGTTCTTAATGACATCACCCAATATTGGGTGATGACCAAAGTAAAGCAAACATACCATTTTCACACCAATATTGAAACACAATAAAGCCATGGTTTGTAAGTTGTTTGACATGTTGCTCCCTCACAATGTAACATACATCCATGCACCAGTAATAAGGAGGATGCAACACCATCACTTTTGTGATGCAAAGACAAGTCAAACAAAATCACAATCAGACCCAATGTACGTTGAACATACATAATTTTGTTTGAAAAATTGTGATGTTTACCAACATATGGTTATAAATATGTATACATATATATTTTGTTTTCCTATCCTCTGTGTAGTTTCTCCCCCGCAATAAGAAAAAGATGCGGTGGCCACTGCTAGGCAAGTGCGCCAACGGGGGGACGTTCAAGTGCCACAACATCCACTGCCGGAAATGTTAGTATGTCCTACATAGGTTCACCCGCCTCATCTGACCAAACTTCAATGGTCCTGAAAACAAAAAGAGCTGGTCCAGCGCCCGCTGACTCCACATTCTGGAAGTGGCCTACCCCAATTTTGATCAGCAGCGACAAGTGTTTCACCTATTCATATGGAAAAATATGAATGTTTGTTCTTAACCCCAGGGGCGCGGCCGCGATTCTGCGCCTGTGCGGCACTTTTAAACAGTGGGCGGGTTCGTGACGGCCCCCAGCCGTCATCAGCACACGCCCACCGTGATGCATGACGGCCGGGGGCCATCATCAGCATGGAAGGGGTTAATGCTTGTCATAGTTTTCAGTTTGCAATATAATATCCTAGTATTCCAAAAAATACTGATCAGATTAAAAGTGCACTTGGATATAATTGACTTTGTGGCTGAGTTAAAGTTTGGCAGCCAGCTACAGCATTACAAATGTAGTGGATATCTCGTCCACAGCATCACCACTGACTCCAATCAAACCCTGACCTCATTCCATTGCCTACACCATTCAAAGCCCTTTACCTCTCCAAATCCCGCCCCAAGGGCACCATGTCAGCACACAGTGTGAAAGTTCTGTAATGGAGCAGAACACTCAACTGCCACTTAAATAATTACATTTATTTAAGCTTTCCTATTCC
Organism: Lissotriton helveticus; assembly: GCF_964261635.1. NCBI lineage: Eukaryota > Metazoa > Chordata > Amphibia > Caudata > Salamandridae > Lissotriton > Lissotriton helveticus. The sequence goes on from NC_136064.1 coordinate 69,058,735, forward strand.
CTTCCTTGTCTACAGCTCCACAGCCATTAGCTGTTTTCGGTTGTATGTTTAATTACTGGATTAGTCCATGGCTTAATTAAGGGAAGCAGGGATCTACCTGCACAGAACCCACACATTCTAAAGCACAAAAGCAGCTTTGTTACTAACTTGCATTCATCTTTTTAATTGTATTTTTGCACTGAATTACAAAGATGACTAATTGCTGTTTTATTTTTACGGTACAAATACCACATTTATTATACATTAGCTCGAAATAGAATATGCTTTTGATCAGAAGGAGAGATTAATAAAATCATGGGGGTCGATGATGGGAGCATGTATTATAATATGGAATATAGCACCCCCTACCAACAAGCAAACCGAATATTGCAAGGCACCACTGAGCTCTGTGATTTTACATGAAATGTAACGTCCCACTCATCTATCTATCCATCTTTTCACCTTTCCATCCATTAGCTTTCAACCTTCTTTTCACTTTTTCCCTCTTTTCTCCTCTTGCTCCTTCTTTTGTCTTTCTCTCTAGCCAGCTTTTGACTCTCGTCCTCACTTTTTCTTTCTTACCCTTTTCAGTAATGCTCACTTTTTAGGTCTCGCCTGAGACAGCGCATGCGCTGTCTCTTCGAGACATTTAGTAAGTGGCTTTTAAAAGTGCCACCAGAGGATCTTGCTGGCCTCAAGCTTGCCTGATTGTGATCGCAATCAGTTTCACTTTAACGGGCAGCCGCATCACTTTTGCTTGCGTGCTCGTGTTTAACTTGTTTACATTTGATTTTCAGCACAAATCCATACATTATAACAGTTCACACCATCCCAAAAGAGAAGATTTTTTCGTATTTTCTTGCAATGTTGTAGAGTCTGTCCTCTTGTTTATAATATTAGCCGGCTCTAATGTATACAGGTTAGGCTTTCTAATATTGGCAGTTACCTGTGGGGTGAGGCAATTGTGCTTGCTACGTGTACATCTGATGTTGATCAGTTGTGTTGTTGGCACTTACTGCCATCCTCTGAAGTGCCTCATATCATCTTATTAAGTATTTAAAGGGGTTTATATTTAGTCACTACCAGCCAGGTTATCCTTGCTTACAGTTATTCCGTTTCTGGAAGGTAAATGCTTGATGCAAAAAAATAGGCTTAGGTTTTAAAATGTACTGTTCTCTCATACTCAGTCCCCATGGAACTGCTGACTTTTTTGTGCTCAAACCTTCCCAGCTATATGGAAGGAAGTGTTCCTCGTTTATAGCTCTTTACAGCACTGATGTACTTGCGCCGTTGTCTCTCTATCAAGCCACTTGTCTGAATAATCTCAGATGTAAAGTCGAACAACGATCCGTTCCTTGCCCAAAAGTTAACTCCATTTAAGTTTCTGGAGCTGGGACTCTGCCTCGGATTCCCTCTTGTAATTTTTCTTCCATACCTGTCCTTCCCTTCTCCACTTCCTATTTACGGTTTTCTCCTCTCCCTCCCAATTAGCCTCGCAAGCTCACCTTTACTTCCAAACCTCCCACATACCTTTCATTCCATCCCTTTCGCCGGCCTGCCTAGCTTTAATTTCCAGTAGAGAATGCTCTAGCAACTGAGGAGCCTGCCGGGGGTCACTCACTCGTGGAAGAGATGTGATACAGCGGCCAGGGCGACTGACGCTGGACGCTGGGGATCACAGTTCGATCCCCGGGTCCGGTGGCAGGGGTCTGCCCAGCACCATGTGACTCTGGGCAATAGCTCACTTAATCTTCCCGACGGCCCCAGCGTCTTGACACCTTCGGGTAAATGTTCGCGCTTTACAAATACTGGACATTTACATTTACTCACTCCACCTCCAGCAGTGGTTCACGTCCTCCCTGGGCTCGCTCCCTCCCTTCAGCCTCCTCCCCCTTCGTCTTGCCATGCTTTTTTTCCCCCCTTTTCTGAATGAAGGGAAATTCAAGGCATGAGCAAGGCAAGTGCACAAGTCTGTGATGACAAGCGAGCGTGAAACTTTGGTGGAGATTAATTTAAAAACTGAACGTAGATTGGGTGGGGGGAGGAGTGGGTTTATTTACTGAACTGACGTGAATCCAAGGTCGGTTATCGGCGACTTGTTGTGTGTCACTAACAGCGCCATGTGCGCCTTGATTGTTGAACGAAACAGGTGGGAGCTGTAGGAATCTTGTCACCTCAAACTGTCCCCCTCTCAAAGAATTAATCGGAGGCGATGGTTCGACCTGAAGGTGAAAAAGATGATGTATGCCACACAGTGGTTGTTCGCAATTAGTATTGTCAGACTGAAAAGGAGCGCGAACGATTTCTCCTTCTCTTAAGCAGCCGTTGCTTCCTGAAGTTTCTGCATGCTGGTCTTGGCAAGGTGAACAGGCACAATGGACAGATTCCGCTCGGTAGGAATGCGCCATACTTATTTGTTAAAAAGTGATTTTCTTTTTAATACACATCAGGCCTGAGCTGTAGTTGTTTGTATAGGGGTCCGTAAAAACTGCTGACAGGCCTGGTGCTGCTAGACGATCCTCTGCCTTGCACCCTTTTCCCCTTCCACCTTGCACCCTTATCCCCCTCTGCCTTGCACCTTTCTCCCCCTCCACCTTGCACCATTCTCCCCCTCTGCCTTGCACCCTTTTCCCCCTCTGCCTTGCACTCTTCTACCCTTCCACCTTACACCCTTCCCCACCTTGCACCCTTCTCCCCCTCTGCCTTGCACCCTTCTCTCCCTCAGCCTTGCACCCTTCTCCCCCTCCGCCGTGCACCCTTCTCCACCTTGAACCCATATCCCCTCCCCCTTGCACCTTCTCCCCTCTGCCTTGCACCCTTCTCACCCTCCCCCTTGCACCCTTCTCCCCCTCTGCCTTGTACCCTTCTCCACCTCCTCCTTGCACCCTTTTCTACCTTGCACCATTCTCCCCTCTGCCTTGCACCATTCTCCCCTCTGCCTTGCACCCTTCAACCCTCTGCCTTGCACCCTTCTCCCCTCTGCCTTGCACCCTTCTCCCCTCTGCCTTCCACCCTTCTCCCCTCTGCCTTGCACCCTTCTCCTCTCTGCCTTGCACCTTTCTCCCCCACTCCCTTGCACCCTTTTCCCCCTCCAACTTGCACCCTTCTCTACCTTGAACCCTTCTCCCCTCCTCCTTGCATCCTTCTCCCCTCTGCCTTGCATCCTTCTCCCCTCTGCCTTACACCCTTCTTGCCCTCTGCCTTGCACCCTTCTCGCCCTCTCCCTTGCACCCTTCTCCCCCTCCCCTTGCACCCTTCTCCCTCTCCACCTTGTACCCTTTTCCACCTCTGCCTTGCACCCTTTTCTACCTTGCACCATTCTCCCCTCTGCCTTGCACCCTTCTCCCCTCTGCCTTGCACCCTTCTCTCCTCTACATTGCACCCTTCTCCCCTACGTCTTGCACCCTTCTCCCCTCCGCCTTGCATCCAAGCATTAGCATAGCCAATAGGTCTCGCTTTTGGGACCTTATACGTTTTTAGCCATGCAACAGTTGATGTTGTTGCACCAAAGATATTGTGCTGCATAACTAAAAACTTATAAGGTCCCAAAAGCGAGACCTATTAGCTATGCCAATGCTTGTTCTATGTGCCCCCTCACTCTACATTCTGTCCTTGTTCTCATCAGTTTCATTTCCGTTCCTTGCTGTCCATATCAGCCCCCCACTCTGTATTATAATTCCTTATCAGTTTTACGTACGAGCATTTTGTCTGAAGGAAAAAAGAAGCCTATATACATTTAATGCACAATTTAGGGCCTCCCACTCTTCGAGTTCAGCGACAGCCCCCGCTCCAGCTGCTTAAGGGGGGGAGGGGATTTCTCTGCCTGTGCCCCCTGACATCAAACTGCGAAAGGGCAGCATTTTACCAATGCTGCGCATCATTGCTATGCCAAGGATAACGTGCCATGCTCGCGCCTACCCGGGCGGGTGCCGGGCACCCTGGCATTCTCCCCGAATGCCACTCAAGTGTGATCCGAAGCGCTCAACAGCTGGACGGGTGCGGCAGGCGGCAAGCAGCGCCTCCTTCCAATCTCTGTCGCCAGATGGCTGACAGCGCCAAGAAAGTAGTTGCTTCTGACACGGCCTCCTCCGGGGGAACACGTGAAATTTAATAAAACATCAAATGCCTGACATATCTGCTTGCGATCCACTTCTGCTTTCGACAGGTGGGGAAATAAGGCCCGCGCGAGGCTCCGGTTCAGTCTGGGTGGGTTTAGCTGCCCCTCGTGGCAGGAGGGATGAACTGCAGTTCAGAAGATTAACTCCGCACCTGTTCTGAGAGCAGATACCTCCGGATGGGGGTGGAGGGGATGGCAGATCTCAGTTTATAAGGCTAGTAGAACATAATTGGCCAATAAATGCTGCAACAGAGCAGCCGAAAGCACTTTCAAGAACTTTCTGTTCACCTTGCCTTTTGCAACTAACTGTGATCTTGTTCTGCACTTATTGGCCACAGTCAAGCAGTGAAAGGACAGTTGTTTAATGAAATAAGGAAATAGTTTGTGGAGCCTTCACTACATCAAGCATCCTTGGGTTCCATCTCCCCTGTGGCTTAAATGATTCTTCTTGCAGATAAAATGTGGAGGACATGAAGAAAATGTATATACAACTGTCCTTTATTTGGCATATCCTTTCAGACTGACAAATGAGTGAACTAGTGTGATAGATGAGTAAACTAGTGGAAATAATGCCTCTGTTATCTAAATTAATTTGCTAACATATCCTTATGAGGAACAGCCAGACAGTGAGCTTCAGTGAACCAACTGTATTTTAAATCGGATGTTTTTAGTTACTCTTATATAAAAGCTGAAGAGGGGGGAGCTAATATTCCCATGCTAGCTGCTTTCCTCGACCACTTTCTGAAGGGGAACATCAATTACAACGCAACTTTTACCACGCAGTGCTTTTACATCGTAGCGTTTACAACGCAAACCATTACAACGCATTGCGCTGGGGGGCGCTCTAGGATAGGGAATATATTTAATTTACTATCCAACACCTTCCCTACTATCCACGGGGACTGGAGTAGGAATAGTAAATTAAATAAATCACTATCCAGCGCCCCAAAGCACTATGCGTTGTAACGGTATGCGTTGTAAAACTCGCGTTGTAAAAGCATGCGATGTAAAAGCATGCATTGTAATGTCGTACATCCCCTTCTGAAGCACCACTGCCTGCTCAGTGGAGTGCAGGTTTAAGCAGTGGCAGGCATTTTTAGCAGATTTCTGCCATCAGCAGATCTGTTCTATGGAAGGGACGTATCTCTGTGGCATTGTTTAGGGCCTTACCCTGCAATGGCAGGCGATGGTCCAGCTAATCAAATACATATAAGGGGAGTGTTGTGAAGGAACGCAGACAGACACCAGGATGCGAACTAGCACCCCTAAAAAACAACCAGATCAAACAAGGTAGCAAAAATGCCCCCTGGTTCAACGATGACTTCAAGAACTCCAAGAAACTATGCCGTACTCTCGAAAAAACATGGAGAAAAAAGCCAACAAATGACAACCTGACCACCCTCAAGGCAGCCACCCGCAAACACCACCAATTGATCCGATACACCAAGAAATCAGCACTCAAGGATCGACTCGACAACAACGCCCATAACAGCAAGGAACTATTCAACATCGTCAAAGAATTTACCAACCCCACCGCAGCCTCAAACGACATCACTCCCTCCCAAGACCTCTGCGACTCGCTATCCTCTTTCTTCTACAACAAAATCACCGATATACATAACACCTTCAAGAACATCTCGAAAGAACAGCCCACCCCACCCATTTCCAATCCCGAACCGCTCACTAACAACCTCAGCGCCTGGAACCCAATCACCACTGAAGACACCATCCGCCTAATGAACTCCATCCATTCAGGTTCACCAACCGACCCCTGTCCCCACCACATCTTCAACAAAGCAGACTCAATCATCGCACCCCATCTCCGCGATGTCATCAACTGCTCCTTCAACTCCGCTTCCTTCCCTGAAAGCTGGAAACACGCCGAACTCAGTGCACTCCTGAAGAAACCCACAGCAGACCCCTCTGAACTTAAGAACTACCGCCCCATTTCCCTCCTCTTTTTCCCCGCCAAAGTCATTGAGAAAGCAGTTAATAGCCAGCTCGCTGCCTTCCTTGAATCCAACAACCTCCTTGACCCCTCACAGTCCGGCTTTCGAGCCAAACACAGCACCGAAACCGCCCTCATCGCCGCGACAGATGACATCCGAACGCTCCTAGACAACGGAGAAACAGTTGCCCTCATCCTTCTCGACCTCTCTGCCGCCTTCGACACAGTCTGCCATAGCACCCTCATACAACGCCTCAGCAACGTTGGAATACAAGGAAAAGCCTTGGACTGGATCATCTCCTTCCTCGCTGGAAGAACGCAGAGAGTCCGACTCCCCCCATTCAAATCTGAGGCCACCAAAGTCATCTGCGGAGTCCCACAAGGATCATCACTCAGTCCCACCCTCTTCAATGTTTACATGAGTCCCCTCGCATCCATCGCGCGACAACACAACCTCAACATCATCTCCTACGCAGACGACACCCAGCTGATCCTTTCCCTCACCAAAGACCCTAGCACCGCCAAAACCAATCTTCATGAAGGCATGAAAGAAGTAGCCGAATGGATGAAAAACAGCTGCCTAAAACTTAAGACAAAACGGAAGTTCTCATCCTAGGATCTTCACCCTCTGCCTGGGACGACTCTTGGTGGCCATCAGCCCTGGGTACAGCACCCATACCCACAGACCACGCACGCAACCTGGGCTTCATCCTTGACTCCTCCCTCTCTATGACCAGACAAGTTAACGCCGTCTCATCCTCTTGCTTCAACGTACTTCGTATGCTCAAAAAAATCTTCCGCTGGATCCCCACCGAAACAAGAAAGACGGTCACCCACGCACTAGTCACTAGCCGACTGGACTATGGGAACACCCTCTACGCCGGAACCACAGCCAAATTACAAAAAAACTCCAACGCATCCATAACGCATCTGCCAGACTCATTTTGGACATCCCCCGCCAAGCTCACATTACCGGCCACCTGAAAAACCTCCACTGGCTTCCCGTCAACAAGAGAATAACGTTCTGTCTCCTCACCCACGCTCACAAGGCCCTCTACAAACTAGGACCCGAATGCCTCAACACACGACTGTCCTTCTACACACCCTCCCGCCAACTAAGATCCTCCAACCAAGCGCTTGCCGCAGTTCCGCGCATCCACAGATCCACCATGGGAGGAAGATCTTTCTCCTACCTGGCGGCCAAGACCTAGAACTCTCTCCCCACTCACCTCCGCCTCACACAGAACCATATTTCCTTCAGAAAGGAACTTAAAACCTGGCCATTCGATAAATAATTCACCCCCTCCCACAAGCGCCTTGAGACCCTATGGGTGAGTAGTGCGCTATACAAATCTCTAACTTGAACTTGAACTTGTAAGTGCCTTTATTTTAGCAACCACGTATTATCGCAGCTGCCTCCCTGCGGCCAGTGTCCAACAGCTCTAATGTGGATTCATTAAGAGCGAGAAACCCATTACAATGAGAGCACGAGACAAGAGCAAGCCCGGCCACGTGCTTCTAATGACATAGATATAAATATGCACAACAGGGAGCAATGCTTGCAGTTTGTTTAACTCCTTGAAATTGCTCAAGATAGCATTCCAATCCATCGTTCTTTTGCCCGCCATGCCACGTCAGATTAGACATAGACATATGCAAATCAGTCTTGATCCTTCTCCAATAGGAAGAGTCCAGTCCAAACTGCCAAAGAAGGGCCTCTCTGAACCGCAACACAGGGCCTGTTTCACACTCGGCCGGGCTCTTCAATCCGGTGTAGAAGAGTGAGCAAGGGGCCAATGTCTGGGCATTCCCTTCATCAGTTAGGTTGGTACATCAAAACACAAAAGTTGGTGGGAGCAATGTTTGCAATTTGTCCAACCCCTGACAATCAAATGGGGTAGCATTCCAACCCATCGTGCTTAAGCTCACAGTGCCGCCTCATATGAGACCCAGCCATATGCAAATCAATCTTATTCCTGCTCCAATAGGAACAGTCAAGCCCAACCTGCCAAGCCAGGTCCTCTCTGAACTGAAGCACAAGCAACAAGCAACCGGGCTGGACTGTTCCTACTGGAGCAAGGTCAAAACTGATTTGCATATGGCTGGGTCAAAACTCAGATGGGATGGTGCGAAATGGAACGATGGGTTGGAATGCTACTCTGTGCGATTACCAGTAGTTGGGAAATTGTAAGCATTCCTTCCATCGATTTCTGAGGGTTGCATGAGCCAGACAATGCCTGGTTCCAACGCAGTCTGTGAGCCATATCCACTGTGAGAGGAGTCCACCGCTGTGCAAGAGTGGTTGGGGTGGCTGCCACTTAAGGTTCCCTCTACTCTCACACATGGAAAAGGAACAGGAAAGGCAGCCAGAGACTGCTTTTAAAATCCATACTAATATTATAAAGAGAGAGCCAAACCTTTGAGGCGGGTAATCTCAGTAATCAGCACCAATCACAACACCCAATACAGCCTTGGAAAGGGCAGTTGCAGCAGAAGGACATAGGCTATGCAGACGGCCACCATATACATTTTTTAAAAATTGTTTTTATTAACTTTTCAAGAAACAGTGATGTTCATCACAATGCTACAGCGCAAGACATACAATTGTACCGTAGGACACCATATACATTTAAAAGGTAAAAGAACCGTGCCAGCAAAGTAGTCCCTTGTGGGCGTGTCTGCGTTGTGCTGTGGGCGTGGGCTGGGGGCGTGACTAACGCTGAGGGCGTGTGGTACGGCCATCACATCGTGGGCCGTGGGCATGTGCTGGGGGCGTGACAAACACTGGGGGCGTGTGTCCGCCCTTCATGCCATGTGAGTCGTACATACAAACGCCAATTACGTCGCTGCGCAGCATCAAGGGGCACACTGGGGGCGTGACACGCTGAGGGCGTGAGAAACTCTGTGGGCGTGTGTCCGGCCTTCATGCCATGTGAACGCAATTGTGCCGCATCAAGGGACACGCTGGGGGCGTGAGAAACGCTGGGGGCGTGTGCTACGTTCCGCCCTTCATGCCATGTGGGTCGTACATTAATCAGAAGATCGTCTGCTGTGGCCGTGTGCTGGGGGCATGACATACGCTTTCAGCTGGAGGCCTGGTAAGTAATATTACTGCAGCCTCTCCTGCGCGCTGTTACTGAACTCTCTCATTCACCGAAATTAGACGCGCCTGCTACCATCAACCAGGGCTCTAGTCGGGCTCAGGCAGCGGATCAGTACACTAATTACACGCGCCTGATAACATCAACTAGGGCTGCAGAGGGGCCTCAAGCGGGGGAACACGTGCCTGCTAACATCAAACAGGCCTGCATCTGGGCCTCAAGCGGGGGAACACGCAAATGAGCGTGTCTGCGGGGACAATTACTGCAGCCTCTCCTACTCACTGTCACTGAACTCTCTCATTAAACGGATTTACCCGCGGCTGATAACTCTCATTCAACGATATTACACACGCCTGCTAACATCAACCAGGGCTGTAGCCGGGCTCAGGCGGCGGATCACTACACCAATTACACGCGCCTGCTAACATCAACCAGGGCTGCAGCTGGCCCTTCTCCGTCCCTATTCTAATGAAACAAAAAATGTTGTCTACCGCGAGATTTTAAAATAAATTGCCCTTGCCAAATACACACATTACACACATTCTATTTCATACCCGGACAACGTCGGGACGGGCTGCTAGTTCATTATAAAAATAGAACAATACAAATGCTTTAAAATCCACCTGTGCAACATTCGATAGAAAAAAAAGTTACGATTATGTGCTCTATTTTAGAACAATTTCAAAAAACTTTAAAGAAATTTAAGCAAGTTATGACAAACTAATTCATTGGCTGGAGAGTTACACAGCATAATTAAGTCATGAGCTAGAGTCGCTTTATGCTTTAATTGGATAGGTTTTATAAATCGTTGTTGAGCATCTACCATTATTGGGTTTGGACAAAATAGTAAAACATGAAATAATTCTTGTCGTCCTCCTTTACATAATTCACATATACCTTTATTGTTAATTGTACCGTCCCAACTGGCTGGGTATGTTGCTAATGGGAGTATTCCCATACGTAAAAGAAGAATACAACGTCTTACCCATGTTCTAATTAAAATTGTAAATAGGGCGCATTGGTTAGATAGTAGCCCTATTTACTTCTGTACCCCGGAACCTTTGAGACGCGGGGTGGGAGTTGGAATGTTTTGAGGGGAAGGAAGGATGAGCCCTCTCTCTGAACCATCTCTAGTTGTCACCGTTTGTTATCCTTTACTTCAGCTACTGATATATATTTTCATTCTATAGGCAAACACGTTATCCCAATAGTGAAACTTGTCTCTCCAAAGTTTTCCAGAATCATCCCCCACATCTGCCCACCCTTAAATTCCACCCGTCTCATGGCCACCGGGGAAAACACTCAGGGGCAGATTTACAAGGCCCTTGCGCCACTTTTGCGTCCCCTTTCCCATGTTAAAAATGCGCAAAAGTGGTGCAAGGGCCTTGTAAATCTGCCCCTCAATACTCTTCTCATTGCTGACTACTCTGGCCACACAGCAACACATTTGTTTCATTTCTCTCCCACCAGTGCTAAGTGCTGTAATTGTTCCAAATTTCAGAAAATAATCTGGTGTCAGTGGCTGAACCCTTCTGCCTCCCAAGAAATAGAGAGATGTCTAGGGCTTAATTTGTGCTGGTGTCTGCAGATAGTGAGTTCCAACACTTTTGAAGGCCAGGACTTATTTTTCATTGTCAGACTGCGAACTCGAGCAACAGAAAGAAAAAGGCAAACAAGGAAGAAAGACAAAATAGGGAACCGTGACAAAAGGGGAAAGCAGGGATACAAAAAGAATCTGCAAGAGAGATACAGATGAGTGGTGGTGGGAGGAGAGGCCTCAAATGGAATGAAGATTAGGCAGGGTAGATATTCAGCAACCCCAGGATTTCACAACTCAGGCAGCGAGCTCTTAATTAAACTTTGGGCATCTGCACTGTTTTCTTTTTTTACAAATAAGGCACTCTCCACATACATTCTATTTCAGTAGGAGAACAAACGATGGGGCATATTATCAAGCACGGCGTTAACATTATCGACGCTTTAGCGGCAGAAAACTGCCCCTAAGTGAAGATAATGGACTTGATAATACGCCGGAAAGAATTCCCATAGAAGCCCATGTTCACACCAGAACATGGGCTTCTATGGGAATTCACAAGGGCCTATTATCAAGCCCTTTATCGCCGCTTTAGCTGCAGTTTTCGGCCACTAAAGCAGCGATAATGTTAACGCTGTTTTTTGATAATATGCCTCCCTGTTTCTTTGTATTTGAGGCATAAATCAATTGTGTTACTGTATCTATATCAAACATTAAAAATATATGTAGCTGAATAGTTAATACGTCCCATCACACTTGAGAAAGTCCTCTTGTGCTCAAACACACAAACTGTGCACATCTGTGCAAACCGTGTCTCTTGGCAGCATTTCTCTCCCCCATACACTAACACTGATGTACGCATGAACGGTCCTGTCCAGTTATGTGTCTTCCCACCCCTAATGTAAGTGAAAGAACACAGCGCATTACATTCCTTCTAACACACAACATTTAAATGCCGAACAAGCATTGGCAAAGACAATAGGTCTCGCCTACGCAAGAGCTATTGGCTTTGACAATGGGATTTAGCCATGTTGTACACCAGCGTGACTGCTGATTGGTACGGCTAAAAGTTAGAGGTGTAGAGGAGAGTGGCATGGAGTGGAGTTTTGTAGAGTGAAGTGGCATAATGTGGAGTAGATTGTCGTAGTATGGAGTGGCTAAGACATTGAGTGGAGGGACATAGAGAGGAATGGAATGTCGTACAGTGGAATGGTGTAGAATGGAGTGGCGTAGAATGGAGTAGTGTGTTGTACGGAGGAGTGGAGTGGAATGTCAAGGGGAGGAATGGAGTAGAGTGTCGGAAAGTGGAGTGGCATAGAATGGAGTGACATACAGTGGGGTATAGTGTTATAGAGTGGAGTGGCATAGAGTAGGGTAGAGTGTTGTAAAGTGGAGCCATATAGAGTGTCATAGAGTGGAGTGGCGTAGAGTGGAGTGATATAAAGTGTTATAGACTGGAATATCATAGAGAGGATTGGATTGTCATACACTGGAATGGAGTAGAGTACCATAGAGTAGAGAAGAGTGGAGTGGTGCAAACTGGAGTGGAGTAGAGTGGAGTGCCATAGAGTGCTGTGGAGTGGAATGGAGTAGAATGGACGCATACAACCCGGTGGCAGAGGGTTCGCGGAAGCTGTGGCCGAGTGTGGTGGCTCACCCTGTTTATGTTTTTAACCTGTAATTTTCAAAACTGCACGTGTTGTGCTTATCCGAACTGCTTTGCCTTACCTCTCATTTGCCAGCTCCCCTAGCCTCGTTCCGGCATGGCTGTGTGCCGCTTGTAACCGGAGGGCTGACGGGGTTGCTGGCGCCATATTGGAAAGGGGCACTGCAGGCTCCATAGGTCAGCGCTCTATCCCTCGCGCTCTTCACCTATTTAAGGGATGCCCCATGCGCACGCGCAGTGGACGCATACAACCCGGTGGCAGAGGGTTCACGGAAGCTGTGGCCGAGTGTGGTGGCTCACCCTGTTTATGTTTTTAACCTGTAATTTTTAAAACTGCACGTCTTGTGCTTATCCGAACTGCTTTGCCTTACCTCTCATTTGCCAGCTCCCCTAGCCTCGTTCCGGCACGGCTGTGTGCCGCTTGTAACCGGAGGGCTGACGGGGTTGCTGGTGCCATATTGGAAAGGGGCACTACAGGCTCCATAGGTCAGCGCTCTATCCCTCGCGCTCTTCACCTATTTAAGGGACGCCCCATGCGCACGCGCATCGGACGCATACAACCCGGTGGCAGAGGGTTCGCGGAAGCTGTGGCCGAGTTTGGTGGCTCACCCTGTTTATGTTTTTAACCTGTAATTTTTAAAACTGCACGTCTTGTGCTTATCCGAACTGCTTTGCCTTACCTCTCATTTGCCAGCTCCTCTAGCCTCGTTCCGGCACGGCTGTGTGCCGCCTGTAACCGGAGGGCTGACGGGGTTGCTGGCGCCATATTGGAAAGGGGCAATACAGGTTCCATAGGTCAGCGCTCTATCCCTCGCGCTCTTCACCTATTTAGGGACGCCCCACGCGCACGCGCAGCGGACGCGCCGGCGGCCTGCCAAAGGCAAGCCCGTCTGCACCCGTCCGCGGCCGGACGGGGCAAGGGGCACCTCATTATGCCCGTTTTTTAACTTATTCCCCGGAACAACTCTGCTTATGTCAAGACCCTTGGTTGATAGATGCCTATACTGCTACTCATATTGATGAACTCGGCCTCAGCCGTGCAAATCACATGCCCTCCATCCCCCCCAATATGCCATCTTCGCTTTCCCTTCGCACTGCTACGCCAGACCCCCCCCCTGTGCCCACCATCTCCGCCTTTCTTCTTAATACCTGGTCTGCTGTCAAACACCACCTTGAACTGTTTGTCTTTTTGGACACTTACAAACCAGATCTCCTGTTCCTTACAGAAACCTGGTTCTGCCAAGACTCTTTACCTAATGTACTAGCGGCTCTCCCTTCCTCCTACTACGCCTTACGCGCCGATCGGTCCGGGGGGAAGGTTGGAGGCAGAGTCGCCCTGATTATCCGGTCCGGACTCCATTTCCAACTACTACCCTCTCCTTCCATTCAGGCGGTCGACTGTTTAGTTGTTCGATCTGCCTCCTTCCAGGTTCCTATTACCTGTGTACTTATCTATTGCCTTCCTCAGCAAACATTGCACTTTATTTCTGCCTTTCAGGAATTGTTGGCGACTTTAGCAGTGAACAATGCATCTGTCATGGTGCTTGGGGATTTTAACCTTTGGCCCTCTGACCCTGCTGAGGACGCCATGTCAAAGGAATTCACTGAATTTCTGTGCAGTTTAAACTTCCTGTCACACGTTCACATCCCGACTCATGTCTGAGGTCACATCTTGGATCAAATTTGGTCACTCAATATCCCTGTTTCCCCTCCTGTCGTTATGCCCTGTTCCTGGTCTGATCACTTTTTGATCTCGTTCTCGTTGCAAAAAAAACCTCTTTTCCCAGGAATACCTGGGCTCGCAACTGGAATCACGTAGACGTGCCTTCTCTCTGCTCCTCTCTCTCTGCTTCCTGTCCTAACCTTGCAGAACTATCCCCGTCATCCCAAGCAGACACCATCAATAATTGGCTTTCCAGAGCGGGTGATCAAGTGGGCCCGCTTGGCGCGTCAGAATAAGACGCGCCCATGATGCCAATAGATGGTTTAATGCCGAGCTGAAGGAGAAAAAACGTACAGTGCGGCAGGCAGAGCGCGCCTGGAGGCGCGCCTACTGCCCTACGCTACAATTACAGTATACTTCCACCCTGATTGAATATAAAAAAGCCATTCTCCTCGCCAAGACCGACTATTTCTCCTCCAAAATTCTTGCGGCTGAAAACCAACCTAGGGAAATCTTTGCAACCGTCCATGATCTGGCTTCCTCAGACAGGGTTACCCTCAAACCCTCCCCCTCCCAACCCCTATGTGATTCTCTCAACGATTATTTTATTGAGAAGATCGCTGTCATCAAGGCTAATATATCACTGCCCTCCCCTTCCTTTTCTAATCCCCAACTTCCACCTAACCTATCAAACCTGGATCTAATACCCCCTCTGACCAAGGAAACTTTTTTATCCTTGCTCGTCAGAGTTAAGTCAGGATATCCCTCGGACATCTGCCCTGCATATGTCCTGAGAGAGATTTTCTCGGCCTGTCCTTCGCCCCCTCTTACTTTTCTCAACAATTCTCTCAAGCGGGGGATTGTCCCAGACCTCCACAAATCAGCGGTAATAGTTCCTATTCTAAAGAAGCCTGGTGCCGATCCTTCCTCCTTCCCCAACTATCGCCCCATCTCCCTCCTCCCCTTCCTGGGTAAAGTCCTGGAGCGCCATGTCACTAAAGTCTTCAGTGCATTTGTGGAGGATAGCGGCAGCTTAGCCCCATGCCAGGCTGGCTTTCGTCCATCACACTCCACCGAAAAAGTTGTTCTTTCTGTCATGGACACGCTCAGAGAGGGGATGGATATCAACTCGCCCCAGGCATTGGTCCTCCTTGATTTGTCCGCCGCCTTTGACACGGTTGATCACTCCATCCTTCTCACCCGTGTCCGGGTGGCTGGCATCAGGGGACCTGCACTGGCCTGGCTCGCCTCCTTTCTGAGTGACCGCACACCGGCCGTCCATCTGGCAGACTTCTCCTCCCCCTCACGCAAGGTCCAATGCGGTGTCCCTCAGGGCTCTTCCCTTTCCCCTCTTTTGTTTAATTTATACATCTTCCCCCTTATTGTTGCTTTACAGCTGATGGAGGTCACGGTCTTCAACTATGCCGATGACCTGCAGCTTATTTTTAACCTCTCTTTTTCCCCTGGCTCCATCCATAATTTCCAATCAGTTATGATTTTTATCCGGGACTGGATGAATTGCAACCACCTTAAGTTAAACCCTGATAAAACCGCACTGGTACTTGTAGGTGGTAGCCCCAGTCCCTGGACCCCTTTGTTTTGCCCTACTGCCCTAGGTACCCCCCCTCACCTTCTCCTTCAGTCAAAACACTAGGGATAAAACTTAACAACCATCTCACTTTACATTCCCAGATCAGCGCAGTGGTTTCATCTTCCTTTCTGACTTCGCACAATCCATAAGATTTCCCGTTTTTTTTCTTTTTCTGCTTTGAAACTTATTCCTATGGCCAAGGTCTTGTCTCGCCTGGACTACGGCAACATCTTGTACAATGGTGTCACGGCCTACGATCTCCGGCGCCTTAAATTGGTCCAAACCCAAGCTGCTCGCCTTATCCAAGGTCTTCCTAAATCACATCACGTCACGCCCTTACTCAAAGCCCTTCACTGGCTCCCTATCAGAGAACGCGCTCTTTTAAGATGGGCTGCACAACTTTTCAGGCCCGCTCCGGAACTGCCCCAGATTTTATCAACTCTGAAATTAAAGCTTATATTCCTAGTAGAGAGCTGCGGTCTTCCTCCCAGTCCCTTCTCTCTGTGCCCCGTTTTAGGAAAAAGTTGGTGGCACAAAGTTCGCTGCCCTCGCCCCCTCCTTTTGGAATACCCTTCCATTTTCCATTAGGTCTTCCGCCTCCTACTTTGAGTTTCGTAAAGCATTGAAGACCTTCCTCTTCTCACAAGCCTTCTCGCCTTAATGTCCGTGCCTCGCTCCCTCTGGGTCCGCATCCCTAGCGTAAAGAAACCGCCTGGTAGCAGTGCTGGTTCTGGTGGCTCAGTGGACTAATGCGTCTACTGCAGGGGCCTGTGTTCGACCTCATGGTCACAGGTTCAAATCCCGGCGGGTTCACTCAGCCTTTCATCCATTTGAGGTCGATAAAATGAGTACCATTGAGTTGGGTAACAACAAACATCTGTTATTTCAGCGCCAAGATGCCCGTAGTGGTGAACGTGCGCTTTACAAATACTCATGTTATGTTATGTTAGAGTGGAGCAGAGTGGTGTAGAGTGCTGCAGAGGGAAGTGATGTAGTGGTGGAGTGTCAGAATGGAGTAGAGTCGTAGAGGGGAGTAGACTGTCATGGAGTAGAGTGTTTGTGGAGTAGAGTCATGGCGTAGAGTGGAGTGGCATAGAGTAGAGCGCTGTAGAATAGAGGAGAGTGTCGCGAGGGGAGAGTCAGAGTGGAGTAGTGTACAGTGCAGTGGAGTGGTGTAGAGTGGCATAGTGTGGAGTAGAGTGGCACAATGTGGAGTAGCACAGAGTTGCAAATAGTAGAGTGGCACAGAGTGGAGTAGCTTAGAGAGGAGTGTTGTGGAGTTGAGTAGCGTAGATTGGCGTAGAGTGTCCTAGAGTGGAGTGACATGGAGTAGAGTATCTTAGAGTTTTGTAGAGGGAAGTAGAGTGTTGTAGAGTGGAGTGGCATAGAGTTAAGTAGAGTAGAGTAAAGTATTGGAAAGTGGAGTAGAGTGGGGCGGCGTGGAGTGGTGGAGAGCGAATTGGCTCAAAGTGAAGGGGCATAGAGTGGAATAAAGTAGATTAGCATGGAGTGGAGTGCTGTTGAGAGTTATAGATGGGAGTGTCACAGAGTGGAGTGGTGTAGAGAGGAGTTGTGTAGAGGAGAGCAGCATGGAGTGGCATAGAGTGGAGTAAAATATCATAGAGTGGAGTGGCGTAGAGTGCTGTAGATTGGGGTGGAGTAGGGTGGAGTGGAGTAGAGTGGGTGGCATAGAGTGGAGAGGTGTAGAGTTGAGTAGATTGTCTTGGAGTTGAGTGGCATAGAGTGGAGTAAAGTGGAGTGGAGTATTTTTGAGTGGAATATTGTAGGATGGAGTGGCGAAGAGTGGCATAGAGTGCAGCACAGTAGATTGGCATAGAGTGGAGTGGCGTAGAGTGAAGTAGAGTGTCATAAAGAAGAGTAGAGCATTGCACTGTCGAGTGCAGTGGCGTAGAATTTCATAGAGTGAAGTGACAGAGTGGGCTGGCATAAAATGAAGTGGCATAGAGTTGAGTATATTGTCTTAGAGGAGAGTCAAGTAGCGTGGGGTAGAGTGGGCTGGCATAGGGTGGAGTAGAGTAGAGTGGCGTAGTGTGAAGTTGCATAGAGTGGAGTAAAGTGTTGTGGAGCGGCGTAGAGTGGAGTGGCAAGTGTTGTAGAGTGGAGTGCCAGAGAGAGGGGCAGAGTGGAATAGAGAAGCGTAGAGTGGAGTGATGCAAAGTAGAGCAAAATAGTGGCATGCAGAACAGTGTCAGAAAGTGTAGTGGCATAGAGTGGGATAGAGTGGTGCAGAGTGTCATAGCGAAGAGTGGCACAGAGTCGTCTAGAATGGCATACAGTGGAGCAGAATGTTGTAGCGTGGACTAAAGTGGAGTATGCATGGTGTGGCAGTGCACTGCCATTACAGACAACATATTTTCAATTGACATTAGCATTATATTTGCACAGACAAACAGTTTTACTGATAAAACTATACAGCACACAAACACTAATGTATGGAAATGATATAACCTAGTGTATTGATTTGTTGTGATTGTATTAAAATGTTTGTTTCCACCACACTTCAGAATTAGTAAAGATGTGTTTCATTTGTGCTTTACTAATTCTGACCAATTTAAAAACATTTGGACAGTTCATTTATTGGCATTTAAATGTTATTGTGTGCTAGAACAAAAAACATTCCATAGCCTTTCCTTTCAAACCCCAGTACCCACATGATTGTCAAATAAATCTGCTCACTTTGCAGTCAGAGAAAGAAAAGTAAACACCAAGCTCCCTGGTAAAGACAGCCTGACATTTGACCTCTGTCTTTGAACGCACAGCAAATGTGGGAAGATAAAATAAAATTAAAGCCCTTTTATTGCTCATTCACTTCTGAACTCCAGAAGGGTTATTTTTTCCGGGTGCTTCAGCACCCCCTCATCCTTTCGGTGCCTATGGCATGGGCATGACATTCAGGACGAGGATTGTTTAAATAATGCTAAGACTGAAGAGCACTGGCCAAAATAAACAAGCTGGTAGACAGAGCATTATTCCCCACAGGCATGCAAGATTGATGACTGGTAGTGGGAGAGATAAGGCGAATCAATGAAGCAGAAAGATGGGAGGCAGGAAACCTTTTTCAATAAATACAGCACTTTTACTGCTGTGAACGAGCATAAGGGAGACAATTGAAAACAGATACACCCACTAAAAAGGAACAGCATCTGCAATGCAATAGGTCTTGAATTTACGCAAGTTTGATCTATTGGCATTGTAAATGACAATACCTTTTATTTATGTTTTGGTTATTAAAACATAAATGAAAGGCATTGTAATTTACAAAGCCAATAGGTTAAACTCTCTCAAATGTGAGACCAATTACATTCCAAATGCTTGAAGGCATTGCTGAGTTGCCCCCTTCTGTCTCCCATGGTCCCTGAAGTTTGCTACAAATTAAATAAACAAGGTGATGGTCAAAACTGCGCACAAGAGACCCTCCTGCCCTCCTGCAGTAAGAGAGAATAGTGCTTGCAGACTAAAGAAGACGTACCGTGTAACAACCAAAGTAAAAGGGCCAGTGCTCATGGGAGGCTACAAATGAACACAAGGCGGTGCTAAGGAGTTGACTAACAAGGCTAAGAGCAAATCAGAAACCAGCATTTACAAACGACAATTACACAAGTCAATGACAAACATGGGCAGTGAGTGGGCGGGGCTTCAAGTACATACTCTAATAAAGCATGGCTCGCAGAGCAGCACAAGCGCTGCCCAGGCTCGACCTAAAAAATAGTTCCTAGAAGGAGACTACTCATGGAAGATTACCAGTAGCCAGTCAGAGAAGTGGTAAACAGGCTATTTTTTGCAGGAGGGACAAAGAAATGCTAGACAGACTATCACAAATACAGGAAGTGAAAGCAGCAAAATGTGAGTCACAAAACACAAAGCCGATGGTAAGCAGCGGGTGCAATGCATTCCCATGGAAGCTTTCAGCCTGTCCCCAATATGTCTTTTCAACCAGACAGTTGCTCTGTCTGGTAGGCTTCAACCATAAATTGAACTGTACAAATATTTCAAAATAAAGCACAAACAAATGACTTTTTAAAAATAATTCTAAGGTGTGATGGAAATAAAGAATTAAAGAGGTCAAAGTAAATCAAGGCTCTTTACTTGGCGATGCGCAAATGAAAACTATTTGCTGGAACCCTATTTCCACACATTCTCGTTTGTGCTCATATAGTTTCATCAATAAAACTGTATGTTTGTGCAAATTTAGCGGTCATTTCAATGGAAAATGTGCTGTCTGCAAATAACAGTGACTACCACACCATGCTTTAATAATATATATAAGACCCATGGAAAGTGGCCAGAATCTCAGAACACAAGATGTTGCCCCCCATAGCGAGATACTTAGAAAGGAGGAACGCAAGTAACTCTTACACACAGTCCTGTAATAGAGATGAACAAGCCAACAAAATAACAGGGAGACCCGAGTTAAGGGTCTGTCTTGGCTCTAGGAGCCTGTCTTGCCTCTCAGTGCCCAGGCATCAGCTGAGACATGGGAAGATTTTGGCATAGAAATCATGCAACAGATATGTAAAAAAATTATATGTGTTTTTAAAATTCAAAAAAGAATATTT
This sequence comes from Lissotriton helveticus, assembly GCF_964261635.1. Lineage (NCBI taxonomy): Eukaryota > Metazoa > Chordata > Amphibia > Caudata > Salamandridae > Lissotriton > Lissotriton helveticus. The sequence goes on from NC_136064.1 coordinate 69,078,911, forward strand.
CTTTGACAAGCGTTTCACCTTAGTGCATCAGATTATGTCACTGTATTAAGATGTGTTTATTAAAAGTGACAGTTTTTAAGCCTGAACTTAGAAAAATTCATGCCCCCTTCTCCACTCCGACTACAATACCATTAGTGAACTAAGAGGCAAGAGAGTTGTCATGTGCATCCTACACCTAGGCTATGTTTATATTTTACATGGAGCAACCCTATAGCCCATTAAGTCAAACACAAGAGAGAGTTTTGTACAGCACACATCTTCATGGATTTCAAGATTTTCTCATATGAAAAAATAGGAGGCACAATAAAATGGATATATGATGATACAACGCGAATCATCACATCGCGGTATGTTACATTCAGTGGCGGCTGGTGACATTTGAAAGTGGTGGGGCTGAAAATGTTTGGCGTAGAACGGCGTGCGAGCGAGCGCAGCTAGCGAGCCCGAACCACCTAAGGAGGGTTCGGGGGGGTTCTCCCCCCGAGAAAATTTTGAAAAATTAGCAGCCAAATGGTGGATTTTCAAGACTTTCGGAAGCCATTGTGCTTAACAGAAACAGGCCACTGCCTCCCCTAAAACTATCATCAGTTCCAAGGCCTCATGAATAAACCATTCTAAATTGCAATAAACCACAATTAATTTTAACAATGTTGCATAAATAGGTTGGATCTGTCTACTGACCAAGTGGCTACTTGAGATAAAATGGCATTCAAGGTAGCCCATCAGAGTAAAATGCCTACTTTTTCCACATATAATTGAATCTCATATTGGTTAGTGTTCATTTTTTGGAACTCAATACCATGCATAAGGGCACTATGTATAAACAAAAAACACATAAGCATACAGAGATAAAATATATACATGCATGCAACAAATGTTTCCCCTACCTGTGCTTGTCTGTTTCCTTTATGAATCATTTGTTCAAAGCAAAGTACACAGGAGGTGAATGAAATCTTCATATGATATAATTGGCTACAGATAGAAATATTCATTTGAAGAAAAAAATAATTAAATCTTATAGACTGTCAACCAAACTTTGAGCCGGCTAGCTTTACAGTTGAAACACGAAACATAAATATCCCTCACCCCAAAGCCAATTGTTCAAACAGTAATGTAGAATGCTTTATATAGATTTACATTTAAACAATAAAGCATGGTAAAATCCTTTCAAAAAAATGTATAAGGAGCAGGAAGATGACCAAAACCTTTGTGTAGAGAATGTTTAATAGTACAAGAAGTATGTTTTATATACTTTAAATTTAAATACTTTGTACATCACTGCTAAAGTGTCTGGTTAACCAGTACTTTAACAAAACTTGTATATTTACATGAAATATGTATTGGTGCATGGAAGAAACATAACTTTCTCAAAGTTGTATGGGTTCACACATTTATATTATCTAACACCCATGAGGAAACCAACAAAATATTACTAGTAGATAACTCTATATGTTCCAACAAGAAAACAAACATGGTTATATCATTTGTGAAAGTGAAATGAGCCAACATTCAGACTCCTTGCATGCAAATATAAGTGCTCTCTTACAGATGTTGCATCACTGCAGATGGCAATTCGCATCAGATTCTGCTAAAGTAATGGAGTTGATGAACATGAAGTGCTGCCGCCTTAAAATAATTGTTTGAATTTTTTTATGGTGTGTTGAGTAAGTATGAGGTAATGAGTCATGAGTAGATGTAAAGATATGCAATAGTGTCAAATCTAGTATGCTCTTCAGTTCAGAAATGAACCCTATCACTATAAATGAAGTAATATTATTAACAAATCCACTCAGTATCAGTCCATGATGGTCAGAGGTAGAGATTGTTAAAAAAAATACGTCCAGGATTCTACAGGCCTCTACCACACAGCAACACTACAGTGTATCAGTTTGCAATTAGGAAAAGAGCAAAAAAACTACAGCTTCATCTAACGAATAGCCAGAAGAAAATTGTTATTCCTAAAGGGCACTGCATTACAGCAAAAGTTTGTAAAACGAGACTGTATTCAGGACTGACTATAATACCTGGATCAGGACTGACTATAAAGATGAAACCAATAAACAATATCCTGTAATTCTTACAAGACTGACTGTAGCCCAGTATGCACCATCTTTAAGTATGTAATGGAAGGTGCATGGTATCAGTGTGTCTGGCTATAGTTTGTAAGTTAATGCAAAGCTTGCCAGAGTGTAGGATATTCACAAAACTGGGTCGTGTTTGCTGGGGAACTTTGTAAAAAGGTTGAGAGAGAGGTGCATTAACTAATACCCTGAAACAACACTAAGCTTAGGTGGCTTTATAATGATATGTCTGAATTACTCTCAAGTCATGCAAGGTACTGAAACATAAATTTAACACATGGTGCATTTGCTTTCATAGGTTCCTGGACCTGCAGTATACTTGAATGGCTGCTTGCAATACAAAGTAAACAAAAACTATATTTGTTAGCACCAATGATTCACAGCACCACGTGCATTTCTATGGTTTCTATTTGTACAGAAAGTTTGCACGCCGTTCTTTAATGTGAGCAAACCTTTCAATCGTTCTCTTGTTAAAATCTGGAATCTGATTTATTAGTTCTTTTTCCATTGACAGCATGGCCAATGCATTAAGTCGAGCTTGGGTCATTGTGTTCCTTAAAAATGTTTTTATCCTTTTCAGTGTGGAAAAGCATCTTTCAGCCTCAGATGTTGTCATAGGTGTCGTAATGACAATTCTCAGCAATTTAAGAGTCTCACAAAAAGAAGTATGCAAGTTGTTTTGACATAAGAATATATATAAAGCCATGGCACCACCGGTAGCCTGCTGAAAGTCCTGTCTTCCATACAGGATTGATAGTTCAGTGCGCAATCGTGACTTAATTAGCATTGGATATGCTTCCACTGTTTCATTAAGTGCTGCAGTAGGAAAATTTTTGCAATGTTTTTGAAACAGGCCACTATCCAGTAGTGTTGCACTGACTAGATGCCTTGTAAATGCAAAGCGCTCCTTGGCATGCACCACAATAATGTCGCATACTTCCTTTCCTTCCTGATTCAAGGTGTTTATCTGTAGTTTGCGGTTTGTAAATCGAGAATCATCTGGTAATTCAGAGTCCAAATTATCAATGGATTCTCGTATTTTGTTGATGCTGATCATAAAGGCAAAAGTGTTTTTTTGGGCAGATACAGTATCAATGTCTCGTTTTTGTAATTGGTCATACAACAAATTGACGTGTGGCATTATATAGTGGAACAAATAAAGAAAAAAAAGAAACTCCCTGTCTTCCAGAGTCCTGGTAAAGCCCTTAGCTTCACACACAGAAGTGGAATCAAATGTACTGTCTTCTGTAATAGATTTCATGCATTCTAAAAGGTCACCCCTGTGTTCGTGAATTATATTGACAGCTCGGATGTTGAAGTTCCAGCGAGTTGCAGACCCTCTCGGTATTCTTTTTGCCACTATCTGTTGAAGCACTTCAGTCCGTTTTGGCGAACGGGAAAAAAAAGCAGTTATACCACCCAACTCTTTAAAGAAAATTCTGCATCTGGTTATTTTTGAAGCAGCCTGTTCCATGATTAGATTTAGTTGGTGGGCATAGCAATGGACATAATGCGCATTTGGATAGATGTCTCTGATCTTTTTTTGAACCCCACCAGAGGCACCACGCATGACACTGGCACCATCATAGCTCTGAGCAATTAGCTTCTCTTTACCACTGTGCTCTGGGAAAATATGTTCAAGTTCATTAAGAATAGATGCTGATATTGTATCTGCAGTTGAATCTTTAAGATTCGAAAAGCACCAAAATCTTTCTACTACCTTGGAATTGCCATCAATGTAGCGGAAAACAAGTACTGACTGCGTCTTGGTAGAGACATCAGTTGTATCATCGGCCTGGATAGCTACGTAATCAGTGCTTCTTATTTGCTGTACAATAATTTCTTTTGTTACCTCCAGCATACAGTCAAGCAACTCATTCTGGATTGTCTTGGAAGTGCCTTTAAATACAGTTGCACTTTTTAAGTGCGCTTCCATTGCACTGTCTATACTGGACACAAAATCAACCAGCCCTTTGAAGACGCCAGGATTTTGGGAATGTTCAGTTTCATCGTGGCCGCGCAATGCCAATTCAAAAGCTCCACAAAATTTTACACAGTCAATCAGTTTGGATAATATATAACGGTTCTTATCAACCTCCTCATTGTGTTTGATTACCCCCTTGCGGTAGGCTTCATTTAACTGTAGTGCAATATTTGATTTTCCAAACAAAGACAACTTTAATACATTGGTCAAGTGGGCTTCACTGGAATCATGCCTCTTTATTTTTTCTGCCAGATGTTTAAGGTCAGTAACTCCTGTTTTAGTCCAGCTAACTTCACCCCCAAAGAGCAAGCAGGGGAAACAGAACAAGGCATTCTTAGAAGAGCTGGCAGTTAACCACTCCATTTTATCAAACCAGCTCCGTGTAAATCTACGTGTGTAACCCTTGCCCCGGTCTTTTGTAGACTGTTCAATGTTTATTTCAGGTTTATCAGGTCCAAGTCCTTTCACCCGAAGTTTATCTTCCTGTGTCATTCCCAAAAATGGTTTTGTGAGTAAACTGTCAACTGTGTTCATTTTGACAAACAACTAAAATGAACAGTTCAAAGAAAGCCTAAACTAGATTATAGATGTATCACCTAACAGAGGTCACCCACTTTCCTTGTGCTTATCAAACTATCTCTTGATTTCCTGTTGGTACCTGTAGAAAACCTTTCTGCCGGTTTCCTCTCTGCTGCCTGTAGTTTCTTTTGATAAACTATCTGTTGATTTCCTCCCTGGTGCTTGTCAAGCTATCTGTTGATTTTCTCTGGTACCTGTTGAAAAGCTTTCTGCTGGTTTCCTCTCTGCTGCCTGTAGTTTCTTTGATAAACTATCTGTTGATTTCCTCTGCCAGGTGCTTGTCGAACTATCTGTTGATTTCCTCCCTGGTGCTTGTCACGCTATCTGTTGATTTTCTCTGGTACCTGTTGAAAAGCTTTCTGCTGGTTTCCTCTCTGCTGCCTGTAGTTTCTTTGATGAACTATCTGTTGACTTCCTCTGCCAGGTGCTTGTCGAACTATCTGTTGATTTCCTCCCTTGTGCTTGTCAAGCTATCTGTTGATTTTCTCTGGTGCCTGTTGAAAAGCTTTCTGCTGGTTTACTGTCCGCTGCCTGTTAAACTATCTGCTGATTTCCTCCCTGGTGCCTGTGAAAAGGTAAAAAGGACGTAAGCTTTGAGAATAGTGTCCACTGGATACACAGCAGAAACCACTGAACAGCTTGAATATTTTGAAAGCAGCTGTTAATTTCACATTTGCATCAAAACCAGATGCCCCAACGCCACATGGACTGTGGTGTGTAGGTTTCTCAGTAATATAGGGTGAAATGCATTCTTATAGGTTTCATGTACATTGACGTTGGGGTCTGTGGTGGAAGCATATTAAATAATATAGGCAGTCACGGAGTAGTGCTCTGTGGCACTTCTCCTGAGACATGGTGGACCTGCACCACAATTGAAACCTACAGTCCTGTATATACTCAGATTAGAGGGTGAAAAAACTGTTGAAAACAGAATATCCTGGGGGTTCTTGCATGCTTAATGCACCTTGCATGGGGCCTTTTTATGTTTCATTACATCAGTGAACTGCAGTCACCTCACCAGCCTTAGTGTCAAAATCTCAATTGCGTGCATTTAGGTGTAGAAATGTAAACAGACATGCTAAAGTATATTCAACAATTTCCATGTCGTCACATTCAATACTGCTTTAAAGCTGTCTGAATAATTTTCAGTAGTAGCTTCTTCCCTATCATGCTTTCCATTAACATACACCTATCACAAAATGAACAGTTTCACTAAGTTAACAATCATGGCCTAGATGTATCAAGCCGTTTGCGATTTGCAAAGGCCGGAATTTGCAGAATTCCGGCGTTTGCGTATCGCAAACTGTTTTTTTACATGCAACAACAATTCGCAAAATAAGGAATCACAAAAATTAGCGATTCCTCATTTTTCTTTAGCATTTAAGGAATCACAATTTTGCGATTCCTTAAATGCTATGTATGTAGCATTTTGGAATTGTGATTTTAGGTTAAGAAATCGCAAATTACCACCAACTTGTAGTTGGTGGTAATTGGCGACTTCTTTTAAAAATGCACAATTTGGCATTTGTGAAGGTGGCATGAGACGCACATACATGCCCATCAGCATGCTTCCAGAAATCCACCTTATGTACGTTTAGACAGAGACCGTCCAACTCTTTCAACAGGAACTGGAGTGAGGCACAAGCACAACACCTTAAATAACGTCAAACTCATCTATCTAATCTTTTAATACACCCAGCACATGCCCTGCCACTTGTATTTTGGAGACTAGTGGGCCTTTCTGAGTGTAGTTTAGTTGGAAGAAGGGATGCTACTGTAATTGACAATCACAGTATCTGGGATAAAGTTAAACCTACAGCAATATACTCGGCCACATTAATTACAACCCAGACTGCGCCAACAAGGCCCCAAGGGAGGCCTGGGCTGTCAGATGCATTAATGCTTACACGTGCCCAGCCCAGTCCCTCACGAACCAGATCCAAAACAGGTTATTAGAAAGCTTTTACAACGTGTCAGAGAATTATTCAGCAGCAGCCGAGGTGGTGGTTTTTCAGGCGCCTCATTAAAAATGCTTTCCTTTTAACAGTGTATAAAATCAAGTATGCATTATATTTCTCACGTTTCACTACATTTCTACTAAATAATAATAATTAATAACAAGCAATGGCATAGCCAAGAGGTCTCGCCTTTGGGACCATATATAAGTGTTTAGCCATGCAACAGTTGATGTTGTTGCACCAGGGATATTGTGCTGGATAACTAAACACTTATAAAGTCCCAAAGGTGAGACCTACTGGCTATGCCAATGCTTGTGTGTAATGTCTTTGTTGTTGTTTAGATACATAAACAGCAAACACATTCATGTTGCACTTTAAGCATACCCAGAAGCATATACAGACAAAATGTAGAGAGATATGCAGTGAGACAATACACAAATGGAAACATGCAAACACAGGATGCGCTGATGGCTGTTAAGAGGAATACATAGTTAAAGAGACTGTTGGATGACTGCATGTGCATATTATGGTGGATAGGTGTTAATCACATAAGTAGCTTGATGCACATGCGAACATATGTGTGAACAGCCGGGTGTTAGAGGATGGATCAATGCGCAGCTAAGAGTGGATGGATATGTGCTTGGTTGAAGGTGGTTCAGGGATGTATAGGTATGGGTGGATATACAACTTTACGCAGATCCATGTGGATAACTGAGCAGGATAAGTGTGCGTTCAAGGGTGGTTGGGCCAAAGATTAAGTGAGTGCATAGCTGGGGGCATGGGTAGGGGTAGGATGTGTGGTTGTAATGCATAGGTGAATGGAGGAATGCATAAGAGTGGGAGTGGATGCCTCCAACAACATTTAAATTAAAAGAGTCATGGTTTGCTCGTGACATTCTAAACATAAAAAATTGGGACCCATAGAGGATTAGTGTTGAATTAGTAAAGTATATGAAACATGCAAGTACATTTTAAGTACTGGATAGGTTAGTCAGTTATTTGGATTTGGAATGATAGCACGCAGAAGGATATAGGAGGAAAAAAGGTTTGTATTTACAGCACAGGATCACAAAATGGGAACTCTCTTAAAATCATGTAAGTGTGCAGTAAGTGGTCTTAAAACAGGCACAAAAACGAAATAGCTATTGATTCATAAAATATAGTAGCATGCCTTAGGGAACAAAGGTGGAGCAAGTCAAGACCCACATACGCGCCCATTCTACTGAGGAGATGCCAATATGGTGAGAGGGTATGCGTGCTGGAAGGGATTCGTGATAAAGGACATTTATCCACGATCGTGCTGGCAGGATGGTGTTATATTCACATCATTTGAACACTTACAGCAATGTGCAAGAAATGTTTACTCAGTCACCTGGCTGTCATTGGATTCCACATTAAACGTATGTGTCACCGCTATACAGGTATTAACGTCGTATGCTGAGTACAGTAATGAGGACTTCTAGTCTGCATATTTAAATGAAATCACTGTGAAGGCAGCTGAAATCTGCAAAAGGTGCTTTTTCAGTGACACTCTTTATACAAAACCCTTAATTAATCTTGAGAGATCACCACCAGTACTACACAACATAACACCCATTTGTGTCATTCAGGAACAGTTAAAGCATGTCTGGAGTCCTATAAGTTATTTTTTCAAGCATTGCAATCTGTATCCATTTTACCTTTATCTTTCATTGACATCTTTATTTTTTTCATTGACAAATATGTAATGTCTAATGTTTTTCACAGTGCTGCTTCAGCTGGTTTTGCAGCCATTGTACTGTAATTACCGAGGGCCTCGTAGTTAAGTGAGTGAAGCATGTTGTCCGCCTCATTAGAAGTAAAGGCTGCAGTACCCCTACTGAGATTCAAACAGTTTACACATAAACCCCCAACAAATGTGCATTACTGGGACGGATAGCCACACATATATGCTAATGCATACATACACGTGCTCACCATGTGCATTAAGTGCGACGCATACAACATGTGGTTAAATGCTCATAGCTGCCAAGGTTTCACATTGCCATGTGTGACATTTTCATAATTTCTGTGAAATTATGAGTGACATTTCAACAACTATGAGTGACACTTTCTCGCGAGCTAAAATCATCCAATGAAGACGAGGGAAACTTTGAAATATCAGAAATTACAGCCATATGAGCAACAATAAACTCCAAGAAGTTCTTGAAACTGCTGCAGAGCACCAGAAATGAAAGGGCACTAACCCTAGTGCTCCCTCCTGTAACATGACTGCACTGTAAGGAATGGGTAGGCATGCAAACAGCGGTGTGCCCTATACTACATGCTCCGCTTTTTGCATCTTCTTTTACCATCACCACATCACGTCTTTCCTCTTCTTCTTCACGTGTTATTCTTCAACCATCATCAAATGCTGAACTTCTTTCTTAGTTCTTACCAACCAAACACCATCCACCTTTCGTCATTAGCCCATTGGATACCTTTCTTTGCTACCTGTACCTTACACCATAACTGCATCCTGCACCTGTCCCCACTCACCATCCCCTTCGCTTTCACCATTACTACTACTAGCCTTCCATTACAAGGTGTACTTCGTTTTCACCACAGCCATAATTTGCACCATTAACAAACGCCGGGCCCTGCACCTTTCATCATCATTGCACCTGACCTGAGCCTTCCTTTCACCATTTCTAAAGAGCGATCCTTACACCTTCTTCAACACCAGTATTACACCATAACTGCATCCTGCACCTGTCCCCGCTCACCATCCCCTTCGCTTTCACCATAACTACTAGCCTTCCATTACAACATGTACTTCGTTTTCACCACAGCCACATCTTGCAGGGTCAGTCTGAGGATAAGAAAATAAGTTCAGATCTCCAAAAATGAGGACCTACTCCAAAACAAATTAAGCTCTGCCATTATCACAAGTACCAACCCGCTATTCCATTCAAGTGTGAGTTGCCCAATTTGACCATTAGTTGTGCTGTGGCGTTTAGGGTTTTCCTGCATTTTCTGAACTTTACAAAGAATTCCACACTAGGCAAGATGTCTCTCGGTTAAATAAAAACCAGGAGTTATAATTACATTGCAGTCCTACAGTCGTCGTCATCGGGTACCAGCAACTGTTGACAGATCTCATACTCTGCGTATCACTGAAATGGCAGCAGTCAAGTGTGGGCAGCCCACAATAGAAACAGCGGCACTTTATCTCATTGTGTTCCAGCAGATTGTCTCAGAGAGCATCACTACGCTATCCTCACACTACCAGCCAAGTCTGCCCTGAGATCCCTGCGCCCGGTGTTGTGTTACTAGTGGCTGGGTGTCAGCAAGCCAGACGCACAACAGCTATGTCCTCCCTGCCCTGCCAGCCTTACCTGCCCTAACCCCTCCCCCCGCACAAGGTCCTACGCATTTGGTGTTGAAGAATGTAGTGAGCAAAACACTATGCCCTTGCCACTATTAGTGAGCTCATTATTATGAACACCTATGATGCAAATGCCCTTGTAATGTATAGGTGAGGGAAAAAACACAAAGTGCTAGTGTGATTCACAAAGCTAGCTCTCTTGCTAGGTAAACAGACCCTTTCATCACACTGGAGAGCCACCAAACCCACAGATGTCTTGCAGCTGCACATTACACTCCTCCAATGGGGGTGGCCGATAGTGTAGCCCTACATTACGAGGAAGCCTGACATCTATGTAAAAGATCTGTAGTGGTAGCCCGGGACGCCATGCTCACCCAGTTTACAAAACTGGTACGTTAGGACACCCCGTGACCAGTACTGCCCGTGACCAAATGACTGCATATTATTTTGCCCTAAACCTGGCCCTCTGCTCTGACCTCAATCGCTGACACACAGAGCAACATGGTTTTAATTTGATTGCACATAGGCAGGTCCCATGGGCCGAGGTGGTGCCTTAGATGGATCTGCTCCGTGGGGGCTCCCGCCTGCACATGTATTGTCTGAGGTTACCCTGCCAGCCCCTGCTCGTGCAGCTGTTCAGTTGCCCCCTCCCTAAAAGTTATGACATTCTTCTCCCCTTCTATCTTTTGCAGTTACACATACTTCATAACTTAGTATTGTGGCTCAGATTCCACATAGCGGACTCAGCCTCAACACACATGGACAACACCAGCACACGCTATTCCCAATGCAAGATCTGCCTTGAAGTTTTATATTTCCCTCAAACACTAGCCTGGTAATAAAGTGCAGAACGTAGGCTGAGCTTCGCCAACATCTAACTCGTGCTAATCGTTTCTTTTGTGGCTGTATCTAATATTCAGATGTATCCAAACCTCTACAACTTTTTTTTAAAAAGGGGTGTTTCTCCTTGTACTACAATTTGTAAAACACTCTACCTCAGATACACCAATGCTTTTAAAATGGAAAGCGTGCGATGCTTCCTTAACAGTGTCTTGTGCTTAACAGTGTCTTGTGCGGGAGAGAACTGTACAATTTCCTTTAAGTAAATTATATTACCAAACGTTTACAGATATGAGATATCATAATACCATGCCTGAATGGAAGATCCCACTGTGACTTGTTGCCGGGGAAGCCTTCTTTCGTTGAAAATAAATAATGTTCGAGCATATTTTGCCAGTCCTTTGCCACTCTCTTTAGAGAGAAAGCAGTTTGTGTGTGTGGTGTGTGATTGGTGCGTGCTCCACACATCAATGCACCATGTGCAGTGTATGTTCAGCCCTTACGCCACTGCAAATGGCTAAAACATAGCGAATGTATTCATTTGGTGAGGCACATATCAATCTGTGTGCTATCGAATGTGGTAAAAAATCACTCAAGCAAAACTTAAGAAAGCAAAGCATTATATTCGCTGCAAGATTTAGGCTGCCTCCCTACTTAACCATGATATGAAATTAACTGAAAACAATATATCCTACTTGCAGTGCTTTATTTTAGCTGGTGCTTGCAGATGAGTATCACAGACACTTTATTTCGAGGTACAGGACATATTTTTCATCATTAAACTTTGACTCCCCAAAAGAGGAAAAAGAAGGAACTTATGGCAGCAGCGCCAGTGGACGTCTGAGAAAAATTTGGGGCCAGGTTAGGTACTTATTCTTTCACGAGTGAAGGCTTTGCATACTCGTGAGTTTTTTGGTTTGTGTCAATACTGATGTGTCAAATTACCACTAGTCCAATACTACTCAATACTACGTGTACCATTAGTTTCAAGTAAATTGTCACAACTTGTGACGCCGTTTATAATCTGGTACTTAAACTGCAAATTGGTCTAAACTGCTACAAAATAAATGTTTGTTTTGTGACTGATTTTCTAAAAGAAAATCGTATAATTATATTCTTTTTATTAAAACTGCTCTCTCGTCGGGATTTTCAGAGTATAAAATGCTGGGACATGCAGACTTCGTCCTGGAGGCTTTGTCAGTATTTCCAGTAAGGGGAGGGTGGTACCTTATTTAAAATGGAATGCTACAGTTTTCTTAGCACACTTTCTTAAAGCGCTCAGTAGATTTGGTTACAAACAAATATGTGGACACTGGACGCTGTTGAAAATAGTATCGATAATTATGTGCAGCAAGGCATTATCACAATTTAACGATCGACGGTTATTTTTCTCCTGGCTTTGAAATAATGATTTCAAAACACCATCGAAATCCTGCACAAGGCATGCAGTTATTTCCCAGGCTTTCTAGGATGTGCTGAGTGCATGAGTCGGTTTCTAAGTTTAGAACGTGAAATTTTCACCTTCGATCTGAGATATTATATTTTTGACACCAGAGTGTGTGGGTCCTAACTTATTTTGCAATTAAACATAACTAGACATTTCACTAAATTGCTGGTATTTTCTGCACCTTACAGGATGATGCTTGCATTGCTTGGGTGTTTCTCTTAGATCTGAAATTTCGGTGACTAGCATCGCATGTTTGTTTATAGGCCACTAGTCTAGTTTTATTTGGAAATCTGCAGACTGCAGTTCAACACCATTTATTTTCTAATCTGCGCCACCTTTCATAACTGTAGGCCCGGCCGCCCGGCCGAGACCTGAAGAGTTTGAATCATGAAGGGGAGGACTCGGAGAGCGCCGCGGCATTAGAAGACACTCAGACAACGTCTAGGTCTAGACTGTGACAACACATTCCTGGCTCCGCTTAGGATGCATGATTGCGATGTGCGAAATAAATGGAAAACTTCCCGCCTGTGTGGGACCCTACCTGCCCGAGTTCAGTTCACACGTCTCACTCTCTACTCTCTCCGGAGCCCGGTGACCGGTCTGCCCAGCCTGCTGCCTGCAACCAAAACGGCAGGGCACGACCGGTAGAGTCGACTGCTTTCCTTCAGGCTCCCCGCTCCGACCTTGACCTCACTGAAAGACAGTCCGTCACTGACGGTCTAGAAAATGGCTGATAGTCTTCTTCTCCTGATGCACGGCGGCGGGAAGAAGTCAGAGTCTGCGCAAACGATACCCACTCGTCACAGGGGAGGGTCTCACCACGCCCTGTGACGAGTTGGGAGGGGTGACAGTGACACACACGACAGCAAGCTCTCCTCCTCCACCTGATTAACGTGGAGACGTTAGCAATCCCGGGCTTGTGTGAAAAACGCCCGGGGCTAACTTAATCTCCACGCCATCAGGGGGTGGAGACTGGGCATCCAGGCTATGTCTTTGCGAGCTGACGACATCACAGGTCTCCGGGCTCTGAGGGTCTCAGCCGGCAAAAACATAGTGGTGCAGCGCGGCGGGATTGGCAGTGCGGGGCAGCAGACTGCGAGGCAGTGCCCCGTGTTCTTTGCCCCGATTTCATTTTTTTATTATAATTGAAAAAGAAACTAGTTAACAAAAATTGCCTGGGGCTAAATTACCTGGGGCGGAGCCCCAACGCCCACAAAGAGAAACCGCCACTGGTTACATTGCGGTTTTCACAAAGAAAGCCGTTACATTGACTTGCATTGGAGGGCGCTGGATTTAGGAATAGTGTAAATTACTTTTCCAACTCCAGTCTACATACAGTAGGGGAGGTATTGGAATAGTAATTCACACAGTTCCTTAGTCTAGAGTGCCCTCCAGTGCAAGTCGATTTAACGACTTGCGTTGTTAAAACCACGATGTAACCTTACCGCGTTATATAGGTTTTGTGGTAAATGATGTTTCCCCAATAAAATAATTGCCTAGGATCACACTGTGTGGTCAAATGGCTGAGCCACAATTGATCCCAGGAATTTGGGTCTCACATTCAGTAATTAAACCCCAAGATTGTAATCCCCTTCTTGCACCTGTTTGGCAACATTTTAATGCTTTTTCTTTCATTCTGGATGCATGCGGTTAGCGCATGGGTAGAAGGCAGATGCCACATGAAAACCTAGCTTCCTTTTGTCTCGAGGGCTGAAGTGGACCTTGAGCTGAACCAGAGATTAGCATCTAGCTCAGGCCTGCAGTGGCTCACCCACCTCTATACTTTACTCTCGTTATCTTGTGCTGAAATAAGCTTGGATGTTACTGCCAATGTGATGTATGTGCTGTATGTGGAGATATGCTAGCTTGCTGCTAATGACCATCTTGTACCTGTGCTGCGTGTGAGGGGAATTTACACTGGAGCCAAATGTGCACATTGTTTGCCTGTGTGTTTACACAGAGGCTTTCACTGATACTGCAGCTGTTGTCCATGTTGTGTGCATGAGAGGAAAGTCTGCCTTATTTCTGACCAGATCAGTAGGTGTTCTAAGCATGTAAGTGAAACATGTATTCCTGCCTGGTGCTGTGACTGTTTTGTGTGTAGAGAACTTGCTATGCGTGTGAGTCGAGTTTGCACTCATACAGCCCAGTGCAGTTCCATACACTTGTATCACATCTGAAATGGTGCTTGTTCATTGTACCTAAGGGAGGCACTAAAATGTGCTGTCCAGTGCCACACTTGGCCCATGTATCTGAAGGAAGCTTGCAGTGGCCCTGCAATATCACACATGTTCCATGTCTTTGAAGAAAGCTAGCACTGGCCCTGCAGTGTCACACTTGTTCCATGTCTTTGAAGAAAGCTTGCACTGGCCCTGCAGTGTCACACTTGTTCCATGTCTTTGAAGAAAGCTTGCACTGGCCCTGCAGAGTCACACTTGTTCCATGTCTTTGAAGAAAGCTTGCACTGGCCCTGCAGTGTAACACTTGTTCCATGTCTTTGAAGAAAGCTTGCACTGGCCCTGCAGTGTCACACTTGTTCCATGTCTTTGAAGAAAGCTTGCACTGGTCCTGCAGTGTCACACTTGTTCCATGTCTTTGAAGAAAGCTTGCACTGGCCCTGCAGTGTCACACTTGTTCCATGTCTTTGAAGAAAGCTTGCACTGGCCCTGCAGTGTCACACTTGTTCCATGTCTTTCACGGTCGATTGTGATGCTCTTGTGCACTGTTGCATGTGTTATGCATAAGTAGCAAGGACCCCCTGTGCCCCTGCTCCCTGTGCTCTATCTATTTATGAGTTTTAGGTCTGACTGAAAGTCTGTTCTAGCTGTCTCATCAGTCTCATATTTCTAAAACAAAATACATAATCTTCCTAAGAGAAAACGGTCATGAGGTAAGCCTGCTTCAGTTATTAATCTGACATGGTGTCATCCACATATTAGTTCAGCCCTTCAGAACAGCATAAACACAATTGGGCAGCGGATCAGCCCTCTTCAGTCACTGCCTTTATTGCCAATGTTTGGCTCTGCCTATTCAACAACTGCAGGCCTTTAGGATGTCAGGTAGTCTGAGTAACAGTATTTTGCCTGATTACGCTGTGCTACTTACTCTGCATGCAGAGACATCTGCCTTCCGGAGATATTTCCCTTTAATTCATCTTCTAGCAGCTAACCTGCAAAAGCAGACTAGTGGTAATTGAGTAATGGAGCTCCGCTGCTATTGCTACTGGATCTCAACTTTCTTATGTAGAGCACCAGCCATCACTGCTCTAAACTTCAAAACAATGCCACCATTTTTAAATGGTGCTCTGCATACCCTTTCATTTGTTACTGTTCCAAGTTGTCAGATCATTATGGAGTTTTACTTTTTAAAACTTTGATTGAAGCTCATACCCTCCACATTCAGTAGAGAATTGTTTACTTTTGTTATTCTTTATTTATTTTAGTATGTGCTTGAACTACAAAGTAAACCACCATCTTATTTTTTTAGACGGCAAGTGGAATATTATTTTGATGCCAAGACTCCTCCCTACAAAAGTCCACAAAGATCAGGCTCACATAGTCTGCAGTGCTGGTCCAAGTCCAAATGTGGTTTTTGGGAGATTAGATAACCTCAGTGGACACTCTTGCTTCAGTGTCACTTACCTCTACAGCTTTGAATTGTGCTAATGACCTGATGGCCCGATGCACCAGATACTCACAGTGTGCCTCCTTTGCCACCTTCCTTGTGAGTGATGTACCCATGTGTGAGCAGTGTAATCGTGCAAGTGTCGCCTATACCCCATGTTTTGTGAGTGCATTATGGTGGATGTGCCTGTGTGAATGCAGGAAATACATTGGGGCAGATTTACAAGCCCATTGCGCCACTTTTGCGTCACTTTTCCCATGTTAAAAGTGACACAAAAGTGGAGCAAGGGGCTTGTAAATCTGCCCCATTGTCTCTGTGAGTGCAGCGTAAGTGGTTTACAGGTTTGAAGTTGTGCCTGTGTGAGTGTAGAATGAAACATATGCCTGTGTGAGTGCAACATGAGGGATGTGCCTATGTGAGAGCAGCAGTGTGAATGTTGGGCCCCTGCATTTAATGTCTATGTGTGCATGCAGTTTAGAACTGTCAAACCTATTGGCTTTGGTAATGCTTTTTAGGGTTATGGCTTTGATTTTCAGTAATGCAGTGCCGGGAGTGCAAATACAACCAGGCCCGGACTGGCCATTGCGGGCACCTGGCAATCCCCCGGTGCGCCGCAAGGGTGGGGGCCGGTTTTGGGCCCTGGTGGCCGTTTTTGTTACAGGGCCGTTTTTGCAGCATAGCTGCAAATCGGCCCTGTAATAAAATCGGCCGAAAACCGGCGCCGGCAAAGAACTCGGTCGTACCCCAGGGGGCCGGCCGAGCACTTTGCCAGGGCCGGTTTTGGTTCTCAGTCCGGCCCTGAATACAACAGAGCGTGCATGAGTTTGGTAGTGAGTTTTGAACTGGCAGATGTAGACTCTGTCGAAGGAGGTTGAGGAGTGTCATGGCAGCTGGCAGTCTGAGATGTCAACCTAGTGAGGAGACGCAGTTACTTTGCTTCCACTAGGGCCCATGGCAACCTAGCTATGCCATTGTTCCTCCTGGGAATTTTAGCCTACGTGCACCGGTAATGCAAATATACCTACGTAACTCGCAAGCCTTAACTGTGCCTGTTCTTGGAACAAGGGAGCATATTACCAAGCAATAGCGATAATTATCGCTAACCTTGGTTAGCGGGTATATTAATATCGCCGTGCTCCGATGATTTTTACCGCTGAGATACCTTGATATTATCAAGGTTTATCTCAAAAGCGGTAAAAATTGTCGGAAATGCATGAATATCGCTGAAAAATCAGCGATATTCATGCATTATCGTGACAATGCTCTTAGCCATGTTATCCACTTTCCATTGGATAACATGGCTAAGAACTGCTCTGGGCAGGCGTTAGCTTTTGGAGATAATCGCGCTTAGCGCGATTATTTCCAAAAGTAGGTAATAGGAGATAGCGATGTTAGCGACTGTTTCCAGTCGCTAAAATCTTGGCACGCCCACTTTGCATGTCATTAGCGATAATTATCGCTGACATGCAAAGCGGGGCCCAAGATGATCGCTATCTCCTAATAGCTGTCGCTAACTGGTGTTAGCGACAGCTAGGTAATAGGGTGATAAAATTATCGCCGCTTTAGCGGGGAAAATTACTGCAAAAGCGGCGATAAGGCCCTTGGTAATGTGCCCCAAGGTGTTATAAAGAGTGAGAGTCAATTGTCTCAAAGTTAGGTAAAGAGATGCTCATCACTAAGTTGCATAAAACACAGAAGCAGCAAGTGGACCAACCAGTTAGATTGACTTAACCGCATGCGCGCTGTGGCGATTTCCGCGCTACGGGGCTTTTTTCTAAAAGCCACGTTACATGACGAGCTCAGCTCGTCATCAGCGTGCGAGCGGCGCAACTGATGACGAGCTGAGCTCGTCATCAGCGCCGAAGGGGTTAAAGAGAAACCTACTGATGTATGCAAATGTCAATTCACACGCCGTGGGCATAGATTGAGATACTTACCGATACCCATCAAATTCCAATGTACTTTGAGATGTTGTGTAATATTGATCAAACGTGTCATACTGCTATTTGTTTATGCAAAAATCAATATTTAAAAAAAGAAGAAAAAAAAACAGAAGCATTGAGCGATATTTGTAATCCATTTGACATAACTCCATGGTGTATATCCCTCATGCATCACAGTGCAGGCAGGCATGTGTCAGGAAGTGAAGCCAGGTACTCAGAGTTCCTTAACTTTTAGCATTAAGTGGTGCATTGTGTAAAATCACTCAATGCTCAGAGTCTTTTGAACACGAGCATCCTTTCTTTCCAAGCAGTTTGCACTTTTAGCCTCTTGTCTTTTCCTTTCTACCTGCAAGCTATATTGGAGTTTCCTAACAGCAGGAGGTGTCCGCTCCCTCAACAGATGAAGAGCCTCTGTGATGTGACAAAGAGCCTGCTGCATGCTGCACTCAATTTTTTTCTCCCCAGGGTTTTCTTTTTTGATGGAAGATGAACAAAAGTGTGTGTGTGCGTAGGTGAAGGCAGACAAAGGCGCGAGGGGACGCCAGGGAAAGTGAGCTGATGACAGAAGTTGTCATACTCATCAAATTGTTGTCACTTGAAATTGAAAGCAAGAGTGAAAGTACAGGGCCCCAACTAGAAGTGAGAAATACCTTAACAAAGTGGAAACTATCAGGAAGAGTGAGAGGAGGAAAGGAAGAAATAAAAGAAAGGAGGAAAGGGAGCAGAAAAGTTAATCTAGAGAGAAATAGAAGAGATTTACAAATAAAAGAAGGAAAGATCACTGATTCTGTGCAATAGGCATTTATTGTGAAAATAAAGGCAACCCTTATTCCTATGGAAACCAGGGCAAACAATATTTAAAAAAAACAATGGTTCTCATTGGCATCGTGATATCTCAGAATCATTATAGTTTCAAAAACAACGATAACTGTAAACAATCGTGTTAAAAAAAATCGTTCCAATATTAGCAGTAATCAATAGCTGGAAACAATTCTAGAATAAGTACTAATAATGATAAGGCCATAACTCAAAGTAATACATTTCATAATATTTTTATAGCTGATACTGCAATATACATAATTACATAGCAGAGACTAAGGGCAAGATATACGACCTGCCAAATAGCGCCTCACAAATTGTGTTGCATTTGCGACTCACAATTTGCGAGGTGCTATTTGGCATGTACAACAGTGTGTTTAACACTGTTTGCGATTTCGAATGGGGTCGCAAATTGCAAGGCTCATGAATAGTAATGAGCCTATCGCAATTTACAAGCCCATGGGGAATGACAGGCCCTCCCAGGGATTGCTGGGGCTAGCCATGCTGGGCTCAGCAGGCCACCATGTCAGGGACTACTTTTAAATAAAGCAGCTCTTTTTTTTAATGCAGCCCGTTTTCCTAAACCATGTTGTCTTTAATCAAGGGTGCGTGTTGGTTTTCTATGCTTGACATGACTTCTGCATACCACCAAATTGTTTTGCATGAAGATTATTGTCATTTGGCTTAGTTTGTCACACCTGAAGGGGCTTTTCAGTTCAAGAGGATGCCATTCGGTCTTCCTTCTGCATCTGCCATATTCCAACGGCTAATGGAGGTGTTATTCAAAGATGTGGAGGGGATTCTATGTTTTCAAGATGAAGTGTTCAGGACAGATGCTTTGCTCATGTTTTGAATGTTATAGAAAAAAAGGTGCAACATAGAGTGTATAAGTGCAAATTTGGAGTGTCCGAAGTTACCTATTTAGGACATAAGTTATCTTCAGTAGGTGTTAAACCCAAAGAAAATGCGTCAGATACATTGTTGAGACCCCTGTACCTCAAAGGGTGCACAGTCTAAATATTGAGTTTTAAATATCGACCTACAGTAATATTGAGTTGTAAATATTGTAGCAATAGAATATCGAACTCAAGAATATCGACGACCAGAATATCGACCTGAAGTTAAGAAATATAATTTTTGTTAATATCGAAGTTAGTAATATCGATAGCAAAAATATTGATATTACTAATATCGATATTTATATTGGTGTTATGTATTTTAATATGTATTTTATGTGTGTGTCTATATTTTTTATTAAGTATTATACTGTTTTTTTTAAATATGTATAACATTTTTAGAAGTTAGTACTTTTTTTTAATTAAATTATGTGTTTTAGTACCATAGCTGGTTGTGGGCCTATAGGGTACACAGAAATTCATGCACACATAATTTATTAAAGAAAGGCCTATGAGGGCCCCATGACGCAAAAGGAATTAAATAACTTAACTTAATTATAGTATTTTTTTTAAAATTGAGTAATTAGTCATTATTTTTCAGTAAAGTTTGCGTTTTAGTTCTCTAGTGGGTTGTGGGTTTATAGGAGAATAGGGTGGGAAGTAATTTAATTATAATTAAGTAATTATTTATTTGTATTTATTGGTATTGATAATTAATTTATTGTTAAATAATTATTAACTGGTGATTATTTTTTATTATTGATAATTAATTTGTATTAATTGATTAATTGGTAATTATATTAGATGTATTAATGTATTATTGGAGTGTGTTGTGAGCTTATAGGGGAATAGGGTGGGAAGTAATTTAATTCTAATTAAGTAATTATTAATTTTATTTTTGGGTATTGATAATTAATTTATTGTTAACTAATTATTAATTGGTAATACATTTTATTAAGTAATATTTTTTGGGCTTGCAAATTACTTTATTGTTCATTAATTATGAATTGGTAATTAGTTGTTATTATTTATTATTTATTGGTATTTATCAATACTTGTTAAGTAATTAATAATTGGTAAATATGTTTTAATAATTATTGCTTTTTGGTATTGGAAATTAATTTATTGTTGATTAATTTTATTTGGTAATTAATTTTTAATATTTATTATTTATTGGTATTTATCATTAATTTAATTGTTAATTAATTATTAATTGGTATTTTATTTTAATTATTATATATTGGTATTGATAATTAATGTATTGTTATTTAATAATTAATGAATGTATCACTGAGTAAAGGTACTTAGTGTCCCCCTGTTGCACAACTTTGAATGGTCCGGCAGACCTTAAACAAATTCCACAAATAATTTTGATTCTGTTTTTCGAAAAATCATCTGGATTTATTATTCCTTATAATTCATCCTCATGATACATCTCATTGATGAATGAACATCTTCAATTTACCCGAGCATCTCCAATTTCAACATTCTGGGGACACTAAGGGGGCCATTAGGATGACGGGCGGACTTTGTCCGCCCGCCATCCTATCGGATAACGGGACCGCCCGCCATAAGGGCGGGGGTCCCGTGGGGGGTATTAGGATGCGCCCACCACAGTGGCAGGCACATTACCCCCCATGTGCCTCCCCCACCCCCATCATCCTAGGGGCCCGCAATGGGCCCCCAAACTGAAAGACCGCATGACTTTCCCGCCACGGAAAGGCAGCCTCCAGCCCTCATCCTAATATGGTTGGCGGTGTCTCGCAGACACCGCCACCATAGGAAAGTACTGAAAGTCCGTCCACCGCATTTCCGCAGAAGTTGACCGGCGGAAATGCGGTGGATGGACTTTCAGTCCGCCGCGGACCCCCTGCCATCCTAATGTGGCGGGGGGTCATTTTGTTGAGGATGGCGGGTGGATTGCCCCCGCCGAGCAGGCTGTAGCTACCGTCGGCCCGGTGGGGGCAATCCGCCCGCCATCCTAATGGGCCCCTAAGTACCTTTACTCAGTGCTACATACATTGTGAATTTCCTCCCCATTGGGAGATACCTCGTTTGCACCCAAGGAGTTGAACTCTTTAGTCAAACAGTTTTAATTTGAGTCACCGGTGTGCCTCACTATCATCACTTTTGATTTAATAATTAAATCATTATTTATTAAAAAAATATTTTAATTGTTTGTATGTTAATTTTACCCCTACGCTATCCAACACTTTCCCTATAGTACCACTCACTGGAGTGGGAATAGTAATTTTTACTTGTAAGCTATCCAACACTTTCCCTACTGTTGCACTCACTGGAGTGGAAATAGTAATGTTTACCCCTACGCTATCCAAATACGTTCCCTACTGTTGCCCTCATTGGAGTGGGAATAATAATTTTAACCCCTACGTTATCCAACACTTTCCCTACTGTTGCACTCTCTCGAGTTGGAATAGTAATTTTTACCCCTACGCTATCCAACACTTTCCCTACTGTTGCACTCTCTCGAGTTGGAATAGTAATTTTTACCCCTACGCTATCCAACACTTTCCCTACTGTTGCACTCTCTCGAGTTGGAATAGTAATTTTTACCCCTACGCTATCCAACACTTTCCCTACTGTTGCACTCTCTCGAGTTGGAATAGTAATTTTTACCCCTATGCTATCCAACACTATCCCCACTGTTGCACTCTCTGGAGTGGAAATAGTAATTTTTACCCCTACGCTATCCAATATTTGCTGTTTTAGTTAATGTAGTGTATAATTTATTTAAACAAAATGTATTTAATTTATGTTATATATATTTGTTATATGTTAAAGAAAAATGAGAAATATGTGTGGGATGACTTTTGTGAGCAAGAGTTCAATGATGTGAAGAGGGCAATTGCAAACTCAATTCCCCTAAAACCTTCTGACACTAAAGATCACAGTATAATTATCACTGATGCAAGTCAATATGCTCTGGGAGCTGTGGTACTTCAAAGGAGGAATGCACAGGAAGAAGTAGTTACCTTTGCCAGTCGCAGTCTCAAGGGTGCTGAGTCCTCATACTCTGTGGTGGAATGTGAGGCTTTATCCTGTTGGTGAGGCGTGAACCATTGTCGATAATACTTGTAGGGTACGGAGTTCAGTATCTGTGTGGATCATAAAGTTTGATCAAAATGTTTACCAGAAAAGGAACTGGCAGATCAACTCCCAGGATTGCTAAGTGGCCGCACAGAATGCATGAGTATTGCTACACAATGGAATACTTCCCTGGTATCAGGAACATAATGGCTGATTGTTTCTCAAGACTTCCTGTAAAGAAGAGAGAGGAGGATCTCACCATTTCGGAGGAGGATGATGTGGTGATTAGTAAAATATCTAACATGTCGTAGAGTGCTATTTCTGAATCTGAGCAGATTGAAGCCTTGAATAGTGACTGCGCTCTAGGTAAGGTTCTTGAATATACTTGCAAGGGGTGGCCCAAAGGAAAATTGCAAGATGATTTTTTGGATACTTTCAGAAAAATTGAGTCAAAGTTATCTGTGGTGAGAGGTTTATTGAGAATAGCTGATTTATTAGTAGTCCCTTATATTCTGAGAAGTAAAGTTTTAGAATTTGCTCATGAAGGCCATACTGGCATCTGAGCGATGAAAAGAAGGGTGAGAATTATTTTGGTGGTCGGGTGTTGATAGATAAGTGGAACAATTTGTGAGAGGGTGCAAGGCTTGTTTTGCTAGTGATAAGACACAGGTCACTGTTCATAGTCTAAACAAGCTATGGATATAATTGGCCCGGTGGGTGTAAGTGACGGTCACATGAAGGACGAGATTGTGATTGTAGATTATCACTCCAGGTGGTTGGAAGTAGCCTTTGTCAATAGCATTACATCCACTGTTGTGGAAGAAGTTCTGAGGAAGTTGTTCTTTCGCGAAGGAGTCCCAGAAGAAATTGTTACTGACAATGGACCGCTATTGGTATCCCATGAATTTGAGGCTTTCCTGCTTAGTATTAGCATCAAACATGTTACTATTTCGTTATATCAACCCAGGAGTAACGGTTTAGTTGAGAGGTTGGAACAGGATAATAAAGGAAAACATACAATTATCCATGGCAAGTGGTTTAGATTGGATGCAAGAGATGTGAAATTGGATTTGGGCTCTTTGCACTACACCTAATGCAGTAACAAACGTTTCTCCTTTTGTGCTACTTGAAGGGAGAGAGCCACAATCTTTATTGAATAGATTGTGGAAAAGAAAATGGTTCCTACAGAAATATTGTGTGAGGTGAAGGAGAGGCGTGTGGAAGCCTAGAACAAGTACACTACCTCAGTGTCCAAAATCTTGGATGTGGGGAAAGGAGACTTTTGTCACAGTGAAAGTTGCATTTAGAGGTGCGAAGAGCAGATCTCGTTTTTCATCGTCCAAAAAGATGGTTCATGTCAGCAAATACTCAGTGATACTTGATGTTGGGAAGTGCTGGAACAAAAGCAAGCTATCGATAGTGCAGAAAAACAATCCAGGTGTTGTGAAGCAAAAAGGTGTTTTAACCCTGCTGCTGTTCTCAGAAAGTCTGATAGAAATGTTAATTTGCCTTCCAGGTTCCAAGATTATGTTTTGGATTCATCATTTCAGATTGTTATTTTATCTGCTGTTGCTATCCAATAGTTTATATAATTGTGTTGGGTGGTACACGCCATTCTATATTTTGTTTAGGTTTTCCATATTGTTAATTCTTACTTTTATGTTTTGTTGTGTGAAGGGAAGATGTGTTGGGATCTTATGCTAGAATGTAGAACGTAAAAACAACAATTGATGGACAGAATGCAGAACAATGTCATACATTCACCCCAGTACAGAGATCTGGGCCTAAATCCATCGTTTTTTTGCTTTTTTGCTCACAATGCCATTCCAGTTTGAACCCAGCCATATGCAAATCAGTCTTGACCCTGTACCCCATGGGAGTAGTCCAGCCCGTACTGCCAAGCCATGGAAAGCACGGGACTCACGTCTGAGCATACCCGTCCGACTTGGGTGCAAAAAAAACGATTAATGGACAGAATGCAGAACAATGTAACACATTCACTCCAGTACAGAGATCTGGGCGTAAATCCATTATTTTATTTGCTCACCATGCCATTCCAGTTTGAACCCAGCCATATGCAAATCAGTCTTGACCCTGTGCCTCATGGGAACAGTCCAGCCCGAACTGCCAAGCCAGGTCCTCCCTGGACAGGAAACAAGCATAGAAGGACCGGTTTCGGGCTTTCAGACCTCATCAGCCAGAATAGCTTGATTCCAGTGGCATGGAGAGCACGGGACTCATGTCTGAGCATACCCGTCCTATTCGGGGTGACAAATGCAAAAACAACAATTGATGGACAGAATGCAGAACAATGTCATACATTCACCCCAGTACAGAGATCTGGGCTAAATCCATAGTTTTTTGCTTTTTTGCTCACTATGCCATTCCAGTTTGAACCCAGACATATGCAAATCAGTCTTGACCCTGTGCCTCATGGGAAAGTCCAGCCCGAACTGCCAAGCCAGGTCCTCCCTGGACAGGAAACAAGCATCCAAGGACCGGTTTCGGGCTTTCAGCCCTCATCAGCCAGCATAGCTTGATTCCAGTGGCATGGAGAGCACGGGACTCACGTCTGAGCATACCCGTCCTATTCGGGGTGACAAATGCAAAAACAACAATTGATGGACAGAATGCAGGACAATGTCATACATTCACCCCAGTACAGAGATCTGGGCTAAATCCATAGTTGATTGCTTTTTTGCTCACTATGCCATTCCAGTTTGAACCCAGACATATGCAAATCAGTCTTGACCCTGTGCTTCATGGGAAAGTCCAGCCCGAACTGCCAAGCCAGGTCCTCCCTGGACTGGAAACAAGCATAGAAGGACCGGTTTCGGGCTTTCAGACCTCATCAGCCAGAATAGCTTGATTCCAGTGGCATGGAGAGCACGGGACTCATGTCTGAGCATACCCGTCCTATTCGGGGTGACAAATGCAAAAACAACAATTGATGGACAGAATGCAGAACAATGTCATACATTCACCCCAGTACAGAGATCTGGGCTAAATCCATAGTTTTTTGCTTTTTTGCTCACTATGCCATTCCAGTTTGAACCCAGACATATGCAAATCAGTCTTGACCCTGTGCCTCATGGGAAAGTCCAGCCCGAACTGCCAAGCCAGGTCCTCCCTGGACAGGAAACAAGCATCCAAGGACCGGTTTCGGGCTTTCAGCCCTCATCAGCCAGCATAGCTTGATTCCAGTGGCATGGAGAGCACGGGACTCACGTCTGAGCATACCCGTCCTATTCGGGGTGACAAATGCAAAAACAACAATTGATGGACAGAATGCAGAACAATGTCATACATTCACCCCAGTACAGAGATCTGGGCTAAATCCATAGTTGATTGCTTTTTTGCTCACTATGCCATTCCAGTTTGAACCCAGACATATGCAAATCAGTCTTGACCCTGTGCTTCATGGGAAAGTCCAGCCCGAACTGCCAAGCCAGGTCCTCCCTGGACTGGAAACAAGCATAGAAGGACCGGTTTCGGGCTTTCAGACCTCATCAGCCAGAATAGCTTGATTCCAGTGGCATGGAGAGCACGGGACTCATGTCTGAGCATACCCGTCCTATTCGGGGTGACAAATGCAAAAACAACAATTGATGGACAGAATGCAGAACAATGTCATACATTCACCCCAGTA
Source organism: Lissotriton helveticus (assembly GCF_964261635.1). Taxonomy (NCBI): domain Eukaryota; kingdom Metazoa; phylum Chordata; class Amphibia; order Caudata; family Salamandridae; genus Lissotriton; species Lissotriton helveticus. The sequence continues at coordinate 69,105,125 of NC_136064.1, forward strand.
CAGAGATCTGGGCTAAATCCATATTTTTTTGCTTTTTTGCTCACTATGCCATTCCAGTTTGAACCCAGACATATGCAAATCAGTCTTGACCCTGTGCCTCATGGGAAAGTCCAGCCCGAACTGCCAAGCCAGGTCCTCCCTGGACAGGAAACAAGCATCCAAGGACCGGTTTCGGGCTTTCAGCCCTCATCAGCCAGCATAGCTTGATTCCAGTGGCATGGAGAGCACGGGACTCACGTCTGAGCATACCCGTCCTATTCGGGGTGACAAATGCAAAAACAACAATTGATGGACAGAATGCAGAACAATGTCATACATTCACCCCAGTACAGAGATCTGGGCTAAATCCATAGTTGATTGCTTTTTTGCTCACTATGCCATTCCAGTTTGAACCCAGACATATGCAAATCAGTCTTGACCCTGTGCTTCATGGGAAAGTCCAGCCCGAACTGCCAAGCCAGGTCCTCCCTGGACTGGAAACAAGCATCCTAGGACCGGCTTCGGGGTTTCAGCCCTCATCAGCCAGGATAGTTCGATTCCAGTGGCATTGAGAGCATGTGACTCACGTCTGGGCATACCCGTCCCACTCGGGGTGACAAATGCAAATGTAGAATGTAGAGCGTGCCACTAGTGGAATGTTGACATTCGATGTGCGAGTGGGAGTTTATATGAGCCTGCTTCCCTTGTGGTCTATGCTGAAGATACTGGAATAAAGGCAAGATTGGAGTGAACTTACCTGTCTCCACATCATCTTTATACTGTCATGAATAGCAGCATGGTGCAGTGTGGACTGCATGTCCCCAGTTTCATTTTCTGTCTCACCACAGTGTTCGCCTTGATCATCCAGGGCTTTGCCTGCGGTCCCACTGTGCACAGTGGAGCCCCACTGGTTTCACTGTCTGTCTACTGAGCATCTCCGAGACCATGGGCCTGACTCCAAGAACACAGTGGGATCCGCTGTGGGGTGACTTTCAGTTTCGCTTGCAGGCAATGGCTGATGCGGTCCTTCTTCTGCCACAGTCAATTCTTTCTTCACATTTGCATAGTGCCAGATTTGCACAATTGAAGGTTGCACAGCTGCACAGCTGCATGCTTTTACTGAGCTATTGATATCAGGGATTCACGTCCAGGCACTGCCGCTCAACAGTGGCTTGTGGGCGGACAACTCTAATTGTGCCTGTGAAATAAAGCAATATGACAAACAAGACTACAAAAGCAAACAAGCACTGGCCGGTTGAATAGGCCTGGTGTTAGTGTGCCAACAGAGCAAGCAGCATTTGTGCATCTCTGTACTGCATCTGCAGCGCCTTCAAGCCAGACGTTTTAGCGCTTCTGCCCTGCAGGCAAGAGTGGAGGTAAAGCTCTTAGGGAAGGAAGGCAATTTAAAACTCAAAGTAAAGGAGAATGAAAGGAGAGCAGCCTCCATGTTTCATGCGACAACATTAGCGCTTGGAAGATCTGCTACAGGCGCTGCTTCCATCACACTCCACATGGACCAGACATCGCACTGGGAAAAAACTTGGAAACAAAGGGGCCTATTCACGAAAAAGTCACGCTTCGTGACGAGGACAAGAATGCGCAGTATTTAAGGTCATACTGCGCATTTCAGTCCATCCCCCAATGCTAGTGTACAAGGGGCTGCCTAGCGCCAACGCAGGCACCCTTGCAGCATGGTACAATGGTGGCTGTGTTTCAGACAGGATTGTTTTTGTGCAGGAAGGGGCACCTTCCTGCACAAAAACAATCCCGAGAAGCGTTTTCCTCTTTCTATGTGTGCTGCGAAACACCTGGAAAGAGGTAGAAATGAGGAGAAATAAAGATATTTCTCCTCGTTATGCCTCCCCTCAGAAGGCGTAACTTTTTGGCGCATTCGCAGATTTACCAGTACAGGTAAATCTGGGAATGCATAAAAAAACCATGAGAGTTGCGTGGAAACACCCATGCAACACCCATGGAATGCCTTCCCAAGGCAGAGCAATGCAACAAAGCTATCTGCACTCCGTTGCTCCAGATTTATGAAGCCACTCAAGTCCACGCAAAGTGGCTTTGCATGGCTCCTTAAATCTTACTTAAGGTTTGCGTATGTACAACATTGCGTGGTACAAACTTGATACAAACCTTCTAGGTGCCCAGCTGCTAAAGTAATGCAAAGCAGTGGAGAGAAGCAGCCAGGAGCATTATACGAATGTAAAAGAGAAAATAGATATAAAATAGTTATTCATGTGTTGTAACAGAAAAAACATTTTACTTTGTGGAATGATACATTTGGTGTCAGAGTATCCCGTTTGCTGGGATAGTCTTGGTTTTTCATGAACTCTTCTGACAGATTTCGCAAATTTAGCAAATGTTCTAGTTTTTAGAGAGTGATGACTGAAACACAGGGAGTATGTTTTAATGTGCTCCAAGGCAGGACTATGTATTAACTCTTATCAGAAAGCAAGTTAATTATCAAGCATGATACTGGGTTTAAAAGTTGTGTTTATTGTATTCACTTAGGGGCAGATTTATGTTAACTGGCGCATCCCCAGGGATGCGCCAGTTAACATGCGCCACAGTGCGCCACTGCTCCGCCACCCATGGTGCAAGGCAGTGAAGATGCGTGACGCATCTCTCGGCGCAGGAGCGGCGCATTGCAGGAGTCATGTCGCAAGTGCGACATGACTCCTGCAATGCACAGGGCCCACCTGTTCAATGTATGGTGCGTCACCCTTACGCCTGCTTCAAGCAGGCGTAGGGAATTGACGTAGAAAGTGACTGAGTGAAATCTCATAGATTTCACTCAGCCACTTTTAGGAGGCGTTCCTGCGCAGGAACGCTCCCCCCCTGCGCAGGAACGCCTCCTTATGGCGCAGGGGTTTCCAACGTGACGCATCTCCTAGATGCGTCACGTTGTAAATAGGGCGCATTGTTTGCGCCGCCGTTGCGTCACATTACGTGACGCAATTGCGGCGCAAGGAGGCGCAAGAGCCTCATAAATCTGCCCCTTAGTGGCTAATTTACTGTGTTTCTATGCTTATGATATTTGATATTTAGGTCATTCTATCCCCCCCTCAGTTTCTGTAAAACCGTAGTCCTTCTTCTATTTTTTGCACAATGTCTGGTTTTTAGTTTTCAAAATCTGGTCACCCGAATGGTACACCAGACAGCTGGTGGCATGATGCAACAGATGTTTGCTCTCCTGTAGCCCATCGTTTATTGTTTTGAAGACTAGTGAGAAAAGCTCTGACAGACAGCTACACTATCAGCCATACCTAAAAATATGAACGGGGCAAATAGACACATGGTCAGTGCTTAATTTGAGGCAGTGTTTTCTGGTGCTCGACAACAGCACTTAATTGTCAACACTCGCGCTTGTGACAGTCAGCCACAAGGTGGCACTCTGGCTAATTTAGAGATAATCCCAATATTTAATTATTAATTCAATATACAATAAAAATGACTATATCCTGCCGCCTGAGCCATTCTTATAGCTTTTGGGGCCTGAAATAGTCAGAATTGTCACAGTTGTAGGAGTGTGATGGTAAGTAGGTGTGTTGTTACTATCATTGGCAAAGCTGGCAGGGGCAATGTGTGGGGCAAGCTGCAGTGGCCAATTGACGGCTGCCCTGGCACTTATTGCTTTACAAATTAAGCACTGCACATAGTTCAATGTTTTATTTCAGTGTCATTAGTGACTCCAAGATTAATATGAAATGACTGATCTCAGGGAGGTTAACATCAGACCACATATTATTTTCATTATTTCATCCAAAATCCCCAGATTATTTTGCGAGCAAATTAGAAGCTAAAAAGAGCATTTTTCTGACAGTTTTTTTAATATGGAGACACCCAAACGATGTTCCCTTCCTTTCACAATTTTCTAACTCATCATTAACAACTAAGTAAAAGGAACCCTTTGCCCTAACCCTTAATACTTCCTTCTAACATTCCTGACTTTTTTGTTTTTATTGTTTAATATTTTCAAGTTTCTTTGCCCCAGATTTTTGTATTTTACCGAAGTCATCCCGAAAACAACACATGCCATAAGGGAAATAACAATAACGGTCCCTATAATAAAGAAAGCAATCACAAGGAAGTGGAAAAAAGTGGAGAATTACAATGAGCCCCTCAGAAAAGCTTCTGGGCGTCCCTGTAAATCACCTGTATAGATGTGTGTATCTGTTGAGCACAGTCCTCTACTTACAATGGAACAGAGAGCAGAGCTTGGGGCGTGGGCGTGGGAGTGGGATGTACAAAGTCGATGGAAGACAGATTGGATGCAACAAGTTAAGGGGGATTGCTAGCCGGGGTTCATCATCCAGGATTAGGCGTCTTCAGCTCCTTCGTGAGGTGATAAAGTGGGGTAGTTAGCAGGGTAAGGGTTCAAAGGGTATAGCAGATGCTAGGAGCATGGGAACAGAAGGCTTGGAATATTTTATTCCTGCGGTAACAGAAGGCTTGAAATATTTTATCCTGCGGTAACAGAAGGCTTGGAATATTGTATCCCTGCAGCAACAGAAGGCTTGGAATATTGTATCCCTGCAGCAACAGAAGGCTTGGAATATTGTATCCCTGCAGCAACAGAAGGCTTGGAATATTGTATCCCTGCAGCAACAGAAGGCTTGGAATATTGTATCTCTGCGCCAACAGAAGGCTTGGAATATTGTATCCCTGTGGCAACAGAAGGCTTGGAATATTGTATCCCTGTGGCAACAGAAGGCTTGGAATATTGTATCCCTGCAGCAACAGAAGGCTTGGAATATTTTATCCCTGCGGCAACAGAAGGCTTGGAGTATTTTATCCCTGGGGCAACAGAAGACTTGGGATATTTTATCCCTGCGGTAACAGAAGGCTTGAAATATTTTATCCTGCGGTAACAGAAGGCTTGGAATATTGTATCCCTGCAGCAACAGAAGGCTTGGAATATTGTATCCCTGCAGCAACAGAAGGCTTGGAATATTGTATCCCTGCAGCAACAGAAGGCTTGGAATATTGTATCTCTGCGCCAACAGAAGGCTTGGAATATTGTATCCCTGTGGCAACAGAAGGCTTGGAATATTGTATCCCTGTGGCAACAGAAGGCTTGGAATATTGTATCCCTGCAGCAACAGAAGGCTTGGAATATTTTATCCCTGCGGCAACAGAAGGCTTGGAGTATTTTATCCCTGGGGCAACAGAAGACTTGGGATATTTTATCCCTACGGCAACAGAAGACTTGGGATATTTTATCCTTGCGGCAACAGACGGCTTGGAATATTTTATCCCTGCGCCAACAGAAGGCTTGGAATCTTTTATCCCTGTGGCAACAGAAGGCTTAGAATATTTTATCCCTGCGCCAACAGAAGGCTTGGAGTATTGTATCCCTGCAGCAACAGAAGGCTTGGAATATTGTATCCCTGCAGCAACAGAAGGCTTGGAGTATTTTATCCCTGTGGCAACAGAAGGCTTGGAATATTGTATCCCTGCAGCAACAGAAGGCTTGGAATATTGTATCCCTGCAGCAACAGAAGGCTTGGAATATTGCATCCCTATGGCAACAGAAGGCTTGGAATATTGTATCCCTGCAGCAACAGAAGGCTTGGAGTATTTTATCCCTGTGGCAACAGAAGGCTTGGAATATTGTATCCCTGTGGCAACAGAAGGCTTGGAATATTGTATCCCTGCGGCAACAGAAGGCTTGGAATATTGTATCCCTGCAGCAACAGAAGGCTTGGAATATTGTATCCCTGTGGCAACAGAAGGCTTGGAATATTGTATCCCTGCAGCAACAGAAGGCTTGGAGTATTTTATCCCTGTGGCAACATAAGGCTTGGAATATTGTATCCCTATGGCAACAGAAGGCTTGGAATATTGTATACCTGTGGCAACAGAAGGATTGGAATATTGTCCCAGTGGCAACAGAAGGCTTGGAATATTTTATCCCCGTGGCAACAGAAGGCTTGGAATATTTTATCCCCATGGCAACAGAAGGCTTGGAATATTTTATCCCCGTGGCAATAGAAGGCTTGGGATATTTTATCCCCGTGGCAACAGAAGGCTCAGAATATTTTATCCTTGTGGCAACAGAAGGCTTGAAATAGTTTATGCCTCTGGCAACAGAAGGCTTGGAATATTTTTTCCCTGGGGCATGTTTTGATCACAGCCTGATGAGGTTACTTCTGAAGATGTCCGGTAGTCCTCCAGCATATTGGACCTTGTGTACAAGATGTGAGGGCATGTTGAAGTTTAGGGTATGTGCATGTCATACTTTAAAGATCGTGAGGGCTGAGAGAGGATACAGTGAAGGTCTGATACCTCAACACAACAAAAAAGCCATCTTGATGTAACATTTCACAGACCGATAGATGACGTCAAAGCCTCCAGATCAATTACCTCCTTTCAGCTGGTGTTGGAGGGGGAGAGCTAACGTTGGGTGGGTGGACCCTCAGGGAGCTGCAATGGACTGGTCCTGGTTCTAAAGGAATGAAGTGGACAGAGAGAAGTATCTGGAAGTGTGAGGGTATGAAGGATGGATGTCTCACTTGGGGAAACTCAGAAGGTAGCAGGACCTCAGGTACTGCTTGGGGATTTTTGCCACGTCTGTATGTGCATCAGTGCTAAAGACCAAGCCCGCTACAGTGCAGTAACACTAATATCACGACTGAGATGCTGCGGACCATCAGCCCAGTCATGTACTGCACCTTTAAATCTTAACTGAGGATAGATCGTGGCTCACTTCGTAAAAGAAGTTGAAGCTGTAGCCATCTCTGCAGAGCCACAATGTAGCTTTTTTAAGGTACATGGATGAAATAGTAATATTTCTCCAATAATACAATGTTACTTACACTGCCTCTCCCCAGCTATCACCTGCTCTGAGCAGATAGGTTGCCATGCAGAGATCTTATGACACAGAAAGTTAAATGTGCTGGCCTTGAATGTACTTCTGTATTAGATGGGTCTCATTTCCCAATGTAATTCCAATAAAACGCATATACGTCTGGGATAAGATGTTCTTGTGTAAAGGCTATTGTAGAACTAAACAGTGATACGGATTGTATATTTAACATACATTTATATTTGTAACCAAATGTTTACTGTTGCTCCCCAGCTGGTCGTAGGTTACGTGGAAGTGAATATATCAAATGGCTTGGCCCTTGCACGCTCCTACCCCTGCATAGGGAGGCGAAGTCAACAGTAAAAGGGCATTTATTTATCCCTTCTGTTCTATTGTTATGTATTTTAGTATGTATTTAATATGTATGTGTTATATGTTTTTTGTTAAGTATTTTACTTGTTTTAAGTTATATGTGAACTATTTTCATATATTCATAATGTTATTTTTAAGTCAATTTTATGTTTTAGTACCAGAGCGGGTTGTGGGTTTATAGGGAAATAGGGTGGGAAGTAATTTAATTATATTAAATTAATTATTACTTTTTAGGAATTATAAATTAATTTTAGTTCATTTTTGCGTTTAAGTTCTGTAGCGGGTAGTGTGTTTATAGGGGAATTGGGTGGGAAGTATTTTAAATGTAATTCAGTAATGAATTATTTTTATTTATTGGTATTTTTAATTAATTATTATTTGGCAATTAATAATTTTAATTGGTAATTAATTGTTTTAATTGGTAATTAATATTTGTAATTGGTAATTGGTAATTAATTTATTTAATTGGTAATTAATGTTTGGAATTGGTAGTTAATGTTTGTAATTGTTAGTTAATGTTTATAATTGGTAATTAATGTATTTAATGTGTGATTAATTTTTGTAATTGGTAATTAATTTATTTAATTGGTCATTAAAAAACATTTTATTGGAAATTATTTGTAAATAATTGGTAATTAATGTGTTATAAAAAGTCTTTTTTGGGATACAAATAATTGTATTGTTTAATGTTTTTTAATTGGTAATCAATTATTAATAATAATTGTTTTGTTTGTTACAGTATTTTATTGCTTAATATTTATTATTTGGTAACTATTATTTATTAATTGATATTTATTGTTTATTTATTGTTAATTATTTATTCAAATCATTTTTTTTCTTTAATAATAATGGGTTTCATATAATTTTTATGGTATTCAACGCTTTCCCTACTGTTGCACTCTCTGGAGTTGGAATAGTAATTTTTACCCCTACGCTATCCAGCGCTTTCCCCACTGTTTCACTCTCTGGAGCTGGAATAATATTTTTTACCCCTACGCAATCCAACGCTTTCCCTACTGTTGCACTCTCTGGAGTGGGAATAGTAATTTTTACCCCTACGCTATCCAACGCTTTCCCTACTGTTGCACTCTCTGGAGTGGGAATAGTAATTTTTACCCACCCGCTATCCAACGCTTTCCCTACTGTTGCACTCTCTGGAGTTGGAATAGTAATTTTTACCCCTAAGCTAGCCAGCGCTTTCCCTACTGCTTCACTCTCTGGAGTTGAAATAGTAATTTTTACCCCTACGCTATCCAACGTTTTCCCTACTGTTGCACTCACTGGAGTGGGAATAGTAATTTTTACCCACCCGCTATCCAACGCTTTCCCTACTGTTGCACTCTCTGGAGTTTGAATAGTAATTTTTACCCCTAAGCTATCCAGCGCTTTCCCTACTGCTTCACTCTCTGGAGTTGAAATAGTAATTTTTACCCCTACGCTATCCAACGTTTTCTCTACTGTTGCACTCACTGGAGTGGGAATAGTAATTTTTACCCCTACGCTATCCAACGCTTTCTCTACTGTTGCACTCTCTGGAGTTGGAATATTAATTTTTACCCCTACGCTATCCAACGCTTTCCCTACTGTTGCACTCTCTGGAGTGGGAATAGTAATTGTTACCCCTACGCTATCCAACGCTTTCCCTACTGTTGCACTCTCTGGAGTGGGAATAGTAATTTTTACCCACCCGCTATCCAACGCTTTCCCTACTGTTGCACTCTCTGGAGTTGGAATAGTAATTTTTACCCCTACGCTTTCCAGCGCTTTCCCTACTGTTTCACTCTCTGGAGTTGGAATAGTAATTTTTACCCCTACGCTATCCAACGCTTTCCCTACTGTTGCACTCTCTGGAGTTGGAATAGTAATTTTTACCACTACGCTATCCAATGCTTTCCCGACTGTTGCACTCTCTGGAATGGGAATAGTAATTTTTGCCCCTACGCTATCCAACGCTTTCCCTACTGTTGCACTCTCTGGAGTTGGAATAGTAATTTTTACCCCTACGCTATCCAACGCTTTCCCTACTGTTACACTCTCTGGAGTGGGAATAGTAATTTTTACCACTACGCTATCCAATGCTTTCCCTACTGTTGCACTCTCTGGAATGGGAATTGAATTTTTACCCCTACGCTATCCAACGCTTTCCCTACTGTTGCACTCTCTGGAGTTGGAATAGTAATTTTTACCCCTATGCTATCCAACGCTTTCCCTACTGTTGCACTCTCTGGAGTGGGAATAGTAATTTTTACCCCTACGCTATCCAGCGCTTTCCCTACTGTTGCACTCTTTGGAGTGGGAATAGTCATTTTTACCCCTAAGCTATCCAACGCTTTCCCTACTGTTGCACTCTCTGGAGTGGGAATAGTAATTTTTACCCACCGCTATCCAACGCTTTCACGACAGTTGCACTCTCTGGAGTTGGAATAGTGATTTTTACCCCTACGCTATCCAGGGCTTTCCCTACTTTTTCACTCTCTGGAGTTTGAATAGTAATTTTTACCCCTACGCTATCCAGCACTTTCCCTACTGATTCACTCTCTGGAGTTTGAATAGTAATTTTTACCCCTACGCTATCCAACGCCTTCCCTACTGATGCACTCACTGGAGTTGGAATAGTAATTTTTACCTCTATGCTATCCAACACTTTCCCTACTGTTGCACTCTCTGGAGTGGGAATAGTAATTTTTACTCCTACGCGATCCAGCGCTTTCCCTACTGTTTCACTCTCTGGAGTTGGAATAGCAATTTTTATCCCTACGCTATCCAGCACTTTCCCTACTGTTTCACTCTCTGGAGTTAGAATAGTAATTTTTACTCCTATGCTATCCAATGTTTTCTTTACTGTTTCACTCTCTGGAGTGGTAATAGTAATTTTTATCTCTATGCTATACAATGTTTTCCCTAATTTTGTATTTTCTGGAGTGGGAATAGTAATTTTACATTTTACGCTATCCAATGTTTTTAATACTGTATATTTTTTGGGACTTTTAATAGTAGTTTTATTTATTATTTAGAATGAATTTAAATAATGTATTATGTTATTAATTTTAAAAATATTGAAAGTATATTTCATTTTTTAAATTTATTAAAAATAATTATTTACTTTTTTATGTAATTATTTTATTTGTGGAGATCTATTTGTAATTTATAGTATTTTTAAATAATTTATAAGTAATTAAAGTAATTATTAAAATGTATTATTAAGTAAATATATAATATATAGTTTACATATGTGTTTAATTAATGTTATATTATTATTTATCTATTATTTATTAATTTTAAACATTACTAAATATTTTCAACAATGTTTATTTTATTTATAAGTATTATTTACTTTATTTTACACATTATATTTTAACAGATATAAAACGATATTTTTAATTACGATATTTTTAACATCGATTTTTTTGTTTCGATATTTTTGTACTTACCATGTTGTAGATAGGATGTCGATATACTTGCCTTCGATATTCCAGCCTCGATGTTTCTGTAGGTCGATATTTTGTCTGTCGATATTCTGTCATAGATCCCTCAAGCATAGATACATAAATGCATTAAAAACCATCCAATAAATTCCTCCCTCCCTCCCTCCATCCCTCCTTCCCTCCTTCCTTCCTCACTTCCTTCCTCCCTCCCTTCCTCTCTCCCGCCCTCCCCTCCCTCTCTTCCTCCTTCCTTCCTTCCTTCCTTTCTTCCTTCCTTCCTTCTTTGCTTCCTCCCTCCCTACCTCCCTTCCATCCTTCCTTCCTCCTGTAAAAGATTGCAGGAATCGCTGTTAGCATGAGCTGAAAGCCATTTTGTACTTGGCAGCCATTTTAGTTAGCCATGTGCTCGCCATGTGCTTTCTCCCTCTTCCAGAGCCTTGCACATGCTCAGAAAGGCATAGCTGGTAGAATGCACCTGCTCCTAGTATAGAACTGTCAGGTTATTCTCACTGATGTGCTTAGTTTAGTCTCGCTTCCCACTTTATTGAGCAAGCACATTTTGTATACCCATATTAGTCAATAAGCATGCTTGTATGTTCCAGGACCTCCCCTTGGTTTTATGCTATGTAACAATTGCATATATATGTTATGTCATGTTATGTTATAGCGGTTTTTGTAGCGCGCACTGTTACTCTTGAGTGTCCTGGCGCGGGATAGATCAAAGAGGGCAGCAAGGAGTTTAGTAAAACATGCTGAAGAGGTGCGTTTTTAGCTGCTTCTTAAAGATCCGGAACTCCGTAATGTGTTGGAGATCAGCGGGGAGTGAATTCCAGGCTACTGCCGCTTTGACCGAGAGAGATTTACCTCCCAGACGGACTCTGCGGAAGCGAGGGACCACCATCCGGCGTTGGGCTGCTGAACGCAGGAGGCGTTTAGGGACATAGAAGGCAAAGCGCTTCCTAAGGTAAATGGGGCCCAGGCCATGCAGCGCTATGTGGGCCAGTGCAAGCGCTTTAAACTGCACCCTCTGTACTACCGGAAGCCAATGCAGTTCCCGTAGATACAGGCGCGCACTAGAACGCGTCGGGGCATTGAAAAGGAGCCTAGCTGCAGCATTTTGAATAATTTGAAGCCTGTGCAGAAAATAGGCTGGCAGCCCCAGAAACAGAGCATTGGCATAATCAAGTCTAGAAACAATCAGGGCGCGGGTTACCATCTCTTTTGCCGCCCTCGGAAGCAGGGGAAAAAACTTCCTGAGCATTTTGAGGGTCCCGAAACAGGTGCCCGTGAGCTTTTTTATATGGTCGGAGAAGCTGAGGTCCTCGCTAAACCAAATAACCAGATTCTTTGCTGGCCCAGATTTAGAAACCGGGCAAGGAAAGCCTGGAGGCCACATACGAGTCCTAAAGTCCTCCGCAAACTGGCCGTAGAGAAGGACCTCTGACTTATCCTCTTTGCGTTTGAGGGAAGCCTCAGCCAACCGTTGAAAAACCGAGGCTAAGCATAGTTGAGGTGTGTCGGTTTTCAAGGTGGCATCATTCCAGGTAAAGAGTAATTGCGTATCATCTCCGTACGCAATCACCTTGGCCCCCAATTCCTCAGCCAGGTAGACAAGTGGCATCAGGTAGATATTAAAGAGAAGGGGGCTGAGGGTCGATCCCTGTGGCACCCCTGTCTCCAAATTCCTGACTGACGAGGACCATGGGGCCATACAGACCTGTGGAGAGCGGGAGTCCAGAAAGGATTTAATCCATTGCCAGACCAGACCCGAGATTCCTACAGCGGAGAGTCTGTCAAGAAGCCTCTGGTGGGGCACCGTATTGAAGGCGGCAGAGAGGTCAAGTAAGATCAAGGCCGCTCTGCCGCCTCCATCTAGACACTCTCTGATAGCCTCCGACATCTCCACCAGGGCGGTCTCCGTGCTGTAGGAAGCTCTAAAGCCACTTAGTGGAGAAGTGTGGCTCAGGGGTTAGAGGCAGCAGACCCGGAAGCTGAGATCGGTCCTGGACCAGGGTTCAATTCCCTGCCTCGGCGGGTCTTGGGCTAAAAATTCCACGGACTCGATAATTCTCGCCCCGGTGCCTCCTCGACTCACGGGTTCACACTCTGCGACTCTGGGCAATACCTTGCTTAATCTCCACAACGGCCCCTCGCGGCGGGATGCCTGACTTTCACCTTGTGGATACCCTGCTATCTCACAGGGGAATACCGGGAAGGGTTCCCTAAGCAAGCGCCGGGAAACCCACTGCGGGTAGCTGTGTGCTATATAAGCTCAACTACATTTACATTTACATTTACAAAGCCTGACTGCGCTGGATGGAGAGCCCCCGAGGACTCAACGAAAGCCTCAAGCTGCCGGAAGACCACCTTTTCACATACCTTAGCAAGTGCAGGCAGCAGTGAGATCGGTCGATAGTTAGCCGGCTGCAGGGGGTCAAGGGTAGGTTTCTTCAGGAGGGGAAGAAGTTTAGCATGTTTCCATTTAGTAGGACGGTAACCCAACTGAAGTGAGGAATTGACCAAATCCACTACTGCTGGGCAGACTACCTCAGCTACACCCGCTAGGACCCGCGCAGGGCAGGGGTCCGCTGGGGAGCCAGACTTGAGGGCCTGCAAGAGGGCCAGTACATCCACCTCAGTGGTGGGTAAAAAAGATGAGAACACCGCAGAACCTACTTGGGGAGTTGACAGGGGATTCAGGGGGGGGATCTCATTGTGCCTAGCCACAGAGCCTACATTCACTTGGATCTTAGCAATTTTGTCAATGAAAAAGGACGAGAGCTTTTCACACCACTCGTTCGATAAGGGTAGTGTGCTTTGCTCCGCACAGGGGGAGAGAAAGCTCCGCACCATTGCGAAGATTTCCTTGCTATTATTCCGGGCCAGCATAATCCTCCCGGTGAAGTACTCGCTCTTAGCCTTTCTAATGGCTGTGTGATATTCTGTCTGTGCTGATCGTAGGGCCACCTTGGCAGACGCACCATAGTTCTGTCGCCAACAGCGCTCCAACCTTTTGCAGCCATGTTTCAGATCCCTAAGAGTGGAAGAGTACCGTGGCTGTGAGGGAAGAGAGCGCTGGGTGCCGTTCCATTTAACATTAGCCCAGGACTTAACTCCCTGGCTAATCCAGTGGTCGAAGTTAGCAACAGCCGCCTCTAGATCTGTAGTGGGGGAGGGGCGTGACTGACCCAGGAACTCCGAGAATGCAGGGAGATTAACCTTCTTGGCCTGTGGGCCAGAAGGCGGTGTAGCATCTCTGCCGTATCGAGTGTCCTCCCATGAAAACCTATGTAAGGCCCCTGTTCTCTGTACTCCTTAGACTGTCTCATACAGCGGCCTGAGGGTACTGTGTTACAGTCTCCCTCATGTGAGGTTAATAAATGCATTGGTTTTATATTACAGCTTCTGTGCCAATCTCGTCTTTGTTGGTTTTAAGGACCAGGTGTATCAGTGAACCCCTAAGAAGGTTTTTATTTCTTCCCTACCTCCCTCTCTGCCTCCCTCCCTCCCTTCCTTCGTTCCTCTCTCCCTCCCTCCTTCCTTCCCTCCCTCCTTCCCTCCCTCTCTCCCTATCTCCCTCCCTCCTTCCTTCTTCTCTCCCTCCCTACCTCCCTTCCTTCCTTCCATCCTTCCTCCCTCCCTCCCTTCCTCCCTCCTTCCTTCTTCCCTTCTTCCCTCCCTACCTCCCTTCCTTCCTTCCATCCTTCCTCCCTCCCTACCTCCCTTCCTTCCTTCCATCCTTCCTCCCTCCCTACCTCCCTTCCTTCCTTCCATCCTTCCTCCCTCCCTCCCTTCCTCCCTCCTTCCTTCTTCCCTCCCTCCCTCCCTCCCTCCCTATCTCCCTTCCTTCCTCCCTCCCTCCCTTCCTCCCTCCTTCCTTCTTCCCTCCCTCCCTATCTCCCTTCCTTCCTCCTTCCTTCCTTCCTCCCTTCCTTCCTTCCTTTTCATAAAGCGTGTACATGACCCACAAGGTATCAGAGCACTGTACTTAGAGAGATCTGAAGAGGCTTACCATACAGTCAGGATCCTAGTTATTTAAGATACGCTGTTTATACGTAGGGAACCAAGAGTAAGGTCTCTAACCTTTGTGTACGATAATAATAGGGAGAATAATAGTTACAAGCGAGTCAACATGTATAAAGTTCAAAGAGTAAGGTATAAAACCAGTATGCAAAACGAATCAGGTGAATGTCAGTTTCCGTAGCAGTTCTCTTACATGCCCAAGACAACTTCAGGACAGTTGAATACATGAGCTCTACTTCAGGGCGTGGCTTCCATCGGCGCGGTAGGTGCAAAGACACCCGGGCCCAGAGGCCAGAGGGGTCCACTGAACCATGGTCATTGCTGTATTTTATCATTCAAACAGCAGCCAGGGGCCAGTTTCCATTGCATGAAAACCCATGACACACTGACCACGCTGCTGCTCTACTTCTAGATGGGCACGTGCAAAGATCTCCCGTGACCTGGTTGATTCATGCTCATTTCAATTCTGCAGCCGTGAGATGATTTCCATGTTTGTTTACATCATGCCTGTAACTATTTAAAAAAAAGCCATTGATGTTTTCCTAAAGTGCATTTCATGTCAAGTTGATAAACAGCTTTACATAAGCCAGCTCGGTGTCCTATGCTAATGTCATGCTATGTAATATTATGTTTTGTAATGGGAATTTGTATACCACACACGCTGCTCTCAGTAGGGCTTTGTAGTTTTATCTGTTGTCCGACCATTGCATTCCAAAACTGCCTATCACCATAGGGTCACTTCAAACAGTACTGGCACCTTAGTCAAGAGCTCTGCAGATTGGGAGATCTGTACTTTTACTTCTCCTACTTTGTGCTAGTCTACAAGCAAAGGGTGCGGATGAATATGGGGTAAAAAAGAGGACAGTCTGAAGGTAACATTCAGAAAATTAGCAGGCAGGGCTGCCTGCATATCTGTCAGCTTGCCCTCATGTCATGCCCCGCTCTGTGGCTTCTCACACTCCATATACTGGCTGCCCCTTTAAAGGCATTCTACAATCCGCAGCACGCCTCAACCATTGCCTGTAGAAATCTAAGGATATCCTCTCACCAATCCTGAGGAAGCTCAACCGTTCTCTTTGCACTCTGCACAGTCTTCCACACCAGCTGCATTATTTACAAAGTCATCACGGCCAGCACCCCCGCCTATCGGACTGACAGCTTACAATCTGGGATGACTCTCTGTACACCTGCAGCCAGGAAACCATCAGACTAGAGGCCAAAGTAATAAAAAACATATGGTAAAATACACACCGAGGGGCAGATTCACAAGAATAGTTGATGGAGACACTACTGCGCTACTTTCTTACTACCGACCAATATATGATACACGCTGGGTCACTGATTCACCCTCCCGATGCCCCCACTCAGTGCTCTCTCTATACTAAAACACTGGTATAAGCCTTCCATTCACCCAAGGTGTATCTGAACACCTCTGTAGTGGGATCAATGACTTGTGCCGTCTTATATTACTTGTTTACCGTACTGTATATTGATATGTTTTATGTATGTTATTATTATCCTACCATGTCAGTGACTATTATACTGCTTCCATTATCTCTGTTCATTCCTACTGCCCCTACCCTGTCATTGTGAAGCGCTCTGATATCTGTAAGGATCTTGTTCGCGCTATATAAAACTTTGAATAAATAAATAAATAAAGTGACGCATCTGTAAAGATGCATCACTTTCCCTGCACCACCATTAGAAAGCCTTGCGCCACTATGGATGCACCGTATTTACAATACGGCGCACCATGGTGCACGGATTGACAGATGCGTCAGAAATTCTGACGCATCTGTTGAACCAAAAGTCACGCATTGCTGGAATCATGTCGCAAGCATGACGCAACTCCAGCAATGCAGGGGGAGGCCTATCCTCATTGTGCTGCGTCACTCCTTACTCCTGCTTCAAGCAGGCGTAAGAATTTGCCGCAGTGGCGTCCTAGAAGTGGCGCAGTGAAATCTTGTAGATTTCACTGCGTCACTTCTGCGAGGCTATTTCACTGATACACCATCTACCTAGATGCATCACTTTGTAAATCGTTCGCATTTTTACGCTGCTGCTGCGTCACAAGAACAAGCTGTAGTTTTTGACCCTTGTCTCAGCGCACACAACAATCATTCCTGTATGCTGGGGGCACTTGTCTTAGCAGGGCTTGTGACCAAGAGTGGGAATCTGTCGTCTAAAGGGGCACTTCATGTGCACCCTCTGTGACCACTGTGACTAACATCAACTTTCCTGGCCGAAGAGAACTGACAGAGTGGCAGTAAAAAGATTATAATAATGGAGCATGCCTTTTTGTACCTGTCACCTGTTAGGGAGAGTGGCCTACTGGCCCCTGCAGGTTCTAAATACTTCTGCCAGCCCCCTACAGCCAGGTCTAAAGCTTATGGAATGAAAGCTTTTAAAGCGCAAACATATGCATGGAGGCGTCTTGGCACGGCTAACAAACTGAAGACCAGAAGGCTTTACTTATTTGGCAAAGAGCCAGGGTTTTAGTGACTTTGTTAAAGAGTGTAGATTGGGGCTTAGCTTCAACTCGAGGTGGAGGGAGTTCCCTAGCTTTGCAGTGCTGACCATGAAACCCCCACCGTCCCCATGAAGCTTTCTTAAACTTAGGGACTGTGATATATCTGGCTGAGGAGCAGCAAAGTCTCCTGGAGGAAACATAACAGATGCATTTTTTCCTAAGAAAATTAGGGCCAGAGTTGTGTAAAGCCGTACAGGCAATGCAGAGAGCCTTGAATTCTATCCTTTTTACGGGCAGCCAATGCAACTTAACCAGTGCCTAGGAGGCTGACTGGAACTTGGTGATCCCCAGTAGAAGCTGCGCTGCGGTATTCTGCAGGGTCTGTAGTTTGAGGAGGTGCCTTTGTTGCATGTTCAGGAACAAAGCGTTGCAATAGTCCAATTTGGATAGGGCCAGGGAGGCCACTACCATTTTCGAAAGATTGGTCAGAATGAAAGGACAGATTTTTCTAATGATCTTCAGAATGAGGAAAACTGAGGAGGACATCGCGTTGACCTAGTCTTCCTACGGCAATTTCTTGTCAACAAGGACCCCATGATTCCTAGTCTTCATCAATGAAGTAGGGAGCAGGCCTAACTCTTGAGCAACCAGCTGGCTGTAGAGAAAGTGGTGTCATTGCCCAAAAGAAGAACCTCCGTTTTACTGGAGTTCAACTTTAGACAATTGGTTCTCATCCAGTTATTGATTTACCTCATACAGTTTTTACATTTGCCAGCTGTATCCTCAGGATTGCTGGCTAATGATACCTCAATTTGTGAATCATCAATGTAAGAGATTGCAGAAAATCTGGCGGCCCTAATGAGTTTAGCAAGTGAGTGACTTACAAGTTAGAAAGGGTAAGGCTCAATGATGAGCATTGCATGTTGCATTGGTATATCTTACTTGTTTCTTTAAAAGATGTGAGTGCACTTTACGTGGCTTTTCATGGCCTTATAAATATGTGCCCCTTTCACGCAGAAAACTGCAAGAAAGGGGCATTCTTGGGTGTTGATTTGGGTGTTCCCACGCAACACACATGAAACCTGACACATTCCCAGGTTTACGATTTCTCGTACATCAGAATCTAACGCCACCACATGGGTGGCATTAGGGAGGCGCAATGAGGAGACATTTTTTTCTTTCTCCTAGTGCTTTCCTTATTCTATGTGTGCTGTATTTTGCAGCATACATAGAAAACGGAAACCACCACTTGTGCTTTATTTTGTCCAGGAAGGTGTCCCTACCTGGACAAAACCAATTGGTCCTGCAATGGAAGTAACCTTGCACTATGGTGCAAGGGTGCCCACGTTTGTGCATGACAGCCCAGTGTGAGCCGGCGCTGGGGAAAACGACAGGAATGTGCCATATCATATAGATACAGAGCATTCCTGCACTTTTGTTTTGACGTAGGACTTCACAGCAAGATTCCTTGCGGTGCTGCCCTACGTCAAAGAGAGAGAGAGAGAGAGAGAGAGAGAGAGAAAGAAAGAAAGAGAGAGAGAGAGAGATAGAAAAAGATAGAAAGATAGAGAAAGAGAGAGAGAGAGATAGAAAAAGATAGAAAGATAAAGAGAGAGAGAGAGAGAGAGAGAGAGAGAGAGAGAGAGAGAAAGAGAGAGAGAAAAAGAGAGAGAGATAGATACACTGGAAAGGGAGAGGGGTTGGTTTAAACATTTTTGCAAGGGCTACATTTGGTTCCAAGTTTAGCACTGGTTGTTGTTTTACTACTTCCCATAAAAAGGTGGGTCTATGAGACTTAGCATGTTTACTGTACCATATGAGCCTGGGCACATATCACACACATCCCCTGTAGACCAAGAACTATTTACTTATCTATTACACTTGTGTAACTTACTGAAAGCAATCAACCACTACTCGCTGGCCAATCTGGGGAGACATGCAAGTGGAGAGGAGTGGAAAAGATGGCAGAGAGGGTCTAGGGAAGGAGGAAATAGGAGCAACACAAACAGAGAGCAGCCAAAGGACATTTCAGTCCAGGATGTCTTTTCACTAATAGCACTTTGCGTTTTGGGCTTACTGTGTTGAAAAATGACACTAGGCTTATCAGAATGCAATCAGCTCTGGGTTAGGAAGTCAGGCCTGGCTGAACGAGTCAGACCCAACATCTGGCGGTCATGAAGAACCTCTGGCTACGACAACGTTGGCTCAGTGTCCTCCTTCTCTGTAATCAGTTCAGTTTTGTTTGTTTCAGTTCAAAATACTTTATTGCCGCGCGGAATGCCATAAAAGCTCGCAAAGGCCATGAATAAACAAGTACTAATAAGGAAAATCATCATTTTTGCATTAAAATCACCACACATTTATACTTGGGCCCCGAACTCGTAAAAAGAGCTGGCAGCATTCTTAAGTGCAAAAAGCAGGCCTGCTTTGAATAAAAGCAAATTATCTCAGTAATGACTTTTTATTTAGACCATGTGGTACTTAGTATGTCTTACACAAAAGTGTGTGAGGTACATTTACTTGCTTTGATCGACAATCACAGCAACCTGGGTGTAATGGGAGAACCAGAGATCGTCTATGGAGTGAGAAACAGAGCGTTCACCTTCACTGCCCCAGCCAGAAACTAGCTCAAAGATTTCTCTCATATAAATTAACCACCCGCAACAAGCAAGTCTCCAACCTAGAGAAGGTTTCTCGGGCATATGTCCTCACAGTGGGCCCGGTTCACAGAACTAACTTAAGACAAAATCCTAAACTTACTACCATTTTAGTATTCTCAGAAGGCATATAGGGTCAGATGTAGGTCGGCAAATACCGGTCGGTAACAACCGATTTCAGCCGTTACCGACCGGTATTTGCAAATGGAGATGTAGGGGCCTTAAAATGTACAGATTCGGTATATTTACCGAATCGGTAAATTTACCGATTCGGTAAAATACCGATTCTGTAAAATACCGATTCTGTAAATGTACCGAATCGGTAAATCAATATGTAGGTGGCACTGAAAACAGTGCCACAGGCCCTTACCGATTCGTTATTTACCATGCAATACTATTGCATGGTAAATAACTAATACCTTTGTACATGCACATCTGTGCATGTACACCTGTGCCATGTGGCACACATACATGCCCTAAGGGCATGTCACATGGCACACAAGCCACCAACAAGGGTGCAAAAGGGTGTCAAAGTGACACCCTGTCCCCCTTGGCAATTCGGTAATTTTACCGATTCTGTAATTACCGAATCGGTATTTGCTATTGAATCCTATGGGCTTCAAGGTCCATAGGAATCAATGACAAATACAAATTCGGTAATTACAGAATCGGTAAATACCAAATCCTACCGAATCGGTATTTTTTACCGAAAAATTACCTACATTAGATTTACCGATTCATGAATACTGAATCGGTAAAATTTGGTATTTATGAATCGGTAACTCTAATTTACCTACATCGGGCCCTTACTCGTTTCGGTATTCACAGAAGTTAGGAGTCCTAACTTTAGGACTCCTAATGCCTTCTGTGAATACCGAAAGTCTTAAAGTTAGGATTTTTCTAAATTTAGGAGTCCTAAAGTTAGGACTCCTAACTTTACTACTCCTACACTGAGAAAAATCCTAACTTTAAGACTTTCGGTTTTCACAGAAGGCATTTAGGAGGCCTAAAGTTAGGACTCCTAACTTTACTACTCCTAAACTGAAAAAAATCCTAACTTTGAGACTTTCGGTATTCACAGAAGGCATTTAGGAGTCCTAAAGTTAGGACTCCTAACTTCTGTGAATACCGAAACGAGTAAGTGCCTTCTGTGAATACCAAAATGAGTAAGTGCCTTCTGTGAATACCACAATGGTAGTAAGTTTAGGATTTTGTCTTAAGTTAGTTCTGTGAATCGGGCCCAGTGATATTTTCACAAGTTCAGCTGCTTTTAATTCTGCCCTGTGGTTTTATCCTATAAAATGTGGAGATGGCTTCATTTGCTACAGCAATGCTCCACATGGTCCACACGCAAAATGTCAGATGCTATTAGGCAAGTATAAGCTGCTTTTGGTTAGAGATACATCTTGTAGTGTGCAATATAGTGTCCTCATCACGGTCATCATTACTGTAAAAGAACTAAGAGAAATCTCAGTGTAACACACAATGTTTATTTAACAACCTTCTGCAGTCGCATGCTCTGTTGTTTCTGAAAATGGTCTCTCTTCTGTACCAGCCCCACAGGCGTCTGAGATCAACCCTCCTCAAATCTACTCCCGAATCAGACACATAAACTCAAAGGATTTGGGGCCTCATTTATGAGGCTGTGCGTCACTTTTATGCCACCGGTGCATCACTTTTTGTGACGCACCAGTGCGTAAAAAATGCGCCTTGTTGCGCCATATTTACAAAGTGACGCATCTAGCTAGATGCGTCACTTTGAAAACCCCTGCGCCACATTATAACTGCGTCAGGTATAATGTATGCAAGAGGGGCGTTTTGATGCAAGAAAGAGTCATAGAAGTGATGCAGTGAAATCTATAAGATTTCACTGCGCCACTTCTAGGACACAAATGCGTCAATTTCTTACACCTGCCTCACAGCAGGCGTAAGACTGACGCAGGCCCTTTCACATGGGGCTTGCCCCATGTGAAAGGACACATTGCTGGAGTTGCGTCACTTTCGTGACGCACTCCAGCAATGCGTCACTTTTGCGCTATATAGATACGTCAGAAATACTGACGTATCTATAACTCATTGCGCCATGATGCGTCATACTGTAAATATGACGCATCATTGGTGTCGCAAGGAGGACGCAGTGAAAAGTAACGCATCACTGTTTTCACGCAGCGATGCGTAACTTTTCATAAATGAGGCACCCGGTGTTAGGACCTGTCGTCTACAAAGGTCAACATAATTGGATTTTTTTATCTCTCTTTATACAACTCGAACTATGGGGCAGATTTACAAGGAAGTGCCGGAGCGCGGCAACGCAAGCATTTGGCTGCGACTCACTGCGGCACTTCCGAAGCACAGGAATGCAATATATTTACGCTAATATGTCGGATTCCTGTGCTCTCCCCTGCGCTTGCGTACAAACAGCTGCCATGCGCCGGCGCAGGCACCCTTGCACCATGGTGCAAAGATTCCTGCATCACGGGGAGATTGTTTTTGTACAGGAAGGGGCAGCTTCCTGCATAAAAACAATCACTAAAGACATTTTCCTCTTTCAATGCCTGCTGTAGAATGCAGCACGCATTGAAAGAGGAAAAACGAGGAGAAATGAAAACATTTCTTCTCGTTGCTCCTCGCTGCGTCTGAATGCCGTAGCATTCAGACGCATTTCCAGATTTACAATTTCTCAAAAATCTGGAAATGTGTATTGTTCCATGGGTGTTGCGTGGGAACATTCACAGCAAAGGGGAACACCCTTTGCAAAGTGCTGCATGTAAAGGGGCCATATTTACAAGGACAGGAAAAGCAGTAACATGCGCCACCAGCACCTTACAAAAAGTGACATACTGGTGGTGCTGGGGGCTTGTAAATCTGCCCCTAAGTTTCCTGAAGTCTAGAAAAAATATCTGAAACCACACATTTACAGGTCCCCCTTTGACCAGTCGAATCAGAACCAGACACCAATAACTCCTGGCTAAGTCAGATATAACTCTTAAATCCAATGTCTTCCATCTGTAGCCCTTGATACAAAGTAATTATGGAAGGATTGCTCGTACAGCAGAGCTATTGTAGTCAGGCTGCCCTTTGGCTGCCTGGAGGTGCTTTCATGTTGTGTGCACTGCTTCACAAAACTCTAAAAAAACGCATAAGCTACAGCTGACTCACAATTGTTGACATGTTCAAGCCGACACCACATAGTATAAAACTCAGTTAACATTGCATTTCTTCACCTGTTCTGCCAACTGTTCCCAGATCATTGTCTTATTTTATTGTTTATTGTTTTTAGTTAATAAAAACCATCACAATACAAAATACAGTTTAAATACATTTTTCTTTAAAAGGGTGTCCATCTCATTAAAACATTATATATATTAATATATCAAATAACAGTTATATTCCAATTTTATAAAATATCATCAGAGCGAGGTTATAAGTACTTTACAGTATGATATGACAAGCATGATTCTGTTGTTCATGATGGCGTCATTACCATAACTTTAGCTACCTTAACAATAACATACAGTTAGAGCCGGCCTTTATGGATGCTTCCTACTTTCTCTTTTACAGCTTTGTCGTGGATTTCCAAATATTTCAGCAAGTTACAATTTAGGCGAGTACAAAGTTCATAGGTCGCACGCTACTCCACCATTACAGCGTGTGTACCCCAGGAGCATCATGGTAGATGTTGTTTTCTCAAAGCGGGTGCGCTTAACAAAGTTCCGAAGTGTGATGCATGGTTGCAGGCCAACTCTGGACACCGGTGTTTCTGGATTTTTGTCCTTCATCAGCAGAGTGTAGGATGAGTGTCAGGGGTTGCTGTGCAGGCTGCCAAAGTGTTATCAGGTATGGTACCTCTCCAGGCGCGTAGGGCGTTAACCTGAGCTCGTCAGCTCGAAGGCTCAAGGGAGCCGTAGTTACGTACAAAGTTCATAGGTCGCACGCTACTCCACCATTACAGCGTGTGTACCCCAGGAGCATCATGGTAGATGTTGTTTTTCGAGCTGACGAGCTCTGCTGATGAAGGACAAAAATCCAGAAACACCGGTGTCCAGAGTTGGCCTGCAACCATGCATCACACTTCGGAACTTTGTTAAGCGCACCCGCTTTGAGAAAACAACATCTACCATGATGCTCCTGGGGTACACACGCTGTAATGGTGGAGTAGCGTGCGACCTATGAACTTTGTACGTAACTACGGCTCCCTTGAGCCTTCGAGCTGACGAGCTCAGGTTAACGCCCTACGCGCCTGGAGAGGTACCATACCTGATAACACTTTGGCAGCCTGCACAGCAACCCCTGACACTCATCCTACACTCTGCTGATGAAGGACAAAAATCCAGAAACACCGGTGTCCAGAGTTGGCCTGCAACCATGCATCACACTTCGGAACTTTGTTAAGCGCACCCGCTTTGAGAAAACAACATCTACCATGATGCTCCTGGGGTACACACGCTGTAATGGTGGAGTAGCGTGCGACCTATGAACTTTGTACGTAACTACGGCTCCCTTGAGCCTTCGAGCTGACGAGCTCAGGTTAACGCCCTACGCGCCTGGAGAGGTACCATACCTGATAACACTTTGGCAGCCTGCACAGCAACCCCTGACACTCATCCTACACTCTGCTGATGAAGGACAAAAATCCAGAAACACCGGTGTCCAGAGTTGGCCTGCAACCATGCATCACACTTCGGAACTTTGTTAAGCGCACCCGCTTTGAGAAAACAACATCTACCATGATGCTCCTGGGGTACACACGCTGTAATGGTGGAGTAGCGTGCGACCTATGAACTTTGTACGTAACTACGGCTCCCTTGAGCCTTCGAGCTGACGAGCTCAGGTTAACGCCCTACGCGCCTGGAGAGGT
This sequence comes from Lissotriton helveticus, assembly GCF_964261635.1. NCBI lineage: Eukaryota > Metazoa > Chordata > Amphibia > Caudata > Salamandridae > Lissotriton > Lissotriton helveticus. The sequence goes on from NC_136064.1 coordinate 69,129,723, forward strand.
ACCATACCTGATAACACTTTGGCAGCCTGCACAGCAACCCCTGACACTCATCCTACACTCTGCTGATGAAGGACAAAAATCCAGAAACACCGGTGTCCAGAGTTGGCCTGCAACCATGCATCACACTTCGGAACTTTGTTAAGCGCACCCGCTTTGAGAAAACAACATCTACCATGATGCTCCTGGGGTACACACGCTGTAATGGTGGAGTAGCGTGCGACCTATGAACTTTGTACAATTTAGGCGAGGATCAGTAGAGTCCAAGCTTCTCATGATTGCTGTTCTACATGTACGAATCCCTCGCTCATTAAATAGAAACTTTAAAAGTAATCGGCGTGCATTCATCATTTCAGGGACATATACAAACCAAATGCACAAAATCTTCTTCTGCAGCATCACATAATCTACATGTTTTTGGTCCATTGTATCGCCAAGAAGGTTTTCAGATAAGGACGGCTAGTCCCCTAGGCGCATAGCCATTAATTGCTTCTTAAACCTCTCTGGATAAGTTAATTGGAAATAAATTGCAGGTTGCAATATGACATATGTTTGAATGGTCATCCATGCATGAGCTCGTCGTGAAAAAAGACTTTTATCCTCTATCAGTGAGTGATTTTTAGCTGCTTTATTCATAGCCTGGCAAAACGTGTGATGAGACAGTTTTAGGGCCCACAAATCACCCACATTTATTAAACGTAAGAAGGAATATCAGTATTTACTGTAGGTTGACTTAGTATCATGGATAATGGTTTCCCATAGTGCTTTAACTAAAACACTTGTTTCATTATTTCGTATTTTATGCATGGTTTTAATAAAGTGATACCTTCCTGCTATACTTTGCTGCAATAAGCCAAATTCTAAACGGATTTGGGCTGGGGAGGCATTAGATTGAAGATGGAAAACCTGTTTATATGTTTTCGTTTGTAAGCTATCTAATAATTTAGCATCCCTACCATACATCACCACACTTGCATAAGTTAGCGAAGGAAGGAACTTTGCTTTAATTACTGCTAGCAGTGGTTGATAGGAGGGTCCATCTAATTTTCTTGTCAACAAGCTAAATGTATGTATCAGAGCTTTGCTTTTCCCGGCCATGTAATTATGTTGAGCTTGGAAATTAAAATTTTTACCGAAATGAAACCCCAGGTACTTACAGGTAGTAACTTCTTCTATGATTTGATCTTCCAGCTTGATCTTTAGAGATGCACCAATGTTCCTCCCTATATGCATAACTTTTGTTTTAGAGATATTTATTTCCAAATTATTATTTTTTGTATAGGTCGCTGTTTTTTGAAGTAGTCTTTGAAGATGAATTTCGGTGTGACTCAACAGTACAAATTCGTCAGCATAAGCTAAATGGGATACCGTCAGTGATCCTAGTCTTGGTGCATGTGCGTTTACAGAATCCAATTGGAGAGACAAATCCACCATAAATAGATTGAACAGGTGTGGGGCTAGCACACAGCCTTGCTTAAGCCCCCTAGCCGTTGGTATTTTCCTTGACAATTTGGTTCCATCCCCTACTTTAATTTGAATCCATGTATCTGTATATAATGATTCGATTGCTCTTATTAACTTTGTTTGTATGCCCCAACTTCTTAATTTGGCCCAAATAAGTGAATGATCCACCCGGTCGAAGGCTGCCTTCAGGTCTATGAAACAGAGTTGTAATTTTTCCCTTAGACGTTTGCTTTTTCCCCGCAATAACTGATACTGCTAGCATGTTATTTGTGGTACCATATCCCTTCCGGAATCCAGTTTGTTGAGATGGAATCAGATTCTTGTCATTTGACCACTCTATTAGCTCTTCCAATATTATTGATGTATAATATTTTGCTTCTGTATCAGTAAGGGCTATTAACCTATAGTTGGATGAATTTGTTTTATCACCTCCCTTATAAATAGGTTTTATTATCGATCCTCTCCAACTATCAGGAATTGAACCTGTATTTTCCAGCTCTTTGAACAATGTCATTATGCGATTGGCCCAATACTTTGGGTCAGTTTTAAATAAGGCTGGTGGAATGCCATTTGGACCAGGAGCACTATCATTTCTTCCTGATTTAAGAACCTTTTCGATTTTAGTACTCAATTTATCATCCATTTCGTTCCCAGATCAGTACCTGCCAAGGTAGTTTTGATTCTGAATTGATAATGACTTTAGAACTTGGTACAACAGGACTACATGTTCTGGGATACAAACAAACAAATCTGACCTGGATCAATCAATGAATCAGGGAATTTTTTAAGCGCGCTACTCACCCGTGAGGGATAAGCCATGTGCAGGTGTAAAACTTGTGAGTTCTGGCCGAGAGGCCTGGTCCATGTCATGAGTGTTAACGCTCCAGCCAGTACCAGAGTTTAGCCGTCAACATTTTGCATTGTGCAAGAGAGCAAAGCAGAGCACAAGCGACTGTCAACTTTGTGTGTGGAAAAAGGACACTTAAATGAGGCAGGTAAACATCGCATTATTATAGGCCTAGGCCAACGCCTTTACAAATCTGACCTCCTCATTATGCCTGAGTGATTACCTACCAGTTGTCCTGCCCCACCGCTCATTATCGCCTCCAAGACTCCTCCAACTCAAAGTGCCTGTCACTGTATCTAAAACTGTCAAACCTTATTAACTTGACTTCCTGTAACTGATACCTTTTTTCCCTCCCTTCTGTAGGTGAAAACCTACTCCCGACCTCCCCTTGAAACTGCTTCACCACCTGAACAGCAATAAAACTGCTTCCAAACCTGAGAAACCTCTCCTCAAATCACTTCATTGCACCTGCCCATCAGCGACAACTACAACATCACCTTCCCCTTGCAAAGCTGGCCCATGAAAGCAGACCCCCATCACCAATGAAACACTCCGCCCTCCTCCCAATAAAGGGGGATGGGAGGGCAGGACAAAACCCTTTGCTGTTCGTGACTTGCTATCAGCCTCCGGGCTTCATATCACAAAATGGTGGCTGCTAGTCAAAATTCGCCTGCCCTTATCTACAACACCACACCCCTGCCTACTAAACCCAGCCCAAAATATCTACGAACTCTCCAAAGCATTGTCCCAATATAATAAGGGGTTTTCCCTCTGTAACCCAAAGAGCATCTGGGAAAAATATACATCAACACAAAAAGTGACACTGTGGGACCAATTAATTTAAATGGTTATTCAGAACAGGTTTATCAATTATCTCCAAAGCATTGTACCACCTGCCCAAAGTGGCAGGGGGCAGACCTCCACAGTCAGCTACTCCCCAAGGACCTATTGATTGAGAGGGCACAGAACGAACAATTGACAACTTTGTGTGTGTAAAAGGCCACTTTAATGAGGAAGGTGCACATAACATTATTAATAGGCCTAACCAGAATTTTAATTCCACTCACAGAACTGACATAATTTGGTAACTCAGCATTACTCTTGTAATGCTGAGTTACAGCTCAATTCTGCCAATCAGCATGTGGCAAAATTATTCGAGCAGCGCAATGTTCACAGGAACAACGTGAGGCTCCATCAAGCGCGCTTGTGAGCGCAAACGAGATTTGACATTCACTGGCATGATTTCCAGTAACCAGGAAGCCTTCCTATGCCATTTTTTAATGCAGGCATTCGCGAGTGGCCAGGGCTGCTTGTTGAGTAGATTGTCTACTTGAGAAGCACCTAAATCAACTCTAAAATACTTTTTTGAGTGAATATGCTACCCAAATGGATGGTTCAGGTTTTTTTTTTGCATGAAGTGCACTTTTTTTTACTTTACCATTTTTAGCAGGAAGGAAGTGCCACTGAGACTCCAACTTTCTCTTCCTGGCCAGAAGGCTCCATCTAGTGCTATGTCTATCTCCTGGTCTCTTTACTTTCAAATTTGAGGCGAAAGGATCACTCTTTCCGTTTGCAATTCCTGCTGCATATATCATTGGTTTTTAAGGGCTTTGTTTTTGTGGCATCACATCAAGTAAGTTAAAAACCCTTTGGATAAGGGTGTTGTTTGATTGAGGGCATGCACCAGTATATATTTTTACCCTGATGATGAGCTTGGTATCCAGGGTGAATCCAAGTGACTTGTGTGAAAGCCTGGTTTCAATTCTATTGAGGTCCATGTCCTTGAGCTAGATTAGCATTCTTCTTTTTATATATCTCTTGCTCCAACTGTCAAAGTTTCAGATGAAGGTTGAACTAAACTGTCATATAATTTTACATGTAGGAGGATTATCCTGGAATGTGGAACCTTTCATGTTCCAGCTGATCTCTGGATGACATGGTATATGGAGGCATATATGATAAGTTGACACTTATTAACCATTCACAGGATGATAAAACATTGTGATGAACTTTTTGAGTTTGAATCTATTACATTTTGGTTAAAATCTTGAACCAGTGAGCCACCTTAGGGGAGCCAACAGAATCAATATGCATTCAGAATCTGTATCAGGTCAGATACTCTGTGCCACACCAATTGAAGCGATAACACAGGGGCAGTGCTCTGGGTTGTTCCTACTACAGCACAAGGCAATAGTATAGATTTGGCTACAGAGTTTGAGTGTGTTGATATTTTAGCATTGACGTTAACACAGTTCATTATGTAAACAATTACAAGAAACCCACCAAGGGATGTTTAAGCTGCACAGCCACATCTAGCAATGCTTGCAATTAGTCCAGATACTATTAACACAATAATGGGCAAGGTTCCCAACAGACTCGAAGAAATGTGTACACAAAAACACAAATCAGCTTGAATTACTATTTCCCCATACACGACCCAGAGATAAACATAGAATTCTCACATTGTGCCTAACTTTAGGGATAGTTCCACTTTTAGACGAATGTGCCACATGGGGCACAGTTTTTGCTGCAATATATACCATCATATATGACACACCATGTATAGCTGTTTTGCTCGAAGTGCTAAAGCAGATTCAAAGTGAATACGGGGCTGCCCCTGCCATGGATTTGGGGATGAAACTTATTGGCATTTATGCCACAGTAGCCTAAATAAGTTTAAGCAATATTAAAGGGGAAGCAGCAGCTTTGGCAGTACACCAATGCCTTGTGCAGATTCCGTTAGTGGATCAAGAGCACAAACTACCACAAATTATTGCTGAAAACTATACATCTATAGGTTGAAATAATTTGGGAGCAATACCTAATAAACCACAACTGAAAGGTATTTCTGCTAAGGATAACTCAAACAGGCACCAGACTCTTCTACAAAACTCTTGGATACGCGAAAAATCAAAGTCACATGGTGGATCTCCGCAGCTGGATTCCTTTGAAAAATGCTATAATTTGCATAATCATTAAATAATTAAACAGCCTAATAGGTACCAGTATACTAATACATATCCTTCTCGTTCCTTTCAGGAATTATCCAAAAAATGCTCAGAAAGAGGAGGGCGATCAGACCGCAGATCAGAAGAGTATGTATTACCAAAAAAGGACACACAACGCTCATCTGGCATCATCACTAAAAAGGAAGAGAATCTTCCACAGCAGAAGTCTCAATTCAAATGTCATACCAATAATGTCCAGCCCACAAGTGCAACCACAATATCCCATTAAGCTTGAAGCTAAATGACGTGTTAGAGAAATTCTAACACACCTTGAATATCAAGGTGTAATTGAGACTTGCACCTCATCAGTGAACAATTGTTTGTTTCCAGTAGCAAAACCAGATCATTTATATTGCCTAGTCTTAGACTACTGACATTTAAACAGTCACACACGCACATTTGCAGTGCAAAATTCACACAGCACAGCACTAACGAACAACATTGTACACAAAAAATACAAAACATTAAACATTTCAAATGGCTTTCTCAGCCAAAACATAGCACCTGAAAGCAGGGATCTAAATGCATTCACTGTGCTCGGGTCACAAAAATGGTTTTGTTGACTTTCTCATGCGTATAAGAACAGCCATGTAACAATTTATACTAGTAATTGATCAAGAAGCATTGCCCTATGACAATGACATATGCATTACTGATGATGACTTAAACACACATCTAGCCAGAGTAGATCACATGGTCATGGGATTTGCTGAAAAGGGCGAAAAATGAAACTTCCCAAAAATTAAATTGCCCATCTCAGCGTCCTGTTCTTGAGATACAAGTTATCAAATTAAGGCAAAAACTTGGCATCGCACTTCTTAGAGAAGTGCGTGCTCTTACTACCGAAATACAATAAAAATCTCCAATCACTTTGGGGTTTTCTCAAATTTGGTAGAACATACATACCAGATTATGCACACATTGAACACCAGAGCATATACAGTTTCTGAGATCACTGCAGGCTAACATGCTCGCAGCAAAGCATTTACACACACGTGGGGACCACAGGCAACACATATGTCTATTTCAATGAAGGTGATACTGTACCGATTGCATATAAATTGCATTTATATTCCAATGCAGAAAAGCGTTTTGCACCTACTGAAATACTGACTGCAGTTCAGATGGCTGTTATAAAGGAAAGATCATTGGCTCAAGGGATATGAGTAATTGTTGTGACTCCCATACCAGCCTTAGAGGCTGTTACGAAGGTCAGTGTACCTAACTCGAAAGACTTACATCTTAAATGGATATAGTGGGCCACCTCCTTAACAACTACGGACGTACACTTGGAAATGGCCCTTTTTGCAGGGTTATCCCCAAACTTTTTGCTTCTTTCTCCTATCTTTTCCTGACCTGTTTGTGTTGGTTTTAGGACTCTGGGCATTTTACCACTGCTAATCAGTGCTAAAATGCATATGCTTTCTGTGTAAATTGTATTATGGATTTGTGTTTCAATGATTGGATATTTGATTAACTTGTTAGTCCCTAGTAAAGTGCACTGAGTGTGTCTGGGCTGGTAAATCAAATTCTACTAGTGGGCCTGCAGCACTGATTGTGCCACCCAGGTGAGTAGCCTTTAAAAGGTAACTCAGGCCTGCCACCGCAGAGTAGGCGCGCAGTTAGTAACTGCCATATCGACTTGGCCAGTGCACACACTTGCCAGTCCCTAACCTTCCATTTTCTTACATGTCAGGCACCCCTAAGGAAGGCCCACTAGTACCCCTGTGGGCAGGGTGCAGTGTATGTGAAAGGTAGGACATGCCCTGGTGTGTGTGGCATGTCCTGATAGGGAATTGCAGCCCATTTCGTTTTTCACTATTGCAAGGCTACCTGTTCCCCATAGGACAGAATGGGAAGTTTGTTTAAATCATCTTATAAACATAACTGGCCCTGGGAACTAGGTGGAAAAATAAAGTTCAGTATGCCTGAACTCAGAATCTAAAGATGCATATTTTAGTGGAGGTGATTTTTACATTCTGTGTTTAAAATTACCACTTTTAGAAAGTAGGTATTTTCTTGCTCAGTCAACTTGTGTGCCTCTGCTGTAATGTAGATTGCCTGCCTGGGTTTTGGATGACAGAACGTTGGGGAGCATGAGGCCTCCAGGTAGTCTAGGTAGGGTCAGGAAAAGGCTGAATAGACCTGGGCTGCAATGGGGGAAGGGGGAGGAGATTTCCTTGCACCTCAAAGGCCCTGGTCTGCCTCTGACAATGCTGTCTCCACCTCCTTCCAGGAAATCACACCTGAGCAGGCAGAACTGGTTCTGTCTGGGCACAGACACTCTCTGCCTAAGAGATCAAAGGATTTTGGGATATAAATATTGGGGCCCAGACGCCTGAACTTTAGAACTCTTTTGGATCAAGAAGACTGCCAAGAAGAAGAGCTGGAGAAGCTATGAGGAGGACCTACCACTTTGCTGTGTGCTTTGCCTGCAGTTGCTCCTTCTGTCTTGGGCAGTGAGAGGACTGGACTGAACTTTCTGCAATCTGCTTTGTGAGTTTCTCCAAGGGCTTGAGGTAGAGCTTGCCCCATGTTCAAGAAGTCTCAGGAACAACAAAGACTTCAATCTCTTCTGCCCGCAGCACTGGGGATTGTGTGTGTTTGTGCTGCAACAGAGGGAAAGCAACTCAACGACATCTATAACGCCGCTGCCGACTCCGTGTCCTGATGTCACCGCAGAGGGCATCACCGCAACGCCACACTGTGACCTTGGTCTCACCGACGATGCTGCACGCACAGCGACCTGTGGGCACCGCACTCCGCACCGCCTCGCTTCACGACAATGCCTTGGCACTGCAGAGGACACTGCAACAATGCGGCACTGCGACCCTGGTCTCACCGACGACACCTGCCGATGCCGCCACCCAGCCGCTGCTCGCACCGCGACCAGTGGGCACTGCACTCCGCACCGCCTCGCTTTACGATGACGCCTTGGCACCGTAGAGGGCACCGCCGCAATGCCGCACCACGACCCTGGACTCACTGACGATGCCTGCTGAAAAGCCACCGAGCCGTGGCTTGCATCGTGACCTGTGGGCACCGCACTCCGCACCCCCTCGCTTCATGACGATGCCTTGGTACAGCAGAAGGCACCACCACAACGCAACCCTGGTCTCACCAACTCTGCCGCCGACGCTGCAACCGAGCCGCTGCTCACATGGCGACCTGTGGGCACCACACTCCACACCTCCTCGCTTCACGACTACGCCTTGGCACCACAGAGAGCACCACCGCAATGCCGCACCACGACCCTGGTCTCACCAACGATACTTGCTGAAGCTGCCACTGAGCCAATGCTCGCACTGCGACCTGTGGGCACCGCACTCCGCACCGCCTCACTTCATGACGACGCCTTGGTATCCCCGACGATGCGGTTCCACACCGGATTTGACGCCGCGGCTTGCACCATGGTTTCAGGGCACCTCTCGTAAAGATCACACGATGCACCGCCCTCATCCCACACCGCAGCCTTGGCCCACCTACGCCGGTGCCATCGACTCCAGTTCGTCAGCGGATGACAGCGCTTCAGCAACGACGATGCCGCTGCTTTCACTGTGACCTGCTAGCACCATGACGAGCACCTCATTCATCTCGCACCGTGACCCTGGTGTCACCGACAACGCAATCTGGCGGTGCCACAGAGCCGCTGCTCGCACCATGACCTAAGGGCACCGCATGCTGCACAGCTGCACTTCGCACCGCAGCACCCGATGCCTGCCGACACCAGCGCTCCTGACTCCAGCATAGAGTAGATTGACCTGCAACGCATGTGACTTCGAGGGCCCCGCCGACTCCTGCACCGACCTCCAGAACCGACGCCTGTGGACGCTGTGTTTTCAGGAGCTCAACGAGAGGTCGCTGACGCCCTACATTTCTAAAAGGTACTGTTTGTGGGTCTTCCCGACACCGTAGTTGGCCCGCGACAATGCTGTCCGCCAGAACTGTTTAGATTTGTTTGCTCACGACGCCGTGATAGCCTCGGTTGGAGCTATCGACATCAAGAAACTGTTTTTAAAGCGTATTTTGATAACTGGAATTTTAAGTACTGTATTGTGGATTTTTATCGTTTTGGTCTTGTCTTAAGTATATAAAAATATTAGATATTTTTCTAAACTGGAGTGGTGTCCTTTTGTAGTGCTTACGCTGTATTACTGTTGGTTATGTGCAAATGCTTTACACACTGCCTCTAAGATAAGCCTGACTGCTCGTGCCAAGCTACCAAGGGAGTTGGCAGGGGTTATTTTAGGAATGTAACTCCCTTGTCCTGACTAGAGTGGTGGTTTCTGCCTTGCTTTGACACATGCCCTAGCCTGCCAAAAATCCCATTTCTAACACGTACACTATGTACTGGACCCTACACTATGAACACAAGAATTCCTACAATAAGAGCAAAGATACCCTTTGACCAATTACGCTTTGCCTCTTGACCAGTGCAACTTCGTAGTCTATACTGATGGTTCTGCCCAGCCCACAGTTGGAATTAAATATCAATACTCTGCTGCTTGCACTGCGCTGAGGGGAAAAAGGAGGGATGAAGTCTTCCAGACTATTAAATCATTTACAAAATCACTAGGTGATTGCACTGCACAACTGGCAGAACTCAAAACTAAAGTGTCCAGCCTTACAATGAGCACTATTGGCATCTGAATGGATTCAGAGACTCTAAAGGAAATACTATCAAGCACAAGCTGCTCTGGGGAAAGGTGGCACATTTGAAATTATGTTTGCCACAGGCTCATTTAATACATTCACTGAGTCATCAATGTGTTGGAATACACGTTGCTGGGAATTCACTGGCTGATGAAGCCATAAAGCGATACCAAAGGGGATAATGGACGGAGCGTTTGAGCAAATCAAACACTCACCCCCAGTCAACTGATCTGGGTTTAATCCATCATCATTCTTTAGCTCACTCCACCACCCCCCTTGAGACATGGCCACATGCAAATCAGTCTGATTCTGTGCCTCATGGGAACAGTCTAGCCCGAACTGCCAAGCCATGTCTTCCCTGGACCGGAAACAAGCATCCTGGGACCGGTTTCGGGTTCATAACCCTCATCAGCCAGGCTATATTGAATCCAGTGGCAAAGTGAGCAAGGGACCCACGTCTGGGCATACCCTGCCACCTTAGGGTGAACAAAGAGTGAACCGTAAAAAGGAAGAAGTCCAGACTGCTGTCATAGCTGCAATTAATTGTTCCCATACGAAAGTGAATGGAGACATCATGGTAGTTGTCAATACTTTATGCGCTTGCACTCCATTACCTAAAAATATCCAGCAAAGTAATCCTCCCTTATGAGTTCGCAAAACATGTTGTTTGCTCATATTCCCGGAGTGGGGGATGGAGTGATTCTAAATTCAGACCGACTACAGCAACACTATTGGTGGCCAGGCCGCCGCAAACAGACCAAGCAATATATTCTTAGCTGTGACATTTGACAACCAATAAAAGCATCCACCGCAACTCGCCCACCACAGACACCTCTCCTAGTTTCAAACAAGTCCGTGACTTGTGTGCATCTGGACCACTGTGGGCCACTACACTCTGCTGGCTCCTTTACATACAGTGCAGTACAAAGCAGAGGATTTGTGTTCTAGATTCCTATAGGTATGGAAACAGCGATCAGATGATGCTCGAACTGTTATAAAAGACATGCAAGTCTTCATCTGGCTATATGCGGTAGCTTCATTCCACTTAGACCAGGGACCAGTCTTCGCCTCTAGGGCTTACCGGGATACCATGGGCACCATGGGTGTGGATGTGCATTATATATTACCCTATTATCCTGTGGGAAGTTCAATTGTGGAGAGGAAAAACTGTGACTTAAAGCAGTCTTTAACAACTAGGGCATTAGGTTCAGGTCGTAGTTGGATCCATCATCTGTATGGAGTCCAGAGAGCTTTAAATAATATGCCTAGAAGATCCTTGGGCAGTCGAACTCCCTATGAAGTCCTGTCTGCCCTCTAGATGTGGGTTCCAGACCTTGAAAATCCTAGTACAGTGGTGGCAGATACGCCTCTTGACATCAATGAACATTTGTCAGTCTTACAGGAACTGAAACACTTTCCAGATGACCATTCGAATAAACTCACAAGTGTTCTGCCACTGGAGAAGTGAAGGTGCAACCAGCAACCCCTCTCTGGATTCCAAAGATTGGGGATCTAGTTTGTGAGAAGATTGTCAACGGAAAGGAATTTGGTCCATCATACAGAGCACCAGTGCCTGTCCAGGTAGTTGAAGGTACCAGGACTGTACTTTTGCCAGCCATTCCTGGTTCTACACAAAAGATTTGTATCCATACATCTCATAAAACCACACCATGTGGCCAGTTCTAGTCAGTAGTCCATGAGGGCTCCGCTCACTACCATTCAAGAAATCCCTTTACTAGCATTAAATAACACTGACATTTCTACTCCTCTGTGGGGAATATTAGACACTGAAGTCTTGCTACTTCCAGCTACATATACCAACACACACACACCGTAAGTGAATTCACAGTCTTTGACTTCCATTAATAACAACTGAGTTGTTTACCATGATCTACCCTCTAGGTATCAACCAGTTCAACACTACCTGAGAGCTTCCTATTTTTTCACAGACTGCCTCAGGCTATTTTGCCGATATAGATGACCTTTCTTCTGATTCATCTGAAACACCATTGATTGGGATTTGTGCATTTATTGTTTGGCTTGAACAAACATAGCTTGTTCCACCTTGGATTTACGTTTAGATTGCCATTCAATTGTTTTCCTTTTTGTTTGGATTGGATTTATGACAGTTTTCTTTTTGCTCCTAAATGGATATTATCTCCCAGAATGCTCTACTGTTGAACTGCTTACCGAGGTTTGAATACTCAGGGGCCCATTAGGATGACGGGCGGATTGCCTCCGCCAGGGTAGCGGTGGCCACCACCACCCTGGAGGAGGCAATCCGCCCGACATCCTTCCCTGCATTCCCCCCGCCATATTATGATGGCGGGGGGGACCGCAGCGGTGGGAAACACAGCCCGCCTGTTTTCCACCCCGGTCGCCTTGCGGCCGGGGCGGAAAAGGGATAGCATGGTGGCGGTGTCTATCAGACACCACCAGCCATATTATAATGGGCATTTTTCAATGCCTTTCTGTGGCGGCAAGGCAGGCGGACTTCACTCTGGGGGACCCCTGCGGGCCCCCAGAGTGAAGCACAGTAGGGGGGTGCACACGGGGCTTGCATAATGAAAGCGGCAGGAACCGCGTGGTGCCTGCCGCTTTCATTATGCAAATTCTGCAAATGCATTTTCAGCATTGTGGCGGGCGGTGCAGAGAGCACCGCCCGCCACAATGCTGAAAATACAGGATGTGCCCGCCACTGTGGCGGGCACATCCTAATGGCACCCCCGGGACCCCCGCCCTTAAGGCGGGCGGTCCCGTTTTCTGATAGGGTGGTGGGAGGGCAAAGCCCGCCCGACATCCTAATGTGCCCCTCAGTCTTCATCAAATGAAGAACAAAGAGACCTGTCCCTTGTGAATATTTCAGCGTCTCCCATCCTGGATGGCATTGTTTGGGATAAGATCCCATTTGACATTTTTGGTCCTACTGAGATTTTGTCGATCCCTTATATTTTTAAAATCTCAATCAGTGACATTAGAACTCCTGGAAGTTTGTCTAATGATTGGTATGTCAAAACTGTTGTGTCTATGCTTCTGAGCTAGAATAGTATACTGTATTTGAAATTGAAGATATGTATAGTGGAACAACTATTTATGGTGAAATGTTCTGTTAGTATCACTATTATCTACACAGAGCTAGTACTCCACGTGCAGTTTTCAATTATACACAATGAGAACATTGTCCAACACAACCAGTGGGTAGCTCAAAAACATACCTGCAGAAGTCTGCCTATTTTTCTGGCAACAACCCTGTAGACATGGTGGCTTATTATTTTGAATTTTCCCCTTTCCCGGCAAAGAAAAATGTGTAGACCAACACTAAAGGAATGTATTCACCTTCCTTTATTTCCCAGTTGTCTCTAAAGGGTTACCACCTTTGGAAAGACAATATTGATTTGAAATCTGTTTGGGGAACAAAAACATGGCAAGTTCAGGACAACGTGGCTTTCTGTAGAGCGGATCTATGACAGAATATCGACAGACAAAATATCGACCTACAGAAACATCGACGCTGGAATATCGAAGGCAAGTATATCGACATCCTATCTACAACATGGTAAGTACAAAAATATCGATGTTAAAAATATCGTATTCAAAAATATCGTTTTATATCTGTTAAAATATAATGTGTAAAATAGAGTAAATACTATACTATACTATATACTAGGGTTTGGTAAAGCGCAACAGCTGCCCCGGCAAAGAGGCGTCCCGGCGCTGAGAAGAGTCACAGAAACCTACCAGGGGGGGGGGGGGAAGGGGAGGGAAGAGCTAACCAGAGGGAAACAAGAGGGTTTTGATAGCTTTTCGGAAGGTAGCAAGGCTTTCTAGGGAACGGATGTTGGGAGGCAAAGCATTCCAAAGCTTGGGTCCTAAGACCCTAAAGGAGCGACCTCCGATGCGGCAAATCTTTATGCGGGGAACGCTCAAGAGATGTTGGTTAGAGGAGCGCAGGTCACGACCAGGGACGTAGGGAATGAGGAGATTTTGAAGGAGAGTAGGACTTCCAAGTTTGAAAATTTTGAAGATCATGATGAGGGCTTTGAATTGAATTCTGGAATCAACGGGCAGCCAGTGAAGCTTGGGGATGGTGGCTCTCGCTGAGGATCTGCGGGGAAGGCCGACCAAAGCTCTTGCCGCCGCATTTTGCACGCGTTGGAGTCTAGTAATTTCTCCTTTGTTAGGAGAACATTCGCGTAGTCCAAGCGAGAAAGGATAGTCGCCTGGACGATCAACTGGCGGACCTTCGGGTCAAAAAAGCCAAGTATTGAGCTGAGAGTTCTTAAAAGGCCTATACAAGTGGCGGCCACCTTCTTGGTGTGAGTTTGGTAGCTAAGTGAGGCGTTCATCCAGACTCCTAGATTTTTTACAAGGGACTTAGGGGGGGAGTGGAGCCAAGGGAAGACGGCCACCAGTGCTCATTCCAAAGGCTGGTGTTTTTGCCAAGGAGTAGCACTTCTGTTTTTCCCGCATTCAGTTGCAGATAGTTATCCGTCATCCATTGCGCCACTGCTGCCAGGCCATTTCTAAACCTGGAGGCCGCGATGGAGGGGCTTTCCGTGAGGGTGATGACCAGCTGGGTGTCGTCAGCATACGACACCAGTGTCAGCCCCCACTCTTTGGCCACCGCAGCAAGAGGCTGTACATAAAGGTTAAAAAGGGAAGGGCTCAACGCTGAGCCCTGAGGGACTCCCTGTGCAATGAGGCGGGGTCTGGAGAGAAATGGGGGGGCTGACACCCGGAAGGATCTGTCTTCAAGGAAGGAGCGGAACCAGGATAGAGCTAGGCCCGAAACTCCGGTCATCTCCAGACGATTAAGAAGGATGTCGTGGGATACCGTGTCAAAGGCTGCGCTGAGGTCAAGAAGAATCAGCGCAGCACTCTGACCGGAATCTAGGATCGTCCGGAGATATTCGGAGGTGGCCAGTAGGGCAGACTCCGTACTGTGGCCTGGTCTGAACCCATTTTGGGATGGGTCCAGGATGCCGTTCAGATCTACATGTTTGGAGAGGACGCCGTTAACGTGGGCCTCTGCAATTTTAGACAGCCAAGGGAGCAGGGATATGGGTCGGAAGTTTTCCAGCTTAGATGGATCCAGGGTGGGTTTTTTGATTATAGGTGACACCCATGCCTGTTTCCAGGCTGTCGGAACAGTAGCGGAGGAGAAAGAGAGGTTGAGAATGTCAGACATGGGAGGCAGGAAGAAATCAAGCGAATCCATAAAATGGATAGGGCTCATAGGGTCCGCAGGGGAGCCTGATTTCACCTTTCTGCAAAGTTTGATTAGCTCTTCAGAAGAGATATCAGGGATTTGTGTAAAAGGGGTGAAGACGGAGGTGGGGCGGTAGGTTTCATAGGGTAGAGCGGGGGTTGAGAGAAAGTTTTGTAGATATTTTGAACTTTCTCTATAAAGTATGTAGCGAGTTCCTCACATTGTTCAGTGGATGCAATATTAGGGGATGGTGACCTGGTACTCTGAAATTCTTGGACTAATTTAAAGATAGTTTTTGCAGGGTTGGGACTCGCATTGATTCTGTCAGCATAAAAAGCTGCACGAGCCATGCGGATAGCTTTGTGATACAATTTAAGTTTCAATGTATAGCTGGTTTTGTCCTTATAATCAAAGTCTTTTCTCCACAGACGCTCTGCTCTTTTACATTCCTTGCGCATGGTTTTGAGGGTGTCATTGTACCAAGGGTTAGAGGGTGTGGTACGTCCTTTGGTCCATTTCGCTGGAATGAGAGTGTCAAGTCCACCCGTAATCCAGTCATTAAAAGCATTGTATGTTGTATAAATGTCTTGGTTGGCTCCCCGATGGAATTCCCCTAGGGTGTCATGGAAGTCAGCAGTGGATAATTTGTGCCATGGTCTTTTGAGGCGGCGGGTAGATTCGATTTTATGCGCTCGTCCAAAGACTAGGATAGTTAGTTTAATGAGGTAGTGGTCCGTCCATCCCATTGGTATGGGCATCTCTGTAGTTGCCTCTTGAATGTTTGTAAAGACAGGGTCAAGAGTATGCCCGGCTAAATGGGTTGGGGCCTGAATAGGGGAACCCAGTTGTAGGGCAGAGAGGTCAGCAAGGAGATTTCTAATAGTGGGGTCGTCAAGTAGGTCAAAATGAAGGTTGAGGTCGCACAAGATGGTAAAATTAGCAGATCTGATCACAAGAGCAGTTACCATCTCAAGAAGGGCTTTGAGAAACCTGGAAGCAGGACCAGGTGGACGATAGATGTAAAGGCCAGATATTGTGAAGTGTGGGCTAGTTGCAATTTTGAATCGGGCACATTCACAGTCAGGAAGAACTTATCTAGTAAATGAGCAAGTAAATTGCTTTTTATAAATTACCGCGATGCCACCGCCTCTCGTATCACGGTTTATAGTTGACATGTGGTAATCATCTGGGAGCGTGAGGTTGGGAATGGCGGACGCTCCATCCCGCAGCCAGGTTTCGCAGAGGAAGAGAATGTCAGGGTTCTCATCCAATATGAGGGAGTTAACCTCAAGATGGTGTTTGGTGAGCGATCTGACATTAAGGTGAAGAACCGTGAGGGGGGAGGTGGTGGGAGCGTAACGTTTTTCTTGAGTGCTACTTGGGCTTGCAGCGGTGAAGTGGCAGGAGTTACATTGGAGGCTCGTGTGGCCAAGAATGCCTGTCACGTCAACACATCTCTGTCCAGGGTTTAAGGCAAGGAGGAGTTTTCTATTGTACCGCAAGGGTACCCGAGGTAAAGTTTGGCATGGGGGACTGGCGAAAGGCGATGTCGTGGCGATGACGGGCGCAGACGGGCTTGCCTTAGGCGCGCCTTCGGCGCGCAATCGGCGCGCCCGCTGCGACGGTCCACTGCGCGTACGGTACAAGCACATTCTAAATAGGGAGTGCTGATGCCTCCGAGTGGGCGTGGCCACGCGTCTCCCCGGCGGGAAAAGTTAGTTTAGGAAGTGTCCGCGACCAGCGTAAAATCGGCTGTGCGGCGAGCTAAAGGACCGAGTCCTGATGCAAAACAGTCAAGTAAGTGCTAGTAAAATCAGCAATAGTGACAGATAATATTTTATAAAATCAGCAATAGTGACAGATAATATTTTTAAAATACACAACAAAGAGACTCCCGGCTTTCCGCCTCAGGAGGGTTCGTGCTTCTAGCTGCAGGCGCAGGGGTCGGCGCTTTTAAGCAGGATGAAGGGGGCGTGGCCTCCGAGTGGGCGTGGCCACGCGTCTCCCCGGCGGGAAAAGTATAAATATACTTATACATAAAATAAACATTGTTAAAAATATTTAGTAATGTTTAAAATTAATAAATAATAGATATATATTAATATAACATTAATTAAACACATATATAAAATATATATTATATATTTGCATTTTAATAATTACTTTAATTACTTATAAATTATTTTAAAATACTATAAATTACAAATAGATCTCCACACATAAAATAATTACATAAAAAAGTAAATAATTATTTTCAATAAATTTAAAAAGAAATATATACTTTCAATATTTTTAAAATTAATAACATAATACATTATCTAAATTAATTCTAAATAATAAATACAACTACTATTTAAAGTCCAAAAAACGACAGTATTAAAAACATTGGATAGCGTAAAATGTAAAATTACTATTCCCACTCCAGAAAATGCTAAATTAGGGAAAACATTGTATAGCATAGAGATAAAAATTACTATTACCACTCCAGAGAGTAAAACAGTAAAGAAAACATTGGATAGCGTAGGGGGAAAAATTACTATTCCAAATCTGGAGAGTGAAACAGTAGGGAAAGAGCTGGATAGCGTGGGGATAAAAATTACTATTCCAACTCCAGAGATTGAAACAGTAGGGAAAGCGCTGGATAGCGTAGGAGTAAAAATTACTATTCCCACTCCATAGAGTGCAACAGTAGGGAAAGCGTTGGATAGCGTAGGGGTAAAAATGACTAGTCCAACTCCAGTCAGTGCAACAGTAGGGAAGGCGTTGGATAGCGTAGGGGTAAAAATTACTATTCCAACTCCAGAGAGTGAAACAGTAGGGAAAGCGCTGGATAGCGTAGGGGTACAAATTATTATTTCAACTCCAGAGAGTGAAACAGTAGGGAAAGCGTTGGATAGCATAGGGGTAAACATTACTATTCAAACTCCAGAGAGTGAAACAGTAGGGAAAGGGCTGGATAGCGGGGTGGTAAAAATTACTATTCCAACTCCAAAGAGTGAAACAGTAGGGAAAGCGCTGGATAGCGTAGGGGTACAAATTACTATTCCAACTCCACAGAGTGCAACTGTAGGGAAAGCGTTGGATAGCAAGTGGGTAAATATTACTATTCCCACTCCAGAAAGTGCAATAGTAGGGAAAGCATTGGATAGCGTAGGGGTAAAAATTACTATTCCAACTCCAGAGAGTGCAACAGTAGGGTAAGCGTTGGATAGTGTAGGGGTAAAAATTACTATTCCCACTCCAGAGAGTGCAACAGTAGGGAAAGTGTTGGATAGCGTAGGGGTAAACATTACTATTCCAACTCCAGAGAGTGAAACAGTAGGGAAAGCGTTGGATAGCGTAGGGGTAAAAATTACTATTCCAAATCCAGAGAGTGCAACAGTAGGGAAAGTGTTGGATAGCGTAGGGGTAAAAATTACCATTCCCACTCCATAGAGTGCAACAGTAGGGAAAGCGTTGGATAGCGTAGGGGGAAAAATTACTATTCCCACTCCAGAGAGTGCAACAGTAGGGAAAGCGTTGGATAGCGTAGGGGTAAAAAGTTATTATTCCAACTCCAGAGAGTGAAACAGTAGGGAAAGCGCTGGATAGCGTAGGGGTAAAAATTACTATTCCAACTCCAGAGAGTGCAACAGTAGGGAAAGCATTGGATAGCGTTGGGGTAACAATTACTATTCCCACTCCAGAGAGTACAACATTAAGTAAAGCATTGGATACCATAAAAATTAAATATAACATACTTAGAAATAATTTTTATATTTAAATGTATTCATATTTTAATTTTTAAATAACTAAACATCATTTAAAAATACCCATTAATATAAAAAAATAGATTTGAATAAATAATTAACAATAAATTAACAATAAAAATCAATTAATAAATAATAGTTACCAAATAATAAATATTAAGCAATAAAATACTGTAAAAAACAAACAAAATATTACTAATAATTGATTACAATTAAAAAACATTAAACAATAAAATTATTTGTATACAAAAAAATACTTTTATAACACAATAATTACCAATTATTTACAAATAATTTCCAATAAAAATAAAGTTTAATTACCAATTAAATAAATTAATTACCAATTACAAAAATTAATTACACATTAAATACATTAATTACCAATTACAAGCAATTAACTACCAATTACAAATATTAATTACCAATTAAATGAATTAATTACCAATTACAAATATTAATTACCAATTAAACAATTAATTAACAATTAAAATTATTATTTGCCAATTAATAATTAATGGAAAATACATAAATTATCAATACCAATAAATAAAAATAATTCATTACTTAATTACAATTAAAATGCTTCCCAATCAATTCCCCTATAAATCCACTACCCGCTACAGAACTTAAACACAAAAATTAATTAAAATTAATTTATAATTCCTAAAAATTAATAATTAATTTAATATAATTAAATTACTTCCCACCCTATTCCCATATAAACCCACAACCCGCTCCAGTACTAAAACATAAAATTGACTTAAAAATAACATTATAAATATATGAAAATAGATCACATATAACTTAAAACAAGTAAATTACTTAACAAAAAACATATAACACATACATATTAAATACATACTAAAATACATAACAACAGTACAAATATCGATATTAGTAACATCGAAATTACTAACATCGATATATTTGATATCGATATTACTGACTTTGATATTACATACAGCGATATAAAAAAATTCGATATTACTTACCTTAGTGTCGATATTCTGTCCAACGATATTCTTGACTTCGATATTCTTTACCTTCGATATTTCTAACTCGATATTTGTGTAGGTCTATATTTACAACTCGATATTTTGACTGTGTACCGCGTAGAGCGTGTCTAATACCTAATAATTTTTCTGAACAAATTAGTACTGCAAACATGGTGATATGCTTGGAAAAATAAAGGACATGAATACACCAAACATTCCCACAATTGCCTATTTCATAATTGGCAACAGTTTACATATTACCCAGAGGAAAAGTTCCACAACAACATACAGAATGGTACACACAAATTCTTCACATTCCGTTCCAGATGGGTGGCTAGTGTGGCCATTAGATAGTAATGGTTGTCATGCACATTTCTTAAACAATGCAGAAGGTTTCAAAACAAATAGACCAGATCAACTTTATTTGCATACACAACACTCAGGCATTGTCACTACATACAGCATGTGAAAGTTATGCCAACAATGGCTAAGGCATTCCAATTTAGATGAGATGAAAGAACACTTGCCTCTCCTTTCTATGACGTTTATTTACGTGAAATTTAGGTCCTAGAAACCCGATGTCATAAATGCCTTTTAAAAGCCATATATAATGAACTTTGGAAAGTTTCCCAGCAGGAAGATGTTGAAATCCTATGTGAACCTAACAGAGCTAATTTAGAAAAGGCATTTTGCTGTTGTTCATAACGGGATGACTATGTGGTCAACTGGGATTTATTCTCTGAATAATATTGTTTCTTCAGAAATTGACATCATACAAAGTAACATGTCCCTCTTACAACATGGGCAAAGCCAGCTTAGATCAATTATGCAATAATGCAATTATGCTTGACATTAAAGACTTGGTTGCATGCCATGGAAATACCTAAATGTGACTGACGTATTTTCACCTTATAATCTAACACATTCACAAAAAATAATGGTGAAAAAGGAAGCAATTTACATAGAGCTTTTGGAGAAATTACTGTTTACAGTGGCTAGTGACACCATCTGTTGAATGGTTAATACACTTGTTTCTCTTGCTGTCAATTTCTATATTTCATTTAACGTCTTGCCTAATAAATTTTCACGTAGGCAGATATGAGGAGTTAGGGGAGCGATTTGTATATGACACATGGATCCTACCAGTCCATTTCAGATGTAGGAATGGAGAAACTGAAGAATTTCTCAGCGGGAATGAATGTGCAACTTGTTTGCCCATTCTCTCATCTGTAAGGAAGTCACACTTCATGGCATTTGTAATGCATCAGTGGCCCAGTTAGCATGTTATCTGAAAGGGGCCCCAGCTGCTTTGTTTCGGCCGGCATTCAGAATTACCAAGGTTGTTGTGAAAAGAGTAGCCTATATGGTGACCGTTTCAGGGTAGTGACTTGTTGTAACATTGTGTTATTTCCACCCAGGTTTACAGTCAGAGAGGTGAGGTTTGGCCTTCGATAGCTATTTTTAATGTGAACTTTAATACTCTGAGCAGACTGAAAGCTTTATTCTTCTAGAAGGAGGATTCTTTAACATCAGCAAGAGAGACTTTTGATTGCCAAGTTGCAAGGTCTTCTTCTTCTTCTGAAATACAATCACTAGTATGCACTAACCTTCCTCAACATTTTGGCGTGCTTGCGCACCACATATTTAATGTATGTTTCAGACTGTCTTCAAAGTGATTCCATCCTTCATACACTCCCTGTTTTCCAGCTTCTTTGGAGACCAAAATACCTACAATCAGAAAACATACCGGTGGTAACAGGTATGCTTTCTGATTGTAGGTATTTTGGTCTTGTTTCTGTTGATCCGCAATGGATGTTCCACCTAACCGTGAAATGATGATTGAACTGCCATGCGTGCTGCTGTGTTGTGAACACATGATGCAGAATTTTGGCATATCTATACTTCAAGAACTAAATGACAACTGGTCTTATTCCTTTCGAGTTGCTGGTAACATTGCGTTCAGCCTGCGTTCCACAGACTACTGTGCATTTCGAAGTGTGCTCTGGATATATGCCTGTGGTTGCAACAGGTTCAATCCTCGGATATAGATCTGCTGATGTGTCCACTAAGGATTAATTTTCAGTGATGTCCTTTGCGATTGCCATTGCTACAGAATGCATATTATGAGCCTTCATTGGATTCTTTGGCTCCTGGATTCATGAACCCTTCCTCCTCCTCTGTGGCTACACTACCTGCTGGCACACCATCAGCCGCTGCTGATTGGGTCGGATATGACCATGTTTCTTCTATGAAACTTGTGAGTCGGGCCTCAACAGAAACATCGTCTGTGGAAGCTTGTTCCATCACGCTTCCTAATAACTCTCGGGACATGCGAAACATTCCTGGATTTTCCTGCTTTTAATTCAGCCCTATAAATGTATTAAATTGATTTTATATGCTTTTTGTACTGCATATTTTAAACTGACTTATTGCAATTTTGCTTTCACTATTGCTTCATTATTAAAGTGCATGAACTTTTTATGATTTTAGACTTATATAATTATTAACCTTAATTTTAGGATATGCCTTTAATTTTAGTTTGAAGTGTTTGCCTCCCATTCGGCCAACGAGTGGGTGCTGAGGGTTTTAACGGAGCCTGTGCATAAAAGCTTCCATTTGTACAAGTTCATGTTTAAACTTGACATTTTTTTTTATGGTGACTTTTAACACACTTTGCACATAAATGATAACATATTCAGAAAGTGTTCGGCTTGCAACCTACATTTATTCGTACGTTTTTTATCACGGCACTTTACATTACATTCAAGGATAAAGTACGCTCGAAATGCTACCCTTATATGTTGTTGTCGATTTGGAGACAGCTTTGTATCAAAAATGCAAACAATGACTTAGCAGAGGACCTCAGACACAGTGCTAACAAAGCAAGTTTTATTAACTAAACTGCTACAGAGCTTTCGCTCGTCAGAGAAGGACTTCGGTGGATTAGCATGGACATTTGTTTGTGACTGATTGCCAGCCCTGCTGACTTCCATCACGATCCTAAAAAGGATGGCAGCCTGTTGTAGACCATACTGGATTCCTAATACTTCAACCATATAAGTAAATGGGGAGTTAAACTTCTCCAAGATATCTGGCAGAATGCCCTTGTATCAGCTCTCTAGAGTAGAGTCAGTGTTGGGTAGAGTTTTTATTACAATATATTTTCATATATTCACATAATCACTGCAACTTTATAATGGTTGACTTGTTCATCTTCTTCACCATACTTGTAATGCTGGGAACAATTCTTGTTTCCTTCTACTAATAACTGCAGCTCATGTATTTTACACAAGAATCCAATTCCTTCAATAAATGTTTGAAATGCCAATTTGTGTATTTCTTGTGTCTCCCTTTGGGCCTGCCTAAGGTAATCACGAAAGGGTAGATCTGTTCCACGATTTCCTTGGGAGAGTCAGAGTGGTCATGTTCTAAGATTGACACCATCCAGTACCCTCTCAGGTTTAGGGGTCCAGATGGCGCATTGTGGACTAGCCAGGAATTAGGTCAACATATTCTAAGGATATGCATGGACTAAGTTTCCATATTTTGACATATATGTTGTCCAAACATGCAGTCCTAGTAGGAACCGTATAACACAAGGCTGTCCATTTATTTGCAAACCTTTCTCTTTCCAGAAGATTCTCAGTTGCAACATATGATCGAGAATCTACTTGAACAGTGCCAGAATGGAAGCAAATCATATAAGTCTTGCTAGATTCTAAGGTTAATGATAGGTCAATTGACATTGCATTTTATGAATTCCCTTTGTCGTCTATGGCTTTTAGAAATTGTGCTGAAAATTGTCTTTGAATCAGTCAATCTGTATCACTTTCGGGGTTGCTTGATACTCCTTGAAAGTACTGAAAAATGTCTCAAGTGTACTTTAATAACTATGTTTTTTTTAATCAAGTTGTGGTAGTATTACACCTTTCTATATTAACACTGGAGCTTAATGTGCTTTATGTTGTTGCATGCTTCTTGGTATTCAGCAGTATTTCCAGCTATCTCACAGTTTTCACCAGCAGAACTCTGAATCTAATTTTTCATTTGAAAGCTCTTCCTGCATCCCGCAGCCTAGTCTAGGCATCGTCTCCTCAACCCCATCCCTAGGCCAGGTCTGCTGTTGGTTTGGGCTGGCACTATGCCTGCTCAGGCTAATCCCGCCACACATCAGCCTGGCCTGGTCTTGCTAGGCTAGGGGTAGTGTTGGGCTGCTCTCCTTGTCCTCGCTGTGCTACACGGCTATGTCATTAAATGGGCCTATGAGGACAACAATGTCCTCCATCACCCATTATCATCCACTATTTCACTGTGGCGCTTCGTTGACTGTCTGGCCTCCCATCGAAATGGGATCTCGGGCGTGGACATAAACACATTGAGCTTAGGGATGAAAACAGTCCACCATCTTGCCTAAAAATACAACCATGGTTAATATGAGGTAGAGCTAAAAGCCTAGCTTCTCTTCTTGAGATGCTTGTGGTAGGGTAAGGGACTCGGCGATAAGGCATCATATAAACTTGCTGGGTTTCTTAAAGTTTGATTCAGCACACATCGGAATCCCATAATTGCTCTGCACAGTTGTTTGGACTGCGACCTTGCATTGGGCATGTTATCAACTAGGACCTCCTGTAAAGAACCCGGTAAAAAAAAATGTGCAATTTAAGGATCCACGCCAAACACACATCACAAAACTGATTGACACAATGTCAATCCTTCTGTGCATATATATTAGTGCACTCCATGGGAACGTGACATTGCATTGTACCACTTTGTAACGCCGCACTATGCCATGCGCTTGGTTTATTGCACTGTCTGGCACTTGTTTATTATTCAACTGGGCTTCGTAGTATGTTATCGCGTTGGGGTGGGTGTGCACCCGTTACAACGCAACTTTTACAACGCATGCTTTTACAACGCAATTTTTACAACGCATGATCCATTACAACGAATACCATTACAACGCATTTTTTTACAACGCATATACCTTTACAACGCATACCATTACAACGTAAGTATAGGTAAGTAGGGTTTTTGGGTAAAGGGATATTTTTAGGGTTCAGGGCTAGGTATGGGTTTTTGGGTAAAGGGGTATTTTTAGGGTTCAGGGCTAGGTTTGGGTTTTTGGGTAAAGGGGTATTTTTAGGGTTCAGGGCTAGGTTTGGGTTTTTGGGTAAAGGGGTATTTTTAGGGTTCAGGGCTATGTTTGGGTTTTTGGGTAAAGGGGTATTTTTAGGGTTCAGGGCTAGGTATAGGTTTTTGGGTAAAGGGGTATTTTTAGGGTTCAGGGCTAGGTTTGGGTTCAGGGCAAGGTATGGGTTTTTGGGTAAAGGGGTATTTTTAGGGTTCAGGGCTAGGTTTGGGTTTTTGGGTAAAGGGGTATTTTTAGGGTTCAGGGCTAGGTTTGGGGTTTTGGGTAAAGGGGTATTTTTAGGGTTCAGGGCTAGGTATGGGTTTTTGGGTAAAGGGGTATTTTTAGGGTTCAGGGCTAGGTTTGGGTTTTTGGGTAAAGGGGTATTTTTAGGGTTCAGGGCTAGGTTTGGGTTTTTGGGTAAAGGGGTATTTTTAGGGTTCAGGGTGTTTTAAAAATAATTAAATTAAATTAAAATTAAATAAAATAAAATTATATTAAATTTAATAATTTACATTTAAAAAAAGAATTATACACTTACCTATACTTACGTTGTAATGGTATGCGTTGTAAAGGTATTTCCGTTGTAAAAAAATGCGTTGTAATGGTATTCGTTGTAATGGACTTAAAACAACCGTGGTAAAATTGGATGCAAACTACCAACTTCTCTCCCTTTACTTAATTTTTATAATAATCTTTTGGAAGGACAGGTCCTGAAGGTCTTGCTCAATCTGCGAGAGAAGCTCTCCCAGTTGATGCAGGATCATGGAGATAGAGTAACAGTAAGCATTATTTGGGGGGGGGAGGGGGATTTTAACCTGCATCCCTACTTAGGCAGCAGTAGTAATCTCTGTGTGTTGGCGGATGAACATGATTGCCCCATAGTCCATTTCAATCACACTAACATAGGGCTGTACCTGAATGAAATCCTCTCAGCAATGGGGCTCATTATAGCTAACAAAGTAGATCCGATTTCACATCGGGTTGAACCTACATTCCTGGGGAGGGGCCACGAAACAAGAGTTGACTATGTTCTAACATCGAACATTTTGGCCAACAGAGTCGAGAATTTTCAACTTTTAGTCAACACATTAAGCGACCACTCTACCCTCAGCTTTGAACTACATGGTATATACACTCAATCCCCCTCATCGACTATATTAAGTGCGCTAAGTCAGAACAATCTGCATTTAGATAGGATGAACGGATATTCCCTTAGATGGGTGAAGGTAGACCCTGGGGAAACCACCGAAAAGGTGATAAAAGCAGCCTTCCCATCATTCCTCAAATGCCTAGACTTAGCAGCCTCAGAGGAGGAAGTTCTAAGCAATTTTGCTGTAATTTTAGCAAAAATTAATGAACAACTGACAGTTAAAAAAAAACATAAAGATCGACCCAGGAAAGTAGGGTGGTTCAATCATAGCTGCACCGTAGCCCACACAAAATTAAAAACAGCACTAAAAAAATCTAAGAGAGATCGACAGGAAATTAGTAAACTCAGAATAGAGTATAACATGGTGCGAAAGAAGAGGATGGACGATCTAAAACAAGCCTGTGGGACCAACTTTACAAAAGCTCTATAGAGAAAAATAGTGAGGCTTTTTGGAGAGTGGTAAAATCCCCCTTCCTAGCCGATGACAAAAATCTCCCAAAAATAGAAGTAGCCATCGAGGAATCGGTTTGGGTGGCTCACTTCTCCGCAATATTTCAGAAAAACTCTACATCAACAGGGACTGATGTATCTCCCATTGGTAGCCCCCCTGAGGTGTCCTACCCTATCTCGCTAGAATTCGCTATGTCTGAGGTGCTTCAAGCACTAAATGCTAGTAAAAATGGGAAAGCCCCAGGACCTGACGGGGTCCCCGTGGACCTATTCAAATATAACACGGAACTGTGTGCCCCAATACTAACAAGGGTAATGGTAAAGGGCCTGTTGGATTCTTGGACCAAATCCATCATGGTTCCTATATTTAAAAAAGGAAACCGGCAGGAGGTATCCTGCTACCGCCCGATCTCACTGCTGGATTCGCTGGGCAAGGTAGTGGGTAGAGTTGTGCTTGAGCGTCTCCAGCAGTGGGCTGGCGATGGTGGGGTACTCTCTGACCTCCAATACGGGTTTCGGGAGGGCTTTGGTACTACTGAACAGGCCCTTAACCTATCAATGTTGCTGGGCAAATATGTTCATTCAAAGCGGGGCAAGTTATACATGGTTTATGTTGACTTGTCCGCTGCTTTTGATTGTGTCTGTCATGTAAAGCTCTGGTCTGTTCTGTCACAAATGGGAGTCGACGCTCCTCTTGTGGATTTTCTAAGGGAGCTATACTCGAGAGGCTCGGCGAGAGTGCGATTTGGAGTAAAGGGCGAATTATCTGCGTCGTTTGGGGTAGAGCGTGGAGTCCGTCAAGGCTGCGTCCTGGCCCCCTTTCTGTTTTCATTGTACACAAATGGTTTGGAGGTGGCCATGTTGAGGGGGGGCTAGGATCTACCGCAAGTAAGAACACGTCGGATTCCCGCTCTGCTCTATGCGTAAGACGCCGTGATATTGGCCCGTACCCCACGCGAATTACAGAAGGCTCTGGACAGATAAGCAGACTTCATGGGGAGCTTGGATTTACACTTAAACATAAAAAAGACCTATGTAATGGTAGCAGGCACAGGGAAAAAAGGGGTTAAAGATATTTTCCTCTGCAAACAAAAGCTTGAAACAACGGCCCAGTATCCTTATTTAGGCATCATGATTGATGACAAATTGAGCTGGAAACCCGCAGTTGAGGCAACAAAACATCTCTTTATGAGAGCCATTGTAGCCCTCATTAATTTTTCCCAAAAATTGGCCAAAAGGTCTCCGGTTGAACTGCTAAAAATCTATAACGCGAAATGCCAGGCAATAGCCCTGTATCGGGCGGGAGTGTGGGGGCATGCTAATATTAACACGTGGCAGAAAATATATTTCAGAAAGTGGCAGAAAATATATTTTTGAGATTCTTAGTAGCAGCACCCAAATCGGTTTCTACGTTTGCATGCCACATGGAACTGGGGGTCCCGTATTTGGTGGATTTGGTAAGAATCCAACCACTTCTACTTTGGCGAAGAATCTGGTTATCTGAAAAAAATCTACTTACTAAGCAAATCATGGCAGATTGTATGTCCCTAGACCACTCACTGAAGATCAGTTGGCTCTCTTATGTGAGAAAGTTTTTGACTGACTTAGGGCTAGGGACCTACTATACCTCACCTGAGACGATCCGTGAAATTTCAAGGAAGGATCTGAAAGCAAGGGCTTTGGGTCACTTACAAGAATTAAGAATTGCCAACGAAGCATCAAAAGCTTCTGTTCAGCATTCAATTGCGGTCCAGATTACCTTGTCAATCCAGTCCTACCTAACCTACGACCATAAGGTATTCGAACGACTTCTTCTGACAAGATTTAGGCTAAATATCTTCCATCGTTTAGTTGCCTTCCCAGTGAAAAACAGTTGGGATTCAATTCTTACACCCTGCCCCTGCGATGAAATCTCAGAGCAGACAACAATACACACCATTTTGTTCTGTAAGTTTTACCATGGTCATCATAAGCTATGGCTGATACCTCTGTTAAAATCGTGGGGCATCAGACGATGTCGCCCAGCCATGCTGCGATTGCAGTTTCTAGACACCGAATATATTTGTAACCTTATCGTCAATTTATTGAAATGTATTTTTAAACACAGAATAAACCTGTGACAAGTTTCTTTTATCTATGCAATGGTTGAACTCTAGAACGTTATGTATTGATAGTACAATTTGACCCCCATATGATCCTATGGTTAACTGTTTTTAAAATGATTTGTAATGAATTTTTTCTCTTCTATACTATTTTAACATTGTGTAAAATCATGTTTTGTATTTGCGATGTTGCTTTTATGGTTTTCTATCTTGTAAAACCAAATAAAGAAAGAATACATACATACATACATGTCCTTGTTAGTGTGGTACACTATGTTGATTGTGGGCAAATCTCAGACTCACATCCCCCTAATATTTACATAGCAAAATGCGATGCAGGGCACACTATAAAATTCGTTTTATTAATTTAATTGTTTACTTACCTGCAATCATCCAGATTCCGGTGTTTACCACCACCACGCTGCCCCTCCCCCGCCCCGCCTGCCTGCCCCAACGCAACTCTCTCCACAGGCCGCGGCTGATATATATATATATATACATTTTATATAGCGCAGGCTTGACCCGAAAGTGTTGGAGCGCTTTCCAAGTTCACCAGTTACATTACAAAAAAAAAACACATTTATTTTTGGTAGGCAAGGGGATATTCAGAGATTCGCCCAGAATCACAGGATGTTAAGCCGACGCCAAGACTTGGACCTTGTTCCCCAGTTCCAAAGTCGGCAGCTCTGGCCTTACGCCACATCCTCTCCCCTGATTATTGAGTAAGTTACACCCCTGCCCCTTCAGAATTACTGGAACTCTTCGACACACTGTCTGGGTAAATAGGAGGGCGAGTATCCTTCGCAGGGGGAGGCCACCTCGCAGCAGCAGCGCCCTTGCTATACACACTAGGGGGCAGATTTACAAGCCACTTGCGTCACTTTTGCGTCACTTTTTTCATGTTAAAATCTGGCCCTAGGACATAATTCTGCCAGCGTCTGCTTTACGGCCGGGACGCTGCTCGTTTACGGCGTGCGCGCAGCTAATGAAACCGCGTTCAGCGTTCACTCATCCTTCTGAAATGCCTCATCGCGGAGGGCTCAGTGCAGGGAGACCTCGGACTGCAGCTCGCCCATCCCCCACCGCCGGCGCCCGCCCCCACCCCTGGCTGCTTAATTGGAGTGATGCCTTGAGACTGCCTGGCACAGATGGAGGGCCAGGCCTGGCTGGCAGCCAAGGTAATTATGGGTGAATGCTTCGCTCTAAATCCCTGAAGGGTCTTTACAAATCATTGGGTAACAGCTATAGTTCAAGAGAGCAAAGGCTTAGTGGAACTTGTATAATTACTGGGATGCTAAGCCCACTCCTGTAGCTTTGCACATGCCCTGCCCGCATCCTTTCCGTCTCTCTCCTTCAGCCTCACATGCTTTTTTCTATCTCTCCTCAAAAAATAATCTATCTACATTCATTACACGCTCTCTCTGGTGGCTCAGTGAGTTAAAACCACCCACCGATGAAAGCTGCGTTTGACCTCATAGTTTCAGCCTTTCACCCTTCCGAGGTCGATAAAATGAGTAACATCGAGTTGATTAATATTATTCACCTGCTATTCAGTGCTAAGATAGCCTTCAAGTTAAATGTATTTTCCAAAGATATATTTCTTTCACTCATTCCCAGAAACCCTCTATTTCGCACCTCTTTCCACTCAGATTCTTTCAGTTTTCTATTTCTTTCACTTTCTTTCAGTTCTTCTATTTATATTGTCTTCACTCCCGTCCCTTACTTCTATCTAATATCTATTTTTGTGGTTCTATTGCTTTCTTTCACTATTTGCCTCATTTCGTTAATTTCTCATTTTTTGCTCATTAAATGACCTTTTTATTTAATTTCGAATTCCTTTGGGTCATCTGTCTAATGAGATGCTTTCCCCATCTCTTCTTCATTTGACTCTGTCCTTTCACAGCTTTTCATGCCTTTCAAGTAACTGTCTGCATGTTTCTTTCCTAATTCTGTGTATTATTTAGTATTGCCACTGGCAATAAATCAAAGGTACTACCATACATTTCATTTAACACGAGCTCAGAGTCCAAGGTTCCTGCATAGGTAATACAATACCCCTGTTTATTCTATTATAAAGCATGTCCCATAATGCAGACAAAAACTCTGGCCTGGGTGAGCTACTCACTCTGTGAAGATCAACTCTCAGGTGCCCTCAGTCATGAATCATAAATTGGTTCATTTGTATTATCTTTAAGTTCTCGGATTCATCACACTGTAGCATTGCTTCAGCGCGTCAGTCGTGAAGCACTCCGCTCTGCATTGGGTGTCTGGTGTCCAATCAGAGTGCACATTCGAAAAGCATGCTGGTTGTAGACTGGTCATTTTTAAAGTAGTTGAGCGAGATGTGTGGGATTTGGTGACTTCTAAACATGGCGCTACAGCATCACTGCTCTTAGCCAGAAAATGTAGCAAAACGTGTGCTGCACATCCTAATATCTATATTTTGTGGTTGATTATAATCTAGTATTATGACTGAGGGAAGAGGCAGATTTCCAGTTCATTCTGGAATTGAAGATGGTTGCAGATTATTGTAACCTAGAGTGGTTTTGATTAGACGGAGATTTATCGAGGGAAGTGATAGATCCGAGTGGATCTGGCCTGCACTGAAGGGATCTGATTTCGTGGAGTTATTGCTGCAGGAAGAGAGAATTTGGGCCATGATGTCTCAACAGACTCTATGCCAGATGCTCATAACTGAACCACTGGACATTTTTAGCTAACCACAGAAACACTGGATATTAATCTATCTATCAGTTATGGCATGAAGAAGAAAGACAGATTGTTTTCTCCAAGGAAATTGCCTTGTAGACATCTGTGTAACTAGACTGACAGCTAAAACTGCAGCTTTCTCCGCTCAAATAATAGAAATATTATTAAGTGTTGGTTGTAACTCAAGTGCCTTGGCCCATATTCAGTTCTGCATTGAGGAGGAACACAGGGGTGTTGCTTTAATGAGGACATTACCTCTAGAGGGCGCTGAAATGAGAGGCTGTGATCAGAACAATTGCAGACTGGGAACCATGGGTGAACACTCCACAGGGGTGTGTAATTTTATAAAATTTCTACTTCTCCAGTGGATGAGATGCTTCATAAATCTACTTAAGCAAAAGGAACAAATGATGCCAAGCCAGGTCCTCCCTGGACCAGAAACAAGCATCCTGGGACCAGTTTCGGGGCATCACCCCTCATCAGCCAGGCTAGCTTGACTCCTGTGGTGAAGTGAGCATATGACCCACATCTGGCCATACCATTCCCACTTAGGGCAGCAAAAGCAAAATGATGGAATGCTGAACAATGCAAACATTTACCCTCAGTCACAAAGATCTGGGTTTAATCCATTGTTCTTTTGCTCACCACACCACTGCAGTTTGGACCCAGCTATATGAAAATCAGTCTTGACCCTGTTCCTCAGGGGAACAGTCCATACCAAAGTGCCAAATCCACTTATTCTTTAAAAAATCCACTTGTCTCTTTTGGTACAATGCAGTAAGGTGTTAAGTTATGGGCATTCTCATTATTCCGGGGCTCAAATAATAGACGTACTGATTACGTCAGTGCAGACCCACAATTTATGTTTTCCAAGATATTCACCAACTTCTCTTCCATCTCTTCTAGCACTGGAAATGGTTGAAAATGTACTTCTGACAAGGGCAGAAGTAAAACGTTTTCCAGGGTGGAAGAAAAGGGCGAGGAGGTACGAAAGTGAATTTGCAATCACTGAGCAGATTTATGCACATATATTTGCTTTTGCAAAAATGGAATTCAGAAACACTTGCAGGAGTACGGCTTTCAGACCAACTTCTGGACAGAGGTGGGTGAATGTTAGTTGCAAAAAAAAAAGCTCACAACAATTGTCACATGCAGTCTTGTAGGATGTGATACTAAAGTTCTCCGGTAATCAATGAGGAGGCGCTACACAGGAGTCTGGAGAGGCATCTTTGTTTCTTACACCTCACCACAGCCAAGCAACTGCCTCACATCACATGACCAGTTACCTCGGAGGCTGCCATGGAACCTTGGCGACATTAAGGTTCCATGGGCAGAGAGCCAATCCCAACCTCCGTGGAAGTTAGTCCTTGGCCAATCTCCAGTGACCGCGGACTGGCCACCCATGACAGGATGTCACACTGAGGTCGATGTCCAATTGACAGATAATATGGTAAAGTTTTATGGTTAACGCCTATTTCCTGAGTAATTTTTTTTTCTGGCTGTTTTTTTTTATATATCCATTTTGTCAAGGTTTTGTAGTGTATTTTAGTTTCAGCATATACCCGTCACTTGGTTTTCTAAGGTATTTAAATATCAACAAATGCAGTGTACATTTTAAATTATTTTTTTAAATGTTTTATTAACCAGCAGTGAAGGTTCCATACATTCTAGCGTTTGTGCTTTCTTAAACAATGCGATACAAAAGGGGATGATGGACGGAGCGTTTGAGCAAATCAAACACTCACCCCCAGTCAACTGATATGGGTTTAATCCATCACCATTCTTTAGCCCACTCAGCCACCCCATTTCAAACATGGCTATATGCAAATCAGTCTGATCCTGTGCCTCATGGGAACAGTACAGCCCGAACTGCCAAGCCATGTCTTCCATGGACCGGAAACAAGCATCCTGGGACCGGTTTCGGATTCATATTCCTCATCAGCCAGGCTATCTTGAATCCAGTGGCCAAGTGAGCAAGGGACTCACGTCTGAGCATACCCTGCCACACTTAGGGCGAACAAAGCGATACAAAAGGGGATGATGGACGGAGCGTTTGAGCAAATCAAACACTCACCCCCAGTCAACTGATCTGGGTTTAATCCATCACCATTCTTTAGCCCACTCAGCCACCCCATTTCAAACATGGCTATATGCAAATCAGTCTGACACTGTGCCTCATGGGAACAGTACAGCCCGAACTGCCAAGCCATGTTTTCCATGGACCGGAAACAAGCATCCTGGGACCGGCTTCGGATTTATAATCCTCATCAGCCAGGCTATCTTGAATCCAGTGGCCAAGTGAGCAAGGGACTCACGTCTGAGCATACCCTGCCACACTTAGGGCGAACAAAGCGATACAAAAGGGGATGATGGACGGAGCGTTTGAGCAAATCAAACACTCACCCCCAGTCAACTGATCTGGGTTTAATCCATCACCATTCTTTAGCCCAGTCAGCCACCCCATTTCAAACATTGCTATATGCAAATCAGTCTGACCCTGTGCCTCATGGGAATAGTACAGTCCGAACTGCCAAGCCATGTCTTCCATGGACCGGAAACAAGCATCCTGGGACCGGTTTCGGATTCATAATCCTCATCAGCCAGGCTATCTTGAATCCAGTGGCCAAGTGAGCAAGGGACTCACGTCTGAGCATACCCTGCCACACTTAGGGCTAACAAAGCGATACAAAAGGGGATGATGGACGGAGCGTTTGAGCAAATCAAACACTCACCCCCAGTCAACTGATCTGGGTTTAATCCATCACCATTCTTTAGCCCACTCAGCCACCCCATTTCAAACATGGCTATATGCAAATCAGTCTGACCCTGTGCCTCATGGGAACAGTACAGCCCGAACTGCCAAGCCATGTCTTCCATGGTTCGGAAACAAGCATCCTGGGACCGGTTTCGGATTCATAATCCTCATCAGCCAGGCTATCTTGAATCCAGTGGCCAAGTGAGCAAGGGACTCACGTCTGAGCATACCCTGCCACACTTAGGGCGAACAAAGCGATACAAAAGGGGATGATGGACGGAGCGTTTGAGCAAATCAAACACTCACCCCCAGTCAACTGATCTGGGTTTAATCCATCACCATTCTTTAGCCCACTCAGCCACCCCATTTCAAACATGGCTATATGCAAATCAGTCTGACCCTGTGCCTCATGGGAACATACAGCCCGAACTGCCAAGCCATGTCTTCCATGGACCGGAAACAAGCATCCTGGGACCAGTTTCGGATTCATAATCCTCATCAGCCAGGCTATCTTGAATCCAGTGGCCAAGTGAGCAAGGGACTCACGTCTGAGCATACCCTGCCACACTTAGGGCGAACAAAGCGATACAAAAGGGGATGATGGACGGAGCGTTTGAGCAAATCAAACACTCACCCCCAGTCAACTGATCTGGGTTTAATCCATCACCATTCTTTAGCCCACTCAGCCACCCCATTTCAAACATGGCTATATGCAAATCAGTCTGACCCTGTGCCTCATGGGAACAGTACAGCCCGAACTGCCAAGCCATGTCTTCCATGGACCGGAAACAAGCATCCTGGGACCGGTTTCGGATTCATAATCCTCATCAGCCAGGCTATCTTGAATCCAGTGGCCAAGTGAGCAAGGGACTCACGTCTGAGCATACCCTGCCACACTTAGGGCGAACAAAGCGATACAAAAGGGTGGATTTGTTCAAACACTCCGTCCATCATCTCCTTTTGTATCGCTTTGTTCGCCCTAAGTGTGGCAGGGTATGCTCAGACGTGAGTCCCTTGTTCACTTGGCCACTGGAATCAAGATAGCCTGGCTGATGAGGATTATGAATCCGAAACCGGTCCCAGGATGCTTGTTTCCGGTCCAGGGAAGACATGGCTTGGCAGTTCGGGCTGGACTGTTCCCACAAGGCACAGGGTCAGACTGATTTGCATATAGCCATGTCTGAACTGGGGTGGCTGAGTGAACTAAAGAATGGTGATGGTTTAAACCCAGATCAGTTGACTGGGGGTGAGTGTTTGATTTGTTCAAACGCTCCATCCATCATCCCCTTTTGTATCGCTTTCTTAAACAATGCAACAAAATGGCGGCCATCGTGTGCAGGAAGAGGCAGGGCAAGCCAAAACAGAGCGAGAGATAACTCAGGACAAATGAAGGTAAGTAGTGGCTTTAGGGTCACAAAAAACCCAAGTAATGCCAGCACAACATGATTGCTATGTGGTGCAGAAAGGTGGTGGGACAGCCTATGCACCAGGTGCAGGTGGTGTAAGATGGTGGAAGAGTGGTTGGAGGCCATGGTCTCCAGAAATGCTGACTGCCAGGCTCCAGGAGAGCACGGGAAGTGTGCCACTGGATGGCATCAGAAGCGGGTAAGCAGATGGTCCTTGGCATGTAAAGCTCCCCCAAGTTCCAAGTAGAACATTGAAATCTGCTTTAAAAAAGTGCTTGATAAGTTTGTAAAAATAGAATGCTGTTCAACACACTGTGATGGTTAGAACAGGGCCCTGGGTTGAGAAAGGGTTTGTTGAGCATCTTGGTGCTAAAGTTTGACACTTTGCATGATCACCTGTGCAGACTAGATAAGGAAGTTGAGTTTAATGGTTGCTTCTTGGCAAGGTTGAGGTGGAAGTGCTTTTTAAAATCTTGTATCTTATTTTAGCTCTATAAAAATAAAAATGTTTTTAAAAAAGCTTGAAGTGGAAGGTTGAGTAAAATATCCACAATTATGTTCTGGGTGTTACTGAGTGATACGTTTTATGAAGAGAACTAACGCTGAGAAGTTGGTTAAGCGATAATTTGGGAGAAGGTTATTATGATTATGGAGAACATGGGCCCATTTTCTTATTAAAAGATGGATGACCTTCAAACTCTACAATTATTCGACAGGAGAGGGCAGGATTGCAAGGGGTACAATGCATCCATCGCCCCCGCCGGTGTAATTACTGCGTTGTGAATCGCAGAAATGCCTTGTCAGTCAGAAGGCTGACGGGTAAATTATATGCAGACAGCCCCTCATACAATTAAACATTTTAAAATCACAGGCAAGGGGGCAATTGAAAACAAAAATGTGTGCCATTGTTTCCTTTTTCGTTGAATGCATTTTATTCAGTTCATTTCCATCGCTAGCTAGTCACATATGTCAAAAATAGGAATATTAACTGAACAAGGAAACAATTTGGTATGAAAGCAGAAAAGAAGGAGGGTGCGAAGCAGTAAGAGAAAGGGAGCAAGGGTGAGGAAAGGTAACTGTGTTTAATGAGCTGAAGAACAGATATAGTAAGATGTTTATCTTCCTGTTTTGAGTATTATAATGAATAAAGTACCCCCTATATATACACTGAGTAAAGATTCCTGCAAGCCTCCTCCAGAATTCAAAGAATGGCATTGAAATTCTGATTCCTAATGTTTTATTGCTGCCACCTATAAATAGTGCTGCGTGCTATTTTCACAATATGTGTTTGTAGTCCCAGTTCCTCCCCTTACTAACCTGAATATATAGAATCCAGTGTGATGTGTCTCTACCTCTGAGACGGTGCAATTATTCCACTGTTTAAACCCTACAAGCTCCTACCAAAACATTGCATTTTACCCTAGCTATGTTGCGTCATTTATTTATTTATTTATTTATTTATAGGCTTATAACGCGCCGGCATCACACCCGAAGGTGTATCTCCGCGCGGAGCTGTGAAGTAGACAGGTCGAGCAGCGCTCCTCCTAGAATAGTGCTGTCTTTAGGCATTTCCTGAAGACTAAATGACTCGGGCATTCTCTGAGGGAAAGGGGAAGATTGTTCCATAGACGTGGGCCCATGACGGAGAGGGCGCGGCCTCCCTGTCTGGTCTTGTAATGTCTGGGAACCTGAAGTAACAGTTGGTTACTGGACCTAAGATTGCGGGAAGGGCGGTGATACACAAATTTCTCTGCCAGATAGTGAGGTCCCAGATTGTGAAGACTCTTGTGTACCACACAGCAGATCTTGAATTCCACCCGTTTCCCGATAGGAAGCCAGTGGAGGGCCTTGAGGAGGGGCAGGGACGGCGTTCTGGGGGGGGTGTTAGTTACCAGCCGTGCCGCGGTGTTCTGAACCACCTGCAATTTATTGAGCACTCCTTCGTTGGCTGCTAAGAATAGGCCATTGCAATAGTCCAGGCGGCTCAGAACGAGGGCCTGGACCAAGGTCTTCCGTGTATTGTCTGGTAGAAGGGGGAACACTTTCCGAAGGAGGCTAATAATGTGGAAGCAGGACCCTGCCGTGGTGCTGGCATGATGGAAGAGGGTAAGGTCATGGTCTAGACGGACCCCCAGGTTTTTTACTACCTGTTTCGGAAGAGGGGCCTGACCCAGGCTGGGGGGCCACCAGTCGGGGGTCCACAGGATTTTTGCCTCTCCGAATAGCATGACCTCTGACTTTCCCACGTTACACTGGAGAAAGTTCTTGGCCATCCAGCTGGCGATCGCAGTCATGCCGTTGGAGAAAGCTTGTCTTATCTCCGGGGTAAAGGTCTTAAAAGTGAACAGCAGCTGCGTGTCGTCAGCGTAAGAGATGGGCATAAACCCGAAAGACCTCGTCATGTTGGCCAGAGAGGAGACATATACGTTAAACAACGTAGGGCTGAGACAGGAGCCCTGCGGGACTCCTCTGATGATACTGGCAGAAGTGGAGCTAAATGGGCCCATAT
Source organism: Lissotriton helveticus (assembly GCF_964261635.1). Taxonomy (NCBI): domain Eukaryota; kingdom Metazoa; phylum Chordata; class Amphibia; order Caudata; family Salamandridae; genus Lissotriton; species Lissotriton helveticus. Next base: position 69,167,857 of record NC_136064.1, read on the forward strand.
TCACCTTCTGGGTGCGCTCAGAGAGAAAGCTGGTGAACCACGCCAAGGCAGATCTGTCAATGCCTATCTCCTTTAATCTGGTGAGGAGGATGGCGTGGGATATGGTGTCGAATGCTGCGGATAAGTCCAGCAGCACCAACACCACTGACAGCCCTCTGTCCAGGGACAGGCGTATGGCATCCGTGACGGAAAGAAGAGCCGTCTCGGTGCTATGCCTAGGCCTGAACCCGGACTGAGAGTGATCCAGACTGCCGGTCTGCTCAATGAAGCTGGAAAGGTGGTGATTAACATGCTTCTCCATCAGTTTGCCGACGAACGGCAGAAGGGAGATTGGCCTCAGATTGGCCATATCTGACCAGGGGATGGAGGTGTTTTTCCTGATAGGCTTGACCATGGCCTCTTTCCACTCCCGGGGGACCAGACCCTCGGAGAGGGAGCGGTTGATCACCGTCTGAATGGAGGGACTGAGGACACTCCCAATGAGGTGCATGACACGGGCAGGTACAGGGTCCACTGGGCTGCCTGATTTAATGGTCCCAATCAGGGAGTTGACTTGGTCCAAGGTAATCTCGGGGATGAAGGACAGCGCAGCTGGAGCAGCGCAGGCTATTCCAGGCTGAAGGCTAGAAGAGGAGTCCTTTTCATCAACGGATGGACTTGATTGGGAGATGTTTCGATAAATGGCATCGATTTTATCGGAAAAAAACCCAGCAGTATCCTCACACAGTTTTTGGGTCAGCACTTCTGGGCTGTCGCAAGCGACGGGTTTGGTGAATGTGCAGAGAACCTGGTACAGCAGTTTAGGGTCATTGCCAGCCTCAGAGAGTTGGGAGACAATATGGGACTTACGGGCAGCTCTGATGTTTTTGTGATAGAGTCTCATGGCTGAGCCATAACGGTCTCTATCGACAGTGCTGCGCGAGATTCTCCAGGATTTCTCCAACTTCCTGCAGGCCTTTTTCTCCGCACGCAGTAAGTCCGAGTACCATGGTTCCTGCTTGCGGTCAGAGCGCCGATTGCAGCGTCTTAGGGGGGCAATAAGGTTGACCGCCGTACTCAAGGCATCATTGAATTTGGACAGGGCCGAACTGGGGGAGTCTGAGGGAAGAAAGTCCGGAGGTATAAAAGCCGTTTTAAAAGTGTCAGCGGACATCTTGTGCCACTGCCTGCGCCATAACGGAAGGGGGACAGGGAGGGGGCGTTCTTCGGAGAGAATGGGGAGGGAAAAATTAATTATAAAGTGGTCGGTCCATTCCACCTGCGTTGGGGGATAACAAGTCAGGGAGTGCGAGTTTGACAGACTTATGTCGAGGGTATGACCAGCCTGATGGGTCGGACCCTGGTTGCACTGTTTAAAGCCTAGGGCCGATAAGTCATCCAGCAGGTTGCGCGCTTCTGCATTGTCAGATAGTTCACTGTGGACATTGAAATCTCCCAGGAGAACAAAATTGGTCCCTATGCTGATATGAGGAGCTAGTGTCTCCAGAAGGAGGGTGGAGGCCTCGGTATAGGGGCCCGGGGGGCGGTACACCAATGCTCCCTTCCAGCAAGCTTGAGATGTAGAACCAATTTTAAAAACCAGAATTTCAATGTCCCTAGTACAACATTGGTCGAGAAAGGTAACAGTGAGAGTGTCTTTATAGATTACAGCGACCCCGCCACCGGTTTTGACAGGGCGGTCTAGCCTAAGAATCTTGTACCCCAAAGGGACCCCCAAGGTGATAGCAGGGACCAGGTGGGGTTTAAGCCAGGTCTCCGTACAGAAGCAGTAATCAGGGCGGGTTGAGTGAATTAAGTCCCAGACCTCCGAGTGATGCTTCGGGAGGGATCTTATATTACAGAGTAAGCTGTTGCCCCTAGGGGGCATGGGGCTAAGGTCATCAGGGGTAGGTGTGCCTACAAGGGGAGGACAAGGATATGACTGATAGTGACAATGCTTGCAGGAAAACGGGCCCCCGGGACATGGGCCGGAGTCCTGTGCGCAGCCTTTTGGCGGCGGGTGCCACAGATTACGTAAGTCATTAGAGGAGTACCTTATTCTGCCCGCTACACTACAGGTAGAGGCAACAGAAGTAGGGTTCATGGCCCCTGGCCCCGTTCGGTCACGGACGGGCACAGACGGGCTCCTCTCTGGCTCGTCTCAGGCGCGACTAAGGCGCCCCCTGCGCGCAACCGCTGCGCGCTTGGGCGACGAGAGGGCTTAAATGCCCTGCCTGATGTGTCATTGACTTTTAGAATTAAATGCTAGTTTTTTGGACAACTTTATGACTGTTTGCTGCTGCACAGGGGTGGAGTGTGGCATGTTGGTTAATTAATTCATGCACAATTTATAAAGAAACTGAAGCAAATGTCACACAAACAGTGAGTACCACTTTATGTACGAGAGTGATAGGTTCTGGCCATTGGAGGGGTGTCTACCGCTGCATGACAGCTAACATCCCCTTATGTAGTTCCCAACAAAGACTGCCTACGACTTCTTCCAGTGGAAATGTCTGTTATCAGGAACCTAGGGGCATATTAGCAACAAATAGCGATTTTTATCGCTAAATGAGCTTAGCGCATTTTTTTTTATCGCCGCGCATCGCCGGATATTATCTCTGAGAGAACGTGCCAATAGCAACGTTCATCTCAAAAGCGATAAAATATCCGGTGATAGCGGCTCAATGCGTGAATATCGCTGGAAATCCAGCGATATTCAGGCATTAACGCTAATAGGGACTTAACCTGAATATCCACCTCCCATTGGATATACAGGTTAAGAAGTGGTCTGAGCAGGCGTTAGGTTTTGGCGATATTCGCGCTTAGCGCAAATTTTTCTATCGCTTCGCCTGCCTTGCTAATAGGCGATAGCTGTGTTAGCGACTGCTTTCATTCGCTAACATGTTGGGTACGCCCACTTTGCATGTCATTAGCGATAAATATCGCTGACATGCAAAGCGGGCCCCAAACCGGTCGCTATCGCCTAAAAGCTGTCGCTAACTGTTGTTAGCGAGAGCTTGCTAATAGGGCGATAAATTTATCGCCGCTTTAGCGGGAAAAAGTCCAGCTAAAGTGGCGATAATGCCCTGGCTAATATGCCCCCACTCCCGTAATTACTGACCCGCCTGGGCAGCAAAAGCGATCATGCACTGCCCAATTTGAATACTGTACTGCCCAGTTATACGCAGGCACAACTATTATCCTGCCGAAACAGTTATGGTAAATGCTGTCCACATTTGGAACAGCCTTGGGTTAGTCTAAATGTGACCGTATTGCTGACGTCACTGGAGTGTCTCCATAAAGTATGCCACCGTATGTAAGGATACCGCGTATGTCCACTAGGATGGGGAGAAAGCACAGTGCCCTCACGAGTAGTGGCAACATCTAATACTGGTGCTTTTCTTGAGTTCTGGTAGCAAATGACAGCCAAGAGGGGAAAGTGGCACTGAACCCTTTTAGGAGAATTATTTTGTTTAAACCCCTGTCCACCCAGGCACTTCTGTCTGGCTGATGGTAATGGTGTCTGGTATGTCTACTTCAATATGGTCCGACTGCATCCTTTTCTTGGAGAAGTATTCTTTAGTTTAACGTCTTTTCAGAGGGGCCCACTCCCTAGCCCCCCACCCACACCTAAATAATTTGTATAAAATCCTGGGCTTCCGGAGGCCAGTTTTTGACATTTTGCTATTCTTTGGCCATCCTCATGCTGACATGTTCTCTCATTAATATAGCCTTATAGCTCGGGTTATACTGCCTATTAAAGGCCCACTCCCACGTAAAAGGCCCGAGACGAAAAGCGAGGGACTTTAACAAGGGAGCTGGACTTTAACAGCAGATATAGTCCTGCTACGACGGGCTATAAGGCTATTAGAACCTTCTGCTACTAGAAGGCAGAATGTTCTAACAAATAAAACAAAGGCTTCTTGAAGCTTGAGGGGATTTAAATCCCTCGAGCTCCGAGGGGCCTTTGCAAAACATTGGAATGGTGCTCTGCGGGTCTTTACCGGCCCGTGGAAGCAGGGAGCACTCCATTGTCTTCAATGGAGCTCCCAACATTCCAATGTCCTAATATAGCCTTATAGCCTGCCATAGCGGGCTATACCGGCTATTAAAGGCCCGCTACAGCGTTAAAGGCCTGAGCCGAAGGCGAGGGACTTTAACAAGGCAGCGGGACTTTAATAGCCGGTATAGCCCTGCTATGAAGAGCTTCAGGGAGCGCAAGAGGATTGAAATCCCCTCAGGCTCCCCGAAGGCTTTGCTCACAGCCACAAAGAAACATTGGAATGTTGGAGCTCCAGGCTTATACCAGCCATTATAAGCCCAAAGCACTCCATTGTTTTCAATGGAGCTTCCAATGATCCAATATACTAATATATATTAGATACTTGTGGTTAATGAACGGGCGCTTGCACAAACCAGACAACTCTGGAATATTTCCCACTGTGCAGTCCTAAGTCTTAGAGGGAGGGGTGGGTGTCTTGGAGGTTGCAGGGCCCAAGATAAAGCGGGCCCTGGAGAGGGAGGTGGGGCTTCAGAGCACTAGCTTTGTCTGTGCCACTGATCAGGACGGTGGAAGTGTTGACACAAACGTCCACACTTTCCTTCCACAACAGCACCAACAAAAGCATCTGAGGCTGCCTCCTGTCTTCTGGGAGACTGTAAAATGTACAGTGAATTTTAACAGCTCAGAGTGGCCGCACATTGACTAGAAACATCTTTTGAATGTTTCCAGCTCACCACAGTGTTCACCGGGTGATAAAGTGTGCGCCTAGGAGGATGTTAATGATGTGTGATGCACAGTGGCACCCTCAACGTAGTTGGTCTACTTATGGGACGCTTTTTCTGCACACCTGGACCTGTGCACAGTCTAATTAAGTGCTATGGCATGTTTCTATTTCGTGACTCATCCAATTAAAAGAGTGATTGCCTTGGCCTCCTTTCTCCAACATCAGAGAACCAGCACACGAATTTAGAGTTATAGATGCGCTAACTGGAAACTGTCTATCCTTTGATTGTGATTGCAGCTACATTTTGCCTGTGATTGTTTTTGAGAGGCCTAGGCAAAGGAATTACTGATGTGGAGGGCATTTTGTCACTATATATATACCATTCTTCAGTTGTGTTTACATCTTTGAGATGCCTTGACCCCGCGGAGATTTTCTTTCGGTTTCCAAGCTTTCAGTAATTCATTGGCACATTTAAATATGAAGTTAAAACCTGAAAGCATTTTCTAGTATAAACATGGCCCATGTATAGTAAAAGATCTAAATGCACATTCTCCATTGCTGAGATGATAGCAATGCCCAACGTTTCACACATTCTGAGACATAATTTATGGCTTTCATGACAGCTCCAAACTCACTTTTTTTTTACTAATTTCCCTACTATTCACAATTTAACAGAACCTTGCTTCGGTTTGCTCTTGCCACACACAACAGATCATTAGTTTCTCCTGGTGCCCCTGTGCTACTGAGAATATTATGTTATCTATTCAAAAAATGTGTGTTGATGCTGAGGGGTCGACCATCTTCCTTTGCACCGTGCAGAAGGAAGGACTATTTACTGCTCACTAGTTAACCCATGTTAATATATTTTAACAAATATGCGTTTCGCACGCTGGATCCCTGCTGCCACCTCAGATTTATTTAGCATTTGTACAATGCATTCCATTTTTATTTGGAGTTTTCCAATTAGTGTGCTGCCATATCTTTTTTGTGTAGCATTAAGAAATACACTATTAAATGCTTTGAAAACGAAGAATGTCTCCTAAATGTTTTACTGTGCATTAAGAGATGTTTCCTTTCTTTTGATCGGATAAAACAGTGCTAGAGTTTAACCAACAGGGATTATAAATTGCATTGTAATTGCCTTTAAAGGTCACTTTTAGTACATCCGTGCCTATGTGGGACCGCCTTTCCATCACCTGGACAAGGGTCGACCACCAATGAGATCTTTCCAATACCCAAAATCGCTCTCCTCCGCCCATGGTCCCCTCGAACTCTACTGCAAGGACTGATGTTCCGCATGACTCAACCCACCAGCCTGGAGTTCTTGGAGTAGAGTGAAGCTCAGGTTCTGACCCATCCCACCTGCCTGGAGTTCTTGGAGTAGAGTGAAACTCAGGTTCTGACCCAACCCACCAGCCTGGAGTTCTTGGAGTAGAGTGAAGCTCTGGTTCCGACCCAACCCACCAGCCTGAGTTCTTGGAGAAGATTGAAACTCAGGTTCTGACCTAACCCATCGGCCTGGAATAATTTAAGAAGAGTGAAACTCTGGTTCTGACCCAACCCACCAGCCTGGAATAATTTAAGAAGAGTGAAACTCTGGTTCTGACCCAACCCACCAGCCTGGAGTTCTTGGAGCAGAGTGAAGCTCTGGTTCCGACCCAAACAATTAGAATGGACTTCTTTGAGTAGAGTGAAACTCTGGTTCTGACCCAACCCACCACCCTGGAGTTCTTGGAGAAGAGTGAAACTCAGGTACTGACCCAACCCACCAGCCTAGAGTTCTTGGAGAAGAGTGAAACTCAGGTTCTGACCTAACCCACCGGCCTGGAGTTCATTGAGTAGGGTGAAACTCAGGTTCTGACCTAACCCACTGGCCTGGAGTTCATTGAGTAGGGTGAAACTCGGGTTCTGACCCATCCCACCAGCCTGAAGTTCATTGAGTAGAGTGAAACTCGGGTTCTGACCCAACCCACTGGCCTGGAGTTCATTGAGTAGGGTGAAACTCGGGTTCTGACCTAACCCACCGGCCTGGAGTTCTTGGAATAGAGTGAAACTCAGGTTCTGACCCAACCCACCAGCCTGGAATAATTTAAGAAGAGTGAAACTCTGGTTCTGACCCAACCCACCAGCCTGGAGTTCTTGGAGTAGAGTGAAGCTCTGATTCTGACCCAACCAACCAGCCTGGAGTTCATTGAGTAGAGTGAAACTCTGGTTCTGACCCAACCTACCTGCCTGGAGTTCATTGAGTAGAGTGAAGCTCTGGTTCTGACCCAACCCACGAGCCTGGAATAATTTAAGAAGAGTGAAACTCTGGTTCTGACCCAACCCACGGGCCTGGAGTTCTTGGAGTAGAGTGAAACTCTAGTTCTGACCCAACCCACGGGCCTGGAGTTCTTGGAGTAGAGTGAAACTCTGGTTCTCACCCAACACACCAGCTTGGAGTTCATTGAGTAGAGTGAAACTCTGGTTCTGACCCAACCCACACGCCTGGAGTTCATTGAGTAGAGTGAAACTCAGGTTCTGACCCAACCCACCAGCCTGGAGTTCATGGAGTAGAGTGAAACTCTGGTTCTCACCCAACACACCAGCCTGGAGTTCTTGGAGTAGAGTGAAACTCAGGTTCTGACCCAACCCACTTACCTGGAGTTCTTGGAGTAGAGTGAAACTCAGGTTCTGACCCAACCCGCCAGCCTGGAATTCTTGGAGTAGAGTGAAACTCTGGTTCTCACCCAACCCACGGGCCTGGAGTTCTTGGAGTAGAGTGATACTCAGGTTCTGACCCAACCCACCGGCCTGGAGTTCTTGGAGTAGAGTGAAACTCTGGTTCTGACCCAACCCACCAGCCTAGAGTTCATTGAGTAGAGTGAAGCTCTGGTTCTGACCCAACCCACCTGCCTGGAGCTCATTGAGTAGAGGAAAACTCAGGTTCTGACCCAACCCACCAGCCAGGAATAATTTGAGTAGAGTAAAACTCTGGTTCTGACCCAACCCACCAGCCTGGAGTTCATTGAGTAGAGTGAAGCTCTGTTTCTGACCCAACCCACCTGCCTGGAGCTCTTGAAGTAGAGTGAAACTCAGGTTCTGACCCAACCCACCAGCCTGGAATAATTTGAGTAGAGTAAAACTCTGGTTCTGGCCCAACCCACCAGCCTGGAGTTCATTGAGTAGAGTGAAGCTCTGGTTCTGACCCAACCCACAAGGCTGTAGTTCTTGGAGTATAGTGAAACTCTGGTTCTGACCCAACCCACCAGCCTGGAGTTCTTGGAGTTGAGTGAAACTCAGGTTCTGACCCAACCCACTTACCTGGAGTTCTTGGAGTAGAGTGAAACTCAGGTTCTGACCCAATCGGCCAGCCTGGAATTCTTGGAGTAGAGTGAAACTCTGGTTCTCACCCAACCCACCAGCCTGGAGTTCTTGGAGTAGAGTGAAGCTCCGGTTCTGACCCAACCTACCTGCCTGGAGTTCATTGAGTAGAGTGAAGCTCTGGTTCTGACCCAACCCACCAGCCTGGAATAATTTAAGAAGAGTGAAACTCTGGTTCTGACCCAACACACCAGCTTGGAGTTCATTGAGTAGAGTGAAACTCTGGTTCTGACCCAACCCACCAGCCTGGAGTTCATTGAGTAGAGTGAAACTCTGGTTCTGACCCAACCCACCAGCCGGGAGTTCTTGGAGTAGAGTGAAGCTCTGGTTCTGACCCAACCCGCCTACCTAGAGTTCTTGGAGTAGAGTGAAGCTCTGGTTCTGACCCAACCCACCTACCTGGAGTTCTTGTAGTAGAGTGAAACTCAGGTTCTGACCCAACCCACCAGCCTGGAATAATTTGAGTAGAGTAAAACTCTGGTTCTGACCCAACCCACCAGCCTGGAGTTCATTGAGTAGAGCGAAGCTCTGGTTCTGACCCAACCCACCAGCCTGGAGTTCATTGAGTAGAGTGAAGCTCCGGTTCTGACCCAACCCACCTGCCTGGAGTTCATTGAGTAGAGTGAAACTCAGGTTCTGACCCAACCCACCAGCCTGGAATATTTTGAGTAGAGTGAAACTCAAGTTCTGACCCAACCCACCGGCCTGGAGTTCTTGGAGTGGAGTGAAACTCAGGTTCTGACCCAACCCACCAGCCTGGAGTTCTTGTAGTAGAGTGAAGCTCTGGTTCTGACCCAACCCACCTTCATGGAGTTCTTGAAGTAGAGTGAAACTCAGGTTCTGACCCAACCCACCAGCCTGGAATAATTTGTGTAGAGTAAAACTCTGGTTCTGACCCAACCCACCAGCCTGGAGTTCATTGAGTAGAGTGAAGCTCTGGTTCTGACCCAACCCACCAGCCTGTAGTTCTTGGAGTAGAGTGAAACTCTGGTTCTTACCCAACCCACCAGCCTGGAGTTCTTGGAGTAGAGTGAAACTCAGGTTCTGACCCAACCCACTTACCTGGAGTTCTTGGAGTAGAGTGAAACTCAGGTTCTGACCCAACCCGCCAGCCTGGAATTCTTGGAGTAGAGTGAAACTCTGGTTCTCACCCAACCCACCAGCCTGAAGTTCTTGGAGAAGAGTGAAACTCTAGTTCTGACCCAACCCACGGGCCTGGAGTTCTTGGAGTAGAGTGATACTCAGGTTCTGACCCAACCCACCGGCCTGGAGTTCTTGGAGTAGAGTGAAACTCAGGTTCTGACCCAACCCACCAGCCTGGAGTTCATTGAGTAGAGTGAAACTCTGGTTCTGACCCAACCCACCAGCCTGGAGTTCATTGAGTAGAGTGAAACTCTGGTTCTGACCCAACCCACCAACCTGGAGTTCTTGGAGTAGAGTGAAGCTCTGGTTCTGACCCAACCCGCCTACTTGGAGTTCTTGGAGTAGAGTGAAACTCTGGTTCTGACCCAACCCACCGACAGGTAGTTCTTGTAGTAGAGTGAAACTCAGGTTCTGACCCAACCCACCAGCCTGGAATAATTTGAGTAGAGTAAAACTCTGGTTCTGACCCAACCCACCAGCCTGGAGTTCTTGGAGTAGAGTGAAGCTCTGGTTCTGACCCAACCCACCAGCCTGGAGTTCTTGGAGTAGAGTGAAGCTCTGGTTCTGACCCAACCCACCAGCCTGGAGTTCATTGAGTAGAGTGAAGCTCTGGTTCTGACCCAACCCACCAGCCTCTAGTTCTTGGAGTAGAGTGAAACTCTGGTTCTGACCCAACCCACCAGCCTGAGTTCTTGGAGTAGAGTGAAACTCTGGTTCTGACCCAACCCACGGGCCTGAGTTCTTGTAGTAGAGTGAAACTTAGGTTCTGACCCAACCCACCAGCCTGGAGTTCTTGGAGTAGAGTGAAGCTCTGGTTCTGACCCAACCCCCCAGCCTGGAGGTCATTGAGTAGAGTGAAGCTCTGGTTCTGACCCAACCCACCAGCCTCTAGTTCTTGGAGTAGAGTGAAACTCTGGTTCTGACCCAACCCACCAGCCTGAGTTCTTGGAGTAGAGTGAAACTCAGGTACTGACCCAACCCACCAGCCTTCTTGGAGAAGAGTGAAACTCAGGTTCTGACCCAACCCACCGGCCTGGAGTATATTGAGTAGGGTGAAACTCAGGTTCTGACCTAACCCACTGGCCTGGAGTTCATTGAGTAGGGTGAAACTCGGGTTCTGACCCATCCCACCAGCCTGAAGTTCATTGAGTAGAGTGAAACTCGGGTTCTGACCCAACCCACTGGCCTGGAGTTCATTGAGTAGGGTGAAACTCGGGTTCTGACCTAACCCACCAGCCTGGAGTTCTTGGAATAGAGTGAAACTCAGGTTCTGACCCAACCCACCAGCCTCGAATAATTTAAGTTGAGTGAAACTCTGGTTCTGACCCAACCCACCAGCCTGGAGTTCTTGGAGTAGAGTGAAGCTCTGATTCTGACCCAACCCACCAGCCTGGAGTTCATTGAGTAGAGTGAAACTCTGGTTCTGACCCAACCTACCTGCCTGGAGTTCATTGAGTAGAGTGAAGCTCTGGTTCTGACCCAACTCACGGGCCTGAGTTCTTGTAGTAGAGTGAAACTTAGGTTCTGACCCAACCCACCAGCCTGGAGTTCTTGGAGTAGAGTGAAGCTCTGGTTCTGACCCAACCCCCCAGCCTGGAGTTCATTGAGTAGAGTGAAGCTCTGGTTCTGACCCAACCCACCAGCCTCTAGTTCTTGGAGTAGAGTGAAACTCTGGTTCTGACCCAACCCACCAGCCTGAGTTCTTGGAGTAGAGTGAAACTCAGGTTCTGACCCAACCCACCAGCCTCAAATAATTTAAGAAGAGTGAAACTCTGGTTCTGACCCAACCCACCAGCCTGGAGTTCTTGGAGTAGAGTGAAGCTCTGATTCTGACCCAACCCACCAGCCTGGAGTTCATTGAGTAGAGTGAAACTCTGGTTCTGACCCAACCCACCAGCCTGGAGTTCATTGAGTAGAGTGAAGCTCTGGTTCTGACCCAACCCACCAGCCTGTAGTTCTTGGAGTATAGTGAAACTCTGGTTCTGACCCAACCCACCAGCCTGGAGTTCTTGGAGTTGAGTGAAACTCAGGTTCTGACCCAACCCACTTACCTGGAGTTCTTGGAGTAGAGTGAAACTCAGGTTCTGACCCAACCGGCCAGCCTGGAATTCTTGGAGTAGAGTGAAACTCTGGTTCTCACCCAACCCACCAGCCTGGAGTTCTTGGAGTAGAGTGAAGCTCCGGTTCTGACCCAACCTACCTGCCTGGAGTTCATTGAGTAGAGTGAAGCTCTGGTTCTGACCCAACCCACCAGCCTGGAGTTCATTGAGTAGAGTGAAACTCTGGTTCTGACCCAACCCACCAGCCTGGAGTTCTTGGAGTAGAGTGAAGCTCTGGTTCTGACCCAACCTGCCTACCTAGAGTTCTTGGAGTAGAGTGAAGCTCTGGTTCTGACCCAACCCACCTACCTGGAGTTCTTGTAGTAGAGTGAAACTCAGGTTCTGACCCAACCCACCAGCCTGGAATAATTTGAGTAGAGTAAAACTCTGGTTCTGACCCAACCCACCAGCCTGGAGTTCATTGAGTAGAGCGAAGCTCTGGTTCTGACCCAACCCACCAGCCTGGAGTTCATTGAGTAGAGTGAAGCTCTGGTTCTGACCCAACCCACCTGCCTGGAGTTCATTGAGTAGAGTGAAACTCAGGTTCTGACCCAACCCACCAGCCTGGAATATGTTGAGTAGAGTGAAACTCAGGTTCTGACCCAACCCACCGGCCTGGAGTTCTTGGAGTGGAGTGAAACTCAGGTTCTGACCCAACCCACCAGCCTGGAGTTCATTGAGTAGAGTGAAACTCTGGTTCTGACCCAACCCACCAGCCTGGAGTTCATTGAGTAGAGTGAAACTCTGGTTCTGACCCAACCCACCAGCCTGGAGTTCTTGGAGTAAAGTGAAGCTCTGGTTCTGACCCAACCCGCCTACTTGGAGTTCTTGGAGTAGAGTGAAGCTCTGGTTCTGACCCAACCCACCGACAGGTAGTTCTTGTAGTAGAGTGAAACTAAGGTTCTGACCCAACCCACCAGCCTGGAATAATTTGAGTAGAGTAAAACTCTGGTTATGACCCAACCCACCAGCCTGGAGTTCTTGGAGTAGAGTGAAGCTCTGGTTCTGACCCAACCCACCAGCCTGGAGTTCTTGGAGTAGAGTGAAGCTCTGGTTCTGACCCAACCCACCAGCCTGGAGTTCATTGAGTAGAGTGAAGCTCTGGTTCTGACCCAACCCACCAGCCTCTAGTTCTTGGAGTAGAGTGAAACTCTGGTTCTGACCCAACCCACCAGCCTGAGTTCTTGGAGTAGAGTGAAACTCTGGTTCTGACCCAACCCACGGGCCTGAGTTCTTGTAGTAGATTGAAACTTAGGTTCTGACCCAACCCACCAGCCTGGAGTACTTGGAGTAGAGTGAAGCTCTGGTTCTGACCCAACCCCCCAGCCTGGAGGTCATTGAGTAGAGTGAAGCTCTGGTTCTGACCCAACCCACCAGCCTCTAGTTCTTGGAGTAGAGTGAAACTCTGGTTCTGACCCAACCCACCAGCCTGAGTTCTTGGAGTAGAGTGAAACTCAGGTACTGACCCAACCCACCAGCCTTCTTGGAGAAGAGTGAAACTCAGGTTCTGACCCAACCCACCGGCCTGGAGTTCATTGAGTAGGGTGAAACTCAGGTTCTGACCTAACCCACTGGCCTGGAGTTCATTGAGTAGGGTGAAACTCGGGTTCTGACCCATCCCACCAGCCTGAAGTTCATTGAGTAGAGTGAAACTCGGGTTCTGACCCAACCCACTGGCCTGGAGTTCATTGAGTAGGGTGAAACTCGGGTTCTGACCTAACCCACCAGCCTGGAGTTCTTGGAATAGAGTGAAACTCAGGTTCTGACCCAACCCACCAGCCTCGAATAATTTAAGTTGAGTGAAACTCTGGTTCTGACCAAACCCACCAGCCTGGAGTTCTTGGAGTAGAGTGAAGCTCTGATTCTGACCCAACCCACCAGCCTGGAGTTCATTGAGTAGAGTGAAACTCTGGTTCTGACCCAACCTACCTGCCTGGAGTTCATTGAGTAGAGTGAAGCTCTGGTTCTGACCCAACTCACGGGCCTGAGTTCTTGTAGTAGAGTGAAACTTAGGTTCTGACCCAACCCACCAGCCTGGAGTTCTTGGAGTAGAGTGAAGCTCTGGTTCTGACCCAACCCCCCAGCCTGGAGTTCATTGAGTAGAGTGAAGCTCTGGTTCTGACCCAACCCACCAGCCTCTAGTTCTTGGAGTAGAGTGAAACTCTGGTTCTGACCCAACCCACCAGCCTGAGTTCTTGGAGTAGAGTGAAACTCAGGTACTGACCCAACCCACCCGCCTTCTTGGAGAAGAGTGAAACTCAGGTTCTGACCCAACCCACCGGCCTGGAGTTCATTGAGTAGGGTGAAACTCAGGTTCTGACCTAACCCACTGGCCTGGAGTTCATTGAGTAGGGTGAAACTCGGGTTCTGACCCATCCCACCAGCCTGAAGTTCATTGAGTAGAGTGAAACTCGGGTTCTGACCCAACCCACTGGCCTGGAGTTCATTGAGTAGGGTGAAACTCGGGTTCTGACCTAACCCACCAGCCTGGAGTTCTTGGAATAGAGTGAAACTCAGGTTCTGACCCAACCCACCAGCCTCGAATAATTTAAGAAGAGTGAAACTCTGGTTCTGACCCAACCCACCAGCCTGGAGTTCTTGGAGTAGAGTGAAGCTCTGATTCTGACCCAACCCACCAGCCTGGAGTTCATTGAGTAGAGTGAAACTCTGGTTCTGACCCAACCTACCTGCCTGGAGTTCATTGAGTAGAGTGAAGCTCTGGTTCTGACCCAACCCACGAGCCTGGAATAATTTAAGAAGAGTGAAACTCTGGTTCTGACCCAACCCACGGGCCTGGAGTTTTTGGAGTAGAGTGAAACTCTAGTTCTGACCCAACCCACGGGCCTGGAGTTCTTGGAGTAGAGTGAAACTCTGGTTCTCACCCAACACACCAGCTTGGAGTTCATTGGGTAGAGTGAAACTCTGGTTCTGACCCAACCCACAAGCCTGGAGTTCATTGAGTAGAGTGAAACTCAGGTTCTGACCCAACCCACCAGCCTGGAGTTCATGGAGTAGAGTGAAACTCTGGTTCTCACCCAACACACCAGCCTGGAGTTCTTGGAGTAGAGTGAAACTCAGGTTCTGACCCAACCCACTTACCTGGAGTTCTTGGAGTAGAGTGAAACTCAGGTTCTGACCCAACCCGTGAGCCTGGAGTTCTTGGAGTAGAGTGATACTCAGGTTCTGACCCAACCCACCGGCCTGGAGTTCTTGGAGTAGAGTGAAACTCTGGTTCTGACCCAACCCACCAGCCTAGAGTTCATTGAGTAGAGTGAAGCTCTGGTTCTGACCCAACCCACCTGCCTGGAGCTCATTGAGTAGAGGGAAACTCAGGTTCTGACCCAACCCACCAGCCAGGAATAATTTGAGTAGAGTAAAACTCTGGTTCTGACCCAACCCACCAGCCTGGAGTTCATTGAGTAGAGTGAAGCTCTGTTTCTGACCCAACCCACCTGCCTGGAGTTCTTGAAGTAAAGTGAAACTCAGGTTCTGACCCAACCCACCAGCCTGGAATAATTTGAATAGAGTAAAACTCTGGTTCTGGCCCAACCCACCAGCCTGGAGTTCATTGAGTAGAGTGAAGCTCTGGTTCTGACCCAACCCACCAGCCTGTAGTTCTTGGAGTAGAGTGAAGCTCTGGTTCTGACCCAACCCACCAGCCTGGAGTTCATTGAGTAGAGTGAAGCTCTGGTTCTGACCCAACCCACCAGCCTCTAGTTCTTGGAGTAGAGTGAAACTCTGGTTCTGACCCAACCCACCAGCCTGAGTTCTTGTAGTAGAGTGAAACTTAGGTTCTGACCCAACCCACCAGCCTTGAGTTTTTTGAGTAGAGTGAAACTCAGGTTCTGACCCAACCCACCAACCTGGAATAATTTGAGTAGAGTAAAACTCTGGTTCTGACCCAACCCACCAGCCTGGAGTTCATTGAGTAGAGTGAAACTCTGGTTCTGACCCAACCCACCAGCCTGGAGTTCTTGGAGTAGAGTGAAGCTCTGGTTCTGACCCAACCCGCCTACTTGGAGTTCTTGGAGTAGAGTGAAGCTCTGGTTCTGACCCAACCCACCTACAGGGAGTTCTTGTAGTAGAGTGAAACTCAGGTTCTGACCCAACCCACCAGCCTGGAATAATTTGTGTAGAGTAAAACTCTGGTTCTGACCCAACCCACCAGCCTGGAGTTCTTGGAGTAGAGTGAAGCTCTGGTTCTGACCCAACCCACCAGCCTGGAGTTCTTGGAGTAGAGTGAAGCTCTGGTTCTGACCCTACCCACCAGCCTGGAGTTCATTGAGTAGAGTGAAGCTCTGGTTCTGACCCAACCCACCAGCCTCTAGTTCTTGGAGTAGAGTGAAACTCTGGTTCTGACCCAACCCACCAGCCTGAGTTCTTGGAGTAGAGTGAAACACTGGTTCTGACCCAACCCACCAGCCTGAGTTCTTGTAGTAGAGTGAAACTTAGGTTCTGACCCAACCCACCAGCCTTGAGTTCTTTGAGTAGAGTGAAACTCAGGTTCTGACCCAACCCAACAGCCTGGAATAATTTGAGTAGAGTAAAACTCTGGTTCTGACCCAACCCACCAGCCTGGAGTTCATTGAGTAGAGTGAAACTCTGGTTCTGACCCAACCCACCAGCCTGGAGTTCTTGGAGTACAGTGAAGCTCTGGTTCTGACCCAACCCGCCTACTTGGAGTTCTTGGAGTAGAGTGAAGCTCTGGTTCTGACCCAACCCACCTACAGGGAGTTCTTGTAGTAGAGTGAAACTCAGGTTCTGACCCAACCCACCAGCCTGGAATAATTTGTGTAGAGTAAAACTCTGGTTCTGACCCAACCCACCAGCCTGGAGTTCTTGGAGTAGAGTGAAGCTCTGGTTCTGACCCAACCCACCAGCCTGGAGTTCTTGGAGTAGAGTGAAGCTCTGGTTCTGACCCTACCCACCAGCCTGGAGTTCATTGAGTAGAGTGAAGCTCTGGTTCTGACCCAACCCACCATCCTCTAGTTCTTGGAGTAGAGTGAAACTCTGGTTCTGACCCAACCCACCAGCCTGAGTTCTTGGAGTAGAGTGAAACTCTGGTTCTGACCAAACCCACGGGCCTGAGTTCTTGTAGTAGAGTGAAACTTAGGTTCTGACCCAACCCACCGGCCTGGAGTTCTTGGAGTAGAGTGAAGCTCTCGTTCTGACCCAACCCACCAGCCTGGAGTTCATTGAGTAGAGTGAAGCTCTGGTTCTGACCCAACCCACCAGCCTCTAGTTTTTGGAGTAGAGTGAAACTTAGGTTCTGACCCAACCCACCAGCCTGGAGTTCTTGGAGTAGAGTGAAGCTCTGGTTCTGACCCAACCCACCAGCCTAGAGTTCATTGAGTAGAGTGAAGCTCTGGTTCTGACCCAACCCACCAGCCTCTAGTTCTTGGAGTAGAGTGAAACTCTGGTTCTGACCCAACCCACCAGCCTGAGTTCTTGTAGTAGAGTGAAACTTAGGTTCTGACCCAACCCACCAGCCTTGAGTTCTTTGAGTAGAGTGAAACTCGGGTTTCCACCTACTTTGGCGGCGAGATGGTAGTCAGTTGTGTAAAGGTGATAAACATTGGCAGTCTCCCTCCCCGCTCCGCTCAGGAGTAAAGGTAATGCCTGCTAAGACAGATGATCCAGCAAAGCAACCATTGGCAGCTGCCAAGAACCAAATTTGACGCCTCGTATGGGGTAGTAAGCGCTATATGTTGGGACGGGAAGTCTCCTGCATGTCTCTGGAGAGAGTACTTCCCCTGCCTTATGCTAATCTCCAGGCAAGTCACTCAACAGCTACTGTATAGTTTCTAGATCCCTACCTCAGTGAGCATGACAATCATACATGTCCACTGAGGATCTCCCTGTTTACCTGGATTGAGACCCTAGAGCTTGGCTCTGAGGTCGAGGGGGCATGCCTAGTGCACCCCTATTTTTCAGAGAGTGGCTACTTCCCTCTCTATTAAGGTTGTGGTAGACTGATAGTGGTGGCAGCAATAAATCTATAGCCAGGAGGGGTGAGTCCCTAGGCACCCTCCTGACCAAGTCTGTGCAGTTTGCCATGCCTGTGGGCCTGTTGCCTTTGTCTGACTGATGTGTGTTTGAGAGCCCGTGGATGTACAGGGGAAGAATGGTGATTTGAGCCATTGTGAGGAATGCGAGCCGTTCTGCTGGACATCCCAGCTCCCCCCGTGCCCCTCCCTATTTCCTTAGAAAGGCCTGGGGTAGACACTCTGCTCTTATCTGGGTTTAGCTGCACTAACTTTGTGGAGAGAATCCTCCCCCACTGGTCAGGGACTCCTGGGCTGGAGTTAATTAAAATTCCTCTCTAGAGGGTTGCACAGCCTGATACCAGAACAGGACCTGCTACATGCTTTACCCATGCATTGAACACGCGGTGAATGGTCTGTGATTGGAGGTGTATTCAGAATGCAAAGAGTAGCAGACCCTCTGATTGGATGAGCCTATCAATCAGAGGTGATAAAAGTCTGGCCTGAGTGGTCAGCTGTTGTTCAAGACTGGTCTATGACTGATGAGTGGCCACACCAGAGCCCTCTGACAGTAACCAGCCGCAACCCCGCGGTGTGAAGATAGGAGATAAAACTGTTCACTGCGGTCTGGAAGGAAGGCATCATTTAGGACCAGCTGTTTGTGAGGCTTGGAGGACCGTTTGCTTTGGACCAAGGAAATTACAGACAGCTGCCCAAGGTGTGGGAAGGAAGCTTGCAGCACATCACCAAAGGTGTGGGAAGGAAGCTTACAGCACATCACAGAGACTGGTGGAAAGAAGCTTGCAGCACATGACAAGAGCCAGAGAGGAGGATGCTTGATTCTAGTCTTTGAAGTTGAGATCAAATCCCCTCTAGGCTCCTCCCTTGCGCTGTGGGAGCCTGTACAAGCAGTAACTGGGAATAGAGGCCAGTGAAGAAGGCCCCCACCTTTCTTTCTGTGAACTCTGAGGGTATCAGGGTGAACTGGCACTCTTCCCAGCCACTACTCTCCAACAGCTAGCCAGTGGCTACTGGACTAGTGGGACTCCAGTAAACTGTGCCAAGACATCCGGCACCTCTGATCAGATCCCTGACACCACTAGAGCGGTGTCCTCACTCACAATGGGAGGGCACTTCTGTTGCTTTGGGTGGGGGGTTATGGGGCTGATCATGAACATTTGACTTCACATCATATGCTGAAACTATATCCTTTCAATACAAAGTTTGGTATCAAGGCTCTAGTGAATGAGAACAGCCCTGTGTAACATGATCTGTAATATGCAATGCTTACTGTGTGTTTTCATGTTAACTGTGTTTTTATAGTGCTTGGCGTCTAGGCGCTATAATACTGTATGGGGTCATAACTCTGCCCCAGAGGGTTGTAGAGACTTCTGGTTTTCACTGTTTATCCTAGTTTTATGTGTAGAATAATTATCTTATGTGTATTAAAGTACTTTTCTTTTATAAAAAGTAAAGCACTGACTGGACATTGAGTTTATCAGCTGGTGGTACGGTTTACACTGTATTCTGAATGTCTAACCCCACCTCACCTCCTTGAGTAAGCCTTGGACTGCTCTGTCTCGCTACCCTGAGAGAGTCAAGTGCTGGAGAGGAGTACTTGGTTATCCAGTTTTGGGTCCCTTAGTACTGAGGCCCCAGGACATCAGTGAGGGAACACTCCAGTTTATGCGATTGGAGCGCAGTTACCCCTGAGTGCCCTGGTGCCCAGGAAGCCGGGTCTAACACTATATAAATGCAATTATAATACAATTCTAAGGTGTGAGCGGAATGCCACCCGGGCCACAAACTCACCACTGTGGTGCTGTCTGCAAAACACCTAAAAGTGTCTTTTTTCATGATTCATTTTTCCACTTGTATGTAGACTGGCTCATGAAATGGAAGCTTAGAAGCAGCGTACTGTCTAATACATACATGTACATTGTATAATGACGGAAGAGGTGTGGCTCCGCGGCTAGGGCGACTGACTCCGGAATCTGGGGATTACGGTACGATCCCCGGCACCGGTGGCAGATTAGCCCAGCACCATTTGACTTTTGGCAATAGCTTGGTTAATCTTCCAGCCGGCCCCCAGCGCCGAGAGACCCTTACGGGTGATTATGTGCTTTACAAATGTGGATTATTAATATAATGATGACACATTGCCCAGAAAGTAGCAATGGCTATATTTTCACAGACTTGGCTCGTACTGTACTTTATCTTAACACCGGATCCACACTCATTTATTTCATGTAGGTTTTTTCTAACAGCCACAAATTAGCAATGTCTGCATTTTGTTAATTTGACTCTGCGGTTTACTGCCAGTGCTTCCAGGCCGCTGGTTTTCTCCTGGGGCCCTTCTGAGACCGAGAATTTGTGATTAAATATTATTCATCCACAAAATCTAAGTAATGCTTATGAGGTGCGGTTTGTGCCAGACTTTTCATGCATTATGAAGTAAAAAGGACAATTCACAACTTCCTACTGAACCTCATCCTGAATCTGATTTATTTTATCTGTGATTATCTTATCTTATCTTATCTTATCAAAGTTTTATAAAGCGCTCGCACACCCAAGGGTTTCATGGCGCTAACCAACAGGACACTAACTCTACTAAGGAGACCATCATTCCTTAGGCCGTAGCCTGGGTGAACAGCCATGTCTTTAAAAGCTTCCTAAATGAAAGGAGAGCGGTGCAGGAACGAATTTCAAAGGGAAGAGAGTTCCACAACTTGGGAGCAAGGGAAGCGAACCTGCGGCCTCCATTGCGTGAGAGCTTATAACGAGGAACTGTCAAGAGAATTTGGGAAGCAGACCGAAGGATACGAGAGGGGGTGTATCTGAGCAGAAGTTTCTGAATGAACTTAGGACTGCGAGCATGTAGGGATTTAAAGATTATACAGGCCAATTTGAATGTGACCCGGTGTTGAATCGGGAGCCAGTGGAGTTGCCTCAAGAGAGGCCTAGCTGACTGCCAACGCGGGAGGCGGTGTATAAGTCGAGCCGCCTGATTTTGTGCCATCTGCAGACGTCTGCTAAGTGTGGCGGGAAGGCCAAGATAGATGGCATTGGCATAGTCTAAGTGAGACAGTACCAGTGCCCTAACTACCTGGGTCAGAGCTGATCGAGTGAGCATCTGACGGATCTTTTTTATTTTCCGCAGTTGGAAAAAGCAGGTGGACACAACTGAGTTGACCTGTGTGCTACCTCCTTACATTTGCCAAGGCTTATGTTTTAATTAGGATGTATGTCCTTGATTACCTCTTATATACATCATAAATATGTAACAATGATAAATCGAAGGAGTATACATCCTAAGCATTCTACTGTGCTTGACGTGGAGAGATGTGCCTTCTAATGATGGAATGGAATGATGTCGGCCATAACCTATAGAGTTTAAAGCCTGCATTTTAATGCTCTGGACCTCGGTTTAATAATATTATTTGTAATTGTGCTTACTCCTGGTGTATGTGAAACACCCCTTTACACCATGGCTGAGTATAATTCACACGTGCACATTCCAAACCTAACGGATCCGCCTCTGCTGCTGTTCTGTAGTAGTGCAATTTCACTCAAGTCATAGCGGAAGCAGAAGTGACATCGCCTACGCAAAGCCCTCCTCCCACCGACACCATCACAGGAAGTCACATGACATAACTAATGTTCTTGATGATGCGTTGTATGTTGTAAATATTTGGAATTAGAGAATGAAGAAAAAATTGAGAGTGGTGGAAAACATGCAGACGTGGCCAGCAACTAACACAAGTAGCTCCTGAAGGAGTACTTAATTATGATAGATCAGTTGCTAGCTTGGTTATACCACATGGGCTGCAAACTAGTTTACCAGCTCAGTGGACTGATAGTGACTGCAGTGCCATATAACAATAAGAAGCCAAACCTTGCCTTAAATACGCGGTGATCTGAAGGATGTATGTCGTTACAACGCATGCTATTACAACGCATGCCTTTTTTCGACGCAAGTTTTACAACGCAAGTCGTTACAACGACTTGCGTTTGGGGGTGCTGGATAGTGAATAGTTTAATTTACTATTCCAACTCCAGTCCCCGTGGATGGTAGGGAAGGTGTTGGATAGTAAATTAAAACTATTCCCTATCATAGAGTGCCCCCCAGCGCAATGCGTTGTAATGACTTGCGTTGTAATGGTTGCGTCGTAATGGTAGTGCGTTGTAACAGTTGCGTTGTAAAGGATGTTTCCCTGATCGGAAAGCACCACCATAATCAATGTCGCAGTAGGCAGACTTGGTCCACTATGGAACGGTTCATTGAGCATCACCAGAGGGTAGTAGGTCCTTCGCAGATATGATTGGTCCATTGATGAAGAAGCCTCTGCTAGCTTTCACCCACAAACTTCAATGCACAATTAATCATGATGCCTGCTCTCATTACAACATCACCCACAGCAGCTTACTTAATTCTCCCAGTCTTTTTAGGGTTGCTGCACTTTAGACACATGGGCACTTCAATGTTTTAACTAAATCTGCAAATGGGGCGGTTTGGGAAAGGGCACAGGGCTCGCACTTCCATAGCATGAAGGTTTCATAGCTGACTTTTGCATAGTACTGAGATGTTCAGAGTAAATCTGGCTTAATGTGATGAGTTGCCAAAGTCAGAGGTGGAGGGCTCAGAATGAGTTACCTCGCTGTTACCAAGAGTATGTGTGCACTATTATGAGCAAATGATGGACAGTGTCAATGAAGACACATCTGTTTCCTTGAAGCTTTTATCTATTTCAAATACGTATCTGTGTTGACTGGGCAGTGATACTAAAGGCACTTACATGGATTCAAAGGTCGGGGCAACTTAAAGACTGACAGGCACATGCATCAAAGGATTTTGCGATCGCAAACGGTGTGAATCGCAAAAATTGGCCGTTTGCGATCGCAAAATCTGCTTTTGGAATGCATGAAGGGTGAAGGCCCTCGCAATTTGAGAATTCGCAAATATTTGAGAATTCTCAAATTGCGATTGCATTTAAGGAATCGCAAAATGCAATGCATGAAACTTTTAAAAAATTGCGATTTCGCAATTAGGGGGAGCAAATTACCAAGAGGTTGCACCTCATGGTAATTTGCGAAAACTTTGAAAAATGCACTTTTGTGCATTTTTCAAAGTTTCATGTTGTGCACACACATGCCCTTAGGGCATGTGTGTGCCCAACATATGTGCACAGATTGATTTCAGGGGTGCTACAGGGTGTCCTTTGGACACCCCTGCACCCTTGAAATCGCATTCTCAATTTGCGATTCGCTAATTGCGAATCGCAAATTGAGAATGTCTTCCCATTCATTCCTATGGGCCTCTATGCCCATAGGAATGAATGGGGAGGTATTCCTTAATTGCGACTCGCAATTTGCGACTCGCAATTAAGGAATATTAAGAAATCGCAATTTATTTAGCGATTTCTTGATGCATTGCATTTTAATTGCGTTTCCTTATTTTTCGCAATTAAGGAATCGCAAAAAGCAATATTGATGCATGTGCCTGTGAGCTCCTACACATTTGTAGAGTTATGTAGGGTCCAAAGCAGCTAAGAGAGCTTTCTCTCTACTATACATTGTACTGAAAACATATTTTAACTCATTCAGATGTAGTTTCCTGTGTTAACAGAATGCAAGAACTCAATTTGTCACAGATTAATTTTGAAGTATATCATTTAAAAGATGTCTTTGCATAAACAGCAAAATTATGATCAGCCATCCCTAGTGGGTCGACTCACTTATGCGTGACCAGGCGTTTGGGACATCTCTGCTAAACCAAAGATGGACAAGGATTAAGCATTTATCAGCATGACCTGAGAGTGCCCATATGTGTATTATGTCAAACCTGGAGAGAGGCGCTATACACCCAAAGTTCTGTCATGGCTAACTTCATAGGTAGGATGGGCTGCTGCAGTATCTCTGGTCACCATGGCTTGAGTCAGAGAGATGGACCATAGAACATTTGAGTCATTGTCTCTTCAATAGGTGAAGAAAGAAGATTTCATCTAAGCGCTAGACATTAGGGATGGGAGCAAGCTTGCTCGGTAATAGTCACAATCAGCACCAGGGTCTGCCATTCAAGAGAGCATGTCATCTGATTGTTTGTGAAGCCCAAGGCCAAAGTAGTAAGTCCCTTGCGTTGTGGGAGACACATCAGAGGGAAAGGGATGCACTGCAGGCAGCCAGGCTATCAAAGGTCACAGTGGAAGACAGCCTGATCTTGGTGTAAATAAACAGGTTGGGCAACCTTCACTTTCCCTCCCCATCCAACAATGCCATTTCACTGGGACTAAGGTTGCCTCTAGGCCAGTGTATTGCCAACATCCTTGTTTTTTTAATATTAAAGCAAAGAGTAAAATTATGAAATCCAACAAAAGCTGGTATTTTTCCCCAAATGAAGTGTATACTTTAAACAGCAAGAATCAGTCACTTTGAATGTATTTTAAAAATGTCCAAGCTATTACGAAATCATTATTTAAGCATAATGACAAATAATTGCTAAATTATAAAAAATACAGAGGATCTTACCTTAGGTCTTATTCAAGTAGCATCTCCTGGGCTTTCTAGGATCTGTTGTGTCTCTCAGAATCGTAGTAATCCTAATTGGGAGGAACATTTTTAATGCTACTCCACCCCTCCTGCACATGGCACCTCAAGTACTCTAAAAACATAGGAAATGTGAATTAAGATTTCAGTATTGCCCAACATCACTGCTCACAGCCCTCTTGAACTACATTGAAGCATATGTCATTTAATCTGTCTGACAACGGAACCTTTCTAATTAAGTTCATTGTTTTAGCTTTGCTAGTTATTTAGTCCCAACTTAATTTGAGTAGGTGTTTGCTGGTGCTCAGCACCGTCACATACTTCTCAATACCAGTACGTTTGACAGTTCACCAAAAGGTGGCACTGTCTTTTTAATTTTAGGATGAGAATAACACCAGAGCGTTTGATAGTCAAAATGTATTGCAAATTAATAATGCCTGCCACCCAGGTCACTCTTATAGCTTTGGGAGGCCTGAGGAAGTCTGATTTGTCACACTTCGAACAGTGTGATGATTAGTAGCTGGGTTAGTACTGGGACTGGCAATGCTGACAAGGGCAGTGAGTGATGCAAGCTGCAGTGACCTCCTAAGACCTCCTAAGATGGCCCTGGAACTCACTTAAAAAAAAATAAAAAAATTAAGCACTGTATTCAGGTTAGCAAGATCTTCCGATGGATCCCCACCGAGACCAGGAAGACGGTCACCCAGGCCCTCGTCACCAGCCGTCTGGACTACGGCAACTCCCTCTACGCCGGAACCACCGCCAAACTCCAGAAGAGGCTCCAGCGGATCCAGAACACCTCAGCACGACTCATCCTGGACATCCCCCGCCGCAGCCACATCTCCGGACACCTGAGAGACCTGCACTGGCTCCCGGTCAACAAGAGAATCACCTTCCGGCTCCTCACCCACGCACACAAAGCCTTACACAACCAAGGACCAGGATACCTCAACAGCCGCCTCAACTTCTACGCTCCCACGTGCCAGCTTCGATCGACCAGCCACGCCCTCGCCGCCGTCCCCCGCATCCGAAGAGCCACCACAGGAGGAAGATCCTTCACCTACCTGGCCGCCAAGACTTGGAACTCCCTTCCGACCCACCTCCGCCTGACCCAGGACCACCTCGCCTTCAGGAAGCAGCTCAAGACCTGGCTATTCGAGCAGTAGCGGACCACCCCCCCCCCCAGCGCCTTGAGACCCTCCGGGTGAGTAGTGCGCTATACAAATGCCCAGATAGATAGATAGATAGATAGCTTGACATCACAACTGCAACCAATACCTATTGTTACTATATTCAATATATTTATTAAAGATTTGGAACTCCTAGGAGGTCCACATATAATGCATTCATAGAATTACAAATAAAACAGAAACACATAACAAGCATAATCGCAAACCATCATAAAAATTATCAAGAGCCTGCCTTCGATTAGCTAAATTTCGATAAGAAGAACCAAACAATATTATCAGAAAACCCTGATCATACAGTACTTGAGATTTTCCACATTATAACTCCTAGGATGATACAATGGACATTATATAAGCTGACAGTTTATTTAATAAAAAACAAAAAGTTCCATTTCAACTAGAGAATCAATTTAAAATTAGAGACAGAATAAAACATGGGCATAATCAGACATGTGCAAAAGGCAATTCAGTAGCAACCAGCTCACAAGAGAAAAACCTCCTGAATCCCACTGCATCTAAGTTTTTAGAATTAACAACAGATCATAGTGGGAAGCATAAAGCAACCTAACCCTAATTATGAGAAAATAGCAGTTAATAGCTGCCTATCAATTAGCAAAATACAAATTAATAAAACTAAAGACTACTACAGATGGAGAGCTAGCTAAAAGGCTGGCTAAGAGGATAGCCACCCTTTTGAAAAGTGTACTAAAAAGGCAAGAGAAATTAAAAAGTTTTAGTCCCACTGCTTCGTTTTTTGTCCAAAATTGATAATCTCGGGTTGTTGCTACATTTTATACACAATCTTATAAAAACATCATTACAGGGTTAAAATATATACATGAATTCCTTAAAATAATTAAATAATTTTACGTACACAGCTTCGTTTTTAGGACAAAAGAGATAATCTCGAGCTGATGCTACTGCTGGACATACAAACAAAACATGGTCCAGAGTCTGGTTGCTCAGCATACACGAATTACAAATGTTCCCATTATTCGGATTCTGAGACCAGTTTGCTGTAAGGTCATTTAAGGGCAGGAGATTCATGCGACGTAAAATAAGTAAGCGACGAATGCTGTGTTCTAAGTTCCAAAATAAATATTTTGGTGCAATTCTCGGAGAGATTGTCCTAATTATTAGTTTTAATCTTTCTTTAGAGTTACAGGATTGAATGTCTCTATCGAAACTAATTTTGCCACTCAGGGTTTTTAGGAGAGACTTAAATCCTAATGATGGAAGGGTAAGCACTGATTCTTCTTGTATACTAAAGACTTTTAATGCCAAAGAGAAATCACGGTGAAAGGAGTAGTTACCTGCCTTAACGTCAAAGATTTCATGGCATAAGACACCTCGTAGTGAATCAGGGTCGCTATGTTTTAGCTCATAACCCCAACATAGAACCCTGGAAAAGCCTTGAGTATAGGAGCTTATCAAGCCAAATTCCAATCTGATTGCTGCCGTTGGAACTAAGGTGTTAAAATTACATATTTTTCGTAGTATCTGGCCTTCAACCTTGTCCAAAAAACTCCAGTCCTTAACAGGGATTGATTCTATCGCATAAAGCAGGGTTGGAGGGATTTTTTCCTTAAAAACCGTCAATAAATGTACGAAATGTCTCCTACCCATAGCGCTGTAAAAAATGCGCAAGCCGTTGGCATGCGAAGTAGCTTTACTAGAGCAGTGTGAAATGTGAGGATTATTTTTCAAGCTGCTTGTTAAAAGTTTCCCTAAATAGAGGTATGAATCTACTACCTCCAGTCTTTCAGGACCAATTTGCCAATTAAAATTATATGATTTTCTACTTTTAGAACTTTTCAAAATTAAAATTTTACTCTTGGATACGTTTATTTTCAAAAAGTGGGCCACAGTATATTTTTGTAAGGAGTCCAACTTTCTATTCAACCCAATAGGGGTTATACCTATTGTTACCAATTTGTAATGTATACAGAGGACTTTCCACCCAAAGGAGTATTTCTATTTCACCTTATGCTATTACCTGTTTTGTGTATAACTCTGTCTCCTTTAGAAAGCTTGCGCTGTAATGCATGAGGAACTAGTTTACATTTCATAAGTACACTAAATCATCACTCATTCATTTCTTTATCTCACAGTTGCACTTTGTAGAGAAATCAGTCTTTTAAGTTTTTTCACTGCAGCAGGCCTATACATATTGTAGTCTAGTATATTTAGGTGCTGCACGCGCAGGTTTAATAAATGTTCAAAAGAAGCATTCAATAGTCCATCTTCAAAGTCATAAATCACATGATTGTGACGGCCAGTGATTGCTTTGGGTGTGCCTGTAACATCATTTCCGCTACTCTATGAACTAGGCAACATAACACCAATACAGTGGAGTAGACAATTGTTTTTTCCCTCAGTTTGTGGATCTTGCACCTGGTTGTGGTTCTTGCATGGTGATGGGGATACAGAACGTGTCTTATGCACTGCACATGTGAAAGATTACCATGAGGAATATTGAATTGAAGGAATTGTATAATCTGGGTATCGATCCTCCACTCCTGAACTTTCTTCGTGAGCTCTATTCGGATGCCACAGCACGTGTGAGGTATGGCACAAATGGTGAGCTTTCAGATTCTTTCAACATCACAAAAGGCGTTAGGCAGGGGTGCGTCCTTGCTCCATTCCTATTTAACATTTATACAAATGACTGGAGCAAGCGATGCTGGTAGACAACAAGGATCTTCCTTGCATAAACACCCGGCCAATTCCCGCATTATTGTACGCCGATGATTCAGTCATTCTAGCGAGAACCCCAATCCAACTCCAGCTCCAACTGGACAAGTATTGCCAATATATGCTTTCTCTTGGTTTAAAAGTCAACAAATCCAAGACTTTTGTTATGCAAATCGGTAAGAAAGCTTCAAAATGCAAACCTCTTTATATTGACAGTACTAGGTTAGAAACAGCAAGGAAATATCCATACCTAGGGATCCTTATTGATGACCGTATGTCTTGGAAACCTGCCACCTTCAGTAAGTCACTGCAGTTTCAGCGCACCACAATGGCGCTGTCCTCTTTTTCAAGGAAATTGGGTAAACCCGCTCCTGCTGTACTAATGAGAATATACCAAGCAAAATGCGTGAGTGTGGCCACCTACGGAGCGGGCGTATGGGGCTACACTCCTGTTAATGAGCTCCAAGTAATTGAAAACGATTTCCTGAAATATGTATTAGCTCTTCCTCGCAGTGCCCCTAATTACGGTAGCCATGTTGAGCTCGGTTGGGATTATCTCTCTGACACCATTAGATACCAACCGATCCTCCTCTGGCATCGTATTCGGACTAAGGAGCAATGTCTCCTTACTCGGCTGTTAATTACCGACTGCTTGTCATTGGTTCACTGGAAAAGGATCCCCTGGCTTTTGTATGTTTTTAATTTTTTGAATGATCTGAATTGCCTAGCTTTTTTTACAAATCCTGTCTCACTAATGTCTATACCAAGAAAGACTCTGAAGAACCTATGTGTCACCCACTTAAGAGAATTACGCTTGTGTTCTGAAATTGGCAAACAAACAAATATCCATTTATTGACGGCACAATCCTCCTACGGTATCCAACCATATCTGTCTTTTTATTTATCAAACTACGATAGATATGTTTTAACCAGATTTCGGTTTGATTGTTTTTATCGTCTTGTCTCGTTCCCGGAGCCTTTAGATTGGTCCCGCGAACTAAGCAGATGCCCCTGTGACGATTGTTCTATCCAGTCCACTTTGCATGTAATATTATTCTGTAGCTTGTACGAGACCCCGCGTAAACGCTGGTTGGTCCCACTACTTCGACAATTTGGGCTGAGAAGATGCAGACCTGCTCTTTTGGCATTACAGTACTTAGATACTCCATATGTTGCCAAATCTATAGCTTGCTTTTTAAAGGCTTGCTTGAAAATTCGTTCTCAATTTGCTATTTCTGCATCTTAAAATATTCTGTTTACTGTGTGTATAACTCTCATTCTTTCGCCACATAGGATATCATTGTACAGTTGACTTGTTAGAAATATTCAATTTATGATTTTTATATATTAATCAATATTGTCCTTCTAACTGTTGACATTTTTTTTTATAATGAACTTTTATGATTGTAAATTCAATCGAAATAAAGTTTGTTCTGATTCTGAATTGAAGGTCATAACTACAAAACACATTACAATGTGTAGGGGATATGCTATGTTGCAACATATATATAGATATCTAAATAGATATATATATTTATTTATTTATTTATTTATATCTATCTATCTATGTAGATATGTTTATATATAGATATAGATAGATAGATATTCACTTAAAAAATAGAATTTAAATAACTTAGAAATTCGATGAAAAAAACAAAGGCTACAGGGACCTTAAAGTTAGGCTCAGATTTCACTGATATAAAACCAGTAAAATTCAGCAGTTACAGTTCCCTAAGCTAACTATAACTTACGCCCGGCAATGCACTGCTTATGACCTCATGTATTACATCAACCATGGCATGGTCAGTGATGTCATTGATGACATTATTCACAGAACTCCTCACACACCCACTCATATCCCTAGACAACCTCTCATACACCCCCTCGCACAACCACTCACATACCCATTTACAAACCCATACAAGTACTCATACAACCACTTATTCATCCACAGAGCCACTCACACACCCAGTCATACAGCCACTCACACAACAACTCACCCAACCATACAGCTACTCATACAACCAGCCACTCACCCATATAGCCACTCACACACCCATACAGCTACTCACACACCCATTTATTCACCTACACAGTCACTCACGCACCCACTAACTCACCCATATAGTCTCTCAACACAACCTCTCACTCACCCATACAAGTATTCACACACTCACTCCCACACCCACACAACCACTTACATGCTCTCACACGCTATACAAGCACTCCCACATCTGCACACTCACCCATGCAGCCATTCCTGCAGGCACTCACTCTCCAATACAGCCACTCACACCAACTCACTTTACCAAACACCCACTTAAAGAGCCACTCACTCACCCATTCAGCTCCTTACACACCCAGTCACTCATTCATACAGCCCTTCAGACACTCACTCACCTATGCTGTCATTCAGGCACCCACTCACCCATACAGGCATTCACACAACCACTCTCACATACATACAGCCACTCAGACACCCATTCACACACTGATATATACACAGTTGCACAGCTACTCACATAACATATGTTAGAAGTAGTGTACTCAGTAGTGCACCTATTATATTAATGTAACTTTTGTAGTAGCTTAGCATATATGTTTAACAATCATAAACTCTTAGAAAACACTTATACTCACTGGATGATGTAATCAGTGATGTCATTTGAGATGTCATCAGTGATGTCACTGACCATCTCATGAGTGATGTACTATGTAAGGTCATAAGCAGTGCTTTGCAGGGCATAAATTGTAGTTAGCTCAGGTAACTATAACTGCTGAATTTCACTGGTTTCGTATGAGTGAAATCTGAGTCTAAGGTTTTTCTAATTTCTATTTCCTCACTATAACATCCCTGTAACCTTTGGGTTTTTTCAGTGAATTTCTAAGGTATTTAATATTAATTTCTAACTATAACATCCCTGTAAATTTCGAAGGTTTTTTGAATTTTATTTTCTAACTTTAACCTGTAACCTTTGACAGTGTGTGTGAGTGGCTGTATAAGTTGGTGAGTGGGTGTTTGAGTACCTTTATGGGTCGGTGACTGGGTGTGTATGGTTATGTGGGTGTGAGTGGCTGTAATGGTCTGTGAGTGGGTGCGTGAGTGTCTGAGTGGGTACGTAAGTTGGTGTGAGAGTGTATGAGTTGGTTTGCGAGTGCCTCCATGAGTGTGTGAGTCAGTCTGTGAGTGTATAAGTGTATGAATGAGTCAGTGAGTACGTGTGTGTCTCTGAGTGGGTGGGTACGTGAGTAGGTGCGTGAGTCTCTGAGTGAGTCTGTGAGTGGGTGTGTGAGTCCCTGAGTGGGTCTGTTAGTCAATGTGTGAGTCTCTGAGTAGGTCTGTGAGTGGGTGTGAGAAAGTGTGAGTGGTTCTGTAAGTGAGTACATGGGTATCTGAGTGGGTCTATGAGTGGGTGTATGGGTCTGTAACTGGGAGTGTGAGTGCTTTTGTGGGTGTGAGTGGCTGTGTGGGTCTGTGAGTGGGATTGCAAGTACCTCCATGAGTGTGCGAGTCAGTCTGTGGGTGAGTGCATGTGTGTCTGAATGAGTCTGTGAGTGCATGTGACTGTCCATGCGTGGGTGCGGGAATCTCTGAATGGTTCTGTGAGTGGGTCTGTGAGTCTCTGAGTGGGTCTGTGAGTCAGTGTATGAGTCTCTGAGTAGGTCTTAGAGTGGGTGTGACAGACTATGAGTGGTCATGTAAGTGGATGCAGCCGCGTCTGAGTGGGTCTGTGGGTGGGCGTATGTGTCTGAGTGGGTCTGTGAGTGAGTGCATGAGCATTTGAATGGGTCTGTGAATGGCTGTATGGGTCTGTAACTGGGTGTGTGAGTAGTTTTGTGGATGTGAGTGACTGTATTTGTCTGTGAGTGGCGGTGTGGCTGTCTGAGTGGGTCTGTGGGGGTTGTGAGTGCCTCCATGAGTGTGTGAGTCAGTCAGTGAATGAGTGCATGTGTGTCTGAATGAGTCTGTGAGTGCATGTGAGAGACTGTGAGTGGGTCTGTGAGTGGGTGCATGAGTCTCTGACTCCTTCTGTGAGTGGGTGTGAGTCTCTGAGTGGGTCTGTGAGTCAGTGCATGAGTCTCTGAGTAGGTCTGTGAGTGGGTGTAAGAGACTATGAGTGGTCATGCAAGGGGGTGCATCAGTGTCTGAGTGGGTCTGTGAGTGGGTACACATGTCTGAGCGGGTCTGTGAGTGGGTGCATGAGTATTTGAATGGGTATGTGAGTGGCTGTGAGAGTGTCTGAGGTGTTCTGTGAGTTGGTCCATAAGTTCCTGAATGGGTGAGTGGGTGCATGTGTGTCTGAGTGGGTCTGTGGGTGCATGCATGAGTCTCTGAGGGGATCTGTGAGTGGATGCATGAGTGTCTGGGTCTCTGAATTGCTGCATCACTGTCTGAGTGGGTCTGGGAATCCATGTATGAGTGTTTGACCAGATCTGTGAGCGTGTGCATGAGTCTCTGAGTAGGCCTGTGAGTGGGTGCTTGAGTGTCTTTATGGGTCTGTGAGTGGGTGAATGAGCTTCTGAGTTGGTGACTGAGTGGGTGTATGACTGACTGAGCCTGTGAATGGATGCATGAATCTCTGAGTGGGCCTGTCAGTGGGTGCATAAGTGTCTAAGAGTGACTGCAGGAGCTTCTGAGTGGGTGACTTAGTGTTTGCGTGAGTATCTGGGTGGGTCTTTGAGTTGGTGCATGAGTCTCCAAGTAGGTCTGTGAGTGGGAGCATGAGAATATGAGTGGGTTACTGAGTGGGTGTGTGACTGTCTGTGTGGGTCTGTGGGTGTGTGAGTGTCTGAGTAGGTCAGAGTGGGTGCGTGAGTATCTGAGTCGAACTGTAAGTGGATGCATGAGTGTCTGAGTGGTTCTGTGAGTGGGTGCATAAGTCTCTGAGTGAGGCTCTGACTGGATGCAGAGTGTGTCACTCTGTATGGGTCTGCGAATGCATGCTTTAGTGTGCGCATGACCATGTGAATGTATATTTCTTTGGCAAGGTTCACCACTCAGCAACGACATTTCACGGGGTGCAGTGCAGAGCATCGCAATGGGTCCGCGACTCAAACCATGTGGAAAAAAATGCTTTGCCGGATATTAAAACTCACGAGGGGTCCCTCAAAGACCCCTGCAATGCAGCCATGGGGTCAGGGTACCTCTACACTGGCCCCTTCTATACTATTCAGCCTGAAATTTCATACCCGGGGCACGGTCCCGGTTTAAAAAATGGCAGCCAAAACTTTCTTCACAGGTTGCGGACAGCCAATCACAACACTGCTATTGGCACATGGGTGTGCGAAGCTCCACGTAGGCATCGCGCAGGTTCCACATCCCTAGGTACCCAAATTTGGATTTTTTTGAATATCTCAAAAACGACTGAACTGATTTACACCAATTCACAAAAATGTCGCACTCTGGACCAACAGCTACCTTTCTTCCAAATTAGGTGTAATTCTGTTCAGCAGTTCTGGCTGTAGCCATTCCTACATTTCTCATGGGAATTAACATGGATAAGGCCAATTTTTTACCCCTGTTTTTCTCGGCCCCCGCTTGACAGATCACCCCAAAACCTTCCATGAACAACAAGGATCACTGGGTTACTTTCTTTGGAAAAGTTTGTCTACATTCATCACATTGCACCAAAGTTATAGGCCAAAAAATGCTTTTCCAATGGAAACTAGGTCCTAACTAGAACTACCTATTGTTGATTGCCAGTAGGTAATATATATATATACGTATATACATATATTTTTTTTCTCTCTTTATATATCTATTATATATATATTTCTCTCTTTATATATCTATTGTGTTTTACTTGTTATGGCATACATAAGAAGTAGGTGTGTGCGTACATGTCCATTAAGATTTACATTGGCTGCATTCCAAATATTAATTGGACAAATTGTAGAATGACTTGAGCATTAACAAGTGTAAGGTGGCAGCAGGGCTCCGGAGGGAAGAAAGGCAAGGAGGAACAAAAGAAAAACATACTAGGTAATTATAATAGTTAAAATGCATTAACACAGAGTTCAGTGGGGAGCTGCACTTTTCCTTTTTTATTTTCATGCTGCTTTAAAAGAGTGCACAGACCCCTCACCGACTTACATAGATTTTTTGGATGGCTAACATGTTATTAAAAAATTCTTGGTATAACAGGGACGCTAAATGAAAGCCAGTGCTGTGAAAGCACTTTGTCAGGAAACTGCCAGGGCATTTTGAGCAAACAAAAACCAGATATTGTTTAATTTCTGAATACTAGCGAACATTCTTTATTAAATAAATGAATGTGAAGCTAGCGTTAAGTGGACTCATGGCGCCCTTTAAATCAAGAATTTTGGACCAAACCTGTGAAAATGGGAGCATTACCACTCTAGTCAACAGTGCACCTGTGTGTTTTAGATCAGTTGTATACAGGCCCCATGGTTTTATTGGTTTAAGGCTTAGGTGCTTTCGGCTCCTGAGGTCCTCTACTCAACACTGCAACAAAGAATCATGGAATACAATATTTTTAAATGCACTCCCCGCGGATCTACAGCATACCCAGGACTTCTGACTTTTTAAAAAACATTTAAAAACTCATCTTTTTAATCAGCTTACCTATATATTCTCTGCCCTCTCTGCCACAGCTCACTCACGCGCCAGGACACTCTAGAGTATTTGAGCGCAATAGAAGTCTTTTATAACATAACATAACGCTCAGACCAACAACACTTGCTCATGATCCCCAGGGTCAAAAAGGCCCGCTCAGGAGGGAGGAGATTCTCCGTAAGGGTTGCAACCCTTTGGAACTCACTCCCACTAGGTCTACGCTCGGAGCCCTGCCTTTTGCGTTTTCGTAAACAACTGAAACCCCTTCTCTTTGGTTAAATCGTTGTGCTTCTTTCTATCTTATTCTGCTACTCTGTTTGGTGAAGCGCTGGGATGCTCAAGGGTAACCACGCACTATACAA
This sequence comes from Lissotriton helveticus, assembly GCF_964261635.1. Classification (NCBI taxonomy): domain Eukaryota; kingdom Metazoa; phylum Chordata; class Amphibia; order Caudata; family Salamandridae; genus Lissotriton; species Lissotriton helveticus. The sequence continues at coordinate 69,202,515 of NC_136064.1, forward strand.
AACTGTTTTATTAATAATAATAATAATAATAATAACATAACATAACATAACATAACATAACAAGTCCTCTCACGGACCTCAACGCGGTGAACGAGTGTAGTCACTTCCTATACTTCTGAATACAGAATTCAATAGTGGTGTCATTGGGAGTAGTAAAAGGTACGGGTACTACTTCTCCACAGGTGCTCGCAGCGCCTCTGTAGACTGAACAGCAGGAAGTTGGTGACCCACGTGCACCTTCAGGCAGACTTCAGATTTTGGTCCTGGCAGTTGCCAAAGTTTGTTTTGGTGGGTCTGCCATTGTTCATACTAAAATCTTTACTTCAGAGAGGGCAGGGGCTGCCACACATCTACACCTTGGCACAATGTGACCTTTCCCAGCAGTGAAAGGAGGCAGTCATCCATGTCCAGCCTTTCTCCAGTCCTCTACAGCCTCTGAACACATACTCCTGTATTACAGTGACACTTATTTTATTAGGAGCTTATTATTTAGGCCAGAGTTCTCCAAAGTCAGTCCTGGAGGGCCGGATCCATACCAGATGTTTAAGATACATACATGTATCTAAATGGAGATATGTTAAACATCTGGGCTCAATCTGGCCCTCCAGGACCCACTTTGGAGACCTTGGGAAAGGGAGCGCTGTGCCAAAACTAATGAGAAGGAGGAGGAGATTTTCTTTAGTAGAATCTTACCACCCAGAACACCAAAGTGAGTTGACATTGAGAGGGAGTGCTTAGTATTGTGTGGATTCTCATAATGCTACAGCGGTATACCATCCATTTAATAATGCCGGGTCACTGCATGCCTCAAGTAGCTTCTGGAAAAAAGAGCAAGACAATCCCATAATATCATGAATACATCTGGGTAGTACCAGTGCAACAGCTGGAAGCTCCCAAAATGTTTGTGCCTTAACCCCTTCCATGCTCATGACGAGCTGAGCTCGTCATGTAACGCGGTTATTTAAAAAATGCAGCACAGCGCGAAAAAAGGCGCCGCACGCATGCGGTTAAGGAAGAAACTAAGGGGCATATTTACAAGATGAGTATGCCAATGGAACGTTACTGTTACTGACGTTCCAGTGGGGCCATGCCCTGCTCCATATTTACAAAGTGGCGGAAATATGGTACCCTTTTATGCAGGTATCTGGGTGAAAAGGGAGTGCAATGGGTGTTGCTGTGGGCATTCCACCGCAACACCCATTGCTTTTTGATGCTGCCCCAGATTTACAAAGACCTGTAAATCTGAGGCAGCGACAAGAATGCAACGCCATGCAAGACCGGGATTTAAAATGGTCAAACGAGGAGAAATACTTTTATTTTCCTCATTTTTGCTTTTTCTATGTGTGCTGCATTACGCAGCACACATAGAAAAAGCAAAGCACCATTATTATTATTATTATTATTATTATTATTTAATGATTGTTTATGTGCAGGAAGGAAGACCTACCTGCACATAAACAATCATTCACTGAAACGCATGCACCTTTGCCTTATGGCGCAAGGGTGTCTGCGTTGCAGTGAATGATTGCAGCTAATTTTAGTGCCAGCACTAGGGAAAACACAGAGGCGCATCATAATGTTGTAAATATGTTACATCCCTGCGTTCTGGAAATAGCAGATACCGGTGCTCAAATTTTGCTTCAGCTCTGCTCTCTGCCATTTCCTTGTAAATATGCCCCAAAATATCTGAAGCCTCACCCTCAAGGTTGAGAGGTAGATAGGGACTCACAAGTATCCGCTGTGTCCCAAAAGTTGTAACTTTTTTGGTCTTGCCTGTTACCTTGACTGCTAGTATCTCTTTCCTGTTCTTTTGTGATGTCACAGGGGTGGTGCTTTCATGAGGCACCATTGACATTGGCTCCCTGTCAGAGCTGTTTCTGATGTTTAGTTCTAATTGGAGATTTTTCACCTTGTGAATATTCTCCCATGGGCCAGACTGGATCCTGTAGCTCAAAAGCAGTACTCCTGCACACCAGTAGGTGGCATCAGCCGGAGCAGCACTAATGCTGTTCTGCTCCTGAAGTGATGAGCGGGCCATATGTAAGCATCACCCAGACACGCTGACGTTAGTTCCTTTCTTTCCTGGCCTATAGAGGGGGCTCTACTATTTTGATATTCTGTAATTTTTTTACCAAATAATCTTTCTTTTTTACCAGGGTGTAAGGGAAATATGTCATCTCCAAAAACATGAGAGTTTAAAACTTGCAGGGAATGTAGCAAACAAATATCTGTGACAACCCCCTATGAGGGATGCCTGTAGTGCCGGGGTTCAGAATATGACTCAAAGGCCTGCAAAGACTGCACCCAGATGAACCCGAAGGCCATAAGAGACCAAAATGTGAACGTACGTCAGTAAAAATTGGAAGACTCTGCGCTGTTCCCTCTCCTAAAGTTGTTACTATGGCAGACCCTCATTGTGTTCAAAGTCCTTGGTTAAGTCAAAGAAAATGCACATAAAGTAGAAGCAGGAATTGGCCCCTTCCTGCCACTCTCTAACTCCAGAGGGAATGCAATAAGGTCAATGCATCAATCTAACAAGATATGCTTTGCTGATGGAATGACTAGAGCGACTGGTTAAAGTCACCTTTTAGTTGGGGGCAGGTCAGGGGCTTTGTTAGTGGCTGCCAGCAAACTCTTAATATTGCAGGAAGAGATTGTAGGCTCAATGAACTAAGTACTGTACCTTGCTGATTTTAATATTTCTGCAGACTGATAGCTTTGTGCGTTTGCATTGGAGGAACTTCCACAAAAGGATCATCTGGGTCTCAGCACCACAAGGCTGACTCATCCAGCCAGATGTTCTACTCTGGTGGAAGGCATTGTTCCACGTGCCAATGGAGCCATGAGGGTATGATTTTTATTAATGATCATATTGTCGACCCTAATATTAAAAGCAAGTAGGCATGAGACTGAATAACATATCCCTATGACACACAACATTATCTGAATCGAGGGAGGTAAGCGATATAAAACAAAGGGCCTTTTTTAGAGATGGGCAGGTGTTGGATATCCACCAAACAGTGATGGATGTCCTGTCTGTCATACAAAGAGTCATTGATTTCATTGTCACTATGAATATGGTGGATGGAACATCAACCTATGTAGTTAACAGTTGATATAAACTGCTGATCTGAACAGGTCATAACAATATAATTATTCCCAAGGCAAAATGTGAGGACTTGAAAACACCTCTTCCATATCTGTTTTTGTTTAATAAACTCCAACCATGCTTAATTCTGGAGGATTTATTTATTTTTCTGCCAGGAAATAGTGTTACTTTTCCCGGTTGTAGTGCATGAGGGAAAGCACCTGTTATGTGGCTTAATGTCAAAACTTCTAACCTGAATATGGGGTTAACTATCACACATAGCTGAGACTTCTTTTAGCTTCCGACTGGAGAGGAAGACAAAACACTATTTCTCAAATGTATTCTTCCTAGAAGAAGAGAAAGTAATCCACCAGTTAAGAGGGAGACAGTTTTAAGATGAATAATTTCCCTGTCCCCTGGTTCCCAGTTAGACTGAATAATCTTGAAGTGGTGGCATTTTATTAACTACTTTGTATCTTCTTTGGAGGGTTGTTTAGAGTCAGTCCACTGAAGTCGAAATGCAGACCTTACGTTCAAATGCCTTGTATCTATGGAGGACATGCCAGTCTCTTTTAGAGAGGACGGGTATGAAAACCTGGGCCACCATTAGAAGGTCTACAAGCTAATGGAAGATGTTCACAAAGCATCTTCAAGCACTGTCTAAAAAATGGAGAAAGTCATCAGTTGGTACCACCCATTACTAGTGGTAGGCCACTATCACTTTGGAACTATGTTGGTTTTACTTTAAGTTTATAATTAAAATTTCCCCGCTGCATGGAGGAAAAGAAAAAAAAGCAGATTCCTTCAGTAATGCCCAGTGAAGAGAACAGATCACTAGACCAATAGCCAGCAAATACCGTAAGGGTATGTTGAAAAGAACTTTGAAGACATGTTGAGAGGTATACGAGTAGAGTCCGTATGGTCCACCCGCAGGATTCAACATGGCGAAAAGGTTGGTCGCCCACAAGGGTGGATTCCCTCAATGGAACTGCCGCCACGGCACACGCAGCTTCCTTCTTGGAAGAATTATTAGAAATATTGGTGGGATTTGAAAATGTATTATCATAACTGCTGGCGATTGTAATGTTGCTTTTGATCTTTAGAGAGATTGAACAGTAAATGGAATTGGCAGTTTTCAATGTTCTTGCTGATTTGGGACATGACTGTGAGAAGATTCATGGGTATGGCTGAGCAGCTCCTAACAATATTGCTCTGCAGACACTAGAAAAGGGTCACTGGTGGTAATGAGGAGGGATTAACAGAAGTGATGCCCAAATGAAATATTTGTCCATCTAATCTCATATAAGAGGTTTGAAAAAACGATCCTAATTTAATTTTTAGGTCTGCCTCCGTCAGCTTTTGCTGTGTATAGTCTTTGACTCTGCCTGAAGAACTATTTCTCAGTCACGGATTGCCATTCGCTGTTTGAAATAGCTTTCCATAACCTAAGGTGTACTTGCTTTTCAATCCACAAGAGACTATTTTACATCTAAAGTGTGCATTGTACCATCACAGTTTTTCACATTCTGTTTATTTTTATCTCCTACTCAATACTACTTCTACCAACAATACCACAACAATAACACACTGCCAAAAATAACAACACCAACTCATAACATCAATACAAGCACCATACATCAATACTACACTTCCACCATGACAGCTACCAATACAACACCACCAGCAATGCCATACAATCACCAATACCATCACCATTAATAGCTCCACCACCAATACATCACCACCATACCAATAATCCCACCACCAGTTTTTCACTACAAATCCCATCACTACCACTGTTACTTTCACGACAACCAATACCACCAATTTCAATAACAGAATGAACTTCCCATCACCTTCTATACCACCTACCTACTAAAACACACAACTACCACTATCAATACCAATTCCCCACCAATACCAGAAGTAATGCTACTACACCAACACAACCAACAACACCACTCCCAATACCATCACCACCAGTATTAGCACCACTAATACCAATATCACCAACAATACCACCACTAATGTCACTAATATGCCCACAAACACGACCACCACAAAACCATCACTTCTACCACTACCAAGCATTGGCAAAGCCAATAGATCTGAGTTTAATGTACGAACACAAGACAATACATTTTGTATGCCTGTGCTTTTATGTGTTTCTTGTTTTATTTAGAAAATGTACTTATACCATATTATCAGTGTCATGCAAAGATTTTCTGGAATGCAGGGGACAGAGGGACGACTGCAGCAGGACAAAGCCCTGTTAAACAGATCGAGCACTGCAAAACATATTAAAACCAATATTCTGTCTTCTGGAAAAGTGTACATCACATTTAGTACCTAAGTCACATCTAATATTTAATATTGCACCTCATGTTCTTCTGTTGCATTGCACTATATGATTTAAAAAATGTACTAAACTAGTTACAATGAGTGGTTCTCAACTATGGCTCATTTGAGATAGAACGCTCAGTGGTACTATTGACACAGTAGAGTTCTACTTATAATACAAAGCAAAAAAAATATATAAAAACCCCAACACCACCAACTTGAGCCCACACTGCAAAAGCTACGTTATTATTATTACAATTAGGGTAAGGAGAAGTTTTGATGCCAGAAGTATTATCTGCGTTGGAATATTAATAAATGTTGCGACATTCGTTATATCTTGAAAGTAGTGAAAAAAAGATGAGTACAAGGCAAAAGTAATCACACTTTTGCTAAAGAGACAATAAAAACACCCACAAAGTTTCATCTATGTGGCAAGAAAATAACATAGCTGGACAGCTTCTGAGCTTCTTTTAAATTCTGAAAAGCTGCAGAGAAATCCACTAAAGATGTGGATACGAGAGGCTTCAAGGAGACAGCGATGAGGGCCACAACCTATAAGACCTATTCAGTGAGTTATGTTAATACTCAATTGGGTTTATTTTGCTGAGCCTTAGACAGTTGTGTCAGGCTTGCATGTGACATTACCTCCTCGTCCTGTCTTCCCATCCCATACCTGAACAGTGATCAGCTAGTCTGCTCAGCAGAAACCTAATACCTAGCAGAGATTTCAGTACTTCCCCCAACATGGCACCACCAATCAGGTGAGGATATAGGGGGACGTGCGTCACACGACATCCTGAGTATAACAAAGAAACCCAGAAACCAACAACAATCACCACCAGCAAACCCCAGGGAGGGAGCGAAGGGCTCAGGAATGGGACAGGAAGATCAGGACTCGGAGTAATGAATATTACCGGTGAGTAACTGGGCATTCCTTGCAGGTTATGTGTGTGTCCTGTTGTTACCCCATATGACCACTTGGCTAAACTTTAATAAGGGTGACTCAGACACGCAAATACCCTGGGGGTGAAATCACCTTTCCCTCAAAAAGCAAGTAACATATATGAAGTGTGAATAGCAGGCTACAATATTCAGGCAGGTAACTCATAATTGCAAACGTGAAACACTCTTTTCTCCCATGTTTGATTCAGGTATCATGTGTGTTCCAGTACGTCATAACTCGCTACAACATTGGGAATGCATGTTAAGTACGCGTGGAAGTTATGAAGCTCGAACCTTGTTATGTAGCAACACAGTGCTGCACAAAGTGTGGGAGGTGGAACAATAAAACCAAGGAGAAAGAACACAGGCAAGGCCAAGAAGTAGACTCATGTCTGAGGAGAAGAGAGAGGAGAGTTTCTTCAGAGAAAGTTCTGAAGAAGGTCACATCAGAACAACATGTTTCTTGATGAGGGAAACCGTCAGCTCCTTCCAAAAGTTTCAGGCAATTGCATAGGTCTCAACACAGGTTCGTACTGACACATAGGGACGAAAAGTCCGCAACTAAGAGATTTCAACCCAACAAATATGGAGTAGTGTCCAGATGGGGGAACAAGCGCCACCCGATTGCGGGTTTTACCAGATGTGTGATGCACCTAATAAAACCAAAAGTGCTGTTGTGCACATTTTTCTGCTGCTGAAAGTAAATGGTAAATGTGTATGAAATGAGGCCCAGAATTACGAACCGCATGCGAAGTTGGATACAGTAATTCCCAGTCTGGCATGTAATTCCCAATTCTAGACCTCTATACTTAGAAAGGTTTATAATTGGAGTGCAGATACTGGCTGGGATCTATATCTTCTGCCCCAGTCTCTACAGCTCAGATTGGGGACCTTAGTGTTGCAATGAAGGGGAATTCATCTGCTGGCGGTTCAGTGCACAGCTCCTCAGCATTACTATCCAACTAACTTAATTGCATGAACATAAAGCACCTAATGAAAGCTATTTATAACATGAGCCAAATATGAAAGCACTTGGTACATGGTAGCACTTTTATCTTATAAAAAATTAGAAACAAGCACTGGCTTATTGTTATGGGTTGGGTTTGGAAAGAAATAGGTGGATTTGTGTGTCTTGTCCTAGTAATGAAATTCCACAATAATGCAACATCTAGGGCTATAACAATATGGAAGAGTCCCTTCCTACAAAAAGCATTAGCACAGTTGAGCTGAGCCCTCTAAGAATAAATGATGAAAAGGAGTCAGAAGATGAAACGTGTTCTTTTGTATACAAAGCAAAATATTGCACAGCAGATCTTTTGAGGAAATGGACCAGTATTTTTGTTGCAAATTTAAGAACGTCTGTATGCTTGAGCGTCTTGTTTTCATGACATTAAAGTAAAACAAATGAACGTGCAAGAGTGATTAGTGAAAAGCACTTTGCCTTAATGAAAGGCTAAGGCAAAACACAGTAATCTCTTCTAAACAAAAATAGTCATATATTGACAAATAAAATGTCCTGTCAGCAAAGTAAATATATCAAAGAACACTCGCCGAACACATGTAATGACTGCAGCCTCAGAACAGGACTACTTGATGGACATCATAGCCAAAACCTAAAGGACACTATACCATTCTCAAAATGACATGGCCTACATGGATATCCTATCAAAGCAATGGCAGGCCATGCAGTTCACATGAAATCAAAACTCTCCACTTAGTCTTATTTGTACTTATCTATAGCCAGAACTAAAATCATGAGATGTAGTGATTTACTTATTGTGACAAGTGGCGGGCAAGTAATGACCCCCGAAAAAGTACCTAGTGTAATATTAGATAAATAGCATTTATTAAGTGGTGGGTTAAGCTATCCACAAGGAATTGGGCCTGTTGAATGTAGTGGACACCATTCAACTGCCCCCAATGCTATGGTGTTCCATCTGTCACAACCAAGAGGCCTTGCTGAATAGGGAAACCCTCTGGATTGCCTTGGTTGTGACATGGCATGTTAAGGGTATATGCAAAAAGTTGGGTAGAACTGATATTGTTTCCGCGTCTGGTGATATTACTGCGAGGGATAAATGCTGACCTTATGATCAGGAAAAGGGAGGAGTCTGAGTTGCAGAAGCCCGCTAACATAGAGGATCTGTTGGTACAAACTACTCCCGGCATGGAACCTTACCTGGCCATGGTGCTGAGTTGAAGGATAGATTCCTTCTCACAAGGTTTAGGCTGGGTGTGATCAGGTGCCAACTCTCATCGGGCAGTTTGGACGCAGGAACTATATCTTCTGGGAATCAAGGTATAACAGGCAACCTATATACTGGTGCCAGATAATCTGAAGACTGCATTTAATGGCGGAAGAAAAATCTTTCTTTTGAAAATATATGAGAGATTATGTGAAGAATTTCGTGTTTGCTCACCTATCTGCCCTGAATAACTTAAGATGATACCTGCCAATACAACTTCGACCTCACAATATCTGGAAAAGAATTTAGGATAACAGAGTGATTACTTTTTGGATGATCCGGTCGGACGACAGTATTTAATTCAAAATTGGAGTTTGAATATGGATTTTTATAAACTATTGTACCTTATCCCCTGGTTCTTGTAAGTGAAGAGTGCGTATCTGCATAGGTCCTGAGGAAGGTGGTTGCAGTATACAAAACCCACCGAAACGCGCGTCGACCTTGCGTGGAACCCTATAGAACATTCTGTGGTTCTTCCTCTGGCAGAGGCCTTCCCTGCCTTATAATATACCTTGATGTGTACAGATACCGGATGTATATGGCTGGTGTGAAAGTGTATGAATCTGAGTGAGTGTAGTATGATAGTATTTATGGTATTCTATAACCAGGGACGTACATGTTTCTTTTTTCCTTTTTTTGAAATTAATTCTGCTTTTGTAATATAAACTTTTTTTATAAATTGATGTATCATATGGAATTGTGATAAACTATGTACTAAAAGAATTTTTTACATGTTATATTTATAAGAAAATGAAAAAAAGAATATAATAAGTTGAAAGTAAGAGATAAATAGTGAAGAAAAATAAATAAATAAGGAAAAGTACAATCAAGGAAAGCATATGTGTTATTGTTGTGTTTTTAAGGTTTAAGAAAAGGACATGAATTATGTTCGAATATGTAAAGTACATAGGCTATGAGGGAACCTTCTAGTGTTGTACTCATTTTCTCCCCTCTTTTCCCTGGCCTCAAGTATTTCTAGGGGGGTCCCCTCCTTCATGTTATTGTCAACTCTCCCTCCTCCTGGGCCAGTTTGATCAGAAGGGGGTTTTGGTCTGCCCTTGCGCTGAGCGATCACTGCAAACTCTGGCACACTTCGTCTTTTTTGCAGGTCTTACAACCAGTGGTGGATGCCGCAGTAGTGAAGTGGGGGGGTGGGACTGGGGAATAATAATTAAATAAATTAACGTATCTGAGTACACGGTGGCTGCCTCGGTCCTCTTCTCTGGCTCTTCCCGAGTCCCAGCATGCTCCACACCCAATCCCGGTGCTGCTCTCATGCTATGAGAGCAGTGCCAGGATTGGTCTAAGTGGCAAGGTTCACCACTCAGACAGTGCCTAGGTGTCTGTGACGTATATCCAACCTGGTTGACACATCTGGGTTTGAGAAACCTAAGTGCACATGTCTGTGTGGCCAGCCGAAGACGGACGGCCAAACATACATGCGCACTTACACTTCGCCTACAACTTCACCCTGCTGTGCAAGTACCCAACCTGCCCTACACTGCTGGCATTGGCTCAGTCAGTCAGCGGTCATTTGCTAGACCACTAACTGACTGACCATTGGGGTGGCGCTCATCCGCCATTACAGAGGAGCTGTCCCTGTTTACAACTGTTATACTAGGAAGTTTTAAGTTCCATGCTGTTGTTTTCAACTGTTGTATATTAATTCTGCATTTTATAGTGTAACTGTGCTTCTATGGTTTATTTTATTAACCAAAATAAAGCTGCTGATGATGAAGTGGTGAATTATTATTAAATCACTTGAAATCTGCCAGTGGCTTGAGGAGGCCTTATGATCCTTCTGTAAAGTGTTCTGTGCCAGCCCATGACTTGCATTCAATGAGTGAATTTCCTTCATTTGCTTTGGGGTCGTCGACATGCAAATGTTGAAATAACCAGAAGAGTAGGCTGATGGTACCAGTAAAGAGCATACCCTGTCAATGCAGAGCTTCAGTGAGGAGCACAAAATGACCACCAAGGAGTGAAGCTGGTGGGTCATATGGATCTTCCATGAAGGATCAGTTCTGGGATTCCCCGGTGAAGAGCCATGCACCTCAACTGAGGCTGCTTTGCTGGGCTCTGCGTCCTGGAACCCGAGGCGCCTCTGCCGACCCGTGAGGCTGATACGGGCAGGTAGATCGACACAGCAAGACATGGACATAAATCCTGAAGTCGGAAAGTCCTCCTTTATATGCCCACTGTTGTGGGTCAGCTTTGCAGGAGTCTGGTGGGCGCATGAGTGAGTAAATCTCAGCCTTCTTAACGGGGCAGATGAGCATAGTTAGGGGCTCATGGGACAACTGCACCCCACACATACAAAGGGGTCTTTTTACAAGCCCTTATGGGCCTCGCTTTATCTACAAGGCAACGTTAAGCCACTTAAGTTGGCTCAACACTGCCTTGTATATAAGGCCCCCTTTCATGCTATACTTAGTGTGAAACGGGAGGGCAATGGTTGTTGCGGTGGCGTTCCACCACAACACCCATTGATTTTGACACTGCCCCATACTTACCAGGGCAGCATAAATGTGGGGCAGCTCCAAAAGTAAGACCAGATAAACCTGGTCTTAAACAGGCACAATGACGAAAAATGTTTAATTTCTTCTTGTTTTTGCTGTTTCGATATGTGCTGCACAACGTGCTGCTTTGTGCAGCACACATTGAAACAGCAAAAGGCCATTGATTGTTTATGTGCAAGAAAGTTACCCTTCCTGCATATAAACAATCATTCCCCACAACGCAGGCACCCTTGCACTAAAATTAGCGCCATTGCAGGGGGAATGCAGGGCTGCACCGTATCCTTGTAAATACAGCGCAGCCATGCATATTTTCAAGTGGCGGAGCGCTGCGGAAAGCCAAGGTGGCTAATGCCGCATTCCGCTACTTCCAAGTAAGGATGCCTCAAAGTTTTAAGTGGATTCCGACACACCCTGAGTGTGTGGCAGGTGAGAAATAGGGATGAGGTCTGCGGGGAGCGGGAAAGCAAAAAACAGTGTAGCCCTACGCAAAGTGCAAGTCTGAGCTAAACGCAACCTTACTTTACTTGCCCCTGTGCAAAGTTAAAATAGAGCAATTTACTTTAATACGGCTGCAGATTTCTTCTTTCACGGTTGCCAACATGGTCGCTCAGCATCATCGCCTTCACCGGGTAATGAGCGGTGCACTATTTTCTTGCCCCTGTGAGAAGGGCTTGTAATCGAAGCGTAGGACTTACTGAGACATTCGTTGTACAGCATGGCTGCTCGCCACCCACCATGCACTTTAAATATCAATGTTCGTTGAATAATCCAGTTAAAAATTGAGAAATATGAAAGGCCCTGTAGAAACAAAACTTCACTTCCAGCATAACATTCCCACGAGGGTTCCTTCGAAAATATTGACTTTCTTCTAATTCATCTATTTTTCTTTCTCTCATGTTCAGTTTCTTACTTTATTTTTCATCTTAACTCTCTCATGATAACATTAGCCCAATGTTAGAACACAAAGACTGCACCTCTTTTCGATTTGTGAATTGAGGCTTCTGACTTGAATGTCATATGCAGCTATCCACGGCTCATATGTACAACAAATTCAGTCTGTTGGCATACATTCTTAGACCGGATTCAGAAATGTATACCTTGATGTGCACTTTTTGGATCACAGAATGCTAGCAGAAATAATTAAAACATTTGAAAATGATCATTAAGTAAGGATTTTGGGGGGTTTGTGGTTTATATGTTTCAAATTGCAATGCAAAAAGGTTAGGAACGTATAGTAAATTTGCTAACATTGCATCTTTGTTATCAAGCTGAACTAGGGTCAAAGGCTTAATGAAGGAATACCAATTAAAGGGCCAATAGGCAATGGGGATGGGTCATCTATGGTCAAAAGCACATTAAGGCATATTAAGTGGGCCTTTGGAGATGGTTGAGCCATGGTGAGTGAAACGTAGGGTGTGGCTCCACCATCCCTGGAAGCAAAAACCCAACAACAGGAGAAGATTCCCAGTGCACCCTTGACCCACCCCTCTCCGAAATATTCCCCACAATATTTGAATGTGATGGAAAACAAAAGAGGTTTTGAACTTCAAGGTTTTTTTTCCAAACAACAGAATGAAGACCATCTTAAATCGTAATGTTGAAGAGCATGTTTAACAAAAAGGTATGGCTACACTTTAACATCAATGTTTTATTGCTATACTCCTTTTGGTGATATTGGGTGGCAATTTCTGGAGTGTCCACGCATATTACCTCTGCAAATGCTGGCCTCGGACAGGTATCTTTGGAAATATATCTATTGTCTAGATAAAGATCTTAAGCAGAAGTTGCAGTCAGTCTGGGTGAAGTATGTGTCACCATTAAAGATGGAGAACAGGTGATTATTGGTCTGAATGAGAGACTTCATTAAGAGTCTGGATATAAGAATGGGCATTACACTGGCTGTGCAAGCAAGTACTTAACAATAAGCCTCAGGTGAAATGTTTTAATATGGTTTTCTGGCATCTGCCTACTTTTAGGGGGATATTGGTTGATTTGTAGTGCCGGCTCCGCCAATAAGGCAGAGGAGCGTCCCCCCACTGCTCTTAGAGCAGTGAAAAAAGGGAAAAATAAAATGTTAATAACAACATTATTATCATTTTATTTTTTGTTAATGTGGGGCTGTGGTAGGGCGGGGCGGGGCGGGGCGGGGCTGGTGGCTCAGGGAGGAGGATTGGTATGTGCACACTTACGTGCGCATAACTGCTTGGCCGGCCGTCCTGGCCCAGACCAACATTTATGAGCACTTTGCATATTCCCCACCAGCCAGGTGGGGTATATGCACAGGCTTCCTGTCCCCATCTGAGCATCGATCCACAGAGCTCAAGCCAATCACAATACTGCAATGAACTGCAGCGTTGTGATTGGCTCAGGGAAGCCTGTGTGCCCTGGTGCTTCTTGCAGCTTCACCTGGACTGGAGTCAGGAAGAGGCAACGGAAAAGGTAAGTGGTTGTAAAGAAATATTGTTCAAACCCCCACTCGTCCCCCGCCCCGCCACCCCCGCTCCTTACCAGCTACCACTGTTGATTTGTAGACCATTGCAAACTATTGTTGTCCGAATCTGCCAAGAAACTACTCCCTTTTTGAATTTTAAGGGAACTTCTTTGGGAAGTTCAGTAAGCTTCTAAGAGGCTCAACTAAATGATAGAGACTTGTAATAAAAAAAAACTGCAGGGAGGGTGAGAAGGTTAAAGAAAGGAAAGGTTGCGGGATAAGTATGGATGGGTGTTATTGAGTGAAAAACAGTACTACACATCGTAGCAGCCAATCAGATGTCAATCAGATTTCAAGCATGCACAGTGCACAGTGCAGCCTTTCATCCTTCTTGGTTGACTAGAGCGTGATGAGTACAGGTTAGGATGTAGCATATATTAAGGGTGATAGTTGGGTGGGTGTTGAACTTGGCCCTATCTGTGGGCTCCTCCCCAAATGTTCTGCAGCCAACCTCTGGTTTTCTGAACTCATTTTTGGCAGCCTTTAGGACTCTCTGCACTTTAGCAATGCTAACCAGTGATACAACACTTGTGTTCTCTACTTTAAGCATGGTATACACCCAATTGGCATATTTAATTTACTAGTAATACCCTAGTGAAATGGTACTACATGTACCCAAGGCCTGTAAATAAATGCTTCTAGTGGGCCTGAAGCAATGATTGTGCCACACACTTAAGTAGCTCTTTAACCATGTCTCAGGTCTGCCATTGCAGCCTATGTGTACAGTTTTAAACTACCATTTCGACCTGGCAAAATAAACCTTTTGCCTGGCTTAAACATTTCTTTTTAATACATATGTCAGCCCTACGGTAGGCCATAAACAGTCCAGCAGGCAGGGTGCTTCGTATTCATGATGTTGGATAGATACATTTATGTTTTAAATGCCCTGGTAGTGAAAACCTCTTGAATACATTTTTCAGTATTGCAAGGCCTACCTCTCTCATAGGATAATATTGGGGTTACCTTATTACATGTAATAAGTGATAACGTTCAGTTGGGAGCAGGTAGAAACATCGAGTTTGGTGTCAATTGAATTGTAATTAAAAGGTCTCTTAAAGGGAAAGTTGGATTTCTAAACACAATTATGAAAATACAACTTTTAGAAAGTTGGCATTTTCCTGTCCCAACTATTTAGTGTATACTATCTCATTCTAGTCCACATGACTAGGTGTAATTGTTAGTTTGGTCTTTGTGTATTGCTCCCAGACAGTGAGACAAAGGGAAGATAGGTGTTGGTAGGATGGGCCACATTGAGTTAAAGAGGGGTATAAGGTGATACCTACCACACTTGCACATCGTAAAGGCTTTGCCTGAGCACTCTCACAAAGGGTTTGAAACTTGTCTTTTGTGTCCCCAGACAACTTGGGGCCAGGATAGGGAGGAAGGGGTACCTGACACCTTAGAGGGGTAGAAATCTCCAGCAGTTTCCTCTACTTGAAAGTGGGAACCAGGTATAAATATTGGACCTTTAAAGCCTACTCTTCAGTACATTTCTGTGGAAGACTCTGCCAGGAAGAAGGACTGCTGTGCTGCTGAAATTACTGCCTCTCTCACCTGGACGCCTGCTCTAAAGACCTGCTGCCCTGCTGTGCTGAACTGCTGCACTGCTGCCCTCTTGCCTCTGTAAAAATAACTGCACCTACAAGCTATACCCGGGACCACCAGAGCGACTCCAAGGGCTAGTAGCTTGTAACCAGCACATGGACTTTGTAACTGCGAGTCCTACCTTGCCATTCCATGACACTTGGAAGTGGGCCTGAAGGTGCTCTGCCATCTATGGATCCAGCAGAACTGACACATCTCCTCTGCTGTGCTGTGTAAACCTGAGCTGAACCAATGCATCGCCTCTGCTGCAAGGACTCTCACAGCACAAGTACTTCGCATCACCCTCACAGTTGGCAGTCTCATCAGAACTGTTGCTGTGCAATGAATCTCAGACACAGGCCCTCCCATCGCAATGCCCTCATCGACGGCAACCTTGACAATGATGTAAGACTTCACATCGGAAGCCGCGCTGGTTCTTCGGAACCAGCTGGTGCACAACGCATCCTTGACACAGGACTTCACATAGGAAGCCTCCCTCATTGACAGCCTCCTTGACAAACATGCTGGACCACACTTCACAGCCCATTGGAACCAATGCTGCTCAACGCGTCTCCGACACAGACCTTGCATCTCCTCGGGAACGCATCCTCGAAGCGGGACCTCGCAACGCTCCACAACCAGAATTTAGGGTACACTGTTCAGCTGGCCTAACTGGGTCCCTTTAGCCGACCCGCAATCCATCACAGTCGGCCTGAACGTGTGACTTTGCCCCAGTCCGGCGCGACCTGATAACCACAGTTGGCACGTTGTACTTTTTGGCACTATATACAAAAATATTTAAAATTGCATATTTCCTGTTCAACTGATTGGATTTCTGTCTTATTTTATTTATTATACATTTTACTCTATTTCTCTAATTTGATGTGGTATTTTTCTTGAGTTGTGTTGTCAGTCTATCACTGTTTGAAGTGAAGAACTGCATAAATACTTTACACATTGCCTCTAAGTTAAGCCTGACTGCTCTGTGCCAAGCTACCAGAGGGCTGAGCACAGGTTAATTTGAGGCTTGTGACTTCACACTGACAAAGATTGTCGTTGCTGCCTGAGTAGGGTTTCACCCTCCTCGACCAGTAACCCAATTTCCTACGGGGGATATATTTTTGATCTAGGAGTAAGCAGTGATTTCTTAGATTTGGCAGAGATATAGCTTGTATGTGTTATGAACTTGCAATATCTTAAGTTTTGTATATTGTGGGTATTTTAGCCTGGGTGAGCTCCCATAGTATCACACACTTTCTTGCTAAACATGTTCCAATCAAGTCACTCTTCAACCAGTGGGTCACTTGGTTGGTTAGAAATTAGAATCCCCACCTTCTTAATAGAAGCCAAGCAAAACTGTAAGAGACTTGATTGGAAATGGATAATAACTATGCCCCTCGTGATAAACAAGCTTAGCTTGCGGAACTGAACATTTACAAGAAGATCAATTGCAAATCCTGGACTGAATACTAGCAATTTCAAATCCAGGCCTCTAGAAACCCAATCAGAGACGGTTTTCCCATTTTTAGGAATATTCCTTCAGCTTCAGCTCTTCCTTTATTCCTTCTCAGCAACTCTGCTTTTATCTCCCCAACTTTTACCATTCAAAAATGTAAGGCATTCTGCAGTCATTACCACCACTAGCAAAAAAGCACCTGCTTCTCTGCTGTCTTCAAATTAGTATCATCTGCCACCTTCTTTGCCTTTGAATTCTTTACTGAGCACCTTGTAAGGTCAAGGATTGAGCCTGTCTCATCGGTTAATGACTGGGACCTTGTCCAAACTGTGAAAGAACTTAGCTTTGTACTTGCAAAAGTACTGACCACTCTTTGTAACCTCTTGTATACTTCAGGTCAAGTCTCTAGTTCCTGGAAGAAGGCTTTGGTAGCCCAGACTGTTTCCAGCCAAAATCATGGAGAACTTTGTAAACTCCAAGCGCACTGCTTCTGTTGAGGCCCATAACATTCTCAATCCCTTCCAGCTTGGTCCTAGTGAACCTCTGCCATACTTAGTGTCCTCATCATGTCATGTTAGAGTGGCCGGCTACTTTTGGCATGCAAAGTACCGTTCTTGACTGGTTCTCCTTCATATCTTGCTCTGTGGGGTTCTTCGGGCCTCTCCGCTCTCACCCGCTATGTTCAAATTGATGCTGGCCCTCTCTCTGCCCTTATGTAAAGACTTGGTCTTCATCTCTACACTAACACAGGTGATACACAGCTGAATCTAAGGCTTGACAGAGATCCTGCATCCAAGCAATTATGCTTTTAAGAGTGTTTGCTATCTCATTGTGAATGAATTCTAATTCTTAATACTTAAATTCTGTTACAATTTAAGTGGTTCTCCTTCTTAAGGCCTTGGTATGAAGATCTTTCTGGTGGCTTCCAGATCTAATATTTCCTCCGTACTCTACTTCTTCTGCTGGTAAACATTATTTACAATGAATACTTTTCCCCACAGGTAATTACAACGAGGTTGTTACAACATTTGTTGAGACACTCATCACCTCTCTCTTTGACTACTGTCATTTTTTGTATTTTGCACTCCTAGGTCGTTTCATTTCTAGACTTCAACACATCTGAATAATAATGCTTTAACATGCGAGGATAGACAAATTTTAAATTTTGGTATGGATTCTTTATCTATTCACGCCTTTTTAGGCAATCGATTGTTCATATATATGCGCTCATTTAATTTAGTTTGTGAAATTGAATAAATAAACAGAGAATTAATTCTAATCTCCACCATTGAGTATATGTGCGTGCTGATCAATAATGTGTGTGAAATGATCAAATGGTAAAAAATTATAAATGAGGAGCTGAACTAGGATGATGAGGAAAGTTCACTTAGCAACCACTATTTTTTCAAATGTCTTTATATGAAAGTCTTTTTAGTTAATATAGCCCAAATTGGGAGTACATGTCATAGCTTGTCACAGGTGTTTGCTTGACCCAGGCCACCGATTACAGAGCTAGCACAAGTTGCAGTAGCAGACACCGACAGATTCAAAAAGCCCGCCGGTTCCCCCGAGGCGGCCCGCAAAAGGGATAACCAGTTACAGGTACTAATAACCAGTAACGATCAAAGAATAAGGGTAAGTCAATGACCAACCTTGTTTATGCTGCCAAATTAGCAACCTCACATAACCAAAGGTCCTGAAGAAAGCCCCCAACCTGGCTGGGCATTTATGGGGATGAAACATGTTGACCGCTCACATGGACAAATTAGTGAGTTAGATTAGTAACTCATCTTCGGTATGCAACGTTTACAACGAAATTTTTACAACGCACTACAATTACAACTCAGGTATTACCACGCATACCATCACAACGCATTGCGCTGGGGGGCGCTCTAGGATAGGGAATAAGTTTAATTTTCTATCCAACACCTTCCCTAGTGTCCACGGGGACTGGAGTTGGAATAGAAAATTATACTTACCACTATCCAGCACCTCTAAGCGCTATGCGTTGTAATGGTATGCGTGGTAAAAACCGCGTTGTAAAGGTATGTGTGGTAAAAGTATGCGTTGTAACGTCATACATCCCTCATCTTCATACGCACCACCCTGATTTTATTTTTTCCACATCTCCATTTAATTAAAGAAGTTTCTAATTTGGAGGAGTAGTCAATTTTAAATTACTTCACTTCAGCACTTTTTTCATTACTGATCACTACTGTATTACTAGTGGTTATACCTCCAGGTGGAGGATAGCATACCCCCCCATAAAAACAATGATGATGCTGTCACGTTACAAATAGGCGGAAAATCAAGATATACCGCCCAACCACTCTGTGTACGTGAATGAGGGTTTTTAAGAGGCCCACCATACCTGACCCAGGTAACACAGGTACAAGTGATCCATTCTCTTTTGATAATTAATCCTCGCCTGGAAGCCGAATGGATCAAAGCTTCTCTTGCCCTCTTTTGATTAAACATGCTTCCATTCCCATGCTGCTCTAGTCCTGGGCATTATCTAATTTTATCTTGCTGTAGGAGCAGAGAGTAAAGGAAGTGTTGTGTTCTGTTATGTATAAAAAGCCATCCCTCATGAGAGACTGCAGAAAATCTGAAAGAACCTCTACCCTACCAGATGAGTTGTATGACTTCAAACAGAAGATGTCTCTGTGCGCCTTCTCTCATATCCCATCCACATTGCGCCCTCTTCACCGTGAGCGTTGAGCACAATCTTGGACGTGTTCAGCACTGTCGATAGGGAGTTGCCATTTTTTCTTGCACCAGTATCCTGATTTAGAGGTTATTGATGACTTAAGACTGATAGAAGCACATGAGCATGTAAAGTAGAGATAAAGAGTCCTTTGATTTTCTTCTGCCATACCACACATCACCGTTTTACATTTAAAAAATCCCCATAAAACATGGCAAAAACAAGCAGATTCATTACAAAATAAGCAAATCAATTATGATGTCATAAACAGCTGGCTATTCATAAATTTCAATCCGGGTGATATCCTTTCTTATGATCAGTGGATTATGCAGACTTTTATGCTAATTTGCGAAGAAAACAAAACATCGACCATCACTGATTGAAAGTAGACTTTTAGAGACATTAAAAAAGTGAAAAACTAGAAGCAGGAAAAGTGATGGGGAAGGGAGAATTGGTCCAGGTAAAAAGTATGTGGTGAGGGAGATGGGAGTAGTGCAAATGAGGGATAGGCGGAAGAAACTTGCAGAAGGTTTATGCTAAAATAAAAATGGGGCAGGGAATAGGACGGGAGTGGCTGTAGGTGTGGGCGTGAAGAGGGGTAATTAGGACAGGAGAGTAAAGATGATGCAGAGGGAGAGATCTGCTGAAGAGGTGTGGTACTGAAAATTTTGGACCTGTGTCATAAACATCGTCGTATCATGACGATTTTGATATCAGCAGACCGAAAATGGGCAGTATACTATGCACAAGCATTTTCGTCATATTCGAGTGACGATTTCACCCTGAAATCGTCATTTTCGTCCTGAACCCTTGGGTTCCATTTTGTGTACGGCAGCCATTTTGTGAGTTGATTTTTTTTTTTTTGAATATGTTTTATTGCATTTTGTCAATGTACAGTATTACACACATGCAGGTATATCGGATAAACGGTGCTGTTACATATGACAGTAAGTCCCAGGCTTTGCCGATCACCACCCCCCCTTGGAGGTATGGCGGCAAAGGGGTCAATTGAACAAGTGTACAAGGAAACAGCATGACGGGTTCATACAACTCCAGCATATGCATGATACTTGAACGTTCAGTAATGACAGTGCCTAGCGTTGATGTAAATAACCTCTGTATAGTGGCTGCATAGCCCAGTCTCATTCCATACAGCACTCAAGGCATACCATGTGCGGAGGGACAGGACAGGTGTTCAAATTGCCAGGATACTGCACATTCAAAAAAAAATGTGCATTAGAAAACTATAAATCATAAAGAACAATTCTAGACATATAGGAAATCATAAACCAGGCGGTACCTAACTGTGAGCATGTGTGTACATATGGAGCTTGTGATACCGAATGGGGTGCAACTAGGGGTGACATGTCAGCAGGAACATGGTGGTCTTGGTAGTCGTCTCATGGTCAGTAGGGCATATGGGAAACGCTGTGGTGAGAGGGGGGGGCGAGTAGAGAGGGAGACAACAAGGGAGGGGAGGGGGGGGGCAGGGGCGGGTGCAAGAGTAATTCTAGCGGTGGTACTGGAATGCATGGGAAATATGCTCACGTAATCCCATTCTGCAAACACACCTGGTGATAGGACGTCAGGATACCATCCCACTCTAGCGCAATAGGATACATCCGGAGTCCTGCCGTTTCCTCTCGGTGCAATGCCACACTCTCAGCCCTCGCCCAATTATCCAACGAGCGCCGCCACTGTACCGCTTGGGGGGGCATATGATGCTTCCAACGCCTAGTAATAAGGCGTTTCGCCGTGATCAGCCCCAGGTCCCAGAATCTCGCTTGCACCTTTGTCTGTTTCGTTCTTCTAAATAACCCCAACAGGCAAGCTTCCCAAGTATGTGATAAGGTGCCCCCCGTCGCCTTCGCCAGGGCAGTAGACACTGCAGTCCAGTACGGCTATAGCAATGCGCAGGACCAGAGGACATGCAAAAACTGAGCGTCTACAAGGCCACATTTAGGGCAGACAGTTGCGGTGAGTCCAAAGTACCGATTAATTTTGTCCGGGGACAGATATGCTCGGTGGATCACGTAGTACTGTATGATCTTAAAGCGTGCATTGCGCGGTACATGTAGCGACCCTGCCAGCACTCTCGCCCACTCCCCGTCGGTCCAGTCCCGTCCTCTATCAGTCGCCCACTTGTCCCGCAGACGTTGGGGAGAGAAGTGTGTGTGTGTGCGTAACGCTTGAGCAATCCAATGTATGAGATGAGAGCCGTGGCCCATAACGTGTAAGTATTGTATAAGCAGATGGGTCGGTGGTTCCTCTGCCAGTGGTCCCCAAGCCCTCGTCAATGTGTGCATTAGCTTCGCGTGAGTCAGGAATTGCCCTGCCGGTAACCCCGTGTTTTCCGCAAGTGTCTCGAAAGATAGCAGTGCACCCTCCTCAAAGAGGTCGCCCAAGCTCTCTAAATCAGCCGCTCCCCAGCTATCCAGCAGAGGCGCCGTGAGCATCCCGGATCCCCAGGGCGTACCCAGTAAAGGCAAGTTGGGTGCGTACGGCTTTACCGCCGCAGTAAGTTTCAGACCCCTGATGAAGCACTTCCGCGCCACCTCAAGGTGGAGTTGGTTCTGAACAAGGGACCGAGCCAAGGGATGGAACAGTGCATGGATCTGGGAGACCGACATAATAGTCTCCATGGTGGCCGTGTCACTCAGATTACGTCCACTTAACCAGTAAGCCACCCACTGCAGTTGTGCAGCCAGATAATACAGCTCGTGGTTCGGGACCGACAGTCCACCACTCTCGGTCGCAGCGTAAAGGGTTCTCAACGCCACTCTAGGACGGCCTTTGTTCCAAATCAATCGCCTGTGCAAAGTGTCTAGTTCGCGAAATGTACGAACCGGGACATAGATCGGTAGGTTCGCATAGTAATACAGTAGCCTAGGCAAAACGATCGCCTTCGCCAGAGCTATACGGCTGGGCACATTCAGCGGAAGAGTGTTCCAGAAGGAAACCTGCGCTGTGAGGGAGGAAATCGCCCTCGTAAGGTTACCATCTAGCAGGTCCGCAGGTTCGCGGTATACCCGAATCCCCAGATATCGGAATACTGTGGGGTACCATAGCAGCCGCTCTCCCATTACCGTGACATCACACTCCGGGGCGTCCGCAGCGAAAGAGTACACTCCCGATTTCGCCCAATTGACACGCAACCCCGACATGTCGCTAAAAGTTCTGAATATGTCCGTTAGGGCGCGCGGGAAACAGGACAGATCCCTGACATAGAGTAGCAGATCATCGGCATATAGCGATACTGAGTGGATCCCATCCATCAACTGGATCCCCCAAGTCTCGCCAGAGACTTTTAGCAGTGTCGCCAGTGGTTCCATCACAAGCGCAAATATCAGTGGGGAGAGGGGACACCCTTGTCTCGTGCCCCTGCGGACACGAATCGGGTCGGAGAAGAGCCTGTTTGTTCGAACCCGTACCACAGGGGCAGAGTAGAGGAGTTCCACCATTCGGAGGTAAGCCGCACCCAATCCGAACTTCTCCAGCACTAGCGCTAGGTAGGGCCACTCTACCGAGTCGAATGCCTTTTCAAGATCGAGAATCACACACCCCGATCGTGGCCACCGGGACACAGCCTGACTCTGCACTCGGAATAGTCGTCTAATATTGTAAGCCGTACTGCGGGTAGGAACAAATCCGTTCTGGTCTGCGTGTACCAGCGTAGGGACCAAAGGTGCCAATCTCTGGGCCAGCGCAGACGCTAGGATCTTATAATCCGTGTTAAGGAGGGCTAGTGGCTGGTAAGATCCCATGTTCAAAGCGTCTTTATCTGGTTTCAATAGGGAGATCACATTGGCCTCGTTCAGGGACGAAGGAAGTACTGCTTCTCGAGTCGCCGCCGCATACATCCGCAGCAATTCAGGAATGAGAATGGTAGAGTACGCCTTATAAAACTCCGCCGGCAGGCCATCAGGCCCGGGGGACTTGCCATTCGAAAGAGAGTATATTACAGCCCGGAGTTCTTCCGCAGTAAACGGCGCTCCCAGTTCCTCGCTCTGCTCATTAGTGACTGTCGGCAATGGGAGGTCTGATAGGTACTCTGTGATCTCTGCTGCAGACACCCTCAAACGAGAGCAATACAAGGCCCTGTAGTGGTCCGAAAACACCTCATGGATAGCTCTCTGTGTGGAGACCACATTTCCCTGTGTCGTGCGGATCGACATCACTGGCAGCGTTTGGGTGTCTCTTCTGATTAGCCAAGTCAGAAGTTTACCAACTTTATCTCCAGCGTGATGCATGCGCCCCTAGTGGGCTGCATAGATCAAGTTCTTCAGCCTATCGAGGAGCAACGCGTGCCTACCGCGCGCTTCCAGTATGGTCGAGTCATCTCCCTCCACCGCCTCCCGTTCGCCCAACACTAGTTCCGTTTCTAATTGTGTCAGGTCCCTATCTACCTGTCGTCGTAGTCCCGCCTGCGCTCCTAGACAGTGGCCCCTCACCACCACCTTGAATGCATCCCATTCGACCAGCGGGGTGGACGCAGTGTCAGTGTTATCGTCAAAATACTGTAAGATACGGCTCGAGAGCAGCTCTCGGAAGGGAGCATCCAACAGTACGTCAGGCTGGAGTCGCCACGTGGGTATCGGCGGCTGCAGGCGCTCCCAGGCGAAGTCAAGTGTGTGTGGATTGTGGTCCGAATGTGTGCGACCCAGGTACTGAGTGTCCGTGACTAACGGTAATAGATCGCTGGTCAACATGAACCTGTCGAGTCTGACGTGTAGTGCGTGGGCGCCGGAATAGTACGAGTAAGTCCGTGTTGTGGGATTGGGGCAGCACCAAGCATCAGGAAGATCCCACTGCTCTGCCCAGTCTGCAAATGCGCGCGATGTGCCATGTATCATCGCATTCGCCAAAGGAGGGACGGACCTATCCAATACCACATCCAGGACACAGTTATAGTCGCCTCCTAATAGGAGCGGCACTCCCGGCTCATTAGTGACTGTCGGCAATGGGAGGTCTGATAGGTACTCTGTGATCTCTGCTGCAGACACCCTCAAACGAGAGCAATACAAGGCCCTGTAGTGGTCCGAAAACACCTCATGGATAGCTCTCTGTGTGGAGACCACATTTCCCTGTGTCGTGCGGATCGACATCCCTGGCAGCGTTTGGGTGTCTCTTCTGATTAGCCAAGTCAGAAGTTTACCAACTTTATCTCCAGCGTGATGCATGCGCCCCTAGTGGGCTGCATAGTTCAAGTTCTTCAGCCTATCGAGGAGCAACGCGTGCCTACCGCGCGCTTCCAGTATGGTCGAGTCATCTCCCTCCACCGCCTCCCGTTCGCCCGACAGTAGTTCCGTTTCTAATTGTGTCAGGTCCCTATCTACCTGTCGTCGTAGTCCCGCCTGCGCTCCTAGACAGTGGCCCCTCACCACCACCTTGAATGCATCCCATTCGACCAGCGGGGTGGACGCAGTGTCAGTGTTATCGTCAAAATACTGTAAGATACGGCTCGAGAGCAGCTCTCGGAAGGGAGCATCCAACAGTACGTCAGGCTGGAGTCGCCACGTGGGTATCGGCGGGTGCAGGCGCTCCCAGGCGAAGTCAAGTGTGTGTGGATTGTGGTCCGAATGTGTGCGACCCAGGTACTGAGTGTCCGTGACTAACGGTAATAGATCGCTGGTCAACATGAACCTGTCGAGTCTGACGTGTAGTGCGTGGGCGCCGGAATAGTACGAGTAAGTCCGTGTTGTGGGATTGCGGCAGCGCCAAGCATCAGGAAGATCCCACTGCTCTGCCCAGTCTGCAAATGCGCGCGATGTGCCATGTATCATCGCATTCGCCAAAGGAGGGACGGACCTATCCAATACCACATCCAGGACACAGTTATAGTCGCCTCCTAATAGGAGCGGCACTCCCGGCCATGCTGCTAGTGCTGACGACAAGTGTGTGAGAAAGCGCCCCTGGTCAATGTTGGGAGCGTATAGAGAAGCCAGGACTATGTGTTGGCAGTCTAGGTTTCCCTGCAGCAGTACATATCTACCTTCCTCATCTACCTGGCAATGCGTCATAGCAAAGGGGACCCCAGGGCGAATCCATACGAGTGCCCCACGCGCGTAAGCTGAGTAACCTGTAGCATATATTTGCCCTCTCCAGCGGCGGCGCAGGGTATGTGTCTCTGATCCTGTCAGGTGCGTCTCTTGTAATAGCGCTATCTGTACCTGATGCCGCTTGAGATACGAGTACACCTGATAACGACGTGAGGGGGTGTGCATACCTCGTACATTCCAGGTGCAAAATTTAACCACAGCCATTAGAGCATTTCTTCTCCACCACCCCGGATCCCCACCCACCCACCACACTGCAAATTGCTTCCCACCAGTTTAAATTATCACATAATATCAGATACATTGCCTGCCAATCCGCTCCAAGTCTCCCACACACATTAAGGGGAGGGGGAAGTTGTACCAATCCTGTAACCATTAAACAGTGAATAATAATGCCAAAAGGGCAACCGCAAAACATGCCGTCGTCCAAACGCTCTAGTGAGCACTAACTGTTCGTACGTTCTAAAAGAATGTAGGAGGGGGTTCACTAAGCACATGAATTAAATGTACCCATAAAACATGCAGTACTGACATGGGCTCTCTCCCCATGCCACAGGCGTCTCGTTTCGTAGCTCCCAATGACAGTGAAGGTTCCCAGATCCAAGTGCTGTCAAGGCAGCAACAAGCCCCCAGTTTCTTCGGATAATTCGCCTGTAAGGACTTACCATCAGGGGGCAGCACGCCCATCCCCCCCTTCAAGACCCACCATCGGCAGGGCAGTCTCAATTCACTGAGTCATCAGTCCGCTCAGCGCTCGAGTCCTGTGCCTCCGAGTTCTGGTTGTACTTCAGTGCCCCCCGAGGTGGCACAGCAGGCTCCCCGTGCTTCCGTGATGTGGAGGCACAGAGGTCGCAGGTAAGTGTAGTTCCCTTTCCTCCTGCAGCCAGGGAGTAAATCAGCTGTCTGTGGTGTGACATCCGGTAGTTCAACAGACACCTGCGAATCCGGTAAGCCATATATATAGTCGTCGTCACTCCCCGTGGCTCCCGGACTGGCACCGGTGGCCGGGGCGTCTTGCTGCGACCCGCTGATTTCCGCCACTCTGCGGATCGCCTCTTGTTGCTCCTCATGACGGTGTTCCGGAGTAGGACCAATGTTCGCCTCTGGGCGCACCGAGCTCGCCGTCGAGTGTCTCCTGCGCCGGCGTCGACGAGCGCCTCCTCCGCGTCGGGATCTCGGGGGTGGGCCACCCGGGTCCAGGACAATTCCCGAGTACAGCCAGGTCTCAGCAGCTTCCGGAGTATTGAAGAAATACGTTTTGTCTTGGGCTACAACACGCAGACGTGCAGGGAAGAGCAAGGAGTATTTGAGTGCCATGCGGCGGAGTCGCTGTTTGACCTCCATGAAGGAGTGCCGCTGCCGTTGCACTTGTATCGTGTAGTCCGGGAAGAACATAATCGTGGCATTGTCCACCCTGACTTCCTCCAATTTCCTGACCTCCCGCAGTATAGTATCCCGGTCTCGATAGTTCAGCACTCGGATGAGCATGGGTCGAGGGTTAGAGCCTTCAGGGGGGGGGGGGTTTAGACGGTACACGATGAGCGCGCTCCACTACAAAGTGCTGCGAGAGGGTACCTTCTGGGAGAATGTCTCTGAGCCACCGCTCCACGTGTTCTGAGGCCTCCCGGGGTTCCCATCTCTCCGGCAATCCCACGATGCGGATGTTGTTCCGTCTCGCCCGTCCTTCCGCATCCTCCGCGCGATCCTTCAGGAACTCCACTCTGTTGAGAAGGTTCTGCACATGCTTGTCCATCTGGGATACCTTGAGAGTCAGGTCTGTTACTGCGGCCTCCAGCGTCGTCGTCCTCTCCGACAGCTTTTTATGATCAGCTCGAAGGTGCGTCATGTCTATAGCCACACTGTCGATCTTAGTTTCTAAGGAGGCCCGGGTCTGTTGCATCGACTCCTCAAGTCTTTCCATGGCCGCCAACATCGTGTCCAGCTTGGATGCACTGTGGTCCATCTCTACCTGTTTCGCCATTTTCCCCTTCGCCTGGGCGCTTCCCGCGACAGCCCTCGTTTTAGGTCCCCCCGACATGAGCTAGTGCGTCTTGGCTGGTCAATGATGCTGCGCAAGAAGACCTATTATGGCACAAGTGGCCGGAGAACTCCCAGAAGGGGGGGGCAGTATAAGTTCAAGAAATCCAGGCTGGCGCGCTCTTCAGGTCCTCACAGCGCCCACGTGCGTCGCACAGGTTGCACTGTCCAGGCCGGGCGGGTCGGGGCTATGGTAGTCCGCTCCTTGCCAGGCAAATCGGGATCTGAAGCTGCCTTTGTCTTCCCACCTCGGTGCAGCGAGGGTAATGGAGCGCTGCACTCCCAGAGTCAGCGCTCGGTGCCAGTTCAGCACAAGGTCGGCGACGTACGATCAGGGGGGCACTCCCACCGTGGTGCAAGTTAGTCAATTTCAACGGGATAGCGCCATTGTCCAACCCCCTCCTCAGCGTGTGCAGCAAAGCTCGAGTCGGGGTATCACACAGGTGGACGGCGTCCCCCCACTTATTTCACCGGGTGCTCGATATCTGGAGCAAAAGGAGCCACACATGCACTCTTTGGCCTCTCTGGGGCGAGATCGGAACCCATTCAGAACGTTGCACACATGCTGGCTTCTCTGATGAAATGGCTCCTAAGGGTGAGCGTGAGGAGGCAATATGTCTGATTGTGCAAGCCACCTTCCGTGATGGCACTTCTTGACTGGACGTCAGCGTACACCCACTTCCGTTTTTTATGGCTTGTGCCCTGGTGCGCAGCCCGCAGGAGTTGACAGGGCTGCGCGGTCATTGAAAAACGGTGGTGGGGGGGGGGAAGAGCGGCAAGGCAGCGCGACACACAGCTCTCCCCGCTGCCTGTCCCAACGTGTAGGCCGCGTCTCCCCACCTCCTCGCAGTTCCCCTACGCTGTGGCGGTGGCCCCGGGATCTCCGTGCAAGAAGGAGTGGAAGGAGGGGGGGGGGCCCTCCTCTGCGCTCCTCACCTCACTTGACCCGTTGAAGGCAGTCTCGTCTCCGGGCACAGGTAGGTCCGTCCTTCCAGCTGCAGGGGTCTCGGGCAGCAACCCCACAGTCGGAACCCCAATGAAGTCGGTACCCCTCCTGCGAGGCTTCAGGGAAGCCGCGGGATGACCCGTCCGGTCACCGCGGCAAGGGAGCAGCACCTCCAGGCTGGTCCGGTCACTTGATCCTCGCCTGGACTTGGGCCAGCAGGGGCCGGTCACACTCCGTCGCTCCGGTCTCCCCGTCGGGCCCCACGAGAGAGGGTCCGGCAGCACTCGGTCTCGGGCCAAGGGACGGAAGACAGCAGTCCGCTCCGGCGGGCCCACCAGGCCGGCCGAATCCCCGGCTTCGCGTAGATCCCCACGCCGCCTCGCAGGCGTGCACAGAGCGGGCCGGCAGCACCCGCGCCCAGTTGAGCGGTTACAAGTGCACCAGCCACCTCAAACTCTGTCGGCCAGCAGAAGGGTGTCCGGCAGTCACTCGGCAGCAATTACAGCCAGTCACGGGCTAAAATGACGGAGAATTGGCCTGTGGCAGGGGAGTCTCACACAGAGCTCTACCCAGGCACTTCTGCCGCCATTGCGTGCTTAGCCACGCCTTCTCACATAGGCCAATGATTAAGGCCAAACACGATCCTGAAGGACACGAACACCTTTCCTGACTCCTGCACGACCTGGGCAAGCTGGCTCCACTGCCCAAGGCCAAAACCTGTTCGGTCAGTTCCTCTCCCAGTGGCCGGGCGAGATAGCATCAAGGCACAACATGCCATAAACCTTTCATCGCACACAAACCCTTCCTAATCTTACACACACCTGCCTCTGTTTCTTTCTTTATGACTTGCTTTACTAGGAGGAGGTGCCCGTTTTTATTGGGGTTTCGTTGATATCTGATGAAAATACTGGGCCTTGCCGGGTAATTGATTGTGGGCTGAACAAACTGAAATGTGGGATTGTCATCATGACTCTGCTTTTTCTTTGTAGTGAAAATATGTGAATGGTCAACTGTAAAATTAGGAATGTTTGCCTGAAGCATAATATTTTGTATAAAAAGAGGAGGCTGGCTTTGTAAGATTGAGCAGTCTCCTGAGAATATACACCGTGTTGTACTTCTAGGACGCCTGTTACTTGGTTGCAGCCAATAAACTCGATCTTTGACTTAACCTAGAAGACTCTGAGTTTCTGTAGTCTGAAACAGGAAGGACCCGAAGTCATAGGGTGTGTCCCTGGCACCGCTGGTTTACCGGTTCAGTATCGGTTCTGAAAAACCCAGTACTTCAGAGGGACATGGACTGGGTTACAAATGTTGATGGAAACATGGGTTGGAACACACGTATAAGGTATAAAAAGCTAGTGTGTGCATTCGTATTGTGAAACCAGAGGTCAAAGGGGCGGGATCTCTGAGGATTTACATGTTCATGCTTTTTAATTTAACAAAAGGAGTTCCCCTACTTTTGTTTCTTAAAAGATAACTATCCTGGGACTGTTAATTCAGACAGATGAGATATCTGGGCTGGAAGGGAAACAGGGGAACGTTCCTGCACTGTGAAGCAGAGGGGATTAGCGGGGCGGAGAACTAAAGAAGAAAGAAGCTTTCTCGCCAGGGTGCCTGAGACCTGAAAGAAATGGAACTGTGTGCAACTGGTTAATTTGCAAGTGTAAAGGCTGCTTGGGAGCCAGTGTAGGGTTTAACTGAAGGAGTCACTTGAAGATTCATGATGACAAATGTGTATTCTTTTTCAAAGGTGTTACAACTGACTTCTGGAGTGCATGCTTTTTTGTGAAAACCTCTAAAAATGTTTGCACTTGGTACAATTTGATTGTGTATTACTAAAATCTGTATTTTGAAAGAATTTGTATCTTAAACCTAAATCTTTTGCTCTTTTGCATCAGCCTATCTTATACTGTGTGTGATGCATCTCTAAAACAATGACCTGCATATTCACAGTGCATTTGTATCAGGCTGAGACCTAATAGCACTACAAATGAAAAAGTTAATTTTCCACACTGCACCAACTAGGGTTACACACACAAACATCTTCAGTGATTACATAAACCAATCAAGGTTTGACAACCTAACATCCTGCATCCTCACAATGATCACTTTAACTTGTATTTTATTTTTAGGTGGGTGCATTAATTTATATGCAAAGACCAACAACACAGTTATAGAATAGTTTGCTCTTTTATCCTCGCCTTTGACTACGCCCTCGTGCTCACTGACCCCGAGCCCACTGGATCTCAGTTCTCATACTTTGTAATGCACTTGGTCCACTGTGTAAAAGTGACCTTTCAATTATGCAGCACATAGTGCAGCCCCTCTCCATTTTGACTCAGGTACAGGGGAATGTGTAGGTGGAAAAATTAAAATCTCCAAAAACATGGTCATATGGCAGCCCCTGAAAACAGAGGCAGCGCTAAATTATTGGTAGTGACATGGAACATAAAGCTCCAATCAGTTGTCCTCATCAAACCCATTCAGCTTTGAATCAGAGGACTTGGTATTATGTGCCCTGATCAGGGGCCCATTTAAAATAACCTAGACCACCTTGTACTCTAAAAGGAAACTCTATGCAGCCCATATTATTTTGTTGTGTGCCCTTTGTTAACATCAGCCTTTGGCTAATATGGCCGCCTATATGCTTCTTAATGTAATCTGAAGATCACATGTTTCTATGTAAGGCACAATTTTAAATTAAATAAAGTCTAGGGCAGAAGCTCAGGTGCCCTGAAGTATTTGAATAATCCTTTGCTAGGCTCTGCCTGTGTCAGGATCTTGTGTTAGATGCTAAAGGCTGTCAGGGAAGGGGCAGGGACAGTCGCTTTCTCCAGTCATTGGCAGTAAGAGGCTGAATATATTGGTGAAGTTGCACACACATCCATGTGTGATGTGGAAGCAATAGGCAACATCCAGATGTGTACTTAGTGGTGGAAGCTGTACGTGCTACTGAGTTCACATGCAACCATCTCTTCGCTTTCTCCATACACATTGTTAGTATATCTCATGAAGAGCCATAGTACTCTTAAATTGGATTTTATGAAGCTAAACCAAGCAACGTGTGGATCTAACACCCCTTACACAAAGTACTCAAATCTATCCACTTCAGCTGCAATTTCTTAAATCAATCAATCAATCAATCAGGATTTATAAAGTGCGGCTAATCACTGGATAGGGCATCCAGAGGTTGCAGGGACCCGAGGCTTATTCGAACAGCCAGGTCTTGAGGGACATTTGACATTACGGAAGTTTCACCTTTCGGACCTATTGACTTTGCCAATGGTTCTAGCCACGATGTACAGCATCCCCCATGTCTTACCTACTCTCTTACACAGGAATTTGACTATCAATAGTGCAGTAGGTGTCGTGGGGCAAGGTCAGCACGGTGCCACTACAGCCCATGATGGACTTTAAAAATTTTTTTTATACCAATCCAGGATATGTAGATTTTGGGAGGTATTTTTATTGCCTGCATTAGGGCTCATGGCACACTTGCTGCCCTACTGACTACTAATGAGCTATGGAGCAAGAGAGTTACAAAGGAAAATAACATTATTATTGCAACCTGCAATTTTAGAGACAATGCCAGCTCCAGTCTCCCTCGTCTTGACGGATGGCAGACATTTACATTTTCGAATTCGAGATGTGAAAAAAAATGAGCTTCTCTTCGTCAAGAGGTGAAACAATCAAACCACAGCTCGAGGAGCAGGAACAGGAAGGACACAATTTGCCTTCCTCGTTGCCATCCATCACCATCTCTGGTCGGCCCCAAAGTGCGGGGTGAGGATGAGCTGCCTCCCATTATCCTGCGCGCCCGCGCGCGCCTGTTGACTCCCCTGTCAGGCTGGCAGCCTTCGGAGAGCAGGAGCCAATCATTGTTCGCATGTCATTTGCATAATACGCATGTCACGTAAGGCGACGTGTAATGGATGGGCCCGGGGTTGCACGCACAGAGAGCCCTTTGTGTCAAAGGTATGCCTGATTTATTGTTCCTGCCGTGCAGAGAGCCTGCGAAGGCTGTCAGTTTCATGGCAGCCATTATATTGGGAGCATAAACACTGTTGCAGGTTTTGATAAAAATCGTATGCTGCACAAAACTTAATCATAAACTATGTTAAGTACACGAATTGCCTCTTGCAAAATCCTATACATATATTTTGACCATTGCCTGTTAACTGTGCCTTACAAGTGTGCAAGTGTTTTGCACAGAGTTGTTTAATGCCCCTTCTCTTCTGATTCCAAAATTGGACTGGTGTACATCCGGGGTCCATTCTTTCTCCTGCTTTATTCAATGCTTGCATGCTTCCACTTAGGAAACTGATTAGATGTTTGGGCTGTTGGCTCTATACTGATGATACTCAAGGTATGTTCCATCTCTGGAGCCTCAGCTGCTTCAACTGCTCTCTCGGATTGCCTGTGTAATATCAGGAGGTGGATGGACCTAAACTGGGCCAAATTCACCCTCGAAAAAACCTAGGGGGCAGATTCACAGAACTAATCTGAGACAAAATCCTAAACTTGTTACTTCTGGGATTCACAGAAGGCACTTACGATTTTTGGTATTCACAGAAATCACTTACGACTCCTATCTTTACATCCGCAGTCGGGCCGGAATCTCCGCACCCGGACCGTGTACTCCGCACCCGGACCGTACTCTCCAGCTAGGGCCGTAATCTCCGGCTGGGGCTATAATCTCTGTCTCGGGCCGGATAAAATTTAATCAATGGGGTGGAATGCAATTTTTACAAAAAGGAACATAAGGAAAGTGTGATCAATGGTAGAGGGAGTCATGAAAAATAGTCTGGGCAGGGAAAATGGTATGGCCAGACACGACATCATATCCCAGAAAAGTTTGCTCCTTTGTATAATCGTACAATTCGCTCTCACTTCAGTGTTGACTGTAGTGTCAACACCACAGTCAACACTAAGATCGCTCACCTTAGTGTTGACTGTAGTGTTGACACTGCAGTCAACACTGAGAGGAGTGTAAATTGAGCACTGCATGCACCATGATGCAAAGGAGCAAAGTACAAGAAGTGTGGAGATAGGTAGCAATTTAGTTTCGAGGGTCTTAATTTGAGATGTTGGAGAGTAATCCATGACTGATGGTCCAGGCAGGTCTCTGTATGGTTGTTGTTACCTTCTCGAGGAGAGACTTTCTTCTACGGAGGAGATTCATCATTATATAGGTGATAAGAGATGTTTTATCGTCTAAAAAGAGAACCAAGGGGTTCCATTTAGAAATAGAAAAGTGTTGAGAAAGGAATCTTGGGCTTATGGGAACTATAATAGATATATTTATTTGTTGAGAGCAATTTTTCAATTTCTGAGGTGTGCTACTTATTCACATCCATTCATCTGAGAAGTTTATGTCAAAGGAAGGACTGACAGCGTCAAGTACAGCTGACAGATCAAGAACAACGAGGAGACATGAATCTCCATTATTTAGTGTGTTGCAAAGCATCAGTCACTGTTTGTAACCCATGGATCTCTGTGCTCTAACCAGATCGAATGCCTGATTGAATGGCATCAAAAAGATCCTTTTCAGCTATCAGTTCTTTCAGGCTGTAGTGCCATGCATCGTACAATGGCTTTAGCTAGAAGGGGCGATACAAAAAGGACGGTAAATGTCTAGATAAACTATGTAGATTTCAGTGTGTGGGACATTGGCACTCTGTTGCTCAGGGCTGCTCCCCTCGACAATGATCAGTCCATTTTCTCAGGAGGAGCAGAGTGTGTTCTCAATTATTCTATGCTAGTTTGCGATCTTGAGCGAATCAACAATAGGCAGGCCTGCCTATAGTTCATTGTTAGGTGAGCAGGGGCAGCAGAGCACCTGAACAAGAACAACCTGGTGGTAAAAGGAGGCAAGAATAAACCTAGTGCACCTGGGCACTCAATGCACCAGGGCCCAATACAATGTTGTCCAACATTGAGCCGCTATTACACAGTCTACCAGCTTGAGGTCCCTCCAGGGGCAGCTTTATTACCCATTGCGTTTAACATAAATCTCCGTCCACTGAAGCTTAAATCAAGAAAGATATGGGGGCGTGGCTATGGCCCACTGAAGATGGCGGCTCCTCCTTAGCTCTCCGGGAGGCGCGGACGGCGGCGGAGCCGGCGTGACTCCTACACCCGCTAACGGAACTGAAAAGTGCGGGAGGAAATGTCGGAAACCTTGGTGCATTGAAGGATACCTTTTGCTCAGCTTCATGAAGTCTTCTCACAGACTTTTGACACCAAGTGAGTGAGGCACTGACCCTTGGGATCGCGGCCGCCATTTTGTTAAACCGCCTACGGTGCTCTGCTCCAAGCGGTTCACTTCTACTGCAAGTTTCCTCTCACGGAGACACTGCCGCTTGCCCCTCATGCTTATGGCCTGCATTAATAATCTCCTTTGCAACAACTAAGCAGTCTCATAGAATTTTGCGCTCTCTCACACGCTTTGGTTCTATTTGTAATATGCTGCCACGGCCATCTTCTCCTCAGTGCTGATGCTGTCCCAGCTCCCGCTTTATCGAGGTTAAACCTTTTCCTGGAAAAAGCGCTAATGACTCTTCTGCATTTTCAATAATAGCGCTTACTTCTCTATACGGCGAACTTTCACAATAATCAATGTTATTTCCTCTCATGTACTTTTCTGTCACAGTGGACCTTTTATCTTCAGTCTACGGTTCCTGCATGTTCCTAATGACAGGTACTCCTGCCTCAATACTTTAAGATGCTCAACAGTGCAGTTTTCCTTTCTTTTCAAGAGGCGTTTTCATCACTTTGACTGGCATAATTACATTTACTTGACTGAACTTCTTTTTCAATTACTGTCAGTTATAAATTACACTCCTATGTTGCATTGATATTATACAATTTTGGTGTAAATCTCCTATTTGCATCTACCTGCCTCTTCTTGCCTCACATGATTTTACGTGTTTTTAATACACACATAACTTTATTTATCTGTATAATATGTTTTTGAATTCACTGACTCTGTCTTTGTGGCACTTATGCCTTGGTTTTAGCATATGACTTTGTTGCTATGTTTCACTTATATTTATAATATCATTTGTGAAAGGTATCGTTATTTAGACATATGATCATTATAATATATTTTGAGTTACTGTGAACAGTGACTGTGCTACTCTACCTAGATTTTTTCAATTGCTTACCTCTTTTATGGGGAGGTTATCTAAGGATCTACATAAACCATCTCCTGCTTCACGCAAGTTCCTAATTCACACGAGCTCTAGATACCAGCGATGGATGATTCACTTGACACTTCATCTAAAAGCTCCTCAGCAGCTTCGGCTCCATCAACGTCTGGCACTAATAAAGGCTCCATCAAAAGATTAAAAAAGGATCCTCCTTCACCTCCCAAACAGCCTACGTCGGTCACAATGGACATTCTATTAGAGGAAATCAGGGCCTTGCGCCCTTTTATTGAAGAGACTAAAACTACCCTTGAGATGTTATCTGAGAAGTAGTCAAATGTTGACGATTGTGTCACCCTTTTGGAACAAAAGGTTCTTTCTCTTAATACTTCAAGAGGTGAAACAATCAAACCTCAAGAGGTGAAACAATCAAACCTCAGCTCGCAGAGCAGGAACTGGAAGGACACAATTTGCCTTCCTCGTTGCCATCCATCACCATCTCTGGTCGGCCACAAAGTGCGGGGTGAGGATGAGCTGCCTCCCATTATCCTGCGCGCCCGCGCGCGCCTGTTGACTCCCCTGTCAGGCTGGCATCCTTCGGAGAGCTGGAGCCAATCATTGTTCGCATGTCATTTGCATAATACGCATGTCACGTAAGGCGACGTGTAATAGATGGGTCCGGGGTTGTACGCACGGAGAGCCCTTTGTGTCAAAGGTATGCCTGATTTATTGTTCCTGCCCTGCAGAGAGCCTGCGAATGCTGTCAGTTTCATCTCAGCCATTATATTGGGAGCATAAACACTGTTGCAGGTTATGATAAAAACCATATGCTGTACAAAACTTAATCATAAACTATGTTAAGTACACAAATTGCCTCTTGCAAACTCCTATACATATATTTTGACAATTGCCTGTTAACTGTGCCTTACAAGTGTGCAAGTGTTTTTGCACAGAGTTGTTTAATGCCCCTTCTCTTCTGATTCCAAAATTGGACTGGTGTGCATCCGGGGTCCATTCTTTCTCCTGCTTTATTCAATGCTTGCATGCTTCCCCTTAGGAAACTGATTAGATGTTTGGGCTGTTGGCTCTATACTGATGCTGATGATACTCAACATATGTTCAATCTCTTGAGCCTCAGCCGCTTCGACTGCTCTCCTGGATTGCCTGTGTAATATCAGGAGGTGCATGGACGTAAACTAGGCCAAATTCACCCTCGAAAAAACATAAGGGGCAGAACTAATTTGAGACAAAATCCTAAACTTACTGCTTCTGGTATTCACAGAAGGCACTTACGATTTTTGGTATTCACAGAAATCACTTACAACTCCTATCTTTACATCCGCAGTCGGGCCGGAATCTCTGCATCCGGACCGTACTCTACGCCCTGGACCGTACTCTCCAGCTAGGGCCGTAATCTCCGGCTAGGGCCAGAATCTCCGTCTCGGGCCGGATAAAATGTAATCAAAGGGCTGGAATGCAATTTTTACAAAAAGGAACATTGGAAATGGGTGATAAATGGTAGAAGAGGGCATGAAAAACAGTCTGGGCAGGGAAAAGGGTATGGCCAGACACTACGTCATAACCCAGAAAAGTTTGCTCCTTTGTATCATGGTACAATTTGCTCTCCCTTCACTGTTGACTGTAGTGTCAACACCACAGTCAACACTAAGGGTGCTCCCCTTAGTGTTGACTGTAGGGTTGACACTGCAGTCAACACTGAGAGGAGAGTACATTGCATACTGCATGTACCATGATGCAACAGGAGCAAACAACAAGAAGTGTGGAGATAGGTAGCAATTTAGTTTTGAGGGGTCTTAATTTGAGATGTTGAAGAGACATCCATGACTGATGGTCCAGACAGGTCTCTGTATGGTTGGCATTACCTTCTCGGGGGGAGACTTTCTTCTACGGAGGAGAATCATCATTATATAGGTGATAAGAGATGTTTTATTGTCTCAAAAGAGAACCAAGGGGTTCCATTTCGAAATGGAAAAGTGTTGAGGAAGGAAGTTTGAGCTTATGGGAACTCCTTGTAGAGGACAACTGTAGTTGGGGAGAGATATATTTATTTGTTGAGAGCAATTTTTCAATTTCTGAGGTGTGCCACTTATTCACATCCGTTCATCTGAGAAGTTTAGGTCAAAGGAAGGACTTCTTCATTATTTAGTGTGTTGCAAAGCACCAGTCACTGTTTGTAACCCAGGGCTCTCTGTGCTGCAACCAGATCTAACGCCTGATTGAATGGCATCAAAAAGATCCTTTTCAGCTATGAGTTCTTTCAGGCTGTAGTGCCATGCATCGTACAATCGCTTTAGCTAGAAGGGGCGATACAAAAAGGACGGTAAATGTCTAGATAAACTATGTAGATTTCAGTGTGTGGGACATTGGCACTCTGTTGCTCAGGGCTGCTCCTCTCGACAATGATCAGCCCATTTTCTCAGGAGGAGCAGAGTGTGTTCTCAATTCATTCTATGCTAGCTTGCGGTCTTGAGCGAATCAACAATAGGCAGGCCTGACTATAGTTCATTGTTAGGTCAGCATGGGCAGAAGATCACCCGATACAAGAACAACCTGGTGGTAAAAGGAGGCTAGAATAAACCTAGTGCTCCTGGGCACTCAATGCACCAGGGACCAATACAATGGTGTCCATCATTCAGCCGCTATTACACAGTCGACCAGTTTGAGGTCCCTCCAGGGGCAGCTTTATCACCCATTGCATTTAACAAAAATCTCGATCCACTGATGCTTAAATCAAGAAAGATATTATTTTGCAATTATATGGATGACTGGCAATCAGCATTAAAGCCTGTTCCAACTATTGGGGAAGAAAAACAATTATTCAGACCCATATCTTTGAGATTCAACAGTGGATGACTGTTAACTACCTGAAGCTGAATACACCTGAGATGGGGATGATGATGGTTGCGGCTCCTCTGTCAAACTGGCCAAAGGAATCATGGCCAAGTTCACCTGGTCCCGGTCCCAAAGCCAATTCTAAAGTTTAAACCCTGGGTATCATCACCTGACTGTAAGGGAACAAATCTCCGCAAGCAGCGAACATCCTTGCATTTATAACTCTTTGGTTCTCATGATGTGGTGCCACCAGGACTCTGCAGTGCCCTGGTTTCCATCTGCGTTAGCATGATCATGTCATGTTGTCTGGAAGTAACCTGCACTGGCTTGAAACCCCTGAAATTATAATGTTCTCTCTACGTAATGTATAATGCCCAATGTGATTTTCAACATTCTGCCCACCTAGAGTACTGCCCTAAGGCAAACCTGATACTTACAGGTGCACTTGCCAGTTAGGGAGGACGTGCATTCACTATGTTAGTCTCCAGATTATGGAATACTTTCCCCCCTAACTCTGAAAGAAGTGAAAATTCACAACTGTTTTAAAACCTACTTGTTTCAGTAAGTATATGTCCACTTATAGCAATCTTGGCTTACGACATTAGTAAGTGCATTCTTTTTCTGCCACATGAAATTGCTTGTGGTGAACACGTACTTTATAAATACTCACTAGCATAACATAACACAACGCAACCAAGGCTGGACTGGGAACCCACAGCAGACCTGGCAAATTTTGTCTGACCAGACCCAGTATGGTGCATAGCTAGTGCAGCGAGCAAACCTGACCAGTACAAAGGGGGTTTTATGAGGGGTTCTCCCCCACAAAAAATTTGGGGAAAAGTGGTACATTGTACAACACATTTGTAATTATATATTCAATTGTTTTAGCTTTTAAAACATAGTAAAGGATGACCTTACTATGCATTGGGATACAACAATCTTTATTGGGGATCTTCAATGGTTCCCTCAGTATCACAATCCAACAGAAACCCTCATCTCTCCATAGCCCCTCTCACATGTATTTGTTTTTATAGCACCTCTCATGCCAGTGTAGGGTGTCAGAGCACTTTACATCACACACGCATACAGAAACAATGAATTATAAATGTGTAAATCAGTGTATAGAAAATGTTACATAAGGCAAAGGGGACTACAAGGTTAAAAATTCACATGCCATCCATACTGGTAGGCATTTTTGAGTGATTGCTCTGGAGAAGCTCAAACTCAGGATTCAGAACATAACATAGAGGTTAGGGTTAATTTTATTAGAAAGAATGCATTTCTACCCAAACACACCTTTTTAGCAACATCAGGAAGGATAATGAGAAACTGGGAAAAAATCATATCTTTGTAACCTGTACCATTCAGCTTGCACGCAGCTCTTTGATCGCAGTTCATAGCTCACTGTTCTAGATTACGATTGTAATTTATGGACTGCATAGTAACAAAATAATCTCTGTGACAAAAACAGTAACCCACTGAGCTATGCACATAAAATATTGCTCTTTGATATGCATGGTACACGTTCTCTCCGGCAGGCATATTAACACCTATGTGCTACCTTAGATGAGTCAAGCGCATGGCTTAATTTGTGCCAGTTGTTTCCGGTGCTCAGCACCGGCACTTAATTGTCAACACCAGCACTTATGGCTGTCTGCCACATGGTGGTGCTAATTTACAGATGAGCACAACAACAGTTGATTATTAACATTACAACTGACTAATACTTTGCGTCCAAGCTATTCTTATAGCTTTGGGTCCTGGAAGAATCTGAATTGACACATTTGTAGGAGGGTGATTGTGACTGGCAGGGTAAATGGGTAATGTGAGCTGTGGTAGCCCCCTGATGAGGGCTCTGCCATTTATTGTTTTACAAATTAAGCACTCGACAAAAGTGCCACAAGACAAAACTCCCATATCTCTCCATTAGGTACATTAATCATCACAGTTAATTTGATACTTTAATTGTTACCGAAAACTGCTGAATATACAAGGAACTTTGCAGTGTTTTTAAACTGCACTGCTTCAAAACAGGCCCCCACTAACAAAACCAGCTCCCTCACCCAGGGAAATGCCTGATGCCCGGTACGCCAGTCTGGCACATAACTTAACGTAACATAACATCTTGAATCTGATGTCCATATTCAACCCCTTGCATGCCGGGGGCTGTCATGAGTCACGGTGTGCGTGTGCTCATGACGGCCGGGGGCTGTCCGCATCCTGCCCACTATGTAAATTGCCCGCACAGCGCGAAAATTCACGGTGAATGCAAGGGGTTAACATAACATAGCATAGCATAACATAACACATAACATAACACATATAACATAATATAGAATAACATAACACATAACATAACACATAACATATAACATAACAGATCAGCTAGCATCTCCTTTAACATTTTCCAGAGCTGCCTCCACTGGAAGGGGGAGGAGCAACAACTGCTCAAGGGGATGTAAATTTGGGAGTCTGAGGCCAGTCATCTCTTGAGGACCTGCCTGCCCAGGCAGCAGGCTACTGTTAGAGGGAAGGTGTATGGGCTGATTGTGAATTACAATGCAGGAACCAGATGTCGGTGAAACTTTTTTGGGGTTCCAACCATGATGCCCCTGTCCAAAGGGCTACTCCGGTCCTAGAGAAGGCAAAAATGCTTTACTTTGCTTAAGGGAGCCACACAATCAACTGTGACATCATGCCCAGGGGCGTAGGAGACACTAAAATTCTGGGGGGGGGACAGGGACAACCTTGTGGACTTCCCAGTGACCCTATACAAATCACCACCCGTTAAACAAATACAATCGCATACTTTCGAAGTGAAATATTGAGAAAAGCAGGCATGTTGTCACAGTTTGCATGTATGCTTGTTTGTTATTTCATATAGTAATCAGACCAAATGTTAAAAAAACATGTATATGAATCTTGCATCTTCATGCAAGTGGAGTGGTGTGGCTCACTGGTTAGAGGCAGCAGACCCGGAAGCAGAGGACGGCTCGGGACCAGGGTTCAATTCCCGACGCGGCAGGGTCGTGGACCAGGCTCAGCGGACTCGATAATTCTTGCCTTGGTGCCTACTCTAACCAGGGATCACACTCGGCAACTCTGGGCATTAGCTTGCCTCATCTCCACAACGGCCCCCCACATACGCCGGGGATGCCTGGTTTCACCTTGGAGATACCCAGTAGGGACCATCTCACAGGGAAAGCCAGGACGGGTTCCCCAGCGGTCTACAGCGCGGAGATACCCCATGTGGGGTGATTCGTGCGCTTTACAAGACATCATTACATTACATTACATTACATGCACCAAGCAAACAAAGGTTGCAGACTTAGGGTGGGGGCGTCGTGTTTGCAAGTGCATTATGGTTTGAAAAATACCTGCTGCTGCATTCCTGGTCTCCAGCAATTTTCAGGCAACAATAAAAATGTGAAGATAACTTTGGTGATTAATGTCCTTTATTGAGAAAGATTGGA
This sequence comes from Lissotriton helveticus, assembly GCF_964261635.1. Lineage (NCBI taxonomy): Eukaryota > Metazoa > Chordata > Amphibia > Caudata > Salamandridae > Lissotriton > Lissotriton helveticus. The sequence goes on from NC_136064.1 coordinate 69,244,401, forward strand.
GGTTTGTCCAGTGGAAGTTTTGACTCTTGGTAAGGTAGCCACAGTGGCTACCTAAGTGTGAAGGGCATGCCCAGACGTGGGTCCAATGCTCACTGTGCGACTGTATTCAAGCTAGCCTGGCTGATGAAGGGTGACATACCCCGAAACCGGTCCCAGGATGCTTTTTCTAGTCCAGGGAAAACCTGGCTTGGCAGTTCGGGCTGGACTGTTCCCATTGGGCACAGGGTCAAGACTGATTTAAATATGTACCAACCAAAGAGAAAGGGTGAGTGAGGGTAGATTGCGCTGAGAGGAACAACAAGTGAAAAAATCAATATCAGGTAAGCTCTAAGGACAAGATTTCAGTCACCCTACAGAAATCAAACAATGTAACCCAATGATTGAGCCACCCTTGTACATTTACAAAACACACATTATGTCCTGAGCTAAAAAGTCCAACGGAGTAAAGGTACAAGTATTAAGGGCCCGATGTAGGTAAATCCCATTTACCGATTTTGAAATACCGAATTTTACCGATTCGGTATTTCAAAATCGGTAAATGGGATGTAGGTCCCCACATCTGGATTCGTAACCGAATCCTTAACAATTCTTTAATTACCGATTCGGTAAATACCGAATCGGTAATGCCCATTCATTCCTATGGGCTTTGAAGCCCATAGGAATGATTAGGCATTACCGATTCGGTATTTACCGAATCGGTAATTAAAGAATTCACAAGGGTGCAGGGGGTGTCACTTTGACACCCTCTAGCACCCCCAAAACGGGCATGTGTGCAATGTGGCACACAGACATGCCCTAAGGGCACGTCTGTCTGTCACATGGCACATGTGTACATGCACAGATGTGCATGTACACAGGAATCGGTTTTTTACCATGGATTTGTATTCCATGGTAAAATACCGATTCTGTAAGCCATGTGCTGATGGAACATAGGCTACCTACATTGCATTTTCGGTAATTTTACCGAATCGTTATCATTACCGAATCGGTAAATATTACCGAATCGGTAAATTTACCGATTCGGTAATGATAACGATTCGGTAAAATTACCGAAAATGTGTCCCTACATCTCGATAGCCCTTTACCGATCGGAAACGGCCGAAAATCGGTATTTTCGGCCGATTCCGATCGGTAAAGGGCTACCTACATCGGGCCCTAAATTCCAAAAATTTCCAGTTTCTTTTCAAATTTCTTGATTTATTTCCATTGGTGATGTAATCCAATCTTCACCCATACAAAGGAAAAAACAAACGATGCCAACACGTGTTTCGTCTAGGTCACCAAAAGACCTCAGACTTCATCAGGGCATATGAATCACAAGCTATGCAGTTCCGTGAAGTGGATAGCAAAAGTGCTTGGTTCTGAATTCAAAAACACCTTGTCTAATGATAAATCAGATCATCCCAGTGTGCAGGTATGTCAAAAGAGGTCCAATCCTTAAAAAGTAGTATCCAAAATCTGTACCGGGACACCATTAGTATTTATCCATGTAGCTCATCATCATATTTCAGGTGAAGAGATCCTGTCCTCCGAGTGCAGAGAACCACGTTTCCGAGTCAGGCGGCGTACTGATTTAAATATGGCTGGGTTCAAACTGGAATGGCATAGTGAGCAAAATAAAGATGGATTTAGGCCCAGATCTCTCTACTGGGGTGAATGTATGACATTGTTCTGCATTATGTCAATCAATTGTTGTTTTTGCATTTGTCACCCCGAGTGGGACGGGTATGCCCAGACATGGGTCCCATGCTCTCCATGCCCCTGGAGTCAAGCTATCCCGACTGAAGAGGGGTGAAACCCCGAAATCGGTCCTAGGATGCTGGTTTCCAGACCAGGGAGGACTTTGCCTGGCAGTTCGGGCTGGACTGTTCCCATTGGGCACAGGGTCAAGACTGATTTGCATATGGCTGGGTTTAAACTGGAAAGGCATGGTGAGCAAAAACAATGGAATTAGGCCCAGATCTCTGTACTGGGGTGAATGTATGACATTGTTCTGCATTCTGTCCATCAATTGTTGTTTTTGCATTTGTCACCCCGAGTGGGACGAGTATGCCCAGACGTGGGTCCCGTGCTCTCCATGGGCCCGATTCACAGAACTAACTTAAGACAAAATCCTAAACTTACTACTTTTGGTATTCACAGAAGGCATTTAGTAGTAGTAAAGTTAGGATTTTGTCTTAAGTTTGACTTAAGACAAACTTAAGACAGACTTAAGACAGCATTAAGACAAACTTAAGGCAGAATTAAGACAGACTTAAGGCAGACTTAAGTTAGAATTCTGTCTCAAGTCTGTCTTAAGTCTGTCTTAAGTTTGTCTTAAGTCTGTCTTAAGTTTGTCTTAAGTCTGTCTTAAGTGTGTCTTAAGTCAAACTTAAGACAAAATCCTAACTTTACTTCTACTAAATGCCTTCAGTGAATACCAAAAGTAGTACGTTTAGGATTTTGTCTTAAGTTAGTTCTGTAAATTGGCCCCCATGCCACTGGAGTAAAGCTATCCTCGCTGAAAAGGGGTGAAACCACGAAACTGGTCCTAGGATGCTTGTTTCCAGTCCAGGGAGGGCCTGGCCTGGCAGATCAGGCTGGACTATTCCCATTGGGCACACAGTCAAGATTGATTTGCATATGGCTGGGTTCAAACTGGAATGGCATGGTGAGCAAAAAATGATGGATTTAGGCCCAGATCTCTTCACTGGGGTGAATGTATGACATTGTTCTGCATTCTGTCCATCAATTGTTTTTGCATTTTCCCATAGTTACAAGGCCACGTAAAGTCACCCTGTGTGCCTTTTCATGCCCTTGTAAATGTGTTTCCCTTTCAAGCATTACTCTGCGTGAAAAGGGCGTTCTATGGGTGTTGCTGTGGGTGTTCCCACGCAACATCCCTGGAACCTGACACATTTCCAGATTTCCAACATTTTGTAAAGATGGGAATGCGTTAGAATCCGACGCCTTCCTGGAGGCGTAGCAATGGCGCAACAAGGAGAAATACTTATATTTCTCTTCATTTTTTCCTCTTTCTATGAGTGGTGCATTCTGCACTACGCATAGAAAGAGGAAAATGTTAATAATGATTATTTTTGTGAAGGAAGGTTTCCCTTCTTGCCCAAAAACAATCATCCCCCTAACGCTGGCACCCTTGCAAAATGATGCAAGGGTGCCTGCACTGGCGCATGGCAGTCAGTTGTGCGCCAGCACAAGGAATGCGTCATACCCTATATCCTTGTGCTTTGAAAATGACGTAGCACAGCACAGTTAAATGGCGCGCAGCACCACGCCACAGCATTTTCTTGTAGATGAGGCCCGATATTTTCATTACTATAGTTCCTCTTTCAACGTCAATAATTGTTTAAAAACACAGATGATGAGTCTTTTCGCTGTACTGGGCATGGCCATATATTTGTTCCAAATGTCACATTTTACCGGTATTAAACTTGTTTCTGAGCCCTACCAATTTTGCAGTTATGGTGGAAGAGTGAATTGAGGTCACATGGAGCTCATTAAAGTTAAGCAAGATCAGTTGGAGTAAAAGTGAGGTCTTCCAGTTCCAAGCCTGAATATTGTGGTTATTTCTAAAGTTGTTTTGTCACTAGACCATTTCGTAATCTTAATTTAGTTTTTTTATTTCAATGCCTGCACACACCTCTTTCTGTGGTAAGCAAAAAGTACTTTTGGTCAGTGCTCCAAGCAATAAGCTGTTAAAGTCCGGCTCCCTCCATTCAACCAAGCCCTACTAGGAGGGAGCAGGGTATTCAAAGATGTTATTGCCCTCAGCTAAGGGCAATACCACTATTGAAACCCTCCCTGTTCCTCATGGCAAAAAAGAAAAGCTGACAGTGCCCTACAAGATTTATTGCATAAGCCTGACTTACAATGCTATGTGCAGATCCCTCTTTCCTACTCAGGGACATTCTTACATGCCATGTGCAGACCCTCTTTTCCTAACCAGTGACAGGCTTACATGCCATGTGCACACCCTCCTTTCCTACTCAGCGACAGGCTTACATGCCATGTGCAGACCCTCTTTTTCTTACCAGTGACAGGGTTACATGCCATGTGCACACCTTCCTTTCCTAGTCAGGGACAAGCCTGAGTAGGAAAGCCTACATCCCATTGTTGTATATCGTTTTAGATTCCGAATGGATTTTCCTGATTCATGCCCTTATATAGGTACAATTTGCGTTGCCCTTATATAGGCATGGAAATCAAGCCCTTATTTAGGCATAGCCCATGCTACCCAAATACAGGCATGGCTATTTCCATCTGTTCACCAAACGTCACAACGATTTCTTGGAAAACCAGCTTAAGCCTAGAGGTACTTCCCCTTGCTTGAATATTGATTTCTCCAAGATCTCAGTTAGTTTCATTCATGACGTTCATATGCCCGACTTTACGTCAACTATGGCATTACTAAACACCTTCAAGGTATAAATATACCTTCACTTGCTATGGCACAGCACAGTAGTTCGGAGCAGTTTGACAACCTACTTGCCTGGCGCAGCTCGCTACAGCAAGTGCCGAAGGAAGCCGACTCTCCAGCTGACGCACTGATCAGGAAGCTGTCCTCCTCTGCTGAGAAATCAAACTCCAGTGTTTCTGACTCCCCTTGCGGGGTGTTGGGAAATCGAGTCCCAACACAGAGATACCAGACCTCCTTCATTCTAAGGAATGGAGCTGATTAGAACCTAGAGAAACCTTTGGTAGATTCTTGGCAAAACTAAACCTATGCAAAAGACAATACTTACTTCCTCCCTCATACTAGACTTAGGTTAGGTACATTGGGGTAGGTGTATTTTAGAAGCACCAGTTGAGTATTTTAGCCTGTGTATTTATGTAATAATAATAATAAAAAAAATTTATTAAGCGCCTGGTTACACAGAGGAACATTGCGTCCCCGCGCTATGAATGCATTCCGTCAGAACTCCCAAAACAAACCAAGCAGAAGGGGAAAAGACAAAAGAGTACTACAATCACTAGACTTTGGGGAAATGTAAATGTAAATGTCGGAATTTGTAAAGCACACAGCTACCTCCACCGGAGGTGTCCCGGCGCTGTCCGTATACCGCTTAGGAACCCTTCCTGGCTTTCCTGGGAAATATCCACTCCTGGGCACCCCCCAGGTGCAGCCAGGCATCCCAGCGCTTTTGGGGCCGTTGTGGAGACTAAGCAAGCTATTGCCCAGAGTTGCAGCGTGGGACCCATGATCAGAACAGGTACTGAGGCGAGAATATCCAGTCAGGGAAATTAATGAGTCGGAGACCCGCCGAGGCAGGAATTGAACCCTGGTCCCTGGCCAGAGCTCTGCATCAAGGTCTGCCTGCTCTAACCATTGAGCCACACTTCTCCACAGATATGTCTTCAATTTCAACCTGAACCGTAGTTCAGATGGTTCCATCCTAAGTTCAATAGGAAGTTCGTTCCAGTATTTACTGGCTAGGAACGTAAATGACCGCCCTCCCATCCGCGCTCTGCGGATACGGGGCACCACCAACTGCATGCTGCCCATGAATGTAAGCAATCGTTTGGGACGGTATATAGTCAGCATATTTTGGAGATAGACAGGGCCGCGGCCATGTGCTATGCGGTGGGTAATGCACATGGTTTTAAACCGAACGCGTTCCTGCATGGGGAGCCAGTGCAAGGTTTGTAAAGCTCGCTTCCCAGATGACCTCCTGGGTAGGGTCAAAACCAATCGAGCCGCCGCATTCTGGACACATTGGAGTTGGTTTAGGCCCTTTTTACTGATTCCACAGAGCAGTGAGTTCCCATAATCGAGATGGGAAGTAACTAAGGCATGCACCAAGGTTTTCCTCGCTTTGATGAGAAGAAGATCTAAAATTTTGCGGAGGACCTTTAGTATGCCATAGCATTTCCCGGCTACCATTCCAACATATTGGGAGTATGAAAGATTGGAATCCAGACAAACACCCAGATTTTTCACTGTATCAGAGGGAGATGGCATAGTACCCAAATCCGTTGGCCACCAGGCTGATGTCGAGATCGCGGGAGACAAACCGATTATTAGAATTTCTGTCTTGTTCCCGTTAAGGCGCAAACAGTTATTCTTCATCCAGCCAGCGAGTGCCATAAGACAAGCGGAGAGATTCTCGGCTGCCTCAACTGGGTTATGAGATAAAGTGACCACCAGTTGAGTGTCATCCGCGTATGACACAATATCCACCCCATAAGACTCTACCAGCCTTGCTAGGGGCTCCATGTAAAGATTAAACAACGTGGGGCTCAATATAGAGCCCTGTGGAACCCCTTGCCTGAGAGAACGAGGTTTGGATTTAAAAAAGGGGTATTTATATACGGCTTGGAAACCATACAATGCTTTTACAGTATTATTTTATAATACTATTCTCACTGTACGCATTTTACTTTGCATTCTGTCTAACGATTGCAGCAGTTCACCTCTCTTGCATTAGAAAGAAGACTGTTCAATAAACCTTTTGTTGAAAACACCCTGCTCACTATTTCTCTACAACTCTGTAGAAACAAAGCATGCACGATTGACTGAGTGAAATACTTATCTATTGTTTCCATGACTCTGAAGATATTTGTTCCAGTCCTAGGGAAACAAAGTTGTCATGTTTATGCGGTTGTCAGAAACTAACCCCTTCTTGTGAATTCGAGAAAGTTTCTAGTGACCTCTGAGCTAGCTGGAACTCACAATTAAGTTTAGTATATTCGATAGAGACCTAGCTGACCTAAGTCCTACGTCAAATCTATAGGATATATTATTCCAATGCACGGAGCCTATTGGAATATAGCAACTACACTACATGGCGCACAACGTTTGGTAAGTACTAATTTAACACTAGATACTAGAGTAACTCAGTCATGATTTTCTCAGAGACCCTTTTTTTCCGTAATACTCCAATAGATGTCTGGAGTGGGTAAAAAGATAAAATATCTGCCATGGCTGAGTAGGACGAAAATCCTATGTATTCGTTTTTGGTTTGTTCAACGTTGAAGGATACAGTCTTCCAAAATATTGTGCACCTCATCTTTGTTTCCTTGAAACTTGCTCTGCAAACTTTCATTAAACAATGACCGAAAACAAGGACAACAACTCGATTGGGGCTGCAGGCGAAAATGCCAGACCAGCTTTTGACATAACAGGTATTAATGACACCGACGAGAATGCTACAAGCATTCCAGAAAATTTAAGAAAAGCCATCACTATAAAACTTATACGAAATGTCCTATCATCAAGAGGTGGTAGGGTAATTTTAGTGATAGAGGCACACAAATATCAACAGACAGAGGTATTCTATTCATGGTTAGTCTTCCTTGAAGCAAATCCAGTAGCAAAGGTGTTTCACTTCTACAAAGAAGATGAACCCTCCGACGGAATACATTCCTTTTGAGGACATCGAAATTCCACTAACATACCAAGAGCATGCACTCTGGTTTAAAGGCGCCCTAAAAGATATAAATCACATTACCAGGCTCGGTCCACTAGGTAGACCAGGAGCAACATAGCTGGCTTTAGCCAGCTACAGACCTGACCTGGAAATTGAATCAATGTCAGATGAACAATTACTTAGTAATATACAAAATTGAATAGAATGACACAGTTAAAGTTCTTTATTAAAAACACTCCTACTCTTCCTAAAAAGAAGTGGGAGAACACTAAACAAACTTCTAAAGAGAAGCGTTCTCATTCCAGAGGTAGGTCTCCTCAAAAGGAGCCCTCTGAAAGGAGGTATAACCTCAGGAATAGGGATAATTTGAGAAAACCTGATAGATATCAAGATACTGATACATGTTCCTCTCGTACCTCTCAGACTTCGTCACAGAAATACGAAAGAAGAGGACGATCAGAATATAAGGAAGAACGCATGAATTTCAAAGACGATCAACAGGTTCAGAAAAACAAGAAACCTCAATTCACCAAAAAGAAGGTAGCAGGTCTAAAGATCAGACTTGCCGAGGATCTTGAGGACACAACTCAAGAACGGGGAATGGGCTCAGGCAATGTTGAACAGCGCAGCAGAAGTCACCATAGCTTGCAAGAACTTGAAGGATCATCTGGAGACAGTGGACTTGAATGAATACATTCAAGTTGAAACTGCAGATACCAGGGTTAGTAATCCACATAAGTTATATGAAGTAACACTCCGGATGGAGGGAGATATAACAAGAAAAATAAGGGCATACTTTTGGGAACTACTCTCTCAGGGTTATGACATTCTTCTTGCTGAACAAGACTGGCCACCAGAATTTGTCAGGGAGTGCCCACATGGCGAAGACATCATTATGCCAGCCTTCTCCAACCACATTCCAATTCATTTAAAATATACCTATGCCAGGAAATGGGCAGTTGCCCAGGCTCCTGCATTATACAAAAATCATGTAGGATGGGATGAGGATTTTCCTCACCATAACATCCAATTGAAAACTCAACCAACTGCACAAAGGCAGTATCCAGTTAAGCAAGAATCTAAAAAACAGGTCAAGGAGATATTAGTTCAACTTGAATACCAAGGGGTGATTGAAACATGCACCTCGTCCATGAACAATCCTTTGTTTCCTGTCTCCAAACCAGACAATACCTATTGTCTAGTTTTGGATTACAGACATCTAAACTCTTGTTGTAAAACTTTTGCAGTACAAAATGCACATAGTGCTGCATTAATGAATAACATTATTTATTTTTATTTATTTATTTTTAAAGTTTCTATAGCGCGAACCAGACCCAAGATAGGGTAACAGAGCGCTTTACAAAGTGATCAGGTTAAACAAGAAGCATTTGTATCCAATATCATCGAATAATACAACATAAACATAAGTAACAACAGAGAAATAATATAGTTCGGGGTACAGATGCAGACAATGGAACAGCTCTGTTATAGGGAGTCAGATCGTGATTGAAAATGACTACTCTTAGCATTAGAGTTTGCATCAGTTTTGGGATTTGTGAAGAAATTACGGTAGGAGTTTGCTCATCAGGATGATTTTGCTTCCTTTTTGAAGAGGAACGTTGAGGTAATTTTTCTGATGAAAGATGGAAGTGAGTTCCAGATTCTTGGAGCCATTCCCGAAAATGCTCTGTTGGAGGTTTTAGTCTTAGTGAAGTTTGCGGGTTTCAGGAGTAGGTTATCTGTGCTCCTGGACTGTCTGTTTCCTCCAGATAGCGTACGTTTTTGGGCTAGGAACTGCGGGGTATTGTTGTGTAATGCCTTATGAGTAATACAAGCAATCTTCAGTTGAATACGGGCTTCATAGGGTAGCCAGTTTAGTGCCTTCAGGTGTGGTGAAATGTGATCGAATTTCCTTGAACCTGAAATAAGTCTGGCTGCGGCATTGAGACAGGCTTTTAGGGTTGCGGTAGATGTTTTGGGGAGTCCAGATAGGGTGGAACAACCGTACTCCAGCCTTGAGATGACTACGGCCTGAACTGCTGTTTTGAGGTCAGGGTTCTCGATAAATGGCTTCATTTTTCTTAGATAATTGAGGTGATATTTCGAATGGTTTCTTCTGTCAAAACATTGCACGTGAAAGCAGGTACTTGGCCGCTTTCTCAATTATGGGGACACAGCGACACTTCTCTCGTCTCCCTCAGGGATTCAAGAATAGTCCTGGGTTATTTTCAGCGATAGTAACAGAGTTACTCCAAACGTATGATGACGAAGCTCTATCATATGTAGATGACATCTATCTAACAGATGATGGCTTGGACAGGTGCTTGAACAGGGTGAACACCATTATACTGGGCTTCGCCTCTGAAGGGTATAAATTCAATTTTAAGAAATCAAGAATTGCTCACCTCAACGTCCTTTTTCTGGGATACAAGTTATCAAGTGAAGGAAAAAGCCTGGCAGCAAACTTTTTAGAAAAATGTGCGCTGCTCCAACCTCCAAAAACACTGAAAAACTTAGAGTCGATTCCAGGTTTCCTGAACTTCGGAAGAACATACATTCTAAACTACGCAGAAAGGGTTAAACCTCTCTACAAATTAATCAAACCTGATTTTAAAACAAATAATTGGACACAAAAACACACTGAAATGTTACGTTCTTTGCAAACAGACATGTTAGCGACAAATCATTTGCAAACACGCGTAAATGTACGCAACTTAGTGATCCGAATCATTCAATGACGATGCAGATTCACGTACTTAACCTTTAACGAAGGAGAAAAAGTACCAATAGCTTACAAATCACACTTATACACACAAGCAGAAATGAAATTCACTTCTACAGAAAACATTCTGACAGCGGTTCAAACTGCAGTAGCAAAAAAAAAAGAGCCCTTGCACAGGGTAAGTGCATTATGGTCGTTACACCTGTACCTGCCTTAGAAGCAGTGACTAAAGCGAGCATTCCAAATGCTAAAGCTTTACATCCGAGAAGGATAGAATGGGTTAATTCTCTTGCTGCAACAGACGTTGAATACGTTTTTTACCCTTATCTGAAAACACAAGAATTTCTACAATATGAACAAGAATGTCCTCTGCCTACTGAAATTCTGCCTCTAGAGCAGTATGAATGTATAATTTATACTGACAGTTCAGCACAGCCTGCTACGGGGGGTAAACAAGCTTATAGTGCTTCATGCGCGATCGTTAAAGGTCGTTGGCGAGATGGCAAATTCCGACCAATGGTCACTAAAACTCAATCTCTAGGAGATTGTACAGCTCAGCGAACTGAACTACAAGCATTCAAGATGGCGCTTGAAAATGCTGATCGCCAATTCCGCACACTCATAGTGTGCGATTCGTATAATTGTGTTCAATCTTACAATGAATGCTTGCAGAACTGGATTCAAAATGGTTACAACGATGCAAAAGGTGGCACAATCAAGCATAAGTTACTTTGGGAACAAGTAGTTCAGTTACAACAAGAAATACAGAAAACTCACGTGATTCATACACTGAGTCATCAACGTGATGGCGTTCACGTTGCAGGGAATTCATAGGCTGATGAAGCCGTGAAGGTAGTTGTGCAAACGGCTTTCGTAGCTGCAATCACTCATTTAAAAACGAAAATAGATTGCGAAATAATGCTAGCTGTCAATGCTTCGAGCAAAGACAGTGGTAAAACATTACCAAAAGGCTTTCCACTCAAATACTCATACATAACTGATGCGAATAATGTTCCATTTGTTGAATCCCTGGAGTGGGGGATAGAGTAATTCCAAACATGGAACATAGATTAGGAATAATCTTAGCAGCACATGAAGGGCTTGCCTCTTCACACGCAGGTGTTTCTGCCACAGTGTTCTTATTAAAACAGAGATACTGGTGGCCGCGCATGAGGAAACAAACAAGAAACTATGTTTTGGAATGTGAAATCTGCCAGAAGATGAAAGTCTCTACAGTGAAATGTCCTGCGTAGACGCCCCTGTTAATTTCAGATAAACCATTAGCTTGCGTTTACCTGGACCACTGCGGTCCCTTGCAAAGGGATGGTAACTACAAATATATCATGGTCGCAGTGGACTTGTGTTCGAGATTCATTTGGATGTGGCCTCAGCGCTCGGCTGACGCTCGAACTGTTATAAAAGATTTGCGAGTCTTTATCGGCACATACGCAGTTGGCACGCTATATTCTGACCAGGGTCCTACGTTTAGCTCTCGAGCTTACGAGGAGGCAATGGCCAATCTGGGCGTTGCATTGCGGTACTCTAGTCCATTCCATCCTGAGGGAAATTCGGTAGTGGAGAGAAAAATCAGCGACATAAAGCAATCAAAAACAGCTAGGGTACAAGGCTCGGGTGACGGGTGGGTCAAACATCTAATAAGTGTCCAACGTAGTCTTAACAATCTGCCAAGTAGTTATTAAGCATGGGCGTAAAATCCGTTCCGCTCGCGGATTTTGTGGATTTTCGGTAAATTCGCAATCCGCAAACTCTCGCGAATTTGCCGAAAATCCGTCGATTCGCACGTGGCGGATTTTTTTGCTTGGTGATACAATATTGCGGCGCTCGGCGTGGCGCACGGCGTTCACTTTCCGTCATTCAGCGTTTGCCGAGTTGTTTTTCTCGATATTTTGCGAGTGCTGCGCCATTTTGGATCTTGCTGCGGGATCCCGCGGGAGTTGGCGCCCGCGAATACGTAATCGCGGCTTGCCACCTTACCTTGCACAGCACGCATCGCGAGAGTTCGCAATTGCGAACACGTAGGTGCGGCGAGCAGGAACAATCTCACACTCGCGAAATAGCAATTTTGCAATTCTGCACAAGAAATCCACCAGCAAACAGCATAAACCTTCAGAAAATGATGATTTTTATCAGAATCACTCCTCAGGTTGACATTTGCATGCACTTTTTTTTGCAAGGAGGCCATTTTGGGGGGGGGAGGAAGGAAGTGCCCCACAGTCTCCAACTTCCTGTTCCTGTCCAGCAGGCTCCTCCCAGTGCTTTCTTCATGTGCTGGACACTTTCATTTGGACCTTGACCTGGAAGGATTACTTTTTGTGGGTGTTGCTGGATATTTGGATTTGAGGCCTTTTTGACTTTCTTTGGATCACTTTTGGATTAGAAATCAACTTTCACAAGTAAGTTTGTTTGGGGCATTACAGTTGCTGCAACGACAATTTTGGAACTTTTTCAGAAAATTAAATAAAATATATTGTGGGTAGCCACAGTATCCAGTAGGACCAGGGTTGGTTATGGGTGCATGATACAACTGTTTTGTTGAATTTAAACATCATTGAGGCCATGGATGGGCTGGGATTGTGCTGAATTTTGTGTTTTTTGTCGATTTTTTGGGGCTGCTGTTGGGGCCTTTTGCCCAGGGGCAGTGAGTGGTGCATGGACTGAGTCTGCCTGTGGGGTCTTTTTAATGTAAACATCCTGGATGGCATTGGATTGTGGTGCTTTTTGTGTGTTTTTCGTTTTTTTTGGGGTGTACTGTTGATTTGGACTGGCCATATGGGTGGTGGTGGCCATCTTGAGTGCTGGTACAGGCAACATGTGCTTGGGGTGCAAGGGGCCATTTTGAAGAGAGGCAGTGTCTGAGGCCTGCACTTATTTTGCCTAGCTTTCATCCATTATGCCCAGGGGTAGTAAATGGTGCATGGGCCTAGTGTTTCTGTGGGGTGTCTTCTTGAATTTAAACACCATTCAGGCGATGGATGGGCTGGGATTGTGCTGAATTTTCAATCAATCAATCAATCAATACATTTATAGAGCGCACTACTCACCCGTAGGGTCTCAAGGCGCTAGGAGGGGGGGTGCCTTTACTGCTCGAACAGCCAGGTCTTGAGCTTCTTCCTGAAGGAGAGGTGGTCTTGGGTCAGGCGCAGGTCGATCGGGAGGGAGTTCCAGGTCTTGGCGGCCAGGTAGGAGAAGGACCTTCCTCCTGTTGTCGCTCTTCGGATGCGCGGGACGGCGGCGAGGGCGTGGCTGGTTGATCTGAGGTGGCGCTTGGGAGCGTAGAAGTTGATTCGGTTGTTGAGGTAGCTCGGGCCTTGGTCGTGTAGGGCTTTGTGTGCGTGGGTGAGGAGGCGGAAGGTGATTCTTTTGTTGACGGGGAGCCAGTGCAGGTCTCTCAGGTGTCCGGAGATGTGGCTGTTTCGTGGGATGTCGAGGATGAGTCTGGCTGAGGCGTTCTGGATCCGCTGGAGTCTCTTCTGGAGCTTGGCGGTGGTTCCGGCGTAGAGGGCGTTGCCGTAGTCCAGTCGGCTGGTGACGAGGGCCTGGGTGACAGTCTTCCTGGTCTCGGTGGGGATCCACCAGAAGATCTTCCGTAGCATGCGCAGGATGTTGAAGCACGACGAGGAGACGGCGTTGACTTGTCTGGTCATGGAGAGGGAGGAGTCCAGGATGAAGCCCAGGTTGCGTGCGTGGTCCGTTGGTTTGGGTGCGGTGCCCAGGGCGGGGGGCCACCAGGAGTCGTCCCAGGCGGAGGGTGAGGAGCCCAGGATGAGGACCTCCGTCTTGTCTGAGTTCAGTTTCAGGCGGCTGGTCGTCATCCACTCGGCTACATCTCTCATCCCTTCGTGTAGGTTGGCTCTGGCAGCGGCGGGGTCGTTGGTCAGGGAGAGGATCAGTTGGGTGTCGTCGGCGTAGGAGATTATGTTGAGGTTGTGTTGGCGTGCGATGGCCGCGAGGGGGCTCATGTAGACGTTGAAGAGGGTGGGACTCAGCGAGGATCCTTGAGGGACGCCGCAGATGACTTCGGTGGCCTCTGACTTGTACGGTGGTAGGCGGACTCTCTGTGTTCTTCCGTTGAGGAAGGAGGTGATCCATTCCAGTGCCTTCTCCTGGATTCCGATGTTGCCAAGGCGCTGCACTAGGGTGCGGTGGCAGACAGTGTCGAATGCCGCGTAGAGGTCCAGGAGGATGAGGGCCGCTGTTTCTCCGTTGTCCATCAGGGTTCGGATGTCATCGGTGGCAGCGATGAGGGCGGTCTCGGTGCTGTGGTTGGCTCGGAAGCCAGACTGTGAGGGGTCGAGGGATCCATTCGTCTCGAGGAAGGCGGCCAGCTGTTTGTTGACGGTCTTTTCGATGACTTTGGCCGGGAACGGGAGGAGCGAGATGGGACGGTAATTCTTGAGTTCGGTGGGGTCCGCTGTAGGTTTCTTGAGTAGAGCGCTGAGTTCGGCGTGCTTCCAGCTCTCCGGGAAGGTGGCGGTGTCGAAGGAGGTGTTGATAATGTCCCGCAGGTGGGGTGCGATGACAACGTCGGCCTTGTTGAAGACGTGGTGAGGGCAGGGGTCGGTCGGAGATCCGGAGTGGATGGAGTTCATCGTGCGGATGGTGTCTTCGGTGCTGATCGGAGTCCAGGCACGGAGGGTGGTGGTGGGGGGCGTTGGTGCGGTCATGGGGAGCGTTGTTTGTGTGCTGAAGCTGTTGTGTATGTCGGTGATCTTGTTGTCGAAGTAGGAGGCGAGGGAGTTGCAGAGGTCTTGCGATGGGGTGATGTCGTTGTTTCCGGCGTTGGGGTTGGAGAGCTCTTTCACGATGTTGAAGAGTTCCTTGCAGTTGTGTGCGTTGTTGTCCAGCCGGTCCTTGTATGCATTTTTCTTGGTGGCGCGGATCAGTTGGTGGTGTTACCGGGTGGCGAGCTTGAGGGTGGTCATGTTGTCCATTGTTGGTTCCCTTCTCCATACTTTCTCGAGGGCTCGGCAGTTCTTCTTGGAGCTCTTGAGTTCGTCGGTGAACCATGGGGCTTTTCTGCTGCCGGGTCTGCTGGGCGGGGTCCTCAGAGGGGCGAGTTCGTCCGCGCAGTTGCTGATCCACTTTGTGAGGTTGTCGGCGGCCTGGCTGGGGTTCGCTGAGCTGGCGGGGGGGTGCTGACTCAGGGAAGCGGCGAGCTGGTCGGCTGTGATCTTGTTCCAGCTTCTTCGGGCAGCCTGTTGCTGGTGGTGGTGGATCGTCGTTCTTTTGAAGGTGAAGTGGACGCAGCTGTGGTCCGTCCAGTGGAGTCCTGTTGCGTGGCTGAAGGCGATGTCTTTGCTGGATGAGAAGACGGCGTCGAGTGTGTGTCCGGCGAGGTGGGTGGGGGTGGATACCAGCTGCTTGAGTCCGAGGTTGGCCAGGTTGTCGAGCAGGGTGCTGGTGTTGCGGTCGCTGTTGTTCTCCAGGTGGAAGTTGAGGTCCCCCAGGAGGATGTAGTCGGCGGAGGGGAGGGCGTGTGGGCTGATGAAGTCGGCGATGTCCTCGCTGAATCGTGTGCGTGGACCCGGGGGTCGGTAGATCAGGGTGCCTCTGAGGGTGGTCTTCGGGTCGGTGTGGATCTGGAAGGGCAGGTGTTCGGCGGTGGTTAGTGTGTCGTCGGTGTTGGTCGTGATGCGGATGGTGTCCCTGTGGATGATGGCGATTTTTTGGGGCTGCTGGTGGGGCCCTTTGCCCAGGGGCGGTGAGTGTTGCATGGGCCTAGTCTTAGTGTGGGGTGTCTTCTTGAATTTAAACATCATTGAGGCCATGGATGGGCTGGGATTGTGTTGAATTTTGTGTTTTTTGTCGTTTTTTTGGGGCTGCTGGTGGGGCCCTTTGCCCAGGGGTGGTGAGTGTTGCATGGGCCTAGTCTTTGTGTGGGGTGTCTTCTTGAATTTAAACATCATTGAGGCCATGGATGGGCTGGGATTGTGTTGAATTTTGTGTTTTTTGGCGTTTGTTTGGGGCTGCTGGTGGGGCCTTTTGCCCAGGGGTAGTGAGTGGTGCATGGGCCTAGTCTTTCTGTGGGGTGTCTTCTCGGATTTAAACACCATTGAGGCCATGGATGGGCTGGGATTGTGCTGAGTTTTGTGGTTTTTGTCGATTTGTTTGGGGCTGCTGTTGGGGCCTTTTGCCCAGGGGTAGTGAGTGGTGCATGGACTGAGTCTGCCTGTGGGGTCTTTTTAATGTAAACATCCTGGATGGCATTGGATTGTGGTGCTTTTTGTGTGTTTTTCGTTTTTTTTGGGGTGTACTGTTGATTTGGACTGGCCATGTGGGTGGTGGTGGCCATCTTGAGTGCTGGTACAGGCAACATGTGCTTGGGGTGCAAGGGGCCATTTTGAAGAGAGGCAGTGTCTGAGGCCTGCACTTATTTTGCCTAGCTTTCATCCATTATCCCGAGGGGTAGTGAGTGGTGCATGGGCCTAGTGTTTCTGTGGGGTGTCTTCTTGAATTTAAACACCATTCAGGCCATGGATGGGCTGGGATTGTGCTGAATTTTGTGTTTTTTGTCGTTATTTTGAGGCTGCTGGTGGGGCCCTTACCCAGGGGTGGTGAGTGTTGCATGGGCCTAGTCTTTGTGTGGGGTGTCTTCTTGAATTTAAACATCATTGAGGCCATGGATGGGCTGGGATTGTGTTGAATTTTGTGTTTTTTGTCGTTTTTTTGGGGCTGCTGGTGGGGCCCTTTGCCCAGGGGTGGTGAGTGTTGCATGGGCCTAGTCTTTGTGTGGGGTGTCTTCTTGAATTTAAACATCATTGAGGCCATGGATGGGCTGGGATTGTGTTGAATTTTGTGTTTTTTGTCGTTTTTTGGGGCTGCTGGTGGGGCCTTTTGCCCAGGGGTAGTGAGTGGTGCATGGGCCTAGTCTTTCTGTGGGGTGTCTTCTTGGATTTAAACACCATTGAGGCCATGGATGGGCTGGGATTGTGCTGAATTTTGTGGTTTTTGTCGATTTTTGGGGGGCTGCTGTTGGGGCCTTTTGCCCAGGGGTAGTGAGTGGTGCATGGACTGAGTCTGCCTGTGGGGTCTCACTCTCTTTAATGTAAACATCCTGGATGGCATTAGATTGTGGTGATTTTTGTGTGTTTTTCGTTTTTTTTGGGGTGTACTGTTGATTTGGACTGGCCATGTGGGTGGTGGTGGTGGCCATCTTGAGTGCTGGTACAGGCAACATGTGCTTGGGGTGCAAAGGGCCATTTTGAAGAGAGGCAGTGTCTGAGGCCTGCACTTATTTTGCCTACTTTTCATCCATTATGCCCAGGGGTAGTGAGTGGTGCATGGGCCTAGTGTTTCTGTGGGGTGTCTTCTTGAATTTAAACACCATTCAGGCCATGGATGGGCTGGGATTGTGCTGAATTTTGTGGTTTTTGTCGTTTTTTTGGGGCGTATAACTGATGTTCCTCTGTCTTCCATTGCTTGTAGGTGCACAAGAGAACCACCAGTGCCAGGAAGAAGTCCTGCTGCGGTGTGTGCAGCACAACGACACGTGTGGCCACAGACAACTCTGCAACTGCGGCCTGCTGTTCAGAGTGACATCTGAAGAAGATGGCCCCAAATAAAGTTGCCCGTAGCTCCTCTAGCAAGAAAGTTGCCAGTAAGGAGCAGAAGAAGGAAGTGGCGCCACTTACCAAGGAGAGTGGTGTGATGACGACCGCCAAATTTTTTGGGATTAAAAAAAAGTATGCCTGCAGCAGCAGCGGGACCTGCTGGGGACCAAGCTGGGAGCAGCACCTCCGCTCCATTGGGCTCAGTGCCACCACCACCACGCCAACTTAGGTCCAAGTCCTTGAGTGCTTCAGAGGCAGCCAGTATAGTTCTTCAATCACCATCGACCAGTGATGTCGGCTCATCGCAAGAAAGCAGCAGCAATGTCCCTCAATCAACACAGGTTGTTGTAGCTCATCTGACGAGTGTTGAACAACCACAGCCGCAACAACAATCACATGTGCAAGTACAAGCCCAAGTACATGTGGAAGGAGAGGCGGCGCAAGGAGAGGCGCTAGCAGAGGAGCAAGCAGAGGTGCATGGAGGGGCACAACAAGTGGCCACAATAGTTGTTCCTCCAGAAGTAGGGGAACATCTGGAAATCGACAATCAAGCCGAGGTATCATTCGAGGAAGCCACTCCTCCTGATGATCATTCATTGTCGTCCACATCCCAAGCAAGGAAAAGATCAAGGGTGTTGGTGTCTACATCTTCTACAAGCCCACCTCCTTCTGATGATATGGATCTTACTTGGGAACCAGCACCACTGCCGTCTGAGAGTGAGGTTGAGGAGGCACACCATGATCTGACAAAGGTAGCTAAGCGTCAAAAGGAAGGTCGTCGAAACTCTCAAAGTTATGGAGTGTGATGATGACGCTCAACAAGAAGTGGCGTATACTCCTGCTGCTGAAGACTCTCACGACAACGACGCAGTCATCATCACTAACGTCACTGAAGCCCCAGCGGGCATGCAGCAAACAGACATTTTGACCCTAGCCCGACAAGCTGCTGAGCGTGATGATGAAGTCGACGAGGAGGCAATGGGAACACCAGAATCATTGATGTTAACTAGTACACCACAACGTACCGCTTCCATATTTCTTACTCGCCAGAAGGGACCTCCATCCACCTCGACCTCAATTAGTGGTGGTGAAAGTGCACAACATAGTAAAGTTCAGCAATACACATCCTCCACTTCATCTGGCATTAGCAGCACGAGCACCACCAGTATCGCCTCCTCCGGCCCCCACAGACATTTAAAGTCCGCAGTTTGGGACTTCTTTAGTGTTAGCACAAAAAGTGAAAACATAGCCATTTCTAGCATTTGTAAGCTTGCAGTTAGTCGTAGTAAGCTTGGTACCAACTATGGGACTGGAGGCCAGAGAGGTCATCTTAAGAGACAGCACACTGTCCAATGGTTGGCGCACCTAAAGCAGATCAAGGAAGCCCGAATTGCAAGTCGAGAAAACGTTGATGTTCCATCTGATGATGACGAGGAGGAAGAAGTGTCACACACTTCACTTACACCCAGTACCCCTGGGAGCCACACTAAGAGTGTGGGACAGAGTGAGACACCAATGCAAAAAAGTTAATCAGCGAGAGTATCTGGGTCGAAGAAGTCATCATCGTCCCGTAAAATGGTCCAGGGCAACGTTAAAACAATGTTGTTTTCAGACGCGCCATATGACCGCAACCACCCAATGGTGCGTCTGTATAACACTAAGCTGGCTAAAATGCTAGCGCTGGATCTTCTCCCTTTTTCTTTTGTCAAAGGTGTTGGTTTTCTCGAATTAGTGGCAGCGCTCTGCCCTAAATGGAAGGTTCCTAGCCGGTACTATTTTGCCCGAGGTGCGGTTCCAGCACTACATGAAGATGTGCTGGAGGTGATTGGGGCAGCTTTGCAGAAGAGTGCTGTTCACACTATACATCTCACAACAGACATGTGGACCAGTGGCGCAGGCATTGATTACATGTGCATCACTGCACACTGGGTCTCTTTTTCAGGGGTTAAAGCAAAGCTAAACACAGGTGCTGACCTGGACCAAGTTTTTAAAGCTGCTCGGAAACATGCAACACTAGCCATGTTTGGCTTGGAGAGACGTCATACAGCAGAAAACATTTTGAATGAGTTCAACACAAAGGTCTTTCACTGGCTGTCTCCAAAAAAACGCGCCATTGGTTATGTTTCCACGGATAATGGCACCAATGTAGTTAAGGCCATGGAACTGGGTGACTATTTCAGAGTGCCGTGTTTGGCGCACTGTTTAAACCTGGTTGTTAAAAAATTCTTGGAGAAAGAAAGCCCAGCATGCCAGTTAGTGGTCACCTGCCGAAAAATGAGCAACCATTTCAGCCATTCTTTTAAGGCCTGGAAGCATCTGAGGAGCCTGCTACATGAACGTCGAATGCCAGTGAAAGCACTCATCCAGGAGGTGCCAACACGTTGGAACTCAACCTTCTACATGCTTGAGCATCTGTATGAGCAGTTTGTTGTACTCTGTCAGTATTTCTTAACAATGGGTACAGCTGTGAAGGAGGACCTGAGGTTAAATGCGGCGCAATGGGAGCTAGTTAAAAGCCTGACAGACATGCTTCGTCCTTTTGAGTTCTTCACGCATACAGTCAGCAGGGAGGACTGTAATTTGGGAAAAGCTATCCCATTGTTGCGCATGCTGGAGCACAAACTGAAGGCGGTGTCTTCAAAGTTTCAAAACGATGAAGGAAAGCAAGACGCTTTTCTTTTGGCGGAGAAATTATTGGAGCGTCTACGTGGCGATGAACGTCTTCAAAAGATCCACTCAGAACAGCATTACATTTGTGCTACTATTCTGCATCCACGCTACAAAAAGGCGCTGGCAGGCTCTGCATTATTTCCTTTTAGTGATGAAGATGCTACAAAGTACAAACATTGGGTAGCCTGGTCAGCCATCAGGTTTGAAAAAGAACGGAAGCAAATTGAAGGAAAAGGCAGTACATCAGCATCAGCAGGCCATCCCCAGTCAGAAGACTCCACTTCTGCACCTGTGGCTGTGGCAGAAGTGACCTCTCAGCCGTTAAAGACACCGGCAACCGCATCATCTGCACCAGACACAACAGAAATATCGGGTGATGAAAAGGATTGGCTAGCTGAGATTGGTTATGGTTCTGAAAAGGTCCGAGCAAAAATTCAGCAAAGTGGAGGAAACGTGGAGAACTTTGAGTCGATGGTGCAGGACTATCTGAATGACTCAACAGAGGTCTATGTTAATGCTGACCCATTGGCGTATTGGCATGGGAAAAAAGAATTGTGGCCAGAGATCTCCCGCCTGGCTATACATTACTTGTCTTGCCCACTCGCAAGTGTGTCTTCTGAACGTGTTTTCAGTGCTGCTGGTGGCATTGTAACTTGCAAACGGACCCGCCTCTCGCCCAAAAATGTGGAGATATTGACAATGATCAAGATGAATAAGCGCCTCATACCACCAGATTTCAAATTACCAGATCGCACGACGCAAGAAGACGAGGAGGACAGCAACTTAGATGAGGGAATTTCTTCTGCGTTAGGTGACACTGACCTATTCCTGCCTGATGATTTCGCAGACTATGAGGACGAACTCTTCTTCCCTGACACCGAGGCCTAAAAATGAGCCAATGAATTCAGACATTTTCTTTTTCGTACTTATTGACTTTTATTCCTGTGTTTCTGTCTTTCTTTGTTTTGCACAAGTTAATATAATTAAAACTTTAATCACCTGTACTTTTGCTTTTTGGCTGTTTGGGGGTCTTCTACTTGTTTTCGCCTGGGTTGACGGCTCTGGGGCCATTGCTGGGAAGGTCTAATACCGGATAAAACTGCTTTTAACAACATCCATGATGAAAAAGGTTTTGCATTTTCTGACATTTTGCTCAATGTAGCGTTTTTGGGGGCCTGTTTGGGGGCCTTCCTGGTGTTTGTGGGTGGGTTTCGGGGCCTGGAAGCACTACTGGGTATGGATAGCTTAGATAGCAAGAGGTTTGAAGGAAATCCATGGAGGCAGAGGGGAGTTAGGGCCTAGCTGCAGAGCGCGCGCTGAGTGATTTTGGAAATGTTCACAAAAGTGACAAAGTCCACATTTTTGTACTTTTGCTTTTTGGCTGTTTGGGGGTCTTCTACTTGTTTTCGCCTGGGTTGACGGCTCTGGGGCCATTGCTGGGAAGGTCTAATACCGGATAAAAGTGGTTTAAACAACATCCATGATGAAAAAGGTTTTGCATTTTCTGACATTTTGCTCAATGTAGCGTTTTCGGGGGCCTGTTTGGGGGCCTTCCTGGTGTTTGTGGGTGGGTTTCGGGGCCTGGGAGCACTACTGGGTATGGATAGTTTAGATAGCAAGAGGTTTGAAGGAAATCCATGGAGGCAGAGGGGAGTTAGGGCCTAGCTGCAGAGCGCGCGCTGAGTGATTTTGGAAATGTTCACAAAAGTGACAAAGTCCACATTTTTGACTTTTGCTTTTTGGTTGTTTGGGGGTCTTCTACTTGTTTTCGCCTGGGTTGACGGCTCTGGGGCCATTGCTGGGAAGGTCCAATACCGGATAAAACTGCTTTTAACAACATCCATGATGAAAAAGGTTTTGGTACTTTTTGTAACTTAGGGTTCGTTAGGGTTAGCCCTAGCAGCAGGATTGCATGTGTTTCGGGGTGTTCTTGGTTTTTGCAACTGAGTTCTGGGGTTTTAGAGCACTCGTGGGAATGTGTAATTTTTGTTGCAAGCGACTTGAAGAAAATCCATGGTGGGAAAGGGGGGATCACTTACTCTGTGAGAGGCACTTAGTGTTGAAAAGATTTAGCCATTTACACTTAAAGGAAGAAAATGACACAGACTTAAGTTTCAGGGAAACAAACTTACTGTTAAACCACCACCCACCAGATTCAAAAGCAGTAGTATGGTGGGAAAGGGGGGATTTGGCATAGTTAAAGAAAGCCTTTGCCACTATTCTTAACTTAGGGCTCGTTAGGCCGGGTTTCAGTCTGTGCAATGGGGAAAAAAGGATGGAGTCAGGCTTCACATTAGCGAGCCGCAATTCAGCATCCGCCAGGCAGGCAGTGGACAGGGTGTCTTCTGGTCACCAACATTGCTGGACGCAGCGTCAGCTGGAATGGAGGAGTGCCGCTAATAAGAGGAATTGGTTGCTGCATGCAACTTACTTACCAAATTCAACAGGACAACTACAACAACAACATACAGATACAGTATCCATTGTTTTCTTCTCTGAGTGTGACTGCATTTCTTGGATCTCTCTCTGCTTCTAAATTGATCCCTACAGCCATTCTATAGGTTTTACTTCGGCTAATTTTTAAACCTCATTTAATGTAAGAAGTGTTTCTCTGAGTGCAGAGATAGGCAAGTGAAAACGCTGCAGCCCTGTACTGTCGCATTCTAGTACTACTTACTTTTCAGTAACAATGCATGCAGTAGGGCATGCACTTCATTTATGTCACTTAAAAGATTTATAGTTAGCTTTGTACCCAAAGATTTCTTTATCTTCAATTCTTGTTTGTCAATGCTGTGCTTTTTTTTCTCTCAACAAAACCTACCCAAAAAGAAACCCCCATTCCCATCCATTTTCCAAACCATAACCGTCTCCCCCCGGGCTGTGTGGTTTTGCTTGATGTGTGACTAAATGACATCAATAATTCCACACACTTGCTGGGAAGGATAAGGTCATAGCAACAGGCTGGTGAAGGAATCCGAGGATATATTCTAGACTTACTCAGCTAGCTTCAGTACTATTTCTTGTAGTAGTAGCCAATGTCAAAGAAATTCAACACAAGTACTAGTTATACTTTCTACTTTACCATTTGTTAGGCTCTGTGTGGCACTGTTCTAGTGAACTGTCACCTCCTATATTCTCTATCGTACCGTTGTAATGCTATAGTAATGACAAACCAGGTTTCATTTTCTTTTTTTCCATATGCATGCAACTGCCACTGTGTCACACCACTAGTACCACCGCAATGAGGAAATTTCATCCGCCCAGGATTGCCAACCTTAATCGCCATTTCCTGTGGAGCCAGCCCTGGGACTAGCCCTACTTTCAAACACAAATTACAGGTAAGATAAGCGGTGGGAGGTAGTATAATGGAGCATTAGGAATAGACGAGAGATTGACGGTAGTACTACTAAAGTCCTAGGACTCCTCAGGAAAACAAACTTACTGTTAAACCCCCACCCACCAGACTCAAAAGCAGTAAAAAACAGGTATGGTCAGATAAAGTTTCAAAAAGTATATTTTAGTAGCCCTAACAAAATAATCTCCCGCAAGACCCACCCTAACCCCAACGATTGTCCTTCAAAAGTCCCACAACCCAACTCCCAATTCCCACCCCCCAAAAGTCTCTTAAAAAGGGGCAAGGGACACTACACTACGGGAGGGTGCTGTTGACTTTAGCCGCCAGGGCATCATACTCCTTTCGGAGGGTGGCATGGTCGAAGCGGAGGCCCTCCACCAAGTACTTGTAGGTATGGACCACCTGCTCCAGGTAGGACACTCTTAGGGATAAGCGGCGCTGGCGTGCCTTGCAACTCCTGTGGGGGGCAGCTGGTGTCTTTGCTGCTCGGCAGTGGCGGTTGGCTTTGGTAGCCCGGCTCCGTACCGCTGGAGCACTGCGCTGGCTGGCAGCCCGTGGGGGCACGGAGGAGGATTCAGCTGTCCCAGTAGATGTTGTTGTTGTCGTACCGGTTGACTGCGTGTCCTCCTCCTCCAGGGCCACCAGCCGCCGATATTCGGCGACAGTGGCATCCAGCCTCCGTTGCTGGGCCATTCGAGCCTGCTCCCTCCGTGATGGTCTAGTTGATTTGGAAGGAGCAACTATATGAAGAAAGAAAGACATAGTCTGTAACCAATGCTCCTTAAGATTAATAACACAAAGTGATTGAGCACAAAGTTGTGTCACAGTACAAGTAGCAAATTGAAAGCACAGTACATAACTATTGAGGACAGTATCTATCTAACCTCCCACTTCTTCATCCTTGCTCTAACATTAGTGGGAGTTTAAGGAACTAATTCTACGAGCACTATGGACTTCCATTACAATCGACTATGACAGTCCACCAGTCTTATTCTTCTTCTTCTCTCTTGTTTAGGAAAATTGGTACGTTATCTTATGCAAGCCGGCATAATGCCAGCGCAGTGAACTTGCACCCGAGAAAAACAGACGCACACCATGATGAGTGAGACAGACTTGCGTTACTGTACCGGTCCAGTACATGCAGGTGGTGAAGCTCTTCCTTTTCTATTATGGGTGGCACTGAGAATACTCTGTTACAAGGGCTACTGCTTAATTAATTTAGCTTTCACCCTGCAGTGCAAATGAGTACTAGAAAAGGAAAATGAAGAAGCTAAATAATTTGATTATCTATCACTTCACATGGGATGTATTTGATGACATATGGGATGACTTTAGGTGCTTTGCTTATTATTGAGTGAATAGTGATACACCCACACATGAATGACGTACTACTACTAAACTAAAGTTATTAAGAGAGGTAGGGAGGGAGTGTCCACCGTAAGAACCGGATATATGCTGTGCTTGCAGTTGCAATACAAACTACTGCTACTATTCATGGTAGTATTTGGACAAGATTACAACTTCTTTTCCTTGCCTTTCCTACACTGGAACGGACGTGCGGGTGCAATGTTACATGCTCTTCAAGGTAACACTTAGTTCATCCAGTGACCGTCTACTCTCTCTAGATACACATATGCTATCTAAGAGTCAGATAATACCATGATCCAGGCATCCATCCATTCAAAGTATATGCACACATACAGTTTCTGTTTCACCCACCCAGGCTGTTCTCCTTCCTCCCATCCTTGCTTCATCATTCACCCAGCCATGCACCATACCATTTTCTTTCCTTCCCAGCCACCTCGGGGACCAAGCAAACACATATCATTCTTCTTTGCCAGCCATCATTAAATTTCTCGTCCTTCCACACTTACTTACACCCTTCTTTCGCTTTTCGTTCATCCCATCCATCAAGTTCATCTCAGATCTTATTGGGATTCTTCTCACCAAAAACTTCACAGCTAAGTCGAAGTACATTTAGAGGAGGCTACTACCTGGTTGATTTATAATACACCCGTGCAGAAAGCACACTATGCAGTCTTCAATCTCAATAAGTAAGGAATATATAGCTTACCTCTTCCCGCCACCACCGTGTGAACCCTCACAGGAACGTCCGGCACTTGCACCGCCTCCTCCCCAGAGTCCTCGTCCAACACCACCACCTCCGCGCTGGCCCCGCCACCAGATGTTCCACCTACAAAGTACATTTAAGAATGTTAGAATACACCACTCACTACTATATAATATTTGGTCTAGGAGGAATAAAGAAATGTGAAAAAAACTAAATACAATGTAATAATTTATTGCATTATTTCGTGTCCATAGTTCTGTTTGTGCAGATTTGTCCCTGCAACAGTAGTAGAATGGATTGTCCTAGTATCCAAAACAAAAGTAAAGTAGTATCTTATTCTTTGTTGGTGGTCATTCACCTTTTTATTGTTGGCAATTTTCAAAGCATAAACATTTCGAAGACTTCAAAAGACATTATGGACAATCCCAGAGGACTGCACTCAGTGCATAGAGCTATTGCTGACTAGAATGGGAGTCCAATGGAATTGCCAAATGTGCAATCTTAGTTAGCTACACAGACAGACTAATAAGAATAATCTAGTAATACCACAGGGATAAGAATTTAGATCCAGTCTACAAGAAGATCAAAGAAGATTTAGAAAAAATCGAATGAGGAACGCTAGGAAAAAATAGGTGCTCTATATTAAAATTAAAACTTACTGGGGCCAGCAAAGGAGCCCTCGCCTGCCCGATCCTGGCCCGCATCCTGAACAGCACCCTCCTCCTCCTCCTGTGTCCTCCTCTTGCCCCTGGGGGAAGCTGATGTACAACATGAAAGAAAGAAAGACCAGAAAACATGGATGATATTTGTCAACCAAATCAAGCATTTCAAAATAACAATACAAAATATTTTGGCGAAATAGCAAATAGATAGACAACTATTCCAAGGGATATATTAACCGATCTCATGTGGTATACTACGTTATTAGTATTGCTTGATTTGCGGACCGTTGACTTTGAAAGTTCCTATGTAACTCACTAAACAGACTACTAAAAAGGTTTACCTTGGCCTGACAGGCAGCAGTCCGCAGCACGCGAAGTGACAGACAAAGTCCATCGTGCTTGCAGATCAGTGAATACTCAAACTATAAATCCACCGACCACCACCACTATTTCTTCTTATAGCCATGTGTCTAAAGGAAGGACTGGACTTGAGTCTGTAGGGGCTGATTTTGAAGCCCCTTGCGGCTCTTTTGCTCCATTGTTGCGTGACTTTTGTGACACAGCGGCAGAACAAAAGAGGCGCCATGGTGCGGCGTATATTAACAAAGTGACGCATATGGGAGATGCATCACGTTGTAAAGCCCTGCGCCATTAGGGGGCGTTCCGGCGCAAGGGAGGGCGTTCCTGCGCAGGAACGAATCCTAAAAGTGGCTGAGGGAAATCTACAAGATGTCAATCCGTCACTTTTAGGACAATGATGCGTGACTCAAACCCTGCGCCTGCTTGAAGCCGACGTACGGCTTGATGCAGCATTGGGGAGATAGGGCACACCAGAGCATTGCTGGAGCTGCGCCATCGTTGGCATGCAACTCCAGCAATGCGCCGCCTTTACGGCACAGATGCCTAAGGCTTCTGTGACGTTTTGGGCCCATGGGTGGTGGTGGCATGGCGCACAATTACTGGCGCATCCCTGCTACTTTGCAGGGATGCGCCGGTAATTGAAAATATGACCCTTAGTGTCTAGCATTGCGCAGTTCTTTACACTACACTCATACATAATTTCTCAGGCCAATGAAATGAACACAAAATACAAAACAAATAAGCATAGTAGCAAGGCTACTGAGAAGGAGAGCAGTGCACCTGAAATGCATAGAAGATTTTGACATATAATTTACCTACAATGTAATCGGCAGCATTATTGCTCTTGGTAAAAAACAAACATTTGCAAATAACAGAGCCGGATAAAACAGAGTAGTGATGAAATAGCTAGAAATAGCTACTACTACTCACCAAGCCCGGGGATCTCTACGCCAAGCACGTCCAGCAAGTCGCGTTCCCGGCCCATGACATCCGTCCAGCGGTGGGTGGCCTGGTTATAAGTGCGCCGGACCCCAGAGAGTTTAAACATGGCCCGGCACACCTTTTCCCACCGCTTCCGGCGCTCCCGGATGCCGTAGCCGGTTGCGATCTTGCCGCCTCCCATGATGGTCTTGGGGAGGCGGCGCTGGATGTGAAATATTAGTGCGGCCACCTCCTCCGCACTAAAAATCTCCCGAGCTATCACTGTCTCCCCCCTCAAACGCCCGCACGGGAGCCGGGCACGGGGTGCGGGACCCTTCCCCTTTGCGGGCTTCTTCCCGGCTCCCTTTGCCATGGTCTGGGCAGAAAGGAAGCAAAATAAGAAAGAAGAAATAGAACAGGGAAGAAGAAAAGAAAAGCGTTTAAAAAAGTAGTTCAAAATTAACAAAAAGTAGCAGAAAACACAAAAATATAGAGCTAGAAAAATAGAGGGATAGATAATAAGTAAAATAGATCAAAAAAAACTTTAAAAAAGCAAAGGATGGCAGAGATTAAGAAAGGATACAGAGAGCATGCCCAGAACCATAGCAATGAATGAGAAACAAGATGGCCGCGCCCGTTCACGACCGCGTGGGTAAGTTCGCGCGAGATTTTCCTCGCGATCACGCGCAAAATTTTACTAGCGAGCCGCACACTTTGCGAGATTACACATAGCGCCCGGAAACGGAATTACGTCACGCAAACAAGATGGCCGCGCCCATGTACGACCGCTAGGGTAACTTCGCAAACGTAGCGCTACAAGCGCCTTGCGAACACGCACAAAATCAAGCGAACATACACGCCGCAAAAAAAACAAATCGTGTATTCGCACGAATTCGCGGCTTCCGAAATCGATCTTGCACGGATTCGTGCCCCGCAAATCGCGCGAAATTGCAGGAAAACAATTTTTGCAGAACTGAAAGCAATCAGCAGGTGCAAAAATTCAATCTTAACATTAGTAACCATTCACTCTAGTGCTTCCTGAGGGGCCCCTCCAGAGTTCAGTTGCCTATTTGCAACTATTCTATGACCCTGCTCTGACCCAAACAGCAGGCTCATAGAATAGCTACAAGTAGGCCATAAAGGTCCTGTGAAAAAAAAATTGCACTGCAACAGAAAGCAAATTACAGATAAGGAAGGAAGCAGGTGCCAGCCAGACTGGAAGTTTCAAAATCACTGACACATTAATCAACCCCAAATTAATTCATGGCAGTTGAAGCAGGGCAGGTGTGTTTGCTTTTTTTCACCCCCATAATTTACAGTGATAAACCAACCAGAGGGTGGCAGTGAGGATGTACCAGAGGGTGGCATGGGTGTACCAGAGGGTGGCAGTGGTGAAACAGAGGGTGCTGTGAACCTGTGATGATGAACCAGACGTAGAAACAACATAGTCGCGGCCGTTGCGAGCCGACAAGTAAGTTCGCAATTGCGAACTGGTACACAAATCCTCGCGAACCCTTGCGAACACAAAAAACACAAAAATCCGCAAATTCGCGAGAGTTCGCGGATTTTGCGGATTGCGAATCCGTAAATACGCAAGTTCGCGTACGCCAGATTCGCTAAATCCGCCCATGCTTAGTAGTTATCTAGGGGGTATCACTCCATATGAAATCCTTTTTGGGACCAGAAAGATAATATCGAACCTCGATTGTTAGAATTCAGTGGTAGAACAAAAACTCTTTGATATCAAAGATCGTTTGGCTGTTTCGCAGGATTTAAATGAAATAAGAACAAAACTAAGTAACGTGATCCTGAAGCCAACAGACACTGAAGAGAAACCGACCGTCCCAGCCAGGCCTGTCTGCATCCGGAAGATTGGGCATCTAGTCAGAGAGAATTTGGGCCTTCTTACAGACAACCAGTACCTGTCCTAGCCAGCCACGGATCAAGAACAGTACTACTGCCGCCCCTTGCTGGAAAGAAGGAGAACAGGTTTGTGTCAATCGACCTGGTAAAACCACATTATGTGGCCGATCGTAAGCAGTAGGCCAAGGTGACTCCGCCGATGTAGCAGACACCCTAATCTGGCTACTATCCAAGAGGTTCAAACTGAGAGACTCATCACCTTTGAAGAATCTGCAGTGCGAAATAAAGGACTAAGCGACAAAGCTATGGAACTTGTACCTCTTGAAACCCAAATAACAGTTCGTCAAGAAACGCCTATCTACAATGAAATAGCATCTGACTATACAAATGTAACAAGGGATCAAGTGGTTCCAGTGATTTCAACGAATCCTGATGCAATCTCAACGATTGACAGAACTGCCTCTGGCTGTTTCAACACGTTTATGATACGTTTTCCGAGGATCCCAGCGAACCTGAAACAACGCCAGTAAAAAGAACTTTCAAAGAACAAGCAACAGACCTTTTTCATCACCTGGAAAAGACTTATCTGGTTTCACCATGGATTGAAGTTTGGATTGTGGTGGGTGTGCTTTTTCTTCTACTTTGGTTGACTCTGGTAATATCTTCGGGAATGCTGATAAATGGAAGATATGTTAAAAAGGACACAGCAAGTAAGAACATCAATTTACTACTCAAGCCACACAAATCATCTCATCGTGAACAAAGAGATTTGTCATCAATGAACATCACAGCCGTTCCTATACCGGGGGGTATAGCTTGGGACAGAACTGATTATGACATTTTTGGCCCGTTGGAGCTGTTGAAGATTCTACACCAGTTCAAGATTTCCTTGAATGACTTTGTTTCTTCTAGTACCTTTTCTGATGATTGGGACTTCAAGAATGTTAATAATATGATGACAGACTTAGAAATGTCTGCAGTATTTTCTAATCATGAATATTTAGAAGGTTCATCAGATTATGAACAAATGTATTGTTATAATCACTATGGTCATAATTTCTTGCACAAATCTGCAAACCCTAGAAATTTATTAATGTATAACCAATGAGAACATTGTCCTACGCCACCAAAGGGTAGCTCAAAAACATTTCATGGCAAATTCCCATACTTTTCAGGTTTCAATGTATCAAATCCAGATTCATTTTACTTTAAAAATGTTAATAGGACAGGAATGAAAAGTATGTTGACAAATACCAAGCAAATTTATTCTGCAGCCTTTAATGCTCAGCTGTCTACATTAGGTTTTGACTTTTGGAAAGACAACATTGAGACAAAAACTGTCTGGGGCACAAAAGATTGGCAAGTGCAGGGGATAGAAGCTTTATTTAGAGCTTGTATCATCCCAGAGCAAATAATGTTTTTGAATGACACTGTCCAACAGACGTCTTGTCTAGGGTTAGCCAAGATAAAAGACCTAAACAAACCGTCCATACCTGCACCTACACAAGTTAGTGGTAACACTTCATAGGGGGAGGTGGACGTACATACTATTTTGCATCACAACAGAACAGATCCAGATTGGAAAAATGGTTAATCTGGCCCACAGATACAAACACATGTCAAGATAGATTCCTGAACAAAAGCCAGCGTTTCAAATTCACTAGGCCAGATCCAAGATATGTTCAGAGACAGCATCCAGGAATAGTAACAACATACAGTGTAGGGAAGCTATGCCTTGAATGGCTACATAGATCTACACTTAGGGATGTTAAACAAGACTTATCTTTATTTAAAGATGGCGCTGATCTTAGAGAATTCTTGCTAGGACCAAGAACACCGCCTCATAAAAGTTTTATATACGCCGGTATCTATGCTACGTATAATAAAGCATGGAAGTTTATGCATGCAGAGACTGCAGAACGAATACGAGAAATTGATCGTATTAACTTAAAGAAATCTCTCTATGTGGTTGACAATGGGTTAACAACTCTGTCGTCCAGGATATATTCTTTGGGCAGTATAGTATCCTCTGCCATAGACATCATGGAACAGGACTTGGTCATGTTGCAACATGGTCAGTCGCAATTACGTTCTATCATGCTATTAGGCTGGACGTTACAAAACCTTTGTTCAGGCTATGTGCCTTGGCGTTTAACCAATACTATGTCACTGTTTTCAGAATTTAATCTCACTGATAAACAGATCATACTGGCA
Source organism: Lissotriton helveticus (assembly GCF_964261635.1). Lineage (NCBI taxonomy): Eukaryota > Metazoa > Chordata > Amphibia > Caudata > Salamandridae > Lissotriton > Lissotriton helveticus. Next base: position 69,276,177 of record NC_136064.1, read on the forward strand.
CAGAGGGGAGCAGACGATACGGTGCTAAGCATTGAAAAACTGGAAAGATTGCCATTAACTATGGCTGAAAGACCAGCCACAGAATGGATAATACATGGAACAATCACTCTGCCTCGTACAATTTCCCATTTCCAGTATTGCTTAAAACATATACCAGCAGGCATATATAAAAGGTTGGGTAAAGAATACATCAAGACATCATGGGAATTACCATACACAAACAGATGTTGGAGTGGGGGGAAAGAAGAGTTTCTTAGTGGTCATAATTGTGAAAACGCACTAAGCGGTTCTCTCTTTTGTCAGGGTATTAATTTACACGGAGCCTGCGATGGTTCCTCTAACAACTTATCCTGCCACCTGCAAGGTTCACCAGCTGCGGTGATTGATCCAATTTTTGGACAGCTCTCAAATGGAAGTTACCTCATGTTGAACAATCACAGCTGCTGTGGCATGTTGCCAGGTTTACCCTATCTAGTAACACTGTCAGCCAGGGTCACTTGCTGTATGCAAGTATTGTTTCCTAAAACCAAGACAGACCGGGAGTCGCCACTTTGGCCTTCACTGAACATCTCTTCTATACGAATTGATACTTTAAGCAGAATGAAAGCCATTCTTTTACAAAAAACTGTGCCACTGACCTCGGCCAAAGAGACGTATGATCTGCAAGTCGCAAGGACTTCTGCCGAGATATATGCCCTTTTAACTACAAATTGCCCTATACATTTCTCAGAAATGTTAAGTCGTATCTTAAACATGTCTGATATGAGTGGTATTGTACATGTATTTAAGACAATTTTTTCGGGACTCTTAGTACCCTTTGAAGCAGTCCTAGAAATATTTTCAAACTACGTGCACTCTGTGTTTGGCGGATTGCCTCTCATTTTGGGACTCGATGCAGGGATACTTTTTTTGCTCCTACTGCTGCGTTATGGCAAGCCAATTCACAAGCGACACCCTGTTCTCCAAGGAGACAACTCTACTGGCGATGAAGTGTATGAGCGCATCGTCCAAATTTTGGGACTACCTCGTCTAAGGGAATTAAATACCACATGGTTTCTATCATTCAGACCAATTTGGCAAGATTGCATCTTACCTGTTCTACGATGCCTGCTATGCAGAGAAGAATGTGTGCTAGACGCCTGTCTGACACTCCCATCAGTCATGCCAACAGATGTTGATACTCTGCTTGGACCAGTAACGCCTCATGCACTTTGTTGTCCCCAGCGGCTACCAATTCTGATGACGGCATTCATTGAGATCTCACAGATGCAAAATGCTACTGTCGAGGTACGAGAAACGACAGGCACACAGGTTCAATCTAATACGAACATTGCTAATGCAACCAATGCTGACGGTGATGCTTCACATCTATGTGCGATTGATCTTCTTAACGAGGTAATCCAACTTTCACCTACAATGGTAGACGAATTCTTTACAGACTTAGAAGATTTGATGTTTTCTCCAAACACTAACACTGACTTTTGATTTGGCACACAGTGTTCTGAGAGACTCTGAATTGGACCTTCATTTTTTCAAAACAAAGTTCTAACTTTGGAACTCTTTTTCCTATGATTAATTTTTATTCTCCAAATTTGTATTTTTCCTTTTTTGGCACAAATTAATCTGCTTAAAGTAGAATTATTCATAAGGAATTACAATTCTTTGAAAAAGAAAACTTCCAGAGACAATATTTGACCTTGTGCTCATACCAACAGTTATATCGTATTATGACATGAAATGGTTTCGGCACCTCTTTTATTCTGTATTTACGACCCATTTCACAAATGTATTTTCGTGATTCATTCAGATAGCATTTCGAATGTCAAAACTATATGCTATGAATGAAACATTGCGTTAAATGCGTACAGCACAAATGCTCTTTTCGTGTACAACCGGTACCAATGCATTTGTATGTATTTTGGGTGGGTTTTAACACATCATGTTTAGATATGTTTACTGTGTTTAGAACTTAGTATTTAGTAGAAATCATACATAAGAAAGTGGAGTGGGTGTTGGATATCGTTTTAGATTCCGAATGGATTTTCCCGATTCATGTCCTTATATAGGTACAATTTGCGTTGCCATTACATAGGCTAGAAATCAAGCCCTTATTTAGCCATAGCCCATGCTACCCAAATACAGGCATGGCTCCTTCCATCCGTTCACTAAACGTCAAAACGACTTCTTGAAAAACCAGCTTAAGCCATTAGTGACTTCCCCTTGCTTGAATATTGATTTCTCCAAGAACTCAGTTAGTTTTACAATGAACAACTATTCCCCAGGGGTTCATTTATGACGTTCATATGCCCGACCTTACGTAACTATGGTATTCCTAAACATCTTCAAGGTATAAATATACCTTCACTTGCTATGGCAAAGCACGGTGGTTCGGAGCAGTTTGATGATCTACTTGCCCGACGCAGCTTGCTTCAGCAAGTGCCGAAGGAAGCTGACTCTCCAAATGACGCACTGATCAGGAAGCTGCCCTCCTCTGCTGAGAAATCCAGCTCCACAGTGTTTCTGACTCCCCTTGCGGGGTGTTGGTTAATCGAGTCCCGAGACAGAGATACCAGACCTCCTTCATTCTAAGGTATGGAGCTGATTAGAACCTAGAGAAACATTTGGTAGATTCTTGGCAAAACTAAACCTATGCAAAAGACAATACTTACTTCCTCCCTCGTACTAGACTTAGGTTAGGTACATTAGGGTATGCGCATTTTGGAAGCACTATACTTTGCATTCTGTCTAACGATTGTAGCAGTTCACCTCTCTTGCATGAGAAAGAAGACTGTTCAATAAACCTTTTATTGAAAATGCCCTGCTCACTATTTCTCTACAACTTTGTAGAAACAAAGCATGCACGATTGACTGAGTGAAATACTTATCTACTGTTTCCATGACTCTGAGAATATTTGTTCCAGTCTTAGGGAAACAAAGTTGTCATGTTTATGCTGTTTCAGAAACTAATCCCTTCTTGTGAATTCGAGAAAGTTTCTAGTGACCTCTGAGCTAGCTGGCACTCATAAGTAAGTTTAGTATATTCTATAGAGACCTAGCTGACCTAAGTCCAACGTCAAATCTATAGGATATATTATTCCAATGCGCAGAGCCTATTGGGAATATAGGAACTACACTACACCATGTGCAGACCCTCCTTTCCTACTGAGGGACAGGCTTACATGCCATGTGCAGACCCTCCTTTCCCAATCAGGGGCAGGCTTACATGCCATGTTAAGACTCTCTTTTCCTAACCAGTGACAGGCTTACATGCCATGTGCGCACCCTCTTTTCCTAATAGGGGACAGGCTTACATGCCGTGTGCAGACCCTGCTTTCCTACTGAGGGACAGGCTTACATGCCATGTGCAAACCCTCTTTTCTTAACCATGGACAGGATTACATGCCATTTACAGACCCTCCTTTCCTTACAAGGGACAGGCTTACACGCCATGTGCAGACCCTCCTTTCCAAATCTGAGATGGGCTTACACATAGGCTTACATGCCATGTGCAGACCCTCTATTCCTAATAAGGGACAGGCTTCCATGCCATGTACAGACCCTCTTTTCCTAACCATGGACAGGCTTATATATCATGTGCAGACCCTCCTTTCCTAACCAGGGACAAGCTGACATGCCGTGTGCAGACCCTCCTTTCCTAACCAGGGACATGCTAACATGCTGTGTGCAGACCCTCCATTCCTAACCAGGGACATGCTAACATGCCGTGTGCAGACCCTCCTTTCCTAACCAAGGACAAGCTTACACACGATGTGCCGACCTTCCTTTCCAAATCAGAGACAGGATTACACGCCATGTGCAGACGCTCCTTTCCTAACCAGGGACAGGCGTACACGCCATGTGTAGATCTTCCATTCCTAACCAGGGACATACTTACATGCCATGTGCAGACATTCCTTTCCAAATCAGAGAAAGGCTTACACGCCATGTGCAGGTGCTGCTTTCCTAACCTTGAACCAGGGGCGGCTCTAGGCTCATGGCGGCCCTGGGCAGGGAGCGTAGGTAGGGGGCCCCGGAAGAGGGGTCCGGGCGGGGCGGAGCGTGGAGGCCAGTGAAGAGGGGAGGGGTTCAGGGTGTTTGCAAGTGGAACAGAGCCGGAGGCCGCCAAATCCCTGCCAGGGGGCACCACGCAAATATGTATCCATCCTCAGAGGATTATTATATTAAGGATATATATTGGCGTGGTGGCCCCTGGGGTTTGGTGGCCCTGTGCAGGTGCGCAGCTTGCACATGCCTAAGGCTGGCCCTGCATGGACAGGCTTAAACGCAATGTGCAGAGCTTCCTTTCTTACTCAGGGACAGGCGTACACGCCATGTGAAGACCCTCTTTTACTAACTAGGGCTAGGCAGTTTTATTGATGAAATGCCACTGACAACAGCCCATTGTCTCACAACTCCAAAACGAATTGGCATTCAAAGAAAGAAAATGGAGTCTGCAAGCCTGGCTATGACCACAGCTACACCTTTCATTACCTTCTTCAGCCCCCAAAAAGCTTCATAGAATGTCCTCAAAGATATTTAATGATCCCTGGGATAGGCGACCCAGAGAATCCTAGATATTTTGACAAGAGCAAATTGCGTGTTCTGTGGACGAACCAATATCTGCAAAGAGTATATGAGCACCACCATGCTTCTGAGCATGTGGAACTTCAGGCTGCCCCACCCAGCGGATCTCAGAATCCAGCAGTCCCCCAAACATGCGACTGCAGCATAGAGACAGCATTTCAACATCCATAAATCCACTTTATGAGATTAAAATTCCATCCGTCGTGATTACTATTTCAGAATTGGGATTTTTCATTCCCTGGGACTTCCCAGCTCTATTAAAAAGCAAATACTAAATGAAAAATAAAGCTTTCATTCTGCACACAGGCTGAATTTTAGTGTACAAAATTATTTGTATCTGGGGTCTTTGATCATTGCTCTACTTACTATTTTTGTTTATGCAATGAAATTATTATTTGAAGCCAGAGTGTTTAAAATCTGCATTATTCGCTGTAAGCACAGACATGGTCTAGACAGTAAGGTTTTGACACTTCAGGTGGCGGGCATCTGAATGCCCACAGGGCCCGATCGGTTGCATGGCATTGGCAGGGGGCACCCGCACCCACTGACACCAGTTCAGTGCACAATTGTGTGACACCGTGAGCTATTTCTCATGAAACAGGGACTAATGACGAGAACCCATTTTTCCGGGTCACATTACGCATGAAATTACCCACTCCATGTAGACAACCACTGTGAACTGGGGGAATGGTAGTGCTTAATTTGTAAAATAATAAGTGCCAAGGCCCTGACCAGGAGGCCACTGCAGCTTGCACCACCCATTGTCCCTGGCATCGCTGCCCAAACAACTACTACCCATTTCTCTCGCCTGCAAGTGCAACAGATCTGATTATTCCAGGTCCCCAAAGCTGAAGGAATGGCTGGGGGGGCAGGTATTAGTAATATTTAATGTATATTGTATTCGTAAACAACCGTTGTTCTGCTCATCTCTTAATTAGATGAGCAGCGCCAACATATGGCAGATTGTCATAAGTGCAGTATTGGCAATTAAGTGCCGGCGCGGAAACCAAATAAGTGCCGGTGCTGAGCACCAGAAACCACCGGCGCAATTTAAGCACTGCATCCAGTGTGCAGCAAGTGACAAGTCTAAGGTAACCAGGACAGCTTAGTTGTCGCCAGTAACCACTCCAGAGGAACCCTAGGTTAAATTGGAGCTGGATATTGTAAGGCCCTTTGACCTTTTGCTGCCACGAGAAATGTTTGTTCGGGTGTTAGTTGATTACACTTCTAAATGCAGTGCAGCATGTTGTGTGAGCACTGTGATGACCAGAACAATTTTGGAATTCCTAAGAGATGTGTTTGCTTTGGAGGTGATTCCCATGTCTAATGTCACGGACAACAGTGTTCAATTCGTCTCAGGTGAGATGAAGGAATTTCTAAAGGAACTTGGCATCACACATTTACGCACAACACTCCACTCACCGCAGGCCAAGGGACTGGTTGGATGCATGAGCAAGCTGGTTAAAGCATCCACCTAACAAGCAGTGGAAAGGAATATTCAGCTAAGAGATGTGCACAGGGAGAAGCTGTGGGCGCACCGCACTACACACAACTTACCCCCAGATGCATCAAGCATCCATTTTGCGATTCCTTATTAGCGAAAAATATGGATTCGCTAATAAGGAATAGCAAAATGCCATGCATGAAGAACTCGCTTTAAAAATAGCGATTTCTTAAAATTCCTTAATTGCGACTTGCAAATTGTGAATCGCAATTAAGGAATACCTCCCCATTCATTCCTATGGGCCTAGAGGCCCATAGGAATGAATGGGAAGACATTCTCAATTTGCAATTAGCAATTAGCGAATCGCAAAATGAGAATGCAATTTCAAGGGTGCAGGGGTGTCCAAAGGACACCCTGTTGCACCCCTGAAATCTGCCTATGGGTACATCTTGCACACACACATGCCCCAAGGGCATGTGTGTGTAAAATGGAACTTTGAAAAATGCACTTTAGTGCATTTTTCAATGTTTTTGCAAATTACCATGAAGTTCAACTTCATGGTAATTTGCTACTCCTATTAGCGAAATCGCTATTTTTTTTAGCTTGATGCATTGCATTTAAGGAATCTCAATGCAATCGCAATTTAAGGAATCTCAATTTAGAGATTCCTTAATTGCGATTTTTGCATTTGGGATGATGCATCCCAAATGCAAAACTACCGGGCGCAAAGGGGCAGATTCGGAGAATCTGCCCGTTTGCAACCTGTTTATTGCTTGATGAATCCGGGCCATTGTGACCAAATTATCACCTTTCCAATATTTGAGGGGAAGGACTGCAGAGTCCAAACTAAATCCTGTTTTTTGAAGTGTGAGGAGAGGATGAAGGTGGTTGATTCACGTGTGGTGGAGAGACATCAGGTGAGATGCAAGCAGATCTTTGATGATAAACACAATGTATGTGAGAAAGTGTGGAAGGTGTCTGATTATGTATTCGAAAAGAGGCCAGGGTAGACACCCAAAGGGAGATCTAAGTATTTGGGTCCTAAAGCGTATTGTTCAGGTGAAGAACATTTTTGTAGTTTATATGATGAAAGTGTTTGGATTATGTCCAGGTTGGCAAGATATGATGGGAGAGTTTACACATGGTAACAGTCTCAGTTCATTTGGGAAGGAGGCCAAAGATGTAACTAAAGAAGCACCCTCCTACTTCTTGGACTATGATTTAGGTGATAAGTAGTAAAGATGGATGACAGAACTGAACCACATTGAGTAGGAAAGATTAAAAACATAGGGTTAGAGTTCTCCTTCAAAGTCAAGATTGGCTGTTATTATTACTATGTCCAATTATGATAGTTTTGCTGACCATTAAAATGGTGAAAGGCTGAGGTGGTCCTACAGGGATTTAATCTTGTGAGAAGTTACACACAGATCTCAGCACGATGAATAACGGGGCTTCTTCTAATCAAGAAGTGTCCTATAACCTGCAGGTTTCACAGTCCTCAGCAACTTGTGTTCAACTCAATGAGCTCTTGTTTTTCTTATGCCCTCGGATGCTGAAACTCAATACATGACAGAACAGATGTGCACCATGCTAAGTGCTGAGATACAGATGCAGGCAGTAGGTTAAGTGCTGTGAATGTCTAAGTACTACAGTATCAGTGGATGATGCAGGTCCAAACAGACATGCATGGTGTGTTCTTCTGATGTTCTAGTGGTGGGATTGCTGTGCATGGTGCTAGTCTCAATGGACACGGTGATGTGTTCTTCTGGTGTTGCAGAGCTGGGTATCAGCGCATGGTGCTGGTCTGAATAGACTGACATGTTGTGCTTTTTTTATGTTACAGCGGTGGGATAGCTGTGCATGGTACTGGTCTCAATGGACATGTATGTTGTGCTCTTCTGATGTCACAGCGATGGGATAGCTGTGCATGGTGCAGGTCTGAATATATTTTGATTTTGCAAGCTATTTAAGTATTCAAATGCTAGAATACCTGGTGAAGGTGAAAGCAGAAGTATAATGTGGGTTTCTGTGGATGTTTGAGTAGCGGTATAGTAGTGCATGGTGCTGGTCATTATGGTGGAACATCATGAGAACCTGGTAAATGTCTCAGTATTGTGTCGTAAGTGCCTAGTGGAAATCAAAATGGACATTATGTTACCTCTGTGGATGTCTCAGAAGAGGATTAATAGTGCATATTACTGGTCAGTACAGTGATATATCGAGAAACTGGTGAAAAGTACAAATGAGCATACAAAGTACTAAAATCTATTAGGTTTAAACTATAGACACGTTTCCAAGACATAGACCCCATGTCTCCAAGGCTCTTGAAGTTCTGATCTCCCAAAACGTGCTGACCTTCCCTAGCTAACCACCCTCCCTGCCTCCAGCTCCGCTCTCTCCCAGTAAACCATGACTAATGAAGTTCTCTTCCATCAAAGTTTGTGAAAAACGATATTAGATTATGGTTCTTACAGGGTAGAGCTATGAGACAGGAAGTACACAGTAGAGTAGGGAAGAATGTGGGTGAGGAAGCTTGTTATATTCTATGATGGACAATGTGGAATGTTAAGGTTTATTTTTCCATGCCAAGCATGGGGATTCTGTTCTAGGCAGATGTTCCAGGCAGATGGTGCTGGCTGGAGATGGGAGACCATGTTGAGGTTGCTTTATGTAATAAGCTTACTTTAAAGCACCCGATAACGAGTGATCCTTAAAAGAAAGCTCAAGTGAATAGGATAAGAGTATTGTAGGGGATGCAAAGAGGATGAGCAGGAACAGAAAGTGAGTAATTATAGCAGATGAGGACTGTGGGTGTGGGGTCATCACAGTAAAAGAAATTGTGGAAGCTAAACAAGTCTATGTTGATAACTTGAGGAACGCTCAAGGGTTATGTCCACAACCTTGTTGTTAAACCGAATGCCATTTATGCCCAACATATATTGAGGAGGGTTCCAATTCTTTAGGATATTTGAGGTAGAAACTATGCTTGAAAATATGCTGAAATGGAGGATTATTGAGCCAATAGAGACTTCCTCTTGGATTTCTCCAGTAGCAATTATGAAGAAAGCTATTGGGGGTATTGGATTTTGTGTGGATCTCCGCAGTCTCAATCAAAATATTGGAGTTGATAATTACCCTCTACCTAATATAAATGAGTTTGTTTTAACGTTGAACGGAGGATAATGGTTTAGTAAATTTGACCTCTGAAATGGCTACAGATTAGTTTGCACAAAGTCTCTAAAACACTTACAGACTTTATACTATGAAAGGAAACTTCTAGTTTATCAGAATGCCATTTGGGCTGTCATCCGCTGCAAGCATGTTTCAAAAGATGATGGGAAAATGTTCAGGGGGATAAAAATGAAATTTTCTTTCAAGATGCATCCCCTACCATACTCTTATCCCCTAAGCTCAAGCGCCAGGGATAAGAGTATGGTAGGAAATGCAGACAATGACCAGGAACAGAAATGGAGGAGTTATAGCAGGTGAGGACTTTGGGTGTGGGGTCATCACAGAAGGTCAGAGCAAAGATCAGGTGAGGTTGCACAGTGATTGTGTGACAGATTTGCCATACTTCTAAACCTGTGTGTCTTAAAGCTCAAATTGAATGTTGGTAGGCAAGGGACTTTTGCTGTAGCCACAGCACTCTCAATGACTACAGTGAGTGATCTTGGGCATAACACTTTACTGCTCTCGTTCTCTACTTCTCTCATTTGCTGAGTGTAAGACCCTTGCAGAAACAAGAATGCTGCTGTATTTGCATTTCTCAATTTCCTTTATTGTGCTTTAAAGCTTAGTACACCTTTGTGGTTTTTCCTAAAATCTCTGATCTCAAACTCCCTTTTTAAGTTAGTCCTTTTCATATTGACTGTATTTTGAAATGCTGCATTGAGTCTCGTTTCTAGGGACACATTACCTTCCTAGACTCTCGCAAATACAGGCATACCACAGTCATGCAGATTAATTTTTATATATTTAGGAGTTTTATAGGGCGCTGGCAAGACTCGAAGGTATCAGAGCGCTTTACATCAGTGCATGTTCATTATAAATAATGATTATGATCGCACATCTGAACTAAGATCAAAATAAGTCAATGGTTGCTCATGAGGGAGGTAAAATAATAGGGGAGGGATACAGGGAGAACTAAAGGTTGCGTTAATGTCTTGATAGCCGATTGACATCCTGTTAGTTGAGATGTTGTTTGAGGAAAAGATCTTTTAGCTGTCTCTTGAAGCTTAAGAAGGAAGGGCTTGTCCGGATAGGTACTGCGATGGAGTTCCAGATTTTATGGGCATTACTTGAGAAAGGAGCGTGCCAGGGTTTTTTGTTTGTGGGCCTTAGGCTGAATGAAGAGTAAGGTATTTGAGCTTCCTAGGTTTCTTGATTGGTCTGCCTTTTTGAGTTTCGAGGCGAGATAAGCTGGTTTCCCAGTGTAAAGTGCTCTGTGAGAGAGCATTTTTGAAGCTGCAGAGCATTTCAATTGGGAGCCGTTTCAGTACTTGCAGGGCAGGGGAGATGTGGTTGTATTTTTTTATTCCATTGACCATTCTGCCTGCTGCGTTGAAAGTGGTTGTAAGAGGTGCAAGGTTGGATTTTTCAATAACTGTGAGGCTGGTCTCACAGTCTAAACTCGACAACACCTGCGCAGGAGTGGCAGATTTGAGGTCTTTTGTTGGTAGATATGATTTGATTTTGTTCAGAAGGTAAATGTACAACATACATATATGCTGTATCAGGTGCTCCAAAGCCCTCCTGGATCATATCCATGGTCAAAGTCAACTTGATTATAGTCTAATCAGGCTGTGCCCTATGGGCTGGTCCGACAGGTCAGTGTTTGGGCCTTTGTTTGGTCTGGCTGACTGGTTCTTAATGTTGATTTCAATTATATTAAAACAAACATTGCCTGTAGCAAGCTCAAATCCATGCAGTCTTCCATACCTAGCAAAAAACTCATACAGCGTCTTTCCTAGTTTCTTAACTGACTCAATGTGCAAACATGGGCTACTTTTTCTGATTCCCTAATGGGGGCCAATTTTATTTGGGTCCCCATTAGGGCCTGTTTGGTGTGCCAGTCTGACCCTCTCCATGAAACAGAAAAATCTAAATAATTAGTAATATAAACATTAACTGACATCTGTACAGCAGTTGCAAGTAGGCACATTGCCTAAACTGAGCCCTGAGACTTTCATTACTTCAAGGTAGCGGTTATTTACCCAGCTGTCGAGTAAATATTGAATATCTATTGCTATTTATAAGGCTGCTAGCTAAATAGTCAAGATAACACACTATCTCATGATAAAAGGAAGAAAAACTGTGGGGCATATTACCAACAATTAGCGATATTTATCGCTAACTAGGCTTAGCAACGAATTTTTTATCGCTAAGCATCGCCGGAAACTATCGCTGAGATAACGTGCTATTAGCAACGTTTATCTCCAAAGCTATACATTTTCTAGCGATAGCGTGAATATCGCTGAGAATACGGCGATATTCACGCATTAGCAACAAAATGCTCTTAACCATGTTATCCACCTCCCACTGGATAACATGGCTAAGAACTGGTCTGAGCAGGCGTTCGTTTTTGGAGATATTCGTGCTTAGCGCGAATATTTCCAATGCTACGCCTGCCTTATTAATAGGCGATAGCGACGTTATCGATTGCTTTCAGTCGCTAACGGGTTGGGTACGCCCACTTTGCATGTCATTAGCGATAAACATCGCTGACATGCAAAGCGAGCCCCAAACCGCTCGCTATCGCCTAAAAGCTGTCGCTAACATCAGTTAGCGACAGCTTGCTAATAGGGCAATAGAATTATCGCCGCTTAGCGGCCGAAAACGGCCGCTAAATCGGCGATAATTGTCTATCGCACCCCTTGGTAATATGCCCCTGTGTGTCTGATTTAGAGTTTGAGGGATAGAGGTAACTCCGTCAGGATGGCTGAGGTCAATACCTCCGCCATCCTGCGGGGCCACATTTAGAGTTGTCCGCCAACCCTGTGGAATGCTCCCTACATTGACAGGAACTGCTGTCATGGCAGTTACAGTATATGCAGGAAACATTTGATGGACAATACTGTCAGACATGATGGCCAGCCTGTCAGAAAACTTTTAAATCGTTTTTTGTTTTTCAAGGCGAGAGTTTGCAAAACAGAAAAAATAATGACCTCCACATGCTGGGAGTTTTCTCCCAAAATGTGAGGGTCATTATTTTTTTTCCTGTCCCTTACAGCCGTGTTTTTCTCTAAATAGGGTGGATGGTAAATTCCATCTTCTGACGACCCCTACTCTGCCACAACCAGAAGAATGAGACTATAATTAGTTGTACTGAATGTCATTGGAATATAAATAATACTCTTATTAAATCAGAAAAAGGCATTTAGGCATGAAAGACACAGGGGAAAAGAAACAGAGGGATCTCCTATTTAATGACTTTATTAAAAAATATTGACATAAATAAGAAATCAAATAAAGAGGGACATTTTGTTACCTCCATTCTTGTGACTTTTGGTTCGATAATTTCACAGTTCCACTTTTATACCCATATTTCAGACAGGGATGTGGATCCACTGTTAAGATTTCAGAACTGATTTGTAGTGATTCTTTTTTAAACCTCATTTTCTGAATGTAGCTCAGAGCCTTTTTGCTAGGTGATGGCTCTTACAGAAGTAGCAATAGTGCTGGCCCCAAGTAAGGGTATTCAAAACAAGGACACAATGAAGCCTGAGATCTCAGCTTTCCTAAGCAGTCCTCAGACACAGACAAAAGGGCAGCCCTGCTTTGAAACTCCATCACCTTTAACAAGCGAAACCTTTGACCTACCCGCACTCCTAACACCTACCATAAGTTGACACTCTCACAAAGAACTACTCAGCAGCCCTGTGCTAACAATGAATCTCACAAAATGTATCTAAATAGCCTTGTATCCATCCTCCCTCACTTCAATGTCTGGGTCCTCAACCTACAGCCACAGGGATCCAGTCAATAAATCTTCACCGTCTAGGAAAGCTGAATCTACTCTCCATCATCAATACATTTTCACTGTCAATAAATCTTCACTGTCTAGGGAAGTTGCATCTACTCTCCATTGTCAATAAATCTTCACTTTCAATAAATCTTCACTGTATAGGGAAGCTGCATCTACTCTCCATTGTGTCATGAAAAATGCATCCCAGTGGTTTATTAATATAGACTCCCACAAACAGATTCTTACTACTATACACTTGCTGCATATGCACCACACATACACGCACATGTAATGTCAACTCGAAGGTCTGGGAATCACAAAGACTATTCTACCTGTCTTGACACTCATTGCCTCTTTGCTGGCTTTACAAACACTTACTGTCACACGTATATCCATCACTCTTCATCGAGCCCTTAGAGTTTCACAGACCATTAGCCTGGTGATTATGCTATCATTGCTGGCCTTGGTTCCCAGTGCAATCACAGCTGGCAATCAGAGCCTTTGTTACTTGGAATCCCTCTTTTGCCCATCTTTGATGATCCATCTAGAGCCTCTATCACCCCTTTTCCTGCTCATCTGAGCCTTCTTATGAACCTGAGCTCTCCTTTACCAATTGCCAGAGCCCATTGATCCCCTTTGTTAGACATTAAGGAGCATATGGTAGTGGAGAAGTGTGGCTCACTGGTTAGAGAAGGCAGACCCTGAAGCAGAGGTCAGACTCGGGACCAGGGTTCAATTCCCGACGCGGCAGGGTCTTGAGCCCAAATGTCCACGGACTCGATAATTCTCGCTTCGGTGCCTACTCGAATCACGGGTTCACACTCTGCAACTCTGGGCAATAGCTTGCTTAATCTCCACTACGGCCCCCCGCGGCAGGATGCCTGGCTTTCACCTTGGGGATGCCCAGTAGGGGTTATCTCACAGGGAAAAAAGCCAGGACGGGTTTCCAAAGCAAGCGCCTTGAGACCTTGCGGTGATAAGGCGCTATATAAGAACCTTTGACATTGACATATGTACAATCCCCTAATGCCACCACAATGTCACCTATAGTGACGTTGTGGTGGCAACAGGGGCTGCGCCTTATGTACATGGCAGCGTTAAGCCACTTAACTTGGCTTAACGCTGCCTTGTACATAAGGCCCCCTTTCACGCTATGGTTAGCGTGAACGTGGTGGGCAGTGGGTGTTGCGGTGGGTGGTCCACCGCAACACCCATTCATTTTGACGCTGCCCCCTAGGTACAAGGGTGGCGTACATAGAAGGCAGCGCCAAAATTAAAACCAGGTAAAAACTGTTCTTAAGATGGCGAAACGAGGAGAAATGCATTATTTCTCCTTGTTTTTGCTATTTCCATGTGTGCTGCCTTGTGCAGCACACATGGCAGCACAAGGCAGCATAAAATGAAAGTGACTGAATGGCATTTCTAGGATTGTTTATTTTCAGGAAGGGACAACTTCCTACACATAAACAATCCTCCCCTGCACGCAGTCACACTTGCACTCTGGTACAAGGGTGCCTGATTTGACCCTAAGTTGCTAAACCTAGCGCCATTGCATGGGGAAATGCAAGGCTGCACCACATTCTTGTAAATATGGTGCAGGCTTGCGTTTCATAAGTGGAGGAGAGAGGCGTTAAGCCAGGCAGGCTAACACCTCTCTCCTCCACTTCCTTGTACCTATTCCTCTAACTTTTTTTATCTGACTTCAGAACATCTGAGTTTCTAAAACCCTTTCTGATATTCCTCACAGACCACACCCCTATTAATCTATTCACCTTTAGACCCCTCTGCCATGTTTCAGTCCCTCTGCTAACTGATCACCTCTCAGACTACTTTGCTAGCATCAGACAGTCTGCCCAGAGGTCAGGGTTTAACAATCCCTCTGCATGCTCTGAGTCTTCAGCAAATACTTACCAGCTCCATGTGTGGGCTAAACAAAGGTGGTGGTTTCTGGGGGTTGACAGGATAAAAAGCATTAATACAAACCATTAATAAAAAAACAACTGCTGATGCGTCTGACCTCAACAACTTCCGCCCCATCACTAACTTACCCTTTCTTGCGAAGATTACAGAAAGATGTGTAGCGAAACAACTCTCTCGTCATATCAAGGACAATGATCTTCTTGACAATTTCCAGTCTGGCTTCATTCAAAACTGCAGCACTGAAACAGCCCTACTGCAAGTGGTTGATGACGCGCTGAGGATCCTCGACTCGGGGGGTCCTGTCTTCTAATTCTCCTTGACCTTTCTGCAGCCTTTGACACTCTCAATCACAACACCCTCCTCAGCATTCTTAAACAGAGAATGGGCATGGAGGGCACTGTGCTTAAATGGTTTGCCTCCTTCCTCTCTGATAGATCCCAAATGATCAAAATAGCGAACAGTCTTTCATCTCCTGTGGCGGTAGGTCAAGGTGTTCCTCAAGGCTCTATACTTGCACCCACATTGTTCAATCTCTATTTAGAAGCACTAGGAAATCTCCTAAGTAAATCCGGGATCCACTATCATCTCTATGCTGACGACACTCAAATCTACTTCAAGGTTGCCTCCACTCACGATCTCTCTATCCTAAGCTCTACTCTCGACTCTATTCATAACTGGATGTTTACTCATCAACTGATTCTGAATCCCTCCAAAACCGAATTCCTCCTCTTCTCGTCTTCAATCTCTCCTCCCCCAGTGCAATCATGGATGGATCAGTTGAATCTACTTAACACTAAACCCATCATTGCTGACAGCGCAAAATCCCTTGGTGTCATTCTCGACAAAAAACTCAATCTAATCCCCCACATCAATTCCATTGCAAAGTCTGCTCGATACCATCTGTGCCTTCTTTGGGGAATCCGTTGCTTCTTCCCGGAGCAGGACCTTATAACCCTGGTGCAATCGCTGGTCCTCTCCAGACTTCACTACTGCAATTCTCTTCTTACTGGTCTCCCCAAATCCCACTTGTCCCCCCTTAAATCTGTTTTCCATTCAGCAGCTCGTTTCATTTATGGGGCCAAAAGAAGCGACCACATCACACCGATGTTATCCACCCTCCGCTGGCTTCCAATCGAGGCAAGAGCTATCTACAAGACTGCTTGTATCACTCACAAAGCCTTGCACTCCTCCTCTCCTCGCTACCTGGCGTATAAACTGAAACTCTCTGGAGGCTCTAGACCATCACGTAATGCGGAAAATCTTCTGCTTGAACCTCCCACTTTCAAGAAGGAAAGAACGATGGCACAATCCTTTTCAGGCAACGCGGTGAGAATCTGGAACTCCCTTCCGCCACAGCTCCGGACCACCGCCTCCTCCCAGGCCTTCAAAACGGACCTCAAAGTTCTCCTCCTCCAAAAACACCTCCAAAAGTAATCCACGCCCACTCTATTATCTGAAGGAAGACCTCCCTTTACTGAAAATTCTATTCTCCTTGACTATGGAAGTGCCTTCCCAGTGTGTTCTTGTGGTTGGAGTGTTTAACATTCACTGCTGTATTATCCTTGTACTTGTGTTTGGTACCTTTTTGTAACTTGCACACACCACATTCCCGTGTAACACACAGTATGCTACCTCTCACATTTTGTTTACCTTTGATACTTGCACAAGTGCCACCATTGCCTACGTTACGTTTATTCTTGTGCCTGAGTGTCTAGCTTATTTTGCAGTATTATACCTCTATTTGTACTTTGTTTTCTCTTATAACCTGCACACTTGTCACTTTTTCCTCATGGCACCTTTGCTACCTCATGTATTTTGTTTGCTCACAATTGTCACTTTTACCTCATGTAACTTAACGCCTGCTTTTGTAATTTGTTCACGTGTAATGTTCTCCTCATGTAACAGTTCTGTTCCTTGTGTGAAGCGCTCTGACGCCTTCGGGTAAAGTCCGCGCTATATAAAAACGCATAAATAAATAAATAATAAATAAATAAATTTACAAAAGGGATATCCTAATACATGTGGTGTAGAATCACATAGATGTCTCCCAGCTCCCAGACTTCTTCCTTCTCCTTCAGGGCCTGCTGGTGTTGGTCCTTCTCCTGATTCTGTTTCAAGTCCTCTTTTTCTCTGTTGTTTTGGTCCTCCTGATCCTGAAAATGATCTAACTAGTTATTTTCTCCCTGATCCTGGTTTCCTGAATCAAGTGCTCCTTGGTTCAAGTCCTTTCTGTTCCTTCCTGGCCCTGCCACAGGCTCTTCCTTATATTAACCCTTTGGGACCTCTTGATCCTGGTGCTACTGATCATCACTCTGATCCTGCTGGTCTGCTGGGTCCTTCTCCTCCTAACCTTGTTGTCCTGATTCTCCTAGTTTTTGCTCTTCGAGTGTTCCTGGTTTGGGTCATCCTGATTCTCTTTGCCCTGGACTTTTTTGCGACCCACCTGACTACGGCCACATATCCCAATCCTCTTTATTAGGTCATCCTGATTCATTTTTGTAATGTTCTGGTTCTATTGTTCTGTGTGGCTCTGGTTTCCCCAGTCCCCTTGATCCTCCCCAGCTGGCCCTGATACCCCAGTTCCTGATCCTCCTGCTCAATGCAGTACTTCAGGTCCTGTCTCCTTGGTTGTAACCCATCTGGTCCTCCTATGTCTATTCCTGGCCCTGCTTTTTTCTTATCCTTCTAGTCCACCTAATCCTCCCCAATCTGGTCCCTAGACTCAATGGCCATAGTCTACCAGCTTGTGGCCTGACTAGTTTTCCTGGTCTTCCTCCAACTTGGCATGACACTCTCATCTCTGATCCTTCTACTTCTTTTCACCCTGATTCTGTACAAACTTGTTTACTTAGACGTGGTCCTCCTTGTTCACATCTTCTTGTCATCCCATCTTGGTTATCCTGGCTCCTGTCATCCTGGCCCTTCTGGTCCTCCTATTCCTCCTGGTCCCCTCTTGATCCTGGTTCCCTTTGTCTTGGACCCTCTGAGACTCTGAATGTTGGTCGTCATCCTCTAGACACCCAGGTCCAGCCCCCTTAGTCTTCCTGGCTTTGGCTATTCTGGTCCTCACAAACTTTTTCCTTCTGGTCCTTCTACTCCCAGGTCCTGCTCTTTCTGTTCCATATGGTGCTCTCGCCCCTGATCCCACTGGTATGGTCTTTCAGGCACTCACAGGTCTCTTCCTGTTACCCTAAGGGCTGATCCTTCTCATTCTCTTTGCTGTGGTCCTTGTCCTACCAGCTCTGATCCTACTTGCAACCTTTATACTGCCCCCCTCATCTTCCATGCTTATTCTGGTCCGCTGGTCCTACTGGCCATAGTACTCATTCTCCTAATCTTCCTAGTCTTCCAGGATCTGGTCCTGATCCTCCTGCTCTTTGTTCTCACACTTCTACACCAACTGATCATGATCCTCCTTGTTCTTGTCATCCTCGGCATAGCCATCCTGTTCCTCATCTTCCTGGACATCTTGTTACAAGCCCTCTGGCCTTGATCTCCATGGTGTAGGTATTCTGGTCCTGGTCTTGTTGGACATGATCCTCTTTGTCCTGATCTTCCTGTTCCTCTTGGTCATCCTGATGCTTCTTGTCCTGCTGTGCTTGTTATCATAAACCTTGCTTTTTGGCCATTCTAGCCCTTCTTGATTCCCCTGATCTTGCATCATCTGGATCTATTCCTTTCCTTGTCCAAGTTCTTCTCATACTCTAAACTTCCTAGCTCAGAGCCATCTGGCCTCTCATGTCCTGGTCCTCTTAGCTTTTGTCCTATTGGTTTGGGTTGTACTCCTGGGTGTGTGTTCCTTGTGCTCTTAGTCCTACTGGTACTGCAGACATTGATCTTGGCCCTCTTGATCTAGGGTCTCCGTATTCGGGTCCTTCTGAGCTTGGTCAACTTGATCTGGTCCTCGTAGCCATCACTGCCCAGTCCCCTTGCTGTACCCGACTTGGTAATCGGAGCCCTGGTCCCCTAGGCACTGAGGTTCATGGCCCTCCCAGCCCTGTTTCCCGTAGTGCTGATCATGATCCATTTAGTTTATTTAGACCTCCTTGCTATGGTAATCTGGGTGTCCTTGTTACTGGCCCCCTTTGTCTCCCTAGTCCGTGTCCTGCTTATCCTGGTTCCTGGTACTACTGGTTAATCTCCCACAGGTTCTGATCTTGGTAATCCTATTAAACCTGGTCCTGATCCTCCTGACTGTAATTCTCTTGCTCCTCGCCCTCATGATTCTGTAATAATGTGTCCTGGCCCACCACAGATCATCCCAGCCTTTCTTAGTTCTGATGTTTCTTGACATCCAGTTCATGCTAGCCTTAGAACTTCCTGGCACTGTACTTTCTGGTCTGTCTGGTTGTCATTCCATGTAATCCTGCACCTTGTTCTTTGTATCCTATGTCTTCTGCTTTACAGGCTCCCAGTTCCGACATTTTCATCCCCCTCACCGTAATTCTCCTTCTTCAGTCTTCTGGTCCCGCTCCTCTGGTTTATCGAATCCCCTGGTTTGCCTGTTCCCAGTCCTTCTGCTCCTGGTTCTTCTCGTCCTGATAACTGCTCTTAGTTCTCGTACTTTCTTCTTTTGGTGCTGGTCCTACTGGCCTTGGTTTCCCCAGCCCTCCCCCAGTTCTCCTGCCCCATGCTAGTCATACAAGTCCTCCTGATCTCCTGGTTTGCTTGTTCCGCCTTGCTCTTGCCCGTCTGACCCCTCTGTCCTCTATCATGGCACTGGTCCTTACAGTTCGCATGTTGAGGGTCGCCCTGGTTCATGTAGTCCTTGTCATCCCGGTTTAGGATCCCCATGTCTGATCCTCATGGACCTTCTGATACTGGTCCCACCGAGCAACGACTTCTTGGTTCTTTATATCCTGACTGGTCATTCTAATCTATTGACTCAGCAAATCCTTACACGTTTATCCATAGGAATTAAACAAGAAATTCCTTATTCACATATCAGCAGTAATTTAACATGAATGCACAGACTCCTTCCTCTACATTAATTCATTTAATGATAGTTCCTTAAAAAGATCTTGTAGCCAAAGCATTTCATCCTTAAGGACTTCATCAGGGCTACAAAAAAAAAAAACATAAAATGCAATTACTTTAAAATGTCATACAAACTATTCAAAACATATTAAACTTTTACATTGTGAAAAACCCCAGTTAAAATACTTCTAGCCATTTAATTTAATATACCGTAATGTGGCCTCACATGACCTCAGTATGGTGACGCCTTCAATGAATTAATCTACCTAAATTGTTTCACTGTGCAACAATTGATTTAATATTTTTTATTTACTGTCATCTTATTTTTCACTTAATCACTAAAATGCGTATGAAACAGTTGACATTTTATGTCTATGATACAGCATAGCACTGGGTTCCGCAGACCTGCACCTGGCTTGTACTCCAAGGGTGCGCAGGAGCAGAGCGGGGTGGCGCTCTTTTAGGTCCCTGGCCCCTGCCCTTTGAAACTCTATCACAATCTCGGCTCACCGCACTCAAAATCACCGGGCTTTCAGGAAACATATTAAAACCTGGCTATTCTCCTCCATCTAGCCGGGGACGCCTGCGTGGTGAGCTTATGCCCCGTGGCGCCCTACACTATAGGCATTTTCTGGCTGTCCTTCCACCTAGGTCCTAGCCTCTCACCTTCCACCACTGCTGCCTGTCCTCTAGCGCTGGGACGCCCCGTTGCTGGGGTAGCCATGCGCTATACAAGATCTGCTAACAAGCTCTGCTAACATAGCTTCAGTAAGTGTTTCTATTTCCAACAGCAAGAATAAAAATGTGTTATCACAGACATCGCATATTTCAGTGTCAAGTATCCCTGTATCCGTGTTAAGTTGAGGCACACTTCTGATTGTTATTGTCCTTCAAGGGCATATATGTACCATTACTTTGCTGTTCTATATGTAACTATCTCTTTTATCCCATTCCTATATTACCACTCATATAAAAATAAAATAAATATAATTGTCAATACCTCTATTGGGGACTACTGTCATCTGAATCTTCAAGTGTGCAGCTTAGTGGTGGCCCCCATATCAAATCGTTTCACTTGTCTTGCGATCGAGTCTATTTATTCCTTCCAATTTCAGTATTATATCGGGGAAAGTCCATCCGATTGTATATCTACTGTGTAGGAGTTTTCTCCTACGTCAAAAGGAAAGAGGTTTGTCCTTTTTTTGACTCTTGCATTCTAAAAAAATTGTCTATACAATGATCTACGTCTGAAAAAGTATTGCCCCAAACCTCCCCTTTTCTTGTAAATTACTTATTCTAATGTAGGGTCTCCAAGTACTGCTATTCTTGGTCCTTTCTGGCTGTGGTCTTCATTGTCCTGATCCATTCGCTTCCGGCCCTTGGTCCTCCTTGATCTGATCTCTGTAGTTTCGGCTCTCATGTCTCTGGTCCTTCTTTCTATTGGTCTTCTGGTGCTGGTGCTCATTGGCCTGTCTACCTTGTTCAGCTACTCCTGGTCATCCTCATCCTGGTCTTGGTCAGTGCACTCAGATACTTGTTACCCTCATTGTCATTATAGTTCAGGGCCTTCTGTTTTTTGCCCCCCTGATTCTTCTGTTCCTTCAGGCCCTTATCTACCAAGTCCAGATCCCCCTGTTCTACATCCTCTTGCCTATTCTGTTCCCTCACTCCTTCATGCCAGTATCCCTAGTCCTGTTTTTCCTCATTGTCTATTTTTCCCTTCTGGGATTGGTAATCCTGGTCTCAGTAGATTAGGTCTCACTGGGTCTGGTTCTTCTTGTCCTGGTCCTTGTGGCTCTGGTAATCCTATCCCTCCACCACTTGACCTGTTTTTTCCTACTTGTCAGCATCCTCCCTTATCCACAATGACTTTTTTCAGGTAAAGCCTCTATGCCGGTCACTCAGATTCTTTTTTGCCGTCCAGATTTCTCTTGCGTAGACAGCACCGTCAAGGAAACAAATGAGGACTCAGTGGAAACAGAGCCTTGCCCACCTAAAAAACTCCTTAGCATGTTCCAATTGAAATGACTATTTGCAAGATGCAATTTGCAGGTGACTAAAAGGTCAGTGTAGCAGAAGGATTCACTAATGACAATGTAATAAAAAGCATCTATGCCTGAAACCCACTCTGCTTGGTGAATAGTATGAAAAATTGTGTTTCCTCTCAGGCAGCAGAATGAACTCCTCCTGTGAGTTACCAAGATGCATTACTTATGTTTCTCCTGCTTTCACTTCCCTATTCCACAAAAGTCCCATTACTGTTTCTCACTCAATTTTTCTCTTGTACGTGTCCCTAAAGATCAACTGCCTACTGTACGCGTCTCTAGGGCCCAGATACCACGATCTGACTGCATTCCCTGTTTGCTGCTGCTTGTCAACTGCTTCTGTGGTGCTAGGGTTGAAATAAAAAGCAAGCACAAACCCCCTTATAAAGAAGTCTAAAGCTAACACAAGGCCTTCCATAAGAAGTTCCAAAAGAGCCCGGGCCTAAAAAATCCTTGAAAGGAAGATCATGAACATTTAAAAAAATGTATTCACATGAGTAAATAAAACATTTATGTAACATACTTATAATTCTTTGCAGATAGCCAAATACTCTTATAAAGTAGCACAAAATATTAGAACTATCTGAGTGCCATATCTTGAAGTTCCTGAAATAGAAGTTTGAGTCCTTCGTTTCTTATTAGAACATTAAAATAACTTTAATGTTTTTATTCAAAAATGTATTTTACAGTTCATCTGGAAACAGCTTATGTTGATTCATGCACTTTGATCAAACTATTGTACATTGGTATATGCGCTTACTTTCAATTGCCTCATACAAGTTGCATCCCCATTGAAAGATTGCCACCACCCTACCATTGCCTGGGGTCCCTTTTTAGGGCTTGCGCCCTGCGTTGCACTGCGCAGCAGTGCTCGCGCAGGTGCGAGCCCTTTAGTAGGTTAAAAACGGGGTTTGGAAGCTGCCCTAGGAATCACACACGCTCGTGCGTGTGCTTTTCCTTTTGTGGGTAGCTATTGGCATTTGCTTGTGTCTTTTTATAAAAGACGGCACGCAATTTGCCAAAGGCGGGCGCATTGCTCCGCCCATGGCCTATTGGTGTCTATTACGTGACTGGTGCGCTTAACAGACACCAATAGGTCATGGCTCGCAGTGGCGCGCGCGCGCGCACCACTCTGGTGCTTCTGTTTTTCTTTGGATCCATTTCTTTTTGAAGCAACCCACAGGAGCCGGCTCCCGAGGCAGCCTTCAGCAAGAGGGCAGTTGTGCACCTGCATACTCCATTGAGTACCATTGAGTTGGGTAACAACAAACATCTGTTATTCAGCGCCAAGATACCCGTAGTGGTGAACGTGCGCTTTACAAATACACGTTATGTTATGTGTTATTCCCTTTGTGCTTGTTTTTCACAAAACCGCATTTGGGCAGCACGATCGAAGCAAACTTGTGCTGGTGCAAATATTTTTCAGTCACTCTTTCAATTTAGTTCGTTCATTCTACTGCTGTCCCTGTACTTGATTGTCCTATATTTGTAAGATGACTGCATTCCCCAAGCTTTAGTTCACAAATCGTACGTTTGGAACATTTCAAAGTTTGAGTTGAGCATTCCCGTAAAAGAGTGGGTAACAAATCAGATTCAAATAATTTTATTCAGCTGCAAACGCACCCTGAAAAGTACACATCCACAAGTAAAAGCAAAAGATATTAAAAATACAATGAGTACAGTTAAAAACAACATAGCAAGCAATCTCATAGTAGACAGATACAGTACAAAACAAAAACACATGCATATACGACCATGTCAGATAAAAAGTGATAATACATTACTCAAAGTGCATTTTGCTTTGTGACGGCACAGCAGCTCTCAGAAAGGAGCTGATACAATAACATGACTTATCAATTAGTTGTTGAAAAAAATTAAAAGCTGGGCAAGACTATCTAAAATTCTGGGATTTCATAAAAAGGATTAGAAATGTTTAGTATACACTTTTATAAAACTTAGAAAAAAAGGTACAGTGCAACATTGTTTGACCAGATCTACCATCCCAGGCGCAGAGACTGGTGCCAAGTGTCTCCTGATAGTCCAACGGAAAACACTATAGATACTTAACTGTGTCCACCCTAAAGCGGAATAACAACCAGTTTTCCCCGCATCTGCACCCCTTATGAAAGTAATTAGTTGGTGGGCTGTCTAGACTCCGGCTTAGATAGGCTGCAACAGTGGGCTTAAGTTTTTCCACATTAAGTCTAAAGGACTGGGCTTGGTTATGTAATAACAATTGCATGTGCATTTTATTTATGCTACTACTAGAACATTCAGCTTTCCACCCTTACCGCTGGCCCAAATTGTTTACAATCACTTACTCTTATTTAGGGGTCATAATTGATGTAGACGGTTCATGTGCACCTAATGTCACACATCATAGGCTGAAGCTATCTAGGGCAGGAGGCTCCCTTTTTAGTTTTCCTCAGCCCTGAAATTCTATGGTACACTTTATCAGGTTGATTGGAACCCTGTCCAGACCGAGAGCCTTACCACTAACATGCTGTTGGATAGAGTTGACAACTTCACATAAAGCAACCTGGATACCATTGCAATTACTAATATTCAGACAAAAGTAGGTGGTCAATGTTATAACAGAGTATATTTTAGAAAACATTTGGCCTCCTCCCATGCCTCACTAGTAATGTGGAATCCGATCAGATTTGGGGTGTGATTTATGCTTCTAATAGTGGTTACGGCAGACCAGAAGGGCTTCCTGTCTTTTTTGGTTTCAGCTTGGGCTAATGTATGCAGTTGGTGTGCAATTTCATTCTTCCATCTCTTTACAGTAACGGCTTTATACTGTTTACGTAAAGCAGCTACTATGGAGGGATCCCTGGGATTATCAGCAAGTGTTCTACTTAATAATTGGTTCGCTGGCAAACAATCATGATTAAAACATCTTGATGCAGTATGTACAGATCAGGGAGGTTTTTCATGGGCCTTTTTTATATTTAAACAAAGGGCAACAAAAGAACCGACTACAAATTCTTGAGCTACCTCATTTGTCAGGCAGCTCATATCCCACACCTGATAAGAGTGGTAAGGGACGAATGCGCTGTATTCTGATTCCACTGAAATACCTTTGAAGCCTCGAAGTTCTTAAATTGTCCTGGCAGATTAGACTGAAATTAAAGATGTGTAGTGCTTGTTTACTGAAATTCTTCAATGCACGTCGCCACCTCGGGTCCCCCTGCCCTCCTCTCCAACCTGCTGTCTCAGGGCGGCAATTCCCCCCGCCCCAATCGAGCTTCAATCTGCCGCCGCAGGGCGGGCTATGCCACTGTTTCATTGAGTGAATGAATACCCTTGAAATGCCGAAGGCTTTGCGCCTCCCATAACTGCCCACTTCAGACGTGCGCGCTTGTTTGCGTTAACGGTCATTCATTAGTGTACAATCCTACTCCGCAGATGTTGACTCACCCCCTCCTAATATTATATTAATACTCACTTCGCTGCTAAACTGCTCAGGTGTGATGTGTGCCAGGAGGGGAACATCCTTTACAACGCGGATGTTACCCCGCAGTACCGTTACAACGTGTCTTTTACAACGCAAGTCGTAACCACGACTTGCACTGGAGGGCGCTCAAGGATAAGGAATTACTATTCCAACACCTTCCCTACTGTACGTAGGCTGGTGTTGGAATAGTAAATGTACCTATTCGTAAGTCCGCACCCTGTAAAAGACGCATTGTAACGGTACGTGTGGTAATACCACGCGTTGTACCGTCGTACATCCATGCCAGGAAGGGTTGGTTTCTGTTCAAGTTAGTCATGGTACATAATAATAACATGATACAATCCCGCGGAAGGACGGGCGGCTGAGACGAACTAAACGCATTTCCTGTG
The DNA here is from genome assembly GCF_964261635.1 of Lissotriton helveticus. Taxonomy (NCBI): domain Eukaryota; kingdom Metazoa; phylum Chordata; class Amphibia; order Caudata; family Salamandridae; genus Lissotriton; species Lissotriton helveticus. Next base: position 69,301,960 of record NC_136064.1, read on the forward strand.
CAGGTTTGGGACACTCCCCTGATGCCTTTGTTGTTTTGTGTGTGTGACTTTGGACAGTAGAATAGGGACAAGTTTACACATGCCTGCAATGGTCTGTGTAGTAACAGATGGGGGCAGTAGTGCGAACCCCCAATGACTGCAGTCCTCATGCAGCTACCAATGCTGGGCAGTTGTCTCCTGTTCTATACTTTGAGAGATGCTGTTATCCATCTCCCGGCTAACTCCAGGGCGTTGGCGTTGAGGACGGATGTATGACGTTACAACGCATACTTTTACAACGCATACCTTTACAACGCATTTTTTACAACGCAACATTCATTACAACGCATTCCATTACAACGCATGCCATTAAAACTAATTTTTAAAAACTACCTTTACAACACATTCCATTACAACGCATAACATTACATTGCATATATGGTAAGTATTGGATAGTGTAGGGGTAAAAATTACTATTCTAACTCCAGGGGGGTGCAACAGTAGGGTAAGTGTTGGATAGTGTAGGGGTAAAAATTACTATTCTAACTCCAGGGGGATGCAACAGTAGGGTAAGTGTTGGATAGTGTAGGGGTAAAAATGACTATTCTAACTCCAGGGGGTGCAACAGCAGGGTAAGTGTTGGATAGTGTAGGGGTAAAAACTACTATTCTAACTCCAGGGGGTGCAATAGTAGGGTAAGTTTTGGATAGTGTAGGGGTAAAAATTACTATTCTAACTCCAGGGGGGTGCAACAGTAGGGTAAGTGTTGGATAGTGTAGGGGTAGAAATTACTATTCTAACTCCAGGGGGTGCAACAGATGGGTAAGTGTTGGAAAGTGTAAGGGTACTATGCGTTGTAATGTTATGCATTGTAATGGTATGCGTTGTAATGACATGCTTTGTAGTGTCATGCGTTGTAATGGTTGCATTGTATTGGCGTGCGATGTAATGAATGTTGCGTTGTAAATGTTTTGTTGTAATGGTAGTGCGTTGTAAAAGTTGCGTTGTAAAGGTTGTTTCCCGTTGAGGACCATAATGGATGCCGGTGCTGTCCAAATTAAGTAAAAGACAAATTATGCAGCACATTTTGTGGTAGTATTATTTAATAACTGTCATTTTTAAAATGATTAACACTGTTTGGATGCAGGTTTCACCTCATTAGTACCAGTATAACATCCAGATGCAGTAATAATAAACAGAAAGGTGACCAATCAACCTTTGCGAAGGTACTTCCACTGCACAACAAAACGTGTTGCTGCATATTTGGTAACTTTTGGAGATTATGCAGCAGATGGTGCCTTATATGGCAAATGCGGTAAATTACTATGTATATGCGGAAAACGCAGCAGCTGCGTATTCACATAATTCCTGTGGCCATTCTTATTATTTGTATCTTTCACATCTGTGTTAGTGAGAGTATGGCATAGTTTGTTCTAAATCTCGTTAGAAACTCTATTTCTTTCTATTGCTCTGAATTGACAGTTCCGACCGAACCGTTGCATTATTGAAGTTTGAGCTATTGGTGTTGCATTATTTTTAGCTCAAACTTTAATAATGCAAGCCCTATTGCATTGCAAATGCTTGTTAGTTCATGGCAGCTAAATAAAAACCTCCACACTATTTATCTGTCTAATGGTCAAATTGTATACCATCTGTATCTAGCCTGTGGTTGGATAAACAGTAGAGATTCCTATGTTTCCCTCTGCTGGGTAAATAGCAGAGATTACGGGGCAGATTTACAAGCCCCTTGCGCCACTTTTGTGCCACTTTCCCCATGTTAAAAGTGACGCAAAAGTGGCGCAAAGGGCTTGCACATCTGCCACTGCGTACTTTGTAGCCAGCTGCCGGACAAATAACCTCTTCCTTACTTCAAACATTCAAGATAATGAAAAGTGGCGCTTCGCTTGAGCCCATTGCTATCCCGAACCCTGCGTTCTGCGGTAGGCTATAGCCTAGGGGAGCAGACAGCCCAAGGGGGTCAGTGTTTTACGTTACCCCATTCTCCGCCATGACTAACAAGCTGCCAGCCTAAAAACAACACTCTGCCGAGCGAGGCTCCCACCAGAGAGAGAAGAGAAATACTTCATGCTACCGAGGGCCTAATTATTAATCAATCTCAACGGGGCAATGAGCGAAAGATGAAAGCGAGGCTTGGCCCAGAAACAAAGGCTTTCTTTTATGATTGTTTTGTGTTCCATTAAATACAGTGCTGAGCACAGATTAGGCGGCGCATTAACCTCCTCGCCTCCGCCAGAGAGCTTCCCTCTCTTGGCATGTAAATAGCTGCAGTTAATGCCAGCACGGATTACTGATGGGAAGTGCCAGAGAGAGGCAGGCCACACAGATCCTGGATGAGTCTGCAGGCGGTAATGTAATTAGGTACCCAAAGCAGCCTCAAAAACAGCTTAGAATTAAAGTGAACTTTGGGAGGGCGTCTGGTCCGGGTTCTTACAATACAGGTGTGCTGGAAGTGTCTTGAAGGGACAGACCGAGGTACTAAGCTTGATGTTCTGGACTCCAGAGAGTAGAAGGTGTGAGAAGGTGGCTCTATATGTACTGGACTAGAATGAAGTACAGTGTGTATAGAGTCCACAAACCCCAGAGATATAACAGAGGTTAAAGTCAGAACTGATCATACTCTCCAAAGTGGTAGCTTGGTCGAGCAGTAAGGCAGTACCAGAGGACAGTGTAAAGCATTGGTTGTACACACTCAGTCAGCAAAAGGTTTCACACACTCAAGGACTGAACTCCAGGCCAATTGTTTTTATATCCACAGATATAGGTGTATTATTTTTAGAACCAACAGTTATAAAAATATACTTTTCTTGTTATGAGTTCTCTCATGTAATTACTTTGCAAAGGAGCAATAAGGTTTGTGCACACAATTAAGACAGTTGTGATAGTAAGCAACACAATCTTCAAACACACTATAGCATTGAGCTCAATGGGTTTTCCACATGTAAGTACAGTTGATTACTATATAGATTACTTTGGTAGTCCCAGGACTAGGTCCTAGATTCAGTCCTGGGGTCTAAGCTGAAACCAGATTAGCAAAAGCATTTTAGTTACCGTAGTGAATTTTCATGAATATAAAGCTGTTTTAAAAGTTCACACTTAGAAACTTTTCAAGGGAAAGCTGGCAATGTTATTCAATGGAGGAAATTCAGGTTGTAGGTAAAGTACTATCGCGTTACTTTTGTAACCCAGCACTGGTCTCCTAGGGCCATCCCAGGGGCCTTAACTCAAAACAGGCAGGTAATTGCGTTTCAGTATTTCGTGTGATTTTTAAAGAATATTTCAAGTTTTCAAAAGTAGACACTTAAAAGAAATTTCCTAGAAAAGCAGACAATGGGTTCCTATGGAGAAAATACAGTTTACTAGTAAACACGGTAAGGATTACTTTTGCGGTTCAGTACTGGGCTGAAAGGTACAGCACTGGCTTCTCCCCTGATCACAGGTGAGTACTTTGGAATTTGGACTGCGGCTGATTTTTTATGAATATTTTCAGTTTTCAAAACACCGCACAGTAAAAATTTTGAGTCAAAATTGGTCAATGCTATCCAATGGCAGGTAAGTGAGTTTCTGGTTTCTGGGTGAGTTCTTGGTTGGTAAAGTTATTGTTTTGGGCATAGAATCAGGGGTCTTCCAGGGTCAGGTAAATACAGTTAGTTCAGCCCCAGCAGCACAGGGGCAGTCGGGTGCAGAGGTAGTCAGGCCCAATGATATCCAATGAGGGAAGGGGGGCCTTCGGTTGGGGGCGGCTGGCTAGCAGGCCACGCGGCTGTGGGAGCTGGGCTCCTGGTCACTTGCTCAGGGCAAGGGGAGAAGTAGGTTAGGACACAGGGGTCACAGCCAGCGGCACTCGGGCGGCTGGGTGCAGGGTGCTTTTGAGCCGTCGGGCGCTCAATGTTATCCAATAGGAAAGGTCAAAAAGGAACAAAGGCCGCAGGCTCGGGGACGGAGACTCTCCAGGGGTGACCAGCACTTCGAGAGGTAAGTTAGAAACTTGGAGCACAGGTAGGTACCCCAAAGGGAGGCACAGGGAACTTTAGGGCGCCGGGTGCAGGGGTGTCTATGGGGGTCGGAAAAGCTTACCCTCGGCTGGTCGCGGTTGGGGTGGCCCCTGGTTCTGAGTCTGCAGGTGCCGTCTGGTTGGTCAAGGAGGGTCTTTGGGCACTGGACTTCGAGTCCCAGTCGCTGGGGGGATGTCCTCGTGGTCTTGGTTCGAGTGGGCTGGTCCGGAGCTTCCTGGCTGGCACCAGGTGGGTTGTTGCAGCAGAGCCTCTGCTGATGGGAGTTCCAATCTTCAAGAGGATCAAGGCAGGCAGGTCCTCTGGGTGTCCCAAGGTTGCTGTCCACTGGAGTCACCGGGTTTATGCAGGAGCAGGTTCCAGGATCAACGGGCCGGTAGGGTTGGGGCCAAGTCAGTTGTTGTTGTCCTGTTGTTAGCAGCTGCACCGCGGGTCGTCGTCTTCTTGATCTTCTTTCTTCTTTTTGGTATCGGAATCTGCGTAAGGAAGGTTCAGGGAGCCCCTAAATACTAAATTTAGGGGCGTTACAGGTAGGGCAAGGGCAGGGACCAATGGGTCCCTGTCCTGGGGTGAGTACACCCCCAGCCTGCTCCTCTCCAGTGGGAGGGGGGGGCAGGAGCCTAGCTGGGATTGGGCAGGGCTTCCCATCTACAAGAGGGTCGGAGCTGGGGGTCGTGCTTCACCTCGCCCCCTCCACCTGAGGGGTGGAGTTGGCAAAGGTTGGCACACCCCCCTTCCTGATGTAGTTTTTCCCGCCAGTCTTCCCGCCAGTGTGGGGGTAGAACAGGTGGGGGCCAGTTGCTGGGTACAGCAAATGGTCTGGAGAAGCTCTCAGATGCGGCATGCCTTTGAAGCTTCCCCCTGTCCATCCTGGGGATGGAGACATAGCACCTCGCCCAGGATGTGTATTGTTGCATGCCCAGGAGAGCGGGGGGCTCTCCACCCAGGGGTCCAGCAACATGTCTGCTCTGTGGCAGCCTTTGCAGCCACTCAGCACAGAGGTGGATTGTAGGTTCGGGTTTTGGAGGGCATCTCTACGATGCCCTCTGGTGCATTTTAAATTAAATCCCACACTGGCGTTAGAGCGGGTTTAATGTGCTGAGAAGTTTTGTACCAAACTTGTCAGTCTTCAGTGTAGTGATTATGGTGCTGTGGAGTTCATAATGACAACCTCCCAGCACCAGGGAAGGAACACAGGCCCTGGGTACCTGGTTGACAGGAGCCCAGGGCACATTCAGTCAAAGCACATCAGCAATTCAGAAAAAAGTGGGGGCATACCAATGCAAGAAAGATGCCACTTTCTCACACAACCCCCCCCCCTACACCCCCACAAACGAAAGGTGATGAGACTAACCTTGCCCTAGGGAGTCTTCATTGTCTAATTGCTTCTTTCAGGGTGTCAAAAGCCTTTTGGCAGCTAACAGTCCAGTTCACCTTCTTTGGCATTTTATTGGATGTGAGTTCTGTGAGGGTAGTCACAATAGACCAATATCCCTTCACAAACTTTCTGTAGGACCCAGTCAAGCCAAGGAATGCCCTGTCTTGGGTCTGGGTGGTTGGAGCTGCCCAGTTCAGGATGCTCTGGATCTTGGGCTGTAAGGGTTGGACCTGGCCTCCACCCACTAGGTGGCCCAAGTACACCACAGTGCCCTACCCTACCTGGCATTTGGATGCCTTGATAGTCAGTCCTGCAGATTGCAGGGCTTGTAGAACCTTCCCAAGGTGGATCAGGTGATCCTGCCAGGAGGAGCTAAAGACAGCAATATCATCAAGATAGGCTGCACTGAAGGATTCCAACCCAGTCAGGACTTGGTTCACCAACCTCTGGAAGGTGGCACGGGCATTCTTTAACCCAAAAGGCATCACAGTAAACTGATAGTGCCCATCAGGGGTGGAGAATGCTGTTTTCTCTTTGGCTCCTGTGGCCATGCCAATTTGCCAGTACCCTGGAGTTAAGTCAAAGGTGCTTAGGAATTTGGCTCCCCTTAGTTTGTCTATCAACTCATCTGCTCTTGGAATGGGGTGAACATCTGTCTTGGTGACAGAGTTGAGCACTCTATAGCCCACGCAGAATCTAATCTCTCTCTTTCCACCCTGTTGATGAGGTTTGGGGACCAGAACCACTGGGCTAGCCCAGGGGTTCTCGGAAGGTTCAATCACCACTAGCTCCAGTATCTTGCTAACCTCAGCTTTGATGCTTTCCTTGACTTGGTCTGATTGTCGATAGATTTTGTTTTTGACAGGGTTACTGTCACCAGTGTCCACATCATGGGTACACCAGCTGGTCAGACCAGGGGTCAAGGAAAAGATGCTAGCAAACTGCTGCAAGACTTGCTTGCAGTCAGCCTGCTGTTGGGGAGTGAGGGTGTCTGAAAAGACTACTCCATCTACTGACCCATCTTTTGGGCTGGAAGAGAGGAGATCAGGGAGAGGTTCACTCTCTGCTTCCTGTTCCCTATCAGTCACCATCAGCATGGTGAGGTCAGAACTGTCATTGTAGAGTTTCAGGCGGTTCACATGGATAACCCTTTTGGATGTCCTGCTGGTGCCCAGGTCCACTAAGTAAGTGACCGCACTCTTTTTTTCTAGGATAGGGTAAGGGCCACTACATCTGTCTTGGAGAGCCCTGGGTGCCACTGGCTCTAAAACCCACACCTGTTGCCCAGGTTGAAATTCAACCATTACAGCTTTTTGGTCATACCAGTGCTTCTGCAGCTCCTGGCTGGCCTCAAGATTTTTGGATGCCTTATCCATGTACTCAGCCATTCTGGACCTTAGGCCAAGCACATAGTCCACAATGTCTTGTTTCGGTTCTTGGAGAGGCCTCTCCCAACCCCCTTTTACAAGACAAAGTGGTCCCCTTACAGGATGAACAAACAGAAGTTCAAAGGGTGAAAACCCCACTCCCTTCTGTGGCATTTCCCTATAAGCAAAAAGCAGGCATGGCAACAGGACATCCAATCTCCTTTTGAGTTTTTCAGGGAGCCCCATGATCATACCTTTCAATGTCTTGTTGAACCTTTCTACATGACCATTGGTTTGTGGGTGGTATGGGGTAATGAACTTGTACTGCACCCCACACTCCTTCCACATGTGTTTTAGGTAAGCAGACATGAAGTTGGTACCTCTGTCTGAAACCACCTCCTTAGGAAACCCTACCCCGTTGAAGACACCTAGGAGGACCTTGGCTACTGCTGGAGCTGTAGTAACCCTAAGGGGAATTGCTACAAGGTACCTAGTAGCATGATACACTACTACTAGAATTAATTTGTTCCCTGAGGCTGTGGGAGGCTCAAGTGGACCCACAATGTCCACACCTACCCTTTCAAAGGGCACCCCCACCACTGGCAGTGGTATCAGGGGGGCCTTTGGCTTGCCACCCATCTTGCCACTGGCCTGACAGGTAACACAGGAGCTCACAAACTCCTTCACTTTTTGGTTCATCTGGGGCCTGTAAAAGTGGCTAACCAGCCTTTCCCAAGTCTTGGTTTTCCCCAGGTGTCCAGCTAGAGGGATGTCATGGGCTAAAGTTAAGAGGAACTCCCTGTACTTCTGTGGCACTACCACTCTCCTGGTAGCTCCAGGATTGGGGTTTCTTGCCTCAGCATACAGTAATCCCTCTTCCCAATAAGCTCTGTGGGTACCACTGACATCTCCCTTTGCTTCCGCAGCTGCTTGCTGCCTTAGGCTTTCAAGCGTGGGGCAGTCTCGCTGACCCTGGCACAGCTCTTCCCTAGTGGGTCCCCATGGGCCCAGGAGTCCAGCCTGGTAAGGCTCAGCTCCATTGGCTTAGTTCCCTCTCGGGTTTCCAAGTCCTCTCCCTGAGGAGAGGGTTCCTGAGAGGCTGGCTGTGTAGAAGCTGGTTCCCCAGTCTCCTTGCTTTTTCTCTTCGTTGGTTGGGCCATACCTTCAGGCTCCAACCTCTCTTGTTCACCCTTCTTTCTGCTCTGTGCTCTGGTTTGGACACATGGCTGCATGGATTACTTGCTCAACCTCAGCCAAGGCTGAGGTTTCCAGGTCATTTCCAAACAGACAGTGGTAATGCTGTCAGCATTGGTGACTGGGTAAGTTTTCCCAACCAGGTAATGCTCTGGGGAAACCAGCTTTTCCCTTACCATAATGATGCTGGCACCTGTATCCCTCAGGGCTTCTACTCTAGTTCCATTAATGGAGGGGTATTGCAGATACTTGTTATAGTTGGGTGGCCAACCAGCTACATTGGCAAACTCCATTTCCCCCGAGGAGACTAGACTAGCTTGAGTGTATTCCCAGATTTGCTCTGGGCACTCCTCTGAACCCATCTGCAGATTTACTATCCCTGGAGTAGTGGCAGTGGGTGCCTTAGGGGCTTTGTTGTAGGGGCATTTTTTGTCTAAAGTTAAATGTCCCAACTTCTTACAGTTGTTACAGTAGGCCTTGTTAGGATCAAGGTTTCTCCCCCTATAGGGCTGAGGCACATAGGGAGTAGTTTTGGACCCACCCACCTGTACAGGTTTTTGGGGCCCTTTGGAAGACTCAGACTTTTTTTTCTTGGGGATTCTCACCACCTTTCCCCTGGGGAGGTTTTGTGACTACCTTCTTTTGGTCACCCCCAGTGGTGGTCCTTGTCACCCTAGTCTTGACCCAGTGGTCTCCCTTCTTTCCCAATTCTTGGGGAGAAATTAGACCTAGGTCTACCAAATGATGAAGAAAAATGTAATCATCGTGCTATTACTCAAAATGTGTTTCTTCATAAACAAACTAGCAGCCTGTCCCGACGTTGCCCGGGTATGAAATAGAATGTGTGTAATGTGTGTATTTGGCAAGGGCAATTTATTTTAAAATCTCGCAGTAGACAACATTTTTTGTTTCATTAGAATAGGGACGGAGAAGGCCCAGCTGCAGCCCTGGTTGATGTTAGCAGGCGCGTGTAATTGGTGTAGTGATCCGCTGCCTGAGCCCGGCTACAGCCCTGGTTGATGTTAGCAGGCCCGTGTAATGTCGTTGAATGAGAGAGTTATCAGCCGCGGATAAATCCGTTTAATGAGAGAGTTGAGTGACAGCGAGAAGGACAGGCTGCAGTAATTGTCCCCGCAGACACACTCATTTGCGTGTTCCCCCGCTTGAGGCCCAGATGCAAGCCTGTTTGATGTTAGCAAGCGTCTGTTCCCCCGCTTGAGGCCCAGCTGCAGCCCTGGTTGATGTTATCAGGCGCGTGTAATTAGTGTACTGATCCGCCGCCTGAGCCCGGCTAGAGCCCTGGTTGATGGTAGCAGGCGCGTGTAATTTCGTTGAATGAGAGAGTTCAGTAACAGCGCGCAGGAGAGGCTGTAGTAACGTTACTTGCCAGACCTCCAGGTGAACGTGTTTGTCACGCCCCCAGCACACGGCCACAGCAGACGATCTTCTGATTAATGTACAACCCACATGGCATGAAGGGCGGAACGTAGCACACGCCCCCAGCGTTTCTCACGCCCCCAGCGTGCCCCTTGATGCGGCGCAATTGCGTTTACATGGCATGAAGGCCGGACACACGCCCCCCAGTGTTTCTCACGCCCCCAGCATGTCACACCCCTAGCGTGCCCCTTGATGCTGCGCAGCAACGTAATTGGCGCTTGTATGTACGACTCATGTGGCATGAATGGCGGACACACGCCCCCAGCGTTTGTCACGCCTCCAGCGTTTGTCACGCCCCAGCACACGCCCACAGCCCACGATGTGATGGCCGTACCACACGCCCCCAGCGTTAGTCATGCCCCCAGCCCACGCTCACAGCACAACGCAGACACGCCCACAAGGACTACTTTGCTGGCACGGTTCTTTTACCTTTTAAATGTATAGAGGAGTTGGCCTAACGGCTAAGGCGCTCGACCTCGGACCTCGGGATCTGGGTTCGACTCATGGTAACGACGCCAAACATCCTGTGATTCTGGGCAAATCACTTAATCTCCCCGTGCCTAACAAAAATGAATGTGTGTCCTCATGTAACGTAAGTGGTGCTATGTAAAACGCTCTGATACCTGATTCAGATTGGGTCAAGTTCACGCTATATAAAACTTTGCAAAAACAAAAAATATGGTGGCCGTCTGCATAGCCTATGTCCTTCTGCTGCAAATGCCCTTTCCAACGCTGTATTGGGTGTTGTGATTGGTGCTCTGGTTACTGAGATTACCCTCCTCAAAGGTTTGGGCTCTCTCTTTATAATATTAGTATGGATTATAAAGTCCAGTAAAATCATGCATATTGTGTCCAGTTAACCAACCATCCAGTGTCTTTACTGAGTAGTCTACAAAATCTATCCAGGATTGGGCCTGGGTTTTGTGAGCCCCCTGAACCTAATTCTATACTCCTCAGTAGGGAGTCCAAATCCCTTAATCAGAGTATAGACTCAGGTTCAGGTAAGTACAGTCGGTTCAGTCCCAGCAGCACAGGGGCGGCTGGGTGCAGAGGTAGTCAGGCCCAATGATATCCAATGAGGGAAGGGGGGCCTTCGGTTGGTGGCGGCTGGCTAGCAGGCCACGCGGCTGTGGGAGCTGGGCTTCTGGTCACTTGCTCAGGGCAAGGGGGGAAGTAGGTTAGGACACATGGGTCACAGCCAGCGGCACTCGGGCGGCTGGGTGCAGGGTGCTTTTGAGCTGTCTGGCGCTCAATGTTATCCAATGGGAAAGGTCAAAAAGGAACAAAGGCTACAGGCTCGGGGACAGAGACTCTCCAGGGGCGACCAGCACTTAGAGAGGTAAGTTGGGATCTTGGAGCACAGGAAGGTACCCCAAAGGGAGGCACAGGGGGCTGTAGGGTGCCGGGTGCAGGGGTGTCTTTGGGGGTGGAAAAGCTTACCCTCGGCTGGTCACGGTTGGGTGGCCCCAGGTTCTGAGTCTGCAGGCGCTGTCTGGTTCGTCAAGGAGGGTCTTTGGGCACTGGACTTCGGGTCCCAGTCGCCGGGGGACGTCCTCGTGGTCTTGGTTCGGTTGGGCCCGGCCGGGCTTGGCTGGGGCAGAGTGGGCTGGTCCGGAGCTTCCTGGCTGGCACAAGGTGGGTTGTTGCAGCAGAGCCTCTGCTGATGGGAGTTTCAATCTTCAAGAGGGTCAAGGCAGGCAGGTCCTCTGGGTGTCCCAAGGTTGCTGTCCGCGGGAGTCGCCGGTTTTAGGCAGGAGCAGGTTCCAGGATCAACTGGCAGGTAGGGCTGGGGCCAAGTCAGTTGTTGTTGTCCTGTTGTTAGCAGCTGCGCGGCGGGTCATCATCTTCTTGATCTTCTTACTTCTTTTTGGTATCGGAATCTGCGTAAGGAAGGTTCAGGGGGCCCCTAAATACTAAATTTAGGGGCGTTACAGGTAGGGCAAGGACAGGGACCAATGGGTCCCTGTCCTGGGGTGAGTACACCCCCTAGCCTGCTCCTCTCCTGTGGGGGTACAGGAGCCTAGCTGGGATTGGGCAGGGCTCCCCATCTACAAGATGGCCGGAGCCCGGGGTCGTGCTTCACCTCGCCTCCTCCACCTGAGGGGTGGAGTTGGCAAAGGTTGGCTCCCCCCCCTTCCTGACGTAGTTTTTCCTGCCAGTCATCCCGCCAGTGTGGGGGTAGAACTGGTGGGGGCCAGTTGCTGGGTACAGGAAATGGTCTGGAGAAGCTCTCAGAGGCGGCATGCCTTTGAAGCTTCCCCCTGCCCATCCTGGGGGAGGAGACCTAGCACCTCGCCCAGGATGTGCATTGTTGCAGGCCCAGGAGAGCGGGGGGCTCTCCACCCAGGGGTCCACAACATGTCTGCTGTGTGGCAGCCTCTCCAGCCACTCAGCCCAGACGTGGATTGTAGGTTTGGGTTTTGGAGGGCATCTCTAAGATGCCCTCTGGTGCATTTTACGTTAAATCCCACACTGGCATCAGTGCGAGTTTAATGTGCTGAGAAGTTTGGTACCAAACTTGTCAGTCTTCAGTGCAGCCATTATGATGCTGTGGAGTTCGTAATGACAACCTCCCAGCACCATATACTCTTAATGGCATCACTGCACTTACAGTGCCCAGGAATGGCCCTGTAGGGGCACAGGGCTCATGCACCTGTGCCCTCACCTCTGGCATAGGGCACCCAGCTAGAGGGGTGACTGAAGTATGCCAGGGCAGTGGGTTATGTGGGCATGGCACACAGGGATGGGTGCCATGTCGACTCTTGTTTTAGTTCTGTACTTAGGCACTCAGCCTGCAAAGGGAGTGTGTGGGTGCCAGGGTACAGGGCCCCTGAGGGTGGCACAATAAGTGCTGCAGCCCTCAGGGGTCTTCTCTGGTCACCATTCCCTGGGTTCCTAGGGTACCATTTACCAGGGGCTGACAGGTGGCCAGAGATGCCAATTGGGCCTTTGGTTTCAGTACAGTTTTTAGGAAAGGAAAACAGACCCTGGGTACCTGGTTGGCAGGAGCTCAGGGCACACTCAGTCAAAGCACATCAGCAATTCAGAAAAAAGTGGGGGCATACCAATGTAGGAAAGATGGCAATTTCTCACAGAAGGGATGTAGTGGAGGCACTAACTCGGGTCAAGGAAAGAATTCCCAACCTTTTCCAAGAACTAGCATGGTGTTCAACTTTGCCTATTTAGAATCTTACTTTATTCTGAATCAGACCACAGCAGGCCCAAGGACTTCCCACAAAATGGTCCACACACTGACTTGTCAGACAAGCCCGTTGGGCACGAGCAGATTGCCGTGCATCCCAGTCCATTTCTAACCGGACGCCACAATAGGGTGTCTCACCAATGTGTGCAGATCTCAAACTGCATGGAATTCTTTTCAACGCCATAACTTATGGCTGCCTTATTCCTCCGTTACAGCAGGGACAGACAAAAGTCGCCACTCAGCAGCCGCGTCACCTCATTGCCCGCTACCAAAAGCGCCACCCTTTGATTTCAACTAGCAGGGAATTAGATCAAGAAGGTTCCAGAGATCATGTCACCACCTCCTGAGCAGCGCACACGCAGACCACAATGGCAGAGTGAATCTTCCTGCTGTCAGCTGTCATTAGCCCAGTTTTTCACTTGCTTAAAAAAAGTTCAGCTTCAAACGTCTCAAAGCAAGTGAAGTTAGAAAAACCTATGTGCAGTTGCAAAGATTACAAGTTTATATATTTCTTCACCATTAATACCGATTAAGGTACCAAAATGGTACCAAAGGCCAGTGTTACAGAATAGCAATTTTTGGTTTGTACGTGCCAAAAGGCCTTTTCGCACTAGCAAGTGGCCATTAAAAACCAGCATTTTCAATTAAATAGGTCTCGCATTTGCAAGAGTTTAAGCTATCGGCATTGTAAATTCCAATGCCTTTTATTTATGTGTTTTTAAAACAAACACACATATAAAAGGCATTATTATTTACAATGCCAATTGCTTAAACTTTGCAAATGCGAGACCAATTTAATGGTGGCCGCGCCCCTTTCTTTAGTTGCTGCTTGCCCTATTCAAGTTACAGAGAGCAGCAACTAAAGAAAGGGGCACGGCCAACATTAAAGTGAAAGCCTGGAATGGGGTGCTTTCAACCAAAAATAAATAAAAAGACAAAGGTTCTATAGCGTGCCGCTAAAGTTAAGGAAGACCACGCTGGAAAATTAAATAAATAAAAAAGCTTGTCCGCAATGGATAAAGTGGAGCGAGCTGCAAATTAAATATATAAATAAGTAAGCATGGCCAGTATAGTTGAAGCGGACCCGCAGCCATTACTGTTAAAAACATAAAAGCAGGCTTGGTGCAGCCTTGTAGGAAAGCACGTCGTGGGTGGAATAGTGGAAGATTTTTAGAGAAAATAGCGCTCACAGGCCAGATAAAGCAGACCGTGTTACGACACAGGTAAAAAGTCTAGTCCTTGTGGGAGGTTACAAATACAGACAAGGCGCGGTACCTAGGAGGGCCTGCCAAGCCTATTTATCAATCAAAAGCAACGATTTCAAAAGGACAGTAACAGAAGCCAATAGAAAGGATGGGCGGGAAATGGGTGGAGCTTCTATACCATACATCAGTACAGCATGCCTCACAGAGCAGCACATGCTCTGCCCAGGCTCGACCTAAAAATAATGTTGATATCTAGGACCGGTGACTGTGTATTTTGGCAGCCCAGGAAAAAGGGTAGTCTAATTCTGGGAAGCATTCTGTTTGGACAGCAATGCTTTACAAGTGACTGCATACAGAGTTGCCAGATTACTATAAGTCAACAAGACACCTTGTTTCCAGTATACAAAGGTCGGGTCATAAAGTTATCCCTGATTATTATACAGGGACTTCTATGCAACCCAACAGCAGCGTTGTACTGCCAGTCATGTCAAATCAGTCACCGTGCAAAACCATCATTTGCAAGGAATCAAAAACTCCTGCCTCATTAATATGCATGAAGCAGGACTCCTTTTGGAATTCACTGCGCATGACAGTAAACACAGACACGGAGACCTATCAGTGATAGCAGACCTTTGTCCCTGCATTCGCACAGTGCCTTTTTTATACTCCGGACTTATATTCTAAGGGGACAAGTGTAGAATCAAAAAAGTAAAATAGATATTACGAGAACGCCATCGGAGGGAGCAAGCACTAGTCCCCTGGACCACTGCGCCGTGACCCCCTGGACCGCCGTCCACTCCTCCTGATGCCCCCATCTGTTATTCACAAACTGGAAGCTGAGCATCAAGGGCAGCTTCCACCATGGGAATAGTTCCACCTGTTTTGACAGGTCTATCACCTCTCAATGGTTTGTGACTGCAAGTGTGGCCACATGGCTTTTATGCTCTGCAAATCAGAGTAAGGGGGGGTGCACCATTCATGGCCCTTGACTTTCCAATTCTGAATGAGCTCAGAGAGGGGAGACATACACACTGAAGATAAGAGGGGTGATCATGACCCTTGAGGAACACCAACCTTTGGTGAGCATGGTGATGAAAGTAGTGGAGGAAGGGTTTTGTTTTGTGTTCGGGCCGAGAAACTGGACTGTACCCATCTTAGGACCAGACCCTGGATCCAGTGTCATTTGGCCTTTCAAGAAGTCCTGGATGGCTCATCATGTCAAAAACTTCTGAGAGGTCATGAAGAAGGAGTGAGACAAAACCGGTGGCGCAACAGTGTTTGAGGTCCTCCCTGGTTACAATTGTGGATTCATAGCCTCTACCAGGTCAAAAATGTGTCTGATTGCTCCAGAGGCAGCTATTTTGCTGAAGGAAGTATTTTCAATCAGTTTACATAGAAGTGATCTATTGGTAGGTCTCTATATAGAGGGTTTTGCATGGTTGACTGTTTTTCTCAGGAATATTTTGATTTAGGTTTTTGTAATTCACTGCAGAATTCTCCAATTGGAATGATTCTCCGATGATCGCTCTGTCCAAGACGGCCACAGTGGAAGCCAGGAAGATGTTCTTGAATATATAACACGTGATCTTGATCCAGCAATGCTGATAGCTTTAATTAGTTGATTGTTTTCTTTTACAGAGAGCAAGCTGAACGAGTAGATATTTAGTGGTCTATTAGCATGCACTGAACACATCCTCATTGCCAGTCTGATGCTCCACTATATAAACATGAAAGCAGGGAAAGTGAGCTCCTGTGTAATTACTGACCTGAGAGGAGTCAGGGGGCCCTGCCCCGCCTCCCTCTACGGGCCATATAATCAAGAACGGCAATAACAATATTGTCGCTTTAGCGGCAGGGCACTGCTGCTAAAGCGGTGATAAGGGGCTTGATAATATGCCCTTGAGAATTTCCACTAAAGCCCAGGTTCTGGCGTGAAGGACATCAAACCTGGGGTTCTAGGGAATTCACAAGGGCGTATTATCAAGCCCCTTATTGCCGCTTTTGCGGCTGTTTCCTGCCACTAAAGCGGGAGTATTGATACTGCCGTTCTTGATAATATGGCCCTGAGTCTTCATAGAAGTGGGTTCCCCTAGGAATACAAAGTTAACCAGTTCTGTGACTCTCTGGTTGTAAGTTGTGCATTGCTGCAACAGAAGCCAGGTGAGCTTCATGACAGTGTTTGCTGCCTGACATGAATAAATATCACACTTCTGTGATTTACATTTTTAGCGGTAAGCCCTTTTCACAGAAAACATTCAAATAAGAGCTTTGCCATATTTAATCTAGAATACACACCGCTTTGCACAAGCCTGCTCTCAAATGGTCAATCGCATATCATGTTTGTGTAAAACTGCTGTAACCGCAAATCGACCCCCAAATGTTTGAAGGCGCCGCATTCTAATTAGGTAAGTCTATAAAAGATTAATGGGTCATTGTGGGGTGAGTTCACTGAGGCCTAAACTACACTCAGCTGTCCTGGCAATTACAGAAATGTGGTCTAAACTATTCCTAAATGATTTCTAGCACTAAACCATAAGGTTTTACTGAACAAGAAAAAATGGTGTGCTTATTCAAATTTTCTGGCCACCCCGGGGCACTATCAAAAACAAACAGGGAGGGTAGGGTCAAAGGGGAAAGTTTAAAGACCTACTACTGGTTCAATTCCCCAGCAACATCATATGAATAACAAACAAGAACCTAGGAGGTCTATAGGCCAAGCAACTCGCTGGCAAAACTGGCAAGTCTATCTCTATGTCAGTTGGTGCTACAGTCACCATGTAACAGTGTCTAGAAAATAGAAAGAGAGCGAGAGACACATGTGTAGGGAAAAGAGAGAGTAGTGATGTCTAAGACTCAATTGGAAAACTGGTCAAACCACCCTGGGGCACTGTCTATAAAAGTTGGAAACTCATAGTGCCTTTGAATATTCTGTGTTGAAATGCCATTCTGGCAAGAGGCCTTCTCTTACCTTGTGGGTAGAAAAACGAGCAAGAATGCGCTGCTTTCAGTTCCAGGCAGAACTCTAGGACGTCACTAAAGACATGGGGTGTGTGACATCATTTAATTTACTTTCATAACATTTCTAAAATTGCATAGAAATGTTGTGTACTTATTTGGAATTACGAATTAGAGCGAAGTTTTCTTTTACTAAACATTCCCAGGACATGCCGACAGGAGACTAATTTTAGCAGAACATCTTTGAGCCACACATTTTCTACATGATGCATTCCCTCATCTTTAAAAATTACACCACATTGTGTAATGAAGAAATGAGGCACTACGAAAACATTGCTGGTATAATTCAAATTTCATTGAGGCCGAAAATGACCCGACATCCTCCACATCAGGAGAGTGAGCGGTAAACTCTAACATGTTAAGCATCTGATTATCTGTTTTCCACCTCTAAACGACAGAATGACAAAGAAAGCATGAATGAGTAAATGCATTTACACCGTTTCTACTCTTTTTTACCTTCAGTACATGGCACATGAATTATTCTGGTTAATGTTGGCAGTTTGTAGCATTAAGAGGCATGGGCTGTGCAGGATGAAAGACAAAAAATGGTCTGATATATTAATTAGTTACTTTGGATATGGATATTATATGGATAAGATACTTTGGAGGGAGATTATGAGAGCGGCGGCAGAATGAAAGAGGGTGGTAGGTTCCCTTCACACTTTCACAGTTTTAAAATGTATTATTACTTGTTTTCATAAATTGTTTTCAATGTTATTAATTTAATTATCAAAAATTCGTTTTTAAGTATGGCCAAGAGCTAGTTTTAGCTATGCTACCTCTCTAGCCTCATGTTTAAAAATACTTACATACTTACACCTATGGCCTTTGGTCATCCATTTTCACCTATTGGTCTGTTCAAGTGCCAGTCCATTTTGCTTTCGCCCACCGCAGCATACAGCGCAGGGCAACCCATTTCATCGCTTTGCTGTCTTGCACTGAGTGACTGATCACATGTACACAGCTGTCCGAAATAGAGTGCATGTCAGTGCTAGAGTGTGTGTCGGACTATTGCTTTACTTTTTTATTTTTCTATTTGTTATATTTTTCCATTTTTTGCATAGTGTATATTTTTTGCTATACAGAAAATAAATGATTCCACATTCCAACATTCCGTTCTTGCCTAGGCCTGACCTAATAACTTTCCCAAAACTTTAAAAACATTTTTTTTTACAAATTGTAACACAGACCCACTTTAGTTACATATCACCAAATCCACTATGTCATCCTACACCCCTGTGACCCAGACAGACGTTATTAACTTTCAAGTGATCTGTCTTACTTCTCTCTTCCTCACTCTGTGCATAAGTTCAGCTGGAACTCGACTGGACCATTACTGTGGCTCACACAGGACACCAAGGGGCATATGTACAAGCCCCTATCGCCACGGTGATACGGGCCTTGCCTTATGTACAAGGCAACGTTAAGACACTTGCGCTGCGTTGTACATAAGGCACCCTTTCATGCTATATTTATCGTGAAAGGGGCGTGCAGTGGGTGTTGTGGTGGGCATTCCACCGCAACACCCATTATATTTGACACTGCCCCCTATGTACAAGGGTGGCCTACGTAGGAGGCATCACTAAAATTAAGATAGGGAAAATCCTGGTCTTAAGGTGGCGAAACGAGGAGAAATGCATTATTTCTCCTAGTTTTTGCTTTTTCCATGCGTGCTGCCTTGTGCAGCACACATGGAAAAAGCAAAATGCCATGGTTTGTTTATGTACAAACCTTTTTAAAAATGCCATTTTGTAACTTTCACATGTGCTACATGAAGCAGTACACATGAAAGTTACAAAATGGCATTTTAGGGTTGTTTATGTGCAGGAAGGGACACCTTCCAATCCATAACCAATCTTCCCCTGCACCTAGACACCCTTGCACTCTGGTGCAAGGGTGCCTGCGTTGGTGCTAAGTTGCGAAACTTAGCGCCATCACAGGGGGAAACGCAAGGCAGCACCACATTCTTGTAAATATAGTGCAGCCTTGAGTTTCCAAAGTGGTGGAGCGCGGCGATAAGGCAGGGAGGCTAAGGACACGCTCCACCACTTTGTCGTACATATGAGCACAAAACTACCCCATACAACCCACTTCATAAATGCAGACCCTGCCAAACAAACTTATTCCCAGTCCATCCACAACAGACTCAGTTCATGGCATAAAATAATGCAATATATTAACACATATTTTCCTATTTACCAAATCATCGAGGAGGGCCCTTTATTAACACCTATCCCTCCATTTTGAGGTCAGAGAGCCATGGTGGAGGTCCAACCAATCAAATGCAGGGGCTTCTGCATCAAAGGTCTTGCAGAATCATAATAGGGGAAACCGTGAGGCATTTTAATGCCGGCTGACCACCCCTTTGAGAAAGCCCCACGTGTGCACTGTGCTGCAAATGTATTTGTGCAGAAGAAACCATTGGCGCAGGTTGACTGACGGTGTTTTGCCTTTCTGAGGAATATTTTTCCCATGTTGACCAAAGAGTACACTCTCTTCGCAAGAAACGCCAACGAACTTAAAAAAAAAAAGCATGAAACATTTCAATAACACACGGATAAACTGAATACACAAAGAAAGAAAGTATTTTTTCCTGCAAATTTAAACAAGAGGTGGCTCCCTAATTACGTTATCTCACCCAACAGAAGCGCACCAAAGAAATTACCTCTTTAGAAATCCTGTTGCGAAAGTCTGACTAATGTTTCTCTGGGGGAATAAAAAACCCGAGTTCTAATACCTGAGTCACTGCTCATTAATTGAATCCTTGCGGGTGCGCGGCGCGCGTGCGCGTGCGCGTGAAGCGAAGGTGAGGTGAGGCGGGAGAAAGCCATTAGCATGGAAGACTTTGTTTAGGTTGTGCTTATCAGTTCCGCTTGTTGAGCACACTCCAGGGATGTGAGGCGCCAAGCGACAGCCTGGGAAATTAATTTCAATGGTCTCTAATACCATCCCCCAGGGCTCATTAATCCCAGTTTAGGCGCGGTGGCAGAGTGGCTGCGCCTTCTGAAGACTTAACACGCGTTTCCTGCAGTGAGTTTTCCGGTTCAGAGCGCGAGCACCGTGATGAGAGACGCAGCATCCACCGGCTACGTGCAGACCACGTGACACTAGCATGTATCTCCCGAAGCCTACTGGATAGGCTGGTTCAGCATGGATTTCAATCAATATAACACTTATGCTGATCTAGTTTTTGTGGCTCTAGGACTATATGCATGTTACCACTGCTAGCCAGTTAACCCCTTGGCCGCGGTGGTAATTCCACCGCGGCGCTATGGGGGAGGTGGGGCCGCGCGGCGCCACCATGCTCGTGACGGAACCAATCCGTCACGAGCCGCGGTGGCGCTGTGCTTGTGACGGAATGGTTCCATCACGGCCCGCCCGCTCAATAGAATGCGCCTCGCAGGCGCGAAATCAGTGCCGTGCAGGCGCGGTGGCCGGGCCGTGACGGAACCATTCCGTCACCAGCACAGCCCACCGTGGCTCGTGACGGAATGGTTCCTTCACAAGCACGCAAGGGGTTAAAGTGTGTGTGCTCTCTCATTTAAATATGGTGAAATTTGCTAACACCCAATTGGCACATTTAATTTACTTTTAAGTCCCCAGTAAAGTGGTATACTACAAGTACCCAAGGCCTGTAAATTAAAAGCTGCTAGAAAGCCTGCAGCGCTGACAAGGCCAACCACTTAATTATCATATAAATCCCAGGCCTGCCATTGCAGCCTGTGTGCAGTTTTACACTGCCATTTCGACCTAGCAAATCAAAGCTTTTGCAAAGCCTAACATTCCTTTATAATACATATAAGTCAACCCGAGGGTAGGCCCTAAACAGCCATGGGCAGGGTGCAGTTTATTTAAAATGTTGGACATATACTTTTAACTTTTACATGTATAGGTAGTGAAAAACTCTTAAATTCATTGTTTCCTACTTCAAGGCCTGCCTTTCTCATAGGATAACATTGGGTTACATTATCACATTTAATAAGTGATAACTTTCTTTTGGGAGCAGGTAGGAATGTCGAATTTTTAAACCCCTCTTTAATGATAAAGTCAGAATGTAAGTCACAGTTCTGAAAATGCCACTTTTAGAGAGCTGGCAATTTCTTGTCCCAACCATTTGGTGCCTGCAGCCTGTATCCTGGGTCCTATGACTAAGTTTGTCGTATGGTTTCCACTTTCTCAGTAGGAACTGTATATTTGTTTGCACAACATAACCTTTGGGATGGTGCTAGGGATCTCCATCTTTTCTGTACTGAGAGCTACTTATGTTCAATGAAACACATTGAGAGATGCTAATACTATTAGTGTTGTATAATTTCAATTTTTTTATATGTATATTGATTCAACCAAGATAAAGCTTTCAAATGTAGTATGCTGGGCTGCTCACAGCTGAGCTACTCGGAGATAACTGGAGAGCTACTGTAGCTCACGATCTAATAGTTTGAGACCTCTGTTTTGTTGAAAATAGCAATGTGTGTACATAAGCGACGTTCATTTGTGTGCACTGTACCCCTTGTTATAAGCAGAACGGATATCGCTAAAACACTGACTGTGTTATCCCGCTAGCATGGACCCATGCACACACGTACACGACAGCCATTTTAGGTACCATGGTCTCTCTGCTTGCGATTGATCACCAGCGCCACTTCCCTGACCCTGCAAGCTTCCCCCATGCACCCTGACCGCCCCCCCGCTCTCACATGCACAAGTCATGAGCCCTCCCCTATGACTCTGTCTCTGAGAATCACACCCCGCGCCTGACCAACACCTCCTTTCCCTCCATGAATACCCCTCCTTTGATGACCTCTTCCTCTGAACCTAATTGTCCACATGGACCGCTGGTCATCCCTTAGCCTGAGGATACAGTTTATTGCCCACTACTGTATGCACTCGCCTCTCTTGAAAGTAGCCACTATTGATCATGACCACCCCACCCCCTGAGATTCGATCAGGCGCACACATTCCAAAGAAATCAGCAGAACACTCAGCTGCATGACAGCCCCTCCTATTGTATGGAGGATAAGGGCCCCTACTGTAGCCACGTGTTGGAATATCTTCGTACTTCACAATGTCTTGATTGTAATGAAGAATGTGTGCGTGCCTTAAACCTGTGTATAAAAGACGAAGCCTCAGAGAAACTTGTTAGAGCACCTCCCGAAGACACTATGCGAGCGTCCTAAATGACATGCTCTCCTCTTGAGTAATAAACTCTGTTCTTGTTTTCCTGCCTTCAGCGCCCGTCTCTTTATTTTGGTAATTATTCAAGATGGGAACTAAGAGTCGCCCTGCACCAGCAGCCTGGGCATCGGGTGCGATATGGGCTGACTGTTCAACAATTGGCGTCCCAACGCGGGGTCCATCAGCGACATAAGTTCCGGTAAGAGAGGTCCAAACGATGGGGTGAACATCTAAATGATTGGAGTATACCTGCCTTGAGAGGGCCCTCGTCCGGCTGCCGATTGAATGAACTTCACGGATTCCGAACGGACCTCTCTCAAGTGACCTATTGTCCTGACTGGAATCCCACAGGACTGCTGCGGTAAAAACATGGAGAAAAGAGAACGATCGGGCGCTGGAAAAAGAAAGGCGAAGAACTGTCCACATGGTCCGGTCCGGGTAAGGTCGTGACACACGACAAATTACGAAATTGATTGATTGATTGTTTGAAAATACTAGTATTACTCACTTTATTGTCTCTGAGAGATTCTCTATTTGCAAACAAGCACAGAGTCGCCATACTCTGTTTAGTCTTTGCAGATAGTGAAGGATAGGTAATGCAGACTTTTGTCCCCATTGTAATCCGTCATACCTATTTTTCTCCCCATCGATTGATTGTTTGAATCGAGCATTGAATTGTTCGAAGTTGGTTCTCTTAAGGATCTTCTCTGCCTGCAAACGGGGAAGAATAGGAATATTCTCTCTCCCTTTGCAGATAGTGAAGGGTAGGTAACGCAAACCTTTAACACGTCGTGCCTATTTCGTTCCTCATTGATTGATTGTTTGCCCGAACATTGACGGTTTGGGAATTGGTTCTTTTTGGAGGTATTCCCTGTTTGCAAATAAACGTAGGAAAATCTTTGCAAGTAGTGAAGGGTAGGTAATGCGGACCTTTGTCCCCCGTTGTAATCTGTCATGCCTATCTACTCCCCACTGATTGATACGCCAGTCTCACCCGGACCATTTACTAGAGGTAGGTCATCTGGCCCGACCAGAGAGCACCCCTAGTGAAAAGGACATATACAATAATAACGAAGTGATCACTGTATCCTGTTAACAGAAACTTTAGCATGAAACAACCTGGAAAGAAAGGAATAGGAAAACGAAATCAGTAGGCCACTGATGAACTTTTATTTAAATAACGAACAAGGAAACGATAACAATACGTAATGATAAAACCTATTATTGTCCTAGGAACAAGAAACGTTAGAAATAAGCCCGTAATAAGAAAACCTGAAGAGAAACCAAGCGTGGCATTGCAACGGCCACAAGGCAACGAGGCTTCATCGCCCCTCACTGTCCCAAACATGTCTGTCCCACCGCTTGCCACGCCCCAATAACGGCAACCTGAGAAAAATACAGAACAGCAGACATCCGCCCCCATTCTGGAAACTTCCAAAATGCAACAGGTTTACGGCTACGCCCAGCCGGAAGCAGCACATATAGGGCGGGTCCTGCTGCCAAACCGTCGGTCGGAGATCATCACATAGGGTGTAGCCGGAGGAGAGGCCGAGGCCGAAGGGACCCGGCCAAGGGGACTGCTACGACCACCCTGGAGAGTTGCAGGGGGGGGAATGTCTATGTCCTCGACCCTCCCCTCTCTCTCCCAGTCTGGACCAGCATCCATGGAGGGCCTGGGAGTGGAGAGGCCACTGCACGAAAGGCCCAGGAGAGGCGCCACACGCCAAGGCCAGCCCCACCGGATGAGCAAATGAACCTGTACATGGGGCCAGGGCAACGAGCGTCCGGCCGCTATCCACCGGAGGTCCGGCCCGAAAACATGCCAGGCGCCACTTCTTTCTTTTATAATGGCTGCAACAACCCTGGGGGGGGGATGTCTTGCACATGCCTCCGACCCCCCCCCTCGTCCTCATCGCCTGGTCCGGCCATAACAAATGTCAAGCGAGGCGCCGTGGGGTGCATCGGGAGGGAGAGGCGGCGCGAACGAGCCTCTCCCACCTCCTCAGGTGGAGGCTCCCCAGCTGCGCCCTCGACGCACCTCACACCCGGCAAAGGGTTCGTCCACTCTTACGGTGCAGTGACGCTCCACGCACCCGGAAAAGGGTTCATCCACTATGGCGATGCTGCAACACCTCGCTTGGCAGGTGGGAGCCCGTCTGCTCATTTGACCCCGCGATCGCCGGTGGCTGCCGAAATCTCAAAATGGCGGTCTGCTTTACAAGAGCGGGCCCAGCATGAAGGAATGGCCCGGTCACCTGTTGACTCCACCATCATAGTTCTCCACAACCTTGAAGATTCTAGAGGAGCCGCGGGAGTCCCCGACTCCCGCAGATACCCCCGATGGGGAATGACTGCCATGATTGCCCACGGAACGATGGAGATGTAGCCGCAGGACGTCGGCGCTCCCATGCTTTCGCCAGCCTCAGTTTGAATGACTAGAATCCTGCAGACTACAGTTCGGATCAGTTCCGATGAAAGCACAGTATGACCCGGTAGGAACATTGTTGCCTCCCTCCCCTTTTGATTGATGGTTCAGACCACCGATCCCTTCTTTTGCCCTTTAACGGAACTTTTCGACTGCCAGAGGAAGCTCTGGGCCAACCACGAGTTAATAGAGATTTAGACTATGCCTGGTTCTGCCTGACTGTACCCAAAATGGCGCCGATGCAAATGAAACTCTCAACTCCTTATTGTACCCCGATTGCTCAGCCTTGGTGTCATAGGATATGTATGAAGTTTTTTAACATATAAGATTGATATAGGATGTGTACTGACTATGAGTTCGGACAATGGATTGATATAGGATGTATACTGTCAGCTCGGACAATGAATTGATATGAGATGGGTACTGATTATGTGTTCGGACAATGAAGGACAATGAATTGGCATGAGATGGGTACCGATTGAACATTCGGACAATGAATTGTTGTTGAGTTTGGCGCATCATGATTATTGAAAGTTCGAAATTTCGATGCTTATGATACTCGCTCACACTAAAGATTCAATATGATTTTTATTGCACTTGGCGCACTTTTTATGAAATTAACGACCACTGACTTCATTAAGTTTTCCACTAATAAAGTATCCCCACATCTACAGTTCCAGCCTGCTCCGTGGCCGGCCCACGGGGTTGTAGGCTCGTATTTGTGCACCGACATTCTTATTAAAGATTTTTGGAGAAAGCAAATATAGTTGTCCGCGTAAATTGATGAGTCTCGAATGTATGATCACTATTTTCGATATAAATAAAATATAGGTGAAATGACTCAGCTCGATTAGATAAGGGTATAGTACGCAGAAATACTGCAAACATGAACGGTCCAGGTTTTGTTGTATGTACTTTGCACATTCTTGTACAGCCTAAAGCAACCGCTAAAAAACCCTGGAATTCAGTCTATACTTTATGTGCCACCTGTATCAGGAAAATTGTGCTAAAATGTCCCTAAGTCGCCCCGAAGGAGTGCCACCTGGCCTCCCTACATATGGTCCATAATACCACACACTGGCTTCCGATAAACATCTCTCACACACTAAAAGGTTCATCTGGGCTTAAATGCCGAGTTGGCAAGAACTGCGCTCTGTGGAGATAGACCGGGTATGTAGTAAGTAAAAGCCTTTTCGGGTTTATGCGCGCTGATGTGTTCTTAAATGCTGCCACCCCCTTCTTTTTCCCTCTTTCTGCAGGTCACTTTTTGAACATCGATTAAGAATACAAAGAAGGAAAATGGTGATCTAACGGACGAAGAAGACGGGAAAAAGGCGTTCGATTATGGTGCCCACGCATTCCGAATAATACCACCAAAAATAATGTGCACACATGATTAAGCACTCCACACTTAACTAAATAGGGAAAAATTTAGGGTATATTTCGAGGTCAGGTTTACACAAGTATCCTCAGCCGAGAGGACTAGGGATATTGCCAATATTTGAAAACCTACTACCTCCTTTTTCCGCATCCTCATAGACATGTAACTCAAAGCTGCCCCATTATTCTCCAACTGACACCGACTATTGTCTCAGCCTGGAAACACAGTTGCTAAAATGACTCGAAAATACCACCGTGAGCATTAGCCCGACCAGGTTAGTTCCTGACCAATTGCCAAAGGCGTAAGTGTGCGCAACTACAACCTCCAGTAAAGGCAGCCGACAATAAAAAGAGAAGAAAAAGTAGAGAGAGCTTAAGATACTGAGAATGCGCAGCGTACAGGAGGAGATCATTTTTGGCCAATAACTGTTCTATGTTTTGTCTTGGATTTTTGTATATAATACATGTACTGTCTCCCCCGTCTGAGTTTGTGTGTACGTGATGCATGGATCTACGTCATCCCTCTGCCTGTGTTTCCGTGTTACTTAACCCCTGTTGTTCTGTGTTGTGCGCGCACTGAATGGCCCATTATTGTACACGTCTCTCTCTCTCTCTCTTTCTCTCTCCATGTCATACGTGTACCGAATGGACCATTTAGGGTGCGGTCTTTCTCTCTCTCTCTCTCTCTCTCTCTCTCTCTCTCTCTCTCTCTCTCTCTCTCTCTCTCTCTTTCTCTCTCTAAAAAGCCCCCTGTTTCCTCTTTTCGTGTATGGTGACGTTGTGCCCCTCCGGCACAAAACATTATTGGGTTTCCTCGAACGCAAAGGTGTTCAGCAAAATTGACCAAAACCAAAATGATTGTGACTTGCCATATAACTACCTCTCCTTTCTGCAAAACGATAGAACCCGAGTTGGTAATGAAGGAAAGGACAGGTAAGACGACGGATGTCCCCTAATCTGGCCTTTCATAAGGGAACTATAACGTCAATGGTCTTCTGTTTCTCAGCTCGTAGAAATGCGATCCCCAATGCCCCGATTGCCCCACCCCCCTGCACTTAAGTGCGGATGTCCAGAGTACCCCACTTCTCCCCGATCGACCCCAGCTCTCTGTCCAAAGCACCCACGCGCCCCCGATCAACACTAGCCTCATGTCAGCTACCCACGAAACGTAATTGATAACCTTGATTAACGGTCATTTCCCAGGAAAACCATGTTTTACGTCCACCCCCTCCCCCTTCTTCATGATGATAACGCCCCACTTACAAGAGTTAGCCGCTACCCCGAAGGGAGATGTAAGATGGTCGATATTTGGGTTAAAGGGAAGGACGAGTCTCCACATAAGGACTCGATTTTGAATTTGGCGTAATACACTGTGTATGAAAGCCCAACTTCTCTCATCATATGTCGCGAATGAACGCTAAGCAGGTCTATGAATTCAATAAGCAATGCCCTTCTACAGACTCCATAAGTGACGACTTCTGACTATGACCGATGAATTTATTCCCCACCTACATAGGATCGGGGACGGAATTGAGATGTATAAATGTCTTCTCCTGCCAGTTTTTCTAAAACTTGTTTTCTACCCATTCAAAGATACAATCACCGGAGGAGAGGAGCTGGACGTAACGCACAGCCTGGCCACCGATCATGGAGCACGTGTGACGACCAGAGGTGGAGCTGCAGAGCAACGAGACGCGGGACGAGGCATAACTTTCAAACTCAGCAGATGGAGGAATGAAGGGCTGCCTTGAAGCCCTCGACTCGCTGACCACTTGTGCCTGAAGTCCCCCGTCCCCTTTTGAGCCCGACTGTTGGGCTTGCCTGCTCCTTGTCCTTTTGCTCCCTTGGTCCCTTGGTGTGTTCAAAGATCTGGCCCCACTCCGCCCTCTCTTCCCTCGATTATCCAACAAACTCACCCTTTTCGCATAAACTTTTGACTATAGAATGAACTTTTGCCACGGAAAAAGAAAAGACACGCAGGTGCCCAGCTTGAGGCACCCCTAAGAAAATAAGTTGGAAAACAGGACTGTGATCTAACAGCAGAGGACTTATCGCACCCTGCAACGTGTAAGGATGAATCCGAGCTGGACCTATAACTCCACCGCCGGTGCTCAGCAGCGCCAACAAAAGAAGACGGACTCGGTTAAAAGACATTGCGACAAAGACCCTCCCCCTTTCCAGAACTTTCTATTCACCCCTTGACTAATTGCTTGTATCGAATTGAATCCCTCCCTCAACCATTTTTGTATTGCCTTTTAAAATGTTTCATCGGTCACTCATGTAGTTAGTTTTTCAAAAGTCTCTTATAGTACTGACAAGACCCAAAGTTATCAGAGCATTTTTTCCTGTATGTTGATGTCACCAGAGAAAAAACGTGAACTTGATTTGTCGGAACATTTTTTCTTGATTCTACACCGACTAAATATTATGGCGATCTCTAGGCTTGTATAAAGAACTCAACAAATGTAAATTAACATGTAGTGCATTCTGCCTATTGCATCAACTATGTAGAAATTGAACTTGCTTATGTAAAAAAAGCGGCGACTGTTGAAAATAGCAATGTGTGTACATAAGCGACGTTCATTTGTGTGCACTGTACCCCTTCTTATAAGCAGAACGGATATCGCTAAAACACTGACTGTGTTATCCCGCTAGCATGGACCCATGCACACACGTACACGACAGCCATTTTAGGTACCATGGTCTCTCTGCTTGCGATTGATCACCAGCGCCACTTCCCTGACCCTGCAAGCTTCCCCCATGCACCCTGACTGCCCCCCGCTCTCACATGCACAAGTCATGAGCCCTCCCCTATAACTCTGTCTCTGAGAATCACACCCCGCGCCTGACCAACACCTCCTTTCCCTCCATGAATACCCCTCCTATGATGACCTCTTCCTCTGAACCTAATTGTCCACATGGACCGCTGGTCATCCCTTAGCCTGAGGATACAGGTTATTGCCCACTACTGTATGCACTCGCCTCCCTTGAAAGTAGCCACTATTGATCATGACCACCCCACCCCCTGAGAATCGATCAGGCGCACACATTCCAAAGAAATCAGCAGAACACTCAGCTGCATGACAGCCCCTCCTATTGTATGGAGGATAAGGGCCCCTACTGTAGCCACATGTTGGAATATCTTCGTACTTCACAATGTCTTGATTGTAATGAAGAATGTGTGCGTGCCTTAAACCTGTGTATAAAAGACGAAGCCTCAGAGAAACTTGTTAGAGCACCTCCCGAAGACACTATGCGAGCGTCCCAAATGACATGCTCTCCTCTTGAGTAATAAACTCTGTTCTTGTTTTCCTGCCTTCAGCGCCCGTCTCTTTATTTTGGTAATTATTCAAGATGGGAACTAAGAGTCGCCCTGCACCAGCAGCCTGGGCATCGGGTGCGATATGGGCTGACTGTTCAACAGTTTAAGGTAGACTAATTGCATACACCCACTCAGGATATGTTGGCCGATAGTGCTGCTAGCTCACAGTGCCCCCACCAGTACCCCTAAACCTACAAAGATGGCCATAGGTCTGAGCAACCTCAGAACATGACAATACTGATGTCCTAAGGAAATTGTGGTAACAGATCTAGAACATTTTCGCTCAGTCACTCGTGCATACTCCGGTAAATACACAAGAAATACATAGAGGGACATTTCAGTATTTATTAAACCATTGTGATTCTTGTAAGGAATATATGCGCTGCAGTGATCAATAGACAGAAGCAAATAAATGTGATTAGCAATATGAGGACAGTGAAGAGAATGAACAATTCCACCATTGTGCTAAAGCAGTATATATATATATATGTTGGTATATTAGTACTCAGTATAGTACACTCCTACTATGCGCTCCCTAACCTAGTTGCTTAGGGCGGTTGTTCTGCCAAGAATCCTTTACTGGATGATCTAACTCCCCATACCTGAAGTTAAGTGTATGCAGGTCCCAACTTTGGTCAGAGGTTGGACATCCCTCCTGTCAGATGGTAACCAGGAATCAGCTGGGCTGAGAGTCCGATAACATTAACAACCTCGCAATGACAGCAGAGTGTTCCTCTGATTTTAACACGGAAATATGTGTGTATTTATATCCATGCTTCCGTGTTGAGATTTCAGCCAAGCTGACATTGCTTATTCTCCTGTGATAGCCGTGTCGATTCATGGATGAAATAACAATATTTGCACAATGTATGTTAAAGCCTTGTGCTAAATTTTCAAGGTGTCGTGATAGTGTACTTATGAAGTGGAATTTATAAGTAATGTGGATTTAGAGAAATAAATCCTGCTTTCACACAAGCAAATGAGTGTCAAAAGTCATTGTGTAAAAAAGAAGGCAACTTAAGAAACAGGCATGTAAAATGGCAGTGTTTTGAAGGACTGGACTTTTTAACAGTACCAGCGGTGCCAGGGAACAACACCTATAACCTTCATGGGATACCTGTTTCGGCGCACAAACTACAGAGACACGGGACACTTCCTTCGGCGTCAAAGATTCAAGGTTTATTTACTGCAGGGAACACAGAAGTCACAACAAGTACAACACGTGCAACTTGGGGAGACTGCTTCAAATTGGTTCTGTGGATCGCTCCTTTTATACAAAATTAACTCATAGGACAACATGGTACACAAAAGTTTACAACCTGGTTCCCATAATTATCCCTCAGAGGGGTCGCTTTGGTCACTTTGGTACACATAAGGTCCGGAACATAAGTGCGGAAACATTTGGCGGTTCCCAACTGTAAAAACCCATCTTCCCAACATTAGTGAATTCCAATCGGCAGTAAAACAGATCGAAATAGGGACAAAGACAGGTGCAGAGGGAGATGGAGACAGTGGGGAACTCGAAAAGGGTGTAAAAGGGGAGGTATCGGGAAACACGAGATACAGGCATCAAAGGGACGTGCCTAATGAGATGCACGGCTGAGACAATAAACCGGACGGCAAGATGAGCCTCGAGCGGGGCCATCTGCCTTACAGTATCATCCCCCTCATCGTAAAAGATATTTACAAAGTACATGTGTCTTCCACAAATCCTGAGAGTCCCAGGGTGACGAAGCGGACAGTGTCCGTTCGCTGGCTACTTGAGGGCAAGAGACAAAATGGATGCCGTATCTAAGATGGAACCCGTGGGTACAGATGAAAAACCCACATATCAAACGAACGGTTTAAGTTAGCACAGCGAAACTGCGCACACTTACTAAACTCGTCATTTGCGGTTCTTAGATACCAGACTCGACCATATTCGTGCGAGTCAAAAACATCACTTAAAATTGTCACGGAACCTCAGACGCTCCTTTTGCCCTCATGTAGGCAAGCACTAGTCGGAATCATATTCGATATTCATCAGACCCTCGAGATGTTGTTGTAGCATAGCTCTGTCCAACCGAGACCCTTTGGTAACAGGTGGCTGTCTCATACACGTTGTAGCACAGAGGCCACATAAGGCAGGACCGCACTGCACGCAAAGGCAACACGTGAACAGGAACACTACAACGACTCCAATGATCGTCAGAATTTTCCAACCCCAAGTCGACATCAGGCCCCAAAACCATCCAAGTAGCGTCCAATCCCCTACATCCACGTGTATGGATTTGGAGATCTTATGCAACTTCGAGATGGCTTGATAGACAGTCGGAGCGTTATCAGGAATGAAAATACAGCAGCTCGAATGGATCACCTTACATACCCCACCTCGATCTGCTAAGATCACATCTAAAACCATACGGTTTTGTAACGTCATAAGTCTATCCGCCTGAAGTTCTGTGGTGATATTACCAAGGGCACTGGCAGTAATATTAGCTGTCGATTCTACCACTCGAGTCAACTGTCTCAGGTTCCTACTATTAACCATAGGTCCCCAAAATGGGAGGAAACCCTTGAAAAAGTCTCCTGCCTCTTGACCGGCAGTATCCTCTTCGCTAATTACGCCTCTCACAACTCTAGTTTTGTGATAATCTGCATCTACAGTAAATGTCGGAGGCAACAAGTTTGCGATAAAACATGAGCCCATGAAGTCAGAGGGCAACCATGCATACGCACGATCATGACAAATAAAGTATGTACCCTTGGCAGCCAAAAACACAGGGGACGAGACCATTGGCAAAATATAATTTTCAATGCAAGCACTCTCTCCAAGTCGGGCTTTCGATCTACGGCCGCGACCTATTAAACAAAAATTGCCAGTGTGGGGTACGACCCATATCGGAGGCGAGCTTTTAAGCTGTTTTTCACCAGTGAACACACTATATTCGCCTCTACTTAGGACCCTATAGGCTTGTACCTCTTCTTCAGGGATAAGCAAGGGATCATAGATATCGCTATCTAAATCCTCTATTGCTATAGACAAAGATTTTTGGTACGAGGTAGGACCAGAGTAGGGGGAACGTGGTTCTCGAATGGGGTGGAAACCCAGTGCGCTTCGAAACATTGTTTGAAATGCTCGAGCAGACCCTTGGGAGCTATACGGTAACACCAGATATGGAATTCCCTTATCCGTAGTATGTGGCATCAACCCACACACCCAACAATTAGTAGTGTTAACCACTAACTGATGCTGATGAAGGAGCTGAATAAAGGAATTGTTGCGGAATTCTGCACGTCTAGCCTGCTCGTGTTCAGGTAAGATGTGAAAAGAATGAGGAGAAACAGTGGAGGTGAGTTTAAAGTCAGGGGTAGGAGTAGGTATGATAGAGGGCAAGAAGTAAGACATTGTGTAATACACTCCACCCGCCAATAACGCAGAAACAGTCACAAACAGTACGAATATTTGGAACACACAACATTTGGTACAACCGAGTTGCTGCAGCTTGAATCTTTGTGCTTGAGCTCTTTCCAAGTCCATCAGCTTTGAAAATGCCATTTCCTATGACCGTCCGCAACGTTTCTTGACGCACTTCGTTCTGTGTAGCAATAGTCAATTCCTAGGAGTTCCCAGGAACCGACGGTCTTTAACCTAGCGTCAAGACCTACTAACCAGGAGGAAGTACACGCGCGGCCCTACGGCCTTTATTTCATATATATATATATATATAAAAACAATGTCTCTCAGCTGTGGAAACAAAAATGTAAGGAACAAAGCTCAATGAATATGTACGAAATAATTACAATAGAATGAGTGTTCAAACTGATCATGGAAAACGGGATAATGCATTTGTCAAGGGACAGAACGGGTTTTTTTTATTAGTCTTTAGTGCTGGATCTCAAAAAATATCGGGTTTTCCCAGGACGTGTCTGTTCGTTAAACAAAAGATCCGTTGAAGGGACAACGCCCTGTTGATCAGCTGAATGTTCTGGTCTTGAGTCTTCTGATGACAAGTGTTCAATAATGCCTTTTTGCTGCACTGAGGATTCTCCGACAGGTTGTGCGTCGCTGAAAGGTACAAACGCCGGCAATCCTTCGGTTTCAGTTGATGCAATGCCTTTCCTTACCCACGAGTCTGCTGGCAACGGAATGGGGACTTTCTTGGTATGGGTGGCATGCACCCAATTTTTCCGCCCCTCAAGACGAACTGCAGTTCTCGTGGCAAGGAGGACCTGATAGGGTCCAGTGAACCTGGGATCCAAATTGTTCTTGCGTGAAAAATTCCGCGTTACCACCCAATCTCCGGGCTGGAGCTGGTGGCCTGGACCCTCCGTCTGTGTCGGCAATGCTTCGTGAACCTGTTGGTGAATTAACCTCAGTTTAGCAGTCAAGTCATGAAGATAATCGATCAACATTGGATACTCAAGATCACAAAAGGCACCCGGTCTAGGGACCCCCCAAACATTGGCAGGACGACCGAACACTATTTCATAGGGACTGAGCCCTACTCGGGAGTGTACAGTTGCCCTTGTTGACAGTAATGCTAAGGGTAAAGCGTCAGGCCACGAAAGACCTGTCGTAGCCTGAATCTTTGCTAGTTTTAGTTTAAGGGTGCCATTGTACCCTTCAACCAAACCGGCTGACTGAGGATGATTGGCACTATGAAATTTCTGTACAATCCCTAACCCGCGACACACACTCTTCATCACGCTCCCAACAAACTCACTTCCGTTGTCTGACCACACAACCCGAGGCATTCCGTAGCGAGAAAAATACTCTTTGAGTAAAATTTTTGCCGTGGATAAAGCCGTATTATCCTTAAGGGGGTAGGCCTCAATCCACCTAGAAAATGCACACACCACAACCAGCACATACTTCAAATTATTACATCTCTCCATGTGGATAAAGTCCAACTGGATAACTTCGAAAGGGTACGCAGGAGGGGCAAAATGGCCAGGTGGAGTGGGAGTGCCCTTACCAGGATTGTGCATCAAACACACCATACAATTCTTAACCAAGCGTTCAGCACATTTCGTAATACCATCATTCTTCCACACAGGAAACAGCAATTTACAGATACCTTTCGCGCTAATATGTGCTAACCCATGTGTCATAGTCACAACAGCCAGCACATATGCATCAGGCAACATCCATCTTTTCTGTTCCGATAAGTCAGTCCAACAACCATTCGCATCCAACTTTCCCGTACTTTCTTTCCACTTCGCTTTTTCAGTCTCGGTGGCCTCATTCTGAATTGCTTTCACACTCTCGATAGTGTTCTCACACATACTTGATTCTGCAGGCCACCTAACCGAACTCGTCACATACATTCGAGTGCTAAGGTTCCGGGCAGTCTCCTTAGCAGTCTCATCCGCAAACGCATTACCACGACCAACATCATCCGTCACCTTACGATGCGCACTACATTTAACAATTGCCACTTGCTTAGGCAACGTAAGTGCATCCAAAAGATCATTTACAAGCTGTCCATGTTGAATCTTCGTACCATGTGACGTAAGGAATCCTCTCTCTCTCCACAGTCGTCCAAAACTATGTGCCACACCAAACGCATACTGGCTATCTGTAAACACATTCACCCGTTTATCCTTAGACAACACACACGCTCTCGTCAAAGCAATTAACTCAGCAGCCTGAGCCGAATTCTGACTTAATCTTGCACTTTCCACAATTGTTCTCAATGTAACTACAGCATACGCAGTCGTCACATCACCGTTCGGTAACTTGAAACAAGAACCATCCACATACAAAGTACCATCGGGATCTGTCAATGGAGTATCTTTTAGGTCAATGCGACCCTTAGTTTCCTCTTCAGTTTTGAGATAGCAGTCATGTACTGCTTCACCACTTGATTCTGCGTCGATCGGCAGCAATGTTGCTGGATTCAACACATTACATCGCTTTATCCGTATATGACTGGCCAGCAACGTCAACTCATATCCAGACAATCTTGCGCTCGTCAGATGTTGAGTTTTCGTTCGGTTCAATAGAGTGTCGACTGCATGCGGAACCATTACCGTGAGCATATTATCCATGACTAGACCTGCGGACTGTCGAATGGACGCCGCAGCTGCCGCTGTTGCCCTTAAGCAACTTGGCAAAGCTCTTGCTACTGGGTCTAAAGTCGAAGAAAAATAGGCACATGGGCGTTGCTTACCACCAAAAGACTGTGTCAAAACACTCAACGCGCAACCATCCCTCTCGTGAACGTATAGTGTAAACGGCTTACTGTAGTCAGGGGTACCCAACACAGGAGCCGAACACAACGCATCACGCAATTCCGAAAAACTTTTCTGACATTCTTCAGACCAGGGTACTGGGGATGAAACATCTTTGCATGTAAGGGCTATCAATGGTTTCGCTAACAATGAAAAATTTGGAATCCATTGTCTGCAGTAGGACGTAATACCTAAAAAGGCACGAACATCTCTTTGGGTTTTTGGCACAGTCATTCGGGAAATCGCTGCAATTCTCTCTGGGGTCAACCTTCTCCCTTCTTTTGACAATAAGTGACCTAGATAGGTAACTTCTTGACAACAATACTGTAGCTTTGAAGGCGATACCTTGTGGTGCAAGTCATGTAGATAGTGCAATAATGATACTGTAGCCGTTTTGCAAATGGCCTCCGTATCAGCTGCCACTAAAAGATCGTCAACGTATTGAATCAAAGCTGCACCTTTAGGCAATACAAAGGCATCAAGCTGACCTTAAAGTGTTTGGCTGTAGATTGACGGACTCTCACAGTAGCCCTGTGGAGCGCGTTTTAGCCTAAAACTGCGACCTCCTAATGAGAATCCGAACAGGTCTCTGCTTTCCTCTGCAATCGGAATGCTAAAGAAAGCATTCTTTAGATCGATCACTGTGAACCAGGAGGCAGATGCCGGAATCATTGTTAATAAGGCTGTAATGTCAGGGACCACAGGAAATTGCGGAACCACTATTTTGTTTACCTCTCTCAAATCTATTACAAAACGATACACAGGAGGTTTAGTTGGGTCAGTTCGTTTCAGAATTGGTAATACAGGGCTATTGCACACGTTTCCACGCGTTTCTTCAACAACACCTTTTCCAATGAGATCATGAACGATTGCTAACAGCGCTCGTTCGCCCTCAAGAGAAATACGATATTGAGGTAAACGCGGTAATCGCGCATTTTGTTTCAATTGAATCACATAGGGTGGAATGTCTAACAGGCCCACGTCATTGGGACCTGTGGCCCATAGAGACGCAGGGAGGGAACTCAATTCCGATGGGAATTTATCAACCGATAAATACATAGGAGAGATCACTCTCCGTCCCAATGTAAGTTCCACTCCTTCGGGGGAACAATACAATGTTGCATATAATCGTTTCAACAAATCCAGACCCAAAAGATTTTCACCACAACCTGTAGATAGAATCAGTGGAGCGGTTAGCTCACAAGGTCCAATCATAAGAGGCAAAGGACTAGAGACTGGGTTACTAACAGGGGCGCCAGAGAATCCAACGGAAACATTCGTTAAGCCAGACAAAGGTGCGCCAGGGAGTTTTGAATGCATGATGGAACTTTTCGTCGCACCAGTGTCTAACAGAAAAGGCTCAACTACACCCGATGTAGCCACTGCAACGTAAGGCCCACTCTGATCGACCGGAACTGACACTACTCCCTCTCTTTGTCGTTGGCTGTCCTAGTAATGGTCATTTACAACAGTCTCGTGCTCTACGTAATAATCATCCACATTATACTGTGCAGATCGAACTGACCCCGCATTTCGCTGGTCAAAGTAATTATTTGCATCTGATTGATTTTGATAACGATCACTCTGATTGTGGGATGAACCACGACCTCTACCACGTGGTGCCTGTTGAGGACCACCACCACGGTTTCCACGTGTCGACACACCATTCAGGCGGTCCCGTAAGGCAAGACAATCATATTTTAGGTGTCCCTCTTTCCTACAATATGCGCACTGATTATACCCAAGTGAAGATCTGGAATCAAAGTTGTCAGAGCGCGGCTGTGTCCTATCGGGCTGTGCTCGCGGTCGATACTGCTGTTGTGCATCATTTTGGTTTGATCGTGGAGGGTATGCTTGTTGCAACAAAACCTTTGTTTTGAGTTCTTTCGTTTTCTTTTCTACACGATCACTTTCTTCCTTTTCCCTATTCTCATAATACTGAGCCGTTGCTAGTATTTGCGCAGGGGTTGAAACTGCCCACGCACTTTCTGAATTCTTTAATTTGTTGCATAGCTCAGGCAGCAAATTTGACACAAATTTGTCAACGAATAACCGCTGACCTCCCTCAGCGCCCATGTCCTGGCCGCTGTGGTCGACAAATGCTTCCTCAAACCTTGTAAAGAAATCCGAGACACTCTCGTCTTTCTTTTGTTTACAAGCTGATAACTTATCCCAGTTCACCTTCATCGCTGGCATGAGAGTTTTCATGAGCGTAATGATTTTCTGAGGTAAATCCAAGATCAACTGTTCAGGTTTAGCCCCACCGACTTGTAATGCATCAGCTGCTAGTAGTGCAGCCCAATCACCCCCTAATTCAGCTGCGTGATTGGTTTGACGAATTTTAGCCCAAACTGGTTGCGGTACAACATTGCCAAACAACATGTCGATGTCGGCAATATTCATAATAGAAGCTTCTATTAGTTGTGATAACTCCTTATAATAACCAGCCGGATTTTTACGCGGATCGGGTAAGGATTGCTTCACTTGCAAAACTTCCGATCGTTTCCATGGAAGATGTATCCACACCCTTCGAAAATGCGGTAGCACCACAGGGTTCGCATTAGGATCACCAGGCACCCACAGTGGCGGAACTTCTCTCATGGGATACTGACCAGGAACCGCTTTCCAGTTCTCAGTGGTATCATCTAATGATATCCGAGAATGTGCTGTGGGTCTGAATGCTAATAAGCGTTCCACTGCACGTCGTACATCGTCTCCTATAATCATACCGTTCGAAAAGTGACTCTGAAGTTCAATTATGTCGGACGGTACATCATCTACATCATTATTGTACCATTCTTCCCTCAAAAAGTTACACATTTCCTCAAATACGAATCTCTGTGTAGGCTCATTAAACTGAGAAAACGTATCAAAGACTACACGTGGAGTGTAATTAGCAGGATGTCTTATCCACTTATGTGCCATTGTTACTAACGTCTCTTTCTCCCTACCACTAGGGATCTGACTCCGTCTCTGAGGAGTGTCAGATGAATCAGACGAAAATAACGGACCAGAAAGAGGTGAATAAAGGGTAGCAACAGAGTTAGGAACACGCTTACGAACAGAAGGAGAAAGAAAAACAGGGGCAACAACACTAGAGGTGAAGGAAGGCATAGTAGGAACGGACAAGGTAGTTGGAGTAGCAGAAACAACAGTCTGCAAAGGTACAGGTACGGGAGCAGTAGGAACGAGGACAGGTGGTGGAACAAACGTAGGGTTAACAGCGGGCTGGCCCGCAGCCGCTGGAGCAATAAGAGGAACAACAGGAGCTACAGGAGCAGTAGCACCCTGTACATAAGGAGGTGGTGATTTCATCAAGTATGATAACAAGGAATCCTCCTTCAAATCTTCTTCTTTCTTTTCTAGATTATTCGGTAAAACTGGGTAACATTTATCTATTTTCATGTGATGCAATCTAGTAGCGATTTCCATATCTTTTTCTTCTTTGTCTTGTCTACATTCTTTTATAGCTTGCATTATCGGAACAAACTCTTGCTTTTTATCTTTTTTAAGTTGTTTGATTTCTTTCTGTTTGGCCTCTTTACGCCATATCCGAAAGGAATCAAACATAGCTGGCCTAGCTTTCTTTAAAAATAATTTAGCCTCAAGATTATCTAAAATCGAAAGTTCAAAAGTTCCGTGTGGTGGCCATCTAAGGTCACCGTCTTTCTTTGTATAGCGGATCCAGTAATCATTATATATTATAGGACCCACCCCATGTCGACTATAAAGATCATGTATCGGAGTTCCAACTGGAGGTATCGGACATGAGTCCTCCAACCGGGAATCCATTGCGCAACATTTGAAAATACGAAACAAATCACTATGGCTAGGCATCGTGCACACTAACCTAGTATCAAACTTCAAGGATTACCGAAGCAATAAAACCTCGTGTAAGTCAAAACCCTCGGTTTTTGGCAATTGCAACTGTCAAATAATACTAAGGACCAATACTTAGAACCACAAATGCAATGGAACCATGCAACACAACAAAGCCTTAAGGCTATCACGAAGCTCGGAGAGCTAACCACAAAGCCCGAGGAGGCTATTACAAAGCTCAGTGAGCTATTACCACAAAGCCTTAAAGGCTAACCACAAAGCTTTCAAAAAAAGCTAGAACAACCACTAAGGACTGGGAGCGACCCACAAATACTTAACTCAGAACTTCAATGGCGTCACCAGGAAGGCCCGTCTATCGTCTCGCTTGTACATAAGGTCTACGCCGGGCGTCGAAGACAGGTCGACAGTCAGGGCATCGGTCCGTTGCCGCCGTCAGGAGGCGGGAATCTTCGCAGGGAAAAACTTCGGGCCACTTATTTCGACAACAGGATCGATGAAGCGGGGTGCACCTTCCCTCGGAGATTTCACACGAAGTTCCTCACGATCATCAGGCTTTGGACCGGACCGGTACCGCTGAAGTCGCCCCACGTTGGGCGCCAACTGAAGGACTGGACTTTTTAACAGTACCAGCGGTGCCAGGGAACAACACCTATAACCTTCATGGGATACCTGTTTCGGCGCACAAACTACAGAGACACGGGACACTTCCTTCGGCGTCAAAGATTCAAGGTTTATTTACTGCAGGGAACACAGAAGTCACAACAAGTACAACACGTGCAACTTGGGGAGACTGCTTCAAATTGGTTCTGTGGATCGCTCCTTTTATACAAAATTAACTCATAGGACAACATGGTACACAAAAGTTTACAACCTGGTTCCCATAATTATCCCTCAGAGGGGTCGCTTTGGTCACTTTGGTACACATAAGGTCCGGAACATAAGTGCGGAAACATTTGGCGGTTCCCAACTGTAAAAACCCATCTTCCCAACATTAGTGAATTCCAATCGGCAGTAAAACAGATCGAAATAGGGACAAAGACAGGTGCAGAGGGAGATGGAGACAGTGGGGAACTCGAAAAGGGTGTAAAAGGGGAGGTATCGGGAAACACGAGATACAGGCATCAAAGGGACGTGCCTAATGAGATGCACGGCTGAGACAATAAACCGGACGGCAAGATGAGCCTCGAGCGGGGCCATCTGCCTTACAGTATCATCCCCCTCATCGTAAAAGATATTTACAAAGTACATGTGTCTTCCACAAATCCTGAGAGTCCCAGGGTGACGAAGCGGACAGTGTCCGTTCGCTGGCTACTTGAGGGCAAGAGACAAAATGGATGCCGTATCTAAGATGGAACCCGTGGGTACAGATGAAAAACCCACATATCAAACGAACGGTTTAAGTTAGCACAGCGAAACTGCGCACACTTACTAAACTCGTCATTTGCGGTTCTTAGATACCAGACTCGACCATATTCGTGCGAGTCAAAAACATCACTTAAAATTGTCACGGAACCTCAGTTTCTTCCCAGACCTAACCAACCACATGACAAATTTTGCTGGCAGTTGATCTTTGTGTATTGCTCCCAGACAGTGAGAAACAGGGGAACCAGGTGTTGGCAGGATAGGATTCTCTGACTTGATGAAGGGTGAGTCCTGTCACCTACTACACTTGCGCATCACAAAGGTTTGACACTGGTCTTTTGTGCTCCCATTAAAGCTGGG
The DNA here is from genome assembly GCF_964261635.1 of Lissotriton helveticus. Classification (NCBI taxonomy): domain Eukaryota; kingdom Metazoa; phylum Chordata; class Amphibia; order Caudata; family Salamandridae; genus Lissotriton; species Lissotriton helveticus. The sequence continues at coordinate 69,342,848 of NC_136064.1, forward strand.
GCCAGGGCAGGGAGGCAGAAGTTCCAAACACCGTTGAGGGTAGAAACCTCCAAACCTTCTCCTACTTCAAAGTGGGAACCAGGTATAAATAGTGGATACTCAGACCAAACTCTTCAGTGCACCTCTGGCCCTCTGGAAAACTCAGAAGGACTGCTGTGCTGCTATGCAAGAAGGACCTCTACTCTCCTGCCTTGCTGCCTGAGTAAGAAGGACTGGACCAACATCTTGATCCCAGAACCACCAGAGTGATTCCCAAGGCTAGTCGGCTGGCCTCCTGATCAGAGCCGCAGGGACAGAAAAGGCTCCAACCATCTTGAACCCAGCATCTGGACACAGTCTGCTGTGAGTCTTGCCTCCAAAGTAGTGCCTCCGCAGTCCTGCACCCTTGGAATTGGAGCTGGAAGACTACACACGCCGGAGGGACGCGGAACCGGTGACAGGACCTTTGGCAGTCACCCAGTGGGCACGCGATCAGCTGACGCCTGAGCCATTAAGAGATGGTTGCAGGTATGCGCAGTCTATGCTACCAGCTGGTTTGATGTGGAATCTCACATGAAGTTTAGTTTGGAACCTACGCGATGCTTCTTTGTTAGACCCAGATTCCTGGGCACCAGGGCACTCAGGAGTTACTGCGCTCCAATCTCATCAACTGGAGTATTCACAGCTGGTGTCTCCATTCTCATCAACTGGAGTTTTCCCCGCTGGTGTCCTGGGGCCTCAGAAATAGGTGACCCAAAACTGGATAACCAAGTACTCCTCTGCAGCAGTTAACTCCTTCAGGGTAGTGAGACAGAACAGTCCAAGTTTTGCTCAAGGAGGTGAGGTGGGGTTAGACATTCAGAATACAGTGCGCACCATACTTCTGGCTGATAAAATCAATGTCCAGTCAGTGCTTACTTTTTATAAAAGAAAAGTACTTTAATACACACTAGAGAATTGTGCTACAAATAAAATTAGGATAAACAGTGAAAAACAGATGTCTACAACCCTCTGGGCCTAGGTTCTGACGCCAAACGGTATCATAGTGCCTAGACGCCAATCAATATAAAATCACATAGTTAACATGTAGACAAACAATTAGCACTGCATCTTACAGAACATGTTGCACAGGGTTGCTCTTATTCAATAGCGCCATGATACCAATCCTCCTCTTGAAATGATAAAGTTTCAGCATATGATGTGAAGTCAAAGGTCCTTGATCAACCCCATAACCTGCAACCCAATGAAACAGTAGTGCCTTCCCATCCGGAGCAAGGACACAGCTCTAGTGGCGTCAGGGATCTGTTCACAGGTGCCTGATGTCTTGGCACAGTTTACTGTAGTTCTACTAGTCCAGTAGCCACTGGCTAGTTGTAGAAGGGTAGTGGCTGGCCAGAGTGCCAATACACCTTGATACCCCCAGATATCACAAAAAGAAAGGTGGGGGGCCTGTACCACTGGGTACCCACTACCAGCTACAGATTGTAACTGGAAGCTCCACATAGGATCCCAGTGCACAGGGGAAGGGTCTGGGCAAAGCGATCTCACCTTCAAGGACTGGGATCACGCTTCCTTGTCTCTCTCTGCCTCTGTTGATGTGCTGCAAGCTTCTTTATCTTGAGAAGCTGTCTGCAATTTCCTTGTTCAGAGCATTAGCTCCACAAGCTTCACAGGAACAGCTGATACACTGGCCGATGCTGCTGCTTCTTGTCAAACTGAAAAACACCTTTGCAGCATAATCCGTCCATCACAGAGAATACGTACACAAGTTAACCCCCATCCAGTGTTGTGCAGAGATGCAGTGAGCACGCCTCTTATCTTGCCTTCACACCATGGGCCATAAATGGCTTCCTCAGACCGACCCTGTGTAGGGTCACCTCTTCAGAATCGTAGATCAGTTTTGAACAACCACAGACCGCTAAGGCCAAGCTTTTATCACCTCTGATTGATAGGCTGATCCAAGCAGAGAGTCTGCTGCTTTTGAATCACAAGAAACATGTATCTCCTGTACACTGTGTGTCCAAAGCATGCAAAGGATGATCTACTATCTTCCCATAAACCAGCTCGGGCTATTCTCCATAGAGGAATTTTAATTAATTTCAGAACAGGGGAGGGTCTGATCATTTCCGAACAGAAATGGATGCAGGTATTCCTGACAATCGATTTATTGCTGTCACCACTGTCAGCCTACCACAGCCAGTGTAGAGTGAGGGCAGTAGCCACTCTGCGAAATAGGTGTACACTGTGCCTGCCTCCCCTCGTCCTCATAGCCAAGCTCTAGGGTCTCAATCCAAGTAAACAGGTAGACCCTCTGTCGACATGGGTGATTGTCATGCTCACTGGGGTAGGGATCTAGGAACCAGACAATTTCTCAGTGGCTTGCCTGGAGATCAGCATGAGGCAGGGAAAGCACTCTTCCCAGAGACATGCAGAAGACTTCCATTCCAACAATCCTCGATGCAGGCCTTTGTATCGCAAGACCCTCATCACTGGCATCCTTAATTTCACATCACAGCTCCACAGCTCTTTGGAAATGCGGATGCTCGATTCATCCCCCACACAGGCTCTCGCAATGCTCTGCAAACAGGATTTAAGGTACTTAAATTGTTCAGCTGGCCTAGCTTGTTTCCTATATCTGGCCTATGCTCAATCGTGATCGGCCTGAACTTGTGACTTTGTCCCAGGTCAGCACAATCAGATAAACACAGTTTTCTGCCTTGTGCCTTAGGGCACTTTTTTCACTTACATTTTTAAAATTGTATGTCTCTGATTCTACTGATTAGATTTTTTGTTGTTTTGGTCACAATTATTTTTTGATTTTTTTCCCTATTTTGCTAAAATGGTGTGGGATTTTTCTTGTGGTGTGTTTTCACTTTATTACTGTTTGTGCACTGCATAAATACTACACATTGCCTCTAAGTTAAGCATTAACTGCTTTTGTGCCAAGCTACCAGAGGGTTAGTAGAATTGTTGTTGCTGTTTGAGAAGGTCTTCACCCCTCAACCAGTAACCCAATTCCCAACACGTGCACATACATACACCTGTATAAACCTGTGCACAGAAGCGTATCTTCCCTTGGTGCAGGAGGTGCAGGTGTGTGCCTAGCCCTGCCTATGTTAGCTTGTTTAATTGAAAAGCCAAGTCTTATTCTTACAGAATTCAAGAATGGGAGGTGGAAGCTCTGACTTTCAGTTGGAGGTTGTTCCACACTTTAGGAGCAATGTAAGAGAATGCCCATCTACCTGATCTGGTTTTGTGAATGCTTTGGATGTGTGTGAGTAGGGGTCCTGCAGAGCAGAGTTGTCTGGGTGGATGGTGGAAGGAGATGCATCTATTCAGATAATTGGGGCCTAATTTGTGTAGTACCTTGAATGTGTGTGTGAGGAATTTGAAATAAGCATGTTTGTGTATCGGGAGCCAGTGGAACCACCTGAGGTTTAGTGTGACGTGAGTTCTGCATGGAAGGTTGATGATGAGTCTGGCTGCTGAGTTCCGGATGGTTTGTAGTCTATCAGTGAGTTGGTTGGTGATCCTCGTATCAAGGGTGGTTCCATACTACAACTTGCTGGTAACTAAGGCGTGGATAACAGTTCTAGTGTTTTTTGAGAGACATTTGAAGGACTTTCTCAGCGCCTGCAGGCTGTGGAAGCAGAATGCAGTGACTGTGTTGACTTCTGCGGTCAAGCTCAGTTTGCTGTCGATGAATTTTCTGAGGGGGCATGGGTCTCATTGTGGAAGGCCACCACTTAGAGTCCAATGGTGAGGTGTTCTTGCTGAAGATAACTACTTCTAACTTGCAGATGTTGAGCTTGAGTAAGTTGGCTTTTCCTGTTAGCGACTTCTGACCTATAGGCGGTGATCTTGTTTCTTGTGTTGTGGTTCTTGTCCGAAGGTCGAGAATATGAGAGGGAGAGTATGAGTTGCATTTCATCAGCATAGAAAGCGATGTTACAGTTGCGGATGACGTTGGCCAGTGTGATAATATATGCTGTGAAGAGGGTGCGACTGAGCAATGAACCTTGTGGCACTCCGCAGATGAGTTTATGGACTTCCAAGGAGTAAGGTGCCAGGCTGACAGCTTATGTTCTATCCACTAAGAAGGAGGTTATCCAGCAGGCAGCAGGTGCTTGGATACGTTTTCGTGCAGGTGCCAGATAAGTATGGGGTGTGAGACCGTGTCAAATTATGTGGTAAGGTCCACGAGATGTCATCTGTGGCATCAATGAGTGCTGTTTCTGTAGTGTGGTCGGCCCTGAATCTGGACTGTGTGGTGTTGAGCAGCTGGTGGTAGCTGAGTTGGTAATTGAGGCCTCAGCTGATTAGTTTCTCTAAGACCTTTGCTGGGTATCGTAGAAGGTAATTGGCTCTGTAGTTGGGATGCAAGCTGGGTCAGAGGATGGTTTCTTGTGCATTTATTTTGAAAGATTTATAGAGCGCGAACAAGATCCTTGCGGATATCAGAGCGCTTTACACACAAATGGGGTAAAAACAGATAAAAAGCTAAACAAGATATAAAACAAAGTTGAACAAAAACAAATTGATCAAATGTAAACAAGGAGGGGTGGCAACAGTATAAAGGAGGGCAACTGTACAGAAATAAAGGAATGAAAGCTAAACAAAATATATCAAGCAAATATGAGCAAACAAATTAGGTAAATGTAAAACAGGTGAGGTAGCAACGGTGTAAAGGTGGGCCAACGTTCAGCAAATATGTCCAGCATAGGTGCGCAAAACAAATTAAGCAGATGAAACAAGGTGAAGGTTGCAGCGATGTATGGGAGATCAACTCTGCAAAGTTTTTTGGAGGAGACATAATGATGGTGGCATTTTTCCAGGTGTCCTGAAATGAGACTGAGTTGGTGGAGGCATTGAGGTGGTAGGAGTCCTTTGGTTAAGGCGTGGCTGGGTTAAGGGTCAGATGGGGCCCCAAATGGGAATTCAGACAGTGGTGATGGTGGGACACGAGGTCAGGGTTCATTCTTCTGTCGTGATGGATAGTTGAGGGAGTGATGTTACTGGAGGAGGCAGGGGGTAGGGTGAAATCTTTGATTATAGCAAAGATTTCCTTGCTGCTGTTAGTGCTACTGTTGATACTATCTGTAAGAGCTGTGTGTTTGGCATTCTGTATCTCCTGGTGGTAGGGTCTTAGGTTTAATTTGAAGATGTCGTTATCTGCAGTGTCTAGACATGTCCTACATTTGCACACCAGTTGCGCCTGTTGCATGCAGTGGCGTTTTGTCAGCCTGACTTCTTCTACGTACCATATGGCCTGTGACTGTGCTCTTTCCAAAGGGTTGCGCTTGGAGCCTGGGTGTCGGCGCATGAGGTGATCCAGCTGTTTAGACTCTTGATGGTTTTTAACAAGTTGCTAGTATGCTGGAGCTCATGCACAGAGAGTGGTAAAGCCCACTCCTCTTCTGTGATGCTTTTCTAGCTGCAGTGGGCAGTTCCAGTGGTGGTGGATCTGTGATGGTGAACTATGGGTATGCTGAAATTCACAAGGGCGTATTCTGTCCACATCATAGTTGCTGCTTCTCAACTGTGATGTTGCTGAATGAGGGGAAAATCGTGACCAATAAGTGTCAAGCAGTGTAGGGGAGTTCAGCTACTTGCTGGATGAGGCCAAGGTTTCCGAGGTTTTATAGAAGGGAAGTAAAGTTTGGGTCAGTGTAGTCTTCTAGATGAAAGATCAGGTCTCCGAGGAGCATTTAGTTTCTGGCATTGATGATGAGGGGTGCTAATAAGTCTGTGATATGACTGGTAAAATTGGTTTCGGGTCCCAGTGGTCTGAATATGAGGGTTCTGCCCAGGGAGAAGTTGGCTGTGATAAGTATCTTGAAAATGAGGTGTTCCATGTAGCTGATCGGTGTGTCCATGTAGGTGGTGCAGCTGATGGTATCTTTGAATATGATGGTGACTCCACCTCCAGGCTTGTGCTGAACGTCTTGCCTAGTGTTCTTGTAATTGACGGGGATGCCTGTAGTTTAGCCATGTTTCTGTGAAGAAGAACAATCTGGGGGACCTTCGGCGGGAGGGGTTCAAGAGGAGGAGGAGGCTCTGGACGCGGAATTGGCTCATGTGCCTCCACTCCCCTTGTGTGGAGTTAAGAAGTTGGGGAACATGTGGTGTCCTGGTGCTGTTTGTCATCCGAGGAAGTGGAGAACAGCACAGCAGTGTTGGAGAGACAGGAGAACCTTCTGTTATTTTACTTTACATGTTAAACTCGTAAGATCTCCATGAGGGCAAAGCCTGGAGGGCAGCAATCCCACTACCTTGAAAGTGTGGGGCACTCATGAGAGAGGGCAGCCTGCCAATCTCGTGTTTACGCCCCCTCTGCGACTGGAAGCCGATCTGACAGGCTTCGCCTTTTGTGTTTGTTTTTGCGTATTCATTTAGAACCACATCACTTTCTTTATTGGAAGCATTCTGGGTTTTTTTCAGGACTTGTCCGCGCCTCAGGGACGAAGAATGGGTATGACGGCCGGGAAGGACTATGACCATCTTTTCAAGCTGCTATTAATTTGACAATTCTGGGTGCGGTTATTTGAGACAAGTGCCATGGAGAACACCAATGTGGAGGAGATGTTTAATGCCATCACCTTCATGGTCCTGAAAACCAAACTGGACAATCTGGCCCAGCTGAACTAGCCTAACGAAGTGGTGAAGACCAACAAACCCAAAAAGGAGCCTCCAGGGAAGAAGTGTTGCTGAGCCCCCGCAGGACAGGTAAACTTGACGGAGACTGTGCCAGCGAGAGACTGAGCTCACAAGATTCTGATGAGGCTTAACTGTAACTTCTGTTCTACTTTGTGGACCTATCAGACGGATCGATAACAAATGAAGGCATAGTTTAAGCAAGCAGAGAACGTGGGATTCAATCCGCTTCCGTGCTTCACAGAGTGAAGACAATGTGGCAAAAGACACATCACTGTTGGGGGCTCTCGTCGAACACCCCTAGCCCACATGTTTCCTTGACGGAAACCCTAGCCCCACTTTTTTGCTTGCCACATGGAAATACTTTGTGGCCAGGATTATGATGGTGGTAATGGACTATAGACTGGGATCTCCGAAGCCCCCGCTGCATGAATGGTCCTGGCAAAGATCCTGCTTATCTGGAAGAATGTACTGGAAACAATATAATTTGCACAAGGCTCATCCAATGCAATGGAGGCCTCAGACCAGATCTGTACAAATTCCCCTCTATTATCATAGAATTGTCCAGTGACTGATCGCATCACTGTCATGCCAGTCAACTGTTTTTCAATCGTATTTTCTGTGTATTTTGGTGGAGAGTCTCGGTTTTGTTAGAGATAAAAGCCCAGCCTGACACTAAATGGTGCTCCAGAGTCTAGTTGAGGCATGGCCTACTTAATTTCAACAATACTTGTTGCATACCTGTCACATACCCTCCACCATTGGATGTATGATGGTACAACGCGGTACATAACACCGCAGTACCATCACAACGCAGCTTTTACAACGCAAGTCGTTACCACGACTTGCGCTGTAGGGTGCTGGACTTAGGAACAGTATGATTTACTATTCCAACTCTAGACTACGTACAGTAGGGAAGGTGTTGGAATAGTAAATCACACTATTCCTTAGTCTAGAGCGCCCTCCAGCGCAAGTCGTGGTAACGACTTGCATTCTAAAATCCGCGTTGTAATGGTACTAAGGTGTTATGACCGCGTCGTAAAGGTTGTTTACCCCACCATTCCTACATCTCTTCAGTCGGGTAGCTACAGAAACATGTTTTTCTTCTATATGTGGGTATTGGCCCCTGTATTCCTATCTTGTGCACAAAGTCTATTTCCAACCCTATAATTTTTAGCGTGTATAACATTCCCTACAATTATCTGTGTGGCTTGCGTTCAACTGTGTCCATGGCATACCAAGCCATTGTATGGATATGTGGCTTGCTTCATGGTTATTGGTTAATATGTATACATCGTGACCTTTGTTTACCTGTGGTCATGTTGCTTGCTGGCACCAGGGCTGTTTGTATGGATTGCTCTGTGGTTACTTGTGAGTGACTCTCCCTCCCTCACTAGTTCTCTGTCTATGATTTGAACTGTGGTTACTCCTAATTTCTAATTTAATTTCTAATTTAAAATACTTCTAGAGCGCAGCGTACACCTTGCGGTTTCTTGGCGCTGGGGGGATCGGCAGCTGAGGGGGAAAGACCAGGGAGAGGTGAAGGGAATTTTGAGGGAGATTAAGTGAGGAAAGCCTGGCTGAAGAGGAACGTTTTCAGATCTCTGCGAAAGGGGAGATACTGAGTGGCAGAGCGGAGGTGGTCAGGGAGTGAGTTCCAAAAGGTTGGAGCCAGGGTAGAGAAATTGGCCCCGCCCCACTTTTTGCGAGTGAAGCGAGGGATATGGAGGAGGGACTTGGAGGAAGACCGGAGTTCTCTTACGGGTACATAAGACTTGATTAGTGAGGAGATGAAGGCGGGGGCAGTGCCCTGGCGGGCCTGGAAGACCATACAACCGATCTTAAATAGGGCCCGTTCCTTTATAGGGAGCCAGTGAAGCTCCCTGAGAAGAGGGGTGGAGTGGTGATACCGAGGAAGACCGTACACCAGCCGGGCTGCTTGGTTCTGAACGGTCTGGAGTCTACGCAGACTGTATGCGGGGATACCGTGGTAGAGAGCATTTGCGTAGTCCAGTTTCGATATCACAAGTGCGGCCATAATGATCTTAAGTGCCTGGGGGGAAAAGAAGCGGGAGACAGTGCGGATAGTGCGGAGAGAGAGGAAGCAGGAGGACACCACAGAGCTGATTTGTGAATGGAGGGTGAGTTGGCTGTTTATTTTGACACCAAGTGTTTTGACCGTGATGGAGGGGGTCGGTGCAGTGCCAAGGGAGGGGGGCCAGAAGAGAGAGTTCCAGGGACTGGACGAACCACCAGTGAGAACCAGCTCGGTTTTATCCGGGTTCAGCTTAAGGTGGTTGTGGTTCATCCAGTCCCTGATGAATGTCATAGTTGACTGGAAATTAGAGACCGAGAAAGGGGAAGGGGACAGATCAAAGATGAGCTGGAGGTCATCCGCGTAATTATAGACGGTGACCTCCAGCTGCTGTAGTGCAAAGATGAGAGGAAAGATATAAAGGTTGAAAAGTAAGGGGGAAAGAGAGGATCCCTGGGGGACACCACAGGTGACAGGGAGGGGAGTGGCCGTGAAGTCGCCTAGCCGGACCGCCTGAGTGCGTTCCCTCAGAAAGGAGGAGAGCCAGATCAGGGCTGATCCCCCGATGCCGGCCGCCTTGACACGGGTAAGTAAGATGGTGTGGTCCACCGTGTCAAAGGCGGCGGATAGATCAAGGAGGACCAGTGCCTGGTGTTTGTTTCCATCCATACCCTTTCTGAGTTTGTCCAAGACTGAGACCACGACTGACTCGGTCGAATGCCTGGGACGGAACCCGGCTTGGCGGGATGCCAGTCCCCCATTTGCCTCAACATGGGCGCTGAGCACCGCGGTAACATGGCGTTCCATCACCTTGCCCAGAAAGGGTAGCAGGGAGATGGGGCGATAGTTGGCAGAGATAGAAGAGTCAGCGCCAGGTTTTTTTAGGATGGGCACTATGGTAGCTGCCTTGAGCGCAGAGGGCACTACGCCCTGTGCCAGGGAGCTGTTGAGGAAGGCAATGGGGGAGTCAGGGCAGCTGGAGTATATTTGCTGCAGGACTCGTGCTGGGCAGACATCCGCGGGAGACCCCGACTTCACTTTAGGGAGTATCTCCATAAAAGAGTCCTGAGTGAGGGGGGGGGTGGAGGTAAGCAGGTAGGGGAGGGGAGGGGGGGAGGGATCGACGAAGGCAGAAGAAGGTGGAGGGATATTGAGCTTGATGGTTGCTATTTTATCTAAGAAATAAGTATTGAGCTGGTCGCAGAGTGGTTGGGAGGAAGGGATATTGGGCGAGGTTCGGTCTGAGAATGCCAGGTCATTCACTATCCCGAAGATTTCCCTGGGTTTATTTTCGGCAGAAGTAATTTTTGACGAAAAGTAGGCGGTCTTAGCAGCCAGGATTGCTGTTTTGTATTTGTCCAGTGCCGAAATGAAGTGGGTTTTTGATAAGGGATTGTAATTTTTCCTCCATTGCCTCTCTGCCCGTCGGGCGCTCAGTTTGAGATCTTTTAGGTGGTCATTGAACCATCTATTAGCGTCCTTTGGTCGGCGGATGGAGATGCGGCGTAGGGGCGCCACAGAGTCGCAGCCTTCAGCCAGCCAGGTGTTGATGGCCTTGGCTTGAGAGGTAGATGGTAAGCCAACAAGAGTAGGGGTGGAGTCGCGGAGCATGGAGGTCAAGGAGGGGTAATCCAGTCTATTCCAGTTCCGTGCCCAGATGTTTTTGGCATGCGGGGTTTTAGGCATCGCGTTACGGGGAATAGAGAAGGAAATGAGGGCATGGTCGGACCATGGGCACGGCGAGACGGTGGCCGAGGCCACGGGGAGGTTGAGGGACCAGACCTGGTCCAGTGTGTGCCCATGGGAGTGGGTGGGAACGGATATGTGCGACACGAAATTAAGGGATGAAAGGCAGTCTGTAAACTCTTTTGAGGCTGAGCACTCGTGTGGGTCGGAGGGCCAGTAATTAAAGTCCCCTAGCACCAAGACCGAGGCGTAGTTGACCACCAAGTTGGCCAACAGGTCTTGAAAGGCCGGCAAGAATGCGGGCGAGGGCTGGGGAGGCCGGTACATTAATAGGCAGGTGATGGGGGGAGAAAATGAAAGAGAACGGACTACCAGGAAGTCAGCAGGGGAAATGGGGGGGGAGGGAAGTGATTGGAAATTCAACTCGGACCGAGCAATCAGGGCGACCCCACCGCCTGCCTTGCCTGCCGGCCGGTCGGCTCGCAGGGCCACATAGGAGGGGGGTAGGGTGGCCAGGAGAACGGGGAGGGAAGTGTCACAATACCAAGTTTCGGTCAGGAGCAGTAGGTCAGGTTTCTCGGAGTCGAGTAAGACGAACAGCTCAGGGTGGTGCTTGACCGCTGACCTGGTATTGAGTAAAAAGACAGACAACGCTGGCGAGCGGGGGAGGAGGTCCGGGGGGAGGGGACGGGGTGACAGGGGAGCATGTAACGGGGGATGAGGGGCTGTGGGGGAAGAGGAGGCCAGGCCTAGAGAGGAGATCAGTCTGCGGATGGGATCTGGAAGTAGCCAATGGCCTTGAAGAGCAATTAGATCCTTGGAAGAGTAGGATGTAGTTTTGGCAAGGAGTCGTGCCCCTAGCCCCGTCCGGCCGCGGACGGGCGCAGACGGGCTTGCCTTAGGCGCGCCTTCGGCGCGCAAACGTCGCGCCCGCTGCGCTCGTCCGCTGCGCGTCCGACCAAGACACATACTTTATGCCGCTGATCGGGAGGTTGGAGGGGGCGTGGCCAGCCGAGGGGGCGTGTCTCGCCTCGCCCTCGTGAATGGCGTCGGAATGAGGGGGTCGTTGCAGCGAGGAGCGCTGTTTGTGAAAGCCCAGGTACAGGTTTAAAAACAAAGTATCACACACAATAGTTAAAAATCAATTTGTCCCCTGCTCCCGGCTTTTCGCCTCAGGAGCCAATCAATAGTGCGGCGCTTGGCGTTTGGCGCGCTCTATTTGTCTGTTTTCCTGGCGGGGGGGCGTGGCCAGCCGAGGGGGCGTGTCTCGCCTCGCCCTCGTGAATGGCGTCGGAATGAGGGGGTCGTTGCAGCGAGGAGCGCTGTTTGTGAAAGCCCAGGTACAGGTTTAAAAACAAAGTATCACACACAATAGTAAAAAATCAATTTGTCCCCTGCTCCCGGCTTTTCGCCTCAGGAGCCAATCAATAGTGCGGCGCTTGGCGTTTGGCGCGCTCTATTTGTCTGTTTTCCTGGCGGGGGGGCGTGGCCAGCCGAGGGGGCGTGTCTCGCCTCGCCCTCGTGAATGGCGTCGGAATGAGGGGGTCGTTGCAGCGAGGAGCGCTGTTTGTGAAAGCCCAGGTACAGGTTTAAAAACAAAGTATCACACACAATAGTTAAAAATCAATTTGTCCCCTGCTCCCGGCTTTTCGCCTCAGGAGCCAATCAATAGTGCGGCGCTTGGCGTTTGGCGCGCTCTATTTGTCTGTTTTCCTGGCGGGGGGGCGTGGCCAGCCGAGGGGGCGTGTCTCGCCTCGCCCTCGTGAATGGCGTCGGAATGAGGGGGTCGTTGCAGCGAGGAGCGCTGTTTGTGAAAGCCCAGGTACAGGTTTAAAAACAAAGTATCACACACAATAGTTAAAAATCAATTTGTCCCCTGCTCCCGGCTTTTCGCCTCAGGAGCCAATCAATAGTGCGGCGCTTGGCGTTTGGCGCGCTCTATTTGTCTGTTTTCCTGGCGGGGGGGCGTGGCCAGCCGAGGGGGCGTGTCTCGCCTCGCCCTCGTGAATGGCGTCGGAATGAGGGGGTCGTTGCAGCGAGGAGCGCTGTTTGTGAAAGCCCAGGTACAGGTTTAAAAACAAAGTATCACACACAATAGTTAAAAATCAATTTGTCCCCTGCTCCCGGCTTTTCGCCTCAGGAGCCAATCAATAGTGCGGCGCTTGGCGTTTGGCGCGCTCTATTTGTCTGTTTTCCTGGCGGGGGGGCGTGGCCAGCCGAGGGGGCGTGTCTCGCCTCGCCCTCGTGAATGGCGTCGGAATGAGGGGGTCGTTGCAGCGAGGAGCGCTGTTTGTGAAAGCCCAGGTACAGATTTAAAAACAAAGTATCACACACAATAGTTAAAAATCAATTTGTCCCCTGCTCCCGGCTTTTCGCCTCAGGAGCCAATCAATAGTGCCTCCTGTGATTGGTTTGCCACATAGCTACCTGTACACCCTGCTTGTCTCATGGCTACCTGTGTAATGCTTGCCATTTGGTTACCTATATCTGTGTTTTCCCCTAAGGCTGCCTGTATGTTTCCTGCCCTTTGATTACATTTGTGTGGACTGCCTGGTTGTTAGCTCTCTGTGACCTATTGCCTGGGTACCTGTGTTCATGGTTTCTGATATGGCTTAACCCTTGGTTATCTGGATGCATAATGTGCATAGTGGTTACTTCTGTAACTTGTTTCCTTGCTACCTGTGTGTATGGTTTGTCCTGTGTCTTCCTTTCCGTATGACTTACCACTTTGTTCCCTGTAAGTCCATCTTACCCCCCAACCTCTCATCTCAGTAACCTGTTTTGAGGTCACTCCTGTGGAGTGGTGTTGAAGGCTCTGTGTGGTTCAGCTTCCATGGCCTGCCACTCACAGGCCACCAATAGTTTGCCCTCTTGCTTAAGCAGGGTTCTGCCCAACATCAGTGCCCCTGGAGCCCCCTCTTTCCTTATTAAGGCCGGCAACCGTGGTCCTGATCAGTGGGCCACCGGTTAGCCTCCTAGCAGAGGCCTCACAGTGGAAATGACACCACCTAATACCTCTGACCTCTCACTTGTCCTGTGCGTCTTTTCTGCGTTACATTACATCTGGTTCCTAGAGAACCCTAGCTGTTAATCTGGACCAACCACCTTTTGCTAGAATGGGGCTTTGTGGGTCAATATTTATTTTTATTTTTAAATGTATGAATCTATCTCCTACTGAACATCAACTTCATAAGGAGGCCATCTCACTAAAATCTGCTAAAACTCACCTTTAGTTTTTCCACTCCGAAGAATTGTCATTTCACATGGTTCGCCATTCAATAAAGAGCCAAATATATGAAAAAAGAAGAGCAATCTGGTCTTATCTATATCCATTCTGGTCCTATCTATATTCTTTCTAAAATTCACCCTTACATTCCAATGGGAGAGCTCCAGTAAGGAGATGCCAATATGGCCACTATATCTAGAGCCAGACTAGCAAGGAAGGGCGGGCATTCCTTTACCCTTTTTGGGCCCATGTTAGGTCTCCTAATCTATGCCTCTGCAGTTCCTATACCCAGTTCAGGAAGATGTTGAATACCTGGCTCTTCTAGGTGAGGTCTCCTCTGTATCTTCTTGTGATCTGTTAGCGCTGGGAACCCAGTGGAGTATACATGCGCTCAACAAATTGTATTGTATTGTATCACCTCTCCCTTTCCTTCACCCTTGTTACCCATTCAACTTCTCTCCCACAGGCTTTCCAGTCCTTTCTCATCCAATTCACTTACAATCACTGTGTTTTGAGCACTCTTCACCTCTAAAACTGACATACTTCAAGCTTCAATCTCTGCTTCTCCTTGGCGTATCCACTATCCTTCTTCCCAAGCACATTATGTATCAATATTTAATCCTGTCTCTGACGTGTGACTGTGAGGTTTCCCCTCCTTTGTTGAGCAATCCCTATGGTCACCTGATTCAACAGCTGCTGCTCGAGGGAAGGGGACCTCTCACTGATCCTCCAAAGACTTGATAATAAATTGATCACTATGTGCAATTCAATTTCAAATCGACTCAGTCCTTTTGAGGAATGGAGAGGCTTTGTTTATTTACTTTATGAATAATATGAACTGGTTACCATGGACTTAATAAGGATTATGGCCCTCGGAACAAAGTAGTAATATGAATTAATGCTGCCCACTGTTTCTAAAGACAGGATAGATGAGCACCGTGGACTTTAATGGAAGTATATCTTTGAGAAACGTATCACTTCCATGTACATGTTGTCTATATCGTACTTTAGACTTGCATCAAATGTGTTCAATTTTGCTTTAATAAGCCTTGTTATGTTACTTACACTATTCTTAATGTATGTAAGGAGCTGTAAGATGCTGTACATATGCATCTTTATCTTTACATTTATTTTTTTTATCATTTTTTATTTTTATGCTTAATTTAAATTCTTGACTAATGACCCACTTGTCTCATTCTTGAGTAATGACCCACATTTTTCACCCCTTCGTTAGACTGTGCCTCCTACGTTTTTTATTACTAAGCAATTGTTTTTCTCCCTTTGAGACTTGAAGCATGGATTGCGTTCCAAGCCTCGTTTTCATTCTGCTTCCTGAAAGAGATCCTCAGGCATGCGCTCACACTTGTACCAGACCGTGATGGTCAGTCCACACTGTGTAACATGCTACTGAGACACTGTTCCTCTCAGCGTCTCCACGCAGCTGTATAATTGCGGCCTGAAAACCCAATATAAGGATACAAGTCAAAACTTTCTTTCCAATCCTTGTGAGTGAGTAAATGTATTGGGCAAATATATTGTCCCTCTCCTGTTTGGAATTATTATATTTTCTTTTAATTATTCAGTTTTTTGATTTTTATGACAGGCTTGCCTCCCTGAGTGAGTATATGTATTCATTTTTTGCCACACTGAGGTATGCCCAACCTCTCTGGAGATTTCCTTTTAACAAAGGGTTTTTAGGGTTTATATCCTGTTGCTATAAACCTTAGATTTTAGTCATCAATTCTTATTTATTTATTTTTAAGATTTGTAAAGCGCGACTTTTACCCGTGGGTGTCTTGGCGCTGTGACTCAGCTAATTATCTCCATGAGAACATTATCACACTTCAAAGGTGGTACATTGAGCAGAAAAGTTATTGGTCAAACAACCAAGTCTTCAGCAGCTTTCTAAACTGAAACAATGAAGGGGTAGATCTTATCACCAGCGGAAGATATTCCATAGTCTGGCGGCGGTGTTTGTGAAACATCTGTCACCCGAAGTGACAGTCCTGGTCCGTGGCACTGTCAGTTGGTGTAGACATTCAGATCTAAGTGATCTGTTAGGTTGATAGAAGGTGAGCTTCTGTTTGAGAAACCCCGGGCCAAGACCATGTAATGCTTTAAAGGTGAGGCATAAGGTCTTAAATCTGATTCGATTTTTTACAGTTAGCCAATGGTAGTTTCTGATTACTTGCTTAATGGGTTTAATTGTGGGGGTGCCAGACAGCAGCCTTGCTGCTGCGTTTTGGATGAGTTGTAATTTGGCCACACCCGAGATTGAGCATTCGCAAATAATCCATTACAGTAGTCCAAAGATGAAAGTACCAAGGAGCTCACCACCGTTTTCCTAGCATTGTCTGGAAGAAATGGTAAGAGTTTTCGTAGGAGTCTAAGTTTGAGGAAGGCTGAAGATGCTAACTGATTGGCATGATCAGCAAAATTCAGCTTTTCATCGAAGATTATCCCCAGATTCCTAACCTTATGAACAGGGGTTGGTGGGGCTCCAAGTAATGGGGGCCACCAGACTGAAGACCACAGAGGAGATACATTTCCGAAGATAATTACCTCAGTCTTCTCTGAGTTGTCTTAAGTAGTTCCCGGCCATCCACTCCTTGATTGCCCACATGCCTTCCTGAAACCGAGCCGCCACCTCTTCTCCATCGTTCTTGATAGCAAGCACCAACTGGGTGTCGTCGGCATATGTGGTAAGGCTCATCCGGTAGTTTTTAATAACCCTAGCTAAGTCCGACACGTAGATATTAAAGATCAGCAGATTTAAAAGATCCCAGTGATACTGCCTGCGTTCTGCCCGACAGAAAAGAGGCAAGCAGGGCCTTGGCCACAGAATGGATGCCCAATTCTTCGACACGGTCAATCAAGATGGAGTGATTGACCGTGTCGAAGGCCGCAGATAAATCCAATAGGACCAACACCGCTGTACCCCCTTGGTCCCTGATGGTCCTAATGTCATCAGCGGCCTTGATAAGTGCGGTCTCGGTCCCATGCATTTTGCGAAACCCAAATTGAGAGTCGTCAAGCAGAGTGTTTTGTTCAATATATTCTGACAATTGCTTGTTCATTGCTTTCTCGGCTACTTTAGCTAAGAACAGCAAACTAGCAATCGGTCTATAGTTTTTCAGCGTAGTTTTGTCTGGACCAGATTTTTTAAGGAGAGGTTTCAATAGAGTATTCTTTAACCTATCCGGAAAGACCCCTGATTTAAACATCCCATTACAGACTCGTGTTATGACTTGACTAACTAGATCAATTACTGGGAGAAAGATTTCAGGGGGGCAGGGGTCTAGGGCTGAGCCCGTTTTTATAAGCCTGATGATATCAGCTGCCTGCTCCTCCTTTATCTCTTTGAATTGAGAAAATGAGCACTCAAGGGGTTTGCATGAGGAAGTTGCTTTTAGTTTAATAGGGTTTTTCATTACTGAAAACTCCGAGTAAATATCATTTACTTTCAAAAAGAAAAAGTTTGCCAGTGCATCACAAAATTCCTGCGAAAGAGGAGGACCCAGGTCTGCAGATTTCCCGGCCAATGATTTTACCACCTCATACAGTTGTCTACTTGAGTTTTTAGAATTTTCAATTTGTTCCTCAAAATATTTCTTTTTTGCCTCCTCAATCATTTTTTTGTAGACAGCTAATGTTTCTTTATATATAGATTTACTTTTACTATCATAAGTCTTTCGCCAATTTCTTTCATGGTTCCTACATACCTGCTTTTGCTTTCTTAAGGTGTCTGAGAACCACGGGGCTGAGGGCACTTTCCTGTTTTTTAAATGGATTTAAGCAGCACATGTGCCTCCACCGTATTGCCCAACCAGGTGAAAAACGGATCCACCGCAGCGTTAGGGTCTGCCGAAATACCGGGATAGGATTTAATCAGCGACATTCTAAAGATCTCATAGTCAATGTCCTTCCAGACTCTAAACATTTCCTGAGTTGGAGGGGCCCTTTTAGGGATAGGAGCTCGAGTAATAGGAATATGGCACAGACTAGCAAAATGATCAGACCAGGTGAGGGGCAATACATCACATATTACTAACTCATTAATGTTAAAGAAAATGCTGTCTAATGTATGTCCGGCCTCGTGTGTAGGTACATTTATGAGCTGAGTTAGTCCCAACGTTTCACAGTCGGCCAATAGGGATAAAGTGTCAGAGTCCTCCGTTTTGTCTAAGTGGAAATTTAAATCTCCCAAGGCTATGAAGGTGTCATCAATTGCCAATGGTTCCATAAATGACATAAAGGAGGACAAAAAGTCAGATCGTGCACCCGGGCGTCTGTAAATAAGTACTCCTTTGAGATTGTATGAAGGAGTAAGCTTAATGGCAAAGTGTAACGCTTCACATGTTAATGAAGGTGTAGGAAATATTCTAACCGGAAAAGTATTCCGGGAAATAATTGCCAGACCCCCTCCTTTTTTTCCCTGTCTGTCTAACCGGTGTACATTGAAGCCCTGTGGCACTGCTACCAGTAAATCAGGATCAGACGCTTCATCCATCCACGTCTCTGTAATGAAAAGGATATCTATTTTTCTGTCCAGAATTAAGTTGGCGATCTCCTGCCTATGACTGGCCAGAGAGCGAGCATTAATGAGTGAAATTGTAATGATCTCAGGTCTGATGATATGAGCATCTGAGAAATTGGCCTGAGAGTTAATAAACTGAATCGAAGACTTACAGTTGGAACAACAAATGGTTGTAAGTTCGCTGATGGTTTAAGGGTTGTGTTGAAAACAGGCCTCCCTATGTAATGGTTTCAACTGTATAATCTGCTGGAGCATATCTAATCCTCTCTTATGTGGATGGCATAGGGGGTATGGCGCTAGGCGTGGGTCTGATCCAGCGGCCTATAGAAAATATATCATAAACAACGCTACCCAACTTCATAACCTATAAACAAAATTCTATACTAAATATGGACCCATTTATAAACCTGACATATTTTGGGCCTACTGAATCAGGTGGTCAGATTAAATCTATATACACATTATCTACAAACTATATACAATTTTTATACATCTGCGGAAAGAATATTGTCATTAGAATAAAACCTAACCATTTAAACGACCACCATTGGCGACGTGATCTAGCTAATAGTAACCTACACTCCTGAATAACCAAGACCAGCTTGTTTGTCAAAAGTAAGATTTTATTTACTAAATTATGGTATATAAGTTGATAGTTTTATAAATGTATTTTATTAGCATTGAAGCAAGCATGATTGTAAAGAAACGTGAGAAAAATACAATTTAAGCAAGTGAATCAAATTAAAGTGAATATTTAAAGTTTAGCATTTCTAAAACCTAAGTCCCTAACTGAACTAAATAGATAGAAATTAAAGTAAAGTTCTTTGAGGATTCTTACGTGCTCCACGCAATGTCCGACAGCACTTCACCCTCATCGGAAAGTCAGAAAGCAGCAGCCAGCCCATCCCTAGGGGCATGACTTTTTATACCTTTCTACGCTAACTAAACTACGCAAAGGAAAGTTTTCAGAAATCTTCGACGTCCCATTGGCTGAGAGTGACAAGTGACATGTCACCCACATTTCAAAAGTTCCATTAGGTCACTTTTCTTAAGGACCATTGTCTTTTCTGTATGCAACCAGGAGCTTCCTAGGTTTGCTACAAATGTCTCATTGCTTCCAATTGACTTCCGCGGATGCCAAGTTAAGGGCTGACAAAATGTTCTTTTTCGACCTTGGCCATGTCCGACAGAATGATGATAGCACGTCAGCTTTTGCTTTGTGAACGCAGCTTTTGACGAACATTTTATTTCAGAATGGGCGTCTCGTGACTTTTGCAGAAGTAAAATTCAGCTTTTTGTAGCTCGAGCAGACTAGGCCCAAAAGCAGGCAACTTATGCTTTCTAGTATAAAACAAACACAAGAAAAGTATTAATGTAAGAAATAATGTAGATTCTGTATCCACCCCAAGATTCACTAATTAATTAACCCACCCGATTAATCAAATGTTACCTAGCCAATGCAAACAATTAAAGCAGCGTTTATATCTACCAGTCTTCGATAATCCATGAGACTTATATGCACCTAGAATAGTGGAAATGACATCACACAGACAAGGAAAAGCAAAACAAGCACATGCTTCTTTTAAGTTTGCAGCAGTTAGTAATGACAAAAACGAAAACAATAAATTATTTTATTATTTTGCACGAACAAAAAGATGCAACAATTATGCACGTTTATGAGCACACATGTTAGTCCTCCCCATGTGTAAAGTTTAATCTAAGTTGTATTAGCACGACATATCACAAATCATTAATATTATTATTCATGTTATGGAAATGTGACTTCACGAGTTTAAACAAAATTTTGTTTTCTATCTCGCTCCATCAACTCCCTCATCTGGTGATTAACAAATCACCACACCAGCACTCAAAATTTTGGTAATTTAAATTTCTAAGAAATCGATTCAAATTCATTTGTATCAGTAAACCTAAAAGTCTGTTTCTGCATAATCTTTGGAATTAGCATAACGCTCTCTATGTAACTCCTGTAATTCGATTTCCCTTTCTTCTTCTTTTCTAAGTTTATAGATTCTTTTCTTTTCTTTCAACTGTTTCTTTCTTTTATGTAACAAACAACCTATTTTGGTCAAAATAAAAATGAATATTATTATAATCAAAGGTGCCAAAATCTTGCCAAGAATTGAACTTCCGATATCATGAAACCAGTTTTTAATTGCTTGAAACCTTTTTGAAAGTTTCCCTGTAAAATCATCTTCTTCTAAAGGAATTATCTCTGAATGCATTTGTGTAATATTCTTAATATACATTTCAATATTCTTACTTTCGTCAGGTATATATGTACAACAATGTTGTACATGTAAAATGCCACAGACTCCTCCCTCTTTTGCTAGGAGTATGTCTAAAGCAAGGCGATCTTGAATTACCATGGATCTAATTGCAATAACTTCAACATTTACTAATTGAAACCCATCAGCTGTGTCAGTTGATAATCTATCAACTATAGTGGATAATTTTCTGATTCTCCCTGCATTTAAGGTTATACCAACAAAAGGTATTACTGCTTGAAAAATATCTCCCAGAACTTCAGTAAAAGTTTCTCTTTTAACTCTATTTACATAATTATGAATTTTAAACAATCCTTCTGAATCTCTGTCAACATGAAACACTTTAGGAAAAACAATTCCCACATAACAAGTTCCATACCAGTGGTCTGGAAGGTTGTAGTAGGCTTTGTCACCACAAACAAAATAAATCCCAGGAAAGATTGGATCTTTTCCACCTTTGAATCCCCAACCTCCCAAAATCTGATAAGTATCTTCACAGTTACTTGCACCTACAAAGTAATTATCAAAAAGTGTATTATCTCTTCTAATGCAAAGCTTTCCACTAACTGGTTTGTCTATGTGAATTGCAATATTTTCAAGCATTTTGCCATTTAACTTCTCATCCTCTTTCTGCCAGAAACTTGACTTAGTCTGCTTGACTAATTCATTCCTCTTATAAATTGCTCTTCTCTCCTCAACCATATTCAAAAATTTCTTTCCTTCAGCACTTAATTTGCAAGTTAGATTATTTTTATAAGCATACTCATAAGTAAGTTCGTTAGTAACAAGGAAAAATTCTCTCATTTGCTTTGCTTTCTTATGTTTATTTAAAGCATTTTCAATCTTAATATTTGCAAAAATTTCATCATAATTTGAATAATAATATTCTAAACGTCCAGTTTGATAAAATAAACTAGTTAACACACTACATGTTACAGCATAAGTGAGAGGAAGCATATTATATGTTACTCCCTCAGAAACAGAAGCAGGTAACTTAACGCAGACGTAGCAGTCTTTTGCATCCATTACCTTAACATATTCACTCAATAGCTTTGTGAATGTATTACTTGAAAAATCACCAATTGATTTATCTTGATGAATGTTAGGCTGATGATCAATAACTTTTGCAGACGCGCTATGTTTAGTTTGGCTAACCAGAGCTTTGCTTGTTATGTTAACTTTGTGTAATTCTCTATTCATCTCCAAAGGGATAATCACAGCTAAAACCAACCAGAGCAGAATTAAAATGAGCAGACACACCAGAGTCATCTTACAGCATCTTTTAAAAACAGAACACTTTGAAGTGCTCTCCTTAACATTAGGCATTTTTGGTTAATTTTAGCCTCAAAAAAATAAAAATAAATTTTAAAATTCTAAATTTATATTTACACCCCCCTTTTAAAATATATATTTTTTTTTTTTTTTTTTTAAAACCCTAAACAAGATTTCTTCGACCTTATGTCATACATAAGTTTTCTTCAACTAAACAGTTTTTCTTCAACCTTGTGTCAACTAACAATTTTTCTTCAGCCTTTTGCCAATTTAATATATCTGTACTTCAATCATTGTCACTAATTTCTTGGATTTCGTTTTCTTCTTCACTACTATCATATATGTCAATAACAGGTGGAATTACTAAGTAAGTCCACTCAGGAGACTTGTATTTTTGGTTTGGTCTTACTATTCTCTTTCCTTTTCTCGATATCACTTCAATTTTTCTTCCAACTCCAACTTCTTTTCCAGGACTCTTTTGACTACTGATTTCTTCAACTTGTTCTTTTGGTTTCTTGATCAATCTGACTCTCAATCTTCCACCAGGCCAGTAGTCTGCTTTTCTCACGTACTTCTTCTTTGGTTCAGAATTATTTGATTCTGACTTCCAAGTCCTTTTCTTTCTGTTTTCACTTTCACCATCCACGTCACTTTCTTCAGTTTCGTAGTCTGAAATTTCAATTGACTCAGGAACTTCTCTATTCGGCAATTTCACTCCTTCAGGAACTTCACTTTGTCTTCCATCACTGGTACTCGGTAATTCTTCTTCCTCCTCTTCTTCAATTACCCCCAACTTCCCAGATTTCGGATTTTTGTTCCTTACTCCAGAGTTTATTCTCTGCCTTTCGATACTCTCCTGGTCTGAAACTTCTTTTTGTTCTGCTTCTTTGTCTTCAATAGAGACAACCGAATCCTCAGTTATCTTTCCTTTTAACAGATTCTCTTCACCTTCAGAATCTATTTCAATGATTTCTAAGTCTTTTCTTGTCAAATTTCCATTCACTGGCACAGTTTCCAGATGTCGACTTCCTTGTCGATCTTCAGAATCTGGAATTATTTCACCTTCTGTTTCGCCTTCTGCTTCAGAATCAGAATCATCTGTGGTATCACTTTCAACATCAGAACTCTCAGGAGTTGGTACTGGAATAGTATGACTAGGATGAATCCAGCGTTTCAATCCTCTGCACTTTACAGCATTAGTAGTGATCAAAATTATCTGCCTAGGTTTCTGCCATCTAGGAGCTAGACAATTCCTTCTCCGATGTACTTTAGTTCTGACCCAATCGCCAGGTCTCAGATCATGTGTCAAAACCTTTTCATCTGATTGAGCTTCAGTTCCCACCTGATTAGACACAGAAGTTACCATATCAGATAACCTTTTACAGTAATCCAAAATAGCACTGTCATTTATGCTCAACAGTTTACCTACAGGTACAAAAGCTTGCCTCATAACTCTTCCCATTAAAATTTCATGAGGACTCAAACCTGTCTTTTTATCTGGTGTACTTCTTAATGACATCAAAACAAGTGGAAGAGCATCGGTCCACTTTACACCTGTTTCAAGACACATTTTTCCAATTCTGTTTTTAATTGTTCCATTAATTTGTTCAACCACTCCTGATGCCTCTGGTCTGTATGCACAGTGTATTTTCTGCTCAATGCTCAAAGCTTCGCAAATTAACTTCATCAGTTTGTTATCAAAATGGCTTCCTCCATCACTCTCAATAGTGACTGGAAAACCGTACCTTGGGATGATTTCTCTGAGCATTAATTTTGCTACTGTAATTGAATCACAATGTCGTGTAGGGAAAGCCTCTACCCATCTTGAAAATAAGCAAACAATTACAAGCACATATTTCAAACAATTGTGTAAGGGCATTTCAATGAAATCCATTTGTAACCTGGTAAAGGGACCACCCTCTCGACCAATTATTCCTGTCCCCACCACTGATTTTCTGTTTGGATTCATTTGTTGGCATGACAAACACCTTTGACAAAAAGATTCTGCAATAGTTCTAAACTTAGTATTGAACCATGTTTCTCTGAAAAGTCTAACCATAGAATCTCTTCCCAGATGTGCTGGACCATGATATAATCTGGCCATGTCAGCAATCAAGCAATTTGGTAAGACTACTCTGCCATCTTTGTAAACCCACACTCCATCTTCTTCACGTGGTCTGCAATCTGATCTTAACCACAAGTCTTTTTCTTCATCTTCTGCTTCATTTTGTAAATCTCTAATCTCATGCCATGTTTCTACAACTGTTGTTAGCATTAATGAATTTGAATCAGTTTCTTTACTCCTCTCCCGATTGTAAGAATAATTTTTCCTTGCGCAGTATTTAGCTGTTTCATCTGCGAAGGCATTTCCCTTGGAAATATAATCAATTCCTCTAGTGTGCGCTGCACACTTAACAATGGCGATTTCTTTTGACAATTGTATTGCTTCAATTAATCTCCTAATGAAAACTGCATTTTTAATTGGTGATCCTGCTGATGTCATGTATCCTCTCTGTGACCAGAGTTGTCCATAATCATGCACAACTCCGTATCCATACTGACTATCAGTAATGATGGTAACTCTTATATCTTTTGATATTTCACATGCACGAATTAAAGCAATTAATTCAGCCACTTGTGCTGAACGAACTCCTTCAAGACATGATGCTTCTTCGACATCTGTGACTGTACAAACTGAATATGAAGCTTTTAAGACACCTCCTTCGGATCTTAAGCATGAGCCATCTACAAAGTAGACAAAATCCGATTCAGACAAAGGTCTGTCTTTGATGTCTTTTCTTGGTTTAGTGCAGAATTCCATGACATCTAAACATTCATGTTCTGTTTCTATGTCATCAACAATTTCAGAATCAGGTAGTAATGTAGAAGGATTCAGATTTAAACATCTTGAAATCGAAACATTATCTGCTCCTAGTATGATTTTCTCATACTTTGTCAATCTGCTACTTGTTAAATGCTGAGTCTTACCTCTTGTCAGTAATATTTCTACTGAATGAGGCACAAAAACTTTCACAGGAAATCCCATTATGATCCCTTCACTTTGTTCGAGGCTGATACTTGTAGCTGCAACTGCTTTCAAGCAACCTGGTAATGCTTTTGCAATTGGATCAAGAACTGCAGAGAAGTATGCAATAGGTTTCTTTAAATTTCCATGTCTTTGAATTAACACAGATAATGCACATCCTTCTCTCTCACTACAATACAGTTCGAAATCTTTCTCATAATTTGGCATACCTAAAGCAGGAGCTTGGCATAAGCTCTTTTTCAGGTTCTCAAAAGAATCCATCTCAGCATCATAGAGAATAATTGGATCTTTTACATCTGACTTTGTCAGTTTTTGTAGTGGTTTTGCAATTACTGAAAATCCACTTATCCATTGTCGACAGTAACCAACCATTCCCAAGAACATTCTGACCTGTCTTTGTGTTCTAGGTGGTAACATTGCTTGAATCATTTTTATTCTCTCAATTGTTACTTGTCTTTTTCCCTTTGCAATTCTGTGACCAAGATATTTTACTTCTTGTTTGCAAAACTGTAGTTTTGCTGGGGACACTTTATGTCCTTCTTCTGCAAGGCGATTTAACAGAATTATTGTGTCTGTCACACAATTTTCTCTTGTCTTTGCAGCTATTAACAAATCATCAATATACTGCACTAGCGTAGACCTACCAGGTAAGTCTAAGTCTTCTAATGATCTTTTTAACAGTTCATTAAAGATTGAAGGACTTTCTGTATAGCCCTGTGGGATTCTTGACCATCCGAGGGTCTTACCTTGGAATCTGAAAGCAAAGATTTCATAACTGTCTGGATGTAAGGGAACAGTAAAGAATGCATTGCAAAGGTCAATGACTGTATACCATTCAGCATCATGTGGAATCTGGAATAGAATTACTGCTGGATTTGGAACCACTGGACAACATGGAACGACAATTTGATTAACCTTTCTCAAATCTTGTACGATTCTAAATGTTCCGTTAGACTTTTTAACTCCCATAATTGGTGAATTACAAGGACTACTCTCCATTTCTTTTAATACACCTTGCTTGATTAATTTTTCAATTAAAGGTGTAATACCTTCAATTGTTTCTGTTTTCATTTTATATTGTGGAATGTTTGGAAATTCTATTCCCTGTTTCAATGTAATCTTTACTGGATCTACGTTTTTCATCAGACCCATCTCATTTCCAGTAAAATCCCATATTTCAGATTTCACTGTTTCTTTGAGTTCTTCAGGTAAATCCTTTTCTTCAAATGCAGGAAACAATTTTGTTTCTTCTGCTTCCATCATCATCATTGTCATTCTGTATAAACCATCTTCCTCCATTGTTTGTAACTCAACTCCATCAGGAGAACAATATATTCTACAATTCATTTTACATAGGATGTCTCTGCCCAATAGATTCACTGGACTACTATTACAAACCACAAATCTGTGTTTGTCTCTGTAATTTCCAATTTCAACTGGTACTGGATCAGTTAAGTCAGTTTTAATTTGCTGATTACTTACTCCGACAACTTGGATGGTATCCCCAGAGAGAGGTAGGTTTTCAATTTCCACTGATCTAACAGTAGAACGGGTAGCACCAGTGTCCACTAGAAAAGTGATGTCTACATCATTAACTTTCCCGTTTACAAAAGGACCAGACTGGTCAACCTCAAGAGTGGCTCCAACAACACACTCTTCCTCCTCTCTCGGGCACCGTCAGCAATAATCATCAGAATCGCTGTCTTGACTTTCTGTTAATAAAAACTGTTGTGAAGCATTTTGCATTTGAATTCTTTGCTGCTTTTGCTGTTTTTGTGGTTTTATTACCTGTTCACT